>NC_082642.1:85331020-90331020 GCF_028023285.1 Balaenoptera ricei | reverse complement strand
ATGTAAGGCCAGACACTATCAAACTCTTAGAGGAAGACATAGGCAGAACACTTTATGACATAAATCACAGCAAGATCCTTTTTGACCCACCTCCTAAAGAAATGGAAATTAAAACAAAACAAAACAAAAAAAATGGGATCTAATGAAACTTAAAAGCTTTTGCACAGCAAAGGAAACCATAAACAAGATGAAAAGACAACTCTCAGAATGGGAGAAAATATTTGCAAACGAAGCAACTGACAAAGGATTAATCTCCAAAATATACAAGCAGCTCATGCAGCTCAATATCCAAAAACAAACAACCCAATCCAAAAATGGGCAGAAGACCTAAATAGACATTTCTCCAAAGAAGATATACAGATTGCCAACAAACAAGTGAAAAGATGCTCAACAGCACTAATTATTAGAGAAATGCAAATCTAAACTACAATGAGGTATCACCTCACACTGGTCAGAATGGCCATCATCAAAAAATCTACAAACAATAAATGCTGGAGAGGGTGTGGAGAAAAGGGAACCCTCTTGCACTGTTGGTGGGAATGTAAATTGATACAGCCACTATGGAGAACAATATGGAGGTTCCTTAAAAAACTAAAAATAGAACTACCAAATGACCTAGAAATCCCACTACTGGGCATATACCCTGAGAAAACCATAATTCAAAAAGAGTCATGTACCACAATGTTAATTGCAGCACTATTTACAATAGCCAGGACATGGAAGTAACCTAAGTGCCCATCAACAGGTGAATGGATAAAGAAGATGTGGCACATATATATAATGGAATATTACTCAAGCCATAAAAAGAAACGATATTGAGTTATTTGTAGTGAGGTGGATGGACCTAGAGTCTGTCGTACAGAGTGAGTCAGAAAGAGAAAAACTAATACCGTATGCTAACACATATATATGGAATCTAAAAAAAAAAATGGTTCTGAAGAACCTAGGGGCAGGACAGGAATAAAGACACAGACGTAGAGAATGGACTTGAGGACACGGGGAGGGGGAAGGGTAAGCTGGGACGAAGTGAGAGAGTAACACTGACATATATACACTACCAAATGTAAAATAGATAGCTAGTGGGAAGCAGCTGCATGGCACAAGGAGATCAGCTTGGTGCTTTGCGACCACCTAGAGGGGTGGGATAAGGAGGGTGGGAGGGAGACGCAAGAGAAATGGCATATGCGGATATATGTATGCATATACCTGATTCACTTTGTTATACAGCAGAAACTAACACAACACTGTAAAGCAATTATACTCCAATAAAGATGTTAAAAAAAAAAAAAGGTGACAATACCAAATGCTGGTGAGGATGTGGAGAAACTGTTATTGCTCATACATTGCTGGTTGGAATATAAAATGGTATAGCCATTCTGGAAAAGAGTTTGGCAGTTTCTTACAACACTAAACTTGCAACTACCATATTACACAGTGATTGCACTCCTAGGCACTTATTCTAGAAAAATGAAGATTTATGTTCACACGAAATCCTGTACACAAAAGTTTATATCAGCTTTATTCATAATAGCCCAAAACTAGAAACAACCCAGATGTCAACATGTGAATGGTTAAACAAACTGTGGTACATCCATATCATGGAATATTATTCAGCCATAAAAATGAGCAAAGTTTTGATATACACAACTGGGTGAATCCTCAGAAAATTATGCTGAGTGAAAAAAGCCAATCCCAAAAGAGTAGATACCATTATGAGTCCATTTATATAACATCCTTGAAATGACAAAATTACAGAAATGGAGAACAGATTAGTAGTTTTCAGGGGTGGGAGGGAAGTGGGTATAGTTACAAAAGGGCAATAGGAGGGATCCCTGTGGTGATCCAGATATTTTGTATCTGACTGTATCAATGTCAATATCCTGGGTGTGATATGGTACTACAGTTTTGCAAGATGTTACCAATCAAGGAAACTGGATAAAGTACACATGAGGGCTCTATTTCTTCTACAACTGTATGTGAATCTACAATTACCTCAAAAAGTTTAAAAATATATACATTTGTAAATATATGAGCGCATGTGTGTGTGCGTGTTTCCCCCAAAATTGGAGACTGTATGTTTTAAAAAGCTTTCTAGGTAATTATGAGATGCATCCAGATTAGAGAAACACTATTCAAATGTTGCTTTATGTTTTTGATACTGAATCAATAGTGGCATCTATGTTTATGAGTGCATTCTCTGAAGAAAACAAATAAGAATGCTAGAGTATGGAAAATTTTGCAATATATATATTTATGAATTACAAGGTAAACAGAAATGTTTTATGGCTCTGGCGCTCACACTGTACATCCTTTTGGTATATGCTTTAAAACAATACTGTGGCTAGTTATTATGATATTATCATAAAGAACTGTAGACGGTTTTCCACACATTTTGAAATTGAACTGTTTAGACGACATTTTGAAAATCGGGACACTTTAGGCTCTGGATAGAGAACAAAATCAGGAATAAACGGTGTCATCAAAGACATTAGGAGGAAAGGCATCCTTACTTTTGTCTCTGCTGATCAATCCAGAATTTACAGCTCCTCCTGACAAAGTCACAGCCCATTCCTCGGCCCCAGTCTAACTTCTCAGCCATGCTGTAATTAGCTTTATACCAGCTGTGGAAATAATTCAAACAAAGCACTTTATATTACTGTCATTTAAAAAACAACTCCAGCATACCAATTACAAATCTCAACAATGAGCAAACTAGAACCTCAAAAAGGACTTTGGTGACCATCCCCACAGATGAGCATTTACAAACAAAGTCCATCCTGCATAGGATTGCTGCACAGGATCACTGCAGCAGGGACTGTGAAATTTTAGTCTTGAGGAAAACATGAGTACTCGAGGGTGCTTTTACATTTGAAAAAAACCAAACCAAACCAAACCAAACCGTGTTCCCATTGTAATTTTCAAAGACGATATAAGTCACAGAGGAGAAAATGATTAAGGTGTGAGACAAGGGGAATAAAAGGCAAAGAAACAAAGAGAATGAGAGAAAAAGAGAAGGGAGTAAACTGAAGAAGAAAAGTAGAATTACTAGTTGTCTAGCCTTTACCTAATCTGATCCAGTTGGCCCTAGTTTCTTGCTTCCCTGGCCTCGAATTTGTGATATTCTATCAATATGGCTCCTGCTTGTGACTAAACATTACACCATTATAATAAGACAAATGAATACTATGCCCAAAACATTAAAAATGTTCCAATTTCAGAGAAAAACCACAGTGATTTATCGATAATTTCCTGGCAAAATTAATCAAAGGCAACGAACCTACTTTTGTTAGTTTTTCTTCTTTATTCTTTTTTTTTTTTTTTAATTTATTTATTTAATTTTTTTTTGGCTGTGTTGGGTCTTCGTTTCTGTGCGAGGGCTTTCTCTAGTTGTGGCAAGTAGGGGCCACTCTTCATCGCAGTGTGCAGGCCTCTCACTATCGTGGCCTCTCTTGTTGCGGAGCACAGGATTCAGACGCGCAGGCTCAGTAGTTGTGGCTCACGGGCCTAGTTGCTCTGCGGCATGTGGGATCTTCCGAGACCAGGGCTCGAACCCGTGTCCCCTGCATTGGCAGGCAGATTCTCAACCACTGCGCCACCAGGGAAGCCCTTTAGAGAAATATCTATTCAAATCCTTCACCAATTTTTAAATTGAGTTGTCTTTTTATTTCGAGTTGTTAAGAGTTCTTTATATATTCTGGGTACTAGATCCTTATCAGATAGATAATTTGCAAATATTTTCTCCTTTTGTGAGTTCTTTCCACTTTCTTGACAGTGTCCTTTGAAGTACAAGTATTTAATTTTGATGTAGTCCAATTTATCTATTTTTTCTTTGGTTGCTTGTGCTTTTGGTGTCATATCTAAGAAATCACTGCCTAATCTCGTATCATGAAGATTTACACCAATATTTCCTTCTAAGAATTGTATAGTTTTAGCCTTATATTTAGGTCTTCAATCCATTTTGAGTTAATTTTTGTATATCATGTGTGGTAGGGGTTCATTCTTTTGTATATGGATATCCAGTTGTCCCAACACCATTTGTTGAAAAAACTATTCTTTCTCCATTGAATGGTTTTGGCACCCTCATCAACATCTTTACTCTCAACCATTATATATGTATGTGTGTACTTTGGTCGTGATGTATTTCTCACTGTGTGAGACACCATGCCTAAAAAACTTCTAAACGACATTTTGCAGAATGTGTGAAGGGCTTTGGGCAGTAGAAAGGACCACTTGAGATGCAGGGAGACATTAAAAAAAAGGCTACTATAGTAATCCAAGGAAAAGATAATGGTGGCCTTGATAAATGTGACCCAAAAAGTAGACAGACTCCTGGGATACTGAAGAGCTAAAAATTAATCAAGATTTATGATTGATTAGATGTGAGAGGTAGGGAGAGGGAGTTGTCAAGGATGATTCCCAGGTTTCTGGATGGAGACATGATAATGTCTTTTACTGGGAGAAGGAATTTAGCTAATCTACACTAACGTCTTATGGATTTATGAAAATTAATTTCCACATCTACAATTTAAAAATACTGCCAGATACTTAGAAACATCTGGCTCATTTTTCTCTTGCATCAGAAAAAGGAAGAAATGCTTTGAAATTCACCAGTGCCATGTTTCACTAGTGACCCACAACACTCCACAGTGCTTCTATATCCTACTGGTATCTTAAAGAAACTAGCATTATTTACAGAAGGGCTATAAATAGGTTGTTAAACAGAGCAGCAGGACCACTTTTGTTGGCCATTGCTTGTTCAGGGATAAATGGGAAAGAGCTATAATGGCACTAAAAGGAATCCAGCATTTTTTTTTCTTTTCAAAAATATGAATTTCCCTACTTGGTCCACTGAAAAGGACGAGAAGCAATGACAACCCAGTAGAAATGAACACAGTCCCTAGATTGTGGTTTCTAAAAGCTATTCTCCATCAAAAGGGACATTCCAGTGCTCCTTGGAAAACTGGCTGATGCCAGATCTAGGATGATATAGGGTATGTGCAGATCAGCCTGGTACATCCTGCTATACCAAAAAGCAAGGAAGCTATCAAAAACTGAGACTTGTCAAAAAAAAACCCAGGAGCCCACAGCGAAAAAGACTCCCATTGGAGTCATTTAAAAACAGTATTCTATTGCTTTACAAGAAAGTTCTATTGCCTTAAAAACCAGGAATCTCTACGTAAACCAATTTCACTTACAATTAAAAAAAATTGTTTATGTAAGCTTTTCCTTCATATCCGCATGGGCTCTACTTATTAAAAAATAAATCTCATAATGCCAGGGATTTATTCTATTCATTACTATACACCTCAGGGCCTCAAACATTTACTGAATGAATGAGTGGAGCTGGTACAGGTAATGGATAGCTAACTGCACAAAATTTTAAAAATAGCTATATTTTACTTCATGTAAAATGTCAGTATTTTCTTAAGCTAATATTCATTTCATCTTAATAGTAATCTTAATATTCATTTCATTTTAATAAACAATTCATATAAAATTCTCACAGCTGTCTTACCCAGTGTCCTCCATTAACGCCAGAGTGATTCGAGAGAGGACTCGGTTCTGGGTGTGAGAACCAGTCATTGCTTCATTCTGGAAATCACCAACAGATTTTAATTAGAAGACTGGACTCCTTGCAAGTCCCAATAATTTCCGTGAGTGCTTTGATGTATATTTAAAATGTTGCAAGTGTGAGAGGCTGACAAAATATTGACTTAAAATAGTGGAATACATAAGCCTTCTTTAAGATGACAAGACTGAAGCTTAAAGCAAAATCTACTTTCTGCCTCAAATGTCTATATTGTATACAATTTCCCTGTAATGATAGATAACTAGCATTTAGAACTCTGTGATGAAAATGAAGATAAATATATGGAAACAGAAATACTGTTAAAAACATTACACTATTCAGGCAAAGTAAAGTGGGTGGTTGAGACAGATGCCCAGATAATGGAGTGGGGAATGGAACACTTGCCTGAATTACAAAGAAAATGCTTTTATAACCAACTTTCTATACTTTGCGATCACAGAAATACATATTAATATGCAAAACAAGTATCACAGAATCACAGGATCAAAGGAGTTGCCTGAGGGACCCAAAATATCAAGGTCTACTAACTACCCAATGTCTTAATTTGTATAATAAAATTCCTACCAGAAGGTCACCTAATGGTAAGGGCTTCACTGTCTCTTAAGGAAGCATATTCTATCTTTGGGAAGCTCTGATTATTCTTTTTTTTTTGGGGTGCCTGCACGGCTTGCAGGATCTAAGTTCCCAGACCAGGGATCAAACCCATGCCCTCAGCAGCAAAAGCATGGAGTCCTAACCACTGGACTCCAGGGAATTCCCGTATTCTGCTAATCTTTATGTTGAACACTGGATGGCCATCTCAAGTACTTTAATATCATCTTTTTAAAAAATAGTTCAAGGACACAAAGTTGATTTCAGAGGAAAGGCAGCAGTTAATGAAACTAATAAAATGACTACTCTCAAGTCTTCTATTGAAAACTAAGTAAATTTTCATTTCTGGCCAATCTACAGCTTTCTAAAGGGAATCACTTGAGAAAACTGTTTAAGGAAAATAAAGAAACTTATTCCCATGTGAGAAATAAGTGTACATGTTTTCCATAAGTTTCTATCACTGTTACTTTGTGGTCACCTAGATAAGAACAGTCAGCACAAGCATTAATTTCACTCTTTTCATAATTTTGCTAACTTGGATCATGGTGTATGTAACCTGCAAGTATTTAATTATTTAAACAGACATCTAAAAAAAAAATACACACACACACACACACACACACACACACATATACCCTTTGACCCAGAAATTCCATTTCCAGGGATTTATCCTTCCTTTTTCTATATAAACAAATCTGATCTTGCATTAACTTTCTAGTTCTGCTCCCCTGGAAACCTAATAAGGGTGGAATGTCAACTGTGTTACTAGGCAACAGGACTTAAGGAAAAATCACCACCTGTTATGCCTCTGGACTTGGGATTACTATAAATGAACATGAATACCTGTTGGTAAACCACAGTTTTGGACTTCTCTGTGTGCAGTGACTCTTACGGGTATGTCCCTTACAGGCATCTGGAAGTTATGTCTATGAAACTGTTAGAAAAAGATGTTGGTTCTTATTTGGGACATGGTACTTCTAAGTCAGGCTGGTTCTTGCACCCCTCTATTATGGTCTTCTGCTTATGGTATTTGAGCTGGAGGGAGAGGGAGAGAGGCATGGATGACAGCCCTTAGACTACTGTGTAGAGCACTAGAGAAATGCCTGACTCTGCCATGCTGGCATGCTGTTCTTTCTTTCTTGTATCCTTCTAATGTTTTTTGAATGTGACCTGTTTAGGTCTTATAGGTTTGACTGACTGTTTAGTTGAATCTAAGAACACCTACTGGAATGCCACTCCTGTAAGGCACTGAAGGTATAAATAAATTGCTCATTACAACATTTTTAAGACAAAAAATTTAAAATATAATTATTCATTAAAAAGGATTGTTTTTACATTCATATAATACTATGTAGCTGTTTAAAAATAAGTAGATCCATGTATACAGTCTATTCTACTAATGCATGTATTTTTGTAATGTAAATGAGCTCATGTGAGACGAGTAAATAAGGGAATGACATCAGGATAAGATGGAATCATGTTGGTTCATAATGATTTCTCTCTGGATTTTAATGTTTTGTGCAATGGAACAATAGCAGCTAAATTAATCATTTTGCTGTACACTTGAAACTAATACAACATTGTTAATCAATTATGTTCCAATATAAAATAAAAATTAAAAAACAAACAAAAACCCAAAATACATGAAGACAGCCGAACACAGCAACAGAGGAATGCTGTGCTGTGTATGATGCTCATTCACTCCATGTTCTTCCAACTGGCTCAGTATGGCCAGAGGCTTTGTCTTCGAAGTGTTTGTTGCATTGTTCTCTTGCCTTTGTACATTTTACTCTTGTCCCCATTATTCAGATTTATAGTCTCTCATCTATCTACCATTGCTTTTTGCTATTGTTTAAGGTAAAGAAATACTAGAGTAAATACAGGAGTTTATTTATTGGAAATATGATGTCTTTTCAGACTGAGCTAGTACTTTTATTATGACTTATTGCTTTTGTTAATAACCTGGTATTTGTGTTTCCTACACGCCTTGTTATTTTTAGTGTTCGATTTTGAAGAAAGAGGTTCCTTAGGAAAGCATACATTGTATGACAGCAGAAGCACTTATACTGCCTTGGAAAGATGTCTAAGATATATTGTTAAATGAAAAAAGTTGCATAAACGTATGAACCTATTTAAAAAAAACTGTGTGTTAGTGTGTCTGTCTATCTGTCTATCTAACATTTCTGGAAGGATATTTAAAAAACTTAAATAGTGATTACATCTGGAAAGTAGATCTGGAAAGCTAAAGGGGAAAGGGACTTTTAAAATTTTTTTACTTTATAACCTATTATATGTTTGAATAAGTTGAGTACGAATTCTTTTATTAAAGAAATCTAGTAAAATTCTAAAATAAACTGACCTCTAATAATCGCTTTTCCCAATGGTTGAGCTCAGTGCCCATACCACCTTGATTTTCAAGTTCCATTCCCTCCAGAATTGGACAGTTAAAGTGTTTTCGTGCTTCATCCTAAGAATCAGAAAAAAATAAGTAAATAAACCCTACAAAAGTCCAACATAATGGCAAACTCCTTACCACACTGGATATAATAGTCATTAAAGAATTACTTTGGTGAGAAGAGAGAATGTCTTTTAAAACTATAGTTTTTAATATAATTAAATATTTTGATACTGTCACACTTTTCTTTGCTATTGAACTACTATTTCTCTTAATATTTTTTCCTCTATTTGAAGATTTTGCCTTTAAGTCATATATTTCAAAAAAGTTATAGACTGGTATGATTGCCATTTGCAACTGTTGTGTCAACAATGATTTTAATGCAGGTATAAACTGCTCTTATTATGGATATAGTTTTTGTAAGAAAAATAAGTTGTTCATTAGAAAACAATTTTGTTCATTTGGTTTCGTCTGTCCTTCAGTTAGAGATTTCCAGGGATGGGAAATATCCCAAGAGCAGTGCAAAAGTTCAGAGGTCAGAAGGAGCTGTGTGTAGTCAAGGAAGGGGGAGAAGGGAGAATAGGTTTCTGTCATTAAATAAGAGGGTGTGATGATTAATTTTATGTGTCAATTTGGCTGGTCCACAGATAGCTGATCAAACATTATTCTGAATGTTTCTGTGAAGGTGTTTTTGGATGAGATTAACATTTAAATTAGTGGACTTTAAGTAAAGCCGATCAGTCTCTAACATAAATGGGCCAGTCAGTTGAAGGCCTTCATAGAACAAAGGCTGATTTTACTCCTGAGCAAGAAGGAATTTTGCCAGCCGAATGCTTCTGGAATCAAACTACAACTCTTCCCTGAGTCTTCAGGTTGCCAGCCTACCTCATCAGATTTTGGACCAGCCAATTACTTAAAATAAATCTCTTTATCTCTTTCTCTCTCAACATATCCTGTTGGTTCTGTTTTTCTGGAGAACCCTGACTAAAACAGACTCCAAATGAAATGACCCGCAATTATGCATATAGTACCAGGGATCCTAAGAGGTATCACAACAGAGCACTGGTATCACAACTTAAAGCAGTGGGTAGAATGCAGCCATAAGAGTCATTGCCAAATTTCTGTTTCCTCAGATTGTGCTTGGCCTGTAGCTTTACTGTACTGCCTTTATATTATGTTTCCTGCTACAGGCTTTGAAATTTAATCATTAGTTCTTAAACAATAATGATTAGTAAAGAAGGGACCATAATGAACGAAAAGAGCAGATGGCTCATGAGACATGAAGTTCAGTGATACTCACAACAACACGAGGTGTTACTAGAAGATACACGGTGTGAGGAACTCTCTTATTATCTCGAATATCCCATAATCTCTCCACTTTTCGAACTACTTTATCACTCCATTGATATAATCCAAGACTGCATTTAAAGAATAAAAAGACAGTCCTTTTTGCAAATTCACCACCACTTTAAGTGTAAAAGTGTTTATGAATATCAATATGAAATTAAAATATTTGAGCTTACTATACACCAAGTGCAAGCAAAGACTTGATAGCATTTTCTAATTTAATCTTTTCAATAACTTTATGAGATTATCATCACTATTTTGCAGATAAAGAGACAGAAGCTTAGAGAGATGAAGTAACTTGCTCAAATTCAAATAGCTAATAAATATTTGGCTAAGATGACAATGAATTACTTCCTCTTAACAAATTTACTGGATAAAACAAAAGCATGTCGAGAGACATATCTTAGTACTGTACATAACAAAACTTAACAAAAGGTGACATCTTAATTTAGTGGGAAAGCATAATTTACTTAATAACTGTGCTGTAAAATTGGTTATCCTACTAGGAAAAATTAAAGTTAAATCCCTATTTTACCCCATATACAGAAATAAATTCCAGACAAATGTCAGTAAAAATGGCAGAGTAAGGACCTCTGAACTTCATGAAAGCAATGGGGAAAGTATCAAAATTGGCCAAATGAACCTTTTCAGAACTCTGGAAATTAACCAAAGCCTTGTAGTAATCCAGGAAGCACTTCTTTAAGAAAAATGGATGAATCTCAGAAAGAACAGCAAGCTTTGTGGCGTTTTCCCATGCCCTCTCTCCAGCTTCGTGGCAGCTTTGAAAACCAACAGCCCACAATCATGGTGAAAACCAGCAATCTTGCAGCCAGAGGGAGCAGAAGGGGGTTGACTGGCAGAATGCATTAAAAAAAAAAACATGATCCAACTATGTCTACAAGAGACACAGTTCAGAGTCAAGGATACAAGTAGGTTGAACGTAAAAGGATTAAAAGCATGTACCATGAAAATAGGACTCAAAAAAGAGCTGGAACAGTTATACTAACATCAGACAAAATAGACTTTAAGACAAAAATTGTTACTAGAGACATTTTATAATGAAGAAATGGTCAATCCACCAAGAAGACATAACAATTATAAACACATATGTGCCTTACAAAAGAACCCCCAAATACATGAAGGAAAAATAAATTCTAAATGGATTAAAGCTATGAACATAAAAAATTCAAATAATAATTTACCAGAAGAAATTTAGAAGAATATTTGTATAATCTCTGTAGGGCAGAAGAAACTTTCTTAAGCAATAAAAAAGATTAATAATATAAAATTTTAAAACTTTTCTGTATGGGAAAAAATATGACAAATAAAAAGATAACTAAATGGGAGAAAACAATCTCATTTTGGGGAATCTATCTTGCACAAATAAAAGCACTACTACAAAAGTGTTATATTTATTATAGAAAATTATAATGGACATCAATTTTTTTTTCCCCTATAACCTGTATCATTTTTTTCTGGCTTTTTCCTAGATTACTTCTACCACTGACCCTATGAATCTCTCATTCTCACCAATAAAACAGAATATAAAGAGGCTATTTTTTCCCACCATTATTTTATGAAGATTTTACACATTTATTCAAAGAATTATATGGTGAACACCTGTATACCCAGTAACCATTACTTAGATTCTACAATGAATACTTTTATTTGTTGTATTATATATCTATTCATCTACCCATGCCCTAGAAAGATTATTCTTAATTCCTTTTCTTTTTCCGTGGCAAGGCAATGTTTAAACACAGTGAACAAAGCCAACAAGAAAATAATCAGCTTTTACCTCATTAATAACTCCAATATCCTCTTCATCATTCACATTTCAAGATTAATGGTTTCTCCAAATAAATAGGTTAGGGCCAAATCTGACTCTTTGTATGTCTAACACCTGAATTTCTTATTACTGTATTATCTCCATTTATACTGTAAGATTTCCTGCTTTTGAGGAATATCCCGAATGTAAGAAAGCACTGCAAATTATCAGCTTAACAATGGTTCTTGTGTGTAGGAATCTCTGTCCTCCTTACCTACATCACTACGTAGATGTTGCCTATCTCACTACTTATGTGTTTCCCATAAAGACCACAATTCTTAGGAAAGACCAGACTTCTCCCATACCACCAAACGAACACAATCTAGGAAGTAAAACATGTATTCCTACATTAGAATTGTTTCTTAACATATACTCTAAAAAAATGCTATGATGAATAAAGTACTATCTGTTTTAATATTTATTTACTTCTAGCTACCTAAATGGAGATCTTTGTGTGAGAATTAATTTTGTATTCTACATCCATATACCACTACTCTGATAAAGATATGGAAGAGTGTCAGCACCCCGAGAAGGTTTCCTTATGCCCCTTCTCAATCTGTTCAACTTGTATGGCATTTAATAGCCTGCGGCTTCAAGTAAAACTACTAATCTGTCTTTTATCGTTGACTGTTTTTAAACTCCATACAACTGAACTATGACTTTTTTTTTTTTTTGGCTGCGTTGGGTCTTTGTTGCTGTGCACGGGCTTTCTCCAGTTGCGGCGAGCGGGGGCTACTCTTCATTGCGGTGCACGGGCTTCTCATTGCGGTGGCTTCTCTTGTTGTGGAGCACGGGCTCTAGGCGCGCGGGCTTCAGTAGTTGTGGCACACGGGCTCAGTAGTTGTGGCTCAGTAGTTGTGGCTCACGGGCTTTAGAGCACAGGCTCAGTAGTTGTGGCACACTGGCTTAGCTGCTCTGCAGCATGAGGGATCTTCCCAGACCAGGGATCGAACCCATGTCCCCTGCATTGGCAGGCAGATTCTCAACCACTGCGCCACCAGGGAAGCCCGGCATGTGGATTCTTAACCACCACGCCATCAGGGAAGTCCCTGGACTACAACTTCTTTTATTGAACCTTGTAACTGTGATAGTCATACACTTTATTGCATGCAGCAGTAATGTGTTCTTTTTAGTGCCGTGTAGTTTTTGGTTATAGGAATATATCACGATTTATTAATCCATTCTTCTATTCATGGACCTTTAGGTGGTTTCCATTTTTTGTTTATTAATAACAAAACTGCCATGAACATTCATTTACATGTCTTTTTGTGGACATGTGCTCTTAATTTAGAGATTTATTTTTTATATAAATGCATGCAAATGGTTATAGTTCTGTGACTGATATTCTATATAAAATTCTTGATAATTTTTTTTTTAGTAATTCTTGGTATTATTTCTTTTAGGCCCTGAACCTCTAGGTCACTGTTAATATGATGTGCTAAATAAAATACCAGTTAACATGTAAATATTGCCATGTACAGGCAATAATTATTAAAAAACCAAACTATAACCAACCCATATTTTCCCATGGCCTGACTCTTCTATAAAGTAATACAAGCTACAGAGTGGTGCAAAAGAACTCTGCTTGGCAAAGAGTCCTGGCTCTTTGGATAAGTCACTTAAGTTTTCTCCATCTCAATTGTTTCATCTGTAAAATGAAAAGGTGAAGCTAAATGAACTCTTTTTTTTTTTTCATTGGAGTATAATTGTTTTATAATGTTGTGTTAGTTTCTGCTGTACAACGAAGTGAATCAGCTATGTGTATACATATATCCCATCCCTCTTGGACCTCCCTCCCACCCTGCACCCCCATCCCATCCATCTAGGTCATCACAGAGCACTGAGCTGAGCTCCCTGTGCTATACAGCAGGTTCCCACTAGCTAGCTACTTTACACATGGTAGTGTATACATGTCAATCCTAATCTCCCAATTCATCCCACCCTTATATCCTATCTTGTTTTAATAAGATACAATCTTCTTAGGCTAGCCATAAAGCCACTATTATTTATGGAACTTAACATGCTATGATTCTCAGATTCTAGTCTTAGCACTCTCCTAAAAGAGAAGAACAAGAACAAAAAAAACCAAATACCTATAGTTAAAAGGTGGGAGACCATCTGCAAATCTTGAAGTTAGAGGATTTCCATCTTTATCATGGTAGAATGCAAATAGCCCAGCAGAGAAACCCTGTAAGAAAAAGTTCAAAATGTCTTACAGTGAAAAATATCAAATCTGATTATAGATATCACAACATGCCACTATCAAAAGAGAACACTGATACAACCACATAAAAGCGTCAGGCCAATACTTCTACAGGAACTTGTCATATACTGGAATTGGACTGAAATTAAGTGTTTCATATTATGAATTTTAAATTTCAATTACTTGAGATAATTCTAAGTGAGGAAACCAAAAGTAATAGTAACAGAGACATTCTTTGGTTGGTATAGACAATGCATTTATTTGTTTAAAGACGTGTTTATCATAGTTGGTCCTCTTCACATGAACTTACTAACAAACTCTACAATTGCAACCAGGTAATGTTACTATTAACAATTAACAATACAGTTTAGAGCAGGGGGGTGTGCTCGTAAGATCACTCATAAAAATTCCAAGTCTTTGATACCAAAGTCCATATTTAATATATATCTATATCTAAAATAAAAAAGACTATAAATGTGTGTTTATGTGGGGGGGTGTATACTTTGGAAAAAAGACTGGAAACATATATCGAAATGTTAGCTGTGGTTCTTTTGGTGGTAGAGTAACGTGTAAAATCATCTGTATTTCTAAAAGTTTTTTACAATGTGAATTTGTGTGTTTTTGGTTTTTTTCTTTATAAATTTATTTATTTATTTATTTATTTATTGGCTGTGTTGGGTCTTCGTTTCTGTGCGTGGGCTTCCTCTAGTTGCGGCGAGCGGGGGCCACTCTTCATCACGGTGCGTGGGCCTCTCACTATTGCGGCCTCTCTTGTTGCGGAGCACAGGCTCCAGACGCGCAGGCTCAGCAATTGTGGCTCACAGGCCCAGTTGCTCCGCGGCATGTGGGATCTTCCCAGACCAGGGCTCGAACCCGTGTCCCCTGCATTGGCAGGCGGATTCTCAACCACTGCACCACCAGGGAAGCCCCAATTTGTGTGTTTATAATCACATTTTTAGACAGTATTTTTAAGAAGTCTTCTGTTTTAATAAGATAGTAGCTACTTCACATAAAGGTATTCAAATTCCCATTCTCTATCCCCTCTCCCAAATAAGATGAGAAAATGGGCCAAAAAAAAAAAAATACTGACATTTGATATCTCCTATTTCATTAGTGAGATTTCTTTTCTTACTTTGTTTCCTAACCTAATAACTAAAACAAAGTGCTCTTGTAACTACTAATTTAAGTATGTTTATACATTGAGACTATGCTATAGTTTATATCCAAATAACTAACAATCACAAATGATCACTTAATTAATCAATTTCTTTGGCAAATGTCTTTGCTTACATAACCGTGGCCTGTGTCATTCAAGGCTTGCCAAAATGATTAATGGAATCCAGAGTATTCTTTTATTCCTACATTTCTTCTTTTTTAATCTCTGAAGATGCAAAGAACATTTAATGGAGTCAGGTAAGAAAATCTAAACAGTTTTTAATATACAATTCACTGAGGTTATATAAAGCTTAAAATAGTATGCTGTGCCTCATCTTTCATAATATTCTAAATACACATTTTTTTCCACAATATCAATTTGAAAATTTTTCTAAGCACTCACATTTCAGAAGGCTTATCTGGTATTGAAAGAATCAGGAATGACTGTATTGATAGCTAGAGCATATATAACTTTATAGGGAATAAGTGTATCTGTTAAACATTTAATTCTTACCATCCTCCAGGATGGTTTTTGAGACAAACTAATATTTTAAATTTCCTAGGTTTTTACAATTTTTTAAATAATTCAAATACACAAAAAAGTTTAAAAATCTAATAGAAACTTATGTATACTCTTTAAGAGGATTTAAGATATTAGTTTTGCCATATTTTCTTCAGACTTTTTTTTAAAGAAATAAAACACTGCAGAATAAATATCGTTAAAGGCCCACTACCTTCACCCTTTCTCTTCCCACTTTTCCCAGAGGTAATCACTACCTTAAAGTCAATGTACATAGTAACTCTCACACATGCTTTTATATTCAATGGTGTCTGACTTTAATTTGAGACTCCCTGATTGCTAAAGTAAATGTGAATATGTTCTCATATACTTCTTGGCCAATTGGACCTTTTCTTTTGTGACCTGCCTGTTCAAAACCTAATTTACCTCATGTCTGGGACCTCTGCATTCATGTTCACTTATATACTGCATTTAAAACCTGCTGTTTTTTTCTGGTTCTCTCAACATCAAGTATCTATTGTTTTTGGAGCTTAAAGCTTAAAATGTTACTTAGAATGATGTTTGTCTTTCATCACAATAGCAGGTTTGACTTACTTTTTTAATAAAAGGAAAAGAGATGATTCATTTTAGAATCTCCTTACTTGAAGAACAGAAGTGCTATCTGGATACACTAGAGTTTCACTGAATTATCCAAGGTATTTGCTGATTTAAAGACTGAGGTCATACATAATAGCTCACGAAATAAGACGAATAAATGATAGCCACTAATTTTATTATACCTTACTATGTAGAGCATGGTGCTAAGCCATTTATGTTTCATCTTATTTAATCCTCAAGAAAAAAATCCATTGTAATATGTACTACTATCTTCATTTTATAGATGAAACAGAGGCTTACAAAGGCTAAATAATTTGTAATAGATCCCAAAGATTTTTAGCAGTAAAGCTAAGGAGATTCACACCTAGATCTGCGTGATCCATTCTCTCCCTCTCTCTTTTTTTTAATAATGTACTCTATAGTGGGTGCTACCATTTTTTTTTAATTTTTGTTTTTTATAAGTTTATTTATTTATTTTTGGCTGCATTGGGTCTTCGTTGCTGCATGGCGGCTTTCTCTAGTTGCGGTGAGCGGGGGCTACTCTTTGTTGTGGTGCGCAGGCTTCTCATTGCGGTGGCTTATCTTGTTGCGGAGCACCTGCTCTAGGCACGTGGGCTTCAGTAGTTGTGGCATGTGGGCTCAGTAGTTGTGGCTCGCGGGCTCTAGAGCACAGGCTCAGTAGTTGTGGTGCACAGGCTTAGTTGCTCCGTGGCATGTGGGATCTTCCCAGACCAGGGATTGAACCCGTGTCCCCTGCACTGGCAGGCAGATTCTTAACCACTGCACCATCAGGGAAGTCCCATTCTCTCTCTTAATCACTGCATTTTACTCCCATCTGTTTTCTAAACATATGAATGACGTCAGGAGGACATTTCCTAGGTTTTAGGCAACTTTATTTAATTCCCCAGACATATTGTAAAAGTTTACTACTTTGGACCAATTGGGGAAAAGCAAAGTTCTGAATCAGTTAGTATATATAAAATTCAGAAAGTGTAAATAGACCAAGAAGACTTTTAGAAATGAGATCTCTGTAAGAGATAAGATCTATAATTAGCATATCAGCTATCATTTTAGATGAAAGTGAATTTTTTTAATTACTAAGTTTTTTCTTAAGAAGCTTAATCATTTTTTCAGAACTCCTATTTGCCCAATAGATTTACTTGTTTAATTATTTTAGGTAGTATAACTCAACCGAGCCGCTATCCTAATCATTAAAAATTGTCTACTGGCAGAGGCCTAATCAACTAGGTTTTACTGAACATGATCTAAGATGCCACGTAATCCTAAATTTTAACATATACATCAAAATGAGAGTATAATCAGAAAATGAAGGCATGAAGGAGAGAACAATAGTTAACAGCAAAATTTACCAGGGCATGAATAATCTCATGTTTCACTGTGGACAGCATCCCAACAAACTCCTGAGGCTGGGTAGAGATCATATTTGGACACAGGTTAGCATATCCTGCAATTGGCCTGTTAAAACAGACATTAAATGTTTAATTATATTCCAGGACAATATGTATTATACTTATTAACCTATATTTTTCTATCAAAAACTGATCAAGGTCAGAAAAATCTTTGTGAAATATCAAATGTCATTTTATAACATAACATCTAACTTTCACTATCTTTTACTTTCAAGACATATACCTGTGTTTTCCTATGACATGGCTAATCAACTCCTGTTCCCACAAGAGGATAGAGTCAGTTAATTATACTTCAGTGTGAATTTGTAAAGTATGTCAATATGTACCAAAAAAGGGAATGAACTAAAAAATTTAAATTATAACACTATTTTACTTGCAAAATTCATTTCTGACTTCAGCATTTCACTATATATATAGGCACAGGGACAGACAAGTAGGTAGAGAGGAAAAGTAGGTACAAAATAGGACAATAAGCAAATCATTCAGGTTGCTGCAAGTTGCTGAACCTTCTGATTTCCATTTCACTATCCCCTTTCTCCTGTCCCACTAATGCCTTCATTAACATAAAAAAATTTTTTAAAATTTATTTATTTAATTTATTTATTTTTGGCTGTGTTGGGTCTTTGTTGCTGTGCATGGGCTTTCTTCTAGTGTGGTGAGCGGGGGCTACTCTTCGCTGCGGTGTGCGGGCTTCTCACTGCGGTGGCTTCTCTTGTTGCAGAGCATGGGCTCTAGGCGCGCGGGCTTCAGTAGTTGTGGCACACAGGCTCTAGAGCGCAGGCTCAGTAGTTGTGGCGCACGGGTTTAGTCGCTCTGTGGCATGTGGGATCTTCCCGGACCAGGGCTCGAACCCATGTCCCCTGCATTGGCAGGTGGATTCTTAACCACTGCCACCAGGGAAGCCCAACATAAAGTTTTTTATCTTCCTATTATCTTCTTTCATACAGTATTCTATACCTTCTAGAATCTACAGAATTCTATATTTCTTTCTGAGCCTAGAACTTGAGAGTCCAAGAGCTGACAAGGACCCACAGTAATTCAATCAGTTTCACCATGCACCCACCTGCCTTTCAAAAGCTGTGACAAACAGTAAGGAACCCCAAGGTGTTTCTCCCAACACTACCTCAACATTTTACCATAGAAATACCACAAACCTCCCCAAATGGTGATGGCCTATTTACAGAGTAACATTTGCCTTATTTAGTTAAAAAAACATACAGTGCACTTTCTTCATACTTGAAAACAACAGACTTACACTTAGAAAAGTATGAGTATAATTCACTCACCAAAATATTGCCACGGTGACCTCTAAGATATAAAATAAACATCACTATCAGGCTTAAACCCTGTCAGGGACTTCCTACTGCATTTAGAATGAAACAGCCCTGTCTACTTCTCCCTCCAATGCATCCCCTAAAGCTCTCATCCTCAAACACAGTTTCCACTGGAGTGGCTTCTAACAGCAACAGGTAGACACAGCATTTTCCTAACATAAGCTCTTTCTCCAGCTCTTTATTTGGCTGAAGCCTATCGATTTTCAGGTTATATCTAAAGTTTCACTTTTTCAAAGAGGCCTTTTTTGCCCAGTTGATCTAAATTATGTTTCCCCCTTTTGTTCTCTTTAATGTTGCAACACCCTGTCTTTTTCTACAAAGTATTTATCATATTTGAAGTCACATGTCTATTTGTATCAGTATTTAACTAATATCTGACTCCCTCTGTAATTTGTAAGTTCCATGAGACAGGTACACGTGTCTATTTTGTTCACCTAGTCTGCTGGCAACATATTAAGCGCTCAAATATTTATGGAATGAATTAACGCAATATAGCAGTTTTGAAGGAAAGTTTCACTTCTATCAAAAAGATTCAAAAAGAACAACTTAAGATATTGCTCTTCTAACATCAACATTCTCCTCATAAGAAAACAAAATCTTCCCCAGGTATGAGAATACATACATGAGTAGCTTCAGATTCACTGACACGAGGAACATTTATTCTTTCAGCTAGTCATTCATACCTAAAGCGAACCAAATGTTCAAGTGCCTTAAAGAAACATAATAGCAGTACAATGAAAGTGAGATGCATCTCTGGGCTATGGGATTCTCATCTATGTGATAACTCCTATGTTGGATTCTCTCCCAAAAGACAATTAGATACTTTAAGTACTTTCAGTATTATCAGATGCTGAAAGGAGTTGAACTAATCTAGGCCCATCTCAACATGGGATTTTATATCCCTCTCCCTACTTCCCCAGGGAAGCCATTCTGTTCCTAATACATAAGGTTCACTTTAACATGTCTTTTGTTTAAAAAAGTAATAAAAGCTCATTGGAAAAAGCTATATATCCAAACATATAGAAATGCATGAAGAAAAAAGTAAAAATTCCCTATTTTACAAACTGCCGCCACTAAATTCCACTATCACAGGTAACTGCTATCAACAGTTGGGGTGCTTTATTTTTTAGCGTAACCAGCCATCCTGGTTTGCCTAGGACTGAGGGATTTCCCGGGATATGGGATTTTAGGGCTAAAACAAGGGTACTCCCGAGAAAACTGGGATAGCTGGTAATCCTAATTATTTTTGACTTTTACCTTAGCACATTCAAGTCCATACAGATTTTTAAAACAAGTATGAAATCGTATTATGTACACTGTTTTGCAATGTTCTTCTGACACTCAACAGTATATTAAAAATGAGATTGTGTGTGTGCACAATCCATATGGTTTAGGTCAAATTCAGATAAAGAACCATGATTTTGCAGCACTGCTATTATGAAGGCATATTTCTCAAAGACATCTACTTTAAGAAGTATCTCATTTTATCAAGTAACTTGTCATTCATTTAGCACTTCAAATGCCATATTTCCTTGATATTGAGACACCAGTAATTATAAAATATCATAAATTTAATGACAGCTTCTCAGGAAAAAAGGAACACTCTATTAAATACATATATTTTTTTACTAAACAATAGTACATATACATCTGCAAAACCATATAGCACTTCCTTCTTCAGTAATATATTAAATATTTGACTCGATGCATTCTCAACATTCAGAAGCTAAAGATTTTTATTTCATGGATCAACAATTACATAGTAACATGCTAACAGACTGCTTTCATAATCCATGATGCCGATTTTGACCTCCTTACCACCTTCAGTATTGACAGTATAATTCTGAAGCATATATTAGTGTTTCCTTTGTATTGGCTACTTGGTCCTACTAATAATTTCATTTTTTCCTTACATTAATTAGACATCAATAGAAGTGAAACAGCTCTTTAAAGTCAGCTAGTATTTTGATAGGTAGATGAATGTTCAGGAACTCAGCAACGGTCCTTACATTCACTGGACCTTTGAATGTGGTCACATTAACTCTCCTAGATTTGAGACTGTCACATATAAACTATACTGAGACATACCAGTTTCTACTGCCTTTAACTGATTTGTCTGGTGTGTGACAGGCAATCTTCTGTATACATAACAACTTTATTTCAAGGCTGCTTCACTGAGAAAAATTTTTTGAAATATTTTGTAAATAAAAAAGAGGACTCTTTTTTGGCCAAGCGGCATGTGGGATCTTAGTCCAACCGGGGACTGAACTGGCTCCTCCTGCAGTGGAAGTGCGGAGACTTAACCACTGGACTGCCAGGGAAGTTCTGGGACTCTAAACTCTTTAGAGACAATTAAGCTAAGTGAAGGACATAATGATATGACAATTAGATGAAGAGTTATTTTGAACATCTTACAGTTTAGCACAGAAGTGCTAAAATTAGAGCTCAAATTGTTTCCTTAGAGAGGTGCCATCACTTTCAAAGAAAATTCTATTGACAGTAGACTTTTCCTTTGGAATTGGTACTTATATTACCATATGCATAGCAGTCGTATAACCTGGTTCCCCCATCACACCCCAATCCAGGCTGTATGCCATTTCTTACTACTGGAGGTAATCTGGCAAATGCAAACTTACTGTACTCTCAACACTTAGAATATGGTTTAAGAGTTCTTATTTTAGATCTTGGGAAATAAGTCTCAGGGGAAAGTTTACCTGTCCATTTTTGCTTCCTGCTGACAATAGGCTGCATAAGAGATGATGTTTTCATGGCTGCACCTCTCAGTGGCCAGAGCACCAACATAAAGAACAAAGTCTGCATCCCGGACTCCCTCTTGGTCTGGCACACCCACTGCTCCACAGGGCCACTTACCCCCACAGCAGACTCTGCATTGCTAAGCCCATGGGGGACAACAACGGAAAAACAGACCAGAGATGAGGTTAGCTATCAGGACTTTTAATTTATAATGAATCCAGACTCTAAATATGTATGATTTAATTTTTATTTATTATCCTTCAGCTTTTATCAAAATCCATACCTCTTTCTACTCAATTCCTATCTCTAATTTTAAATTTATTTTATTAAAATTTCTACTTTCTATACTATAATCATAAATGTATAATATTAATTAAAAGAAACAATTGATATTTATAAAGGGCATCCAACCAGGGTACAAAAAAGACAGCAATAGAAAAGGTTTTATTAAACCCTGAAACTAGGTGAAAATTACAAGGGACCTTCTTGTACACATTTTTTTTAGCAATTTCCCGTGAATCTATAGTTACTTCAAAACTAATTAATAAAAAACTTTATTTACTGGAAGTATTTCCCTATTATAAGTAATTCATGTATCTTGTTAAAAATTCAGATAATACAAAAGTATATAAGGTAAAAAGTTAAAGTCATCTTGTAATATTACCTTTGTTTCTAGTTTTCTAAGCAAACTTTGCCCTTTTAACATACTTTTTTTAGAGAACTTCTTCTATCAAAGTTCCTAAACAATGATAATCTCCAAATTATATATAGGAAAATCAGTAAATGGTGTTTTTTTTAAGGCGTAAGTGATGCTTGTAGAGAGAGAAAAGACAGAAATTCTCATTTCATTACATTGTTTTTTTTTTTTTTTAATTAATTAATTAATTTATTTATTTATGGCTGTGTTGGGTCTTCGTTTCTGTGCGAGGGCTTTCTCTAGTTGTGGCAGGCAGGGGCCACTCTTCATCGCCGTGCGCAGGCCTCTCACTATCGCGGCCTCTCTTGTTGCGGAGCACAGGCTCCAGACACGCAGGCTCAGTAGTTGTGGCTCACGGGCCCAGTTGCTCTGCGGCATGTGGGATCTTCCCAGACCAGGGATCGAACCCGTGTCCCCTGCATTGGCAGGCAGATTCTCAACCACTGCGCCACCAGGGAAGCCCTTCATTACATTGTTTACTCTTGTTTCTCTAATACATGTATTTATAATTTTAAAATTCAATTACTTTAATCTATTAATAGTTCATATTAAGAAAAGCTGTGATTTAATAGCATTCTTTCAAATGATCTCTCATTTATTTAAAAAAAAAAAAAATCAGGACCCCCAAGAAGATAAGTAGAAAGCAGAATTTGAAAAAGCCAAAAGAATAAAAACAAAAATACCTTAGAAAAAAAGCAAAGAAATGTGCCTTAAAATGTCTAGGAAATATCTCTAAATGTCTTAGGAAAAGAGATAAATATGTAATTAACAAGTTGTTTTAATTTTTAAACATGTTCCCAAAACCCTCTATGCTTTCAAGAAATTTGATAAAAGAAATGGAAACTGAGTAAGTTAGCTGTATTAGTGCCAATACACAGGGTTCTAAAAGCCTTTAGTGAGCTTCAAATACTCTGAGAAAAAAATTATAAAGTAAACTTCAACTATATGCTTAATTTTGCTTACAAAGTCAATGTTTGATAATGTATTCATTTTCTAAAAGTAATGAGAGAACACAGCTCAGTAGAGAAAAGCAGCTAAAGCAATAATCATATTTTCCAAAATATAGCTATAAATAAATTGGCTTTCTGGTTTATGCATTTAAAATTTTTATATTTTTTCTGATACAAATAATAGATGCTTAATATGAAAAATTAGAACATTACAAAAATGTATAAGTTACCAAATAAAAGCCCCCCATAATCCAACTCAATGAAAACCATTAAAATTTTAATGTCTCCAGATTTTTTAATATACATATATCTCCAGATTACTTCATAATTTTTTATATGTGTATATACACTTCTTATTTTTATTTTTTATGTTTTTATTTCAGCTTTATTGAAAGCTGAATAATTGATGATAATTTTTAATTTTTAAATGAAATAGACTAACTACCCATACTGATTTACAACTATTTTTTTTCCATTTAAAAGCTTAACTATCTTTCCAAATCAGTATATAAAGATCTATTTCGTTCTTTTTTTTTTTTTAATATTTGTGTATTTATTTTGGCTGCACCGGATCTTAGTTGTGGCATGCAGCCTCTTAGTTGCGGCATGCATATGGGATCTAGTTCCCCAACCAGGGATTGAACCTGGGCCTCCTGCATTGGGAGCACAGAGTCTTACCCGCTGGACCACCAGGGGAGTCCTTCTACTTCATTCTTTAACAGCTGTGTAGTGCTCCATTATGTGGTTATGCCA
This sequence comes from Balaenoptera ricei, assembly GCF_028023285.1. Lineage (NCBI taxonomy): Eukaryota > Metazoa > Chordata > Mammalia > Artiodactyla > Balaenopteridae > Balaenoptera > Balaenoptera ricei. Next base: position 90,306,876 of record NC_082642.1, on the reverse strand, counting down.
TAATTTAACTAATATTAATATAGGCATATTTATAGTTTTGCAAAGAATATCCTTGAACATATATTACATAGTTATAAGTATTTTTATGGAATACATTTCCAGGTTGGGTTAAAGCATACACATTATCTTTATTTGAAGAGATAATGTTAAATTGCCCTTTAAAAATTCTGAGGTATATAGTTGCTAAAAGATGTTTTGGAGGGCAAAGATAACGTCCTAAGCAGAAATGATTCAGCAGCCCCAGAGATTAATTGAAAAAAGAAAAAAATAATTAAATTCACTTGAAAACCAATGGAAGAATAAAATCAGCACACCTAACTGTGATTGCTTTTGGTAGAGAATGAAGCTTTTGAACTTAAGTCTGTAAAATCTTCTTAGTGACAATCACAGATTGAAAATCTGTCATAAGTTTATCCTAAAGACTAAGAACATTGCTAAGAGCAGGGTGAAATACCTGGAGGTGCTCCTCAGGTACTATAATGGGGCCACATTTTGTATGCTCTGCACATTCCTCAGTACAGCATCTATGGTGATCATTTTCCTTCCGTAGGTATTGGTATTGGTTTGTTGCACATTGTCTTCAGTTCATTTGTACATCAAAGTTTAATTACAGAAAAAAAAATAAAGATGAGTTCACAGCAGTTAAAACATTATAAAAAAACTAGTAGCTGCTATATTTAGTTCATTTATAATAGTTACTATTTTAGTTAGAAAAGTAGTCTAAGAAAGAATTTTGGTTCCGTGGCAAATCCTTCTGATCTGGGTTTTCAAACACTCAAATACTTCAAAAGCCAATACTGTACACATGAAGGAGGAAGGAAGGGGATATGGGAAAAAGGGTACAACTACACCCAAGGAAAAGATCCAGTGGGTCACCTCATAATGGAAAATCGGGGAAAGAATGATTACCCAACAGATGCTCTTTTATTCTTTTTAAATATCTTACAGTTTGGTCTCCAGGAACCAGCATAATAAAATACTCCAGTATAAATCTCACAATTTGCCATACTGACAGAATGGGGAGGGCAGAGTACTAAACAACTGAAGAAAATGACGGGTGTGTAATGCGACATACCTACTAAGTAATATGGTGCCCGCAGGTCTACGAACCTGAAAAGTCTTCTCTAAATAAGAAACAGCTTGTGGAAAAAGTTTGGTCTAAATAAAAGTTGGAAAAAAAAAACCAGTCAGAATTACAGCTAAAAGATAAACTATATTTAAAACAAGTAAGCATAGGATATTAACGACTAAGGGGAAAGAAGGAAAAAGCCTTATAATTCTGGAATATAGGTACTAGTCAAAGGTTGTGTGACTAGGGCTGGGGAAAGACTGAGTCTAGGAGCAAAGGAATTTCCTCATTTTCTAGTTTAGTTTGGAGGAAAGAACACCAGAAAGTTCCTTCCCTACCCCATTTAAATAGAATACTATAAAATATAAATTGCAACTATTAATCTTACTTTAAATTTGAGACTGATTTAGATTATTCCAACATGAAGGTAGTTTATGTTAAGAAAATCTTATATTTAGAAGATCTACTTTAGCCTCACCCATTTCTGTGGCCCATAATGAATTGGCTTAATGTGTGTGTGTGCCTCTGTAACAGTTAAAAAACTTATGAGGCTAGCACCTCTATAAATGACCTTGGCATTTCATACTATCAGGCCAATTAATCTTCAGGAGAATGAGCATTTCCACCAAGAGAATAGTGTTCTCAATGTTTTTAAAACATCGTCTTTTTCATCCTATCCTAAGCATGCTCTGCTCCCCTAAAACTTAAGAGGACAAGTAAAAAAATGAGAATGATTTAATATCAAATTATAAAATGAGAAGACTAACTTAATATCAAATATGAACAAAGTTTTAGTGAGTGCATCACAAAAACACCTTGGTGATAATGAGAAATACATTCACTACCAACACCTTTTATTCAGTCATTCACAAAATAGTCATGTGTAAGTTTTTCATTACTGAAGTAAAATTTACATACAATAAAATGCACCATTTTAAGTGTCCAATTCAAGCTATGAGTATTTATTACATACCTTTACAAGGTGTCTTTTCTCAGGGAGCAACCTGAAAATGATGACATAAAACATAAAGATTGCCATGTTGAGGGCAAACCACTGTCTCATTTTTGTTCAGAATACAAATGGCAGGAGTCCCAAGGAATGCTTTGTGGAAGCATGCCATATCAGTCCCTCTAAATCTCAGTGAGCATTTCAGAGTTGATCACATACTGTCTCATTCATTTGGGAAGTTAAAGACAGGGAAAGACATCAGCTACTCCCAACAGCTCTTCATAAACTACTACAGATTCATAATTTATCTCTTTTCTGGACACCTTCTTACTCTAAATTAAAAATTAGGCTATATCATCTCTCTGGTTAATAATTTTGTAAATGTTCTTATTATTGTATATATTAGTATTTTGTCTTATTGTTCCTCCAAGTACTTAAGTGCCTTCCAGGTCTGTTATTGACCACATAGGTAGATATACACTGGTGTGTTTAAATTATTCATGATGTATAGATTTAAATCATATCCCATGGCCTTCATCTTTCTAAACTAAAAAGCATATTTAGCTTAATTCCATTTTGAGGGTGCATTAGCATCTAGTTCCATTTATGGAACTCCAGGTAACAGATGAAAATATTTTCAATAGTTTGATTCTTAATAAAAAAGATGACAAATAATGGTGTACTTACTCTTCAATACTTTTATCATAGACAGTCTTGATTCTTAAATGTTCATTAACATCTCTCTTTACAACATGATTTGCCTTAAGATGGACCTTATTTATGACCTGAGAAAAAGGAACAGATTTGAAAAAAATGTATAGATTAGCTAATTGAGGTCCCAACTTAAAATCAGTAAACTAAATTTCAAGTGTAATACCCAGAAAAAATACAAGAACTAAATAAATTGAGAGACAGTTCATGCTCATGGATAGGAAGACTCAATATTATCAAGATGTCAGTTCTTCCCAACTTCATCTATAGATTCAATGTGATCCCAATCACAATCCCAGCAAGTTATGTTGTGCATATCAACAAACTAATTCCAAAGTTTATACAGATGGCAAAAGACCAAGAAGAGCCAACAAAATGTTGAAGAAAGAAACAAAGTTGGAAAACTGACACTACCTGACTTCAAGATTTACTATAAAGTTACATTATCAAGACAGTGTGGTACTGGCAAAAGAAATAACAAATAGACCAATGGAACAGAACAGAGAGCCCAGAAATAGGCTCACATAAGTACATTCAACTGATTTTTGACAAAGGAAAAAAGGCAATACAATGGAACAAAGATGATCTTTTCAACAAATGGTGCTGGAACAACTGGATATTCATATGGGAAAAAAAAAAAATGAATCTGGAGACAGACCTTACATCTTTCAGAAAAATTAACTCGAAATGGATTATAGACCTAAAATGTAAAACACAAAACTATATAAAACTCTTAGAAGATACCACAGGAGAAAAACCAGATGTCCTTGGATACAGTGATGACTTTTTAGATACAGCACTAAAGGTATGATCCATGAATTAAATAATTGATAATTTCAACTTTATTAAAATTAAAAACTTCTGCTCAATGAAGGTTAACATCAAGAGAATAAGAAGACAAGCCACAGACTGGGAGAAAGTATTTGCAAAAGACAAATCTGATAAAGGACTATTATCCAAAATATACAAAGAACTCTTAAAACTCAACAGTAAGAAAATGAGAGACTTCCCTGGCGGTCCAGTGGTTAAGACTCTGCGCTTCCAATGCAGAGGGCCCAGGTTCGATCCCTTTTCGGGGAACTAAGATCCCACATGCTATGCCCAGCGCGGCCAAAAGAAAGAAAAAGAAAATGAACAACCCAAGTAAAACATGGGCCAAAAACCTTAATAGACACCTCACCAAAGAAGGTATATGGATGGCAAGTAAACATACGAAGAGACGTTTCACATTATATGTCATCAGGGAAATGCAAATTAAAACAACAAGATATCACTATACACCTATTAGAATGGCCAAAATCTGGAACACATACGATACCAAATGCTGCCAAGGATGTGGAGCAACAGAACTCTCATTCATTGCTGGTGGGAATGCAAAATGTACAGCTACTTTGGAAGACAGTTTGGCAGTTTCTTACAAAACTAAACATACTTTTACCATAACCACCCAGCAATCATGCTCTTTGGTATTTACACAAATGAGTTAAAAACTTATTTCCAAACAAAAACCTGTTCAAGATGTTTATAGCAGCTTTATTCATAATTGCTACAACTTAGAAGCAGCCAAGATGTTCTTCAAGAGGTGAGTGTATAAATAAACAGTGGTACATCCAGACAATGGAATATTATTCAGAGCTAAAAAGATGAGCTATTAAGCCAGGAAAAGCCATGGAGGAACCTTAAATGCATATCAGTAAGTGAAATAAGCCAATCTGAAAAGGTTACATACTATATGATTCCAACTATATGACATTCTAGAAAAGGCAAAACTATGGACACAGTAAAAAGATCAGTGTTTGCCAGGGATGGAGGGGTGGGGGATTAATAGAGCACAGAGGATTTTGAGGGCAGTGGAACTACCCTGTATGATACTGTAATGACAGCTACATGTCTTTATACATTTGTCCAAACCCATAGAATGTACAACACGAAGAGTAAATCCTAATGTAAACTATGGACTTTGGGTGACTATGATAATGTCAATATAGTTTCATCAATTATAACAAAAGTACCACTCTGGTTGGGGATGTTGATAATAGGGGAGTCTATGCATGTGAGGAGGAACAGAGTATTTGGGAAATCTCTGTACCTTCTTCACAATTTTGCAGTGAATCTAAAACTGCTTTTAAAAAATAGTCTTTAAGGGCTTCCCTGGTGGTGCAGTGGTTAAGAATCTGCCTGCCAATGCAGGGGACACAGGTTTGAGCCCTGGTCCGGGAAGATCCCACATGCCGCGGAGCAGCTAAGCCCGTGCGCCACAACTACTGAGCCTGCACTCCAGAGCCCGCAAGCCACAACTACTGAACTCACATGCCACAACTACTGAAGCCGATGTGCCTAAAGCCCATGCTCCACGACAAGAGAAGCCACCACAATGAGAAGCCCGCGCACCTCAACGAAGAGTAGCCCCCACTCGCCACAACTAGAGAAAGCCCGCGCGCAGCAACGAAGACCCAACACAGCCAAAATAAATAAATAAATAAATAAAAAATAGTCTTTAATTAAAAAAAAATGAAGATGAGAAGACAATGGAACAAATAGTTAAAGTGCTAAAAGAAAGATGTTCAATACTGAAGTCTATCTCCAATGAAACTACCCTTCAAAAATGAAGAGGAAATAAAGATATTTCAGATAAACAAAAATTGAGAGAATTCATCTCCAGCAGACCTCCACTACAGGAAACACTAATGGAAGTTCTTCATGGTAATGGAAATGACACTAGAGGGTAACTTGGATCTTGTCTCAGTTCAGGCTGCTATAACAGAATACCATAAACTGGGTGGCTAACAAACAACAGAAATTTACTTCTCACAGTTCTGGAGGTTGACAAGTCCAAGATCAAGGCGCCAGAAGACTGGGTGCCTGGTGAAGGCCCACTTCTTGTTTCTTAAGGCCATAGTCTGGTTGTATCCTCTGGCAGAAGGGGCAAGGAGCTCTTTCATAAGGGTATTAATCTCATTCATAAGGGTTCTGCCCTCATGACCTAATCATCTACCAAAGACCCTATCTCCTAACCATTATATTGAGAGTTAGGCTTTCAACATATGAATTTTGGGGGAACACAAACATTCAGTATATACAAGATCTGTAGGAAGGAATGTGGACAAGTGGAAATGATAGATAAGTAAATACAAAAGTCTATTGTGTAGAAAACAGTTAACATAGCAGGCCTAAGACTACGATCTTTAGAAAGACCTGCTTGCAAGTTTGACCTTTCACTGGTCCCGGAATTTGAAAGGTAAACAGTCCCTACACTGACATAAAACTTCCCTAAGCAATAAGGCAGTCTCATTTTGCCCAAGCTGTTAATAGAAATAATACAGTTTATGCTGAACATCTGTTTACTTCTCAGAGTCAGGAATGTTAGTGACTGAAACTGTGCCTACATGACCAATCTCCAATAAAAACCCTGGACTCCTAGACTCAGACGAGCTTCCCTGTAGACAATTTGTGCTTGTTCTTACAAGTTACTGCTAAACGGATTAAGCATGTCCTATGTGACTCCACTAGGAGAGGACTCTTGGAAATGTCAACAAAAATTCAACTAACAATCAAGTTAAGAAGAGAAAAGTGTATTTAATTTGGGCCAAACTGAGGATTATAACCTGGGAGATAGACTCTCAGAAGTTCTGAGAACTGTTATGCCTGTTAGAAGTCAAAGGCACAGTCATATACATTCTCAAGACAAAGAATCATACATCAAAATGACATACTGATATTTTACATAAAGTTCACCAAAGATATATAGTCCAGGTAAGCACGTACAAAGGCAAAGAGAACAGTAAGTCACTACGGCCCCCTACAGAGTTGGGAAAGAATGGTATTCTTTTAAGAAATTACATTGCTAGTGCCAGAAGAAAGGGAAAAAATTGATCTTTACGGTCCAGCAGGCATTCCCATCTTTGAGGAGGTCTGTTTAATGTGTAATTCAGATGCACACAAGGAGGGAGGGAGGAGGCCCAAACGGACACAGAGACAGAACTTTATGTTTAAATTTTCTTGTCCTGCCTTAAAATACACATTTTATTTCATCAGAAGCTTGTGTCCGGTTTCCTTCAGTTTTTGCTCCAGGAGCCTTTTCTTTTCACTGATTGTGCTTGATATGTATCCTTTCACTGTAATAAATCTTAGCTGTGAGTACAACTATATGCTGAGTCCTGTGAGTCCTTCCAGCAAATCACCAAACCTGGGGTGGTTTGGAGACATTCAACAGAATTATACACATATTTCTTTTCTTCTTTTCATTTCTTTAGAGACATTAACTGTTTAAAACTAAAATTATAAAATTGCAATTGTGAGATTTATAATATATGTAGAGTTATTATATATTACGGTAATAGCAAAAGGACAAGGAAATAGTGACACTATACTGTTGAAAAGTTCCCATATTTAACATGGCTATAAACTTTAAGTAGATGTCATAAATTCAAGATATATATTATAATCAATAGAGCAAACATTCAAAAATATATTGCATTTTATTGTTGGTTAATTACACCTCAATTTAAAAAGTAAAGCAATGAGATATAGCTAAAAAGTAAACAAAGGAATTAAAATAGAATACTAAAAAACAGAAGGCACAAGCAGTCAAGTGAAACAAAGAAAAAAAATAGCTAAACTGCCAATCCAAACCCAACCATGTCAAAAATCACATTAAATGTAAACATTAAATGTAAAAGGACTGAACATTCTTGTTAGAAAGCAGAGACTGTCAGACTAGACAGAGCAAGATGCAACTATTTGCTATCTATAAGAAGCCCATTTTAACTATAAAGACACAGAAATTGAGAGTATAAGGATGGAAAAATACACATCACGTAAAGACTAATCAAAAGAAAGCCAGAGTGGCTATATTAGTATTAGACAAAGTGTATTTCAAAACAAGGAGTATTAATTACCAGGAATAAAGAGAGGGCAGTATGTAATGCTAAATGGGTCAATTCACCAAAAAAATAACAATGTAAAATGTGTAAACACCTAACAGCAGAGCTGCAAAATACGTGAAGCAAAAACTAAAAACTGAAAGGAGAAATAAACAAATCCACAATTATAGCTGGTGACTTCAACATTCCTATCTCAGTAATCAACACAAGTAGACAGAAAATCAGTGAGGACATGGGAGACCTGAGCAGCACTACAACTAACTTGACCTAAATGACATTTATAGAACCACCTGCCCCAACATCAGCAGAATGTACATTCTTCTCAAGTACACACAGAACGTTAACCTGGTTAGATTTTTGGCTATAAAACATTTTTTACTATAAAACAATCCTTAAGTAATACAAAAAACTGAAATCATACAAAGGATGTTTGCTATCCATAACTAAATTAAACTAAAATGCAATTAGGGAAAGATAACTGGGAAATCTCCAAATATTAGAAAATCAAACAACATTTTTTTTTTTTTTTGTGCCACACCACGAGGCCTTCGGGACCTTAGTTCCCGGACCAGGGATTCACTGTGCCCCCTGTAGTGAAAGCTTGGAGTCATAACCGCCAGGGAATTCCCAAACAACAAACTTTTAAATTATTCTTAGGTTGAAGATGAAGTCACAAAGGAGATCAGAAAATATTTTTAATTGAATGATAATAAGATTACAAGCAATTAATATTTGTGTGATGTAATTAGTGATTAGAAATTTATAACTTTAAATACTTATATTAGAAAAAATAATCTCAAACTAATGACCTAAGCTTCCACCTTAAGAAACTAGAAAATGAAGGGCAAATTAAACTCAAAGAAAGCAGAAGAAAGTAAATAATAAAGAACAGAAATCAATTAAATGGAAAACAGAAAAATGATAGAGAAAAATCAATGAAACCAAGAGGTGGTTCTTTGAGAAGATCAATACAATTGATATATCTCTAAGCAGACTAAGAGAGATGATACCAATTACCAATATCAAGAATGAAACAGGGCATATCACTGTAGACTTTACAGACTGTGATACTGTGATTTATAATAAAATATATATATTTGGTCTTTGCCCCATTTTTGGAATTTCCTAAGACCTCTGGAATTTCCTAAATGATAAAAGTGATCAGGTGTCTTTTGTCATGTTAATGAGGTAACTTTTGGAAGCACCTAAGGGTGGAGATTGGTTACCAGTGGAGCCAAGCATGTGAATAGAAGATTGGAACTTTCAGTCCTTCCCACCCCCTCTAACCTCTGAGGAGAGGAGAGGGGCTGGAGATCAAGTTCAACCACCAATGATTTAATCAATTATATCTATGTAATGCCTACCTAAAACCCGAAAGGATGGGGTTTGGAGAGCTTCCAGGGTGGTGAACACGTGGAGATTCCGGGAGAGTGACATGCTCAGAAAGCACAGAAGCTCTGTGCCCTTTCTCCATATGTTGCCCTATACATCTCTTCCATCTGACTGTTCTTGAGCTACATCCTCGTATAATAAACCAGTAATCTAGTAAGTAAAAATTTTCTCTGAGCTCTGTGAACCTCTTTAACAAATTAATCAAAACCAAAGAGGGGGTTGTTGGAACTTCCGATAGCTGGTTGGTCAGAAGCACAGGTAACCACCTGGACTTACATTGGATCAAATAGGGGAGAAGGGGCAATGCTGTAGGTCTGAACTCTTAACCTGTGTAATCTGATGCTATCTCTGGGTAGACAGTGTCAGAATTGACATGAATTGTGGGACACTCACCTGGTGTTGGAGAGTGGTTTGGTGATGTGTGGAAAACCCTTGACACATTAGAACTGGTAACTCAGAACCCTTTACAGACATTTAAAAGATCAAATGGGAACATTAAGAAAACTGTATTTCCATAAATTTGGCAACTCTGATGAAATGAAATTCTTTGAAAGATATGACTTACCGAAACACAATCAAGAAGAAATAGATAACCTGAATAGTCCAATATCTATTAAAGAAAATAAGTTCATAGTTTATAACACTCCAATAAAGAAAATTCCAGGCTGAGATACCTCCACTCATGAATTCTACTAAACATTTAAGGAAAAAACAATACTGCTTGTATACAAACTCTTTCTGAAAGTAGAAGAGGAAGAAATATTTCCCAAATCATTCTATAAGGTCAGCATTACCTTAATACCAATCCCAACAAAGCTACAGAAGGAAAAAAAGCCAAGTACAAACCAATATCCTTAATGAATACATATGCAAAATCATCAAAAAAACACTAGCAAATGAAATCCAGCAAAATGTAAAAAGGGTAATACATCATGATCAAGTGGGGTTTTATCTCAGGGGGATGCAAGGCTAGTTCATCATTCAAAAAATCAATCAATGTAACTCACAATATCAACAGAACAAAAAAAAAAAAGCTACATGATTATAACAATTGATGCAGAAAAGACATTTAATAAAATTCAACACCCATTCATGACAAAAACTGTCAGCAGGCTAGGAACAAAAAGTAATTTTCTTAACCTGATAAGGCACATCTACCAAAAATCTACAAACTAATACTTTTCTTTGCATGAAAATTTTTTATAGGGACTTCCCTGGTGGCACAGTGGTTAAGAATCTGCCTGACAATACAGGGGACACAGGTTCAATCCCTGGTCCAGGAAGATCCCACATGCTGTGGAGCAACTAAGCCTGCATGCCACAACTACTGAAGCTCACGCGCTGCAACTACTGAACCCACGTGCTGCAACTACTGAAGCCCGCGTGCTCTAGGGCCCATGTGCCACAACTACTGAAGCCCATGCGTCTACAGCCCATGCTCCACAACAAGAGAAGTCACCTCAATGAGAAGCCCGCGTACTGCAATGAAGAGTAGTCCCTGCTCACCATAACTAGAGAAAGCCCACGTGCAGCAATGAAGACCCAACGCAGCCAAAAAGAAAAAAAAAATTTTTTAATACAATTTTGAAAGGTTACTTTCAATTTACAATTATTACAAAATATTGGTTATAGTCCCTGTGTTGTACAATACATCCTTAAGCCTATCTTATACTCAGTAGTTTGTAGTTCTCCCCTCTCACCCCCCTCACTGGTAACCACTAGTTTGTTCTCTGTATCTGTGAGTCTGCTTCCTTTTTGTTATATTCACTAGTTTGTTGCATTTTTTAGATTCCACATATAAGTGATATCATACAGTATTTGCCTTTCTCTGTCCGACTTATTTCACTTAGCATAATGCCCTCCAAGTTCCTCCATGTTGCTGCAAATGGCAAAATTTTGTTCTTTTTTAAAGCTGAGTAGTGTTCCATGCAACTAATACTCTTTTTTTTTTTTAAAGTACACACACTCTTTTTTTTTTTTTTTAATTTTTTTTTAAAATTTATTTTTATTTATTTATGGCTGTGTTGGGTCTTCGTCTCTGTGCGAGGGCTCTCTCTAGCTGTGGCAAGCGGGGGCCACTCCCCATTGCGGCGCACGGGCCTCTCACCATCATGGCCTCTCCTTTTGCGGAGCACAGGCTCCAGACGCGCAGGCTCAGCAATTGTGGCTCACGGGCCCAGCTGCTCCGCGGCATGTGGGATCCTCCCAGACCAGGGCTCGAACCCGTGTCCCCTGCACCGGCAGGCAGACTCTCAACCACTGCGCCACCAGGGAAGCCCCCAACTAATACTCTTAATAGTGAAAGACTGAATGTTTTCCCCCTAAGATCAAGAACAATGCAAGGATGTCTACTCTCACCACTCTTATTCAATATTATAATGAAGGTCCCAGTCAGTATGATAAGGCAATATTAACATTAAATATTTGTAATAAGCAAAAGATACATATTGTAATCCCTAAACACACACACACACACAGCACGCACACGAACCCCACAGACAAGTGAAATGTATCGATAAAAGGATGGAAAATTCTAATCGTAAGCCAGGTGAAATGGCTATACTAATATCAGCAAAGCAGACTTCAAGACAGAGAGTATCACCAGAAATAAAGAGTAATATTTTATAATAATAAGGGGTTAATACCTCAGAAATACATAATTATAAATGTGAATGTACCTAACAATAGATTCAAAATCCATGAAGCAAAAGCTGACAGAACTAAAGGAAGAAAAAAAAATCTATAATCTTAGAAATTTTTAAAGACTCTCTTAGACAAAACATTTTAAGAATATAGAAATCTGTAGCCAATATTTTGTAATAACTGTAAATGGAATGTAACCTTTAAAAATTGTATAAAAAAAGAATATAGAAATCTGAAGTGTACCATCAATCACCTCACCTTTTTGACATGTATAGAAAGCTACACTCAATACCTATAGAATATATATTCTTTACTAGTACACAGAAAAGTTTAGCAGGATACAGCATATGCTGAGGTATAAATAAATCAATCTCAAATTTCAAAGAACTGAAATCTTACAAAAGATACTCGCTAAATTAGAAATCAATAACCATAAGATATCTAGAAAAGGACCACATATTTAGAAATTATATTTTAAACATTTTTAATAATCCATGGATCAAAGAAGAAATTACCAGGGAAAATAAAAATGAATTATCACTTTGAATGAAGTGATAATTAAAATACAATGTGTCAAAATCTGTGGAATGTAGCTACAGTTGTACTTTGAGAGAAATACAGGTCATTAAATGTTTATGGTAGAGAAGAAAAAAAAGGCTAAAAAACAATGATCTGGGACTTCCCTGGTGGCACAGTGGATAAGACTCCATGCTCCCAATACAGGGGGCCCAGGTTCGATCCCTGGTCAGGGAAGTAGATCCCACATGCATGCCACAACTAAGAGTTCACCTGCCGTAACTAAGGAGCCTGCAAGCTGCAACTAAGAAGCCCACGTGCCACAACTAAGGAGCCCAGGAGCCTCAACTAAGGAGTCCATGAGTCACAACTAAGGAAGCTGCCTGCCACAACAAAGATCTGGTGCAACCAAATAAATGAATAAATAAATAAACATTAAAAATAAAAAAGACAAAAAAAAAAAACAAACAATGATCTAAGTTTCCACCTAACAATATGAGCAAAGTAAATCCACAATAAGTAGAAAGGAAAAATAATAAAGAACAGGAAAAAATGAAATAGAAAACAATAATTAAAGAAAATTACCAAAGCTAACAGTTGGCTATTTAAAATGATTAATAGGGACTTTCCTGTTGGTGCACAGTGGTTAAGAATCTGCCTGCCAGGGCTTCCCTGGTGGCGCAGTGGTTGAGAGTCTGCCTGCCAGTGCAGGGGACATGGGTTCGAGCCCTGGTCTAGGAGGATCCCGCATGCCGTGGAGCAGCTGGGCCCGTGTGCCACAGCTGCTGAGCCTGCGCGTCTGGAGCCTGTGCTCCGCGACAAGAGAGGCCACGATGGTGAGAGGCCCGTGCACCGCGATGAGGAGTGGCCCCCGCTTGCCGCAGCTGGGGAGGGCCCTCGCACAGAGACGAAGACACAACACAGCCAAAAATATAAATAAATAAATAAATTAATTAATTAATTTAAAAAAAAAAGAATCTGCCTGCCAATGCAGAGGACACGGGTTTGAGCCCTGGTCCAGGAATATCCCACATGTCGCGGAGCAACTAAGCCCATGAGCCACAACTACTGAGCCCGCGTGCCACAACTACTGAAGCCCGTGTGCCTCGAGCCCATGCTCCACAACAAGAGAAGCCACCACAATGAGAAGCCCACGCACTGCAACGAAGAGTAGCCCTCGCTCGCTGCAACTAGAGAAAGCCCATGTGCAGCAACGAAGACCCAACACAGTCAAAAATAAATAAATAAATAAATAAATTTGTAAATAAAATAAAATGATTAATAAACTTAATAAGCCCCTAGAAAGAATGGACTAGAATAAAACAGAATAAACCCAAATTACCACATTAGAAATGAAAGCATGGATATCACTCAGATTCTACAGACATCAAAAGGATAATATATTATGAACAATTTTATGTCAATACATTTAACAATTCAGATGAAATAAAGTCCTTCAAAAACACAAGTTACCAAGACTGACACAAGATCAAATGGATACTATGAACAGACTTGTATGAGAGAAACTGGACTTATCTATCCCTACATAGTGGTTTCTTGGGGCCAGAAGTGAAAACATGGGTTTTCTGTAAGTGAGCACAAGGGATCTTTCTGGGGTGATGGAAATGTTCTAAAACTGGACTGTGGTGATGGTTCTGTAGATCTGTAAATTTATAAAAATCATGTAATTGGACACTTAAGTTGGTGAATTTTATGGTATATAAATTATAGCTCAATAAAAGTATTAAAAAAACCCACAACTCTCTACAAAGAAAACACTAGATCCAGACAGTTTCAGTTATGAATTATACCAGACATTTAAGGAAGAAATTTTCTTTTAGAAAATACATGATAGAATTTCCCAACTCATTATGTAAGGCCAGTATAATTCTGCTATTAAAAGCTAACAAAGCGGGCTTCCCTGGTGGCGCAGTGGTTGAGAATCTGCCTGCCAATGCAGGGGACACAGGTTCGAGCCCTGGTCTGGGAAGATCCCACATGCCGCGGAGCAGCTGGGCCCGTGAGCCACAATAACTGAGCCTGCGCGTCTGGAGCCTGTGCTCCGCAACAAGAGAGGCCGTGATAGTGAGAGGCCCACGCACCGCAATGAAGAGTGGCCCCCTCTTGCCATAACTAGAGAAAGCGCTCGCACAGAAACGAAGACCCAACACAGCCATAAAATAAATAAATTTAAAAGCTAACAAAGAGACTTCCCTGGTGGCGCAGTGGTTAAGAACCTGCCTGCCAATGCAGGGGACACGGGTTCAAGCCCTGGTCTGGGAAGATCCCACATGCCGCAGAGCAACTAAGCCCATGAGCCACAACTACTGAGCCTGCACTCTAGAGCCCGCAAACCACAACTACTGAGGCCCGTGCGCCTAGAGCCTGTGCTCTGCAACAGAGAAGCCACCGCAATGATAAGCCCGCGCACCACAACGAAGAGTAGCCCCCGCTCACGGCAACTAGAGAAAGCCTGTGCTCAGCAACAAAGACCCAAAGCCAAAGATAGATAGATAGATAGATAGATAGATAGATAGATAAATAAATAAAGATTTTAAAAAGCTAACAAAGAAGATGGCAGAGTAGAAGGACGTGCACTCACTCCCTCTTGCAAGAGCACCGGAATCACAACTAACCGCTGAACAATCATCGACAGGGAGACACTGGAACTCACCAAAAAAGATAGCCCACATCCAAAGACAAAGGAGAAGCCACAGTGAGACAGTAGGAGGGGCGTAATCACAATAAAATCAAATCCCATAACTGCTGGGTGGGTGACTCACAAACTGGAGAACACTTATACCACAGAAGTCCACCACTGGAGTGAAGGTTCTGAGCCCCACATCAGGCTTCCCAACCTGGGGGTCCGGCAACAGGAGGAGAAATTCCTAGAGAATCAGACTTTGAAGGCTAGCGGAATTTGACTGCGGGACTTTGACAGGACTGGGGGAAACAAAGAGTCCACTCTTGGAAGGCACACACAAAGTAGTGTGTGCATCGGGACCCAGGGGAAGGAGCAGTGACCCCATGGGAGACTGAACGAGACCTACCTCCTAGTGTTGGAGGGTCTCCTGCAGAGGCGGGGTGTGGCTGTGGCTCACTGTGGAGACAAGCACACTGGCAGCAGAAGTTCTGGGAAGTACTCCTTGGCATGAGCCCTCCCAGAGTCCACCATTAGCCCCACCAAAGAGCCGGGTAGCCTCCAGTGCTGGATCGCCTCAGGCCAAACAACCAACAGTGAGGGAACCCAACCCCACCCATTAGCAGACAAGTGGATTAAAGTTTTACTGAGCTCTGCCCACCAGAGCAACAACCAGCTCTACCCACCACCAGTCCCTCCCATTGGGAAGCTTGCACAAGCCTCTTAGATAGGCTCATCCACCAGAGGGCAGACAGCAGAAGCAAGAAGAATTACAATCCTGCAGCCTGTGGAACAAAAACCACATTCACAGAAAGATATACAAAATGAAAAGGCAGAGGACTTTGTACCAGATGAAGAAACAAGATAAAACCCCAGAAAAACAACTAAATGAAGTGGAGATAGGCAACCTTCCAGAAAAAGAATTCAGAATAATGATAGTGAAGATGATCCAGGACCTCGGAAAAAGAATGGAGGCAAAGATCGAGAAGATGCAAGAAATGTTTAACAAAGACCTAGAAGAATTAAAGAACAAACACCTAGAAGAATTAAAGAACAAACAAACAGAGATGAACAATACAATAACCGAAATGAAAAATACACTAGAAGTAATCTACAGCACAATAACTGGGGCAGAAGAACGGATAAGTGACCTGGAAGACACAATGGTGGAATTCACTGCCATGGAATAGAATAAAGAAAAAAGAATGAAAAGAAATGAAGACAGCCTAAGAGAGCTCTGGGACAACATTAAATGCAACAACATTCGCATTATAGGGGTCCCAGAAGGAGAAGAGAGAGAGAAAGGACCAGAGAAAATATTTGAAGAGATTATAGTGAAAAACTTCCATAACATGGGAAAGGAAATACCCACCCAAGTTCAGGAAGCATAGAGAGTCCCAGGCAGGGTAAACCCAAGGAGAAACACACCAAGACACATAGTAATCAAACTGACAAAAAGTAAAGACAAAGAAAAATTACTGAAAGCAACAAGGGAAAAATGACAAATAACATACAAGGGAACTCCCATAAGGTTAACAGCTGATTTCTCAGCAGAAACTCTACAAGCCAGAAAGGAGTGGCCCGATATATTTAAAGTGATGAAAGGGAAGAACCTACAACGAAGATTACTCTACCCTGCAAGAATCTCATTCAGATTCAACGGAGAAATCAAAAGCTTTACAGACAAGCAAAAACTAAGGGACTTCAGCACCACCAAACCAGCTGTACAACAAATGGTATAGGAACTTCTCTAAGTGGGAAACACAAAAGAAGAAAAGGACCTACAAAAACAAACCCAAAACAATTAAGAAAATGGTCATAGGAACATACATATCGATAATTACCTTAAACGTGAATGGATTAAATGCTCCAACCAAAAGACACAGGCTCACTGAATGAATACAAAAATAAGACCCATGTATATGCTGTCTACAAGAGACCCATTTCAGACCTAGGGACACATACAGACTGAAAGTGAGGGGACGGAAAGAGATATTCCATACAAATGGAAATCAAAAGAAAGCTGGGGTAGCAATACTCATATCAGATAAAATAGACTTTAAAATAAAGAATGTTACAAGACACAAGGAAGGACACTACATAATGATCAAGGGATCAATCCAAGAAGAAGATATAACAATTATAAATATATATGCACCCAACATAGGAGCACCTCAATACATAAGGCAACTGCTAACAGCTATAAAAGAGGAAATCGACAGTGATACAGTAATACTGGGGGACTTTAACACCTCACTTACACCAATGGACAGATCATCCACACAGAAAATTAATAAGGAAACACAAAGTGCAAATGACACAATAGACCAGATAGATTTAATTGATATTTATAGGACATTCCATCCCAAAACAGCAGATTACAGTTTCTTCTCAAGTGCACACAGAACATTCTCCAGGATAGATCACACCTTGGGTCACAAATCAAGCCTCGGTAAATTTAAGAAAACTGAAAGCATGTCAAGCATCTTTTCGGACCACAACGTTATGAGATTAGAAATGAATTATAGGGAAAAACACATAAAAAATAGAAACACATGGAGGCTAAACAATACGTTACTAAGTAACCAAGAGATCACTGAAGAAATCAAAGAGGAAATCAAAAAACACTTCAAACAAATGACAATGAAAACACAATGATCCAAAACCTATGGGATGCAGCAAAAGCAGTTCTAAGAGGGAAGTTTATAGCAATACAAGCCTACCTCAAGAAACAAGAAAAATCTCAAGTAAACAATCTAACTGTACACCTAAAGGAACGAGAGAAAGAAGAACAAACAAAACCCAAAGTTAGTAGAAAGAAAGAAATCATAAACATCAGAGCAGAAATAAATGAAAGAGAAACAAAGAAAACAAGAGCAAAGATCAATGAAACTAAAAGCTGGTTCTTTGAGAAGATAAACAAAATTGATAAACCTTTAGCCAGACTCTTCAAGAAAAAGAGGGAGAGGACTCAAATCAATAAAATTAGAAATGAAAAAGGAGAAGTTACAACGGACACCACAGAAATACAAAGCATCATAAAAGACTACTACAAGCAACTCTGCCAATAAGATGGACAACTGGGAAGAAATGGACAAATTCTTAGAAAGGTATAACCTTCCAAGACTGAACCAGGAAGAAATAGAAAATATGAACAGACCAATCACAAGTAATGAAATTGAAACTGTGATTAAAAATCTTCCAACAAACAAAAGTCCAGGACCAGATGGCTTCACAGGTGAATTCTATCAAACATTTAGAGAAGAGCTAATACCCATCCTTCTCAAACTCTTCCAAAAATTTGCAGAGGAAGGAACACTCCCAAACTCATTCTATGAGGCCACCATCACCCTGATACCAAAACCAGACAAAGACACTACAAAAAAAGAAAATTACAGCCCAATATCACTGATGAATACAGATGCAAAAAATCCTCAACAAAATACTAGCAAACAGAATCCAACAACACATTAAAAGGATCATACACCATGATCAAGTGGGATTTATCCCAGGGATGCAAGGATTCTTCAATATACACAAATCAATCAATGTGATACACCATTTTAACAAACTGAAGAATAAAAACCATACGATCATCTCAATAGATGCAGAAAAAGCTTTTGACAAAATTCAACATTGATTTATGAAAAAAACTCTCTAGAAAGTGGGCATAGAGGCAACCTACCTCAACATCATTAAGGCCACATACGACAAACCCACAGCAAACATCATTCTCAATGGTGAAAAACTGAAAGCATTTCCTCTAAGAGCAGGAACAAAACAAGGATGGCCACTCTTGCCACTATTATTCAACATAGTTTTGGGAGTCCTAGCCACGGCAATCAGAGAAGGAAAAGAAATAAAAGGAATACAAACTGGAAAAGAAGTAAAACTGTCACTGTTTGCAGATGACATGATACTATACATAGAGAATCCTAAAGATGCCACCAGAAAACTACTAGAGCTAATCAATGAGTTTGGTAAAGTTGCAGGATATAAGATTAATGTACAGAAATCTCTTGCATTCCTATACACTAACAACGAAAGATCAGAAAGAGAAATTAAAGAAACAATCCCATTCACCATTGCAACAAAAAGAATAAAATACCTAGGAATAAACCTACCTAAGAAGGTAAAAGACCTGTACTCAGAAAACTATGACACTGATGAAAGAAATCAAAGATGACACAAACAGATGGACAGATATACCATGTTCTTGGATTGGAAGAATCAATATTGTGAAGATGACTATACTACCCAAAGCAATCTACAGATTCAATGCAATCCCTATCAAATTACCAGTGGCATGTTTTACAGAACTAGAACAAAAAATCATAAAATTTGTATGGAGACACAGAAGATCCCGAATAGCCAAAGCAGTCTTGAGGGAAAAAAACGGAGCTGGAGGAATCAGACTCCCTGACTTCAGACTATACTACAAAGCTACAGTAATCAAGACAATATGGTACTGGCACAAAGACAGAAATATAGATCAATGGAACAGGATAGAAAGCCCAGAGATAAACCCACACACCAATGGTCAACTAATCTATGACAAAGGGGGCAAGGATATACAATATAGAAAAGACAGTCTCTTCAATAAGTGGTGCTGGGAAAACTGGACAGCTACATGTAAAAGAATGAAATTAGAACACTCCTTAACACCATACACAAAAATAAACTTAAAATGGATTAGAGACCTAAATGTAAGACTGGACACTATAAAACTCTTAGAGGAAAACATAGGAAGAACACTCTTTGACATAAATCACAGCAAGATTTTTTCTGCTCCACCTCCTAGATTAATGGAAATAAAAACAAAAATAAACAAATGGGACCTAATGAAACTTCAAAGCTTTTGCAAAGCAAAGGAAACAAGAAACATGACGAAAAGACAACCCTCACAATGGGAGAAAATATCTGCAAACAAATCAACGGATAAAGGATTAATCTCCAAAATATATAAACAGTTCATGCAGCTCGATATTAAAAAAACAAACAACCCAATCCAAAAATGGGCAGAAGACCTAAATAGACATTTCTCCAAAGAAGACATACAGATGGCCAAGAAGCACATGAAAAGCTGCTCAACATCACTAATTATTAGAGAAATGCAAATCAAAACTACAATGAGGTATCACCTCACACCAATCTGAAGGGGCACCATCAGAAAATCTACAAACAACAAATGCTGGGGAGGGTGTGGAGAAAAGGGAACCCTCTTGCACTGTTGGTGGGAATGTAAATTGGTACAGCCACTACGGAGAACAGTATGGAGGTTCCTTAAAAAACTAAAAATAGAATTACCATATGACCCAGCAATCCCACTACTGGGCATATACCCAGAGAAAACCATAATTCAAAAAGACACATGCACCCCAATGTTCACTGCAGCACTATTTACAATAGCTAGGTCATGGAAGCAACCTAAATGTCCATCGACAGACGAATGGATAAAGAAGAAGTGGTACATATATACAATGGAATATTACTCAGCCATAAAAAGGAACGGAATTGGGTCATTTGTAGAGATGTGGATGGATCTAGTGACTGTTATACAGAGTGAAGTAAGTCAGAAAGAGAAAACAAATATCGTATATTAACGTGTATATATGGAACCTCGAAAAATGGTACAGATGAACCGGTTTGCAGGGCAGAAATAGAGAGACAGATGTAGAGAACAAATGTATGGACACCAACGGGGGAAAGTGGCAGGGGGTGGGTGGTGGGATGAACTGGGAGATTGGGATTGACATGTATAATATGTATAAAATAGATAACTAATAAGAACCTGCTGTATAAAAAAATAAATTAAATAAAATTCAAAAATTCAAAAAAAAAAGCTAACAAAAACTTCACTAAGAAAGGAAACTATAAACCAACATCATTCATAAACATAGATGCAAAAGTCCTTAATCTATGAGCAAATTGAATTCAGAAGTGTATTAAAAGGATAATACATCATAACCAAGTAGGGTCTATTCCAAAAATGCACGGTTGATTTACTATTGGAAAATCCAAAGTTATGTACCATATCACACTACATATTATATAACTGCATTGATATAAGCTCAGTTCCAGAATAGGCAAAACTAATTTGATGTAAAATCTAAATCTAATATCAAAAGAAAAAAGGAACAATAGTCGCCTGGGGTGGATGGGAGAGACTGACTGGCACAGGACAGGAGGGAACTTTCTGGAGACTTGAAAATGTTCTATATTGTGATAGGGTTGTGGGTTTTACATAAATATACATGATTGCATTTGCTACATTTCAGTATATATAAACCTTACAAAAATTTTTTTTTAAGTAACAGTAACAGTGGGAAAATGGGGAATGGGTAGAAGTATATGAAACAAAATAAGAGAATACTGTTAAGTGCTGAAGCTGGGTGAAGGGTCATGGGAGTTCATTGTACTATTCTGTTTTGGGGTTTGTTTTAATTTACATAATAAAAACAAAAACAAAACAAAACGTAGAGTTTTTAGTTGAGAAGAAGATATATGAGTCAAAATGTTTCGTAGTTCCCCACCATTACCAATAAAAAGTTACTGTAATTTCCTGTTGCAATTAAGAGGTGCAGTCACTAGTATTACAATGAACAGTACTTGCCTATACTTTGTGTCCAAGCCAAAGCAAAGAGATTGGTTAGGAGGACTTGCTACTACACACACTATGAAGAACTAGTAAAATTTATTAGGAATATGAACTCTCAAGAAGAACTTAATAGCTTGCTTTGAATATCTGAAGCACTATCACTATTTAGTTTGTTCAGTCAAGAGCCATAAATAAAAATAGTGGATGGAAGGTTCAGGAGGAGTTTTCAGCTCTATATTTTTATTATATCTGGCCGTGCCATGCGGCATGCGGTATCTTAGTTCCCCGCCAGGGACTGAAGCCGTGCCCCCCTGCAGTGGAAGCTCGGAGTCTTAACCACTGGACCAGCAGGAACGTCTGTGTTTTCAGCTCTATAAAAAGAAGAACAATGATCTCTCCAAAAAGCAAAGGGGCTGCCTTTGGAGATAACTTCCCTATTTGTGGAAATGTTCAAATATAAGTAGGAGATTTGTACACTGGCAACAATCACAAGAAGAAAACAGCTATTAAGGTTCCTTCTAGTACAGAGATTTTGCAGTTCTCCGAACTATTTTCTCTTCTTTTGATCTAAATTCAAAGAGAGAAGTGCAGGGCTTTGTGGGAATGTCTTTTAAAAAGAATTCACTAGGTGGGTGGGGGGAACTGAGGAGATGTTTAAGGGTACAAACTTGAAACTAGTAGATAAGTCCCGGACATCTAACGTACAACATAGTGATTATAGACAACAATACTGTATTATAAACTTACAAGTTGCTAAGAGACTAAAAAAAATAAAGTAAAATAATTCAGCCAGAATGCAGTGTCATGATAAAAGCTGTAATACAGCCACAAACCCCAAACTTAGTATTCTGGCATATACGGTTACGAGCAGCATGCATAGAAATTTTTGGAAATTATCACAAAAATGAATGGTCTTAGATTCTGGGCTGAACTGAAAATTTCTAGATTAATCTTTCTTGTTAAAGTAAGAAGACAAATTATAAAATCAATCACAACATGCAGCCCTGACCCAGGTACTGTGTCTTCTTTCCTCAAAGAATACTGATTATTGTGTTCCCTCCTCTGATCTAAGTACTGTGGAGAAATCAAAGTATAAGACACAAACCTTATCCCAAGGAAAATTACAATTTAACTACAAAGGCAAGACACGCCTGAAAACAAACCGTCACCACATAGCGGTACTTGGTTAAGTGCCAGAAGAGAGTACAGATAAGACATACTGTGAAATGGAAAGAACATTCTACTGGGGGTGGTTTCAGCAGGCTGCCTTGAGGTTAAGGAACTCAGAATGAAAGAATTTAGACAGGAATAAAAATGTAATGGGAGGGAGGCAGGCACTTCCAGGGCAGGAGAACAGGGTAAAGCAAGCATTGTGATGAAGTAACTTGAAAATCAACCTAAATTTTGTCTCCAGAGAATCCCCAGTATCCCTTCAGTGCCTTTGTCTAGCTCTCCTATCAATTTCTTCTCAAACCTTTAGATCAGTGGTTCCCAAAGTGAGGTCCTTGGACAAGCATCATCATCAACTATCTGGGAACTTCAACTGCAAATTCTGAGGCCCCATCCCAGATCTAATGAGTCAGAAGTGGGCAGAGGGAGGGAATGGAGCGGCAATCTGTGTTTGAACAAATCCTTCAGGTGATTCTGATGCCCGTTCAAGTTTGAAAACCTTTGCTCTAGGACTTCCTGATAAGCACAACCCTCCGCGCAGGAAACTGATGACGTTCTGAGTGCCTAAGTGAGCCACTTCGCTGGGTGCAGGAAGGGAGTTGATAGCAGGTCCCAGCCCTCTAAGAGTTCAGTCTCTGGCCCAATCTCGCTTTCTCCTCCAGTACCCCTTGTTCCAATCACTATCCTCTATGCCATCGCCTCCCGTATTACTTTACCCTCACAGGGCCCCTCCGTCGCCCTACCTCAGACTCAGAGGGGACGTGGTGCCGGCAGGGAGGAGAACTGCCCAAGGAGACAGGAATAGATGTAGCGCTTGCCCGGAGCCCGCCCAACAGGAGTAAAACGCCTCGGACCCATAAAGAACCGCTCCACTGCCACCGGCTCGGGCTCCGGCCTGAAGCCGAGGAGCTCGCTCTTCCACCCGTCTCGGCCGCCATCTTCAGGCCGAGCGTCGTTACCATGGAGTACGTGACGCCTCCGCGCCCATCGCCAGCCCCGCCCCTCGCCTCTCGAGGCAGGTGGAGGGACTTGGCGGTGGAAAGGTGCTTTTTGATTGGCTAGCGTCACCCATAAGAAGTTCACCGCGGAAGACGAGAGTTGCATCACGTCCATCGCGTCTCATTCGCGCGAAGCCGGCCAATAAACGCCACTTGGCGGCCCACGTGAGTTGGGCTGTGGGAAGACTAGTGGGTGCTGTTGGTAATGGGATGATACGTCGGTGTCCTTACTGAGGCAGTTTTTCACTTTTTAATTCAGTTATTCACCGAAAAGATATGCACTCACTAGGTGCCAGGTGCTTAGACATATAAATACATGCAAAATCTTTTATGGTTAGCTCTCTGTATAAAAGGTAAATGGAATGTAATTTTCATTTTTACTTATCCTGAGTCACCAATTCTAGACCTACTTTTTAAAAAAATTTAAGTGTAGTTGATTTACAGTATCGTGTTAGACCCACTTAATGAAAGTCATTTTCTGTAAAATCAAATGTGTTCTTTACTATTCAACCCCATCCCTTAACTTCTATGAATGTAAGAATTGCAACTGCATTAACCCCGGAGACTAGGTAGACCCTTGCCATTAAGGAAACTACCTTAAAAACTGAGCCGTGAGGAACTATAAGAAATTGGAAATTGGGACAAATCTCCTTGTGGCCCATGAAACAAAGAATTAAAACCAGGAACTGAAAGCACCGAGCTGTAACAGTCATTCCAGGAACTGAATATTGTAAATTACTATGCTAGGAACTGTAGTAGAAAAAAAAAAAAGAACAGAAAATCCCCAAGAATTTACAATTCATTGGTGAAGATAATGTACTTAAAAAAAAAAAAAAATGGTTGGGGCATTTTACCAGTAGACTCATTAGATGTGTCTATCATCCCACAACTAGTGGAAGCTGGGATGTCAAACAAAATTTATCACTTTATAACGTACTGTCTACACAAAACCACAAAGAAATTGTGGATTGTGAGTAAAGAATGGTACCGGTCATCTTCAGTTTCCTAGGGGTAAAGGCAGTGTCATGCTGGTGGAGGGGCAGTTTCAATAGTCTAAAGGACAAGATGCTAGCCGTTTTAAGTTCATTTCTGTGAAACATTCAACTCCTCCAATGTAACTTTGGCTTGAGGACTGCCTTTGCACTGACCAAACCTAGCTAT
Organism: Balaenoptera ricei; assembly: GCF_028023285.1. Lineage (NCBI taxonomy): Eukaryota > Metazoa > Chordata > Mammalia > Artiodactyla > Balaenopteridae > Balaenoptera > Balaenoptera ricei. The sequence continues at coordinate 90,282,145 of NC_082642.1, read as the reverse complement.
GGGAGCAGAAAAGCGTAATACAGGCTCTCACTCCCCCCACCCAACCGTCTCCTAGTCCCCCAACTTTGTAAATGCACTGTTACCCGTTCAGCAACCAAAGCTAGGAAGTTAGTTTTGAAGACTCCTCTCTACAATCAATTGGTTTAAACATTCGGTTAATGTTTAGTCTGCTCTATTAAAGTACTCAAATATCTCAGTTAAGACTGCAAAGCCTACCTGGTTTTCCCTTCCTTCAGTTTATGCTGGGTTGCCACAAGGATCTTTCTAAAATATGAATCTTGTCACCTGTCACTCAAGCTCTTCAGTAACACTCTAATACAAGAATATTGTTAGAACTTCCCTGGTGGTCCAGTGGTTAAGACTCAGTGTTTCCACTGCAGGGGGGAAGGGTTCCATCCCTGGTCGGGGAACTAAGATCCCCGACATGTCATGGGCAGCGTAGACAAAAAAAAAAATAAAGACTATTGTCTAAAATCCTGGCAGCTGGTAGTTTTCTAGACTTACTGTCCAATTACTTCCAATTGGTTTCAGTCACTACATAACCCAGTTAAATTGTTCAAGTGCCTTCTGCTTTCGCAATGTTTGTGCCATTTTCCTTTTCTGAAGTACCACCCCCAAGCATCTCTTCCTCTATTCGATGATCCCCAAGAGTACATCTACTTAACTGGCACAACAAAGTAGTTACCTTTAGTTTATGTTGGCTGTTTGTTTTTTTTTAAATTGTTTTGGCTCCGTTGGGTCTTTGTTGCCGCTCACAGGCTTTCTCTAGTTGCAGTGCGCGGGCTTCTCATTGCGGTGGCTTCTCTTGTTGCGGAGCGTGAGCTCTAGGCGCACGGGCTCAGTAGTTGTGGCACTCGGGCTTAGTTGCTCCACAGCATATGGGATCTTCCCAGACCAGGGCTTGAACCCATGTCCCCTGCACTGGCAGGCAGTCTTAACCACTGCACCACCAGAGAAGCACCACCCCCCCTCCCCCTTATTTTTTTATAAATTTATTTATTTTTGGTTGCATTGGGTCTCTGTTGCTGCGCAGGGGCTTTCTCTAGTTGTGGTGAGTGGGGGCTACTCTTCGTTGTGGTGCGCGGGCCTCTCATTGAGGTGGCTTCTCTTGCTGCAGAGCACGGGCTCCAGTAGTTGTGGTGCACAGGCCTAGCCGCTCCGCAGCACGTGGGAGCCTCCCGGACCAGGGCTCAAACCCGTGTCCCCTGCATTGGCAGGTGGATTCTTAACCACTGAGCCACAAGGGAAGCACCCCACCCCCCTTATTTTTTAATATTTATTTTCTTTGTCTTTTGGCTGTGTCGGGTCTTAGTGCAGGCTCTTCCTTGTGGTGCACGGGCTTCTCTCTAGTTGTGGCACGTGAGCTTACCTGCCCCGCGGCATGTGTGATCTTAGTTCCGCGACCAGGGATCAAACCTGCATCCCCTGCATTGGTAGGCGGATTCTTTACCACTGGACCACCAGGGAAGTCCCCTAACCAAATTTCAAGCTGTGGGGCCATGAAATGAACTGCTTAGATCCGGCGAAGAGAGCATAACTGACCAATGACGCCAAGCTGCTTCTCCTTACCATCCACCTCATTTGCCTTGAGGCCATGGCTCCTGAGGGTTGCTGCTAGACAAATAAGACTGGCAGTACAAACACAAGCCCCTTTTCCGTGACTCTTCCAACAGCAATTTTGGCTTCAGGGCCACCATTAAACTAACCAAACCGTAGAACTGCTGTGCGCCTTCATGCTAATCATTTTTTAGAGTCTGCTTCTTAGAGAAACCAAATACAATTAAAAACTGTTAAAAGGGGTGCAGTTTGGCAAACTCCCAGTTTTCTGTTGATATTTTCAGTGGAACGTCAAGATCTGTTGGTTAACAAAAGGAGTACCTGCTACTGCATCAAACACCTAAATCCACCATACTGCAAACTGATGCCTTGGTTCAAACTTGTATTCAGCACATTCTGAGATTTAAAATATTCTGCAGCCCTGCTTAGTTGCCTTTGTATCATGCCAAAACATCTCAATCCTGCACTTTACTATTAAAACATGGAGTAAAGGAAAGCAACCCTGTCCAGGCAATCCTGACCACCCCCCACCAAGATTTTTTAAGGTATGTGGCAACTTAGGGACACTTTCAACTTAGACATTATTCCCAGTCAAGTGTTATATACTGGATGCTTTGTCCAGTCACAAATCCCAAGGATATCTCATCCAAATGAGCTGCCAAATACCATCAATATAATCCTCATTCAAATTTCTCCCAACTACCATTTTTAAGCCCCAAGTTTCCCAACCAATCTATATTAAACAAGTGCATGCTACTACAAGGTACTTTAGGAGGTCAAGATATTTTCAGTTTCCTTCAATTTAATGAGGGAGGCAGTTACCAGTACCACAGCTGAAATAAGGGGAAAAGTTATAGAAGATCCATTTGATGTGGAAATCTGGAAAAGTTTCATGGTGTGTATCAATACTGGCTAAAAATTGACTTCTGTCCTTTCTGCGGGTATCTCCACTTGTCCAAAAACGTTTCATAGGCTAGGTTCCAGCACTCCATCACTGTAAACCTTCCAAGATACTCCTTTCCACCGTCCCCAACTAAAGCTTACTTGTAACCTTCCCCCCAACATTTAAGGTCTTATATTAAGATACATCCTATCCTCATCAAAACCCTCCTGTTGTCTAAATCCCTGTAATTGCCATATTCTCTGGGCTCCTGTATACTCTGAAAATGCCCAATAACCACCACCATTTAAGCACTTAGCAACTGAATTCAGGGCAAAGAATTTTTTAAGCCGTGTTAACAAAAATACAAGGGAACAAATCCACACTTTTATTTATTTACTTTTCAATAAGTTTAAATCCTTGAAGGGTACAGCATCTGGTGGGGGGGGGAAAGAACATAATGTCATTAAGTGCATGTTATATACAAACAGTTATTGAATACCACAACATGAATAAATCTCCCATTGTCCCATTACCCATCTCTGAAAGGCACCCAATGACTTATATACTCGTGGGAAGGGAACTAAATTTTTAGAGCCTTCAGTTTCTAGGTGAACATTCTTTGACTAAGAACCAGTACTGGGAACCCGAGAGTCCATTTAATTTTGCTTCCTCTAACGATAGTAAAAACCTCCTCTGATGAGAAATCTCAACTGCTCAGCAGGGTTCAAAAGTACCCCGTGACCCCAAGGATGTAGCCATGTCTATTAAAAATAGATCCTAACTGAAGAAAACAGGAGCTATCCTGTTAAAAATATCACAGAATCTGGAGTTGAAGTCCTGGGACATGAGCATTGGTTTTCCTCTATAAAATAAGGCTAATACCTATTTGAACAAGACTGTCATGATGAAGAGATCAGAAATATTAATTATGCCAGGAAAAGGTATGTTGAATTTTTATTTTCTAGCGATTACTTCAGAGCCCAATAAATATATTTGCCAGAAAATTGTTCATTTAAATAGGTGACCCTCGAACAACACAAGTTTGAGCTGTGCGGGTCCACTTATACACAGATTTTTTTTCAGTAAATACTTACTACATGATCCACAGTTGACTGAATCCACAGATGCAGAAGCCAACTGTAAAGTTATACGTGGATTTCTCACAGTGCCCCTAACCTCTGCGTTGTTCAAGGGTCAACTGTGCTATTCCCCACCACCCCCAGACAGCTTTAGCAATTACCTGAAATCTAGGCACAATCCATTTGAACCCTTTGCCTTCACTTTTCTTATAATGCCAAAAAATGTTCCATAATACATTTACACAGTAGCCCCTAATTTTACAGCATGATCTACTGGTGACATTTTATAATCACAATAGTCCTTAGTAGTCAAAGCCAAACACCGTGAGCTTAGTTTGATTCAAAAGGTGCCACGTTGCTAATAATGTACTTACCACACGGATTCTGTGTCCAATGGCCTTGGCAGGAAGGTTGCTTCGGAATTTGGCACGAACCATGCCACTGTTTCCATGAGCACGAGTTACCTTTCCCCAGATTACTCTGGTTTTGTTAGGTTTTCCACCAGGAGTTACTGTGTTGCTGATTTTAAAAGAGGATTAAAAAAGGTATGAGAACCCAGACAACCAGTATAGTGTGGTACAAAATCAAGGTGACTTCCAGACCAGTTACCCTCAACCCTAGCTTAAATGGTAATAGCTGTAATATGGGGAGGGGGGAGGGAAGGGGGGGGGGACAAGAAATGTGAGGATATTTTGAGTGTAGGGAGAGAGGAACTTGTTTGTAATTTTAAATAGCCAGGGAAGGCCTTACTAAGAAGCTAACACTGGAAAAAAAGACTCGAAGGTAAGGGAACAGCTTGTGTTAAAAACTGAGGTTGTGTCCCTGGCTTGTGGAAAGGAAGATGATGCCAAGAGATGAATCCTAGCTGGGTTAAGAGAGGACAGAGGGAGCCCTGAATGCATACGGTCTTGGAAGCTCCTTAATGACTTTAGCTTTTACTAAATGAGATGGGGAAGAGTTGGAATTTGAGCAATGTACAGATGATTTGACTTATAATTTTAAAGGATTGGGAAATCCCTAGTGGTCCAGTGATTAAGACTCCATGCTTTCACTGCCAAGGACACGGGTTCAGTCCCTGGTCAGGGAACTAAGATCCTGCAAACCACGCATGGCAAAAAAAATTAAAAAATTAAAAAATTTAAAGGATCACTCTGGTTGCAGGAGGAAAGGGGAATGGGGGAAATGAAAACATGTTCCCAAAGATCTTTTTAAATACAAGTTAAATACACAATAGTCCACCCATTTCGTCCACCCCAGCCCCACCTCTATCCCAGAGATTTTAATTGATCTGGAATGGGTTTAAGAACCAATGCTCTAGAGAGATAACATCTTTAAACATCTATAAAAATTGTAACTTCAAGAAATCAACAAAATGAATTAAGCGATATGAAAAATGCTCTATAAAACCTTAAGATCATAATACAAGGACCTGACGCCTTCCTTAAAACAAATTAATAGATGTAATTTTTCTAAGTGCAGAAGACACCTATATCCAACACTAACCATGAATTTCCTTGAACTCCCAAAGTAGAAACCACAACAATACCATTTACTTAACAAACTTCAAATGAGACCAATCAAGTGAAAACTCAAAAAGCACAATGCTATCAACTTACTTCTTTGCTTTGTACACGTAAGCACATCTCTTGCCTAGATAGAATTCAGTTTCATCTCGAGCATATACACCTTCAATTTTCAGGAGAGCTGTGTGCTCCCTCTGGTTCCGTAGACCCCGCTTATAGCCAGCAAAAATGGCCTTGGACCACAGCCTAAGACAAAATATACTGTTAATCATAAGCTGTTAAAAGATCTCATTTAACTTCAACAAACCACAGGTATGATTTGGCTTGTAATGACAACCACCTAAAAGTTACCTATATAGCAAACATCTAATTTTTTCCCCACCAGTTTTAAACTCACATGTAGGATCACGCCTAATAAACAAACTACAAGTACAAAACAATGATATTTAAAACGCATACCTCCCAGACATATTTGTCGTTTTAGAAGTCCTGTTCCCAGCAGGCCTTAAAACAAAAATAATCAGTTTAAAATCTTGCAGCGCGCGTTTCCCACCTAGTCTCCTCTGGAATAGCGCCCCAAACTCAAAGAGAATACCTGATAACTAAGCAAATTCCAAAAGGAAGACAAAACCTAAAGTAGCAAGACAGTACACTACAGGAAGTAACTCCTAGAAACCCCAAAAGAAAACCTTAAGAAAGTTCACGCCACGATCATGGGGGAAAAAAAGATCAAGGAGCCAGAGAAGCACGCAGAGAACAAGACTTTTAAACACTGAATGGGAAAGAAAAACTACAGAAAGACATAGTAAACAGGCAAAGCCAGGTTTGAGGTGGGAGTAAATGAACAAAGAACCCTGCCTAAAGGTGCCACTGCTGCCAGACAAAATGCATCTATTTTATATTTTACTCCGCTAGGGACCGCAAGCAACTCCAGTTACCGGAGCACCCATTCTCGGAGGTCAGGGGACCAGCACCATCAGTCCCGTATCTCCTCCATCCTGTCCTCCCTGTTGCTGGAATCCATAGAAATCATGAGCTGGTAAAGCCTCGGAGCCGCACCAGCATATCATGAGAGGCATATAGCCGAGCCGACCCCACTTATTCGCCCCCAAAGTTCAGCTGCGGGAACGCCACACACCTCCACAGGGTCCAAGATGGCTGAAAAAGAAACAGAAGGCCCCGCCGCGTGGCCTCGTGGGTAAACGCCTCTCCGCCCTGCCCCCCCATGTAGGTATCTTCCGCCACCGCCAAGAAAATAAGCCTCAGAAATCGTCTTCTGACTGAAATAAGCCACGTTCAAGAGCACTCGTACAATTCTTTCCCTAAGTCCTTTTATCTTTGTAAACTGCAACATGTACTATATACTTTGGAACAGAGGGAGGCAAAATGGTAGCCAGCTAAAGGAGAAGACCAGGTCCTCCGAAGCTGTGCGTTGCCATAGAAACACCTTAGCTTGGTTCCGGCGGCGTCGGGTGCTGTAGCGGGAAAAGTGAAGCCGGACTGGAGGACTACCCCCGCCTCGAATACCCCAGATTTGATTCGCCAACAAGGGGGTATCTTTCCTTCTTACCACATAGCAGTAGGGCGAACGGAAACTCTCGGATCCTATCCTGGAAGAGAAAGACTGCGAGCACAAAGGCAGGAAGGGAGAGCTCTTCCTTCTCTTTATCTTTTGTCCCCCACCACCCCCTTACTCCTTTCCTCCTACTCCTTTATCTCTTTCCAGAAATGACTTAAGTTCTTACCGCCAATCTTCATTTTGACTCCGAGGGTGAAGAGCACTGTCCTGAAAAGGCTTTGTTGCCTTTTTTTTTTTTTATTATTATTATTTTTTTATTTTTACAAGAGATAGACTGACACCAAGCATTGTACATGGATGACCACAACAAAAGCAACAATGATTGCAATTATCAAACATGAAACACACTCATACTATGTCATAATATTGACATTCAGTCCAGTAATCCTCCACTGTAACAACTCCTTTACTTTGCAGTGAAAATTGATTTGTATATTCTTTGGCTCTGAGTCCTTGTGGGATTTTTTTTTTTTTTTAATTCAGACAGAAAGTCACAAAAATTATACTCATCCTCATCAGTTCAATCAGTCCCATGTAATTAATTTTTTTTTCATCTTGATCTTTTGTTAGCACTTTTATGAGTTCATCGGTTTTTCATTAGAGTTCTGAAAATGCTTATTCATTCAGTTCAGCAGTACAGTCAGTTACCAGAAACCTGTACTTGTCAGTCTTTTCCATGAATTTCTTGAAGATGAAAGCCTTTTATAGGAACATATTTGCAAAAGCATCAGAGTACACCCAGAACTGTCTGTAAATGACAAAAGACTTAAAAATGACCACTGTTAAAGATTTGATGGAAGTTCATAATAATGCAGTTGACAAGAAACTTAGTTATTTCTGAGATATACATTTTAAAGTAATAACTAGGATTATTACTTATAACATTATACCAGAACATATAAGATTTTTAGAAATTTCATGTAATGTCTGAAACATTTATATTAACATATTTCAATACATATTTCCATACAAATACAAATATAAGATTTTTAGAAATTTCATGTAATGTCTGAAACATTTATATTAACATATTTCAATACATATTTCCATACAAATACAAATATAAGATTTTTAGAAATTTCATGTAATGTCTGAAACATTTATATTAACATATTTCCATACAAATAACCCAATGAAAGTTTAGTATTAGTTGTTTTGTTTGTTTTTTTATACTGCAGGTTCTTATTAGGCATCAATTTTATACACATCAGTGTATACATGTCAATCCCAATCGCCCAATTCAGCACACCACCATCCCCACCCCACCGCAGTTTTCCCCTCTTGGTGTCCATATGTCCATTCTCTACATCTGTGTTTCAACTTCTGCCCTGCAAACCAGCTCATCTGTACCATTTTTCTAGGTTCCACATACATGCATTAATATACGATATTTGTTTTTCTCTTTCTGACTTACTTCACTCTGTATGACAGTCTCTAGATCCATCCACGTCTCAACAAATGACTCAATTTCGTTTCTTTTTATGGCTGAGTAATATTCCATTGTATATATGTACCACTTCTTCTTTAGCCATTCGTCTGTTGATGGGCATTTAGGTTGCTTCCATGACCTGGCTATTGTAAATAGTGCTGCAATGAACATTCGGGTGCATGTGTCTTTTTGAATTATGGTTTTCTCTGGGTAAATGCCCAGTAGTGGGATTGCTGGGTCATATGGTAATTCTATTTTTAGTTTTTTAAGGAACCTCCATATTGTTCTTCATAGTGGCTGTATCAATTTACATTCCCACCAACAGTGCAAGAGGGTTCCCTTTTCTCCACACCCTCTCCAGCATTTGTTGTTTGTAGATTTTCTGATGATGCCCATTCTAACAGGAGTGAGGTGATACCTCATTGTAGTTTTGATTTGCATTTCTCTAATAATTAGTGATGTTGAGCATCTTTTCATGTGCTTCGTGGGCGTCTGTATGTCTTCTTTGGAGAAATGTCTATTTAGGTCTTCTGCCCATTTTTGGATTGGGGTGTTTGTTTCTTTAATATTGAGCTGAATGAGCTGTTTATATATTTTGGAGATTAATCCTTTGTCCGTTGATTCGTTTGCAAATATATTCTCCCATTCTGAGGGTTGTCTTTTCGTCTTGTTTATGGTTTCCTTTGCTGTGCAAAAGCTTTGAAGTTTCATTAGGTCCCATTTGTTTATTTTTGTTTTTATTTCCATTACTCTAGGAGGTGGATCAAAAAAGATCTTGCTGTGATTTATGTCAAAGAGTGTTCTTCCTATGTTTTCCTCTAAGAGTTTTATAGTGTCCAGTCTTATATTTAGGTCTCTAATCCATTTTAAGTTTATTTTTGTGTATGGTGTCAGGGAGTATTCTAATTTCATTCTTTTACATGTAGCTGTCCAGTTTTCCCAGCACCACTTATTGAAGAGACTGTCTTTTCTCCATTGTATATCTTTGCCTCCTTTGTCATAGATTAGTTGACCATAGGTGCGTGGGTTAATCTCTGGGCTTTCTATCTTGTTCCATTGATCTATGTTTCTGTTTTTGTGCCAGTACCATATTGTCTTGATTACTGTAGCTTTGTAGTATAGTCTGAAGTCAGGGAGTCTGATTCCTCCAGCTCCATTTTTTTGCCTCAAGACTGCTTTGGCTATTCGGGGTCTTTTGTGTCTCCACACAAATTTTAAGATGATTTGTTCTAGCTCCATAAAAAATGCCATTGGTAATTTGATAGGGATTGCATTGAATCTGTAGATTGCTTTGGGTAGTATACTCATTTTCACAATGTTGATTCTTCCAATCCAAGAACATGGTATATCTCTCCATCTGTTGGTATCATCTTTAATTTCTTTCATCAGTGTCTTATAGTTTTCTGCATACAGGTCTTTTGTCTCCCTAGGTAGGTTTATTCCTAGGTATTTTATTCTTTTTGTTGCAATGGTAAATGGGAGTGTTTCCATAATTTCTCTTTCAGATTTTTCATCATTAGTGTATAGGAATGCAAGAGATTTCTGTGCATTAATTTTGTATCCTGCAACTTTACCATATTCATTAATTAGCTCTAGCAGTTTTCTGGTGGCAGTTTTAGGATTCTCTATGTATAGTATCATGTCATCCGCAAACAGTGACAGTTTTACTTCTTCTTTTCCAATTTGTATTCCTTTTATTTCTTTTTCTTCTCTGATTGCCGTGGCTAGGACTTCCAGAACTATGTTGAATAATAGTGGTGAGAGTGGACATCCTTGTCTCGTTCCTGATCTTAGAGGAAATGCTTTCAGTTTTTCACCATTGAGAATGATGTTTGCTGTGGGTTTGTCATATATGGCCTTTATTATGTTGAGGTAGGTTCCCTCTACGCCCACTTTCTGGAGAGTTTTTATCATAAATGGGTGTTGAATTTTGTCAAAAGCTTTTTCTGCATCTATTGAGATGATCATATGGTTTTTCTTCTTCAATTTGTTAATATGGTGTATCACATTGATTGATTTGCGTATATTGAAGAATCCTTGCATCCCTGGGATAAATCCCACTTGATCGTGGTGTATGATCCTTTTAATGTGTTGTTGGATTCTGTTTGCTAGTATTTTGTTGAGGATGTTTGCATCTATATTCATCAGTGGTATTGGTCTGTAATTTTCTTTTTTTGTAGTGTCTTTGTCTGGTTTTGGTATCAGGGTGATGGTGGCCTCATAGAATGAGTTTGGGAGTGTTCCTTCCTCTGCAATTTTTTGGAAGAGTTTGAGAAGGATAGGTGTTAGCTCTTCTCTAAATGTTTGATAGAATTCACCTGTGAAGCCATCTGGTCCTGGACTTTTGTTTGTTGGAAGATTTTTAATCACAGTTTCAATTTCATTACTTGTGATTGGTCTGTTCATATTTTCTGTTTCTTCCTGGTTCAGTCTTGGAAGGTTATACCTTTCTAAGAATTTGTCCATTTCTTCCAGGTTGTCCATTTTATTGGCATAAAGTTGCTTGTAGTAGTCTCTTAGGATGCTTTGTATTTCTGCGGTGTCTGTTGTAACTTCTCCTTTTTCATTTCTGATTTTATTGATTTGAGTCCTCTCCCTCTTTTTCTTGATGAGTCTGGCTAATGGCTTATCAATTTTGTTTATCTTCTCAAAGAACCAACTTTTAGTTTTATTGATCTTTGCTATTGTTTTCTTTGTTTCTATTTCATTTATTTCTGCTCTGATCTTTATGATTTCTTTCCTTTTGCTAACTTTGGGTTTTGTTTGTTCTTCTTTCTCTAGTTTCTTTAGGTGTAAGTTTAGATTGTTTACTTGAGATTTTTCTTGTTTCTTTAGGTAGGCTTGTATAGCTATAAACTTCCCTCTTAGAACTGCTTTCGCTGCATCCCATAGGTTTTGGATCATCGTGTTTTCATTGTCATTTGTCTCTAGGTATTTTTTTATTTCCTCTTTGATTTCTTCAGTGATCTCTTGGTTATTTACTAACGTATTGTTTAGCCTCCATGTGTTTGTTTTTTTTACGTTTTTTTCCCTGTAATTCATTTCTAATCTCATAGCGTTGTGGTCAGAAAAGATGCTTGATATGATTTCAATTTTCTTAGATTTACTGAGGCTTGATTTGTGACCCAAGATGTGATCTATCCTGGAGAATGTTCCGTGCGCACTTGAGAAGAATGTGTAATCTGCTGTTTTTGGATGGAATGTCCTATATATATCAATTAAATCTATCTGGTCTATTGTGTCATTTAAAGCTTCTGTTTCCTTATTTATTTTCATTTTGGATGATCTGTCCATTGGTGTAAGTGAGGTGTTAAAGTCCCCCACTATGATTGTGTTACTGTCAATTTCCTCTTTTATAGCTGTTAGCAGTTGCCTTATGTATTGAGGTGCTCCTACGTTGGGTGCATATATATTTATAATTGTTATATCTTCTTCTTGGATTGATCCCTTGATCATTCTGTAGTGTCCTTCCTTGTCTCTTGTAACATTCTTTATTTTAAAGTCTATTTTATCTGATATGAGGATAGCTACTCCAGCTTTCTTTTGATTTCCATTTGCATGGAATATCTTTTTCCATCCTCTCACTTTCAGTCTGTATGTGTCCCTAGGTCTAAAGTGGGTCTCTTGTAGACAGCATATATATGGGTCTTGTTTTTGTATCCATTCAGCCAGTCTATGTCTTTTGGTTGGGGCATTTAATCCATTCACGTTTAAGGTAATTATCAATATGTATGTTCCTATGACCATTTTCTTAATTGTTTTGGGTTTGTTTTTGTAGGTCCTTTTCTTCTCTTGTGTTTCCCACTTAGAGAAGTTCCTTTAGCATTTGTTGTAGAGCTGGTTTGGTGGTGCTGAATTCTCTTAGCTTTTGCTTGTCTGTAAAGCTTTTGATTTCTCCATCAAATCTAAATGAGATCCTTGCCGGGTAGAGTAATCTTGGTTGTAGGTTCTTCCCTTTCATCACTTTAAGTATATCATGCCACTCCCTTCTGGCTTGCAGAGTTTCTGCTGAGAAATCAGCTGTTAACCTTATGGGAGTTCCCTTGTATGTTATTTGTCGTTTTTCCCTTGCTGCTTTCAATAATTTTTCTTTGTCTTTAATTTTTGCCACTTTGATTACTATGTGTCTCGGCGTGTTTCTCCTTGGGTTTATCCTGTATGGGACTCTCTGCGCTTCCTGGACTTGGGTGGCTATTTCCTTTCCCATGTTAGGGAAGTTTTCAACTATAATCTCTTCAAATATTTTCTCTGGTCCTTTCTCTCTCTCTTCACCTTCTGGGACTCCTATAATGCGAATGTTGTTGCGTTTAATGTTGTCCCAGAGGTCTCTTAGGCTGTCTTCATTTCGTTTCATTCTTTTTTCTTTAGTCTGTTCCGCAGCAGTGAATTCCACCATTCTGTCTTCCAGGTCACTTATCCGTTCTTCTGCCTCAGTTATTCTGCTATTGATTCCTTCTAGTGTAGTTTTCATTTCAGTTATTGTATTGGTCATCTCTGTTTGTTTGTTCTTTAATTCTTCTAGGTCTTTGTTAATCATTTCTTGCATCTTCTCAGTCTTTGCCTCCATTCTTATTCCGAGGTCCTGGATCATCTTCACTATCATTATTCTGAATTCTTTTTCTGGAAGGTTGCCTATCTCCACTTCATTTAGTTGTTTTTCTGGGGTTTTTTCTTGTTCCGTCATCTGGTACATAGCCCTCTGCCTTTTCATCTTGTCTGTCTTTCTGTAACTGTGGTTTTTGGTCCACAGGCTGCAGGATTGTAGTTTTTCTTGCTTCTGCTGTCTGCCCTCTGGTGGTTGAGGCTATCTAAGAGCCTTGATGGGAGGCTCTGGTGGTGGGTAGAGCTCGGCTTTGTTGCCTTTTAAGGAGAAGTCATTCAGCTGCCAAACTCTCGCGACGCGCAGCACCGTGGTCACGTGCCATAGGTCTTCAGTAAATATTCGTAGACTAGAATGGGATAGCTTAGTGGACGTGAGAGATTTACATTTCCTAATTATTGCACATTTATTTGTGTTGCCCCATGGATTCATTCCTTTTGTCAGCAGTTTGTTGAATGACTGACTACCATGTACGAAACCTTGTTCTTGGCTTGGAGGTGGCTGGAGTAAACAGAACAACAGAAAACTCTGCCCTCATGGAACTTGCATTCTAGTAGGGGGAGCAAGACAATGAGCGAGTAAAATATATGGCACATTAGAAGGTAATGTGAGAAAAAATTTTCTCTGTGGAGATTGGCTCCAGATGGGGCAAATAGCAGATACCTAGAAATATGCCACTGATTTAAGCTAGTACCTGATGGACCAGTGGTGAAGAGGTGAGGGGAAGAGTCATTCAACTTGAAAGAATAGCATATGCAAAGACCCTGAGTTGGAAGGGAGCATGATTCCATAGGAGAAAGAAGCCCATTGAAGCTGGAGGCATGAGAGCAATAAAAGGGCAATGCCAGATGGATCTGGAGAGGAACAGAGTAGCCCAGATCATGCAGGCCCTATGGTCCAAGTTAAGAATTTTACTTTTTTTCCCAAGTTAGTGAGAAACCATTGAAGGGTTCTAAGGAGAGACATGATGAGATTTTCAATTTTAAAAGATGAGTTCTTCATTTCAAAGAGATCACTTTTAATTTGGAAGCTGTGGGGCTTCCCTGGTGGTGCAGTGGTTAAGATCGGCCTGCCAATGCAGGGGACATGGGTTAGAGCCCTGGTCTGGGAAGATCCCACATGCCGCAGAGCAACTAAGCCCGTGCGCCGCTACTACTGAGCCCGTGCACCTAGAGCCCATGCTCTGCAACAAGAGAAGCCACTGCAATACGAAGCCCGCGCACCGCACCGAATACTAACCCCTGCTCTCTGCAACTAGAGAAAGACCCAATGCAGCCAAAAATAGTTAATTAATTTTTTAAAATTTGGAAGCTGTTAGAGTAGTTCAGGCAAGAAACAACAGCTAGATTCAGCATGGTGTTGGGGGAGATGGAAATTGAAGGTAAAATCCACAGGACCTCATGGTGGTTTGAATTGGGGGAATGCTGATGTCAGGATGACAGGAAAGAAGCAGAAATGACTCCTGAGTTTCTAGTATTGAGGAATGAGAAGCCATAACAGAATGAAAGCACTGGATTCTACATAAGCATAGTCCTATCTTACCTATGTGAGGCACACTTACCTATGCCCCAGGCCTAAAAAATGGAAAAATAAAGAAACAACAACACAGCAAAAGAACAAAATCTTAACACCATGCTACTTCCTCCTAAGACTGCCCTTGAACCACAAAATTTGGCTAGTTTGGAGTATCTTTTTTTCAGTTTACATAAAGATTCTTTAATTTTTGCATATGTTTGTTGCATGAGACATACTTGTAACCACCCTCCTCAGGATCACTTTACTGTGGACAAAATCACACTGGAAACTTACCATTCATTACTCATTCAGTATAGAGCAAAAATCTCCATAGGGTGTTCTCATTGTAAAGGTTATTTAAGCAGAAAGGACTTTGGTTTACTGAGGAAGGGTAACATCTTAACAGCAGTGTTAAACTGATTTTCAGGATAAATACAGTTTTTCTAAGTGCAATCTCAGTTGTTTTTCTAAGTCTGGGTGCAATAAATTCTGTTAATCTGGCAGATCAGGGAAATGGAGCCATCAAATTAAATATTTTAGTAATCACAATAACAGAAAAGTAAATCTGTTATATAAAGATTACCAATTAATACTCAGAATATAATTAAAAAACATACAAAAGCCACGTTGGGCACTAATTTACCTTAAGAAACTCGAAGATTATATTTATCTGCCAGTAATTAAGCTGACTACTTAATACACCTGTGCCACACGGTGGCAGTGGTTCTTCCATCTCCGGCACTGCTCTGCTAAGCCAAAAGGGGGGATAAGCCACAGCGCTTGTAATTCTTTTTCTCTTAATGGAAGAGTATAGAAGTAACTTAAATGTCATTCAACATTCCCTTAAACTAATCTCAATGTTTTCTTCCCACTTTAGGTGACTGCATTTTTGTGAGATTATAAATGTACCAAGGAGGTTAACAAAACTAACTCAAGAAGAATGGAAGAGTATGTTTCAAATTCCAATTTATTATATATTCATATGTATATATATATATAGAAAAAATATATGAAATGCCTTATGTTAAATTTCCATGTATTGTTTACCTATGGCTGTATAACGAATTACCCTAAAACTTAGTGATTTAAAATATAAACATTTATTATTTCACACAATTTCTGTGGGTCAGGAATTTAGGCGTAGCTTGGTTGGATGGTTTAAGAATTTGGGAGCAGCTTAACTGTATGGTTCTGTTTGGGGATTTCTCATAAGTCAGAGTTGGCCAGGGCTGCAATCATCTGAAGAGTTGACTGGGGCTAGAGGATCCACTTCCAAGATGGCTCATTTACAGAGCTGGCAAGTTGATGCTGGCTGTTGGCAAGAGGCCTTAGTTCCTCACCCTCATGAACCTTTTCACAGGGCTCCTTAAGTGTCCTTGTGACAAGGCATCTGGATTCCCACAGACTGAGAGATATGAGAGAATAATGGAGAAACTTTAATGTCTCAAAATCACCTAGCCTTGGAAACCGCAATATTCTTTTGGTTTCATAGGTTAGTCCTATTCAATGTGGGGAAGACTACCAAAGGGCAAGAGTACAAGAAGGTGAGAATCATGTGGTCCACCTTGGAGACTGGCTACTACATTCTATTTTTCACTAACCATGAGACAGTTTTGGTTGGCATCTAAAGATGTTGCTAGAAAAAAGTTTATTTTAGTCCAAGTTCAAATTGGTTAAGCATAGCCAAATAGCCCAGGCTACATATCTTTATTAAACAGTAGGTTGCTTTTCTTTGGGTGGTCAGAATGTTACTGGGAGGTATTTAGCAGAATCATCTGCAAACTACTTTTGTTCATTATCTTGGTTATATTATATGACAAAATGGACTTTGTAGGAGCCAATCTACATGCTGCCTCTGCTTTTGAGTTTAAGTAATTTTTAAACATTTGGTGGCTGACTTATTTTTTCCTTCATTCTTTAGAGGTCAGCTGGAAGCCTCAAATCCTCCTCCAAAAATTTGGCATTCTGAGGTGACAGTGGCAGTGACAAAGGAACCACCTACTGCTATAGAAGAAAATGAAGAAACAGCCAAAGAAACAGCCGTAGAAATCATCCCAGAAATCATGGAGCCACTCTCCTTTCTAGATGTACTGAGGATCTCTGCAGTTCTGGAGGACACCACAGACCAGCTCTCTATTCTAAACTATATCATGCCAGTTCAGTATGAAAAAAGAAAAAGCGTCAGCATGGTATATACATTCAGCATTACTTAATTTTTGCTTTCTTTTCTTTTTATTTCTCCATCATTGTCAGTACCTATGCCATTCAATTTAACTTGGGAAATAGCACCTTCATATCAGATAAAGGCCTACAATAATTATCTGAGATATATACTCTCAATTAATGGAGTGAAATAGACATAGCTCAAGGTACATTACCAATCAGAATATCCTTTTCTTCCAATATATTGGCATTATTCTAAAAGGCCTATAGGTAAATCAATATAAATACAATATATATACTGAGGCGATGGAACAAGTAATTGTGTCTTACCTATCTTGTATTTCTCAGCTGCTAAAAGCTAACTGAACACTAGGGGGAGGAAATTCAACTGGACCCTGTCAACATTGCTTTCATCTAAAATGACTTTGTTATTGCTAAATATGTTGCAATCTGCCTTTTTAAATATCCAGCCACATCATTGTGTCAGCCATTACATTTTCAATGATGTTACCGACTCCTCTGCAAAGGACCACTGAGTTATCAAAAAACTCAGCTTGGTAGTGAGCAAAATCTATATGAATTCTTAAGCTCTTATAAATTTTAATAACTTGGGTTGTAGATATAAAATAGAAACAATTTATAAATACAAATACATATTTATTACGTTTAACAAAATTGCATTATATAATTTGTACAGAATATATTCTTTTTTTTTAAATTTTATTTATTTGTTTTTGGCTGCGTTGGGTCTTTATTGCTGGCACACGGACTCTCTTTAGTTGCGGTGAGCGGGGGCTACTCTTCGTTATGGTGCGTGGACTTCTCATTGCACTGGCTTCTCTTGTTGCGGAGCACGGGCTTTAGGCACTTGGGCTTCAGTAGTTGTGGCGCACGGGCTTAGTTGCTCTGCGGCATGTGGGATCTTCCCGGGCCAGGGCTCAAACCCATGTCCCCTGCATTGGCAGGCGGATTCTTAACCACTGCGCTATCAGGCAAGCCCGCCCCTTACGATTTTAAAGTTATTATTATTACTTTATGTATATGTATAACCTGGGTTTATACGGCTTTTATTAAAGTTTTAAAAGTTTATACAAAATTTTAATAGAACACTGGATTTGGAGTTGGGGACCTTTATGATTTAGTTGTGTGCTATGGGCAATTCATTTCGCTTTCTTGGTCTTAGTTTTCTCATTTGTAAATTGTGATAGAGTTTTTTTTTTTTTAATTTTATTTATTTTTTGGCTGTGTTGGGTCTTCGTTGCTGTGAGCGGGCTTTCTCTAGTTGCAGCCAGCAGCGAGCAGGGGCTGTGTTTTGTTGCGGTGCGTGGGCTTCTCATTGTGGTGGCTTCTCTTGTGGAGCGCTGGGCTCTAGGCACGCGGGCTTCAGTAGTGTGATGGAGTTTTAACTAAATGATCCCTTCTAATACTAACATTCTATGAGTTTTGAGGTACTTTTAAAACATTAAGGGGTATTATAGGAATTAGTTTCCTTATTAACTTAAGAAAAGCAAAGATATTGGAAACCCAAGAACTAAGCCTTTCAATGCTTTTAAAATGAGTCTAATTCTTAAATTAAGCTGGTTAACAAATAGTACAAAAGAGACTAGTGTTTCCTTTCTATTGTTTCCTTCAGTAAGAATCAAAAATAAAGAGGGAAGATATTTAGTTAACAAGATAAAGTTTTATCAATGATATTTACTGTCAGGCTTTAAAAAGGGCAATTTGCCATCATAGAAACTCAAGAGAGAAGGAAAAACCCAAATTTATAAACAACATTCAGTAGTGGTCACCACTCCAGTAAATAAAAGAACAAAACTTTTGCAGTTTTATTCTGGTTTATGATCTTCACCCACAAAATTTTCTGACTTAACAGAGGCCTTGCTTATGATTTTATAGAAGTATAAAAAGTAAAGGTTTGTACTCTTATTTTGATTAATAGCAGCTTAAAAGCCCCTTTCTCAATATGTTAGTTCTATAACTTTAAAAAATGGTGACCCTTAAAATAATTTTTTGTTTTTTTACTTTATAGTACTATAGTTGTTCTAACTCATAATTTTTTACAGTACCATTGCCCTATAGGGCATAGTATATATAATTAAAAATCTTAGTGTGAATGTGAATGCTTTCTTTCTCCAAAAGCTTCACATGGTTGAGCCTTACAATAACAACCCTGGGATGAAAGTTTAGTTAGCATTATCCCTCTTTCACAACCATTTTTATAGCTAAAGATATTTCCAAAGAGTTTTTCATTCATTAGAATCATGGAATGGAATGATGAAAAATATACTAATGTACCAAGTTCTACCAGAAGTGGGAGTAATTGGTCCAAAGTTTGGAAAGAGCTCCCTTGCCCGGAATACTGTTTTTCTTATCTTTTCCCTTAGGACCTAATACCCTACTGTACAAGGAAGTGAATGGATCAGAATATTTAGCTAGTTCCTTTAAGTTCTCTTCCGAAAATTCATATTTATTTCTGGCAATCAGTACATCAGGCTGTTTAACACGTTTGCTTCCTTTTCCAGATGCCCAAGAACAAAGGTAGAGGAACAATGGTTAGGGGGATCAGAAAAAACAAACTTTCCAGGCCTTACATTTCCCATTCCCTCCCTAGACAAAATCTAGAGTAATAACCATCCATGTACTTAACGTTTTCCTTATGTACAGATAGATTTCAGTTTAACTGTTGAAATTCTATGGCGTCTGTTCTCTTTGTAGTCAATCATAAATTTTAATTTAAAGGAGTATTTTAAAATTTAATTCTTATTTAAGGCAGCATTTTGTTTTGTACTTGCCTACAAATGTTTTCCTCAGATCTGAATCTTTGCTTATGGTTGATATAAGGAAAAATGCTCTTGAGTCTGTGTTTATTAACTTTTATGGATAGTTGTTTTTTTTTTTTAACATTTCTGGTCTAATTGAAGTTCAGCTAAGGAAGACCTAGGCTTTTATGTGTCAATATGCATATGAAACTCTTCTGTGCATAGGATCAGCACAAGAATTTAAGTAATCATATCAAATGCTAAACTTGCATAGTTCTGTGTACTGTTCTAAATACTTTCTTTCTTTCTTTCTTTCCTTCTTTCTTTCTTTCTTTCTTTCTTTCTTTCTTTCTTTCTTTCTCTTTCTTTCTTTCTCCCTCTCTCTCTTATTTCCGTCCTCCCTCCCTCCCTCCCTCCCTTCCTTCCTTCCTTCCTTCCTTCCATCCTCATAATAACTACTGGAGAGCAAGTACTATTATTATCCCTATTTTATCAATGGGAAGATGGAGGCATAGAGATGTTAAGTAGTTGCCTAAAGTCAATGTGGTTTATCTGTTTAAAGTAACAGATAGGGCCAGGATTTAAACACGGAAGTCTGGTTTCAGAGTCCATATGCACAGCATAATTGCTGTGTTATGTGGCTTCCCAATGGCTCAAGATTTTAGCCACAGATTAAATAGGAATCATCAATTGAAAGACATATCCTGTTCCTATGGTAATGCTCACCCCTTAGTATTCAAGTTTGGGTTTGAAAATTCCCCACATGAACTTTGAAATCTATATCACACCACTAAATATACTATCAACTCCTACTCTTTGGTATGATTCTCCTTTCATTCTTTATACAGTGGGCCCTCCATATCCGCGGGTTCCACATCTGCAGATTCAAGCAACCATGGATCGAAAATATTCAGAAAAAAATTCCAGAAAGTTCCAAAGAGCAAAACTTGAATTTGCTGTGTGCTGGCAGCTATTTACATAGTATTTACATTGTATTAGTTATTATAAGTAACCTAGAGATGATTTAAAGTACATGAGAGGATGTGCATAGGTTATAAACAAATACTATGCCATTTTATGTAAGGGCCATCAGCATCTGTGGATCTTGGTCTCCTTGAGGGGTGGGGGGTGGATCCTGGCACTAGTCCTCCACAGATACCAAGGGACAACTGTATTTAAAATTCATGTGTTCAGTGAACATTTGAGTCTTTACTGTACCCTAGACATTCTTTTAAACAATGGGATTATAAAGATGGCCACATTTATTTAATATCCCATCTTGTTCTAAAAAGAATTTAAGGTGCACCAAGATCTCTAAGACACTGTCCCTTCCCTCATAGAATTTACAATCTAATGGAGATATTTATACAAATAATTATAAATGGTAAATGTCTGCTAATAGAGATGTTTCACAGAGAACTTTACCTTTGGTCATAGTCTTAAAGTTTACCAGGTTGGGGAATGACAGAGAGTGGGAAAGTTGTCTAAAGTCAGGAAGACACAAAACAGCAGAGCATGTAGTTTGATGTGGCTGAAGAAAAGGGTAATTTTCTGGTGGTAATATTATAAGAGGTTCAAAATGTAGGCAGAGGCCCTCATGTAGCATTGTTTCTTTATGTTTTAAAAATCTGTCTTAACGTAAAACATCATTTATTGCTTTCAGAAGAATAACAAAGAAATACATTTAGAAGGAAAAAGCTTAGAAAAACCTTCACTGGTCTCAAAACCCTCAAAAATATCCGGTCCATTCGTACATAAAGAAGAGACCAAGTTGCCAGAAATCAGACAAGGAGGCCAGTTTAACAAAGTGCAAGATCTTATCTTCAAAAAACCTACAAGGCAGACCATAATGAATATAGAGACACTGAAGAAAATTCAGATTGATAGGTAAGGAACGAGAGCATATTTGGAAATGTGATAATGTATTTCTAGATGGCTGAAGAGTGGGTGCAGGAGTGGCTCACTGCTCTCTTCTTTTATGGGTTGGTCATTGTATCCGAGTGACTGCAGATAATAGGATTAGCCAAAGACTACCTAGGGGAAGTGTGCTACAGTTGAAAGTATGGTGGCTGTATGGTTGGGCAAGTTATTGAGCCTTTGTTTACAGTTTTTAAAAATGAGAATAATGGGGCTTCCCTGGTGGCGCAGTGGTTAGGAATCTGCCTGCCAGTGCAGGGGACCTGGGTTCGAGCCCTGGTCTGGGAAGATCCCACATGCCACGGAGCAACTAAGCCCGCAAGCCACAACTACTGAGTCCACATGCCACAACTACCGAAGCCTGTGCGCCAAGAGCCCATGCTCCACAACAAGAGAAGCCACTGCAATGAGAAGTCCGCGCACCACAACAAAGAGTAGCCCCCGCTCGCCGCAACTAGAGAAAGCCTGCGTGCAGCAACGAAGACCCATTGCAGCCAAATATAAATAAATAAATAAATTTATTAAATAAATAAATAAATGAGAATAATGATAGCAACTTTGCAACATTAATGTAAGGATTAGCAGGAAGGTTCAGCCAAGTGTTTGACACAAATTGGTAGCTATTATGATACTTTATCCATTAGTAAGAGACAGACACTGTCAAAGTAGCCAAATTTTAAACTGCTTTAATCCTGAGTGTTTCTTAAAAGCAATCTCAATTTCCATTGTCTCATTATTCAGTTTTTTGTTGTCAACTGGCTTGCTGACAAAGAAGCCTGTTAAGTTAAAAGAGGGTATAACCTTACGGTAAGAATTTTTGGTAAATAAGGGTTTGTAGCAATTACCCAGAGCCATTAGCCAAATCCAGCCTGTAGTCTATTTTTGAAAATAAGTTTTAGTGGAATACAGCATTGCCCATTTGTTTACATATCATCTATGGCTGCTTTCATGGGATAACAGCAGAGTTGAGTGGTTTCAACAGAGAGTTTATGTCCTGCAAAACCAAAAATATTTACTATTTGTCCCCTTACAGAAAAACTTGCTGACCCCTGCTTTAGGCCCTCACCAGGAGGGTATTGTCTCTTGCTAAAAACAATCTGATACAGATTTGCATACATGACAGACAGTGTCCTGTTTATAAGTTGCTAGTTAATGTCCTTTCATTCTCAGTGTGTTGGATCATATTTTTTAATTGATTTCTTGACTCCATTGTATTTATTTTCTTAATATAGTTATTGAATCTTTTTGTGTGAACTATTGGTAATAAGTTATTATGTAAAACAGTAAGTGTAGTTCTTACTGATTCTAGATCAAAACATTAAATAGCAGTTTTAAAAATTCTCTACCTAGGAGAATACTATAAAAAGCAATGGACTAGGAGTCAGGAATCTGGATTAAATAGTTCTAGTTCTTTTTCAAACTAGTTATGTGACCTTGGGCAAGGCATTTAACCTTCCTGAGCCTGGGTTTACTCATCTCTAAAATGTGTTGTAATAGCTCTTTAAACAAAAAAATTTTTAAATGATTTAACTTTTTCAAAAATTGTGAAATAGGGCTTCCCTGGTGGCGCAGTGGTTGAGGGTCTGCCTGCCGGTGCAGGGGGCACGGGTTCGAGACCTGGTCTGGGGGGATCCCGCGTGCCGCGGAGCGGCTGGGCCCGTGAGCCACAATTGCTGGGCCTGCGCGTCTGGAGCCTGTGCTCCGCAGCGGGGGAGGCCGCGATAGTGGGAGGTCCGTGCACCGCGATGAAGGGTGGCCCCCGCTTGCAACAACTGGAGAGAGCCCTCGCACAGAAACGAAGACCCAACACAGCCATAAATAAATAAATAAATAAATAAAAATTAAAAAAAAAATAAAAAAAATTGTGAAATATATCAAAAATGCAGAAAATTATAAATAATAAAATAATGAATCCTTATGCATGTAACCACCAAATCTTAACATTTTACATGATTGCTTTAGAGTGTTTTTTCAAATAAAATACTTAGGATACAACTGAAGCCTCTGATTCTAGTTCCCTCACCCTTCCCCCAAATATTTCTTCTGAATTTGTTTTTTATTATACTCTTGCATATTGTGATACTTTTATTAGGTATGTGGGTGTTTTATTTAAGCAATACATATGGTTTTACATGTTCTTAAATGTTGTATACATAGTATCATGCTGTACATTCCAGGTCTGTTAGTCCTTGGTATGTAAACTTTTTCAGGTTAGGGAATTTCTCTTTTATTTCTAGTTTGCTAAGAGTTTTTGTTGTTTGTTTTTATTTTTTTAAAATTTTAAATATTTATTTATTTTTGGCTGTGTTGGGTCTTTGTTGCTGCACACCATCTTTCTCTAGTTGTGGTGAGCAGGGGCTACTCTTTGTTGCAGTGCGTGGGCTTCTCATTGCGGTGGCTTCTCTTCTCGTGGAGCGCAGGCTCTAGGTACGCAGGCTTCAGTAGCTGTGGCACGTGGGCTCAGTAGTCGTGGCTCGCGGGCTCTAGAGCGCAGGCTCAGTAGTTGTGGCCCACGGGCTTAGTTGCTCTGCGGCATGTGGAATCTTCCTGGACCAGGGCTCAAACCCATGTCCCCTGCATTGGCAGGTGGATTCTTAAGCACTGCACCACCAGGGAAATCCCTGTTGTTTGTTTTTAAATGATGTGATGATCATATGGCTTTTTTCTCCTTTTGTCTTTATTAATGTGAGGAATTCCATTAATAGATTTTCTAATACTAAACAATTTTTGCATTCCAAGTATAATTCCAACTTAGTTATGATGTTCCTTCTGGGTCTTAACTTGTGTGATTTCTGTAGCCCTTTGGGAATGTAGGAAAATATATCTTATTGATTCATCTTTTTTGTTTCTCCTTACAGGCAATTTTTCAGTGATGTAATTACAGAAACCATGCAGGAGTTGCAAGATTCAGGCACTTTCACCAATCTCCTGAAAGCTTTGGGCAAAGAAAGGGAAAACAAAATGCATTTCTATAATATCATTGCCAGGTCAGAGTAATTTTAGTTTTATTTGCTTTGCTGCATTTTAAAGTTCTATAAAATTCTCACTGGAAGTCTTAGATTTCTAAAGCAAATCAAATTTTTGCTTTTGAATGAAGATAACTAGAAGTCAGAAATTTGGGTTTTATTCCTAGTTCTGCTGGGACAATAACTCAATTTCTGGGCTTCAGTTATCTGTGTCTACAATATATAAGGTACAATATAGGTACTATAAATGGGTAGTGCATAATCTATGGTTTGTTCTGGCAATGACAATCTCAAGATTCTAGTTAAGTTCATGCTTTCTTTCTTTTTTTATAAATTTATTTGTTTTAGTTATTTATTTTTGACTGCGTTGGGTCTTCATTGCTGCTCGCGGGCTTTCTCTAGTTGCGTTGAGCAGGAGCTACTCTTCATTGCAGTGCGTGGGCTTCTCATTGTGGTGGCTTCTCTTGTTGCAGAGCATGGGCTCTAGAACGCAAGCTCAGTAGTTGTGGCACACAGGCTTAGTTGCTCCGCGACATGTGGGATCTTCCTGGACCAGGGATCAAACCCATGTCCTCTGCATTGGCAGGCGGATTCTTAACCACTGCGCAACCAGAGAAGTGCAAGTTCATGCTTTCTAAAAATTCCTGAGTAGCAGTATTTCTCTAGCTGCAATTTAGTGATAAGTGTTTTTGTTGTTGTTGTTGCTATAGACTGAATGTTCTTGCCCCCCCCCCCTAGTTTTTGGAAATCCTGACCCCTAATGTGATGGTATTAGGAGGTGGGACCT
Organism: Balaenoptera ricei; assembly: GCF_028023285.1. Classification (NCBI taxonomy): domain Eukaryota; kingdom Metazoa; phylum Chordata; class Mammalia; order Artiodactyla; family Balaenopteridae; genus Balaenoptera; species Balaenoptera ricei. The sequence goes on along the minus strand of NC_082642.1, from coordinate 90,257,388 downwards.
TTGGTAGATGATTAGGTTGTGAGGGTGGAGCCTTCATCAGTGGGATTAGTGCCCTTATAAAAGAGACCAAGCAGAACTCCCTCTCCCCTTCTGTCATATATAGATACAAATGAAAATGGCCATTTGTGAACCAGGTAGCTGGTTCTCACCAGACACTGAATCTGATAGCACCTGGATCTTGGACTTAATAGCCTCTAGAACTGTGAGAAATCCATTTCTTTGTTTGTAAGCCACTCAATCTATGATATTTTTGTTATAGCAGCCCAAGCTAAGATAGGTATTGTTTTTTCTTGTATTGTTCTGTTATTTTATTTTAAACCTAAATAATGGGATTGCTGGAGATAAGCAGAATTCTGTTTCTGAGAGCAAACAGAAACAACATAAAATAGTTAAATTCTCATTCAGACAGTACTGAGTTTGAATTCTGCTCTGCCATTTACTATCTGTGTGACCATGGCAAGTGTGTTAGTCTGTGTCTTCTGAGAGATAGATGCCAAGATGACATTATTAATGTAAAGATTTTATCAGGGAAACACCTATGTGAGAGAAAATGAGGAGGGAGCCTTTGGATTCAATGCTGGACTCACCCTAAGTGAAGGAGACAAAGGTTGAGTGGAAGATACTGCCCTGCAGTCTAAGGATGGTTTGGCAAGGTCATCAGGGAGCCCTTGAGCCAAAGTCAAGCATCAGAAAAGTCCTCGGTCTCCCAGGAAGGGATGATCTTATCCCTGCCACACTCAAAACTTGGCTGGGAGCAGTCAGTGGGAAGTGTGGCCTCAGAGCACACACAGTGAAGGAGTTCAGAGCCTAGAGCTGGGACCCTTACTTGCTTACATTGCCTGTACTTGGAGGTCTGTGTGGCACATTCTCATGTCCTCCACAGCAAGTTACCTCAGCATTCTACATGCATTTTCCTCATCTGTAAAATAGGGGTAATGATAAAGACTACCACATAAGGTTATTGAGAGGTGCTCAGAATAGAAAGGAGTCTTCTTTTTCCTCTTCCTGTTCCTTTTCTTCTTAGCTTTTTCTCAGCAGCAGCTATTTTAGAGATAACACAGTCTTTTTTTAAAGTGTTACTGAAAGTTTGCTGCATGGACCAGCACCATTAGCACCACCTGGGAACTTGGTAGAGATACAAATTCCAGGGCCCCCAACCCAGACCAAATGAATGAGAATCTCTGGGGTAAAGCCCAGGAATCTCTTTCTTAGCTTCTAGGCGAACCCTGTGCACCCTAAAGTTTGAGAAGCACTACTCTAAACACAAATTATTCTTATTTCTCCTAGGGAGAAAAATGGAAGAAAAAAGATAAAATCTCTACAAAAACAGCTACTTAATGTCAAAAGAGAAAGGCAAGCTGAAGTACAGGTAAGAATTACCTGGGCAACGCCAAAAGTTACTGAGCTAAAACAGCTAAATAGAAGTCATCTATCTCAAGCAAAAAAAAAAAAAAGAAGTTATGTATAAGAAATTGTCGTTTCTCCTGGGGTGCCTAAACTATTAAAAATATAAAGAGAGTAATTAGATATTTGGCCTGGAATGTACAATTATGTCCAGAATCGACCTCTGGGAGACCCTAACCCTCTGGAGCTCTAAGCCTGTTCTTACCCCTCCCAACTGATCCAACCACATCACCCACTCCTTCCCTCCAGGAGACCGTGTCTCAGGCAGTCTCTTGTATGCCAAGATCCCAGATGGGAGACCATAGTCCTAGGTAGGACATTAAGCACATTACATACCTCCTTACACCTGATGGTTAGGGTTAATAATGTCATTTGCATTATATTTCAAGTACAGAGTGGATTTATTGAGCTTCTGTGGTCATTAGGGCCTAACCTTATGTCTAATCTACCTCTATGGGAAAATGCATCCTGAGTTTTTTTTTTTTTTTTTTTTTTTTAAATTTTATTTATTTATTTATTTATTTATTTATTTATTTATTTATTTATGGCTGTGTTGGGTCTTCGTTTCTGTGTGAGGGCTTTCTCTAGTTGCGGCAAGTGGGGACCACTCTTCATCGCGGTGCGCGGGCCTCTCACTATCGTGGCCTCTCCCGTTGCGGAGCACAGGCTCCAGACGCGCAGGCTCAGCAATTGTGGCTCACGGGCTTAGTCGCTCCGCGGCATGTGGGATCTTCCCAGACCAGGGCTCGAACCCGTGTCCCCTGCATTGGCAGGCAGATTCTCAACCACTGCGCCACCAGGGAAGCCCGCATCCTGAGTTTTAAGCAAGTGACTTGCAAAACAATGTTTGGTCTACAACCTAGGCAGTTAGAAATTAGTACCATTAGGATGACTAACACTATTAGCAGTTTAGAAAGTTACAAAGTATGGCCTAATATCAGCTTTTCACTGCCTAGCTATTTGAACAAGTTTATGCTTCCAGTCAGGGAATCTTCATCATTCCCTACAGAGAAGTTAGAATAATATTTGAAAAATATATTCGGAAGAATTGTCTAAAAAAGGTCACTAACCTTTCTTCTGAGATACTATCTTTAGGTCTTCTGAACAAATCGTTTATTTGTTCTATTATCTCTCATTTCCTATTATCAATTTTGAAGTAACTTTGGTATTGATTTTCACTTCATTATCCCTATTAACCCTCTGTTTATAGCCTACATTTTTAGAAAGCCATTTCTTTTTACATTTATTTTTATTTATTTATTTATTTTTTGCTGCATCGGGTCTTAGTTGCTGCACGAGGGATCTTTGTTGCAGCGCATGGGCTTCTCTCTAGTTGTGGTATGCGGGTTTTCTCTTTCTAGTTGTGGGGTGAGGGCTCCAGAGCATGTGGGCTCTGTAGTTTGTAGCACGTGGGCTCTCTAGTTGTGACACGCAGGCTCAGTAGTTGTGGTGCACGGGCTTAGTTGCCCTGCAGCATGTGACATCTTAGTTCCACGACCAGGGATGGAACCCGCGTCCTCTGCTTTGGAAGGTGGATTGTTTACCACTGGATCACCGGGGAAGTCCCCTGAAAACCATTTCTGCACCACCCTCCCCCTCAAAGGCTTCATAAAAACTGGTGTGCACTTAGGTTTTCTCTCTAATGAATAGACTTTTTCAGAGGTTTCTTAGCCTTTTTTCCCTCAAAAGCTCTACCATTATTTAAAACTTCCTCTTTTATTTCTTGACTATTAAAAAAGAAGATATTTGTATCAATGTCCTTTTAAGGCTCCAAACCAAATAGTATCAAAAGAGACCTCAGGGGGCTTCCCTGGTGGTGCAGTGGTTGAGAATCCGCCTGCCAATGCAGGGGACACGGGTTCGAGCCCTGGTCTGGGAGGATCCCACATGCCACGGAGCAACTAAGCCCGTGAGGCTCAACTACTGAGCCTGCGCGTCTGGAGCCTGTGCTCCGCAACAAGAGAGGCCGCGATAGTGAGAGGCCCGCGCACCGCGATGAAGAGGGGCCCCCGCTTGCCGCAACTAGAGAAAGCCCTCGCACAGAAACAAAGACCCAACACAGCCATAAATAAATAAAAAAATAAACTAATTAAAAAAAAAAATTTTCCTTTTAAAAAAAAAAAAAAGAGACCTCAGGTTTCGCACTCTGCCAATCAACTCCCCTTTGCTACTATCACAGCCACTGTTTTTCTTTTTTTTTTAAACACTTTAAATTATATTGTTGGGGACTTCCTAGTGGTCCACTGGTTAAGACTTCGCCTGCGAATGCAGGGGGTGTGGGTTTGATCCCTGGTCGCGGGTTTGATCCCTGGTCACGGAGCTAGGATCCCACATGCCTCATGGCCAAAAAACCCAAAAAAACATGAAACAGAAGCAATATTGTAACAAATTCAATAAAGACTTAAAAAATAAATATATTGGTGACAGTATAATTTTCCAGACAACAGGTAACACTAGGTTGTGAAACTTACCTTCTTGGATTACAGTCTCAGCTGTTACATTCAGACCCAGTAAAACTAAAGTAGAATATCTCTCAGATATTTTGATCATCAGCGAAGGAGTAGATAAACCAGAACTAGAAGATGCAAGGCAAACCTTGAATAAAAAACAGCTATCAAGATGAAATCAAGTTAAATCCCTAGAGTTACTAAAAAACCAGTGGTCAAGTCAAGGTTGGAAAACAAGAAGATAGTTAGGAGGTACATGGATATTAGAGACCTGTGGGTCAGAAAATGATGATAGTAATTAGGATGGCAGGTTTGAGTGTGTGAAAGTATGTGTGGAGATCACTGGAATGTGAGGGAGCAATTGCCTTATGAAGCTTCCTACTGGGTCCCCAGGCAAAACGACAAAGTCACAAAGGAAAAAAATCAGGTTGCTGTTAGACTTCTGAACATCAGCACACAAAGCCAGATAACAGTGGAGCAGTATTTTCATGAAACTAAAGGGGAAAAAAGAGAGACCCAAGGTCAATATATAAAAATTAATGTATCTTTTCCATACATCAGCAGCAGACTTAGAAAAAGAAATTGAAATACATATATTTATAATATCATCAAAAATATCAAATATCTAGCAATGAATCCAGTGGCAGCAGCAAAATGTGCAGGACTTCTTTGCAGAAAACTATAAAACAGTACTGAAAAATTAAATAATATTTAAATAATTGGAGGGATATACTATGTTTATGGATTGGAAGACTCCAATTAAAAAGATGTGGATTCTTCAAAAATTGGTTGATACATTGAATTCAATCCCAATCAGAATCTTGATTGGATTTAATTTAATTTACATATTTACTCATTTTTGTGAGACTTGACAAACTGATTCTAAAATTTATATTGAAATGCCAAGGACCAAGAATAGTCAAGACACTATTAAAGAGAACTTGCGGGACTTTCCTGGTGGCACAGCTGTTAAGAGTCTGCCTGCTGGTGCGGGGGACGCTGTTTCGACCCCTGGGCCGGGAGGATCCCACGTGCCGCGGAGCAACTGGGCCCGTGCGCCACAACTACTGAGCCTGCGCTCTAGAGCCCATGTGACACAACTACTGAAGCCCATGCGCCTAGAGCCCATGCTCTGCAGCAAGAGAAGCCACTGCAATGAGAAGCCCGGCAACCACAACCAAGAGTAGCCCCCGCTCACCGCAACTAGAGGAAGCCTGCTCACAGCAACGAAGACCCAACGCAGCTTAAAAATAATAATAATAAATAAGTTTAAAAAAAAAGAAAAAAGAAGTTATTATATTATGTAACTGTTTAAAAGGTCATATAACATTTGTCTTCAATTACCCTGTGCCAAGTCAAAGGCATCTCGTTTTAATGCTATTGCCATGGGCCTCTGATTACTCTGGTTCTTCTCTGTATAGCTGTTCTGCACAAACTTACGGCATTCCATATTGACAGTGTGGAAACAGAGGAGGATATAAAATGCTTACAGGCTATGATTGTAAAACCATGATTAAGTCATACTAATAAGTGAACCCAAGTGTCATGCCATTTCTTCATCTTCCAATATGCAACAAAGATCCAGCCTAGGGCTTCCCTGGTGGCGCAGTGGTTGAGAGTCTGCCTGCCAATGCAGGGGACACGGGTTCGAGCCCTGGTCTGGGAAGATCCCACATGCCACGGAGCAACTGGGCCCGTGAGCCACAATTACTGAGCCTGCGCGTCTGGAGCTTGTGCTCCACAACAAGAGAGGCCGTGATAGTGAGAGGCCGGCGCACTGCGATGAAGAGTGGTCCCCACTTGCCATAACTGGAGAGAGCCCTCGCACAGAAATGAAGACCCAACACAGCCATAAATAAATAAATAAATAAATAAATGGATTATCACGTTAAAAAAAAAAAAAAAAGATCCAGCCTAGAAATACTGAGTTATAGGCCAAGGATCTTCAGTTGTATGAATTCCTTTTAAGATTCTCACTAAGAAGAGATCTGCCTTCACCATAACCCATTATCATAACCCTGGTTGTCCATGGTATCTAGAGCTTTCTCCATGATCAATCATGAACTGATGCAGCATATTTGTGGGTTTTTGTAGCAGACCAAACTTTACTTCCAAATCCCCAAACTGCCTTCAGATCTAGACTTCTGGACTTGTTATTTGAATTCAGAGAAGCTTTAGTAATGGAAAGAAGCAGTCAACCAATTAGAGTTAATAAGGCTCCGATGGCTGCCACAATATTGTGAGCAGAAGTCTTTTTTTTTTTCCCCAGCTGCAGCGTGGGGCTTGTGGGATCTTAGTTCCCCGACCAGGGATCATTGAACCCAGGCCCATGGCAGTTAAAGCACTGAGTCCTAACCACTGGACTGCCAGGGAATTCCCCCAGAGGCTTTTAATGGTAGTGTCTGTTTTCATAATTGAACACAAAGTAGGGAGGAGAGTACTGGTTCCTGAAATTTTGGGGAGCTGGAGAAGATGGAACTTGTCTTATACCTCAGGCTGCCTCTTTGGTTGGATGGAAAAAGGAAAATGGAAATGTGGTCTATTAAAGTGATAAAAGCCATGGGAAAAAAATAGAGTTCTGTATTAAATTAACTTTTATGTTTGCCTGTCCGTCTGTAACTAAGAATACTGGCTGATTCTATGAGAGTCTATGAATAAACTCTGAGCCAAATAGTCTCCCGTTCTAAAATGCAGATGAAGCATGATCAAGTCAGAACTTCTAAAGTTTCAGGCTCCAATTCCACCCACTGCTTTCATTTCCATTTGAACTATTACCTTTCCAATCACACCAATTTCCTCTTTTCTTTCCTTTTGTACTAAAATATTCGCACACTTCACTGTCTTGGATAATCTCATCTGAGTAAACTCCTTCTTAAATGTGATGACTGTATACTCCAATAAAGATGTTAAAAAAAAATGTGATGCCTAAAACTGTACACACTATTATAGATGTCTAACCACAACAGAGGATAGGGGAGAATTTTTTCCCTGTTATATAAACAGTATACAGTGCCACAAATTGCAGTAATATAAACAAAGAGGAAGCACTCCAAATGCTTTTCACAATATTGTATGGCAATATTCTTTCATGATTGTGAAGATTCTGATGACAAACCACTAGAAGAAGCACAGTGAAAGGAAGACTCTGAGAAGTCTAAAGAATACAAGGGAAGGGTGGCACCTTTTTAGAGTGCTGCTATTACAACAACCAGTGGTGGGGCCCTAACCTCAGGTTCTCATGTTAGAAGCTGGGTAAGCCTCTAATGAAAGTGTTGGAAGACAAGTTAGGTCTTCACAATTCTCAACTTACAAGATTCTTCTAACCAAAATCAGGACTTTAGTTTCACCTTTGCTTCTTCTTGGAGTCAGTCCAGAGTTCTAATAATCAACAGGGTTTTGAATTCTAATGTCTCTTACGTATCATATACCAGCTTTGAGTTGTTTGCAAATTTAACAAGCATGTTTTCTATATCTGTATTTAATTCTTTAATCCATTTTGGAGCCTAGAGTTCATCATCATCATTGCAACCTATTCTCTTTGGTACTCTTTCTATTTCTGGCCCCCCAAAAGGAAATTAGTCATTAAAGAATGCAAAAAGCTGAGGGGATGAGTGAAGAAAGAGCGAGGTAACATGCGAAAATTAGTAATAGTGTGGCCAGAGAAAAAACGAAGTGTGGCTTGGAGTGTGGAGCAGTTCAGGGATGTTTTAAGATATCATGCAAAGCTTCCAGTATAGCACAGAGCTTTCCAAAGTGCAGTCAGTGACCATGGATGGCAATGGGGCTGCTGAATGAAGAACAAAAGGATGAGAAATCAGGAGGGCTGTAGTTGATGTAGGGCTACCCAGTCTAGACATTCGTGTGAACCCAGGTGTAAGAAACAAATTTTCGTGATTAACTCCTGCTAAGGAAGAGGTACAAAATGCTCTTCATCCAGCCGTAGAATACAGATGGTCACTATGAGGGTCAAAGGCAAGAGTTTGTACTCAAAATCACTGAGCACCATTAGGAAGATCCCTCTCAATATTGCCATAAGATTTTAGGGTTCTAGGACATCCAGCTTGTGCCCTTTGACTCCTTTTATAACCAGTCAAAATGAGTAGGGGTGGGTTCATATCCTTCATGCTTACTGCATCTAACCTCAATAATCATGGCAAAGCTGAAGTAAGTGAAGGACTCTTCTTTAACAGCCAGCCTTCTCCTTGAAGGCTCAGGCTTCTAGCTTACATAAGATATATCTCTATATGTATGTATGTTATCTACCTATCTATCTCTACTTCCAGTTGTCCAGCACGCAAAATTTAAGGGAAATGAGAATTCCTAGGCCCAGTGGGGAAATAACTCCTTCTTGGAATCCTGTTCTGAGAACATCTCCCCAGTGCTATATACCTCCGTGGCAGCTCCAGCATTGGAAAGGTTTATTATACATGCTGGAGTCAATAGGATGAGGTAAGGGCAAACTGCTTTAAGAAACTCTAGATCAGCATAAAATCAGGCATTATTGCTGCCTCAGGACTTTGGCATACATTTTTCCTTTTTCTTAGAATTCCTCTCGACCCCACTTTTCCTTTTTTTTTTTTAATTTTACTTTATTTATTTTTGGCTGTGTCGGGTCTTCATTGCTGCACACGGGCTTTCTCTAGTTGCGGCGAGCAGGGGCTACTCTTCATTGCAGTGCGTGGGCTTCTTATTGCGGTGGCCTCTGTTGTTGCGGATCACAGGCTCTAGGTGCGTGGGCTTCAGTAGTTGTGGCACACGGGCTCAGTAGTTGTGGCTCACGGGCTCAGTAGTTGTGGCACACGGGCCTAGTTTTTCCACAGCATGTGGGATCTTCCTGGACCAGGGCTCAAACCCGTGTCCCCTGTATTGTCAGGCAGATTCTTATCCACTGCACCACCAGGGAAGCGCAACCCACTTTTCTTACCCTTCAGGTGTCAGATTAAACATTCCTTTCTCAGAGAATCCTTTTTTGGACTATCCAATCTAATGTAGGTCTCTCTTGTTATTTTCTCTCATAGCCTGTTGCCCTTTTCTTTCATAACATATTTCACATTTTAAAAAGTTTATATGTATTTGTTTCCTTTTAATTACATCTTTCCCACTAGATTGTAAGCTCTATGAGGGCAAGGACCATGTCTATTTGGCCTTTACTGTTTACCTAGAGTCTAGTTCAATGCCTGATACATAATAAATATTTTAAAAATGAATACCAAGGCCATTAAATCGCCAAGCACTTATTATCAAAAAGGCCTGATATTACAAGTGTTGGCAAGGATGTGAAGAAAAGGGAACCCTCATGTACTGTTGGTGGGAAAGTAAATTGGTGCAGTCACTATGGAAAACAGTATGGAGATTCCTCAAAAAATTAAGAATAAAACTACCATATCATTCATTTATTCCACTTCTGGGTATTTATCCAAAGAACATGAAAACACTAATTCGGAAAGATATACGTACCCCTATGTTCATTGCAGCATTGTCCACAATAGCCGAGATAAGGAAACAACCTAAGTGCCCACTGACAGATGAATGGATAAAGAAGATATGGTATATATATACACAGTATATACACAATGGAATACTACTCAGCCATAAAAAGATGAAGTCTTGCTACTTGTGACAACATGGATGGACATTGAGATTATCATGCTAAGTGAAATAAGTCAGACAGAGAAAGATAAATAACATATAATTTCACTCATGTGGAATCTAAAACAAACAAACAAAACCAAAATAGATGAGCAAACCAAACAAAAACAAACATGTAGAACAGAGTAGTGGTTACCAGAAGGAGAAAGGATTAGGGGTGGGAAATGGGTAAAGGGGGTCAACTGTATGGTGACAGATGGAAACTGAACTTTTGGTGGTGAGCACATTGTAATGTATACAGAAATTGAAATATAATGTACACATGAAACTTACATAATATTATAAACCAATGTTAACTCAATTAAAAAAAGAAAAGAAATTGCCAAGCACTTTGGAACCTGCAAAGAGTTTTCACACATATTGTCAATCAATCCTTATAATTACTTGCTAAGATATTGCAGGCAGGGTAGATATTAATGTTTCTATTTTAAAGAAAGTAAGACTTAGAGAGTTTAACTGACGTGGCCAAATTCACACGGCTGGTGGGGCTTGGGTGGGAAGTTAGGTCTTTTGATCATTTAGTTCAGTGCTCTTTCCACCAAAATGAGATAGTAATGGGAAATTTGTGTGGATACAGAGTACCCAAATGGTGTGCCTAGGAAAGAATCTCACAGTCCTGATGCTTAGAACTACTTATCTTTCATTTTCATTTATACTATCCATGATTATTGGATAAATTTCCCATAGTGTGATAGCAGAAAAATAGATCCAGTTCCTTGTTGAAATATAAGAACAAAAGGTAGGTTCTCTGTCTAGCTGTGACCGGCTGAGGCTGCACAGCGGCATAGGGACGGTAGCCTTGTCCGGCTACTGCAGCACTAGGGTGTCAGTTGGTCCCGCCCAGAACACTTCAGTTCTGCCCTGCAAAGATATATTTAATAACTGATTGGTGTGCCCCTTTAATACAAGAAAATGGAAACTGAACAGCCAGAGGGAACCTTTCCCAACACCGAAACCAATGGTGAATTTGGTAAACGCCCTGCTGAAGATATGGAAGACGAACAAGCTTTTAAAAGATCTAGAAACACTGATGAGATGGTTGAATTATGCATTCTGCTTCAGAGCAAGAATGCTGGGGCAGTGATTGGAAGAGGAGGCAATAATATTAAGGCTCTCCGTACAGACTACAATGTCAGTGTTTCAGTCCCAGACAGCAGTGGCCCCAAGTGCATATTGAGTATCAGTGCTGATATTGAAACAGTTGGAGAAATTCTGAAGAAAATCATCCCTATCTTGGAAGAGGGCCTGCAGGTGCCATCACCCACTGCAACCAGCCAGCTCCCGCTTGAATCTGATGCTGTGGAATGCTTAAATTACCAACACTATAAAGGAAGCGACTTTGACTGCGAGTTGAGACTGTTGATTCTTCAGAGTCTGGCTGGAGGAATTATTGGGGTCAAAGGTGCTAAAATCAAAGAACTTCGAGAGAACACTCAGACAACAATCAAGCTTTTCCAGGAATGTTGTCCTCAATCCACTGACAGAGTTGTTCTTATTGGAGGAAAACCTGATAGGGTTGTAGAGTGCATAAAGATCATCCTTGATCTTATATCAGAGTCTCCCATCAAAGGACATGCTCAGCCTTATGACCCCAATTTTTACGATGAAACCTATGATTATGGTGGTTTTACAATGATGTTTGATGACCGCCGTGGATGTCCTGTGGGATTTCCCATGCGGGGAAGAGGTGGTTTTGACAGAATGCCTCCTGGTCGGGGTGGGCGTCCCATGCCTCCATCCAGAAGAGATTGTGATGTGAGCCCTCGTTGAGGACCTCGTCCACCTCCTCCTGGACGAGGTGGCTGGGGTGGTGGCAGAGCTCAGAATCTTTCTCTTCCTCCACCACCACCACCTAGAGGAGGAGATCTAATGGCCTATGACAGAAGAGGGAGACCTGGAGACTGTTATGATGGCATGGTTGGTTTCAGTGCTGATGAAACCTGGGACTCTGCAGTAGATACATGGAGCCCATCAGAGTGGCGGATGGCTTATGAACCACAGGGTGGCTCTGGATATGATTATTCCTACGCAGGGGGTCGTGGCTCATACGGTGATCTTGGTGGACCTATTATTACTACACAAGTAACTATTCCCAAAGATCTGGCTGGATCTATTATTGGCAAAGGTGGTCAGCGGATTAAACAAATCCGTCATGAGTCAGGAGCTTCGATCAAAATTGATGAGCCTTTAGAAGAGTCCGAAGATCGGATTATTACCATTACAGGAACACAGGCCCAGATACAGAGTGCACAGTATTTGCTGCAGAACACTGTGAAGCAGTATTCTGGAAAGTTTTTCTAAGACTAGTGAAGGAGTCCTGCATCCTTTTTTTTTTTCTCTGCTTCTGTTTAAAAAGCCAACATTCCTCTGCTTCACAGGTGTTCTGCATTTGAGGTGTAGTGAAATCTTTGCTGTTCACCAGATGTAATGTTTTAGTTCCTTACAAATAGACTTACTTGGGGGTTGGGGGAGGGTGTGCAAAAATCAACATTGAAATTTTGAAACAGCAGCAGAGTGAGTGACTTGTAATTTTTGTTCATTGTTGATGGTTTAAAAAAAAAATCCCCCCATGTAATTATTGTGAACACTTTGCTTTGTGGTCACTGTAACATTTGGGGAGTGGGACAGGGAGGAAAAGTAGCAATAGTCCATGTGTCCCTGGCATCTATTCAGAGCAGTGTGCAGAATGTAATGCTCTTTTGTAAGAAACGTTTTATGATTTTTAAAATAAATTTAGTGAACCTATTTTTGGTGGTCATTTTTTTTAAGATGGTCATTTTTCAAATGGCTGAATTCCCCCCAACCTGCCCCCAAACTAAACACTAAGTTTAATTTTCAGTCCTCTGTTGGGTATAAATAAATGCATCTCTTCTTGGACTTAGGCAAATATCTTGACACATTCAGTTCTGGTGATTTCTTAAGTGATTTGAAAGTCCATTGCTTGGGAGGAAATTCCACCACACATTCATGCTTCTAATAAGCTGGGGATTTTTGTTTGTTTTTGCAAATGCTTGCCCCTACTTTGCAACGATTTTCTGTTTGTAGTTGTGAAGAACCAAGGTGGGGAGCAATGCAACAGATGGAGTAGTTGGTATAAGTATATACCAGAAGCCTAATGGTGGCAAGTTTTATTAATCAGAATAATACTTGGTTATGGAAGTGACTGATGCTAAATAAATTCTGATTATTTTTTATTAAATAATTTCTCACCTATAGACTTAAAGTGTCAGCTTGGTAGTGTCTATTAGTTAAACTTTGTAAAAAAAAAATATATATATATATATTCTTGTTTTTCCATTGTATGCAAATTGAAAGAAAAAGATGTACCATTTCTCTGTTGTATGTTGGATTATGTAGGAAATGTTTGTGGACAATTCAAAAAAAGATGAAAAAAGTTCCTGTGGATGTTTTATGTAGTATCTTGGCATTTGTATTGATAGTTAAAAGTTCACTTCCAAATAAAATTCCCATAATGCTAGATTTGATGTGTGCCCAATTTGAACAAGGGTTGATTGACACCTGTAAAATTTGTTAAAACATTCCTCTTGTAAGGAAATACAATAATCTTAAATTATAAAAAAAAAAAAAAAGAACAAAAGGTAAGCTTAAGCCACTGACTGAGCTGAATGGAGGTAGAATGTATTTTAATTTAGAAACCTGGTCTTACCTTTACAGAGTCGGCATGAATATATTGCTCACCTCAAGGACCAGTTGCAAGAGATGAAGGCAAAAACCAGCATGGAGAATCGCTATATGAAGAGAAACACTGAGCTGCAGATTTCCCAGACCCAGAAAAAATGTAGCAAAACAGAGGAGCTCTTGCTGGAAGAGATTGAGGTAATCACTGTTAATTAGGAATGAATCAGCCTCCTGATATTGCCTCAGCTGACAAAGGAGGAGAGAGAGGGAGACTTTCCCAATCGTTGCTCTCTCTCTCCAGCAACCCTAACATTTGAGGTTAAAAACAAAAAAAGAATGAGGACTTGCTTTTTTGCAGGCAGAGATTCTGATGGGCTGTAGCTTACATCTCCTGGTTTTTTGTAATGACTTTGAAAATTGGTTTTACTTTCTTCTCTTGGTCACTTTATCCTTACTTTATAAAACCACTTGCCATTTCTCCTGGTAATTATAGGGAGAGGGCAAAACAAGATATTCAGTAACTGCAGGTTTTTGCTGCTACTTTTCTCACTCAACCAGTATCTTTCATCCCTCCATTAAGAAATACAAAATCTAGAGGGCTGAATTTCATGCAAACCTACATTTACAGAAATGAGAAGTCACAGTGAAAAATATCAGGAGAAAGAAACAAGGGTAGACCCTCATTAGAGGAGGAAGGCTAAATGGCTAAAAGAACAAGAGGTCAGCGAGAAGGAGCAAACATCAGTAGAGCATATCACCTGTGTGCAGGAGGCGGACTCCTTTCTCTGACTTATTTGAAAGCTTACTTCCCAAGTGTGGCTTAAGACTATGACAACAAACTTTTTTCTTGCACTCTGGAATTTCCTTCTGTAGGCCTGAGAAGCTTGTGCCCTTGAAGCATTGTTTCTCTCCTTAAATGGACACCAGTTTCCAGGCCACAGGATTATGGTCCTTTTGCTCTGGGCAGTTGCCTGTGTCTAGCACAGTGCCAGACATGGCTCAGCCATGTTGTGAACATGAATTGAGTTGAAGGGAACGGAATTGCTGCTCTGGAGCAATATCTCGGAATCTTAGGATCCCAGCTGGTAGAGAAGACCTGTACTACTGTCACAGCTACACCCCTAATCTTGAGAACTCACTTCCAGCCCAGTTGGGAAGAATTCCTGACATTGGTTTGTTGTTCTCACAGAAACTAAGGCTGAAAACTGAAGAAGAGAACCGGATTCATGCAGAGATTGAAATATTCCTTAGAAAGGAGCAGCAGGTGGGTCCCCAAAACTTTCTTATCCTCTGACATGTTTGTGTCCTGCTTATAAAATACCAAGGACAGCAAAAAAAATTTAAGGAAAGAAAAATCAACCATAATTCTACCAGCCTAATAAATGAGCTGTATAGCCCACTTTTCTTTAAAAGTTGTCTATCTGGATAAATATTTTATAAAGCTGTAATTTGAGTACAGGTAAAATTTTGTCCTCTACCTTTATCATTTAGCACTATATAAGAAACAGTTTTCTTATTCCTATATTGCTTCATAGTCATAATTTAAAACTAAAATTTCCTGATTTCTTAAAATTATAAAAATAGCATATTCTTAGTTGAGGGAAGATTTTTAAAAAATTGCCAATTGAGGACTTCCCTGGTGGCACAGTGGTTAAGAATCCACCTGCCAATGCAGGGGACACAGGTTCGAGCCCTGGTCTGGGAAGATCCTACATGCCGTGGAGCAACTAAGCCCGTGCACCACAACTACTGAACCTGCGCTCTAGAGCCCACGAGCCACGACTACTGAGTCCACATGCCACAACTACTGAACCCCGTGCGCCTAGAGCCCATGCTCCACAACAAGAGAAGCCACTGCAATGAGAAACCTGTACACGGCAATGAAGAGTAGCCCCTGCCCGCCACAACTAGAGAAAGCCTGCATGTAGCAATGAAGACCCAACACAGCCAAAAATAAATAAATTAATTAATTTAAAAAAAATTGCCAGTTGGTTTTTTACTCATTTTTCCATTTTATTACAGTCGCTTCATAAAATAATTTTAAGTGGTTTTATAATGTTCCATTGAATGGTTATTCCATAATTTGTTACTCTTTGTTTTGGATATTTAGGTTATTTCCAAAGTTTCATTATTATAAATAATTCAGTAATGAAAGCTTTGCCCAAATAACTGTTTTATTCATTGCAATTACTTACTAAAAGTAAATCTCAAGCATGAGATTATTAATTCAGAGAGTCTGTTATTTTGTGACTTTTGATAAATAATGCTAGTACTCTCTATTTTACACTGACATCAGCAATTTATGCAAGCACTAATTTCAAGGTATCCTCAATAGAACTAGCTGTTTTCGATTTTTTTTTTTTTTTTTTTTTTACTTGCAGAATCTGGCTTTAATGAATTTGAACACAAGGCACAGTCTTCCAGGTGTATGTAAATATATGTCCATTTTAAAATTGCTTTTTGCTTCTTCCATCTCTAATTCTTTTGGACAGGAATGGAAGAATGTTTAAATTCTTTCTTATTCAAGCAAGAACTTCTTTAGCCTAATGGTCTTTTGTTGCCTCCTAGATCTTGGTGAGTTTTCTGTGGTTAAACGATGCTTTTAATTTCTGTATCAACACAAACTGTCTCTGTTGGTTTCTCCAAAATAGTATTTTCTTCCTCTAGCGTGTCATTACAGTCCCTTTTGGCTTTTGTTTCTTCCTCAGGGAATAAATGTGGGTGCTCCGTGTATCCCCTACGTACAAAATGCTGGATCCGGGACTCTAATCCTTGGCATTTAGGACGATCCATTAGGGGCTTATAAGTGCGCATTTTCACTCCTACAAAGGCACTGGTCTGCTTTATGACACAGGGCTTAACATTCCTCAATTCTATCACTCCATCCATCTTTGGTCCTGTCAGACAGGGTACTGCAATGTTTTAGATATTTTTTAAAGTCTACTAATTTAATGAATTGTCTTATTTTGCATTTTTTGCTTACTAATAGAATTAACCATTTTTCCATGTATTTATTTACTCATTTTATTTCTTCTTGTGTGAATTATATGTGACTGAATGGTTTTAATTAGTATTTCCAATACTAATAACAAACCAAGCTGAATGGAACCTTTCAAAATATCCCTGTTGGATGAATAAGGAAAAAATTTCCAGCTTACTCATGATATAGCTTGCCTTTGAGAAAGTGGATGAATTTTCAGCAAATAACTCTAAATCTGTGGTTAAAGAAAATAATTTCTAGATGCTATCTCACAGGCCTTTACTGAAAAACATATCAGTAGGTTATTAGAACCTGTACCCCTGTAATTTCAGGATTATGTATCATGTTACCTGTTTCAAATGTTAGAAGTATAGCAGGTGTTTGGTAACAATCAGATGAGTGGGTGGATAAATGGATGTTGGATGCATGAAGTTAGTATTCCTCACATCTTCAGCCTAATAACACAAGTGATACATAAATACTTTTTAATGAAAAATTGGAAACAGTACAGAAATATATAGATTTTCAAAAAGCGAAAGCTTTCTCAGTCACTCCCCTTTCCAAAGATTTCTTCCATATTCTTTTCCTTTCATGTACATATTTGTGTATGTACCTAAATACTTACTTGTTTTTAGTATTTATTTATATTTGTTTTTGACATAAATGGGATCATACTATATATGTTTTTCCAGACTCAGTTTTTTAAAAGAATTTACTTTGTCTTTAATGTTTTCTTTTTTTTTTATAAATTTATTTATTTGTTTTTGGCTGTGTTGGGTCTTCATTGCTGCGCACGGGCTTTCTCTAGTTACGGCGAACGGGGGCTACTGTTCGTTGCGGTGCACGGGCTTCTCATTGCAGTGGCTTCTCTTGTTGCGGAGCACAGGCTCTAGGCATTCAGTAGTTGTGGCACGTGGGCTCAGTAGTTGTGGCTCGCAGGCTCTAGACCTCAGGCTCAGTAGTTGTGGCGCATGGGCTTAGTTGCTCTTTGGCATGTGGGATCTTCCCTGGCCAGGGCTCGAACCTGTGTCCCTTGCATTGGCAGGCAGATTCTTAACCACTGTACCACCAGGGAAGTCCCTGTCTTTAATGTTTTGTAAGGCAGTACAATTGCTATATAATATGCCATGAGGGGGTTATACCAAAATTTAGGTAACCATCCTTCTGTCAGTGGACATGTCTCTAAGTGCATGGTATATGGAAATGCTATTCATTTTTGTAATATTGTTCTAGGTTCCTTATGTCCTCTCATATTAGTTTTAATGTTTTTCAGTTGATTCATTTGGATATTCTAGGTAGAAAATCTTACTGAGTGTAGATAATAACAATTTTATATTTTCCCTTTCATTATTTATATGTCTATTTCCATTTTGTGGCTTATTGTACAGATAGAATGGCAAGTGTAATGTTTAGTAGTAGTTGTAATAATAATGTGGCACCGTTTTTCTATTCTTGGTTTTAATGATGTTTCAGTCAGTATTACACATGAATTCATAGTCATGCCAAGTTTCTCATGTGCAAGCTAGGGTTCCTTGGGAAAGAATAAGACCCTGCAACTTAGAATGGGAACACCTGGTTGGACTCAGATTTATGTAATTGACAATTTATGTAATTTATGTAATTTATGTAATTGACTTGAACCCCCAAGTCACTGTAAGCCTCTCTTGCCAGTGGAAGTAGCCTGCCCTCCTATGTCTGAGATTAGTCTTCCTTTCCCTGAAAACTCTGTGATAATAACTTCATCTGAGGCAGATGCCTTGAAAAGGGATGCTCATTCTCAAGACCTACTGCAATCACCCCTTTTGTCCCTGGATCCATCACTAGGGTCAAATCTCAGCAGATTCCAGGTTGATAGATAACTCAGATAACTTTAACTCAGAAGGAAATAGCTTACACTCCAAAAGAATTACAAGACTTTACTGATACATACTGACGGAAACCCAGGGGATATGTATGGGAATGGATTCTAAGGGTGTTAGACCAAGGAAGGTGGAGTATAACACTATTACACATGAATTCATAGTCATGCCAAGTTTCTCATGTGCAAGTTAGGGTTCCTTGGGAAAGAACAGGACCCTGCAACTTAGAATGGGAACACCTGATGGGGATGATGGACTCACGGAGTGCCAGAGGACATGTGGCAGCACTTAACTACCAAAGCGAAGGTGGACACGATTGCCATGGAGGGCAGCAGAGAGGTACTGGTAATTAGAAAGCCTTTGCCCACAAGGATGTTTGGCGATGACTAATTAATTGTGGTATCTCTAGGAACAAAATTGATGGGCAGCCTGATAAAGCATTACTTGATCTATATAACAGAAAAAAAGTCCAAGTCTAGTTGCCAAAAACCTGATTTGAGTCACCACAATGAAGAGTCAAGGCCTCTCATCCAGTTTCCAGACTAAGTAAATTCACAGACCCAGAGCCCCTTGATTGAAGGGAGCAGGTCCCCCTGAGGATGAACTCTGCAGCACTGCTGCAAGTAATGCAAGTGAATCTCCCTCCAAGCCTTACCCAAGGGACCTGGGGCTACTTATTAGAGTGACTATGCACTGGAAAAAAGGAAATATCCAGACCTTTTGAGATTACTAAACATTGGCTCTGAATTGATGCTAATTCCTAGGGACTCAAAACAACACTGTGGCCCCTCCTCAAAATGGGGGATTATGGTGGTCAGGTGATAGATGGTGACTTAAGTCTGATTTGCTCTGGGCCCACCTGTTCCGTGGATACACTCTGTGGTTATTTTCCCCAGTTACTGAACATAGGATTGGAATAGACATACTTGATAACAGACAAAATTTCTACATTGGCTCTCTGATTCATGGAGTGAGGGCCTTTATGGTAGTAAGGGCCTAGTAGAAGTCTCTGGAACGTCCCATCCCTACCAAGATAGTAAATCATAAGCAGTGCTGTACCACTGGTGTAACTGTAGAAATTAGTGCCAACATCAAAGGCTTCAAAGTGGAGGTAGTGACACTTGTCACATCCCCGTTTAACTCAGCTGTTTGGCCTGTGCAGTTGAATGATCTTGGAGAGTGACTGTGGACTAATGTAAATGTAATCAGATGGTGACTCCACTTGCAACTACTGTTCGAGATGTAGTATCTTTACTGGAGAAAATCTTCAACGGCCACTGGTACTTGGTAGGCAGCTATTAACTTGACTAAGGTCCCTGTCTCCAAACTAGTTTCGAAAAAACTGCAGAAGCAGTTTGCTTTTACCTGGCAGGGCCAACAGTACACCCTCACAGTCTCGCATCAGGGCTATGTCATTTCTCCTTTCTCTGCCATATTATGGTCTGCAGAGATATTGCCTGCTTTGACTTTCCACAAAACGTCATGTTTCACTGCATTAGGCAGTGAAACATATGTTCACTGCATTATGTTCACTGCATTATGGTGATTGTATCTGATGAACAGAAGAAGCAAGGATTTTAGATGCCTTAGTAAGACATGTGAATTAGAAGGTGGGAAGACAAACTCTATTTTTGGTACTAATTCTGTATCATTATGGTCCAGTTAGGTGACAGAAGCCACATCAGTATTTTGAGCAGGGAACACTTAACAAAAGAATCATTAACTGGTAATAAGGAATTGGCTACAAAGGAGGGATAAAAGAGAACTCTAGGGCTAAAGGACAGTATGCAAGGAAGGAATAAACAGATGTTTGCTTTGTTGCCCTGGGTAAAGCTGGCAAGCAGGGAACTGTGGACTGTTTGGCAAGCAAGAATCCTTCTGCTGTGTCAGCAGGACTTGGTGAACAAGTGCCACTGAATGTCCCACACCCATGCCACAGTCAGCTGTGCCCCTGAAACAAAAGAGGAAGCACACTGGAACCAAGGAGAGAAGCTCTTCTGTCATGTCCCTCTGGCGCCCTCTACTGACAAAGCTTCACATTTTGCCAGCTTGCAAAACAAATGTTTACTGCAAGCATCAAGTTTCACAAAGTGGGTCAGTGAAGGATGATTTGGAGCTGAGAGGATGATGATTTGATAATTGGCACAAATGGGGATCGTATGACGTTTGCACTGTAGGTTTATGGGAGGTGAACCTTATCAAGTTAATAAAGTTTCCTTTTAGTCATATATTAAATTTTTTTTTTTTCTTCTTAATCGGGAATGAGCATTCAGATTTATGAGATTGATTTTTTTTTAATCCATTGAGATGATATCTTTTTCTCTTTTAATATGTTAATAAATTAAAACACATTAATAGATTTGTTGATGTTGAATCATCTTAAATTTGGGGGATAAATCCTACTTGTTCATAATTTATTATTCTTTTACTAGACAGAATTGTAGATTTTTATTTTGTATTTATATATTCCATAAATGAGATTAACCTATAGATTCATTTTTTGGTGCTTCTTTGTTGTATTGTGATCAGCTATGCTAGCTTGGCAGTTTGAATTGGGAAGCTTTTCATCTTTTTATACTCTGAAACCTAAAAAATAAAAATAGAACAAAATAGATTACTATTTGTTCCTTGAAACTGGTAAATTCAGTCATAAACAGTCTTGCTGAGTATCATTTTAAAGGAGATATTTGGCTCCCTTTTCAATTTTTTAAAATGATTACTGATGTCTTTACTTAAAAAAAACCTCTTTTTTGAGTCATTTTTGGTAACTTATATCTTCCTAGAAAATAATCCATTTCATCAAAACATTCATTTCAAATTTATTAGTATAAACATGTGATCTATAGTCTCTTACTGTTTAAATTTTTCTCTTATTTCTGAAGTTATCTTTTTCATCCTTTATTTTCAAAAATTTGTGTCTTCTCTCCCATTTTCTTGCTGAGCTTTGTCAAAGGTTTGACCATTTTAATGGTCTTCATAAAAACCATCTTTTGGTTTTATTGAGCAAATCTGTTTTGTTCCCTGTCACATTGGTTTTTGCTTTAATTTTGGGTAATTATGTTCATGTATTATTATTTATAAGTATTTAATTATATAATTACTATAATTATGTATAATTATTTTCTTTGAGCTTATATTGCTAATTTTTGTCTAGTTTCTTAAATACTCAATTCATTTATTTTCAAATTTTATTATTCTCTTTTTAAAAAATTTTTGTTTGCGTTGGGTCTTTGTTGCTGAGCACAGGCTTTCTGTAGTTGCAGTGAGCGGGGGCTACTCTTCGTTGTGGTGTGCGGGCTTCTCATTGCGGTGGCTTCTCTTGTTGTGGAGCATGGGCTCTCGGCGCATGGGCTTCAGTAGTTGCGGCATGTGGGCTCAGTAGTTGTGGCTTGCGGGCTTAGTTGCTCCTAGGCATATGGGATCTTCCCGGACCAGAGATTGAACCCATGTCCCCTGCATTTGGCAGGCAGATTCTTAACCACTGAGCCACCAGGGAAGTCCCTTATTTTCTTGTAAATGCATATAAACCAACATTTTTCTGAGTACAGTTTGAAGTTTTAATAAATAATGCTTGCATTGTCATTCCTTTCCAAATAATTTGAAATTTATTTATTTTTCCCTAACATTTTGAGTGTTTCCAAATATACACAAAGTTGAAAGAATTTTACAGTGAATGCCCCAAAGCCCATCTTCTAGTTATGATTCTACCATTCACATTTTATTATTCTTGCTTTATCACACGTCTGTACATCCTTCCTCCATTAATCCATCTTACCTTTTTTGGGCCTTTAAAAGTAAATTGTAGGCATCATAATTTTTAGTTTACAATTTGTTATTTCCTTTTTTTGTTATTATTATTATTTTTTGTTATTTCCTTTTTAACCCTAGTTATTTAATAGGGTTGTTTTTTTTTTTAACATCTTTATTGGAGTATAATTGCTTTGCAATGGTGTGTTACTTTCTGCTTTATAACAAAGTGAATCAGTTATACATATACATATGTCCCCATATCTCTTCCCTCTTGCGTCTCCCTCCCTCCTGCCCTCCCTATCCCACCCCTCTAGGTGGTCACAAAGCACCCAGCTGATCTCCCTGTGCTATGCGGCTGCTTCCCACTAGCTATCTATTTTACGTTTGGTGGTGTATGTATGTCCATGCCACTGTCTCACTTTGTCCCAGCTTACCCTTCCCTCTCCCCGTATTAATAGGGTGTTTTTTAAATGTCCAAGTGGTTAAAGTTGGAGAGGAAAGAGTGTAGGCTGTCTTTCTATTGCTCACAGCAATGCTTTGACCTTTACACTCTTACTGTCTTCCATTATGGTCTAGGAATGTGAAATATAAGATTTATGCTTATTGGAATTTGTAGAGCTCTTACTTGGGCTTCATATATGCTCACATTATATGAATATTTCATGGGTATTTTAAAAGAATGTTTCCTCTGTTAGGTACAAAGTTGCGGAATTGACTGTTAGTCTGGCTGTCAAATTCTTCATATTGTTATTTATTTTGGTCTACCTGAGCTATTAATTTCAGAGAGGTGTGATAGTCTCCTAAGGTGATTGTGGATCTGTCAATTTCTTACATTTCTAATTTTTTCTTTATATATTCCAAAAATATGTAATTAGAATATAAAAGTTTATAACTGTAATATCTTCTTAATAAAGCTTGCCTTTTATCAGTTTAAAATATCCCTTTTTGTCTCATTTAATTATTCTTGGCTTGAGTTCTGTTTTGCCAGATATTAATTGCCAAACCTGCTTTCTTTTTCCTTTGATTATATTAACTGTGGTTTTTATAAATAGCTCATAGTTGGATTTAAAAAATCTGAGAGGTTTTTTTTTTGATAGGGGAATTTACTCCAATTAATTTTATTGTGATTTTTCATTTGTTTATACTTAATGTTTCCATATTATTTTATGTTTCCTGCTTTTCAAGCTTTCTAGTTGTTGCTCTCCTTTTTTTAATCATTATTTTATTTTATTTATTATTTTTTTGGCTGTGCTGTGTCTTTGTTGTGGCGCCTGGGTTCTTCTTTGTTGTGTCGTGCGGGCTTCTCTAGTTGTGGCACATGAGCTACAGATCACGCGGGCTCAGTAGTTGTGGTGCGCAGGTTTATTTGCCCCGTGACATGTGGGATCTTAGTACCCCAACCAGGGATCGAACCCGCATCCCCTGCTTTGGAAGGCAGATTCTCATCCAATAGTGGAATTGATAGAATTTTTATTTCTTGATTTCCAGCTTTCTAGTGCAAACTTCAATTATTTGCATACCACTTTCCTGGTTTTGTAATATCTGCATACCACCTGTATTACTACTATTTTCTAGTTAGTTATTCACCTAAACAACTATATCAATTTATTTTCAGTTAAGATAATATTATTGCTATAAAAGGAAAGCCAGTATCATTTGCTGTAAATATAAATTAATGTTAATAGAAGTACAAGAAATATCAGATGATGTTATTACATTTCAGCCAGCTCCTCCTGCCTGCCTGGAGCCTGTTCTCTTTTTTTTGATTAAAAGAAAATGAAAGTGTTAAGATTTAGAAAGATGTTAAAGACACGATTGCAGCAAACGGACAGGCTCTAAGTTAATCAGAATCATGGATTGTGATTGATTTTTTAAAAAATCATGTTTATGTACCATCTAAAGGCTCCTCTTGATGTCTCATTCTTGAGGTACATGCTTCAGGAGTTTGTCATACATTCTTTTCTTGCAGTGGTAACCCTTAAATATTTAACTTTGTTCTTTCTATTAAATCTGATCAATATCTCTATCTACTTGCCTTTATTAAGGCAAAGCTTTTACTTACCTCTTCTCTTCCTCTCCTACATCCCATGTTGAAATCATTCATCATATATTTCTATTTTACAGATGATAGAACTGAGGCTTTGGAGAGTTGAGTAAACTTGTTTGAGTGCCAAAGTTGGGAGTTGAGCCTAGGCAATCTGCCTTCAGAGCCTGTGCTCTTTCCACTAGACAATACTGCCTAATTTGGGATTTAGTTCCAGATTATGATTTATTACTAAAAATTTATGACATATAGCTTAAATATACATTTTACTATTTCTTATTCATATCTCTTTCATTTTATTTTGCTAAAGTATATCCTTGAGGGACTTCCCTGGTGGTGCAGTGGATAAGACTCCGTGCTCCCAATGCAGGGGGCCCAGGTTTGATCCCTGGTCAGGGAACTAGATCCCACATGCATGCCGCAACTAAGAGTTCACATGCCACAACTAAGGAGCCGGTGAGCTGCAACTAAGGAGGTGGCGAGCCTCAACTAAGGAGCCCGCAAGCCGCAACTAAGACCTGGCGCAACCAAATAAATTATTTAAATAAATATATTAAAAAAAATAAAGTATATCCTTGAGTAACTCTTTCAGAAAGACCAGGTATATTTCTTTCTTCCCCTCACATTTGAATGTGAGGCTGGCTAGGAATAGAATCTTAGATTCACATTTATTGTCTTTTAGAATTTTGAAAACATTGTACCCTTCTCGACTATTATTTAGTGTTGGCAATCAAAGAGATGTCTGATGCCATTCCTATCCTTCAGAATTTCTACCTACCCTTTATTCCTTTCCTCTTCACTGCAACTTCTCTTATCCAGACACGTGGAAGGCCCTTTTCCCCCCGTTTTATTTATTTATTTATTTTATTTAAAAAATTATTTAAATATTTATTTATTTTGCGGCATGCTGGATCTTTGTTGCAGCATGCGGGATCTTTAGTTGCAGCATGCGAACTTCTTAGTTGTGGCATGCATGCGGGATCTAATTCCTTGACCAGGGATCAAACCCAGGCCCCCTGCATTGGGAGTGTAGAGTCTTACCCACTGAACCACCAGGGAAGTCCCCCCACCTGTTTTAAAATTGATAATAACACACACAAAGTACACAAATATTAAGTATATAGTTTGATGAATATGGCTAAGCACCCCTGTAACCACCATCCGGATAGAGACATAGAGCACATTTACAGCATCCCAGAAGTCTCCCTCTTGCCCCATTCCCAATCAATAAACTAACCCTCCCCCCAAAAGTAACTATCATTCTGACTTCTATCACTATAGAAAAGTTGTGCTTGTTTTTCAACCTTATATAAATGATTTCATACAGTATATACTGTTTTGTGTCTGGTAGAGCCATATTTTAATGTTTTTTTCCAAGTAGAAACTTGAGGAGAAGCTAGAGTTCTGGATGGAGAAATTTGATAAGGACACAGAAATGAAACAGAATGAACTAAATGCTCTCAAAGCTGCTAAGGCCAGTGACTTAGCACACCTTCAAGAACTTGCAAAGACGGTAAGGAAGCAGAGTCTTAATACTGTTAAGGCAGAGCACTGAGGAGTGGGTGGTAGCTAAGCAACAGTAGCTGGGGGATACTATTTTTGGTCACAACGTGGTATGCCTATAAACCACTAGGATTCTTTCTTGATGATGATGATGACGTCCTCGTTGATGGGGACATTAATAATAGCCGCAGCCGACACTTTATATTGCTTAATCTGTCCCGGACACTTTTCTAGTATTTTACATATATAACTAATTTAACCCTCCCCAAACCCCTTGAGCTAGATAATGTTTTTATTTCTACTTTATGACCTCTGGAGATAATTTATAAATGATGATTTATAAAAAGCTTCTGATTATGGTTTCATCATTGAATAAATGTAGAACTTCTCAAATTTCTCTTTTAAAAGATGGCTGCTATTTGTAGGTATACATTCTATTAGTTTTAAAAAATTAATTATTTTGATGTCATTAGCCACACATCAAGTTAGTATTTCATTTTTTTTTAAAGGAGAGGGCAATTTTTTAAATTAATTAATTAATTATTTTTTTGTTGTGTTGGTCGTCATTGCTATGCGCGGTCTTTCTCTAGTTGTGGCGAGCAGGGGCCACTCTTCATTGCGGTGTGCGGGTTTCTCATTGCGGTGGCTTCTCTTGTTGCGGAGCACAGGCTCTAGGCGCACGGGCTTCAGTAGTTGTGGCACGCGGGCTTCAGTAGTTGTGGCTCATGGGCTCTAGAGCGCAGGCTCAGTAGTTGTGGCGCACGGGCTTAGTTGCTCCGCAGCATGTGAGATCTTCCCCGACCAGGGCTCGAACCTGTGTCCCCTGCATTGGCAGGTGGATTCTTAACAATTGTGCCACCAGGGAAGTTAAAGTTTTATATTAAAAATACAGGGCTGGGGAGCTCCCTGGTGGCCTAGTGGTTAGAATTCCAGGCTTTCACTGCCATGGCTGGGGTTCAATCCCTGGTTGGGAAACTGAGATCCCACAAGTCATGTGGTGCAGACATAAACATAAAAAACAAAAAAGCTGGGCTGGCTGGGCCACAGCTTAGTGAGCAAGTCCTGTAACATATGATTGATGTCTACTTTTGCAGATAAGGGAATATGAACAAGTCATCATTGAAGATCGTATAGAAAAGGAGAATACCCGGAAGAAGATAGAACAGGATCACTTGGAATTAAAGAGCAGCTTAAAGGTAGAAAACTGGCACCTTGGTAACTGGCATCTTGGGGCTTTTTCAGTTCTGTAGCTGGCCAAACACTGAGGAGTGCAGAGCAGCTCTCGTTTATTATCACACATGGAACAGGAAATCTGTGAGGAAGCGTGGCCTAATAATTGGACTTTGCCAACACACGGTCCATGGTGCAGGGAGAGAGTTAAGAGAAAAGGACATGCCCCCAATTTTTAATCCAGGAAGGAAGAGGTGGTTAGCAGTGGAAGCAAAACCTAGAACTTGTGCCCAGAGGTCAAACTTATGAATACTATTTCTAACCAAAATAGCTCTTAAAGGAATTCTTTTTAATATACTACTGCTTCTTAAAATCCTATTTGTAAGTCAGTCCAGGCTATCTGCTAGGTTCAGATAAAGAGCTGTTTTCAAAAAAGGTGAAGGTGATTAAGTAGCAGTTCAGAAAAAAAGAGAGAGAGTTTTATATGAACTTGTGTATATTAGTGATGATGAAACTGGCAAGTCAGATTCTGGGAAATATTTTCAAGCAAGAGTAACATCAGCTGGACTAAAACTGTAGTTTTGACAATTGCCCTTCTCTCTGAAAGAGGAGTATCTGCTGAGACCTTACAGTGTGCAAGCTGTGGTTTGGGATGTATATTAGGGGGTGTATTAAGATAGTAAACTTTGAAGTACATTCAGGACCAGGTATTTAAACCCAAACTTGAGCTTTCCATTAGGAGTCAGATGTATAGTTAGCAAGTATTTATTGAGCTTCTCTGGTGTTTTCTATTTGTCAGGATTCCTCAATTTAGAGCAAAACTGTAAGAGGTAGCTGAAGACCATTTTTGTTTTCTTTTCATTAGTGGATTTGCTCCCAGTCTTTGGAGCTTAATCTGATTTGAAAGTAGACCAGACTGTATTTAGAACAGTTGTGTCTAATGACTAAGATATTCAAGGGAGCTAACTAAATCCTTTTTGAAGGGGAGTTTTGATCCTTTCATCAATCATTAGAGATTGAAATGCACCGGGAAACCTACTGAAATCACTAGATTATCTGTACATTTTTGACTGAGTGCTTGCTTTTGCCTGTGGTCCAGGTAACTAGCATCCCTTTTGGATCAAATGGTTGTTAGATTTGGGAGACTTGGATGTTCATAAAGAGCAGCAGTACAAGGGACTCAGGTTTCTAAGTGTAAAGGAAAGGTAGGCCTAATCAGATCCCTTTTGTTTATTTTTACTCCTTGAGAACTTCAGAGTCCAGGACTTAAGCTCTGGGTCCTGCACAACAGGCAAGCATTGCTCTAAGGATAGCATGCTTGGCCACTTCTGTGTCTCAGAGACCATCTTCACAGAAGTTAGTTTATGAAGAAACAATCCCCTTATGTAGAAAGAATGCAACTTGTCAGATATACTACAAATTGTACCCGCTTCCCTGTCCTCTTCCAGCTCCAGGCCTGGTGGCGAGGCACTGTGGTACGGAAGGAAATTGGTGGTTTCAAAATGCCCAAGAAGGACAAAGATGACGGCAAGGATTCAAAAGGTAAAGGTAAAGGCAAAGACAAGGACAAGCGGAGAGGCAAGAAGTGACCAAGTTATCTTCTGTCTTTTCTGCTGGTGTTCTGGAGGTGGGAAGGAGGACCTGAAGGGAGTAAGAAACATCTTTTACCATCACATATAACTCATCTACAGGTTGTTTCTTATTTGGACATTCCCAGGTGAGGCCTGGTTATACTAGGTCACCTTGACTGTTATACTAGTTTTCAAACCCTGAGTTAGGATTATACTGTGGATTCAGAGCTTCTTCATAACTTGAAAAAAAAATTGCTGGGAAGAAATATTTCTAGGAGTCTTGTGAAGATTCCTCTTGCTCTTTCTCACCAGAAAAAAAAGTACATAATCCTAGTTATAGTGATACATTAAAATTTCAGTAATTCCTGTAATGTCTCTGATTCTGACTTTATTCAACTTGCCTATAGTGAAAAATGGCACTTAGGAGCAGAGTGTCATAAATGACACTCCTTTTTTTTTTTTTTTGGCATCTCATTTATTTTTTTATACAGCAGGTTCTTATTACTTATCTATTTTATATATATTAGTGTACACATGTCAATCCCAATCTCCCAATTCGTCTCACCACCACCCCCACCCCCGCTTTCCCCGCTTGGTGTCCATGTTTGTTCTCTACATCTGTGTCTCTATTTCTGCCTTGCAAACCAGTTCATCTGTACCATTTTTCTAGGTTCCACATATATGCGTTAATATACAATATTTGTTTTTCTCTTTCTGACTTACTTCACTCTGTATGACAGTCTCTATATGCATCCACGTCTCTACAAATGACCCAATTTCGTTCCTTTTTATGGCTGAGTAATATTCCATTGTATATATGAACCACATCTTCTTTATCCATTCATCTGTCGATGGGCATTTAGGTTGCTTCCATGACCTGGCTATTGTAAATACTGCTGCAGTGAACACTGGGGTGCATGTGTCTTTTTGAATTACGGTTTTCTCTGGGTATATGCCCAGTAGTGGGATTGCTGGGTCATATGGTAATTCTATTTTTAGTTTTTGAAGGACCCTCCATACTGTTCTCCATAGTGGCTGTATCAATTTACATTCCCACCAACAGTACAAGAGGGCTCCCTTTTCTCCACACCCTCTCCAGCATTTGTTGTCTGTAGATTTTCTGATGATGCCCATTCTAACCGGTGTGAGGTGATACCTCACTGTAGTTTTGATTTGTGTTTCTCTAATAATTAGTGATGTTGGGCAGCTTTTCATGTGTTTGCTGGCAATCTGTATATCTTCTTTGGAGAAATGTCTATTTAGGTCTTCTGCCCATTTTTTGATTGGGTTGTTTGTTTTTTTAATATTGAGCTGCATGAGCTGTTTATACATTTTGGAGATTAATCCTTTGTCCGTTGATTCGTTTGCAAATATTTTCTCCCATCCTGAGGGTTATCTTTTCTTATTGTTTATAGTTTCCTTTGCTGTGAAAAAGCTTTTAAGTTTCATTAGGTCCCATTTGTTTATTTGTTTTTATTTCCATTACTCTAGGAGTTGGACCAAAAAAGATCTTGCTGTGATTTATGTCAAAGAGTGTTCTTCCTATGTTTTCCTCTAAGAGTTTTATAGTGTCCGGTCTTACATTTAGGTCTCGAATCCATTTTGAGTTTATTTTTGTGTATGGTGTTAGGGAGTGCTCTAATTTCATTCTTTTACATGTAGCTGTCCAGTTTTCCCATCACCATTTATTGAAGAGGCTGTCTTTTCTCCATTGTATATCCTTGCCTCCTTTGTCATAGATTAGTTGACCATAGGTGCGTGGGTTTATCTCTGGGCTTTCTATCCTATTCCATTGATCTATATTTCTGTTTTTGTGCCAGTACCATATTGTCTTGATTACTGTAACTTTGTAGTATAGCCTGAAGTCAGGGAGTCTGATTCCTCCAGCTCTGTTATTTTCCCTCAATATTGCTTTAGCTATTTGGGATTTTTTGTGTCTCCATACAAATTTTAAGATTTTTTTGTTCTAGTTCTGTAAAAAAGGCCATTGGTAATTTGATAGGGGTTGCATTGAATCTGTAGATTGCTTTGGGTAGTAGAGTCATTTTCACAATATTGATTCTTCCAATCCAAGAACATGGTATATCTCTCCATCTGTTTGTGTCATCTTTGATTTCTTTCATCAGTGTCTTATAGTTTTCTGAGTACAGGTCATTTACCTCCTTAGGTAGGTTTATTCCTAGGTATTTTATTCTTTTTGTTGCAATGGTGAATGGGATTGTTTCCTTACTTTCTCTTTCTGAACTTTCGTTGTTAGTGTATAGGAATGCAAGAGACTTCTGTGCATTAATTTTGTATCCTGCAACTTTACCAAATTCATTGATTAGCTCTAGTAGTTTTCTGGTGGCATCTTTAGGATTCTCTATGTATAGTATCATGTCATCTGCAAACAGTGACAGTTTTACTTCTTCTTTTCCAATTTGTATTCCTTTTCTTTTTCTTCTCTGATTGCTGTGGCTAGGACTTCCAAAACTATGTTGAATAATAGTGGTGAGAGTGGACATCCTTATCTTGTTCCTGATCTTAAGAGGAAATGCTTTCAGTTTTTCACCATTGAGAATGATGTTTGCTGTGGGTTTGTTGTATATGGCCTCTATTATGTTGAGGTAGGTCCCCTCTATGCCCACTTTTTGGATAGTTTTTATCATAAATGGGTGTTGAATTTTGTCAAAAGCTTTTTCTGCATCTATTGAGATGATCATATACTTTTTATTCTTCTATTTGTTAATATGGTGTATCACATTGATTGATTTGCATATATTGAAGAATCCTTGCACCCCTGGGATAATTCCCACTTGATCATGGTGTATGATCCTTTTAATGTGTTGTTGGATTCTGTTTGCTAGTATTTTGTTGAGGATTTTTGCATCTATACTCCTCAGTGATATTGGTCTGTAATTTTCTTTTTTTGTAGTATCTTTGTCTGGTTTTGGTATCAGGGTAATGGTGGCCTCATAGAATGAGTTTGGGAGTGTTCCTTCCTCTGCAATTTTTTGGAAGAGTTTGAGAAGGATGGGTGTTAGCTCTTCTCTAAATCTTTGATAGAATTCACCTGTGAAGCCATCTGGTCCTGGACTTCTGTTTGTTGGAAGATTTTTAATCAGAGTTTCAATTTCATTACTTGTGATTGGTCTGTTCATATTTTCTATTTCTTCCTGGTTCAGTCTTGGAAGGTTATACCATTCTAAGAATTTGTCCATTTCTTCCAGGTTGTCTATTTTATTGGCATAGAGTTGCTTGTAGTAGTCTCTTAGGATGCTTTGTATTTCTGCAGTGTCTGTTGTAACTTCTCCTTTTTCATTTCTAATTTTTATTGATTTGAGTCCTCTCCCTCTTTTTCTTGATGAGTCTGGCTAAAGGTTTGTCAATTTTGTTTGTTCTCAAAGAACCAGCTTTTAGTTTCATTGATCTTTGCTATTGTTTCTATTTCATTTATTTCTGCTCTGATCTTTATGATTTCTTTCCTTCTATTTACTTTGGGTTTTGTTTGTTCTTCTTTCTCTAGTTCCCCTAGGTGTAAGGTTAGATTGTTTGAGATTTTTCTTGTTTCTTGAGGTAGGATTGTATTACTATAAACTTCCCTCTTATAACTGCTTTTGCTGCATCTCATAGGTTTTGGATTGTCGTGTTTTCGTTGTCATTTGTCCCTAGGTATTTTTTTATTTCCTCTGATTTCTTCAGTGATCTCTTGGTTATTTAGTAGTGTATTGTTTAGCCTCCATGTGTTTGTGTTTTTTTACATTTTTTTCCCTGTAATTGATTTCTAATCTCATAGTGCTGTGTTCGGAAAATATGCTTGATATGATTTCAACTTTCTTAAATTTACCGAGGCTTGATTTGTGACCCAAGGTGTGATCTATCCTGGAGAATGTTCTGTGTGCACTTGAGAAGAAAGTGTAACCTACTCTTTTCGGATGGAATGTCCTATAAGTATCAATTAAATCTATCTGGTCTACTGTGTCATTTAAAGCTTGTGTTTCCTTATTAATTTTCTGTGTGGATGATCTGTCCATTGGTGTAAGTCCCCCAATGTTATTGTGTTACTATTGATTTCCTCTTTAGCATTAGCATTTGCTGTTAGCATTTGCCTTATGTATTGAGGTGCTCCTATGTTGGGTGCATATATATTTATAATTGTTATATCTTCTTCTTGGATTGATCCCTTGATCATTATGTAGTGTCCCTCCTTGTCTCTTGTAACATTCTTTATTTTAAAGTCTGTTTTATCTGAGTATTGCTATTCCAGCTTTCTTTTGATTTCCATTTGCATGGAATATCTTTTTCCATCCCCTCACTTTCAGTCTGTATGTGTCCCTAGGTCTGAAGTGGGTCTCTTGTAGACAGCATATATATGGGTCTTGTTTTTGTATCCATTCAGCGAGCCTGTGTCTTTTGGTTGGAGCATTTAATCCATTCACATTTAAGGTAATTATTGGTATGTATGTTCCTATTACCATTTTCTTAATTGTTTTGGGTTTGTTTTTGTAGGTCCTTTTCTTCTCTTGTGTTTTCCACTTAGAGAAGTTCCTTTAGCATTTGTTGTAGAGCTGGGTTGGTGGTGCTGAATTCTCTTAGATTTTGTCTGTCTGTAAAGCTTTTGATTTCTCCGTCAAATCTGAATGAGATCCTTGCCAGGTAATCTTTTTTTTTTTTTAATTAATTAATTAATTTATTTTTGTCTGTGTTGGGTCTTCGTTTCTGTGCGCAGGCTTTCTCTAGTTGCGACGAGCGGGGGCCACTCTTCATCGCGGTGCACGGGCCTCTCACTATCGCAGCCTCTCTTGTTGTGGAGCACAGGCTCCAGATGCGCAGGCTCAGTAGTTGTGGCTCACGGACCCAGTTGCTCCGCGGCATGTGGGATCTTCCCAGACCAGGGCTCAAACCCATGTCCCCTGCATTGGCAGGCAGATTCTCAACCACTGCACCACCAGGGAAGCCCCAGGTAATCTTGGTTGTAGGCTCTTCCCTTTCATCAGTTTATCATGCCACTCCCTTCTGGCTTGTCGTTTCTGCTGAGACATCACCTGTTAACCTTATGGGAGTTCCCTTGTAGGTTGTTTTTCCCTTGTTGCTTTTAGTAATTTTTGTCAATTTGATTACTATGTGTCTCGGCGTGTTTCTCCTTGGGTTTATGCTGCCTGGGACTCTCTGCGCTTCCTGGACTTGGGTGGCTATTTCCTTTCCTGTGTTAGGGAAGTTTTCAACTATAACGTCTTCAAATATTTTCTTGGGTCCCTTCTCTCTTTTCTCTTTCTGGGACTTCTATAATGTGAATGTTGGTGTGTTTAATGTTGTCCCAGAGGTCTCTTAGGCTGTCTTCATTTCTTTTCATTCTTTTTCTTTATTCTGTTCCATGGCAGTGAATTCCACCATCCTGTTTTCCAGGTCACTTATCCATTCTTCTGCCTCAGTTATTCTGCTATTGATTCCTTCTAGTGTAATAAACGACACTCTTATGAGCAAAAGTGGTGTTCAGTAGGAACTACAAGATGACGTTTATCAAGTGTCTAGGATAATACATACACAATAAAGTTTTAATAAAGGTTGGTTCCTGCCTGCCTTTTAAATTTATTATCACTTTACTGTTTTTATGGGGGGGTTGTCACATGGAACATATATCTTATTATAAGCTGCTTCAGCTCCTTTTCTGGGAAATAGGTATGGATATAAATGATAAATACAAGACAGAAATGAGATGTCAGGATATACAACCCACACATAGGAAAGACAGGGGACACAGGTCAGCAGGGAGATGAGTTTGGAGCTATTGCTGAGACGTGAGACAGTAGGGCCTATACCTGCTTTGCTTACTCAACAACTCTCACCTTATGGGGTATTAAGACTAAAAGAGGTAAAGCATGTGAAAATACCTAATCTGTGACTGGCACATAAAGCTGATTGTCATTCTCTCTCCTGCTAAAAGAGAATGAGCCCATTGGGTCATTCTTGCCTTGATTAATCAGAATAGAATGTCTTGGAATGCTAAAGCTCTCCCTATAGCACAGTTGGTAATTTCTGAGAAAAGTCTTCCAAATGGGTCACATATATTTCAAAATTAAGCCTTATATCTAACTCCAAATACCGGACAGTACTGATATGTACACTTCCTTAAAAAAGTATATTTTGATCTGAAGGAACCAATATGAGGACCCAGTTTCTACTGATGTTCCATCAAAGAATTTACCCTTTTATTTTTGCCAAGGAAACCATGCTTTAGGTATGAACATTTTCAAATCAGCCTTTATTTCATGCTATTGAAGTGTTGTCTTTTATTTTAATGTCAATGTGTAAAGTGGCATACAGGCAATTTAAAATAACATACATGATACTGACATATTTATTCTTAGAACTTATGCATTATATTTACAGACATACAAATATAGGACAATGTTTTACAAAATCTTTTACTAATTACATGTTTACAACATTTTCAGAAATAAAATGAAATATGCTGTAAACCACCTTACTGCAATATGTATATAAAAACGTTTCTGAATATCCATGTTCTCCTTCATTTCTATAACCATTTAAGCGCTTAGTTTTAAAAAATTCATCATACTCGTCAGCGTAGTCATACATCATTAGTCACTGCTGGGCTTTTATCAAGTAGAGAAATCAGACTCCTTGATTAGCTGTGAGGCTGTATTTTCAAAAGCTATTAAGGAAAGTGACCTACTACTACTAAGTGTCCTACTCTATTCTAGTCAAATACAAAGCCCTTCCTCCCATGAGTTGTTTCCAGAGAAAATTGGTTTGGAGTGCTAAGCAAGTATGAGATTGAAAGCCCAGAAACCTGCTGACTTAAAATCTCCACTGTTAGCAGAAGCCCTAGTGGGCGGGCACTTAGCCTTATCTTCATTCACTCTTCAGCGCTGGGAAGGTCACTGCTTCAGTAGGAAGTTCATAAATGGTCAGGTGGAACTGTAACAAAGTCATCTTCATCTTATGTTAGAGTCTAGCAAGGCTAAATATTAAATTTTCTTTCCAGTTTAAAAAAAAAAGGTATATACAAAACACTGAGTACAAAAATTTTCCAACAAAAACATAATGACTTGTTTTGCATCTTGACACAGAAAAGACATTCAATATATCTTATATTTTTCTTTCATTATCAACCAAAACTGTAAACAAATATTTTCTAACTATTCAAATATAAATTTGAATTAGTCTGATAAAAATATATGAATAAGGTTTCATGCTATGTATAAAATCTGAAATAAGTTGAAAATTCCAATTATTCCTATGGGGAAATTAGTCACAAATGTTCCAAATGTTGCATTATGTATGCTGACTGGGATTATTCCTTGCAACTATGTGACAAATAGTCCTGTCCTTTGCTGAGTTTCATTTCAAATGGCTGTCTATAATTTGGAGATTGTACTGAGGTTTAATGTTGACTAGAAGTAAAAATACCTAGAGTTTAAAAATATACACAGCTAAATTCTAAACAAGTCCTATGATTGGTGGGTCTGTTTGGAACTGTAAATATAATGGGGTCTGGCTCTAAGCACTTAAAACATATTTTACTTTTGTTTTGTAAGGACCCTGAAGGATTGGGCTTTGAGCTCAGATGTTTTGTGTTATATAAGTTTAAACCTGTGACAACAAGGAGAAAACATTACTTTGGCCAGATACTCAACATGATTTTATCCAGATTTACTTTTAGATGCTGCTACATGATAAAACGAGAGAACATTATTCTTAAATGCATGTACTGGTAAAGAAACCCCAGAACAGTTAACAACAGGAAAAAACCTAGATAACTAGTATCTTCACTTACTCTATTTACTTGGTTTACAAAGGCAGTGAATACAAGAAGATATCACTGACAACTAAAAGGGTCTCAAAATATAGGGGAAGAAAGACCCAAGTGGCTTAGACTTGAATTAGGGCTCCTGGTTTTGTGCTGTCTGAGCCCTTGGGCCCTTTTACTGCACCCATAATTGAGTAAATAAGGCACTGGTTGGGGAGCTAGATGGCTAGATGAAAAGACAGCAAGCTGTTTTTAAAACGCCACAAGTGCTTTAACTCAGCTACGGAAATTGGCAGTTAGCTGAAAGAAATGTAAGAAGCTTGGCTTTTCCTGTATTTTCATAATCTTCTGTTATTTGGGGAGCTGGAAGTGCATCTGCTGTGACTGGAAGGTGTTCGCAGGTCCAGGTATCCTGGGAGCAGCTTGCAGGGGAGAAGGGGTGAGCTCAGTGAAGTCAACACACAGGATGCAGAGTGCCACAAGCTACCAGCCTAAAGATCTGGACCCTGTGTGTAGAGTGCTTGATTATAATGTTTAGATACTAGTGGGATGACACATGGAACCATCCTCTAAGTGGTGGTGGACTGGAGCTGGGGGGACGCCTAGGACACTGGCCTTAAATGCAACGGTATCTGTTTCATTGTTTTACTAAGCAAAATCTAGACCTTCTACATTATTTTTATTTTACCTTGGACAGAACAGTCCAAGTAGTCATAACAGAGCTGAAAAACACGATGAAGTCATTACTCCCCCCAAATTATACAGATATCTAGCTTGGAACAATGGTTTCCACTACATGAAACACCTGGAATGTTTGTTGAAATGCAGATACCCAGGCCTCACTCTAGACCAACCGAGTGAGAATCTGTACTTTAACAAATTCTCCAGGAGATTCTAATGAACAACCACGTTTAGAAACTAGTGGATTCCAGAGGGCTTGCAAACAGGGAAAGATAACAGCATGGCTGTGCCTTCAAGAGAGACAAATATCCTTCTGAGAAGATAGTCTTCAGTATGTGAAAGAGCCTACTCTCTAGAAAAGCACAGCCAGGTTAGGCTTCAGCGTTGGGTTCTCAATAATGACAGAATTAAGTTTCATTTGTGAAAACCAACCGTGTCTTCATAAACAATTCAATGCAAATGGATATAACCTCCCCTAAAATGGAGAAATGAAGCAAAATATTCCTGTTAGGAATCATGGAAACAGTCCCTTTTAAGAACACGTAAGCGCTTTGTTAAGCAGACGGCTCACAGCAGCAGTCACGCTGTCCTGTTTCGTTTTGGCCAGGCCAACGCCCACGGTGCTGGGAGTCCTTACACAGCAGATGGCTGGTGCTGCTGCTGCTTGGGCGGGGCAAGTTCCAGGAGGGCCTGGACCGTCAGCGCAACCTGGCTCAAACCTTTCTCTTCTAAAATGTGGAGAGGCAAACATAATTGCTCCTGAAATGGGACAATGTAACATAAAAACAAACAGAAGAGAAAAGAGGATGAACATCACAGAACTGAAAAGAAAAAATAAGCATCTCTTCTCCCCCTCATAATAATGAACTGAGATATGAGAAGTCAGTACCTGTAATATGAGTTACACAGAGATGGTACCTGACACTCACTGTCACTTTTTTTTTTTTATTAATACATCTAAAAGTACATACAGATCATTTTGAATATTAGAAAATGGACAAGTTACATACACTTTTACACACGACAGAAGATAAACATACTACTATGGAGTAAAAGCAGCATCCTTCACCCCTGATAAATAAAGGAGCAATGCAGATCAGTAAAATGAGGCAGGTGAAAATAGAAAAACAGTTCCAAGTTACCGGATGGCTGAAGCCTAAAGATATAACATTGTAGGAGAAAGCGCTTTGGAAATTACAAACCATAGGAATGCAAGATAGTTTCATGCCATAACTCAGACTGCATGAGAGAGGAATGCTCTCTACATTATAGTCCTGACTATGAAAATCAGGGTTCTCAGACCAGGCAGGGATCACAGGAAGAAGCTGAAGTATATCCTTGAGATTTAGAAGTATTTGAGAAAATTTCCCCTACATTGGATAATTCATGGAAGGCCCAGTTTGAATTACTTAAAAACTTGAATTACAGATTTTAAATAAAGAAATCATA
The DNA here is from genome assembly GCF_028023285.1 of Balaenoptera ricei. Lineage (NCBI taxonomy): Eukaryota > Metazoa > Chordata > Mammalia > Artiodactyla > Balaenopteridae > Balaenoptera > Balaenoptera ricei. Next base: position 90,219,489 of record NC_082642.1, on the reverse strand, counting down.
TTTGAAAAAGTATTTCATATCCTGGTATTTAATGGATTAAATTATGCTGGAGAACTATGATGTGAGCTTAGTCAGGAACATATTAATTAACATATATTTGAAAATCATTTACATGTTTGCTTAAGCAAATTAAATTACTTCTATCTTGTTTATTACCTCATTAATGTGTTTGGTTAATCCTTTCTTGTAAGACAAAAAGGCATATCATAAGAATAACATCTATCATTGATTAGATGAAAGAAAGAAGAGGTTACACTTAAAGGAATGAAAGTGGAATTCTGGTTCTACTGAAAAAGAGACTATACATACTTATTAAAGAAGATAACTGGATTTTTCTCAGTTTTTCATTGGCACTTAATATATTATTAGGAAGTTTACAAAACCAGTTGCAATAAAAAATATAACACGTATGTTTTGTGAACCGTTATTGGTACTTGTGCTTCTTAATCACTTTCTTTTTATTTAATACTTACCTTGATAAAACAAGGTAAATGGAATCTTTTGATCTTATAAAACTAGCAACTTTGTATAAATCTTCTGAGTACAATTGAAGTACAGATTAACTATACTTAAAATGAACCTGCAGGGTGTTTTACTCTGGGGGGAGACATATTTCCTCTGACACCGATTCCTTGATCTCCATTTCCAGGGGTGCCCTGTGACCTGTAAGCCCGTGGCTTACACATTCCCTCAGTGGCTTATGCTTTCCAGATGCACGTTTACCTTCTAGCTGGCTCAGAGGGAACTCTGTTCTGAAGAGAATGCACCATTACTCCCCCAAAACCACACAAAACACCATGTGTTTTTTTTTAAAGGGACAGAACTTCACAAAACTGAATGATCTCTGACTCAGAGACATCTTAAGAACAAAAAAAAACCTCCCCCCAACTCCAAAAGGCACTACTGCTGTTTTCAACACTGTTCAATGTTTCAGCATTAAAAGTAAAAGGTTTTTAATGTGTTAAATAATTTTCCCATTTAATATGAAAGAAAACCAAAGCAATCAGATCCTCAGATTGACTTCTACAACATGATATGTTCCTCACAATCTTCCTTCATACATGAGTTCAGTTGTCCAATTTTCTTAACAGAGTTCAGAGATTCCTGAATGTCCAGAAACACTATTTATGAGAACCAGAATCTGAATGCAATTATAAAGTACTTTCAAGCATTAAGGCTAGCAGCTAATATACTAAGCATTCTGAAAGAGGCATTCATTGCCTTGGGTACAGAACAGAGATTGCTGCCTAATACTTTACCTGCTACTGTTCAGATAAAATCTCCTCAACAGCCTATCAAATATAAGTTCACCTATTAAGATGGTTCAAATATATTGGAAATTACATAAATTCCAATTTTAAATTCTAAATAGGATTCTAGAAGTGAAGTTAAAGATAACAAACATAATAAACGTGCAGACAGGTGCCTACCCGTGAAAGATCAGCTCCAGATAATTTGCTTGTGTACTGTTTCCAATGTACACAATGGGCTCAGAATAGCAATCTAGGGACCTACATTATCTTTGTACTGAACATTCTGATCAAATTAAAATTATTAAGATTAAATGGCCAGTGCTTTCCAGATGTCCAGAGAGCAGATGCTTATTAGGTGGACTTGTGCCTACCAATAAAGACAGATTTCAGGACTTCAGGGCACAGCTCAATGCAGAGATCTAAGTGACCAGGTGCTCCCCAGAACAGAAGGGGTACAACTGTTTCCACATGAACAGCTGTTGAAAAGTTCAGCAACTCTTAATTTTAATACTTCTCACAATTTCCACACTTAAGTTGTGTTGAGGCATGGAAAGAAGGCCAGATGGAAATTTTATTATGCCATTTGGAAATAAAGCTCTAAGTCATATTTTAACAACAGGCTCAGGATTGTATTAGTAGACCCTGCTCAGCATTTATGATAAGAGTAACAAGGCCACATATAGGCCAGGAAAATGGACAAATGAGCAGAAGAAAATATACTGGTCTTCCTGCTCTTTGCTAGCAATCATAAATGCTCCCTAACGTGATGAGCTGCGCATCTGGACGCACAAGGAAAGGGTTTACCCACTTTATCGGTTAGCTCTTTGATGGCTAACCAACTTAAAAAAAGCACATATGTAAATACTTTTGAATGAGAAACAAACCTCCTTTACCAAGCACAGGAATGAGGTGGAAAAATCACTGGAATGCACTTTCGGCTAAAGGGGGAAGATCCAGTAATAAAGCATACAGAGAGTTAACATTAAAGTACAATAAAATGCCACAAAACCCAAAAGCTGCATAGATAGAGAGACAAAACTGGATTCTTCTGAATGTGCCCCAAGAGAAAGTAGTGTTTCAACAGTTCTTTTTACGCTGAGGTTTAGCTGAAGGATGTCAGAAGGGGAACAAAGATTGTCCTGTCCAAAGTGTGAGCAGGAAAGGAAAACAGAAAAATAAAGTCAGTGGATCAGAAATACAGATTTGAGTATAGAATTCAATATGATCATCTCAGTCATATTCAAAGAAACATATCCTATAACATTTTTTATTATGATGAATCAAAATGCTGAAAAACAAAACCACAAAGAATCCTCTATGTGCTCAGCTTGATTTTACTACTAAATAGCGGAATAAAATTGTTGGCGATTAGCATGAACATTCAGGATAAAATGAACAGAGGTGGATGCTGACTTAATGGTTATGTGAGGCCTGAGAGTGGTTGAGTGGGTGAGGCAACCTCTTTCTCGACTCATTCTTCCCTATTAACAAAAAATAGGCCAGAAAGCAAGGACAAAACCTGGGGGTGGGCTGAGGAGAGGGAAGTTTTCGGAGAAAGCCAGGTGAGTCAAGAAGGTTCAAAGAATGAAGAAAGCATAATAATCAGGGGAAATTTATTACTTGGAAGTCAGGTGTACTGAATGGCTTGGTGTTCCTCTAAAAATCAAGTCAAGTCCATCTTAACAAGTCCTGTTTACTAATTGTACAAAATGAATCTAGAGATGTAATGGGCCTTAGAGATCATCCAAACCCTCTAGTTCACAGATTAAGAAATTAAATAAATAAAAGCATTACTGGACTTGATAACAGGAAAATATTCTTTCACACATAACATATAATAACTCCAGAACATAAGATATCAGACTCAAACAGAAGTTTTTATCACCAACTATAGTTTTTTGAATGTAACATATATTTAATAAAAGCATAATAATAAAGAGACTATCCATATGCCCAACCTTATTGGAGGTTTTTAACAGTCACTTTATTCTTCAGTGTTTCATTCATAATTTAACTTGTAAACATTTAAAAAGTTATACTGAGAAGGGAAATCATTCACCTTTATACATGTTTTCTGGACAGAAGATCTGATAAATTTTTCAATATTAAGTTTTATGTTATCTATTTTCAAAAGTGATCATTATTACATCACTGATTTTATTTACAAGTTAAACACAGCAGGTGGTCATGTTTAGGTAAAGGTCATAATGCCCAGAAGTAGGGGAGAACAAAAGAAGAAGAGGTATAGGTTTCTTCTTCCCTCCCATGGCAGAGGGACCTGAGAATGCTAGTTTAAACCTACAAGTTTGTATTTATTCATTTTCCTTCATTTTGTTTTAGGCAAATGATCAACTGTTTTAGCAGAAGTAGCAGCATAACAGGAACCCATCTAAAAGTGTTAGTGATGGTGGTGGTGAGACTTGGGTGGAAGGCAGGAGTGGAGAAGGAAGAGGTGGCCCATGTGGAATGTCCACTTACTCTTTCTGGTGGGGGAAAGGGAGGGGAAGGAGGATGTGGCAAGAACTCCAGTCTAAAACCACCCTGGAAAAATACCCAGTCTTTTTTTTTTTTAGTACCCAGTCTTTTAAAATTGTATTTTTTCTATCTCCTGCCTTCAAATAAATACTGTTAACCATTGCTTGGCAAATGATGGAATAAAGTGCATGCTTTAAAAGGCACACTGTTTTTTATTTTGTTGACCGATGGCAGTTATATTCTAAAAGAATTTCAGTGTATCGACTTTAAATCTGAGACAGATGACAGTTCTGTAAAGCCCAGAGTACATGTACAAGGACTGTAAGAAGTCCTTTACAGGTTTGACATAGGCTAAGTGCGCCAGGACGTCTTGCCGTGTGGGGCCGTTTTCAGCACTCTTCTCTCTAGGTATGTGGTGCCTCTTTTTAATCACTCATATTTTTCTTCTGGTTCCCATTTCCTGCACCAACCCATGCCACATTCTCTTGTTCAAAGACACTGTGCTATGGAACTGGGGCAGGTACTGGGCATGCTTGTGATGGTCAGGTAGGATCATCTCAAGTAGGCATAAGGGAAACACTGAATGTTAGAGTGTACATGTGAATATTAGAACCTGCCTGTTAATATGCAGAAATGTATGCCATTTATCTAGAAACCTTATTAATGCTCTCAATATGTTTAAAAATGGTTAGTTCTAAAAGAGATGATGAGCCTTCAGAAAACAATATGATATAAAGGCAATACATTTGCTTTGAATTTGTCCACAGGAACAAAAAAGATCCTTACTAACTATCACTAAATATAAATTTCAGTTATTTTATAACTCAGCTTAAATAAAATGCAAAAGAAAAAAGTAAAAAATAAGTAGTAGAATCACACTCTACTTAATAAAAGGAGAAAAAACACTCATGGGAATTAACACTGGCTAGTGCAACTGCTCTGTGGAGCTGGGCTCTCTTCCACTTTGTGAAAGAGCTGAAAGGGAAAGGTGTTCATTGGACAAGTGATGCTTTGACCTTCTCAACTCATGTTAGTTAAAGAGAGGAATGGTGAACTGGGTAAAACGAGTCATTATCAGGAAAAGCCATTGGGACAAGGGCTTAACTTCGAGAGAAATAGTGGACTTGTTGAGTCCAGGGGCCAATACCGGGTTTCTGACAGCTAATTAAGAAGGTGATAGAAAAGTGTCATGTTTTTCTCCTTGAACGTTGGACAAAATATGGTGACATGAACTGTAATGGTTGTAGTTAATGAAAAAAGTATCAAATGGCACCAGTTTTTATTTCTTTAAATTTATCTATATATGTCACTATATGTAATATTTTTTAAGAGTGCCACACTTAACATAATTGTTTTTTAAAGGGTAAAAGTTTAACTACTTGTACTATTAAAGGGCAATAAAGCTCTAACTGAGGAACCTGGAGGCAAAAAATCTCAAGAGCAGGACAAGTGACTAGAAATGGCCTCTTGTGTGTTCCGTTCCAAAGAGCTTAGTGGAAAACTGGTAAAGTCTGAATAAAATCTGCAATTTAGTCAACAGCACTGTCTACGTGTTTATTGGTTTGGATGACATACTATGTTTACATTTATGTTAGATGTTAGCAGTCCAGGAACCTAGGTGAAGTGTATACAGTATCTCTCTGTGATATTTTTGCAACATTTCTCAGAGCCTAAAATTATTTCAAAATAAACATTTTTTAAAAGCATTAAAGCAAGTGTTAAAAAACTGAAGCCGACTGAAACATTCTTAGTCTGAGATGCACTTATTCTGAAGCACAGACTCTACTGTGTATGGAGTTGTACACAAGTCAATCAGCAAGAGGGGATATTTAGGAAAATATCAGAATAACTATTTTTGATTACTTAGCACTAATTACTTACTACAACATATTGAAATTCATGTGTATATGATTTCTTTGCTTGGTCCTTGTAAATAATTAAGGGAAACTGCTCAAAATATAATGACTGACTCTAGTAACACAAAATCATGTTAGTAATTATCAACTTAGCTCAGAACTACCCTATAAGATTTTAGATACCTGCATGTCTAAAAGATTTTAAGAAAATAATACCCAAATTTATTTAGCAACATAAAATATGATAAATTTATTACCTGAGGTACACCAATTTTTCTGCAAGCTTCTAGGAAATTCTCCACATTTCGTCTGCATTTTGCCATTGTTAATTTAGGCTGCAAAGGAAAGAAAACATGGTGTTATTAGCAAAGTTTAAAAAAATTTGCTAACTAAAAATACTCTTGACAACTGCTTCATAAACTGAATGTTCTAGACCAGAGGGTCAGCAAACTTTTTCTTAAAGAATCAGATAATAAAGATGTTAGGCCATATGATCTGTTGCAACTACTCAAATCTGCTAAGAGCTTGAAAGCAACCACAGACAATATATAAACAAATAAGAGTGACTGTGTTCTAATAAAACTTTATTTGCAAAAATAGGTACTGGCCTCTGGCCCATAGTTTGCCACCCCCTACTTTAGACATTGGGCTTTGATTTTTGTAAGGCAAGTGCTAAATAGAGAAATTTTAGGAGGACGGTTTCATTTTTTTCCACTTTAAAGCAATATACACCAAAGAAAATTTGGAGGAATAACAAGAAAATTAATTACCCACAGCTCAGTCATTCAAATATAATTATAGTTATTAACACTTTGGTTCATTTCCTTTCAGTCTTTTTAAAGAAAACAGTAATAAAAAAAATCAATAGCCTTTGCTCATAAATATGTTACAGATACATAATGTCTCTACTCAATGGTTATATTTAAAATTTTTTAAACATTTGAATTTTAAAAGATTGGATTAAAGAACCATTTTCCAAAGGGTGGAAATTTCCCTAGCCACTAACCAGTAAGCTTGCTTTTCTGAAAAGATCTCTGATGACTAGAACATAGTTGTATCACATGACCTAAAGTTGTGATAAAATTTTTTGCCAAGTGGGTTATCATGTAAGAAAGAAATCTGAATCTCATTTTCCAAAGTGATTAACAAACTCAATTGTTCAAATTCATCTGCTAGTTTAAGTATCAGGCATGGAAGCCAAACATTTGCAGGGAATCTGACCTATAGGTTTTACAAAGCAGATGAAAGCCTGTACCATCTCTAGAAAAAAAACGGTTTCACTTGGGAATATCTGGGTTTTCTTCAAAGATGGAATATCATACTGTTGCCAAGAAGAGAGGAAACAAGATAACTACATAGTAATGGTTGAAGGTACTATAATCTTGGCCGGAGAAACGTAGCAGGCACTAGGATTGGCTTTATCATAAAAGTTTTATGAAAGGCAACAACTGAGATGGAAGGAGAGTAATAATAATTTTAAAATTTCAAATTGAAAAGCTTTCAAAATTAAGTCTAGAAAGAAGATAACAGGTTTCCATGGAGAGCACCCCTTCTTGCCTATGCCAAGTTCTTCTATAACTGAGGTAAAAAAGTAAAAAAAAAAAAGTGAAACATAAATAGAATCAGAATCTGCTTAACAGAAGGAGAAAAACAATCATGGGGGTTCACACTGGCTAATTCACTTGGAGCTGGGCTCCTTCTCTTAGACTCTTTACATGTAAAAGAGCGGGTGTTCACGGTACGAGTGATGCTATGGTTTTAACTCCTTGCTAGTTAAGAGGGAGGTAAGGTGAATTGAGGCCTAATAGAAAAGTCACTGTGGTGAAAGCTATTGGGGCATGGGCTTAACTTTAAGAGAAACTGGGCAAAGAAAACATAGGACAACTGCTTTTCACTTAGAAGAATTTTTCATTAGCTAGAAACTCCCTCTCCATATACCAGTAGAAAGGGAAGCAGAATCAATGTAACTAGCTTCCCTTATTCTGAAGGGACCTTAGCTAAGCAGACCAGGATCTTGATCTGAGTTTGGGAGAGAAGGCTAGGGGCGTCGTGTGCACAGGTGGATCATGAATGTGGGACTCTAGCAAAAGAAGGGGACCTGGGCATTTCATTCTATAAAAGAAGGACCCCTACATTTCTGAAACATCTCCCTCAGATGTTGGAAGGACAGAGTGAAATAGGTCTTACTGCATAGGCAGAAAAAAAAGTTTCCTTCTGTGCAAAAGAAAGGATAAAACGATAGAGTTCGTGTTGCTAAGTATGAAACTGGTCCAAGAGTCACCACCACCTCAGACAAAAAGAAAAGAAAGCTCAGAATAGTGATCCTGGGGTCCAACTCAGCATTATCTCTATGAGGAGTATTAGCACCCTAAGATGTGTGTGGGTGGGGGGTTGTGGAGTAGAATAAAAAGATTCCTTTGAGATTTCCCCTACAAAGAGCAGATTTCTGACTGATGAAGGGGAAATGGAGTGGGGAACCATCATCTGTCTCCAGTCATTCCTTCTCTTAGCATTTGTCTAAATCCCAGGGATGTAGGTCAGTGTTTCATAACCGGGATACAACTCCTTCTTACAGTCTGATGAAAGCTGTGAATCTACTCTTGGGAAGAATACACATGCATACAATTTTAGGGAGTTCAACGAGTGCTGGAAGCCTTAGGAGTGCATGAATCCCAGGTTACACATCCCCGCTCTGTATGTGTCCAATGGAATGGCTAGTTAAAAGGACCCAGGGGAGGGCTTCCCTGGTGGCGCAGTGGTTGAGAGTCTGCCTGCCGGTGCAGGGGACGCGGGTTCGAGCCCTGGTCTGGGAGGATCCCACATGCCGCGGAGCAGCTACGCCCGTGAGCCACAACTACTGAGCCTGCGCATCTGGAGCCTGTGCTCTGCAACAAGAGAGGCTGTGATGATGAGAGGCCCGCGCACCGCGATGAAGAGTGGCCCCCGCTTGCCGCAACTGGAGAGAGCCCTCACGCAGAAACGAAGACCCAACACAGCCATAAATAAATAAATAAATAAATAAATAAAACCTTTAAAAAAAAAAAAAAAAGGACCCAGAGGTGTAGGCTCCCTATCACTCTGGAGTGTAGAGGGACTCATGATTTTGCCTTAAGTCAAATATCAGAGGGACCTGCTATCCCCAAAAGCTTTTCCAGAACTTCGTATGACATAAAACATGGTTTTGGATAGCCATGTAGAGCCTGTTTCATTTCTGTAATGTACAGCCTGATCTGAATAAGAAATCTTATGTGGGTTTTGGGGAAGAAAGTAATAATTTCAGCAAGAGGAATGGAACTACACTGAAAGGAACAAGAAATAAATGATTTTGCTATTTGAAATTTGAAATGATTCAGCATTTTTTCAGGTCATCTTCCTTGGTGATATGGTTCATTCAATGAGTTGTCACATCACAATATTTGTTATGATTTTTTTATATGATTCAATAGTGCACTTCTAACAATGTGAACTGTACTACTTAAAACCTATGCCTATTGAACAACCAAACAGCAGTTTATCATATATCACAGATTCTCCCAAAATAACAAAGAAAGATGAATTATAACCTAATGGTTACAAGCACAAGTGCCCTTCTGAGTTTCTTTCGAAATACCTGGACTTATGACCTCCCCTTACAATGAGGGATCATTTCTTGAACTGGGGGGGAAAAAAAGCCTGGTTCATATAGTACATCATGAAAGTGTTTCTTAAGTTACACTCAGAGATCTAATTAGCAGGTTTTCAAAGAATTACAATAAATCACTATGTGTTAATGTAGCCACAAAGAAACTGCTACGGTTTTTCATTTGTATTTGGCTTTAATTTTATATTCTCATCAGGAAAAATCTCTAAGAAAGTAAGTTACAAAGCTCTCTGTATGGTCAGAATAAGGGGAGAAATAGTCTAATATGAGGGAGAGCAATTCAGTATGAAGGAAAAATAGATATAAATATCTATACTGAAATCTAGTACTGTAACAGTATCCCCATTAAAGCAATATTGACTTATTCATAATAATCAGTATCATAATTTAAAAGTGAGGGATTTTTTTGCTTTTAATTAAAATACTGGACGGTTTTCATCTGGTTGACTCAAAGTCCATTTTTCCACCCCCAAATGTTATAATTTGGGAATTTTTACACACTGAGGTGTTTCTCAACTTTATAGGTCATTTATTAACCCAAAAGATCCCCTCTTAAACAATTTTATTTAGTAGGCCTACTTGCTTTTAAGTGTCAAGGATACTATTTCAGGAAAGACCTCATTTATTTTACTTTTTAAGAGGAATACATGTTCTTGAGAGAATGGACCACTTGTAACTCATCTCTGTACCTTTCATCCTATTCAGAATGCCTACCACTGACTAGCTGCTCAATAAATATGACTAAATGTTGTTGTTGATTTCATTAGCAAGTTTTAAATGCTCTAATTTCATGTTATATCATGTTTCTTTGACAAGAAGGTCCATGTGTTTTATGTCTCTAAGTGGTTTAACATTGATAAAATAGTTTTATTTTTCCTGTATGTAAATACTTTACATTCTTAAATGAAAGGCACTATGTTTGGTTGATGAAGATAAAGAATCTCAGTCACCCTTCCTCTCATATTCCACTTTCTACATGAGCTCCTTGCTACTTCCTAATTATTTCCCCTGAAAATGAAGAATGATAGATTTGTCTTTTCTTATTACTAAAAAAATTTATTTTTCTTAATTCAGTTGACAGAAACTGGGAAGAAGGCAAAGTATGAATAAGCCCTTCCCCTTCTGGCGTTGCCAAATAGCATGTCAATTCCTGTTCTCTTAATCACCACCTTTAGGAGCAAAACCAAGTCTTTCAAGTCTTTGGAGGCATAGTTGATTTGGTAGTGCTACTGTTCCTCTCTGCCTTTTCTACACAAAGCTGAATGCCTGTTTTCTGAGGTCACTAAATAAAAAGTGGCTACCTATTTTCTTTAGAAGCAAATGCATGACTCTGTTTTTGGATATGCTAGAGGGGAAAGGGCCATGTCAGCCTCTTGGGACCTTGGTAACAAAGCAGCTTTTATAATTAGAATCAAAGGTCCTTGGGAGGCTTAAACGATTTACATCTGGGGAGGCAGCAAGATGAATGTCCAGAGTGGCAATCTATAGGCCTAGATAAAACTGCAATTTGAGTAAAGGATTTGCATCAGGAAGTATGTAAATAACATACTTATGTTATTTAAATAACATAAATAACAACAAATGACGAGAAAATGAGATGAGGGCAAAACCTTTGAAAAGGTTAGACACGGCTAAGCATGTTACAGATGCACAATATCCATTCAGACTCATCAAAAGAGCTGTCACAACATCAAATAATAATCAAATGCAATGTGGAAACCTTGAGTACATCCTGTTGTGTGTGCATACTAGTGAGGGGAGAGGAGCAGAGCAGCCATGAAAGATATTCTTGGAACAACTGGGGAAATCTGAATATAACTTGTGGATGCTTTTGGTGCCTCACCCAATGTCTCTTTACTTAGCCTGTGTATCCATCCTCATTTCCTACCCCCACTCCCTGCTGGCTGCTAAGGGCTCAGAGCTGTCCCTGCTCAGTTTCAGCCTGATCCCATAGGGAGCACCGTGAATCAATCACATCACACTCCCACCTTGAGGAATAGGGCTCAGCCACCACACTGTTCATCCCTGGCTTCAGGCTACGGGTAAGAGCAAGGTGGCCTAGGACAATTCTCAGAAATATTTAGGGGGTAAGGTGTTATAATATCTGCAACTTTTAAATGGTGCAATTAAAACACACACACACATGAACACGCATAAATATAGACAAAGCAAGATGGCAAGATGCAATGAATGTCAGCTCTAGGTGGAGGCTTTAAGGGTATTCTTTGTGTTATTCTTCCAGTTTTTCTGAAGGTTTGAAATCTTTCTTAATAAAAATTTGAAGGTGTGCGCCGCAACTACTGAGCCCACATGCCACAACTAGAAAGAAGCCTGCAATGAAGAGAACCCCTGCCACGATGAAAGAGCCGCCTGCTGCAACAAAGATCGTGTGTGCTGCAACAAAGACCTGATGCAGCCAAATAAATAAAAAAGAATGGAAAAAAAATATTAAAAAATTTTGAAGGAAGAAAAAGGAGAGTTGTGTCAATCTAAAACTTGCTCTTTCTCTTGTGGTTGCCATCCTGATACTGATGTCCATATCTAACCAGCAGTCTAAAAAAACCTGCCAGTCATCTTGAATGCATATTCTGCCTCATTTTCCACCTGAGGTTGGTCCCTCAATAATGTCACTTCTACCCCAAAATATTCATCATTCTAAACTGCAATTATAATCACATTATTCCTCTCAAATTCTTTCTGTGTTTCCTGATTGTCTACACTAAGATAAACTTCTATTTCCCTGACATGGGACATGAGGCCCTTGTGACATGGGACATGAAGCCCTTGTCACATGGCCCTTAGCTTACCTCTCTAGCTACATCCTCTGCCATTTACACCAACACCTTGTGAATGATCTATTCTGAACAACTTAAGAAATCCTTGAATATGCCATGACCTTCCTTAGCTTTTTAGTCTAGGAATACTATGCCCAGAATGCTCTTCTCCCTCTCTGTACTGCTGGCAAATTCCTACTCATATATCAAGAATTAGTTCAAATTTTACCTCCTCTGGGAATGCTTTCCTGAACTTTCCAGGCAGAGTTGAAGTGGCCCCTTTTTTGTATTCCCATAGCACACTTCTTACATACCTCTTTTATAACATCACACACAGCTGTTAAGTTATTGTTTACATGCCTACTTTTTCTCTAGTAGAAGTGAGACCCGGAAGGCAGGGGCTGGACTTTGTTCATATTTGTACCCTTAGCATTCTCCACAGTGCCTGCCTCTGTACTTAACAAATGTCTGATGAAGAGCCAACTTTTTTTAAGCATTATAAACTTACTACAGCTGGTGAGGGAACGTGAATGCTTGGGACAGATCGAGGCCGCACATGATTGGCCAAATGGCAAAGAACAACACCATCGGTTAGAGCTGCTCCAAGATCACAAGGCAGAGATACTTTTAACCGGTACTCAATATGCTAAAAGAACAGGAAAATGTGAAATATATTAATTCAAGAGTGGCTGACACACAGGACATAATGGAGTCACAATGGAATATTTTTAATTAGAAATCAAGTTAAAAAGCAAATAACTTAAGCACCACAATCTCTATTTTATCTTTCTATCCCAAGTCAATAATTTAAGGAGATCATATATATATATATATGTATGGCAGCCAGGCGACAGTGCTGCAAAGTTTCACAACAGAATTCACTTACAATTTTCTGACTAAAAAAACAAAAAACAACTAGATCCAATTTTAAAATAAACACTACGTATGATGTAAGTGTGGTATGTATCGATATATGTATATGTGTACATACATATGAATTATTATTACTCTAACAAGATTTCTTTAAATCATGAAGCAGAAAAAAATTTTAAATGAGTAGGGTCAGGGGTTGAGCTTTATGGAATAACCCATCTCATTTTCCTAGTAAACAAGTGAAAAAATTCATCACACAATGGGCACCACAGCACACAATGGGCACTTGTTGATTCTATTAAAAATTATAAGTCAAATGAACAAGTGATGCCAGGATTATGGGCTACAGCAGTATCACTGAAAAATGTAATTCAAAGGCAATGTACATACTTTCCGTAGTTGGTCTATTAATTCCAGCTCTTCTTCTCTCTGTCTTGAATTCTGTCTTGTTACCGGATCTTTAAAATCAGTGGTAGGTGCAGAAGATGAAAGGAAGGGTGACGCATGACCTAAAAAATATTGGTATGTAAGATAGAAAGGCGACTGCCAGTGCTGCAAAAATACTCAGATCCACCTGATCACAGTTTCCTTCAAAGTACAGCACTTTCTACTTCTGGACTGACCTTTTAAAACAAGTTTTTATTATGGAAATTTAAAAATATGCACAATTATAGGGAGAATAGTATGAAAAACTACCACATGTCCATTACCCATTTGGCTCAACTACTTTGTGTTTGATTACATCCATTTAAAAACGTTTCTATTGAAAAATATCACATGCAAAAAATTAGACAAATCATAAGCAAACAGCTCAATAAATTATCATCACAAAGCAGACACAAGCAAGTCAATAAATGTAACATTACCAACACCGAGGAGACCCTCTCATGTTCCCTACCCATCAGTACCCAACAGTTATTTCTAGTACCACAGGTTCTAATTCTAACGATGGACCTCCTGGCTTCTAACACCACAGATTAGTTTTGTCCATTTTTGAACTTTCTACCTATAAAACCATATTATATGTGTGTATGTTTTTATGTTTGGCTTCTTTTGATCAACATTATAAGATTTATCCACATTGTTGTGTATACTAATGTGTTCATTTTCATTGCTTATTTAGTATCCCATTGTACAAATATACACAATTATTTACCCATTCTATTGTTGATGGACATTCAGTTTGGGGCTACTATGAATAATGTTGCTATGAATAATTTGGACATATCTTTTGGTACAGATGTGTACATATTTCAGAAAGCAAAATTGCTAGTCATAGGATATACAAGGTTCACCATTAGCAGATAATGTAAACAGTTTTCCATGCTAATTAACAATCCCACCAGCAGTGCATCTCTGGTTTGAGTTTAAATCTCACTGTGAGTGTATCTATCAGTTATGTTAAAAATAGTTATTTTGGGAGTGAAATGTCTGTTTCCACTTCTAGGTAACCTTTGGGGGTCAGGCAGAAATTTGCCACATTAACTAAAAACCATGAGACTAAATAGTTCTTTTTTTTTAAAATTACTGATTCATTTCTTTAACAACACAGAAAACAGATTTTACCAACAGAAAAATCTGAAAAAGAGCACACTACAGAGAGAAGGGACATTCCCTGAAGCCCTGAAAGAGTAATTTTTTTGTTCAAACACTATAACCTGCTTTTAGGTGGTACTGAGAAACTTTCTGACCAAAATGAATTCAAACAAGATTAAGATTCTCTTCCTTTAATATCGGTGAGATCACAGACGAACGCAGAGTTTAAAACTTTTGCCTTGGTGACATCTCAGGGTAGAAGTTTATTTATTTATTTGTTTGTTTGTCTGGCCTCACTGCGCAGCTTGCAGGATCTTAGTTCCCTGACCCACGGTTGAACCAGGGCCCCGGCAGTGACAGCGCAGGGTCCTAACCACTGGTCTGCCAGGGAATTCCCAGGGTAGAAGTTTAAAAGCATGTAACATATAATGTCATTGTATAACCACCCCCCCCCAATGCCCCTTTTAGCACTGCCACCTACCTTTATTTGTTTCTGCCCTGACAGCTCCTCTGAAAAGGAAGCTTTCAGGGCGCTGGGCCTGGTTTCTCTGAATAGCAGCAGGAAAAGAATATGCAGGGGAATGATGAACTGAATCAGCATGGAAAAGCAAAATAAGATTAAAGAAGATGGAAAAAAATTAAATATAATAACAGACACATGACAAAAGTTCAATAAATGGCAAATGAAGAAAAAAGTTAAATATTGCAATGATATAAAATGATAATTTTGTTTATTAATAGAAAATCTGGTATAGAAAAGTAACCTCCGGGACTTCCCTCATAAGCCAGAGGTTAAGACTCCACGCTCCCAATGCAGGGGGCCCAGGTTCGATCCCTGGTCAGGGAACTAGATCCCGCATGCCACAACTAAAAGATCCCGCATGCCGCAACTAAAAATCCCGCATGCCGCAACTAAGACCCGGAGCAGCCAAATAAATAAATACTTAAAAAAAGAAGAAAAGAAAAGTAACCCTGAAAGTGGGAGGGCTGCTTGTATGTATTTTTATTTTTATTTTTTTTTGGGTTGTGCCGTGCAGCTTGTGGGATCTCAGTTTCCCAACGAGGGATTGAACCTAGGCCATGGCAGTAAAAGCCTGGAATCCTAACCACTACACTACCAGGGAAATCCCTGTTTGTATGTATTTTTAATTGTCATGTTACTTTTGGTATATCAATAAAGGCAAAATGAATGTTAATATATTAAATATAGTCTCTTGCAAACCTACAGCCCTGCTAGCTCTTGCTCGTTTTTTCATATCAAATGGCTGAGTGGCTGAATGACTAGTTGAATTAAAAAGTGAAAAATGTGCAGAGTTCCCAATTTTGTGTCTGATTTCTCATTTCAGAAAAGGAAGCCACAGCCATCTAAGGAGTAATTTATCAGGAAAATCCTGGTAAAGAATTATAATCAGGATGTGGTTAATTGCACTTTTGTGTCTATTACCTGTTTCTGTTGTAGGTGAACTTGATATAGCATTAGATCTGTGATCATTCTGTGGAGAAACATAGATACATCAATAATTATTATTCAAGAAGAGGTACTTTCCACATTTATGGAAAGTACCTCTTTCCACATTTGGGATTATATCAATAAAAGAATAAAAACATGCAACTCTCCTCCAAAATTAAGTCTAGAAATGAGAATTTGGTATAATAATTCTGAATATTTTTTAAGGCCAAACATTTTTTTAAATTAATTTTTATTGGAGTACAGTTGCTTTACAATGTTGTGTTAGTTTCTATTGTACAGCAAAGTAAATCAACTATATGTATACATATATCCCCTCTTTTTTGGATTTCCTTCCCATTTAGGTCACCACAGAGCACTGAGTTGAGTTCCCTGTGCTATACAGTAGGTTCTCATTAGTTATCTATTTTATACATAGTATCAATAGTGTATATATGTCAATCCCAATCTCCCAATACATCCCACCACACCCCCAAGGCCAAACTTTATTTAGTTCTACAGAATACAAGATTTATGTAATGCATTCTCTAAAGATAGTCCTATTATATAACAGGCCTTTCCTATGACTGTGAAAAATGAAACCATCCTAAGGTAGAAAATTTTATTGGGAAATGTATGGAAGAGAATAAAATTTTATTTTATAATAGTATTTTTCTGGCATACTTTCTAAAGTATTGCTACCTCCCTCCTTGAGTAATGTTTTAAGAAAGAGTGATGAAGGTTTCTTCATTTCAGTTAGGAAATGAGGTATTTAAAGATGATAGTTGTATTTCGAGACTAGTATATGAATCCAAGATGTTTTTAATTTATTGACCAAAGGAACTGTAAAGAAGGAGGAAGAACTAGCTCAACTGGTATAGAGTGTACCTAAAAAAAGGGAATGGAGTTAAGCTAATTTAAAAGGAAGCGTTGGTTAGCTGGGTTAAAAATACTGAAGACTTGGCAGAGGAGTAGAATCAAGAAAAGCTAGAATAACAACAGGTTTTCAGGCCTTGATAGCTAGTTATATTCAATAATCAATGAGTTGCACTCAATCATTTATGATAACTGAGACACATTTTTGAACAGAATGACTTTAAAACACACACACAAATACACACACACATACACACTCCCATGCTTTTTTCTCCCTTTTGGTTTTCAATATTTTCAGAAATCTTTTATCTGAAGTTGGAGTTGGGTCAGGTGAGATTAATGATGACAGGAAATTTAAACTGCTATAAATAAATAAATAAACAGAAGCCATGCTGTTGAGAAAATTCTTGGACTGATCTGAAAGACAATTCTGTGGTAATGATTCCTTGGTTTGATAACTCTTAGGCCAAGAATTAAGACTTAAAAAGTAAGCTGCGCTCTTGAGTGAAGCAATGTATTACATCTTCATTAGTGAAAAATACAACATGTTCATCAAGTTTAAAGATGCCAATAAACTAAGTTTAGGATGCTGAGAAGAAATGAAAATTTAAATAACAAATTTAATTTAAAATAAGAGCAACAGGCACTAGTAAAAGGAATAAATGGGCCAATGAGGCAAAAGCTGGATATCTTTTTAAGGAAACAAAATACTATCCTTATTTTCAAGGAAGATGAGGTAGGAAGGAGAAAGCTAGGATCAATGGTACAAACAGAAAAACATAAAAAGTAGAGATTATTCCAGATACAGATGAAAAAAAAAAGTTTTTTTAATTTAAAAAGGCCTATTACAGTGAGACAGACTGGAAACTTTTTAACATATTTAGGAATGAAACGATAAAGTTATTAGACAACTCTATCAGAGTAGAAGGAAGAGCTGAAACACATTCCACTGAATGGCAGCAAATGTTCTCTACCTCCAAGAATACCAAAAGATAACATACAGTTGGGTGTAATGAAAAACAAAGCCAGAAAAGAGGGGACTTACAAAATGGTGATTTAAAAAATATATTTTTATTGAAACTATAAATCTAACTGCTTACATTCTAGGATACTGAAATAATTCAAATCACGCTGAGGCCATTGACTAGTATATCTGAGAACTTTTGGAGAACTGGAGAGCAAAAAATGGAAACTGATACAAAGTCAACTTTTAGTGCCTAGTTAAGCAACAAAAGAAATAAAATCATGCCTAAATATAGTATATACCTGCTGCAAAGTAACTGAGATACCAAAAAATAAAGAATAAATATTTTTAAACGAATCATTTGACAGTGCAGCAGGTCCGACAGGAAGAATGTTAGACATTACACAACTTCTGGCACATTCAGATTTGGCCTTACTCAACTATAATTCTAGGGGAGGATAAGCTCCAATGCCCTAAGGTATCCACTGAGTGTAACGAATTAACTTTTCTCCTATATACCTAGAATGGTACTAGTTATACACCTTCCTTGGAAAAATTTTGAAAACAGTCCCTCAAATAATTTTCTTTGTAGTTCAAATAAGGAACCTAGCTGAGAAAGGCTAGCAAAAGGTAAATACAGACGAGAATTATAAAGTTTCTTCAGGAGTCATCCAGGTATGTGTAGCTTCAATAATAACCAGAGAGAAGGTTTATCAGGTTTACAGATGTTATAAAGTTGGGGTCAGCATTTAGAAGGACATGACGCAAGAATTTGAAAGTATTCCGGGAAATTAGAAAATTTTAAATGTTCGAAAAGCAAAATTAAGTATTTAGGAAAACAAAAGATACAAAGTTTAGAAATTAATTATCATTTAGGAATATAACTAAAACATCTCAGAATTACAATGGATACTGAGCAAAATGAATACCAAAATGGAAAAAACCAACCTAATGCTCAGCATAAGACGTGAATAACCCTTGTTTCATGCTCAGTACCACGTGGGCTCTAATGAGGGATATATTTCTAGTTGGGAACTGTGGAGTCAAAACGGAGGGCAGAGAACTTGTGAAAGTTCATAAGGACAAACAGGCTAGGAAAGGCACATAAAAGGGCCAAAGCTTATTTACGGAGAAGACAAGGGTGGCATCATAATAGTTTTCAAATATAAAGATTCTCCACATAAGGACTGCTAAGTAACTAGAAAATCTCCACTCTGGAAAGACAAGAAGAAATAGGTGTAAACCACAGGAGGACAGATATAAGTTAGACAAGGAGAGGACCTTGTTGACAGTCAGGATTATGAATCATTTCTTAGGTATCATATGATAATAAGTATGGAATTACCATCCCTAGAGGCCTTTAAAAAATAAAATACCACAGGTTTTTAATTTAGACTTACAGGCCATATGATCTCCATTGTAACTATTCCTACTCTGCTTTTAAGTGCAAAAGCAGCCATAGACAAATGGGAGTGGCTGTATGTCACTAAAACTATTCACAGAAACAGGTGGCCTAGGGACCATAGCTTGCCGACCTCTACTGTAATAGGGTTTTGGCAGTGACACTTTGGGGGACTGATACTCAAATTATTTTGCATGCCCATTAGACAACAGAGTTAACTCAATATCATATATTAACCAAAATAACATAGTAACTCATGACAAAAAACCCCCAACCCTTTGATAAGAAAATTAGAAGGACATTTCAAACAAAAATCTCAATATAAAGAATTAACAAAGGCTCTATGTTTCTGGCATAATAAAACTTCCAAAAAAGTTCAAGTGATATTAATGTTAAACTTAGTTTCATAAGCTTAGTTATATTTCATACAATTCTAGATTTCAGACTGTTGTTAGACCAATCCATTGGGAAATTTAAGACCTCCCCTGCAAACCTCCTCTTCAAAGTTCCTGATAAATTACAGTAACAAGATATACCTTAAGAGGCCTGAAGGCAGAAGAATGAGGCAGGGTAGCAGCACAGCCCACTTGATTCACACCTGACAGTGACTAAATTGCAAAAGAGAAAGAGAAGAAACAGAAGGCAGCATTTATGTTAGCAAAATGTCAGGCAGGCAGGCAGGCAGAGAAAAGGAAAGGTCACTGACAAACTTTCAAATGGTTTACTAAGATATTGATAGGGCAGAAAGAGAATAGTTGGGGGGAAAAAACCCTATAATTTATTAAACACAGTTTTCCACCTGTTTAATTCAAATTATTTCAATACCTCATACCACATTAATCAAGAAATGAAAGGCAAGATTTATTAAACACGATTTTATATAGAAATAAAACTGAGTACATCAAATTTTTTTTAGCAAAATGCCTTAGAAACAAATGAGTCCTGTGCTGTTTCTATGACAGGGGAAACAAATCCAGTCAAAGAGCTCATTTTAACTGATCAGAATTGGCATGAATAAGAGCAACATCTTTTCAATATTAATCCAAATTAGATTTATTATAATTCAGTTTAATGGCTCTGATGTGAGAAGCCAGGACATGAGGATTTTGCATCACACCTTAAGGATGAACCAGCATTTCATTTCTGCTTCTGTAAAAGTCCAAATGACCTCTGAGAAGTTAAGTACAATTTTCCTTTTCTTTGAATCCTTTATCCTTTCACCAGCCTACATAAAACTAGTTAGATATATTAGAGATATAATTAGAGACAGTTAAGTGTTAGAATCTATTGTATAGAATTTTGATTACAGATAAAAGCTGCTCAAAACATGACAATTTTTTCATTTGGTGGGGAGTGAAAATCAGAGAAGACAGAACTTTTACAAAGGGCGCTTGGGTAAGATTGTATCTATTAAAAATGCCAAAGGCTTAAAGATATTAAAGCCTTTATAAGTTAAATAATTTTTAAAAATTTAAACTACAATCACAAATAATGAATAAACGAATAACGGATAAATGAACAAGAACACACGTGGTGTTTAGGAAAAGGTGAGTAGGATGGTCAATATAATAAACACAACTATATTTTTAATAAGTTGATAGATAGCAATGTCTTTTTCGTGTGTGCAAAAAAAAGCATGTAACACACACTGCAACATTATCTTAAGGCAGAAGAAAGTGAGGAAAGAAATGTACCAAAGAACAAGGCTGTGACAGCAGTCTTACATTGTATATGCCTTCACCTGTTTAGATTTTCTGGGCCTCCTTATGATCAAATGGACTTGAATTACTGTCAGTCTCAAATATAAAAAGGCTAAAAGCCACTATGCTGGCAAAGAAGGAAAAAAGGATGGAAGGAAGAGGAAGTGAAATGAACCTAGATCCTTTCTAGTATCTAGAGATGGGATATAGATACATATGGGACATATATGAAAGCAACAGAAGCCTGAAGGGCAATCCTAAGAGAATGTTAGTGTAACTGATATTAAACATTACTAACAGTTATTTCAAATCCCATATTTCAAGGTCTTTAAATCAAATCCAACATTTACTTGCTATATCATCAGAACTTCTCGAAACAATTTTTTTTGAGATTTTTTTTTCTGATCGTGATTTTATTTTTTATTTTTTTATTTTGGTGGCACCACGCAGCTTGTGGGATCTCAGCTCCCCGACCAGGGATTGAACTGGGGCTACTGCAGTGAAAATGCCGAATCCTAACCACTAGACCACCAGGGAACTCCCCTAATGAGCAATTATTAGATGTACAGAATACATGTTCACTCAGGAATTATTTATTAAGCAACTAATATATCCCAGGAATTACGATAGGGATTGAGTATACATAGGTAAATGCAACAGAGAATATCCCTGTGCCCATGAAGCTTACAGTCTAGTAGTCTATAGGGGGTGGGGGAGAGGGGGAGATACAAAACAATAGACACCCATCTAAAAGTACTATGACAAAAAAAAAACCAGTGGAGACAAATTTGATTTGGGGGTAGGCGTGTTGCAGAAAAGCCACTTTAAGGGTGTGACATTTAAGCTGATACCAGATAGATCAGTAGGAATTAACCAAGGGGTATATGCAGGGAATGAGAGGCATTCCATGCAGAGGGAGCATCATTTGCAAAGATCCTGAGGTGGGAAAGGGCTTGCCATATTTTCAGAGCTGAAAAAATGCTGATATAGCATGACCCCAGAGATGAGAGATACATAGTACCCAGAGTACACAGGAGCTTATAGGCCATGTTAAGAAGTTTGGAACCTACTCTAAAAGGTTTGTAGGCTTTGTTAAGAAGTATATGGATTTTGGGACTTCCCTGGTGGTCCAGTGGTAAAGAATCTGCCTTCCAATGCAGGGGACACCAGTTCAATCCCTGGTGGGGGAACTAAGATACCACATGCCGCGGGGCAACTAAACTTGCACGCCACAGCTACTGAGCTCGCGTGCCTCAACGAGAGAGCCTGTGTGCTGCAAACCACAGAGCCCACACGCTCTGGAACCCGCGCGCCACAGCTACAGAGCCCACGTGCCCTGGAGTCTGCGCGCCACAACTAGAGAAAACGCTCACGCCACAACTACAGAGAAGCCCACGTGCTGCAACTAAGACCTGACGCAGCCAAAAAAATAAATAAAATAAATAATAAATAAATCTAAAAAAAAAAGTATATGAACTTTATTCTACTATATGAAGCCACTGAAAAGTAGTTTTGAGAAGATCAGAGGTATGATTTAAAAAATGACTTTTTGTTATACATACATGTTGGGCACTATTTGGCATGCAAAAATATGTGAGACATGGTTCTTGTTTGTAAAGGCCGTCTAATTTAGGCCAGACATGAATACTGTTAAGTAAAATAAAAGTGTATGTATTTTGAAAATGGCTGAAATTTCAAATTTCACGCTAAGGGGATTTTATTGTTTTTCCAAATTCCACTTTTTCCTTGACAAAAACGCCTGGGCATTCAGCACTTACTATATGTGTTATTAAATCTCATCTTCAGTTTCCTAAAGTGTTTCAAAGTGTTTTCAATTACAGTACAGGAGGCAATATAGCACAGTGTTCATGCAGGTTCTCAAGTCACCCGGATCTAGATTTGAACCCAGCCTTGTACTTACTAGCTGTGACCTTGGAGAAGTCACATTCTGGACAAAACATTCTGTGCCTCAGTAATCATTTGTAAAATGGTGATAAGTTTAACTCTTAAGGCTGCTGTGAGGAGTGAATGAGATAATTCTGGTAAAGTGTCTGGATCATCATAGGCTCTCAATATTTTTCTACATTAAATTGTTATTTGCTTCTCATGCCAATTAGCTTTGACTAAAACTCCAGAGGCTTACTTCTTTATAAGACTGTCAGTTAAAATGTGCTTTAGCCATCTTAAAGGAAATGATGATTACAGAACACAGAAATTCTGACAATGAAAGTTTATGTAATAGAAATCTCATGCTCAAGTATGTAGTTCATGCAGTAGTATGCACAATGGCGGCAGTTACTAGCTCCTAAGACAGGAATTGCTACAGACAACAGGCTTTTGAACTGCTAGTTTTCAATACTATGGTGAAAAAAATAACATAAAACATGATAGGAAAAGCAATTATGTACATGGTTAGAATTCTCTTGCAAAGCTGATAAAAGTAAGACTCTCAATAAAGCTCTGAAGTTATACTCATTTTCAGCTGATGAAACAGGCAATAAAAGTAAACCAGTGTGTTTTAAGGTATCTTCTAAATTTGCATGTGTCCAATAAAATCAAATACAAAATTTAAAAAACAGTAAACCAATGTTAAAAATGATCAGTAGACAGCATTCCAAGTTAATGTTTCCCTGAGCTTAAAATATAAAATGGGTATGGAGGGATAATCTTGAGAGCTAAAAGTTTGGGATTTTCAGTAGGTTAAAATAGATAATAAAATAGGATGCCAAATATACATTTGTATAATTAGCATCATGAAGTAAGGGAACCATTCATCATACAGGTGACTTATAAGACAAAACAGTGATTAATAAAGTTCACCTGGAATTAGAAACAACATTTAAAAAACAAATATATTATTCCCTCTCCTCCAAACACACATACAAAGCCAATATGGTTCTCAATGCAAATATTTTACTTTTGGAAACACTAACAAAGATATTTGAATCATATCTGCAGAACACTTGGAACACTGGGTAAATCATGAGAAGTAATGTAGGGAGACAGTTCTAGCTATTTGTAAAGCATTTAGTAATGATGCTCATCATGTTTTATGGTATTTAGATCAATTCAGAATGAAAAGTACAATAGCTATTCCCCAAATCTCGACACAGCAATGTAAAACTCCATTTTGTGCAAGGTTCTTACCACTAACAAGGCACTATCATCAGTGTGCTGAGACCTTCTGGATGGGAAGGGACACTGGAGAGGTGGAGAAAAATGAAGCAATGTCAAAAACAAGCTATGCACACACATGACGAGTTTCACAAATACACAAGCAAAGAGACATATTAACACATACTTGTGAAGATGCTGACATACAGGACCACATTCACAATCATTCAGAATTCATGCATTAAAATAGCTAATAAGTTGTTTCTGGGTAACGGTTTTCTTCTAAAGAACTTAAACAACTTCAAATATGATCTTATTGCATAGAAACTTTCTAAAGCAAGGAGGGGAATAGGAATTATTCTCTGTTCTGAGAAGAGAAAGCTGAAGATGTAGCAGTAACATAAATAATTTGTGGTCATTTAGTGAGCTAGTGACAAATTCAAAACAATAAACCCAAGAGTCATGATTTCTAGTCTAGGCATCTCTTCATTGCCTTTCTCAGACAAAACAAGGGTACAACTGGAAATTTTAAAACTACACATGTTATTTTCCTGAGGAGCTTTAGTTTTCAGATAATGAATTACTCCAGAATGACCAGTAAGAAGGAAATGTTGGGTAAAAAAGGAAGAGTGTATTAACTTATCAAACTTTGATTGTCAAAGGTTTGTACAGAGTTATTACCATGTGAAGAAAAGACAACTGAAAGTGCTTGAGTGAATCTTTCAGGTACTACACCAATGCATAAGCTCTCAAATAAATGACCAAAAATAGTTATTATATGTCCAATAAAATTTTAAAAAACTTTATAATGGATAATTTAAAACATTTCAAACAATACATTTTACCATTCCAGAAACACTTGTGCTTTGAAAACACTGTGCTGAAGATTGATGCTTGTAAAGCCCCATGTGTTAGGTTTTCAAATAACTTATTTTACAAAAAGCAAAGTCAACACTCACGTGAAATAATGCCTTTATGCATTTTTTAAGGAAGTAATGATCATAAATTGAAAAAATAAGAAGGCAAAGATAAAGGAAAATAGCTAATGAAAAAGCCAAGTACAAAAAAATATTCATTTAGTAATAAGCTTCATTTTAACAAGTCAAAATAGGTGCACAGATTTTTTTAAAAAATAATGAATCATAAATTTTATTTCAAAATGTAAATGTCACTAAACGTGCACACACGTTAAAACAATAAAATTTACAATCTAGTTTGTTTTTTTCTTTTTGCTAGGACATCATTATAATTCAGAATCTAGCTGTATAGATTTTTTAAAGGTTAATAAACAATCTTACATGTTACTTTGTAATGAAAATGTACTACTTAATATTATAAAACTAATGTGTACAAAGTATAATCAATAATATACACACAGGAAATGAGCACTGAAGCTGAAATACTATGTAGAGTTTTTTGTTTAATACCGACACCATTCACGTGTGCCAGATACAGCTCTCAGGACCATCTCTCATTACACAGTAGCTCTGAAAATGGATGAGGGAGATGATAACTCTGCTGGGATGGGAGGAGGGAAATAATCTCCAGACGGATGTGTATAGATTTAAAAAACCCCGATCTATAGATTCTGATAAACTTCCTGGCCTGTGTCTTTTTCTCCCTAGTAAGGAGAATTTTGTGAGGGGGAAAAAAGAAAATGGCAATATTTTGATCACTGAAAACATATGATAATCACATGCAAAACATTTCATTTTCATTGCAATAATAAAAAGTTCCAAAGAAAGGTGATGATATAAACTTACCTCACCGTCTAAGGGGGGCTGTTGTTTTTGTGGACTTTGTGACGCTTTTTGCTATATAACCCCACACCCCCCAAAAAAGGGAAGCTGGTCAGAATCTAGAACACTGGGAATGAAAAATGCTATTTACTAAAATGATCACTCACATTAATCTCTGTATCTCTCGTGTATGGTATTTTTCTAGATTTACTGGTTAAAAGAAGCTGCCCTTTCCCTTAAATAGCTTACAATTTAAATGAGGAAAAGCAATAAGCTGACAAACAGTATTTTCCTGTGTCTATAAGCATCTATAAAGAGAAATTTTAAAAAACTATGTTTTTTATATGTACATGGATATAAACACATTCACAGAGTAGTAATCTCTCACTAAATTCTCTCAATGAAATCATCCTCTCTTTCTTTAATGGCTTCAAATATCACTCTAATGCTAACAGCTTTAGCTCTCTCCTATCAGCCAAATTTCAGGCTTGCATTTTCAAATGCCTGTGGAAACTCTCTACTTAGAAACCCCACTGTCATCTCCTGTTCAACATAACCAAAAAAACCCCTCAATTTCCCATACTAACTGGGTATTTCCCCCCAATTTGCTAATTTCTGTTATTATGTCAATTAATAATATCACAGTATCTGTACAGTGAGTGTTTTACAATGTGTTCTTATACACAGTATCTCAAGTGATTCTTCTTATTCTGTGAGATAAACAAACATCATAATCATATTCTTTTAAAGATGAGAAAATTGAGGATAGAGAGGTTATATGATATGTGCAAGGTTACAAAGTTAGTAAGTAGCATAATTGAGATCTGCACCTATGCCTTCTGACCCCAAATCTGACATTCTTTCCACAAAGCTAACTCCCATTAAAACCATTCTTTTAGCCTCAAACCCTTGCTTTGGAAGCTTTTTTTTCCACTCATTTTCAGTGATTTATTCAACATTCACTACACATCTATGTATAAGACATAATGATGCTTCTCTTGAAATCTCTCTTATAGTTAATTTATAAAACCCTTTGTGGTAGTAGGGGGTGCAGCATACACCATACTAGTAAAAGTACTAGGTGCAGCCATAATAATTCTGAAATAGTTAATAGTTAAACATTAAACATATGAGAAAAATAAAGGCACAGAATGGCTCAGTAACTTTCCAAAAGTCAAGCACATACCAAGTAGCAAAGCTGGATTCAAATTCAGATATTTCCGATTCTAAGCCCTTACCACAGGACAACACTGCCTTTCCTTAGGAAACTTAGAAATCATCTAGTCTTATGCCTTCATTTTGTACCCTAATCTAATTATTGCAATTACTCTCTATTTCATTTTCCTTCTTTCCTCATCTCTTTCTAACATATTCTAACATGAGTAGATTAGTTTTTTCCCTGTCTTGTTTTTCTCCTGCTTAAGAACTAAAATTGTTCTTTTCTGCCTAATTGTTCAAGATCAAACTCTAATTTGACATTTAATCAAGGCTATCTACAATATAATTATCTCTTACTAGTTATATGACTTCTACAGAAGGCAAGCTAAATGAGTTAATTTATGTAAAATGCATAGAACAACACTTAGGACATAGTATGTGTTAGCCATTATCATTTACTGAGAGTCAGTATAGCATTCTGGTCATAGACCAGGGTTTGGAGCCAGCCTGTTCTTTTTTTTTTTTTTTCTTTCCAGTTTTATTGAGATGTTTAAGGTGTACTAGCATAATGATCTGACTTACATACATGATGAAATGATTACCACAGTAAGTTTAGTGAACATCCACCATCTCATAAAGATAACAAAAGAGAAAGAAAATAATGATGAAATGATGAGAACTCTTAGGATTTACTCTCTTAACAACTTTCACATTTAACATATATTTTGTACATTGCATCCCTAATTCTTATTTATCTTATAACTGGAAATCTGTACCTTTTGGCCACCTTCAGCCAATTCTCCCTCCCCCATGCCCTGTCTCTGGTAACCACAATTCTGACCTCTTTTTCTATTAGCTTGTCCGTTTGTTTGTTTTTGAAGTATAACTGACCTACAACACTATGTTAGTTCCTGGTGCAAAAGACAGTGATTTGATATTTCTATACATTACAAAGTGATCACCATGATAAGTCTAGTTACCATCGAGACTTTTTTTTTTTTAAAAGAAACTGTTTATTTTCCATCAGCTTTATTTCCATTTTCTGTTCAGCCTGTCTTGATTAGAATCTTTGCTCTGCCACTTATTAGCTGAGTATTTAACCTTAGGAAAATTGTTATCCTCCCTGAGCATCAGAGATCATCATCACAGGCTTGATACATTTGAAAAAATATAAGAGAATTTATCATGTGTATGGTACTTAAGGAAGATATACTTTGGCTAGAGTTACGAAACAAGAGAGAAAGCATTTAGAGCATGAGTGATTCATTTGTTCAATCATTCATTTAAAAAATATTTATTGAGCTTTACTAGGGGCTAAGACCTGCTTAAATCTAGGGATATAGCAGTGAATAAACATGACAGACATGGTCCCTGTCTTCATGGAGTTTATGGATAAATGGGAGAGACAGATATGTTATATATATGTGTGTGTGTGTGTGTGCATGCGTGTGTGTGTGTGTGTTTTTTTGGCCACACCACGTGGCTTGTGGGACTTTAGTTCCCCGACCAGGGATCAAACCCAGGCCCTTCGCAGTGAGGACGTGGAGTCCTAACCATTGGACCACCAGGTAATTCCTGGGAGAGACAGATATTAAACAAGCAAAAATATAAATAATTATTTAACTATACAGAAAAAATTCCAAGGTGATTTCAGAACAAAAAGACTTAAGTAACATAGGCAAAAAATCAAACCAGGTTTAGAGGCAACTATAGAGGCTGATTAGAAAAAGAAGTATTAACAGGGGTTGTTAATTGGGTAGATGTGGAGAAAACAGAAAGTAAAGAATCAAAGATGACTAAAGTATTAAGCCTGTGAGCCTTGCAAATTTTTGGTATTCCTTAGAGGTAAGGAAGTCAGTGATAGGTTCAGATAACAATAGTTTATATTTGCATGGTACTTTACAGTTTACATATAGCATTTTCACTTTCTTGATGTACTAGAGATTTAGGAAATGGCAGCTGGACAGTAAAGTGATATGTCTAACGATAGACAGGTAGTTAAGAGTAGAGACTATCACTGTCCTAAAAGCAAGATAAATCACTTCTGATTGTCCTCAAGCCTATCTACATATGAGGACAATTAATCTAATCACAAGCAGGAGACAGTTATACTATTTACTTGAGAATTCTTGTAATTAAGATATCAACTCTTTTTTTTTAAATTAAGACAATAAAACCTGACATCCTCAGAAAAACAAATAAGCACTTACTTCTAAGAAACTTTAGGAATATCATTCAATGAATCCAAAGGACTCACCTTGACAAAGTCCAGGACAGCATCTCTTTGAATCTGCTTGGTCCTTATTTTCTCCTCCTCATACTGTAGGGCAGCAAGTTGTGCCTCTCTCCGAGTACGTTCTATTAATTGTTCTCTTCTCCGATGAAGTTCCAAGTCTGCATGTGAAAACTAGAAGAAAAGTATCATTTTGCATATGTAAGTAGCGATAAAGATCAACTTACCAATATTCTTTATCAATTTGGGAAACTACTGCTGACCCAAGCAACTTTTACTTTGCAGTCACCTAGCATTTCTTCAGATGTGTTTATTGCTAATCTTTTCCCATCTTTGCACTGTGTTCTTACATGTATTATAAAGAATTATTTTCTGTCTGGTGTCTAAAAACACTGTTACCAGCATAAGGTGCACATATTATATTAACTGTAGATTGAAGAGACAGGTAATGAAATTTATAGATATTTGGCAATTAACTGTAATTTAAGTATTATAAAAGAAGAAAACCATCTTAATTTTAAAAAAACCCACAAACTAAAACTGAAAAAAATGTTTTTACCTGAGTATGACTCGGTGATAGTGATAAGAGAGAAGATGGCTCAGCTGGAACCCTGACCCAAAAAAGAAAAAAAGGAAAGAAAAAACTCTTTGATAAGACAGACAGATAGATAAAAGACAAGTAGAATTTTATTGTTAATGCAGCTTTCTATTAATCAGCAGGCAAACTGTCTGGTCAGCACTGAAAGACCAATTGCATTTTGTAAACTTGAGCCCAAGTCACTAAATTAAGCTACAGGAACACCTGATGTCTCCAACTCACATTTCACGTGATGATATCACTGATGAAGCTACAGATAGCTAACAACTATCTATGACAGCCAGTGCTGACAATACGGTTATTTGAGATCACTTCTCAAACAATATCGTTTCTTTACAGCACACAGAACTACAATCTTACTACCATGACTGAAACAAGATACATGTAAATGGAGATGGTTTATACACAAAGCCATTTTATCAGCAGAAACCTGGAATACTACAGAACCTGTAACTGTACGTTTAAAGCACTCCTACTCCCATTTTAATTGAAGAAGCAATTTTAACAACGAAAGTAAAGATTTTGTTGATTTTTATCTTTTAGAAAAACATGAAACCTGATTTGATGCTTAAAAAAAAACAGTAAAACTTGCTTCTCGGTTTTATCAGTGTTAATTCTTATACTTCGATATATATTCCCTGTTGTAATCCCTGAATTTTAAAAATATAATATGTAAGAAAACAAAAACTTAAGCTATTCTACTATACTCTTTCATGCCACTTTTTTTTCTTATATTGGTTCCAAATCTTTGAAGTTTTCACAAAATTCTTTTTTTAAAAAAATTTCTAGCCATTAAAAAAACTTTTGACAGAATAAATTATGTTTATAATTTTTAAAAGGAACAGAATAAATAACTACCAAATAAATTACTTAATAACTTCCTACACAAGGTTTAAAATAATGTTAAAGCTAGGGAAAAACTTCCTTAACTTTCTACTAATCCTTGTCAACCTTTATCCTAGCACTCCTAATCAGTGCATCCTCAGTCACAAGTCTGACAAGATAAGAGGAGGAGAGTGGGTTGGTAGGGTAAGACTTTTAACTGGGATATAACCAATAATGAGAGATGAGTGACTCCAGTACTATATACTAGTCTGGGAGAAGAATAACTGGCATTAACTGTAAATTTGTCCCAAACTACTAATTTCACTGTTAATATTTCCTATAGCTTTTATTGGCCATCTGTAGATAAATGACACCAAAAAACCCAGAAAGGACCATGTAAACCCATCCCAAGTGGGTTTATGTGCCCTGATTTGAACACTATGTTTTAATAATGCTTTTCAAGCAAAACCTTTTAGTATACACCTTCTTTCTACTCCCATTTCTTTACTCTCTTTTTATACCAAAACCTCTTTAAAAAGCTGGTTAAATCCATTGTTTCTACTTCATTTCATCCCATTTTATTTTGAACCCACACCAATCTGGATCTGTCCTCATAACTTCACTGAAAACTGCTCTCTTCAAGTCTGAGGCTTTACATGTCCAAATCCAATAGTTATTTCTCAGCCCTCACCTTACTGAACCTACCAGCAGTATGTGTGACACTGCTTATCTCTCTCCACATGTCTTGAGATGCTCTCTTCACTTAGCCTCTGGGATACCACCCTCTCCTATCCCCATGACCTTTCCTGCTTAAGCCTCTTTTGCTGGTTGTTTAAGCCCTAATTCTCTCCCCTTTACTCCAAACTTATGTATCTACCTGCTTACTTGATAACTCCCCTTGAATGTCTAGCAGGCACCTTAAGTAGAACATAACCACAACTTAATTCTCATCTCACAGTCCAAACCTGTTCTGCCTTGATAACACTCTTTAGTGTTCCTTGAACATACCAAGCATGTTCCTCTGTCAGGGCCTCTGCCTAGACTGTTCCTCCCCTAGATAGCCAGAGTGCTTGATCCCTCTATTTTTTAGGTTTCTATCAAAATATTATTACCTCATAAAATTGCTCTCACTCTCCCCCTGCTCTGACTCTACTCTTTTACCCTGCTTTATTTTTCTTTATAGCACTTAGCAGTTCCTGACAAATACTTGTTACATATACTTGTCTACATCCATTAAAAGATTAGCTTTATGACATCAGGGACCTAGAACACAGCCAGACGGCTGCAGTGCTCAAGAAATATTGTTTAAATGAATGGCAGTGGCATCTTCCCCTCAAAACGTATGGGATACTGAAACAAAAACACAGGTAACTATATGCCTTTTTAAATCTTGAACTTATTTGAGCAGAGTAAGAAGCAGACTCTGAACTGCCCTTCTGCTTGTCTTTGTTCATAAAACCACATTTAATATGAGTAGCTTTTCTAGTTTTGTCTACCTAACATGAAACTAAAAATTTCCAGGTATTACTCAACTGTTCTGTAATTCTATACTGCTTCTAACTAGAAATTAATGAACTTCCCAGGACCTAGCCTGACATTAGCATCTCTCCTGAACTAAAATGCCAATCAAATTATAAGTGAGCCCTTAAAAATTTTTTTTGATATATAAAATGAATGACAATTTTGTTAGTTTTAACTTCAAGTTCATTTAATCCATCTTAGCAAATAACTACAAAACACTTACCAATTTATCAAAATACTTTTAATGTATCCCCCTACCTTTACTATCCCCCAGGCAAGTAGTGTCTTGTGTTTGTGTGTGGGAGGGGTAGGTAGGAAGAAATGTACATGGTGGGTGATGGGAGGGGAGGAGAATTAGGAGAAAAAAACAGGTAAGCAACTTTTCAGCAATGACTAATGAGCAAGTAGCAATATGTAAACTGACTCAATTCCTCTCAGTCTTTGTAACTGGAGGACTGATCAACTTTTTTGGTTAACATATTACTCAGGTTACAGACAAGTCTTGTGAGCCTGAGAGCTGCCAGTCATTCGGAGGTGATTTTGTTTTTCTAGGTTCTAATTCATGATTCCATTTGAATGTAAACTCTAGGAGGACAGGAACTTTCAAAGTTCACAGCTATTTCCCAATATCTAAAAACGTACTTAGCACAAAGAAGATATTTAGCACATATCTAACTAAAACAAATGAAGTTATGTATTGATCTTAGAGCTTAACTGATTCTTGGGATAAAGTATGGAGTTCTTATCCAAAGACTGTATTAAGGTCTAATGCTTTGAGACACCCAATTAAAAGTAATCATTGATTCAGTTTCTAGCACTGCGGCAGATTAGATACTCTGAATGACTCTTCCAATGGAAACAAAAAAACTGTTCAATAAAGTAATCTTTTAAAATGCATTGCTAAAGTGCCATAAAAATAAAGAATCCACAGATTCTAAAAAGAAGTAAAAACAGGAACTATGGATTACGGTTTGGTAGGCAGACTTTTGGCCCCCACGATCTCCACTCTGGTGTGTTACTCTAATAAATATGTTACACGTCAGAAAGGACTTTGTAGATGAAATTAAGGTTACTAATTGGTTGACCTTATCCAGGTGGGCCTAATATAATCATACAAGTCCTTAAAAGCAGAAGAGGAGGCAAGAGAGTTTGTGAGATGTGGCAGAAAGGGAAATCAGAGATTCAAAATGTGAGAAGGATTTAGCCTGTCACTGCTGTCTTGAGATGGAGGCAGCCAAGAACCAAGAAATGTAGGTGGACTCTAGAAGCTAAAATGACTCCCAGCTAATAGCCAACAAGGTAATGGAGACCTCAGTCAATAACTGCATGGAACTGAATTCTGCCAGCAACCTATATGAGCCAGGAAGTGGATTCTCCTCCAGGGTTCTCCAGATAAGAATCCAGGCCATCCAACACCTTGACTTTGGCCTTTTGAGGCTGTAAGCAGAGAAACAAGAGAAGCCTGCCCAGACTTCTATCTCTCACAACTGTAATATAATAAATAGGTATGTTTTAAGCTACCAAATTTGTGGTAATTTGTTACATAAGTACTAGAAAACTAATATATAAGGCACCTGAGCAAAAAGCTGGCTTTCAGTCAGTAAATTTAAGAAAACTGAAATCGTATCAAGTATCTCTTCCGACCACAATGCTATGAGACTAGATAGCAATTACAGGAAAAAACTGTAAAAAATACAAACACATGGAGGCTAAACAATACGCTACTAAATAACCAAGAGATCGTTGAAGAAATCAAAGAGGAAATCAAAAAATACCTAGAAACAAATGACAATGAAAGCACGACGACCCAAAACCTATGGGATGCAGCAAAAGCAGTTCTAAGAGGGAAGTTTACAGCAATACAATCCTACCTCAAGAAACAAGAAAAATCTCAAATAAACAAACTAACCTTACACCTAAAGCAATTAGAGAAAGAAGAACGAAAAAAACCCAAAGTTAGCGGAAGGAAAGAAATCATAAAGATCAGATCAGAAATAAATGAAAAAGAAATGAAGGAAACAATAGCAAAGATCAATAAAACTAAAAGCTGGTTCTTTGAAAGGATAAACAAAATTGATAAACCATTAGCCAGACTCATCAAGAAAAAAAGGGAGAAGACTCAAATCAACAGACTGAGAAATGAAAAAGAAGTAACAACACTGCAGAAATACAAAGGATCATGAGAGACGACTACAAACAACTATATGCCAATAAAAAATGGACAACCTGGAAGAAATGGACAAATTCTTAGAAAAGTACAACCTTCCAAGACTGAGCCAGGAAGAAATAGAAAATATGAACAGACCAATCACAAGAAATGAAATTGAAACTGTGATTAAAAATCTTCCAACAAACAAAAGTCCAGGACCAGAAGGGCTTCACAGGTGAATTCTATCAAACATTTAGAGAAGAGCTAACACCCATCCTTCTCAAACTCCTCCAAAATATAGCAGAGGGAAGAACACTCCCAAACTCATTCTACGAGGCCACCATCACCCTGATACCAAAACCAGACAAAAATAATACAAAAAAAGAAAATTACAGCCCAATATCACTGATGCATATAGATGCAAAAATCCTCAACAAAATACTAGCAAACAGAATCCAACAGCACATTAAAAGGATCATACACCATGATCAAGTGGGGTTTATCCCAGGAACGCAAGGATTCTTCAGTATACACAAATCAATTAATGTGATACACCACATTAACAAATTGATGGATAAAAACCATATGATAAACTCAACAGATGCAGAAAAAGCTTTTGACAAAATTCAACACCCATTTATGATAAACACTCTCCAGAAAGTGGGCACAGAGGGAAACTACCTCAACATAATAAAGGCCATATATGACTAACCCACAGTCAACATCATTCTCAATGGTGAAAAACAAACCATTTCCTCTAAGATCAGGAACAAGACAAGGGTGCCCACTCTCACAACTATTATTCAACATAGCTTGGGAAGTTTTAGCCACGGCAATCAGAGAAAAAAAAGAAATAAAAGTAAAAGTAATCCAAATCGGAAAAGAAGAAGTAAAACTGTCACTTTTGCAGATGACATGATGCAATACATAGAGAATCCTAAAGATGCTACCAGAAAACTACTAGAGCTAATCAATGAATTTGGTAAAGTAGCAGGATACAAAATTAATGCACAGAAATCTCTTGCATTCCTATACACTAACAATGAAAAATCTGAAAGAGAAACTAAGGAAACACTCTCATTTACCACTGCAACAAAAAGAATAAAATACTTAGGAATAAACCTACCTAAGGAGACAAAAGACCTGTATGCAGAAAACTATAAGATACTGATGAAAGAAATCAAAGACAATACAAACAGATGGAGAGATATAACATGTTCTTGGATTGGAAGAATCAATATTGTGAAAATGACAATACTACCCAAGGCAATCTACAGATTCAATGCAATCCCTATCAAATTACCAATGGCATTTTTTATAGAACTAGAACAGAAAATTTTACAATTTGTATGGAAACACAAAAGACCCCGGATAGCCAAAGCAATCTTAAGAAAGAAAAAACAGAGCTGGAGGAATCAGGCTCCCTGACTTCAGACTATACTACAAAGCTATAGTAATCAAGACAGCATGGTACTGGCACAAAAACAGAAATATAGATCAGTGGAACAAGATAGAAAGCACAGAGGTAAACCCAAGCACATATGGTCACCTTATCTTTGATAAAGGAGGTAAGAACATACAATGGAGAAAAAACAGTCTCTTCAATAAGTGGTGCTGGAAAAACTGGACAGCTACATGTAAAAGAATGAAATTAGAACACTCCCTAACACCATACACAAAAATAAACCCAAAATGGATTAAAGACCTAAATGTAAGGCCAGACACTATAAAACTCTTAGAGGAAAACATAGGCAGAACACTCTATGACATAAATCACAGCAAGATCCTTTTTGACCCACCTCCTAGAGTAATGGAAGTAAAAACAAAAATAAACAAATGGGACCTAATGAAACTTAAAACCTTTTGCAAAGCAAAGGAAACTACAAACAAGACGAAAAGACAACCCTCAGAATGGGAGACAGTATTTGCAAATGAAGCAACTGACAAAAGATTAATCTCCAAAATATACAAGCAGGTCATGCAGCTCAATTTCACAAAAACAAAAAACCCAGTCCAAAAATATGCAGAAGACCTAAATAGACATTTCTCCAAAGAAGATATACAGGTTGCCAACAAACACATGAAAGGATGTTCAACATCACTAATCATTAGAGAAATGCAAATCAAAACCACAATGAGGTATCACCTCACACCAGTCAGAATGGCCATCATCAAACAAAACTACAGGGGCTTCCCTGGTGGCGCAGTGGTTAAGAATCCGCCTGCCGATGCAGGGGATACAGGTTCGAGCCCTGGTCTGGGAAGATCCCACATGCCACGGAGCAACTAAGCCCGTGTATCACAACTACTGAGCCTGTGCTCTACAGCCCACGAGCCACAACTACTGAGCCTGCCTGCCACAACTACTGAAGCCCGCATGCCTATAGCCTGTGCTCTGCAACAAGAGAAGCCATCGCCATGAGAAGCCCGCACACCGCAACGAAGAGTAGCCCACACTCGCCGCAACTAGAGAAAGCCTGCGTGTAGCAACGAAGACCCAATGCAGCCAAAAAAAAAAAAAAAAAATCCTACAAACAATAAATGCTGGAGAGGGTGTAGAGAAAAGGGAACCCTCTTGCACTGTTGGTGGGAATGTAAACTGATACAGCCACTATGGAGAACAGTATGGAGGTTCCTTAAAAAACTAAAAATAGAACTACCATACAACCCAGCAATCCCACTACTGGGCATATACCCTGAGAAAACCATAATTCAAAAAGAGTCATGCACCACAATGTTCACTGCAGCACTATTTACAAGAGCCAGGACATGGAAGCAACCTAAGCACCCAACGACAGATGAATGGATAAAGAAGATATGGCACATATATAACGGAATATTACTCAGCCATAAAAAGAAACTAAATTGAGTTATTTGTAGTGAGGTGGATGGACCTAGAGTCTGTCATACAGAATGAAGTAAGTCAGAAAGACACATACCGTATGCTAACACATATATACGGAATCTAAAAAAAATATGGTTCTCATGAACCTAGGGGCAGGACAGGAATAAAGACGCAGACGTAGAGAATGGACTTGAGGACACGGGGGTGGGGGGCCGGGAAGGGGAAGATGGGACAAAGTGAGAGAGTAGCATTGACATATATACACTACCAAATGTAAAACAGATAGCTAGTGGGAAGCAGCTGCATAGCACAGGGAGATCAGCTTGCTGCTTTGTGACCACCTAGAGGGGTGGGATAGGGAGGATGGCAGGGAGATGCAAGAGAGAGGGGATATGGGGATATATGTATATATATAACTGATTCACTTTGTTATATAGCAGAAACTAACACAAAATTGTAAAGCAATTATACTCCAATAAAGATGTTAAAAAAAAAAAGCTGGCTTTCACCTTGAGGGTGGGTGTATCATATCCTGGGACTCTTGGGCTTTACTTATGATGGACACAGGAGGCAGGAAGGACAAAAGATAAAGCTGAGGTCCCCCTACTATGGGGAAGTGTAACAAGAAATCCTTGCATGACACTGGAATCTCAAATGACCACACTTTCAATATAAGGACACATGGTAACTAAAAAGCTCTTTTGAGATAAATTTCAAAGATATGAAATGTAACTAAATCACCATGAACTAACTAATAAGACTAAGAAGTCCAAGTTATAAGACTTCTTTCATTATTCTCCCTACATTTTCTTTATCCATCTATATCTCAGTCTCCTAAAGAACTTCAATATCCTGCCAAGTGTAAGTAAAGAATGATGTATGACACTATCTACACAGTAAATTTACTGTTGTTTAAGAATAGGCATATCAAGTCTACCACTTTAAGATTTCATAAAAATAAAAAGGAAGCAAAAACCAAAGGCTGGGAATTTTTCAACTATTGTGATACAGTTTATGACAAGAAACTTTTTGGAATTCAAGAATAAGAAGCAGTACTCTTGAAAAAAAAAAGAAGCAGCAGCAGTACTCTAAATGGCCAGGCTAAATTTAGAAATATTGTGTGAGGCACTAACTGTAGATAAAAGATCACTTCAATTGAGATAGGAATGAGGAATATATCGCTGTCTTGGTCTGTGGCTCTGTTTCTAATCAAAAGTTTAACTAATATAATTGCAGGACTCTGGAAATTCATTTAGCCCTCTTTATGCATAAATCCAGACATATCACTATAAAATCTCACTGCTATTAAGTATCTTCAAATCAAATAATTATACAGGTAATGGTTTAGGTGATCTGAATTTAGAATGAATAAATCAATTTTACTTCTTTTTCTATTACCTAAGCACAAAGGTACATTTCACTTAGCTCTAAATACATCATATTTAAAACACATAGTATCTAAACATCTTCATTATACATAGATCTACACAAAACGAAAATCATTTCATTACCTAATTATTGAGTTTTCAGACAGAAAGAAATAAGTAGAATTGGTTTTTCAAACCTGTTTTGATGTGAATATCTTCTCATGTCTTCTGTTTTTTGAAATTCCCTCATGGGTACTGGCTTTACTGGTAAACCCTAGGCCAAAAAAAGAAAAACAGATCAATTTAACACATGTATCCACATGTATCCAGAAAAGTGTAATTACACAGTTCACATTCAACTTGGCATTTAGGGATCTGTATATTACACTAAAAATATTTTAACAGAAACTTCAAGTGTGAATTTTCATGTTTAAAAGCATTATAGGCTATATTACTGCTTTGGTAAACACAAAACTGTTCACAATCCAAAAACATTTATTTTAAAAAAGCAGATTTTCTTCACACCGTATTTTATGAATTATAATGACCATACAGTAATATTTACTAGATGATAAGATGTGAAAGTTGAAAAGGATCTTAGAGGTCATCTAGTACAAACTTCCATCTAGAACAGGAATTCCTACCAACCCTACCGTGACTTTTGCTCAGCCTCTCTTGAATATTTCTAGTAATAGGAAGTTCACTGGGGAGATTACATTTCTTTACTTCTTCATCGTCATAAATTGTTACTTATGTTAGTCAGACAAATAGTCCTGGGGATGCTGGTGGAATACCAAGATAAAGCAAAAAGTAACTTCTATTTATGGTAAAATATGATATTAATTAAAAGAAAAATAGTGGCAATTTATTTATAAACTGAAGGGTAAAGGTCATTTCAAAAAATATTACCAAAGAAAATTAAACTGGCTTAAGTTATATGGACTATATACTGTAAAATAAAATTATAAATCAAAGGTAGAGGCTCATGGGATATCACACCACATATTTTGTCAAATGAGAATCTATAAAAACAATATAATCTTACTTCAACACCAAAAATAATCATCAAAATGGGTATTCTGGAAGGGGAAAAAAAAACTTATCCAAAAAAAAAAAAAAACCTAGAAATCAAATGTAAAACTATTTATAGTCTATCTCCAAGAAATAGGTACATCACACATAACTAGAAAATCTTCTTTGGTGAGTTACTCCAAAGGGCTAAAGCTGACTCCCGTAAAGTCTGGGCATAATCATATTAAATGAGATACAATTCTAGAATCTTGATGAGAGAATAATTACTCTAATTTCAGTGAATATGACTTTTTAAGTAAACAAAAATCTCTCCTAGTATGTTAACATCAGTGACTTATCACCCTGGTTTTACCA
The DNA here is from genome assembly GCF_028023285.1 of Balaenoptera ricei. Lineage (NCBI taxonomy): Eukaryota > Metazoa > Chordata > Mammalia > Artiodactyla > Balaenopteridae > Balaenoptera > Balaenoptera ricei. The sequence goes on along the minus strand of NC_082642.1, from coordinate 90,179,758 downwards.
TACTGCAATTACCTAAAATTATTGCAAGAGGTACATGAAATTTTCATGACAAAATGAATGTAACATTGGTTTAATTTAAAAAATAAATATGTCATAGTCTATAAATATAAGTCATACCTTATTTTATGACAGTATCACTATGTATGTGACAGGCATTATGATAAAATTAAACAATAGCAGAGTGTTTAAAATCTCAAATTGTTTTTAACAACCCATGTTTAGGTAGTATCCAAGAATATAAAAAAGTATTTCGTCACTGGTTATTAAACCATTTAAAATAATACTGCTTTATTTTATTTTTATAGGTGCCAAACTTTAGAAAGCCTTATGACACAGAAGTCATAAAGAGCCTTATGACAGAATCATAAAAACTACTATATATAGTAGGTAGATGGAATCAAAAAACTTATTACAAATTAGCCAATATAATGGATTAAAGAAATGACACTACAATTTTTCATCAGTAGCATAACATGCATTTTCACTTTTAGTAGAAATACCTCATCTACACAGCCTAATTAACAGTAAAATGGTCAAAGAGAAAGACCACAAGAAAGAGGATTCCCTTTTAGATTATAATGTGCATTGTTAACTTAAACTTTATTGCAAAGTAGTTGCCCTCTGCTCTAGCAGAAGTGCTTATAGCCTGAACCACAAGTTTCATTAATCACAGGTACACACTGCTATCTGTAGGCTGCAGGACTTTGATTTACAGTAGTCCACTTTATCTTCTGGTTTCACTTTTCGAGATTTCAGTCACCCACAGTCAACCATGTTCCAAAAATATTAAACGGATAACTTCAGAAATAAACAATTAATAAGTTTTAAATTGCACGCTGTTCTGATGAAACCTCAAGCTGTCCCGCTCCATCCCACCTGGGTTGTAAATCATCTCTTTGTCCAGAGTATCCTGCCTGTTAGTCAGTTAGTAGCCGGCTCAGTTAGTCTCTCTTGGTTAACAGATTGACTGTCGCAGTACAGCAGTGCCTATTTTACTTAATAATGGCCCCAAGTGCAAAAGTAGTGATGTTGGCAATTTGAATATACCAAAGATAAGTCATAAAGTGCTTCCTTTAAGTGAAAAGGTGAAAGTTCTTGAATTAATAAGGAAAGAAAAGAAATTGCATGCTGAGGTAAGATCTATAGTAAGAAGAAATCTTCTATCTGTGAAATTGTGAAGGAAAAAGACATTCATGCTAGTTTTGCTGTTGAACCTCAAACTGCAAAAGTTACAGTCACAGCATGTGATAAATGAATGCTTAGTTAAGATGGAAAAGGCATTAAATTTGTACAATGAAATATTTCGAGAGAGAGAAACCACATTCATATAATTTTTGTTACAGTATATTGTTATAATTTTTCTATTCTATTATTAGTTATTATTCTTAATCTCTTACTGTGACTAATTTATAAATTAAACTTTATCATAGGTGTGTATGTATAAGAAAAAACATAGTACATACAGGGCTCAGTACCATCCGTGGTTTCAGGCAACCATCCACTAGGGGTCTTAGAACGTACACCCTGTGGATATGGGGTGGGGGGAATACTGTATATAACTTTATCCAACTTTAAATAAAAGAATGTCATTTGAACACCAACAAAAAATACTGTGTTCAAAAGCCTTCAGACAGGAAGACCAAGGGTTTTTTTTTTTTTAAAGAATGATAATAACACTCTATAACATGTCCCACTTGAAGTGACTATTCGCTATTTCTAAAAGACTAAATACATCATTCTCCAAAAAGGCCCCAAGTGTTTCTCAAATAATCCCTGCTCAAAGCCTGGGACCAACTCCAGACATTAACATCACACACAATGAAGTGCAGCCATTTTATTATGCTGACTAGATACACTGAAGAATGCTATTTCTACTTGAGACCGTTGGGGAATTGGCAGAGATTTTGCAGTGGGCTGAATGCTCACTTGTTTTCTAAGGCAACTCAATGCTCCACTATAAGAGACATCCAAGAATTTTAATGGCAAACAATTTATATTCTGTGTGATTTCACATAAAAGCGCCAATATAATTAAGCTCATCATAAAAATTCTATGGTTAAGTCTGTATGTTGCTCCAAAAGTCAGCAGTTTGGTTCAGTTCTTAATTACTGATCAAACTATGATTTACCAGTTAATAACATTAAAAAAACAATAAGAACAACAATGAAAAGCATCATATTCCTCTGCATTTTCTTCCAAGGCACAGGATACTCTTAGGACTTCTTTTATTCCTTCTTCAAAATTCTGAAATCTGTCTTTTTATTTGAAAAATAAACCTAAACTTGACTTGAGAGTATTGTCTGATTTTAAAAAAAAATCTGAAAAACTCAGTAATAAAATTGGAACTAAATATAATAAAACAAATAATTAAGCCTAAACCAACAAATCACTGATATGATAGAAATTTATACTGTCATAAACTGTTTTTACTAGGGGATAGCAACAAATTTAAGCTTAAGTGTGTATACTACCTCATGAGAGATTCGCCGTTGTTCAATATATGCCATAAACTGTGAACTGAGGCTGTCTGAGTCCAGGCCCTTGGGTGGTCTCACTTCTTCCTCTTCTTCCTCCGCAGTACAGCTGTCAATATAGTCAATCTGATCCAGATCATGTTCCACTGTTCATACGACACATACACACACAGACACCAGAAAAAACATTCAAATTAGATAGCCCACAAAAAACACTGAATTGCATTCTTTCCTTTTCCCTAACATTTTCTATTCTGAAACTGGGAGGAATAAGAAGTTTAAATTACATAAGCCTTTATTATTTAGTCTATGGCCACTCACAAAAATAGGCTAAAGAAAAAATCTTAGTCCTAATTCACTATAAAGAATGCAGTAATTGATGGTAATTATTGGAAAACAGACCTCTAATCTTTCTTTTTTCTTTGGACAGCTCTTGACTATCTTAAACAAGACAGTTTGAGTTTGTGAGACAGATAAGAAGAACAATTTTTTAACATCGGAAAATATATCTTCTTTTAGTTTTTTTTTTTTTGCATGTTTTAGGTTTGGGGCTTAATCATACCTCTTTGAAGAGCTGGGAGGCAGAAAACCTAACATAATCAACTCAAAATAAAAGTGAAAAGACAGGAGGAAAGTGGACTTGGTGATAAAGAAGTAGATACTGACGACTGTTCCCGTTCCTGTAACTGTGGTCCATAACTAGAACAAGATTTATTTTCCTATTTAGAAAATTATTTTCTACAGGTCAGTATTGCAGATATTTTGTAGCAGTTTGTGGATGGAAGGGAATCATTTGAGGAATTTTTGCTTCTCAAAATGCTCTGGGGTGAGGAGAAGCACATAAATAACATATAGCCACATCATTATTTCTTCTAATACACTTGGGTGCACCCCATTAATTTTTTTTTAAGTTTAAAAAGTAACTATTTTTAAAAGCCACTTTAGATGGCACACTAGAAAAAAAAACTTACTACTAAGATGATTTCTCCAGAGATGTATTAACTCCCAGCCATTATTGTATGGTGGTCTATAGGCTGCCTAAAAGTTGCAGTTGCTGGGAATAGTAAATTTGAAGAAGTCTATTTCTCAATTTAGTTTTCTGACTCAGTTATTTCTAAATAATTCCATAACTGCAGTTAATATAAAAATGAATTGACTTATCATAATTATATAAATAGATAAAAGGCTGAAAAGGTTTTAAGTCTACACCCGTGTTAGAAACCAGGTACATAAATGCATTTTTCCAATGTGCTACAAACTTGTGTGACTAAATCAACAGTTCATTTTATAACTATCTCCCAAGAAAGCAACACCACTTTTTCATACTGTCTAGACCAGTGCTATCCAAGAGAAATAGAACGTAAGCTATGAAAGTGAACCACACATGTAATTTTAAATTATCTATTAGCCACATAAAAAAGTCAAAAGAAAAGGTGACATTAATTTTAATAATATATTTTACTTTGTTCAATATATTTAAAATATTATTACAACATATAATCAATATAAAGTATTATTGATGTTTTACATTCTCTTTCTCATGCAAAGGCTTCAAAATCTGATGTGTGTTTTATACTTATAGTACAGCTCAATTCAGAAAAGCCACATTTCAAATGCTCAATAACCACATGTGGCTAGTGGCACAGATCTAGAGATTATTTTAAGTCTGAAATGAACCAATGGGAAAGATATCTCATACAAAAGCAAGATTAAAATGGAAAGTACTGAAATGGTAAGTGACAGCAGTAAAAAAAGAATATAAGATGGTAAGGAAAAAAAGGCGGGGCAAACCATTTAATTGAACTCATCATTCAGAGATGAAAGGTCTTCTTAGATAATATAATAGATTTCTGGAAAATCAAAGTCATTTCTCCCTTATAGCTGGCCCTTAAAATTTAAACATTAGGATTTGGTAATTCAAACTAAAGCAATATTGAATGGAATGCTAAAATCAAGAGTCTGCTTCAAAAGCACAAGAAAGCAGAAAGAGCTCTGTTAATGAACTATAAAAATAATTATAAATTAAAAAAATTTTTTTAATTTAAATTACAGATTTTAAAATACCAGAATAAGGAAAACTTGGATTCAGATGCCCATGAAGAGCACAGTTCCAGATGAAAGAAAAGGTAGACATCAAGAAATGTACTGAATTCCTAAAAGAGGTCAAATAATGACCACAAAGAGAATCTTTAAAAAGGAGAATAGTACTTCAAAGAAGATCATGGTTAAATCAAGATTAACAAAGATCTATTCCAGGTAAACTGTCTTTAGTAAAGTTTCCTCCCAAAATAAGAATAAGGGAAAAACATTGTATTTTAATTGCAAGTCTGAAACAGAGAAACTGAAATTTAACCCTAATAGAAAACATTTTTTTTCTAATCAGATGAGAAGAGGAGGGAGGTCTTTAAAGAAAGACTGGAAGAAGCTACAGATACACAAATAAAAGGAGTGGATGTGAAAAGGCCACTTAAAAAGTCAGAGAGATTATAAAGACTTTGGATGTCATCAGGAATCATGTTTACCTCCACCATTTGTTACTACTATACTGCTGCGATTCTCCTGGTACTGGCTTTCTCTTCGTAGTCTTTGTTCTTTAGTAATTTCTGCTACTCGAAGAGGCAGATCTGAAAATTCATCTGTAGGCTTAAAAAAATAGCAGAAACATTAAAATAAATCATTTCAAATTTTAGACAACATGGTACTTAAAACACAGATATAATATAAATTCGTTAGAATTTATATTTAAGAAGAAATAGCAAAGTAGTTTCAGAGATGCATCTAGAGATGCACATATTATCCAACAATATGAATGTACTTAATGCCACTGAAACTCACTCTTAAAAATGGTTAAAATGGTAAATTTTATATGTATTTCACCACAATTTTAAAAAAGAATAGGGTATATATGACTCTATATACATACATATATGAATTTAAAGTATTGACATAAATGTATCTGTATTGATATAGCCACAATCATGTACACACCCACCCACGCACAAATACCCAAGCAATTCCAAATGACAAATGGGCTGTATTCTAAAATTAATTTGCTTTAGACTCCCAATAAAACAATGTTACAAATGGTACATTACTAGTCTTGCTAAACAAAACCTTAATCATTTAACCTAACTTATAGCTAAAATATTATACCTTAGTAATTTAAAAAGAAGAGAGAAAACATAATGCTGATAATTAAAAGAGAAAAATGAGGGACTTCCCTGGTGGTGCAGTGGTTAAGAATCCACCTGCCAATGCAGGGGACACGGGTTTGATCCCTGGTCCGGGAAGATCCCACATGCTGAGGAGCAACTAAGCCTGTGCGCCCTAAAGCCTGCACGTCGCAACTACTGAGCCCACGTGCTGCAACTACTGAAGCCTGCATGCTATAGGGCCTGCACGCTGCAACTACTGAGCCCGTGTGCTGCAACCACGGAAGCCTGCACGCCTAGAGCCTGTGCTCTGCAACAAGAGAAGCCGCCACAATGAGAAGCCTGCGCACCGCAACAAAAACCCAAACTCAGCCAAAAAAAAAACAAAAAGAGAGAGAAAAATGATATAATTAGCTGAGAAAGTTACTTATTTATCTTGAGCACGTGGATACTCTCCATTAAGGTTCCCATCTCATTACCCATCAGCCTACAGTTCTATTTTCTCACCTTACAGTTCCCCTTCTACCACCTCTGCTCAAGGCTATACAGGCCCTCAAAGTTCAGGTTTCAGTTGTAACTGGCTCAGTTCCCATTTGACCGTCCAGGATATAAAATTATTTATACAACACAATGAGGTAACAAACATGTAAAACACACAAGGTAAAAGATGGTAAAGAAACATAATACCATTTTTGATGGTAGGACTATGTGGGATTTTTACCCTTCTCTTGGCTATTCTATATTTTATATAACAAGAAATTGAGTCCAATTAAGACATTTTCCATTTTCATCATTTTATTTTTCCTTAATCATAAGTTATAACATGCAGAATAAACACTTACTTCATTCCCTGACCATCTCTTATCACCACTGTCCACACTATTGAAACCTGAATCAAGGGCTCCATAGGGGCGACCTGAGTACAGTTCTTCGTGGCTGTCAAAAAGAAACTTCAGTTGTTAATGTAAAGTTTGATATTTTAAAAATTAACATTTGAAATAGATGCAATTTTACTAATAAACATTTTCATGGCATTCAGGGACTTAACTATTTAGAATGAAATGAATATTCGTTTAACTTTTTAATATGAAAAATTCCAAATTCAAAGAAAGTAGATAGAATAGTATAATGAACTCCCATGTACTCATTATCCAGCTCTAAAAATATCCACATCCTTACTTCATCTATTCCTCCAGCCATTCCCAATGCCCCCCTCAATTATTTTTATTTTTAACAGTACTCTTTTTCTTAAAGTAAAATTTACATACGTTTAAATGCACAAACCTTTGACAAATGAATACATCTTTGTAACATACACACCTATCATGATATAGGACATTTCTACTTCGCCAGAAAATTCCCACACATCCCTTCCCAGTCAACTTCCCTCACCTCACCACTATGTGCTAAGAGGCAACTACCATTCAAATTCTTTTCACCTTAATTAGTATAGACTGTCCTCAAAGATGTCCAAGATCTAATCCCTGGAACCCATAAATGTGTTACTTTACATTGCAAATGGGAATTAAGGTTGCAGATAGAAGTAAGGTTGCTAATCAGAGGACCTTAAATTAGGGAGATTATCCTGAATTATCTGAATGGGCTCGATGTAATCACAAGGTTCCTTAAACATGGAAGAGGGAAATAGAAGAGGAGGATTCAATGCTAGCTTGAAGATGGAAGAAGGAGACCAAGAACCAAGGAAAGAAGACAGCCTCTAGAAGCTGAAAAAGGCAAGGAAATACATCCTACTCAAAACCTACAGAAAAGAATGCAGCTCTGGCATCATCTTAATCTTAGCTCAACGAGACCAAGATTTAGACTTCTGACCTACACAACCATAAAATAATAAATCTGTGTTGTTTAGGCCTCTAAGTTTGGGTGGAAACAATAGAAAAGTAATACAATTAGTTCTGCTTATTCCAGAATGCATAAAAATGGAATATGTACTCTTTTTCTACTCAGCATCATGTCAGTGAAATTCTTGATGTTTTTAATACCTTGGAGTAGAATGGATGAATTGTATGGTAAGCGTAGGTTTAACTTAAAAAACAAAAACAAAAACAAAAAAACCTGCCAACCTGTTTTTGAAAGTAGTTGTATCATCTTGCATTCCCACCAGCAATGTATTGGAGTTCCAGTTGCCAACACTGTATTCCCAGTCATTAATTTTAGTTATTATTCTGATGGGTATAAAATGTGGTGTTAATTTGTATTTCTCTGATGACTAGTGATAATTAATATCAGTGATATTTAATACCTTTTTATGTGTTTATTGGCCGTTCATTTATCTTCTTTTGTGAAATGTCTGTTCAAATCTTTTGTCCATTTAAAAATGCAACATCAATAATCTTAAAAATATTTTGCTAAGTAAAAGAGGCCAGACAAAATGCTACATAATGTTCAATTTCATTTCTATGAAATTCTGGAAAATGCAAAACTATACTGACAGAAAGCCAATCAGTGATTGTCTGGGGCTGAGGGTGATAAAAATATATGTATCTTGATTGTGTTGGTAGTTTTGTGACTGTATCCATGTACCAAAACTCACTGAATTGCACATTAAAATGGGTAAATTTTATTATTTGTAAATTTTATCTCAATAAAGCTGTTAAAAAAAATGTGCCAAACCATTTTTCCAAAATGGATGTTCCAGTTTTACTTTTTACATATCATATTACATAAGCAATATGAGGGCACTGGTTGTTCCACATCCTAACATTTGGTGTTGTCAGTCTTAATTTTATTCGTTCTTGTAGATGTGCAGTGGTATCTCATTACATTTCGATGATGACTAATGATAAGCACTTTTTTGTGTGCTTATTAGCCATTTATATATCTTTCTTTGTAAAGTCTATTCAAGCCTTTTGTCCATTTTTCAACTGGGTTGTTTGTCTTTTTAACATTAAGTATAAGCAGGTATTCTTTAGATATTCTGGATACAAGTCTTTTGTCATATATGTATTTTGTAAATATTTTCCCCCAGTCTGTGGTTTGCCTATTTGTTTTCTTAATATTTTCTTTTCGTAAATAGATGTATTTAATTTTCATTAAATTTAGTTTATCATTTTTTTTAATGGTTATTGCTTTCTGTGTCCTCAGATATCCTTGCCCACCCCAAGTCACAAAGATATTCTTCCATATTTTCCTCTAAAAGTTTTATAGCTTTAGTTTTTACTTGTTTATAGCTTTAGTTTTTACTTGTTTTTAAACATAGTTTTAAAAGTTAGCTTAATTTGAAGTCTAAAACACGATAAAGACTCTGTTAAAAATTGGTCTATTAGCATTTCATTTAATAAGACTGCCTAGGGTGAAAACAACTTTCAATGGTACAAATTTAAAATATGTAGTGTTCTTCTGGTATCAAATTTTGTATTCCATGTATTCTTACATAGTTTGTGTACATAACTTTAAAAAAGTTATTGTGTCATGCTGTCACAATGAATCAGAACCTAAGGTACAGGGAAAGAGCAATGTATTTGGATTTCACAGATAATCTAACCAACTATTAGCTCAAAGAAGTTGCTTAACTTTTGTAAAATGAGGTTAAACATTCTTACTCATATGCCTTCACATAAAGTGAAAGGTGTTAAGTAAAAACAAAAGAACACAAACAAAAACCCTATGTGAATATAAGACACTTTTATAACTTGTCATTTATTTTTACTGATAAAGATCTTACCTTGTATGTATTTAGTAATATACAGACCTATTTGTCCAATGTGCTAAACATGCTGATCATAAAGATCCAAAAATATAGGCACTTTCCAGCTATCTAATTCATTTTCCTACCCTCCACTACAAAGATCATTTAGCAAAATAAGTGTCTCAGTATAATTCTAAAATTACTTCTCTCTAAAAAAAAAGTAGTGAATTTCCCCCAACTTCTTATCTTGAAAACATTCATATCTACACAAGAGTTGGGAGAGTAATACAATGATATCTATTTGCCCTTCATCTAGATCTCCCAATTGTTAGCATTTAAGTAAAATGTTTTATGTATACTGTCTACATGACATGTCTGCTTTTATGCCTGTTTTAGAGTCCAGATCTTAAGGACAGGTACTGTGTGTGTTTTATCACAGCAAAGTCAGGCCAAGGTACCTAATTTTAAAAGCTTTCTAATGAAATATATATTTAAGCCATACTTAAAGAATTCTTTTTTGCACATGCCAAAAGAAATACATGTATTTCAGGATTTACTGAACAGTACTTTTTAATAGTATGTAAAATTTTCAAGTAAAGATTTTCAGATTTCTAGAGGATACTGTTTTATATAATGTATTTTCTGTGAAGTGACCAATCAAGGTAAGCCTAATTTTACTGTGCTATTTTATAAGTGGGCAACATAAAGAGAAAAAAATCTTTGCACTAAGCTATTATTTTATCTTCTTTATTCAGTTACCTTTAGCTTCTCCACATATTTGCTCTGCCTCAGAGATTAAACTGATAAGATTAAAGTGAGACATAGGTTAACCAACTCTCCAGGTTTGTTCAGGATTTTCCTGGTTTTAGCACTAAAGTCCTGTGTCCCAGAAAACTCCTTAGTCACAGGTAAACTAGGACAGATGGTCACCCTATGTATAAATATGGCCTTTGTGAGGCCAGGAAGAGTTGTGCCAGCCAGGCTCCAGCTATGTCCTGTTAGAAAGTCCAGTCTCTTTAGTAAACTACCTAGCATAAAATGGATTCAAATGCTTATGTTACTCTGTGTGGCAGGGAGATGAACTGTGAATCAGTATAGTGCAGTAAGGAGTTTAAAATATGGCTTTTTTCAAATAGTTTAACAGATCTGGACTGATAACTTGGCACCATCATTTCTTAGCTATGTGACTTTAATTAACCCGTTTTACCTCTTTCAACCTGTTTTCTCGTAAGTTTAAAAAAAAAAAGATTAACAACACCTATCTCACAGAGTTGCTATAAAGATTACTTGAGAAAATATAAGCTAAGGACCTGCACAAAGCCTGGTACAAAGCATTAAATAAAAGTTATCATTCTATGAAGACTGTGTCCTTAAGAGAGAGTCACTAAATCTGCTTCATTTGAGTTTAGTTCACCAAACATTTATTGAATGCCAGGCAGTTTTCCAGGTGCTTAGAATATAAATATGAATAAAGGATGGCCACTGCTTTCACAAGCTCAGGCTTGTTGTAGAGAATTAATTCCACTACTGGGGTTACAGAGGCAGGACTTTTCTTACCAGTTGCTTAGTCGTTCCTTCGTTTGGGCTCACTGCCACGTCATCATAAATAAATATATTTAGTCTATAAAATAAAGCTGCTTAAAATCATCAGAGCAAAAAAGCATAGTTCACTTTAGATCACTATTTTAAAAAATGTGTGCCATTGTATAAAATAAAGTTATCACAACAGTGTAAATTGCTAAAGGAGTTGGAAACATTTACATCTGAAAATGAGTAAAAACATTTGTGACCTTTATAAAATGATTTAAGAAAGACTGTGTGATGTTTTTATGCTACACAAAAGTAGTTAGAAAGTTGCAACTAAGGATTGAAATTACCACAGCAGTAACTTGTACTGAATACCTGAAGAGCTACAGGATTAATAAAAATTCTCTTTAGCAAGACAGGACTCTTAGACTAAATTTGTCCAAGATCACAGTAGACAGCTAATAACTCTAATGCCTAATATTCATATAGGGCTTTATGGTGAGCAAAGCACTTTCAAACACAGGTCATTTGATCCTCACAACTACTGTTAGAATATAAACAGGGTAAAGATCACATTGAAGAAACCAAGGTTCAGAGAGGTTAAGTGAACTGCCTAATAGTACAGAGATCCAGAGCTAGAACTAAGGCCTTCTGACTCCATGACTGCATTTTGAATAAATGCACTGCTAACTACAATGCAATCTTACTAATCTGTACCTTAGTGAGAAAGACATGAAAGTACGATGTCTCATTTGCTGGTACATGAGGAGTTGAAGGAAATATTTTTGTTTTTTATATATATATAAATAAAGTAACATAACTCTGGAAAAAATGGAAAATGTATAAGACAGATTAACCTAGGGAGCATAATTAGGGATTATTATAGGGATTGGAATATATTAGATCTATAATTACTAATTCCTTTGGAGAAACATGACATGTTTATGCTACTTAGACTTCCTATTTAGGAAAGGTTTCTCTATTGACTGAAGCTTTCCTGTATCTCTTAGCAAATACACACAAGTCTCTTCCCAGGATTTTTTGATTTTTTTTTTTTTTTTAAAGAGATTTTTAAGAGGCAAAGTGGCAGGAATTTTTTTTAAAATTTTTTATTTATTTATTTATGACTGTGTTGGGTCTTAGTTCCTGTGCGAGGGCTTTCTCCAGTTGCAGCAAGCGGGGGCCATGCTTCATCGCGGTGTGCGGGCCTCTCACTATCGCGGCCTCTCTTGTTGTGGAGCACAGGCTCCAGACGCGCAGGCTCAGTAATTGTGGCTCATGGGCCTAGTTGCTCCACGGCATGTGGGATCTTCCCAGACCAGGGCTCGAACCCGTGTCCCCTGCATTGGCAGGCAGACTCTCAACCACTGCGCCACCAGGGAAGCCCTGATATGTTTTTAAAGTAAAATAATGAAGATTGCTATATTTAAAAAAAAAAATTAGGCCAAGACTAATTAGTCTTCAAAACTAAGGACAGAGTCACAGAGAGAAATAGGTTCTTCAATTAGCACTGCAGCCCTCAACCAAAGCTCACTGTTCATACAGGTAATGATGCTTCCTCCTTGGTTTCTTCAGGCATACCCTCACATACACATAACCAGTAATCACTATTCATGTCTTACACGCAAACCTCAAAGGCAACAGTAGCAGTTTAATGTTCCTACTCCGCTATTTCAGGAGAGGAACACTTTTCCTTCCCAAGGATTACTAACTCCAAGGGAGAAAATAAATTAGTGTATATATAAAAGAAAACCTACTTTTATTTGTTGTACATCTTCTTTAAGAGTACCGGAGTAGAAACTTTTAGAAATATTTAAATAGGAAAAACAAAACTTTCTTCTATAAATAAGAAACAAGAGTTCCATATTATAAGCAATGAACTGAGGTAGGAGGAAAAAGAAATGAAAAGGAGATAATGGAGAAAATTTAAAATTCTTGGTATTAGTGGTCTGGGTCTCCTCATATCCACCCCCACTGCCAAAATCCTTCCTCTAAGAGAGGTCTAGATTAGCACATTGTATGTAAGACCTAACCCCTACCATCTGTCAAAACCTTTTATGTCCTCCTTAACACCACATATGTGCTTTCAGTCCTCTCAGAGTTAAAAGGATCTATCTATCTATCTATCTATCTATCTATTGGCTTTGTTGGGTCTTGCTGTGCGTGGGCTTTCTCTAGTTGCGGCTGAGCCCGTGCACTGCAACTACTGAAGCCTGCACGCCTGGAGCACCTGCTGCGCAACAAGAGAAGCCACCCCAATGAGAAGCCCCCTTGTGCCTCTTTCACACAGAATCTTCCTCCCTTTCAGAGTTTATCACTTACTTGAATTTTTGAATATGCATCTGCTTTTTTGTTTTGTTTTTGTTTTTTTTTGGCTACGCCACACAGCTTGCGGGATCTTAGTTCCCTGACCAGGGATCGAACCCAGGCCCCCTGCAGTAGAAGTGTGAAGTCCTAACCACTGGACCACCAGGGAATTCCCTATGCATCTGCTTTTTACAGTTTCTTTTTTCCTTCAAATTATTTTTGTATTTTTAATGCCTGCTTTTAGAAACTCTACCAAAACAGAAGTTTGTTAATCTGTTTTAGACTAAGACACTGAGAAGGTTAGGACTGTGCTTTTACGTAAATGTGACAAGTTCTAAGAGAAGGCCTAAAGGGTTCTCTTTTGAGTAAAGTCTATGAATATTACTGCACCTTCACTGAGACATCAATTTTGCCTGTTTAGAGGCCTTTTGAATTTAACTCCTGCTACTTAAGATTGTTCCATTGGTTGGGAATGCCAAAAAAATAACTTTGTAAAAGTCAGGTGTTATATGTAGCTGAGGGATTCACAGACTTAAAAGATCGTGAAGTGACATTAATGGTCATCAAATCCAACCCCTTCACTCCCTCTGGGAAAAATGAAGCCCAAAAAGTTTGAATGACTTGCCTTAAGTCACAGAGCTAGTTAACAGGAGAGCCAAGGTTAGTATTCAAGTCACTTAGACCAGTAGTTTTCAACTGGGGACCCCTCAGAGGATATTTGGCAATGACTGGAGACACTTTTGTTTGTCACTTTGGAAGGTGCTACAGATGCCAGGGATGCTGTTAAACACCTTCCAATGTACAGGACAGCTCCTCACCACAAAGAATTATCTAGTTCAAAATATCAACAGTGCTGAGGTTGAGAAACCCTGACTTAGGACTACACTTTGTCACATCTATGTAATCAACTTTTACTCAATATAAGCATTCTGAGAAAAATTGTGTCAGAATAGGATATTTCCCTTTGGTCAAACAAAGAGTCAGGTAAATTTAAAGGTTCAGTTTATTTGATTCTCTGTGAGATGGAATATAATAATAAAAGAATACAACATACTCACCAGGAGCCAAAACCCATGGGTCTCCTATCATAATCTGGCAGATCTGGAGCAATCTTGCAAGCCTGTATGTTCAGGTATTTAAATATGTGGATTTTGCCTTTTATACATATCTAAACAAAGTAACATATAAATACAACCAAATTATTACTCATCTGAAATATATGTGTCCCCTCGCCTTTTAAAATAAAAATACATTTTTACTTAATGTATATTGGAAATAGAAGGCATTTCTATCAAGTATATACAGTAATATTAAAAATGTACTGATTATAACATTATATCATTTGTTACTTTAGGCATTTAAGTGATATAAATGTAGGTTTTTGTTTTCTAGTCACTAATAAGTTTCAGTAACATATAAAATAAATAATTTATGATTATAAACACTGTTAGAATACCAAGTAAACTTATATTGATTGGTTAGGCATAGTCAGGGATTTAAAGCATTGCTCCCCATGGATTATATTGGTAACTTTTGTTTTTAGGAATCCAACAATCATGCACAATTACGTTTTCAATCCTACTTCCTGTAAGAGAGAAAAGCAGGAAATGATTAAAAAAGTTATATACACTTCTGTTGCTACCTACTGACTTCTGTCCCATAAGTCAACACACAAATTCTTTAGGATTATGAGACCTTTCTATAGTTATGAAGTTTACTCATAAAGTTTAACAGCTGCCATACAGAGGCTTGTACAAGACCATCAATTAATTGCAGAGTAAGGAAAGCTACAGTGAAAAATATAAGCTGGTCAACACTTTTTAGAGTACAGAATGTCTAGAATCTATTTGTAAAGCTACCTTATAATAACTTTATTAAGTAGTTTCATTTCAGTCACTGATAAACAAATGACCAGACTGACTAAACGAGGAACTTAAGATTTTAGAAAATAGGAAAGTACAGAAACAATGGTCATGAGAAATACATTGATGATCTTTAGTTCTGTAAGCTGAGTATTTTGTCTTTAGCATTTACACTGTCTACATTTAAGTTTTACTAGAAAGAAATAACTCAAATTTTATTAGAAAAAAACTGTAAGGAAGACTCCTTCAAATTAAAAAGAAGTCAATTTAGTGAAAGGAAAAACATTTTTGGAATATTACCTATCTTCCATCCCATTTATTCAAGGCTTCTAAAGAATACATATGAGTTGTGAATTTATTTTAAAAGAACTGAATTTCCAAAAAAAAAGATAAATACATATAACTTATAACTTTTAAACTTCATCTTTTGTCAAAAAGTTCACAACATACTTCAAATCAACTATGGTTTACCTGTGCAGGAGGAGATTGTAGTGGATTATTATCTAGGGTGATCATCTGTAGGTGCCTGAGATTCCGATAACAAACAGGGATTGTTGTAATTTTATTGCAGGAAAAGTCTAACCGTATCAAAGGCAACTCTGCTAGCTCTGCAGGGAGATAAGGTGGAAATAAACAATTAATGATATTTCAAAACTAGACAATTTTTTTCAGGAGCTTCTAGCTAAATATAATGGACTTAACATAAGTATTTACCTCCATTCTTTCGTAGTGATTAACTGATATACAGCAAAGTGGCGTAAAATGAAATCTAGTTGCTTAGGGATGGTAATATTAATGAAAAGCAAACTGTCTGACCCCTTACAGAACAACAGAAAGTCTTAGAAACTAGGTCTGATACCACAGAAAGTGTGAACAACACAAGGATTACATGATAATCTGTATAAAGAACAGGTCAGATGCCTAGATCTTCAATCCCAACTCATGCAGCTAGGTAACTATTCCTTTCCAATCATGACAGGAGCTGAATTGAAAGGCTCTGAACTCAAGGACCCCAGGCACAATGGAAAGTCAGGATGAGTTCCCTGCTGAAAATGGAGGATTTAAGTAAAAGTCTACAAACTTAACCACAAGACCTTAGCACTTTCCTCCCCAACCTCACCCCATCCCCAGCTCCTGACTGGCAGTAGTTAGGAACATACACAACACTGTAGAAGAAGGAAAACATCTTTCTCTGGAGAAACTATACTGTCCCATATAAACGGCCTTTAGATACTGATAGGGAGTTTCCCCCAATAAAATATCCAGCTTACTGCTTAACTACTATTATACAATTCCTGCCCAGTATACTTGGAATTTCTAATTAGCTCTATACAGACAGTACATGATCCAGAGACATTTAGAAGAGCCTCCAACATGTAAGACAGAAATCAAAACATGCAAGCCAATCGAAAAAAAGATCTCTGAAAAAATAGGTAATATATAGGAAATAGAAGAAAACTTTGAAAACTAGAATTAATGTCTCTAATTTCAGAGAGATAAAATACTCAATTACTGAAACAAGAAAGGAATGTTTTTTTAAAAAATCAGAGAAAAACAAGGGTTCTTAGAGATGAAAAATAAGATGGCAGAAATTAAAAATTCAGAAGAATGGTTAGAGTATAAACAGTTGGAACTGTTTACCACCTGGTTAAACAAAAAGATGAAGAAATGAACAATAAAAAAGATAAGAAAACCATAGGATCAATTAAAGGAGTCCAATATCTAATTCACAAAAATTCTAGAAAGAGAAAACAGAGAAATCAGAAGACAGGAAACTATCGAAAAAGAGATATAAGACAATTTCTCAGAACGAAGGACGTGAATCTCTGGTTTAGATAGAAGCCCACCAAGTATCTAGTTTATTGAAATAAAACAACTCATACTATGGCACATCATCATAAAACTTCAGAGCGGTAGGGAAAAAAAAGGGAAGACCTTAAAATATTCCAGAGGAAAAAACTGGTAACAAACAATGGACTGGAATTGGGAATGGCATCAAATTTTCAACCATTAAATTTTTTTTTTTTTTTTTTCGGCCGTGCCATGCAGCATGTGGGATCTTAGTGCCCTGACCAGAGACTGAACCCATGCCTCCTGGAGTGTTAAGTCTTAACCCCTGGACTGCCAGGGAAGTCCCTCAACCATTAATTTTTAAAATTGAAAGCAAAAAGCGAAAAAAGACTTGAAAATCATTTGATAAAATAATTTTCAACCTAGAATTTATAACCAAATTATTAATCAATGGTGAGCACAGAATAGAGATATTTTTTTTCAAGTGAAATCTCAAAAAATGTTTTCCTATCACATGTTCTCAGGAAACTACTAGAAGATGCCCTCTAGCAAAACAAGGGAGTAAAGTAAGAAAGAGGAATTATTTGTCAGTTATACCTCAATAAAGCTGAAATTAAAAAAAAAAAAAGTAAGAAAATACACATGAAGTCCAGGAATAAGAGGAATAAGAGTTCAGCAAAGAAGAAGAAAAGCTAGGCAGAAAATAACAGAGAACAACCAGTCCAGACTGGAAGAGAAAGAAAAAAGGTTCAATGAGGGAGATATTCAGGGGAAAAAAAGAAAGATACATAATCTGATTGGTTTGACTAATAAAGCTGCTGGAAAAAGAGGGAGGAATTAGCCACGGGTACATAAAAAGCTAAGTAAATTTTTTAAAAAAGGACTTACTAACTCTAGAAAAACAACAACAAAAACAAGATGTCAAAGTTGATAAATCCAGCAATAGCTGTAAAAGCAGATCATTCAGAAATATGTCAGCAAATAGTAGTGGAAAGAGTCAAAGGACTTGAAGGTATATGCCTGGCCATTGAAACTGGAGAGAGGAATGGCTGAGGCAGGAGAATGCTATTATTTATTTTAAGCTTATTACTATTTGACTTTTTGAATAATGTATTTGATAAAAATTAAAATTAATTTAAAATCAAAATGACAATATAACAAAAGACATAATATCTTTATCTACCAAACTGTAATATGTTAGAGATCACCAAGGAACATGAACTTCCACACTAATTTGTGTAGGTGTTGGATGAAGCTTTCCTGCCATCTCAGTTTAACTGAGTATGCTGAGATTACAAGATAAGTCTACAAAAAAACATTTGAAACTATCTGTGTGACGATTTTCTTGGTAATATGCATTCAAAATAAGATAGAGAAATAAATTAGATGATGAAACTATCAGACTGCAATCATCATCTGAAATCCCAGATTTTCATCTTCACCAAAACCCCAATTGTTTTGATTATTTAATTTCATATTAAGTCAGTATTATTGCATTAGTAAGCCTTTAAAGATCAACCACAGTAGGTGGGTCCTGAGTAGAGGGGTAATCCTGATAGAAATTTTGAGTTATATGTCAGTCATGATTTTGGTCGGTCCTGCTAATGGCCTGCATTCCCACTGCTGAGGTGGTAGAAGGCAGAACCAGGAGGAAATGAGGAAGGCTCTGAAGATAAAAGGTATAAAGGTTACTGGACAAGCCTACTGAAGGGAAAGATATGCAGGATTTTGGGTAGTATGGTTGCAGAAAATGTATAAAAGTGGAATGGAAAAGTCACTTTCTGAGACGCTTACTTGGGATCAAAAAATGTCAAAGCTACACACACTAGTATATTAGAACTCAGTATCATACAGGATCAAATTGGTATAAACATCTGGATTCTACAATGAAGCAAAAGCATCATTAGTTAATTCAATATTTACTGTACATTAGAAGTCGTATTTTGTAGAAGAACCTAGATAATCAATGTCATGAAAACATCTTCTAAAGATTCCTTATCTTTGAGACAGACATTCTGAAATGTTTATAGATGAATTTCTGGAAGTTGTTTCAAGTTAATCTAGAGGACAGAGCAAGAGAAAGAGGATGGGAGTATAGATGAAACAAGAACTTCCATGAGCTAATGACTGATGTAGCTGGGTGATTCATTACTCTCATTTAGATATTAAATTTTACATAATAAAATTAAAGAAATATATATTCTGATTTAATAAAATAATGATTTTCACCATTTTCACTTTCTCTTATAGCTTTCTCTTTCATGAATTTATATTTTTGAACGATTGATCAATTATACTTAATTAATTTGTTTAATCATTTTTATCATTCAAATACATGTACCAGAACTTATAGTCAGCCTAAGACAACCAGTCTCCTAGTGTAGTCTCTCACTCCATTCATTATTCATTTTACACATCACCTCCACACAGTTAATTAGCCTCTATCTGAACATTTCCAGTGAAGGATAAAATTATTAAATTCAATCAAGTCCATTTTAAGTCAGTCAGTGCTAACTGCAGGAATGTTTTCATTATACTAAACTATCCCCTTATCAAAAACATGTTATGTTTCTCCTAAGTAGTTATGCCAACTGAAATTTCCAGTGACCCTACCCTGAGTTATCAATTATATCAGTTAACAGGATCTAAAATTACAATCACTGTTCAATAGTTATTGGAGCTTTTCACTGAAGAGTCTAGCTTTTAAAATCCACAATGGAACAGATAGCACATATTAAAGAAACCATTACATCTCAAATACTGGCTGTAACTTTTATACATTTTTGAAGTGCCCATCAGTCTGAGAGATCTTTAAAATAAAAAGGCAAAAAACAAAACAAAACAAAAAAAACTGTTTCACAATTTCTTACCTTCAGGCAAACGTACTAAGTGATTTCTTCTTACATTAAGGTCTCGCAAGGCCTCCAAATTACCAATTTGGGAAGGGATTGTTTGAATTTCATTGCAGCTCACATCCTATTTCAAAAAGATACAAAGTAAAGAATTGTACTAATATTACAAACTTGCATGCTTTAAACTATCTGTAAAATGAGGTTGGAGAAGATAATACCCCTCTTGTTGTAAAAAGTACTATGATTCTGTGTCCAAGAATAATCCCATAGTTTGCAATAGCATTTAATTTTTAAAATGTATAGGCTTTTGACTGACTCTATACATTGTATATAGATCTACATTAATTTTGTGAGCAGAACTAAAGTTAAATGACTTAAGATGTGGACAGGAGGCCTAGAATATCAGATCAAATGAAAATGTTGGTGAAAAGGTTAAAAAAAGGTATTAAAACAGACCTTTAGGACAATAGTTTTATTTTATATTGTTCTAAAGAAACTAGAAGAAAAAACAAAACTATGATAAAAATTATAATGATAAAATTATTTGAAAGGAAATCCCATTCTCAAAATACAAGTTCAACTATTCAAGAATATAAAATAAAAATGCACTGAAGATGACTCAAATCATTCTTTATCAAACTGAACATGAGGGAAAAATAATAAAGTACACATAACTCAAAGGCTATGGAAAAAGTAGATACTATTCTATTAGCAGCTCATCAACCTGATTCTAATACATATATTAGGTAGGCCTTCTGGTATCTTGGCAAATAGCTTGATTCCACTGGTTCTGAAAAGAGACTGACTACAAGGTTCCAAGATTGATAAATTCAGGATTCCATAATTCTGAGACCAGCCAGAATTTGTAAACCCATGCATAGCAACAAGAAGCTGCCTAGGTTAATAAAAGCTCTAAGATGTCACAGTAACACTTAGAATTCCTCCAATATATAAATAAAAAGAAAATACTGAGACTTGCTATTAGAAAAGACCGCTTACAAAAAACTTCAATAAGCTTCAGACATTATTTTTAAATTTTCCCAAAATATTCTCAGAAAGAAATAATACTATTTTTACCTTTCCTACCCATTCATGATTGAAGTAGAATCAGAAGCTAGACTTCTTAGCCCAATGCTCTAGGTATCAAAGCTAAAAGGGTTCTAAAAGAAGTCAAGGGATCCCTGGTTAAGAATCTGCCTGCCAATGCAGGGGACACGGGTTCGAGCCCTGGTCCGGGAAGATCCCACATACTGTGAAGCAACTAAGCCCGTGCACCACAACTACTGAGCCTGTGCTCTAGAGCCCACAAGCCACAACTACTGAAGCCCGCATGCCTAGAGCCCATGCTCCACAACAAGAGACTGCACCGCAATGAAGAGTAGCCCCTGCTTGCTGCAACTAGAGAAAGCCCGTGTGCAGCAACAAAGACCCAACGCAGCCAAAAAAAAAAAAGAAAAGAAGTCGAAAGGATAGGAAGATTGAGTCTGAGCCAGAAGGGAATAGCAATCTATAATATTTCTCTCAGAAAATATGTATGTTGAAAGACAGCAGTTTACTTTCACTAAAAAAAAAATGAAGGAGAAAAAAAAGGAAAAGAAGCAATAAGGATGCTGCAGAAAGACCCACAAGGGAATCAGGAGCATTACGATTATTAATTTTTACTCTGCCACAAGCTGTTTTTTATGACTGAAGTATCAACTCACTTCTTTCATAGAAAGCTAAAAGCACCTTCTGTGAGACTTATCTATCTCTTAAGTATTTAGGATTCAATAAGTAGAAACAGAAAGTTTAAATAGTGGTCTAGTATCTAGACTCTAAATTTAATATATTTGTGAATTCTTATATGTGACCTTTTATATTCATAATCCACCTGAAAAAAAAAAAAAGTGACCCAACATGTGGTCCAATTAGACTTTATGTGTACAGTCAGTTGTCCCTCAGTATCCGCAAGGGATTGGCTCTGAGGATACCAAAATCCATGGATGCTCGAGTGTCATACAAAATGGTGCATAATTTGCGTATAACCTACATACATCCTCCTGTATGCTTTCAACCATCTCTAGATTACTTATAATACCTGATACAATGCAAACACTATGTAAATAATTGTCACACACGGCAAATTCAAATTTTCCTTTTCAGAGATTTCTGAAAGAACAATTTTTTTAAAATTTTATTTCTTTTTTTTGGCCATGCTGCATGGCTTGTGGGATCTCAGTTCCCTGACCAGGGATCGAACCCACGCCCTTGGCAGTGAAAGTGCAGAGTCCTAACCACTGGACCACCATGGAATTCCCAGGAAATTTTTTTAAAAAATATTTTTGATTCACAGTTGGTTGAATCCACAGATGTAGAACCTACAAAAACAGAAGGCCAACTGTATTTATTTTTTGTTTATGATGTACATCTTTGTTAATAAACCTACATGGAATTATACTCCCAAATCTCAATGGACATAATTGTATTTGACCATTTCAGAAATAGGAATCATAGGTTCTGGAGTTAAGGTAGACTGGTTTCAAATTCTACTTCAGTTATGGAACCTCTGGAACCTTTGGCAAATTACTTAACCTATCTTGAGTGCTAGTTTCCTCAGCTGTAATATGATGATAACAATTCATAATGTTATTGTGGTGATTAAATAAGAAAAGCCTTATTCCCATGCCCAGAACAAAAGCACTCAAGAATAACAAGAAGTGGTAGGTGAAGGTTAAGCTTCTTAGAAAATATAAAAAATAGCTCACTTTAGAGTGGGAGCTAGGTTCTAAAGATAGCCTATAAGGTAAAAAAATAAACCTGACCTTTGTACTGCCCATTCCTTATAGGCACTAACCAAAAATCAGAATATTGATGCTATTAACAAGATTTAATTAAAAAAATTCAAACCCTTTATTAAATTATGTCTCAAAAGTTTAATAACATAGAAATCACTTTATATTGATTAGAACCTGATTAGACTTTGATTAGACTTGTACTTTCAGTTCTTTCCCAATTCTGTGTTGAAGCACTTGAGAGCTCATCAATCAGTAAAACTTCATTATCAGTACTTAAAAATAACTCAAAAACACAAAAGAGTATGTGCATGTGTGTGTGTGTATACACACACACACACACACATATATAAAACAATCAAAAAATGAAATATTAACTCACAAGTTCTGTTAAATGTCTGAGATGTCCAATTTCTTCTGGAAGTGAGACCAATTTGTTATTACTAGCAATTAAGACTTTCAATGGTAAATCACACAAGTGTACTGGCAGTGTTGACAGCTGGTTTCGACTAAATGGGTAAGTAGAAAAAGAGAAAAGTCAGAGACCACCACTCAAGGAAAAAAAACTGCCATCTTTCTCACTCTATACTCAGGATACTAACAAAGGTAAGTCTTGCAAGGAACAAACAGGATATTAGATTTGAGTTCGAGTCTTCATTTCCTCACTTGTCAGCTTTGTGCTTTTAGGCACAGCATTTAATTTATCTGCAACTTACACAGATTCCTCATCTGTAAATCACAGGGCTTACAGGACTCTTGCACCATAAAACTCCTTTGTAAATAATGAAGTGCCATATAAACAAAACATATTATTATTTTATTAAACTTAAACTTATATAGGAAAAAATGATTTTAAAATAGGGTAGATAACTAACATCCTCTCCTCTTCCTTCCAAAGAGTTATATACAAAGTGTTTGTAATTTACTTCCCTCATCATTACATTATTATAACCAAATGTACATAAACGACCCAAATATAATTCTATGGGAAATAAGGGACAGATTGTGATTTCAAATATATCATATTAACTGAAGGATAGGTAAGGAATTTTTATTTATACAAAAATATTCAAATCAGAACTGAAAGTAAAAAACACATCTATCATTAGGATAAAAATAAGTTAAAATTTTACTTATGCAGATTTAACATCTTAATCCTTAGTAACAATTGCCCCCATTTTCAAGATCTTTGATGATTTTACTAACACAGATCATAAGCCTTTAAAACTTTTAGAATCTAATAATTAGACATTCACATACAAAACTGTCTACTAGTGCTACTTTGATCATGGGAAAAAACTGAAAGAATAAATATCCCAGAGGGAAAATGAGTTTTAGAAACATATAAACTGTACATTAAAATGATTACATATAAAAATATTTCCAAAGGATATTTCATGAGAAGGGGAAAAACTCATTTAAAAATTTGACTAAAAGCCTACAAAAAAGGAAAAGTTCACCTATAATTATATAACTCAGACATAACATTTTGATGAATTTCCTTTACTTCTCTACATTTGTTTATTTTCTCCAGTCAACATTTATAACTTTTATAATGAAATAAAATAACAAAAGAACTCTTGTAAGATGTGAAAAAATGGAGTAGATGAGTTGAATAAATGCATTTATATATTCAGAACTTAGTACGCAAAAATACGTAATCACAAAAACCAAACAAAGTAATTTCAGATGTACTATTCTCATTTGATGAAGCTTATTTGAAAATGTAATTGGAAAACCACTGCTACAAGACCGCTCCAAGTCTATTAGGCTAAAGGCTCTTAGAGTTTGTTAATTATTACAAAGACAAAGACAAAGGGAGAAACTAGAGGGATATAGAAAATACCGCTAATTTAGTCTAAGAATATGTCGAGATATGGCTGATATAAACAGACAATGTAAATTTTTTTTTAATTATTAGTTTTATTTTTTGGCCGCGTGGCATGTGGGATCTTAGTTTCCCGACCAGGGATCGAACCCATGCCCTCTGCAGTGGAAGCACGGAGTCCTAACCACTGGATCGCCAGGGAATTCCCCAGATAATGTAAATTTTAGTGAAAGGGAAGAGGAAAATTGAAAAGATCACACAAAACTAAAAATTAAAAAAAAAAAATCCTTACCTAATATTTAAGAACGTTAGAGCTTGCAAGTTTAGAATTGCCTCTGGTATATACCGAATACAATTTTGGTATAAATTGAGATTCTCAAGAGAAACGAAGTGACATGCTTCTATGGGAATTTCTGAGAGGCGATTTCGTGACAGATCTGAAAGAAAAAATAAATTAAGTTTAAAATCAATCCTTGGAACTTATTTTACTGAAATTTTAAATAAAAAAGCAGGTTTCATAATGGTTTGAATTTCCTAGAGCTCCTATTGTGGAGACTGGTCCAGATTAAATATTCAAATATTAAATGATTGAAGAAACCATTTTAACATATGCCTCTATACCTGTTGCTGGGAAATGCTGATTCCTTTTGACTCTACATATACTAAAAAATAAAACCATTATTCTTTGCAAGTAACATAAATTCCAAGGAATACCAGCTTAAAAATTACATCACAGAGCATGCTAAGTACCAAATATCCTAGAAAACAAATGGATCCCTAAAATCCACCTTCCCAAAAGCTCAGACAACATTCTGAGGTTTTCAGAAAAGCGAAGCAAAAGGAAACAAAAAAATATTGTTCCTTTCTTTACCAGTCAAAAAGTATCACTGTCATGTCAAAAGGACTCAGGAACCATCTTTGCTCCCACTGGCCAAAGATGAGATAATCTGAGCTTCAATAAAGATAATAATCGCAGCGAATTGAAATCTATCACATATTATTGAATTTATCCTCCCCAAAAGATGATAAAGAACCAATTCATTACCTCGTAAGCTGATAAAGGGGGGGGGGGAAAGCAAACATTTACTTTGCCTTCCCTATGTGAACTGTATCACTGAGTAACCAAATAGATAAAGGGAAGCATCTTTATATAAGTGTTCTAGCTATAAACGAAAAATAAAGATAGAATATAGCATTTTGCAACTCTCAATGAATTAATGGATCCAGAATTGAGTATTAATGGCTGTTATCTTTACAAAAAGATAATCAGAAAGTATATGCCCATTAGAAGAACAGAACATCATTTATGGTCTTGCCAAAGGGACAGAACCTGAGTCAAATCAAGCTTTTCCATCAGCTGCAAACTTTCAGAAAATGAAGAGGACAAAGAAGTATGCTGAAATACAGTCACTCTGTCATTACCATTTAGATTTAATTAAATACACTGTGAGATTCATTTGCTCACTACTGTTTTCTCTCTTCTTCTGCCCCTTAAATTCTCTGTTGAGAATTATTTGGTGAGAATCCTTTAACTTTCCTTAGATGGAGGATCTGAATTCCTGCACATCTGCAAGTACCTTGCTTTCACCATAACAAGTGAATGATATTTCAGCTAGGTATAGACAATTCTTTTCTTGGTAATCTGTAGATGTTATTTTACTACCTTCTAGTTTTCAGTGTCACACTGAGTAGTTCAGCACATATCTGATTATTTTTCCTTTGTAAGCAGCTTGTTCTTTGTCTCCCTCCACCCTTAAATTAACACTCTGGTCCAGAACTCAGTTGGTTCTTTCAATCCTTCTTTAAACCAGAGAAATTCTCCTCTATTATACCTTTAGTTGTTGCATCTCCTCCATTTGCTCCTTCTCCTTCTTTATATTTTTTTTCTGTTTTGATATACTCTTCTACTCAATGTTCCAAACCATGAATCTGAGTCTCAACAGTAATCATTCTCTCCCTAAATTAATATATAGAAAAGTTTTTCCCCTCACTTTTTAATTCTTTCATGCTATGATTAGAAGCATGTCACCCTGTTTCTCTTGAGAATCTCAGGATAAATTAGTTTTTGTTTTTTGGTTTTTTTAAATTGAAGTATAGTTGATTTACAATGTTGTGTTAGTTTCTGGTGAATAGAAAAGTGATTCATAAAACTTGATATATATATCCTTTTTCAGATTCTTTTCCATTAGAGTTTGTTACAGGATATTGAATATAGTTCCCTGTGCTATATAGTAAGACTTTGCTGTTAGATATATAGTAGTTCGTATCTGCTAATCTCAAACTCCTACTTTATCCCTTCCCTCCCCTTTCTCCTTCGGTAACCATAAGTTTGTTTGCTACGTCTGTGAGTCTGTTTCTGTTTTGTAAGTAAGTTCATTTGTATCATTTTTTTAGATTCCACATATAAGTGATATCATATGATATATGTCTTTCTCTGTCTTACTTCACTTAGTATGATAATCTCTAGGTCCATCCATGTTGCTGCAAATGGCATTATTTCATTCTTTTTTACGGCCGAGTAATATTCCACAGTGTGTGTGTGTGTATACACACGCACACACACATACACATACACCACATCTTTATCCATTCATCTGTCAATAGACATTTATGTTGCTTCCATGTCTTGGCTATTATAAATAGTGTTGCTATGCACACTGGAGTACGTGCATGTATCTTTTCGAATTAGAGTTTTCTCTGGATATATGCCCAGGAGTGGGACTACTGGAACATTCTGTTTTGTTTTATTTGTTAAACTTGTCATCTATCTCTTCGAATAGTTCTATTTCATTGAAATCACTTCTTCTAGATGTAATCCTTGTTCATCCTCTCTGGTTGCTGGAGTTCCTTTAAATGAATTATCTTCCTTTGCCAATTCATGGCTTGCCTCATCTTTGGAGCTCAGATCAAGCTGCTAGAGTACCGTGAATGGCATTCAACATCAAAATAGTGGAAGCAAGCTCCATGATGCACTGGAACTAAGCTTCCCCTCTGGGGCACAGTTCTTCTTGAGAACTCAAAAGTTTTGATAACTGCCATAGGTTTTTGCCTCTTATTTTCATTTGGATCCCAGTATGTCCCCCAGACTCACATATTCCCTACAGGTCCCACCAGCCTGTGAGCCTCCGAGTTGCTTCACTCTGAAGTAGTACTTAGTAACTGAAGTTGGGAAAGACCACCATCTTACCAAAATGCCTCCCCATATTGTATTCATTAGGAAAAAGTTAAAAGCCCAGGTAGCAAAGGGCATCAAATATTTACAAATAAAAATTTCCTACAGAATCACACGGTAAATAACTTATTTAATACAAAATACAACAAAAGTTATTTTATAAATTCCTACTTAAATTTTGTTAGTATGATTTTAAAAATTGAAGAAATGAAAGAAATAAATTTCAATTACAAACTGCTCCTTAGGGACTTCCCTGGTGGTGCAGTGGTTAAGAATCTGCCTGCCAATGCAGGGGGACATGGGTTCGATCTCTGGTCTGGGAAGATCCCACATGCCGAGGAGCAACTAAGCCTGCATGCCACAACTACTGAGCCTGTGCGCCACAACTACTCAGCCTGTGTGCCACGACTACTGAAGCCCGAGCGCCTAGAGCCCGTGATCCACAACAGGAGAACCCACTGCAATGAGAAGCCTATGCACCGCAATGAAGAGTAGCCCCCACTCGCCGCAACTAGAGAAAGCCCGTGCACAGTAACGAACATCCAATGAGGCCAAAAATAAATAATAAAATAAAATTAAAAAATTTATTTTAAAAAAATTGTCAGCAGAACTTCATTCTTTCTGGAGCTTCTAGGAGAAAATCTGTCTTCTTCTTTTTCCCAGCTTCTAGAGTCTGTCCACATTCTTTGGCTCATAGCCCCATTCCTCCATCTTCAAGTCAGCAATATCAGGTGGAGTCCTTCTGATGCTGCCATCTCTGCGGGTCTCCCTCTTCTGCCTCCTTCTTCCACTTTTAAGGATCCTGTGACTTTGCCCACCTCCCCCTGCTCCCAAATAATCAACGATAATCTTCCTATTTGAAGAACAGCTGATGAGCAACCTTAATGCCCCTTTGCCATGTAGTGTAACATATTCATAGGTTATAGGGATTAGGATGTAGACTAATCCCAACATCCTAATGGGGGGGGGCCATAATTCTGCCTAGCACACCTCTCAACTTTCTAAAAGTAGAAGCATACTTTATGTGTTTTCTTTTGTGACCTTCTCTCAACATTTGAGATTCATTCATGTAGTTGCATACTGCAGTAGTTCCTTCATTTTCATTGTCTTCATACTATTCTACTATATGAACGTGCTACAATTTATTTACTCATTCTACTACTGATGAACATTTCGATTACACACTGAACTAGGAGAGAAAATGCTGTGTAATAAGATTTATGTATCATCAACTCCAAACTGTTTTCCAAAGAGATTGTACCAATTTACACATCTACCAGCAATGTACAAAGAGTTCTTGTGGCTTCATATCCTTGCTAATACTCGTTATTGAGATGTTTTAATGTTTATTATGTTTTAAAGATTTTTATACAGTGGCATTTCATTGTAATTTTAATTTTCATTTCCCTGATTATTAATGAGGTACAACAGCTTTTCATATGTTTATTGGCCATCTAGATTTCCCTTTTTGTAAAGTACCAGCTCAAGTCTTTTGGTTTGTTGGACAGCTTTATAAATTCTGAATATGAGATTGTTATCAGTTATATGTGTTGCAAATGTGTTCTCCCACTCTGTAGTTTGAAGTTTCACAGTTTTTGTGGTGTCTTCTGATGAACGTCTTTAATTTTAATAGAGTAAAATGTTTTATTAATTTTTTCCTTTATGGTTAGTGGTATTTGCAGTTTTAAAAGAAATCCTTCCCTACTCCAAGGTCACAAAGATATTCTTTTCTAAAGGTTTTAGAGTCTGACATTGAATCTACCAGGAATTTATTTTCTAGTATGATGTGAGGTAGAAGGCCAATTTCATGTTTTCCTACAGGGATACCCATTTATCCCAGTGACAGTTACTGAAAAGACCATCACCTCCCCCCCCAACTATTTCCCTGTAACACCTGTCATATATCAGGTGCCTACATTTGCATGGGCCTGTTTGGGGGCTTCTCTAATCTGTTCCATTGCACTACTTATATATTCTTATGTCAATATTACACAATCTTAATTACTATAGCTTACAATGATTTCTGAAATCTAGTAGAGTGATGATGTACTCCTACATCACTTCTAGTAGGAGAGGTATTCCTTCCTCTTTGTAGTTCTTCAAGTGTGTCTTGGCTTTCTAGGTCCTTTGCATTTCCCTGTAAGTTTTAGAATGAGCCTGTTATATCTCATAAAAACACTTGTTCGAACTTTTACTGAGATTGCACTGAATCAAACAACAATTTGGAAAAAAATGACATCTTTACTTGATTTATTCACAGGTCTTTATTATTTTATAAATGATATATATTTTTCAAGTTTTATTTTCTAACCATTAGTTACTCACAGAAATAAAATTGATTCCAATATATTGATTTTGTACCTTGCAACTTTTGATAAATCTTTTTATTAGTCTATAAAATTTATCTGTAGATTCATTTGGATAGCTCCAAATCCACAATTACTTAGTTCTGTGAATAATGAAAGCTTGTTTCTTCCTTTCTGATACGTATGTACGTATCTACCTACCTACCTATCTATCTATCTATCTATCTATCTATCTACCATCTAATTCTCTTACAATGCTGGCTAGGACCTCTAGTATAATGTTGAATAAAAGCAGTAATTGAAGGTATTCTTGTCTTGTTCCCAATTTCAAAGGTTTTCTGTAGATATTCTTTATCAGATTAAGGAAATTCCTTTCTATTCCTAGTTTGCTATGAGTTTTTTATCAGTAACAAATGTCATATTTATCAATCTCTTTTTCTCCATCTATTGAGATGATCATAGGATTTCAATCTTTTACTACATTAATATTGAATTAATTTTACTCTTTATTCCACTATTCTTTATTCCATTAGTGTAGAACTGATTTTTTCCTTATTAAAACTTTATTCTATCAGTATATTAAATTTACTTTCTAATGTTAAATCTTGTATTCCTGAGATAAAATAAATTTAGTCATGATGTATTATCCTTTACATTAGCTAGACTGAGTTCATTAACATTTGGTTCAAGATTTTTGCATATATGATCATGAATGAGTTTGAACCATTTTCTTTTCTCATACTAACTTTGAGGGTTTAATATCAAGGTTGTATTAGTCTCACAAAATTTAGTTTGGGGGTATTCCCTCTTTTTCTATTGACTGAAAGGATTTATACAGCTTTCAAATGATTTCATTTTAAAAGCTTCTTAGAATTCACTGGTGAAGCCACCTGGGCCTACGTTTTCCCTGAAGGAAGATTTTTCACTATTGACTGAATTTCTTTAATATTGATAAGACTATTAAAGTTTTATATATATCTTCTTGAACCAGTTTTCAGTTATTACAGTCTAGGAGTTTGCTATTTTCATCAGAATTTTCCATTTTATTAGCATAAAGTTGTTCATAATATCCTCTTTATTTTTTTAATGTTTACAGCATCTGTGGGGATGTCTCTATTTTCATTTCTGACTTCGGTTTTTGCACCTTATTTCTTTCTTGAGCAACCTCATCAGAGATTTGAAAATATCATTAGTGTTTTCAAAGTATCCATTCTGGCTTTGTTAACCCTATTCATTGTACAGTTTTTATTTTGTTTATTTCTGTTCTTATCTTTATCATCTTCCTCTTATTGGGGGGAAGGGGTTGTGCTATTCTTTTCCTAATTTATAGAGATGGAGGCTTAGCTCAATAATTTTTAGACTTATTTCTTTCCAAATATATGCACTTAAAGCTTTTATAAAATTCCCTCTAAGTGCTGCCTTAGCTGTATCTCATGAGTCTATATATATACATTTTTTAATTAGAATATTCAATTAGAAAATATTTCCTCATTTCCATTATGATTTCATCTCATTCTGTTAGAAATGAATTCCTTAATTTCCGAACATATAATGATATTCTAATTATCTTTTTTGTTAATGATTTCTAACAACTGTATATGGTAAAAGAACATGCTTTATGTGATTTCAATCCTCTCATGTTTGTTTAGATTTTCCTTACGGTCCAGCACATGGTCCATTTTTATACATATTCTATGTGAGTCTGACAAGAATATTTATTCTACATTGGCTTAATGTTCTAGTTATGTCTACTAGGTCACATCTGTTTAACTGCATTGTTCAAGGCTCGTCCTTACTGATTTTTTTTTGGTCAGTTTTTTCTATCAACTGCTGAGAGAGAAGGGTATATTAGTCTTTCATTTTTATTGCTATTTGTCTATTTCTCTCTTTAATTCTTTAACCCTTTCTTTATGTATTTTGGACTTTTGTTATTAGGTACCTACAAAATTTTAAATTATTATTATTATTATCAATTTTTTTTTTGGCCATGCCGTGTGGCATGTGGGATCTTAGTTCCCCAACCAGGGATCAAATCCATGCCCCCTGCAGTGGAAGCATGGAGTCTTAACCACTGGACCGCCAGGGAAGTCCCCAAAATTTTAAATTATTACCTTCCTGATAAATCAAACTTTTTATAATTCTTAAGTTACTTCTTCCGTTCCTAGTACTGTAATTTGCTTTGAAATCTCTTCTTTTGGTTGGTTTGGTGGACTTACTTTAATGTGACTCCCATGATCCCTATTTACACCCTTGTATAATACCCCCTCCTCCACTTGAGTGTAGGTGGGACTTCAAAACTAACTTGCTCCTAACCAATAGAATACTGCAAAGATGATGTGATGTCATTCCCGTGGTTACGACTGTCTATCTGATCTGTCCTATCTCTGTTGCCAAATTTGAAGAAGTAAGCTGCTGTGAATTCTATAGTTGCAAGGAAATAAATTCTGCCAACAACCTGAGGGAGATTGGAAGCAGATCCTTCCCCTGTCACACCTCGAGATGAGAACTCAGGCCTGATCAACACCTTGACTGAAGCCTTGCAGCAGACCAGTCTAAACTGTGCCTAGGCTCCTGATCCAAAGAAACCATGAAGTTCCTTAAGCTGCTAAGTTTGTGTAACTTGTTATACAGCATAGAAAACTAACACAGTCAATATTTCTACAGAGTACCTTTTCCTATTCTTTAATTTCGACCTTTCTGGATCATTACACTTTGAACGTGTTTCTTATAAACAGCACATAGGTAGATTTTGCTTTCTTTTTATTGTCTGACAATCTTAATCTTTTAACTGAAGCACTCTATATTTAACATAATTACCCAATATATTTGGACTTTTTAAAAGGTCATGTTATTTATGACAGATGTAGTTCATTGCCCTTTGAATATCTATGCTCTTTCCTTCCTATCAGAATCTCAATTGTGTTGAAAACAGCAAAGGGCTCAGCTAGACCACTGACTGATATTTCCAATTTTATTAATCATTAAAGTTCAAACAAAGGAAATAAAGACAGATATAAAATTTAACCATATTTGTCCTGGTAACTAAATTGATGTAGGAAATTCTCATTTATAGCCAGTGTCCTGAGTTGGTATGCAAACTGAATGCTTTGAAACTACCTCATGTTTTTCCATAGAGGGAAAAAAGACTTCTTAGCTGTTGAGGGCTAACTTCACACACAATGCCAATGCCGATGTTATATATTCGCAAATATATTCCTTTTCCAGTATTTCCTATCTCAGTACATGATGCTTTTGTCTATCCAGTTGCTTAAGTCAGAATTCTGGAAGCATCCTGACACCTTTCTTTTTTTCCCTTAATCTAATCCTATCAACAAACACTGTCAGTTTCTTGGTCCAAATATATCTTGGGCCTCTCCATTTCTCTTCATCTCTTTGTCACTGCCTCTTAGAATTGTTCTAAGAATCAAATCAAACAATGCATGGAAAATTACTTCATATACTGTAAAATGCCAAGAGGCACACACGCATAAAGCCAGCTTCATAAGGCTGACAGCCATACAGCAAAAACAAATAACACCCATCCCCCTAATTTCAGGGTACTGTACCCTGCAATAAAATATTACAGAGTACAATACAATAATTTATGATCTTTGGTCACCAAAAAGAATATTGCTTTCAGTATACTCTACCTTTAAAAGGCAAAAAAGGTAGAGAACATTTATCTAAAGATTTACATTAAAATGTTTAAAATAGTTTCCTTATCTTTCAGTGAGGTTAAATAAGCAGAGAGGTTACTGTATCTTTGTGTCACTAGAGTAAACTTGCTTTCACACATACAGATAAGACTAGTTATTGCCACACAAGCCCCCTAAATTTCCATTTCTGTGTCAGTGTAGTCAGTTGTAGGCTGTTTCCAGATTGCAAGCTCAATTGAGATTTGCCAAGTATTGTAAACAGCCACAAACAGGATAATAAGCAATTATGCAATTAAGCTATTAAGTTACTTCTATGTATCATATCCTGAATGTGGCCTTGGTCTTGCACCAGCCATTATCTTTTCTGCTAATGCTAGTAATATGAGCCAACAACTATACCACTCTGGCACAGCCCTTGGATGTATTATTCAGTTGAGCAAAGCAGAAAAACCCTATTGTGGCCTGATAAAAATATGAGAAAAATTTTCGCTAAAAAATGTACCATGGGGCTTCCCTGGTGGCGCAGTGGTTGAGAATCTGCCTGCCAATGCAGGGGACACGGGTTCGAGCCCTGGTCTGGGAAGATCCCACATGCCGTGGAGCAACTAGGCCCGTGAGCCACAACTACTGAGCCTGCGCGTCTGGAGCCTGTGCTCCGCAGCAAGAGAGGCCGCGATAGTGAGAGGCCCGCGCACCGCGATGAAGAGTGGCCCCCGCTCGCCCCAACTACAGAAGGCCCTCGCGCAGAGACGAAGACCCCACACAGCCATAAATAAATAAATAAATAAACCCAAAAGTTAAAAAAAAAAAAAAGTACCATGGAAGTTTCAATTAACTAAAAGAAATATTTCAATGGAAAAAGTTTTAAGGCATTTTGTTTGCAATCAAATGCCTGATTATTTTCCTAATTTACAAAAAAGTTACCCTCCAAGTTAAACTCATCTCAGATCTACTTTAAGTTTAAAAATAATATGTTAAAGAGAAAAGTCTAAAAAAATAGTAAAAAGAATCTTTAATATTAATGGGGGGGTGCACAAGAATGATCACTCTAGATTCACATAGCAAATATTCACTGAGTAGGGACTATGTCTGTTTTGTTCAACTCTGTATAGTTGGCACTTAGTAGTGCCATAGTACATAGCACATAGTAGGTACTCAATAAAATATTTATTAAAAAAAAGACCAAATAAATGAATGAAACAAAAACTCCGGAATCAGAAATGGGTAAGAATCCTGTCCTCCATCTTATAGAGCTTCATCTATGGTAAGACTGTAACATAATTAATATACTGATAAAGGACCAAATCACAATTTTGCCTTTATGATTTTCTTTTTTAAATACTACATAACCTGGATTGAAAATAATTTATTTCCAAAAAAGTGTTAGATAAAATGAACCAAATCCAACTCTTGAGGGAAAAACTATTATGTGCATCAAACCATAGATAAGTATTTATAATTTAAAAAAAGCTGAGATAGGTTACAACCATAAGAAAGAGTGGTTAAGGTATATAAAAAATGACATTGGGGGGCTTCCCTGGTGGCGCAGTGGTTAGGAATCTGCCTGCCAATGCAGGGGACACAGGTTCGAGCCCTGGTCTGGGAAGATCCCACATGCCGCAGAGCAACTAAGCCCATGCACCGCAACTACTGAGCCTGCGCTCTAGAGCCCGTGAGCCACAACTACTGAGCCCGTGTGCCACAACTACTGAAGCCCACGTGCCTAGAGCCCGTGCTCTGCAACAAGAGGGGCTGCTGCAATAAGAAGCCCGTGCACTGCAACAAATACCCCCACTCACCACAACTAGAGAAAGCCCATGCGCGGCAACGAAGACCCAACGCAGACAAAAATCAAATAACTTTTTTAAAAAAATTTTATTTATTTATTTTTTGTCTGCGTTGGGTCTTTGGTGTTGTGCATGGGCTTTCTCTAGTTGTGGTGAGCGGGGGCTACTCTTCATTGCGGTGCATGGGCTTCTCATTGCAGTGGCTTTTCTTTGTTGCAGAGCATGGGCTCTAGGCATGTGGGCTTCAGTAGTTGTGGCATGCAGGCTCAGTAGTTGTGGCTCACGGGCTCTAGAGCGCAGGCTCAGTAGTTGCGGTACACGGGCTTAGTTGCCCCGCGGCACGTGGGATCTTCCCGGACGAGGGCTTGAACCCGTGTCCCCTGCATTGGCAGGCAGATTCTTAACCACTGAGACACCAGGGAAGTCCCTAGCATTTCCTTATATTCTGACACAGCAAGATGTTCCAGGCTTATCTTGCAACTTCTGTGCCCCAGTTGTAGAATCAGCTATTTTTCACCCTCGTGTAACAGCAACATCTGTGGCATTAGATTTGTGGGGTAGGGGGCAAAAGGGAAAACCACCAATCCCAAGGGAAGTTTCAGAATTAATGACCGTTGGGGTTTTTTTTGTAAGCCACTAAGCTTTGTAGTGGTCTGTTATACAGTAATTGAAAAACAAAACAGAAATTGGTACCTGGAAGTGGTGTGTAACAAAAAACTAAAACATCTGGCACTGGCTTAAAATGAGGCAGCAGGCAGTGGCCCTAAGGGGCCTCCCAGTGCCTGTTAGTGGAGGCTGGAGGGCAGTGGAAAAAAAAAATGCTATTGAAGGCTGGAGAAAAGGGCACCCTAGTTCTGCTCTGGCAGAACAATTAAAGAAACTATAACCTGCCATATCATGATAGGTACAGAGGGTATCTAAAGGATTTAAATCACCATAAATACATGTGGCTATCTGTAGTGAAACATGTTAGTTGAAGAGGTATATGACAATAAAGATCACTAAGTATTAATCTTAAATCTTGATAAGAAAGGGCATATATATATTTACACACATACATACGTATATATATTCCTGTAATTTTCTAATTAAATTTTTCTCCCCTCACTTATTTTTACATATCATTCAAATGTATTACATATTATTCCTTTTCAAATAATGCAGAGAAGACAAAAAAAGTCAACCAACTTAAAAGACTCTCTTTGCTCACACAGGAAAGAAC
Organism: Balaenoptera ricei; assembly: GCF_028023285.1. Classification (NCBI taxonomy): domain Eukaryota; kingdom Metazoa; phylum Chordata; class Mammalia; order Artiodactyla; family Balaenopteridae; genus Balaenoptera; species Balaenoptera ricei. The sequence continues at coordinate 90,143,405 of NC_082642.1, read as the reverse complement.
GTGAATTTCTGCCTAGAATGGATTCTGGTTTTATATAATATTGGAAAATGAACTCAATTTTAGAGTTTACAAAGACCATCCTTAAAAGTGTTATCCAATTCTCATAATATTTTCTTTCATCTTGAAATATGGCTCATTACATACCCTGCCAATAAAAAAGTTTTCAAAACTATACCCCAAAACAATGCAATTTAGAGAAAAACTATTATCTTAAATGAGACATACGATATAGCCAGACTTTAGCCCTAGCTCTACCATTTACTACCATCTCAATCTCTAGAACATTTCAGAATCTTCTTCTCTAACACTTTCACTGAGATGTTTTCAATTATTTTACTTTTTTTTTTTTCAGGTAAGAAGCATGCTAGGGGCTTCCCTGGTGGCGCAGTGGTTGAGAGTCTGCCTGCCAATGCAGGGGACACGGGTTCGAGTCCTGGTCTGGGAAGATCCCACATGCCGCGGAGCGACTAGGCCCGTGAGCCACAATTACTGAGCCTGCGCGTCTGGAGCCTGTGCTCCGCAACAAGAGAGGCCGCGATAGTGAGAGGCCCGCGCAGCGCGATGAGGAGTGGCCCCTGCCTGCCGCAACTGGAGAAAGCCGTCGCACAGAAACGAGGACCCAACACAGCCAAAAATAAATAGTAAATAAATAAAATTAAAAAAAAAAAAAAAAAAAAAAAAAAAAAAAAAAAAGCATGCTAAAAGGTACTTTTTCCTAAGTCTATTTCTCCCATTAACTGTTCAATAACTTTATGATTTTATGAATTAGGAGTAGTTGATTCCTACTTTCGGGGGACAAACCTGGAGCCCAAAGACGACAGTAATGTGGCTTCTTAAACTTGAAAAAAGTTTTTGGGAAACACTTATTTAACTGATGTGGCATTTTCCTCCCAGCTAACTTTCTGACTTCCTATTTCTGTTTGAGGCTGTGAAGGTCACAAGGTCCAGAAAAATAATATAATTATTTTACTAACATGATATTGCTCACTCCTCATAAGCTGGCAAAAAGAAAAAAGAAAAGGAAAAACCCTAATTCTTTATAACACAAAAACTTGTCAATAACTTAAATAATTTTATAAATTAAATCTCTTAAAAGAAAATAATTATAAATATCTAAGTAGTGTTTCTCTGTTTAGTTCAACAAATTCATTCTTTGCTCTTAAAGAAGTCTGCTCAATTTTTCCCCTTCTTTCAGATACAGTCGAACTGTTACAATTACCATTCTTGATTCTCCTTAGTGCTGTAGGAGGCACCCTTCTTTTTTTTCAGACCAGTGTCTGACTTTTATAATACGGTGCCTGAGATCATTTCCTTTGACCCACCAGATCTAATATCGTACTCTCCTCTACCTGTCTATTCTTCTCCCTATCCTCATGGAAGCTATCAGAAGAAATAATGTGGTGACATTTCCATTAAAAGGAACCACCTATTTGAATCACACCCAAAATAAGTTAAATTCATTCAACCAATTAATGCAAATATTTTTAATTTAAACTTAAATAACTGTACTTATTCATTTCTACAGATATATAGTGTTCTTCAGTGTTTCCAGCTCTTATGCATGAGCAGGTTACCTAAAGCACACAGGAAAAAGGGGCCAAATCTCTCATTTAAAAAAAGAGATGTTTTAGCCATTGTGTATTGCTTATTATCAAACATGTAAATATATAGTGAGACATCTTTTAGGATGTTCACAATGTTCTTAATTTCTCCCTTTCATTCACAGGGGCTGGCTCTCCTTCCCTCCCAGCTTTTCAGAGTCATATATACCAGTAACGTTTAACCCTGGGAACCCTCTCAAAGGAAGTAACACTGAACTCCAGGGCTCTCCTCATTCTTGATACCCTGGTAAAACTCCTGCCCCTCCTTTAAGAGCCATCTCAAGCATAATCTCATTATACTTCCCTTGACTTGTCTAGGCACTCAAAGAATTCGCCCACTGTGTTTCTATTACTCTAGTGTAGCAATTATCACACAGTAGGGTAATTCTTCATTAGATTTTAAGTTCCTTGAGACTAAGAGCTTTGTGTCTTTAGCATCTAACACAATATCTGACTTATTAAAAGGTCAAGTTTATTTGCTAGAATTAAGTTAATTTAGTGTGCCAACACTGGATATATCATGCTGATCAATTCTCTAATCAGCTATTTTTAAATTAAAAATTGGAAAATTAATTATTTCTGAATAAACAAAGTTTATTTGGTAGATAATTAATTAATTAATCTTTAAAATGTCGGCTCCATGAAGGAAATCTTAAGAAAAGATCCTTAATAGCAGTAGAGGAAATATAGGAGAGATACCTACAGACCAGGTCAGATTACACCCACACCACCACCAATCCTCTGCAACATGAATTAAAAATAAAATGGGTAAATCAATGACAGATTAATATCCAGAATGAATATTATACACACACACACACACACATATATATACCTAACACTCAACAAGAAAAAACAACCCAATTAAAAAATGGGCAAAGGACTTGAATAGACATTTTTCCAGAGAAGATATACAAATGGCTAAAAGGAACATGGAAAAACACTCAACGTCACTAATCACTAAGGAAATGCAAATCAAAACCACAATGAGATACCACTTCACATCAATGAGGATGGCCATTATTTTTTTTTTTTTAATAAATTTTATTTATTTATTTTTTACTGCGTGGGGTCTTTGTTGCTGCGCGTGGACTTTCTCTAGTTGCGTCGAGCAGGGGCTACTCTTTGTTGCAGTGCGCGGGGTTCTCATTGTGGTGGCTTCTCTTGTTGCAGAGTGCGGACTCTAGGCGCGCAGGCTTCAGTAGTTGTGGCACACGGGCTTAGCTGCTCCGCGGCATATGGGATCTTCCCCAACCAGGGCTCGAACCTGTGTCCCCTGCATTGGCAGGCGGATTCTTAACCACTGCGCCACCAGGGAAGCCCGGAGATGGCCATTATTAAAAACGAAAGTCAGAAAATAACAAGAGTTGGTGAGGATACAGAATACTGGAACCCCTGTGCATTGCTGGTGAGAATGTGAAGTGGTACAATTGCTATAGAAAACAGTAGAGTGGTTCTTCAAAAAATTAAACATGAAATTATGTTTATGATCCAACAATTACACTTCTGAGTATACATCCAAAAGAACTGAAAGCAGGGACTCGAACAGGTATTTGTCTACCAATATTACAGCTACGTTATTCACAATAGGCAAAAGGTGGAAACAACCCAATGAACAGTCCAAGTGTCCATTAACAGATGAATGGATAAACAAAATGTGGTATATGTATACAACAAAATACTCTTCAGCCTTAAAAAGTAATGAAATTCTGATACATGCTACAACACGGATGAACCTTGAAAACACTGTGTTAAGTGAAACAAGCCAGACACAAAAGGATAAATACTGTATGATTCCACTTATATGAGGCACCTAGAATACTCAAATTCAGAGATAGAAAGTAGAATGGTTACCGGGCGTAGAGGGAAGAGGTAATGGAGAGATACTGTTTAATATAGTTTCACTCTGGGATGATGAAAAGGTTATGCAGATGGATACAGTGGTGATGGTTGCAAAACAATGTGAATCTACTCAATGCCACTGAACAGTATGCTTAAAAATGATTTAAATGGTAAATTTTGTTACATATATTTTATCAAAATAAAAAATGTATAGTACTCAAAGTAGAAAATAAATGTAATCTGCCTCTTTTTAGTGATATGTACGTTAAAAATCTTCCTCCAAAATTACGGACTTTTCTAAAAACCGTATATTATACCTTGGCAATAAACCAAATAATACAGAAATTTAAGAAACAAAAATTCAAAGTATTCTGGGGACTTTCCTGGGGGTCCAGTGGTAAAGAACCCACCTTACAGGGGGCGCGGGTTCAATCCCTGGTCAGGGAACTAAGATACCACATGCCATGGGGCAACTAGGCCCATGTGCTGTAACTACTGAGCTTGCACACCTCAACTAGAGAGCCTGCATGCCACAAAACTACAGAGCTCATGCGCTCTGGAACCTGCACATCACAACTACAAAGAGAAAACCCACACGCCACAACTAGAGAGAAGCCCGTGCGCTGCAACAAAAGATCCTGCATGCCTCAATGAAGATCCCGTGTGCCACAACTAAGATCCGGAGCAGCCAAAAATAAAGAAAAATAAATAATAAATAAATCTTTAAAAAAACCCCAAAACAACAGAAAGTATTCTGTAATCCCAAATCTCAAAAAGTTAGTTTCATAACTGTGTAACAAAAAATGTAAATTGGGGACTTCCCTGGTGGCGCAGTGGTTAAGAGTCCGCCTGCCAATGCAGGGGACAAGGGTTTGATCCCTGGCCCGGGAAGATCCCACATGCCACGGAGCAACTAAGCCCGTGTACCACAACTGCTGAGCCTGCGCTCTAGAGCCTGTGAGCCACAACTACTGAGCCCACGTGCCACAACTACTGAAGCCCGCGCGCCTAGATCCCGTGCTTCGCAACAAGAGAAGCCACCGCAATGAGAAGCCCACGCACCGCAACAAAGAGTAGCCCCCGCTCGCCACAACTAGAGAAAGACCGCATGCAGCAACGAAGACCCAATGTAGCCAAAAATAAATAAATAAATGTTCCTTTAAAAATTTAACAAATAGGGCTTCCCTGGTGGCGCAGTGGTTGAGAATCCACCTGCCAGTGCAGGGGACACGGGTTCGATCCCTGGTCCGGGAAGATCCCACATGCCGCGGAGCAACTAAGCTCGTGTGCCACAACTACTGAGCCTGTGCTCTAGAGCCCGTGAGCCACAACTACTGAGCCCGCGTGCCACAACTACTGAAGCCCACGCGCCTAGAGCCCATGCTCCACAACAAGAGAGGCCACCACAATGAGAAGCCCGTGCACCGCAACGAAGAGTAGCCTCCGCTCACCGCAACTAGAGAAAGCCCGCGTGCAGCAACGAAGACCCAACACAGCCAAAACTAAATAAATAAATAAATAAAATAAATTAAAAAAAAAATTAACAAATAAATAAATTCTAGTCTTTTTTTTTTTAAAGAAAGTACTTGAACTGTGTTTTTTTATTTTTTTAATTTATTTTTATGTATTTATTTATGGCTGTGTTGGGTCTTCGTTTCTGTGCGAGGGCTTTCTCTAGTTGCGGCAAGTGGGGGCCACTCTTCATCGCCGTGCACGGGCCTCTCACTATCGCGGCCTCTACTTCTTGCGGAGCACAGGCTCCAGACGCGCAGGCTCAGTAGTTGTGGCTCACAGGCCTAGTTGCTCCGCGGCAAGTGGGATCTTCCCAGACCAGGGCTCGAACCCGTGTCCCCCGCATTAGCAGGCAGATTCTCAACCACTGCGCCACCAGGGAAGCCCTAAATTCTAGTCTTTAAAAAAAAAAAATGTAAACTGTTTATTATCTCTTTCCTTCCTAACTCCATTTCTCTTTCCCAGGGAAAAAAAAAGTATTTGACATTTCATTCTATTCAGCTTTGTAATTATAACAGTAGAACTTATTTCTTTAAATCTCTAAAGCTAAGCCAGTCTAAACACAAATTAATGTTTTCAACTGTATGGCATTTATTAAGAAATGCTAGTAGTTAAAAGTCTTATGTTCTTCTAATAACTCCTTCAGGCCATCCCACGCAATGACATCATCCTTACCAAATAAAGCCCATTATGCAATACCCAGATATACAGTACTATCACTTTCTATGAGAACAGTCACTGCTGTGAATGTTAAAAGGGCCTGAGATTATGACAAATATTCTGTATAAGAGATTTTTAACACTAAGCTATACAAACTTCAGAAGAATATTATAGGGATAATATCCTTTAACACATAAAGAAATAGTAAATACAAATTATTAAAAGTTTCTAAAATACACATTCAATATGAAATAATTCAATAAGAAATAAAAACTAAAATTCTTAAGGAAGGTCAAGTCCCTAAAGAATTATATAAAAGTAATAACTTAAAATATGATTTGGTAACTATTTAACAAACCTCAATGATATTGTTTAGGGTGCTTCCCACAGGCTAACAAATACCAAGGAGAAAGAACATAAACATTTGCCCATTAAATGAAGATACTGTGATGGCTGATAAAAGTTTGTTACACTTTTTAAACCTTCTCTCTAAATTTGCTCCAAAATTTTAAATCCAAAAAACACTCTATATTTAGTTATTTCCTTTATGCTTTCAACTACTATGCCACTGCCATGAAAATTTTGTTGAGAGAATGCAATAAAAATCATTTTATTTTAGCTATTAATTATACAACCCAGAAAGGTCAGAAATGAGAATATTAGATCTAATGCTTTTCATTTTGAAGTCATATTACTTATATATGGATATTCTCTTTAAATTGTTTTAAATTTTTTATTAAAGGTAGTAAATTTATATAATTTTAAATGCCAATCAGTGACTTCTGCTTCCAGGAAGATAAAGCAGATGTACTTTTCCCTATTCCTAAACTAAAAACCCTAGCAATCACATCTAAAACAAACATAAGGAGATTCTAAAGGGTTGAAACAAGACAACTAAGGACTTCAAGACCCAAGGAATGACACGGTGATCAGTCCCCTGGGTTTTCTTTTTGCCTCATGTATCCTAGACTTGGAGCTGACATCTCCAAGTTGGCAATCCAGAAACACCAATGGGCAGAGACAAAAACAAACAAACAAACAAACCAACAAAAGCCTGCTTTCTCTATCCAAAGGACCAGGAAAGGGGCAACTTAACAAGACAGAAAACTTTTAGACAGTAACTACTCTACTTCAGCCAAACACCTCACAAAAAATTGTGGCCTCATGCCACCCATGGAACAAAGGCTAACTGGGAGCCTAAACTTCCACCCTTGCAGGACTGTAACTTAACATTTTAGTGGCTCCCCACCAGTCTCCACTGGTGTGGTGTCAAAGAGGGTCAAGGAAGGAGCCGGGACTTTTATGCCTACTAGAAGGTAATGTGGCCCCACTCCCCATCATGTGGGATCAGTGGAGACATTATGGGGAGCCTGGACTTCCACCTCTAACCAGCAGTAACGAGGAGCCCTCCGCCTTCCTGCTGGCGTGATGTCAGAGGAGGACTAGGAGAGTCAGGACTCTGACCACTGCCCACCTGTTGCAGAGGCAGAAAGAAAAAACAAATGGTCTGTCATAAGATTGCTCTTCCTTTTCAGAAAGCAAGGACCTTGAAGAAATCTCTTGATTCCTTAGAGGAAGAAAATAATGGGAAGTGTATAGGGTATGTAGCAAAAACTTCAAGGACTGAAAAAATTTCAAAATCTCAACCCGATGCTAATTTTAATTTCTACATTAGAGTATAAAAATTCAGACCACCATGAATGGTGTCATTACTGAAATAAAAAAAGATTAGGCACATTTTAAGAGGGAGTGCCACTGACCTATCTGACTTCTGAGTGAAGCAAATACTTTAATAAGATCCAATCTCTATAATTAACAATCCCCAAAGTCAAAAGCAATGTGAACTAGAAGGGCCCAGGGATTCAGTAATAGGGATGTTGATAATCAGCAAAAAAGAAGTAGACTGTTAAAAATAAGTAGAGAAAATCCATTAATGTCTTATTTTTGTTTATAACATTGGAATTCATACTGAATGATGACCACTTGATAATGACTAATTCAGAGAATACATATTTTTTTATGAACGTTATGAATGTGACTATCACAACTTATTTTCCTTATTTTTACTTTCACACAGCAGCATTTACAGAGATGCCAAAATGAGCCTCATTATGAGGCAGATCTTGGTTTTAATCAGTTATAAAATTAAAAGTATAGATTATGATCAAAACAGTCAAATTTTTAGATGATATAGTGACATCTTTTTATGTTTCTTTCTAGCACCTTAAAAGTTAAAACTTCATAAACTCTCTGAACAAATTTATTACAATCTCATCACAACAAACTTTAACTGCAGCATGTCTGGCCTCCCCTAAAATTAGGAAATCTGGCCATGATACTATGAAGTTTCTTTACAATAAGGTTTAATTTGTTGTTAATAGAAGATCACCAGGTTAAATGAATGCACTGTCAAATCTTTTTAACATAGTAACATGCTACTAGAAAAAAAAAATTGTTAGAAGTAACTTGTTTTCCCATCTTAAAATATGTGACTATTAATATAAGACTTGCATATATAAACCTGAAAAGGTAAAATATAGAAATCTAAGAGTTTCTATGTATTCCAAAACCTAAGGGTTTCTATATATTCCTTTTTCATTAAAAGATTAACGCCTATTTTTTTTGTTGTAGTTATACAGATTGACCAATTGTCTACATTAAAATACTGATACCAGTATCTTGTTACTAGTACAGGTGAGAAAGGGAAGAATTCCTAATAAACTGCTAATATTTTTAAAGTGTATGGGGTTTGATTTTTGATCTTTACTGAAAGGTTTAAACCTATTTCCAGGCCCATATTTATACTTAATTTCACAGAAATGTCTTATTAAGTATATTATATCCTCAACAAATACCATAAAATGAAAATATTCAGTTGACTGTTTATTCAAAATTTTTTGACAATTGCAGTGTAATGAAAGGATTTCAACTTTGAATTTATAATTTACTATGGTGGGGTTAATTTCTGTCAGTACTTGAGATTGTATCATCAGCCTTCTTTCACAATGGAATCCCTTTACTGACTTAGTATTTAATTTAAACATGTATTTGTCTTTCTTTTTTTAAGTGCTTAGCCTAAATTTATTTTTAAAAGCATGAAATAGCACTTGTTTAAAACTTAACATTCTTATAAAATTCTCTGCAAAATGTATGCAGAATTTAAATTATGGCCAAATGTATTATCATTACCCTATTTAAAATTTTAATCAGCTTTCCAGAAATGGTTTCTTCATAGTATAACTCTTAAATCAAATTGAGGATTTACTGGTAAAAATAACAGGTTATTTTATTCACCAAAAGGATGAAGACAAAGTGATACTCAAACAACCTTTTTATTCTGCAATTCAGTCATTCTATAAAACCAATTATAGTCTTAATGCAGTTTTTAAATATCACGCTGGTAATCTTTTTTTTTTTTTCAGGTGTGCAAAATTAGAACTTTATTTCTCTTTAACTGAACTTAACACTTGTTGTGGATTGAATTTTGTCTTTCCAAAAAGGTATGTTACAGTTCTAATCCCCCAGTACCTCAGAATATGACCTTATTTGAAGACAGGCTCTTTACAGAGGGAATCAAGTTGAAATGAGGTCCTTAGGGTGAGTCCTAATCCAATGTGATCCATGTCTTTACCTCAAGGGGAAAATTGGACACTGACATGCACTCAGGGAAAACACCACATGCCGATGAAGGCAGAGATCAAAGTGATGCTTCTAAAGCTAAGGAACACTAAAGACTGCCAGCAAACCAGCAGAAACTAGGGCAGAGGCATGGAACGGTTTCTCTCTTGGCCCTCAGAAGGAAGCAACCATGTTGATACCTTGATCCTGGACTTCTTCGCACTGGTAATCTTGTATACTCTAGCTCACTAATGATGACCAAAGTTTCCTAGGCTCCTACTGGAGAGCAATTTGGTCTCATTGTTAATACCTGAATGTTCAAATCCCAAACTTTTATTTTACAGAGCATGTGTAAAATTGCTAAATACTGATGTTATGTAAATGCTTTTGTTGATCATTATTTCTTCACAACTTAAAACAAGATGTTTCTAGCAACTTTCTGAGATTTTTTTTTACTATCTCAAGAGGCTCCCCCTAACCCCAAATTAGTACTTAACTTTTAATTACTGACAAGAGCAATGCCATCTATTTTCAGCACAACTAAATCTAGGTAAATGAATTTTTATTTTTCATTGCAACACTCTATATTTTCATTTAAACTATGATACAGTTGCCCCTTTTTTCTCCTGCTTGGAATGCTGTCTCCCAACACATTTTAAAGAAGAGAACTAATTCAAAAATAACCGACTACATACTTTGCTTATTAATATGAAAGGCTATTTAAAGCAAAAACAAATTGTTTTAGAAATGGCCAAGTTTTTAAAAAGCAGCAACTATTTCTGCATTCTCATAAAGTCTCTGAGATGAGCTTGACAATCATCAGCTTTTGAAATGTGAATTCCTATTGCCAGAGTAAAGGTCTCATTTCTATAATACCATGATACATTGCATTTTTTCCAGCCCTTCTATCCACCCTCTGTCCACTGTCTGGAGAGGCCCCAGGGCAGTCAATGTTTGGAACTGAGCGCTTAATAAACCAAAAAAAAAAAAGTCTTACTGGAAAAGCTATCAAGGATGCTGGAGTCTAAGAAGGCCCACACACCATGCTTTATCACTTTGCATACATATTACCCAGGAAAAGCAATAATGTATACTGAATGATTTGGAAAAATAGCTCCCCCCCCCATTTTTGTTTTCTACATATCCTAGGAGTGTGGGATGCTGAAAAATGTATGTAGGTTGATAAAATTTTGGTACATATTTCTAAAGCTGGGCTATGATAAAAATATTAAAGAAATTTAACAAGAAGGGTGAAAAATTAAATCAAACTTAAAACTCTAATTTAATTTAGCTAAGAGAATTATCTTTGTAGTCTGGAGACCTGGGTTCTAATCTTCTTTTGTTGGTGACATATGCTGCACTGGGATGATAAAGTCACTTTATTTTGAAATGTGAAAATTGTGTAATGAAAAAGGATGAGAACTCTGTTTTTTGAAAAAGGACATTGTATATATTTTACAAATATAATGCATTATTAATGATGGAAAATTTGCAGCCAAACATAATATTTTTATTTGATAGCTTCTTACTTTAAGTAATATAAAATCTAAAGATAACTAAAATAATTTCTCCAGAAATTTTAAAAGAAATCCTTAAAATGATAATCCAAAAAGTCAAAGTAAAATGAAACTTTTAAAGTACAATCAGAAGGAAACTAAATCATACATTACAAAAATGACTTCAACAAAAAACTCTGGGAAAACATGATACCAATTACCAGTAGTAACCAATCAACCATCTTTATCTTCTATATTGGGGGGCACGTGTCCGTTTAGAACCATGGTAGTACAATGTATCAATTTAATCCTGTTATATATATTTTATGACTCCATAATGAAATGTAAAATAAGACTGAAAAAATTGAAAACATTTTGTAACAAACTGGAGTTGGTTTATTTTAGATTAAATATATATTTTAAAAAGCAATCTCTATATATTTTAAAAAACTAGGGACTTCCTTGGTGGTCCAATGGTTAAGACTCCTTGCTCCCAATGCAGGGGGCCCAGGTTTGACCCCTGGTCAGGGAACTAGATCCCGCATGCCACAACTAAGAGATCCTGCATGCCACAACTAAGAGATCCTGCATGCTGCAACTAAAAAGATCCCGCATGTTGAAACGAAGATCTCGCAAGTGGCAATGAATATCCCGCGCGCCGCAAATAAGACCTGGCGCAGCCAAATAAATATTCAAACAAACAAAAAAACAGGGAAAAAAAAAACCCCTATGGGGCTTCCCTGGTGGCGCAGTGGTTGAGAATCTGCCTGCCAATGCAGGGGACACGGGTTCGAGCCCTGGTCTGGGAAGATCCCACATGCCGCGGAGCAACTGGGCCCGTGAGCCACAATTACTGAGCCTGCGCGTCTGGAGCCTGTGCTCCGCAACAAGAGAGGCCGCGCGATAGTGAGAGGCCCGCGCACCGCGATGAAGAGCGGCCCCCGCTTGCCACAACTGGAGAGGGCCCTCGCACAGAGGCGAAGACCCAACACAGCCATGAATAAAATTAATTAATTAATTTAAAAAAAATTTAAAAAAAAAAACCCCTATATCCATTCCTAAAACAGTGCCTGAGACATAGGCACAAAATACATTCTTACTAAATAAATATGGCACTGAATTAAACAGGGGAAAGAAAGGAGAAAAAGAAAGGAAGTTAACTTTTACTGAGCACATATAAGCACTAGAGCATTTGTTAAATGTTCCATATGGCTATAATCTTGTTTAATCCACAAAAATGTCCTTACGAGGCAGGCACTGTACTGATGAGGCAACTGCCATTAGGAAGGTTAGGAAACATGCCTATGGGTCACACAAAGTTAGTAAGTGACTGAATTGAAATTCAAACCTAGATATCTCTGAATTCAAAGCCCATGCATAAATATACTTACACAAAACACTATTATACTATAAATTACTATTTTAAAATGCTGAAAAACAGGCATACGATTAATAGGCAACGCCATTATCCTAGTGAAAATCAGGATTTTTAAAGAGATACCATTTAATACATAAAAGGTATTATACAGCATCATTAAATTACTTCTTCAGACAGAGACTCTTACTAAATATTACCTTTAAGATCCATAGGGATTACAGATTATATAACTACAGTATACTTATACCCTGCTGTGTCACTGGACTGGATTTTCCTTCACATCTTAAAATAGGAAGGCTGAAAATTGTAACGGGAAGCGATAGGGGTTACTTTTCTAAGTCTTACTCATGCTCCCTGGCCTGCTTTTCAGTATCTGTTGGAATTTTTATTCCTTTACATTGGGGGGGAGGGGATTATTATAATTTTTAAGAGGTATTTAATAAAACTTCTAATAAAATGTTCTTATATTGTGATCAAAGCTTTACTCCTCCCCCACCACTCAATGGTTTCTAAAAAGCAAAAGGCAGTTTTCCAGTTTTAAAAATAAGTATGGTGGGGGAATGATATAACAAAGTTTCCATAGAGCAGCAAGCAATGCACTAGGACTTCCTATGCAGAGTTGTAACCATGAAGACTTCAAAATATTGGCCCTTCAAAATTGGAGCTTTAGAATTTAGATAAATTCTTTAGTTTGTGAACTGTTAAAAATAACTGATGCTCTGAATTTAATAGAGAAGTTTTAAAAATAATTATATAATTACTATGAGATTTTCTATGTTCCATGGCAATGCCTATCAAACTTTAGCATGCATCAGATTGACCTGGAGGGCTTGTTGTGACACAGATTGCAAGGCCCTATCCCCAGAATTTGAAACTATAGGTCTGGGGTGAGACCCAATAATATGTATTTCTAACAATTTCCCATGTGATGCTGTTGCTGCTAGTCTAGGAACCACACTTTGACAACCGGCGCTCTATGGGAAGCTAGGGTAAATCCAACAGACTTGTGTATTGGTAGAGCAGGCCTAGGATTTCTAGTCCAAGACAATAATTTGAATGTTTGCAACTAAGAGCAATATGATTTTTCTTCTTTCTATTTTCTCAGAGAAGCTAAATGATTGGCATTCTGTAATTATCTCTGTTTCTGTGTTTGTCCGCATTTGGAAAATATACTAAGAAACTTGAACACTATATTACTATGAAGCTGCAACTGTGATATATTTATGTTGCTGTAAGGTTTCTTCCTCCAGAAGAAACTGGAGGAAGAAATAACTCAAACTTTTGATACGTACTCTAATGATAATAGTAACACAACAAGTTAAAGAAAAATGGAAAGTTCTGAGTCATACCAAGAACCCTGGCAAAGTAAAAAATTATCTTTTTGACAAGGCAGCATAATGTAAGACAGCAAAGAATATACTGTATTCCGCAAAAACCATCACTTGCTGAGGCACAGAGTACATGAAATAATTCAATACTATTTATTCTTGATCATAATATTATTTTACATTGAATTTAAGTAATAGTTGTTAAATACTTAGTATGTTAGTTTAAATACATTTTGCTAGAAAGTCATTATGCATATGAAATATTCCTCTGTTTAAAGAAAGAAAATAAATCTTTGGTGAAATTGGTCCTGATTAATCTATTGGATACACAAAGGAAATCAGACTAACTACACTGAGGACACTAAGGAAGTTAAATTCAGGAGCCTTCAAAAATATGGGTTCAATGGCATCATATACATGAGATTTATTGAAAATGAGCAGTCACAAGGTGGCATTTAAATGTCAATATTCTGAAGCTTTTGATAGTACTTTCACTCAAAATATAGCTTGGTATAATAATATATAGTAACACGATACATAAAATATGACTATACTGGTATGAAGGAAAGGAAAAGCTGGTAACTCAGATTAGAACATAAGTGAGACTCAACTGAAGAGCTTTAATACTAGAGTAAGAAAAGAATTTGGTCAAATAGGACTTAAAATTGTCCACATTCATGACTTTGAAAGGTTCCTACTCCTTCACATAAAGTATCTAAGTTGCTCTTGATGCCATCCTGTCTGGTATCAGTTGTCATGTGAAATGATATAAAAGGAGGCTCCAGTAGACAGATCGTAATCCTGTATCCTATTGCTCACCAGAAGGAACCAAGACTGCTTAAAGATAACAGATGCTTTATTTGGGGGAAGAGGGGAAACAAGATGGATCTAGAAAATCTTTTTGTTCTTGGAATGCAATTTTCAAGTTCTCAGCAGCAATGCTGGGATGGGGAAAGGCTTGCTCAAGAGGAGGGCTCCTACATGTGAAGGGTTTAGGCAGTGACATGCGAGTATGGAACACAACAGGTAGAGCCAGTTATAAACTTCTTGAATCTCTAAGAGATCCTTAAGTCCAGAAGGATCCTAAAAAGCAGAGATAACATAAAGGGTGCTGTGAAGAAATCTATACCTATTATGAAAAACTGTCTTTCTTTTGTGACAAAAGGAGAGGATAATCAAGATACAGATTCTATAGAAAGTAAGTCTTTAAGCTGTGTTTGTCATTATGTTACGTTGGAAAATAAAGAAGTGTTTACAAAATTGCAAGTACTATGATAAGACAACAAAATTAATAAACTTATGCTGATCGCTGTTGATCTGACCTCAAGAATATTGTTTCTATTGTTACTAAACAGTGTCTTCATAAGCAAGATAAACAACTGAACCAGTAATAATTAGGCTTCTAAAAGCAAATACGAGAAACAAATATCCAATGAGAAATAAAGACCTGCTTATGGTATAACAATTTTGGGTAGAAAGCCCCAATCCTCATAATAGAAGTGGGGACCAAAAAACACAAGAAGATTAAGCTGTGGACACAGGTTGGGGGTTCTGCACAAGCTGGCATCCTTACTACACCTATAGGATGACATACTAAGGCTTTTTTTTTACCTTTTGAGTGTAACTTTGGCAGCGGCCCAGCTGAGCCAAGGCACAGTCCAAAAGGACTTGTTAACATCACATTTAATTCCAGCCATATACATATCCATGATATGCCCAGATCATGAGCATATCATATCCTGGAACAAAGTAACTGGTGGCATAACTTTCTTCTTTGCCTACTGCACCTTTCCTCTTTTTTTAACAGACTGGTGTTGAGAGTGCTCAATTTGGTTCACCTCTGTGGCATGAGGTTAGAATAACTGGGGTCAACCACTTACTAAACTCAGAGACCCTCTGGGAAAAGACGAGCAACCTCAATTACCTGATTAGCTGTAGAGCAGTGCTTCTCAAAACTGTAACGTTCTCATAAGCACCTGGGGGGTCTTATTAAGATGCAGACTCTAATTCTGAGATGGAGCCTGAAATTCTGCATTTCTCATAAAATCCTAAGTCAGGGGTCCCCAACCCCCAGGCTGCAGACCGCTACTGGTCCGGTACTGGTCCGGTACTGGTCCGTTGCCTGTTAGGAACCAGGCTGCACAGCAGGAGGCGAGTAGCGAGCAAACAAAGCTTCATCTGCCGCTCCCCATGGTTCCCCATGGCTCACGTTACCACCTAAACCATCGCTCGCATTACCACCTGAACCATTCCCACCCCACCCCCACCCCCCGTCTGTGGAAAAACTGTCTTCCATGAAACCGGTTCCTGGTGCCAAAAACGTTGGGGACCGCGGTCCTAAGTGATGCCACACTGCTGGTCCATAAACCACACTCTGAATAACAAAACTTTATAGACCCATAGATCACACTTGAAAATTTCAGAAGAAGATGCTATATAATAATAGTACCCTAGGAAAAGCAAGTCATAACAAAAAGAGTAATTATGACTTTGAATAGTATGTCAACCAAGAAAACAGAAAAACTTGTGTTACTGAAACCAAATAATAACCAAGAATTTTTCAATCCACATATGCAAGAGGCTCTGCAAACCTCAAGTAGGACACATATAAAGAAAGCCACATCAGGGACTTCCCTGGTGGTCCAGTGGTTAAGAATCCGCCTTCCGATACAGGGGATGCAGGTTCGATTTCTGGTTGGGGAACTAAGATCCCACATGCTGCGGGGCGACTAAGCGCGCGCACCACAACTACTGAGCCTGCACGCTCTAGAGCCCACGTGCCACAACTAGAGAGAAGCCCCCGTGCCACAATGAAGAGCCTGTGCTCGGCAACGAAAGATCCCCCGTGCTGCGACTAAAGACCCAACGCAGCCAAATAAATATTAAAAAAAAAAAAGAAAAAAAAAAAAAGAAAGCCACATCATAATCAAGCTGCAGAAAATCAAAGACAAAGGGAAAACAATCTTAAAAGCAGTCAGAGAAGAAACATCTTCTTACTCCCAAAGTAACACCGCCCCTACCCTACTCAACCCCACCCCTTTGAATCCATGGAAGCAGCTCAGCCCACTTCATATACACAATGGTTTGTTTTGTACATGCTATAAAAGGAATCCCTCGTCATCTATAGCATTGCTTCAAGAAATTCCTTAAGTCTCTGTCTTCTAATATTCTTCCTTTTCAAGAGGTCACAGCTCTCTACTCTTGGGTTCCATACTTCAGACAGTCTCTCATTTCCCATATTGCCTCAAAGTAGGGCCTAGAGTGCTTTCGGATATTTAACATTAAATTCCCTTTCTCCAGGACTTCCCTGGTGGCTCGGTGGTTAGGAATCCGCCTGCCAATGCAGGGGACATGGGTTGGAGCCCTGGTCCGGGAAGATCCCACATGCCACGGAGCAACTAAGCCCTTGCGCCACAACTACTGAGCCTGTGCTCTAGAGCCCGCGAGCCACAACTACTGAAGCCCGCATGCCTAGAGCCCGTGCCTCGCAACAAGAGAAGCCCAAGCAATGAGAAGACCGCTCGCCACAACTAGAGAAAGCCTGCACGCAGCAACGAAGACCCAACACAGCCAAAAGAAAAAAAAAAAAGAAATTCCCTTTCTCGTACTGAAAGATCATGAAGAGGCTAATCACTGTCTGAATCACAGCAGTCTTCAAGGGAGGAATGTGAGCCAACTAGCCAGGGGCTACATCAAATGATCAAGGTCGTATTTTGAAAATTTTCAAACACCTAAAGACTCTCAATTGCTACTGGTTATATTTTGGGGTACTGAGTCTTAGCACATGTATCAATAACATCATCACTCTTATCCTCTATGACACCAATTAAAGAGGGTCTGAATACCTGACTTTTGACATAAAAGGGAAGTATATTCACTGGTATTATGCTTGAGAATGTTTTGATTGAATCCTACTATATCATTGAAGCCCCAAGGGTCCTCATTACACCCAGTCACACAGAAGTCAGTTGTCACTATTTCCAAAGCTAAGAAAGAGAATAGGCTCTTCAAGCAGAAGAGAAAGGAAGAAGCATGTGGATGAGACTATATTAGAGCTATAGGATTTCTCATTCCAAACAGGAGGTAAAGCTGTAAGAGGGGAGTTATAAATGTTGTTTCCTGAGATGTGTTCTTAGCATCCCACATTGCAATTCAATATACATATTTCCACAGAAACCTTGTTATAAAGAGTAGTAGTATATACAATATTATATCCATACTTGTGAAACTAGCATACTGGGGGTGGTGGGGGGAGAGGTGGATTACAGAAAACAACAGAATAAACATTATAGAAACTTATTTGGTTTGGTCTTCCTTAATGGTGGGTAATTTGAAGCCATAGATTTGTATTAAAACAAGCATGAACATATAATATAGGGTAGAATTCTTAATAAAATTCCAAGCCTTCAAATTTCAAGTTCCCTATTAAGGCAACTTCAAGTTCTATACCCCAGATCTTCTCTGAGGTTAGAGGTACTTCAATAAAAATTTGTGTCATTAACACACACACTCTTTATAGAGAGAGAGAGAGAGACATGTGGGAGATCACGGTTTTTAGGTATAAAGAGGTATGAAATGTGAGTTAAGCTGACTTTCATGTTTAGGAAAAAAATTACTTTTTTGTGGGTGGCCTATAAACCTAGTTAAACTATATACAATATGCAACACTGTTTCTATGAGTAACTGCTTTTGTAATTTTGTTTGTAAATTATGTTTACTTAACATTATAAAAGTTGCATATAATTTGTTAGAACAATTCCACTTCTAGGAATTTACCCAATAAGAGATAATAATGAGAGATGTAAGCAAAGAGTTATGTATATAAAGTGTTCATAGTATTATTTATAACAATAAAAAATTAGAAATAGTCTAAATGCCCAATAAAAGGGATCTGGTTAAGTACAAAGATACAATTAAATACTTTGCAACCATTACAATTCTATTATAAGAAAATGTTAATAGATATGACACAATATTTCTAATATACTATGAAGTGGAAATAAGCAAACTACAAAAAGCTGATACCATGTTTTTCAATATATACATACATACATTAAAAAAAAAACTTGGAAGAATATGTCAAAACGTTCACAGTGGTTTATCTATGCAGTAGTATTATTCCTTTTTTCCTTCCTCTACCTTGTGTATTTTGTTCTTCTAAATTTTCTATAATAAGTATGTGTTACTCTTACAAAGGAATTCAAATTAAATATACAGGAGTTTATATACATGCACAAAGAGCTTCTGATTCTTTGTCATCAGCTGGTTCTATGACAAAAGGACATAGAAAAAACTAGAAGAAATAAATATTTTCCCCTTATATTTATATACTACTTTCTTATTGTAGTAAAAATTACACTCCTCAAGATGCACTGAATACAGAACAAGGAGATATTATCTCTCATCTATCAGACGGACACAGATCAAAAAGAATAAAATCAGTGGGTGCAAAGTGAAGACAACTCATGTACTACTGGTATAAATCTAAGCTGAACAACCCTTTTGGAAGTACAATTTTGCAATCTGTATTTTTAAAAAACCTAAAACTGTGCCTATCTTTTAACCAATCAGTTATATTTCTAGGAATTTATCCTAAGGAAATAATTAAACAAGTCTGCAAAGACATACGCACGAAGTTACTCTCAGCAATATCATTTGTAATGGTGAAAGTCGAAACAATCCCGAAGTGTCAAGAGGGTAAATTAAAAGACAGTATATCTATAGTGGACTACTATTAAAAATTATGCTACAGATCTATATTTTCTGATATTGTATCTCATGTAGTGAAAAAAAATTAGATGATAAAACAGCCTTTGTATGATCCCATTTTTAGAATTTTTTTAAAAAGTGAGAATGTATATTTCATGAAGAAAATGTTTGAAGATTTCAAACCAGGCTTCATTACCAGTTATCTCTGGTAAGTGGAATTACAAATGATCTTTAGTGTCTTCTTTATAACTTTTTGTACTACAATGAGCATGTACAACTCTTAATATCCGAAGGAATGATTTTTAAGTATACTAAATTGAAAGTCTGATTAATCAAATAAAATTAGCTTCGGTGTTTTCTACTATTTTCTTATTACTAAGGCTCTTAGAAGCTTCCCGATTTCAACACATAATACTCAGTGGATGCTAAATGTGTCAAATATATAGTTAATGTCCCTATTAACAAAGATGACATGCTTAAACAGTTTTTATTAACAAGATATTATTTCTAAAAGAAAAAATTATATATCCCCTCCCAGCCCTGAGATGCTAGCAAAGATCTTGTAATTATGATTGAGCCCCCATTTGCCGCTACCTCCTCCCTTTGCCTCTGGCCTTCTCAACCATATTTAGGTGTTTTCATTTCTAGTGACCATGGTGGCTTACTGTATTCACGGACATAGAAAGACATTGCCAAAAGAAGTATGACTTATAAAATAAACAATGCAGAAGAAAATTTCAATTCTATTCAAGACAGTATGCCCCAACATCACTGTCCAATATAACTTTCTGTGATGTTGAAAAAATTCTATTATTTGTGCTATCCAACATAACAGACAATAGGTCTGTCTAATGTGCTGTCCAATATGACACATGTGGCTACTAAGCACCTGAAATGTGGCTAGTACAACTAAGGAACCAAATTTTTTCTTTTTAATTTTTAAAAATTTATTTATTTTATCTATTTATTTTTATACAAAGGATCATGAGAGACGACTACAAGCAACTCTATGCCAATAAAATGGACAACCTGGAAGAAATGGACAAATTCTTAGAAAGGTATAACCTTCCAAGACTGAACCAGGAAGAAATAGAAAATATGAACAGACCAATCACAAGTAATGAAATTGAAACTGTGATTAACAATCTTCCAACAAACAAAAGTCCAGGACCAGATGGCTTCACAGGTGAATTCTATCAAACATTTAGAGAAGAGCTAACACCTATCCTTCTCAAACTCTTCCAAAAAATTGCAGAGGAAGGACCACTCCCAAACTCATTCTATGAGGCCACCATCGCCCTGATACCAAAACCAGACAAAGATACTACAAAAAAAAAAAATTACAGACCAATATCACTGATGAATATAGATGCAAAAATCCTCAACAAAATACTAGCAAACAGAATCCAACAACACATTAAAAGGACCATACACCACGATCAAGTGGGATTTATCCCAGGGATGCAAGGATTCTTCAATATACGCAAATCAATCAATGTGATACACCATATTAACAAATTGAAGAAGAAAAACCATATGATCATCTCAATAGATGCAGAAAAAGCTTTTGACAAAATTCAACACCCATTTATGATAAAAACTCTCCAGAAAGTGGGCATAGAGGGAACCTACCTCAACATAATAAAGGCCATATATGACAAATCCACAGCAAACATCATTTTCAACAGTGAAAAACTGAAAGCATTTCTTCTAAGATCAGGAACGAGACAAGGATGTCCACTCTCACCACTATTATTCAACATAGTTCCGGAAGTCCTAGCCATGGCAATCAGAGAAGAAAAAGAAATAAAAGGAATACAAATTGGAAAAGAAGAAGTAAAACTGTCACTGTTTGCAGATGACATGATACTATACATAGAGAATCCTAAAACTGCCACCAGAAAACTGCTAGAGCTAATTAATGAATATGGAAAAGTTGCAGGATACAAAATTAATGCACAGAAATCTCTTGCATTCCTATACACTAATGATGAAAAATCTGAAAGAGAAATTACGGAAACACTCCCATTTACCATTGCAACAAAAAGAATAAAATACCTAGGAATAAACCTACCTAGGGAGACAAAAGACCTGTATGCAGAAAACTATAAGACACTGATGAAAGAAATTAAAGATGATACCAACAGATGAAGAGATATACCATGTTCTTGGATTGGAAGAATCAACATTGTGAAAATGAGTATACTACCCAAAGCAATCTACAGATTCAATGCAATCCCTATCAAATTACCAGTGGCATTTTTTACGGAGCTAGAACAAATCATCTTAAAATTTGTATGGAGACACAAAAGACCCCGAATAGCCAAAGCAGTCTTGAGGGAAAAAAACGGAGCTGGAGGAATCAGACTCCCTGACTTCAGACTATACTACAAAGCTACAGTAATCAAGACAATATGGTACTGGCACAAAAACAGAAACATAGATCAATGGAACAAGATAGAAAGCCCAGAGATAAACCCACGCACCTATGGTCAACTAATCTATGACAAAGGAGGCAAAGATATACAATGGAGAAAAGACAGTCTCTTCAATAAGTGGTGCTGGGAAAACTGGACAGCTACATGTAAAAGAATGAAATTAGAATACTCCCTAACACTGTACACAAAAATAAACTCAAAATGGATTAGAGACCTAAATGTAAGACTGGACACTATAAAACTCTTAGAGGAAAACATAGGAAGAACACTCTTTGACATAAATCACAGCAAGATCTTTTTTGATCCACCTCCTAGAGTAATGGAAATAAAATAAAAAATAAACAAATGGGACCTAATGAAATTTCAAGGCTTTTGCACAGCAAAGGAAACCATAAACAAGACAAAAAGACAACCCTCAGAATGGGAGAAAATATTTGCAAACGAATCAATGGACAAAGGATTAATCTCCAAAATATATGAACAGCTCAAGCAACTCAATATTAAAAAAACAAACACCCCAATCCAAAAATGGGCAGAAGACCTAAATAGACATTTCTCCAAAGAAGACATACAGATGGCCACGAAGCACATGAAAAGATGCTCAACGTCACTAATTATTAGAGAAATGCAAATCAAAACTACAATGAGGTATCACCTCACACCAGTTAGAGTGGGCATCATCAGAAAATCTACAAACAACAAATGCTGGAGAGGGTGTGGAGAAAAGGGAACCCTCTTGCACTGTTGGTGAGAATGTAAATTGATACAGCCACTATGGAGAACAATATGGAGGTTCCTTAAAAAACTAAAAATAGAATTACCATATGACCCAGCAATCCCACTACTGGGCATTTACCCAGAGATAACCATAATTCAAAAAGACACATGCACCCGAATGTTCATTGCAGCACTATTTACAATAGCCAGGTCATGGAAGCAACCTAAATGCCCATCAACAGACGAATGGATAAAGAAGATGTGGTACATATATACAATGGAATATTACTCAGCCATAAAAAGGAGTGAAATTGAGTCATTTGTTGAGACGTGGATGGATCTAGAGACTGTCATACAGAGTGAAGTAAGTCAGAAAGAGAAAAACAAATATCGTATATTAACGCATGTATGTGGAACCTAGAAAAATGGTACAGATGAGCTGGTTTGCAGGGCAGAAGTTGAGACACAGATGTAGAGAACGGACATATGGACACCAAGGGGGGAAAACTGCGGTGGGGTGGGGATGGTGGTGTGCTGAATTGGGCGATTGGGATTGACATGTATACACTGATGTGTATAAAATTGATGCCCGATAAGAACATGCAGTATAAAAAACAAACAAACAAACAAAACAACTAATACTAAACTTTCATTGGGTTATTTGTATGGAAATATGTTAATATAAATGTTTCAGACATTACATGAAATTTCTAAAAATCTTATATGTTCTGGTATAATGTTATAAGTCATAATCCTAGTTATTACTTTAAAATGTATATCTCAGAAATAACTAATTTTCTTGTCAACTGCATTATTATGAACTTTCATCAAATCTTTAACTGTGGTCATTTTTAAGTCTTTTGTCATTTACAGACAGTTCTGGGTGTACTCTGATGCTATTGCAAATATGTTCCTATAAAAGGGTTTCATCTTTAAGAAATTCATGGAAAAGTCTCTGACAAGTACAGGTTTCTGGTAACTGACTGTACTGCTGAACTGAATGAATAAGCAGAACTGAATTTTCAGAACTCTAATGAAAAACTGATGAACTCATAAAAGTGCTAACAAAAGATCAAGATGAAAAAAAAAATTAATTACATGGGACTGAGTGAACTGATGAGGATGAGTATAATTTTTGTGACTTTCTGTCTGAATTAAAAAAAAAAAAAAATCCCACAAGGACTCAGAGGCAAAGAATATACAAATCAATTTTCACTGCAAAGTAAAGGAGCTGTTACAGTGGAGGATTACTGGACTGAATGTCAATATTATGACATAGTATGAGTGTGTTTCATGTTTGGTAATTGCAATCATTGTTGCTTTTGTTGTGGTCATCCATGTACAATGCTTGGTTTCAGTCTATTTATCTCTTGTAAAAATAAAATACAGTGTGTGTGTGAAAAAAAATAAAAAGAAAAAAAGTAAAAAAATAAAAAATTAAAAAAATTAAAAAAAAAATTTTATTTATTTTATCTATTTATTTTTGGCTACGTTGGGTCTTCACTGCTCTGCATGGGCTTTCTCTAGCTGCGGTGAGTGGGGGCTACTCTTTGCTGCAGTGAGCGGGCTTCTCATTGCGGTGGCTTCTCTTGTTGCAGAGCGTGGGCTCTAGGCGCGTGGGCTTCAGTGGTTGTAGCACGCAGGCTCAGTAGTTGTGGCTCGCGGGCTCTCGAGTGCAGGCTCAGTAGTTGTGGCGCACAGGGTTAGTTGCCTTGCGGCACATGGAATCTTCCCTGACCAGGGCCCGAACCCGTGTCTCCTGCATTGGCAGCCGGAGTCTTAACCACTGCGCCACCAGGGAAGCCCAGGAACCAAATTTTAAAATTTTAACTTATTTTAATTTTAATAACCACTTATGGCTAGTAGCTACCATATTGGACAGCACTGTTCTAGAAAAATTCACAGTACATATACTGTGGTTGATACAAAATATACATAAATAAGGATCCAAGAAAAATATGATTTCCACTTAAGACCTGGCATTCCAGTGCATATTTCCAAGACTAACAAAACCATAATTTTGTGGGTTACAGATTGCTTTTTTGAAAAATTAAATGGTCTTCAGGCACTCCTCATTCTTCTTTACATGGGAAATAAGTACCCAGTTCTTTTTTTTCCCCGCTCCCACCCCCACCCCCACCCCCCGCAATTCTTGAAAGCCTTAATGCTCACGGCTTCAATAAGACTGTGTTACCTTGGCTCACCCACTACACCTCAATTTGTTTCCTTTTTTTGTGTAATCTTAGTCTTCCCCGTCTGCCATCAACCATAGGCTTTTTCCCAAAGCTGAATCCTTGGTTTCTTGTTTTCTATCTTCCATTCAGAAAAGATTTCTTACACCTTCGACTATGACCCTATTTGCCTTCTGTAAAACAGCACCACTTCACTACATAATCTTAAACAAAGTCTTAATCTTTGAGACTGCTTCTCATCTGTAAAATAACTTAAGATGGTTACTACGGTTTCTTTGGCTTTAGGATTCTCCTAATTCTAGTACAGGCCTGGTTACAAAACTTTGTTTCTGGTTTTTTCTCAGGCTGATTCCTCTTCTTGCCTTTTTAAATGCTGGTGTATCCCATGGTTGTCAGTGACCCTCTTTCTCCAAGAATCACATAAACTCTTCATTACGACTGTCTCAAATTTATGCTATAGTTCTAACTTCACTCTTAAAAGTTCCAGATTACATTTCTATTTGCTGCTACAGATTAACTAGATGTGCTACCAGACACTTAAAGGTATCAGGCAAACTAAAGAAATTGTGTAGCAAACTTGTCAGTGGCTTAGTTATCAAAAACAGAAGTTTCAGGATCAGATGTATCTGAATTTGAATCCCAGTTCTGTCATTTATTAGCTGTGTAACCTTGATCAGATTAATCTCAAGTCTCCATTTTTTCATGTGTAAAATGGGGTTAAAACTAGTACTTACAACTCATGGTTGTTGTATGTGCATTTTATATATACAGCTTAGTACAATACCTGGAATATGCTAACAGCTCAATAAATGTTCGCTACTATTATTATCAGTAGCATTACCACCTTCCTAGTCCTACAGGTTTAATAGCTCAGTCAACTTGATGCATTCTGTCTCTTTAAAAAAAAATAAATTCGGTCAGCATTTGTACACTTTTATTTTCCAATGTGATCTCTGACTGTTTTTCATTCCTGGATTGTTATTGCAGCCGGCCAAACAAATTACTAGATTTTTAATGCTTACAGGTTAGAGTCTCTTCTTGTTTTTGTTTCCACTATATTACGTAGCATAATGCCTTATGCATAAAGTTTTGCTATTATTAGACAATTCAAATAATCTTTACATCTATTTATTCTATTTCATTAGATCCCTTAAGTTCTTTGAGGACAGGGAGTGTCTTGGTTCTCTTTGTGTATCTACACCTGAAAATCCCTTAGTCAATAAATGTTTGTTGAATGAATGACTGTTGACTACTCTCCCTCTCTCCAAACCTATCATCAATCTAGCTGCCTCAAATGCAAAAGGTAGCTCTCATATGCTCTAATCCAACCATTTATTCTGACCAAGCTGATCTCCCCACAACTTCATCAAGAGCAGTTTCACTGTATTAGTCAGGACTCCTATTTTGTTTCAAAAAGTCTACTCAGAATAAGCAATAAAGGGAATTTATTAGCTTGCATAATTTGAAAGTCCAAGGATACCACTAACTTAAGGCCTGGCTATTGATCCAAAAGTTCAAAGGTTACCAACAGAACTTGGCCTCACTCTTTCCATCTTTTGGCTCTGCTTTCAATTCATTGGCAAGCTCCAGGTTCACATTCTATTCTTTCAGCAACCCCAGGGTTCAAAGCATGCCTCTTTCTCAATAGTTCCAATAAAAAATTAACACTCTCATGTGCTGACAGGAAAATGTGCCTATCTCTGAACCATCACTGTTGCCAGAGGGATGGACTACATTGACTGGCTAACCCTGAATTATGTGCACACCCTGTGTCGGGGTGGGATCCATTCCACTGCCCGGAATGGCCTTCCTTCTCATTTCCGCCTCCCCAAATCCAAGTTACAACCTTTCTGCCCCCAAAAGTCTTTCATGATTTCTTTTAAGATTTTCCTTGTTCCCTGGATCAAGTAACTCATTCCCAAATAAATATTTCCCTTTTTCTAAAGATCTATCTTTTAAAACAAACAGGAAGGAAAAACCTCAAGAAAATGCTGCATGATGAATTCTAATCATGTCAAGTTATAAATGAAATCGGTAATATGTGCTGTTTCTTAAAATGTAAGGACAGCAGCTCTACCAGATACATTCTATACATTAGGAAAGAACAGACTGTGTGGCAAGTTTAATATAACATTCAAATAATTTTTTTGGCTTTAAATTTTCTATAGGGCCCAAACAAAACATTTTAGCCAACAAAAGTTGGGTCTGAATTCAAAGTACCCTGTGTAACAGGTAGTATATGGTTTTGGAGTTACCTCAAACAGGATTTGAGTTAGGCTCAAATCCTGGCTAACACCACCTTCCTTGGCCTTTAGCTACAGGTCTTCGAGCAAATTATCTTTCTCTCCAAACCTTGGTTTCACTATCTGTAAAAACAGGAATGGTAATATCTATCTGTACGTAAAGAGGCTGTGTGGCATAGTGGAGAGAAAAGAGTAAGATGGAACCGGGCTGAAATTCTACCACTAATATTATTTATATGATTCTCTCTGAGTGACTCATCTGTAAATTCTGAGTGATTCCTCATTTGCGAATGAGGGATAATAATATTTAATCCATTGGTAGTTAAGCATTTAACAAGGCAATGTATTTTAAACACCTACCAATGAATAGTAAACAGTGAAAACCCTATCAGTGATGTTATCCATATCAAATCACCTGTTTAAAATAATTCAGAGAATATTTCAGTAGTTTTGTACTCACCAAGGTCTGCCAAAAATTTCTTACACTTAATAAGTGATATTTCTAACATGTTAGAAATGAATCTAGTCTAATAGGTTATAAAGTACCTTGTAATCTTTTTCTTCCCCTCTACACTTTTTCTGGCCAGATAAAATGTCGACCAACAAAAGATTTGGTTTATAAAGAAACTATCAAAGTAATAAAAATAAGTGTGGATAATAACAAATTAAAAATTCAGGGCATAGTAAGGGAAAAATTCATTGGGATTACTTATTATTCTTCATAAATGCCTTTGGGTTTTGTTAGTTAAAAAAATATTTCTTAAAGGCAAAACACACTTTGGTCCTAGAACTATTTAAAAGCAGGTAAGACAGTGAGCTAGATAAACTCCTGTAATCAACGTATTCTTTAACTCCACGCTTAATGTACTAATACTGAAATGACTCATGCCCATATGAAATCACTATGCTATCCATCTCCTGACCAGTCATATGCCATATAGCCATCTACTGAACAGAATCGCGAAATCTGGGGTATGAATGACAATTTTAGATGTTGTCTCTCAGAATACATGCAAAAGGCAAGTGGTTGCTCATATTTACATCAGCAAGAAAATTTAATCTTAATGTCGTTCACTAAAAAATACAAACTATATTCAGTACAACTGTTTCCAAAAAGAGATTAAACAAATAGGTATTTGATTCCTTCCATTTTACACTAGAGCAAAAGTTTCTTTGGAAAGAATAGTTTCTTGAAGTAGTGTTAACAGTTTTGCTTATCTTTCTAAAATGAGTGAATCATATGTAATACTTAGCAATCTTTAATGAATGCACAAACATAGGAGAAGTTAACACCTTAGGAAAGGTATATGAAAATAATTACATCATACCACACTATATATAAGGGGATTGACTCTGTTTTTAATCTACTCCCTGAGAAAGCTATGTTTTAAACACAAGAGAAACATATTATGTTGAACACCTCAGTCACCAGACATTGTTCTCTACAACTAAGAAAACCAAATAATACCTCATTTATTTTCTTTTCTGTGTTAAAAAAATATAGATAAGGCAAACTGATGTTTGTTTTTAAAAAGCATTAAGTACAGATACGGTAGGCAACCTATGCATCTTTTCTAAACAGTTTTCTTCCTTCAACTTTCTTTGAGGGGGCCTGAGGAAAGAGGAAAGGAGTGAGAGTCTGAAGGTGGGCTCTCGTTATTTTTTGCAAGTACATTTGGTAAGTCACCTAGACGAAGGGGAGAAAGAAAAGTTAAAGCGTTCGGGTTCACACTAAAAACAACAACTCTTGAAAAACACGCCTGTGCGGGAGTCATGCTTTCCTGACAATGCAGCGACCAATGCGACTCCGATTAAGAGCGCGCTACAAACCTAAATCTTAGTAAAGTCAATCTGGCATCCCCAGTACGAAAGGGCCTGCAAAACCCGGGGCGGAGCAAAGGTCTACCTCAGCAGCGGCACAAGTTAATTTTCTAAGAGAGTAAAACACTCCCCATCAGTCCCCTGTGGCCCTCTTTCTCAAGAGACGCTGCTGTCCGCCTCGCCCCAGGCTCGGGGTCTGGCCCGCAGGCCCCAGGGCTGGGTGGGTTGGGGCAGTCGGCTTCTCCCCGGTACCCGGGTCCAGACCAGGAGTAATGGGACCCGTTAACGTAAAGACCCGCGATTCTCCGCATCGGCTGCGGCGGCCTCTGACCGCGCCCCGGGCCTTCTGTTGGCAGGGATACCCCCCACCCCACTCACCCGCCCGGGTGGTGTCCGTCAGGTCGTGGTTGGCCGCTCCCCGGGGAAACTCCCTCAGTTTCCGGCCGCTCAGGCTCAGCACCCCGGTTACCGCCGCCTCCTCCAGCGCTCGGTCGAGGGAGCGGCTCCATGAGCCCGGGCCAGGACCAGGGCCTGCCCCGGAGTTCGGGCCGCAGTTAACAACGGAGAGGTTACCTCCCGACGCTACTGGGCCAGAGTACTCTGCAGCCGTGGCCACAGCGACCAAACCCGCGGCCGCCATTTCCCAGCCGACAACTCTCCGGCCCGCCGGCTCAGCGCATGCGCGGCCAGATGATGGGTGGGCGGGGAAAGGGGCTTACAGACCCCGGACGGGTCCCTTGATGGGCAGGGCTGCGGTGCCGCCCCGCACATCCAGGCGCTGGCCTCCGCCCACGTGAGGTTTCCAAGGGAAATTAAAACGGAACTCGCAAATCTGGAGCAGCTCCCTACTCTAGGTTCCCAGCAGCCTTTCTAACATGCCTCCACAAAAAAATCTTCCAGACAACGCGTCTCACCAGAATTTCTCTACCTTCCTTCCTCAGCACTGGAGGATTAGAGTAAATATTAAGGCTTAACACCGTTGCTGCCAGAAACTTTGGCAGTGAGAGGAGAAACGTTCGACTTCTGTCATTCTATAAGCCAAATGATCCTAATGGAGACTTGTGGATTTATTAACTATTATTGCCTGAGGGAAAAAGAAGTGTTAACCTGGCCCCAAACTTCATAATTCTCATTGAAAGGGTTGTATAAACCTTCTTCCTTGTACAAAATAGCTTTATTAAGGAAAATAAAACAAACACCTTAGATAGTACCTGTTCTTTAGGCAAAATTTTATTGTTGAACAAAGCTGGGTGAACGGCATTGAAGTCTAAAATTTTAGTTTGGAACCAAAATTGAGGAAGAGAAAATGATCTGACCATAATCTACATGTGGGAAATATAGAACTGAAGAAATAGTTTAAAAAAAAAAATCATTCAGTTACTGAAAAAGTAGAAAATACCACTCCATTTGATTAAAAAATTTCTTTAAATTTTTTGCCGACGCCACGTGTCTTGCAGGATTTTAGCTCCTTGATCAGGGATTGAACCCGCACCCTCCACAGTGAAAGAGCGGAGTCCTAAGCACTGGACCACCAGGGAATTCCCGCCACTTCATTTTAAACCAATTAGACCTCACATATACTGCAACCAGTCTTCAGCATATTGTTTCTTTCACACATTTAAGCCATTCCTGCTAAATGATGTAAATTTCCCCTACAATCAATCAACTAGTATTTTCTGTGGGAAACAGACTGTCAGTTTTTCCTAGATTATTATGTAATTATGAAATCCAGACAAATAAGCCAATTAGAGATTAAAACCACAAAAAGGGCTAAATTGAAGTGGTGGGGATTAGCCATCAGAATTCAGAGAAAAGGAATCTTGTACGTCGAATGAGGTTTTGAAACAAATCTGAAGGAAGGCTGGAAGGTGAGAGTAATACTCTAAATTGAAAGGAATATCAGCATGAACACATCCAGGTATGATTTACAATGGTTCTTGTGGAGAACACTGCCACAGGCCAAAAAGTTCATGTCAGAGAGCAAAAGAAAATAATGTGAGAGAGATCCTGTCCATCATTCAAGGTCAACCTCTTCAATGAAACCTTGATTAGCACTTCCCGAACTCCTAAATGGAAGAGACTGTAAAAATGTTTAATCTCGGTGCCAAAGCTGATTAGTATTGGTTGCTCAGATCTCTGTGAATTTTTTTTTTTTAATTATTTATTTTTGGCTGCGTTGGGTCTTTGTTGCTGTGCGCGGGCTTTCTCTAGTAGTGGCGAGCAGGGGCTACTCTTCGTTGCCATGTGCAGGCTTCTCATTGCGGTGGCTTCTCTTGTTGTGGAGCTCTAGGCGCACGGGCTTCAGCAGTTGTGGCATGCGGGCTCAGCAGTTGTGGCTCACGTGCTCTAGAGCGCAGGCTCAGTAGTTGTGGCGCACAAGCTTAGTTGCTCCGCGGCATGTGGGATCTTCCCGGATCACGGCTCAAACCGGTGTCCCCTGCATTGGCGGGCAGATTCTTAACCACGGCGCCACCAGGGAAGCCCTGTTCTGTGAATTCTTGATACTGTGCTCTAGTTTCTTCAGTGACAAGTTCCACAATCAATGTCTCTTATGAACATGGTCATCCCTGGCAAGTAACATTTATCCAACGCATGAGTTGGTTTTTGTTATTCTGGACTCCTAAAATTGTTCTTTTACTCTTAGACTTTAAGCTATTTAAAGAGCAGGTCCTCATTTTATATTTTTTAGAGCTATTTCAACCGCAATAATTAAAAGCATAACCATATATTCCATATTAATGTTACAATGCTATAGAAAGTTGCCAGATATTTAAAATGCACAGATGTCATCTATATTTGATTACCTATTACCTTCCACATTTACACCAAATTCTTCTGACAAATTCTCTATAATATGGCCTCATTCTTCCTAACTACCTGCACATCTCATTATAATTACAACATACCATGCTAATCCTGGTCTCTGAACTTCTGAGCAAGTTTATAGACTGATGTTACTTTGTCTAGCCAACTAGATTTTAAGGTCCTTAATATGTTAAACTCTATAATTATCTTCCATATCCTAGGCTGAGTATATCAATAGGAGTTTATGTGCTAATACAGCAGAGGAGGTTAGGAGAAAAAAGAATTACAATTTTTGAGAACAGGGTCTCATTATGGCCAAAATATCTGTAGACATTAAGTCTGTAGATATTTGAAGGCCAAAACAGAGGCCTGTGGATACAAGAAAAATGAAGATGCTATATATACACTATTATCAATACATGAAAACCAGTCCTACATAAAGAAAGGCTGGAAGAAAAAATAGATCAAGAAGTTAATTTTGAGCCTTCTAAGGATTCGTAGTTTCATCTACAAAGTAAAGGTAGAATATGAGGGAATTCTCATCCTACTCCCTCAATATTCTACATAAAGCAAGGAACAAGATCATCTTGTAAGAATGAGGTATAGAAAATGGAGTCATTGTAGGGAATTCACCGAAGAGTCTAGTGATGAATAAAAGAAGTGATGAGAAACAGTTGCAAAAGGGCTGTGGGCAAAAGGGATACAAGGATTTATAACTTATTCCACTACTGCTCTGTGGTCTGGAAGCAGGAGATGAAAAAATAGGCAATGGGGGTTACTGAATGTTAGGAATAATATAGAGAACTTCCCTGCTTCTTCCTGTGTATTTTACAGGCTGGAAGTTTACTCATTGAACACTAGGACAAAAGTTTCACTCCAATCTCAGTAACTCTCTCCAGCTCTGCGTTTCCCATCATGCAGAAATAAAGTCCTTTCCCTGCTTTCACTCACTAGAAATATATTATGGCTACTCCTTTAAGATTCCACTTTATAAACTCAAAGCAGTAGGATTAAAATCTTGGCCAATCCCATTCTCTTCAAATATAAAGCACAGAAACTGGTTTGTTGAATATATTCAATAAATGTTTGGTCTTACCCTTTCTGACTCCTTTAATAAGAATCACTAATAATTGACTTTTTAAAACTTTATACAAGAAAATTTAGACAATGTGATTTTCTTCTTAGAGGGAAACAGAAGTGGAAGTAGAAATTAAACACATACACACTAGGGAAACAGTTTTCCTATTCATCTTTAAACAATGGTAAACCTCATCCAAATACATTGAGAAAAAGGAATTTCAGTTCCAGAATGGTATCACATTTCCTTGTTTTATCAAGCTTTTAGTTGAATAGATTTCAGATAGAAAATAAACTGTAATGGCAGGGAAAAAAAGAAACATTCGAAGTCAACAATTTATAAACAAATCTTTAAATCCCTATTAATGGTCTGCAATAGTCCAAAATTCCTGTTGTAAATGCTTTGGGTTTTTTGTTATCATTTCTAAAAAGGGGCTAACTCCAAATTGATTATGCAAAAAGAACTTGCTTTTAAGGAAAGCTTAAATCACATGCTTCATTTTTTTTTTACAGTGGCAAAAAACAAGTAATCATGTAATTCTGATGAAACTTCGAAGGTAGACTGATCAGAAATGAAGGAATCATTTTCTGCCCTAATACTGCCTGCATTCAGAATGTATGGTATTCATTCTCTGTAGTGCAAAGTCAGCTATTTCCTCTCCTCTTATCTCCTAAGAGTAATATAAATCAGAACAAAAGTTACCCTGACACTGTGTATGCTGTGTGAATTACAAAGCTATTGACAGCAAAATATGATATACCTATCTATTATAACAAAAAATAACCACTGGGCAATAAAGTCTAAGTTTCTTCGTACTTAGAAGTATTTTATGATTTGCTTATAAATTAAAATTGTGGCGAAGTTTATGCCTATTAGAAAAAAATACATAATGTTTGATTAGGAGCACTGGCCTTTTCTAATAGGTCTACCTAACTGGAATACCAAAGTGATGAAATCTCATAATCATCACTGGCAGAGTATATTTACTTACAGTGCTACAAAGGCTAAAGCATGGCTACTACCAATTCTTAGATATCTGACAAGCCACAAACAATTCCACTACTTTCTGTGGGTGTTCAATTCACAGGAAGTTTATTATGAACTGATAATTAAAAGATCTGAGCTTAAAAAGTGACTCTACCACACACAAGTCTTGAAAAGTTGGGTCTCACTGAACCAAGATGTAAAAAGAGGGGTTAAGCTGGATGATCTCTAAAGGCTCATTTAGCCTAATATACTGCATTCTAAGTAAATTCGATTCTCTATTCTAACTCCTCCTGGCTACTTCCTGTTGGAGCTATGAATGAAATAGTCAAAAGGTAGTTAGTGGGAGGTCAATATGAGTCTAGATTGATTTACCAATTTAATTGGTAGGTAGCTTTTCAAACCCTAAAAATTATAGTCATTACAAACTTCTTTGTAACACAGAACAATCTAAAAACCACAACTCAATCTTCATAGCTAAGAATAAACCATGTGAGACCTGTAATATTTTATTTGTTAAAAATGAACAGCTTCAGAATAAATCTAAATGCAACTTTTCCAAAAAATGCCAAAAAGTACAGTGTAAAGCATCTCCTCATTAAATATAAACTTTCATTTTGTGATGCACTGCATCAATGTTTTGGATACACCTTGATGCAAAGGGAAATTTAAGTTGCATCCTGTTAAAAAAAAAAACCAAAAAAAAGCTTTAAGAACTGAAAAAGGATAATTATAACCACATTCCAAGAAGGGAAAATTTTCCTCCAAAAAAGCATATTCTTTTGTTTATATACAACATGTTAGCACTCAAGAATTTTAATTTGGCTGTAACAAAGGCAAGATTCTGTATTTAAAAAGAAAATGAATTACAGATGCATGAAGAGCAAAAGTTTAATATACCAAAGACACTTTGTTTGATGCACTTAATATCAATATTTGGGGCAATTTTTAAGATTAAAAAAAGGCATTAATAATAGCTCTGTACAATAATATTTAAAATAACAAGAAAACGAAAACATCTTTATACCATATTTTCACAAACTGTTCTAAAGACAGCAAACTCGTGCTCAGTTGTTTTTCCTTTGCTTCAAAATAAGTTACCAGTAATTCTCAACCAGTCTAAAATGTATTGTTCATGGATCGAATCTAAGCATTCATACTTGCAAAAACGTTTTGCAATGAGTCCTCCGCCTATGGAGTGACTAGAGTTTACTTTCAAATTGTATGACTGGCTTCCAATAATCCCTTATCAGTAGACTTACAAGCAAAATACCAGATATTAAGGATCAGATTTAATTCTTTGGTATAAGCAGGAAACTGTTATTGATAGCTTTCCGTGGCTAGCATAAACCAAGTAACCCAAGGGGCATGAGAGACAACAATGAAGTCTAGTATACACCACAAAGCAGGCAGGAGCCATAACTTAATGTTTTGTGTTTTTTTAACAGGGAAAATCAACACTAATAATACACTGTTTGGAAACTAACACCTACTTAGAGGTTTCATCATTATAGCAAACCAAAAAGTTAAGCTTCAAAATGACCAAACTTGTAACGTGTAGTCTATTTTGCTGCGTTTTGGCATTATACCCTAACTTATAATTTACAACCATCTAAGGACGTTTAGCACTAGCTTGGCACAACAAACTAACTCCTCCTAACCCTCCAGAGTGTGGGGGGAAAACCCTCTTCTCACCATAAATGCCTGAACTTTATACAAGAAATCAGAAGCAAAGGTACAAGGTTATAATGTAACTCTATTATCATTTTGCACTTTTTACCTGGTGACATATACAAGTACATTTTTATTTTTAGAGCTGTATACTGTTTAATTTAGCAAACTTAAAGTTTAACTTTCCTAAAAAGAAGTCTAGGGCTTTATGGCTAATTATACTATCAAAATATCTAAGGGACTCAATCCATCTTAAAAGTATAATTATTCTAAATATCATTTGAAGAATTCTTTGTGGACACTAGACTCAAGACTACACTAAATCCAAACAGTATACCTGTGACTTAGGTTTTAAAGTTTTTCTCCTCAGTTACCTGTCTTCCACCTGCTACTTCCTCTCATGCTTTCTTCATTTCCTAAACACAAATTATCAGATTTTTACACTGGACTTTCCTCCAAGGAGGCTCTATCAGATAACCTTGTAAACACCCATTTATAGCTTTCAAACACTAAAAAGACTAACATTTTAAACTGAGCCTATGCCTAGAGTCACATTTCTTGTTAAAAGTTCAGCATTAAGGATTTACTTAATCCTTAATTTACTTAATCCTTAAACTCTGGAGGATTAACCTAACGTTATTTGAAAAATGAACCAAGTTTAGATATTCCCATAAATCTTAAACCCCCAAACTGGAATTCTAATAATTTTTTTATATCCCTAGTGAAGAAAAGTCAATTGCACTTATTACATCAACACTATTAAAGAATAAGTGACAGCAACAAAGGGACCTACTTCAAATCTTGAAGACCAAGATTTACCATGGCAAAGTGTAAAAAACTGGGCAAAGGCGATGAGATCCTAAATACCACTATCATAAAAATAATCAATTTCTATCTTTCCGCCTTCTTTCTGCTGCATGAGAAACCAAAGAAGTCAAATAGAGAATTGTTCTGTCTGGGCCAACCATGAAATCTTTAAGAACATATAGGTATAGTCCCTGTTATTCTTTCAGGGCATTATTTATACATGTTAAAATAAAAAACAACTTCAAAAATAAAAAATAAGAGTTATTTAGCCTTGTGAATATTTTGAAATAAAGTTTCTTGAATTTCTGTGATGAACTCTTCAAAGAATTCGATTTTTAAAAGAGTCATCACTCCAAAGTCCCTTTGACATGGGACCTATCCCACAGTTACAAAGCGGCTTCCTCCTTTGTTGAAAGTGAGAGTGGCTCTTTGTTCCTTCAGGATCCCAAATCGCTCATTCAAAGTCATCCCTGTCTAGAGAAAATGAAACAAAACAAAAATTAACAACTTGACTGTAAGCCACATTTGCTTTGGAACAATAATGTGATCATAATGGTGATTCATAGTAAAATCAGCTAACATTTCCTGAATATTTGTATGTATGAACTCCTTTAATTCTAACAAACACCATACGAAATAGGTGAATTTAGTGAAGTTTAGAGAAGTTAGTTAAGTTGCCTACTTGCAGCTTTAGTATTGAAACTGACTCAGAAACCCTATCTCCTAACCATTATAATATTATGTACTATATAAAACACATATGCTGTAATGCTTACAAGTTATATACCCAAAGATTTCTCTATCTGAATTATTTTTAGAGTCTGCAAACACTGCCACCAACTCTAGTGATACCTCTGATAAAAGTTATTTAGATTTGTGAATATTTTGAAACAAATTTTCTTGAATTTCTGAGTTCATTACAGATATTTAAATCAAATTCAAATCAAAATCTGGTTTTGATTAATAGCAGAAAAAGCACCCCAATTATACTTCATTTCTGAAAGGAAAGTAACAAGTGACAAAATAAAATAAAAATCAGCAAAATAAATTTGGTCGAATTTCCTTCCATACAGAAATTCTTACCTTCAGTTCCAAAGATTCTTATGTCAATGGACACACATAAAAAATTTGACAAAATGCAACAAATAAAAATTCTCAGCAAATTACAAATAGAAGGGAACTTCCTCAATCTGATAAAAACAACCTACTGCTAACATCATGCTTAATGGTGAAAAACTTAATGCTTTCTCCTCAAGCCTGGGAACAAGGCAAGCAAACGTGCTCTCAACACAGAACTGAAGGTCCTAGCCATTATAATACAGAAGAAAAAGAAAAGGTTTAAAGATTGGAAAGAAACTCTAAAATCCTAAGTAATCTATAAAATTACTAAAAGTAGTAAGTGAATTTTAGCAAGATTACAAGATACAAGGTTAATACAAAAACTGTCAAAACCATGGTGAGATATACCACTTCACCTGCATCTGAATGTCTAAAATCAAACGACAGATAATAACAAATGTTGGCAAGGACATGGAAATATTTAGAACCCTCTTACATGCCGGTAGGAATGGTTCTGCAGCTACTTCTCCAGAAAACAATCTGGTACTTCCTCAAAGGTTAAACACAGAATTACAATATGAACTAGCAATCCACTCTTAGGTATTTACCAAGGAGAAATAAAAACATATACTCATATACAAACACACAAATGTATGTGAATGTACAGGTTTTTGTGTGAGCATATGTACATGAATGTTCAGAAGAGCATTATTCACAGTAGACAAAGAATGGAAACAATCCAAATGTCCATCAACTGATAAATAAAATATAGTATATACATATGGTAGAATGTTATTCAACAATAAAAAAAAAAACCCTGATATTCATTATGGATAAACCATGAAAACACTATGCTAACTGAAAGAAGCCCATCACAAAAGTTCACATATTATATGATCCTATTCACATGAAATGTCCGAAAGAGGCAAATCCAGAGACAGAAAATAGATAGACCAGTGGTTTCCTGGGGTTGAGGAGCATTAGGACATCCTATTTAATTCATTATACAACATTTGTTTTGTTAATTAAAATGTTTTCAGTGAACAGCCCAGAGAAATACAGGGAAAAAAAATTTACCTGTTTTCCAACACTATTTATGTCAAATTGAAGGGGGACACCTTTAGGAACTTTCTTTACATCAGATTGCTCCCGTTTTGTCAAGAATGAGGGCACAGCAGTACGAGTTAATCGTGGTTTCTGAGTTCTACCAGAAAAAAATTAAAAAGAGACCAGTTTAACAATCAAAAGAAGAAAAATAAATCATTTTGTACATAAGACATCTTGACTTGTACACATGTTCAAATGTATGAAGGCTACTTTATTTACATTCTCAAAAGAAAAAAAACCCCAAAAAACTGGTTCTTTTTATTTTTTAAAGTATAGTTATTTACAATATTGTGTTAGTTTTGGGTGTAGAGCACAGTGATTCAGTATTTGCAGATTATATTCCATTATAGGTTGTTACAAGATAATGGGTATAATTCCCTGTGCTACACAGTAAATCCTCATTGCTTATTTAATATATAGTAATTTGTACATTAATCCCAAACACCTAATTTGTTCCTTCTCCCTTCCCTCTCCCGTTTTGAGTCTGTTTCTGCATTGCATATACATTCATTTGTATTATTTTTTTATAATAGATTCCACATATAAGTGATATCATAGAGTATTTGTCTTTCTCTGACTTATTTCACTAAGCATAACATTCTCTAGGTCCATCCAGGTTGCTGCAAATAACAGTATTTCATTCTTTTTTATGGCTAATATTCCATTGTATACATATATACATACATACACGTATGTATACATATATACATACATATATATATATATATATATATACACACCACATCTTCTTTATCCATTCATCTCTTGATGGATACTTAGGTTGCTTCCATGTCTTGACTACTGTAAATAGTGCTGTTATGAACATTGGGATGATGAACATTATCTTTTTGATTTAGTGTTTTCGTTTTTTCCAGCTATCTACCCAGGAGTGGAACTGCTGGATATGGTAGTTCTATTTTTAGTTTAGTTTTTTTTTTTTTTTAATTTATTTTATTTTTGGCTGCATCGGGTCTTAGTTGCAGCATGCGGGATCTTCACCACGGCACATGGGATCTTTTGCTGCAGTGTGTGGGCTTCTCTCTCTAGTTGTGGTGTGTGGGCTCCAGAGTGGGTGGGCTTTCTAGTTGCGGCACGCGGGCTCTCTAGTCGTGGCTCACGTGCTCAGTAGTTGCAGTGTGCTCGGGCTTAGCTGCCCCACAGCATGTGGGATCTTAGTTCCCTGACCAGGGATCAAACCCACGTCCCCTGCAATTGGAAGGCAGATTCTTAACCACGGGCCCACCAGGGAAGTACCTATTTTTAGTTTTTAAGAAACCTCTATACTGTTTTCCACAGTGGATGCACAAATTTACATTCTCACCAACAGTATCACAACGGTTTCCTTTTCTCCACATCCTCTCCGACATTTGTTATTTGTAGACTTTTTGATGACAGCCATTCTGACAGGTGAAGTGATACCTCATTGAAGTTCTGATTTGCATTTCTCTAATAATTAGCACTGTTGAGCATCTTTTCATATGCCTGTTAGCCATCTGTATGCCTTCTTTGGAAAAATGTCTATGCAGGTCTTCTGCCCACCTTTTGACTGGATTGTTTGTTTTCTTGATATTGAGTTGTATGAACTGTTTGTATATTTTGGATATTAACCTGTTGTCAGTCACATCATTTGCAAATATTTTCTTGCATTCTGTAGGTTGTCTTTTGATTTTGTTGATGGCTTCCTTTGCTGTGCAAAAGCTTTTAAGTTTAATTAGGTCCCATTTGTTTATTTTTGTTCTTATTTCTTTGGGCTTGGAGGACTGATCCAAGAAAATACTGCTATGATTTATGTCAGGGTGTTTCCCCTTTTTTCTCTTCTAGAAGTTTTAATGTTTCATGTCTTATATTTAACAATAAAATGGTCTAAAGACCATTATGAGTTTTTTTTAAACATCTTTATTGGAGTATAATTGCTTTACAATGGTGTGTTAGTTTCTGCTTTATAACAAAGTGAATCAGCTATACATATACATATATCCCCTTATCTCCTCCCTCTTGCGTCTCCCTCCCAGCCTCCGTATCCCACCCCTCTGGGTGGACACAAAGCACCGAGCTGATCTCCCTGTGCTATGCAGCTGCTTCCCACTAGTCATCTATTTTACATTTGGTAGTGTATATATGTCCATGCCACTCTGTCACTTCATCCCAGCTTACCCTTCCCCCTCCCCGTGTTCTCCAGTCCATTCTCTAGGTCTGCATCTTTACTCCTGTCCTGCCCCTAGGTTCTTCAGAACCACTTTTTTTTAAAGATTCCATATATATGTGTTATCATATGGTATTTGTTTTTCTCTTTCTGACTTACTTTACTCTGTATGACAGTCTCTAGGTCCAACCACCTCACTACAAATAACTCAATTTCGTTTCTTTTTATGGCTCAGTAATATTCCATTGTATGTATGTGCCACATCTTCTGTATCCATTCATCTGTCAATGGACACTTAGGTGGCTTCCATGTCCCGGCTATTGTAAATAGAGCTGCAATGAACATTGTGGTACATGACTCTTTTTGAATTATGGTTTTCTCAGGGCATATGCCCAGTAGTGGGATTGCTGGGTCATATGGTAGTTCTATTTTTAGTTTTTTAAGGAACTGCCATACTGTTCTCCATAGTGGCTGTAACAATTTACATTCCCACCAACAGTGCAAGAGGGTTTCCTTTTCTCCACACCCTCTCCAGCATTTACTGTTTGTAGATTTTTTGATGATGGCCATTCTGACTGGTGTGAGGTGATACCTCATTGTAGTTTTGATTTGCATTTCTCTAATGATTAGTGATCTTGAGCATCCTTTCATGTGTTTGTTGGCAATCTGTTTATCTTCTTTGGAGAAATGTCTATTTAGGTCTTCTGGATTGGGTTGTTTTTTTGATATTGAGCTGCATGAGCTGCTTGTGTATTTTGGACATTAATCCTTTGTCAGTTGCTTTGTTTGCAAATATTTTCTCCCATTCTGAGGGTTGTCTTTTCATCTTATTTATGGTTTCCTTTGCTGTGCAAAAGCTTTTAAGTTTAATTAGGTCCCATTTGTTTACTTTTGTTCTTATTTCTTTTGGCTTGGGAGACTGATGCAAGAAAATACTGCTATGATTTATGTCAGGGTGTTTCGCCTTTTTTCTCTTCTACGAGTTTTATTGTTTCATGTCTTACATTTAGGTCTTTAGACCATTATGAGTTTATTTTTGTATATGGTGTGAGGGAATGTTCTAATTTCATTGTTTTACATGTGGCTGTCCAGTTTTCCCAGCACCACTTGCTGAAGAGACTGTCTTTTCTCCATTGCACATTCTTACCTCCTTTGTACATTCTTACCTCCTTTGTCATAGATTAATGGACCATACGTACATGGCTTTTATTTCTCTCTATTCTGACCCATTGATCTATGTGGCCTTTTTTGTGCCAATATCATGCTGTTTTGACTATTGTAGTATTGTAGTATAGTCTTAAGTCTGGTAGGGTCATACCTCCAGCTTTGTTCTTTTTTCCTCAGAAGTTGCTTTGGTAATTTGGGGTCTTTCAGGGTTCTATATAAATTTTAAGATTGTTTGTTTTAGTTCTGTGGAAAATGTCCTGGGTATTTTGATAGGGATTGCATTAAACCTGTAGATTGCTTTCGCTAATATGGTCATTTTAATAATATTAATTCTTCCAATCCAAGAGCATGGGATTATCTTTCCATTTCTTTGAATAATCTTCAATTTCCTTCATCAACATTTTATAGTTTTCAGCATATAGGTCCTTCACCTCCTTGGTTAAGTTTATTCCTAGGTATTTTTTAAATGCAATTTTAAATGGGAATTTTTTTTTTCTTTAACTTTCTCTTTCTGATTTTCATTATAGTGTATAGAAACACAGCAGATTTCTGTATATTAATCTTGTATCCTGCAACCTTGCTGAATTCAAAAAAATACTTGGTTCTTGACTGACTAATCTAGAGACTAAAATTTATAAATCACTCACAGAATACCTCTGTAAGTAGAACTACAAACTTTTCAACAATTTGGAAGGATTGGTGATTTCCAAGTCTTGATCTTCTACTAAAATAAAGCAACCTCTAAAATCTTAGAGAATCATCCTAGGTTTTCATTTCAATCATTAAAATGGTTAGATAGTTAAAAACAAAACTCCATAAACCTAGAAAGTTGAAAAAAATTTTTATTATTTTATTTTCTTTTTAAAATGTTCATCACATCTCACAGAACTGACTTCATAACCTACTAATGGGCCACACACATAATGTGAAAAATATCAACACAGAGATATTTTCCTCTGCTGTGTTAGAAGACTGAGTACGTCTGCATGAATTTCCAAGAAACTAGCCAATCTGCTAGACTACTGGCTGATACAGGACTTTCTTTAAATTTCAAGTATAGAGCTTAGATTTTCATTCCTGATACTTTTTGATGGGAAAAATTTAAGAGTGCCAGTTATGGTCTGGTCTATGGCTAGGTCAACTATCAGGTTGAATTTGATGATATGGTTTTAGAACTTTCTTGAAATGCATCCTTGACCTCTGGCCCTGTGCTTTAAGTCTCACATCTTGCCTGTCAAATTGGGGTTCAGTTCACCCCCCATCCCCTAGGCAACATCACTTCCAGCTTCAACCTAGAAAGTTTATAATGCAATAAATATAACGGAATGGTTAACTAAATTAAGGTCATCTAGATAAAAGAATACATTATGAAGCCTTTAAAAAGAAGGTAGATCTGTATGTAATGAAA
The DNA here is from genome assembly GCF_028023285.1 of Balaenoptera ricei. Lineage (NCBI taxonomy): Eukaryota > Metazoa > Chordata > Mammalia > Artiodactyla > Balaenopteridae > Balaenoptera > Balaenoptera ricei. The sequence goes on along the minus strand of NC_082642.1, from coordinate 90,100,621 downwards.
AGTAAAGAAGTCCAAAGCATACTGGGGGGAGGGGGAGAAGGGAGCAAGTATGCATGGTATTCTCATTTATGACTATACACAAGAAATAGATGTACACAGTATGTTATATGGGCACGACATTTTTTAAATAAATATATGAAATTGTTAAAAGTGGTTACTTTGGAGCTGTAGAACCAGGAATCAGGGAGCTTTTACTTTTAACTTTTTTTTGTTATTTTTGATTTTTTTGTTTGTTTTTTTTTTGGGCCATGCTGTGCAGCTTGAGGGATCTTAGTTCTCCACCTGACCAAGGATTGAACCTGGGCCTCAGCAGTGAAAGCGCCTGCTGAGCCCTAACCTCTGGACCACCAGGGAATCCCCTACCTTTAATTGTATATTATACTATTTCCACTTTATACCACAAGTATTACTTTTACCCTGTCTCAGTTTATCCTAACGTGAACATCATACTCTGAAGAGAAGTCAAATATTTTTTTATTATCTTATATAGAGAAGTTATAGTTTTCGCAAAATAAAAAAAAGACTTACACTGGGCACTGCACTGCTCCTGGATTATCAATGGATACAGTCAAAATTCCTCCATTTGTGGTGGAAGTCCGCCATCTAGTTTCAAAAAACCAAAAATTTCATTAAAATGACAGTTTATGAATCCTATAGTGTATTCCACATTAAAACATACATTTTAAAGTAGCCATTACTTTTTCTTAGTTTTTTAGGAAATACAGACACCTGGGCCCCACCATGATATAATTAATCAGCATCTTGGGTGTAAGAACTAGACACCTGAATTTATTAAATATTTTTCAGTGTAACAAATATATGCACATAAAAAAATCAAATAATACAGAAAGGCTTCTAATAAGAAACAACAGTCCTTTACCCCACTATTCTCCCTTTCTGCTCCCCAGAGGCAGCACTTTTAACCTTTCCTGTTTTTCCTGCTTGCTAGTTAGTTACCTCCAGTTCACTAAACAAAATGCGTATGTAATACTATCTTGCTATGGTAAGGATTCAGCTCATTACACTATCCTCTAGTTTCTCTTCCTACCTCTAAACGTTTTGATGGCTATATCACTATTTTACTTCCATTATAACTTTAAATATACTAAAATCTCTTTTTTTAGTAGTGTCTCTTGACATTATCCCCTACCCACTTTGTATAAAAGGACAGTAGCATCTCTAATTCCTTCCCTCCACCTCTTCACTCATTTTGTACCTCTCACTTTTTATCAGCTTTACTTTTAGATTTATGTTGGCCAAAATCTGACATTTATATCACACTGTTACCAAATTAAGTATTTTGTGCTTTGTTCTATAGATTGATTCTTAAAGTTCAAAACAAATAAGCCGCATTTACATTATTACAATTATGTAAATACTGTTTATTGCAGAAGCAAATAGGTCATGATTATTATTTCCTTCCTTTTGGTTTCCAATGCCTGACTCCTGTGCAAAAGAATATTGCCAGCGTCAAGTTTAAATAGTTGCCTTTCTGACACGCCAATTGCTCAAAATCATGCCCATTATAGATGGCATCATATCTGGACCATGATCATGTTTTATATGCTTTGTTTTCACAGAAGTAGCCATAATTTTAAATGATTTAATTTTAAAACCTGATTATATTGATGGAGTGTTACAACTCACACTTGGGGAGTGCAATTCTAACAGACAAAAATACATTCTTGAAAAAATCCTTCATGGGGTAAGGAGAAAAACACAATATGTGAAAAGAAAACATCCTATTGTTTTTAAAAATCTGTAAATTTTCTAAAAGCGCTACTGGATTTTCTTCTATTTATTCCCTGAATTGGTTCATTTGTATGAAAGTAGTTATAAGAAAATAAAGAGCTATTTCATTAAAAAGGAATAAACAGGCAAGAAAAAATTTAAAATACAGAGTAATGTATTTGGTGCTAAAAGTTATAACACTGACATGTGAAAATGAAAAAGGTTTTTGGGGAAAAAACAACAAAAACAACATAGGATTTATTTATTTCAGGCTCAATGGTTAATTCACTTCTCATTTAATTTCTTTTAGACTTGGGTACAAAGTAATTTGGGTCACTACTATTCTGGGAGTTTTGAAATGACATCTTGAAAAACAAATTGAAACTTACTGACGAGTTCTCTTTGCTACTACATCGTCTAGCAGTTGTTCTGAGTTCAACTGGGCCTGAACCTGAAGGGAAAAAAAAAGCAGTAGATCCCATAGAAAGCAGAGGATTTGAATCCAAAGAGCTACCCTGCTCTGTAACTTTATAACCCAGTGTGGTGTGTGAATGCAGGAGAGGGGCATGTGCCTATTCTGACAACACCTCTTTGTTCGGGTTCCTGTATCAGAACTAGCAGTAAAAACAAGTTTATTCCTAAATAACATGTTAAATTCTTATAAGACACTGCCACTGAGGACAACAAAAGAGAAAATAGAAAACAAAAAAAGAAATTAATCTAATGTCATGTTCTCCATATTCTAAACCCAAACCCTACCTCAATCTTGGGCCATGTCTATGATAGAGGATTACTAAAGGTGGATGTTCAGGATCCTTTGTTTGGGTAAAAAGAAAACACTACCAAGGGTTTTTTATACCTTCAGGCCTCTCCTGAAAAGAAAAGTTGCCTGACGAGTGTCTTTCTGATGACTTAATTTATTTCCACTCCGGGTAAAATTGGCTGGAATGTTATTTCTGCAACAAAAACACATACACCATGAATAGTGTGGGCCACTTAACAACTTTCAAACATCTTGAAAAGATAAGCAAAAATATTTAAATTCATAGGATGAAAATCTGAGGTACACTAAACACAAAGACTCTGAATTATACCCTTGTTTACATGAAGCTATTGAGATCTGATTTACAAATACCTCCCTCTGTAGCAGACTACATAACAATGTGGTTAATTCTGACCTAATTTATCTTACAAATATTCAACTGTTTAATATTCTGACATATAAGGTCTCTTCTGAAGACACTGAAATAACATTTTTAATGCTACTTTCTAAATTTGGTAAAAGACATAAATGTACAGATTTATTAACAGGATTAGTACAAAGAAAAGCACACCTAGGCACATCATGGTCAAACTGCTGAAAACTAAAAATGAAGAGAAAATCTTGAAATATAACATCTTCTCCAATTTTCTCTCCTTCACTCAGAAACCTTCATATATTAATATAAATCACACAGAACCTTACACTATTCCACTGTTTGCTCTCTCCTGCTTAGAACATTGTTATCTTAATTATATGTTTGACTTGACTTTCACCAATTCCTTTCTGGTTTCTATAGAAAGTTGGTAAAACATGAGAAAACAAATTTTCATTTCTGTCTACTTATTTATTTTTATAAATAAATGTTTAACAGGTCACCTAATCTTACCTACAATCTTATAGAGGCTCAAATGCAAAATTTCCCTGCCAGCCCAATTAACATGCGCTCATTAATGGCTCATGTAATTGACAAGCTCTTATTTGAGAAGTTTCCCTTTTCCAAAAAAGTACTCCCAAATAATTCCCAAAAGAAAAAGAGATGATAGTTGAATAAAGCTGCAATTGTAGCCATTCCACTTATACAAAAACTTCATTTCAGGGTTTTTTTGCTTTGAATTATCTTCTATAAAAGATGAATAAAAGGCATTTGTAACTGAAATAATAAGAAAACTTCACAGCCTGTCAATTACTTTATCCTTACAGAGAACAGAATACCATAACGATAGGCCACAATTTTTAAGTTTTGTTATACTTTTTTTAAATTTATTTATTTGGTTGTGCCTGGTCTTAGTTGCAGCAGGTGGGCTCCTTAGTTGCAGCAGGCAGGCTCCTTAGTTGTGGCATGCAAACTCTTAGTTGCGGCATGCATATGGGATCTAGTTCCCTGACCAGGGATCAAACCCGGGTCCCCTGCATTGACAGCGTGGAGTCTTAACCACTGAGCCACCAGGGAAGCCCTGTTATATCTTTTTTAAATTAAAAGAAAAATAATTTCAGCTTACGAAGCTTTCATGCAAAATTCTTTCAGGTTTGCTTTTCCCACAAATAACATACACTGTTTTATTAAGAGCCATTGAGACTATATAACAAATTCAGCTTTCAGAATTCTCAATTTTGAATAATTCTGAAAGAGGTGTTTTTACCAAAACGATCACCTTTTGCAATTTTACTCTATATGTCGAGAGAGAAAGACACAGAGTTATGCTTTTTTAAAACGTTTACAATCAGTTAAATTCATCAATTACACTGGTTCTAAGAGATAAGCAAGCTATTACTGAATACTTCCATATTGGATTTTCAAACAGATATCCCAAATATCTGTCTTGAAAATGACCCGATACCTACAAACATCACTGCAAATTCATTCCTTTGAACTCTCAGTGCAAGAAGTCCATCTTTATTTATGATGTATAACATAACATTGTCTTATATTTGAGTACTTACTTTCTATTTAACTGGTTAGGTCTCTTGAGAGCTGCAACTGGTTTTCTCTGTACTTCATTTTGTCTCAGAAGGTTTGCCTTCCTTTTTAACGCTGGAAAATATCGCTCTATATTCTTTCAGAAGGCAAGAAACTATGTTAATTAGATTGCTTTTTGCTCTATACCCTACTACAATAAACATTTCTGAGGCAGAATGGACAGGGACTGACCACTGCTTAGATGTACAGGTTGTGCTAAAACAACTTGAATATTTCCTGTCTAAGTGACGAAAAAGATAACTACATTATACTTAAAATACTTGCAACAAAAGAAGAATTCAAACAGAAGAATGAATTTTTTTCTATTTTGGTTATGTTCAGTTTGAGGTATTCTGAGGGATGCACAGGTGATGAGGAAACATGGTTCTGGAGCTCAAGAGAAGAACCCTGTAGAGAGCCAGAAATGTAAATTAGGGAATCTTTTATATAAATATGATTTTGATATCAAGTGAAGAGATAAGAGAGCCAAGATCCAAAACAAATGTGTGAGAAGGAAAAAGGGAGGTTGTGATAGCAAAAAAGTCTGAGTAGAAAAACAAGAATTAAGAAAATTCAATGTCATAGAAAATAAGCACATGAAATGTCCATTTTTTCTCTCTCTACATATATAAATTCAGTCCATCATTAAAGCCTAATTCAGGTTTCCATATTTCCCATGAAGACTTCTAAAGTCTCTGACAATATGGACTATATCTTTTATTTAATCTGGATTCTCTTATATTTTGAGAATCTGACAAGGGATTAATCTCCAAAATACACGAACAGCTCATGCAGCTCAATATCAAAAAAATAACCCAATCAATAAATGGGGGGAAGATCTAAATAGACATTCTCCAAAGAAGACATACAGATGGCCAAAAAGCACATGAAAAGATGCTCAACATCACAAATTATTAGAGAAATGCAAATCAAAACTACAATGAGGTATCACCTCACACCAGTCAGAATGGCCATCATCAAAAAATCTACACAAAATAAATGCTGGAGAGGGTGTGGAGAAAAGGGAACCCTCCTGCACTGTTGGTGGGAATGTAAATTGATACAGCCACTATGGAGAACAGTATGGAGGTTCCTTAAAAAACGAAAAATAGAACTACCATACGACCCAGCAATCCCACTACCGGGTATATACCCTGAGAAAACCATAATTCAAAAAGAGTCATGTACCACAATGTTCACTGCAGCTCTATTTACAATAGCCAGGACATGGAAGCACCTAAATGTCCATTGACAGAGGAATGGATAAAGAAGATGTGGTATATATATATATAATAGAATATTACTCAACCATTAAATGGAACAAAATAGTGCCATTTGCAGAGACATGGATAGACCCAGAGACCGTCATACAGAGTGAAGTGAGTCAGAAAGAGAAAAACAAACATCGTATAATATCCCTTATATGTGGAATCTAGAAGAATGGTACAGATGAACTTATCGGCAAAGCAGAAATAGAGTCACAGACGTAGAGAACAAACTTATGGTTACCAAGGAGGGGAAGGGGGGAATGGGACGAATTGGGAGATTGGGATTGACATATATACACCACTAAGTATAAAATAGATAACTAATGAGAACCTACTGTTTAGCACAGGGACCTCTACTCAATGATCTGTGGTGACCTAAACGGGAAGGAAATCTAAAAAACAGTGGAGATATGTATACCTGTAACTGATTCACTTTATTGTACAGCAGAAACTAACACAACATTGTAAAGCAACTATACTCCAATAAAAATTTAAAAGAAAAGAATATGAGAAGTATCCCATAAATATCGATTGACTAAAAACCACAAAAATTACAATAGTCTTCATTTTCATGAACGTTTGGAAAAGAAGTAAATGGAGGAATAAAGAATATTAAGAGTACGGAAGAAATGCTATGAAATCAGACTAATGATGGCCCATTCCGAGCTTTGTATTTTGTCTTTAATAAAAATACCAAGGCTCATTTTATAGGTAAATGTAGAAGTTCCTTCTATGATGCTACTGTCACATTGTTTTCCTTCAAAATACCTGCCATATTATAATCACATAGTTATTTGTGTGATAAATTATTTAATATTTATTTGAGTTCTCCATGAAGACAGGGATTTTCTATTGAGTTACTGCAGAATCCCTTGCGTCTAGGACATACTGAGTATTCAGTCAACATGAGTTAAATGATGAATATATGGGCAAGAACTTTAACAATCCATTAATATATGGGGAATTTGTGTTCCATGAATCTAAGGTTACATGTGTATAAAAGTGTTTACAAAAAATATCTAAGGATAAGCTTTTCTTACAGAATTTTGAGATAAAAAATTATTCCTTGAAGGAAGGAAATTAAGGTAGTTTATTTTTAATGCTATTTTATTAAAGTAATATTTACATACAATAAAATTTTAAGTGTATAGTTTATGAAGTTGGGTAATTACAAGTAATCATGTAACCATATCATAATCAAGATATAAAACAGTACCCTCACACTTAAAAGTTTCCCTGTGCCCCCTTGCAGTCAATTTCCTTCCCCCACCTGACTCTAACCCCAGGCAATGACTGATCTGTCACTATAGTTTAGCCTTCTCTACAATATCAAATAAACAGAATCATAGTACATAGTGTTTTGTGTTTGTGTTCTTTTGCTTAGCGTGATGTTTTGAGATGTATCCACACTGTCTTGCGCATTAACATTTATTCCTTTTTTATTGCTGAACAGAATTCCATAGTATGAAGATAAGGTATTTATAAACTGTCAAAATCAGACAAAAGATCAAAACTACCCATTAGCAGACGATAACTGCTATATATGCAGCAACAACAAAAATTTTTTAAGTTCACAGAAGTACTAAATGGTTTAGTATTATTAGTCAAGTTAAAAGTTCTACAAAACATAACATACCCTCAGTTTTAGGAAATTGTGAACCTAAAATAGAAAAGTTACAGTATTGACATTGACAAGGTTATATATTCCAGTAGAAGAATCCCTTACGAACTTTTACTTGGCAGATATTTTAAGCTTTCTCTAAACAAAAGAAAATTCATTCTTAGAGACAACCATTCCCCTCCAGGCACAGCCATTTGCTCTCTCAGTAAATACTAGTAATGTAAATGAGTATGCTATCTTTCCCACTTAGTAATTCACTTCATAGGTAAGAAAATGTACATTTGTATTGAAATAAAATCTCACTAATTCATATAAACTGTGGAAAGGAAGAGAAAACGTAACAAAAAGTCTAACTGTGGTCAGGACTTTTTTTTAAGGTATAAAATTTCTAAGTATATGCAGCAATTCAAGGACAAGTAAAGTAATTTGTTTAATGAATAGAAAAGGATGGTGTAAGTTACTTATATGTAAAAAGCTGGAAGACCGCAGTGCAGAGACTCACTGGGGGGAGACTGGACAGCTCCTGGCACACGGGAACTGGGGCCTGCAGGGCTGCGGGCAGCATCCTCCCTCTGGAGAACAGCAACCGTGGTGGAGCTGGCAGCCTCCACCTGCTCTGGAGTCAGAGGTGGCACCCCAGCAGCTGCTGTCCCAGAACCCGGAGGCCTGGGCGCCACCGTGGTCCTTGATAAAGGTAGTGTTGGACAGGTTTCTCCACTACAAAATCAACCATTTTTCTCTTTGCATATCCTGTTTGTTAAAAGTAATTAGTAAGTGTAGCTCATACTCCTAGGGAGGGCAATTAAGCTCTACTTCCTGGAGAATGGACCTTGTGATTAGAATAACAACATAGTGACAGTGCTTCTTACACTCCCCCACCCTACAGAAGAGAGTGGCCCAGTATTTCCTGGATCCCAAACTAGCAAAAGACAGCCCAAATAGGCTCATTCCTCCCTGGATGGAATGGAAGTCCTGCTGACAACACCAGGTGAGCCCAGCAGCACCAGCAGGTGGTATCAATTAGGACCCCTGATTACAGTAAGTGGTGAAGGGAAGTGCTCTCTTTTCTCACAGGACTGACACTCCCCTCCCCTCACCCAGGGACACTAGGTAGTTGGCTGGTAGCAGCCAGGGCAATTCTGCCAAAGAAATACCTGTCCCACAAAGTGTTCTTTATCCCCACATACCTGAGACTCCCCATCTACATGCAAGACACCTGGCAGCTAGGCACCACCAGCTAGGACATGTCCCCTCTGCCCCACCTTAAATTGCCCAGCCCAGGAAGAGATTCCCCTCCCCTACTGACAGATACCAAGTGGCCAGGAGACAGTGGGAAGGGGGACCCTGATACATCAGTGGCTCAGCCAGTGAAACTTTTCCTATTTTGGGCCACAGCATCCCCTACTTAGAGACACAAAGAAGCCTGTTTTGGGAAGCTCCATCCACACACTCCAAAAACAACAGCAGGGAAAAGTGGGGGCAAGAGTGTTACCAAATAAACCAAACAGATTCACAGTAAAAAAAAAAAAAAAAAAAAAAGGACTTTTTTTTAAGGTATAAAATTTCTAAGTATATGCAGCAATTCAAGGACAAGTAAGGTAATTTGTTTAATGAATAGAAAAGGATGGTGTAAGTTACTTATATGTAAAAAGAAATTTTCTAAACTGCTAGAAAATGATCTGCTTCACAAGTACCACAGTCGATTCTGTTGAGACATTAATCTGTATTCAGGTTGAGAGAAAAGTTCTTAAGAAACAGCAAATTTCAAACCATACCTTTTCCAAAATCATTCAAACTTCGAATATAAGGATCTTACCATTCAGCACATTCTCTTTCAATTTTCACTATTTTTAAACAACTCAAAAGACTACCACATGTGGTAACTTAAAATTTTTACTGGAGCAAGTTCTGTAATAAAGTTTTAGAGAATAGCTGCTGGTGATAGCAGAATTGAAAACTTAAGGGGTGAAGACAGTTGTGGTTAACCAGAATACAGATACTTGAGATAATTTAAGAAATGAATGTCCTGAATTTTTGTATTAAAATACGTATTACTTTCATAATCAGAGAAACGAAAGGGGTTAAAAAACAGCAGGGTGGAACATTAAATTCCTTGGTGGCTCAGACTTACTAAACATAAGAAGTTAAAGAAAAACCATTTGTGAAACTATTTTAAGTAATGCTTTATACAGCCAATTCAAAAATTACTCATTGAGATGTAATTAAAAATTCAGTTAAGATTTGAAAAGTAGTTAATTTATGGTGGGTAAATAATTGTAACTCTAATTAAAAATATCAACTAGGGGAGATAGGTATCCACCCAAGAGAAATGAAAACCTGGGTCCATACACACTTACAGGCAATGTTCACAGCAACATATTCACAATACCCAAAAAAGTGGAAAAAACCAAAATGTCATCCATCAACTGGTGAATGGGTAAACAAAATATCCATACGATGAAATATTATTCACTAATAAAAAGAGATGAAGTACCGAGACATGCTACAACATGAACCTCAAAAGTATTATGGCTAAATGCCAGCCCACATACTACTGTATGATTCCATTTACAGGCATACCTTGGAGTTACTGGGGATTTGGTTCCAGACCACTGCAATAAAGCAAATATCACAATAAAGTGAGTCACATGAATTTTTGGTTTCCCACTACATATAAAAATTTATATTTATGCTATACTGTAGTCTATTAAGTGTGCCACAGCATTATGCCTAAAAAAACAGCGTACATACCTTAATCTAAAAATACTTTATTGCTAAAAAAATGCTACCCATCATCTCAGCCTTCAGCGAGTTGTGATCTTTTTGCAATAGTACCATCAAAGATCACTGATCACCATAACAAATATAATAATGAAAGAGTTTGAAATATTGCGAGAATTACCAAAATGTGACACAGAGACACAAAGTGAGCAAATGTTGTTGGAACAACGGCACCAACAGACTTGCTCAGTGCAGGGTTGCCAAAAATCTTCAATTTGTAAAAAGACGCAGTATCTGTGAAGCACAATAAAGTGAAGTACAATAAAACAAGGTATGCCTGTATATGAAATATGCCAGAAAGGCAAATTTATAAAATATCTACAGCAAGTAGATTAGTGGTTGCCTGGGGCATATCACAGGGTATGACTGTGAATGGACTTGAGATTTCTTTTTAGAGTGATAGAAATGTTCTAAAATTAATTATTGTGATGATTGTTCAACTCTATAAATTTTCTAAAATTCACTGAATTGTACACTTAAAACAAATGAATTTTATAGTATAAAATTATATGTCAATAACCTGTTAAAAACTGCAGACACACACTATCCCGTTAAAAACTGTACACACACACACACCGGTAAAGTCAAGAACCTGTAAAAAAATTTTATATTTGAGAATGTGGAAGTTTAGGTATTCTTCATGAATGACAATAATTTTTATTTAATTGTTGAATTTTTTATATAAGCCCCAAAGTACTATATTAAAAAAACCCAAAATATTCAAATAAAATGCTCTCTCAAGCTCATTCACAGAAATATTAGTACGAACAAAGGAAAAGCGTTTCTTTTTTTTTAACTGAAGTATGGTTGATTTACATATTGTGTTCATTTCAGGTGTAGAGCAAAGTGATTCAGTCATAAATATATATATAGTTCAGATTATTTTCCATTATAGGTTATTACAAGATGCTGAATATAGTTCCGTGATAATACAGTAAATCCTTGTTGCTTATCTATTTTACGTATAGTAGTTTGTATCTGTCAATCCCATACTCCTAATTTATCCCTCCCCACTTCCTATCCCCTTTGGTAACTGTAAATTTGTTTTCTTTGTCTCTTAAGTCTGTTTCTGTTTTGAATACAGATTCATTTGTAAGGAAAAGCGTTTCCGACTCAGGATCAGCCATCAACCTACCTTGTCACTTAGAGGTGGTCGATTCATAGGACTAATTCCTTTTCGAATTCCAGTTGCTTTCCTAGCTGCAAGGCCAGTGATAACTCCATAAGGACGTCTCTTTCCAGGCATCACTCTTCCTCTATGGCTCAGACTATTCTTACCAAAACCTGTAGGAGAGGAGGAAAAAAAAAAATCAGTCTAAGACTGCAAGTGAGTGGCACACAGTTCACAGGATATTCTATTTCTTAAGTAGGGTGGAGGATATGAGAGTTTTTTTCATTTATTATTATTCATATAATATTTCTTATGTTATTATTATATTACTATTTCTATACACTTCTTTAAAATTACATAAAATATTTCATTTTTAAAGAGACAATAAGCTGCATTGGAAAGGGTTCTGCTGCTGTAATGGACTGCAAAGGACTAGAGGATTCTCACATTTCCTCCCAGCTATCCTCTCTTTGGCATTACTTTCTCAACAAACAGAACAGTCTCAACTTTCCCTGTGCAGCATGGTAGCCACTAACCACATGTGGTTATTGAGTACTTGAAATATGACTAGTCTGAATTGAGATGTAACAAAAGAATGTATAATATTTCATTAATAATTTTATATTAATCATATGTTAGAATGATATTTTAGGTGTACTGGATTAAATAAAATATATTATTATGTGGCTCACACTTTATTTGTTGGATGGCACTGATCCAGAGTGGACTCACTATCTCATCTCCTATTTCCTTACGATGTTGCAATCTGGCTTCTTTGTTTTCAGTCTTATTATATTCAAACTGCTTTTGCTAAAGTCTGCAGTAAACTCCAATGGATATATATTTTAATCTCTGCGGCATATGACATTACTGACTTTGCTTTTCCATTATGTATCTTACCTATTTAAATACTTATTTTCTAATTATGAAAAAGTAAACGTGCTCAGTACAGAAATCTTAAAAACATATAAAGTACAAATAAGAATATAAAAGCCACCACCATTAGCCCACCACTTAGAGACAACAACTACTAACATTTTATATTTTTGTAGTCTTTTACTTGTATACATACATTTCAAATGAACACTTTTAGTTTCAACTGTTTTTAAGCAACTCAAAAGACTATAGCATGAGGTAATTCACAATTTTGTAGTACCATGTGTCCAGAAAATGGACTGAGTCAATCTTCCAGCAACCATATTTCACTACTCCATATACTACTTTGTAGTCTACATTAACACTGTATTGTGAATATTAATCCTATGTCTTTAATATTCATACTAATCATTTTAGTTACTTCTAATGTTACACTATTATAAATAACATTGCAATAACACTACAGATAACATTTTTATACACATCCATGATATTTCCTCAATATATAAATTTCCAAAGATCAAAATGCTGTATCAAAGAGTAAAGCAAATTCTAAAGGATTTTGATTCATATTGTAAAAAATCCCCTCCAGAACGACTATATTTATTTATATTCCCAGGAACATAAGGGTGCCACTTTTTCCGTATCATTGACAACTTTGAATATTATTCTTTTTAATCTTTATCACTTAGTGTTTGAGATAAAAAAACAACAACTTGTATTTGGTAGTTTACTAGTAATAATGAACACTTTCCATGGGTTTTTTGACTATTTGTATTCTTCCATTCACAAACTATCATGTTCATAAATCAGTTTTCTAGGGTCAAGTTCTAGTTTCCTTTGATGCTTTGATAGAAGAATTACTTTAAATTTATAATTAATTTATCAAGAATTGATATTTTACAATATTCAGGAACACGTTACGTCTTTCCAATTATTCAAGTCTTCTTTTGTCACTAAATTGGCTCCGTAAAGTTTCAAGCTTTTCCTCCCATAGGTCCTGCACATTTCTTATTAAGCTTATTACTAAGTATTTTATACATTTGTTGTCAATCAGAAAAAAAGATCCCTTATCTATTAATAATCTTCATATTGTCATTCCTGGGATTACAGAAAGCTACTGAGGTTTTAATTAATACCTTTTAATCAGCCATTCCACTGAATTCACTTATTAGTTCTAATAGTCTTTCAAATTATTTTCTTGGGATTTCTGAGTGATAATCATATTACCCACAAATGATACTATCTTTTTCCTTCCAATAATTATACCTCAAATTCTTTTACTTCTTAATGCAATGGCCAGAAATTCCAGAGAACTATGCTAAGTAACAATTGTGATATTGGGCATGCTTATCTTAATTCTAATTTGGGGGGGAATGTCTTTAGAATAGAATCCTGTATAATACTATACACCTGCAATGTGGTAACAGGTCTACCAACCTCTTTCATAGTCAAACTAAACAAAGTTAAAATAGTTTATTGTAGGATTTCTCAGGACTGTGTGTGATGAATCTCTTAAGCCATAATCATGTATATGTCACTGTCGAATTTATCTAATTCCATAATGCTTTTCTGTGGTGCACCTACTTTGAAACCAGAATTCAACTAGACAGTTAGAAAAACCTGTTATGTTATGATGGTTGAACCATTTACCAATTTATTGCCTTTCAGCTCCCAATTCACTCTTTACTGTCCCGCTTCTGTTACTGGAATATTTCTCTTATCAGCTGGCACGATGTTAAGCTTTGTCAGCAGAGGGCACTGGAGGGACTCTAGAAAAAGAAGGAGCTTTTCTTCCAAGTTCCAGTGGGCACCTCAAGGCTTGTTCCTGTGGCACAGGACACCCAGTGGCACTCACTATCCCTCCCCTGAAAGCTGAGACTATGGTGAGGCAAGAGAGGCGCCTAAGCCATAAAATCTGAGAATGAGTGACACCTTAAATTTTAGGCCCTCGGTATCTATCTAGATCTAGTCCTAGGCATCACTCTAATTCTGGCCCTGCTCATCCTCCAGTGAATTAAAGCTGCATCACCCCTATAGATCACTTCCCAGTGAATTCCACCAGCACGGCAACTCAGTGTGGTAGGGAGTTCTTGTAGATTTGTTCCCTTTTTGGGTGCTCTGCCTCAGTACTAAAGGTGCTGATTTTATTACTTTTATAATCAGCGAAAAAGCAATAAAGATACAATTTTTTAAAATATTAGGATCAAATTATTGCTGCTCTATGTGTGATTCCCTTCTAGAACTGCAACCAAACGAAGATTAAGCATGTTGGGGAAACCTGTATATTCAAATTAAATCTACAACTACTTGCTATTTTTATTTGTACTAAATAATGAAGCAGCTACCACTGTGCTAGGCACTGTTCTGAGTACCTTAATTTAAATGAGCACTTGATGAAATTGATGCTAACATCTCAATTTTACAAGTGAGCAAAGTGAGGCAAAGAACAGTGACTACCCAGAGGGCACAGTTAGAAAATGGCAGAGCCATGATCTAAGTGCAAGTTTGTGTGGCTCGAAAAATTGAACATTTTCCAAACTGTTATATATAAAAATTAAAGAATAATAAAAGGCAGAATATAATCTATGGTACATTTCCAAAGAGAAAAACACAGTTATGACAGAAAAAGCAGGCTCTGAGCTAGGTATTACAAAACAGGCAAGATGTGAATAGGGAGAGAGGCATAAAGTGACAAGTACAAAGACATGGGCAACCACAGTGATTTGAGAGACAGTCTAGAGAAAAGGATAAGAAGTGAATGGAAAACTACAATGAGGTATCACCTCACACCAGTCAGAATGGCCATCATCAAAAAAATCTACAAACAGTAAATGCTGGAGAGGGTGTGGAGAAAAGGGACCCCTCTTGCACTGTTGGTGGGAATGTAAATTGATAGAGCCACTATGGAGAACAGTATGGACGTTCCTTAAAAAACTAAAAATAGAACTACCATATGACCCAGCAATCCCACTACTGGGCATATACTCTGAAAAACCATAATTCAAAAAGAGTCATGTACCACAATGTTCATTGCAGCTCTATTTACAATAGCCAGGACATGGAAGCAACCTAAGTGTCCATCAACAGATGAATGGATAAAGAAGATATGGCACATGTATACAATGGAATATTACTCAGCCATAAAAAGAAACGAAACTGAGTTATTTGTAGTGAGGTGGATGGACCTAGAGTCTGTCATACAGAGTGAAGTAAGTCAGAAAGAGAAAAACAAATACTGTATGCTAACACATATATATGGACTCTAAAAAAAAATGGTCATGAAGAACCTAGGGGCAGGATGGGAATGACACAGACCTACTAGAGAATGGACTTGAGGTCACGGGGAGGGGGAAGGTTAAGCTGGGACAAAGTGAGAGAGAGGCATGGACATATATACACTACCAAATGTAAAATAGATAGCTAGTGGGAAGCAGCCGCATAGCACAGGGAGATCAGCTCGGTGCTTTGTGACCACGTAAAGGGGTGGGATAGGGAGGGTGGGAGGGAGGGAGATGCAAGAGGGAAGAGATATGGGGATATATGTATATGCATAGCTGATTCACTTTGTTATAAAGCAGAAACTAACACACCATTGTAAACCAATTATACGCCAATAAAGATGAAAAAAAAAAAGACTATACTTGAAAGGGAACTGAGGGGGGGGGGTCACTGAATTCATGATCAGATTATATCAGTCTAGAAGCAGTATCTTATACTGAATGGAAAAAAGAGAGAGAAGGCAGTGAAACCATTTCAGATGCTATGGCAACACTCAAACACAACATGATAAGGGACTGGGAAAGGAACAAAGAAATTTGAACGTATTCCAAAAGAATGAATGAATTAGTAGAACAAAGAGAAAATTTAAAGAGAGGAGGAATCCATTATTATACCAAAGTTTGAGGCGTAGATGAGAAAGACTCATGAGAAAATCTCATTAGCAAGAATAAAAGGGGAGGGAGAGGGAAGGATTGGGAGTTTGGGATTAGCAGATACAAACTAGTATATACATATAGGATGGATAAACAACAAGGTCCTACTGTGTAGCACAGGGAACTATATTCAATATCCTATAATAAACCATAATGGAAAGAATATGAAAAAGAATTTATACATCTATAACTGAGTCACTTTGCTGTACAGAAGCAATTAACACAACATTGTAAATCAACTATACTTCAATAAAATTAAAAAAAAAAAAAGAATAAAAGGAGACAAGTATGGGATAGAATTCTATTCCTGGGTGCCTTCTATTTCTGACTGTTATAGTCATTGTTCCCATACTCATCACCCGTTCTACCATCTTTCTTTCTTTCTTTCCAGTGGCTTCTTATCCTCTACCTTCTAACAAGCCTAGATCATCCCTTCCTCCTTCCTCCTTTTCTATCTTTGAACAAACTTCATTAGCTCTATCTCAGTTTTAGCAATGGTTGTATTTTTCACCTTGTCATTGTCATGTTTCATGCAATAGTCTTTTCTTGGTTTTCATCCATATAGCCCCTTTAGAAAGTTCTCGTCTTTCTAGAGTACCTTCATTCTCATTACTTCAACTACTACCTCTATGAAGGTCCTTTCACATTTTCAGCTCCACTAGAACAGCAGTATAACACTACTAGCCATGTATCAGAAGGACATATGGAGCTTAAAAAAAAAAAAACAAAAAACCCAGGCCCTACTTCTGCAGATTCTGGTTCAGTAGCAATGGAGTGCAGCCAGAGCATCAGTCTAATTTATAAAGCTCCACAGATGCAACCAATGTTGAGAACAACTAAAACTAGACACAGGAATTTTCATCTTTCCTTTGAATCGTTAGCCCAATCCCTTCACGAATTTCTTTCACACACACATCAAGCTGCCTAAATAATTTCTGTAGTCTGATCACTTACACGAAGATTTGAGGGATTTTCTGGGAAATATCATATCACAGAGTGTATGCAATCATATTACTGGCTCCTTTCAAAGCAGCATACAACTATTTCTCTGTCTCTTCTACCTCAAAAAGAAATAGCATTCTCAAACTTTTTGGTCTCAGGACCTCTTTATACTCTTAAAAATTACTGAGGACCCCAAAGAGTTTGTGTTTCTGGTATTTCTGATATATAGGGTTTATGTTTACTGTTATTTACCACAATACAAATGAAAACTAAGACATTTAAAAACTATTTGTTATTTTATTAAAACAACAATAAACTCACAACATGTAGGGCAAATAACATTTTTAATGAAAAATAACTACTGTATTCCTAAACAAACAAAAATATCTAATAGGAAGAGTAGCATTGATTTGCATTTTTGCAAATCTCTTTAGTGTGTGGCTTAATAGGAGATAGCTAGATTCTCATTTCTGCTTCTGCTTCCAATCTGTTTTATTTATCACATGTCGTGTAGACTTTGGAAAGTCCACTGTACATTCATGAGAGAATAAGACTGAAAACACAATGTCTTAGTATTATTATAAAAATAGTTTTGACCATGTGAACCCCTTGAGTCTTGGGGATTCCCCAGGATCTCTGGACAGCACTTTGAGAACTGCTGTTGTATAGTATTCCATCCCTGAAAGACATTTAGGTTGTTTGTACAAGTATGTATTGAATGACTAAATTATATTTCAGGTACAGAATTAGGAAGACTTTATTCACTTATTTGTTCAGCCGTCAAAAATAAATTATTGAGGGACTCCTCTGGTGGTCCAGCAGTTAAAACTCTACACTCCCAATGCAGGGGGCCCGGGTTCGACTCCTGGTCAGGGAAACTAGATCTCGCCTGCCACAACTACAAGCCCGCATGCCACAACTAAAGATCGTGGCAAAGAAGATCCCGCGTGCCACAACTAAGAACCGGAGCAGCCAAATAAATAAATAAATAATTTTTTAAAAAAAATAAATAAATAATTGAGTATTTGCTAAGGGCTCTCTGTGCTACTTATTCCCTTACCTCAAGCTAACATCTTCACTGACATTATAACGTGGAAATCTGAACTTTTCCAAACCAATTAGAGCTTAAGAAAATCCCATACCTCTCTGAACATTCAGTGACAGCAGCAGCTCTTCTATTTTAGGCCCTGACAGATGTAAGTGGAGAACATACAAGCGCAATTTCAATCTCAGAAGATCCTAAGCTGCCGCTGGGTATCATTTAGCTCAAGGCTCAGATTATAACCCCTGTAAAAGGAAAGCTTTCCTGATCCTTCATGAATCAGATCCTATTTCACCTTATCCATTAAATCACCACCAATTTTCTTAGGACAAAATCCCTATCTAAAATCCTGTAGTACAATCAGAATTTCTCTTATGGTATTTCTCAACTCTATGTTTTCTACCTTATCTCTGTTACTAGAAATTCCTTGAAGTAAGAGTGCATCTTTACATACCCTGACAACCTGGTCAATTCAGAGCATTTATCAGGTATTTAACAAACGATTAGCATAAATAAATATATTTCTGGCTTCTATGAACTCTAAAATTATTTTAAAACAAATCATATATAAAATATGGTATGTTGAGTAACATTTATAAGAAACCTTTAAATATAAATCACTGGAATTAAATATTAATTTTCTATAGCTAAATACCTATTACAAGATTTACTTACTTGGGTTCAGCTATCCAAGAAATTACTAGGGAAGAATAAATTCTTCTGCAGGGTCTAATCTTAGTTACAGGCATATGTTGAGGATATACTGGCATATTAGCTGTTAAACATAGGATTAATTATGTTCAACCTATTGGAGATTATTTTCTACGTTTTTTAACATATAGGATAAAAATCAACTTAGGAATTAGTTTATCAAACATTTTTTCACATATGTAAAAAAGATCTAGAGTTTTAAAAATCTGAACAAATGTTTATTCTAAAATGCTGATGTAACTGCTAAAAAAGGTAATGAGTCACATATAATTAATAGTATTCAGTTACTGCCTTAAGTCCATTTTGGAACAAAATGTTGTAAATAAATAAGCTTCTAGATTACCAAAAATAACTGTATATGTAGAGTTCCAAGATCATTAGACCATATCTAAAGCATTCAATTCTGTGTTACCTCTGGAGGATTTAACAAATCCTAAAGGTCCTGGATGATAAGATAAATAATATAGAAGTCATTTTCTATGCAGAATAGTAGTCTCCACATATTTATAAAAGGTTTTCATATAGAAACCTGTTTCCTATAACTCTATAGAATTAACAGGAAGGCATGATTTAATTCAAATTAAGAGAATTTTCTAGTGAACAGTGCTGTCTCCAGTAATGGAATAAGTTATGTTGTGAGGTGGTATGCTCTTTCACTGAATATATTTAAGCTGGAGTTACATAGTCATCCATCAGACAAACCTCTAACTGTGAAGGAGATTAAGACTTCATGATATGTAAGATCCTTTATAAATCTACAGTCCTAAACATAATAAAGACTTTATATACTGAGGTTACTTTAAAATGACTTAATGTCCTTAAGAAATAGTGTTATCACCTATTTAAGGAAACCTGAATTTTTACCAGATTGTAAGATTAAACAAAACCCTGAGAGAAGGAAAAATACAAATCACAAAGGGTACTGATATACTTCCTCCACGCTTTAGGTATGTATCAAAGGTAGTATACTATGAACCCACAAATAACGGCTCTTTATTAAAGCTTACTTGCAAAACTTACCAGAATTCTGTTGAATTCCCCATCTTACTCTCATCCTGAATTGCCGGGCACCACTTTGCTGGAGTCTTCTATTTAGTCTTGGGAAATTCTGTTTCTTTCCTTCCTTTCGATTCAATTTGATGATATCATCTGTGATAGACGAAATGTGATGATTACCTTTATTTTAACTTAATGACTCAATTACTCAGTCTCATTTTCTAGTTGATAAATTTCCTACGTCCCTAACTTCTTTTCTACTTTGAAAGCACTTTGATAAGAGGATAATAATGATATGAACATAAAAGCTCAAATCAGCCAATATATTTGGAGCAATGAACAATGGTTTTGTAGGAAAAGTTCAAGTCAATAGCCCAAAGCAGAGCTACCAACTAATGAAGATTTCTGTTATTCACAGTATTTCTTTCCCTAATAAATATAAATAAGCAAAAACCTGTTTACAAAAATTACTCATACTTACTTTCCATAATCACAGAAGTCTCCAGTTTTTAAAGATGACCACCTTTCAATAAAACCATTGGCAGTCAAAAAATAAATCATTCAAAGACTAAATTTCTAAGTTCACCTCAATTCAGCAAATATTTATTGAGTATATACTATATGCAATGAATATATGTGGTAGGCTGTGCTGTAACAGAAACAAACAAAAGTAAAATATGATCCCTATTCTCAGTAAGTTTAAAATTAATGATGGAAACAGACATGTAAATAGTAAACAAAAAATTAAACATGTACAATAATAAAGGTATAGTACAAAAAGAAAATACTGTTGGTTCTTTGCTCATTTAGCAAAGCAATTCAGTGTTACCTTATTTTTCTTTCTACACTGTTCTCTCTCTCTCTCTTTTTTTTGGCCGTGCTGCGTGGCACGCAGGATTGTAGGATCTTAGTTCCCCGATGACCAGGGATCGAACCCGTGCCCTCTGCAGTGGAAGCGTGGAGTCCTAACCACTGGACCACCAGGGAATTCCCTCTACACTGTTCTCTCTAAGTCTCATCATTTCCCCCAAACACTTCCAGACCGTCCCAAGGTAATTCACAAACATCACATTGCTCTAATACCACAACAGAACAATGTGAAGATCAGAAAACTAAATGTACTCCAGATCCCTATTTACATCTGTTTAAAGGAGATTACTAGAAGACAAAAAATACTCATTTAAGAATATCCAAACACTTTCTCCAAAGTTCCAACTCCAATATTAATTTTGCTGATTGAAAATACAGTAAATAAACCAAATAAATTGAACGTCAACAACTTCTTAATAAAATTAACAAAAACTAACTAACCTCAGCTGCTTTTTTTCCAAACTACTCTAAATACAAATAATCTAACAACTATATCAATATAACTAGTCTTTTCTGAAGTCAAAGAAGGAAATATAGATTACAGAAATCCTTTCTTATATATTACTACTCTACCTCGCTAACCTCTAATCTTTTTTAAAATTTATTTATTTATTTATTTATTTATTTATTTATTTATGTCTGCAGTGAGTCTTCGCGGCTGCTTGCGGGCTTTCTCTAGTTGCTGCAAGTGCGGGCTACTCTTCGTTGCAGTGCACCAATCTCTAATCTCTAAGACTCTAAACTACATTTAAATATTCACAGAAAATAATTCAAATCCCTTCAAAGTAGTTTGTTACCTTGAGATCCATCCCTCAGCTACAAAAAAGTTCATCAAAGTTAGACACTCAAAAACAGTTTTTTACAAAATACAAAGATTTCACAAATATCAGAGCCATGAACATGTTAAATTCTCAGTAAACAGAAAGGGAATAGTTAGACACCACTTTTGAAACACTACTTTCCTCTAACAGGGTGCTACTTATTCTTCACCAGAAGTCTGAGATCTCAGAGCCATTAGAGTACCCCCCAAAAATGAACTTGGTCTGGGGAACCACAAAATAAAAAAAGGCAGAGTATAATTTTGACTAACCAGGCTGATTTAAAAACAGAGCGTTATAGAGTATAAACATAACTAAAAATTAAACGTAGCAAAGCATATCAAACATAAAATTATGTTTTCTATTTAAACATTTTATTATCTAAATCCTCAGTTAAATGGAGCTACCATGACAGAGAGGATTCTTGCAATCTAAAAGAAGATAATGGCTTTCTCCTAATCGAGGAGTAGACAGGGTATCAGAAATTTAAAAAAAAATCCATTATGAACTACTTTTATAAAAAACTAGGGGTATACATGTGATAACAATAACAGTAATAGTAGTAACTGAGTACTAATAGGATTGTTCTGAAAACATGTATTCATTCAATTCTCACAATAATTCTATGAAATAACTATTATAATACCCATTTTCAAACTAAGATACTGAGGGACTTCCCTGGTGGTCCAGCGGTTAAGACTGCATTCCCAATGCAGGGAACCCAGGCTCCATCCTTGGTCAGGGAACTAGATCCTTCACGCCGCAACTAAGAGCCGCATGCCGCAACTAAAAGATTCCCGCATGCTGCAACTAAAGATCTGGCACACAGCAACGAAGACCCCACGTGCCGCAACTAAGACCTGGCACAGCCAAAGAAAGAAAGATTTTTTTTAAAAAAATTAAGAAATTGAGCCACAATGAGGCCAGCTATTGGTAACCTTGGTAAATAATTCCATATGAATATTCACATAAACTTGATAGAACCACAATTAAAAACAAAACAAAAAATTAGATTCTAAAACCTATGCACACTGGATAAAATGGGATATTCACAAAGCATAATAATTGCCTAAAATACCTATCTCTTCATCACATCTCTGTAAAATTCTCACTAAAACAAAACAAGGCATCTAAAAAAAAAAAGGGCACCTGACAGAATGCTGTATGTTCTTAAGGGAGAAGAGAGACCAATCTCTCTTTTAGCTATCCACTGCACTTCATTTCTATCTTCAAAGAGAATTATCCCTCAGTTTTCTTCATTTGAACATCCTAATTACTGAACAAAATACATACAAAAAACTTAGAAACTTAAGAAATGTAATGCTTACGACACTACATGGTTAACACTTCCTACATCTAGAGCTTGGTGCTCTAGAACCAGACTGAAATCCTGACTCCATCACTTACTTGCTGTATGACTGTGGGCAAGTTATTTAATTTCTCTATGCCTCAGGTTTTGTAAGATGGGAATAACAACAACGGCTTATACAGTATGTGCGTGTATATATGTAAATATGGTGCTTACTGTGTACCAGGTACTGTTCTGAGCAGTTTACATATGCCTATTGACTTATTTAATACTTACAGCAACCGTGTGAGGTAGTGGCTCACCTTTTTACAGATGAGGTACTGAGAAGCAATTTGCCCAAGATCAAATGGCTCATAAGTGGCAGAAGCAGGATTTGAACTGAGACAGTCTGGGATTCGGGATTCCATGCATGCTCTTTATCATTAGGAGTAAGTACCTCATAGGATTATTATCGGGATAATTTAACACATATAAAATGCTTAGTCCACTGCTTGGCGAGTAGTAAGCACTCAATAAATATTCGTTATTATATTTTTTCTTGGCTTTAATTCAAAAGACTTCTCATTTCTTTAGAGGTCACTACTGACTAGCAGTAAGGTAAGACTTGAGGCCAAACCTATGATTTCTGATGATTTGCTTAATTCACATCTTGGGTTCTAACTTAAGACAAACACAGAAACCAAGAGTTCTTGACTTTTGACTATGAACTTTGCAGAAAAACCACAACAAAAAAGAAAAATATCGTCCTCGGAAAAGTTACACCTCTGTATCCCCTAGTCGGGTACTTTTCAAATATCCGAAAAATTGCAGGCCTCAGGCAGAGCTAACCACATTTAATACCAAAACCTGAATCCCGACAAAAACGTTATTACTTTTAAACCAACCAAGCCAAACACAGAGACTAGTGCCTCAGTGGTGTTAGGTCTGAATTTTTAATTGAATCGCCAATCTCCCTGCTTTTTACCTAATCGTCACCAAACCACCCCACTCTCTTAGATCCTATGCTTTACTTGGCTTCCCATCAACCCACGTAAACCCTCCTTCGGTTTTCGCTTCGTTTTTTTCTAATCGCTAGCTTGAAGGACTGGATGAGGAGAATGTGCTTTTCTAGGCACCGCCTAATACACCACCATCCCACGAAGTCCTTCCTATCTTTTCTTTCTGTCAAGCGCCCCGGCCCCGCGGTGGCCCGGCCGTCTGGGGCCCGTCAGAAATGGCCAACTCTCGGGGCGTCTTGACGCTTCTGTGCGGCGCCAGGCGCAGGCCCGGGCGCATAAAACGCCCAACCAGCCCTTCTCGGGAACCACGGATTTAACCGAACCCGCTGGCCTCTCGAAGAGCTTCCTCAGAAAGGACGGCTCCGTCCGACCCTTGCCCTCGCCCCCCGATAACGCCCACCGCGCACAAGCCTGAGGTGAAATCCGCGGAGTTTTCTTCACAAAGAGCCGGGGTCACCCGCGAGTGGCGGCTCCCCTTTGAGGGGGGGGGCGGAAACAGGTTCGGCACTCCTCTGCCTTCCCAACCTCCCGGCCCGAAGCGCCCCCCGTCCCCTCAGACACAGCCCCGCCGAAGGGACGCCCGAGGCCCCCGGGCTCGATCCTGACGCCAGAAAGCGCTCCCCCGTCCCCACCGGCCCCCGCTTGGTTCCGCCCACCCGTAAGAAAACTCCATCGACAACTGCGGCCAACCACCCCTTCCCCCACAAACCGCGGTACTTGGTTCCACCCACACCTCCTCCCACTCCAACTCGGTGCGACTCGGCTCCTCACCCAAAGACATATCAATTTTGTCCAGGTTTTCATTGCTGCGGGCTTTCGGCGGCGGCGGCGGCGGCGGCGGGGTCGCGGTGGCTCCCATTAACCGGGTACCAAACCGGTTCATAGCTGGAGACGTCGCGCTGGAACACTCAGCGAAGAAGGCCAGGGGCTGAGGCCTGCCACCTCCCACTCAACGCACGCAGACTAGCCGCACAGACGGAGCGCGCACGCGTGCTGGCTGCGCCCTCTCCCACCCGCGGCGGAGGGCTGGGGGAGGAACCAAGAGACGAGCGGCCGGCGAGAGTGGCCCCGGGCCCCGGACTCGCCCCTAGCGCCTCTTACCGGACCGGAGGAAACATTGCACACGCTGCTCTGGCCGCTCTCGAGGGCCGCTGGTTTAGCAGTTAGCCTTTCCGCCCAAATTATGCTGGACCCTGAACACCTCAGAATCACATGCCTTAAATGAGATCATGTTCCTCCGTGCCCTTCGAGTCCCTCCTGCTACAGAAAGGCCCCCTAAGCTTTGGTACACACGAACCTTTCACACCCCCACTGCAGAGCAGCCCCAGAGGCTGCGAGCGTGGACTGCAGAACTGCGCCCCAGCTCCCCTCTCCACGGCCAGCACGCGGAGCGACACGTCCGGACGCAAAGCAGAGGCTGCACTGATACTACTTGCGTCAGCATACTAATAAAAGTAAATGCTAACGTTTCGCGTATCTGTACCACTTCTCAGCCGGCGCTCTCAAAACATTTTGCACGGTACCTTATTAAGACATCACCTTCCCTCGGGAGAGCGGTAAGTACCTCTGCTTATTTGGCTGCATTTTTCTCTAATTCACTTGCGTTGGGAATTGATAGGGGGATTCATTTTCTTTCTAATCATCCCTATGGGAAAACTTATTAATATTTGATGAATTCCTGCATAGTAACTTTTTTTTCTGTTAACAAAACCTGATATTCTCTCTTTCTTACCTCCTTCTGCTCCAGATAACTGCGCTTGTGTGGAAGCATTTAGGTTATATCATCCTCATAGCAGCTTAAACTAAGACATTTGCATCTAAGAAAAAAATTAGGGGCAGGTATTCTGTTCATTTAGAAATCTCTGCCCCCCTCTGCACTTCCTAAAAGTTCTCTTTGCATAGAAACGAACAAGTGACCTAAAGTATCTCAAACCCACGATAGCTTATCTATACTTTATTTTTTTCCCCAAGACAAAAATACAACCATGTGAGATGAGTGAATCAGCTGAAGAGGCACCTATAAAGGAATGCAAGAAACTTAAATGGTGGAGGAAGGTTTGGACTCAAAAAGACCCATGAACAATATTCAGCATGTCAAGGAGAGTATCGTGTATGCTCTTAGCACAATGTGCTTGATTTTATTACTATTCCACTCTGCAGCTGCCACCCCTTTCCCAACTGCTAAGAACTAGGGAACTCGATTGTAGAGACGTACAAGAGAGACCTAGGTTTTATTGAGTGGTTTCACTCACTTCAGTCATTCACCTTGTGAACTTGGGAGAGTGTCTGGGCCTCATAATCATCTTCAAAACAAGAAGTAGTTATACTAAATATATGTTATACTTAATTATTTCTAAGATTCCTTACAGTTCTAAAATCTTCTAAGCACAAGACACTTTTCTACATACTATCCTTCTCTCACTAGAAATAACTTCTGCAATCTCTACTTATTTGTAGGAGCAAACTACAGGGAGGATCACTGGATTCAGTTCTTAATTTTATGGAAGAAAATTAATGCATTTAGAGTTCGGATACATTTTGTACTTCAGGCAGTATAGGACAGATAATAAAAATCCCAAATGTGCAAAATCCTTCCCACATCAATTTATAAAGATTCCCTTTTATCCTGGTCTTCTCCCCAAAACTGAAGCCCCATACCAAATCTCCTTAGCTCTAGAGGGAACATGCTCCAAGGTTTCATGAAGCAATCCTAGCTGTTGTATTTCAGACTTTCAGATTTCTCCAAGGGCTGAGGGTCTCAGAGTCTCAGAGCACCCTGATTCCAAAGGGAAAAACAAGAAAACAAGAGGCATTGGAGTTAAGGATAGGTCAGCCACACACAAAACAATACAAAGCAAAAGAGCAACCTGAGACACACAGCAACAGTGAAGAGGGAGAAAAGCCAAGAAATCAGAACTGGGGCTTGTCCAAGAAGTTGACCAGTCAGCTACAGGGCTGGAGTTAAAAGGTCAACCCTGCAATTTTCTGGGGCATGAGAGGCAGCTATTCATTTAATCCTATATTCATTGAGCACCAGGCATTGTAGTAGGCCCTGGGGATAAAATGGTGAGCAAGATGGATGCCGTCCCTATCTTCACATAGCTGGCAAAGCAAAAAACGTTTTCTGAGCATGTACTGTGAATAAGGCACTGTGCTGGACACTGAGTGGACAGCCTTTGTCTTCAATTCAGCAGCTTCATCTAAGTCAAAATAAACATAGAATTCAAGCAGCTGCCCTTTCTGGAGGCTTGATTTCATACAATGTAGATCAGACAACATCTAGGATTGCCAGATAAAATACAGGACCAGTTAAATATGAATTTCAGATAAACAATGAACAATTGTTTAGTATAAGTTTTGTCCCAGGTTTCAGAAAAACAGGAATTTTTTTTTTTTTGCCACAGAATATCGCATGTAATATTTAGGATGTATTTATACTAAACACTAAACAATTATTCGTTGTTTATCTGAAAGTAAAATTTAACTGGGAGTCTAATATTTTTATTTGCTAAATCTGGCAACCTTAACAACATCATACTTTTCTATTAACATGTTCCAGCTCTCTTTTCACAGTGTGCATAGAGATCTATATTCTCTTCAAAGGTAAGCACAACTCATATATTTAACCCTTAACTTTATTAGTTTGATATATCTTTTAAGTCCCCCGTTTTTTCAGCCTTATTGAGATATAATTGACAGACAATAAAAGACACATACTTAAAGTGTGCAGTTTATACAGGTGTGAAATATATACCTGTGAAAATACCGCCATAATCAGAATAATAAATATTATCATCCCCAAAAGTTTTCCTGTGCTCCTGTGTAATTCCTCCCCCCAACCTCAACCTAAGTAAGCAACCACTGATGTTTTCTGTCACTATAGATTAATTTGCATTTTTTAGAATTTTATATAAATGGAATCATATAGTATATACTCTTTTTTGTATCTGGATTGTTTCACTCAGCATAATTGTTTCAAATCTGTATGCCTTTTATTATTATTCTTGCCTTATTACACTGACTGGGGACTCCAGTACCATGTTAAACAGGAATGGTGAAAGTGGACATCTTTGACTAGTTCCCAGCCCCAGGGGGAAAGCATTCAGTCTTTCACCATTAAGTATAATGTTAGATTTTTTTGTTGATGCCCTTTATCAGGTTGAGGAAGTTCCCTTCTACTGGTTTGCTGAGAGTTTTAGTTATGAGTGAATGTTGAATTTTATCTAATGCTTTTTCTGCATCTGAGATGACCAAATGGTTTTTCTTTTTAAATTTATTAATATGGTAAATTATATTGGCTGGTTTTC
Organism: Balaenoptera ricei; assembly: GCF_028023285.1. Taxonomy (NCBI): domain Eukaryota; kingdom Metazoa; phylum Chordata; class Mammalia; order Artiodactyla; family Balaenopteridae; genus Balaenoptera; species Balaenoptera ricei. Next base: position 90,072,585 of record NC_082642.1, on the reverse strand, counting down.
AAATGTTGAACCACCCTTGCATTTCTAGGATAAACCTACTTGGTCATGGTATATTATCCTTTTTATATATTATTGGATTTGGTTTGCTAATATTTTGTCAAGGATATTGTTTCTATTTTCATGAGTGATACTGATGTGTGATTTCCTTTTCTTGTAATGTCTGTGCCTGATTTTGGTATCAGCTCTTTTGCTTTTCAGAAGAGTATTTTTAGAATTCGTATGTTGATGTAATTTGTATTACACTGGAATAATAAGGGAGCTAGGTATAATTTGTATTATATGTGGTTATAGTATGTATTAGGTATGACTATTATTATTATACCTAACTCCCTTAAGCTACTTGTATGTACAGTACAGTTTTTCTTCTCTTTTCTCCTCAATTCTTCTCATTACCCCCTTTGCCACTGTTTTCTGCTGTGGTAGCTTTTCTTGCCACCTTGCTACAGCTTCCTCTTTCTCTTTTATGTTGCCCTTTTCTTTTGTTTTAAGTGTTTATAGCTGTTCTAGTCTTCTGCCTTTTAATCTCAGGATTCATTCATTCATGTATTCAAACAGAGTTTGAGTCCCTACTCTGGGCAAGACACTGTGCTACACAGTACAGTGTTACAGCCAAGGACATGACACGCAGGATAGCAGGCATAGCTGGAGGCATTACTAGTCTCCAGGTCCCTGGCCCTCAGTTTTCTCTGACTAGCAGGTAACCTGCTTGGATAGACAGGGGAACTTGAAGGGGAATTCTTCCTGGGCTCAGAGGTTGGACCTCTAGCCCACTCCTTATTAGGCCTTGTCTTCTCTGGGCAGGGCAGGGGTCCTGTCAACCAAAGGTTCTAGGTCAATTCACTGAATGACTAATTGTGGGATTTTCTAAAGCTACACAAATTTACATAAATCACACAATTTCCCCCTAGTTATGTAAAGATTGTTTCTTTTAAAAAATATATCTTTGGACTTCGCTGGTGGCGTAGTGGTTAAGAATCCACCTGCCAATGCAGGGGACACGGGTTCGAGCCCTGGTCCGGGAAGATCCCATATGCTGCAGAGCAACTAAGCCCGTGTGCTACAACTACTGAGCCTGCGCTCTAGAACCCGTGAGCCACAACTACTGAGCCCACGTGCCACAACTACTGCAGCCCGCGCACCTACAGCCTGTGCTCCGCAACAAGAGAAACCACCACAAAGAGAAGCCCGTGCACCACAGTGAAAAGTAGACCCTGCTCGCCGCAACTAGAGAAAACCTGCGTGCAGCAATGAAGACCCATCGCAACCAAAAATAAATAAATAAAATAAATTACAAAAAATATATATATATCTTCAATTTCCTCAACTTGCAATAGATAGATTGGTAGTCTAGGAAGGCTCTGAAGAGCCAGGATTCTAGGCTCCTCATGCTGTTGGACAATCTGAAAGTAAGTTGCATACATCATGACTCTATAGAATATACCTCTAAGTATATTCTTTTATATAACAAAGGTAAAATGATCAAATTCAGGAATTTAACATTGATGCAGTTCTATTCTCTGATGTATAGTCCATATTCAAATTTTGCCAACTATCCTAATAAATAATTATCCTTTGTAACAATTTTTTTTTCCAATCTAGGATCCAGTCCAGTTTCATATGTTGCATTTCTTTGTCCTGCCTCTTTTGTCTCCTTTCATCATAAAAAGTTTGTCAGCCTTTCTTAGTCTTTTATGATATTTACATTTTTGAAGATTGAAGGCATTGGTGCATAGCTTATCCTTCAATTTGGTTTTGTCTTATTGTCAGCCTATGATTAGATTTGAGTTATTCACTTTTGTCAAGGATACTACCTAAGTGATGTTGGCTCATTCTCAGTACTTAACATCAGAAGGCACATGATGTCATTTTGTCTTATTGGTGATCTTTAGTCACTTGGTTAAGGTGATGTCTGCCAGATTTCTTCATTGTAAAGATACTTTTTCCCCCATATATAATGTATAAGTAATCTTTGGGGAGATGGTTCGAGACTGTGTAAATATTCTGTTTCGGAACAAATTTCACTGACGGCTTTAGCGTCCATTGATGATTCTTGCCTGAATCAATTATTATGATGGTGGCTACAAAACAGTGATTTTCTAACACTATCATTCCTCTACATTCATAAGCTGACATTCTACTGTGAAAAGAGCTTTACCTCCCCGCCCCCTTTCTTCCTTCCTTTTTCTATTTATTTATTTATTTGCATACTTATTTATATATACATATACGTTTCCGTAGAAATTCACAGACTCATTTCATGTTCAAAAATTCTCTTCTGAAAAGCAAAGGGGTGCAGAGTGTAAGGGTCATGCTTACCTTTGAAAAGAATGTAGATATGTAAACATATCATGAATTAACTCATTTTGATGCTCAAATTGCTTTTGACTTGGCAAGTGGGCGACATCCCTTAGTGTTAAAATTTTTAATATTTTAAAAAATGCTGCTAAGAATAATTTTAGTGAATATAATAAAAAGAAAATATTCATGACTATAATTGATATTTGTTGAATATATTCAAGAAGACTATTTCTTAAAACCAAACTTTTGGCAAATAAGTGTCATGAGCTTTAAAAATCTGTTATTTGAATAAATGATTATTGAGTGAAATTTGCTTTCTGCCAGTGGTACTCTAGGACCAACTACCATTTGTATAAAAATTGCATCCTGGTAAATCTTGAAAACAAACAGATTAATCAAGATCAATAAAGTTCTTTAGATTTTTTGACTTTTAAAATATTAATTCAGCAAGCAGTTGCTAAGTAAGGCCATTACGTTTATGTGACACTATTGAACCCTGATGCTAGATAGTCTTGCATTTTTGACCTTTTGCATTTGGATCCCAGATGCACAAAATTGGGTTAATCACAATCCTTGGTTCATGATATACTCTCATCATTTTCCAAGCATGACCCATTTTCATTTGTTAGTTATTTTAAATAACTGATTATAATTAGTTATGGTTTCATAACTAATTTTTTATAACTTTTAATATTTATTTATTTATTTATTTTGGCTGCTCCGGGTCTTAGTTGCGGCATGCATGCGGGATCTAGTTCCCCGACCAGGGATCGAACCCAGGCCCCGTGCATTGGTAGCGTGGAGTCTTACCCACTGGACCACCAGGGAAGTCCCCTAGTTATTTTTAAAATTGTGCACCTACAAACCCATCACTCAAAACAAAAGCTCGAACAGACAATAACCCTATGACCTGGCAATTCTGCTTCTAGGTATGTACCCAAGAGAAACCCTTGCTTATGTACAAGAGGTGACACGTAAAAGAATATTCATAGCAGCGCTGTTTACAATAGCAAAAACCTGGAAACAACCCAAATGCTCATCAGTGGAAAGCAACATGAATAAACTGGTGTATTCACACAATGAACTATTATATAGCAGTCAAAATCAATGAATTATAGTGATACACAATATAAATAAATTTTGGGACTTCCCTGGTGGCGCAGTGGTTAAAAATCCGCCTGCCAATGCAGGGACATGGGTTTGATCCCTGGTCTGGGAAGATCCCACATGCCACGGAGCAAATAAGCCCGTGTGCCACAACTACTGAGCCTGCACTCTACAGCCCGCGCACCGCAACTGTTGAGCCCACATGCTGCAACTACTGAAGCCTGCGCACCTAGAGCCCATGCTCCGCAACAAGAGAAGCCACCGCAATGAGAAGCCTGTGCACTGCAATGAAGAGTAGCTCCTGCTCAATGCAACTAGAGAAAGCCCATGCACAGCAATGAAGACCCAACGCCGCCAAAAATAAAAAAATAAAAAAAATAAATAAAAAAAAATAAATCTTTTTGTAATATTAAGCAAAAAAAAAAAGGCCTCAAAGAATAAATACAGCTTAATAGCGTTTTTTATAAAGTTAGAACACAAAAATTTTTTAAATAATTTTTAGGAATATGGATAGATGCAAAGAAACTATTAAAAGAGAAGCAGTGGAATTATAAACAAGGGATTTAAGATATGGCTACCTGGGGTGAGGGAAAGCAGAGGGATGGGATGAGGGAGTGGGCACATGGCTAGTGTAGGTTACTGTCATGCTTATTAACTGACTGCTTTAAAGAAAATAAGTGTAGGGAATTCCCTAGTGGTCCAGTGGTTGGGACTCCTTGCTTTCACTTCTGAGGGCCCAGGTTCAATCCCTGGTCGGGGAAGTAAGACCCCACAAGCCACACAGCGTGGCCAAAAAAATAAAAATGAAAAAAAAAGTGTAAACCCAGTCTTGGACATATGAGGAAATTCCTGTTTTCTAGAACTTTTACTACAATTTTAATTCTAGAATTTCCTGATAAAAGCTGACTGACTTTCATATAAATATATGTTAAAATCATGTGGCATTAATTTGGGATTATACTATATGCCAAAAAATGAAGTTCATACATTTGTAGAAACAGAAGGTACTGAAATCCCAATAACACTGCCCCTTTCTTAAAAAGTATAACCCTTTGGTAGGAAAATATGAGAAAGTTTGAATAAGAATATTTTTTATATAAATGGAAATTGGAAATCATAATTTGCATTAAAAGGTTCTTTCACTTTTAATTCACAAAAAAAGTTTTCTCAAGTTTGAAAATTTCTGAAAGTCATGTATTATTTTTAACAGAGTAACTAGTTTTTATGGAGTTAACCTAGATCTCTCTCTAACAGAGTAGTGCTGATTCTGTTGCCTTACCATGGCTCTAATCCCAGCCTCCTTTTTCCCTACAGCCACTGCCCAAGTTTAGGCCTGGACTTACAAACCCAAAGTCCACATTTAGCCTACAGAATTTTTTTTTTTTTTGGCCCGTGTAATGTTTACATTAAAAAAAATTGTTGCCAATATTTTAAAAATTGGAAATTGTACTTAAAAATGCAGATTCCAGCTTTATTAAAAAATCAGAATATTTGGCAACATTCAACTATAGCTAAGATGAGACTTTCCTTTTTGGATGAGGCATGGGGGTTCCAGTTCAGAGAGTTTCTGCGATTCTCCGACAACTGGCTCACTTCACTCATTGGCATTACACTTGGCCTTTATAGGGACTTCCAACCTCTTCTCATATCCATTCTTTTGACCTTCCCTCCAACATAGTACATACCTCTCCACGTTGTTAAAAGTAGCTTTCTAAGCAGTTTTGATCAAATCACTTCTTGATTTGCATATCCTTGATTTGCTCCTAATTGTTCTTAGGATAAAATCCAAACTCACAATGGCGTCATGATCTGGTCTGCCTGTTTCTCACCTCTTCCCAGCTCTGATTACTACTCAGAACCAGCTGTTCCCAGACCCGCTTCCTCATGTCTGTGTTACTCTCTTCGCCTTCTCTTCCCTTCTTCTCCAGGCTAACTCATACTCATCCTAAAAGACTCTGCTCTGACATAAGTCCTCCAGGAAACCTTTCCCCAAAGCTTTTGCCTCCTCCCCTTCGTTTGTGATCCCAAAGCGACATGAGCTCTTCCGAGTTTGTGAGTTCTTCATTAAAATTTTTGAGGTCTCCAAACACCACCAACAGGTGTTAAACCCGGGTAGGCTAAAGTGGGGTTAATCGTACTTGGATTAAGACCAGCGTTATTTTCGAGTCTAGACCTCTGACCGAGTATGGTTACAAGGGTGATGTGTGACAGGCATGTGTAAAGATCCATACCAGTACGAACTCCGGAGACTAGGGTTGGTGAGCGTTTCAGACCCCGGCTCCCCGCCGGGTGCACTACCGCAAGCTCGCCGCCAGGGTCTGAAGTCGCTGCGAGCGCAGCCTCTGATTGGATAGGGCGGTGCATGCCGGTAGCGGCCGGGCCTTCGAAGTGCTTGCTGGGAGTTGTAGTTCTTGGAGCCGGAAGCGGGGGTGGCAGGGCTAGAAACAGCAGCTGAGGCAGCAGTCACTGCCTTTGCTGTCACCCGGCTGTAGTGCATGACTCTGAGCCCACCGGCCGTGGGTGTCTCCTCGGTTCCCGGGGGACTCCGGGAGCCCTGAGGGGCGAAGCGACGGGGACGCCTCTCTTAAGAGAAGAGGCGACGTCGCAGCCCCGGATGCGGGCAGAGGGCGCGGGAATGGAGCTTGGCGGCTGCGAGGAGGGCTTGCCGGAGGAGAGCAGGTGGGCTGGGAAGGGGCCGGGGAGTCGCTGGCGGATGGATGCGCTGAAGTCCCGGGAGGCTTGAGAGGGCTCGGAGAGCACGGGGAGACCTGCCGGGCGCGACAGACATGAGGGCAACTGTGGGCAACTTGTTTGGGAAGAAATTCTGAAAGGAGGGACGCGCAGGGCGTGGATAGGGCGGACGAGGGAACGGGCTTAGTGAGGGTGAAGGAGGGGGCTAGGGTATGTTGAGGGCGGGGGCTTGGGGAGTGGGCAGAAGTGGGTGAAGCTCAGATCCAAGGCTGCTGGAGAGGAGGTGGATATTGAGAGATGCTGTAGTGAGATTTCATAGGCCAGAGTCTATAGATAGCAGTAGGGGACAAGGTGGGTGCCCCAACTGAAACTTGCGGTGACAGCAATTCGGGCCAATATTAAGAAGGTTGAAGTAAGAATTTCTGGGAGCAAAGGTTAGGCATTATGAGTGGCCTAGAAAGAAGCTTAGGAAAGATGAGTGTGAGGAAGGAGTGAAGAAGGGCCTGCGGATGAAAGTGGGCGATTGTAATGGCAGTGGAATGGGGATGGGGGCTTGCTAGTTGGACTAGAAATTGCGTGCGTGCCCTTTGTCAAAGCTGGATCCCTGTTAGAGAGTAACAGGACCTCCCTGTCGTTTCCTTTTCATCCTTAAACCCTTCACCCCTTCCCCACAATGCAGCTAAGCAATTTCCCATTTATTTATATGAAACTGTTGTTATCGAGTTCATACCTTCTAGAAATTAGAGAATTTAAGATTTTAAAAACTACTTTGACCGAATGGTGGCTCGGACTCTGTAGAGGTACTACTCCTATGTAGGGGTTGCTTCATTAATAACTCTGGTCTTAACCTCTTAAGAATCTGGAAGGGACATCATAGAGCAGGAATGTGGGTTAAGGAAGTCTTTTTTTTAACATCTTTATTGAATTATAATTGCTTTACATTGTTGTGTTAGTTTCTGCTGTATAACAAAGTGAATCAGCTATACGTATACATATATCCCCATATCCCCTCCCTCTTGCATCTCCCTCCCACCCTCCCTATCCCACCCCTCTAGGGGGTTGCAAAGCACGGAGCTGATCTCCATGTTCTATGCTGATCTCCCTGTACTATGCGGCTGCTTCCCACTAGCTATGTATTTTACATTTGGTAGTGTGTGTATGTCCATGCCCCTCTCTCACTTCGTCCCAGCTTCCCCTTCCCCTTCCCCGTGTCCTCAAGTCCAGTCTCTACATCTGCATCTTTATTCCTGCCCTGCCCCTAGGTTCTTCAGAACCATTTTTTTTTTAGATTCCATATATATGTGTTAGCATACGGTATTTGTTTTTCTCTTTCTGACTTACTTCATTCTGTATGACAGACTCTAGGTACATCCACCTCACTACAAATAACTCAGTTTCGTTTCTTTTTATGGCTCAGTAATATTCCATTGTATATATGTGCCACATCTTCTTTATCCATTCATCTGTCGATGGACACGTAGGTTGCTTCCATGTCCTGGCTATTGTAAATAGTGCTGCAATGAACACTGGGGTGCATGTGTCTTTTTGAATTATGGTTTTCTCAGGGTATATGCCCAGTAGTGGGATTGCTGGATCGTATGGTAGTTCTATTTTTAGTTTTTTAAGGAACCTCCGTACTGTTCTCCATAGTGGCTTCATCAATTTACATTCCCACCAACAGTGGGAGAGGGTTCCCTTTTCTCCACACCCTCTCTGACATTTATTGTTTGTAGATTTTTTGATGATGGCCATTCTGACTGGTGTGAGGTGATACCTCATTGTAGTTTTGACTTGCATTTCTCTAGTGATTAGTGATGTTGAGCATCCTTTCATGTGTTTGTTGGCAATCTATATCTTCTTTGGAGGAATGTCTATTTAGGTCTTCTGCCCATTTTTGGATTGGGTTGGGGTTTTTTTTGATATTGAGCTGCATGAGCTGCTTGTATATTTTGGAGATTAATCCTTTGTCAGTTGCTTTGTTTGCAAATATTTTCTCCCATTCTGAGGGTTGTCTTTTCGTCTTGTTTATGGTTTCCTTTGCTGTGCAAAAGCTTTTAAGTTTCGTTAGGTTCCATTTGTTTATTTTTGTTTTTATTTCCATTTCTCTAGGAGGTGAGTCAAAAAGGATCTTGATGTGATTTATGTCATAGAGTGTTCTGCCTTTGTTTTCCTCTAAGAGTTTTATAGTGTCTGGCCTTACATTTAAGGAAGTCTTCCTTGACTTTTAAAAATATTCAGATATAATTAGAGTCTCAGGAGCAGCTGGGATCCAAAGACTGGAGGTGGAATATTTACCTCTGAGAAAATATCAACAGGGGAAAATTAATGAGATGTTGTACCTGAGTGAAGACCTGGCTGTTTTAAAGGGTGACTCCTCTTTTATGTGCACAGTTAGCCTGTGGCCTGCTGTACAAAACCGGGGCCAACAGGACCTTGGCGTTCCTGCCCGAGACTTGTGAATGATGTGTTCAGTGAAACTGAACATCTTACTTCCCTTTTCCACGTTTCAGTTTCTGCTTATATATATTTGGCTACTTATTCTTCCTCCAGATGTCTGTGAAATGCTTCATTTAAAAGGTCCTATATACATTCTAAACAAATTTTAGGATTGTTTTTATTTTCCTCTACCAGTTCATGTGGGAGAGGATAGGTTGGAAATTCAAATTTCCTCCCCATCTAGCTGAGTTATTTATTTATTTAATATATTTAACAAACACTTATTTACTACGTGCCAGGCATTGCTTAAGAGCCTTACAAGTATTATTTAATCCTCATAACAACTGGGTGAGATAGGTACTATTCAATATAGTATCACCATTTGACAGCTGAGGGAGCTGAGACATAGACAGGATAAATAACTTGCCAAGGTCATACAGTAAATCCTTGGTGGAACTGGGATTCAAACCCAGGCAATCTGGCTCTCGTTTTAATACCTACACTATACTACCTCTCACTATGCTAATATACTGCGACAAAGAAATGTGTAAGGTAATGAATTTTATAGCATTCTTTGCCTGTCATTTTAAGGCTATTAGGACCACTCCTTTGCAGGTATCTTTTTCTGTTATTCTTTCCATGCTTGCCTCTTAACCAAGGAACTTCAGTCAAAACTTAATTTCAGTAGTGGGATTATCCCCACAAAATCACTCATACTGTTGCCATAGCCAACTCTCTGTGGGTGGCTAGTTAACTCAGAATGTGTTATTTAATGGGACTTCATGGCACTGATGGCCTCCTTAGTTCGAGATAGTCAAATGGTAAATAAAGTACATGCCTTGTGCCTGAGAATTGAGGCACTGTGGCTGGATCACTGCAAACCTAACCCTTTTATGGCCAGTAAAACACCCAATTCAGAAGACATCTTGATGAGATGGCATCATTTTTTTTTAATATATAATGAAGGATAAAACTGCTCAGTTATTTTCTGAAAGCAGTTGATGTAGTGAAATGTGCATAAGCTTTATATCCAGGTAGATCTGCATTTGAATTCTAGCTCTACTGCTTAACTTGGCTTATCTTGTCTGAGTGGGAAGAATGATGCCTTCCTGACTGGTAAGTTGTGAGGATTCAATAACATAATGTGCATAAAGCTCCTCACAGAGTGCCTGATATGTACTGAGTGCAAAAAATGTCTACTTCCATCTCCTCCCCAGTTTTCTTGAAATAAGGTTAGTGGGTGCTCTTCCAGTTGCTGTTTTCAATGGTATCATTGCTTGCTCTTCCTCCTTCTGTGGCTCCTCTATCCGAGTTGAACACACTGGGGACTGGGGTGTTGGCCTAGTTTTTAACTTCATCCTTGGAGTGGAATGTCATAGATTCCCCTATTGTTTTCCATGTAGCTAGTCATCACTAGCAAAATGCTGTAGTGTTCAGGGATGATACTTCACTTTTCCTAGGGTTTCCTAAATGCCAATTATTTGGAGTTTGGTGAAACTGCTAAACAATTAAAGGAATGATTCTTCTTGCATTGCTCTGTCACCCTCAGCTGCCTTGGGCTATGCAATCTACTTCTGAGCTTGGAACCCAACTACTTCCACAGTTTTCCTGGTACAGTGAGTCAGATAGAGTCAGAATTCAGGTATTAACATACTTTTTTGTGTCTCCAAACTGAGCTCATTCTGTTGACCAAAACCTTTTCCTCCTCTGTTCTCTATCTCAGTTAATAGTGTTTTCCATTCAGTCAACCAAACGAGATACCTCAGAGTGAAATTTGATACTTCCCTCTCCTTCATTTCCCGTACCCAGGCAGTCACAGGTCCAATGAGTTCTGTTTCTGGTTTTTCTCTTGAAGCCTTTTTTTTTCCCCTCCGTTTCCAAATATATTGCCTTATATTACCAAAAAATCCAGGGAGTGGTATTGCTTCAGGAATGACCAAATGTAGGTGCTTAAACAAAAGTTTGTCCCTCAAAGTGAGAGAGTGGCATGGACATATATGCACTACCAAATGTAAAACCGATAGCTAGTGGGAAGCAGCCACATAGCACAGGGAGATCAGCTTGGTGCTTTGTGACCCGCTAGAGATGTGGGATAGGGAGCGTGGGAGGGAGGGAGACGCAAGAGGGAAGAGATATGGGGATATAAGTATATGTATAACTGATTCACTTTGTTATAAAGCAGAAACTAACACACCATTGTAAAGCAATTATACTCCAATAAAGATGTTAAAAAAAAAAAAAAAAGTTTGTCCCTGTCTGTGTGCTCTTTTTCTCAATGTGTTGGCTTCATTCTCAGGCAGATTTTTTCTTTTTTTAAAAATTTTTAAATTTTATTTTATTTATTTATTTTTGGCTGCATTGGGTCTTGTTGCTGCATGCGGGCTTTCTCTAGTTGCGGCGAGCGAGGGCTACTCTTCGTTGCAGCGTGCAGACTTCTCATTGTGGTGTCTTCTCTTGTTGCGGACCGCGGGCTCTAGGTGCGCGGGCTTCAGTAGTTGTGGCTCGTGGGCTCTAGAGCACAGGCTCAGTAATTGTGGCGCCTGGGCTTAGTTGCTCTGCGGCATGTGGGATCTTCCTGGACCAGGGATCGAACCCGTGTCCCCTGCATAGGCAGGCGGACTCTTAACCACTGTGCCACCAGGGAAGTAGCAGATTTTTCTACAGGATAACCCTTGGCGACTTCAAGTTTAGCAACCCAACCAAAAAGAAGACAAAAGCAATCCCCATAGGTATAGCAAAAGTGAAAATTCTGGGGCTGACTCTTTTTGGACTGACTTACGTTCCTGTTCTTGTAATCAGGGTATGGAATATGTTGCTCAGCCAGGCCTAAGTTATATGCCCAACCCTGGATCCTAGGGTAGGGTGATATTTTCTTGGGACTTCATGGACCAGATTAAGTGCCAGAGGGGTGATTCCCCTGTGAAAAATCAGTATTCTGTTACCAAAAGAAAGGGACATGAATTCTGGGCAGATATAAACAAAATTATTCGCTAAAGCCTTTATTATTTCTCATTGTGGATTCTCTCAGTAGCCTCCTGACTAAGCTCCCAATCTGAGCCCAGTCCCCCTATTCCAAGCAGCTTCCACATTGCTACCAGCTTAATTTTTCAGAAACAAAGTTACTCTAGTATTTTGCTCAGAAATGTTCAGTGATTTCTTTGAAAATAGAAAGTCAGAACTTCCCTGGTATTCAGTATGAAGTTTCCAGTTACAAAACCATGGCATTCACTCACTCTCACATCTCCTTCCTCACCATTCTGATACTTGCTCCTCTAAATTCCCTGCACTACCTCCTTCTTTGCCTGGAGAGCTCTTAGTCGTTCTTTAAATAATGCTCCTTTAGAAGTCATCATTGACCTGCCCTTTTCTATCTCTCTTATTACAGCACTTCTCACGCTATAGCATTTTTTTAATGTACGTGCCCCTTTCCCCCACTGCATTCTGAATATCCAGAGAGGTGGGGACTCTCCCTCTTTAACCACCATAAGCCCGGTGCCTAGCACAGTGCCTGACATATGGTTGGTGTTCACTGAATATTTGCTCAAGGAATGAAAATGGTAAAATTTGGTCATGCTTCTTATGGTTGGGCAGGTGTCATTGGTGCTGTTGCTATTGAAAGGGCCTCTGTTTTTCCCTGTTTATTCATTTTTCACTTTTTCACGTAATTTTCATTTTCTACTTCCTCCCTTTCGTTCCCTTTTTCCTTTGACCATGCTCTGGCAGCACTGGTAGCAAAGCAAGAGGATCACATGATTTTTGAGCAATCCAAACTGCTACTCCAATTATTAGTACAACTCTCCCTCCCCCGCCCCCGCTGCCCCCCCGCCCCTCCCCCCAAAAACATACTCTTGAAGCTTTTGGGGAAAATGCTATTGTCAGAACCCAGAAGCCGGAGGTGTATCAGCTGATAGCAGAAACCATAAGCTGAAGCTTTTCTAAGTATCTACCCTCCCCACAGCTGTTTCTGCTTTTTTATAGCTGCTTTATCACTTCTTCCATAAATGGAATTTTTTTCCTGTTTTTTATTTTGTTTTGTAATCTTTCCTCCATAAACAACCTGCCTTGGTATTTATAGACCAGCTCTGTCCAACATGATAGCCACTTAGACACCTGTGGTAATTTAAGTCTAAATTAATTAAAATTAAATAAAATTTTAAAATTTCAGTTCTTTAGTCACACTGCACAGACTTCAAGTGCTTAATGGCCACAGTGGCTAGTGGCTGCCATATTGGACAGCACAGATACAGAACATTTCCAGCATCACAGAAAGTTCAATTGAACAATACTGCTGTAGATTTAAATCTGCATTTTTCAGGAAAGAACTGCAGCATGCTTACATGTTTTTAGTTCCTCTGGATCAGGCTCACTTGAAGTGTAAACTGCACTTGATTAGGAGGAGAGAAGATTATTAAAGGAAGTCATCAATAGTAGTGAGTAAATAGGAACTTGGCAAACTATCTCTCCAAGTTTGTGGGGCCATATCCTTTGCCAGTGAAACTCACAGGAACCCTGCTGGATTGTAGGACTGAGAGATGATTGATTTTTGACTAGAAAACAGCAGAATCCCATAATTTCTTAAGGGTTCTCAGACAGTCTCCCAGTGAGCTCTCTCACTTGGATACTTTTGAGAAGAAAGCAGTAATAGTCATATTGCCATTCCTCTTCACCCACCTCCCTCCAAGACCATGAATTTATTTTTGCCTCCTAACCTCCTAAAGAGTCCTTTGAGAGTTTTAGATTTTCCAAGGGTTTTTTTTTTTTTTCTATTTGTTTTGTTCTACTTTTGTTATTTGCTCACTGTTTTATTGCTTTCTGGCTGGAGAATATGTCTGTACTACTTCTACTTTTGAGGATCTATTGACTTTTCTTATGCGTGTGCCTTAGTGCAAGGCCAATTTTTGTGACTGTTGTATGTGTGCTTTAAAAAAGTGTTCTTCAGGGTGTAGTTTTCTAGATGTTATAGAACAACCTTATTAATTATATATTATTCAGCTCTTCTAATCACTTTTTTACTATTGGTTTTCATGATCTCCCATTACCATTGTTTTTTCTTTTCCATTTCCATTTTTCTTTTTATTATTTATTTATTTATTTATTTATTTTGGCTGTGCTGGTTCTTCGTTGCGGCACGTGGGATCTTTAGTTGTGGCATGCGGACTTCTTAGTTATGGCATGCAGACTCTTAGTTACGGCATTCAGGATCGAGTTCCCTGACCACAGATCGAACCCGGGCCTCCTGTGTTGGGAGCGTGGAGTCTTACCCACTGGACCACCAGGGAAGTCCCCATTTTTCTTTTTGTTTTCTGCAGTTTTTGTTTCCCCTGTGTGTGTCTGTGTGTGTGTTGCTTTGTTTGATATATTTTGAGGCCATGTTATTAGATACATAAAAACTAATGAGAGCTATATCTTCATTATTCCCTCTTTGTCTTTTTAAATGATTCTTGCCTTGAATACAACCTTGATATTAATATAGTTTCCTCCTACTTTTTTGTTTGATTGGCTGTTTTGTTTTAAATAGTTGAGTTTATTCCATTGACACTTATTTTTATCTCATATCTGTTGGGTCTTAATTCTATCATCTTTTAAAAATGATTTCTATAATGTTCTCTTGCTGTTTTCTTTCCTCAGCAGTTTTTGAGATAGTTTAGTTTTAGTTCTAATGATGGTTATCTTTTACTTTAAAATAGTCTCCCTAAAACTGAGGCAACTGAGGCAGTGTCTTTCCTCCTTTGCCTTTGCTATTAGAGTGGTGGTGTATGCCTCCTTTACCTTGCTTGTAAAGCACTCTTCTACCCAGACAACATAAGGTGTGACTGTAAGGTAATGAGATAGGCTTTCTTATATGACTCACAAAATCAACCCTATTTTTTTGCAGTAAAACCTTATAAGTTTCTTTCATTCTATCCAGTAAGCAGATTTGATTCTCTGTTAGATACAAGGTCATCCAATATTGAGGAAGTCTTTCCAGCTATCCTGCTTCAGTGAGAGCACCATGAACATAAACAGGGCCTTGGAACCTGTGCTAAGAAGAGATTTGACCCTCGTTTAAATTCAGTGAAGATATTCTTTGTAGGTGGAGCACTGTGACTAGTCTTAATTATGTCACAAACTGTCCAATCCCAAATTTTCTCTGAAGCAGAATGGGTAAGAGGCTTTATACTAGGTACCCCTTCTGATTTAATTGGATTTATTAGATTTATGCAATGGACGTTCAAAGGAAAAGGACAGAGAAAAGGGAAGCAATACTACTATTATTTGCTTGATGGTGGTGCTTTCTGTAGATTATCAATTACACTCCTTTATGAAGTAGTTGTTCTCTCTATCTTGCAGATGAGGGAACTGAAGCTTAAAGAGTTTAATGGCTTGCCCAAGGATGTACAGCTAGTTTGTGCAGAGCTAGGATTCAAATTCAGGTTGGCCTGACCGTGAAGCTTGTTCTCTTTCCACTGAATGACATTTTCTCTCTGCTTATTAAAATATAAAATACAAAAGAAATAGAGGGACTTACCTGGTGGTGCAGAGGTTAAGACTCCACACTCCCAATGCTGGGGACCTGGGTTCGATCCCTGGTCAGGGAACTAGATCCCACATGCATGCCACAACTAAGAGTTCGCACGCCACAACTAAGGAGCTGGTGAGCTGCAACTAAAGAGCCTGCCTGCCGCAACTAAGACCTGGCACAAACAAATAAATAAATAAATAAGTAAATATTAAAAAAAAAAAAAGGAAATAGAAAAACCATGGTCCTTCTCTTAAGGAAATCAACCACATACTGGTAAATAACAATGTTTTGGTTTTTTTTTTTTAAAGATTATTATTAGGAGGAATGGTGTATTGACAGCATGTGTTATGGAGTTTCCAACAAAAAAGTTGTAGCAGGTCAGATTATTTAGAACTTCTTGGGAGAAAATTGTACTAGAGCTGAAACTTAATCCCTGAATGGGACAAGAAGAGAATCATTCCAAGTGGAAAGGTCTCCATGGATACAGTCATGAGAGTAGATATGAGGTTAGCATGTTTGCATGTGGTAGAGAGAGAGAGACTGTATTCAAATTGAGGAGTACTGAGCAGGATGGAGAATTTTTGAACTCCGTACTAAGGAGTTTGCATATCATCAGTGGTAAGGTTTCTGACAAAAGGGATTTTTCTACCTTTTGTTAAATCTACCCATTGTTGAAATTCAAGAAATTTAGTATCATTAAAATTTAGTATGATTGGTGAAACATTTGTTGAATAGGTATAAAGTTACAAAGCATGCCTTCTAGACATTGAGATTCCTAGGCATTGAGGTTCCCTCCTAGACTTTTGAGATTCTGCTGTCAACCGCTAAAGGGATGGAACTGCCAATGGTTAGGTTCTCCTAAGTGTCCCAGAGCTGAGAGCTGTATAATAGAGTCAAGTATGTTTTTTCTGTAAGCATATTGTTTATTTGAAAAGCATCATAAATATACTACATACTCTACAAGTTAAAAACTGTATAACTAAAAACAGAAAATATGGAGCCAGTTAAGAAGAAAGTTAAATGCAAATTAAACGTGGTAGTTTCTTGCTACCTCAGTGTTACCAATAATTATTTCCCGGGACTTCCCTGGTGGCGCAGTGGTTAAAAATCCGCCTGCTAATGCAGGGGACATGGGTTCGATCCCTAGTCCAGGAAGATCCCACATGCCGCGAAGCAACTTGGCCTGTGCGCCACAACTACTGAGCCTGCGCTCTAAAGCCCATGAGCCACAACTACTGAGCCCACGTGCCACAACTACTGAAGTCCCTGCGCCTAGAACCTGTGCTCTGCGGCAAGAGAAACCACTGCAATGAGAAGCACCCGCACCGCAAGGAAGAGTAGCCCCCGCTCACCGCAACTGGAGAAAGCCCGTGCAGAGCAAAGAAGACCCAACTCAGCCAAAAATAAATAAATAAAATAAATACAATTTATTTAAAAAAATTATTTCCCTAATTAGGTTTTTCCCTACTTTAAGAATGAACCCATTACTTCTTTCCAGGAAGTGCTTTCTGGCATTAAAAGTCCTAGGTGCTTGCCTGACCACAGTCTTTCAGCATAAGATGCCTTTGATACTTGAGTATTTAAAAAATCCTTTATGGTATTTTCCAGCTTCTGGTTCACTAACTTTGTTCATATTATTGACCTTTCTTTAATTGCTAGCCTCAAGGAAGGCCGAAATAGTTCCTCTCTTCTCTACATTCCCCTTATATAACCAAAAGTAACCACTATTAACATATCACTATTTCTCTCAGTATATTTATGTTAAGATCATAAATATAATTTTACCTTCTGCTTTTTATACTTTTACATACTTTCATTAGCTTTGGAAATTGTTCCTAATCAAAAATTTTAATGGTTTCATGATATTCCGCATATGGATATCACATACCTCTCCTCACATTTCAGGGATCAAATCATTACCTGACTTGGGACAACCTGACCTTCAACTCTGGTCTCAGATACCACATTCCAATGCAGATAACTGGCATACTGTAGATGGGATATGCTAATAAGTTGAAGCTGTTTCCTTTTATTACTAAAAAGAGTCTTGGGGGTGGAAGATATGCCAATATATATTTCTTGCATTGAATCTCATTTTACAATTGCACAGTATTTACTATTTATTTACTATTGATTTCACTTATTTTTAGTGATTAGTTTTATATTAGTTATATGGTATAACACTTCTTTAAAAAATAATGTTTGCTTATAACTTTACTGTTTTAACCTGAGTGTTACTTCTAATTGTGATTTGGCAAGCTTAAGACTGAGTTGGCATTTAGGGAAACTTTTTCCTCGGGTATGCTTATTTGAGTTGCTTAAGCAATTACTGTTCCTCTTCAAAGAATGTAGTCAAAATCCTCCCAAAAGAAAATTGGCAGGACTTTATTCTGAGATTGGCTTTGCTGTTTGTTGATAAATATGATTCAAGTAGAGATGGATTATGCTGTCCCTTGCCACTCGAGCCTAGTTCTTCCTTGACATAGGGTAATATGCTTAGAAAGACTTGCTTTTAATTTATGGTGATTAAAGAAGAGCACTCTGTGTACTTGCAGAAGTGGCCATACAAAGGGCTGCTTTGAGCCTAATACAGTCCTTGCCTGTGCCCAGATGAAGGTTACATGTGAATGCAAGATGATACAATCCAAATTATTACCAAACAGGTTTAGCCTAGGAAAGACTGACCTCACTTGCTAACAATCTGGGTAAAGAATGAGGAGGGATATTTTATTTCTCATGGTGATCTATTTATTTGCATCTAAGATTCAGGTATGAATGGATTAATCCAGCCATTGTGTGTGGGCTTCAGTTGAACCTAGTATTTCAGCTCTCTGAAAATGATAACAGTATCATTAGGGTAAAGGATCCTAAAAAGTAAAGACACTAAACAGACTAGCTATGTAAATCAAAAAATTTTTAGGACTTCCCTGGTGGCAGTGGTTAAGAATCCGCCTGCCAGTGCAGGGGACACGGGTTCGAGCCCTGGTCCGGGAAGATCCCACATGCCGTGGAGCAACTGAGCCCGTGTGCCACAACTACTGAGCCTGCGCTCTAGAGCCCGCGAGCCACAACTACTGAGTCTGCGTGCCACAACTACTGAAGCTCGTGCGCCTAGAGCCTGTGCTCCGCAACAAGAGAAGCCACCACAATGAGAAGCCCGCGCACCGCAACGTAGAGTAGCCCCTGCTCACCGCAGCTAGAGAAAAGCCCACGCGCAGCAACGAATACCCAACACAGCCAAAAATAAATAAATAAATAAATTAATTAAAAAAATTTTTTTAAAGTTTACTTTTCTTCTACATGAGCATATACCAAATATAGACGGTTTGGTACATCTTAGAGTAAGAGCCACCTTCTTTTGTAGCTGTGTTATCTCAAGGGCACTTCATTTTGGGGAAGAAAATTTCTTTAGTTTGTACAGAAGTTGTTAATAGATCTGAATGCTCAAGGTTTCTAGGGTTTCAATGCTCTTTGTAAAATTTTGGAATCAAAGCCATAGGATGATAGGGTACTTGGTGTCTACTTTCAGGATTTATTATGATGTTCTTTGACAGTTAAACTTGTAAGATCAATACAGAATGAATCAGAACACAGATATGCAGAGTCACTTGAGGAACCAGACTGGCTCTCAGGCCTGCACCACTTGATTGTAATCTGTTGGAATGTAAAACTGTGTCAGTCAGAACAGGCCAGATGCTTCCTGAAGAAGCATAGGAGATGGAGAATCACTGAAGGAAAAGCTGGCAGTCAGTTGGCCTCTGTGATGGCAGTTTCACAGTACAACAATAAATGGCCTTTTAATGACCACCTCAGTCCAGTGTGCATCTTAGTTATCTTGAAATATCTCTCAGGACTGGTTTAGAAATAGAACAGGGGAATGGCCAACAGATAATATGAAAAAGTGCTTCACGTGACCAATCATCAGGGAAGTGCAAATCAAAACCACAATGGGATATCATCTCACACCTGTTAGAAGGGCTAGCATCAAAAAGACAAGAGGCAACAAGTGTTGGCGAGGGTGTGGAGAAAAGGGGACTCTTGTGTACTGTTGGTGGTATTGTAAATTGGGGCAGCCATTATGGAAAACGGTATGGAGATTCCTCAGGATATTAAAAATACAATTACCATATGATCCAGCAATTCTCCTTCTGGATATATATCCAAAGGAAACAAAATCACTCTCGAAAAGGTATCTGCACCCCCATGTTCATTGCAGCATTATTTAAAATAGCCAAAACATGGAAACAACCTAAGTGTCCATTGACACATGAATGGATAAAGAAAATGTCACACACACGGGAATATTATTTAGCCATAAAGAAGGAAATCTTGCCATTTGCAGCAACATGGATGGACCTTGAGGGCATTATGCTAAGTGAAATAAATCAGACAGAGAAAGACAGATACTGTATTATCTCACATATGTAGAATCCAAAAAACCCGAACTCATAGAAATAGAGAACACACTGATGATTGCCAGAGGCAGGGGATGAGGGGGTGGGGGAAATGGGTGAAGGTGGTCCAAAGGTACAAACTTATAAGTCAGTTTTGGGGGTGTAATGTACAGCATGGTGATTATAGTTAACAGTACTGTATTGTATATTTGAAAGTTGCTAAGAGAGTAGATCTTAAAAGTTCTCATCACAAGGAACAAAATTTATAACTGTGTGAGGTGATAGATGTTAACTAAACTTACTCTGGTAATCATTTCACAATGTATACATATATCAAATCATTATGTTGTATGCCTTAAACTAATATAATGTTATATGTCAGTTATTTCTCAATAAAACTGGGGGGAAAAAAGAAATAGAACAGGGGAGTCTGGTAACTCAAATGTTTAACGATGTAAGGTTAAAAAAGCCTGGTGTCTCCCAGTTTGCATAAATTCTTGGTCTCAAGGCCTTCAGAGGAGAAGACCAAAGTGAGATCCATTTGGCTTTCCCCTTTTAGATAATACTCCTGTACCAGACCTAGCTTCATTCATTTTATTTTATTTGTCTGCCTTTACTCTCTTCATCCACTTTTTAAAAGTGGCTCAGAAAGTGTACAAAATGTATGAGAGTTAGAAAGGATTCCAGTTCAGAACCCTCCTACCCTAATAGGTATTTAAATGATATTAAAATAGTTGTAGTGAAAGTTCCTTGAAGAAATTATAACCATTCCCAGGACCATCCTTGAAGAGGAAAGAGTAGTATTCTAATAAGAAATGAAAGGGCTAGATAAAGTGTACAACGTAACAATTGGGGGCCCAAGAGAAGGAGTTTGACACCTCATCGCCTCATGTTTTCCTTATTCAGTTTGATTCTGTGCATCCAGATCTTTTCACTCAACTGCAGCTGGTTTTGAGTTTTTATTGGGTTGGAAGCTGTGTTGAGAAAATGCTGGGAATTTGAGAGGAACCTTGACGATCATCTAGGGCAATAATTTTCAAACTTTTACACTAAAGTACTTCACAAGGTCCAAGGGAATAAGCCAATAGTTGATTGATTTGGGGACATGTCCTAAGTGGCTCAGTGCAAGCTTAAAACATTTTGTCTCAATTTTAGGTTAAAAAATTAAGGAGGAAAATCATGGGCAATTTGTATTCTTATCCATAATATTTGTGTACAGATATATGTACTTAGTACTGGAAATATAGTTCATAAAAAGTTGTTTTTTGGCTTTTTTGTTTGGCAAAAGATTTCTGGTTTTCAGCAAATGCCCTCATCTCTTTATATATTGCCCATGTAATGTCATTGTCCAGAAACGGATCTTAATGGGTCACACTCCTAGAAACAGGGTTATAGGCTACTTACATGAGGATTGAATGATAGTAGATGAAGATCACCTTACAAAGCACAATATGCCATGTAAATATGAGGGCTTTATATTTATATTTATATATATTTATATATATATATATATATGTTTGTTTATTTTGGCTGCACTGGCTCTTTGTTGCAGCATGTGGAATCTTTAGTTGTGGCATGTGGACTTCTTAGTTGCAGCGTGCAGACTCTTAGTTGCGGCACGTGGGCTTTTTAGTTGTGGCATGCAAACCCTTAGTTGCAGCATGCATGCGGGATCTAGTTCCCCAACCAGGGATCGAACCCAGGCCCCCTGCATTGGGAGCGCAGAGTCTTACCCACTGGACCACCAGGGAAGTCCCAATATGAGGGTTTTAAAACAAAATCTTAGTGTTCTTTACAACTTCAGTCCTCTCAGAATTGGGTCTTATACTCAAGTAAAAAATTAATAGGGGAGAGAATGTTAGGATGTGGGGCAGGAGGCTTCTTGTCTTAGACTTTCTTTGAGGTGGTCAGGATCAGGTACAACAAAGTAACTAACCATTGGTGTAATTGATGCCCTTGCAGGAGGGAACACTGGCAGTTGCTGGGTAATTTGAAGACTACTGTGGAGGGTTTAGTATCAGCCAACAGCCCCAATGTCTGGTCCAAGTATGGTGGCCTGGAGCGGCTTTGCAGGGACATGCAGAGCATCCTCTATCATGGGCTCATCCATGACCAGGTATGTAGATCCCTTCTTTTCTTTTTTTTGCCAGATTGGCTGAATCACTTGTTGGAAAGAAATAGTTGCATTAAGTTGTTGGCAGGGAGAAGATGAAGGCAACTAGTCTCTGAGCCCTTGAGAGCAAGACTATAATATTTGATAACGAGGAGGAGGATAAGAACGATGATGATGAATCATTGAGATATTCCTCTTAAGAGTATCCTAGGACGCATCTGAGAAATATTTACAGGATATTGTCATTTTTAGACTATCCTGTGAGCGTCACTTTGTTGATAACTTGTTGATGCTTGTGAGTGATAGTTTTAGTTATAGCTTACGTTTTCTTCTATGTAAACTTTATTGATGTTGTTTCTTTTCCTAAGTATCCTCAAACACTCTAATAAGCTTTGAGTATTAAAAATGAGTGGAATCTACTAACACTCAGTGGTTTCTGCTTTAATTCTCAATGGCAGTTACTCCATTTGCAATGTTTTAACTAAGGTTTGGTTCTGGATAAAATTGTCAAGTGGGTCATTGGATCTGATCCTCCTACTTTTTAAAAATCAAACCTCACAAATATGTGCATAATTTGTGTTCCCAAACACTCATGCTCTTCCCATGTAAGGCCCTAGTATTCTTCCCTGAAACTCTTTTTTTTGAAGCCAGGCTTGTCTTTCTTTTTTAATCAGAATTTATTCTCAACTAGCAGTCACACTGGAAAAAATTAATTGGTATTAAGATATTCATAGTTGATAGGATTTAATGTGCTACCCTCCCTTCTAAAAATATGTATATATCACCTCTGAACAAACTCTTTAAACCAGTGTTCTTGTTGAGTTTTTTCAGAATTCAGTGGAAAAGTTGGCTTAGGTTAGATTTTCTTTATTCAGAGTAAGTTCTAAAAGTGAGGCTCTCTTTCTAAAGAAATTTGAAGATATGGGGAAAATTTTTATCCTTTAAAGAGCTGAATCTTTTTTTTTTTTTTTTTTTTTAAAGAGCTGAATCTTAATGGTCATTATTATTAAAACCTCATTCCAGGAATTTGGAGGCAACATGGTATAGTAGACTGACAGAAGTCTTTGGAATCAGACAGAACCTGGATTGAAATTGCTCAGGTCCTTGGGGGAAAAAATGACATAGTAGTAATAGTTATGGATTTTTGAGTCAGACTGCCCTTATTTTATCTCAGCTTCACCACTCTGTGGTATTGGGTAAGTTACATAACTGTTAGTGCTTCTGTTTCCTCATTTGTAAAATGAGGCGATAACACTGGTATGTACTTCATAGGATTGTTGTGAGAATTAAATGAGATAATACCTGAAAAAGCTTTAGACAGTGTAGTAAGTTGTCTGTCAGTCTTAACTATTAGGTGATATTAACTTTTTTGAGCCTTTTCTCATCTGTAGAAATGATGATAATATTATTTATATCATAATGTTTGATGGAAAGATTAAATGAAATGGCATACAAATTTGCCTAGCACAGTTCATGGTACATAGGAAGTAATTAATAAATGTTCCCCTCATTTTTTTTTAAGTTTCAAGTTACACGTTGTCCTATGAAAAAAATATGACCATTGGAATTTACAAAACAAATAATTTAACCCACTGCAATCTGGTTTCTGCCCTTACCACTGTTGTTCTTGCTACTGAAGTTTAAGTAAGTCCATGTTACCAAATCCAGTGAACATTTCTCCTTTGAACAGTGTCTTGTGTTCTTCACTGTTGAACATCATCAGACCTTGACTCGCATTGCATTATTCCGATGTTATGGAGACCTTCTCCTACCTCTGTGATCACTCTTTCTTAATTTCCGTGGAATCTCTTCCTCTCGGATTTTAGTTTTTAATACAGTCCAGTCCTATGTCCTTATCTCTTATTACATTGTACATTTTCTGAAACAGTCTCCTTCACTTGCGTTGTTTTAACTGTCACCTGTACCCTACCTACCCCCAGCTCAGACATCTCTGCTGAACTTCAGATCCACAAGACTAGCTGTCTGGCTATCTGCTATACGTTATCATCTGGCTGGCTGTCCTATAGGCCAAGTACAACATGACCCAAAACAAACTTATTATCTCTCATAAGGTTGCCCTTCCTCCTGATATTTTTAATACTAATCTGTGGCATTGCCAGCTACTCAGTCTCCCAAGCCAGAATTGGGAACTGCGCCAACATGTTTTACAAAAACCCAATACAAGTTTCCCAGACTGATGACCAAGATAGCTACCAGATTAGAGGCACTGTCATTTAGTGGTTAAAGTACTTTCATCTTGATAGCAAAAAAGTTCTTTTCTTGGCTCTATTACTCATTTTACATTGTCATCTGGAGTAATCATTTTACTATATTTGAAGACAGTTTTACCATCTGTGCCAGAAACAGAATATGTGTCATGATGAAATAGTAAAGTCAGTGGAATTCCCAAGTGAAAGATGCTTGGTAAATGCAACACAATATTATTGTTATTAGTAAGTAATAAGATCTGTGAAGGTACCTGGTCAGCAGAATGAAAACTGTTAAAGTATACGGTCACCTACAAAACAGCAGTAGTGTTAGTAAGTGCAAGCAGAGCAAACCAGACAAATCTGTCATACATACATACATTTAGCAACTACAGGCTCTAGTGGGAAGAATTAAAGACAAAAGATCCATACCAACTTCACTGCTGCTCTGTTCTGCCTTGTAAAGACCTAAAAATTAAAGTCTGTATTAAGGACTTGTTTTTCCTTTTCATTTCCTCCCTAAAGATTAAGGCTTTCAAAGGCTTCTGGCTGCTGTGTCATCAGGAAGCTATTCTGGGTGTTGTGCTCTTGGAGGGGGGAAGGGATACAATGATTCATGCTGGCCATATCTCTTCTGTGCTTTCCTAGGGATGTGTTATGGAATGTGAAGTGTATTTTTTTAAATCACTCAGAGCCTTAGGAAACTCTAACATCATGATCATATTCTTAGACGGATCTCGTTTTCCTTGACATCCTGCATCTGGGCTACCTTTTAGTCTTTCCATAACGCAAGGTATATTTGATAACCCCTTTTCTGCTGCTTAGAAATGTGGAGACGCTTAATCCCAGAGATTTCTCAGCTGACTAGAAGTGCAAAGATTCCCCCCACCTTTTCCAACACTAAGAAGAAACCTGTACTTGGCAGTATAGATGGCCCAATTTAAAAAATAGCAATAATAACAAAAAAGACCTCTGGATATATATATACATATTTTTGGCCGCGCCGTGTGGCATGCAGGATCTTAGTTCCCCGACCAGGGATCGAGCCGGTACCCCCTGCATTGGGAGCGTGGAGTTTTAACCACTGGACCGCCAGGAAAGTCCCTGTGTATTTCTTTTCTGAATATGTAAGTAATATACATGTTTTTATTTGCTGAACATTTGGGAAATACCAAAAAGAGTTTAGAAGAAAGTAAGTTATTACTCATAATCTCAACATCAAGTAATAACAATCACTCTTTAACATTTTGGTAGATTCTATTTTTCTATGCATGTACATGCTTTTTAAAATATTAAGATTATACTGTATCTATTACTCTGTAACTTGCTTTAAAATATTTAATTAAAATAGACAATACAGGGAATTCCCTGGCCGTCCAGTGGTTATGACTCCACGCTTTCACTGCTGAGGGACCCGGGTTCACTCCCTGGTCTGGGAAGTAGGATCCCACAAGCCACACTGCGTGGCCAAAAAAAATCTTGTTTTCTTCCAATCCCATTGGTAACTACTGTATTCTAGTTTCCTTCCAGAGAATTTTTATGCTTATAAAAGCAAATATGAATAATTTTCTTTGCTACACCTTTTGATTTTTCATACAAATAAAAGCATACTATAAACACTACTCTACACCTTGCTTTTTTCACTTGATGTGATTGTGATTCATCCCAATCCATTACATAAAGAGCTTCTTCATTCTTTTTTACAGCTGTCATTTTATAATATTCCATTCTATGTATGTACCATCATTTATTTAATCAGTCTCCTGGTAATAAACATTTAGATTCCTTCCAAGAATTTGCTCTTAGTAACAATGCTACAGTGAATAACCTTGAGTATAGGTCATTTTGCCCTTTACCATAGGATACTCCTAGAAGTAGAATTCTTAGGCTAAAGGGTATATGCATTTCAGTTTTGATAGCTATGGCGAAATTGCTCTCCAGAAAGTTATGTCTGTTTACGCCCTCAGCAACATTGTATAAGAGGATCTGATTCTTCATACCCTTGACAATATAGGGTATTATTAAACTTTAAACTGTCACCAGTATAATAGGTGAAAAGTTACATTTCTTTTACTCTGAAAGATGTTTATAAGAGCCATTAAAGTATTTTTCTGGGACTTCCCTGGTGGCGCAGTGGTTAAGAATCCACCTGCCAATGCAGGGGACACGGATTCGAGCCCTGGTCCGGGAAGATCCCACATACCGCAGAGCAACTAAGCCCATGTGCCACAACTACTGAGCCTGCGCTCTAGAGCCCACAAGCCACAACTACTGAGCCCACACGCCACAACTAGTAAGTCCACACACCACAACTACTGAAGCCCGTACGCCTAGAGCCCGTGCTCTGCAGCAAGAGAAGCCACCGCAATGAGAAGCCCGCACACTGCAACGAAGAGCGGCCCCCGCTCACTGCAACTAGAGAAAGCCCACGTGCAACAATGAAGACCCAACGCAGCCAAAAATAAATAAATTTTTAAAAAAGTATTTTTCTGTGAACTTTTCCCTGTATTACCCCCATTTTCCTTAGATTGTCAATCTTTTCCTACAGATTTGTAGAATCTCTTTATTTATTAAGGGAATTAGTTATTTGTCTGTAATGTGTATTGCAAATATTTTTTCCTAGCTTGTCTTTGACATTTCTTTTTTGTTGTTGTTGTTTTCTTTGAATTTTTGAATTTTATTTTATTTGTTTTTTTATACAGCAGGTTCTTATTAGGTATCCATTTTATACATATTAGTGTATATATGTCAATCCCAATCTCCCAATTCATCCCACCAAGACCACCACCACCCCCGCCACTTTCCCCCCTTGGTGTCCATACGTTTGTTATGGTGGTTTTTACTATACAGAAATATCAGATTGTTAGTAAGTCAAATTATTCATTTCTCTTAGGGCTTCTGGGCTCTCTTTGATGCTCTGAAGGGGCTTTCCCACTATACGATTATTAAAAATGTTTCTCCATGGTTTCTTCTGTTACTTTTATGGCTTAATGTTTTACATTTAAACCATTCTATCTGTAATTTATTTTGAATATACTTAATTTCCTTGGCACATGGATCTATTTCTGGATTTCTGTTATGGTCTGTTCTCTATTTGTGTGCTATCACCACTCAGTTTTAATTATTGTAGCTTTTCATTATGGTAGGAGTAGTCCCTCACTCATATAGCATCTTTTGTTGTTGATTTTTCCCCCCAACATTCACCTATTTATCATTTTATTTTCCTGTTAACTACCGTATCATTTTTTGATAAGGACAGGAAAAGCCTTCTTACACATGACCTGGATCATTAGCTGATTGATTGAGGGAAATTAAACATTGTTAAGAGACATCACTCAAACATTTTATTTTAATTTAAAACATCCTAAATTTACATTTAATTAACAGTCTTTGGGTATAGGGTCAAACCTCTTCTGTGAGAATGAATCCACTGATGGAGTTCCATATCATCTTTCTTGTATAAATTACACCCATAATACATCATACAGGACTTCCAGCTTCCATTTCTTTATGTTGGACTAGCAATTTAAAGATCCTATAATATGAATATAAAACGTTCTACATTTTTAGGCTTTCTCCCCCCAACTTTGAAATTGTCTTGTCCCTACTTAATTTGACATCAAGTTTTTATTGAGGTTTCTGTGTGTACATAAGTAAATTGCTAGATCATATGGTAAGAGAATCTTTAGTTTGAAAGAAACTGCCAGACTATTTTCCAAAGTGGCCATACTATTTTGCATTGCCACTAGCAATGAATGAGAGTTCCTGTTGCTCCACATTCTCACCAGCATTTGATATAGGCATTGTTCTGGATTTGGGCCATTCCTTTTTTTCTTCCTCCCCTTTGGACCAATTTAATAGATGTGTATTGTGTTGTTTTAATTTGCATTTCCCTGATGACATATGATGTGGTGCATTTTTTCACATGCTTATTTGTCATCTGTATATCTTCTTTGGTGAATTGTCTGTTAAGGCCCATTTTTTAAATTGGATTGCTTGTTTTCTTATTGTTAACTTTTAAGAGTCCTTTGTATATTTTGGATAACAATCCTGTATCAGTTTTGTCTTCTGCAAATATTTTCTCCCAGTCTGTGGCTTATCTTCTCATTCTCTTGACATTGTCTGTCAGAAAGCAGAAGTTTTAAATTTTAATGAAATCCAGCTTACCAGTTCTTTCTTTGATGGATCATGCCTTTGGTCTTGTATCTAAAAAGTCACCACCATACCCAATATAGGTTTTCTCCTATGTTATCTTCTTGGAGGGTTATAGTTCTCCATTTTACATTTAGGTCTGTGATTCATTTTGAGTTAATTTTTGTGATGGGTATAAGTGTTGTCCAGTGTTTCAGCACCATTTGTTGAAAAGACTATCTTTGCTCCATTGTATTGCCTTTTGCTCCTTTGTCAAAGATCAGTTGACTATATTTACATTGGTCTGTTTTGGGGCTCTCTAGTCTGTTTCACTGATCTTTCTGTCTGCTCTTTTGCCAATACCATGCTGTCTTTATTACTGTAGCTTTATAGTAAGTCTTGAAGTCAGATAGTGTCAGTCCTTTTTGAAGAAAAACATTGTTCTTCTCCTTCAGTATTGATTGGCTATTCTGGGTCTTTTCCCTCTCCATATAAACTTTAGAATAGTTTGTGGATATCTACAAAATAACTTGCTAGGATTTTGAATCAGATTGCATTGAATCTATACATCAAGTTGGGAAGAACTGACATCTTGACAATATTGAGTCTTCATATCCATGAACATGGGTTATCTCTGAAACTTAGTTCTTTAATAGCTTTCAGCAAAGTTTTATAGTTTTCATCATAGAGATCTTGTATATATTTTGTTAGATTTATACCTAAGTATTTCAGTTTGGGCGGTACTAATGTGTATGGTATTATTGTGTTTTTAATTTCAAATTCCACTTGTTCATTGCTGGTATATAGGAAAGCAGTTGACTTTTATATATTAACCATATATCCTGTGACCTTGCTATAATAACACTTACTAGTTCCAGGAATTTTTTTGTTGTTGATTCTTTCGAATTTTCTACATAGACAACCATGTCATGTGTGAACAAAGACAGTTTTATTTCTTCCTTCCCAATCTGTATTCCTTTTATTTCCCTTTTTTTTTTTTTTTTTTTGTCTTATTGCATTACTGGCAAGGTATTTCCTGACTTCAGGGACAAAGCATTGATGGAACCAATCCAGAAAAAGGGTTCTTGTTGTCTGGGCCTTCTCGTTGTACGACCAAAAGACTGGCAGCTGGTGTTTATCTTTTCCCTTCAAGGCTTGAGGATTAGCAGCTTCATAGATAAGGGCAATTCTGATCATAAACCCGACTGCATTTGCACAAAACAGTGGAGTAAGCCTGTCCCTTCCTTCTTAAATCCTGGTGCTCCCTTCTCTTCCTTACTAGTAAATGTCCTTTGTGGCATTTTTTCACCAGAATAGGGATTCCCTAGCTTTAGATCCTCCACCTTCTTTTTGCTTTCAGTTGTCACATAATGACTTTGCTTTTTCTTGAATCATGTTAGAGTCCATAGGTATGCCTTCCCTATAGCAATCCTGTACCCACATAAAAGCTGAATTTTTCAATATGAGATTAAAAGGTATTTCTCAAAAAGTACAAGGTTTTTGTGCCTGCTGGAGTAGCTGCAGGCACAGCTTCACGAATTTCCTTTTCTTTTTTTACCATGGTCCTTACACTGGATTCACTTATCTTGAAATGGTGGGTAACTGCAGCTGCAGGCCTCAATCTACGGTGCATATCAAGCAATTCAGCTTTTTCTTATAATGTCATGACTTCTCTCTGCTTCTTGGGAGCACTGCCACCATCACTAGTAGCACTTCGTATGGGTCCCCTGGTGTTATTCAGGGTCTTTGGTATTACACTAAACACAATGGAAAATACACAAGAGCTGGGAAAGGTCACTTTTTACTGCAGTATGTAATTTACTGGAGAGACGAACTGCTCATACAGAGATGACTAGTGTCACACGGCATTTTGAGTGGACACTCACAACACTTGAGCTCACAACAATAACAACAGGAGATGGCTACAAAATTATTATAGTAGTATATAATTGCATAAAATTAACTACAGTTAATTTTATGCAATTATTTAATACTGCTTCTTAACGTTTGTTTATATTTCTCTTGACTGCACATGGCACCATCTATGGTCCATAAGTGTTTGTGTGTGTAAGTTTTGATAAACTTTAACTTTTTATAATAGGTTTGTATATATTTTATGGTAGTAAATGATAAAATAAGATAACATCTACCTATATTTTATGCATTCATGAGATCTCTAACTTTCCTAATTTTTTCAATATTTCTAGGCTATGCAGTTCATCTGCAAGTTATTTTCAAATTGTTGCAAATCTCCAATAAATTTTCCAATATATTTATTTTAAAAATCCACTTATAAGAGGACCCACCATTCAAACCCGTGTTGTTCAATGGTCAACTATATAGCCTTCTATATCATATGCATGTATTACCTCCTCAAAAGAACAATTAAAATAATTTTTAACAATTATTCTTTAAAAGGGTGAACATCTGTATGTATTCCTTTTATTGCTGCCGAGAACCTTTGTTGAGGAAAGGGAAGGTTAGGCTTTGCTTTTTTTTTTTTTTTTTTTGGCCATGCCGCATGGCATGTGGGATCTTAGTTCCCTGACCAGGGATCGAACCCACGCCCCCTGCATTGGAAGTGTGTGAAGTCTTAACCACTGGACCGCCAGGGAAGTCCCAAGGTTAGGCTTTTCTTTTTCCTCTCTTTGAATGTCAGTACGAGAACTAGATGTGGTCCAAAATGGTAACAATGTGTTTACCTTCTGTCCCCGAAACAGGTGTATTGCCGCCAGACTGATTACTGGCAGTTTGTGAAAGACATCCGCTGGCTTAGTCCCCACTCAGCCCTTCATGTAGAGAAGGTAAGAGGTGAAGGTAACCACAAGGCTTTAACCACAAGTTTCCTATTAACTAAGGAGAGGAAATTATCCCTGTAGGACTGATTTGGAGGGGAGGATGATTTACTTTAAAAAATAAGCTTTGCACACCCATTGCTCTAGGCCACTTTCCCTGCTCTGGGGAAGACCTGAGAAAGTTTTGTTATTTTCAAAAGATTTGCAAATATGGGACCAGAGTGAAGCTTTTCAAAATCTAGGGCAAATGGCAAGAAGTTTCCTGAATGGCTGGGGGTAAGTAGGACTGATATGCTGATGACTGTTTAAGGAGAAGAGGATGCACCAAATAGAAAAAAAATGTGAGGTTTCTGGAGACCAGTGTCAAATGGAGCCTAACATGTTCCCAACAGCACTGGAGAGTAGAGTAGCACTGTACTCTTCCGTCCTCTCAGCTCAGCATAATACCCCTGATTCCCAACCAGAGACACAGCGCTCCAGGAGGTTAGGTGACTTGGCCAGAGTTACACAGCTAGTTCCACATCAATCACAGCCAAATTTTTGTATTTATTTATTTAACCCTTGCCTATGGAAATTTTCAAATACATTCAAAATTAGAAGAGTGTAATGAACCCAAAAGTATCACCCATCTTCAATACTTATTGATTCATGACCAGTCTTGTTTCATGTATATCACACCCACTGCCAGATTCATTGCCAAGGTGATGTCCGGAAAAGTAACCTATTTTTAAATGATCAGGGAACCAAATCACAAGGTGTCACTCTGGCCTTTTTTGTGAAAAAAGGCCAGAGCCCAGTGATTTTCTTACATGGATTTTTTTGTCCTTATCACTTTATTTTTCCCACCAAACCCCCCTCTAACTTTTTTCTCTAAAATATATCGTGGGACTTCCCTGGTGGTGCTGTGGTTAAGAATCTGCCTGCCAATGCAGGTGACACAGTTTCGAGCCCTGGTGCAGGAAGATCCCATATGCCACGGAGCAACTAAGCCCATGTGCCACAACTGCTGAGCCCATGTGACACAACTACTGAAGCCTGCGCACCTAGAGCCTGTGCTTCTCAACAAGAGGAGCCACCGCAATGAGAAGCCCGTGCACTGCAACAAAGAGTAGTCACTGCTTGTCACAACTAGAGAAAGCCTGAGCGCAGCAACAAAGACCCAATGCAGCCATAAATAAATAAATAATTTTTAAAAATAAAATAAAATATATTGTTGTAGTCATTTCCTCTTAGAAGCTGCCTGAAATTGCCATCCGTACATTTTTTTGCAGTGATCCTGAACTATGAGACCTGGCTTTTAGAAACAGCCAATAGAAGGAAGTTCCAAATAGAGAAATGCTGTGGCGAGAGCCAACAAGACGTGCTCAGCTGATTTCTCTTTGGTGAAGAATGTTTGGGGGCATTTTTCCGAGATTTTTTTACCCCAGGTTTTTCTTGCATTCTTTTCTGGAGGCTACCTGAAATAGAGGACTCTGTGAGAGAAGCCGAGATGTCAAGTTCATTCTTCCTCTGAATACCCCGAGAATAGATGCCTCTTTGGAGTTACAACATAAAGAGACAGACGCAGCAGCTTTGTCCTTTCCAGGAGCTGCATATCACGTTTTAACTGCTTAGGCCCTTTCTAGTGGCCCAAACCAGCAGCGGAGCCCTTAATCCCTTCCTTCCCTCTCCTCCCTCTATAACCTGTAGATGTTAGCTGGAGGGCAAATATCTCTGATTACCTCCTCTTACCTGTCTCAATTTAGTTCTCAGGTCATTAGGCCTCAATCTTGCTGGATTTACCAGGAAGTATATATTTTTTAAATTAATTCATTTATTTTTGGCTGCGTTGGATCTTCGTTGCTGCACGTGGGCTTTCTCTAGTTGCGGCAAGTGGGGGCTATTCTTTGCTGTGGTGTGCGGGCTTCTCATTGCGGTGGCTTCTCTTGTTGCGGAGCACAGGCTCTAGGTGTGCGGGCTTCAGTAGTTGTAGCACATGGGCTCAGTAGTTGTGGTTCGCGGGCTCTAGAGCACAGGCTCGGTAGTTGTGGCACACGGGCTTAGTTGCTCCACGGCATGTGGGATCTTCCCGGACCAGGGCTTGAACCCATGTCCCCTGCATTGGCAGGCGGATTCTTAACCACTGCGCCACCAGGGAAGCCCTGGATGTATATTTTGACTCATGCTTCTTTGCCTCCTAGTTCATCAACTTGCAGGAGAATGGCCAGAGCAGCACTGATGGCATGAGTGAGCGTGCCGTTGCGGAGCTGTGGCTGCAGCATAGCTTGCAGTGCCACTGTCTCTCAGCCCAGCTCCGACCTCTGCTGGGGGATAGACAGTATATCAGAAAATTCTACACAGGTGGGTAGAGGTCACATAGCCAGTACTGGTCATGTACTTCCTCATTCTCTTCTACTTTACTCTTCCTTTATAGACCCACTGTTACCCCAGGGTCTCATACTTTTACTTGATGCCATAGAGATTCTAATCAGAAACACGTATCTAGTCTTCTCTCTAACCTGCTATGTAAAATGCAGTCAAGCTTTATGCTGAGGTATTTCCCTACTCCCATATACGCAAATCAGTAAGAGTAACTACTATTTACTGAGAGTTTCCTATGTTCCAATCACTGTTATATATTTTTTATACATATATACCTAACAGCAGCCCTGAGAGTTGGGTATTGATACCCCTGTTTTCCAATCAGGGAAGAGCTCAAGGAGGTTAGGTGACTTGGCCAAAGTCACCCAGAGCCAGAGTTCAAATCTGGGTCTTTCTGATTTTGAAGCCTCTTGTCATGGCCTCTGCTATACTGCACATGATTTAGCCTCTTCTGTACTTTATTTGTCCCTAGTTCCCCTCTGTCCACAGTGGTATGATTCTCCTCAAGTCATCTTTGCCTTTTCCCTCTTCCCTTCCCTGAGCTTCTCCCAGGGCCATACAGGGAGGCTGAAGTTCTCCCTAATGGGCTCCATCATTGCGGCAGTTTTCTCTCCCCAGATACTGCTTTCCTGCTAAGCGACTCCCATGTCACGGCCATGCTCCAATGCCTAGAAGCAGTGGAACAGAACAACCCTCGTCTCCTGGCTCAGATTGATGCATCTATGGTAAAGTGGCCAAAGAATTATCTGTGTCTATGTTCTGGCCTCCTAGACCTCACCATGATGTAACCGTATGTAGCAAACTACTTCACTTAGGCAATTGTGAACTGAAAGGCTTTCATTAAAAACAAAAAGAAAAACAAAAAATCTTAGAAGAGGAGGTACCATTAAGTACCTATTGAAGTAAAATGTCTATTTGTAAGTAAGCTTAAGTCTATTTGAGGAGGGAGGTGTCTATTTTTTTAAATCCTTAAAAAAATCTGTAGTCTGAGTAAGCACCTCCTTAAGGGCAGGCTTGATAAAATGCTAGGGAGAGGAGGGATGATTTTGAGTCAGGCTGACTATAGATAGGGTGTCAGACGTAGTGTGGCCTGATGTTACACAGGATCATTTTTGTCCAAGAAAATTTTGTTGTTTTATGTTGCTTATTATTAACTCTCTAATTCACTCATCCCGTCACTAATATCAGTGCCTCCACTAGAAAGGAATCACAATCCCTATTTCTTTTGTGAGGGATCCCCTATGTCTCCTGGCTTTTCAGTTTCAATTCTTGCTTACCATCAGTTGAATACTTTCTACGTGCCAATGATGGTGCTATGCTCAGTACATGCATCATCTAATTTAATCCTCAGAACTCTATAAAGTACGCATTAATCTCATTTTATAAAGGTGGCCACTGAGGGACAGAGTAGATAAGTCACTTGCCCAAAGTTTGGACCAAATAACTTGTAAGTGATAGGGCCTGGATTTGAGCCCCAGCGTATCTGACTTCTGAGTGCATAGTCTTAAGCACTTTGCTGTACTGCCTCCATGATAAGCATTCCTGGTCTGACCACCTAGGATTCCAGTGCAGAAGCTGTGGTGTATGGCAGGACTTTGAAGTCTCAAAGGTGTGTGCTCTAATAGAGGATACCTATGCTGTATCTATTGGCCCTGGCTGCAGTTCACACCTGCTGCCAAAGGCCAGTTCCTACCAGCATTTCTGTAGTGCTAAGTGCTCCTCTTCTGAGGGCCTCTATCCTTGACTCTGACACGTGTTTTTTTTGTAGTTTGCCAGAAAGCATGAGAGCCCGCTGCTGGTGACAAAGAGCCAGAGCCTGACAGCTCTGCCCGGTTCCGCATACACCCCTTCAACCAGTTATGCTCAGCATTCCTACTTTGGGTCCTTCTCTAGCCTCCACCAATCCACACCCCACCATGGCTCAGGTATGGGGGCAGCAAGGGGTAGTCAAGACATGTATCCCCAGGCCTGGAAAGCAGAGGACTTAGTGAGTGCTCACAGGCTGGCTATAGATGGAGCCTTGGGTTGATGCAATTTGCCAAACTTCATGTCTTAATATGGAAATCTTAAAGAGGTATATAGCAACTAGCCTAAGATAATTCAGTAGAATCATTAAAGTAACAGAGGCAAGAGATGTGTTTAGTTTCCCCTGGGTTTCTAACCCACATTGCCAGAAGGCATTTCAATAATAATAGCTAACATTTATTCAGTGCCTGCCATGTGCCAGGCTCTGTTGTAATCAATTTGTATATATTATCTTGTTTGATCCTCAAAACAGTCCTACGAGGTAGGTGTTATTATTATTGCTCATGTTACAGATGGGGAATGCATACTAATAAGCAATGAAGCCACTGTCCCAAGAGCTTATGCTTTTGGCTTAGCTGCTTCTAAGTAATTTTTTACTTACATTGAATGATTTAGCCTTTTCTGACGTGACACTGTGTGTCCTGGGCACCAAGTAACAATAGGGAGTTTGGTTCTTAGTTGTGGAGAAGCCCTTCACAGGTACCAAAGGCTTCCAGCTCACCTTTCCTTTCCCTTTCTTTTTATATCCTAGAAAGAAGATCTACTTCCTTTTCACTCTGTGGCCCATGCCAGAAACCTCAAGAAAGCAGAGGACATGTCTCGCCAGCAGAGGATCAAACCGTCCAAGCCCCTCTGCTTCCAATCTCTGCATTAGCCGGGGACTCCCCCTCGACCCCAAATGAGATGAGCTCCAGCACTCTGACCAGCCCCTTAGAAGCACCCTGGGTTAGCAGCCAGAATGATTCCCCAAGTGATGCCAGTGAGGGGCCTGAGTACTTGGCCATTGGCAACCAGGACCCCCGAGGCCGGACCGCCAGCTGTCAGAGTCGCAGCAGCAATGCTGAGAGCAACAGCTCCAATTTGTTCTCCTCCAGCAGCTCCCAGAAGCCAGATTCTGCTGCTTCCTCTCTAGGGGACCAAGAGGGAGGTGGGAAGAGCCAGTTGTCCAATGTCCTTCGCAGGTCTAGCTTCTCAGAGGGGCAAACACTCACTGTCACCGGTGGAACAAAGAAGAGCCATACTCGCTCCCATTCGGATACCAACATTTCCTCCAGAGGAGCCCCAGGTAATGATAACCACCAGCCCGTAGTCAGTAAGGCGGCCTCCTGAATTTCAGGTGGAAGGGAGAGTTTGTTCTTAAGGGTCTTCAGATGGCAGAAAGAGAAGTTATGTTTCTGATGATATGAAGAGTATATTGCTTATAATGAAAAAGAGAAGTTTGTAATATAATGTGGATACCTAAGAAATCTCTCTGAGAATATTTATGTTTGTTCCTTTATACGTTGCTAAATAGTAAATGCTTTCCTGGATTCTTTCACTAGTTCTTTAGCACAAGAGGATAGTGTGACTAATCACAGTCCGAGTTTTAAATGCATCTCTCAGACAGAGGGAAAGTACTAATGAGCTTTAAAAATAATCCTGTTAAATTCCTTCCCTTCCTGTGATTCTGGAGAAGTTTGGTCAGGATATAATAACAATAAGAGGGAGGCAAACTGATGTTAGGGTTTCCTTATTAACACTAGAGATGTAGTGAGTATGGAGTGATGGGACCTAGTAAACAAGTAAGTGGGGTTGACTGCTCCATCACTAATTCAGGTTGAAAGGCAGTCGGGTAAGGAGGCCTTGGCTACTAGGACCTCCTTCACACAGACACCAGCTGCTAGCAGAGAGCACCTTAGGCATGGCCAAGGTGGTGTCATTGCTTTTGCCATTTCCCCACTATCATCTTTCCTAGGTTGTTGGTGTCTGGCAGGCTTTGGTTGGGTTTCATTCGTAAGAGCATCTCCATAAAAGCAAGTGGAAGGCCAGTTTGTGCTCAAGGCCAGTTCTGGGTGGAAAAGCCTCAGAAATAAAATATAAAAGTAAAGTATAAAAAATTAAGAGCAAAAAAGGAAGATTTCCTTTTACAACTAGAGCTGCTATTGATTTCTCTTTGTAATTTCTAAAAGGTGAGAGCTAAGGCCTTCATCTGAAACTTCTGAATTGCAAACTTTTGTCTCTGTTTTCCCCTCAAGAATGTGGTTTGGCTCATTGGAACTCGTTAGAAAAAAAATCGCCAATCAAAGCCTGTCTTCCCATGAGCCTTCGTAGATGTGAAGAGTGCTTGGGTTAGACCCTTACTTCACATCTGGAGCAGACCTGGTGTCTGCTGTACTCCAGGCTACTGGTGTTTGAGCATGTAAAACTTCCCTGCCCCCATTCTTGCATCCATGCGGATTCCAGAAACTGCGGTAACCTGCATTGGAAAAGGGAGCCAGAGAAAACCTAAGCAGAAGGATCTGAGGGAGTGTTGGTCATGTGCAGCTTCTCGTACGAGTCATCTTTCCCTCTGTGCTAGGGTTCCCTCTCAGGAGTTAAGCCCCAACCTTTGCTAGTTAAGAAGATGCTCTTTTTCTCACTCTGTCTATTCTCGTGTTCTGGACTTTCCTCTGCACCTGTCTGTCTACATACAGGAGGCCCCAGGAGTATCACCATTATAGTTGAAGATCCCATTGCAGGTTTGGGAGCCAGTCCTCCTCCTCTCTGTCCAGCCCCCGCCCCCACCTCCTTGTGTTCCTCTGTGACCATCTTGCTTAGTTTCGAACTTCCTTTTCCATTCTGGTGTCAAATCAAGTCTGGCTGGCCTGGTCCTGTAGTTATGCTTAGACCTGTTGGTAAAATAATACCATTGTTTTGCATGATACGTTTTTTGCCCGCGACTTCCAAATGCCTCATTCAGTCTCTCAACAGCATCCAGGAGATAGAATCAAGACTTGTCAAGCCTGTATTGCCCAAAGATGAACCTGAGGTCTGCTGTTTGTCTAAGACATCATGATGAATCAGGGGCAGAATTTTTCATATAACTGAGTACTTACTACAAATTACTTTATTTTCCATGATTTAACACCAGAATGTGTTTTCTCCTCTTTCTGTGGTCTTGGATGTGAGTGCATGTTTTTGCCTCTCCTGGAGTCCCCTGTTTCCTTTTTCTTACACCTGTCTTCCTTTCCCTGTAAATTTCTCCCCCACCCCCTCATTCCAGCCATTGCACAAGGTTTTTCTATTGACTTAAGTCTGTTTCTTTGGGTTTCACAGTGGTGTTCAAACTGCATATTGTGTTACATTCTGGGTACATCATGCATGGAGATATTGATGCTAGAACGTGTCTGCAAGACGGAGTGGTAAGGGAGAACTGAAAACTATGGCCTCCTGGTAATGGGTGAAGCCACTGGGTATGTTAGCTTGGCAAAGAGGTTGAAGTCTGCGAGACCTTCGTTTAGAAGAGTGTTGTTGTTCTTAAGGAGATAAGAAATTGTAAGACGACAGATTTCAAGTCAGTATGAGGAAATTCTAAGAATTAGAGCTGATCAGTTGAATGGGCAGCATCAGGAGGTAGTGAGCTCAGTGAGCAAAGGCTGGATGGCCTTTTCGTGCTGTAAAAGAATAAGGTTCTGGTGTTGGAGTTTGTGTTGTGCACTGAGTTTGACTGGGGACCTCAAAGGTTGCCTCCAAATCATGGTTTCTTACCAAGGCGTCATGGTGACGGCTGGTTTGTAGTGAGGAGCAGAGCCCACTGCCAGGACCACCAAGGGAACACAGAGTTATCACTTACCACGTAGTAGCATTTTTTGTGAGAGGAGCAGCTGACAAATTGGCACCATCTGTCAAGGAAATGGGTTGGATGCTGCTCAATCATTAGTTCTCCCGGCGCATCCTGTTCATTTCTCAGGCACCCACCTGCTTTGCTGCCTGCTCTTCCTTCTGTGGCACTGGGAATTTCGTGTTTCCCTTTGGAGAATATCAGTTTCCATTTCCTGTGAACCATGCCTGCTGCTATTCCTCCACTCTCAATGTTCCTTGAAAACTGCTACCCAGACACTTCCTACTTGGCCAGGCTTCTCATGAAACCTCTCCCTTCCTTCCCCAGGAAGGCTGGGTCTACAGCCCTGTGGCTGAGCCCTTTGGTTACAAGGCCATCATCCTTGGCTTCTCTAACACTGTCTTGATGCTTCTTTTAAGGACATTGCTGGGTGTTATTTTGTTCTGCTAGTTCAGAAGTGGGTTAAATTTGTAGGTATGACAAATTTACATTTCAGGTTCAAGAGAGGCCATATCCTAGTGTTTCTTTAGTGAGTTTAACCCTTCTGATATTGTTTTAAAGTCTAGTGTCAAGGTATCAGAAAAGTTTCAGTGTGCTTGTCTCCATGTGAGGACTGTTTTCTAAACTGGTTTGTCAAGAGGGTAGAAATTGGCTGATATTCCTGGAACATTTGGTAAGAAGATGGAAGAAGGGAGAACTAAATTCATGAATCCACTTTGATTTGATTCTTTTTCACCTCTGTGTTGCCGCATTCCAGGTCATGTTTTCCCTTTTCCCCTTAGAATATACCGACTTCCCACCTCCCTTCCTCCATGTGTTCCTGCATTCTTGGACTGTTCCCTGTTGGTGTGCCACCTCTCTCCTGTTCGGGAGGGCATTGGGAATGGGAGCAGTTAAATACTGAAACTCCAAAGTTGGGAATGTATGTGTCGCTCACCTCGTATGTGTGTTTTTGCTCCCTGGCGGCCACTGACACTAGAATCCTGCAGTGATAAGTCGAAGTTGAGAGGCCCCTTGTCCTACTCTGGTCAAAGCAGTGAAGTCAGCACACCCAGCTCTCTGTACATGGAGTATGGTAAGTGAGTACTAGGAAGGCCAGTGCTGCAATCGTGTCTTTGCTCTGCTCCCCCAATGCCTGCCACACTCTGAGCTGTGTAGCTCATCTTAGCTCTGTGGAGGGTACACACCATACAGTCTCACCCTCCCTTTCATTATTTTCAACCCCTGTGCCAGAAATCACACTACCCCGCCATTTTTCTTGCTCCTCTCTGCCTTAGCGGTCCCACTGTCTCGTGCTGTGGGTGTTATCACCGTGAATGTCTGGTGAGCCAGCTGGAATGGCTCTCTGAGTGGGTGAGAGAGACCTTGAAAAGAGGCCTTTGAGTGTCTAGGCTTAATTACCGAAGATAGGCTCCACATGGAAATCATCCACAGGGAGAGCCATTTCTTTCCTTGTCTGACTCACGGCACAGGTTTTTTGGTTTCTTTGTTTGTGGGTAGGAGGATGAGTATGTCATCTTTAAACTTAGGTGGTCAAAGGGTTGTCTCCTGGCTCTCTCCATTTATTCCACCATTCTCTGACCCAGGGGCTTAGTGCTCTGGGATTCCGAGATTCAGAGAAATTCCTGTAGAAGGTAGACATCTTTCCAACCTGTTATCCGGGAAGACTTGGGAGCATCTTTAGTGTTAAAATCATCAGGCTTCTTAAAGAAGCTTGTCTGTAAAGAAGATTTGCTTTTCAAAGCAGTGCTTTTCACTTCCACATTCCATTTTCCCACAGAGGGCAGTCAGTACCTGTGCTCAGGAGAAGGCATGTTCCGAAGACCATCAGAGGGACAGTCCCTCATCAGCTACCTGTCTGAGCAAGACTTTGGCAGCTGTGCAGACCTGGAAAAGGTGAGGACTCTAAGGAGCCACTGAAACTCCCATGAGTTGGGAGATCTGGTCTGAGGGCTACGGTGCCATTTGTCCTAAAGAGGTTTTGGGTACACAGCAATAACATGGGTGTAGACTACAATACAGGTAAGTCACAGTAAAGATAAGCTCAACAAGTTCTATCTCTGGAAAACTCTTCTGGGAGCCTGTGCGCCTCACTGAGTTCAAAGATATTACAGATTTTGTCTTAGAAGCTACCCTGGACAGAGAAACATTGAATTTTAGTCACATGATTACTGTTTCCTTGACCCTGGAACCTTAGGTAAAGACTGTCTCCAGAATCAACTTCTATATTTTGTTCTAAGGCTCAGATATGTGATAAATAATGTCCCTGTAGCATTTTATAGCTTACAAAGCACTTTATCTTGAGACATCACATTTACCTTAATATTTTGTATATAAGTGTATGGTTTTAGGAAAGACCTGACCTCTTCTCTGTCATATTTTTATGTGGAAAGTGGGACAGGAAGGCCAGGCATGGCCAGATACGGGAGCAAAGAGAATGTACAACAGGTTTTCTGGCCATCAGCTTTCATTATAGGAGCAGTGTGCATTTCCCCTGGGTCATTTCATTTTGAATGAAAGCAGTGCACGTTCTGGAAGCTACTTTCCAAGAGTAAATCAGTGAGGTGTCCCCTTTTTGGCGCTCTTCTTCCCCAGGAAAATGCCCACTTCAGCATCTCAGAATCCTTGATTGCTGCCATTGAGCTGATGAAGTGCAACATGATGAGCCAGTGCCTGGAAGAGGAGGAAGGGGAGGAGGACAGTGACAGGGAGATCCAGGAACTGAAGCAGAAGATCCGCCTTCGTCGCCAGCAGATCCGCACCAAGAACCTGCTCCCTGTGTACCAGGAGACTGAGTATGGAAGTGAGTGAGGCTGTGAACGCCTGTTCTTGCTTCTTCAGGCTTCGGGATAAGACTTAGTACCTCGTGGGCTTTCTTTCTTGTCTTCGTATGTTCATGTGAGATGTTATACCCAAGCCAAGGGTTCCTCTGCTGTCAGAAAGATTTTCTATGTTGTTCTAATTTTTTTTTTTTTCTACCAGACCAGAATCCTAGAGCTCATCCATTTCCTACCTCTACATGAATATTATAAATTATCTTATTTGTGTTATACTCTTACATGTTATTATCTTTTCTAAGAAAACAAAGTCCCTATTATTCCTATTGCAAAGCACACAGGAACTAAGAAAGTACAGTAATTTTTAAAAAGAAAAATCTGGTAAGTGTAGTATTCTTAACTTGTTCTATATTACTTATACCTATTGTCTATATAGGTTTAATTTATAGCTGTCATTTTAACATTGGCATGTCTGGCAAAGAAAATTAAACTTTAAGAGTTTTATAAACTGTTTCTAGGTTGCTAAAGAATTTGTTTTTCTACTATATATGGTATAGACAAAGCTCAAAACTATGTACAGGAAAAAAGCCTGACTATTTCTTTTGGAAGTAGGCCGAAAAGAGAATTTTCAGAACTGTTCATGTCTTCAGTTCATTTGGTCTTAACTTTGCTATTGTAATATGTGAATCCCAGTTTATTTAAGCTGTTCTCTTTTATACTGTGTTAATTTAACTTTCATGTACATTTAGTACAACTTTTGTTATTAAAATTAGCATTTACCATTTTCAAAAAAAAAATATATATATATATATCAGAAATATCTTCCAAAAAATAGGTTTCTGAGATGAGGAGAACTAAGGCCACTGGTTCCAGATTCACTTTCCAGAGAGTGGTACTTTCTGCTCACATGAAACTTTTTAGGGGATCAATCAAGAAGGGGAAACTAGCAAGAAGAGCTAGTTTCCATTTCCCCAGCATAACTCCCAGCCAAGGTTCTCTTTACTTCTGTGTTCAAGTCATACCAGGTCCCTTTTGTTGTGACCCTAGAAAGAGTAGGAGACCTCTTCTGTCCTATTTATTACTTTTTTTTTTTTTTTTAATGTAACAGGCTTTCGGGTCACTTCCAGCAGCTCCCAGTTCAGTTCACGTGATTCAGCACAGTTCTCTGACTCTGGCTCTGCTGATGAGGTTGATGAATTTGAAATCCAAGGTATGAATTAACACTTTTCAAGGGAACTTTCATTAACTGTTTCTTTTAATTTGGAATCATAGGCTGAGAAGCTTTCCCTAAGCAGGGGGTCTTTATTATGGTTCATTATGGTATGTTGTCGGCTGTTGTAAGGGATAACTTCTCTTGTTAAAAACAAAACCTATTTAAAATTTAAGCAGAAAAGAACACTAAAAGGAAGTATTCCATTGGAGTGGGCTGGCTATTGATGTCACCATGATGCTTCTTCCTCAGTTGCACCTTTCTCTCAGATTCTCACTCTAATTCCTCCTACTAGCAGTCCAGAGTTAGCCCACATC
Organism: Balaenoptera ricei; assembly: GCF_028023285.1. Classification (NCBI taxonomy): domain Eukaryota; kingdom Metazoa; phylum Chordata; class Mammalia; order Artiodactyla; family Balaenopteridae; genus Balaenoptera; species Balaenoptera ricei. The sequence goes on along the minus strand of NC_082642.1, from coordinate 90,029,641 downwards.
TACATGAAATTAGAATCCTATTCTCTTGTGTCCTATAACACAACTGAAATTGTCTCGAAGTGTTTAAAAGGAGCTTTATTATAATCCTAAGAGAAAACGACAGAAAGAGTCACTGGGAGGGAAAAAGCAAAAAGGGGGAAAAAAAAATCAAGTTTACAAAGTGGAGCTTTATTTTCTGTCCTACCAGCGCTAATTTGCATAACAGAATCACAGACTCTTGTTGTGAGCTTCTGCCTAGAGAAGGGGAGGGGCTCTTATCTGGAAAGGCAGTTGTGTTAAATCAGGTTAACCCATGATTAATGGGTTAATCCATTCCTGAAAATCATAAATTTCTTCAACTTCCTATCAGTGCAGTCAACAAATGAACAGATGGAAAACCAAACAGTTCAGGGACTTAAGTTCTTCCCCCATGGCTGGAACCAAGACTATAGAGATGAATTGTGTCTAGTTCTCCATTGTAACATGATGATGAATAGATCTTTTACTTCGTGAGGCTCTGATTTCCTGTTTACACCAATCTCGAGAACCCATTCAGCTCCAGGTATGGTAGCTGAGTTTCTTCCCCATTCAGAAATACAATTTTTACACATATTTTTCCAGGTCTCCAGGAAGTCTTCCTTCTGTGTTCTCCTTAATGCATCTGATTTCTATTTATAACAATGATGGTCACTTAAAACTCCATTTTTTCCTTTGTATGTGGTTTTCCAACAGTTCTCCAGTTCTCTGACACCAACTGAGTGTCCTACATTTCAATTCTGACACTAATTCCTGGAGTTAGCACAGACCCTACAGATTTAGGATTCAGTCCCACGAGATGGCTTCCTCTTCAGATGCCAGCTGCCAATGGGGTTCCCAGGATGCCTGTACTTCTCCCTGGCCAACTACCAACCCAGGGGTTCCCACAACTCCCTCCTCACGTTTGATAATTCACTAGAATGACTCACAGAACTCAGGGAAGCGCTATACTTATGATTACAGTTTATTATAAAGGATACAAATGAGTAGTCACATGAAGAGGAGGTACAAGGTCCCAAAGTATCCTGAGCACAGGAACCTCCGTCTCCATGGAGTCAGAGTGTGCCACTCTCCCAGTATATCGATATGTTCACCAACCAGGAAGCCCTTCCAAACCTCATCTTTATCAAGGTTCATTCAGTAAGCATGAGTGATTACATCATTGGCCAGTGGCAACTGAGTTCCTGAGGTGGGGCTAAAAGTTCTGATCTTCTAAGTAGCTTTTTCTTCTGGCAGCCAACCCCATCCTGAAGCTACCTGGGTGCCCCCACGAGTCATTTCATTAATGTAAACTCAGATATAATGGAAAGGGGCTCATTATGAATAACAGACATTCCTATCACTCAGGAAATTCCAAAGGTTATAGGAGCTCTGTGCCAGAAACTGGACAGAGATCAAATATATATATTTTTTTATTACACCACAGTCTGTGATTGACTTGATCTCCAAATTAGAAGAAAATAGGAGGGCTCTGCCCTCTCAGGATCAGCAGTTGGAATTTCATGTGGGTAATATTAAGGTAAATCCAAAACATGCTACTTCACTGAGTGTAGAACAGTCCACTTGACTATAAAGTCTGTTCCTTGCAGCAAAGCAAGGAGCCAGGGGGAGTTGTTCAGACTGGAAGGAGCCAAATATGAAATAGCCTGCCTGGGGGTGGCATGAGGTGCACTCCTGTTGGAAACTGTTGCTGCATTTGTGGCCCCAGAGGAGGTGTTTAATCAACTAACTCTCTAGTCAGTTCAGACAGAAATCCTTAAAGGAAAAGACCTTAGGGCAGGGCTTCTCAACCTCTAGGCCAGATATTTCTTTGCTGTGATAGACTGTCTTGTGTATTGTACAGTGTTAAGCATCATTCCTGGCTTCTCTACCCACTAGATGCCAGTAGCATACCGCCCTTCTCCCCAGTTGTGACAACCAAAAATGTCTTCAGACATTGCCAAATATCTGCAGGGGGTACAAAATCCTCCCTGGTTGATAACCACTGCCTTAGGAGGTCTTTAAGGCTAGGCTGGTTTGGGGAGGCAGCAGTAACTGTCTCCCAAGCCAAAGTGAGAACCTAACTATGGATGTAGGTTTCTAAAAGCAGTGCCATCTTTTGGAGCAAAAGTCAAGTCCTGATTCCAGGAACATGTGGTATAGAACTGTCATTCTCATCAGTTTACTTCCTGTCTGAATACTAAAGGGCACCCTTTTATAATCATTATTACACAGATGGTAGTGAAGGATCTAACCTGACTCACATGCCAAAGAATGGACTCTCAGTGTCAGTGGCCTCGCTGTTTTCAGGTAGCCTGTGTTGGAAGCGTGGGTGTGCTCATACATGCATGTGTGTGAATGTTTGCACCAGCTTTTGTACATACCTGTGATACCTGTCAGGGTTATGAGGACTATAGGGTCTGGAGAACTATCTGGGGAAAACTGGACTTAAGCTAACTGGGAACAAATTAGATACTCATTTTCTTTCTTTCTTTCTTTCTTTTATTATTTTTTATTTTTTAATTAAAAAAATTTTTTTTCGAGTATAGTTGATTTAAAGTGTTAGGTTCTGCTGTACAGCAAAGTGAATCAGCTATACATATACATATATCCACTCTTTTCTAGATTCTTTTTCCATACAGGTCATTACAGAGTATTGAGTAGAGTTCCCTGTGCTATATAGTAGGTCCTTATTAGTTATCTATTTTATATATAGTACTGTGTATATGTCAATCCCAATCTCCCAATTTATCTCTCCCCCCCTTTCCCCCCAGTAACCGTAAGTTTGTTTTCTAGATCTGTGGCTCTATTTTTTTTTTTAAGTAAGTTCATTTGTACCATTTTTTCAGATACTCATTTTCTTCTTCCTCATATGACCCCAGCAATCCTCCTCACTGAGATTATCCTTGTTAATCCTTCTCTACAGTGATACTTTTAGGTTAAGTGGTCATTGTGGCTGATGGAGATAGTGGACAGTTTAGAAAGGAGTGGTCAGGTGAAGAAATTACAGTTCAAACCTATAGCTAAATACTGCCACACATTCAGACAGCAAAAGTCCGATAGAATGGTATGAAGCTTAGAGTCTCTTTAGAGTTTTGAATTTGAGAGCCAACTTTCAGAAAGCTATCTCTTCTAGGTAGTTTGTATACAATTAGGATTTATTGCTGCAAATGTTTGGCCTTAGTAACTGCTTTGTGATCCAAACAAGTAGACTTTCTGTAGGTGGAGTTGACTAAAAGTAGTAGTTTTCTGTTCACAGTGGCTTTAAAACACACAAACAACAAAATTCAGGGCATTTATTAATTTGATTAATAGTTAATTATTTTATTAATTTAAAATTTTAATTAACAGTTAATTTTAACGGTTAATATTGTCAGTCACTAGAGTTTGAAATAATTATATGTATAAGATTAAATTAAGATTTAGAGAAATAAAAGTAATTAGGTACCTTTTACTTTACTCCTGAACTGTTGTAATTTATTCTAACATAGTCTTCTCTTGCTTGAGAAGTAACAATCATAAGTCATTTTTTTTTTTAGTTTGGTTTTTTTTGGCCATGCCACATGGCTTGAGGGATCTTAGTTCCCTGACCAGGGATCGAACCCAGGCAGTGAAAGCGCTGAGTCCTAACCACTGGACTGCTAGGGAATTCCCCTAAGTCACTTTTAAACTGGCTTCTGATGTGTTTACAACCAGAATCCTTTGCATGTGCATTTACTGACTGTCAGGTACTTCTTGGTTAGAGCATAGTCAGTCTGCTTTAACCATAAGGCATACTTTTATTTGGTCTTCCTAGTATCCTTTCTTCCCCCATTTTGGGAGCTTTAAAGCGTTTTCTATACACCAAGAATATGAAATATTTTTCAACTAAAGTACTACTTTTTCTCATGATCCACAATCCCAACACATTTTGAGGGCTTGGAGGGAAAGCAATCAGAACAACCCTCTCTCCAAAGTAGTGACTTGTTTGACTTTCTTTCTACACACAGATTCCCGATTATGAAAGCATAATTTTTTTTTAACATCTTTATTTGAGTATAATTGCTTTACAACGGTGTGTTAGTTTCTGCTTTATAACAAAGTGAATCAGTTATACATATACATATATCCCCATATCTCTTCCTTCTTGCATCTCCCTCCCTCCCACTCTCCCTGTCCCACCCCTCTAGGTGGTCACAAAGCACTGAGCTGATCTCCCTGTGCTATGCAGCTGCTTCTCATTAGCTATCGGTTTTACCTTTGGTAGTGTATATATGTCCATGCCACTCTCTCACTTTGTCCCAGCTTACCCTTCCGCCTCCCCGTGTCCTCAAGTCCATTCTCTAGTAGGTCTGCGTCTTTATTCCCATCTTGCCCCTAGGTTCTTCATGACCATTTTTTTTTTTTTTAGATTCCATATATATGTGTTAGCATACGGTATTTGTTTTTCTCTGAAAGCATACTTTACAATTCATCTTTCTCTACTGTAGGTTTCTTTATTGCTTTCTGTTCTTTTTCATTTGTTTCTGGTCTTTAATGAAGTTTATTACTGGGGACCAAATTCTTTCTAACAAGTGTCGGTATACTTCTCATTAGCAGTCTTCTTGATCATGTCCAGAGGCTTACAGATGCTTTTCTTTTTGATCACCTTAAGTAATATATGCTATTGAAGAATCTCTTGGGATTCTATCAGAGGAAGGTTATCAGAATCTATAACACCCATGGAAAAATTACTTAAGCATCGTAGTATCGACATCATCTATGATAACTACTCTGCATAATTGTAATACTTTGCTTAATGTAATCATTTTTCTTAGATCCTAATTCAGCAAGTAGACCTTATGGGGTAGGAGTGTTTATGAAGGAAATAGTTTTGAAAGTTACTTCCTCCTCACAGTAAAGTGGATGTAAACTTGTGATCATAGCTTATTCATAGAAAGCTTTGTATTCATTAACATCTATTCCCTTTTTAAAAAACAATTTTACTGAGGAATAATTGGACTTCAAAATCTACCCACTTTAAGTGTACAACTCACTAAATTTGAGTAAATTTACCAAGTTGTCAACCATCACCGTAATCTACTTTCAGAACACCTTCGTCACCCCAGTAAGATCCCTCACGCCCATTTATAGTTAATTTACATTTCCACCCCAAGCCCCGGTCCACCACTAATCTTTATATCTCTATAGATTTGTCTTTTCTGGACATTTCATGTAAATGCAGTCACACAATATGTGATCTTTTGTGTCTGGCTTCTTTCACTTCATCTGTATCTTCTGATGGTGTCTGCCAAATTGATATGATATCATTCATGGGCTCCCAATTCCAGACAGTCTTTTCAGCTTCTCTGGTTTTAGGATTTTGTTGTTGTTGTTTTCCTCCCTTCATCCTTTCCCTCTACAACTTCATCAATTCTTCTTTATCCTCCTTCTTCTAGAATTTCAATCTCTGCATTTATGTACCTAGCCAGGGTCCAGTCAGGAGACAGAAACCACATGATAACTTGAATAGTGAAAATTTAATATAAAGAATTATTAACTCTGATGGGGGATTGAAGTAATGGGAGACTGGCTCAAAAGGAGTAAAGAAAACTCTAGCGAATACAGGAATAGCAGATATAGGCAGCAGTCACCATCCCTAGGGCTGAGATAGAGCCCCCAGGGGAGGAACAAATGTAGAAGAGGGCCATACCCCGAGGCTGCAATCCAGACCTCCTTGCTCACTGGATGGTGGAGTTCTCTGAAGGTGCAGAACTGCCCTGAGAGAATGTCCGGGCATGTTGTCCATGAGGGGTGCCATGCCAACAGCCCTCTTCAGGAAACCTTCTCTGGGGTGCGGGAGGAGACTGCCCCCAGGGGGTGCTGTGCCTCAGAACTCAAGGGGTGCTGGGGGAAGTGGTTCATGGGAGGGGCCAGGCCTGCGGCACCGGCTCGGAAGCTTTCCCAGAGGTCCAAGGGAAGCCGCTTATGAGAAGTACCACCAGTGGCGCTCTGCTGCAAAGCTTCCTGAAGCCATGCTTACCCTGGGGAAAGTCACTTGCACCACAGGAGTCCGCTTACGGGAGCGCACCAGCAGCCAGACAAACCCCTTCCTCCTCCAGTGTCCCTCCAGCGCCCTCTACTGGCGAAGCTGAACATTGTGCCAGCTGGCAAAAGATCAGTGTTTTCAAGTCCAGCTCCATTATCACAGAGCAGACAAAAAGAAGGTCAGGTTGGGAGCTGAAAGGCAATAAATTGAAAACTGGCACAATATATAAAGAGGAAAGTTCATGAACTATATTTTGGGAAAGTTTTAAAATTATGTCCAATTCAAGGTAATCTGTTGCTCCTCCCCACCCTCCCTCTTTTAATAAATTGTTTTCTCCTTCTAAGGCAAGAGTAATTGTGGTTCTCCATTTTAAAGTGTTTCCTCTTGAGTCAGCAGTTACAGAACATTCATTAGAGTTGGATTTCTGGGTGTGTTGGGTATCCCCTTATGTACTAAGAGGAAAACAGGATGCAAACCAACATCAAATTGGCCAGTAAATTCTGAAGTTGACTATTCTTGTGCCTCACTTATTTTGTTTAAAAATGTGCAGATTTTGCTAGCGTACCAAGGTTTTAACCAGTTCTTCCCTGATCATCCCAATACCGGTGTCTGGACATGCAAAAATTCTTCTTATAACCTGTCATTATTTTTGTTGTTGTTGTTGTTTGTCTTTATATTTTTGAACTTTTACCAGTCAGTAGTAATAGCCTTATCCTATCTAAAGCATCAGAAGCATTTGAAATCAGTTCTTGTTAAAGAATTGATAAAAAGTTTCATAATTATGTTAACTTCCATTTGGAAGGAGTGCTTCTCAGACGTCTTTCTCAAGTGCTCTCATTTGGGGTACGTTTAATCCATTCAGTTGAGTAGCTTTCTTCTGTCTCTTTACTCCTTTATTATCCTAGACCCTGGTCTACTTTTATCCAGGTCCTCAACTAGTGTTCCAACCACGTTAACCTAATCATCTGCTTGTACTGACTAGAGAGTGAGCAGGATGCAACAGAGAGGCCTAGTACCCACAAGGCCTTCATGGTACTGACCAGTGACAGGTGTCATGTCCCTTTTGATATCGGGCGCTGCCTCTCCCTCTCCACTCTTGGGGTAAGATCCTCGCTTCCAAACCCGTGTAGTCTTCTGCACTCTTGGAAATATTCATGATTAGCTAGGACGTCACTGCATCTCTGGTAAAAAAGAAGAAACATGATAAAGTTATGACTTGACTTTATTTTCCAAAGAGGAAAGAGTGTTATTTTTTCTCTCAAAGAAAAGAAGACTTCCTCTCTATGAGGCTGAAGAACTGCTGAATAGTTTTTATGAAGACAGCGGTTTTCAGCAACCATGAATTGTCAACCGCCTCTCCTCTCTGGCGTGCCATGTTTTCTTTAGTAGCCTGGCCCTCAAGTAACCATGTTGGTTAGCTCTTTATTCAAGATATCTGTCTAAGATTTTTGTCTCGTTTTTCCTTTTCTATCACTCCTAAACAGGCTGAAATTTGCTTTTTGCTTTCAGCCAATTTTTTATTTAGGAAGTATTTTTTGGAAACCTATTATGTACAAAAAGCTCTTTGAGGATTTTAAGGACAAGGCAAGACTTAGGTATGATCCAAGGCAGTTTAGTGTTACTCAAATCAACGTTGCAAACCCAATGGTCTATGAAGGTCTACTGTTGCCTAGAGTATTTTTTTCTCTTCTAGCACTATTTAGAATAGAATACAGAACTAGCAGTGTATTGGGAACTGGATTTGAGTGGCGCAAATTCAGACAGAGTATATGATATACATGAACTTCTTTGTTAAATAAAATCGGATTTGTTATTTGCTAGTCAAAGATTTTGCTGCTATCTTAAGTTTTTCTATGCTTAGAGAGCATATGAAAACTGAGAGATTTCAGTTCTTTTCTCTTACTTGTGTTTATAGCTTTGAAGACATTGATTTTTCAGGAATATTATTTGAGAATATGCTGTTATACAGAGCACTGTGTTAAGTATTTCAGGGCCAAACAGAAGAATTAGACACGATCTCATTTCCTCACACCGAGATATTATAATCTAGTGGTACACACAAACGTATATGTATACAGAGGAAACATGAAGAACAATTGAGCTACTCATGGCCAAGTGCAGAGTGATGTCATGTAAGCTTAGCACTCTACTGAGGGGCTTAAATGCAGTAGATTGATCATTGTGTAGGTTTAATTAGGAAAAGGTCTTTTCACTAGGCATCAAAGGAAGTGAGGGATGAGACTTATCAGAACAGTCTTGTTTTCATGACTTGAATAGGCAGTATCTGCCTTTCTTGAACATGACTGCCATGTTTCACATTCTCCCCATTAAAAATATTTGGGTAGGTGAGGTCTCTAGAGATTCAGGCATATCATTATTAGAAATCCTTTTCAAAATTCTTTCTTGGAAATAGACTTTTGGAAAGTCTGCCATAGTTTCCTATAATTATGTTTGAGAGTTCTTTAGTAAAGATCATGTTGAATAGCTCCATGAAAATTTGTTGTTTACCAGGCATCTCCAGGGAGTTGCCAAACCATAGAGAAGTTCTTTTTTTCCCCTGTGCCACCAGACAGGAAGGGAGTCTTTCCGTGAAACTTTGTTAAGGACATGGAAGACTTCTCACATTCAGTGGGTAATAGCAATAGTGGTCAGATGTTAGAAGCAAAGTTTCAATTCCACATACATTTAATGAGTAACCTCTATGACCTAAATTCTGTGTTAGGTACTGATTCTGGTATAAAAAAAAGAGCTAGATAGAGTTCTTGACTCTGAGAGTTTATCATTTAAGAGCACTTGAGATTTAGAGAATGAGAGAAATTGTAGTAATTTGTTGCTGCTTGGTAGAGAGTGTGTCCCTGTTTGCCTTAGGATGCTTCGTTTTCTCCTTCACTGCTTTGCACTAAATGTGAATTTGTGTTTCCACCTGGATTTGTAGCCACTTTGACCTTCTCAATGCTATGCATAATGTCACCAATTCAGTCTGTTGTGACTTGAACAGAGCCAAACTATAAATTGTATGTAAAGCTTCACCTGGACTCTGCTCCTTATCCTGCATAGAATGTAGCACCTAGCTGCTGCCCTCAGTGCTTAGCTGGCAATAGCTTGGACTGCTTTCCAATATTATCCCTTACCTCCTCCCTTTCCATTTCCTGCTCCCCTTAACTCTTGTTTGCATTTAGATGCTGACATCAGAAGGAGCACACCCTCAAACAACAAATCATTTGTTTCCTCCCAGTCCTTGTAAGTACTTTTTTTTTTTTTTTTAATAAAACTTCGGGATATGTGGAGAAACAAACCCAGGTCTTGGGATATGAATGGGAAGGCCATGGGATGAAGCCATCTGAATTTCACAAAGAGGCAAGGTTAATGTGACAGGCCTGCCTGATGGTGGTGAGTCCAGGGAAGAGAGCAGAAGATCATGGGATCAAACAGGCTAGGCTCTGGTGGAGGCAAAGCTCGCAGTGTGGATTGTTGCTTCTCTGCGAACTCTGATTGTACCAGATTTGAAAGAATTCTTAACCAGCAGTGCCATGAATGCTAGTAAGTGGGATCTGAGCCTAAGTCTTAGAACTATGTGTGAGCCTGTGTATTTTGCTCTATACTCACATGTCTGAGCATGATGAGAAAGGAAGCTGAGTGGACTGGGGCTGCTGTGAGTGTTCTCTCAGTCCATAAATCACTGTGTATGGTATCGAGTCCTGAAGTTAGGGCTCCCATCCTCCTGTCTTTTCTCCATGCTCAGTCTTCCTTGACTCTCTGTTTCAGCTCTCACTGCTTCCTACACTCCACGTCTGCTGAGGCAGTGGCCATGGGGCTCCTGAAGCAGTTTGAGGGGATGCAGCTCCCAGCTGCCTCAGAGCTAGAGTGGCTCGTTCCAGAGCATGACGCCCCTCAGAAGGTAGATTCTTCAAGTCTTTTTCTCCACCCAGTGTCCAGCCCCAGGAGGCTGTGGGCCTTTCTGATATTGTTCTCCTTTATTACACATCCCCAGTTTAGCATGAGCCTCCGTGTTTCCTTCCTTACTTTTAGAAGCCATTCATTACAAATGTGTGGCATGGATAAATGAGGGAATGCGTGCACGCTTGCCTAGGTTTTCCCTAGCCATCGTCAGGATAGGAGATAACAAACGGCTCCTTCACTGTCCTTATTCCATATGACTGCTCACTAGACCCGGGGGCAGCACTCCTGTGTTGTGACCGCCTTGAGACACTGGAAAAGTGAACTATTTAGGTTCTTCTTTGCTCTGCAGTTGAATAAGGCATGAAGCACCCTGGCACACCAAGGGTCCAGGGCTGGGTTCAGGGACAGCATTATCAAGGAGTGCCACCACACTGGGATGCTGTTTCTGTTCCTTTTGATTCTTGGAACCCAAGGCCCTCACTTCTAGTAGCCTGGTGCCTTATCATTTATCTCGAGGGCCAAGGTTCCCTGAAGCCCTTGCTTATGGTGTTCCTGAAATGGCTTTCATTAATTATGCTTCTGCCATGGCCAGAAGGGTCAAGCATATGTATTCCCCCAGATTGTCCCTGGTGGATTACCCTTTGCTTTTCTCCTGCAGCTCCTGCCCATCCCTGACTCACTGCCCATCTCACCAGATGACGGGCAGCATGCTGACATCTACAAGCTACGTATTCGTGTTCGAGGCAACCTGGAGTGGGCCCCACCCCGGCCTCAGATAATTTTTAATGTTCATCCAGCCCCAACGTGAGTAGTCAGTGGCCGTGCCCTTTGGCAAACAGATACATTCTCTCTGGATTGTCAGAGCCTTCTCTTCACCCTATTGTCCCTACCTGCAGCTGTACCTCCCATACAATTCTAAAAGGCAGAGGGAGAGGGTTATCTACTTGTCTGCGAGTTGTTTTTTTTTTTTTTTTAATATTTATTTATTTAGGCTGCGCCAGGTCTTAGTTTCAGTATGCATACTCTTAGTTGTGGCATGCATGTGGGATCTAGTTCCCCGACCAGGGACCGAACCCGGGCCCCCTGCATTGGGAGCACAGAGTCTTACCCACTGGACCACCAGGGAAGTCCCTTGTCTGCGAGTTTTACTCTTAGTCCTCCCATTCCTTCCCAGAGCTAACCAGAAATGAGGTCCTTTTTTTTTTTATTTATTTAATTTATTTATTTATGGCTGTGTTGGGTCTTCATTTCTGTGCGAGGGCTTTCTCTAGTTGTGGCAAGTGGGGGCTACTCTTCATCACGGTGCGCGGGCCTCTCACTATCGCGGCCTCTCTTGTCGCGGAGCATGGGCTCCAGACGCGCAGGCTCAGTAATTGTGGCTCACGGGCTCAGCTGCTCTGCGGCATGTGGGATCTTCCCAGACCAGGGCTCGAACCCGTGTCCCCTGCATTGGCAGGCAGATTCCCAACCACTGCGCCACCAGGGAAGCCCCAGAAATGAGGTCTTTTATCACTGACCTCCCAACCTGTTGCCTTCCTCTCAGTAGTTTTATGAACTTCTTGTTTTTTTTCCTCAAGATGGATGGATGCTCTTCTTTCCTTTTGTTCTCTCCTCTTTACTATTTCTCATCTCTTACGTTTGTACAGAAAGTGTGGTTCATTACTGGGGAGAGTCACTGCCTAGACCTAAATTCTAACCTTACAATCCTTGGTTTAAATTGTTTCTCCCAATAGGCTCATTTTGTCCAATTCTAAAAAAATAGGTGAATTCCCCTGTCTTCCCATCCTTATGGGAACCCTATATTTGTATCCCCATCCTTTACATCTCAGAGACCTCATGCAGCTGGTATCTGCCAATCCCCTCTCCTTCCCTTTTCCTCAGGAGGAAAATCGCTGTGGCCAAGCAGAATTACCGCTGTGCAGGATGTGGCATCCGGAGTGACCCTGGTGAGCGTCTTCTCTGACCCCCCGCGGCCTCCAAGGGCTTTACCCTGTCATACACCTGGGCGAGGGAGCTGGTCAGAGAAGTAGTAAGAGGAGGTGATAGAGCAGAATTGGGAAAAGGGAAAGAAGAGGCCTGGAGGACGGAAAGGGGTAGTACTAGGCAACAGTACTGGTAATCAGAGGGAAATGATTTCTAGGAGCCCATTACCAGGATTGTGTACTGGAGAACATTGTGTACTCTCAGCCAGGTTCCTGGAGGCTGGATCTTACCAACTCTGGCAGCACTTGTTTCCTCAGCGGCCTCCAGGCTGGGACACGGAAACCACAGGCCCCACTATGTGGGTTTCTGGCAGCTTTGGGAGCTCAAACAGAGGTGGCCGGAGCCCACTGGCCATCCCTTCCTCCTCTTTCAAAAGGAGCAGCAGGGCTGCCTCACCAGCTTATAGATGGGAAAGCCACCTCTGACCTTTTGACTTTCCGGTTTTTTCAGATTACATCAAGCGGCTGCGGTACTGCGAGTACTTGGGCAAGTACTTCTGTCAGTGCTGCCATGAGAATGCCCAGATGGTTATCCCCAGCCGAGTTCTGCGCAAGTGGGACTTCAGCAAGTACTACGTCAGCAATTTCTCCAAGGACCTGCTCATTAAGATCTGGAACGATCCTCTCTTCAATGTGCAGGACATCAACAGTGCCCTCTATAGGAAGGTCAAGCTGCTCAATCAAGTCCGGGTACGACCCTTGAAAAGGTCACGTCACAGATTACCCTCCGTTCATAGAGGTTTGCCAAGATCACCACACTCCTCTTTGTCGCTGTGGTGGAGCTGTAACCATCTCATCATTCTCACTTTCTCTGCGTACTTTCTCATGCCATTTTCGAGGTATCTGTCTAGTTAGAGTCTCGAACCTGGCAAGGCAGCTTGAAAGCTATAGATAACACTTAATGGCAAAAGCAGGATTTCTCCCTTCCCTGAAAATATTACTGAACGGAGAATAGGGTGTCGGGTCGGAAGTTCAGATTCTGGATTTCTCAGCAGCTCCCAGCTATGTATGTGATTTGGGAAGACTGACCTAGCAGAGGGCCCTTCCCTGACTGGGGGTGCCTTTGAAGCGAGTTGTTGAGTTACGGGTATAGAGAACAGTCTGGCTCTGGCTGCCTCGTGCAAAGCCTCCAGACGCGCAGGGTTTAAAGGCACTGGCCTTTCTAACGGTGGTTTCTCTCCTCTTTACACCCCTCTGACTCCCCACCTACCACCACAATGCCGTTCTCTTCAGCTGCTGCGGGTCCAGCTGTGTCACATGAAGAACATGTTCAAGACATGCCGACTGGCCAAAGAGTAAGTCTTGTGTGGAGGCCAGAGGCCTCTGGCTGAGCTAATGTCTCTGAAAGAAACATGTCCCAGCAGTTGGCCCTTGTTATGTGAAGCAGGAGAGTAGGGGGATCTTGCAGAAAATTCCAGAAATGGTAAATGAGAAGCCTACAGCAGTAACTATGTCTGTGTCCCTCTCTCTGGAAGGGGAGATATGGTTATTCTACCCAGGGCAGGCCCACCACTCCTTGCAAGCTGACATGCATCACTGCAGAAGGGCCTAAAAGTCACTTCTGCCCTCCAGACACCTGGTGGTGTGGAGGATTGAGGTGGCCTGGGCTGGCTGAATGTTACCCACCCTCATTACTCTGCCTAGGATGCTTTTCTTCCCTATCCTGCTTCTGGATAGAAATCCTTCTACTCTGATGTGCCACACAAAGTGTACGTTCTCCGCTCCCACCCACTTCCCCTCATTTCCTGCAGGCTTCTGGACTCCTTTGACACAGTTCCAGGCCACCTGACAGAGGATCTCCACCTGTACTCGCTGAATGACCTGACTGCAGCCAGGAAGGGAGAGCTGGGGCCCCGGCTCGCTGACCTCACCAAGGCAGGGGCTGCCCATGTAGAGCGATGCATGGTAAGAAACTCTCACTTTAGCATGTGGCTGGGCCCTTGCTTAGGGATACCGAGAGTAGTGTGCATCCAGGGTTCTTGCCATTTAGTTCCAGGAAGTTGAATTGGCTTGTCAACACTGTGAGAAAAACTGGACAGGATTGCTCTTCCCTGGGTTGGTGAACAGCTAAATCATCCAGCTCTAAGGAACCTAGAATTAGAAGAGGATTTGGCGCTGGCATTTCTCCTGGGAAATGGGCAGGACTAAGCAGGCCTTCACTAAAGAATTGTCATGATGTGAGAGGAGGACCCTGGATTAGATTCTGGAGAGGGACTGGGTCTTGGCTTTATCATTTTCAATCACTGTGATCAAAGGAAATACTTTGCCCTCTCCGAGGTAAGCCTCAATTTTCTTGTCTCTAAAATGAAGATAATGATTAATACCCACTGTCCTTTCCTCTCAGTATTTTTGAGGATTGATGAAATAATTTATGTGAAAGCATTGTGTAAACCTAAGTATTCTGTAGATGCAAGTTATCATTGTTCTTGATGTATCCAACATACCAGAAATTCATAAATTCCATATTTAGAATTTCCCATCTTAGAATATGTCCAGTTTGTGTTCCTGTAACAGTCCCAGAATTAGAGCTTAAAATGGGGCATATGTAGAAGTCCCGTGTAGCAGGGGGCATTGGAAAGACTTCACTGTAACCTGACTTGAGGCTGGGTGTTATTTTGGAGAACTGTCCTTGCCTTTACATTTTACCTTAATTGGTTGTGTTTCCTATTTCAAAATAAAATCATTACCCAGGCTGGAATTTTGACTTTAGGAAGCCCTTTGTGGCATCGTTCCTTCCTTCTTTTCATCTCTTCTTTGAGAACCACTCTCATGGCTGGAGTTTCTCAAACTCATGCCTCTCTTGTCTTCACCTTAAAGCTTTGTCTAACACTGCCTGGCAACACTGCCCAACCCTGGCCCCAGTTTGGCCATCATGCTAAGTCCAGCCTGGGTCTCTTTCCTGAAGGTGAGAGAACACCTTAGAGTCCCTCAAGACTTATTTATATTTTGCTCCTCCCCTCGCTTGTGTTCACCCTATTGGCCAGTTCCTGTGGTGTGCTTTGCCTCATTTTGCTGCCTGTGTCTTTCCTCTCCAGCTCTGCCAAGCCAAGGGCTTCATCTGTGAGTTCTGTCAGAATGCGGATGACATCATCTTTCCCTTTGAGCTCCATAAGTGCCGGACCTGTGAAGGTGAGGGCTGGTGCCCGGTGTGGGGTGGGCAAACAAGACAGAACACGAGGCTCATGTATTTCCCATCAGCCACCCCTATTAGTAAGAGTTTGGTTTGGTTCAGCAGCTCCCTGTGTTTCCCCACAGGTGCACCAAGCCGTGGTGTGAGAAGGGTTATGGCAGCGACTTGCTTCCAGTTCGAGATAATACAAATTGTTCTTTTCTCTCTCCCCTTCCCAACTTGAATAGAGTGTAAAGCATGTTACCATAAAGCATGTTTCAAGTCTGGAAGCTGTCCCCGCTGTGAGCGGCTGCAGGCCCGGCGAGAGTTGCTGGCCAAGCAGAGCCTGGAGTCCTACATGTCAGACTATGAGGAGGAACCCACCGAGGCCTTGGCCCTGGAGGCCGCCGTCCTGGAGACCACCTGAAGAAAGCACGTAAAGCACTCTTTCTAGGGGCTAGGGTCACACATAGTGCAGAACTGAGCCACCTTTTTAAGGACTTTACCCACTTGGTTTTTTTTTTTTAATTATTATCATCATTATTAATTTTTACGACCTGTCTAATGTCCATGTACAGTCAACCTTATTTAGGTTGGTGGGGTCCAGTCTGTTGTGACAATTTATAGGTACCAAGTATTTCCATCAAAACTGACACATGGGTCCCTAAGTGAAGCTTCTAGTGCCTCTGTCAGGGGAATGGACAGGGAGACCCAATTCTTCCGACATCCATGGCCTTCTCCACTTGGACCAGATCTGGTTTCAGCTGCATCTCAAGTATCATTTCCAGTTTTATTTTGTTGTAATTCTGGAGCTTCTGAGCCAGGCCTTTCTCAGCGAACTCACTTCTCCTTTGCTGCTGAAACAGGATGATGGAGTTTTCTCTCTCCCAGTCCTGGAATAGGGTCAGACTGTGCCCTGAGGAGAAGCAGCAGAGAATGGGACTACATCGTGGGCATTCTTATTTAGGTGTTTTTGAGGCCATAAAAACAGCGTTATTGCTACCTTAGAATTTTCAGAGACCTCAAGGAAGCAGTCATGACTTCCTTGTTTGAAATATTCTAGGCATAGATGATGTCACAGGCTGACTTTCTTTATCTACCCTGGGGGACTTGACACAAAGAACAGAACTGATACTTAGACCAGGCCCATTTCTAGCATTAAGTAACGCTACAACTCTGTTATTTAAGGAGCATTTATTCAGTCAGAGGGGCTGTTGGCCTCCTCTTAGGTGATCAGGTCCCTTTTAGTCAACATAGCTCTGGTGCAGTTTTGATCTTTCAAGCTCAGGCAAGTCCCTGATGCCATCCTAAATTGAGGACAGAAGCCCCACCCACCATTTTATCAGTGGGTCTCTTGCCACTGTGTCCTCTGTTAGGTTGTCAGTGTGGTTCTGAGTAGAAGCCTGGCCCAACTCCGTGCTCTCCCTCTGCTCCTGAAGCACAGCTGGGACCCTCCCTGGTGGCTGATCTCTTGCCTTAGTTTCTTTTGTCAAAGTTGAGGGAAAAGCTTCCTGCTATTAGTGGTGTCAGACAACTTGACAGTTTGTGGATGTGAGCGTGAATGTTCCCGTGTTCTTGGGATAACAAGAGCCTTTGTGCCAATTATGCACTTAACTCTTTAGCCTGGTGATATTCATATGTTCACTCATCCTTTTCTTATTACTAACTTTAACACACACACACACACACACACACACACACACACACACACACACCCTTTTTAAATGTGTGTTTTGATGGGAAAAGTTTTTGCTGGGACCGAGTATATGTTTGTCATATTCTTTAAGTTGCTGTACTTCCTGACCTGCATGTAAAACACTGGTCAGGATCACTGCTCTGAGGGCTGGCAGCTCTGTGAACTAAAGCCCAGAGCATTTTTGTTTTGGGACTGACTTCTTCCTGGGTACCTGTCTTTCCATAGTTGGTTGCTTGTAGGAAAAACTTGCTGTGGGCGCTGCCCCAGGAAGCTGAACAGAAAGTTGCACATGGTTGGTGGAAGCTGATGAGTGCCTGAGTTGGAGGCAACCAGGAGTCTCACAGGAAGTCGAAGGGGCAGTAAAGTAACAGCCAGAGCTGAGGCTCCACCAGGACAAGAGGGAGCAGGGAGGAATTGACCTCTGGTGTTGGTCCCTCTGCTTCAAACTTGGGATCTGAAGGCTACTTCAGGCTGTTCTCCCTTCAGTTCACGGGTGGGGCGGAGGGGCTGTGAAGACCAAGGCCTCCAGCTCAGCCCAGTTTTGAAGGGCAGACTAGAAGCTCCCTTGTCCTTCAAGGAGCTTTGGGAACGACCCTATGAAACTCAAGTCTCACTGAGGATTAGGCCTCAGATTCAGACTAAGGGCTTTGTGAAGATGGTGAGCTCTACTTCCACTTTTGGTTTAAATTACAAATCTAGCTCCTTACTCCAAGTCACTACACTGGAGGAGAGATATACTCTCATTATTGTCGTGTGCGTTTCATATAGCATAGGATCAAAGGATGGAAGATGCTGACACTGTTTCTGAAGCTGAGCTCAACAGTCTCACCCTCCTGGTTTTTCACCACCTCTCTCACCTCATCCCTTTAGGTTGCATATCTGTTTTAGTGACCCTGACACTGTGCTGTCATCACTGTCCAAATACCCATTTATTTATTTATTTGAGAGTAGGGGGAGAGAGGAAAGAGGATGGGATTTTTTGAAAGCACTTTGCAACTTATCAGTATCTGAAAATCCCTGCTGTTGTGGGGAGAAGCTTTGAATGCACTGAAGAGAGTTCCTTCTGAATGAAATGGGAAGGAAGAAGTGTTTTTTTCTATAAATAAAGGGAAAAAGAAGTTTGCTTACAAGGTGGAGACAGATTTAAGACATAGCAGAACAGTGGAAGGCAAATATTTTCCACTTAAATGAGGCTGTTACTGACTTTCTCTACCAAAGCTTTAGAGCTTCTGTTGAATTAACATAAAAGGAGCAAGAGTCTAAATGGAGATGTTCTTGGGTGTGTACAACTCGTGTTCCGAACTAGGTTTCTACCTGTTATAATTCATACACAGCCTAACAGTTCATTGTCATCGTTAATAAACTAAGGAAATGAAATTCTGCCTTTTATTTGCCTGCCTTGACTATCAGGAACTGGTATGGGGTGTCTACTATAAAGCAGGCATGTCTGAAAATTCAGGAAGTTTCTGTGTATTAATGCAAAGAAAACTGGACCTTACAAGTCAGGAAAAATGGATTGGAATGCTTTGTCACTGACTTGCTGTGTGACCTTGAGCAGATCACTTCACCTCTCTAGATTTCTATGTCTTCGTGTATGAAGCACTTTGTGGCACTTTCCAGTGCACGGGGTGTGCCCCCTACCTGTCCCCTTGGTGTAGCTGTCGCTTAAAGCGGGGTAAATCTTCCTCTCCGCAACATATGAATTGTCTTAGATGTTTCAGTTCCCACTTCTGTGAACAACCAGCTCTGAGTTTCTCTTTTATGCTCCTGGCCCGCTGGAGCTCCAGCTCTACCCTGCAACTTTCTGAACACTTCCCCCTTCGATGTCCCTTGCTCAGCTCCAACCAGTATGTCTAAAACCAACATAAGTATCATATTTCCCCAAACCTAACCATTAGTCACCCCGGTTTGAAAATTTAGTTTCTTCCTCTCTGAGTCAGCTGGCACTTTTGGCTGGGAAAGCATTATCTCTTTCCCCACCCACTGTCGTCAAGTTATGTTGATTTTTCTCTTTAAAGTAAATGTATCTCATTCCTTTTCTACCACTAGCACACAAATTCAGCTCCTTATCTTAAATCTCAACCATCTCCAGCCACGCCAGTTTCTTCCTATTTAATCATCCGTCTAATATTTGGGTACCTACTGTATGCTGGTTTCTGTGCTAGGCTCTGGGGCTATCACATGGAGCAAAACAGGGACAGTCCCTGCCCCTTAAGGCACTCAGGGTCTTGCGGGGGAGACAGACATTGCCCAAGTTACTAAAATGAATATGTAATTACAAGCTGTAATAGCTATGAAAGAAAAGAGTCAATGCAGTTAAAAAAATAAATAACAAGGATACCTAATTTAGATTGGAGAGAATTAAGGCCCCTGAGAAGGTGATACTTCCACCAAGACCCCAAAAATGAGGCTCAGAGTAGGGAGAAAAGGGCTCCAGACTGGGACTAGCATATACTGATGGTCCTAAGACAGAAGGAGTTTGGGCAAGGAACTGCAAGAAGGACTTAACTAAGAATTTCAGATTGTATTGTAAGAACATGGGGGACCAAAGATTTTAGATTTTATTCTGAGAACATTGGAAAGCCATTGAAGAGTTTTAATCAGAGGAGTGACTGATCTGGTTAAAATGTCAGCATCCGCTTTGCAGAAAATAGAGTAAAACAAGAGTAGAAGCGATAGATATCCTAAGGAGTTGGCTGCAATAGTTCAGGAGAGAAATTATGTTCGTTTGGACGAGGGTGTGACATAGCATTGTCACTGTCACCTCATTAGCCCCAAACTTCTAAAAACAAGATAAATACCAGATGTTTTGTTCTGACTCTGACATTTTTAAGCAGGGAGCAAAAGGCTGGGGGTGGGGGAGTGGGGCAAGATATTAGAAAGATGCTGGGATACATTACAGAATCCAACGAAAATTAACAACTAAGTTTCAGGAAGGGCAGAGACCAGGGCAGCTCTGGAACCTCAGCTGCAGGATTTGCTGTCCTCATGAGTCTGCTGCCAGCGAGGCAGGCCAGATAGTAGAGTTATGGCTGTGTTGGGGCCTCCCTACTGAGGATTGGGGGTACACCACAAAGAAAGGGGAACTGTGAGCTGGACACTCATCCTTTCTGGCATTGACTTTGTTATTCATCATTTTCTGTGGCCCCAAATGTTTGTAGATTTACTATACCCTCTAATGGTGTAAAGAGTAGGCATAATTTTTATAGCATCCTGGTTAAAGTGAGGCCCAACCCTACTTCCTTTTTCCTTTGAACGTTTGGCTTAGAGGATGGGAGAAGGGGATCAATATGCCCACCACCATATCCTGCTGGCTCTTCTACCTGATCAACTATAGTCCTCTCCCATTTCTGATCTCCAGGGTATCAAACTGTTTGCTTTTAAAGCTTTAGTGAAGCAGCTTCCAGATGGTCCAAGCATTCCAATTGTGAGCTTGACGTTCTTGGGATCGAAGATGAATGTGATAAAAAGGAAAGAGAATCTACCTAGCACTAGTATTCTAGGAGCATGGAGAACACGAGGATGTGCTTTGCATATACCCTTGCCTCCCTCAATTCTGTGGACTGCTTCTGGGGGAGGAACAGAAAGCAGAGAGCTGTGCTCTGGTTTTGGATGTACACTTAATACCAGACCAGCGAGGTGAGAGTTCCTGTGTTAAAAGAAACCTTGCGTGGTCAGAAGGTTCTTAGGATGTAGGTGGGAGTTTTAGTGACCAGCCCTCCAAGAGGCTACAGCAGACCAGTAAGACTCAAGCCTGAAACACAGCACAGCACAGATGCCCTGTAACCATTAGGCAACAAGCCCTAGGAAAGTCCTGTCCTTTTCTCTCACAACTCCTGCAATTTCTCACCTGTTTTCCCTTTCAACAGTGATGCCTGTAGTTCCCAAATGGTTTTATTTTCCCACTGGCCCACTGCAGGAACAGCCAGACTCCTGGCTTCGCCTTCAAGCTCCTGTTCCCACAGCAAGCACAGAACAGCACTAGCAGCGGTAAAGGGAAAACAGAGAAGTAAAAGGCACCTCTCTCTCCTCTGCCCCTCACTTCCCAGCCTTTTTCTACTTAGAACTGAAGAAAGAAATTCAACCTAGATGCCAACAATGGGTCTGTCTACACAGAGGTCTAAAAGAAGAGTTGTATATGTCTCTCTTAACCACTGGAAGCCCTCAGCCACAGAGCTAACAAAAAGAAAGTCCTGACAAGGTGAAAAGCAAGAATGAGGCCTGCAGAGGTAAAGGGAAAAACAGAGCGTCCCCTTTCTCTCTCTTTCTCTCCCTCCCTCTCCCTCTCTTTCTTCGTTATTTAATAATATTTAAATGTAGTTTTCTGATACATTCACATACTTAAAACCCATAGAAAGATATACAATGAAAAGTCCCTCCCATTTCTGTAGCCATGTGCCCTGTTTCTGCCTCACCCCCTTCGGTAGCCACTCATGACTTTTCTTTTTATCCTTACAGAGTTTCTTTATGCAAATACAAGCAAATTATATATATATATATAAAATCTCCTATTCTTCACACTTCTTTAAAAACTAGCATACTGTATACACATTTCTGTCTCTTGCTTTTTTTCTCCCTAACGGTATAATATCTTAGAGAATTTTCTATATCACTACATGAAGAGTTTCTATATTCTTTTTTATAGCTGCACATTTTCCATTATATGGATAGGTTATAATTGATTCAACCATTTACCTATTGAGGGACATTTAAGTTGTTTCCAATCTTTTACTAATACAAACAACGCTACAGTGAAAAACCTGGTCATATGGCATTTCACGTGGGTGCAAGCATATCCGTAGGATAAATTATCCAAAGTGGAATAGCTGGCACAAAATATTCGTGCATTTGTAATTTTGATAAATGTTGCCAAGTTGCCCTCCATAGTGGGAATAAGGAGATTGGGGCAGTGGGAAGGACAGAAAGCATTACTGTGGAGTCATACTCCCCTGCCTAAGACTCACCAGTATTTCTCTCCCCATAAGATAAAGTTTGGTTTCTTCTCCTGGCACGTAAAGGACCTTCAATACATGACCACACTTTAGCTTCATGGCCTGATCTCCTGCCATTCCCTGAACTACTAGCAGTTTCCTAAATACACCTTGATCTTTCCTCCTTTAAAGAACTAACTCAGCTATATCACAGCGTTCCCTGCCTGCATTCTATTATACCCACCCACTGTGAGCCCTTGGCACTCTCTCTAAACCTCCTGTTAGAGCACTTCTCACACAATCTTGTTATTTAGTATTTTCCCAAATAGAACAAACAAACAAGTAAATGAATGGAGTGAATGAATGAATGTAAGGAATTGCCTGTTCTGTGTGGAGGCAAGTGGACAGATGAAATGACGCTTCGAGGGTCTTCCTGACAAGGATTGCCTTTGCTACAGCAGTGGTCTTTCCTGTCCTCTTTAATCACCCTAAGCTCATTAGTGTTCCCTCTGCAAAATCCCAATGATATCCCCAAGGACCCCACACGAGCCCTTCCAAATTAAGCCAGAAGAACCCATGCTGAGGTCTTAGGTAGAAAGGAGGCCCTGACAGGGTCAACCCATATTGGGGTCCTGTAGTCAGATGAATTTAGCCAGTTTTCCTCTTTGCCACATGGATCTCTGTAATGACTGTTCTTTACCTTTTTACTACCAGCAGGAGCAGGTCTGATTTCTTCCAACCAAAAGAGCCTGAACTCACCCGAATCTGAGATGAATATGAAGCCAACTGACCCTGGGGCTCTCTAGTCTCACTGCACAATTTGTCTTTAGGGTGTCCCTGCTGTTTTCCCCCAGATCAGGGATCCGCAGGGGACTCTACTACAGACAATTCTGTGGGTGCCCACCCCCTCAGAGTCTATGTGGGTTCAACTATTCATAATAGTTGGGTTCAACAAATAGGACTCTTCCTGGAGAGTGAGAGAACCACTTGGGAAACATTCTGTTCTTGATAGTTTTTCCCTCTCTGCCTGTCAGTGGGAACAAGAATGATCAGAAGTACATTGTAGGACATGGGGCAGGATTGTTCTGACCTTGCCTCTGATTACCTCCCGTCTTAGCTTTCTTATCTCTTTTCTTGCCAGCAAATATCTACAGTGATTACTTTCCCAAATATTGAAGTGATGAAAGTGTCCTCATCTCCCTTCTCCTCCCTCAGCTTTGTCTGCGACTGTTTCTGTTTTGTCCAACAGCCATTATTAGAGTAGATAACATTCCAAATGTACTTCACTCACTTTATTATTAAACTGCCAGCTTTTCCTTGCCAGGGACTAAACCAGGAGATACAAAGATATTTATATGTCCTAAAAATACCCTAGGTATTTAAAAATTGTTATGTCTACAAGGTAAGCTGAGAGAAGAATGATAAAGCTGTGTGAAAGACTGCTGAAGTTGATAGAGTATCCAAATGTTTTCCAACCAGAGATTAAAAAAAAAAAATAGCTTACAGTACAGAATCTTTACTTGTTCTGAGGTTCTTTGTTTATTACAAACTAGGTGTGGTTCAAGGAAGCCAAAGCTTGAGATCCAGCAAGTTCTCAAACTTCTCTTCCCAACATTTAACTTAGACTTGAGATCTTCATAGGCCAAGAGTGAGAAGACTGTTCAACAGGGGAAAAGAAAAAGGGCCACTGAGTTACATTGCCAGCCCAGCATTCATTCATTCATTTATTCATTCATTCATCTATCCATCCATCCATCCCAGATAAACATCTATTGAATATTTACTATGTTTCTGTGTTCCAGACACCAGGCCAGATCTGGAATACAAAGAATCATAGAACATTGTTTCAAAAGATGTTTACAGAAGCGTAATTTATGAGAGTACAAAGTTAATGGAAAATATCCCAAAGTAGATGCAATCATTAAAATGATGGTTATAAAGACCAGGATGGTAACATGAAAAAAACCTTATAACACAATGTTATATGAAAAGAGAAAAAGTTTATGTCAAATATTTATGAGTCCATACTAATAAATAAATAATTGAATAAATAAATAAATTGGGAAGAAGAGACAAATCTTCCTGACAGCATTCCAAACAATATATGTAAATCCTATGCCCCTCCAGGAGGTGGAGCTTAATCCCCTCTCCCCATGAGGGTGGACTGGAATTAGTGATTTGCTTTTAAAAAAAGAGCATGGCACGGAGCAACCAGGCCCGTGAGCCACAATTACTGAGCCTGCGTGTCTGGAGCCTGTGCTCCGCAACAAGAGAGGCCGCGATAGTGAGAGGCCCACGCACCATGATGAAGAGTGGCCCGCACTTGCCACAACTGGAGAAAGCCCTCGCACAGAAACGAAGATCCAACACAGCCACAAATAAATAAATAAATAAATAAAATTAAACTTAAAAAAAAAAAAAAGCATGGAAATAGAGAAATAGCAGCTGTACAATGGACAAAGCTGGCCAACACTACCTTAACCAAGTGATCAAGGTTAACATCACCAGGGGTGCCGTTTGGATATTATGCACCCCTGTGATGAGATGGGCACATCGCCACGTGGTATTTCCAAAAACCCATTGCCCCAGTCTAATCATGAGAAAAACATAATGCAAACCCAATTTGAGGGACGTTCTACAAAATACCTGAACAGTACTCCTCAAAACTATCAAAGTCATGAAAAACAAGAGACTGAGTAACTATCACAGACCAAAAGAACCTAAGGAGACATGACGACTAAATGCAATGCGCTATCCTAGATTGGATCCTGGCACAGAAAAAAGGACATTACTGGCAAAACCAATAAAATCTGAATAAAGTCTAGAGTTTAGTTAAAAACAATGTACTAATGTTAGTTTCTTAGTCTTGAAAGATGTAAGATGGTGACATTAGAGAAAACTGAAATTGGATGAGGGGTATATAAGAACTCACATACTGTCTTTGCAACTTTCCTATAAATCTAAAATTGTTCCAAAATAAGTTTATATATAGGCAAGTATATATACCCCCTTATTGCAATTATAGAAAAACATTCATGGAAAGAAAAATACACATGGGAAGAGAAAGAAATACATAAAAGTAAGTGTAGCTCTGCAGAAATGATGGAACTATGGAGTGATTTTTTTCCTTTTTATCTGCCTATTGAAATATCTGTAAAGTGGTCATATTATTTTTTATAATTTAAAGAGTTCACTTTGGTTTGGTTTGGTTTTAGGGAAAAAATTCTTTCCCTTCAAATGCAGAGGGAATGTACAAAAGTATATAGATACTGGAGGGGGGGTCAAGATAGCTGTTGCTTTAAAATACCCCCAAATATTATTCTGCACAAGATGCGCTGACCCACATTGGCCCAGAAAACCTGGAGAGCTCCTTCCTTCTTTCTTCTTCTTTTTTTCCTTCCAGTTTTGTCCTTCCTTCTTTATCTCCCCGCCTCATATGCAGTTCCTCTGAGAACTGGTGCCTCTGTCCAGCCCTTCTGTCCTGAGAGCACACAGGGAGAGGACACCTTGGAGTTGCCAGGGACAGAGCCAGGGACAGAGCCAGGGACAGAGACAAGGGATAAGATAAGAGCCAGGGACAGAGACAAGGCTAGTGGGAATCAGGAAAACTCTCTTGAGGTTTTAGAGTGGAAGGTCCAGACAATGACCATCTGGACAGTTCTCCAAAGGCTTCTAGGATTCCAGCTATTGCAGAGACTACAAACAGCACTATTTGACTCTGGCATGGAGCTCCCATCAGCACCTGTGAGCAGAAACCATTCCTTTGTTTGCACTTGACCATACCATACCCCTTTTGGACCCAAGTAGAAGTAAAGTCTTTAAAGGCAAAGAGTTTACCAGCCAGACAGAAATATTTATCCAGCTTGCCTTCTTTCCATAATATGCCAGTCAAAGATCCCAGAGAACAGATAGATAGAGCAAGCCTTCTTTTTAGTTCTTAATTAACGTCACCCACCCACCCCCAAAAAATTACCAGAAATAAGTTCATTTTTTTAAACCTCTGACCAAGGAGTGGGCACATGGATCAAGCTGGATTGCCTGAACTCTTTCCCTAGTCTTGGAACCTTGAGCAAATAAGACGATGACCAAAAAAGTAAGTGGGCAGGCACTTTCTCATTCTAGCATGGTGAAGAGACTGTCATTCCTCTCTCCTGGATTCTGGGGCTGCCAGTTTCCTATCCTGTTCTGAGTCCAGTTTTTTAGCTTTCCCTTCAAATCTTTGTAGTACATTCCTTTTTCTTAAGGTAGCAGGAGCCAGTTTCTGTTGCTGGC
Source organism: Balaenoptera ricei (assembly GCF_028023285.1). Lineage (NCBI taxonomy): Eukaryota > Metazoa > Chordata > Mammalia > Artiodactyla > Balaenopteridae > Balaenoptera > Balaenoptera ricei. The sequence continues at coordinate 90,003,750 of NC_082642.1, read as the reverse complement.
AAGCAAAAAACCTTGGTATAGGCAGTGAAAGGGCCACAGTGACAAATTATGCAATTAAATATTGGCTTTACTTGTCTGACTTAAACTGATCCAGATCATGGATGTGTGATTCTTTTCATCTACCATGTAAATGACTCAGTGCTTGGATGCAGTTCCTGCCCTTTAGAAATTTACAGTTTAGTTATAATATAGGATGTACACAAACGAAATCATTACATATGGATTTTTTACTGTGTGCTGAACACTATTCTAAAGTTTTTACATGTATGACTCATTTAATCCTCCCAACTACCCTATGAAGTAGATACCATTATCATTTCCATTCTATAAAGAAGTAATTGAGGCACAGAGAGTTTAAATAACTTGCCCAAAGTGACAAAGCTAGTAAACAATGGAGCCTGGATCTAAATACAGCCAGTCTAGTTACAAAAATCCCACTCTTAACAACTATGTTATATGGGAATGAATGTTAAAGACAGAGTTCTGGAAGGTCAGAGAAGGGGAGATCAATGTGGCCAGAGTGATCAGGGGAGGCCTCAAGGGCCTCTTGGTTCTGGAGCTGGGTGGGAGGCAGCGTGGGATTTAATCTGAGAGGAGGAGAAGGGCCTTCTGGGACAGAGGAGGGTCAATGCAGCAGGAGCAAAAACACAAAGCTGAAACTGAAAACGGTGTTTAGACAACTATGAGACATATAGAGAAGGGGGTCTTTTGGAAAGCGTTCAAGGAACAACTGGATAGTTAGTGGGGAGGTCAGACCATAAAGGGCCTTGAATGACAGGTCAACCACTATGACTTTACCCTACAATGAGGGCCCCTGCAGCTTTTACAGGGAATAACATTTGGGAACATTTTTTTGTTACAGAAAATTGAAAGCATACACAAAGATATTGAGAGGAGAATACTGAACCCCCGTGTATCCTTTATGCAGCTTCAGCAATTATCAGCTCACAGTCAACTGTGTTTCGTCTATACCCCCACCCTCTACCCCTATCAAGATTATTTTGAAGCAAATCTCAGACATTAATTCATCTGTACATACTTCAGTTTATGTAAAAAATCCCAAGGAATCTATTTTTAAAAACCCTCCTAGAACTAATGAGTTTAGCAATGTAGCAGGATATAAGATAAACATACAAAAGTCAATTGCATTTCTGTATACTAGCAATGAACACGTGGACACCAAAATTAAAAATACCATAACACTAAAAAAAGAAAGAAAGAAAAAGAAACACTTAGGTGTAAATCAAACAAAATATGTACAGGATTTGTATGCAGCAAGTACAAATTTCGGATGAAAGGTATCAAAGAAGATCTAAATGAATGGAGAGGTATATTATGTTCATCGATTGGAAGAGTCAACATAGTAAAGATGTCAGTTATCTCCAAATTTATATACAGACTTACTGCAAATCCTATCAAAATTTCAGCAAGATTTTTTTGTTTTATGGACAAGGTTATTCTAAAATTTATATGAAAAGACAAAGGACAAGAATAACAAACTATTTTGAAAAAGAAGAAGAAAGTAAGAGGAATCAGTCTACCCAATTTCAAGACATTATATGGTTACAGTGATCAAGAACTGTGTGGTAGGGGCTTCCCTGGTGATGCAGTGGTTAAGAATCCACCTGCCAATGCAGGGGACACGGGTTCGAGCCCTGGTCTGGGAAGATCCCACGTGCCGCGGAGCAGCTAATCCCTTGTGCCACAACTACTGAGCCTGTGCTCTAGAGCCCGTGAGCCACAACTACTGAGCCCATGAGCCTAGAGCCTGTGCTCTGCAACAAGAGAGGCCACCGCAATGAGAAGCCCACACACCGCAACGAAGAGTAGCCCCCACTCGCTGCAACTAGAGAAAACCCGTGTGCAGCAACGAAGACCCAATGCAGCCAAAAATAAAAATAAATAAAATAAATAAATTTATTTAAAAAAAAAAAGAACTATGTGGTACTGGTGGAGGTGTAGACACAGATCAATGGAACAGAATAGAGAGCCCAGCAATAGACCAACACAAATTATGCCCACCTGATTTTTGACAAAGAAGTGAAAGCAGTTTGATGGAAGAAAGATAGCCCTTTCAACAAATGTTGCTGGAACAATTGGAAATCCACAGACAAAAAAAGATGAACCTTGACTTAGTATCACAGCTATACAAAAATTAACTCAAAATGGATCACAGACTTAAATGTAAAATGTAAAATTATAGAACTTTTAGGAAAAAAAAAAAAAGAGAAAATCTCAGGATCTGTGGCTAAGCAAAGAATTCTTAGACTTGACACCAAAAGCATGATTTATATAAGGACACATCAAAATAAAAACTTTTTCTCTGCAAAAGACCCTGTTAGGAGGACAAAAACACAAGCTACAAACTGGGAGAAGATATTGCAAACCACACATGCAGTAAAGAGCTAGTACCTAAAATACATAAGGAACTCTCAAAACTCAACAGTAAATGTATGTCAATTATACCTCAATTTTTAATAATTAAAAACTCAACAGTAATAAACAATCCAACTAGAATATGAGCAAAAGATATGAAGAGACATTTCACTGAAAAAGATATACAGATCGCAAATAAGCACATGAAAACATGTTCAATATTACTAGCCATTAGGGAAATGCAAATTTAAACCACAAGATATAACTACATAGCTATCAGAATCACAGAAATTTTTTAAATTTAATTAAAATAGTAACAATATTAAATGTTGGCAAGGATGCAGAGAGACTGTATCACTTGTTATTGCAGGTGGGAGTATAAAATGGTATAGCCACCCTGGAAAACAGTTTGTCAGTTTCTTATAAGACTAAGCATGCAACTATCCTACAACCCACCAATTTCACCCTTGCACATTTATCTCCAAGAAATAAAAATACATATTCACACAAAAATCCGTATGTGATGCTAATAGCAGCTTTATTAGTCAAAAACTGGAAACAACCCAGATATCATTCTACAGCTGAATAATTAAACTATAGTACATCCGTACCTTAAAACATTACTCAGAATTAAAAGGAACAAACTATTGATACATGCAACAACCTGGATGAATCCCCAGAGCGTTATGCTGAGTGAAAAAAGTCAATCCCCGAACATTCTGCATGATTCCATTTATATAACGTCCTTGAAATGACATAAGTATAGAAATGGAGAACAGAGTAGGGGTTTCCAGAGGTTAAGGAGAGGGTGGGGTCAGGAGGGAAGTGAATGTGGCTATAAAAGGGCAACAGGAGGGATCCTTGGCAATATTCTGTATCTTTACTCTTTCAACGTTAGCATCCTGTTTGTGATGTTGTATTATAGTTTTGCAAGCTATTACCATTGGGGGAAATGGGGTAAAAGGTATGTGGACTATCTCTGTATTATTTCTTATAATTGCATGTGTGTCTACAATTATTTCAAATTAAAAGTTTAATTTTAAAAATTGATGTTATAAATTGCCATGAGAAAGAATCAGCAGATGTAATAGGAAAATTCTCCAGGAACTGCAGAAGTTAGAACAATATGAAAGGGAATTTAAAATAAATATATTAATTTACATGGAAATGGAAAGGGCTAAAAATAGACAAGGAAATGCTAAGAAGAATAATCTTGCTCTAACAGAGATCAAAATGTGTTCTAAAGCTATCATAATTAAGAGAGTGTGGCACTTGTGTAGGAAAAGACAAATTAGAACAACGAAACAAAATGGAAAGTCCATAAATAGATCTATACATATAAGGAAACTTGATATGCCACAGAGGTGGTATCACAAGTCAATAGGGCAGTGATAGATTATTTGGTATATGATTATTTAATACTGGTTATCCATATGAAAAAAAATTATTTTAGTTCCACACCTCAAGTCAACACACAAAAAAATTCTAGGTAAAGACCTAATTGGTGGGCTTCCCTGGTGGCACAGTGGTTAAGAATCTGCCTGCCAATGCAGGGGACATGGGTTCGAGCCCTGGGCCGGGAAGATCCCACATGCCGCGGAGCAACTAAGCCCGTGCGCCACAACTACTGAGCCTGCGCTCTAGAGCCCGCGAGCTACAACTACTGAGCCCATGTGCCACAACTACTGAAGCCCACGTGCCTAGAGCCCGTGCTCCGCAACAAGAGAAGCCACCGCAATGAGAAGCCCGCGCACCGCAACAAAGAGTAGCCCCTGCTCGCCACAACTAGAGAAAGCCCGTGCACAGCAACGAAGACCCAATGCAGCCAAAAATAAAATAAAATAAATAAATTTATAAATAAATAATAAATTTAAAAAAATTTTTTAAAAAGACCTAAATGTGAAAAATAAAATTTTATTACTGTTGTGGCTTAAACTGTGCCCCCCCAAAAGATCTGTTCAAGTCCTAACCCTTGGTACCTGTGAATGAGACCTTTATGAAAATAGGGTCTTTGCAGATGAAATCAAGGTAAGATGAGGTTGCAGTCCCTGACAGCAGTCACTGTGGTTTCTCTGATTCTGCTCTTCCCAAAGGCCTGGAAACCCCAGGAGATGGGAGAATTGTTTTTTTGCTGTGTTACCTCTGCTTGGGCAAGCTATTCCAAGCAACTGGGACACCTGTGCCCCTGTCTTGGTGCCACCTCTGCCCCTGCCAGTGACTGCCTAGGTGCCAGCTGGCTCCTCCCTTGGGGTGCAGGTACCAAATGAACTTACCGGGATGGGTGGGTATTAAAAGTCCTGGCCTCGGTCCCTGAAACACTGTCTCTGCTTGATGCCTGCAGCCATGTGGCTGGTTCTCCTCCTGCTGTGGCTGAGCCCTGCGGCCCCAAACCAGGAGACAGGTGAGAAGCCAGGCTAGCAGGTCAAAGGGACCTGGCCTCTAGTCTCTTTTATTTATTCACGCATTCGTTTAATCAACCATTTTTGTCCCTGGCATGACCCACCTTCTTATGTTCACTAATTCATTAATTAAATAATTCATTTATTCAGACATTTACTAAGCATCTACCAGTGCTTAAGGTGGCTTCTCTGTGTACCCACATTCATATTTATAAGTTGTCCTTGGATGATTCGCTTGGGAAGGTCTGTTTTGGTTGGGGAATCAAGAGGAATGTCCAGAAGAGGTGCCTATGAGTAGAGGCAGCAGGGGGCTCTAGAATGTGCACTGTCAGGGGGTGGGAGCGGTACAGGAGGGAAGGTGGTATGACAAGCCCAGATCCAGATTAATAGGCAGACTCACGGGGCAACTGCCAGGCACCAACCCATTTGGTTTGCTAAAATATTCCTGGAAATCCAATGGGATGGAGAAAGCTGTATCTACCAGGACTTCTTTTGGGAGAAAACTAGATGTCATTGCTAGGAATACTTTTTGTAGGGGTGGGAGCCTCAAGGTGCATGCTTAAGTAATAACAGGTGTGTTAATACATTGCTTGTAAAAAGGACTTCTGAGGAAGGGCGGGGCTTCAGATTTGCCAAGTGGGGTTTGCAATGCTGGGGCTGGAGCAGCATCACTGGGAGCCGGAAAGGGGAGGAGGAGGCTGCCCAGTGCCCCCTTTCCACACCCTTCCCCAGCAGCGCTCACCCTCTTCTCTATAAAACTGTCAAACAGGTGTAAAGAGTGTTGTTCTGGAGAGGTGCCAACTATTAGCATGGGGTTCTTCACCCAGCCTTGTTTGGGGCTGTTCCTGGCCTCACAGCTTGTCACTTCTCCAAGCCTCTTAGTCTGAAGCCAACGAGATGGTCACACAGGAGTCCCTGAGCTACCGCCTCTTCACCAGGAGTCTGTTTCCTGGTGGGCTCACTGCCCCTCCACCAACCCCGCGGCTCTCTCCTCTTACCTGTGGTGCAGCACTTACCACACAGTATGATGACATTCTGGTTACTTGTAGTATGATGACGCTCTGTTCACTAGACTGAGCTCTTGGAAGGTGTTTCTTTGGAGGGTTGGGTTGGGCAGGGCAGTGGAATGTATGTCCATGATCCACCATGGTACCCGGCTCAGAAAGTCACTCAATAGAATAAAATGAATAAATGAATGAATGCATGAGTGAGTGAATGGGTGCTTGGTCACCATGGGGTGGACTTCCTTTCCCTTATTGTGCTGTCATTTTTCTAATGGGACCAGTCAGCGCTGTCAGGAACTGTAAATCTGTCCTGGCCTATGGATACCCTGGGAGCTCAAGTGTGAGCCCAAGTCCAATTCAGATCTTTTAAATTAAATTAAGTATAAATTATTTGACACCAGAACTACAGAGATACATTTCCTGCCTTCAACCAATTGGTAGGAAGGCAGATAAACACACCTTCAGAAAGAAGATCATAACAATAATGGAGACAGGGATTAATGTTATGTTAGAAATTGAAATCAATAGATTTTAAGAGTAAGAGGAAAAAGTTAATCCCAGTAAATGTAGTTAATACCTACGTCCCAGCTGGGGGGATGTAGGAAGACCTCTCAGGATAGATCAAATTTATTTTTAAAAAATTTTTATTACGGAAAATTTGAAACACACAAAAGTAGAGGGGATAGTTAAATGAACCCAATGGACCTGTTGGCTAGCTTGAAAATTATCAACACCAAATCCTTATCCACCATATTAAAAAAATATATAACCACAATACCTTATCCGAGCTGAAATAATTAATTACTACCATTTAATACCTATTAGTGTGCATATTTCTCCAACTGTCAAAAAGTCCTTTTTGCAACTGGCTTATTCGAATCAGGATCCAAACAAGGTCCACACATACATTTAGCTGTTATATTCTTGTCTCTTTATATCAGCTCTCTTCCTTTTTTTTCATGCTGTTTATTTGTTGAAGAAACCAGGTCATTTGTCCTGTAGACTGTCCTGAATTCTGGATTTGTCTGACTGGATCCTTGTGGGTGTTCCTCTGTCCCCTGCACGTCCTGAAATCTGGTAGTTAAGGTTCATTTCTTTTGGTAAGTATATTCTGTAGGTGAGGCTATGTACTACCTCTTGCATGGAGAAGGAGACAGGCAATGTCTAGTCATCTCACTGCTACTGGTGTTAAACTTGATCAGCCAAATGCGTCCGTTTGTAGGTCCATTATAAAAGTTCTCCCTTGACCTTTCTCTAATGGTTTTAGCTTCCACTGATGATTGTTGCCTAGATCCATTTTTTCATTAAGGATTGCCATATGGTGGTTTTCTAATTCTACCATTGCTTCAAATTGCATTTGTTAGCTGGAGTTCTTCTATAAAGAAGACCTTTCCCTTGTCAACTATTTGGTTTGTGTGGAAAGACTGGATAAATGATTCTTCATTTATCACTCCCAAAATAAAGAGCTGGTTCGTTAGCAACCCTGGGAAGGTTGAATTTAATCATGACCTTGAAGGATAAGAATGTTTTCTTCTAGTGGCTATGAGAGGGAAGGGCCTTCCAATCAGAGGAAACAGCTTGACTAAAGGCTCAAAAGCAGGAATATGCAGGATGTTTAGAGAATGGCAGAGAGCAGTGGCAAGTGCAACCAAAGACTTTTTGAAAGAAAAAGCCCTGAGCCTGATGTGGTGGGAAAAGCAGGGGGAAAGTCAAGATTGCTGGTTCCACTCCCAGCTGTCACCCAATCACTGCTTGTGGACACTGCTTTTCCATTTTTAGATCAGTGTCTTTCAAACTTTTCTGGCCACAGTCCACATTAATAGAGATATTTTACACTGTGATCCAGTACTTACACACATGTATAGAAAAACACAAAAATTTCAAAAAGAACCCCAAGCAACTTACACTTCTATATACAATATACAATATATGTGGATATTTTGTATCTTATCCTATCCTATGCTATCCTATCCTATTCCACCCCACCCCACTCCACGCCACGCCACTCCACTCCATCCCAAACTGTTAAATGCTGGTCATGACCACTGACTTGATCTCTGACCCCCAAATGGGGTACCGCCCTCATTTGGATGGTCCCTGGGGCTCTTTGCCAGCTCCAATCCTTTGATTGTTTCCTGGTCTTGGTGACAACCTGACACTGAACCAGGCACTTGGGAAGGGGGATGATATGAGAATGGAAACTGATCATTTGCAGGAGGCTCCTGAGTAGAACATGAGGCAGAAGCCAGACCAAACTCAGAGGCCACCATTCCAGCCCAGCCCACCATCACCTTGAGAAATCTGACCTCCCTGGGCCACTGCCCCCTTTTCACCAGACACCTACCTGCTGGCCCCTGTTTCCACAACAGGCTGGGTTAGCCACACCTGACCCCGCATACCCTCAGAGGCCTGATCCCTGCTGATCCTTTCAACTTTGGAAGGTCGTCAGGCTTATCCCTAAACAAAGCCCCAGGCAGGTGCTAACCTAACAGGAGGCAATTGGGAAGGTCAAGGTAAAGTAAAGGGAAAACAACATCGAGAGTCCTGGGCATGAGAGTACCTGGGGCCCCTTCTGACCTGAGCCTCAGACTCATCAGGTACCTGGGCCACGGTCCCTACCTGCCAATGTCTTGTTTTCCTTATGTCTTAAAGAAGATGAACCCCCTCATCTTGTAGTGGATAAGGAATGATCAGATAATAACTGAGTTGAGGGCTTCCCTGGTGGCACAGTGGTTGAGAATCCACCTGCCAATGCAGGGGACACGGGTTCGAGCCCTGGTCTGGGAAGATCCCACATGCTGCGTAGCAACTAAGCCCGTGCGCCACAACTACTGAGCCTGTGCTCTAGAGCCCGCGAGCCACGACTACTGAGCCCGCATGCCACAACTACTGAAGCCCGCGCGCCTAGAGTCCGTGCTCCGCAGCAAGAGAAGCCACCGCAATGAGAAGCCCAGGCACCGCAACGAAGAGTAGCCCTGTCTCACTGCAACTAGAGAAAGCCCCGTGTGCATCAACGAAGACCGAGTGCAACCACAAATAAAATAAGTAAGATAAATAAATTAAAATAATAATAATAATAATTGAGTTGAGCACCTTGGGGAAATGGTAGGAATTGGGGTTGGTGAAACTGTTTTGTGAATAGCAACCTTGGAGAACTTCCTCTGACTTTGTGGGGGTTTTCCTACGTCCCTCTTCTCACAACTCTTCTGTCGTTTTCTCTATTGCCTCTGTGTCTTCCTTGCTGTCACTCCCCTGTCACACTCTTCTTTTTGTCTCTCTTCTTGCTCTCTCTTCTCTCTTAGCTCTGTCTCTCTCCTTTTAATAACAACTTTATTGAGATACAATTCACATAATGTAAAAGTCATCCTTTTAAAATATACAGTTGGGATTCCCTGGTGGCGCAGTGGTTGAGAATCTGCCTGCCAATGCAGGGGACACGAGTTCGAGCCCTGGTCTGGGAAGATCCCACGTGCCGCGGAGCAACTAGGCCCATGAGCCTCAACTACTGAGCCTGCGTGTCTGGAGCCTGTGCTCCGCAACGAGAGGCCGCGATAGTGAGAAGCCCGCGCACCGCGATGAAGAGTGGCCCCCGCTTGCCACAACTAGAGAAAGCCCTCACACAGAAACGAAGACCCAACACAGCCATAAATAAATAAATTAATTAAAAAAATAAATAAAATAAAATATACAATTCAATGGTTTTTAGTATATTCACAGAGTTGTGCAACCAACACTATTACCTAAGTTTAGAACATTTCATCACCTCCCAAAGAAGCGCCGTACCCATTAACAGTCACCCCCTTATTCACCACACCTCCCACCCCTGGCAGCCATTAATCTACTGTCTATGGATTTGCCTGTTCTAGACATTTCACAGAAATAGAATCATATAATACATGGCCTTTTGTGGCTGACTTCTTTCGTTTAGCATAATATTTTCAAGATTCATCCATGTTGTAGCATGCATCAGCATTGAATTCATTTTTATGGCTGAATGATATTCCACTGTGTAGAAATTCCATATTTTGTTTTATCCACTCATCAGTTAATGGACATTTGAATTATTTCCACTTTTTTGCTATTGTGAATATTGTTTCTATGAACATTTATGTACAGGATTTTATGTGAACATATATTTTCAATTCTTTTAAGTATATACCCAGAAGTGGATTTGCTGGGTCATATGGTAACTCTACATTTAACATTCTGAGGAACTGCCAAACAATTTTTCAAAGTGGCTGCACCATTTTACATTTCCGCTAGCAATGTGTGGGGTTCCAATTTCTCCACATCCTCACCAACACTTGTTTTTGTTTTCATTTGAGCCATCCTAGTGGATGTAGAGTGGTAACTCATTGTGATTTTAATTTGCATTTTCCTGATGATTAGTGATGTTGAGCACCCTTTTATGTGCTTATTGGCCATTTGTGTATCTTCTTTGGATATATTCTTTGCTCATTTTAAAATTGGGTTATTTGTCTTTTTATGTTGTTGAGTTTGTGAGAGTTATTTACATATTCTGAATAAAATTCTCTTATTGCATATATGATTTGCAGATGTTTTCCCATCCCATGGGTTGTCTTTTCACTTTCTTGATAGTATCCTTAGAAGCCCAAAACTTTGATCAAGTCTACTTTATCTATTCTTTCTGTTGTCACTTACGCTTTTGGTGTCATACCTGAAAAACTACTGCTTAATCCAAGGTCATGACAATATCTAGAGTTTTACAGTTTTAACTCTTACATTTAGATTTGTGATCCATTTTCAGTTAATTTTTATATATGGTGTGAGGTAGAGGTCCAAATTCATTCTTTTGCATATGGATATCTAGTTGTCCCAGCACCATTTGTTAAATCTGTCTCTTTTTTTTTTTTTTTTTTTTTTTTTTTTTTTTTTGAATTTTATTTTTTTATTTATTTATTTATTTTTGGCTGTGTTGGGTCTTCGTTTCTGTGCGAGGGCTTTCTCTAGCTGTGGCGAGCGGGGGCCACTCTTCATCGCGGTGCGCGGGCCTTTCACTGTCGCGGCCTCTCTTGTTGCAAGGCACAGGCTCCAGACGTGCAGGCTCAGTAGTTGTGGCTCACGGGCCCAGTTGCTCCGCGGCATGTGGGATCTTCCCAGACCAGGGCTCGAACCCGTGTCCCCTGCATTGGCAGGCAGATTCTCAACCACTGCGCCACCAGGGAAGCCCCAAAATCTGTCTCTTTTTAATGTCCCTTTTTCTCCAGGCAGCTGCTCCCAACCCCAGCCCCTCTGCTGCCTTGGAATGGATCACCACTGCAGGAGAGGAAGCTGCTACTGTGATGAATTCTGCCATGTGGTACCAGACTGCTGCCCGGATCACCATGCCCTCGGCAACACTGGTAACTCACGTGCAGGCTCCTTTCCACCCCCAGCAGAGCTGGATGCTGTGATTGACAGAGGCAAGCCCTTTGCACGTACTTCAGGCCAAGGCCAGGGTGTGGACTGGATGGCTTCTAAGGTCCGGGACATTCCTGAGATCCTGGCATTCTGTCCATTTCATATCAAAAGTGCCTACACATTCCTCCCGCTTTCTTTCCCCACTGCTCCTTGCCACCTGCGGCTCCCCTCTGAGCCACTTTTGCAGGTCCCACAAGGAGAGGTTCAGCTGTTGGTGACTGGGGAATAGGGTGGCTGTGTTGCACCCAACTGTCCCCGCTTCTCTTGCAGTACAGATGCCTCTTGACCTGTCCCATGTAGACTTCTGAGGGCAGACAGGGATCTGCAGAGAGGTGCTGGGGGTATTGGGCAGCAGCAGCGGGTGGGAGGCAGGGATGAGGACAGGAGCTTTCACCTGTGTTTTTCCGCTCCTCGAACTACCAGCATGGTGCTGCAGGTGGTGCTGAGGAAGGAGAACCCGCCCAAGCCCTGCCAGAAGCAATCTAGACTGGATGCAGAGCATGGTGAGTGCCCTGGAGATGCTCCTAGAAGGGGTGGCAACCTGCTCCTGCCTCCCTGGCCTCCAAGCCCCAAAGTCAAGGAGCAATTACCAAAGGGGGCAAAGAGCCTGAGCTGGGCGCAGCACCACTGCAGCCGCGGTTTTAGGGTAGAAGCCAGGGTTCCTGCCCATGAACCCTGACACTGCATTTCATATAATTCTCATGTGTCATGAAGTAATAGTCTTCTTTTGACTTTTTTCAACCATTTAAATGTGTAAAAAACATTATTAACTTGTGATCTATACCAAAAACCAGCAGCAAGACAGATGTGGTCCACAGACTGTGGTTTGCTGCTCTCTGCCCTAAATCATCCTCTGTTCTTTATTTTCCTTTTGTGTCCCGGCTTCAGCCCTGACATGTCCAGCTCTCTGCACAGCACTGGAGGAGAGCCCTCAGCCCCCACCCTAGCATATTACAGCGTTGGGCAGAAAGAAAGGCAGCACAGCACGATGGAAAGAGCTTGGACTTGGGAGCCAGATAGATCTGGGTTCAAATCCTGGCTGACCTCAAGCCTTCAGTCTTCTGAGCCTTTCCGAGCCTCCCTTTCCTCATCTGTGTCCTAGAGCTTGCCTTGTAGGGCCGTTGTGGAAGGGCCTGGTTCTTGGTGGATGAACAAGAGAGAGCGGTTATTTGGGGAAATGTAAATAAGCTGGAGAGGGAACAGGCCTTCGCTTACTGCTCACTTAGGTCTGGCAGCTTCTCCAAACCAGCCCCTCTCCATTTCCATGAAGGGACTCAAGAAGACAGCCTGACGCCTCCCTGAAGCTCCTCCCCCACTCGGTGCCAGCAGGGCCCTGGAACAAAGCTCAGCCTCCCCTCCTGGGGCCATGATCACTGGGCCCAGGGGTGCTTGTCTCCCAGCTGCCACCCTGTGTGCTTCCCCATTTGTTCAACCAGAGGAAAAACGGAAACCTGCTGTTGTCGTAAACACTGTTAAATGTGCATAGAATCAGCCATACAAACTATAAAACAGAAATTTGGCTCACAGTATTTATTGTTTTGTGATGGTTACACTGAATATAGCAAACATTTCTTGAAAGTAGAAAGTAAGAACCTAGCGGCCCTGTGGCTAAGTAATTCTTGCCTCTCTCCTCAGTGTTCCTTCCTGGGCTTCATAGTACTGCCTGTAAGTCCTGAAATAGCCTGGCCTGAGCCCTGTGGCCTCTTGCACACCCCCTTCTCTTCCCACCGTGACAGGAGGGGCAGGGTACCTTCCTCTGGTGTGCCGGGAGCGGCCTCCCTGGGGTCTCCTCGTGTGCAGGATTTCAGAGCACTAGAAAAATGATGCCAGGGGCTTTAGGGTCTGCCAAGCCCATCCTTTCCTCCCAAATCTGCTCTTCCTCCTGTCCTGTGCATGGTTCACTGTCCTCCAGCCTCCTGGACTCTAAACCTCAGGGTCATCTTTTACTTCTCTCTGCCCCTGGTCTTTTCCTGCAAGGTGCCAAGTCTTTCTAGTTCTGCTTCACAACCCAGTTCACATCTGCCCCCTTTACGTCCCACTGCCGAAGTCCTAGGTCACAGCCTCACGGTCCTGGTCCTCTTGCCCTAACTGGTCTCAGCCCACATTGTACCACATTGTACTGCCCAAAGCAGAGCTCTGGTGCTGCCAGTTCCCCATTCAGAAACCACCACTGGCTTCCCATTGTCTCTAGGATAAGGCTAACTTCCCATGCATGGCATGCAAAATCCTTCACCACACAGCCCCAAGGCACATTTCTGGCCTTATCTCCTGCTAGCCTCGGGGAGAGACAACCCGGGCCCTGTTTGGGAAAGCCCCACTCCTACCTCCAGAGCCTGAGATCTCCCTTCCTTGCTAGGAAGAGTTTTTCAGGTGAGGCTCTGTGGGATGTGGCCTCTCCAGCTGGGATCATCCTGTGGGCCTCATAGAGAGCCCAAAGATGCTGGTTTGTGGGCTCTTTCCTCTTCTTGGGTCAGTGCTCATTCTCCTTCCAAATGCCCAGAAACTCCATCTCCTCCTTCACTTGTCTCTCCTACACTATCCCCCATCCCAACCAGGGTCCCCATAGATGTTCCAGTACTGGCACAGATTCCTCGCTAGTCAAGTGTACAGGTGTGTGCACATGTGCATGCAAATTTTATTTCTACCTGGCTCTCCCTCCTCCCTCTCTGTGTCCCTCAAACATCTTCCCTGTGAAAGTCATTTCCCTGGCAGCGGCATACCACCTGGGCAAAGCCCTGAGAAAGCAGAGGGCTTCCTGTAATGTAAGTTAAAATCACAGTTGTTTTTTTTTTTTTAATTAATTAATTTATTTATTTTTGGCTGCGTTGGGTCTTTGTTGCTGCGTGCGGGCTTTTCTCTAGTTGCAGCGAGTGGGGGCTACTCTTCGTTGCGGTGCATGAGCTTCTCATTGCGGTGGCTTGTCTTGTTGTGGAGCAGGGGCTCTAGGCACGCAGGCTTCAGTAGTTGTGGCACGTGAGCTCAGTAGTTGTGGCGCACGGGCTTAGTGGCTCCGCGGCATGTAGGATCTTCCCGGACCAGGGCTTGAACCCGTGTCCCCTGCATTGGCAGGCGGATTCTTAACCACTGTGCCACCAGGGAAGTCCCTAAAATCACAATTTTAACAGGTGATTCTTTTAATCCACAAGAATGTCTAAAATTAAAAGGACCTGTGGTACCAGGTGTTGATGAGAATGTGGAGCAACTGGAACTCTCATACATTGCTGGTATAGTATAAGCGGGCACAATCAATTTGGAAAACTGTTTGATGCTGTATACTGAAGATAAACACATGACCCAGCAATTCCACTCCTGGATATATATATATATATACCCAAGACATATACAAGAATGTTGATAGCAGTGTTATTCAGAATAGTGAAAGACTAGAAATAATCCAAATGTCCATCATTAGGAAAGTAGATAAATAAATCGTGGTATATTTATACAATGGAATACTACCTAACAATAAAAAAAAGAATGAAGTACCATTATATACAACAAAATGGGTGAGTCTCGCAGGCATAATGTTAAGAGAAAAAAGCCAGATATAAGAAATTATATATGCATAATCCCATTTATATGAAGTTCAAAAATAGGCAGAACCAGTCTATGGTGAAAGAGGTGAGAATGGTGGTCCTTGGAGGGATACTGACTGGAAGTGAACACAAGGGAACCTGTTGAGATGCTGAAAGTGTCCTATATCTTGATCTGAGTGGTGAATACATCCTGCGTGTAAGCACATGTAAAAATTCATCAAGCTGTATACTACTTGAGGTTGGCGTAGTTAACTATATGTCAATTGTACCCTAAGAAAAGAAATGAAAGAAGAGAGGGCTCCCTGGAGGTTTCTATGCTACAACCCAAGGAAATAGGGGCTAGGGTATGGAGGGGTCCGTCTCAGGGCTTTGCAAACTTAAATGATTCCCAGCATCTCTCCTTATCTACACATTTTGAACCTGTGGGGACCCACTCAGACCCCCAGAGTTGGTATAAAGATTATTTTAAAGAGGAAACATTTGACCTACAGAATATACAGAAAGAAATGTTATCTGAACTTCCCTTATCTGACTAAAACAGAGCCTTCTAAAAATACAGCTGCCATTAATCTCCCTCCAAGGGATTTTCCAGCCAATTTTAGCTGCCATGGAGACAGACTGCCAATAGAATCTTCCATATTTTCCCACAGAGGTCCTAACCTCCATGCCTTTGTTAAGTGTGGTGTAGAAACCTTTGTCTCTGGTTATTCAGTGAGTTACTCATTACTAAGCAACTCCCTGGTGCACGTGTAAATAAACTTTGTCTTTCTCCTGTTCATCTGTCTTTTCTTAGTTAAGCTGCAGGCCTCCAGTCACTGGACCCAGGTTGGAAGAGGAAGAAGTTTTTCCTCCCAACAAACACAGACCCAAATGGTGCTGGTGACAACTCCATCTTTCTATTTGTTCAGGCTGAGAAGTCTGTAGTTTTCTTGACTTCTCTCTTCCTTTGACAGCCCACACCAATCTGGTAGGAAGTCATGTCGGCTCTACTTTCAAAATATATCCAGAATCTGACCAACTCCAGCCTCCTCTGGTACCACTGTGGTCAGAGCCACCCTCCTCTCTTACCTGGACTAGGGTAAAATCCTCTCAACTCTATTCCAGTTTCTATTCCAGCCCACAGCTGCCAGCGTGGTCCTTCTAAAACCCAAGTTAGAACCCATCACTCCTCCGCTCAAAACTCCCCAGGG
The DNA here is from genome assembly GCF_028023285.1 of Balaenoptera ricei. Taxonomy (NCBI): domain Eukaryota; kingdom Metazoa; phylum Chordata; class Mammalia; order Artiodactyla; family Balaenopteridae; genus Balaenoptera; species Balaenoptera ricei. The sequence goes on along the minus strand of NC_082642.1, from coordinate 89,987,824 downwards.
GCTGCTCCCACCTCACTCTGAGAACCCAGGGCCCAAGGCTGGCAAGGCCCTTTGTCACCTATGCCTTATCACCCTGCTCCCCTACCCCCCAACTCTGCCCTCTCACGTGGCTCCAGCCACACGCCCTCTTTTGTGCTTCTTGAACTAGGTCCTGCCTTAGGTCTCTGGATCTTTCTCTAGCAGTTCCGCTGCCTGGAGTGTTCTTCCCCACGTATCCACTTGGCTAACTTTCTCACCAGCTTGGAGTCATTGCTCAGATCCCATGGTGCTATTTAATACTTTAACCTGTCCCTCACCTCTCCACGCCGCACACACCAGGTTCTTCTTACCTGTATTTTATTTTTCTTTTTTCCATAATATTCATCCCTATATCGTTCATTTATTTATAATGTTTGCCATCTCCTTTCACTGGGAAGTTAGTTCCATGAGGGCAGGGATCTGTTTTACTCAGTGATGTATCCCAGGTGCCTAGAACAGTGTCTGGCATCTAGTAGGTGCTCCATATATGTCTGCTAAATTAATAAAACTAGCCTCCTATGCTCATTCAGGGTGAGAGCTGAGTTGGGCTGAACAACATGTCCAGGAACTTTCTGGATAAGACTATTATGCCCCCAGGGCCAACAGTCATGTGTCCAGGCTTGGAAATTCCCCCAGATACGGGGGAAGATGGGCCAGACAAAATTCAGCAAAACCCAGGAAAGCACTCAGCCAGGCTTCCCTTCTAGTAGGTTCTTGGTTAGATCTCATCGTAGACAACTGGGCTAGAGCTGAGCTGTTGATCACTTAGAGGATGAAAAGAGAAAGGAAATGGAGAAGGGAAGTCTGTGGTGGGAGTGCAAGGGCACCTGGAGTACCTCGGTCTGTAGATTAAGCCACTGGCCGCTGGAATGAGGAAGTCCCTTTCCCCGCTAGGGTGGGGCAGACAGGTGGGCCAGGAGGGGAGGGAGGTGGCTGAAAGGAGTTAACATTCTTCCTGGATTTCTCCTCTGTCTTCTCAAGGGTGAAGAGTCACACCAGATCACTCATTACTAGATGGGGTCAAACAGAATTCAAGCCACTGCTATGGCCCTGGGGCCTCCTCTCCCCACCTACCCACCCCCCAAAGGGAAATCCATTCTCACATTTTATAAAGTGAAGGACTGAGGTTGAATGGGAGGGTGGAAGGGCTCAGCCTGGCAGGAGTACTACACGGATTAACAGTGTGGTTGGAACTGGGGTCCAAGATCCCTGACACCAAGTGTTGGGCTGTGTCCCAGACGGACCCCTCAGTCTCCTCTCACAGGGTCTTCCTCCCCTCATCCCACCCCTATGCCCTAGGATGACTCCCTTCTCCTTCCAGGCCACAGAGCCCTTTATCCCAACAGAGGGTGAAGTTCTAGAAGACAGTGGCTCACACCAAACACAGAACCTCAGACTTCATGGCCAAGAGGACCTCAGAGGTCTTATTGACAGAGGCCCAGAGAAGGCAAATAACTTGTTCAAGATCACACAGAGCTCTTGGGCCACTACTAAGGAAGGAGCTGGAAACAGAACCTAGACCTTTTTTTTTTTTTAATTTATTTATTTTTGGCTTCGTTGGGTCTTCGTTGCTGTACGCAGGCTTTCTCTAGTTGTGGTGAGCTGGGGTTACTCTTCGTTGCGGTGCACGGGCTTCTCACTGCAGTGGCTTCTCTTGTTGCGGAGCACAGGCTCTAGGCGCACGGGCTTCAGTAGTTGTGGTGTGTGAGCTCAGTAGTCGTGGCTCGCGGGCTCTGGAGCGCAGGCTCAGTAGTTGTGGCGCACGGGCTTAGTTGCTACGCGGCATGTGGAATCTTCCCGTACCAGGGCTCGAACCTGTGTTCCCTGCATTGGCAGGCGGATTTTTAACCACTGCACCACTAGGGAAGTCCCAAACCTAGACCTTCTGATTCCACTTTAAAGTTCCTTCTAGCTGTGAGATTTTGTGATTTCTTGACACCTGTCCAGCAAGCTTTCCTCTACTCTAGAGCTGCTTTCATCACAAAACTCTTGCCCTGAAATCCCCAAGGTACCTTGTCTGGCCACTGGCTGTGGCCATAATAGCTTATGTCCTTGGCCCTTTGAGGGGATAAGATTCTTCACTAGGGCATTTGGAAATACATTCTGCAACCTCATTCCCCGTCTTGTGGCCAAATCCCCAAGGTTCCCTAAGTCATCACCCTCAGTGTCCCTCCTCCCAGGCCTAGGGACTCAGACCAGCACACTTACACTTTCCCTTCTCCCAGCTGTGTTCTTCCTACCCCACACCTCCAGTCTGGCCCAAGACATGATCCTGCCTCTGGCTGGGATGCAGGATCACAGGATGTAAAGATGGAAGGATGTTAGGGATCAGAGTCCTGCCCCACACTGGAGAGCTGTCTCCTACAGACCTCAGAGGGCTGTTCCTTCTCTCTGTTGCTTGAGGATCTGAGTGAACATCAGGGCCTTCACTCATTTATTGAGCACCTAAAATGTATATGTTTTCAGCAAGCACCAAGTATGTAGCAGGCACTGTTAGAGCCTTTTTATCTCATGTGAGCCTCACGAAACAGCCCAGTGAGGTAAGGATTATGCCCATTTTACAGATCAGGAGGTTGAGGTTCAGAAAGTTCTTCAATTTGCCCTAGATTATAGAGCTAGTAAGTCTAGAATTAGGAATAAAACCCATGTTTCTCTAACTAGAAGTCAAAGCCCCATGCACAAGGGGAGAGAGAGGGGGGAAGGGTTGTGGGAAGGGGGAAATGTGTGTGAAACACCATTTTCCATGGCCTCCCTGCCTACGGGACCCAGGGGGTGAATATCACTGTGGAAATGATTCCAAAGCTTCAAACCAAAATTCAGAGAGGGAGGGGTCAGTGGGCAAGGGGGGCAGGAGGGTTAGCTCCTTGTCAGCCCTGACACACAACCTGCCAGCTCTCAGCCTGTGCACTTGTGATCACCTGGTTGCATCCTGGAAACTACCCAGCCACACCTAGGCAGGTGGCCCGCCCCTCCTCCGCGGGTTGAGCAAGCAGGAAAAGGTGGCAGCAAGAGGCAGTGGGCAGATGTGCTGGGCAATGGTGGCCGGAGCCCAAGCTAGGATGGGCTTTCTCTGGGGCCTGGCTCTGCCCCTTTTCTTCTTCTGCTGGGTGGCTGGTGCTCCCAGGAGCTCTGCAGGTAAGGAGGCAAGAGGGTGCCTGTGGGCTTCTCTCCTGACTCTGGGTGGGAGCTTCTGTACTGCAGCCCTTTGTGGGTGAGGGTAGCTCTCTCGGGTTAGTTATCATCAACTATAAAGCTATACATGAAGTATTACTATGGCTGATAAAGAGTATGCAACGGCAATGGGTCAGCTTAAGCACGTGGGACGCTGCAGTACATACAAATGTGAGGTTGCTGTGGGTTTGTCTTTATGCCTCTGAGGGTGTGAGTACGTGGGGCGGGGATAGTTTGGGGGGTCAGGGAGGTGCAGGCTGGTGATAAATCTGATTAAAGCCAAGAATGTGGCTTGACAAGATTCTTTCTCCTCCAAGTTTATTTTCTAGCATGGATTTCTTTCAAAAACCCATTTTTGTGTGAAAAGTCTGACTGTCACAGGCTGCTTGTGGAGGGTGGATTCTGAGAGAGGCAGGGCTTTTATGAAAGAAGAGAATGAACATTGATCTGTAATAGGAACTGTGCGAGGCTTGTCACGTGCATTATCTCTTGTAAAAATAGACTTTATTTTTTAGAGCAGTTTTAGGTTCACAGCAAAATTGAGCAGAAAGTACAGAGATTCCTATGTATCTTCTGCCCACCTCCCCACAGCCTCCTCTGCTATTAACATCCCTCACCAGAGAGGTGCATGTATTACAATGGACGAAGCTACACTGACACATCATTACCATGCGTTATCTTTTAAGACTTTATTTTTCAGAGCAGTTTTAGCTTCACAGCAAAATTGAGAGGAAGGTACAGGGATTTCCCATATACTCCCATCACTATCTTTTTTTTTTCCTTTGTGATCATCACTTTTTTTTTTTTTGACATGGATATACCCATAATGTTTTATTGAATGAAAAAAGTTATAACACAATATATACAGTTTGATGACATTTTGACATATATACACTACTAATACTATGTATAAAATAGATAACTAATGAGAACCCACTATATAGCACAGGCAACTCTACTCAGCCATCACTAGCCTTTTAATCCTCACAATTAACCCTGTGAGAGAGATACAATTCTCATTCTTACTCTCGTCCAGCCCCGCTCCCACCCCCCCACCGTGAGGAGACTGAGGTTTCTTACTGGGATTAAGTAACTTGTCTGCAGAGCCAGGCTTTTATTCCACACATGCCTAACCCCTGGACCACACTGCCTCCTGCATGCACTCATGATCTACCAGGCTTGTGCTGCACTTTTTTTTTTTCTAATTTTTTTTTTTTTTTTTTTTGGCTGCTTTGGGTCTTCGTTGCTGTGCGCGGGCTTCTCATTGTGGTGGCTTCTCTTGTTGTGGAGCATGGGCTCTAGGCATGCAGGCTTCAGTAGTTGTAGCGCGTGGGCTCAGTAGTTGTGGCTTGCGGGCTTAGTTGCTTCACAGCATGTAGGATCTTCCCAGAACAGGGCTCGAAACCATGTCCCCTGCATTGGCAGGTGGATTCTTAACTACTGCACCACCAGGGAAGTCCTGTGCTGCACATTTGACATTTAACTTAATGTAATATTCACAATCCTATGAAATAGGTACCCCAGCTCCATTCCACAGATGGGAAAATGTAGGCTTGGAGCTGGGAGAACCGACCGGGTCACAAGGTTGGTAAGCAGCAGAGCAAGCAACAGAGAGGGGACTCGAACTCAGAGCCCAAAGTCCACATGCTTTCCTCTCCACCAGTTTGATTTGAGGAATGGGTCAGGAGAGCTGCAGCATTCTAGAGCTGTAAAGGGCCAGGGTGGGCTTTGCTCTGTTTGAGAAGACCCCAGTGGGTAAGAAAGTTGGGTGGGGGGTTGTGAGGGCCCCAGAGATGAAGAGGCTATGGGTTTGGGAAGCATGAGGAGGTTTCACTGCAGGATGACCCCACAAGGCTCCCAAGAAAGGAAGAAAATGTGTGAGGGGAGGTCAGTGGTCAGACCCCACAGTTTGAGCTCCAGGCTGTGTGGGTGGCCGCAGAAGGGCTCTGCCTCCACCTGTGGGGACTGAGAGGCTCAGAGAAGTATCTCGGGCTTTGAAGTGGAGAGAAGCAAGTATATTTCCTTAAAAGCGTGGTTTGTGTGTGTAGGTAGACCGCACTGAATGGGTAATGAGAGCGAATGCCATGACCACCTAATCCTCATGCGGGTACAGCCTGAAGCTCTCACTATATGAAAGTAGGTTGTGTGCTCTCAGGTGACTCCTTGAAAGGACATGGTCAGGGAGGGATGCTTAATAACCCCCTGCAGGCTTTGGAATGTAAGGGCTTCCCCATTCCCCTTCCCCTCTGGTCCTCACCCCCATGAGACCCTCGCTGGTAGGAGACAGAGTCAGGATTTGCGCCAGTAAATCATCAGACTCCAGAGCTGGGACTAGCTGGGACACGCCTGGGACTAGAACCCAGTCTCTTGCCTCCTGGCCCAGTGATGCTTCATTATCCAATGGGAGACACAAAAGGACAAGCCGAGGACCTGTCCTGACACCCTGGGTAGAGGTCACCAAATGGTCCTGGCCCTCCTTTGGGTCCTTGGGTACTTTGGGGCCAGTAGGTCTCAGGAAAGACCATCTTAAACCATAAGAACCCCGAAAAAGGGTGCTTATATTTTCATCTTTTCCTTCCAAGAGTAAGGTTACTAGATAAAACACAGGGTGTCCACCTAAATTTGAATTTCAGGTAATGACTTTATCAGTATAAGTATGTCTTAAATATTACATGAGAAATACACATACTAAAAAAATTTGTCATTAGAATAATTCCTTGTTTATCTGAAATTCAAATTCAAATTTAACTGGACATCCTGTATTTTTATTTGCTAAATCTGGCAACCCTCCTCAAGAGGCACCATGGCCCACATACAGAGAGAGCCCCTCCCCCTCTGTAGACAGGAGAGGCACCCTTGTCAGCTCCTAAATATTTGCTGTAGCCTCCCCCGGGCAATGCGTGCCTGCTGGCCCTCCACCCACACGACCTCAGAGTGTCGGTCCAGTGAGCAGAGACATCCTGCCCTGGGGAGACACGCTAGCAGCATCTTTCTAAAAAGTACAGTTTTGCTTCACCTGGCTCCCTGTTTCCTGTGGAAGATGCTGGGTTCATCATTTCTGGAGTTCCAGGGTTCCATCCTTGCCGTCTAAGGCCCGTGTTCAGGAGAGGCTTGAGCAGGTGGGAAGCTTGCCCTTTTCCTTTGCTAGAGCCCCGGGGACTCTGCCTGCTTCCCTCTTTTGCAGCAGCCATCACCCACACTGTCCAGGAAATTCCTCTCCTCCAGTCCCCGCAGCTACCTTTCAACACAAAACCACAGATGTTTCTTGTGGTTGAAGTGTTTTACTTCCATGGGGAAACAGTCACTGGATGAGAAAAGAATTGATAGGAAAGTGACAAGGGGGTTGTGGTGTGATGAATTGGGAGATTGGGATTGACATGTATACACTGATGTGTATAAAATGGATGACTAATAAGAAAATAAATAAATAAATAAACAAACATTAAAAAAAAAAAAAGGAAGTGGCAAGATTCTTCCAGAAAGTTCTAAGAGTCACGGTCCCTGCTCTGCAGTTCTTGGCTCACTTGGGTCTTCTGCCTTTTTTGCTCCCCCTTGAAGCTGGATCCTGGCCCTACACATTCACTCGGATGGTTTCAGACCAATAATCAACTAGATTCTGGGGATTGCTTGCCTCATGTGGGCCATCAGAGGACATCAGTCAGGGCAATCCCAGTTCAATGGCTGCCACACGGGCCTGGTCTTCCCAATAGTGCCTCCTCTTCCTTGAATATATAGATGAAAAATAGGGTAAAAGCAGTCCCCCTCCCCACCTTCCTCCCAGCAGTGCCCAGGGCATAAGCACAAGAGCTTGTGTGAAGTCAGTGCCCTGGGACTCATAGCTCACAAAGTTGGTCTTACCCAACACAGGCCCCAGCACCAGTGGATCAGGCCACACAGAAGTGCCTGCTGTGACTCCAGGGGTCAGGACGAGCTCAGAGGGAGTCTTCCAGAACACTGACCTCACTGAGACCTCTATGTCGAACCATATCTCTTTGGAAACTCAAACCCTAAGCACCCAGACCTCTGATAGGACCTTCCTCCCAGACAGCACCATTTCAGTAGCAGAGAACAGGGAAAACAAGACCATGGCCCTCATAAAAATAATGCCTTCCAAGTCCTCGGCTGTGATCACCACTCTTATGGAGACATCAGCCACAAGTGGCAGCCCCACGGGACGTGGAATGACCACAGTTGAGACCGTCACAGGCACTGAGCTCTTGAAAGCCGCCTTTGACACCCTTTGCAAACTTGGCAGCTCTGAAGAGGCAAAGAGAATAATGGTAGACTTCTTGAAATTAGCTCACACCTCTACAGAAGCCGAGGCCTTGTCCTCGGAGAGCAGCGCTTCCTCTGACAGCTCAGTTCCAGCCATCACCACCTCACAAGCCCTGTCACCTGACATTGCTGCTCTGGTTAAAGCCTTGGTTACCTCCAGCATCAGCAACATTGAGGTGATCAACTGCAGTGTTATAGAAATAGAAGCAACTGCCAGCATCCCTGGGACCTCAGACATAGATCACAGCCCCACGGGAGGAAAGGCCCTGTCTACCCCTGAGACATCAGCTTTGCCTGACTCCACTGAAGTAAAATCACACCTCGCCAGGACCACAACCTCTGCTGAGACCTTGTCAACAGCCAGCGCCACAGAATCAGCCACACCTGACATCACACTCACCATCAATAGCACCACAGAAATGGAAACAACAGCAGCCAAGGCCACGGCCCCCAGTGGAACCTTGGTGACAGTTAGCATGAACCTCTTGGAAGAAAACTCATCCCTCTCTGTTGAGACAACAAGCCACACCGAGGTCTCAGGAGAAGTTACAATCTCCACAGGGACTGCATCAACAGCAGGCAAGGTGACTTCCCCTGCTAGGTTCTCAGCTACGGTCTACAGCCTCTCTGAAGTAACTACCATCATGAGCTCCACCCCCTCAGAGACTTCTACCACAGACATCACATTCAGTGCGCCCGTTCCCAACAGCAGGAGCCCACTTCCCTCTGTCCATCTGGCTACGGCCAACAGCAGCCAAGAAACAAACATCACCTTAGCTAAGACCACAGCCTCAGCAAAGGCCTTGAAGATAGCCAGCACAGCTGGAGGGAAACCCTCAACAGCCACGCCCACCAGTGCTCAGACAAGTCTGACAGATGTTACTGCAGGTGAGCGGCTTACCCCATGTGTGATTTTTGGGGATTTGGGGTTTGGAATCTGCATGTTTAAGGAGTAGGGAGAAAGGAAGGATCTGGGGGCCTATTCTGAGCCCTGTCTCTGATGTCACCTCTTCATGATCTTATAGTGGTTCTTGCCAAAATCAGTAACGAGCAGAATTAAGGTGGTGTATGGAAAAAGTGTGGAGAAATGGTTTGGGATCTCGTCTCTGCCCTTAACAACCTGAGTGACCTAGGACAGGTCCCTCTCCCTCTCTGGGCCTCAGTTTCTCCACCAGTTGCTGGAGGAGGTTGCAATGAAGTCCTTTCCATCTCTGCCATTCTATGGAGTTGACTGTTGAGTAACTACTGTGCACCAGGCAAGGACCCAAATTTTACTTAAAAGACACAGCCCTCATTATCTGAACGCCTCTGGTTCAGCCAGGGCCATACCATGTGGGCATCTGGCCCAAGTTGCTGCCCTCTGAGCAGCTGGGACCCCATGAAAATGGAGCTCACTGGATGCACTTGCTGGGATTGGTGCCGTAAATGGTGACTTAAAATAAATAAATAAATTGGGCAAAGGTTTGGGAGTCTAAAGCTACATCTCTGGGCAGGACAGGAATAAAGACGCAGCCCTAGAGAATGGACTTGAGGACATGGGGAGGGGGAAGGGTAAGCTGAGACAAAGTGAGAGAGTGGCATGGACATATATATATACGCTACCAAACGTAAAACAGATAGCTAGTGGGAAGCAGCTGCATAGCACAAGGAGATCAACTTGGTGCTTTGTGACCACCTAGAGGGGTGGGATAGGGAGAATGGGAGGGAGACGCAAGAGTGAGGGGATATGAGGATATATGTATATGTATAGCTGATTCACTTGTTATACAGCAGAAACTGACAGAAAAATGTAAAGCAATTATACTCCAATAAAGATATTTTTTAAAAAAAGAAATAAAGCTACATCTCTAAGACAACAGATATTTCTCAGGGAAGAGGTGCCTTGTCAGTGGCTGCTGGGTCAGCCCAGCTCCCAGTCAGCCTATAGCCTTCACCTCCACTTCCCATCACTCTTTTCTCGTGCCTCATCCCTGCAGTATCCTCAGCTTGCACTGCCTTTTTTGGGGGGGTGAAATAAAAATATTAATCACAACCACCTTACTGAATATTTTTTGTATTCCAGGCAGAGATGATATAAAAATATTTCACAGCTAGTGAGCATTGGCACCAGCTGAAGTTTCTCTCTGATGCCAGGCAGTATACTACTGTATGACCTTTGTATGCTATCTCCTCTAACTAAACCTTCAAAACTACCTTATGAGGTGGGTATTCTTACCCCCCACCTGACAGATGAGGAAATAGATTTAAAGATGGTAAAAAAGTAGCAGTGGAATTCCAAGTGAAAGTCTGTTTGATTCCAAAACTCAGTCTCCTGTTGTGCTTTTATTTTTAAAGGCTCAATTTATTAATATATTTTTATTTTAAAAAGCTTTTCTTTTATTTGTTGATTAGATGATACATTCACGTGATTTGAAATTCAGTAAGTACAAAAGAGTACACCATAAAATGTCTTTCTCCCATTGCTGTCCCCCAACTCCCCAATTTTCCTTACATACATAACTGATGGTATCACTTTCTTGTGAATCCTCTTCTGGACATGAAATAGGCATATGGAAGCATAAGAAGGAAGATGAAAGATATCTACATATTATATCAATATAATATAGACATAGATACTATATCATATAGCTATAGAATAATATCTCTCATCTTCCTTTTCATGCAAATGGAGCATGTGTTAAACACAGATCTCTGAGACAAGGCTATTCTTTTTTATGGCTTCTCAGTATTTTGTTTTACAATAATTTATTTAACCAGTGTTTTATGGATGGACATTTAGGTCTTTTTTTTTTTTTAACATCTTTATTGGAGCATAATTGTTTACAATGGTGTGTTAGTTTCTGCTTTATAACAAAGTGAATCAGCTATACATATACATATATCCCCATATCACTTCCCTCTTGCATCTCCCTCCCTCCCACTCTCCCTATCCCACCCCTCTAGGTGATCACAAAGCACCGAGCTGATCTCCTTGTGCTATGTGGCTGCTTCCCACTAGCTATCTATTTTACATTTGGTAGTGTATATATGTCCATGCCACTCTCTCACTTTGTCCCAGCTTACCCTTCCCCCTCCCCATGTCCTCAAGTCCATTCTCTAGTAGGTCTGCGTCTTTATTCCCGTCTTGCCCCTAGGTTCTTCATGACCTTTTTTTTTTTTTAGATTCCATATATATGTGTTAGCATATGGTATTTGTTTTTCTCTTTCTGACTTACTTCACTCTGTATGACAGACTCTAGGTCCATCCACCTCACTACAAATAACTCAATTTCGTTTCTTTTTATGGCTGAGTAATATTCCATTGTATATATGTGCCACATCTTCTTTATCCATTCATCTGTCGATGGACACTTAGGTTGTTTCTATGTCCTGGCTATTGTAAATAGAGCTGCAATGAATATTGTGGTACATGACTCTTTTTGGACATTTAGGTCTTTTCCAGTATTTTGTTATGACAAACAGTGCTGCAGTAAATAGCACATTTTTCAAATGTGTGTTATTTTCTGTAGGATAAACTTCTAGGAGTGCAACTCCTGGATCAATTCTAATAGTATTCTAATAGGAAGAAACGACTAAAATGTGGCAGGTAAAGGCAGGCAGATTAGGGCTCAAGAAAAGGCAGAAGTTGCCTACAAGCTGCTAAGTCAGGAAGGCTGGATTGAAAGACCTCTGCCAACCTGGAGCTGGAAGCACTGGCTGAGTGCATCCCCTCAGGGACCAGCCTCTCTGCAGCCTTCTCCAGGGCTGGCCCCTTTCCTAACAGCCCCATCCGGGCCTCCAGGCCTTGAGAACATTCTAGATCCACTTTCATTTCTCCTTCCTCACACTACTCTTTTGACTTCTCCAAATGGGGATGGGGCCTCTAGCCATCATTTCCTTCCCTCTTGTTGGGAAGACACTACGATGGGTCCAGTTACTGGAGAGAAGGAATCCTTTCTCTTTGCAGTGAATAGAGGTAAGGTCCTATGTGAACACAGACTCATTTACACATGAGCGTGAGCACACACACATGTGCAGCTTGGGGACAGAGACTGGGTAGCACAGTTCACATCTTGATTCCTGAAATGACTTACCCATATTTTCATCTTCCTACTGTTCTCAACTTGCAGGTGAGGATGGAGGCTTCCTCCTCCTGAGGCTGAGCGTGGCCTCCCCAGAAGACCTCACTGCCCGCAGAGTGGCAGAGAGGTTGATGCAGCAGGTGAGTGGCACTTTCTGTGCCGGGGAGTAGAGGAGAGTGAGAGGTTCTTGGAGACCCTGGGGAAGATCTGCAGGATGCAGAAGATACTGTACACTTGGGAGGGTCTAGTTTCTTATGGAGTATTAGGAGTGAGATCTAAGAATCCCTGCCTGGCTTTGCTTCTGCCTGTTTTTCCTGAGTTCTGAATTCCCCTTCTCTGCTATGTAAAAAAAGATTCTTTCCCTCATCCCAATTTCCTCAGGCTTTAGGAAGATCAGGCTTTCTGGCCCCTGGGAGAAGGTCAATGTTATAAATAGGCAGATAGGCAGGACTTTAGTTGCAAGTGGCGGCAACCCGACTCATTGTAGCTTATACAATAGGCAAGGTATTGGCTGAGAAACCTAGAAGTGGCTGTCCAGCTTCAGTTATGGCTGGATCCAGAAGCTCAAACAGGATCATCAGGACTTTCTCTTTCTCTCCCCCTCTTAGCTCTGCTCCCTTCATTCCTCAGAGTCTCTTCATATGTAAGGAAAGGTGGCTGTGACAGCCCTAGATTCACAAGGCACTTACCTCTCCCAAGATCTGCATATCATACTAGGGAAGGACTGATCTCATTGACCCAGAAGGGCCACCATGACTGACAGCCCGACCTGAACCACATGGAATGGGAAGGAAAGGCCCCAAAGGAAATAAAGATGTTAGACAGAAAACAAACAAAAAACCCCCCATAGATGTACGCTCTAGATGGGGACCAATATTATATTTGTAGAAGTTGGGAAAATTCTCCTAAAACCCAGATCCCTGGACAAAGCTTCTAGTGGTGGAATTCTAGGGTTAGGGTTTTGGGGGATGGTGTGAGTCATTGGAAGGTTAGAATGAGTCAGCTCAGCCTAGCTCTTGTGCCCCCATCTTGCTGCCAGGGGATGATGGGAAGAGGGAATATTTGGGCCCTGGAAGTTCTCTTAGTGGAAGGGGGGCCTATCAGGACTCCCATAATAAGGAGGTCCCTGAACACGGCATGGGGTTTTTAAGTGGGAGAGCCAAATAAGTGAAAAATTCCCACTGCACATGATAATCCCAGTAGCAAATGTGAATCCTGGTTGAAGAAGGAAGCCAAGGATATGTCAGATCTGAGCCCCTCAAACTGGAAACTATTTCAGGGGTCAGAAAGAAGCCAGGGAGATAGGAGCAGATCAGGAGCTGAGGTGCAGGAACCAGGCCATGCCGGTGTTGGGCGTCAGTTCTCGTTGGGAGCTGTCCACTGGCGAAAGGCTCAGGGGTCAGGCAAACAACAAGCATTGGTGCCACGTAGACCTGAGTGTGAATTCCAGTTCCTCACTGTGTGACCTTCGGCAAGGTACTCCGTATTACTTTCCTTCCTTGTAAAATGAGGCTGGTACTACCTGCTTTCTAAGGTTACTGTGAAGTTTAAATGGCATGAAGGACCTAGCCTATGCCCAGCCTGCAAGAGGCTCAGAAAGTGCTGCTAGCCTCCTCATATGTTCCCTTTTGCCCACCAGCTCGACTGTAAACTGCATATGTTTATGTCTCCCATCCAAGTCTCCCTGCTGCGTGTCAGGAGGGGCTGAAGAACATCAGCTATGACCAGGCACTGCCATGTGCGGAAGCGGGCAGTGCTGCCTGCGGCCTGGGCCCCAGCACGACTGGAGCCATGTTACCGGGAAGGTTCCCATGTAGATCAGCAAGCCACGGCCTTACCCAGTCATGGCAGTGGGACCCTGGCTCACATATGCCTGGGTGTACGTGTGTAGGGAGGGGGTGGGGTCTTCGCCTGTTCCAGAGACGTCCTTGGACTTCCCCTGGCGTGTGTGTTGTGTTTCAGTAAAGAGTGACCTGATCACCCATCTGTCACCTGCTGTGTGCTTCCATCCTACATTAAAATTACCCTCAGTGTGGCCCAGGGTCACGTTTTTATGGTACAGGAATTTTGTGCACCCTCACTGCTACCTCCCTCCTTCATGCTCCCCACGTTCTCAGTTTGGACCTTGATTACAGCACTGACTGAGGCTGGCCCTGGAGCCTCTTGAACTGTGAGCTCCTTCAGAGCAGGAACCACATCTGTTTATCTCGGTATCCCCGGAACCTAGCAGAGTGCCTGGCCTGTAGTAGGATCACAGAGAATGTTTGTTGAATGGACTTGAATTTCAAATTTTCGACACAAGCAATATTCAATTATTCCTCCCGCATAGCTCATAAGTCATGTTGTTTTTAAAATTAAACTTGGCTTATTTTTTTTCTATTATAGAAGTAAAACTTGCATTTAAATTTTTGAGAAATTCGAAAGAACCAAGAGATGGGGGGAAAGGAAATGAGAAGGCGGGGAAGAGAAAGAAAGAAATGTCTAAAATCCCACCTCTAGTTGTCTGGAGTTGTCTAGTTGTATGTAATCCAACCATTGTTAATGTATATGTTCAGCCTCTCCACGTGGGTGGTTCTGAGTGGATCTCCACCAAGAGGTACCTTACATTCAATATTTCCAAGATCAAAGTACTAACCTTACCCCTAAACCTGCTCTGCCTGCATCTTCCTCATCTCAGTTAATGTCAGTTGCATCCTTCAGTTTGTCGAGCCCGAATCCTTGGAACTATTTCTTATTCCTCTGTTTCTTTTTTTTTTTTCCACATGTTATATCCAATTCATGAGGAAATGCTGTTGGCTCTATTGTCATCAAAATATGCCCAGCACATGAGCCCACCTCACCATCTCTACTGACTGCTCTCACCCTAGTCCAAGCTGCCATCGTCTCTCACCTGGATGACTAGTATCTTCTTATCAAGCCTCCCTGTCTCTACCTTTTCCCCCCACTCCCTATCTAGTCCCAGTACATCAGCCAGAGCTGTCTTTTTATAACGTAAGGCAGACTGTACCACTCCTTTGCTCCAACCCCTCCCATTTCATTCAGAGAAAAAGCCACGTTCCTACAGTGCTGCAAAACTGTCCACGATCTGCACCCCTCCACCAGCCTCTTGAACTTGCTCACTGCACACGAGCCACACTGACTTCCTTGCTGTTCCTCAAATGTGTCAGGCCCTGAATGCATGCTGCTGCTTCAGGACCTTTGCATGCACTGCTCAGTCTGCTTAGAATTCTTCTCCTCCAGATATCCTCTTGGCTAACTCCTCCGCCTCCTTCACCTTCTCAGTGGGTCTACCTAACCACTCTCCTCTGCTTTGATTTTCTTCATAACACTGATCACAACCTAACATAATACATGTTTTTTTGTCTTGTTTATTATCTGTCTCCCTCATCTAGAATGAAAGAGTTTGCACACTGCAGCATCCCTAGCATCTAGGATAGTGCCTGGTACAAAAAAGGCTCTCAGTAAATACTTGTTGAGCAAAAGAAGGAAACAAGACAACTTGGATATTGCTTTGAATAAGGGGAGTGTGTGTTTTCAGTTGACTCCCTTCCTCTTGCAGAGTGGGGCAGAATGAGTTTTATAAAGTAGATTGGACAAAAATAATCCAAACATTCATCTCGGTATATTTGTTCAGCACCTGCAACAGAAGAAAGACTATGTTGTGTGCCTTGGGGGATTCAAAGATGTCTCTTCCACATGGATTAAAGTTAGTTGGGGGAGGAAAACTCCTACTCATGCTTAGAAGCCCAGGTCATCCACTACTTCCTCATGGTGGCTTTTCTCAAATTCCCTAAAGGGGAGCTAACATGCTATGTCATGATTTATTTATTATAAGTTTGTTAAATCAGGACAAAGCACCTTATATTATCCATCCCTGTAGCCACAGAACCTAGCACAGAGCCACGGAGGGCACTCAAATGTTTGCTGAATGACTTAGAGGACGGGCTGTGTGAGCAGATGACCATGAAATATGGGCACTGAGCTCTGAAAGGTAAGAAAATGACATTCAGTGTTGAAGTAACAGAAGATAGATTTAATGATATAATTATTAAGCTGCACTATAGTTAGGCATGAATTGAGAGCAGTTTATATAACACTGCTGTTACAGAAACCCAATTTTTAAATAATTTTTCTTGTTTTGCACTTATTCAAACAGATGATACCTAATAAAGTGGATAATTTAATCTTAATTACATACCTATAAAGACATACATGTACATACAGTGCTGATTACTGTTATTATTGGAAGCCAAAAAAATCTGTAAAATATGGGATACACCAATTAAAAGCATTTAGGAATTAAAGTGTATAATTTTGCTTCTGTGTGTGTGTGTGTGTGTGTGAGAGAGAGAGAGAGAGAGACAGAGAGAGAGAGAATTACTGGAAATGACCACAGTTAGCAGAAGTAATGTTACCAAACCAGCAAGAACCAGAAGTGCCTGGAGAAAATTCTCCGGTTATTTAAGATTCAAACGTGTGTATATATGAGATGAAAATGCCACATATTTCATAAAGACAAAGGTGGGCGTGGACCTAAACAAGACAACCTGTCTAAAGTCTCCTGTGACTCAGCACAGACTCAGAAGGCAAAAACGCAAGGCCATGATGAGGACAGCGTGAAGTGGAACTTTTCTGACAAGAGGCTTCAACTGAAGCTTCTGCACAGCCCATCCTTCCTTCATCCCTTGTGAGGGGGACTGGCCACCAGTTAGTGGAAAGCAGTGAATGGTAACTAATCCCATGAGTGCACCACAAATTGAAGTGAGTGGGCACGTTTTTTGGTATCAATAAATAAGTACATTGGTATATCATACCAGTGCTCGGTTATGCATCATCCTGGTCATTAAAAGCTGGCCCAGGGCTTCCCTGGTGGCGCAGTGGTTGAGAATCTGCCTGCCAATGCAGGGGACACGGGTTCAAGCCCTGGTCTGGGAAGATCCCACATGCCGCGGAGCAACTAGGCCCATGAGCCTCAACTACTGAGCCTGCGCGTCTGGAGCCTGTGCTCCGCAACAAGAGAGGCCGCGACAGTGAGAGGCCAGCGCACCGCGATGAAGAGTGGCCCCCGCTCGCCGCAACTAGAGAAAGCCCTCGCACAGAAATGAAGACCCAACACAGCCAAAAATAAATAAATAAATAAATTAAAAAAAAAAAAAAAGCTGGCCCAAGGGTGTTTCTGGAAGGTTCCTTTGAGAGCAGGGAAGGTTGGGCAGGGGAATCTGTGTCTCTGGCCAAACATCTCCCCAGACAGCTCCCTTCGCTCCCCCAGTGCCCACTGAGGGTGTCTCAGCTGCTTGCCACCAACCGGGGGTAGGGGTGTGTGGTCTCTCCTTCCTCTCTGCTAAGCCAACACGTGCCTGGAACCCTGAAGCAGAGCCCATCAGTTCTTTATTCCAGGTGCGTAAGTGACAGAATCACAGAGCCAGGGAGTTGATGAAAATGTGCAGCTGTGTCCTTGATCTAAACATGCCATTCAGAAGAAGCCTTTCCTTCCCAGCCAGGAGGCTGCTCGGGCGCCGTCCTCCTTTCTCATGACTCCCTCTCTCTACATGCCCAGCGCCTCAGCCGTTCTGACCAGGTTGCCAGATAAAATACAGGACACCCAGTTAAATTAGAATTTCAGGTAAACAATGAATGCTTTTTAAAATATATGGATATCCCAAATATTTCATGGGACATTCTTATAGTAAAACATTGTTCGCGGTTTATCTGAAATTCAAATTTAACTGGGCTTTCTGTATTTTTATTGTTAAATCTGACAACCCTACTTTTAATGCCTCCACTCCCACCAGTGTCCCCACCTCTTCCCTTTTCCCAGTCTGTGGGTTTCCTTCTGCTGTGGCAAGCCCCCAACCTTTTCTTAGGCTTACGGACAGCTCCACTGCCTCTGGCAGGATTGTCCGCGACACACATTCTGTCTTTCTGCTCCACCTCCATTTCTCAGTGGGAGCAGAAGAAGCTTAGTGTCTGAACATGGATGAGGGGAGGAAGGACTTCGGGTTTGGGTGCCTTGCTCCCCATTTCCACCTTGCTTTTGTTCTATCAGTTTTCCCTTTAGCAGGTTTGATGACACAAAGTATAATAATCTTGTCTTGCACAGCATGGGTCGATCCCTTGCCAAGGGGCCTCACTGGGTTGAGGATGAGACGTAAATTTTGTACTTTACCCTAAAAGAGAGCCTTCCCCTACCTGACCTCAAGTCACGTTACAAAGTCCTCATCGCATAGCTTAGTTTTGGGATTGCAATGGTCAGGGCACGGCAGTCTCGCCAGTCTACCATGCTTCCGTCATCCCTCCCTCCTTGTTTTACATTCCCTTCTTTCTAACTGTTGGACAACTCCCCACCCCCCATGCTGTCTCTCTTCAGTGCCATATGTGCTTAATTCTTTTGATTTAAATTTTTATTATTTTTTTAAGTTAATAAAATTTATTTTCAGAGTAGTTTACGTTCACAGTAAAATTGAGCCAAAAGTACAGAGAATTCCCACATAACCCCTTCCCCCCACACACTTACAATTTCCCCCACTATTGACATACCCCATCAGAGAGCATCTGTTACATCTGTTACAATCAATGAACCTATGTTGGTTGACACATCATTAGCATCCAAAGCCCATAGTTTACGTTAAGCTTCACTCTTGGTGTTGTATGGGTTTTGACAAATGTATTATAACATGCATTTGCCATTGTAGTGACGTACAGAATAATTTTACTGCCCTCAATATCCTCTGTGCTCTGCCGATTCATCCTTCCCTCCTTCTTAAGCCCCTAGAAACCACTGATCTTTTTACTATCTCCACAGTTTTGCCTTTTCCAGAATGTCATATACTTGGAATCATAAGCTATGTAACCTTTTCACTTTGGCTTCTTTCATGCAATAATATACATTTAAGTTTCCTTCATGTCTTCTCATGGCTTGATATCTCATATCTTTTTAGTGCTCTGTAGTATTCCATTGTCCGGATGTACCATAGTTTATTTACCTATTCATCTACTGAAAAACATCTTGGTGACTTCCAAATTTTGGCAATTATGAATAAAGTTACTATAAACATATGTGTATAGGTTTTTATGTGGATATAAGTTTTCATCTCCTTTAGGTAAATACCGAGGAGTGCAATCGCTGGATCATATGGTAAGAGTATGTTTAGTTCTGTAAGAAATTGTCAAACTGTCTTCCACAGTGGCTGCACCATTTTGGAATTCCCAGGAGCAGGGAATGAGAATCCCTTTTGCTCCACATCCTTATAGCATTTGGTGTTGTCAGTGTTCTGGGTTTTGGCCATTCTCATAGGCGTGTAGTGGAATCTTATTGTTTTAATTTGCAATTCCCTAATGATGTATGATGTTGAACATTTTTTCATATGCTTACTTGCCATCTGTATATCTTATTTGGTGAGGTCTATGCTCAGGTCTTTTGCCTATTTTTTAATCAGGTTGTTTGTTTTCTTGTTGTTGAGTTTTAAGAGTCCTTTGTATATTTTGGATAACAGTCCTTTATCAGATGCATCTTTTGCAAATATTTTCCCCCAGGCTTGTCTTCTCATTCTCTTGAAAGAAGTTTTTAATTTTAATGAAGTCCAGCTTATCAGTTCTTTCTTTCATGGATCATGACTTTGGTGTTGTATCTGAAAAGTCATTACCATACCCAAGGTCATCTAGGTTTTCTCCTATGTTATCTTTTAAGAGTTTCATAGTTTTGTGTTTTACATTTATGTCTTGATCCATTTTGAGTTAGTTTTTGTGAGGGGTGTAAAGTCTGTGTCTAGAGTCATATTTTTGCATGTGGATGTTCAGTTGTTCTAGTACCATTTGTTGAAAAAGCTGTCTTTGTTTCACTGTGTTGCCTTTGCTCCTTGGTCAAAGATCAGTTGACTATATTTATGTGAGTCTATTTCTGGGCTCTCTATTCTGTTCCACTGATCTATTTGTTTATTCTTTTAATAACATCACACTGTCTTGATTACTATAGTTTATAAAGTACTTAGCTTAAAAGTAAGTCTTGAATTAGGTAGTATAGGTCTTCTGACTTTGTTCTTCTCCTTCAGTATTGAGTTGACTATTCTAGGTCTTTTGCCTCTCCACAGAAACTTTAGAATCAGTTTGTGAATATCTATAAAAAATCTTGCTGGGGTTTTGATTGGGATTGCATTGAATCTGTAGATCAAGCTGGGAAGAACTAACTTCTTGACAGTATTGAGTCTTCCTATCCATGGACATGGAATATCTCTCCATTTATTTAGTTCTATGATATCTTTCATCAGAGTTTTGTGGTTTTCCATATATAGACCTTGTGTATATTTTGTTAGATTTATACCTAAGTATTTAATTCTATTGGTTGGTTGCTAATGGACATGGTAACGTGCTTTTAATTTCAAATTCTATTTGTTCATTGCTGGTATATAGGAAAACAATTGATTTTTGTACATTAACCTTGTATCCTACAACCTTGTTATAATTGCTTAATAGTTTCAGGAAGGTTTTTTAGAATCAATTCTTTCAGATTTTCTACATAGACAATCATGTCATTTGTGAACAATGACAGTTTCATTTCTTCCTTCCCAATCTTTATACCTTAAAAAGAATCTTTTGTGTCTTATTGAATTAGTTAGGACTTCCAGTACAATGTTGAAAAGCAGTGGTAAGAGGGGACATTCTTGCCTTATTCCTGATCTTAGCTGGAAAGCTTTGAGCTTCTCACCATTAAGTATGATGTTAGCTGTAGGATTTTTTGTAGAGTGTGTGTGTGTGTGTGTGTGTGTGTGTGTGTGTGTGTTTTAACAAGCTAAGGAAGTTCCCCTCTATTCCTAGTCTGCTGAGAGTTTTCATCATAAAAGGGTGTTGAATTTTGTCAAATGCTTTTTCTGCATCTATGGATATGATCATGTGATTTCTTCTTCAGTCTGTTGACGTGATAGATTACATTAATTTATTTTAAAATGTAGAACCAGACTTGCGTACCTGGGATAAATGCCACTTTATTGTGGTGTATAACTCTTTTTATTCATTGTTGGATTCGATTTGCTAATATTTTATTGAGGATTTTTGCATCTATGTTAATGAGAGATTGGTGTATAGTTTTATTTTCTTGTGATGTTTTTTTCTGGTTTTAGTATTAGGAAAATGCTGGCCTTACAGAATGAGTTAGGAAGCTTCCCTCTGCTTCAGTCTTCTGAAAGAGATTATAGAGTTGGTAGAATTTCTTCCTGAAATGTTAGGGATCAATAGAATTCACCAGTGAACCTATTTGGGCTATGTGCTTAATTCTTTTTTTTTTTTTTTTGCCACGCCACCCAGCACGTGGGATCTTAGTT
This sequence comes from Balaenoptera ricei, assembly GCF_028023285.1. NCBI lineage: Eukaryota > Metazoa > Chordata > Mammalia > Artiodactyla > Balaenopteridae > Balaenoptera > Balaenoptera ricei. Next base: position 89,966,985 of record NC_082642.1, on the reverse strand, counting down.
CTTCTACCAGGGATCGAACCCTTATCCCCTGCAGTGGAAGCGCAGAGTCCTAACCACTGGACCACCACAGAATTCCCATGTGCCTAATTCTTGATAAATGAATGCTGGGGTTAAATGAATGTGGTTCTATATGGAGACTTGATTACACTTGGGGGCATTTGAGGGTAAAACGACAGACTTGTACACACTGGGAGGCGCTTCACCTGCTGGGTGAAGTCGTTCTCTACGTAAAGCAGACAGTTTGGAGTCTCTGCTCAGATCAGAAATCATGTTTCTCTTGGAACTTCTTCCAACACCACTTACTCACCTACAAGTCTGAGCCTGATCACCAGGTTTGTATCATGTGACCTCTTTTCCTACTCTGTGGTTACACTTGATTGGACCAGGGAGGGACAATTGACATAAGCTGGACCAATCAGATTCTCTCTTCATGGATTTGGGATATAGGACCAAAAGGCAACTACCCAGCTTCTGCATAGGATTGGAACCGAGGTGCTCTGGACACAGGGGGTGTGGACCAGTTGTCGCTGGAGTTGTTATACCAGATATGTGTAAAGTTCTGCCTGCTAAGAGAGAAGGATGAGGTGGAAACTGATCAGGTTCCTGGGAAGAGCAGACAGAGTGGGGCTGAGGGACTATGGGGTGGAGCAGCTCAAAAGACTCCAACTGGGGCCCAGGAAAGGACAGAGAAAATGTATCAGGGGTTGGGTACCCTAGATCTAAGGATGGGGTGGTTCCTGGAAAGGGAGCTGAAATGATTTAATCCTTCCTCCAGGGAACACTCCAGATAGGAAAAGGCACTGCATACTTATCCTCTTGAAACTGATGGGCAGAGACCAGCAAGGCAGGGAGGGGTCCTGGGAGAGAGTTGGGGATACTCCATATGGGGGTATCCTTACCAGCCTCCTCAGAGGGCCAAGCCTTGGCTTGTGTTGGGGGGAGGGGAAGAAAGGGATATGGAGACTGAAGCAAAGATCCAAGTCTGGGCTGGAGTAACCGAGCTTCCCGACATGGAGTAACTGAGGGCTGAAGCAGGACTGGGTCCAACCGACCTCGGCTCCCTCCACCCTCTGTCTCAGGCCCTTTAGCCACCAGAGGAAAATCATGAATGAAATCCATGGCTTTGGGAACACAAAAAGTCAGAGGGATTTTATTTAAATAGACTTTAATTAGAAGTAAACTGGAGACTTTTGTGTGCAAATGTATTTTGGTTTTTAATTTAGAGCCATCACCCCATCAACTCTGGTGTGCGCACGTAGTGTTCCTGTAGGTCACTGTCCTCTGTGTGGGTATGCCTCTGTGAGAATCCATCTATTTATATAGTAGGCCTTTATGGCCTCTTCCTGTCAGCCTCTGCGTCTTCCGTACTGACAAGGTGTGGTCTTTATTATTCATTCCCATTATTCATTCTTCTTAAAGAATCCTGAATCCTCATCAGTCACCTTACTTCTTCCAGTCTCCCTAAACCACGGCGCCTGGGAGTGTGTGCAGGTGAGGCTGGGGTGGCTCCTGAGGTATCATAGGCCACAGCAGCCCGTTCGGGGCAAGGCCTCAGCTTTAGGAGCCCAGCGGGTAGGAGAAACGGGTCCCGGACCAGCCCCAGAAGCGCAGGAGCACGAACAACACGACCCCCAGCAGCAGGAGGGCGCCCAGGGCCCCGAAAAGGATCCCGAAGAAGGCGCCGAGTTTCAAACTCAGGTGCTCACAGCGCTCGCCCCAGGGCGTGTAGATGGAGAAGGGCTCACAGCTGGGGACAGAGAGAGGGGACACGGTCAGCAGGGCGCTCAGCCTCCCCATCCCTCCTCTCTGTCGGGCCAGAGGAGGTTTTCCACGACAGGCTCGGCTCCCCTCTAGGGAAGGGGCGGACTCAGCCCTGACTTGGAGCTGAGGGGAGGCCACTGGGCTACCAAGGCAGGCGGGGACGGGGGGTGGGGGGGTGGTGGTGAATTCATCTAAGGTCGCCTCCACAGGGACTTCGGGGAGGGGCGGGGCTGGCCGCAGGTGAGCATGCGCAGTCACAAACCCTGCCTGCCCCCGGAGAGCTGGGGTCCAGTGCTAGGCTCCACCCGCCCCCTCCTTGGACCCGGGAGCGGAGAGGGCTGGGCCCATCTGCAACTGCAGTGGGAACAAGCGTAGACGGAGGGCACCGATGTGACAAGAGGGCCCAGGTGGCGCTGCCCCTCTCCATGGCAGGCCTGCGGCCTAGTGCCCTCCCCTCACGGGAGACCCTCAGACTGCTGATGAACCGTTGGGACAGAGGGCGCCAGTTTGAGAGGGCCTCCCCTGACTGTTACTCTTAAGGAGGGGCAGGGCCGGGCCTAGACACAAGACAATGGGTTCCTTTTCCACAACGAGGCAGCAGGCTGTCCACCCAAGAAGCAAAATCAGGTGGGAGAGTCTGGCTTTGGAACCCCGATCCTGTTACTTAACTTGCTGGGTACCTTAGGCAGATTCCTTATCGTCTCTAAGCTGCAGTTTTCTCATCTCTAAAGTGGTCATAATATCTACCCAGTAGCTGGTTTGAGTTGATAGGTAACATAGCAACTTTTTCATCCGCACAGTTTAGGCATGGACACATCTTCTTTTCCATTGTCCCTTTCCCCTCTGATCCCCTTTCTCTTAATTACAAATGGAACCATCCTAAATTTTCAGACACCATGGCATTTCTGGACCCCTTGCAGCTTGGATTCCCAGCACTGCCCGCCGCCTCATGCCCCCAGCCCCGCCCACCTGCAGCGGGGCCCATCGGGCAGGTGCTGGCACTGGCCTCCGTGCTCACAGTAGCCCTCACTGCATGGGGACACGCAGGTGAAGCCGCTCTGGGGGTGGAAGACCAGGTGGTAGCCCTTGTATCCGCTGCATTGGAAGTAAGTTTCCAGCGTGCTCACATTCACTGTCAGGTGGGATAAAAGTGAATATAGAAAGCAACCAATTAACACCAGATCTATACCTTTTGGATAAAGAATTCCATTTTCAGGCACTTATCCTGAGAAATAATTGGAAACACACATGAAAACTACATATGTTCATGGAAGACCAGAGCAGCATGGTTAATAAGAGCAATGATGTTCAACAGGAGTGGTTTTGTTAAATATTGTGCAACTGATAAGCACCACGGTATGAAAAATGCATTGGTTAAGAGCATATGCTTTGAAATCAGCCAGACCTGAGTTGAAATTCAGACTCTACTACTAACTGGTTGTGTGATTTAGGGGAAATTTCTTAACTCTTTCAGCCTCAGTTTCCTTATTTTTAAAAGGAAACTACCTTGCTGTAAATTTTAAATGAGGTAATATATACAGAGTATTCAGTACAGTGCCTGACACAGGAAGCCCTCATTAAATGGTCACTATTAGTATAACATTCTTTTTAAAATCTATTATAGCACACTATATTAAGACATATTGTAAAATAATATATGAAATTGGAATGTGTATACAATATACAAGATAATATGTTCACAATTATTTCAGTAATGAGGAGGTTAACAAACATTAGGTATGATTTGATCCCTTTGTTGTAAATAAATTTATATGTGTGAAGGTTCCTATGCATAAAAAAAATTCAGAAAAATAGGTGCAAAATGGATTTGTCTCTGGGGACTGGGATTACAAGTGATTTTTTTTTTCTTTTTGTTAATTTGTGTTTCCTAAAGTTTCTACAATAAACACATTGTACTTGTATAATAAAAATTGTGGGATGTTTGTTTGTTTGTTTGTTTTCTCTAATAAAAGGCACAATCAGGTCTGGGGTGTCCTCTTAACCCCAACCCTACCCCCCTACCACCCATACGCATGGTAGTTTGGAGAATTTCACATCGTTGTCCCTGGGACGGAGGAGGCTTAGCCTGGATTCTAAAAGAAGCTCTGGCTTGGTCCTGGACCCAGGTAACACAGCAGCTTCTGTTGGGTTTGACATACTCACTGCCCTGTTCTCTGCCTGACTCACAAAATACAGTGGGCTATTCCTTTCCTTCCCTGGCAAGCTTGCCAACCTATCTCATTCCTGTTCCGGGATAATTAGGGGCTGTCAGAGTTGAAAGGGACCTCAGAAATCCCATCTCATTTTCCAGATGGGACTGTGGAGGCCTAGACTGGGGATGGCTTTTGCATGGGGTCACACTCTTTCGGGGAAGGGATATCTCTGCCCCTGGGCCAGGTCTCCAGCCTTCAACTTAATATCTCCAGCTGGAGGGCAAAGGCAAAAAGAATGTCCTTGTTTATGTTTATAAAGTACAATGGTCTTTTAACCAAATCATTAACAATTTTGTGGAAAGAAAACCGCTAGCAGTGATGGTCAGGAAAGCGGCAGTTGAAGTAATTGCTCTGTGAAACTGTACACGTGGGGATTCATCAAGCAGTATTTTGTGCGCCTGTTCTTGAATTTAGAAGGCTGGTGGGTAAAATGTTCACAATTTCTCTCAAAAATTACAAACAAAAAAACCTAAATTAACTTAATTTTTGTCTGTGGCTCGCTGTAGAACACATTTCAGCCATGGGTTTGTGTGGGCTGCAGATCTGTGACAGGCTCCCTCTGCTTACCTCCCCCCTCAGCTATCCCAGTAGCTGTCCCCAAGACAGTGACTCACGAGCCGTCATACTGTACACGTCCCTCCTGCGGATGGGGTGGAAGGTCACGTTGTTCCTGGGCCCCGCACTTCTCTTCCACCTCCTCCATGGAGTTAAGAACGCCTCCACCACTGCGTCTAGCAGCTGGGTATTCAGGAAGTTGATGACAGGGCCCCCAGGGCGGTACTGGAACTCCGAGATGATGTTCCAGCAGTGAAGGGAGCTTCCTGAGGCCAGTGCTGTTGGGGGTTCACTGTATGGGAGGGGTGCAGTGAGGGGCCAAAGGGTGAGGAGTTTGGGGGAGGACCCGGCGACCAGGTGGGGACAGTCCCACTTACATTCGATCCACTTGTCTGTTCCAGAGAAAGGCCCGCACATCCAGGTTCCTCAGTCTATAGGCCACCTAGGGCAGAGGATGGGAGTCGGGGTGGAAGGGTGGAAGTGAGGGTGAGGCCCAATCCAGAGAGGAGACCCTTCCCACTTTAATGCACATATTCTCCCTTTCTGTTTCCTTCTTCCCTTTTTTTTTTTTTTTTTCTGGCCACACCCCACGGCTTGTGGGATCTCAGTTCCCTGACCAGGGATTGAACCCAGGGAACTCCCTGTTTCCTTCTTTGAAGATGAGGACCCAAGACACCAGAATGTTTCTTATGCATTTCTGCATCCCCACACCCCAGCCTAGCCTGGTGACTGGCACAGGTCCCTGCTTAATAGAAGTTTGTTGGTGAGTGAAGGACTTTACATATCCTCACCCCCACTTCCTATCACAAGGGGAGAATCTGAAATGAATGACCTCTACCTTGCCTCTGATCCCCGATTTACCCATTCATTCTCTCCCCACGTGTATATTGAACAGAGATTATATTTAGCCAGTCCTAGGGGATGGTCAGGTGTGAGGGATGTCAGTGTGACTTAGGAACAGTCCATTCTTAAAGACCCATAGTCTGGCGCAGTAGACAAATGTCAACAGATTTTACCATACAGAGTGTGGAGTGCTGTAGTAGTAGTAGTAGCAACAGTAGTAATAATCATTTGGATAATTTTTTTAATACATTGTGTTTTAGGCACCGTGCTGAGCGCTCTACCTACATTATCATTTAAACCTTGACACAAACCATTGACATAAGTACTGTTATTACTTTTATTTTTACAGATGGGAGTTCAAATAATTTGTCTAATTATTACACCTGCTCTAGTGAGTGGTAGTGTCAGGATTTGAACCTGGGTAGGATTCTAGAGCCTCAATAACTCAACTATTGTGCTACTTTGCCTGTGATTGGGGAATGGACAAGGGCGTGGGAGCCAAGAAGAGGGAGGCCCAGTTTCCTCAGCAAAGTCAGGTAAGGCTTCCTGGAGGTGAAATGCCCTCTTGTGTTTCTTCCATATACCATCCAAGGGCAGGTCTTGAGGGATGATCGGAAGGACAGGCTGCATTGACTCGGCCACCCTGGACTCTATTCATTGAGTTGGTCATTCTAACCCCCTTGGAGGTCTCTGTCCTAGGTCTTCCTGCTTTCCTCACCCTCAGCCTTCCCTGGGGCAGGAGGCTCCAGCCTCCTCTGGCAGTTGAATCTAGATGGATTATGAGATGCAGAACGCACAAGCCATGGCTAAGACCCCACCCTGAACCTGCCAAGACCCGCCTCCCCACCCAGAGCTGGCCTGCAGCACTGACCGAGGCATTGACATCTGCTTGGGAGGCACCTTCGTCTTCAATGAGCGAGAGATGGATGATCCTTAAGGGAAGCTCTGGAGATGGGAGAAGGAGGTCCATAATCACCTCACAGGTTTACCAGGAGGATCAGCAGAAGTGGCCAAGTCTGCTGACCCTCACACAAATGCATGTTGGACTACGGTCAAGTCTTCCCTGACTCTTGTCTTGCTGAGCTGTGAGGTCACCTTCGGTCTTTCCTCAGCAGACTGCTCAGGCCCGTGGGTCATGCTGTGACAGCTGCCCCCCACTCGCTCCCATAGCCTACAACTTACCACCACCTGAGGGAAATTTGGAGTTGTGTCCTGTGAGTTTGAGGGACTTAGCCTGGCCCCCAGAGCCCCATATCGTCCCCCAAGGCGAGAGAAGTGGGGATGGCGGAGTATCTGGTCATACCTAGACGGACGGTTGGAGGGAAATTGTTCCCAGCCAGGAAGCAGCGGCTGTCGGTGAAGGCTGGGGGGCAGGTGCAGGCGGGCTGGCAGGCCAGAGCCTGGGAGATGTAGCAGTGGCCGTTGTTGTAGCAGTAATTCTCAGGGCAGGACTTGTTCTGACAGAGGAAAGGGTTCTCCAGAGCTGCAGGGGGAGCAGAGAGGTCAGCAACACCTCACTCAGCAGCAAGGGGCGGCCCCCGGCCCAGGGAAAGCTGCTCCCAGGACAGGCTTGACTTCTTTCCCGCAAAGCCCACTTAAACTGCATTCCGCTTGTGGGCCACTCTGAACCCCAAACTATCCTTCTTCCTTTTCCAGACATTTCTTTGCCGGGCGACCCTTTTTCCCCTGCCAGGTAAGGGTTCTCCTAATTCTGCTGAGGGAATGGAGCAGCAGCCAGGGAACCAGAAGTATCAGACCCTTCCCATCAGGAAAGGACCCTCTTTCAGGAAAGCCCACCAGCCTGTTTTCTTCACTTCCATCCCCTTTTCTGCCTTTATAAGGCTGTGGTTCTACCTCTCTGGTCTCTGCTCAGAAGATACAGTGGTCTCTAGATTTCACTGGGGCGCTTCAGGGGGCTTAGTGGAGGCCTCACCGTGATGCCCTCATGACTCTGATGGCTCAAAGGTCGAGCAACAGATGGTGGAAGGAGGACTCAAAGGGAAGACGAGGCACCCCTGTCACCAGATGCCCATGGCAGCACCCCCGCCCCCCAGCCCCCCCTCACACAATGTCCTGACTAGGGAAATGCAGAGACCCTGGGCCTTGCATCTCTGAAAACCCCCGGGAGCCTGAGGGCCCCACTCCAGCGTACTTCTGGTTCCCTGGCTGCTGCTAAAAGTTCCCTCCCCTCTCCAGGCCATCTTCAGTCTTTTGCCCTGGGTTTCCCCCAACAGTGCCTCAGGGCTGCTCAGCTCTGGCCCCTCCTCCATGCCTGTACAATCTCTTCTCCTTCGGCCTCACACCCTGCCATACCCACCTTACCTCCTTACCATACCCACCTGTACTGTACATTCTAAAGACTTGCTGGAAAGGGGGGAGAAATGGTTCGCCCAGTTGTCTTAGGCCCTCGAGATGTCACCTGTCCCCAGAACCTCCTCCTGCCGAGGCCCTGTCCCCAGCTCACGTGCACAGTGACGTCCATCCCCAGTCAGGTTCGGTGGGCAGGCCTCGCAGCCCTTCCCGGAAATGCACTTCACATTCGGGAAGCACTGCTCGTCACAGGGGTCCTTGGAGCGGTTGCAGTAGCGGCCTAAGGTGTTCCCGTCACACCTGCAGTCGGCCACCTGGAATGGGTTGCTGATCACTGGGTGGTCAGGAGGCTGAACCATTAAGGGTTTCTGGGGTGTTGCACCAACCCCTCTGGTCTGAGAATCCATGGACCCTGAGTCCTTGTCTTAATTCTGCCAGTATCCACTGAGCAGTTTCTTGAACAGGCCCTGGGCCTGCACGTCCCTGTCAAAGGCAGACCGTCCCAGGCCACATGGCCTCCCTGGGCCATCCTTTTCCTGAGCCCTCTGCCTGGCCCCTGCCCCGGAATCCCAGCCTCTTCCCTCTCACAGCAAATCTCCTTGCCTGAAACCCTTCCTAGAGTAAGACAGGGGCTAAATAAATAAATATTCTACTATCCCTGGAAAACTGGATCCTATGTAAGCTGCAGTTTCCTGCTCTCTCTTCCCTTGCTGACTCCCAACCAAGAAGAAGGAGGTTCGCTGCTGAGCACAGTGAAAGCGCGCAATAACCAGAACAAGGGCACAGGGAGGGGAATCGTCCAGATCCTCATCAAGTTCCTCATCTCTCTTTTCTATCTCGCCTACTGAGATGACGCTGGAAAGCTCCCCGAAATGGAACCCTTTAACACTATGTACTGCCAAGACTGGATATCTTGGGATATCTAAAATAATATATTGATTTTAATCTCTTTTCCCCCCACTCTGTATATTTTTCCTTTTCTGCCTCCTGGACTCCTCCACCTCTCTCCCTCATGAGCAGAGGAATTCTCTGCTCATGCTTCAGGAGAAGGGTGTGTGTGTGTGTGTGTGTGTGTGTGTGTGTGTGTGTGTGTAAGAGGTGAAGAAGGTAGTGGGGTATTGCCAGCCGAACACTTTCCTTTCTGACTCCCCCCAAAAGGTGGAAAAAAAAAAAGCAGATGGGGCCAGATTCATGGACTTAGGCCAAGTATCTTGGCTAGAAACTTGAATGGAGAAGGATTTTCTTCAAACTTCAAAAGAGATGCTTCTTTTAGTTGGAGGAAGAGAGTAAAAAGGGAACAAAAAGGTTTTGGGGGGACCAAGATCAGAGGGATCTGTACTTCTCTTCCCAACACCATGAAGATGAAGCCCCAGAGAAATGGCTACGCAGTGCTTCTAGGCAGATGGGACCCTAAGCCACTCTGCAGAGGGTTTCCTGTGTCTGAGCAAGGCCCAGAAGCCACAGAGCACTCCCCTATGTCTGAAGGGAGGGTGCATGGAGCTGTGATCCGTGTAGACTCAGGCCCAGGGACCACATGGGCACCTTCCTACCCACATCTTACTGTCTTACTTCACTGTCTCACTCCAGAACCATGGAGCTGGGAACCACTGGGCAGCTCTAAGAAAGATTGAGGTGGAAGTTTCCTGCCAGCCTGGCTAAATGGGAGCTGGGAGATAAAAATTCAGTTGAGCTATAAGCAGTAAAGAAAGTTCTATTTCTTACACTTGTCAGTTTGTGGCCCGAGATTGGTGTCTGCTCTACTCACCTACCACAGCTCCACCCGCCTCCCATCACACACATTAGCACAGAAGAGCTGAAGGACGACATCCTTTCAGTTCCCACTTCCTTTCCCTCAACTTGGAAACCTCCCCCCAACCCTCTTCACCACTCACCTCCAGGGAGGAATCACCCACCCAGCTGGTCTGGTTATATAAACACTGGCTCTCTGCCTTGCACGCACAGACCACCGTCCTTGGCTTGAGTACAGATGACAAGTTGTCCTTGGCACTTCTTGCTAGAATCTCCAGAGTAAATGGTTCCAGCAACTTTGGTGTCCATAGCAATGCCCCATTCTCTGCCCCAGGGAAGAGGAGACTGTTGAGAGCTGGAGGCCTCAACTGCTCTGCTCTCTGCCACCCCAAGTGCTGATGCTGGACTTCCCGCACCCCTCTCAGACCACCCCTCCAATTTTCTCCGGCATTTCCTTGAGCAAGGCTGGTTTCCTGGAGTGATCCTGATCACGCCCCGAGCTGGAGGTGGCACCAGCCCAACTCAGGGATCATAGGGTAGACCCTCACAGAGGGGGAGGCAGCTGCTCCCCCTGAAGAGACCCCAAAAGGCAACCCTGCCTAGGCGTGCACCAGGATGGGACATCCGGGGGGGATGGAGGATGAAGGCCAGGATCCACCCAACACTTCCCCAGGCTACACTGCAGGCCAGACTGACTTCAGCTTCATGGCATCCTCATCCCTCGCCCTGATTTCTCACCCACTGCTCTCATTGCCTGGACTTTTGACCAGCCACCTTCGGACACCAGACTACAGTGTAACACTGCTACCTATCAATAAGGACTCTTCTGGTCCAACCTGTCTTATGTTTTTCAAGAAAATAGGAACGTCTCCTTAAAACAGTAGATTGAGAAGAGCTGATAGTAGGGAGCATAACTTCCAGGCCAGCACTCTTCAGGATAGGAGCTCAGTGGAGGAGAAAATCTCCTGATACTATTAATTTGGCACCTGGGAGGACGCTACATGGAGCAACAGGGTACAGCCAAAGCAGTCCCTTCTTATGCAGAGAAAGAAAATGAGTCAGAGAGGTGCTCAGAGCTCAGAATAAGGTCCCTAAGGGCTTTGGTTTAGCAAAGAACAGTCACCAGCTTAATTAGTGCTGGCAACAGAAGGCAAGCTACATCCTGTGGGCTTTGACTCTCTTTTTTTGCGCTTTTTTTTTTTTTTTTTTTGGCCATGCCTCGTGGTTTGTGGGATCTTAGTTCCCCAGCTGGGGACTGAGCCCGGGCCCACGGCAGTGAAAGTGCCGAGTCTTAACGACTGGATTGCCAGCGAAGTCCCAGATTATTATTATTATTATTAATCTGGGAATTCCCAGATTATTATTATTATTATTGACCCAGATCATGGTTACAGGCCTGAAATGGGGTCTTCACACCATTACTGGGAGGGAAAGATGAAGCTTTGCTTGGTCCCAGCGCAGAAAAGCAGATAAAGAGAGGCAAAGTGAGGTAAACATGGTTGACAAACATAAAAATAGTGAGAAAGGTACCAAATGAAGTTATTCGCATTTCTTTAAATCTCGTTCCATATTATATCCTTCTTTCAATAGATATGAAAATGTTTTAAATTAGTATTTGTTAATTGTTATATTTATTCTAATGATTTGTTGATTGCATAAGGATGATTGCATATTATAAGACTGAGATGAAATGATCTTTGAATCAGTTGTACGTGCCCAGAGACAGTCTAGCTAGCCAGCCAAATCTCCATAAGCCCATCACTACTATTCACTGGGGGCACCTATTTGAATTATAGGGATTATTCCCAAGAAATGTTGGTCCTGGATATTCCAATGGAAAAGTGACATGAAGTTGCACAGGGTATAACAAAATTACCCAGAGCTTGACTCTGACCTCATCTGCTACAGCCCCAGCCAAGGATTCTTACCAAAGAGCTTGAAGTCAGTGCAGTTGTTTCTGAGAGTGAATGTGACGTCCTTAGTGCTGCTGGTGTAATTAACCAGCTTGGCCTGTCCCATGTAAGCTTCCATCACATCAGGACCCTCAATAGAGGGGGGGTACTGATCTGAGACACAAAGAAGGAATGCGAGGAGTGAGGCAAGATACTCTCTTGCCTTCTGGGCTTCCTGTTTCTTTAGTCCTCTCTCTTGTGTGAAGCATTGCCCAGGCTGTGACCTACCTCCAGAAGCAGGAATTATTCTGTGTACCTGCTCTCAAACACATGCAGAGTAGGTTGTGGTTGTACTGCCCACACACCCAAATCTTTATTCTCTCTTTTATCTTCTCCTCAAACAGGATTCAAGTTCTTTCCTGATCAGAATGTTATTCTGGGCATGGTATGAAGTGAATCAGAGGTCAGGGTTGCTCAGACCATTGCGGAGTTTTACCTTTGGAAGAGGGCTGTAAACCATGAGGGTAACATCTAGATGGGCTTTGCATTTGTCAGGAAATGGAGAGGGAGTAAAACCTTTGCACTGGTCTCTGTGTTTTGGAGCCCTGCTATTTCCATACAATTGTTTATTCATTCATTCAGTCAGTCAGTCATAACAAATATTTACTGAGCATCTACTCTATGGCTGGCACTGTTCTAGGTAGTAAGGATGCAGCGATGAACAAATAATAAAAAAGATACCTATGAAAATTAGAAAATATGTTAGATAGTTATAGATACTAAGGAGAAAAAATAAAGCAGGGAAGGCAAATAGCAAGTGGAGGTGAATGTGAAATTTTAGGCAGGCTAGCTAAGAAAGGCACTGCTGAGAAGGTGACATTTGAATAGAGACTGGAAGGAGGTGAGGGACGAGCTTGTGGCTCTCTGGGGGAAGGGCATTCCAGGCAAAGAGGATAGCACGTGCAGTGTCTCGGAGTCGGGTGTGAGCCTGGCATGTTTGAAGAACACAAAGAATCCAGTGGGGCTGGAGTGGAATGAGTGAGGTGGGAAGTCCTAGGAGAAGAGTTTGGAGAGGCAATGGGGCCAGATTGGATAGGGCTTTGAAGGTTATCATAAGGACAGGGCTGGGGAATCATGGGACGGTTTGAGCAGAGGAATAACATGAGCAAAAGAATCTGTTAAGTTTTAAAAATGTGGAGCTTAAAGGAGTGTCGTGGAAGGGGGTCACCTCATCTGCTCCCTAACTCTGCACATGCCTCCCCGGGCCTCATACCACTTACTCAGGGTGGTGTTCATCTGCTGGTATTTTCTAAAGAGCATCCCAGTGTACAGTCCAAGGCTTTTGTTTCCTGTGGCCAGGGCATCGTAGATGCATTGTTTATCTCCATTACACTTGGAGGTCAAATTTTCATTCAAAGATTTGTTTCCCGACAGTTGTGAAAAGAAGACAGGGGTGAAGTTGGAAGGCAAATGGTCGTCCCTCTTGCCAAAAAGGCTTGTTCCGTTGACTTCCCCTAAAACACACAAGGTGCGATGGTGGTGGCACCAGGGTGGGACTCCAGTTATATTTCTGCTGTGTCCACCCCTTACCCTTACTTTATATGGTTTGGGTGGGGGAGGGGGATGTGGAAGGACAGAGTGACTTCCAGCTTCTGAGTCTGGAAGTCCCCACTCTAGTGAGTGAGGGCCACCCAACTTCCTCGTCCTCTCTGCCAGGTAGAGAGACGCAGGTGGGACGGAAGTGGAGGGGACAAATCTGGGGTGGAGGGGACAAATCTGAGGTGGCACCAGCATCCTCAGGTCTCTTCCTTCCAACTCCTCTCTCATAGAGGACAGAGGTCTGGTCCCCACAGGCCTGAGGGAGACGGTGCAGCAGCTTCCTTCATCCTGGCCCTACCCCATCTGCCTGCGGACCCTGCGGCTCAGACTCACAGGCCATTCCATAGTGAAAAAGCATCTCCTCGGAGCTCCCTGGGGGAAGGGTGGAGCCATTGGGCATCCTGAAGTCATCATCTGGGTTGCCGTTCCAGAAGCCTGAGGGACAGAGCAGGAGTCAGCCACCCTGGGACTGTGGCCCCCCCCCTTCCCTGGGGAGCCTCCAACAGGTCACATGGAGATGTGGGGAGTAGGGGGCCTGCGAAGCGTCTTTCAGTTGCATCTGTTGTCGGTTCAGTCCTCCAGGAGGCCAGGAGAGGACTATAGCCTCAGAGCCTGCCCCTCTGCTTCAGGGAAGGAGGAAATGAAGGAGGAAGTGGGGAAAGAAGGGAGGGAATATGGGGGATGGGGGAGGGTGGGAAGGTGTGAAGCCAGAGGGAGGGAGGGAGGGAGGGAGAGAGGGGAAGGGTGGCTGCTGGCCCCATGCTCCCCAGAGCCCATGCTCGATGCCCCCTCGGCTGCCCTGGACCCGGAGCTTCAGGAGGACGGGAAGTGAGCCTCAGAGGTAGCTGAAGAGGTCCCTCCTCCTTCCTGCTGCTCTGTACCCTCAGGGCTCTGTTCCAAGGAGGCTGAGAAAGGAAACTCCACCTGTGATGTCCACAGGCCCACTGGAGGTAGAGATGCTTACGGGCTGGGGGTTCTGAGCTCCTACTGCAGAGGCAGGCTCCTGCCTGCTCCTTACCCATGAGGCCCTCTGTGCGGTTCTGATACTCCTCCGGGAGGCTGCAGGAGGCATGGAGGATGTTGGAGAGAGCGATCACTGAGATGGTCACTGCCCCATCAAAGTTGGCTGATACTACGGAGCCATTGCGGGTCATTACAACTCCAGAGGTGTTGAACATCTCCTGGCCTGGAATGTTGGGAGACAAATGAGGAAAAAGCCAGCGTTGGAGACCTGGAGGCCCAAGACTTGGCAGTAGTGAAGTTTCAAGATGCAGAGAGGAGACTAAGAGCAGCTGGGAGATGCCCTGCAGGGTCCTACTCCAGTGGCCCCAAACCACACTCACAGGACACCTTCACGGCCCACCCCACCCCCTTCTCCCTGGGGACTGAGGACGGGCTGTCATAGAGAGGCTGTCACAGCCTCAGGGGAAGGAGATGGGTGAGGAGGGAAAGTTTAAGGCCCAGCTCTGGTGAAGAAACTGCTCAGGCACAGCTGCTGGAGGGACAGCAGGGGTGGTGACCACGCTGCTCTGCCCCGATGCCACTGCCTCTCCGCCCCAGCTCCCTTCTCCCTGGTGCTGGGCACCCTGCTGATCCTGACCCAGGGTAGCAGGAGAGGGCAGCTGACGGCTGTCCCCAGCCTACCTATTGCATCTTCACGGTTAGTCTCAAATGTTACAGTCTGGTTGTTGAGCAGAACGTGGATTGTGTCACTGGGCTTAAGGAGCCATTGAACCTGGAAGGGAATTGACAGAGGCCTAAGCCCGACCTGCAGGTGGGCCCAGAAACTGAGGAAGGAGGCTACAGAGAGCTCAGAGCCTGGGGCTTGGATGGAGGTGAAGGTGATGGGGAGTGTGACCACGAGGTGATGTAGCTACCAGGTGTGAGGCGCTTGGCACGGGCCAGGTTCTGAGCGAGGCACATTTCATAGATTAGCTTTTAAATCTCACAACGGCCCTGTGAGGTAGGTAATATTAATATCCCCATTTTACTCTAAGGAAAAAGAGGCACTGGAAGTTAAATTGTTTCTTCAGTCTCACAGCCAGGACCCTAATCCTGTGTCTCCCAGGTTGACTCTTTCTTTTTTTTCCCCCATTATTTATTTATTTTTATTGAAGTATAGTTGATTTACAATATCGTGTTAGTTTCAGGTGTACAGCACAGCAATTCAGACATATATGTATATGAAGAATATATATATATATATAATTCTTCAGATTCTCTTCCCTTATAGGTTATTACAAAATATTGAGTATAGTTCCCTGGGCTATATAGTAGGTCCTTGTTGGTGATCTATTTTATACATAGTAGTATGTATGTGTGTTAATCCCAAACTCCTAATCTGAACCACTGCTCTGGCAGGATGCGTCCTCCCTCCTTCCTGCTCCCTTCCCTTCTTCCTTCTCTTTCTCCTCCGGGGCCTCAGTCTCCAGCTGAAGGTCCCTGAACTAAAGGCTCCCTGTGAGGGGAGCGCCCTGGCCCCACTCACCGTGATGGGGTCCAGGCTGCTGGAGTTGTATTCAGCGGCGAAGGCAATGAAGTTGGTGGCCTGGGCCGAGCCGGTCTGGGCAGTGCGGCCCTGCAGCAGGAAGGAGGAGTTTCTATCTCGGGTCCGGACCAGCAGGAAGTCTCCCAGCCCATTGAAGGTGTAATTGGTACCATCCAAGGTGGTGATGTGGGGGTCCCCAAACATCCAGGCTGGAACAAAGGAGGTACCACGTTGGCAGGGCAGACCAGGGAAAGACCTGGGAGACTTCAGCCTGGAGAGGTGCTCATGGAGCATTTAACCCTCCCCGAAAGCCCTCTTGTGCTTGTGTGCCCCCTCACGTCCTCTCATTACTTCCCCACCTACCACACCTCCCCCTCCGCAGGGCCGTGTGTGAAGTCCCTCCTCTGCCACACTCCGCACACACCTCCACCTTCCCTTGTGGTCACAGCGCTGCCCCAGGAAGCTTGTGCCGCCCCGGTCCAGACCCCGAGAGGCTAACCCTCCCCAGATCTTCCACTTCAGCCCTGCCCCAGGGCTGGGCTCCAGCAGCCTCACCCGGTCTCGGGGGCTGGTACCCAGCGCAGCTGACGCGGGGCCTTCTGAGCTGGTACAGGGCGCAGAAGGAGGGCTTGTCGTTGAAACGGCAACACCAGTTCTGTGGCTCCAGTTCTTGGTCTGTGGGGAAGAGCAGCAGGTTGGGGGAGATGAGGGACCTGCAGGACCCAGCTGGGAGGTTTGGGCAGGGTGATGCGGGCGGCAAGGGCATGGTTGGCAAATCAGGCCCACATGAGTTCAGATCCCACCCTGCTTAATGACCTTAGGCCATTGACCAGTTACTATCTCCCTTGTGGGCTTGTCAGAGCCACGTGGAGCAAAGCCCCTGGTGGGCAGGCACAGTGTCCTTCCTTTCTTGGAGTGGGTAGTCTGAGTCCCACCGCTCTCCAAACGCTGGGAGTGGGAGGCTGTGGCTGGTCGTCTGGGGACTAAGGAGGCTGCTGAGATTGCAGGGAGGAGGTGGGGAGCACATGCTTACCCTGGGCCCCCAACCCTGTCCTCTCTAGCTCCTTTGGAAGGTCTCTGCGGGAAATGACTCCACATCTTCCCCCAGACAGCCTGCTAATCTGGGTCAGACCAGGCCCCTCCCCTTCCCTAGAAAGATGTCCCTACTCTGGGCTGGGGCTATGGGCCAAGTGGAGATGGGGCAAGAGGAACTCAGTCAGAAATCCCTAGGATGCCAGCTGGAAGGGATGTCGGAAACTTCCTAATGTTACAAGATCAGGAAATTGAGGGGAAGTAGCTGGGAGGAAATCGGGACAAGAGGCTTCATTCTGTGGGTCCCACTGCTGACGTAGAGCCCAAGCTGGTCTCTGACAGTGAAGAACAGAAAGCTCCAGAAAAGGCGGGGTTGAGTTTTCCGTGGACACACTTACCGAACTGCCAAGGACTCTGCACTCTCCAGCCTTGGAGAAGCTCTCCCCAGGGTCCGTAGCTGCAGCACACGCCCCCTCGCCAGGAGGAGAAGCTGCACAGCTGCCTGCTGCCAAGGCCCGACCAGGCTGCAACAAGCCCAGACATACTCAGGCCCAGGATGCCCGTGGTGGTGGCGGCAGTGGGGTTGGGGTGCTTCCAGGGAGGAACTGAGGGTGCCCCGGAAGGGAAAGGTCAGGCATGGCCAGAGGGAGGGAGTGGGCTTGTGGGGGACACTGGGGATGCCTCGAGAGACAGGAAGGAGGTGTCACCTATGTTGATGGGCTGGAATCTCAAGTCCCATAGTCCCTGCCTCCAGGAACACGGGCAGGAGATCTGGTTCCAGCCCCAGCTGGGCCACTGAGACTGTCTCTTCAACCACTGCAGGCACTGGAGACGGTAGTTGGGCTTTTCTTCTTTGTGTAGCTTGTAGATTTGCAGCCCTCGGAGGCCTGGGGGAGCAGAGGAAGAAGGGGTTATCCCAGGGCCTGGGGCCACAAGCTCTGATTTAGCTTTAGGGACAAGCAAAACTCATAAATGCTCCCTCTGTATGTCACTCCCCCAACTCTGGACAGCTCTTCCAGGGATGAACCCAAATGAGACTGGCAGGGATTCCTCCCCAAAGGCCCTTTTGATGTGACGTTCAAAATTCCAGAGTTTGGATCTTAGGGTGAAACCCTGGGACAAGTGCTGGGCAGGGAGACCTCACCTATACCCAACTCAGAGCCAAACCCTGGCCCTGGGCTTCAGTCCACCCCATTCTCTACCCTCATGTCTACTACTCTAAGTTCCAATACCTGCCAATCCCCCCCAAACCAGTTTCTCCTCATGCACCCTATATCTCAGTGAGTGATGCCACCAGCCACCAGCCACATGCTCAGACACTTGCACAGACATGCCAGTGGCCAAAGAAGCCAGGATGGAGGCTGACGCTCAGGGGCCAGCTGGGGAGCCACAGGGAAGCTGGCACGTGAAGCAGACGCTTGCGCCAACAATACAAGGCTGAGGAAGCTTCCTCTGTGCCCAGATGCCATCCTTGGAAACGAGAAGTAATTGGGAGAAGAAATCCTGAAGGGGGTTTGAACTTTAAATAGACCTTTAATTAACTGTAAGTTACTTACCACCCACCCCAGCTGCATGAGTGAGAAATGGGGCTCCAGAGTACAAAAAAATGCAATAGGACATAATGTATTAGATTTTGATCCTGTTCCCACACAAAAGAAGAAATTATCAAGATAACTACAGTTTGATAAGGTTTTGAAAAGAATAATCATTGTTTATGATTACCTGTTCATGTATCTTCTCCACAATGGCCTGGTATCAAGGGAAACACACCAGATACTCTCCCCCAAAACACACACACGCACTATCACATTGCACCCCCTACATCACAAGCAGATGCATCTGGATAGAAGGGACTTAATCTGATAGGACAGCTTTCTCCACAAGATGGCACTCATGATTTGACTCAGCTTCTGTTTACCAGAATTTCTTGCCATAGAACAAATAGAACTGGATTTATGCTTCACAGTTTACATGGCTAATTTCTAATGCTAAAATATCTTTTGTTCTGTCACATTTTGGAAACTGTAATTTCTTTCCCTTTGGGGCCACCAGACAGTACAAGTCATGGAGGAGGCCCATGGGACCTAAAGTACCGGCCTTCTTACCAGAGTGAGAGCTCTCTGAGACCAACAGAGTTGGTCTTTATTTTTTTCATACTTCTGGCTCTTAGCACTGTGTCCAGCGCACAGCAGGTACTCAATAAATGATGACTGAATAGATGTCAGATCCCCTGGAACTCCTTTTTGGTAGATCCATTAAGGGATCTCATCTGGGTTCTCACTCCAGCTCTGGGACAGGACACTTGGAGAATTGTCCTAACTGCTCATTCATGTCCCCCACCTCCTGCTGTACCCCCGTCCTCACTTCCAGGATCTGGGCCCCCTCTCATAGCCCTCCTGGGTTTGGCTCATTCCAGGGAGAAGACTCTGTACTACATGAGGGTGCAGGAGGTACGCTGCTCCCTGGGCAATGCCAAGTCTGGATTCCACCTGTGGGAGGTCAGATTGTGCTGGAAACACCCTTTGGGACGGTGGAGATACAAGGGAGCTGCCCCTCTAGGACTGTCATGGCACACGGAGTGCGAGACAGAAGAGGACTTGAGTCCCTCCAGTGTGATAAGGTGGCGCTTTTACCTGAGTTGGAATCCAGGAATTGGTCTGGACGATACTTCTCCCACACTGGCTGGAATGTCAACGGGCTGTTTTTGAAATACCCGTCTCCACTGCAGGCAAAGGAAAGAATCTCTGGCCTCTGTCACACACAGACTCTTTCCCCTCAGTAGGCAAGTTACTCATTCATCCGGCCGGTCAGTCAGCCAGTTACCCACTCGGTCTGGCCAGTCATTAGTCATCAGCTGGTCAGTCAGCTATTCAGTCAGTTTGGCAGCCAGGCAGCCAGAATCACTGGCTCCCAGCGCTAAGCAGGAGCGGGAAGGAGGCGGATGGGGCAGGGGTAGGAGGCCCTAATTTATTCCACATCAGATGGAGAAGTGCAGGAAACGGTCCTGAGACAGGGGTGTGAAAGAAACAGCTCAGGCCTCCTTCCTGTTAGTTTCCCTTCAACTAGGGGTTGGCAGGGGGCGCTGTAGGGGACGGTTGGTTGTGAGGGTTAGGAGCAGTCTCTGAGTTAGGAGGACCTGGTCAATGGGTGCTCCGCCCCTCTCCCCACACCCCGGGGTGGTGTTTAAGCGCTGCTCCAGGAAGGAGGGACCCCTGGAGCAGAACCCGCAGCCTCTCTGGGTGCACGCCTCAGAGCAGCGACTCCGGATCCTTTCTCCCCTTTGACACAGGACAGATGAGGCACATGGGCGTGACACCTTCCATGGGTGCACTCAGAAAGGTGTGAAATTCCTAGCTAAGTTGGATAATTCTGCTACTTTCTCCTCCAGGGCACATCAAAAAGCAAGTGAAAGCAATGTAATTATAGGGGCGATACTGAACACACTCTCGGAGAAAAACCCTTGCAGCAATTACCAGTAACAAATTACATGTGACCTTCACAACTGATTGCACACACACCATGGTTCAGAACTGTTGTGTCAGAGAATGAGCCACCTCCACACTTGGGAACCCACGCCCGCATCCACGTGCCATCCATCTCTCTGCTCTCCATCTTTGCCACTGACCCCACACAAGCTGTTGGTGCCCCTGGGCGAGAGGTTAATTCTCAGCCCATCAGAAGTCAGGAAGGCAGATTTCAGCATTCTATTTTGGACTCAACTTCCTGCTTTGCCACTTCCCAGCTCTGTGACTCTGGGCAATGACTTGTCTATTTGTACCTCAGTTTCCTTACCTGCAGAATGGGTAGTAAATAGTATCTCCTTCATGAGGTTGTTGTGATAGTCAAATGAAATAATGCCTATTAAGTACTTGGTGTAATAAATGTTGGCTGTTATTGTGATGTTATTTGAGAAGTCAAGAGAGGTCAGCTAATGTCAGTGGAAATCCTAGAAGTCAAAACTCTGGGAATTATTATCACTGTGCACGGGGATTGGGGTAGGGAAGAGAATGGCAGGGTGAATAGGGATCTTTTAATCTGAAACAGCAAGAAGTGGGAACTGGAGTCCGTGTGAGTCAGAAGCATTGGCAAGGAGGAATCGTGCCTTGTCCTGGGGGGGATGGAGTGTGTGTGCAGCTCAAGCCCTGCTCTGCAGGGCTCCAGTTATCTGCTCAGTGCTGACAGCCCCTCCCTGTCCTACCTGGAGAAGCCCATCAGGACGGGGTTGCCTGGGCGCCGGGTCACATCCCACTGCATACCGCCGCTTTGGTAGAGAAACAAGGCGTAGGACCTGCTCCCATCTGTGGAAAGGATGGCCTGGTAGGTGCTGGTCTGGGGGTTGGCAGGAGACAGACACAGGGATGCCTGTGAGAGATCTGGGATGTCCCACCCATCCCACTCCCCCGCCACCCAACACCCACGTCACCTTTTCCTGGCCTACCCAGAGCAAAGGCATGGGCTTAAAATATAAGCAAGTTTGGAATTATGCAGAGATTTCACCCTAACTGTCAAAGCACCTGCCATGGTGGATTTGCCTTCTTTGTGACTTCTTTCCAGGGAGGGAAGGTAAAGGACTCTGGGTTAGAATCCAGTTAGAAGAGGGTCTGTATGAGAAAGCTTCAGCAACCTGAGAGGTTAGCCAAGACACTCGAGAGCTGGGAGAGGCCTGAGGAACTTCCTCTGGGATATTTAAGGATATTGTCCCAACGTCCCCTCACCCTAAATAGCGTGGAGGACCACGCAGGTGAGACTGGAGGTTCTCTGAAGGTGGGTGTCAAGCACTGGGCTTGTACAAAGTAGGTAAGCAATGAACTTGTTGAGCCAATGAAGAAGTGAGTGACTTTTTAGACCAGACACGAGGAATAACTTTGTGACTGTCCGAGCGGTGAGGCCCCAGAGAGAAGATTAAGGAGAGCCTGTGGTGTGCCCCCTTCCAGTGGATGCATTTCGGTTGAGAGCCAGAGTGCGGAGTCGGAAAAACCTCAGTTCCAGGCCTGGCTTTGTCATTTGCTAGCTGGGTGACCATGAGCAAGTTGCTTAACCTCTCCAGCCAGCATCCTCCTCATCTCTAATACGTGGATAATAATATTAGGTTGAGCCATATAAAATTGCCTATAGGCAGCCACTTCTGACTAACAGAAATTTCACGTCCCATGTTTCAACTCCTAATACCCAGTGCTCTGGGCTGGTGTGATGTCATGTAAGCGAAGCCCTGAGGCACACCTGGCACGTGGTAAGTGCTCAGGAAACAGGGCGGGGGTGCGGGGGCGTTGGAGGTGGAGGGATGGGGGATGGGGAGGCGGGGAGGTGGGCCGGGAGGGGAGTGCTATAATCAGCCATCTGTCCTTGAGTCAGAGAGGAGTTTAGAAGAGTGGGCTCTGCCTAGGATTCTAGGATGTCTGACTTCCAGATGGTTCACAGGGAAGTGCCCATTGGTCCACTCACCCCGATGGTCCCCCAGGCAGGATAGGCGGGGGCATGGAACCACGTGACCTTTAGCGTCCACCTGGCTTTATAGTTCCGGGTGTTTGTTAACATTTTAATCCAAGACTCCACCTCCCTCACTAGCAGGTTGTATTCATCATAGAGAGTCTCGTATTCCTAGGAAAAGAAGGCAGATACGGACAAGGAAATGAGGGTCCCAGCTCAATACTCCTGAGGGACCCCCCACTTTCTGCTCACTTTAGTCCACCTGTGTCTCCCATCCTTCCCCCTCCCAGGCCTACATTTTCACAGTTAGTGCCTGTGACCTTAAGATAGATCCAAATTCGGGCCACAGGGAAACCTGGGGTGTGTGGAGTGGAGAGTCGAGGCCCAGAAACCCAAGTCTTCTGGACTTGAACTTGTGCAACTCTTAGCATAAACTGGCTCCGACTGTGCAACCGCCTGTGCCCATTTGTACCGCCCTATGTCCAGCTGAAGGCTCCTTGAAGACAGGCACGTATTTCTTCACCTTTGGACCTTCTACAGTGCCTTGTCCGTGGAAGGGGCACGATCCACATTCGCCTGCGGTAGCTTTCATTGCGCTGGTAGCTCCCACTGATTGGAATCATAAACCCCACCCGGGAGCACACGCAGGGTCCCTGCTTGATTCAGCCTCGTTAGGATGGACCCCTACAACCTCATTCTAAAATCAAACCATGGATCGCTGCACCCCATCTCTGTCGCCTGCAGTCTTCCCGTGGTTGTATCCTAGTCTGCTTCCTTCCCGCCCCCATATTTAAGCTTCAGTCCCCGCCCACACTGAGCCCGGGCTCTGACAGCTGGAGCACTTTCAAGGCCCTCCACACAGCCCTTTGTCTCTCCTTGGCTGCTGCAGGACCCTGAGTGCTGAGCTTTGAAAGGCCCACCTGGTAAAATATGGTTCCCCGGCTGTTGGAGAAATCAGCATCGTCCCAGAATGGAGCCACCAGGGCCACAGGATCCCAGGCTGTAAAGCCTCTAAGGGGAGGGTTGGGGTAGGAGAAAATCTGGTACTCTGATTCCGGAAAAATGATCTGGCCATTATCTGTGAACTGAGCACAAAGGTTCTTCCGGTTAGCATTCAGGGAGGGCGTATCCCAGCCTTGGGTCAGCTCCTGGGATGCGTGAGGATAGAACTTCAGAGATTTCAACAACCTCTGGAAGGTCTCATCCATCTCCCTGCCTGCTGGGAGAGGCCCTGTACATAGTTCTCCCACAGATACTCTTCATCCTTAGGCCATTCCTCACGTCCTAAGACCTTCCTAAGGTGGTAGGTTTTGTCCTGCTTCAGTGGCAGACCCTTTCACAGTGTGTCCTGACTCAGCCCCCTCACTGAGGGCCACGACTGCCATTCAGCTCTCCTCTGGTAGACATGAAGTATCAATACTTGGACCAGGGAACCAGGAAATAATTATAGAAAACGTGAACAGCATCAAAGAGTCAATTTTCCCAAGCAGAGCTTCCTATGCAATAAAAGGGCCCGTGAAAACAGTGGAGAGCTTACTGGGCCCCGGCACCTCTCTACTGAGGTGACAACACTTCTGTCCACCTGGGTGGGGAGGCCTTGCCTAGCTCCCTGTCTTCCTCAGGTGGTGCCCTATCATTAAAGACGGTGCATGCAAACTGAGCTAGCGGCAGGGACACAGTAGGTGCCTGACGAGCGTTGCTTCCATTCTCCTGCTCGGTCATGGTCATGGTTGGTCATGGTCACAGGGATGTCTCTGAGGCTTGGAGGGGGAAGCAAGGCCCGCGGAATGCAGGTCATGGGTCCTGCCCTTTGGGCTGCAGTCGGGGACTCACGTAGAGGGAATTCCGGAGAGAGGAGCCGAGGGGGAAGCCAATCTGGGGTTTGAAGAGTGGCGAGGTGAAGTCCACAGTCCTCTTGACAAACTCCTGGTCTCTGGCACGCAGCCCGTAGGGGAAGAGGGAAACGCCTGGGCCGGTACAAAGAGGAGCAGGAAGTTCTCATGGGCCCTGATGTCATCAGGGCTGGTAGGGGCCCCCAAGAGTGTCCCCAAGCTGCTCCTCCACCCTTGTCCCCTGTTCCCCTAAGTGGGAACCATCAAGGACTCCTCTGTCCACTTGCATTCAACCCATCTCCTCATTTTACCCCTGAAATGGTACGCTCAGCCTTCCCCAGTTTGAAGAAAAACAGATTCTGCTGTCAGAATACCAACAAATTATTCTGTACCAGTTATGGTACTCAAAATTCTTTTAAGGGTGAAAAGACAAAATTCCTCCAATGTAGTGAAGATAAGTAATTGAAAGATCATTTCACAGAATGAGACTTGTTCCCTAAGATGGTATTTCTCTAGATAAACTTAAAATCCCCGTAGAATTTGTCATCAGATCCCCCATGGAGGTCCTTGGGCTCCAATTTGAGAAACCTTGTCCTAAACGTTTCTCAAATGGACCTCCTCCTTTCCATACTGGCAGCCCTCACCTGGTGTTGCTTGGAATACCGCAGCAATCTCTACACTGATCTCCTGGCCTCCTGCAAATTTATCTCGCACCCCAGCCACCATGGAACGGTTCATAAATGTAAATCATGCCACGTCCTCCCTGGTGCCTCTCTTCAAGATTCCCTCACATGACAGCCTTGCTTCTCAACACCCTTCCCCTCACTTCTGGTAACCCCGAATTCTTTACGGATCTCCTCCCCCTGCAACACTAGGACTGCTTTTCCTGTCCATGCCTTTATTGCAGCTGTTCAGGCCCTCCTGCCTGCCTGGGGCACTTCCGCTACCCCAGCTCCTATTCACTCTTTCCAGGAAGCCTCCTCTTCACCTTGACCCCACCCCCACCCCTGACATTCCATCGGGCCTTCCAGTGTGCGCACCTAATATCCTGGGCTTATTCTAATGGCACCTACAGAGGCAGCAGCTCTGTCTCTTGCTAAACAGTGCCTTGATCATTTCTGTATCTCCAGCTCCTAGCCCAGCACCGTGTGCAAAGCCAGCCCTCAGCACCCAACTCTGATGCTCTTGCATTGTCCCTGTAAGGCCCTTCTGATTCAAAACAACAGTCTATGAGCAAGCAGGTTGAGACTAAGCACTCAGTTACCCACCCCTATCAAGGGGGTATGGAGAGCAGCTGGACTTCCAACGGCCCAGGTGGGGCAGTGGAGAGATCCACAGAACTGGTTCCCCCAATGACCCACGAGGGACCTCGCTGGTAGATCCAATCCAGCTGCCACAGCTACAACCTCCACATCTAACTCCATCCTCTCCCTCCCAGGGTGGAGAGGCTCCAGCTCTATGGAATCACTCGCCTTTCTCGGGCTTGATAGGGACTGGGGCAGCTGTTGAGTGGGTGCCTCTGGAAGTGCCAGCAGTGGACGTGGTAAGGGTCTGGGAGGTTGTTAAGGGTAGAGATGTTGCTGTGCTTCTCCCACTGTCTGTCTTCTGTGAGGTTACGATTGTTCCTGGGCAGGCAGGGAAAGAAGACTGGAGTGGGTTTTACAGAGAAAATAGCAGAGTTAAAGAGAGTCAGAGACTTTAGGAGCTGGGAGAGACAGCTAGAAACCTGTCTGTCTTCTGGTCACACCCAAATCACTCCCTGCAGAAAAGCAGTTATCTCCTGGGGTAGAAGGGATGATGAGCCTGTCACCCACCATACCCGCCCCTGACTTCATCTTCTCGTGGACCTGACCTCCAGCCTGTCAGTGTTAACTCACCTTCCTCTCTCAAGCACTCCTTGAGGCTGAGCTGAGCCAGTTGGGCCACTGTAAGAGACCAAGACCCCGGAGTCCCCACCTACCTGATGTCTCAGTCTTCACGGAGGAGCTTAAGGATGCTGTGGATGGTGGAGAAGTGCTGGTAACAGACAGATGAGTGGGGTGACCTGTGAATAGGGTGGTGGAGCTCCAGGTGACTGCAGGGCCAGGGGCTGATTGAGAGAATGAAGAATTACCGGTTGAAGTATAGAAACTCGATATGGTCTGAGCTGTGCCCATATTACCAGAAGCAGAGTCAGAGAAAGAATAGTCTGTGGATGGCTGTGGAGTAAGCAATGGACTCTTAGAATACTTACATGCTGAAGAAGTATCAGGAGTGGTCTTGATCGAAAGGTAGCTTGTCAGTGGAAATGGTGAAGTTGGTGTGGATCCAGCTACACTGTTATGATTACCTGTAGAAACCATATCTGTTGGCTTTGTAATAGGATGCATAGTAGAGGCTATTGTCTGAACAGTTGCAAGATGCTCAGACGTGGGTGTGCTTGACTCGCCCACTAAGGAAGTAGGGACTTGTGTGGTATTTGTCAAGGAGTTATTGTCAGAACCCACAGGGGGAATGACCCCAGCAGTCATATTTTCATGGGTGAATGAGCCTGGGGTTGTTGTCAGAACTTCTCCACTTGTGGACAAAATTGTGGAAGGAGAACGTGAGGCTACATCACTCAGGGTGATAGAAGTGGCTGTAGCTGTCCCTTCAGTTACCCCAGATGACATGGTTGGCATTGCTGTTTGGGTCCTGTGGCTGTCGCTGACTGGGTTTGAGATAAAGGTTGTGCTGGTGCCTGAAGGTGACAGTGTATGGGTAACAGTTTGTGGAGATGTGTGTACATTTGATGTGGATGAAGGAGGTGGAGATGTGACTGCTGAGAAGGTTTCAGTCACCTGGGAGACTGAACTGACAGTTTCAGATCCTTTGGTGGTTCCTGTACTTTGAGTCTGAGCCATCTGGGAAATGGCTGAGGTTTCCTGAGGAGAGGTGCTGGGAGAAGCTGGGCTTGACTGTCCTGTAGGTCTCCCTGTTGTTGAGACCTCAGAGATGATGGTTGAAACGGTGCTGGAGACAATAATGGACCCCAGTCCTGTG
Source organism: Balaenoptera ricei (assembly GCF_028023285.1). Classification (NCBI taxonomy): domain Eukaryota; kingdom Metazoa; phylum Chordata; class Mammalia; order Artiodactyla; family Balaenopteridae; genus Balaenoptera; species Balaenoptera ricei. Next base: position 89,940,263 of record NC_082642.1, on the reverse strand, counting down.
GTTCCTGGAGTAGTGTCAGGACTGGTTGCAGTGGACAGTTTGGTCGTTGACAGAGTTGGGTGGCTTTCCCTGGAGGAAGTTGGTGAGAAACTCTTGATCTTACCTGAGGTAGATGTTTCTGGGGGAGCACTTCCTGAAGTTGTTTGGCTGCTTGCCGTGGATGACAAAGCAGGAGCTGTGCCCCCCAAGGTGGTGTCCATCACCAAGGAGGCCAACGTACTGGTTTGTGGTTCTCCAGTGGTCGCTGTGCCTTGAGTCTGATGGGTTTGGGAAATGGCTGATGTTGTGTCAAGTGAGACGCTGGTAGCCGGGGATGTTGATTGTCCTCCTTGGCCTCCCGAGGTTGAGATGACAGAGGTGGCCTGAGGAATGGTGCTTGTTATGGAAAATGATGTGCCACCTGAAGTTCCCAGCGTGGTGTCGGGGTAGGTTGGTGCTGTCCACAGTCCTGTGGTAGTGGTAGTGGCCTGAGTTGTGTGGTTCTCCCTGGAGGGTGCTGGGATGAAGGTTGTCACTTCACCTGTGGTGGACGTATCCTGAGGCACACTTTCTGAGAGCGAGTGTCCACTTGGTTTGAATGAAGAATTTGCAGATGTGACTGTTTTGATTGTGTTCATCACGGGGGAGAATAAACTCACCGTTTGGGACTCTTGTGCAGTCTGTGTGCCTTGAGTGGGACCTATTTGGGAAATAGCTGATGATTCTTGAGGAGAGATGCTGGCAGAGAGTGGTGTTGACTGCCTTGTTGGGCCTGCTGTCACAGTTTGTTGAGATGTGTGTCCACTTAGTATGGATGAAGGAGATGTGGATGTGACTATTTCAGTGGTTTGAGTCATATTGGAGCTTGTGCTGCTGACATGAGTACCTCCAGTGGTCTCTGTCCCTTGTGTCCAATGAGGCTGGGAGAACGCCACTGTTGTTTGCTGAGCAGATGTGCTCAGATAGCGGTGTGTGGTAGGCTCTTTCTGTTCGCCTATTGTTGAGACCTTAGATGAAACCCAAGAAGTACTAGCTGGGGAAGTATATGATCTTTCTGCAATTAATGTAGTGGCAGCTACTGGTGTTGACAACGGTTCTTTTTGTGACTGAGCTGTGTGGCTGTCACTGAAGGATGAGGAAGTGACTGTTGTTGTTTTACCTGGAGTAATTGTTTCATGAGAAACACCTGTAGAGATTGCGCTTCTGGTATAGGGCCACCCCGTGGTCTCTGTGCCTTTGCTCTGGTGGGTGTGAAAAACCGTAGATGTTTCTGGAGTTGAAAAACTGGTAGAGAGTGGAGTTGATTGTGCTACTGACTGCCATGTTGTAGAAACTTTAGAAGTGAATGGAGGAAAATTGCTAGTTACAGAAGGTGATGTGTCTATTGTGCTTCTTACAGTGGTGTCTGTTGAGGTTGGTGCTGTCAAAAATTCTGTTGCTCTGAGAGATATAATGCTGGAACTGGAAGGAGATGATGTGCCTGTTTTACCAGAAGTGAACGTCTCCTCAGAAATGACTTCCATAGGAGTGTGTCGACTTGGAGAGGATAAAGGACTTAATGTGATCATTGCTGTGATGGTCCTCGTTTGGGATTCTCTGGTGGTCTCCGTGCTCTGAGTCTGATGGTTCGGAGAAGATGCTGATGTTTCCTGAGGAGAGATGCTGGAAGAGGGCAATGTTGATAGTCCCTCTATTTCAGTTGTCATTGAGACTGCTGAAGTGACTAGAGTAAAATTTCTAGTTACAGAAAGTGATATGCTCCCTGTGTTTCCTACAGTGCTGTCTGTTGAGGTTGGTGCTGTCAACATTTCTGATGTTGTCGCAGGTGTGTGGCTCACACTGGCTGAGGATGAAGTGGTTGTTTCACCTGAAGAGGATGTCCCCTGGGGAGTGCCGGCTGTAAGAGTGTGTCCACGTGGGGATGATGAGGGGGTTGATGTGGTCACATCTGTGTTGGTGGTGCTTTGAGTTTCTCTGGTGGTTTCCATGCTGTGAGTCTGGTGGTCCTGAGAAGATGCTGATGTTTCCTCAGTAGAAGTGGTGGAAGAGAGTAAGGTTGATTGTTCCTCTAGTCCAGTTGTCATTGAGACTGTTGAGGTCACTGGAGTGATATTTCTCGTTACAGCTGGTGATGTGTCTCTTGTGTTTTCCACAGTAGTGTCTGTTGAAGCTGGTGATGTCATCATCTCTGAAGTTGTAGGAGATGTGTTGCTTCCATTAGATGGGGAGAAATTTCTGTCTCTCGAGGTTGGTGTTGTCAACATTCCTGATGTTGTTGCAGATGTGTGGCTCACACTGGCTGGGGATGAAGTGGTTGTTTCACCTGAAGAGGTTGTCTCCTGGGGAGTGCTTTCTGTAAGAGTGTGTCCACTTGGGGATGATGAGGGGGGTGATGTGGTCACATCTGTGATGGTGGTGCTTTGAGTTTCTCTGGTGGTTTCCATGCTGTGAGTCTGGTGGTCCTGAGAAGATGTTGATGTTTCCTCAGTAGAAGTGGTGGAAGAGAGTAAGGTTGATTGTACCTCTAGTCCCGTTGTCATTGAGACTGTTGAGGTCACTGGAGTGATATTTCTTGTTACAGTTGGTGATGTGTCTCTTGTATTCTCTACAGTAGTATCTGTTGAAGTTGGTGATGTCATCCTCTCTGATGTTGTAGGAAATGTGTTGCTTCCACTAGATGGGGAGAAATTTCTGTCTGTTGAGGTTCGTGCTGTCAATATTTCTGACACTGTCACAGGTGTGTGGCTCACCCTGGCTGGGGAAGAAACTGTTGTTTCACCTGAAGAGGATGTCTCCTGGGGTGTGCCTCCTGTAAGAGTGTGTCCACTTGGGGATGATGAGGGAGTTGATGTGGTCACATCTGTGATGGTGGTGCTTTGAGTTTCTCTGGTGGTTTCCATGCTGTGAGTCTGGTGGTCCTGAGAAGATGCTGATGTTTCCTCAGTAGAAGTGGTGGAAGAGAGTAAGGTTGATTGTTCCTCTAGTCCAGTTGTCATTGAGACTGTTGAGGTCACTGGAGTGATATTTCTTGTTACAGTTGGTGATGTGTCTCTTGTGTTTTCTACAGTAGTGTCTGTTGAAGCTGGTGATGCCATCCTCTCTGATGTTGTAGGAGATGTGTTGCTTCCACTAGATGGGGAGAAATTTCTCTCTGTTGAGGTTGGTGGTGTCAACATTTCTGATGTTGTTGCAGGTGTGCGGCTCACACTGGCTGCGGATGAAGTGGTTGTTTCACCTGAAGAGGATGTCTCCTGGGGAGTGCCTTCTGTAAGAGTGTGTCCACTTGGGGATGATGAGGGAGTTGATGTGGTCACATCTGTGATGGTGGTGCTTTGAGTTTCTCTGGTGGTTTCCATGCTGTGAGTCTGGTGGTCCTGAGAAGATGCTGATGTTTCTTCAGTAGAAGTGGTGGAAGAGGGTAAGGTTGATTGTACCTCTAGTCCCGTTGTCATTGAGACTCTTGAGGTCACTGGAGTGATATTTCTCATTACAGTTGGTGATGTGTCTCTTGTGTTCTCTACAGTAGTATCTGTTGAAGTTGGTGATGTCATCCTCTCTGATGTTGTAGGAGATGTGTTGCTTCCACTAGATGGGGAGAAATTTCTGTCTCTCGAGGTTGGTGTTGTCATCATTTCTGATGTTGCCGCAGGTGTGTGGCTCACACTGGCTGCGGATGAAGTGGTTGTTTCACCTGAAGAGGATGTCTCCTGGGGAGTGCTTTCTGTAAGAGTGTGTCCACGTGGGGATGATGAGGGGTTTGATGTGGTTACATCTGTGTTGGTGGTGCTTTGAGTTTCTCTGGTGGTTTCCATGCTGTGAGTCTGGTGGTCCTGAGAAGATGTTGATGTTTCCTCAGTAGAAGTGGTGGAAGAGAGTAAGGTTGATTGTTTCTTTAGTCCAGTTGTCATTGAGACTGTTGAGGTCACTGGAGTGATATTTCTCGTTACAGCTGGTGATGTGTCTCTTGTGTTTTCCACAGTAGTGTCTGTTGAAGCTGGTGATGTCATCATCTCTGAAGTTGTAGGAGATGTGTTGCTTCCATTAGATGGGGAGAAATTTCTGTCTCTCGAGGTTGGTGTTGTCAACATTCCTGATGTTGTTGCAGGTGTGTGGCTCACACTGGCTGGGGATGAAGTGGTTGTTTCACCTGAAGAGGTTGTCTCCTGGGGAGTGCTTTCTGTAAGAGTGTGTCCACTTGGGGATGATGAGGGGGTTGATGTGGTCACATCTGTGATGGTGTTGCTTTGAGTTTCCCTGGTGGTTTCCATGCTCTGAGCCTGGTGGTCCTGAGAAGATGTTAATGTTTCCTGAGTAGTGGATCTGGAAGAGGATGCTTTTGTTCTTCCCTCCTCTCCAGGTGTTGTTGAGACTGCCAAAGTGACTGTAGCAAAACTGCTAGTAACAGAATGTGATGTGCCTTTTGTTTGGTATACAGTGGACTTTGTTGAGGTTGTTACTGTGGATGTTTCCAATGTTTGGAGAGGTGTGTGGCTGATACTAGAAGGGGACAGTTCCTTAGTAGCACTGCTTGTCTGATAGTGTCCATTTGTGGCAGTTGGAGTTCCAGCTGTGCTTGTTTGGGCAGTGCCTTTTAATATAAGATACAAGGACTCATGAGACAAGAGAGGTTCCTTCTGTGAAGCTGGAATATTTATAACACAATCATTTTGCACATGTATCACTCTGTATCACAGGGCTTCAGAATAAATGACTGCAGGATTAATTATTTAACCATGTCTAAGGTTTCTACCAACACTGTGGCACCTAGTCATAAATAATATTTCAATGAATATCTTTGTGCTAACATTTTCTCCATTACTATTAATTTTGTGGGTATGGTAATTGAAACTGGCTCAGTATACTCCTACCTTCCCCATATAAGTTTTATATAGAAGCCAAGATCCATGAGCTGCAGTCTCAGAACAGTGTTTTAATTAAAATACACACACTGTTCATTCAATGAAAAACATTCAAATTTTTGCATATCCTATATAAACATTTCTCAAACATGATAAAGGAGATGAGTAGCCTTCTGCCTTTTTCATAGCCTCTTTTTCTTTTCCTTAACCTAGTGCTTATTTCTCAGTTTTCATTCTCACCTGTCTCCTAATTCTATTTCTAAAAATCCTTCAGTTTTCTCCCCCAGTAATAACCTTCTGATCTTCTTTTCCTCCTTCATTTCTCTCTCGTACCCCATCTGAAATACCTAAGAATTTTGCTGACTCATCAGGACCTTCTTTGAAGAGCAAGGAAAGGGAAATATTATGAACTTGTGTATTTGAATGTCTGACACGACTAGATACATGTACTGTTGACAGTACATGTCAACTACTTGTACTGTCTTAAACAACTTTGTTTATTCAGTACAAAGCATTTGGGAGTAGACCGAATAATACAAGAGAATTTATGAGGACTCCCTCTTCTCTGGAATATGGTGGGTGTTTTTTGGGGTGGATGCTCTCTCTCTCTCTTTTTTTTTTTTTTGGCTGCATTGGGTCTTCATTGCTGCGCGCTGGCTTTTCTGTAGATGCAGCAAGCGGGTGCTACTCTTCGTTGCGGTGTGTGGGTTTCTCATTGTGGTGTGTGGGCTTCTCATTGCGGTGGCTTCTCTTGTTGCGGAGCACGGGCTCTAGGCACGGGGCTTCAGTAGTTGTGGCTCTAGAGCGCAGGCTCAGTAGTTGTGGCGCACGGGCTTAGTTGCTCCGTGACATGTGGGATCTTCCCAGACGAGGGATCGAACCCATTTCCCCTGCATTGGCAGGCGGATTCTTAACCACTGCACCACCATGGAAGCCCTGGACTCTCTCTTATATTCAGATATATAGTTATTTTTATTTCATTTTACTGTCTCTGAGGACCATCTTTGTGGGTGGTCCCTCTACCTACAATCCAGAGCTTTCCCTTTCTACCTTACTTTTTCTTTTTAAATGGGAGTAGCATGAATTCTGTTGGTTTTTAGAACCATGTGGGAGGTCCGGAGAACAGGCCGACCCCCTTTTAACAAACCTCAGCAAGCTGCTTCTCAAGGCACCACTGCCTTAGAGTTGCCAGCAAGCCCCCAAGTAGGTGAGGCATAGAGCCACAGGGCCTGGGGCCCAAGCTACTTTTAGGATCAATAAAACTGTTTTCATGTTAATTTCTTTTACAATCAGAAGGAAAAAAAATCAATGTAATTATAATGAATATGTAATAATGAATCCAGCCTTGATTGCATTAGTCCAACACAGTAATGAAGTATAGTTTTTAATTTTTTTTTTAATCAGAGGAAGAAGCCCAGGAAGACAAAAGTGCCTAGCGCCCATGAAAGTCATTGTGTGGCCCTTTTTGTAGACGGTCTCAACAAAAGTCTCGACCCAGTGATAAAGAGATAGGCATAATAGTGGCAGTTCACTGATGACAATCTAACTTCATTTTATATTTTACATTAGTTCAGATACCTTGTCTGATTTTTCCCCCCAAACTATCTTTAACTTCCAAAAAACTTTATTGAAAAAACCGCAGAGCTAACTTCTTTTTGATTCAACCCTTATGTTGACACTAATTTTTTTCCAGTAGTTATTGAGTACAACAATGAATCCAGTTTTAAACAAATTTGCAGTATTTGGTTCTATATAGAAGTACCTTTTCCATTTATCAAGAGATGTTATTCTCTTAAGTAATATGAACATCAAGGCTAAGACACTACTCTTTCTTTGAAAAGAGCTCTTTTCTCCAAGGTGATGACGATAGCCAGTTTCAAAATACTTAATTGAAGGAGGAGATTTTTCCTGATTAGTCAAATTCAAAACACTCAGAGCATTAATAAGGTTAATATCTAGAAGAAAGTGCTTCTCTAGGTGGTTGAGACCTCTGACATATACATTCAGGGCCTCAAAAGTAAATTTGTCAACTACATACACTAATTTTTAAAAAATCCTATAACGTGAATGTGTTTTTGAAATGAAAAAGCATCATCAATTTTTTTCAAGGAATTTAGAATAAGATTAAATTTTAATATTTTTTATTTGATTTGAAATGGCCAGTCTTCCTGCTAAAGTCACCAAATACTCCTTCCCTTAAGACCGCCCTGACAGGTACAAAAGATGAAGACAAGTTCCTTCACTGTGGAGAATAAGCAGTATCTGTGCAGAAGGAAATGACTCAGTCCCAAGTGTGTGCGTTCCTGGGTTGCCAGGCAGTACCGAGGCTAAATGAGCCCAGGTTAGGTCTGGTCGATAAAACTTGTGCCAGGTCGGAGGTTTAGACATGCCTGGAGGGAAGCTTTAAAAAATGCTACAATAAAGGCTAAGGGATGGAGAAGCAGGATTCCCACAGAATGAGGCAGCCTGATTAGGGCTGCTTCAAATTGTTAAGAAAAAAATCTCAGGAATCTAACAACTCATCTTCCTTATGAGAAAGAAGGCAGCATTAGACTAGAATAGTGACCAGACTATTTTAAACTCCATAATGGGAGAGAGTGTTAACCCTTTCAACCTGAATTATAGCATTTTTTTAAAAGCAAATTAAATTTCTTCCTTTTTTAATTTTAATTTTAATTTTTAACATTTGTCCCAATCTAGCAGAAACCTAATGAGTAAGTACACATACTCTAGCCCTGACCACATCATAACATGATGTTAATTTAATTGATCATGCCTAATTTTTTTTCAATTTATTGGCCTGGCAAAATGTTTAAATGTCAACCTATTTTATTTAAAATATTTGACTGCACTCACACTAGCTACAGACAAACCCTGTCAGCCAGGAGAGAATACCATCCTCCTGAACTTTAAGATCCATGAGTCTTCTAAACCAAGAAGAAACCAAGAAAATGTGAGTCTTTCCCCCGCTTAGGAACTTACTCTTTTTGGTTTTTATTAGGTCCCTTGCTGTTCTCAAAAAAATTTTTTTAACCTCTGTGCTCACAACTAGTTGGAGGGATATAGTTCACAGTGAGACAAACTCCTAGAGAAGAATTTAGGTTTGAGTGCTGTTCCTGGAGGTGACTGCAATTTCACCACTTTCTCTTCTGAAGAAAGCAGTTTAATGGATAAACAAGGTCCTACTGTGTAGTAAAGGGAACGATATTCAATATCCTGTGATAAACCATAATGGAAAAGAATATGAAAAAGAATATATATATATATGTATAACTGAGTCACTTTGCTGTACAGCAGAAATTAATACAACATCATAAATCAACTATACTTCCGTAAAATTTTTTTAAAAAGAAAACAATTGAGACTTTTGAGTGAGAATGACTATGAATCAGCTCTAATTTGTTAAAAAGAAAGTGACTCACCTACTATTTATTAATAATAACTAATTACAGGTGACACGCTTCTAAGCTGGTATGGACAAATGCATGGATTGAGCTGCAGAGCTGTGTTAGAAAGTCCTTGGGTTCCTATTTAACCCAAAATGACTCTGCTTAGACTTTAAAAGGGGACTTCCTTTATTCAGAATTATGAGTAGATTTGTTTGTAAGACTCCATATTCTATACCTGCTCTCTCCTCAGTAAAGTTCCAAAACTTGGTTTCTCTAGATAAGGTTTGGATTGGAAAACATACACTATGCAATTATTATTAGGCTTATTTTATTTTCCTAAAAACATAAATAAAAGCAACGCTCTGTCATCTGGCTTTGAGTCACCAGACAGAAGCTATTTACATGCCAAACTTACTAAACCTATTATAGATTCTTGGCAATTAAATCTTGTCAGAGCCTGCATCACTTCTGCTAAAATCAGTATCAGCAGCAAAAGTTTCATGACTGCACAGCCCAATTTTTTAAGTAAAGATTTTTTTGTTTATAAAAGTAGTACAGCTCCATTTCCAGCAATATGGCAGAAGAGATAAGCCTTTACAAAACCTGCAAATGACAAATAATATGTAATAAGTGTTGTCTGAATGCTGAACTGAGAACAGAAGAAAGAGAGGGAGACACTCAGGAGCGAAGGAGTTGCAAACTAAGAGAATAAGTAAGTGCTCTCACAAGATTTGCATGTATTTCTGAGATCTAGAGTTAGGGGATTTAAGGGCTGCATGGGGAAAGGAGACAGAATCTTAGATCAGGACACTGTAAATTGAGTATCTTCTGCATAAAGCTGGAACCCTCAGTGAAAAGATGGACTAGAAAAATCAGAAAGAAAAAAGAAAAAGAAAGCTGAATGAACAATATAATTAAGAACAGCAGGACTTCCCTGCTGGTGCAGTGGTTAAGAATCTGCCTACAAATGCAGGAGACATGGGTTCGAGCCCTGGTCCGGGAAGATCCCACATGCCGTGGAGCAACTAAGCCCATGCACCACAACTACTGAGCCTGTGCTCTAGAGCCCACGAGCCACAACTACTGAGCCCGTGTGCCACAACTACTGAAGCCTGCACGCCTAGAGCCCGTGCCCTGCAACAAGAGAAGCCACTGCAATGAGAAGCCTGCACACCGCAACGAAGAGTAGCCCCTGCTCACCACAACTAGAGAAAGCCCACGCACAGCAACGAAGACCCAACGCAGCCAAAAATAAAATTTAAAAAAATAAAAATAAATAAATAAATGTATATATATAAAAAAAGAACAGAACTTAGTGATAGAAAAACAATTGAAAACAGAATAAGGCCAAAAGTTGTTTTTTTGAAGACAAAATAGACACACTCTTAGCAAAAGGAAGGAAATAATGAAGAAACAGAAAATCCAAACAGACTTATAACTCATAAGGAGATTGAACCAACAAAGAAAAGCACTGGACCTGATGGCTTCATTGGTGAATTCTACCAAACACTTAAAGAAAAACTAACACCAATCCTTCTCAAACCTTTCCAATAAATTGAAGAGGAAGGAACACTTTCTAACTCATTCTTTTAGACCAGCATTACCCTGATACCAAACCCAGACAACATTTATTGATAGATAAGTTGATAACCAAATGTGATATATACGTACAATGGAATATTATTCAGCCTTAAAAAGGAACAAAATTCTGACATATGCTACAACATGGGCAAATCTTTAGGACATTATGCTAAGTGAAATAAGCAAGTCACAAAAAGATAAATATTGTATGATTCCACTTATATGAGGTACTTAGACCTGTCAAAATTGAGACAGAAAGTAGAATGGCAGTTGCCAAGGGCTGGGGGGAAGAGGGAAGTGGGGAGTTATTGTTTAATGGGTATAGACTTTCAGTTTTACGGGTGAAAAGAATTCTGGGGATGGATGGTGGTGACAGTACTGCAACATTATAAATGTATTTAATGTCACTCAAAAACAGTAATGATAGTAAATTTTATGTATGTGTATTTTACCACAATTTAAAAAATTGAAAAGAAAGGTAATTGAGGACTTCCCTGGTGGTGCAGTGGTTAAGAATCTACCTGCCAATGCAGGGGACACTGGTTCGAGCCCTGGTCCAGGAAGATCCCACATGCAGCGGAGCAACTAAGCCCGTGAGCCTCAACTACTGAAGCCCACGTGCCTAAAGCCTATGCTCCGCAATAAGAGAAGCCACCACAGTGAGAAGCCTGCGCACCGCAAGGAAGAGTAGCCCCTGCTCACCGCAACTAGAGAAAAGCCCATGTGCAGTAACAAAGACCCAACACAGCCAAAATAAATAAATAAATTTAAAAAGGAAAAAAAGAAAAGTGATTGAGAAAAAAATAAGAAATCTGAATATAAACTATTCCAAACTGAATCATCAGTTAAAAGAGAAAAAGTCCATCCCTCACAAAATGTAGGTCGAGATGATTTTATAGGCAATTTTCACCAGACATTCAAGGAATAGATAATTTCAATTTATACAAACTCTTCCAGAGTTTAGTAAAAGAGGGAATGCTCTACAACTAATTTTGTAAGGTTAGTATAATACCAAGATGCAAAGACAGTGTAAGAAAGGAAAACTATAGATCAGTAAATCTCAGTAATAATGTGGACGGAAATGTCTTAAACAAAATATTAACAAGCTAAGTTCAATATTGGATTTATAAAAAAAAATCATGATCAAGCTGTTTAAACCAGAAATAGAAGAAAAATATAAAACTTTATTAAAATATATAAATCATCATATAAACAGAAGGAAGGGAAAACATGATCATCACAACAGATGCAGAAAAACTATTTGATAAAATTCAATACTCATCCCGTTAAAATTCCTAGCAAACTAAAAACAGAAGTGAACTCCCTTAACCTGCTCAACAATATCAATAAAACCCCGTAGTAAACATCATACTTAAAGATAAAACATTGGAAATATTTCCTTTAAAATTCAGAATGAGTCCAGGATGCCAGCTATAACAACTTCTATTCGACATCAGGCTGAGGTCTAGCCAGTGCAATAAAATAAGAAAAATAAACAAAGGTATGAAGGTATAGAGAAGTTCTTTTTGGTATGGAAGGGAAGAAACAAATGTGTGATTATTTGCAGGTGATATAACTGTTTACATAGAAAACTCCCTAAATTTATAAATCATTAGCAAAGTTTTACATATATGCCCAAAAAATTTTTAAATGACTGCATTCCTATACATCAGCAAAAAAAAGTTTTTTGGTGGTAGTGTTTTTGATAGTGACAAATATAAAGTACCTAAGAATAAATCCAACAAAAGATGTGCTTAATCTTTATGGACAAAGTTATACGATATTGAAATATATTAAAGAAGACATACTCATTATATAAAAATTGTAAACTATAGATCTTTGAAAGACCAAAACCCCATAATCTCACTCCCCAGACAATCACATTGTTATGTGTCCTTCCAAGATTTTTCCTATGCTTTAAAAAATATATAGTTCAACTTACCTAGCATATATAACTTTGCATTCTTTTTAAACATTTTACCTGATATCATAAGCATTTCTTCATGCTTTTATTCTTTGTACAGATAGCCTGAAGAAAAACAAATCTTTCCTGTCTCTGATGGTAGTTCTTTCTTTTCCTCCTTTTGTAGGCATGGAAGAGCTGGCTCAGGGGGATTGGGCCAGCTAATGTCAACAGCAAGATCTTGGGTGTTTTACGTGAACACCACTGGCTGAGTTCTGGAGGTCCCCTTTCCTAACAAAGCCATTCCCTCAACCTGAAAACTTGCATTGTTACCATTCCCATTTCCCTACAAACAGCAGCAGCACAAGGGCAGGTCTCTCTCCTAGAACACTTCCTCCATTGTGTCCTGCTATAACCCCCTCTCTGTGAAATAATGAGAGCTCAGGGATCATGTGCACTTTGCTTGGAAGTTTTTCCTTAATAAACCTTATTTTATGCTTGTTCCATGTGTTGCTAGTGTGTGTGTGTGTGTGGGTGTGGGTGTGTGGATGAGAGAGAGAGAGAGAGGGAAAGAGAGAGAGAGAGAGAAAGAGAGGGAGAGAGTCTGTGTCCCTTGTGGAACATTGGACATCACCTTTTTACATCAAATAATATTCCCATAATTAACTTACTGTTTGACACTTAGGCTGTTTACTATAAATAAAGCTTTGATGACTATCTTCCTGTATGATATTTTGTTTTGTTTTCATTATTTCAGCTCATTTCCTCAACATAAATTTCTGTAAGTGGAATTACTGGTTAATGCTGTTATAAAAGTCTTCATGTCATTGATACATACTGCCAAATTTCTTTGCAGAAAAGCTGTGCTAATGTACAGTCCCACTGGCAGTATATGAGCAAGTACATGTTTCCCAATACCCACTCCCTTTGAGAAAAATCTTGTTTTGGCAGTACCAATTTTAAATATTGTCAAACAGGGCTGTGTCCTTTTGAATCTTTAAAGAACTTGCTAACCATGCGCTGAGTTGATTAGAGTCTCCTGCTCCAGTGTATAAGAAGGCAAGTGAGTCCCTTCACGTTGATGACAGAGTTTTACTGTTAGGTGCAGTCTTAACAAGTTCTAAATCTGTTGGGCTCGTTGTTAGAAGGAAGAGATTAGCATTAGTTACATCAAAACTACAGTATTGTATTTGTCTTTCACCACCATTTAAACAATGTCTTAAGCTGCTCCTTCAGCAGATTATTCAGCTATTTATGAAAATAATTTGCAGATAACCCAACCTGCTAAACTTGAGTAGGTTATTCTTAGGCACGAAATCCTGGTGAGGGAGGAAGGCTATAGAGAAGTTGTTATTGGTAAGAAAGTGGTTCTCAAAAGATAGGGTGCATCCAAATCCCTACGGGAGCTTGTAAGGATACGTTCTGGGTCCTACCACCCCTTCCGATTCCCCATGTGTGGGATGGGATCCAGAAACCTGCATTTTAACATGTGCCCAGGGTGATTCTGATACAGGTGGTCTATGGGCTACATTTTAAGAAACACCATCCTTAAAATGATAGTATCTGCTCTTAACATTTTTTTGTAAGCTAAAACCACCTTACTGAAGTCACGGATATTGGGGGTCTTGACCAAGCTTTGTTCTAAAGAATATTCCCAGCCTTATTCTTGCTGCTCAAGCTTTGCTGGAATGAACTGACCTTGTCTTTTAGCAGAACTCAAGTCAGGCTTTTCCGTTTTCATCAGATTGTTAGACAACGGAAGCCCGTTGTCATTCTCACCCTGGCCAAATACGTAATATATTTGCAGAGCAGAGAGCTAAGGATTTGACTGTGGAGAGTTGATATTTGAGAGAAATATGTTTCTCCTCTCCTCTCCCTTCCTCTCCCCTCCCCTTCCCTCCTCTCCTCTCCCGTCCTCTCCCTCCTTTCTCTACGACACTCTACCTTCTACTTCACTGAAAAGACCAAAGCCATCTAACTTGATCTCCTTCAATGTCCCAAAAACCTCTCCACCAGGAAATGTCTCTGCCTTCACCAGGTACCCTATCCTACCTAAAAAGAAAGGCTAAGTCTTCACTGAAAGGCTGTGTACACGCACGCACGTACGCATGCCCAGTGCCCTGTCTGTTTCCTCCTTCCCCCCTCAGATGGTTTAGTCCATCACTTCTCTCTGTCCGAGGGCCCCTTTCTGCATTGCTCCTTCTCTTCTCCTGACTATCATGCCCAGGTCTTTCTTGACCTAAAATAAAAGTCTCTCATCCATATTGTGTCCTCCACATCCCTATCTGTCGTTTCAGGTGAGCATCCTGACAGAAGGGTCTACACTCTCCACGTGTTCTTTATCATCTACTCCTTATTCTCTCTCCTCCACCTCAGTCACCTCACTGAAAACACTTTCCCCCAATGTTACCAAAAAACTCCTTCCTAAGCACCAAAACAAATTTTCTTCTCAGTTCCCATTAATTTCTGTAAAATTTGGCACCATCCATTCACTCATTCAACAAACATTTATTGAGCATCTACCTCAACAGTCTCTCCCTGACCAGTGTCCCTTTGGTATTTGCACAGTATTGCCCTCACAGAAGCTGAAGGATTCTTTCCTCCCAACACATTCCTTGTTCCTTTTGTTCCCTTCACCTCTTCTCTTCCCTCCTCAGCTCCCAGATGAAGTCAGCCTTCGGGGATCAACTCCAGCCCTTCCCCTCTCCTTCCACACTTTCTCTCTGGCTAAATTACATCTATGTTCACACCTTACAAATACATAATTCTACCCTGACTTCACACCCATTTTCCAGACTCACTTTTCCAGACATTTCCTGGCTGGCCTGTCAAATGCAACATGTCCAAGTTGAACTTTCTCTCAAACTGTTTCTTCTATCTTCCTTCCTTAGGTTAATTGTAACTTCAGTTAACTGTAACCCAGATATTCAGGCCAGAAATCCCTGAGTCATCTTTGATTCCTTCCTCTTCCTTGTTGCCAGCAACAGAGTTTGGAACCAACTATTATTCCTCCAAATTACTGTATTTCTCCCACACTGTCTCCTGTTCACTTTGCTGTGTTATTGTCATTAACTATTGCAGCTACCTCTTAACTGCTCTTCCCGATTCCTCCATTTCCCACCCTGACTCTTAGCTTCCATCACACCACTGCTGGGCTGATCTTCAGCTATGGGGACCAGGAAGGGGAATTTCTACTATCGTCTCTGTAGCAGGGATCGCTTTAGAAAACACCTGGATTGCCTGCCCTAGAAGGCAGCTGCTTGGATCCTGAGGGCAGGGTCTCATTGTTTTATCAGAGCCATGGAGACTGGTGGCTGGAATTGGTCCTGTCATCCTCTCACTACTGATAAGGAAACCAGGGTCCTCAGAGGGAGGCCACTTGGTGCTGGCTGACCTTCCTCTGGTTGTGGCTGAGAAGAGTGTTTGAGAGCCTTGTCAGTGGCTCTGTCTGCACTGCAGAATGGTTTCTGTAATAAGGAATGCCTCTTACCAAGGCATTTCTACCCTATTGACAGTTTCTGTGGAGACACTGTCTTCACATCAAGTTCTTGAGTGTCAACTGACTTGTGATTAACTGACCCCCACCATTGGGAATAGGAATTTATTTCATACTTCTCTCATCAGGCATATTTTCACTCTATAAGTAATAACAATTTTGATACCACATATTTGTGGAGTGCTTTATAGCTTCTCTTAGTTAACAGTACCCCCATTTCACAGATGAGGAAACTGAGATTTGGACAGGCTAAGTGACTTGCCCAACATTGCATACCTTGTGAGGGACAGGGCTCAGCTGTGGGGCTGTCACCAAGTTCATGGCCTCTCCACAATTTGGGCTCTCCTAACACTACCTCAGGAGAGATAAAGTAAGGGACGGTGACTGACCTGCCCGAGCTCTTGGCTTGCCACGTGCAGTGGTCTGAGCCTGGGAACAAGTCTGACACATTTTCAGGGGTAAGTGACACCAGGAGGCTTCTGCCAATTTTCTTGGTGTCTCCTTGTCTGTGATGATGTTGGAGTGAGTTGTGATGGCTGTTGACCTCTTGCGGTGATAAGACTGCTGTCAGAAGACACGTGTCACCTAAAATGGATAGTTTTAGTGGAAGAAGTTCTTCCAGAGGAGGAACCTGCATCTGAGGACAGTGAGGACACCGGAGCTGGCACTGAGGTGGGGCGTTCCTCACTCGCAGTGCTGGAACCCGCCATGGATTTCTCTGCTACCACTGCAGTCAGAGATGTCCCCGCAAGGCCGTTATTCTTCTCCCCTTGAACTGTGTCCAGGGGGAGATGACCAGCTGTTGCCCCAGTGCTCTCAGGGCTGCGGGGACGGCCAGTGTGATGGTGCTGATAGGCCTCATTTCTCCTGTGTGGCCCTCTGGTGACTCCACAGGTATGAGGCGGTGATGGGTGTGCTGTTGACTCAGGTGAAGGAATGGTGGCAGAAGCGGTGATGATAGTGGGAGATAGCGTTCCCACATAGTGGTGAAGTCACTCCCTGAGGAGAAAACAAAGCCTGTGTCTTGCTTGCGTGCATTGTGGGCAGAGGCTTCTTCTTAGTGCCTGGTCTGTTTGTCTTGAGTTATTCTTGGAACTGGAGGTGAGGAACCCATATGCCGTATCACCCACAAAGTTTCACTTTTCTGCTGTTATTTCCTGATTTGTGGGGCTCTTCACCGGGCTGTGCCTAGGGCAGTATAGAGCCAAGGAAATCACTCAACTGCAAGATTCACCTTGAAGAGAAAGTTGACTCACAGATGGGTGGCAGGTGCTCTGAAAGTTGTGAAGAAGTTGGAGGAAAGAGGCATAACCACCCTCCTTGCCATCCTATGCAGGGAGACCAGGGCCATTTGTATGTGTATCAGTCTCAGAATCGGCATAACCCCCCATCTTCAACGGGATGCAGCCTCAGCCCCTCCCACAGAGGAGGAAGGAGGATGTAGAGACTGCTGCTCACAGACAGCTGGGTCTCACTTCCCAGCATCAAGGATGAAGACTGTCATTCTCTCAGAAATTCTTGGTGACCAAAGGCTGAAATTTCTGAGAGGTTCCTGGGCTGTGGGTGATTTCAGGCTTCTGCCCTTCTGTGGTCAGGATTTGGGAGCTGGAAACTTCCCAGAGCTGCCCCTCAGGGATGATGGGTGGGTGTTAGGTGATGGATGTGATGGCTGTTGGAGCCCCTGCTATAGGAACTGTGACGGGTGACAATGGAGCTGGTGGTTGTGTTTGTGTTCCTGCTGTTAGAGGAAACAGAAACTGTGACCACTGTTGTGTCTGCTGTGTATCTTTCCTCCACTGTTCCTAGAATTCATGATGAGGAAAGATGCTAACTCAAAATGCCCTTAGGATAACTGATCTCAAGATATCTCCAGCACCTGGAACGATGGCTGGCATACAGGAATTACTTCGTAGACATCTGTTGAATGAATGAGTTCATGTGTTCCCATCCCCTGGTCTTTGGTCCCTTTAGCTGAGAGAGGGTGAAATGGCATCAATTTCTCCTGTGACTGTCACAATGGTCCCGGGGTCAGAAGACCAACACGATGGCTGCAGCCTGGGCAGTGTGAACACTGCTGTGGCAAACGGTAGCCAGACTCCTGAGGGCCACCCCTGGCTAGGAGGGTGGGCCTGCCTCGACTGGGGCCAGGGAGAGACAAGCTCTGAAACCAAGATATTGGAAGCTGGAGATGGGACTTCTGAGGCAAGGAGGGCATCGAGGAAAAGGAAATTTGGAGCTGTGCTGAACAGACGGTAAAAGCTAGGTTGTGACACTTCTTGACTTGGTTCCAGAGCTTCTGGGGTTATCATCAGGACAACCTCAATGCTGCTACACCTAATGTCTGCTACACCAGACATTAGGTCAAATGACCTGTGGTGATATCCAAGGTGAAGAATAGGCATTGTTTGGGGTGTGACTTCAGTGGGTACAGTTGGGAAGGAGAGAGAAAGTTCTTGCTTTGAAGCCAACTGTGAAGTCAATTTTCTTTGGTGTTATTGACCTAATTTTTTTTAGCAGTCAGCTCTAAGGAGATTGCTCCATTTACTGATGAGGAAAAGAAGAAATGTTGAGAAAGCTGTAAAGACATCAGTGACTTTTCCGATACCCCGGTTCCCTCAGAACACAGGTCAGCTGGTCTCTGACTTGGGGGAGTAGGGAATGAAGCAGGAAAATGATATGGTAGTAACTATTATGATTTGGTGTTTGTTTGGTTGTTTTAGCTGTGATTCCAAACAGACGTGGTACTGCTGATGCCCCCTAACAAGGTCCTTTCTGAGACTGACAGGGACAAGTCAATGGAGACAAGTGGTTAAGAGTGTGGGTTCCACAGACTCACAGACATAGATAGAAAACAAACTCATGGTTACCAAGGGGGAAGCGGGGAGGGATAAATTAGGAATTTGGGATTAACAGATATACACTACTACATGTAAAATAGATAAACAACAGGGTCCTACTGTATAGCACAGGGGACTATATTCAATATCTTAAAATAAACCATAATGGAAAAGAATATGAAAAATAATATATATGTATATATCAATACATATAACTGAATCACTTTGCTGTATACCAGAATCTAACACAACATTATAAATCAACCATACCTCAATTTCAAAAAAAAATGACCGTTGTTTCCAGAGTCGAACTGACCAACATTCACTGTTTGACTTGGGCAAGTTACTTGACCTCTCTGAGGCTTGAGGTCCTTATCTATAAAAGTGGGATGATGGTAGATAATAGTAATACCAATGGGGTAATGTATGTTAAATGCTTAGCTCAGTACGTAAGCTCAGTAAACGGCACTCTGCACTGCCTGTTATCTTGGTCTTTACAAGGTCCTGAGATCCTGGCAAAGGCAGCAATCCTTGTGACTACGTCCTTATTATGGCAGAAGCTCTGTTTGCTGCTGTTTTTACAGTTATCCACTCTCTTCCCAGATCTCCATTGCTACCACCAGGCCATGCCATGGTACCTTGGGGCTGGACTCCCGCAGCCAGCTCCTAACTAGTTTTTGTTTTACCCTTGTCCCCTTCCAATCCATTTCCCTCCATGGTATCCAGAGCAACCATTCCAAAGTTCAGATCTGATCACATCAATCCTTTACCTAAAACCCCTTACTGTCTGCGCATTTTAGTTCCTTAAAATCCACAATCCATTCCACAGCTTACAAGGCTTATATCATCTGGACCTGTCTACCTCTTTCAAGTCCTCCAAAGGGTCAAGCTCTTTCCTTGCTCTGCCCATCTTCCCCTGCCTGGCTCATGCTTCCTCTTCCTCCTCCACTCCCCCCCTACTCCCCCCAACCCTACCAATTTCCACCTCACTTACTACTTAACCTTCAGGTCTCAGCTCATATGTACGGCACTTCCTCAGAGAGACCTTGGTGGATTTACTAATCCAAATGAAGTTTCCCTATTTTACTCTCATCATAATACCTGTTCAACATAACACCACATTTGCAGTTGGGAATTTTTCTGTAATTATTTCATATCTCTCTGCATACTAGATCTTAGCTCCAGGAGGCTGGGCCCCATCTGTTCCATTCTTCACTGTGTTCACACAGCACTGCCCTAGAACAATGTCAGGCACATAGGAGACGCTCCTTAAATAGTTGTTTAGCTAACAAATGTATGAATGAATGAATGAACGAATGAATATCTCAGCACGAGGTGTGGGTGCTTCTGTTCATCCTCTATCAATGAGCAGGGCTGGTTTGTAGAGCTTGTGTACCACAATGCAAATGCAGTGACCGAGGAGTCAGGGGACCTGCCTTCTAGGCCCAGCTGCCTTATTTACAGGCTGTGTGACCTCACACAAGCTTGGGAGGCTGGAACCATGACTTCGTCATCCTTGTGTCCAGGGCATTTGGCATGAGTGGAAATTCAGCAAGTGAATGAATAACTCCACACTCTTTCCTGTTCTGAATTTCTCCAAACCCACTGTCAAACTCCAACTGCAATTTTAGTTGGGGACATCTGTATAGAGCGGAGATGTCTTTGCAGACCTTAAAAATGCACACGAGGAGAACCGAGCTGCCTGCCGCTAAGCCAGCACCCTCCGTAGGAGCCTGGCCACGACTATGGAGGCTTCGTGTGCAAACACAGACGCCCAGTTCCTGGGGCTGCTCTGGAGTCTCATGGAAAATGTTGAGTATTTAAACCTCTATGAAACGCCAACAAATTGAGTTCATTTCAACTGAACTCTTCAGTGCTGTGTTGGGGACAGGGACACAACAGTGACTAAGTATTTGCTGCCATGAATTCAGCCTGGTGGAAGGCGAAAGGTTAGAATTAGGAGGAGAGATGGCTGGAAAGTCCTTAGTCCTGGCCTTGGGAGAGGTGGCTTGGTGGGTGCTTCTCTGAAGCATTCAGCCGCACCACGAAACCAGAGAACAGACACGGTAGCAAACTGCTTGTTTGAGCACGTAAAAGGCCGACCGCTTCTTGGCCTCTCCTGGCAACGGAGATAAATCACTGGTGTGTCAAACCCTGCCAGGACAGCCTCTGCCTCTGGAGCTGAGTCCAGAAACCAAGGGCGTGGAGGAGATTGCCACGCAAGGAAGCGTGCAGCTGTGGTGTCAGGGAGCGGGGCCTCTGCCGCACGGTGGAACTGGCATTCAGCATCAGCTCATGCGAGATGCCACATTCTGAATAAACCAAGCGGACCCTTGCAAACCCACAGGAAGACTGAGGGTGGCTTTTTAGAGCTCAAAGATCCTTGGATGAATGGGAATGCCTCCGAGCCAACAGAGGTGCCCTCTCCACTCTGCCTCCATTATCCTCCTGCCCCAGCTTCCCAGCTCTGAAATGCAGTGGTCCCGACATATTGCCATTTGCAACAACATGGATGGACCTAGACAGTATCATACTAAGTGAAGTAAGTCAGGCAGAGAAAGACAAACATCATATGACGTCACTTATAGGAAGAATCTAAAAAATAGTACAAATAAATCTGTATACAAGATAGAAATAGACTCACAGATGTAGAAAACAAACTTATGGTTACCAAAGGGGAAAGGAGGGGCAGGGATAAATTAGGAGTATGGGATTAATAGATACACACTACTGTATATAAAATAGATATATAAGAATCTACTGTATGGCACATGAAACTGTATTCAATATCTTGTAATAACCTATAATGGAAAAGAATCTGAAGGTGTACACCTGAAACTAACACAATATTGAAAATCAACTATAGTTTAATACATTGTAAAATAAAATTAAATTAAAATTTAAAAAATAACATGCAGTGGTCTGTCTGTCAAACAAGATATTATGGATCTTCTACTTTGTACTAGATACTACCTTATTTAATCTTCACCACAACCCTGTGAAATAGCTTCTTTCCACTTCACTAATTTTGCCAATGAAGACACCAAGTTAAAGGTTCTTTTCTCACATCCCCTGGGCTGGTAAGAGGCAATTTTGACATGGGGTCTTCTGGTTTGAACTTCCTGATTTTTGCTATACATTTTGCAAGCCATTGACTGAAATTTGATTGATTTTCCTGTTCAGGGACTTTCTCCTTTTGGATGTCCATAAGCACAGGGAGGGTTTCCTGGGGTGGGGGGCAGATAGCCTGTGGAGGGCTTGGGTGCCATTGGTGGCAAGTTGGGTGGGCCTGTCCTAAACTGACAGACAGATTAGAGGTTCTCGGAGAGAAGGGAAGCAGGAGAGCCCTCCCTGGGGCCCTCTGTGGCTGTGGATCTCCACCGTCCTGCACTTGCTACAGTCCCATCGTCTCCCAGTGGCTGTGCAGGGCGGTGGCCCCTCGGTTACTGGGCCACTGATAGTATGGGAGACTGAGGCTTATTTTACCTCATTTTCTTGCCAGAGCACGTGGAATCAGGGTTGCCAGGCTTCCTTCTAAGCCATTCCTGCCGGGAGCCACCTGTAGGCACCACGTCTCCGCTGGCTCCCTGTCCAGTCCACCTCTGTCCACCCTTCTCTTCCCGTTTCCCCTTCAGGATCCAGGGCTTTTTCCTAAGGAAGCCCTTACACTACAGCACCTTCATGGAAACCCCAGGGTTTCTCCCTTCACCCTGGGGTGAAGACTCAGACACCTGCTCCAAGGATGACCCAGGCCTGGGTGAGGGTGTTGGCAGCAATGTGGAAGCAGACCCTGGGTTCAGATATAGGCAGGTCACTCGTGGGTCCCCTTCAGGGAGCCAACGGAATGGGACTGACCAGTTCCCACTTTCCCAGAACTCCCCACCCCGGCAGATGTGGGGGACTCACTGCCTGTCCAGCAGAGACTACTTTTCCCTCCAAGATCCTCTGGATGCTCAGTCACATGCCTGGGGCACCACCTCCCATCCCACTCCCCCTCCTTTCCTGGCCCTGCTCCATCTTGTGCCCTTTCGCAATGCACAGGACTCGGTTCCAGGGCACCCTGCGCGGCTTCAGAGCCATCATGGGGACTCCCTTCCAACTTCAAGGTCCTCCTCTCGCTCACACCCCATTGCTCCCCACCTGCCTTCCCCTGCCCACTCCCACCCCAGTCCTTGCCCCTTCGGGCTCCTCTCCACACACTTCGTGGCTCCTCCTGACCTTGACAACCCTAATGCAGGGCTGAGTGCAGGGCCGGTACTGAACACTTTTTGTGTTGACTTTAAATCACAGAATATCAAAACTTAAGAACTCAGCAATCCAGAGGTCATGCCATCCTTTTTCCATTGGGGAACGGAGGCCTGGAGAGAGATACAATAGGACCTGGTAATGGGACCAGATCACTTAGCAGCAAAGCCAAGACTGGACCCAAGGTTCCCTAAATCCAAACCACCTTCTCCCCATTGCCCATGGTCATGACTCCTACAGACACCCCTTAGTTTACCCCCAGGAACAGACCCTGTGGGGCTGGCAACAGAAGGTTCCGAAGGCTCCTTCTGGCCTCTGTTTCCTCACTGCATGATGAGTAGGGAGGATGAGGGGCTTTGGGTGTGAGGGTGGTATAGAGGGTGGGCATTCTGTTTGGTCTTAGCCAAGCCCTTAAACATTTCAAGGAAGGTGGAATCTTCCACATCCCTGGCATTGTGCCTCTTACTATCTGTAAGAGAGTGTGTTCCTCTGACCCACTGTGTGAGAAATGATTCCTTGGGTGAAGGTTCCCCAGGCCTGCTGAGGAGGGGAGGGAGCTGTGATTATATCTTCGGTTTGGGGTCCTGACCCCTCACCCTCTCCTGGCCCCAGAGACGTTCAGAAGACTCAGACACCCTGAAATACAGAACGAAACCTGGCCCTGGGGCCAGGGGGGCAGCTTGGAAGGTAGTGAGGAAGGGACAGGGGACCCAGGGGGAGCTTCTCCAAAAGGCCTTAGTTCCAGCTCTACTTGCAGCTCCAGACAGAGGTGGGCAGTCAGGGTGTGGCGGAGGCCAAGGCCAACACCTGGGCTGTGAGCCCTGCCCTGGGGGCATTAGCCCAAGAGGAAGCTTTTAAACCCAAGTTCAGAGGCAAGAAGCCGACTGCCTGTCTCAGCTGCCCTTTAGTCCTGCATTTTTTCTCCAAGCCAGTCGCTTCTTTTCTCCCCTGGTCCTTCCTTTCCATCCTGCCTGTCTCCTCTGATTCCCTCCTCTCTCTGGATCTACTTTGCTTTGACTCATCTGTTTCTCACCTGTCTTTTCCTCTGACTCTATATCTTTCTGTAAGTTTTTCTTCCAGTTGTTATCCAGCTTTCTTGTTTTTCTGTGTCATTCCTTCTCAACTCTCTCTCCCTTTTTCTACAGTTCTGCCTACCTGTCTCTTTCCACAAAATAAGCCCTGGTTCCCCCAGTGGGTTTCCCCAAACCAGGACACTCCCCCATCTCCCTGCTTCTCTCTGTCTCTACATCCTCCTTCCTCGGTCTCTTTAGCGTTCTCCCTCTCTCTCCCCCATATTGTCCCATCTCTATCCATTCACCTCTCTCTGCCTCTCTGTCTCTCTCCCATGACAGACCCCAGCTCCTCGGATGGGATCGGTGAAGTCAGGTACCCCGTCCCCAGAATGCTGCCCCAGGTGCATCACTTACCCAGGAGCACTGGCCCAAGGACGCAGGAACACAAGCAGCCCAGGAACACACAAGGGACCCTCCTCCAGTGGACACCCCTCATGGCTCCGGAAAGAGTCCCTCACGCTCCCCTGGGGAAGCTCGTCAGCACCGAAGTGGTTGTGTGAGGAGCAGAGGTGAACCTGTCCCCGCTGGCTGCTGGCCTTAAACAGGTGTATTTCCCTGAGGGGCCAGAGTACCAGGGGAAGCGGACAAAAGAAGGCGGGGCCCCGTGCCAATCATCCTTGCCATATCTTTTCTTTCCTCAATCTCCACCCCCTTCCCCCACCAGGAAAAAATAAAAAATATAAACACAGATACACCCTTTGCTCCGTTCCTAGTCAGCCTGAGCCAAGTAGGGGGAGGGATGGGAGGGGCATGTAGAGGAATAGAAACCAGGACACATGGAAATGGGGGGCCCACCCTCCTGCCTGGTGTCCTGGGCTGCCCCTGTCTTGCTGGCGTTTCAGACTGACACAGCGGGAGCCACCGGGTCATTTCAGGAGGAAGGGCAGGGCAGAATGGGGAAGAGAGGTGCTAAGAGGGAGTGAGTTTGGGGCTATATGAATAGGAGAGTGAAATTTGTGGAGATCCTAAGAAACATGGCAAGTAGGGGGAGCAATGTGGGGTGAGAGGTGGGAATCAGAAATACCCCGTATGCTACTTGTGGGATGGAACACTGGGCTGGGAACATCTGCTCAGTGCTGGGCACAGGGTAGACCCTCACCAAATGGTGGATTTCCTCTTTCTAGCAGAGGACGCAACAGAGCCAGGGTCCAGAAAGCCCAAGGCAACCTGGGGAAGCTGCTTGAGCGATCTGGGGTGGGTAGTGCGGTAGAGAGTAGAACCTGGGGAGAAGGAATTGTGAGCCCACAAGGAAGTAGTGGCTGCTCCTGGAGACCTTGGAGACCAGGGCACCCCATTTTGACCTCTTGGGACTCACAAGCATAACCAAGAAGCGACAGGAACTCCAAACTGATTTTGTGCCAGGCAGAGTTTGAAGGTGAAAGAAGGTAGCTGGTATAGTTCTGCAAAGGACAGCAACAGCGATGTCCCCCCACACTTTGCCACGGCGTGAACCCCTGCTTCTGGTTTCTCCAGACTTGATTCCCTGAGTGTGGGGTCTGTGGAGTGACTGGTCCCCAGGCAGGGAGCTCAGGCTCTCACTGCACAGCCTAGGATGAGGAATCGGCATTTCCACGTTCCCAGGCAGAAACCTGGAGCCATCCAAAGAGGAGTGGATGGCTACACTGTGGTGCCGTCTCAGAGGACCAGGAAGGCTCCACCACCTTGTCAGCTACTTGCTTTCTGAAGCTGAAATCCCAATTACAGCCAAAGCCCAAAGGCTGGACTTTCCAGTTATAGTGCAACTACTTCAGAGAAGTAGCATTGTCCCCCCAACAGTCCCACCTCTGTATGGACCCGTTGATCCCATTCTTACCCAGGAGAAGGAAATTCATAAGGGTAAAGAGGAATTTTAAGCATAGAGCAGTGGGACAGGATACGAGGAAGATATCACTGAAAAAAATGTACATAGACACCAAGGCCAACTTGGTCTCTTAATCATTTTTTCTGTGTCAGTTCTTGCTCATGAGTTCTTTCTATTAACTTGCTATGTGTTTTGTTTGGTGACATTTACTGGACTACAGTTTCGTATTTAGAAGAGAAAAAAGCATTCCACGTTAGACCAAAGTAAGAGTTGGACATCTTGTCGACCTAACACAGCAAACCTCCCACTTTCCAATGCAAGGAACGCTGGAGGTGCAGAGTGTTCTCCAGAAGCTACTGTGGTGGCCAAGACTCCAACTGGGCTCAGGATACCTGAGCTTGAATCCCAGATCTGCCACCCAAGGCAAGTCACAGCCTCTTGGAGACTTATTTTCCTCATCTATAAAATAAGGATAATATGTCAAAGAAAAAACAGAGCTGGACAGGTAGTTAAAGCATAAAAACAAATTTTATTCAGGGCTCTTGCAATATGAGAAAAGGGACCTCAGTATAGGCCCAGGCTCAACTCTAAATATAGCATGAGCAAGTGGGAATTTATAGCCAAGAAGCAGGGTAAGGGTCAGAGGATAGAAAATTACTAAGAAAAAACATCAGGGGTGAGGGGATTCTGGCTAAACCAACCTAACAGGACTTTTGGCCGAAGACAGGCCAGGGTGATCAGACATCACCTTGGAGGGATGGAGGAGGGTGAGGCGCCTGATCAGACATTGAGATTTCCAGATATTGAGGATGGGACACTCTTGCTAAACTGACTTGGCAGGGCTCTTGCTAAAACTGGATTTTACAGGGAAGTGCACAGATGGGCCTAGAAGGAAGTTTAGGAGCCTGACTAAAGTTCAGTCAAACAAAAGTCTATGTCAAATAACACCTACCCAAAAGGTTGTGAAAATAAAATGAGCTCAAACACGTAAAAGTGCTTTATAGGTGTGAAGACACCTGTAGAGGGCACTTGGCCTCTCGTTTCATCCTGACATCATCCCTGAAGGTAGAAACAAGTGAGGGAAGCAGGGCATGAAGAGGAGTCTGGAAAAGAATTCCAGGCTCATTTGCATACTGAGTCTTTCTTGCATCCCTTTTGGGTTTTAGGACGTTGGCACGTGTGAATCTAATTCATCTTCTCCCTGCCTGCCTCCAGTTCCTTTCCCATTTCCCTTTGAGCCCAGCTACCTCTTGGCTTGCCCGTTTTCCAGGGTTGGTATGCTTCTGGGTCTCTATGACAAATGCCCCTCTTTCTCTATTTGTCCTTCCTTCTCCCCTCCCAAGGCATCTGATGGAGACAGAGAGGGGTGAGTGAGAAGGGAAGAGATGAGTAGATTCCCGGAGGTCTGTCTGGTGGAGACCTCCTAGGCCTGCAGACTGCTGGGCGTACTCGGGGGCAAGAATCTGAAACCAAATTGAGGTTGATATTCCATGGGGGGGCCAGAGAGTTCAGTCTTGACTTGGGGTATCAGTAAATTGGAGCAAGGATAAGATTATGACATTTTCACATGGAAGGAAGATACAGATGTGGCCTGAATAGACTCAGCCTGGGTTCTGGGCAGCGTGTCAAGATCTTTAAAGGAGACTTCTCTCCTAGGCTACCCAAAGTGGGAGACTCTCATCTGGGGGTGGGGTTAAAATTGCTTACCTCCATATAATTTATGCCCTGATAGACCCTCATGCTGCTAATAAAGTTACTCCTGGCCAGCCTTAAAACACCTAGATTGAGATGGGGCAGGAAGTCAGATATTATTCATCCTGATTTGTTCAATCTTAAGGCTTGAACTAGAGTGCCAGGCCCTGTGTATGTCCCCGTAGCCCTGCAAGGTACATATCACCATCCCCATCTCACATCTGAGAAAACTGACGTTCAGGGAGATGAACACGCACTCTCGTCATGACTGAGTCACGGTCCAGGTTGTGTGATCAGGTGGAACTGGGGAATGCTAACTGCCCTGAATCACTCCTGCCCAGGTCACACGAGGAAGTTGCAAAGCTGGAATTCGAGCCTAGGTCTGCTTGGCTCCAAAGCCAAAGAATGGAATTAACATGCCCTAAGCGCTTATCCTCTGCTGGTGGGGGCTTATATGCTGAACTGTTATTTCCCCAAGGTAGACGCAGAGATACGCCTTTAAGAATGGATACACTGTTGGCTGCAAGGAGAGTGGTTAGTTGGTAGCGCCAGCTGTTAGCTCCTTCAGGTGCACCTCAACTTTCAAGCCAAGAGCACTCTCTTCTCATGGTGACCCTCAGGTCAATGACTGAGCAAGGCAGTGGTGCAAGGACTTGGCTAGTTCCAGTCCCACAGGATTCCTTTAAGAGGCAGTCTGCGCCTCAGCGCATCCCACAGAACCTGTAGGGACTTCGTGGCTTTGTCAGCTGTGCTGGCTCCCGCCCAATCCTGCCTCCTGCCTTTTCCTTTCACAGGTGTTATTCCCCATAAACTTTTCCATTTCACTCCATCTCAGTGTTTGCTTCCAGCAGGACCCAACCTGAGACACTCACTTAAAAGAGGATGACCATTTTATGATATAGAGACTGACCATCTGAGCTGGGTTTCAAATCCAGATCTGCACAACTCCAAGTTCTCTGACCACTGCTCTGTACTCAACAGTCCAGCAAGGGGAGGGGGTGGTGGTTATGGTCTTGGTGGGCGTGGCTTCTGCTACACAGAGGAGGGGGAGATCTGCCTGCAAGGACAAGATTCCCAGGCTGCAAAACATACAGACCAATGGGATTGACGCCGTTTGGGGCGGGGGCTCCCCCATGGCTGGACCCGCCACGGGAGTGTGCTATGTGTTGGTGTCAGGCCACTGTGGAGGAGGGAGCCAAGGTGACAAAGGGGAAGCTCTGCTTGTGAGATCTTGACTCCCAGGCCGTGGTGGAAGCCAGGGCCCTGGTGTTTGGGCCACAGAAAGGCCCCTGTCATTCTCCCAGGATTGGGCTTCAAGGCCCTTTCTCTAAAAGTGCCCTGCGTTCTCACGCCAGTTAGTT
Source organism: Balaenoptera ricei (assembly GCF_028023285.1). Classification (NCBI taxonomy): domain Eukaryota; kingdom Metazoa; phylum Chordata; class Mammalia; order Artiodactyla; family Balaenopteridae; genus Balaenoptera; species Balaenoptera ricei. Next base: position 89,912,047 of record NC_082642.1, on the reverse strand, counting down.
CATTTCTCATTTTCCCTCTGCGGCGGAGGGGGACTAATGCCTCCCCAAGCAACATCTTCCAGGCCTGGGGTCCCCAGGAAGGAGACTCCGTGCTGAGTGCCCGGGCAGGGGTGAAGGGGCAGACTGACTTGAGGCCCAGGAGTCTAAATTTATCCATTCACTCCACTTTAAGGAGAAGAAAACTCAGTCCTGGAAATTAGCAACAGTGCTCAGTCAAAAAGCCAGCACCTAGGGGCTCAGATTCACTATCTGTGACCTACGGGTAGGCTTCCCTTCTCAAATTCTGAAAGAAAAAAAGAGTCTCAACATAATTTTAGAGCCGGAAGAACCTTGGCCATCATGGAGTCCACACTGCTCATTCTGCCGTGGAAGAGGTGCCGGCCCACAGAGAAGGGAGTGTCCCAGGTCACACGGTTGGTCAGCGGCAGATGCGGGCTTGCGCCCACGCCCCCAGTGTTCATTCTGCTCTGCACTCTTCCTCCCATGGTTATTAGGTTGTCTTGTGCACTCCTAGCACCCCAGTCAGACCCGCTGCCTCTAGCCTAAACCTCTGTCCACAGGCAATGCTCAGTAAGGACTGTCATGATGGGGCCTCCTGCCCTCTTAGACAGGGCGGCCAGCAGAAGCTTCCAACACAGGGTTCTGACAGAGAGCCCAGCCCAGGCCTTAAAGAGTTTTTTCAAATAAAGTTTACCATCGCTGGTTTTTTCCCCTTATGAAAGTAATACATGCTCACGATAGCAGATACGGAAAATATTTTAAAGTAGAGAGGAGAAAAACATCATCAGTACGTTTGAAAAACCCCTCTTAATACACTGATAGATTTCTAGCTACTTCTCCAGGAACAGCTCATATACATAGCTTTAATCTATCACATCATAGATAAATTTGGATTCTACTTTACCACATAACTTTAAACATAAACATTTCCTCTCATTGTTATGAAACACTTCACGCACACATTTTTAAAGTCAGCATGATGTTCCATTGAGTGGACTGCCATATAATTTATTTAATTAAGTTGGACACGGGCTATTTACTTGTCCCTGTTACAAGTAATGCAGAGGTGATTGCCTATTTAAGCTCATTTCCTTAAGCAAGAATCAGGACTGGTATGCTTTGCTACACTGCTCTGATCTTCCTTCTCCTACAGCAGGAAGTCAATGAACATGAATTAGCTAAGTCTACAGCGTGTGAGCGTATTCTCAGACACTTGGGGTCTAATGCTGACAGTCTAACGGTAGAGGCAAAACCAACAGTAAAATGAGATCATTAGTCAGGTGAGCTAAAATTGATGGGTGGATTAAGGACTCTGCAGGTGGACTGGGAAACAGAGTCCCTCAAGGATGCCTTCCTGGGTGAGCTCCCAGCCCTGATCCAGGACCAGCTGCCAGGCCTCTCATTTGAAGAACTGAGACTTGATACATAGCCCAGGTGATATTCTAGAGAAAGTAATCCAGAAGGAATTTGAAAGAGAAGGGGATGGGGTGGGGGAACTTAAGCAGAGGATCAGAGAAGAAGAAAATGGAAATAGACCTGGAGCAAAACCTAGCTGGGAAGTGAGGTCCTCTCCTTCTCCCCAGCTCCCTGCGGAGAGGAGCTAGCCGAAGCTGGAGGGGTCGGCCAAGGGGAGGGAAGGAGAGCAGAGCCAGGGAGGCCCAGCAAGCCCTGCTCCCCAGGGTACAGTGGAGGCAGCAAAACTCAGGGTCAGCCTGGCACTCCAACAGCCCTGTTAGTCTGTGAACCTGTGTGCCAGGCACTGTGCCCAGCACAGGGGATGCTGAGATGAATAAGATATAGCCCCTGCCCTCACAGGGTCACAGTCTAGAGGGATCTAGGTAGGGGGGGAGGGGCATTTACTGATGGGCCCTCTGGGTTTGCGGTCCTGAGGTCTGGGGGTATGTTGAGCAATGGAACAGACCCACTGAGGGCAGTCCAAGAGGATCTCTCTCGTATTCGTTTCCTAGGGCTGCCGTGACAAAGTACCACAAACTTGGTGGCTTAAAACAGCAGAAGTGTATTCTCTCCCAGTTCTGGAGGCCGGAAATCCTAAATCAAGTTGCTGGCAAGAGCACACTCCCTGCAAAGGCTCCGGGGAAGAATCCTTCCTTGCCTTCTCTACCGTCTGGTGGTTGACGGCATCCTTGGCATTTCTTGGCTTGCAGCTGCATCACTCCAGTCTCTGCCTCCGTCACCACATGGCCATCTTCCCGCTGTGTGTCTCTGTCTCTTTTCTCTTCTTATAAGGACAAAAGTCATTGGAGTACTGTCCACACTAATCCAGTAGGACCTCAGTTTAACTTAGCTGATGACATCCGTGAAGACTGTATTTCCAAATACGGTCACATTCTGAGGCGACATGAGTTTGGGGGGACACTTATCCAGCCCAATAAAACCCCTTTGAAGAAAGCTTGCGAAGGGTACGTGTGGGTCGTTGCGGTAGAGGACAAACGGCCTCCGCAGGGAAGCCCGGCAGGTGAGCCACTTCCCCCCGGGCTGGCCCTGGAAATTCCCAAATGCCTGCCTTCGTCACCCCTGAGCCACAAGCCAGGCTGGGTGACCCAGGGAAATGGGCGGGACTAATCACCTGATCTAACTTCCCAGGGGAGGGGGGAAGCTGGGCACGCAGCAGACCCAGGAGCCCCCAGCCTGGCGGCCTCCTGCCATGCCGAGACCACCCTCCACTGCCCAGGGAAGTGGAGACAGCAGAAGAGCAGGGAGCTGACCGCACCTACCCCCGCCACCGCCACCGCGATTTCAGCCTTGCACTCGCTCTCCAGTGTGGGCTTACTACAGCTGAGTGAAAGTGTCACACTTCCTGGTTTCCTTCTCAATGTGGAGAAGAAAATAAGGGTGGGCAAGGGGTGAGGGACAGGACAATATATTTAAAAATAAACCACCCCACCCTGTCCTCAGGCATTCCGCAGCTGGGCTGGTCAGCCCACTCCCCGCCCCCCACCCCTGCCCTGCGCACACACGCACACACCACTCTCCAAGGGCGGGGAAGAACTAGATCCAGACATTTTCTCTTTCATCTACACAGACCCAGACGCTCCCTCGATGGGAGAAAGTAACTTCCCACCTTGCCCTGCCCCCTTGAAATGACTTCTTCAGGTGCACTTGGAATGTTCTCTCTCCCCAGTTCCCACACACACTCCCTGGAGCCCTGGAGCCCTGGGACAGAGGAGGGGGAGAGAGGCAAGAGGATTATGATTGATAACTCTGCTCCCCACGTGGCCGCAAGGCCGGCAAGATAAAGTTTTCACTGAAATGAAGTTCACATTCATTCTGGAGTCTAGAGATTGATTTAGTCGCGAGGTACCAGGTCCAGAATAAACTGCCAGGACCTGGCCCCAGGTCCAAGAGATTAGCCTGAGGGAGGAGTCACCTGGCTTGTTCTCCTTCGGGGAAGGAGGGTGTGAGCCCCCCGAAGGCAGAGTGAGTGCTCCTGGGGAAAGAGCAAGGGCTCTGGAGTCACCGAGGGCCAGCTGCTTCCTAGCTGAACCTCAGTCTCCGCACCTACACAATGGGAATAATAATAATCATTCCTATGAGCTTAGCACATAGAAGGTTCTCAACAAACAGTGTCCCCCACAGGGAAGGCGGACATAGAAAAAGAGCCAAAAAGTGGTTTCAAGTAAGAGTCTGGGGTTGTTCTGGGTGGAGAGGCCAGCTCATGAAAGTGAGGGGGTTATAGTAGGATTCTTGCTGGGTGAATTGCTCTGGAAGGGAGATGGTCAGTGGGGGTGGGCAAGCCTGGCCACAGGCTTGTGAGGTTACTATCCCCACCAGGGTCTTGGTAAACTGGTAAACTGGGAGATGGTCAGCTAGGCTAGATCCAGCGAGTTGGTGTTAATCTTACGCAGATAAGCTCATTTTATGCAGTGATTTTGCAAGTCAGTGAAGTTCTTCAAGGACTGTGCTTTAGAGGCTGGGGGAGAGGGGCCTGTTCGAGACAATGAGGTTCCGAGACTCAGAAGCAATCGTACTGAATCCACCTAATCTTTTTTCTAATCCATGCTACTAAGAAGCATAACATGCAAGGGCAGGGAAGAGGCCAGTCCTGGAAGGATATTTTTGAGGGCTTTTTTCTTATTCTGACACTAGACTATCTCACAGAGTAGTGAAAGCCTACAGGCCCTGGATGCAACCTGTACGTCAGGACTTCAAATGTAGGCTCCAATATCTTATAATAAATAATATATATTGTATAATTATTAAATTATTGTGATATGTGATATACTAGTATATATAATTTACACTTATCGTATTAGCCTAATTTAAGTGTGAGATTGGCTTTCTAAAAATGCTTTGAAATGTTTCATGACTGTTATTGCCTGGAGAGCCCCTGAATGTCTGATCGCTTTTAACAGTCCTGGGCAGCCAAACCCCAAACCCCTGGTCCCTTTGAGATAGTTAGGCCACCGCCCTTGGTTAGTTTGCCCCTCTGCCAAGAGCAGGCACACACCTGTAAGGACCTGGCTTTCAGAGGACCCCCCCACCCCCCCCCCCATGGCATCGGAGTAAAGATCAGTGTACTTTGCCTAAAGGATTAAGAACATGAAACTCATGGTTCGTTGGGCCTATCACACTAGGGCCTATCACAAAAGCCTGCTCCTTTTGGCACTCCTCATCCAAGGGCAATGAGAGACCATTACAAGGATTTAAGCAGGGGTGACGCGATCCGACTTTTGGTTCAAAAAAGGTGGAAATCAAGTTGCGAAGGAGCGAGACTAGATGAGAGAAGAGGCCTCATAGAATAGCCCAGGCAAGAGATGATGGTGTATGGAGAAGTACAGTGGCAGGGAGGTGGAGAAATGCTTGGTTGGAGAAAGGTTTCAGAGATAGAACCCACAAGGCTTGATGGGAGAGGGTCATTCTTCTGCTCTCCTTTGAGCCACAGGAAGGAGGATGGTGCCAGTAACTGAGAAAGGGAACATCAGTGGAGTAGTAAGTTGGAGGAATGGAGGGAGGTTGCAGGAGGGGAAGACATGAGTCTCTTTTCAGTAGGGTGACCATAGTATTTCTGTCCCGAGCAGCACACATTTGAAAATGAAAGGAGGCACCATTGGAGCAACTGGGACAACAACATAAACTGAGCCTGTACCTGGCAAATCAGACCTACAGTCATTCATTCGAGTTTGGGGATGTATTGAGGTAGGAGGTACCGATGAGATACTCAAGTGACGATATCAAGGTGACAACAGATATATGTGTCTGAGTTTAGGTGAGATTTTTGACCAGAGGGTTTTCTACCAGTAAAACAATTAAGGGAGTTGTTTCTTCCCAACTGCTTTATGGTATTTAATTAAAACCCATGTTATGACTCTTGTTACTATAGATGTCAAAATAAACTGGAAGCAAAGGAAAAAAAAAAAAAAAATGAAGAACATGAAACCCAAACCCTTATTCTTTGGTTAGAGCCTCTCCTTCCTTCCCCACCAGCCCTCGGCAGGAATGAGAGGCAAAATCAAAATTCACTGGTGCTTTTATCCATATCCGTGAGTCTGTGTTTCTGTATAAATGATCAATGTATTAGAAACAAACAAACAAACAAAAAGCAACGACTTCTTGTTCTCTTCTCAGGACCTAAAGTACAGCTTTTCATCAGATGAGTACAGCGGGTGAGGAAGGCAAGGAGAAAATGCGGAGGCCAGAAGGGAAGAGCTGAGCAAACTAACAGGTTTGATTCAGGCATCCAGGTCAGACCCTGAACTACCGAACCACGGGAAAGGGCTGCTGTGGGCAGAGTCCCCAGAACACAGGAAGATGGTCGTTCTGACTGAGGCAGATCAGGAGTCCAGCCCCTGTGGATGCCGCCCAGGTGTGGGCATGGAAGGAGTGGTAATAAGAGTAAATGAGGCAGTGAAACTAGGGTTCCTACAAGGTGTTAGCAGTTTGGTGCTGCCAGCTTGCATGGCGCTATGAGAAACGTGGGAAGTACTCGCAGCTGACTCACCCAAATTTCCTGGAATGGAGGTGAAATCCTTTGGGTACCTGGCTGGACTCCAGAATGACTGTCCTGAGTGAGAGAAGCCTCAGAAAGGAGGGAAATTGCGGAGAAGGGCCTGAGGAGCATCCCAGGAGCCTGCTTTGCAAGGAGCAACAGCTCCCAGCTTGCTGTGTTGGGAGGCGAGGGTTAGGAGGGGGACTTTGTGCAGAAGGCATTTGTGTTTGGGGGTTTCCTTGGGTGGGTGTTTCTGTTTTCTACCTGGGATGGAGGACTTTGAGTTCGTGGAGGGGAGGGAGAGAGGGAAGGTAGGTGGGAACCAGGGTGTGAAAGTCGTCATCTCTGGGAGGAGGGGCTTTCTACAGGAACAGCACTGGCCAGAGGCTCCCGGCTTCCCTCCGGTGCCCAAAGATTCCTTGAGACCTCAGACCCTTCCTCACTGGCTTTGCCGCCATCTCCCACCCCCAAATCAGGAAGCTCTGACCACACTTCCAGGTGGCCTACACCTGCTTGCTAAGGAGGAGGCCCTCCCTCGAGTTGCCCCCAGGGGTTCCTGCCCCGGCTCCCTTCTCCCTGCAGCTGTCTTTTCCATTTCCAACTCTACCTGGCTGGTCCTCACAGTGCCTCAGGGTTTGAATGAAGCTTATTCATCAGGTCTTTGCTGAGGCTCTTTCCCAGGCAAACCTTAGCTTCCTTGACTGCCATCCTGGTCAGTCAGGTGTTTCCCAGGTGCCCAGTGCCCCAGCCTGGCCTCTCCTTCTGGTCTCTCCTGGACTGGCCTGCACAGTTTCACGGATTCAGGTAGAAGAGAGAGACAAAGGACTTTATTACTCAAGGAGCAGCAAGTAGCCTGAACTTCATGTTCACATTGGCTTCCCTTGCCCCCAAAGTCCCACTGGGCAGTGCAGAGGTAGGCCCAAGTGAATGCTGGGACACAATGGATTTGTATCATAGCTGAGGAACCCTGACCTTAGAAAACACCAATCTTTGTAAGGGGCTGCAAGAAAACCTGCCCAACCTTTCCCCCAATGTAGATGTTATCTTTGTTATATTGGATGGCAAACAAATTAGTCTTCTGTCCCAGAGGGAGACACTATCTCTGTTTTCCAAGGCTGTTCACACTTTATAAACATCCTTGAAAAGATAGTGGAGAACAAAAGGCTGTCAGTACCTCTGCTCCAGAGACTTGCAGAAACAGGAGAGACCAAAGGAGAATTGTCTCCCAACATCCGACACCAGGGAAACCCAAGTCCAGCTGGCTCAGCTTGTTGGCTCTTTCCCCTACCTTGGGTTTACTAGGGCGACTCATTCAAGTGCCATGTACTCCCTTCCCCCAGGTCCCCGCGCCCAGCACAGTGCCTGACCCCTGATGATTCTCAATAAATGTTTTTATTTACAAGGGGGCCCACATTTTCATTTTGCATTGGACCCCACATATTATGTAGCTGGTCCTGGCTATAGTACTGCATATGTGTTTCTAAAATTCACAGCGCTCTGCAAAATCGTGGAATAAAAATCACAGGGCTTATGGGGAAAACGAGGTTGGGGCACAACACTCAAAAACTTTGTCAATGATACGTAAAAAATACACCTAGTAAAAACAGTAGCATGGTTTTACACATTGAATGGTTAAGAAGTTCATCAGTACTATAATAAGTATGGCACTTTACCTCAAGAAAGACCTGAAGCTGGCTTCTGGATGTGGGTGTTGGAAGGGATGTTGGCTCCTGGACATGGGTGGCTGCGTGTTATGGTGGACGGTCGAGGGTATCAGTTATGTGATACCAGATATGGAAGGATATGGTGAACTGAGGTAGCTGGAGATGTCTGGGGTGTGGCCATGTGTGTTTTTTGTATTCCTAGGCGGCTTGGTTCACCTGGGTGCAGATTTCTGCTTTCACCTAGTGTTTCCCGAAGATGAAATCATTCATCAGCAAATGTGAAATTTGCAGTAGGTTCGAATTGTTCCCTCATATATCAATTGCACTGGAACAAATTAGTATTTCTGAGACAAGCATTATAGCAGACCCGACTGTACTGTTTTAACGTTTACAGGTATTTACCCATAAAGCCTTCACAGTTCTAACCCGGGAGGTGGTTACTGGGAGAGATTCCCATGAGGGAGTGGTGAGGACTCAGCCTACATGAGGGGCATGGCGGACCTCACAGAGTCTGCCCTCCTGTATACCACATGCTAAACTCTCAAGCTTCCCAGAGAATCCATAAACAATGAAAACTGCTGCCTTCCAAGGCCCAGCCAGTCTGCTCAGGGCTGATTGCCTAAATGGGCCTCTCACCCAGCCACCCACTTATCAAGTGACAAAGAAAATATAAAAACAAAATCACAGTTCCCAGAAAAAATTTTCCTCTCCCGTCTTTTAAAAATCCTGGGCTTCCTTGGTGGCGCAATGGTTAAGAATCCGCCTGCCAATGCAGGGGACACGGGTTCAATCCCTGGTCCCGGAAGATCCCATATGCCGCGGAACAACTAAGCCCATATGCCACAACTACTGAGCCTGCACTCTAGAGCTCGCGAGTCACAACTACTGAGCCTGTGTGCCACAACTACTGAAGCCTGTGTGCCCTAGAGCCCGTGTTCCACAACAAGAGAAGCCACCACAATGAGAAGCCCACGGACCTCAACGAAGAGTAGCCCCCGCTTACTGCAACTAGAGAAAGCCAGCGCAGCAGCAAAGACCCAACACAGCCAAAAATAAATAAATAAATACATTAAAAAAAAAAAAATCCTGTTTTGCTTTTGTTCATTACCAACAGCCTATTTGCTGTCCTGCCTCATATATGTAAATAAATTACTTGCATGCAGATAACTAACTAAGTGTCTCTGAGTAACTCAGAGGTTAAGTAACTTGTCCAGGATTTTGCAGCTAACAGGGGCCAGAGCCAGAGTTAGAACACAGCTCTGTCTCTCTCCACAGCTTTTCACTCTTGCTACTTAACCTCCTCCAACGGTGAAAGCACCTGTAGTTTGAAAGAGAGTGTGCTGGTGGAGCGGTCAGGGCTGGAAAGGCAGATGGAGGTTGGGGGCTTGTGAGAGGCCCGATCCCAGACAGGAATGGCTGTGCCCGGCCCAAGAGGCAGGGCTTCGAAAGCCTTTCCACCCTGGAATCTCCCCAACAAGCCCATCAGGGACAGGGGTGAGGACACCAGGAGGAGTGCAGGTTAACCCCCCTCTGTCCCACGTGGGGCAGAGTCAGGGTGACAGGCCTTTGTGCCCAGGAAGGAGAGTGGGGCCTGAATCCCCAACATGGCTGCAGTTTGGGATTATAGGGATGAGTAATCTAGAACATAGAATATCCACAGCTGCCTTTTCTCCCATGACCCTTCTGTTTAACTATATGGTCATAACCTGACTGTGACGTGGAGAGTGGCAGAAAAAAAATGAGATTGGAAAATGAGATAACCCTCACCAAGCATAAAGAGTACTTGCTTATCTACATCTGTAGTGTGCATGGTGGGGAGGGAAGAGGCAGAGGGGGCAGTGAAGAAAGAAGAATCACATGCAAAGTCCAAACATTTCAAATACATTTGGCAATATTTTAAAAGAAGGTTAACCCTGTATGTAAAACAAAAAGCATAAGTCAACTTGAAAAGCAATTTTAAATAACTGAAGAAAAATATTTGCAACATATTTGCAAGATATCCTTAATATATAAACATAATATTTATATGTTTATAAATATATATATTTACTGTTTATATATTAAATATCATATATTATTGTTACAAAGTAATAATAATACTTTAAAATAAAATAAAGATGGGAGCAAAGGACATGAATAAACAAAGAAATACCCAGAGGTTTTCAATCCCACTAGTATTTAAAGAAATGTAAAATCAAAACAAGATACCAGTTTTTTAAAAAAATCACATTTGTAAAGATTTCAAATAAATGACAATAGCCAGGATTGGTGAGCATATAGAGAAGCTCACATTCATAATTGCTCTTGGGATTATAAATTCGTATATTTCTGGAAAGTAATTTGTTAATATATAATGAAAGTCTTAAGATTTTACTTCTACTTTTCAAAATTCACTTCTAGGAATTTATCCAAATGAAATTACAGGCCAAGTATACTAAGACATACGTACATAGCAAAAACTGGAAATTGCCTAATTGATGACAACTAGAATTTGGTTAAGTTCTTATGATGCATCAGTACAATGAAATATAATGCATTCATTAAAAATAATCCTGTGGAAGAATATACAGCAATCGGGAAAACAATAAAACAGTGTGCAGTAAAACGTTCACAAAATCATTTATGCCATGTTATTGCAAAAGTTTTTAAAAGAGCTATATACAATGAGAAAAAAAAGAAGGCCTGGAATAAAATATACCCAAATATTAACATTGGCATGCTCTGAGTGGTCGGTAACATTCATTCTTTTTGCTCTTTGGTATATTCAACACTAAGTACTCTTTTATAAGAAAAGAGTAAATGTTCTGTGAGTTTTTAAAACGAAGATTTACCTTCCTAAATGAGTTTTTCTCCTCTGACTATTAACAGGAGTTGGAATTCCTTGAGAAGACAGCCACAGGGTCCCAGACCTGACAGGGCCTTGGGACCAACTAGTGTGATGCATTCCCCAGGCTTGTGCTGAGCACCAGACAGTAGGGTCTCATGCGAACAGAGTGGGTCAGCACTAGCATTTTAAAAAACTCTCTGTGCATGTGTAGAGGAGGACTACAGCATGAACTATACTTTTATATGGGTTGTAGTTTGGAAAAAAAAAGTTTGAGACATTATTCTACAGTAGCCCCACCAAGCACTGCCCAGCCCTGGCTGAGCCCTTCTAGTGATGGGGAACTCACTACCTTTGTGCTGGTGTTTGACAGTACAAACTCTTAGACAGACTTCCTTATATTTAATGAGTTCTGGCTTCTCATCATGCCCGATCAGCCCCCAACTCCCTCCTCCAGGGCAGCACTTCAGACGTTTGAAGGCAGCCACCAAGTCTCGCTGAGTCCAGGCCTGCCTCCCCACCCCTTCAACTCCTTGACCACCCCCACTCCCAGTTCTGAGGCCCTTGCCTCCCCTGTCTCTTCTTAAGTCATCCTCTCCCCGCCCCCGGTCCATTAAAGTGTCACACACACGCCCACGACCCTCCCCCAAGACTGAAGCCACCATGCCAGGCCATTTTGCTCATTAATGAATCCACAGATTCATCCGATATCATTAAGGGAGCACCCACTGTGTGCCCGGCTCTGTGGTGGGTGCAGGGGAGACCCCCAGAGAATAAGAAAGACCCGGCAGATGCCTCGCGCCCGGTCCCAGGGTCGCAGCTCTAGCCGCAGCCTGGGTCGGTCCCTCCGGCACCCGGGCTCCAGGCCACCCCGGTCTCCTCGCCCGGCCCGAAACAGCCCGTGAAGATGGTGGACCGCGAGCAACTGGTGCAGAAGCCCGGCTGGTGGAGCAGGCCGCGGCCGCGAAGAACGTGACAGAGCTGAATGAGCCAGTGTCTAGCGAAGAAGGAAACCTTCTCTCTGTGGCCTACAGGAGTGTAGCTGGGGCACGCCGTTCCTCCTGGAGGGTCATTAGTAGCACTGAGCAGAAGACATCTGCAGAGGGTAACGAGAAGGGAGACATGGTGCGTGCTTACCGTGAAAAAATAGAGAAGGAGCTGGAAGGTGGTGCGTCAGGATGAGCTGAGCCTGCTGGATAACTACCTGATCAAGAATTGCCAGGACAGCCAGTATGAGAGCAAAGTGTTCTACCTGAATATGAAAGGGGACTATTACCGCTACCTGGCCAAAGCCACCACTGGAGAGAAGAGGGTGACCTTCGAGGAGTCATCTGAGAAGACCTGTAGCGAAGCCCATGAGGTCAGCAAAGGGCACACTCAGCCCACTCACCCCATTAGATTAGGCCTGGCCGTTAACTACTGCGTTTTCTACTATGAGATCCAGAATGCCACAGAGCAAGCCCGCCACTTGGCCAAGACCACTTTCAATGGCGCTATTGCCAAGCTTGACACTCTCAATGGTGGAGACTCCTACAGGGAGTCCACGCTCATATGCAGCTCCTCGCGACAACCTAACGCTCTGGACAAGTGATCAGCAAGACGATGTCGGCAGACCGGCAGCGCACGCTGAGGCTACTACTGCAATCTTTATTTATTTATTTTTTTTGCGTGAGCTGGGGATCGTGTTGGGGAGGGAAAGAGAGGGATGACGGGATGACCTTCTTAGGGAGAAACCCACCGACCTGTCCTGTCTTTGACATTTTTGCCAAAATACGACTAGTGGAAAGGCAGACTAGCTGTGCTGGTATTGGAATAGCAGCCTCACACTGGCATATGGACGGTTCTGTAGATTAATGCAAGTGGAGCTGTCTTTAACTTGTTGCTAGAAAATAGGGGGTTTTTTTGTTTGTTTTGTTTTTTTTCTTATTAGTCATCAATTTTATACACATCAGTGTATACATGTCAATTCCAATCGCCCAATTCATCACACCACCACCCCGACCCCCTGGCCGCTTTCCCCCCTTGGTGTCCATACGTTGGTTCTCTACATCTGTGTCTCAATTTCTGCCCTGAAAACCGGTTCATCTGTACCATTTTTCTAGGTTCCACATATATGCGTTAATATACGATATTTGTTTTTCTCTTTCTGACTTACTTCACTCTGTATGACAGTCTCTAGATCCATCCACGTCTCCACAAATGACCCAATTTCATTCCTTTTTTATGGCTGAGTAATATTCCATTGTATATAGGTACCACGTCTTCTTTATCCATTTCTCTGTCCATGGGCATTTAGGTTGCTTCCATGACCTAGCTATTGTAAATAGTGCTGCAATGAAGATTGGGGTGCATGTGTCTTTTTGAATTATGCTTTTCTCTGGCTATATGCCCAGTAGTGGGATTGCTGGATCATATGGTAATTCTATTTTTAGATTTTTAAGGAACCTCCATACTGTTCTCCATAGTGGTTGTATCAGTTTACATTCCCACCAACAGTGCAAGAGGGTTCCCTTTTCTCCACACCCTCTCCAGCATTTGTTGTTTGTAGATTTTCTGATGATGTCCATTCTAACTGGAGTGAGGTGATACCTCATTGTAGTTTTCATTTGCATTTCTCTAATAATTAATGCTGTTGAGCAGCTTTCCATGTGCTTCTTGGCCATCTGTATGTCTTCTTTGGAGAAATGTCTATTTAGGTCTTCTGCCCACTTTTGGATTGGGTTGTTTGTTTTTTTAATATTGAGCTGCATGAGCTGTTTAGATATTTTGGAGATTAATCCTTTGTCCATTGATTCATTTGCAAATATTTTCTCCCATTCTGAGGGGTGTCTTTTCGTCTTGTTTATGGTTTCCTTTGCTGTGCAAAAGCTTTGAAGTTTCATTAGGTCCCATTTGTTTATTTTTGTTTTTATTTCCATTACTCTAGGAGGTGGATCAAAAAAGATCTTGCTGTGATTTATGTCAAAGAGGGTTCTTCCTATGTTTTCCTCTAAGAGTTTTATAGTGTCCAGTCTTACATTTAGGTCTCGAATCCATTTTGAGTTTATTTTTGTGTATGGTGTTAGGGAGCATTCTAATTTCATTCTTTTATATGTAGCTGTCCAGTTTTCCCAGCACCACTTATTGAAGAGACTGTCTTTTGTCCATTATATATCCTTGCCTCCTTTGTCATAGATTAGATGACCATAGGTGTGTGGGTTTATCTCTGGGCTTTCTATCTTGCTCCATTGATCTATGTTTCTGTTTCTGTGCCAGTACCATGTTGTCTTGATTACTGTAGCTTTGTAGTATAGTCTGAAGTCAGAGTCTGATTCCTCTAGCTCCTTTTTTTTCCCTCAAGACTGCTTTGGCTATTCGGGGTCTTTTGTGTCTCCATACAAATTTTAAGATTTTTTGTTCTAGTTCTGTAAAAAATGCCATTGGTAATTTGGTAGGGATTGCATTGAATCTGTAGATTGCTTTGGTAGTATAGTCATTTTCACCATATTGATTCTTCCTATCCAAGAACATGGTATATCTCTCCATCTGTTGGTATCATCTTTAATTTCTTTCAAAAGTGCCTTATAGTTTTCTGCATACAGGTCTTTTGTCTCCCTAGGTAGGTTTATTCCTAGGTATTTTATTCTTTTGGATGCAATGGTAAATGGGAGTGGTGAGAGTGGACATCCTTGTCTTGTTCCTGGTCTTAGAGGAAATGCTTTCAGTTTTTCACCATTGAGAATGATGTTTGCTGTGGGTTTGTCATATTTGGCCTTTATTATGTTGAAGTAGGTTCCCTCTATGCCGACTTTCTGGAGAGTTTTTATCATAAATGGGTGTTGAATTTTGTCAAAAGCTTTTTCTGCATCTATTGAGATGATCATATGGTTTTTATTCTTCAATCTGTTAAAAAGATGTATCACATTGATTGATTTGCGTATATTGAAGAATCCTTGCATCCCTGGGATAAATCCCCCTTGATCATGGTGTGTGGTCCTTTTAATGTGTTGTTGGATTCTGTTTGCTAGTGTTTTGTTGAGGATGTTTGCATCTATATTCATCAGTGATATTGGTCTGTAGTTTTCTTTTTTTGTAGTATCTTTGTCTGGTTTTGGTATCAGGGTGATGGTGACCTCATAGAATGAGTTTGGGAGTGTTCCTTCCTCTGCAATTTTTTGGAAGAGTTTGAGAAGGATGGGTGTTAGCTCTTCTCTAAATGTTTGATAGAATTCACCTGTGAAGCCATCTGGTGCTGGACTTTTGTTTGTTGGAAGATTTTTAATCACAGTTTCAATTTCATTACTTGTGATTGGTCTGTTCATATTTTCTGTTTCTTCCTGGTTCAGTCTTGGAAGGTTATACCTTTCTAAGAATTTGTCCATTTCTTCCAGGTTGTTCATTTTTTTGGCATAGAGTTGCTTGTAGTAGTCTCTTAGGATGCTTTGTATTTCTGCATTGTCTGTTGTAACTTTTCCTTTTTCATTTCTAACTTTATTGGTTAGAGTCCTCTCCCTCTTTTTCTTGATGAGTCTGGCTAATGGTTTATCAATTTTGTTTTTCTTCTCAAAGAACCTGCTTTTAGTTTTATTGATCTTTGCTATTGTTTTCTGTGTTTCTATTGCATTTATTTCTGCTCTGATATTTATGATTTCTTTCCTTCTGCTGACTTTGGGTTTTGTTTGTTCTTCTTTCTCTAGTTCCTTTAGGTGTAAGGTTAGATTGTTTATTTGAGATTGTTCTTGTTTCTTGAGGTAGGCTTGTATAGCTATAAACTTCCCTCTTAGAACTGCTTTCACTGCATCCCATAGGTTTTGGATTGTCGTGTTTTCACTGTCATTTGTCTCTAGGTATTTTTTGATTTCCTCTTTGATTTCTTCAGTGATCTCTTGGTTATTTAGTAATGTAGTGTTTATCCTCCATGTGTTTGTGTTTTTTACGTTTTTTCCCCTGTAATTCATTACTAATCTCATAACGTTGTGGTCAGAAAAGATGCTTGATATGATTTCAATTTTCTTAAATTTACTGAGGCTTGATTTGTGACCCAGGATGTGATCTATCCTGAAGAATGTTCCATGCGCACCTGAGAAGAAAGTGTAATCTGCTCTTTTTGGATGGAATGTCCTATAAATATCAATTAAATCTAACTGGTCTATTGTGTCATTTAAAGCTTCTGTTTCCTTATTTATTTTCATTTTGGATGATCTGTCCATTGGTGTAAGTGAGGTGTTAAAGTCCCCCACTATTATTGTGTTACTGTCGATTTCCTGTTTTTTAGCTGTTAGCAGTTGCCTTATGTATTCAGGTGCTCTTATGTTGGGTGCATATATATTTATAATTGTTATATCTCCTTCTTGGATTGATCCCTTGATCATTATGTAGTGTCCTTCCTTGTCTCTTGTAACATTCTTTATTTTAAAGTCTATTTTATCGATATGAATATTGCTACTCCAGCTTTCTTTTGATTTCAATTCGCATGGAATATCTTTTCCCATCCCCTCACTTTCAGTCTGTATGTGTCCCTAGGTCTGAAGTGGGTCTCTTGTAGACAGCATATATATGGGTCTTGTTTTTGTATCCATTCAGCAAGCCTGTGTCTTTTGGTTGGAGTATTTAATCCATTCACATTTAAGGTAATTATCGATATGTATGTCCCTATTACCATTTTCTTAAGTGTTTTGGGTTCGTTTTTGTAGGTCCTTTTCTTCTCTTGTGTTTCCCACTTAGAGAAGTTCCTTTAGCATTTGTTGTAGAGCTGGTTTGGTGGTGCTGAATTCTCTTAGCTTTTGCTTGTCTGTAAAGCTTTTGATTTCTCCATCGAATCTGAATGAGATCCTTGCCGGGTAGAGTAATCTTGGTTGGAGGTTCTTCCCTTTCATCACTTTAAGTATATCATGCCACTCCCTTCTGGCTTGTAGGGTTTCTGCTGAGAAATCAGCTGTTAACCTTATGGGAGTTCCCTTGTATGTTATTTGTCGTTTTTCCCTTGCTGCTTCCAATAATTTTTCTTTGTCTTTAATTTCTGCCAGTTTGATTACTATGTGTCTCAGCGTGTTTCTCCTTGGGTTTATCCTGTATGGGACTCTCTGCGCTTCCTGGACTTGGGTGGCTATTGCCTTTCCCATGTTAGGGAAGTTTTCAACTATAATCTCTTCAAATACTTTCTCGGGTCCTTTCTCTCTCTCTTCTCCTTCTGGGACCCCTATAATGTGAATGTTGAGCATCTAATGTTGTCCCAGAGGTCTCTTAGGCTGTCTTCATTTCTTTTCATTCTTTTTTCTTTATTCTGTTCCACAGCAGTGAATTCCACCATTCTGTCTTCCAGGTCACTTATCCGTTCTTCTGCTTCAGTTATTCTGCTATTGATTCCGTCTAGTGTAGTTTTCATTTCAGTTATTGTATTGTTCATCTCTGTTTGTTTGTTCTTTAATTCTTCTAGGTCTTTCTTAAACATTTCTTGCATCTTCTCGATCTTTACCTCCATTGTTTTTCCGAGGTCCTGGATCATCTTCACTATCATTATTCTGAATTCTTTTTCTGGAAGGTTGCCTATCTCCACTTCATTTAGTTGTTTTTCTGGGGTTTTTTCTTGTTCCTTCATCTGGTACATAGCTCTCTGCCTTTTCATCTTGTCTATCTTTCTGTGAATGTGGTTTTTGTTCCACAAGCTGCAGGAATGTAGTTCTTTTTGCTTCTGCTTTCTGTCCTCTGGTGGATGAGACTATGTAAGAGGGTTGTGCAGGTTTCCTGAATGTAGGGACTGGTGGTACATAGAGTTGGGGAAAATAGGGTTTTAAAATGAAAAGAAAACTTAAGTGGAATGGCCCTCCTTCAGTAAGTTCTGTGGTTCCAGTAAGGATTTTTATCTTTAAGAGATATGCTCTTGTCTTTTAAGTTTGGGGTACTTTCTGTCTCATCTGTTTTAGCTGTGCATTTTTTTTTCAGGGTGTACACTACCAGACATGGAATAGTTTCAATCCCAAGCTGACAGACTTAAAACATAAGCTATATTTATTCTTATGGTTTAGGCCTTGCCTGTTTTCAGAAGTTTCTGATTAGTTGACAGTATTAACACTATATTGCCATTTACAGTATTTCCGCATTACAGCCATATGTAACATCAAGCCATTGATTGTGTATTTTTCTTTATTTTGGCTTTTGCATCCTTATTTAGCCTATCCAGGTTGGTTTTGCAGTTATCTATCTCCTAGGCCAAAAGGCTTGACTGAGGAGAATCAAAACTACTTTAGGTTTTGTTTAATAGGTGCTTGGCAGGTGGCTCTGGGATTTTTGTCCTTCTTTCTTCTTAACTTAAATCCACCACAAAAATTATGAATCACTTTAACAGAAACACTAAACACCACAAAAATCGAGAAAATTCAGTTTCGTATCTCATTGATTGTGTTGATATTTTCAGAGACATCCTGAGTTTTAAGCTGCCACAGCTCCTTCCTCGGGGGTTACACTGACATTTCACTCTTCGCTTGAGTCTGCCCCATTGTACCTTGTGTCCACCGCCCTTACTTGGGTGGGTTGAAAAGCTGTTGGGTTGTAGAAGTTGGCAGTCGTTTTGAAAAGGTTGTGGTGCATCATGTGAAAATTTAGGTGCTAGGAGCTTACTGGTAGAAATATCCTAAAGGAAGAGCTCTATTCATAAACATTCTGTCCAATTTTGGGAACCTTGTAAGTGTGTCACTTTTTCCTCCCTGAAAACACTCTTTCCCCAAATAATCATTGCAGAAAAATAAACTAAAAGCATTATCAGATAATAAATACTTAACTCTCATTTGACAAAAAAGAAAAAGAAGAAAGATAGATACAAAGAAGGAAAGGAAGGAAGGAAGACCCAGCCACCTGCCATGGGGATCCCGTGGTCTGGTGGAGTGAGATGCGTCAGCACAGATCTTGTTTGTCATGACTAAGCTATGTTGCCCATGATGGCCAGCTAGACTTACATTCACCCAGGGACCTCAGCATGCTGTCTTCCCTCTGCTTGAGCAGAGATAAGCCTGCCTCTGTGCATCACACAGGCAATGCCCGCCACCTGCCCGCCAGCTCCTCTGGGCCTCGGCCAGCTCTGGGATGAGGCATGTCCCTCCAGCAAGCAGCCCGAAGCCACACAAGCCTCTGCCTTTCACTTCCCCCTTCCCCCAGAGGCTCCAAATGTTCCTGATGACTGGTACCTGTGCCAGCCACCTCCTGCACAGGTAGGGGAATAAAACAGAACCATCCTCCTGGAATTTACTTGCTACTAAGCGTAAAGGTCTATGCCAGCTCTTTTGTGCTGGTTATCTAATTTTTCTGGTCTTTTTTTTTTTTTTTTTAAGCTATGATTTATTTAGTATCCACTATGTTTGGCATTTTGATGTATTATCTCTAATCATCGAAACTTTTTGAAGTAGGTGTTTATCCTGTTTTACAGATGAGAAAATTAAACACAGATGTTAATTTTTTGTACAAATAATGTCTATTGAGCACCTGTCTGTGCAAGGTATGAGACTAGAAGCAGAGATAAAGGCAGTGGGGAGCAAGACTGCCAGTCTCTGCCCTCCTCAGTCTGGTCTGGAAGCAGATATTAAACAGAAAGGCAAGCAAACAGTAATTGTGAAACGTATGGACACCAAGGGGGGAAAACCGCGGTGAGGTGGGGATGGTGGCGTGCTGAATGGGGTGATTGGTATTGACATGTATACACTGATGTGTATAAAATTGATGATTGATTAAAAAAAAAAATTAGACCAAGCAAAAGAAATCAGATATAAAAGCATGATAATGTATAATCCCATGTATATGAAATTCTAGAAAAGGCAAGACTATAGTCACATAAAGCAGAGCTGTGGTTTCCTGGGACAGAGATTGGCTGCAAAAAGCATGTTTTGGCATGATAGGAATGATTTGTTATCTCAATTATAGTGGTGCTTATATATGGCAATATTCATTTGTTAAAACTCATCAAGTTGTAGATTTTAAATACATGCATTTTATTTCATGCAAATTTTATCTACTGAAATTGATTTTGAAAAGTTATATAGTAAAGTTGCCAGAGAAAAGAGATTAAAAAAATAAAATTGTGATAAGTGCCATGAAAGAAAGTAGAGAGCATTCTAGGGATATACAGCAGGAGCACTTACTTTAGCGGGGGGCAGGCAGGAGCTAAAGGAGGAGCAGGAGTTAGCCAGGGAGGGGTGGGGCAAGATGGCTGTGAGCAGAGCGATGGCATGTGCTAAGGCCTTGAGGTGACTAGAAACTTGGCCTCATCAAGGATCTGAAAGAAGGCCAGAGGGATTGGGGCCAAGGCAGGGGAATGAGTGGAATGAAGCTAGAGAGCTGGGTAGGAGTCAGATCCTTCAGGTTTTCAAGCTCTGCAGGCATAAGGATCTCCTGGGGGAGCTGATTTCAAGGCTGGCTCTGGAGCCCACCCTCCACCAAGTCTCAGCCAGAGCACCTGCACTTTTACCTGTTTCCTCAAGTGATGCTGAGGCAGGTAGCCAGAAACAGACACTTCAAGGAGTACAGATGTAGGTCTCATCAGCCATCTGAAGGATCTCAGACTTTTCCTAAGAGGAGGGGAAGCTGTTGAGACCAAGACCATGCAGCATGCTAGCTGGCACAGATTGGAACCAGTTCCATCTGATTCCCAAAGCAGGGGACACTGTCTCTTCCTAAAAGGAAGGTGGTGTCAGATGGGTGCACTGAGGGCTGGAGGAAGGACCCTCCAGGTGAGGGAACAGTGTCAGCCAGAATCCCTGTGGCTCGGAGGTAGGGGGTCAGGGCAGCCACAGCCACTGGCCTGAGCAGAGCCAAGACTCAGGTCTCCTTTCCCCATCACCTTGTGAGGGCCTCACATGTTCCCGTCCCAAGTACTTTTGCATCTGAATCTCATTTTGGCTTTACAAATACTGTACCACTGTGAAGAGGAAGTGTCTACTGGGACCATTCTATTTCTTCCCCAGTGAATACACTGAGGCTCACCTAGGTGAAGCCACCGTGAAAGAATTTCAATGTACAATGGAACCTGAAGCTATAACATGGAAAATCTCATGTATGGGCCCCCAGGAAAACAAAACTTAAGGACCAAGAAACTGATTTTTCATAAATCCCTGATTAACAGAAGAGTGATAATATTGGAATTTTCTTAAATGGTACAGAGGTGATCAGGGGTTGCTTCATATCAACCTTGGAAATTTTTGCTTATAGTTTCCACAGGCATGAAGAAGAAATGACCCAGGTCAGGTTGGTCTTGCAAAATGAGCTGAACTGAGCTTCGTTTGTATGACTGGACTGGTTTTGTCTGCTTGGGGAATTTTCAAAGCTGGTCTCTGTTTGTTTTTTATTTTAGCAAATTCTAACTGAGTCCCCTACTCTCTACAGTCCCTGCCCATAAATACAGACTACCCCAAATCCTCATCAGACTTGCCTGTAGCTTACTACAGTTTTCGTGTCCTCAATTGCAATTCTTCTGCTATTCAGGAATAAACTCATCTTTTTGACAATTTTGAGCTTGCCTCATTTTACCTTTTTATTTAGATCAACATTCCTTGGCATCTGAAGTAAGATCCAAAGGAAACGACCTCTAAAGGACTACGACCCTCAGAATACAGCCAGGTGCCTGCACTGAGCCCCTTGTACTCATCGCTTCCATGTGTTACCCATGACTTCCAGTTTGGTGAGTCTATGCTCAGATTCTGAGGTCCCTCCCTTTGGTTGAGTTCTCCAACTTTATGACTTTACTTGGGCTCTATTTAAAGTCTTTGTCCTTTGTGGAGAGTACTTGTTTGTTTTCTTATTGGAAGCACGCTAGAATTTTGGTATAATTCCTTTGGAATTCTTGAGAGCAAAAATGAATGAATGAATGAATGAATAAGTAAATAAATAATCAGTGGGCACAGGTCAAGCAAATAAACACTATCAGAGCACTCCCCGCTCCTTGTTATGAGAGATTTCGATCTTGAAGCAAGACTCCCATGAGAGCTAAGTTGGTTGTGGACAGGCCAGATTGACATTAGGTCGCCTGCCAACTGCAAGACAATTTCTGTGTAACAAGGGATGGGGTCACGGGTCAAACAACTGAGACAAAGGCTGTCTGCCAGGGGGAAAAAAAAAAGAGAGAGAGAGAGAGAATCCCATGAAAGGCACTCTGTGAAACAAAACACAACTCCCAACTCTGAAACCACCCCCTTCAGGCTATTTAGGAATTTTCTTTTGTTCTGAAGAAAACCTCTGAGATATGTGATCCCGGTCATCTGAATGCTCTAAGGGTGGCCCTCCTTCAAGGACCCTGGCTGGTTTTATGTTAAAAAATTATGGTCTCTCCTCAGATGCATTTTTGACTAAATGGACCAAACTTACTAAAGATAATTTAGAACTTCAATGGCCATTATGGGGAACCCTGGGTCTCCCCAAACTTGTTTTTCTATGGACTAAATTAGAAGACTGTGTCAATAGAACTAAACATATGAATGGAATAGCTATTTTACTTGGTAACTAAAGGCTTCTAAAGTATTCAGAATTCTGGGCTTCCCTGGTGGCGCAGTGGTTGAGAGTCTGCCTGCCAATGCAGGGGACACGGGTTCGAGCCCTGGTCTGGGAAGATCCCGCATGCCGCGGAGCGGCTGGGCCCGTGAGCCACAGCTGCTGAGCCTGCGCGTCTGGAGCCTGTGCTCCGCAACGGGAGGGGCCGCGATGGTGGGAGGCCCGCGCACCGCGATGAAGAGTGGCCCCCGCTTGCCGCAGCTGGAGAAAGCCCTCGCACAGAAACGAAGACCCAACACAGCCAAAAATAAATAAATAAATATATAATAAAAATAAGTAAATTAAAGTATTCAGAATTCTAACACTGCTTCTTTACAAAATACTATTTCTAAGTTAACAGACGCAAATACACAAGGAGATTTTAAATTTTTTTCTAGTTTTTTTATTGAGATATAGTTGATGTACAATATTATATGTTATAGGAGTATAACATAATGATTCACAATATTTAAATGTTATACTCCATTTACGGTTATTATAAAACATTGGCTATATTCCCTGTGTTGTACAATATATCTTCGTAGTTTATTTATTTTATACCTAATAGTTTGTATCTCTTAATCCCCTACCCCTATCTTGCCCCTCCCTCCACCCTTCTCCCCACTGGTAGCCACTAGTTTGTTCTCTATATCTGTGAGTCTGTTTCCTTTTTGTTATATTCACTAGTTTGTTGTATTTTTTGCATTCCACATATAAGAGTGATATACAGAATTTGTCTTTCTCTGACTTATTTCACTTAGCCCAGATTTTTAAAAAGCATTTGAGGCCTCTTCCTCAGCAGCACCAGCCAATGTTTCCCTAATCCCATTACTCTGCCTCCTCTATATCACCTTTGCTGTTTTCTAATCTCCTTCCTTTATCTGAACTCCCTTTCTTCTCTAGTGCTGAAACTAACCAACTGAGCCTGTTAAAACATTCCCTTTTAAAATTAAGCCTCCTGGGACTTCCCTGGTGGCACAGTGGTTAAGAATCTGCCTGCCAAAGCAGGGGACACAGGTTCATTCCCTGGTTTGGGAAGATCGCACATGCCACAGCTAAGCCCGTGCACCACAACTACTGAAGCCTGCGTGCCTAGAGCCCGTGCTTTGCAACAAGAGAAGCCACCACAATGAGAAGCCCGTGCACCACAACGAAGAGTAGCCCCTGCTCACCGCAACTAGAGAAAGCCCACAGGCAGCAACAATAACCAACGCAGCCAAAAATAATTAAATAAATAAATTTATTTTTAAAAATAAAATAAAATTAGGCCTTATGGGATTAACAGATACATACTACTATACATAAAATAGATAAGCAACAAAGATTTACTGTATAACACAGGTGACAATATCCAATATCTCATAAAAACCTATAATGGAAAATAATCTGGAAAAAAAATATATTACTGAATTACTTTGCTGTACACCTGAAACTAGTACAATATTGTAAATCAACTATACTTCAATTAAAAATAAATAAATAAAATTAGGCCTCCTGAGGATTTCTTAAGTACCATGGACCAAAGCTGAATTTAGAGCTATAATAAAAGATTTTTCCCAAGGTAACTGAGGATCCTCAGATTCGCTGAAGAATTCAGTATTGCAATTCAAATTTATCAACCTGACTTCTCCGATCTTTATCAGTCAGTCCACATGTTTGCTGGAGAAGGTCAAGCCCAGCATTGGATGAAAACTGCTAGTTGGGAAAGCCCCAAACAATCTTTAGAATTCCAATTAAGTCAACCACCAGCTTTTTTATATGACCAAGCTCGTATGTTATATGACCAAGCTCGTACCATGCTCAAAGGTTGCATCTTGCCATTCCAAGGGCTTTCTCTAAACTACTAAACTAGAACAAATTTCAGGCGTGCACCCAAAAGCCTGCCAAGTATGTTCATGATTACTATAGCAGACTCCAAATCGTCTTTAAACAAAATTCTGGACTCCCTATGGACATTGAATCCACCGGGGTGGCCTTTAATTTAATGCTTACAAACCATTTAAACAGAAACCATTTAAACCTTTTAAAGAACTATACCTTAGACAAAAATTAACAAAAACACCTGAATGGCATAATTGATGAGTAATGCTTTCTGTGAAAAATCTTGATCAAAAAGGGGAAATGTGGGCTTCCCTGGTGGCGCAGTGGTTGAGAGTCTGCCTGCTAATGCAGGGGACACGGGTTCGAGCCCTGGTCTGGGAAGATCCCACGTGCCGCGGAGCAACTGGGCCCGTGAGCCACAACTACTGAGCCTGCGCGTCTGGAGCCTGTGCTCCGCAACGAGAGAGGCCACGACGGTGAGAGGCCCGCGCACCGCGATGAAGAGTGGCCCCCACTTGCCGCAGCTAGAGAAAGCCTTCGCACAGAAACGAAGACCCAACACAGCCAAATAAATAAATAAATAAATAAATAAATAAATAAATAAAGGTGCTAATAATTAAAAAAAAAAAAAAAAAGCGGGGAAATGTGAAAGAATTTCCATCTAAAATGGAACCTGAGGAAATAAAATGGAAAATCTCTTGCCTGTGCCCTCAGGAAAACAAAATTTAAGGACTGAGAGACTGATTTTTTTGTAAGTGCCAGATTTACAGAAAACTGATAATATTGGAGTTTTCTTAAATGATGGAGAGTTGGTCAGGAGTTGCTTCATATCAACCTTGGGAAATTTTGCTTATGGTTTCCAGAGGTATGAAGAAGAAATGACCCAAGTCAGGTTGGTCTCGCAAAAGAAGCTGACTTGAGCTTTGTTTGTATGACTGAACTGGTTTTGTCTGCTCAGGAATTTTCAAAGCTGGTCTCCATTCGTTTTTTATTTTAACAGACTCTAACTGAATTCTCCCTTCTGTACGTTCCTGCCCATGTGTGTCCTGAATTGGAATTCCTCTGCTATTCCTGAATAAACTCATCTTTTTTGACAATTTTTATCTTACCTCATTTCACCTTTTTATTTAGATTGACACCATTTACTTGATGGCCTATGTTAAGTCAGTGAGTAGGAATATGTGCTAGGGCCTGAGGAAGGAAGAGGACTGGATTTGCCACTGGGCAGCCAGAGTGGTCCTTGCATGTTCCAGAGGTTATGAAACAGCAGCGACCCCTGCTGTCATCAACCCCTTGGAGGCAGGAGGCTGGAAAAAATGAGCTCTGGATTTTGATCACAGGAGCTCTCTGTGTGGGCGCTGCTTTGGTTCAGGGAGGTCATGGAGATACCGAAACCTGGACAGTCTCACCACTGTGTGACTTTGGGCGGCTGCTACCACTTTGCGTCTCAGGTTCCTGTTTGTGAAATGAGGTTGGACTAGTCAGTTGCTATAGCCATTTTCAGGTCAAACACTGTGGGACTCTGAGTCAGGTTGGGTGGGTCCCTGATTCCAGAGGGTGCTGGCACCATGGATTTTGGGGGCTGAGACGGCAGTGATCCCAGTGCCAAGAGGAACAAGGAAGTAAGGGAATGTTTCAAATTCAGTTTCAATCTGGGCTGCTGTGAGAACTGGGTGGGGAATGGGGTGCAGGATGGGGCTGTCACAAGCAGAGAGGAGGTGACTGTGGGCTCAGACCCCGGGGCCAGGCAGAGGAAATGGAATCAGCAGCATGATATCCTGGCAGAGGTGGGGGCAAAGGTGGGGCTCCCCTAGAGAGGGACCTTGCTGGTCTCCACAGGCCCACAAGAAGCTCTCTCTCCTCTTACAACCAGGTTGGATCAGAGGAGTAAGACCAGGGCAGTGGCTGATGAAAGGGAAGATGGGGCATGGGAGGCTTTGACTTCTCAGTCCTCAGAGGTTTTTTGCCATCACTCAGCACCCCAGTCAGGCCCTCACCTGCCCCTTCTCCCCATGTGAGAGCTGAGAGCAGGTGCCTCCCGCAGGGATGGTCTCCACACTCTGTCCACTACTGCAGAACTCCAGGTAGCTGTGCAGACCCACAGCCATCTCTCGGCCTTCCCAGGCTAGGACATGCATCTCCTCCTGGCTTGTTCTCCTGCATTCAACCTGAAACTGCTCTGAAGCCCCAGCCCACAGCAGCCTGGTTCCTCTGCCCTCCTGTTTCCCACACCTCTCTGCTCCCCACTGCCCTGCTATATTGGGCACCTACCAAATCTCCTGTCCGTGTCTAATTATGCACCTCCCTGATTCATCTCTCCTCTTCTTTGTCATCCTTCCCCTTTTTCTCAATTCTCTCCTCCCTCATACACCTCAGGCCACTAGCTGCCTATTTTGCCTGTTGCTAAGATGGTTGACCCATGATGACCCCTTTGATCCTCAGTAAATTTAACATTTATGAAAGATCCACATTTCCTAAAGCCCATAATTCTAGAGTTGGAAGGTGCTCCATGGGAGGTGACAAGGAGCCTACTGATCACGTTGGCCGGGCCCATCCTCTCAGCCCAGCGGCCAAGAGTGAGGTCTTGTCAGTGCCCCAGCCTCTGGGGAAATGATTCCTGCTAACCACACCCACTGGAGGACACCTGGTATATAAACCAAAATGCCAGTTAGTTAACTGAAAATATAAGATAAAACTCCCAAAGTGGCTGAATGCTTGATGCCTGTTGATTTATTCTCCCCTGTTCTAGTCTGTTCATCTTCAGTGGGGTCTGTCCCTTTGCAAGGATTAGAACACTTGCGTCTGATGACAGGGCATTTCCTTCACAACTTGTGGGTATCTGAACACTCAAATTAAGTAGCTTGGTGAGCCTAGAATCAGAATTAGGGGAGAGGGGAGTATAAGGCTGCATTTCCCAAAGCAGAACATTCTCACATGAATAACTTTCCCAAAAAAAGGACCTGTAAAGCCAGTTGCATTTGGAGAAGGCTGCATACTTCAACCCCCTCCTGGAAATTCACAGTGTGTGTTGGCCTATTCAAGGCTGTGAAATGAACAAGTTTACAAGAAATTTTCCAAATTTATTTGACGGTGAAACTGTTTTCCCCCACACTCCCTGATACTATCAGACGGCTAATGCTGGGCTACTGTGGGTTATGGTTTCTGGGAAGTGGAGAGCCGTGTTCCTGTCCCAGGGCCTCTCCCTTCCCATCAGGCTGCCCCACCTGGTTCAGCTTCTTGGGCCCCCTTTCTTGTTTTCCTTTTTGACCCGTTTCTGCTGGCAAATTCTTCTTTATCCGTGTTATTTGCATTATCAAGGCTCTGATAACCCTTCTATACCCTGATGATAGCTTGGGAAGCCTTTTTGTGTTTAAGACAACTTCTATACCAGCAACAGGGGATGAAAGTGCTGTTTAGGAGAACCAGGAAGGAATTCAAGAAAAAAACCATAAACTGCAGGTGCACTGAGCCAATAAGGGAGCAGATGTCCGTGAGGGATTTAGAAACACAGGCATGGACCTGAGTTTGGGGATGAGGTCTGGGGAGATCAGAATTGCTCTGACTTACACAGTGAATAGAATCTGGAGTGTCAGGGGTGATCTTAGAGGGAGAGGCGAGGAGAAGCCTTGGAAAAGGAGAGGAAGCCAGATTTAACAAATAAAAACATAGAATATCCAGTAAAATTTGAATTTCATATGAACAACAGATAATTATTTTATATATTCCATGCAGTATTTGGGACATACTTATACTAAAGATCATTTGTTGTTCATGTGAAATTCAAATTTAACTGAACGTCCTGTATTTTATCTGACAGCTCTGTGCAGCAAGAAGGGGAGGCCTGGGTGGCTGGGAGTCGGGGGTGCTGGGGGCAGGCCTAAGGCAGGTGACAGGAAGACTGCCTGCCCCTCTGTGACAGGCAGCTGTTTGCTGTGCCATGCGGCCAGTGACCTGGAGACCACAGTCAGTGTTCTGCTACAGGGGAGTGCCTCATGGGGCTGGGGCACAGGGCCAGGATCCAGGAGAGGAAGGCTTTGTCTCACATTTGGGTTGGCACTGGGACAGAGAGAAAAGCAGAACTGCCTTGTGCAGGGTAGAGCCCAAAAAGTCACCAGGCAGGAAACTGGAGCAGGGGTCAGGGTGTGGGGGGCTGACACAAGAGCATTCCCTCCAATCCCCCACCACCAAAGGGTTCTCAGTATCTGGGAGAAGAATTGAACTTGATGAGGGAGGTGGGATGGGACTTGAACCCACCATCTCTAGACTTCAAGGAAAGGATGACTCCAGTTGACATTTGGGTCTTATATGTTTGTATATGTACACATGTGTATGTGTCTGTGTGTATGATCTTACCTATTACATGTTAGTTTTGTTAGTCTCTCAGAATCCTAGAGACACCTTATTGTTATCCTTAAAAAGGACTTTAAAGACCAATTATTTCAGTACCTTCATGGTAGACATGAAGAAACTGAGGCCCAGAGGAGTGAACCGGTTTGTCCAGAGTCACACAGCTGAGCCGTAACTAGCAGCCCCTGTGGTAAACACAGCTCTTTCTGCTATTCTAAGTTCTCTCTCCACATTCAAAAGAGTTAACATTGCTGTGCCTTGGTTTCCTCATCTATAAAATGGAGACAATAATAGTTTATCATAGGACTGTTGTGAAGATTAGCTAAAATGATACATGATTAGAAGTGTCCACCACTGTTACCTGTTTTTATTGTCATCTGTTGACACCTATGTTGTTTCAGTCCTCTGAAAACTGTTGCTATGACAGGATTAGACATGCAAAAGATTAATTGGAGGAAAAGCCTCTGAAAGAAGGGGAGTAGATTTGTTATCTATTACTGCAGATCAGATTACTCCAAAACTTAGTGACTTAAAACAACAAACATGTATTATTTCACAGTTTCTGAGAGTCAGGAATCTGGAGAGACTAAGCTAGGTGCTTCTGGCTCAGGGCCTCTTGGAAGGTTGCAGTTGAGCAGTCAGCCGGGGAAACGGTCAGCTAAAGGCTTCCAAGCTCACTCAGGTGACTCTTGGCTGGAGGTCTCAGCTCCTTACTGTGTGGGCTAGAGCTGCTCAACAACATGGCAGCTGGCTTCCCCCAGAGCAAGTTATCTGAGCGAGAGAGAGGGAGAGAGCAACCAAGACAGAAGCCACAGTGCCTTTTATAGCCTTATCTCAGAAATGACATACTATCACTTGTGCTATATTCTACTGGTCACACAGACCGAACCTGGTACAATGTGGGAGGGGACTGCACAGGAACACGAATACTGGGAGGTGGGGATCATTGAGCGCCATCTTGGAGACTGGCTACCACAGGGAGGGAACCAGAGAGGGTGAGAGCAGCCTTTGGACCACAATTCAGGGAAAGAGGAAAGGAAAAAGGACTGGGTAGGAAGAGTCCTAGGTCACAGCCCAGTTCTAAGATGGTTCTCATCAGGCCAATAGGGTGTCCTCCAGCCAGAGTCATGCAATGGAGAAGCTCCACGGTTTGCTGGAATGGGCCTGCATTATACTCTCACTGTGCTCAGGCATTGGTTAGGAGCAGCCTAGGGTGGAGGGTAGGGGGAAGGAATGGCCTCTGGGCAAAGGTGGCGGTAGACATAGAGGAGCAGCAACTGGGTTGTCAGTCAGTTATGCTCCTTGCAGCAGGAGACCTGAGCAGTGCATTTTCATGGCTGTCACAAAACCCTGCCCCACAGTACATAAATGTAATCAAAGAAGCTGTTCTTCAAAAGATATTATGTGTGGTGGGCCCAGGGAGATGTGAGGCCAAGCGCCAAGTAAATCACAAGCAAGTGATTTTCTTTTCAGTGGACAAATATTTTCTAAGTTTCAGCTCTGCCTAGGCCTGGAAAGACACAGTCTCTGTCCTCCTGGCATTCCCAGCTGAGCCAGCCTGACAGGTAAGCACATATCTGGGAAGGCTTCCTGTAGGAGGTGACACCTTAGCTGAATCTTTCAAGACTGTAGGGATTAACCAGGCAAAGAAAGGAGAGGGCTCTCTGGCAGAGACAGAAAAAGGTGAGGCCTGTGCAGCCCTGACAACCAGGACAGTCTGCAAATCCCTTCACCAGGGACACACACCTGTCACGTCCTAGGGGAGTGTAAGGTCTCAGGCCAGACTGGATAGTGCTACAGACCACAGCACAGCCAGTGGGACAATGTGACACAGATGCTCATAGACAGTGAAGCAGGGCCAAGAGTGAGGTCTGAGGGGCAGGTTGAGGCCGGCAGGAAAATAAGACTCAAGGGCAGAAGCTGGGAAGATGCAGAACAGACTGAGGAGTTCAGTGGAGGTGGGTCAAGGCAGGTTGCAAATGACGGGAAGTCTCGGGGGCCCAATGACTTATTGTGCCAGAGGCAAGGGACACACGTGAGCACCAGCCTGCAGAGGCACACAGGGCCAGGCAGCCACCAAGCAAGAGAAGTGGAGGGGATGTGAGAGGTGACCAGGGTGGGGCTGAGGCTGGGGAGTGGCTGAGGCTGGCAGGAGCGCTCAACAATCTCCCACTGGGAGGAACCAAAGATGGGAGAAGGCGCGCATAAAAAGTGTTGACTCGTCCTGGGTTCCCAGAGTGACAACCAGCAATTAAAGAAGGCTTGAGAGTAGAAAGGAGTGAAGGGGGAAAGATGGCTCCGAGGATGTACCAGAGGAGGAAGGCCATGGAGATGGCATAGTCTGTGAAATGGGGCAGAAGAGGCAGAAGGATGTGGAAATGAGGGAGAAAGGACACAGAGGAAGACACCGAATAAGAGCAGGTGCGAATGAGTATTGGAAATAGGCTGGTTGTCAAGGAGCTTCTGTGCCCAAGTTCTTGTACCTTGGAGTCACATCACATCCAGGAGGGAGATTCCCCTCTCCCCACCCCCTCCTGACTTGGATCTGGGAAGGGGGGATTGGAGGGTGGGAAGCATGGGGAACAACTACAGCGTTTGGGGGATGTAGGCAGAGAAGGCATGCCTCCTCGAGGGCCCTGAGGAGCGCATGAGAAAGCCTCCCTCACTTAGGGGTCTGCTCTGTACCCTCTGGGAACACTTTACCTTCCCTCATAACAATCCCCGAGAAGGGGGTTACCATCCTATGTCAGCCCAGAGGAGACTGAGGCTCAGAGAGGTCCAAATGGGTGCATTCCCAAATGTAGCCCTCAGACCTATGCTGGTCACCGTGAGATAACTACAGAAACTGAGAGGAGGTGTTTGGGAACTTCTACAGCACTGTGACAGAGAAGTTGCTTCTCTCTTATATAATAAACATTTGGCATAAAACAGCTAGGAATAAACTTTAAAAGAATTGTGAGAAAGTCATATGGGGAAAGCTTTTAAACTGTTAACGAAGGATTTAAAAAAGAAAGTCCTGAATAAATAGGAAGACATGTCATGTTCCCAGATGAAAAGCGTTAATAGTATAAACATGTAATTCTCCCCATATTAATCTCTGCAGTTAGAATTAAAATGCTAATGTTATTTTTTGAAACTTGAAAAAAAAAATTTTTTTTTAATTTATTTATTTTGGCTGCATTGGGTCTTCATTGCTGCGCGTGGGCTTTCCCTAGTTGCAGCGAGCGGGGGCTACTCTTCGTTGCGGTGCGCAGGCTTCTCATTGCGGTGGCCTCTCTTTGTTGCGGAGCATGGGCTCTAGGCACGTGGGCTTCAGTAGTTGTGGCATGCGGGCTCAGGAGTTGTGGTGCACGGGCTTAGTTGCTCTGCAGCATGTGGGATCCTCCCGGACCAGGGCTCGAACCCGTGTCCCCTGCATTGGCAGGCAGATTCTTAACCACTGTGCCACCAGGGAAGTCCCAAAACTTGAAAATTTGATTCTCAAGTTCACATGGAAAAATAAATTTTGAGTAACTAGCCAGACATCAAAATGTAAAACTATAGTAACTTAAAGTATAGTCTTGGTCTAAGAACTGGTAAATAGATCAATGTAAGGGAACAATATCAGAGAAAAAATTCATGGAAATTAAATGAAGATTTTTGACAATATTGAAACTCTGGTACTAAATGAAATAATACCTCTATGTATTTAATAAACATGCCTCTAGGGATGTTTATTTCACTTTATAATGTCATTGGAAAGACTTCTGTATTCATGAGGCCCATCAAGAAATATTCATTGAAAGCAAGAAATTTTTGAAAAAAAATTCCACAAAGAAAAAAAATGAGTAGTTTGCTTCACAAGATAGTGATTTGAAAACCAAAATACTCTTGGGGAAACTGATAAATTTCACAAATGTTTGGCTAAAATGTGAAGGGTTGGCAAGCTACAGACCAAATCCAGCTGCTGCCTATTTTTGTAAATAAAGTTTTATTGGAACACAGCCACATCCATTCGTTTCCATACTGTCTACAGCTGCTTTCATGCTACCATGGCAGAGTTGAATAGCTATGGACAGAGATTGTATGGCCCTTTGCAGAAAAAGTTTGCCAGTCTCTGCTCTATGTAATTGAATTAGAATATATTAAAAGTCAGATGAAGGGTATCTGATTGTGCTACAATTTATTTTTAATCAGAAAAAATACTCTAAGCAATCACTGTGGATTTATAATCATAAAATAGGTTCAATGATACCCAACAATTTGATAAATAAAAACTAAAATAAGCATATTATCATGTAAAATTTTGGGATTAATATTTTATGTCTTTGGTTTTTATGTTTCATTTATCTAGTAATTCTCTTTTTTTCTGATTCTTTTCCTTCCAGCTTTGGTGAGTCACAATTGACATACAGCATCATATAAGTTTAAAGTGTACAGCATGACAGCATGATGATTTGACTTACATCAGAAAATGATTGCCACAATAAGTTCAGTGAATATTCATCATTTCATACAGATACAAAAGAAAAAGAAAAAAATATTTTTTCCTTGTGATGAGAGCTCTTAGGATTTATTCTCTTAACAACTTTCATATATAACATACAGTGGCATTAATTATATTTATCATGTTTAACATTTCATCCCTAGTAGTTATGTATCTTATAACTGGAAGTTTTTACCTTTTGGCTATCTTCATTCAATTCCCCTTTCCTTCACCCCCACCCCCACCTCTGGTAACCATAAATCTGATCTCTTTTTCTATGAGTTTGTTTGTTTGTTTTTGAAGTATAGTTAACCTACAACACTATGTTAGTTCCTGGTTCACAACATTGTGATTCGATATTTCTATACATTTCAAAATGATCATCACAATAAGTCTAGTTACCATCTGTCACCATACAAAGATGTTATATTATTATTGATTATATTCCCTACACTGTACATTTCATCCCTGTGATTCATTTGTTTTGTAACTAGAAATTTGTACATCTTAATCTCCCTCACCTATTTCTCTCATCACTCCACCACCCTCTCCTCTGGCAGCCACCTGATTGTTTTTTGTATCTATGACTCAAGTTTCTGTTTAGTTATGCTTGTTCATTTGTTTTGTTTTTTAGATTCCACATATAAGTGGAATCATACAGTATTTGTCTTTCTCTTTCTGATTTATTGCCCTTAGTATAATACCTTCTAGGTCCATCCATGTTGTCGCAAATGACAAGATTTCATTCTTTTTTTATGGCAGAGTAACATTCCAGTGTGTGTGTGTGTGTGTGTGTGTGTGTGTGCGTATACCACATCTTCTTTATCTATTCATCTATTGATGAGCACTTCCTTAACTTTCTGCATTTCTACAAGATGCTCCACCTCCCATCAGGAAACTTGCACAAGCCTCTTAGATAGACTCATCTACCAGAGGGCAGACAGCAGAAGCAAGAAGAACTACAATTCTGCAGCCTGTGGAACAAAAACCACATTCACAGAAAGATAGACAAGATGAAAAGGAAGAGGGCTTTGTACCAGATGAAGGAACAAGATAAAACCCCAGAAAAACAACTAAATGAAGTGGAGATAGGCAACCTTCCAGAAAAAGAATTCAGAATAATGATAGTGAAGATGATCCAGGACCTCGGAAAAACAATGGAGGCAAAGATTGAGAAGATGCAAGAAATGTTTAACAAAGACTTAGAAGAATTAAAGAACAAACAAACAGAGATGAACAATACAATAACTGAAATGAAAACTACACTAGAAGGAATCAATAGCAGAATAACTGAAGCAGAAGAATGGATAAGTGACCTGGAAGACAGAATGGTAGAATTCACTGCTGCGGAACAGACTAAAGAAAAAAGAATGAAAAGAAATGAAGACAGCCTAAGAGACCTCTGGGACAACATTAGATGCAACAACATTTGCATTATAGGGGTCCCAGAAGGAGAAGAGAGAGAGAAAGGACCTGAGATAATATTTGAAGAGATTATAGTCGAAAACTTCCCTAACGTGGGAAAGGTAATAGCCACCCAAATCCAGGAAGCGCAGAGAGTCCCATACAGGATAAACCGAAGGAGAAACACACCAAAACACATAGTAATCAAATTGGAAAAAATCAAAGACAAAGAAAAATTATTGAAAGCAGCGAGGGAAAAACGACAACATACAAGGGAACTCCCATAAGGTTAACAGCTGATTTCTCAGCAGAAACCCTACAAGCCAGAAGGGAGTGGCATGATATACTTAAAGTGATGAAAGGGAAGAACCTCCAACCAAGATTACTCTACCTGGCAAGGATCTCATTCAGATTCGATGGAGAAATCAAAAGCTTTACAGACAAGCAAAAGCTAAGAGAACTCAGCACCACCAAACCAGCTCTACAACAAATGCTAAAGGAATTTCTCTAAGTGGGAAACACAAGAGAAGAAAAGGACCTACAAAAACGAACCCAAAACAATTAAGAAAATGGTCATAGGGACATACATATCGATAATTACCTTAAACGTGAATGGATTAAATGCTCCAACCAAAAGACACAGGCTTGCAGAATGGATACAAAAACAAGACCCATATATATGCTGTCTTCAAGAGACCCACTTCAGACCTAGGGACACATACAGATTGAAAGTGAGGGGATGGGAAAAGATATTCCATGCAAATGGAAATCAAAAGAAAGCTAGAGCAGCAATACTCATATCAGATAAAATAGACTTTAAATTAAAGAATGTTACAAGAGACAAGGAAGGACACTACATAATGATCAAGGGATCAATCCAAGAAGCAGATATAACAAGTATAAATATATATGCACCCAACATAGGAGCACCTCAATACATAAGGCAACTGCTAACAGCTATAAAAGAGGAAATCGACAGTAACACAACCATAGTAGGGGACTTTAACACCTCACTTACACCAATGGACAGATCATCCAAAATGAAAATAAATAAGGAAACAGAAGCTTTGAAAGACACAATAGACCAGATAGATTTAATTGATATTTATAGGACATTCCATCCAAAAAGAGCAGATTACACTTTCTTCTCAAGTGCGCACGGAACATTCTCCAGGATAGATCACATCCTGGGTCACAAATCAAGCCTCAGTAAATTTAAGAAAATTGAAATCATATCAAGCATCTTTTTTGACCACAACGCTATGAGATTAGAAATGAATTACAGGGAAAAAAACGTAAAAAACACGAACACATGGAGGCTAAACAATACGTTACTAAATAACCAAGAGATCACTGAAGAAATCAAAGAGGAAATCAAAAAATACCTAGAGACAAATGACAATGAAAACACGATGATCCAAAACCTATGGGATGCAGCAAAAGCAGTTCTAAGAGGGAAGTTTATAGCTATACAAGCCTACCTCAAGAAACAAGAACAATCCCAAATAAACAATCTAACCTTACACCTAAAGGAACTAGAGAAAGAAGAACAAACAAAACCCAAAGTCAGCAGAAGGAAAGAAATCATAAATATCAGAGCAGAAATAAATGCAAAGTAGAAACAAAGAAAACAATAGCAAAGATCAATAAAACTAAAAGCAGGTTCTTTGAGAAGATAAACAAAATTGATAAACCACTAGCGAGACTCATCAAGAAAAAGAGGGAGAGGACTCAAATCAATAAAATTAGAAATGAAAAAGGAGAAGTTACAACAGACACCGCAGAAATACAAAGCATCCTAAGAGACTACTGCAAGCAACTCTATGCCAATAAAATGGACAACCTGGAAGAAATGGACAAATTCTTAGAAAGGTATAACTTTCCAAGACTGAACCAGGAAGAAATAGAAAATATGAACAGACCAATCACAAGTAATGATATTGAAACTGTGATTAAAAATCTTCCAACAAACAAAAGTCCAGGACCAGAAGGCTTCACAGGTGAATTCTATCAAACATTTAGAGAAGAGCTAACACCCATCCTTCTCAAACTCTTCCAAAAAATTGCAGAGAAAGGAACACTCTCAAACTCATTCTATGAGGCCACCATCACCCTGATACCAAAACCAGACAAAGATACTACAAAAAAAGAAAATTACAGACCAATATCACTGATGAATATAGATGCAAAAATCCTCAACAAAATACTAGCAAACAGAATCCAACAACACATTAAAAGGATCATACACCATGATCAAGTGGGATTTATCCCAGGGATGCAAGGATTCTTCAACATACGCAAATCAATCAATGTGATACATGATACATCATATTAACAAATTGAAGAATAAAAATCATATGATCATCTCAATGGATGCAGAAAAAGCTTTTGACAAAATTCAACACCCCGTTTATGATAAAAACTCTCCAGAAAATGGGCATAGAGGGAACCTACCTCAACATAATAAAGGCCATATACAACAAACCCACAGCAAACATCATTCTCAATGGTGAAAAACTGAAAGCATTTCCTCTAAGACCAGGAACAAGAGAAGGATGTCCACTCTCACCACTATTATTCAACATAGTTTTGGAAGTCCTAGCCATGGCAATCAGAGAAGAAAAAGAAATAAAAGGAATACAAATTGGAAAAGAAGAAGTAAAATTGTCACTGTTTGCAGATGACATGATACTATACATAGAGAAACCTAAAGATGCCACCAGAAAACTACTAGAGCTAATCAATGAATTTGGTAAAGTTGCAGGATACAAAATTAATGCACAGAAATCTCTTGCATTCCTATACACTAATGATGAAAAATCTGAAAGAGAAATTAAGGAAACACTCCCATTTACCATTGCAACAAAAAGAATAAAATACCTAGGAATAAACCTACCTAGGGAGACAAAAGACCTGTATGAAGAAAACTATAAGACACTGATGAAAGAAATTAAAGATGATACCAACAGATGGAGAGATATACCATGTTCTTGGATTGGAAGAATCAATATTGTGAAAATGACTATACTACCCAAAACAATCTACAGATTCAATGCAATTCCTACCAAATTACCAATGGCATTTTTTACAGAACTAGAACAAAAAATCTTAAAATTTGTATGGAGACACAAAAGACCCCGAATAGCCAAAGCAGTCTTGAGGGAAAAACACAGAGCTGGAGGAATCAGACTCCCTGACTTCAGACTATACTACAAAGCTACAGTAATCAAGACAATATGGTACTGGCACAAAAACAGAAACATAGATCAACGGAACAAGATAGAAAGCCTAGAGGTAAACCCACACACCTATGGTCAACTAATCTATGACAAAGGAGGCAAGGATATATAATGGAGAAAAGACAGTCTCTTCAATAAGTGGTGCTGGGAAAACTGGACAGCTACATGTAAAAGAATGAAATTAGAACACTCCCTAACATCATACACAAAAATAAACTCAAAATGGATTCGAGACCTAAATATAAGACTGGACACTATAAAACTCTTAGAGGAAAACATAGGAAGAACACTCTTTGACATAAATCACAGCAAGATCTTTTTTGATCCACCTCCTAGAGTAATGGAAATAGAAACAAAAATAAACAAATGGGACCTAATGAAACTTCAAAGCTTTTGCACAGCAAAGGAAACCATAAACAAGTCGAAAAGACAACCCTCACAATGGGAGAAAATATTTGCCAACTAAGCAACTGACAAAGGATTAATCTCCAAAATATATAAACAGCTCATGCAGCTCAATATTAAAAAAACAAACAATCCCGGGCTTCCCTGGTGGCGCAGTGGTTGAGAATCTGCCTGCCGATGCAGGGGACACGGGTTTGAGCAGTGGTCTGGGAAGATCCCACATGCTGCAGAGCAACTAGGCCCGTGAGCCACAACTACTGAGCCTGCGCGTCTGGAGCCTGTGTCCACAACAAGAGAGACCACGATAGTGAGAGGCCCGCACACCGTGATGAAGAGTGGCCCCCGCTTGCCGCAACTGGAGAAAGCCCTCGCACAGAAACAAAGACCCAACACAGCCAAAAATAAATAAATAATAATTAAAAAAACAATCAAAAAAACTCACATTATTAAAAACAAACAAACAAACGACCCAATCCAAAAATGGGCAGAAGACCTAAATAGACATTTCTCCAAAGAAGACATACAGATGGCCAAGAAGCACATGAAAAGCTGCTCAACATCACTAATTATTAGAGAAATGCAAATCAAAACTACAATGAGGTATCACCTCACACCAGTTAGAATGGGCTTCATCAGAAAATCTACAAACAACAAATGCTGAAGAGGGTGTGGAGAAAAGAGAACCCTCTTGCACTGTTGGTGGGAATGTAAGCTGATACAGCCACTATGGAGAACAGTATGGAGGTTCCTTAAAAATCTAAAAATAGAATTACCATATGATCCAGCAATCCCACTACTGGGCATATACCCAGAGGAAACCGTAATTCAAAAAGACACATGCACCCCAGTGTTCATTGCAGCACTATTTACAATAGCCAGGAAGCAACCTAAATGCCCTTCGACAGACGAATGGATAAAGAAGATGTAGTACATATATACAATTGAATATTACTCAGCCATAAAAGGGAACGAAATTGGGTCATTTGTGGAGACATGGATGGATCTAGAGAGTGTCATACAGAATGAAGTAAGTCAGAAAGAGAAAAACAAATATTGTACATTAATGCATATATGTGGAACCTAGAAAAATGGTATAGATGAACCGGTTCGCAGGGCAGGAATTGAGACACAGATGTAGAGAACAAACGTATGGACACCAAGGGGGAAAAGCGGCCGCGGGGTGGGGGTGGTGGTGTAATGAATTGGGAGATTGGGATTGACATGTATACACTGATGTGTATGAAATTGATGACTAATAAGGACCTGCTGTATAAAAAAATAAAATTAAAAAATTAAAAAAAAAAAACCAAGATGCTCCAGTTCATATTTTGTATTTCTTGCCTGATTCCTAGAATTAGTCATTTCTCCAAGGAGCCCAGGCTCCTTTTTATTGGAGAATGGCATTAGAAACCAAGATCCTTGATGCTAGCTGTGCCCATTGCTACCACAGCATCTCTAAGCTGACAGAACAAGAAAATATATGTATATACTAACCCACATACATACACACATATATATATAAATATTTTGTATAAAATCATCTGTATCTATATTAAGCTAAACATGAGTTCATGCTGATGTCTCCAACACCAATCCATTTCCATAGATAACTCTGTCTTTCTCCCCTGCTTACCTGTAACCTCCCACTCTAAGAGGGAGGTACCTGATTGCTGCCATCACCGTTTGCTTAATTGCTCAATACCAGTGTACATCAGAATTGTTAACCTGTACCCAAAGGAGAAACAATTTGATATACAGTTTCTTTTGCCTTTAGTCTTATATAGGCCACTCATCTGCACAGTTACTTATGTCAGCACCATTTCCTCCATCTCTATTAGTGAGATTGTTTCATACATTTGTAATACAGTTAGATTGTTTTGACACATTTTGCATCCTGTCCTGGGATTCCTGACCTCCTAAATTAATATTTTTTCATTCGCACACATTAAGGTTCACTCTTTGTGCTGTAAAGTATTACAGGCTTTTACACATGGGTCGTGTCATATATCCACCACTACAATATCATACAGAACAGTTTCACTGCCCTAAAAACCCCAGTGCTTCACCTACTCAACTCCTCCTCCTCCCCCTTCCCCTTAGCAACCACAGATCTTTTTACCAATTACGCTGTAATTTTGCCTTTTGCAGAAAGTACTGTATTGTATAAAAATATTGATCTATGATGAATTTAAAAATCTTTAAACTTAATACTTCAGCACAAATAGTTTAAAAAGCAGTGATCTTAATAATCAACCCAAGGCCACTCCACCACCACAAGGGAGAATGAGAATTTGAAGTCACGTCTGTTTGGTTCTGAGTCCTGAGCTGGTTTCCATGTCTGTCTCTTGATTCTTCCCTATTCAAGCATTAAGAAGGATCCCTCATTCTGAGCTCTGAATAACCACTATTATGCTTTAGGAGCCAGTTAGACAAGATTATGGAGGAAAACAAAAGTGGGCAAACCATGGTTACAAAAAAGGCCTTTATGTGGACTCAGGAAGTTGAAGGAAGAAGGAAGACAAAAACTGTGCATATGGCCCTGGGCATTACCTAAAGCCCATTTGCATTTTGGGGGTGATTCCATAGCCCCAAGTTGGGACCCTCCCTTATGCCAGGCCCTAACTGGGTGCCTAGGACACAGGACACAGAGGGACACTGTCCTTCAAGAAGTTCACAGCCTAGCAGGGTATTTGTCAATAGATACACACCTGATACATTATAAAGAGAAAACAGGAAACCATTAATTCTTTGGAGATGATAAAAATGTAAGAGTCGGGAGAAGAAATGAGTGGTAGGATTTTTACCCAGTCAACCAAAAAAAAAATGAAGAGTCACATGAAAAGATCAAATATTTGCATTACGTGGTAACTGAATGACTATAAACCTCTTGCTGAGCGGAAAGAATTATAAATGGAGATGTGAAATGTAGAAAAGAAGCTCAGTCCATAAGAATCAAAGAAGTAAAAACAAAAGAACACTCTTGCGATTACAGTGAGTGTGGGAAGACTTTCAGGTGGACCTGGGGTTTAATATGACCCCAGAGAAACCAACCAGTGAGTAACTCTGAGCATTGCCCCTGGGAAATCTGTAGTGCCATAGAATTGCCTCTGAGGTCGCACTGTGACAAAATGTATAAGTCGTGGTGGGCTGGGGCTGCCTTGGTAGCTCTTTCTGTTATACGGTGTGTGCACTAGGGCTCACGTGAAAATAAGAAATATGCATCACAAAGAAGAGTAATGATTAACACGAAGGGTAGCCTGACCTTTGTCTCCATGGTCACAGACCTAAGGCGGTGAGCAGGGGCCCCCAAAATAAGATGGACCAGAAGGAGAGGGACAGCTTGAGGCTGAAGTGGCTTCTCTGTGGCTCTGTTTGTATTGATAACTCCACCTGCGGCCTCTTTTATGAGTCAAATGTCACAACTCCCTCCTCCCACAATTTCCCCCTGGATGTGTCTCAGACACTCCAAATTCACCTCTCCCCAACTAATCATTGCATCCCAAACCTGTTCCTTTTCTTTTTTTATTGAGATAAAATTCACATAAACATAAAACTCATCATTTTAACCATTTTAAAGTGTACAGTTCAGTGGTTTTAGTATATTTACCATGCTGTGCAACCATCACCACTAATTCCAAAACATTTTTATCACACCGCCCCCCAAAACAACGCTGTACCCGTTAAGGAGTCACTCCCCATTACTCTCTCCCCCAAACCCCTAACAACCACTCATCCCTGTGGATTTGCCTATTCTCTGGACATTTCACAAAAACGGAACCACACAATATGTGGTCTTCTGTATCTGACTTCTTTCACTTAGCATAAATTTTCAAGGTTCATCCATGTTGTAGCATGTATCAGTACTTCATTTCTTTCTATGGCTGAATGATATTCCATTGTATAGCTATACAGCCGTCTGTTCATCCCACACTTGCTCTTATGCCCGTCTTGTTTATCTACTGAGTAGCAGCCTTCATCCTGTGTGTCATACCAAAAATCGGGATGTCTTCTTTGATCTTTTTCTCCCTCATAATCCAGTCAGGCAAGGTTGAAGTCTTGCCGATTCTATCCCTCTCTAAATCTCTCCTCCCCACCCTTCTCCCATCCTGGACCCTACCCCCAGTCAGGACACCCTCCTCTCTCACTCAGATGACTCCCCCAATCCCCTGAACTGTCACCCTGCCTCCAGCTCTGTCCCTTCTGTCCATTCTCTACATTGCGGTGGGAGGGACCCTTATTTTCAGAGCTGACCATGTCTCTGTCCTGCTTACAACCCTTCCATGCCTTCCCACTGCCCTCAGGATAAAGTTCAAATTTCTCATCATGGCTTACAAATCCCTCCAGGACAGAAGCCCTGCCTGGCCCTCTGCCTCATCTTGCATCTACACTCCAACTGCCTGAGCTCTGTCCTGAGCCAGCCAGGCTGTCTCCTGGACAAGTAGGAGCTCATCCATCAAGACTCACCTTGGTGACCACTTTCTCTCTTGATCTCTTGCCCACCCTGCAAACTGGACTAGACCCCTCACAAGTCTCCCCATGGCAGTTAGAACACTGGGTTGCACTCATATTTACCTCTGGCTCAGGCGGTCACGTGGCTGACCCCTTCTCCTTGTTCCAATCTCCACTCAGTGTCACCTCCACAGGGAGGCCTTCCTTGATGACACCATGCCACCACCTACCCCAGTCTCTAGATATCACATTTCATTCTTAGCACTTACATCTACCTGTAGTCTTTTAAATTTATTTGCTTGTTTATTATCTCTTTTCCACACTAAACTATAAGCTCCCTGAGAGCAGGAATCTTATTTACCTCTCAACCCAACCTCAGAACAGGGCCTGGCACACAGAAGGGACTCAATAATATATATTAAATGACTAATGTATGTTCAGTGCGAAAATAGCTTTTTTTTTTTTTTTTAACCACATCATGATTTTAAGTCACAAACCTGAAGACTCTTTGCAGAAGTTAAAGGCCCTGTGTCCCTATGATGCACACCTACACTTGACTCCCTCCTCCTTTAGGAAATGCTTTTCACTCTCTGACCTCTGTGGCCCTGGGCCATCCTGGTTCTTCTCTCACTCTGACTAGTCCTTTGTCTACTTGCTTCCTGTTTCCTCTTCCTCTTCCTTCGCCTCCCAATTGTGAGCTTTCCTCCACACCTGAGTCTTAGTTCTCTCCAGCGTGTGACGCATCCCCTCAATGGCATCTGGGTCTCTCTGTGTGGATGGCTCACCGGTCCATACATCTGACCCTAAGTTCTCCCACTGCCTGCAACCTGCAA
This sequence comes from Balaenoptera ricei, assembly GCF_028023285.1. NCBI lineage: Eukaryota > Metazoa > Chordata > Mammalia > Artiodactyla > Balaenopteridae > Balaenoptera > Balaenoptera ricei. Next base: position 89,869,162 of record NC_082642.1, on the reverse strand, counting down.
GGTCCCACTTGGAATTCCCTTTGTGCCTTTAAATTGTGTAATGAAAGACTCAGAGCTCCCAGCAATGAATTCCTGGGGATTTTGTAATTCCTACGAACGCATCATGTTGCAACCTCATCATAATATCTTTACACAATTGCATACCGTGAGGCCATTGGAAAGAATGAGACAGCTCCATATGTACTGATCTGGAATAATTTCCACAACATGGAAAAAAAGCAAGATGTGCAACAGTGTGCAGGGTGGTGCTGTCCGGGAGAAATATAACGCAAGCCACACATATAATTTTAAATTTTCTAATAGCCACATTAAAAGTAAAAAGAGGTGAAATTAATTTTAACAATATAATTTATTTAACCCAATTATATCCAAAATAGTTTCATTTCAACATATCAATATGAAAAAGTGTTAATGAGATACTTAATGTTTTTTCTCATACTACCACTCATTGAAATCCAGGTGTACTTTATACTTATCGTACATCTCAATTTGGTCCAGCCAGATTTCAAGTCTAGTGGCTGTCATACTAGACCATGCAGGTGTCCTCTTTGAAGAATATGTGCATGGCAAGGACACAGCAGGAAATGACTACACAGCACATCCCAGAGAAGCATCCTTCACGTCCTGTCTTCTTTCCTCCTTGAATGCTCTATGGGACATTGGTGACTGACTGACTCACAGGATCAGTTGGAGGTCTCTCCCTGAAGTGCCCACTCTAGATCCCCTCCATGCCCCTGCTTAGAGTTCTCTAAAGGACAGTTATTCTACAAAAAGACTCCTGCCTTTTTCACCCAGAGGTGAAAGAGAAGAGACCACCGCAAGAGAAGCCACCGCAATGAGAAGCCCGAGCACCGCAATGAAGAGTAGCCCCGGCTTGCTGCAACGAGAGAAAGCCAGCATGCAGCAACGAAGATCCAACACAGCCAAAAATAAATTAGTTAATTAAAAAAAAAAAACAAACATTTTCACCATCCTTTGCACAGCCCCTCTAGATGAACTTGTTCAAAATCAATCAATTGGTGGATCGATCAATCAATCAACAAACGTTCATTGAGTGCTTACTACATGCCAGTTGCTTGCCGGCCCTGGGACATGAGGCGAACCTGGCTCCTGCCTTCATGGAGCTCCCAATCCAGCGGGAAATCTCTTCCCATCCCTCCTCACCCACTCCCTCCGCCTGCCCCTCTTCTCACCTTCCTTCCTCTTCCTCAGATCTCTCTCCTGGCACCCATGAGCTATGACAAGGGGCCGCCCAGGTTGCAAACCACACCCCTTTGGGCTTGGTTTCCATTTTGGAGGTCAGCCTGGTCTTGTTCTTCCTGGGGAGGTTTCTGTGCATTACTCACTTGGCTCAGAGAGCACAGGATGGCAGAGATGCTGGGGTCATGAGGAGGACAGGAGGAAGTCAGGTGGAGCAAGGACTCAGCTCGGGGTCTCACAGCCCCTGGGCTGCTCTGGAATGACCAAGGCCAGGCTGTCCTGGAGAGAAAGCAGAGACAACAGTGGGCCTCGCTGAGGCAGGAGGTGCCTGTGGGGTCCCAGAGTGCTCTCCTCCTCAGCCAGAGGAGAGAAGTGCCGGCGGCCCGGGGGTGTTCCATCCGGCGCTGACTCTCCCCTCCCCTTCAAGTCCGTCACAAATCAACATACTTCCTGCTCGGCACCATGGCCCCGGCGCCTCTCACCTGCTCCCTGGAGCCGTGCAGGGCCCTCCTCCCTAATCACCCCCCCAGGCTCCCCAACTCCAGTTTGCCCACCGCCATGCTGCCCAGCTGCATGGCCCCCCTCGGTGGGCGCCCCCTCCTGCTGAACAGCCCTCAGAGCACACTGCCCCGCCTCTGGGGTTGACCAAAGTCACACCTTCCCAGACGTTTCTCCTACTAACCCATGAACAGCAGGACAGACGACCGTGCTCACCCCACCCGCACTCTTCCTAGGAGGGGCTCTTTAGGAAGATGGAGGGGGCAAAATAGAGACTCTCTTAGCATGATACCTGCAGTGCACCAACGTGGTAAGGCCGTCGACACTGACAAAAGAAAGGTTTGCTGGTTTTGTGGATGTGCTTTTCTGAGGCTGGACATGGAGGGCCGTTTTCCTTCATCTTCTCCTCCTCTTTCACACTGCTGAAGTCTCCTCACCAACTCCAGGAGGAGGAAAATCTGGCAGAGCCAGGACCCTGGATTGATGGAAGGGCCTACAAAACCCAGCGGGTGTGCCTGTGTGTGTGTGTGTGTGGTGGGTCCTTAGGGTCAGAGCAGAAATGCCCCCAACTCCCAGACAGTGACTGACTGTGGCAGGGATATCAACCCATTCCTGAGAGATACAGGCTCCAGGATTCCCCGACGGCTTTGTCGAAACTTCTACAGACTGCTCCGTGGCGGGGCAGGAGGCGGTTTAGGACACCCCACTTCACGTTCTCTCCCTCTCTCCTTCACTCAGGCTCAGACTTGCACCAAGGCCTGGAAGCTCTCCCAGCGCCTCCAGCTCCTTCCTTATTTTCTCTCACACAATCACTTCCCCAAATAAAGACCTTGGGTGTTTGATCCCAATCCTTGGTGACTGCTTCTTGGAGGATCCGGGACTAATGCAGTCGGGCTGTGCATGTTTTCGCACAACCTCAGGTGCAGCTGAACCCAACTCACTGAAGAAGCTGAGCGTGATTCTGCCAGCAAGGAGCGTAGGTGCACACGGAGCGAGCGCCCCTCAGCCCTCCTCCTCCACCAGGCCAGCTTGAGGAGAGCTCACTCCCGTCTTGGCCCCTTCCTGACTTTGTCAGCTCCCACGTACACCTGCCAAACTTAGCTGTCCTTCGAAGCCTCACTCGGGGTCAAGTTAATTCCGGGTGAAGGGCATGGCATCCCAGCTGGATACTGGAGCACTCCCTGCTCATCTGGGACACAGGCGTGGAGGGTGGGAGGGACCCACAGAGACCACGTCACTGGCACCTCCCCAATCTGGGCCTGCTGGTGTCCCTGGGGGTCTGTCTGTGGTGTGTGGGGTAGACGACCACTTGGTGTGCCACCTGAGGAAGGGGTCCTGGGGCCATGGTTCCATGTGCCCACCCAGGCTCTGAGGGTACAGGGAAGTTCAGGTGGGGATTCCCCAGGGACGCCCAGCTGCTCTCAGCCTCAGGTTCCTACAGTTGCCTTCTTTAGTCCCTAAAGAAGGTTTATTCTTTTCTGTTGTAAACAAACCTGGCCATGCCCTGGTGACTACACAACCCTTGATAAACTAAACACCTGCAAAGCAACCCATAGAGGGAAACATGGGCTTTGGTGACAAGCAGACTTGGGTTCAATCTTGCCTGCTCCCCAATTACTAGCTGCGTGAAAGTGGACAAATTGCTTAACGTCTCTGAGCTTGATTTTCTTAGCTCAGGAGAGGGAATAATAATACTTACCTCCTAAACTTATTGGGAAGAGTGGATGAATAACATGTAAATTTCTAAGCCCAGGGTTTTCTCTAGGGGATTAGCAGTTCTCAACGAGGACAGTAATGACCCCTAAGGGACAGTTTGGGAAGTGCTGGGGTGTTTTCAGTTGTCACTGTGCCAGAGGCTACTGATGTATTGGGTTGGTCAAAAAGTGCCTTTGGTTTTTAAGTAAAAATAAAAGACACAGTTTTCATTTTCAAGAACTTTATTTGACCACCTAGAGGGGTGGGATAGGGAGGGTGGGAGGGAGATGCAAGAGGGAGGAGATATGGGGATATATGTATATGTATAGCTGATTCACTTTGTTATAAAGCAGAAACTAACACACCACTGTAAAGCAATTATACTCCAATAAAGATGTTAAAAAAAAGATAAATTAAGTGATAAATATTTGCCCTCTGATTATCCAGAGTTAACTGGACTGTTATAAAAATGTTTCCAATCTTCTTCCACATATGAAAGTTTAAAAATGACCTATATATATTTATGTGCATATGAATTAAATTGTAGAGAAACAGAATTTGTAGAAACACTGACCAGCAATGGGTTTGGGAAACTAGTGAAAATAAATGTTATTAAAAACAAACAAAAAACCAAACAAACAAAAAAGAACTTTATAGAAAACGTATTCACCCTTTTGTTCCACTACCTTCTGCCATTTTTCAGGCAACTTCATAATTCCATCTTCCCAAAACTTTTTATCTTTTTGAGCAAAGAAGTTCCAGGTGCCTTTTACAGTCTTCCAGGGAGTTGAAATTTTTTCCATTAAGAGAATTTTGTAAAGACCAAAATAAATGGAAATCCAAAGGCACAATGTCTGGTGAATACGGCGGATGAATCAGGACTTCCCAGCCAAGCTGTAACAGTTTTTGCCTGGTCATCAAAAAAACATGTGGTCTTGCGTCATCCTGATGGAAGATTATGCGTTTTCTGTTGACTAATTCCGGATGCTTTTTGTCAAGTGCTGCTTTGAGTTGGTCTAATTGGGAGCAGTACTTGTTGGAATTAATCGTTTGGTTTTGCAGAAGGAGCTCATAATAGAGGATTCCCTTCCAATCCCACCATATACACAACATCACCTTCTTTGGATGAAGACCAGCCTTTGGCGTGGTTGGTGGTGGTTCATTTCGCTTGCCCCACCATCTCTTCCGTTCCATGCTATTGTACAGTATCCACTTTTCATCGCCACTCACAATTTGTTTTAAAAATGGAACGTTTTCATAACGTTTAAGTAGAGAATCGCATTTGGAAATATGGTCAGGAAGGTTTTTTCACTTATGTGGAACCCAAACATCAAAGCGATGAACATAACCAAGCTGGTTCAAATGATTTTCAGGGCTTGATTTGGATATTTTGAGTATGTCGGCTATCTCCCACGTGGTAATAACGTTGACTGTTCTCAATTAATGTCTCAATTTGATCGTTATCAACTTCACCTGGTCTACCCAACTGTGGAGCGTCGTCCAGTGAGAAATCTCCAGCACGAAACTTCACAAACCACTTTTGACACATTCGATCAGTCACAGCACCTTCTCCATACACTGCACAAATCTTTTTTTGCGTTTCAGTTGCGTTTTCACCTTTCTTGAAATAATAAAGCATAATATGCCAAAATTGTTTTCTTTCTTCCATTTCAATATTAAAATGGCTACACAAAAATTCACCAATTTTGATAAGTCTTCTTTAAAATGCACGCTGATATGACAGCTGTCGCATACAGTCTAACAAAATTGTTTCAAATGAAGTTAAAGACAACTAAGTGCTACTAGAGCCAGCTTACGGAAAAAACTGAACGAAACTTTTGGCTCACCCAAATAAAAGGCCAGGGATCTTCTGCTTTACACGGAGCAGTTATGCACAGTGAGGAAATGTCCTCTGTTCTACATGTGGCAAAGGAGGGTTTTTTGCACGATATTAAGAGACACTGAATTTTCCAGGAATGCAACTACTGGATGAATTGAGGGAATTTCATGTGTTTTGTTTGGCACTTTACCAAGACTTGTTCACTGATTTAGAAAATCTCACCACTGACAGCACTGCTACTTGTGGTCTCTGAGCGGCCATGAGATAACTGTGTGTCAGTGCACGTTCGTAATCACACCTGACCCTTGTGATGTCTCAGTGATGTGTTCTAACTCAGTGCACACTCATCCCCTGGGGACCGTGCTCAGGTGCAGATTGGGATTCCAGCAGGTCTGAGGTGGGGAACTGAGACCGGCGTTTCTCACAAGCCCCCAGGAGAGGCCAATGCTACAAGGTCCTGGTGCAGTCACACCTGAGCCATGACATGCTTCATTATAAATTATAAATTCCACTTCTCCTTTGTATGACGGTTAGAACATTGTCTTAGGTTGAGTTTCCCAGGAAACACCCTGAGAGGGATATTTCCGTGTAGGTGGTTGCCTGAGGTGTGTTGGAAACCCCTGTGAGGGGTGGGAAAGGCGGAGGGAGCTGAGCTGTGAGGCAGTCATAGAAGGATCCCTCAGGGAGCTCGAGGTCTGGATGGCCTTTCATAGATGTCTCACATTGACACAGGGCCCTGGGCTTCTGCTCTGACTCTGAAGGATTTGGGTCATCCTTTAATGCATTCATTCACTCATTCATGTATTCATTACATTCTCACTGAGTGCTTGAACCCACTCTGGGCCTCTTTCCCTCTGTGGCCCTCCTCCACCGTGTCTCCCAGCACCCAGACCCTCACTGACTCCTTCCTGAGAGAGATGTGCACAGACTGGGGCCAAGGAGTCTCTAGGTCAAGGAGGGGAGGGGCGGGATGTGTCCTGAGCAGGAGGCCCCGGTGGTCCCTCCACAACAGCCTCATCCTAGCCTCCAACTAGGAGAGAGAGTCCCCCTCCCGGCCCCCTCTTCTGCATCCCTATTCTCCAGCTTCTCCAACCTGAAAAAGGAGAAACAGCCATTTGTGCCAAGTGCTTTACACTTTTTTTCATCACATCCTTACAACCACCTTAAAATTTATGTTTTATTATGCCCACTTTATGGATGAAGAAACTAAGGTTCAAATAGACTAAATATTTCGCCAGGGGTGGCCAGTAGAGAACCCAGAACTCTGGGTTCCAGAGCTCATGCCCTTTGCACAGCAGCGTGCAGCCTGCCAGAAGCCCTCTGGGGACTCTCCAGGCTGGAGAAGAAGAGGCTGAGGGAAGATTCAGGAAACATTTTCTGGTCAATGTGGAGGTTTAATCGGAGGAGCTAGTGCCTGTCCTGTCCCGAGAACAAGGCTGAGCGTATGGTCAGAGGCATGACTGAGCATCCCCCAGGGGCAGGCTGACGCTACTATAATCTAGGGTCCGGGTCCGTACTGGCACACCTTTGAGTGTGAAAAGGGTTGCTATTAGCAATACACAGAAGCAATGGGCATAAACAGGGATGCGCCAGAGAAACTGGGGAGGGATGGTCACCCTGCTCAGGGCAGACGGAGGGTGGCGAAAGTACTCTCTAAGGGGATTGCCCAGAGTGGCCAAAATGCACAAGCTCACCCCTCAGGTGAGCTCTGGGCAGCGAGTGATATTCCGAGCAATCATGTGGTTTCTTCCAGTGACTGACTCTCCTTATGGCTGGGTTCCCAGGACCCAGCTTGGCAGCCACGCTGGTTGTTTATGCAGCCAGCAGCTATGGATTCCAGTGCTATCTCTTTCTGTGCCTTTGGGAAAATTACCAAACCTTTCTGAGCCTCAGTTTCCTTGTCTGTAAAATGGGACAATAAATTCCAGCTTGTGGGGTTACCGTATTAAACGAGATAAGGTCTGCGAAAGTGCCGACTGCTTAGTAGGTGCTCCATAAATATAGTGTTTACCTTTGAGGTGGGGTCGGTATGTGGGTGGGACGGGGTCGTCAGGGTGATGATGTTAATTAAGTGTCAAGGCCAATGTAAGTTTTCTCACCGGGGTAAATCCTGATTGGCCTGTGGCTTTCTTCTGCAGGAGTACCCTCAGGAGCACTAGCCTGGGAGGCAGGTGCCCGTCCTAGTCTGAGGTCCGCTATTGGAGACTCTGAGAAGTAAATGGTGGCAGGTGGATGGGGAAGAAAACCGGAACCTGAAGTTATATCAGACCAGCAGGGAATTTTCCTTTTTTCCGCTCTGGCCTCTCCAGACCTGGACTAGGACAGCTGACCTGGAGCCGTGGTCGGAAAGAGCTCCAAAGAAGCTCTCTACTTCTGGTCAAAGGAGCAGAAAGGGGGGCTCATGGGTTAGAGTGAGTGGAGGGGATCTCCTACATTTTCTGTTGTTTTTTCATTCTCTTCCACCTCAGTTTCCTGGCAAACCTACAGCAGCACTGGCAACAGCTGGACAGGCACCTAAAGCTCCAAGGGAGAGAACTCTTCTCTCTGACCAGAGAATCTGTGGCCCCCAAAGTATGGGGGGAATCACACTGCTTTTTCTTCTCTCTCTTTATTCTCCTTTTGCGTGGTCAGAGGCAGTTGCCGTCATGGGAAGTGTGGGATAGAGCAGGGAAACTAAAGCCCTGGCTTTTTTTTTTTTTTTAAATAAATTTATTTATTTTATTTTATTTTTGGCTGCGTTGGGTCTTCGCTACTGCACACAGGCTTTCTCTAGTTGCAGTGAGCGGGGGCTGCTCTTCGTTGTGGTGCGCAGGCTTCTCATCGTGGTGGCTTCTCTTGTGGCGGACCACAGGCTCTAGGCGCGTGGGCTTCAGTAGTTGCAGCATGTGGTCTCAGTAGTTGTGGCATGCAGGCTCTAGAGCACAGGCTCAGTAGTTGTGGCGCACAGGCTTAGTTGCTCCACGGCATGTGGGATCTTCCTGGACCAGGGCTCGAACCCGTGTCCCCTGCATTGGCAGGCAGATTCTTAAACACTGCGCCACCAGGGAAGTACCAAAGCCCTGGCTTTCAAGCCACAGAACCTGGAAGGGAGGCCCCTGGGAACCAGAAAGTGCCAAGGAGATTGTGAGGAGGAGGAGGCTCCAGAAATCGACCCTATAAAATTGTAGAGGAACTCCTGGGCTCATGCCCACACTGCATATGCCTGGTCTTTCCCTAAACAGTACACCAAAGGAAAGAGACAGTCTGCCACCCAGGTCCCAAATTGCCCACTGGGTGATGCACACATGGGCAGATCCAAATAGCATTACAACGCACTAGCAAAGACTTGAAAATTGAACTGACATTGGAACCCCAGCTCACAAGGCAAGTAGGAACTTGTCATTGTAAATCCATTGCCTGCTAAAACAAACAAACAAAACCAACATTCTCCATAGGCTTTAAGCGAGACTAGAGTCTCACAACATAATATTTAACCAAAACAAAAAATTCACTGGATGGGTACCACACTAGAATGAGCCACTGGCAGCCCAAGGGCTCCTTGGGTTTAAAAGATGACGTGTGGAGGGTCGGGCAGGAAAGCCAGCACCAAACCAAGTGGCTTTGGCCCCAGAACACTTAATGCTGCTGCCCTGAGGCCTACATGTGGCTAAATCTGCCCAGTCCTTCCTAGACCAGCCACCCTAGCCCCCCACTCAGAAGCTGGCTGTGCTTACCCTCCAGCCCACCGCTGTATTTTCTAACCACCTCCTTGATGAGCCCCCTCCATGTATAAGCTGCCTACAGGGAGGGACTGGTAGTTTTTCCTCTGCACACAGCAGGAGGTACAGAAGGAGGACTCACCTCCAACTGGGGCTCCGGGGGAAGGAGCAAAAGTGAACAGCTAATTAGATCTCACAGCTGGAAGCCCTGACATGTCGACTCCCTCACAATTGCTCACTCCCATTTCAAGAGGAGGAGACTGATGTTCCTGAGAGATTAAAAGACAGGGATGAGGTTGAATGTGAGTAGCAGAGCTGGGGTTCAAACTAGGGCTTCTGCTTATAACCCTGGGCTCCTTAGACAGAGAAGACAAGAGGGACAAGGGAGGGGAGCACAGATGGCAGCTGCGGGCAGAGTCAAAGCATCCGTCTTCTCCTCCCAGGGACGGAACACAGACTAATAGAGGCAGGGGACAAGGACCCTCCTCCAACCCCCTCCTTTACGGTCTGTGAAACTCAGGACCAGGGAAGGACCAGGACTTGCCTAAGGTCATACAATCAGTGGCAGAAATACCTGTTTTCCTGAACTTTCTATATTTCTGGAGAATTCAGTACTATCAGGCTTCTATAGGTTTCATTAAGGATTTCATTTTTACCAAAATGTGCACAGTTCAAGAAAAAAGGTTCTTATATTTAGATATCCTTAATAAATAATTTGCTAAAATAGCGTGACAGGTAATTACTATTTTTTAAAGGAATGCACCAGATTAAATGCAAAGCACTGAGAGGAGCTGGTTAAATAGTAATATATTTAGGACAATTAGCTTTGGCAATAAGAATTATAGAAGGAAAGTAGGAACTGCTTCGATACTCAACCAAAGGGCAATGGTTAAGAATATTTGGCACATGTACTCAATGGACTATGCTTATGAATCTATGATGAAGTGAATACAGTAAAAACCAAACAAAAACAAAAACAAAGACAAGACAAATACCAAGATGTTAAGCACTGGTTGTATTCAAGTGTCAGGCTACAAATGAGCTGAAGATGCTATTTTCCTATGTTCCAGAAATTCCATAATGAAAATGTTCTTTTAGTAAAGAAGGAAAATGTTTTATTCGGCCGGGGGTGGGGGGGGTGGGGGGGTGGGGGGCGGGAAGCCACTCTTTTATTTTAGTGGGAGGACAATAGATGGAACAATAGCTGATCTGACTTTAAGCAGCCTCCATGCCTGGTAATCCATTTCTCTTTTGCTCATGACTATACCTCTAGCTCCTAGCACAGTGCCAGGTATACAGTAGGAATGCAGGAAATATTTGTTGATGAGTAAATGAATGGATGGATAGATAGATGGCATATTTGGAAATATTTAATACTTGAAATTTAAAAACATCTAGTAGAGAAACAAAGGAGTTAAAAATAGGAATTATTCCAAATGGGAACTCTGTAAATGAGACAAAGAGAAATAATTGCATATTAGCGGAAGCTGTTAGGCTTTTCACCTGTGAATTAGGCTGTGGTTAAACAGACAATGACTATCAGACATGACAGAGTCCTCACAACCCCAAGGCCTTCAGCAGCCAAACCACTCCTCCAAAACATGGGCCTGATGTTTGTTTTCTGCACCTCTACCATCCTTCTCTGACCAGCTGTCCCTCACCTCCACGGCCAATGTCAACCCCGAGGTTCTGAGGGGAAGCAAGTAAGTGAGAGGGGTGGGCAGGCCGAGAGGAGACCTGGGCACCTTCCCTCCAGGCTGAGTCCTTCCGGAGGCCTGCCCCGCACCCAGGGATGCTCCGTGCCCCGACGGGCCTCTCTGGTTCTGGCAGGGAAGGATGGGACTGGGGGGGCAGTGACTTGCCATCATAGACAGTGTGTGCATCTTACAGAAATACAGTTAATGTATTCCAAGCACCCAACAGTAGCCACTGAGTTATAACGGGGAGGGAAACACTGGCCTGGAAAACGAGGAAAGCAACCCTTGCCCGGCGCACATAAGGAGGGGCAAGATACAGGTCTGCTCTCTAGAACCTGAGACCTGGTCACGGAGATAACACCATCCCCTGAGGCCACCCGTCCAGCGCTTCCTCTGGGCTCTCCCCTACCTCCCCGCACCCCTGTCCAGCCACCGTTTCCTACCACACGAGTGCTTCTGTGATTCCAGATCTTTGTTTCTTCTAACTTCCGCTTTCTGTGCCTGGCAAGCGCTCATCCACCTAGGTTCACACATTTCTCCGGTTGTGCTGCCAGGGCCCCTTGTCCCTGTCTGTCCCATCAGAACTCTTGGCTCGGTGTCCTATAAGGATCTGTGTGTGGCCATCTCCCCTCATTCACTGGGAGCCCGTAAGAGCCTCGTGATGGCTCGAGAGGGCAGCTCACATAGACGGGGACGCCTGCGAATGAACCGTAGGGGAGGGGCTGCGGCCACGGGCACGCGGAAGAGGCAGCCTGGGCGGGAGGGGCTGGGAAGGCCGTGTGGGAGTCGGCACTTACGGGGTGGCTGCCGTCAGCAGGACTGCGAGACGTCTCCGCACAGGGGCGCCGCCAGCCTGGCGGGGATGGCGAGAGACACATGCGAGGCGCTGCTCCTCCAAGAACCGGCTGATAAAAACCCTGGAAAAAGGAACAGTCAGGACAGAAGGTGCTGGCGTGTGTGTAGGGAGAGCTGGGCCCACATCACATGCTTGGAGACGGGAGAAACGCAGGATTCCTAAGGCCAGTGAAACTAGATGGCGAGAGAGGAGGCACCAGGTCATGGGGTCAAGCAAGAGGGCAGTTAGGACAACAAAAAACCAACAAACCAGTTAAAAAAATGGAAAACAGATGACCAACAAGCACATGAAAAGAAGCTCAGCATCACTGATCGTTAGAAAAGTGCAAATCAAAACCACCTTGTACTCATTAGGATGGCTGCTATTTTTAAAAATAAATAAATAAATAAATAAAATTTTGTAATGTGTATTTTACCACACATAAAAAAGAAAACTGGGTGGGGGTGCAGAATTCCCTGGCGGTCCAGTGGTTAGGATTCCGCGCTCTCACTGTTGAGCGCCCGGGTTCAGTCCCTGGTTGGGGAACTAAGATCCCACAAGTCGCCTGGCTCGGCCAAAAACAAAAAGAAAAAACATTGGGGAAAAAAAGTATAACAGAAAGTCATTTTCCAATAGAAGAGAAGTTTTAAAAAAAATTTTTTTTTGTTTTTTTAAAAAACCAGCCGCAATCCCATCACTAAGAAATAATCAATTTTAATATTAACTGAATATCAATTGAATATTCTTTTAAGGATGGTTTGATATGCTGTGTCGTATCCCATTCTGTGGATGAAATAAAGTATGTTCAACCAATCCCCCATTATCGGACATTTTGATGGTTTCCAATTGTTTACTGTTATACACGGTGTTGTGATTAAATTCCTTGTATATATATTTTTAAACGAATTGTTTATTCACAAAAGGGGGGGAGCGTTAGAATGGGTGATGGGTCATCGGGGAGGGCAGGGCAGGGAGCACAGCCCCTGCTGGGAGAGGACCAGGGGTCCTGGGAGCCAGCAGGGCCACCCAAGGCCCACCAGCTCTTTGGGATTAGAGCAGAGCTGCCTTACTTCAAGCCTTTACACAGTTAAGCGTGTCCGAGGATCCCCTGGGAATCTTGGTAGAATGGAGATTCCAGTTCAGTAGGTCCAGGGTGCGGCCCGGGTTCTGCATTTCTAGCAGGTTCCCAGGTGATGCTGACACTGCTGGATCTACCTCATGCCACTCTTTAAGTAGCAAGGATAAGGATAAGGATACCCTTAGCATAAAAGATGAACACAGGATGCAGCCTGTGATAACAGGACTGGAGATGTTTCCCTCAGAATTTGGCCCAGCGGTTTGTAAAACCTCCACCTTGTCTCTACCTCACAAAGGCCAGCAAGAGAAGGGGATTCTGTCCACCTGATGCCAGAGCTGTAAAGGGAGAAGCCATGCATCCTGGGGGCCATCCTGGAGGTGCAGCAGAAACAAAGTCAGAAACCTCCAAAGGGACAGTTTCAGAGAAGACAACTGGACCAGTGAGAATGTTCCCACCTGGAAAGTGCGTGTATTTTCGTTTAACTTTTTATCATGGAACAGTTCATTCATCCCCTTAAGTAGAATAAGCCATCATATCCCATCACCAGCTTCGACAATTATCAACTCATGGCCCATTTCCTCCAACCATCTGGACTATTCTCAACAGATCACTTCATTCAGAAATGTTCTTAAACATGGCTCCAAAATATAAATCCTGTCTTTAGAAACATATAGGTTTTGTTTCTATAATTCAAAAAGATACATGCACCCCTATGTTCATAGCAGCACAATTCACAATAGCTAAGACATGGAAACAACCTAAATGTCCATCGACAAATGAATGGATAAAGAAGATGTGGTATATATATACAATGGAATACTAAAGAATACACAAAAAAGAATTTAAAAAACACAGTGGTGGAAGAGACCATAGGCAAAACATTCTCTGACATAAATCGTACCAATGTTTTCTTAGGTCAGTCTCCTGCGGCAATAGAAATAAAAACAAAAACAAACAAATGGGACCTAATCAAACTTACAAGCTTTTGCACAGCAAAGGGAACCACAAACAAAACAAAAAGACAACCTACGGAATGGGAGAAAAATACTTGCAAACGATGTGACTGACAAGGGATTAATTTCCAAAATATACAAACATCTCATATAACTCAACAACAACAACAAAACAACCCAGTCGAAAAACGGACAGAAGGGACTTCCCTGGAGGTCCAGTGGTTAAGACTTCACCTTCCAATGTAAGGGGTGCAGGTTCGATCCCTGGTTGGGGAGGTAAGATCCCAAGTGCCTCTTGGCCAAAAAACCAAAACATAAAAACAGAAACAATATTGTAACAAATTCAATAAAAACTTTAAAAATGGTCCACATCAAAAAAATCTTAAAAAAAAAAATGGGCAGAAGACCTAAATAAACTTTTCTCCAAAGAAGACACGCAGATGGCCAATAGGCACATGAAAAGATGCTCAACATCGCTAATTATTAGGGTAATGCAAATCAAAACTACAATGAAGTATCACCTCACATCTGTCAGAATGGCCATCATTAAGAAGTCTACAAATAACAAATGTTGGAGAGGGTGTGGAGGAAAGGGAACCCTCCTACACTGTTGGTGGGAATGTGAGTTAGTGCAGCCACTATGGAAAACAGTATGGAGGTTCCTCAGAAAACTAAAATTAGAATTACCATATGATCCAGCAATCCCACTCCTGGGCATATATCCGGACAAAACTATAATTCAAAAATATACACACACCCTTATGTTCATAGCAGCACTATTCGCAATAGCCAAGACATGGAAACAACCTAAATGTCCATCGACAGATGAATGAATAAAGAAGATGTGGTACATAATACTATGGAATACTACTCAGCCATAAAAAGGAACAAAATAATGCCATTTGCAGCAACATGGATGCAACTAGAGATTATCATACTAAGTGAAGTTAAGTCAGAAAGAGAAAGACAAATACCATATGATATCACTTATATGTGGAATCTAAAATATGACACAAATGAACTTATCTACAAAAAAAGAGACTCACAGACACAGAGAAGAGACTTGTGGTTGCTGGGGGCAGGGTTGGGGGGATGGGGGAGGGATGGACTGGGAGTTTGGGGTTAGCAGATGCAAACTACATTTAGAATGAATAAACAAAAAGGTCCTACTGTATAGCACAGGGAACTCTATTCAGTATCTTGGGATAAACCATAATAGAAAAGAATATAAAAAAGAATGGACATATGTGTATAACTGAGTCACTTTGCTGTACAGCAGAAATTAATACATATTGTAAATCAGCTATACTTCAATTAAAAAATAAATTAAAAAAATAGAGTGTGTGTGGGGGGGTCCCAAAGGGCACTTTTGTCCTCCCAGGACTTTTCCCTTAGCCCACAACTTCCTCCCAGGTGGCCCAGAGTTTCTTTCCTAGGTTAGGGGTGGGCTCCTTCAAAGCCCCCCACTCAGTCCCTCTTCCTGGCATTAAATCCTAGCTGACCCCTCTTTGGCTCCAGATGATGGGCGAACCTGTTCCTTTCCTCGCAGCTTCTCTGGAATGAGTCCCTTTAAGCACCCAAGGGCCTGGGCCCGGAGCTTTTGGACTTGATTATTGGGCAATGACTTTACACAATCTCATCCCTCCCCCTAGCTGACATTTAGCCCAAGAGAGTGCAATGCCCCATGTTGTCAATAGGTGGTGCTGCCTAACACAAAAGCACTCTTGCCTGGGAGTTCTGACGATAGATTTCAGGGATCATGATTTAAACTAATAATTGCTTGAGAGGGTGTGCTGATATAGCATTGCTACGTAAGGGTGAGGGGACAAATTTACCCCCTACCACTGCCATCACCACACAAGAATAGCCATTTTAATACCAAAAATGTAGGAAGACAAAAATCTCAGAGTAAAGAAAATCCCTGCAACTGAGCACATTTCATTTTAAGAAAAACTCAGTTGCTTGCTTCTTATTCTTAACATTTCACCTCAGGCCAGTGAAAACTTGACCCTAGGCCAGCACTGGCCTTGGACTGGCCCTCAGGACCCCTGTTCTACCCAAGGATTCCAGGAATTTGTGGCCTCTTCATTCCCCAAGTTCAAATTTCTGTAAAAATCAATTTGCTTCAAATTAAGAACACATTTATTTTCCCATTGTGCAGCGAGACAAATATGCTAGATCTTTCCTCCACTCATGGCCGCAGTGGAGGAGAGAGCCACTTTAAAGCAGAGCCATCTCTCCTTTTAAAAAATTTTATTGAACTATAGTTGATTTACAATGTTGTGTTTAATTTCTGCTGTACAGCAAAGTGACTCAGTTATACATGTACATATGCTTTTCCATTATGGCTTATCACAGGATATTGAATATAGTTCCCTGTGCTATACAGTAGGACTCTGTTGTTTATCCATTCTATATATAATAGTTTGCATCTGCTAACCCCAAACCCCCATCTCTCTTAAAAACACAGGTCCGACCACATTATTCCTCTGCTGCTGCTTCTCTGCCATCTCCCTTTGTCTACAGAGTCAGAGAACTCAGCATTTCACACCAACGTGTTCATGATCCAGGCCTGCCTTACTAGCTAGGCTCACACGAAAGCCACTTCCAACCCACCCCAGAAACTTAACAAAAGGATGGGTGCTAACCTTGCCAACTTCAGTTCTCAGGACAGGCCAGTTGGCATTTCCATACCGTTACATGTGCAGTTCCCCACACCTACAATGCTTTCACGCCATCTCACCTTCCTGGCATAGGCCTATTCTTCCCTATCACATCAGACAATGTCACCTCCTCTGGGGAGCTACCTCCTCTGATCCCAAGGCACCTGGTGCATAATGATCTAGAGCACTCATCACCTTGCAATGTCACAGTCCCCTGGGGCACAGAGTATGTCTGTTCAACTTGTATCCCCTCTTCAGGGCTTGACACAGAGAAGGTTCCCAATGAATCCTCACTGATTTAGCGATTCTCCATGTTGGCAAACAAACCTGGGTCAGCTTTTTCAATATCTTTCCTTGAGATCTTCTCAATAAACCCAAGAGATGCTGGCAGAAGCTGGCAGGCTGATCAGAAGTGAGAAAAACAGCAGGAAACCCTAGAGTTTAGGGAACTGTGTGTCTGGCAAGAAAAGTATTCAATACATTGGTTCTCCTGACCCCCTGAGGAACCCCCAGACGCTTTGGCATGCCCCTTACAAAAAATATTTCTGAAGTGTATTAGCTCTGCCATTATTTATCAAAAAATGACATTTTTCAATGGAGTCCAAAGTGCTCATGCTCTATAAATAGGAGCGGCTTTGCAGCAAAAAAACAGTTTCCAAAAAAAGGGGGTGGGGGATGGGAAAAGAAGACAATTGTACACTTAGAGTTGTTCGGTGTATAATGTAATCTATTGATTGGTAGGGACAGGCAGGAACATGAAGAAATAAAATATATTATGATTATAGTTTATTGGGTACTTACCATGGCCCACACACTTAGCAAAATGTTTTACCTATGTGACCTCATTTAATCCTCACAACCATTCTATAAAGCAGGAATTGCTCTCCCCCAGTTTACAGGCTCAGAAAGCTTAAGAAATTTTACCCAGATCCAACAGCTGAGAATGAAATCCAGGTCTAGCAGTGATGCCCAAAGGTAACAATACTTTTTCCCTTCTATGATATCATATTTGACTAATTTTTTAAAATTGCAGCTACATATAATTTAATTCCTGCATTAGTGAATAGGACACACAGAACACATTTGGATCTGAAGGCTAAAGACCTCCCAGGCCTCAGGAACCACCACACAAGCCATCCTGGAGCCCCAAAGAGAGTGGCTCAGACCCACCCTGAATGGCCTTTGTTTTTAATAAACCCAAGCCACCAGCTTGCTTTGTTATGATTTATCTCTTTTCCTAAAGTTCAGATGATAATACTGTAAAGCTCAAAAGGCTAAATTTCTTTTTCCAGTAAATTCCTTAGAAACAGTAAGAAACAGATTAATAACCTAATCCTTAATGGGTCAAAGCTGTCGTGGTCTGAGCGCGGGTTGGAAGAAGAATTTCCAGACACGAAGTATTTTAGAAAAGAGTGAGTTTATTGAGAACAGAGAGCAGAGCAGAGTTAGTGAGGGGCGCTGCCAATACAGCAGGCCAACTTCCTGATAGACCAGGGAGAGCCGGCCCCCTTTGTGGGCTAGTAGCCAACTTTTATAGCCTCAAGACAAAATTCCTGCTGGCAGGATGGCATTAGGTGATTGGTCAGGATGCTACAAGTTTACGTACGACATGGTTATTATTTTGCCTAATATGGAGCTGGGGGGCTGCCTAGTTTAGACTAGGAGAGACCATGGCAACAGTTGCTATGGGAGTTTGGTTAATTCCAGAATTTTTGTCCTGTGTCCTTGATGTAGGCTGTCCTTGATGCAGGGCTCCACATTCCCCCCTCTTTTTATTTATGGGCCAAATCTTTGGCCCCTTAGCACTCCGCTCATGACTAACTCTCTGCCTAGCCCATCTGGGGCCATAGGAACCTAGGGTATTGGGGAAAGAGGCGATGACCTTTCTTAGCTTCTTCCTGCTGGACAGGGGCCTCGTGGGGCCCTGGTCCCCAATGCCCGCTCTCCATCAGGGTGTATTTACGGAGGGAGATGAGAGCCCACAGAATGATAAGGCGGCTTGTTCCAATGTAGTTCGTGTGCCAACTGGCTGGTATCCTTGTTGTAGCACCATCTGGAATTGAATCTTTTGAACCTGTCAGGAGATGAACTTAGATAATGTGTTGATAATGCAGGGGCCAAACAACAAAACAAAGGCCATCAGGATTAATGGGCCCATCAAGGGCAATAGCCATGTCCATATCTGGATACCCATAGAGGAGAGGAGGCTGGAAAGCCAGCTGGGGCCCTGTCCTGCTCTCTCTTTTAAATCTTCTATTAATTTGATGTTTTTCTTTAGACTCTGAAGGTCTTCTTCAACCTGGCCGGAGGTATGAACATAGAAGCAGCCTGTCTCATTTAGTTGGGCACAGACACCCCCCTGCCTCAGCTGTCAAAACATTAAGGGTCCTCCTGTTTTGTAAAACCACCTCAGCCAGAGAGCCTAGGGCTGACTGCTCTTCCTCAGTGGCTGCTACCATAGTCTTCCAAGACTCCTGGACCACAATGGTGAGATGGAGAACGCTCCTCTCTAAGGGTTATGCCTGCAAACCAGAAGAGCCCTCTAAAGACACTATGTATTATTTCGGGTCGATCAAGAATTGGGATATCATAACCATGTCCCCCAATCAGTGGTTCGTTTTTGTCTCTCCGGGACAGGTCTTAAGGCCTCCTCGAGGAAGGACCCAAGGTTGGGAATGCCTCCCGAGGAAGCTAAATCCTTTGTAGTCATAATGGTCGCCTCTGGGACCGCAGCAATAATCATGCAGGAGCCCCCAAAGTGTGGGAAGATCCAGATAGACCCTGTTACCACATAGAAATGAAAATCCAGGGCCCCTCAAGGATACCCCATTGTGGGTCCCCAGAGCCAGGCCCTGACCTTTTGGGAGATTTCCTCTGGAAATAGACTGGGGTCCCATGGCCTAGGATTATATTGGGAAGGCCAAACTCCGAGGAAGTAATCATCTACGCATAAAGGGGAGAATCCGGGCTCTGACTGATTATGAGTGTGATGGGGGGATCGGCATAACAAATTTCTGAATGTTAGTTGAATTATGTTATATTTCGGAGGAGAGGCTTGTCAGGAGGTTAAACTAAGTAAGTGTCCGGTCGTCACACCAATCCCCACATATTTAGTTCCCAGGGCCAAGCTGTTTATGTGGATATGGCCTTCATTAATATATTTGTTAGTTGCATTTTTCCTTGAATTTTCCCAACACAAAGTGAAATTATCTTCACATACATCATATTCATCCTCCTCTGACCAGGGATCCCACTCCAGGCTAGTCTGATTAAAATTGAGGGTGTAGATACAAAGAGAGTCATTTAGCCAGCCCCAAATGGGTCCCCATCCATCCAGGTTGGAGACAGTCCTTTAAATTATGTCTTTTCCAGTATGCACAGTCCCCTGATTGTAGGTCGTAGGGCGTCTGATCTTCATCCAAAAATAGATCACTGAGATAGATTTAGAAACAAACTTAGAGTGTCCTTTAATAATTCAATTAAACTTTTTAGCAATATAACATAACAGCAAGGAACTATCTGGGAAGTGAGTCTTGGTAACACAGACCTTAATTAACAAAACTAGAATTTAATATTCAGTGAAACGTAATTTTTTTTTTCCCATTGTGAGGGTATTAACCCTGCAGCCAGGGAAATCTTTATCCCTTCAAATAAAAAAATGAGGTTTGGGCTTCCCTGGTGGCGCAGTGGTTGAGAATCTGCCTGCCAATGCAGGGGACACGGGTTCGAGCCCTGGTGTGGGAAGATCCCACATGCCGCGGAGCAACTAGGCCCGTGAGGCACAACTACTGAGCCTGCGCGTCTGGAGCCTGTGCTCCGCAACAAGAGAGGCCGCGACAGTGAGAGGCCAGCGCACCGCGATGAAGAGTGGCCCCCGCTTGCCGCAACTAGAGAAAGCCCTCGCACAGAAACGAAGACCCAACACAGCCAAAAATAAATAACAAAAATAAATAATAATAAATAAAAAAATTTAAAAAAAAAAAAAAATGAGGTTTGTCAGGGAGCTGGAAAAAACCAAACGGTTGTCTTGGATTTCCCATAGCCTTGACTGTTTGATTGACAGCTATTGTTTACCCATTTTAAATTCCCTGATTTAGGAGTAGACTGTTGCCATGTTTTAAGGGCATCAGGATGGCAAAAGTCTGGCAATGAGAGGTTAATTTTTGTGGAAGCAGAATTAACTTTATCTACATGCGCCATAATCTTCATAGATCATTGTGAAATATTACTTATTTACTCAACCAAAGTAACAAAAGGATTTTAAAAGCAAATATAAATCACTTAAATGCAAGGTAATTCACACAGTCTTTTATCAAAAGCAACATTCCAAGAAAACTTCGTTCTCTTAACAGAGAGAAAGAACCAAATTCCAGTCTGGTACCAGCTTACTGTTAATAACAAAATTTACTTACCTAATTAATTTTAATTCAATCTTAGAAAGTCCTTTCTATAAATCTTGAAGAGGCAGTATTTTTGCAAAGGCAGTTCAACATCTTAAGAAAATTGTAGCATGTATAAAACTCTTTTCTCGGGGTCCACTTTCCACAAACCTTTTTTTATCACTTTCTGTATCCATCATTTTATTTTCCCATTCAAAAACAGCTACCTGTAAGTCAGTCCTACTTCCTTTTTCCTTAATAAAATGCAATTCCATTCCTCATACCTTTTTTTACTAAAAACATACATCTTACTTTCCTTAAGCAACCATGAACTGTCCTTTATATCATCACTCTGTAGATTGGTAAACATACATCCAAATAATAATTTTTGAAGAATGTGCTTTCTTATAGTAAGTATCTCAGTGTGGCACCAACACATTTTTTAATAGTTCCAAACCTTTTGTTTCTCTGTAAAAGGAAGCCAGTGTTCAGTAATTAATGTTTCAGTATCTTATTTTATTTGGAAATGGACTAGGTATTTAATAAACTTCCATCCTTTAACTTAATTTAGCACAACTCAATATTTTAAGTTGTCGACTATCTGGAGAGATTATTCTTAAGCAGACATTCCTAAAACATAATTATCCCTAAAAAGTTCACCCAAAGCTCTTATCTCATTTGTATTTTCTTTTCTTAAAAGTTTCTTCACCTTGAATTATTTTCATTGCTGACAAATTTGCAGCAATGAAATAATAAGATCTTATTTAGTTTATATTAAACCTAGGCACAATAAAAGTATTATACTTAATGTTGATGGCTCGAAAGACATGTCTATATTAATTAGATCAACAAACATAAACATTAACACAGGTATTAATTTAATATTGAATATTTCCCAGTTCACATGAACCTGAAATTTATTTAGCTTAATTTTTCTTGTTTTAGAAATGTTTGATTTGTAAGCGCTTACCTTTCTTTTAAGCCAATTAAATAGAGCTCATTTACAAATTAACCTCAGCAATATTATCCAAAGAGAAAGACACATACTGAGACATACACATATATCCAGACAGTCAGAGATCTCATTGTTTCCACTTGAGATTTAAAATGTCTCTTTGCCTCTTTTTTTTTTCTTGGCTTGAAGTTCTACTCATTAACCCAAGGCTGAAGTCTGAGGCAAAGTGGGCTGTGTTTGTAGCTCAAGGACATGATAAGAGTTAGCTTCAAACTTTTTCCTAGGCATATTTTTGTTCTCTCAGGGTCAGGATTCTAAAAAAAAATATTTCAACAGGCTAGCTTTTCTAACTGCACATGCAAAAAGAACCCCTTTTGCAATTTCAAAAAAAGTTGTATTTTAACCAGTTTTCTCCGGAGTCTAAAGAATATTGTGGCCATCCTGACTGAAGGAACCTAACTTGTTTTGAATTTGGGAAATGTCAGATATGGGAAAGGGAACATGGACTCAGTGCTCATGTCTCCATTTGCTACTTCCCTTAAAGGAAGCATATTAGAATCTGTTTCCTGGCGTTGGGCAGTCCTCCACCTTTTGTGGGGAAGGGAGAGGAGGCTTTCGCCCTGATAAGGGGGTGCCTGTTGGGGAGC
The DNA here is from genome assembly GCF_028023285.1 of Balaenoptera ricei. NCBI lineage: Eukaryota > Metazoa > Chordata > Mammalia > Artiodactyla > Balaenopteridae > Balaenoptera > Balaenoptera ricei. The sequence goes on along the minus strand of NC_082642.1, from coordinate 89,847,024 downwards.
TGTGGGTTGAGGCAGGGGCAGGGGCTGAAGCAAAGGGGGTTGATGGGGTGGGGGACAGGAAAGGTCGAGTAGAGGGCCGCCTAGGAGATCTGATGGAGAGGGAGACAGAGGGGGTTGGGAGGATAAGGCGGCAACAAAAAGACACATGTGGCACGAGTCCCTTAGCTCCAGATTCTGATTAAGGGCCATAAAGGTCTGGACATAAGGAACCTCTGAGTCCTTTCCTTGTTTCCGGCAAAAGAGATCAAGTTGGAAGATCGTGTTATAATTTAGTGTGCCATTAAGAGGCCATTGTTCTCGGTCCCCCAGTTTATACTGAGGCCAAGTCGTGTTACAAAAGAAAATGAGCCTCTTCTTTTTGAGATTTTCAGGGTCAAATTTTTCCAGTTCCTGAGGATACAGCCGAGGGGTGAGTCTGAGGGAGGCTCCCGAGACGTACCAGAACCCATTCTTAGCCTGTATGCCGTAGAATGGTGGTACTGAGAGGCACCAGCTGACAGAAAGCGTCCCCTGTGTCCCAGTGATCTCTTCGTGTGACTAAGGCACAAAATGGGCCGACCATCCCAACAATCGCATCCAACTATGAGAGATGACCCCTGAGCGTGCGACTAAGCCACCATGCGACTCGGGCAGGGAAAGAAAGGAGAGATTCCCAGGACCCACTGTTTGGCAATTCCCTGAAACGTGACAAGGCACTCCTGGGATGGCTCAGAGGCAACACCTAGGCCCCTGTAAGTCAATCTGGACTGAGAAAAAGGTGAAAGTAACAGAGAAGACAGGCTGAGGAATCTGCCTCGTAGTCCTGCCAGGAAGGTGGCAGCCAAGGGGAGGGGGCTCAGTGTTTTGCTTGAACCAATATGTACCCCATGGTGCATGGAAGTTGGCTTGCTGGGGGCAGACGCTGTAACAGCCTCGGCTGTTCCGTGACCCCCCTATCCTTTCATTGGAGTCTTCAAGTGGCAGGTGCCCTAATGGCTTTTAAATGCCTGACCCGTGCCAGTACAATACCAATCGGCCTAGTCCTTGGTCAGAAGGAAGACAGAGGGAACCTCACCCGTTCTGGGCGGCAGTTCCTGGGGCAAAGTGAGCTGTGGAGCCTTCAGAACACACCAGGGTGTGGCCCTGGCCAGAGTTCCTCTGTTGCTTCCCCGGCAGCTTGCTTGTTCACAGAGTCCCAAGAAATGAGGAGAGGAGGTTGGGGAGGAGACCCCCCAAGAGATGTCCCCGTACGGGCCACCAAAATGTCGTGGTCCGAGCGTGGGTTGGAAGAAGAATTTCCAGACACGAAGTATTTTAGAAAAGAGTGAGTTTATTGAGAACAGAGCAGAGCAGAGTTAGTGAGGGGCGCTGCCAATACAGCGGGCCGACTTCCTGATAGACCAGGGAGAGCCGACCCCCTTTGTGGGCTAGTAGCCAACTTTTATAGCCTCAAGACAAAGAAATTCCTGCTGGCAGGATGGCATTAGGTGATTGGTCAGGATGCTACAAGGTTATGACATGGTGATTATTTTGTCTAATATGGAGCTGGGGGGCTGCCCAAGTTTAGACTAGGAGAGCCCACGGCAACAGTTGCTATGGGGGCTTGGTTAATTCCAGAATTTTTGTCCTGTGTCCTTGATGTAGGGCTCCACAAAAGCTATTAATAGGTAGCTTATAGAAAAGGAAATATAAATGGCCCAACTTATTTTTTAAATGTTTATTCATTCATTAGAGGAATGCAATTAAAACTATCAAGACACCATTTTCCACGTGTCATACTGTCAAAAATCAGAAAGCTCTGGTACCACATGGAAAGCTCTCACACACTGGTGGCTGTAACATCGGGAAGAGCCTCCTCTGTGGGGAGAAAACTTTCCCAACTGGCAGGATCCCTCACTAGCCGCACACACCCTGACTCAGGAGCGCCGCTTCTGGGAACTCATCCTTCAGATTGCCTTGCAAGTAAGGAATAACCCACATTCGCCATTTATTGATGCAATGGCTATAACTGCAAAGGACTGGAAACAACCAAATACCCCTCCATCCAAAGGGGCCTGGTTAAATAGATTATGGTAAAACCATATCCATGCAACCCTAAACAAGAGTTCTTTCAGTAAGGCTATGGAGCTCTTCAAAATAGTGAAAATAATTAGAAACACACGGGAAACTGATGATAAAGGCAGCCTCTGGAGAGGGGAGGTGGCAGCTGGGGTGGGGAATTTCACTGTATACTCTTTAGTACCTTCTGAATTTTGAACCATGTGAATTATTAGCTATTCAGAAAAAGAAAATTAAAATACTTATACATATTGAGTCCTTCCATGTTCTGAAAGTTTCTGGCTTAGCTCCCGCTAATTGAGTTACTGTACTCTGTCCTGTGGTATATCCTGCGGTATATCCTGCCTCCTGGAACATCAGAGACATCAGTGGGCTCTGCCCACTGCCAGCCCCGGAAGGGGAGAGACCCGTTACGGTCAACCAGGCCTGCACTTGCCCCCTCCGTCAACAGGTGGCACTACAGGGCCTGTGGCCTGGGACAGATGGCAGTGGCTTGGGGAGCCCAGGAGCCTCAGGCCGCTGACAAAGAGGCAAAGAAGCAGGCAGACACAAATAAGTAACATAAAATAGAAACTAACTTTATTTCTCTGGAAGAAGCAGATATTCATAGCCGGGGCAGCAACTTTGGCAAGAGGCTGGTGGGAAAACAAAGAACAGCACAGGGGAAGAGCTGGGTCAAAGAGGAAGCACTGGTGTCCCTCCAGGGCAGCTGCCCCCTTGGTCTCCTTCCAACCCTGGGGCCTTGGGCCCTGGTCCCTGCCAGAGAACGATCTGGCACCCTAGCTCTGCTACCTGAGCCACCTCAGGCTATTTCCAGGCACAAGATCCTAACACCAGCCAAGTCCCTTAACATGTCCATGGTGAGGCCACAAGTCACATTCTGTCCGACACGTCAACTGCCGCCAGGGGCTCCCTGGGGAGGGCCGCCGCCCCACACCCTGGGTGCTGTTCCACCTTTCTGCACGGCCAACACATCCTCCCTGCCCGGGGTCAAGCCTGGCTTCCCCGCCGGCAGGGCCTGGCAACACATTTCAGCTACAGGCCCCACCAGGGACTGAAGCCAGAGGCAGGTCAGCCACAGGGCCTGCTGAGGCCGCCCCCAGGCCTGCCTTCAAGAGGCTCCCTCCTGCACCTCGGCTGGGTGCACTGAGAGCTCCGAAGTTGCAGGGACAGCGCTGGGTGAGGGAGGGACAGGCAAGGCGGGGCTCCCAGCCTCCTGCTGCCTTGGCCTCGCTCTGCCACTGGGAGCAGCAGGTGCAGCAGGTCCTCCAGGCCTGGCAGGGCATCTCCCCACCCTCGTCAGATGGACAGGCTCAAATGATTCCTTCAGGGCAGATCCTCTGGGTCTCCAGACATCTCAGCGCCTAAAGGATGGGAAACAACCAGAAAGCCCTTCCATCAACAGGGGTCGGTGCAGCAGAGTATGGAATGTCCAGTGTGGGTGGGTGCGAGAGGGGCCTCTCAGGGTCAGCCAAATCGGTTGAAAACTGGTGGTTCTAGGCACTAATTTTGGAATTTAGCATCCTGGGATGACTTCTTTAATAAACTAAGAATAAGAGACCAGCCGTATCGTGTATTAGAGTAACGGAGGCAAATCAGTAAGAATAACCACGAGGTAACGGCCAACATTCAGTGATGGCGTCCCACGGGCCAGACACTTGCTGTGCGGCGCATCCCTCATTAATTCTCCTAACCAGTTCTACGAGGTAGGCACTATCATTTACACACGTTTTACAGATGAGGACCCTGAGAGGTCAGGAAAGGAGCATAAGCTGACGCCACGTGTGAGAAGGCTGGGCTCCAGCTCAAGCTGTCTGCCGCCAGAGGAATCCGACACACCCGCCCCGCCAGCGCCCCCCAGGGAAGGATTTCACTTTTTGACTTGATAAAACTTTCATTTGTATGTATTTATACTCTATATCAAGTATGCTATTTATGTATCTATATATTTTGTTATATAAACACGTACATGCATTTTTTATAGGAAAGTAATGGATTTTTTTTTTTTTCCTTTAAAAAGGCATTAAATCTTTGTTACTTTAAACTGCAATAGGAAATGAAGAGGTGAGAGAGATTTGTTTAAACCACTGGATCCTAAACTGCTTCTCACTGGAGCCCGGTCAGGAAGCAAGCCCCCTGCAACCAGAGAGGCTCCAATTCCTTTTACTCATTAGCTCATTTGAACAAAGCAGCTATGAAGTCTAGATAAACGTGCTTAGGAGAAGCTGTTTTCTCCGAGAACTGTCTGTGTCCTGGGATCGGGACCCCTTTCCCTCCTCCCGCCTGGAGCCCTGTGTCTGGCCGTGTGTGGCTGTGAGCTGTCGGCTTTTCCCAGAGTGACTGCTCCAGGACACCCCGGGGACAGGAAGGTGGCAGGGGCAAGGTCTGCTCACTTGTGGTGGGCTGGGCCGCAGGAGCCCAGCAGGTGGCAGCCAGCCTGCTCCAAGTTCCAGTCGAACATCTCCAGCACTTTGTGGCACTCGCCTCGCGGCCGCAGACCCAAACCAAAGAGCTGCTCCACCTGAGGAGCAGAGGGTGGTGCCGTGGGACACACTGGGGCCAAGGGGTGCCGGACCAGGGCGGGACAGAGGAGAGTGAGGGTGGGGGCAGGGAGCAGGAGGGTTGGAGGAGAGCCGCAGAACCAGTCTTCAGGGTCCCTGAAAGCCAGAGTGGGCAGGAGGTGGTGGTACCTTCAGATACTGGGCAGCCCTCTGCACGCTCCAGCTGTGGCTCTGCAGGGCCGCCTGGCACTCCTCTGTGGTCACCCCATGCACCATGGCCTGCAGCTGGGCACACCCACCCACCCGTCAGCACCACTCGGGCCCCTTCCTCTGGGTCCCTCGGGCCCCTGCCCCTCCTCACCCTGTAGCCAGGCCCACTACTCACCATCTGGATCTTGTCTGCTGGCCTTCCAGCCTCTGGCCCGTCCCCGGGGCAGCCCCTCTGTGGCAGCCGAGCAGTGGCCCTCAGGGCTGGCGGCTGGGCCCCTGAGTTGCTGGTGTTGGTGGAGAAGTTAGCCTTGGGGTCTGGGGCAGCCTGAGGCATTGGTCGAACGGTGGCAGTGGGGGCAGCAGGAGCTGGGATGCCGGGAGGGGGCAGCAGCAGGGGCACAGGCATGGGGGCCGGCTCTTCGGGGCTCCGGGTCTCACGTAGGAAGCGCTGGTAGCGCTCCAGGTAGGGTGGGCGCTCAGGCAGCAGGTAGTAGTGGGTGTTGCTGACCTTCTTGCCATCGCGGACAATGGGTAAGATGCAGGGGCCAGCCCGGGGGCCAGGTGCCTGGATCACCTGGGGTGTGGCATACTTGGGGTCTGAGGCGAAGCTCTGGGTGGTGGGCATGGTCTTCCCAGGTGAGCTGGAGAGCCGGGGTGGCAGCGGGGAGCTGCCGCGTGGCACCAAGGGGCTGGGGGTCCTGGAGCCTTGTGGGGACAGGGGCTCCCGGGGTGGTACCCGGGGAGGGGAGGCAGGTCCAGGCCACCGCCCCATCTCCTCCTCGCCCGAGGGGGCTGGAGACAGCTCCCCACGTGGGCGCGTGGGCCTCGGGGGGATGGGCACACGGGGGGGCACCTGGGGCTTGTCGTCGCCCACCGGGCTGGGCGAGGGGACCAGAGAGCCGGCCGGGACCTGTAGCTGCCGCATGCACTCCTGCTGCAGCGCCTGGAAGATCTCTGCGGTCTGCGCTGAGTTGGGCGGCTTGCCCCCACCCTGAGGCGGGAGGAACAGGTTGTCCTCCAGGGGAGGGAAGAGCCGCGCCGGCTCAGGCACAAAGGCGTAATTGGTCTCGCCCTGGCTGGGCCCAGCAGAGACCCCTGCACTCACTAGGGTGCTGTTGATGGAGCAGACCTCAAGGTCATCCTCATCCTGGGCCACGTCGTCGTAGGCAGGAGGCGGGGGCAGCGGGCGCGCATCCCAGTCCACCACCGGCGTGGGATGCAGGGGCCGGGGCAGCGCCCGTGAGGGGCTCTGCGGCGGGGTCTTGTCCAGCAAGGAGCAGGCATCCATGGCCAGCTGCGCCAGTGAGGGCGCACAGGGCTGCGGGGCCGGGACCACGGGCTCCTCACCAAAGTCGATGAGCGTGACCTCACTGCTCCCGCGGCCCGCTTTGGTGCCCGGCACCCGGGCCGAGGGCTTCGCGAGCCACAGCCCACGGGGCAGTCCTGGCTTCCGCAGGCCCAGCCTCTTGAAGTCGCTGGACAGGGGGTCTTGGTCCTCACTCACAGGGTCGTAGGTTGGTTCTGCGATGGAAGGTAGACCCCAACAGGGAGGCGGCGTCAGGCAGGCCGATGGGAAAGGTGGGGTGTGGGGAAGACAGCCCACCAACTCCCCACTCCCAATTCCCGCAGAGGTCGGCCCTCAGCCGCCAGAATTCTCTGCGCACCCAGACCCCATTCAACAGGAGGGCAGATCCTGCGCCGGTGGTTGGCAGCCCTCTATGGGGCCTGGCGAGCCCCTCCCTCCATTTCAGCTAGAGCAAGCAACACCCCACACCTGCCTGCCTCTGACACCCCTCCATCAACACAAGACCCCATATACCCCAGCTCCTGAGCCCCGGTTAGTAATCCCTACCCCATTACGGCACACCATTAGTGCAGGCAGGGGGCTATGGGCAATCTCCCACCATCAAGGGCAATAGGAGCTATCCTTAGAGAGGACAGAGCTCCTGATCAACTGGCATAAAGCCCAGACGCGGCCTCTGCAGGTCCCAAAGGAAGTGAGGCAGGGCCAGGCAATGGCGGACAGCGGCAGAGTGGGCGCCAGGACCACACTCTTGTTCCAGAAGCCCAGGCTTTTGGGGGTGGGGGGAGAGGCAGGCATGCCGGGCCAGGTCAGCAGCAAAAGCTCACAGCACACACCCGCTTCCCCTCCCACCAGCCGGCAGGCCAGGGCTCTGTACCTTCCAGGAGGAGAGAAATGAGAGGAGAGAGGGGGCGGGGGCGGGGGCCAAGGCACCAAGAGCAGCCCCACTTACTCTGAGTGAAGATGGCAGGCTGAGGAGGGCGAGGTGGAGGCTCCCCTGCGAGAAAGGTCATGCGGAGAGTAGAAGGGGCAGAGCAAGGGAGAGAGGACAAGGGAGGGGAGACAGAGTCAGACAAGAGGGCAGAGTGTGGAGGGGGGAGGGGGTGGAGAGAGAGAGAGAGAGAGAGAGAGAGAGAGAGAGAGAGAGAGAGAGAGAGAGATGTGAATGGGGGCAAGTGAATGTACAAACCCAGCAGCAATGGGAAGCAATGGGGCGGCAGGATGGGAAAACTATGTTCCGGAGCGACAGGCCCTGGATCCGGGAGATGGATGAGGCTCCTGGCCAAGATGGAGCCCGTGGGGTGGTTTTGGCAGGAGAGGAGAGCAGGATTAGGGGGAGTGAGGAGAGCCAGGATCTGAGCACGGCGGGGAGGAGGAGGGAGGAGGGAAGCTGAGCGGGCAGGCCAGTGCGGGCCAGACCGAGGGTGCCCACCTGGGCGGATACAGCTGCCTCTCACCGTCCGCCCCACGCCCAGCCGGAGCCAGGGACACAGCTGTCCCCCTGCTGCCCCGACCCAACCGCCCCAGAGCAGGAACAGCCAGCTCGGGGTGGTCTGAGGAGACAGCATCCCTTCCTGGGCAGCTGATGAACTAGGGGACCAGGGCTTGGGGGCCCTTACTTTTCACCCTGCCCAGATGCTGGGTGGGTCTGGAGGTGCTCAGTTCCACACTCAGCAGGTCGGGAGGGTCCATGGGGTTTCCCAGATACAGTCTGTGGGGAGAGAAGCAGGTCAGAGATGGGTGAGGGTGTGGGGCGGTGGCAGTGAGGGCACCTTGGAGGAGATGCTGGGCCTGTCCCCTGGGGTCAGGCAGAGGACAGAACCATCTCATCCAAGCCCCTTGCAGACGTAGGCCTGGAGCCCAGGACTTCTGACCCCCAGTAGCTCCCTTCTGTAGATCTAGCAGGAACCCGGGGAGGGTACCGTGGAGAGGGGGCAGAGAAAGAACTCCTGACTGTAGGTTGAAAAACCTAGTACTGTAGGAGCTCTAAGGACACCCCAAAAGGGCAGAGCTGGCCCTCTGTAACCCCAAGGCACCCCAACCCATGCCCGGCAGCCACCTGCTGGCACACTCTCTTCTCTCCTGCCAGGCCCTGAGGCGTCTGGGCCACACGGCCCCAGCCAGCGTGGACAGGAGGCATCCTTCTGCCCCACTGCCAGGAGGTAGGGTACGGGCCGGGCTACCGCCACGCTCCCAATTCACCTGCAACCCCTGCGCCTACTCTCAGGATCTGGGACGTAGTCACTGGGGCTGATTAAAGGCCAGAGGAATGGGGCTGGGCTGGCCATGGCACGCCAGGAGCAGGGCAGAGGGTGCCGGGCCGCCTTCTGGAAGGTGTCTGCCTTCTCCGGCCCCAGCTCTCCCAGGCCCTCGCCTGGCTCCTGTGAGGCAAGAGACGGGCACCCTCCCAGGGCTGTGCTCTGGTGTGCGGGGCAGGGGGTGATGGGCCTGCTGCGCCTCACCCCCGGGGGCAGAAGCCTGTCAGAAGTCAGAGGAGAGAGCGCTGCCCGGAAGCCCCGTGGTGCCAGCACAGAGGCTCGGAGGCCCGGCAGGAGGAGCTCCAAGTGGCTCCCTCGGGCGGGGCCCCCAGGAAGTGACTAATTCTCCTGTGTGTCCTCCCCAGATGCCCCCCCGATGACCTCATCCTTTCACTTAAAGGAGACTGAACCCCCCTCCCAGGTGCAGAGTGAGCAGGCAGGTGGGCGCCCTGAAGTTTCCCCGCAGGGAGCTTTTTCTGCACCTTGCACCCCTGGGCCTGAGCCAGCAGCTCCCATCTCCAGGACTCAGGTACTACCAGCAGAAGAAGGGAAACTGCCACCCAAGTGCCGGGGCTCATGAGAAGCTTTCCTACTGAACTGCTTCCAAAGGCTGTTCCCAAGTCCATTCTCCTAAAGCCAGTTTGCCAGGGGGGCTTAAGGTGTGGACCCTGGAGGCCTTTTATCCTTTGAGGCTCCAACCCCAGTTCTGCCGACAAGGAAAAGCTGCTGAACAAGAGACCCTTGGCCCACGGCTGTAACTGGGACCTTGGAGGCCTGGAGAGCCTGCGTGCCCAGAGAGGGGCTGCTGGCCCTGGAGCCCCCAGGCGGGACCCTGTCGGTACTCACTCATCAATCCTGTCAGGGAAGCCCCAGCAGTGCCGGGGGTCGCTGTCGCCATGCCCTGTGTGAATGAAGCTGTTCTGCAGGGGCTGGCTGATGTCCTGGGCCGACAGGCCGGCCACAGAGGTCACCACGTTGCGAGGGAAGGGCCCCACGCACAGCGTCCGTGTGTTCTGCCCGCGCCACCAGTAATTCTCAGCCCTGCGCAACAGAGGTGACATGGTGAACACCAGGGCGTGGTGGGACGGTCCCAAGGACTGGGACCCTTTTCACACCAAGCTCTCTTTAGCCGTGGTATCTGACCACCTTGGCAGAAGGGAGCACAAGGGCTAAGGCCCCAGGATCAGAGTAGCCTGCCACCAGCCCACCTCCTCCCAGCAGCCCCCCAGGACCTGCCACTCACCCAGTACAGGGCCTGGTATTTGCACGCAGCCTTACCCTAAGTGCCCTAGGTGGGTCAGACAGCTTTTCCTACAGTTTACAAATACGGAAACAGGTTCAAACAAGTGACGTGACTTGCCTACAGTTACCAGAAAGAGTACAGCAGATCCAGGATTCAAACCCAGTTGTTAATCCATGAAGCCAGCGCCCTTCTCACAATACCACCTCGCCTCCCTCCTCCCCCGCTAAGCCCCAGTCCTCTCCTAGCCACCCGATCTCACTCTTCAACCCAGTTCCAGGAGTTCTGAGCTACAACAGCCCAAGGGAGCACCATGGCCTTAGGACTGGGCTTGGAGCCAAGCCCTCCTATCATAATCCCATCTCCTGCAGGCAGCCCTCCAAGTTTTGGAAGCACCTGGGGCAACCCATGCTATCACATCACCAGTTTACACATCTCCAGTGCCTTCCACCACCTCCTGCCAGGACCATGGGACCCCCACTCTGGCCCCCATCCACCTCCTTGGGAGGAGAGCTCCACTCTTGTCTTAAACAAGGGGTCCAGAAGGGAACCCAGCCTCCCAGTGTGGCTGGACTATGGGACCACCAGCCCCTCGCTCTGACCTCAGACACAGAATCTGTTGGCACAGCCTAAGTCCAGGCCTGGGGTGGGGGTGGGAGCTGGGCCAGGTGGGCAAGAAAGAACAGAGCGCCCTCCTGGATGCTTCCAATGCCCAAAATCCAACAGGCCACGAGGCTCCTGCATCTGCTGGAATCACGCACACCTGAGGACAGGCACAGAATCTGGGCTAAGGCAGAGGTGGTGACAGCCTCATGCTGCTCCTGCAGCGGACGTGTGTGGCACCAAGCTGCATCCGCTCACTGTCAGCCCCCAACCTGTACATCACCTGTCCACAGCAGGAGCACAAAGAAAGGTTTCCACCAAGCTGCAGCCAGACCAGAGGGGTTGGGGGTGGTGGAGGCTGGAAGGAGGCAGTGAGGCCTGAACACCTGGAGCCCCCTCCGTGAGGTGATGTGGCCACTGGGCCGGTGTGACCCCCAAAGAGCCTGTCCCAGAGACCAAATGTTGAACCCCACAAACACAGCAATCTTTGGGGAGCCAAGAGGCGTGGAGGGGGAGGGACGAGAGCCCAGCCTCCTTGTCAGCAAGGCTGCTGACCGGCCACCACAGACACAGCAATCCTGTGATTACCACCCAGCCCCCCTGGGTGGGAAGGGCAGGAAAGGAAGGAAGAAGAGAGGACAACACCCGGGAAGGGACAAAGCCCATCCAAAAATAGCAGGGCCATTCCAAAGAGAGAAACGCCTCCCCTCCCCACACCCACCCCCAGGCCGGCTGAGGCCAAGGAGGCAGGGTGGGGAGCCCCTGGCCCCCAGACCCCGATGCTGCTCTCACCCAACACCCATGGGCCCCCTGGGTCCCACGTGCCCCTCCACGGAACAGGCTCAGACACCAAGCCCATGGCTGGACGCTGGACTCTGCTCTCCACACCTCTTCAGAGATGCTCGTTAACTGAGGTGGAGAAGCAGTGCAGAGTGGGACAGACTCGCGTCCAAGGCCAGGCTGACACCGTGATCACGCCCTCCCAGTGGACCCTGAGCAAGACCAGATGGGCAGGAGGTCACTCCCTCTGCTCCTTTCCTTTTGCTAACAGACCCTCACTCGGAAGCCTCCTCTGGACCCACTTCTGAGAGCAAGAGCAGAGCCAAGCCTACCTCTCTTTGTTACAGGTATGGTGTTACAGGTATGGCCAAGGCTAGAGCCAGGCCCAGAAGAAAGGGCTCCCTTTATCACTGCTGGGAGTCCTCACATCAAGTCTCAAAAAAGGAGATGGGAGGTGAGGGGCAGGAGGCACGACAGCCCTTGCTACTGGGGGAGGGGAGTTGGGAGTGCAGAGTATGTATAAGAAAGACCCCCTTGGGAATGACATCCCAAGCACGGAAACAGCATCCTCCCAACGAGGGTCAATTATAACTCCCGAGATGGCCAACATTACGTCACGCTGCCCACTGGTCCCCCTCCAAGGCTCAGTGGGGCGGAGATACCAGCAGCCCAGAGAGGACCAGACCAGCCCTTCCCACCTAGCCTGCTCTGGCCACACCTCCCTTCCCCTTCCAAGAACAGCCCAGAGTCTCCACAGCAATTGGAGGGCGAAGTCCCCGCAGCAAAGACAGGCACCTCCAGCAGGATGCCTGACAGCATCCTGGGACAGGCAAGATGTGAAGCAGCACCTGGGAAACACCAGGGCCTGGGTTAAGAACCACCGAAGGCTGCCCCAGCTCTCTTGGGGACCAGCCTCTGGAAACCTCAGCCCCTTATCCCAGTCCTGGCTTAGGTAGCCCAGAAATGGCTGACAAATGTGGCTTAAACATTCTGCTCAAAACACCACCCCACGCACTTCTCTCCAGGTGTCCCCGGCAGCCCCTGGCCTTGAGGGACAACACACCCCCTTTGCTTCCCCCTCTCCCACCCACCACAGGAAACAAAGGCTCCAGGGACCGTGCCAGGCCAAGGACCTACACATGGATTTCAAAATCTCTGTCCCCCTTCTCTGGTTTGTGAAAACAGAACATCAAAGTTCTGTCAGCCATCCCAGCCTCCAAAGAAGACCCCCTGGAAAAGAGTGGTCATTATCTGTCCCTCACAGTCTAGACAGAGCCTCGCAAGCTTGGCTCACAGGACATCTGGTGTCCTCTCTCTGCCCCCTGCCTGGTACCCCGAGAAGCCCTGAGTCTAAAGAATCAGTCAGAGCCAGGGGCAAGGGTGCTCCAGACTCTGGCTAGGAGACAGCTTCTGCAAGAAGAAATTCCAGTCTAACAGAAGAGCACAGATACAAGACAGCTGAGACCCAGGCTGCTAAAGGAAGACGGAGAAACAGACCGAGACCCACATGTACAAACCCAGACCTAAAGGGACACCCATGAACAGAGCCCACCCACCCGGAGACACGGAGACAGAGCCAGACAAACAAACACACTTGGGGCACCAAGGAAACAAGGGGGCATTTAAAGCTCTGGTACCACCGACACACAGGCCCACTCCCAAAGCCTCACCGGCTGTCATGCCTCCTGCCCCTCACCTCCCACCTCCTGAGTAGCTCCAGGGACCTGCGGCAGGCACTGTGGTCCAAGTCGGCCGGTGGCCCTGGAGGAAGAACCCAGCAAGCCCACACTGGCAGGCAGTGGCGGTGGAGCCAGCAGCTGGGCCAACCCAAGCCTGTGACGAAAGGGCGGGGCAGGGCCCGCCCACGGTGGCCTCGCAGGAGGAGCGGCTCCCCTCTCCCCTCCTGTTCCCCGCCTCACTCCAGTGGTGACCCAGGGTGCCAGCTCCACAGACAAACGCCCCAGAAACACACAAAACCCGAGTCACCCCCTAGGAAACACTGGGCCCTGGTACACGGGCCCCCACTGAGAGCAAGGGAAGAGGGAAGTAGAGGCCTGGGGACTACAGGGTCCAAGAGGGCTCAGGTCCAAGGCCCTCTGGCTCCTGGAGGTGGGAATGGCTGTAGGCTCAGATTCTAGCTGAAGGTCCTTCCATGCACCTCCAGAAGGGCCCCCACCCGAATCTTCCTATTTCTAGAATGCTCCCCAGACTGCCATGCCTGCATTCCCTTCCCTGGCCCCTTAGCTCCAAACCACAGACTACATATTCCTTCCTGTCCTCCAGGCTTCTCTCCTAGCAGCTTTCTACTTCTGTCCACCACCACGAACTCCCCAACCATACCTCCCCCCGCCCAACTTGCTGGGATGTCACTCTTATTCACAGATAGTGGGCCCGAACGTGGGGGGAGCCCTGGCCTGAGGAGGAGATGCTGGGGCCACAGCGCGTGCAGGTCATGCTCCTCCGCGGCCAGCCCAGGCTCCAGGGCCTACTCCATCAGTCTGACTCAGACCCAGAAACACTCCCTCTCAACAACCCCCCACGAGGCACAAGGTTTATCCAAAGGTCCCAGACCCCTAAACCTGAAGTCCAGGTCGAAAGGGCTCTGTGGGAAGTCCCTGCCTGGCTCTGAGTCAGAGGAGCTGGGAGTGCAGGGAATTTCCTCTGCCTCGCTCCTCTTCCTGGTCCTCCAGGCTCACCCCCTACCCCAAAGGCACCTCTAGCCCGCCCCACCGCAACCACTGCCTCAGACACCCTGGGGATGAGATAACAGAGGGTGGGCTGAGTGGTAGGGGGGCCTCCACAGCAGGCAGGCTTGAACTTTGGGGGCTCCAGGTGGGAGACCTGACTCAGGAGAGGCTGCCTGCAGGCAGATACGTGTTGCCAGGTGTGAGGGGGAGGGAGGGGGCAGGAACAAGAGACCCTGTGAGGGCAGCCTGGGGACAAAAAGGCCAGGTGGGAGGCCCAGCAGAGGATGGAGGAGAGCCCTGGGAGGGGGCAGTGGGCTCAGTGGGAGGGCAGAGGCTGCCAGGAAGAGGCAGGGCTGCTTGGGGCTACTGAAGGGCACCCAGGTGGGAGTCCAGAGTCCTTATCCTGGGAGGAGGGGGAAGAGGAGGGGCAGGGGAGGATAAGAGGAGGAGCGTCCAGGAGTCCCAGTTGGGCCCTGAGGTCAGGCTGCTCCACTTCCTACACCCCACCGTAACGGCAGTGCGGCCCCGACCCACAGAGCCAGGGCTGGAGCCTGGTGGGAAAAGGGTGACAGAGGAGACGCTAGGCAGGGAAACCCCCCTGCGAGCCACCGCAACTGCATACTTAACCCCAAGCACTCAGGAGGACCCAGGCCTGTCCTTCCCTCTTGCTGCAGGAGCCCTGAGAGGGGCTGTTGCCATGGGGACCTGAGAGGCAGAACGGCTCTGGGTCCCAGGCCCAACCACTCTGCGCCCTTCAAGGTGGTGCAGGCACAGCCCCCGCGCTCCCTACCTCCCCTCAATGACGGTGATGACATCGTTCATCTGGATGTGCAGCTTGTCTGGTTCCTCAAAGTCCTGAAGGGCCCGCATGTCAGTGGGCTGGGCCTGGGGGCAGAGACAGGTCACTAACCACCTCAGGCTGACACCTGCTCAGATACCCCTGCCCCCGGGGGCAGATCTGCCCTCACCTCCAGCAGGAAGTCCCTCAGGGCCACAAAGGTGGGTCTGTCCTCTGGCTTGTGAGCCCAGCACTGAACCATGACATTGTAGATGTCCTGGGGGCAGTCCTCGGGCCGGGGCAGACGCTCCCCCTCCTTGTCAATCTTATGCAGGATCTGGTGGTGGGGAGGTGCAGTGTGAGGACAAGCAGAGCACCCGGCTCTTCACCGCTCGTCTTCCCCCCAAGCCCACGGAACAGCTGGAAATGCTGGCCGCCATGCCTGTACCCCAGAGAAGAGCTCTGCCTGCGCCCTGGGCCTCTGACCCTCACCCCTAGGTCTGGGGCCTCCGAACAGGGGGCTGTGGCAAAGGAGGACTGCGAAAAAGCCCAGGCCGGCCTATTCCTGACCACTGGGGGCCGTGCTCTTTGCTCAGCTACCTAAGGGGGTGAGGCAGACACACGGCACAGGAGACAGGGATTCCAACAGGTAGGAGCCAGTTCCAACAGGGCCAGGTTGGGAGACAAGGATCAAATCAACCCCCAGCCACGCTGTGGGGAGCATAGCCCCAGCCCCCTCACCTGACTGCCATTGAGGCCAATCCAGGGCTCCTGGCCATAGGTGAACATCTCCCACAGCGTGACCCCAAACATCCAGGTGTCGCTGGCATGGGAGAAGGTGCGAGTCTTCAGGCTCTCAGGGGCACACCTGGCAGAGGCAGGGGTCAAGCAGAAGGCCTCTCAGAGCAGCCCCACCCCCTGCATCAGCACCAGTGGACCCCGAGTGCTCATGCACAAGTGTGCCGTTGCCCCGCGTGCCTGGGTTCACAGTAGGTACTGGGGGCGCAGTGTGAAGTTAAGGACTTCTTAACTACGGGGTGCACAGATTTGGACAAAATTGTCTCTGCTCAGGTCTTTTAACCACACACGGCCTGGGGTGGGGAGAGGAGGACGTTCCCATGTCAGGGAAAGGAAGAAGGTCAGCAGCTCCAGGAGGGGCAAAAAGTGGGGTGGGATAAGATCTCAGGCTGTTTTCTAATTGTGGTGGGAGGATGACAATTTCCAGATTTGGGGCAGGATCCTAGGATTTAGGTCATTTCAGCAGGAAGGTGTGGGTGGGAAATCTGGATAGGGCCTGGGGAAGAACCAAAATGGGTGGGAACAGTCACAGCGGCTTTCCTCATCCCACACGTTCTCTGGGGCTCCCTCTTGGGTAAGGAAGAAAAATGGCACTGCAGGGAAGCTAACAAAGGGTATTCATTCCAGGGTGGACTGAGGCACGGGGAGTAAGGAGGAAGCCGCCCTCGATGGAGAATCAGAGATATCTCATGGGACTGGAGGGCTGGCCCTGCCACTCAAAGCGGGTGGGACCCAGGGAGAGTCACCCAAGAGCTCTAAGCCCCACATTCCTCATCTGTGAAATGGGAATAACAATAATCTGCTCACTTCACAGGACTGTTTTAAGAGGGCTGCATAAAAAATGGTGACCTTATAATTTACCATTCATACCAGGACGCTTGAGTATGAAAGGAGGTGCTATTAATTACTCCAGGACATCAGGCATAATCCAGGATGTGTGATCATCCTAGATATAAAGTCAGTAATTAATTAGGGGTGACCGTACATCCTGGATTAGAAGGGTTTTCTGGCAACCAGAACTGGACCAACTCCTCCCACCCCAAAGCAAGGAGACGACACTCCTTCAGGAGCCTCTGACAGCAGAGGATCATGATGGCCTCAGCACACGATAAGCTCACACAGAGGCCAGGGCAGGGCCAGGTACCACCCCAGTGTGCAGGTGAACATCCCTCATCAGTCTACAAGGCCCTGCCTGCCCCCAGCTCTACCTGGGACACGCTTACCAGCCAGTCTCTGCCTGGCCAACTTCTCCTGATATTTCAAGAGCTTAATACTGGGTCTTCCAGGAAGCCTTAATGTGTCCCACAGCACTTATCCTTGTGCATCCTAGCACCTGGCACGTGGGCCCCTAAGAATTCCTGGATGCATAAGTGAATGGATGGGCACACAAGGGCACCGCAGGCCCAGAAGAGACAAGGGCTGGTGGGTGTATGGAAGGCCCTGGAAGCTCTGAGGCCTGGGTGTGTAGGGACCAGGGCGGGGCGGGGCTGGGTGGGGTCCAGGCCCCACGAGCCGGCAGCGCCTGCCCCTCACCAGGCAAAGGGCACCTTGCGATGCTCCTGCATGACGTAGTGGTCGTCATTCTGGGGTAGTGCTCGCATCAGCCCGAAGTCCCCGATCTTGACCAGGTCACGGGTGGCCAACAGCAGATTGCGGGCGGCCAGGTCACGGTGAATAAAGCGCTTGGACTCCAGGTAGCCCATGCCCTCAGCCACCTGCACAGCGTAGCGGCTCAGGGTACCCAGGAGGAAGTGGCCCTGGTGCTTGCGCAGCCGGTCCAACAACGATCCCAGAGGTGCCAGCTCTGTCACCTGAGGCCACGGAGGAGGAGGGAGGAATAAGCATGGCTGAGCCCTGCCCTTCCCTCAGCTCCTCCCCTTAAGGCCTGCCAGAGCCATGTTCCATGCTCCTTCCTGGCCTGTCCTCCAGGGACCTCTAGGAGTCCTACAGCTTCCCAAGCCTCTCCCCTCTAGGGAACATGGGAAACCGAGGCCCAGAAGAGCAACCCAAAGAGGCTCAGGTTAGCAATGCCAAAAACTAAACTCTGGGACCGGCCCCTCCCGTGGGTGCAACCCTCTGCCGCTGAACACAAGCCAAATCCAGAGAGATGGAAGTGAGCTCCAGCGGACACCGGGGTCAGTCAGTACCGGGGTAGGCCTGTGAGCCCCTCTGCCACATCAGGTGGGGGACCAAAGCAGGATCTGGAGGACCTCTGACCTTCGTCAGGATGGAGGGAGTAACCACAGCACAGGCAGGAGGTGAGGGGCACAGGGCCCTCCCTGCCGCCATCCCCCTCCTGCCCACAGTACTCACCATCTTCATGGGCGGCGTGAGCACCACACCGTAGAGGCGAATGAGGTTTCGGTGGTCAAGCGAGTGCATGGCATTGACCTCCCGGATGAAGTCGTCCATGGCCTCTGGCTGGCTCAGCACATCAGGCTTCAGGCACTTCACAGCCACACTCACCTGGCCAGAGTGGGGACTGCAGAGAGTCAGGACAGGCCCCAGCCTCCACACTCCGGGCCAGCCCGCTCCCCCCTCCAGCCTCAGACCTGCTCATCGGGCGGGTGAGCATGTCCCAGGTGCCTGTGGCCTGGCAGGGGGAGGGCAGCTGGCTGACCCCAACAGCCGTGAGCCGGGCCTCCCCTTCCCGCGGGAGTGCCCAGGTTAAGTGGCAACCGCAAGGTAAGAGATGACCGGTACAATGACGGAATATTAAAATGTTACGATAAAAAATGTTTTTGGTGTAGAAGGAAAATGCTTTAAATATAATGCCATAAAACTAATTATGGTGACAGAAATCAGAAGAATGGCTTCCCTTGAAGGGTGACAGAGATGTTCTACATCAGCGGTCCCCAACCTTTTTGGCCCCAGGGACGGGTTCGTGGAAGACGGTTTTTCCACAGACCAGGATGGGGGGGGGTGCTGGATATGAGGGTTCAGGCGGTAATGCGAGCGATGGGGAGCCGCAGATGAAGCTCGCTCACTCGCCCGCCACTCACCTCCCGCTGTGCGGCCCGGTTCCTAACAGGCCTCGGACCGGTCACGGTCCACGGCCCGGGGGTTGGGGACCCCTGCTCTACAACACAATCTGGGCAGTGGTCACACGGGCCCATGCATATGTGAAAATTCACTGAGCCGTACACTCAAGAACTGTATGCTTTACTGCACACACGCTATCTTTCCCTCTGGGGAAAATTTTTAAAATACAATACTAAGATGAAAGGGCAAGCGTTAAAAAGTTGTATCTAAAATTTGTATCTTAAAGAAATTCAACAAAATATCTGAAGGGGAAAAAAGGTGTAAATGCTAACTCTGCTTCCTCTGAGTGGTGGGATTACAGGCTTTTTTTTTTTTCTTCTTATTTTTAAGTCTCCAAACTTTTATGATAATTAGTTTTATAATTGAAAAAAGGAACATGTGTCTAGTTAACCCTGAGCATGGGCTCCAGGGTGAGCCACTTTGGACCTGTCCCCAGCCCCCTTCACATCCCAGCAGAGGCGACAGGTCCGCCTTAGAGGGCAGAGCAGGGCCTGCCACGCTCTGCAGGACCCAGAGAGCTCACCGTCTTCCCTGAGGGCGCGTCCCACTCGCCCCTGCGCACCACGCCGAAGGAGCCATCTCCCAGCTTCTCAAAGAGATGCAGGTCCTTCTCCCCAATGAGGCAGGTGAGGCTCTGCAGGGATCCCTCCACTGCTGGGCCTCCGGGGGTGGGTGAGGTCTTCCGGAAGGTGCTCTGAGAGTGATGAGGGGGGAACTCAGCCTCCAGCCGCTTTCCACTGAACACCTGTTTGAAGGCAGCCAGGGGCCAGATGGAACCCTGAGGCCCCAGAGCCAGTCATTCAGTCCTGCCACTGGGTCTTTGGTGAGGCCGCCAGACAGGTCGTGGCTTTGCCAAACTTCTGGGGGGCGGCCTGGCTGGAGGCCCACGCCCCCTCCTGACCACACCTCCAAACGGGAACCCACGGCCTCGGTGTGTCCTCGGGCTACGTGCCAGAAATGGGCTGCCAGGCATGTAGCCTGCGGCGGCTGCAGTCCCACACCCAGCTGTGGGGTCAGGGGTAGCCCAAAGCCACTCCCGGCACCACCTCTGCCCCCCTTCCTGCTCTGTACCCCTACCCAGCACAGACTCCAGCCCCTCACCCGAGCAGATGGGCAGGAGCCCGAGGGGCCCTCACAAACACCTCCTGTCCATTTTTAGCCCTGGCCCCGTCTCTGGGTTGCCCATTTGGCGCTGTCTGTCTCCACCCTCCCCAGGGCGTCGGCTGCTCTTCATCCTGCCCGGGGAGAGGATAATTTGAGCCTGAGGTTGGACCGTGAGTGTGTATGGGGGTGCAGATGAAGCAAGGCCTTGCTGGGGAAGGGCCTGGGAAGACAGCTGGGCTTCTGGAGGGAGGCCTAGAGCTGAGGGCTCAGAAAGAAGGAAGGTTGAAGAGGACTCTGCAGCCTGGGCTGGAGAGGGAAGGGGCCAAAGGTCAGGGGACAGGAGGGAAGCCCTGAGGGTCAGAGCGGCCCTGTCAGTTTGACTTGACCACCCGACCAGGGCATGCAAAGCCTCGGCTTCAGGCGGCACCCTCTTCCCAGCTGGTCCCTGCCCCCAAGGTTGGCAGAGCCTTGTCTGTATGGGGTGAAGGGGTCTCCAGTCTGAGGGCCTCTTCTGGCCGCTGCTCCGTCCTTCCTCCCAGCAACTGGAATCCCTTCCATTTGCAAGCAGTGTTCAGCTGACAAGGTCCTTCACAGCCTTTTTCTCAAGGGACACTCCCCAAGGCCCCGTGAGGTGAGCTGGGCAAGTGTGGCTGGCACTGTCTTACTGGCCACATGCCTCGAGTCTGGAGTGGTCAACCGACTGGCCTGGGGACCTCCTGTGAGTTGGTGGTAGATCCAAGACCCCCTGAATCCTGCACACCGCGTGGCTCTTCCCTCCTGCCTTCGCCCGCCCCAACACACCCATCCTCCCCTAAAACCTGGGCAAGGGACCAGGACAGTGTCCCCAGAAAAGGCCACAGGATCCCAAGAGACAGCCCCTTGCCAGATCACAGCCAGGAAATCTCTGCGGCCCAATCCCAGGTCCAGCTGTTCTGCACTGCCCGCCCCTCTCCCCAGCCCTGAGGCCAGAAGTGGGGGGGGGAAGGCCCGGCTGGTTCACTTCCTCTCACATTGTCTTCCAGACAATGGGCAAAGTTCCACTGAGTCAGACCTGGGACTCACCACTCCAGAGACCCAAATTAGGGCAACGGGGGTGGGGGCGGGCCTTGGGGAAGGAAGCTGTCAGTGGGGCCCGGTGACCAGAGAAACCCTCCACAGACTAGGGAGGTGCGGGACAAGGGAAGCAAAGACGTCCTGGGTCCAGACGGC
This sequence comes from Balaenoptera ricei, assembly GCF_028023285.1. Lineage (NCBI taxonomy): Eukaryota > Metazoa > Chordata > Mammalia > Artiodactyla > Balaenopteridae > Balaenoptera > Balaenoptera ricei. The sequence continues at coordinate 89,826,474 of NC_082642.1, read as the reverse complement.
CCCACCGCCCCACACTGGACACCGGCCCCAACACTCAGACAAAGCGAGGGCTCAAGTTACAGCGCACTTGTCAACAAGCGCCTGTTCCATGCCCGGCACCACTGCCCAGCGGGAGGGGACGTGAAGCCAAGGCTGCACACAGGCTGCTCAGTGCTGTCTCCAGTGGAGACAGACGCTTAGCCAGGCAGCTCTACAAGCACCCTGCCCGATAAGACCCCGGAGGAGGGAGGTCTGTACAAAGTGCGAGATTATACTGCGGGGAGTGGGGGAAGGCTCTCAGGACGACACCAGAGGAGGCCCCAGTGAGCCACCCCTCCCACGTCCCTCCCTGTCCACCCACCTTGCTCATCCAGGACTTGCGCTTGCACACGGCCTTCCTCCTCTTCACAGCCTCCCACAGCCGCCGCTGGCCTGCGGGGAGGAAGGGGAACCTGTGCTGTTAAGGCGCTCACACCCCCAAGAGGCTGCTGCCCATCGCAGGCTTCCTCGGTCACCCTGCGGGGAGTCCACCACTAGACACTGCCCAGCACGATGAAACCAAGGGAACAAGCCATCCCCACCAACCAGGGGCTGCCATTAACCAGATGGTCACTGCATTCCGCTTCTAGGCAATTCTTCTCGAACTGTATGGAGGTATTTAACCACCAAAATTGAACAGTAGTGCTCTTATGCCAACTCTCAAGAAAAAATAAATAAATCAAGGTAACGGACAGAATTTCCCCAATTTTGAGTTTTTCTCCCATAAAATTTTATTATGTTACTGACATAGATATCAACTCTCTAGGCTAAAAGCAGCGTTAAGTCAGTGCCTAAATTAGCACATTATTACTTATTTAGCTATTTTAGGCTGAATGCACTCAAAAGTTTCTAATGTTCTACAAGGAACACCGTGACTTCTAGAAGCTATAGCCACTACTTTCAGGATAAACACATAGAAAAAAAAAAAAAAAGAGTTCAACTTATAGAACAGATCTTTGTAGGAGAGACAGAGAAAGGGAGAGATGGGGAGAAAAGCAGCAAACCATCATCTGAAGGATTTTATCTTCCCTTCTCCACAGACCTCTGGACACTAACCCCCCTGGTGTTCAGAACAGACTCAATTCTACATTTATAAAAGAGGAGAAGATGGAAGAAATACACCCTAGAAATGTCCGCACAAACAAAACAGAGTGTGTAGTTAACAGTGAGTAGCCAGAAATTTAAGTAAGATTCCTCAAACTCCAATTCACCACCTTCACAACTGCAAACTGTTCTCATGCACTCACTGTGTGCAGCATCTACTGATGCCCCTCTGCCCCACCGCGGGGGCTCTTGGACAGGCAGTGAGAGTTCTCAGCTCTGCCACCCCACGGAATAAAGGGGGGAGGGCTCTTCCACGCGGTTGGCGATCCTGAGGACAGAGGAGGTAAATGGTCAGTGGGACGACGACAGGCGAGGCCAATGCCCCCACCTACCAGGCCGGCCCATGCCAATCTTCTCCAGGTCCTCATTCTTGACATACTCAAAGTGGGACAGGCGGGTAACGTTGAGGTCGTCGCGGAGCCGCAGGAAATATTGCTGCAGCTGCACCTCGGACAGCAGCTCCAGCAGCCAGCCTGTGCCCTCCTCCGGCTGCATGCTGCTGCTCCCCAGCCTCTGCGGGGAGAGAAGAATGGCTCAGGGACCACGGGATGCAGGGGGGTAACAGGCGACCCTGCCTCTGCCTTGGGCTCACCCACATCCTACTATGTGCTGTGGGGAAGGACTCAAACCACCTTCTTGCTCCCCAAAACAGCTGTACAGAAGAGCCTGTAGCCACCTGTCCTCCTCCTATGGCAACAAGGGTAGAATCAGGGCAGTTGGGACACAGCCCAGGCCCCGGAGTTAGGGTCTTACTCCCCAAATCTGCCATCCATGGCCGAGTGACCGGAGATCAAACTCTGTTCTCCGGTTCCCTACTGGCTCTTAAACTCTCCTGTTGTCACAAGGCCTTTGAGAATCTGATGGAAACTATCGATTGTGTCTCCAGGAAAATATATGCATCCTTATTCATAATGTTTTAATTACAAAACTTTTGGGGGTGCAGTGTCCCTTGAGACCCATCCATGAGCTCCCCAGACCTGATGGACCCCACAGGGACTAGATGAGCTCTAGCTACTTTCCTTTCAATGCCTGACATCGCAGGAGCCTCCCCCCAAGTCCAAAGACCCCTCCACAGGCCACCACACAAACACCTCCAGGATCACAGGAGGGTCAGAGGGAAGGAGGAGCGGAGGCTGGGGCGGGTTTTCAGACTGCTGTCAACGGCTGTCACAACAGACTCTGGCCCAGTGTGGTCAAAGCTTTCAACTTTTTCAAGAAATACCAGAAATCTGAATCTACGTGTAAAATCTCGCTATTAAATTTTTTTTGAAAAGGTAATATATGCACATGTAAGATATTCAAAAGGCACATGAGAGCCATAAAGTCTCATCCCTCTCTTAACGCACAGCCACCTCACCCCCATCCCCGAAGTCGGCTGCCATTAATGACTTTTACGCATTCTTCCAGACTTGTTTTTTTCCCCACACAAATACTCACCCATTATCCACACCATTCTGTTCCTTGTTTTTACACTTGACATTAGATCTTTCTCCTGACTTTTGAACTATGTCAACTAATTCAAGTTTGAAATACACACACGCAAGCACATGTGTATGCTGTGCTGGCCAAACAAAACTACATGCAGGCCTCAATCAGCCAAGGGGCCACCAGACCTGTCACACCCTCTGGGGCCCAGAGAAAGAAGCCAGTGGCACCCTCAAAGCTAGGCAGCCCGACACTAAACCCATCCCTGTCCGAGTAAGACCCGTCAGAGCTGACGGCTTGGCCAGCCCCTGACCTGTGTTCAATCCCCACTGGAGAAGACAGGGATGAGGGAAAAGGCCAGCTGCCCCAAGACCCCCTCCTCCCGACTTGGAGGTGGCCTTGTCCCCCAGCTCTCATCACAGGTCGCACTGAGAGAGCAGGTGCTCACAGCCTGGGCCCAGCGTGAGCCTCCTGCTCCCACAGTTCCCAGCGGTGCTGCCAACCCAGTGCCAGGAGCTCAGACTCTCCCAGGCAGCTCAGGGCAGTACAAAGAGCCACCAACGGGAAAGAGAAGCCCTCAGTTCAAACCCTGGCTCCTCTACCAAAGCGGCTGGGCCAGAAGGGGGTTTCCAAACTTTAAGCCCTAACCCTTCACCCAGATGGTTCTCATGAGGGCCATACAGCTCCAGAGGGGGCATTTTTGGTTGTCACGGTGTTGGGGGACCATTAGTGGCACTGAGTGGGTGGCTGGGGGACTCACACACTGTCCCAAATCCCATACAACTTAATTCATGCAGGTGAGAAATTTGTTTATAATCATCTGATTATAAATCAAATCCCATTTTACATATGAACAAGAAAGTATTTTTACAGTGTTAATACAGACTGGATTTTCCTGGAATGGAGCTACTGTGTAAACTGAGGGAAAACTGGCCTTTCGCTTTGTTTGGAACTTAGCAGAAGTTGTCCACCATTCAGAAAAATATCACTGAAGGCAGCCCACCTTACTATTTCAAAACTCTCCTCTCAGTCAGCACTTCTAGATGTTGCTGTGCTGGTTCTACCTGAGGTCTTAGCATCTGACTGCTTGGTAATGTCAGATTGTACTGACATATTAGAATACATGAAATGCTACAATTGATTTCCTTTTGGTTCTCCTTTATATTACAGGAGGCATCAAGTTGACTGACCACACACACACAGAGTAAACAGGTTGCATTTCTCTTAATTTTAGTTAAGAAAAATAAAAATAACTCTAACACTTCAACTACAGTTAACTACATGCTGGGCACAGTTCTGAGCACTTAGCTGTATTAATTCACTTATCCACAACAAAGCCATCTGTTACAAACAAGGGGGTGTGGACTTAAGAGGGCAGGGCACCACTGCTTTCCAGAAGAAAGGCCCAAAGGTACCCTGTGAAAATCACCAACCTAGGCAGCGTCTCTCTGTGCCGTGACCAGGAGAGGCCAGCCAGCACTTCCGCTATCCCTATTTCATCCCTGGAGCAAAATGATCCCACTCCCTACACGGCTCAGCCCAAGAAGAGGCTGGCCACCCGGGCAAGTGGTCTGAAGACCCCCACTGCTTCCTCCCCAGTCGCCAAATCCCAGGGCTCCAGGCCGCTCATTCCTACCCTCCTGGGGGTAGAAGGCAGCCACTCCTGAGAACAGCTCCAAGCCCTGCCCTGTGTGGTCCGGGCTGGGAGAGACCCAGAGGCCACTCCCCTGAAGAAGCTGCTTAGAAAGCACAGTCTGCCCTGTTCCTTTATCCCTGAAACACCAGCTAACAAATCTCCCTGCTCGGCTGGGTCCTCCTCTCCCTGCTCCCCAACCCCAGGAACAGGGCTGCTCTGCGTGGGGCGGGGGTGTGTGTGGGAAGAGAACACTGGGATCTGGGTGAGAAGAAAGCAGCCAGGGTCCCTGTCCGGTCTCCACCACCCCGCCCAGGGTGACCCTGGACATGTCCCCTCCCTCCCCGCCCTCCCTCTCTAGCCCGTGTCTGTGTCGGTGAAGCACAGAGCACTGCTGCGGCTGCCCCCAGCACAGCCCCGTCCACACACCTGTGTCTGACACGTGTGGCTCTCATGGCCGGCACGCACACTTCCCACACACGCTCTCCTGACACACTCGCCACCAAGAATGCAGCCGCTGGAGCAGGGAGGCCCTGAACCCCGTCAAGCCGCCCGGTCCTGCTCTCTGGCCCTCAGCGCAGGGCTGCCTCTGAGGAGCCGATTCCATCCCAGTCTGTCCAGCTCCCGCCCGCAGCCCCCCACTCACTGTGTAGAGTCTCCGCCGGAGTCTGGCCAGAAGAGGGAAGGAGAGCTCTAGGCCAGGGAACCGACGAGCTGCTGGCATCTCCACGGAGCTGGACCCCCTGACCAGGTCACCGGGGCTCTGGCCCGAGGAGGTGGGGGTGGGCAGTGGTCTCAGCTCCTGAATTTCAGGTTCTGCCCAGAAGGGAAGTTGGCCAGAGGTCTGCCCCAGAGGCCCCCCAAATCCCACACCAGGGGTGGGAAATGGAGCAGAAGAATAGGGTGGTCCCCTTTTCTCTGCCCTACAGCTGTTTCCACAGCTGGCTACCCTGGCAGGAGAGAGTTAGTTCTTCTCTCGGTTGACTGCAGCCTGGGTCCTTGGTCCTGTTTCTCTGTCTTCTCTCCAGCGCAGTGGTCACAGCTCCAGCCCTACTCCCTGGCTCCCCCGCCAGCCCGCCTCCCTCCCCCCTCCCTCCGCAGCTGAGCAGCTCTGACACTGGCTGAAAAAGGACCTTTCTGAATCACTGCCAAGAGGGCGGCGGGAATGGGGGGACTCTTCCTCCCAGCCACCCGCGCTGCCCCCACCTCCTCCCCGCACACAAGGCCCCTGTCTCTGGCTTCCACCCCAGCCCCCAGAGTTGCAGACAACCCCTGGGATTTTAGGGTGGGGGCTAGGTCAATCAGGCAGCAACATACAAAGAGGCCCCGTACGCACTTATCTGGGGCTGTGAGGGCTTAGTGCACAGCCTGAGTTGGGGGCTTGGACACCAGAGAGTCGTTCCTGGACCTTGCAGGCAGACCCTTCGGAGACCCTCCCCCATCTCCCAGTCCCAGCCTTGGCTGGGCGTCTCCTGGCTCAGGCCCTAATGTGGCCCTGTTACCCTGGTGCCCGACGGAAATAGGAGTCCGGCAGCCTGCCAGAGCGGGGCAGTCCAGCCAAGAGCCGGCGAGGGGGGAAGAATCTCCCAGTCCAGCTGGCCAAGATCCAAAGCCCCCTCAAAACACACAAATATGCCCCTAAACCCTGCGATGCCCCCAGCCAAAGCTAAAGGATTCCGGGCTATAGGATGTCTCCTGAATAGCACCTACACACACAGACAACAGCCCCAGCTAGAGGGAACTGCAGTCACCCCATGAAGCCCCCGTGGAACCCACACATTCCTAGAGCTGACAAGTGATCCCTCTGGCCCTCCTCAAGGGCGCCAGCTGCTCTTACACCCCCCTCGCTACAGCCCCCAGAAACACCTGACAGCTGCAGGAAGTCCTCTCAGGCTCCCTCAGCACCCCCCTCCCAGCCATGCCCAGGGAGCCCCTGTTTCTTGCACACTACTCTCTTGTCCCTATCCAGCTGGCCACCAGCTCTGGGAGTCCCAGCTGGCTGGTGGAGTAGGCAGCTGGGGTTGAGTTTTGGGGAGTCAGCATCCCAGGCTCTTTCCAGGGCCTCTCTCTCAGTGCTTGACCTCCCTGGCAGGGAGGTGCCTGCAGGGACAGCCGTTTCCAGATCTGACTCAGGGAGGGGGGAAACGGGACACCCCCCCAGCAATCAGTCCCTCTTTCCCATCTCCCTGTGATCCACCACCACCCAAAGCTTGTGAGGCCAGCCAGGTGCAGCCTCCCTTTGGTGCCAATGAATCACCAGTCTGAGAATGGAATCAGAGCTAATGGACAAGATGAGGTCGGGTCAAGGTCACACTGGAGCTGACCTTCCTGCAAACGCTGCCTCACAACGCCCACAGCACAGAGAAGCCTATTGCTTATTTCCCACAAAGCACCATTCTGAAGGAGATCCAGGGACCTGACTTCAGGGGACAATTTAAGCAGGATTATTCCCTCTACCGCAAGTTGGGGGACTGCTGGATTGGAATGGCCAGACTGAAAATTATAGCCACCCCTGAAAGATGTGCCCCAAATCCACCAGAACCCCATGCCTGCCTGTTCCCTTGCACATCAGGTAAGAACAAGCCTCAGTAGCTTGCTCAGCAATCCAGCTGTGGGAGGCTGTGGAGAAAAGCAAAGCATGGTCAGGGGTCAGAGGTCAGGCCAGCTCCTGGACCTCTTCTCCCAGCCCCGAAAACAGCCACCTTTCTACACCGCCACCCCCACCCCGCTTCGTCCTGTCAGTGACTGCCCTCTACTGGTCAAGAGAGAAAGTGCTTGATCTCCAAGGGGAAGGGAAGACGACCCATAAATACCATGATCATGTTTTCCAAAGCAAACAGGGACATTTGGCTTAATACGCAGTTTCACAAAGCCAGTAAGAGGGCATGTCCAGGGCACAGGGACTCAGTGTCCATAAAGCACTAAACCCACATCCTGGCAGTGCTTTCGGGGCTCCCCTGCAGCGCTGAAGCAAGCCCAAAGGGCAGCTTAATTGGGTCCCAAGGACTCAGAGATACTGAAGCAGATGTCAGCAACAGGAATTCACCACCACTGACTCGCCCCGCCCCACCCAACACACAAACACATCACCCTTCTTTACCCAGCATCCCAGCCCCCAGGATCTGTCCTGGGGCCAGGCTCACAGATACCCCTCACTCCTGAGAGGCTCCCCTCAGCTCACTAGCAGACGATGCGGTCTAGGGCCCGGCTACATGGCTATCCCCCATGTTTCCCCTATTACCTGCTGTCCCTCCTCGGCCTCAGTTAGGCGCAGATATGCAAATCTCTCACCCTCGGAACCCAAACTCCGGGCTTTAGGGCCCGGGAGGGGAGCAGAGCCCTCCCGCAGTCCCCGCCCCTCCAGCGCACCGGCAGCGTCACTGCCCTGCGTCCTGAAGGGCCAGGCCTCGAGCATCCTCCAGAAGGGCAGGGGACGCTAAAGCACCTCAGCCAAGGGAAGGCCCAGTCCTCGGGCCCGCACGCACCCCACAGCCCCATATCTGCCACCTGCAGCCAGAGCGAGGGAGCAGAGCCTGGTGGTAGCGGTCTCTCCCGCTGGGCCTGCGGCTGCCCCTCCCCCAATCCCGTGCACAGCCTCCATTCCAAGGAGCCGCCTCTCCGCAGCGCAGGCTGCCCCCCCAGAGAGCCAGGTGAGGTCCCTCCAGGACCCCAGAGATGCACAGCCACCGATCAGGTCCTGGGGACTCAAGGGCCCCCATACTCCATGACAAGGGGGGGGGTCCATCCAAGAAGCTCACAGAAGAGAAGCCCCCATCCTAACTCGACCTGAGACCCCTCCCTCTAGACCCCTCTCCTTCCACCAGCCCAGCTTCCACCTGGCTCCAAGCATGCGCCCACCTGCCAGGCTCCCTGGTGCGCTGCCGTTCCGCACTCCACTCAGGCCCGGGGAACCTGCCCAGCCCACTCCTCTCCGCAGTGGAAGCCACGCCCCCCGCATCCGCCCGGGGAGGGAGACCTCAGCCCTCCGCAGCCCACGCCTCTTCTCACCGGCCTGGACTTCTCCCCGCCTGCACTTCCACCCGCCCCGGCCCCAAGACTGCGCCTTGCGGGGTGGGGGGTGGGGGGGTGCCGGGAGCTCGGGGCTGGGCAGAGCACTGTGGCTGACCTCTCTGCGCTCAGAAGAGTGCGAGTACCCACACTCCCTCCCGCAGGTGCTGCCCCAACACGTGTCCACGCAGGGCTGTCACCCAGTGCCAGGATGAGGACATAGCTAGTGGAGGAAGTCCCACGGCAGAGGCCCCAAGGTGCCACACGCACACCCTCTCATTCCAATGGCATCTGAAGCTTCCACTGACTCCTCAGTACCAGGTATTTAGGGCTGAGCTCAGGGCACCCTCACCCCTTGGGGGTTTGGGGCAGAGGAGGCGGGAAATGCTGAGACACCTCTACTCTCCACTCCTCCCCCCACACACACTCCACCTCAAGACTGAGGAAGGAGACCCCGGGTGGGCACTAGGTGAGTTCCCATAAGGCTCACTCTCTTCAAAAGCTCCTTCTCCAGCTGAAGCGCGTTGGCATAGGGGATGACCCTGCCAGGCAGGGTGTTTATTCTAGGCAGAAGCTCCTCTGCACCTTACTGCAGCTATGGCAGAAACTGGTTTTGGGAGCAGCTGCACGAACACTCAGGAGGCTGTCGAGAAAGAGAGGCTGAAAATGCCAGGCCCACAGACCCCTTCTTCTCCTGGTTGGATAAAGGGTCTGATCTAAACCATTCCCCCTTCCTGCTTTCTCCCTACCTCCTCCCTCCACAAGGCCCCTGCCTCCGAATGCCATCCTATTACAAGATACCCACAAGATCCAAACTGCCTCTAGGATTTGGGGAATCCACCCCACGTGTACACCCTCTGGTCTACAACTTGCCCCCTTATCTCTAAAGGGAGCCGGTAGTGGCCCAGGAACCAGCCTGCCTCTGCTGTCCACTCCCCTCCCCCAGGCTCTCCAACAGCATCAGTCAAGTTACAAATCCACACTGAGGAGCAGACGTGACATGTAATTTCCGGCCAAGAAGATTTTTCCAAAACAATCTACCGTATTCTCAGGAATATATGCCAGGCCAGCTCTCTCCCATCTCTGCCCTCCCTCTTCTCCAGGCCCTGGAGGGAAAACAACATATTGGGGAGGAGAAGGAGGGGGGCTTATGGCTTCTCTCCCAACCAGAGGATTATCTTGCCTACACATGCCAGCCCCACCAAGCCCAGTCAACCTCAACTCACCCCTCTGTGTGCAGCGCCCAAGCTTCTGGACCAAGGCCAGGCTGGTTCCCCTTGGGACTTCATCCCAGAGGGAACTGTACCAGGTAACCCCACACCTTCAGGTCATCCCAGGTTTGAAATCACACTGGTCTGGGGAGGAGGCTGGCCACGGGCCAAGGGAGAGAAGGGGGTGATTCAGACACATACCATGGCTGTCCACACCCTCTCCATCTCCAGGCCACAGTGGCCCACTCCCTTCCAGGGGAGCTTGGCAGCTGAGGCCCTGAGGACAGTCAAGGCTGAGGCATATTTGCCAGCAGTGCTGAGCCCACAGGCCCTGAGTCTAACCCTGAGGGCTTTTCACCCTTCTCCTTAACTGTGGATATTTCCTAACACTTTGGAACTCGCCCTTCCTTCTCTTCCCTCCCTGGGGGTCACCTCCTCTCCTCCCAGGGCTCCAATTAGCACCATGTGCTGTCTGTCTCCATTCCTGAGCTCTAGAAGCTCTACACCCATGCTTCTAGACATTTACAGCCAGCTTCACCAGGAGGATGCAATGGTACCATAAATTCTACATGCCCAAATTGAGCTCATCAACCCCCGCCTTAAACCTAGCTTATGTGTGCTCTTATATCCTGACTGAAAACATCACAAGCCAACACCAGCCACCTAGGCTAGACACCTCACCCCTGGCTCCCCAACCATAACTCCCTTCTTTCCCCACTGGGCAGGCCACAAAATCTTGTTGTTTCTGCCTCCTCATTACTCCTCCCATCAATACCTTTGGGACAAGAGTCAGGCAGACCTGGGCTGAAATCTTGGCTGTATCACTCTCTAGTCAGACGACTTCTGGGCAGATGCCTTAACCTCTAAGCCTCAATTTCCTTATCTGCAAATGGGAATAAACAGTACGTCCTTCATAAAGTGCAAACTCAATGAGATCATGAATGGCACACTTAGCACAGCATCTAGCACATAGTTCCCTATTGTTATACTGTCATCTGAACACAGATCTGAAGTTCCTCTCCTGCTTACATCCTTCTGTAATTCCTCACTGAGCCAAATACAAGGCCCTTCAGGATCCATCCCTTGCCTATTTGTCCACCTCCACCTCTTATCATTTCCTTCAAACGTCTCCATATTCCAACCAAGTCAAATACTTGCCCTTCCCTAGACACACCATCTTCTTTAATTTTAATGTCTTTGAGCTATTCTTTGTGATACTCTTTTCTCTTCATGATGAACTCCTACACATCCCTCAAGACCCAAATAAAACGTCATCTCCTTTGTAAATTCCCATTTCCTATCCCCAAACGGTTCTTTTTGCCATTGCTTCCCATGTTATCTTGTTAAAGTATGTTTGAAAACAAGAGCAGTATAAATACATAATACTACACATGGAAAATAGCCAAAAGAATGAAAAAATTTTTAATTATCCATCATGCTCTAATCCTTAAAGGGTACTATTTCTGTAGCACTCTGTATTAATACATAATTCTATTGAAGGAGCCCTATGTACGCACCTCTTGTAGTTTGTACATTGTAACCATCTGTTTATATCTGTCACCTTGAAAGAAGAATCTGGCAAGGCACCTGGTCAAGAGAGTCTGCTGAAAGGGACTTCAAGCCTTTGTGACAGACACTGGGGAAAGGAGGCCTGTCTCTTTTCCAGTGAGCTGGTACCTCCTTATGTCCAGTGAATACCAGGAATAAGTCTGGTTGCCCTTGTCGGCCCTGGCTTTGCTTCCCCCCATTATTTCGAATCCAGAAAACCAAGCACCTTCGTGGGAAGAAGGGCAGCCAATCTCATTACAGCTACTCCTGTCCCAGAACCACTAAGCTACTTTGCTCCCACAAAGCTATTTCAGCCCCGGGGACAACACAGCAGTCCCTCAAGGCAGAGGGAGAGCTTTGACTGAAGGCTGCCCTCTCATCAGACTGCGGAGGGAGAGCTGGGGATACCACAGGGTTGATCGATGGGCAGGAGGTCTGGTTTGTCAGGCATCCCAGCCTCGCAGAGAGAGGAGGGAGACAGGGGGGTCAGAGGGTGGAAAGGCAGGGCACAGAAGCAGGGGCAGACACACCAGATACAGGGACCCTCCTATGCCTCATCTCCTTTGACTCCAGCAGAGAAGGAGGTGTAACTTTCAGAGAGGAAAGGAAAGAACCTGACTAAACACCACAACACAGAACCTCACTGAACCCAGTACCTCCCCACATCTACCAACTTGGTCTTGAAAGTATTTTTTAGCTGTTTCACGCTCCACCAGCGAAAGACCAGTGTGCCAACCCTGACACCCAGAGACAGGACACTGAGAGCCCTAACACATTCCTGGAGCATCCCTCCCCCGCACATAAACAGCACACAAGTGTGACAGTGGGTAAATGCCTGCAGTTGTCTGGGTCTCTTGCACACGCGCACCACTCACGCCCGAGTGACAGGGTTGGGATGCAGGGTACCGCAGAGAGCTGCGTCTCACCATCCTCTGGCCCAAGCATCCTCCCGGCACCAAGGCCCGGCAGCCGAGGCTCCCGGGAAGAGAGGAAGGATGTAGTCTGGCTCCCAGCAGCCAGCCACTCCCAGGGCTCTTCCAAGGCTGGGCAGAGGCCTCCCAGCTGGTCACCCTGCCTACCAGCTCAGGCCTCACCCCACTCCCCCCACCCCCTCAGCAAGAGCCTAGAGCTGAAGGGGCCTATTGTTGGGCCCTGGAGGTGGGGTGGGCCCAGAGCTGTGAATTGGAGAGCATTTACTCTGTGAGAGGGACTGCTCATTCCCTTGGGACAGCGCCCACACCAGAACCCCAGGAGCTAGGAACATCCAGCGCAGGGTGGGCTGCTGGGCCAGGGAGAGAAAGGGTCCGAACCTGGAAGCGAGAGAGATGTCAGGGACTGCAAAATATTTAAGATACCTTAAATCCCACCCATTTTAGAGATAAAGAAACTGAGACCCTGAAAGGGAAGGGACATGCCTGGTCTGAGGCACCTAAGAAGCTGTCATAAGGAATGGATCTCTAGGAGCTGGGGAGCAGTTCAGAGCAATGGTGATTCCTCTCTGGCCATGGAGGGGCAGCTCTGCCAAGGTCAGGGGCTAATAAAGGTCAGGGGCCTGAGGGGAGAACCTGCCTCAGGAGGAGACACAACATCCAGGGGAGAGGCAGAGACAGGAGGAACCTAGAGTTCTCACATCCAGCAGAAGCCCTTGGCTCCCAGGACCTAGAGCTGCTGAAGGAGGGCCCAGGCCAAACCTCTCACCCCACCCGCCTCTTTAGTCACTCACCACATACTGACTGTGTGCTCACCCTGTGCTAGGTTTGGGGGACTATGAAGGAGGAGAAGTCACGATTCAGGTCCTCAAAAAGACACTGTGTGCAAGTTCTTTACTAAAAGTTTTATCTTTCATTGCCTGATTAACCTCCCCCCCCCCACTACCCTACATTATCCACATTTTACAGATGAGGAAACTGAGGCTCTGGAGAGGTGACCAGGGTCACCCGTTACTGGAGAGTTAACAGGTGAACCAGAATTCAGTCCATGTACAATTGGACACGAAACTGCTCGGTTCAAGGATTTGGGCTCATGGAGGGCAGAGCTGGAGTCTTATTTGTTGAATATATACTAGATACTGAATGAATTCATGGATTCTGCGAGGAAGTTTAAAGAGGGAATAGAGGCTCCAGGAAAAGATAGATTGCACAGATGCACATAATTTCACTCCTTCCCAAAACCCCACCAAAGCCAAAATTATCGAAAGAGAAATTTTCTGAAGGGCAAAAGTCCCTAAGGACGGGAAGAAGAGTAGAAGAGAAAACCACAACATAGCTTTGGAAGCTGGAAAGCAGATGGCCAGTGACTATGGAGAGCAGACCTGAGAAAATCCCCAATCCCAAGGTGAAAAGGACCTGATTGACCCCCCAGAATCCTCAAAAGGCCTGGGAACTAGAAGCCCCAGAAACCTCTAGAAGAAGAACAGGTGCTAATAATACAGGGGATTAGTCAAAAGCTGTTTAAGAAGCCGTAAGACCCCCCTGGACTCCCTCCCCGGTACAAAGCCACTGGGTTGCTGCCCCGGTACCACCCGGCAAAATCGGGATTTCCCTTCAGGGGTAAAGTGCAGGCCTCTGCACTGGCGCAGCAGGCTTGGCTGAGAGCGGGGTGCCACGGACCTAACAAGGAAAGCACACATAGATGTGGAGATCTCCGTCCCCTCCTCGGCTCCCTCCAGGAACATGGAGCCAGGCCTCCACCTCCTGGCAGAAGACAGGAGCGTCCTTTCTGGGGACTCTGATCAGGCCAAGGAAGATATAAAGAAACCAACATTGGGAGTTCTCCACAAACCGAGCAGCCAGGCCACCACACAAAGAAGCTCAGTCAACAAGGCCACCCAGTGCCTGTAGTAAAGAGCAGATGACAAAAACTATTGGACACCCAAGGAAAGCCTCTAACATGGAAGAGCGAGCAAAACACACAGAAAAAAGCAACTCAGAAGAAATGCAGACTATGCAGGAGAAGGAAATTTCTGACAGAAAATGCTCATTAATATCCTCAGAGGGCTTCCCTGGTGGCACACTGGTTGAGAATCTGCCTGCCAATGCAGGGGACACGGGTTCGAGCCCTGGTCCGGGAAGATCCCACATGCCGCGGAGCAACTGGGCCCGTGAGCCACAATTGCTGAGCCTGCGCGTCTGGAGCCTGTGCTCCGCAGCCAGAGAGGCTGCGATGGTGAGAGACCCGCGCACCGCGATGAAGAGTGGCCCCCGCTTGCCGCAACTAGAGAAAGCCCTCGCACAGAAACGAAGACCCAACACAGCCATAAATAAATAAATAAAATTTAAAAAAAAATCCTCAGAGAGACAAGATGTTTTATCTATAAAACAAGAAGAGAATATTATTATTTTTTAATAGGGGGAATAAGAAATTACAAATATGACAGGAAACATAAAAAATTCAACAGACCCATCCTCACCCCAACCAACAAAGTCTGGCCCACAGCAGGTGCTCATAAATATTTGCTGAATGGATAAATGAGGCAGTATTTCATGAACTTTAATGCACATACAGATCACCTGGGGGAATCTTGTTAAAATGCAGATTCGGATTCCATAGATATGGGGTAGGGCCTAAGTTTTACATTTCTAACAAGCTCCCAGTGATAATGTTCTGGTCCTTAGACCATACTCTAGGAAGCAAGGGTCTCTGCTAAACCCTGGAGCAGTGGTTCTTTGCACTGGCTGTGCATTAAAATCACCTGGGAGGTAGGAACTTGGCGGTGTGTGGGCCCCGCCCACTGAGATTCTAATCAGCTTGGTCTAGGTGAGACTCAGGCATCATATCTTGAAATCTCTGCAGATGAATCCATACTGGGGTCGAGAACTGCTGCTCTGGAGAAAGCCTGTAACTGCGCCAATCATTGGTCCTGGCCAGAACAGTCCTGTTTTCAAATATTCTTTCCCATTGTTGACACTGACCACTCTTTCAGAAGGCCCTTCTCATCATGGCCATGAGCATCAGTTTATGGGACTATTTACTATGCAGATGGTAGTTCTTAATGCTAAGTCCCATTAATGTCAGTGGATGGAGAAATCATTCTACTAAATTTCCAAAAATTCATTCTGAGAATTTTTTCCTTATTAGATTCACACACTTATCTTAATTTTTCTAATTAAAAAAAAATCTGGACCTTAAAACTTTAGCAAGTCCTTTAAAAAAAATAAAGGATTTTTAAAAGTGAAATGTGGATATCTCCCTAGCCAAAAATCCTAATCCATTATTCCAATGTTTCTGTTAAAACTTAAGTTGAATTTAGTAGTTTTGTGTCTACCTCATCCATGCCATGGGATAAAATAATATCAACAGACATTTACTGCTGTTAAAATTGCTAAAATCACAATAGAAGGGTTGGAGGATAAAGTATCTTCCACAATGGAGAGCAAAAGCCCACACCAAGCTACATAATTAAAGAATAATGGAGATAAAGAAAAGATGCTACAAACTCCTGGGCAACGGTGTAACACAAGTTCCACAAAAAGGATTGGGAATGATTTTAGACATTAATGTTAACTCTGGAACTTAAGAGCAATGCCCTTAAGATTCCAAAGGAAAGCAATTTCCAGCCTAGATCTCTATATTCAGCTAATTAAGTGACTGAGTATCAGACTGGCAAGGTCTCAAAATAATCTACCACTCTTTCACCCTCCTCTCTCAGGAAGCTACTAAAGGATGTACTCTACCAAACTAGAGAATAAACCAACAAAGGGGAAGATAGGAAACAGGAGAGAAAGGCACAGAAAGGCAGTGAAGGAAATGCCCAAGATGCTGAAAGGGAGATCCCAGGAGGACAGCTAAGCATCAGTGATAGAGAGCAATTAGTCCATGCCGCTTTCGGGCACAAGGCTCTGAAAGAGACTTCTTCAGAGAGGTGAATTTGATAGAATACCTAATGGAATTGACACCCTGAGAAATTTATACAGCTACTGGAGAGTTTAATTAATTGAAAAGTACATAGAAAACTAAGCAAACAAAAAAAGCAACTCCAGGAAGAACAAAAAGGTGCCCAGGAAAGGAAAAGTCACAGTTTACTACACCATAACAATATAAACAATGAACAGTAGATTGAAGAAAAAATGAGATATGCCCAGAGTGGATGGGCTGGAAGATGGGATGAGTAGCAGGGTGGGAATGAGGGAATTAAAGTAAAATCCTCATCTTTGACCAAGATGGAATAACACGGATCAGACTTACCCTCCTGACTGAAACAACAGAAAAATGGACAAAATATACAAAATGGTTTTGAAGACACCAGACATCAAGATGCAAAGGTCAGTGATACCTAGGAGATAGGAAACAAAGGAGGTCAGCCCTGTGGTTGAGTTTCCAGGCTACAGAAGAGGGAAGGGAACCAGTTGGACCCCAAAGGACTCTCTGAGTTGAAGAGATGGAGCTGAGACTCTGGGGAAACTCAGGTGGCCAGAATTCACAGAACAGAGCATCAGAGAAGAGAGAGCACCACAGAAGTCTGTAAAAGATCCCCCTTGAGTAATACGCTGAGTACTGATCATCACATGAATGTATGGAAACTACCCAAGGCTGGGGAAAAGAACCACCCAAAAGGATTAGATATAGCAGTGCCTGGTGCTCACAGGGCTGGGAAAAGGGCCTGTTCCCACTAGCCAGACTGGAAAAGCTAGGCACTGGGTAGAATACACAGGTGGGGAGCTTCCCTGGTGGCGCAGTGGTTAAGAATCCGCCTGCCAATGCAGGGGACACGGGTTCGAGCCCTGGTCCGGGAAGATCCCACATGCCGTGGAGCAACTAAGCCCGTGCGCCACAACTACTGAGCCTGCGCTCTAGAGCCCGCGAGCCACAATCACTGAGCCTGTGTGCCACAACTACTGAGCCTGCATGCCTAGAGCCCGTGCTCTGCAACAAGAGAAGCCACCGCCATGAGAAGCCCGTGCACCACAACGAAGAGTAGTCCCCGCTCCCTGCAACTAGAGAAAGCCCGCGTGCAGCAATGAAGACCCAACACAGCCAAAAATAAATAAACAAAAAATAAATAAATTTATTTAAAAAAAAAAAAAAGAATACACAGGTGGGTCTTGCCTCAGCAGTGTGGAATTATTAGCCCCAGACTGAGCATGGCTCTGGTCTCACCTAACAAATCTTAAAAATGAAATCCAAAAGGATCAAACTATTTCCCAGTCATTTAACTGGATTTCAGAACAAAGCTCAAGAATATTTATAGGAATACAAAAATACCCAGCAACCAACAAAGTAAAATGGATTGTCTGGCATCCAATAAAAAATTACCAGAGGGCTTCTGGTGCAGTGGTTGAGAACCCGCCTGCCAATGCAGGGGGGCACGGGTTCGAGCCCTGGTCCGGGAAGATCCCACATGCCGCGGAACAACTAAGCCCGTGCGCCACAACTACTGAGCCTGTGCTCTAGAGCCCGCGTGCCACAACTACTGAAGCCTGTGCACCTAGAGCCTGTGCTCCACAACAAGAGAAGCCACTGCAACGAGAAGCCTGTGCACCGCAACGAAGAGTAGCCCCCGCTCGCTGCAACTAGAGAGAAGCCCACGCACAGCAACAAAGACCCAACACAGCCCAAAAAAAAAAAAAAAAAAAAAAATTACCAGAAAAAAAAAAGCAAGAAACTATGATCCATAACGAGGAGAAAAAGCAATCAATCAAAACCAACCCAGAACTGGCACAGATGTTAGAATTAGTAGACAAAGACACTAAAACAATTATAACTATGTTTTTAAAAGACTATCATTGAACTTTTAGAATAAAGACTACACTATATGAAATGAAAAAAAATAAAGTGAATGGAATTTAAGTCAGATTAGACAGTGCAGAAGAAAAAGTGGGTGAAACTGAAGACACAGTAATAGTACCATTACTATAGTAATACTAGACTACCCAAAATGAAACACAAAGGAAAAAAGATTCTTTTTTAAATGAACAAAGCATCAGTGTGCAGTGGGACAATTTCAAGTGGCCTAATATATGTGTAATTAGAGTTCCCAAGAAGAGTTGGGAACAGAAAAAAAACATATTAAGAAACAATGACTGAAATTTTCCCAAATTTGACAAAAACTAAGAGCCCACAGATTCAAGAAGCTCAATGACTTCAAACACAAGACACATGAAGAAAACTACACCATCGCACATCATAATCAAATTGCTCAAAATCAGGGATAACATCTCAAAAAGTAGCTGGGAGGGCAAGGGAGACATGCTACATACAGGGAACTAAGATGACAACAGATTTCTTGCAGAAACAATGGAAATGAGAGGACAGTGGCACAACGTCATTAAAACTAATGACTTAGAATTCTATTCCAATGGAAATACCTTTTTAAAATGAAGGCTAAATAAACTTTCTAAATATACAAAAGCTGAAAGAATTCAACACCAGCAGACCTGCACTATAATAAATGTTAAAGGAAGTCCTTCAGACAGAAGAAAAATAATACATATAGAAATATGGATCTATGCACAGAAATGAACAGCACTAGAATGGCAACTACATGGGTAAATAGTTAACAA
Source organism: Balaenoptera ricei (assembly GCF_028023285.1). Classification (NCBI taxonomy): domain Eukaryota; kingdom Metazoa; phylum Chordata; class Mammalia; order Artiodactyla; family Balaenopteridae; genus Balaenoptera; species Balaenoptera ricei. Next base: position 89,808,028 of record NC_082642.1, on the reverse strand, counting down.
AATTTTTTTACTATATTTAAATTACTTTAAAAGATAAACTGACTGTTTAAACAAAAATTATACCAATGTAGTGCGGGGTTTATAACATGTATAATTTTGATAATAATTGCATAAAGGAAGGGAAAAATGAAAATATTTTAAGGTTCTTACATCACTTGAAGGCAGACTATGATAAATTAAAGATGTATATTATGAATCCTGTAGACATTACAAGAAAAATATCCTCATAAACATATGATAAATTAAAGATGTATATTATGAATCCTGTAGACATTACAAGAAAAATATCCTCATAAACATAGATGCAAAAATTCTTAACAAATTCTTTAGCAAATGGAATCCAGCAATATACATAAAGAATTATAACCATGACCCAATGGAGCTTGTCTCAGGAATGCGAGGTTGATTTAGCATTTGAAGACGGAATCAATGTAATTCAACACATTAACTAAAAAAGAAAATCCTATCATCATTTTGATAAACACAGAAAAAACATCTGACAAAATCCAACATCCATTTCTATTAAAAATCTCTGTAAAATAGGAACAGAAGGGAGCTTCTTCAACCTGATAAAGATCATATATGAAAAACTTACAGCTAAATCATGCATAGTGGTGAAATACTGAATGTTTTCCCCTGAAGATCAGGAGCAAGATACCTAATCTTCTATTCAACATTATATCAGAGGATTAGCCAGTGCAATCAGGCAAGAAAAAGAAATAATAGACATAAAGACCAGAAAGGAAGAAGTAAAACTGTCTATATTAGCAGATGACATGACAGTCTATGTATAAAATCCAATGGAAGCTACAAAAAAGCTATTAGAACAACCTGTTTAGCAAGGTGGGAGGGTATAATATACAAAAGTCAATTTTATTTATATATACTAACAACAAACTATTGGAAATTGAAATTTAAAAAACATCACCATCTTATAGCAACGTTATTGGCAATAGCAAAAAGGTAGTAGCAACCATTGATAGATGAATAAACAAAATCTGGTATATTCATACAATGGATTACTATTCAGCCTTAAAAAAAAAAAAGAAGGGAATTCTGACACATGCTAGAACATGGATGAACCTTGAATATATTACGGTAAGTGAAAAAAGCTAGTCACAAAAGGACAAATACTGTATGATTCTACTCCCATGAGGTATTTAGAGTAGTCAAATTCGTAGAGACAGAAAGTAGAATGTGATTGCCAGAGGTGGGAGGAGACAGGGGAATACAGAGATTGTTTAATAGGTACAGAGTTTCAGTTTTGCAAGATAAGAAAAAGTTCTGGAGATGGATGATAGTGATGGTTGTGCAACAAGGTGAAAGTACCTAACTCTACTGAACTATACACTTAAAAATGGTTAAAATGGTAAATTTTATGTTGTGTATATTTTACCACAATTAAGGCAGGTAAATTTTTTTAACAAAAAACTGAATTCCATTAAAAATACCATTTACAATAGCATCAAAAATATGCAATACTTAAGGATATATCTGAAAAAAGATTTAAAAGATCTGTACATTGTAAACTACAAAACACTGGTGAAATTCTTAAAAATCTAAATAAATACAGAGATACACATTGTTCATGAGTCAGGTTCAATATTGCTAAGATAGCAATTCTCCCCAAACTGATCTGGAGATTCAATGCAATCCCAGCAGGCTATTTTGTAGAAATTTACAAATTGTTCTAAAATGGGTATGGAAGTGCAACAAACCTAGAATAACTAAAGCAATTTTGAAAAGGAAGAACAAAGTTTAAGATCTTTCCTTGGTTTCAAGGCTTACTATAAAATCTACAGTGATCAAGATAATGTGGTCCTGGGATAAAGACAGACAAGTTAGATCAATGGAACAAAACAAAGTCCACAATTGGATCTATACACAAACAACCGATTTTTGATAAAGGTGCAAAGGCAACTCCACAGAGAAGCAAGTCTATTCAAAAAATTTTGCTGAACAATTGGATCCCCATATGCAAAAAACTGAACTTCCATTCATACCTTGCACCATATACTAACCTAAGAATTAACCCCAAATTGATTGTAGACCTAAATGTAAAACCCATAACTATAAAAGTTATAGGAGAAAACCATCATGCTTTGGGTTAGGCAGAGAGTTCTTAAACACCAAAAGCACAATCCATAAAAGAACAAGCTGGTAAACTGGAGTTCATTAAAAGTTAAAACTTCTGCTCTTCAAAAGACACTGTTAGGAGAATTAAAGTGCAAGCCAGAGCCTGGAAGAAAATATTTGCAAATCACATATCCCATAAAAGGCTTGAATCCAGAATATAAAAGAACTCCCAAAACTTAGTACAAAAAAACCCCCCCACACAATTAAAAAATGGGTAAACAATTTGAACAGACACATCCCCAAAGATATACAGATGGCAAATAAGATGAAAAGATGCTCAACATTAGTCATTAGAGTAATGCAAATTAAAACCAGAATGCGATACCATTACAGACCTATTAGTATGTCTAAATTTAAAGAGACTGATCATACCAAGTGCTGACAAAGTAGTGAACAAACTAGAACTTTCATACACAGCTGGTGGGTACATAAAATGGTACAACCACTTTGGAAAACAGTCTGGCGGTTTGTTAAAAATTAAATGTACACCTACCATATGATCCAACTATTCTAGTCCTAAGGATTTACCCAAGAAAAATAAAAGCATATGTCCATACAAAGACTTACACATATGTTCATAGCAGTTTTACTTTTAATAACCAAAAACTGAAAACAACCCATCAGGAGGTAAATGGATAAACAGACTGTGGTATACTACTCAGCAACAAAAAGGAATAAGCAATTGATACCCACAAAAACATGGATGAATCTCAAAACAATTATGCTGAGTGAAAAAAGCCAGGCAAAAAAAAAAAAAAAGAGCACATACTGTATGATTCCATTTACATAAATTTTAGGTAATGTGAACTAATGTAGAGTGACAGAAAGCAGACTATTGTTACCTGGGGAAGGGGGATGGCAAAGGAGGGGTGGGATGGAGGGATTACAAAGGGGCACAAAAAACTTTTGGGGGTTTGGGAATAATGGGTATGTTCATTATCTTGATTGTGGTGGTGGTTTCACAGGTATACACATATGTTAAAACTTACTAAATTATGTTTTAAATATGTTCCATTTACCATATGTCATTATACCTCAATAAAGCTATTATTAAAAACAAACACTTCATCTTCCAGGATAAAGCACAGGGCAGGGGGATAATTGTGGGCTCAGGGGCTAGAGGAAAACGTCTGGGAGCGCTGACCCCTCCTGCCTAATGTCCACTGGCCATGGCTCCTGGGAAGGTGGACGCTAGGCTGGCAAAGAAGGGTCTGAGCCCTCTGCACTCAGGACACTGTAGGGAAAACCAGGGCCCGCCTCACAGACGAGGAACTGAAGCCCCGAAATGTTACCCTAGTTACACACTAGTTACACAGCTAGTAACACTAGTTACACAGCTAGTAAACCCAGATCTGCCAAAGTCCTCTTTCTCTTCGTCTACCATAAATTCAAGAATCAACCTGGGGCTTCCCTGGTGACACAGTGGTTAAGAATCCGCCTGCCAATGCAGGAGACACGGGTTCGAGCCCTGGTCTGGGAAGATCCCACATGCCGTGGAGCAACTAAGCCCGTGAGCCACAATCACTGAAGCCCATCCACCCTAGAGCCCATGCTCCGCAACAAGAGAAGCCACCACAATGAGAAGCCTGCGCACCACAATGAAGAGTAGCCCCCGCTTGCCGCAACTAGAGGAAGCCCACACACAGCAACGAAGACCCAACGCAGCCAAAAATAAATAAACAAAATAAAATAAATAAATAAACAAATAAATTTAAAAAAAAAAAAAAAAAAAAAAAAAGAATCAACCTGAAATAGGGTGAAGGTGTATGCTTATGTGCATGTGTTTAGAACAGTTCTCTCCATTGAAGCCAGAGCGCAAGAAAAAGTCTGGCCATCCCAGAAGAGCCAGACACCTTGGACACAGCAGCTGAACTTCCGGTGCATGAGTGTTTGGGGTGGCAGGATGACAGGCAGGCATGGGACGAAGTTGACAGTCAAGTCTGGGTTTGCATGGGGAGCAGGCTAACTGGCTCCTCCAGCAGAGTCCCAGCAGCTGCCTGCTTAGGACGCGACCACCGCTCCCCCTGCCCCAACAGAAAAGGACTATCTCCACCCAGTCTGGTTGGGACAGGGGTCTGGGGGCCATCTGACTAAGAGCCACTCCTTGGGGTGGGGCAGAGATGGGTCTTGGCTAAGGCCCCGAGACAGGCAGCAACTCTGTACCCACTCCCACCCGAGGACTAGAGAAGCAAGCACCCAGACAGCGCCAGGTAAGAGGTGAACATCCCTAGGCAGATGAGGCCCGCAAGTGGCCAACCAAGCCCCTATGGGGCAGGAATGAATAGGCCTGGCACCCAGGCCATGAGGAAGTCAACAGGAAGCCAAATTTAGCCCCCACCTCTGCAAACCCCACCTCTAAGCTGGGCTGAGAGCTGGCCCTGGCTGGTACAGAACCCATGATGCCACAGCTGCCCATCTGTCCACCTCCATGGGGTGGGGCTGAGGTCTGGGCCACAGAGGATGCCCAGAGTCCAGCAGTGCAGATACCCTCTCCTATCCCACACTTTCAGGTTGGGGTCCTGAGAGCCCACACGGAGACAGAAGTCCTCACCAGCTCTCCACCCTTCTGCCCACTATTTATCCTTGGCTCTGGGCCCTCAGTATTAATCAAATGTGACAAGAAGGTGTGGCAGGAGCAGGCCAGGCTCGTGCCCAAGTTACCGGCTGCCACACTCACATCTCAGCTCACGTGGCCAAGAGGGTTACAAGATAAGGTCCTGTCAATGCACAGCTGCCCCTTCCCTTTTTTGGAACGTGTTTTGAGGACGTGAGGCAGCCTGTGCTGATTGCACCAACCCAGCTATGGCATGGAGATACCCCTATCTCCACCGGTAAACGGGTGGAGCGGGGGTGGAGGAGTGGAGAGGTGACTACTTCCTCTGCAACCTCAGCCTGGGACTACCCCTCTCTCCCTTCTGCCCAGGCTTGGCAGCCACCCAGACAGTCTCACCACCAGTCTAGACTCTAAGAAAATGTCCCATCACTCCAGTTGGCATATACAGTACTGGGGGGAGGAGTCCTGTCTCGCTGTTGAACACTGCACTGCTTCATTCCTCTCCAGGTTTAAACACAGGGGAATGAAAAAAAGCAGTTTGGAGACCACACTCTCCTGAGATAACTGCAGCCCCCTCCTTCCAAACACACCAATTCCAGCTGAGAACAGAATTGGGCTTCCTTACCTGCTGCCTTCCACTGGCTCTCTGCAGACAAAGCTCCTATGATGTCCCGGCTGAGGTGGCAGAAAAGGACCCAGCAGGACACTGCCTGCTATCGGGCAGTGGTTTCCAACGCTCCCAGGTTCACGGCGCTCTTCTGCCCCCCACTCCCCAAACCCCTACATCCCGCGCTCACCACGGCCCTGGCCCGGCCCGATGCTGGTGCTGAGCAGCCGGCCTGTGAGTTACCACCTCCTCCTCCGCCTGCGCCTCCGGATCCTGTGTCTCTCCAGGGGCCCCTCTCCCTCCTGGGACCCTTTCCCGTCCAGGTATGTTTCCTGGACAGCCCGCACCACCTGCCCTTCCTGCACCCCGGGTAGCCAATTTGCTTCCTGCACCCCCAGGCGCCCCTCTCCCTCAGGCCCCTGGGGCCCCACTGGCCGGGCCCTCCCCACCAGTTCGAGTCTCTTGCGGCGTGCCGGGGCCGCTCCCAGGACCTCTGCCTCCCCTCTGAGGTGCCCGCAGCTCTCCCAGTACTGCTCCCCCAGCTCCTCGGAACTTTCGAACTCGTCTCTTCTCTCCCAGAGGCCGTCCCCGAGCTCGGACAGCTGCTCGGGCTGCTGTAGCAGCCTGCGTGGGCTCCCCTCCCCCTGCTCCTGCACCCCGGTGCGAGCCTCCCCCCGCTCCTGCACTGCGGGGCTGCCTCCCCCTTTCTCCTGGTGCTGCTTGCGGGGCCCCAGCCCCTCTTCCTGCACCACAGGCCAGCCCGCGGAGCCGGTCCACGGCGGCGGGCGCCTCCAGTCCGCGCCGTTCGCAGACCCCCACACCACCCCCAGGCTAGGCTCGCGGCCCCGGCCGCCCCGCTCCTGCACCCCCGGGCCCACCCCGCCCTCCTCCTGCACGGCCGGACCCACGCCCCCCTGCTCCTCCACGCCGAGCTTCAGCCCGCGGAGCTGCTGCGGGCCCCAGCTGAGAACCCCGATCCGCTGCGGCTGCTGCTCCGGCAGCGCTGGGCAGAGCCCGCCGCGCTCCTCCTGCGCTCCCGGCCTAGGGCCCCCAGCCGGCACTGCCCAACGCACTCTCCTGCCCCCCAGAGGCCGCGCGGTCCCGCCCCTCCAGATGGTGCTGCCCTCGCTGCCCGCTCACACCGCCCCCTACCCGGCTCCTTCCGCCCCGTCCCCCGGGGGAGGGGGCTGCGGGGTCGCGTCCCCTCCCGCTCCGCCCCCACGTCCCGGTCCCGGCTCCCAGCCCTAGCTCCTGGGCGTCGACGTCCGCCCGCCGGGCGCCGCGCCCTGCGCCGGCCCCCGCAGGTGCTGCAGCCCCGCGCCCCAGCCCGAGAACCAACAGCGCCTGCCCTCCCGCCGGGGGTTCCTGGAGCCAGCCTGCGCCTGCGCCGCCCCAGGGGGGCGGAGCCTGGCCGGATTGGCCCGCCACCTTAAGGGGCCATGTACCACTTCTCCTTCCTCTTCAGAGCACTTACTGCTCCCCCTTCTTCGTCCCGACAGAAGCCCTGCTTGCGCCTTCCTGTGGAGCCAAAGGGAGAAGAGGTGAAGCAGAAGGTAGGGAGCTCACACTGAGACGGTGTAGTCAACAGGACCCAATGGAGGAGCGCTGAAATAGGAGTCTCGAATTCTAAGTAGCAGTTCAGCTGCTCCTGACTTGTGAGTGTAAAAAAACCCATTTCCCTCTGGCCTCAGTTGCTTCGTTTCTAAATTGAAGAGGAAGTTGGACCGGAAAGTTTCCAAGGTCCCAATCCAGTGAGTGTTTGACTGCAGAGAGGGACTCTAGTCCTAATCTTTCAGCAGCAGCCCAGAGATCTATGAACCTGGGCTGCCTCCACCCTTTCCCTGGGGCCAAGGGAGAGCTGGGCTCAGGCCTGTGACACTTCCTGTTGGGAATACAGGCAGAAAGAGCCCCGGGCAAAGGGGGCCTTCCTCCCTCTTGCACTGCTCCCTCTTGGGTCTGTACCCTGAAAGGAGGAGAAAATTCAGAGCTCCTTGTCCCAGTGATAGTGCAACCTGCAGACCCAGATCCTAGCACAGCTGGAGGCGGCCTTGGGCTGCCCAGCTTAGAACCCAAAAGCTAGGGCAAGTTGGCCCTGTTTCTGACTGTACCTCATCTATAAGATGCGTTTAATAATAAAACAACTCCAGACAGAACTGTCCCAAGGATCAGACATCAGAGAACTGTGTAAGGGTGACTCCTTCTGCACTCCTATTTTCCAGCATTGGGCCCAAGGGCTCTGGCCTGAGGACAGTAGGACAATGAGAAGGGGGCGGGTTCTAGACAGCTATGGGGGGGCTGGACTGGGTGGATTTGGATCATGGCGTCTTGCCCTGTGAGGTGAGCAGGGCAACTTTCTACTAAATCATTCGATAACAGTGTGTGTAAGGGGGTTGCCCTTCACCATGCAACCAGGGCCACTGAGCAGGAAGTTGAATGCACCCCACCTGGGCCGAGACAGGGTCTAGGGCAGGCAGTACTCCACAGGTGATAGAACTGAGGCTCTACACGATTAAGTAACAGCTGGTAGTAGTGAAGCCAGAATTCAAATCCACTTTTCTGACTCCCAAGTCTGCTCTGAACCAATAAGGCACAACAAAGCAACACCATACCCAGGAGCTTTGGGAAGCATCAGGTCTTAAAGCAGAAGATAGATGGGCCCCTGGGCTGGACAGCTGGTGATTGTCAAGTGGAGCAAAACTGAAGTTTTGTCCTCAGCCAGACAAGAATGACGCCCGTTTCCCTTCCTCCATTAATATGGACGGAATGAACTAGCAGTGGGGAATTTGTTGCAACAAAAATAGAAATGAAGTTTTTCCTCTCCTGAGAACAAGGAAAGTAAAGGGAACAGTGAACAGGCTAGAGAAGAAACAAACGGGACGGAAAGAGTTAATCACTCCTAGCTTTATTTTAACTGTTGCTAATCTGTAGTGTCTGTAACTGGATTTGTCCTTCACAAAGCTAACCTATTACTCCCTGACACTATGTGAACTACATCCTGCATGGTAATACCCCCTAACTCTATGTAAATTACATCATGCACCTACATACCCTGCACTCCCTTGTAACAAATCACCCCTTGTAGCCTTTTGCATTTCAGAAAGAAAGATAAACCAGAGACAAACAGGCTCAACTACCGGGCTGCTGGACCCAGTTACCCGGCTGCCTGACACCAGCTATGACTGTTTTGAAATAATGCAAGAAGAATGCAAGACCTTCACAATTTGATCCTTATCATATACCCTGGACTGTGAGCCCCACCTATAAGATCTTGTCTGATTCCCCGGGAAGGGGGGGCACAGTTCTTGAGGTGCTAGCCTGCTGTGTTTTCCCCTTTGCCAGGCAAAGATTAAAGCCATTTTTCTTGTTCCTCCAAAACTCTGTATTTCTGTTTGGCATTAGTGCACAGAGAGCCAAGATTTTTGGCATCAGTCTGACCAGATTTTGGGGATCAGTAGATGCAAACAACTGATTTGGAGCAAGTTTCTCTGCTGGTAAATCAAGTTCTAAATCAAACAAGGCAAGGGGTCAAAGCACCTACATGCTGGATTGTTCTGCTGGGTGATTCTCTTAGGGGAGCCCAGCTCCCCATTCTCCCATCTCCCTTCCAGTTGCTCTCAAGAGCCAAACCCATGCCTCTGACATCCCTAGTGCAGGGTTATCTGGAGCTTTAGGCTCACAGAAAAGAGGTCTCCTGCTCCCTTCCCCCATCCTTCCATCTCAACTCCTGGACTGTCCCCACCACCACATTGAGCACTGGGGCTGTGATGGAAGTTGTCTTGGAGCATGTCTCCTCTGCATTGTGTTTGACTCTGGTACTGGTAGCTGGGGAGACTGCTCTCTCCCAAGGGGACTGACAGCACAATAGAGGAAATGAGACACAGGCTAGAAACACAAGGCTTAGGAGATTCAGGAGGCTGTGGGGATAACCCCAACCCTCCAACGTGCCTGTGCCAGTCTCTTCCCTGATCTGAAACTTGAAAAGAGCTGTCCACAGCAGAGTGATTCTGCAGGGAGAAGGGCTTGTCAGGTCTAGTTCTAAGCAGAGGCAGCCCAAGCTGCTTGAGGGAGGCTTGTGGCAGTGCCTTGAAGAATCTCCATTGTGAGATGGTTGCATGTGTGGGGTAAGCAGGAGGGCAAGGAAGGCAGCGGCGGGTGGTGAAGGCAGCCTGGCTCATACCTGTAAGCAGGTGCTCGGCCAAGAGTGTTGATGCTGCAGAGTGACTGGGCTGAAGGTTTTTTGGGTTCTGTTTTGTTTTTAAAAATAGAGCAATGTGTTTTAAACTACTCTTGCAAACTATTAGCTGGAGGTGAACTGAATTTAGTGAGTTTTAACTGGCTTTTTTTTTTTTTTTTTTTGGCTGTGTTGGGTCTTCATTGCTGCATGCGGGCTTTCTCTAGTTGCAGTGAACAGGCTTCTCATTATGGTGGCTTCTCTTGTTGCGGAGCATGGGCTCTAGGCACGTGGGCTTCAGTAGTTGTGGCACATGGGCTCAGTAGTTGTGGCTTGTGGGCTCTAGAACACAGGCTCAGTAGTTGTGGTGCATGGGCTTAGTTGCTCCGCGGCATGTGGGATCTTCCCAGACTGGGCTCGAACCCATGTCCCCTGCATTAGCAGGCGGATTCTTTTATCACTGCGCCACCAGGGAAGTCCCTTAACTGGCTTTTTTTTTTTTTTAATAAAAGAGGACAGTAATAGAAAATATCAGAATATAACTTTCTGAACTTTTCATTGAAGTATAACATGCATCCAGAGAAGTGCAAAGACTTGGGCATTTTACAAAGTGAATATCCCCAGCACCGAGATCAAGAAACACTATAATCAGGATCCAGAAGTCCCCCCAAATGTAAGTTTTAAAAGAAACTATAATCTTCAAGCATGTCCTTCATATTTATGATTTACTTTTAACTTTCTGACAACCCTCCCTGGCCTCCGCCCACCAACATAAACTCCACAATGACAGGAAGTTTTGTCTGGGGACAAGACTGGCACAGGCACCTAGAACAATGCCGAGTATACAGTAGGTGCCAGCAATATCTATTGAATGGATGAGAGTGCATCACAGATAGTATAACCAAGCAGGACCCTATGGGGCCTTCCCAGGACAGACCCTACCCCCCACCATGTCCTCTGCCTCCCTCTTGTCTGTAGAAAAACTTTAGCCTCCTAGGCCTTCTCCAACTTCCAAAGAATAAATTTAATCAGAGAAGTAAGAAAATGCAGAAAGAAAGGAAAACAGCCAAGCAAGACAGAATAATAATAGTTTAGTCATTAAACAAAGTCAAGGACTGTTAGTTCCTCCTCAAGGGCTATAGATAATATACTGGGCCATATCCTTTGAGCTGTTTGACAGCCACTAAAACCCCCATGAGGTGGAAGAAGTTAACTGCATGCTGCCCACAAGCACGTAGACCCCAGACCAGTTGGAATCAGGAGGTTGATGATGTTGATTCCCAATTACTCACCAACAACCAATCAGAAGAATGTCCACGAGCTGATCATCCACCCCTCTCTCTCACCCTGTCTTTAAAAACGATTCCCTGAAAGCCATCAGGGAGTTGGGTCTTTGGAGCACTAGCAGTCTGGACTCCTTGCTTGGTGCCCTGCAATAAACGCTGCGCTTTCCTTAACCACAATCTGGTGTCAGCAGATTGGCTTTACTGTGCCCGAGTGAATGGACTGAAGTTTGGTTTGGTAACAATAGTAAAGGTATGGTTTCATTATATATACACAGGTGTGCTCTACATCTTGATATAAAATGTGTTTCTTTCTGCAGATCAGAGGCAAAGACTTCTGAAACCCAGTGCTCCAACTTGAGAAAGCTGTGGAGGCTGTGGTTCAGGCCCAGGGAATGAGCGTGGATGAAGTAGAATAGTATGCTGACTAGACCAGTGCTTCTCAAACTGCAGTGTGCCACTGAATGACCCAGGCGTCTGGTTGAAAGGCAGGTTCTGATTCAGCAAGCTGGGAAGGGGATGCTGCGGTTCTACATTTCTGTCAATCTCCTACACTTGGTTAGCAAGGCCTTGAACCCAGAGATTCTCAATAATGCTGTACATAAGAATCACATGGGAAGCTTTTAAAAACACTGCTGCCCAGGTCCCACCCCAGAACAATTCAGTTGGAATCTCTGTGGTGGGGCTCAGCATCCATAGGTTTTAAAAACTCCCCTGGTGATTCCAGTGTGCAGCCAGAAACAGTGGGTGCTGGTTCCCTGGAGTACCCCCAGTGCCTGAGCTGAGGTGGGAGGGAAGTGAGGTGTGGGGTCAGGTCTGGTGTCTGAGCAAATGATCCAGTATCACAAAGGGCAAGAGATTTCTTAGGAATGGACCATTTGCTCCTTAGTGGAGGTGAAGGGAGGGATTTCTGAAGGAATTCTTTGGCGTGGGGCTATCTGCTAACCCAGGTCACATCCTCCCAGGACCAAGAACAGACCCGTGCCTTCACCTTATCAAGCAAGTCAGAGCTCCCCACAGCTGCTCCGGGGGCTGGGCTAACATGCCCCCAAGCAGTTCAGACATTTTCAGAACCTTACTAGGGCAGTGGGAGGAGGTGCTGCCAGCTGCTCCCACACCCTGCCCCCTCTGCCCTGCTAGAGAAAGAGCCAGATGAGTCCAGAGATTACAAACCCTGGATCAACATGGACTATTCAGGATGAAGCGCCACGGTCCTGGGTTCTGACGCCCTCTGGTGGACACCTAGAGTTGAAGTTGGTAACCAACAAGCAGACTACCACGTCCAGGTACTCTTTTATTTATTTATTTTTTAAACTTTTAATACAATTTTTAAAGGTTACTTTCCATTTACAGTTATTACAAAATATTGATTGTATTCCCTGTGTTGTACAGTACACCCTTGAACCTATCTTACACCCAATAGTTTGTACCTCCCATTCCCCCACCCCTACACCACCCCCCACTGGTAATTAGTTTGTTCTCTGTATCTGAAAGTCTGCTTTTTTGTTTTATTCATTAGATTTTTGTATTTTTTAGATTCCACATATAAGTGATATCATACAATATTTGTCTTTCTCTGTCTGATTTATGTCACTTAGCATAATGCCCTCCAAGTCCATCCACGTTGCTGCACATGGCAAAATTTTGTTCTCTTTTATGGGTGAGTAGTATTCCATTGCATGTGTGTGTGTGTGTGTGTGTGTGTGTGTGTGTGTGTGTGTGTGTGTGTATTACAGCTTCCTTATCCATTCATCTGGGTTTTTTTGGTTGTTTTTGCCTCAGAAAATTTACAATTTATTTCTTTAGATTGAAGTATAGTTGATTTACAATGCTGTGTTAGTTTCTGGTGTACAGCAAAGTGATTCAGCTATACATATATATATTCTTTTTCATATTCTTTTCCATTATAGTTTATTACAAGGTATTGAATATAGTTCCCTTGGCTATACAGTAGGTCCTTGTTGTTTATCTATTTTACATATAGTAGTTTGTATCTGCTAGTTCCAAACTTCTAATTTATCCCTCCCCCTCCCCTTTCCCCTTTCCCATTTCCCCTTTCCCCTTTGGTAACCATAAGTTGGTTTTCTACATCTATGAGTCTGTTTCTGTTTGGTAAATAAGTTCATTTGTATCATTTTTTTTAGATTCCACATATAAGTGATATCATATGGTATTTGTCTTTCTCTGTCTGGCTTACCCTACTTAGTATGATGATCTCCAGGTCCATCCATGTTGTTGCAAATGGCATTATTTCATTCTTTTTAACGGTTGAGTAATATTCCATTGTATATATACACCACATCTTCTTTATCCATTCACCTGTCAATGGACATTTAGGTTGCTTCCATGTTTTGGCTATTGTAAATAGTGCTGCTATGAACATTGGGGTGCAAGTATCTTATCGAATTAGAGTTTCTGTCTTTTCTGGATATATGCCGAGGAGTGGGATTGCTGGATAATAAAGTAGTTCTATTTTTAGTTTTTTAAGGAAAACTAAAACTGTTTAGTTTCCTTTTTTAAGGAAAACTAAACTCGATACTGTTCTCCATAGTGGCTGCACCAATTTACATTCCCACCAAGAGTGTAGGAGGGTTCCCTTTTCTCCACACCCTCTCCAGCATTTATTTATCGTTTGTAGACTTTTTGATGATGGCCATTCTGACTGGTGTAAAGTGATACCTCATTGTAGTTTTGATTTGCATTTCTCTGATAATTAGCAATGTCAAACAGCTTTTCATGTGCCTTTTGGCCATCTGTATGTCTTCTTTGGAGAAATGTCTGTTTAGGTCTTCTGCGCATTTTTTGATTGGGTTGTTCGGTTTTTTGTTATTGAGTTGTATGAGCTGTTTGTATATTTTGGAAATTAAGCCCTTGTTGGTTGCATCATTTGTAAGCATTTTCTCACATTCTGTAGGTTGTCTTTTCATTTTGTTCATGGTTTCCTTTGCTGTGCAAAAGCTGATAAGTTTGGTTAGGTCCCATTTGTTTATTTTTGCTTTTATTTCTATTGCTTTGGGAGATTGACCTAAGAAAACATTGCTACGATTTATGTCAGAGAATGTATTGCCTATGTTCTCTTCTAGGAGTTTTATGGTATCATGTCTTATACTTAAGTCTTTAAGCCATTTTGAGTTTGTTTTTGTGTATGGTGTGAGGGAGTGTTCTAACTTCACTGGTTTATATATGGCTGTCCAGCATTCCCAGCAACACTTGAAGACCGTCTTTTCTCCATTGTATATTCTTTCCTCCTTTGTTGAAGATTAGTTGACCATAGGTGTGTTTATTTCTGGGCTCTCTATTCTGTTCCATTGGTCCATATGTCTGTTTTTGTGTCAAAACCATGCCATTTTCATTACTGTAGCTTTGTAGTATTGTCTGAAGTCTGGGAGGATCATGCCTCCTGCTTTATTGCTTTGGCAATTCTAGCTCTTTCATGGTTTCATATAAATTTTAGGATTATTTGTTCTAGTTCTGTGAAAAATGTCATAGGTAATTTGATAGAGATCACATTAAATCTGTAGATTGCTTTGGGTAGTATGGCCATTTTAACAATATTAATTCTTTATCTCCCTTTTTGATGGAATGTAGTCTTGATCTATCACGTACCCAAGCCAATGTCAGGCACAATCAAAGAAGACATGACCCGTCATACAGAGTGAAGTAAGTCAGAAAGAGAAAAACAAATACAGTATGCTAACACATATATACGGAATCTAAGGAAAAAAAAAAAGGCCATGAAGAACCTAGTGGCAAGACGGGAATAAAGACACAGACCTACTAGAGAATGGACTTGAGGATATGGGGAGGGGGTGGGGTGAGATGTGACAGGGTGAGAGAGTGTCATGGACATATATACACTACCAAATGTAAAATAGATAGCTAGTGGGAAGCAGCCGCATAGCACAGGGAGATCAGCTCGGTGCTTTGTGACCACCTAGAGGGGTGGGATGGGGAGGATGGGAGGGAGGGAGATGCAAGAGGGAAGAGATATGGGAACATATTGTATATGTATAACTGATTAACTTTGTTATAAAGCAGAAGCTAACACACCATTGTAAGGCAATTATACTTCAATAAAGATGCTTAAAAAAAAAAAAAAAAAAAAAAAAAAAAGACATGACCCATATGCATAATCAAGAAACTGCTAGTTGGGGGAAGCAAGACTAAACAAATAAAGGACTGACTCCTTTTATTCTTCACCTACTTCTTTACATCCCCCAGATCTGGCTTTCCTTGGAACTCACTGTGCTAAGTTTAGAAATGAGGAGCACTCAGGGCTACTGAGGTATTTTTTCACTTTTGGACCTCCCTGCTCTTCCTCTCTCTATCTTTGTTTAAATCTCCCCATTCGTAGTGTAGATACAGCACAATCCTTAGCTGACTGTTCTTCCTCTTTCTGCTTCAGTGATGACCATCCCAGGGAAGCTCATACCTGCTGCTTTTTTGGCCACCTCTGCAGTTTGGTCAGCTAATTTCCACTCATTGCCACCCCCACCTGCACACACACACACATCTGAGCTAATTAGGCCCACAGGATAGAGCTCCCTGCATCTGTGGCTGCCCTCTTGAGCCACGATGTTCATTGACTACCAGACACTTCCTTTTGGTCGCGCCAATCTGAGGAAGTGGCAACAGAACCCAAACTCTCAAATCCAGCCCTCTCTCCTCGACTCCCCTGGCTCTCTCATTTGCCCAGGAACCAGACTCAGGTCCTTGGCTGCCTCTTTCCACATCCCCTCCTTCAGCACTGTGTACAGACCCCAGACACTGCAGGGCTCCAGCCTGCCTCCTCCTCCCCAGACTCACTTCCTCTCAGCTACCACCTTAGTGCCGTTAGGGAGAACGTGGGTCCAAGACACCTCAATATCAACAGCCCCAAAGGAGGTGATCAGGTGGTTAAACCAATGGGAAACACTAGTTGGGGAGATCCAGGGCACCTGCATAAGTGCCTGAAGAATGTCTACAAGATAAGGACAGATTAACAATCTCATCGGTAGCACATCTGAGCTATTGGGATGGGTAAGAAAGGATTGTAAAGGTACCCTAAGAGGATAGAATCAAATCTGGGTTTGAGGGAAGAAACATACATTCTCAGTGGGAGAGGGATTTTTTGTTTGAACTAGAAATTATCTTAGAGAACATCAGGCCTAACCCCCTCATTTAGAAGTGAGGAAACTGAGGTCTTGAGATGTATAGCAGATTACCCAAGGACGTCCAGCAATTTAAGGGTGGTGATTGAATTAGATTAGAATCTCCATGACCCAGTTACAAATTCAGGACTCCTACTCTACTAATTCTTTTTCCCAACTTCCTAACCCCTCTAGCAAATACATATATACCATGCCAAAGCTGAGCGGCAAAAACAGAAGGGAGTAAGAATATCTTAGTGAGTTCTGATGATTTACATATAGAAATTATATATGGGCCAGTCTCTGTATGCTTGGTTGGGGGTGATGAGAAAACACCTTATGGAATTAGTTGAGGGGAATAGCTGGATATCAAGGAAGGCTGGGGCTGAGTTCTAGCATGGGAACAGGTTAGACCATCAGGCCTCCTTACCTTCCAGTTCATACATGCATGAATGCACCCGCACATAGTTTTTTCTTAAACACTGGTAGCCTGCGTGGATAGTAGTCAAACACACTTTGAGCTGACGAAGTTCCTGGTCCTTGGTGTGAGCACTTACATAGGATAGACTTTTTCAGCAGGGAGAGGAGCAGGAAACAGGGCAAAAAATACAGAAAAGAGAAGGGGCCGCAGGAATGATGCTACATCAAAAAGGTGTTATAGGATCTCTTTAGGTATTAAGGAAGCCTTTTATGTATGGAGAAAACATTTTTTATTAGTTTGTCAATTATCTTATGATTTGGTTTATGCTATTTTTTTTTTTTGCAGTGCAACAATTTGTATGAAATCAGTTTATCAATCTTTTCCCACATGGCACTTGGGTTTCTTTTAATTTAATTTTTATTTTATATTAGAGTATAGTTGATTTACAATGTTGTGCTAGTTTCAGGTGTACAGCAAAGTGATTCAGTTATACATATACATATATCCATTCTTTTTCAGATTCTTTTCCCATATAGGTTATTACAGACTATTGAGTAGAGTTTCCTGTGCTATGCAGTAGGTCCTTGTTGATTATTTTATATATAGTAGTGTGTATATGTTAATCCCAAACTCCTGATTTATCTCTTCCCCTCACTTTTCCCCTTTGGTAACCGTAAGTTTGTTTTTGAAGTCTGTGAGTCTGTTTCTGTTTTGTAAATAAGTTCATTTGTATCATATTTTTTTAGATTCCACATATAAGTGATATCACATGATATTTGTCTTTCTCCATCTGACTTACTTCACTTGGTATGATGATCTCCAGGTCCATCCATGTCGCTGCAAATGACATTATTTCATTCTTTTTTAATGGCTGAGTAATAGTCCAGTATATATATGTACCACATCTTCCTTATCCATTCCTCTGTCAATGGACATTTAGGTTGCTTCCATGTCTTGGCAATTGTAAGTAGTGCTGCTATGAACACTGGGGTGCATGTATCTTTTCGAATTATGGTTTTCTCAGGGTGTATGCCCAGGAGAGGAATTGCTGGATCATATGGTACTTCTATTTTTAGTTTTTTCAGGAACCTCCATACTGTTCTCCGTAATGGTTGTACCAGTTTACATTCCCATGAACAGTGTAGGAGGGTTCTCTTTTCTTCACACTCTCTCCAACATTTACTGTTTGTAGACATTTTGATGATGGCTATTCTGAACAGTGTGAGGTGGTACCTCATTGTACTTTTTTTTTTTTTATTTATTTAATTTATTTATTTATTTATTTTTGGCTACGTTGGGTCTTTGTTGCTGCACACGGGCTTTCTCTAGTTGCAGAGGCTACTCTTCGTTGTGGTGCGCGGGTTTCTCATTGCAGTGGCTTCTCCGGTTGTGGAGCACGGGCTCTAGGTGCATGGGCTTCAGTAGTTGTGGCGCATGGCCTTAGTTGCTCCGCGGCATGTGGGATCTTCCCGGATCAGGGATCGAACCCGTGTCCCCTGCTTTGGCAGGTGGATTCTTAACCTCTGTGCCACCAGGGAAGTCCCCTCATTGTACTTTTCATTTGCGTTTCTCTAATAATTAGTGACGTTGAGCATCTTTTCATGTGCCTCTTGGCCATCTGTATGTCTTCTTTGGAGAAATGTCTATTTAGATCTTCCCATTTTTTGGTTGGGTTGTTTGTATTTTTTGATAGTGAACTGCATGAGCTGTTTGTGTATTTTGGAGATTAATCCCTCGTTGGTTGCTTCATTTGCAAATATTTTCTCCCATTCTGTGGGTTGTCTTTTCATTTTGTTTATGGTTTCCTTTGCTGTGCAAAAGCTTTTAAGTTTAATTAGGTCCCATTTATTTTTGTTTTTATTTTCATTACTCTAGGAGGTGGATCCAAAAAGATATTGCTGCAGTATGTCAGAGAGTGTTCTGCCTATGCTTTCCTCTAAGAGTTTTATAGTATCCGGTCTTACATTTAGGTTGTTAGTCCATTTTGAGTTTACTTGTGTGTATGGTGTTAGAGAATGTTCTAGTTTTATTCTTTTACATGTAGCTGTCCAGTTTTCCCAGCACCACTTATTGAAGAGACTGTCTTTTCTCCATTGTATATTCTTGCCTCCTTTGTCATAGCTTAGGTGACCATAGGTGCATGGGTTTATCTCTGGAATTCCCATCCTGTTCCGTTGATCTATATTTCTGTTTTTGTGACAGTACCATACTGTTTTTTGTTTGTTTGTTTGTTTGTTTGTTTGTTTTAAATCATAGATAGAATTTTTACTCATTCATTCAAACATTTTTAAAAATTATTTATTTATTTATTTATTTATGGCTGTGTTGGGTCTTTGTTTCTGTGCGAGGGCTTTCTCTAGTTGTGGCAAGTGGGAGCCACTCTTCATCGCGGTGCGCGGGCCTCTCACTGTCGCGGCCTCTCTTGTTGTGGAGCACAGGCTCCAGACGCGCAGGCTCAGTAGTTGTGGCTCATGGGCCTAGTTGCTCCGCGGCATGTGGGATCTTCCCAGACCAGGGCTCGAACCCGTGTCCCCTGCATTGGCAGGCAGATTCTCAACCACTGCACCACCAGGGAAGCCCTACCATACTGTTTTGATTACTGTAGCTTTGTAGTATAGTCTGAAGTCTGGGAACCTGATTCCTCCAGCTCCATTTTTCTTTCTCAAGATTGCTTTGGTTATTTGGGGTCTTTTGTGCTTCCATACAAATTGTAAATTTTCTTGTTCTAATTCTGTGAAAAATGCTATTGGTAATTTGGTAGGGATTGCATTGAGTCTGTAAATTACTTTGGTAGTATAGTCATCTGACAGTATTGATTCTTCCAATCCAAAAACATGGTATATCTTTCCATCTGTGTCATCTTTGATTTCTTTCATCAGCATCTTATAGTTTTTCAGAGAACAGATCTTTTGTCTCCTTAGGTAGGTTTATTCCTAGGTATTTTATTCTTTCTGATGTGGTGGTAAATGGGATTGTTTCCTATAATTTCCCTTTCTGACCTCTTGTTATAAGTGTATAGAAATGCAACAGGTTTCTGTATATTAATTTTGTATCTTGCAACTTTACTGAATTCATTGAGCTCTGGTTGTTTTCTGGTAGCATCTTTAGGATTTTCTATGTAGAGCATCATGTCATCTGCAAACGGCGGCAGTTTTACTTCTTTTCCAATTTGGATCCCTTTTATTTCTTTTTCTTCTCAAATTGCTGTGGCTAGAACTTCCAAGACTATGTTGAATAAAAGTGGCAAGAGTGGACATCCTTGTCTTGTTCCTGATCTTAGAAGAATTGTTCACCATTGAGTATGATGTTAGCTGTGGGTTTGTCATATATGGCTTTTATTATGTTGAGGTATGTTTCCTCTATGCCCACTTTCTGGAGAGTTTTTATCATAAATGGAAGTTGAATTTTATCAAAAGTTTTTCTGCATCTATTAAAATGATCATTTGGGTTTTATTCTTCAGTTTGCTGTGTGTTGTATCACACTGATTGATTTGTGGGTATTGAAGAATCCTTACAAACCTGGGATAAATCCCACTTGATCGTGGTGTATGATCCTTTTAATGTATTGTTTGATTCAGTTTGCTAGTATTTTGTCAAGGATTTTTGCATCTATGTTCATCCATGTTATTGGCCTGTAACTTTCTTTTTTTGTGGTATCCTTGTTGGGTTTTGGTATCAGGGTGATGGTGGCCTCAGAATGAGTTTGGGAGTGTTCCTTCTTCTGCAATTTTTGGGAATAATTTCAGAAGGATAGGTGTTAACTCTTCTCTAAATGTTTGATAGATTTCACCTGTGAAGCTGTCTGGTCCTGGACTTTTGTATGTTGGGAAGTTTTTTAATCACAAATTCAATTCCAGGACTTGTGATTGGTCTGTTCATTTTTTGTATTTCTTCCTGGTTCAATCTTGGAAGATTGCACCTTTCTAAGAAATTGTCCATTTCTTTTAGGTTGTCCATTTTATTGGCATGTAGTTGCCTGTAGTAGGCTCTTATGGTGCTTTGTATTTCTGTGGCATCAGTTGTAATTTCTTTCTCATTTCTAATTTTATTGATTTGGGCCCTCTCCCTATTTTTCTTGATGAGTCTGGCTAAAGGTTTATCAATTTTATCTTTTCTTTCTTCCTTTTTTTTTTTTTTTTTGGCAGCACTGCATAGCTTGTGGGATCTTAGCTCCCTGACCAGTGACTGAACCCAGGCCTCAGCAGTGAAAGCGCCTAGTCCTGACCACTGGACCAGCAGGGAATTCCCAATTTTGTTTATTTTTTCAAAGACCCAACTTTTAGTTTCATTGATCTTTTCTATTGTTTTCTTCATCTCTATTTCACTTATTTCTGCTCTGATCTTTATGATTTCTTTCCTTCTACTAACTTTGTGTTTTGTTTGTTCTTCTTTTTTAGTTGCTTTAGGTGTAAGGTTAGGTTGTTTATTTGAGATTTTTCTTGTTTCCTGAGGTAAGCTTGTATCACTATAAACTTACCTCTTAGAACTGCTTTTGCTGTGTCCCAAAGGCTTTGGATTGTCGTGTTTTTGTTTTCATTTGTCTCTAGGTATATTTTGCTTTCCTCTTTGATTTCTTCAGTGATCTATTGGTTGTTTAGTAACATATTGTTTAGCCTTTACAGTTTTTTTTTTTTCTTGTAGTTGATTTCTAATCTCATAGCATGGTCAGAAAAGGTGCTTGATATGATTTCAATTTTCTTAAATTTACTGAGGCTTGCTTTATGGCCCAGCATGTGATCTATCCTGGAGAATGTTCCATGTGCACTTGAAAAGAATGTGTATTCTGCTGCTTTCAGATGGAATGTTCTATAAATATCAATGAAGTCCCCTTTGGTCTAATGTCTTATTTAAGCCTGTGTTTCTTTACTGATTTTTCTGTCTGGATGATCTATTCATTGATGTAAGTGGGCTGTTAAAGTCCCCTACTATTATTGAGTTAACATTTGCCTTATATATTGAGGTGCTCCTATGTTGGGGGCATATATATTTACAGTTGTTATATCTTCTTGGATTGATCTCTTGATCATTATGTAGTGTCCTTCTTTGTCTCTTGTAACAGTCTTTATTTTAAAGTCTACTTTGTCTGGTATAAGTATTGCTACTCCAGCTTTCTTTTGATTTCCATTTACATGGAATACCTTTTTTTCATCCCCTCACTTTCAGTCTGTATGTGTCTCTAGGTCTGAAGTGAGTCTCTTGTAGGCAGCATATACATGGGTCTTGTTTTTGTATCCATTCAGCCAGTCTATGTCTTTTGGCTGGAGCATTTAGTCCATTTACATTTAAGGTAATTATTGACATGTGTGTTCCTACTGACATTTTGTTAATTGTTTTGGATTTGTTTTTGTAGGTCTTTTTTCCCCTTCTTTTGTTCTCTCCTCTTGTGATTTGATGACTATCTTTAGTTTTGTGTTTAGATTCCTTTTTCTTTTTTGTGTGTATATCTGTTATAGATTTTTGATTTGTGGTTTCCATGAGATTTTTGTATAGCAATATATATATATATATATATATATGTGTGTGTGTGTATATATATATACACACACACACACACACACACACACACACACACACACATACACATACTTGTTTTAAGTTGCCGATCCCTTAATTTCAAATACATTTTAGATACCTTCCATTTGTACTCTCTCCCCTCACAATTACTGTTTTTGATATCATGTTTTACATCTAGTTGTTTTGTTTATCCCTTAACTACTTAGTGTGGATACAGATGATTTTGCTACTTTTGTTTTTAACTTCCCTACTAGCTTTGTGTACAGATTAATTCCTGTCTTTACTGTATGTTTTCTCTTACTGATGAGCTCTTTCATTTCATAATTTTCTTGTTTCTAGTTGTGGCCTTTTCTTTTTCACTTAGAGAAGTTCCTTTAGCATTTATTGTAAAACTGGTTTGGAATTCTTTTAGCTTTTGCTTGTCTGTAAAGCTTTTGATTTCTCCATCAAATCTGAATGAGAGCCTCCCTGGGTAGAGGATTCTTGGTTGTAGGTTCTTCCCTTTCATCACTTTAAACATATTGTGCCACTTCCTTCTGGTCTGCAGAATTTCTGCAGAAAAAATCAGCTGATAGCCTTATGGGAGTTCCCTTGTATGTTATTTGTTGCTTTTCCCTTGCTGCTTTTAATATTCTCTATCTTTAATTTTTGTCATTTTTATTACAACATGTCTTTTGGTTAATGCTGTATGGGACTCCCTGCACTTCCTGGACTTGGGTGACTGCTTCCCTTACCATGTTAAGGAAGTTTTCATCTGTTATCTCTTTAAATATTATATTTTCTCAGCCCTCAGGCTCTCTTCTCTTGGGATTCCCATAATACGAATACTAGTGCATTTGATGTTGTCCCAGAAGTCTCAAACTGTCCTCATTTTTTTTCATTCTTTTTTCTTTTTTCTATTCAGCAGCAGTGATTTCCACTACTCTGTCTTCCAGCTCACTGATCTGTTCCTCTGTATCATTTAGTCTACTATTGATTCCTTCTTGTGTATTTTGCATTTCAATTTTTGTATTCTTCATCTTTGTTTGGTTTTTCTTTATATTTTCTAACTCTTTGTTAAAAACTTATAACTTCTCGCTCTGTGCATCCATTCTTCTCCTGAATGCTTTGATCATCTTTACAACATTGCTCTGAACTGTTTCTCAGGGAGATTGCCTATCTCTACTTCACTTAGTTCTTCTTGGGTTTTATTTTGTTCCTTCATCTGGAACATATTCCTCTGCTGCCTCATTTTGTCTGAGCTTCTATTTGTATTTTTATGTATGTGGTATGTTAGTTAAGTTTCTCGACCTTGGAAAAGTGACCTTCTGTAGAAGACGTCGTATGCATCCCAGCAGTGCACTCCCCTCTCATCACCTAAGCTATATGCTTTAGGGAATCCCCCCTAAGAGGGCTGCATGGGTTCTTCTTTTGTGGTGGGCTGACTCTGTGGGCAGTGTGGTAGGCTTTTTGGCCCCTAGTCTTGTTGGTTGCCTGACCCTTCCATGTGTGGATGCTGCTTGCTGCTGTTTAGCAGGGCTTGGTCACAAGGTGGCTATTTGTAGAAGCCTAGGGGACCCCAGGGCTAGTGCTAGCTCACTGGTGGGCAGTGTCAGGGTCCTGAAGACTCTGGGTCTGTTGCCCACCCACTGGCAGGTGAAGCCAGATCCTGGGGTTAATGTTGTACTAGTGGCAGGCAGAGCTGGTTCCTGGAGTCTGGCTGCAGGGCCCAGGGATCCCAGAGCTTGTTTCAGATCGTTTGGGGCAGATGAGTTCTTGACACTGTTGGGCATGGGGGCCAGGATGTCCCACAGGTTACGTTGGCCTGCTAGTGGGCAGGGCCAGGGCCCATCTGGTCCCAGGGTAGGGTCTGACCTGCTCTTGGTGGTCTGCAGGGTACGGGATCATAGTTTTCTTGCTTCTGGCACCTGCCCACTGGTGGGTGGAGCTGGGTCTTGGCCCTCTGGTGGGCAGGGCCATGTCTAGAGGCATATCTAGAGGTGGCTGTGGGCTCAGGAAGTCTTTAGGCATTCTGTTTGCTGATGGGTGGGGCTGTCTCCCTGCGCAGTTAGTTGTTTGGCCTGAGGTGTCCCAGCACTGGCACCTACAGACTGTTGGGTGGGTCCAGCAGCCACCAGTAGCAGTGCTCATGCAGCTGAATGCCCCCCAAAATGTCTGCAGCCAGTGTCCATGTCCCCAGGGTGAGTTGCAGCCATCTCCCCCCAACCCCTGCTGCCTCTCCAGGAGGCTCTCTAAGACCAGCAGGTAAGTCTGGCCCAGGCTCCTATCAAATTCCTCTTTTTGCCATGTGTCCTGGTGCACATGAGATATTATGTGTGCCCTTTAAGAGTGAAGTCTCTATTTTCCCCAATCTGATGGGGCTCCTGTAATTAACCCTGCTGGCCTTAAAGCCAAGTGCTCTGGGGGCTTGTCTTCTCTGTGCTGGACCCCTGGGCTGGGGAGCCTGATGTGGAGGTCAGAACTCTCACTCCTGTGGGAGAACCTCTGCAGTATATTTATTTTATAATTTGTGGGCCACCCACCTAGGGCATATGAAATTTGATTATATTGCAAGTCTGCTCTTTCTACCCGTCTCATTGTGGTTCTTTCTTTATGTCTTTAGTTGTAGAAAGTCTTTTCTTGTAGGTTCCAGTCTTTTTCACTGATGGTTGTTCTGCAGATAGTTGTGATTTTGGTGTGCTTGTGAGAGGAGGTAAGCTCAGATCTTTCTACTCTCCCATCTTGGCTGCTCTCCTCTTCATTCTTTTTTATTTCTGCTCTTCAGACTGGATAATTTCCATTGCTTTACCTTTAAGTTCACTAATACTTTCTTCTGTCTGCTCAAATTTGCTGTTGAATAACTCTAGTGAGTTTCTCATTTCTGTTATTTCACTTTTAAGCTCCAGCATTTATTTGGTCCTTTTAATATTTTCTATCTCTTTACTGATATTCTCATTTGTTCTACATAGTTTTCCTGATTTCCTTTACTTCTTTGCCCATGGCTTCCTTTAGCTCATTGAGCATGTTAAGTCAACTGTCTTAAATATCTTTAATAATTCCAGTGTCTGGGCTTCCTCAGGGATGGTTTCTGTCGAAATCTTTTTTCCCCCGTGATTGGGCTATACTTTCCTGTTTCTGTTTCCTGTAACTCTTTTATTGAGAACCAGATACATTGAGCATTATGTTGTCTTAACTCTGAAATCTAATTCTCCCTCTCCTCAGGAATTGGTAAATCTTGCTAGTTGAGGGCCAGAGCCATTGTTTGTGACTTCTCCAAACTATTTTTGCAAAGTGTGTATTCCTTGTTTTGTGTGGTCACTGAAGTTTCTATCTGATATCTCTACAGTCAGCCAGTAAGCTGACAATATTTCCTCAAATGTCTAGCTCCCAAAGGGAAATACTGTCTCTAATCCCCTGTAAACCACTTTAGTTCATGGGGGTTGAAACAATGGCCAACCTTTTTGCTGGCCCCTCAGTGATCAAAAGCAGCAATTATCAATCAAAACACACAATCCTAATATTTGGAGGACAAGTTTCTTATTGTCCAGGAAGCTGCACCAGGAATATGGGCCACCATCTCTCCTTTCTGCTCCCTGCTTCAGAGGATGGTAGTGGAGGAATGGTGGCCACTATGTGAAAGACCAACATTCCCAAGAATTTACTGATTTACCAGTCTCTTCATCAAGCTGTACCCTGAACATTGCAAGTATTTAACTAGACTCCAGAATTCCAAAATAGTTGCTTTAGACAGTTCTTGCCAGCTCAGTAGTTGTTTAGGTGGAGAAATGGCTTCCTTCCCTGACATCATTCCATTTCTTTTTATTGCCAAATAATATCACATTGTAGGCTTATACCACATTTTGTTTATTCATTCATCAGGTAATGGACATTTGGGTTGTTTTCAATTTTTAACTATTATGAATAATGCTTCTATGAACAATCGCTTATAAATTTTTGTGTGGACTTGTGTTTTTATTTCTCTTGGGTGTATACATAGGCATGAAATATCTGGGTGTAATGATTACCATTATTAACAATGATTACTATTATTAACCTTGCATTCCTAGAATAAACCCTACATGGTCATAATATATTATCCTTTTATATATTGTTGGATTCAATTTGCTAGTCTTTTGTTAAGAGTTTTTGCATCTACGTTCATGATAATATTGGTCTGTAAATTTTGTTTTTGTAATGTCTTTGTCAGGTTTTGGTATGTTATACTGACATCAATAGTTTCCTCTGCCTCTATTTTCTGAAAAAGTTTGTGTAAGGTTAGTGATAGTCCTTCCTTGAATGATTGATAGACTTCACCAGTGAAACCGAGTCTAGAGTTCTTTATGGAAAGTTATGATAAATTCTGTTTATTTGATACAGGGCCATTCAGATTTCCTGATTTTTTCTTGTATTAATTTTGATAATTAAATTTATCAATACATTTGTCTACTTTATGTAAGTGGTCTAATTTGTTGGCATAAAATTGTTCGTGATATACCTTTATTATCCTTTAATGTCATAGGATCTGTAGTGATAACCTTTTTCATTCTTGTTATTGGTAATTGTTTTCCATCATTTTTTTTTTCTTGATTGCTCTAGCTAGGGGTTTTTCTATTTCATTATTCATTCCAAAGAATCAGATTTTGGCTTTGTTAATTTTATCTATTGTATGATTTTCATGTCATTGATTTTTGTTCTTTATTGTATTTCCTTTCTTCTATTTCACGTGAGCTTACTTTGCTTTTCTTTCTCTAACTTATTAAGATGGAAACTTAGGTCATTGATTTTAGATGTTTTTCTAATATAATTATTTAAAACTATAAGTTTCCCTCTAAGCCATGACTATTCAATAGCACTTTCTGCAGTGATGGAAGTATTCTGTTTTCTGCTGTCCAGTACAGTAGCCACTAGCCATATGTAACTATTGAGCACTTGATATGTGGCCAGTGTGTCTGAGGAATTGAACTTTTGTATTAATTTAAATTTAGTCACATGTATCCAGTGGCTTCTGTAATGAGCAGTGCATCTCCAAGCACTGCTTTACCTGCATCCACAAATTTTATGTTGTAATTATCATTAAATTTAAAATATTTTCTAAGTTCCCTTGTGATTTCATCTTTTTGATGAATAAATTATTTACAAATGTGCTGTTTAATTTCCTGAGGTTTTGGGGGTTTCTGGATATGTTGTTACTGATTTTAAATTTTTAATTTAATTCCCTTGTTATCAGAGAACACACCATGTATAATTTCAATACTTTTTAATCTGAGCCTTGTAGAGCCCAACATATGGTCTATCTTGAATTTACCATGCATACCTCAAAAAAAATAGTATTTTGCACTTGTTGGAGGTAGTGTCCTATAAACATCAATTAGATTGAGGTGGCTGATAAAGTGGTTCAGATCTTTTGTCCTGATTTGTCTAATTGTTCTAATGACTGCTAAGAAGTGGGTGTTAAAATCTACTATGGCAGGATTATGTTTCTCCCCACAATGCTATAAACTTCTAATTCATGTATTTAAGGCTATCAGGCATCCTACATACATATTTATAATTGTACTATCTTCCCAATGAATTGTCCTGTTTATCATGAAATGTTCCTATTTTTATCTATGATAATCTTTGTCTTAAAGTCTATTTTTATCTGGTGTTTATGTAGCCACTCTTGTCTTATTATGCTAATTTGCATGTTCTTTGTTTTCCATCCTTTAACTTTCAACTTATCTGTGTTTTTAAAGTGTTTCTTGTAGGCAGCATTTATTTATTTATTTATTTATTTATTTATTTATTTATTTATTTATTTTTATTTATGGCTGTGTTGGGTCTTCGTTTCTGTGCGAGGGCTTTCTCTAGTTGTGGCAAGCGGGGGCCACTCTTCATCGCGGTGCGGGGGCCTCTCACTATCGCGGCCTCTCTTGTTGTGGAGCACAGGCTCCAGATGCGCAGACTCAGTAATTGTGGCTCACGGGCCTAGTCGCTCCACGGCATGTGGGATCTTCCCAGACCAGGGCTCGAACCCGTGTCCCCTGCATTGGCAGGCAGATTCTCAACCACTGCGCCACCAGGGAAGCCCTGTAGGCAGCACTTAAATGAACTTTTTGATTAGAATGTTAACGTGTCACTAATGTAATTATTGATATAGTTGGACCTTGGCATATTTTATTAGTTTTTTGTTTGTCCTCTCTTTTTGTCCTTACCAACTCTCACGCTTTTTTTTTTTTAAGGTCACTTCTCCAAGCTTTACTCCCATCCACAGTCTGTTTGCCTGTGTTTACTTTTTAAGTCCTCAGGTGGGTTTCTTTTCCTTTCTTTTTTTTCTATTTTACTCAGAGTTTATCATCGTAAGCAGTGGAGGGATGGGTTGTAGGGGCTTACATTGTGATACTGGAACCAAAACTCCTTTCATGAAGGTTTCACGGCTATTCTCACTTACGCATAGACTATTTTGAAAGCATATGCAAGAAATTGGTGATTGTGGATGTTTAGAGGGAGAAATTGTGGGGACCAAGAGGAAAAACTTACTTTTCAATACAGATCCTTCTGCACTTTGACCATTAGTATGTAAACATTTTTCAAAAAAGGCATTAACAACTAGTCAAAATAATCAATTTGGGATGGATTAAACATTAGGTAGTTTAAAGGATAGATGTAGCAAACTACAAAGGCTTTAACTCAAGCACCTGAGAAGGTAAGCGCATTGATAGCTACAAGGAAGATAACGGTATCTGATGTGTTAAATTCCAAGCGAAGGTATATGTTGCAGATAACCAACCATATGTCTCTTCAAATATTTGTTTAGGGCTGCCTCCTGGCCCATCACCTTTCACAAGGCACATTTTCCTTAGAATAGTCATCTATTGTCTTGATGTTTTTCCAGGCTGTGCACGTGGCTACTAATTCTGACAGGGGAAAGCTTGGACATAGGTGAGGCAATTAAAAGGCTTCCCAATTCTAGTGGCTGCAATTCCTGCAAGTGTACTGAAGAATTCTGGCTGGCACTTGTAGCTACGAGATTCAGTTGTATAACGGTTTTTTTGGTAATTGCTTAGTAGAAAGCCTGTAAAATAAAACCCTTACCAGTTATGCCTTTTACTATAGAGCAGCAGTGTCCACTAACCATTAGCTATTGAGCACTCGAAATAGGGGTAGCCCAAATTGTGATGTGATAAGCACAATGGATTTTGAAGACTTATTATGGAAAAAGGAATATAAAATATCTTGGCAATAATTTTTAATGTGTACATGTTAAAATAATAGCATTTTGAATATATTGATTTCAAATATACTAAAATTCCATGTTTCTTTTTAGGTTTTTAATGTGACTAAAAATTAAAATTAGATAGGTAACTCACCTATTTTTGAGGCGGAGGGGAGACAAAATAGGTCCTGTTAGAATTTTCTTTTTTTTTAATTGAAGTATAGTTGATTTACAATGTTGTTAGTTTCAGGTGTACAGCAGAGTGATTCAGTTTTATATATATATTCTTTTTCAGATTCTCTTTCCTTATAAGTTATTATAAAATATTGAGTGTAGTTTCCTGTGCTATACAGTAGGTCCTTGTTGGTTATCTATTTTATATATAGTATTGTGTTTATGTTAATCCCAAACTCCTAATTTATCCTTTTCCCTCCCCCCTTTCCCCTTTGTTAACCATAAGTTTGTCTGTTTGTCTGTGGGTCTGTTTATGTTTTTTTTTTTTTTTTCTTTTAAATATGTGTAATTGCTTAAACTAGAATACCTTTCTGTATCAGGCTATCCAATGGTCTTTAGGAGGGAGCTAGGGAGAAGTTTTTTTTTTTTTCAAACTTCGGGTTTATTTATTTATTTATTTATTTATTTATTTTTGGCTGTGTTGGGTCTTCGTTTCTGTGTGAGGGCTTTCTCTAATTGCGGCAAACGGGGGCCACTCTTCATCGCGGCCTCTCTTGTTGCGGACCACAGGCTCCAGACGCACAGGCTCAGTAATTGTGGCTCACGGGCCCAGTTGCTCCACGGCATGTGGGATCCTCCCAGACCAGGGCTCGAACCCGTGTCCCCTGCATTGGCAGGCAGACTCTCAACCACTGTGCCACCAGGGAAGCCCCCTGTTTATGTTTTGTACATAGGCTCATTTGTATCTTTTGGTTTTGGGGGTTTTTTTAGATTCCACATATACGTGATATATGATATTTGTCTTTCTCTCTCTGGCTTACTTCACTTACCGTGATAATCTCTAGGTCCATCCATGTTGCTGCAAATGGCATTATTTCATTCTTTTGTATGACTGAGTAGTATTCCATTGTATATATATACCACATCTTCTTTATCCATTCATCTGTCCATGGGCATTTAGGTTGCTTCTGTCTCAGCTATTGTAGATAGTGCTGGCTATGAACATTAGGATACATGTATCTTTTCGAATTATGGTTTTCTCCGGATATATGCCCAGGAGTGGGATTGCTAGGTCATGTGGTAGCTCTATTTTTAGTTTTTTAATGAACCTCCATACTGTTTTCCATAGTAGCTGCACCAATTTACATTCCCACCAACAGTGTAGGAGAATTCCCATTTCTCCACACCCTCTCCAGCATTTATTGTTTGTAGATTTTTTGATGATGGCCATTCTGACTGGTGTGAGGTAGTACCTCATTGTCATTTTGATTGGCATTTCTCTAATAATTAGCGATGTTGAGCATCTTTTCATGTGCCTTTTGGCCATCTGAATGTCTTCTTTGGAGAAACATCTATTTAGATCTTCTGCCCATTTCTTTATTGGGTTGTTTTTTTGATACTGAGCTGTATGAGCTGTTTGTATATTTTGGAAATTAATCCAAAACAAAAAGGCAACCTACAGAATGGGAGAAAATATTCGCAAATGATGTGACCTGCTAGAGTATTCTTACTGAAAACCAATGACCAATTGGACATCCATATGCAAAAAAAAATGAACCATATACCCTTTGCAAAAATTACCTGAAAATAGCTCAGACCTAAATGTTAAATGGAAAAATAAAACTCCTAGAAGATGACACAGGGAAAAATCTAGATGGGTTTGGTGATACATGAAAGAAATAATTGATAAGCTGGACTTCTTTAAAATTAAAAAATTCTGCTCTGCAAAAGACACTTTCAAGAGAATGAGAAGACAAACCACAAACTGGGAAAAAATACTTGTAAAACACATATCTAATAAAGGACTGTTATCTAAAATATACAAAAAAAAGTCTTAAAACTCAACAATAAGAAAACAAACAACCCGCTTAAAATAGGAGCAAAAGATCTGAACAGTTCACCAAAGATATACACTTGGTAAATAAGAATATGAGACATCTTGTCATTAGGGAAATGTAAATTAAAGTGAGATACCACTACACACCTACTAGAATGGCCAAAATCCAAAACACCGACTCCACCAAATGCTGACAAGGACGTGGAGCAACAGGAACTCTCATTCACTGCTAGTGGGAATGCAAAATGGTATAGTTACCTTGGAAGACAGTTTGGAAGTTTCTTACAAAACTAAAGATACTCTTACCATATAATCCAGCAATTGCACTCCTTGGTATTTACCCAAATGAACTAAAACTTACATCCACAAAAAACCTGTACACGTTTATAGTAGCTTTACTCGTAATTGCCAAAATTTGGAAGCAACAAAGATGTTCTTTGGTAGGTGAATGGAGAAATAAACTGTTATATCCAGACAATGGAATATTATTCAGCACTAAAAAGAAATGAGCAATCAAGCCATGAAAAGACACAGAGGAATCTTAAATGCATATTACTAAGTGAAAAAAGCCAATCTGAAAAAGCTAGATTGAATGAATTGTATGATTCTAACTATATGACATTCTGGAAAAGGCAAAACTATGGAGACAGTAAAAATATCAAGGGTTGCCAGGGGTTCCTGGGAAGGGAAGATGAAGAGGCAGAGCACAGAGGATTTTCAGGGCAGTAAAATTATTCTGTATTGTACCATAATGGTAAAAATGTCATTATACATTTGTCCAAACCCATAGGATGTACACCACCAAGAGTGAATCATAATGTCAACTATGGACGATAATGATGTGTCAAGTTAGATTCATTGATTGTGACAAAGGTACTTCTTGGGGGTGGGGCTCTCAGGACGTCGATAGTGGGGGAAACGGGTGGGAGCAGTGTGCAGACAGGGAGTATATGGGACCTCTCTGTACTTTCTGCTCAGTTTTCCTGGGAACCTAAAACTGATCTAAAAAGTCTATTAAAAATGACAACAGTGTTCAAGCATTTTATTAAATCAGATGAGGAATCTCCACATTGTTGCACATACCAGATTGTATACAATTATAAGGGCATATCACTTGTTTACGAAGACACAGCTGAGCAGTAAGTTGACAAGTCTAATAAACCATGTTTAGCCAACTAAAATTTCAAGAACATTCAAAAGGAAACACAATAAAGGTCATGCAAGTTCTAGAATAGTGAATCATGACAAAGCTCACTCATTTTATGCTTTACCTTCAAAATGCACATGACATCTAAAACCAGAAAAAATCTGAAGACCAGTTGGTTGTCACTAGTCAGATACACATTTCATTCAGGAATATTAAGCCCTTTACCACTTACCGACTTGTTTGATTGTAAATAACTTAGTCCTAACTACAGAAAAGTTTTTTGAAGAGATTTACTGTTGTAAAATGTATGCCCATTGTTCATAATATGCCTTGAAGTCACTGAACTTTCATTAAAATACAATAAAGCATGATACTCAAACCAGGAATCCCAGCTATGACCTTTTCACTTACCACTAACTATCAGTTCAAGATAAAACACTGTAAAGACTAAAATAGACTGTGAATGGTCAAATCAGTGAGACTGTATTAATCTACATCTATTTTAACTTACATAAATGACACTAAGTTTAAGAATCTGAAGAGACCCTATGGACTTTTTCTTAGGCGACAGTATTGAACTGCCTCAGAACAAATAGCTGATTATCAGGTTTATAATGATGGCTGAGTAGAAAATAAATTCCTGACTGATGTAGCCTCAAACTTATTTGTTCACATCTATGTTTAACTTATAACCACCAAATCCTAATGGTTGGGGAGACATGATCAAATACCTCTCTGCAAGCTTCATCTCCCCACACCCTCCACTCCCCCCTCCCCCCTCCCCCCAAACTCCTATATAAGTTTCCCCTGCTCTAAGCTAAAAGGTCAATTCTGGATTCAGACTTGTATGAACTAAGTTTATAGGCGATAACATGCAAATAAGGGGATAAAGTTAAATTCGTTTGACAACAGCAAACATTATAAATGTATGCTACTATCCCACTAAACAGAAGACCTGGGGAAACCACAAATATAACAAAACACAACGTTAGGTTTAAAAACAAAGACTCTTGAAGGAAGTAATTTTATTTTACAGTGGTTGAAGTTATCCACCAAATGCTTAATGACCTCCATGTTTCTGCAACTAAAACTAAAAGAGAATAAGAGGGAGCTGGGAATACATGTTAGATACTAACGATCTTCAAGCTTTGAAGACGTCATTGCATGAAGAAAATTATGGGAAACACTGTTCCCGATAATTACGTACACCCTTAGTGTAACATATGGAGATCACTGTCTCCGATATAGACACTGTGGTAGGCAAAAACTACCTTGTTCTTTATACATTATGGAAGACACTGCTCCCGATAATGTGAGTTAGGTTTGTGAAAAAGGTACTGGAAATTTTGCAAAATTCGAATTAAAGTTACACCTTGGATAAATTGAGCTGTAAAATTTTGCATGTATGAGTACGATCACAGCTCTTAAGTGACATTAATTTATAACTTGGTCACAATTCACTGCATTTAGGGGAACTGCTGTTTTTATCTGGTTAGCTAAATAGAAATTTAACTTGATTAGCAACCACTAATTAAATTTAATTCTTCTCCAAGACTTAGCTTTATAATTTTATTTGGCTTGCGGTTGTTTTCTAACACCCGTAAGTGTCGACCACAAATGCAAAACTTCCAGTATCTGTTGGGTTTTATTAGCAGATGCTGCTATTATTTAAAAAAAAAACGACAGTATAACTGTCATAATTATGGAAGGCACTGCTTCCGATAATTATCTTCTATAAAAAAAACACCATTTATAGTGAACTCTGTCACTGATAAATAAACAATAAATATCTCAGTGCCAAAATGACAGGAAGCTTTTCCAAAAAATTAACACTTTGGCCAAAATTTGGCAGTGTGTTCTTTAAAGTCTGACGAACTGAGTTTGAAATTAAACACCTAAAACTTGGTTCTCTTTCAAAATACCTTGGAAAAAACGAAAACAAAAAACTAACAAAGGTTTATGGGACGAGGGACAGAGGAAGAGGAAATAGACTAGGTCTTTGGCTTCTGGTCTCCTCTTTTCATACATAATCTTGAGGTTAACACATTAAGGCCTTACTCCTGTGATTAAACAGTTGAACCTCCTTTTTATGCAGCTGAAGGACCTCTATTTCAGACCTCACTGGCAAGAAAACAAGTCCCATCTCTTCTGAAAGTGAACTGTTTCACTTTCAGATGTGGAAACCAGCTAAATCCTTAAAGAAGGCAGAGATCTCACGTGGAGAGTAAAGCCTTACAGCCTGGGATCTCCTATCTGGCATCCAGTGAAGGTGGAGGATCACGCTAAGCTGCCACTTTCCACCTTCAGCAGGTATCACCTTCCGCCTCCAATTCAGAAGATACCAGTTCACGTACTTAGGATTTAGAGCAATAGTTCACGTAACTGGTTCTGACTTTTTCATAACTGTAACAGGAAAGAGGCAGTTTACCATTACAAAGCACTTAAAACTCTAGAGAGAATCAGAGAAAATATTCTATCGTGAACATTTTTTTAAGTGGTTAGTCACTTTAACTTGAAGTGCAGGTACCTACCCTGTATTAAAAGCTGCTGCCTAAAGACATCTAGCAGTACCAAGATTGGGTAGAATTTTAACAGTATTAGGTTTTGTAGCCCTACTGAAAATTTAGCACAACCAACACAAGTCTAGGAACCACACTACCCTGATGTTCTTATATAAGTTATAGGTATCACATTTAAAATTCATTGTCAATGTCCCAGATGTCACCAGAGAGGGCATTTGCAGCTCCCTGAATAGTCCAAGTTGCTAGAGCCAACTGGTTTTTCAACAGTGTTTGATTAAAAGCACTGTTATTTTTCTGCCGCAGCTTCAAGTGCTCTAGTAAAGCTGACAGAGTGTGAGAGCCAGAGCCCCAGAAGATATGTCGGAAAGGAGACTCTCTTGGAGATACGTAGGGTGACAGGAAGTGATATTCCACCTACGAAAACAAAACATACAAGGGAGCTTACACAGTGCTCTGACTTTTGTTGTGAGGAAAGGACCTGATAGAGTAAAACAACTGTCATTCTCTCACTTCAAATGTTAAAATTTCCCTGAATTTAAGAATGTTGAGAACAGGCTACTAATCTTCTAATGTTAAAATTGTAAAGCAAGTTGTCAATTCCTTTGTAAACTCTAACTGCATTGCGTTTTTGGTTTTTTTTTTTTTGGTCGGAGGCTATACAGGGAAGGTTTACAAGTTTCCACTGTAATGCAGTCTTCTGCTTCTTCCAAGCAGACTAGGCTAAAAGCAGCTAAGGGCTAAATTAAACAGAAATACCATTAATGATCCCTTCTTTAAAATGTTTTTAAAGCCTAAAAAAGTTAATACGAGGTCAAATGTCTTTTGTATTTCCAGTTTAGATATGTTGGCTTTATACCTTGCTAATAAGTAAAAGTTAAAATTTGTGCTGAATTCTAAAGCAGCAAAGGATTCTAGGCTCCTGGAATTATTACTCTACTTTTTAGAAACACAAGATTTACCAATTAAAAATGCACATACTTGAATTCCTCCTTTTCTAAGGGTTTACGTACTTTCATGATACGGTCATTGATCTCCCTCATGACAAATCTGTTTGTCCTCTCAGCATTCTTATAATCGGTTGTTAGTCTAGACGTAGCACGGAAGAAGTCTCCACGAGCAGAATACAGCCACTGTAGATTCAGACCCATCTCCTGAAGCAGAAAGATATTAAACTCACTATTTATTAGATGTTATATTTCTAAGGATGTTATTCTATATACCTTTCTAAATTTAGGTGTACTAACTGAAATGATTCTGATACAAGGGGGTGAGACTCACAGACAACCTCAAGCCAGCAAAAGCTAGACTTAACCATCTTGTACAGGAGGTTCCAAGTTCTATAAACTCATAACACGCTCATATTTAAGCTCAGCAGATAGTACAATTATCCATTCTTAGTCTCATAAGAAAACCATCCTCATCAAGAAATGTAATATAATGTACTTAGTAAAAGTATATAATCCTGTGTAGTATATTCTTTCTGGTTCATTTTCCCTTTGGTGGCAAACTTCAAACATTTTGGTTCAGTGAACTTCAAAATCTAGTTATTTCCATCTGGTAAGTCCCAGTTTCTGATCAGTTACAATTAGTTTCAAGTAAGCCAATCCTAATCATTAAGATTCGGTTATCAATGATTTACTTCATTTAAGGGATCTGTTAAATTGACTTCTAGTACCATAAAAGCCACTTATTAATATTAATTTGGTTTTATCAAATGTTTGAATATTAGACACAAAGGATCAACACTAAATAACACTTTAACCACTGGCTATGTTCTCTCTCCATCCATGTCATCTCTGCAAGGCACATGTGGCCCAACTCACAGGTTCAGAGTCATAGTTGAGATCTTTATATTCTCTAGGCCCAAGTTCTTTATGGGTTGCTTGGGATACATGAATGAGAGAAAGCTTAACACCATTTTAGATTCTGAAAGACTTGCTGTGGGCTATCTACAACCTTCGGCCTCCCAACTTCCCTTTCAAATGAGTTACGGATTCTAAGTGAAATTATACTTCAGTTCACTTTAAAACATACTTTGGCTACCAATCATGCTGTCCAGGAACAGCTAGACATTATTCTTCAAACTGCTTGATACTTCAGCAGTAAGAACCTGATTTTAGTTAGCGCTCACCTTTATGTCTGCTCTGAACTGGTTCATTTCTCTCACAAACCAAAGTATTTTGTCATTATACATCTCATAGTTCAGGTTCAATTCAACATCATGGGTAAGTTTAATCACAAGCAGACCGGCTACTTCTGCTGCTGCACGTGCCATTTTGTTCAACTGAGGAACATTCTGATTCAGTACCTCATAGGTATCCATGGGAGTACCCAAATAAGGGTAATCTGTGTCCTGGAAAACAAAGGTAGGTTAATGTACTCAGGTGGGTTATAAGACTAGGAACCTCACATTCTAGTTTCCCCATCAAAGTAACAGTAACTGTAATTCTTCCTCTGCTTCTAATATATTCCTACTCCAACTTTATCTCATCTCCACTACTTTAAGAAGATACGGCTTTTGCTAGTTCCTCTGAACCTAACCTACTCCTGGAATGATTAGTTTCTTCTAGGTTCCATAGAATCCCTGCTCTATCAATCACATCACAGACCCTAAACAGATTTCTAGCCAAATTCCTTGAGGTTATATCCTTGTTCCCTTCTCTCTGGGAAGTTTGGCCCATATTAATGAGGAAAGAGGAGAGCATGCATGAAATGTACTTTCAATATAAAGTGTTACTTTTAGATAAAAATTTACCTTCTTCTTCTTCATGCAGCATTCATCCATTCATACATGTTACCTTTCTAACAAGACCGTTTGATGCTCACAAGAACTTCTCTCCACTTTCACTGGACAACTTTAGTAGCTATTTCTTCAACTCTATTCCCTACCACTGTCCTCGGTGACAATCTCATTGGCAATCCTTTGGTTTGACCTCAATTCTTTACTTTCAGACTGTATATATCTGTATTACCTATACCTCTGAACCAGCACTGCTAGGAATCATTAAGAAGTTTTTAAAAAAAACATGACTTCTGAAGGTCAACAGAAATCATCCATAAGTTTCCTCAACCCTAGGACCTGACACTCACTTCTTCCTAAAGTACTAAATAGACATAATGACCAGATATTTCAATACCATTCATACTGTTGCTCTAGCAGAAAGGGGAATTCCAGCTATGTTAATCCCCAAATCCAGATCTTTCATCACTCCCTCACTTCACACCTTTCCGTCCTAGTTCCAGGCTAAAACCCCCAGTGGTTAAGAAGTCTATTAAGGGCCTGGCCTCTACTGGATCATCAATTTGATGCCAAAGTCAACAGCTTCCATGCTGACCCGCTATGGTAACTCTGGGATCTCTTCACACCGCAGAAGAGCCTGCTACGGAGCTGGTTTTCCAACTCTAGCCCTTCAGCACAGAAGCCTTCATCATTCTTTTTACTCTGCCTGGTTTTCAGTGCCTTCTAATTGGCTCTTGTACCAAGTCAATCTTGTTTTCCAACTTGGTCAGTTCAAAGTTCTGTCTCTTAAAAATCTTACCTCTGTTTGGTTTTTCTGCTTTTATCTATAATCCCTGCTTAAGAGACTAACATCTCAGGACGAACATCTACAACCGTATTTCAACAGGCATCAAGAACAGTATTATTATCCTATAGAACTTTGTTTGAAGGAAATATTCTATACTGCACTGTTCAATAGACGGCCTTGTTATTAAAACTCATCATACATAACTGAAGAAGTTTAGCAAATAAACTCAAATGCTAACTAAGGCAAGATTAAAATTCTATCTTAAGACTGATAATAAGCGAGATTACAATAACTGCATGTATCTAACTTCTCAAAACATATAAGCACTCTAGGAAACTTGGCCTCAAAACTGACGAAAGAAGATCTAAGATATAATGCTGTAGCGTTCTTCAGACTTACCTCACAAAAACAGAAAGAGACTGCTGGGATTCCAGAATATGCAAGGAAAGGGAAAGCAGCATTATCAAAAGAAAGTTTCTCGCTGCAAGAAAAGCAGGAATGTGTTTTTAGAAAGTTATCTGAAGAAAAAGACTGCTACATGCAACCCTACCCTACCCCCAAGTAAATTTTAACTCACTGCAAGGTTATGTTTAAACCTCTACCTAACACAGTAGGTGCTACTTATTGAGTGACTCTGCTTTTCTATTAGCTATTCATTCACTTTTCTCAGCTTACACTTTGTTGATCCAGTTGCTGTCCCGATATAGAGAGAGCCCAGTAACTGGATGTTTCACCTGTAAAATAAGGAATTATTTTATCATTACAATGAACCTTTCTGGACTTATTCATTCAGGCTAGTCACTAACATTTTTCTCTATAAACATCTATTAAAAATATTAAATTTTTTATTATATCTTCTTGAAAAAAATTTAAGACAGTTAAAACAATCCCAAATTTCTGAAGTTACTTCTACTAGGCTCGTGCTGTTAGTTCCTCTAGTTATGGTGAGAAAAAAAAAGTTTTCCTTCTTAACATTTTAAAGGTGACTTCACCACAGTTTTAAAAGCCCTCTCTAGGCCCGCGCACCGCGATGAAGAGTGGCCCCCACTTGCCGCAACTAGAGAAAGCCCTCGCACAGAAACGAAGACCCAACGCAGCCATAAATAAATAAATAAATAAACCCAAAGTTAAAAAAAAAAAAAAAAAGTTGTGCCATTTAAAAAAAAAAAAAAAAAAAAAAAGCCCTCTCTAGTCTTTATGATCTGCCTATCTTCTTTCTGGTTTCTTCCTTCCAGCACATTTTATACTACTGCCAGCCTAACCTGCAAGTACATTACTGCCCTGTTGGAGACCCTATAGCAATCCCTAGTTTCCCATGGGATCAAGGTCAAGTTCCCTGACCCTTATTTCTCGCCAACTTCAGTCACTCCAATATATTGTCTCTAATCCCATCAGGGAAACTTTGTTCCTCACTCATTCACATGTCTGTTTTTATTCAATGACTATCTCATCTGGCCTTCTTATTTAAGTCTCAGGTATGGTTCAAGTTCATTTAAACCTTCCTTAACATTCTGACTCTATAGATAACCTCTGTGGGCACCTACAGTTTAAATATCAATGTTTTTCATCTTAATTTTTTGTCTAATTTACATTACACTTTCATAAGTAGGTATACACTCACATCTTGCATCGTCTTCTCAATAAGCGAATACAACAGTGGGCTGGAAGAAACTTTGAACTTGCTGGTACCTGCAAAGAGATTATTTTAACATTGCTCCTTCTTTAGTCAAGCAATTTGCACACTGCTACTTCTATAAAACTACTTGGCAAACAGGAAGACAATAACCTAGATCAGTGGCATATACAACAACTGTCGTCTTAATGAAGTAGATAAAAAAATGGTTGAGTCAAGCTCTTTCGTGACTGATAACCCTAATTTCACTCAACTGAAGCTCTTACTCCTTGAGTTTGCATATTTAATGTTAATGACCTGTTTTTCTGGTACCTTTCTGGTTCACCCATGTTAGGGCAGGCATCTATTAGCTACAGTAAGCTTGCTATATTCAATACATTCTGCTGCAAAGGTAAAATGGCAATAATGACTAATCTAATAAAATTTAGTTTAATTGTAACGCCTTCCTTTTTATTCTCAAAGTAGACATTTCATTACTCTCCAGTTCATCCAATTTATTCAGCCAGTTCATCCACTAGCTACATCTGTACTTTAAATAACACCGAACTCTTTCAGAAGTTTGATTATCTTGTATTTCTATCCATGATGCCACAATCTAGCAAGTTGTGAATTAGTCTCTAGAATACCATTCTATTGGTATGGTTTAGTTCCTTCTGGTCCAAAGTAGAGAACTAGTGGTTCTCAAACTTTAGTGCAACGGAATCACCTAAAGCACTTGTTAGAACACAGTTTGCTGGCCACTGTGCTCCAGATTCTGATTCAGAAGGTCTAGGGTAGGGCCTGAAATTTTGCATTTCTAACAGTTCCCAGGTGATCCTGATGCTGCTGATCTGGGACCACATTAAGACCATTGCTCTAGACAAGGCAGTCTGTACCCATTCTATAACTTAATCCACTATTTAAAAGGAAGCTAAGTCAGTCTTTTGATCTGGTTATGTCCAGTGTAAGTCGTAAAAAATAACAAGTGCTGCTTTAGAAAGCTTTCTTCTACTATTCTATAAGTAGTTTATAAATTTATAAATGGCTAATGAAAGGATACTTACCAAGAATAGCTTTATCCAGGTTAATGTAAGTGAAAGCCTTTAAATGCAAGGAGGCAAGGTATCCCTAGAAGAGAAGGAAAAATACGAATGTACTAAATATGTATTAACTTAATTGTCACAGACAGTAGCTATTATTAGGGATTTCTGTTTAAGTTTGGATTCTATTGAAACTAAACATACAAAGGTAAAAATGATATAATCAAATTTAAAAGAGCATGGTTTCTGGAGGACAGCTTAAGCCAATACAAGTTCGAGTGCCCATTCTGGGTATGGATGATATATAGATAATACCTCTAGCCATTCAGTGGCACCAATAGCTCCAAAGTCTCCACCACTCCAGCTGGCAAAGACAATGCTCCTGCTGGGTTTAAACTGACCTAAAAGACAACAAAAAGTTAGTTTTGTCTTGGTAAAGGTTATAGGTAGGTAACTGACTTAAGATGAAATCAGAAACTTCTAATTCAAGACTGCAGATTCAGAAATATTTCTTTTCCTTTGGAGGCCCCAGGTGAAAGAACCAAAAAAAGAAAGAGAAATCAAATTTTAAAGTAATATAGCAAAGAACAGGATAGGAGATCATTTGCAAATAAGATCTTAAGTACATAGTAGGGACCAGCTTACTAGACCTCACTCTTTTACACTCCATTCTTTGAGTCCCTTATAACTTCCAGACCAAGAGATATTGGACATCATAGCCAAAGTATCTTCTTTGAAAACAATGTGCCTAGAGGTAAGTCACTTAAAACACTAGATTACTTTAAAAACAACTGTTTGAAATAAAATTAAAACTCACAAATTTAAGTTTAGGAAAGAGTGAGTTTTCAGAGAAATTACATTAATGACAGCTCCTTTGGGGGTTTTATGTGCCACTACCCTCCATCCCTCCCCCTCCCCTGGGTATGTAGTTTTCTGCATTAATGTACTTTTGTATTAAAGTTAAGCACTGCAACTTACCCTATGACCCAAAGATTCATGAATGTGATGGGGGTTTGCATGTGGGTGGGTATAAAGGAGTGGCAAGTACTATGGGAGAAAGGCTTGAAAGGAAGCCTTTCTTACATAAACTAATTATATACTATATAATATTATATATTTATAAATCAAATATATAAATACATATTCTATGTTGTATTTATAAATATTTAAGTTATATATTATCATTTTATAACAAAACTATAGAACATTAGTGCAAAGGTATGACACTGCTTGCTTTCAAATAGATTCCTTAGGGACCATGTTAGATTTGCTGTATCATTCTGGATATGTCAAACTAAGAATTTAGGGCCCAATATAATGCTTTCCAGCATCTCAAAGAAACTCATGATTCCCAGTACAATGAAGACACTGCACAGAAAGCTGTTTCAAAGTCAAAGGCAGATACAACAAAAGACAACCTGCTTTGTACTTAAGAATTCAGGGTCTAACACAAGTGAACCATAAGAATATAGGCAAAAGTGAGCAAAGCATATTACAACATTTAGAAATATAGTACATAGATGTTCAAGTTCTCAAAATTTGTACTCTACCTTTTAAGACCATATCGGAAAGTATCTGGGCAAGTTTCAATAGGAGACTTGTTCCTACACTGGACTTTGCAGCTCCAGGACCCCAGGCATCCCTCTGGGCCCCTACTATAACATAGCGATCTTAATTAAAAAAAAAAAAAAGATAAATTATACAATCAGCTTTTAAACTGTTTTCTAATATTGAAGTCTAGAATAAGCACGTTAGTAGAAGGGTAAAAATGTAGTATATGCACTAAGGGTAAGAGAGCCTTCCTTCAGATCTGACTTAGGACTCCAGGGATTAAAAAATTCACATGACAATACTGATCTCTTTTCCCTTATTCATACTGCTACTCTTTTTTCTACATTACCAATAAGGTTACTCACTGACTACTTATTTGTGCTAGTTGTCTAATAAGCACTGAAGTGCAAGGGCTTTCCTTACCAAATATTATTATTTGATGGCATTCAGATACACTGGCAGACTACAGCCTGCATGCCCATATTGTCCATGGCTATTTTTATGCTACAGTGGCAGAGTTGAAGAGTTGCAATGGAGACTGTATGGCCTGCAACATGTTTATTATTTGCCCCCTTAAGAAGAAATTTGCTTACCTCTGGTCTATTTAATAACTTACAAGAGATTTTCTAGTCATAATGGTCAGTTTTTGACAAGTTAGTTTCCTAGGACCTTATTACCTCCCACTAAAACTGACACCTGAACAGTTCGCTTTAGGACAGATAAGATTTAGCATTTCAAGAAACCAAGCCAAGTCAGCCTTCCTGCACTCCCTCCCTCTGGCCACATCCTTAAGAGTAAGGAAAACAAAACAAATGAAAAACCCCCAAGGATCTTTACCTGGTTCTTCAAAGCCCTTAATAACTCCAAAGATGTTAAAAATTCTTATCTCTTTCAGCACATTGTTCACAGTGAGCTTCACATTCTTGTTCTGTGAGGATACCAGCTTACATGAAGAGTCTATTCCCCAAATAGAAGGACAGTCTCCTTCCATATTTCTAGAAGTAGAAAACAGAGATCAGAGTTCTGAGTTATTGTTAACCTCCCGCCGGTTTACAAAATCAGTCCTTCCTACTGTCCAGTAAAGTTCTAGGTTAAGAGGACATATAAATAGAACATACAGAATTATTCACTAGTGGCCAAACATTTGTGTTTTACTCTGATCTGTAGGCGGTCATTTGAAAACCATGAGTTACTTCCTAATTTAACCAATGTTTTCTAAAAAATGTATTACCTATCCCATCTGATGTGTGCCTTTCTGCCAGAGACATAGCTACAATTTACATCTGAAATAGATTCCAAGATTGACTCAGAAGGAAGTTCTTATACATAAAAGTACATTAATATATTCTCATGTTTCCTAACAAGGGTAGTATACATTCTTATTTCAGTTAAGAAAGCATACTCTCATGCTGCTGGTAGTTAGGTTAGATATCTTCCCCTATCTGATTCCTCATGTGTTATCCGAACACTGACTACTCTAAAAGGGCTTACTTACATAAATATGTCAAAACATCATTACTCCACACTACACAAGAAGATAAGGGGCTGGCTTCATAGGTTAGGAAAGACTTGTAGATGGTAGGAAGAATTAGCTGATTCTAAGTTTGGTTTTAGTCAAAAAGAATCATCCATTACAAAAACCTCTTAAACAGCATTATTAATAGCCATATAGGATATTTGAAAGTCCTTACATGTACATGGCTCTTCGTTTGATACCAATAAACCTGCTAAGTAGAATATACTTTATAGCTATCCAATTAAGTCAAAGAAACATGATCAATGGGGTTAAGATTGACTTGTTCTATGTCACATAGCAAATAAATGCTCACATGAGTTTTGAAACTAGACTGACATCCCATGCCAATACCAGGTGGGAAATATATCCAGATCAAGATAAAAATTAATGACATGTACTCTAATCAGACTGAGTTCTATTTCTAAAGAGGGATACTAATACACTAGGGAGATATCCAGAAGAACTAATCATGACTATAAAGCATCTGGAAACTGTCATGAGAACTGAGGATATTCAATCTATAGACAAGGAAACTTGAATCATTCTGTTGCTTAAAAAGAAAATCCAGAACTAATGAGCGTTCCAGGGAATAAGATTTCAGCTCAATACAAATTCTTATAGATCT
Organism: Balaenoptera ricei; assembly: GCF_028023285.1. Classification (NCBI taxonomy): domain Eukaryota; kingdom Metazoa; phylum Chordata; class Mammalia; order Artiodactyla; family Balaenopteridae; genus Balaenoptera; species Balaenoptera ricei. The sequence continues at coordinate 89,763,488 of NC_082642.1, read as the reverse complement.
CCAGTAATTGAACGGGTTGCCATAGGTAACAAAATGCTTTACCACAGGAAGTACTTAAGCAGAAGCTATGCCGGGAATATTACACAAGAAATTCACTGGGTGGATTGAACAAGGACTCCTTGAGTTTATAAATCCAATGTCTGTTATTAAGATCACTTTATGGAGGAAAAATTTCATTTTTATCTACACCAAGTTAACAGCTAACCATCCCCAAAATGTCCAAAATGTGGAAAATTATAGCCAATTGTTTTAAGATTTTATCAAATCAACAAATTATTATTATTTCTCCCTAATCATAAAACCTGACCCTGCATTACAGTTTTCAAATAAGAACTTACTGAAATAGCTTTTCTGCACCAGCTCTGGAAATTGTTTGGACAGGTATGTTAGGCAATCCTGATGACTGAGATGGTGGAAACTGAGTGTGATTGAAAGAAGGGAATCCAGGTGTGTAAGGGTCACCTGTTCCCAGATGAGCCTAGTAAAACAAAAGAATAATTAGCTCAGGCATTTATTCAAGAAATCCCTGTAAGATTCAAATTCAGTATGGGGCTATAACCTGAGTTTAGTTTAGCACCTTAAAGTTTGAAAGTCTGAGTGGTTCTATAATATGTGACTCTTATTTTTATATGGCATATGTCAAATTCTCAATTCAAGATACTATTGATAAAGTACTTTTACCAATGAGTAATAATTAGGTCTCAAAGTCACGTAATTCATCTTCTCACTTACTGCTAAAACTCTCCAAGGGAAAAAGAGTATTTAAGGATGGCACAGTTCTCTTTCTGTTAATGTAGATGGAATCCAGCAACAATTTGGAGAACCCAGTAACTCATTTACTCAAGAAATAAAAACTCACATGTCCAAAAACTGGAAGATCTGCGTTAACAATGGGAAATTTAGTCTGGTCCATGTATATCAAGACACCAATTGCATTTAAACTTTCAGCATTTGCAACCTAAAGAAAAACAGGTAAAGCTCAGAAAATGAAGATCTAATCAACCAAAATTAGAAGAATACATACTGAACTTATACTGAAAGACAAAGGTTTACAGCAGACTACACCAGTACTCCCAATGTTTCAAATAGCTTATATGTTTAGAAAAAAATACTTGCCTTAAAATTTAACTTTTTTAAAAAATTTAACTGAAATTTTTAACGAGATAATTGTAGATTCATTTGCAGTTTTAAGAAGTAATAGAGATCCATTGTAAACTTTGCCCAGTTTCTCCCATTAGTCAAACTTTGCAAAACTATAATGTAACAGCCTGAATATTAACATTGATACAATACAATCCACCAATATTATTCAGATTTCCCCAGTTTTACTTGTACTCATTTCTGTGTTTGTGTGTATTAAGTTCTAAACAATCAAAATATTGAACAATTAGTTTTAATACCACAAAGATCCTTCCCATTGCCATTTGATATCCACACCCACTTCCTTTCCACCCTCAACTCCTGGCAACCACTAACCTAACCTCTCCTCCATTTCTAAAATGTTGTCATTTCAAAAATATTATATACTCAAAAAGCTAAACAGAGTTACCATATGACCCAGCAATCCCACTCCTAGGTAGATACACAAGAGAATTATAAATATCTATTCACATAAAAACATGTAAATGAATGTTTATTGTAACATTATTAATAAAGCCAGGAAGTGGACACAGCCCGAATGTCCATCAGTTGATAAGTAGCCAAGCAAAATGTGGTATATCTGCACAGTAGAATTCTATTCAGCCAAAAAAAGAAATGAAGTACTGATTAATGCTACAACATGGATGAACCTTGAAAACATTATGCTAAGTGAAAAGAAGCCAGTCAAAAGACGCAAAATATTGTATGAGTCCATTCATATAAAATGTCCAGAAGAGGCAAATCCATAGAAACAGAGAGTAGATTAGTGATTGCCAGGGACTAGGAGGAGGGGGGAATGGGGAGTGACTGCTGCTGGGTATGGGGTTTCTTTAGGGGACGATGAAAATATTCTGGAATTAGATCATGGTGACTGTTGCACAACCTGTGAATATACTAAAAACTGAACTGTACACTTTAAAGAGTGAATTTTATGATATGTGGATTAAATCTCAATTTAAAAAGTAAAAAAGAAACAATTCAATGTGGCTGCACAACAAAGTTTAACTAACTCTTAAGGAGAGTTCAAAAGATAAGAGAAATAATAAAAACCCATCCAAAACAACCAACCACTGTCTTTCCATTCTAAGCCCTGTGTAGGTGACTTTTAATTTTCCTTTTTATAAAACATAGTTATAACTGAATTTTATATATATATATATATATTCTATATATAACTCAGTTACATAGACACAATTTAAACTTCTTTCACTTAAGCATTTCAGATTACTGCATTTTTATTGAAAGACAATGACTGCAAAATACTCCAAGTGGATATGCCAGTTTTGGAAGTATCCTATAACTTTAAATAACTGGAACTTATCTGATTTGTAGAGTACTTTAATAAATTATATTATCAGGTATGAGAGTTTAAGACAGATGGTTTTCAGAATGTAAGAAAATTAACAATACCATTTAGCTGAAGAATGTTATGATACCAATGTATTTAATAACTCATACTCACCTTTTCAGCAAAAGTAATTTTCCCTGCTCTAACAATCACTAAAGATCCATTCACAGGCATATTTAAATCCTCAAAGTCTTTTTTAGTGCCAAAATTAGCATGGACCAGTTTACCCTAGAATAAAGACATTAGATTCAGTGAGCATTATGGTATTAGAATAGCGACAGAGTCTGCCACCAAATATTTTACAGGTCAAACCCAACAGAGAAAACCAAGAGAGAAAAAAAAGAAGGCCAAGGCCAGGAAAGAATATATGAGAGTTCTAAAGTCAAAACTGGTCAGGGTTAACAGGAGTGAAGTCAAGATTTCTGGTCTCCTATATTCATGCCATTTATTATCTTATGATGCCTTTAATTAACATTGATTATTTACATCAATTAATTTACATTGCTTCAGATATTTGGGGGAAAGAGAAAGGATAATAAGATATCCTTAAGCAAAGAGACATCTATCAATATAAATATGATAGGCTAGCCAAGGCAGTACCAATTACATAATGTTCCCACACTTGAACTCCAGACAATTGAGGACATAAGAATTAACTAAAAGTTCTGATAATAAATCTGTCCAAAAATTGTTTTATAATAAAATGACTTGCATAGATCAACTTTTAGATGTTTTTATAAGCTGTTATCATAATGCTCCTAAACTCTATCAGAGTTCAGATGTACAGCTATAAACTGACATTAACAACCAAATATCTAAATATAGAAAGCTCGCAGGTGAACCAAAACTCTCCACGTTCTTTAACAGAACAATCTACCCGCCTCCAAACCACTGGCTTGTGGGTGGCCTGGGAAAGTGATACAGCACAGGTAAACCAGGAAGGCAGAGAACAACCCTAAAACTTCATTTGGCTCGGAAGGCAGTTTTTAGATAGACCCCAGCATATAAATATGTGGTTTTTAACCTAAAAAACCTAGATAGATCTATCTAGCTGTTTTTTAATTTTATAGTAGTTTGGCCGTATTTGCCTAAATTTTAAAAGATCAAGCATTAAAGAACCAAACTTAGACTCCAGCTGAGACGGTTATTTATATCTGTCCCCACATAAGGGGATACCTGATACATGAATTCATTCAGTAAATACTACCATGTGTCAGGCACTGTCCAAGACTCTGGGATATAGCAGAACATGAAACCAACCCCTAGCCCTTCATGTAGTTTACATTCTAGTGTGGAAACAAGTAAATAAAGTCAGGTGCTATAAGTACTAGGAAGAAAAATAAAGCAGGATAAGGAGAAGTGATTAGAGGAAGGACATTTTTGATCAGATAATCAAGGAAGACTTCCCTAAGGAGGTAATGCTGGGAAGAGACTTGCACAAAGTGAGGGAAGAAGCCATGCTAATACTTAAGGGAAGAGTGGGCCAGGCAAAGGGAAAGGCGACTTCTATAAAGGCCGTGAGGTGGGAGCATGCTTGAGTTTGAGAGTTTGAGGAACAGCAGGGAGGTCAGAGTGGCCACAGCAGAGTGAGCAAAGAGGGGAGCAGGAGAATTACTCAGGGCCTTGCTGACCAAGATGAGGACTTGGGATTTTACTTTAACTGTGGCATAGGAGGGTTGAGAACAAAAATATCCCAAGGTCAGTTACATTTTATGAGTAAATTTATACTAAGAACAGTAAAGACAATGAGTTTTTGAGCTCGTCAACAGGGGAAAATGTCTCACGCATGGTTTTGCCTTACTCACAGTAACTGTCGTAGCCTTACTATACGCCACATAACCCTCGGGATTCTCCACCTGGTACGCCATACTGCTGCCGCCGCTCTTACTCACTATGGTCACCGAGTTCTGAGCATTGCTAAAAAAAGATTAAGTTAAAATGAAGCTAAGGCATTCCTGAGAAACAAATTAAATGGATTTAATACATTTAGCATTTGACTTGCATTATTTATTTTGAAGGTCTTTGCTATAATTAGCACACCTGAGAATAGCTACTTCTTATAAAATAAGGTTACCATCTTTCAACATACCTGCCTTTGACCTGAATCTTAACATAATGTTCATCGTGCCAGACTTTGCTGAGTTTAAGTTCACGGAATTGATTTTCAATGTAAAAAGCAAGGCTTTCATCTTTTTGAGATCCAGCCTCACGAGGGACATAAGAATTTTCATTCAGCATCCTGGAGGAAAAAAAGTCACTGTTAAATGAACTAAAGTTTAACCTAAAATAAACATTGAACTCAAGTATCAAGCAAATCGTTTTAAAAGCATAACTCAAAAAAATAAATTAACTGTGACCCAAAATCCTGGATTAACCAGATAGAGACAAGCTTAGAAGAAAAAAAATGTGTGCCCATATTTTAGGGAATTTGTGACTTCAAACCTGTTAAAACCTCTTTATCTGATGTATCTGCTTAGGGTAACTTTAGGGGAAATGAGTAGCTTCCAGAAGATCTGCTATAAGCAAAATGAAAGATAGTATCACTACTGGTGAACTCAAGATGTACAGCTTCAATTTTCACTTTTTTGAAGCATTCTGAATACCCTGGAAGCAAAACTCCTCTTCGTTCCGATTTCTTTCCCATGACTCTTTGTAAATATACACATCATATTAGTTATATGATGTTTTTTTTGATAGACCTTATCCTCACTTTATCCATAATGCCTAATATACAGTATACACAGAAGTATTCACCAGATGAAGTAAAAAATGCCAAGATTTCTAATTTAAGACCAAAAGAATTACTGTAACATTGAAACTATAGGGGGCTAACAAAAGGTAAAAGATGATTTGTTCTTTACACAGAGTTAGATATGTGTCCAAAGAAGACCTTAAAAATCTAAGGACAGGAACCTTAAGGACACTTCTTAGGGTATAGATTGAGTGAGAACCAGAAGAAATCAAGAAATACTAGAGACGTATCAAGCTGGGCAGTCAAGTTAGTCTTGAACTAGAGGATGAAAAAGGCTACCGATGCCCTTATGGATAGCAGCAGAGCTCAGCATGACTTATAAGGGGTTGAGACGGAAAATCGGAGCAGAAGAAAGTCTGACAGCAAGCAACAGGCTACAAAGAACCAGATGACAAAAAGATCAAGAGCCTGTGAATTTTCTTTAAAAAAAGGAGAGTCCCCACAGAAATTCTAACATTTTTTCTTAACATAGTTTGAGTTCTTTACTGACTCTTTACCCTCTAACTGAACATGGGAAGTCTCGCCTATTCTATAAAGCTTTTCCTCCAGACTATCACTTTTGTTTTGTTCCACTGCACCTAATAATCAATATTTGTTTAGGCACTGAGGTTGAACTTGTAAAGCAGCTCAAGCTTACTTGATGGCACTGGTGAAGTCTATGGCATCCAGTCTCTCCGACAACATTGATTTGAGGTCTGCCCAAAATATGCGACGTGTTTCGGGGAGCTGCTCTTCTGTTTCGAAAGGTTCTGTCTCCTCTGTGCACGAAGGCCCTGTTCCTGCCGGTCTCTCACAATCGGCTTTTGGTTCTACACGTTTACAATAGCCCAAGTAGCCAATCATAAATCCTAAGGATAAAAAGTTTCAGAGCTGAACTCATAGAATTTCATTTATAATCTATTCCTATAAGAATTGTTAATATTTTCAGCTAACCCTTGAAAATACTGGTTTTAATCAAATTGTAAGCCATTTGAAAGTAAGTAATGCATCTCCATTTTGTCTATTTTAAACCAGTCAATCTATTATATAATAATTTTATTTTAAACAGTTACCTTTTCAAAGCAAAGGTACCTTTTCTTCCCCGAAGCCTTCCTTGAATCCTCAGGTCCAGGGTCTATGCTACAAATATCCTGTGCATATTTCTAGTGTAACATTTGCACATTACACTGAAATGATTCATGTGTCTCTCTTCTCCCACCAGGCTAACCTCAAAGGCAGGTATAGAGTCTTAGCCATCATTGTATTCCTAGTGCCTTGCACAATGGCACATAAAAATGTACGAAATAAATGTTTGCTGATCTGGATGAACAGAATTCCTAGAGTTGGTGACAAGGAACATTTAAGTTTTGAATGGCCATTCTTACCAATCAAGAAAAAGACGATTACAGCAATAGTCCCATAGCAGATATATCCATTTAACCTTTTTGGTTTTGTGACACTGGTGTGGTTACCCCTCATGTTATTGTCAACATTTTCTTCTTCATCTACAGCTAGTTTCATCTCCACATGACTGTTATCGCCATCTACTTGCCGAGCCAGACTAAACCGGGTATATGACAATGGTTCTCCACCAAACTGAGATTAAAAAAAAAAAAAAAGGACAGAGAGAAAGCATTATGAAGGAGAAGAAAGGGAATAGGGACAGTTAAAGAAAGTTTGGTGAGGTGTTATACATATTATTGGGCCATTACTATGACTTGCTATACATTCTCAAGGAAAAAGAAGTTCCCCCTTCAAATCAGCATTCTTCCCTGTGCCCAGTTCTGTCAATGGCAGATGAGGGCTGGATCACACACTGGCCTTCATCTCATTCAGACTTTTCCTTCAGGGTTTCTGTTATGCATGTCTACTGGTATACAATTTGACCAGTGCTTTCTTTAGTTCATCTTATCTACTTGATTGTCTCTCTGCCCTGAAACTTCTTACAAGATTTTCCATAATTAACTCTACTCAAGACTGAATATACCCTTCCTTTGTGAGATCAGTTACACCTTAAGACCACCACTTCAAATATAAATGAATACCTGATGAAAACTTTGGGTATTATTTCCTGCTTACTGGGTGAAAGCCATCCTTGTATACTTCGTATTCTTGCAAACTGGTAACAGATAAATCTTTCTTACTGAAAATCTTACCAAGTTAGAGAATGCTGATCTTGCTTGATCCATCATTGTGAGCTGCCACACAGAAGAGCCTAGTAGTAAAATACAGAATTAATATAATGAGATAGATACCACTGTATCAGACTGGTGAGGACTTTTCATTACCACACTAGATTATTATATATCAAATATCCTTTAAAATATATTATCACCTTTCTAGAAATGGTCTTTAACCAAGATATTTAGTTTACATGACAACTAAATTTAGTGTGATCCTTGATTAGATCCTGAATTGGGGTGGGAGGCAGCTTGAAGGACATTATTGGAAGAAACAAGAAATTTGAATATAGACTATATCCTAGATAACAGTATTGTATCAATATTAGATTTAGGAGTGTGATAATGGTATTGCATTTTTTGGAGGAGAACACCCTTTTCTTAGGAGATTAATGCCACAGAATTTAAGGATGAAGTATTGTGATGTCTGTCACTTAATTCCAAAGAGTTCAGTTTAAAAAAGTATGTAAGAAATAAAGGAAATGTGGTTAACGATCAGTGAATCTAGGTAAAGGGTACATGGATATACACTGTAATATTATTTCAGCTTTTCCTGTAGGTTTGAAATTTTTTTAATGAAAAATGTGAGGAAAACTGGGACTTCCCTTGTGGCGCAGTGGTTAAGAATCCACCTGCCAGCGCAGGGGACACAGGTTCAAGCCCTGGTCTGGGATGATCCCACATGCCGTGGAGCAACTAAGCCCATATGCCACAACTGCTGAGCCCGCATGCCACAACTACCGATGCCCGTGCGCCTAGAGCCCATGCTCTGCAACAAGAGAAGCCACCGCAATGAGAAGCCCGCGCACAGCAACGAAGACTAGCCCCCATTTGCTGCAACTGGAGAAAGCCCGTGCGCAGCGACAAAGACCCAATGCAGCCAAAAATAAGTAAATAAATTTATTAAAAAAAGAAAAAAATGTGAGGAAAACTAGTTAGAATGTTATCCATGGTAAGTAGATTTAAGTAATTGAATTTAGTAGTCAAAGAAAAGAGACAAATACAAAAGAAAATAGACTAGCACCTGAAAAAAAAAAACCTAACAAAAGTAAAATTAAGACTGGTTATGCTACACAAATCAGTAACAAATCACCGCCAATAGAAAAGGAGAGAAAACCTGATCCTTCTGATTAAATGAACAGTTCCTAACAAATGATTTGATAGATCTTCGATGCAAAAAGAATAGGTAAAAGAAAAACACAGAGTATGCTATTTTACAGATGAAAATGCCAATTATTTGAGACGTTAAGTGACTTGCTCAAGGCTGAAAACTGATAATCCAAAAATGAAGTCCAATGGGTTTCTATTATAACACTGGTTTTATAGAAAGCGCGTTCTCATCTCCAGAAATTTAAGAAATTAATTTCAACTTTTTTCAAAGCAAACCACCTCTGTAACCAAGAGGGAGTCTTAAGTTAAAGCGTAGGTATTAACTGAAATCTAGATTTTCTAATTAATTTGGTTTGAATCCATCTAGATGCTTGAAAGTGATAGTATGTTGAGATGTATAAAATGGACATTTATTTCATACTATTTTAAAGCTTTTCCTCCACTACAAGTACACTCATAGCACATTTTAACACCCACGTTGCACAAAGCAAGCTATGATATATATGCAGATTGTAAAACAAAGAAATTATAAAAACTGGCATTAGAAAAGTCTATCAAAACCTATTAACAAAAAAACAATTTTTAATCCCCAAGCTTTAAAGACCAGAGCCAATAAGCAATAGATCATATTCTTAGAAGCACAATCTCTTGCTCCATGTGGTACAAAAGCTTATCACTACCACTGCACCAGAACCGTACAGACCCAATCACTAGAGCCAGAACTAGAAGGCCCCACCCTGAACCAACTTTAGTCACCCTTTTCTAGGAAAAAACAGCTTACCAGTTTAATATTCATCTGACCCAGCCATTCCTCGAGGCTTCTAGTTTTAAATTAAAGACTAAAGTGACAACATATTTAAATAAATGATCTACATATAAACAATGAGATTGAGTGATTGCAAGTCTGAAAAAACAGATATTAATAGCACATGCCATGATTTTGTATAATTAAAAGTATATTTTTTACTGAGAAAACAGATACACTATTTCTATTTCAATCCCCAGACACAATATTAAGACTATAACATAAAAGAAATCAAGTCAGGGGAAAAAAAGTGTGACCTAGGTAATTTCCATTTTAACTCCGTCATTTAACCCCACATCTGTGAAGAACACAATTAATTCTATGATATCCACAAAAGTTATTCCTGAAGTTTTACACATAACAAAATTGAGTTATTCTTTCAAAATAATCTCACACATAGTAAAGCTATTTCAAAGAACCCTTAATGAATTTTCTTCTAACTGAAATAACTCTAATTTACGTGCTCTAAAAGCATGGGAGAGAAACTTTTCATACCATTTATATACCAGTCTATAAACAAGTAGTTCTCTTACAAGACTATGTATAAAAGGCAAACAACCCTTATTTGGCTTCTGTCAAGATGTCACCACCAGTGCTAACAATCTATTACAAGAGACAAACCAAACATCACCTTGATTTTTATTCATATTAGCATCTTGTATATCTTTGGTGTTCTCAGTGATAACTGGGAAAACTATTCAGTTTCTTACAATAATGAAAATTAAGGTAAGCAAAACCAGAGCCCCACATGTTTTGAACATGAAATGGAAGGAAGATCTGAAATGTTTTTTAATTGAGCCATGGGATGGAAGACAGGAGGCAGGCAAAGGTACTCGCTAGACTACAGCCCCAAACTTCTTTCAAATTCAAATCATCTTATTCCTACTTTCTTGAAATGTGGCATTAATTTCTATTTAATTTTTTTTTAAATACAGTAATTATCTTGTGGTCTTAAGCTACTTTGGGATGTCTTAAAACAATAGTTCTGTACAAAATATGTACAGCTAAAGGGCTGTGGGGATCAGGTACCAAAATACACTTTCACCTATATATAAAACATACCCAAAGCTGCTACTCCACTTTACCTGAAATAAAAATAAGACACTTGTTTGTTATTATTGACAAGCCCATTTCAATTTAGAAAACAAGCCACAGTTTCAAGTCCTTGGAGATCACATAAAATGAAGTTCCTCTGCCTGCTTTTGAGGCTCTGTTCTAGAGACCTACACTACCTAATTACTTCGCCGCCCTCTATCTTCTCCAAGATGAGACAGAATCCAGCCCCTGCCTGTACCCACTAACATTCTTCCTCTGTTCTTAAAGTCCTACTCATTTCTTCCAAGATCTGTTCAAGGGCCATCTCTATGAAGCCTTCTCTGATATCCCTATCCTATAATACTTGAAATGCAATTATTTCATAATCAACAAAGACTAAAGATATTTTATTTGTTAACAGTACTGGGGCATGCTTAATGTATATGAGGTTCACTTTTCATATCATTTGGAAATTATATGAAAGAGAATATGATGAAAACCTTGGATGTGGGATCTTCCCATCCTTGCTACTAATTTGGTTTATCCTGAAATGACTGGGTAAAGCTTGGGTAGTAAGGAAACTTTAAAAAGTAGAAAAACTTTCACCTTTACCTGGCAGAGCTCCAAGATGTCAAGCAATTGGTTATAGATACCCATTTTACAAACAATTTCCCAAGACAATTAGGCACTTGCAGGTGAAAATGAAAAGATTACAGGAACTTACAAAACTTCTGCATGGCCCTCAGAATGCACATACTTGTGTATACCCACAATGACTTGTAAAGAGACGGTTGGTCAAGGTCTTTACTAGCTTCAAGAGTTAACTTTACGGGCCTAAAATGAAAAGGCAGTGGAGGAAGTCAAAGAAAACAAGCAAAATCTTCATTCCTATTTGGCTTTCTGAAAAAAAGATTGCTCAACTTGAAGGTCAGGACCACCTGAAGTCCCTGCGGTCTGTTTGTGTAGTGCTCATCTGCGAGAGCAGACAGAAGGCACACACACAGAAGAGTTCCAAAAGGCCTCAGAGAATCATTTTTAGGAGCTTTCAGTTGTTGTCTGATTCAAGTTTAGCTGGGAGCCGTCTCCATTACAGATAACTACATTATCAGAGGCAAATAAATGCCACCCCTTAGGGCAGAGTTAGCTGAGTTGTTTGCTATCCAACAATCTTCAGCACAGGCTAGGTTCACAGCCAGCACTACAATGTTCTTGTCAGAACATTCCATCAAAGAAAAGTTAAAGGATGCTATGCTATATATAGACTTTTGGAAAATATTTCATATCAATGACAAAATTTTTTTAATTCTGGATTTTCTTGTGAAGCATATTGAGTTTATTATAATCCAAAATTGAGGGGGGGGGGGGAACAGCAGGGCAAACAAGTATACTTTAGATAGCCTAACCTTAATTTTCAAAGCAGAAAATCAGGGACCTCCCTGGCAGTCCAGTGGTAAAGACCCCAAGCTTCCACTGCAGGGGACGTGGGTTCGATCCCTGGTCGGGGAAATAAGATACCACCAAAAAAAAAAAAAAAAAGGTAGAAAACCACTTCTGGAAATCACCTTAAATGTCTTTGTCAATAAGGTCAAACTCCCTAGCTCAGATACCACAGAATCAGCATCTAGTATTCCAAAGTCCTATCAAAGCCTAGAATAAAGGTATCCAAATACTTTTGTAACAGGACAACTATTTCCTACTTCAATCTTCTCCGAAAAAAGCAGCAGCAATCAATTTCCTTGGTATACCCAAAGTCGCCACAAGCAGTAGGCAGAGGGAAGACATTAACCCGAGTCAAGTCACAACTTACCCACTCTCCCCACTACGAGCTTAGAAAGCTGTCCACCCGAAACAGTGACACAATGCGCCTCTAAGCCCATTTATACCATACGGCACAGCCTTTTTATACCATATTCCTAATTTCCTGAAGGCAAAAGCCGATTCCAATCCAAATAGCTTTTATTTAGCCTCTAGACCATAGCTTTCACAAAGTATAAATCTTATTCCTACGGTCTCCCATCTGTTAGTGAGGAGGGCCTAACAATCCGAATATTCTTAATATGAACACCTGCGGCTTTCAGTCGGCTTCTGCCTTGGGAAAACTGAGAACCCACACACAAGGCCAACGGGCAGCGCTGAAAGATCAGGTTGTATTAGAGTTCAAATATACAGCTTATAGAAACCCCCGCCTAAATGCCCAGGACCCAGTCGTAATGCAGTCGAGGACAGCAATGAGACCAGGGCCCGGGCGGGCCCCAAGGAATCCAAGAGCTACGAGCTCAAGGTCACCCACGCACCGCGACAGCCATTCCCTGGGAACTCTTCCTGAAGCGGCCACGTGCTCCCCGCAGAGCGGCTCTGCGCTGCGGCAGCGTGGCTCACGCCTCGCTCCCGAGCCCTCAGGCTAGGGCTGTCCCACGAGGGCCTGCATTTTTTAAGGGCAAGCTACTGAGGACAAGGGATCCGGGTGGCCTGAGGAACCGGAAGAAGAATGGCGGGGCGCAGAGCGACAGTGGGGCACCCCTCATCTCGCCTACCAGTAACAGAATCCATTCGCCGGTCGGGGGCCGAGAGGAGGAGGGCACCAAGAGGAAGAGAAAGGTAGGGCAGCCCCTCTCTGCAGCGCGGCTCCACCCTGCTTGCACTTGCAGCCTACTCCGCTCTCCGCCGCAACCCCTTCCCCGCCGCCACGCGGCGCGCATCCCCCTCCCGCCCCACCCGGAGGCGCTGCAGCCTCCCCGCGCCCCCGGCGGCTCCCTGAGGCTGCTGGACTGCACGGCGGAGGGCCGCCCCCGAGACTGCTCGGAGCAGCCCTGCAGGCTGAACAGAGGGCAGGAGGGTCAGAGGAATTCTAGCAGCAGCGTGTCACTCACACAGGCGCCTCCCGGGTCCGACGCTCCACTGCCCGTCACCGGCCGATGCTGACGCCCTCTGATGGGTTGGTTGCCTGCAGTCAGCCGTTTATAGTCTCCCGCCCTCTCCAGATCCTCGGAGACCCTTTGCGTCACTTCCTGCCTCACGTACACCTTAGGAGGCGCTCTGGAAACAGCCCGGGGCTAGGGGTGGGCACGCAGCCGGATGGGGGCCCTTCGCTGGAGCGCGGAACCCGAGGAGGCGAGGTCGGAGGGAAAAGGCGCCAGACTGCAGGTGCCGGGAGGGGTCGAGGGGGTGGCGCACCACCTTCCTCCTCGCGTCCTCGGCCGGCCGGCTGGCGCGCGGGCCGCAGCCCTTCCTCCCGGAGCCCTCCGTCTAACCTTGACCGGTCTTCTGGCCCTGCAGTGCAAGGTCAAAGGGTGTTAGCGTTTACTCCTAAATGCTGGATACTTACACTGAAATAACACTTTAAAGTGTATGTCGTTGATGGAATATTAGGTAGTCACTAAAGCCATGTTGTGAATATTTTTTGCAGCATCAGAAATACTTAGGATAAGTAAAAAGGAAAAAGAATTAAAAGCAAAATGCAACTGTATAGCACAGGGAACTATAGTCAATATCTTGTAATAAACTATAATGGAAAAGAGTCAAAAAAAGAATATAGATATGTACCTATATATGTATAACCAATCACTTTGCTGTGCACCTGAAACTAACACAATATTGTTAATCAACTATAATTTTTTTAAAAAAGCAAAATGCAAATTTGCATTTAGGATGTGTAAAAGCTTCCCGTGAATCCCTAAGGCTGGCACAGAGCTTTGCAGAATGTTTTAATGCATGAGGAAATGGAAGATAAAATAGAAACAAGCGATTTATTAGAGTGATAGAATTGTAGAAGAACTTTAATGTACATTGTCATTGTTATTATAGGATTGTGCAATGCATAATACATAAATAAAATGGGATTGTTATCACTTTCTAAACTCTTACAAACATTCTCACCCTCTCCCTCCCTTTGATCGGTAACCTACAGTCCTGTGAGGGAGATTAGACAAGTTTACAAATAGCCAGGAAGCAAGAATACGTCTGGGGCCATAAAAGGGTTACAGATAAAGCGCTTTCCAGGTCAGAGCCCAGAGGGAGGCACAATAGCCCTTTGAAATCCAAATCCGTTTCCCGGCCTCGGGCTTCTGCTCTTCCACTTATTACGCTCCGAAATGTGGAAGTACAGAGGGGTGTGCCCGCCGCCCTAAAATCTCTCCCCAAGAAGAAATATTTTAAAATCTTATAAGTAGGAATATCGCTGCACCTTAGTTGCTCTACACAGGAAAAAGTTAAAGCAGGGAATGGGATGGATTCGCTGTGATGCGGCCAACTTGAAATTCTGACAGTAGGTCCTGAGTCCCTTCTCTTTCCCAGACTGGTTGGACCTTAAAAAAAAAGAAAAGAAAAGAATGCTAAAATCCAGGTGAAAATCTTATAACCACGTGGAGAAAATAGACTTAGGAGACTGGAGGTCAGGATGGAACCTATGAAAATCCAAATTTAAAAGTTTACATTCAGTAAAATGAAACAATAAAGAAGACACTAAAAAGCGTGCCAATTATATGTTTATTTTCATGCTTTTATTAGTAATAACGGATACTGTGCAATTACATTCCCTTCACTATCCCTTTCTCCCTGGAAGCTTTGCAGGATCTCCCTCCTCTGCAATTTCAAGTAGATGAAAATAAATTTGTCTTGCTTTGTTGTAGAATCTTTTTTTTTTTTAAATTGGGGTATAGTTGTTTTACAATGTTGTGTTAGTTTCTACTGTACAGCAAAGTGGAGTTCCCTGTGCTATACAGCAGGTTCTCATTAGTTATCTACTTTATACATATTAGTGTATATATTTCAATCCCAGTCTCCCAATTCATCCCACCCCTTTTCCCCCTTTGATGTCCATATGTTTGTCCTCTATGTCTATGTCTTTATTTCTGCCTTGCAAACCAGTTCATCTGTACCATTTTTCTAGATTCCACATATATGCGTTAATATACGATATTTGTTTTTCTCGTTCTGACTTACTTCACTCTGTATGACAGTCTCTAGGTCCATCCACGTCTCTACAAATTACCCAATTTCGTTCCTTTTTATGGCTGAGTAATATTCCATTGTATATATGTACCACATCTCCTTTATCCATTTGTTTGTCAATGGGTACTTAGGTTGCTTCCATGACCTGGCTTTTGTAAATAGTGCTGCAATGAACATTAGGGTGCATGTGTCTTTTTGAATTATGGTTTTCTCTGGGTATATGCCCAGGAGTGGGATTGCTGGGTCATATGGTAATTCCATCTTTAGTTTTTTAAGGACCCTCCATACTGTTCTCCATAGCAGCTGTATCAATTTACATTCCCACCAACAGTGCAAGAGGGTTCCCTTTTCTCCACACCCTCTCCAGCATTTATTGTTTGTAGTATCTATACATACTGAGAGGCAATTTTGCTTTGTCTGGTAACCCATACATATGTTCAAAGATTTTATTTTTTAAATCTGATTTTCGTTGTTGTTGTTGCCATTATTACATAGCATTGCCTCCCACTTCTGGAGACCCAGTAACTTAGTTGCTTGCAATGAAATAAATTTTTGGTAGCTTTATTTAAACTATCCAGCATAACTGAAATGGACATTATTCAATTTCCAACTTTCCACAGACTGTTACACAAGACTTACCTTACAGTGGACCTAAAATTCTTGCAGTTATTCCAAAAGATACACAAAAATTTTTTTAAATCATGTATGCTAGAATTTTGCATAAAGGAAACTGGAGGTTGGAGAGGAATGTATGATGTGCTTAAATAATAAACAAGCAAGTAAATAAATAAAAGCCCTGGAGATCTGGGAAAAGAGCACAAAACCTGGAGTTGAGGAACTGGAGTTCTCAGCTTTCTTGAGCCTGAGTTTTATCGGCTCTTAAACGGGAATAAAAATACTTGCCTCACAGATTTTCTGTGGGTTTAAGTGAGATAAGGCAGGTGCAGTCTCCTAAAAACACACAGTAAACTGGCACAGAGTAGACTCTTCGTTGAGTCAGTCTGGGTGGGATGGAGCAGGATCCGGCAGGAAAGTAACATGGAAGATGTCTTCAGGCCAGACTTGGATTGATGAGGAAGAAATAAGGTATTTAGCCAGAGGAGACCGGCTTGCCTGTGGTGTGTATTAAAAATCCTACTCTACGTAAATACCTCAGGGAAATCACTGGTGGAAAAGAGAGTTATAGAAATCATCAGCTGCACAACTCTCCCTCCCTCTCTTTTTTCTTCACGTTGAGATGAAAGCAGGAATCTTCCAATTTAGTGAGGGAGAAATAGGAGGGAAAAACAAAGCAGAGAAGCCACTGATGTAGTGAAAAGAGCCCCAGCCTCGAAGTCAGCAACTAGTCCAGAGCTGTCACCAACTGTGCTGCAGAACCATGGGCTTAATGGCTCTATGCCTCAGTTTCCCCATTGGCCACATGAAGATAACATCCCTTTATCTCCTTCACCAGTGAATTAAAAAGTAGGAAAGCTCCTTTAACTACACAGTTATACAAATACAAGGTGCTGCTAGTTCAGAGCCCAAGCCAAGTGAGTAAATGTGGCCTGAGGGGGAAAAGCCTGGAAACTGAGAAATTCTAAGCAACTAGCAATGAGGTTATTGCTCCAGAAGAGGAAAGTTGTCTTCAATGGCATTTGACTGCCCTGATTCCAGTAAAAATGACTCAGTTATTGATAATGGCTGAGAAGAAAAAGTAATCAATTATCATTTATTGCATTTATACAATTACGTTTATTGAATAGTATTGTGTGTCTGGCAAAGACACTTAAAGAGATAAGAAAGGAATCTGTACCCCTGAAAAGGCAAACAATGTAGCTGGGGAAACAATTTATACTTAAAGGACAAAAAACAAGGATGCAAATATGAAATATAAGCAAAAATAAAAGTGAGTCAGGGTCTGTGACAGACAACTGCCCAGATCTGAAAAGGAAGGTAAGACTGGTGTGCTCACCAAGGCACACTGTAGTTCTCTAAATCTTGTTCCAAATTATATGCCTATTTAGATTCTAGTTAATTACCTGCTTTTTAACAATCTATTTTGTAATGTAAAAGTACAACTGAATGTAAACACACTCTCCTCTCTAACTCAGTCACAGATACAAGAGGGAACTTTTGCTACTTGCCCCATAAGATCAAAATCAAAACATACACCTGTTCCGGGAGATACAGACCAGGAACCTAGTCCTGGTCCTAGTCCTAGGAGGAAAAACAATGGGGATGGGAGAAGGGGGACAGCATTGTAAACCCAAACCTCTAAGATGATACAAGTTGGGGGTGGGAGGTTTTTAGTTTTTAGACAAAGGCATTTAGTGCTTTTTCCCTTACATTTTAAAACGTTAGTCTGTTTATGTTATGTATATTGTATCACAATTTATAAAAATACATTAATCTGTCAACTCAGTAATAGAGGATCCAAAATCATTTGCTTTTTCTGGGGTCCTCTCTGTGGCCCAAATGCTAAATGGGTTCTCTTAGGTCAGCATTTGTCAAACATTTTTGACTGTGCTCCATGGTAAAATGTTCACTTTACTGCACAATCCAGTATACACATGTGTGTATGTGCATGTGCATGTGCGTGTATGTGTGTGTGTGTGTGTGTGTATATGGGTTGTGTGTGTATTCACATGAAATAAGCAAAAGTTTCATTAAATAATACCCTTGCTGTGTGCAAAGCAGTCTGGAATTTTCTATTTAATTTTTTAAAATGCTGATTTCAACTTATTAAATTGATTTCTCAGTGGGCTACGACCTGTGTTTGAAAACCACAGTCTTAATCCATCTCCTTTCTCAGAGCATAAATCTTTCTAGTGAACCGGACAAATGACTCGCTCAAAGTTAAATATCAACTTGCAAGTTTTCTCCCTGTTACTTTGCCCAATGTTTCGACTTTCTACCACCCTGCACTTGAGCAAATACTGATTGAGGTTTTATGAATTGGGAGGCAGTGTTAGAAAACAAAACATAGATAAAGCCTTTTCAAATGCTTTCAAACATGCTTTGGTCAGTCATGGCTGTACTCTGCTGGTCACATAGTATAGGTCCTCCCAGCAACCACTATAGACGCTACTCCAACCTACATTCAGCTCTGACCACAGCTCCTATTTGACAAGCTGTATCCACTTTCTTTACTTTGGAACCCTAAGCCCAGGGCAATCATTTTAGGGCCAGAATCATAAAATAAAAATATGGAGCTCTGCGCACTGGAACAGGATGTGTTCCAGAGAATGTAGGTGAATTGTCAGCTCATATATTTATTTGAGGTTGATATTTGAGGTTGGTACTATTTTCCATTTTATTTTGCATTTTTTTCCCTTTAAAATGTACTTGGAAACCTTTGGTTTCCTGTTCTAATACTGCTGACTAAATTATTCTTGGTTTCCCCTGTGCTAAAAGGAAGCTTACATGGGAGAACATGGAACAGGAACAATCCAGGTTGATATGGTGGAATTTGCCCCTACTTTATAGCAAGTGGCAAAAGTTACTCAGGTCAGGGAAAGCAGAATATATAATTAATTATATATTATTATAATTATTATAATTAATTATTATAATTATAATTAATAATAATATATAATTATATATAATATAATAATTAATTATTATAATTAATTATTATATTATTATAATTATTATAATTTTAAAATTAATTACAAGGATATTTATGCCAATGAGTATAGTGGTCAAAGTCAGAGTTTTGAGCAGGATATAAGGTCCTATTTAGCCCTTCTAGTTTCATAATAGAATTTCAAGTTTGGCAGGAACTTTAACTCATGTACCATACATGGCTTGTAACAGACGTCCACTAAACATATGTTGAATTCATTTGACAAAATTCCTCTACTTTACCCCATCAAGTGGTTATCGAGCTTCTCCTCAATCTTTCCAATGAGAGCAAAGTTATCACTTCCCAAACCAGAGAGCCTTGGATGGTTCAGACAGTTAGAAAGTTTTCACCTAGGGAATTCCCTTGGTGGCCCAGTGGTAGGACTCTGAGCTTTCACTGCCAACGGCCCGGGTTCAATCCCTGGTCAGGGAAGACCCTGCAAGCCACACGGTGTGGGCAAAAAAGAAAGAAGTTTTCACCTATATTATACTGAATTCTCTTTCCCTCTATTTTTGATAAATTGGTTATTGTTTGAAGACTGCTCTCATGTCCACAGCTGTCTTCTCTTCTTCAGGCAAAATATCTTAATCCCTCCTAAGGGTCACCACAGGACGCGATTCCATGTCTTCCCACCCGCTAGTCACTTTTGGAAGCATGGTCTGACCGATCCAGATGGTCAAACAGAGGAATGGAGCAGGGCTACCACCATTCCTCTGTTCCACAGGCTTCTGCCTGTACACATCCCATTTGCCTACCACCACATTCACTGCATTAACAACCACTGCACATTGTCAGCTCATGCTGAGCTCTTGGCAACAGGGTTCAAAGAGAACAGATTGGCCTTTGGAGCAGAGAGACCCGGGTTCAAAATCAAGTTTTGCCATGTACTAGCTGATTGTGCTACTATTCCGTATTTCTCTCTTTTCCGTGGATAATGTGATATCCACATATTGTTGCAGTCTGATACAGTATGCATAGACTATCTTCCCCAGTTTATTGCCACTCTAGTTAGCGAATGATGGCGAAGAATCTAGTCTATTTGGCTGGGAACATCCTTGAATATAGAGCTGAATGACAGACAACAGCTAAGATTTACTTATCATCTACTGTGTGCTGGTAACAATTCTAATCCCTTTATAGTATTAGTTCATGTACTCCTCATAACAATCCTTAAACATAAGAATAAATATTATCTCCATTTTCCAGGTGTGGAAACTGGCATTATACAGAGGGAACTTGCCCCAGGTCACATGGCTAACTAGTGGTGACAACGAGAATTCAAATCTAGGCAATCAAGCTTCTGAACCCAGCCCCAAATGACACCACTGTACTGCCTCATTATAAATCTAACCGTGACACAGACTGACTGCAAGGCAGAATTTTTATTAAAGAGGTTCAGGGAACATCCAAGTGGGATTTGAAAAATTTGAATATTTGGGGGGGATCCATTTATTTTTCATTTCAGATTTAATTTTATTTCAAAATTTGGATTCAGATTCATGTTGAGGGGGAAATCGCAAATAATTCTAAAAATAAGACTTTGGAGAGTGACTGATGCTCCAGAAATCTAAGTACAGGTTTAACAGAATTGCAATGCATTCATATTATCTCTACAAGACAAGCTGATGTATTAAATTCTCAGTATGTGTACTTATCTTTGATAAGGAGAGTTATTGAATTAAAATAATTATATTTGTTTCTAAAATATCAATGAATCAGTTTCATCTTCCTCTTTTTGACATCTGTAGCTTACAACTCTTTCACTTATGTCTTAGTTTCCCTTCCTCTATGGTGTAAATCTGGCATCTTAAACAATAATACGTCTGATAAACTCTGTGCAGTATGGCCAAACTTAGTATAAGTTGAGGTCTTAAAAAAAGGGGGGTCTAAAAAAAGAGGCTTTTGAAAGAATATTGTGAAGTGCTGTCTGGCTGCTGATGTAAAAGGGGAACATGAACAAATGTGTAAAGAAAATACTTGCAAACATAATTAAATCTAAATCCTAAATCAGCAAATCCAGGGTTTGGAAAATATCATATCATCTGAAACTTTTTGGTTTCTTCAGCTTAATATGTGCAAGTAGACAAATGTTCCCTTGGTTTGGAAAATTATCCTGCCAAAAGTTTTATTTCTCAGACATGGAAATGTGGTCAAGGAGGCGACAGTTTGGTGGTTACATCCATGAGGGCTGGCCTGCCTTCCCTGCTTTATCACACACAGTCTCCTGAATGGTAGGGAAGCTGTGTCCTACAGCTGAGATTCCCAGGTGTCAGTCTATTAATATTCACTGAGCCCCTACCCGGTTTGGGTAATGGGCTGAGTGCTTATACTGGGTCAGTTTTAGCCTGCCAACAATTCTGTCAAGTAGGTACCATATCCGTTTTATAGACGAATATGTGGGAGTGAAAAGAACCCAAAGTAATTGATTCCAAGTGGCACAGCTTAGCTTCAGATCTTTGAGATCTTCTATCTTAAAGCCACCTTTCACACATCTCAGGTATTGAGACACTGAAATACTATCCAGCAGGCAGATGGCTGAAGCTCTGTGCCCAGAATAGAGTGACTTACTGCCAGGCTCCAGCCTGGATCTTGTAACCATAGCCATCTTAGGAAGGTTTGAGTCCAGTTTATATTTGAATTTGATGCCACAGGCATGAAATAAAAGACCCTAAAATATAAAGACAAGGTCACTAAGTGCAGTGTGCCTGGGATAACTATCCCCCAGAATGTTTCCTAGAAATAACCTATGCTAGAGTGAGATTTGAAATTTGCTTAACTGATGACATTAAAGTCCACAGCCCCCAACCAGGTGATCAGAAAGCAGCTAACCTAAAATATAATCATTGTAAACCATCTCTAAACGTCATAAGATTACTGCTTCTGAGACTGGATTCAGACAGTGAAGCATTTGAAGAGACCCACTGACTTCCACAATAAAGTCCACGCCAGGACTCAAAAGTAGGCAATGGCTGCAGAGAGCTGCAGAGAGAAAGAGAATCCAGGAACAGGAGGCAGCCCTGCTGGGCCCAGTGCCCTCCCCGTTGCCAGCGGGGGATCCCGGGTCCAGCCTTGAGGGACCCTGTGGACAGGAAGGGTTCCCTGCGGGTGTTGAGATGAATCAAGCTGATGTGGATTTTGAGATCCACATGGAACCTAGACTCTAGCCCAGGGCTTCCTTTTTTTTTTTTTTTTAAACATCTTTATTGGAGTATAATTGCTTTACAATGGTGTGTTAGTTTCTGCTTTATAACAAAGGGAATCCGCTATACATATACATATATCCCCATATCTCCTCCCTCTGTGTCTCCCTCCCACCCTCCCTATCCCACCCCTCTAGGTGGTCACAAAGCACGGAGCTGATCTCCCTGTACTATGCGTCTGCTTCCCACTAGCCATCTATTTTACATTTGAGAGTGTATGTATGTCAATGCTACTCTCTCACTTCGTCCCAGCTTCCCCTTCCCCTTCCCCGTATCCTCAAGTCCATTCTCTACGTCTGTGTCTTTATTCCTGTCCTGCCCCTAGGTTCTTCACAACATTTTCTTTTTTTTTAGATTCCATATATATGTGTTAGCATATGGTACTTGTTTTTCTCTTTCTGACTTACTTCATTCTGTATGACAGACTCTAGGTCCATCCACCTCACTACAGATAACTCAATTTCATTTCTTTTTATTAGCCCAGGGCTTCTTAAACTATAAAAAGCATTGGTGTCCTGGGAGTCTGTTAAAATGCAGATTCTGACCCCAGGTGGGGTCCTGTGACTCTGAATTTCTAACAAGATCCCTGGTGATGCCCAGGCAGCTGGTCTTCAGAGCACACTTGAGTAGGTTTTAGAGCAAGGAGAAGTTTTTACTAGCAGTTTCTCCAGTACTCCCACAGAGAGGACACACTGTGTGGCCAGCTGGCATGAAAGTGGTTTCTGCGTGGCAGCTATCTTTATGTGGCTAAAGGCAATTACTGGGGCTATCACAGCTTAAGTTAACAACCCTCAAGACCATTCAGCTTCTTTGCTGGGAATTCACAGTTTCCAAACAACCCACTCATCCTGATTTGAGAGGATTTTCCCCCGAGAAGCCCCTAGACCCTGATGTGAAGATTTGGCCTACAGGACAGTTCTCTTGCTCCATACAAGTTAAAAAACAGGCCTTATGAATCAATGTTTGTGCCCCTGGGTAGCAGATTACCTGATGACCCTGGGTGAACAGATAAAATTGAGTCTCTGAAACAGAGGAATGACCTAGAACTGTTGGTGAACTTCACCAAGGACTCTGGTCTGAGAAGACCAGTCCCTGCACACTCTGCTCTGGAACCTCTCCTGAGACAGGGCCTGGGCTGGAACGAGGGTAGAAATTTTCAAAAACAAGCACCACCCCCAATTTTCCCCACCCCCACCCCAAACAAACAAACCAACAAAAATTCTTACTGGAAAACTAAAGGGAAACAAATACTAAATCACTATCCTGCCTCCTTCCCCAACCCACTCACACATTCATAGGATATGAAACAGATCACAGACTGCACATCTGGAAGCCTAGTTTTGGAGCCTAGGTAAAGGTCGGCTTGAGTAGGCACTAGCCTTGACCGTTTTCCTTTTCTTTGCCTGAGTTGGCAGAGGGAGTGGCTTCTGGGCAAGGACACTCATACTTGGAGCTGGGGAGGGTTGGTGCTGGCACAGTGTGGGTGGCACAGCCGGCTCTTACCTGGGAATGCACTGTCAACGTTATCCTTTCCCTCCCCCCACCCCACCGGGATTGCCCTGACCTGAAGCATCCCTGGCCACCCAGGCCCTCCACTAGAAGCTGAGCCTCAGGTGAGCCACTGATCCCTCCTCCAAGGCCCTGCCCCTCTGCACAGTGCCCACAGACCCACTCCAGCCTGTCTGGAAAGCTCTGTGTGGTTAGCTCCTGCAAGGCCAGCCCTTGCCTTGACTCGTTTCTTTCAGTCACTAGGCTCAGTCATGAATGGCCCTAAACCAGCATCCTGCCTGAGTGGCAGGGGGCACCTACCCTGTGCTTGTCTGCATGGTGTCAGGTCCCTCTGCCAGAGACACTGCATTACCTCATCCTGTTTCTAAGCCTGAGCTTGCTTTGGGACCATCTGTCAAGTCCCCTCTCCCTGTCTGAGGGATAACTCTGATTTTCCACATGTTCAGAGACTAGAGAAACTCTGTTCCCATTCTTCTCACCTTATTAACAGTGTATTGGATGAACATTTGTGGAGGATCCACTGTGTGTCAGGCACCGTGTTGAGCCCTGGTGATAAAGAGCTGCCTCAGAATGCTTCCCTTGGCTTCTCTCTGATGACTTACCCGTCTTCCAGAAGCCTACCATTCCACTTCTATAGTATCAAAAGCCTTTGAAACATTAAGAGAAGCTTCCTTGTTTCATATTTAGATATCACTTAAAACAGACAAATGACCAGCACAGAGGGCCCATAGAAGTGCTTCACTGTTATCCACTTCCAAGAATTTTTGTAAAAACAAGCTAGGCAACAGATGTGCAAATGCCATGAGTTATCAGAAAGAAGGTAAGTGATGAGTTGAAGGTCAGGTACCCACATGCTCCCATCTGCACCTCTACAGTGGAATTCATTCTGCTTGCTATACAAACACCAATTTGTGTCCTCTCTAAGTGCCAGATCTTTATTCTCAGGTGCCTGCTGGATGCCCCCACCTGGATGACCCACTCAAGTTCAACCTGTCCCGAAGAGAACCCAACACCTTCCTCCCCAAACTTGGTGCCCCTGCCTCCTGTCTTCCCTGCTCCATGACACTGTGCTTTACAGATTCTGGGGACAGTCCTGACAGTCCTGGGGACCCTCCCACAGTCACCTGTTGGTGCTTTAAAATGTTTATTGAATGGAGCTCCTAAAACAAACTGCATTTACAAAAGTACATCGGTGGGTACCTGAGTGCACAGAACGTAGTCGAAAGGGAGACACACCAGACTAACAGGTAATTATAAGGGAAACTGAGTGTGGGAGATACATGGGAACTCTGTACTATCTCCACAATGTTTCTGTAAACCTAAAAGGGTTCTAAAAATTAAAGTCTATTTAAAGGGAAACAAAACAATAAATAAATAAAAAAAGGGAAACAAGAGTAGAAAAAAAAAGAAAAGGTAAGTTGTTAAAAGTTCAGGAATTGCAATATAAATGCAAAAGTTGAAATTCAAGGTGAGATATGCTTGCTGAGGAATCATTAGACAAGGGTATCTGGGAGTTCAGAGGAGGGAAGACTGTGACCAGGGATCCTGGGGAGGCTCCTGGAAGAAACAGACCTGGGAGTCCTGAAGGTACCGTCTGCACAGGCTGTGAGCACTTTGATACCCCACGTTTGGAAGGTGTTCAGAGTTGCTCATAGACACAAAGAAGGCAGCTCTGAACCAAACAAGCCTAGATGTTTGAACTCTCGACTTAAGCTCTCTGAGTATCTTAGAGATAGTTGTCTCTAAGTATCTTAAACTCTCTAAATCTCCATGATCTCTAATCTGTAAAATGGGAATAATAATTCTTACCTCACAGGTTTAAGTGAGATAATGCATGCTAAGTGCTTAGTACAGTATGGGCAACTTAGAAGGACTCAAAATGTGTTAACTGTTGCTGATGCTGTGTCAAAACTTCAGGTCAAATACTATATGACATCACTTACATGTGGAATCTAAAAAATACAACAAACTAGTGAATATAATTTAAAAAAAAAAAAAGAAGCAGATTCACAGATATAGAGAACAAACTAGTGGTTACCAGAGGGGGGCGGGGAGGCAATATCGGGGTAGGGGAGTAAGAAGTACAAACTATTAGGTATAAAATAAGCTACAAGGATATATTGTACAATATAGGGAATATAGCCAATATTTCATAATACGTATAAATGGAATATAACCTTTAAAAATTGTGAATCACTATATTATACACATGTAACATATAATATGGTACAGCAACTATACTTCAATTTTTTTAAAGTATATGAAAATGTGCCATTTTTGGAATCCACAATAAAAAATACTTCAGTTTTGGAAAAACAA
The DNA here is from genome assembly GCF_028023285.1 of Balaenoptera ricei. Classification (NCBI taxonomy): domain Eukaryota; kingdom Metazoa; phylum Chordata; class Mammalia; order Artiodactyla; family Balaenopteridae; genus Balaenoptera; species Balaenoptera ricei. The sequence goes on along the minus strand of NC_082642.1, from coordinate 89,737,554 downwards.
CAAACAAACAAACAAACAAACAAAAAAACTTCAAGTCAGAATGACTCCTAAACTAACTGTCCTCCCAGTTTCTTCTCCCCAAGTCTCTCACTCTCAGCTCCCATTCGGGTCAGACTGCATTTGCCCCCATATCCTGACTTTCTAGGCTGACTTCTTGCATCTTTCTTTCTCTTCACCTCCTCCATTCAGGCCCATGGTGTTCTCTGCCATGGACCCCTTTCCTCTTCCACAAATAGGTTCTTATTCTTGTTGTCACTCCCCATCACTGATTGTGGCTTCCTGACTCCATTTCTCCACACTTGTCCTAATACCTGTCAGTTCCTCTGGGTCTTGTTGTAGCCAGCACCCCCAATGCCATATTTATTTGCCCCATCATAGCTATATCTTAAGATTCATCTTTAGTTGGAATTCAAAATTAATAACAAAGGGACCACCTTATCCTATAACACTTCAACCCAAATGTATACTTTTTCTACTAGAAAAGAAAGGGATAGTTAAAGCATTTTCTGAGAAATATAACATCTGTAGTACCCTATGGCATGGTACCATCTGGTTTATTGGGAAGGGGTGCAAAATAGACATGGCCTGAGGGAAATCTCAAGTGAGAGGTTGAGATTATCAGTTTAGTGAGGAAAGAACCCATTCTCTCTGTAACAATAGCCCTTTACTATTAGCAGAATGAGATGTCCTTGGACATCTGGTGTTTATAAGGTTAGCCATTGACCAGGAGACTGATAAAATTAATCAAAGCGTCCATATCTCCCTCCTAGGCACACCCTTACTTTCCTGCAGTTTCCCACGGCCTTAGATCCATCAGAGCAGTAAAGAGCAAGATTAGCATAGGGCCATAAATTTAGATCCTGGGTCATTTTAGCTGAAAAGCCCTCTATCACAGTGTATAAGAACCCTCATTCATTGCTGGTAAGTATGCAAAATGGTAGAGCCACTCTGGAAGAGAGGTTGGCAGTTTCTAATAAAGTTAAACACGGTTTTACAGAACAATCCAACATTCGCACACCTAGGCATTTACTCAACTGATTTGAAAACTTAGGTGCACACAAAAATCTTCACATGAATGTTTAGAGCAGCTTATTCATAATCTCCAAAAACTGGAAGCAACCAAGATAGTTGCTTCACCAATAGGTGAATGGATAAATTTTGGTATATGCATACAATGAAATACTATTCAGCAATAAAAAGGAATGAGCTATCAATTCATGCAAGAACATGGGAAATATTGCTAATGCAATATTGAAATGCATACTGTTAAGTGAAAGTAGTCAGTCTTAAAGGACTACATTTTATATGCTTCCATTTATATGACATTCTGGAAAAGGCAAAATTATAGAGACTGAAAATACATCAGTGGTTGCCAGGGGTTTGGGGAGTGGGGAGGGCTTAATAAATGAACTATATTTTAGAGCAGTAAAACTATTCTTTGTGATACATGAGACTATGCATTTGTCAAAACCCATAGAACTTTATAGCACAAAGACTCAACCTTAATGTATGCAAATTAAAAAAATAAATTAGTAGGTCAGGGGAATCCCAGAGTGGAATACAGACTGTGATAAAAGAATATTATTAAAATGTACTGTATAATCTTACTGAAGAGAATGGAGGGTAAGTGCTGACATAAGTGACTTTGAAATGAGTGGAGGCTGTAAGACTAAAGACTAAAGGAACTGTACATAAGCACTGTACTCTAATTGATGAAGTTGTTTCCCATGGGGGCATGGGTTAACAATTCTGAAACCACTATACATGTATACTGGGATTGAACAAATAAATGAATGGCAGATAGTGGGAGGCAGATTTCTCACTCTTGGAGTGTGAAGTTACAGATAAGCAAGAGGGGAGTCTAGAATGAATCATGTGATACTAGATGGTTGCAGACATCACTATGAATCTGTGTTTAGCTTAATGTGGATACAGATAGATATAACAGTAACAATTATGGATGTGTGTATATACACAGATTAGTATATACGTATAAAAAAAGAGAGAAAGTCAACAAAACCAAAGTTGGTCCTTTGAAAAGATCAGGAAAATTGACAAACCTTTAGGTAAACTGACCAAATTTAGAAAGAGAAAAGAAATCCACTCAAAACATGAAAATCAGGAATGAAAAAGAGGACATCATTACCAAACCTATAGAAATTTTAAAAGACTATAAGGCAATACGATGAACAACGGTATGCCAACAAATCAGATAACTTAGGATGAAATTGACAAATTCCTAGAAAGACACAAACTGCTAAAACTGACTCAAGAAGAAATAGAAAATCTAGATATGCCTATAGTAAGTACAGGGATTGGATTAGTAATTTTAAAATTTCCCACAATTTGAAGCCCAAGCTCAGATGGCTTCACAGGTGACTTTTAACAAATGTTTAAAGAGGAATGAATAAAAATTCTTCAAAAACTCTTCCAAAAAATTAAAATGGAAGGAACACTTTCCAGCTCATCCTATGAGGTTAGTATTACCCTGATGCCAAAACCAAAGACTTTACCAAAAAAAGAAAAAGAAAGAAAGAAAAGAAAAAATAGAGCAATATTTCTTATGAATATAGGCTGGAAAATCCTCAACAAAATACTTGCAAACTGAAATCAATAACATATAAAAAGGATTATACACAATAACCAAGCAGGATTTATCCCAGAAATGCAAGGTTGGTTTAACATCTAAATATCAATTAACATAATATACCACATCAACAGAATAAAGGACCAAAACCACATGATCATCTCAGTAGACAGCAGAAAAAGCATTTGACAAACTCCAACACCTTTTCATATAAAAACACTCAACAAATAGAAAGGAACTACCTCAACATGATAAAGAGCATTTACAAAAAACCAACAGCTAATATCATCCTTAGTAGTAAAACACCAAATGCTTTGCCCTAAAATCAGGAAAATGACAAAGATGTCTACTCTCACCACTTCTATTCAACATTGTGCTGGAGGTTCCAGCCAAAGCAATAAAGCAAGAAAAAAAAGTATCCAGATAGAAAGGGAGAAGTGAAACTATCTCTATTTTGTAGATATGATTTTGCCTATAAAAAATCTTAATAAATCTATTAAAACCTATTAGTATATACATGTAAATATATCTCCTAGCTCCGCCACAGAGAGGGCCTAAAAGCAACAACATCCAGGTACAATGAGCACATCTAGTGCCCAGATCTTGGTTTTTAATACCATTCTCCAATAAAAATAAACCAGGCTCCCTGGAGAAATGGCTGGGGCAGGGAATATCCAAGATGAATCTAGAGCATCTTCTGGTGCCAGAAATAAGGAAGTGCTCAAGGGACAAAATGATGGAGATATGTCTATAGCACAGGAGCCAACTGAAGGAGCAACAAAGTAAATAGCAAAATACTAGATTATTATCCAAAGCATAAAATAAATATTGATGAGAGCCTACTAATATAAATAAATGATTGACTAAATAAATAAATGGGAAAGATAGACAAATCTTCTGTACAGAAGAATTCCTATACAAATAATATATGTAGATACTGTTCCATTAAAAAGGTGGAGCCCAACTCCCTACCCCTAGAGTGTGGACTGTGCATAGTGACTTCTTTCCAAAGAGTACAGTATGAAAACGGGAGAAAAAAGAAAACTTACAAACAGTAGTACCTCAACTAGGTAATCAAAGTCAACATCAACAGAGATAAGCAATGTTGATAGGACCCTTGATATAATGTGATGAAAACGGCACTTTTCTTCTGTGGTTTTCCTCCCCCAAACCCGTAACTCCAATGTAATCAGAGGGAAATATTAGACAAACCACAATTGAAGGACATCCTACAAAATATTTGACCAGTACACCTTAAAACTGTGAAGTTCACCAAAAAAAAAAAAAAAAAGAAAAGCCTGGGAAACTTGTACTTTCTAGAGGAGACTAAGGAGACACAACTACATGTATAATGGTATCCTGGATGAAATCCTAGAACAGAAATGGAACATTAGGTAAAAACGAAGAAATCCAAGTTAACTATGGACTTTAGTTAAGAATACGCATCAATTTCGGTTCATCAGTTGTGGTAAATGTACCTCAGTAATGTAACATAACAGTAGGAGAAAGTGGGTGTGGGGTGTATGGGAACTCTGTATTATCCTTGTAACTTTTCTGTAAATCAAAAAGATATTTTAAAGTAAAAAGTTTATTTAAAAATATATATATGGGTGAAGGAGGTCAAAAGCTACAAACTTCCACTTATAAAGTCATAAATAAGTCATGGGGATGTAATGTACAGCATGGTGACTATAGTTAATAATACTGTATTATATATTTGAAAGTTGTTTAAAAAATACACACACATTATACAACACATATAGCTAGTTATAGAAAAGGAATAGAAGAAAAAATAACAAAAAGTTAATAGCAAATAATTAAAATTTTTTTCTTTTTCATTAAATGTTCTTTAAAGAATGTATTTTACTTTGAACATAAAAAAATTTTTTTAATAAAATAAACCACTTTGTTGGGAACTCCCTGGTGGTCCAGTGGTTAGGACTTGGCTCTTTCACTGCCAAGGGGCCGGGTTCAATCCCTGGTCAGGGAACTAAGATTCCACAAGCCCTGCAAAAACAAAACAAAACAAAAAAAAACTTTGTTGTTGTTGTTCTTTCCAGCTTTATTGAAGTATGGTTGACAATTTAACCTTGCATAGATAGATATATATATATATATAGATAGATAGATAGATAGATAGATAGATATAGATAGATAGATAGATATATTTATTTATTTATTTTTTGGCTGTGTTGGGTCTTCGTTGCTGTGTGCAGGCTTTCTCTAGTTGTGGTGAGCAGGGGCTACTCTTTGTTGCGGTGTGTGGGCTTCTCATTGCGGTGGCTTCTCTTGTGGAGCACCGGCTCTAGGCGTGTGAGCTTCAGTAGTTGTGGCACACAGACTCAGTAGTTGTGGCTCACAGGCTCTAGAGCGCAGGCTCAGTAGTTGTGGCGCACGGGCTTAGTTGCTCTGCGGCATGTGGGATCTTCCCGGACAAGGGCTCGAACCCGTGTCCCCTGCATTGGCAGGCAGATTCTTAACCACTGCGCCACCAGGGAAGCCCTAAACTTGTATATATTTAAAGTGTACAACTTGATATGCACAGACATCATGAAACATTTCCACAATCAAGCTACTTAATATATCTATCAGCTCACATAGTTACCACATTCTTTTCTTTTTGTGGTGAGAACACTTAAGATCTATTCTCTTAGCAAATTTCAAATATACAATACAATGTTATTAACTATAGTCATATTGTTAATAACATTAGACCTCCAGAACTTATTCATTGTGCATAATTGATATTTTGTACACCTTGACCAACAATTTTTCTTTCCCACAACTTTTTTTTTTAAACCATGGAAAGAAAAAATGATTATTTGTTTAAAAATGAACCCTGGCTTCTCACTTCTACTATTTTATATCTACTTCTATTATATAACAGGAGGCACATCTTTCTCTTCTGCTGAACATGATGCAGATAATAGATTTGTGTAGGTAGCTAACTCCTTCTGAGCACATACAACGTGCATTTATGCGTCGATCAATTTTCGTAACAATCCAGTGAGGTGGGTACTGATGTAATCATCATACCCATTTTCCAGCTGAGAAAACTTAGAGTGGTTAGGAACTTGCCCAACTAATAAGGGGTAGAGGCAGAATTCGAATCTATGTCAACTGACTCCAGAGCCCATGCTGGCCTGTGCTCCTATGAAACCTGCAGCCTGCAGGCTGGCTGGTGTTGGTTAATACCCAGGGTTCAGAGTGATGGCAGAAGAGTAGGTAGGCAGGTCCTGAGCATCTCTGCCTGGCAGACACCTAGGCCACAGTCCCCTTGGGGCTTCCTGGTTTCCCCCAGACCCCAACCACTGTAGAGCCATGGGGATGGGGTGGAGTCTGTCCTTCCCTCCTCCGCAGTAAGCCCCCTTCTTCCCAGGAGACAGTGAGGGGAAACAAGGCCATTGTTGACAGGGTCACTGCATTGCACAACATCCACGTTTGTGAGTGGTGCTCCGTGGAGCTGCAACTCAGAGGTACGATGGCCGGTGGCATAGTCTGTCAGATAAGAGAGGGGCCATCCCAAGTGAGGGAGCAGAGCGGGCCACAGTCTTGGGCAACCTGGGCTTGGGCAGAACAGGTGAACCCAGGTTTCCCAGCCACTGAATCACCCTGTGCCCCAGTACGTGTGCACCAACAGCTTCCCTGTGGCAACAGGTCTAAGCCAGAGACACAGGGCCACCTTGGAGAGAGTGGTTCCTCTCAGGAACCCTCATCAGTACCGTGAATGCCAATTTAACAATAATGAGAAGGAGAACACAGAGCTCTGACTTGGGACCACACTGTTGACATCTGAAGCCTTCACTAAATTCTTCTTTAGCATAATGCTATCTGCCTTCATTGAGGAACTTTATAATGAGAAGTCGTAGGAAACTCATGATTGAACTTATTGTAGGAGCCATTAAGGAGGGTGGCCATCAGTCTCTCTTGTGAGGTTCTAGGAATTTTTCTAGGCTTTCAGTACCAAAAAAGGCTGAGCTTCTCCTGATCAACTGCAGAAACATTGCTGTGAATCTTGCTCCTGATCGTGTTTCTTTCTCTGCTGTAGCCCGAGGAAGTCAGAATCCATTCTAGGGCCCTATTCCAACAACTGTGCAAGACTTCAGGATGTGTGTTTTTTAGACAGAGGCCCAACCCACCTTGCTTCATCTTATTTTCCTGTCATTCTCAGTAGGAGAATGGCTGAAACAACAGACTTGGAGTCAGTCCAACCTTCTGCATTGCCATTTACCAACTGTGTGACCTTAGACAAGATACTTCACCTCTTTGAGTCTGTGTCCTTATCTGTAAGATAATAGTACCTACCTCACAGGGTTGTTCTGAGAATTAATAAAATTATCTGTGTAAAATAATTAGCCCAGTACACAGCCTATACTAATGCTCAATAAATGATAGCTAATGTAATAATTTTTAAGTTGTATTTATTCTCCATTGCCACCTCAAATCCTCTTTTGGAATGATATACGGGTAAAAACAAGTACGAAGATGAAACTCTTAGGTAGTCCAGACTTTCCCCATGTGCCTATGTGGGACATTCTCTCCCTATTAGACGAACACAGAAGAAACCAAAATGTAATCAGAAGAGTGGTAGGTAGAATGGAATTAGGGTAAGGGAAGTCTTTCTCTGGAGATTACCCGAGGCTGAAGAGACCTGTCTCCCCAAGGTCATACCCTCCCATGGAAAGGGTTATCCCAGCTCCAGAGCTTCCTGTTGTAGGATCAGCTGAGGCCTTGGTCACACCTGCAACCCAAGCCAACCTCTCCCAATCCTGCTGCACTCCCCTCTCTGCAGATGTTAATCCTGAGGGCATCTTTAATAACCTTCCTGTGTGCAAAGCTCCCTCTTGGTCTGTTTCCCAGACACCTTACCTGTGACAGTTGTAAGGTTTGATTATCAAATGGCCCCATCTCCTACAGTCTAATGCGTTTGTCTCCACGATGGACACGTACCCTCCTAGTTTCCCCTGACAGGGCACTGTCCTCTGGGATGCCTCTAGACCTGGTAACCTATAGAAGCTGATCAAAATTAGAGACTGGGAGACAATGCAGAAATCCTAATGTTTCCTACATAAAAGAAAAAAAATTTTTAATAATCCCATGAACCACTAAAGAGGAACAATCCAAACCATACTTCTCAGAAGTACTTTGTATTGAAGTTGCTTCACTCTAAAGGGCTCTTTAGTAACAACTGAGTTTTGGGCTCCCTCCCCCAACACCCCAGCTCAAGTTAAGCAAAAAGGGAAAACCCACTGTTTGCTCTGGGTAAGAAACTGTACAAAAATCTTAGAGGCTAATCAAGAGTTTAAATTTTAATAGTAATAATGAGTTCCTTGAAGAAGCTCTCACTGCCTGGATTTGAGCAGAGAGGGAACATACACAGAGGTGTCAAATTGCAGCTTGCAAGATGAAGCTTAACCCCTGAAAACACTATATGAACTAAAGCCTGTTCTCCTAGGTACCTTGCAGGTCACTGATTCAATTAGAGATATTAAAAATAATGCATCTGGGGACTTGCTTGGTGGTCCAGTGGCGAAGACTCTACGCTCCCAATGCAGGGGGCCCGGGTTTGATCCCTGGTCAGGGAACTAGATCCCACATGCCGCAACTAAAGATCCCACGTGCCACAACTAAGACCTGGCACAGCCAAATAAAAAAATATTTTTAAAAAATGCATCTGTAGTGGTTTGGTTGAGAGGGGTGGGGTTGTAGTAAACCTTATGGAACTCAGGGGCAACTATTCTAAATTTCCAAAGAGAGTCCTTAGAGATCCTTGACACGGTTTATAATTGTATACACATGAAGTGTATATGTAACATGTTTTTGAATGTGTATTTTACCATTTTTTTGGGCCATAGTCATAATAATAATTATTTACCTGGGCAAAATTTTCTCCAGGATATCACTGGGGTGCAGAGTGGGTGCTGGCAAGTGGGTGAGCAGCTGAAAGAAGCTGTCTTCTCAGAGGAAACGGCTCATTGTCCTCTGTTCCACACTGCCAGGTTTAGCTTTATCTCTTTTTCGAGGAAACTGGTCTTGGGTCTGTTGACCAAGCTCACCATGATAATCTATTATCAGATGAGATACATTCTGGATTTCCAACGGACACAACGTATGATAGACACTGAGCTTCACACATAAAATTTTAGTTATCAAGATCATATTGGCTTTATTTTGATATAACTTGATTTTATTATTTGCTTTGGCTCACACCAGCATCACATATTTGTTCACTTTTTAAAAATATGCTCTAGAATATGCTTACGACTTAAGTAGGATATCATGTTAGCCATTTCTCTGTATTATATACTTGATTAAATATCAAAGTAGCCTTTCTTTCTCAAGGATTTATTGGTCTGTAGTGCCTCTACCTCAGTTCCTTTTTGTTGGTTATTTAAAAAAATATTTTAAAATGTATGCCCATAATGACATTTATTTGCCCATTTAGGTCCCTTGAGCATCAGAGGCTTGGAAAAAAGATCCTCAGTGGCCATCTCATCCCTCCCCATAGTGTACAGATACACAAACTGAAGTCCAGTGAGCCCCTATGAAGAGGAGTAGTTTCTGGTAAAAGATGTCAGAAATACTGTATTTGTTGGTAAGATTAACAGCATGATTCCATTTGTGTTATAAAAAAGGAGATATAAATATTTTTTGCTTATAAATATTTTTAAATAATTTTTGAAAGGACACATAAGATATTATTGATAATGGTTAACTCCAGGGAGTGGGCCAGGGAAAAATTCATTTTTCATTTTATAGCCCTCTGTAGTATTTGAGATGTTTTCTTCCCCTTTGTTCATACATACATAATACATTATATCATATATAATCCCACGCGGCTTGTGGGATCTTAGTTCCCCAACCAGGGATCGAACCCGGGCCCTGGCAGTGAAAGTGCGGAGTCTTAACCACTGGACCGCCAGGGAATTCCCAGGAATTTTTTATATTGAATGAGAAAGAACTCCCCTAACAGCCTCTGTTCTACAAATGCAAACATGATAGACTATCAGCCTTGAGTGGTTTTTCTACAGTAGTAGTGGTAGGCTCATGGTAAGCCAATTGTTTTGACCTAATGACCCAAACGTGGCCCCATTGATTTTAACCATAATTATACCTAGATCTTGGAGCATTTAGCCATGTGAGTACCATACTTGTTTGTAAACATCTATCCTACTTGTGAAAAAGTAGAAGGTGATTGTAAGATCTTAGGAAAAATTTCTGGACCACAGCATATCTCTGTGGAGAAAGATAAGTAACAAAATAGAATGTGAACAAAACCACAGGCTCACCATGACGTACCAGTGTTTTACCAGATACATTTCAAAGGACGTGAGTTTGGAAATCCCCAATGGCCCATAGAACCCCTATAAACCTCTATATGTGAAAACAATGAATCAGGAAGCTAGAAAATATGTTATGTTCTCCTTACCAGTAAACTCCTAATTAATGATTCAAAACTGTAGCAATCCATAATTTCCTTTTTTGCTTCTATACAAAACCTACTTCTAGGGCTTCCCTGGTGGCGCAGTGGTTAGGAATCCACCTGCCAATGCAGGGGACACAGGTTCAAGCCCCGGTTCAGGAAGATCCCACATGCTGCGGAGCAGCTAGGCCCGTGCGCCACAACTACTGAGCCTGCGCTCTAGAGCCTGCGCTCCGCGAGCCGCTGCTCCGCGACGAGAGAGGCTACCGCAATGAGAAGCCCATGCACGGCAATGAAGAGTAGCCCCTGCTCACCGCAACTAAAAAAAAAAAGAGAGAGAGAGAGAAAGCCCACGAGCAGCAACGAAGACCCAACACAGCCAATAATTAATTAATTAATTAAAAAAAAAACAAAAAACCTACTTCTAGAGAGGCCCACAGTAGATACTAGATAAAATTTTATAAAATCGAAATGTATACTTCCTGTGTGAGTTTAGAAAGCACACACATTGTCTATAATTAATATAACATAACAAATAAGAACGCTACCTTACATCCCACTCAAAAAAATTCTGGGTGGTTTAAAGACATAAATGTGAAAGACCAAACTAAAAAACAATATAGAAAATCATATTCTTTGGATCCATCTCCTAAAACAAAGGAAATAAAAACAAAAATAAACAAATGGGACATAATTAAGGATCACAGCAAAGGAGACCATCAACAAAATGAAACAACAGCTTACTGAATGGGAGAAAATATTTGCAAATGATATGACCGATAAGGGATTAATATCCAACAACCTGATTAAAAAATGGGCAGAAGAAATGAATAGACATTTTTCCAAAGAGGATGCAGATGGCCAACAGGCACATGAAAAGATGCTCAACATTGACAATCATCAGGGAAATGCAAATCAAAACCACAATGAGCTATTACCTCACACCTGTCAGAATGGCTATCATGAAAAAAACCACAAATAACAAACTTTGGCAAGGATGTGGAGAAAAGGGAACCCTTGTGTACTGTTGGTGAGAAGGTAAATTGGTGCAGCCACTGTGGAAAACACTATGGAGGTTTCTCAAAAAACTAAAAATAGGGACTTCCCTGGTGGTGCCGTGGTTAAGAATCCGCCTGCCAATGCAGGGGACATGGGTTCAAGCCCTGATCAGGGAAGATCCCACATGCCGTGGAGCAACTAAGCCCATGCACCACAACTACTAAGCCTGCGCTCTAAAGCCCGTGAGCCACAACTAATGAGCCCACATGCCACAACTACTGAAGCCCATGCCTAGAGCCCCTACTCTGCAACAAGAGAAGCCACCGTAATGAGAAGACCGCGCACCGCAATGAAGAATAGCCCCCGCTCTCCCCAACTAGAGAAAGCCCACACGCAGCAACGAAGATGCAAGGCAGCCAAAATAAAGAAAGAAAGAAAAAAACCCTAAAAATAGAATATCATATGACCCAGGAATTCCACTCCAGGGTATATATCTGAAAAAAACAAAGACACTAATTCGAAAAGATGCATGTACCCCAATGTTCATAGCAGCATTATTTACAATTGCCAAGACATGGAAGCAACCTAAGTGCCCATCAACAGATAAATGGGTAAAGAAGATGTGATACGCGCGTACACACATGCACACACACAATGGAATGCTAGTCAACCATAAAAAAGAATGAAATTTTGCCATTTGCAGCAACATTGATGGACTTGGAGGGCATTGTGCTAAGTAAAATAAGTCAGGCAGAGAAAGACAAATACTGTATGATATCATTCATACATGGAATCTAAAAACTACAACAAACTAGTGAATAAAACAGAAAAGAAACAGACTCAGATACAGACAACAAACTAGTGGTTGGTTACCAGTGATGGTTGCGGGGGGACAGTATAGGGGTAGGGGAGTAAGAAGTACAAACTATTAGGTATAAAATAAGCTACAAGGATATATTGTACAACATGGGGAATATAGCCCATATTTTATAATAAATAAGTGGAGTATAACTTTTAAAAATTGTGAATCACTACATTATACACCTGTAACTTATATAATATTGTACATCAACTATACTTCGAAAAAAAAAGGAAAACATATAGAAAACCATCTTAATAACTCTGGAATAGGAAATAATTTTTTAAATAAGCTGTAAAAAGTATAAACCATAAAAGAAAATATTGATAAATTCTATTCCATTGAAATTAAGAATTTGTTTTTATTAAAAGATTCTATAAAGAAAGCAAAAAGTAAGCTACAAACATTTCTAACATACATAACCAATAAATTATCTGTATATAAAATATATATTTTAGTTTGTTAAGCCATTTACATATGTTATATATTCTATTTTGAGAATATATTTTACAGTAAAAAAAAAAATCAAGAATGACAAACTGTAGATTTGGAGCTGGAGTGAACTTGGCTCTGTGACCAAGTGACTTAATCTCTCCAACCTCAGTTTTGTCATGTTATGAGTGACTGTAATAATAGTTCCTTCCCCGTAGGGCTCTCAGAGCCAAGTATGAGTAAGCAAACACCTGATATATGGCAAGAGTGCAACAAACGGTTAATGATTATAACCATAAATAAATAGTGTCAGAGCAGGGTCGGAATCAAATTCAGCTCCTTAAATCATCCTGATCTAAAACAGGACTGTTTCTAGAACACGTGGTTGGACTTAAATGGCCTTGGCTGTGGAGGCAAGGGAAAGCAGATATTGATGGATAGAACCTGTCCACTAGGCTGCCTCTTACGAAGCCAATGGCGTAAGCTCCTGGTTATTTCTCCTGTTCTTTCCATTCACTGGCTCTGAGGCAGGTGCCGTTTACAGCAAACATCACCTCCCACAATGAGTCCCTGCACAGAGCCACCCGCCGGCCTGTCTGGGAGTCGGGGTGGGGCGTGTGGACTGGATTCTGGGTCTGGACACCTGGGAGGAGAAAGCTTCTCAATTAAGACCCGTTCCAGGAACGAATTTCCATCCCGAGGCTCTCTGTTCACCAAAAATACTCCTTAGCGGCGAATAACCTCCTTACATTTTTAAATGGGAGAAACCAACTTCTAAAACTCACTCTAGGGCTTCCCTGGTGGCGCAGTGGTTGAGAATCTGCCTGCCAATGCAGGGGACACGGGTTCGAGCCCTGGTGTGGGAAGATCCCACGTGCCGCGGAGCAACTGGGCCCGTGAGCCACAACTACTGAGCCTGCGCGTCTGGAGCCTGTGCTCCGCAACAAGAGAGGCCGTGACAGTGAGAGGCCCGCGCACCGCGATGAAGAGTGGCCCCCACTTGCCGCAACTAGAGAAAGCCCTCGCACAGAAACGAAGACCCAACACAGCCATAAATAAAATAAATAAATAAAATTTAAAAAAAAAAACAAAAACTCACTATAACCCCAACTCAGCAGCACTGAAACTAAGAACTCTTACTCTGAACAGGTTGAGCTTCTGAGAGAAATTCCTCCAAATTATTGGTCCATTCTTAAATTGTCTATTTTGTTCATCATCACACTTAGAAATGTCAAGTAAGGAAAAAAAGAAGAAGAAGAAGAAAGGCATGACTAAGGCTGGCTTCAATCCTGATGGCTGAGACAATCAGGGCCAGGCCAGTTGAGAAAGCCCAGGACTCCAGGGGGTACTTCTCCATGGGAGGACCAGGATCCAAAGTGCCTGCTGGGACTGTGGAGCCAGGAGTCCCTCCTCTGGAGCCTTTAATAAGAAGCTCAGCACTCAGTGGCTGGGGGTGGATGGAGAGTGGTGCCCTGTAGAGGCTGGAACAAATGAACTCCGTGGAATGAGCAGAGACAGCCCCATTCACACCATAAATAAGCCCCTTCTTATCTGATCCTATGTCTGAATTTTTTATTCCAAAACTATAGTCACCATGTCCCTTTTATTCTAGGACTTTTGAGGAGTTGTTTGTTTGTGTAATGAGAGCTTAGGTCAAGGAAATTTGGTTTCTCTCCAAAACACTGAGGGAAAAATAGGCTTATTGTAAATGGCCCAAGCAACTCTGGCCCAAAGGGCACAGGCCATGCAGTCCTAGTGCCCTATGGCCCCCAGTGGGGACAGCATCATTCTCCACATTGTCCCATTCTCACAGTCAAGGGCCCAGAGAATTGGGTAGGATCAGCAGAAGCTGGGAGTGGGGGCCACTCTGGATCTGCTGGGCTGTAGCTTGGCACGGGCTTCAGCTGGGCCAAGGGAGGCCCAGAGCCGAAGCTCAAGCAAGCGTTTTCCCTCTCTTACCCTTGCAGCCCTCACTCTAACTGCTACCTTGGTTCCCAGCCCAGGCAGGCCCCGGATAGACCAAGGGTCGGACATGTGCCAGGGAGAAGGTCTCCCATGGTGGCAGCTGACAGGGAACCAGCCAGGACGTCAAGAAGAGAAAGCTCCAATTTCTCAAAATCCACACGGCAAATGACAGCAAACGATGGCGGGGCTTCCGCAGGGAATTTCATCAAAGGAAGTTGATCCACAGAGGCATGGGTTGGTAGCTTCCTTCCTATGAGCCTCTGCTCTCATTTTGCCACTCTTCCAGTTTTTATCTAAACCACAAAGCATTTCCTTCAATGCCATGGAAAGAATTTGCTGTATCAGGAAAATATATTGCAATACCATTCCCAGCATTAACACATCTGTTTTTTCTAGATCTGTATTTACCTCTCAGCCATGTCATTAAAATAGGACCTGAAGAATTATCCTCACACTCCAGAGACCTAGCCCTGGTTCTCAACCAGCTGGCTTTAACGCAAGCACCAAGTGGTGCCCCAAAGACAGAAAAATAATTTAGGTTCAAACTCTGACGTTTCGTGCAAGTACAGGCAAAATCTGGAACTTCCATTAGAATATCTGTAGAATTATTCCTCATATTGTTCCCACTGGATTCTTTCCTTGATGGTTAAATTTGGAAGTGATTCCCACAGGGCACTATTCAAAGATAAACTAATCTGTACTTCCATCCTTCCTCACTTTGAGAAGTGTTTGTTGTTCAGTAGAAGTATAATGCAATTCACATGTGTAATTTAAAATCTTCTAGTAGCCACATTTAAAATTTAAAAAGGAACAGGTGAAATGAATTTTAATAAAGTATGTTATTTTACCCAACATATCCAAAACATTATAATTTCAACATGTAATCAACATAATATCAATGAGCTATTTTACATTTTTTTTCATATGAAGTCTCAAAATCTGGTATGTATTTTATACTTGCAGCATATCTCAGTTCAGAGTAGCCACATTTCAAATGTTCAGAGCCACATGTGGCTAATGGTTGCCATGTTGGACAGTGCAGGTTAGAGCATCAAGTCTGAATTTCACAGCTTGACCTTCCAAGTCCTTCTTAACTTGACCTCCATTTACGAATTCAGGCATGTCTACCCTTACTCCTGAACAGAGAGAAGGGATCTTAGAGAACTTCCCTCATTTTACATCTAATCCCATATGAGCCCAGACATGGAAAGTGACCTCCTTGAGGTCATTCAAATATTTAGTAGCAACAGCAAAGCTTTTCTGACTTCTAAAGCAAGTGGAACCATTTGCGCCAGTTAAGTAAAATACAGTCTATGATAAAGACCTAAATGTAAGGCCGGATACTATAAAACTCTTAGAGGAAAACAGGCAGAACACTTTCTGACATAAATCGCAGCAATATCTTTTTTGATCCACTTCCTAGAGTAATGAAAATAAAAACAAAAATAAACAAATGGGACCTAATTAAACTTAAAAGCTTTTTCACAGCAAAGGAAACCATAAACAAAATGAAAAGACAACCCTCACAATGGGAGAAAATATTTGCAATCAAAGCAACCAACAAGGGATTAATCTCCAAAGTATACAAACAGCTCATTCAGCTCAATATCAAAAAAAACCCAAACAACCCAATCAAAAAATGCGCAGAAGATCTAAACAGACATTTCTCCAAAGACACACAGATGGCCAAAAAGCACATGAAAAGATGCTCAACATCGCAAATTATTAGAGAAATGCAAATCAAAACTACAATGAGGTATCACATCACACAGGTCAGAATGGCTATCATCAAAAAATCTACAAACAATAAATGCTGGAGAGGGTGTGGAGAAAAGGGGACCCTGCTGCACTGTTGGTGGGAATGTAAATTGATACAACCATTATGAAGAACAGTATGGAGGTTCCTTAAAAAACTAAATATAGAATTACCATATGATCCAGCAATCCCACTCCTGGGCTTATATCCGGAAAAACTATAATTCGAAAAGATACATGCACCCCAGTGTTCATTGCAGCACTTTACACAATAGCCAAGACATGGAAGCAACCTAAATGTCCATCGACAGAAGAGTGGATAAAGAAGATGTGGTATATATATGCAATGGAATGTTACTCAGCCATAAAAAAGGATGAAATAATGCCATTTGCAGCAACATGGATGGACCTAGAGATTGTCATACTGAGTGAAGTACGTCAGACAAAGACAAATATCATATGATATTGCTTATATGTGGAATCTAAAAAAATGACACAAATGAACTTATTTACAAAACAGAAATAAGAGTCACAGATGTAGAAAACAAACATGGTTACCAGGTGGGAAAGAGGGGGGAGGGATAAATTGGGAGATTGGGATTGACATTTACATACTACTATATATAAATTGAATAATTAGGGCTTCCCTGGTGGCGCAGTGGTTGAGAATCTGCCTGCTAATGCAGGGGACACAGGTTCGAGCCCTGGTCTGGGAAGATCCCACATGCCGCGGAGCAACTAGGCCCGTGAGCCACAACTACTGAGCCTGCGCTCCACAACAAGAGAGGCCGCGATAGTGAGAAGGCCCGCGCACCGCGATGAAGAGTGGCCCCCGCTTGCCACAACTAGAGAAAGCCCTTGCACAGAAACGAAGACCCAGCACAGCCATAAATAAACAAATTAATTAATTAATTAATTAATTTTTTAAAAAAGGATAATTAGTAAGGACCTACTGTATAGCACAGGGAACTCTACTCAGTACTCTGTAATGATCTATATGGGAAAGGAATCTAAAAAAGAGTGGATATATGTATATGTATATGTATAACTGATTCACTTTACTGTACACCTGAAAGTAACACAACATTGTAAATCAGCTATAATCCAATAAAAATTTTTTTTAAAAAGGAAAAAAAATACAGTCTATAAAAAATGTTACTGGAGAGGATTAATGTATGAATGGTTCCTTCTCTGCTTTGCTGAGGGTTTTTAGTTGACCCCAGGTTCTTGGCATTAGTCATCCCCACAGCCAGCCCCATGACTGTCTCAGTGGCAGGGTGCACTGACCTTTGGATGGTTATTGGGAAAGTTGCCTCAAGCTCTACATGCCACAGGAATTTGTACACAATCCCCGCAGGGCAAAGCTAGCGGCTCCACAGCCGATGCATCACCAATTCCCTGCTCCAGGTAAACTCAAGACAAGGTCAGTGTCTCCCACATGCCCCCACCTGTTGGACCCAAACCAGAGAAAGGGAAATGGAAGTGACCTCAATATTTGCAGAAAGCCAGAGTCAGGATGAACAGGCCCTGGGGCCAGGCATCTCCAGGGAGCCGGAGGGAGACAACACAGCAGCTCCAGAAGCCCTGGTCTCAGGACCAGGAGGGCCAGCGGGGGCCTGGCTACAAAGGGGCCGAGGCCCCTCCACTTGGGGATGCCTTTAGTGTTCATTTCAGTGACCAATCCCAGCGCTCACCTGAATCCCCTGGAGATCTTGTTAGAATGAAGATTCTGCCTCAGTAGGTTTGGGGTGGGGCCTCAGTAGGTTTGGGGTGGGGCCTCAGATTCAGCCTTCCTAACCGTCTCCCAGATAATGGTTACCACTGGTCCAGGGACCACACTTAATAGCAGGAGCCTATCCCCGCTACCCGCAGGTGAGTGGTCAGTGACTAAGGAGGCCCAGTCAGGCTGGCTGCAGCTGGGCTATTTCTCCTCACCCAGATTTTGGAACTCATAAAGACAGCTAACACCAACAAAGTACAACCGCCACTCTTCGTCATTCACGCTAACTCAATAAATCTTCACAGCAGCTCTATCAGCTGGTGACTGTGACTATCATCCCTCGTTACAGATGAGGAGACCAAAACAAGAAAGGTTAGGTGACTTGCCCACAGCTGGTAAACGAAACTGGGGTTTAAGCCCAGGCGCTCTGGGTAGTTCTGCGCACTGGGACTATGTCATGAGAAGTTTCGAAGACTCAGGCCGTTGTGTGTTGTCTCAGCTGGGCGGTGACAGACACATCTGCCGTCTACTAGCAAAATGCCTTTCAAACTGTCATGAACTCTCCAAAGTTTGTTTCAAAATACCTGTAAGCCTTCCCCTCGCCAGCCTTGGGCCATAACATACTTCTTTTATCTTCAAACAAGTTCAAAGCTTGTTTGTAGTTTTTTGAATAAAAGTTTAGTTTCTTAGGAATTCTGAAAGGGTATTAAAAGTAATCAGTGTGAGCTGAAGGAATTTTATCTTTAACTTCCTCACGCTGGGGGACAGGCCCTATTAATATGCTTCAAACGTTGTTGATCCGTCTTCTCTGTTTGCTGTGTCATCCTGTTGGGCCCGGGTTTCTCGTTTGTTCTCTTTTGATCCGCGGCCATGTGTCGCTAGGAGAGGAGCTGAGGGGTGCTGAGGCTGAGTGGTAATCCAAGGACCAGGCCTGCTCTGCTTCCAGGTAGCTGTGTGGTCTGCTCAGCCCACATCCCTGCTCAGGGCTCAGTTTCCTCATTTGTGTCATGAAGGGTCTGGCCAGATGCTCTGAAGTGCTAGCACACGGCAGGTTCTTTTTGAGGGTTCCTGATCTTTGTCAGGCTTTCTCCAGCAGCTGCTGATTTTCTGTGGGATTGACTGTTCCCAGCCTCAGGGTGATTGGTTCCTACAAAACAGAGTCCCTCGAGAAGGTCCGAAACAAAGGTGAGAAATTCTTTGGCAAAAAACCTTGACACTGATTCTGGCTCCCTCTCAGTGGTCTGGGTCCCTTTGACCATCCTCAACATTCACCCGGCCTCACGGAGCCCAATCACCTGGATATCTTGTAACCAGCTTGACTTGCTCCTGCTCCCACTTCTAGCCCCTTGCTTAAATCCCCTCACTGGCTCCCTACTGCCCACTCAGCCAGGTCCAGACTTCTTATTCTGACTCCTGGTCCCTTGTGTTCTGCTCATGTTCCACCAGATGCCTTCTCACCTCTCAGCAATCTGTGAGTGGCCCCTCTAACCTGCATCCTCCTTCTTGCCTCCATGCCTTTTCACATGCTATTCCACTGCCTGGCATGCCCTTCCTTCCCCTGCCTGCCTAGAAAACTCCTCTTCATCCTTCAAGACCCTCCTCAGCGTTGTTTTCTGAGAAGCTTTTTATGATCCATCTGGATAAAACACGTCAGCCATCCTTTGTGCTTCTACTGTATCCCATCCCACAATGAGCTTCCATTTTATCAGTTTGAATGCATTCAGCTGCAAGTAACAGAATACCTGATTAACAGTGACTTAAACAATAGAAACATTTCATTATCTCTCAGACAACTGATGGTGCACTCTTCAGGGTTGGTTCAGCAGTTCACCTCTGTCATCAAGGACCTAGGCCCTTTCTCTTCCATCACCCTCAGCATTTTGGGTGTGTTTTGCCTCATGGCCACAAGATAGTGGCCGTAGCTCCAGGTATCACATCATCACACCTCAGCATCCGAGAGGGAAGCAAGAGGGTAGGAAAAAAATGAACCTTTCATTCCTACGCTCACTCTTGGCCTGCTGATACCTGTCCTTTCCTACCCCTGGTCCCTACACTCTATCAGATGCTCCAATTAACTACTCAAATTAACCAGACACCTTTAAATATTCACACTCAGGACCTGACTCTCAAGTGCCTGAGGTCAAATACCTCTTTTGTTCTTAAAAAACAAAATCAGTCTCACAGTCTGAAAATCTTGAAAGGTTTGACTGTCTGAACATTTATTCACTTTTGAATAGTTCTGTAGTATGTGTGGCTTTTATTGTGAGCCATCTCAAATATGTTTTAGAAGTAGGTGTGGTATAAATAATAAATAAATGAGTGAATATCTGGAAGTGTGACTGTTTTTATTTAATCTTGGGAAAATGTGGTAACCACTGCGATAAGCCCTTCCGGCTAAGAGTAAACAGGATGGCCTGATCTCTGTCTAGAATATAAAAGCTGCACGTTAATATAAGGTGATAAGGCCGGTAGTGGGTGGAGGTGGGGGGCATTTCAGACTTGACCTTGCTTTTTGGTACAGCTCATTGAATGCATAGTGTGTGAACTTTGGAGAGGGATAAGGTCTGAGGCCTCATCACTGACTTCATAGCAATGGCCTGTGTAATGGAAGGATCCCTCTCTCTGGGTCTCAGTTTCCTAAGTGTATGACAAGGAGTTTGGGCCAGAAGGCCTCAAAGGGCCCTTCTAACTTGGCTGCTATATATGTATTGGGGAGGGGGTTGATGAGGTGCCTCCCTGGGGGTGGAATTGTCCATTGGGGGGTAGTGGGAACAGGCAGTGGAATCCCTGACTCCTTTGTCTCTCAACCACTGTGGCCTTATCTTCCCACAGGATCTGGGAAGAGGGTTCATCATCCCCCACCTGCCTTGGAAGAATACAGTTCCCACATTTGAGGCTATTCTCCCTTCCGCAGGAGGCTGAGCAACAAAGTCGCCGACACTCCTCTCTGTGCTTGCAGCTTGGGGACTGCCCCCTCCAGGCTCCAAGCAGCTCAGGGGTCACCCCATGCCCCACCCACACCCCCAGCTTCAACCAGGACCAGGCAAGCCGAGAGGGAGGGAAAGGGTGCGAAGGGGGGATGCCAGGGGCGGCGGACACCTCTCAGATGCCCGGGGGATGCGAGGGGGCCCCTGACTGCAGAGAGAGCAGGAGTGGAGCCAGAAGCACGGTGCCCTGGGTGGCAGGGAGGGGCTCCCATTTCCCTGGAATCTCTGTCTTTGCCTCCTCAGGCACAGTAGGGCCTGACTTGCTGAACTGAAGCAGGAAGAGAAGGGAAGGGCTGGGAGAAGTACCCTTCGTGATGTTCCATCTCCTCACCTTACCTGCCTCGCCTCACCTCACCTCGGGTGTGCCTTTCAGCAGCGTGGCTTTTCCAGACGGATTGAAGGGCAGCCAGGAATGGCTCCTCATTGCCTCTGACCTGGGCCCTTCCCTTCCACAGTCACAGAGGAGGGGGCCCACCTCGGCCTAGCCTCCAGGAATCAAAGCCCTTCACCACTGTTCTTGGACGTACCTGGAATTCGGGTCGATACCAAGTGGTGGGCTGAGTTTTCCTCTCTTTGCCTCTCCGGGCTGAGGCATTAGCTTGTGGCTCCTAAAGGGCGGAATACTCAGTGATAGAATAACTTCCAGCCTTCTGTTGTAGAGTACTCTCCAGTTTACACAGTACCGACGTACTTCTGATTTCATTTAGTTGCTACAGCAAGTCGGCAAGATGCTTACCATAAGCATTGTCTCCATTTTACAGCTGAGAAAATCAAGGCTCAAAGAGAATATCCATTTTCTGTTCTTGCTGTGACAAATCAACACAAATTGAGCAGCTTAATAACACACAAACGCATCATCTCACCATTCTGTAGGTCAGAAGTGCGGGCACAGCCAGGCATGGCATGGCTCAGCTGGTCCTCTGCTTTGGGTTTCGTGACATCGAAATCAAGGTGTCGGCAGGGCTGTGTTCCTTTCTGGAGGTCTGAAGATGAATCTGCGTCCATGGGTGCTCATGCAGGTTGTTGGCAGAACTGAATTCCATGCAGTGTAGGATGAGGTACCAGTTGGCTGTCAGCGGGGAGCCCTTCTCAGCTTCTAGAGACTGCCTGCACTCCTCAGCTTGTAGCTCCCTTCCGCCATCTTCAAAGCCAGTGGGGTTGAGTTCCTTTCATGTTTTGAGTCTCTCAGAGCTCCTCTTGTGACTAATCTCTCTTCTGCCTTGAGCCAGAGAAAGCTCTCTGCTGTTGAGGGCCCATGTGACTAGACTGGGCCCACAGGGATAATCCAGGACAATCTCCCCATCTCTAGGTCTGGAAACTTCGTCACATCTGCAAAGTCACCTTTGCCATGGTCATGTAATGTACAACCTTCACAGTTCTGGAGATCATGGCACAGGCATCCTTGGGGACCATTATTCTGCCTCCCACAGAGAGGTTTTGAAACCTATCAATCACTCAGCTAGGAAGTGGCAGATGTAGAACCTGAATCCACATCTCCCAGCTGCACAATGTGTACTCTTTCCACCATATCTCAGCTGCCTCAGGAACTTCTGGGGCATCATTTAATTCATCCCATTTCTTTCTGGTAAACCAGAGGCTGGAGGAGAGATTTCATCTTTGCATAACAGAGCCTGGGGAGAAATGTGGGAAGCTGAAGAAGGTGGACCCTGGCCTTGGGCCAGCTCAGTGGGATAAGGGGGTGGGTTCCTGGGCCTGTGTAGACTAGGCTGGTGGGGCCCATCTGGGGACCCTGGCAGCAATGGGTTATCTCAAGGAGACCGGATGCGGAGGACAGAGATGGGGACTCTCCAGGGTCCCACAAGCTGACTGAGCCACACAAATGGCCAACATCCAAGTCAGGAGGTGGGAACAGCCTGCTCCCAAGTCAGAGACTCAGCAACGGTCAAGCTCTGGAAGCCAGTCAGAACCTCTAGCTTTCTCTGTGTGAATTACCCAGCAGCAAAACCAAGCAAAACTGGAGTGGTCTCGTTGGGCCTGTGAGGGAGACCCTGGGAAGTTTGTGTAGAGCCAGAGCCGGACAATGGAAATGGCGTGGTGCCTGTCATGTGAAACAAAGGATATGGCAGTGTTATTGGTGTTCCTTTGTGCAGGGTGCTGTCTTGATTTTGTTAATAAACAAAAACATACTGTAATAGGGGCTTTCATAGTTTTAATCCCAACTTGATGTCCTTCCCCTCCAAGTGCCCTTCCCCACGAGAGTTTAGTCCACAGCCAAGGAAATCTGCTTCCTTGTGGGGTTTCAGGACAGCACACACCAAGGGGAAGAGGCACCTGAGTCTCTACAGGTGTTCCAGTCAGAGGTCCACCAGCACCGGCCAAGCCCTGCCTGGGGAGCTGAGCCCCAGGGTGAGGCTGCGAGGCGCTTTCCCAGGGACCTGGGGAGACTGCATGCTTGCTGGTAAATGAAGAGATCAGGAACCCACAGGGTGATGCCATTTATGCCTATGTCTATGCACTGAAGTGGAGAAGGAAGTCTACTAGAAAAATGAGTGGTTATATTCCAGGGCACGGGTTTATCGGTGATAACTTTCTTCCTTATAATTCAGATATATTCCAAGCATATGTACTGTTATATCTTTCAAGGATTCTACAGTGAGCAGAAAACAATGAAAATATTATATTTGTAATAATAGTGGCACAAAGCTTAATTAGGTGTATGGAAGAACACTCTGAGTGGGATTGACAGGAAAGGGGTCCCCAGGGAGGAGGCTCTGCCACCCCTCCGTGTGTGTGAGGATCAGACACCCCAGTGCCTAGAAGGGGGCTGGCACTTGCTTGGGGTCCTGGGATGGAGCCATTGACCTCTACCCCACACTGGACCGGGACCCTGTGGTCCTGAAATCAATTTTGCATCCTAGCCCCATGATCCCTGCACCTGGCAGGCTAAGCCTTCAGTGTACTGAAGGAACACTAAGCTTATTAGAGTTAGTTGATTGGGTTTCAATACCTTCCACGTTCAGGGAGGATTTTGTTTCCTCTGAGGATGGATGAGAACTGAAGTTCCTCCCCTGGGGATATTGCTCCCTGAGATCACATATGCTTTTCCCTTTATTCAGCTCACACCTGTCAGGTCATATCGCCTAAACCCTACCTCCAGAGTATAGCCTAGAGTGTATTTAGCTTTATTTTCTTTTCATTTTCATTATCCAAGTAATTTTATTTATTGCAGAAATTCTAAGAAAAAATAAGCAAAAAAGTACGGAAATCACTTGTAGGCCTGCCAACCAGAGATAACCAATATATTTTTGTCTCATACATAAATATAAAATTGTCAAAATAAAATAATATCAAACATACTCTTTGGGAGCACTGTTCTTCATGACATACACTTCTTGAGTACACTTTTGGCGCTATACATACGCAGGGCTACACATATGTTTTAATGCGTACGTACTATTCCATCACGTGACTCTATCATTATTTAACCATTACCCTATGGTTGGACAATGCTTTTCCAGTTTTTTGTCATTATCAACAATGCGGGGATGACCATTCTTGTACTCATCTTTGCCTTCATCTTGTCGTTATTTGATTAGGCCAAATTACAGGAAATATACTGTTAGTTTGAAGGGAATGCAATCTTTTAAAGCATGTCTCTTTAAAACAGGTGACATCTAAAGCCATGAGTCTTTTTCTCCACAAAGCACAGAAGCTGGAGATGTTAAGTATTTGCTCAGATGAGCTCTGGGGTCCCTCTAGCTCAGACCCTCTGATTGTCATTCCATAGCCCAAGACACCTCTCTTCTGGGTTTAAAAGGTCTTGAGTGTGTTGGTGACCTCTTGCCAAAGAAGTGCATTCCCTCCCTTTTCCAAACTGTCCCACAACACAATTTCTCCACCACCTTATCCTCCTCCTGAAATCATTCCCCCCTCCCCCGGCTCTGCTCGGCTCTACAGATGTCGACCACAGTGCTGGCCACACTTTCATTAAGATAATTCAGTAGGGCTTCCCTGGTGGCGCAGTGGTTGAGAATCTGCCTGCTAATGCAGGGGACACGGGTTCGAGCCCTGGTCTGGGAAGATCCCACATGCCGCAGAGCAACTAGGCCCGTGAACCACAACTACTGAGCCTGCGTGTCTGGAGCCTGTGTTCCGCAACAAGAGAGGCCACGATAGTGAGAGGCCCACGCACCGTGATGAAGAGTGGTCCCCGCTTGCCGCAACTAGAGAAAGCCCTAGCACAGAAACGAAGACCCAACATAGCAATCAATCAATCAATCAATCAATAAATCTTTAAAAAAAAAAAAAGATAATTCAGTAAACAGTGAACATGCATGAGGATTTACTCTGGGCTAAGCCCTGGGAAATACAGAGGTGAACAAGGGAGGTTCCTGACCTCATGGAAGTTATAAACACTAAGGGAATTTCACTAATGTGAAGAAACACCAGAATGACAGGAGAGTGAATGGTCATGAAGAGATGCTATTAATCTCATGGCCCGGCGCATCTTCTCTGAGGAGGTGATACTTGAATGGAGAGAGTATTTCATTATACTTCTCTGTTGATGTGTCCTCCCCCCTTTGTTACATGGGGACCGAGCCTTATTATGTTATCCCAGAGGTAGCACAGTGCCTAGCTTAGGGAGAGTGCTTGGTAGACATGCATGGAATGAATGAATGCACAGGCGAATCAGTGGAGGTGATGGTCCCACCATCCTCTGCTCTGTTCACATGCATGTGGAGCTCTGAGCCCAGAACCAGGGAGGCGGGTTCCTCCCCAGGGCGCCTCTCCTTGTTACCTACAAATGAACAGGAGATCAGAGAAGTGAAGGAGCTCACTCCACTGCACAGCAAGTCGCGGGGCAGAGCTGCCCAGAGAGGCCAGCACAGCAGAGCAGCACAGAAGCTAGCAGCAGCAGCTTGACTTTGGCTCTGCTCCACACCCTGTGACCTTGGGCAAGTTATCAAACTCTCTGAGTCCGTTTTTAAATCTAGAAAATGGAGCTAGCAGCACCTACCTCACCAAGCAGTTGTGAGGATTAAATTGAGATAAAGCTTGTAAAGAGCTTGGCAGGGAGGTGGGCTCAGCAAAGGGGAGGCGCCCCGGGCGCCAGGGCCTGCTCGGGGCTGAGATGGAGTTTACCTAGCTGGCTCCCTTCAGGACTCGCCCAGGGTGCGGACAGCGAGGGTTGGCAGGACGGGGGGACCTGGGCAAGACTTCCAGAGAGGAGGAGATAGCATGGGAGCATATTTTCCACATCATTCCACATTTTTACCCATATCCTGACCTCTCTTTAAAAAGAATTATTGTAAAAACAATACAAAGATGTTAAAGGAAATTTTAAAGGAAAAATAAATCACCTTATAGGATCTTAGCATTCTAACCCAATGATGTTATTTTTTTCTGTCTAGTCTTTCCTGTTTGTCCAAATACATACATATTTGATATCACTGAACTTGTAATCTGTTTTATATTTTTCACATCACTTAACATTTCATCATAAATGCTCTTTCATAATGCTATAGTCTTCACACATAGAATTTTTAAGGGCAGGCTGATCGTCCATCAAGTTGATGAACCATTATTTATTTATTCATTTTCTTATTGCTGAACATTTAGTTTGCTTCTTTTTGCAGCTAAAGATAAATACATGTTTGTTTATAGCCTTCCTGTTTTGTTTTGTTTTAAATTCTTATTGGAGTATAGTTGATTTACAATGTTGTGTTGTAAAGTGACTCTCTACAGGTATACAGCAAAGTGACTCTGTTATACATATACATGTATCCACTCTTTTTTAGATTCTTTTCCTATATAGGCCATTACAGAGTATTGAGTAGAGTTCCCTGTGCTATACAGTAGGTTCTTATTAGTTATCTATTTTATTTACAGTAGTGTGTATATGGCAATCCCAATCTCCCAATTTATCCCTCCCTTGTTTATAGCTTTTTAATCCTTTATGGCTATGTTGTTCCCCAGTGTAACAATCGTCACTTTTCTAGCAGTGTGTGAGCGAGTCTTCACCAACTCTGCAGAGAGCTTTAGTGTTGGTGTTAATATGACTGAATATGGTTAACTAAATCTGGTACAGCATGGTGTTTATTGACTGTTTAATTTCCTCTTGAAAGAAATTTAGTTCATATTCTTTGCTTATTATCAGTCTTGATTAGTTATTTATGAACCTAATTTTTTGTCTTATTTGCTGCAAGATTTTTCTCCAGTTTGTCATCTATTCTTTTTCCTTTCAAAATTATACTTAAAAAAGAATTATAAAGCAATACATGTTCATGGTAAAAAAATTGAAAAAGAAAGTATTAAAATCTATGTTACCATTTAGAATTAACCTTTATTATCCTGTTTCAAAACCAAGTGTAAAAAGATATTTTTGAATCTATTGGAAATGAGACTATGGACTGGTTATTAGATGACATTAAGGGATTATTGTTCATTTTGTGGGGTGTGAAAAAGCAGGGTAAATATGTAATTTTTAGAATGAGCTTATCAGTTAAGATGCTTACTGGAGCATTAACAGGAAAACTAATGTGAAATCTCAGAGTTGCTTTTTAAAACCCCACGGCAAAAAAATAAACAAAAAATTGGGGAAAACTAGATAAAACCAAATTAGCAAAATTAAATATTTGCTGAAAGTGAGTGATGGATATATAGGTATTTGTTTTATTATTCTAACTTTGCATATGTTTGAAATTTTCTGCGATGAAAAGTTTAAAAAGTTCAGGAGATCTTCCAGGCCCCCTATCTAAAACTCTAACATGTCTCCTTCATTCTCATTTTGTATTACTCATCCCTGACTTTTGTTTTTTCTCCTTAGCATTTTGTTAGTATCTACCATGCTAACCTTGCTCTTATTTCATCTAGTTAATTTGGCTTATTATCCTTCCCCAACTGGAATGCAACTCTCCCAGAATCTTCATCTGTTTTGTTCACTACTCCTACAGTCAACAATGCCTGGCTACTCAGATAATTATCGCATGAAAAACAAAGTCACTGTTAACATTTAAAAATTACAGATACTCATTTTAACTTTAAATTTAACAGAAGAAAAAAAGATACTGTAGTAGAATGAATTACTGAACATCGGATTATGTTCCTTCCTAAAGGACCCTTTTAAAGTTTAGAAAAAAAATGTATATGAAATCATCATGGTTGGAGGCATTAGATTTTTTTTTTAACTGTTCCTTCATTTCTTAATGGGCATAAGTTTAAATTTCTAGGCAACACAACTTAGTAATTGCTTCATAAACATCAGAATAAATATCACGAATATTTAAGAAACAAACAAACCTTATTTTTTATTTATAAGTACACCAAGAAAAAGTAGAAAACGTAGGCCTACTTTTAGAATGGTCCTCTAGACAAAACAAATAGGGGAAGGCAGATCTGTGAGAAAATATCCTATAAAATATCCTAGCTGAGGGGAGAAAGCCACCCATCATGAAGAAATGATTAGAACTACTACATTTCCTTTGTGATTCTTTTCATTACTTTTTTAAAAAATTAATTAATTAATTAATTAATTATTTTTGGCTGCATTGGGTCTTCATCACTGCTCACGGATTTTCTCTAGTTGCGGCAAGAGGGGGCTACTCTTCGTTGCAGTGCACGGGCTTCTCATTGCGGTGGCTTCTCTTGTTGCAGAGCACAGGCTCTAGGGCGCGTGGGCTTCAGTAGTTGTGGCACACAGGCTCAGTAGTTGTGGCACACAGGCTCAGTAGTTGTGGCGCATGGGCTAAGTTGCTCCATGGCATGTGGGATCTTCCTGGACCAGGGCTCGAACCCGTGTCCCCTGCATTGGCAGGCGGATTCTTAACAACTGAACCACCAGGGAAGTCCTTCATTACTTTTTAAAGGACTCCATCACAGGCCTTTAATCACTGGCCAGTCTGGCAATGGATATACATGGACAGACCTAGTCAAGAGGCAAGAGAAAAATGCCCTCTTGGTTCTCTGTCACCAGCTTCTTCCACCATCTTCCTCTGCCATCCTCACCTTGGCCTGTCTATGTCTTCCCAGTGTGGGTTCTGGCTTTGTCCTCCCTCCTCCCAGCCCACCCTCAGCTCCTTCCTTCACCAGCACGCTGGTTTCCAAGCCTGAGGGTTGTGCCTACCTGAGAAGCTGTAAAAACACAGACTCTACCCCTGCCTCCTTGGGCCCCATCTTTGCAGACCCTGACATGTAGGTCTGGGTGGAGGTTGGGAGTTTGTCTTTTCTGAAGCCCTGAATGTGATTCTAATGAGCAGGTTCAGGGCCTACTCCATCAGTATCTTTCCTTATATATTCCAGAACCTACAATAATGCCTGGCAAATCATACGTGCTTAACAAATATGTAACAAATTAATGAACTGAAGGAAAAAAAATTTAAGCCCTTGTATATGTGTACAGAAATCGGTGTCGCCTCTTGTGATTTTTACAAACGTTTTGTGAAGCAGCGAATAAAGTGGATATTATTGTCCCCGTTTCACAGAGGCCAAGAGAGGAGAAGGGACTTCCCCAAGATCACAGCTGGAGGGACCAGAGTCTGCCTCCCTCTACCAGGACAAGTCCCAGGGGCTTAGAAAGGGGGGCAGAGTTTAAGGAGGGGGAAAAAGGAATTCCCATCCCCATTACTTAGTGGGTTGAGGGGAGTGGAAGCAAGGAGGGGGAAAAAGGAAAAGGAAGAAGAGAAGGGACCAGAAAAGAAGAAGCAGAGGAAGGTCAGAGGTGCCTAAAAGTATGGAAAGGGAACAAGATATCAAAAAACAAAAAGCAAGACCCCAAAACAGACACAGGTAGAGACTGGATGGGATTATGGAGGAGGCGGGGCCAGAGCAGCTTTCTCACAGGGAGACACAGTAGGTTCTAAAGAAAACAGCTCAGGGACTTCGCTGGCGGTCCAGTGGTTAAGACTCCCCACTTCCACTGCAGGGGGGATGGGTTCGATCCCTGGTTGGGGAACTAAGATCCCGTAGGACGCACAGCACGGCCAGAAAAAAAAAAGAAAGAAAGAAAGAAAGAAAGCTCAGAGGGTGTTAAGCCATAAAACCTATCTCTGGGGAGCAGGCATGTACCACTGGTCCCCGAGTTTGATGTTTCCCTTGGTGTCAGAGCACTGGGCCCAAAGTCCCCATGGAAAACA
The DNA here is from genome assembly GCF_028023285.1 of Balaenoptera ricei. Taxonomy (NCBI): domain Eukaryota; kingdom Metazoa; phylum Chordata; class Mammalia; order Artiodactyla; family Balaenopteridae; genus Balaenoptera; species Balaenoptera ricei. The sequence continues at coordinate 89,707,735 of NC_082642.1, read as the reverse complement.
CTTCCTTTTGCTGACTGTGGCCTCTGCCTGCCAGCCTCCTCCTCCAGGGCTGTGTGTTTAGGCAGCTGCATTGCATTTTTAGAACAATTTTTAACTTTGCAGGCCGTACCTGCGGAACCAGAATGTCTGGCCAAGATCAGTTACATAATATCCTTAGACCCTCTGGGTGCCAAAGGCAACTGCAGCTCTGGGCCAAGGCAGGTGTGTGCTGGGCCTAGTCAGAGAGTGCAGGAGGGAAAAGAAGGGGTCCCCTTCCCACCTGGAGGCCTGCTGGGAAGGCCTCCCTCTGGAGAGGGAAAGCTGAGTGGGGCCGGCCCCAGTCTGAGTTTTCTATCCAGGAGCCCTTAGAGGGCAGCTTTGTTCTCTTTTATGGCTCCCTGAAGGATTTAGGCTACATCCACCAGAGAACCACACCATTGAGGATTGTAAAATATGAACGTGTTGCCATGAAGGTGTGAATTTTTCTTCTGTACTTATTTAAAGATTATCTCTGATAAATAAAGTAGTTCTGTCTGGAGCAAGGGGATGGACTACATGACTTCTGCAAGACTCCGCCTGACGGATGGTTCGTAGTATGCTGGGCAGATCCCAGGCCGGGACATCCTGGTCCCAGTACCGAAGCGCTCCACTGGAAACAAGACCAAACCTCAAAAACTGTGTGCAGAAGGAAGAGGAGCTGAGCTCACTGCAGCCTCTCCGGGCTCCCCAGGGCAGGCCTGAGTAGAAGGAAGGAGGAAAGGAGATAGCCATCAGGGTGGCTGGAACGCATGTTACAGAAACAGCCTGGAGCCCATGGAACCCAGAGAGATGGGTGAGAGATGGGATCCCAGCAAGTCAGCGTGGGCAGGAATGATGGGGAGCAGCTGGTCCAAGCCCCTCATTTTATAGACAGAAGACTGAAAAGTGACTCACTTGTCCACAGTCACGTAGAGAAAGAGGAGGCAATAAGGCTGTTAGTTCAAAGGCTCAAGGTCTTCCATGAACTTCAGAAGGGCAAAGGTAGGCCTAGCTCTGAAGGCTGCTGGGGTGGGCTGGAGTTCTAAGCCACAGATGGGCAGCCATCTAAAAGGTATGGAGGGAGAGCCATCAACAGGACTTAGAGATGGGCCTCCTGGGACCAAACCGGGGACCCAAAATGGCACTGACATCTCCACCCTGACCCTTCTTCCCAGCCTCCCAAGGTCACCACCCAACCTTGCGAACCTTCCCATAACGCAGGAGCAAGACCCTGCCTGCTCACTGTTTGCCTACCAGTCAACCGGCTCGGGGCTGGGCAACACCTCCCTCCATTCTCACCCTTTCCTCCTTTCTCCACCTCCTCCATTCACCTGGCTCACAGACAGGCTGAATCCCTTTTCACTGACACTGTAGAGGCCCCATTGGTCACGTTTACCTCGCCCCAGATCAGCGTCCCCACTTTCACCTGGACACCTGCCGCAGCTTCCTCACTGTGCCCGGCCTCCCGCCTCTGCTCCTCCAGCCCTCCCACTTACCCAGCACCTAGAGAGTGTCCTGAAACACAAACCTGGTCATCTCACGCCCTTGAAAGCTAATCATGGTTCCCTGGCGCCTCCAAGATAAAGCACCAACTCCTTGGGAGGGCCTTGCATCTCAGCCCACTGCTCCACGCTCTGCCGTGTTGCTCCGAGAGCCCACCAAGCCTTTTCACAGCTCTGGCTTTTGCACATTTTTTCTTTGCCTGTGATGCTCTTCCACCCCCTGGTCTACCTGGGATATCTCCTACTCATCTTTCACATTTCAACCCAAAGCTTCTTCCTCTGGGAAGCCCTCCTTGATCTCCTCAGGCAGAACCTGCACTCACTTCTCTAGGCACTTACCACCTGTGCTCTAATCACCCATTTGCCTGTTGCGGTAGGTGGCCGCTAGTAGGATGGCTCTCAATGACCCCTGCCTCTTGGTATTTTTCCGTAGGCAACACTCTCCCCTTGAGTGTGGACTAGGCTCCCTTCTAATGACAAGAATGTGGCAAAAGTTAAGGGATGTAACTTCTGAGATTGATTACAAAAGTAATGTCTGTGGCTTCTGATTTGGGCTCTCCGTGTCAGAGCCCTCACTTTGGAGGAAGCACACTGCCATTTTGGAGTGGTCCTATGGAGAGGCCCATGCGACAAGGAACAGATGTCTCTGGCTAACTGTCAGTAAGGACTTGAGGTGGGTCTACTGCCACAAGAGTGGGCTGGAAGCAGATTCCCCTCAGTCAGACCTTTGAGATGACGGCTGCCCTAGTTGTTACTTGATTGGTTTTGGAATGGAGACGCTGAGTTAGAGGAACCTGGCTAAGCTATGTCAGATTCCTGACCCATAGAAACCATGAGATAACAAATGTTTATAGTTTTAAGCCTCTAACTTTGGGGGTAAGTTGTTACACAGTAACCACCTGTGTTCTCCATTGGCCTTGGAGCTCCTTGGGGACTGACTTATTTATCTTTAGATCTGCTGGGGCAGCTCACTGGGGATAATGAGAAGATCCTACAAGCTTTGAAGAAGCAAAACCAAACCAAAACAAAACAACAGGTTCTATACAAAGGATCCAGAATCAGAATGGCCTCACCTTCTCAATAGCTACTGTGGAAAGCCAGAACACAAGGGAACAAGATCTTCAAAATTCTGAGGGAAAATGATATCCAACCTACAGCAATTAAATGTGAGTGTGAAACACTTTCAGAGAAGATCTCAAACCTTTAACTCCATGAACCGCATTTCTCAGGAAACTACTTGAGCATGTGCTCTGAGCAAGAGATAGTAAACCAAGAAAGAAGAAGAATAAAACAAGGAGCAAAGGGACTCTCTAGCTGATGATGAGGGGAGGTCCCAGGATAACAGCTGTGGCCAAAGCCTAGAGGGCAACTGGTCCACACCGGGGCCCATCAGAAGGTCTGCTAAGGAAGATGCCACTGACAGACCACCTAATGTTTTGAACATATTGACTAGAGATTTGCACACATGGGAGAGAGTTTGGGGTTGAATTAGTAACAAGTATACAGACGACTAAGCAAATGAAAAATGTAAGACGATTGTTAACTCTAGCAAAAACAAAATGTTGTGCAAGAAGAAGTAATCATAGTATACTAATAAGCTGTGAATAGAGTTTACAAAGTCAAAAATATAAACAGTGAATACTGACCTAAAAATTACAACAGAACTAAATGGAAAGGAATGAGGGATGGGAAGTGTGCTGTGAGGTGGGGACAGGCAGAACGAAAATAAGCTAAATCCTCATCTTCCACAGTGAAAAGTCAATAGATAAAGAATTAGCTGAAAAGTTGAAAGTGATTGCCTCTGAAGAGCTGGAAATAGGGTCTGAGTTGCAAGCGACAGTTGCTTTCACAAGTCTTATAGAACTATTTAACTTGTAGAACTATGTGCACATATAACTCTATTAAAAGTTAAACTTTAAATGAAAATCTACCACAATTTCTACATATAGAAGGTGCTCAATAAATGTCGACCATTATAATTCCTTCTGTACGATGTCATCAGACAGCTTGTTATTCTTGCAGCTGTCTTGTGATGTGTTAGGACACTTGATTGCAAATGAGCAAGCCTTAACTCAAACTGATGAAAGCATAAAGGGGATTGTACTGTGTCATGTCACAAGCAAGTTTCAGTCATGGCTGGATCCAGGCGGTCACATGGTGCCAGCAGAAATCTTTCTGTCTCCATTTCTTGTCTTTTTTTCCTGTGTTGACTTCATTCTCAAGCAGGCTCCTTTCCCATCTTGGCAAGCTGGCCTCCAGCACCTCCAGGTTTCTATCCGACCAGCTTCATTATCCTAATGGAAGGAGAGAGTCTTTGCCCGGTATTTGCAACAATATGCCTGGGATAGACACTCAGTGATGTGCCTTGGGTCACATGCCCATCCCTGAGCAGACTGCTATGGCCAAAGGGACTGAGCCCTCTGATTGGCTAAGCCTGAGTCATATGCCCACCAGGGAACCATGGAGAAAGTGGGGGTGGAGTGGTTTCACAAAGGAAATCTGGGTGCTGTTATTGGAAAAAGAGAGGATAAATGCTGCAAAATCAACAGTTGTGCCCCAAAACTGAGATGGCTGCTCATGATCAGTGCATAAGCCACTGGTTAGGAGCCTTCTCCTAGAACACTACCCAGTTGGCCCATTTCTTCTGCTTCACAAGAACTGTTAGTGTTTAAAGACATGTCCCATGTTCCCACATCTTCTTATCTCCAGGGAAAACAAGCCTAGATCCCCTGGTTATCCTTGCATGACAGCTTCTGGACCCCTCAGTTTCCTGGCTCTCTTTCCCTGGATGCTGAGTAGCGTCAAAACACTGAAACATGGTACCCAGAGCTGAATGAAGTGCTAGATGTGGCCTGACCCGTCCAGAGGCCCATAGGATGCTCATCTTATTTCTCCTCGGCAGCAGAGCACCCTAAAGATGTACTAGCTTTTTTAGTAACTGCCATGCTATGCTATGCATTGTTGGCTCATATTCAGTTGCGACCAACGCCTCGTATCATATGAGCTGTCATTAAGCCAGGGGTTCCTCATTTTGCATGCACACAGTTGGTTCTTTGAACCTCAATAAAGGACTCTGTCCTTGTTAAATTTCAACTTATAAAATTTGGCCCATTACTGCAGTTCATGGAGGTGTTTATGAATTTAAATCCTGTCTTCAGTACTAACCATCTCTCCAGGTTTTGCATAAACCACCTATTTGATTGGCAGATGTTTTCTTTATTTTCATCCAAGAGGACAAGAAAATAAATTAGGGTCAAGGAAAAAGCCCTTTGTCCCACTACCCAAGTCCGCATGATATGGGCATCATAGCTGATACGTTGCCCAGTCAGCTATGGAGCAATCCCGTTGTTTGAGTCTGCTGGGGTTGGGGTTGCCGAGCACACACATTACCACAGACTGGGCGGCTCAGACGACAGAAAGTCATGCTCTCTCTCACAGTTCTAGAGGCTACAAGTCTTACGCCAAGGTGTCAGCAGGGCCATGTCCCCTCCAAAGACTCTAGGGAAAAATACTTCCTTGCCTCTTCCTAACTTTTGTTGGTTGCTGGCAATCCTTGACGTTCTTTCGCTGTAGCTGCATCACTCCATGTCTGTCTCCATCTTCACATGGCATTCTTCCCTCTACGTGTGTCTTCTTTGTGTCTCTATGTCCAAATTTCCCTCTTATAAGGACATCAGTCATTGGATTTATGGCTCACCCTGATCCAGTATGAGTTCATCGAACTAGATTACATCTGCAAAGACCCGAGTTCCAAATAAGGTCATGCTCACAGGTACCAGGGGTGAGGACTCCGACATACCTTTTTAGGAGACACAGTTCAACCCACCATACAAGCAGTATCGGTTTTCATCTCCCATGTTTCCTTCATGTCCTTTCATGTCTGAAGATCTCCTCTATCAGAAGTCTTGCTGTAGGACTTCCCTGGTAGCACAGTGGTTAAGAATCCACCTGCCAATGCAGGGGACACGGGTTCGATCCCTGGTCCAGGAAGATCCCACATGCTGCGGAGCAACTAAGCCCATGCGCCACAACTACTGAGCCTGCGTTCCAGAGCCCGTGAGCCACAACTACTGAGCCCGCACGCCTAGAGCCCATGCTCCGCAACAAGAGAAGCCACTGCAATGAGAAGCCCGTGCACGGCAACAAAGAGTAGCCCCCGCTCCCCGCAACTAGAGAAAGCCCACGTGCAGCAATGAAGACCCAACACAGTCAAAAATAAATAAATTAAAAAAAAAAAAAAAGTCTTGCTGCAATCCAGGTGGCCACGGGATTCCATGCACCCACCCCCATAAACCAGTCAACCTGATCCACTAACCCAGTCTAGAGCGGTGGCTGCCACCAGGAGCTGTGCGTGGCTGCCCTCTCCCTTTCCCCCTTTTTTTTAAAAACATCTTTATTGGAGTATAATTGCTTAACATTGTTGTGTTAGTTTCTTGCTGTATAACAAAGTGAATCAGTTACACATATACTTATATCCCCATATCTCCTCCCTCTTGCATCTCCCTCCCACCCTCCCTATCCCACCCCTCTAGGTGGTCACAAAGCACCGAGCTGATCTCCCTGTGCTATGTGGCTGCTTCCCACTAGCTATCTATTTTACATTTGGTAGTGTATATATATATGTCCATGCCACTCTCTCACTTCGTTCCAGCTTACCCTTCCCCCTCCCCATGTCCTCAAGTCCATTCTCTACGTCTGTGTCTTTATTCCTGTCCGGCCCCTACAGAACCTTTTTTTTTTTTTTAGAGTCCATATATATGTGTTAGCATACGGTATTTGTTTTTCTCTTTCTGACTTCCTTCACTCTGTATGACAGATTCTAGGTCCATTCACCTCACTACAGATAACTCAATCCCTTTCCACTTTTTAGAGATTCTGATAGAATCTCCCTGGGGGGAGGCCAGAATCTCCTGGGCGTGGGAAGATGGTAGGTAGAGGAGGGAGGCCATAGAGTAGCCTGGTTAAGAGCTTGGACTTTGGAGTGAGACAGACCTGTGACTTTGTGCTGGCTTACTCCACGTCTCTTGCATCTCATTTTTTTTCACTTATAAAATGTGAGTAACAAAACTTTTCTTTATGACAATTAAATGACATCCCAGGGTAGCAGTGGATGTTGCTACTCTTGCTGCTGCTGCCCCTGCTGTGAGCTGCTCAGGATTTGCGTGCATCTAGATCTGAATCCAGATCTTTGATGTCCCCCTGAGGTGAGCCTCTCAACATCGCTGAACCTGCTTCAGGGCTCACATCTGTAAAATGAGCTCTGAGTGCACCCAGTACAGAGCCTGGGGCACAGTAAAGCCATCATAAATGTTTGCGTCTTTCCCTTCCCTTCTCCTGGGAGTAAAGGAGAGGAGAAGGGAAGGGAAAGAAGTAACGTTAGTCTCTTAGGAAACTCAAGTGACTCCTTCCTGATCACTCTCTTTTCTCTGTCCTTGGGGAGAGAAGTTGGATGTATTTTGAGCCTGTCTTTACAGAGACTCTAGACTGCTTTTTTTTTAAAACAAACGCTAATTATAACTAGCATATATATATTCACCCAGGCGGTAACTGAGGCAGGTGGTTCAACAACAGCCCCAGAGGCACGGAGTAACAAGGGGTGGAGCAGGACTTCAGTCCACACCCTCCAACCCCAAACCCCACGCTTTGCCTTTACACAGAGAAGTTTAGATTTAAAAAAAAAAAAAAAAAAGGTTTAATTACATACATAAATGAGTTTTTTCTTTTAAAACATTAGAACCTTACTGATAACTCTAAAGTTTCTTTGTCCATCCCTTTCAATCTTTATCCCCGTATCCACCTCCCCACGGGTAACTACTGTTTATGGGTTTGATATGTATGCTCCAGAACTTTAAAAAACATAGACATTTTCATTCCTTTACTGATATACAAACCTATACAAAATACACCGTGTTTGTGCGGGTGTTTTCACATAGATGGCATCACGTACCACCCGTGGTTTGGCAACTTGCATTTTTTACTCCACAGCACGTCTTGAGAGTTGTCCCTGTTGAAACACACGAATCTGGTTTGTTCCTTTGGTCCGCTCTACTCCACCATCAAACGTGCCATGCTTGATGGACCCTGTTGATAGCCCCGTGCTCCTGCCCCACTTCCCACTGCTTCTGAGGGCTGTGGGCTCTGTGGGGCAGGTCTTGAGCCGCTTTGAGGAAGCCTCCTGGGCTCACAGACTTCCTCGGCCGGGAGAGGCCAGAATCACGGGGAGTTCACTTTGAAAGTGGGGCCACCTGCAGACCCTAACCGTCTGGGTTCAAGATCAAGGACTTCCCCCTGGCCGCCTGCTGCAGGAGCAGGAAGACCCAGCAGAGCCTCAGGAGCTCCCTGCGGCCCTCAGTTCCTCTCTGCTGGGCCAGTTCTCCTCACCGCTACTCACTGTTAACAGTGAAAGATAAAAAGAGAAGTAAAATAAACACAATAAATAGGCTGAAGGGTAGTGAATAAAATGGCAGCAGCAAACAATAAAAACAAACCAACTAATTACAGTGCAAATATAAAAACATAGCGATTAAACCCTTTTTGACTAGACTTTGATCTAAATTAGGACTCACCAAGAACAAGGCCTGAGGCTGGGGGTGGGGAGCACTTTCCTAAGGGAGCACTCCCTCCTTCCCGCAGGGATTCATCCTTCCTGGATGAAACTGAAGTGAGTTTGGGTCCCCCCTTGAGCCAGAGTCCCTGTTACTGCCCATCTCGGTGGACTCCCAGACTTGAACTTCTTCCAGATAGGGGGCTACCCATTTGAATCACCCAGGAAGATTTAAAACGAACAGTTTCCCAGTGGTTGGGGATAAATCAGTTGAGGGGTGGGAGTATGAATTAACACTACACTGATTTGTAGTGTTTGGCAATTTCCATGGTGTAAATGCTCCCACCAAACCGTTAATGGTTTACTAACTGGCTTGCAAATTAACTCATTCAGAATTCAAGACAATGGCACTACATTTAGAACTCTTGGTAGCTTTTCTCACTTTCTAAGAATTCCCAATACACACCATGATCACTGAAGAATCAGCCAGTCAAAATGCAGTAAGTTATTTATAGCCAAATAATGTATAAAGCAACTTTTTAAAAACTCTTTCCAAATGTTTACAGCAAAAAATATTTAATGTGGGCTGGAAGCTTGTTTCACTGTTTGATAGGATATGCGGGAAGCTTCCACAAGGAACTATTTCCAGGGCCTACCAAGGGCACAGAAGAGGAGGGAGTCCCCACTGTGTGAAGGTGGACAAGAGAAGCACCCACTGACTACAGAAGTCCTCCTCTGCTGGCCCTGTGGCTCATGGAGCACTTTCACAAGGAAGGAAGCTGAGATTCCAAGAGGTAAAGCAACAAGGTCACATGGTCAGGTCTCGACTCAGGACTCTGACACTAGAACTAGGCCTCTTTCCAAAACATGCTGGAGCCCCCCCCCCCCACCCCGCTCCGGTGGAGTCTGAGACCCCGCTCAGGTGTGGGACCTTTAAAGGTGGGGTGCCCTTCCCTTCGCCCCTTTCCTGACCTTCAGCCATGCCCTGCAGACCACACACTGAGCCCACCTGAGCCAGGAGTGCCCAAAGGGAGAGCCTGGGAGCCTGTAGCCTCCTGACACCCAGGAGAAAGCCTTGGTTACCCATCCCCCAGCCACCTCAGCAAGGCTCCCCAGGATGGGAGAGGTGCCAGCAGGCAGGAATAGGGGAAGCCAGGAAAGCTTTCAGACCTTCTGCTGAGTGTCAGGAGGCACCTCAGTGTGGCTGTGGAACCAGAGCTTCTGGTCCCCAGGGCAGGCCCACACAGCGGGAGCTGCTCCCTGCAGCCTAGGTTACATAACCCATGAGATCAGCCAGGTAGGGTGGCAGTTCCCGTAGAGAAAGCGTTCCCACAAGACAGGGGGCCATTCCCTCATCCTCTGCAGTGAGCCACCCCCCAGGGGCTCCTTATAGCTCACCCCTTTCAGTGGCAAAGCTACCACCCTCACTTTCCTGCACTGGAGAGGGCTGAGGACTGGAGTGGGTGAGGACCTCCTCAGCCAGAAGTGCAGTAAGCCTAGGCAGAAGAAAATAGTTGATTCCCTCAAGTATCAGCCACTGTGGCCAGCTCTGGGCCTGCTCGGGAGGGGGTGGGACCTGGGGAGGTAGCCCCACATAGCCCTCAGGGTGGCCTGGGCGTCCTGGCCTCCGAGGTCAGCATTCCACTGAGAATCCTGGAGAGGCTCTCTGCTCTCATACCCTCCTGGATACATCCCCTGGGGTAGGCCAGCTGGGCATAGCTTGATGAGGCAGAGGGGAGAAAGGACAGGCTCTCTGTGTGCCAGTGAATGTCTCTGGTCCCCGTGGTAACCTCTCCTGTCTCTAAAATTATATGTGGATTAAAAGCACTCCATCTGGCAAGAGCAGATGGAATTGGGCAGAAGCATAATCAGGACACTGGATTTTAAGATCTGTGGTTCTCCATTTATCAAGAAGACAAAAATAAAAGACAAAAAGGCCAGGAGAGAGGTGTATGGTGTGTGTGTGTGTGTGTGTGTGTGTGTGTGTGTGTGTTTTCTTTATGTGCCACGTGATGTAGCAAGTGGACACTGAATTAGTATGTAGTATAGGAAGATGATTTAGGGGGGAGGGGATTAACCAAAGGAAATGGAAAACTGAGGTCAGAATAGATGAGGGAAAAATGGGGTAAACTGGGTGGTCAGAGCAAGACCAGGATGCCCCCAAGGCTCCAAGAGCACAAACAGCTCCCACAAAAGTCTGAATAAGGAGAGGAGAGACACACTGCAGGACCGGGCGTTCCTCGAGAGCCTTAGGGCATCCCTCCAACGTAAAAGCAGAAGGAAGTGCCACACGTCAGTCAAGTATAAACGTAGTTACGAGCAACAGAAAACCTGACTCGAAGGCCCTTGAACAAATAATGGCTTCTTTGTCTCACAAAATAAAATATCTGAAAGTGGGCAGGGGCTGGCGCTCAAGGGTGTCAGGGCTGGCATCTCTGTGGTTCTCTTGGCCTTTTTCCGTGGAAATATAGTTACTGCGGTTTCAACTATCAGGAACCTCCTCAACCCACGCAGAAAAGACTAGGGAACCGCACCAGGCAGCCTGTCCTGGGAGCGCTCCTCCCGCTTTAGTCCCATTGGCCAGAGCTGGTCACGTGGTCTCCCTCAGCCGCAAGGCAGGCTGGGAAAGCAGAGCGCAGGGTTGCCATGATCATGGCCTAGGCTTGTCAGCCGCTCTATTGCACCAAACAAAATCAGGGTTCTATTAGTAAGGAAGAAAGGGGAAACGGACGTTGGGAAGGCAACCAAGCCCAGAGGTGAGACCCTCAGTGGTGAACGTTTTTGGTAAAGACTAAGTTACTATGCCGAAGTGGAGCTGAAACAGTCTCCAGAAAACTGTAAGGCCCCACTTTGGGAAGGCAATCCAAGTCACCAAAGTCTGGGCCCTTGATACAATCATCTCAGTTATCACTAATTGTCTCAATTGATCTTCAGGGCAACCCCATGAGGTAAACGTTATTATATCTCCCCTCCTGCAGGCAGGAAAGGCGAGTTCCGCACTTTGCACATCACACTTTGCAGGAATACATCTGAGTCAAGATTTTACAGGCCCTAAGTCAGATATTCCTCAGCTGTTTGGTCCTAAACTGACTGCTCCTTATAGGAAGCCGTCCCCTCCTCCTTCACTCAGTTACCGTCCCCGGCCCTTCCCCAGGATCAAAACACCAGTAAGGAGGCCGCTGAAGTCAAGCAGACCTGCGTTCAAATCTCCATTCTTCTTCTGGTCAGTGCGTGGCCCTGGGCAAGCTGCTCAGCTCTCTGGGCCTCGCAGACCTCAAGAGGTTGTAGGATTAAATAGGAGATGCTGGATTAGAGCACCCAGCACAGTGCCCAGAAACAGCAGGCATTCGATAATATCAGTGCCTTTCTAGAGATGCAGCAATGTGGAAATGCAGCCATGGACCAGCTATGGTTTTGCATAAACCAAGATCATGTTATTTCCCATGTACTTTGCTTACAAAATCTAACTCTTTTAAAATCAGAAGTCATCCGTTTTGTTCTCCTTTGCCACTCAAAAGCTGACTTGGCTTGAAGTCTTCAGAAGTACTTCAACTAGCATTTACTGAGCAACTGTCAAGTGCCAGGCACTCTGCTGCTTGGAGGCCTGGCCCTCACCCTAGGAGGGTACAGTCTGGTTGCAGAATGGTGCATGCAGGCAAATAAGTCTAAAATGAGGCAGGGTATAGTGACAATTGTGTGTTGTGCTAATTGAAAATGCTGGGACTTCAGAGGTGGCAGAGGCTGTGTGGGTGTAGCGTGGGCTTGTCCTTCCTGCCCTCCAGAGCTGCCGTGGAAGAGGTGCCACCAGGACCAGCTGAATTTATTAAAAATTAATTTCAGTGACAGCAGAGCCTTAAACTGAGGGTGGAGCCCTTCTGGGTGCAGGGCCCTGGGGCCGCCACCACATGACCCCCTTGCTGGCCCCTCAGGTCCTGCACGAAGGGCAGCTGCTGCCTCTGGGAGACTCGGGCACAGAGCAGACCTGTGGGAAAGGGGTCACAGGCCTCCCCCAAGCCAGTGACCATGTGTCACACTCCCTACTTCTGCTTGAGGAGAGTTAGTTCTGTCTGATGAGAGTCATCAGGAGTGACTGTGGGTTTCCACAAGCCAGAATGGATGCTCATTTCTCCAGCGTGAGAAAGAGCTGCCCTGCGATAGTCTGGGGGCCAGTGACAATGGCATGTCCCTCACTGTGCCTTCTGCCTCACCTCAGACCCCCAGCAGAAGGTTCAGGGGCCAGGAAAAGGGACAGGAGCCACTGATGCTAACAATCCGAAATAAAGGAATTGCCAGGGACCCTCTGGTCTCAGAGACAGAAACCAAAATAGACGTATAATAAACTGTACCGTACACATAAATATTTGATAGGCACCAGCATGAGAGTGAGATATCAAGTGACATCCTTGGGCTGGTTGGGCCCTCCAGAGGTCAGCCAGGCCATCCGCCTGCCTCCAGCAACTTCAAGGCAAATGCGGAAGGTCCTGTGACATGGAGCGTCACTGGGCATCACCATCTGGGAGGCCATCTCACAGGTCTGTCTGGAGGTGCACAGGGCTGACATGGCTGCTTCCCACCTGCTGCTCTGCTGCCCACTTATGACTTATTTTGACCCTCCTCAGCGCCCAAGAACAGGTCCCCGTCAATGCCCCAGTTTGCCCAGGGACCTCCATTTCTCTACACTGCCTTTGGGAGCAGCTCTGATTGGGGGCAACCCAGCCCCACTCCTCCCGCTTCAGCCCCAGAGACCAGGCCAGGAAGACCGAAGGCCAGGATGGCCGTGATGCCAGAAGCAAGGAAGCCATAAGTGTGCCAGGGCTCACCCTGTTGCACTTGCCAGGCCAGGCCTGAATGCACCCCTTTACAGCCCGTGGCTATGGGGCAGGTTACAAACCTCCCCTGTAGCTCAAGCTCTGGCACGAGGCCTTCCTGAATGCCCCCACTTTGAAATGAGTTTAGCGAATGGTCCTTCCAGTGAGGTCCTCAGTGATGAGTCACAGCCAGAACAAGTCTCCTGGCTGAGCACAAGCTCCAGGGAGGCTGAGACTTTGTAATAAACTTCTATGTATGCTCTTTGCACCTAGCCTAGGAGTCATTATGTGGCACTCAGAGGGTATGCACAAAATTTCAGCTTAGCCTTCTTTTTAAAATGACTTTTTTGGGTTACTATCAAAAAAAAAAACAAAGAAGGAAAAGAAGATAACAATATTGGTCAGGATGTAGAGAAACTGGAACCCTTGTGCCAGTACAGCGGTTCCTCAAAAAATTAAAAATAGAATTACCATATGACTCAGCAATTCCACTTTTGAGTATATACCCAAAGGAACTGAAAGTAGGGTCTTGAAGAGACATTTGTACATCCATGTGTAGCAGCAATATTCACAATAGCCAAAAGGTGGAAGCAACCCAAGTGTCCACTGACAGAAAAATGTATTAAAAAATTTGGTGTATACATACAACAGACTATTAATCAGCCTTAAAAAGGAAGGAAATTCTGACACCTGCTATTACATGGATGAACCTTAATGACATCATGCTAAGTGAAATAAGCCAGTCACAAAAAGACAAAGATGTGAGGTACCTGGAGTGGTCAGATACATGGAGACAGAGAGTAGAATGGTGTTACAGGCGTGGGTATGGAGAGTTGTTGTTCAATGGGTAGGGTTTCAGTTTTGCCAGGTGAAAAGAGTTCTGGAGTTTGGTTACACAACAGTGTGGATGTACTTAACACTACTGAACTGTACACTTAAAAATGGTTAAGATGGTCATATGACCCAGCAATCCCACTGCTGGGCATATACCCAGAGAAAACCATAATTCAAAAAGACACGTGCACCCCAATGTTCATTGCAGCACCATTTACAATAGCCAGGTCATGGAAGCAACCTAAATGCCCATCGACAGACGAATGGATAAAGAAGATGTGGTACATATATACAATGGAATATTACTCAGCCATAAAAAGGAACGAAATTGGATCATTTGTAGAGACGTGGATGAATCTAGAGACTGTCATACAGAGTGAAGTAAGTCAGAAAGAGAAAAACAAATATCGTATATTAACGCATATATGTGGAAGCTAGAAAAATGGTACAGATGAACCGGTTTGCAAGGCAGAAATAGAGACACAGATGTGGAGAACAAACGTATGGACACCAAGGGGGGAAAGCGGGGGCGGGGGTGGTGTGATGAATTGGGAGTTTGGGATTGACACGTATACACTGATATGTATAAAATAGATAGGTGATAAGAACCTGCTGTATAAAATAAATAAATAAATAAAATTTTTAAAAATGGTTAAGATGGTAAATTTTATGTGTATTTTACCACTATTAAAAATTAAAATCCTATTGACATTTTGTGTTTTTCTGCATATAAAAGAAATATTTATTAAAAATCTTGTACTTATAGAAAAGTTTAAAGAGGAAAAGACATATCTCAGGTACTACATATAAAAACTCATAAAGAAATTAAAATTACACGTAATCCCACTACCCAGAGACAACTGCTGCTAACACGATACATGTCCTTCCGTAATTTGGACATGTACCTGTGTGTACACCTATCTATCCAGCTGTAATTTATAGCATTCAATGGATACAATTATATATACTACTTTTTCACTTAATGTATTGTAAGTATTTCCAAAATCTCCTATAACATGATTTTTAACAACTTCCTGGTATGTGATCATACGGATATAAAATTTATTCAACTAGCCTTCTATTTCTGAACATTTAGGTTGTTTATAAAGTTTTTCAGTATTTTTAGACTGTGATAACACCCTTCTGTATATACTGTTATCCATATTTCTGACCATTTCCTTAGAATAATTTCCCAGAAGTGAAGTTACTGAGTCAAACTCTGAGTATCTTGAGGCCGATGGCACACACTGACCAGGGCCTCCTGACGCCCGTTTTTGTTCACAGGGCACAGCTGGCCCATGCTCTGTGTTCTGTCCCTGCCAGTGCTCAGAAGGCCCCAGACTTTCTCTCCTTTGACTTCTGCTAGATTTGACTCCTGCAGATGCTGGAGAACTAAATGCTCTGGAACTTAAGCAAAGTAAAAAAGGGTCCCTGTGTCTCTATGAGGTAACTTTGTAGGTTCAAATGACATCTTACAAAAAGTCTAGAGTCTCTGTTGCTGGAAGGGACTTAGAGATGGCCCCATCCAACTCTGTCGAAAAGAAAATGAGGCACACAAAGGGGAATAATAGTCTTTTTTCTTGATGGATGGACTGAGCCAAAACTGAGCTTGCTCCATTACCCCAGGAGGGTTGGGGTAACAGCAGAGAGTAAATTCTCCAGCTCACTGGACCAAGCGCCAGCTTCCAGAACAGCTGCAGGGTCATTTCGGGCCATCTTTTGACAGCCTCAGTGCAAATGCCTCATGACCACATCCTGGCTTTCAGGAGGAGCCAGGAAGACTCTCCAGGACAGCGGCTCAGACCCTTCTCCTATTCTAAACTCAGAAAAACCTGGTCTTAGGTTTACAACACAGGCAGGCGCTCCATAGGCAGGCACGTGGCTGGGTGGTTTGCTCTTGGCCAGAGAGAGGCAGAGAAGACCCAGGCTTGCCCTGTGCAAGAAATGGAGTGGGGAAGGGGGAGGGAAGGGGCCCTACCTTCACTGAGCACCTACTGTGTGCCAGGCCCTGTGCTGGGCACCCACCTTCTTTCCCTCAGTCATCAGTTCCACCCTGGGATGCAGGCATTAGCCCCCTTTGGCAGATGAGGCTCGAAAAAGGTAAAGAACTTGGCCAAAGGTCAAACTGATAGCAAATGCAGTCAGGATTTGAGCGCAGGTTGACCACCAACGGCTGCAGTGTCTTCACCACGCCACTCACTAGTCACGAGGACCCTGAACAAACGTCAACATACGTAATAAAGAAGAGATACACGACCTTGCACATGTCTGGAAACTGGTTTCATATCACAGTAAGAGACAAGTGACAGGGAGGTTTGGTCAAGTGTGTCAAGAGGTAGCACTGGTCCCTCCAGCTCCAAGGCTCTGAATCGCAGAATTCCCATAGGAGTAGGAGAACCGACCAGAGGGCCAGTATCCAAGGACCCTGATGATGACCACAAGAAAGAGGCAGCAGCTGTGGGGGAGGAAAGGGCATTGTGCTGGGGACCAGGGACCTGGGTGCCATTCCCAGCCGAGCCAGGCCAGCTGTGTGAGCCTGGGTGAGACACTTCACCTCTCTGAACTTAGCTCTTCCCATATAAAATGCGAAAAATTCCCTCATCCTCCTCCAGCCATCACCCCATTTCACTCCTCCCCTCTATAGCAAAACTCCTCCAAAGTGTTGTGGATCCTTGCCTCCAAGTCTTTTTTTCTGATTCTTTTAAAAAATTTGCACTTATGGTGAATTACTTCTCAAATAAAAATAATGTATATGTTATAAAGGATATTAAAACAAACTATGCACCTGCCAGTCAGTCAGTTTAAGAAATAGGGACTACTAAGGCATCTGAAGTCCCCAATCACGTCCCTCTCCCCTCCACCCAGGAGTATCCACTGTTCCAAATATGGCATCTATCATTCCCTTCCTTCTCACTAAACTTGGTTTTTTTAATTGAAGTAAAATTTACCTGAACACTGTGTTAGCTCCAGGTACACAACAGAGTGATCTGATATTTCTATATATTACAAAACAATCACCACGATAAGTCTAGTTACCATCTGTCACCATACAAAGTTATTACAATATTATTGACTATATTCCCCACGCTGCACATTTCACCCCTGTGACTCATTTATTTTGTAACTGGAATTTTGTACCTCTCAATCTCCCTCAACTATTTCACTCCTCCCCCACTCCCCTCCCCTCTGGCAACCACCTGTTTGTCCTCCGTATCAATGAGTCTGTTTCTGTTTTGTAATATTTGTTCACTTGTTTTGGCTTTTAGATTCCACATATGAGTGAAATCATATGATATTTGTTTTTCTCTGTCTAACTTATTTCACGCAGTGTAATACTTTCAGGGTCCACGACAGGGGCTTAATTTCTAAAATATACAAACAGCTCATACAACTCAACAAAAAAAACACAAACAACCCAGTGGAAAAAATGGGCAGGGGACCTAAATAGACATTTCTCCAAAGAAGACATACAGATAGCCAATAGGCACATGAAAAGATGTTCAACATTGCTAATTATTAGAGAAATTCAAATCAAAACTACAATGAGATATCACCTCACACTGGTCAGAACGGCCATCATTAAAAAGTTTACAAATAACAAATGTTGGAGAGGGTGTGGAGAAAAGGGAACCCTCTTGCACTGTTGGTGGGAATGTAAGTTGGTGCAGCCACTATGGAAAACAGTATGGAGGTTCCTCAAAAAACCAAAAATAGAATTACCATATGATCCAGCAATCCCACTCCTGGGCATATATCCAGAGAAAGCTATAATGCAAGAAGATACATGCACCCTTATGTTTATAGCAGCACTATTCGCAGTAGCCAAGACATGGAAACAACCTAAATGTCCATCGACCAATGAATGGATAAAGATTTGGTATATATATACAATGGAATACTACTCAGCCATAAAAAAGAATGAAATAATGCCATTTGCAGCAACATGGGTGGAACTAGAGGTTATCATACTAAGTGAAGTAAATCAGAAAGAGAAGGACAAATACCATATGATATCATTTATATGTGGAATCTAAAATATGACACAAATGAACCTATCTGTGAAAGAGAAACAGACTCATAGACACAGAGAACAGACTTGTGGTTGCCAAGGGGGAGGCGGGGAGGGGGAGTGGACTGGGAGTTTGGGGTTAGCAGATGCAAACTATTACATATAGAATGGATAAACAACAAGGTCCTACTGTATAGCACAAAGAACTATATTCAATATCCTGAGATAAACCATAAGGAAAAGAATATAAAAAAGGATGTATATATATATGTATAACTGAATCACTTTGCTATACAGCTGAAATGAACACAACATTGTAAATCAACTACACTTCAATAAAAAAATGAATTAAAAAAATTAAAAATAAAATACAATAATTCCCCTACATATGCACGAGTTCCATTCTGAGAGCACGGTTGTAAGTCCAATTTATTTGTAAGCTCAACAAAGTTAGCCTAGGTAGCCAACTAACACAATCGGCTATATAGTACTGTACTGTAATGGGTTTATAATACTTTTCACACAAATAATACATAAAAAACAAACACAAAAAATAAAGAAAACACTTTTAATATTACAGTACAGTACCTTGAAAAGTACAGTAGTACAGTACAACAGCTGGCATACAGGGGCTGGCATCGAGTGAACAGGCAAGAAGAGTTACTGACTGGAGGAGGGAGAGGAGGTGGGAGATGGTAGAGCTGAAGGATCGTCAGTAATAGGAGACGGAGGGCAAGCTGCAATTTCACTCACGCCTGACGTTGATGGCAGAGGTTCTGGCTCCTTGCTGGATTCAATTCTACCTACCCTCTTGAAAAAACGATCCAGTGATGTCTGGGTAGTACTGTAGCAGCTACAACACCGCTGCTTTTACGCTTGCTTCCAGACATCCTGGGCTTGAAATTAAAATACTGTACTACTGTACTCTACACAGTACACAAAAGCACAACCACTTATAGAGGATGCATGCATGTGACAATGTACGCCAGACATGTGAACTAACTTATATGATTGGACATACAAACGCAGATTCACATCTTTGAAAATTTGCAACTTGAAGGTTTGTATGTAGGGGACTTACTGTAAATAAAATAAAAATAAACACTAGTATTATATGGTAAAAAAAAATACTTTCAAGGTCCATCCATGTTGACAAATGACAGGATTTCATTCTTTTTTATGGCTGAGTAGTATTCTAGTGTATATATACTATATCTTCTTTAACCATTCATCTACTAAAGGACACTTAGGCTGCTTCCATATCTTGGCTACTGCAAATAGTGCTGCAATGAACATAGGGGTGCATATATCTTTTCGAATTAGTGTTTTTGTTTTCTTTGGAAAAATATCCAGAAGTGAAATTGCTGAATCGTATGGTACTTTTAATTTTTGAGGACCCTCCATACTGTTTTTCATAGAGACTGCACAAATTTACATTCCCACCAACAGTGTACAAGGGTTCCCTTTTCACCATATCCTTGTCAACACTTTTTTTTTGTTGATAATAGCCATTCTGACAGGTGTGAGGTGATATCTCATTGTGGCTTTGATTTGCATTTCCCTCGTGATTAGTGATGCTGAGCATCTTTTCATGTGTCTGTTGGCCATCTGTGTGTCTTCTTGGGAAAATGTCTATTCAGGTCTTCCAGGTTAGAGGTTTTCTGTTATTATCTATTCAAATAAGTTCTCTGCCCCCTTCTTTCTCTCTTCTCCTTCTGGGACCCCTATAATGTGAATGTTAGTATCCTTGATGTTGTCCCAGAGGTCTCTTAAACTATCCTCATTTTTTTAAATTCTTTTTTTCTTTTTTCTGTTGAGCTTGGGTAGTTTCCACTACTCTGTCTTCCAGTTCACTGATATGTTCCTCTGTATCATCTAATCTACTGTTAATTCCTTCAAGTGTATTTTTTATTTCATTTATTGTATTCTTCAACTCTGTTGGGTTCTTCTTTATATTTTCTAACTCTTCATTAAACTTCTCACTGTGTTTATCCATTCTTCTCCCGAGTTCATTCAGTATCTATGTGATCATTACTTTCAACTATTTATAGGGTAGATTATCTCCACTTTGCTTAGCTCTTCTTCTGGGGTTTTATCTTGTTCCTTTATTTGGAACATATTCCTCTGTTGCCTCATTTTGCCCAATTCTCTGTTTTTATTTCTATGTATTAGGGAAGTTGGTTACGTTTCTCGATCTTGGAGAAGTGGCCTTATGTAGGAGACAGGCTATGGGGCCCAGCAGCACACTCCCGTCTGGTCACCAGAGTTATATGCTCTAGAGTGTCCCCTCTGTGAGCTGTATGGGCCCTTCTGTTGTGGCAGGGCTGACCACTGTGGGTGCACTGGTAGGCAGGGCTGGCCTCTGGCCCACTTGGTTGCCAGGCCCTGCCCCGTGCAGAGGCTGCCAGCCCACTGGTGGGCAGGCAGGGCTGGTCCCAGCGTGGCTGGCCGTGCAGCCTGGGGTGTCCCAGGGCTGTCCAACGGGGTGTCCCATTGGTTGGCAGGGCCAGGTCTCTAGGGGGCTGGCTGCAGGGATTGGGGGCCCTGAGGCTGGTGCTGGCCCACTGGTGGGCGGGTAAGCCCCCGGTGCTAACAGGCTAGGGGGAGGACTCCAAACTGGTGCTTGCCAGCAACAGTGTCCTTGAGGTACAACACTGCTCCCAAAAATAGCTGCTGCCAGCATCTATGTCCCCATAGGGAGTCCCAGTTGCCTCCTGCCTATCCAGGAGGCTCTCCAAGATCAGCAAGTGGGTCTGACCCAGGTTCCTAACAAATTACTGCCTCCGACTGAGGTCTTGGAGTGTGTGAAATTTCACATGAGCCCTTTAAGAGTAGAGTCTTTGTTTCCTCCAGCCCTGCTGAATGCAAGCCCTGCTGGCCTTCAAAACCTGACATTCTGCGGGCTCATCTTCCCAGTGCAGGACCCCTAGGCTGAGGAGCCTGATATGGGGCTCAGACCCCTCACTCCCTGGGGAGACCCTCTGCAATTATAATTATCTACCATTTGTGGGTTGCACACCCAGGTGTGTAGGTCTTGACTATATCTCGTCTCCACCTCTCCTACCCATCTCGTAGGTTCCTTCTTTACAGCTTTAGTTGTGGAAAATCTTTTCTGCTAGTCCTCAGGTCGTTCTTAGCGATAGTTGCTCTATAAGTAGCTGTAATTGGGTGTGCCTGTGGGAGGAGGTGAGCTCAGCGTCTTCCTACTCTGCCATCTTGGCCACTCCCCTCTCATCAAACTTTTAAGTATTTATGCATCCCTAAACTTTATATAAATGGTATTTCATTAAACGTATTTCTGCCACTTTTTAAATTTGTTATGGATTGAACTGTGTCCCCCCCAAGAAAAGATTGTGTCTTGAGCCTTAACCTTCAGTATTACAGAATGTGACCTTTTTTGGACGTAATGTCTTCGTAGAGGTAATCAAGTTAACATGAAGTCAATCGAGTGGGATTCAGCCATAAAAAAGAATGAAATAATGCCATTTGCAGCAACATGGATGAACCTAGAGATTACCATACTAACTGAAGTAACTCAGACAGAGAAAGACAAATGCCATATGATATCACTCATATGTGGAATCTAATTTTTTTTTTTTTTTTTGCCTGTGCTGGGTCTTTGTTGCTGCGTGCGGGCCTTCTTTAGTTGTAGCGAGCGGGGATTACTCTTCGTTGCTGTGCACGGGCTTCTCATTGTGGTGCCTTCTCTTGTTGTGGAGCACGGGCTCTAGGTGCGCGGGCTTCAGTAGTTGTGGCACCCGGGCTCAGTAGTTGTGGCACACGGGCTTAGTTGCTCCGCGGCATGTGGTATCTTCCTGGACCAGGGCTCAAACCCATGTCCCCTGCATTGGCAGGCAGATTCTTAACAACTGTGCCACCAGGGAAGCCCCTGGAATCTAATTTTTTAAAAAATGATACAAATGAACTTATTTACAAAACAGAAACAGACTTACAAATATCAAAAACAAACTTATGGTTACCAAAGGGGAAATTGAGGGGGGGTGGATAAATCAGGAGCTTGGGCTGAACATACACACACTGTATATGTATAAGTATATCATATACATATACTATGTATAAGATAACCAACAAGGACCTACTGTATAGCACAGGGAACTCTACTCAATATTCTGACACCTATATGAGAAAGGAATCTAAAAAAGAATGAATATATGTATGTATGTGTGTATATATATATATATAACTGAATCACTTTGCTCTACGCCTGAAACTAACACAAAATTGTAAATCAACTATACTCCAATAAAATTAAAATTAAAAAAAATTATTTTTTAATCCCTTCCTTTTCAATGTAATGTCTACTCTAAGCAACACCTCTTATCAACACTCTCTGAACCAAAAGCAACAGTATCTTAGCTGGGGAAGAGGCAAAATATAGTGGTTTTGAGAGCAGAGCCTGGTCCTTGGAGTCAGACAGACATGAATTCAAATTTCAGTTCTGCCACTTATGTGACCTTCATTTAACCTCTCTATCCCTGAGTTTCCTCCGTTGTCAAATAGTATAATACCTACCTCACAGAGAGGCTGTCAAGATTAAAAATAATGTAGCAAGGCATTTAGCTTACCGCTTCCACTAGATGGTCTCTGCCTTAATTCATCCAACAATTAACTGCCAGGACAATCTGCCTCAAATAAGCACTCATCGCATCAGTCTATAGCTTCAGGGATCTCTTAATGACTACCAAATCAAAGGTAAACTCCTTAACTTGATATTCAGCTCTTACTGTCCACCGTTTGCTTACCTCCAAGACCCCCTCCACTCCTTCCTATTCAACATCACCTCTGGTTATTACCTTCTCCAGGCAAATCACCTCTGTGCCACCATTAAATGTACTAACTCTGAAATGTGGACACAAGCATCGGAGATCTAGGGAACTTCTAAGCAATCACTTGGTCCAAACTCTTCATTTCACAAATCAGAAAATAAAAATCCAGAGAGGCTAAGTGACTTGACAACAAAATTATTATCAATCAGTACAAAAACCTGGTTTTTGGATTTCTACTCTAAATGTTCTTTTCAGCATTTTTTCCCACTTTCTCTCTAGCAACTTCAGGAACCATGCAAAACTCATTTAAAAAAAAAAAAAAGGCCCTCCATTTACAATTTACTCCATAACCTCTCAGAATGTAGGCATAAAGTTTATGTTTTGGTTTATTCAACATGATGCCAAAACATATGACTGACTCAGTCAACAAATAAGGGAAGAAAATCAATGAAGCCAATTATTTGCCTTGTATAGACCAAATCAACTAAATATTTTAACACGGACTAGTTACTATTTTTGGAATCTGCCTTGTTAGAACTTAGATTACTAATTACCTTTTTTTAGGTGGTTATCTTTTCTTTCCAACTAGATTACAAGTCTCTTGAAAATAGGAATTTTGTTTTATTCACCTTTGAATTCCCCACTGCCCTGTCAAGGTATCTTGCTCCTTTTTTCATGAATTGTGTAAATAACTGTTAATTTACTGTATTAAAGATGCATTATTTTCCGTACTGTTGAGTTTTATTACCTTTGCAATCTTTCTTATCTAGCCCACTTTGTTATAGTCTTATTTACCCACTTTGTTTTATACTGATGTATTTTCCCATTCAATGGCATAAAAATGAAAAAGATGATTCTCAGTGACTATGTGTTTTTATTTTATTCACATATGTCTATGTATCATACAAATATTTTACATATGTGTACTTTATATCTCCAATCACACAATATATATCTTTTTTTTAAAACGCCATTAGAGGGGCTTCCCTGGTGGCGCAGTGGTTGAGAATCTGCCTGCTAATGCAGGGGACACGGGTTCGAGCCCTGGTCTGGGAAGATCCCACATGCTGCGGAGCAACTAGGCCCGTGAGCCACAACTACTGAGCCTGCGCGTCTGGAGCCTGTGTTCCGCAACAAGAGAGGCCACGATAGTGAGAGGCCTGCGCACCGCAATGAAGAGTCGCCCCCGCTTGCCGCAGCTGGAGGAAGCCCTCGCACAGAAACGAAGACCCAACACAGCCAAATAAATAAATAAATAAATAAATAAATAAATAAATAAATAAACGTGCTAATAATTAAAAAAAAAAGGCAATATTTATTAAAAAAAAAAAAAAAAACGCCATTAGAGTGGGAGTGTGGGCCCTAATCCAATATGACTGGCATACATATAAAAAGGGGAAAATTCAGACGCAGAGCCACACACACAGGGAGAACACCACGTGAAGACTGGAGTTATGTTGCCACCAGTCAAAGAACAACCAGATGCTCAGAGAAAGCCCTGGAACAGATCCTTCCCAGCAGCTTCGGAGGGAGCATGACCCTTCCAACAGCTTGATCTTGGACTTCTGGCCTCCTGAACTGTGAAAGAATGTACTCGTTGTTTAAGCCACCCAGTCTGTGGTACTTTGTTATGGCAGTCCCAGGAAATGAATACATCATTCAATAATATATTCTTGAAATTCACTTGTTAATGAATGAAGCTGAGGTTTATTCATTTTCTCTGCCATGCTCCGTTACGTGACGTAACACCATTTATCCATTTTACTCTGCAAAGCTATATGGCTCACTTACAGGTTTTTTGACATGGCAAATGGTGCTGCCCTGAACCTCCTGAATGGTGGATCCTATAGGGAACTGCCATTTGGGTCTAGAAGGCAGATGCAAGTCTTGACTCGGTAGCAACAGTCAGAGCAATAACATACTCAGCAAGATAACCCTGATTGCTATCCCCTGTGCCAATATAGTGGGTGTAAGATGGTATTTCATAGTGTCTTCAATTTGCCTTTTCCTGATTCCTAATGAAGTTAGGCATTTTTCTATGTTTACTGACAATGTAGGTTTTCTCTTTTGCAAAACACCTGGTTGTAATTTCCTTGTCTTTTTTCTTATTTATTTCCAGGAGTTCTTTATGTACTCTGGACTCTAATCCTACGTTGGCTGTGTGCTGCAAGTATCTTCTTCTGTTTTGCAACTTTTCACCTTATTTATAGCATCCTTTGAGGAACATAAATTTTCTTGTCTTTTTTTCTTTTAAATGGACTTATTTTTGGGGGGCAGTTTTAGGTTCATGGCAAAATTATGAAGCAGAAAGTACAGAGAGTTTCTCATATACTGCCGGCCCCCCACACAGGCACAGCTCCCCCACTGCCAACGTCCTCCACCAAAATGGTATATTTGTTACCATTGATTTACCTACACTGACACATCATTATCAGCTTTCATTCTAATGTAGTGGAATTTATTCATCTTTTTCTTAACAGTTAGTGCTCTCAAGAAATTCTTTGCACCCCAAGGTCACAAAGATATACTCCTATATACCTTTCTTAAGGGTTTATATTCTGCCTGTTAATGGACCTGGAATCGATTTTTGACACTGCTGTGTAGCAGGAATCTAAAATGGGCAAGAGAACCTGCCCTGCTATTCTCACAGGGTTATTGTGAAGATCAGAAGAGAAAATGTGTGTGAAAGGGCACTGAGAACTGTCACTGTACAAATCCGGGTGCCTATGATGTTAATTTGATGCGGGATGAGAAAGCCATTTAAGAGATGGTTGTTTCAGCTCTTGGTTAGCTAATAAATTGGTTGCATGTTAGGCTGCCAATAGGCCAGGCAGAAACAAAACTACCTCCCCCCTTCTGAGGCTGGAGGACATGTGTGGCCTTTGCACGAAAGCAGGTTCCAGTAAAACCGCTGGGGTTTTTCTCCCCTCCACCCACACTGCACACTCCATCAGCCATCTGACATTAGCAAATGTGGTTGCCAAGAGAGCCTTGAGTCATAGAGAAAAGATTAAATTACGTTCAGGAAATCTGCTCACCAAAGCGCGTGAGTAACGAGATTCAGAAAGATGTCTGTCGAAAGCAGCAAAAAGCAAGTATGGGTACTTCTCGGGGAACCTGCTGCACCCCCTCAAAGACGGATGACTCCACCCCAGCTCCTACTCCACCTGGAAAGGCAACAAAAGCCAAGGACATGCCTGTGACACGTGAGACTGGGGACCCCAGCAACCTTAACGTACGGAAGAGATTAACAGCTCGAGGGGGAGGTGGGGCCGACTTCAGGGAACTGGGAGATTCAGATCCAAGGAGGCAGGTCTGCAGGGCTGGTTAGAGGTAGAGGGCTGAGAGCCCAGGGAGGAGGGGAGCAGGTCCACTGGGAGGTCACACTGCTGGAGGAGGCTGACAAAATCAAAAGCACCCTTTGACCTCAGAAGGTGGCATTGTTCGTGCTCCTTGAAGCACACCATGGCTGAGAGCCAGGGCTTAGGCAAGCCCTTGCCAGGTGCCTGCTACCAGGCCTGTGACACTGACCTTGTAATAGCGAAGAATAAATCTAACTCCATACTGGATGTTTTACTTTAACCTTTGTATGCTATTGCTTTTGCTACAAGTTAATAACTAAAAGAATGTTGCCTACAGCCTGAAAGATACAGAATAGCCCATTCTCAAGGCTCTGATCTTTAAAGGTATAACACTTTTCCATTCATATAGAGATAAAAAGTTGCAGAACAGAGAATATCTTTTGCCTTGTTGGAGGTTTATACGAACACTGTAGCCAGACCTACCTGGACAGCTGTGAGAACAAAGGATTCCTTCACCACGAAGTTTGCAGCAACCAATCACACTCCCTCCCTTTTTAGTATAAAAGAGGACTGAATTCTAACTCAGGGAAGATGGTTCTTTGAGACACTAGTCCACCATCTTCTCGGTCTGCTGACTTTCCGAATGAGGTTGCTGTTCCTTGCCCCAGCAACTCGTCTCTCTATTTATTGGCCTGTCGTGCAGCAGGCAGTATGAGCTTGCACTCAGTAACGGCCTCACTGGGAGGCGACTGGAGGGAAGGAGGGATATAAAAGGGCCTCAAGGAATTGTTTGGGGATGACAGTGTGTTCAGTATCTTGACTGTGGTGGCATTTCACAGATGTACACGTGTCAAAATTCATCAAATTGTACACTTTAAATATGTTCAGTCTTGTCATTTATATCTCCATAAAGCTGTTAAAAATTACCACAGGGTGTGGTGGTAATTTTTATTACATTTGCATGTAGATAGACAGAAGAAAGACTGGAAGGGTGTCCCCCCAGATGTTAACGGTGCTTAGTTTGGGGTTGTGGGATTAGAGAGAATTTTAATTTTCCTCTTTGTGTTTTTCTACACATTAAAAAATTTCCAAAATAGATATGTTTTACTTTTGTAGTGATGGGAAAAAAAGTGTTTACTTCAGAATAAGAGCAATCTCTAAGTCACAGGGATCTTGTGAAGACGGGCAGCAGCGGAGCCAAGGCGGCAGATGCTCCATGTGTTGGAGCTGCAGTATCGGAGGCAACCAGCTTTGGACAAAACAAGCCAGCCCTGGGTCACATCTCAGCTCTGCCACTTGCTTGCTGAGTGGCCTTGAGCTAGGTACTTGAACGTTTCGTGCCTCAGTTTCCCCAATTATAACATGGGGGATGACTGTAGAAGCCTCTGTAGGTGGCTGAGAGGTTCAGTGAGGTCACAGCAGTGTTCCCACAGCACGGTAGGGACTGGGTGACTAGTGGCTGCTATTCCCTTCCTGTCTTAACTTCAAGGTATTAAAAAGAATAGAACTGACTTAAGATTTTAAAAAAAAAAAAAAAAGATAAAACTAAAGAGAGTTGAATGATCTCTGAAACAGAAAGTCAGTTCTGGAATTGAAAGTTTTTGAGGTTTCTCTTACCCGGTACCAGAAATCTTTCTCTCTCAACCAGCGGTAACCACCATTTGTGCCCCTCTCCCATCCCCGCCAACAAGTGTGTCCCCTCCCACTCCCCCTGCATATCCCCCCTCCCGGCCTCCCTCTCCTTCTCTGATGCTCTGCTGTGAATTACCTGAGCTTGCTTCTCCTGAAGCTGCTTTTGGGAGGCAGAGACCATACTCTACCCTTCCCTTCTTTTATTTGTCCCTTTTCTGCAGACCCAGGAGTAACCACCTGTGCCCTCCCCATCCCCCATGCCCAGCCCAATCTTTGGCTTGGCCTTGCCTTCAGGGGTCTGGATGCGTCCTTTACTGACTTAGTCTCGTGTCGTGGGCAGCTTACCATGCTTCCCTGAGCCTCAGCTTCCTCATCTGTTTACTGGCACCGATAACTCCTGCCTTACCTGGCTCATGAGGGAATGTGTTTTGTGACTTGTGCATTAAGCCTCACACAACACAGGTGAGACCAAATTTTCTTCAGTTGGCACCAGTTCCGGGGAAGAGGAAACCCTCTCTGACACTCTACCCTTCACCCAAGGGTGGGCTCCAGCCCTGAGGACGTCACGTACTTCACTGTGACCACCCTTCTATGGTCAGTCATCTTCAAGTTGCTGACAAAAAGTGTTGTCTTCCATTTCAGTAAAGAACTAATGTTTTTTGGATTGGGTTGTTTGTTTTTTTGATATTGAGCTGCATGAGCTGCTTGTAAATTTTGGAGATTAATCCTTTGTCAATTGCTTCATTGGCAAATATTTTCTCCCATTCGGAGGGTTGTCTTTTCGTCTTGTTTATGGTTTCCTTTGCTGTGCAAAAGCTTTTGAGTTTCATTAGGTCCCATTTGTTTATTTTTGTTTTTATTTCCATTTCTCTAGGGGGTGGGTCAAAAAGGATCTTGCTGTGATTTATGTCATAGAGTGTTCTGCCTATGTTTTCCTCTAAGAGTTTTATAGTGTCTGGCCTTACATTTAGACATTTCTCCAAAGAAGATATACAGATTGCCAACAAACACATGAAAGAATGCTCAACACATCATTAATCATTAGAGAAATGCAAATCAAAACTACAATGAGGCATCACCTCACACCAGTCAGAACGGCCATCATCAAAAAATCTACAAACAATAAATGCTGGAGAGGGTGTGGAGAAAAGGGAACCCTCTTGTACTGTTGGTGGGAATGTAAATTGATACAGCCACTATGGAGAACAGTATGGACGTTCCTTAAAAAACTAAAAATAGAACTACCATACGATCCAGCAATCCCACTACTGGGCATATACCCTGAGAAAACCATAATTCAAAAAGAGTCATGTACCACAATGTTCACTGCAGCTCTATTTACAATAGCCAGGACATGGAAGCAACCTAAGTGTCCATGGACAGATGAATGGATAAAGAAGATGTGACACATATATACAATGGAATATTACTCAGCCGTAAAAAGAAACGAAATTGAGTTATCTGAGGTGGACGGACCTAGAGTCTGTCATACAGAGTGAAGTAAGTCAGAAAGAGAAAAACAAATACCATATGCTAACACATATATATGGAATCTAAAAAAAAAAATGGTCACGAAGAACCTAGGGGCAGGACAGGAATAAAGATGCAGACTTTATACTAGTATTCTCCATACTAGAGAATGGACTTGAGGATACGGGGAGGGGGAAGGGTAAGCTGGGACGAAGTGAGAGAGTGGCATGGACATATATACACTACCAAACGTAAAATAGATAGCTAGTGGGAAGCAACCACATAGCACAGGGAGATCAGCTCGGTGCTTTGTGTCCACCTAGAGGGGTGGGATAGGGAGGGTGGGAGGGAGGGAGACGCAAGAGGGAGGGGATATGGGGATATATGTATATGCATAGCTGATTCACTTTGTTATAAAGCAGAAACACACCATTGTAAAGCAATTATACTCTAATAAAGATGTTGAAAAAAAAAAGAACTAATGTTGCCCACCATCAGACACTGTAGCCTCCCCAACAGTGTGCCCTAAGGAAAATTCAGGATGGAGAAAAAAGGATACTCTGGCCCTGGACAGATAAGATACATGTCAAAGGAATAATTTCAATGAGCCCAGACTCCTGCATCTTCCCACACATAGAAAGGCACTAAAATCATTAATTTGAGGTGTCTGTTTTTTATGATTAGCAGTAACCTTTTGATGTTTGACTACATTTTTTTTTTCTCAACAGAAACTCCTATATATCCTGGCACCTCCCTTACCTCTTTGGAGCAGTTCCCCAGAGTCATCTGAGAGGCTGTCTCTCGGGCTATAGTCTTTAGTAAGGTCCCTGAATAAAATGCAACTCGCGACTTTTAGGTTGTGTGTTCTTCTTCAGTTGACAAGTCTTACTGAAATCTTCTGCTGGTTGGTCATTTAAGCTTCAAGCAAGCTCCCTTCTCTTCCCCCCCTCAGGGTGCTCCAAGTCCCTTGAGGCCAAGGCCACCTCATTCATCTTTCTCTCCCTCCCTTTTCTTTTCTCCCAGCAAATCCACCCCTCGCAGAGAGCTAGCTCACCCGGTGCCTCCTTACTTGTTTGTTAGTTCTATTTGAACCACTCTGGCAAGTCTCAGCCAGAGACTTTTAAACCATTAAACTTTATGGTGACAATAGAACAAAGGCAGAGAGACAGAGACAGTCATTCCAAAGGTGAAAGCACACCCTAAGGGTTTTACAAAAGGCACCAGAACAAAAGGTCTGCAATGGTGTTCAAATAGGAAGGACCCTGACCCCATGTCATTCATGGTGTGTGTGTGTGTGTGTGTGTGTGTGTGTGTGTGTGTCAGAGGAGAGGGGCAGCTGTGGCAGGGACAGTGTCTGTGGGTAGGTGGGGGGATCCGTTTGCAAAGTTTACAGCTTTCCTTTGACTTGAATCCTCACCTATCACCGGATTGTGTGTTACAGGCCTGCTGGAGGCCAATTCTAGGCCAGACCAGTGCTTAAAAGAACCTCAGGGGGTGAGTTACTTAGTTCCTCCTCCATGTCGTAGATCCCTGTGCGGCCCAGCCTGGCAGGCCTCTGCCTGCCTTTTGTATCTGCCTGCTTCTCCTTCCCACCATCCCCTCCCCCAAGTCCCCAGTCAGTCTCGCTATCTGCCCTGCCACAGGCGTGACGTCAGCCAGTCTGATGCAACCGTTTCTGGTCCGAGGACCAGTCCCTGCCTGGCACAGTTCACCAGTGGAGAGGAGAGGTGAGCTCCGAATCGGCTCCACTGCCCCCCCTTTCAGTGGTCCTGCAGGGACCCCCTCTCTCCAGGCCCTACCACCCTCCTGAAGATTGGTCGCGGCCATTGTTTAGCTCCTTCACTCCCTCACTGAGTGACCTTGGGCAACTCGCCTCACCTCTCTGCGCCTGTTTCTGCCTCTGGAAAACAAGACAATAACACTTACTCACGGGATTGTTATGAGCATTAAATGGGAAAACAGTGTTTCCCAAACTTCAGTCATTCAATTTCCCAACACAAATTTTACCATATCTGCACATCACCTGCTCTATTCTTTACTTGGTGTTTGTCACTGAATCAACTTTAAATCATCTCACTTTGTAAAAAATACACTTTGCTAAAGAACGCTGAGCCCATGCAATTGTTCCTTTCAATTGATCCGTTTTAAAAACTCCTGTCCCCAAATCCTTCAATTCTTGGTCAGGACAGGCCTCTTTTGAGACACCTATATTCTTTTCTAATACTCATTGCCATAAATGCTTAACTACTGATATACCAAGTCCCCCGGGGAAGGGACATGCGGGCTGCTGCAACATGCTTTGGGAGACCCCAAGGTAACAGATAGGCAGCCCCGAGCCCGTGCCCAAGGCAGGGTGCAGTGGCTGTGGGTCATGGGAAACCTCTGCCTGGGGGAGTTGCCGGCCACCTGGACCAGCGCCCTCCACCCCCAAGCAGGGCGACGGGGGGCACAGGGGACAAGGGAGCGCTAGGGCCTGGCTGCAACGAGATGTCCGCTCATCGTGGGAGTCCCACTTCAGGCCACTGTCAGAGTGCATTCTTCCTGCCAGTCGGTGCCTGAGGACCAAGTGCCAGGATGGCTGAGACCGGGCAAGTGGGCGAGGGCAGATCTGGCCTCCGTTAAGCTCAGGTCTGTCGAGCTGTGTGGGCTGGCAGGGCCTGACTCCGTGAGCTCAGAGTGGCCCGGCCCAGCGAGGATTTAAGGGCGTGGAGCTTCATCGCTTCAAAAACAAGTCAATTAAGTGGTGCACAGGGCCTGCACATAACACCCCTGTAATTGTGCTCTACACGGTCAGTTCAGACAGCACTTTCACACGCCCTGCTTCCCTAGGAGGTAGTCAGGGCAACTCCAGGGCTGTTACCCCAGTTCACAGGTGAGGAAACTGGGGTTCGGAGAGGCTGAGATGTGTATGGAGGGGGAGGAGTGAGGGATATTTGCTGGCACCTATTAGGAGCAGGCATGTTCCCATGTCTGACCTCACCTAATACTTGGGATAGTGCTGGGAAGTACGGACTATCAGCCAAATAAGCAAAGTTAAGAATCCTACCCAAGATGTAGCCGATTTGAATTTGTTAATTACTAGCAGCCCCCAACTTCCAACTAGGCTATAACCCAGGATGCAGTCAAAAGATATTTTCCCACTGAAATAGGGTTGTTATGGTATTTAGGTACTCAGGCTAGTCCAAGGAGGGCCAATTAATCCACAACACTCCAGAATTCTTGAACACGTGTAGTCAACACCAGAAAAACATTGTTGTAACACCAGTAATTGAAACAGAAAAGCAATAGCACTTGATAAGAAATTACTTTTCATGCTGAAGGCTTGCCTGAAAATCTGAGGCCAGATAGAAGAGTGGACATAATTTCCCCTGCACTCCTATTTCAGAATTTAAAGAAAAAGAAGAAAAAACAGGTGGGGCGGGGGGCACAGAGCAGCCAATGGGGAGCAGGCTGGAGGAAGAAGTACAGAGACAGTTGACCAAGTTGGGATGTTGTGATAGGAAAAAGCAGGTCTCCGGGAGCCAGCTCCTTGTGAAGGGGCCGGCAGGATGGCCAGGGACCCTAAATTCTCTCCCGCTCAAGAGGTTGCTTCCTGTTGGAACAAGAGTTCCGGCCTCCACAGAAAGATGACAGAAGGTACTGGACCTGCCGACTCCTGGGGAGTCAGGGGGACTCAGAGGCCTGAGAACAAGGAGGGAAAGGCATTTTCTAGGGAGGAGAAATGTGTTTCCAATGGGTAGAACCAGAAGTGGATTTAAACCCCTGCCACCATGTACAAAATTCTGGAAGCGGGGGCAGGTGCAGCATCTGAAAGCAGCTGGAAAACCGCCTCAGTCCTGGGAAGAGCAGCCTAGGGCTCTGGCTGCTTTCAGCTCTGATGCTGAGACAGCCGGTTCCAGCCCTGGAGCCCCACTTACCAGCTGTGCAACCCGGCAGGTGCGTCACCTCTCTGAGCCTCATCTCCTACTGAAGAGGCGGTACACTTCCCACCCAGGGCTGCTGCGGGGAATAACGTCCACAGAACAACTCAGGCACAGAGTCGGGCACACGGCTGCGGGGACACGACATGTAATCAACACATGTCACCTCCCAGCCTGGCTGGCTCCCTCACTTCCTTCAGAGCCATCGAGGCTGCTGCCATAGCCCCCTTCGATCCAGGTCACAAGGCTGCAACTGAAGGGTGGAAGAGGTCTTGCATGATTCAAAGTGGATATAAAGAAGTGAGAGGAGTGATTCTAACTTGAGATCAGAGACTGACGGCTGGTCAGGCTGCGGGGGCCACTACCTCCCATTCATGGAGCCCTGCAGGAGAGGGGCCTGCGGTGAGCGTGGGCAAAGCAGAGCAGCTGGCCATGCCGATGAAAGTGTCTATAACCCCCTCGTCCCCATTGTTCTCAGGTAATGTCAGAGCTGGAAAGAGCCACTGATCTTCTGGTTCCACACTCTCACTGCACAGATGAGGGAACAGGTCCAGAGAGGGGAAGGGCTTTTCCCAGTTACACAGCCTGGCAGAGAAAGCGCTGGGCCTAGAAATCAGGTGTCCGAACACCCAGACTGGCAGCCAGAATCCCTTTCATTAGGAAACACTTGCTCATCCACCAAGAGTATCTGATGAATTTCCTTCCAGTCTTTTAAAAATACATAAATATAATTTTTAATTATATTGAAATATAGTATGACTTAAATAATATAGTATAAATTTAAATTAAATTATACATGAACACATTCTTTTAAAAATTAATTTCATTACCTCCGGGGTTTGTTGTGATTATTCAGTGTTTATTGAATGAATGAATGAATGAATGAATGGATTTGTATTCCCACTATCCCAGTTCAGGCCTCAGTCTTTTTATGAGCTTCTCCATGAATGACAGGAATAAGCCTTTGATTGGTACCCTCCTCTGGATATCCCTTCACCAAGTGCCCTTCCTCCCCATACCCATCCAGTCCTACCACGGGCCCCAAAGAAGGGACTCAGGGCAAGGAGGGCAAACAAGGCTGCTCAGAGAATTCCTCTAACCCTGCTCCTCTCGAGGTCAAGGCTGGCCTTGGGACACTCTTCGGACTAGACTTGGCACAGATCTGGGACATCCAGACGCCATCTCCCCTGGATCCATGTCCCAGCACCCTGCTCAGCGGCTCCCTCACACTAACAAGTGTCTCTTTCATTCAGTGGCTGGTTTTGCCTTTGCTATTTCTCTCTCTTCCCCCTGGTGCTGGGGCTTGGAAAGACCCTGAGCCTCTGGTGGGACTCTAAGGGAATAATTCAATCATACAAAATTAAGGCTAGTTTGATGGGGGAATCCTTTCACAATGTATACAGATAGCAAATCATCAGGTTGTACACTTTAAATATCTTAGGATTTTACTTGTCAGTTATGCCCCAATAAAAAAATAAAAGAATATTAAGGCCAGAGCCTGGGAAACTGGCAGGGCCTGAGGGCCTGGAGATGGAGGCTTGACCAGGCCCAGCACTGCTGAAGGCAAGGGAATGAGTGAGTTCTCCAAGATGGGGCATACCCCAAGGATGGGACCTGGGAGATATCCTGGCAGGAGGTATGGGACCTGGGAGATATCCTGGCAGGAAGTGAGAGAAAGAGTCATAGACAGAGTATCCCTAACTCAGGAGGAGAGTCAGGAGTGCGTCAGATACCCGAGATCAAGGGTAAAGAGAGAGTTCAAGAAAGAGGGTGTGGCCAGCAGTGGGAATGCAGCTGAGGATGGACAGACAGTGGCCTTCCCTTCTTGAGATGGATGTGCCCACCGTCCCCTGGGAGCAAGCTTGGGGCCTGGCTGTGCCCAGAGGCCCTCAGGCTGGATCTGGTGCTGAGGAACCTCCCGGTGAGGTTGGACGGTGAGCCTGGAAGGGTGTGGACCCTCCATCAAACCCCAGGGATGAGTGCCCAAGACCCCACTGAGCAGAATCAGGGTGGGACAGAAACCAAACAAATTGCTCCTTTAAAGCCACCTGAAATTCATGTTTCAGGAATGTTTGATTTGGGGCTTCTCTTTCCTGCAGCAGGATATTTAAAGAAAACAACTCTTTAAAAGCTTCAACTCCAAAGCACAGAGCCCTCTGTGTGCCTACTTCTGGTCTCTGCTTCAGGAACAAACCTCCTTTACTCTTTGGTCTGGATTGTATCCAAGGTAGATGGAGCCCCTGGGCCAAGGTGGGTGCAGCCCACGTCCCTGCCGAGGGTTCAGAGTCGAGCCATCACAACCAGACCTTGAGGCCTTCCAGAGGCTTCCACCCCAGGGGCTCAGGGTGGCTGGCAGATGGGGGTGCCAGCTGGGAGCAGAAAGGGCCATATCCCTGCTCCAAACCCAAGTCCAGCCAGCTCTTCCCCTCGGGACAGATACTTGGTGGGGAAGAGAGGGAGCTCAGAAGTCACCCAAGGAAGGTGACCCAGGCTGGGTCTGTCTGGGATTTAAAGTGAGGCGGCCCATTCTCAGCCTTGGCCACTTCCAGATGATCCAAATCCAGAGCCTGCAAAAATGGCAGGGGAAATGTAGACAGAGGGACAGGGAGTTACTCCTGCCAGGCTCCCCAAGCCCCATCTGGCCCTCCCACTGCTCCCTTTCCAGAAGCCCTGTGCCCGTTGGGGCTATGGTTGGTGTGAAGAAGTAAAAGTCCAGAGCACCTTCCCATGGTACACTGTGTCACCCACAAGTGCCAGAGGTAGCCGGGCCTGGGCTCGAGTTTCCCTTCTGCAGATGTGGTAACAGCAGCTCTGAGAGGCTAGGGGCTTTCTTGGGGCCACACCACCAGGAAGCACAGACCCTGCCTTCCAACCCAGGTCTCCTGATGCCCCATCTTGGCATCCCACTGCGCAGCCAGGCAAAGGGCAAGCAGGAGAGTGTCTTTCCATGTTGTGTTTGCCAGGAGCTGAAGAACAGATATCTAGGAACAACTGGGCAGGGGACTTTCCCAGCCCAGATGGCCAAGGGTCCTGCCCAGGGATCGGTACTCTTGCTTGGTGACCTAATGCTCTCCCCACCCCGGCTACTAGGGGACAGATGAAGTTCAGGCACAGGACCCTAATAGGTCCTCGAATAAGCTCTGCCCGGGGCCCCATCCACCTCAGGGCTTGTGCCCAGACCAAGGACCCTCCTCCCTGGCCACTAAGCCATGGACTCCCAGGAGGACAGGGCAGGAATAGCCCAGAGGATCCTCCAGAAAACTGTCCTTACAGATAGGGAGATGGAGGCCCGAGGACTGTCCAAGGTCACGCCTACAAAAGTCATAGCATCTTCCCCACAAATCATTTTGAGGATTAAATGAGATAATACAAGCCAAGCACTTAGCCCACAGTTAGCATCAAAACGATTGTTACTATTGTTGTCACTTTCATGAGTTTGCCTATGGGAGCCAAGTTACCAGGCCTCCAGGAGAAGAAAGAGTGCCCTTCCTGTTTATAGTCCAGGCCTCTGACCCATCCGGCCTCTGACCCGCAGCGGGCGGTGGAAAGGGCTGAGAAGCAGGAGATGGGGACCCAGCCTCGCCTGGCCTCTACGTAGCTGCGTGACCCCAGGGCAAGCCCTGCTGAACCTCTCCCCAAGTGCCGGTGCCTTGGTTTTCTTCTCACTGAGAAATAAGCTAGATATTCAATGTGGGAATATTCCTTCCAGCGTGGGAATCTCCAATGTCAGCAGCAAAACAGTCCCAACCAGAAGCAGCTGAGAAAGCGTGTGCCTGGCAGGCCCCGGTCGGAGACAGACAAAGGCGCCCTGTGCAGGCCCTGCCTCTGGCCTGGCCCAGAGTTCTGGAGGTTTCCATGCCCAGGCCCAAGTGCTTCCAAGAATCACAGTTGAAAGTTATTACTTGAAAATTGTCAGACCGTTTACTTTGTGTTCCTGGAAGCTGTTGTCCAGGAAAGGTGGTGACGGGTCGGGAGAGAGACAGAGTGAACACAGGAAGAGCGCGGAAGACAGTGAAAGGAGGAAGAGGGGGAGGAGAGAGAGGAGATGGAGTGGAAAGGTGAGAAGAGGTAAGGCAAAGGCAGACACGGACAGACAGACTGGGAGGCTACAGAGAGAGGGCAGAGCTGGCAGAAGCGGCAGCAGTGGCTCCGAGCGAGGCCCGGACACAGGGTTCAGATGCCCACAGCTTTGGCTTCCTTCAGCCCGGGCACTGCCCAGCCTCGAAACTGATGCAACAGGGTGCTTTCTTAAGCAGAAACCTCCTCACCCATGCAGGGGGGCAGAGCCGTTGGGTGGTTATCTTGCTGCTCCCTTGAACACGCTCAGCCCACACCTCCATCCCCCATTGGCCGGGGGACACAAACATTGCTTGATTTTCCGTAAAACACCACAAACCTCCCCTCCGAAGCAGCCCTTCCCCTTTGCTCCCTGGCCACCAGGAAACCCATACCAAACAGCAGCCACTGTGACTGGCATCCCAAAGGCCCTAGCAGGTCACAGAGTCCTGACCCAGGCATCACCTGGACCTAGTGTGGGGACAATCACGACCATTGATGAAGCACCTACCATGTGCCCACGCTGGGGTCAAGCTCTCCACGTGCGCTGCACACTGAATCCTCATAAAGGCACAATAGAGGCAATGATTCATCCCATTACACAGCAGGAAACCAGGCCGTCCGTCTGGCTTCAGAGCCCATGCCTTAGCCACTACTCTAAGTTGAAATAAAATATAACTGCCTGTGAAGCACAGTGTCGTGACAAAGGCTAAAGGAGTTTGGCTCTGCCACT
Organism: Balaenoptera ricei; assembly: GCF_028023285.1. Classification (NCBI taxonomy): domain Eukaryota; kingdom Metazoa; phylum Chordata; class Mammalia; order Artiodactyla; family Balaenopteridae; genus Balaenoptera; species Balaenoptera ricei. The sequence goes on along the minus strand of NC_082642.1, from coordinate 89,670,141 downwards.
TAGAAGCAGTGCGACCGTGGAGAAGTGGCTTGTTTGCTCAGTTCTGGTTTCCGCAACTCTAAGACAAGAATAACAACTTTGGGGGTTGCTGTGAGGATTAAAGGAGATCATGTGAATCACTTAGCCCAAGCCCTAGCCCGGTGGGGCTCAGTAAAGTTTTCTAAGCCAGGACGGGCCTAGCACACCTTCAGCCCAGCCCCTTCCCTCCACCGCGCTCGGCGTGCAGGAACTGGAGGAGGATGTGGGCATCGCTGGAGCATCACCTGGGTGTCAGGCACTGTGCCCGGGTGCCCAGGAGGGTCAGCCAGCGAGGGGCCTGTACTCTGGGAGGTATCAGGATTCTGGCCCCCCGATCCCATGCTGCAGCCACCTCCTCTGTCCTATCTGTCCCTGCCCTGTCCCACCCTCAGCCACTGGCAGGGCCCCCTTGGGTGGGGTGGGCAAGGCAGGGCAGGGCTGAGCACAAGGCAGCGGGGCGTCATTATCGCTCCCAGCAGAGCTGGGGTCGGGGTTAAGCCTGCCTTCTTATCAGGTCCCCAGGCCCTGTGCTAACACGTGCTGCCTGGCTCTCCGGGGGCTGGTAGGGGGGCCCTGAGGATGCTGCTCAAGGCCTTCCTCCTCTGAAATGGTCCCAGGAGCAGGAATGGGAGAGGCAGCCCGGAAACAGAGAGCGCGCGCCTGGCTTGGACACCGTGTCACCCTAGGCAATCCCTTCCCTCTCTAGTGAAAATCTGTGAAATTGAGGGTGGAGGGGCAGCTGGATGACGTGACCCCTAAGTCCCCTCCAGCTCTAAAGAGTTAGGATCCTGTAGCCACCTGTGAGCTAGCCACTATGGTCATCCTGTTTGCAGACGAGGGAGCTGAGGCCAAGCGGAGGGAAGAGGCTCGCTCCCGCAGCATGCTCACTGGTCGCAAAGCTGAGTGACACCCAGCCTCCCGACTCCTGGCCCAATGCTCTTCCCACCCAGCACACACTCTGACCTTCTAGAAGGTCATGGAGGAAAGTGTAGAGATGACAAGGGGGTGGCTGCTTCCAGGCTCCCCCTCCTTTCTTCAGGTTCCAGGGGTGGCCTGGGGACCTCTCAGAGGGGCTCCAGACATGTGGGCACCTGGCAGCCCTGCAGGGTATTGGGGGGGGGGGGTCACTCCTTGGTTCCTGTCCAAGGGAACGCAGGGACGGCAGGGCTTCCAGGTTGTGTGTGGAGAGCTGGCCCCATTTTCGGGCCCTGATAACACCCCTCCCCGTATCAGCGGGCCAAGGAATGCGAGGGGTGTGTCTGGGCATCGAGGGCAGGTTCAGCAGAAACGTGGAGGTAGAAAGGGAAGGTGGTGCAGCTCAACGGAGGTCTCCAGCCTGGCCGGAAAGAATCTCTGAGGGCGCCCAAGGCTTAGGGGAGACGGCGCGGGGAGTCACAGGAAAGGGTGAGCTAGGTCTGCTTACACCTTGAGGAGCAGAGGAGCCTGATCCAAGGGGCTTTCCTAAAGAAATCCTAGAAATCTCAGGTTGGGAGGGCCCAGAGACCGAGAATCTACATCCCAGAGCAGGAGGGGACACGGCCACCTCTGAGAATCTGAGGAAGGTTATGTCCTTGCCCAGTGAGAAAATGAGGCCCAGGCTGTGGGGGGAGGTGGCTCACGTGTGACTTAGGACTTGCGAGGCCCTGCCTGAAACGGAGGGAGTCCCCTGTAGAGCTGGAGACAGGGACCCGGTAGGTGCAGTCCTGATGAAGCAGCCAGGACCACAGAAGGACGGCAGCAGGTCAGGCAGCACTGGGCCACCCCAGACTCTGCGGCCTGGCCTTCTCAGCGCCCTGTGGAGCTGGGGTTCTGGGCAGGCACCATTTGGGCACCCAGCCAGTTCCATGAATATCCCTCCATCCAGGCTTTGGCCCAGGTTCCTGAATCTTCTTCCTCTCTGGCGGAAGCCCAGACCGCCCTGAGGACTCCCATTTGGGAGGAGGACTGAGGGCCTCTCCTCACCGCTGAGCAGCCTGGGCTGAGCTGAACACACACAGAGGCCACTCACACAGATCTGTGTATCACATACACACCTGGGGTCTGGGGCTCAGAAAGTCCCATGCTCTCGTCCCCTCACCCTGTGACCATGGACTGTGGGCTTCCCAGACAGGAAAGGCTGCTTCAGCTTTACTTGTAAACGTGGGCCCTAAGGATTTTAAATGTGGCCACTGAGGCCATTTACAACAAAGCTAAAACTAGGCTGCCTTTTTCTATGGCAGTGAGTACCTTGCATCCCTCCCCAGAACCCAAGGTTAACCCTGAGAGAGCTGAGAAAAGGCTTGAACCCCAAGGGGGGCTTGGGACTGGGGAGACCCTGGGACCAAGGCAAAGGAGGCGAGAAAGAACTGGAGTCCCTGGGTTGAATGAGGCTGGCCAGGAGGCCGAGAACCAGAGCCACAGGGGTGGGCGAGGCTGGGCCTGGGGCTGCCACAGACAGGGCGGGAGGAAGAGGGAAGGGCAGCCTCAAAGGGGACCCAGCGTAGAGAGAACTGGAGCCGAATCCTGCATCGTAGGTCACCCACCTCTCCAGGCTGGGCCCCCAACACACAAGCACATGTGCACACACAGGCACACACCTTCGCAGGCCCCTGGGGTGCTCATCCGACCCTTTGGTGACGTCCTTCCCTCTCACCTTCACCGCACCCCACTGCAGCTGGATACACGGTGGGTAGGAAGCAGTGTGGTCAGTGTCCATCCTCACCGCCTAAGGCAGCAATTCGGTAACTCCAGGGTGGTAGGATCCCATGGAGCACTTGATGGTAATTCAGATTCAGATTCCTGTCCTCCCCCCACCCTGAGATTCTGAGTCAGTGGTCTGGGGCCCAGGTAATTCTGAGAAGGTGGTCCTTGGAGGGATGCTGAGTGGTCTGCTAGCTGTGTGGTGGAGAAAATAATCATAATCATACTGGCTGCATTCATTGTGTGCCTACCGTGTACCTGGTGTTTTTCATGAACCACCTCGTTTCATCCTCTGACAACCTTCCTGGAAGGTGCCATTATTTCCATTCCCAAGGTCAGACTCTGGCCACTAGAGGAGCCACAGTTTGATTTGGTTCCCTCCATTCACCCCAACCTACCCACACACACAGACTCACAGGGCCTGGGACCCACCCCAGGGACAGGACCAGAACCAGCACCTGACTCCCCATTAGGAGGACATGGCCGGGTGAGACCCACCTGCAGGAAAGTTGCAGCGTTGGTCTGTGACGGAGAACACTCCCACGCCCCCCTCCCCCGCCCCCACCACCCGGGATGAGGCAGGGGGACCAGCCCACCCGCGAGGCTCCAGGGGGCACGGCTGGACCGGGCCAGGCTTGGAGAATTCCCAGGTGGCGGGCGCCCCCTGCAGCCAGATAGGGGTGCTGCAGGGCAGAGGCGGGACTTCGGGCTCACACCCAGGCATTGCTGGGTTTTCACTTCCATCGTCTCCAGCCGTCGCTGTGGCTGTTACGGTTGCCCCATTTTAAGGATGAGAGCAAGGTTGAGTGTCTTGCCCGAGGTCGCAGAGGACCCTGGCTCCTCCCTCCCAGGGGCTTTGTCCCAGCCCTTCAGGGCCCGCCTCATCCACACTCTCTCGCTTCGAGGACAGACAGTGCAGCAGGGCAGCTGTAGGAGGTAGGCAAAGGGTATTTAATGGGCTTTGGGGGGGGGGGGCGGGTCTCAGCACTCCCGCCAGGCGAGTGGGCAAGGGCAGGGCACAGAGGTCTCCACAAGGGGCTCAAGCGGTGAGGTTCGGCTGCGGAGGCTCCTGGCATCTCCCAGTGCGAAAGGGCAAGTGGTAGGCGGAGCCTCGTCTGGGGGCCTCCTGCAGCAGGGGCAGCACCGGGCTGGCGTGGAGCTAAACACACGGTGGGGGGGATGCAGGCTCTCCCTAAGCCCCGCCCCGCAGCCCACCCACTGGGGAGCAAGAGACTGCCCAGACTGTCACCCACCACCCCAGAATGTCACTGCAGGGGCTCTGGAGGGGCTGTGGGTTACCCACCCCTACATCATTCTTAATGCTCCACTTCCACATGGTTCATAGACTGGGCTTCAGAGTAGAAGGTGCCTTTAAATAAAGGAATTACCCCCCTCCCACCCCTGCCAATTATAAACCACTGGACTAGTCTCAATCCTCATAAATAGCTGAGGAAACTGAGGCCCAGAAAGGGTAAGTGACTGGCCCAAGGCCACCCAGCAAGTGAGTGGTGCGGCCTTTTCCCTTTGTGTCTCCAGGGACCCCTGGTGTATTCTGGAGGCCTGTGACTCTACTGCCAACACTCTTCAGGCCTATAATCCCCCTCTCTCGAGCTTAAGTGCTCCAGCTTCAGGGCCAGCCCAACATTGGGGGGCTTCTCCCAACACCTGTACAATCCGCAGACGCCCCCTCCCAACACACACAGGCACACGTGCACGCTGCACACACACACACGCACACACACACTCCTCACCTCCTGGAGGGCTGCAGCCTCACCACTCCCTGGGGGCCCCTTCCCTGGTTTGTCGAGACCCAGAGGTTGGGACTGGGGGCCAGACCCAGGCCCAGGGAGGTCTGGGGGACTGAGCGCGGAGGGGCACATCGGGAAGTGCGTGTTCTGCCTGGGTACCCAATCAGGCCCCACCACTCTCTGCAGCCGGACAGCTTCAGCCATGTACCTGGGGAGCAACAAGCCAGATGCGAGTGGTCATGGCCCTCCTGGCCCGGTCCCCCTCAGCCTGGGGAGCACACAGCCTGGGCATGGCCCTGCAGGGAGCTGTCACCAACCTCACCCAGGCTGCCATGCCCCTCTAACCCCATTTCTTAGAGGAAGAACCCACAGAGGCAAGGAAGGGGAAGCTCCAGAGGCTCCCGCAATGCCCTGGAGACAACTCCAAAAGAATAAGAATAGTGAGCGTAAGGAGATGGGAGCTATGCTAAGGGGCCAGGGGAGATGACCCAGCTTCACCCCACCCCCCCAGCGCCAGGGGCCACCGCTCAGGCCTCTGGTTTGCCAACTCACTTGGGTCCCAGCGGTGCACAAATTGTTAAATACCAGTTGCTGGCACAGCCGTGGTCGAAGGGGTTGTATCCTTGCAGGTATCGGCACTGGGCGGGAGGAGGGGGGGTCGAGGACAGGAAGAAGAGCTCAGAACCCGCAGGACTGGGCAGGCCACCCCCACTGGCCCTCCCTGCACCGGTCAGCTCAGCCCAGGGCTGCAGCAAGACTCCAAGGACAGAGGAGCCAGGAGAGTCAGGCGAGGCGTCCCCAATCCACTTCTGAGCAGCTCTGGCACTGCACCCACCTCTCCTGCCTGCTCAGGGATCCTTCCCCATCACCTTGTATCCCCTTTCGCACTATCCTCCCTCTCTGTCTCATTTGGCCACACACATCCTCCTGCTACCTCCTTCCAGATCCTTTCGGATCTTCCTTTTGCTGATAAACTGCTCCAAAGACAGTTCCACCGATGTTCCCTCAACTCCTCTACTTTCCCACGTCTCATTCTTTTCTAAAATTGTGCCTTCACTGAACTTCACTATCTGGAAGGACGGTTTGTGGTACCTAATCATATTTCCCTAACCAAAATCACACGGCCTTGGAAATCTGGGCTCAAGCTCCTGAGCACCCAATGCTTGACCGATGTCAAGCCCAAAGGTCAAGTCCTCCCCTGGAAACTCTGGACCAGGTTTTCTCCTCCTCCCCTCCTTCTGCCCATCAGCCTCGCCCCCTCCTCCTTCCCAGCACAGGCTGAGTCTCATGGGGACTTCAAGAGCCTTAGCTACAAAGTGTTTGTCATGTCCTAAAGTGGCCCAAGAGCACCTCTGCCCACCACCAGTTCCCCTGTGTCCCATGCCCTTAACCACTGTGATTTTTTTAGTTCTCCCTACTTTAAGGTGTTTCAAGAATTTAAGGGAAACTGGCATTCTACTCTCAATTTTAATTAAATGGTTAGAAGAGTTTGATTAAATTTACAATCAGAATTTTAAATCTAGAGAATAAATTTTGATTTATTAGATGTACACGAAGAATAGAAAAATGTTGATTGCTCAGTGCTTAAAGGAATGGTAATTGTTTAATGAATTCACAAGAACTGACTAATAAAGTAGAGCCCTTCCTCTCCTCATATGGGACCCTCAGAATGAATGGAATCCAACAGCTTGGAAGTTCCCAGACTGTCCTCTCTCACCAGCTTCAGGCCTGGTCTCCTGCTCCAGTTTTGTATCTCAAACGCCCTCATGCTCCACAGGACCAAAACCAAAGTGGGTATCTACTCGCCCCATCTCCTGCCCAATTCCCTGCTGCCTCTGCTCTCTCTCCCCTTCTTCCCCGGGGATCGGGGAGTCAGATTTCTCTCTCTTTCTCTCTCTCCTTCTCTCCCAAAGCATGATGGATTCCTTTGTTTGTAGGTTCACTCATTTGTTCATAAATATTTGGGGACCTCAACACTGTTCCAGGCATTGCTCTGGGGACTGAGGACACACCACAGACAACAAAGCCAGCCTTAACTTTCAGGGTGCTGAGGGCAGTTGGGGAGTGGTCAGGGCAGCACAGAGAGGGGATTGGTGAGAAGAGCAGGCAGCCCGGCCAACACTCCAAGGTGCAGGCAGGGGAGCAGCAGCCCAGGGCAGCAGAGAGAGCTGGACCCTGAGAGGCTGGGGAAGGGCCACAGCAGGTACATTCTGTTTCAGATGCTGCTCTGTGCAGCCTGGAAAGATTAGTCTCAGGATTGCCCGCTGGCTTTGGCCACTTGGAGAGTGTAGCATCAGTATGACAGTGAGGACAGAGGCTGGGCTGAAGTGGGCTGAGGAAGGTGAAGAACGACGCTAGTGAGCACAGCCAATGCTTTCAGCAAATCTGGTTGCGCTGGAGGGGAGAGTACAACAGGGGAGGCCTGTGATATTAAGGGATGTTTGCTTTGTTTTTAAGATGTGAGAGAGAAGAACATGTGTACTGATGATGGGAAGGAATGGCAATAATGATGACCTATGGGGCACTTACTCACACCAGCCACTGTTCTATGTATCTCACACATATTAACCCATGCTGTCCCCTTTTACGGATGGGGAAACTGAGGTACCAGATGGCTAAGTAACACAGCCAAGATCTCCCTGCTGTTGTGTTGTGGAGCTGTGATTTGAATTTATGTGGTCTGGCTCCAGAACCCTTGTGATCTAAGCAAGTGGCCCAGCAGAAGTTGTGGTCAAGGGATGGAGGTAAGAAGGGAATAAAGTTGAGGTGTGTGAGGAATGCCTGAAATGGGTTCTGGTAATGGGAAAGAGCCCTGCCTGGTGAATCTCAGAGTGCAGACCACATTTAGGTTTCTTAAGGCTGGAGATCCTGGATTGGGACAGCCCCATCTGAGCAGGGGACGGAGGGCAGGCCTATGGCCTGACCTGGGCTAGAAGAACCACAGGATATGGGAAGGGAGAATGCTGCCCAGGAGGGGCTGAAATGAGGGACTGAGGCTGGAGAGAGAAGACATGCAGACCACAGGGAGCTGATGAGTCAGGGCTGCACAGAGGAGTCACAGGTGGGCTGGGAACCAAACATGGGCGGGGTGGAGTGATTAAGTGGTGACTGGAAGGATGGGAAATGGTGGGCAAAGAGGGTTCCTCTGTCCTTTCAGCTGTCTCAAGGTCTCCAGCCCCTCCCTCCTTGATGTGACCTATGACAGTCTTCCTAAAACAGCCTTTAGTCAAGTCATTGTCAGGTGGAAGGAATCCCATGGCAAGGGTGTTCACTTTTACCACTCGTAATCAACACAGTACTGAAAGTCCAAGACAATGCAGTAAGAAAAGAAAAGGAAATAAAGCCATACACGTTGGAAAGGAAGAAATGAAACGGTCCTTTTCACAGATGACATGATTTTCTATGTAGAATCAACAAAAAAACTATTAGAACTAATAAGTGAGCCTAGAAAAATTGCAAGATTCAAGACTAATACACAAAAATCCATTGTATTTTCTTATAATAATAAACAAATGGAAATGAAATTTTTAAAAATTATAATAGCACACAAAAATGAAATACTTAGAAAAAATCTAACACAATGTAGTCAAGATCTACATGCTGAAAACTGTAAGACACTAATGAAAGAAATCAAAGAAGCCCTAAATAAATGGAGAGTTATACTACTTTCATGGGTTCAAAAACTCAATATTGTTAAAATGTCCATTTTCAAAATTGATCTATACATTCAACACAATCCAAATGAAAATCTCAGCAAACATTTTTTGCAGAAATTGACAAAGCCGCTTCTAAAACTTATAAGGAAAATCAAGGTAACTAGAATAGCCGACAGAACTTTGAAAAAGAACAAAGTTGAAGAACTCACATTGTATGATTTCAAGACAATATAAAGCTACTAAGCAAGACAGTATGGTACTGGTAAAAGAACAGAGAGTCCAGAAATACACCTACATCTCTATATTCAATTGATTTTTGACAAATGTTCAAAGGCAACTCAATGGAAGGATAGTCTTTTCAAAAAATGGTGCTAGAACAACCCATAAGCAAAAAAAAAAAAAAAAAAAAAAAAAAAATCTTGACCCATACCTTGCATCATATACAAAATTTAACCCCAAATGAATCATAGTCCTAAATATAAAACCTAAGACTATAAAACTTCTAAAAGAAAACGTATAAGAAAAATCTTTGTGACCTTGGGTTAAGGAAAGATTTCTTAATTACACACCAAAAGCACAATCCATAAAAGAAAAAACTGATAGGGGGACTTCCCTGGCAGTCCAGTGGCTAAGACTCTGTGCTCCCAATGCAGGGGGCCCAGGTTCAATCCCTGGTCAGGGAACTAGATCGCACATGCCGCAACTAAGAGTTCGCATGGTGCAGCTAAAGATCCCACGTGCCACAACTAAAAGATCCCATGTGCTGCAACTAAGATCTGGCAAAGCCAAATAAATGAATAAATAAAAATAATAATAAAAGGAAAATGTATTAAAAAAAAGAAAAGAAAAAACTGATAACATATTTCAAAATTTAAAACTTCTGATTTTTGGAAGACACTGTTGAGAAAATGAGATGACAAACGACAGACACGGAGAAAATATTTGCAAAACACATGTCTGAATCCTGAATAAATAAAGATTTCTTAAAACTCAATATTAAGAAAACTACCCAATTTTTTTAATGGGCAAAAGACTGGAACAGATATTTAATCAAAGATATACTGATGGCAAATAAGAACATGAAAAGATGTTCAAAATCATTAGTCATTAGGAAAATGCAAATTAAAACCACAATAAAATGTCACTACACATTTATTAGACTGTCTAAATTTTTAAAAAAACTCACAAAGCCAAATGTTAATGATGCAGAGCAACGGGAATTCTCATATATTCCTTATGGGAATGCAAAATGGTACAGCCATTTTGGAAGACAATTTGGCAGTTTCTTATAAAGTTAAACATACAGTTACCATATGACCCAGCAATGCCAGCCTTAAGTATATACCCCCCCAAAAATGAAAACTTGTGTTCACATGCCTGTACACCAATGTTTATAGTGGCTTCATTTATAATCACCACGAATGGGAAACAACCCAAATATCCTTCAATTGGCGAATGGGTAAACAAGCTGTGGCACAGCTATATGATGGAATACCACACAGCAATAAAAAGGAGGAAACTCCTGATGTGGGCAACAACATGGATTAATCTCAAATGCCTTAGGCTAAGTGAAAGAAATCAGACTCAAAAAGCTATGATTACATTTATGTGAGATTCTGAAAAAGGAAAAACTATTGGGATAGAAAACAAATCAGTGGTTGCCGGGGGCTGCAGATAGGGAAAGAAACTGACTCAAAAGGCCATGAGGGAATTTAGCGGGGGGTGGGGGAACGGCGGGTTGGGGTTGATGGAACTGTTCTAAATCTTGGTTATGGCGGTGGTTACAGGACTTATAAGTTGGTCAAAACTCATACAGCTGTGCACTTAAAAGGGTGAGTTTTACTGTATGTAAAGAAAAAATCCTATCAAGGCTCTCGGGTTTCCACAGCACCAAGATTAAATTATCCACCTGACTTCTTTGCCTTTTAAATCTGGCCAATCCCAGGCAGACCACTTGCCCATGCCACAGCTGCTCCAATTAGAACTGTTTCCTCATCATCCTATCAACATTCCACAGGCTTTCAGGCTTCCCAGCTTTTTTGCAAGCTTTGCCCGTCACTGCAAAGCCCTTCCCTCGATTTATGCCCGTCCGAAACCACTAAATGGCACGTCCTACTCTACACTGAAGTCCTCACTGAACTCTCAGTGCTCTGAGTCTGTGCTACACAACGTAGGCAGGCCCCTCTCCCAGAGTGTTCGCGGGTGTCTGGCGAGGGTTACTCTGATTTCAGGTTCCTTGTCAACACAAGCGCAGGATGCAGCCTTACCTCTCCGCCCATAGCTCAAAATAATGCGCACGCGCCTAGCACACAGTAGCGCACCTTCGACGCAGCGCACCCAGGAAGGAGAGTGACCACCGAGCTCCAGGAGGAGGTGAGATTTGAGCTGAATTTGGGTCTGGAAGGGCTAATGAGGCACCTTCGAGAGAAGTCAGGCCATCAAGGACCAGGGCGTTGCAGAAAGCGGAAAGTGCGGAAGTCCGGGAGGGGCAAGGTGACCACCCACAGCCCGATATAGGGGCGCCCCGCTCGGCCCCACGTACCTTGCCCTCGTAGGAGCGCTCGGCCGCGCTCACCGACATGGCCTGGATGAGCAGCAGCAGGAAGAGTGGCACCAGGAAGCCGGCGGCGGGTACAGCCACCACGATGCTGCGCACCAGCTAAGGAACAGCGCCTCCGGCCGGTCCTCCTTGGCCCCGCCCTTCACCGACCCCGACCCCAAACAGCCCCGCCCACAAGCCCCGCCCACCCTCTCGCTGTGCTCTATCCCAGTGTAAACCTCACCTCACCCTGCTGTCCAGGCCCCCGTGCCACCTCTAGCACTTCCTCTCCTCGACCCTGCTAGATGCTCAACCCTTCGCATTTCCTCCTATCCCCACCCATCTGCCCGACCCTACCCACCGTCACCTAGTCCCAGACTGGTCCTCCCGAGCGGCTTCGCGGAAAACCCCGCCCACCATTACCTCTGCACCAACCCCCCCCCCGTGACGCCCCTCCTCCGCTGTCCCCGCCCTCCCCACAGCTCCCCTCGTGGGTCCCGCAGCCCAGCAGATACGCAATAACCTTGTCCATGGAGAAGGGCAGGTGGGTCGTGCGCACCAGGAAGATCAGACAGGTGACCAGCATGGCACCTGAGTAGAGGCATAGTGACAGGACGAGCAGCATAAAGAAGCGAAAGTTGCGGTGACCGATGCAGTTATTGACCCACTTGCAGTGGTGATCAAAGTCCTAGGTGAGAGGGAGAGGGGGACCTCGAGGACCCAACCTCTGACCCAGGCTCCATCGCCCCCAGATCTGAGGCCTTACCCCCACCCTCTAAGCCACCTGCCCTTGGCCTCAGGCACTGGCTCCCATTTCTAGGGAGACAGTGAGCCACAAAGTCCCTAACACTGCTGGCATTTCTGTGGTTAGAGCACCATACGGCTCTGTGGCTCACATAGTTTCATGTCAAGAGGGCTTTAGAGCCGGGGCCTGCTGGTCTTCTCTGGGACACATCCTGGTGTAACTTCAGGCAGGACATAGAATATCTCTGGGCCTCTGTTTTCTTATCCACTGGATGAGCCTAATAATAACACCCTTGCCCAGCCAGTCTCCCAGGGTTGTAAGGACCAGTTAAGACAGCACATTGGTAAACTGTTGCAGGCTGTGCACTTAGAGCCCAGGAGACCAGGAGACCCTCTGGCCTGGACAGCCAGAAGAGGACAGGCAAAGTTCCCCTGGCCAGGCCTGCAACCTGCCTGAGGGCCTCGGGCATCTAGTGTCAGTGAGCCCTCGATAGGTCAGGGGTATCTTTCCTTCCCCTGGCCTGACCAGGCCCAGCATAGATGTGGATGCCCCTCTGCATGTCAGCACCAGTGCAAGAAAGGGCCAGCCTCCCAGGAAAGGTGCAGGCACAGCGGCAGTGACTTGTATGAGTGACCAGGAGTGACTGGGAATTACTGCCACCCGTGGTCTTTAGCAGTCCTGGAAGTAGTTTCACACCGACCACAGGCCCCGGTGTGAGTGGGCCTCCTGGTCCCAGGCAGGTGCTGGGAGGGTAGGTGGGCAGGCGAGAGGGGCACTTACCTCCACACAGATGTTGCACTGGGGGCAGTGGTAGGTCCGGGGCGGGCGGTGGAAGCAGCACTTATGGCACCACTGCAGGCGGAAGGCCCTGTGGTTCACCCATACCACATGCACCATCGTGGGGCCCTGTTCATTGGAGCCTAGCATGGGAAAAGGATTGAGCAGCAGCAAGAGGCCCTTCCATCAGTCTGCTGTAGCAGAAGGGTGTGGGCACGCAGCCCCACAGCATCACTGGGCTCCAGGAAGGGTGGGGACCAGGTGGGCAGGGGAATCCTTAGTCCCCATTGAGTAAGCTGGCCAAGCTTAGAGAGGCTGACAGTCAAAGGGAAGGTGGATTTCCAGCCCGAGGAGTTCTTTGAGAACTCAGGCCTTTGCCACTGTGAGCGATGCTTTAAGGAATCTGTGTGGTAGGAAGGAGGAAGAGAAAACCGAGTGGTTGTGAAGAGCTAGCTTCTCTACCCAGCCTCCCCTAGCCCTCCCCTCCAAGGCAACTGGAAAACCTCCAAAATTCTGTTTTTCCACACCTCCGTGGCTCGAGAAATGAAGTGCCAGATGCAGGGCTTGAGCACAGGAGGACATGGGGTGAAGGGGTCCTGAGACCCCAGGCGGGGAGATGGAAGGAGCACTTTAGGAGTCATCCCAGCAGGCAGGAGCCCTTCGGGTGCTGCCTCCTTCTCCCAGGGGGCCAGTGTCTCACCTTGATGCAAGATGCCAGGGTCTGAGAAGTTGAGTGAAACGAGACTGAAGAAGGTGAGGATAAAGAGGAGGCCTGTGATGACGGGAAAGGACCATTCCCCGTTCTGGGCTAGCCACCTGCAACTGAGACCAGAGCAGGAGTCAGCCCTGATCTGGGGTGGCCTGAAGCTCCCCCCAGGACCCAGTCCACCCAGTCAGGACCCACAGACCATAAATCCTGGTCTAAATATCCAGGCTAGTGACAGATCCATAGAAATTCCACCAAAGGTCATTGAGTATTACCAGCCACCCACAGCTCCCAGATGCACCAAGCACTCTATACCTCTGTGCCTTTGCACGTTCAGTTCCCTCTGCCTAGAACCTCTTCCTTTCCCTGACCCCCCTTCTGCACTCTCCCTGCCTCCGTACTATCGTTATGTGTTTTCCTTTCTGTTGCTCTGTAAGAAACCTGTCAGCTTGTGTGGGAGACTTACGGGAATGCGAAGAAGAGGCCACTGAAAACGACCAGCAGCACCACGTTGAAAGCAGCAAATAGGCTCGGGAGGATCCAGGGGAGTGGGGCCTGAGGCGGGCGATGAGGCTCCTTCAAGAGCGGCATGGCTGGACGTCCCATGGCCCAGGGGAGATTAGGGCTCTCTCCCCACTGCTGGTTCCAGGATCTCCGTGGCAACAGCAGCCTCAGAAGCCACAGCCCAGGGTGGAGGGAAAGAAGTCCCAGAGTGACATCACAGAGGCTGAGGAGAATGGGGGCTAGGGGCTGTTCAGCAGCGCTGTCTGCCACCTGTGACCGTCACTTCCAACAGCAAACCATACCCCTACTTGTGCTGGGGACTGAGAGGTCCTGCCCCTGCGAGGTTCGAGACTACATGAGATTAGAGAAACAGGTGGGGAGAAGGTGGGTGATGCTACTCACCCTTTCAGGCTCAGTGCTAATCAAAGCAAACGGTGTTCATTGCTCTATCTCCATTTTTTCCTTGTTGTTGTTACAAAATTGCACTTTGGGGGAGGAGGCAGCTAAATCTTCCCTTGTTTCCAGGGTTGGCTTCACAACGCAATTCTGGTCAATGGGACATAAGTGGATGTCGGAGGGTTTCTAGAAAGGCTTTTGCTTTCCTGATAACAGGGGGAAAAGACACAGTTGGTGCAGCTTTGCCCCTTTCTTCCTGTTTTGAACCTAGACGTGCTGCCTTGGTCCACCTCGACCCATTAGGCAATAAGTCAACATGGGACACGAACAGAATGACAATAATGACACTGAGTCACTGCCCCAGCCTTGAACTGCCTCCCTCTGAGCTGTTTATTATGTGAGAAAATAACTGGGTTTTCTGTTACATACAACTGATATTTGTCATTTATTTTAGTCACTGAGCATCTGAACCCCTCTGTGTTTGGAGGATCCCTGAACTATAAAGTCTTGATGAAGGGCAAGGACTCTTTCTCCATCCCAGCTGAACCTGAAAATGCCAGATACTTGCATTCGAAGCCTCTCTTGGAGCTAGCACACAGGCCTGTGACTTGGGCGCCACCAATTAGCCTCAGATCTGCTACCACCAACCAACTGAGGAGTCCACTGAGATGCAGCAACTGTCCTTTTAAAACTTAAGATCATGGCCTCCGATTAGAACCTTCCAACTGCTTCCCTGCCCACTCAGAGTAAAGTTCAAAGTCCTTACCATGGCCTTCAAGGCCCTCCCTGATCTGGCCCCACTAACTTTCTGACCTCATTTCCCAACACTCAGCCCCGTACTCACTCCACACTCGCCAGGCACACTGGCCTCCATGCTGTTCCTCAAACACACGTGGTATAGTCCAGTCCTGGGTTCTTCACACTTGCTCTTCTCTTTCCCTGGAATTCTCTGCCACATATATTCACAGAACTTGCTCCGTCACTTCATTGTATTCTTTGTTCCAGCGGTGCCTTCTGCCGTTATCCACATGCCTGCATCTCCAACTGTTTCCTTACGATAGATTCCTAACAGTTGGATTTAGGCCCAATGAATGCGAATATTGAAAACATATTTCAGAGTCGAGTCGTTGCCTTACCCGACTTGGACGTGTCTCTCGCCTGCGTCCACTCTTCGCGTCCTGTCATTCCAGTCTTGTGCTGCCCAGTGCCCGCCCGCAGGATGGCCCATGAGCAGATCTGCTACTCGGACAAGTACTTCGATGAGCACCACGAGTACTGGCATGTCATGTTACCCAGAGAACTTTCCAAACAAGTACCCAAAACCCATCTGATGTCTGAGGAGGAGTGGAGGAGACTTGGGAGTCTAGGCTGGGTTCATTACACGGTTCATGAGCCAGAAGCACACCTTCTTTGCTTCATACGACCTCTTCCAAAAGGTCAACAAAAATGAAGTATATCTGGGGATCATCAATTAAATCTTTTTCAAATTTAATGTATATCTGTATATAAGGTAGTATTCAGTGAATACTTGGAAAATGTACAGATCGTTCATCCATATCTGTGCATGAGCTGTATTCTTCACAGCAACAGAGCTCAGTTAAATGCAACTGCAAGTAGGTTAACTATAAGGTGGTTAAGATAAAATTTCTTCTAGTCAGTTTTTCTCTTAATATAAGTGCCTGTTTGACTTTACCTGTTACTTTTGTTAAATAAAGTTTATATGTCACATTTAAAAAGTTTGTGCACGTTTATACTATTATGACCATACCCACATCATAATACTAACACTATAATTAGGTATTAATGTAAAATAATTTCCCCAATTTTATAGAGGACAAATGATAACTTGATCTTTTAATTTATATCTCCTTAAATTACTTATGAAATTAAATATTTTTATATATCTATAGGTCATTTTATTGTAGTTGTTTTGTGAATTGCCTTTGTACATCGTTTGCTTGCTCACATTTCAAATGTAGAAGTATTTTTCTCTTTTTTTTATTGCAGTAAATATACATAACATAAAACTTATGTTATGTATAAACCATCACTACTATCCATTCCAGAACTTTTTCATCATCCCAAGTGGAAGCTCTGTACCATTAAACAATAACTCCTCATTCCCTCTCTCCCCAGTTCCTGGTAACCACTGTTTTACTTCCTATCTCTATGAAATTTGACTATTCTAGGTACCTCACAGAAGTGGAATCATACATCTGTCCTTTTGTATCTGCCTTTTTCCACTCAGCGTAATGTCCTCAAGATTCATCCTTGAACTTCAGCAGTCTTGGAAGTTGGTATGTTGTAGCATGTATCAGAATTTCCTGACTTTTTAAGACTGAACAATATTTAATTGTATGTATATGCCACATTTTGTTTATTCATTCATCCTAAATGTTGATGGACATTTAGGCTGTTTCCACCTTTTGGCCATTGTGAATAATGTTGCTATGAACATGGGTGCACAAATGTTTATTCAGGTTCCTGCTTTCAATCTTTTGGGTCATATGGTAATTCTATGTTTAGTTTTTTGAGGAACTGCCATAGTATTTTCCATAGCAGCTGCATTATTTTACATTCCTGCTAACAATGGACAAGGGCTCCAATTTCTTCGCATCCTTGCTAACAATTTTTGTTTTCTTCTGTTTTTGTTTTTGTTTGTTTTTTACAATATCTATCCTAATGGGCATGAAATGGTATCTCATTGTGCTTTTGATGGGAGTGTTGGGTTTTTCTTTCTGATTTGCAGGAGCTCTCTTATATTAAAAGTTTTGGTTGTGTTTATTGCAAATATGTTCCCAATTATTGTTTGCCTTTTAATTTTGCATGCAATATTTAGTGTATAAAGTTTTTGTTGTTTTTATATAATCAAATCTATGGATCATTTCCTTAGCATCATCTCACCTTATTTCTATGTCTTTCCCCTCCTTCTATCTGATAAATATTTAACTATATTTCTTGTTTTCTTTTTCATTTAACTCTTTAACCTACCTGAAATTAATGTAAGGGTAAGATACAAGGTAAAGGTCTATCTAATCGTGTATTTTCCCCATGTCGTTATAATCAGTTGTTCCGGCGTCATTTATCAAATAAGCTTTCCTTTCCCTCTTACGACAGATACTAAGTTCTTCATGTGCACTAAGATCTGCGGGTAACACTATGAGGTGCCTCCCAGAACCCCCTTCAGGAATGAAGATCTTATCCCCCCAGTGGCTAGAAAACAGCCTCAGCTTTGGGGATTGCCTCCCCTAAAGAAAATTGCCTCACCCAGGGTCCCACCTCCTTCCAAGGGCAGGTTGCATCCAAGGAGTGGTCCAACATGAGGTTATAAAGGCCCAGACACTTTGCCCCAATGCAGGACAATTCCAAAGGGCCATCCTAGCCCCCATGTGACCTTGGAGTTGGCTGAGGCTTTTATTAGGCCCTTACCACAGATTGACTTCTCCCTTTGCTCAGCCCTGCTTCCTTCCCTTTCCTTTCTTTCCCTTCCCTTCCACAGGTGTTGGTCCCCAAATCATCCCCTGATAAACACCCTATGTGCTAATCTCTAGAGTTTGTTTGTGGATTTTTCTTTCATTGATTTATTGAATTTAGCACCCTGTATTCCAATGTTTGTAGTTTTAGAATCCGGGAGCCTTTTTGCGTTCTTAGTTGTCATCATCTGAATCCCTAAACTTATGATGTTGTGTAGTAAATGAAAACATCAGAACCCAAAAATATTCACTAATGAATGAGAAATGAGGCCCCACTCAAATATCACCTTTCCTTTAATACTAGCACCTTCCTTTTACATCTCAACTGCAGTGCAAAACAATGCCAAGTGCAGGTATGATGACAACTTATTGCAAAGTGACATTTTAAATTTTGCAGAAGAAGCAGCATCTTATGATGTTGATAGACATTATATTAGAATGCAAGTTAAATTTTTTTAATTTTTTTTAAAATTTATTTATTTATTTATTTATGGTTGTGTTAGGTCTTCATTTCTGTGTGAGAGCTTTCTCTAGTTGTGGCAAGCGGGGGCCACTCTTCATCGCGGTGCGCGGGCCTCTCACTATCGCGGCCTCTCTTGTTGCAGAGCACAGGCTCCAGACGCGCAGGCTCAGTAGTTGTGGCTCACGGGCCCAGCTGCTCCGCGGCATGTGGGATCTTCCCAGACCAGGGCTCGAACCCGTGTCCCCTGCATTGGCAGGCAGACGCTCAACCACTGCGCCACCAGGGAAGCCCCATAAATTTTTTTAATTTTTAAAAAATGTATTTTTATTGAGCTAACACTGGTTTTAACATTATATAGTTTTCATGTGTAGGACATTATATTTCCAATTCTGTATACACTTACAGCATGTTCACCACCAAAAGTTTCCATCAATCACCATGCAGTTGATCCCCTTTACACATTTTATCCTCCCTCCCGCCCCTTACCCTCTGGTAACCTCTTGGTTACCAAACCAAAACTGTTTGGTTTTTGTTTGATTTGGTTTGTTTATTTCTTCTGGGGTTTTTTTAAAAGAGAGAATATTACTTAAATGACCCCAAAAGTAATCAGCCAATAAGGGGCTAGTCTAAAACAGCTTAGAATTGAAGAATGGGTTATCAATAAGGTTGATAACATGGTAGACTCTTCAAAAAAGAATGCCTACGGCTTCACTGGTAAATTATACCAAACGTTAAAGAAGAATGAATGCCAGCCCTTCTCAAACTCTTCCAAGAGATAGAAGAGGAAAGAAGAAAGGACACTTCCTAATTCATTATATGAAGTTAATATTACCATGATACCCAAGCCATATGAAGACATTACACACACAGACACACACACTCAACTAAGATCCCACATGCCACAGGGCAAATAAGCCCACGCGCCACAACTACTGAGCTCGCACACCTCAACGAGAGAGTCCGAGTGCCACAAACTACAGAGCCCACGCTCTCTGGAGCCCGTACGCCACAACCAGAGAGAGAAAACCCTCACGCCACAACTAAGAGAGAAGCCCACACGCCTCAGCGAATATCCCGTGTGCTGCAACTAAGACCGACACAGCCAAAGAAATAAAGAAAACAAATACATTTTTTTAAAAGGAAGAAATACAGCATTAAAAAAATAATAAATAAATATCAAATGATTGAGGAGCACTAGGGAAAACTGACGAAATTTATCGTTGGTTGGTCTTTTTTTTTCAAAAATTACCCTTACACTGAGAAAGCCCAAACTGAAGTGATAGATGTCTTATCATGTTACCATATGATTTTGTGGAGAAAATTAAACCAAAAAAAAGAAAAAGTGAAGTGAAGAATTCATTCTTTTTCTTTAATAGGTTATTACTTTTTTAATATTTATTTGGCTGTGCCGCGTCTTAGTTGCAGCACGTGGGATTTTTGTTGCTGCATGCGGGATCTAGTTTGAACCCGGGCCCCCTGCATTGGGAGCACGGAGTCTTAACCACTGGACCACCAGGGAAGTCCAAAGAATTTGTTTTCCTTGATTCTAAACATCAGTGTTTGACAGCTAGCAGTCCTAAATTAGCAAGAGAAGAACTTGATTGGCTGCTCCAGCTCATTTTCCTGATATGCCTTAGCTATGGATGGCCCAGCCTTAACTAATCCATGGGTCCCACTGTATAGAAGATAGGGACTTTGGGTCGGACAGAAGTACCACATCAGCACTATAGCCCTCCCTCTCACCAACCCCCTGCCATTCTTCCTTCCATCATCATCCATCCTGAGGATTAGCCAGCCTCCCCTGGGCCTACCAGCCCCTGCTGCCCAGCTGCGGGAACATGAGTGTCAACCCAGCAGCCTTCCCTTTCCAACTCCCTCCTGCTCTTCAAACCTCCTCTCCTGCCTCCACCACGCCCCACCCCCCATTTCTGTCCTAAAGAAGTTTCAGAGAACATCCTCAGCACCCTGTGTTCTCCTCTAGGGAAGTCTAAAGTTCAGGGCTCTGGGTGGTTAAGCTCAAGGCCTCTCACCGGGCTAGAGATGAATGACCCAGGGAGGATGGAGCACTCCTGTGGAAATGGTTGAGGAAGTTGAGTCAGCCTGTGCCTTGCTAGGGCGGGGCCCAGGCGACTGACCCTCAGGAGGTTAGTGCCCTTATTTTATGTGTTGTGCCCTTACCTCCACCTTAGGAGGTAATTGGCCCCTGAGACTCCTGGACCATTACATTGTCCTGTCCAGAGAACTGTACTTTAGGAGAAGGGTAAAAGAGGGAGAAGGCTCTTCTTGAACCGTAGGAGATATTTTGAGGTGCTTTGGGACAGGAGTAGGGAGTCTTCTTAGTGCCACATCAGTAACTTCTTCCTCTGATTGTATTTACTTACCAGCCCAGAGCAGGGGGATTTCTCTACCTTCCCAGAACTGATTCTCTTGACCCTCTCATGGGCCTTTATTCTTCTTTCTTTCTTTTTTTACTATCGAAAACTTCATCTGAGCCTCAACACAACCCCTGACCCAGGTTCCTTCTGCCTCTCTCCACACCTCCATGTCTTTCTATCCAATCTGGTGTCATAACCCCTCTGAGCCTCAGTTTCCTTATCTGTAACATGGGAATAAAGATAGCATTTACCTCCTAAGAGTAATTGTAAGGTTTAGATGAGATAAGGAACATGCAGCAATTCCTACAGCACCTGGTGCATGAATGCTCAATATACATTAGCTACTGTTGCTATGATTTTATTATTTTATCAGTCATGCAACCAATTCTAAGGAGCATTTAGTATGTGTGAGGTCCTGTGCTGGGAACTTAGGGGTACTATGCTTGGCCTTAAATAGGTTTAAATCTACTTGGAGAGAGAAGAGAAATCACCAATCAATAAAATAGTTTAGAAGCATACAATTCGGCGGTTTTTCAGAATCTGTCAAAATGCCCAGAAATCTCACTCAGTAACTCTGCCTCTTAAATACACCCTTCCCACTCCCCATTTGCTGCATCTTCTGGGGCCGTTTGGCTGGATGAGCCTGCCATCAGGATGCTGTGGGCTGGGCTTTGGGAAACCCACATGGGCCTTATCTGGACTTCCCGGCTAGCCATTCCCTTCCACACTCCAAGCCAACAGCATCAACACAGTCAAGGCCTCAGCCCTGACTTCCATCTTCAGGGGGACAGAGCCAGCGTTCCAGCCAGGTTCTGAGGAAGAAGGGGTTGCTGACCAGGGGGTTTTGCGGGGAGGACCAAGGATTTTGTCTCTACCACAGCCCTAAAAGGCTCCTTAGGAGGGATGGAGGGTGAGGGCGGGCTGGGGGCAAGGGGCGGCCAAAGGCATTTGTGGGAGGGAGGAAGGAGGGGCCACACCTACAGACAGGGAGGAGTAGGAACCAGGGAACTCAGCCAGCTGAGGGGATCAAATTCCTCTGCGGTGAACTCTGAGATAGGAGCTTGTGGGCACGGAGGCCTGAGGAGGGAGAGAAGCGAAGACCCAGCCACTCCACCTACCCACAGCCCAGTCCCGCAGGCAGCAGAGCCGGCAGGAGCCACCTCCCCTGGGGCCCACACCTGCCTGTCCCTCCTGGGTCCTCAGTGCCTGCCGGGAAGGAAAGCCAGAGAGAAAAAGGAGACAATGGAGCCAGACGGGACTCAGATAAAGCTTGATCCCAGGTGAGTGAGGGAGGCAAGCCCCGAGACAGGAGCCAGTTGCTAAGCAGCAGGGACCCCTCTCACTCTGGCCTGTCCCTACCTCCCTCTCAGGGCCCTTTGGCTCCCAGCACACAGAATGACACAGGACTAATAATGGTCTGGCCATCCCACAAGGTCCTCAGGGACACTGTGGGGTAGGGCGAGTGTATGACCCTTCAGAGCCTTAGCTTTGGCCCCCAACCAGGGAGAGAAAGATCCCAGAGGTGGGGGCAATGGGGGGCATGCGCAGAGCCCTGACCAGCTGGAGATCCATTCCTGGTACTAAGGGTCCACTCTTTCTCTGGGACCCTGCTCTTTCTCCCTAGCCAACCTCTGGGCTTCTGCCCCGATGGAAGTGGAGAAAATGGACTATGGGCTTTTTGAGCACTGCAGCCAGACCTACCCATGGCCTAGGTGGCAGCCTGCCTTACACAGTGACCCTGGCCAATTCTCCATTCCCTCTAAGAGTCAGGGCCTTGAGGGGAGATGGACAAGCTCCCTGAACCCAGGAGTATTTGAGGGAATGTCAGGTTGCTGGTGTCCCTTCTGCTACCCTCCCCGTCCCCAGGTCCCCATATTCTGAACACAGGCTGGTGTCTCTCCAGGTACACGGCAGATTTTCTGGAGGTACTGAAAACCAATTACAGCATTCCCTCTGCCTGCTTCTCTCACCCTCCCACAGCAGCCCAACTTCTGAGAGGTGAGTCAGGGACCCTCTGTAGAGGGAACTGAAAGGAGGGAAAAAATGAACATCCCGGGGGAAGTCAGAAGAGCTGAGAGGGGCTGAGGAGAGGTGGTCCTGAGCTGGCCAGCCTGGAGGGCCTGGGAGGATGACTGGCCCAGTGTCTGTCTATCATGGTAAAAACCTGGGAGAAGAACAACTCCTGGAGGAGACAAAAGGCCAAAAGAGAGGCACGACAACATGGCCCACAGACAAACCTGCATGCTGGGCCTCCCCAGCTGAAATTGGGGACAGTGGTCTGGAGCATTTTTCAGACCCCAGGGCCACCCAGGGACTCAAGCTGGTGCCCAGAGCCCCATAGAATCCCCTTGAGGTCTGCACAACATCCTCCTCAGGAGAGGGTCTATACAATTCTAGTGGGGTGGTTATTATGAATAACGTTCTGAAAACTTAGGTGAACCTGTAAAAGTATTCTGACAGTGTTGGCCAACTAGATCCTATTACTGAATTTCTTTTGAAAGTGAAAGGCAGATGATGGGACTCTGTTTATTCCTTGGGCACCTAAAACATGACAATCAAATGACCCTAGAATCTTGAAAGCAAATGTGGCTCGCATCCACATTTTATTTGGTCTCCCTACTGCATGACTAACTACCTCTTAGGCATTGATGAATAGGAGTCTGTGTCTCTATGGTATCCTTAATGCCTTTCCCAGCCTCCTTCCTGACATCTACCTCAAGGAGTAGACTCTTCCTGAACAGCAGGATGTGGTCAGTGTGAACTAGGAGGCAGACATGGGCATGTCCTCGGACAGTGTTCAGCCTCGTTTCAGATGTTTTGAACCAGAGTGAATACCAACTGCCAGAGGGTGTACAGAGAGGCCTTGTAGCTGCTCTATGGTTCATGCCAGTAGGCAGATGCTACGTCCAGCTCCAGGGACCTCTTGTTCAGAGAGTGCAGATGGTGGTACGAGTGACAACACACCAGTGTTGTCAACCAGAGGCAATTTTGTCCCACTGGAGACTTTTGACAATGTCTGGAGGCAGTTTCAGTTGCCACAGCTAGAGGGTGCTACCGGCATCTAGTGGGTAGAGGTCAGGGATGTTGCCCTGGAAACAAAGGAAAGTCCCCGCAACAAGGAATTATCTGGGCCAATGTGTCAATAGTGCTGAGATTGGGAAATCCTTCCTTACACAATGAAAATGGATCTCACATTGCTTTGCTACAAAATGTGCAAATAGAAGCACCAAGGATGTTCAAAGCAGGGAGACCATTCTGAGTCTGGTAGTCTGGAGAGCTGCCTCGTTCCCAAGTGGAACTGTTGGAGTGGGTAGCAGTTGGAAAGTGGAGAGCCGGTGGCGGGCACTGCTGGGGTTGGGGTGGAGATAGAATGAGCAGGCAGGTTCTCCAGACACTGAGGAGCTGGATCTGGCAAGATTCAAGGTTACTGGTGGGGAAGCAGGGGACAATTGAGAGGACTGGGCAGGTAAGGTGGGGCCTGATGAGTGTCAGGCAGAGGAGTTGTACTTTATCCTGCAGACAGAAGGAGTGGACAAGGGCTCTGAGATTGGGAGGGGCTGGATAGTGTTTCAGGATCATTAATCAGCAATCAAGTTAGACTTTGGGGAGGAAGAGTCTTGAGAATCAGGGGTATAAATTGGAGGTTATTGCCCCAGCCCAGCAGGAAGGGCAAAACCTGAGCCAGATCAGTGTCAGGGAAAGGAAGGGAAGATTGGAAAATACAGGCAATCCAAAGAAAGAGCAGGCAATCTGGTAAATATTTAGACAAGGTAAGTGAAGGAAAAAGAAACTCTAATGATGACTCTGAGAATCTGGACAGTGGTGATGACACTGACAGAAATAGGAGAGTCAGGAAGAGGTGCCCATTGGAGGATGTGGTGAAACTCCTTCCTCCTTCATTTATAAACTCTGTTATTCCTTAAATTAAATGCCATTTAAGAAAGAACTGTTCTGGGAAGAACTATTGAAACTTTCAATAATCTGTTTTTGAAATGCCTGTGATATGATTGCAATTATAATCCCTACACGATTATTTTTTTTACTGGACTGATCCAAACATTTATTTGTGGGAGTGACGGGCCAAGAAAAGCCAAGACAATTTTGATAAAGAGTAAGGAAGATATTAAGGGTTATATATCAAGACTAGAGTAATTAAAGCAGTAATGTAATAACTGCAACCACACAACTCAGATTGGGACTTGAACCCACTGTCTTTTTTTTTTCCTTTAAAAAAAATTTATTTATTTATTTATTTATTTTTGGCCGCACTGAGTGGCATGTTACATCTTAGTTTCCCGACCAGAGGTCAAACCCGTGCACCCTGCAGTGGAAGTGAGGACTCTTAACCACTGGACCTCCAGGGAAGTTCCCCACTGTCTTTTCATTGAAATCACACACCTGGTCTCAGCACTTACTGAAGACCAGGTTCTTTATGTTTCCGCACAGAAGAAATTCTGGGAAAGGCAAAGTGATAGGTAAGAAGTAGATTTATTTACAGAGATACACACTCCATAGACAGAGTGTGACACATATCAGAAGGCAAGAGGCCCTGAAATATGGGGTGATTAGTTTTTATGGGCTGGGTAATTTCATAGGCTAACTAGTGGGAGGATTATTCCAACTATTTTGGGGAAGGGGCGGAGATTTCCAGGAATTGGGGCACTGCTCATTTTTTGTCCTTTTATGGTTGGCCTCCGAACTGTCATAGCACCTGTGGGTGTGTCATTTAGCATATGCTAATATATTACAATCTGTGTATAATGAGGCTCAAGGTCCACTGGAAGTTGAATCTTCCACCATCTTGGACCTAGTTGTTTCTAACCAGTTTATGTCGCATCCTCAAGAGCTATGGTTTTTAGAGGTTGTGCCCTGCCCCCTTCCCTCCTGTTTCACAAGGGGCCTGACAAGCAGAAAAATGAAATAAAATAGAAGGCCTAGAAATAGACCCATGGCCACTTGGGGACTTGCTATATGAAAGGATGGTATACACATCAGTGGGACAGGATGGACTCTTTGAGGAGTGATGCTGGACAATTGCCTGTCCCTATGGCAAGTAAATAAACATGAAAATAACTCCAGTGTAGCTTTAATCCAGATAGATTAAGTACCTAAATGTAAATGCAAACATTTTTACAAAAGAAAATATGGAAAGATATCCTTATGGTTGGAAGTAGAGAATAATTTCTAAAATAAAACCCAAGAAAGCACAAATGATCTTGAAGATTGACTACATAAAGCAAACAAAATTCTGTACAACTAAAAACACTATAAACAATGTTAAAAGCCAAACCAAAGACTGGGAGAAGATATTTTCAAGCCTTATAACCAACAAAGGATGATTAGTCAGTATAAGAAAAATTACCCAATAAAAATCAGGTAAAATAGATGATCATACAATTCATACTAGAAGAGGAAACCCAAATGGCCAATAAAGGTACAAAAAGATTATCTGTTTTGTTAGGAATTAGGGAACCTCAAGTTAAACAATGAAATAACATTTCACTACTCTCTCAAAGATGAAAATTAAAAGTCCGATAATCCCAAGTGATGGTGAATTTAAGGTGAACTGTGAACTCTCATAGACTGCTGGTGGGAGTACAAATTGGTATAACCATTTTGAAGAATAATTAGATACCTTTAACACTGAAGATTCTCATCTCCTACAACCCAGCAATTCTAAGGGTTTGAATAGAGGAACTCTCCTATACATGCCAAGGAGACACATTTAAGAATGCTTATGGTAGCATTTGTTTGTCACAATGAAAATAATAACAACCATGAAAACAATGTTGAGTGGAAAAGCATTTCACAGGTTAATACCATTTATATAGATTTTTTTTCATGCAAAGCAATATAATATGCTGAGTATGTACATATATTGTAAAAAATTAAAACATACAGGAAAAGATACACCTCAACTTCAGAATAGTGGTTAGCCCTGGGAGGTGAGGTAGGGAAGGGAAAAGGATCCAGGAGGTATATACAGAGGCCTTCAAGTACATCTGTAATGTTTTATTTTTCTAAGAATAACTTTTGACGCAAAGTTGGCAATATCGCAACACTCTTTAAAATGGATTACGGATATATTAATGTTTTCTCTATTACTATATTTATTTTTTAAATCTTTATAATTTTAAAAATAATTATAAAAATAATTTTTGACAGGCTGTGATGAAATGTTAGATGAAAAAAAACAGAATGCAAAATTTTACAGTATGATTGCAGTAATACAATATGTATGAACTTTAACCAGGATGCTTTTTTAAAGCTAGTTTTTACTGAGCAAATACTACATTCCACGCTAAGAAGTTTAATTGGAGGGTAAATGACCTGCCCAAGATTATAGAGCAAGGAGTAAATGGAATTTTACTTTGAACTCAGAGCCTACGCTCTTAACTTCCATGGAAATACATTATGCAAAAATGAAAATAATTTTTGCTTAGGAACTAGCTAGGATTATGGTGATACTCTTTTTTCAAAGTTTTAATGTTCTTATATTGTTTTCATTATTTAAAAAAGTAATCTTCACTGTTACAGATACAGAGGGAAATTTGCTAGTTGCTAAAGGTATAATTGTATTTAAACAGGTGAGTTAGACAAGCATTTCCCAAAACGTGTTCCTTGGAATACTAATCCCAAGGAGTGCTCCATGAAGACAGAGCCTGTAGAAAAATAAGTTTTGCAAAAGCTATATTGTGTAACCTCCTTTTGGATATTAACAATTAAATCAGATTTAAAAGTTGGTATACTCCACAGGAAAGAAACATGTTTAACCTTGTTTAAAGTGTTTCCAAAGATCCTGGAGCCACTGGATACTTTTGTTCCATAATATCTATTAAGATGCAGAAAAAAAAAGATAGAGGACAATCTTCCAAGAAGATAAATGAATTTGAGGTAGAGTAGTGGTGTCGGGCTATGTATGCTAAGGAAGTTCTCTCTCTCATAGCTTTTGCGCTATGGAAGTGGATACAAGAGCCGGTAGATGCTGCAAGTATGAGAAAGAATAGAGCACCAAAGCCAGCAGATACAAGAAACTGCAAAAGCACTTCCATATTGAACAGTTGGAATATGCCTCACATCCACCTTCATCAACTTAAGCAAACTTTAGGGCTGCATTTGATCGTTTATATCACTCCACATTTCCTTCCATAGCTATGTGAACACACACCAAGAGTCAGCATGTGTAATGGTGAAGAGAATGGACTTAGGGTCAGGAACCCCTGGGTTTAAATCCCAGCTCCGTCACTTCCAGGCTGTGTGACCATGGGTGAGGTGCTCAACTCTCTAAGCCTAGTTTCCTGAAAAAAACCTATAAAATGGAGATGACAATAAGAATTCTCATGGGGTCATTTCTTTCATTCAACAAATAGTCACAGTTACTGCTCCATGCATTTGGAGATAGAACAGAAAACAAGCCTGACAAAATCCCTGCCTTCACAGAGTTTATACTACCATCACTCCGATGGGGATAGACAGTAAACAAGTAAATAAATATGTAAATAACCTAACTGTGGGGGGCAGCTTGAGGGAGAGGAGGTAACACCACACTGGATGCTCAAGGGAGGCTGGCTGAGGAGGGGGATTTGAGCAGAGAGCTCAGTGATGGGAAGGAGCCCGCCACAGGGAGCTCAGGGAGAAAAGACAAACAGACAGAAGCCAAGTACCATAAAGTTCTGGAGGTGGAAACGGCTCAGGTGGTTGTTGGGAGGCTGAGGAGTGGTAGGGAAATCCTAAACCTCAATGAACAGAAGAGGCGAGAGGCAGCGATTGAGTTTGGAGAACGCAGGGTGCGGGAGAGGATGAGGAATCAGTAGAGGAGACCTAGGGTCAGAGACCAGGAGAGGAACCAGGAGAACTGTTGTTCTGGGGGTCAAGGGGAGGGAGATTTTCAAGGAGGGGGAACAGTCAAGGACAGTGAACACTTGCTGGCTTCTGGAAGGGCTGTTTCCACTCTCAGCTCTCAGTGAGCTGATGAGGACAAGAGTCAAGTAGGGGGTGGGGGAATCCCACAAGGAGAGGCCTGCAGCGGTATGCCCCTTGCCAACAATGGACGTTGGTTTTTAGAAATCTACTGAATTAATTTTGGTTTCTGCCTATCTGGACTTTATATTTTGTCTGTATTTTTTTTAACTAAACATTTCTATTGTAAAAATAATTCAATAAAGTCAATACGAAAATAGAGAAAAGTGAAAAGAGGAAAAGTCATGTATGGTCCCACCACTCAAGACCAGCACTGCAAATATCGTAGTATATAAGTTCTGTTTTCTATGCTTTTATTTAACATTAGTGGAAATCATACCATACTACAATTTTATGTCCTGTTTTTATAAGCATGACATCATATGAATTTTTTCACGTCATTCTATGTTTGGCAATGTGTTTTAAAAAAACTTTTTTGTTATAAGATACGTATTCATTATAGAATAATTGGAAAAGAAAGAAGACAAAAACCACCCACAGTATCATCACTCAAAGACAGCATTGTTAACTAATTTCTAGGCTTTTTTCTAGGCAATGATTTTATAATGTTTTTATTTTATCAAAGTAACACATGAACGTGTGTTAAAAATTTAAATAGTACAAAAAGGCTACTAAAGAAAATCAACTATCCCCTGCCCTATTTATTCTCATTTCTTTTTTCTTTTAAAAAAAATTTTTTTGGCCATGCCACGCGGCATGCAGGATCTTAGTTCCCTGACCAGGGATCAAACCCGCACCCTCTGCGGTGGAAGCACAGAGTCTTAACCACTGGACCGCCCGGGAAGTCCTCTCATTTCTAATCTTCGTCCTCCTTTTTTAGCTGATGATTATTCTGATAGTTACCTTCAAATTACCATTATTTCCTGTGGTATCAATTTTGGACATTATCTGTAGCTGCTTCTATAATACATGAAAATTTAATTCACTTAGCACCAAACTTCTCCCACTCTTTCCACATAGTTACGTCAATATTTTTAGTTGATTATCTGTATAGCTGTATATACTACACGTATATTTTATTTCTTATTCTGCCAACTATGGACAGTACTTCTTCACTTTCCATTTTATATGATAAAGATATTAGGGCCCCACTCTTTCCATCAACTCTTTTCTACCTTTCTCTCCCCAGTCAAATCCTTTAAACATGGTTATAATTTTACTGCGCTACTTATTTTTATTTTTTATTTGTATTTATTTATTGGCCACACCACGCAGCTTGCAGGATCTTAGTTCCCCTACCAGGGACTGAACCCAGGCCGCTGGCAGTGAAAGTACCAGGTCCTAACCACTGGACTGCCAGGAAAATTCCCTTTGCTAATTTTGCATTCTGCCTTTCACATAAAGATTTGTTTGTTTTAGTCATAAATTACATACAGTAAAGGGCAATGATTTTTATTATTATTTTATTATTTTTGGCTGCACTGGGTCTTCGTTGCTGTGCGCGGGTTTTCTCTAGTTGCGGTGAGCGGGGGCTACTCTTCGTTGCGGTGCGCGGGCTTCTCATTGCAGTGGCTTCTCTTGTTGCGGAGCACGGGCTCTAGGCGCGCGGGCTTCAGTAGTTTGGCTCACAGGCTCTAGATCGCAGGCTCAGTAGTTGTGGCGCACGGGCTTAGTTGCTCCGCGGCATGTGGGATCTTCCTGGACCAGAGATCGAACCAGTGTCCCCTGATTTGGCAGGCGGATTCTTAACCGCTGCACCACCAGGGAAGCCCATATCTGTATTCTTGCTGAAGAACATGTGGACTGTTTCCAGTTTTGGCCATTATGAACAATGCTGCTCTGAACATTCTTTTGGTGATTAAGGCACTCATTTCTATTAAATATGTTTCCGTGAGTGGAATTTTTGTGTCACAGGGTAGGTGTATGTTAAGCTTTAATAGATACTACCAAACTGTTTTCCAAAGTGGTGGCACCACTCCCAATAGCAATGTGCGAGAGTTCCAATTGTTCCTCATCCTCACCAGCACTTAGAATCATTGGTCAAAGGATGATTAAAATTAAAAGCAATTCTAGCCCTTTTGGTGGGTATATAATGGCACCTCACATTTGTATTTCCCCAGTGACTGTTAATATTTAGCACCTTTTTATGCTTCTTGAACATTTGGATATCTTCTTTCGAAAAGTTACTGTTTAGGTCTTTTTCACTTTTAAAAATTGTGTTCTTTTTCTTACTGATAGGAATTCTTTATATATTACGGATACGAGTCTTTTGTTGGGTATTTGTACTGCAAATATCTTCTCTCGGTCTGAGCACGCCCTTTCATTGTCTTAATGGTTTTCTTTGTCAAATGGGAATTCTTAATTTTAAGGAAGTCCAGTTTATCAATTTTTTTTTCTTTATGATTAGTGCTTTTGTGTCCTATTTTAAAAGGATCTTTGCCTGTCTCAAAGTCATTAAGGTATACTTCTCTGTTTTCTTCTAAAAACTTTATTGTTTTAACTTTCACATTTAGGTATTTTTGTATGATGTGAGGGAGGGGTCAGTGTTCTTTTTTATCACTTTGCATATTAAACGAGACGCAGTTAACCCAGCACTTTCTCGAAAAGAATCCTTTCTCCCTGAATTGTAGAGAAGCCTTTGTCATAAATCAGATGACCATAAATGTGTGGATCTGTTAATAAGTTTTTCTGTTTTTTAAAACAGTGTTAACACATTTTTTAAATATTAGGACATAGTCTTTGCAAAGATTTTTTTATGGTATGCACAAATTTTTCATGCCTGCATAATATTCTATTGAGTATTTTACATAATAATTTCAGTATTGTTGGACATTTAAGTTTTTTAAAATTTAGGACTATTAATAACATTATAAACATTATCTTTAAATAAAACAAAAAATAATATATTACTGTTATTTTGCAAAAAATAATATATTACTGTTATTTTGCTCTTCTCTGACTGCTAGGCAGGTTGACTATTTTCCCACTTCCTGAACTGTGTATCATTTTCCCATTTGCAAGAGCCTTCTGTTTTTGTTATTTTCTTTACGTAATAAAAATCTTAAACTTGTGTACACATTTATTAAAAATGCTTTCCCCCAGTCTGTTTGCTGCCTATATATTTTTTTAACATTCAGAAGTTTAAACTCTTTATGTCAAATTTGCCCATCGTTCTCTTTGTGATTTCTTGGATTACACCTAAGCTTAGGTAGGTCTTCCCTCTCCAAAGTCTTGATGCAGATACAATTCTCTCTTTTCTTTTCTTTCTCTCAATTTTCCCTGTTTGATTTTTAAAGGTTTATCTCTTTAATCTATCTGGAATTATTATGATATATGTGTATCTCATGATAAAACAATCATAATTGTTTTAAATCCACTTTTTTATTGTATAAGGGTAAAATTGTGTCAGCCCCCAACCCCACCCCGTGATGTTTATATTTTTAAAGTTTCAAGGAAGGAAGGTAAAGTCTCTTTTTAATAAAGGACTGCAACCAGGTGTTTTTTTGGCTTTTGTTTGTTTGTTTTGTTTTGTTTTCTTAATGTTTAAAATTTGCAGAGCCTACTGGAGTAATATCTGTAGAGCTAATTGAGAAAGAGGCAACAGAGTTAAACAGCAACAGCAATGCCAAGCCAGTAATTTGGTCACCCAGAGAGGGCTGTATCCTAATTAAGTGGAGGCGGGGTGGAGGCAGGAATGGGGAGGAGGGAAGAAAAATAGCACAGTCCTGTCTTTTGAGGCCTGTAATAGAAAGGAAAAGCTTACTACTGACTTCAGAAGTACAACTTGGGACCTGGAATCCAAGGGCCACCTTCCCCATGGCAGGTCCTCTGGATTGATCACAGACCTAACTGTGGTCAGAGGTAAAGGGCCTATTGGATAAAGCAAACAGAAACAGAGAGAAAAACGTGTGCCCTGAAATATGAACAATGAGGATCAACATATTTTTTGACAAATTCACCTTTGTCCTGGTTGCTCCTTGTGGTGCCGCCAGGTATGACTGACCCAGATGACAACTCAAGTCTTTACTGTGGTATGGTCTCCTTCCTTCCTGTTTTGGTGTCAGCAGTAATATCTCTGCCTGAGTTGCCCTCAGTCATGAAAACGTAGGGCAAACCAGCCAATGCCTTCCTCATACTTTACTCCCAGTGTAATAAGACAGCGCCATGGACTCTGACAGTCTTCCCCCACTTCATCTGTCATCTAGCCAGTTAAGTGGCTGAAAGGAAAGAGTCTGCCAACTAGGGAAGAGCCTTAGATAAATGAGGGTCCAGGCTTAGTCAATGAGGACACAGAGCCCTTTGTTTAAAACTAATTGTTGCATCGGTTAGAACATGTTCAGAAACAAATATTGTGACTCTATTAATGTTTTCCTGTTAGCAATGGTGAGGCCAGAGGAGCTTCACTGGTGTTTGTTGAAAAAAATGTTTGTTATCCTCTGACCATTATCAGGTGAGCTTGTTTAAAATGTGGATTACTGGGTCCATCCCAGATTTGTTCCAGATCTGTTGAAACAGCATCTATGAGGAAAGGGTCTGGACAGCTACTTTTTAACAACTCCTCAAATGATTCCAATAAACACTAAAGAGAGCTACTGGGCCACATTTAGTGTAAGACTAAGTGTGAGGCCAACGTGGGTCAAATGTCCTTGGAGTCTTTACTCGTACCCATTTCTTTTGTTAAAGTCCCTTCCTATGTCCCAGTTTTGTGACATAATTTTTGAAATCAAATTTAGACAGCTCTAAAGTAAATCAAGAGTTATATTCTGCTTTAATTATAATGTTAATTGGTCCCTGTCTGCTAGCAAAACACCTGACACTGAAATAGAAAACTGAATAAGCCCTGTTGACCTCCTAATTTAGAATTTTTGCTAATTATGTACAAACTTGTTTGGTGTCTATATCCTGGTTCAGATAAGCCTTACCATACCTAGAATTATCTGGTCTAGTCTCTCATGAATGCAGAAGAATGACTATTTCTTAGTCACATGTTGGATACCCTAGATCTAAGAAAAAGCCCATCTTCTGCATGAGGGGGCCTAGACCAGGTAATTCTAGATATGGTAAAGCAATTTAGATGCACATGAGGAAGCCCACATCTTCTGCTCCTCAGTCCTGGTCTTCAGCTCACTGGAGTCTGCCCTCTCTTTCCACTCTAGCATTGGGCCCTGTGGAAATTTCTCTCACGGTCATCATGACCTTGCTTGCCCTGGGCTCAGTCGCCATCTTCCTGGAGGATGCTCTCTACCTATACAAGAACACTTACTGCCCCATCAAGAGGAAGACTCTGCTCTGGAGCAGCTCTGCGCCCACGGTGAGGGCCCTGTAGCTGCCTTTTGGGAGGGACTGGAGGGGAGGCAGTGTCCATCTTGAGGATTCCTTTAAACTCAACAATTCAAGTTGCCTTCCTCTACCACCTTAGAGTGAGGGCTTTAGTCTGATATCTGCAGTCAGGACCCTATGCTTGGAAGGTCAACAGGCAGTGGGATGGAGCGTTTGAAATACCTTAGAGCCACAGAAACAGCTGAAGAACCCTCTCAGCCCACCAGCAGCCTCACTCGCTACTCCCCTGCTACAATATTGCAAGCCTCCTTCTTGGACACACCAACTTCCTGTTCCTCAGAGGGTAGGAGGAAAAGAACCTTTTCCCATGGGGTCATGCTCACTCTACCCTTATGTCATAGGTCTTTTTAACTCACTCCCACAGCTATTAGATAGGTCTTTGGCATGTTCCCAGGTCATAAAATGGGACTTCTCTTTCCATGTGGTGAGGTCTGTGTCTGTTTGGCGGGAAGAACAAAGCCCTTGAGGTCCTTTCCTGCCAGATGACATCTGCCTGGGCCATCTCAAGACATCAGATGCTCTAATAACATCTTAAAGATGAACTGACCTACTCCTACCCCAGTGATATAAGTTGAGATAGTCTTCAAAAGAGCCCCCTGACTCAAGGTCACTTTAACTGGTTATTTTTCCAGCTGGTCACTTTGAAGTAATGGTGCCTTGAATGTTTAGGTTTTGCTTCCTTGAGCCCTTGCTGCAAAAGGTGAGCATGAAGCCTCCTTACTTGCCCTAACCAGCTCCTTGCTCTTCTCCAAGCAGATAGTGTCTGTGTTCTGCTGCTTTGGTCTCTGGATCCCTCGCGCCCTCATGCTCGTGGAAATGGCCATAACCTCGTGAGTGTCCTGCCCTGCCCCCAGCTGAACTGGATATCCTTCTGGGGTCCCCCACTCTGCTCCCCTCAACCCCAGGACTCGAGTCCGTGTCTTCTTTTATCCCCTATCCCTTCCATAAATCCGTGCAAACCAAGTGATCACAAATAGAGCCCTTGAACTTCCAGTTCATCCTCAGGCACCATTTCATTCCCACAGCCTGAAATTGCCCTCTTCCCACCCTGTCCTCTCTCTCACTTCCTCTTGGGTCACACACTCAAAACGCCTAGCCCCTACCTGATCCCCTCAGGAAGCCCCACCTCTCCCTGCCCCCTTTGCAGTCTGTTTTTCTTTGGCAGGAAGGGCTGTCCTATCAGCTGCTGCCACCTCCCCTTCCGTGTACTCTCAGGCCCACCTCTCCCCCAACTCCAGGTTTTATGCGATGTGCTTTTACCTGCTGATGCAGGTCATGGTGGAAGGCTTTGGTGGGAAGGAGGCAGTAGTAAGGACACTGAAGGACACCCCAGTGATGATCCACACAGGCCCCTGCTGCTGCTGCTGCCCCTGCTGCCCAAAACTCATGCTCACCAGGTAAGGTGGGAGGGAGAGGCTACCTGGAAGAACAGGTTAGCCTCCTCCTGCACTCTCCCAAGAGCCTCTGCTGGCTCTCTCAGCCCTGCTTCAAGCCTCATGGAATTAGGCTTTTATGGAACCGAGCCAGTGATGAAAGGGTGGGCATCCCGCAGCCAGGGTCCACACACTGGGCACCCACGCAGGGGTAAGGGGAGCAGAGGAAGGAGAACTCCTAAGTTCCCATCACTTAAGCTCACTGTCCCCTACAAACTTTACCACACAGAGCAAACTGGATTTTGGACTACTTACTTTCCCCTTCCGTCCACTTCGGTTAATGAGGTTGGGGTCAAAACTCAGTTCTTGCTCAAAGGCAGCATTCTGGTCTGAGGGTGAGTGGGAGGCAAGAAGGAGGGTTCCCAACGCTCTCAACACTCTGGCTTCTTCTGAAGTCCCCATCCATTTGACCATGTTGATGTCTATGATGGCGGAGCCCAGGAGCCCAGTGAGGGAACTGGAAGGTCTTCTTGGGGTGGGTGGTTTGTGGGTCCATGTTCCTAACCCTCTTCCCACTTCAGGAAAAAGCTTCAGCTGCTGATGTTGGGCCCCTTCCAGTATGTCTTCTTCAAGATAACACTGAGCCTGGTGGGCCTGTTTCTCCTCCCTGATGGCATCTATGACCCAGCAGATGTAAGTCAGGAGTAAGGGGCAGCGGAGGCCAAGATTCATTAAATACCTTTGAGCTCTAGAAGGAATAGCTGGAGCCAATATCCCCTAATTCAGGGCCCCAAGAATGGGGTAGCCCCAGGGACAGGGTGGCTGTGGAAAAGCAGAGGCTCAGGGACTCTGACAGGGAGAGAAGAAATGGGAAGGGGCCAAGGCTTTGGGGCTTTTTTACCTTCCCCACCATGGGAGAGGGGAAATAAAAGGAGGAGAAAAGGGCTTGCTTCCTCACTGACTACTTTCTGGCCTGCCACCAGATTTCGGAGACGAGCACGGCTCTGTGGATCAACACTTTCCTTGGCGTGTCCACCCTGTCAGCTCTGTGGGCCCTGGCCATTCTTTTTCGTCAAGCCAAGCTGCACCTGGGCGAGCAGAACATAGGAGCCAAATTTGTTCTGTTCCAGGTAACTATACCCTGGGAGAGAAAAGATGGTTAATAATGAGACACAAATAATAGGGGTTAGGAGCTGAGACTAATAAAGGATAAAAGTGGGTTTGGGAATCTTCTTAAGCCTTAGGTTTCCTGTGAGATTTGGAAAAGAATCCCTGCTCTTTCCCAGTTTTTGCTTTTCTGTGCTGTAATAGTTTCCAAGGGTTGCTGTAGCAAAATATGACAAACTGGGTGGCTTAAAGCAACAGAAATGTGTTGTCTCACAGTTCTGGAGGCCAGATGTCAGCGGCCCGTGTTCCCTCTGAAAACTGTGGGGGAGAACCCTTCCTTGACTATTCCTGGCTTCCGATGGTTTGCAGCAATCCTTGGCATCCCTGGCATGTCACGTGGCATTCTCTCCTCATGTGTCTGTGTCTTGTGTCTCTTTTCTTATAAGGACATCAGTCATATTGGAATAAGGAAGGACCCACCTTACTCCAGTATGACCGCATCTTAACTAATTACATCTAATTAGTTACCAAAACAATGATGCTTTTTCCAAATAAGGTCACATTCTGAGGTACTAAGGGTTAGGACACAATGCAACCCATAACACATGTATTATCAAACCTTAAATTCTTATACATTTGCTTTTTTCTTTTCTTTACTACCCATTACTTCTAAAAACCTGCAATTCATCACCACCAGAAACATCAGCATTACCACAGCTACAACTATGAAGTATCTATACCACATACTAGGCACTTTTCATACATTAATTACATTTAAATTCACTATAATCCTCAGAGTCATTATTATTTCTGTTTTACAAATGAGGAAACTGAGATGTTATGGGGCTTGTTCAAAGGCTCATAAGGGATGGGACTGGAATTTAAACCTAGATCTGTCTACTCCCAGACCCACATCTCTTCTTATCACACTGCCTCTTCATCTTCACATCTTTTCTGACAATTCTCTAAAACTCACGTTTGTTTACTTTTTACACTTTCCATTCTCTAAGCCCAGAGATAACCTTTCCACCAAATGCAGTGACTTCTAGCCCAATGTTGTTTCCCTTCTCATTTCATTCTTTCTGTCTCCTTGCTGGCCCCTTCTCCTATTCCCAAGGCACAATGATTCCTTTACAGTTAACAGAGTGATCTCACATAAATTCTCATTTGATCTAAGCAGGTGCCGCTTACAGGCACATAGTAGGTAGAACTGGAGGGTCCAGAGGAAGACAGAGGACAGAAGAGCCTAAGATGGAGTAAGGGACTGAAGGGGCACAGAAGGGATCTGGGCCCCAGAAGCACCCAGGGTCAGGCTAGCGGGTAAAAGCCCTGTGATTGCCGAGCCTGCCCATGATTATTGTGGGGAAGCCTAGACAAGCCAAGTCTGCCCTGAAGAGGCTGTGCTTCAGAAAAGTGTGCTCAGAGAGGGCAAGTACAAGACACATCTCAAACACAGCAGTGGGCCAGCCGGCCTCAGTGCCGGGGATGCGGAGCCCCTGCCCTCACTTCTCTTTTCTCTTCTGCAGGTTCTCCTTATTCTGACCGCCCTGCAGCCATCCATCTTCTCAGTCTTGGCCAACGGTGGGCAGATTGCCTGTTCGCCTCCCTTTTCTTCTAAAATCAGGTCTCAAGGTGAGCACATAGGAGCTCCTACTCTATTCCAGGAGGGGCAAGAGGGGGAGGTCAGGGAGGAGAGGAACTTAGAACAGAAGTTGGGCCAGCCAATCTCAGAATACTCAGAATGTTCTGCTCAGAATACTGAGAAAGGAACCTGCAAGAAATCTAGCAGAAGCTCTAAGCAGACTATGACCTCTCTGATCACACAGAGGAGAGCTGCAATCCCACAGCTTGAGGCCAGCCCTGATGGCCAACCCAGGAAGCCATGGGTTCAACCCTCAGCTCCAGGAAGAGCAATGGGTGTGGTTAGGAAGCAGAAGTCATGCTGATGAAACATGCAAAAGAAATGTTTAATGCTAGCCTCAAATTGCAGGAGGTAGAGGGCCAAGTTCTGGTTCTGGCTCTACTATTAACCTGCTATGTTACTTGCGACAACTTAATATCTCTAGGTCCTGGTTTGAGGACAAATTGGAGAAAGTGTTGTTCAACTCATACGCCAGGGCTGCTAGTGGTATACCACCTCTATAAGTTAGTATAACCTACATTATATTTTTCCCCATGCTGCAGTGATGAACTGCCACCTCCTCATCCTGGAGACTTTTCTGATAACTGTGCTGACACGAATATACTACCGAAGGAAAGACGACAAGGTTGGATATGAACCTTTCTCTTCTCCAAACCTGGATTTGAACCTCAAAGCTGGAGGTGGATTGCTTGGACAATGAAAGAGACACTGCACTCATTAGATGGGCACAAGATCTCTTTACTGTTCCTCAACCTTGACCAAATGGGGATGGATTCCATTGTCAGAGCAAGCTGGCTAATGATATACACTTGACTGTAGAGATGAATGTGAACTATGCAATAGGATGAAATTGTTTTGGATCTTGCCTGAGGAAGGTATTTTAAGTTTTATAATAAACAAACAGGATGGAGTTTGATGTTCTACAACTGGGCACATTGCCTCTGTGTGTGCCACTATTAGCCCATAAAGCTTGTATATTAAAAGGTTACTCTGAGCTTTCCCAAAGCAAATGAAAGGGGGAAGAGTATGTGATAGTTTTACTGGTATAATAACAGGAATAGAACTCAGCCAGGCAAAATAGTACGAGCCCAAACTCTCGAAGAAACCAGGCTTCTGAAGAACAGATGAAAGGTGTTCTTTCCCTTACAGATGTGTCAGTAGGGCACTGATGACATTAGACCTGGGAGATCTGGATCAGCCTCCCTTTGTGGGACAATGGCTTTTTTAGTCTTCTGTACCAAGTTGCAAAAGGAATTCCAATAATACGGTCATGGAGTTATTCTGGGGAGACAAATTAAAATGCAAAAGCAAAGGAAATAATCATACAGGTAAAACCCCCAAATTAGGATGCAAAAGCAAAGGAACTGATAGTACAGGTAAAAGCCCCAAATACATAAAACATATCATACATATGTATACAAGGTCAAAAACACAGAAAATGGAACATTACATAAAATCACTTTTCCTTTATTTGGCTAATGACAAAAGCCAAAATAACTGAACAAGTTAATAACACTCAGACAGGAAAACAATATACTGAACACCAATTGAGGAAAACGTCCTTGTGGACACCAGCACTGGTGATGGGGCCAACATTCATGCCAAGGCCAGAATTTCTTTCCAAGACTCTTTCTGTTCAGGATCCTCAATATAAAACAACTCAACCAATCAAGTCTCTGTGTTCAAAATAGTCAGTGCCTCCCTAATAAGGGTGGGAAAGCCCACTTGGAAGCTAAAAAAACCACAACTGGAGTCATCCTAATGTTAAACCAAGTACTTTTGTTCTCTACCCCAATCTGAATACTAACATTAAACTTTGGCAGAGTATCTTTCTCCTTTGTTTTAAAGAAAATTAACATTTAATAGTATAATCCCAAGAACATGTTCTACTTACTTGGAAAAATAATAGCTAGGGACCACTCTTTATCCCATGACAATCTATTCTGTGAGAGAAAACAAGAACAATCATTGCATGACCCTGAAAAATATAACTTTAAAAATACTTATATTGGTAAGGTTAAAAAAAAAAATACCATTAGTTAAAAACATTGTTAAGGGAGCTCTTTTCCTACCTATACTGATTGAACTTCTGGTGATAGTTTGTGCTGACAGAAAATGTAAAAGCTATGGCTTTTAGGGAATTAAACAAAAGCAGCGAAATATACTTGATTTGGAAAGGTTTTAGATATAGGGTCTGGAACAGGATTAAAAAGGCAATGAGCTCCAGAAAAACAAAAGCTACCCATACATCAAGAAACAGAATAAAAATCACTGTGAAGAACCATTGTGGAGGGAATATTCAAAGACTGCCTGGACAGTTGTG
Organism: Balaenoptera ricei; assembly: GCF_028023285.1. NCBI lineage: Eukaryota > Metazoa > Chordata > Mammalia > Artiodactyla > Balaenopteridae > Balaenoptera > Balaenoptera ricei. The sequence continues at coordinate 89,630,357 of NC_082642.1, read as the reverse complement.
TGGTCAAAAGTAAGAAAAATGTAACTCAGGTGCTGCCTAGGAAGTTATCAGTGATCAGAAAAGGTCAAAAGCTCTCTTGACCTCCCTCAAATTTTTTCTCTCATTCAAGATTTTCAACCTCCTGGCATCCCCAACCTTCTTACCCAAGCCTCAGCAAGATAATGGTCTTTGGCTCTAGCTATCAGAAGCAGCTGCAGCAGTACAAATGATCCATTTTTATTCCTCTAAAATTTCAACCTCTATCCTTCAGTGCTACTGAGTCTAGTGTATGAAAAAAGCAAACTTTTTGCCCAGCTCATCTCAAGGTAACTGCTGAAATGGCACCTCCTCAGCACCGGCTACAGGGCTTGTCTCCATTCTCCTTCTATCTTACAGCGAGAGGCTCTGAGGCCAACCAACTTTTTTTTTTTGGCTGCGTTGGGTCTTTGCTGCTGCGCGTGGGCTTTCAATAGTTGCAGCGAGTGGGGGCTACTCTTTGTTGTGGTGCGCGGGCTTCTCATTGAGGTGGCTTCTCTTGTTGCAGAGCACGGGCTCTAGGCGTGCGGGCTTCAGTAGTTGCGGCACGTGGGCTCAGTAGTTGCAGCACGCGGGCCCTAGAGCACGCGGGTTTCAGTAGTTGTGGCGCGTGGGCTCAGGAGTTGTGGCTCGCAGGCTCTAGAGCACAGGCTCAGTAGTTGTGGTGCATGGGCTTAGTTGCTCTGCAGCATGTGTGATCTTCCTGGACCAGGGATCGAACCTGTGTCCCCTGCATTGGCAGGCGGATTCTTAACCACCGGAGGCCAACCAACTTTTAAGGCTCTCCCATTTCTGCCACATTTGGTCTATTCAGGCTGACAGCTTTGTGTGTGGGATTCAGGGAAACAGCTAATTAATATTAAAATTAATTTAGAAGTTAATATTAACAATAATATTTAAAGATTTACAGATCACATGCATGGTTGTGGAATGTGAACCTCTAACCTCATTTAATTAGGCACAAATCATCAAACAATACATCATCCCAATAGCTTCTTCCACCCACCCACCCTTGTCCAGCATGTAGGATCACATTTATCCCAAAGTATCTAGCATGCCACACCATAATATTTTTTGCATTCAGTCAAAATTATTTGAAGATATACTAGTGTTAGGAGACTGAGGCCACAGAGGTTCACCAAAAGGGGTGAGAGTTTTCCAAGAACACGTGCACATGCTGGTGCTAGCAGTCTCATGGAGCTTGTCAGCCTAGAGGTCATATTCCAAGGGCAGGATATGCCAAAAGCAGCCCATTTACAGAGCGGAGGAGGAGGACCAAAAATTTGGGACCCAGACAATACACGTGAGAAGAGTGACTGCAGGGAGGAAAATCACACTCTGCGCACCTCCTTTTCCAAATACACTTGGATAACACGTGTACTTTGAGAGAACATGTAAGAGGGCTTCAGTGGTGATTTCACTGCTTTTCTATTGACAGAAATGGGTAGAATTCCCAAAGAGGCAAGACTGGAGCAGCAAGTTAAAATATGTGATCATATCAAGCTGAGTAATGTAGGAAAACATTAACTTCAACTGTTCCAAAAAAAGGATTCCAAGCCAAAGCTTGTGTAAACCAGATTTGATAGTAAAAATAGCACTTCATGAGAAGAGTTAGAAATGTAATTTTCATAGGCCATCAGGACAAGAGGTTTCCCCTCTTTGTCCCTCTACTCTGCTGTGCTCTGCCTCTCTGGATGATCTGAGGACCTAGATAGTCCTGCTGTGCAGGCAGGCAGTGATTGTAGCCACCGACCCTCAGGCAGAGGAGCAAGTTTTAACAGGAGGTGTTTAGGGAGGGGACTATGAGATGCTCACAGCCCTAGCAGAGGGGCAAGGAAAGATAAGATGTGGTTTTCTTAGCTGAAAACACTAAAACTCCACCCCCACAAGGGGTATTTATGAGTGATGGGATGGTGCCTGGACATAAGCAATTTTTCGCCCTGAACCCAGCTACAGGATTATGATAGATGACGATCTGCTAGGTCATGTACTGTAGGATGCTAGAGGTTTAAAAGGAGCTCATGCTCAACAGCAAGTGTTAAGCTTCAGCATTCTCTGACGTGAAATTTAAGTAGTGAAGCCCCTGGGCAACATACCAGGGGAGGTGGAACCAGGCAGAGTGAGAGGGAGGGAACCTACCACACTCTTGTAAAGTGAGCCCTTGCTCGGTGAATTGCTGGAAGGGCAGCAGACGGGAGTCCCTGCCAGCTGCCAACTCTCAGGGGAAAATAAACACCTCATGGAGCACTGGTTCCAGTCAAGGACACTCTTAAGAGGGGAAGAGGTCAAGAAAAGGCTTTAAAAAGGGGTGTGTTTCCTTATGCTTTTGCGCCTATGTTCTGTGCAAATCTCTCTGAATATTCGATATGGCTATGAGCAACATGGATTAACAGATCATGTTCAAACTGCAAACATTTACAAAGTATCCTTTGTAAAAAGCTAGGTAATAAGTATTAAAATAGGAGTCACAGGGCCAGGGACTTACTCTCAGGAAGAAAATTAATCAAAACTGACTTTGCATAAGATTGAGTATTGTCCCACTCCCCTCCTCAATCAGACTAAACCTGGAAGTGTTCCTCCCTTTAAAGGTAGATTACAGGAAAGAGATTGACAAGAGCTCCCAAATAACTGGGCAACAGAGTTTTCTGAGAAGATGAACACAGCAGAAAAACCGCAGCAGATGCCATGTGGTCTGGTTCCATCCCCATCAGTGTCTTCATGGACCCCATTGGGTCCAACAAGAAACTCCTCAGGGAGCAAGAAAAGTTAGACTCAGATCTCCTTCTTCCCATAGCCACATTGACACATGTGCCAGCAGTACACTTAGGGGATTTGTGACTGTTACTCAGCTTTTAGCTTTTTTTAAAGGAAACCAAAATTATGATATTTCCCCTCCAAATCACCCATCAGCATGGCTCACTGCCTGAAAGACATGGCAAAACAGTTTGCCTCAGAACAGAAGGCAAATACTATAGTGTATCAGGAAGAAAAGGCCTCTGGGTATTACACCGCTTCCTTCTGCCCACTCCTTGGGGGCAAAAAGTTAGTTCTATTTACTACATTTGAAAGACTAATTTTTAAAAAATTAATAAAAATGACAATTTCCCTGTCAAGATCACATGAACATAAACAGTAAAGCAAAGTCCATGGGGAAGGTATATGGATGCCTAACAGGCTTCTAAGATGTAGTTAGCCTCTTTCTTGGTGGGGGTGGGTGATGTCTCTCAGAGGATAGGCTGTCTGGTCCCCCCATCCTAAGTACTCTTGCCCCAATTGTCTTTCCTTTGTAGCTGTCCTTAGGTTTAGTGTTGGGATCACAATTCAGAATTCAACAGAGAGCTTCTGAAGGTGATGGGACAGAGGGAGGGGAGAGGAAAGGAGAGATGAAAACTTAGTCTTCTTCATCCTCACTGATATCATAGGCTGCAGACTTGTGTCTGGAGAGGTTTGCTGGGGAAGAAGGCGGGGAAGTCTTGCCAGAGAAGGGCCACCGGAAAGAGGGAGAGGGGGAGCGTTCACGAGTGGGACTGCTGCTGGGACTCTGCCTTGGACTGATGGCCTGCAGCATCCGGCCTTTCCCCTCTTTCAGCATATGTTTCTGGGGAGACCAAAAGAAAGAGTTAGAAGAAACCTATGGATCCTACTAAAGCACCACTGGAGGATATGAGACTTCAAATTATCATGAGTGCCCTCTGTAATGTCAAAAGTGATCAAGTAAGCCGGAGGAGGAACATAGCTATAATCCTAAGCAGTTTCCTCTCCAAAGTGGTCTATGCTATACTATGTATCTAAGGGTTCCCACCTGCTATCCACTGTCACCCAGTCCTTGACCTCTACGTCAAAGGAATTCTTAAAAGGCTACTTGGGTCTGTAGTCCAGGCTGTAGGCAAAAACAAAGGAATTAACTCAGACAAAAGGGTACCTATCCTAGTTTTGGAGTTCTCTGAAGAGAAAATTCCATACGCTCCCAGAATAATCTATTCTGGCATCCAAACAGCCTCACAGTCAGATCGTTCCTGATATCCTAGGGCTCATTTGCTCATAGCTACACAGGCACCTTTTATTTGGCTCGAAAAGACCTTGCTCGTCAAGGACAGAATTCCCACCGGACCCAACGGTCCTGCAGCAGCTGTGTGTAGTGCAGGCAGCTTTCTTTTTACTGCTCTTTGCTCTTTCCTTCCCTTCCACCTAAAACTATAATGTAGAAGCAAGTTGGGCAAGGCTACTCACTTATCTTGTCACCATATTTGGAGGTTGATAGAGAGCTGGCAAAATTATTTAGGAGAATGTATAACCTCTTTCTGTACAGATTTTTAAAAACTTTCTGGGGATAGTGGAAATATAGGTCTGCCCAACAAGGGGAACAGGTTAGATAACTTCTTAAGGTCAATGTCCCTTTGTGCTCAAGGATTCTATAATTTCTTTCACAGCATGAGAATTCCCTAGATTTTCCTGAATTTCCCTAAATTGTCCAGCAAGAAAGAACATACCAGCGCTCCTTCTGGACCAAACATTTCCAGGAAACTTCCAATGAATTCTCGGGATTTCTCCTCCCATTTCTGAATGAGGTCAATGCTTTTTTCTTCTACCTTCTGAACGAATTCTTTTGACTTTTCCTCCACATCTTTCACTTTCTTCTTTACTTTGTCAACTCGCTCCTGCAAGTGGTATTTCTTCTCCTGGATAAAGAAATAACTGCTCTGAGAAATAATACTCATTCTGACCTTCCATACTAAGGGGAAGGAAAAGACTTGATTTGGCACTCTACTGACACTCCTTTCAGTCTTGAGAATTTCACTTTAACCTATCCCATACTTCTCCAGCATAATAACAGATAAGATATGCTCTGGATGGTCATCTTATACAAGAGTGTAATAATTCTAAGATTGTAGAGCCCAGGACTAAACTAAATGTGTAGTGTAAGACCAGTAACAGACAGGCACATACCAAATGGAGTCAGATTTTTGTAAGACGAAACATAAACTTGGAAGATAAACATGCCCAACAAAACCCAAACCCCATTCTAGATGGAGATGTATAGGGAGAGAGCAACAAGATCACTGCACAATATTGCCAACAATAAGCCAACTGTAACAGGTTGAAAAAGGAAATAGTGGACCTTTTACTTAAGTAATTCATCTATTGTACTGAATTTCTTTTCCTCCATCAGTGGCCTATTCTATGATTATAGAGGAGTTTTTTTTTTATTTTTTAATATTTGGAGGTCTGTTTGCTCATTCGCAAAATAAGGATGATACTCTTTGGTCCTACAGGCTTCCCTAAAGATAAGGGAAAATGGTATGAACCCTCCCAAAGGGAGGGGAGGGGAGGAGTCTTTAGCCAAATGAAAACTATTCTCATTTCCAGATCATAAAGGGGAAGGGGAAGGCGAATATGTTTAGGATTTTTAAACATCTAAAGATAGATTCTGCAGTATAACAACAGCTAGATTGTTAACAATAGCTAGGGTTTACCTGAATAGATAAATCATATTTAAATGAAACCATTTCACCTATTCATAATTCACAGAGCTGGGAGCAAGTGAGGGAGCATGGTAAACTACTTATGTAGAAGATACAGTTAGCAGCTTTCTTCTTTTTAAATCAACTTTATTGAGGTATAATTTATATACAAAATGTATAGCAGTTTGTTTCCAAAGGGCAGTATTAAGCTAAGATAAACTTGCTTTCATAAATCAAATTTTAAAAGTTAGGTTCATGTGCCTTGAGAAATTGCATGCAAAATGTTGTGTGTTACTATGCACACAGGGAGAGGATCCACAGCTTTCATCAGATTGCAAAGACCATCCAGTCAAAAAGAACAAAGGTTAAGAACCACTGTTTTAAGTATATTTGATATAAGTACTGTACTTTGTAAGTTCCACGTTCTTATTTATTTAATTGGCTGTATGTCCTTATATTGACATGTTGATACTAGCTCATAAAGGCAAAAAATACCTCTAGATACATCCATATGCTCTTTGTAAAGAGCTTGGCATAGCGTTATGTGCAAAGAGGTATCCACTGAGCTTTTGGAGGTGATAATAACAGCAGACTGAAAAACAAGTTTAACTTAGATGAAGTGAGAGACAACATGCCCTATAGGGCCAGGGAACTCTAGGATGAGGTTTGGAACTCACATTGATAAAGCTGACATTGAGTTCCTTTGCCGTGTAGCCCCTCTGTAGGTTCCGTCTGGCATACACATCATAGTCGCGGACAATTCGGGTGATGATGTCTGATGTGGAGATACCTTCTGTCCTCTGTGTTGGAGCAAACATGCCTAACCCAAGAACACATACAAACACTGTGACATTCTGATTAGCTCAGGCAGTAGGACTAGATGGAAATTGGAGCCACATTCCTCTTCTTTCCTCATAAAGCATAGTCTGCTATTACTAAGTAAAGTCTGGAGATACTGACATACAGAAGGAACACTGAATCAAAGGTTAGGAGTAAGGAAAGGCCCTAATATTAAGAAAAATATGGGGCTGGAGAAGGGTTTCCTGAAATTAAAAGAGATATCAAAAGTAGATGTTTAAACTGAGAATTGATGGATATGATGCTATGCTCACCTTAACCTCTTAACCAAAGTGTGACCTGAAACTGGATGTTAAAAGTTCTCACTGTATAAATTTTCCTCTGTAAAGTAGTGATGTGGTTGAATCTCTGTCACTGCCCCTAAGACTCCATAAAATGAGGATGCACATCAACTTACTCACCTGCTTCCTTGATGTGCTTATAAACATCATCACTCCCAGCAGAAGAGTAAGGGATGTCATCATGCGCTACAAAATCAATCTGAAAGTAAGGAAACATCATTTAAAACCCAGCATAACTACCATTCAGAAAGAACCAGTAAACACTCTCAGGCCCAGAAAAAGGACCACAAGGAGAGGGGAGGCCTCAAATGAACTTTTCTCTTTATCTCTCTTTGCTTTGCTCATAAATTCCACGATTCATTCACAAGCCACCCAACCTAATTATTCGTGGATCATAAACATGAAGCTAGCCAGTTTCTTTTTTAGCTATTCCTCCTGGTCTACTGGAAGTGCTACCCTCACACTGTATACCAGTCACCATGCTGTGGTAAATAGGCCTAGAGGATTTTCTGGTATGCTAGTTAGTGGGTGGAATCAAGGAAAGAAGAAAGGAAATCTCCCCACCCTCCTGGGTCTACAAGGATGGGTCAAATAGGGTTTCTAAAAATATGAGAAAGAGGTCACTTCTTTGTTAACTGGTTTCTCTCTCAGTCCATGAGATGAGTGGGAATATAAAAATATCAACCAAGAGCACTTTTACTAGAATAGATACATCTGTACTCCTGAGAAATGCAAAGCCCAAGGCCATAAAAGACCTTTAAGTCTCAGATCTATTATTTTACTACTGTCAATACCTCTCACACTGGGATCGATAATCTTTCTAAACCTCTCTCATTTACTCCTTCCTGAATAGGCCATATGCCCTTTGCTAATATAATTGCTAATACCACCACACCCAGCTCCCAGAAGCCACTGTAATGTGAAGTACACTCATCAGGACTATGTCAGGGACTCTCAGCTAACATCTCAATTACCCATGAACAACTTGTCAGGGATCCATAGGCAGCAAATTGAAAATAAGAATGGTGAGCAAGCAAGACTCATGGTTGAGGACACACTGCTAACAAGGAGAAAAGGAAATATGGAAGTTCCTCTAACCTCTTCTGCCTGGGCTTGCCTGGCTATGTTGCTGAGAATAATCTTGCTCATCACCTTTGGTACCATTGGCTGCTAAATGTTGAAGCAGTAAAGCTAGAGAACTATAAAAGTTCTGTCTTAAACCTAAATAGTTATAACAAATATCCCTTAGCTTCAGGCCTACCCAAATACTGCTTTTGAAGCACTTTGGCTACTTTTGTTCTTTCCTGCCTCATTGAACAATTCACCTTCAACATTCTACACACCACTGTAGAGAACTGACAATATGCTTGCTGGTTCCTCAAGCTCGAGGGCCTCCAACATGACCTGATAAATTCTTCTCAGCTATAAACCCCTCTTTTGTAGGAAACCTGTTCCTTTAATGTGGGAAAATAAAAAGGAGATAAGAGTTTTTTATAATACCAACTCACTGAGAAAAAGTGAGAAACCTCCCTGGTTTCTGATCCCACATAATTTCTAGCCTGAAATCAAAAGTCTTGAAACGAAATTTAAGTCAATACAGGAGAAGTCTATGTTTATATATCTTATTTCCTGGAATGTGAACTCCTTGAGAGCATGTCTGGGGCTGTGTATACTCTAAAAAGACCGATATGCTGTGAGGATGGATACGCCTATAATGGGGTTGGGGGGGGGGGTGCGACAGACTCACATAACTGAAGAGTTCAATTTCTTTTTTTTTTTATAAGATTTTTTTTTTTAATCATTTATTTTTGGCTGCGTTGGGTCTTCGTTGCTGCGTGCAGGCTTTCTCTAGTTGTGGCGAGTGGGGACTACTCTTCGTTGCGGTGCGCGGGCTTCTCGTTGCGGTGGCTTCTCTTGTTGCAGAGCATGGGCTCTAGGCGCGTGGGCTTCAGTAGTTATGGTGCGCAGGCTCAGTTGTTGTGGCACACAGGTCCAGTTGCTCCGCAGCATGTGGAACCTTCCCGGACCAGGGCCCGAACCCATGTCCCCTGCATTGGCAGGCGGATTCCCAACCACTGCACCACCAGGGAAGCCCTGAAGAGTTCAATTTCTAGCCCTGCTCGAGTGTGACCTGGTTATTTGGCCTCTCTGGCCCTGTTCTTATATGTAAAGTGGAAATAACTAATAACTACCCAATAGGACTTTTGTGGGGAACAAATGAAATATAATGGATGCAAAAGTGCTTGTAAACCATGAAACCCAAGAAAAATGTCAGGGATGACTATTATTAGAAGTAATAACACTGTTACCTCTTCTATGTGAAATTTACATAGAAGACAGAAGTAAAATAAGGCTAGTGGAAAACTAGCCACAGTACCAGAAGTCTTGAAAGTTGAGGAAATTCCAGAACAGGGAATGGAAACCTGTGCTCAGTTTCTTACCCGGTGTTCTGCCAGGAACTCTGGCGTCAGGGTCCAGGGGGCATTCCTCACCACCTCATCCACATAGCGGCAGTGCTGCACTGCATCATAGCGCTCAGTTTCATTCATCACGGTGAAGCCTTTGAAGTTGTGTGTTAGCTCATCACTGCAAACTGAGTTCACCACAACATAAGGTTCTAAGTCAAAGTCCCCTCTGCTTAACCACTCCTCAATCATCAACCTCTCATAACCAATCTCCCCAGCCTGGATAAGAGTCTTCTGGATGTAGCTCAGTCTGGATAACAATGCTTTTCCTAATCCAAGATACACCTTCAGGAGCAACATTCACTAAATATGTTCACACTTTGGAGAGGAGAGGATACAACGGAGGACTAAGATCTGTGGCTTTGAAATGAAACTACTGTGCATCTCTGTATCAATTATTAACAGTTTTAAAAAATGTTTTCCTATTATACTTTTATTAGACTGGACTGGACCACATAACATTAGCTTAGCAGACTTTTGTACTTCAGTTGACTCAGAATGATAAACTGAAATCTAAAGCAAATGCTCTTCTTAAGTAGCATTTATTCTTAATGCTATTCTGACCACCCCCGCCCCCACCGGGGGTCAGACTGCAGAAACCCACCCAAAACCAGTGAGATAAACCCTGGACGTCTCAAGTCAATGAGCTTAGAGCTTCTCTCTCCAGGTTTATACAGTTCAGGTTTTATATACTTCATGTTCTTCATATATTTCACATTTTAAAGAGGCTGCACTATATCTCTCATTTGAAAACCAACATAAGAGGCAATGTACTCGGGTTATAAAGATAGGAGAAAAGAGGCTACCATAATTTTTTTCTGGACAGCACCTAAAGTCATCAGATGTTTTCTTACCTCCCACAATGAGATATGTATTAGGGAAAAGGTTCTTTGCTTGCATCAGAGCCCGGGCATGACCAGAATGAAATAAGTCAAATATTCCATCTGCATAAACTCTCACAGGCCGTTCACCTAAATCCAAAGGAAAGAATTTATCACAGAAATACATTGATTCAATACCTCATATTTAACAAATGGAAATGGCACTGTGTGATTGTTCCACCCCTGCATAGCCCCCTTTTAAGGTGTCCTCTGGATATTCACCTTAACTTGGGGTACTTTGGGGTTGTGAGGAATAACATCACAGGCTTCCTTGACCACAAAGACACTCTTGGCATCATATCCACTAACTCTCTTTGTTAGCCTGGTTGTACCAAACTGCTCAGGTAATTGGATTTCATGATTGCTTTTTCTTAAAGTTATTTTAGAAGTGAAGGGAAGAGTTATACAAGAGCTATATCTGAAACTTCAAAATCTTCACCTTCGGCTTATGTTTAAACTTCAGTTATGTTTAAACAGAGTATAATTAAACTATGCTCTGGCTACCTGCTCTCTCTTTTTCAAGCTGCCTTGATTACTAACAACTAATGCTTTGCTTTGAAAATAAAATACTTTGCTTTGAAAGTAAAGAGTGATGCAGAGGGGTGAGATTGCTTCACAGTCCCAGATTCACCCTTAATAACTGCTCTGTGATAACAGATGGAGTTCCTTCAAGCATTTCTCCTTGATAGTGAGCATGTTACACTTTCTCAGTAGAGAGTGATATACCAGGTATTTGAAAATCAAATATAAATATTTTAGGACTTTATATTAGAGCCTTTCCTCTTCCCTTGTCCATTAGTGAGAATAACAGAGAACTGACTGTTAATTTATTTTTAGTGGCAGTGGACTATGAAAGAAAAGGAGGAAATGATCTCTTGGGGTACAAGCCTAATTCCAAAGCCAAATAAACACACTGAGAATGACATTGATATAATGGTTCATCATGCTTCAAATGATAAACCTAATGAGTCCTAGTAACATATTTCCACTACTTGAATAAAGGAAGAGCTGTTTCACTGTAGCAGCAGAAAATAACAGTAGGAGCATCTACATCATTCTCCGAAAGAAGGGCCAGAGCCTCATCAAATACACCATACTGAAGGTAAGGATAAGATACATCTCCTTCCTGCCTTGAGGACAGTGAATCAAGGGGGAGGAAACTGGTTCTCAGGAGGGTAATGGACTTTTCTTTATAGATAGCTTTATCCATAAAAAAATAGTTTTTAAACTGAGAAATCATACACTGCTGATAGAAGTATAAATTGGTACAACTCTTAAGGAAGGCAATTAGGCAATATCTATGAAAAGACAAATGACAAATGTTTATACCCTTTGGCCCAGTTATCCCAATTCTAGGAATTTACCTCACAGATATGTTTGTAAATATGCATGCAGATTGCATTACTGATTGCAGCACTGTTGGTAATAGCAAAAGTTTGGAAACAATCTAAATTTCAGTGGAAGACTGAATATGACATGATCCACCCGCTAAAAGTGTGGGAAGATTTATATATTATTTGCTTAGATATCCACAAGAAATTGGTAATACTGGGCTTCCCTGGTGGCGCAGTGGTTAGGAATCTGCCTGCCAATGCAGGGGACATGGGTTCGAGCCCTGGTCAGGGAGGATCCCACATACCGTGGAGCAACTAGGTCTGTGCGCCACAACTACTGAGCCTGTGCTCTAGAGCCCACGAGCCACAACTACTGAAGCCCGCGCGTCTAGAGCCCGTGATCCACAACAAGAGAAGCCACCGCAATGAGAAGCCTGTGCACCGCAATGAAGAGTAGCCCTCACTCGCCGCAACTAGAGAAAGCCTGCACACAGCAACAAAGACCCACTGCAGGCAAAAATAAATAAATTAAATAAATAAATAAATAAATAAGAAATTGGTAATACTGGTTACCTGTAAAAGGGATACTAGGTGGCTGTGAGACAGTAATGAGAGGAAGTCATTTCACTCTGTGTCTTTTTTGTACTTTATGAATGTTAGGCCATGGGAATGTACTAATTTTATAACACAGGAAATAAAAAATTTTAAATAAAATAAATACACCAATACAATGAAAAACTGAGAATTTATATGACGGATTTAAAGAGTCAGAAAAATTATAGCTCAAGCTTGCCAACCAGCCTCATTCCTTTGTAATCTTAATCTCTTTAAGCCTCAGTTTCCTCATCTATAAAATAAAGCAAAACAAAACAAAACCTGAGTAATATAATCTCTCTTCTACATCCTAGAAATCATGACCATGAAGTAACTAATATACTTCTATCTTTCCTAAACAAGTCCAGAGTGGCTATGATCTCACTTTATTTGATCCTAAAAGACAAACAATAGAATATAAAATTTGAGAATACTGTATTGTTGTTTCTACACCAAGGGCAAAGTGAGATGAGGGAGATTTAGCTCAGTAAACACATTTCCTGGATAGTAGCAATAGCACAGACACTGTTGATTATGTGGCTATTTGCCAGCAGTTAAACATCCCATATTAGGCCAAGCCACCTCTGAACCCTTTCTTGGACCAATTCCTGATGTGCCTCTTGCCCTCTTAGCATTTCCCCAGCTTCCCAACCTCTCAATTCCCCATGACTTAACTGCAAGTCTTTGGCAAACCCAGGCTTGTATATTAACCAAATGACCAGAAGGGGCCACTGTTGAACTAAAAATCTGGGGAGAAAGCAAGCGTTATCCATTCCTTTACCAAGTGGCTATTGGTCAGGATGACTATACCCTCTGATTTATATCTGTTGTTCCAGCACACTGTCAAGAGCACCTGCTTTCACTCTCAAAAATGGTCTTGATTTGGATTACAAATTATAGTCTTTTCACTACTGCTAGACTAACTAGATGTTCTCCTTTAAGCAGAAGAGACCTGGGTTTCAATTTATTATCTCTTTTGATATATTCTCTCAAATAGCTACCACTGAACCATTCATCTTTAACAGATTTCCACTGCCCTTCAGACTTTGCCTTTTTCTTCCTTTCTCCAGAAAGGAAGAAACCAGAGAACATACTGCTGGGTTTTTTCCCACCTTCTAAAAAAGATGATCTTCTCATCTCTCAAGCCGTATTCCTTTTATCTCCAAGTAGTGAGTTTACTCCAAGATTACACAAACTTCCCTCTTGTACTCCCTTAACCTCCCTAGGTGAAACCTGGGGGCAGGGGGAGGGATGCCCCTTGAACCAGTTATTGGTTTAAAATTCACTAACTATATGGCATGTGTAGATTCTTTATTTGTTTATTCCTTGTCTGGCACTGGCATGAAGACAGTCACTTACTTGGTTATTTAACATAAAACTGAACAGACAGAATAAGATAAAGGAAAAACCAGAGGTCAAGTTAGACTGGCAAATTTTACAGGCCAATTTGTGACTATTTGTTCCACCCAAAATTCAATCAGCTTGCTGATAGCCTTCTATTATTTATAACTAATGTCTATATAAAGAATAGCACCACTCCAGGATGAAAAGAACACAAAGATGGAAAAACTTAGGTTTTTAGCTTCAATTCTATCACTAATTATTTGTTTTACTGTTTCACTTCTTAGTTTCTATGGACCTATATTCATGTATATAATGAAGAGTGTAGAAAGTATATAATCTCATAAATGACTTACTTATAAAATTCTACTATTCTAAAATTTTTAGAAATTAATTTATTAGTGTTTGTTAATTATAAGTTGCAAAACTTGGAAACAGTATACATATACATACATACATTTTTCCTACCACAAATGGTATGTGGCTAGATTAGCAACAAGGTGGCTAATATAACTAATGTGATCAGATCTGAGTGAGGTACTGCATTCTGAATGTGTGTCATTAGAGAGTATATGAAAAGTTCTTGCCCTCAACAGGCTCTACTATCACATCTGAATGTGATCCTTGAACTGTCTAGTGGCATTTTGAAGTCTGACCTGCCACCACTACACTGTTACATATAGCCTGTCTTTCCTTGTTGTCATTTTACTCTGCCCAATTAGCCTGCCTATTACTGAAGTAAGAGGAGCCAAACCCAAAAAATCACATCATAAATCAGAAGGGTTGTGATCAACATGAGCTATATCTAAACACTTTTGCAAAAGGAAAGCATTCTCTGAAATTTTGAGGACCCCAAAACCATACTCCACACAGCCAAGATATAGCTAAGGGGTATTGGGACCCCTAGCCTAACATTGTCCAGCATTCATTTCTATTCATATTTCAGTACTCCTAAGTTACAACAGAGAGTAAACATACTAACACAATTAAGAAGTAACTACAAATATCTTCTATATACTGAAAATGTATAGATTTGTGGCTATAACTACCTCTTATTCCCTAGTGCTTGCCTGGGTTGAGTCCAGCCCTACATTTACAGAGTAAACACTTACCACAGTAATCAAAAGAAATGAAAAAGGATTGGGAAAAAAAGGAGAAATGGAGAATTTACAGAGAAGTAAGAACAGATGCCTATAGGACTTTGTATTCATAACAAATGCTCGTGGAAGTTTCTATTTATGATGATCCCTAAAACCAACTGCCCAAAACTATCTGGAATACATATTAATAATTTATGAGGCCAGAAATTGCTACTTAATAATGTAAACTAAGTATACAAATAAAGAGTATGGGCTTTGAAAATAATAAAGCAAGCCTTTTTTTAAAAAACCTGGAAAACTATAATATCAATAAAGATAAAATTAAGTGATAAGCATCTCCCAACTTAGGATATCTTTGTCCTCTGTCAGTCAGCAGCATCATAGCTAGTGTACTGACTGATAGAAAGGAAAACTTGGTGGGAAATTCTGATGGCTATTAAAAATGTGACAGTCTGACATATTATTTGGACCTTTATAAAAACAGACAAGATTATAAAGCAGCTCAGGCTAATATCTTATTGTCTCTGCTCCTCTGTATCTCACAGCTGTGATGATAACAGCCCCCCAAAAAAGTGTGTACCACTGTATCTCATAGCTGTGACAAAATACTGGGAAATTAGTATACAATATAAATGAAATTTTATGGAGTACAGTTATCCTCCCAAATAGAACAGCAAGTGAGATGGGGGGAACCCCTCTCTCAAGTAGCTTTTACAGGTAAACTGAGGGAAGAATATAGTGAGTGGGTGTACATTTGATAAGTACAATTGAATGCTAAAAACAATAGTAAAACAACAAAATAATTCGTCATTTACTTACAAGGAGTTCCTCTGCTGGCTTCTTCCATGGTTACCCTGACATAGGGCTTACTAAAGTCTACTTCAATTTCATCAGAAAAAGGCGCTGGCTGCCGTAAGCCCTTAAGAAGAGGAAAGTGAAGGAAAAGAAAAATTCAATGGTATAAACTAAAATACTCAAAAAATGGCGGCTTTAAAGAATAATCAGTTATTCAACATGCTGTGATTAAAATTTTTCCTAAAAGTTCATAACCTTAAAAAGAAAAAAGATAAAAGCATTCCAAAATGACAAGTGAAAGTTGCAACCTTTTACCAAACGGGCAAATCATGGCATGAAAGATAAATGTCTTGATGGTGATTTCAGGATAGGACTGAGGAAGGTGGCTGAGAACCTAAGCATAGTCCCAACTAACTGGGTCCAGAATGACAGCTCCTCTGCCAGACGGCAGAACAGCCAACCCTGATCTATGTGATGAATTTGCCAAGGTTCACAAGTGCCTTTTCATACCACTTCAACTATGGGACTGGGAAGGCATACAGCTGCCATGTGCTTTAAGTACGATCATCACTGTATAATGCTTTACACTGTAAATACGTTCTAATTCTCATTAACAGCCCTGTGAGGCAAGTAGTACAATAGTTAGCATCCTCAATTTAAAGATGAGGAAAATGAGGTTCAGAGAAGTTATATGAATTGCATGCAATTACTCAGAGGCAATGCTGAAATAAAAACGTAGGTATGGGGGCTTCCCTGGTGGTGCAGTGGTTGAGGGTCTGCCTGCCAATGCAGGGGGCACGGGTTCGGGCCCTGGTCTGGGAGGATCCCACATGCCACGGAGCGGCTGGGCCCGTGAGCCACAACTGCTGAGCCTGAGCGTCTGGAGCCTGTGCTCTGCAACAGGAGGGGCCACGATAGTGAGAGGCCCGCGCACCGCGATGAAGAGTGGCCCCCGCTCGCCGCAACCAGAGAAAGCCCTCGCACAGAAACGAAGACCCAACACAGACAAAAATAAATAAATAAATATTTAAAAAACAAAAAACAAAAAAAACCCAAAAAACGTAGGTATGCTCTTTCCTCCTTACAGGAAGGCCTTACTTAAGAGCTTCTGTTAAATCTATTCCTAAGTATTTTATTCTATTTGATGCTTTTGTAACTGTTTTCTTAATTTTATTTTTGGATTGTTCCTTGCCAGTATATAGAAATGCAATTGATTTGTATGTGTGTATGTGTATCAGTGTGAGTAATTTCAGTTGACTCATCTCCTGTGGCTTTGTTAAACTCAATTATCAGTTCTAGCAGTTTGTTTGGTAGATTCCTTAGGACTGTCTACATATGAGATCATGTTGCCTGTGAATAAAGACAGTTTAACTTATTCCTTTCCAATCTGGATGGCTTTAACTTCCTTTTATTATCCCTTATTGCACTAGTTGAAACCTCTAGTACAATGCTGAATAGAGGTGGCAAGGATAAATATCCTTGCCTTGTTCCCAGTCTTAGGGGAGAAGCATGCAATCTTTCAACACTAAGTATTATCTTAGCTGTAGGTTTTTCTTAGATGCCCTTTATCAGGTTGAGATATCTCTCTTCATTTTGTAGTTCGTTGAGAGTTGGTTTTTTTTGGCTGTGCCATGAGGCTTATGAGATCTTAGTTCCCCGACCAGGGATCGAACCCAGGCCACGGCAGTGAAAGTGTTGAGTCCTAACCACTGGACCGCCAGGGAATTCCCTGTTGAGAGTTTTTTAATGAACGAGCATTGGATTTTGTCACATGCTTTTTCTACATTATTGAAACAATCATGTTTTGGTTTTGTCTTTTATTTTATTAATTATGGTGTATTCGATTAATTGATTTTAGAATGTTAAGCCAACCTTGCATTCCTGAGTGAAATTCTTCTTGGTCACATTGTATAAATCTTTTTATATGTTCTTGGATTCAATTTGTTAATATATTGTTAAGGACTTTTGCATCTAAGTTTGTGAGGGATTTTGAACTATAATGTTCTTTTCTTGTGCTGTTTTTGCCTGTCTTTGCTATCTGACCTCATAAAATTGGTTAGGAAATGTTCTCTCCTCTATTCTCTGAAAGTGGATAGGATTGATATTATTTCTTCCTTAAATGTCTGATAGAATTCACCAGTGAAGTCATTTGTGTCTGACTTTGTCTTTGTAGGAAGATTTTTTTAAAGACAATTCAATACTCTACTTGGCATAGGTCTATTCAGATTTTCTATTTTTTTCTTGGGTCAGTTTTGGTAATTTGTCTCTTTCTAGGAATATGTCTATTTCATCTAAATTGTCACATTTTTTTGGCATGAAATTGTTCATAATATTCCCTTACAATTCTTTTAATTTCTGTTGGGCTATAGTGATGTTTACTTAGATTTTTAAATTACACATAGATCACATTGTGACTGGGCTAAATTCAGAAACTGGGAAGACACTGTTTTTTTTTGTTTTTTGTTTTTTTAAATTTATTTATTTATTTATCTATTTATGGCTGTGTTGGGTCTTCGTTTCTGTGCAAGGGCTTTCTCTAGTTGTGGCAAGCGGGGACCACTCTTCATCGCGGTGCGCGGGCCTCTCACTATCGCGGCCTCTCTTGTTGCGGAGCACAGGCTCCAGACGCGCAGGCTCAGTAGCTGTGGCTCACGGGCCCAGCCGCTCCGCGGCATGCGGGATCCTCCCGGACCGGGGCACGAACCCGTGTCCCCTGCATTGGCAGGCGGATTCCCAACCGCTGCGCCACCAAGGAAGCCCCCATTGTTTTGTTTTGATTTCAGATAAGGATAGATTTTTAAAATAAGGCTTTAAAATTAAAACATATTTCTTTTAAATAGCACTTATATAAGCTTAGTTTAAAATATGCTAAAGCTATAAGAAAAACATTTTTAGGAGATGTGCGTGTGTTATCCTTTTTAAGAACGTTTTTAAAAAAAGGTTAAGAATAGACCAAGGACACAAATGTGTGATTTTCTGAAGTTATTAGAAATTTACCTACAGATTAAATTAGAAAAAACAATTTATCCTCTGGAAGTTAGTACCCAAAGAGTTGCCTAACAGTAATTTGTGTTTCTAAAAGTATATGCTAGCCACAAAATAACAGACATTCTATGATTCTATCTATATGAAGGTCAAAAACAGGCAAAGCTAATCTATGGTTAATAGAAGTCAGAGAACAAAGAAAAAAAAATCTGGGGAAAGAGGCTACTGACTAGCAGGAGCGTGAGGGAGTCTCCTAGGTGTGCCAGTGATTACACGGATGTATACAAATATAAACATTTACTGAGCTGTACACTTAAGGTCTGTGCACTCTACTGTATGTAAGTTATACCTCAAGAAACAAATGCCATTCAGCCATAAAAAGGAATGCAGTACTGATACCTGCTATAACATGGATGAACCTTGAAAAAATTATGCTAAGTGAAAGAAGCCAGCCACAAAAGGCGACTTACTGTATGACTCCATTTATATGCAATGTCCAAGAATAGGAAAATTTACAGACAGAAAGTAGATTAGGGGTTACACAGGGATGGAAGGGTTGGGGAGAAATGGGGAGTGACTGCTGATGGGTACAGGGTTTCTCTCTGGAGTGATGAAAATGCTCTAAAATGTATCATGATGATGGTTGCACAAGTCTGTGAATATTCTGAAAACCACTGAATTGAACACTCTACATGTGTAGGTGAATTATAATGGTATATGAACTATATCTCAATGAAGTTGTTTATATATAAATATATTTATACATAATATAAAATATATGAAACAAATAGAAAAAATTGTGCTTATTAACAATAGTACATGTAGATAAAAGACAGCCTTACTGTGTTCTCTGAAATTTATTATCAATAGTGTGCTGGAGTCAGTTTTTAAATATTCACATATTTTGAGGGCTGGTAGTTTGAAATCAGCCACAGAAATCAGTAAATGCTATATATCAGAGGTTTGTTCCCCCCAGTTTATCAGGACACCACTGGTTATTCTGCATACTTAGAAAGAGATCAGTTCAGAGGTTATTACAGGGAGGAAGAAATGGATTTGTGGATTTTTCCGTTAATATTGCAATGGGAATAGAGAGAGTGACAGTTAAAAGATTCTGTGAAGGAAGAATAGGTAGGACATGGTAAAGAGAAAATATACTATCACTTGAGAGAGGAGTTTATAATAACTGAGCTTTTGAACTGAGGAAAATAAGACTGTGGTACCATCAGCAGGAATAGAGAAGTTTCTTAAAAAGGAGTAGAGATCAAAGAAAATGAGAACTGACAGTCTTTGAATCTGGAGATTCAAATGACTATTGGAGACCTCCTAGAATATACTAGTGAAAGTCAGAACACCAGTGCCTTTAAGAAAATTGGAAGACAAGGAAACAGATTAGTAATAATCTCTCATTAGAGATGTATAGCCATAAAGGGAATGAGAAAAACAGAAAGGTACCTAGAGGGGACAGAAGGATCAAGTAGCAGGTTTTCTTAAAAGTTGAGGATATCTGTACATGTCTAAGACAAAGGAAAAGGAGCCGAAGAGACTGAAAATATCAAGAGAAGGAAAAAAACAGATAAGGAAGGAAGAGTCTAGAAGAATGACAGGGAATGGCCTCAAAGGAGAGCAGCGGGGAAGCTGTTGGCCCTATAAGTAATTAGGATCACATTTTTCTGAAAGCAGAAGAAAGGAAAGGTGATAAAAGGATAATATTGGATGTAAAGGAGGAAGGATGTATAAACTTATATTCTGATGCCCTCAATTTTCTCAGTATAGTAAAGAAGAAAGTAAAGTTCCCTATAAAGAACAGGGACCTTGGAATGAGACTGAAAACTTGAGGAAAGTACAAAATATTTGGAATAGCTGTTGTGGGAAATGTATATATTTGAGCATCAGCAAATGATTAATGGAACTACTGAGCACTATATTCAGCCCAGATCAAGCTAGAAACTTTAATCTTTAGAAGGCCAAGTTAATAGGTCCAGGAAGAAAAACAAAGAATTAACAGAAACTGAAAGATCTAGGGTTAGGTCCTGGTGAATGGAAGGGAGGCAGAAGAGGGAAGAGAAGAGTTAAGGAAGAAGAGGTATCCAGACATTTCTCCAAAAAAGATATACTAATGGCCAAAAAACACATGAAAAGGTGCTCAACAATATTAGGCATTATGGAAATGCAAATCAAAACCACAATGAGACTCTGGTTCACATCCACTAGGATGGCTAAAAGCAAAAAGACAGGCAACAACAGTGATGGCAAGGATGTGGAGAAACTGGAACCTCTGTACACTGCTGTGAATGTAAACTAGCACACAGCTTTGGAAAACAGTTCTTCAAAATGTTAAACAAAGAATATATATGACCTAGAAATTACAATCCTAGGTATATAAGCAAGAGAACTGAAAACATATCTTTAAAAAAAACCTTGTACATGAATAATAGTCAGAACATTATTCACGATAGCCAAAAAGCAGAAATAATCCAAATGTCCAACAACTGATGAATGGATAAACAAAGTAGTATGTCTATATGGATTCACCTATAAAAAGGAATGAAGTATTAATAAACACTACCACCTGGGTGGACCTTGAAAACATTGTGCTAAATAAAAGAAGCCAGAGACTTCTATGGTGGTCCAGCGGGTAAGACTCTACGCTCCCAATGCAGGGGGCCCGGGTTTGATCCCTGCTCAGGAAACTATATCCCACATGCATGCCGCACCTAAGAGCCTGCATGGCGCACCTAAGAGCCAGCAACTAAAACATCCCACGTTCTGCAACTAAAAGATCCCACGTGCCGCAACTAAGACCTTGCACAGCCAAAATAAATAAATAAATACATATTTTAATAAATAAATAAATAAAAGCCAGGCATAAAAGGCCATGCATTGTGTGATTATATGAAATGTCCAGAATAGGCAAATCCCTAGAGAGAGAAAATAGATTAGCAGTTGCCAGGGAGTAAAGGGAAGAGGGGAATGACGGAATGACTGCTAATAGGTACAGGGTCTCTTTTTGTGGTGATAAAAATGTTCTGGAATTAGATAGTGGTGATGGTTGTACAACACTGTGAATTTTTAGTATTAAAACCACTGAATTGTACACTTTAAAATGATTAAAATGGTGAACTTTATGTATGTGAATTTTATCTCAATTTTAAGAGATACATTACGTATCCTATCTTTCATAACTCTGTTTCTTCCATCTTCCTTGTATACTGTGTACATTCCAAGGCAGAAGGCAAATGCAACTGTCCCTCCTGGCTAGAATTTGTGCTGAATCGATCCCTCCTAAGTATAGAGAATGAAACCTAAGGTTCTTCAGCTAAAACAGATCAGCAAAATCTTTAACTCTCTAGAGCTGCCTCCTGTTAGAATGAGTAGTATTTTTTAAAACACCCTATTATTCTCTTCTCAGTTAGAGAACATTGTCTCTAAAAGCTGATGTTTATATAAAAGTAGGACTAAGTATTTCTACCTGTGTTCTCCTAAAACAAATCTCCTTCATTTTAACCTCAAAGGAATTCTATGGAATAATACTGCTTTCAAGTCTTTTGACTCTCTGGTAGCAAAGTATAAATGAAAGGGCAAGGGTTTAGGACTTGAAAAAAACTTAGATCTAAATCCCAGCTCTATCACTTCATAGCTGTGAAATCACAGCAAGCTTCTACAGCTTTCATTTCACCTGCTATAAAATGGAAGATCAGATTTCCCTGGTGGCACAGTGGTTAAGAATCCGCCTGCCAATGCAAGGGACACGGGCTTGAGCCCTGGTCCGGGAAGATCCCACATGCTGCAGAGCAACTAGGCCTGTGCGCCACAACTACTGAGCCTGCGTTCTAGAGCCCGCAAGCCACAACTACTGATCCCGCGTGCCACAACTAGTGAAGCTCGTGTGCCTAGAGCCCGTGCGCCACAACTACTGAAGCTCGTATGCCTAGAGCCCGTGCTCCGCAACAAGAGAAGCTACCGCAATGAGAAGCCCGCACACCACAACCAGAGAAAGCTGGCGCACAGCAACGAAGACCAAATGCAGCCAAAAATAAATTAATTAAGTAATTAAGTAATTTTTTAAAAAATGGAAGATAGTAATACCTGCTCCATAAGGTTGCTATGAGGATTAAATAAAATAGCATATGCAAAGTAACTAGCACAATGTTACACATATGAGTAGGCACTCAACAAATCTACATTAGCTCATTTTCTCTTCCATTCTATGGAACACAGGTTTCATTATACTAACAAAATTAACTAAATTGTATTAATCTAAGAGGTTAGCTTCTAAATGCTATATAAAGTTTCTAAGTCTATGCAAATTATAACTAATACTATTATAACTAAAAATTAAAACTTATAATGATCATCATCTCCCAAATTATGAATGAACTTCTGGATGCAATATTGCTTCCATAAAAACTTTCTCCTGATTATGTTCACATATATTAACTCACTACTCAAAATTCTCGTGAAAGAGAAGAAGAGATTCTGGTGTCCTTACTAATAGGAAAGAGGAGATAACTCAAATAATATAATACTAGAACTTGATATTGGCTTCCCAGTATGTATTCTATTTCCAAGGATTCGTAAACATTTTTCAGCAAAAAGTTTCAGAATGGCACAGAGAAACATTTCCCATTTACCCAAACATTCTGCACAAATGGTAACATGCCCTCCTGAGTTCCAAATTATTTCAATAATGTCAAGAAAAAGGCTCTAGATTCAAGAGGAATACCATGTGGTGTGAGAAAGAAGGGATAAGGAACAGAGCAGAAAGAAAAAGAAAAACAATCATTCTCCCTGATTCCTGTTGCCATTTCAATGGACGTAAACAATGAGCTCACCTATTTAACTACTATTTGGATGCCTCATAGACCTTCTAAGTTGAACATGTACTAAACCCATCGCCTTCCTCCTAAAACAGCTCTTCTTCCTGTATTTTTCATCTGAATGAGAAGCACCCCATCTACACAAACTACCTAAGGCTGAAACCTAGCAGTCATCCTTAACACCTCTCACCCTCTGCATCCTGATAATTTCCAAGAATTGTCTATTTCACTTCTTAAAAACTTAAAGTTTATCTTGTCCTCTCTGTATCTACTGCCTTAGTTTAATCCTTCATCATTTCTAACCTGAATCATTACAATAATCTCACAACTAGTCCTGTGGCTTCTGTCTATCCCTGTTTCAACTGTTCCTTTCCAAAGCAATCAGGATGATCTTCTAAATTGTATATCTGATCATATTACCTATAGGATAAAGTTCAAATTCCTTAGCACAGCATACAAGATCCTTCATGAGTAGGCCCTTGCTTTACCTTATCTATTGCAGATTCTTATTCTGAACTTTAAGCTCCAGTAATGTTACTTGTAGTTTGCTAAACATACTATTATTTCACACTTCTGAAGTTGTACTCTATCTCTTGTCCATTTCTTGAATTCCTATTTAGCCTTCAAAGTTCAACTCTGAAATAATCTCCTCAATGAAGCTTTTCCAAAACCACTGTCCCCACCCCTTGGTCAAAGTTAATCTGTTGCTCCTCTAGAGGGTCACTGTACCTCTAACTTACTTCTATTTGGACCTTTTCATACTGTATCTTAATTATTTGTCTCTTTCCCCTATTTGTCTATGAGCTTCTTAAGGGCAAGGCCACCTTTGCATCTTTGCATCTTTGCATCTCAATGCATAGCAAATGACACACAGAGGTTCTCAATATATGTAGTTTGAAATGAGATTGTAAGATCTATCTCCATAAGCAGAACTTCGGTCAATTAACCTCAGAGTTTAAGTACTCTGTGACTTATTCATACATATGACAAATATTAAGATAGGCTAAATGTCTATTCTTTATAAATATTTCTGTGATCCTTTTGATTTTACCTTTAGAAACATGTTTCAGTAAATTCTTTATACTTATAGACAAACTAGCCATAAAGTTATCCCTTAATTTTTCCTCCTTAACTCTTTTCTCTCCCTTCATCCATTTTATCCTGACCTACCAACCCAGCTACCAAATACTTGGGGAGGTTGGGAGGAAATGGGGAGTGACTGCTAATGGGTATGGGGCTTCTTTTGGGGACGATAAAAATATTCTAAAACTGGCTGTGGTGATGGTAGCACAACTCTGTGAATATATTAAAAACCATTGAATTGTACAGTTTAAATGGGTGGATTTATGATCTCGGTAAAGCTGTCATAAAAAAAAAAAACCTTGTTCGTTTTTGCTACAGAGTCGAAAGGGATTCAGAGATAGAAAGCACATGTGTACAGTGGCGATGACACACAAGTTTATTTAGCAGACACTCTTCATTAGAGTCAGTCCAGCCTGTTGGGTGAGTGAATCTTTGACCATTAGCCCATGTTAAATAGCCAGTGTGTACCAGAGAGGAATGTGAAATAGGTAGCAAGCCACTTAACTGATCTGTGACATGAATATATGAAGCAGAGTAACTTAAAGCATTGAAATTCCTTAGATTCTAAGAACCAAGAAATTTAAGTCTTCTCAGAGCCCATTCCACTAAGACTGGCCTTGTTTGGTCTATTCGTGGCTATGGTGATTGGCTCAGAGTATTACCTACTTGGTTATAACTTGTCCCTACTCCAAGTGACAGTGCTGAATTGGTGCCCACCACCATCTCCTTAACCTGAATTCTCTAAGAAACATTCAGAAATTAAAAATGCCCTGTTAGGGACTTCCCTGTTGGCACACTGGTTAAGAATCCACCTGCCAGTGCAGGGGACATGGGTTCAATCCCTGGTCCGGGAAGATCCCACATGCCGCGGAGCAACTAAGCCCGTACGCCACAACTACTGAGCCTGCGCTCTAGAGCCCGTGAGCCACAGCTACTGAAGCCCGCGCGCCTAGAGCCCGTGCTCTGCAACAAGAAAAGCCACCACAGTGAGAAGCCCGCGCACCACATCTAAGAGTAGCCCCCGCTCACCGCAACCAGAGAAAGCCCGCGCGCAGCAATAAAGACCCAAAGCAGCCAAAAAAAAAAAAAAAAAGCCCTGTTTTCTTGACTGCTGAGTCTTTTCTGAGTTTACTTGCTGTAAAGAATAATGGCCCCCTAAGGATGTCTACATCTTACTTTCTAGAACCTGTGACTATGTTACATGGCAAAAGGGGCTTTGCAAATGTGATTAAAGGATTTTAAGATAGACAGATTATCCTGGATTAGCCAAGTATGTCCAATGTAATTACAAGGGTCTTTACAAGTGAATAAAGGAGGCAGGGGATTCAGAATCAGAAGGAGATGTGATGACAGAAGCAGTGGTCAGAGTGTTGTGATTGCTGGCTGGCCCCTGAGCAAAGCAATACGGGCAACTTCTAGAAGCTGGAAAAGGCAAGGAAACAGTTTTTCTCCTAGAACCTCCAGCCCCTAACAACACTTGATTTTAGACTTTTAAGACCCATTTCAGCCTTGTGACCCCTAGAACTGTAAGATAATATATCTGTATTGTTTTAGGCCATTAAATTTGTGGTAATTTGTTACAACAGCAATAGAAAACTAATACACTTGCCCCCAACATAATCATCAATATCAGGCCTGAAGCATATACCTACTATTTGTGGAGTCCAGTTGCTTTTATTGCTCAAGATAAAATATTGGTTTAGAACAAATAGTAATTGTGTCCGAGTAGAAATGTTTTTCCTTTTGGGTTATGAAGCTCCAAAAGTAACCAGTGGAAACTGCAGTTGGATCAATGGCTAATGGTCAATATAGGTACAAAACATACAGAAACATATAACTCTGTCACTGGGATTTTAAAACATGGATTTCATAACAACACTGTATATCAATAATAACTCCAACTGTGTATAAATATTCTTTGACATATTTTTTTTAGGGGAAGCTTCAGGAAGGGTACCAACCTGAGACAGGATGAGCCGTTTGGAAAGGGGTCTTTCATCAAAGGCTTGGAAGTGGTTAGGAAATACAAAGATAACATCCCAGAGATAAAGGAACATAAGGTAGGCAGTAACAGAAAAAGGTTCTCATCTAAGATATAACCAGTAATAGAGTGGAGGAGTGATATGAGAGAAGAGACAGTAAGACACAGAAAACTAAACACCATGAGATGATGCTAAGATCAGATCTCTGCCTGGAGCTACAATTTCTCTATTTCATTCGTTTGAATTTGATCTTTTGCCTAATATATGTACAACCTCCAAATTTTCCTAACATTCTTTTTTCAATTCCAGTGTAAAGCTCTTACAACTGAGCTGTGAGTTATAATCTGCATAAGAGTTCCAACAACTGGTGGAAAGTTACTATTCACACTTACTATTCATTCTTTCCATTATTTAAGAAGACTTGTAATGTTGATATTGTCAGTGTTATATCAGTTTCTACCCTCCTCCTGCCAGGTTAAGTGTTCAACAAAGAAATCTCTTCCTTACTTACAATTGCACAGCGTGGCATTTTTGAAGGAATTCCATCATCCTCTGCTGCCCCATTGGGTCCAGGTATCTCTTTCCTCCTCTTCCTCATGTTGACTTTGGCTGAATTCTGTGCATCCATCTTCTTCTAACTGGTGATAGAAAGTGAAAAAGAATTTTTGTCTCATTGGGGTGGGAAAAGCCTGTCACCAGTATTTCAGAGATGTTAATATGGATGCACTTAGTATCAATTCCATAGCACACATTTCACAAAGATGAACCAATTGCATCCGGCAAAAACAGCAAAGCTTCACAAAACCCAGGCTCTAGTAGAAACACTGAAATGCCTCTCTGTGGAACAATGGCACAATTAATCACCTGGACCTTGTAAATTATTTCCCAACCAATACAGCCTGTATACCAACTGCTAATTTCATATCCTGACTGCATGCAAAAACCTGGAAGAACTTGGCTGAGAAAGTTAGTTATACAGACTTTCCACTACTCTTACATCATATCTCTAGGACACCTAGAAGTATGACAGGTGCAAGGAAATGTGAAAGGTATGTCTTCGGTACAGACGGAGAAAAGAGCCTTTTTTTTTTAAAAGGATGGCCACCAGCGATTCCTGGTTTAACAAAGCATGGATTTCTTAACTCTAAATGCTCTGTATATTTCAGAGACCACTCCTCCAGGATGAGAGCTATGAAAATTGTAGAGTAAGTGTACTTGTATCTTTTAAATGTCCTTCCTCTTCCTTTTTCAATTCATTTCCCCTCCCTCTTTGAGTCTTAGCACCTTAAGCTTGCTCAGAGTCCCCAACTACTAAAACCCCACCCAGGCTTCTCCTTCCCCCAAGGAAAAACTTATTTATTATTGTCTCATTTAGCAGAAAGTGTCTAGCAACTAACTATTACAGAAAAGTTCTGAATATTTGATGTTTCATGTTTAGATGTTGGCTTGTGCTACACCTCCAGTCCCCTACAAGGATATCTGTATTTTTCTTAGGTAACATAATTTGCACAAATAAATTAATTTCTTGATAATGATGAAATTTTAGATATCAGCCAGAAATTGGAGATAGAGGAACTTCAATGATCAACTGCCATCTCTGCCCAAGATGTAGTACAGTGAAAGGTGGAAAAAAGATCCTTATAGTAGAAGCAGAAAACAAAACAAAATACTAGACAGAATGAGGACTTTCTACTCTGCCTCACTGCCTCTAATAAGCCCTCCAGAATAGATGTTTATCTAAACAATCGAAATTGTGCCTTTCTTTCTTTCCTCCCACTAAATTCCAAGTGGCAATGTGATAAGATCTACAAGAAACCTAACCTAGTTCTTAGAGACTGAAAGAAACACACCATGAGTCATGGCTAAGTATTAGGCTGGTATGAAAAAATGTCAGAATCTAAAGTGAAAGATGAACACCACCCAGAAACTTCCTTTCATCACATATTCAATTAAAATTAAAATGTATTTTCATCACAAATTAAAATAAAATGAAAGGAGGGTACTATATATTTAATAAGTTTTTCCAGTGATAATGATCAGAGATTTTCCTCATTATTGTTATTAATTATTCTTTTGAAATATCCAGAGGTCAGATTTACTACTCCCATCTCACTGGTCTGAGAGGCCTGCTAAGAATGCCTAATCAGTTCAGTTAATGACCGTTTCTAATTTGCATACAAGAGGACTTTGCTGCAAATATCTGTTAAATTCTCAGAGTAGGTAGACAAAATCCATTATGAGAAATATAATCAGCAATCTGGTGTCAGGTAGCTCAAGGTTAGGCAGTCAATAATATTGAGTATTTATTGTGCACAAGGTATTATAACATAATTTTTAAAGTAAAAGTTATTTTCTCAAGAAGACTTCAATCAAGGTGAGGAAACCACATGTTTATGATAAAAAATGCTCCTTAGGATTGCAAAACCATTGGAGGAAAGTTTGTTTAGGAACAGTTTCAAAGTAAATATCTCCCCATCAATGACTTATTAATTACAAAGTAAAAAGAGTTACCTTTAAAGTGAAAAAAATCTGAATTGGGAGATTGGGATTGACATATATACACCAATATGTATAAAATGGATGACTAATAAGAACCTGCTGTATAAAAAAAATAAATAAAATTTAAAAATGTACACTATTAATAATGTAAAAAAAAAAAAAGTGAAAAAAATCTCTCAGCTAAGTAATTAAAGCTTATTAACGTCACCAATAATGCCTCCTGATGTGAGACACTGAGGACACATCATCTTCCAAAAATGCATAACCTGTATGGATTTATGAGGAACAATCAGACAAACCTCAACTAAAGGACATTCTACAAAACAACAAGGCTGTATTCTTCAAAAAAATGTCAATCATGAAAAACAATGAAAGGCTGAGGGACTGTTCCAGGTTAGAAGAGACCAAAGAAATGACAACTAAATGTAACGCATAATTCTAGATTGGGGGAGAAATTGTTATAAAGGATAGTTATTAGGACAATCAGTAAAATTAAAATATGGATTCCGTATCAGATAATAATATATATCAATGTTAAAATAAACTTCCTGAAGTTGATCATTATACTGTTATGTAAAAGACTGTCATTGTTTTTTTATGCTGAAGTATCTAGGGATAAAGGGTTATGATCTCTGCAACTTAACCTCAGCAAAAAAAAAAAAAAAAAAGAAAAATGTGTATATTATATTACATATAAAAAGGTAAAGTAAATATGGCAAAATGTTATCAATGTATGAAGCTGAGTCAGGCATAAAGGAGTTCATTTTAATATTCTTGCAACTTTTCTAAAGGCTTCACTTTTTTTTTTAAAGTAAAACGTGTGGAGATTAACCAAGATGGCGGAGTAGAAGGACGTGCTCTCACTCCCTCTTGCGAGAGCACCAGAATCACAACTGACTGCTGGACCATCATTGACAGGAAGACCCTGGACTTCACCAAGGAGGATACCCCACGTCCAAGGACAGAGGAGAAGCCACAGTGAGACGGTAGGAGGGGCGCAAGCAGAGTAAAATCAAACCCCGTAACTGCTGGGTGGGTGACTCACAGACTGGCGAACACTTATACCACAGAAGTCCACCCACTGGAGTAAAGGTTCTGAGCCCCACGTCAGGCTTCCCAACCTGGGGGTCAGGCAACGGGAGGAGGAATTCCTAGAGAATCAGACTTTGAAGCCTAGTGGGAATTGGATTGCAGGACTTTGACGGGACTGGGGGAAACAGAGACCCCACTCTTGGAGGGCACACACAAAGTAATGTGTGCATCAGGACCCAGGGGAAGGAGCAGTGAGCCTGGGGGAGACTGAACCAGACCTACCTGCTGGTGTTGGAGGGTCTCCTGCAGAGGCGAGTGGTGGCTCTGTTTCACCGTGGGGATAAGGACACTGGCAGCAGAGGTTCTGGGAAGTTCTCCTTGGCGTGAGCCCTCCCAGAGTCTGCCATTAACCCCACCAAAGAGCACGGGTAGGCTCCAGTGTTGGGTTGCCTCAGGCAAAACAGCCAACAGGGAGGGAACCCAGCCCCACCCATCAACAGTCAAGTGGATTAAGGTTTTACTGAGCTCTGACCGCCACAGCAACAGGGAGGGAACCCAGCCCCACCCATCAACAGTCAAGTGGATTAAGGTTTTACTGAGCTCTGACCGCCACAGCAACAGTCAGCTCTACCCACCACCAGAGCCTCCCATCAAGCCTCTTAGATAGCCTCAACCACCAGAGGGCAGACAACAGAAGCAAGAAAAACTATAATCCTGCAGCCTGTGGACCAAAAACCACAGTTACAGAAAGATAGAGAAGATGAAAAGGCAGAGGGCTATGTACCAGATGAAGGAACAAGAAAAAACCCCAGAAAAACAACTAAATGAAGTGGAGATAGGCAACCTTCCAGAAAAAGAATTCAGAATAATGATAGTGAAGATGATCCAGGACCTTGGAATAAGAATGGAGGCAAAGATTGAGAAGATGCAAGAAATGATTAACAAAGACCTAGAAGAATTAAAGAACAAACAAACAGAGATGACCAATACAATAACTGAAATGAAAACTACACTAGAAGGAATCAATAGCAGAATAACTGAGGCAGAAGAACGGATAAGTGACCTGGAAGACAGAATGATGGAATTCACTGCTGCGGAACAGACTAAAGAAAAAAGAATGAAAAGAAATGAAGACAGCCTAAGAGACCTCTGGGACAACATTAAACGCAACAACATTCGCATTATAGGGGTCCCAGAAGGAGAAGAGAGAGAGAAAGGACCAGAGAAAATATTTGAAGAGATTATAGTCGAAAACTTCCCTAACATGGGAAAGGAAATAGCCACCCAAGTCCAGGAAGCGCAGAGAGTCCCATACAGGATAAACCCAAGGAGAAACACGCCGAGACACATAGTAATCAAAGTGGCAAAAATTAAAGACAAAGAAAAATTATTGAAAGCAGCAAGGGAAAAACGACAAATAACATACAAGGGAACTCCCATAAGGTTAACAGCTGATTTCTCAGCAGAAACTCTGCAAGCCAGAAGGGAGTGGCATGATATACTTAAAGTGATGAAAGGGAAGAACCTACAACCAAGATTACTCTACCCGGCAAGGATCTCATTTAGATTTGATGGAGAAATCAAAAGCTTTACAGACAAGCAAAAGCTAAGAGAATTCAGCACCACCAAACCAGCTCTACAACAAATGCTAAAGGAACTTCTCTAAGTGGGAAACACAAGAGAAGAAAAGGACCTACAAAAACAAACCCAAAACAATTAAGAAAATGGTCATAGGAACATACATATCGATAATTACCTTAAATGTGAATGGATTAAATGCCCCAACCAAAAGACATAGACTGGCTGAATGGATACAAAAACAAGACCCATATATATGCTGTCGACAAGAGACCCACTTTAGACCTAGGGACACATACAGACTGAAAGTGATGGGATGGAAAAAGATATTCCATGCAAATGGAAATCAAAAGAAAGCTGGAGTAGCTATACTCATATCAGATAAAATAGACTTTAAATTAAAGAATGTTACAAGAGACAAGGAAGGACACTACATAATGATCCAGGGATCAATCCAAGAAGAAGATATAACAATTATAAATATATATGCACCCAACATAGGAGCACCTCAATACATAAGGCAACTGCTAACAGCTATAAAAGAGGAAATCGACAGTAACACAATAATAGTGGGGGACTTTAACACCTCACTTACACCAATGGACAGATCATCCAAAATGAAAATAAATAAGGAAACAGAAGCTTTAAATGACACAATAGACCAGATAGATTTAATTGATATATATAGGACATTCCATCCAAAAACAGCAGATTACACGTTCTTCTCAAGTGCGCACGGAACATTCTCCAAGATAGATCACATCTTGGGTCACAAATCAAGCCTCAGTAAATTTAAGAAAATTGAAATCATATCAAGCATCTTTTCTGACCACAACGCTATGAGATTAGAAATGAATTACAGGGAAAAAAACGTAAAAAGGACAAACACATGGAGGCTAAACAATACGTTACTAAATAACCAAGAGATCACTGAAGAAATCAAAGAGGAAATCAAAAAATACCTAGAGACAAATGACAATGAAAACACGACGACCCAAAACCTATGGGATGCAGCAAAAGCAGTTCTAAGAGGGAAGTTTATAGCTATACAAGCCTACCTAAAGAAACAAGAAAAAGCTCAAGTAAACAATCTAACCTTACACTTAAAGAAACTAGAGAAAGAAGAACAAACAAAACCCAAAGTTAGCAGAAGGAAAGAAATCATAAAGATCAGAGCAGAAATAAATGAAATAGAAACAAAGAAAACAATAGCAAAGATCAATAAAACTAAAAGTTGGTTCTTTGAGAAGATAAACAAAATTGATAAGCCATTAGCCAGACTCATCAAGAAAAAGAGGGAGAGGACTCAAATCAATAAAATCAGAAATGAAAAAGGAGAAGTTACAACAGACACTGCAGAAATACAAAGCATCCTAAGAGACTACTACAAGCAACTTTATGCCAATAAAATGGACAACCTGGAAGAAATGGACAGATTCTTAGAAAGGTATAACCTTCCAAGACTGAACCAGGAAGAAATAGAAAATATGAACAGACCAATCACAAGTAATGAAATTGAAACTGTGATTAAAAATCTTCCAACAAACAAAAGTCCAGGACCAGATGGCTTCACAGGTGAATTCTATCAAACATTTAGAGAAGAGCTAACACCCATCCTTCTCAAACTCTTCCAAAAAATTGCAGAGGAAGGAACACTCCCAAACTCATTCTATGAGGCCACCATCACCCTGATACCAAAACCAGACAAAGACACTACAAAAAAATTACAGACCAATATCACTGATGAATATAGATGCAAAAATCCTCAACAAAATACTAGCAAACAGAATCCAACAACACATTAAAAGGATCATACACCACGATCAAGTGGGATTTATCCCAGGGATGCAAGGATTCTTCAATATACGCAAATCAATCAATGTGATACACCATATTAACAAATTGAAGAATAAAAACCATATGATCATCTCAATAGATGCAGAAAAAGCTTTTGACAAAATTCAACACCCATTTCTGATAAAAACTCTCCAGAAAGTGGGCATAGAGGGAACCTACCTCAACATAATAAAGGCCATATATGACAAACCCACAGCAAACATCATTCTCAATGGTGAAAAACTGAAAGCATTTCCTCTAAGATCAGGAACGAGACAAGGATGTCCACTCTCACCACTATTATTCAACATAGTTTTGGAAGTCCTAGCCACGGCAATCAGAGAAGAAAAAGAAATAAAAGGAATACAAATTGGAAAAGAAGAAGTAAAACTGTCACTGTTTGCGGATGACATGATACTATACATAGAGAATCCTAAAACTGCCACCAGAAAACTGCTAGAGCTAATTAATGAATATGGTAAAGTTGCAGGATACAAAATTAATGCACAGAAATCTCTTGCATTCCTATACACTAATGATGAAAAATCTGAAAGAGAAATTATGGAAACACTCCCATTTACCATTGCAACAAAAAGAATAAAATACCTAGGAATAAACCTACCTAGGGAGACAAAAGACCTGTATGCAGAAAACTATAAGACACTGATGAAAGAAATTAAAGATGATACCAACAGATGGAGAGATATACCATGTTCTTGGATTGGAAGAATCAACATTGTGAAAATGAGTATACTACCCAAAGCAATCTACAGATTCAATGCAATCCCTATCAAATTACCAATGGCATTTTTTACGGAGCTAGAACAAATCATCTTAAAATTTGTATGGAGACACAAAAGACCCCGAATAGGCAAAGCAGTCTTGAGGCAAAAAAATGGAGCTGGAGGAATCAGACTCCCTGACTTCAGACTATACTACAAAGCTACAGTAATCAAGACAATATGGTACTGGCACAAAAACAGAAACATAGATCAATGGAACAAGATAGAAAGCCCAGAGATTAACCCACGCACCTATGGTCAACTAATCTATGACAAAGGAGGCAAAGATATACAATGGAGAAAAGACAGTCTCTTCAATAAGTGGTGCTGGGAAAACTGGACAGCTACATGTAAAAGAATGAAATTAGAATACTCCCTAACACCATACACAAAAATAAACTCAAAATGGATTAGAGACCTAAATATAAGACTGGACACTATAAAACTCTTAGAGGAAAACATAGGAAGAACACTCTTTGACATAAATCACAGCAAGATCTTTTTTGATCCACCTCCTAGAGTAATGGAAATAAAAACAAAAATAAACAAATGGGACCTAATGAAACTTCAAAGCTTTTGCACAGCAAAGGAAACCATAAACAAGACGAAAAGACAACCCTCAGAATGGGAGAAAATATTTGCAAATGAATCAACGGACAAAGGATTAATCTCCAAAATATATAAACAGCTCATTCAGCTCAATATCAAAGAAACAAACACCCCAATCCAAAAATGGGCAGAAGACCTAAATAGACATTTCTCCAAAGAAGACATACAGATGGCCACGAAGCACATGAAAAGATGCTCAACATCACTAATTATTAGAGAAATGCAAATCAAAACTACAATGAGGTATCACCTCACTCCTGTTAGAATGGGCATCATCAGAAAATCTACAAACAACAAATGCTGGAGAGGGTGTGGTGAAAAGGGAACCCTCTTGCACTGTTGGTGGGAATGTAAATTGATACAGCCACTATGGAGAACAATATGGAGGTTCCTTAAAAAACTAAAAATAGAATTACCATATGACCCAGCAATCCCACTACTGGGCATATACCCAGAGAAAACCGTAATTCAAAAAGACACATGCACCCGAATGTTCATTGCAGCACTATTTACAATAGCCAGGTCATGGAAGCAACCTAAATGCCCATCAACAGACGAATGGATAAAGAAGATGTGGTACATATACACAATGGAATATTACTCAGCCATAAAAAGGAACGAAATTGAGTCATTTGTTGAGACGTGGATGGATCTAGAGACTGTCATACAGAGTGAAGTAAGTCAGAAAGAGAAAAACAAATATCGTATATTAATGCATGTATGCGGAACCTAGAAAAATGGTACAGATGAGCCAGTTTGCAGGGCAGAGGTTGAGACACAGATGTAGAGAATGGACATATGGACACCAAGGGGGGAAAACTGCGGTGGGGTGGGGATGGTGGTGTGCTGAATTGGGCGATTGGGATTGACATGTATACACTGATGTGTATAAAACTGATGCCTAATAAGAACCTGCAGTATAAAAAAACAAACAAAACAACTAATACTAAACTTTCATTGGGTTATTTGTATGGAAACATGTTAATATAAATGTTTCAGACATTACATGAAATTTCTAAAAATCTTATATTTGTATTTGTATGGAAATATGTATGGAAATATGTTAATATAAATGTTTCAGACATTACATGAAATTTCTAAAAATCATATTTGTATTTGTATGGAAATATGTATGGAAATATGTTAATATAAATGTTTCAGACATTACATGAAATTTCTAAAAATCTTATATTTGTACTTGTATGGAAATATGTATGGAAATATGTTAATATAAATGTTTCAGACATTACATGAAATTTCTAAAAATCTTATATGTTCTGGTATAATGTTATAAGTAATAATCCTATTTATTACTTTAAAATGTATATCTCAGAAATAACTAAAAAAAAAAAAAAAAAAAAAAGAAAATGTATTTATTAAAGTTGTTTTTGAAAATGTCAAAAAAAAAAATAAAATAAAATAAAATGTATATCTCAGAAATAACTAATTTTCTTGTCAACTGCATTATTATGAACTGTCATCAAATCTTTAACCGTGGTCATTTTTAAGTCTTTTGTCATTTACAGACAGTTCTGGGTGTACTCTGATGATTTTGCAAATATGTTCCTATAAAAGGGTTTCATCTTCAAGAAATACATGGAAAAGACTCTGACAAGTACAGGTTTCTGGTAACGGACTGTACTGCTGAACTGAATGAATAAGCATTTTCAGAACTCTAATGAAAAACTGATGAACTCATAAAAGTGTTAACAAAAGATCAAGATGAAAAAAAAAATTAATTACATGGGACTGAGTGAACTGATGAGGATGAGTATAATTTTTGTGACTTTCTGTCTGAATTTAAAAAAAAAAAAAAAATTCCACAAGGACTCAGAGGCAAAGAATATACAAATCAATTTTCACTGCAAAGTAAAGGAGCTGTTACAGTGGAGGATTACTGGACTGAATGTCAATACTATGACATAGTATGAGTGTGTTTCATGTTTGGTAATTGCAATCATTGTTGCTTTTGTTGTGGTCATCCATGTACATACAATGCTTGGTGTCAGTCGATTTATCTCTTGTAAAAATAAAATACAGTGTGTGTGTGTGTGAAAAAAAAATAAATAAATAAAATAAAGTAAAACGTGTGGACTTCCCTGGTGGTGCAGTGGTTAAGAATCCACCTGCCAACGCAGGGGACATGGGTTCGAGCCCTGGTCCGGGAAGATCCCACATGCCACGGAGCAACTAAGCCCGTGTGCCACAACTACTGAGCCTGCGCTCTAGAGCCCGCGAGCCACAACTACTGAAGCCCGTACACCTAGAGCCCGTGCTCCTCAACAAGAGAAACCACCACAATGAGAAGCCCGCGCACCACAACAAAGAGTAGTCCCCGCTCGCCGCAACTAGACAAAGCCCGCGCGCAGCAATGAAGACCCAACGCAGCCAAAAATAAAAAATATAAATAAATAAATAAATTTATTAAAAAAAAAAAAAAGTAAAACGTTTACTTTTAAAAATGTTCAATAACCATTTTCTACACAGACAGGCCCTCATCTAAGGTTGTCCTTTGGGGTCTCTAGAAACAGATTTCCTCTCCTTCCTAACTCTTTGAATCAGTGTAGATGATACATATATTCCAAGAAGTATGTTTTAGGAATCTAAATGTGTTGCAAAAAAGTAAGATAATAACAGCAAATTCATAATAATGACTATTTTTTTTTCAATATTACCAGTGCCAAGCACTGTGCTAGGTACTTTATATACATTATTCTCATTTAACCCATATAACCTGAGAAGCAGGTATTTTTAGTCCCAATTTACAAGTGAGAAAACTAAGGATCAGGGAGGTTAAGCAACCTATCCAGAGATCACACAGCTAGTAAATGAGAAAGCCAGGATGCTGTCTCCCAGAAATTCACAAATTTTTTAAAGAAGCTGTCTCATCATTACTGCTGCTTCCCTCAATCAAGAACATTCTTTCCACGGCATGCGTTCCTTAAGTTTTTGCAAACTTAAGTCAGACCAGCCTAACTGAACAGTGGAATAAAAGGTCACAGTCACTTAAAGGTAAACAAGGTCCCAGCACCAATCAAATAGAACTGACATGGCTATTGGCCTGATTCCAAAGCTGCCTGATTTGTCAGCTGTACAGATCTTTCCTACTGGAAAAGTTTTGCTAGGATTTCCTGATAAGTTTTCAACGTAAGCAATAAAGAATTCTTTAATTCTCTGCTCGTCTCTCTTCTGACATTACAAATAAGGTGGTGCTTAAGTCACCTGTACTTTTCATTCATGATACAAAATAGAGTTTTAAGGATGCCAAAATAAATCAAGGGAATAAATGTCATGTCATATTCTCACCAGTTACTTTCCATGACTTCAAGTTAAAATTCCTTAAAGTTTAATAGAAAAATACTTAACACATCCAAAGACATGTTTATAGGAACTTCTCAGAAGTCTTTGCTCTGTGTGTGTGTGTCAGGGGCGGTGGTGGGGAGGATTATGTGTGCTATAATATTTTCACAGCTTTACTGAATGAACTATAATTGACATACAATAAACCATATATTTAAAAGTGTATAATTTAATGAGTGTTAACATTATATACCTGTGAAATCATCAAAATTAATAAACATATCCCTCACTCTCAAGTTTCCTCATATACCACTTTATAATCCATCTCTCCCTCCCTACTCTGACTGTGCTTTGCTTTTTTGTTTTGTTTACACTGTGGTAAAATATACATAACATAAATTCCGCTTTGCTTTTTAACTGTTTAATTCTTGAAGTACTGAACCATCTTGCATAATTCAACTTAACCAGCCAAACACATGGTAGATAGATATCATCATACTAGAAAGAAGCAAAGGCGCTAAATACTGCCCTTGCGGTTTTAAAGATATTTTAAAGTCAAACTGATATCTGGAGTCACTAGATATTGTGACACTGGATCTATTCCACTAGATTAAAAAAAATCATACAAAAAATATAAAATATCACAATGAGAACTCAAGGGAGGAGAAAGGAGGTATCTGACTAGTTATTTAAAGCTAATTCATGAACAAAGAATCAAGGCAACCATTATTATTAGTATTAGTACTGACACATTGCAAAGCCCATTGGTAAATAATAGTAATACTAACATATTTTACCTGAATTTCAGTTGAGTACATACATTCTTCAACAAAATCTCTCCTTCTGTCTTATATAAATACCTCTAACCAAATGTCTAAGGCAGTGTTTCTCAATATTTTTTATCCATGCTCCATTTTGAGAAAAGTAAAAATCTTTAACCTCACTCCGCTAGCATACTGTAGTGATTAAATAGAGGTCAGCCCCTAAATCATATTACCTAAATATGAATCCCATTTCTACCACTAACTAGCCATGAAAATTTGGACAAATTCCTTTATGTCTCCAAGTCTTAGTTTCATCATCTAACAAATGTGGTTTGAATGGAATAATCCATGTAAAGCCTTAGCTCAGCGTCTGGCACACAGTATGTGCTTGTAAACATTAGCTACTATTATTATTTCATAGTAGTAGTAGTTGCCATCATCTGCCTTAAAGTCTATCTTCTGCGTATCCCCTATAGCCAAAAAGATTTTGTCAAGTTTTCATCCATGATTACTACTATAAAAAGTGTACTTCTAATGTAAAAGTATGATAAAACATGAAGTATGCTCCATCGCCCCATCTTATCCTTACCCCATTTAAGAATCACTGCTGTGGAACTTCCCTGCTGGTCCAGTGGTGAAGAATCTTCCTTCCAATGCAGAGGACGTGGGTTCAATCCCTGGTCAGGGAACTAAGATCCCACATGCCACAGGGCAACTAAGCCAGCACGTCACAACGAGCTACCGTGCCTCAACTAGAGAGCCTGTGTGCTGCAAAGTACAGAGCCCACGCGCTCTGGAGCCTGCGCGCCACAACCAGAGAAGAGAAAACCCGCACGCCACAACTAGAGTGAAGCCGGCACGCTGCAGCAAAAGATCCCGCCTGCCTCAACAAAGATCCCGCATGCCGCAACTAAGACCCGACGCAGCCAAAAATAAAATAAATAAATAATAAACAAATCTTTTTAAAAAATAAAGTAATTTAACAATTGAACATCCTTGCCCAACA
Organism: Balaenoptera ricei; assembly: GCF_028023285.1. NCBI lineage: Eukaryota > Metazoa > Chordata > Mammalia > Artiodactyla > Balaenopteridae > Balaenoptera > Balaenoptera ricei. Next base: position 89,590,955 of record NC_082642.1, on the reverse strand, counting down.
GACACTAATTCATCAAAAAAAAAAAATTACTGTTGTAGCAAGAACTCTTCTAGAGTCTGATGTTAAGCTATGATGAAGAAACACCACTATACTACTACTACTACTACTACTACTGTCAGCATGTATATAACACCTGTAAGTCTAAAAACTTTAAAAATATTAAAACTCTCAGGGCTTCCCTGGTGGTGCAGTGGTTAAGAATCTGCCTGCCAATGCAGGGGACACTGGTTCGAGCCCTGGTCCGGGAAGATCCCACATGCCACAGAGCAAGATCCCACATGCCACAGAGCAACTAAGCCCGTGCGCCACAACTACTGAGCCTGCGCTCTAGAGCCCGCGAGCCACAACTACTGAAGCCCACGCGCCTAGAGCCCGTGCTCCGCAACAAGAGAAGCCGCTGTAATGAGAAGCCCGCACACCGCAACGAAGAGTAGCCCCTGCTCACCGCAACTAGAGAAAGCCCGCCCATGGCAACAAAGACCCAATGAAGCCAAAAATAAATAAATTTTAAAAAACTCTCAACATTCACAACCCTTTGACATAGATGTATTATTTTTATCACTATTGAAACTGAGGCACAGAAAATAAGATCACACAGCTAGTAAGTGGTGAAGCTAGGAATCAAATTCAGTCAGCCTGGCTGCAGACTACACACCCTTAACGACTGTGGCATACAATAAAATGTGACACCGTACGATACAAGAAGGTACCTAATAACTATCTCTAAATATTTGAATGCCTGTTATGTTGGATAGGGCAGACACTTATCCTGTGAAAGTCCAGATAATAGAAAATGAATCACTAGTTGGAAGATGCAGAGACACAAATTTTAACTAAACATAATAAAAACCTTTTTAGGAACGAGAGTTATCTGAAAAGGGGCTGAGTTACCTCGGGGGCATTTCATTTTGGCATACCAGGACATTCAAGGAGAGGCTGTGTAGAAATACTTTCATTCATTTTATTAGTCATAATCCTGTTAAAGTCCATCATGGTTGATCTTTTTGTTTGTTCTAATCTTAAAATAATTTCAAATCATGACTGCCATCTATCACGTTAGCATTCACAATTTTATGTAACCTATAAACTTGAAAAGAATGGTTTTTATGTCTCCATCCATGTTAGTGCTGAAAGTATTGATCAGGATAGATATATGTCACCATACACCAATGTGACATACCACTAGACCCCTCTCTCCTCATTGAGATCCACTCTTAATACTCTAGGTTAGTACAATATAAAACACAGGGGAGTTTATCTTTAGAAAACAGGATAGAAAATATATTTAGAATTCTTAATGATTAGGGTATTCAATCAGATGTAAACCCGTTTCATTGTACTATCACATAATCCACATTTCTCTATCACAGTCCCAAAGATTATGATAATAGTGATGATAAAAATTATAGCTAACACTTACAGAGTACTTCCTTTGTGCCAGAAAGTTATAAACCTTTTGCATATATTAAATAACTTAATTCTCACAACAATCTTATGTGGTAGATAATATTATTTGCTCTATTTTGCAGATGAGGAAATTGAGGCACAGCTGGGTTAAATGACTTGACTGAGGTCACACACCTAGGACAGGGCAAAACCAGGATTTGAACCAAGGCATTCTGGCTCTAGGATCTGTGTACTTAACAACAACACTGCCTAGTATTTATTTACTTATTATATGCTGCCTAGTATATAAAATGGTCATACATGAATTTAAACAAAACCACTTACTGCACTCTGGCCATGCACTACACTGTGCCAAGCAGGAATTTAATTTCATCTTTCACAAAGACTGGGCTCCTTCTCACTGGGCATATCGCTGACAGACTACTTAGGAATTCCAGGGGCTTATTTTGGTTTGGGCCAGAGTAGAAGAGTAGAGGGTGCACTAGACCAGGAATCATATCATATAAACTGGGACTTCATTCTAGCTCCTCCCAGGGAATTCCCTGGCAGTCCAGTGGTTAGGACTCGCTTCCACTGCAGGGGGCATGGGTTCGATCCCTGGTCGGGGAACTAAGATCCCACAAGCCTCTCAGCCTGGCCAAAAAAAAAAAAAAAAAAATCTAGCTCCACCTAGTACCTTAACTCGTAAGTTATGGTGAGTGCAAATGAGAGATTAGAAAACAAACTCCCTGATGTTGCTGTCTTTCCACCGTTCAATTGTCCTGCTCTGAAAAGAGCCCATTTTCATTAGGAGACTCAGTATCATTCGGTCTGTGTGATCTTCACCCTTAGCCATACCTTCAGATGCCACGTGCCTAACCTGAACCAATCAGCACATCACTCTCTCAGGCCACAGACTGGGGGAGGAGGGAGGTGGGAAGGGCAGTGATTGGTTACCTAAGATAGTCCAATCAAAGTGAATCTCAGGACTCGCCAGATAGGAATTCTTGGACAAAGATTATCACTTCTTTCTTTGTGAATTCAGGCCTGGAGACCTGACTCTAGGAACCGTCCTATAACAATCTAGTGGTCATCCTATAACCAGGAAGAGAGTCTTTCTCAAAATAGTCACACAGAGAAAGCAATGCTGATGATGGAGAGAAGCCAGATCCTGAACTGCCTAATTGTGTCAACCAATACATTCCCCGTTTTGCTTAAGCTCAGTTAAGCTTGGTTTTTTATCACTTAGAACCACAAAATCATAATTAATTCATTCAATACTTGGCAATGAGCCCTAGCACAAAGTAGGTGCTCAATAACTATTTGAATAAATGTAATAAGTGAAAAAACTCCTTTGAAATTTTGAAAAGCACTACTCACATTAGTATTTTGTTTTGATGGAAAGAGGTCAAGTACTTGTCAATTTATAAGTGTATCAAAGATGGCAAAACAAAGCTCTCATCCTGTCAAAAGTATTTTTTTCTTATCTGCTTACAGTTCTTCTATTTTTCAAAGATGGCAAAACAAAGCTCTCATCCTGTCAAAAGTATTTTTTTCTTATCTGCTTACAGTTCTTCTATTTTCCAAAGATGGCTTTTGCGTCATATATTGTGTTTTATACTATATATATATATATATATTTTTTTTTAGGCTTTTAATGTTATTTATTTATTTATTTATGGCTGTGTTGGGTCTTCGTTTCTGCGCGAGGGCTTTCTCTAGTTGCGGCGAGCGGGGGGCCACTCTTCATCGCGGTGCGCGGGCCTCTCACTATCGCAGCCTCTCTTGTTGCGGAGCACAGGCTCCAGACGCGCAGGCTCAGCAATTGTGGCTCATGGGCCTAGTCGCTCCGCGGCATGTGGGATCTTCCCAGACCAGGGCTCGAACCCGTGTCCCCTGCATTGGCAGGCAGACTCCCAAACACTGCGCCACCAGGGAAGCCCTATATTTTTTTTAATTAATTAATTTTTTTGGCTGTGTTGGGTCTTCGTTGCTGCGTGTGGGCTTTCTCTTTGTTGTGGTGCACGGGCTTCTTTTTGCGGTGGCTTCTCTTTGTTGCGGAGCACAGGCTCTAGGCGCACGGGCTTCAGTAGCTGTGGCATGCGGGCTCAGTAGTTGTGGCGCTCGGGCTTAGCTGCTCTGCGGCATGTGGGATCTTCCCGGACCAGGGCTCGAACCCGTATCCCCTGCATTGGCAGGCGGATTCTCAACCACTGTGCCACCAGGGAAGTCCCTTATACTATACTTTAAACTGAACATTACACATCAGACTTAAACTAAAGTCTTAAGATCCTCTGGATTTAGAACAAACACATATAATACTTTTTGTTTTATAATGCAAAACATTTCTATATCTTCTCCACTTTCTTAGAAGATGGAAAACACCAAGATCACAGTCATTCCATAATAGTGACCCTAAAAGAATTCAGAAATTATAAAGAGATTAACCCTCACACCTTTCCTCTAGAACTATCACTAATTTTTATTTATTTATTTATTTATTTTTTTAAATGGCACAACTTTTTTTTTTTTTTTTAACTTTGGGTTTATTTATTTATTTATTTATGGCTGCGTTGGGTCTTCGTTTCTGTGCGAGGGCTTTCTCTAGTTGCGGCAAGTGGGGGCCACTCTTCATCGCGGTGCGCGGGCCTCTCACTATCGCGGCCTCTCTTGTTGCGGAGCACAGGCTCCAGACGCGCAGGCTCAGTAATTGTGGCTCACGGGCCTTGTTGCTCCGCGGCATGTGGGATCTTCCCAGACCAGGGCTCGAACCCGTGTGCCCTGCATTGGCAGGCGGATTCTCAACCACTGTGCCACCAGGGAAGTCCCTTATACTATACTTTAAACTGAACATTACACATCAGACTTAAACTGAAGTCTTAAGATCCTCTGGATTTAGAACAAACACATATAATACTTTTTGTTTTATAATGCAAAACACTTCTATATCTTCTCCACTTTCTTAGAAGATGGAAAACACCAAGATCACAGTCATTCCATAATAGTGACCCTAAAAGAATTCAGAAATTATAAAGAGATTAACCCTCACACCTTTCCTCTAGAACTATTACTAATTTTTAAACTTTGACTTTATAGGTCTCTCAAGTTTTTCATTTTTCACTGGCTCTCTTAGACCATTCCCATGTTCCTCACATCTACTAACTTATACACTATGAAAGTATATATAAAACTTTAATAATTAGTGCCTAAACTGATGAAAAAAATTACCCCCAGCTTCCCTAAAGTTCCAATAGATGTCTGCTAGGACACATCAAATTTGCTACTGAGAAAAGGTATGTGGGAGGATGAGGGCACACTGAGGGTAGCAAATATATGTTCGCTTTTTAGTTCATTATACTGAGACTTAGCTTGACCTAAAATCACACCACCTTTACAATACTCACAATTGCCCAATAACCACTGAATACCTCCAACAATGAGGAACAATACTTCCCAACTCTCCATTTATGATAACTGCCCCTTTGCAATCAACCAATACTATTCAAGTAAAAGTGAGTGATGACCCTGGAAAAGGAGGAGACTTTAAATATCTACATTCCAGAGGGAACACACACACACACAAACACAGACTGCCTTAATATCTGTTTGTCCAGTGGGTGATAGGGTTGGGAAAAGATGACACCTCCTCAGAGCCAATACGGTACAAGATCAAAACGGGGATGGGGAGCAGGAGATTGCCCAATGATTTGCAGGCGGAGCCTGGCTTCCAGCCATAGCACCCACATTAACTAAGCTGGGATGAGTCAAAATGAAAGCAGTTGGAGACAGAATACACAGCCTCACTTATGAGCCCATTAGGGTGGGCCAAAACTTCCTATTTCCTTAGCAGTTTATCCTCCCCAAAAGTTTCTATGTCAAAAGAAGCTATAACAAAAGAGAACAAGGGAGCTGGCAGCCAGAATGCAGCATTTGTAAGGCCTGATCTTTCCAACACTGCTACATATTCAGTCCTGAGATAAGTCACCTTATTTTAGTCACTCAAATTCCCCATTCAAGCACAGATTCTAAATATGGACATAAATACCCACACCACCACCATCACTACCATAACCCTGCCTATTAAGTGCCTTAGTGTCTCCAAACTGCTTTCAAGATACAGAATGTGGTATCTGTTCCTGTGATTTTTACCCAGATTCACAAAATCTGGCTCCATTTCTGCTGACTCACCTCCCAGTACACACTGCTTGCCTTGTTCTTTAATGTTCCAATAGATGCCTGCTTGGGATTAACTTTGCTATTAAGGAAGTACACAGAAGTAGAAATGTGTGTCAGCAGGGAGGGGTGGCAGGGAGGAGATACTGAGGATAAATCTAATCAAGTGTTTTTCCAACGTGAATATCTTGAAGGAGACAAAATCTGGGTGCTGGTATGCATATGCTTGTATTTTAAAGATGAAAGTCTCCAACAAGTGCAGTTTTAGAAACTCCCACCCAATCCCCTCTATTCTACTTCCTTATTGTTGGTAGATTTAGTAAGCACCCCAGGGTGAAAGAGGAGGTGGACTCTGCTTCCTAAGCTATGCAACAACCTAAAGAGTAGAAGTTGCAATCATGTATACTCTTAAACCTAATTCAAATTTGACTGATTACTACAGGGAACTATCTGTAAAAAGAGGAAACATGAATTTTTCCTTTGCATTCTATTCCTGCTTCCCTGTCTCTGGGCCTACAATTATCTTCCTCAGTAAGACCCTATGCTCAGTAATTTTCTACTGGCATACCAATGTCCAGTTCCAAAGCTGAGTGAGCAAGCATACTTTGTACTTGGGATCTTTATCTGCTTCTACCTTTGTGGAGCTTAATAAAGTAGTGCTCTAAGAGGCAAGCTCTGTGAACTCCTAGGTTACAGTGAATCAAATACTGTTGGCATTAATCATGTCATCTGCTGTACATTCAGGCCTTCCCACAGATAACAGTGCAGTCACATCACCCCTTGTGTAAAGACCTTTGAAGCTTGAGGGAGGATATGTCTAACCCATAGTGGGGACGAGGGACTGGATTCAAGAACCAGCAGAACTCCTAGAGCAGCTCACAAGCCAAAAATGGCCCACTGCCTGTTTTTGTAATTAAGGTTTTACTGGAACACAGCCACGCTCATTCACTGATGAATGAATGAAAAGTGGTCTATGGCCACTTCTGTGCTACAACTGCAGAGTTGAGTAGTTGCAACAGAGACTGTATGACCTGCAAAGCTGAATATTTATTATCTGGCCCTTTACCTAAAAAGTTTGCCAACTCTATTCTAGATGAAAACAGGATCAGTTTTATCAATAATTTGGTAGTGAATTCCAAATACCTAGATTATGCAAACAGTTCTAAAGTGGAGGACAGTGCTAGGAATAGAACTATTTCAAGAAACTGTGCCATAACTTTCTGATACAGGATTTCTACAGTTTATGTCACTAACCTGTATATACCACCACACTGTATAGAATAAGTCAAAAGAGTGCCTGATTTGGGAAGTTCTAAATGTAAAAGTGATTTCACAACAGGATCTGCACGGATGATTAGTTTTAAATCAGAGCTCAATGTTATTCCTCAATATTTGGGACCTGTAAATTGCCACATCTAAGATCTTAGCTCTGAACTTGATCTCTTCCCTCTAATTTCTCCAGAGAAACCCTTATTCAACAAACACTGAGTGGGCACTTACTCTGTGCCAGACCCTGGGTTAGTCCTGGACCAAAATAGAGTTTCTTCTTGGGCCTGACCACACAGTAGGATATTTCAGGAAAGAGATTATCCTAAAAACCACAAGGGACACTTGAAATAGTTCTTACAGTTGAATGATTTTGCTCTGCCACTATTCTACTAGAAGAATCAGTGAGTAGACCCAGTGTTAAGATTTTGCTCTTCCTAGAGTGGGTTATGGAACTTATATCTCTAAGGCAGGGTCTACGACAGATTCAGGGAGTCTCGGATTTGGACCAAAAAAATTATATCTTTATTTTCACTAGCCTCTGGCAAATTCACCATTCCTTCAATTATGAACGTAAGCCACAATAGTAATAGTACACTTAGTAGAATAGACTTTGTCACCAATAGAAATCATAGATATTTTCATATAATATCACATTTGTTACAAATACCTTGAAATACTGTTTAAACACATGATCATTTAAAAATTATCAGAGCTATAAGACCCACTGATAGACAGTAAACTTTATTTACTATGTTAATAAAAACTACCTGTGCTATATCACACATTTTTAAAATATTTTGATAACTATATTTCAATATAATTTGTTTCCTTTATAATTCTATGTATTTTTTTGCAATAAAAACATTATTCCAAAAAAGGAGTCAACAAGGTTTCACCATATTGACAAAGGGGTCCACGGCACAGAAAAGATTAAGACCTAGGGGCCAAAAAATAAACAAACAAACGTAATCACATCTGAGGTAATTCTATGTAGATAAAAACACTACCGTTTTCTGTTAAGTGCCATACACTCATTTTGTTCTCTAATATAAAGCAAAGAGTATAAGTCATTATTTTTAGCAGCCCTCACTTCAAACTGGTTTGCAAATAGTTGTGAACGTGATATATAACAGCCTAGCAGATCCATGGGTTCCCCTGGCAATCATTCTAGTCCAAACATAGAAAACTTCAAACTAACATAACTTTCAACAAGAGAGTTACCAAAAGACAGGGAGAAAAAAGACTGAAAAAAGACAACAAACAAACAAAAAACCAAAACACAACCCTGCTATATATCTATCTACTAATCTGGTTTGCAAACAGTAAAATACAGGCAATACAATTATTTATATTAATGAGATAATGTATGTAAACGAACCTAACACAGTGCCAAATATATACTAGAGACTCACTCTTTTTTTTTTCTTCTGGAATGGTGCCCTGGCATATACTGCAAAATAACGTACGTAAAAATGTATATTCCCTAAATTAACTGACTGAATTATAGAGGAAGGGAGTTAGGATTTAAATTTTGCCACAAATCATTCATAAACAATTGACAAAACAAATCATACTTCATACACGTGTCCAGGTACCCATTTGACAGGAATATTGTGAAAAGGGAACTTTAGGACTAGAAACAGAAAGGTTTAAGCTTAGGAAAGAGAAAGTGCTAGAAGTTACCCTCTGGGCATATAAGCAGGAGGGCTGAGCCCTGCTCTTACACTCTCCTCCCTATTGTTTTTTCTTTCTTTTTTTGTTTTTTAATTGGGGTATAGTTGTTTTACAATGTTGTGTTAGTTTCTACTGTACAGCAAAGTGAAGTAGAGTTCCCTGTGCTATACAGCAGGTTCTCATTAGTTATCTATTTTATACATATTAGTGTATATATATATATGTCAATCCCAATCTCCCAATTCATCCCAGCCCCCCTCCCTTTCCCCCTTGGTGGAAGTCCATACATTTGTTCTCTACGTCTGTGTCTCTGTTTCTGCCTATTGTTTTCTAATGTGACTTATGTAGTGATAACGTAGGTAAAAGATGTAGAAGCAGCCACAATCTTGAGTAAAAAGGAACTCTCACAGTCCAGTGATGATTGGGAAGTACTCTGATTTCAGGGTTTCTCTAACTGAAAAAATTCCCCCCAAATCATGACTTTTAGAAAAATTTATTCTTTCCAATCTATTTTAGGGTAACACAAACGTTAGTGTAAGAGAGACCTATTTCTGTTTGATTCAGTAGGAGGAATTACCTCTATTAGTAGAAAAGCCAGAAGATCTGGCTTCAGATGAGAGTTACGCAAATATCTGGAAAGAAAAGCATAAGAAAATTACAATTATAACTAGATATTCTGTTCTTATTCATCATTAAAAATAATAGCAAATTATTACGCTTGCTTTTTCTATGAATATTTCATAAATTAACCCTCATGAGAGTTTATAACATGAAGAGGTTATTCAGCTCCCACAGGAAAATCATGAATGAGGTCAGGTGGTTTACAAACTCCATGAGATTGTACACTAAATTTGGTGCGTATGCATATATTTCAGATTATTAAAGGGCCATTTAACCAGAAGAACAGTTATCTCTGCCATAGAAAATCTAAAGCAAGAGAAAGCAATAATCCTTCCCAGAGACACAGAGTAAGTCAGTGTTAACATCAGATAAAGTAACCAGGGACTTCTGAATCCAAGGCTCTATCTGACTAGATCATTCTCCTTAAGGGATCACATATCCAAAGAGGAGATTCCCCAATAAAAATAAAACCTCACCTGTTTATGGGAGAAGAAATCATAGGCTGAGGAAGGAATAAAAGATCATTCTTATCAATCAGGCCATTATACTGGTTTTCAAAGGGAATTTGCAAAGCAGGGTAAGTCAGAAAGAATCATCTCATTCAGCAGACACAAATCACCCCAGAGGCAGTGCTGCAGTCCCAAAGTCTAAATGTCTTCCCTTCTGTGGTGAGTTACCTTTAAGCATTATATTCTGTTCTAGGAACAAATTCTTGAGTAGTTCCTTTTAGTTATGTTGAATGTAAGCCAAGTAAACATCTAATGTTCTAGAAAAAGCCATTTTTTAGCTAAACAAAGGCTATCCCTCACCATTCCCAACTCATTCCCATTCAAGAATCTTTCTGAACTCTCTTCCCCTATCACAAAATGTATGTGTGTGTAGAGGGTGGGGTGACTATTAGGCTATCAGATAAATACAGTGTCTGGTAAGTTGAAATTGCCTCAAGCTTCTTCTATTAGACGTATTTTTTAAAACACTGGGTGACACAGTAAGTAGCACCTTCTACAAAGGGCTGTAAAAGAGGAGGAAGTAGTGAAACCCACTTTAATTCATTTCATCTGCATCACTAACAGCCCTCATGAAAGGGAATTAGTAGGAAATAAAACCAGAGCTAAAACATCATTTGAATTATCCACAGCATGGTATCATTCCCAGTATGCCAGTCTTGGCCTCCGGTGCACAAATCATTGAACTGGATAGCTAAAAACAGTAAAGCTTCTCCGCTGTGGCATTCTAGTCACCACTGTTGACCTTCCCAGATCATCCTGTCTTCTCCAAGATAATCATCTATCTGTTCACCACTGATTCCTGCACCAAATTCCATTCTCAACTAGTTTCTTTTTACTAGCAATTCTCTGTACCTGCAGAATCACTAAATACCAAGATTGAAAAGGACCCTGAAGGTTATATCTCCCTACTCCCACTTTATTTCTTGGCAGAATCTTTTCTGTCTCTATCTTCAGTTCCCTTTCTAAGCTTTGTTCCTACCCTCCTCAAAGCTTCCCCCTCCCTCAATGTCTATTCCTAGCAGTTTTTCCTATCACAAACCCCTATATCCTCACTGCCTTTATAAATATCACTGTCCCTATTTCAATATATACCTGTTGGTTCTCCTAACTGAGAACCTGAGTTTCAGTCCCCAGGCATAACTGGTCACTTCGATTCTATTTGGGAAGCCTTCTCCAGTTAAGTCAATCTGATAGAGCCTGTGCCCAAGCCCCAGATGCAGTCTTCCTAATTGCATCTTTGTACTTCCAAACAGTCCCCTAATCGTAGAATGGTCGCATTTTAGACCAGAAAGAAAACTCAGAAATAATCTGGTCCAATGTTTTTCCAACTTTTTTTTTACTACCTTTTAAGACACATGAAATCCATTTTACATCATAATCTCACACACACATAACTGAAAGACGTTTCATGAAATAATACTCTTACTCTGCGAACACACTGAAAATTTCTAGTCTATTCCTTTTTTTTTTTTTTTTAATTTCAGGTTCCATCCAGTAAATAGACTTCACAACCCAATCATCGGATGGAAGCCACAGTTTAGGAAACATTAATCTAGCCCAAACTTCCCATTCACCGAGGAAGAAACTGTAGCTCAGTGGTGAGGTGAGCTTCCCAGCCACAAGAAGGTTGTCCATAAAATTAAACTCGGGTCTGCCTGATAAGTCCCAAACTAGTGTTTCCCACTAAGACCTTCTCCACCCAGTCACCACACCCCGTACCCAAACACCATGCTACTGTACCCTGTCCAGTCACTGATCCCACCCTCTTCTCCAGCTCAGCCCCTCAAAGTTACTGCTCGTTGGTCGGAATCCCCCTGCAGCCGCCGCTTCATGTTCCCTTAGGTCAGAGTCCCCTCACAGTTACTATCCATCGATCGGTCTCCTCCGAGTCGTTGGTCCTTGGTCACAGTTCCCTGCTGTCACTGCTTCATACTTCCTCGGTCATAGTTCCCTCGCAGCCTCTGCCTCGTGTTCTCCGAGGTCAGAGTCCCTCAGCTTTCACTGCTGCTGGGTCGCAGACCCCTCGCGCGCAGCTGAGTCTCAGTCACAGTCCCCTCGTTGTCAGTGCCCCTGGGTCACAGTAGCCTTGCAGCCCCAGCCTCACACTCCCCTCGCTGTCACTGACCCACTCTTCTTTCAGTCAGTCTCCCCGCGGTCCCAGCGCCACAGTTTCTCCTCTCAAATAGAGCCGCAAGGATAGGCACACACCGAGTCCTCACCTGCAGCTCACACTCCCCCGGTCCCTGTCCCGTCGAATTTCTCCTGGGCGCCGCGTCACGGACAAGGGAAGTTGAGGGGGTTGCGGGGAGACGCCCGGGAAAGGCAGCTGACGGAACCGTGGGCCGGAAGTCCCGCCTACTGCCCGCCCACTTGTCACTCCGACCACGACTTCTCCCTGAAAACCACGACCCCTGACACAGTAGTTCCGCCTCCATAGAGGCCCCGGGGACGGAGTGACTGAACCGAAATCCCCAGAGACAGAAGACAAAATGGCAAAGGGTCAGTCTCCATGCGGAACTAGAGTATGCGGTGAAGATACGTATGTATCTTGTAATGAGACACGCTGTGACTTGTCACTCGTGCTCACTGGCAGTCCTTCAAGAAGCGTTAACGCGGTGGCTCCTCTTTTGCCCAGCTCCGGGCTCGGTCCCTTCCAGGCGGACCTGTCTTGGTCCTTCCTATTCTACCCCGGCGCCTGGCGTGGTGCCAGGCACTCGTACCAGCACATTGACAATGCAGATGGCCGCGACGCCTTCCACCCTTGACATTCCGTACCTCCACCCCATGGTCTGCGGCTGCTTCACACAGCGCCACCTTTTCCCTACTTGGTGATGTAAAGAGAATTCCAACCAAGTCCTGTGAAAAGCCCTCTTTCTTCCTGTTATTTCTAACCCAGGTTGGCTCAACAAAATGTGATTCCTAGGAATAAACTGGGGGCTAGCTGAACAGGAACGGATTCAAGGGAGGCCACTGGTAGGAAATCACATGGCAGGGTGTCTGGTGAAGAGAAACTTTTTCCTTTGCTAGAATGAACCTTTGGAGGGGTCCCTTTTGATTCTATAGCTGTAAGGCAAGTAAATACCCAATGTTAGGGAAGAAGTATGTAAAAGAACTTTTTAATGTATTTACTTCTTATTTTTGTCTACATGCTTGACTTGAAAGTGGCTGAGAAGAAACAGGGTGGGTAAAGTTAAGCATCTGCTAAGGAGCCTCCAGGCGAAAAAAAGGATTGTAACCATTCCCTTTCGAGTTTCAAATAGTTATTTGAACAGGGCAGATAGATTAAGGTGCTGCAGATAAGGACAGCTAGCTGGAGAAGACACCAGGGACTCTAAGGGGAACATTACTACAAAGATAGTGGGAATTGGGATAGTAACCAACATAATCTCCGAGAGTCTTAAGGGAGAGCTAATTTCATATACAGCCTGGAAACTCTCAGACCCTGCCACTGGGCAAACCCTGGAGAAAACAAATACATGTTTAAACTAACAAGCTGTGTAAAGTGTAGAGTGGCAAGAGCTGAGCAAAAACACTGGGTGAAAGATAAAAGCAGTCATTCAAAATGTAGGAAAAGCAGTGGGGCTAATGGCAGACTCCGGGAGGGTTCACGCCAAGGAGTACTTCCCAGAACTTCTGCTCCCAGTGTCCTTGTCCCCACGGTGAGCCACAGCCACCTCCTGCCTCTGCAGGAGACCCTCCAGCACTAGCAGGTTTCCAAAACTTGACTCCGTGGCTTAGAAAGATCCAGTGCCTCTGCGTGGTCAGTGAACGGATGCCAGTTTGCATTTCCAGGAATGATATTCACGTTCAGAGCAAAAAAAAGGAGACTGTTTGGAACTTTGCACGTCAGCACTATATGGAGTGTAAGTGGTGAGAGAGGACATCCTTCCCTTTTTCTTCATCTTAAAGGAAACGCTTCCAATAATTCACCATGAAGAATGATATACAGAGTTATTCCGATCTGCTTCTTGAAACGAGTTTGATTCTAAACATGGGCTAAGTGCTTGACCCAGACATCCAGGGCTCAGCAGGATCAACGTAGTCTCTGAGCCTCTTGCTCTGATTCCAACAGTATGATCACATCGCCCTCCATACAGGGCCTTTCACGTTGTAGTTGGTGGAGCAGCTGGTGTCCTACCTGAACTCCATGTGCATGTGTATGCACTGTACCTGTAAGAGCCTGTCCTACCCAGAACCTGGTAACCCTCACCAGCTTGATGGTCTACAGACAACTCTGTCCATGATGGTGTCTTGGCAATGATTAGGCTGAAACCATCTGAGAGGATCTTAGGACACTGCATATTGACCTAAGGAGCATCTTGCTATAAGGTGATATTAATATTTCCTATATGGGAATTCACTGTAGTTATGTTTGATTAATAATATATTATTTGATATTCCTCATTTCCAAAAAAAAAATGTAGGCTAAAAAACTTTATGCACAAATAAACTGATCTCAGTGTTATTTATAATAGCGAAAAATTAGAAATAATCAGTCCCTCAATAAGGACATGGCAAAAATAACCAATGGTGTATAACCTAATGGAATAAGTACAACTATTAAAGTATGCTAGTGAAAACTGCAATCAAATAAAATGGCAAAAAAATTGCACATGACATTATGAGAAGTGAAAAATCAGGTTACAAAATTATATACATGATTTTTTTAACCCTGCAGAAAAAAAAACACCACTAGTTATGTTTGAACAATTGAATTATGAATTCTCCCTACTTTTTTCTCTACCTTCCAAATGTAATATGTTATAAAGAAATCAAAACATTAAAATATAAGGCCTAAAACTCAACAGACTCAGTTGCCAAACTGCCAACTTTATTTTGTCAAGATATTTAACAATATAAAAAACTTTATATTTCTTCATGGTCATATCTTTTTCCAGCTTTCAAAGATTCAATAGTAGAAACAGCCAAATGCCGCTACAACACAGAATAAACTGTCCTAAAAAAACAAACAAAACAGAAAACAAACACACAAATCCAGAATGTTAGTACTAATGAAGGACTAAGGGCAGCACAGATGTGAAATTAACATCTCAGATCTTTGCCAATTTTCAATCATGAAGACTCTCTCCCTTCTTTAAGAAACAGGTTTTCCAGAGTATAACTATAAATTTGCTTGCCTCAGGGTAGCTACAAAATTGCTTGCTAAATGGGTAGGATAAGTAAAGAATTAGATTTCTTGAATGAAGAAATAAAATGCAAACTAATGTACTTTATGTAATGTTTATTCATAAAACAAGTATTCCTGTTTTTCCTGATTTATCAAAGAAATAATATAATTAAAATGCTTTGAGTTTCTTGGAGTAAATGCATTACCCAACCCAAGGTTATTATAGTTTCACAGATAACGAAAATACAGCACCTTGTCATAAATTCTGGATAAGGACAAATGATATCTGGTTGTTTGTTCTTAATTGATAAAATTCATTTGTCCATCTTTTAACTCAGAATCTCAAAATGTGCTCCAGATCCTAGTTAAATTTGTTAAAACACTTTTTAGGTACTTATTACAGGAGTTCCACCTGCCTCAGCAACTCCTAACTCACCAACCTCACCTCCAGCCTGGCAATGATGGGAGAAAATATGAGTTCAAGTACCCGATTATTAACCAAAAGCAAATTCTGTGGTTAGCCCACTTCCCTGGCTCCTTGGATGGGATTACTGTGAGCTGTGTTCTCAAACAGTGCTATCTGTGGTGAGGGACCTATTTTTTTGTTTGTTTTAACTGCCAATCCCTTATGAACTGATACTTTCATAAAATACAATAGAAATTAATAACTAAGAAAATGAAATGAAAAAAGAAACATACAAATATAACCAAAACTTATTAGATTCAATGAACATAAAATTACTTTGTCAAATTCCATGAGCGTTTCTAAACCCTTACACATTATTTATGTACTTATCTTGTTGAGGACCTATAACAAACAGTTCATAGACTGGCACTGGTCTGTGGACCCCACTTTGGGGCTGTTCTTACAATGCCACCCAGAGTTCTCCATCAGGACTGAGCCCTGGTTATCCACAGCAATTATCAGCTCAATAGTATATGCTTTTCTCTCCCCTCTCTCATTTCCTCATCTTCTATTGGTCCTTCCTGGGATCTTCTCCCAAATAAAGTACTTTAAGTTCTAAAAAATGAAGCCTAAATAAACACTCAACAAACTGAACTAAAGATACAGTAGACTAACTCAGCAACCTAGACCAGGCTTTCAAAAATTATTTTTAGACAGCGCCCCAACTAATCCTGTATTCTAAAACCTGATCCTGATAATCTTTAAAGCAGCCACAACTACTGAAGCCTGCACGCCTAGAGCCCGTGCTCCACAACAAGAGAAGCCACCGCAATGAGAGGCCCACGCATCGCAACGAAGAGTAGCCCCCTCTCACCGCAACTAGAGAAAGCCCGCGCACAGCAACGAAGACCCAATGCAGCCAAAAATACAATAAATAAATAAAAATATAAATAAATTTATTTTTAAAAAAATATATATATAAGGCCACTACAGAAGCTGGCACATAATAGGAGCCCAGAATTATTTGTTGAATGAATGAACTGTATTATATAAGGACTCAGAGAAATACGCAGTTTTAACTCCAAAAAGCAGGAAAAACCACCACCTGAGCTTTATTTACCCTTCCCCTAGAAAGCTGATAAATGAAGATTTACATAGTACTTCCCACTGTTCAGCCTTTGATCCCTAGGGCAGCTGAGCATAAAATAAAACTTTGGTAGGACCATAGAATTTTAGAGCTGAAAGGTACCTTAAGATCATCTACACAAGCAGCTTCCATACCTGGCAGTAAGTATAATCATGTGGAGAACTTTTTTAAAAATTCAGATTCACTGATCCAACCCCTGGCTTGTTTGATCAGAATCTATTGAGCAGAGCCTTAGCATCTGTATTTTAAACAAGTTCCTCAAATTATTCTTAGGCAGTCACAGCCAGTCTTTAGGAAAATCTAGTACAGCTTCCTAGTGTTACTGATACAACCACAGAAAAGTTCAATGATTTACCTAAAGTCACTTAATTAGAAAGTTACAGAGCTAGAAATGGAACCTCTCTCCTAATTCACCCAATCTAGTTCTTTTCTACCCTACTGTACTTTAATTCTGACTCTACTAATTCACAGCCTGGGAGCATTTGGATAGAAGATGGGAATATTTCTGGAAGCAAGTACAAAATAACAACATATGATTAAAATACATGACATTCATGTCAATAACATACCAATGTTTAAATGAAACCTCTTTTTAAAAATTCCTCTTTACTTTTGTTTAGTTTTGAGAAATAGTTTTAAGATAAAGTAATTAATTTTATTACTGAAAGGAAAATCACCTTTGCTCATGGAATCCCTGCCACCCAAATTTCTTTGCAGCTTAGCAAACTGCTATATGTCTATTAGCACCAAATAAATAATATGCGATTTCCACATTTAAACTTGTGAAGAGTTACATCATAAAGTATCCTTGCCTATAAGCAGCACTCTAGGTTTCTGCTTTAATAACACAAACGAACAGTAAAATCATCTTATCCAGAAGAAGTCTCAGACAAATGTCTAAAACTAAAGTGTCCTCAGGGACTTCCCTGGCGGTCCACTGCAGGAGGCACGGATTCAATCCCTGGTTGGGGAACTAAGATCCCACATGCCGTGTGGCACGGCCAAAATAAATAAATAAATAAAGTGTCCTCACATCTTAACAAATAGTAAGTGATTTGATTTGGAATGCCCACGTGACCTTAAGAAAGGAAAAAAAGGGTTCCAAATAGGCTTACATTCATGAAAACATCATGAGTACAGTTGTCAGCGTCAGCATCCCAGAAACAGCGAGCAGCCATGCTAAAAAGTCAAAGAATAGAGAATTATCAACAATATAACAAGGATCTGAACTATATATATCTGCCACAAGCAAAAGTCTTCCTTGATACATTCTTATACATCAGTGCTTCCAAACCTTTTCACAGAACGAGATGACATACAGAAGATCATATTTGTACAGCAGAGTATACTGGGTAAACTAGAAGGGACTGGAGTCATAGATAAGGCTGCTTTCAGCTGGAGGTGACCAGCCCAGGGGTCTAGCAGCCTCAGACTCTGATGGCTGCCTGATGGCCTGATGGCTGAAGTCACTGGTAGTCTGGGTGGGAAGCTCTGTTATAGATTATTTCAGGTAAGATATCTATGTGTGACTTTTAGAGGAAATAATACCTACGACTTATGGCTAAAATGGGCTCAATTCCTGCACAATAATATGAGAAGGTAGGTCTGGAAAGGACCCAACAAATTATTTAGTCCAACCTGATCATTTTATAGAGTCACAGAAAAGAAAGGGGCAAACTCTGAACTAGAATTCAATCTTCTAACTAATTCTAAATCCAGTATTATCTCTAGAGGATGCTATACTACCTCTAAATTCTAAAATTAGCCATTCTCCTCTCCCCAGTTCTTGGATAAGAAAAAATGTCAGTAAAAATAAAAGCCTATTTAAAAGTGGAAACAACTTAAATACCCAGAAGTATTGGATTGGTAAACAAAATTAAGGTATTTCTTAGCAATGAAATTCTATGCAGCCATTAAAGGTATTTTTTACAAAAAAAAAAAAACTTTAAGAACATGAAAAGATGTTCACAATATAATGTTAAGTTTAAAAAGTAATTTTAAATTTTTTTTAATTAAATATATGTATATGATTCATCATTAACATTGAGCACTTACTTTGAGCCCCACTGGTCTAAGAGCTTTACATATATTAACTCAATCCTATGAGATAGGCATTATTATTATATCCATTTAATAAACATGGAAACTGAGAGTCAGAGAAGTTAAGTAAACTTGTCCAAGGTCATTTATATAGTAAGTGACAAAGCTTGGCTTTGAATCTACGCAGTTCAGCCTCAAGTCTGTAGAGAAAGGTATATATATACACCATGCTATATTGCTTTAATTTTAAAAGACTTTTTTTTTTTTTTTAGTTTTACATAAAAGAGCTCCCCCCAGCCTAATATTTCACACATTCTTAAATCAAAAAAGTTCCACCTATTTCCAAACTGTAACAGTATGAAATAAAATTAATCTACTTAACTGATCAATCAACAAGTATTTATTTAGCAAGTACCATTTGTCCAGAAAGAGTAAAATCCGGTTTGTCCTCAAACAATTCTCAGCTTAAATAGGTGAAAAAAAATTAATACACAGCAAAAGAATAAGATAATGTATTGTTGGTGCTGATTTATAGGTTATTAGGATTAAAAGGGATTATAATATCTATCTAGATCAAGCCTTCAAGTCCAAGTTGCACAATAGTTGAATTAAATCTGTAGAAGTGCTGAAGAATTTTTTTTTTTTTGGGGGGTTTGTCATATATGGCCTTTATTATGTTGAGGTAGGTTCCCTCTATGCCCACTTTCTGGAGAGTTTTTATCATAAATGGTTGTTGAATTTTGTCAAAAGCTTTTTCTGCATCTATTGAGATGATCATATGGTTTTTTTCTTCAATTTGTTAATATGGTGTATCACACTGATTGATTTGCGTATATTGAAGAATCCTTGCATCCCTGGGATAAATCCCACTTGATCGTGGTGTATGATCCTTTTAACGTGTTGTTGGATTCTGTTTGCTAGTATTTTGTTGAGGATTTTTGCATCTATATTCATCAGTGACATTGGTCTGTAATTTTCTTTTTTTGTAGTGTCTTTGTCTGGTTTTGGTATCAGGGTGATGGTGGCCTCATAGAATGAGTTTGGGGGTGTTCCTTCCTCTGCAGGTTTTTGGAAGAGTTTGAGAAGGATGGGTGTTAGCTCTTCTCTAAATGTTTGATAGAATTCACCTGTGAAGCCATCTGGTCCTGGACTTTTGTTTGTTGGAAGATTTTTAATCACAGTTTCAATTTCATTACTTGTGATTGGTCTGTTCATATTTTCTGTTTCTTCCTGGTTCAGTCTTGGAAGGTTATACCTTTCTAAGAATTTGTCCATTTCTTCCAGGTTGTCCATTTTATTGGCATAAAGTTGCTTGTAGTAGTCTCTTAGGATGCTTTGTATTTCTGTGGTGTCTGTTGTAACTTCTCCTTTTTCATTTCTGATTTTATTGATTTGAGTCCTCTCCCTCTTTTTCTTGATGAGTCTGGCTAATGGCTTATCAATTTTGTTTATCTTCTCAAAGAACCAACTTTTAGTTTTATTGATCTTTGCTATTGTTTTCTTTGTTTCTATTTCATTTATTTCTGCTCTGATCTTTAAGATTTCTTTCCTTCTGCTAACTTTGGGTTTTGTTTGTTCTTCTTTCTCTAGTTTCTTTAGGTGTAAGGTTAGATTGTTTACTTGAGATTTTTCTTGTTTCTTGAGGTAGGCTTGTATAGCTATAAACTTCCCTCTTAGAACCGCTTTTGCTGCATCCCATAGGTTTTGGGTCGTCGTGTTTTCATTGTCATTTGTCTCTAGGTATTTTTTGATTTCCTCTTTGATTTCTTCAGTGATCTCTTGGTTATTTAGTAACGTATTGTTTAGCCTCCATGTGTTTGTCTTTTTACGTTTTTTTCCCTGTAATTCATTTCTAATCTCATAGCGTTGTGGTCAGAAAAGATGCTTGATATGATTTCAATTTTCTTAAATTTACTGAGGCTTGATTTGTGACCCAAGATGTGATCTATCCTGGAGAATGTTCCATGCGCACTTGAGAAGAACGTGTAATCTGCTGTTTTTGGATGGAATGTCCTATATATATCAATTAAATCTAACTGGTCTATTGTGTCATTTAAAGCTTCTGTTTCCTTATTCATTTTCATTTTGGATGATCTGTCCATTGGTGTAAGTGAGGTGTTAAAGTCCCCCACTATTATTGTGTTACTGTCGATCTCCTCTTTTATAGCTGTTAGCAGTTGCCTTATGTATTGAGGTGCTCCTATGTTGGGTGCATATATATTTATAATTGTTATATCTTCTTCTTGGATTGATCTCTGGATCATTATGTAGTGTCCTTCCTTGTCTCTTGTAACATTCTTTATTTTAAAGTCTATTTTATCTGATATGAGTATAGCTACTCCAGCTTTCTTTTGATTTCCATTTGCATGGAATATCTTTTTCCATCCCCTCACTTTCAGTCTGTATGTGTCCCTAGGTCTAAAGTGGGTCTCTTGTCGACAGCATATATATGGGTCTTGTTTTTGTATCCATTCAGCCAGTCTATGTCTTTTGGTTGGGGCATTTAATCCATTCACGTTTAAGGTAATTATCGATATGTATGTTCCTATGACCATTTTCTTAATTGTTTTGGGTTTGTTTTTGTAGGTCCTTTTCTTCTCTTGTGTTTCCCACTTAGAGAAGTTCCTTTAGCATTTGTTGTAGAGCTGGTTTGGTGGTGCTGAATTCTCTTAGCTTTTGCTTGTCTGTAAAGCTTTTGATTTCTCCATCAAATCTAAATGAGATCCTTGCCGGGTAGAGTAATCTTGGTTGTAGGTTCTTCCCTTTCATCACTTTAAGTATATCATGCCACTCCCTTCTGGCTTGCAGAGTTTCTGCTGAGAAATCAGCTGTTAACCTTATGGGAGTTCCCTTGTATGTTATTTGTCGTTTTTCCCTTGCTGCTTTCAATAATTTTTCTTTGTCTTTAATTTTTGCCACTTTGATTACTATGTTTCTCGGCATGTTTCTCCTTGGGTTTATCCTGTATGGGACTCTCTGCGCTTCCTGGACTTGGGTGGCTATTTCGTTTCCCATGTTAGGGAAGTTTTCGACTATAATCTCTTCAAATATTTTCTCTGGTCCTTTCTCTCTCTCTTCACCTTCTGGGACCCCTATAATGCGAATGTTGTTGCGTTTAATGTTGTCCCAGAGGTCTCTTAGGCTGTCTTCATTTCTTTTCATTCTTTTTTCTTTAGTCTGTTCTGCAGCAGTGAATTCCACCATTCTGTCTTCCAGGTCACTTATCCGTTCTTCTGCCTCAGTTATTCTGCTATTGATTCCTTCTAGTGTAGTTTTCATTTCAGTTATTGTATTGGTCATCTCTGTTTGTTTGTTCTTTAATTCTTCTAGGTCTTTGTTAATCATTTCTTGCATCTTCTCAATCTTTGCCTCCATTCCTATTCCGAGGTCCTGGATCATCTTCACTATCATTATTCTGAATTCTTTTTCTGGAAGGTTGCCTCTCTCCACTTCATTTAGTTGTTTTTCTGGGGTTTTTTCTTGTTCCTTCATCAGGTACATAGCCCTCTGCCTTTTCATCTTGTCTATCTTTCTGTAACTGTGGTTTTTGGTCCACAGGCTGCAGGATTGTAGTTTTTCTTGCTTCTGTTGTCTGCCCTCTGGTGGTTGAGGCTATCTAAGAGGTTTGATGGGAGGCTCTCAGTGCTGAAGAATTTTAGAGAATTTAGAGAGTAGAAAAAGCCAAAGAAGATTTCATGAAGGAAGTAGTGCTTAAGCTGAGCAGAACCAAGTGAAAGCATGAATATAAAAATGTATTTAATAAGTATTTGTTGAGTATTATATACGAGCAAAGTGCTAGGTGCAAATGATACAAAGATGCATAAAACACAATCCTTGCTTTCAAATTGTGGTCTCTTTACACAATTTCCCAATAAAAGGAACCAGAGCTCCTTGGAGAAACAGCCAATTCTAGGGCCATGGCTGTAAATGTACAAGATAAACCTGGGACACTTGGGTCATATCAAAACCCTGGGCTATATCAAAAAGAATTTTATAGGGACTTCCCTGGTGGCGCAGTGGTTAAGACTCTGCACTCCCAATGCAGGGGGCCTGGGTTCGATCCCTGGTCAGGGAACTAGATCCCACATGCATGCTGCAACTAAGAGTTCGCACGCCACAACTAAGCAGGCCACTTGCCACGACTGAGACCCAGTGAACCAAATAAATAAATAAATATTTTTTTAAAAGAATGTTATATTTAAAGATATACATACACACATTTATGTATATATATTTTTTACACATATGTGTATATATATTTATATTGATAAAGTTATGTCAAAAGACTTAGAAGAAATATGATGGAACACTTTGTAGCAGGCCAATGCTCCCACCAAGTCAATTAGAAATACTGAATAAAATGAATCAGAGAGCTGCTGAAGCAAATAGGACTAGGGGAGCCAAAATTCCAGAGAGGTGAACCACATGAGGTAAGCTGATATTCTGCAGCGAAGTTCTCCCTGGGGCATTTGCCAGCTCTGGGCACAGAGCTAGAGGCTGAGAGCCTGGGCTCTGCCCAGGTAGAGGACCAATTACTGAGTGAAAAAGAAACCAGCAGGACTGCTGGCAGTCTTGCAGGGCCGGGGGGGATAAAATTGGAGGCTTGAGGGACCAAGATCCGTGTGAAAAAGGAGAGAGTAGAACTGAGCCAGTCACACAGTAGGTTTCCTCTCAAGACGTGTGCTGAATTCTGAAACTACATAAGCAGGAACCTAAAAAGCTATGTGTGGTAGGCAAAATAATGGCCCCCCCACCAAATATGTCTATGTTCTAAACCCCAGAACCTGTGAATATGCTATATTACATGGCAAAAATGGTTTTACAGATGTGTAACTAAGGATCTTGAGATGGAGAGATTATCCAGGTGGGCTCAATGTAATCACTAGGATCCTTATAAAAGAAAGAGGGAGGCAGGAGGGTCAGAATCAAGAGATATTTGAAGATGCAATGTTATTGGCTTTGAAGATGGAGGAAGGGTTTATGAGCTGAGGAATGCAGGTGGCCTCTAGACGATGGAACAGGCAAGGGAATGGACTCTCCCCCAGAGCCTCCAGAAGGAATACAGTCCTGCCAACACCTTGATTTTAGCTCAACAAAACCCATTCTGAATTTATGATCTCTAGAACTGTAAAATAATATATTTTTGCTTTTTAAGGAAACTAATTCATTAAAGAAAAAGCCTCTGAAATGAAGAATAGTTTAATGCTGAGGAGACAAGGACTAAAAGTCAGTACCTGCTGAGGCTGGGGTTCCAGGTTCTTGGTTGAAAGATCTGGAGGGCTACATTCAAGACAGAAGGGTGAGCTAAAGACAGAGAGAGACTTATCAAATCAGCAACCCAACCTCAACTCAGCTCAGTATCTGATTGGATTACGGTAAGTAGCCCATATTCTACCTGAATTATAAAGGAAAGGGTTAAACTTCTCTGGAGGAAAATAATATTATCTGGAAGTTTTACAGTTTTTTTTTTTTAACACAATGTCCAGGACTCAAACTAGGCATGCCAAGAGACAGAGCCATATGAAAGATTAACAAGACAAAAAAATAATCAAAGAAAACAGGCTCACATGTGATCCAGATACTAGGGTAAGCACTGTTATGACCAAAATGCAAAAAAGGAGGAGAGAGGGAGGATGGAGAACATAGATAAAAAATAAAGAATTTCAATATACAATTAGAATCTACAAAAAAAAAGTTTTATGAAAAAAGAATTAAATGGGAATTCTAGACCTGAAAAATATAATAACAAATTAGGAATTCAGTTGGTGGGTTTAATAGCAGATTAGACACAATGGAAAAGAGGATTAGTGAACTGAAGGACAGGTCAATAGTAAAATATCCAAACTGAAGCACAGAGAGAAAAAACAAAAATTCAGAAAAGAGCATCATAAATTACAGTAAAAAGATCTAAATACTTGTTATTGGAGTCCATAAAGGATAGCAGAGAGCAAATGAAGCACAGGTAATATTTTAAAAGATAATAGCTATATATATAGCACCCAGATTTTAGTTTCTAATGCCATTCTCCCATACAATGAACCAAGGCTCCTTAGGGAAATGGCTGATTCTAGGGCTGGGGCAGGGAATGGATAAGGTGGGGCATCTTATAGTGCCAGTAAATAAGGTTGTGCTCAAAAAACCCACAATAGTAGGGTATGTGAAAGGGACCCAGGAGTCAGCTGAAAGAGCTCTCAATGGCCAAAGCTGGAACAATTTGAGCAACAAAATAAATAAAGTAGTACCAGATTATAATCCAAATTATAAAAATCCATAGTCCACACTGAAATAAATAAATGACTGAATAAATAAATAAATGAGAGAGAACAGACAAATCTCTTATGCTGAAAAATTCCAAGTAATTTACGTAGACACTCTGCCCTCAAGGAGGTGGAGCATAACTCCTTGCTCCTTAAGTGTGGGCTGCACATAGTGATTTCTTTGTAAAGAGTACCGTATGGAAAGGGGAAGAAAGAGTAACTTTATAGTGAAAAACCTGACAAGTACTACTCAGGCAGGGATCAAGGTTAACATCAACAGTAATATGTAATGTTGACAGTATGTACCCTGAAATGATATAATGAGAACAGCACTTTACCTCTGTGATCTTCCTCCCCAAAACCTATAATCCCAAACTAATCATGAGCAGACAAATCCTATTTGAGGCATATTCTACAAAATACCTAACCAGTACTTCTCAAAACTGTCGAGGTCATCAAAACCAAGGAATGTCTGAGAAACTGTCAGATTTAGATCTGATTAAGACTAGATCTAACTACTTATTTACTAGAAATACAGGAGCTAGAAGACATACTAAACAATACCATGGGGATACAATCCTCAAATACCAGAATGTACCAGTTTAGTCAGAAGACTAAAGAGACATGTAATGTGGTATCCTAGATAGGATCCTAGAACAGAAAAGGGACATTAGGTGAAAACTAAAGAAATCCAAATAAAGTATGAACTTTAGTTAATGATAATGCATCAATATTGGTTCATTAATTGTGACAAATGTACCATACTAATAGAGGATGTTAATAATAGAAGAAACTGGATGTGAAGTACTTAAGAACTCTCTGTACTATCTCTGCAACTTTTCTGTAAATCTAAATTATTCTAAAAGATTTATTTAAAAAAAAGAAACAAAGATAATGGTTAAGACTTTTCCCAATCTGATACAAAACAGATTCAAGCGCCCACAAATTCAAAAGGCCCTGAGAACCCCAAGTAGAATAAATACAAAGAAAACCATATATCATTATAGTAAAAAGGCAATGAGAAAAACATTTTAAAGTGGCTAGGAAAAAAGACACATCACCTCCAAAGGAACAATAATAAGGCTTAGAGCTGATTTCTCAACAGAACCAACTGAAATCAGAAGACAATGTAATCACATCTTTAAAGTACTGAAAATGGAAAGGCATATATGCTTTCCTTCTATCTCTTTCCCTTAAGGAATGTAAATAAATGTAGTATTGAGCCATCTTCAACCATGCAGATGAGGACACAGCAGAGCAAGACAGGAGGGCCTATATCCTTGACAGCAGTGAAGCACCTCACCAGGCTTGGACTCCTATCTGGTGTGTTTTGAGAAAAGAAATAAAGCGTCTGTGTTTTTTCAAAAAAAAAAAAAACAAGGAATGAAGGAAGGGAAGGAAGGAAAGGGAAGGGAGGGGAGGGGAGGGGAAGAAGAAGCTACCAATGGCCAAAGATGGGACAATTTGAGCTTCAGTGAAGATACTAACTGCAATTGATTTAAACACATCACATATATTTAAAACCATGGGTTCATGGATAGAAAAAAAACTCATTGGTAGCCTTTGGAGGATGCTAGGGAACCAATTCACTACTCTGAAAATAGGTAAATTTATCCCTCCTTTCCTATACAAACTGTATCTCATTGTAATGAAACAAATGAAAGAAAAAAAAGTCATTCTTAATAGAAGAATTCCAGCTAATAAATAAAGAACAATGATAGAAGATCACTATCTTGTAACCTGTGATGAATAATGGATCTAGGACAGATGCTAAAATCATTAATGGTAAAGCTGATAGGGATCTTTATAATAGATGGATCTATCCAACAACATCTGAACTCCATGATCAATCTTAACAATAAAAATAGGAACAGCCAGACATTTTTGTGCCTCCTGATAAGATGCAATAGAATGTATACTAAACACCTATGTACTATTCTTGCCCAAAACTCAAACCTATCACTGATTAAGACTAGATGTAACTACTTATTTACTGGAAATACAGGAGCTAGAAGACGTACTAAACAATACCATGGGGATACAATCCTCAAATACCAGAATGTAAGAAACTCTACAAGACAAACAACCCAATTTCCTCAACAAATAAATGGCAAGGTTAAAAAAAAAGGGGAGGAGGGAGGAGAAGCAAAATGACAGACTAAAAGAAATTTAAGAGACATATCAACCAAATGCAATGCGTGGACTTTGTCTGTATCCTGACTTGAACAAACTGTAAAAAAAAATACACATATACACATACACACGCACAAAAACACACATATACATACATGCACATGTATATATGAGACAACTGGGAATAATTAAAAGCTAACTGAATGTTTTATAATATTAAGGATTTTCAATATTTACATGTGATATTTTATTATGTTGAAAAGGGCCCTTATATTTTAGAGATATATACTGTTGTATTTACAGATGAAATGATATGATGACTAGAACTTGCTTCAAGATAATCGGGTGGGGTCAGGGAGAGTAGATGGAGGTATAAATGAAACAACATGGGTGTGTGTTAATAACCTTAAAGATAAGTAATAGACATATGGGAGTTCCTTAGTCCCTGTACTTTTTCATATGCCTGAAATTTTAGATGATAAAAGTTTTAAAAGGAAGTGGGGAAGGCCTTATATGCCATGCTTTAGAGTTTAACCTGATCACATTTAACAAAGTCAGTCAGGACAAGTTTGAGGAGTTTATACTATACAGGGCTTGAAATAAACTCTGTAGAGTTTAAGAAAAGGAGGTGAGGGTGTACTTCTGGGAGACTGGTCTGCTGTGTGAATTGCAGAGGAGAGAGATCAGAGTCTGGAAGTGCTGATAAGGGGCTGCTAAGCAACCCTGCCATCCAGGTTATAGTGCGTGCAATGAGAGAGAGCAACGGCTACATAAGATAAAAGAGAGTTCCACGCTTTTAAGCCTGAGTCACTGGAATCTTGGTAACAAGGCAGGAGACAGAGAAATGAAAATGAGAGGCTTATTTGAGGAGAGGAAGGGAAAAGAAATATGCAACTCTATTTGAACACGTTGACTCTCAGATGACAGAATAGTAAGTATTTCTTAAGTTTCTCTGTGGTGAAGAACTCTCCTGAAGCCTTTTGACCGAATGGTAGAGGGCACCACGGTGAAGAGCACTGTGCGAGGAGTCAGAAGCCTGGGCTCTATTAGTGAGCCTGACGCCAGCCAGATCTAGAATGTTGGGCAAATCATGCTGAACCTCGTAAGTGTCATCATAAAATAAGGGGACTGGACACCAGAAAGAATCTGCATTCTCTTCCCAAGCAAACATTCTATAGTGAAAATTCTCAGTGATAGTATCTACAAGGTATTTTTTTTTATTCATCCAGCAAATATTTTCATACTTTCTTATAAAATACTGGACTAGGCACTGTTTACAAAGGGAAACAGGAGATTAACACTTGGGCACAGGAAAAGACAGGAAATACAGATTTTTTTTTTTTTTTTTTTTTTTTTTTTTAAATGACGATTAGGCTTGGCAAGTTTTTTTTATTTATTTATTTATTTATTTATTTATTTATTTATGGCTGTGTTGGGTCTTCGCTTCTGTGCGAGGGCTTTCTCCAGTTGTGGCAAGCGGGGGCCACTCTTCATCGCGGTGCGCGGGCCTCTCACCATCGCGGCCCCTCTTGCTGCAGAGCACAGGCTCCAGATGCGCAGGCTCAGCAATTGTGGCTCACGGGCCCAGTTGCTCCGCGGCATGTGGGATCCTCCCAGACCAGGGCTCGAACCCGTGTCCCCTGCATTGGCAGGCGGATTCTCAACCACTGCGCCACCAGGGAAGCCCGGAAATACAGATTTTGAACTTGCCAATACAGGAATGATGGTTTGAGGTAATGAGAATGAATGAGCTCATTGAAAAAGCACACAGAAGAGCAGAAGAATAAGAACTGAGCCTTGAAGAAAGCTCACAGCTGGGGATGTAGGGGAGAAAGAAGAAACAGTTTAGGAGAGAATAATCAGTTAGAAAAACAGAAGAGAAACAAGTTACGTAAGTGACATGGGGGCCAAAAAAACCAGAGTGAATTTTAAAAAACAGAAGCCCAGGTCAATAACAATAGCTATGAAAATTGTCACTCAGACAACTTTAAAGATATTAATTTAGGAGGATGGTAGGACCAAAAACCAGGCAACAAGGAATATGGGAGGAAACATATATACATAATCCTACACTCTCTTTGGGAGCATATATACATAAACCCTGAAAGACGTACTAGCCTACAGATACTATGAAAAGTGAGTTACCCCATGGAGCTCACCCAGACTGTCAACCTCGCTGCTCAGTACCAGGATCTCTTCAGTTCACAGCTGCATTTTATTATACCGTCCATTCCTCTCACTCTTGCAAAGACACTATCTTACTGGATTGTCGAGAAGATGAACACCCAATAAGAAATATATAAAAATAAAAACAAGAAGGAAAAACCAACTACTCACAATACACCTTCCCCTCTTTTTTCTCCAATCACTACTTGCACCACCATTTTATATCGGTCAAATCCCATTTCTGGAAAGAAAAAATAAGAAAGTTATCTATAAGCAAATATATGGTAAAATTACTTAATGAAGGCAAATTTGCCTAGAAATGAACATAAGCATTCAGTCTACAAGCACTTACTGAGTATGATTATAAGCTTGGGAGTCAGACTTGAGGACAAATTCTAACCATAAGCTTAGTAAGTGTGTAACTTTAGACGAGTTATTTAACTTTTTAGTTTAAGTCTCCCTCAACTGTTAAATGGGAATATCACTACCTTCCTCCTGGGGGTGTTGTGAGGTTACATGAGACAAGCTGCCTCCTGTCTCTACCCATTTCTCTTCCATAGTAGTCTCTCAGTAGGTCTTAGCTTCCTTCCTTTCTCCCCTACTCTAAGTCAGGTAATGAGCTAGGCCCTCAAGATACAGAGATAAATAAGATGCTCTTCTTGCCTTAAAGAACTCGTAGTAGTTGGGAAGGCAAACATGGAAAATAAAATGAAAATGCAATATAGTAATAATTCAAAGAGAGGCACGTATAAGGTACATTAGGAGCACAGAGCTGGATGGCTCCTCCCTTTGATCGGGCAATGGGGAAGGGATGACCCGAAAAGGCTTCTTGGAGGATGCGATAAGTGAGCTGAGTCCTGAAAGACGAGTGAGAATTTACCAGACGGACAATGTTTCTCCATTCTATGGAGGGGGATAGCATATGCAAAGACACGGAGCATGAGATCTTTAGAAAAACGCAAGCTGTTCAGTAAGATAGAAAATAAACCATAAGATTCTGGAGAATACTGGCATGGCCTAGGACAACTCAGCTGCTTCCCCCAAAACTATACTGCTAAAACAGCAAAATCCTGAAAATCCTCCCCAACACCAAATCTGGGGGACAGAAAACTGAATGGGCATCTTTATCTTCCCTCCTTTCTGACCAAGGAATAGGGGAAACAGTGAAGAAAAAAAAAGTGAAACAGGCAAAGTTGAGACAGAGCCAATCCCTTTTTTTTTTAAATAATCTTTCTCTTAATTTAGTCTTATTTCGTTTTTTTATATATATAAAAATTTATTTATTTTATTTATTTATTTTTGGCTGTGTTGGGTCTTCGTTGCTGTGCACGGCATTTCTCTAGTTGTGGTGAGTGGGGGCTACTCTTTGTTGTGGTGCACGGGCTTCTCATTGCGGTGGCTTCTCTTGTTGCGGAGCATGGGCTCTAGGCGCGTGGGCTTTAGTAGTTGTGGCACGCGGGCTCAGTAGTTGTGGCTCGCAGGCTCTAGAGTGCAGGATCAGTAGTTGTGGTGCACGGGCTTAGTTGCTCTGCGGCATGTGGGAACTTCCCAGACCAGGGCTCAAACCCGTGTCCCCTGCATTGGCAGGCAGATTCCTAACCACTGTACCACCAGGGAAGTCCCAAAGCCAACTCTTTTTGATGAAAGTAAAAGCTCCAGGATTATACAGTAAATTAGGCAAACAATCTGAACACTTACAGGAACCCTTCCATTGTGGGACATGAACCCTAATTCAGTATACTTAATAAAATCTCAGAAGGAGACAGAGCCCAAGTTATTTTTAAAAAACAGTGCACACAGCTCAGCTGAGCTTCCTCCTTTCTCTACCCATTCCTCTTCCTCCTTTTCTCATACCCATGCTTTAGAAATGTGGCTAGAATATTAAATGCCCATCACTTAAAACACAGTTCTGAGGGAAAAATAAAATAGTCTTAGACACCATAAAACTCCTAGAAGAGAGCATAGGCAAAACATTCTCTGACAAAAATGATACCAATGTTTTCTTAGGTCAGTCTCCCAAGGCAATAGAAATAAAAACAAAAATAAACAAATGGGAGCTAATCAAACTTACAAGCTTTTGCATAGCAAAGGAAACCATAAAAAAATGAAAAGAAACATACGGAATGGGAGAAAATATTTGCAAATGATGTGACAGACTAGGGCTTAATCTCCAAAATATACAAACAGCTCATACAGCTCAACAACAAAAAAACAAATAACCCAATTGAAAAATAGGCAGAAGACCTTAATATAGACAGACATACAGATGGCCAGTAGGCACATGAAAAGATGCTCAACATCACTAGTTATTAGAGAAATGCAAGTCAAAGCTACAATGGGGGACCACCTCACACCCGTCAGAATGGCCATCATTAAAAAGTCTACACATAACAAATGTTGGAGAGGGTGTGGAGAAAGGGGAACCCTCCTACACTGTTGGTGGGAATGTAAGTTGGTGCAGCCACTATGGAAAACAATATGGAGGTTCCTCAGAAAACTAAAAATAGAATTACCATATGATCCAGCAACCCCACTCCTGGGAATATATCTGGACAAAACTATAATTCAAAAAGATACATGCACCCCATGTTCATAGCAGCACTGTTCACAATAGCCAAAACATGGAAACAACCTAAATGTCCATCAACAGATGAATGTATAAAGAAGATGTGGTACATATATACAATGGAATACTACTCAGCCATAAAAAAGAACGAAATAATGCCATTTACAGCAACATGGATGCAACTAGAAATTATCATACTAAGTGAAGTAAGTCAGAAAGAGAAAGGGAAATACCATATAATATCACTTATACGTGGAATCTAAAATATGGCACAAATGAACCTATCTACAAAACAGAAAGAGACTCATAGACATAGAGAACAGACTTGTGGTTGCCAAGGGGGAGGGAGGGAGGGAGAGTGATGGACTGGGAATTTGGGGCTGGTAGATGCAAACTATTATATATAGAATGGGTAAACAACAAGGTCCTACTGTATAGCACAGGGAACTATATTCAATATCCTCTGATAAACCATGATGGAAAATAATATTTTAAAAAAGTATGTCTCTATGTGTATAACTGAGTCACTTTGCTGTACAGCAGAGATTGCCACAACATTGTAAATCAATTACACTTCAATAAAAAAAAATTTAATAAAATAAAATAGTCTTAGATACAGTGGGAGGAGAGTAAAAAAAAAAAAAATCACCCACACCACATCAGAACAAAATTAAAAGAAGCTGAATGGCAATATGCAAAGGTACAACAGCAAAAACAAACCAAAGAATAACAAGAAAAGAAACGTACTGCTTAAAAGACCAAAAAACTCAACCTAGGAGATAATATAAATCAAGGAACAAAGAGAAATTTCTCACAACTGATTCACAATATAGAAAAACATAAGCCCACAAATTCAGTAAAATAAGAACTCAATCAGATTACAAAACAACAGAAAGATGAAAGGGGAGATTATAGACCTAGGAAACAAACTGAATACTCACATGATATCAGTGCAGAACTAATCAATTAAAAATGGCAAGAGAGGGGCTTCCCTGGAAGCGCAGAGGTTAAGAATCCGCCTGCCAAAGCAGGGCACATGGGTTCGAGACCTGGTCCCGGAAGTTCCCACATGCCACGGAGCAACTAAGCCCGTGCGCGAGCAACAACTACTGAGCCCGCACGCCTAGAGCCCGTGCTCCGCAACAAGAGAAGCCACTGCAATGAGAAGTCCGCGCACAGCAACGAAGAGTAGCCCCCTCCCGCTGCAACTAGAGAAAAACCCACGCACAGCAACGAAGACCCAATGCAGCCAAAAAATAAATAAATATATATATATATTTTTTAATGGCAAGAGACAAGACAGACACAAATGAAAACAAATACTGACAAGGTGATCACAAGTATACGTCAAAGAAAAAGGAAGAGATTACGGCAAAGATAATAGATGTGGAAGACAGAGATGATTCAACACATCAATATTTGGTGTCCTAAAGGAGATAATCTAACAAATGGAACCGGAAATGTAATCAGAGATACAAGAAAATTTCCTTGATATGGAAAAAATAAAATCTGCAGA
Organism: Balaenoptera ricei; assembly: GCF_028023285.1. Lineage (NCBI taxonomy): Eukaryota > Metazoa > Chordata > Mammalia > Artiodactyla > Balaenopteridae > Balaenoptera > Balaenoptera ricei. Next base: position 89,557,964 of record NC_082642.1, on the reverse strand, counting down.
TTAACAGACATAAAATGCTCAATACCAAGCCATACCCTAGAAAAACTACTGAGCATCAAGGTTAGGGACAGGGTTCTTTCTGCAGAGAAGGTCAGACTGGCCTCATATTTCTCCACAGTAACATTCAATGCAAGAAGACAGTGAAGCAACATCCATAAAATTCTCAAAAAATAATTAACTCAAAATATTATATTCATCCAAAATATATTCTTGTTTAAAGGCATTCTCAAACATGAAAGAATCCAGGGAATACAGCATTTCTGAGCCCTTCCTGAAAAAACTTACAATAAAATCTCATCAGGTAAGAATTGAACCGGAAAAAAGAACTCAGCAATGGAAATAGCATGGTGAAAGGACTAAATAGTGGGCAATCATTCCATTTAAATATAGAATGAATGCTATAACACTATGGGAAATAGTCTATAGTATACCATTGTTTTTAAAGTATTTATCTGTATATATACATAGAAAAGAGGACTGGTATGATGGTCATGTAATATTAATGGTTCTTCATGGGTGGGGGCATTTGGAGTGATTTTTCTAATTTTAATTATTTTTCTATACTTTATTTTTTTATAACAAGCATGTATTTTTTTTACAATAATTTAATAGTGAATTTCATTAAAAATCTGAAAACAAAAATGCTAATATACTAACAGTTAATTTGGATGATGGAAATAGAATTGCTATTTTCTTCTTAGTATTTTTCTATATTTTTTATTTCTAAAAATTAAAACATATTAATAAAAATAAGAAAATACATCAAAGTATTAAATAGTAACTACCATGGATAACAGACTTTTATATCATTTAAAAAAAAACTCTTTATCTGTATTGTCCAGGTTTATTACAATGAAAATGTATTATGATTACAAAGACATTTCTTCCCTCCAAAAAAAATCTTTAAAAAAGAGTAAATAGGGAGTTCCCTGGTGGCCTAGTGGTTAGGATTCTGGGCTTTCACTGACGTGGCCCAGGTTCAATCCCTGGTTGGGGAACTGAGATCCCGCAAGCCGCGTGGTGCAGCCAAAAAAATTAAATTAAATTAAAAAAAATTTTTAAAGGGTAGATAGAAAGGACTTTTCAGATTGTATAACACTATTAACAAAAGAGACTGAGAGAGGTAGAAAGACAAAGAACAGGGAGGAAAAGCACAAGATCTGCTCCGCAGATGTACAGTGAAGCAGGAGTGGAGTGCTGAGTAGGGCAAGTAGTTAAGGATTTGGCAGGAGAGATGCACTGAGGTCAGACTGTGAGGGTACTGATGGGAGGCTGAGGACTTGATATCTTGGTAGAAAAAACAACCAAAAATTATGGGGGAAAGGAGCCCCTGTATTTTCTGGCCTTTCTGCATACTGGGAATTCTTGGATAGTAGTTCGGTACAAATAGGTATTTCACACCTTTGCTCTTTCCCACCATCTACAAAAACCTACATGAGTAAAAGTTACCAAATAATTGAGATGACTAGACAGTGAAGAAAATTTTGTGTTTAATAGAATCCACAGTTATGTCCCTTATTTAAAAATAAAGAAGGAGACAAATGAGTAAAATTGGATGTTTGAAAGGAACAAGTCGTTTCCAATTACCACCACTATTACCTTTTAATTTATCTTTAATATTTTCTGATAAACGTTTTGTGAGCTGAGGCATTTCTTCTGGAGAGTATTCAGCATTTGCCAGTTCCTCCTTGAGCACAGCATGGATACAGTCTTTAACCACAGAGGGTCTGAACCTAAATGAAACAGTTTGAAACATCCAGTTGGTAATTCCAAAACCCTAATTTACCTTCACAGCTTAACTTCCCCCAGTTTTTTGTCATTACAACCATTTAATCCTTCTTTTTCATATTTTTTATTATAAAAGTAATAACAACAAATTAAGAAAACAAGTCATATTGCAAACCTATATCTCTAGCCTCTCCCTTGAACTTCAGACCACATATTCCCACCCATATTCCATCCAGATGTCTAGCAGGCAACTTAAATTTAATACATCCAACACTGAGCTTCTGATCATCTCCTCTCCCCAAAACAAGGTCTTCATCTCAGTCAATGGTAACTCCATTCTTCCAGCTGCTCAAGCCAAAAACCCTGGTGTCAGTTTGGTTGCCTTTTCCTCTCACAGCCCTCATCCCATTCATGAGCAAATCTTATCAGTTCTACCTTCAAAATAATCTAAAATTCAATCACACTCACCACCCCACTACCACCACCTTGCTCCAAACTACCATTACTTCTTTCCTGGATTACAATGGCCTCCTAACAAGTCTCTCTGTGTCTGCCTTTGCCCCTAAATCCTGTTCTCAACATAGCAACTAGACTGGTGCTATTAAATACGTGTCAGATCATGACACTCCTCCGTTCAAAATACCCCAAATATTTCCCACCTCACTCAGAGTAAAAGCAACATTCTGTTACTTGCAAGGTCCCATATGATCTACGCTACCAAACTCTCTGACTTTGTTTTCTCCTACTTTGCCCCTAGTTCTCTCCACTCAGGCCACACTGGCCTTCCCTATGTTCTTTGACCACACCAGGCATGGAAACCTCAGTGCTTCTGCAGTTGCTGTTAACCTCTGCCTGAAGTTCAATTCCTCTCCTTATATGCATAGCTCCTTCCTTTCTTTCAAGTCTTTATTCAAAAGTCACTTTCCCTAGCCACCCTCTCTAAAACTTCAAACCACCCTCCTACCACTTTATATCTCCCTTCCCGGTACTTATTACTATCTGATACGCTATACGGTTCACTTAAGCATTTATCTTGTTTGTTGTCCTTCTACCCAGCTAGAGCACAAGCTCCAAAGAGCAGAGGTTTTTATCTGTTTTGTTCACTGTTATATCCCCATTCCTAGAACACTATCCAGCACATAGTAGACAATATTTTTTGAAGAAATTAATTACTGAATAAACGAAGACAGAGAAAAAAAGTCTCCCCTCATTTCACCACCCTAACAATACTATTAGCATTTTAGTTGTATTTATTACATATTACAACACTAGGTTCCTTTATCTGGGCTATATATATATATTTTTTTTTTAAATATTTATTTATTTATTTAATTTGGCTGTGCGGGGTCTTAGTTGTGGCACATGGGATCTTCGTTGCTGCGTACGGGATCTTTAGTTGTGGCATGCGGGATCTAGTTCCCTGACCAGGGATGGAACCCGGGCGCCCTGAATTTGGAGCGCAGAGTCTTAACCGCCGGATCACCAGGAAAGCCCCTGGGCTTCTATCAGCTGATTTGTCTATCATGTGCCAAGTTACCAGAACGTTTTAAGTTTTGAGGTTATAATGTGGTTTAATATTTGGTAGTAGTAGCGGCCTCCTATTTCTTTTTAACAGTATTCTCTTTAGTCTCTTGCTTGCTTATTCTCACAGGTGAACTTCAGAATCATGGACAAATTTCTAGGATTTGATCTGTTCAAAATGTGGTCTTCCTATTAACAAACATACTATAGCTGGCTCTTCCCTTAAGCCTTTTCCACTCTCAGTAAAATGCTAAAAGTTTTCTTCAAACGGGTCACAAATAATCTCATAGAGCTATTCCTACATAACATGTATTTGTTGTTAACCTTGTTCTGTTTTACAACAGAAACACAGGTGAATGGCATTCTATGTATTTAGAATCTTTTACCGAGATAACTGAACATATTTTTTTAATGTCCCTTCTACCCACCAGAAAACTGCTACATGAAATTTTTTATCACATTATAACTAAAGTTCCTGGGTTCTAGTATTTGCCAAGCATTTGATTCAGGAATCTAGTTTCAAAAAACAGAGGAAGGGCGTGGGAAAGTCATTTTTTAAATTATTTTTTTAAATCTTGTGAAAATGAAGTTAGTGATGGATCCTACAGCCCTAACTGACTGTCCTCTGCAGGAGACGTTGTACCTTAATTCCGGGAAGGTATTAGGGTGGCAGGCCAAAAGCCTCCAGATGCTACTTGGGTAAGACTGTACGCATACAGGTCTCGCGCCCTGCAGAAGAGTAAGCGCTTTCTGGCACACGTATGCACACAGTAACCCTCGAAACAGGGCTGAATGGCATTCGATGCAAGCCGCTTGTTTTCTGCCATGCAACTATCTCAATTCCTCTGTGCCCACATTCTGGATCTCCTAGAGTCAACCATCCCTACTGTGCTTGTCTAAGGGACTACCTCCCGGCGCGTTAACCCTGCAACCGCAGGTCTGGTCCTCTGCTGCCCCCTGCAGCTGGAAACCCAAGGAGAACAGCGCCCCACCCTCTCCCGCCCAGCCCCTCCTTCCCCGGTCCTGTCCCTTCCTCAGTCGCCGGTTCCCCCGCAAAACCCGGCCTCCTCCCCGGCCCGCCCCTCTGTCTCTAGCCCCGCCCCGCCCCTCCTAGCCCCGCCCCCTCTCTCCCGTCCCGCCCCGCCCCACCCCGCCTGTCACCCGCGGGCTCCTTCCGGACGCCCCGGCTATCAGGCAAGCTGTGCCTGCGGGAAGCTGCAGTCTCGCAGGTCGGCCACGCCACAACGCGTCTGCTACCCGCCTTTGCTGGAAAATGGGCCGCAGAATATAGGTATTCTCGGACTCCCCAGCGTTCTTCTCAGTCTCAGGCAACCCTTCGACCGCAGAGAAGGACGTGCGCATCGAGAAGGATGCGGCGACCGACATGGCCTAAGCTTCTTGGCCCCCGTATTTCTCCCGAAGAAGGCTTAGCTCGCGGCGCCACGGAGCTGGGAAACGGTCGCCAGGGCGACAGCGCCGCCTTTGACCCTACGTGCGGCGGCTGCGCGCTCTGCGCTGTGCGACCCGCCCTTCTTGTGCTTGCACCGCCCTACCCGCGCCTGCGCGCCGGATGCTGGACCAGAACCGGCGGAGCTGCAGTGACCATAACTTCGGCAAAGACTGGTTTGTTTCTGTCCCGTTTACAAAGCACTTCAACACGCGTCAGCCCTTATTAACCGCGCTGCAATCTTAGAAAGTGATACAGAACCTGAAGCCCATAGAGGCCCAAGGATACACAGCTAGTAAGCAGCCGGTGAAACTGAGCTGGACCCTGGGGTGAGGGGTGGGGGGGCGGTCCAGTGACAGATCCTGTGTTCTTGGCTTCTTGCTTGTGAAAAAAGCTTTAGTCTCCTAGGCCTTTCCGAGTTCTAAAGAAAAGACTCTAGCAGTTAATGTTTAGAAAAATGGAAAAGCAGTCAAGCAAGAAAAGTAATAATAAACAATAGGTCAGCCCTAAAAAGAGTTACAGGATTCCTATCTTCTCCTTGAGGGATATAGGTAACCTTCTGGTGCACATTCTTTTTTTTGATGGTTGTACAACATTGTGATTGTATTTATACCCTTGAACTGTACACTTAAAAGTGGTTAAGATGAAAAATTTTGTCACGTGTATTTTACCACAAATAAAATTGGGGGAAAAAGTACCTAAGGTGATTGATAACCTTTGACTCCTGCTAAGAAAACATTGCCCTCATGCACTGCTGATGCACATTCTTAAATTGTTTTCACAGAAACCAGGACCCCCACCAGATGGAAACTGCTGACTGCAAATGCTAGACCATAGACTGGCTGGAGCCAGAGATTCGATGATTGAGATTCCTGAAACTTCACCCAGTTACCTCACCACTAACCAATCAGAAGAATGTCCAGGAGCTGATCACACACCCTGGGACCCTCACCCCTAATGTTGCACTGAAAGCCATTGGGGAATATGAGTCTTTTGAACACTAGCTGCCCATCCTCCTTGTTTGTCACCCTGCAATAAACGCTGTACTTTCCTTCACCACAACCCAGCATCAGTAGATTAGCATTCTGCAATATTGGCAGAATTGATCAGTTGCAAAAAGAGACCATATGGCTCTCAAAATCTGAAATATTATCTGGCCAGGCAAAACTATATATATAAAAAAAAAGATAACTAAGTGAAAAAATATATTATCTGGGCCTTTACAGAAAAAGTTTGCAGTGTCCTGCTCTAATCCATAACTGCCAACCTGCAGTTCCCCCAGCCTCACCACACTCCTGCTCCAGGGCAAAAGTCAGGAAGGAGCAGACTTAGGATGCCTTTCCTGCTTATGAGCACCAGTCCTGGTCCTGTTTTAGAAAGCTGTATTATTCTGCCAGCTTCAAAAACTAGGAAGAAATTCCCCCAACATGCATCCTGAACAAATATCCCAAAACAGGAGAGAGGGAGGTGCTCTGCTTTCCACATTCCACACTGAAGGAGCTGTGGCATCACAGTTCTCCACCCACACCATCCTGTGTCTCCCCTTTTGAGCTTCTATTTCCTCTGCTGGGAAAATGCTTCCTTCCCTCTTTGCTGGGGTAACCATTTCAAGAATCAGTTCAGACATGACTGATGCCTTCCTTCATCTCTCACAGATCCTCTCCTTAGAGGTTCCTGGTTCCTTCAAGCTCTCATTACATCCTGGGTTGACCTCTAACATGGTCCCTACCATATGACATTCAAATTATTAGTAGATGAGTTTCCCTAATATGACCATGAGCTCTTCAATGACAGGGCAGGGCCCAAGGGCAAGGACCATGTCTCAGTCATTTTTGAATTCACAGCATGCATGGCAGTGCCGAGCACACAGTGGACACTCAGTATATACCACTTATTGAACTGCACTGAACACTGGTGGATTAGTCAGCTCAGGCTGCCATAACAAAATACCACAGACCGGGTGGCTTAAACAATGGAAATTTATTTTCTGGAGGCTGGAAATCCACGATCGAGGTGCCAACAAGGTTGGTTTCTACTGAGGCCTCTCTCCTTGGCTTGCAGATGGCTACCTTCTGGCTGTGTCTTCACATGGCCTTTTCCTCTGGGCTCCCATGGAGAGACAGATCTGGTATATCATCCACTTTCTTTTTCCCCACATCTCTTTAGCATATACTAAATTCTCACAAATATTTAGTTCTATCTCTGGGCTCCCTAGTCTGATGCGTAAATTTGTCCATTTAATGTACTACACTGTTTGAATTATTGTAGTTTTATATTAGCTTTTAATATCTAGTAGAGTTAGTCCCACCTCACTGCCTTCTTCAGAAGTTTCCTGGCTGTCCATTTTTCATGTGAACTTTAAAACCAGCTTATTCCATATCCTCTTCCACCAAATCTCGGTGATTTTATTCATCATGTTAAATTTATAGATTAGTTTAAGGGCATTTATATTTTATGATGTTAAGTCTTCCTATCCAAGTTCATGGCATGCCTTTATATTTGTTCAAGTTTATTTTGTATCCTTTAGTAATATTTTAGTTTTCTTCAATAAGTATTTCACATTCTTGTTTTGTTGGTAACTAGGTTTTTTTTTCCCTCTTTTGTTTCTAATGTAAATGGGAGTTCCCCATCTCCATACCTGTTAACTGCTTGTTGTTTGTATACATGAAGATTTTTGATTCTGTATATTTATTTTGTACCCAGACACTGTATGAAATTCTCTTATTGTTTGTAATATAATTTATTTGGGTGCTCTAGATGTGTAATCATATTGTCTGAATATAATGATAACTTTACCTTCTTTCCTATTTTATATCTGTTAATTTCCTTTTGAATACTTGCTTGGGCTAATACCTCAAGAACAATATTAAATGATAGTGACAATAGTGTCATCATCTTATTTGCAACTTTAATGAGATTGTTTCTAGTATTCATTAAGCATGATGCTGACTTTTGAGTTGAGACAGATACGTTGTATTATGATAAGGAAGGACCTGTCTTTTCTCGTTTTCTTAAGTTTTATTAAGAATATATGTTGAATTTTATCAAATGCCTTTTCAGCATTTATGAAGAAAATCATTAGGATTTTTTCCTCCTTAAATCTATTAATATAGGCGACTAAACTTTCTGAAACTTAATCATGCTTTTATGCTGGAAATATACAATGTCATTTTTTTAGGTATAATTGACATATAACATTAGATTTATTTCAGGTGTACAATATAATGATTTGATTTTTGTATATATTGCAAAATGATCACCACAATAAGTCTCATTAACATCTGGCACCATACATTAGTTACAAAAAAATTTCTTTTTCTTGTGAAAAGGACTTTTAAGATCTATTCTCTTAGCAACTTTTAAGTATGCAATACAGTACTATTAACTATAGTCACCTTGTTGTACATTATATCCCCATGACTTAACTATTTTATAAGTGGAAGTTTGTACCTTTGACTCCCTTCACCCATTTCTCTCACTCCCCAGCCCCAGCTCTGGCAACCACTAGTCTGTCACTGTATCTATGAACTTGGTTTTGTTGCTATTGTTGTTTTAAATTCCACATGTAAGTGATATCATATGGTATTTGGCTTTCTCTGACTTATTTCACTTAGCATAATACCCTCTAGGTCCATCCATGTTGTCACAAATGGCAAGATTTCATTTTTCTTATGGCTGAAGAGTATTCCATTGTGTGTGTGAGTGTGTGTGTGTGTACCATATCTTCTTTATCCATTAATCCATTGATGGACACTTGGGTTGTTTCCATGTCTTGGCTATTGAAAATAATGCTACAATGAACATGAGGGTGCAGATATCTTTTTGAACTAGTGTTTTTGTTTGCTTCAAATAAATACCTAGAAGTAGAATTGCCGGATCATATGGTAGTTCTTTTTTAATTTTTTGAGGAACCTCCATACTGCTTGCCATACTGGTTGCACCAGTTTACATTCCCACCAACAGGGCACAAGGGTTCCTTTTTCTCCATATCCTCACCAACATTTGTTATTTCTTTCCTTTTTGATAATAGCCATTCTAACAAGTATAAGGTGATATCTCATTATGGTTTGGATTTGCATTTCCCTGATGATTAGTGATATTAAGCATCTTTTCACGTACTTGTTGTCTCATCCTCTTCTCATAAGGATGCCAGTCTTATTTGATTAGTGTCCCACTCTTATGACCCCATCTAACCTTAATTAGCTTCTTAAAGGTCCTATCTCCAAAGTCACATTGAGGGCTAGGGCTTCAACCTATGAATTTTGGGAGCACATAATTCAGTCCATTAAGCTAGTGAACTTGAATTTAGAAAGTAGGGGGTCAGTTATTGACTTTACCTGAACCTAATTGACTGCTTTTGGGCAGCAAGTCCATTATCCTCTAGGAGCCTCAACTTCATCTGTAACATGTGGCCAATTTTATGGGGCTTTTGAGAGGCTGAAATGAGATCATGGCTGGAGGACATTTTATGGACTATAAGTTCCTACACAATAATAATGATAATTATTTCTACTAATATATCATCTTGCAGTTTACAATGTGATTTTTTTAATTAATTTATTTATTTGGCTGCATCAGGTCTTAGTTGCGGCACACGGGATCTTTTTGTTGCAGTGTGCCGGCTCTTCATTGCAGCGCGCGGGCTTCTCTAGTTGTGGTGCACAGGTTCTAGAGAGCGCGGGCTTAGTTGTCCCACGGCATGTAGGATCTTAGTTCCCTGACCAGGGATCAAACCCTTGTCCCCTGCATTAGAAGGCAGATTCTTAACCACTGGAAGTCCCTACAATGTGATTTAAAATGCATTGTATCATTCAACATAACATGCAAGGAATTATTATTGTTATTATTACTACATGACTACCTAAAAGGGAAATTTGTTTAAAACTCATACCCACTCTTGCAGAAAAGATTCAAGGCAGCTCATGATGAAAACACTCATATTTAAGAGGGAATTACCAGGACTTCCTTGGTGGCGCAGTGGTTAAGAATCTGCCTGCCAATGCAGGGGACACGGGTTCAAGCCCTGGTCCAGGAAGATCCCACATGACGCGTGACAGCTAAGCCCATGTGCCACAACTACTGAGTCTGCGCTCTAGAGCCCGAGAGCCACAACTACTGAGCCCACGTGCCACAACTACTGAAGCCCGCACGCCTAGAGCCCATGCTCCACACCAAGAGAAGCCACCGCAGTGAGAAGCCCACACACCGCAACAAAGAGTAGCCCCCACTCGCCACAACTACAGAAAGCCTGCGCGGCAATAAAGACTCAACTCAGCCAAAAACAAATTAATTAATTAATTAATTAATTTTTAAAATAGAGGGCGTTACCTGTTACTTCTCACAGAGGCTGCAGAAAAGGCCCAGGAAGCTGTTGATGAAATGAATGACCACCAGGAGAATCTGGAGGAGGCTGATGCACAGAAGGGTGGAGAAGAAGCACACGTGCCAAATGACAGCTTTAGAAGGCTCCAGGCAGACAGAGTTCCAGAGTGAATGGTCATACAAATAATTCCTATCCCCAAAAATAAGGAGACCAGGGGTTGGAATAAGTAAGAAAATCCCAGCAACCTTGTTAGAAACCTGGGTTCTCCCTCAGCTCTGGTCGTAGGACTAGACTTTTGAGGGTGACTATTGTTGTATTTGCAATTTTCTGAGCATCAGAGAAGCAAGATGCTAGAACGCATGACTAAAAGGAGTTTGTAGTCCATTTGTGTGTCTTTCTTTCTCTGAAGAGACTGCAAATCCAAGTTTCCATCCATTTACCTGTTATGCAGGTCTTTGAATGGGTAACCATGTTTCCAAGCCTGTGTCTGATTGAACGGTGAAACATCGAACATGCAAAAAGGACCATCTTTCAGGGCTACTCCAGAAGTGATAAAGCAAATCAAGGCTCCAAGAAAAGCCAGGCCACTTGACAGCAGAGCAGTAAGCATCTGCAGAAGGAGAGAAGAAACAGTGAGCCTGAGAGGGGGTCGTGACTTGTGGGCTGATCTGGACAAATCTAACTTCTCTGGTGCTCAGGCCTTCCCCAGTCATGGGGATGATCCTACCCACAGCACCTCCTTTAAAGCATAGCGAAGGTAGGGCTGGCTGTTGAGGGGTCACTGGGTAGAGCCAGGAAGGGGTAGGAAAGAAGGAATGGAGAAGGAGGAGACACTGGCACCTGGTCCCAGCAGCAGGTTCAGCCTGATTCAGCAGGCTCTTCAGAGCTTCTCAGCAGATTGGCATCAAAAACTTTGTCACTCTGCAGTCATTCAGTCTCTGGCTTAAAGGGTCAGACTGGTTATCACAAGCCCCCCTCTGACCCTTTTAAAAGAAAGCTGTATTTTTCAAAAGTTCCAAGCTGCCATCCCTGATTCCTCTCTTTCTCAGATCAAGCATGAAAGGAAGGAAGGGAGGAAGAGGGGAAAGAAGGAAGAAAAGGAGGGAGGGAGGGAGGGAGGGAGGCAGAGACAGAGAGAAATTACAGTCAACTCTGAAATGACTCTAGTTCTGTCATTGTACTTTTCTAGTCTGTGCACCACTCATTTCCTTCCCAAAAGATAGCAATGTGTTTATTTCCTTGGCAGGATTCTAACTTCCAGATTGGTTTCTTTCTCAGGATACTAGATTTTTTTTTCTCCTTCCCCCAAAACACATATTTTAAAATTTTAAATAAAACATATATATATATATGTGTGTGTGTGTATGTGTATATATATATATATATATATATATATATATATATATATACACAGTTTTTATAGAGAATCAGAGTCATTTTCCCACTGATGTCAAACTGGTTTAGAACTCGAGAGGGGCCGCAGAAAGCTGTGTAGTAAGTTTTGACTCTAAGTTAAAAGATTCAAGATGAATTAGTCTGACATAAGCCTAGGACAGAGGTTCTCAAAATGTGGTCCCTGTCCCAGCAACATCACATCACCTGGAAACTTGTTAGAAATGTAAATTTCCCCCCCCTCCCCATCTTGCTCCACCCCAGACCTACAGAGTCAGAAACTCTGGGGGTGGGGTCCAGCAATCTGTGTTTTAACAAACGCTGCAGGGATTCTGATGCACACATTCAAGTCTGAGAACCACTTGCCTAGGGGAAAACCAGACATGACTGAGAACAGATAGTGAATGAAATGTGTGGGTGTTTATATTTAATTCTTTAACATATAATTCTGAATCAGCAGGGTTCCCACCCAACATGTGGGCTGTAGATATCAAAGCAGGATGCAGAGTTACTGTAAAAAGACCACAAATTCATGTGTCTGAGACTGAATGAGCAATATATCTTATACATTTATGTACTGAGATTTTTCAAATATATATATAGATGTTGCTGTAATTAATAAAGTGCAAATTTATTCTGGGCCTCAGCTTCATTACCTGTAAAATGGAGAGGTTAGACTAGAATCTAGTCATCAGATGTTCTCTGGAGAATCTTTCGGCTCCAAGAAAAATTAAGAAAAATAGCCAGGAAATTTTCTATCAATGACACATGACTACAATGTACATAACTCATGTCCATATTGTTCAATAGGCTAAAACTAATAAGAACAGTTCATGTATAGCTGAATCGCATTGCTATATAGCAGAAATTAACAGGACGTTGTAAACTATACATCAATAAAATAAAAAAATATAAAAGAACAATTCCTCACATGTGTGTAGGCATTTATGGTTCATTAAGCACTTCCTCCCTGGACTTGATCCTGTTAACTTTCATTTTACAGAAGGATCTGAGATTCAGAAAACTTGCCCAAAAGCTTAGGTTTTTTAGACCCTTAGAGAGGTACGGTCAGGACCTGACTTCAAAGCCCAAGACTTCAAAGCCCAAGACTGAAATTGTCTCTTTATCACTCTGCCTCTAAAGTAATAGAATGTGGGGACATTCTAGGTATTAGAAGAGTGGAATCGGGTGCTTACACTTTGGCAGGGCCCACCCTTACTGAAGCAGCCATATCTCCAGCCCGTCAAGGAGATGAGGGTAGCTGCAGTGAGAACCTGGGGGAAGAGGGAAGAGTGTTAAAAAGAGATTGGGTAATTTACATCTCTAGCTGCCACCTGTGGCTGTTGAAATAGAGTGGTTAGACATCTCACATGGACTTAATTACCCTACCTTTCCCAGAGGGCTTGGCGTAGACTGTGGGGACCCAGTTTTGGATGACTAGCCTGATGTGACTCTATGGATGGCAACGTTCACACCAAGCCTGCCTAGTCCAAAATTCAGCAACATTTGACCAGTCTTCCTAGAGTCTTCTATCCCTTGGAACTGCTATAGACCCCACAGTCAGCTTATTAGTTCAAGCTTTTTTTCAAGGAATCAAAACACTCCCCCAACCCCCACCTCGCTGATCCACCCCTAAGGGGCACTTTGGGAGTTCACACCCAGGGAACCCCAGACACTTACCATGAGGCCTCCTCCCCAGAGCCCAGAGCCCAGCATGGCATGCCTGCCAATGAGGCCCCTCAACAGGTAGGTCACATCCCAGTTAGGAAAGAGGAGCACTGTGTTGGCCGCAGCAGCAAACAGGGCTGTAGTCCCGAGGCTCAGCCCCAGTATTTGGGAGCAGGTCCGTGAGCATGCCATCACACAGAGAGAGGACAGTGTCCTGGAACCAATGGAAAGAGGGTCATGGTAGCTCTGTTACTGGGAGCTGGTGGGTAGGGGAAACCCCAGGAGCATAGGGTGGGGAGGGGGAAATAGACCAGAGGCACTGTCACCTCCTAGGGTCAGATCAAGAAGAGCCAAGGAACTTGCTTAAAAACTCTGCATATTATAAATATTTCCCAATGGATAGGATTTAGTTGCTCCATTTTCTGCCAGCTCCCACTCACACGCACACACACACACACACGCACACACACACACACACACTCCTCATCCCATCATAATTTGCTTGTACCTCTATTAAAGCCAGTGATTATTTCTACTTGATACAGAAAAACAAAATTTTAAAGGTGTCATCCTCTTGCTTTAAAACACGTCATTTTAAAGATGTCTGCTGTTACCACTTCCATTCAACATTGTACAGGAGGTCCTTTCCAGTGCAATAAGAAAATAAAAAGCAGCAAAAGCCACAGGTATGAAAGAAAGAAGTAAGAATATCATTATTCACAGTAACATGATTATCTGTGTAGAAAATTGTAAGGAATCTATCAAAAAGTTAATAGGTGAGTTTAGCAAGGTTACCGAATAAAAAATTAAATATACAAAAATTCTATTGTATTTCTATATATAAACAATGATAAATTATAAAAGTTAAAAAACAATATCATTTACAATAGCATAAAAATAGAAAATACTTATGGATAAATTTAACAAAATCTGTGCAAGACCTGTACACTAAAATTTATAAAACATTACTGAGAAAAATTAAAGAAGACCCAAATAAATGGAGAGATGTACCATGTTGATGAATCAAAAGGCTCAATATCAGTGCAATCTCAGTCAAAATCCTAGCAGCGTTCTGTCGTAGAAACTGACAAGCTGAATCTAAATTTACATGGAAATGCAAAAGACCTAGATTTTTCAAAACAATTTGGAAAAGAAGACCAAAGTTGGAGGGCTTACATCATGTGATGTTAAGACATTATAAAGCTACAGTAATCAAGACAGCGAAGTAATGGTGTATACAGACATGCAGACCACTGGAACAGACTAGAGAATTCAGAAATAGAGCTATACAAATAGGATCAAATGATTTTTGAAAAAGATGGTATTTTAGTGGGAAAAGGAGAGTTTCTTCAACAAATGATGCTGGAACAATCCATATGCAAAACAAAAATATATACTTTGCCTATTACTGCAAACACTATTCAATAATTAACTTGAAATGGACCATGGATCTAAACCTAATAAAAATTTTACAAGAAAACAACAGAGAAAATCATTGGGATTTTCGGTTAGATAAAGATTTATTATATAGAACACAAAGTACAACCTATAAAAAGTGATGAACTAAACTACTTCAAAATTAAAATTTTGCTCTTCAAAAGACACCGTTAAGGAAATGAAGAGACAAAACACAGGCTGGGAGTAAATATTCACAATATATATTTTGTAAATATGTATGTGAATGTGACCACATATACATCTGACAAAGGATTTGTATCTAGAATACATAAAGAATTCTTAAGACTCTACCATAAGAAGACAAACAACTGAGGGACTTCACTGGCAGTGCAGCAGTTAAGACTCCACAATCCCAGTGTAGGGGGCCCAGGTTCAATCCCTGGTCAGGGAACTAGATCTCACATGCATGCTGCAACTAAGGAGCCTGCAAGCTGTGACTAAGGAGCATGCCTGCCGCAACTAAGACCCAGCGCAACCAAATAAATAAAATAATGTAAAAAAAAAAAAGAAGGCAAACGATGGTTTTTAAAAATGGGAAAACGATGTGAACAGACACTTCATTTCATCTCACAAAAGAAAAGCTATATGGATGACAACTAAGAACATGAAAAGACACTCAACATCATTAACATAGGGGAGTGCAAATTAAAACCAAAATAAGATCCTACTACGTACCCACTGGAATTGTTACAGTTAAAAAGTTGGACTATGCCAAGTGTTGGTGAGGATGTGGAACAACTAGAAGTCTCATAGATATGTGGTGAGAATGCAAATGGTACAGCCACTTTGGAAATAAGCTTGGCAGTTTCTTAAACAGTCACTTACCAAATGATCAAGTAATTCCACTTCTATATATTTATCCAAGAGACATGAAAACACATGTCCACACAAAGACTAGTACTTGAATGTCCATAGGAGCTTTATTCATAATAACTAAAAATTAGAAACATGGAAACAACCTAAGTGTCCACCAACAGATAAATGAATGAACAAAATATATACATACATATATATATATATATATATATATATATATATATATATATATATATGTGCAATGGAATATTATTCAGCCATAAAAAGAATGAAGTTCTGTTACATGCTGCAACATGAATGAAGCACAACAACATTATGCTAAATGAAATAAGCCAGACACTAAAGGACAAATATGTATGATTCTACTTATATGAAATATCCAGAATAGGCAAATTCACAGAAACAGAAAGTAGATTAGAGGTTACTAGGGACTGAGGGGAAGGGGGAATGGGGAGTTATTGTTTAATGTTTACAGAGTTTCTGTTTGGGGGTAATGAAAAAGTTTTGGAAACAGGTAATGGTAATATATAGTTACACAACATTGTGAATGTAATTAATGCCACTGAGTTGTACACTTTAATATAACAAGCTTTAAAATAACAAGCTTTAAGTTATATATATTTTACCACAATAAAAAATCTATTAAAAATGAGAAATACAAAAAAGTGAGAAATAACTCAAATGTTCATCAATAGGTGAATAGATAAACTGTGGTATATCCATACAATGAGTACTACTACTAGGCAATAAAAAACAATAAACTACGGATACGTGCAACAACATGGATGAATCTCAAAATCATGCTAAATGAAAGAAGCCAGAAACAAAAGACTACTCACTGTATGATTCTGTTTATATGAAATTATAAACACTAGAAAAGGCAGAACTAGTGACAGGAAGCAGATCAGTGGTTGTCAGGGGCTGAGAATAGAAGAGGGGATTAATATAAGTACATAAGGAAACTTTTTGATGTGATAAAAATGTTCTATACCTAGATTCTGATGAATATACAACTATATATATATTGACAAAACTCATCAAACTACTCTTAAAATTGGTGAATTTTATTGTATTTTAATTATATATCAATAAAATTGATTACAAATTAAAATGTCATGTCTAGATAGGTTGTAAAATGCCTCCTCCACACCTTTACTTATAGCCGTTTCTCCCTTTTAAATTTTCACTGATCTGTGAACTTTTTCTTTTTTAATATGAATTAGAATAGGACTCGTAATATTTGGGTAGACTCATGTCAATGTGGATCTGAAAAAAATCAGTACCATGACATCCCCAAGAAGTGGTTTGTTGCCACTTTGCAATTCAGTTACATGTCTGGCTCAGCTTAAGGCTCTTGACGCTCCCCTCCTAACACACAGCTTTGCCCATAACCAGAAAATATGTATAGATCAAAGCCGTCACCTCAATCTCTCTTTTACAAATATACATACACCTACATATATAATGAAATATTTCAGAGTTAAAGAATTAAGCATAAGGTATATAATATATTTGCTCTTGCTAGTTGTGTGGAATAATTGAACAACACCTATGTAAACACAACTGGTTTACAAAATAGATTCTTACCACTAATACTATTGAAGCCCCAGGTGTGCCCTCTCTATCATCTTCCTGTACTCCTTTCTGGGAACGACTATCCTAAATTTCGATTTTATCATACATTTTTAAAAACGGTTTTACAATTTATGAACTTAATTTAAAAAAAGACAAACTTGATTAGCCTAGGTTTTTTTTGTTTGTCCAGACTTCAGCTTATATAGAGACTGGTGTTAGACACAGCACTGAGCAGGCCATTTGGTTGGGGCAGGAAAGGGGGTGCTCTTGTCCTGCCCGCCCCTACCCCCTTTCCCCAGCCTCCTCAGCCCTTGGTGACATTTGCTTCCCTAATCTCAGAGCCCAAACTCATCTCAGCTGCTCCTCCCAGCAGGGAACTTTCTGACGCAATTGCTAATATTTTAGTGGGATGAGTTGCCTCCACCGTGTGCCCTCTCCACAGGGTATTTGCTCTCTAAGCCATGTTTCTGAAACGGTGAATAAAATAACTCATCCCTGATGAAAGGAAGTTCGGGTCTCTGTGGAGGAGGGCACACGCTGGAGGAGTTGGGGGTAGGATATGGAGGAAGAGTGGCCCTTACTCCAAGGATACAAGGGGCCTGGAGAGGGGGCACCAGGAATCAGGAGGGTTGGTCTGTCCCTTCCCCTGCCCCCTCCCCCAGGGGCCCACCACAGAGACCTCTTTTCCTGAAGTGTCCTCCAAGCCGGTATGGTACCGGCCGCTTCCTCCACAGGTCCTCAGGGTGAGAAGCCTGCTCCGCTGTCAGCGGGCCTGGCATCTGTATGATAACAACCCCCCCCAAACAGGTTGTGATGCAGCCTCCCTCCCCAGACCTTCCTGCCATTGAGAGCCGAGCTCTCAGTGTGTGTCCAGGGTGTTAGCAAGTAACGACTTTAACCCACATGCCTCTCAGATGACTGACATTTTGTCAGGGGCCCAAGAAAGGACTGGTGTGTGGTTGGACATTGAGGCACACTCTAGACCACCGGCTGGAAGAACCTTTTGTTCAGGAATGCCTTCAGCCTCCTTTGAATCATTCCACCTATGAATAAGGCCTGTCTAGACAATAGATCACCGACATGAACCTCCCCACCCCGACAATCTCTTCTTTGGAAATTATTCTTATCAGGAAAGAGTTTTAGAAGGGAAACTAAAAGATATGAACGTGCAGAGGGAAAACTAAGTTGAGCATGGCCTTTGGGATGAGTGGGATTCAGAGAATCCTGGCTGTCCTACTAATCTGCTAAAAGCACTTGCTGTGCTGCTGCATCTAGGAGGGCTGTGGCTCAGTTGGAGTTTCACTTCCTCCCCTTGATTTGTTCCCCTAGAAATCACAACATTCTGAGAAATGCTTCCACAAATGTGAGCCAGGAGATTAGCAAAGAGTTTGGCTAATTTGATATCTGAAGAGACAAGCAGGATCATAAGGTAAAACCTTACAACCAGGCTTTAGGGGGGCCCTGTTCTAACCTGAGATCCTGGCTGGGTGAACAAATCATTACCTAGATGTCTGGGCAACAGTTTAAGTGATCAGCTGAGTCATATAGAGGAAGAGACTTTAAATTCTGTGTGTCTCTCTACCTAACTCATCACCTAGCCAGACCTTTATCATTCTTTCATCAGTTAAATATTTATTGTGACCACTATCTGCCAGGCACTATTCACTCTGGTGAACCAGAGAGAGACTCTTCTCTTGAGGAACTTAAAGTCTGGTGGGGACACTAACCAGGCAATGAGCAAGTGTGGAGCATAACGGTCCAGCTGAAGGTGTGATGGAAGCACTGGAGGATTGCCTAATCCTATCTGCAGAAGCAAGGCGGAGCCTCCTGGAAGGAGTGTTGTCCGAGCTAAAACCTGACAACAAGGCATTAGACGGGCAAAGTTGGGAAGGGAAAAGTATTCTAAGCATGTGTAAAGGCCTGAAGTTGATAGACTGAGGCAAAGAGATGTTAAACAAATTTCCTGAAGTCACACAGCTGCTTGTTGGCTGAGCCAGATCTCCTTTGAGTTGGAAGTTTGTGCTCTTAACTGCTAGACCAAACTATTCCCTGGCCATCCCCTCACTGGGCCCTTCCATTTCTGCTTACCTGCATCCGGTGGCAAGAATCAGGATGGGAGAGAAAGAACCTGGAGAAGGGCTCCGTGTTCAGAGTGGGCCTGAACTCCTGTGGCCTCAGCTGGAACTCCTGCAGGTTTGGACGGGAGGCTTCTCTTTCAGGACTCCTACAGAGGGTCAGAGAGGCGCTATTTATATGTGGAAGTCACTCAGGCGTGTGTGTGTGTGTGTGTGGGCATGCATGCCCGCACACTGCTGCCCACAGGCCTGCAACAAAGGAGCTTTCCTCTTCCTGAAGAGCCCTCTCCTGATGACCCACCATCTACTCATTTTCATGTGACCCTAAGAAAGGAACCAGGAAGCATGGCCTCGTGAGCTAAAATGCCATAATGAGTCAGAGGATGCACCCATGAGAAATACCTTATCCTCCTTTCTTTCCCAAGCAGCAGCACTTTTTCACACACTACCAGCCCGTATCTGTTTCGCTCATTGCAGAGTTTGGGCTCTTTGGGAAAACAGCACCAAGCAGGGCAGCCATCATTTTTTCCTTATCATCTTCCTTATTTTGCTCTTAGCTGTGGTCCCTTTAATAGCTTTCTAACTTTTTTGTTCAAGCTCTAGGCCACCATCATCTGTACCACCATTTTAATGATACTGAAATGAGAGTGTCTGCTGTAAGATAAGTCATTGAGCTGGGAACAGAAATACCTTCTAAAATCTGAGCATTCTGTCATCTGGCATTCTGTCATCAAATCATTCTAATTGCCTAACTATGAAATGTTCTAACAGACACTGCAAATAAAATCCTTTTTGCTAAGCTGAGAAGAAAAGAGAGGACTAACCCAGGAGAGGCATCTTGCACCTTATTTAATTCTCAGAATAAACTTGTGAGGTAGGCATTATTTTATAAATGATAAACCAAGGCCCAGATTATTACCGAGGCTCAGTGAACTACCCAAGTTCACATAGCTAATAGGTATTTGTAGCAGAAGTTGAGACCCAGGTCTCTTAGGTGCCAAAGCACCATAGTACTGCCTCCAAAAAGATAGTTGGAATCTGGGTTGGGAAAAAAAAATATCTCAAGCATCAATATGTGGGGCTGTATAGAGTGTAGAGTTAGATGACATAGGATCACTTTCCTTCAACTTCACTCACTGTTACTCTGAGCAAGTCAAATTTCTCTGGGCTATAATCTCTTTAGCTGCATGATGAAGCTAACCTAGTATTTATTTTACTTGCTTTAGGTCTGTTGTAAGGGTCTAATGAGATAGTTTGTAAATGTGTTTTATAAGGTGAATAAATGTTTCTTCTTAATATAAAGCTTGTGAGCCCTCGCCTAGTATCCTCTATCAAAATTCAATTCTCTGGGGAGATACAAGAATTCATTTGGGCTCTAAATGATTCCCTTTTACGATGAAAATGAAAACTGGATCCTATTTTTTTTTTAAATTTCATTTTATTTTTTATACAGCAGGTTCTTATTAGTCACCCATTTTATACACATCAGTGTATACATGTCAATCCCAATCGCCCAATTCATCCCACCACCACCACCCTCCCCCCCCCCCGCCGCTTTCCCCCCTTGGTGTCCATACGTTTGTTCTCTACATCTGTGTCTCAATTTCTGCCCTGCAAACCAGTTCATCTGTACCATTTATCTAGGTTCCACATATATGCGTTAATATACGATATTTGTTTTTCTCTTTCTGACTTACTTCACTCTATGAAGTATGACAGTCTCCAGA
This sequence comes from Balaenoptera ricei, assembly GCF_028023285.1. Taxonomy (NCBI): domain Eukaryota; kingdom Metazoa; phylum Chordata; class Mammalia; order Artiodactyla; family Balaenopteridae; genus Balaenoptera; species Balaenoptera ricei. Next base: position 89,537,234 of record NC_082642.1, on the reverse strand, counting down.
TCCATCCACGTCTCTACAAATGACCCAATTTCGTTCCTTTTTATGACTGAGTAATATTCCATTGTATATATGTACCACAACTTCTTTATCCATTCGTCTGTTGATGGGCATTTAGGTTGCTTCCATGACCTGGCTATTGTAAATAGTGCTGCAATGAACATTCGGGTGCATGTGTCTTTTTGAATTACGGTTTTATCTGGGTATATGCCCAGTAGTGGGATTGCTGGGTCATATGGTAATTCTATTTTTAGTTTTTTAAGGAACCTCCATATTGTTCTCCATAGTGGCTGTATCAATTTACATTCCCACCAACAGTGCAAGAGGGTTCCCTTTTCTCCACACCCTCTCCAGCATTTGTTGTTTGTAGATTTTCTGATGCTGCCCATTCTAACTGGTGTGAGGTGATACCTCATTGTACTGGATCCTATTTAATGAACTTTTCAATAGTGGTTTATCAGCTTTTGTGTCAGGAACATATACATCTGCATACATAGAAATTTCACACATAGAAAGCAGCTCACATACAGTTTAAAAGAATATTAGTGACATAATTATTCCTTCTCATATATATGCATCAAGGGTTTTCTCAGTATTGTTTGCATCATTAGTAAAATCTCTGTGCACAGAGATGATGTGTGTTACTCCATCCAGTGCATGAATTAATTCATTAATCAAGTGATTCCTGAATTCCTACCATGTTCTAAGCTCTATGCTAGATTCTGAGTCTACAGAGCAGAATAAGATACAGCAGCCTCTACCCTCAAGGATCTCACAGTTGTGGGGAAGAGGCATATAAACAGCATAGGTAAATAAAAATGCAGTGGGAAGTGGGCAAAGATTTTTTTAAACAAGACACAAAAAGCAGGGACCATAAAGAAAAAGATTGATAAATGGAACTTAAAATCAAGAACCACTCTTCATCAAAAGACATTGAGAGTGAAAAAGCAAACTATAGACAGGAGAAAACATTCATAATACATATATCTGACAAGTGTCTCATGCCTGGAATTATGAATGCCTACAAACCAGTGAAGAAGAAGACAAAGAACCAGTAAAAACTGGGCAAAACAACTTGAGCAGTCACTTCTCAAATGGTCAATAAGTATATGAAAAGCTCTAACTCGTCATGAAAATGCAAATTAAAACCACAGTGAGATACTACCAAACACATAACCGAATGGCTTAAATTAAAAATGTTGATGAGGATGGCAGAACCAAGATGGCGGAGTAGAAGGACGTGCTCTCACTCCCTCTTGCGAGAGCACCAGAATCACAACTGGCTGCTGGACAGTCAGTGACAGGAAGACCCTGGACTTCACCAAGGAGGATACCCCACATCCAAGGACAGAGGAGAAGCCACAGTGAGACGGTAGGAGGGGCGCAATCAGAGTAAAATCTAATCCCATAACTGCTGGGTGGGTGACTCACAGACTGGCGAACACTTATACCACAGAAGTCCACCCACTGGAGTGAAGGTTCTGAGCCCCACGTCAGGCTTCCCAACCTGGGGGTCAGGCAACGGGAGGAGGAATTCCTAGAGAGTCAGACTTTGAAGCCTAGTGGGAATTGATTGCAGGACTTTGACAGGACTGGGGGAAACAGAGACCCCACTCTTGGAGGGCACACACAAAGTAATGTGTGCATCGGGACCCAGGGGAAGGAGCAGTAACCCTGGGGGAGACTGAACCAGACCTACCTGCTGGTGTTGGGGGGTCTCCTGCAGAGGCGGGTGGTGGCTCTGTTTCACCGTGGGGATAAGGACACTGGCAGCAGAGGTTCTGGGAAGTTCTCCTTGGCATGAGCCCTCCCAGAGTCTGCCATTAACCCCACCAAAGAGCACGGGTAGGCTCCAGTGTTGGGTTGCCTCAGGCAAAACAACCAACAGGGAAGGAACCCAGCCCCACCCATCAACAGTCAAGTGGATTAAGGTTTTACTGAGCTCTGACTGCCACAGCAACAGGGAGGGAACCCAGCCCCACCCATCAACACTCAAGTGGATTAAGGTTTTACTGAGCTCTGACCGCCACAGCAACAGTCAGCTCTACCCACCACCAGAGCCTCCCATCAAGCCTCTTAGATAGCCTCAACCACCAGAGGGCAGACAGCAGAAGCAAGAAAAACTACAATCCTGCAGCCTGTGGGCCAAAAACCACAGTTACAGAAAGATAGAGAAGATGAAAAGGCAGAGGGCTATGTACCAGATGAAGGAGCAAGAAAAAACCCCAGAAAAACAACTAAATGAAGTGGAGATAGGCAACCTTCCAGAAGAAGAATTCAGAATAATGATAGTGAAGATGATCCAGGACCTCGGAATAAGAATGGAGGCAAAGATTGAGAAGATGCAAGAAATGATTAACAAAGACCTAGAAGAATTAAAGAACAAACAAACAGAGATGACCAATACAATAACTGAAATGAAAACTACACTAGAAGGAATCAATAGCAGAATAACTGAGGCAGAAGAACGGATAAGTGACCTGGAAGACAGAATGGTGGAATTCACTGCTGCAGAACAGACTAAAGAAAAAAGAATGAAAAGAAATGAAGACAGCCTAAGAGACCTCTGGGACAACATTAAATGCAACAACATTCGCAGTATAGGGGTCCCAGAAGGTGAAGAGAGAGAGAAAGGACCAGAGAAAATATTTGAAGAGATTATAGTCGAAAACTTCCCTAACATGGGAAACGAAATAGCCACCCAAGTCCAGGAAGCGCAGAGAGTCCCATACAGGATAAACCCAAGGAGAAACATGCCGAGAAACATAGTAATCAAAGTGGCAAAAATTAAAGACAAAGAAAAATTATTGAAAGCAGCAAGGGAAAAACGACAAATAACATACAAGGGAACTCCCATAAGGTTAACAGCTGATTTCTCAGCAGAAACTCTGCAAGCCAGAAGGGAGTGGCATGATATACTTAAAGTGATGAAAGGGAAGAACCTACAACCAAGATTACTCTACCCGGCAAGGATCTCATTTAGATTTGATGGAGAAATCAAAAGCTTTACAGACAAGCAAAAGCTAAGAGAATTCAGCACCACCAAACCAGCTCTACAACAAATGCTAAAGGAACTTCTCTAAGTGGGAAACACAAGAGAAGAAAAGGACCTACAAAAACAAACCCAAAACAATTAAGAAAATGGTCATAGGAACATACATATCGATAATTACCTTAAACGTGAATGGATTAAATGCCCCAACCAAAAGACATAGACTGGCTGAATGGATACAAAAACAAGACCCATATATATGCTGTCGACAAGAGACCCACGTTAGACCTAGGGACACATACAGACTGAAAGTGAGGGGATGGAAAAAGATATTCCATGCAAATGGAAATCAAAAGAAAGCTGGAGTAGCTATACTCATATCAGATAAAATAGACTTTAAAATAAAGAATGTTACAAGAGACAAGGAAGGACACTACAGAATGATCAAGGGATCAATGCAAGAAGAAGATATAACAATTATAAATATATATGCACCCAACATAGGAGCACCTCAATACATAAGGCAACTGCTAACAGCTATAAAAGAGGAAATTGACAGTAACACAATCATAGTGGGAGACTTTAACACCTCAGTTACACCAATGGACAGATCATCCAAAATGAAAATAAATAAGGAAACAGAAGCTTTAAATGACACAATAGACCAGATAGATTTAATTGATATATATAGGACATTCCATCCAAAAACAGCAGATTACACGTTCTTCTCAAGTGCTCACAGAACATTCTACAGGATAGATCACATCTTGGGTCACAAATCAAGCCTCAGTAAATTTAAGAAAAATGAAATCATATCAAGCATCTTTTCTGACCACAACGCTATGAGATTAGAAATGAATTACAGGGAAAAAAACGTAAAAAAGACAAACACATGGAGGCTAAACAATACGTTACTAAATAACCAAGAGATCACTGAAGAAATCAAAGAGGAAATCAAAAAATACCTAGAGACAAATGACAATGAAAACACGACGACCCAAAACCTATGGGATGCAGCGAAAGCAGTTCTAAGAGGGAAGTTTGTAGCTATACAAGCCTACCTCAAGAAACAAGAAAAATCTCAAGTAAACAATCTAACCTTACACCTAAAGAAACTAGAGAAAGAAGAACAAACAAAACCCAAAGTTAGCAGAAGGAAAGAAATCATAAAGATCAGAGCAGAAATAAATGAAATAGAAACAAAGAAAACAATAGCAAAGATCAATAAAACTAAAAGTTGGTTCTTTGAGAAGATAAACAAAATTGATAAACCATTAGCCAGACTCATCAAGAAAAAGAGGGAGAGGACTCAAATCAATAAAATCAGAAATGAAAAAGGAGAAGTTACAACAGACACCGCAGAAATACAAAGCATCCTAAGAGACTACTACAAGCAACTTTATGCCAATAAAATGGACACCCTGGAAGAAATGGACAAATTTTTAGAAAGGTATAACCTTCCAAGACTGAACCAGGAAGAAACAGAAAATATGAACAGACCAATCACAAGTAATGAAATTGAAACTGTGATTAAAAATCTTCCAACAAACAAAAGTCCAGGACCAGATGGCTTCACAGGTGAATTCTATCAAACATTTAGAGAAGAGCTAACACCCATCCTTCTCAAACTCTTCCAAAAACTTGCAGAGGAAGGAACACTCCCAAACTCATTCTATGAGGCCACCATCACCCTGATACCAAAACCAGACAAAGACACTACAAAAAAAGAAAATTACAGACCAATATCACTGATGAATATAGATGCAAAAATCCTCAACAAAATACTAGCAAACAGAATCCAACAACACGTTAAAAGGATCATACACCACGATCAAGTGGGATTTATCCCAGGGATGCAAGGATTCTTCAATATACGCAAATCAATCAGTGTGATACACCATATTAACAAATTGAAGAAGAAAAACCATATGATCATCTCAATAGATGCAGAAAAAGCTTTTGACAAAATTCAACACCCATTTATGATAAAAACTCTCCAGAAAGTGGGCATAGAGGGAACCTACCTCAACATAATAAAGGCCATATATGACAAACCCACAGCAAACATCATTCTCAATGGTGAAAAACTGAAAGCATTTCCTCTAAGATCAGGAACGAGACAAGGATGTCCACTCTCACCACTATTATTCAACATAGTTCTGGAAGTCCTAGCCACGGCAATCAGAGAAGAAAAAGAAATAAAAGGAATACAAATTGGAAAAGAAGAAGTAAAACTGTCACTGTTTGCGGATGACATGATACTATACATAGAGAATCCTAAAACTGCCACCAGAAAACTGCTAGAGCTAATTAATGAATATGGTAAAGTTGCAGGATACAAAATTAATGCACAGAAATCTCTTGCATTCCTATACACTAATGATGAAAAATCTGAAAGAGAAATTATGGAAACACTCCCATTTACCATTGCAACAAAAAGAATAAAATACCTAGGAATAAACCTACCTAGGGAGACAAAAGACCTGTATGCAGAAAACTATAAGACACTGATGAAAGAAATTAAAGATGATACCAACAGATGGAGAGATATACCATGTTCTTGGATTGGAAGAATCAACATTGTGAAAATGAGCATACTACCCAAAGCAATCTACAGATTCAATGCAATCCCTATCAAATTACCAATGGCATTTTTTACGGAGCTAGAACAAATCATCTTAAAATTTGTATGGAGACACAAAAGACCCCGAATAGCCAAAGCAGTCTTGAGGGAAAAAAATGGAGCTGGAGGAATCAGACTCCCTGACTTCAGACTATACTACAAAGCTACAGTAATCAAGACAATATGGTACTGGCACAAAAACAGAAACATAGATCAATGGAACAAGATAGAAAGCCCAGAGATTAACCCACGCACCTATGGTCAACTAATCTATGACAAAGGAGGCAAAGATATACAATGAAGAAAAGACAGTCTCTTCAATAAGTGGTGCTGGGAAAACTGGACAGCTACATGTAAAAGAATGAAATTAGAATACTCCCTAACACCATACACAAAAATAAACTCAAAATGGATTAGAGACCTAAATATAAGACTGGACACTATAAAACTCTTAGAGGAAAACATAGGAAGAACATTCTTTGACATAAATCACAGCAAGATCTTTTTTGATCCACCTCCTAGAGTAATGGAAATAAAAACAAAAATAAACAAGTGGGACCTAATGAAACTTCAAAGCTTTTGCACAGCAAAGGAAACCATAAACAAGACGAAAAGACAACCCTCAGAAGGGGAGAAAATATTTGCAAATGAATCAACGGACAAAGGATTAATCTCCAAAATATATAAACAGCTCATTCAGCTCAATATTAAAGAAACAAACACCCCAATCCAAAAATGGGCAGAAGACCTAAATAGACATTTCTCCAAAGAAGACATACAGACGGCCACGAAGCACATGAAAAGATGCTCAACATCACTAATTATTAGAGAAATGCAAATCAAAACTACAATGAGGTATCACCTCACTCCTGTTAGAATGGGCATCATCAGAAAATCTACAAACAACAAATGCTGGAGAGGGTGTGGAGAAAAGGGAACCCTCTTGCACTGCTGGTGGGAATGTAAATTGATACAGCCACTATGGAGAACAATATGGAGGTTCCTTAAAAAACTAAAAATAGAATTACCATATGACCCAGCAATCCCACTACTGGGCATATACCCAGAGAAAACCGTAATTCAGAAAGACACATGCACCCGAATGTTCATTGCATCACTATTTACAATAGCCAGGTCATGGAAGCAACCTAAATGCCCATCAACAGACGAATGGATAAAGAAGATGTGGTACATATATACAATGGAATATTACTCAGCCATAAAAAGGAACGAAATTGAGTCATTTGTTGAGACGTGGATGGATCTAGAGACTGTCATACAGCGTGAAGTCAGAAAGAGAAAAACAAATATCGTATATTAATGTATGTATGTGGAACCTAGAAAAATGGTACAGATGAGCCAGTTTGCAGGGCAGAAGTTGAGACACAGATGTAGAGAATGGACATATGGACACCAAGGGGGGAAAACTGTGGTGGGGTGGGGATGGTTGTGTGCTGAATTGGGCGATTGGGATTGACATGTATACACTGATGTGTATAAAACTGATGCCTAATAAGAACCTGCAGTATAAAAAAACAAACAAAACAACTAATACTAAACTTTCATTGGGTTATTTGTATGGAAACATGTTAATATAAATGTTTCAGACATTACATGAAATTTCTAAAAATCTTATATTTGTATTTGTATGGAAATATGTATGGAAATATGTTAATATAAATGTTTCAGACATTATATGAAATTTCTAAAAATCTTATATTTGTACTTGTATGGAAATATGTATGGAAATATGTTAATATAAATGTTTCAGACATTACATGAAATTTCTAAAAATCTTATATGTTCTGGTATAATGTTATAAGTAATAATCCTAGTTATTACTTTAAAATGTATATCTCAGAAATAACTAATTTTCTTGTCAACTGCATTATTATGAACTGTCATCGAATCTTTAACCGTGGTCATTTTTAAGTCTTTTGTCATTTACAGACAGTTCTGGGTGTACTCTGATGATTTTGCAAATATGTTCCTATAAAAGGGTTTCATCTTCAAGAAATACATGGAAAAGACTCTGACAAGTACAGGTTTCTGGTAACGGACTGTACTGCTGAACTGAATGAATAAGCATTTTCAGAACTCTAATGAAAAACTGATGAACTCATAAAAGTGCTAACAAAAGATCAAGATGAAAAAACAAAATTAATTACATGGGACTGAGTGAACTGATGAGGATGAGTATAATTTTTGTGACTTTCTGTCTGAATTAAAAAAAAAAAAATCCCACAAGGACTCAGAGGCAAAGAATATACAAATCAATTTTCACTGCAAAGTAAAGGAGCTGTTACAGTGGAGGATTACTGGACTGAATGTCAATATTATGACATAGTATGAGTGTGTTTCATGTTTGGTAATTGCAATCATTGTTGCTTTTGTTGTGGTCATCCATGTACAATGCTTGGTGTCAGTCTATTTATCTCTTGTAAAAATAAAATACAGTGTGTGTGTGTGAAAAAAAAATGTTGATGAGAATGTAAAGCAATTGGAACATCGCTGGTGGGATTGTAAATTAGTAGGACCCCTTTGGTTAAATGTTTGGCAATATCATTTACCCAAATTAAATACTCACCTACACTATGACCCAGCAATTCCAATCTGAGGTATAACCCAGCAAAGGAAAATGATGGAATTTGGCTTTAACACCTTCAAGTGCCACACTTAGTTGGGGCTGGTGAGGGCAACTTTAAGTCCTTGTTCCTTAGGGTAAATTTGTGACAATTAATTCAATGATTAATTTGATGAACAAGAGCCTTCTTTTAGAAACTATATGCTTGCAATAAAGTTTTACTAAGTAAGGCCAGCTTAGGTCAAATTCTTCATTCCCCTGTGGTAAGCCCTCTATGGTCACAGAGGCCTGGTCACTGCCATGAAAGAACTAAACATTACCTTCTTACAGATATGTTAATAATATTAGAATTTGGCTCTATTAGAGACACAGCTACTAGTTATCACTTGGTTGGTGATATTTCTAGGGGAAAGTAAATGGGAGTCTAGGGTGGGCACAAATTAAGAATGGGGCCTGGGTGGGAAAACAATTTGCCTAATGCCATAAAAGGCTTCCCAAGGCCGAAAGGCTTGCGAAAACAGGATAGACAGATGTCCCATTCTGGGGGATATTGAGAGGTCTGGAGGTGGGATTTGAGCAAGGAATAGAGGAAGTTGAGAAAATGGAATTCACTGGTAGAGGGAAAGGGAAAAGATAACGACAATCAGGCCAGTGTTTCCCAAGTAAGACTGACAGACTAATCAGCTTCCTCGTGGGTGGGCTTCAACTTTGACAGCTGACTAAACAAGAGAGCACATTTTCCTCAATTGGAGAGAGAAAAAAAGGAAGATAACTGATGTTGAAAGAGCTGCCATTTATACCAGTCCACTGAAGAGGAAGTTTGGGATTTTTTCCTTTTTTCTTCATTAGTATAAAAATATTACAAACTTCAACCCACTCAAATTAGGCTTCCATCTCCAACATCCCATTGAAACTGTTCTTGGTCTCCAATGATTTCTTGTGTCTAATGAACACTTGGCCCCTAGGCAGAATTACATAGTTGGCCACTAGATGCTTTTTGAACATTCTCACTCTTGGCTCCCTTGACAACCCACTCTGGTGTTTCTTCTTGCTCACTGGCCTCACCTCCTAGACGGGGCCTCTTCATGTTGGTCATCTCCAGGCCTGGGTTCTGGGCCCTCTTCTTTTTTTTTTTTTTTCTTTACAAACCCTTGTGTCGAGGGCTGACTTTCAATAGATCGCAGCGAGGGAGTGGGCCCTCTTCTTTAACTTTCTTCTGAGTGACCTCATTCTTTCTCATGGCACTGAACTCCATCTATAGCGCTGATGATTTCTCAAATCTCTAAGTCCAGTTCACCTCTCTTCCTAGCTTCAGAATCACGTGTCCAACTTGCTATACTACACCTGCACTTGGAAGTGCTGCAATTAACACATCCAAAATGATTTCTATCCCACCAAATCTGCTTGATCCCCCAGTCTTCCTGCCTCAGGAATGATACTATTACCTATCCACTGCATGAAACTTGAGTCATTCTTGATTTCTCCTTCCCTCATTGCCCCACATCTAATCCAACAGTTAAGTCTTTAAATTTCTACCTTAAAATGCATCTCTAATCTGTATACTACTTCCCAGTTCCATTGCCATGACGCTGATCCAGGCAATTTCTGTTTTGTACCCTGATCATTGCAATAGTCTTTACTCTTGCTCGTTTGCAATCCACCCTCCACACAACAATGGCTTCTTGTTATACTCTATATGAACACTATATGAACTCCTTACCGGGCCTAATAAGGTGTTGTATGATCTGACTTTTACACATTTTATGTCACTCCCTTTGCTCACTACAAGCAAGACACATTGGCCTTCTCTCAATACCTCAGATACATAAAAAACTTTCCTGCTCCACAGCCTTTGCATTTGTTGTTCTCCTTGGAACTTTTCCTCCTACTCTTAGCATGGGCCACCTTCTTTTCATCCTTCAGGTGTCAGCCTAAATGTTAACTCCCCAACATCCTAGTTAAAGCAGAATTCTCTACTGGCTCCTTTTCCAGTTTTGTTCATAGTGTTTGAATCAAATCTGTATTTTTTCATTTGTTTACTGTCTGTATTCCTAACTAAAAAGAAAGTTCTTTGCGGGCAGGGGCTGTGTCTGTTTTGCTCATCACGATCTCTCATAACTCCTGGTTTTTCTCCCATTAATTTAGTAATTACTTTTTTTCCTTCACTTGAGTCCTTAGTCATTCATTAGTCACTGCTGGTCTGAAAGACTAGACTCTGCTTGAACTGCCAGTATGTCAAATACAGAATCTTACTTTCCTTACAAGGCTAGCTAACCCAGTGATTTCATGAATAGTTCAACCAACATTTATAGAGCATTTATCATGAACGTTCAACATGTTAACTAAGAGCAGAGAAGAAGCTAACAAACATTACCCTTGACAACCGGACTATGAACTAACCTTTGTCAATAAATACTACAGTGTGCTAAACATGAGAATATGAGAGCAAGCAAACCTGAATTGTATTAACAAAAGTAGTATCCAGAGTCTTACCTCACAAAAACAATAATGCAAGAAAACTAATACTGAAAAGTTTTTGATTTTATTTCCAAGATCAAATATTACAACAGGACATTTACATGTATTTATAAAAAAATGCAGCAGTTGAATTTATAGATCAGAGGTTTCCTTGAGTTTGGTCCCTCTCTCAGCACAGTGAGCTGATGTCTTCAAAAGACTTCCCTCCCTCCCCAACCCCAAATGTCCCACCGCCCCCCTCCCCAATTCAAGTTGCAGTATCAATATAAAGCAACTGGGTACAACACAGCAAGAATATTCACAATTTGGTACAGCCAAAACCAGAGGATCACCAACTGAGAGAAAGATCCTCATTTTAGAAATTATTTACCTATAGACTATGTGTATCTATAGATATATCACACCCAGTTATCTAAGATTTCCCTGGTTTTAGAGCAAGTGGAAGTTCCATTGAGTCTTAGCCAGCAGTTACAGCTCTGCTTTATCTAACGGCTTGTTTTTCTCCTCCTACAAGTTTAGATTTTCTACGGCCTCCATATGTCTTCAAATTTAAGGCTTTCCCTAGCACCTTTATTATCACTTACTAGAAATACAGGAGGGTCTATAGTGTGTCTTGAACAAAAAAATTTAGTGGATGATCCAGTTGCCCCTTTCTCACAGGTCCCAAAGCCTTCTTCCCACTCTTGAGAAGAACCGCAGAAACAAATATGTCCTAGCACCACGGGATTAAAGCCCAGAAAACTGAGAACTATACATATGTGCATTTTAGGGAGCACTTGCCAGAAACATTACAATAGAAGCACTGTCTCTGTCCATTATCTTCTTGGATTCAATAACAAAGTTACACTACAGATTAAATTTAGAGCCTGTCCTGCATTAAGAATGCAAATCTCACTAAGACCACCACTTTATCCAGAATAAGGTGAGTACACAAACATCCCAGGGAATTTCTAAACACTGTGAGAAACTGCTTGAGAACACTAAAGCAAATACCCTAAGTTGACTTCACTCAAGCCCCCAACCCACCCCCATCCCTATCCCCAAATTTCATTCCTTGGTTAAACTTCTCTGAATAAGATGCGAAGTGCGGTTTGGAAAATGACATGGAAAATGTTTAAAAAACACAGTCAGTGAAGACATGCCAGAACTGGACATCCCAAATGATTCAGAACGCATTGTTCAAACTAAACTCATACAAAGCATGCACAGAAGCCTACAAACACTCCTGAGTGTTTCCATGGAACAATCAATACCTACTTTGTTTCTTAAAGGGTTAAAAAAAAAAAAAAGACACCAGATGCTTAGAAGTTGTTAACAATCAAAAGGAAAACCATTCTAGAAAGAAAGATTCTTAAGAGTGAATAAAATTGTGTCTAAAATTCATGCCAAAGCTTGGCTGGAAGCCCCTCAAAGTCTAAGTATTGTGTTAGCATCAACTGGTACTCATTTCTCTACATTTAAGACTAGAGGATTATCTCATAGCTTTATTGTCTGTTTCCCAGCAAGTTTTAAATACCCTTTCCAAACCAAAGTGACAAACCTAGGAAAGTAACAAGGCCCAAGTCCCCCAACAGGTAAGATAAACAGCCCCTACAAACTTCCTACTCATTAACTGAAAAGTGGAGGTCACATACTCCTTTCATTCTAATTAGCATGTAAAAGGGGATTTTCTGGTGGCAATGGTCACTCCACGTGAGGTTTAACTTACAGGGCAATAAATTATCAAAAAGCTACTGTTAAGAGCATCTGATTATCAGTGTCAAAAACCTATTTATATTTTGAATCACACCATTTATTGATATTTTCCATTATTAAGAACACAGAAGCTTTGAGAAAAGCATACTATAAAGCCATTTTGTTGAAAACAGAAAGATATCCAACTGAGCATCAACATTCCAATGTCATTAACTGAAATATATCCTGGTGACATGTACTTAAAGTCAGTGACCTTGACAGAGGGGAAAAAAAGCACAATGGCAGGGAATGGTTCCAGATCAAGAATTTCTCCCTTATCAGATAAGATGCCCATATTGAGTCTATGAAAAAAGCAAATAGGAAAGATTTTAAGGAAGGGAGAATTCAATTCCAGGTCCGAATTTTATCTAATTATTTGAAATGTTTCCCATTTTATTTACCATGTCTAATAAATGAGTGATTCATGGTGGCCCAGTTAGATTAACAACTTCTTTTAATGGAGATAAAATTTTTCTTATGTTAAGTCCAGCTTATTCTTCCAATTTGTAAACCTAAGTGACCTTATAAGGGATATAAAATCTTAGGGCATTTTGATCTCTGTAGAGGAAATACTATTAGGCAAACAACAAAAACTTGCTGTTTGTTGCAAGAGAATTAAGTACAACAAGGCAGCTTTCCATATTTATAGATTAATACGTGATTGTTCTTAGGCAAAATACTACCATCGGTATTTGTATCTCTAATCCTACAAATAAATCTGGTTATCTTTTGAAAATACAGAAATGCTAAATTATGTTTTATTAAAGTAGTTCATATTAGATTGCTCAACTCTACTTTGAGATCATATGTCAAAGCAAGGCCTGTACCAAAAACTATCACGTTTATGAGAATGACTGAGATTCTAAGCAATACAACTGCATTCCATAGGCCAAAAAAGGGCAGAGGGGTATCATGGAGCTAGCTATTCTATATTTGGAATAAGGATTCTTAGGTAGAGAGAAAATGAGTTATAAACATGTTTGCCTCAAATTCTTTCCTTGTATATTAATTTATGAAAAAATGAAAAATGTTACATATTAAAATTTAGAAATGGAATTTCTTAAACACAGCCAATTTTCATTGAAAATCAGGACATTTTCTGAGAACAGATGTCAAAAATCAAGAGAATGGAAAAGTAAAATAGAAAATTATATTAAAAGATTTTCTAATTTAAGGGTCTCATTACATCCAATAATTTAACCACGAGATCACTTCATGGGAAAACTACCAAGGTCATCATAATCTCTATTAAAAAAAGCTAGATTCTAAGCTGTCTCTCTAGCAGGATTGATACACAGGTGAATCAAAGACCAAAATAGCCATCACTGAAATACTGAATTTCTACATGTCAGGAGAAATCAATGTCAGGCTTGGTGTTCTCTGTTGGTTATTTTCAGTACTAAAGAACATTCTTACCACCATTCTAAAATGTGTACAGTGCAGTACTAAGCTGCATGGTGAGGCAGTAACTAAAATGCTAAGCAAGGCAAATCAATGAAGTTGAATATTCATAGTACACAGCTGACTTTAAGTGGTCCTATTGGAAAACTGCCATGTTCACCAGAAGGGTGGGTTCTTCTTACTCTCATTTAGTTTTACACAAGATATTACTTATTCATCAACCCCCATCCCATGATTTACTATTGAGTAGTACTACTGAATACTATTTACTCTCTCTCTTTGGCCCTAAATGAAAGAGGGCCAGAGAGAGAGAGAATGACACCATGGAGATACACTCTATGGGATAAGAAATATTTTAAAGAGTCGAACTAATTGGATCTTGAAACACTTGTTTCTGTCAAAACCAAGTGTGAATTCTACAGCTTACACAAGTCAATTTCATAACAATTGCTCAGCCAGTAAAGTGCTTTGTTTAAGCACACATACAAAATAAAATTTAACTCTGGTGTCAGTGAAATATTTGGTTCTCATTACATTTTAGTCATACTCAACACTGATTAGGAACACAGCATTAAGTTTTAAAAGTAATGAATTATGTTTAAAAGATCATTACTAGATCTGTAACTATTATACTCTCCTTTTTGGAGATTACAGTCATCACAGTAGGGTAGATCAAGTTACTGGGCAAATGAAACCTGGACACAGAAAAAAAAAAGCAAGAACTGATTAACAAGTATACTTTTAATTACTCTAGGGATAATATATAAAATAAAGGTAAGAGACTAAAAGCATTAAATTTTGGAGTGGAAAGGAGTCAGAGATAATCTAATTCAGTGGTCTACAATCTGTAGGTTCCAAGAGTTTCTGCAAAAGGTCTGCAATTCCATATGCACATTTATATTTTCTCCACTTATGGAATTAATGATATTTATACTTAACCCCACAACTCCCCACCACTGCTGAATTTTAAAATTACAAGCCCTTTTACTCGAACAGACTAAGAATTACTGATCTAGTCCAATTCTCTGTTAGTTAGAAGCAGAGCTGTTACCCAAGTACACTTATTGCCTACATATAGTGCCCTTTCTGCATATCATATATAATATATTGTACTATACATTTAATTTGTACCTGGGTATAGAAATTAAATCTTTCCTTCACTTTTCAGTAGCAAGTGGCTCCCTCTGGTATTTTCCTAAGTATCCAAGTGAGATCCCTGCTAGCTAAAATCTTTAATCCTGGGATCAATAATTCTTTCCTACTTGGGTACTAGTTATGCCTTACTGTTGAAACATCATGCCCTAAATCTAGTAGTTACAAAAGCTGGAACTAAAGAATACAGGTAAGTCAAAAGAAAATCTGAGCCACAGTGTTTGCCACTTTCCAGTTTTATTTTCCTAACTAAAGCCTACACTATTCTTTACCCTTTCTAAACTTCTATTGTAATTATGGTTCAGTCTCAGAAAGGTAAGCATTTACATATTCTCCTATTATCTCAAGTGTAGTGTGTCTCTCCAACTGGATAAAACAGGCAGGAACCAGATCTTGGATTTCAAGATTTTTCCAACTTTGATTAAGGACTCAAATAATTGTTAACTTACAGAATCAAGGAAGTAGAATTTTATAGGAGATTTAAAAATATACACATAGAAGTTTCAATAATCTAATACAGATGGGATATAGAAAAGATAATTGTATCTTTTCTGAGAAATGGTTAAAAATTTGATAAAATTCTTTTTTATCCTTTCCATTTTTTCTTGGCAAATAATGCCATAGTTATTTTCCTCTTACATTTTCATCACTGCATCATTTTAAAAAAGCAATCAGTAATCTGCCCCTCAAAATAATGGTGTAAATAAGAATTTATAGGCATAGCACAAATCTCACAAGCTTTAAGGAAAAAAATCAAATGATAACTTACAGAGCCAAACAATGGGAAGATAACCTTTTGAGCAAATTGATTCCTATTGCAGGAGACTACAGCATGGGAGTGAAAAGAGCATGAATGCCAATTTTGATTTTGCCACTTACTTACTAGCTGTGACATCCTGAGCCAAGTTCTCTGAACTTCAATTTTCTTCCTTATCTATAAAATGTGGAAAATATCCATTTGGTAGAGTTCTTAGGGAGATTAAAGGAGAAAATGCACATAAAGTACTTCACACATGTTAGTTACTCAAAATTAGTTCCCTGTTCTTCCCTCATTTGGCTGTTCTCTTCTCTGGTTCCTTCCTAAATCAAATTCGAAAGACTTCCTGTTACTTTTCCCTCTTTATATTTGTCTCCTGTCATTTACTCTCAAAGTCTATCTTGTTCTTTTCCTCCCTACCTTTTAAGATCTCTTTCAAGCTGTTTCCAATACCTACAAGGAATGACTATTTTTACCTATCTTACTAACTTTTTTTAATCATTTTATCTATTCAATAAAACCTCTCCTCCAAAGAGCTAAGGAATTTGCAGAAGAAATAAGACATACTACCTAAGTGGATTAAGTTCTTGAACAAAGCACAATCCATACTCTTCCTGTGTACAATCCATAATGCCTCCCCCATGGGCCTCTATGTCAAGGCCAGGATAATTACACTCCTGCCTCAAAATAAAATAAAATCCTCTAATCTTGTACTCTAAACACTCCAGTTTTATCTAAGTTGGATCAGTATCTCATGCCCTACCTCTTTGATATGCTTACTTATATCACTTTGATGTGGTCATCTCACAGTAATTGAAGTTGAAAAAGTCACTTTGGTTTCTCATAAATGGATATGCCAGGGCTGAGCTTATCAGAAAGAACTACATCCTATCATTAACAAACACGTTGTCTCAAGTTCTCTAGATATGTTTTATAAAGAGAAACTAGTAGGTAAAAGAATGAAACAGAATCCTATGGGGAAAATTCTTGACTTCATATTTTTGACAGATTTGGACTTTAGCTGTGACTTTGCCGAGTGGAGACAGGTGCCATGACAGCACCAAAGCTGACCATAACCTTATTTCTTACCCTGTGCCTCCCTGAATTTCTAGATTTCTGACCTTGTCTACAACCAACAATTTTTTTACCCTCTAATGCACCTTTGTATATAACTCTTTTCTTCAGATAGCAAGTATATTATCCAATTTCAGAGATACAACTGAGGAATTAACATGAAAACCATGCCTCCTCACTAAATCAGAAGCTGCTAGTTAGCCTCGAGAGCCTATGAAAAAAACACCAAAGTGGTATTACTCAGTCACCAATCTAAAGAGAGAACTTTGACTCAAGGTATAAATGAAATTGTAATTATATAAATATATTTATAAATATTTATACAATTATATACTTATACATAAGCACTTACACAGATTTAGAAAAAAATGTAAGAACATTAATTCAATAGGACTCACTGAAGAATAAACAGAATTTTCCATGATTTCCTTGAGGAGATACATAACTCATTCTTTAGAGAGGGTCCCTCAAAGTCCAACCATTAGAAACCGTATTCTCTAATTGTGTACTAGCAACAAGAAGCATGTGTTTTGTTTTTTTTTTTAATCCCTTAGTTGCCAAGAGAGTGATCTTAAAGTCGATGGGAACCTAAAGGTCTCTGAGCAATAGCAATTTATGTTCCTCAAGCAGAAGAATCAGTCAATCTAAACCCCAATGGACAAAATACGTTCATTCTGTATTATGGTTTTATAACAAGTTAAAGTTCTGATTTTGCCACCAGAGTTACTACTACCCCTTCAGAGGACTCTAAAGCTCAAAATAAGAATTGAGCATAATGTGAAGCTGATAAGTCAAATCATATTATATAGATTCAAGATGGTCTCTTCTAAATAATACTGAAAAAAGTGTTCATCAACTACAATTTGAATGTGGCTTTTGTTGGCAGAAAACACCCACATCTGAAGATTACTGGTAATCTTCCCCACCTCCCTTACTAAGTGTTGTCTTATGAATTGATTTGAAAGGTCTTCCACTTAGAGAGGTTTTCAGTTTTGATACCTTTTGCAAGAAACAGCATGAGGAATTAGGCTCATTCAGTCACCAGAGCCTTTTAGAGACTGTTCCAACCAAGGGTAAAAAATGAATCATTATTTCTAACCAAAGGAACATGGTTAGCAACTCTCAGCTGCATCTTTTCTTTTTCCCCTGGGGCATACATTAAGTATGCCTTAAAGTAATAGGACAATCAATAACCATAGTGGTTACAACTACAAGCCACTGTACTCATGATTATTGAACATCTGCCTTCCTATAGATCACTTGTGGACCCAAACAATGGAAGGGCCAAAGGAACTATTATGCTGTACTGGCAAAAACAGCAAGCACCTTCCTATCCCAGTCACCACAATATGCTCACGAAATGTCCATTCCAGGACTAGCAGGATCAAGATAGTTTATAGAGTAATAAAGAAAGCTGTCTCAGGCTAGGATATTGAAAGCCACCCCATGCTACTCACCCTAGTTTAACATTCTTTCCGTCAATAACACATATCATGGAAACAATTCTAGCTGGGAAGATGGGAATCCTTTGAAAAAAATTTTAAATATGATGAGCAATAATTATAAAGGACGCTTTTTCCATGTAAACAAAACCCTGGACACTGTTACACGGTATTTCCTACATGAATAATAAAACAAAACATGTGTTAGAGAATTTCTTCTCCCTACTAAACATGGGGCTTACAAAAAAAGGAGGCTGTTCTTATTCTGAATCTAGCCATTCCTTTACCAAAGGAGTCTGAGGAGTAACATTATCATTTGATCCCCAAAAAGTGCCGTGTAAGAGACCACTTATTGGAACATACATTTCCTGCTGCCAGTACTAGGAGGTCTTATCCTAACACTTCCATTTGGTCACCAGATTAAGTAAGA
The DNA here is from genome assembly GCF_028023285.1 of Balaenoptera ricei. Lineage (NCBI taxonomy): Eukaryota > Metazoa > Chordata > Mammalia > Artiodactyla > Balaenopteridae > Balaenoptera > Balaenoptera ricei. The sequence goes on along the minus strand of NC_082642.1, from coordinate 89,518,570 downwards.
AAGAGAGAGAAAAGTCGGAAAAAGAAGAAAATGGGAGAAGAGAGAAAAAGAGAGGTGGGGTGGGGTGTGTGAGACTGATTATAGGAGAGAACAAGAAATAAAAGAGAAGGCAGGTGACTTGCTTGCCCAACTTTGGCTCTATGGTCCTATGAGCCAAAATACATACTCAGTGACATGGTATCTCACAGAAAAAGGGAAAAAAAGGGGTAAGCTGAGAGAGGTCAGGCCATGATGTTAATTTCTTTCCTGTACAAAGACAGTCTCTTGAGGACAAAGGCCTGCCTCCTGTAATGTAATATCATAGTCCAGATGAGAGAGTTTCCTTCGAGGGAAGTTGGTGAGAAGTTCAAAACGTTCATTTGGATATCCTTTAGATTGGACATGCTTCACCAAAGCCTATGAAAAATAACAGAAAGACAAAGCTGTTAGACGGAAACAAAAAGAAAGAGCATATTGAAGAATTAAAAATATAACATTCATTTTTAAATCAGATAAAAGTTTAAGTTATTCTTTAAGATAACTGAAGCTTACTCTTATGGAAGGGCCAATATAACCCTTTGGATGGGGAGATACTAAACCTGCACCCAATAATTTAGAGCCATTAAGTGATACTGAAATATACAGGGTTATTACTGTCTCTCCAATAAACAAACCCAATTTCTTCCCTGGTGGTGCAGTGGTTAAGAATCTTCCTGCCAATGCAGGGGACATGGGTTCGAGCCCTGGTCCAGGAAGATCCCACATGCCACGGAGCAACTAAACCTGTGCGCCACAACTACTGTGCTCTAGAGGCCGCGAGCCACAACTACTGAGCCCTCGTGCCACAACAACTGAAGCCGTGTGCCTAGAGCCTGTGTTCCGCAACAAGAGAATCCACCACAATGAGAAGCCCACACACCACAATGAAGAGTAGCCCCCACTTGCCACAACTAGAGAAAGCCTGTGCAGCAATGAAGACCCAAAGCAGCCAAAAATAAATAAGTAAATAAAAATAAAGTTCCCTTTAAAAAAAAAAACAAAAAACTATTGTCCTCATTTTTAAACATTTTATCAGTTTTCCTTCTTTCTGTTTATCAGGGAAGATATGTCCTTCATCCTATCTTGTCACCTGTGCACTGAATCCCTTCTTGCCATCTCAGAAACTGTGCCACCACAGAATACCACTCTTTTATGGGTATCTTCAACATCTTCTCTGCAGATACTTCCCATCAGACTTAAACATGCTCAGTCTCTCCTTCGATCATCTTTTCCCCTCTGATTACTGCCCACTCCCCACTCTAGCTTCACAACCAACCTTCTCAAAAAAGTGGTCTATACTTGTTCTATTCATTGTCTCATCTCCCATTCCTTTCCAATTACTAGACTAGGGAGACAGTCTGGGTATTAGCACCAGAGGCCAGAGCCTACTTGCATTCAAGTCACAGTCTTCAAGACTCTATTTTTAGCCACAGCAAATGGCCAGGTATGAACACCTGACCCAAGGAGGATCCATTCATAGGCTAATCTAAGCAAGTCAGACTCATTCTCTTTTCTAGAAGTTGAAAAACACGGAGGGAGGGCCCATCAGCTGCAGACTCTAGAGGAAAAGGCCCTCAAAGCACCGGTATGATGGACTATGTACAAGCTGTTTTGCAAACAAAAGCCACCAGAATACAGAGAGAAGAATGGTATGAAGCAGAGAATCACAAGGGGAAAACCCAGCAGGCCCCACAAGAGAAACACACAGGAAAATAGTCTTGGTTCCTAACTATTTTGCAGTTCCAGCTACTAGGAAACCCAGGAGGCCCAGTTACAGTCTTCAAATAACTCCACTCCCCTTTTCCAGGTAATAATTTCAGTTGGGTTTCTATTACATGCAGCCATGGAACAGAAAGGCCTTGACTACAACAGACTATGTGAGTTGCCCAAGATAATTTGGGAAGGAAATAAAGCAGTTAGAATTAAGATTCACCACAGTGAAGTTTTCAGTTAGAGGTCACACCTAACACCTCTTTCAAAGAATCATCAAGCTAATTACGCCAATTAGTTTCTCTGCTTCAAGTAAATGCTTCCAATTAGATATACTTACTAGTAGTTTAGCTTGCTCTGGAAGAGTGATTTGTTCCCTTTTTCCATCTGGATACCGCAACATCAGCTGTGCTTTTGGTCCTAAAGGAAGGGTTAAAAAATATATATATAGATATAGCTGCTTAAGATAGAAGACTAATTTAAACAAATAAAAAAATCCCTTCAGTAATATTCAAGTTTTAAGTAAAGGAAATCTAAAATGTAACCCACCATTTACATCAATGCCCTCCACTATTCCATCTGATTTTTCAGGTGACATCTCCAATATTTCTGAATCCATCGCTGGCAATCCTTGGTGGTTTGTGGCTGTTCCAGGCTCAGTTCTGGCAGGGGGCTCAGTCAGTGACCTTCTGTTCTCCTCTTTTCTATGCCCCAAATCTTTGTGGGGAGACTTTCTAGACTTGGCAAGATTCTCTATCTCCTCCTCCTCATCAGAGCCACAAACAGATATGAACTCCTCACTGCCAGAAAAAAGTTCAGATTCAGATTCTTCATCTGAGCGGCTATCCTGTTTTGTCTGTGTGGAATCAAAATGTGTCTCTTGCAAGGAGGCTCTGATGGCAGCTTCTAGCTGGCTGTCTTCACTTGCATCTATAAGACTCTCCTGCAAGATGCAGTCATAAAACATGGGTAGAAAGAAAAAGAAAACAGTTAAACCAAAAAATAATCAAGTCAAATAGGGCACAGGAAATGTAACAGCTTGCCATTATTATTTTCTGCTGGATGTATCTCTTCTATTAAATTTTAAGCTATTTGAGGGCAACAACTTTGTCTTACACAGCCAAGTTGGAATGGAATTTTAAAAACAAAAATAAAAACTGTCATACCATCTGGCACAATGATTGCAAGCGCAAGATTTGGTGGGAGGGGGAGGAGTCAAGAAAACAATTTATTCCTTGCCCAGAACAAGACATGAGTTAAGGTTTCAAATATAAAACCAAAACATCAGTATTTAAAACGACTAAACACAGAGAAAGATGTCTATCTTTCTTACCATTGTATACGTCAACTAGCACTGCTTTGGCGCACAGAAGGATATCAATAAATCAATAACTCAGTAATGATCATTTTGCAAAAAATCTAACGGTCAGATCTTTAACATTCAAAACAAAACACCGCAAAAAAAATATGAAAAAACAACTATATTTTCCCAAGCTTAATTTCAATGAAGGTTTTCACTGTGATCATAAAAAGCAATTTTCAATAGCTTTTGCCTTGGAAAAGTTCTAATGTCACAGGTTTCACTAAACTTATTGAGTCACAAGATATGAATTGCTTGAATGGAACTTATTTAGATCCTAACTCAAACAAACTATACAAAAAAAATTTTTTATGACAACCAAAAATTGAACACTGGATACCTTATAATATAAAGGAACTACTCTTAATTTTTTTGAGGTTAATGGTACTGTGACTGTTTTTAAAAAATAAAAAGAACCTTTATCTTTTAAAGATACATGCCAAAGTATTAATGAATGAAACAATGAATTCTGAGATTTGCTGCAAAATAATGCACAAAGGATGGGGTATAACTGAAATAAGACTGGCCACATGTTGTTAATTACTGAAATCAGTTAATGGATACACAGAAGCTCAATAAATTCCTTGTACTTAAAAATTTTCCACCATAAAAAGTTTAGGTTGCTAACAAAAAACTAAAGGAGGCTCAATTTGGCTTTCCCTATCTGCCAATCATATAGCAAAAAACCTTTTTTAAATTTTAAAGAAACTTAAGGCTAATTTACCACCAAAGGGAAAAAAAAAATAAAGCAAGTAGATGTGCCCATGTGACCTGCAACGGCTTAGGTGAACTGTAGGTTTATAATAATGATATTGCACAATGTGTAGCTTGAGTTTTAAAGATTGCTGCCATGGTAGACACTGCTGGCTTCCTACCCAACATTTTTTCTCCTCTGAATCCTTACTTACAGAATCCTAATTATGTCTATAAATGAAATATGTCCCACTAAAAAATTCCATTTACCAGTTTCCCTTGCAGCTAAAAAAAATTGTGGAATGGAACTAAAGCAGGACTTACAGAGAAAGTATAGAACTAAATGCCTACATTAGAAAAGAAAGTCTCAAATTAATAACTAAGTTTCCATCTTAAATTAAAAAGTACCCCATATGAAAAAAATTAAATTAAACGCAAACTATGCAGAAGGAAAAAGGACAGAAATCAACCAGTAACTTAGGAAACAAAAGAAAAATCAATGAAACCAAAAGCTGGGTTTTTAAAAAGTCAATAAACTTTTAAAAAGTCAATAAGCCTCTAGTCAGACTGTCAGGGGAAAAAAAGCCACAAATTACCAGTTACAGGACTGGAAGAAGGGCCATCCCTACAGATACCACAGTCATTGAAGGAATAATAAATACAATGAACAACTTTACATCTTTGACGCTTTAGGTAAAATGGACAAATCCCTGGAAAGACACAACCTACTAAAGCTAATTAAAGAAGAAATAGATACCCAAATAGTCCTATATCTATCAATGAAATTGAATTTGTAGTTTAAAACTTCCTACAAAGAAAACTCTATGCCCAGGTGGCTTCACTTGTAAATGTCATCAATTATTAAGGAAGAAATAATACCAACTCTACACAAACTCTTCCAGAAAACCAAAGAGGAAGAAATACTTCCTAGTTCATTGTGAGGCCAGCATTAACCTGATACCAAAGCCAGACAAAGATCAAGCTCTTACACGGAAAACAAAAGACAAAAAAAAAAAAAACAACTATAAACCAATAACCCTCATAAACAGAGATACAAAAATTCTTGACAAAATTTTAGTAAATCAAACTTAACAATATATAAAAAAGCAATGCATCATAACCAAGTGGGTTTTAGCCCAGGAATGTAAGGTTGGTTTAACATTAGAAAACCAACCAATAGAATTCACTAAAAAAGAAAACCATATTATCATTTCAATAGATACAAAAAATCATATGACAAAAACCTCTCATAAAAACTCAGCAAACCAGGAGTAAAAGGAAACTTCCTCAATCTGATAAAGTATATATATAAGAAACATATAGCTAACAACAAACTTATTGGTCAAAGACTGAATAATTTCACCCCAACACCAGAAACAAGTTAAGGATGTCTAATCTCACTACTTCGATTTAACTTTGTACTGGAAAGAAAAAGAAAAAGAAATAAAAGGAATAGAGATTGTAAAGGAAGAAGTACATCAGTCTTTATTTGCTGACAACATGACCATCTATATAGAAAATTCTAAGAAATCTACAAAAAAGTTACTAGACCTAATAAGTGACTGTAGCAAGGCTGCAGGCTACAAGGTCAATATACAAAAGCTACCAAACATTGCCGAGAGAAATTCAAGGCTTAAATAAATGGAGAGATATATGTCATGTCCATGGATATGAAGACTCAATGCTGTTAAAATGTCAATTCTCTCCAAAATGATTCATAGAGCTAATGTAATTCCAATCAAAGTCCCAGCAGCTTTCCTTGTAGAAAGTGCCAAGCTGATTCTAAAACTTATACTGAAATGCAAAGGACCTGAAATAGCCAAAACAACTATGAAGAAGAACAAAGTTGAAGGGCTTACACCAGGCAATTTCAAGACTTATTACAAAGCTATAGTAATCATTAAGACAGTAAAATAATGACATAAAGGTAGACAAATCAATCACTGGAAAGAATAGATGCCATAAACCCACACATACATGATCAATTTCTGACAAAGGTACTAGGTTCAATGGGAAAAGGATAATCTTTACAACAAATGGTGCTGGGACAAGCATACAGGCACAGGCAAACAAACAAAAAACCCCAACTCAACCCCACCCTAATACCATATACAAAAATTAATTCAAAGTGGATCACAGACTGAAGAGCTAAAACTATAAAAAATATGGGATAAAATCTTGGGTTAGGCTAAGATTTCTCAAATAAGACACAAAAAGCACGAAGTATAAAAGAAAGTTGAGAGGAGCTTCAATATGGCAGAAGAGTAAGACGTGGAGATCACCTTCCACCCCACAAATACATAAGAAATACATCTACATGTGGAACAACTCCTACAGAACACCTACTGAACGCTGGTAGAAGACCTCAGACCTCCCAAAAGGCAAGAAACTCCCCACGTACCTTAGTAGGGCAAAAGAAAAGAAAAAAGAAAAAACAGAGACAAAAGAATAGGGACAGTACCTGCACCTCTGGGAGGGAGCTGTGAAGGAGGAAAGGTTTCCACACACTAGGAAACCCCTTTGTGTGCGGAGACTGAGGGTGGCGGAGGGGGGAAGCTTCGGAGCCATGGAGGAGAGCGCAGCAACAGCGGTGCAGAGGGCAAAGCAGAGAGGTTCCCACACAGAGGATCGGTGCCGAACAGCACTCACCAGCCCAAGAGGCTTGGCTGCTCACCCGCCGGGGTGGGCGGGGGCTGGGAGCTGAGGCTCTGGCTTCAGTTGGATCCCAGGGAGAGGACTGGGGTTGGCCGCGTGAACACAGCCTGAAGGGGGCTAGTGTGCCACGGCTAGCGAGGAGGGAGTCTGGGAAAAGGTCTGGAACTGCAAAAGAGGCAAGAGACTTTTTCTTGCCTCTGTTTCCTGGTGCATGAGGAGAGGGGATTAAGAGCACTGCTTAAAGGAGCTCGAGACGGGCGAAAGCCGCGGCTATCAGTGCAGACCCCAGAGACGGGCATGAGATGCTAAGGCTGCTGCTGTAGCCACCAAGAAGCCTGTGTGCAGGCACAGGTCACCATCCACACCTCCCCTCCTGGGAGCCTGTGCAGCCCGTCACTGCCAGGGTCCCGTGATCCAGGGACAGCTTCCCCGGGAGAATGCATGGAGCACCCGTATCAGCTGCTCCTTTAACCCCGTCCTGTCTGAGCAAAGAACAGATGCCCTCAGGCGACCTACATGCAGAGGCGGGGCCAAATCTAAAGCTGAACCCTGGGAGCTATGCGAACAAAGAAGAGAAAGGGAAATCTCTCCCAGCAGCTTCAGGAGCAGCGGATTAAATCTCCACAGTCAACTTGATGTACCCTGCATCTCTGGAATACCTGAATAGACAAGAAATCATCCCAAATTGAGGAGATGGACTTTGTGGGCAACAATATATATATATATATTTCCCCTTTTTCTCTTCTTGTGAGTATGTATGTGTATGCTTCTGTATGTGGTTTTGTCTGTATAGCTTTGCTTTTACCACTTGTCCAAGGGTTCTGTCTGGGTGTTTTTTGTTTTTTTTACTATAGTTTTCAGTGCTTGTTATCATTAGTGGATTTGTTTTTTGGTTTGGTTGTTCTTTCTTTCTTTTCTTTTCTTTTCTTCCCCTTCCTCCCTCCCTCCCTCCCTTTCTCTCTTTCTCTCTCTTTCTTTCTCCCTTTTATACTGAGCCATGTGGATGACAGGCTCTTGGTGCTCCAGCCAGGCGTCAGGGCTGTGCCTCTGAGATGGGAGAGCCAAATTCAGGACATTGGTCCACCAGAGACCTCCCAGCCCCACGTAATACCAAATGGCGAAGATCTCCCAGAGATCTCCATCTCAACGCCAAGACCCAGCTCCACTCAACGACCAGCAAGCTACAGTGCTGGACACCCTATGCAAAACAACTAGCAAGACAAGAACACAACCCCACCCATTAGCAGAGAGGCTGCCTAAAATCATAATAAGGTCACAGACACTCCAAAACACACCAGCAGACGTGCACCTGCCCACCAGAAAGACAAGATCCAGCCTCATCCACCAGAATATAGGCACTAGTTGCCTCCACCAGGAAGGCTACACAACCCACTGAACCAACCTTAGCCACTGGGGGCAGACACCAAAAACAAGGGGAACTACGAACCTGCAGCCTGAGAAAAGGAGACCCCAAGCACAGTAAGTTAAGCAAAATGAGAAAACAAAGAAACACACAGCAGATGAAGGAGCAAGGTAAAAACTCACGAGACCTAACAAATGAAGAGGAAATAGGCATTCTACCTGAAAAAGAATTCAGAATAATGATAGTAAAGATGATCCAAACTCTTGGAAATAGAATGTAGAAAATACAACAAACATTTAACAAGGACCTAGAAGAACTAAAGAGCAAACGAACAATCACGAACAACACAAAAAATGAAATTAAAAATTCTCTAGAAGGGATCAATAGCAGAATAACTGAGGCAGAAGAACGGAGAAGTGACCTGGAAGATAAAATACTGGAAATAACTACTGCAGCGCAGAATAAAGAAAAAAGAATGAAAAGAATTGAGGGCAGTCTCAGAGACCACTGGGACAATATTAAACGCACCAACATTCGAATTATAGGGGTCCCAGAAGAAGAAGAGAAAAAGAAAGGGACTGAGAAAATATCTGAAGAGATTATAGTTGAAAACATCCCTAATATGGGTAAGGAAATAATTAATCAAGTCCAGGAAGCACAGAGAGTCGCATACAGGATAAATCCAAGGAGAAACACGCCAAGACACATATTAATCAAACTATCAAAAATTAAATACAAAGAAAAAATATTAAAAGCAGCAAGGGAAAAACAACAAATAACATACAAGGGAATCCCCATAAGGTTAACAGCTGATCTTTCAGCAGAAAGTCTGCAAGCCAGAAGGGAGTGGCAGTACATATTTAAAGTGATGAAAGGGAAAAACCTACAACCAAGATTACTCTATCCAGCAAGGATCTCATTCAGATTTGATGGAGAAATTAAAACCTTTACAGACAAGCAAAAGCTAAGAGAATTCAGCACAACCAAACCAGCGCTACAACAAATGCTAAAGGAACTTCTTTAGGCAGGAAACACAAGAGAAGGAAAAGACCTACAAAAACAAACTCAAACAATTAGAAAAATGGTAATAGGAACATACATATAGATAATTTACCTTAAATGTAATGGATTAAATGCTCCAACCAAAAGACATAGACTGGCTGAATGGATACAAAAACAAGACCCGTATATATGCTGTCTACAAGAGACCCACTTCAGACCTAGGGACACATACAGACTGAAAGTGAGGGGATGGAAAAAGATATTCCATGCAAATGGAAATCAAAAGAAAGCTGGAGTAGCAATTCTCATATCAGACAAAATAGACTTTAAAACAAAGACTATTACAAGAGACAAAGAAGCACACTACATAATGATCAAGGGATCAATCCAAGAAGATATAACAACTGTAAATATTTATGCACCCAACATAGGAGCACCTCAATACATAAGGCAAATACTAACAGCCATAAAAGGGGAAATCGACAGTAACGCAATCACAGTAGGGGACTTCAACACCCCACTTTCACCAATGGACAGATCATCCAAAATGAAAATAAACAAGGAAACACAAGCTTTAAATGATACATTAAACAAGATGGACTTAATTGATATTTATAGGACATTCCATCCAAAAACAGCAGATTACACTTTCTTCTCAAGTGCACACGGAACATTCTCCAGAATAGATCACATCTTGGGTCACAAATCAAGCCACAGTAAATTTAAGAAATTGAAATCATATCAAGCATCTTTCTGACCACGACACTATGAGATTAGAAATGAATTACAGGGAAAAAAAACGTGAAAAACACAAACACATGGAGGCTAAACAATACGTTACTAAATAACCAAGAGATCACTGAAGAAATCAAAGAGAAAATCAAAACATATCTAGAGACAACTGACAATGAAAACACGATGATCCAAAACCTATGGGATGCAGCAAAAGCAGTTCTAAGAGGGAAGTTTATAGCTATACAAGCCTACCTCAAGAAACAAGAAAAATCTCAAATAAAAAATCTAACCTTACACCTAAAGGAACTAGAGAAAGAAGAACAAACAAAACCCAAAGTTAGTGGAAGGAAAGAAATCATAAAGATCAGAGCAGAAGTAAATGAAATAGAAAACAAGAAAACAATAGCAAAGATCAATAAAACTAAAAGCTGGTTCTTTGAGAAGATAAACAAAATTGATAAACCATTAGCCAGACTCATCAAGAAAAAGAGGGAGAGGACTCAAATCAATAAAATTAGAAATGAAAACGGAGAAGTTACAACAGACACCACAGAAATACAAAGCATCCTAAGAGACTACTACAAGCAACTCTATGCCAATAAAATGGGCAACGTGGAAGAAATGGACCAATTCTTAGAACGGTATAACCTTCCAAGACTGAACCAGGAAGAAATAGAAAATATGAACAGACCAATCACAAGTAATGAAATTGAAACTGTGATTAAAAATCTTCCAACAAACAAAAGTCCAGGACCAGATGGCTTCACAGGTGAATTCTATCAAACATTTAGAGAAGAGCTAACACCCATCCTTCTCAAACTGTGGAGGAAGGAACACTCCCAAACTCATTCTACGAGGCCACCATCACCCTGATACCAAAACCAGATAAAGACACTACAAAAAAAAAAGAAAATTACAGACCAATATCACTCATGAATATAGATGCAAAAATCCTCAACAAAATACTAGCAAACAGAATCCAACAACACATTAAAAGGATCATACACCATGATCAAGTGGGATTTATCCCAGGGATGCAAGGATTCTTCAATATACCTAAATCAATCAATGTGATAAACCCTATTAACAAATTGAAGAATAAAAACCATATGATCATCTCAATAGATGCAGAAAAAGCTTTTGACAAAATTCAACACCCATTTATGATAAAAACTCTCCAGAAAGTGGGCATAGAGGGAATCTACCTCAACATAATAAAGGCCACATACGACAAACCCACCGCAAACATCATTCTCAATGGTGAAAAACTGAAAGCATTTCCTCTAGATCAGGAACAAGACAAGGATGTCCACTCTCACCACTGTTATTCAACATAGTTTTGGAAGTCCTAGCCATGGCAATCAGAGAAGAAAAAGAAATAAAAGGAATACAAATTGGAAAAGAAGAAGTAAAACTGTCACTGTTTGCGGATGACATGATACTATACATAGAGAATCCTAAAACTGCCACCAGAAAACTGCTAGAGTTAACCAATGAATTTGGTAAAGCTGCAGGATACAAAATTAATGCACAGAACTCTCTTGCATTCCTATACACTAATGATGAAATATCTGAAAGAGAAATTAAGGAAACACTCCCATTTACCACTGCAACAAAAAGAATTAAATACCTAGGAATAAAAATACCTAAGGAGACAAAAGACCTGTATGCAGAAAACTATCAGACACTGATGAAAGAAATTAAAGATGATACCAACAGATGGAGAGACATACCATGTTCTTGGGTTGGAAGAATCAATATTGTGAAAATGACTATACTACCCAAAGCAATATACAGAATCAATGCAATCCCTATCAAATTACCAATGGCATTTTTTACGGAAGTAGAACAAAAACTCTTAAAATGTGTATGGAGACACAAAAGACCCCGAATAGCCAAAGCAGTCTTGAGGGAAAAAAACGGAGCTGGAGGAATCAGACTCCCTGACTTCAAACTATAGTACAAAGCTACAGTAATCAAGACAATATGGTACTGGCACAAAAACAGAAACATAGATCAATGGAACAAGATAGAAAGCCCAGAGATAAAGCCATGCACCTATGGTCAACTAATCTATGACAAAGGAGGCAAGGATATACAATGGAGAAAAGACAGTCTCTTCAATAAGTGGTGCTGGGAAAACTGGACACCTACATGTAAAGGAATGAAATTAGAACACTCCCTAACACCATACACAAAAATAAATTTGAAATGGATTAGAGACCTAAATGTAAGACCGGACACTATAAAACTCTTAGAGGAAAACATAGGAAGAACACTCTTTGACATAAATCACAGAAAGATCTGTCTTGATCCACCTCCTAGAGTAATGGAAATAAAAGCAAAAATAAACAAATGGGACCTAATGAAACTTCAAAGCTTTTGCACAGCAAAGGAAACCGTAAATAAGATGAAAAGACAACCCTCAGAATGGGAGGAAGTATTTGCAAACGAATCAACGGACAAAGGATTAATCTCCAAAATATATAAACAGCTCAAGCAGCTCAATATTAAAGAAACAAACAACCCAATCCAAAAATGGGCAGAAGACCTAAATACACATTTCTCCAAAGAAGATGTACAGATGGCCAAGAAGCACATGAAAAGCTGCTCAACATCACTAATTATTAGAGAACTGCAAATCAAAACTACAATGAGGTATCACCTCACTCCTGTTAGAATGGGCATCATCAGAAAATCTACAAACAACAAGTACTGGAAAGGGTGTGGAGAAAAGGGAACCCTCTTGCACTGTTGGTGGGAATGTAAATTGATACAGCCACTATGGAGAACAGTATGGAGGTTCCTTAAAAAACTAAAAATAGAATTACCATATGATCCAGCAATCCCACTACTGGGCATATACCCAGAGAAAACCATAATTCAAAAAGACACATGCACCCCAATGTTCACTGCAGCACTATTTACAATAGCCAGGTCATGGAAGCAACCTAAATGCCCACTGACAGATGAATGGATAAAGAAGATGTGGTACATATATACAACAGAATATTACTCAGCCATAAAAAGGAACAAAATTGGGTCATTTGTAGAGACGTGGATGGATATAGAGACTGTCATACAAGTCAGCAAGAGAAAAACAAATATCGTATATTAACACATATATGTGGAATCTAGAAAAATGGTACAGATGAACCGGTTTGCAGGGCATAAATTGAGACACAGATGTAGAGAACAAACCTATGGACACCAAGGGGGGAAAGCGGCAGGGGGTGGTGGTGGGGGTGGTGGTGTGATGAATTGGGCAATTGGGATTGACATGTATACACTGATGGGTATATAACTGATGACTAATAAGGACCTGCTGTATAAAAAAATAAAATTTAATTTAAAAAAAAGTCATGTACCACAATGTTCACAAAAAAAAAGAAAATAACTATACTACCCAAAGTAATCTACAGATTCAATGCAATCCCTATCAAACTACCAATGGCATTTTTAACAGAACTAGAACAAAAAATTTCACAATTTGTATGGAAACAGAAATGACCCAGAATAGCCAAAGCAATCTGGAGAAAGAAAAACGGAGCTGGAGGAATCAGGCTCCCTGACTTCAGACTATACTACAAAGCTACAGTAATCGAGACAGTATGGCACTGGCACAAAAACAGAAATATAGATCAATGGAACAGTATAGAAAGCCCAGAGATAAACCCACGCATATATGCTCAATTTATCTTTGATAAAGGAGGCAAGAATATACAATGGAGAAAAGACAACCTCTTCAATAAGTGGTGCTGGGAAAACTGGACACCTACATGTAAAAGAATGAAATTAGAACACTCCCTAACACCATACACAAAAATAAACTCAAAATGGATTAAAGACCTAAATGTAAGGCCAGACACTATAAAACTCTTAGAGGAAAACATAGGCAGAACACTCTATGACATAAATCACAGAAAGATCCTTTTTGACCCACCTCCTAGAGAAATGGAAATAAAAACAAAAATAAACAAATGGGACTTAATGAAACTTAAAAGCTTTTGCACAGCAAAGGAAACCATAAACAAGATGAAAAGACAATCCTCAGAATGGGAGAAAATATTTGCAAATGAAGCAACTGACAAAGGATTAATCTCCAAAATTTACAAGCAGCTCATGCAGCTCAATATCAAAAAAACAAACAACCCAATCCAGAAATGGGCAGAAGACCTAAACAGACATTTCTCCAAAGAAGATATACAGATTGCCAACAAACACATGAGAGAATGCTCAACATCATTAATCATTAGAGAAATGCAAATCAAAACTATAATGTGATATCATCTCACACCAGTCAGAATGGCCATCATCAAAAAATCTACAAACAGAGTTACAGAAAGATAGACAAGATGAAAAGGCAGAAGGCTATGTACCTGATGAAGGAACAAGAAAAAAACCCAGAAAAACAACTAAATGAAGTGGAGAGAGGCAACCTTCCAGAAAAAGAATTCAGAATAATGATAGTGAAGATGATCCAGGACCTCGGAATAAGAATGGAGGCAAAGATTGAGAAGATGCAAGAAATGATTAACAAAGACCTAGAAGAATTAAAGAACAAACAAACAGAGATGACCAATACAATAACTGAAATGAAAACTACACTAGAAGGAATCAATAGCAGAATAACTGAGGCAGAAGAACGGATAAGTGACCTGGAAGACAGAATGGTGGAATTCACTGCTGTGGAACAGACTAAAGAAAAAAGAATGAAAAGAAATGAAGACAGCCTAAGAGACCTCTGGGACAACATTAAACGCAACAACATTCGCAGTATAGGGGTCCCAGAAGGTGAAGAGAGAGAGAAAGGACCAGAGAAAATATGTGAAGAGATTATAGTCGAAAACTTCCCTAACATGGGAAAGGAAATAGCCACCCAAGTCCAGGAAGCGCAGAGAGTCCCATACAGGATAAACCCAAGGAGAAACATGCCGAGAAACATAGTAATCAAAGTGGCAAAAATTAAAGACAAAGAAAAATTATTGAAAGCAGCAAGGGAAAAACGACAAATAACATACAAGGGAAATCCCATAAGGTTAACAGCTGATTTCTCAGCAGAAACTCTGCAAGCCAGAAGGGAGTGGCATGATATACTTAAAGTGATGAAAGGGAAGAACCTACAACCAAGATTACTCTACCCGGCAAGGATCTCATTTAGATTTGATGGAGAAATCAAAAGCTTTACAGACAAGCAAAAGCTAAGAGAATTCAGCACCACCAAACCAGCTCTACAACAAATGCTAAAGGAACTTCTCTAAGTGGGAAACACAAGAGAAGAAAAGGACCTACAAAAACAAACCCAAAACAATTAAGAAAATGGTCATAGGAACATACATATCGATAATTACCTTAAACGTGAATGGATTAAATGCCCCAACCAAAAGACATAGACTGGCTGAATGGATACAAAAACAAGACCCATATATATGCTGTCGACAAGAGACCCACTTTAGACCTAGGGACACATACAGACTGAAAGTGAGGGGATGGAAAAAGATATTCCATGCAAATGGAAATCAAAAGAAAGCTGGAGTAGCTATACTCATATCAGATAAAATAGACTTTAAAATAAAGAAAGTTACAAGAGACAAGGAAGGACACTACAGAATGATCAAGGGATCAATGCAAGAAGAAGATATAACAATTATAAATATATATGCACCCAACATAGGAGCACCTCAATACATAAGGCAACTGCTAACAGCTATAAAAGAGGAAACTGACAGTAACACAATCATAGTGGGAGACTTTAACACCTCAGTTACACCAATGGACAGATCATCCAAAATGAAAATAAATAAGGAAACAGAAGCTTTAAATGACACAATAGACCAGATAGATTTAATTGATATATATAGGACATTCCATCCAAAAACAGCAGATTACACGTTCTTCTCAAGTGCTCACAGAACATTCTACAGGATAGATCACATCTTGGGTCACAAATCAAGCCTCAGTAAATTTAAGAAAAATGAAATCATATCAAGCATCTTTTCTGACCACAACGCTATGAGATTAGAAATGAATTACAGGGAAAAAAACGTAAAAAAGACAAACACATGGAGGCTAAACAATACATTACTAAATAACCAAGAGATCACTGAAGAAATCAAAGAGGAAATCAAAAAATACCTAGAGACAAATGACAATGAAAACACGACGACCCAAAACCTATGGGATGCAGCGAAAGCAGTTCTAAGAGGGAAGTTTGTAGCTATACAAGCCTACCTCAAGAAACAAGAAAAATCTCAAGTAAACAATCTAACCTTACACCTAAAGGAACTAGAGAAAGAAGAACAAACAAAACCCAAAGTTAGCAGAAGGAAAGAAATCATAAAGATCAGAGCAGAAATAAATGAAATAGAAACAAAGAAAACAAGAGCAAAGATCAATAAAACTAAAAGTTGGTTCTTTGAGAAGATAAACAAAATTGATAAACCATTAGCCAGACTCATCAAGAAAAAGAGGGAGAGGACTCAAATCAATAAAATCAGAAATGAAAAAGGAGAAGTTACAACAGACACCGCAGAAATACAAAGCATCCTAAGAGACTACTACAAGCAACTTTATGCCAATAAAATGGACACCCTGGAAGAAATGGACAAATTTTTAGAAAGGTATAACCTTCCAAGACTGAACCAGGAAGAAACAGAAAATATGAACAGACCAATCACAAGTAATGAAATTGAAACTGTGATTAAAAATCTTCCAACAAACAAAAGTCCAGGACCAGATGGCTTCACAGGTGAATTCTATCAAACATTTAGAGAAGAGCTAACACCCATCCTTCTCAAACTCTTCCAAAAACTTGCAGAGGAAGGAACACTCCCAAACTCATTCTATGAGGCCACCATCACCCTGATACCAAAACCAGACAAAGACACTACAAAAAAAGAAAATTACAGACCAATATCACTGATGAATATAGATGCAAAAATCCTCAACAAAATACTAGCAAACAGAATCCAACAACACGTTAAAAGGATCATACACCACGATCAAGTGGGATTTATCCCAGGGATGCAAGGATTCTTCAATGTATGCAAATCAATCAATGTGATACACCATATTAACAAATTGAAGAAGAAAAACCATATGATCATCTCAATAGATGCAGAAAAAGCTTTTGACAAAATTCAACACCCATTTATGATAAAAACTCTCCAGAAAGTGGGCATAGAGGGAAACTACCTCAACATAATAAAGGCCATATATGACAAACCCACAGCAAACATCATTCTCAATGGTGAAAAACTGAAAGCATTTCCTCTAAGATCAGGAACGAGACAAGGATGTCCACTCTCACCACTATTATTCAACATAGTTCTGGAAGTCCTAGCCACGGCAATCAGAGAAGAAAAAGAAATAAAAGGAATACAAATTGGAAATGAAGAAGTAAAACTGTCACTGTTTGCGGATGACACGATACTATACATAGAGAATCCTAAAGATGCCACCAGAAAACTGCTAGAGCTAATTAATGAATATGGTAAAGTTGCAGGATACAAAATTAACGCACAGAAATCTCTTGCATTCCTATACACTAATGATGAAAAATCTGAAAGAGAAATTATGGCAACACTCCCATTTACCATTGCAACAAAAAGAATAAAATACCTAGGAATAAACCTACCTAGGGAGACAAAAGACCTGTATGCAGAAAACTATAAGACACTGATTAAAGAAATTAAAGATGATACCAACAGATGGAGAGATATACCATGTTCTTGGATTGGAAGAATCAACATTGTGAAAATGAGTATACTACCCAAAGCAATCTACAGATTCAATGCAATCCCTATCAAATTACCAATGGCATTTTTTACGGAGCTAGAACAAATCATCTTAAAATTTGTATGGAGACACAAAAGACCCCGAATAGCCAAAGCAGTCTTGAGGCAAAAAAATGGAGCTGGAGGAATCAGACTCCCTGACTTCAGACTATATTACAAAGCTACAGTAATCAAGACAATATGGTACTGGTACAAAAACAGAAACATAGATCAATGGAACAAGATAGAAAGCCCAGAGATTAACCCACGCACCTATGGTCAACTAATCTATGACAAAGGAGGCAAAGATATACAACGGAGAAAAGACAGTCTCTTCAATAAGTGGTGCTGGGAAAACTGGACAGCTACATGTAAAAGAATGAAATTAGAATACTCCCTAACACCATACACAAAAATAAACTCAAAATGGATTAGAGACCTAAATATAAGACTGGACACTATAAAACTCTTAGAGGAAAACATAGGAAGAACACTCTTTGACATAAATCACAGCAAGATCTTTTGTGATCCATCTCCTAGAGTAATGGAAATAAAAACAAAAATAAACAAATGGGACCTAATGAAACTTCAAAGCTTTTGCACAGCAAAGGAAACCATAAACAAGACGAAAAGACAACCCTCAGAAGGGGAGAAAATATTTGCAAACGAATCAACGGACAAAGGATTAATCTCCAAAATATATAAACAGCTCATTTAGCTCAATATTAAAGAAACAAACACCCCAATCCAAAAATGGGCAGAAGACCTAAATAGACATTTCTCCAAAGAAGACATACAGATGGCCACGAAGCACATGAAAAGATGCTCAACATCACTAATTATTAGAGAAATGCAAATGAAAACTACAATGAGGTATCACCTCACTCCTGTTAGAATGGGCATCATCAGAAAATCTACAAACAACAAATGCTGGAGAGGGTGTGGAGAAAAGGGAACCCTCTTGCACTGCTGGTGGGAATGTAAATTGATACAGCCACTATGGAGAACAATATGGAGGTTCCTTAAAAAACTAAAAATAGAATTATCATATGACCCAGCAATCCCACTACTGGGCATATACCCAGAGAAAACCGTAATTCAAAAAGACACATGCACCCGAATGTTCATTGCAGCACTATTTACAATAGCCAGGTCATGGAAGCAACCTAAATGCCCATCAACAGATGAATGGATAAAGAAGATGTGGTACATATATACAATGGAATATTACTCAGCCATTAAAAGGAACGAAATTGAGTCATTTGTTGAGAAGTGGATGGATCTAGAGACTGTCATACAGAGTGAAGTAAGTCAGAAAGAGAAAAACAAATATCGTATATTAATGCATGTATGTGGAACCTAGAAAAATGGTACAGATGAGCCGGTTGGCAGGGTAGAAGTTGAGACACAGATGTAGAGAACGGACATATGGACACCAAGGGGGGAAAACTGCGGTGGGGTGGGGATGGTGGTGTGCTGAATTGGGCGATTGGGATTGACATGTATACACTGATGTGTATAAAACTGATGCCTAATAAGAACCTGCAGTATAAAAAAACAAAAAAACAAAACAACTAATACTAAACTTTCATTGGGTTATTTGTATGGAAATATGTTAATACAAATGTTTCAGACATTACATGAAATTTCTAAAAATCTTATATTTGTATTTGTATGGAAATATGTATGGAAATATGTTAATATAAATGTTTCAGACATTATATGAAATTTCTAAAAATCTTATATTTGTATTTGTATGGAAATATGTATGGAAATATGTTAATATAAATGTTTCAGACATTACATGAAATTTCTAAAAATCTTATATGTTCTGGTATAATGTTATAAGTAACAATCCTAGTTATTACTTTAAAATGTATATCTCAGAAATAACTATTTTTCTTGTCAACTGCATTATTATGAACTTTCATCAAATCTTTAACAGTGGTCATTTTTAAGTGTTTTGTCATTTACAGACAGTTCTGTGTGTACTCTGATGCTTTTGCAAATATGTTCCTATAAAAGGGTTTCATCTTCAAGAAATTCATGGAAAAGACTCTGAGAAGTACAGGTTTCTGGTAACTGACTGTACTGCTGAACTGAATGAATAAGCATTTTCAGAACTCTAATGAAAAACTGATGAACTCATAAAAGTGCTAACAAAATATCAAGATGAAAAAAAATTAATTACATGGGACTGAGTGAACTGATGAGGATGAGTATAATTTTTGTGACTTTCTGTCTGAATTAAAAAAAAAAAAAATCCCACAAGGACTCAGAGGCAAAGAATATACAAATCAATTTTCACTGCAAAGTAAAGGATCTGTTACAGTGGAGGATTACTGGACTGAATGTCACTATTATGACATAGTATGAGTGTGTTTCATGTTTGGTAATTGCAATCATTGTTGCTTTTGTTGTGGTCATTCATGTACAATGCTTGGTGTCAGTCTATTTATCTCTTGTAAAAATAAAATACAGTGTGTGTGTGTGAAAAAAAAAATCTACAAACAATAAATGCTGGAGAGGGTGTGGAGAAAAGGGAACCCTCATACACTGTTGGTGGGAATGTAAATTGATACAGCCACTATGGAGAACAGTATGGTTCCTTAAAAAAACTAAAAATAGAACTACCACATGACCCAGCAATTGCACTACTGGGCACTTACCCCGAGAAAACCATAATTCAAAAAGAGTCATGTACCACAATGTTCATTGCAGCTCTATTTACAATAGCCAGGACATGGAAGCAACCTAAGTGTGCATCGACAGATGACTGGATAAAGAAGATGTGGCACATATATACAATGGAATATTACTCAGCCATAAAAAGAAACAAAATTGAGTTATTTGTAGTGAGGTGGATGGACCTAGAGTCTGTCATACAGAGTGAAGTAAGTCAGAAACAGAAAAACAAATACCGTATGCTAACATATATATATGGAATCTAAAAAGAAAAAAAAAATGGTCATGAAGAACCCAGGGAAAGTTGGAAATATATAAAGACGCAGACCTACTAGAGAATGGACTTGAGGACACGGGGAACAGGAAGGGTAAGCTGGGACAAAGTGAGAGAGTGGTAGTTTATATATGGACATATAAACACTACCAAATGTAAAATAGATAGCTAGTGGGAAGCAGTCACATAGCACAGGGAAATCAGCTCAGTGCTTCGTGACCAGCTAGAACGGTGGGATAGGGAGGGTGGGAGGGAGACGCAAGAGGGAAGACATATGGGGATATATGTATATGTATAACTGATTCACTTTGTTATAAAGCAGAAACTAATACACCATTGTAAAGCAATTATACTCCAATAAAAATGTTAAAATAAAAAAGAAAGTTGATAAATTGGATTTCATCAACATTTTAAAATTTGCTCTTCAAAAACACCATCATGAAATGAATAAGCAAGCAACAAACTGAAAAAAAATATCTGCAAACCATATATCCAACAAAGGACTTATATGTAAGTCCTTACAACTCAATAAAAAGATATACAACCCAGGGGCCTTCCCTGGCGGTCCAGTGGTTAAGACTCCGCGCTTCCACTGCAGGGGGCACAGGTTTCATCCCTGGTCAGGGAACTAAGATTCCACATGCTGCGCAGCATGGCGCCCCCCACCCCGCCGCCACAAAAAAAAAAAATATACAACCCAGTAAGAAAAAAATGAGCCTGAGATCTGAATAGGCTCTTTACAAAAAGAGACAGACAGTAAAAAAGCACGTGAAAAGATGCTCATATCAAAACTTGTCAAATTGCAAATTTTAAATATACTCAGTTACTACACATTAATTATACTTCAACAAAGCTATGAAATTTTTCAAAATAAACTTAAATAGCACTCACAAGAAAGCAAACAGATATGCTCACGTGACATGCAATGGCTTGGACTGACTACAGATAATAACACTGTGTATCATGAAGGCTGATTTTAAAGAATGACATTATGATGGACTCTGTTAGTTTCCTATTTCACATCCAGTCTTCTTTGCTTCCTTATTAAAAGAACCTCAACTGTGTACAAGAAAATGTGTCCAGCTAAAACAAGCAGAACTCTTATCTGTGGCTGTTTTACCTTTGGAATAGAGACGCCACCCCCTTCCTCCTTGTCCATGCTGAAGACGGAGCACAGCGTCTGTACTGTGACCATGAGGACAAAAGCCAATACTACGGATGGAGGGGGGAAAAGAAGGGGAGGAACCTGGTTCCTTGATGACATCCACGTGAGTCAAGTCCTAGACTGCTTGCCTCTGAACTTCTTGTTGAGAAAAGATGTCTTCTTTGTTTAAGCCATTATTTGTTGCTGTGTCTCTTGTACATAGTTGATCAAAATTTGTTACATTCAGAGAATTTAGTTCAGAAGTGGGGTCTGAGGTACTAGTCACCCAAATAAGCCCTATGTAACTGTCCAATTTTATGGTCCCACTCTTTTCCCTACTAAGTAAGTCCCTTAACTTTTACAAGAGATCTAGTAAGGTTTTAAACTCAATTTATGTTGTTAATTCATCAACTCACAAGCTCAGGCTCTGGTTTTTGACAGTATCAGCCTATGTCTGCAAAAGATGAGAAAACTCTCTTAGGGAAATCACAGAAACTTCCTGGGTTTTGTAATGCCTTAAGAAAGAATTCTACTTACGTAAAACTTCTGAGTAATGGAGGGGGGGAAGAAAAGAATTCTATACAAACCCTTGGCAAGCACCCATAGCCTCTCCTTAAATGGGCACTTTATTCTAGGTAATAACTTAAGGAACTGTTTCATCACTGCATGATATTGGACTGCTAAAGTCACATCCTCTGTAACTAATTTTATCCTCACTGCCATCAAACCCAAACAGTTCCTACAATCAATGTGAGATTCCCACATCTTTGAAGGTCTCCTACATGCAACTAATCTTGCTATCAATTATCAAATAGGTCTGCCTAGTAATAGCATATTATAGAAATTAAATATAGAAATAATCTTTGGGTGGGCCTGAGACCCAGGTCTTAAAGGTATGTAATCAGCAATAATGCCCAATTACAGCATAAGAGTTGTTCTAGCAAAAATACCATTTCCGCTGCTGCTTAGACCTGGATTCCAACAGTCCAAGCAGTGCTGCCCCTGAAGAAGTGGGTTTCTCTGTTACCAGACTTGCAGGTCAGTCTTCCTGCTCACTGCTACATAGTCACATTGTTTACTTCTAAATCCAGGTCTTAGGTCACATGCCTGATCCTAGGAGATGGGAAGTATGAATCCTGTAATTTCATTGAGAAGAGAGAACCCTTACGTAGGAAACTATCAAAATGTAAGATGTTGTGCAGCCACAAATTGTAACTGTCCACCACTTACATTATTATCTTTACCATCTTAACCTCAAACATTTTACACAAGACACTTCTATACAGTGACAGTTAACTGCCCATCACCACTTTTTAGTCATACTTACTGAACGGGCACATTTTTTGGGGGGACTGCTAGAAAGTCCATCCAGTTGCCCGTGTTCACCCAGAAATCCTGTTACTTGGTCCAAGAAAGAAGATACGTCTAACTGGTGCCACTCTACTAGCTTCTGACCTAAAGATTAAAAACCAGGATATAGAAATAAAATCAACACTCTTTCTGAATTCTCACTAAGTATTTCTTTCAGCATATACATAATTAAAATTTACTGGGAACATATTTCCACCCAACACCAGCTTAAGTTACATAGTGTCTTCATAACCTAGGGAATACATTAATTATAACCAACCTAAGAGATTCCCAGCCATCATGATGGAGGAACTACTTTATCTACTGATATCATTTATTGCCATTTAGGAAGAAGAGATTCAGAGAAAGCAATACCAATATAAAACTCAATCAATTAATAATAAACCCAGCTCTACCCTCTGCTTCTTTGGTGGGATTACAACCAGTACCTGAACAATCTTAACATTTTAGTGACCTAAGGGGATTCCTTAAAAATCATAAGGAAGATAAACAGTTATTCTTTGAAAAAACAGAACTGCACAAATATAAAATACTACCATGTCCCAAAGTTGTTGGAAACATATTCGCTAAATACACACATCAATAGATGTTTAAATAAGTGTAAAGGGCATGAACAAGAACCCTTCAACTAAATTACTACAAACAATTTTGAAACTGGACCCAGTCAAATATTAAAGATTATTTAGGTAACTGAAAGTTAAATAATAGGTTAAAGACTATAAGCTGAAATAACCCTTACCTGTCCGTGGATCCAAGATGGAAACATAGGGGAAATCCCCTAGCTTATAAAACTGTATGTATCTCTGACCTTCCTCACTGTCATGATAAACCTGTTAAATCATTGATATTAAAAAAAAAAAAAATCAGCCTCTTAAAAAAGTACTAACTATATCCTTGTTATATACCAACAGCAATTAAAGAGAAAATGAAGGTCACCTAGTGTGAACTCCCTCCACTTCCTGCCCTCAGTCACTTCTGAAACTTATATAAATATAGCAATCCATTCTTCCTCCTTTCTCAGCTCAAAAGAGGTATTGCTCTTCCTTTTCAAGTTATCTGTCCACCTATTTCATTCCTGACTCTCAACCACATATATCTTAATAAATCACAATATATTAAGATTATAAGCTCAAGTGCATAGCATACTGCTAGGCAAAGAGATGCTCAATCAACAGTCGCTAAATAAAAGGTTACCATTCAGAAAAAAATTTACTGAATTTAGGGGCCTGTAAAACATGAACAGGCAAATTACTAACATTAACAGCATGTCTTAGAGTGGGGAAAAGATTAAGTTCATTCAGAAGTATTTATTTTATAAAAAAAATTTTTTTGGCTGTGCCACGCAGCATACAGAATCTTAGTTCCCTGACCAGGGATCAAACCGGTGCCCCCTGTGGAAGCACAGAGTCCTAACCACTGGACCTCCAGGGAATTCCCTATAATTTTTCATAATATAAACAATTGGAGCACAATCATCTACCCTTAACTTGGTAATTTATATAAAAAGAAACCAGAGCCAGTAAGACTAAATGACAAGTTTAAGGACATACAATTAAAGACTATCAAACTGAAGCTAAAATCCACATCTTAGTCAAATGTTTTTTGATTACTTCAAGATCTTCTACAGTCCCACTATCAATTATAGTAGCCACTAGAACATGTGCTACTAAAGCATTTGAAATGTGACTAGTCCTAACAGCTGTACTGTAAGTGTAAAATACATACCAGATCCTGAAGGCTTAACACCAAAAAACAAAACAAAACAAAACACCTCATCATTATTTTAATATTAGTTTTATATTAGAGATATTGATTTTTAAAATATATTAAAATCAATCGCCTGTTTCTTTTGACCTTTTTAAATGTGGCTACTAGAAAATTTTAAATCACATTACATTTCTATTGAACAGTACAGCTGCACACTCTATCAAGACGTTCAAACTCTTCTGAGATATGAATACTACATGGTTTACGCGGCTTGGTTCCTTTTTTCCTCCTTCCCTTCATTGCTGCCCTTTCACTTATCCTTACTATTTCAGCCATTATGGGTGGTTTTACTTTTTCATATGTCAAAATTTAACTCAGTTATGAATTTGTTCCAGTTTATAACCCAATTCCTCTTCCCCAACATCCCATGTACCAAAGTAAAATAATACAAAATTTTTAATTAACTCTCCCCACCTGCCAGAAAATGAAATGTTCTCGGATAATATTCTTCACAGCTTCATTGCTCCATACATCACGGTTGAGGCACTGGCATGCAAAGTCTTGTACATTCTGAATGTTTATCATCAGCCACTTATTCTGCATCTGGCCACACTCTTTGGCCTGTAAGAGTAAAGTTACATAACAATTGTTAGAAACATTTTCTACTTGGTAACTGGTATGTTTCCGAATTCAGAAGCTGTCCTTTTTCCATATAAATACTAAGTTTTTTTCCCCAAGTATGGCATCTATAGCTTTCAGTGTCTAAACATTAATTACAGGCTTCCCTGGTGGTTCAGTGGTTAAGAATCCACCTGCCAACGCAAGGGACACGGGTTCATGCCCTGGTCTGGGAAGATCCCACATGCCGCGAAGCAACTAAGCCCGCGAGCCACAACTACTGAGCCCATGTGCCAAAACTACTGAAACCTGCACACCTAGAGCCCGTGCTCCACAACAAGAGAAGCCACTGCAATGAGAAGACCACGCACTGCAACAAAGAGTAGTCCCCGCTCGCCACAACTAGAGAAAGCCCGCGCGCAGCAACGAAGACCCAAAGCAGCCAAAAATAAAATAAATAAAATTTAAAAATTAAAAAAAAACATTATTTTTTAATAATTACATTATTTTGCTTATATGTATATAGTTATACTGTCCATTTGCAAGCATTTTTCAAATTTAAATGAACTGTTTTCCTTTTATTCACTGTTATTTGTTATAGTAGCTGGATTTTTATTGTACATGTAAACATCTTTACCTGAAAAAGATTCCACAAACAAGGGCAACAAGTCACATAATTCTATTGTGCTGTCAATCCCTATCCACAAATATATCTCTCTTTTTTAATAGTTGTAACTAGTATGTGCATATTAGTTTATGTTGTTTTATTTTCTTCAACATCATTTTCTATAAACATTTCCAAATATATTCATCTCGATTATTAGGCATGTGGTATTTCATAGAATCATTCTAAATCTTTCAGTAAAAGCTGCTGAGGATTTTTTCTCTCAGGGTTGTTTTCCTAGGAGTGTATTTCAAAATTGAGATTTCAGATCAAAGAATGTTTCAGAATAATCTCCAAAAGACTCCCCAATTTATAGTACAAATATCAATCATGAGTGCATGAGTGTGCACTTTCTTTTTTGCCTCACATTTCCTCATCACCATAATGACCTAAGAAATATTGCTGAACTGGAAAAGAATGGCAGAAAAGCAAATGAACAAATGCTACCTCAAACCTTTGCATAGAAACAATGAAATGAAAGCCATAGTTTTGAATAATTTTGTCCTGGAACAATATTTTTTCCAAATCAGTTTGACATGGGAAAATCTTAAGAATCAATTAACTCAGGTTAACAATAATTGAAGAACATACATCATTTTGGAGGTACTGGAGAATATAAGACTAAGAATATCTTTTGTTTTATAACAAAGTTTACACAATCTTACAAAAATTGTTATCCTATTTTTCTGTACAAATCCCCCAGAGAAAATAATTTTATAATATTCATTACTGATTCCACAGGTGAAAAACCCAAGTTCTAAAAGGAAGTAGCCCTATATTGAGCCAGAAAGCTACAATTAACTGGTCAAAAGCTTATTTTTAAGTATACAAATTTAATAAAATAACTCTCTGCTTCTAGAAAGTAATAGTATTCCACTTAATTCCTTGCCTATAGTAAGCACATAGATTTGATAAATGGGAGATAAATTAGTAATTATATTGCTTTAACTGAAGAAAAAGTATTTGAGAACAAAGAAAAAAAATAACACACTCTAGAGAGACAGATTGAAGAGTACATAATCCCTATAATAAGGTAAATTTATTAAGTCTGCCTCAACTACAACACTGACCAAAAAAAAGTATAACGAACTTCCCTGGTGGTCCCATGGCTAAGACTCCACACTCCCAACGCAGGGGGCCCAGGTTCGATCCCTGGTCAGGGAAGTAGATCACACATGCTGCAACTAAAGATCCTGCAAGCCGCAACTAAAGATCCCGCATGCTGCCACAATGATCCCACATGCCGCAACTAAGACCCGGCGCAGCCAAATAAATAAATAAATATTTTTTTAAAAAAGTATAACACTGAAAAATAATAAAAGTCCAGAATTCAAAAACAATGGAGAGTCATTTGCTATTGTTTTTAAAAATTCATTTATTCACATTCACACTTTCATTCATTCAGATTCATTCATTTGACAAATATTTGAGGATCTACCATGTTTCAGGTACAGTTACAGATGCTGGATTTATAGCAGTTACCAAAACAAAAATCCCTGCCTTCATGAAGTTTACATTGGGAGAAACCTTATACAAGCAAAAGAAACTGGAAGATGTTGTTAAGCAAGTACTTCTAATATAAATCAAAATTACAATGAGGTACCACCTCACACCAGTCAAAATGACCACATTAAAAAATCTACAAATCTGGACAGGGTGTGGAGAAAAGGGAACCCTCCTACACTGTTGGCGGGAAGGTAAACTGGTGCAGCCACTATGGAAGACAGTATGTAGGTTCCTTAAAAAACTAAAAATAGAGCTACCATATGATCCAGCAATCCCACTCCTGGGCATATATCCCAATAAAACTATAATTCAAAAAGATATATGCACCCATATGTTCACAGCAGCACTATTCACAATAGCCAAGACATGGAAACAAGCTAAATGTCCATCAACAGGTGAATGGATAAAGAAGATGTGGTACATATATACAATGGAATACTACTCAGCCATAAAAAAGAACGAAATAATGCCATTTACAGCAACATGGATGCAACTAGTGATTATCATACTAAGTGAAATAAGTCCGATAGAGAAAGACAAATACCATATGATATCACTTATATGTGGAATCTAAAACATGACACAAATGACCTAATCTAGGAAACAGAAACAGACTCACAGACATAGAGAACAGGCTTGTGGTTGCCAAGGGGGAGAGGGGGTGAGGGAGGGATGGACTGTGAGTTTGGGATTAGCAGATGCAAACTATTATATATAGAATGGATAAACAATAAGGTCCTACTGTATAGCACAGGGAACTATATTCAATATCCTGTGATAAACCATAATAGAAAAGAATATGAAAAAGAATGTATATACATGTATAACTGAATCACTTTGCTGTACAGCAGAAATTAACACAACATTATAAATCAACTATACTTCAATTAATTAAAAAAAAAAAAAGAAATTACTTCTAGAAAGAAGGGCTCCAAAAAAGACACAAATTTCATGCAAAGCAACAATGTTTGGAGGGAACATAAGAGAATCTTATATAATCTCACTAAGTATACTAGTTATATGAGTCAAGGACAAGAGGTGAGAGTGGGCCATGGGACAAATGATGAACCTTTCCTCTTGGAATTCATTAGGTTGTGCTGAATCAACATTCAAAAGCCATTATAGAGAAACCCAAGAGCAAGTGTGGCTATACCAAATAGAGAGGTATGTGACAAGGACTATCTGTGATAATGGGAGAACAGTGAGAGACTAACATCTCTCCCAGTCCCAAACAGATCAGGAAAGTATGAAAAGAGGATACAGAGGAAAAAATAATTTGCTTGAATAAATATATATGCATAAAGTCAAAAAGGAAATATATTAAAATATGCACAATACTTTCTTATGTAAATGGAAACTACTATTATTTTTCCTTGGTTTTTTCCTATAATTTTTGCCTAATTTGAATAAAAATATAAGCTATATATAAAGTTTATTTAGAAAAACTTTATCTTACGTATTTTGTTACTGAATCAGTTCTTTACATTTTAACTAAAATGTTTTTACTTGCATTTATAGCAAGTACTTTTGAAATTAACAAAGTACTCTTAGTAGGACTAGGTGCATGTGCAATTGAATGGCAATTTTTATATTTTATTTTTATTTTTTATAAATTTATTTTATTTATTTATTTTTGGCTACATTGCCTCTTTGTTACTGCACGTGGGCTTTCTCTAGTTGCGGTGAGCGGGGGCTACTCTTCGTTGTGGTGAGCAGCTTCCTCATTAAGGTGGCTTCTCTTGTTGCGGAGCACAAGCTCTAGGCACACAGGCTTCAGTAGTTGTGGCTTGCAGGCTCTATAGCGCAGGCTCAGTAGTTGTGGAGCATGGGCTTAGTTGTTCCATGGCATGTGGGATCTTCCCGGACCAGGGCTTGAACCTGCATCCCCTGCACTGGCAGGCGGATTCTTAACCACTGCACCACCAGGGAAGCCCTGAATGGCAATTTTAACAAATAAACATGTATTTCTTATGAAAATAAGGAATATTATGGAAATTGTTCTGATTCGTTCTGTACAATATACTCTAGATTATGCCACTCAATCATTTAACAAAGATTTAATGAGGGGCAACTGTGTGCCAGACACCCCTCTATGCACTGTGAATATACAACAATAAATAAAACAAAATCCCTGTGTTCATGGAACTTACATGCTAATGGGAAATAAGAAAACCTAAGAAATGTTCCCTTGCCCGGGTCAGGTTATTCATCCTAAATCCCTTGCTAACTCAGCTCCAGCTACACTGGTTTCCTTGGCTGTACCAGAAATATGCCCAAGCTCTTTCCAACACCAGTGCCTTTACACTTAACTGTTTTTCTGCTCTTCCCTAAGACCCTTCTATGGTTTACATTCCCTCACTTCTTTCAGGTTTCTCCTCAAATCTCATTCTTTCAGAAATATATCCCCATCTTCCTATCTGAATCAGTCCTCTCTCATCACAATTATAAATGTATGTGAAACCTATGAAATCAACCTTGCTTTTCATTTGCCTGTAAGAACACATGCACCTTAATGTCCCCAAACAGAACAGTCCTCTCTTTGTCCCTTATTCTATTTTATTCTTTCTCCCAGCAACTACTGTAACCTGAAATTTCTCTGTGTGTCAAACACATACATAAAAAAATATATACATATATATACACTAAATGTTATATAGGTATTGTTTTTTATTTGCTGGTAGCCTGTTTCTCCCTCTAGATTATAAATTTTTTGATGGCAAAGGACTTTGTATAATTTGTTTACCACAACCTCCCTGTGGCAGAAACTGCTTATAGGTAACAAATACTCATTTTTCCCTTCTCCTTAATAGAATCTCCAAAGAAAAAGAAATAAAAGGAATACAAATTGGAAAAGAAGAAGTAAAACTGTCACTGTTTGCAGATGACATGATACTATACATAGAGAATCCTAAAGATGCCACCAGAAAACTACTAGAGCTAATCAATGAATTTGGTAAAGTTGCAGGATACAAAATTAATGCACAAAAATCTCTTGCATTCCTATACACTAATGATAAAAAATCTGAAAGAGAAATTAAGGAAACACTCCCATTTACCATTGCAACAAAAAGAATAAAATACCTAGGAATAAACCTACCTAGGGAGACAAAAGACCTGTATGCAGAAAACTATCAGACACTGATGAAAGAAATTAAAGATGATACCAACAGATGGAGAGATATACCATGTTCTTGGATTGGAAGAATCAACATTGTGAAAATGAGTATACTACCCAAAGCAATCTACAGATTCAATGCAATCCCTATCAAATTACCAATGGCATTTTTTACGGAACTAAAACAAAAAATCTTAAAATTTGTATGGAGACACAAAAGACCCCGAATAGTCAAAAGCAGTCTTGAGGGAAAAAAAACAGAGCTAGAGGAATCAGACTCCCTGACTTCAGACTTTACTATAAAGCTACAGTAATCAAGACAATACGGTACTGGCACAAAAACAGAAATATAGATCAATGGAACAAGATAGAAAGCCCAGAGATAAACCCACGCACCTATGGTCAACTAATCTATGACAAAGGAGACAAGGATATACAATGGAGAAAAGACAGTCTCTTCAATAAGTGGTGCTGGGGGCTTCCCTAGTGGTGCAGCGTTTGAGAATCTGCCTGCCAATGCAGGGGACACGGGTTCGAGCCTTGGTCTGGGAAGATCCCACATGCCGCAGAGCAGCTAGGCCCGTGAGCCACAATTACTGAGCCTGTGCATCTGGAGCCTGTGCTCCACAACAAGAGAGGCCGCAACAGTGAGAGGCTGGCGCACCGCAATGAAGAGTGGCCCCCACTTGCCACAACTAGAGAAAGCTCTCGCACAGAAACGAAGACCCAACACAGTCATAAATAAATAAATAAATAAATAAAAATTAAAAAAAAAAGAATGCTCCTTTATTCATAAAAAAAAAAAAAATAAGTGGTGCTGGGAAAACTGGACAGCTACATGGAAAAGAATGAAATTAGAACACTCCCTAACACCATACACAAAAATAAACTCAAAATGGATTAGAGACCTAAATGTAAGACCGGACGCTAAAAACTCTTAGAGGAAAACATAAGAAGAACACTCTTTGACATAAATCACAGCAAGATCTTTTTTGATCCACCTCCTAGAGTAATGGAAATAAAAGCAAAAATAAACAAATGGGACCTAATGAAACGTCAAAGCTTTTGCACAGCAAAGGAAACCATAAACAAGACAAAAAGACAACCCTCAGAATGGGAGAAAATATTTGCAAACGAATCAACGGACATAGGATTAATCTCCAAAATATATAAACAGCTCATGCAGCTCAATATTAAAAAAACAAACAACCCAATCCAAAAGTGGGCAGAAGACCTAAATAGATATTTCTCCAAAGAAGACGGACAGATGGCCAAGAAGCACATGAAAAGCTGCTCAACATCACTAATTGTTGAGAAATGCAAATTTAGAGAAATGTAAATCAAAACTACAATGAGGTATCACCTCACACCAGTTAGAACGGGCATCATTGGAAAATCTACAAACAACAAATGCTGGAGAGGTTGTGGAGAAAAGGGAACCCTCTTGCACTGTTGGTGGGAGTGTAAATTGATACAGCCACTATGGAGAACAGTATGGAGGTTCCTTAAAAAACTAAAAATAGAATTACCATATGATCCAGCAATCCCACTACTGGGCATATACCCAGAGAAAACCACAATTCAAAAAGACACATGCACCCCAATGTTCATTGCAGCACTATTTACAATAGCCAGGTCATGGAAGCAACCTAAATGCCCATTGACAGACGAATGGATAAAGAAGTTGTGGTACATATATACAATGGAATATTACTCAGCCATAAAAAGGAACGAAATTGAGTCATCTGTTGAGACGTGGATGGACCTAGAGACTGTCATACAGAGTGAAGTAAGTCAGAAAGAGAAAAACAAATAACGTATATTAACGCATGTATGTTGAACCTAGAAAAATGGTACAGGGGCTTCCCTGGTGGCGCAGTGGTTGGGAGTCTGCCTGCCAATGCGGGGGACGCGGGTTCGGGCCCTGGTCTGGGAAGATCCCACATGCCACGGAGCAACTGGGCCCGTGAGCCACAATTGCTGAGCCTGCGCGTCTGGAGCCTGTGCTCCGCAACAGGAGAGGCCGCGATGGTGGGAGGCCCGTGCACCGCGATGGGGAGTGGTCCCCACTTGCCGCAGCTGGAGAGGGCCCTCGCACGGAAACGAAGACTCAACACAGTCATAAATAAATAAATTAATTAATTAAAGAACGTGAATTTCTTTAAAAAAAAAAAAAGCTTAGGCTTGAAACGCTTCTGTAATTATAAAAAAAAAAAAAAGAAAGAAAAATGGTACAGACGAACTGGTTTGCAGGGCAGAAGTTGAGACACAGATGTAGAGAACAAACGTATGGACAGCAAGGAGGGAAAACCGCGGTGGGGTGGGGATGGTGGTGTGCTGAATTGGGCGATTGGGATTGACATGTATACACTGATGTGTATAAAACTGATGACTAATAAGAACCTGTCGTATAAAAAACCAAAACAAACAATCAAAAAGCAACTAACACGAAACTTTCTTTGGGTTATTTGTATGGAAATATGTTAATATAAATGTTTCAGACATTACATGAAATTTCTAAAAATCTTGTATGTTCTGGTATAATGTTATAAGTCATAATTCTAGTTATTACTTCATTTTAAAGTATATCTCAGAAATAAAAACAAACAAACAAACAACAAAAAAAACCAAAAAGACACATGCACCCCAATGTTCATTGCAGCACTATTTACAATAGCCAGGTCATGGAAGCAACCTAAATGCCCATCAACAGACGAATGGATAAAGAAGATGTGGTACATATGTACAATGGAATATTACTCAGCCATAAAAAGGAACAAAATTGGGTCATTTGTTGAGATGTGGATGGATCTAGAGACTGTCATACAGAGTGAAGTAAGTCAGAAAGAGAAAAACAAATATCGTATATTAACACATATATGTGGAATCTAGAAAAATGGTACAGATGAACTGGTTTGCAGGGCAGAAAATGAGACACAGATGTAGAGAACAAACACATGGACACAAAGCAGGGAAAGCGGCGGGGGGGTGGTGGTGGTGGTGTGATGAGTTGGGCGATTGGGATTGACATGTATACACTGATGTGTATAAAATTGATGACTAATAAGAACCTGCTGTATAAAAAAATAAATAAAATAAAATTCAAAAATTCAAAAAAAAGAAAAGAATCTCCAATTTTCAGCTAAGCATCTTGACTTCCTAGTGTCCTCTGCAACTAGGTGTGGCCACATGGCTAAGTTCTGTTACCAAGTCCAGGCTCGCTCTGCTCGCTGCACGACAGGCCAATAAATCCAGAGATGAGGTGTTGAGGCAAGGGACTTTATTCGGAAAGCTGGTGGACCATGAGGACAGCAGACTACTGTCTCAAAAGAACCACCTTATCGTGGTTTGGATGCCAGTTTCTTTAATAGAACAGAAAGGGGGAGGAGATGAGGAAGTAAAGTAAAAAGACCGTTAAGTTTTGCAAATATCCCCTGGAATAGCCAGCCTTGGGGAGGGGATGTGTTAATTTCTTCTTTCTTGCAGCCATCCACAGGTGGACAGGGTTAGGATGCTTCCCTGAACAAAGGCACTTTGGTTTAACTTTCAGACAGAGGGGCAGGGTTCCCTGAGGCAGGCCATTATATATAGACAGTATCCTTTTAGTGAACAAAAGCAGCAGAAAGCAATGGTTAAAGCAAAAGAAACAGATTCAACATGTAGTCAGATTTGGCTCTTCCCTGTTACAGTTCTGGTCAATGGAATGTGAGAAGTGATGTGTATGACCTCTAGGTTGTGCCTTTAAAGGGAAAAGGTGTACCCTTCTCGGTCACTCCCTTCCTTCATGCTAACTGGAAAGCAAACATGGTAGTAAGCCACCTTGAATCATGTAGACAAGGGCAAGCAAGACCTCGCAGAATAGGACAGAAAAAACTGCATTCGTAATAACTTCATAGAGCAGAACCATCCTAACAGCATGGACTTCTATCTTGTTTAAGTTAATGTTTGTTTTATTCCTGGTCTCTCTCACACATAGTTAAATCTTTATCCCAATACACATAATCCCATCCCCTAGAACAAGGCCTTGTAACAGGAGGCCTCGCTAAATATTTACTGAATGAACAAGTGAACTAATCAATCTCATCTGGTTAGCATGAGCCAGAACCCTTGAACATGGTCTACCTCTAGTTACATTAAGAAATAAGAAAGTCTATGAGCTTCCCTGGTGGCACAGCGGTTAAGAATCCACCTGCCAATGCAGGGGACAT
This sequence comes from Balaenoptera ricei, assembly GCF_028023285.1. Lineage (NCBI taxonomy): Eukaryota > Metazoa > Chordata > Mammalia > Artiodactyla > Balaenopteridae > Balaenoptera > Balaenoptera ricei. The sequence goes on along the minus strand of NC_082642.1, from coordinate 89,483,967 downwards.
GGGTTCGAGCCCTGGTCTGGGAAGATCCCACATGCCGCGGAGCAACTATGCCCATGCTCCACAACTACTGAGCCTGCGCTCTAGAGCCTGCGAGCCACAACTACTGAGCCCATGTGCCACAACTACTGAAGCCCGTGCACCTACAGCCGTGCTCCACAACAAGAGAAGCCACTGCACTGTAACAAAGATTAGCCCCCATGTGCAGCAACGAAGACCCAACGCAGCCAAAAATAAAATAAATTTAATTTAATTTAAAAAAAAAAAAAGAAGGAAGTCTAGTTTCTACACCTATAAAACTGTGGCTCAGATCTACATCTAATTCAAACCTGTGGGTCCTGCCTGAGCAGCCAGACTATTCCTTTAATTTTTAATATTCACCTCTCTAAGTTTCAATGACTTAATTTTGCATATTACTTCCCTAATTTCTATAAAACTAATGGGTATATCATTAGTCATAATGAAATGCCTACTTTTTCTGGGAATGTTTATATCATTTAAAGGCTTGTAAATGATAAAGTTGAGTATTATCAGTGAAAAAAATGAAGATTGTTGAAAACAACATAGGTCACAAAATTCAAAGAAAAAAGGTGACACAACTTAACAAAATGAATCAAACTTCAGGTAACAGTATCAAAAAAGATTCACATTTTCCCTTAATAACAAGCCGCAGAGTAACTGCTTTTTATGAGCCCAAAGTGACCAAATTAAATCAAGCTCAGAGTTATTTAGTTAAGCCCCAGAGCAACACAAAAGCTAATGAAAATAGAAAGCACATCAAAACAAACTCAGATCCTTTTTGTCTTACATATTGTGCTATTCTGTCAATGGTTATATTATCACCATAACAGTAGAAAGGATAGGCAGTTACCATGTTAAAGATCATGAACGAAAGATGAAGAAAACTGAGGAGACATCTAACCTGACATCTTTGACCTGATAAATGAACACCAGACTCCCTGAACTTTATTTACACAACAAAAAGAAACACATTTAATCAAATCTCCATCATCTGGATTTTGTTACACGCGGCCAAACACTTTCAGGTTTTACAATTCAGAAAATTAAAGAATTCAGAAAGAAAAAGCTTACAGTTAAATTTCTTAACCTAAATATTTCATTTAGGCTACTTTAAGAGTATCTCTAAGGACAAAATTTTTTTTTAAAAACAATCAAAATTCACTTCTAAATATGTAGCTACTAACGTCATTTTTACAGTTATTGTTTGGCCTACTTTATCCTAACAGAAAAGACTTACCTGAAATGTCAGTGATTTACATCTACAGAAATGCTCTTCTGATTCAAAAGAGCGTTAACATGATAGTCAACACACAAAAGCAAGTTGTTTGAACACCTCAACAGAAGAATGTTTAAAATCCTAACTAAACGCATTCATTTACCAAATACCATGTTCCTATTAAATGCTAGAGACTGGGTCCCAAGGATCACCAAAATAAAAAGAAACATGGTTCCCCTGCCCTCAGTAAGCGTATAATTTAGCAGACAATCATATAAACCTGCTCCGGAAAGTTTTCCTTTGGCTTCAGCTAAATTAAAACAAGAACTAAGGGAGAACATACTCCGCAACCACAGAGACATTCTTTTAAAACACACTAGGATCCTCATAAAAAATATGGGTAAAAGATACCTACAAACAACTCACAAATGGTCAAAACAGACACACACACAATATTCTCAGTAGTAATTAAAAATATATAAACTTTTAAGAAATATAAATCAATGTAACCTTCTAGGTATCTCATACTTACTAAGATGCCAATTCTCTACATGCTGAAAACTTTTTTTTGCTCTTAGAAAGAAAAACGCCACTAAAAATGCAAAAAGATTCATAGCTCAGGCTTAGAATCTCCAACAACTTACTGTTTCAAAGCTGCCTTTATGCATCAAATCAATGGGTGGCCGGAACAGATCTGCAAGGGTAGTTAGTTTCTTGTCTATTGCTCCTCCATTTCTTAATTCCTGTTCTTGCCGAACTGCAACACAGGAGGATGAGAAAGTTTCAATTAGCCATAAAATAAAAGTCATGAATCTTGCAATTAAAAAAAAATGTATCAGTTGCAAGAACTAACGAACAATGTGCTTGACCTCAAATGCAAATGCAAAGATCTAAGGCTGACTCTGAAAAAAAATACAAAGTCAGGTGGGGAGGGAGTCTTAAGACTTGGTGCTCTCTATCCAAAGGTAAGGATAAAAGTGGAAATTATGTAAGAGTCGCTTATTCAAAATATTTCCTTCACATACTCAAAACTAACTTTAGCACAGGAGAAAACTTTCATCTTCATTTATCTATTTCTGAAACTCATCCTAATTTATCTAGCTACATTCTAGTTGTTTCTAGCTACATTCCCAATCTTGAAAGATTATGGCAGTGAGAGAGAATGACTACTGCTGTCATCTTCTCCTGGAAGGGCACAGGATTCCCTGGATGACCTGAGTCAGTCTGGATTCCATGTCAACTCTCAAGTTACAAGACCTATCTGTGCTGCAATGAGCTCATTATAAATTATTACAAAATCAAATATGGTTCAAGAGTTTCTCATATATTCTCTAAACATAACTGTCTTTTCTCTAGGATCCCATTGCTAAATCAGTATTAAGTCCACTAAAAGGAGAAGGCCAAGACTCTCATTCTTATTCAACAGAAAGATATAAACCTATTCCAAACAACTGTTGCCAAAATGTTAATAGTGGCTGCTTTGGGTAGTATGGCCTTTTCTTCTTCTATTTTCCAATCCCTACAATAACCATTTTCATTGTGGTCATTCCTTTAATTGACATATATCAGGATCCTCAGGAAAATCAGTTTTTTATTTTATTATAGTCAGCATTTAAGTGCTCATTCAGAAACAGATTAAGTTTGTAAATTACCATATTTCTCACATTATATCCATCTCTCTTATTCTTCTATAACCAAGTAGGTTGGAATCTGGAACAATTCAGCTCAAGGGGGAGTTAATAACAATCACAGACTGAATTCATAATTTAGTTTTTAAATAAGATGAATCCTCAAAGTTATTAGGCCTAATATTAATCATCTTCTTAAGAAAAAAAATTATATAAAACAAACTAGGATCTTGACCTGAAGGGGAGTGTGTGGGTGCTTTTCCACCTTGCGGTTTTAATCTGTGGGAGAGGAGACAGGGGAGAAAGACAATGAGAGAGGGAGAGGGCGGGAAAAAGAGATGATAAACTGGTTCATAGATACTTACTAGTTTCAGTTTGGAAATCCCGGAAACCATCAAATATTGAACGTGCAGGCCGTCGTCTTTTAGGAGCTATAGGAGGAAAAAATGGAATTGATACAAAAAGTTAAACATTAATTTTGTAACAATTCTAAAAATGTCCTTATCTATAGCAATTTCTTATTTTAAGACACTCAGATTCATAATGGTGCCCTCCTTCAAAATATAAAATACTTCAAAAACCTTCAAGGCATTCATATATAATTAACCATCTTCAGCCCAATCATATTTTACAAAAAAGAAAATTAAGGCCCAGTTAAAAAACTTGGCCAAACTTGTGTAAAAAGATAGGAAGAAAGATTTTGAGGATGACTTCCCATGGCGATGAAGCTACACACATGCTGCAAATACATAATTCAGGTCAGCCTAAATGATCTGCCTACCCTTTAGTATAATACTTGAGTAAGTTCTAAACCATAATATTTAAGAACTACCTCTTAGTAAGTGGATACACATGCAGAATTATAAACACCAAAAAACTAATTTTGGAGGAAAAATTTTTCCTACAGTTACAGAGAAATGAACAGAACCAACGTCCTTTGATACCTTTGTATAGCGCCTATTACCCAGTCCTTAAGTATTGTACAGATAAAGCTGAAAAAGCAATCATCAAAATGTTATCTTCCTCTATGTTCTTAAACATAAAAATTTTACCAGGTCTTAAATGGGAAAAGAATCTGAAAAAGAATAGGTATATGTATTACCGAATTACTTTGCTGTACACCTGAAACTAACACAACACTGTAAACCAACTATACTCCAATAAAAAAAAAAAAGTTATGTCATTTATATACATTACAGTAAATAAGGACATTTAATGATTCTTTCAATATGGGTAACAGTTATTCAGTTGGTTTATGGCAAGCCCCAGGAGCACTGTCAGCATGTAACCAGAACAATGCTACACATTAACAGATGATGATTGCATAGTAAGATTAGACAGAAACTATAAAAGTCCCCCATCCCATGTCAAAGCATCTTTCCCAACAGCCTGTGTTTGCCATTAAATAGGGTAATTCTTTTAAGCTAAGAATTACTGAGTAAAAAACAAAACAAAAAAATAACAAAAGAATGCAGAACCATATGTTTAAAAAATCCCATATTTGCTTAAAGCATTATCAGGTCAGTATATCATTTATGCACATATGTGTATCAGTATTTATATTAAAGAATCAATATTATCTCTAGGAAAAGGAAATTTGGTAAAAATCAGAGACTTCCATATTTTAGCTTTGTACTGAATTTCAAAATTTAAATTGAATTTTACATATAAATTGTTTTATTTAAATAAATTATATAAATTATTAATTTTAAATTTTATTATTTAAACTTTTAAAATTTAAATACTGCATTATTTTTCCTCCCTCCCTTTATAAACAAGAAGCAAGAAATGTTATTCTTTTCAATCTTGGAACTATTTTTAATCAAGAGTCAAGAGTCATGTATCTTAAATGTACATGTTTCCAGCAGCAATAATATTTTTTTTAACATCTTTATTGGAGTATAATTGCTTTACAATGGTGTGTTAGTTTCTGCTTTATAACAAAGTGAATCAGTTATACATATACATATGTTCCCATATGTCTTCCCTCTTGCATCTCCCTCCCTCCCACCCTCCCTATCCCACCCCTCTAGGTGGTCACAAAGCACCGAGCTGATCTCCCTGTGCTATGTGGTTGCTTCCCACTAGCTACCTATTTTACGTTTGGTAGTGTATATATGTCCATGCCGCTCTCTCACTTTGTCACAGCTTACCCTCCCCCCTCCCCATATCCTCAAGTCCATTCTCTAGAAGGTCTGTGTCTTTATTCCCGTCTCACCACTAGGTTCTTCATGACCTTTTTTTTTTTTCTTAGACTCCATATATATGTGTTAGCATACTGTATTTGTTTTTCTCTTTCTGACTTACTTCACTCTGTATGACAGACTCTAACTCCATCCACCTCACTACAAATAACTCAATTTTGTTTCTTTTTATGGCTGAGTAATATTCCATTGTATATATATAGCAGCAATAATATTAACTGCTCAAATAATGCTTTCTTAAAACTCATTATCAGATATTATTTAACCATAACAATTAAGAAAGTAAGGTTATCTCAGGATAAGACATAAAACAGCTGCCTAAGAAAGCATATTATTATTGGGGAGGTAGTACATAGTACATAAAAGGTACTTTTCTTCTACTTTTAAACTGCCAAAGGCAGGCCAGTCAATATCTACATTCTTCACACACACACACACACACACACACACACACACACTCTCTCTCTCTCTCTCACTCCCCGCCCCCACCCCACCCCCCCAATTTAGCCCTTCTCTATTATACACTTGATCTCCTGGAGATTCATACTAGCTCCTCTTACTGCTAGCTTTCCAACCACTCTCTTTTATTTCTTGGGCTCGTGACCTGCTCCCATTTGTTTCCCCCTTATATACCCTAAGTCTAACCAAGAATCTCTACTCAAGCCACAACACCTCTAGCTCTAGGATCATTATTACTCCTGCCTGCCTCCTCAATATGTGGTTTCCTCACTCTTCCAAACCATATGCTATAAGTAAACATCAGTCCTCTGTACTCTCACTCCACTGCCCACGTAATAGGAGTGTTGGTCACTGAGGTCAAAGAGACTAAGCTACAAAGAGCTAAAAGAGATTCAAAAAGGAGCCTCATAGTCAGAATAGGGGAGGAACAGAGAACAAAAATTTAATGAGCAGAGCGGCACTGTTTCACATTTTCACAAATCTCTGTTAATAACTGGTATAAGAGAAGACACCTGAATTTTTAGATCTGCTTCTGCATTCAATCTGCTGCTATTCCTTTAGTTCATGTATACGAAGAAAGTTAAAATTCAACTTCACACAGACATGTAGTTGTAAAAGGGAAGAGTATTTTAATAGTGTTTTAAGATAATTGTGAACATTCTCCCCTGCTACCACACCAAAGCTCAACCAGTGGTAATTTCTTAAAGGTTGGTTGCAACATGGAATCTGAAATCTTATCAATGAACTTTTCATACTCTGCTCCATTAAAATCCATTGGTCTTATGTGGTAGGCAGGCTCTGTGATGGCTCCCGATTATCCCTATCTCCCGGGATTCATAACCTGTGTGTGAACATCTTGAGTATGGGCAGGATCAAACAGAATGTGGCAGAGGTGATGGGATGTCACTTCCAACAGTTAGGTTAGAAAAAGATAGTGGCTGGAGCTCTAGTGGTGCAATCTGTTAGCGCATGGTACTTATACAAAAAGATAGTGGCTTCCATCCATCCTGGGCTGCCCTCTCTGGCTCTCTCATTTGCTCTGCAGTAAGGAACTGATGTCTCCAGCCAACCAGCAGCCACGTGAGTAAACTAAGATCTTCCTCTAGTCACGCTCTGAGATGATTGTAGCCCTGGCTGACACCTTGATTATACCCTGTGAGAGACCCCAAACAGAGGCACTCAACTAAGCCACACCTGGATTCCTGACCCACAGAAATGGTGATACAACAAATGTTTGTTGCTTCAGGAAGCTAAATTTTGAAGCGATCTGTTAAACAGCAATAGATATATAATCTATATTGCATACATAGATACTTACATATAGATCCGAATAGATCTTTCACCCATGCACAATTTTGTAATATTGTGCTTTGGTCATTTGAAAATACTTGTTCACTGAGTCATGCAAATATTCCAAATACTGACCATTTCATCATACGATATTAAAAAAAAAAATCACCAACTGTTAATGTCACTGCTAACCTCATCAGAAAGCCTTTAAGTACTGGGAAGCTATCAAGCTCACAATCATGCACATAAACTTTCTAAAATTCTAAGTTCTGCCTGAAAGCCTTTTTTTCTTTTCTTAAATCACTGGCAACAAATAATGTCAGTTGTTTGCCTTAAAGCAGTTAACAGGCTTTGTTCACATTCAAGAAAATGTTTGCCAAATGCTTAAGTCTAAATAACTATAGTTTGTCAGTAATCTTTCAAGAAAAATGTTCCATAAAAAAAGCAGCTAGTTTTGCTTTCAACTCAAACTGTACAAGTGTTTCACCTTAAAGTAACCAGAGTACTTCAGTATGCAGAAGTGCTTTATGCACACATCCTATTTCATCAAACAGAATAGTTTAAAAATGTGGATCTAGAGCAAATGAAATTAATTTTTATTGCTTTTGCTTTTTTTTTTTTTTTAAACTGCACGTGTGTGTCAGTGAAGAATTCAACAAATAGTAGCAGTTTGGTGCCACTGTCCTGATTCAATTAAGATGCAGCAGTATGACCCATCACTGCTTCTGAATTATCAGCCCAAATGTCAATACAGTGAAAAAGGCAAATAACTTGTTAGTATTATTATGAAAACAGTTTTGATCTTACAGACCCACTAAAAGGGCATCAGGGACTCCCAGACCACACTTTGAGAATCACACTTTAAATCAATACTATCCCTGGGACTTCCCTGGTGGTCCAGTGGTTAAGACTCCGCTCTCCCAATGCAGAGAACCTGGGTTTGATCCCTGGTCAAGGAACTAAGATCCCACATACCGCCACTAGAGAGCCCGTGCGCCACAACTACTAAGCCTGCATGCTCTAGAGCCTGCACGCCACACAAAGACCCAGCGCAGCCAAAATTATTTATTTATTTATTTATTTATTTATTTATTTATTTAAAAATCGATACTATCCCAAAGAAGAAAATAGTTCTCCAAAAACCTTTTCAAAGTTATAATAAGGTCTAATAATGAAAGTTAGGACTGACTCCCTAACTGTATAAAGTCATTCTCACCCCCCTCACCAAACCAGATGTAGAAGGAAGAAAGTGGAGTTTCAAATGGGGACTCTTTTGCCTCTGTTAAACAGTAAAATAGCACAGAACCCATTTGCTGTAGTCTTCCCCACTCAAAGATCTTGCCTTTATTCCTTGCAATAAAGGAAAGATAAAGCTTCCAAGGGCATTCCTCAGCTCCAAAATCTGTAACATTTATATGAAAAAAAAAAAACATGAACAATGCTTTATTACCTCTGGTATATTAAAGGCACAATGACTAGCTAAATTGAACAGTTCAGAAAGCACACATTATATTTCAATATTCAGACCATATCGTTTTCTTCCTCCCATCTTTATTTCTGAATCTGGAAAGTATATTCTTTATTCCTTTCCACAGTAAACTCCAAAGCTGCCAAGTTAAAAATCAACCTTAAAACTCTCAACTAAGTTGCTTTTTCAAATCAAAAGATATGGTTTATGTAATTTTCTTCATCCTTTTCTTACAATTTATTTCTTCTTTATTTTAGTTTACCTACAAAACTTTTTATAGGCCTATTTCTCTGCACTGCTGTTCTCAATATATACAATATACATTTCTATGTCTCTGTCTACCCAACCAAACCATAACTTTATCTGCTGGGTTCTTTTTTTTTTTTGCCCATGCCGCATGACATGTGGGATCTTAGTTCCCCAGCCAGGGATTGAACCCGTGCCCATTGCACTGGAAACGCAGAGTCTTAACTGCTGGACCGCCAGGGAAGTCCCCTATCTTCTGTTTTTTAATATACCTATTAATGACTAAAATATCTGGCTCACAAAAGGTAAATAAGTGCTTATTAAAATAAAACTATAAATTTTCTTTAAATTTGATTAAATGTTCCATTTTCTACTATCTTCTCTATGCACCCCAGACTGATACCACAATTTTTTGCATGGATTAGGGATTACTTCCTCCTTTTTTCAATACAAGAACAGCACTTCTAGAAACTAAAAAAGAGTGAAGGTACAGCATATCAAGACAGTAAGGATATGGCAGTCAAGTGGGTACCCAAAAAACAAAAAATAATCATAGTCTTTTATCTAATGATAGATTTGTTTCCATTTTAAGGCAGCAGTTCTTTTTGCTTATTTTCCTCCTTTTGGCCTTTTGCAACAACTATCAACTTTTTAATCTGGCTCACTCCTCGGAAAGAGCCAACTGTGCAACTTTCCTGAGGGGAGTACAGAATTACAAGATAAGAATCAACTCTACTTGAAGTAACAATCTCTGAGCAAGCCTTCATATCTTTTGATAGCTTCATTAAAATCCTGAAGACAACAGTAAAGTCAAATAAAGCTAAGGAAAAAAGGTAAACTTACCACCAAACAAAGGTTCTGGTTCCACCAAGATTTCCTGCTTTTGAGGAATTGGGGCACGGACTTCCTCTCTATTAAAAAAAAAAAAAAAAAGTGGGAAAATATCCAAATGAAAACTGTTTTCTGCTACCTATTCTTACTGTAACTATTGTGTACATATTCAAATTAACAAATAAAATGAACAACAGATTTAGTGACTTTTAGGAACCACATTAAATTATGATAAATGATTGTCAGATGATTTCCATATAGAGATGAACTGGAATAAAGTACCTGGCATAGATAGTGCAAATGGGTTTATAAAGAAAGAGAACAAACAGAAAAATAAAAAATATTTCTCCTTTCCTCTAAGTTCCCTGCCCTAAATTCTTCAGAAAAAAAAGAAGATAGGAAATTTACAAACACACACACACACAAAATTCAGGCAAAAAATTAATGGAAAATATGAGCTTAATAAAAGCAATATTACATCAACACTATATCAAATAATAGATAATTAAATCACAGATATATTAAAATAAGCTTAAACAGGTAGTTAATTTTATGCTAGTTATGAAGTTGGCTAACAAAGGTAGTACCATTGGATTACTTATTAAATAGACACTAACATATATAAAACAGAAAAAATACTCTTTTAAAAGCTAAAAACTCTTCAAAGTTTGCCTCCAGAGGGTTTACTAATAATCCATCTCTTCCAGTGAACAATACTCATTTAAAATATGCTGTAAAAATGGTGTGTATCCCTTTATATATCAGTTTAATTATTTTAGTTTTAACTCAAATACGAAACTCTGCTGATTAATGCTCATAGCAAGTAAGAGTAAGTTTCAAATTTAATATGCTCCCCTTATAATAAATATTAATTTACATTAGGCCTAATGTTTTTCATTCAGGTGTTTCTAATAGTAATAACTGAGCTTAAGGCCCTGTTTTTGACACCTAAAAGTTGAAACTTCAAAATATACTTTATTTAATACAGTATCAATACTCATTTGTCAACAAAAACTAACATTCTGTAATCAAAGAACAACTAGTTAGAAAAAGAAATCTACAATAAGCCAAATGAGTGAAGGATAAAGGATAATTCAAAATTATGTTAAGTACTCTTTCCTACTGGATTTCAGTCACTGCTCACATACAGAACTGCAATACTCTAAAGAAACAGACAATGCGTCTCTAAGATGAAGCTCTATTAAATCTCTTTCACCAAAGAGAAATAGGCCATTATCTTAGCAAAACTAAAAACTTCTAACACATCTTTTACCTGAATAGATCTTTCCATTATTGGTATAATTCACTTTACAGTGTGTGTGTGTGTGTGTGTGTGTGTGTGTGTGTGTATACAAAGTTATCTCAATCTAAGGCAATTTAATTACTCAAAAAACAAGCCTTAATCTGATGAAATACATCAATTAGGGTGATGGCTTAATTAGTAGTCCCTATACAGAAAGACTTGATTACTACATGTTTGAGGTCATCTATTCCAAGATTGCTAGCTACCCAACAAAATGGAAGAATGGAACAGAAGGTGAACTGTAAAGAAAGAAAATTATAGTTTAGGAAGTAGGTGACACTATCAAATGTTAATCAATTAGTAACACAAATAATCTAAGTCAAATTATAATGTAACTCAGCAGGAAAAGACATTCATTAATCAAAACTATTTTTAAGTACAATTAAGAAAACATGTTTTAAACAGTGAGGACTGATATGTCCCCCCAAATCAGCTATGAATACCTGTTATTCAAGTGAATGTAAACTAAATCATGTTTTCATATTGATTTCCATTAAAGATTTGAGTTATGTTGGTGGAGAATGGGCTATCAAACTTGAAATACACAGTCAACATCGATAGGAAAAAACTTATATAAAATATAAATAATAACCTCTAGAGTTCACACTTTGTGGGGAAACAATATTACTCTAGAATCTGGAACTAGATTAAAAAAAAGAGGCAATCATGTCCTGAATGTTTATTTGGCTTTTTAAATCTAATTTAGTAAAAATAAAATCCATGTTTTTGCCTATTCCTATTTAAGGGGATTCTTCTTATTTAGTATCTCATGTTGTAAACACTGAAGAGTTATAAATGGCTATGAGTATTAAAGTCTTATTTAAGGATGTTTGAAATTTTGACTCAAAAATCAATGTTTTTCATTTGAGTAGCATTCATCTCTCATATTTTCCAAAGACTACTAGAATTTTGCCTAACAGATATTCATTTCAAACTCTCACTGGTATCAAATGTAAAGGGCAGAAAATACCAAATGTATTTATCATCTGTTACTATCCTCTATATATTACAGTTCTATATGCTGAAGGTGCCTCTAAAGATTAGCGACATGTAGTTATTTAAGGCATAAATTTTTCTTCAAAAATTTTTCATGACAACTCAAAACTTTCCTGGGACAATGTAGGAAAATCCAGAATTGGGAAATCTGAGCTTTATTGGGCTTTCCTTCCATATCTGCTACTTAATTGTTGTATAGCTTGGGGAAATGGCTATCCTTCTGCTTCCTCTGTAAAATGTGGATAATAATGCCAGCCTATAGGGTTCTTCTGAGGATTAAATAATGGACTTGACAGTGTTGTAGAGAACTTAAAGCATATAAGTATAAAAATTTTCACCTGACACTTTCAGATGCTTTCAACTTTTAATTTGTTCAAAACAGAGAATTAACCTAACATGTAAAAATGTAACTGCTCAATTTTGGCAGGGGGTAGCTCCCAATAATAAATAATAAATTCATACTCTGTGTGTGGTCTGACAGTGGAGACACTTGCTGAACTGGTACTTGGCTCTTCAGCGATTCCTCCACCATCCAAAAACATAGTGACTGCCATCTCCAGATTATTGTTGCAGGCTTCAAGCATATGTTTCCCTACACTTTCACTTGCACCTGAAATAGTATAAAAACAAGAAAAAAGTTTAAAAAAAGACACCTTCTTACATTCAGTTCACATTAGACTACAGAATTCCCAAGCGAATAGTACTTTTCCCTCTTTAGAATGAATGATTTTTAAAACAAAAACTGTTTACTTCTATGCTTGTTGGCTGATTACTGTGAAATATACAGAGCTAGAAAAGAAAGCAGCTGCATTAAAAATAGTAGTCTTCCTTCATAATAAAACAAAAACTAAATAAAGCATTTATTTGCCATTTCTTTATATGGGCCGACTATATATTTGTTAACAAACTGAAAAATAAAATGAAAGACTATACTCTAGAAAGTTAGAAATACTTTGTTAGAAAGAATGCATTCAGTTACCAATTTCTACTTCTATAAGAAAGGAAACACTTTAATAACAATGGGAGAGAAGGGAGATGGGACTTTTTGTCAAAGATATAACTAAGTCAAAATTTGGTAAGAAATGTCAATCTTCATCATTTAAAACTGGCCCTATCACACACTCACTTGTACAGTAAAGCAAGCATAATCTGTTTGATGCAATGTAAACTGGTGAAGCCCTTTAACAAATCAATTTTATAACATGTATCAAGAAACACAATGATTGTTACTTTCTTGACCCAGTAATTTGGGCATGTGGTCTAAATAAATCTACATAAATCTATATAAAGTCTAAATAAATCTACGTAAATTTAGTCTAAATAAACCTATATAAAACACCTGCATAAACATGTCTATACATGTGTCCAGTATAGCTTTAGTTAAAATTGAAAAATTATAGATAACATAAATGTCTAATAGTAGTAGAGTCTAAATTGTAAATCTAGTTGGTGGGACATTTTGTGGGCATTAAAAAGCATCTCAGGTCACAAGAAACTATATTCAATATCCTGTAATAAACCACAATGAAAAAGAAAAAAAAATAAAAAGGGAAAAAAAAAACCATCTTAGGCTTTCCACTTGGGATGACCTTCCTTCTACCTGAACTGTGTCCCTTAAGAGTCTCCTGCAGTGAAGGCTGTGGGTGTGTGTGTGGTTTTTTGTTTGTTTTTTGTGTTTTTTTTGGTCTGAGAACACCTTTATTTTGCTATTGTTCCTGAAAGACAGTTTCATCACTGGATATTCTTTTTTAAGGCTGACAGCTATTTTCTCTCAGTACACTGAAAATAGCATTCCAGTGTCTTCTGTTGTTGCTTCTGAGAAGTAAGTTGCCAGACTAAAGAAAAACATTTTTAGAGTAATCTGTTGTTTCTCTCTAGTTGCTTTTAAGACCTTCTCTGCCTTTGGTCTTCTGCAGTTTCACTCTATTTCCTGGGGCTGATTTTATTTATCCTCCTTGGGATTCACTGGACTTCCACCATAAGGACTGTTTTCTTTTATCAGTTCTGAAAAACTCTCAGACATTTCTATATAAAAATTACCACACAAGCTTTAAATGATACATTAAACAAGATGGACTTAATTGATATTTATAGGACATTCCATCCAAAAACAACAGGATACACTGTCTTCTCAAGTGCTCATGGAACATTCCCCAGGATAGAGCTTATCCTGGGTCACAATTCAAGCCTTGGTAAATTTAAGAAAATTGAAATTGTATCAAGTATCTTTTCCGACCACAACACTATGAGACTAGACATCAATTACAGGAAAAAAATCTGTGGAAAATACAAACACATGGAGGCTAAACAGTACACTACTAAATAACCAAGAGATCACTGAGGAAATCAAAAAATACCTAGAAACAAATGACAATGAAAACACAACGACCCACAACCTATGGGATGCAGCAAAAGCAGTTCTAAGAGGGAAGTTTATAGCAATACAATCTTACCTCAAGAAACAAGAAACATCTCAAATAAACAACCTAACCTTACACCTAAAGCAATTAGAGAAAAGAAGAACAAAAAACCCCCAAAGGTAGCAGAAGGAAAGAAATCATAAAGATCAGATCAGAAATAAATGAAAAAGAAATGAAGGAAACAACAGCTAAGATCAATAAAACTAAAAGCTGGTTCTTTGAGAAGATAAAATTGATAAACCACTAGCCAGACTCATCAAGAAAAAAAGGGAGAAGACTCAAATCAATAAAATCAGAAATGAAAAAGGAGAAGTAACAACTGACACTGCAGAAATACAAAAGATCATGAGAGATTACTACAAGCAACTATATGCCAATAAAATGGCCAACCTGGAAGAAAAGGACAAATTCTTAGAAATGCACAACCTTCCGAGACTGGACCAGGAAGAAATAGAAAATATAAACAGACCAATCACAAGGACTGAAATTGAAACTGTGATTACAAATCTTCCAACAAACAAAAGTCCAGGACCAGATGGATTCACAGGCGAATTCTATCAAACATTTAGAGAAGAGCTAACACCTGTCCTTCTCAAACTCTTCCAAAATATAGCACAGGGAGGAACACTCCCAAACTCATTCTACGAGGCCACCATCACCCTGATACCAAAACCAGACAAAGAGGTCACAAAAAAAGAAAACTACAGGCCAATATCACTGATGAACATAGATGCAAAAATCCTCAACAAAATACTAGCAAACAGAATCCAACAGCACATTAAAAGGATCATACACCATGATCAGGTGGGGTTCAACCCAGGAATGCAAGGATTCTTCAATATATGCAAATCAATCAATGTGATAAACCATATTAACAAACTGAAGGAGAAAAACCATATGATCATCTCAACAGATGCAGAAAAAGCTTTCAACAAAATTCAACACCTATTTATGAAAAAACCCTCCAGAAAGTAGGCATAGAGGGAACTTACCTCAACATAATAAAGGCCATATATGACAAACCCACAGCTAACATCGTTCTCAATGGTGAAAAACTGAAACCATTTCCACTAAGATCAGGAACAAGACAAGGCTGCCCACTCTCACCACTATTATTCAATATAGTTTTGGAAGTTTTAGCCATAGCAATCAGAGAAGAAAAAGAAATAAAAGGAATCCAAATCAGAAAAGAAGAAGTAAAACTGTCACTGTTTGCAGATGACATGATACTACACAGAGAATCCCAAAGATGCTACCAGAAAACTACTAGAGCTAATCAATGAATTTGGTAAAGTAGCAGGATATAAAATTAATGCACAGAAATCTCTAGCATTCCTATATACTAATGATGAAAAATCTGAAAGAGAAATTAAGGAAACACTCCCATTTACCACTGGAACAAAAAGAATAAAATACCTAAGAATAAACCTAACTAAGGAGACAAAAGACCTGTATGCAGAAAACTATAAGACACTGAGGAAAGAAATTAAAGATGATACAAACAGATGGAGAGATATACCATGTTCTTAGATTGGAAGAATCAACACTGTGAAAATGACTATACTACCCAAAGCAATCTACAGATTCAATGCAATCCCTATCAAACTACTAATGGCATTTTTCAAAGAACTAGAACAAAGAAATTTCACAGTTTGTATGGAAACACAAAAGACTCCGAATAGCCAAAGCAATCTTGAGAAAGAAAAACGGAGCTAGGAGAATCAGGCTCCCTGCCTTCAAACTATACTACAAGGCTACCGTAATCAAGAAAGTATGGTACTGGCACAAAAACAGAAATATATATCAATGGAACAGGACAGAAAGCCCAGAGATAAACCCACACGCATATGGTCACCTTATCTTTGATAAAGGAGGCAAGAATATACAATGGAGAAAAGACAGCCTCTTTAATAAGTGGTGCTGGGGAAACTGGACACCTACATATAAAAGAATGAAATTAGAATACTCCCCAAAACCATACACAAAAATAAACTCAAAATGGATTAAAGACCTAATGTAAGGCCAGACACTATAAAACTCTTAGAGGAAAACATAGGCAGAACACTCTATGACATACATCACATCAAGATCCTTTCTGACCCACCTCCTAGAAAAATGTAAATAAAAACAAAAATAAACGAATGGAACCTAATGAAACTTAAAAGCTTTTGCACAGGAAAGGAAACCATAAACAAGATGAAAAGCCAACTCTCAGAATGGGAGAAAATATTTGCAAATGAAGCAACTGACAAAGGATTAATCTCCAAAATATACAGGCAGCTCATGCAGCTCAGTATCAAAAAAAAAAAAACCAAACAACCCAATCCAAAAATGGGCAGAAGACCTAAATAGACATTTCTCCAAAGAAGATATACAGATTGCCAACAAACACATGAAAGGATGCTCAACATCACTAATCATTAGAGAGATGCAAATCAAAACTACAATAAGGTATCACCTCACACGGGTCAGAATGGCCATCATCAAAAAATCTACAAACGATAAATGCTGGAGAGGGTGCGGAGAAAAGGGAACCCTCTTGCACTGCTTGTGGGAATGTAAACTGACACAACCACTATGGAGAACAGTATGGAGGTTCCTTAAAAAACTAAAAATAGAACCACCATATGACCCAGCAATCCCACTACTGGGCATACACCCTGAGAAAACCATAATTCAAAAAGAGTCATGTACCACAATGTTCATTGCAGCTCTATTTACAATAGCCAGGACATGGAACCAACCTAAGTGTCCATCTACAGATGATTGGATAAAGAAGATGTGGCACATATATACAATGGAATATTACTCAGCCATAAAAAGAAACGAAATTGAGGTATTTGTAGTGAGGTGGATGGAGTTAGTCTGTCATACAGAGTGAAGTCAGTCAGAAAGAGAAAAACAAATACCATATGCTAACACATATATATGGAATCTAAAAAAAAAAAAACTGTTCTGAAGAACCTAGGGCCAGGACAGGAATAAAGATGCAGACGTAGAGAATGGACTTGAGGACACGGGAAAGGCGAAGGTTAAGCTGGGACGAAGTGAGAGAGTGGCATGGACATATATACACTACCAAATGTAAAAGAGATAGCTAGTGGGAAGCAGCCGCATAGCACAGGGAAATCAGCTCAGTGCTTTGTGACCACCTAGAGGGGTGGGATAGGGAGGGTGGGAGGAAGACGCAAGAAGGAGGAGATATGTGGATATATGTATACATATAGCTGATTCACTTTGTTATACAGCAGAAACTAACACACCACTGTAAAGCAATCATACTCCAATAAAAATGTTAAAAATAAATAAATAAATAAAAATTACCTTACTCCTCCATTCACACTTATGTCCTTCTGGAACTCCAATTAGATGTATGTTAGAACTCTTCATTCTATGCTGTGCCAATTTGTTTTTTACCTGTTCATGAGCTTTTAATTTTAGTTAATTTTTTATAACTAGAAGTTCTGGGGTTTTTGTTTCCTAATCTGCCTGGTCATGTTTCAGAGACCCTTACTTCATACTCATATTTCTTTTCATTTCATCTAATATATTAATCAAACTTACTGGAATTATTAAGACAAAATATAAAATTTCTGCAGTCTCTAGAGGTCACTGTCTCGTTTCTGCTGGCTCTTGCACACTATGCAATGTTTTTTTGTGCACTTTGTGATTTTTTTTTGACTATGATCTTAAGTGGCTTGGAATTTTAATCTGTAGATTTTTGAAGGCTGGGTTGAAGGTACATCCCTCCTAAGAGAAGATAACTTGATAGATTTTGTAAGGTACCTGAAGGCACCACCAAACAGAGACTATTTAAAATACATTCTTGGGGCTTCCCTGGTGGCACAGTGGTTAAGAATCCGCCTGCCAATGCAGGGGACACGGGTTCGAGCCCTGGTCCGGGAAGATCCCACATGCCGCGGAGCCACAACTACTGAGCCTGCACTCTAGAACTTGCTCCCCACAACTACTGAAGCCCTCGCGCCTAGAGCCCGTGCTCCACAAGAGAAGCCACCGCAATGAGAAGCCTGTGCACCGCAACGAAGAGTAGCCCCCACTTGCCGCAACTAGAGAAAGCCTGTGAGCAGCAACGAAGACCCAACGCAGCCAAAAATAATAAAGTAAATACTAAATGTTAGTTCTTAAAAAAGTTTTTTTTAAATAAAATAAAATACATTCTTGACTTGAAGTTTTATGAAATCACATGGGAAATGTGACCCTGTAAGGACCCTTGTTATAAATTCTCAGAGAAGATTTCTCCTGCCACTCCCCAAATGCCAAGGTCCCAGCTTCATGTATGGGAGGGTTCTCCTTTCAGATTCCTCTCCTTAGGAAGGCTGCAAGCTTGTTTCCTGTGCCCTCTGACGCCATCAAAAGAGAAGTTCAAAGCCATCCAGTTAGGGCAGCTTCAACGAGGGTGAAAGCTTACTTAAAACCTTGCTAACATCTCATTTCCAATTTCATTTCATTTTTAGCTTCTGAATATTCTTTACTTTCTCACCAGCCCAATGATACATTTTATGAGATTTTTAAAAATATTTTATTCAGGATTTTCCTTCTCACTTGGGAGGGTTACTCATGGTATCTCTCTAGTTTAGTCCTACTGCCAGAAATGAACTGCTGACTCTACTCTTAATATCTTTCATTTGTTTTCTTTTCTCTACTATTATCTCTAAGGCTTTAAATCAAGTCCTTAATTCTTCTTACCTGGATTACTACAATAGGCTCCTAACTGATCATCATTCTATCTTCCACCTTGCTGCTGAAGTTATGTTCCAAGATACAAGTGTGATTATCACACACAAATACAAACACACACACACAGTTTAAATTCTTTAATGGCTCTCTGACACCCACAGTATAAATTCCAAAGTTCTTATGATCTGGCAAGTCCTCTGTGATCAGACCTCAGCTTATCTCTCTGGCTTTTCCTCTTCTCTTCTCCGTCCTATGCAATTCAGTACAGTCACACCAAATTACACACTTGGAAAGCCCTTATTCTCCTTATCTCCCCCTTCGTCTAGTTCATGCATGCTCAAGAATCACCATAAGTGTTACTTTTTTCAATTCCTGTGCTAAGCATTCTCTACACTACCTCCTCCCCACTCCCACCACTGGGATACTCTTCTATTACATACATGGACATACTACTAAGCAGTAAATACTTGTTTACTTTCTAGCTCCTCCAAAAGAGCAGGAGCTTCTTGAACACAGGGGTTGATTTTTTTCTTGGTACCCTAGCATCTAACGTCATGTTCGCTTGCATGTGATCAATATCTAATGAACTGACTTAAAACTATCTCATAGTACTTCAGTTAACCAGTTAGTACACTGGGGAAAGAAAGGCCAGACTTCAGCCAAAACAACCCTTCTATATCCTTTGAATTTTTTTCCTCTTGGCTGCGCCACACGTTTGTGGGATCATAGTTCCCCGACCAGGGATTGAATCCCGGCCCTGGCAGTGAAAGCGCCAAGTCCTAACCACTGGACCACCAGGGAATTCCCCTATCCTTTGAATTTTAAACCGCATATATTTATATTTTAAATTTCATTTACAAAGCAATATGGTTACACTGTGGAAATCACAAATAGCAAATGGGTATTTAGGATAAATGAACTTAAGATAAAATGTCCAGTGAAAGCATCACATACAAATTTTAAATGTGCTGTATCTCAAACAACATAAAGTGAAAATCACATGCTCCAAAAAACTGTTAGATGATACTGAGCAGCTACAGCTTTGTCAGAAAGCTGACAAAGAGATATCTAAATGCTAGTAAAAAACAAAAAAAGAACAAAATTATTTCATGGAACATGACTGGAAAAAAGCATTAATATACAATATTGTGATTTAATGTTAAATCAATAAATAACATTATAAAAAAGCATCAATCATTTCACTTAAATCTCTAGAAATTTACATATTTATGTCAGTCAAAAATCTTTTTTGGGAACTGGACAAATACAGAATTGCCTTTTATTTGGGGTGTGCCTTATATCTGGGTATATATGGTAATTTAAGTTACATAGGGCCAGGGATGTTTTTTCTTTAAAAGGGCTTCATATATTACTCAAAATTGAAAAACTTTCCTCCACTATTCTCTCTTCAACTGCAAACAGCCCATCAGTCAACCAACAAATCCTACAGCTTCCATCTAATTAACAACACCCCTATCCATACTGTTCTATGTTCACTGCAATACTCTTTGTTCAGGCCTTCAACATCTCTTACATGAACTATCACATTTCTTTGCTCTTGGTCATGCTCCTATTGATATACCTTCTATATTGCAAAAGAATGTAAATTTGATTATCTCCCCTGTTTCAACAGTTCTGCACTGCTGACTGGAAAACTTTTCATCTCTCTTGAGCTGCACACAAGACTTGGCCCTTATAAACCGCTCCTATTTTATACCCTTCTGCTTTCATCTCACCTCTGTACCATTCCCTCCAGATGCAGGTGTTTTTGTAACCTAGGCAGATCACTTGGTGGTACTTTACAATGCCATGCCTCTGTATGATATGGAGAGTGACAGCAGTAAAATCAGTCCCCTCATTCTTCTTCTCGTTTTTTTTTTTTTTAATTTATTTTTGGCTGCGTTGGGGTTGGGTCCTCGTTGCTGCATGCGGGCTTTCTCTAGTTGCTGTGCATGGGCTTCTCATTGCAGTGGCTTCTCTCTCCAGATCACGGGCTCTAGGTGTGCGGGCTTCAGCAGTTGTGGCGCACGGGCTCAGCTGCTCTGCAGCATGTGGGATCTTCCCGGACCAGGGCTTGAACCCGTGTCCCCTGCATTGGCAGGCGGATTCTTAACCACTGCACCACCAGGGAAGTCCCAGTCCCCTCATTTTTCTTGACAACACACCAAATACCCACCTGTTAAGTTGTGGACCTTCCCCCTCTCTCCTCACCCTAAAGTAGATACAGGAATAGATACTACTTTTCCACAGGGCCTTATCTCTATCCTTGTCTCTGCTAGCTCTTCTACCTTACAGACTTTAAAAACTCACTGAACTGGCCAGTTCTCACTTTTCTCAAACCAGTTCTCTCTCCATAAGTCCTCAGTCAAGCTGAACCAAAAGTTCTCAAATTCTATACTATATATAAAATAAGCAACAAGGTCCTACTGTATAGCGTAAGGAACTATATTCAATATCTTGTAATAAACTATAATGGAAAAGAATAAGAAAAAGAATATATATATATATGTATGTATAACTGAATCACTTTGCTGTACACCAGAAACTAACACAACATTGTAAAAACTAACTATACTTCAATAAAAATAAAATAATTTTAAAAAAAATGTTCTCAAGTTCTAGTATATACAGACTTATATTCTCACCATTAGGAAACACTTTAAAAAAGTGAAGTCTCGGACTTCCCTGGTGGTGCAGTGGTTAAGGATCCGCCTGCCAATGCAGGGGACATGGGTCCGAGCCCTGGTCCGGGAAGATCCCACATGCTGCGGAGCAACTAAGCCCAGGTGCCACAACCACTGAGCCTGCACTCTAGAGGCCACAAGCCACAACTACTGAGCCCGCGTGCCACAACTACTAAGTCCACGCGCCTAGAGCATGTGCTCTGCAACAAAAGAAGCCACCACAATGAGAAGCCCGTGCACAGCAACGAAGAGTAGCCCCTGCTTGCCGCAACTAGAGAAGGCCCGCACGCAGCAACAAAGACCCAACACAGCCAAAAAAAAAAAAGTGAAATCTCAAAATAAAAACAAATTCAACTTTTTGAGGGAAAGGAGGAGTTCAAATATCCCAGTAGCCAACTGTATGTTAGGTAATTAAATACAAACTCTTGGAGCAAAAACAGTACAAATTTGATGAAAACTTTCTATATCATTACTCATAAAACCTGAGGCTTTGTTTCAGTGTTTTTCTAATATTTTTACACTGTGTCTAGTTATACTGGTTACATTACTATATTTCTTAAATGCTAGTCTAAAAGTTCAGTGTCTATTGTACTCCACCATTTTAATTTATCTACACAGCAGCTTCTGAAAATTAAAAGGTTCCTGTATGCAAACTACTCTGGCTGCTTATTCCAGCAAGAGATGCATGAACTATTATCTTTGCCACATAATAAACCCTAAAACTAGCTTCTGAATGACATCTACTGATCTTTTTCTTTTCAGAGAATTAAATGGCTGAGTTTATACCATTTTGGCTCTTGTCTCTCTAGGTGCTCACCACACTGCACTAAAGCACCACAAAAGGCACAAAGAACATGCTGGGACTTCCCTGGTGGCGCAGTGGTTAAGACTCCGTGCACTCCCAATGCAGGGGGCCCAGGTTCAATCCCTGGCCGGGAAACTAGATCCCACGTGCATGCCACAACTAAGAGTTCACATGCCACAACTAAGGAGCCCATGTGCTGCAACAAAGGAGCCAGCGAGCCACAACTAAGGAGCCCATGTGCTGCAACTGAGGAGCTCGCCTGCTGCAACTAAGACCTAGTACAACCAAATAAATATTAAAAAAAAAAAAAAAGAACATGCTGATGGGGGATCGAAACTCCCTTCTGCTATAATAGCAACCAATCCCGGCTGCTTCACTCCTTTTGAAATTTGTTCATAAGGAAATTCAACTTAAAAATGACCACTGCTGGGAATTCCCTGGCAGTCCAGTGGTTAGGACTTGGCCCTTTCACTGCAAGGGCCTGGGTTCAATCCCTGGTGGGGGAACTAAGATCCTGCAAGTGGCCCCACAAAAAAAAGAGCTGATGTAGAAACACAGGAAAATGTAATAAAAGTATAGGTGAGTATTTCAGAGATCTACTGAACTATAGATTAAAATAGAATTTAGTAAAAGGGATTATACCGAGAATGACTTTAAGACAAAAATAAAGCTATAATAAAGAAATAATAACTGTGATATTTTGGGGGGCAGAAGGTGTCAACACTCGAGGCTCAGAATTGCTTTTTTTAACATCTTTATTGGAGTATAATTGCTTTACAATAGTGTGTTAGTTTCTGCTGTATAACAAAGTGAGAACTGCCATTCTTATCTATAATCCTCACTTAACCATTTAGTGCTAGAATCTAAACTATAGACAGCATATCATATATCTTTTGACAATCTGACAGGATAACTTCCATCACTGGAGCTTGTCAGTATAGTGACCTAAGAGCTTTCCATAAAAGGGGTCTCTACTTACGAGATTTTTTAAAAAAGAAGCACATGCTAAATTCTGGCAAGACTGAAGAAGGCAGTATTAGAGAGGGCCCCAAGAAGCAAAGTACACCATTCACTTTCTTAAATAAAGCCAAATTATCTGAGCCATCTGTGCTTGTATAATCAGGCATTCTTAGTTTATCATTTGTTGTATCACTTAGTGTATCTTTTTTTTTTTTTAAATGTAGATCCTGCCCCCACTCCAATTGGAAGGGTCTGGGTAGGGCCCAGGAATATGCCATTTTTTAAAACATTTATTTATTTATTTGGTTGCGCTGGGTCTTAGTTGCAGCAGGAGGGCTCCTTAGTTGTGGTTTGTGGGCTCCTTTGTTATGGCTCACCGGCTCCTGAGTTGCGGCACACGGGCTCCTTAGTTGTGGCATGTGAACTCTTAGTTGCAGCATGCATGTGGGATCTAGTTCCCTGACCAGGGATCGAACCCGGACCCCTTGCATTGGGAGCACAGAGTCTTAACCACTGCGCCACCAGGGAGGTCCCAAGTGTATCGTTTTAGAAACAGAAGATAACTGAAGGATAATTAAAGGTTCCAGTGGTTCTCAATGTCAGGAAGTAGTAGAGACACCTAGAAATGTGAGACACCATTTTTGGTGTTTCATGATTAGGGGATGGGAGCACTACTGGCATTTAGTGGAGAGAAGCCAGGGGTGCCTTAGTAGGTTGGAAAATGTCTCCCCTCCCCTAAAGACTTCTCACACCTTCATTTCAGACTTCTGGCCTCCAGAACTGAGAGAATAACTGTGTTAAGCACTGCAGTTTGTGGTAATTTGTTACAGCAGCCACAGGAAACTCATACAAGCGCTAAATCTTCTGCAAGGAACGGAACAGTCCTACAGAACAAGAAACTGTCCTAGCCAAAATGCCAACAACACTTCCACTTAGCTAAACAGAGGAATAGAAGGTTAACTGAGAGGGCAAAGGAAAAGTAAGGAGGGCTAAATGATATAGAGGACAGGAACAGTGATAAACAAATTTAAACAAGTTACAAGTTTTACCTATATACTTAGAGGTAATAACAATTTTTGATGAGTCAGCCATAAAAAAATTTGAAATTCTCTCTTATTATATTCAGAATGAAGAACAAATCTTTTTTAAAAGGGGGAGGGGGGCCTTTAAAAGAAACTTGCAGATTTAAACTACCTGTAAACCTGTTCATGGGCTTATTTTGAGGTCTCAATATTATAGGTAGCAGCAGGATAGCTTAATCTAACCCAGTGTCTTAGTTTGTTCGGGCTGCTCTAACAAAACTACCATAGACTGGGTGGCTTAAACAACGAACATTTATCTCTCACAGTTCTGGAGGTTGGGAAGTCAAAGATCAGGCTCCAGCAGATTTGGTGTGTGGTGCAGGCCCACTTCCTGGTTGATAAGACAGTTGTCTTTTCCGTGTGTACTCACATGGAGGAAGGGGCCAGATAGCTCTCTGGGGTCTCCTTTTAAGTATACTAATCACATTCATAAGGACTCCACCCTCATGACCTAACCACCTCCCAAAGGCCCCACCTCCTAATACCATCACACTGGGGGCTCAGGATTTCAAAATACGAATTTTGGGAAGGACACAAAAATTCAGTCCATAACACCCCATAATCCATATCTATGGCAGAAGTCCCACTTTACTGTTTCTCACCACATGCACTTTTTATTTATCCATTACCTTTTCTTCCATCTGCTTTAGCTTGCTAATGGCACCAAAGGCATTAACCCAGCTTGTGGCGCCCAATTTATCAGTGGCCATCTCCTTGCTGCTGCCTCTTAGTTCACACTCTTTCTCCTTTAATAACTTCATATAGAAAATAGCCCCAAACCTGTAATGCAGTCTATGTTTCCACCACAGCTGGAAAGAAGAATCAAGAGACATTTCAAACTTTAGTAGTCCTTTATACCTATTCTCTACACTATTTTCAATGCCAAAAGAACAGTCTCTTCACTATTATCAAGGAACCTAAGTATGGTAGTCACAGAGATTTTTTTTTAAAAAGAAAAAAAATCCCTCTACAGACCCTTTCTTGCCCCACAGGGATAGAGCACAGAAATGACAGGGACACAAAGTGGTTACTTTTTGGTTCTACACTTCCCCTAGAAATGATAATAAAGCCAGCCAGACTATCCACCAAGGAAATGAGAGTCGGTGACAGTTGCAAGAAGTAAGATCAAAGTTCAACCTCCTCACTGGTCTCCCATCCTGGAGTTTTTAAGTATTGAGGAATAGAAAATATTTTTTAAAATATTTATATACAAGCACTATGGAGAACACTATGGAAGTTCCTTAAAAAACTAAAAATAGAACTACCATATGATCCAGCAATTCCACTCCTGGGCATATATCCGGATAAAACCATAATTTGAAAGGATACATGCACCCCACTGTTCATTGCAGCACTATTGACAATAGCCAAGACAGGGAAGCAACCTAAATGTCCATAAACAGAGGAACGGATAAAGAAAATGTGGTATATATACACAATGGAATATTACTCAGCCATAAAAAAGGATGAAATAATGCCATTTGCAGCAACATGGATGGACCTAGAGATTACATACCAAGTGAAGTAAGTCAGACAGAGAAAGACAAAATGCAAAATGGTGTATGTATCAATAGTAACTTAGGAAAATAGTATGACATTTTTTAAAGTTACACACCTATCATATGATCCCACTCCTAACTATTTATCCAAAGGAAATGAAAACATACATTCACACGCTTGTACACTAATGTTTTTGGCAGCTTTATTTATAATCTCCCAAACAAGAAACAACAAAATTATCCATTCATTTAATGAATGGATAAACAAATTGTAGTATATCCATACAATGGTATATTATTCACCAATAAAAAGGAACTACTCATACCACAACATCATGAATGAATCTCAAACGCAGTATGCTAAGTAAAAGAAGCCAGACTCAAAAGAAGCCTGACTACATACTGTGATTCCATTTATATGACATTCTGGAAAAGAAAAACAATAGACAAAAAGATTAGGCTACAGGTGAGAGGAGGGACTGACTACAAAGGGACAGGGGGAAATTTTTGAGGATAGAACTGTCCTGCATCTTGGGGACTTCCCTGGTGGTGCAGTGGTTAAGAATCTGCCTGCCAATACAGGGGATACATGTTCGATCCCTGGTCCAGGAAGATCCCACGTGCCACGGAGCAACTAAGCCCGTGTGCCCTAACTACTGAGCCTGAGCTCTAGAGCCTGCGAGCCACAACTGCTGAGCCCATGTGCTGTAACTACTGAAGCCTGCGCACCTAGAGCCCGAGCTCCGCAACAAGAGAAGCCACCGCAATGAGAAGCCCACGCACCGCAACGAAGAGTAGCCACCGCTCGCCACAACAAGAGAAAGCCCGCACACAGCAAGACCCAATGCAGCCAAAAATAAATAAATAAATAAATAAATAAATTTATTAAAAAAAAAAAAAAGAACCGTTCTGCATCTTTATTGTGGTTTTACAACTGCATGCACTTATGAAAACTTTAACTCTACACTAAAAATGTTACATTTTACTGTATGCAAATTATACCCTTTATTTTAACAGAATTTGGGTTTATATTTTGTATGTGTTCTTTTTATTTCATTTTTTTAAACACTTAATTTTTATTGCATTTTTACTAAAGCACTGGTCTATGGGGAATTCCCTCCTTTCACTGCTGAGGGCCCGGGTTCGATCCGTGGTCGGGGAACTAAGATCCCACAAGCCACGTGTGGCGTAGCCAAAAAAAAAAAAAAGAAAAATTAAAGTATTGGTCTATGAAGATTTTTTTTTAAAGGGGTGGGGGGGGGGCGGTCTTTTCCTACAAATAAATTTGAGAAGCACTGACCTAAGACATATAACCCTAAATCACTTTACTTCTCTGGGCCTTCAATTTCTCATTTTAACTCAGAAATGGGTCAATATGGTTTCTAAGATGTCTTCCAACCCTAACCAAGAAAAATCTGTGAATATTCAATGATTTCTGGTTTCCTAAAGTGCCTACATAATATCTGACATATTACCCTACTCCTAATGTTTAAAGTACCATTACATTCTCCTGGTTTTCCTCCTACATCTTTGGTTTCTTCCGATCCTTCTCTGTACTTTCTTCTTTACCGTCTGTTAGATGTTAGTGTTCCTTCAGCTTTGTGTCCTGGAACAAAGGACACATCCACTTTTATAGCTTCAACTGCCATCAATATGACTCATCAGATGTCACTCTTCTTTCTAGACCCAAATATTCATTTCCCTACTGAACAGCTCCATTTGGAAGTCCCACAGGCAGCAACTTACCTAAGCTGAACTAATCATCTCCCCAAACCTCTGCTACTATTCCATACCTTCACAAATTGTACTATTATAAACTTAGACGTCCAAAACAGAATCCTAAGCTTCATTCTGACTCCTCTGAATTCTTCCCTTACCTTTCAGAGTCCACTTCTCTGCCACTAACTTATTTCAGGACACCAGCATCTTCAATTATTGCAACAGTCTTCTACTGATGTCTATGCCTACCTCTTCTCCCCTATGGCCAAGCAGCTCTTTCTGAAAAAACCAAATATGATTGTGTCACTCCTCTAATTAAAACTTTTCACTGACTCCCCATTACATTCAGAATAAAGCCAAGATTTCTTAACATGAGTTACAAGGCCCTTCCTAATCTGGTACCCTCTTATCTCTTCAGCCCCATTTATTGCATCTCACACAAGCTATGTTCTCTTCATTTGGAATTATCATCAATTCCCTCAACCTACTGTCTCTCCTTTCTTGTCTCCATATGTATGCCTGGCCCTCTTTCCTCCAGGTCTCTGCACATGTTTCTCCTGTCAGAAACAGCTCTCCTCCAGGTTTTAGCTAAGAAATTATTTCTTCTGGGAAGCTTTTCTTGACCTCCCTCATTTGTGCTACCGTAACAGCTCCTTACCATTATCCCAATGTATTACAATACCCATTTATGTGTCTGTATTCCCATTAACCTTTAGGCTTTTTGAGGACAGACACCATGTCTTGCTCATGGTAGTATCCCCAAGATCTGAACCATGCCTGGCACATAGCAGTCTATTAATAAATACTGAGTTTACTAGTAAGAGTCTACTCACAACTCAAAAAAATTTATTCCCTCCCTAAATTTCTGCTCAAACTTCATTAACACTCTTTGAAATAGTTCTTAAAATTCCAGAAGAGTTTTCTTTTAATACCTAGAACACTTGCAACTACCTTTCTTGACACAGAGAACTTAAATACACTTTAATACTAACCCAAGAAAAATGTATTGTAGAAAGAATATGAATGGAAGTTGACCACAAATCCAAATACTACCAACACCAAGAGTTTCTAATTTAACAAATATGCATTCATTCAACAATTTTAAAAAAGATTAAACTAAAGGGGTTCTATAATTTCATTAAGTTTGTGAATGCCTACTATACACAAAGCTTTATGGAATGCTACACTAGCAACCACTTGTACTCTTCTCAGCCTCACTTTCTATTCCCTCACTTTTTGGCCTTACCTTCTGATTGTGTATTTATTTCTACCTATTCTATAGCATCTATATCTCCCTCATCTCATGAATTATTCTGATTACATCTATGCATTTTGTATATGTGTGGCTGGATGTCAGTCCAAGTTGGTGTTAATGGGATACTGCTGTGGTTCAAAACATTTTTAAAAACTGCTCTTTTGGAATTACCTTCAGATCCAGTGGCACATTCTTTCCTCAGGTTTTGAGAACTGATGTAACTTCTGAAAGTAGTCAGCAGTCTAAGCCATGTATGAGAGTATCAAGGGAGATCAAACTGAGTAATACTGTAAAATGTGGTAGACTATAAAATAACAGGACTGGTTTTCTATGTAGCTTGAAATAATGCTAATGGCATCAACGGTAAAGGTACATAGCTTCTCAGTGTGACCACTTCAAAGACCATCACTTCCCTTGGCTATCTGCTTATCAAAGGGTTTAATCATAGGAAAAATGTTTATGATGTAACGTTAATTGAAAATTTCAGAATTCTAAATTATGTACATTATGATCCACAATGTAAAAATAATTTTAAAGTAATTTAAAAAATAAAAATAAGTATGTAAACAAGAACTGGAAGATAATATGTGAAATAAATAATATTGCTATTGTGAGAATGAACTAGTGTTTCTTTTTTCAAAATTATTTCATGTTGTGATATCTTTTTAATGTTTTTTAAAAGTCAGAGTCATTACTTCATACTCACATATCATAGAGAGAGAGTGTGAGAGAGATCTGTTCTATTTAGTGAGAAATAAAAGTTAAAATTCTTTCAATTTTCTCTACTTCTAAATGCCACAGAAAAGGTAAGACTCACATTTTTGAAAATGCATTGCTTTTACCACAATGTTGGGCTTCCAAGTAAGTAAAATCTTTTTGAAATGAGAGCATAAACTCTTAAGGTCAGTTTCATTCATCTAGCAATAAATAAATTTCAAATACCTTTCTGTCATAAATACTACAATTTAAAATATTAGTGGGGACTTCCCTGGTGGTCCAGTGGTTAAGACTCTGCGCTTCCATTGCAGGGCGCACGGGTTCCATCCCTGGTCGGGGAATTAAGATCCCATATGCCGCACGGCCAAAAAAAAAAAAAAAAAATATATATATATACACACACACACACACATACACACACACACATTTTTTTAGGATATATTAAAGGGAGTAAAGGGGTCAATCGTGTTTCTAATATTTAATTACTATCTTGTAAAAAAATTATTATAAATCCATAATACATTAAGAACAATCTAAGGTATTTTCGCTTTTACAGACCTCCAGATACCACTGTCTACTGAGGGTCTCCAACTTGATTCAGGAATAGAAGGGCCTGTGACCAGGAAACAAGCCATGAAGACTAGCTGACAGAAACAGAATTAAAGCAATTAAGTGAGTCACTTCATCTCACCACATTTTGGGTTTTGTCTACACATACCAAAAATGTTGCATTAGAAGAAATAATGTGAGACTAAAACAATCTGAGTTCCTAAAGTGGTAGTTAGCATAAAAAACTGGAATGAAATAGGTGGCATCTTAAACCACCTCTAGAAAATCTAAAGAAAAGATAATGATAATCACTTCTATATGTAATTCACTACAAAGATTTTTCTATATAAACATAATATAGCAATAATTTTCTGATTTTCCCAATAATGATCTGCTTAGACACTGGGAAATGCATTACATCTCTAATATAATAGTCCAATCACAATTTTTAAATATTAAGAAAAGTTATCATTCCATTTCTCATCCCAATTTTGTTACCAATTTTACTTTATCAACTTTGACTTGATGTTTCATGCCCACAAGCTAGACAATGCATCAAAAATATAGTTATCGCTGCAAAGTAAAAAATAAAACTAGCTTTAACTATTAAAACGACAACTCGCAAACAACCGGTAGTGGTTAAAACATAAAATTTCACTTAACCAGATCTTGCACGTCAAACTCTGGATACATTCAAAATGGAAATGTTCTCTGCATCTAACAAACTACCAAATAAAGTATAGATCTGCTAACATTCTGACCTCCTTACAAAACGACAAACTAGAACGGCAAAATTACACTCAGGCACATGTAGTACTCTTCTCTCAAATCACTCCACAGAGAACTTCATCATTTGCTCCGCCCTCTAATAACTCATGCAAAAAAAGTTCAGCACCATCACAGAGAACAAGACAGAGAGAATTCATAGAATGGCTTAGGGCCTTTCCTCCAGGCAGTAAGAGGATCTGCGTGTGCCCTTCGCAGGGGTCCAAAGGAAAAGAAAAACCGAGGGTTTGGGGGATACTGACATCCAGAAACTGATTTTGTCTCAAAGAAGTTTCTGCCATCATTCCTATTTTATCAGCAGGAGGCCCTGGCGCCATCGTCTCAGTCTTTATTATTTTTTAATGGGGAGGTGGGAAACGCCACCGAGGATTCCTCCAGGCCTTTCCTATTAAGGTCTGGGGGGGGGGGGTGTTCCCCCTCATTCTTCTCTTAAAACCTCAGTCTGGAGGGTACTCCTCAGCACCCCCCCCTTTCTGGCGGCCTATCCCCCGAGATCGGTAAAGGCGCTGCCGAACCCACCAGCCTCGCCGTTAAGGCGGGAGGGCCCGAACACGCCAGGGCCACAGCGATGGCTCCGAGGGGCCCAGAAAGGGGAAGGGCAGGCCAAGCACGGGGGGGAGAATGACCTGGCCAAGGAAAAAAGGAATAAGGAGGTGAGGGGATGCGCTGCACCCCAAGGTTGCACAGAGAAGAGGCGATGATGATGAAGGAGGAGGGCGGTGGCCCGGGTGCGGCCCCCCACCTCTCCCGCCCCCAGGTCCCCGGGCCGGCGGGGGAGGATGAGCTCGGCCCATTCCCCGGGTCTGGGCTGAAAGGGGGTGGGGAGGTTTCCCTCCACACTGCGAGAAGACCAAGAACGAGGGTATGGGGTGCGCGGGGGTGAGGGGGTGTCTCCCGCCTGAACCCGGAGACCCGACGCCGTCGTCGCCTCTTCCTCAGGAGGGAGGACGAGAGCTGTGGGTAAAGCCCGAGAGAGGAATGCATGAAGGTAAAGGGAAGCCCAGGGCAGACCGGCCGCCCGCTCCAGACCCCACTCTCCACCTTCCGGTAACCGCGTCTCTTACCGGTGATGGCGGTGAACTGCTGAATTAACCCCTTCAGCGCCGAGGACGCCGCGGAGCCCCCGTGGGCAGCCATCTTACCGCCGCCGCCGCTGCCGCCGAACAACAACACAGACACACACGGAACGCCCTCCCCCACCTCGCCGCACGGTTTGCGCAGGCTCATTGACCGCCCCCAAGCTCCGCCCCGCCCGCCCAGGCCCCCCGCGGCGGCCTGCGCAGGCGCACTTCCAGATCGGTCCGGGAGAGCTTTCTGCTCCCCGGGTTGGCTGCTCGGTTGCTGTCCGCCACCGCATCCTTCATTGCAACCTCTGGTGCCTTCCTCTCCAAGCTCCAAGGCCAGTCTCAGAGACGCGATATTGCTTCCTAAGTTTCCGAAGGGCTTGGTAGGTAGTAGGCTCTTTGCGTTTCAGCTTCACAAGCTTTATTAACCGACCCAACTGCCGATGACAGTATATTTTTTGTTTTTGCAACTCCAGAGCCCTCTGCTAGGTTTCCTGCAACTCCTATCAAAATACAAATCCTACATCGTTGCACTAAAGCGACTTTCGCACCTGCTCCCCAGCCTCTAAACTAATTGATTAGTGCGGCAGCCCATGCAACAGAAGTAAAATACCAGAACCCGTAGTCCAGTCCACTTTCCTTCAATAAATTTGCAACACATCTCCCCTCAAGGTCTCAGTTTCCTCACCTATAAAATGAGAAGGTGTCATTTATGTAAGGAAAAAAAATGTGTATATATATATACAGTATAGGAAATAAATGTATAGAAAGGTCACTGGAAAGGTATCCTCAAAACGATAATGGTTACCTCTAAGAGAGGGGAGCAATGGGGGGCATGGTGAAAGCGGACTTTGAGGGGTTTTTTATCCTTTATTTTTAAACAGAGGTAATATTAGTATGTTAACTATATGATTTAAAGTACTTTAAAAAACAATTACAGGATTACACTCAAATCTGGTGATCCCCCCCACCTTGAACATAAAGAGACTCAGTTTAGGTTCTAGCCTCCCACCTCCCACCTACATATTTTGCATCTACACAGAAAAATGGCCCAATAAAAGATGAGATGAGTCATCTGGAGAATTGACCCATCCTGAGAGTCTGTAGATGTGCTATTGGGATGAATTAAAAAATAACCAAGTTAAATCAAAGTAACCATAGGGTTATATGATTGGTGTATAAGAAAGCAGACTCCTAACCAAGAGTATTGTCGGTTAAATGACAACCTCCTAGGTTGCTGCAGTTTTCTAGATGGGTTGAGGAAGCCCAGGAACCAGTTGTAGATTTGGGAAGCTGTTTGGTTCACATTGACACAAAGGTGCAAAAATGGAGGTGAAAACCAGAGCAAGAAACAGTGTGACCTCTTCCTTCCTAAAGGCCTTAATCCTAAAGTCTGTGTCACTATAGCCAACCATGCAAAATGGGGTTCCAAATAAAATAGTCTCTCTACAAAAACTAGATGCAGTTATTTCTGTACCTCCATTAAATGGAGAGACTAACAATGAGATCTGTAGGTTTATTTCCAAGGTCTTAGGGTTCAGATATAGTGATGTCATTTTTAGATTAATCTTCTGAAAAACTGGTAAAGATCGTGGTATCCACAACTCTAGAAAAGATTTTGTAGAAATTAAAATGTAAGCTAAAAGAAAAGGAGGCAGGAAACTAATAACAAAACCTTGAAAATAAGTTTTGGATTGTTAAAGAATATGAAAGAGGGACTTCCCTGGTGGTGCAGTGGTTAAGAATACACCTGCCAGTGCAGGGGACATGGGTTCGAGCCCTGGTCCAGGAGGATCCCACGTGCTGCAGAGCAGCTGGGCCCATGAGCCACAACTACTGAGCCTGCGCTCTAGAGCCCCCGAGCCACAACTACTGAGCCTGCATGCCACAGCTGCTGAAGCCTGCACGCCTAGAGCCTGTGCTCCGCAACAAAAGAAGCCACCGCAATGAGAAGCCCGTGCACCGCCACAAAGAGTAGCCCCCGCTCTCCACAACTAGAGAAAGCCCGTGGGCAGCAACGAAGACCCAACACAGCCAAAAATAAATAAATAAATTTATTAAAAAAGAAAAGAATATGAAAGACCTTTAGAATCACAAGAAAATATATTTATATATATATCCCCCAAATCATGGAAAATATGTTCTTTAAAAAACATGGATTATCCTCAGAAAATTGAACTGCAAAAGTATTATACATTGAATGACAGAAAATTAAAGTTTTAGATGACAAAGAGCAAATACCCAAAGCTAAACGTCAGTTACTATTTGAATTCTTTCACCAAATTACACTAGGATTTTGTTTTTATTTTTAGGTCTGGTTTTAAGAGTCCCTGTCACAAATCAATTTGTACCATGTTACTGTAATTGAAGGGAATGACACTAAATGAGCTAGAGGGGATATTCAAGATAATCTGATTCAACACTTCTATTTTATCACTACTCTCCTGAGAGAGAGTTTGAAAGAGTTGCTCAAGGTCACACAATGGTGGGGTAGAGACTGGAATCCAAATCCCTTGAATCCTAAATGTACTATACTTTGATTGTAAACTAAAATGACAATATTTCTTTTATTTAAAAACCAGATAATTAGATTATGTAGCTTAAAAAAATCCAACTATATGCTGTTGAAACAAGATATACCTAAAACATAAGGATAAAGAAAAATTAAGGGAAAAGTAAAAAAGACATGCAGAAGTACTATTAAGGAAATGAAAGGTGGAGTAGCTATATTCATTTCAGACAAAATAGGCTTTAAAGCAAAATGTATCATTAGAGATAAAGAGACGTCACTATATAATGACAAAAAGAACAAATCACCAGGAAGATAAAACAATTCTAAATCTGTATGCATCTAGTAACATGATCTCAAGTGTGTATAAAGAAAAATTAATTTTTAAAGAAGAAATGACAAACATACAATTAAACAACCCCCATCTCTCCGGCAAAAGTAGGAAAGATACAGAAAATACTTATTCTATTCAAGCACCTGTGGAACAAAATAAAAATTGACCACAAAGCAATTCTCAACAAATGCCAAAGAATCATGATGATATAGAACATGTTCTCTAAATATTGATCAGTTAAAAATTAGAAGTTAGTTTTAAAAGAATAACTTTTAAAAAACTCACATACTTGGAAATTAAAAACAAACTTCTAAATAAGTCATGGACCAAAGACAAAATAAAAGTGGTGTATCATTCAGGGTTCCAACAGATAACAAATGGTCACTCAATTAAATTTAAAAAATTAAAAATTAAAAAATTAAATTAAAAAATTAAAAAAACAAATTTTAAAGATGTGGGCAGGATATATGGGAATCAAGGGACAATGGAGGATCTGGGACTAGCAACAGTGGAACAGTCACAACCTCTAGGTCCAAAGGGACAGGAGATAGAGGAGTTACTGGAATACCAAAAGAGAATCTTATTTTCAGAACAGGCCATCTTTTAAGAAGCAGTGACCTTCTGTCAAGGGATGTAACCAGCAATCTCACAGAGAAGAAACCAGGAAAATAAATACCCTGACTTCGTTTTCCTTCTCCTCTACCATCTCTTGCCAGGAATTCCCACTAGCAGAACCCAGCTGGAAGACAGAGGACACAGCAACCTGTGGGACAGAGAGCAGGGTGGAGAGGGGAGGAAGTGAGTGGGTCTGGAGGGGCAAAGGGAAATTGATAGAAACAAATGGAAAGTGAGAAATATTTGAAACTGAATTGTCATGGAAATACATATCAGAATTTGTGGAATGCAGTTTTAACAATACCTAAAGGAAAAGTTTATAACCTTAACTGGTTATATTAGAGAAAGCTAGAAAATGAACAGCTCAATAACTAATCAAGAAGTTAATAAAGAAACAGCAGAGTTAACCTAGGGAAATTTGAAGGGGAAAACGCAGAAATCAATATAATAGAAAAAAAAATACAAAAGCTGGTTCTCTGAAATAACAAGTAAAATTTAAATCCTTTTACAAATTAGATTAACAAAAAAAGGAACATAGCAGATACAGCAGTGATTTTTAAACTAAGAGAATATTATGAACATTGTGCCAATAAATTAGGAAACAGATAAATGACAGTTTCCTGGAAAAATAAAATTTACCAAAATTGACTCAACTATGAGTAGACTTATGACAATTAACAAAATTGACTTCACCACACAAATAAACAACCAGGCCCAGATGACTTTACAGGTGACTTCTACCAAGAAAAAAGAAAAAGAAGAAGAAGAAAAGAAACAGATGATCCCAAACTTATGCAAATTATTCCAGAAAAAGAAACAAAAGGGACAAATAGCTCTTTCTGAAAACAAAGCAGTAAATGAAAGCTCAGCCTCACTTATGGTTAACTGGGATAAAAATGTTATACTGAACCAAAATTTAGAAATCCAATAACACACACACATATGTACGTACATGTACACATTTATTTTTTAATCGGATTTATTCAGGAATGCAGGTATAATTTTACAGTAAAAAGATCTTTCAGTGCAATCACGATAGTAGAATAAATTAAATATGAGAAACCATTTGATCCATGTGATTAGATACAGAAAAACATTGATATAAATCAATATCCTTTCACAAAACAAAACTAAAAAAAAATCCTTAATGCTCTAGGTAGAGAAAAAAAACTTGCTTAACCTAATAAAGTATATTTACTAAAAACACAGAGTAAACAGCTTTATAGTTAATAATAAAACTTTTAAAGTCAAGAACAAGATAAGTATGCACTCTATCACTATTTCTATTCAGTGATATACTAGAAGTCCTAGCCTTAGCAGTAAGACAAGAAAGAATATATTAAACTTTTTTAAAGAAGAAAAAAATTGTTATTATATACTCTACGACTATTTACATAGACAATCTAAGCAAACTGACAGACAAATTTTTGAACCAATAAGAGTTCAGGGACATTTCTGGATATAAAACTAAAATGCATATTTTAAAACTGTATTCCTAAAGATGAGCAGCAAATAGTTTGGAACTGTAATTTTTAAAATATCCCATTCACGGGACTTCCCTGGTGGCGCAGTGGTTAAGAATCCACCTGCCAATGCAAGGGACATGGCTTCGAACCCTGGTCCGGGAAGATCCCACATGCCGCGGATCAACTAAGCCCGTGCGCCACAACTACTGAGCCTGCTCTCTAGAGCCCGCGTGCCACAACTACTGAGGCTGCGTGCCACAACTACTGAAGCCCGCAAGCCTAGCGCCTGTGCTCCCCAATGAGAGAAGCCACCGCAATGAGAAGCATGTGCACCACAACGAAGAGCAGCCCCTGCTCACCGCAACTAGAGAAAGCCCGCACGCAGCAACAAAGACCCAATGCAGCCAAAAGCAAATTAAAAAAAAAAAAAAAAATCCCATTCGCAATAGCAACTAAAAATATAAAATACGTTAAGTATAGATCAAGAAAAATTCACAAGGTCTTATAAAGAAAATAATAAACTTTATTGATAGGCATTAAATGAAGAAGTCTACTATATTCATGTATAGGAAGACCCAATGTTATAAAGATGCCAATTTTCTATACGTTAATCAATAAATTCAATGTAATTCCAGTCAAAATCCCACAGGATTTCTCCAGTATTTTAATAAGGTGATTTTAAAATTCAAAAACAAAGGATCAACAATAGTCAAGACACTTTTAAAGTAGAAGAACAAGGTGGAAGTTTTGCCTATGAGGTATCAAGAATTATTATAAAGGTACAGTAACTAAGACTGTGTGGTATTGGTGGGGAATAGACAAATAGAGTACAGAATAGAGAGTCCACACACAGACACAAACGTATATGGACACTGTGACCGAAGCAACATTACAGATCAGTGAGGGAAAGATGGACTAAACAGTCAATGACCCTGGGACCAAATAAAATTAGATCCTAACCCTATATCAGATACAAAAATAAATTATAGATTTATTCAAGATCTAAGTAAGAAGAGCAAAACTTTGCAATT
Organism: Balaenoptera ricei; assembly: GCF_028023285.1. Taxonomy (NCBI): domain Eukaryota; kingdom Metazoa; phylum Chordata; class Mammalia; order Artiodactyla; family Balaenopteridae; genus Balaenoptera; species Balaenoptera ricei. Next base: position 89,446,115 of record NC_082642.1, on the reverse strand, counting down.
TTCATAATAGCATATGTATAGGGGCTTCTCTTAATGACTTTAAGTCAAACTGCTTTGCACAACTCAAGGAGGGGATGCCATGCACTTAGTGCTCCAGGGGGTGCCATTCACATAGGCCAGAAGGTGATTGGAAAGCCCTGAAGTTGTGGATCAGGAGGTTCTGATCAAGGAAGGGAAAAAATTTCTTAAAGAAAACATAAAATCACAAACCATAAAGGCAAAAAAGTGATGAATTTGACTACATTAAAACTAGAAATGTCTGTAATGTAAGGGATGAGATCTGAACCCAAACAAAAGGAGCTGACAAGAAGGTTGAGGAGTGGTGTATACTGCAACTATAAAAAGAAAATCCAAAGAATAAAAATATCTAGTTATTTTTTTCATCTTTCAGGTAGGCTGAGTGTTACTGCCACCAAAAAAGGTATATTACGTTGTGGGACAGGCATTAAGTATTATGTATTCTATCAGGAAATCCCTACTCAGCTGGCTTAAATAATAAAAGTTAGGGCAGTGTCTATGCCCAGTACCACAGGGCTCCAGGTCTGCTTCTCTCTTGACTTTCCCTCATCTGTCTGAGCTTTGTCTTAAGCTGTTAGCAGGAAAGCTGCAGCAGTTCCAAACATCACATCCAGATACAGTAACATCCAGAGGAAGAAGAGCCAACTTATCTCTTCTGCCTTTTCTTTTCTTTTTTTAATTGAGAAAGGAAACATTTCCTAGAAGTCCCTTGAGAGACTTTCCTTCAAAATTCATCGGGTCTGAACTGAGTCACAATTCTGTTCCTGAAGCTGTCCCTGCCAAGGGATATGACATAAACATAACTGGTTTAGTAAAGCATATGGCTTTGTGGAGGAAGGTGGACACCTCCCTAAAGTCTGGTGCTTTTAGGAAGAAGGAGGGGAACGGGTGTTAATTAGGCAACTGTCAGAATCTGTTCCATTCACAAAGCTTCACTCTGAGCATGATGAAATATTCCTCTACTTCCTTTGTTCTGATTTTACCTTTTACCTAGAATCCTTTTGAGTGATACTTAAACTTTCCAGGTTCCTTCATACCAGGATAGTGGTGTAGGAATATGTTGGTCATTGGGAACTTCTGTCTCTCAATATGAGATTTAAAAACTGGTATTTTGGTTTAGGGTTAGAGTTTTCTGTTCCTATGTTTTTTGCTATTTCCAGAATGTTATGTAAATAGAATATACAGGGTGGAGCCTTTTGAGTCTGGCTTCTTGCACTTAGCATAATGCATTTAAAATTCATGTTGTTGCCTGTATCAGTATTTCATTCCTTTTTATTGCTGAATAGAATTCAATTGTAAGCATGTACCACAATCATTTTTGCACTCATCAGTTGAAGGGCATTTGGGTTGTTTCCAGCTAGGAGCCATTATGAATAAAACTACTATCAACTCATGTACAAGTTTTTGTGTGAACTTAAGTTTTCACTTCTCTTGGGAAAATACCTGGGTGTAGAATTGCTGGATTGTATAGTGAATGTTTGACTTTATAAGAAGCTGATAAACTGTCCAGGGATTTTTAAATTTCATTTTGGGGAAGATGTCTGGCAATCATCACCTCAACCGAGAGATCAAAGTTAATTAATATTATTAAGAATGGGGCAGCCTGATATTTTATATTCCTAATGTGATACGTAGGAAATACACAGCATCACCTATGACACATTCTTGGCAAAATTGTTAATCAAACTTCCAGGCCTAATTTCCAGACTACAAGAAAGATCAAGAAATAAGTTAAAGGACTGTATAAGGAAGCACTTAGGCAAATCCGGAATATGGGCATTCACAAGACAACCATACCGGTCTCTTCAAAATGTCGATGTCATGGGCGGGGGCAGGCAGGTAGTGGAAGAGGGAGAAGGCAAGGGGATTGTTCTAGATGAAAAGGGAGTGAAAGGAAACCACCAAAATCAATGCCTTCATTGGATCCTAGTTATAAAAAAACAAAAAACAAAAAGAAAACAGCTATAAAACCCTTTTTTTTGGACTTCCCTGGTGGTCTAGTGGTTAAAACTCTGCACTTCCACTGCAGGGAGCTCGGGTTCCATCCCTGGTTGGGGAAGATGCCGCATGCCACACAGCTCAGCCAAAAAGTAAAATAAAATAAGTTTAAGGCATCTTTGGGAAATAAAGGTAGAGATATTTTTTTAAAAGAAAACTTTTTTTTTGCAAACTGAAAATTTTAATATGGACTCAATATGTGATGACATTAGGCAATTATTAATTTTCTTAGATGAGATAACATTGTAGTTACGAAAAAGTGTTTTTATTTCTCAGAGATGCATTCTAACATATTTAGGGGTAAAATATTATGATGTCTGCAATTTACTTTTAAATGGTTCAGCAAATTTAAAACTATAACAGAGCTATGATAAAATGTTAACAATTGTTGAATCTAGGTAGTAGTATACAGGTGTTCTTTCAAATTTTCTGTATGTTTAAAACATATGAAATACCTGAAAAAATCTAATTATTGTATTTTTTATTTCTATAAGCTCTATTTATATTTCAAATCTGGTTAGGTTTTGTTTTTTTTTTCTTGGCCACGCCATGCAGCTTGCGGGATTCCCAGCTCCCCGACCAGGGATGGAACTCAGGGCCCTGGTAATGAAAGTGCCGAGTTCCAACCAGTGGACCGCCAGGGAATTCCCAGTTAGGTATTTTTTAAAAAAAGCATTTCTTGTTCCTTGCAGGTGCTTTCAAGCTAGTATTTTATTTCTCTAAACATGATAATCATAGTTATTTTTTAATCCTTGTCTGGTAATTCCAATATCTGAAGACTTTGCACATCTGTTCATTCTGTCTGTTATTTATCCTGCTTCTCATCCACCGTGACTGGATTTCTCTGTGTATGCTTAGATTTTTTTTTTTTTTTTTTTTACTGTGAGGTGCTTATTTTTTGCAAAATGACTTATGGGAATTCTTTGAAGTTTAAGATGAAATCATATTTCTCTAAAGAAAATTTACCTTTGTTCCTGCCAACCATTTAGGGGCACTACTATAAAAAATTAATAAATAGAAACCTCAATTCAATAAGAATCTGGAGACCAGAAGGGGGAGCTCTCATTCACTGTGTCCATAGCAGAGCCCAACAGGAAGAGGAAAGATTTATTTCCTAGCGACGACTCAGCCAATGAAAAGCCATGGACTCCTTGTTTACTCTAGCCCTCCCAACTTCCTTTTCCTCTCTATAAAAGCTTTTCCTTCCCTTGCTGTGTGGGAACTTACACATGGCTCACCATGGTTGTAGACCCCCAATTGCAGTTCTCTGGTGATCCTGGATAAACCCATCTTTGCTGGAGAAACATCTGGCAGTCTATTTGCTTTATGTCAACACTACCATGCCAGGAACAATTTGTAACTCTTTTTTTTTTTTAATAAATTTATTTATTTATTTTATTTATTTTTGGCTGCGTTGGGTCTTCGTTGCTGCGTGTGGGCTTTCTCTAGTTGCGGCGAACGGGGGCTACTCTTCGTTGCAGTGCGCGGGCTTCTCACTGCAGTGGCTTCTCTTGTTGCGGAGCATGGGCTCTAGGTGCACGGGCTTCAGTAGTTGTGGCTCACAGGCTCTAGAGCACAGGCTCAGTAGTTGTGGCGCACGGGCTTAGTTGCTCCATGGAATGTGGGATCTTCCCAGACCAGGGCTCGAACCCGTGTTCCCTGCATTGGCAGGCGGATTCTCAACCACTGCTCCACCAGGGAAGCCCCAGGAACAATTTAAACTAAGCTCATGAGGCTTTCTGAACCATGTAGATGATATGAATTGGGGCTGCTAATCAACATGTGAGAGCAGGCCTGGGGCTATGGCTTCTCAGACGCAGCTCCCACCCCCCATCACCCATCATTGAGGCAAACTTCCACGCAGCCCCATGGTGACAGGGGCTGGAAGGGTTATTTACTTTTGGTTCTCCCTCATCAGAGAGGTCCTATTGTTATGGGAGTGTTTTATATCGTACTCCTGGGCTAAATTGTGTCACCTTCAGATCTGCGTGTTGGAAGTCTAACACCAAGCACCTTAGAATGTGACTGCATTTGGAGATAGGGACTTTAAAGAGACGTTTAGTTAAAACTAAGTCCTTAGGGTGGCTGTAATACAATCTGCCTGGTGTCTTTATTAAGAGGAAATGTGGACACAAAAGAAGACACCAGGGATGCACGTGCACAGAGGAAAGACCATGTGAAGACACAGAGAAAAGGTGGCCAACTATAAGCCAAGGAGAGAGGCCTCAGAATTAAACCAAACCTATGGGCACCTTGATCTTAGACTTCTAGCCTCCAGAACTGCGGGGAAAATAAATTTCTGTTGTTTAAACCACCCAGTCTGTGGCATTTTGTTATGGAAGGCCGAGCAAACTAATACCACTTCCCACGTTGCATGACCCTGACCTTTGACTTCTTTACTCTAGACCCCAAGCAGCTGTGAAAATTGCAGCTCATGTTTGCCAGATCTGGCATATGCCCTCAAAGAGAGGAGACTTCAGTGCTCCCTTTTCCTTTCTGAGATTCCACATTCTCTTTGGCTTTGGCCCAGTAATTCCTTACTATCTTGTCATCTCTTTGTTGGTTTTAAGAAGTTTTGTTTGTTTTAAAATAGTATCCAGCATTTTTAGTCATTTTCTGTGGGACAGTCTGTCCAAACACCTCCCTCCACAGATCAGGTTTGATGGAGCTGCAGCTCCATTGTGGGGAGGAGTTAATGTACTAAAAATGTCAACAGTACCAATAATGGAAGGCTTCAAGAAGGAAAGGGGGAAAGAGAGGGAGGCAAGTGGACAAAGAGGGAGGGGAGAGAGTGGGAGAGAAGGAGAGAGAGATGAAAGAAAAGCAAGAAATAATAGATCAGATGTCAAAAGAGGGAAGGAGATGAAAAAGAGGGAAAAGTGAAGGACAACCTCAAGTCTTCAAGTTTGGGAGGAGAAAGAATGGTGATTTCTATCAAGAAGTGTAGAATAGAAGTGAATTTTCCAAGAATGACCATGAGTACTGTTTAGAGTGATAGTAAGACTTCAAAGGGTAAGACAGGAATAACATTTTCAGTCAGATGACAGTTACCACATGGTAAGTATAAATCTTAGTGTACAAACTCACGTAACGAGAAATGCAATTTTATTTTTTCCATAACTCAGTTTAACTTTTATTATTTCCAGACCAGGGAATATTTATGTGGTCTAGGGGTTGGGTAGCCATCATTTAATCTCCCAAACATATTGCCCACACCCTGAGGTTGTTTGTGGTTTTGTTTATCCTGTTTCCTACTTTTGTCATTGGCATTAGTTAGGAAAAGCTATCAATAACAAAGCTTGACTACAAGTGACTTAAGTAATAGCAAGTTGTTCCTCTTACATAACAAGATGTCCAGGGGTAAGCAGGCTGGTACTGGTTCAGTGAAGTCAGGGCTGATAACGCTTAGCTTCTGCATTAATAGCTGTAGGTTCTCTTTGTGAATTTAGGAATTGTCCATTTTTACCACAAAGTAGTGGTGGGGGGCAGGGAGAGAAATATTTGCACTTCCCTAAACTCTTAGCAGCAATCTTAAGGTCCTAAATAATTCCTCTCCTGGGTGCCAGGGGCTAGACAGTACTGTAGAGACTAGCTTCATCCTCCAAAACTCAGTTTCTCACCACCTATCCAGGCCACCAATTTTACAGCAGATTAAGAGGTACACCAGTTCTGGAAGGGTTTTGAGTGCCTCTCTACTTTGGCAACTGGGGTTAGTGCCATTGAAATTACTATTCCTTTCCTAAAAAGAGGCTCAGTCTTTTAGATATTCACCCTGGGACAAAGGCATTATAATAACTGTAATAGTTTCCTAGGGCTGCTGCAGCAAATTACCACAAAGTGGGAGGCTTAAAACAACAGGAATTTATTCTCTCACAGTTTTGGAGGCTAGAAGTCCAAGATGTCAGCAGGACCATGCTCTCTTGAAGACTCTAAGGCAGAATTTAGTCCTTGCTTATCTCTTAGCTTCTGGTTTCACCAGCAATCCTTGGCACTTGGTTTAGAGCTGTGTAACTCCAGTGTCTGTCTCTGCCATCACACAGCGTTCTTCTGTGTGCCTCTGCATTTTCAAATGGCCGTTTTCTTGTAAAGAAACCAGTGATATTGGATTAGGGCCTTGAAATAATCCAGTATGACCTCATCTTAACTAATTATATCTGCAATGACCCTATTTCCAAATAAGGTCACATCCTGAGGTACTGGGGGTTAGGACTTCAACATATATGTACTTTTTAGGGGCATGTAATTCAATCCATAACAATGACCTCACTCATCTCTGATTTGGGAAATTTAATCATAAATGCAAACTCTAACAAGGATCCCTCTTTTATCAATCACCCTGTGTCTGTCAAGGAAATTAATCATTCTGTAGGCCTCTTTCATGCTTGGTCTCATCACTGTCCAATGGTATTTCTGAAATCAGCAGAGACTTCTGAGGGGTCACATCAGTTCTACACACCAAGTTTCCAACCAGATCATGGTCTTTGTCTCAGGATGGCTCAGCTCTAATTCTAGTCTAGGGTTAGTACTCAGTCTTTAAGCAGATATGGGTTACCCCAGAATTCTAAGACATCCTAGATGAGCCCCACAAATGGCTGATACTAATCTTTTTTTTTTTTAAGCTGATACTAATCTTGAATGAGAAGTAGTTGTACAATATCTTTACTCTTCTATAATTTAATTTAATTTCTACTGAGCCCTTGTCATCTGGGATGGCAAGTTTCAGTTAAGTTGGTTTCCTCATGTTTTACCCGAGTTGTGCCTAAGTTCTAGAGTGTCTTGATTAGTTCCCCTAGGGGATATATGTGGTCCTTGGTTGTCATCTATTCATACTACCATCTTTGAGATATTGGCGCAGCCTGTCTGGTGCTCAGTGGCCCCCAGGCATTGTAGGGTTCTCCCTTGCTCCCATCTGCAGGATTCCTTCGGGTCCAGAGGCCCTCAGGGCTACATGTCTCTGTGTCACTCTTGAGCATACAGGAAATGCCTTACTGCTCCTATTCCACAATGGGGCAAAGCAAGCTCTAAGGTTGTCTGCTCTATTTCCATGTTGTTTTGGATATGTTTCTGAGACATGCATAGATCTGGGCAAAGGGTTTCCTTCTCTAGGGACACATACTGCACCTGAACTTGTAATGCTTCTCCTTCTTCTCCCCTCTACCGGCCCAGAGAGTCTTTATTTGGGCTGAGGTCAGGGAATCCTGTCTTACTCATGTAGGGGAAGAAAAAACTTTTTCCTCTACTCTTAAGTTCAGTTATTGGGGTCATGTAAATTAAACTGACAAAAGACAGTTCAACAGAAGAAAAAAAGTTTATTTTCACATGCAATGCACATAAATGCAGGAAAACTCAGTGATGAGTAACTCAGAGGAGTACTTAGAATTTGGGGCTTATATACCATCTTAGTAGGTAAAAGAGAGGGAGGGAGAAAGGCACTTACAGGAAGATAGATGACTTTTTGGAAAGATTTTTTTAAATTGGGGGTTTTAGGAGAATAAACAGGATATAAAAAAGTCATAATAATCTTTGTCTATATAGGTATGAGTGGTCTTCCTGTCTACTTCAGGGCCATAAAATTTCCCTGGAGAAGGAATTTGGGGTAGGTTTTATTCGTATTCTCCCTTCTGGGAGTAGATCTGCCCTGAAGAGTAATTTATGGCAGCCTTATTTCCAAGACATTGTTGCTTTGAGTCACATAAAGAGGCTTTGAGAAGACTATTTTTCTGTGTCTGTTGAATCTCAAATGTCTTCAGCTTAAAATAATCTTTATATCAAGTAGCATATTTTGGGTTGGCAAATTCTGATTCCCTTCACTCAGCATCAGGTATTCTTACAAATATATACTTCTTGTGTTGAGTTCTCTCTGGGGAGTAGATTTTGAGACTCAAAAGCATAGAACTTCTTTTTCCTCTGCTTTTTCCTAGGTGAATCTTTCCTGAAGGAATAAACATCCAATAGCCCAGCTGACTAAATGTGGGAAGGACCAAATAATGCAAAGACAAGGTAAAACATTGGTTACTATTCCAAAAACCTCTTCTGACACACACTTGCCATATCATTTCATATCCTCAACAACTCTGTGAGGAAGATCTTTTTGTTTCTGTTTTACAGTTGAGGAAGCAGAGAGGTTAAGAAGACTGCCCAGCTAGAAGCAAAATTTGAATCCACATCTATCTGATTCTAGAATATTCTCCATTTTCTCCCCTCACCTCAGAACCCGCTCCAATATGATTTCTGCTCACAATGCACCCAATCCACTTTTACTGGGGTCACCTAAGACCTCAAAGCTAATTCCTATGGACATTTATCAGTCTTTATCTCAACTGACTTTTCAATGGAATTTGGCATTTCCTTACTCCCCATTCTTACAACAGTCTCACTCTTGGCTTCCTGGGACCACACCTGCTGATTTTCGCCCTATCCCTCTGGTCCTTCCCTCCTCTTCTGCAACTTATTCTTCTCTACCAGCCATTCACTGTGTCCTGAGACTTGCCCAGGCCCACTGCTCTTTCTCTCTGTAGGAAAAGGGAAATCTTACCATACTCTCAGCTCTAATCACCAGAAATAAGTAAGATTTACAAATTTCAGGTGTTATATAATCCTTATATTTATTTCATATAATTTATATTTAACAAGGCAGCACATTTTGCTTGAAAGAACATGGGCCTTAGACTCCAATCTGGATACAAACCCTGGCCTTTTCCACTTACTATCAGAATGCCCTTGGGAAGTGACACCTGCCCCGATCTCACATTCCTCCTCTGTAAAGTGGGGCATGCCATCCCTTTACTGGGTGCCTAAAACTGCACACAAGCCCTTCCTTTTTTTCTTATAAATCAGAACCTAGCTTATTTCCTTTTTGAACAGAATAGAACAGTGCGTCTGAGTTCAGTCTCTAGTCAAATAGTCCTGTATTCAAATCCTGACTTGGCCTCATTCTTGCCATCTGACCTTGGGCAAATAATCTCTTTGAGGTTCGGTTTCCTTCATCTGTAAAATAGGCACATTAATAGTGTCTACCTCATAGAATTGTTGAAAGGATTAAATGAGATATCAAGCACACAGTGCAGTGCCTAGCCCATAGTTAGTTTTCAGTAAATGTCAGCTCTTGGGAATGTGATCATCTCTTACCTTTATGCAGTCATATTTCAATTTTGATTAGTTGGGACTCTATACTTGTCCCCAAACAAGACTTAATTTAGAGGTGATGAATGAAATTGAATAGGTTGAGGCTCTTGGCACACATTGTATCAAGGCTAATATCAGAATAAATTATAATCCTGAGTGTGACTCATAAAATTACCTTAATCCCAAACCCTGATATTTGATGCCTGCAATTAGGACTTCAAAAATATGTAATGATAAGTTGATTTCTTTTCTTTAGAGTGAGGGTGGAGAAATTTAATTGTTTCTGAATTTAATTAACATACTTATATTTATACCAAAAACATGTGATATTAATAGTGCAGTCCTTGACTGATGTCCAAGTTATAAAAGGATACACACAAAAGACCACACAGTCTCTTTCTTCCATGATACTGCTGCTGCAGCCCCCTCACCTAGAGCCCCATTACCATAATAAGCCCTGCTAGACATTTACGAGAACCTGGAGATGCACAAACCTGAGAGGTATTTTGAAAAGCAGAAATTCTGGAGAAAGTAACTTGAGAGGGAGAGCAGATACTGGTAGCATCGCAGGCAAGGTCATTTTTCAACAGCATTTCCAGGAATGTTCTGAATTTTAACTTTTCCTCAAAGAAAATGCCCGGAAATGCCTGGAAACCTGTCATTGAAATTAATAAATAATATTTTGAATACAATAGGTAGTTACATACTAGTACATGGGAATAGGTGTCTTTTCCTCCTTACTACTGGTTGAAAATAACTAAAATGAGGGATGGCAGGGAGAGAGTAGAGGAAATAGATGACAGTCTCCAAACTTAAAGTAAGGCTGTTGGGACTTCCCTGGTGGGGCACTGGTTAAGAATCCGCCTGCCAGTGCAGGGGACACGGGTTCGAGCCCTGGTCTGGGAAGATCCCACATGCTGCGGAACAACTAAGCCCGTGCGCCACAACTACTGAGCCTGTGCTTTAGAGCCCGCAAGCCACAACTACTGAGCCTGTGCTCCGCAACAAGAGAAGCCACCGCAATGAGAAGCCCGCCAAAATAAATAAATAAATAAATAAATAAATTCATTTAAAAAAAAAGTAAGGCTGTCATTTCCTAAAATCTGCAGACAGGAAGAAGAAATAGAGATGCACACATGCAGCTGAGGTTCAGTTCTCTCAGTACCTTAAGATTACAAACTTTAAAAAATATATCTTTTACACACTACTATATATAAAATAGTTAACTAATAAGGACCTACTGTAGCACAGGGAACTCTACTCAATACTCTGTAGTGGCCTATACGGGAAAAGAATCTAAAAAAGAGTGGATATATGTATATGTATAACTGATTCACTTTGCTGTACACCTGAAACTAACACAACATTGTAAATCAACTATATTCGGATAAAAATTAAAAAAAAAAACTTTACCTAAGGTATATTTAAATCTAAAAATCTAAATCTAAAAAAGAATGTATGTGCATATATATGTATAAATAAATCACTTTGATATATACCTGAGACACAACATTGTAAATCAACTATACTTCAATTAAAAAAAATATATATATTTATATATACATCTTTATTCAGAACAAATATATAGAACTAGCATAGCAACTTGAGCAAGCCATGAAGGTTTTTTTTTTTTTTTCCTCTGTTAACTATTTTTCTCTGTGGTTCAGGGATCTCTTGAGTCACAGGGGAGCATGTAGGCAGGGGTCTCTTGTGTCATGGGAAATATGCAAAGGATCATCAAGTGAGCCATGGGAACCAATGGGCCTGGGTCCATTTCATGGGCTAATTTTTTTAAAATCAACTTTATTGAGGTATAATTTATATGTAATAAAAGTGCATCCATTTTAATAGTACTATTTAATGAGTTTTCAAGATATTTGAACATTTTCATGACTTTTAACATCTGGTATGCTTCTTAGTGTAGCTAACAGTACCAGTCAGGGGCCTGGCGAGAAATGGATGGCCCAGTTAAACTGGATACTTTGAGAAGAGGGATTACTTACAAAGGCGTGGGCGTGGTGTAGGGAAAGCACAAGATGGTTCTTTGTAGCAATGCCAGAGAGCTGTTCCCTCTGCACCAGAGGGGCAGAGAGGAGGAAGCAGCTGCCAGAACCTGGAAAGAGAGGCTGTGTGGTGAGGGAGACTGTGTGGAGGGTGCACCTGGAGGGTGCACCTTCACAGGAGCTCTGACTTCCAGTTGAGGGGCATAGCCAACCAGACTTCGGTGATCCTGCAGAGAAGTCAGGGAGATAAATGCTCCAATCGTACTCCCCTCTCTCTCTGATTTCCTGCTAGGGCTCCTCTTGGCATAATTCAACTAGCATCAGAGGGTCAGGGAGCCCCCCCCGATTTAGTCCTTACAGGTTACAGTACTCCCGGGGCATTCCCAGGACAAGGGTGAAAAGAGGGGCAATCAGAAGATACGTGTTATATGCTTAGTGAGTTAGGGTTAGTTTCAGGACAAAGTAGCAAGACTTCTTGTGAGAAGGTGTTTTGGGGGCGGTGAATGGGGAGGAAAGGCCATTTCAAGCTCGGTGGTTTCTCAGTCCATGCCATAGGACCTATATCAGTTAACTTGATGCACAACAATATAACCCTAATGTCTCGATATGACACACCTATATTGTCTCAGCCAGTGGTCTGGGTATGGTTTAGCTGTGTTTTCTGCTAGGGTCTCACCAGGCTGCAATCAACGTGTTGGCCAGGGCTAGTTTTCATTTGGAGGCTCCACTGGGGGAAACACCCACTCCCCTGCTTGCATGGTTGTTGGCAGCATTCAGTTCCTTGCAGCTGTAGTACAGAGAACTTCAGTTTTTTGCTGGCTGTTGGGCGGAGGCCACCCTCAGCTCCTAAAGCCCATTTATAGTTCCCTGCCGCATGAGGCTCCTCAGCATGGCCTCAAACACTTTTTACCAGAATAACCAACCTGGGGAGCTAAAAAGGTGCAGTGGGGAAGAATGGGAAGTGCCAAGGGGTCCTAAAGGTAGCAGATCTCAGAAAAACATCAGCAAGCATTCATCTGCAGAAGGTGAGGGCCCCATTCTGAGTGGAAGTCCTATGAGCAGATCTGAGAACAGAGTCAGGCAGAGCATTGGAGAGGGTGGCAGGGGGAGGTGGAAAGGAAAAGTCAAAAAATTACGTAGGCCCAGTGGTGGCAGATTTAAGAGAGGGAATCCTTTTAGAAAGCAGAGGCAGTATTCCTTGGTAGCAGCCACTGGTGATGAAGGAAAGGAAGTGGCTGGGGGTAAGAGACTGACAGCAACAGAATGAGATTCTAGAGTTGATATGGAAAAATAACAAGAATAGCTGAAATATTGTGGGAGGAAAAAAAAAGCAATGAGAGGTGACTTGCTGTATCATAAAACTTCAGTAACTAAAACAGTATGCTATCAATGCACGGGTGGGTAGCATGCCAATGGAACAAAACAGGAAATCCAAATATAGACCCTAACATGTATGGAAACTTAGCATATAAGTAGGCTCTCGGATTAGTGGCAATAATGGACTTTTAAAAAATGGTGTTGGGGAAATTGAATAAACAATGAAAAAAATAATAAAGTTGGACCATACCTTACTCCCTACACCAGGTTGAACATCAAATGAGTCAAATATTGAAATGTAAAAATTAAAACCATATAAAATATACATGTATTGAGGGGAAAGGGTAACATCTTTATAGCTGTGAAGAAAATTCTTTCAACAAAAAAATCAATCCAGTTTTTCAAATGATTGAAAAATTAAGCTATCTGAAGGTCAAAAACTTCAGCATGGAGGGAAAAAAAAAGCACCTCATAATTAAGGTCAAATGATAAATGGCAAACTGCTGTCAAAATATAAGACTAGGGGATTCCCTGGCAGTCCAGTGGTTAGCACAGGTATGCTGGTGGTCAGGTGGCCAGCACTGCACAAAAAAACCTCAGATCTCGTAGGGAAGTGTGACGGTGTTGGCTGTGCAGGAAGTGTGTTTACTGGCCTGAGACAACTGATGATTAGCTGGCTTTCAGAGCATGAGGCTGTCACTGATTGGTTGGTTTTCAGAGGTGTGTTCAATGAACCAAGTTGTCATTGATTGATCAGGTTTATAACCTGTTCTGGTGGTTACTTGTTACCATGGCTATCAAACAATCAATCTTTTCCCAGGTGTGTGGGGACTCATTCCCATGGGGAAAATTTTTTTGTAACTCATTACTAAAAAGGGTCAATCTTCCTAATGCATTAAGAGGCCCTAGAAATTGAGAAGAATATCTGACAACCTAATAGAAAAATAAGCAAAGAATGCAAACAGAAAATAAATACAAATGGTCTTAGAACATTAAGAAAAAAAAAACAACAAAAACCCTCAACCTCATTTAAAATAAATGTTTTCTGTAGCAACTGCTCTCAAGACTCTGGAGAAAAACACAAACCACATTCCATAAAATTAAAGTGTCAAAATAAAGTTTTGACATTTAAAGATAATTTAATGCAGAAGCCACTAAATTTGTTTAGTTCTTTTTAAACATATTTTTAAACATTTAATTAAGTATAGTTGATTTATAATGTGGTGTTAGTTTCAGGTGTACAGCATAGTAATTCAAATATATATATATATATATATATTTTCTTTTTCGGATTCTTTTCCCATATAGGTTATTACAAAATATTGAGCATAGTTCCCTGTGCTATGCAGTAGGTCCTTGTTGGTGATCGATTTTATACATAGTAGTGTGTATGTGTTAACCCCAACCTCCTAATTTATCCCTCCCCCAGAAGCCACTAAATTTGGAATAAAGGTTTCAGTAAAATATATGATGCATAAATTATTTTTTTAAACCAAAGAGGCATGGTTGGTTCAGCTCCCATCTTTTTGGTAGTTTTTGCTATTATGCAACATTAAAATTGCCACTTCTCCCCAACCAAAGACCTAAGTCTTAGGTAATTAGACCTCTTATCCACTTTTTGGTTTGTGACATGCTAATCAGCACCAAAATAAATCTTTTTCTTCTAAAAGTAAACCAGTTAATTCATGTAATTTTTTAGCTTTATACAAATAAAAGCTTTAAATATAAGTTTTCTAAGCATTTTCCAATAGAAGGAATCAAGTACATTTTTTTGTTTACAAGGTGCTTTTCCAAAAGGACAATCATTTTGAACACTTTCCAAGTCAATGAACTTAGAATACATTTGTATAAACTATAGCATTTCAAGCTCTTTGGGAGTAGAAAGATTCTGTCACATTGAAACCAAATGGATTTGGTATTATCTCAGTGCCTCTTGCTAAGATTATTACATAAGTCCTGTCATCTAATTTTTTGCAATCTAGGATTACTCTGGAGAGTTACTTCATTATGATCTATTCCAATTACTAAAATGCCCTCCTTTAAATCTTATCCTGGTGTTCTATTATTTCTAGGGTGTACCCTCCTAGGAGCTCTGGGAATTTAGTGATGTCTGATGGCCTTAATTTTCTGTAGAAGAAATTTCAGAGAGGGGTCCTTGGCATCCCGGTAGGTGAGGAATTAGAAAGCTTTGTAGGCACTCAGGACAATGGTGGCTTTAGGTGATTGTTAGCTTGTGTATAGGGTGGCACACACAAACCTTACTCTCTAATCATCAGTTCTGGTCAAGATAGGGACACTTGGGTATATAGGAACTGAACAATTGGCAGGGCTTTCTACAGGTACTTGGGAAGGTTCTCCAGTTTTCTTCCATAGATCCTTTATGAGGTTTTACTTCTCGCGGGCATTTGTGCTTAAGCATAATTTCCCACACGTTACTCCATCTTAACAGGATAGGAACTTTCCAAGTTTTTGCCTTAGAGATTTCAGGACATCTTTGTACTAGAATCCATTTACGAAAAACTTCTCTGCTGTTTTTTCCCCCCTCTTACCTCTTAGCTCCTGCCTGTCTTCTCAAGCCTGCCATTCTAAACTCCGCTGGGATATAAAAAACACTTTTCCAGACTCTCCCAGACTCCTTTGCCAGCAAGCTTCCTATTAAGTTCTATTACCTATAAGAGGTACTAAAAGGGAAGGGAAAAAAGGACTTTTTTTTTTGCTGTTCCTATCAGTGTTGCCCCAGCAGTGGAGGTTGACCCCAGCTTCCAAATGCCTTCAACTCTTCTAGAACCAGACTCACCGGACCCTTTCAGAGTACCAGCAGTAGCTGGGAGGTGTTTCTTTCTCAAAGGTCTGAACACCAAGTCTGCAGGGCCCGCTCTCCCGCACATCCTGAGCACCTACATTCTGGTAACCAAAACCCTTCCCGTGTGTTTCCCAGCTTTGAGGGTGGTAGCCACTTCCTGCAGTTATCGTCTTTGGGTTATCTGTGTTCTCTCTTGTTTCAACACCTGTCTAACCAATTTCCTATACTTCATTTCCTCTGTTGAAATACCTACTTTGGTTGTTTTCTTAAGTGGACCCCAAGCAATAGATCCAGTATAATCTACATTTGTCTAGTATAAACTGACCAGGGAGTGGGATTCTAATCCTGCAGTAAAAAACAGACACCCAAACTTTTTATGGGTCTTAAGAGATGAAGAGGAATGATACAAAAGATGGGCAAACTCAATTTATGATCCCCAATTGAGAGAAAACCTTCTGGATTGAACTAGTTTCGTGGATAGAGCCTAACTGCAGCAGGCTGGGACCACAAAAGCCAAGTGGAAGAGAAATGTAAAGTGAAATGTAAAGTAAGAGAACGGTCCCCTCAGTTGAACTCAGGGTCCATGTTGCTCCAAGTCCTGCCAAAACAAGGCAATATATATTGGGGAGAACAAAACAGACTCAAAATTTGAAGTCATGATTGTTTATTAAGATCTTTACACATGAATTAAGATATAGGTAAACATACAGTAGTGGCTCAACTCCCCATTTCAAAGTTTGTAGTGATTGACAAACCTTTATGCATACCAAATGTGTAGAACTTGTATAGGAATTTGAGGAAGCCACAAAATATTTCTGAGAAATGGTTTCTTCTGAGGCTGAAGTCTCTTGCAATCTGGGAACTGTGACACAGGGGAACTTATGGGCAGGGGTCTCTTGTGACATGGAGCTGTAGATACATCTGGTAGGGGAGAGGTGAGCAGTCTTCATGAGTAGACAAAAGGTAACTTGCAATTTACTGGATGCCACACGTGGGTACTTACGGTACACAAAGTCACTGGATAAAGTGAAACTCTCCCAAATCACTTATTAAGGTTCTTTTTTGAGTCAAGGCCTGTGCCAGGTGCTCTATTACTTCCCTTAACTCTTTTGTTTTTTAATTAATTAATTAATTTATTAGGCTGTGTCGGGTCTTACTTGCAGCACACAGGATCTTTCTTGCAGTATGCGGGATCTTTCATTGAGGCACACGGGCTTACTTGCCCCGCAGCATGTGGGATAGTTCCCCGACCAGGGATCGAACCCGTGTGCCCTGCATTGGAAGGCAGATTCTTAACCACTGGACCACCAGGGAAGTCCCACTACCCTTAACTCTTGATAGCAACTCTTGGTTACATTGATTCCCATTTACTGATTAAGAAAGTGAGATTAACCGATAGAGACCAAGTTAAGAAGAAAATTATTCTTTCTTCCCTCCTGCACTACATGCCCTTGTTTTGGTGGTCCAAAACTCAGGCACAAATTACTAGTCCCATCGTTCAATTCCTTAAATGTGAACTAAGGAATCGAAGAGCCATTTAAAACCATTCTTAGCTCACAGGCCCTACAAATATTGGCGGCATGCAGATTTGGCCCCTGGGATGCAGTTTGTAGACTTCTGTGCTAGGGCTTTCAATTGAGGCCCTTGTGTGTTCAACAGGCTTCCTTCCCCGGTAGGTCCTGAACTCTGTTCTTGTTTCATCAGCAGTGTGAGCCTGATGACAACTCCTCTCTGCTTTTCAGAGGTTTTCAGCCTTTTAGCATCTGCTCTGAACAGTTTCAAAACTGCAGTTATCTTGATGGGAAAACCGACCTTGTGTTTGATGACCCTCAAGTCTCCAATACTGTCACTCCAGCTTCATGAGATGGCCAAGAGCTCTGCCGGTTTCTCTGTTCACCAGCAGCAGCCCTGATTCTCGTCCTGCATTCAGAATAGGCACATGCTACAAGCAAAAAAGTGGTTGCAAACATCAGTTCACCTCTCAAATCTCCCCTCTCTAGAATCTTAGCCCCTAAGTTAGTCCTCATTGTTTCAAGTAGCTTTCTGATGCTTTTAAGTAAAGCATTTTAATTTTTTTTTTAATTTTTAATTTATTTATTTATTATTTTAATTTTTAAATGTAAAAATTTTACATTTTTATCTGGCTTTTCTCATTGTTCTCAGCAGGACTGCAGGTCTGCAGCACTGCTACCTGAAAAGCATAAGCTTTGCTTTCAAATAATTGAAAAATAGTATATTAAAGCTAAATATATTCAAATTCATTCACAACGCTATTTCCAAAAATTCGCACTATTTTTTTTTTGCACTGAAAAACCTTCCTAAATTATGATTCTTAGAGTTTAAAGGCAAAAAAGGACTATCTAGAGTGGTATAGGTTGAGATGCCTAAGTATCCTTAATCTTGTAATATTTTAAGAACATTTAAATTTTGAGACGATATATTCAATATGATTGAAAATTTTTAAAGCATAAAAGAACATATAGAGAAAAGTCATTCTTCCACTCCTGTCTCGCAGCCACCCAGTTTCTCTCCCTGCTGGCAACACTGTTTATCTCTCTCTTAAATATACATTTCTCTTCTTTGGATAAATGGTTGCACAGTATGTACACTACTCTACATCTTGTATTTTTTGTTTAACTCTATATCTTATAGTTCTTTTCGTATCAGTAAAGTGGGTTTTTTGCTTAATTGCTGTATTGTATTCTACTTTACCATCATTTATTTAGTGTTTCTTGATAGGATTAAGGTTGTTTCTAAGCTTGTTATTACAAACAATGCCAAACAAAAATGTTTTATGCATGCCATTCTACATATATGTGAAAACAGCTTTAAGAAATTCCTAAAGGTAGATTGCCAAGGTTACCTCTCTAGGGCTTTAAAAGTTTCTATTCATACTAAGCAACATATAAGAGTGCCTATTTACCCACATGCTTGCCAAGATTGGGGGAAAAAGAAAACCCAAAATACAAAACACCTTTACTAATCTGAAGGGTGGAAAAACGTATTAGTATAAGTGATATGCGTCTTTTCACACATTAGAGCCACTTATATTTCCTTTCCTGGGAACTATGTTTCTTGGGAACATAAACTTTTCTAATTTTCCTTTTGGGTTGTTAGTCTTTTTCTAAACGTATTAGCAGACACTTTATATAAAGGAAATTAGCTCTTTGTGATGAGTTGTATCTATTTCTTCTCAAGTTTGCCATGTCTTCCAATTTTCCTTTATGGTAGTTTTTGTTATGCAGAACTTTTTATTTTCATGTGTTAATTTTTATTTTTAACTGTGAAAAACACATAGTCCATTTCAATTTTTAATAATTATTTTAATTTTCAGATTCTCAACCTCTGCATAGTTTTAGCACTCCCTGAGAAATTAAACACTCTCATATCCCTTCCATAAAAATGGGAGGAAAGTATCAATAAATTCTAATGACTGACACAAAACATTTACTAGTTTCTCACAAAAATGCATACATGGTAGTATCAGAAAGACTAATTGAGAAATTAAAATTTATCTTAAAACCAACTTTAGTCAGGAAGACTTCTTCACAGACAAATAAGTGGTTATATATGTAAATCCTAAATACATTACACTATTTTCCCCCCTTTTTGGTCATGGACTATTCCAGGAAGATTTAATTATATAACTTTTAATTTGAAGAGTCACTAAAATGTAAAGCAAAATTGGTCTTAAAAAATATTGGTTTGATGAAAAGATATATATATTTTAGTCTATTTTAGACAAATTTGGTTAGTTTCTAACTACACTTCATTTCAGCACAATCATTACTCAGGGGACAATCACTTTTGAGAAAGGGCAAACTAAATTTTAAATTAGCATCAGAATTCTACCCATAATTACCCAATCAATATTGAAGTACACACCATCAAGTATGCAAAGATTACAGAATTTCAGTTACAAAATTTGGAGGAAAAAAATCTTAATTATGTATAAAAACACTGACAAATTTAAGCTAGAATTATTAGCTCTAGGACATTTTATTGCATTATTACCTTAAAAGGATGGCTAACTAGATATCAGCAGCAACGCTGTTAAAACGGTTGTTTGCTCAAAGTTGTTCATATTAATGAAACAAAAGATTAATAGTCTCTAAGTTAAATTTCACAAAATGAAATCGCAGCCTTCTGATTTAACTTTCGGGGGTAAGACAGGGCAAAACCCAAATATCATACTTTCTATTTTTGTCCATAAACACAAATAAAAGTCAGTATCAATACAAAGGTTAACATAAGGAAATAAACACATGATTAGTCAGGTTCTACAACATAGGATACTGCGACATAACTCTTCTACAGTAAATTCCCCCTTTTTTTTGGAATAGCAGATTAGATAGTATGGTATGAAAAGCTGTTAAAACCCAAATGTTTTCTGTGCCATCTAGCAAAGAAAGCACAAGGAATACTTTGCCAAACTACACCTGCTACTCCAGCCTGGACCCAGTTGTCTGATCATCCACTCAGTTTCAAGGCCTCCAAATTGTCAGTCTACCCCACTCAGCCTCATCCCAAGCTTAGCTACTTTTGCATCAAGAGTCTAGTTTCCTTTCTGTCAACTAAGTCTTAATTTTCCGAAAACTCTGATTTTTCTGCTTTCACGTTGATCCTAACCCATTTTAAGTCAAAAAAAAATGCTGTAATACTTAAAGTAATTGAAGTGGACATGGAAATTAGATTACTTTAGTGTTATGGAAGATGTACTTCAAGTGCTCTGCAAATATATGGGAAAGTTGCAAGAAAACTTAGATTCTAAACCTTGCCTGGATTCCTTAGCTACTTGGTATATTATAATGTTGCTTTGATTACTAGTCAGTACAAAAAGGTGCGTGAAGGCCACAAAACATGCATATGGGGGGAAATGCATGGAAATGAAGATTTCTTGGGAGATGGCCAAGGCATTTTTATATCCATAAGGACTGTCAACTTAAACTTAGTACATCGGTTATTAAAAAAGGAAAGGAGTGGGACTCTTGCTTACAACCGAGTTTGGCAGAAACACATTTGTATATTCCTCCCCTGATATCACGCCGTCCTTTAATTAAGGACAGTGAGTATGCCCACGGAGCAGAATTAATGAAAAATTTATAAAGAATCTATGATAGAGAGCTTCACTAGATTATACAACACTCCCCTTACCCAAGCACTACTTTGTGTATCTCTGAAACATCTGAAAAATACTTTTCTGTGACTTACTAGGCTGTAGGGAATGAGGAGTTTTAGGTACATTACAATTATCTCTAGTAGAGTTTGTTATCTTTCTTCCATTAACTGAACGTTTCAACTGGATCTTAAAAGAAGGTTGCCAATTTTCATTTTTTGAGCCTCTCCTAGGTTTTGGATGCTCTAGATCAGTTTGTCTTTTGAGGTTTCTATCTTTGGAATTCTTCCTTTGTCCATTTAGTAGTTTGTCTGGAGGTGAGGACGTAGCACGTAACTGATATCCATCTGGGGATCCTTTTTGCCGGTTTGGCCTCATTTGTTCTTGATCCACCTCTTTCTGAAGCTGTAATGCTAATAACCTGTCCTGTTCTTCTTGTTTACGTCTCTCAAAAAGTAGACATTCAAAATCTATCAGTTTTTGGGTAACGTTGATTTCTGTTTCTTCTTGGTCTGAGGAAGCTTTGGGGAACATTTTTCTTCTTTTTGCAGAAAAGCATGGATCCCTGACTGCTTCAGACAAAGATTCCTGGTTTTTTCTTTTGGAGATATCTTTACTGATCAGTAGGTGAGACTCTTCATTTTCTGTCTCAACTGTGTTATTTCTAATTATCTGTGTCATATCTGATACAGTGCACCGACTCTCTGCTTTGCCACAAGGCTTAACTGCAGCTTCTCCAGAGTAGGGAACTCTGGCTTCAGGTCCCTCATGATTTATGACACATAACCCTTTTTCATGATTGCTTGGTCTTGTTTTGACTTTTCCTTCAAGGCACCATTCTCTACCACTGGCACATAACTGAGGCATAGGTGACTCCACTGAAGATTGTGCACCTTGTTCTTGAACTTCAAGGCATATCTGAGGAGAAAGTGTTGGCATATCTTCCTCAATTTCTGTGTCTTGCCATGTAGGGCTCTTCACATCACTGCTGTCAGTTTCCTGTAGAAAACAGAAAAACATTGAGTGAACCAGGGGAAAACATCAAGTCGTAATACATAAGTCTAATTACTCTGATACCAAAGCTGAGTTGTCACTATAAAGTAATTATTATTACTACTAATAAGATATATTAATTCTTAATAGTATTTTTATTCTGTGTGCCAATTTACATTAAGGTATTTCTTCATTTTCACTCCCATGAAAACCTACAGTTTAAAATCCACAAACTAGTTCTATATATGGCCAGAAGCTGGCACCATGACTTGACTTCTCATCTTACAAACTTCCTCTAGCCCAGGGATTTTTAATCCCTTTTTGTGTCACAAACCCTCCTCCTTTTGGCATTTTTGTGAAGCTTACAGACCTCTTTGAGAATAATATTTTTAAACATAAAAATAAATACATAGGGGGACTTCCCTGGTGGCTCAGTGGTTAAGAATCCGCCTGCCAATGCAGCGGACATGGGTTCGAGCCCTGATCTGGGAAGATCCCACATGCCGCGAAACAACTAAGCCCGTGCCCCACAACTACTAAAGCCCACGCGCCTAGAGTCCATGCTCTGCAACAAGAGAAGCCACTGCAGTGAGAAGCTCACATACCGCAACAGAGACAAGCCCTCACTTGTTGCAACTAGCGAAAGCCCGCGCGCAGTAACAAAGACCCAACACATCCAAAAATAAATACATACACACACACATACATACATACATACATAGGGAACAATTTATATTGCAACACATTAAAATCTTACAATTTATGATGTAATAATGCATATCTATTAATACATTAAGTAATAAGATCTAGTGGCAAGTCTAATAATTGGTAACACTGAAGGAGGGATGAGTATAAATGATATTTCAAGAGATCTGCAACAAATGTAATGTGATTAAAAACCTGTGTTATCTATTGGTGACAAAGTCACAGGTACTGTTAACAGTATTATGGTTTACTGGTTTGCTGCCTACATTCATAACTAAAGGAAACGCTAAAATGAGAGGTCAGGTGGAAGTAAAGATAAACTTTTCCTTACACCATGTTCATGTGTACTCTGTGGATTCTACCCATAGACCTTAGGTTAAGAACCCTTGCTTTAGCCAGTATAATTCTTCTCACTTACAGGTCTTGGGTAAGTTAAGACCTAGGATTAGTTTTGACCATGGGAAAGCCTTAAGAAGAAAGGTTTCGGGACTTCCCTGGTGGCGCAGTGGTTAAGACTCCACGCTCCCAATGCAGGAGGCCCAGGTTCGATTCCTGGTCAGGGAACTAGATCCCACATGCATGCTGCAACTAAGGAGCCAGCGAGCCGCAACTAAGGCATGCTGCAACTAAGACCTAGTGCAACCAACCAAACAAACAAATAAATAAATTAAATAAATAAATAAAAAAGAAGAAAGGCTTCAATGAGAACTTGCTTCAAAACAAAAATTACTCCTTGTTTGCGATCTTAAATCTGTTCTTTTACCTACTTTGCTTTGCATTTATCATTCCTCATAACATTTTTTATGAACCAATGTAGTTTGGATTGGACAAATTCTAGGTTGCTTACCTAGTTTTGCTGTGAATATTAATGCCAGGATAGGAAAAAAAAATCCCAGCCTACAATGCCTCTCCCATCAATCCTTAGTTCCAGCATGAGCCAGACCATCTGGACTTGAATTCTCCCTCTATTACCTCTACTTAAGGGACTCTGAGCAATTCTCTTGCCTCTGCATGCCTCAGTTTTCTCAACTATAATTGGGCACAAGAAGGGTACCTTACAGAGTTGGTGGTTGTGATGAAGATTAAAGAAAATAAATACATTATTTGGCACATAAATGTCCATTAAATGTTAGGTGCTATAAAACCACCTAGCTAAACTGAAAAAAGTTTAGGAACCTGTAAGTAAAGGGTTAATAAAACTTCCATGTAGGAAACTGACCTTGGTGTCAGCTGGCTTTTCCTAGTTCTATTTTCCTGGAAGCCTGATAGAGGTGAAATGTCACCTGTGTTACTCGGCCACATAGCTTATGGTAAAAATGACTCTTACTGGTGAACTGCATCTGTACTAGGAGAACTAGGAGTGATCTATAAATACCTTGCAGGAAGCCAAAGCTCAGGGCTTCTGTAAGTGACTTACAACTCTTTGATTGGCTGT
This sequence comes from Balaenoptera ricei, assembly GCF_028023285.1. Classification (NCBI taxonomy): domain Eukaryota; kingdom Metazoa; phylum Chordata; class Mammalia; order Artiodactyla; family Balaenopteridae; genus Balaenoptera; species Balaenoptera ricei. Next base: position 89,422,602 of record NC_082642.1, on the reverse strand, counting down.
GTTCCTTCCCAGGACCCCTGGAAGCCACACCCATGAGTTGTTACAGTAAATAATTTACTCTTATGGGGCATGGGACTACTAAGTCTGGTGGTTACTACACTCCTTTGCATGGTCTCGCTTCCAGGCCATCACTTAGGAGCTCTGCAGTGAGGACTCTTGCTGAACAGATATGCCTGATGTCTGATGCTACCCTACTAGCACGCTTTGTTCACCATTGTGTAATCCTTTAAGTGAAGCTGGCACCAGGGGTAGCCTGTTTAGTTTTGTGAGTCCGATGATCTCGGTCAGGGATCTACAAACTATGGCCCATGGACCAAAGTCAGCCTGGTGCTTATTTTTGTACAGTTTTACTGGAACAAAGACAAGCTCATTTGTTTACATATTGTTATGGATGCTTTCAAATGACAACAGCATCACTGAACAGTTGTGACTGAGACCATTTGGGCCACAAAGCCTAAAATATTTACTATCTGGCTCTTAAGAGAAAAGGTCTGCTGACTCCTAGCCTAAGTGAGCCTAAGGTGACTAAGAAAGGTTGTTCCATTTACCATAGTGACTTTAAAAAAAGTTAGGAGGGGCTTCCCTGGTGGCGCAGTGGTTGAGAATCTGCCTGCCAATGCAGGGGACACGGGTTCGAGCCCTGGTCTGGGAAGATCCCACATGCCGCGGAGCAACTGGGCCCGTGAGCCACAATTACTGGGCCTGCGCGTCTGGAGCCTGTGCTCCGCAAGAAGACAGGCCGCGATAGTGAGAGGCCCGCGCACCGCGATGAAGAGTGGCCCCCGCTTGCCACAACTAGAGAAAGCCCTCGCACAGAAACGAAGACCCAACACAGCCATAAATCAATAAAATAAATTTAAAAAAAAAAAAGAAGGCTTATGGAGAGGAGCATACTTTCATCTCATAGATAGATAATTCAATTTAAATAATCCCTCCCTTGGCCAATATTATTTGAAAAAAAAAATTTAGGAAACTGCAAGTATTAACAATCTATAGCATTAATAAACCTGCCAAGCCAAGAACATCTTTAGCATCCACATACCTTGGACATAGAGTCTTTCCTATCTTCTTGTACAACTTCAGACTGTGATGCTGACCCAAGTTGAGATTTAGGTGACAAATACCTTAAAAAAGAAAAAAAGTTTGCCAAAATTTGAATGCTTTGAAACACAAGTGGCATGTATCCAATATAATAAAGCCAGATTAGCTATTTATGCTGAAGGCTGTCTGGCTTGCTGCTTGGCTGATTTATCAGAAAGAGTGTATTTCATCTCCCTGTCTCAGGTATTTTGGTCTATTTCTGGAGCAAAACTTAGAAGTCTGAGTATTGATATATTTTAGTGAAAAATAGCAGAAAAGGAAGTAAAAGTCAAATCTAAATTATTCCTTAATTCTCAAAAGAATTTAAACAGGTAGGTACTAGCATCAAAACAACGTAAGACTGTACAGCCTTCCCAAAAGTAATGGAAATGACATTTTAAGTCAGGAGAAGGAATATGTTAGTTTCTTTTTAATGCCAGAAATTCTACATTTTGTACCTCTATTTGAAAAATGGTCTATGATTAGATTCTTTACCATTTTGGTATAGAGATTTTATGATATACATATTTTATATCAACTATCTACTTAGAGATATAAAAGATTTATCAATGTATCAGCATAAGAGCACATCTCTAAATATCTAAGCATCTTTAATAGGCTGTTTGCCACTGAAAATATTAAGTCTGTAATATAATGGAAAACATAAAAGAAATGGGAATAAAAGGACAGGTTATAAGAGGTTAGGTATATTTTTTAAATATGTTTTTTTGGATTTTGTTTGGATTTTGTAAAAAAAATCCAAACACATACACAACTATGCTCAAAAATGGCACAAATGTTGGCTGTCTTCAAGTGGTGGTAACTTTGGGTGATTTTCTAAGAGCGGCTAGCTTTTATAATTAAAGAAAAAAATGGAAAAATGTCTGATTGCAAATATGTAAAATCATAAGTTCCATGGTGTCCAAAGCACGAACGTGTAGCATATATCACATTAAAATAAAATCTAGACAAAGATCTCATATAAAGAATAAATATCCCTTATAGATAAAATAGTATCTAAACCGCATATTTAGTTGCATCAACCTAAATATTTACTCTGAAAACTTATGAGAACAAGAACTACCTCTCAGTTGATAAAACAGGAGTCCAGGTTTAGTCTCATTTTAATTTTGTTTCCCAAAGCTGAAGAATTCCTTCTGCCAATGTTAGATATTAGTAACCAAGTATATTAAAACCAGCATAGAATTATTACAGCTTAATAGCTGTTCAGAAATCCATAAGCAGAAAACAAAACAAAGTGCGATCAGATACCCATCTAACATAATTGGCGAAGATTTGTGAACTCTCTGGGATATTTATTGTTTATTTATAATAACCAAGTAATATATGAATACATGTAGCAAATATGTGTCATCATCCCTTTCCATTCCTATTTGCTTCCTCATATGTAACCAAGTTTTTAAAAATTATTTCTATATACTGCACACTTTTTTTAAAGCAATCATTCTTCTGTGATTTCCTTTTTTCACTTATGTCTTATAGATCTTTATAAAAAACTATATACATAGGCCTACCTCATAAAAACAAATAGTTTACAAGAAAATAGTTACAAAATCTATGTAAGGGGTGGTGGTGGTGGTGGTGTGATGAATTGGGCGATTGGGATTGACATGTATACACTAATATGTATAAAATTGATGACTAATACATCACAGTTACAGGGAGGGAGATACTGACTGGGAAAGGATACGAGTGAACCTTTTGGAAACAGTCTGTATCTTAATCTGGAGTGTGGTTTATACATAAGTAAAAATTCTCCAGAAGTTACATTTAAGATTAATATATATATACTTTTAAAGAAGTTTTAAAATCTTATATTATTGTAAAAACCCTTATACTTATCACTCAGTTTAAGGGGAAAAAAAATCACTGATTTTAAAATTCTTTATGCGGGCTTCTCTTTGTGCCCCAGCTGACAGGCTACAACTATCCTGAGATGCTCTTATCTCTTGCTTTTATTTATTTATTTTTCCCTTGGTCTATTTTACTTTACTTTTATTGGGGTGTAGTTGTTTTATAATGTGTTAGTCTTATGTCTTGCTTTTAAAAATAGTCTTACCACACACTAGTACCCCTAAACACTTTATTGCTTAGTACTGCATGATTTCTGAACATTACGTATATGGAATCATACTACACGTATCTTTCCACAACTTGGCTTCACACAGCACCTTCCTGAATCAGGCATGTTTTCCTTAGCCAGAATTCATTTTCATTGCTGGAAAGTAACAGTATTCTGGTCTATTGTTGGACATGTGGGTGCTTCTGGCTCTTTACTGTTACTAATAGTACTGCTGGGAACATTCCTGCACATGTCTTCTGGGGTTTTAGTGTCTATACTACAGTCAAAGAGCATCAACCTTTTACACTCCCACCTAGAGTGTAAGTGCTCCTTATCCTCTAGGATACCTAATATTGCCAGAAAGTTTAATTTTTCCAATAGGGTGAGTATGAAATGTTACCTCATCGTTATTTTATTGTTGTTTTTATTGAGGTGTAATTGACATATGACATTATATTAGTATCAGGTATACAACATAATGATTCAATATTTGTATATGTGAAATGACCTCACTGTAATTTTTAAAAAATTCTATTGAAGTATAGTTGATTTACAATGTGTTAATGTATTAATTTCTGCTGTACAGCAAAGTGATTTCAGTTATACAGATATATATATACTCTTTTCCATTACGGTTTATCACAGGATATTGAATGTAGTTCCCTGTGTTCCTAGTAGGACCTTGTTGTTTACCCATCCTATATATAATAGTTTGCATCTGCTAATCCCAAACTCCCAATCCTTCCCTCCCCGACTCACACTCCCCCTTGACAACCCCAACTCTGTTCTCTATATCTGCCTCACTGTAATTTAAATTAAAATGTCCTTGATTACTAATAAAGTTCAATCTTTTCACATATGTATTGGCCTTCAGCTTTCGTGTTCTGTGATGTCAAAATTTTTTGCTTCTTTTTCTGTAGCTGTCTTTTTCTCACAAATAGGTGGGTATTCTTTAATGATAAACTATTTCCAGTAAGTAAGTTGAAATATCTTCTTTTAGAGGGCAGCTTATCTTTTTATTCCCTGAAGGTATTTTGATAAAGACATTTTTAATCTTATTATAGTCTATTTGTTTTGCTCCTTAAAGCATCCCTCTCTACAGATATTCTTTGTTACCTTCCTAAAGATTTATTTTATGTATGTATGTATATATTTACATATTTACTTATTTATTTACGTATGCCGTGCTGCACGGCTTGCTGGATCTTAGTTCCCGGACCAGGGATTGAACTCGGCAGTGAAAGTGCCGAGTCCTAACCACTGGACCACCAGGGAATTCCCTTGTCTTTTTAATAGGTCTTTAATTCATCTTAATTTTTATACATAGTATGAATCGAGGTCCAAGCTAATTTTCCCCCCATATTATCCACTGTCCCACAGGCATTTATTGACAAGTACATCCTTTCTCCACTGACCAGCAACGGTGACTACTGTGTTGCTTATCCAAAGTACCCCAAAACTTAGTGGCTTAAACCAACAAACATTATCTCATAGTTTCTGAGGGTCAGGAATTCAAGAGCAGCTTAGCAGGGTAGTTCTGGCTCAGGATTTTCATGAGGGTCCAGTCAAGATGCTGGTCAGTCATCTGGTCAGTACCCTGACTGGGGCTAAAGGATCACCTTCCAACCAGGCTCATGCACAAAGGCTATTCTGGAGGTCTCACTTCCTTACTGGTTGTTGGCAGAAGGCCCCAGCTCCTTACCATGTGGGACTTTCCATAGGGCTGCTCACAACATGACAGCTAACTTTCCCAGAGCAAATAATCCAAAAGAGAAAAGTCACTTTAGAACTTAGTCTCTGAAGTGTACAGTGTCCCTTCTGGTAATTCTATGTGTATACTTAAGTCCAGCCCACATTCAAGGGGAGGGGAATTAGGCTCAGTCTTTTGAAGGGAGAAATATCAAAGATTTGTGAACATATTTTAAAAACACAAAAGCTAGCATAAAGGTTCTACAAACTGTGGTGTGTTTCTAAGCTATCTATTATTTTGTCTCATCATTTTGTCTATCCATCCCTGTGCAAATACCACATATGTTTACTTACTATAAATGTGAAGCATCCATACCTCCACCACACATTTTATTTTTCATCAGGAGTATCTGAAGGCCCTTTCTCTTCCATATAAATTTTAAAATCAGAATGCAAGAAAAAAAAAAAACGTTGGTGGGACTTCCCTGGCGGGCCAGTGGTTAAGACTGTGCTTCCACTGCAGGGGGCGTGGGTTTGATCCCTGGTCAGGGAACTAAGATCCCATATGCCACGTGGCAAGCCCAAAAAGAACACCCCCCAAAACAAAAACTAAAACAACAACAACAACAACAAAAAGGTTGGGATTCTGATTTCAAATGCATTTAACCTATAGATCAGTTTGGAGAGCTCTGACATTAAGCAATTTTGTAACATTAGACATCTTCCAACCTACAACTACTACGTATTTCTTTAATATAGTAAAATTTTATAACATGCTCCATAAGGACTTTTAGATTTTTCAATAAATTTATTTCTAAGTACTTTTTATTTTCTGATGCTACTACAAACAGAATCTTTGTTCTTACGTTTGCAATAGACTTTTTAAAAAAATAAATTTATTTATTTTATTTATTTATTTTTGGCTGCACTGGGTCTTCGCTGCTGCACGTGGGCTTTCTCTAGTTGTGGCGAGCGGGGGCTACTCTTTGTTGCAGTGTGCATGCTTCTCATTGCAGTGGCTTCTCTTGTTGTGAAGCACGGGCTCTAGGCATGCGGGCTTCAGTAGTTGTGGCACACGTGCTCAGTAGTTGTGGCGCACGGGCTCTAGAGTGCAGGCTCAGTAGTTGTGGCGCATGGGCTTAGCTGCTCTGCAGCATGTGGGATCCTCCCGGACCAGGGCTCGAACCCATGTCCCCTGCATTGGTAGGCGGATTCTCAATCACTGCGCCACCAGGGAAGTCCTGTTGTTTTTTTTTTTTAATTGAAGTATAGTTGATATACAATATCATGTAAATTACAGGTGTACAATACAGTGATTCACATTTTTAAAGGTTATATTCCGTTTATCTTTATTGTAAAATATTTGTTATATTCCTTGTGTTGTACAATATATCCTTGTAGCATACTTTATACCTAATACCTGTACCTCTTAATCCCCTACTCCTAAATTGCCCCTCCCCCCTTCCTTCACCCCACTGGTAACCACTAGTTACCAGCCTGTGAGTCCACTTCTTTTTTGTTATGGACTTGTCATTTTAGATATATATTCATTCTTTCTTCTTTTTCTGATATGGCATTTAAAGCCTTCTAAATACTACTTCAGCCATATCCCAGAAGGTCTGATGTATAATGTTTTCAGTTCTATGTTTCTATCAAGATTTATTCTTTAACCAATGAGCTACCTAGTAGTTTTTCTTAATTTTCAAAACACTTTAGTAATTTTTTTTGTTAATTGTTTTAAATTTGAGGTGAAATTCATATAACATAAAATTAACCATTTTAAAGCATACATTTAGTACATTTACAAAGTTGTGCAACCATCACTTCTATCTAGTTTGTTGTTTATTTTTAAGAATTCTTTATATATTCCAGAGACTAGACCTTATCTGTTTTTAACTTTGTGTACCTTTAATCCACCAGTTTCTCAAGTTTCTTCAATTTCTGCTTTTAAATTCATCAGTTTATGCTTATATTTCTAGTAAATTTTTATCTTTATATATTTCACAATATATATTTAGATTCATGAAGATTCATGACAGTTATATCCTTTATGCAGAATAGTATTATATCAATATGAAATATCCCTGCTTTTCTCCTTTTAATGGTTTTTCTCGACTTCTACTTTGCATTATATCAGGCATTAACAATATTGATGTTGCATATCTACTTCTTCTTTTAATAGCAACCACCTCATTTAATGCTGCCCTCTTCCCATCTATCTCCATCTCCCTGTCCCAAGTTTCCACCATCTCAAATCCTAAATTTCTATGAATTTTACAAGGAGGCAAATTACCTGCACATATTTACCCAGTTGAATCAAAAGCCCTTGCATGTTTTTGAAGTCTAGATTGTAGTTGATAAACTTTTTCAACTACGAATTACTATGGAAAAGCTTATATACTCATAGAGTCATCAACTCTTCCTGCTGCTAAGAGGGGCACTCTGGGGCAACTAAATTCACTCCACTGTTGACTACCTGACTCATGTTTTGTGTACAGTAGGGAAGAAATGTAATATATAAACTGGGAAAAAGAGGGTGGGGTAATGATCTAGATGCCAAACTGTAAACTCCTTCAATGAGAATGACCTTATATGGAACTAGATTCTCACTTGAATCTAAATCAAGAGAAAAAGGAAATGGGAACAACATGGAAATCCTGAGCAATCAAGATAAAAAAGGCTTCACATCCCTCTTCATGCTAGCCAGGAATCTATGCTATGTGAGCATCTCTCTTATTTTCACTTTACATCAACCTCAGACCATCTGGAGGGTTTTCATGCAGAGCTGACGGGCCAAATTTTGATATAGCAGTAAACTATATTCACTTACTTCTGAATATCTCCAGTGTTTGTTTGTTTGTTCTTACTTTTCTTCTGTGACTTGGTTGTGACTGGATCAGATTTTTCGGAATTCAAGGGCGAAGCCAAGATACTTCCCTCACAGAAATTGTTCTTCAACAGCAGAAAAAGCATAAAACAATTTTAAAATAAAATAAGCTATTAATCAATTCAGAATCCACAATAGAATTTTTCAGGAATTATTAAATTCTATACATCCTTTGAATAATACTGACCATGCAAAAATTAATATAAACAAGATAAAGTTTATCTAAGTTGGTCTAAATTACATTTTTACTCTACATTATAAACACAAAGAGCATGATGATACTAATCTCATTAGCTGATAATTTCTGCTAACTTTTCTAATGAATAATTTCATATTTATAACTACCTTAATCTGTAGGGAAAAATTCAGAGCTGTGGCGATACCTGGAATAAAATTTATTTTATGTAAAATAATTTAATTTGGGGATTTAAGGGCATACCAATAAATATCATCAATATTTACTTGCTGTCTAATGGCAGTCTCATAAGTTTCTTACTACACCATTGGAAAAATTAATATACTTGGTGGTGGTAGACATTTGGCCTAGGACCACCAAACTTTTACAAGTAAACCAAAAATTATTTTAAAATATCAGCAGATCTGCTCTTATAATCCCATGTGAAAACACGAAGAATTAAAACAATAACTCTTGAAAGACAAAGTTGACCCCAGATTTTCCTCTCTGATATATTTTCTCTCCTATCCCATTTGTTATTCTATTGATCTATGTCTTTTTTTTTTGGCCATGCTGTGCAGCTTACAGGATCTTAGTCCCCAACCAGGGACTGAACCCAGGGCCATGGCAGTGAAAGCGCCAAGTCCTAACCACTGGACTGCCAGGGAAGCTCCATGGTCTATGTCTTTTATTTAATTTCTCAATTGTGTACTGCTCCAAAGCTATTCCACTTAAATTTTAAAAGGAAATACATTCTTAAAAAGGGCATATAATCTAAAACTTGGGTATATTATTATGAATGGCAGACCTCTCAAAAATGGGGAAAAAAAACCACAACCAATTCCAATTCCAACAATATCCAATTCTGGATATACTTCATTTTGGTAAGTATATTTTAAGATATTTGTTGTTTGAAAGCAGAGGAATTGTTTTCAGAGGCTCTCAAACCTGAACGTACATCAGACTTCCCTAGATGCCTCTGGGAGTGGTATTCCCTAAATCCCATCCCCAGAGATTCTGTATTTTAAAAGAACTACGTGATTCTGCCAGGTTCTTTCAAATCACTGGGTCCCACTGTATCCTCTGGTCTTACAGTATGTGTTTTATCATCCTTTCTTTAATTCATTGTCCCCTGGGCAGTAATTTAACTATGGCAAGATAACAAAATCCAGGTTTAATATGTTATTTAAGAATTTAGGGACTTCCCTGGTGGTCCAGGGAAGCACAGTTAAGACTGCACTTGCACTGCAGGGGACACTGGTTTGATCCCTGGTTGGGGAGCTAAGATCCCGCAAGCCACACAGCGTGGCCAAGGAAAAAAAAAAAGTTAAAAAAAAATTTAATGTGCTTTACTTTCAAAAAGTGATCTGCATCCATACAAAGGAATATTTTGCAACTCTTACAAAAGAATTATACACTATATGTAGTAATATAATAGGAAAAATCTCTAAGAAATAGCGAGTGAAAAAGGTCAGGAGAAAAACAGTGTGATTCACACATCCTTTTCAGGTAAAAAAAAAAAAAAAAAGTTATAAGAAGCTGTTAATAGTGCTAACCTTTGGGGAAAGAGACTGATGTAACGGAATAGGAATAGGAGTGGAGAAGTGGGGGGGGAAATGGAGCTTTCATTTTCCACTGAATAGCTTTCCTGCATAACTGAATTTACTAACAACTTACAAAAATGGTTTTTAAAAGCATACTTGGATTAGAGCAAATATATAACAGTATGCCAAAAAAGTTTTGCTTTAAGTAGAACAAATATGTCAGATATAGTTTCTAGTTATGGTGAATGCTTCCTTTTTAGATTGTTCAAAATCACATAGTCAAAGCAATAGGAATGTAAATACTTCAAAGTTCTTTCTTAAAACTTACAATATTAAGGCTTAGCTTTCTTGCCAACTCTTCATCACTTTTCAGTTGTTCTTCCATCTCTCTTTGCCTTTTTTCTGCCTGTCTCTTTTCCTCTTCTTCCTCCTCTGCCAGTAATCTCTGTATGTATTCTTCACTGGCTTTGTTTTCTTCTTCCTCATTGGCTCGTCGCTCTGCCTCCACCTTAAAAATGATTAATAAAGAACAATCCTTCTCTGAACTTTTTAGTATACTTGCAATATTTCTTTTTTCCTTTCTTTTTTTAAAGATTTAATTTTATTTATTTTTGGCTGTGTTGGGTCTTCGTTACTGTGTGCGGGCTTTCTCTAGTTGTGGCAAGGGGGGGCTACTCTTTGTCATGGTGCACAGGCTTCTCCTGTTGCAGAGCATGGGTTCTAGGCACGCGGGCTCAGTAGTTGTGGTGCACAGGCTTAGTTGTTCCACAGGATGTAGGATCTTCCCAGACTAGGGATCGAACCCGTGTCCCCTGCATTGGCAGGTGGATTCTTTCCCACTGAACCACCCGGGAAGTCCCAATATTTCTTAATAAGAATAGTAAAAGTAAAAAAAAAGAACAAATTGGCAGGAATTAAAATTTCTCAAATGAAGTACAAATCTGGAGAGGCAAATTCCTGTAGAATAGTTCAGGAAGTCTCCTTCAGGAAGCCTTCCCCAGTCAGTCCAATGAAACCTTGATCAAAGCCTCATCCCTCCACATTTCAGTCCTTATCACATTTTCCATTACACTGTCACACATTTTTGGAAGTCCTTCTAGGTGATACTTTTCCTCAGTTAACAGAAGGCCATGTTCTGACTAACTTTGGCATAGGTTTCTGAATTAAACCCTAGCAAGGGAATGGAATGATAAAAACTGACTTAAAACAAACAGTGTCCTTCCCTGAAGTTGGGATGAATCCCCAAACACGGTGGGCAGGGGTGGAATAGCTGCTGAAGAAACAACCACAATGGTCATTATATGATTTACAGATGAGGAAAGACACGGAAAAGCTTTCCTAGATCAGAAAGTGATCTAACTTTCTTTTCTTAGCTCAGTAACTGGCAGGGGGGAGACTCAAACTCAGCATCTAGGACCTAAGGCCATGCTTGTGGGCATCTGAACTATGCTTCCTGAAAGAAATAATGTAACAACTACTTTAGACATCTAAAGGATTTGACTCAAGAATAAGTCCTTGATCCAATTCAAGTGAAGGTGACATGACTAAAGGTTTGTTAAGGAACTTTTAAGTTTTCTTGCTCTTAAAGGAAAGCCACTGGAAGAGACAGCTGGTTCTTCCTCTGCATACTGTTGTATATGTACCTGAGGTTCAGAAATGTGCACCTACCTTGTTATTAGCCTGAGGATAAAGCCAGCTGACAGAAGTTAGCGAAGAAATGGAACTAGAGCTCTGGATGAAACCGACCCTGAAGCCCCTACTAACCTCTGGAATTCCAGTAAATTACAATTTTCTGTCACCTGTACTCAAAAGCATCCTGAAAAAACCTGTTCTCACTATATTGTTGTAAAGATTAAATTACTCTTTACTTAAGGAACTTCCCTGGTGGTGCAACGGTTAGGAATCCGCCTGCCAATGCAGGGGACACAGGTTCGATCCCTGGTCTGGGAAGATCCCACATGCCACAGAGCAACTAAGCCCGTGTGCCACAACTACAGAGCCTGCGCTCTAGAGCCCGCATGCCCTAGAGCCCGAGCACTGCAACTACTGAAGCCTGCGCCCCTAGAGCCCGTGCTCCACCACAAGAGAAGCCTGCGCACTGCAAGGAAGAGTAGCTCCCACTCGCCGCAACTAGAGAAAGCCCGTGCACAGCAAAGAAGACCCAACGCAGCCAAAAAATAAATAAATAAAACCCTTACTTAAGAACATCGTTTAGACAATATGCTGACAATTAACTATCATAATTATTTACTAGTTCTTCTAGAGCTCTCCTGGTCCAATACAGTAGCCACTAGCTACATGTGGCTACTGAGTAGTTGAAATGTGACTAGTCCAAATTGAGATGTATTATAAGTACAAAATACACAATTGCACACTAAATAAAAAAAAAATAGTCAATACTTTCTATACTGATTACATAATAAAATATTTTAGATATAGTGGATTAAATAAAATATACATAAAAATTAATTTCATCTGTTTTTAATACTTTTAAAAAACATTTATTTATTTATTTATTTATTTATTTTTGGCTGCGTTGGGTCTTTGTTGCTGCACGCAGGCCTTCTCTAGTTGCGGCAAGCGGGGGGCTACTCTTCGCTGCAGTGCACAGGCTTCTCATTGTGGTGGCTTCTCTTGTTCCGGAGCACGAGCTCTAGGGTGTGTGGGTTTCAGTAGTTGCGGCACATGGGCCCAGCAGTTGTGGCTCGTGGGCTCTAGAGCACAGGCTCAGCAGTTGTGGCACATGGGCTTAGTTGCTCTGCGGCATGTGGGATCTTCCCGGACCAGGGCTCGAACCCATGTCCCCTGCATTGGCAGGTGGATTCTTAACCACTGTGCCACCAGAGAAGCCCCTCATCTATTGTTTTAAAAAAAATCTTTAAAAAATGTGGCTAATAGAAAATTTCAAATTATATATGAACCCACACCATATTTCTATTGGACAACACTGCTCTACATTAACCAGGGTAGAGGGAGTACTAGGGCTTTCCTAGTGCTAGTGAAGTTCAAAGGCCGTAAGCACCACTCCCTCTTTTCATATTTAGGTACTTCACAATTAGCCCTTTATGCTTTCCTCACCTAAATGCATTGTTTGTGTCCCCCAAAATTCATATATTGAAGCCCTAACTCCCAATGTGATGATATTTGGCGGTGGGGCGTTTGGGAGGTAATTGGGTCATGAGGGTGGATGGAGTCCTCATGAAAGGGATTAGTACCCTTAAAAGAAGACACACAAGAGAGATGATCTATCTCTCCCCTCCTCTCTCTGCCATGTGAGAATATAGTGAGAAGGCAGCTGTCTACAAGCCAGGAAGCAGGCCCTTGCCCAATACCAGATCTCCCAGTGCCTTAATCTTGCACTTCCCAGATCCAGAACTGTGAGAACAAATGTTTGTTGTTTAAGTCACCCAGTCTATGGTGTTTTTATTATAGCAGCCTAAATGGACTTAAGACACGCATAATCTACCACCTTTTTCCCATCCTTTACGCTCAAAGCTTCACGGAAATTAAAAAAATTTCCTTCATACTTAAATGCTTACAGATCACTATCACATAAGAAGAGCATGTATAAATAAATTAAAGCTAGTTTTAAACTATTTTGAACACATGTAAAAAATGGAGCCTTTATAAAGCACATTAAAGTTATTCACATTTCAATATATACTATTTATTTATATAAGCACATAAAACTGTATGTAAACACAGCAGAAAAGTTTTCCAAAAAAGAGCAACTATTTAGTACTTACCTTGCTTATCTCCTCTTCATATTCTCTTCTTAATTCCCCAGGTTTACTTAATAGGCGAACTGGCTGATAGTCATCAACTGTTTCAGATCAAGAAAGAAAATTATATTATAGGCAACACCGAATTCTATGGCTAGCTTTGATCTTCCACTAAACCTATATTAATATAAAAATGCAAAATTAAAATAAACATACAATTATTAACAGCTATAGCAATATTTTTTAATGGAATTCCATTTTAAAAGAAAGGCCAGGACTTCCCTAGTAGTGCAGTGGTTAAGAATCTGCCTGCCAATGCAGGGTACACGGGTTCGATCCCTGGTCTGGGAAGATCCCACATGCCGTGGAGCAACTGAGCCCATGCGTCACAACTACTGAAGCCCGTGCACCTAGAGTCCGTGCTCTGCAACAAGAGAAGCCACCGCAATGAGAAGCCCGCGCACTGCAACAAAGAGTAGCCCCCACTCGCCGCAACTAGAGAAAGCCCGTGCACAGCAATGAAGACCCAATGCAGCCAAAAAATAAATAAATAAAATTAAAAGAAAAGAAAAGAAACGAATCTATGTTCCCTGGAATTAACCAAATACAAAAAAAAAAAAACAAGGCCAGGGACTTCCCTGGTGGTGCAGTGGCCAAGAATCTGCGCTCCCAATGCAGGTGGCCCAGGTTTGATCCCTGGTCAGGGAAATAGTCCACATGCTGCAACTAAGAGTTTGCATGCCACAACTAAAGATCCCGCATGCCACAACTAACACCTGCCTCAGCCAAAAAAAATAAAAATAAATAAATATATAAAATAAAATAAATAAATAAGTATTAAAAAAAAAAAAGAGAGAGAGAGGCCAGGGGTCTTCTGGTTCAAAATGGCACATGAACACATATACTTAGCTCTTCCTCTAGAAGCCATTAACATAACAGTAAAGGAAGTTTTAAAAAGTAATCCTACAATAATAGCAAACATATATTTCTCAAAAAAGTTATATACAAATGGCCCACAAGCACATGAAAAGATGCTCAACATCACTAGTCGTCAGGGAAATGCAAATCAAAACCACAAAGAAATACACTTTGTACCCATTAGAGTGGCTACTATAAAACAAACAAAATAACAAGCATTGGCAAGGAGATGAAATTGGAATCCTTGTGCACTGTCAGTGGAAGTGTAAAATGGTATAGCTGCTATGGAAAACAGTATGGCGGTTGCTCAAAAAACTAAACACAGAAATACCGTGTGATCCAGCATTTCTACTTTTAGATACATATACAAAAGATCTGAAAGTAGGGTATCAAACAGATACTTATACACCATGTCATAGCCAGCATTATTCACAACAGCCAAATGGTGGAAGTAACTCAAGTGTCCATCAACATGAATGGATAAATAAAATGTGGTAAATACATACAATAGAATATTATTCAGTTGTATAAAAGAATGAAATTCTGACACATGCTACAACACGGATGAACCCTGAAGACACCATGCTAAGTGAAAGATGCCAGACACAAAAGCACAAATACCTACTTTGTCCTCTACTTATATGAGGTACCCAGAGTAGTCAAGTTTGACAGAAAGTGGAATGATGGTTGCCAGGGGTTAGTTAGAGGAGGGGGAATTGAGGAGATATTGTTTAATGGGTACAGTTTCAATTGTGTAAGATGAAAAAGTTCTGCAGATGGATGGTGGTGGTGGCTGCACAGCAATATGATGTTCTTAATGTCACTGAGCCGTACACTTAAAAATGGTTAAAATGGGGGCTTCCCTGGTGGCGCAGTGGTTAAGAATCCGCCTGCCAATGCAGGGGACACGGGTTCGAGCCCTGGTCTGGGAAGATCCCACATGCTGTGGAGCAACTAAGCCCGTGTGCCACAACTGCTGAGCCAGCGCTCTAGAGCCCGTGAACCACAACTACCGAAGCCTGCACGCTCTAGGGCCTGCATGCTGCAACTACTGAACCCGCATGCTGCAACTACTGAAGCCTGCACACCTAGAGCCCATGCTCCGCAACAACAGAAGCCACTGCAATGAGAAGCCTTTGCACTGTAACGAAGAGTAGCCCCCGCTCACCACAACTAGAGAAAGCCTGCGCACAGCAACAAAGACCGAACGCAGCCAAAAAAAAAAAAATGGTTAAAATGGTAAATTTTATGTTATGTATATTTTTACCACAATAAACAAAACTTGATAAAAAGTAAATCACGGGGCTTCCTTGGTGGCGCAGTGGTTAAGAATCCGCCTGCCAATGCAGGGGACACGGGTTCGAGCCCTGGTCCGGGAAGATCCCACATGCCGCGGAGCAACTAAGCCCGTGTGCCACAACTACTGAGCCTGCGCTCTAGAGCCCGTGAGCCACAACTACTGAGCCCACGTGCCACAACTACTGAAGCCCACACGCCTAGAGCCGGTGCTCCGCAACAAGAGAAGCCACTGCAGTGAGAAGCCCGCGCACCGCAACGAAGAGTAGCCCCCGTTCGCCGCAACTAGAGAAAGCCCGCGCGCAGCAACAAAGACCCAGTGCAGCCAAAAATAAATAAATAAAATAAATAAATTTATTAAAAAAAAAAAAAAAAAAGGTAAATCACTTTGAGAGTTCCCCGGTGGTCTCGTGGTTAGGATTTGGTGCTTTCACTGCCGTGGCCTGGGTTCAATCCCTGGTAGGGGAACTAAGATCCCAGAAGCCACGCAAAAAAAAAAGAAAAAAGTAAATCACTTTACACATTAGACACAATAAAAAATAGCTAAGATAATTTAGAAAAAGAACAATGAAGAGAGATTTACTGTATTAGATATGAAAACACATAATTAAGTAGAATTAAATGAAGAAGGCGTGGTACAAACACAGCCATCAAGAAACAGTTAAAAAAAATGAAAATCCCCCAAACAGCTCTGGAAAACAAGCAGACTGTTGTTTGATTAGCTAAACAGTATACAATGAGGATGTATCATTCACCAAGCAGTGTGGGTTCCCCAGGAACTTTCAATTCCTGGGGGAAAAAAAATTTAAGATGGCTGTTTTATACAACACTCAGATGGCAGGTGAATTTTAAAAAATTTAATGGAAACTAAAAATGACTGAAGAAAATATAAATGATAAATTCAAAATTTTAAGATAGGGTAGATTTCCTGAATAACAGAAGAAATACCCAAACAAAACTTTTATATGATGACAAACATCACAAAGTTAAAAACAACAAACTGGGAGAAGTTATTTGCAAATACATAAATCAATAGACAATTAACATGCAGAATATAACAAGAACTTCTACAGATTAAGAAAAACACACTTCAGTAATGGGCAAATGAAAGGAACAAGCAATTTACAGAAGATACTTAACTACTCACTCTATAGCAAGCAGAGCACTGTAATTAAAAAAAAAATTGGGGGACTTCCCTGGCAGTCCAGTGCTTAAGACACCGTGCTTCCACTGCAGGGGGTGCGGGTTTGATCCCTGGTCGGGGAACTAAGACCCCACAAGCCACACGGTGGGGCAAAAAAAAAAAAAAAAAATTTTTTTAATCGAACTACTGAGATTTTTTTTTTAAACATCTTTATTGGAGTATAAATGCTTTACTGATATTTTTAATGTTTACTGATTTGTACACAGGTAAATTTAAACTAAGATCAGTAACTTTTTCAACCGAAAACACAACAAATTTAAATTGCCTTAATATGCTTCCAATAATCTAAATGCAGCAATTATTTGCTGTTTCTTAAACAATTTCTAAGAGTATGACAAATTTTAAAAAATCTGTTTTATAGACTAGAAGCGACTATGACAGTCAATAAGTGCCATCTGTTGAAAGTACCTCACAACACTCATTTGTGTTAGCTCTAAAATTTCTCTCGTAAACTACTGAAATTAAATGTTCCCACTGTACTTAATATTGCTTTCTTACGGTGAGTATTCTTCTTAAGAAGACAAGATTCACTAAAGGAAATTTATCCCCATACTTTTTATTTTACTCTGAAAGAAAAATCCAAGTTAATTAAAGAACTAAATGTCCAATACTGGACCAAAAATAAAAACAAATAATAAAACCTAACTTGAACAATTAGGCTGTTTATAAAATTATTCTTCCATCCCTCAATTTGACTCCGCTTGCATCATCAAGGAAACAGCTTCTACTCACAATTAAATTAAAGTTGCTCTGTAGTACCAATCTCCCTCTGAAACCTGTAGGAATTATTCTTTGACTTTTTCTAGCTTCTGGTGGTTTGCCAGCAATCTCTGGTGTTCCTTGGCTTACAGATGCATCACTCCAACCCTCTGTCTTCAAATGGCATTCTCACTGTGTGTCTTCACATCATCTTCCTTCTGTGTGTGTGTGTGTGTGTGTCCAAATTTCCCCTTTTTATGAAGAGACCAGTCATAATAGATTCCGGCCCACCCTAATGACCTTAACTTGATTACCTCTGTAAAGACCTGATTTCCAAATAAGGTCACATTCAGAAGTATTAGGGGTTAGAACTTAAATATATCTTTTTGTTATGTTACATGTAACAATGTGTAATACATCCTCACTGAAAAACTACAAAACACTACTGAGAGGAATAAAGATCTAAATAAGTAGAGAAATATACTATTTTCATGGGTACGAGGGCTCTATATTGTTAAGATGTCAATTCTCCCCAAATTGATCTACAGATTCAAGGCAACCCCAATCAAACTCCCACTAGGCTTTCAGTAGAAATTGACAGGTTGATTTTTAAATTTACATGGAAATAGAAAGGACCTAGAATACTCAAAGCAAACATGCAAAAGAATAATGAAGTTGGAGAACTATCACTGTGTGCCTTCAGGACTTACTGTTACTGACCTAGGTTCTTGGACTCTTTAATCAACAGAAAGTGGTAAGAGGCCAGATGAGAAGTTCAGGAAAGCGTTTATTGGGAGTTGTGCTACAGCACAAGGGAGCGAGAACAAGTAACAGGTGCCCCTGTTCGCTCCCCAAGGGGCCAAGCTGGGTCCTTAGATGGGGTGAGGGTAGGAGTGGATTGGTGGGTTGGGCCAGAGGGGTGGCTTAGGTGGTCTGCCCACCCCCTTGGTGGTGCTGTGTGCAGGGATCATGCTATTGCTATTGCTCCTGGCACCTCAAAAGTGGCAGTTGGGTTTTGGCCTTTTTGTGTCTCATTGTTCATAATTTGCCCCAACTGCTCATGCATGTAGTTATTATTTTTAGTCCCTTATAGTTTTTTTTTGTATTCTGTTGGTTGAGGAGATGTTTGTCCAGGCACAAGCACTCCAGTAAAGGGTCTCACGGCCCAGGCCATCTCATTACCATAAAGCTACAGTAATGAAGACACTGTGATTTAAACATTAGAATCAACAAATCAATCAATGGTGGGACTTCCCGGTGGTTAAGACTCCATGCTCCCAATGCAGGGGGCCCAGGTTCAATCCCCAGTCAGGGAACTAGATCCCACACGCTACAACGAAGATCCCACATGCCCCAACTAAGACCCAGTGCAGCCAAATAAATAAACAAAATAAATATTTTTTAAAAAGTCAGTGGGGGCTTCCCTGGTGGCGCAGTGGTTGAGAATCTGCCTGCCAATGCAGGGGACACGTGTTCGAGCCCTGGTCTGGGAAGATCCCACATGCTGCGGAGCAACTAGGCCCGTGAGCCACAATTACTGAGCCTGCGCGTCTAGAGCCTGTGCTCCGCAACAAGAGAGGCCACGATAGTGAGAGGCCCGCGCACCGCGATGAAGAGTGGCCCCCACTCGCCGCAACTAGAGAAAGCCCTCGCACAGAAACGAAAGACCTAACACAGCCAAAAATAAAAATAAATAAATAAAGAAAAAGAAACGAACACTCTAAAAAAAAAAAAAAAAAAAGTCAGTGGAATATACACCCACTTACAAGAAAAGCTTTTACAAGTGATAAAGGAATAACTAATATTCATAAGGAAAAAATTAACCTCTATCTCATCCACTATTCAAAAATTAATTTGAAATGGACTATAAGCCTAAACATAAAAGCTAAAACTGTAAAGTTTTTAGGTGAAAAAAAGGGGAATATTTTCATATTCCTAGAGTTTTCTTAGATAGGACGCAGAAAGTAATAGCCATAAAAGCAAAAGTTTATGAATTAGACTTCATGAAAATAAAAAATTGCAGCTCATGAAAAGACACCATTAAGGACTTCCCTGGTGGTGCAGTGGTTAAGAATCCGCCTGCCAATGCAGGGGACATGGGTTCAAGCCCTGGTCTGGGAAGATCCTACATGCCACGGAGCAATGAAGCCCGTGTGCCACAACTACTGAAGCCCGCACTCTAGAGCCCGTAAGCCACAACTACTGAGCCCGCACGCCTAGAGCCTGTGCTCCACCACAAGAGAAGCCACCGCAATGAGAAGCCTGTGCACCACAACAAAGAGTAGCCCCCACTCGCTGCAACGAGAGAAAGCCCGCGTGCAGCAACGAAGACCCAACACAGCAATAAATAAATAAATAAATAAATTTATTTAAAAAGAAAGAAAGAAAGAAAATGAATATGCAAACCACAGACCACAGAAAATATTCACAAAACACATCTGGCAAAGTACTGATACATATCACTACTGAACTCCTACACTCTATAATACAAAGATAAAGAACTCAAGGGGCAAAAGATTCAAGCAGGCACTTCACAATGGAAGATATACAAGTGGCTGGCCAATAAAAAATGAAAAAAGATTCAATATCATTAGTTACCTGGGACATGCAAATTACAACTACAATGAGATACTACTACAAATCCATCAGAAGGATTAAAATTAAAAAGATAGATAATAGCAAATGTTGGTGAGGACACTGTAAGTGAACCAAATGTGTCCCCTCGAAATTCACATAGAAATCCTAATTCAATGTGATGGGATTTGGAGATGGGGCCTTTGGGAGGTCTAATTAGGTCACGAGGGTAGAGATCCCATGAATGGCATTAGCACCCTAATAAGAGGCCAGAGAGCTGGCTAGCTCTCCACTATATGAGAGCATAATCAGAAAGAGGACCAAACCAGGAACCAAATTGGCCAGCACCTTCATCTTAGACTTCCCAGCTCCAGAACTGTGAAAAATAAATTTCTATTGTTTAAGTGACCCACTCCATACACTTTGTTACAGCAGCCCAAACTAACTAATGCAGAAGCCAGGATTTGTATATGTTGTTGCTGGGATTAGAAAATAATACAACCACTTTGGAAAATGATCTGGCAGTTTACTTTACAACCAAACATATACCTACTCTATGACGGAGCACTTCCACTCCTAATTATTTGTCCAAGAAAAATGAAAACATATGACCACAAAAATAAACTTGTACAAGAATCTTCACAGCAACTTTATTCAAAATAGCCAAAAGCTGGAAACAGCTGAGGGACCATGAACTGGAGAACAACCAACAAGGGAAGTGGATGGAGGAAGGGAGCCCACAATCAGCTCCACTCAGCTCTGCAGCACTGAGCTGGAAGTGATAAGAAATGCTGGTATTCTGCTCCTCCTGGAGGGATGCTTGACTGGGAGCTAGGGAGACAGGGAGCCCTGTCTTCCTGTCTTGGCCACACCCACTTGGAGTGGAGCTTCCCTCTTGCTGAGTTAGGGAGAGAGGAGAGCAAATTGTGGCTTCAGAGAACAAGGGAATTCCCTGGCGGTCCAGTGGTTAGGACTCCGCACTCTCACTGCCGAGGGTCTGGGTTCAATCCCTGGTGGGGGAACTAAAATCTCACAAGCCGTGCAGCACAGCCAAAAAAACAAGAAAGATTAAAAAAAAAAAAAAAGTATAGTAGAACAATAATTAAAAAGAAATAAACTACTAATAACCACAAAGGGATAAATCTGGAACATTATACTACATAAAATAAACTTGTACAAAAGAATACACACTGTATGATTACAGTTACGGGTTGCATTGTGTGCCCCCAAAAGATATGCTTAAGTGCTAACCCCTGTACCCAAGAACGTAATCTTATTTGGAAATAGGGTTGTTGTAGACATAATTGAGTTCATACTAGAGAAGGGTGGGCCCTTAATCTAATATCATTGGTGCCCTTGAAACAGAGACACAGAGAAGGGATGACTTTGTACAGACACATAGGGACAATGTCATGTGACTATGAAAGCAGAGGCTGGAGTTATGCAGCTGCAAGCCAAGAACACCAAGGACTGTCAGCAACACTCAGAAGCTAAGAGAAAGGCATGTAACAGATTCTCTCCGAGAGCCTTCAAGAGAACATGTGTCTGGACTCCTAGCCTCCAGAATTGTGAGCAAATAAAATCTGTTATTTTAAGCCACCTGATTTGTGGTAGTTTGTTATGGCAACCCTAGGAAACTAATAGGATTCCATTTATGTGAAGTTCTAGAGCAGACAAAACTCATCTATGGTGGGAAAAAGTAAAAACAGTTGTTGACTTTTGTGGGGTGGAGGTAGGGCTTAACTGGAAGGGACATGAGGGTAATTTCAGGTGTGATGGTAATGTTCTACATTTTTATAGGGGTTTGTGTTACAAAGGGTTATACTTATGTGAACACTCAGTGAAGATACAATTAAGATTTGTACATTTCAATTATACGTAAATTTTACAGTGAAAGAAAAAAATTATAAGCTAATATTGATCTTTAATAATATGTATAATTATTTGTGAAGATGTGGCACATATATACAATGGAATATTACTCAGCCATAAAAAGAAACGAAATTGAGTTAATTTGTAGTGAGGTGGATGGACCTAGAGTCTGTCATACAGAGTGAAGTAAGTCTGAAAGAGAAAAACAAATACCGTATGCTAACACATATATATGGAATCTAAAAAAAAAAAAAAAGTTCTGAAGAACTTAGGGGCAGGATAGGAATAAAGACACAGACATAGAGAATGGACTTGAGAACACGGGGACGGGGAAGGGTAAGCTGGGACAAAGTGAGAGAGTGGCATGGACATATATACACTACCAAATGTAAAATAGCTAGCTAGTGGGAAGCAGCCACATAGCATAGGGAGATCAGCTTGGTGCTTTGTGTCCACCTAGAGGGGTGGGATAGGGAGGGTGGGAGGGAGACGCAAGAGGGAAGAGATATGGGGATATATGTATATGTATAGCTGATTCACTTTGTTGTAAAGCAGAAACTAATACACCATTGTAAAGCAATCACACTCCAACAAAGATATTAAATAAAACAAAAAACAAAACAAAACAAAAATATATATACTTATATGTATATTTAAGGGGAAATGAAATGAAAAAAATAAATCAATGGATGGGTGGATGAAAAGATATATGACAACAAGTATAGCAAAACGTTAACTGTCACATCTGGTTATGGGTATATGAGAGTTCACCATAGAATTCTTTCAACTTTTCTCTATATTAAAATTTTTTCATAATAACATGCTGAAAAAAATGTAAGCATACTACCAAAATTTCTTTTAGAAAGAAAGGAGGGAAGGAAGGAACGAAAGAAAGAAGGGAGGGAAACAAAAACAAAAACAAAAACCAAGGGTTAGCAAGGTGTAACTACACCTCTCCGTACACTACCGGTAGGAGCGTAAATTGGTAAAACCATTTTGGAAAACTGCTTGGCAGTATCTCCTAAGGTTTACCCTACCTGTAACACCCACCAAGGGATAGTCTTAGGTTCTATTAAACATTCAAACTCAGAAAATGACCATAAGGCCATGTTTGGCATCAATCTAACACCATGAAAGCAAGCAAGCCAGGTAACCCTTACCCCACAGAAGCCAACATCTCTTGAGGCAACAGTACAGGCACAGGTTCCCCACAAGACACATGCCCAGTTACAATGGTCACTACACTCAAGAGAAGCACAAAGCATAGTATCCCAATCAGCATTATCATTCCTCCCAATAAAGACGTAATTTGTCAATCAGAAATAATTTTTACCACAACCAATGCTTGCTACCTAGTAACATCACTGACATTCTTACCCTCATTCTGTTTTGGGGGAAACAAAGCTAGAGATTTAATCAAAGGACAGATTTTCATATAGCACAGGAAAGGATTTAACTCTTTATCCACATTCTATGACCCCCAAATCCCACTCTATGTCCAACAGAAATGTAGACATATGTTCACCAAAATACAAGTATAAAAATGTTCACAGTAACACTATTCGTAACAGCCTAACAGGATACAGAATTTTTCATTGCTTTCACTATTTAATATTTATATAACATAGTACTATGAAGCAATGAAAATAAACTGTAACCACATGTATCTCATCAATCTAACCATGAGCTGAAGAAGCCCCACACAAGAGTACATGATTCCATTTTTAAAAAGGTTCAGAAACAGGCAAATATGATCCATGGCGTTACAGGCCTGAATAACATCAACCATTACAGGAATACTGAGTGAAGAGATTCTGCAAGAGGGCCACAGAGAGGATTCAGGAGTTCTGGCAAAGTTCTGGGTCTTGAATGTAGTACTGGTTACATAGACATGTTCACTCTGAAAATTCACCGAACTGTAGACTTATGATTTGTACACTTTTGCATGTACATGTCAATAGAATTTACATGAAAAACAAAGTAAAGAGGATCAACTTCCAGAATCGTAGAGTAAGGAGATCTGCAGCCTTTTTCTTCAACAAAACAACCGTAACTGGAGAAAGGTATAAAAAAACTGGTAGAATAAAGTTCCTGAAAATTGTCCTAAGAGCCCACAGCGAAAGAAGAAATATTTCCCCCCCCACACCAAATTTACTAAATCTCAGCAAAAAGAGTGAGAATCTGTGGCACTGCAGCCACAACTGCTCTGCCCCTCCATAACTCAACAAGAATGAAGCTCCACTCCAAATGGGTGTGTCAAGACAGGAAGACAGCTCTTGCGAGAGCACCAGAATCACAACTGGCTGCTGGACAATCATTGACAGGAAGACCCTGGACTTCACCAAGGAGGATACCCCACATCCAAGGACAGAGGAGAAGCCACAGTGAGATGGTAGGAGGGGTGCAATCAGAGTAAAATCTAATCCCATAACTGCTGGGTGGGTGACTCACAGACTGGCAAACACTTATACCACAGAAGTCCACCCACTGGAGTGAAGGTTCTGAGCCCCACGTCAGGCTTCCCAACCTGGGGGTCCGGCAACGGGAGGAGGAATTCCTAGAGAATCAGGCTTTGAAGCCTAGTGGGAATTGATTGCAGGACTTCAACAGGACTGGGGGAAACAGAGACCCCACTCTTGGAGGGCACACACAAAGTAGTGTGCGCATCGGGACCCAGGGGAAGGAGCAGTGACCCTGGGGGAGACTGAACCAGACCTACCTGCTGGTGTTGGGGGGTCTCCTGCAGAGGTGGGGGGTGGCTCTGTTTCACTGTGGGGACAAGGACTCTGGCAGCGGAGGTTCTGGGAAGTGCTCCTTGACGTGAGTCCTCCCAGAGTCTGCCATTAACCCCACCAAAGAGCCCAGGTAGGCTCCAGTGTTGGGTTGCCTCAGGCAAAACAACCAACAGGGAGGGAACCCAGCCCCACCTATCAACAGTCAAGTGGATTAAAGGTTTACTGAGCTCTGACCGCCACAGCAACAGTCAGCTCTACCCACCACCAGAGCCTCCCATCAAGCCTCTTAGATAGCCTCAACCACCAGAGGGCAGACAGCAGAAGCAAGAAAAACTACAATCCTGCAGCCTGTGGACCAAAAACCACAGTTACAGAAAGATAGACAAGATGAAAAGCCAGAGGGCTATGTACCTGATGAAGGAACAAGAAAAAACCCCAGAAAAACAACTAAATGAAGTGGAGATAGGCAACCTTCCAGAAGAAGAATTCAGAATAATGATAGTGAAGATGATCCAGGACCTCGGAATAAGAATGGAGGCAAAGATTGAGAAGATGCAAGAAATGATTAACAAAGACCTAGAAGAATTAAAGAACAAACAAACAGAGATGACCAATACAATAACTGAAATGAAAACTACACTAGAAGGAATCAATAGCAGAATAACTGAGGCAGAAGAACGGATAAGTGACCTGGAAGACAGAATGATGGAATTCACTGCTGCGGAACAGACTAAAGAAAAAAGAATGAAAAGAAATGAAGACAGCCTAAGAGACCTCTGGGACAACATTAAACGCAACAACATTCGCATTATAGGGGTCCCAGAAGGTGAAGAGAGAGAGAAAGGACCAGAGAAAATATTTGAAGAGATTATAGTCAAAAACTTCCCTAACATGGGAAAGGAAATAGCCACCCAAGTCCAGGAAGCGCAGAGAGTCCCATACAGGATAAACCCAAGGAGAAACACGCCGAGACACATAGTAATCAAAGTGGCAAAAATTAAAGACAAAGAAAAATTACTGAAAGCAGCAAGGGAAAAATGACAAATAACATACAAGGGAACTCCCATAAGGTTAACAGCTGATTTCTCAGCAGAAACTCTGCAAGCCAGAAGGGAGTGGCATGATATACTTAAAGTGATGAAAGGGAAGAACCTACAACCAAGATTACTCTACCCGGCAAGGATCTCATTTAGATTTGATGGAGAAATCAAAAGCTTTACAGACAAGCAAAAGCTAAGAGAATTCAGCACCACCAAACCAGCTCTACAACAAATGCTAAAGGAACTTCTCTAAGTGGGAAACACAAGAGAAGAAAAGGACCTACAAAAACAAATCCAAAACGATTAAGAAAATGGTCATAGGAACATACATATCGATAATTACCTTAAACATGAATGGATTAAATGCCCCAACCAAAAGACATAGACTGGCTGAATGGATACAAAAACAAGACCCATATATATGCTGTCTACAAAAGACCCACGTTAGACCTAGGGACACATACAGACTGAAAGTGAGGGGATGGAAAAAGATATTCCATGCAAATGGAAATCAAAAGAAAGCTGGAGTAGCTATACTCATATCAGATAAAATAGACTTTAAAATAAAGAATGTTACAAGAGACAAGGAAGGACACTACAGAATGATCAAGGGATCAATGCAAGAAGAAGATATAACAATTATAAATATATATGCACCCAACATAGGAGCACCTCAATACATAAGACAACTGCTAACAGCTATAAAAGAGGAAATTGACAGTAACACAATCATAGTAGGGGACTTTTAACACCTCACTTACACCAATGGACAGATCATCCAAAATGAAAATAAATAAGGAAGCAGAAGCTTTAAATGATACAATAGACCAGATAGATTTAATTGATATATATAGGACATTCCATCCAAAAACAGCAGATTACATGTTCTTCTCAAGTGTGCACGGAACATTCTCCAGGATAGATCACATCTTGGGTCACAAATCAAGCCTCAGTAAATTTAAGAAAATTGAAATCATATCAAGCATCTTTTCTAACCACAACGCTATGAGATTAGAAATGAATTACAGGGAAAAAGACGTAAAAAAGACAAACACATGGAGGCTAAACAATACGTTACTAAATAACCAAGAGATCACTGAAGAAATCAAAGAGGAAATAAAAAAATACCTAGAGACAAATGACAATGAAAACACGACGACCCAAAACCTATGGGATGCAGCGAAAGCAGTTCTAAGAGGGAAGTTTATAGCTATACAAGCCTACCTCAAGAAACAAGAAAAATCTCAAGTAAACAATCTAACCTTACACCTAAAGAAACTAGAGAAAGAAGAACAAACAAAACCCAAAGTTAGCAGAAGGAAAGAAATCTTAAAGATCAGAGCAGAAATAAATGAAATAGAAACAAAGAAAACAATAGCAAAGATCAATAAAACTAAAAGTTGGTTCTTTGAGAAGATAAACAAAATTGATAAGCCATTAGCCAGACTCATCAAGAAAAAGAGGGAGAGGACTCAAATCAATAAAATCAGAAATGAAAAAGGAGAAGTTAAAACAGACACTGCAGAAATACAAAGCATCCTAAGAGACTACTACAAGCAACTTTGTGCCAATAAAATGGACAACCTGGAAGAAATGGACACATTTTTAGAAAGGTATAACCTTCCAAGACTGAACCAGGAAGAAACAGAAAATATGAACAGACCAATCACAAGTAATGAAATTGAAACTATGATTAAAATTCTTCCAACAAACAAAAGTTCAGGACCAGATGGCTTCACAGGTGAATTCTATCAAACATTTAGAGAAGAGCTAACACCTATCCTTCTCAAACTCTTCCAAAAAATTGCAGAGGAAGGAACACTCCCAAACTCATTCTATGAGGCCACCATCACCCTGATACCAAAACCAGACAAAGACACTACAAAAAAAGAAAATTACAGACCAATATCACTGATGAATATAGATGCAAAAATCCTCAACAAAATACTAGCAAACAGAATCCAACAACACATTAAAAGGATCATACACCACGATCAAGTGGGATTTATCCCAGGGATGCAAGGATTCTTCAATATACGCAAATCAATCAATGTGATACACCATATTAACAAATTGAAGAATAAAAACCATATGATCATCTCAATAGATGCAGAAAAAGCTTTTGACAAAATTCAACAACCATTTATGATAAAAACTCTCCAGAAAGTGGGCATAGAGGGAACCTACCTCAACATAATAAAGGCCATATATGACAAACCCACAGCAAACATCATTCTCAATGGTGAAAAACTGAAAGCATTTCCTCTAAGATCAGGAACGAGACAAGGATGTCCACTCTCACCACTATTATTCAACATACTTCTGGAAGTCCTAGCCACGGCAATCAGAGAAGAAAAAGAAATAAAAGGAATACAAATTGGAAAAGAAGAAGTAAAACTGTCACTGTTTGCGGATGACATGATACTATACATAGAGAATCCTAAAACTGCCACCAGAAAACTGCTAGAGCTAATTAATGAATATGGTAAAGTTGCAGGATACAAAATTAATGCACAGAAATCTCTTGCATTCCTATACACTAATGATGAAAAATCTGAAAGAGAAATTATGGAAACACTCCCATTTACCATTGCAACAAAAAGAATAAAATACCTAGGAATAAACCTTCCTAGGGAGACAAAAGACCTGTATGCAGAAAACTATAAGACACTGATGAAAGAAATTAAAGATGATACCAACAGATGGAGAGATATACCATGTTCTTGGATTGGAAGAATCAACATTGTGAAAATGAGTATACTACCCAAAGCAATCTACAGATTCAATGCAATCCCTATCAAATTACCAATGGCATTTTTTACGGAGCTAGAACAAATCATCTTAAAATTTGTATGGAGACACAAAAGACCCCGAATAGCCAAAGCAGTCTTAAGGGAAAAAAATGGAGCTGGAGGAATCAGACTCCCTGACTTCAGACTATACTACAAAGCTACAGTAATCAAGACAATATGGTACTGGCACAAAAAGAGAAACATAGATCAATGGAACAAGATAGAAAGCCCAGAGATTAACCCACGCACCTATGGTCAACTAGTCTATGACAAAGGAGGCAAAGATATACAATGGAGAAAAGACAGTCTCTTCAACAAGTGGTGCTGGGAAAACTGGACAGCTACATGTAAAAGAATGAAATTAGAATACTCCCTAACACCATACACAAAAATAAACTCAAAATGGATTAGAGACCTAAATGTAAGACCGGACACTATAAAACTCTTAGAGGAAAACATAGGAAGAACACCCTTTGACATAAATCACAGCAAGATCTTTTTTGATCCACCTCCTAGAGTAATGGAAATTAAAAACAAAAATAAACAAATGGGACCTAATGAAACTTCAAAGCTTTTGCACAGCAAAGGAAACCATAAACAAGACGAAAAGACAACCCTCAGAATGGGAGAAAATATTTGCAAACGAATCAACGGACAAAGGATTAATCTCCAAAATATATAAACAGCTCATTCAGCTCAATATTAAAGAAACAAACACCCCAATCCAAAAATGGGCAGAAGACCTAAATAGACATTTCTCCAAAGAAGACATACAGACGGCCACGAAGCACATGAAAAGATGCTCAACATCACTAATTATTAGAGAAATGCAAATGAAAACTACAATGAGGTATCACCTCACTCCTGTTAGAATGGGCATCATCAGAAAATCTACAAACAACAAATGCTGGAGAGGGTGTGGAGAAAAGGGAACCCTCTTGCACTGCTGGTGGGAATGTAAATTGATACAGCCACTATGGAGAACAATATGGAGGTTCCTTAAAAAACTAAAAATAGAATTACCATATGACCCAGCAATCCCACTACTGGGCATATACCCAGAGAAAACCGTAATTCAAAAAGACACATGCACCCCAATGTTCATTGCAGCACTATTTACAATAGCGAGGTCATGGAAGCAACCTAAATGCCCATCAACAGACGAATGGATAAAGAAGATGTGGTACATATATACAATGGAATATTACTCAGCCATAAAAAGGAACGAAATTGAGTCATTTGTTGAGAAGTGGATGGATCTAGAGACTGTCATACAGAGTGAAGTAAGTCAGAAAGAGAAAAACAAATATCGTATATTAATGCATGTATGTGGACCCTAGAAAAATGGTACAGATGAGCCGGTTTGCAGGGCAGAAGTTGAGACACAGATGTAGAGAATGGACATATGGACACCAAGGGGGGAAAACTGCGGTGGGGTGGGGATGGTGGTGTGCTGAATTGGGGGATTGGGATTGACATGTATACACTGATGTGTATAAAATTGATGCCTAATAAGAACCTGCAATATAAAAAAACAAACAAACAAAACAATACTAAACTTTCATTGGGTTATTTGTATGGAAATATGTTAATATAAATGTTTCAGACATTAAAAAAAAAAAAAAAAAAAAAGACAGGAAGACAGGGCTCCCTGTCTCCCTAGCTCCCAGTCAAGGGGTACAGTATCCCTCCAGGAGGAGCAGCATACCAGCATTTCTTATCACTTCCAGCTCAGTGCTGCAGAGCTAAGTGGAGCTGATTGTGGGCTCTGCTCTTCCAACCACTTCCCACTCAGGCATAATATGGAACAATAACGGGGCCCCACTGTCCTCATCACAGCTCACTCATAGGTCCAAAGGTTTTAGGAGAGGCAAGACAAGGAGAACAGACTACCATGCCTGTCCACTGGCATATTCCTAAAGAGAGAAGTAAGCCATTGTCTCTGCCTCCAGCTCCAGAGCAGTGGCTCAGAGATTTTGCCAAGGGAAAGAACTGAGGGCTCCAAAGATTTCCCTCAAAGAAAATGACTTTATTTGGAACAGAATATGGATTAGTTCGAGCCTAAAGGCACTCTTGAAAACAATGGCAATTTTAGTGGTAAACACTTAAAGAGAAGGCAGGGTGGGACTTCTCTGCTGACGCAGTGGTTAAGAATCCGCCTGCCAATGCAGGGGACACGGGTTCGAGCCCTAGTCCAGGAAGATCCCACATGCTGTGGAGCAACTAAGCCTGTGCACCACAACTATTGAGCCTGCGATCCACAGCCCGTGACCCACAACTACTAAGCCCGTGTACCACAACTACTGAAGTCCGCGTGCCTAGAGCCCATGCTCTACAACAAGAGAAGCCACGGCAATGAGAAGCCCACGCACTGCAACAAGGAGTAGCCCCTGCTCGCCACAACTAG
The DNA here is from genome assembly GCF_028023285.1 of Balaenoptera ricei. Classification (NCBI taxonomy): domain Eukaryota; kingdom Metazoa; phylum Chordata; class Mammalia; order Artiodactyla; family Balaenopteridae; genus Balaenoptera; species Balaenoptera ricei. The sequence goes on along the minus strand of NC_082642.1, from coordinate 89,391,885 downwards.
CGAAAGCCCGTGCACAGCAACAAAGATCCAACGCAGCCAAAAATAAATAAATAAATAAATTTATTTAAAAAAAAAAAAAAGAGAAGGCAGGGTGGAGTGATGTCAGCAAAATGGCAGAGCAGGCAGCTCCAAGCTCTCATCCCTCCATAGAAATGTCAAAAAAGCAAGGAGAAACTACCAGAGCCAACACTCTCAGAACCCTGGAAAACAAAGGTTTATAGCAACCAAGAAAATGGTGAACCAAGAAAATGGCAACTTCAGGAAGACTGGTTCAAGATGGTGGAATAGAAGGAGTTGTGCTCACTCCCTCTTGCGAGAGCACTGAAATCACAAATAACTACTGAACAATCATCAACAGGAAGACACTGGAGCTCACCAAAAAAGATACCCCACATCCAAACACAAGGAAGCCACAATGAGACAGTAGGAAGGGCGCAATCAGAATAAAATCAAATCCCATAACTGCTGGGTGGGTGACTCACAAACTGGAGAACACTTATACCACAGAAGTCCACCCACCGGAGTGAAGGTTCTGAGCCCCACGTCAGGCTTCCCAACCTCGGGGTGCGGCAATGGGAGGAGGAATTCCTAGAGAATCAGACTTTGAAGTCTAGTGGGATTTGATTGCAGGACTTTGACAGGACTGGGAGAAACAGAGACTCTACTCTGGGAGGGCACACACAAAGTAGTGTGCGCATCAGGACCCAGGGGAAGGAGCAGTGACCCCATAGGAGACTGAACCAGACCTAGCTGCTAGTGTTGAAAGGTCTTCTGCAGAGGCAGGGGGTGGCTGTGGATCATCATGGGGACAAGGACACTGGCAGCAGAAGTTCTGGGAAGTACTCCTTGGCGTGAGTCCTCCCAGAGTCGGCCATTAGCCCCACCAAAGAGCCGTGTAGGCACCAGTGCTGGGTCGCCTCAGGCCAAACAACCAACAGGGAGGGAACCCAGCCCCACCCATCAGCAGACAAGAGGATTAGTTTTACTGAGCTCTGTCCATCAGAGCAACACCAAGCTCTACCCACCGTCAGTCCCTCCCATCAGGAAGCTTGCACAAGCCTCTTAGATAGCCCCATCCACCACGAGCCAGACAGCAGAAGAAACAAGAACTACAATTCTGCAGCCTGTGGAAGGAAAACCACATTCACAGAAAGATAGACAAAATGAAAAGGCAGGGCTTCCCTGGTGGCGCAGTGGTTGAGAATCTGCCTGCTAATGCAGGGGACACGGGTTCGCGCCCGGGTCTGGGAAGATGCCACATGCCACGGAGCAACTAGGCCCGTGAGCCACAACTACTGAGCCTGTGCGTCTGGAGCCTGTGCTCCGCAACAAAAATAGGCCACAATAGTGAGAGGCCCGCGCACCGCGATGAAGAGTAGCCCCCGCTTGCCGCAACTACAGGAAGCCCTAGCACAGAAATGAAGACCCAACATAGTAATCTAACCCTAATCAATAAAAATAAATCTTTAAAAATAAATAAATAAATAAATAAAAAAGATCGCTTTTAAAAAAAAAAAAATGAAAAGGCAGAGGACGTTGTACCAGATGAAGAAACAAGATAAAACCCCAGAAAAACAACTAAATGAACTGCAGATAGGCAACCTTCCAGAAAAAGAATTCAGAATAATGATAGTGAAGATGATCCAGGACCTCGGAAAAAGAATGGAGGCAAAGATGGAGAAGATGCAAGAAATGTTTAACAAAGAGCTAGAAGAATTAAAGAACAAACAAACAGAGATGAATAATACAATAACTGAAATGAAAAGTATGCTAGAAGGAATCAATAGCAGAATAACTGAGGCAGAAGAACAGATAAGTGACCTGGAAGACAGAATGGTGGAATTCACTGCTGTGGAAGAGAATAAAGAAAATAGAATAAAAAGAAATGAAGACAGCCTAAGAGACATCTGGGACAACATTAAACGCAACAACATTTGCATTATAGGGGTCCCAGAAGGAGAAGAGAGAAAGGACCTGAGAAAATATTTGAAGAGATTATAGCTGAAAACTTCCCTAACATGGGAAAGGAAATAGCCACCCAAGTCCAGGAAGCGCAGAGAGTCCCAGGCTGGATAAACCCAAGGAGAAACACGCCAAGACACGCAGTAATCAAACTGACAAAAATTAAAGACAAAGAAAAATTATTGAAAGCAACAGGGAAAAAATGACAAATAATATACAAGGGAACTCCCATAAGGTTAACAGATGATTCCTCAGCAGAAACTCTACAAGCCAGAAGGGAATGGCACAATATATTTAAAGTGATGAAAGGGAAGAAACTACAACCAAGATTACTCCACCCAGCAAGGCTCTCATTCAGATTCAACGGAGAAATCAAAAGCTTTACAGACAAGCAAAAGCTAAGAGAATTCAGCACCACCAAACCACCTCTACAACAAATGCTAAAGGAACTTCTCTAAGTGGGAAACACAAGAGAAGAAAAGGACCTACAAAAACAAACCCACAACAATTAAGAAAATGGTAATAGGAACATAATTATCGATAATTACCTTAAATATGAATGGATTAAATGCTCCAACCAAAAGACACAGGCTCAATGAATGGATACAAAAACAAGACCCATATATATGCTGCCTACAAGAGTCCCATTTCAGACCTAGGGACACATACAGACTAAAAGTGCGGGGAAGGAAAAAGATATTCCATGCAAATGGAAATCAAAAAGAAAGCTGGAGTAGCAATATTCATATCAGATAAAATACACTTTAAAATAAAGAATGTTACAAGAGACAAGGAAGGACACTACATAATGATCAAGGGCTCTATCCAAAAAGAAGATATAACAATTATAAATATATATGCACCCAACACAGGAGCACCTCAATACCTAAGGCAATTGCTAACAGCTATGAAAGAGGAAAACGACAGTAACACAATAATAGTGGGGGACTTTAACACTTCACTTACTCCAATGGACAGATCATCCAGCCAGAAAATTAATAAGGAGACACAAGCTTTAAATGACACAATAGATCAGATAGATTTAATTGATATTTATAGGACATTCCATCCAAAAACAGCAGATTACACTTTCTTCTCAAGTGCACATGGAACATTCTCCAGGATAGATCACATCTTGGGTCACAAATCAAGCCTCGATAAATTTAAGAAAATTGAAATCATACCAAGAATCTTTTCCGACCACAGCGCTATGAGATTAGAAATCAATTACAGGGATAAAAACGTAAAATACACAAAAACATGGAGGCTAAACACTATGAAACTAAATAACCAAGACATCACTGAAGAAATCAAAGAGGAAATCAAAAAATACCTACAGACAAATTACAACAAAAACACAATGATCCAAAACCCATGGGATGCAGCAAAAGCAGTTCTAACAGGGACGTTGACAGCAATACAAGCCTACCTCAAGAAACAAGAAAAATCTCAAATAAACAATCTAAACTTACAACTAAAGGAACTAGAGAAAGAAGAACAAACAAAACCCAAAGTTAGTAGCAGGAAAGAAATCATAAAGATCAGAGCAGAAATAAATGAAAAAGAAACAAAGAAAACAATGGCAAAGATGAAAAAAACTAAAAGCTGGTTCTCTTTGAGAAGATAAACAAAATTGATAAACCTTTAGCCAGACTCATCACAAAAAAGAGGGAGACGACTCAAATCAATGAAATTAGAAATGAAAAAGGAGAACTTAGACACCACAGAAATACAAAGCATCCTAAGAGACTACTACAAGCAACTCTATGCCAATAAAATGGGCAACCTGGAAGAAATGGACAAATTCATAGAAAAGTATAACCTTCCAAGACTGAACCAGGAAGAAACAGAAAATATGAACAGACCAATCACAAGCAATGAAATTGAAACTGTGATTAAAATTCTTCCAACAACAAAAGTCCAGGACCAGATGGCTTTACAGGTGAATTCTATCAAACATTTAGAGAAGAGCTAACACCCATCCTTCTCAAACTCTTCCAAAAAATTGCAGAGGAAGGAACACTCACAAACTCATTCTATGAGGCCACCATCACCCTGATACCAAAACCAGACAAAGACACTACAAAAAAAGAAAATTACAGACCAATATCACTGATGAATATAGATGCAAAAATCCTCAACAAAATACTAGCAAACAGAATCCAACAACACATTAAAAGGATCATACACCATGATCAAGTGGGATTTATCCCAGGGATGCAAGGATTCTTAAATATATGCAAATCAATCAATGTGATACACCATATTAACAAATTGAAGAATAAAAACCATATTACCATCTCAACAGATGCAGAAAAGGCTTTTGACAAAATTCAACACCATTTATGATGAAAACTCTCCAGAAAGTGGGCATAGAGGGAACCTACCTCAACATAATAAAGGCCATATACGACAAACCCACAGCAAACATCATTCTCAATGGTGAAAAACTGAAAGCATTTCCTCTAAAATCAGGAACAAGACAAGGATGTCCACTCTCACCACTATTATTCAACATAGTTTTGGAAGTCCTAGCCACGGCAATCAGAGAAGAAAAAGAAATAAAAGGAATACAAATTGGAAAAGAAGAAGTAAAACTGTCACTGTTTGCAGATGACATGTTACTATACATAGAGAATCCTAAAGATGCTACCAGAAAACTACTAGAGCTAATCAATGAAGTTGGTAAAGTTGCAGGATACAAAATTAATGCACAGAAATCTCTTGCATTCCTATACACTAATGATGAAAAATCTGAAAGAGAAATTAAGGAAACACTCCCATTTACCATTGCAACAAAAAGAATAAATTACCAAGGAATAAACCTTCCTAGGGAGACAAAAGACCTGTATGCAGAAAACTATAAGACACTGATGAAAGAAATTAAAGATGATACCAACAGCTGGAGAGATATACAATGTTCTTGGATTGGAAGAATCAATATTGTGAATATGACTATACTACCCAAAGCAATCTACAGATTCAGTGCACTCCCTATCAAATTACCAGTGGCATTTTTCACAGAATTAGAACAAAAAAATCTTAAAATTTGTATGGAGACACAAAAGACCCCAAATAGTCAAAGCAGTCTTGAGGGAAAAAAACAGAGTTGGAGGAATCAGACTCCCTGACTTCAGACTACACTACAAAGCTTCAGTAATCAAGACAATATGGTACTGGCACAAGAACAGAAATATAGATCAATGGAACAGGATAGAAAGCCCAGAGATAAAGCCACACACCTATGGTCAACTAATCTATGACAAAAGAGGCAAGGATATACAATGGAGAAAAGACAGTCTCTTCAACAAGTGGTGCTGGGAAAACTGGACAGCTACATGTAAAAAAATGAAATCAGAACACCATACACAAAAATGAACTCAAAATGGATTAGAGACCTAAATTTAAGACCAGACACTATAAAACTCTGAGAGGAAAACATAGGAAGAACAGTCTTTGACATAAATCACAGCAAGATCTTTTTTGATCCACCTCCTAAGGTAATGGAAATAAAAACAAAAATAAACAAATGGGACTTAATGAAACTTAAAAGCTTTTGCAAAGCAAAGGAAACTACAAACAAGACAAAAAGACAACCCTCAGAATGGGAGAAAATATGTGCAAACCGAATCAACGGACAAAGGATTAATCTCCAAAATATATAAACAGCTCAAGCAGCTCAATATTAAAAAAACAAACAACCCAATCCAAAAATGGGCAGAAGACCTAAATAGACATTTGTCCAAGGAAGACATACAGATGGCCAAGAAGCACATGAAAAGCTGCTCAACATCACTAATTATTAGAGAAATGCAAATCAAAACTACAGTGAGGTATCACCTCACACCAGTTAGAATGGGCATCATCAGAAAATCTACAAACAGCAAATGCTGGAGAGGCTGTGGAGAAAAGGGACCCCTCTTGCACTGGTGGTGAGAATGTAAAGTGATACAGCCACTATAGAGAACAGTATGGAGGTTCCTTAAAAAACTAAAAATAGAAGTACCATATGACCCAGCAATCCCACTAACTGGGCACATACTCAGAGAAAACCATAATTCAAAAAGACACATGCACCCCAATGTTCACTGCAGCACTATTTACAATAGCCAAGACATGGAAGCAACCCAGATGCCCATTGACAGAGAAATGGATAAAGAAGTTATGGTACGTATATACAATGGAATATTACTCAGCCATAAAAAGGAACGAAATTGGGTCATTTGTAGAGATGTGGATGGATCTAGAGACTGTCATACAGAGTGAAGTAAGTCAGAAAGAGAAAAACAAATATAGTATATTAACACATATATGTGGAACCTAGAAAAATGGTACAGATGAACCGGTTTGCAGGGCAGAAATAGAGATACAGATGTAGAGAACAAACATATGGACACCAAGGGGGGAAAAGTGGCAGGGTGGGTGGTGGTGGTGGGATGAATTGGGAGATTGGGATTGACATATATACATTAAGATGTATAAAACAGATAACTAATAAGAACCTGCTGTATAAAAAATAAATAAAATAAAATAGAAAAATTTTTTAAAAAATGTCTTGCTGTTTCCAATGGGGTTTTTTAGTGGTTTGGCTAAGATATATCTTTATGGAGATCCTAGTGTTGTATCTCTCTTATTCTTCTAAAGCCGAGTAAATGTGAATTATAACATTAAATGTTAAAAAAAAAAAGAAAAAGAAAAAGCCAATCTCAAAAGCAGTACGAAAATTTTGGGGACACTTTACTTATTCTTGGCCCATACCCTCCTCAGCATACTGGCAGTCTTTAAGAGGGAAACCCACGTTCTCAGATTGGGACACTGGTTCCTGGTTTGGAGGGAAATGAGCAGACTCAGGGCAAGATACATGCTCAGAAAACATCTGAGAAGACCCTAAGCTTTCACCTTGGGCTGATCCCAGGCTCAATTCAAGGCTGGCTAAGCGTTGAAGGACAGCCTGGGCACCAAGACAATGTGCCAAGACAGAGAAGTGTTTCTTTGTTTTGTTTCTTTTTCTTGTTTTTTCAGCTCCTGACATTCAAAGAAATCTGTCAAAACACTAACCAAACACAAACTAAGATAAAGACTTGGTGACCACACACATTAAGGAATACAGTCTTTGCAAAAATAGTTTGGGAAACTCAGTAACAAATGGCCTATTATAGCCTTCAACAATCAAAAAAATGGTAAACCCCAGGGAAAGGGAAGAATATGCTTCCCAGAGTTACCACATTGTAATATTCAAATGTTCAATTTTCTCCAAAAAACCAACCACAAGGCATACTAAGAAACAAGAAAGTTTGGACAATTCAAAGGAACAAAATAAACGAACAGAAACCATCCCTAAGGAAGTCTAGACATCAGACTTACTAAACAAAAACTTAAAAATAACTGTCTTATCAACAAATGGCACCAGGAAAACGAGATATCCACATGTAAAAGAATGAAGTTGGACCTTTCCCTCACACCATATACAAAAATCAACTCAAAATGGGTTAAAAACTTAGGGACTTCCCTGGCAGTCCACTGGTTAAGACTCTGCGCTTCCAATGAAGGGGCGCAGGTTCAATCCCTGGTCAGGGAACTAAGATCCCACATGCTGCATAGCACGGGTTGGGGAGGGGGGGCGGTAAAAAAAGGATATACAACCCAGTAAGAAAAAAATGAGCCTGAGATCTGAACAGACACTTTACCAAAAGAGACAGACAGCAAAAAAGCACATGAAAAGATGCTCATATCAAAACTTGTCAGATTGCAAATTTTAAATACACTCAGTTACTGCACATTAATTATACTTCAACAAAGCTATAATTATATTTCAATAAAGCCATGACATTTAAAAAAATAAACTTAAATAGCACTCACAAAAAAGCAAACAGATGTGCTCACGTGACATGCAATGGCTTGGACTGACTACAGATAATAACACTGTGTATCATGAAGGCTGATTTTAAAGAATGACATTATGATGGACTCTAATGTTAGTTTCCTATTTCACATCCAGTCTTCTTTGCTTCCTTATTAAAAGAACCTCAACTGTGTACAAGAAAATGTGTCCAGCTAAAACAAGCAGAACTCTTATCTGTGGCTGTTTTACCTTTGGAATAGAGACACCACCCCCTTCCTCCTTGTCCATGCTGAAGACGGGAGCACAGCATCTGTACTGTGACCATGAGGACAAAAGCCAATACTAAGGATGGAGGGGGAAAAAAAGGGGAGGAACCTGGTTCCTTGATGACATCCACATGAGTCAAGTCCTAGACTGCTTGCCTCTGAACTTCTTGTTGAGAAAAGATGTCTTCCTTGTTTAAGCCATTATTTGTTGCTGTGTCTCTTGCACAGAGTTGATCAAAATTTGTTACATTCAGAGAATTTAGTTCAGAAGTGGGGTCTGAGGTACTAGTCACCCAAATAAGCCCTATGTAACTGTCCAATTTTATGGTCCCACTCTTTTCCCTACTAAGTCCCTTAACTTTTACAAGAGATCTAGTGAGGTTTTAAACTCAATTTATGTTGTTAATTCATCAACTCACAAGCTCAGGCTCTGGTTTTTGACAGTATCAGCCTATGTCTGCAAAAGATGAGAAAACTCTCTTAGGGAAATCACAGAAACTTCCTGGGTTTTGTAATGCCTTAAGAAAGAATTCTACTTACGTAAAACTTCTGAGTAATGGAGGGGGGGAAGAAAAGAAATCTATACAAACCCTTGGCAAGCACCCATAGCCTCTCCTTAAATGGGCACTTTATTCTAGGTAATAACTTAAGGAACTGTTTCATCACTGCATGATATTGGACTGCTAAAGTCACATCCTCTGTAACTAATTTTATCCTCACTGCCATCAAACCCAAACAGTTCCTACAATCAATGTGAGATTCCCATATCTTTGAAGGTCTCCTACTTGCAACTAATCTTGCTATCAATTATCAAATAGGTCTGCCTAGTAATAGCATATTATAGAAATTAAATATAGAAATAATCTTTGGGTGGGCCTGAGACCCAGGTCTTAAAGGTATGTAATCAGCAATAATGCCCAATTACAGCATAAGAGTTGTTCTAGCAAAAATACCATTTCCGCTGCTGCTTAGACCTGGATTCCAACAGTCCAAGCAGTGCTGCCCCTGAAGAAGTGGGTTTCTCTGTTACCAGGCTTGCTGATCAGTCTTCCTGCTCACTGCTACATAGTCACATTGTTTACTTCTAACTCCAGGTCTTAGGTCACACGCCTGACCCTAGGAGATGGGAAGAATGAATCCTGTAATTTCATTGAGAAGAGAGAACCCTTACGTAGGAAACTATCAAAATGTAAGATGTTGTGCAGCCACAAATTGTAACTGTCCACCACTTACATTGTTATCTTTACCATCTTAACCTCAAACATTTTACACAAGACACTTCTACACAGTGACAGTTAACTGCCCATCACCACTTTTTAGTCATACTTACTGAACGGCCACCTAAAACTACATATAAAGCACCTGAAGAAAACAGGGGAAAAGTTTCATGACATGGGATTTAGCAATGATTTCTTGGATATAACACCAAAAGCACAAGTAACAAAAGTAAAAACAGACAAATGGGACTACATCAAACTTAAAATACTTCTGTGCATCAAAGGACGCAATCAATAAAGTGAAATGGCAACCTATGGAATGAGAAAATATTTGCAAATCATATCTGATAAGGGGTTAACTCCATAATATATTAGGAATACTAACAACTCAATAACAAAAAACCAAATACCCGATTAAAAAATGAGCGAAGGACTTAAATAAACATCTTTCCAAAGATATGCAATGGCGAATAAGCACATGAAAAGATGCTCAAAATCATTAGTCATTAGGGAAATGCAAATCAAAACCACAATGGGATAGCATCTCCCACCTACTAGGATGGCTGTGTCAAACAAACAAAACAAAACCATAAAGTAACAAATGCTGACAAAGATATTCTAAAAAGGAACCCTTGCACACTGCTGGTGGGAGTGTTTAAGATTGCACAGCTGCTATGGAAGAGTATATCAGTTCCTCAAAAAATTAAACATAGAATTACCATATGATCCAACAGTTCCTTTCTGGGTACATACCCAAAAGAGTTGAAAGCCGGGATACAGACCCTTGTACACCAATGTTCATAGCAGCATTATTCACAATAGCCAAAAGGTGGAAGCCAAAGATGGAAGTAACCCAAAGATCCATTGACAGATGAATGCAAAAACAAAGCATGGTAAATACATACAATGAAATATTATTTAGCCATAGAAAGGAATGAAATTCTGACACATGCTACAACATGGATGAACTCTGACATTATGCTAAGTGAAAGAAGGTGGTGATCATTTTGTAGTGTATAAAAATATCAAATCACTGCCGTACACCTGATACCAATACTGTAAGTCAATTATACTTCAATTTTTAAAAAAATTGCCAAATTGCCCTCCTGGAAAAAAGAAAGAGAGAGAGAGGAGAGAAGGGAAGGGAGGAAAGGAAAGGAAGGAAGAAAGAAGTCAGGTACAAAAGCACAAACAGCTACCATGATTCTACTTATATGAGGTACCCAAAGTAGTCAAATTCATAGAGGCAGGAAGTAACAATGGTGGTTGCCACGGGCTGGAGGAAGAGGGAATTGGGGAATTATTGTTTAGTGGGTATGGAGTTTCAGTTTGGGAAGATGAAAAAGTTCTGGAAAGGGATGGTGGTGATGGTTGCACACCTAAAAATGGTTAAAATGGTAAACTTTGTTATGTATACTTTACCACAATTTAAAAAACACAGTAAGCTACACTTAACACCTCCTAGGATGGCTATAAAAAAATTTAAAAAAAACCAAAAAAAACCCCCAGAAAATAACAAGTGTTGGTTAGGATGCGCAGAAATTGGAACCATTACACATTGTGGTGGGACTGTAAAATGGTGCAGACCTGTGGAAAAGTTTGACAGTTTCTCAAAAAGCTAAACATAGAATTACCACATGATCCAGCAATTCCACTCCTAGATATATACACAAAAGAAATGAAAACATATTCAAACAAATACTTGTACATGAATATTCGCATCAGCACTGTTCAAATAGCCAAAAGATGAAAACTACCCAAATGTCCATCAACGGATGAATGAAAAAAATATATCCATAAAATTATTCAGCCCTAAAAAGGAAAAAAGTACTGATATAACCTTGTATGACCTTTGGAAACATTATGCTAAGTTAAAGAAGCCAGACACAATAGATCACATACTGAATGAACACACTTATATGAAAAATCTAGAACAAGCAAATTCATAGAGATTAGAAACTCCGGAAAGGGGGAGGGGAGGGGAAGAATGGGGAGTCATTGCTTAATGGTTAAAGAGTCTGGGGTAATGAAAAAGTTTTGGAAACACAGTGGTGATGGCTGCAAAACATTGTGAATGTAATTAACAACACTGAACTGTACACTTAAAAATGGTCAAAACGGCAAACTTTATTTACCACAATAAAAAGAATTCCAAAATAAGGCAAGTAGAGCATAAGCACCACATTCAAAGCCTAAACGTGAAACATCGTACGACTTATTGATCACGTGAGTGATCAGGCTGCTAGAGTCCAGTGTTCAGTTTGGAGCATAATGCATAGTCCATACTGTGGAGAGCTATGAATAAAAATGGATGAACTAGATGGAACTGGCCACAGAAAGCTATTTTAGGCTCCCTGTGTAACAGGGAAGAGGCAAATCTGACTACATATAGGATCTGTTTCTTTTACTTTAACCTTCGCTTCCTGTTGCTTTTGTTCACTAAAAGGATACTGTCTACACATAATGGCTTGCCTAGGGGAACCCTGCCCCTCTGCCTGAATGTTAAACCAAAGGGCCTTTGCTCAAGGAAACATCTGGGATATTTGCAAAATTTATGGGCTTTTTACTTTACTTCCTCATCTCCTCCCCCTCTCTGTGCTATAAAAGAAACTGGCATCCAAACCCGGTAAGATGGTTATTTTGAGACTTTAGTCGGCTATCTCCTCGGTCTGCCGATAAACTCGCATTCCTTGCCTCAACACCTCGTCTCCGATTTATTGGCCTGTCGCCAGGGAGCAGAGAGAGCTTGGACTCGGTAACAGTTGCAAGCTGAAAAAGTAAATGAATGGCGATGAACAGGCAAGTAAGTTAGAGAAAGTAATTTAAAGTGAAAAAAAAATATTAACACAAGAATCCAGTAGTTTCCTTACTTCTGCTGTTGCTATACTACACTATTGGTCATCTGTGACTATTTATATAACTTTTCACATGACTGAAGACTGTAGCAGGCAATTCTTTTGTTCTGGGTTTTTTCTTTTCATTTTTAATCCAGCAAATATCAATTGAACACAGCCTGCGCTGTGACAATGAACAAAATCGTGCCACTGACCTTAATCAACATTTTGGGACCCATAAAACCCAAATACCCCTGAAAAATTTAGACAAACACTAACTGGGCTTTCTGTTTTATTCTTTAAAAAAATGGATTAGGGGCTTCCCTGGTGGCGCAGTGGTTAAGAATCTGCCTGTCAATGCAGGGGACACGGGTTCGATCCCTGGTCCGCAAGATCCCACATGCCGCGGAGCAACGAAGGCCGTGCGCCACAACTACTGAGTCTGTGCTCTAGAGTCGGTGAGCCACAACTACTGAGCCGGCGTGCCGCAACTACTGAAGCCCGTGCGCCTGGAGCCCGGGCTCCGCAACGAGAAGCTACTGCAATGAGAAGCCCGTGCACCGCAACAAAGAGCAGCCCCCGCTCGCGGCAACTAGAGAAAGCCCACACGCAGCCACGAAGACCCAACGCAGCCAAAAAACAATTAATTAATTAATTTTAAAAAATGGATTAGTGGTGATTGGCTTTTAAAAGGATATTTGTCTTTAGACAACAAACGCGCTGGGTTTTACTCACCAATTTCCTCTGATTCTTGCCCAGAGGCTCTAAGCTTGCATTCCTCTGGATAGTGTTTTTGAATTATCTCCCACAGTTCCGTATTGACAAGAGAATTTGTTCGGGTATGGTACCGAGTCCACGAAGAGACCCGGCGGCGACAGAAGGGACAGCACAAATTTGCCTTTTCGACAGTCGATTGGAAGCATGGTTTACAGAGAGTGTGGTTACAAGGGAGTGTCACAGGCTCAATTAGGATTTCCACACAGATCTGGCACTGGCATTCCAACAGGGAAGGGATGGCGTCTTTGGGTACAGCCATTTTAATATGCTAATAAGGCATATTCAACATCAACACCTGAAACAGAAAGAATCGTATTTCCAGCTCAAGTAAGAAAGAAGCAAATTAACAGTTTTGTGTTTAAATATTATGCCCAGCAGCCTACCAGAATTCAGAGATTGGGAGCATCAAACGTCTTGAAGTAAAAAGATGTTCTGCTGGCCAGGTAAACAGTACGACCCTGGAAGGCGGTGTGTTTGTCCATGTTTTAAGACAAACATCCGGAAAGAAAACAAATGAACCTTGGCTGCTCCCAGGCATTAACAACCGCTGCGGCAGGGCGGACGGTGGGCTCTGGCTCTCTGGCGCCACAGGAGGCTCGCATCAAGTTCCCCTCCTCCCTCTTACCAGGTGAGGATGCTCTCTTAGTTCCGGGCAGCCAAGCCCGAGGCTGCCGAGGCGCGCAGCCGCCAGGCCACCGCTCGAGGAAGAACGCTGCTTCCGCCCGGATGCCGGGCTCTGCTGGAGCGGGACTCCAGTTTTACCGCTGCTGTGGGGCCGCGAGCGAGCACCTCCCGGGGCTCTGAGCCCACCCCTCGCCTTTCTTCGGTCAGCCAAAAAGCCTAATCTTGGCTGCAGTGCTATAGCAAACCGACAAGGGCTAGTGACGTCACAGCTGCCCGCCAAAACGGCCCCTCCCACCTTAGAGAACCTACCAAGAACAGAGACAGCTAACGTTCGGCCGGGTGGGACTTCCGGACCTGCGCGCGCCGCCCGCCCCGCCCCCGGGAGAGGGCCCTCCCCTTGCGTCGCAACCTCTGCGGCTCAGCTTTTCCCGCGTGATTCTTTCTCCCGGAGGCTGCGGAAGCGTGGTAGTGTCGCAAGGTTACTCTCTAGGCAGAAAATGGGAAACCTCAAAACAAGCTAAAAACCGAACAGTAATTTTAAAAATCCTTTCCTCAGTACTCCTCAGAATACCCTTCTGTTTCCGTTAATTTGTAACTAAGCCTCTTAGGTCGCTTTCCAAAGTTCTTGGAAAAGCATCTCCGAGAGAGGCTGTGGTCAGAGAATCCACAAACTTGCTGCAGTTTAACAGGCACTTGGGAAGCAAACTTTGGTGCTGCTGCCACGATCCTGGGGCTTACTACTTTAGTGTTAAGTTTCAGTCTAGAGCAATCAAAATTACAAAGGAAGTCAAAAGGAAAATATTTTATCTTTTTATGCTTTTGGAATAAGTTTTTCTACTTTGGTATTGAGTTCTTTTACTGACAACTGATCCTACTGAATTGAGTTGTATGAAAAAGTAGATTTTGGCTAAGAAAACGGTGGGGATTATATAAAGACTGTGATCTCTAGTACTTAAGAACCAAGCCTCATAGAGACAAAGTAGAGTTATTATTTAATGGATATAGAGTTTCAGTTTTACAGGTTCTGGAGACGGATGGTGGTGGTGGTTGCACAATTGTATGAATGTAAATATTTAATACTGCTGAACTGTACACCTAGAAATGGTTAAGGTGGTTTTCACTACTGCACTTGACTAGTCTTAAAAAAATAATAAAAAATTTTAAAAATGGTTAAGGTGGTGAATTTTATGTTATGTGTGTTTTACCACAATTTTAAAATTTTTGGAAAAAAAAACAGGTCTGAGTTTTCTGAGGAAATGCTAAATAGCTGTGGGCGAAGAGAAAAGAAAGTCACTGCTTGTAAATAGTCGTTAAGGTCTTTTGGGTTTGCTGAGGTCATTTACGTGCTGGAGATGAGTGGTTTCCAGATGAAGGCAAAACTAGGAGGTGTGGATCCTTTCTAGAGAGCTTTGGAAGTTTCGTTTTTTTTTAACGCGGGTTCAAAAAACTGGTTGTCATCCAGTTGTCCATAGTATCAATCCCTTAGCCTGGAATTCCAGGCTCCCTAATGTGATCCCAACCTCCTTTTCCTGTGGAATCTCCTATTATTCTTTTAAACATTCAGTTATGATCTATTCACTGTCATACAAATCTTGTGTATTGGGGCCATTGCTTGAAATCTCAGTTCATCCTAAATGAGTTGCTTCGTGGCTTTGCCTCCTTCAAGGATCAGTTCAAGGCACTTCCTCTAGGAGATATTTCTCCACCACACAATGATACCCCTCCTCTGAACTCCTCATTTGTATATTGCCTAGTGATTATGGTTTTTATTGTAATCTTATTTTAACTCTTGCATTTTGATTTCTATTTTCCGGTACCTGTGTCTTGTGTAATGGATACATTTTATGTGCTTCCTCAGATTTCCCTGGCCTCGTTTACTTTGTGGGCCCATAGTCCTTTCCTGTGCCTGGGGCTGACCAGTTGCATTTCTGGAATCTCTGGCTTCTCCTGCCACTTCTGGGATTCTGTGAAACACTGCACTGAACAATGCAGTCACTGGCTTCCCAGTGGCTGCTAGGAGGGCTTAGATGATGCATCCTGGAAGTATGAGGGGGTCACTCCCCACAGAGCCAATTTTGACCAATTGAAAACCGTAGACTTTGTGAGCACAACAGAGAAATTTTCCTTCCTTCTTCCTATTGAAACCAAGCCCCTCTAAAATCGAGTTTCCCTGCCAAGTTTATGATTAACCTCTCTGTGTAAAACTTTATTCCCTTTTTTGTTCCAGTAAGATTGAGGAGTATCAAAGAAAAGGGGGGATTGAAACCAAGCAGGACCCTGCAGGGCCCTCCCGGCTACAAAGGCCCCTCCATGTCTCCTGTTTCTTGTAGGAAACAAAGGCTTTTGTTTCCTAGCCCTTCCCTGAGTTCCAAAGAGCAGACTCAAGCAGTTACAAATTAGGGAAGGGAGGAAATGCAGAAGCAAAGGAGAAGCAGCCAAATAGAAAAATTAATAATAGGTTAAACAATACTTCAGTGATAAAACAGTCCTAGTTCCTTCTCAAGGGATGTACACAACAATCTGATGTATATCTTTGAGTTGTTCTGCAGAAATTAAGGCTCACCCCACCCAGGTGGAGGATGGTGACTACATGCTGATCACAAGCACTAGACCCTAAACGGGTAGAAATCGGTTGATGATTAAGATTCCGGAAACATCACCCTATTACCTCAGAACCAACCAATCAAAAGAAAGTCCGTGAGCTGCAACCCTCACAACAAAAGTTGCCTTTAAAACCCTTCTCTGGAAGCTACAGAGGAGTTCCTGTCATCTTTCCAGCACTAGCTGTCCGTTCTCTTTGCTTGGTGCCCTGCAATAAACGCTGCACTTTCCTTCAACACACCCCCATGTCAGTAGGTTGGCTTTGCTGCATGGCAGGCAAACAGACCAAGTTTGGTTCAGTAACACTTCCAACACATGGTTACTCTCTCTCTCTTTTTTTGGGGGGGCATGGTGTCTCTAAACAATGTGTCTGGAGAAGGACAAGACTGAGTGCATGGATCTAGCAAGCAACCTATTGTCAAGGAGGAGCCAGCAAGGTAACACATCATCTTGTATTACTTCTCATCCTTCTCTACATAACAGCCTTCCAAAGTGTTACTCATTCTGGTTATCCTGAATTTGTACCTCCCAAATAAAGCATCAGTACTTAACTTTTACCTGTAGGGTAGGATCCACATTTTAAAATGTTTCTGTTATTCACACTACCTAGTGCATGGCATTCATTAAAAAAATATTATAAATAGGACTTATCTGGTAGTCCAGTGGCTAAGACTCCACGCTCCCAGTGCAGGGGGCCTGAGTTCGATCCCTGGTCAGGAAACTAGATCCCACATGCCGCAACTAAGAGTTCACATGCCGCAACTAAAGATCCCACACGTGGCAACAAAGGTCCCACATGCCACAACTGAGACCTGGCACAGCCAAATAAATAAATTTTTTTTAAAATTATAAATATATGGTCAGTGTGTGAGAGTTCCCTTTCTAGTACAAATAACTATGGAACTGTACTAGAGAGAAAATGCACATCAACATACAAAATATATTAGATGTTTTATTTATTTATTGCTTTTAGTACATAGTACATTCACATGGTTCAAAATTCAAAAAGTACAAATGTATTAACATTGAAAAGACTTCCTCCTACACTTGATCCCTAGCCTCTCAGTTTTCTTCCCTAAGAAAACCAATGTTATCACTTCATAATGTATTTCTCCAGAAGAAGTTTATGAAGTTTATAGATATAGTAGCCTATATGTTTGTTTTTGCCCGTTTTTTCCATTTAGCAGTATATATTGGAAATGAATATTTTAAAACAACACATCTTGGTGATAACTCCATATTACTATACGGTTACACAAGGAGCTTCTTCATTCTCTTGTATTGCTACACAGAAAGTATCCACTGTATCAGTATATCATAATGTAACACTCTCCTCACTTTTGCTGTAAACATAAGCCTGTAATAAATTGTATGTATGTATTTTTTCCCATTTGCAAGATAAATTACTAGAAGTGTAATCTCTGGGTCTAGGGTAACAGGTTACCTTTTGGCTTATGGTATCAACTCTTCTAGGGATGACTTTTGCTCTTCAGGGGCCCTCACTGCTTTTCCCTTCTCAATGACCTGAACAGCCTTTAGCAAACCATCCTGCAGAGCCTGGTTCTTTACCATATTAGTGATCATGAAATTGACATCTTTTATATACATTTGCCTTACTTTAGCAATGTAGTATTCTGCCTTGTTACCATGTGCTACAAAGAAGGTACACAGTGCTGTGATATCTCCTTCTTGCATCCCATGTTCCTCCAGGACAGACTCCCACACAACTCTAATGCGCTTGTTCTTGACTTTTCGTCTAAGGATGGAGGCTAAGGTGGGAAGACCTCTCACCAGATCTGGCAGCTTCTCAAGCACACGAGTGTGCAAGCGGATGAGTACTTCAATGACGTAGCTGTATAAAATATTCAATTCCATTGGAGTGAACCTACAAAAAATGTGGAGAGCTTCTTAAGCATTAGAACTCTTTACATACAAACATAAAACGAATTTTATTAGGATAATTCAAAGAAGTATAAACCTACTAGGAGAACTGTAAGCAGATACGGTAGGAGGTCCCCAGAGAAAGAGAACCAGGCATGGCTCTCTTGACATAAGAGAAGCCATTTTTGACCTAAGCCATTTTGTGATCTAAGCCTGGCCACAGTGCTTGACCTTGAACAGGTCTCAGTAATTCATGATCTTAATGGGAAGTGAGGGAATGCAGGAACAAAGGAAAAGCTGTCAAGAAAAAGTAGTTTAGTGATAAGAGTCCTAGTTCCTCCTCAAGGGATATACATAACAATCTGATACATATCTTTTGAGCTCTGCAGGAACTGAGATCCCCACCCAGTGGAAGATGGAATAATGATGTTGACCTTTTCTGACCCTTATGACTTCAGTCAACTAAAGCTTGGACTCTGTCAACCTTTGCCCCAATTCGCTGCTGAATTCTCCTCTATTCATGCCCCTTCATGAATATGCATGTACCCTTAGCATAAAACTTCCCCAGTTTTGCTGTTTGGGAAGACGCTGCTTTGGGAAAGATCCCTGGTGTTTTCCTTACTTGCTGCAAGTAATACATCCTTTCTTGTCCCAGTCTTTGGCTTGGTTGTCTTTTGGCTCAACGCCCACCAAGAGCTGAACCCAGTTTTCAGGTAACAACCAGCTGTTGCAGTTTAGAAAATGCTTACTTTAGAAATAGGGCCTGCCAGTGTTCATAGTAGTTATTTACAATAGCCAAGACATGGAAGCAACCTAAGTGTCCATTGACCAATGAATGGATAGAGAAGATGTGATACATATATACAGAGAAATGTTACTCAGACAGAAAAAAGAACAAAATAATGACACTTGCAACAACATGGATGGCCCTAGAGATTATCATAATTAAGTAAGTCAGACAAAGACAAATACCACATGATATCACTTATATGTGGAATCTTAAAAAATTATACAAATGAACTTATTTACAAAACAGATTCACAGACATAGAAAACAATTTTACAGTTACCAGAGGGGAAGGGGAGAGAGATAAATTAGGAGTTTGGGATTAACAGATACACACTATTAAAAGAATAAAAAAAAAAAGAAAGAAAAGAAATAGGGCTTGCACTAAACTGGATAGCTTAGATCTCAGGCCACTCAAACTATAAGATTCTCCATGGCAGAGGAGTTATATTATCCATCTCTATGTTAGTAAGACTTTGGCAAGCAAGGGACTCTGAGATGTGTACCACAGTTCTGGCAAGTAAACAGGTGCTCAAATTAATCTCTTTTGAATGAATGATCTTAAGAAAATGTAACTTCTTCACAATCCATTGTCGGAATCATATTAAGAAACCCAATTTTAGGGACTTCCCTGGTGGCACAGTGGTTAAGAATCCGCCTGCCATGGACATATATACACTACCAAACGTAAAATAGATAGCTAGTGGGAAGCAACCGCATAGCACAGGGAGATCAGCTCGGTGCTTTGTTACCACCTAGAGGGTTGGGATAGGGAGGGTGGGAGGGAGGGAGATGCAAGAGGGAAGAGATATGAGAACATATGTATACGTATAACTGATTCACTTTGTTATAAAGCAGAAACTAACACACCATGGTAAAGCAATTATACTCCAATAAAGATGTTAAAAAAAAAAAAAAGTGGTGAGGAGGGAATTCTAAGAGTGAAAACTGAGTGAACAAAAATGTGTTTCAGAGGAGTATTTGGATGGAATCAGGGGTTTACAGTGCTGTGCATTTTCTACCAAAAATATTCATGTTTCATCAAAAATGAAAAGAAATTAAAAAAATAAACAATGAGAACAACAACAACAACAAAAGAATACGCCTGCCAATGCAGGGGACACGGGTTCGAGCCCTGGTCCAGGAAGATCCTACATGCTGCAGAGCAACTAAGCCTGTGCGCCACAACTATTGAGCCTGCGCTCTAGAGCCTGTGA
The DNA here is from genome assembly GCF_028023285.1 of Balaenoptera ricei. Taxonomy (NCBI): domain Eukaryota; kingdom Metazoa; phylum Chordata; class Mammalia; order Artiodactyla; family Balaenopteridae; genus Balaenoptera; species Balaenoptera ricei. The sequence goes on along the minus strand of NC_082642.1, from coordinate 89,371,878 downwards.
GCCACAGCTTCTGAGCCTGTGTGCTGCAACTACTGAAGCCCGAGCACCTAGAGCCCATGCTCCACAACCAGAGAAGCCCCCGCTCGCTGCAACTAGAGAAAGCCCGTGTGCAGCAACGAAGACCCAACGCAGCCAAAAATGCCAAAAATAAATAAATCAATTTATTAAAATAAAAAAAAAAAAAGAAACCCAATTTTAGAATGACCACAGCAAGTTCTCACAAAACCACAAAATTCCACTGATTTCTGATTGGATACTCACTTGAATGACAGAACTGCTGTCCACAGCTCATCTTGGGCAGCTTGGTTTGCCAAAGTCTTGCTATGATGTTCAAATTTCTGTGTCAGATTATCCTTGGTGAAGTCCAGTTCTTTAAACTGTGCTTCTAACACTTGGAGTTTTTGGTCTACTCTATAGGATAAAAGAATCAAGAGTTAATTTAGGTCAGGGCACAAAACTAAGGTTCTGTCTTAATATAAGGCTGTAATACGTTGTTTATAACCACTATCAAATTTGAGTAGCTATTTACATTTTAAGATTATGAACAGATGTTCCCATTTGCCGTTCTCTCTAGTCATCATCCTAGTTCTGGCATTCCTTATATTGCCAAACATGTGAATTGTCTAATTACCTCAATTACATGCCATGTCTTGTCTTCGTACCATACTTTATACGTTAAAAAATATTTTATACAAGCTTTAATTTGATTCTCACAACAACCATTAGAAGTAAAGCAGTCATTTTTACTATTTATGGATAAAGAAATTGAGTCTCAAAAAGATTGAAACTGAACTGTCATATAGCTAACTAGTGCAGAGACCAGTATTTATTAAGGTGGCTTTCTCTGCCTTATTCTGACTGTCCAAGTCCCATCCATCAAGGATAAGCTCAAATTCCACTGCCTGCTTGAATCCCTCAGCCTTTCTACCTGAAGATCTGCTCCCTGCCTACTTCTCTCTCACAGGACTGCCTCTATCACTTGTCACTCCCCATCTCTTCCTTTATTTTTAAAGTTAGCTTTTCATGATCTAAGTTGTAAGCTCTTGGAGGGAGAGGATCAGAGACTATTCCTTGGACATCTTTATGCCTGTCCCCCAATACCTATAAGAGGCCTTACACAGAAGTAATAAAACGTGTCTCCTATGATTGACATTTGTGATGTTAGTGAAATGCTAAGCAGTGTAACAGCAAAAGGGGGATCTGAGTAGCTCTGAACAGCCCTGATCATTAGAGGGCGCTGTGGCACCAAAATTATGTCTTAACTGAACCACAAAGAATTGGAACCACACAACTCATTTGCCTGAAACCACCCACATTGTCTTTCACGAAGGAAATGATACACACACAGCCACTTCCCCGAGTTTATATGTCCCCATTCACCCGAATACTGTTGTGGTTGCCTAGGGTTCTATCCTTGACCATTTTCTCTTCTTGGTCTTCACTATCTCCCAAGGCTAATTTAGCTTCAGGTACCACCCCTCTCCTAAGCTCTAGACCTGTATTTTCAACTATGTTTTGCACATCTCCACGTGGATGGTGATGTCAAACTCAACTGTCTTAAGCTGAATCTACTAAGTCCTTCCTCCCTCCTCTCGCACCCCATCTTCAGAAATTTCGGCAATGGAATTTTCTCATTGCTTTGGATTCTATTTACATATAGATAAGGCTCTGTACGAAATGTGCATTTTTGTAGTATAAGCCTGCATGACCTAATATGCCAGTAATCTCTGTCTGCAGGTCAAAACTATAATATCTGGCAAACTCTTTGTATTAACTTTTAGACCTTTAAGAAGATATTGCTTTTAGGTCATCTCCAGCTTGAACTCTAGAGGTAAACTCTAGCTTGTCATTCAGTATAAAGGTTTACAATTGGAGCAGTTCTTTGGAATCTTTTCACCAAAAGGCATTCCCGATCATTCCAAATAAATCCTAAACAACATGTCTGCAAATCTGTGTTTCTACTACAATTCTCCAGCTCAGTTAATGGCATCACCATCTACCCAATTCCTCCAACTAGAAATCTCAGAATAACTCACCATTTTTTCCCTTTCTCTCCATCAGTGTGTCTCTAATCCATCCCATCCTCTCTATCTCCAGTAAGCCAGTTAATCACCATCTTTCACGTGGACCTAGGATTACAGACAGTAGTCTAACTTGATTCCTCCTTTCCACGTCCAATCCATTCTCCAGAGATATTCTTCTAAAACACAATTCTGATCTTATAATTTGACTATTATATACCTTTTATGCTGCCGACTTGCCCAGTGATATTGCTGGAGCCAAGTTGGATTTCCTCAGCAGGAAACATAGGCTCTTTACCCTTTGCCCCCATCTTCTGCCAGTCCTCTCACACATCCTAGTCACCAGTCATATGAGACATCTAGCTGCTGACTGAATACCGTATGCGATTCCAAGCTTCTATGCTTCCGTGTACTGTTTCCTCAGCCTAGAATTCCTTACCGTATTTTTATTTCTTGTAAACTCCTACTCACACTTTCAGATCCAGCCTAAATGTCCCTCTATGAAGGGTTCCTTTTCCTAGTGTCAAAGGCAAAATTAATTCCTCTCTTCATGTTCTCATAGCCCTTTAGGAACATCACCATTATAATGTCAGTCACATTAAATTGTAAGCATTTTTGAATACTTCTGTTATTCCTAAGGCTGTGAGCTCCTTGAGGGCAGAAACCACATGTTACTTATTTTTGTAAACCTGGCATATAGCACATGCATTAATTGAATGGAATTATAGCACCTGGGAGTAGATTTTTCTTTACTATTAATTGACATTTTTTGAACCTGAACACGTTAACAGAGAAAGAATTCTAATTAGCATGTCCGTAGTTCTTTGCTTATTTTTATTCTTCATTCTTCTCTTACTCATCTTCCCAGAAAAGCAGACCCATGCTTGCTCCCTCCCTGTAGCCATTAGCAACCTTTTCATTGCCTCCTTTAAGGATATCAGGGTTGTGGTTTCATTGTTCATCTTCTTAAGGCAAAATGAAAAAGAAACAAAACACGCAAAACAAAAACCCAATAGAGGTTTGAATCCAGGGTTTTCTGCTCTCTTCCACTCAGCAACAGGCAGCAGCAGTGTGAGTATTCGATCTAAATTCTGCCTGAAAGGTCACTCAGTACAAGAAGCTTTTAATAGATTGTACATCCAAATATAGTTTCAGAGAGCTGATCCTGTGAACACAGGTGTCCTGGGATGCACTATAATATTTGCCTTTGAAAAGTGACCCATAATTCATCAACCTAGTACAACAACCAGATGTAATTGTGGCTCTGTGTATATTCTGGTAAATGGATATATGGGTACACAATGCATACATATACTAGGATTAAATTTAATGGAAATATTACTCTCTAATTTTAAGAGCTTAATTATTCACTTATAATCTCAATTAGGTTTAAAGAAGCCCCAGACTTTTTATGATGTATTAATCAATGCAAAAAAATCCGACCATCCTTAGAAACTTATATTTATTGTAGTATTAGATTAGGTATTGGAAATAAAAACAGACATAAAACAGGATTCCTGAATTCAAGGGGTTTAAATACTAACTGGGGAGATACTTAAAAGATAATATATACTTAAAAGAAAATATATGTAAAATGTGTGCTGAGTAGATACAGACCATAAAAATCATAGATGATGAGAGAGTAGGTCACTGAAGCCTTGGATAACTGAGAAGCACTCACATTGAAGGTGGGATTTGGTCTTGGCCTTAAAGGAAATGTAGATCTCTGATTATCAGAGAAGAGAGAGAAGAACATTATAAACTGGAGAAACTGTGTGGGTAAATTCACAGGGGTGGTTGACAAGGTACGTGATATGGTCAGGGAACAATAAGTATTTTGTTGACTTTCTCTCAGCAAAAGATTCATGTGAGAAAAAGAAAAACGGCACAAACTGGGAAGAGTCAGGTCATGGATTTATTCATTCATTGAATAATTTATTTACTTATTCAATATTTGCTGAACACTATAAATATAAATTGAATGGGCAAAACCTATGAATGAATTATCAGCACTATTCCAGGTATTAGGAATAAAATGAGTAAGGCAAAATCCTTGCCCTAAGAAGCATGCTAGTAGGGAGACTGAAAACGAGGATTGCAGAAGAGTTCTAGCCAGCCTGGTAAGCAGTTTGGACATAGGTGTTGGTTCTGTAAGTTATTCTAGCACTGGTGTTTAAGATGGATCCAAATGGGAGTGAAACCAGAGGCAGAGATGTCCCTCAGGAGACTGGTATCACAGTCAGATGTGAAGTGATGAGATTACAATGTCTGTCCTTGGAGTGAAAAGGGAAAGGGACAGATCTGAGAGACAGTATAAGTCCCCGAGGCCTCCTGGGGGTTGGAGTCGGTAAGTCTCATGTGAATTTTCAGAAAAGTTTGGGTGTCCTGAAGGAATCAAGTCCTTCCTTGCCTCAGTGGGAAAACCTTGCTAGGGTCTTTGTATCCTACCCAGTGGCCATCCTCCCCAATACCTCCCCACCCCCGCTATTTTTTCCTCATTAACAGAATCTAAATCCAAATATTGTTCGAGCATTGGGCAGCTGTGTGCTTCAGGGGACTCTAGATCTACCCACCCCCTTAGTCACAAGGGTGGTGAATCTTGATTAGACCAAGCCAATCCCAGTAATTTTATTATTGTTGCCATTATCATTGGTTTAGGAATGGGCAGGTGGCAGAATTCTGGCCTGTGAAATGTGAGAGGAGATTTACTGTGGGGCTTCTGAGAAAACATTTTTTTAAACTTGTGATAAAATATACATAACATAAAATTTACCATTTTTGGTTGGGGGGGTGGGTGGGTGAAATGGGTGAAGGTAGTCAAAAGGTCCAGACTTCTAGTTATAATAAATAAGTCCTGGGGATGTAATGTACAGCATGGTGACTATATTTAATAACACTGTATTGTATATTTGAAAGTTGCTAAGAGACTTGATTTTAAAAGTTTTCATCACTGGAAAAAAAATTGTAACTATGTGTGGTGACGGACATTAACTACACTTACAATGGTGATCATCATGTACTGCATACGTATATAGAATCATTATGTTGCACACCTGAAACGAATACAATGTTATATGTCAATTATATCTCAATTTAAAAATTTTACCATTTTTGACCATTTTAAGTGTACAGTTCTGTGACATTAAGAACATACATACTGTTGTCCAAACATTACCACCATTTCCATCTCCAGAACTTTTTCATCTTCCCCAGCTGAAACTCTGTACCTATTAAATACCAACTTCACATTCTCCTCTCTCCTCAGCCCCTGAAACCACCATTCCACTTTCTGCCTCCATGAATTTGGCTATTCTAGCTCCTCACATAAGGGGAATTGTGTCTTCTTGTGACTGGGAGAAGAGTTTTTCTGATGATAAAAAGAAACACATGGGAGAAAATGTTCTCTTCATCCCTCAGTATTGTTGGATTTTCCTTCATATGTTGCCAGGGACTGCAGCATCCAGCCTATTACGACCATGAGGGGAACCAGCCTCAGGGAGTAAGCCAGGGCAGCAGAGCAGAGAGGAAAAGAACCTGTCCCAATGGAAAATAGTATGGAAGTTCCTCAAAAATTAAAAATAGAACTACTACTCTATGATCCAGCAATCCCACTTCTGGGTATACATGTATATCTAAAGAAAATGCATACCAGGTATCAACGAGAGACCTGCACTCCCATGTTCACTGCAGCATTATTCACAGTAGCCAAGATATGGAAACAAGCTAAGTGTCCAAGAAAGAAGAAAATTCTGATGTTTGCAACAACATGGATGGACCTTGAGGGCATTATGCTAGGTGAAATAAGTCAGAGAAGGACAAATACTGCATGGTACCACTTATATGCGGACTCTAAATATAAAGTTAAATTAATAGAAACAGAGAGTAGAAAAGTGGTTGCCAGGGACCGGGGGTGGAGGGTGGGGAATAGAAAGAGATTGGAAAAAGGGTAAAGTTTAAAAAAAGGAAGAAAGAAGCTGTCACTAAATTAACCTCCCCTAGAACTGTTTCATTGCTAATGTGCTTACTATGAGGAATAGCAACTTTGCCTTGTTGATTAAGCCTTTTATAGTTGGGGCTCTGTCCTTAAGGAGTTCAGCAAAGTGAAGGAGACTTTTTTTTTTTGCCACACTGTGAGGCATGTGGGATCTTCGTTCCCCCACTAGGGATCAAACCCGGGCCCCCTGCAGTGGAAGCAGAGAGTCCTAACCACTGGGCAGCCAGGGAATTCTGTGCAGGAGACTTTATACATCAAGTTCTTCTTTGCTGGGGTTTCTTCAGAAGCCCTTCATTTCTCTGGAGCTAACATTAGTTTTCTTATGGGTAGACCTGTGGCCAGTACCTTGACAAGGAAATAAAACAGAGAAGGAAGGAAACAACGGTGGAAACTCTCACGTAACCTGGCATCTCTGTCCTCAGCTCGCTCAGCATGAGCCATTGGGGGACCAGCCCCCAACCTCTGGAAGAATGTTTAGAACAGGGTAAAGAGCAAATGGTTTGGCTCTGGGATCAGAGCCTGCCAATTCCACACACCAGTGCTGCTTCCTCTAGGACGCTGCCTGCCCATCCAGATCCAATACTTGTTCCCTTCTCCCTACTTGCACCGACCACCTCTTGTCTGTACAGACCTAAACAGAACCTGCTGAGCATTCCATCCTTGATTGCCTCTCTGCTAATTGGCCTGTTGTCTGCCCAATCTTTGAATTTCCTGATCTCTTCTGCCAGGCTCACCTTCTGGACCCTCCTTGTCCCCTGTCATATTGCTTTCCAAACTTTTTTTTTTTAAACTAATGAACTTTTTTTTTTTTTTTTTTTTTTTTTTTTTTTTTTTTCTGATTTTATTGATTTGAGTCCTCTCCCTCTTTTTCTTGATGAGTCTGGCTAATGGCTTATCAATTTTGTTTATCTTCTCAAAGAACCAACTTTTAGTTTTATTGATCTTTGCTATTGTTTTCTTTGTTTCTATTTCATTTATTTCTGCTCTGATCTTTATGATTTCTTTCCTTCTGCTAACTTTGGGTTTTGTTTGTTCTTTCTCTAGTTTCTTTAAGTGTAAGGTTAGATTGTTTACTTGAGCTTTTTCTTGTTTCTTTAGGTAGGCTTGTATAGCTATAAACTTCCCTCTTAGAACTGCTTTTGCTGCCTCCCATAGGTTTTGGGTCGTCGTGTTTTCATTGTCATTTGTCTCTAGGTATTTTTTGATTTCCTCTTTGATTTCTTCAGTGATCTCTTGGTTATTTAGTAACGTATTGTTTAGCCTCCATGTGTTTGTCCTTTTTACGTTTTTTTCCCTGTAATTCATTTCTAATCTCATAGCGTTGTTGTCAGAAAAGATGCTTGATATGATTTCAATTTTCTTAAATTTACTGAGGCTTGATTTGTGACCCAAGATGTGATGTATCTTGGAGAATGTTCCGTGCGCACTTGAGAAGAATGTGTAATCTGCTGTTTTTGGATGGAATGTCCGATATATATCAATTAAATCTATCTGGTCTATTGTGTCATTTAAAGCTTCTGTTTCCTTATTTATTTTCATTTTGGATGATCTGTCCATTGGTGTAAGTGAGGTGTTAAAGTCCCCCACTATTATTGTGTTACTGTCGATTTCCTCTTTTATAGCTGTTAGCAGTTGCCTTAGGTATTGAGGTGCTCCTATGTTGGGTGCATATATATTTATAATTGTTATATCTTCTTCTTGGATTGATCCCTGGATCATTATGTAGTGTCCTTCCTTGTCTCTTGTAACATTTTTTAATTTAAAGTCTATTTTATCTGATATGAGTATAGCTACTCCAGCTTTCTTTTGATTTCCATTTGCATGGAATATCTTTTTCCATCCCATCACTTTCAGTCTGTATGTGTCCCTAGGTCTAAAGTGGGTCTCTTGTAGACAGCATATATATGGGTCTTGTTTTTGTATCCATTCAGCCAGTCTATGTCTTTTGGTTGGGGCATTTAATCCATTCACGTTTAAGGTAATTATCGATATGTATGTTCCTATGACCATTTTCTTAATTGTTTTGGGTTTGTTTTTGTAGGTCCTTTTCTTCTCTTGTGTTTCCCACTTAGAGAAGTTCCTTTAGCATTTGTTGTAGAGCTGGTTTGGTGGTGCTGAATTCTCTTAGCTTTTGCTTGTCTGTAAAGCTTTTGATTTCTCCATCAAATCTAAATGAGATCCTTGCCGGGTAGAGTAATCTTGGTTGTAGGTTCTTCCCTTTCATCACTTTAAGTATATCATGCCACTCCCTTCTGGCTTGCAGAGTTTCTGCTGAGAAATCAGCTGTTAACCTTATGGGAGTTCCCTTGTATGTTATTTGTCGTTTTTCCCTTGCTGCTTTCAATAATTTTTCTTTGTCTTTAATTTTTGCCACTTTGATTACTATGTGTCTCGGCGTGTTTCTCCTTGGGTTTATCCTGTATGGGACTCTCTGCGCTTCCTGGACTTGGGTGGCTATTTCCTTTCCCATGTTAGGGAAGTTTTCGACTATAATCTCTTCAAATATTTTCTCTGGTCCTTTCTCTCTCTCTTCTCCTTCTGGGACCCCTATAATGCGAATGTTGTTGCGTTTAATGTTGTCCCAGAGGTCTCTTAGGCTGTCTTCATTTCTTTTCATTCTTTTTTCTTTAGTCTGTTCCGCAGCAGTGAATTCCATCATTCTGTCTTCCAGGTCACTTATCCGTTCTTCTGCCTCAGTTATTCTGCTATTGATTCCTTCTAGTGTAGTTTTCATTTCAGTTATTGTATTGGTCATATCTGTTTGTTTGTTCTTTAATTCTTCTAGGTCTTTGTTAATCATTTCTTGCATCTTCTCAATCTTTGCCTCCATTCTTATTCCAAGGTCCTGGATCATCTTCACTATCATTATTCTGAATTCTTTTTCTGGAAGGTTGCCTATCTCCACTTCATTTAGTTGTTTTTCTGGGGTTTTATCTTGTTCCTTCATCTGGTACATAGCCCTCTGCCTTTTCATCTTCTCTATCTTTCTGTAACTGTGGTTTTTGGTCCACAGGCTGCAGGATTATAGTTTTTCTTGCTTCTGTTGTCTGCCCTCTGGTGGTTGAGGCTATCTAAGAGGCTTGATGGGAGGCTCTGGTGGTGGGTAGAGCTGACTGTTGCTGTGTCATGAACTTTATTTTTTAGAGCAGTTTGAGGTTCCCAGGCAAAAGAGCAGAAAGTACAGAGAGTTTTTATATATCCCTCCCCTCACACAGACTCACCCTCCCCCACGATAGACATCCATGTACCACAGCGGTACATCTGTTACAAGTGATGAACCTACATTTTCACATCCTTATTATCCAAAGTCTCTAGTTTACGTTAGGGTTCACTCTAGGTGTTGCCCAGTCTATAGGTTTTGACAAATGCATAGTAATCTGTATCCACCATTGTAATATCATACAGAATAGTTTCACTGTGTGCTCTGCCTATTCATCTCTCCCTCCCCACAAACCTCTGGCAGCCACTGATCTTTTCACTGTCTCCCTAGTTTTGCCTTTCCCAGAATGTCATATGGCCAGAGTCACACAGTATGTAGCCTTTTCAGATTGGCTTCTTTTACTTAGTGATATGCATTTAATTTTCCTCCAAGTCTTTTCATGGCTTGATAGCTCATTTCTTTTCCTTTTTTTTTAAAAACATTTTAATTTATTTATTTATTTTTGGCTGTGTTGGGTCTTCATTGCTGTGTGTGGGCTTTCTCTAGTTGCGGCAAGCGGGGGCTACTCTTCGTTGTGGTGTGCGGGCTTCTCAGTGTGGTGGCTTTTCTTGTTGCAGAGCACGGGCTCTAGGCACGCAGGTTTCAGTAGTTGTGGCTCACAGGCTTTGTGCTCCATGGCATGTGGGATCTTCCCGGACCTGGGCTCGAACCCATGTGCCCTGTATTGGCAGGCGGATTCTTAACCACTGCACCTCCAGGGGAGTCCTGTTAACTCATTTCTTCTTAGCACTGAATAATATTCCATTGCCTGAATGTACCACAGTTTCTTTATCCATTCGCCTACTGAAGGAATCTTGAATGCTTCTAAGTTTGGGCAACTATGAATAAAGCCGCTATAAATACACATGTGTAGGTTTTTGTGTGGACATAAGTTTTCAATTTATTGAGTAAATACCAAGGATCTCGATTGCTGGATTGCATGGTAAGAGTATGTTTAGTTTGTAAGTGTCTTCCAAAGTGGCTGTACTATTTTGTATTTCTACCAGCAATGGAGTTAGAGTTCTTTTTGCTCTGCATTCTTGCCAGCATTTGGTGTTGTCATTGTTTTGGATTTTGGCCATTCTAATAAGTGTGTAGTGGTATCTCATTATTTTTATTTGTAATTCCCTAATGACAAATGATGTCAAATATCTTTCATATGCTTACTTGCCATCTGTGTATCTTCTTCCATGAAATCTCTGTTCAAGTGTTTTGCCCTTTTAAAAATCAGGTTGTTTTCTTATTGTTGAGTTTTAGGAGCTCTTTGTATATTTTGAATAATGGTACTTTATCAGTTGTATCTTTTAAAAATATTTTCTTCCACAAACCTTTTTCATAGCAAAGCTGCAACCTAGATTTCTGCCTGCTTTCTGTTGCAGGGTACAGATCTTTGAAAGAACGAGGAACTCAAGACCTAAACAGCAGTGCCAAGAACTAAATAGTACTTTGGTCTGCTAAAACAAGCATCTGAGAAACAAGCATCTAAAGCAGCAGCAGGTTTTCGTTGTTTATCCTAGAGCTGAATCAAGTACTAACAATTGAATACTTTGAGTACTGTCTTTTGAGTGCTGAACTCGAAGTACAGACACTAAGAGAGTAATGTTATTTCTGACCCAGGGAAAAGATCCAGGAGTTTTTGCCAGAGATGAAGTTACCAATAGTAAGTTTACTAATGGCCACCTTGCCCTAAGAGTTCTTGTAAGAGTAGCACATGTGGATGGAAATAGGGGTTGTTAAAATGATACTTTGTCAGGGGGGTTGCCAACCTGGTTTTTCCCACTTTTTAAGATTGCTCACAGTGCAACCTTCAGGAAAATGAGTTCAGTCCAGATACTTACCTACACCAGTACATCAGAGGAAGGGGTTCTTTAACTTGTGAATTTATAAAGACTACAAAAGGATTCATTGAGAATGTCTGAGCTCATATTCTTGAAAGAGAATTCCATACATTTTATTAGCTCCATCACCAGACTCAACCTTTCACCTGACCCAGTCATCATATAGAAGCAAGATTCAGACACAGTGCCAATTCCAGGCAATCACTCTATTTGCTTGCAACCTGCTTGCATTGGTTTCCTTTTCCCTCATTTCTAGATTCCAGTTTCTAAAACCTGGCTTGGCGTCCTTCAGGCTAAACTGTCCTTGGTCTCTGATCAGATTGGTATAGATTCTTGTCCTACCAGTTCTTAACTCTGTGAGCTTGTGCAGGTTACTTAATATCTCTCATCCCCCATTTCTATATTTTAAAATGGGGGCCATCATCAAAAGGACTTTAGAGGGATTGAGCCTCAACTATCCACAGAGGGAACCTGTACTCTGTGTTGGCTTTCTTCCCTTCTCTGTCTCACTTTCCTGCTTCTGTACTATGGTGCTTCCTGAAATTGTAACTGAGCAGGACCCTATGGGGCCTTCCTGGGACAGAACCCCCCCCCCCCAACACACACATTTCCTCTGCCTGCCTATTATCTGTAGAAAAACTTTAGCCTCCTAGGCCTTCCCTGAGTTCCAATGAATAAATTTAATCAGAGAAGTGAAAAAATGCGGAGACAAAGGAAAACAGTCAAATAAGATGGATAATAATAGTTTAGCCACTAAACAAAGTCAAGGACCTTTAGTTCCTCCTCAAGGACTATAGATAATATTCTAAGCCATATTCTTTGAGCTATTTTGCAGATACTGAAACACTTGCCAGATGGAAGAAGTTAATCATATCCCGCCTATAAGCACGTAGACTCCAGACTAGTTGGAACCAGAAGGTTCATGCTGTTGACTCCTGAGTACCTCACCACCAACCAATCAGAAGAATGTCCATGAGCTGATAACATACCCCACAACCCTCTCCTCAGGATGTATCCCCTTCTTCTTTTCCAATATAATTTTTGAGTAAAACCTGGGGAGTCAGGAGTTTGTTCTTTGGGACATGAGTCCACCTCTTCCCCAGGATTGCCAGCTTCCTCAATAAAGCTATCTTTCCTTTTACCCAACACTTGTCTCTCAGTATTGGATTCTTGAGTGATAAGCAGCTGAACCTGAGTTAGGGAACAGGATCATCTCACAAACTACATGCAATTCTCATCTCAGGTCCTGCTCTGGGGTAAACCAAATTAAGACTACACCCCTATATCTGTATGAAATTTCTTGTTCAAACATTAATCTCAAAGAATCTTAGCAGACCCTACTAGCTAGATTGGCTATTGACCCCCACTGTGTCTGTGTGATAGGCATGTTCATAGACAGTGGGGTTCTTACGGCAACTTCCATTAATGAACTGGTGAAAAACATAAAAATGGTTTAGCTACTTCAAATCTACTGATTTCTCTTTTTTTGGCCACGCCACATGGCGTGTGGGATCTCAGCTCCCCGACCAGGGATCAAACCTGTGCCCTCTGTAGTGGAAGTGCGGAGTCTTAACCACTGGACTGCCAGGTAAGTCCCCCTGAATTTTTTTAAATTAATAAGGGTTTTAAAAATATCAAAGTGTCGGGGGTTTCCCTGGTGGCGCAGTGGTTAAGAATCCGCCTGCCAATGCAGGGGACATGGGTTCGAGCCCTGGTCCAGGAAGAGCCCACATGCCGTGGAGCAACTAAGCCCATGTGCCACAAATACTGAGCCTGCGCTCTAGAGCCCATGTGCCACAACTCCTGAGCCCGCATGCCACAACTACTGAAGCCCACGTGCCTAGAGCCCGTGCTCCACAACAAGAGAAGCCACCGCAATGAGAAGCCCACACACCGCAACAAAGAGTAGTCCCCGCTCGACGCAACTGAAGAAAGCCTGCGTGCACCAACAAAGGCCCAACGCAGCCAAAAATAAATAAATAAATAAATTTATTAAAAAAAAATACGTATTTGGCATTTGTCCTGGTTCTTGGCACAGAGCTTCTAAAACTCTTATCACTTCCTAAGTGATAAGAGTAATAGGAACATCTCTTGTTATAATTGTTTTTTGTCCCTGGGTCCTAAAACAGGTGAAAGAAGCATCTTTTATTATAAAATTTGGTTTTATCCCCAGTTACTGAAATAGCTCCAGAGTGATAAAGGTGAAAGGAGTGTCCTTTGTTATTCATAACAAGCCACTTTCAACACCACCTGAGTTTATGTTAGTGAGGCAATTTTTATTTTTTATTTATTTTTAATTTCTCTTTTTTTCTTTTTTTGCAAATTCAAAGCAATAAAATTTGGTATCCTTTAATCCATTAGATTACATATCCATGACAATATGTACAATGTTTCTTTTTTTTGAATTTTATTTTATTTTTTTATACAGCAGGTTCTTATTAGTCATAAATTTTATACACATCAGTGTATACATGTCAATCTCAATCGCCCAATACATCACACCACCACCCCCACCCCCCTGCCGCTTTCCCCCCTTGGTGTCCATACATTTGTTCTCTACATCTGTGTCTCAATTTCTGCCCTGCAAACCGGTTCATCTGTACCATTTTTCTAGCTTCCACATATATGCGTTAATATATGATATTTGTTTTTCTCGTGCTGACTTACTTCACTCTGTATGACAGACTCTAGGTCCATCCACCTCACTACAAATAACTCAACTTCGTTTCTTTTTATGCCTGAGTAATATTCCATTGTATATATGTACCACATCTTCTTTATCCATTTGTCTGTCGATGGGCATTTAGGTTGCTTCCATGTCTTGGCTATTGTAAGTAGTGCTGCAATGAACATTGGGGTGCATGTGTCTTTTTGAATTATGGTTTTCTCTGGGTATATGCCCAGTAGTGCAGTTGCTGGATCATATAGTAATTCTATTTTTAGTTTTTTAAAGAACCTCCATCCTGTTCTCCATAGTGGCTGTATCAATTTACATTCCCAACAACAGTGCAAGAGGATTCCCTTTTCTCCACACCCTCTCCAGCATTTGTTGTTTGTAGATTTTCTGATGATGCCCATTCTAACTGGTGTGAGGTGATGATACCTCATTGTAGTTTTGATTTGCATTTCTCTAATAATTAGTGATGTTGAACAGCTTTTCATGTGCTTCTTGGCCATCTGTATGTCTTCCTTGGAGAAATGTCTATTTAGGTCTTCTACCCATTTTTGGATTGGGCTGTTTGTTTTTTTAATATTGAGCTGCTTGAACTGTTTATACATTTTGGAGATTAATCCTCTGTCCATTGATTCGTTTGCAAATATTTTCTCCCATTCTGAGGGTTGTCTTTTCGTCTTGTTTGTAATTTGCTTTGCAAAAGCTTCTAAGTTTCATTAAGTCCCATTTGTTTTTGTTTTTATTTCTATTACTTTAGGAGGTGGATCAAAAAAGATCTTGCTGTGATTTATGTCAAAGACTGTTCTTCCTATGTTTTTCTCTAAGAGTTTTATAGTGTCCAGTCTTAAGTTTAGGTCTCTAATCCATTTTCATTTTATTTTTGTATATGGTGTTAGGGAGTGTTCTAATTTCATTCTTTTACATGTAGCTGTCCAGTTTTCCCAGAACCACTTGTTGAAGAGACTATCTTTTCTCCATTGTATATCCTTGCCTCCTTTGTCATAGATTAGTTGACCATAGGTGTGTGGCTTTATCTCTGGGCTTTCTATCTTGTTCCATTGATCTATGTTTCTGTTTTTGTGACAGTACCATATTGTCTTGATTACTGTAGCTTTGTAGTATAGTCTGAAGTCAGGGAGTCTGACTTCTCCAGCTCTGCTTTTTTCCCTCAAGACTGCTTTGGCTATTCAGAGTCTTTTGTGTCTCCATACAAATTTTAAGATTTTTTGTTCTAGTTCTGTTAAAAATGCCATTGGTAATTTGATAGGGATTGCACTGAATCTGTAGATTGCTTTGGGTAGTATAGTCATTTTCACAATATTGATTCTTCCAATGCGAGAACATGGTATATCTCTCCATCTGTTAGTATCATCTTTAATTTCTTTCATCAGTGTCTTATAGTTTTCTGCATATAGGTCTTTTGTCTCCCTAGGTAGGTTTATTCCTAGGTATTCTTTTTGTTGCAATGGTAAATGGGAGTGTTTCCTGAATTTCTCTGTCAGATTTTTAATCATTAGTGTATAGGAATGCAACAGATTTCTGTGCATTAATTTTGTATCCTGCAACTTTACCAGCTTCATTGATTAGCTCTAGTAGTTTTCTGGTGGCATCTTTAGGATTCTCTATGTATAGTAACATGTCATCTGCAAACAGTGACAGTTTTACTTCTTCTTTTCCAATTTGTATTCCTTTTATTTCTTGTTCTTCTCTGATTGCTGTGGCTAGGACTTCCAAGACTATGTTGAATAATAGTGGTGAGAGTGGACATCCTTGTCTTGTTCCTGATCTTAGAGGAAATGCTTTCAATTTTTCACCATTGAGAAGGATGTTTGCTGTGGGTTTGTCGTATATGGCCTTTATTATGTTGAGGTAGGTTCCCTCTATGCCCACTTTCTGGAGAGTTTTTATCATAAATGTGTGTTGAATTTTGTCAAAAGCTTTTTCTGCATCTATTGAGATAATCATATGGTTTTTATTCTTCAATTTGTTAATATGGTGTATCACATTGATTGATTTGCATATATTTAAGAATCCTTGCATCCCTGGGATAAATCCCACTTGATCATGGTGTATGATCCTTTTAATGTGTTGTTGGATTCTGTTTGCTAGTATTTTGTTGAGGATTTTTGCATCTATATTCATCAGTGATATTGGTCTGTAATTTTCTTTTTTTGTAGTGTCTTTGTCTGGTTTTGGTATCAGGGTGATGGTGGCCTCATAGAATGAGTTTGGGTGTGTTCCTTCCTCTGCAATTTTTTGGAACAGTTTGAGAAGGATGGGTGTTAGCTGTTCTCTAAATGTTTGATAGAATTCACCTGTAAAGCCATCTGGTGCTGGACTTTTGTTTGTTGGAAGATTTTTAATCACAGTTTCCATTTCATTACTTGTGATTGGTCTGTTCATATTTTCTATTTCTTCCTGGTTCAGTTTTGGAAGGTAATACCTTTCTAAGAATTTGTCCATTTCTTCCAGGATGTCCATTTTATTGGCATAGAGTTGCTTGTAGTAATCTCTTAGGATGCTTTGTATTTCTGCGGTGTCTGTTGTAACTTCTCCTTTTTCATTTTTAATTTTATTGACTTGAGTCCTCTCCCTCTTTTTTGTGATGAGTCTGGCTAATGGTTTATCAATTTTGTTTATCTTCTCAAAGAACCAGCGTTTAGTTTTACTGATCTTTGCTATTGTTTTCTTTGTTTCTATTTCATTTATTTCTGCTCTGATCTTTATGATTTCTTTCCTTCTGCTAACTTTGGGTTTTGTTTGTTCTTCTTTCTCTAGTTCCTTTAGGTGTAAGGTTAGATTGTTTATTTGAGATTTTTCTTTTTTCTTGAGGTAGGCTTGTATAGCTGTAAACTTCCCTCTTAGAACTGCTTTTGCTGCATCCCATAGGTTTTGGATTGTCGTGTTTTCATTGTCAGTTGTCTCTGTATTTTTTGATTTCCTCTTTGATTTCTTCAGTGATCTCTTGGTTATTTAGTAACGTATTGTTTAGCCTCCATGTGGTTTTTTTTTACATTTTTTTCCCGGTAATTCATTTCTAATCTCAGAGCATTGTGGTCAGAAAAGATGTTTGATATGATTTCAGTTTTCTTAAATTTACTGAGGCTTGATTTGTGACCCAAGATGTGATCTATCCTGGAGAACGTTCCGTGCGCACTTGAGAAGAAAGTGTAATCTGCTGTTTTTGGATGGAATGTCCTATAAATATCAATTAAATCTATCTGGTCTATTGTGTCATTTAAAGCTTCTGTTTTCTTATTTATTTTCATTTTGGATGATCTGTCCATTGGTGTAAGTGAGGTGTTAAAGTCCCCCACTATTATTGTGTTACTGTCGATTTCCTCTTTTATAGCTGTTAGCAGTTGCCTTAGGTATTGAGGTGCTCCTATGTTGGGTGCATATATATTTATAATTGTTATATCTTCTTCTTGGATTGATCCCTTGATCATTCTGTAGTGTCCTTCCTTGTCTCTTGTAACATTCTTTATTTTAAAGTCTATTTTACCTGATTTGAGTATTGCTACTGCAGCTTTCTTTTGATTTCCATTTGCATGGAATATCTTTTTCCCTCACTTTCAGTCTGTATGTGTCCCTAGGTCTGAAGTCGGTCTCTTGTAGACAGCATATATATGGGTCTTGATTTTGTATCCATTCAGCAAGCCTGTGTCTTTTGGTTGGGGCATTTAATCCATTCACGTTTAAGTTAATTATCGATATGTATGTTCCTATGACCATTTTCTTAATTGTTTTGGGTTTGTTTTTGTAGGTCCTTTTCTTCTCTTGTGTTTCCCACTTAGAGAAGTTCCTTTAGCATTTGTTGTAGAGCTGGTTTGGTGGTGCTGAATTCTCTTAGCTTTTGCTTGTCTGTAAAGCTTTTGATTTCCCCATTGAATCTGAATGAGATCCTTGCTGGGTAGAGTAATCTTGTTTGTAGGTTCTTCCCTTTCATCACTTTAAGTATATCATGCCACTCCTTTCTGGCTTGTAGAGTTTCTGCTGAGAAATCAGCTGTTAACCTTATGGGTGTTCCCTTGTTTGTTATGTGTCATTTTTCCCTTGCTGCTTTCAATAATTTTTCTTTGTCTTTAATTTTTGCCACTTTGATTACTATGTGTCTCGATGTGTTTCTCCTTGGGTTTATCCTGTATGGGACTCTCTGCACTTCCTCGATTTGGGTGGCTATTTCCTTTTCCATGTTAGGGAATTTGACTGTAATCTCTTCAAATATTTTCTCGGGTCCTTTCTCTCTCTCCTCCTTCTGGGACCGGTATAATACAAGTGTTGTTGCGTTTAATGTTGTCCCAGAGGTCTCTTAGGCTGTCTTCATTTCTTTTCATTCTTTTTTCTTTATTCTGTTAAGCAGCAGTGAATTCCACCATTCTGTCTTGCAGGTCACTTATCTGTTCTTCTGCCTCAGTTATTCTGCTATTGATTCCTTCTAGTGTAGTTTTCATTTCAGTTATTGTATTGCTCATCTGTTTGTTCTTTAATTCTTCTAGCTCTTTGTTAAACATTTCTTGCATCTTCTCCATCTTTGCATCCATTCTTTTTCTGAGGTCCTGGATCATCTTCATTATCATTTTTCTGAATTCTTTTTCTGGAAGGTTGCCTATCTCCACTTCATTTAGTTGTTTATCTGGGGTTTTATCTTGTTCCTTCATCTGGTACATAGCCCTCTGCCTTTTCATCTTGTCTATCTTTCTGTGAATGTGTTTTTTGTTCCACAGGCTGCAGGATTGTCGTTCTTCTTGCTTCAGCTGTCTGGCTTCTGGTGGATCAGGCTATCTAAGAGGCTTGTGCAAGTTTCCTGATGGGAGGGACTGGTGGTGAGTCTATTTTTAATTTTTTATTTATTTTGTTACCAGAAATTTTTATTCATTTTTTAAAACATCTTTATTGTAGTATAATTGCTTTACAATGGTGTGTTAGTTTCTGCTGTATAACAAAGTGAATCAGCTATACCTATACATATATCCCCATATCTCCTCCCTCTTGCTTCCCCCACTGCCACCCTTCCTATCCCACCAGTGAGCCAGTTTTTAGAAAGCCCCTAAAGATGTGGGGCTGGTTGCCAGGAGAATCAACCATGTGATTAGAAGGTTGGAATTTTCAGCTGTACTCCTCAACCTCTGGGGAAGGAAGAGTGGCTAAAGGTTAAGTTAACCACTAATGCCAATGAGTTAATCCATTATACCTGTTGTAATGAAGCCTCCATAAAAATCCTAACCAAAGGGGTTTGGAGAGCTTCCAGTTTGGTGAGCAAGAACACATCCATATACCAATAGGGTGTTGCACCCCAAACTCTACAGGGACAAAATCTCCTATGCTTGGAACCCTTCTGGACCTCACCCTATGTATCTATTCAACTGGCTATTCATTTGTATTATTTAATATATGCTTCTTAATCAATTGGTAATAGTAAGCTGTGTTCCTGGGTTCTGTGAGCCATTCTAGCAAACCATCAAACTTGAGGAGGGGGTCGCAGGAACCCTTGATTTATAGCCAGTCATTCAGAGGTACAAGTGACAATTTGGGACTTTTGATTGGCCCCTGAAGTGGGGCCATCTTGGGTGACTGAGCCCTTAACCTGTGGGTCTGTGCCAACTCCGGGCAGTTAGTTTTAGAACTGAGTTAAATTGTAGGACATCCAGCAGGTGTATGCCAAGAACTGGAGAATTGTTTGGTGTGGAAAACCCCACACATCTGGTGTCAGAAGTATTGTGTATAGAGAGGAAATGGTGTTTTTCCTTTTAATGATTTATCACAAAATGAACACGTTCATGTAAACTTAACCCAAATTTAAAAAATAGAATATTGCTAACATGCCAGATTTGTCATGGCCTTTGTGGCCCCTCCCAATTACTGCTTTCCTTCTCCTCCTAAAAGATAACCACTATCTCTCATTATACATTAATTTTGCTTATTTTTGAAATTTTAACAAATGGAATCATACAGTATATATTTATAACAGCTTTACTGAGATATAATTCATATATCATACAAGTGACTCATTTTAAGTGTACAAGTCAAGAGTTTTTAGCATATTCACAGAGTTGTACAACCATTACCACAGCAATTTTTGAACATTTACATCACCACAAAAAGAAACCCTATACCTATCAGCAGTCATTCCCTGTTCCTTCCTAATCCCTCCTCCCCCTGCTTATAGATTTGCTTATTCTGGACATTTCATATAAATGGAATCATACAATATGTAGTCTTTTGTGACTCGTTTTATGTACTTCACATAATATTTCCAAGGTTCATCCATATTATAGCATGTATCTGTATTTCATTCCTTTTTATTGCCAAATAATATTCCATTATGTGGTGTTACGGACTGAATTGTGTCCCCCACCCCCACCCCAAATTCATATGTTGAAGCCTTAACCCCCAATGTGATTTGGAAATAGGAACTTTAAAGAGGTAATTAAGATTACATGAGGTCATATGGATAGAGCCCTAATCCAATATGACTACTGTCATTACAGGAAGAAGAAGAGTCACCAAGGAGGTACATGAACAAGAGAAAAGGCCATGTGAGGACACAGCGAGACGGCAGCCATCTGCAAGCAAAGGAGAGAGGTCCCAGGAGAAACCAAGCATACCAACACCTTGTTACTGGATAGCCTCCAGAAATGTGACAAATAATTTTCTGCTGTTTAAGCCATCCAGTCTGTGGTATTCTGTTATGGCAACCCCAGTAGACTAATGCATGAATCAAATGGAAATTCTAGAGCTGAAATATGCAACAACTGAAATTAAAAATTTACTGGGTAAATTGGGCCCTGGAGATGAAAAGAGCAATGAATCTGAAGACAGGGCAATGGAAACTCTTTAAACTGAAGCACAGAGGAGTAAGGCTGAAAAGTAATTAACAGAGCCTCAGTTATCTGTGAGAGAATATCAAGAGTTCTGACATATGTGTATTGGAGTTCCAGCAAGAGAGGGAAGCAGAAAAAAACATTTGATGTCAGAAATATTGCCAAATTTGATGACATATTAAATTCCAAGAAGTTCAAAGAAGTCCAAGCAGAATATACATAAGGAAAAGCATACCAATGTGACTACAGTTGATTACTATTGTAATCACTTATTGTATAAGTGAAATTTGCTAAGAGAGTAGAACTTAAATGTTCTCACCAATAAAGAAAGAGAGAAAGAGAGAGAAGGAGAGAGAGAAAGAGAGAAAGGGAAAGAGAGAGGTAATGGTTGTGATAATTAACTGGATGGGGGAATCCTTTCACAATGTATACCTATATCAAATCATCATGTTGTACACTTTAAATATCTTACAATTTTATTTGCCAATAATGCTGAAAAAAACCCCAACCATACCAAAGCACAACAAAATCAAATTGTTGAAAAACAGTGATGAAGGGAACATCTTAAAAGCACCAAGGAGGGACTTCCCTGGTGGCGCAGTGGTTAAGAATCCGCCCGCCAATGCGGGGGACATGGGTTCAAGGTCTGGGAAGATCCCACATGCTGTGGAGCAACTAAGCCTGTGTGCCACAACTACTGAGCCTGTGTGCCACAACTACTGAAGCCCGAGCACCTAGAGCCCGTGCTCTGCAACAAGAGAAGCCACCACAATGAGAAGCTCGTGCACTGCAACAAAGAGTAGCCCCTGCTCGCAGCAACTAGAGAAAGCCCACGCGCAGCAACGAAGACCCAACACAGCCAAAAATAAATAATAAATAAATAAATAAATTTATTTTAAAAAAAGCACCAAAGAATAAATGATGCATTAAGTACAGAGAAACCAAGATAAACATTACTGATGAGTTCGCATCAGAAACAATACAAGCCAGGGGAAATTGAACTATCATCTTGAAACTGATGAAACCAAATAAAAACAAGGGGTAAAAAAACTACCAACCCACAATTGGTAATAATATCTTTCAACATGAAGGTGAAATAAAAAGATATTTGCAAACAAAAAAGATCAGACTGGAGTAGGGTGGGCGGTTAATCCAATACGACTAGTGTTGTCTTAGTCCCTACAGGCTGCTACAACAAAATACCACAGACTGGGTAGCTTATAAACAACAGACACTTATTTCTCACTCTTCTGGAGGCTGGGAAGTATAAGATCAAGGCACCAGCATGGTTGCCTTCTGATGAGGACCCACTTTCTGTTTCCTAGCTAGCATCTACTTGCTGTGTCCTCACATGGTGGAAGGGGCTAGGGATCTCTCTGGAGCCTCTTTTATAAAGCTCACTAATATAAAACTTACTAATCCCATTCATGGGGCCTCCATCCTCATGACCTAAGCACATTCCAAAGTCCCCACCTCCTAATATCTTTGGGGTTATGTTTCAACATATGAATTTTGGGAGAACACATTCAGACCATAGCAAGTGTCTTTGTAAGAAGAGGAGAAGAGACACAGAGACACAGACACACAAAGGCAGGCTGCCATATGAGGATAAAGGCAGATAGTAGTCCTACAGCTACAAGCCAAGGAACACCAAGGATTGATGGAAACCCACCAGAAGCTAGGAAGAGGCAAGGAAAGATTCTCCCTTACAGGTTTCTTTGCTTGGCTTTCTATTTGGCCAAAGACACAAGGGAACTCCTGTGCAGATTTCTGGATCTCCTTTGCATATATATGCTCCCATCTCTCTGGTAGTCTGCTCCACAAATTTTAGCTGCCTCAGTCTCTACAAGCTCTGACTCTTTTCTCCTGAGCTCAGCAAGTCTGTCATGCTTTACTTGGGACCCCCATTCCTACACTGATATTTGGTAAATGCCACCAGGCAGAAAGCTAGGGAAATTGTAGGGCTCACTTCACTTCTTCCTTTCTCTCAGAAATCACTGTCTTGGGCTGCCTATGGTCCAATGACTGAAGACAGTTATTTCATACATATTGTACAGTTGTCTAATTGCTTATGACAGGAGGTTTAGTCTGGTACTAGTTACTCTGTCATGGCTAGATGTGTGTATAATTTTTCGAGTGGTTCCTTTTGCTTAGCATTATGTAAGATTCATCTTTGCTGGTGAGTGAAAGTTTTCTTTTACTTCTGTATGGTATTCTGTTGTATGAATATATCACACAATTTACTTATATATTCTATTGTTGTTAGACATTTGAGTAGTTTCCATTTGGGAGCTATTATAGATAATGCTGCTATGAACATTCTTGTACATGTCTTTTGGTATAGAATTCCTGTTGGGTATATATCTAGAAATGGAATTGCTGGGTCATAGGCTGTGCTGATACTCAAGTTTACACATACTGCCGATTAGTTTTGCAAAATGGTTGTACCAGTTTTTATTCTCATGTGCAGAGGATGAGAGTCTCAGTTGTTCCACACTTCATCAACACCTTATATTGTCAGTTTTTAAAATGTTAGCCATTCTGGTGGGTGTGTTTTAGTTTGTAATTTCTAGTTTCCAATAAAATTGATCACCTTTTCATATGATTATTGCTCTTTTGGATATCTATTGGCCTATTCATATCTTTTGCCCATTTTTCTGTTGGATTATCTGACTTTTTTCTCTTATTGATTGATCAGTTAATTGATTGAGTTATTTACTCACTCTGGATTTGAGTCCTTTGTCAGTTATACACATTGCACATATCTTATTCCACTCTGTGTCTTGCCTTTTTACCCTCTTAATGATGTTTCGATGAACAGAAGTTCTTAATTTTAATGTAGTCCAATTTATCAATGTTTTCATTTCATCTAATATATGAAATCTTTCCTTCTCCCAAGGTAATGAAAATGTTTTTTCTCTTTAGGAGCTTTATTACATTATCTATCACATTTAGATCTGCAATACACCTAGAAATAGTTTTTTTGATAAGTCTGAAGAAGGGATCAAGATTCATTTCTTCTTCATATAGATATACAATTGACCAAATCCCATTTATCACAAAGACTGCCCTTTTCTCACTGCTCTGCAGTGCACCTTTGTCAGCAGTCAAGTTTCCATATTTGTAAGCATCTATTTCTGTCCTCTATTCTGTCCCATTTCTCTATTTATCTATTCTTGTGCCCATACCACAGTCTTAGTTATTGTAGCTTTATATAATAACCCTTAATATCATATAGTGAGGCTTCCACCTCTGTTCTTCAAGATTATCTGGGCTATTCTGAACCATTTGCATTTTCATATAAAATTTACAACAAACTAATTTTATAGTAGTGCTAGCTGGGATGTTAATTAGATTACATTGACATCTTTGTAATATTTAGTCTTCTAATTCATGAATATGAGAAAAACTTCTTTTAAATTTTCTTTAATTTTTCTCAGTCATGTCTTGCAGTTTTCTCTGTAGGTTTTTGCATGTCTTTCATTAGATTTATTACTAAGTATTTGATGTTTTTTGATACTGTTGTAAATGACGTTTAAAATTTTTCCCCTATTGTTGCTGTTATATAGGAATATCAGCAATTTTTGTAAATTTATCTTTTTATTCAGCAACCTCAATTTATTTTTAATTTTAATAATTCATCTGTAGATTCTTTTGATTTTCTGGGTACACAATCATGTTGTCTGTGAATGACAGTTTTACTCCTTACTTTCTAATTCTTATGCCTTTTATTTCTTTTTCTTGCCCCATACTATCTAGGACCTCCCGGAGGACATCAAATAGAAATAATGAAGGAGATACCTTTCTCTTCTCTTGTTCCCAATATCAGGGGGAAAAGTGGTAATATTTTACTATGTTTCTAAATAATCCATATCTCAAAGAAGAAATCACAATGGAAATTTAAAATGTTCTATTGGAACAATAATGAAAAGTGCAGCACATGAAACTGGAAGGATGCAGCTAACGCTATACTTAGAAAAAAAATCAGTGAGTTCTGAGTATCCATCTCAAGATGTTAGAAAAAGCAAATTAAACCTAAAGATAGTAGAATGAAGGAAATAATAAAGACTGGAGTAGGAACTAATGAAATATTGATAGAAAACAAATTAATAGAATTATCAAAGGCAAATTTTGGTCCTTTGAAAAGGCTACTAATATTGAAAATCTCCTGACAAGACTAATAAGAGAGAAGCCAGATAAGCAAATAACAGGATTGAAGAAGGGAACATCACTATACATGTAACCAAATATCAAAAAGTGAAGAGGATATTATAAACAAATTCTTGACAATAAATTTGAAAATCTATATGAACATCCAGGTTGCTTCATGTATCAAGTTTGTTCTTTTTTATTCTGAGTAGTATTCCCTGGTGTGAATATATCTCAGCTTGTTTAACCATTTACCTGTTAAAGGAATCTCAGCTGATTCCAGTTTGGGGCTATCACAAAGTTGCTATAAACATTTGTGTACAGGTTTTTATGTGAACACATATTTACATTTTTCTTGGCTAAAGGCCCAGGAATGCACTGCTGGATCATACGGTAGTGGCATTTTTAGTTTTGTAAGAAACGGCCAAACTGTTTTCTAGAGTGGCTATAGCATTCTACATTCCCACCAGCAGTGGAGGAGAGATTCAGTTTCTCCATATCCTTACCAGCATTTGGTGTTTTCACTTTTTTTTTTCTTTTACTATTTTTATTTTAGCCATTCTGACTGGTGTGTAAATCAATTAAAAAATGTCATTCAGATTATCTAGTATTTTTGAAGGGTGAGTTGGTCTGCAACATGTAAAATCTCTGTAATTGGTACTGAATCAGGTATTTGAGGGATAGGACACAGGCATCTAGATATTTTAAAAATCTTAATTGGTGAATCTGATTTGCAGCCAAGATTATGATGACACCTTGGTCTCAGAAGACACAAGCTTTGAAGGAAAAGCCCTATAAAGAAACAGCCCTCCCTTCCTTCCTTCCTCCCTCCCTTCCTTCCTTCCTTCCTTCCTTTCCTTCCTTCCTTTCTTCCTTCCTCCCTTCCTCCCTCCCTCTCCCTCCCTCCCTCCCTTCTTCCCTCCCTTCTTTTTTTTTTTTTTTTCCCCAAACATAGGATTTTTATGAAAGTGCTGTGGGCAACAAAAAAGAGACAAAATAGCAGTAAACCCACTAAAATGTCTGTTCACCTCTTGTTTGACCTTTGATGGCAGTAGAAACATCACAGACACCAAGAGGATTGAAACATTAGGCCCCTGAGAAGCAGAAAGCCAGCACTGGAAGTCTCTTCAAGGAAAACATCAAATAGCTATTTCCAGTTGTTTCAAGCTCTACAAACAAGCTGAATCCGAGCTCTACGATTTTGCAAATAATTCCACGCAGAAGCCAATGGCACACACATTCCTGAGACTTTCATTGCAATCGATAAGTTTGCTGTTGCTGTCAACCTGTGCAATTTCCCTGATTAACTGGCGAAAAGTGTTCTCCTTTATGAATGCTGTTCAGAAAAAAACAGATATTGTAAAAGGAGACAAGGGCAGGTTTTGGAACTTGAATTCTTGGTGATCTTAAATGATGGTGTATGAAAGAAAGAAAGAGGGAGAACAGTTTGATTTGCTGCAACTAGGTTGACCCAGAAAGGAGAAGAGCAGAAAAACTGCTTTGCCTAAGCAAACATGACATCAAGTTAGACAAGAGCAGCACTCACAATATCCAGTATTGAAAGCTCATTTAAAAAATATATAGTCTGGGGCTTCCCTGGTGGCGCAGTGGTTGAGAGTCTGCCTGCCAATGCAGGGGACACGGGTTCGAGCCCTGGTCTGGGAGGATCCCACATGCTGCGGAGCGGCTGGGCCCGTGAGCCACAAGTACTGAGCCTGCGCGTTTGGAGCCTGTGCTCCGCAGCAAGAGAGGCTGCAACGGTGAGAGGCCCGTGCACCGCGATGAAGAGTGGCCCCCACTCACCGCAGCTAGAGAAAGCCCACGCACAGAAGCGAAGACCCAACACAGCCAAAAATAAATAAATAAAAGTGTAAAAATTAAAAAAAAAAAAAAATATATATATATAGTCTGGATCTGAAAGACATTTAAATGCCAGTAATAAAGAAGTCTTTGCTCAAAAAGAAAAAAAAGAAAAAAGAAACAGCCTTATTGAATGATGGGAATGTCATAGACGATGAAAATATGTGGTAGGATAGTAGAGCTAAATGAGGTTTCAGAAATATTAACAAGGATTCTATGACCCTGAAAATTAACATATTTTGGAAAATAATTTTTTAAGCTTTTGAAGATTCAAACTAGATTAATTGAATTTAATTTAAAAAATTTTTTTGTTGAAGTATAGTTGAATTACAATATTGTGTTAGTTTCAGGTGTACAGCAAAGT
Source organism: Balaenoptera ricei (assembly GCF_028023285.1). Lineage (NCBI taxonomy): Eukaryota > Metazoa > Chordata > Mammalia > Artiodactyla > Balaenopteridae > Balaenoptera > Balaenoptera ricei. The sequence continues at coordinate 89,344,955 of NC_082642.1, read as the reverse complement.
GATTCAGTTATACATGCATATATATCTATTTTTTTCAGATTCTTTTCCCTTATAGGTTATTACAAAACTGGATTAATTTTTAATGGGTCTACTTAGACCAAAAATAATTTTTTTATTTGAATATCAAAATAATAAACGGTTACTTAGAGCCATGAAGAATTCCTTATTAACAAGAAAGAAAGAGAGAGAGAAAGAAAGAAAAGAAAAATAAGTTAGTTGATAAGGAGATGTACAATTGTCCCACTCAGAAAAGAAAAAAAAATAAGAAACTCAGGTATGACTAATAAATTAATTGACCAATCTGAGGCTATCAAAATCTCTGAGGACCCAGAAAAAGTTGTGGATTGTGTCTCTAGGGGGAGCTGAATCTCTACAGAGCAATGCAGGAAGGGAAAATATTGAAAATTCTAAGAACCAGAAAAGTAATGCCTCATGAATTAGCATCAATTAGAAAATTAGAATATGTTATTAAAAAGGGAGCAAGACTAGGAGTAAGAGATTTAAGGGAAACAAAGAGAAACAGAAGTGTCTGCTTAGTCCTCCCTCTGGCTTTGGTAACGAACTCTGAACCACCCCTGCCTCTCCAGTGGGATTCTGTCTTGTGCAACCAAAGAGTACTGACTAATAACAGCAGCTGTGTGTCATTTTGGAGAACTGATGGTAATGACACCAGAAATGCTAGCCAGGGCAAGTCAGGGCAGATCAGGTCTAAGTAGTCAAACCTGTTCACCCTCTTGTGCTCCCTACCTGGATTTATGGCCTCAGGATCCACCCAGTCACTGAAACCAGAAACCTGGGCTTCCTTCTTGATTCCAATACCTCATACTGATAATGTGACTAGTTTTCCTACCTGGCTACCTTAGAATTTATGCTGAAAAGTTATCTGTGCTCCTTCAGAACACCCTCTTCAGAACAAACTATGGGTTCTAACCTTGCTACTTCCCCACATTCCCCAGCAACATCATTGACTTAGTTGTAGTCTCACCTAGAAATGCTAAAAGTCACTCAAGAGGATCTTCAAGACTCTGTACAAGCCCATGCATTCAAGCTTGAATACTGTCTACTTTTAAAAGAAAAAATTATTAGACTTCTATGGCTGATTATTATTTATTATACCAAGATTATTTGTCCAAATCCAGCATTAGGTATAAACTTCTTATACTTATAACTCTTACATAACTATAAAATCAAAACAAATCTACATATTGAATACAAACCAAATTACAACTAATTAAATTGTCAATATTAATTTATTATGATGGCTGATGCTGTTTTGCTGAAACTAAATCACCTGTAACATCATGGATTTGGTACTACCTGCTTTAGAGGAGATTCTTTTGCATTTGGCAAGTTGATACTACCTTGGGCAGAGTAATGACAATTACAAAACATTTCTGTAATTGAATTATATCCATCACTTGGTGTATGCATTCTTAATTTGTAGATTTTAGATTAAAAGAAACACAACACCCTGAATATTTACACCTGCCATGTATATGAAACATTTTTAGATTTTATGAGTTTTTTTCAAGGCAAAGATACTCTATGACATTGATGACATATTTAAGATCATTTAAAAATCAAAATGGAGTAACTATGGTTCAGGCGTCCAAAATGGAGCTGGGTGGCCATTGTGGATGTGGTTTCAGACACGTTCCTGCATCACTGAGAACCTGAACTTTCTGAACTGTATAAAACTCAAAGACACCACCAGCCATTTTCAAAACAATATCTACTAGCAGCTGCTAGATGCAACCTTGTAGTTTCAAAGCTCCCCACCCCTACTTAGCAACTATGTAATCATTTTGAACCCCAAACAATCCTTGCTTAACAAGCACCCTTACTTCTTGCCAGCTCCAATCCTAATTCTTGACAATTTATGAAAAACTTCCTCCATTTTGTAGTTTGGCGGAACACAATTCAAGTACTTTTTTGGATTTGTGCTTCCCAGGCTGCAGTCCTAACAAATCCCAAATAAAAGCTTTTTGTTTTGTTTTGCCTCAACCAGGTCTCCATTCTTTGAATTTTTAGTTAACAACATGATTTAGAAGATACATTCTTTCCGTTACTTCTGCTACTGCTGTTGGTGAGTGGAGTACTGATGATGGAACATTGGGAGAGTGTTTATTGACACATACTGAGTGACTCTTTTGGCTCTGGGGGGACCTGTGCCTGCTGAACAACCAATCAAATTGTTTCTGTTAAACACATGCTCAGTTTAAACTCTTTTTTGTACTATTATTTCTAACACAACTTTCAAACTAAAAAAGAAAGCATGGAAAAAGTATGTGAAATCTAAGGGGAAAAAAATCCTAATTTTAAATGAAAAATTAGTGATAACTCAAAGCAAGACGAACCTTAAAGTCATGAAAGCTTCAAACTTTCTATGTACAAGGACAATGGGTGGTAATAGGTTTGGAAAGAACACTAAGAAACTTGTCTTGAAAATGTACTTTTTATAGCAAGCAATCTTTTTACAAAAATCTGTTTTGTGATATAATTTACATACAATAAAGTTCAATAATTTTATTTATTTATTTATTGGCCACACCACATGGCATGTGGGATCTTCCCCGACCAGGGATGGACCAGAGATTGAACCCATACCCCCTGCATTGGGAGTGTGGAGTCTTAACCACTGGACTGCCAGGGAAGTCCTCAATAATTTTAAAAAGTACAATTTGTTGAGTTTTGACAAATGCTTATAGTCATGTGACCCCCACCACAATCATGATAAACATCACAGAACATCACCGCTATCATCCCCAAAAGTTCTCTAGTACTTCTTTGAAATCAATCCTATACCCACCTCTGACCTCTGGTAACCTCTGATCTGCCTTCTGCTTTGCCTCTTCTAGAACTTCATATAAGTAGAATAATACAGTATTTTGTGTCTGGCTTCTTTCACATATCATAATGCTTTTGAAGTTTTGTTGCATGTATCAATAGTTTGTTCCTCTTCTCAGTAATATTCTACGGTATGGACATATTACAATTTGTTTAAATAGTCACCAGATGATGGGCATTTGGTTTGTTTTCAATTTGCCTATTATGAATAAAGTAGCTATAAGCATTTGGGTAGAGATCTTTGTGTGGACCTAAGTTTTTATTTCTTTTGGGTAAATATCTAGGAATGGATTTGGTGGGTCATATGTAAATATGTTCGACTTGATAAAAACTGCCAAACTTTTTTTCCAAAGTGGCTGTTCCATTTTTCATTCTTAACAATGTAAGAGAGTTCCAGTTGCTCTGCATCCTCTCTAACACTGTCAGTATTTTTAATTTTAGCCATTCTAATGGGTGTGTATAGATATAACATTGTGGTATTAATTTGTGTTTACCTAGTGACTATTGATGTCAGGAACATTTTCATGTACTTATTAGCTATTTGTATATCCACTTTGGTGAGGTGTCTCTTCAAATCATTTGCTCATTTTTTAATTGGACTGTTTGTCTTTTCATTAATTTGTAAGAGTATATTATATGTTGGTAAGTCCTCTAACAGATATGTGTTCTACAAATATTTTCTCCCAGTCTATGGCTTGCCTTTTCATTTTCTTAATAGATTTTTTTTTTTTTTTTTTTTGAAGAGCAGAAGTTTTCCATTTTGGTGAGGTCCAACTTGTCAATCTTTTTTCTTTTATGGTTCATGCTTTTTGTGTCCTAAGAAAGCTTTGTCTAACTCAAGGCCGCAAAGATCTTATTCTCTGTTTCCTACCTTTTACAGTGTTAGCTCTTATGATCCATTATTTATGGTATGATGTAAGGGTTGAGGTTCATTTTCTGGCATATGATATCCAACTGTTCCAGCAATATTTGTTGGAAAGACCCTAACTGGATTGTGGTCCATGTTGGAAAGACCACATTGAATTACTTTGGTAACTCTGCTGAAAATTTGTTTGCCATAAACGTGCAAGACAATAAGTGCATGAAAGGATGCTTAAGATCATTAGTCATTAGGGAAATGCAAAAAAAAACTACAGTGAAATACCAATTCACATCCACTCCGATGGCTACAATAAAAAAGAAAAAACAAATGTTGGTGAGGATGTGGAGAAATGGGAATCCTCATAATTTGCTGCTCAGAATATAAAATGTTGCAGTAACTTTGGAAAACAATCTGGCAGTTCTTCAAAATATTAAACACATAGTTACCATATGACATAGCAATTCCACTCCTAGGTATATACTTGTTCTCAGCAGCATTAATCATAGTAGCCCCAAAGTGGAAACTACCTTAAACATCAATCAGCTGATGAATAAACAAAATGGGATATATATATACATACACACACACATATATATATACATACACACATATGTGTGTATATGTATATATATACATACACATACAATGGAATATTATTTGGCCATAAAAAGTAATGAGGTACTGATACATGCTATAACATAGATGAATCTTGGAAACATTAGGCTAAGTGAAAGAAGCCAGTCACAAAGACCACATAGTATATGATTACATTTATATGAAATGTCCAGAATTGGCAAATCTACAGAAATAGAAAGTAGATTAATGGTGCAAGTGGTGGTATAGGGGAAATGGGGAGTAACTGCTAATGAGTACAGGGTTTCCTTTTGTGGGGGAGAGAAATTTTCTAAAATTAGGTTGTGATGGTGGTACAACCCTGTTCATTTATTAAAACCCATTGCATTGTACAATTTAATTGGGTGAATTATATGGTATTGAATTATACCTTAATAATGTTGCTTTAAAAATCCCCCTCAAAATTATTGATTTAAATTTTTTGTTCCCTAAAGCTATATTCTTGTTTCTACCAGTACCATAAAACAATTGTTATTTCCAGTGTTTGAAACAGCAGCTGTCTCCTCTCTTACACTGTTAAAATAAAATTTCTTCTAGTCACAAAACTCACATAGGCACACTAAGATTAAAAAAAAAAGTTTAGTTTCACTGATGAGTCAATTACATAAGAAACAGCAAGCTAAAGTAAACAGAAAGTATAATGGAGAACTTGCAGACCACTGGCGATACAAACTCAGACCTCAGTTTCACTCTCTTGTTTTCCTCCTGCTACGTGGGTACCACCTGACTAGTGAGAAGATGGAGGACTGCCGCTTCCCCAAACCCTTCATGGTATAGGAGGACTTCAACCTCGTGACCTTCCAAATTCTCCTCGCATATCAACCTGTATTTTTTATATTAGAAACAAAATTTTTCCATAGGTTTAATTCCTCCTTCCAAACAAGCGCATATAAAGGAATCAAGAAATAGTCAAGAAGGGAGGAAATTGCCATCACCTGTGTCTTCATAATTCACAATGTCAGCATTTGTCGGCATGTGCTACACTGTTTGCAGCTGATGCTTTAGCTCCTGAACCTGAGACGTAGAGTTGGAATGCCTGTGAACACTTGGGCCAGCCTCAGAGCTTGGCTGAGAAAGGACTACAAGCTACAAGAAAGATGCTGGGCAGGTGGGGGTGCCATCTATTACTTTCTGTTTTCAGAGGGAGGGACAGAATTACAGAGAAGCCTCATCAGATGGCAAGATGAAGCCAGGATCCTGTGTCACACATGTTTACTTTAGTCCTTCAGACAAATATGTTCCGTTCAAATACCAATTTATTCAACTTTCCTTCTTTCATGAGTACACTACACTAAGCTACAGAAAAAAGGCTCTCCTCATCAGTCCATGGTTATATAACCCCCTGTATCTGGCATAATGATATTCTACCTTTTTTTAAAATTTATTTTTGTTATTGGAGTATAATTGCTTTACAATGTTGTGTTCATTTCTGCTGTACAATGAAATGAATCAACTATGTGTATACATATATCCCCTCCCTCTTGGACCTCCCCCGCCCCATCCCACACATTTAGGTCATCACAGAGCACCAAGCTGAGCTCCCTGTGCTATACAGCAGCTTCCCACTAGCTAGCTATATTATACATGGTAGTGTATTTGGCAAACCTAATATCCCAGTTCATCCCACCCTCCCCTCCCACCCCGTGACCACACATCCGTTCTCTATGTCTGCATTTCTATTCCTGCCCTGCAAATAGGTTAATCTGTACCATTTTTCTAGATTCCACATATATGCATTAATATACGATATTTGTTTTTCTCTTTCTTACTTCACTCTGTATGACAGATGCTAGGTCCATCCTCATCTCTACAAATGACCCATTTTCATTTCTTTTTATGGCTGAGTAATATTCCATTATATATACATACCACATCTTCTTTATCCATTCATCTGTTGATGGACATTTAGTTTATTTCCATGTCCTGGCTATTGCAAATAGTGCTTCGATGAACACTGGGGTACATGTGACTTTTTGAATTATGGTTTTCTCAAGGTATATGCCCAGTAGTGGGATTGTTGGGTCAAATGGTAGTTCTATTTTTAGTTTTCTAAGGAAACTTCATACTGTTCTCCACAGTGACTGTATCAATTTATATTCCCACCAACAGTGCAAGAGGGTTCCCTTTACTCCGCACTCTCTCCAGCATTTATTTTTTGTAGATTTTTTGATGATGGCCATTCTGACTGGTGTGAGGTGATACCTCATTGTAGTTTTGATTTGCATTTCTCTAATAATTAGTGATGATGAGCAGCTTTTCATGTGCTTCTTGGCCATCTGTCCATCTTCTTTGGAGAAATGTCTATTTAGGTCTTCTGCACATTTTTAGATTGGGTTGTTTGTTTTTTTAATGTTGAGCTGCATGAGTTGTTTATATATTTTGGAGATTAATCCTTTGTCTGTTGATTCGTTTGCAAATATTTTCTCCCATTCTGAGGGTTGTCTTTTTGTCTTGTTTGTAGTTTCCTTTGCTTTGCAAAAGCTTTTAAGTTTCCTTAGGTCCCATTTGTTTATTTTTGTTTTTATTTCCATTACTCTAGGAGGTGAATCAAAAAAGATCTTGCTGTGATTTATGTCAAAGAGTGTTCTTCCTATGTTTTCCTCTAAGAGTTTTATAGTGTCTGGTCTTACATTTAGGTCTCTAATCCATTTTGAGTTTATTTTTGTGTATGGTGTTAGGGAGTGTTCTAATTTCATTCTTTTCCATGTAGCTGTCCAGTTCTCCCAGCATCACTTATTGAAGAGACTGTCTTTTCTCCATTGTATATCCTTGCCTCCTTTGTCATAGATTAGCTGACCATAGGTGTGTGGCTTTATCTCTGGGCTTTCTATCCTGTTCCATTGATCTATATTTCTGTTTTTGTGCCAGTACCATCTTGTCTTGATTACTGTAGCTTTGTAGTATAGTCTGAAGTCCAGGAGCCTGATTCCTCCAGCTCCGTTTTTTTCCCCCAAGACTGCTTTGGCTATTCGGGGTCTTTTGTGTCTCCATACAAATTTTAAGATTTTTTGTTCTAGTTCTGTAAAAAATGCCACTGGTAATTTGATAGGTATTGCATTGAATCTGTAGATTGCTTTGGGTAGTATAGTCATTTTCACAATATTGATTCTTCCAATGCAAGAACATGGTATATCTCTCCATCTGTTAGTATCATCTTTAATTTCTTTCATCAGTGTCTTATAGTTTTCTGCATACAGGTCTTTTGTCTCCCTAGGTAGGTTTATTCCTTGGTATTTTATTCTTTTTGTTGCAATGGTAAATGGGAGTGTTTCCTTAATTTCTCTTTCAGATTTTTCATCATTAGTGTATAGGAATGCAGGAGATTTCTGTGCATTAATTTTGTATCCTGCACCTTTACCAAATTCATTGATTAGCTCTAGTAGTTTTCTGGTGGCATCTTTAGGATTCTCTATGTATAGTAACATGTCATCTGCAAACAGTGAGTTTTACTTCTTCTTTTCCAATTTGTATTCCTTTTATTTCTTGTTCTTCTCTGATTGCTGTGGCTAGGACTTCCAAGACTATGTTGAATAATAGTGGTGAGAGTGGACATCCTTGTCTTGTTCCTGATCTTAGAGGAAATGCTTTCAGTTTTTCACCATTGAGAAGGATGTTTGCTGTGGGTTTGTCATATATGGCCTTTATTATGTTGAGGTAGTTTCCCTCTATGCCCACTTTCTGGAGAGTTTTCATCCTAAATGGGTGTTGAATTTTGTCAAAAGCTTTTTCTGCATCTATTGAGATAATCATATGGTTTTTATTCTTCAATTTGTTAATAGGGTGTATCACATGGATTGATTTGCGTATATTGAAGAATCCTTGCATCCCTGAGGTAAATCCCACTTGATCATGGTGTATGATCCTTTTAATGTGTTGTTGGATTCTGTTTGCTAGTATTTTGTTGAGGATTTTTGCATCTATATTCATCAGTGATATTGGTCTGTAATTTTCTTTTTTTGTAGTATCTTTGTCTGGTTTTGGTATCAGCGTGATGGTGGCCTCATAGAATGAGTTTGGGAGTGTTCCTTCCTCTGCAATTTTTTGGAACAGTTTGAGAAGGATGGGTGTTAGCTCTTCTCTAAATGTTTGATAGAATTCACCTGTGAAACCATCTGGTCCTGGACTTTTGTTTGCTGGAAGATTTTTAATCACAGATTCAATTTCATTACTTGTGATTGGTCTGTTCATATTTTCTATTTCTTCCTGGTTCAGCCCTGGAAGATTATACCTTTCTAAGAATTTGTCCATTTCTTCCAGGTTGTCCATTTTATTGGCATAGAGTTGCTTGTAGTAATCTCTTAGGATGCTTTGTATTTCTGTGGTATCTGTTATAACTTCTCCTTTTTCATTTCTAATTTTATTGATTTGAGCCCTCTCCCTCTTTTTCTTGAGGAGTCTGGCTAATGGTTTATCAATTTTGTTTATCTTCTCAAAGAACCAGCTTTTAGTTTTATTGATCTTTGCTATTGTTTTCTTTGTTTGTGTTTATTTCTGCTCTGATCTTTATGATTTCTTTCCTTCTGCTAACTTTGGGTTTTGTTTGTTCTTCTTTCTCTAGTTCCTTTAGGTGTAAGGTTAGATTGTTTATTTGAGATTTTTCTCGTTTCTTGATGTAGGCTTGTATTGCTATAAACTTCCTTCTTAGAACTGCTTTTGCTGCATCCCATAGGTTTTGGATTGTCGTGTTTTCACTGTCATTTGTCTCTAGGTATTTTTTGATTTCCTCTTTGATTTCTTCAGTGATCTCTTGGTTATTTAGTAACGTATCGCGTAGCCTCCATGTGTTTGTGTTTTTTATGTTTATTTCCCCTGTAATTGATTTCTCATCTCATAGTGTTGTGATCAGGAAACATGCTTGATATGATTTCAATTTTCTTAATTTACTGCGGCTTGATTTGTGACCCAAGATGTGATCTATCTTGGAGAATGTTCTGTGCACACTTGAGAAGAAAGTGTAATCTGCTGTTTTTGGATGGAATGCCCTATAAATATCAATTAAATCTATCTGGTCTATTGTGTCATTTAAAGCTTCTGTTTCCTTATTTATTTTCATTTTGGATGATCTGTCCATTGGTGTTAGTGAGGTGTTAAAGTGAGGTGTTAGTGAGGTGTTAAACACTATTAGTGTTACTGTATTAGTATTAGGTGTTAAACACTATTATTGTGTTACTGTCGATTTCCTCTTTTATAGCTATTAGCAGTTGCCTTATGTATTGAGGTGCTCCTATGTTGGGTGCATATATATTTATAATTGTTATATCTTCTTCTTGCATTGATCCCTTGATCATTATGTAGTGTCCTTCCTTGTCTCTTGTAACATTCTTTATTTTAAAGTCTATTTTATCTGTTATGAGTACTGCTACTCCAGCTTTCTTTTGATTTCCATTGGCATGGAATATCTTTTTCCATGCCCTCACTTTCAGTCTGTATGTGTCCCTAGGTCTGAAGTGGGTCTCTTGAAGACAGCATATATATGGGTCTTGTTTTTGTATCCATTTAGCAAGACTGTGTCTTTTGGTTGGAGCATTTAATCCATTCACGTTTAAGGTAATTATCGATATGTATGTTCCTATGACCATTTTCTTAATTGTTTTGGGTTTGTTTTTGTAGGTCCTTTTCTTCTCTTGTGTTCCCACTTAGAGAAGTTCCTTTAGCATTTGTTGTAGAGCTGGTTTGGTGGTGCTGAATTCTCTTAGCTTTTGCTTGTCTGTAAAGCTTTTGATTTCTTCATCGAATCTGAATGAGGTCCTTGCCGGGTAGAGTAATCTTGGTTGTAGGTTCTTCCCTTTCATCACTTTAAATATGTCATGCCACTCCCTTCTGGCTTGTAGAGTTTCTGCTGAGAAATCAGCTGTTAACCTTATGGGAATTCCCTTGTATGTTATTTGTCGTTTTTCCCTTGCTGCTTTCAATAATTTTTCTTTAATTTTCGCCACTTTGATTAGTATGTGTCTCGGCGTGTTTCTCCTTGGGTTTATCCTGCCTGGGACTCTCTGCACTTCCTCGACTTGGGTGGCTATTTCCTTTCCCATGTTAGGGAAGTTTTCGACTATAATCTCTTCAAATATTTTCTCGGGTCCTTTCTCTCCTCCTTCTGGGACCCCTATAATGCGAATGTTGTCGCGTTTAGTGTTGTCCCAGAGGTCTCTTAGGCTGTCTTCATTTCTTTTCATTCTTTTTTCTTTATTCTGTTAAGCAGCAGTGAATTCCACCATTCTGTCTTCCAGGTCACTTATCTGTTCTTCTGCCTCAGTTATTCTGCTATTGATTCCTTCTAGTGTAGTTTTCATTTCAGTTATTGTATTGCTCATCTGTTTGTTCTTTAATTCTTCTAGCTCTTTGTTAAACATTTCTTGCATCTTCTCCATCTTTGCCTCCATTCTTTTTCCGAGGTCCTGGATCATCTTCACTATCATTATTCTGAATTCTTTTTCTGGAAGGTTGCCTATCTCCACTTCATTTAGTTGTTTATCTGGGGTTTTATCTTGTTCCTTCATCTGGTATATAGCCCTCTGCCTTTTCATCTTGCCTATGTTTCTGTGAATGTGGTTTTTGTTCCACAGGCTGCAGGATTGTAGTTCTTATTCTGCTGTCTGCCCTCTGTGTGGAAGCTTTTAAATTGGATGGAGTCCCACTTGTCTTTTCTTTTGTTGTTTGTGGTTTTGGTCCAAAAAACCATTGTGAATACTGATATTGAATAGCTTCTTCCCTCCTGTTGAGGAGGTCTTACGTTTAAGTCTTTATGGTTTCAGGTCTTATGTTTAAGTCTTTCGAGTTAATTTTAAGTTGGTTTTTGTGAGTAGTGTAAGATAGATAGGGGTGAAATTTCATTTTTCTGCATGTGGTTATCCAGTTTTCCCAACACCATTTGCTGAAGAAATTATCCTTTCCCCACTGGATGTTCCTGGCTCACTTATCAAGTAATAGCTGACCATATATGTGGGAGTTTAATTCTGCGCTATTTTCTTCCATTGGTCTGTGTGTCCATTTTTATGCCAGTACCATACTCGTTTAATTACTATAGCTTTGTAGTGTAGTCTCAAATCAGGATGTGTGGTGGCTTTGTTTTTCTTTCTCAGGATTGCTTTAGCTATTTGGGGTTTTTTGTGGTGCCATACACATACAAATCTCAAATAAACAATCTCACCTTACACTGCAGGGGGTGGAGGTTCAATCCCTGGTCAGGGAACTAAGATCCTGCATGCTGCATGGTGTGGTAAAAAACAAACAAAAAACCCCCCAAAAAAACCCAAAACCAAAATGGTACCCTGATTCTCTGTAAGCCCAGGCTGAGGCACTTTATTTTGCTTACTTTACCATTCCTCAAACTATCATTAACTAAAGTAATCTGGGTGTATCTTATTGTTCAGCCCATACTCCCCTTCCCTGAGAACTACCTCCCCACCTATGCAGGCCCCATTGGCAATGTTGATACTAAATGACAACACCCCCCTGATCAGAGCTGATTGGATCAGAGCTAGGCACTTGACGAAGTTAGACTAATCAGATTCTCTTCAGGGCCTTGGAACTTAGACACTACTCAGTTTCTGGAATTGAAATGGGTTGCTGATGTAGCCCTGGAAGGCCATCTTTTGTTAGGTGAAAGCCACTATGCAGAAAGAAGCAGAGACAAGCAACCACAGGAACTCTGAGAGACAGAAAGGGTAGCTGCTTTGGTTCTTGGTGGCTTCCCTGGTTAGAGATTTCCCTGGTTAGAAACGTAGAGCCAAGCTACATTTCTGTTCTGGGTTGAGAGAATTCTGCTCCTCCACTCCCCATAGTAAATTTCCCTTTTTGCTTAGGCAGTCTGAGTGGGTATCTGTTATTAGCAACAAAAAGAAGTTTAAAACTAATGTTTCAGTCCTGGTTAGGGGAAGGGAGAGGGATGGACTGGGAGTTTAGGGTTGCAAACTATTACATTTAGAATGGATAAACAATAAGGTCCTACTGTGTAGCACAGGAAACTATACTCAATATCCTGTGATAAACCATAATGGAAAAGAATATAAAAAAAGAATGTATGTATGTGTATAACTGAGTCACTTTGCTGTACAGCAGAAACTGGCACAACATTGTAAATCAACTATACTTCAATTAAAAAAAATCAATCAATCCTGGTTTAATACTTCCTACCTTGTTCCCATAACATTATTCAGGCTCAATAGCTAAAATGATGCTGTACTTGGGTAATTTTTCAAAAGATTCCTCTAAATCTCCAGCGATTGCCCATGATAATTAGTTTTTACTGACATTTTAATAAATATTAGAATCACTGGATAAACAGTGTTATGATAATGTTGTTTTCATTTCATAAAATAGTGGCATGGAAAGGACCTTAGGGGATGTCTAATTCAACCCTTCGCTTTCAAGAAAGGAAATCAAGGCCCAGAATGGCCAAGAACTTTGCCCACTGCTGGGATTAGAAACTTGTTTCTGTCAATACTCAGGCCAAGGTCCTTGTCAATGAATTTTTTAGGGCCAAGATGGTATTCTCCTTGCTTTAAATTTTAAGTGAGATCACTAAACAATATTTACTGACCGCCCACTTAATTGGTCAGGACCCTTTTAGTCACAAGTTAAAAAAAAAAAAAAAAAAGCTCCAGAAATAACTTGTTTCAGGCATGGCTGGTTCCAGGCTCAACATTACTGTGAGGATTCTCTCTCTCCATCCCTAGGAAAGACTTTTCACAGGTGAGGCACCTATAAGACTCACATCCTTTCAGCTTAGCTACCTCAGCAGTACTAGCCTGATTATCCTTGGACTTCTCAGTTACGTGAGCCAATAAATTCCTTTTTATTCCCTTAAGTCAATTTGAATTTGGTTTCTGTCATGTGTAGCAAACATTCTGACTAAAATTGAGCTTATCAAAGAGTTCTCCACAAACAAGGATAATGGTAACCAATCAGAATCTCTCTTTAAACCTTTGAATATAAGAGTAGGCAATTTAAGCAGAAGCTGAAAGAACATGCAGAGAAATCAGCAATCCAGGGCATGATGAAAAGAAAACTTACTCTCAACATACTGTCTTGGCTTCTATTCTCTACCTCTTCTATCTACCTTACATCTTCTGCTTAGTCAGAGTTTCTGCTTATTCATAACTTCAGCTTATTCTTGGTCCTATCAGCATCACAGCCTGGATTGCTTCGTAATATCCTAAACTGATTTGACCTGGAACACTTTTCTTAGAAATGGCAAAAGGGGGCTTCCCTGGTGGCGCAGTGGTTGAGAGTCTGCCTGCCAATGCAGGGGACACGGGTTCGAGCCCTGGTCTGGGAGGATCCCACATGCCGCGGGGCGGCTGGGCCCGTGAGCCACAATTGCTGAGCCTGTGCGCCTGGAGCCTGTGCTCCACTACAAGAGAGGCCACGATAGTGAGAGGCCCGCACACCGTGATGAGGAGTGGCCCCCGCTTGCCACAATTAGGGAAAGCCCTAGAACAGAAACGAAGACCCAACACAGCCATAAATTAAAAAAAAAAAAAAAAAAAAAGAAACGGCAAAAGGTGACTGTCAGCAAAGCCTTCCGGGCTTTACACAGAACAAGCAAGAATAGGTTTCCTCTTTCAACTTGGTAAAGTTCCTCATAACATCCTAGGATCAGAAATTACTAATGTTATAACTAATGCGGTGACCATATTTGGATCAGGATGTGGGCTTCCCTATGGCAGGAGGCTTGACAAGACAATGAAGATCCTTTGCAGGTAAGTAATCGTGCCTGCAATTTTCTTGGATCCTCAAGTTACTTAACATCTCTGAGTCTTGATTCCTGTGGCAAAAAATGAAGGAAATAACCCACTTCATTGATTTGGAATAAGAAAGGAAACATGTAAAATGGCTGGTACACAATCAGTACTCAGTGAATATTAGTTCTCTTTCTCCAAATTTTAATATGTCATTTACTATAAGAAGTGTTACCCAATTATCTCCTTTTGCTCAAATGTTTTAAAATGTATATGATGGAATGGTATTATTTCCACATATGACAAATAGTTCAAACGAAGAATCAGGATTTTTTTTAACCGTAAAAAGTTCTGCAGTTTTTCAAATGTTTTATTGGATTTAAAATTCTTTTAAGGGATATACAGATATACAATTAGTTTGATCAGCTACCAATATATTTTGGTATCCCTTTATTTTTGTACTCAAGAGCCAGTTCACTTTTTCTCCATGTTCAATACTTAACTTTGGTAAAATTTTGCCATGTTCGTCTTCACCTGCTACTGAAGCATGAGTGTTTCCACCCTGCTTGGTATAAGCTGCCCTTTTGGTTTTCTTCTTGTGGGTATGTTTTGTAGGACTCTTCTGTTTTTTCTCAACTTCACTGCTTACATCCCACAACATTATCTTCCCATCATTCCCTCCAGTAAGCAGCAAATAGGATTCTGGCAGAAAGCAGACATGGGATACCCCTAAGGTGTGGCCCTTAAATCCCAGTTCCTGTTCACACTTGACTCCCATCACCCTAAAGATTCGAATCTTACCATCTTCTGCACCGCAACTAAAAATATTGCCACATGATGCCACAGACACAGAGTGGGCTAGGGCGGGGTTTAAAAGCTGACCAGGTGATTGTGGGTCTTCCATTTCTTCTGTTTCATCCTCCTGCAAATTTGTAATCCAGAGTGGCCGGGCTTTCTGAAGGTTCCACAGCATCACCTTTAAATAAGAGGAAGTTACATAGTTACGGTTCTAGTCAGTTTGTTTAACTAACATGTTTATTCCACTTCTAACAAAATCATCAAAGTAGTCTGAGAATGATTAGTAGGATACATTTCCTGCAATATTAAAAAAAAAAATTCAGATGGCACCACGACATGCCAGTGGGATGCAACCCTGGTGCCAAAACTAGAATGCCAATGGGCAGTAAGGAAGATAGAATTTAGAAAACAAGATCCTGAGTAATTTTCGATTAACAAACCCATTAAAGTGTAATCCAAATTTTTAAGCAGATGCCAGTTTCTTTGAGTCATTTTACCCTCATCTCTGCAGGTAAAATTGAAGATTATGAAATTTATTAATTTTCGTCTATGCTTGTTACAAGTAAAAATACCTATCAACTAAATAAACTAAACTAGAATACCACTGAAATCATTTTTATCTGGAATGCTTTTCCTTTCCTTTCACATTACCCAAATTACTCATCCTAGGGGCATAGCTCAAATTGTGTCCCTCTAGGAAGGCTTTCCTAACTATTCCAGCCCCTTCTCTCTTTCCCATATTTAATTCCTGTTCTATTAATTGACATATACTACTAGCTTTTCAGTTTCTTGAGATTTAATTCATCTTTGCTAATGTCTAGCATAGTACCTGGAGAAAAGAGCAGAAATTCTAAACAAGTCTGTTGATTAATTTGACATCCTGGTATACTTAGCTTTTTGTCGTTGTTCCCTACCATGATCTTGGACCTACTAAGCGAATTTAAATTAAATGCTAATTAGAAACTGTTTAAAACAAAACAATAGACTCTGTGAACTGATTTTACTCTATTATCTAGCAATTTTCTTCCCATAGCAACCAATTTGAAAAAGAAAATATTCTTCATACTTTCAGAGAGAATAGACAGCTGTATTTTACCATCTAGTACTATCCCTGAATTATGACTCACAATTTAAAATGGACACTAGGATAAGCATAACCTTCTTTAGTCAAAAGCACAGATCTGAATTGACAAGATTACTACTGTTGATTATTAAGGATCTGGTTTTCTATTCAAGGTAACTTCCTTTAACTCAGCCTACTTTCAAAAGAAGCGACATCTAGTAACACTTATATTCTGCTTATACTAGGGAAGACACTGAAAATCTCTTTGGATTGGATTTATAACATTATACCAAGAGGCCAGCAATTGTTATACGTATGGGTGAAGCCAAAATACTAATAAATTGAAATAAAGTAAAATTTTAAAAATCAGAAAATGTAACAAAAATGAATGAGTAATAAAACTTGAGGGAATTCCCTAGTGGCGCAGTGGTTAAGAATCCACCTGCCAATGCAGGGGACGCAGGTTTGATCCCTGATCCAGGAAGATCCCACATGCTGCGGAGCAACTAAGCCCGTGCGCCACAACTACTGAGCCTGCACTCTAGAGTCCGCATGCCACAACTACTGTAGCCCGCGCGCCTAGAGCCCGTGCTCCGCAACAAGAAGCCCGCGCACTGCAACCAACAGTAGCCCCTACTCACCGCAGCTAGGGAAAGCCCGTGTGCTGCAACGAAGCCCCAACGCAGCCAAAAAAAAAAAACTTGACATGGCAATAATCTCTATAAAAAACCTGAACACAAGGAAAATGGACATTCTAAAATCTACTAGCTTAACTGTATGGCAGGTATCCCCAAGTTCTTTTTCACATAGCCCCATAATGCCTGGATTATATTTTCTGCCCCAAGACATCCAAACATGAACTACACCCGAAGTGTTTTCAGCAGCTTAAACATTTTTGTATTTACTTAAATCATCTAAACGTGTTAATAGCCATTTCAGATTCTACCAACCCAGCAGTCATTTCCAAGTGTTGAAGATTCCCAGATTGTTCCTGCCTGGACATTCCCTTTGTACTTCTTTACTCTTCCTAACTGCCCAAGAGTCCAAGGTATCTCACAATTTCTCAACCACCTCATCAAGCAGTATCACCCTAAGCAAGAGAGGTAAGGTATTAAAGGAAAAGAATATTAAAGAAAATTGATTTGAAGGAAAAGTATACAAGAGTTGAGGGCTTAAGGTCCAATAAAACTTCAAAGGGAGAAAAAGTGGACAACTGGCAAATGTTAAGAAGTGAATGCAAGCATATCAAATTGACCCTGTTCAAAAATTTCTCCTACAAAAACATTTATTTCCACATAAAAGATTCATTTTCAAGGGGGGAAAAAAAAAGGCTCCTCCACTGTCCCAATCCTTAAGTTCTGTACTAGAGATCTTTCAAACTCCAGAAAGAACAAACCTTTGAACCATTTATTTTCAAATGTGGAAATGAAAGAGAAAGAAAACCAATGTGTATGCTACAGAAATCCGTGATGGCTTCAAATTTCCAAAGGTCCTTACAAGATAAAACTATATTTGAGTGGTGGTACACATGTATTTATTTAATGTTATTTTTTATACCTTATACATATATTATGAATATTATTTTGGGCCTATTTAATAAAAGATTAAGCAGTTTCAAGTGTATTAATAAATCATACTTCATTCTTAAGGTCCCTGCCTCTTTGAGTAAGCATTGCCTAGTTAATTTTATTTTTTATTTATTTATTTTTAAAATTTTATTTATTTATTTATGGCTGCATTGGGTCTTTGTTGCTGCACACAGGCTTTCTCTAGTTGCAGTGAGCAGAGGCTGCTCCGTTGCAGTGTGCAGGCTTCTCATTGCAGTGGCTTCTCTTCTTGCAGAGCATGGGCTCTAGGCACATGGGCTCAGTAGTCGTGGCTCTCGGGCTCTAGAGCGCAGGCTCAGTAGTTGTGGCGCACGGGCTTAGTTGTTCCGCGGCATGTGGGATCTTCCCGGACCAGGGCTCAAACCCATGTCCCCTGCATTGGCAGGCAGATTCTTAACCACTGTACCACCAAGGAAGCCTGCACTGCCTATTTAAACCGATCTAAATCAAAGGGTATAATTTTTATAATTTGTATAATAATAAAGATAGGTGTGTTGAACACATCTATTATATGTGGCAATAATTCAATTCCTGCCTTGAGATAAAACACACTTGTTCAGAGAGAAATAACTCATCATTAACCTGATAAGAACTCCCTTCCACTATTATGCCTACATTCTTGGACTCCCCCATAGACTGGCTATTCTTAAGGTTTAGAAAAATACCAGATAATCAGGTTTTAAGAAATACTGATAAATTGGAAGAAATTATAGTTTCAATGTCAGTTAAAGAAGTAATTTTTTTAAAGTGTGGCTGTATTATCCTGGCCACTGTTGTTATATCACAACCCAATGCAGAAGTTAATCTACAGTGAATTTTTAGCAATTCTTGACAGTCAAATCAAAAAGCAATTACCAAGGGCTTCCCTGGTGGCGCAGTGGTTGAGAATCTGCCTGCCGATGCAGGGGACAAGGGTTCAAGCCCTGGTCTGGGAAGATCCCACGTGCCGCGGAGCAACTAAGCCCGTGTGCCACAACTACTGAGCCTGCGCGTCTGGAGCCTGTGCTCCGCAACAAGAGAGGCCGCGATAGTGAGAGGCCCGTGCACCGCGATGAAGAGTGGCCCCCGCTTGCCCCAACTAGAGAAAGCCCTCGCACAGAAACGAAGACCCAACACAGCCAATAAATAAATAAATAAATAAAATAATTAAAAAAAAAAAAAAGCAATTACAAAAAAAAAAAAAAAAGCAATTACCTAAGCCTTCTTCTCACAAAACATTTATTTCCTATACTGTTCCCTAGCAGCTGCCTGCCACTAAACATTCTCATCTAGAACTGGAGGTAAAATGGTAAATTCTGGGTGCCTGCTTCTTATCTAATCTGTGATTGCTGCACACCTAATTGTTTATTGCCATGCCTAGTAGTTAATTAATGAACCAGTGATTGAAAACTGGTATAGCTTAAGGATGAAAGAAAGACTAGTCAAACAGACACTGTACAATCTGCCTGCTTAAAACAGATATCTGACTGGTTGTGTAGGTCTTTCTGCCCAACCAAGTAAGCAGATTATCTCCACTAGGATAGAAAACGTAGGAGGTTTATAAAAGTTCTGGACAAGATCTAGGAGTAGAAAAGGAGTTTAGAGGTTATGGGGTCACTGTGCCTTGAAGGTGTAAAATGATTCTCAAAAAAGGCACTACAAATTTTTGGTCGGACAATTCTTTATTGTTTAGGGGCTGCCCCAGCACTGCAGGACAACCACCGATTCTTCCTACTAAATGCCAGTAGTTTAGGGGGAGGGGTGGCAGTCATAGTGACAACAACTAAAATTAGCCTCATTATTTCTGAATTATAAGGAGGTGTGGAGGGTAGAGGAGGGAATGGTAAAGACCACTGGCCAAGAAGTGGCCACAAGTCTTAGAAGATACTAATATATAGTTGGGAATGTAGATTAAATGCCTAGAACAGTGCTGGGCACACGTCATTAATAAACAATGGTTCTTTTTCTAGAATTCATCTGTTCCCATACCAAGAACTGTTTCTACCACATTATCGATGATACTCTGTTTAAATATCTCTGGTATCACAGAGAAAAAATATAGACTTTTAAGCCAGAGAGATTGAGGTTTGAATCCCAATTCATACAGCTGTGGGGAAACTTAACTTGAATCTCAGTTTCCTCATTTCTAAAAAAGAAATAGTAATGATCAGGGTATGATTAAAATGAAACTAACATATGTAAAGCAGTGGGAAGTAGTAAATGCTCACCAAAGAGAAGCCATGACTATTCTCACTCCAGTGATTTTTAGAGTAAAAACAATAATAGATCCAGGCCCTCCAACTTTTTTTTTTTTAAACAACAGACTTTGTAGAGAGTGGGTGATAAACTCTGACTTTAGCATGACTTTATTTAAACAGATGTTTAGAATCAAATATTTGAATTCTCATGTTTCAGGAATGTCTTAAAGCATAGAGAAAGGAAGAGTAAAAGATTAATAATCACTCTGTGAATAAAATCTACTAGACTTTGTCAAGTTAGCATTAAACATGCAGTAGAAGTAAAGCTTATGCTTCATAAATACATAAGACATGTCAGTGGAGAACAGAAAATGGAAAGATATATTTAGCCCAATTAATAATTTGATTCTGTTACCAAATCCCATCTAGAAATTACCCAAGTACTCTCTGCAAGACATCACCTGCATATCCAGTCCACATGACACCAGGCTCTGAGGTCTCTGAGGCCGAAAAGCTACAGAAGAACAGATATTGGAATGTCTCTTCAGTGATCTGCTAACTTTCTTATTTTCCAAATCTAGGATTTTGATTGTTCCGGAGTCATCAGCAGAAGCCAGAAGGTTTTCAGTTTCATTCAATGAAACACAGTTGATTTCTTCTTCATTCGCATGAAAATCGTCCAAGGATCCTTTGAGAGACCTGACATCCAGTATGCTAATG
Source organism: Balaenoptera ricei (assembly GCF_028023285.1). NCBI lineage: Eukaryota > Metazoa > Chordata > Mammalia > Artiodactyla > Balaenopteridae > Balaenoptera > Balaenoptera ricei. The sequence goes on along the minus strand of NC_082642.1, from coordinate 89,324,568 downwards.
GTTTCTCCATGTGAGGCATAGAGCTTGGTGGGGCAGGAGGGAGCGAATAAGACACTGGTAACATCGTCTGCCCCTTGGAAGCGTGTGTGTCCTAATGGAGTCCCATCTTCACCCCAAACCATGAGATCTCCACCTTCTGCTCCAGAAGCCACTAGCCCTTCTTGACTTGCATTCAGGCAGAGAACAGGAGAAGAATGTCCACCAGTCCACTTGACTGCCATAATGGCCCAGATGACTCTGTGAAGAGGGGGGAAAAATTATAATCTCACGTTTTACATAAGAACTTCACGAAAGACAAATTCAATAAGCAATATTTCATTTAATTATTAAAAGACATCTAAAAAACTCAATCAATAAAAAAAGACATTTGAAGATCAAGCCTACAAAGCCTAGTTGAACACAAGATTGTGGTGCACCTGGCTGGCACATGCCTATATGGGCTTTCCTTGCCATCAGGGGCACAGGTAAGCCTGGTCCTCCAGCCCTTGATGTGAGGCTCACATAAGAATAAACAATAAATATATTTATTTTAAATTAAGAAAAATCCTTTTTAAGAAAGGGCTGCACAATCATCAGGTTATATCCTTTATCTGAATAATGTTTATAGAGAATGAGCCCTGGAACTAGACTCTCTGGGTTTGAATAGCTCTATTACCTATCAGCTGGGCAACTTTGGGGCACATTACTGAATCTCTCTATAATTCACTTTCATTCTCGATCAAATGGGGGTAATAATAACATCCATTTCACAGGATCAGATTGGATTAAATGACATAATAAATGTCAAGCACATATAATAGTGCCTGGTACGTAATGAGGGCTCAACAAATATTACCACTGTCACTTCTCTTACTTTTATTAGGCTAGTCAAAGTGGCATCATATATACTACACAAATGGTCCTCAAAGTATGGTCTCCAGGAGCATTAGCATCACCTAGGAACTTGTTAGAAATATAAACTGTTGGACCCCACTCTAGATCCACTGAATCAGAAACTCTGGGGTTGGTACCCAGCAATGTGTTTTAACAAGCCCTCCAGGTGATTCTGATGTCTGCTAGAATTTGAGAACCTGTACTATACCAATAATCATCGGGGGAACTGGTTAAAAATGCAAACCCTTGGGTCTTACCATCGGAGACTAATTCAGTACATTATTTAATTTTATTCTCAAAACAACACTTCTGATTGGTAAATATTATTCCATTTTACAGATAGTAAAACTGAGTCTCAGAAATGTTAAATAATTTTCCCAAAGTCACCTGGCTCTTAGGATTTGTACTTGGGATCTAATACAAAGGGATCCTAAACTTCTAAACAATGAAGACCTTTTTCTAACAATTCTACTTGACAACAGGTTTAACTTGTTAGTATTCTTTGAAAGTGCAGAAAACGACTGAAAGCTGCTAATAATTCATTACTGCTTCTAAATATACTCACATATTTTTAATCACATTATCACCTACTTGAACTTATATAACAGTAGTACTTATGTGCAAAATTTAGTTTCCTGATACACTAGGCAGTCTGTATCTATAATTGTAGCTGCCACATAATACTACCCCCTGTCGTAACTACCTCCTGTGCAAAGCAAAAAAGGAAATTGGGGCAATTTATACAACTCTAAATGGTCAAAAGGAAGCAAAGAAATCTATCTGGATAAATTTAATTTTTCATTCCACAAGACAAGGGAGAATTTATCTACTAAGAAACTGCCATAGTTGCTTTACTATTTTCAGATACGATACCTGAATTTAGTTCAATTGTACAGAGATAAATTTCCTAAAATTGTTTTGAAAAATAATTTAAAATAATCTGGTGATCTGCCTAAAACTTCTATTCCCAACACAAAGGTTATTTCCTCCACTTTTAGCCACACACACAAACAAAATCACTAACTAGACTGCAAAAAATCACCAATCTAATAATAATCGAAGTAACAGAAACAAGACCACAAAATCAGATATAGCAATTTTCATATAGATAACAAAATGGGAAAAAGACAAAAAGATACATTTTTAAATTTCAGCAGAAGCACTCAATTAGTAAACAGAGGAAACTAAATAGAGACTGAAACAAATAAGTTTTAAAGGAGAGGTTTGGAGAGGAAATGACTCAAAGGGAGATAAAGACAGGGAACTCTGGTGGTTTGATTTTTGCCGACAAGTACTGAAATAGTAGTTAAATAATTTTCTACCATAACAAAGACTTGCCAAATGTTCCAGATAAACCAAGGAAAAAGGACACTTAACACAACTTAAAATGAAAAGTATTAATATTATTTAGGCTTAGGAACTGTCATTTGTGGTGACTATTGACTTACATGATAAATACAATATCCTACCTTAAAATATGAAATTTGAATTAATCACTGAAAAGTTACAAATAGTTTTATTTAACTCTGTCATGAATCTTTAGGGTATTGACCACTTACTTCCTAAGTCAGAGTTTTAATTTTTCTACAATGAATTAACTTTAAAGTCCAGAAGTCTGCCCCCTACAGCTTTAGGATTTTGTGTCTATATAGGTTTTGGATCACTGTTGGGATATATTAGGTTTTTGCTAAGACAAGAATGAGGCAGGGTTTCTAGTACTTCTATTTCTCCATCACAGATCTACTCACAAAGGACCTAAGTAAATGCTGACTAGCAGACAAGTTTTAGCAGGTTTTCTTCCTAATATAACTCTTTTCCAGAAAAGATTAACTCAATTTTAAAGATACATTTGGTTAAACTCCACCCCAAAGTGTGAGAAGTTAGGCAATAAATGAATTTTGTACTTAAAGAGACTATTACAGACAACAACACAGTTCCTGTAAATTTTTCCATAATGGAAGCAGTAGTAACTCTTGGACTATTACAAGTCCAAGGTCAGCTCTACCTTAACCTCTATGCACCAGAGTAAAGAACAAGTTAAACTTCTAATCTCTACACCACATGGATAATATTCACTGATCACCTAGCTAGTCCGAAAAATTAAAATAGAGACCTATTATGGGGAATGTTAGGAAAAACAGTTGGGAAAGCCCCAGAAATCCATACATTCGAGGCTTTTAATTTTATCATGCAGAGTATTGATCAGGGATTCAACGAGAGCCCCCCAGATCACCTGTTTACTTAGTCTACAAAATTAAAATTATTTGTTATTATTTGAAACACATTCGAAGATCACCATCAAAAAGTGTTAAACAATCGGACTGCTGTGGTACGAAGTAGTGGGAAAAATTAACTACATATGGGTTAAATCAAAATAATCTTTCAGAAATGAGTTGTTTCTTGTTTTTCTTTTACTGGGACTGGAAAGCCTACCTGGAAATAGCTAAGTACCACTATCCCCACACTCAGGTATCAAGTCAACTAGCTTTTCTCCTAGGTAGATGCCTAAAGGGTCAAGCATGGCAATTAATCATATCCCATTGTGAATCAGTTTAATTAGATAATGGATTCCTTCCTTCTAACACCTAATGAGATCATGGAGTGAGAGGGGGTGAGGAAGGTGGGGTACTATGAGAACATTTTTATAAAGGGTGCAGTGCAAAGATGGAAGTTCTAAACAGTGAGAGGGCAGAAAGAGGGTACTGAACATGGGGGAGGGGACATGGTCAGGAGGGTGCTGAGCAAGCAAGAAAGAAAAGGAGGTAGTGATAAAGGAAATCTTTTCCTACTCTGAAATCCTACCTGGGCCACTTGGGGGGTACTTTGCCACAAAAAGTCACCTCACTGACCGGACAAGATTTGCCAGAATTATTTCATCAGATCCTTCAAAGGCTCTACCTCACACCATGGCAGACAGGATAGAGGGCAATGTCTTTAATAACTGAATGCTCTCTACTCTAAACACTTACTCCTGTCATACCTCCATGTATCCACTTGTCCTTTTCAAGTGTCTATGCCTTTAAAGCTGTTCATTCTGTCTGTTCTTTGTCCCCTTCTTGGATGGACTGACTCTACTTATCCTTGAAGCTGTAAAAGAAACTTCAGTGCCTTTCCAGACAAAACTTGGAGCGTCTTCCTTGGATGGCTGAAAGCTGAAAAATGAATAATAAATAAAACTCCATAGACTGAGATCTAAATAATGTGGTAGTCACTATCATTGTAATAAGTATAGGTCAACTTTTCTTGACATGTTTGAGTTTTTCAAAGCTGGCCTCGATGTGGAGAAGCTAGATAGCAACAGAAGTGGCTGAAGGGCTGTGGCACTGGCACTAGTAAGAATGAAAAGAATCTGGGTTACTAAGCTTGGAGGAAAAAACATCTGGGAAGAAGGGACTGCCAAGTAATAACCAAACACCACCTATCAGAGAGTAGAGATGGTAGGTGCTGTTCTTTTGTTTTTACTGGAGAACAAAAAATGGATTATACACAGTAAGGGAGCTTTTGGAAAGATTCCTTACTACATAAAGGCAAGACAGTGGAATTGACTACTAAGGGAATCTGTGAAACCTATTATTATAATAATTATCTCACAGAGTTGTTCTGAGAGTTATATAAACACCCCTGTAAAGGGCCTCAGTAGGGTGCCTGGCTCACATGATAGATATTATTTTCTCGTACCAAGCATTCCTTAAAGGCTGTCAGAAAACGTTCTGGCCACCTAGGAAAACGCAATATGACTAAATAATGCTGAAACTCTTTCCCTTCCAAGAAGCCTTCTATAATTGTAGCCTCCATGTCATTCTCCCTATTGGAATTTCTCAGTTAAAAACACACTGCTTTAATTCGCCTACCAATCGTGGGTTAGTAGGAAAGACTAGGAAAAGCCACATTTTGTCCAAAAGAATGTAGCACTTAATAAGCACTTAAACGGCACTTTAAGGTTATCCAAACACTGGGGGTTGTGGGGGGGGGGGGAAGGTGTTCAAATGTGGCGACCTCGCATGCTGTATACACGCTAGGACACACGTTCTGATAAGCACTGGTACTAAGGGAGAACAAGAGGGCCTGACCAGAAAAACACGACCTCACCTGCCGAAGGATTGGCTAATAAGAAGAGGGAAGTTTCATGCGTTAGATTGGAAAAGTGAAGCAGGGACCCAAATGACTCAGCGAAAACTTATAGGAAAAGGGGTCCAGAAAAGCCGACGCGAAACCACTAGACTAAAAAGGGAAAAAGGCACCGGAGGATAGCCTGGAACCCACCGGCACTAGCCTCATACCTGCGCTTCCAGCTTCCCTCCTAGGCGCCTGGTAATGACCTCACCCGTGGGCGCCCAATCCCATCTAGCGTAGGCGGGGAGGCGCCTCAGCCAAACAGTCACATCCGGGGCCGAGAGGAATCGCGTGAGCTGGGCGTGCGCCCTTGCTTCGTGCCCTCAACCCGCATGGCGGAGCCACGGGCGCGCCATAGGGAGGCCGTGCGAGTCGGGCCGTTCCGGCGCCCGCGCTGAGCCGCGGGGGAGGGGCGGGGGACGCCCGTGCGGCCGGTGCGTCTGCCCTCAGTGAGGCGGGGCGCGTGGCGGACGCCCCCGGGCAGGGGCGGGCGTGGTGGAGGGGCCGGGCGGTAGTCTGTGAAAGGGGCGGTGAGTAACTGCTCCGGTCTCAAGGCGAGGCTTGGCCTCCGGAGCAGAGACGGGGGGAAGCGGCGGCGGCGGCGGCGGCCCTCGGGCCGGCTGGTGAGGTGATGGCGGCGCCGGCCCCGGGGGCTGGGGCAGCCTCGGGAGGCGCTGGCTGTAGCGGTGGCGGCGGCGCGGGCGGCGGCGCCGGCTCCGGGGCCGCGGGGGCCGGGGGCCGGCTGCCCAGCCGGGTGCTGGAGTTGGTGTTCTCCTACCTGGAGCTGTCCGAGCTGCGGAACTGCGCCCTGGTGTGCAAGCACTGGTACCGCTGCCTGCACGGCGATGAGAACAGCGAGGTGTGGCGGAGCCTGTGCGCCCGCAGCTTGGCAGAGGAGGCTCTGCGCACGGACATCCTCTGCAACCTGCCCAGCTACAAGGCCAAGGTGAGGGAGCCCCGCGCCCCGCCGCTGCCCCCAGTCCCGCTTGTCCGGGCCACTCTCAGTGCTTCTCAGCTAAGCTTCTGAGTCGGAAGCCTCGCCTCACCATCCCGCCTTTCCACCGCTCCAGTCAATACCTTACCTTACCTCCCCGCGCCATGAAGATCCTCTTCTCTTTGGGTTGAAGTTCTGCTCCTTAACCCACCCTACTTCCGCGATACACTTTTTGAAGGGCCAGGTGGTTTCCCATCCCTGGTTTCCGTCACTCATTCTACTTTCCACAGTCTTTACCCTTAAAAACAGACCACCTCATTGTTGTAGGTTTCAATACTCTCATCCTATTTTTCTCCCTGCCCTTTATTAAATCACCTCGGCTGCCTTAACATCGGCTTAGTTTCTCAGATCTGTGCTTTCACCGCACCTTTTCCAAGCTCTGATTTATAACCATATTTTCTTTATTTTTGCCCAAGCACTCTTTAATTCCCTCCACTATATTACAGGCTTATAAATGAGTGTGGTCCAAGGCATCCTGCTGACTTTCAAGATAGAGGCTTTAATAGAACATCCTCCCATCGGCACCACTTAACAGTCATAATACTGCCATGTCCCACTATTATTAGCTACTTCCTTGCCAACTTTTTCGTAGTTCCACCTTGATGTTGTGTCCCTTATGTTCTATTTGTCATCTAACATGCTGATTCCATTTTTGCTGCCTTTTTTCCCCTGCCAGATTCTTATGATTAGTCTTGCCTTCATATGCAAGTGAAAATGTCAAGTAGGAGATAATGGTAGGACTGAGAGGATTCTTCAAGCAATATAAATAAAAGGCCTTAAACTTGGGTTCAGTTTGGATGGAAACAGCTACTCAGAATAGCAGTCACCAAGAGCATATATGAGACAGGATAAAGTCTGACCTAGAATATGGTAAACATAAAAATACATTAACAACTAAAAAGGGAAAACATACCTTTTTAATGCTAGACTGCCAGTGGGGCCAGAATAAGGAGTAAATTTTTTTTCCATGTGAAATAGATGTAAAATGTATTCTTCTGTAATAAAACAGGTTTTAGTTTAATAAGGAATATCGCTTTTTAATATGTCAACTGTCAAGTTGTTTTTCTATTAAATGAAATAATGTTAATTTGCGAGGACAGTATTTGTACATGGCAGATTCTCAATGGATACTAGTTGTAATTCATATAGTAGAGTGCAGAAGATTGCAGTTTTGTCTTACTGTGCCTGATAAACGTGTAGATTTCATGAGTCTTATTTAGTTTTTACTTTTCCATAAAGTTTATTGTTTTTACTTATTTTAAATTAAGACATTTTTGTAATTGGTCTGTAATAGTCATGTTCACGATTCAAGATTCATATAATAATATGTAATAGATAATGTATTCATGTGAAGAATACATGATTCAAAAGAAGCAAAGTGATGTAAAGCAAAATGTCTTCCTTTTGTCCTTACACCACCGCCATCCAGGTTGGAGGCAACCTATGTTACCTATTTCTTCTGTATCCTTCCAGAGATATTTTAGGTTTCATAAGTTTTTTTTTTTTTTTTTTTAAATTATTATTTATTTATTTATTTATTTATTATTTTTGGGGGGGCTGTGTTGGGTCTTCGTTTCTGTGCGAGGGCTTCCTCTAGCTGCGGCGAGCGGGGGCCACTCTTCATCGCGGTGCGCGGGCCTCTCACTATCGCGGCCTCTCTTGTTGCGGAGCACAGGCTCCAGACGCGCAGGCTCAGTAGTTATGGCTCACAGGCCTAGTTGCTCCGCGGCATGTGGGATCTTCCCAGACCCGGGCTCGAACCCGTATCCTCTGCATTGGCAGGCAGATTCTCAACCACTGCGCCACCAGGGAAGCCCTCATAAGTTTTTAATACTTTGTGTGCCTTTGTACTACTAGTACTGTAGGTATTATAGACCTGTACTAATCACATGTACATTCAGATGTTGCAGGACTTTTCTTGAATATCTTGAAGATAAAAGATTAATTCAGAAGGAGTCATATAGCCTAGTAAGGAAGTCCTCAGTCTAGTAGAGGAGAAAAAAATGTATAGAAATAACTAGTGGTTATTAGATAGGAATGGTAGAAATTGTTGCTAACTGTTAGAGATATAAAAATATATATATACTAGAAGTTTACTGAAAGAGATTTACAAGTTGAGTGGATGATTGTAGAAGGTTTGAGGTTGAGATTGTATTTGAGCTGAGTTTTAAAGATGGGGAGAATGTGAACATTTTACTAAGGGGAAGTGTCCTGAATAAAAGCAAGGCAATGGGAAGCAGAGGGTTTGTACAGCATATATTTTTATTTAAAAAAATATGAATCTAGGCACTGTGCTCAGTTTTGCAGATGCAGTGGCGAATAAAAACAAATACAGACTCTTGTGGATGCCTTGCCATATGGCATTTACAGTCTAGTGGGGGGAAGTGGGTATTAATCAAATAGTCACACAGTTGTAAAATTGCATTTGTGGTGAGTCCTACGAAGGATGGATACATGATGCTCTGAATGTCAGTAATGGAGAATTTGAACTAAGTAGGGAGGTCAGGGAAGGCTTTCTCTGAGGAAATAATGCATGAACTGAGACCTGAATGATAAGGATAAATAGGCCAGAGAGAGAGAAGAGCCTTCCAGGAGGGAACCTAATGAGTATGACGGACAGAAAATAATCAATGTGGCTGGAGCATAGAGAGCAAAAGTGAGGCAGGTTTGAGAAAGATGGAAGAGGTGGACTGGCGCCAAACAAAACGAAGCCATTTTAAATTGTAAGCAAAAGGGGGTTAGGAGTGTGGGGATTGGTGATGTGATATTTTTCCATTTTTTAGAGGTTATTCAAACTTAAGAATGGAGAACAGGTTGGAGGCGGACCTTAGAAATATGAGTATTAGGAAGTATGTAGTAAAAGAGATGGGGAGAAATTTAGAATAAATTTAGGAAATAAAATCTACAGGACTTGACAATAGATTTGAAATAGGGGTGAGGAAGAGGGAGGTGCTCAGGATGACTCCTAGGTATCTGGCTTACATGATATAGGGATTACCTGGGCTAGATTTTGGAAGAATAACAATGAGTTCAGTTTTGGTAGCACAGAGTTTACAGTGTTTTTAAGACATCCCAAGAGTTTTCAGATAGGCATCTGTTACAATTTGTAGCTTAGAGGAAAGGCTAAAGATATAAAATAGTTTAGTTAGATTGAATTGTGATAGGAAATATGATTGTAAAGGTAAGCTGAAACTAGATATAGGAGGTCCTTGACATACAGCCTTCAGTCTGTAGTTTGGACTTTGTCTTGCAGCTGGAAAACACAGAAATTTGAACAAAGGAGGGATGAAGTAAGAGCTGTGCTTTAGAAAAACCAGTCCATAAGGTGAATTCAGGAAGGCAGGGGTTGGTGCCTATACCAGAGGTACTTAAGACCAGAGCAAGTGTATAGAGCAGAGAAGGGGATGGCTGGGAGAGGAATTGCAAGAAGACAAGTCCACATAGGTGGACAGCTGACTGGGTGAGGTGGGATGAGGAAGAAGAAAGGGTCAAATAGGATTTCCAGGGAGCCTGGGTAACTGAGAAAATGATGAGAACAGGCTTGGGATAGCATAAAACTGGAAAGTATTTGGAGTTGTCAATCTAATTAGGATTTGTCTTTTTAAAAGTTCATGTTTTACATATTACCAAGTAACATCAGTTATTCCAGTTATGCTTGGCATCTAGCTATAATTGTCTAAATTTCAGACTTACATCCTAAACTAGGTCTTAAAGCTGTTTGCTATGATGGAAAATCCAGGTTATGCATGAGACTGTGTAGCAAGAACTATAGATTGTTTTTATTTATTTGTGTATTTTTTTTCCATTTTATCTGATTTTTCACATTATCTATCTCTAAAAGATAAGGACACTTAATCACAATACCATTATTACATCTAAAGTATAAAGAAATTAATGATAATTCCTTAATATAAGAAGTTTGGTGTTCAAATTTCCAATTGTCTCATAAATGTCAAATGTTATATCTTTAATTTTCAGTTTATTTAAGCAAGATCTATATAAAGTTCCCATGACAAACAGTTGATATGTCTCTTAAGGCTATTTTAGTCTACAGATACACCCTCCATCTCTCTCACCTCTTACCCCTGCAGTTTATTTGTTGAAGAAACCAGGTTGTTTACCCTGTAGAGAGGTTCCCTCAGTCTGGATTTTGCTGATTTCATTCCCATGGTGTTGCTTAACATGCTTTCTGTCCTCTGTATTTCCTATAGAAGTTTGATCAATTTCGGTTAGATTAGATTTTTTTTCAAGATATGTTTTACTAGAATCAAATGGTTGAGGTGTGTACAGCACTTTTAGATGCTTAAAAGTGTGTTATAATAAGAACAGATCGGAAAAAATTTAGGTATACTTCAGGTTTACATCCCGTTTATGAAAATATGGGATACCTGAACCAAGGAGGTTTTTTGTTTTTGTTTTAATCTGTGCTCTGGAGTACAACAGTTGAACAGTGAAGTACTTGCTAATGGTAAATAAGAACTAGATGAGGGGACTGGATGCTTGACTTCTCTTTGGGGCTCTTGTGCTAACTACCTGTTGACTTTACGCCTGTGTCCCCATCCCTGAGTTGAAGTAGGTGAACTTTAACGTCTTTCCTAATGCTGAAATTCTGTGATTCTGGAGTTGATTTCTCAGGTTAACTAAAGCAATAGGTCCCAGCCTTCAGCTGCTTTTGGGTAGTTTGAATAAAGAAGGGATGTTCTAAAAAACGTACAAACCAAAACCTATAAATTATTAAAACATGAGAGAATGTTATTATTTGTACAGAGTAACAATTTTCATATTGTCTTTATTTTGGAAGCTTAAAAAACTGGTGATTACTGAAGGTCAACTATCCTGTCCTGTCAGTGGTAGCTGCTGTTAATGACTATCTCTTCATAAATTTTAGTGATTGAATTTATGCTATCTAGGGGATTATTTGATTTGGTAAAATGAGAGTGGTGATGTCTCAGTGTATGAGTAATACCTAGCAAGGAGGCTGAGTATCTAAGATAGTTTGTGGTTATTAAAATTTTTCATAAACTCTAGAGCTGATATGACTAAGTTCTCCATTTTACTTAAAATACGGTTCTTTTTGGTGGCAGCATTGCCAACACGAAAACTGCATATCTTAACTTTTTAATGTAAAAATATCGAATATAAACAAGAGTATAGAAAATAACCTCCCTATACCCATCACCAAGCTTACCAATGATTAATTCATGGGCAGTCTAGTTTCATGTCTACCCTGCCCACTCTCCCATTCCATTCCTGGATATTTCAAAGCAATTCCCAGATATGTCACCCATAAACATTTCAGTACTATCTCTACAATATAAGGATTCTTGTGTATATCTTTTGATGTGTTAAGAAGTCTATTTGGAGAAATTATACTGTGGTTTAGAATTTTAGTCAATAATGAAACAGCTGGCAGTTTTATTTTTAATGTTGCATAATTTATTATGTTAGGATCCCCTGCTGAAACATGAGCCATTTTTGAGAAATACTTATTGTATTACTTAAAATATGTAACTTTATTGTTTAAAAACATGTAGCCTAAAGTTTGGGTACTTTTTAATGTTTAAGAAAAATTAAATTTCAATTTCTTTTGTCTGCTTTTCATCTTTTCAGATACGTGCTTTCCAACATGCTTTCAGCACTAACGACTGCTCCAGGAATGTCTACATTAAGAAGAATGGGTTTACTTTACATCGAAACCCCATCGCTCAGAGCACTGATGGTGCAAGGACCAAGATTGGTTTCAGTGAGGGCCGCCATGCATGGGAAGTGTGGTGGGAGGGCCCTCTGGGCACTGTGGCAGTGATCGGAATTGCCACAAAACGAGCCCCCATGCAGTGCCAAGGTTATGTGGCATTGCTGGGCAGTGATGACCAGAGCTGGGGCTGGAATCTAGTGGACAATAATCTACTACATAATGGAGAAGTCAATGGCAGTTTTCCACAATGCAACAATGCACCAAAATATCAGGTGAGGAACTGAGTATCTTCTGAGCCTTTGTTAAGTCATGGCTTAATTTGTTTTAAATTTACAAAATTTTATATAGCAGCATTATTTGTCTTTTTGGTAACTTTTAAATAAATAGTGTAACTGGCCTTTTTTGGCTACTCTGACAATAATCTTTAGTATCTCAATATTTGTTTCCTAATACATATTCAATCTGAGCAATCTGTCTTTACTCTAAATCAGGTTGGCAAACTTTTTCTATACAGGGCCAGATAGTAAATATTTTAGGCTTTGTTGTCCATACTGTCTCTCACAACTGTTCAACTATGTTGTTATAGCACGAAAGCAACCATGGATTATGTAAATGATGAGCGTAGCTGTATTCCAGTAAAACCTTATTTATAGACTGCAAGCCGGATTTGGCCCAGGGGCCATAGTTTGCCAACTTGTGCTTTGGATTGGAATCTTTCTTATATCATGCACATCCAAATCTACTTTTTCTGGATACCTCACCCCCTCACCCCCACAAATGCACCTGTGTGCATGTGCATACATACTTACCCTCTGCTACTTATTAATCTGGATTGTATTTAAAGCGTCTGGAGGTGTCAGCAATTTCCATAAACATAGGTGAGTTCAGGCAAACTACTGCATATTTATTTATTTATTTATTTATTTGGCCGCCCCGTGCGGCATGTGGGATCTTAGGTCTCTGATCAGGGATTGAACCTGTGCCCCCTGCAGTGGAAGCATGGAGTCTTACCACTGGTCTGCCAGGGAAGTCTCAAACTACTACATTTAAAAATTCTTTTTTTAAAAAAATTTATTTATTTATTTATTTATTTGGCTGCGTCCGGTCTTAGTTGCGGCACGCGGGGTTTTCATCATGGTGTGCGGGCTTTGTGGCCCTACGGCATGTGAGATCTTAGTTCCCTGACCAGGGATCGAACCTGGGTCCCCTGCATCGGAAGGCAGATTCTTAACCACTGGACCACTAGCAAAGTCCCTAAAAATTCTTAGCCTTAAGCCATACTCACTTGATTCTAGCGTCATAATTATAGTTCCTATTTGTAAAAGCTATATGATTACCATAGATTCAGCAGAGTTTAAAAAATAATAATCTGATAAGAAATTGGAAATTTTAAGGAATTATAGATTGTACATTTCAGAGGAACATGTGGTTTGAAAGCTCTAGCCTCAGTAATGACCTCAAGTCAGGCATAATAAAGTAGAAGAACTAAAATATATCCCATTTCCTGACGTATAAAAGCCTGGAAGGGTTTTCTTTCATAGAATCCTTTCCTTACTGTCCTTTCAGGCTCTGCAAATGCCCTAAGGAGAATTGGACTTAATCATCATTGAAGATAAAGACCTATGACTAGCCTTGTGATTTTGTAGTGGAAGTCCTTTATTCTTTGTTTTTCAGAGAACATACTCTGTATGATTTCAGTCCCTTTAAATTTATTGCAGCATGTTTTATTCCCAGCATATGGTTTACCTTGATAAATGTCTTGTATGCTTGAATATACATTCTGTTGGATGGAATAATCTTTTAAGGACAACTAGGTCAAATTGGTTGGTAGTGTTTAAGTCTTCTATCTGCTTTCTGTATTTTCTTTCTACCTGTTCTTTCGTTTACTAAGGAGTATTAAAATCTCCAACTATAGTTGCAGATTTATCTATCTCTTCTTCCAGTTTTGTCAGTTTTTGCTTCCTGGGTTTTGGAACTGTTATTAGATGCATATACATTTAAAATTGTTATGTCTACCTACCTGGTTAACTCTTTTATCATTATGAAATGACCTTCTTTGACTCTAGTAATATTCCTTGTCTTTACATCTATTTTGTCTGATATCAATAAAGCCAATCCAACTTTCTTATGCTTACTATTGCAAAGTACCTCTTTTCCCTCATCCTTTTACTTTTAGTCTGTCTTTGTATTTAAAGTGGGTCCCCCACACAACATGTAATTGGACCTTGCTTTTTATCTAACCCAGTCTCTTGATTTGAGTAGTTAGTCCATTTATAGTTAATGTAATTGTTGGACTGCTTGATATCATCCTTGTCTCTGTGCCTCTGAAGCTGTGTTCTTTTTTCTCTCTGTTTTTTGGATTCGTTACTTTCAGTTGTTCTATCTTCAAGTTCATAGATTTTTTTCTTCTTGTCATTTGAACTCTGCTATTGAGCCAGGCTAGTGAATTTTGGTTATTGTGCCCCTCAGTTCTAAAATTTTCATTTTTATAGTTTCCATTTCTCTACTGAGATCTCTATTTGTTCATTTATTAATACTATATTTTTCTTTAATTCTTTGGGTATATTTTATAATAACTACTTTAAGTCTTTGCCAAATCCAGCATCTAAGGCCCACTTGGAGTCTGTTTCTACTGACTACTTTTTTCTCCATGAGTATGAGTTACACTTTCCTGTTTCTTTTCGTATCCAGTCATTTTTTAATTGAAAACTGGACATGGTAGATAATATATAGTAGTAACTCTGGAATGTTTTGTTTCTTTAGAAGCTGCTTTGTTCTTCTGAAAACTGTAGGTTTTCTTGTTCTAGTAGGCAGTTAACTTGCCTGCACTGAAACTATACAGCAGCTTGTGTCTTTGTTCAGTTTTTTTGGCCTCTAGCTGCTACTTTTTCTGCCTGGTTCCCTGGGGGTTTCCCCTGTGTTTGTGTAATACAGTCATCACATGAGGATTTGGGCAGAGTTTATTTTCAGATTTTGGAGCTCATCCTCTTTGTGGTTTTTTGCTTGCGGAGTTCCTCTAAGTTTCCAGTTGCTCTGCTGTCTCCAAATATTGTCCTCTGACACCTAAAACTGTAAGACTGACTTTCTGCTGTCTGTGCTATGTGTATGTATGTTGTATGCTCAAAGGTAAAGCAAACTTGCAAATTTCACTTGGAGTGGTTCTATTTTCTTATTTTCATCTTCTGTAAAATAGGGATAACTCCTAGGATTAATATGAGAATTAAATGAGATAATATAAAATCACTCAACAATACTCATCAGAATATTAGCTTTTATTTCTGATTTTTGCTGTTGTTCGTGTTTTGTTTGTAACAGTAGTGATGATGGTGATTTGGAGGTTCTTAGGTCCATAAAATGGGGTTAATCTGTGAGTTGGGCAGAGGGAGAGAAAAAGTAGATGTTGGTAGTTATTTGTGATAGGAAATACAATGAGGGAAAGTAATGATAGCAGCAGGGGATATCATAATTGGGAAGTATTAAATTATGATTTTTGATTGCAAATGTTAGGACTTTCTGCCTCCAAGTATATAGATGCAACAGCCTTTAATACATGCAAATTATAAGGATAAACATGCTCTTTCTTTGTTTACTTTTCCAAATGGGAAAAGAACTGGGTAATTGTGCTTCCAGTTTAGTTTAACAATCAGTACTGCTATTTTTATAACAAATGGGTGTTTCAGAGTAGTGGACCACAAAGTGATTGTTTAATAAGCCTATTCTGCATCTTTAGAACCTATAGTCAGATTTGGCTATTCATGATTATGTAAGTTCCACATTGTATGTAGAACTGCTTTGTAAATTTTAAAGGTTGTGGAAGTGTTTTATTATAGTAATTTTTTTTATTGTGGTAAAATATACACAGCAATCTTTATTCTTTTAACTATTTGTAAGTGTATAATTCAGTGGCATTAAATGCATTCACAATGTTATGTAACCATCATCACTATATATACCCAAAACTTTTTCATCATCCCCAGCATAAACTCTGTGCCCACTGAACGATAACGCCACATTTCTTCCTCCCCCAAGCCTCTGGTAACCTCTATTCAATTTTCTATCTATATGAATTTGAATATTCCAGGTGCTTGATACAAGTGGAATCATATAATATTTGTATTTTTGTGTCTGGCTTATTTCTCTTAACATAATGTTTTCAAGGTCCATTCATGTCATAGCACATATTAAAATTTCATTTCTTTTTAAGGTTGAATAACATTCCATTGTATGTATGTACTATAGTAATTTGAGAAAATTTAGGTAGCCTTTTTTGGTAAAATATGCCAAGTTATAGATTTTAGTGGTAACCTTCTTAAGAAAAGTCTTTAAAAAGAATAAATAAAATCTGGGGACTGTTCAGGAAGAATATTTAAATTTTCAGTATTAAATATAAATCCCACACAAGTCTTAAGTTTTTTTTTGTTTTTTGTTTTTTTTAAACATCTTTATTGAAGCATAATTGCTTTACAATGGTGTGTTAGTTTCTGCTTTATAACAAAGTGAATCAGTTATACATATACATATGTTCCCATATCTCTTCCCTCTTGCATCTCCCTCCCTCCCGCCCTCCCTATCCCACCCCTCTAGGTGGTCACAAAGCACAGAGCTGATCTCCCTGTGCTACGTGGTTGCTTCCCACTAGCTAGCTATTTTACATTTGGTAGTGGAGATACATAGTCTTAATAATATTTTCAACTTGATTACATCTAGCTGTGCCTTTGATGGGTTTTCTTCTTACCTTCTTTTTTTGATGTCTGTTTGCAGATAGGAGAAAGAATTCGAGTCATCTTGGACATGGAAGATAAGACTTTAGCTTTTGAACGTGGATATGAATTCCTGGGGGTTGCCTTTAGAGGACTTCCAAAGGTCTGCTTATATCCAGCAGTTTCTGCTGTATATGGTAACACAGAAGTGACTTTGGTTTACCTTGGAAAACCTTTGGATGGATGACAGTGGCTTTCTTGGGATGAAAGACAGAGTGGAGGAGATACCTGCTTGTGGAAAGTAGAATCGTGAAGTGACAGTGTCATACATGCATGCCCAAGAAACATCCTGAAAAAACACATGATATTGTTAACTGGAGAAGCAACTCTACAGCAGAGATTATCTTAGTGTTTCCTCTTTTCTACTGGGCCAGAAAAATCCTCAGGGTTGCAGTTGGTTGAGTGGGCAGTTGACATATGCATGTTTCAACAGATTTTGTCTCTAAGTTAGTGATGTGATATTTCCAACTTTTAAGGTGAGATCTTAGAGATGGTGTAAAAGGGATAAGATAAGGAACTAGCAAGAGTTTTAAGTAGTGTGTTTGTGAAGAAAGACTGATCCTGTTTTACAACTGCCTGTTTTTTCTCCAGACCCTTTTTTCCAGCCAGCTTGACTATTAGAAAAGTATGAAACTGGTTGGATTTTATTTAATATTTTTAATATATTGAGAAGCATGGTCTGCCTGGACTGCACTTCTCTAACGGTGAGATATAAAATTGTGCAGCTATTTTAAAAGTTGTATATACAATATGTGTGTAAAAAAAAAAAACTGTAAAAAAAAAACAAAACAGGACAAAGGAGTTGCTTTGTTCTAGCTCAATTTCTTAAAAACCACTACATGGTACAAAATTAGAGTAACATTTAGGGACAGTTTGGTAACTACAAAGAAGAAAATTTTAAGAGGAGATGTGTTGTATTGGCTCATTTTGTATTATATTTGGCTTACAGTTTCCATGCCTATTACAGTCTGATTTATTTTTTTAACCATCAAAATTATTAAACAGATCCTTCAAATCTCCAGGCTAAGATTGAGGGAAGGCAAATCTATTTCTAATCATTCATATATCAATAATAATAATAATGTGCATCTTATGGAATCTGGTTTTATTTTTTGACCTTCCAAGAAAGTGTCTCATAAGAACAGAGAACATTGCCATTTGTTCTTATAGGCCTCAAATATGAAAGCTGTTAGTCACAGACCTTAAGAAAATAATTGATCAATGGTCCTTTTATTTTGTAACTTTATAATGCTGTAGATATTATAATTTTTTAATTTCATATTGTTTACATCATGCAACAATCTAAGCCTCAAACTC
Source organism: Balaenoptera ricei (assembly GCF_028023285.1). Lineage (NCBI taxonomy): Eukaryota > Metazoa > Chordata > Mammalia > Artiodactyla > Balaenopteridae > Balaenoptera > Balaenoptera ricei. The sequence goes on along the minus strand of NC_082642.1, from coordinate 89,306,816 downwards.
TTCATTGGGGTTGTCAAGAAAATGTTTACTCATCCATCTGAAACAGTGCCAACCTGAACCCAGCTTAAGAATGTTCTTTATCTCATTATAAATAATTGCCCCCATGGGACTTGAAATAAAACACCTTATGCTGGAAACTTCAGGTTGGTGATATTTTGAAGGTTTTATTGTAGAAGAGTTTAACGTTAATTCCTATTCAGAATTTTTGACTAAGAAATCTGATTTCACTAATACTCTTTCAAATTAATAATTCAATGTACATGAGCTGAGATTTTCTTTTGTTAGAAAAGAAACAAACATCTTTCTGTATGAAAGTATAAATTGTATGGTTTCAGATACATCTTTGTGATAAGAATTGACTAAGGCAAGTGGAATCTTTGTATTTTTTAGGTTTTGCTGTATGCATATTTTGTTTTGAATCTGATAAAATTAGGGACAGCAAGCATCTGGCTGGGGTTCTTGGGTTGCTCCTTGCGAGTTAATATTATCAGTACTCCTGTGAAACAAGGGATTTCAGTCATGGACAAAGATTTCATTTTTGCCACCTGAAAGGTTTACAAGTATTTGTTGTATATTTGGTGTGTTGCTTAAAGGTGTAATCTGTTAAAGATCCTTTTTGATACCCACATCAAGGAAGAAACCTCCTAGAAACCATATTTAATACTACAGAGTGAAATTATATGTTAAATGTATTAGAGAACATAGCTGCTACAGAAATTGATTTTTCTTGGTGTGGAACAACTCAATTTGGCAAAGTTTAAAATTTAATTAAAGAAGAGATCTGGTTCAGGATAAAGATCGAACTAGTTAGAAAGCTGTAAGGTCTTTCAAGCACTTGTTTCTTTTTCAGATTGTGATATGGTCGATTCCAAGAGCTTTTGCTCAGAGTTTTGTTTATATCTTCTGTTTTGTCTCATTAGTGAACATTCATTTGTAACAAAGCTTTGAAGGTGCTGAATGGAAAACAGAAACACATGGTTATTGCATATTGAACCTAGAATCAAATAATTGCCTAAATATTTAATAACAAGCCATTCTTGTCTCAAAGACTTAAATTCCTTAATATCCAATTTGCAAATTTTATAAAATGGAGGTTCATATTTAGCATGAGCATCAGGGGAATGAAGAGCCTTCATTTATAACCTGGTAAATTAATTTGTTACTGGAGACCAATAGTAGTTGTACAGAATAATAAGACAAACTGTTACAATGTTTGAGGAAATGGAATCTCTTTTTCATTGGTGCTGAGAGAGCACTTAGGTAGAAGCCAGTTGCCTCTGAATACTGAATATAAATCATCTAAACCAGTGGTTCTCAACCTTGGCTATAGTTTGGAGTCACAGGCATTTTGAAAAATATTGATGCTTGGGTCCCATACCCTAAGATTCTGATGTCGGTCTGGGCTATGACATGATCATAAGGATTTTTAAAACTTCTTAGGTGATTTCAATGTGTTGCCAAGGTTGAGAACCACTGATCTAAATTCACCTTAAGTTTTCTTATCTGCAAAAAAAAAAAAAAAAAAAAAAAAAAATCCTTGCTCCCTCCCTTCACTACCTCATAAAGATATTGGGGGTAAAGAAGAAAATAATGGGAAAGTACTTGTGCTATTGATAAAAAGTGCTATTGAAAGGCAAAGTTATATTTGTTGTATTTCAGCTGAAACTCTGATCAGGAAGAGATGTGTAATTGAATTTGCTCTGTTGACTTGGGAAACCAGGAGCACTCTCTTTGGTTCTTAACTTTAGCAAAGCGTGCAGATGGGTAAGAAAACATTACTATTACTCTTATTCATTCTATGGTCTTCTGTCATACTTGAGATAGGCTGGTTTAATTATCTGGTTTTACACAGGAAAGAAGAAATATTAAGGTTTAAAGTCTGTAATGGTCAATGGCTCACAATTCATTAAAACTTTTCATACAAAGAATTCTGTGGTTAATATATGTCATTTCTTAGTTGCCGTTATTTTTTCATTGTCTGACTTTTGAATATTGAACCATTTATTTCATCTGCTTCATTCTTATTCCTGTAAGTTTGGATATAGATTTGATAAGGCACCTAAAGCAAGTAGGTGTTGCTCAGTTGAATACTTCAAGTCACAGTTCCGTGATTAGGCGTCTTCTGTCTTTTAGATATGATTTGACCTGGGAGAGAGAGTTTTGAAAAGAACAGAGCCCTAACCCACATAGTAGGTATTACAATTAACTTTTCATTTATGTCTCCAAACTGCTGTTTATATAGACTGTAATATTTATATTTTTGATCGTCTAAAAAAATGAACGGTTTGATAAGATAGAAACTTGAAATTAAAAGATGGGTATTGAGATTACATTCTAGAAATCAGGACCACCACTTTAAAGCCTTCCTGAAAGGAACAGTTCATACCTAACCCAAATGCTATTTTAATAAAGCATTCCTCAGTTTCTCTAGCTGAATGTAATCTCTCCTTCCTTGAAATTTCCTTGTCTTTATATTTATCTATACTTAGCTCATGCTGTATTACTTTATACCTTGTATAAATTTATTTATATTTATTATTTGTTTATGTCTTAGCTCCCCTAAACATCTTAAGAAAGAATCTCTGATGGACTCATCTTTATGCTCATGTTATCAAACCCAATGTAGGAAGAAAAAAAGCTCTGAATTTACAGACGATAGTAACAAAAGATAGATGAGAAAAATTCTTTTTGTATCCTGTCCGAGTGAAGCAAATCTGAGGCTTGTAAGGAAGAAATAGTGACTGTGAATGCATTTTAGCCATTCCCCTTTATTCTTAAATATTGGTAAACTCTGATACTTAGTTCTTGGTATAGATTTCTTATTTGTTTAGAATTAAAATTAGAATTCTGTATATTAATTTTTTGAAATTCTTTTTTGCTTTAGTTTCTTAATAAAAAGTTAAAACAAACATTAATCACCTGTGATTGCTTACATTTAAAACAAGGAATTTTTTTGTATGTTGGTCAGAAAGAAAAATGGTAATACCTTAGTAGCCAAATGTGTTGATGGAATTTACCTATAAATTCCATGCCTTTTAATAATGGAATCCACATTTCCCATGTTTAGAATGGACCATGGCCAGGGAATAGTAATTCACTAGGATCTTGTTTCGCTATCGCCTCCACCCCCAGCTAACAGTTGTTTGATAATGCAGTTGTTTGCCAAGAGTTATAAGAAGCAGGCATGGCTGAACAAATGGCTCCTGTGATCCAAAAGCTTAAAAGAATCAGTTGATCATGTTGCTGAAAGTTGCTTGATGTATAAATATGTTAAAATTTATACAAAGAGTTTTAATTTTCTAAAGGAAAATAAAGTAGGTGTAAAATTTCTGTATCTTTTTGTTTAGTGGGAAGAGATACCAGGGACAGCTTTACCAGTCTGTCGTCCTAATTTCTTTTTTGAATCCTCCCCCAAGCCATTTGCTTTTCATTTAATGTATTCATTAAAATACTGTTGAGAGCAACATGTTCTTTACTTTTCAGAATATGGTTTGTTGAAAGAAGTAGCCTCTCAAGATTTAAGATTGTCATTGTTCCGCTTCTGTGTGTAGGATTTCATGATGAATGAGTGACTCAAGAAGTAAGAATCATTTAGAGAGTTTTCCTTAGGTCACTCTGTTGACAGTCCTTAATTTCTGTTTCTTTTAAAACAGAAAACATATAAGAGAAAGATTAGGGAAGTCAAGTTCTGTCTGTCTATTCTGCGGTAGATACTTAGTAAGTTGTATTGTCTTTCTTCCTCCTTTTCTCTATAAATGAAATGGAGGATGAAATTGAGTAATGGGAATGGTTTTGAGGTCCTGTCTCCTTTGAGAAGGCTCCTGAAATGATTTATTAAAATGCTAATATCCATTTAGATTAATTAGAGGCGTATTGTAATGGGAGTAGGCCAGATCTCTTTATTCTAATGTAACTAATGTATTCATGTTTTCCAACCAATGTTTAAAAGGTTTTTTATTTAGCCGTGCCCTTTGTTGATTACCTTTACTTTCGAAAGAAAGGATACTTAAGGTTGAAATGGGAGGGGTCAATGACTTCTCCCCCCTCTTCAACAGTCCAGAGAGTGATATATATAGTTCACAACTAAATTGCCCAGAGCTCTACCAGCCTCACTAGACTCCACAACACAGTGGGCAGAGTGAGGGGAGGGTACGCCTGGAGTACATTGAAAGGACAACCAACTGCTCTTTTAAGTAGTGACTCTACCAAGTAAAGGCTGGTGGGGTTTTTTGGTTTTGTTTTAACTCTCATGGCCTACATCTGTGTAACAATCCCTGAACTTCAGATTTTTCAGGTGCCTCTTTTAAAATGTTTTGAGGAGCTCAGTAATGTTCTAGCATTTTGGTTTTAAGGCAAGAACACTGGAGTAATAGTTCAGGAGTCACAAGCTCTAAGGCCTGGCAGTCCTGGTAGCCATGACATGATTCCTGAGCAGATTTCTTCTCTTTTAGGGCTGTTTCCTTATGTGCTTAAATGAGGAGATTGACCCAGCTCAGTGGTTCTCATTTTGAACTGCTCACTAGAATCACCTGGGAAGCTTTTAATTTTTTAAACAACTTTATTGAGATATAATCAACATATAGTAAGCTACACTTATTTCAAGTGTGCACTTTGATAAGTTTTGACATAGGTATACACCCATCACAATCAAGATAATATATACCTGGGAAGCTTTTAAAAGGTAAGATTTCCAGGCAAATTAAATTAGATGGGATGGGGGGATGCACACAGGCATCAGTAACACTAGTTTATTTTAAAGTTCCCAGGTAATTCTCCCCTGACTAGAAATCACCATTCAGGACTGACTTTTGAAGAGACTGAGAGCGGAGGTAAAATCTCTTTTATGACCAGGAAAAAAATATATATATATATACATATATATGTGTATATATATAATTTATATAATATATAATTTTATGTTTATGTAATTTGTTATATATATATATATATATATATTCATATATAATACTCTATCCCTTTACTGAGAACAAGTCAATGGCAGAGCCAGAGCTAGTAGCTAAGGCATCCAACCTACCTCTTCTGTTCGTCCTTCTGTCATCCTTAGTGAGCTAAATATATGCAGTCATTTAAAAGAGAATGGACTTGAGGACACGGGGAGGGGGAAGGGTAAGCTGGTACGAAGTGAGAGAGTAGCATGGACATATATACACTCCCAAATGTAAAATAGATAGCTAGTGGGAAGCAACCGCATAGCACAGGGAGATCAGCTCGGTGCTTTGTGACCACCTAGAGGGCTGGGATAGGGAGGGTGGGAGGGAGACGCAAGAGGGAGGGGATATATGTATAGGTATAGCTGATTCACTTTGTTATAAAGCAGAAACTAACACACCATTGTAAAGCAATTATACTCCAATAAAGATGTTAAAAAAAATAAAAGAGGTCAGTGTCCTTATTAGGATTCTTTCAGGAACAGTGGATTTAGTATCCTTCCTGAATCAGGGTGGTTATGAAATTTGAGTGCTAAACCAAAGCTGAGGAGCTGCACCTGTGGTTTGTCACATGTTAGAATCAAACTTTTGACCTCTTCGAAAAAAAGGGAGATATAATCATTGAAAATTGCTGTAGGAGAGAAATGGTAAAAGCTGGTGTTATGGGTTGAGTTGTGTCCCACCCCCACCCCCAAATTCATATGTCAAAGTCCCACTTGCCTCATGATGTGACCTTATTTGGAAATAGGGTTGTTGCAGGTGTAATTAGTTAAGATCATACCGGAATAGGGTGGGTCTCTAATCCAGTGTGATTGGTGTCCTTATAAAAAGGGTATATTTGGACCCAGACATGCGCAGAGGGAGAATACCACTTGAAGATAAAGGCAAAGATTGGGTGATTCAGCAGAAGCCACGGAATATCAAAGATTGCCAGCAAAACTACCAGATGCTAGGACAGAGGAGGCATGGAACAGGTTCCTCCCTCACAGCTCTTAGAAGGAACCAGTTCTGCCCACACTTTGATCTTGGACTTCTGGCCTCCAGAACAGTGAGAAGATAAATTTCTGTTTTTAAGTCACCCAGTGTGTGGTATTTTGCTATGGCAGCCCTAGGAAACCAATATACCTGGTAAGTTTTCACTCTAACAATTTTCCTATTTCTCTCTGGGGGCAACTTCGATGCTGCATTGTGTTGTTCACTGAATCAAGAATAAGGCCAGGAACTATTTTCAAGGGTGTTATAGATTTGTTGGAAGGTCTTTTGTCAGGTTGCATTGGTAACCTAGAGTTTGTAAAGTACAATACGTAGTGTAGTGGTTAAGGGCATGGATTCTGGAGTCAAGATTTCCTGGATTCAACCCCAGTTCTACCACTTAATAGCTGCGTAACTTTGGAGAAGACATTTGATTTCTCTGTGCCTCAGTTCTCTTCTCTGTAAAAGAGGAGTGGCGGGGGGAGTGCTAAATCGTTTATAGGATATGGTGAGTTTGAAATGAAAGGCACATTGAGCTGCTTTAGAACAGCGCCAGGAACATAGTAAGCATTCAGTACATTTCTCATTATAACAGGTAAATATCATTAAGAACCAACCATGAGAAAAAAGCAATTTTGTGTGTGTGTGTGTGTGTAAAAAACAAAACTTTAAACGCATTTGGTCCTAAAATTAGGAATAGGAAACATTAAAAAAAAGTATTCAAAGCAACAGAAACTTTAGGTAGTTTAAGCAAAAGAGACAGATTAAGAGGTATTTCACAGAGGTCCATGGCAAGAATGCAGTTGGACTTCACAAAGGACTTGCACAAGGCAAGGGAAAGGCATCAGGAGCCTGGGAGTATCGCTTCTTCCTCGTCTCTGAGACATCTCTTCACTCTTTCTCTTCTACATAGTTCACTTTGTGGAAAATGGCTGCCTTATACCTCTTTGTTCAGATATCAACCCAGGATGAGATTGGACTCCTAGTCCTAATACCAAATTCGAAAGATAGGGACTCCACTTCCCACTCCAGTCAGCTGTGGTCATGTCACAGGGTGGGGAGCAGGTTCACTAGTACTGAAGCTGCTAGGGTCCCAAGACTGTACCCAATGGCTGGGAGGGGAGAGGAGGGTAGTTGGGAGGCAGTCACAGAGAAGAGAGGCTGGATACCACACAAACACCAACAAACGTACTTTAAAAAAAAAAAAAAATTTATTGGAGTATAGTTGATTTACAATGTTGTGTTAGTTTCAGGTGTACAGCAAAGTGAATCAGTTATACATATACATATATCTACTCTTTTTTTTTAGATTATTTTCCCATATAGGCCATTACAGAGTATTGAGCAGAGTTCCCTGTGCTATACAGCAGGTTCTTATTAGTTATCTATTTTATATATTGTAGTGTGTATATGTCAATCCCAATCTCCCAATTTATCCCTCCCCGCCTTATCCCCTGGTAACCATGAGTTTGTTTTCTACATCTGTGACTCTACTTCTCTTTTGTAAATAAGTTCATTTGTACCCTTTTGTTTAGATTCCACATGTGATATGATATTTGTCTTTCTGTGTCTGGCTTACTTCACTCAGTATGACAGTCTCTAAGTCCATCCACGTTGCTGCAAATGGCAATATTTCGTTCTTTTTTTATGGCTGAGTAGTATTCCATTGTATATATGTACCACATCTTCTTTATCCATTCCTCTGTTGATGGAGATTTAGGTTGCTTCCATGTCTTGGCTATTGTAAATAGTGCTGCAATGAACATTGGGGTGCATGTATCTTTTTGAATTAAGGTTTTCTCCAGGTATATGCCCAGGAGTGGGATTGCTGGGTCATATGGTAATTCTATTTTTAGTTTTTTAAGTAACCTCCATATTGTTCTCCATAGTGGCTATGCCAATTTACATGCCCAGCAACATGTAGGAGGGTTCCCTTATCTCCACACCCTCACCAGCATTTATTATTTGTAGACTTTTTGATGATGTCCATTCTGACTGGTGTGAGGTGATACCTCGTAGTTTTGATTTGCATTTCTCTAATAATTAGTGATGTTGAGCTTTTCACGTGCTTTTTGGCCAACAAACATGCTTTTATTTCAAAGTTCGGCCATATAAAGAGTAGCATGTTTAGGGACTCTGAGAGGGGGGAAAAAAACAGGAGGCTGAAAGGGGTGAGGAGAAAAGGATACAGAGAGGAGAGCAGGACAACCCCATAGAGGGATGGAGGCTTACAGCATGATAGCACCCGAGGGAGAGGACCAGTGTCTCCATGCCAGACTCAGTCTTGAGAGGCAGCAGACACTGCCTGGGCAGCAGGGGCTGCACCTTAGCAGGAGCTGGTTTGTTAAATAGAGGGCAAGAATAAAAAGCTCAGGTCCTGTGGATCTTGAAAAAAGAAACTATACTTCTTGCCTCATACTTCTGTTCCCTGCTTTAAGACAGAGCCTAAAGGATGGTGAGATTTGAAATTCAAAGGAAAGCCAGCTCCATGATCTGCTTTTTGTTTGGCTGATCTTGCATCATTAGCACCCAGCTACTCATTGGCTGCTCATTTTGAACAGCCAATGTGTTGCCCCTTGTGAATGTGAAAAATGGGGGTAATTGCATTGTTAATAAGTTGCTCCCTCTCTTGTGGGAATCATGCTTACATAGTTCACTGGATTCCTTTCCTGGAGGACCCCAAGTTTAATTTCGGTTGTTTTGGGGGGTCCTGAAGTGAACTTAGGGTCACAGCCTGGAGGGGAGTTTGGTGATGTGGTGAACTGAGGAAATATTTTAGGGAAAGGACAGATCTCAATCAGCTCAGGCTGCTATAGTGAAATATTATAAACTGAGTGGCTTATCAACAACAGAAATTTATTTCTCACATTCTGGAGGCTACAAGTACGAGATCAGGGTGCCAGGGTGGTCGATTTCTGGTGAGAAATCCTCTTCCAGGTTACACACCTTTCTAGTTGTATCCTCACATGGCTCACAGCAGAGCAGAAAAAGCAAGCTCTCTTGTGACTCTTTTAAGGCCACTAATCCCATTCATGAGAGCTTTACCCCTATGACTTCATCTATCCTAATTACCTCCTAAGGCCCAACCCCACCTCCTAATACCATCACTTTGGGGGTGGACTTTCAACATATAAATTTTGAGGGGACACAAACATTCAGTCCATAAGAGCAAAGGAATCATATGTTCAAATTCTCTACTGCTTCAACCAAGTGAAATGTTCCTGCTTCGCATGGGGTGAAACTTAAGAGCTACAGGTTTTGAGGTAGAAAAGGAGCTCTTATAGGAAGATGGAGCCAGACATCCTCCCAGAGGGGGCTCAAGAGGACCTACTGCACTGTCCACACCCTCCTCCCTGCCCAAGCATGTATGTGTCTCCTGATTTCATGACCTGTTGTGGCCTGCCACACTTGCACCCATGTCCCTGACCTAGGGACCCCCATGAGGAGTTGAAGTTTCTTCTGTGCAGCTGCCCCTCCCATGAGGAAGCACAAGATACAGTAAAGAACAAGGGTATTACAAGGTCTTGTCCTCTGTGCATCTCTCACCCAGGGCCTTATCAGAGGTGGCTGGTGGAAAATTATGATTGTGGCTTTCTTAGCTCTTTTCCCATCAGCATCATGACTAGCGGCACAAATAAAATACTAAGAGCCTCTAGTGTAGGGAATCAATGTAGAGCTCACTCTCCTCACTTGGATGTTCATTCATCTCTCACACATCTATTGAGCACCTTCTTCATAGCATGTACGGTGCTGTGTTAGGACCAGGTCCCTGCACTCCTGATCTTTATAGATGTCGTGCTTAATATTTCTGAGCACCTGCTGTGTGCCTTTACCTACATTATCTCATTTATTTATCACAACATCTTAATGGTATTCACTTTTTTGGGAATGTGAGTTGATTTACAGTGTTGTGTTAGTTTTAGGTGCAGAGCAAAGTGATTCAGTTATACATAAGATAGCAAAGGGAACTATACTCAATATTTTGTATTCACTTTTTATAGGAGAGACCTGAGGCTCTCAGAGGATAAGTGACTTGCTAAGTTTCAGAGTTGGGATTTGGACCCAGATCTATGGCTCAAAAGCTTGATCACTTTCCATTCAAGGGGGAGGCAGACACGTCAATAGACAAACAACCCATAACAAAGTGGGTGTTCTTGAAGAGGCAGACACAAGTAGTGGTGGTGGCCGACTTGCCTGGAAGGTCAGCAGAGACGCTGTGACAGTTGCTTTATTCGTCAGGACTGGGAAGACAAATGGGCACAACACGTGTTCCCTGCCCTCAAGCCACATTCAGGGTCTGTGCTAGCTCCTCTTTTCTTCCTCTCTCACCTCTGTGAACTGTCCCCTTTTGTTTTGCCTATTAATTGTGATCGGCAGTAACTACACAACCCCTGACCTTTGTCTGGGTGGCCAGATAAAATACAGTATGGCCAATGAGATTTGAATTTCAGATAAATGAATACTTTTTTAGTATAAGTATGTTCCCAGTGTTGCATAATATGTACTTATGCTAAAGAATTATTCATCGTTTACATAATTCAAAAAGAGACATGTACCACAATGTTCATTGCAGCACTATTTACAATAGCTAGGACATGGAAGCAGCCTAAGTGTCCATCAACAGATGAATGGATAACGAAGATGTGGCACATATATACAATGGAATATTACTCGGCCATAAAAAGAAATAAAATTGAGTTATTTGTAGTGAGGTGGGTGGATCTAGAGTCTGTCATACAGAGTGAAGTAAGTCAAAAAGAGAAAAACAAATACCATATGCTAATACATATATATGGAATCTAAAAAAAATGGTTCTGAAGAACCTAGAGGCAGGACAGGAATAAAGACGCAGATGTAGAGAATGGACTTGAGGACATGGGGAGGGGGAAGGGTAAGCTGGGACGAAGTGAGAGAGTGGGATGGATATATATACACTACCAAATGTAAAATAGATAGCTAGTGGGAAGCAGCCACATAGCACAGGGAGATCAGCTTGGTGCTTTGTGACCACTTAGAGGGGTGGGGTAGGGAGGGTGGGAGGGAGACATAGAGGGAGGGGATATGGGGATATATGTATATGTATAGCTGATTCACTTTGTTATACAGCAGAAACTAACACACCATTGTAAAGCAATTATACTCCAATAAAGATGTTAGAAAAAAAGAATTATTCATTGTTTATCTGAAATTCAAATTTCACTGGGTGTCCTGTATTTTTATTTGCTAAATCTGGCAACTTTAAACCCAGCCGGAGACCTCTTGTTTGGTCCTCACAGTCAGCAGCCATACCTTTCTTAGCCCTTGGCTTTTCTGTGTAGCATCCTGATAGCAGCCTGGCCCTGGGCTCCTGGGCTCCACCCAAGCACTCTCACCTGCTGCTTTACATGCCCCAGCATGGGAGCGGGCTCTGCTGCTGCTGCAGAGAAAAGCTTTCATCATAATCTCTTGCTTTGCTTTCCCTGACAGCACCTCCCTGGCACCACACTGGCAGGCTGGCACGGTACGCAGAGCATGCAGGTAGAAATTGGCAGAACTTCATCTCAAAGGAAATGGCCCAAGAGGGGAAAATGTTGAAACAGTAGAAGTCTGTGGCCTAAACTCAAAGCACAGACTGTTAATAAATACCCTTCACTTTGCAGGTTGGAAGAAGCAGACATTTTTAGTTACTTGATTCTTTCCTCAGTTAGGGCTCCTGGTCCCTCTCTTCCTCTCCCCTGTTCAGATATTTACTAAGGACCTACCATGAACACCATACTATCAGGCAGGCAGAGATGAGGAAAACTTCGCCCTCAAGGATCTCATGGCCCAGCAAGGAAACCAAGACCTGCCTAAATAGCTGTAACATACAGTAGAAAATTAACACCTGAGGGAAGTGCAGAGAGAAAGCTATGGGACTTCAGAAGAAGAAGAAGGTGAGGGAGAGTTTCAATCCAAGCTCCTTCGTGAAGGAGGTGTCTTTTGAGCAGACCCTCAAAGGATAAATAGTATTTAAACATTCTCATTTTGCTAAATAACAAACTGTTGAACGCTAATTCATTAATAGCAATTTACAATTTGTCAAATGACCAGCTCACTAAAACCTTGTTTCTTTTAACTATTTATAGACTTTATAGCAATTTGTTTTTTACCAAAACTTCCAAATATTGTTTATTATTGTTTTTTAAAATCTCAGGCAATGTCATGTCCCAAATGTCAAAAATATCATAAGGTTTATTTCTCTCTTCCACCCAATTTTATTTTTTAATGTCTAAAAACTGTGTAAGTTTCAGGTGTACAGCATTATAATTTGGCATTTGTATCCACTACAAAGTGATCACCATTACAAGTCTAGCTGCCATCCATCACCATAGAGTTGACCCGCTTCACTCATTTTACCTACCCCTTAACCCCCTTCTCCTCTGGTAACCACCGATCTCTTCTCTGTATCTGTATACCTGTATCTGTGAATCTGTTCTGGTTTCATCCTGTTTGTTCATCCATTTTGGTTTCTTTTTTAGATTCCACATATTGGTGAAATCATATGGTATTTGTCTTTCTCCACCTGACTAGTTCACTTAGCATAATACTTTCAAGGTCCATCCAAGTTGTCGCAAATGGCCAAATTTCATTCTTTTTTATGGCCGAGTAGCATGCCATTGTATATATACACCACATCTTCTTTATCCATTCATTCATTGATGAACACTTAAGTTGTTTCCATATCTTGGCTATTGTAAATAATGCTGCAATGAACTTGGTGCATATATCTTTTCAAGTTTGTGTTTTCATGTTCTTCAGATAAATACCCAGAAGTGGAATAGCTGGGTCATACAGTAGTTTTTTTTTTTTTTTTAAACATCTTTATTGGAGTATAATTGCTTTACAATGGTGTGTTAGTTTCTGCTTTATAACAAAGTGAATCAGTTATACATATACATATGTTCCCATATCTCTTCCCTCTTGCATCTCCCTCCCTCCCACCCTCCCTATCCCACCCCTCTAGGTGGTCACAAAGCGCCGAGCTGATCTCCCTGTGCTATATACAGTAGTTTTATTCTTAATTTTTTGAGGACTCTCCATACAGTTTTCCATAGTGGCTGCACCAATTTACAGATTAGTAAGTGGATCCCCATCACCTATGGTCCATGCGATTTTCAATCTGGTGGTTTTACCCTGGTTTTTGGGTAGAGTCTGCTCATGAGCCCTTTAAAAGTGGGTTTTCCAGACTGGTGGTTGCTGAGGGGGAGGGGCTTGGGGGGAGGGATGGAGTGGGAGGTTGGGGTTAACATATGTGAGCTTTTATAGATAGAATGGATAAACAACAAGGTCCTACTCTATAGCACAGGGAAACATATTCAATATCTGATGATATACCATAGTAGAATACTTTAAAAAATAATGTATATATGTATATATATGTATAACTGAATCAATTTGCTGTATAGCAGTAATTAACACAACATTGTAAATCAACTATACTTCAATTTAAAGAAAAAAAGGAAAAAAAGTGGGTTTTCCATTCCCTTCATTTCTATAGTTTTCCTGAGCATATTCCCCATTGGTTTTTCAAAGCCAAGTGTTTGGGGTGCTTGACTGGCTTGTCTCTCCCATGCAGGATCTAGGGGTTGGGGTGCCTGATGTGGAGCTCAAATCCCTTGTTCCTCAGGGAAAAGATTCATACCTTTGTGGTCCCGCTGCGTGTGGATCACTGTGGCTGGGGTGTGAGTTTTCCCTTGAGGAGCCCGTCTCTCTGCTTCTCTTACCCATGTCGATGCTGTCCTTTTACCTTTCGTTGTGGAAGCTCTGTTCCTCCAGTTTTCAGGTCCCCTTCCAAGGGAATTATTCCATACATAGTTGTAGATCTCTTGTGTCCATGGGAGGAGGTGAGTTCAGGATCTTGCTGCACCACTGTCTTGAACCTTCTCTTTTCTGATGAATCTCTTCTAACCAACTTTAAACTCATTTCGCTGTATCCTTGGGCTTCTGCGACTCCACTGACTTGATTCCCACAGGTACAATTTTCTGCAGACACATGCTTGAAGCTTTCTCTATCTCATGACTATTCCTATGTAATTTTGACTTTTTTGAAATAAGCAGAATAATAAAGACAATAACAACAAACACCCACTGTTCAGCTTTAACAAATCTTAACATTTTTCAATATTTGCTTCAGATAATTTTTCACTACAAATAAAATATTACAGATACAGTTGAAGCCCTTATATACCCTTGCCTGTGATTTGATTCCTTTCCTTTCCAGAATCTGAGACTTCTCTTTCCCATGTTTATTTTTATACTTTTCTACATATGCATGATTCCGTAAAGGTTTAGCATTGTTTTGCATATTTAAAAACTATTTATGGAGGAAATCTATTGGAGGCAGAAGCAGTCAAGGGTAGCTTAGGGTTAGGGTTAGGGTTAGGGTTAGGGTTATGGTACGGCTTAGGGTACGGGTTCGGGGAGGGGTTTGGGTACGGCGTAGGGTATGGGTTAGGGTTAGGGTTAGGGTTAGTGTTAGGGTTAGGGCTCGGTTTAGGGTACGGGTTAGGATTAGGGTACGTGTTAGGGTTCGGGTAGGGGTTAGGGTTAGGGTACGCGTTAGGGTTAGGGTAGTTATTAAACCTATCCCACTCTCTAGATACCCCTTAGCACGTAAAGGAATATTATTTGGGGGTCCAGCCATGGAGAAGAGTTTAGGCACTAGGATAAGATAAGGAATATACCCATTATAAAGAAATCACATTAGGATTCTCTTTTTAAGCTGTTCCTTAAAACACTAGTGCTTAGGAAATCTATTGGAGGCAGAAGCAGTCAAGGGTAGCTTAGGGTTAGTGTTAGGGTTAGGGTTAGGGTACGGCTTAGGGTACGGGTTTGGGGAGGGGTTCGGGTACGGCGTAGGGTATGGGTTAGGGTTAGTGTTAGTGTTAGGGTTAGGGCTCGGTTTAGGGTACGGGTTAGCATTAGGGTACGTGTTAGGGTTAGGGTAGGGGTTAGGGTTAGGGTACGCGTTAGGGTTAGGGTAGAGAAAAAAAAAACTATGTATGTACATATATATCATAATACCGTTTATGTCCTTCTTTAACGTTATGTCCTTATGATTTATCCATACCTGAACGTAGAGCTGTTAATTCATTTTAGATTACTATATAGCATTCCATTTTACAAATATACTACAATCTATTCATTCTTCTGCTGATGGATGTTTAGGTTATTTCCAATTTTTTATTATTACAAACAAAGCTGGAATACATTCTGTACATATACTCTAGTCTCTCTAGAATATATTACTAGAAATGGCATTCTATAGGTTATACACATCTTCACCTTTGTTAGATATTGCCTAATTGATTATCAAAACATTTGGACCAATTTACTCTCACTAGCAATATTTCTGTTTATCGAGCAAGGGGCAAGGGCAAACCCCACAGATAACACGTGGTACATGCGTGTTTCAACCTGCAGGTATAAGGGAATGTATGTGGTGCCTCAGTTTCTGACCATTTCATGAGGAAGTGTGCTCAGGCCAGGCACAGCTGGACACACTATGTATTGTGTACAGGAGAAGGACTACACATTTCCCGTGACCTCACATGTTTATAGAGGTGTATGGAGGAATCAGGATCATCTGAACAAGCTGGCTTTGTGATTAAGATTTTAGCCTTCCTGGCATGAGAAATGTGTCAGAAACAGCCCAATAATTTAGAGAATTTATAGACCGGAGGTTCTGCAGCCCTCCCCGAAGAGCCAGCTCATTGATAGGCTCCCTGAACGAGGCTCACAACAGTCGTCCAGTAGACAACTGGTTTATCTCTCTACATTACACCTCTGGCCCTGGAGGCTTATTAAACATAGGCCTTCTGACGCAGGGAATGTATTAGTCGACAACATTGTGACAATGTGCATCATGGGCTATGAAAGGCATAAAAGGTATTTTGGAACTTCTTGTTCACATCTGTAATACAAAGGGAGAAAGGGTGTTTTAAATTTTTTAATATAGGTCTTTAATCTATTTAGAACTTTTTGTTTTGGAGAAAGTAGAAATTTCATTATTAAAAATATGATTAACATATTATCCTTGTCCTATTTATTAAACAGCTTATGCTTTATTCCATTGATTTACAATGCCCCCTGTCACTAATCAAGTTTTCATACATACATGGTCAGTTTGAGGGCTCCCTGTTCTATTCCTCTGGTCTAGCCTCTACACATAGGCTAACACCATACACTCTTAGTTATTCTTACTTTATAATCAGTCTTCATTTTTGAAAGAGTAAGTTCCTCAACCTTGTGATTTTTAAAAATTGTTTTGGTTTTTCTTGGCCATTTGTTCTTCCATAGAATGTTAGATCTAACTTGTCAAGTTACCTGAAAATTCTGTTGTGATAAGTATTAAAAATAGAAAACATAAATCAATATACATATTGAATTAATAGATTTGGGAAGAACTGATTTTTTTTAAAGAGCTTTATGATAAAGTGTATTCTCATCCATGATCATGGTATATCTCATTATCTTTTATGTCTTTCAATGTTATCTTTGAGGGTACGATAATTAGATAGGGTTCTCCACTTGGATTTGGAACAAATTGAGAAATAAAGGAGTAGTACTTAGGAGACAAAAATATTACCTTTTGCTGATAGAGACCGGGTTAGAGGATATGGCTTTGGGTCAGATAGTCAAGTTCTTGGTACTAAATATCAGTAAGCATTCAAAAGATTTATACAAACAATCTCAAAGATAAAACTATATATAGGACCCTGTCAGGAGTTTGCACCCCAAGAAGAAGAAAAACAGAACTGAGCCTAGCATGCCCACATTATTCTTCCTAAATTTACTATTTCATATCACTCTGTCCTCCAAGGAGCAAAATGAGTAAAGGGACAGAGAGACTGAGAGGGTTTGTCATACCAGTAGGGCTCCTGAATTTCAAATGGATAGAAATCTTTCAAGTAGGAAAAAATATTCTTTCTTTATATTATATACCTTATATTAGGTTTTAGTCTTTTTAAATTGAGAATGGAATTTGTTTCCCATTACACTTTTTCATTGGTTATCATGGGTATATAGGAATTCTATTGATTTATCTATGATGACCTCATTTTCAGCAACCTAAGAACCACCTTATGAGATAAGTAATGTTATTATTCTCTTTTAGGTAAACTGAGGCAATGGAGAGTTTAAATAACTTGCTCAGGGTCACAGACGTAGGATGTGGTAGAGCCTGGCTCTTGTCTAGGCAGTCTGATTCCAGAGCTTTCACTCTAAATCCCCATGCAAACTTCTTTCACATGAACGCATAGTATCCGTTGTATGGATGACCCATCATTTATTTACTCAATCCCTATTGATGAACATTCAGTTTATTTCCAGTCTTTCCTTATTACAGATACACTGCAACAAGTAACCTTGTACATATGTCATTTTAAACACATGACATGAAATAAATTTCTAGCATAACAAGATGTCCTAGGTTCATCTTGCACTTTTCCTGCCCCAGACCTGGAATCAATTGTTCTATCAGGAGCCTGGTTACTTTTAGTGGGGAATCGTATTTAGAAACCAGTATCTGGGCTTTTGACACGTATCTTTTACTGAGACTCTCTTAATCTTTAGATGTCTAGAAAATGTCTTCATTTTGCCCTCACTCTTGAATAAGTTTGACAAGGGGAACAAAGTCTAAGTTAACAATTCCTTTTCCTTAGCACTGTGAAAATATTACTCCATTATTTTCTGGCATGATAAGAAGTTTGCTGTCAGTCTAATTATCACTTCTCTATAGTTAATCTTTTTTCTATAATGGCTATTAAGATTTTTTCTTTAAACTTATTATTCCACAGTTTCACTTCAATGTAACCAGATGTGAATTTATTTTTATTTATCTTGCTTGATACTCAGCATGTACTTTTTATATGAGGACTCATGTTTTTCTTCAATCCTAAAAGATTTTCAACTATTTTTATAGCTTTATTGAGACATAATTCACATACCATAAAATTCATCTTTATAAAGTATACAATTCAGTGGTTTTTAGTATATTCACAAAGCTGTACAACCATCACCACTATCTAAGTCAAGAACATTTTCAATACAGCAAAAAGAAACTCCATACCCATCAGCAGTCATTCCCCATTCCTCCCTTCCCTGATTCCCTGGCAATCACTAACCTACTTTCTCTCTCAATAAATTTCCCTATTCTGGACATTACATATAAATTAAATCATGTGTGACCTTTTGTATCTGGCTCCTTTCGCTTAGCATAATTTTTTCAAGGTTCGTCCATGTTGTAGCATGTGTCAATATTTCTTTCCTTTTTTATGGCTGTGTAATATTCCATATGTATGTACTGCATTTTTTGGTCCATTCACCAGTTGAAGGACATTGTGATTTCCACTTTTTGGCTACTAAGAATAATGCTGCTATGAACATTTGTGTCCATATTTGTAGACAAACATATGCATAAAAATATGGTTTCAATTCCCTTCAGTGAAATTCCATAGGAGTAGAATTGCTGGATAATATAGTAACTCTATCTTTAAAGTTTTGAGGAATGGCTAAACTGTTTTCCACAGTGACTGCACCATTTTACATTCCTACTAGCAGTGTATGAAGGTTACAACTTCTCCAAAACCTCACCAACACTTGTTCATTTTTTTTTTCTTCCTTTTAAAAAAAATTCTAGCCATCCTAGTGGTAGTGGTAACTTGTGGTTTTTAAATAACGTTGAATATCTTTTTATGTACTTATTAGCATTTACATAAGTTCTTTAGAAAAATGTCTATTCAAATTTCTTGCCATTTTTAAATTGAAAAACTTGTCTTTTTATTGTTGAATTGCAGAGGTTCTTTATATACCCTAGCATGACGGTGCCCTCTCGAAGTACACAAACTTTTAATTTGATGAAGTCAAATTTATCTATTTCTTCTTTTGTCAGTTGGGTTTTTGGTGTCATATCTGAGAAACCATTGCCTAATCCAAGGTCATAAAGATTTATTCCTTTGTTTTTTTCTAAGAGTCTAATAGTTTTAGGTTTTACATTTAGGTCTATGGTCATTTGGAGTTAATTTTTGTTTATGGTGTGAGGTAGGAGTCCAACTGCATTCTTTTGCAAGCAGAAATACACATGAACTTTTTTTTTTTTTTTAATAAATTTATTTATTTATTTTTGGCTGTGTTGAGTCTTCGTTTCTGTGCAAGGGCTTTCTCCAGTTGCGGCGAGCGGGGGCCACTCTTCATCGCGGTGCGCGGGCCTCTCACTGTCGCGGCCTCTCCCGTTGCGGAGCACAGGCTCCAGACGCGCAGGCTCAGCAGCTGTGGCTCACGGGCCTAGCCGCCCCGCGGCACGCGGGATCGTCCCGGACCGGGGCACGAACCCGTGTCCCCTGCATTGGCGGGCGGATTCCTAACCACTGCGCCGCCAGGGAAGCCCCTACACATGAACTTTTTTTTTTTAACATCTTTTATTGGAGTATAATTGCTTTACAATGGTGTGTTAGTTTCTGCTTTATAACAAAGTGAATCAGCTATACATATACATATATCCCCATATCTCCTCCCTCTTGCATCTCCCTCCTATCCTCCCTATCCCACCGCCCTAGGTGGTCACAAAGCATCAAGCTGATCTCCCTGTGCTATGTGGCTGCTTCCCACTAGCTATCTATTTTATATTTGGTAGTATATATATGTCCATGCCACTCTCACTTTGTCCCAGCTTACCCTTCCCCCTCCTCGTGTCCTCAAATCCATTCTCTACGTCTGCATCTTTATTCCTGTTCTGCCCCTAGGTTCTTCAGAACCTTTTCTTTTTTTTTTTAGATTCCATATATAACACATGAACTATTAATTTTCAAAAATTTCTTCCTCACAATTCTCTCCATTCTTTTCATATGAGACTTTTAAAAGAGATTGGAATGGAGACTCAACCTATTCTCTATGTCACTTGACTGCTGTTACATTTTTTACATAAGAGTATTTTTCGTAGTGTTTACTCCTCTGTCATATTTTAATTCACAAACTTTCTCTTTGTGTTCCAGTTTGCTAAATTTTTAAAATCATTGAATAAAGATTATATTTACAGTATTTCTAAACTATTTTTTCTGATTAAGGAAAAACCCATTTAATTAATTTATTAGTTTTGAATATGCAATATAGGCACATTGTACAAAATTCAAAAGATATAAAACATAATGAAGAAGTTAGTGGCTTTTTAAAAACACATCTGTTCTTGTTTCATTTTTGCCAGTTTTTGTTTCATAATTTTGTATCTGTGTAATGCATATTATTCACAGAGCTAGATGAGCAGCGGGACGGATAGGAGAGAAGCATTGATGGTGAAATGACAATGGGAAGGAAAGACCGAGGGTTTGGGAACAGTGAAGAGTTCAGTTTGATAGGAGAACAGCTTGTGCAACGAAGTCTAGTGGGAGGCAAGGCTGGAAAGGTGGGTTGGGGTCAGTCTGTGGACTTTGGAATAAAAGGTGAGAAAAGGTTAGTTGAAAAATTTGTACATTATTCTCTTAGCAGTGTAGTCTTTGAAGATGTTTTTCACCACACAACAAATACTGTGCTTTAGGAAGATTAATATGGTTCAAATAGGCCAAAGAGAGAAGACAGGTAGTCTAGGCCTCATCAAAAGCTTTCTGTCTCAAGTGAGTACTCTCCCCCTTGCTCTGCTTGACCTCCTTTTAAAAAAATAAAAATAAAAAGTCATTTATTGATTTTAATTTTTATGAAAGCAATGATCTACAGTTTTTTTTTTTAACCTCTTCTAACAGGCCTATATGCTGATTCTAAGCCAGATGTTTCAGATATTTCCTGCAAAGCTTGATTTTAGTGTCAGTCTGTATTAAAATACTCTGTTTTGTTGACTGCTCCTTAGAGTTCCCACTTCCACCCTGGGTGCGGAAAGGGGCCGCTCTCCAAAGGCACCTGGCTCCCCGGGTCCTGCAGCATTCTCCCAGCAGGGGGCAGCAGCGGCACACTTCAGAGTCTCAGGGGAGGGTGGGGTGTCGTGGGGTGCCCAGCGGGGAGGAGCTCACAGAAGGAAACCCATTGAGTGCAAAAAGTTAACTAGTTCCTCGACCCACTTCAGTGCCAAACCCACACCCTGCGGTGGGTTGAGCCGCAAACACTCTTTTCTGTAAAGCTGACAGAGTCTTCTCTTATGGAGGGAGGAGGATGCTCAATACTTCTGGGGACCCAGTTTTTTGTTTTTTCCTTTCTCCTAATTCTTTATCCTCTGATTTTGCCCATGAAAGTTCTAGTTCCTCCAGCTTTCCTTTTCCATTCTTTCATTTCCTCCAGTTTCCCACCACCATGGTTGTGGGTCCGTCCGAATAATCACCTCCTTGACACTGGGTCACTCTGGGAAGAAGAGATGCAGCGTGAGGGAGGGGCAAGCTGGCTGGCTTCCCGAGCTCCTTGCCTCCCTAGAGGCATCGTTTTTAGATTAGATTAGAGACTCGAATCACCTCTAATCAAAGGCACCTGGCAATCTCTTGCACATCGTCCTGTTCCCACTCACTTGCTGAATCCTCTGCCTGGACAGGATGAGAACATGGGCACCACCCCCGCGATCTGGCCTGTAACTTGGTCTACACCTGCATGCCATGTGGGGAAGGAATTCCTGGGTGCAGAACACGTGGGGTTGGGGATCAAAGCACGGTGGTGGGGGATAGTTTTTCAAAGATTCCAAAAGAATGTGATCCTAGTACTTTCTCACTGCTTTTCCTCAAATCTGCTGTTACGATGCCCTACGCAGCATGGCCAGCCTGGCATATTACAGTAGAGGTTGTGTGGTGTAGTAGAAAGTACATGGGACCAGGACACAAGCCATAACGCTTGACTTTACTGCTGTGTGGTTTGGGGCAAGTCACTTACCTTCAAGCCTCAGTTTCCTCTCCTGCAAATGGATATTGATAATACTGTCTATAACCACCTTACAGAGTGGAGATAGTCAAGTAAGATAATGATATGAAAAGGTTTTATAAACAGTAGAATGCTTCAAAACTATCATTTGTCACGACTATTTCTTTCTTTTTTTTTTACTTACTTACTTACTTAATTAATTTTTGGCTGTGTTGGGTCTTTGTTGTTGCACACGGGCTTTTTCTAGTTGTGGCGAGCAGGGGCTACTCTTCATTGTGGTGCGTGGGCTTCTCATTGTGGTGGCTTCTCTTGTTGCAGAGTACGGGCTGTAGGCATGCGGGCTTCAGTAGTTGTGGCATGTGGGCTCAGTAGTTGTGGCTCGTGGGCTCTAGAGCACAGGCTCAGTAGTTGTGGTGCACAGGCTTAGTTGCTCCGTGGCATGTGGGATCTTCCTGGACCAGGGATCGAACCCGTGTCCCCTGAACTGGCAGGTGGATTCTTAACCACTGCGCCACCAGAGAAGTCCATGACTATTTCTTTTTGAAGAACACTTTGGCTTCTGTTTCATGGGCACAGAATCAGGTATTGGGACAAACTGGATTCTTGCGGGTTCCAGGGCTATTGGGAGACAAGTCAGGACAAAACAGAGTGGGACTATTTCTAGGGACTTGGCTCCTAGCCCTCTGTGAGAGGAGGGGTTTCTTTCTTTCCCTTGGGCCAAGGGAGACTAATAGGGTGATCTACCTCTAGAATTCTGGGTCTGGACAAGATCACCAAAGGGTCATTAGTCTTAGGCCATTTCCCTGTCCCTCACCTAAGGCTGCATCTAAACTACCTCAGATTGATAAGAAAGAATATGGTATATAGTCTGTTAAGCTGTTTCTGGGGAGATTCCATATCCTCTCCTGGCAATTCAGAATCAAGTATATTTTACAGTGAGTTGTCATTTGTATTTCATTTTTTGCCTTTTTCTGCAGTTGAAGTTTTTGAACACTTCGAGGGCAGGAAAAGCGTGCATTCATTTTCGTATCCCATCTAAGCCCAGCACAGAGTGGCCCTGGGGTCCAGTGTGTTTGACTGAACTGTATTGTGCTATCCTCAGCAGAACTAGGAAACATGCTGGTCACTGTTCTTTGCCAGTTTTACATGTCGTATTTGCAAAGTTCAAAACAAACATTGCAGTAATTTGGCTTGCAGCTTCTCTCCTAATCCTCCCTCCTTTGGGGACTGACCAGGATGGGGGTAGGAACTGTCAAGACTGAGCTCCCTGTTTCTGCTCAAGAAACGCCCTGTGTTGGCTTGGCTTGGGCTCCCCTCCCTTTCTTATCAAATGAAATCAGCCACTGAAGGAAATTGGCTTCTCCAGATTGCGAGAGACAGGAAGCAGCATTGAGAAGCAATGTCCTGGGAGGGCAGCCAGAGAATTAGCTCGAGGCCCAGCCCAGTCAGTGCCTGGCCCTGGCCTCCTTCCCTACAGCTCTGTCCTGTTCTCACAACCTACAGCCCCTCCTCTCCTTTTCCTGGGTCCTGGCATGTGAGGCTGAAAGGGACTGTAGATATCATCAAGGCCAGTACTCCCAAGTCTTCCAGCCTGTGCTGGTTGCTTCCAGAGATGGGAATTTTGCTGCTTCCCCAAGGAATCAGCTCCATTTTTGCCTTTTATCCAGTTGAAATCTGCCTCCTCCAACAGTCCCCTCATGCTCACCTGGGCCTCTCTCCTTCCTCCATGGGACAGGCCTTCAGATGCCTTAGTCTGACACCCCCAGGAGAGGTCCTAATAAAAGCATCAGTTTCTCAGAAACTTACAAACCCTAAGGGCATCTGAATTAGAACCTAAGCGGGAAGGAAATGCTGAGGACAATGCCATTGGTCGTCCTTTTCCTTGCCAAGGAGACTTGTGTGGTTTACCCTGATGTTTTGTATGGCCTTGACATACTGCTTTTGCCCCCTGCCACTGTGTGCCCAGTGTCTTCAAGAAGAATTTGTTTTCCCATCCATCTCACTTTATTAATTTTTGCTAAAATATTTAGAAGTATATTTAAAGACATCAATGACATTCTGCCCCTAAGAACTTCAGTATATATCTCTTTTTAAAACAATGGAACAAGGACTTCGCTGGTGGCACAGTGGATAAGACTTCATGCTTCCAACGCAGGGGGCCCAGGTTCGATCCCTGGTCAGGGAACTAGATCCCACATGCATGCTGTAACTAAGAGTTCGCATGCCGCAACTAAGAGTTCGCATGCTGCAACTAAGAGTTCACATGCCCCAACTAAGAAGCCCACCTGCAGCAACTAAGACCTGGTGCAACTAACTAAATAAATAAATAATAAAATAAAATAAAACTAAAATAAAACAGTGGAACAATATCTTTATTTTATTTTAAAATAATTTTTAAAGATTGAAGTCAAGTTGATTTACAATGTTGTGTTAGTTTTAGATGTACAGCAAAGTGATTCAGTTTCACATATGCATATTCTTTTTCAGATTCTCTTCCCTTATTGGTTATTACAAAATATTGAGTATAGTTCTCTGTGCTATACGGTAGGACCTTGCTGGTTATCTATTTTATATATAGTTCTGTGTATATGTTAATCCCAAAGGCCTAATTTATCCTTCCCACTTTCCCCTTTGCTAACCATAAGTTTGTTTTCTATGTCTGTGGGTCTATTTCTGTTTTGTATATAAGTTCATTTGTGTCATTTTTTTTTTTTTAGATTCCACATATAAGCTGTATCAGTGATACAGTATGTATCTTTTTTTTTTTTTTTAATAAATTTATTTATTTATTTATTTTTGGCTGTGCTGGGTCTTCGTTTCTGTGCGAGGGCTTTCTCTAGTTGCGGCGAGCGGGGGCCACTCTTCATCGCGGTGCGCAGGCCTCTCACTATCGCGGCCTCTCTTGTTGTGGAGCACAGGCTCCAGACGCGCAGGCTCAGTAGTTGTGGCTCATGGGCCCAGTTGCTCCGCGGCATGTGGGATCTTCCCAGACCAGGGCTCGAACCCGTGTCCCCTGCATTGGCAGGCGGATTCTCAACCACTGCACCACCAGGGAAGCCCCCAGTATGTATCTTTAAACCATAAAAAATACTTTCCTGCAGAGCTGAAATCAAAATATAATGCCCAACAAAATTAATTATAATTTCCTGATATTGTCTAATACTCACTCCAAGCTGAGAAGTGGAAGGGAGCATCCCATCTTCTGGATTTATCCGACTGCTTCCTTGTTGTAGTGTTCTTCTAGCTGGTTCTTCTATGCCCTTTATTTCCTATAAATGGTAAGTTAGATTTTAGGGCTTGATTATATTCAAGTTAAACATTTTTAGCAAGGATATACCCTCAGTGATGTTGGGACTTCACGTTGCCTCACATCGGGTGGCATGTCTGGTTGTCCTACTATTGGTGATGCTAAGATTACCCCGTGGATTAGGTGTTGACCCCTTCATTGTGTTTTTTCCATTTTGTGACCAGAAAGAATTCTGTGTGGTTGCTGTATTATAGCACTATACAAATGTCAAATGATGTGTATTTTAAAGTCACAATTGATCAGAAAAAGAAAAGGCAGGGCTGGGATGGATGGAGGTTCCATCTCTGTTACTGTGTTCTGTTCTTGTATAAATCATTTAACACTCAAGGTGCCTCAGTTTTCCTATCTGTAAAATAAAGGGTTTGAACTAGAAGATCTCTAAGGTTCCTTCTAGCTTCATACTTCTTTTTTAAAAAAGGTTCAATTGTAGTAAAATACACATAACATAAAATTTACCATCTTAACCATTTTAAAGTGTACAGTTCAGTAGTTATGTATATTCACATTTTTGTGCAACCATCACCACCATCCATTGCCAGAACTTTTTCATCATGCAAATATGAAACTTTATACCCAGTAAACAACTCCACTTTTTCCCCTCCCCTCAGTCCCTGGTAACCACCATTCTACTTTCTGTTTCTATGAGTTTGACTACTTTAAATACCTCATATGAGTGAAATCATATCGTATTTGTCTTTCTGTGACTGGCTTATCTCATTTAGCATAATGTCTTCCGGGTTCATCTATATTGTAACATGTGTCAGAATTTCCTTCCTTTTTGAGGCTGAATAATATTCCATTGTATGTCTATACCACATTTTGCTTATCCATTCAGCTTTCCCCATGGACACTTGGGTTGCTACCACTTTTGGCTATTGTGAATAATGCTGCTAAGAACAAAGGTGTACAGATATCTCTTAGAGACCGTGCTTTCAATTATTTTTCTTGTATATCCAGAGTGGTATTGCTGGTTTATATGGTAATTCTATTTTTAATTTTTTGACAAACTGCCTGTTTTCCATAATGACTGTACCATTTTACATTCCCACCTGCAGAGTACAAGGGTTTCAATATCTTCATACCCTTGCCAACACTTGTTTTCTGTTTATTTTTTGATAAAGCCATCTTAATGGATGTGAGATGTTACGTGGTTTTGATTTGCATTTCCCTGATGATTAGTGATGTAGAGCACTTTTTTCATATTCTTGTTGGTCATTTGTATGTCTCCTTTGGAGGAATGTCTATTCAAGTCCTTTGCCCATTTTTTAATCGGGCTATTTGGTTTCTTGTTGTAGAGTTGTAGGAGTTCTTTGTGTATTTTGGATAGTAACTCCTTATCAGATACATGATTTGCAAATATGTTCTACCATTCAGTGGTTTTCCTTTTTGTACTGTTGACTGTGTCTTTTGATGCACATAAACTTAAATCTATAAAACTTGAACTACAATTCTTCCTCTCATCTTTGGCCCATAGCTGCAGCCTGAGGACCTTAACTTCTCTTCCCTAAATAAGTGGCATTCCTATCTCACTGCTTCTCTGATAATTCAGATCTCAGAATAGAATTCTAAGTTCTTAATGACTAGAATAGACCTTAGAGGTCTCACCCAACCTCATTTCACTAATGGACAGACTGGGGCCCATTGTTAGCAACAGAGCTGGATCTAAAATATGGGTCTTATCCCTCTCTATCTGGGGCTCTTTCTATTTCACCCACACTGTGATTCAACTCCACAAGTCTACTGGTTATTTTAGTAAACTCAGGGAGCATAATCAATTACAGGAAAAGACAACCAGGCTGTTAAGAGGGAATTTTATTCTACCAAAGCTCTGCCATGGGGAAATAATGCATGTGTTTGTTATATGTAATCTATTTACATATTCAAAAACCTTTTTACATTCTAAAAGCAATTACACATACCTGGGATCATGTGAGTGCTGTTTTCTGGTAGGTTGGAAGCTGGCTTAGAGACCAGGAATAAGGGGTGGAGATCAGTGGGCTTCTCTGGGCGAAGTGTAACTTGCAGTATTTCCAAGGAATCAACATTAAACTTGTAAAGAGGATGGTCATTATTTCTTATCTGCCCAGGCTCCATCCCTCTTCTTCTGATAAAAGCACTGATTTTCTTTAGGATGCCACTCCTCCTCCACATTTAATTCATATAGTTTGGATGGAACTTCAAGAGTAAACATATGACCCAGTCCACAAACATCAGTACGTTCTATCACTCAGCCACAGTGAATGGTGAGGGGAGAAGCATTTGACCCCAGGTCATACCAAGGAGGCTCAGTCCTGGGACTTTTGCTGGGCTATTTTGAAAGAGGCCCTCTTTCTGCTGGGATTGCTAAACTAGTAGGATGTTGGCCTGGGACTGCCAGTAGCCATTCTACATGCCACCTGGGAAGATTCTGCCTGATGGGGGGGCCACACGGAGGAAGATGGGGGTGAGACCTGGAGAGACAGATATTTGAAAGCATTATTTGAGCACTTGGATTCAGGTTTGCCTTAAATCAGACTTTTTGAGTATATGAATCAATAAATTCCCCTTTTTGCTTAAGCCAGTTTGAGTTAGGTCTTTATCATTAATAATTAAAAGAATCCTGATTATTCCAGATTGTACTTTAAAATGCTTGTGTAAATTATCTGGAGGAGGGTATAAAAATAATGGGCAAAGAGTGAGACTGATATTAATTTTTTTAGAATAAAAAGTCAGATTGATGGGAATAATTCTGTAGGGAAATTGTGTGAAACCACGTTAGCGATAAGAAAATTGTTAGGTTTAGGTTTCAGTGTAAGCAAGTGGCTGGTAACGTATTTAGGAAACAATAACGTAAATTCTGTTTATAGTATGATAAATTGCAAGACAAAGAATGAGAGGCATTAAAGGCTCTTTAAGAACGTATTGTGCCGAGATGCTACTGTTGCTCCAACATATTGGAAAAGTATAAAAGGAAAAAAAACCCAGTTAAAATGATTCATTTCACCCTTGTGTAGAACTACAGTGTGCCGGGTTTATTCCATTTGACTTTCTGGATCCACTCTCCACACTTTATCCATCCTGCTCTATGCTCAGGGCAGTGGACCTGTATTGACTACATCAACCGTTTCTGTGTCCTTTGTCTTCTAGGTGGGATCCCTAACTGGGAACCCTGACAAGAGATTAGAGGCAGAGAGGAGAGAGAAGTTGGGGTATTTATTTCCCTGGTTCCCTCCTATCAGGGTTTCTTCAGGGTGGCTGCTTCCCTAGGTCAAATGTCCTCTCCATGTCACTTTTGGACCTTCTCGCCTTCTGGATTCTGATCATTGTGGCCTCCTCTCAGTCCTAGGGATGTTAACAGCCCTTTGTGGCAAGTCCTGGGTTCCTGTACTACCACATCTTTGTACTAGTCCTTCTATTAAACCCTCCTCGAATTGCCTGATTTGCATGTGCCAAGTCTTCGCTTCTGGGATCCTGTCTGATACTCATAATATGTTCACACTTGGAAAATTACATTTGTTTGTGATTGCGAAGCCTCAAGAGAAATACAAGCAAAGTAGGAAAAGTCTAAAGGAGGGAAACCAAAGTGATCAAGGGGCTAGGAGTGAGAGTTAGAAGAGTCACGTGGGGACAAATCACAACCTGATGCTTGGGCATAAAATCCTTAAATGAATAACTTATACATTAGATTATAGAACAGGATATTAGTACTGGGAGCACATCCTGACCTGGAGATACATTAAATAAATAAAATGAAGTATTACTTCATGCAGAGGATTGTACACTTGTGAAGTTCATTACCCTAAGAGGTGGTATAATTTGAAAGTAAAGATCAATTCCCAAAATGACTTAAATACAGAAATTAAGGAATTTTAAGTCACTAAGGGAAACTTAAATTTTGAGGTTAATATTAGTATATGAGAGATGGAAATGGGCTGGCTGAAATAGAGCTGACCAGGAAATTCTTAATGTTTAATAATAAAATAAAATTTGAACATAAATAAAACTTAAATTAGCTTTCCATTTTCCACTTCAGTTAACCCTTCTGAAAACAAATACCTTCAATAGTATTATTACCTCTTTTTTTTTTTTTTTGGATTCCAAACTAGCATCCATGGACCCAAGTGGTCTGTAAATAGGATTCTATTTCAATGTATTTATTTCCTTTATAACACTATGTATTTTATTTTCTACATTTAAAAACATGATTCTGAGCTAAAATATGACACAAATGAACCTACCTATGAAACAGAGATAGACTCACAGATGTAGAGACCAGACCTGTGATTGCCAAGGGGGAGGGGAGGTGGGGGGGGATGGATTGGGAGTTTGGGGTTGGCAGATGCAAACTATTATATATAGAATGGATAAGCAACAAGGTCCTACTATATAGCACAGGGAACTATATTCAATATCCTGTGATAAACCACAATGGAAAAGAATATAAAAAAGAAAGTATGTATATATACATATACATATATATATATATTATATATATATATATATATGTATATATATAACTGAATCACTTTGCTGTATTCCAGAAACTAACACAACATTGTAAGTCAACTATACCTCAATTTTTAAAAATGTTAAACACACACACACAGACACACGTGATTCTGAGGAGTCCACAGGCTTTTCCAGACAATAAGAGGGGTGTGTAGCATAAAGAAGATTAAGATTCCCTTGTGGAGCCACCAGCCATCTGGGGTTCCCATGGTGTTACAGAGAACGACATTGCCTTGTTTCACAACTCTTGCAAGGATCCTGGTTAACAGGGAACTTCCCAGCTCTTGTAGAGGCAGGGAACGTCTCCATTTTGATCTAGATGCAGAGGGCACAGAGGACTGAGTTGGGGCAGGGACTGGTAAGAAACATGCAGATAAGGGGCCTGGGATGATAGGAGTCATCTTCCAGGCAGAGCAGCAGTGGACACATCCCTTCCTTGGTTGCTGCTAACATAGACTCTCTCCTTGGCTGATCTCATCCTGCAGCTCTGGATACACCTTTGGGACTGTCAGACCAATGCTTAGGTCTCTTCATCCTTGCCCAGCTCTTTAGAGGCTACACAGTCCTGAGCCAGCTTACTCAGCCAGTCATTGCTTTGTCCTCAGCATATAACCCTTTGAGGAGAAGACTGATGACCCTGAGACTTTGGATCCCTCAGCTGGTGCTCCTAATCATGTGGCCCAGGGACCAAAGCCTCTGACAAGCTGAGGACCACACCATATAGTTGTGCTGGATCCCTGCAAAAGAACACTGAGCAGAGGGGAGGAGCGGAGGCGGAACTCTCGCCTCTGTTTTACATGTGGACTGTGTATCTCTTCTAATCACACAAAGACATTGTACAGCAGAAGTCCTGAACCAGAACTACCAGTGGTACTGCCCACCTAGTAACAAATCCTTCCCCAGATGTTTCATTGTGTAGTTTAACCTTCATAATGTCATGGTCTCAGGCTTAGGGGGTGCTGAAGTTCTGAAGAGCTACTTAGTCTTCTAATCCCAACCCCAAATACCATATCCAAATCCCCTTCGAATAAAGCATACATTTAGGTTCTTACATCATGCCTGCAGCAATCTCTCTCTCTCTCCTTCTTACTAACTCATTGTTTGCAGTATCCTCATGGATTAGTCAAGAAATAAATATAAACTATCTTTAATCTTTTATCTAATCCATAATGAATATCACTGGTAGACACAATCAACAGAAAATAAAACCGAAAAAACTGCTTATACTGAAACATTTAAAAATTTGTTTTAGCTAAAAATTAAAAAATAAAAATCTTCTAGACAAAATTAAGGCCTGTAAAATTTGAGTTAGAAAATCTGGACTTGATAGAAACAATAGCCATAAAGAAAATCCACAGTGGGTGTATCAGCTAAGGCATTTTCGGTTGCAAGGAACAGAAAGTTCAACTAAACTGGCCAAAAAGGGGGCGTGGGGGGGGGATTTAATGGCTTGTATAACTGTGAAGTCCATAAATAGCTCTTTCAGATGTAGTTTGATCAGGGCTTCAGTTCAGTTTCCATGGAGACCTATAGGTCCTGTCCTCCTCTATGTGGTGGCTTAGCCCTCAGCCAGGCTTCCCTCATGGCATTGAAATGGCTGCAGTGCTTCCCAGCTTCCCAGCTTCATATCACACACGTCAATGGAAGAGAAGAGAACTGCTTTCCCAGAACACCCCACCAAAAGTTATTTTCCAACCTCACTAGCCTGAATTAGGTCACATCCTACCCCTGCAATAATAACAGTTCACTGGAGTTGGGATTTTGCTGATGAGCCCTGGCTCGAGCCATGGTCCTTTTTAAGCTGGGGGTGGAGTTAGCTTTCCTCAAATCCCCTGGATTGCCTAGTGGATATACGGTTCGCGGACAAAAGTTGGGGTACTCACCAGGAATAAGGAAATGGATGGGGGATGAAGGGACAATCACAATGTCACTGAACATGGCAGAAACTTTAGTAAAATTTGATACAGATCTGATACAGATAAAGAAACCAAGAAATGAGACAAAACTAAATTTAAAAATTTAAATGAAAAAGAATTGATCCTAGTGAAAAACATTTCAGTTGAATAAAGAGAAAAATGGAAATGTTTCAAATGAGCGTCATAGAAAGATGATCAAGGAATTAAATTGATTTTATGGTGTTTGTTCCAGAAAACACATTCCTGATGAAAACTCATCAATGTTAGTATCATTCATTTGAAATGTTGGCATTGAAAACCTCCTTGGGGACAAAATGGCAGGGATGGAAATATTCTCTGGCTCCCTAGTGACGACTTTCTCTTTGAGGTGCCCATGAGCCATGTCATTAATAATCCATTTTGATTCTGGGACTGGCAATAAATACAATGGCTTGTGATGTGTAGAAGTGAATTTTCTCACTGCTTTGAAAATTGTCATGTGTCTGTCTCCAGAGGTCTGTCATTTAGACAATGCCTCAAGGATAATTCACCTGCAAGTCTCCCCGCAGTCTGGAAAATAATTTCTCTCGTCAGATTCTTGGAATTCATGTAGAAACACTGGGGTTGTCTTTTGCAATTTTCCCTCCCACCTCGGGTTAACTTTCCTCTGGGCTTTTCTGTTCTAAGAACATTCCCTGTGACAGAGAAAACAGAAGCAAGATACAAATTGAGTTCTGCTTTCTCTTTGTCACCCACCAACATGACAACATTGACCACAAATAGTGTATCCCTTTTTTGCTTTGAATATGACTTATGAAGCCCTTTACAGGTCTCAATTCATGTGAGGCTTTCACTTTCTCGGAAGCACGTTAGGCATTTGTTCCGCCTTCTTGTGCTCATCAGTGGCTCTGCTCCGCCATGTCCATCTTAGGCTTACTCTCTCTTACAATCAAATAAACAAATATATATGTAACTGTATGATTTCTTTAAGTCCCTTCCGCTTTTTTCACTGACTTGAAATTTCACAGGTAAGGGAGATGTTCTTAAGAAGGTACCAAATTCTTGAGCATCTTTCTGAAGTTTCAAGACGTGGTATCTTCTTATAATTGTTAAAATCTGGGGAACACATATAACCATTTCTGTCCTACCATTTCTCTCACTATCACAAACTTCAAGAAGACACATTTGCTCTCTCCCAAGGTTCCTGTCACTTCCACTCTGCCAACCAATTCCTCCTTTTGGCCAAATTTAGGTTTAGAGTGGCAGTTCCCCTTATTACTTCCTCTACCCTTTGGAAGATGAAATTGTCAGCAAGCAATAATACTGCCTAAAGTCTATTGAGCTCTTGCTGTGTGAAAGGCACCTTTCCTATGAGGAAGCTGAGGCCCAGGGAAGCTAATATCTTGTTCAAGTTCACCCACCTGGCAGGTGGTAGAGCATGGACACCGGTGCTAGGGTCAGACTCCAGAGGCCACGTTCTGTGTCGGGTTAAAAGAGCTTATCACCCGGGCTGGTCTGAGCTGTGTAGACTTCCAGCTGGCCTGAGGAAGCGCTTTTCCCACCAGCATCTTCCCGTCTCCATGCCGCTTTTGTGAGGTGGAGAGGCTGTGCGCCATTTCCTGCATCTGGTTGTAGGAGCTATGATAATTCCCACCGCAGCAGGCTTCCTGCATCTCTCCTCTTCTTCCACCCTCATCTTTCGATCCTTGTGACCTACCACGCGACACCCTCTTGGTTGTGGAGTTTTCCTTACTAAAGCCCTTCCTAGGGTTACCTAACAGGGTTCCTTGGTTACCTCCCAGGATGTCTTCATCCTCTCCCCTCACAAGTCACACAGAGAGGCTTTTCTTAAACACCTTTGTTTCCCCCCGCCTGTGGACCATTTTGCACTCATTACAGACTTGGCTGGCAGAAGGATAAGGGTGGCACACCTCTGGGGGCCACTTGAGGTTGGTGATGGGTTTCCAAGCAGAAAGGTTATTTCCTGTGCATCCTCCTTTAAACAGTTCTGCTCTTTTTATTTTTATGTTTTTATTTTTTCTAAATTTAGGTCAGTTGTGGGAATGCCTTGCCTTTTGGGTTTTTTAAGTCATCTTGTTTCAACTAAATTGCTGCCCAAGCCTGCTTTCCTTTCCATAGCCATTGAGAATACATCTGACTTTACCCCAAGTAATAAAAAACCCAATAATCACAATAAAACAACTAATGCTTATTGAGTTCTTAATAAACTCATACCCTGTTCTAAGAGCTTACGATATTAACTTATTTAGTCCTTTCAGAACAATTCTACGAAGTAGCTACTTCATACAATGAGGAAACTGAGGCACAGAGAGGCCACACAGCTACTGAGCAGCTCATTTCTGCTGATAATCATCCAGTTTGAGCCTAGCATGGAACAAAGCCTATACAAATCTGTTTCTTTTACAAACTTTCTATTAATTATATTCAGCCAATCCATATGATTGAAGGGATCCTAAGATGGAAAAAGTATCATTTCATTGAAATGACCTTAAATTCAGTGTTACTAAATTTAATCTATAAACCACTATGTACTTAGAAAGTATTACATTCTTATTAATAATGCCAATTATAATATTTGTTATTAAAGTTATATAGAATTGTAATTTCAGGATAGCTTAAGTAGTAATTATAACCCAAACTATAAGCATTTCTATCACGCATAATCATAGACCAGTTCTCTCAATTCTTATTTTTATGTTTGGTCTGACATTATTTCACCTGTAAAAATTTATTGCTTATTAATTTTTTCACTAATATTTTTGACTTGCTTCAAATATTTCAGTTCTTCCTATATTATTATCAAGTTTTGGGCTAACATTTAACTCCTGTTCTTTTACGTGTTTCCAGGTCTAACTTATCCTAAAGTACACCCACCAAAAAAATCATCTCAGAATATCAGACACTACTGTCTCTGAAAATAATTCTGTCACTCTATCACTTGAGTGAAATCCTCCTAGGGTAGTGGACTATAATTTTTGACTTGTGCCTATTGAATTGCAATCCTGGTTTCCTGGGAGTCCAGCAGCTTTGCTCACAGTTGCAAGTACTGTCTTACTCTAATAAGACTTGTTGCTGTCAGTGCTTTATGCTAATTCTGGGAAAAAGCTTATTTACCTTTCCAAATCCCAATACCTCCTTTATCCCCCTGCTTCTCCTCTTTTGCCCGTCACCTTTTTCAACTTCAAGAGTTTTTCTGTATTTTCTTTTTCCCATTTGGAGAATGAGTCGGGGTTCTTGACTGCAAGCAACAGAAGCTGATTCTGGTTCACTTGAGCAGGAAAGGAGTTCTTGGAATGATTGTAGGTAGATGTGAATGTGAAGGCTGGACATCCAGATGAGCAAATGGGCAGCACCAGGGGGAGGTGGGCAGCTGTAACCACCGCCATGGTCATGCCATGGGGACAGCCTGGTTGGAAGGCTGCATCACTGTGGCTGTAAAACCCTGTCCCTGGCACTGTTGCCACTACTGCTCCAGACATCAGGAGCTGCTGCTGCCACCTCTGGAGCAGTCAGCTTCTTTGCATGGCTTGCTCCAGACCCATGGTTCTTGGCACAGATTCAGATGGTTGAGCCTGGATTGTGCAATCATATTCTAATTTTCTAGGGATAGGGCTCTGTTTCCTACCAAGACCATGCAAGAAAAGGCTCCCCTAACAGGAAGGGGGTTTGGATACTAAGCACCCCTCAAAAACAGCCCAGCAAATATTGTCTATTACAGAACCAAGTCCTAAGTACGTAATCCTCTTTTCACCAAACAGAAGAAGGGAGCCATTTCTGCTCTCAAAAGGATGA
The DNA here is from genome assembly GCF_028023285.1 of Balaenoptera ricei. NCBI lineage: Eukaryota > Metazoa > Chordata > Mammalia > Artiodactyla > Balaenopteridae > Balaenoptera > Balaenoptera ricei. The sequence goes on along the minus strand of NC_082642.1, from coordinate 89,271,549 downwards.
GGACCCCTTTCTCTTTAACAAGGAATACCAGCTGCCCAGAGTTTTCTGAAATATAATAATATACAATTAATTTGTATATTTAAATTATATAAATATATTAGTATTTATATACTTATTATATACTTATATTTATCTTTATATTATACTTACAATATAATAACTGCTTAACATACAACAGTAATATAATTAATATATATTCATGATCTTTTTTTTTTTTTTGGCCATGTGGCTTGTGGGATCTTAGTTCCCCAACCAGGGATTAAACCTGGACCCCGGCAGTGGAAGCGCAGAGTCCTAACCACTGGACAACCAGGGAATTCCTAGATGATTTTATTTTAAATAAGAAATCTATAACTTCAAAATCTTCAAAACATTTAAAAACATTTAAACAGGTCTTAAAGGGAGAGTTCAATAACATTGAAATCTTTTTACTTTGAAAAGCTAAATATAGATGTGAAACATTCAACATCTACAAAGAGAAACTCTGCACAAATTCAAGAGAGTATGGTCAAAATTTTACGTCACTCTGTCACTTAGTATAATCTTTTCAAGCATTAAGATGTTGATAGTTGCTCCTATATCCCATCTGCTTTAGAGTGCAGTGATTTAGAGTGAAAACAAGATGTTTTACATAAATGTAATTTCCAGATAACTGGACAGTATCAATGTAAGCATTAATTTTGTTAATTCTGAGGTTTTTTTAATTCTTTTTTTTTTTTTTTTTTTTTTTGGCCACACTGCACAGCTTGTGGGATCTCAGTTCCCCAATCAGGGACTGAATCTGGGCCACAGCAATGAAATCGCCAAGGCTAACCACGGTACTGCCAGGGAATTCCCTGAAAAAATTCTTAAACCATACAAGATTCTTATAAAAGAAACTAAGTCTACAGATTCTGGGTTTTTTTTTCTAGTTTTACTTTTTTTTTTTTTTTTTTTAATTATTAGCACCTTTTAAAAAAATTATTATTTATTTATTTGGCTGTGTTGGGTCTTCGTTTCTGTGCGAGGGCTTCCTCTAGCTGTGGCAAGCGGGGGCCACTCTTCATCGCGGTGCGCGGGCCTCTCACTATCGCAGCCTCTCTTGTTGCGGAGCACAGGCTCCAGACGCGCAGGCTCAGTAGTTGTGGCTCACGGGCCTAGTTGCTCCGCGGCATGTGGGATCTTCCCAGACCAGGGCTCGAACCTGTGTTCCCTGCATTAGCAGGCAGATTCTCAACCACTGCGCCACCAGGGAAGCCCCTCGTTTTACTTTTTATATAAAAGCTTTGTTGAGATACAACTCATATACTAAACACATATTAAGTGTATGATTCAATGTCTTTTTAAAAGCATATTAACAGAGTTGTGCAACCATCACCACAATCAATTTTAGAACATTATCATCACTTCAGAAGGAAACTCCATACCCATTAACATTCTCTCCCCAGCTTTCCCCAAATCCCCAGACCTAGGTAACCACTTATCTTTCTCTTTCTACAGATTTGCCTATTCTGGTCATTTCGTGAAAATAGAACCATATAATTGGTTCTATTATGTGGTGTTTTGTGATTGACTTCTTTCACTTAGTATAATGTTTTCAAGGTTCATTCGTGTTGTAGCATGAATTGGTACTTCATTCTTTTTTATGGCTGAGTAGCGTTCCATCCTATGGATATACCCCATTTTGTTTATTCATTTATTCCCTCAATGGATATTTGGGTTATTCCCACTTGTTGGCTATCATGAATACCGCTGCTATGAGCATCTGTATAGAGGTGTTTTTGTGGACATACGTTTGCATTTGCGGGGGGGTGGGGGGGTACCTAGGAATGAAATGGCTGATTTGTATGGAAACGCCATGAGGAACTGCCAAGCTGTTTTCCAAAGTTTCTGCACCAGTTTACATTCCTATCAGTGGTGTGTGAGGGGCCCAATTTCTCTCCAACTTCCCCAGCACTTGTTATCTGTCTTTTTTATTTTAGCCATCTTTGTGGGTGTGAAGTGGTATCTGATTGTGGTTATGAGCTACATTTCCCTGATGACAAATGCTGTTGAGCATCTTCTCATATGCTTATTGGGCATTTGTATATCTTCTGGAGAAATGTATGTTCATATCCTTTGCCTATTTTTTAATTGGATTATTGTCTTTTTATTACTGAGCTGTAAGAATTCTTTATATAAGTCTGTTCTTGTTGACTTAGAGCCTTCTTATGGGCATCAGTGGCTGAGGTTCACTGTGATACAGAGGAGCTCTCATGGGTTATAGACCCATGCAGGGCTGTCTGCTCTATATTAAAAGGCAAGGTGATGCTATCAGAGAGCACTAAAAAGCAGTTATAAGAGCATGTCCTTATATATTTATGTACATCTCTTTTTCTTACTCTCTCTGCTATCACCCCTTGTTCTCACGGCTCTAAATATTTATGATTGATTACTCTAGGTAGAGGCCAAGGGTGACTCAGCTTATCCCATGAATGAGGTGCCTGGGCTTTGAGACAGCTTTCTGCTGTGTTTTGGGTAATTTAGTTACCAGGAATCTGATTTCTGGGAGAATTAGTGGCACTTTACCTAAGTAGAGGTAGTACATTAATAGGGGAGGATTAATTGGGGCAGGTTTTGAGGAGGTGAGTCTTTAGTGAAATCCCCGATAAGGTGGTGACGATAACCTGGCAGAGAAGAATAGACTCCTGTTCAAGGGAATTTGCCAGACGTCTATGGGAATTGCATCATTGGTGTGACCGATGTTGGTAGTTAAGACAGGAAGCAATAAATAGGAAGAGTCTCCTTCAGAGTGGTGAAGGGTCTAAATTCAGACTTTGAGCTCATTGCCAGGCTGATAATAATTGGTCTGATAGGTCAATCTTCCTCTGGTCTGATGGTGTGAGGAAAAAAAAAAGATCACTCCTCCCTGTTTCCGTCTTACCAGCCTCCCCTGACCCTGTCGACCCCGCCCTGCCCCCAGCTTGTGGCTAAATAGCCCAACTGCTAATTAAAACCCACACTTCCCAGCATGCCTTGCACCGCCCAGAACCCCAGTCCCCACCATTCATTCTGCTCGCCAGCTGAAGGCAGCTCGAGCAAATAACCTTCCAGATTCAGGGCCTCTCGCTCTCCAGGGGCCTCTCCCCCCTCCCTCCCTTGACTGTGGCTGGGTCTGCTACCACCTGACAGCAAACCACACTTGACAGGGAACAGGAAGGAGAACCGGGCCCACTGCCTTCAGCCTCTATGAAATCAACAGGGCTGTGCTCCTTCTCCCACAGCTGCTGCTTCTGAGCCTTCCACCCTTTTTTCCTCCCTCCCAGGGTCTCAGGAGGCCCAGGAGGACACTTTGGAGGTCTTATCCTGGATGTGTAGAACTTCTGGGGCTAGGTGATGCGGAATGAATTGAGGGGCTTTTGACCTCTGCTTTGTGGCAGTTTGCACCTTGCCCCACTGCCAAGGCCTCTCCGGTCTCAGCCATTGACACGTCCTCCTCCCCCAGGCACTCCCTCACTCCTGAGGACCCTGCTTCTACAGCTGAGCTCCAGGCCTGCAGCCCCTCTCTGTTCCAGGAATCGCACCGCCACCTGTTGGCTTCTTTTGCCTCCTGAATAGCCAGAACCTTGCCTTGCGGTTATGCTTTTCATTCTGCTGCCATTCTAGCATGCCACAGCTGTTGGGAAGCCTGGCCAGGATGTGGGACCAGCCAGCTTCGAATCCTGATTTGAAGTCCACAATTATGAACTCCAAAAATCTCTGAAAACTAAAGGCGTTTTTGGTGAATTTGACACAAACTCATTTGGTTGCAAAACCTGTGAACTGACAAAAGCCTATTTTGTTCACTTTATCTTTTCCCCACTTAATGTGAATATTTATGTTTGTTGCCAAAATATTAATGTGTTGACTTAGGGTATAGTTCTAGATCCTGTTGGAGGAATTATGTAATATATGGTATGTGTACCATGTAACCATGAAAAATTGTGATTTTTGAAACACTTCTGGTCCCAACATTTTATGATAAGGAATTTTGGACCTGTACTGTAATGCCACACAAAATAGACCTGGATAATTAACTATTCACATCTAAGTGGCAGAATAGCATAGAACGAATCAAAATCATGTCCATGGACATTTAGGGACATAGGAAAACAATTCCAATGTTACAGATTATGTATGTAAACTTACAAAAGAGCATGTGGAATCTATCTCAACGTTGTTTTTTAAAAAGCATATAGCACATGAATGAAAAAAAGCTGGGCCTGCAATACACCATAATGTTAACAATGAGTTGTCTCTGTGGCGGATTTTCTTCTTTTTAGGCTTTCAGCATCTAAGTAATACTTTTATAATCAGAAACTTTTTTTTAAAAACCAGTAACTGTTACTAAAAACAAGTTTCCACTATGCGGCCTTGGGCAAAAGGCCCACAGTATGTTATCAATCTGAGCCCAATTTTCTCTTCTGTAAGTTGAGGCCATTAGTACCTGCTTAAATGGAGTTGTTGAGGGACAATGTACGTGCCTGGGTGGAAGGTAGCTATGACTGTAGGCCTTGTGTCAAGATACCTTTCTCCTCCACCAGGCCTGGACTGCCCACTGCTGTTATGCAATAGTGCAGACCAGGTCCCTCACACATTGCCCGCTGTTTTACAAGTGGGTCCTTACAAACGAGGATGATCAACAGCTAACGATGATCAACAGGCAACCTTTCAGAAACACGGCTATCACATGGAAAAACTCGCCTATTGTGTAAACTAGATTGAGAAATTCTCTCAGGTGACCCTGTAATTTTTTTTTTTTAATGCTAGAGTAACGTATGCTCGAGCATTCTGGTGTTTTTATATGTGTGTAATAATTTCTTAAAACCATTCAACACAGATAACTATTTAAGTTTTTGAAGAAAGTTGGAAAAGGCTCTCCTCCCAAGGACAGTGGCTGGGAGGAGACGGGGCACAGCCAGTTCCGAATGCTGGTAGAGGGTGCAGTGGCTTTTGGGCTCAGCGCCTGGAACCACCGACCCAGGCTGGCTCCCCACGTGGCAGCATGTGATCACAGGCAGCTCGGAGTCGAATACAGGCCCTTACGCGGGGGCCTCTGAACCAAGCCTCTGTCCCTTCCTAGGGGTGAGAACTGTACAGAGGGATGGAGCCATCTTCCTCCAGGAAGCCTTCATTCACCCTCAGTGCTGCCGTTGCAACTAGACTGTTCTGGGCAGGACTCCCGTTTGGGTGGGGAAAAAGAACGCGGAGGATGTTGATTACCTTCCCTTCTCAGCCAGCCTGACCTTTTAATACCTTTGTAAAAAGCATGTATGTATTTATAATGTTTTAGAATTTTCTAACTTTTATCTTAAGAGCAGAGCACCTGTTTAATAAGCATTGTACCCCTATTGTTAAAGAACTGTGTCCTCTCTCTCCTTCTCTCTCCCCTGTAAGTGCCCTTCTAATAAACTTTTCATTGAAAAGCTAAAAAAAAAAAAAAAAAATGATCAACAGTCCTTTCGGGTCAGTCTTTCCTTCTCCCTGTCACATTGGGAGACATTGATATCTGCCGCATGCAAAGGGCTTGCCACTTTGCCAAGGCTAACCCCCACTTAGAGACTTGATCCCGTCTTCACTCATCTCCCCCTGACCTGTTCTGCCAAGGAAAGAGATATATTTATATGGCACATCTCATTTTACAAAAGGTGTTCACATACTGATCCTTCCCTTCATGACCTTAATTCTTTTTAAATTTAATTTAATTTATTTTTATTGAAGTATAGTTGATTTACAATGTGGTGTTATTCTCAGGTGTACAGCACAGTGATTCAGTTATATATATATATACCTTCTTTTCCAGATTCTTTTCCATTATAGGTTATTACAAGATATCGAGTATAGTTCCCTGTGCTATACATTAGGTCATTGTTGTTCACTTATTTTATGTATAGTAGTTTGTATATGTGAATCCCAGACTCCTAATTTATCTCTCTCCGCACCCGCCCCCAACCCCTGAGATCCCCTTTGGTAACTATAAGTTTGTTTTCTATGTCTGTGAGTCTATTTCTGTTTTGTAAATAAGTTCATTTATATCATTTTTTCATTTCCACATTATATCTACGTATTCTTTTTTGATTCTTTTCCATTTAGATTATTACAAGATATTGAATATAGTTCCCTGTGCTATTGTGGTTTATCTATTTTATATGTAGTAGTGCATATATGTTGATCCCAAACTCCTAATTTATCCCTCCTGCATCCTTTCCCCTTTGGTAACAAGTTTATTTTGTATGCGTGACGTGAATTCTTTTTTTTTTTTTTAAATCTTTATTGGAGTATAATTGCTTTACAATGGTGTGTTAGTTTCTGCTTTATAACAAAGTGAATCAGCTATAGGTATACATATATCCCCATATCTCCTCCCTCTTGCGTCTCCCTCCCACCCTCCCTATCCCACCCCTCTAGGTGGTCACAAAGCACTGAGCTGATCTCCTGGTGCTATGCGGCTGCTTCCCACTAGCTATCTATTTTACATCATGACGTTAATTCTTGAAAGAGCATTTGTCCCTTCCTGGGTTTATTTTCATACCCCCAGTCACTAATTAACCAACACGTGGCAACCTGGCTCCTGACCCCATGACTCTGCTGCAGCTGTTTTTTTAAAGATCATTCATTCACTCATTCATGTAGTCCACATAAATTTATAAGCCCCTGTATGTGTCAGACTCAGTTATAGCCACTGGGATACAACAGCTAATAAACAAATTTCTTTTCCTTAGGAGCACACAGTCTAGTTGGGGAGGCAGACAATTAAGCAAGTAAATATATAATAGATAACAGGCAGTGACATGAATAAAAAAATGTTGTGAAGAAAATGTAAAGTAAAGGAAAAGTGACGGGGTTTGTGTGTGTGCCACTTTAGATGGTGCAATCAGGGAAAGCCTCTTGGAGGAGGTGACATTTGAGCAGAGGCCTCAGGGAAGTTAGGGAGTGAACTGTTTGGATATCTGGGTGAGGGGGAGAGCATTCCGGACCTAGGAAAGAGAAAATGTCAACAGCCCTGAGACAGAAGCCTGCTTGGTTTAAATGGGCTGCAAAGATGACTTCATGCTTTGAGTGGAGTAAGTGATGAGGAAAGTGGTAGGGTATGAAATCCAAGAGAGCAGAGAGGAGACCAGATCATGCAGGCCATGAGCCCATGGTAAGGACCAGGATTTAGATTTGTCAATCATGAAAAATGATTTCTCGATGACCAGCAAGTGACTTTTCCCAAGTCCTCAACCTCTCCGACTGCTCTAACCTTCATTCATTTAAGAAACCTTCACTGAGCACCTAGACTAGGTATTGCTGGGGATACATACAAATACATACAAATGTGAAAAAACTATAGTCCCAGCCAGCCAGGACTCACTGCCCCAGGGGAAGGACAGAAGTGTGACTTGTAAATGATGAAGCCCCTTGGGCAGCACTGGACAGAACCATGAACAAGGTCCCGTGAAGATGCACAGAGATACCATCATCACTCCTACAGTGTCTCCTCCTTGACCTGGCTTTATCTCATCCTCTAATTCATCATCATCTTTATTTCTTCTTCAGTCTGACTTCATGCCCAGTCCCGTCGCGTGAGGATCCAGTTCAGAGGCCATCTCTTCCCGAAAGCTTTCCTGGAAGTCTCCACCAGCTGTGCTCTCTTCCTCCCATGACTCTCCCAGCACCCCGTTCCTGTTTTTCCATGATTTCCTTCCATTCTGCCCCGAACTGGACCATGGTTAGTTGTGGGTGCCCCTCTCCCTTGATGTCCTACTTCCGCCTCTGCCCTGACACTGACATTATACTTCTGTAAGCATTTTGTTATCTTTGTACAACGTGAAATCTTTATCAAATGTTGTCCTACTTCCGCCTCTGCCCTGACACTGACATTATACTTCTGTAAGCATTTTGTTATCTTTGTACAAGGTGAAATCTTTATCACATGTTGATATGGTGTTTCCAGAAAAGGAAGAGGCAGTGTTCCCCAGACATCAGTGACATCAGTCACTGGAATTAGTAGCTGAGGGAGGCCATGGACTCATTATCCTGGGAGAGCTTTGTGAGCTGCTTAAGTCCCCACCTGCTTGGGCAACAAGGAGCAAGAGGAACTGATCTCAGGATTGGAGATCCACCCCCTCACCCAGATGGTTAGAGAAGAGGAGTAAACATGCCAGGAAGGACCTTCAGCCAAGCCAGCCTCACTTGCCCTCAGTCTTTGCATTGACCCCTAAGCTTTTCCAGGACTGGCATCATGAGGGTTTGAGTGGTACCAGTGTGGGTGGTACCCTCTCCTCTTTCCGTTTTTGATTTTTGGTTCTTAAAAACTACATTCCAAATGAGGGAAATGAAACTACTGAAGACTCTCCCCCAGCAGCCAGCTGACATGGGGCAAGAGAATAATCCCCAGTTAAGGCCCCAAAGGAAATCCCCTCCTTGTCATGTGCCGAGGCCGGGAGAAGCGGGGGAGGCACTAGTTCACTGCTTGGCCAGGCCCAGCCACCAAGGTGAAGGGCCAAGATGGAGGGGCTGCGCTGTCTGTGGCCAGGAGTGGAGAACCCAAGGCAGAGTGGGAAACACCACGTGGGAGAGTGAGGTGACCAAAATCTTGGCCTGGGTGAGCTGCCAATTTCAGAGGTAGACCCTGCCACTCCATTGCTGGGTACAATGGATTGTACTCTTCTCCCGCAGACCCATCTGCAGGAAGGAAGCTGATCCCCATTTCTCCCACTGAATCCTTTGCACACTTTGCCCCGACTCGGATGTGTCTCTCTTCCCAGTCTCTGCTGTAGGTCTTTCCACCCCCCAGTCTTGAATAGTATCTGGTTATCATCTGAAAAACCAGTGGGAGGGGAGAGAAGAAGCCAGAGTTCCTTTGATCTCTTTGGGAGACTGAGAAGTTCTACCAGTGACAAACTATTATAAAGCTTAGTTTAAGAAAGAAAGGGGAAAAAAAACCCATCAGAAGGCAGTGCCTAGAGAATCATCGACAAGATAGCCATATTGCCTTCCTTTCTTCTTTTCTTCTCTTACCTCTTTCCTTCTTTAAGCAAATATTTACTGAACCCCTTTCCGTGCTTTGGGCAGTATACTTTTTGGAATAACCATGACCGCCTTCTCTCAAGAAGCTTATAGTGTAGTTCGGGAAACAAGACAGAAATCCTAAGTTAGACCACAATACAAGAGATATCATGAGGCCAGTGGATATTGTAGACACTTGGAATCGTGTGTTCAGAGGAAGAGGTGGAGGCTTCACAGAGGAGGGGAGCTCAAACTGTGCCTTTGAGATGGGGAGGGTTGGGGGTGGTGTCTGGGAGGTCGTTCCAAGCAAGGGAACCCTCTGATGGAGGGAGCACAGAGTGGGGAGCTTTTGCTCTCTGTTTAGGGTTGAAACCCACTGTGGACCATGTGTTGAAGTATGGGAGGTAACAGTGAAGAGAAGCTGGAGACAAGATTGGGCTGAATGAGGCATCTGTACTTTCTCCTCCAGCTGGGAACTGCCTAGCTCCTTGCTTTCACCTCAGATCTCCTCGGAGAACCTGTGTGCTGCTTGACACTGAACTTGTCTTTGTTATGGCTGAGCAGGGAATGGGTACAAACTCACAACAAGTGGAGCAGGCTCAAAGAAAAAGGTACATGGTCCCCCAGACTTTCACCATCCCGTGGAGGCATGTGCTTGACCAGGGCAGGGCTGGATGCACCATGGGCTGTGTTCTGGAGGAAACAGCATGGTTGGGAGGGGGCCCAGAGCACCCATCCCCATTGGAGAATCCTGAGCTGTGCAGTCAGGGTTACAGCCTTGCTGGCATGTAAAACGTTGTTTCCAGCTGCAAATCAGCATTGGTTTCGCCTGGAAGTCTTATAGGTCCTCCCTGCTGAGCCAGCTTGCTGCTGGACTAGAGGGAGAGCACTGGTGTTATCTGAACAAACTGGCTTGTCTTCAACACCATCAGGATGATTGGTTTTCTAAGTTCTTTTGAGAGGTAGCAGCTGCTTCTCTCAAAAGAAATTCTAAGGATAGATCATATCTTGCCTTGTCATATATCAAGTCACAAATCAAGCCTTGGTAAATTTAGGAAAGCCTAAATTTAGGAAAAGCCTTGGGTCACAAATCAAGCCTTGGTAAATTTAGGAAAACTGAAATTGTATCAGGTATCTTTTCCAACCACAACGGTATGAGACTAGATATCAATTACAGGACAAAATCGGTAAAAAAATACAAACACATGGAGGCTAAACAGTACACTACTAAATAACCAAGAAACCACTGAAGAAATCAAAGAGGAAATCAAAAAATGCCTAGAAACAAATGACAATGAAAACACGACGACCCAAAACCTGTGGGATGCAGCAAAATCAGTTCTAAGAGGGAAGTTTATAGCAATACAATCCTACCTCAAGAAACAAGAAACATCTCAAATAGACAACCCAACTTTACACCTAAAGCAATTAGAGAAAGAAGAACAAAAAAAAACCCCAAAGTTAGCAGAAGGAAAGAAATCATAAAGATCAGATCAGAAATAAATGAAAAAGAAATGAGGGAAACAATAGCAAAGATCAATAAAACTAAAAGCTGGTTCTTTGAGAAGGTAAACAAAATTTATAAACCATTAGCCAGACTCATCAAGAAAAAAAGGGAGAAGACTCAAATCCATACAATTAGAAATAAAAAAGAAGGAACAACTGACACTGCAGAAATACAAAGGATCATGAGAGACTACTACAAGCAACTATATGCTAATAAAATGGACAACCTGGAAGAAATGGACAAATTCTTAGAAAAGCACAACCTTCCGAGACTGGACCAGGAAGAAATAGAAAATATAAATAGACCAATCACAAGCACTGAAATTGAAACTGTTATTAAAAATCTTCCAACAAACAAAAGCTCAGGACCAGATGGCTTCACAGGCGAATTCTATCAAACATTTAGAGAAGAGCTAACACCTGTCCTTCTCAAACTCTTCCAAAATATAGCAGAGGGAGGAACACTGCCAAACTCATTCTACAAGGCCACCATCACCCTGATACCAAAACCAGACAAAGATGTCACAAAAAAAGAAAACTACAGGCCAATATCACTGATGAACATAGATGCAAAAATCCTCAACAAAATACTAGCAAACAGAATCCAACAGTACATTAAAAGGATCATACACCATGATCAAGTGGGATTTATCCCAGGAATGCAAGGATTCTTCAAAATACTCAAATCAATCAATGTGATAAACCATATTAACAAATTGAAGGAGAAAAACCATATGATCGTCTCAATAGATGCAGAGAAAGCTTTTGACAAAATTCAACACCCATTTATGATAAAAAACCTTCCAGAAAGTAGGTATAGAGGGAACTTACCTCAACATAATAAAGGATATATATGACAAACCCACAGCCAACATCATTCTCAATGGTGAAAAACTGAAACCATTTCCACTAAGATCAGGAACAAGACAAGGCTGCCCACTCTCACCACTATTATTCAATATAGTTTTGGAAGTTTTAGCCATAGCAATCAGAGAAGAAAAAGAAATAAAAGGAATCCAAATCGGAAAAAAAGAAGTAAAACTGTCACTGTTGGCAGATGACATGATACCATACATAGAGAATCCTAAAGATGCTACCAGAAAACTACTAGAGCTAATCAATGAATTTGGTAAAGTAGCAGGATAGAAAATTAACACACAGAAATCTCTTGCATTCCTATACACTAATGATGAAAAATCTGAAAGAGAAATTAAGGAAACACTCCCATTTACCACTGCAACAAAAGGAATAAAATACCTAGGAATAAACCTATCTAAGGAGAAAAAAGACCTGTATGCAGAAAACTATAAGACACTGGTGAAAGAAATTAAAGATGATACAAACAGATGGAGAGATATACCATGTTCTTGGATTGGAAAAATCAACATTGTGAAAATGACTATACTACCCAAAGCAATCTACAGATTCATTGCAATCCCTATCAAACTACCACTGGCATTTTTCACAGAACTAGAACAAAAAATTTCACAGTTTGTATGGAAACACAAAAGACCCCAAACAGCCAAAGCAATCTTGAGAAAGAAAAACGGAGCTGGAGGAATCAGGCTCCCTACCTTCAAACTATACTACAAAGCTACCGTAATCAAGACAGTATGGTACTGGCACAAAAACAGAAATATAGATCAATGGAACAGGATAGAAAGCCCAGACATAAACTCACACACACGGTCACCTTATCTTTGGTAAAGGAGGCAAGAATATACAATGGAGAAAAGACATCCTCTTCAATAAGTGGTGCTGGGAAAACTGGACAGCTACATGTAAAAGAATGAAATCAGAACACTCCCTAACACTATACACAAAAATAAACTCAAAATGGATTCGAGACCTAAATGTAAGACTGGACACTATAAAACTCTTAGAGGAAAACATAGGAAGAACACTCTTTGACATAAATCACAACAAGATCTTTTTTGATCCACCTCCTAGAGTAATGGAAATAAAAACAAAAACAAACAAATGGGACCTAATGAAACTTCAAAGCTTTTGCACAGCAAAGGAAACCATAAACAAGACGAAAGACAACCCTCAGAATGGGAGAAAATATTTGCAAATGAAGCAACAGACAAAGGATTAATCTCCAAAATATACAGGCAGCTCATGCATCTCAGTATCAAAAAAAACCCAAACAACCCAATCCAAAAATGGGCAGAAGACCTAAATAGACATTTCTCCAAAGAAGATATACAGATTGCCAACAAACACATGAAAGGATGCTCAACATCACTAATCATTAGAGAGATGCAAATCAAAACTACAATGAGGTATCACCTCACACCGGTCAGGATGGCCATCATCAAAAAATCTACAAACAATAAATGCTGGAGAGGGTGTGGAGAAAAGGGAACCCTCTTGCACTGTTGGTGGGAATGTAAATTGACACAACCACTCTGGAGAACAGTATGGAGTTTCCTTAAAAAACTAAAAATAGAACTATCATATGACCCAGCAATCCCACTACTGGGCATATACCCAGAGAAAACCATAATTCAAAAAGACACATGCACCCCAATGTTCATTGCAGCTCTGTTTACAATAGCCAGGAGATGGAAACAACCTAAGTGTCCATCGACAGATGAATGGATAAAGAAGATGTGGCACATATATACAATGGAGTGGTACTCAGCCATAAAAGGAAATGAAATTGAGTTATTCGTAGTGAGGTGGATGGACATAGAGTCTGTCATACAGAGTGAAGTAAGTCAGAAAGAGAATAATAAATACCGTACGCTAACACATATATACGGAATCTAAAAAAAGAAATGGTTCTGAAGAACCTAGGGGCAGGACAGGAATAAAGACGCAGACATAGAGAACGGACTTGAGGACACAGGGAGAGGGAAGGGTAAGCTGGGACGAAGTGAGAGAGTGGTATGGACATATATACACTACCAAATGTAAAATCGATAGCTAGTGGGAAGCAGCCGCATAGCACGAAGCAGCCGCATAGCACAGGGAGATCAGCTCGGTGCTTTGTGTCCACCTAGAGGGCTGTGATAGGGAGGGTGGGAGGGAGATGCAAGAGGGGAGAGATATAGGGTTATATGTATACGTATAGCCGACTCACTTTGTTATACAGCAGAAACTAACACACCATTGTAAAGCAATTATACTCTAATAAAGATGTTAAAAAAAAAAAAAAGAAATTCCGTAGGAGAACCTTAATGAACAAGACATTTAAAAGTGGGGGCTTCCCTGGTGGCGCAGTGGCTAAGACTCCTGCTCCCAATGCAGGGGGCCTGGGTTCGATCCCTGGTCCAGGAGCTGGATCCCACATGCATGCCACAACTAAGAGTTCGCATGCCGCAACTAAGAGTTCGCATGCCGCAACTAAGGAGTCCACAAGCTGCAACTAAGACCCGACGCATCCAAATAAATAAATAAATGTTAAAATAATAATAATAATAAAAAAATAAAACATTTAAAAGTGGAATTGCTTGGGGGAGGGGATGTAATGCCCGGAGTCCCACCAGACAGTCCTTAGGAACCCTGAACCTGCTGAACCTGGTTTTAAACTGCTGGTCCATGTAAGAGGTGGTGGCAAGCCATGAAAGGGCTGTAAGCAGGGAGTGAGATGACCCAGTATATATTTTATAAGGATGCCCATGGCTTCTGGGTGGAATCTTTGGAGGCAGGGAGCCCGGTTTTAGGAGGCTACTGAAATGATCCAGACATGAGTTGATGAGGTCTAGATCCAGAGCAATGGCATCAAGGATTAACAGTAGGTTCGAATTCAAGAAACGTTTCTGAGTTAGAATCAGCAGGGAATATGAGAGGTGGACTCTGGGAGGGCTGGAGGTGTGCCGAAAATAGTGACAGCCAAATACGGGGAGAGACCAGCTAGGCCAAAGGATGAGTTCAGTTTAGGACACATTGTGTTCCGGCCACTCTGTGACATTGACCAGTGGACAGTTAAAAATATGTTTGGATCTCCTCTCTTGGGAGAGAACGTTGGAGCTAGAAATTACAGTTTGGGAATAATCAACAAATTGGTAGACACAAAAGACATGAGAGTAGAAAGTGTGTATACCATGAGAAGAAAAGGCCTAAAAGACAACAATGGTTTGTGACAATTTGACTTTTGTTTAGTTTTTTTCCATTGGTGTTATCATTATTACCGTTACGAATGAATATTTTAGGGAGCAGAGACAATTTACTGGATGTTTGGGGCAGGAAGGACTTGCTCCTGTTCTCTTAGGATGGACATGCTAATGATAATAATGCAATACAGAATCACAAATCTACAGGCTACAAGAGATGCGAGCGAGCCCTCAAGGACGCTTCAACTCTCCAGATCTGATGGGAAAGAGCAGAACTGGAGATCCTAGCTCTGACTCACGGAGTATGCTTGTTTGCATTACTCTTTCCGAATGCAGCAGACGCTGTAAATATTTTGCCTTCTCCACTAGATGGTAAGCTTTTGGGTTTTTTTGTTGTTTGTTTGTTTTTATTTTTTTAATTAAATTTATTTATTTTTATTTATTTATTTTTGGCTGCGTTGAGTCTTCGTTGCTGCGCCCGGGCTTTCTCTAATTGCAGCAAGCAGGGGCTACCCTTTGTTGCCGTGCGCAGGTTTCTCATTGCGGTGGCTTCTCTTGTTGCGGAGCACGGGCTCTAGGCGCGTGGGCTTCAGTAGTTGTGGCACGCAGGCTCAGTGGTTATGGCCCTTGAGCTTAGTTGCTCCTAGGCATGTGGGATCTTCCCCAACCAGGGCTCGAACCCGTGTCCCCTGCATTGGCAGGCTGACTCTTAACCACTGCGCCACCAGGGAAGTCCTAGATGGTAAGCTTTTGGAGAAGAGGAGCTATGAGATAATGCATAGGAAGCGCTTAGTGTAGTGCCTGGCACACCTCTTTGATGGTGGCTATTATGAATTCAATTAACCTTTTGCATTCTTGGCAAGAGCTAGCAGGGAATTTTGTAAACATCGGGTACAAAAAAATTCATCCATGCTGCCTATGATCAAGCAGTTCATGGCACCACAAAGCAATTTCCATTTCTTTTTCTTTTTTTGATTTGCTGGAGTCAAGTAAAGACTAGCTGAGCGGATGACTCTCTCCCAATTGGGAAACGTGTATCCTACCCATTCTCAAAGTTTGCCTTAGCTTGACCTTTTGACATAACCTTGAAGAAGAGTTTCTGGGTCAGCAGAGCTCGTAGGCAGGGCCCCCAGTTCCCTACCCCCTCAAAATCTCGAAGGCCAGAAACCCTGGGGAGCCTTGGTTAGCACTGCTGGGAGACCATAAAAATATGTGACCTCTTTCGCGACTAATCCAGTAGGTAGTCCGGGGGCCACTGCCTCCTGCCCTCCTGCCCGCCCTCTCCCATCCCCCCCTGCCACCCACCCGCGGCGGCAGTTCCCTCTAAGATGCCTGCTCTCTGTGAGTGCTGAGTTGCTGAGCTGCTCGTTCTCCATGTGACTTCAGTTTCCGTCAGTTCCTTCCGCAAGTGCTAAAATAATCTGATGCCCCAGAGAGAGCAGGCAGTTCAACCGCGCCTTCGGCTGCTGTCGAGGAGGAGGCCAGAGCCCCGGGAGAGGATGCGCCCCGCGGAGCCGCCTGGGCCTGCGGGAGCCGTGAGTATTTCCTGAGGGGCAGCCGCGGTCCCTCCAGAGGCGGGCGGCTCTGAAGAGTGGGGAGGCGGGAGGTCAGCGTCCGTGGCCCACAGCTCAGGGCTGACGGGGAAGTTGTGGCTTGCTGCATCCAAGCTCCACCAGTTCTGTTTGGGGGCTACAGCTCTGGGTGGAGGTGGAAATACCTCCCTCTGGGAGACTTAGAGGTGGCGTGGTGTAGTGGAAACAGTGAGGGCTTCAGAGTCAGACCTGGGTTTGATTCCTGGCTCTGTGGGGGGAATTCCTGAGCCTCAGTTTCTTCGTCTGCGAAATGGGAACAGTAATGCTCCCTCCCTGGGCTGGATGACTGGATGTAGTGATGTAGTGAGACTGCTCTGTGAACACTCAGCCTGCCTTTCCTGCCCAACAACGTGGATTGAGAACCACGATTTCATAGATGAAGACCCTGCAACTCATTAACAACAACATATTTATGGATAGCTTCCACGTGCAGGCGAGTTGGAGTTCAAGGTGTTGGGTGGGGCTAGAGCTGTGAAGAAGACAGACAAAGCCCCTTCCCCACAGAGTGTGTGTCCTTGGGAGATTCCCCAGGTTCTGTTACTTGAACCCACAGCCTGGAGACTAGACTCCAGGCCTCTGATCCCCTTGTACAGTGTTCTTCTGTAGCCCACGCAGCTTCTCCCTGTGGGCTGGATTCTGGAGGATTCAGCATATATCCCCCTGCCCTCAGGAGCTGACAGAAGTAAGGAGCCGCCGAGTGGGCTGTGTGCTGCCCTCAGAATGGGCTGCCAGCTCACTGCACCCCTGAGGGGAGGTGACCACGTGTTCCAACGGTGGCTGGGACTCCAGGAGGCTGAGGCAAGGTCCTAGGAATGGAGCCCCTGGATAGGGCTGGTCCAGGGTGGCGCACTTCCAGGGGGGAGTGAAGGGACTCCACGGGAGGTTTCTTCCATGACAGGAACAGCCTGTTAGGAGTCTGGACAGCAGAATCACTCAGAGTTTGTAGAGTTGGCCTTTTGAGGTCTCCTGTGTCCCCTTCACCTACTGGCTGTGCTGCACAGACTCTTTCTGTGGAGGTTGATGGTTTACTGGGTTTTATAGCCCTGAGACTTATTTATTTTCTTCACATACCACCTAGGTTTGTACATGTATGTCTGAGAGTTCCTAGAGGGGATTATAGAATCATGGGCCCCAGGGGTGTGGGTAACCTCAACTCCCGTCTTTAGGTTCAACAAAAATCAAAACCTCTTTCACAAAGAGGGTGATCTCATCTAATGGGTGCCCTCATGGGAACTTCATGAAAACCCATGTGAACCTGATCCCATAGAGTCCTTAAACCCATCATCCAAGAACAGGAGGCTCCCAAACAGAGAGCAGGCTCCGGGTAATTGTCCCGGGGCCTGTGTTAGGGATGCATTGACCTGTCTGTCTCTAGTCTTTTTGATTCTGTCGAAAGAGTGATGCTAGTACTGATTGTAACTTGTGTTCTGGCTGTAGCGTGCATCCACATCACAAAGTGTGAGCTAGATTCTTGGATGGAACACTAGGTGTACCTCACATCATGCTCAGATCCACACTGTAACCACATACATTAGGGGAGGGTGGGCTTTCACCCATGACTGAAAAACATTATCTTTCTTAGGACATGCATGTATGGTCAGGGATGCTCACTGATGTATCTGCACATTAGTGACAAATATTTTTCTTTATTATACTCATTTCCCCCAAAATTATTCTTCTCAACCTCATCATCAAACGAATGTTATGTGTTCAGTATGTGGGGGGTTCTGGGCTAGGTTAGATGATGATCTCTGAAAGCTCAGAGAGGTGAGGAGAGGGAAAAAGGACACTGATCTTATCAAGTCTCACAAGCAACTGTCAACTTGAGTTTAGGGGTCGTTTAGTTGCAAATGACAAAAACCTAACTGAGCTTGGTTTCAGGGGGAAAAAAAAAAAGAGGATTTATTGTTTCAAATGACCAAAAAGTCTATGGGGAACAGCTTCAGGCATGGCTGGATCTGGGTGCTCAAACATTGCCAGGCATCCATCTATCTCCATTCCTCACCTTTGCTTTCCTCTGTGTAGGCTTCATTATCAGGCAGATCCTAAAGTTGTTGACAAAGATGGCTGCCTGCAGCTCTAAGCTTAATTCCCACCAGTTTGGCATCTGAAGCAGGAAGAGAAAGCCTCTTTTCTAATAGTCCTAGCAAAAATGTTTAGATTGATTCTCATGGGCTTGGCATCTGTGCTGTACCTGTTATAAACCAATCACTGTGGTTAAGGAATTAGGAGGCTCTCAAGGGCCCAGCCTTGATCATAGTGCTCATCTTGGAGCGATGAGTTGAGGCCAGACCCAAAAGAACACAGACTTTTTAAGAAAGGAAGGGGGTTGGTTGCACAACAATGTAAATATACTTAACACTAATGATTTCTACACTTAAAAATGGTTGAGGTGGTAAATTTTATGTTAGTGTATTTTACCACAAATAAAACATTTTTTGAAAGAAAAGGAAGAGAGAAAAGAAAGGAAGGGGTGGTTTCCTGAAAGGGGAATTGGGGAGCTGTTACCAGAAGGAGAAATGAACGTGGGTAGGCAAAACCAAGTGATTTCCAGAGTGAATGGAGTCAGCGGCTGAGACCAAACCACACGTGTCTTCTCATTTTGATGCGTGAGTGATTTCAGGCTGAAGAAAGGGCATAAAAGAGGAAGTAGAACCCTGTAGTGGTTCTCACTAGCAAGGTGGGCATGAGGAGCAGGGCTGGTGCCAGTGATGGCTAAACGTGGCCACAAAACCCTGTGAGGACACAGGGACTCCCCACCTCCAACCTCAACCCACAAGGTCGCCTTGCTCAAGTGCTGTGCTGTGTGCCCCAAGAAACTTTCTGTTGGCCCCTCCAAGAAAGAAAAGAATCGGGAGGGGATTTTTCTTCGCAAGGTAGCACTTGGGGCTCTCTATCTTTCCACCCTGGCTCTCTTAAGCAGGACCTAAGTGTCTGAGGCAACCCAGCACCCACAATGCTCCTCAGGGGCTCACCTTGGGGTGCACATCATACTCCCCAATAACTTCATATCATTCTGTTTTAGATGCCAGGCTGGACGCTGGCTCCTCCTGATCGTCTCTATTTTTGCTCCTTGTTTGGCCCAGCCATGACCCCTCAGGTCTCTCCTGCCTTTCCGGTGTCTCCCCTCAGTGGTCCCACCAAAGGGAAAGGCTGAGCTCTCTTCCTCAGCCTGCAGGGTCAGTGGCAAGTTGGTCTTTCCATGCCTGGCCCTGGGCCACCTCCTTCACCCTCAGACATGTTAATGGTCTCCCTATCACTGCCCAGCCTGACACCCTGAGACTTCCTCGTGGGACTCTCCCGATGGCCTTTTTCTTTTTCTAGGTTCTTGTGCCCTTCCTCGGGTCCCTAAACTGAAGTTTCCATTTTCACTAATGTTACTGTCCTCTTATTTCCTTCTAAATCCCCAGTTTTTTCTAGGCTTTCTAGCTCTTTTTACAGAACCTCCAAAGGCCCTCATCTTTGTCATAGGTACACCCCACGGCATTGACAGGGTACCTCATCCCCAGAGAAGACCATAGCCCTCTGAACGCTCAGGGGTGCTATTCAGGATATCAAACACCACATGGAATGGGCACTGACCAAACAGAATGGACATTGTTCTTAGAAGCAGTGTCCTGGGGGCCCCTGCTGGGTCAGATGTTACCTCCTTGGTTGCTAGATCATGGGGGAGAGGGAACTGGGAGTTACAAGAGAGGGGCCAGGCAGCTGGGGTGGGGCTCATGGGATACCTGTTTACCAACAAATACTTACCTGTGCAACCCAGCTGAACATTCACCCAACATATATTCCTCCCATACAGGTGTGCATCCAGCACCTCCAACCTGGGCCAGAACTGAGCTCTGGTTTTGGCTTCACTTTCTATAAGCCATGAGACTTAAGCAATTCACTTTGGCCTTTTTGAATCTTGGATTTCTTATCTGTAAAATGGGGACAATAAGCAAGGACTCTAACATAGATATTTGTGCACCAATGTTCATAACAGTATTATTCACAATGGCCAAAAGGTAGAAACAACCCAAATGTCCATTGATGGTTGAATGGAGAAACAAAATGTGGTCTATATATTATTCAGTCATAAAAAGGAATGAATTTCTGATGCATGCTATAACATGGAGGGACCTTGAAACCATTATCCTAAATGAAATAATCCAGGCAGAAAAGGACAGGTATTATATGATTCCACTTATATGAGGTACCTAGAATAGGCAAATGTATAGAAAAGGAATAGTTGTTACCGGGGGCTGAGGGGAGGGAAGAATGGGAAGTTATTGTTTGATGGGACAGAATTTCAGTTTGGGATAATGGAAAACTTCTAGAGAAGGGTAATGGTGAGATTGCACAACAGTGTAAATGTATTTAATTCTACTGAATTGTACTCTCAAAAAGGGTTAAAATGGTAAACTATATGTATATTTTACCAAAATAAAAAGTGGAGATAATAATTCCTACTATGTAGAACTGTTGCAAGTATTACATGAGATCAAATATCTATAAGAAGCCTTTGCAACCTCAAGTGCTATTATTATTATTATTATTATTATTAACCAGTAGCATTAAATTATAATCCAGTTGTTTTGGCTTTATCCAAGAACTCCCTAAAAATCATTATTTGGGGGAGGGCGTTAAAAATATCACATTACTCCCATTCCTCTGTGAACTCAAATAAGTGTTAGAGAGAGAAAAAAAATTAGCCTTATAACAAGTAGCCCACCTTGCTAGTATAATTTGAAGGATTTTTAAAAGGGTAAAATTATCTGTCCTACTGTCCTGAAACTACACCATGAACATTTGATTATTTTTCATTATTACCTATATAAATACCTATTAAAGAGCAGTTCATTAAAGAGGAGATCATTCACTTTTTAGTATGAGCTGCTTTCCTGCTAATTCTGGCTGAGAACACTAAGGCAGTGATTATCAAATCTTTTTTTTTTTCTTCTTACAAGACAGAAACTTTTTTTTTCCAAATAAAATAGCTGACTTTGCAATCTCAATTAAATTGAGATTAAATTAATTAAATTGACCCAGAAGCTTGAAAAAGTAGGAACATTTTTTTTAAGGTTAAATCACTTGATATGCAGGGACTTCCCTGGTGGCGCAGTAGTTAAGAGTCTGCCTGCCAATGCAGGGGACACGGGTTCGAGCCCTGGTCCAGGAAGATCCCACATGCCGTGGAGCAGCTAAGCCCGCGAGCCACAACTACTGAGCCCGTGTGTCACAACCACGGAAGCCCGTGCACCTAGAGCCCATGCCCTGCAACAAGAGAAGCCACTGCAATGAGAAGCCTGCGCACCTCAACAAAGAGTAGCCCCCAGTCACCGCAACTAGAGAAAGACCGCACAGCAACGAAGACCCAAAGCAGCCAAAAATAAATAAATAAATAAATAAATTAAAAAAAATCACTTGATATGCATTTTGAAGTATTTATGGGGAGGTGTACGTATGACTGCAATCAATTTTGAAATGCATCAAAAAATAAGGTGGCTTGAAGGATGGATAGAAGGATAGGTAGATGGATAGATATGTGATTAAAAACAAATATAGTAAAATATTAATAGTAGAATCTAGGTAGTGGGTATACCAGTGATCACTGTTAAATTTTTTCAACTTTGCTGTATGTTAAAAATTTTCATAATAAAAATTGGGGGAAAAGTCAAATTACTATTAATACCCAATCACCACTCACATTCTTTTCATAAACATAAAAATAAAATATTTTTTAAAATGTAAGACTTCCATAGGCATTATAACTATCTATACTATAGTATCATGTTATTTGGATTATTGAATTATTGCGCATCTGAACTATGAGGATATGATGAGGAGGTGACACATGTACTGGGCCTTGAAGGATGAATAAGAGTTCAGCAGTTGGAGAATACCAGAAAAAGGACCTTTCCCACAGAGGAAACAGTGTGTGATTTAGTCAGGGATAGCCAGTATCCCAGGATGGCTGGGGCTTGTGGAATTGACACTGAGTTTTGCTGGCTTCACAGACTAAGTTTGAATTGCAGCTCTGACATCTCTAGCTATGTGGCCCAAACCTTTGTGAGCCTCAGTTTACCAAGTGTAGGATGAGGATGATAACATTTTCTTGCTAGGATTTTGTGAGGATTACTATATGTAGAGCACCTGGCCTAGCACTTATCCCAAGGTGAGCACTCAATAAACATTAGATACTACGGTTAAGAGCCTAGAAGGCAATCTGGGAGCTTGAGTACTACCCCAGTCGAGCTGGTCAGTTATCAGGAATCTATATCATTTCATTCCTCAGTTGCGCTCTTTCTCAAGGGAACCAGGGTCAGCTGGTTGGGTGGGAGTGATACATTTCTACTCTGGGCGATAAATCTCAGTTATCACCTATAACCCCTTCCATCCATAATCTCCCACAGACTCTGGGTGGTGTCTCCTCTGAATATCCCAAGGCTCACACATGGAAGGGAGAAGGTACTGCAGTTCCTCTGTCTTAGTTAACACCAGCTCCCTGTTTGCACAGAGGAACTCTGCCTTCCCTTTAACCTGACACTACCTTATCTTATTAGTGTAGTCCACAACATTTCCTTATTGACAAAGCCTTTTCACACACATTCTCTCATTCAGTCTTGTCACAACCCTGTGAGGTCAGCAAGGCAGCTGTTATTGTCAACCAGAGCCACGACAGGAGTGAAATGATCAGAGAGAACAAACCTATGATACTGAACAGAAACGACAAGTTTGAAACGAATGCGTTATTGGTTGGGTGCCTATTCACAGAGAGTATGTGTGTCTCTCTATACAAAGGAGACACCACCAGCCGTGTAAGAACAAGGTGTTATCACCCCCGTGGGAGCAGATTTGCATCTTTTAAGACCTGTGGCTAGATGCAGCCAGTGTCTATGGAACAGGACAGAGTGACTTGACTTCTGTTGGTTCTAAAGGGCTAACCTTGACCACACAGGGAAGCTGGTTGACTCATTTGTAGCCCCGAGGAGACAAAGTCAGCAGGGTAGCACACAGGCAGTGCTCCACACCCTGGCTGCCTGGCGTAGCTATAGGAAGAGCCCAAAGGAAGAAGAGCTGCTGTGGCCTCCAGCCTCCCTCCAGGTGGAGGCAGAGCCTCAACCTTTCCCAGATGAAGACTTTTCTCACAAGAGCCTTTGTGGAGCCTGGCTGACCAGGTGTGCTAGGCTCCACGTAGGAAAAAGAGATCTGGATTTTAAACCGGTGCTTAGAAACCATTGCATTGCATTCTCTGTGGCACCTTGTCCATGTCACTTCATTTCTCTGGCCTGAGTGTTCTCACCTCCGAAATACTGGTGGATAGTCCCTTCAGAATGCTGCAGTTCTTCTCAAAAGGGTGGTCAGTTACAAAATTTGAATGAAAGTGCAGTTGCTAAGAGTCACGTGCCACAGAACTGTCCTTCCTCACATAAATTCTTAGGACCACATATTCAAGGAGCATTCCAACAAATTCAAATGACGCAACTCCTCATTTATTTGTCCAGGCTTAAAGGGGGATCCAAGTCCTGGAAGCAAATGCAAAGGGGCCCCAATAGTACAATAGGGAAAATACAAAACAGAATGTGTAGTATATTTGTTAAAAGAATATGCATGCATCTGCATGTGTGTAGAAAATACTTGAAAGGGTACATACATGTCAGCAGCTCAACAGTGGGGAGAATTGCACCTGATATTTACTTTGTCCACATCTGTATCTTTGCTTCTTTGTATTTTCTAATTTGCCAGCCATCAACTTCAATTACTATATTAAGACAAGCTTTTAAAGAATAGAAACAATCTATTATTAGTTAAAAATTAAAATATATGTCATAATCAGAGCCTAATAAATATCACTGAACTAGAGAATTTCTTATAATTACTTAGAATTGAGATGATTGTGAGTGTGCTTAAAAGGATTATGTTTGGAGTCAATGGAAGAAAAAATATCACTGACTAATAACTAAAATAAGTTTTACTATAGACACTACTTTTACTTTTCAGAGTCCAGGGGTTTTAGATCTGGGGTTGCATATTCTTAGCCCAGCCCCTGGAAAGGTGGCTGCAAAGGTAAAGGAAGAGCCCAGGGTAAGGGGATACATGGAACAGGTTCAAAGCCTGGCTCTCATCTTGAGTACATCACTCAAATTCTTGGCCTCAATATCCTCTCCAGTAAAATGGGAATCATAATGCCTGTGTTGCAAGGTTATTACTGTATTAAGACAACTGTTATAACAAAGTTCAAAAAATAGTTTTTGTCATCATTATAGTATCCTCATCCCTGGAAAGCTGTCCACCTGCCTGTGCTTAAACACATCCGGGGTGACAGCTCCCTGTTTTGTGAGCAGGTTCCTGACATCTTTCTGTGTTGAATATATTGCTACTGAAGCATTTTTAATTGCCACACATTATACCTATTGTATAGCTGTATCATAATGTATTTAGCCAATCCTTTCATTATTGGACTTTTAGATGATTTCCACCTTTTTATTATTATCACTGAATATTTGCTGTATTATCACTGAATACAGCAATGAATATTTCTGTAAAAATATTTTTACCTACACTGTAATTCCTAAGTATAAATTCCTAGAAGTGGAATTATTGTATAAAATAATGTTTTCAAGGTCTTTGATAAATCGTGTTAAATTGTCCTTCAGAGAAAGTGTGCCAATTTGCTTTCTCCTATCTGCAGGATATGAGACAATTTCGGCGAGGCACTCAAAAGCCGTTGTATTGCCTATATTTTAACAAATTCATTATTTTTTAAAACTTGAAGTATAGTTGATTAACTCTGTTGTGTTAGTTTCAGGTGTACAGCAAAATGATTCAGTTATACACATACCTATCTATCTATTCTTTTTCATGTTCTTTTCCATTATAGGTTATTACAAGATACTGAATACAGTTCCCTGTGCTATACAGTAGGTCCTTGTTGGCTATCTATTTTATATATAGTAGTGTGTGTTTGTTAATCCTAAACTCCTAATTTATCCCTCCCCCACCCTTTTCCTCTTATGGTAACCATACGTTTATTTTCTATGTGAGTCTATTTCTGTTAACAAATTCATTATTAAGAGAGGAAGCCAGAGAAGCAAATTATGAGGTCTGGATTCACACATCTCAGTTCTAAATGCTCTCTTGTTCCAATCCTAAATTTGCAAGTTCTTTTTTAATGAGTCAATATTCTTTGCAAAATATAGGAATGTTTGACCAAAAATACAACTGGTTCTTTACTTTTATAACTATTCTGCATTTTCTTTTACATGTAATTCCAAAATCAAAATTTAAAAATCTTTGGATGCGAAAGTACACATTTTGTACATTTCTCCAAAGAAGATATAGAAATGGCCAACACATGAAAACACATATGTTCATAAACACATGAAAAATGTGCAGCATTACTAGTCATCAGGGAAATGCAAATCAAAGCAACAAAGAGATAGCACTTCACACCTGCTAGGATGGCTATAATAAAAACGACAGAAAATGACAAGCGTTGGTGAGGATGAGGAGAAATTGGAACTTTAGTAATGTTGCAGACATCACACCCTTTACCTCTAAATAATTCAGTGTGTATTTTGTAAGAACAAGGACAGTCTTACATAACCACAGTACAGTGATCAAAATCTGTAAATTAACATTGATATAATACTATCATTTCAAATGTTGTCTGTATTCAAATTTTACTAAGTACCGCAGAAAGTCCCCTATAGTATTTTGATCATTTGGTTAAGGAGGCATTTGCCAGTTTTTCCACTATAAAGCCGTTATTTTCACCTTTGTAAAATTAACAAGTAACTTGTATTAATAAGATACTTTAAGACTATATTAATATCTTGTTTCCCAACAAATTTTCACTCTTTAGTTTTACTATCCCTTGTGATTCTTGCCTATAGGGTGCACTTTGAAAAATACATTCTTGCATTCAGATTTCAGCTACTTTCTCTAATTTTCAGGTAGCATCATAATGCTTGAATGTGCTCTTTTGAAATATGACGTTCTATTTTGTCTTTGTGTTCAAGCTTATTAAAGAGCACAAGTCCTGTTTTAGTTAGGTTCTTTTTGTTGCTAAGATGCAACTTTTGGGCCAGCCTATGGGGGTGGTGATGGTGGTGAGGTGCTATCATGAAAAACCATGGAGCTTGGAAACGGACCCAGCCATTTTCCAAGAACCACCAGGAACCAGAGAGGCAGCCTTGAGCCCACTCTCCCCGCCTCCTCTCCCAGCCTTCGCAGTCCACCCTCTCGTCATTCTTCCTAGGCCATCTTCTCTGATCTCTGCCCTCTGTTGACTATCTCATTCTTTTCTGTCTATATGCCTTGTCGTCTAGCTTCTGCTTTTGCTTCCTCATGGCAAATCCCTCAAAAATTCAACTCCACCTCCTCTCTCTGTGCCTCTTGGCTCCAATTTCCACTGCTAATTACCTAATTCTCTCCCTTGTCTCTCTGCACTGAGATCACTCATAGGGTGACGGCCACAAGTAAGGAGTGACCTCCCCTGGTCAGGTGCTTCCTGAAGGTTCTGTCAGCTTGGTGGAGGTCCAGGTAGTGGTGAGGTCATAAGCTTCTCCTGAGGGCTGCCCCTCCAGAGGGACTGTGGGTGTGGTGGACAGAGCAATTGACCTGGACAGTGGAAATTACAGTAGTACATCAACCGTGTTTCCTGAACCACAGTCAGGCCATGTGATCTAACACTTCTGTGCCCCTTTCAGGTGTGAGAGATGCTGTCTGGAAGCTCTAGTTTGAATGTCAAAATGTTAGAAGTTTCAGGATATTTTAAAGGTTTCTGTGTAATGCATTTTAAATTTAACAAATGTTTCCTGAGTACCTTTCTGAGAAGAAAGTTTGAAAAATGTACATTCCTGGAAATTTGGGGACCAAAGATTACCATAATCTCTCTCCCTTTAGGAACTCCAACATTTATTTTATTTTTCCCATTTTTTTTTTTTAAAGGAACGTAGTTTATTTATTTTTATTTATCTATGGCTGTGTTGGGTCTTCGTTTCCGCGCGAGGGCCTTCTCCAGTTGTGGCAAGTGGGGGCCACTCCTCATCGCGGTGCGCGGGCCTCTCACTATCGCGGCCTCTCTTGTTGCGGAGCACAGGCTCCAGACGCGCAGGCTCAGTAATTGTGGCTCACGGGCCCAGCCGCTCCGCGGCATGTGGGATCCTCCCAGACCAGGGCTCGAACCCGTGTCCCCTGCATTGGCAGGCAGACTCCCAACCACTGCGCCACCAGGGAAGCCCCCATTATTTTTTAATTTTGAAAAATTTCAAATTTACAGGAAAGTTAAAAGAAAGTACAATGCTAAATTTGTCAGTTAGTAATAATTAGCTTTAATTCTCTCTCTCTCTCTTTGTCCTTCTCACTCTCTATCTTTGTTGAGCCATTTGAAAGAAGGTTACATAAATTGTAGACATCATGAAATTTCACCCCTAAATACTTCAGCATGCATTTCCTAACAATAAGGCATTTTTCTGCATAACCACAACATCATTATCATACCTAAGAAAATTAGCAATAATCTGGTAATATCATTTGTACATAATATCACCTAAAAAGACATCATTTAGTACACATGTAAATTTCCCCAGTTGTCTCAAATTTTTCTTTTAGAGATTTTTTAAAATCCAAAATCAACTCAAGGTACATGCATGGGATTTGGTTATTATGTTTCTTAGTCACTTGTAATCAGACTTCTCCCCTCCCCTGCCTTTCTTTGTTTTTCAAAACTGACTTTTTTTTGAAGAGTCCAAGCCAGCTGTCTTGTAGGACATCTTACAGTCTGAATCTTTCGTTATGACTGGTTCAGGGCAAACAATTTTTGGCAAGGGTACTACCGAGATGGGACTTTGTGTTTCCCAAGGCACCACACCTAGAGACTCAGGATGCAGGTGGCCTCATCATGGGAGATGCTAAGTATAACCATTCGGTGACAGTTGAGATCACACTTTTGTTTTTTGTTTTTTGTTTTTGCTAAGAATCAGACACCAGAGCTGCTTGCCTGAGGCATTCAAATACTTCTTGGTAGCAGGAATTATTTGAAGTGGTCACAGACTGGGGTTTCTGTTCTTTATTATCTATTTTCTGTGGTCTGTGACCAGCTGCCCTTCCCTTTCTCCCAGGATCCCAAGTGGGATCTGCTCTTTTATTTTTAAACAAATGCGGACTCCCTTTCTGTGGAGTCCTCTACCTAGCACCCGTGGCTTTTGTGTTCAGCGATGTCACCATCACACGTTTACACTCCACACTTGTGCAAACTCTGCTTCTAGAGATTCTGCCCCTCATCCCCTCCCCCCTGCCCCGCCCACAACCAGTCTATAAATATTTGTTTCTAACACTGAGTGTTCTCCACTTTCACCTGCAAGACCTCTCTCTTTAAAGCTTTTTAAGCTTATCTGATTATTTTGCAGAGAAAATTCTCAGTTACATGCTAACGTATGGATAACACTCTTAGCACTTGCTAATAGCGCCATTAGCAAAGAGGTTGCAGTCCCAGCTCTGGAGGCAGCTGCTGTAGTAGTAGCAGCAGCTGGAGAAGGTGGGGAGGTGAGAGGGAGTGAGGAGGTGATGTTCAGGGTGCCCCCGAATACTAGAAACCCAGCATCCTTTCCTGAAAATGAATCAGAAAATACCAACAAAGCAAAACCAAAACTCAGGTCAGAGTTACTCCTTAGTATTCCCAAACTTTGAGTATGAGGATACCTTTTTATGGACAAAAATACCTGTAGATCAGCCCTTACCTGATGGTTGTGTTTTACTATCTACCGATAAAGACATTCCATGAAAACAGAAAGCTACTTGGAATGAATAACCCTTAAAAGAATAAGTTATATTTTATTAATACAGGAAAACCTACATCCATGTGAAAAAAAATAGTGTACATGTGTGTTTGTCAGAGGACCTGACAAAAACAGGGACACTGCTGCACTCCTGTATTTTGATTCTTGTGATGATAGGGACATGGAAATTTCAGGACTTCAAGAAACAAAGACAAGTCAAAAGTTTTCACTCATCCTTTCTTCCCCGTCCATTGCAGAAGCAAGTATCACCCACATGTGTGGCTCCTGGACGGGAGCCACTCCTTGTCCTGCACGTGACCATCTTCTTCCATCCAAGCAATCCTGAGCCCAGAACTGATGCAGTCATGGCGATGGATATGGAAGCACTGCCCCAGCTTACAGCCAAGCCACTGCTGGCAGGCTCAGGATGCTCCTTCCAAGAGGAGTGAATATTCCCATCCCCTTTCATTGTTTCACACGGCCCACGGGACCATCCAGTCAGTCTCCTTTTACCTTACTTGGCTCATTGAAGCAGGAGCTTCTCCCTATTGTTTTGTAGAAACAGGAAAAGCAAACAAGCATAATTTCTAAAACAAAGAGGAATTTTTGCAGCTGATACGCATTCTTCTTCCTCACTATTAGTGTCCTCTTGTTTCAGAATACAATCTTGGTGCGTGTTGTTTTATGAAATAAATTTGTTTTTACCATTCATTTATTATGACCATATCTGGAGAGAGAAAAGCCAGACAAAAAGCCAATTTTGTCTTTCTGCCTAAAAAAGGAACATTCTTTATAGACAAGGGATGGATGTGGGGTTGAATCACAGGTTTTCATGTTAACCAATTGGAAAGCATAGTATCAAGATGAATGGTTACAATAAGGGATGCCATTAAGCATTTGAGGTCCTAATATTTCAAGGACTTCTTAGAGAGGAAACAGGAAAGACATTTTGTGATGACACAAACAAAATAGTTAGAAGATAAAGAAAAAATATAAATGCAACACTAAGAGGGCCTCACTTTAACATGAGGTAGGATTTACAATCTTAACATCTTCAAGTCAGATGTGTTACAGACAGTACAGAGTCTTGTCTCCTGCCCACATCTGGGTCAATGGTGTCTTGTCCCTTTAAAACTCTTCACTAGTTAGAAGCTCACAGTCTCTGACTTTAGTCATATTCATGATAACTATGACTGGATAAAAGATACAGAGAGATTATAGAAATAGTTAGCTGAATAAATGAATATAGGATTTATAGATCTATATAAAAAAGAATGGGACTTAACTATTTTCTGCTTCCGCACTTGGAAAGAACTCTTCAACCTCGTTATCTGGTTTAGGAAGAACAGATACAAGCAGATTCTATTAATGCCATCTGCTTCTCATGTCAGGATCTCAGGTCTTATATGGGTTACATTCCCAGTGGTCACCCAGACCAGGAGGAAACGTGGTACTTTTTCAGACCCTACTTGGAACATGGGTTGATTTGCAGTTCTTTTGTATTACTCTGTGGCTCCCACAGTGGTTCACAGCCCATGAAATAGGCACCCTTGATCCAAGCCCTTTTAAGTATAACAAGGGGAGGTTCCAGGTTACCCCGTTTAAATTGTTAATGTCATACTGTCATGTGTGCTCTCTATCATAATTGTTCTTCATTCACTTCCCTTTCTCCGCCAAAAATGTATCTAAGATGAGAAACATTTGGCTTAAAAAACGGATGTATTTTTCAGAAGATATCAGACAGATAGGAGTAAAGTGGGATGGTTACTTTTTAAAAAGCACACTCAAGCGTAGACGCTCTCATACAGCTGGAGACACTGTTGAGTGGTCCTCACCCAGCTGAGGGTAAGTGTGGGTGGAGGGAAGCAGTCCTGTGCACACGGGAGAGGGTTCATGGGATTTTCCAATGAGACTTGGCATCCCAACTGTTTATCTTGTACTCTTCACCATGCCGTGGCTCTGAGGAGGGCTTCTGCAGCCACACAGCCCAGGAAGAGTGTTTCTCAACCTAAACGGTTATTATTTTGAAAGTCTCTTATTGCTTTTCAGAGGCATCACATACCTTTTTGTTTTGTATTGTTCCAAGCCCCTTCTCACTTACATCATTGTATCAGTCAGGCTCCAACCAGGAAACAGAAACGCACAGATTATTTAAAACAGAGGAAATTTAATGCAGGAAATTGGCTGCACATGATGGAAGAGGCTGAGAAGCCAACCAGGGAACAGACAGTTAATCCAGAGATTAGCAACTTTGGGAAGCTGCCACCTCCCCTAGGTAGGGGGAGGATACCGGGAGGACTACAAGAGCCTGGGAGTCACCAGAAGAAACTCAAGGACTTCTCTGTCCCAGGCAGAGAAATACCATGGATTTTCTCCTCCTCCTACCTTCTAACTAACCTCCCAGTAGTGTTCCCCATTGACCAAACCAGCTGGAGGCCAGCTGACACCCAGAGCCTTCAGAAATCAGTCCCCGCAAACCAGAGCTGGGTGGGGCAGGGTAAACTATAGCTCTGAGGACAGACTGCTCTCAACCAGCATAGTCATCTGTTACTGGGATTAGCCTTTTTTTTTTTCTATTCAAATAAGTCTTTTCTGGAATTTATTAATGCAGAATTTGTAGTCCAACCTTCTCACGTAACTTTCACACATTTAGTTGGTATAATGACTTACTCATTCTTCTGCCAAATTATTCATTCTTTTCCCTTTTTTCTGTGGCTGTTAAATTACCTTGGAGATTACACATAGGAGTAACAATCACTCATCCAGCTCACTAGTGTTAAGAACTCATAAATAATAATTGTTATTAAGTACCTTCATAGTTGAAGCACTTACGTATATACTATTTGATTCTCATAAAAATTCTGAGTAGTTATTATTATCTCTGTTTTATAACAGGATTATCTGAGTCTCGGAGAATTTATGTGAATTGCTCAAGGACAAATAACAAATGCTGGAGCCAGAATTCAAATCCTGGTCTGTCTGGTTCCAAATCCCATAATTTTCTCATGCTGCCTCATGAGAGATGGAGTGCCCAGAGGGCACAGCAAGAGTCTTTCTGGGCTGGTTGACTGAGTTTAGGAGAAAGGAGAAAATATGCTTTAAATTTGCAAAAATTTTATTGTTGACCCAGAAATTAAAATTACACTCTGGGGCTTCCCTGGTGGCGCAGTGGTTGAGAATCTGCCTGCCAATGCAGGGGACACGGGTTCGAGCCCTGGTCTGGGAAGATTCCACATGCCGCGGAGCAACGAGGCCCGTGAGCCACAACTACTGAGCCTGCGCGTCTGGAGCCTGTGCTCCGCAACAAGAGAGGCCGCGATAGTGAGAGGCCTGCGCACCGCGATGAAGAGTGGTCCCCACTTGCCACAACTAGAGAAAGCCCTCGCACAGAAACGAAGACCCAACACAGCCATAAATAAATAAATAAATAAATAAATAAATAAAAATTTTTAAAAAATTAAAAAAAAAAAAAAGTTTAAAAAAAAAAAAATTACACTCTGGGCATAACTGACACCAGACCCATCTAGCATTCCAGTCTGCACTCTTGCCCTGAACACATCTAAACTCAATATCAATATATAGGGTTGGCTGTTCTAAAAGGCTCAGTGTCACAGCAGCATGTACCATCCCAAGCCTGACAGAGGGGATGAAGGATGAAGGGAGTAAGTCCATGGTTCCCATCTTTCTGTCTCTCCTCAATTCAAACCCAGTGAAATTTGAATGTTGGACAAATAGTGAATTTTTTTTAGTATAAGTATGTCCCAAATATTGCATGGGACATATTTACACTAAAAAGTTGTTTTTTGTTTATCTGACATTCCAACAGCATCTTGTAATTTGCTAAGTCCGGCAACCTTATCTCAAGGTGGGCAGTGATCCTACCGTGTGTGTGTGTGTGTGTGTGTGTGTGTGTGTGTATTGGGAGTTCACTGAGGACAGGAGCCCATATGGCCTTGTTTTTGCCATCTGTGCCCTGTACATGCCATGAGGTAATAATTCCTGCACAGGTGCAGAAGTAGAAGGAGAGCCTGGGATGGGGACTCCTAGTGTCTGGCAATTATGGCTGAATTCTGAATTGGAGGTTCCCTCTGTGGTAAGGAAAGCTGGCCTGACCTGAAGTGAAGGTTAAAGCTGACTTACCTGGTTTCACTTAGTTTTTCTGTTAGTCTTTCACTGGTGAGTATTCAAATCTGACCAGAAAGTTAAAATTAGCCTTAGAGATGTGTAAACTTATTCGAAGAAAGGGAAAGAGGAAGGGGCCCAAGATGGCTAGATGCGTCAGGCAGAAATGTCTGTGGGTCCCATGGAATATGTGAGGAGTTCATGTTAGCACTGGAACTGCTGGCCCAGGAGACAATTCGAGAGCAGACCCTGTGGTCCTTCCTGCGGTCCTTCCTGGGGGGATGTCAAGGAGAGGATGGGGCAGGCGAAATGCTGAGACCAGGCTCTTGCCTCTGATTCTGAGGAATGCAGAGCTAGGAGGGGATGCCACTGGGCTATAAACTCTCCCAACAAGAGGGTAGTCAATTCAACAGCACCTACTGGGAGACAAATTACCCTGGCTACTCATCCTAGAGCTCGGGGGGGGGGGTGGTTCTGGGGGCTACTTCCAGCCCTGCCACTAAGTCGATCTGGAACCTTGAATAAGCCCTTACTATCTGTGGCCTTTTTATCTCTGGCCCTGTAAAAATGTGGCGGTAGAGGGTATATTACATTTCCATTATGGTTTCTCTTAGTTCTAAAATTCTATTGGTCTATGTATAATTTTATGCCTTCTCATGACTCCAGTTGTGGGCTCACCGGCCAGGTAAGAGAGCCGGTAAGCACACTTCATCAATAACCCTTATTATATCTGAAGATTGTTTTTTCATTTTTCCCTCAGCTTTTTTCCTTATGCAGGCAAAATATCAAAATCCTTTTTTCAAAGGTCTCTATTCAAATGAGTTAATCAGTGAGGTCTACTCTTTTCTGAAAGCCTCATGTTGACACAGCAATTAGTAACTCTATGAGACCAGAGGCTACAATTAATGTTTCAATCCCAGTTCACTATTCATTCATTCAGCAAATATTTATTGAGCTCAGGTGATGCATGGCAGATCTGAGCTTTGAGAGGAACATTTCAAGAGAACTATGAAACATGGCAAACTCTAGGTGACCTGAGACCCAGTTCCTCAAATGATTTGCTTCTCTCTTCTGTTGCTGGACTCTTGGGAGTTTCAGGTTCAGCCACCTGCCCATCAAATGGTAGAGGCAAAATGAAAATGAGTTCTTGTTGACAGTTGAGTGAGAGGTTAAATGTGTTGGCTAAGTTGAGGTATTTGAATAATCTGTGGGTTTCCACCTCCCTGTAGCCGTGGGCCTCCAACAGCAGTCATACTGAGAACTGGCTCTTTCTCCCGGGAGCGCATAGCAGCCCTCTGGGATGTCCTTCTCTTACCCGCTTCTTCCTTGCCCTCTGTCCACAGTGCTGCACTTGAGATGGAGTTACTGCCCCTCTGGCTCTGCCTGGGTTTTCACTTCTTGACAGTGGAATGGAGGAATCGAAGTGGAATTGTCATGGCCACTTCCCAAGGGGGCTGTGAGTTGGTGAGTTTTCCTGGGCACTCCAAGTTGTCTGTTGCTCCTGTCCTGACGAGGTTGGGTCCATTTGGAAAGCTGATGGATTGTCAGTCAAGGAGGGGAGGGAATGAATGAGTCTGAATCACTCTGTACCTACTTACCACGATGCCATGTGCAAGCTGCTCTTTAATCAAAGGTAAAGGTGATGCCTGGGAAAGGCCCTGCCCCACCTTTCTCATACCTGCTAAGGACAGGTGATCCCAGAGACAGGCCAAGGTCAGCCACCTGGAACAAGAACACCTTGTTAAGAATCTGGATGATGGAGCTCCACTAATGGTATCAGGATCTCTGGTGGCGGGGGGGGGCATATTAAAGTTGGAGAAGCTCTGCCTCAGAGTCTGTGTGTGAGCCCATAGCAAATGCTTAACCAGCTGTACTGAAGAGCACCCTGCCCACGCTGCCCTGCACAGCACCGTCCTTGACCACGCTCAGGCTTACAGCAATCCAGGGAGAGATACCTGAGCTTTTACGGTTCACCCTCTCCAGGGCTTTCAGCCTATATGTGGAAGCAGACTTGGCTCCTAATAACTGAGCACTCTCTAGAAACTTTCTCCTTTGCCTATAACTTAGTGGTATTAAAAGTTGAGAAACATACATTTAATGAATATTCCTTGAGCCGTGTTATATACTAGGCACTGGGAAGACAAATTGGATGTCAGGGTTAATAACATTCAAAAATGTTCTTAAAGCTGATGAATCTTAAAAACCCAGCTGGTGGTGGTTCTTGACCACTTTTAGTAACCTCTAACCACTGTGCTGAAGTAGACTCCGGTAAGGGGTAGGGGTTATGAGCCAGACCAGGTTTAAATCCCAGCCCCACCACTTACTAGCTGGTGACATTGGGCCAATCTGTGCTTCAGTTTCCTCATCTGTAAAATATGTAGGTAGTAATAGTACCAACCAATAATACCATAACACTGGGCTGCAATGATGACTAAATGAGTTAATGTATGTAAAGCACTCAGAACAGTGCCTTGTGTGTAGTAATTGCTATGTGTTTTATCTACTGTTATTATTGTTGTTAGTCTCTGCTATACAGACGTCCATTATTCCCTTACAGAGGCAATGAAAGATTAACTTCACAGTAGCTAATTCAGGAGTTACCAGGCATAGGAAGAGGAGGGAATAAAGCACGAGTTCTTTGACAGCTTGCAGGGTTCAGGCTAGACTCCCTGCCTGACCCTCTGCAGCCTGGTGGGCAGGAGTAGGGACTCGGCTACCAGTGAGATCAAAGAGTGGCTTTCCAGTGCTCTTTTTTTTTTTTTTTTTAAAACAACAGCTCCTGTTTTTTAATTTTTATTTATGTATTTATTTATGGCTGTGTTGGGTCTTCGTTTCTGTGCTAGGGCTTTCCCTAGTTGCGGCAAGTGGGGGCCACTCTTCATCGCGGTGCGCAGGCCTCTCACTATCGCAGCCTCTCTTGTTGCGGAGCACAGGCTCCAGACGCGCAGGCTCAGTAATTGTGGCTCACGGGCCTAGTCGCTCCGCGGCATGTGGGATCTTCCCAGACCAGGGCTCGAACCCGTGTGCCCTGCATTGGCAGGCAGATTCTCAACCACTGCGCCACCAGGGAAGCCCTCCAGTGCTCTTTTGAATTGAGGGTTGAGAGTTTGAAAGTCCAGCTACTCTCCAAAGCCCCTCCTTGCATTAGCCATGCAACATTATCATGAAGTGTATGTGGTAAGCTTTCTTGGGCTCTGATGGCCACGTGGACTTTTTGCAACACGTCAGTGGGGCTGCAAGAATTGCAGAGACATGTCCCCAGCAACTGCAGCAACTCTGGTGAAACAGGGTCTCACAGCTTGAGGAAAGCCCCTAACCACAGCATTCTCCAGTCCCCACGGGGGGAAGACCAACACTTACTCAAATAAAGAAATACATCTTGTTTCTGTATGGGGAGATTCAATTTTGTAAAGATGTCAGTTCTCCCCCAAATTTCTCTGTGATTATAATGCAATCCCAATCAAAACTCCAAAGACTTTTTTGGGGGGAGGGCAGGTGTAGAAGGAACTAGACAAATTCATTCTAACGTTCATCTGGAAATTAGATATAACTCAAATGCTCAACAATAGGAAATTAACTAATTAGAGCATGCTAACAATCGTTCTAGCAAACATTTATTAAGCATTTATGTGACAGGTTCTATGTTAAGTGCTTTACATAAACAATCACACTGAATCCTCAAAAAAAAAAAAACCCGGGAGAAAATTACAAGTATAATTTACATTTTACAGGTGGTGTAATGAAGGTCCCGACTGGTTAGGTACCAGCCCAAGCTCACCCATTTGATAAAAAGCAGAATCAAGATGGGCTGATCGTAGAGATCTGGCTCTTAGCCACTGCGCTATTCATGCAATGAACTAATATACAGTTGCCTAAAGGAATGTGATCACATTTATTTTTATTGCCAAGGCAATATATCTATCACATATTATTAATGGGGGAGGGGAGGAAGTCGATTACTGAATGGTTTGTAGAGTACAGTCTCATTTTAAAATGTTTTTTAATTTATTTTTTATTTTATTTTTTAAATTGAAGTATAGTTGATTTACAATGTTGTGTTAGTTTCAGGTATACAGCAAAATGATTCATATGTGTGTGTGTATATGTATATATATTCTTTTTCAGATTATTTTCCCGTATGGGTTATTACAAAATATTGAGTACAGTTCCCTGTGCTATACAGTAGGTCCTTGTTGGTTATCTATCTTATATACAGTAGTGTGTATATGTTAATCCCAAACTGCTGATTTATCCCTCCCTAATGGTAACCATAAGTTTGTTTTCTGTGTCTGTGGGTCGATTTATGTTTTGTATATAAGTTCATTTGTATCCTTTATTTTTTTTTTTTAAAGATTCCACATATAAGCAATATCATATGATATTTGTCTTTCTCTGTCTGGCTTACTTCACTTAGTATGACAATCTCTAGGTCCACCCATACTGCAAAGAAAAACTTTTTTAAGTTAGAGAATGTCTTTGGAAAAGAGTCCAGAGGAGATGTAACAAAAGGTTAACAACGTTTCTTTGAAGGAGAGGCTGAGGTTACTGAATAGTTTAATTTTCATTATTTCTATAGTGTATCAATTTTTAATTACGAGAAGTTTTATTTTAATAATCAGATAAAGAACTTGGGGCTCCAAGAGGTTAATTCCTTGCCCAGAGACCAAAGCTAATAAGTGTCAGAGCCAAGATTCAGACTTGAGTCTGTCATCTTTCCAAAGCTGTGCTTCTTCCTCTCTCTCAGGAGTTTTCTCCCCTGTTCCACTACTCCGCTTGCCCCGTGGGACTGGGCCCACAATTTTAGGCAATCACTGACCTTGTTGTACTGACCAATCTGTGGAAAGAAACACCATTGCTCTTCCATCTCATCACTTAAAACTTTTTTCCTGGACACCGAACGGATACCCTGTGGATGATTGCTTTTGCCAATCTTGTAGAAAGTGCGCTGAGGGAAAGTATCCTGAGGCTTGTGTGATTCCTGCAGTGAGACGAGACCCATCCATCCCGGCAGCTTCGCCACACAGTCGCAGTAGAATGGCGTTCAGGAAAAGCACTGGATTGGGCAATAAGAGCTCTGGGCTCCAGTCCCAGCTCTGTCACTGGCTCTTCACCTGTCCTCTCCAGACCCCCTTTACTTCTCTGTATGATTCAGGCTGGTGATGAGCTCTCAAGTCCTCTTGAGCTGTAATATTTATCAATCGAGAGCGTAGAGGAGCCTCCCAGGCAAAATTCCTTCAGGTAAAATGAAGATGCCACAGTGCTGCCGGTTCTTGGGCAGTGTCCCTGTTAAACACACAGTGTTATGATCAGAGCGATAACAATGCAATAGTGACCATTTGCATTAATAGTGTCCACTGTGTGCCAGGCACTGTGCAGCCTCTTGCCTAATCTCACTACAATCCTCTGAAGTAGGTGCTAACTTTATCTCCATTTTTCTGAGGAAACAATAGATTTAGACTACATTATTTGCTCAAGGTCACATAGGGAATAAATGGCAGAGGTGGGATTCGAACCCAAGTAGAGACCTGATCCTCAGTTCCTCTCTGTAGTTAAAACCAAACTGCAATACAGTGGTCAGCACTCAGCACCCGATGGAGAGGTTCTCAGATCTTCTCTAATATGCTGTGTGTGTTGAGTGAGGCCTGGAGCCTTAGTGAACAGTCTGATGAGTGAACTAAGTTTCTGTACATAAACCCTCACCTCAGAGGCCCCCCGCCCTGCTGACCAGTGTGTTTTTGGACCTAGCTGGATGGAGTCGCTGACTGTCGAGGCCAGAACCTTGCTTCAGTGCCCGGCAATCTCCCGCCATCCTCCCAGACACTCCTCCTGGATGCCAACCCGCTCAAGACCCTGTGGAACCACTCGCTGCAGCGCTACCCTCTCCTGGAGAGCCTCAGTCTGCACAGCTGCCGCCTGGAGTACATCAGCCGCGGCGCCTTCCAGAAGCAGGCTCGCCTGTGCAGCCTGGCGCTGCCTGACAACTCCCTCTCCGAGAGCTACAAGGAGGCAGCAGCCGCTCTCCACGGCCTGCGGGGTCTGCGCAGGCTGGACTTGTCAGGGAACTCCCTGACGGAGGACATGGTGGCCCTCATGCTACAGAACCTCTCTTCGCTGGAGTCCGTGTCCCTGGCGCAGAACACCATCATGAGGCTGGATGACTCTGTCTTTGAGGGCCTGGGCCGCCTCAGGGAGCTGGATTTGCAGAGGAACTACATCTTTGAGATCGAGGGTGGTGCTTTCGACGGCTTGCCCGAGCTGAGACACCTCAACCTGGCCTATAACAACCTCCCTTGCATTGTGGACTTCGGCCTCACCCAGCTGCGGTCCCTCAACGTCAGCTACAACGTCCTGGAGTGGTTCCTGGCGTCGGGGGGAGAGGCCACCTTTGAGCTGGAGGCGCTGGACCTCTCTCACAACCAGCTGCTGTTCTTCCCCCTCCTGCCGCAGTGCAGCAGGTTGCACACCCTCCTGCTGCGGGACAACAACATGGGCTTCTACAGGGACCTGTACAACACCTCGTCGCCGCAGGAGATGGTGGCCCAGTTCCTCCTCATGGACGGCAACGTGACCAACATCAGCACCGTCAACCTCTGGGAAGAGTTCTCTTCCAGTGATCTCTCTGATCTCCGCTTCCTGGATATGAGCCAGAACCAGTTCCAGTATCTGCCAGACGGTTTCCTGAAGAAAATGCCTTCCCTCTCCCACCTGAACCTCAACCGGAACTGCCTGATGACGCTCCACATCCGGGAGCACGAGCCGCCAGGAGCGCTCACCGAGCTGGACCTGAGCCAGAACCAGCTGTCGGAGCTGCACTTGGCTCCGGGGCTCCCTGGCTGCCTGAGGAGCCTCCGGTCCTTCAACCTGAGCTCCAACCGGCTCCTGGGTGTCCCCACTGGCCTTTTTGCCGATGCCAGTAACCTCGCTACAATCGACATGAGCCACAATCAGATCTCGCTTTGTCCCCGGCCGGGGGACTTAGACCCCGGGGGCGCCCCCGGCTGTGTGGATTTCAGAAACGTGGCGTCTTTGCGGAGCCTGTCTCTGGAGGGCTGTGGGCTGGGGGCACTACAAGACTGCTCGTTCCAGGGCACGGCCCTCACCCACTTAGACCTGTCTGGCAACTGGGGGCTTCTGAATGGGAGCACCGCCCCTCTCTGGGACATTGCCCCCACGTTACAGGTCCTGTCTCTCAGGAACGTGGGCCTCAGTTCCAGCTTCAAGGAGTTGGACTTCTCTGGGTTTGGGAATCTGAGGGACTTGGATCTGTCGGGAAATGCCTTGACCAGTTTCCCAAGGTTCAGGGGCAGCCTGGCCCTGCAGACCCTGGATCTCCGCAGAAACTTGCTCACGACCCTTCCTCAGAGGGCTGTGTCTGAGCAGCTCGTGGGAAGTCTGCAGACCATCTACCTCAGCCAGAATCCGTATGACTGCTGTGGGGTGGAGGGCTGGGGGGCCCTGCAGCGCCTGCACACTGTCGCCGACTTGGCCATGGTCACTTGCAACCTCTCCTCCAAGATCATTCGCCTGACGGAGCTGCCCGGAGGCGTTCCTCAGGTCTGTAAGTGGGAGCGGGTAGACATGGGCCTGCTGTACCTCGTGCTCATTCTCCCCAGCTGCCTCACCCTGCTGGTGGCCTGCACCGTCATCTTCCTCACCTTCAGGAAGCCTCTGCTTCAGGTGGTCAAGAGCCGCTGCCACTGGTCCTCCATATACTGACCTGGCTACGTGCCCACATTAGACACTTGGTCTGTACACGTAAGGACACTTTCTCTGCCAGGTTTCAAGATCTGGTGCAGAGGACAAGTCTGAAGAACTGAGGTTTAAATGAAAGTTTAAAATGTTTCCATCCCTTAGTTGTCCCAAGTTCTTCCTCTATCATTGTGATGCATCCTCTATCATCCTGGTGAAATATTTATTAAGTGACATTCTATGAAAATAAAAAATGTGTCTTATAAATATTTTTTAAATCAAATGCAGCTTGTGTTTTTTCTTTCCTTAATTTTTTCTTTTTGGTAGTTTCACTTAGATTATTTTTGTGCCCTTCCCTTGGTGACATCCATGGAGCAGGTGAGACAGGGAAATCATTCAGTGCTACCCTACAGCAAAAACCACTCCAAGAGCACGTCCTATGGATGGCGAGAGTCAGTGTTCTGAGGGTTCCCCAAGGACAAGTCTTTCAGAGCCAAGCTGGGTAGTCTGAGATGGGACCTCTCACCCCCTGCCTTGACTTGCATCACTGCTGCGGCCAGAGTGGGCCTGCGGCAGAGTCCTCTCTGGGGGCCCTGGTTCCTGCCTGGAGTCTCCAGTCTCCTGACCCTTCCATGGAAAAGTTAAGAGAACGATAACTGGGGGCCCTGAGTTTATTCAGGCAGTCACTGAACGCTGGGCACAGTCCTTGTTCTAAGGGAAAGTAAAGAGGACTGCAGAAAGGAGGGAATTCTACTAACTTGTGAACTGCCCCTACTGGCAACAAAACCCACAAACAACTTCTTAACAGATGTTCAGTATCTGTACTCACTACATTCCTAGTTCCCTTTCTCCTTCCCTCCCCTCAGTGAACAATTTCTGTGCTCCTCTCTGGGGAAAAGATCATAAAGACACAGCCCTTTTGGTAGTTGAGAATTTACACTGTCCTTGCCTTTTTATCCCTGCTTATTACATCATAAAGGGCCTAATGCAGGGGTGGTGTGGGGATGGGGAGGGGATGGAAATTCCACAGGCTGATTACTGTTACCGTGAAGGCTAAGTGTCAACAGAAATGTTTAGGCAAACCAAAGTGATAAAATCAGTGGTCTCACTTTGACAAAGCAGTAACTTCCCTTGAATGCTCTACGAGTGTAAACAAGGCCCTTTCAGCAAGCTTCCACACTCAATAGCATTAATGTCAGCCCGTGTTAGCTATTGCTCTTATTGTGGCTT
Source organism: Balaenoptera ricei (assembly GCF_028023285.1). NCBI lineage: Eukaryota > Metazoa > Chordata > Mammalia > Artiodactyla > Balaenopteridae > Balaenoptera > Balaenoptera ricei. The sequence goes on along the minus strand of NC_082642.1, from coordinate 89,229,597 downwards.
CATCTTTCCTGTCATGGTATCTCTCTCCATCCCGCACTGTCCCAGCCTCGTTCCTTGGATATCCATCCCTCGAAGCATCTGCCCAGTGTCCTTCTGGGCAAGCCCATCAGCTAATGCCCATTAAGACCAGACTCTCCTCCGCCATCAACAAAAACGCTTTCCTGGGGTCCTGCTGTTTCCCAAGGTGACAATTAGCTAATTAGACAAATGAATCTATCTGTGGCTGGTACACGGAAGGCTTCTCTTGAGTTAATGTTTCGCCCCCTGTGTCAGCCAGTGTTCTTAGCTTCTTGCAACTAAGGATGACTCTGTGTGATTTAAGCAGCATGGGGATTTAGTAAAAGGATACTGGGAAGCTCTAGACTCTTTGGGAAGGCTGAGGAACAGACTTTAAAAATGGGCAGGAACAGGAGATGCTACACAGCAGTGGGGACCTCAGCCCAAATCACACCATAAACAATAATTGTGGGAACAGGACTGCAGCCTCTCCCTACTGCTGGACACCACGGTCTGCACTGCTGCCACTGACAGCTCGGGACAGGGCCACTGGCACAAGGCTCACCGCCACTGCTGCCACCCACTGCCGAGTAAGTGCTCTCCCAGATTCTGCCCTCCTGGGTCATCAGCTCCAGATGCACAGCCTGGAGCAAGTGGACCCGGCTGGTTGACCTCAGCTCCTGTGCCCTTGCCCTGGCAATAGAAAATGGGCTCTGCTTCCTATAAATACTCATAAGGGGTGAAGTTCTCAAAACAGGAAGGGTAGTTAGATGTTGAGAGGACAAAAGAGAAAGACAAATGTGTACCACACCCTTTTAAGCAGCGTGTACATTTGAGCAGAGGACTTCTTGAAGCAAATTCTTTGCATAAAGAAGTGACTCAAGTGATGAAAACTTCAGACAGATCCTCAGGCCAGCAAGGGAGATAGTTTGGGGTCAGGCAGGCCTTTTGAAGCCCCTCCAGTCATACCATGTAGCTTGCCACCCATTGTACCTGTTTTCAGGGGCCAGCCTTGCAGAATGGAGCAAACTGAGAAGACATTAGGACAGAATGCTACCCCTGCCTGTGGCAGGAACTTCAGAAGGCTGTAAGCTTTTCTTAGTCTGCTAGTCCTTCACTAGGGTCCAAAGGCTGTTTTCCAAATTTATTTCCGTGTAGTAAGAAGAAAGATAAGAGCAGGGGGATTTCTGCCTCCAGTCCTGAGCTGTGGTTTCTCCAGCAAATTCTGTACCTTTGTTCTGCTTTTCCCACCTCTACCTCCACCTGCAGGAGAAGAGTACACTCTGATGTCCACTCTGCGGGTGCCAGAGGGGGAGGACTCACAGAGCCTGTCCCCAGAGTTCCCTGGGGAGACCAGCATGTTGTCTGCCTAAGTCCTCCCACACAGCCAGATGGAGCACCAAGCGATTCTTCCTCAGTGGGTGGGAAGTGGGGGCCACCCCCAGATGCCACAAGCCAGAATATTCAGACAGGAGAATATTCAGAATCAAAGATAAATAATGTCAGAGTTTGGACTGTTAACATAAGTAACAATAGTGTCGATTTTGAAAATCCCGTCACAAAACAAAATCTTAAGGTTTTTCTAGAAGCCCAAAATAAGTTATTAGGGGTCCACTGATTTTTTCAAGGACCCCCAGTTGCGAGAAATTGGATCAACTATAATCCTTGTTTCATATCACTGGTTGTCTTTGGGCACTGCTGGTCCATGCATGGCCCACTTTTATCTGTGTGATGTGCCAGATTTCTTCCATTTGCTTCTCTAGATCCATTCTCTACCCTTCTCTATCCTGCTCCAGGAGGCTGACCTCAATGGGCTCCCTCTGGCTTCCTATTGTATTTAGCTGAGCAGGAGCCTTGGTAGACCAGAGAGAAGGAAGAAAGTGAGGTCAGAGTCTTCATTCTCCTGACCCCTCCATCTGGATTTGTCTCAAACCAGCTGCACTCACAACCAAAGCTCACATGCCTCTCAAGGTGGCCCTTTCCACACACACCTCTGCCTTGGGCTTTTAGGAACCACTCACTTCATGGGTTCCTTCTTTCTTGGCCTAGGGATGGGGAACAACTCTGGCATTACCAGCCCTGTGTAATTGCATTATCCCTTGTGGTTTGCCTTTCTCTGCCCACCCCTTTGTAAACAGTCCCTTTATAAATCCTCCTAGAGTTATCCTTGTTTGAATACAATTCTTACATTCACCTATCTGGTTCCTTCTGGGGCCCTGGGTGAGTTGGTTGTTTATTCAGTAATACTGAGCCAGAGAGATGCTGGTACTTATATCTGGGAGCCACAGACAGCTATGAACGCAACCGGAGGTATAAAGGCAAATCCCCCAGAGATGGTTGTCCCTCTGATTCCTATGGATGGGCACCTCATCATATTACAAGTAGTATATTTAAATGTAACCCAAATTGGAGAGGGAGGAGATTCCAGCCTTGGAGACCGTCTCTAAAATAGTGTTGTGGTTGTGATGGCATGGGGCCAAAGGAAACACAACAGGTAGAGAAAAAGTGTTATAAAGAAAAGAAAAAGATTGGTGGGAATGTAAATTGATACAGCCACTATGGAGAACAATATGGAGGTTCCTTAAAAAACTAAAAATAGAATTACCATATGATCCAGCAATCCCACTACTGGCCATATACCCTGAGAAAACCATAATTCAAAAAGACACATGCACCCCAATGTTCATTGCAGCACTATTTACAATAGCCAGGTCATGGAAGCAACCTAAATGCCCATCGACAGATGAATGGATAAAGAAGATGTGCTACATATATACAATGGAATATTACTCAGCCATAAAAAGAAATGGAACTGAGTCATTTGTTGAGACGTGGATGGATCTAGAGACTGTCATACTGAGTGAAGTAAGTCAGAAAGAGAAAAACAAATACCGTATATTAACGCCTGTCTGTGGAACCTAGAAAAATGGTACCAATGAAACCGGTTTGCAGGGCAGAATTTGAGACACAGATGTAGAGAACAAACGTATGGACACCAAGGGGGGAAAGCCGCGGTGGAGTGGGGGTGGTGGTGTGATGAATTGGGAGATTGGAAGTGACATGTATACACTGATGTGTATAAGATTGATGACTAATAAGAACCTGCTGTATAAAAAAACAAACAAACCAAAAAAACAACTAATACTAAACTTTCCTTGGGTTATTTGTATGGAAATATGTTAATATAAATGATTCAGACATTAAAAAAAAAAAAAAAAAAGAAAAGAAAAAGAAAAATACTCCCTACTAACCAGCGTCTTCTACTCCATCCTCATCAACAATTACCAAGCCTTTATTTTGTGCTAAGTGCTTTATGTGGAATATTTCACTTAAACTGGGAAAACCCTAGGCTGAGAGCAGTTCAGATTTGCCCATGGTCACAGAGGACTGTGATAAAGACATTTAGCATTAGGCTGAAGAAGAGAAAGCAGCTTCAACAACTTGATCATCTCTATCAAGTCTAACAAACTGTCAACCTACAGCAATCTGTAGGCAGCTAGTTGTTACTGAATAGCACACATTTGCTGATAAAATGGCAAAAGTGCAAAGGTTCATATGGTGCAGAGGTGAGGAAGTCCAGAGTAGTTGAAGGTCACCCATCCTTCTGAGGCTGTTCTGAAGGCAGCAGCAGGGTTTGGTGAGAGCGTGGAGGTAATTTACGACAGAGGAATCTCACTCAATTCCTTCCTCCTTCAGTCATGCAGCATCTTCCCACTCAACCATTAAGATAAAAGGCTGAGGCAAAAGGATTCTAGTTTTCACTATGATTTTAAAGGTTCATTGTAGGGGACGGGACTGACCAGGAAACTGTCTTGCCCAGGGAGGAGACCCTTTCTGGGATAACCAAGTTTTTCAAATGCAGAACCCAACTTTTATAGATGCATTTTCTCTGGGAGGAATGATTAGGTGAAACATCAGTGGACATGGTACTTACTCCCTCAGAGACTTAGGAGTTCTTAAGACACTGACCCATTCACTCTAGGACATCTGAGAGCTCAGGCAGTTCTTGGTCTTAGCGTTAGTTACCAGGAGTAGTAGACCAGGGCCATTTAAGCCCCAGGAAAGGCTGCAATGCACGGTCCTCGACATTCCAGATGGAGTCTCTCTCAAATTACACTCCTCAGTGCTCCTTAAAAACTGTCAAGAGGGAAGAGATATGGGAACATATGTATATGTATAATTGATTCACTTTGTTATAAAGCAGAAACTAACACACCATTGTAAAGCAATTATACTCCAATGAAGATGTTAAAAAAAAAAAAAAAAAAAACTGTCTTCAGTGACTGCTCCCGAGAGCTGCTCGCGTCTTTCACACACAGGCTAGCCACGGCTCTCGTTTTAATTTGTCCCATCGTCATGCCAGTGCAATGACCATTCTCGGCAGCCTTTTGGCTGTTCTTGGTCCTGTGGTCATTCCTCAGGCACTCAGTCTTGTACTTGCCCCACCTCCAGAAACCTTCATATGAAAAATATGGAAACTAGATTCCAAACTTCAGTTATATTTAACTATTATCACTGGACACACTGAGTTTGTAACAAATAATCTGCCCCTCCCCCGCTGATTTCAAGGGTGTTTGGGTTATAAAGGGCAACCCAACAAACCATTTTTCATTTAAGAACATGCATAGCAATACTGATACCAGTGGAGTCCGTGTCACAATGATTCATGCTTAATAACTTTAGACAACCGTATCACACATGTTTCTGAAACTGAGAGAAGTTTCAAAGTCTCAAAATCTTTGGAGAAGTGGCATTAGCAGAACACAGTTTGACAACAATCTTTCCTACAGAGCTCCAAAAAACATTGTCAGAGAGGTGGGCATGGGGAAGGTACACGGTCATTCCAAATTTTAATGCGGATAAAATTGGCTTGAACACTGGAGTGGCCTCCATAGTGCAACCCTGATAGAGCCTGTGAGGCTCCGAGGGAGAAGGGGGGCCACACGGGGAGGGCACGGAGAGTGAGGGGGAGGGTCATGCCTTCTGGAGGGTGGGTGTGTTTTCTTTCTTTTCCGGCTACTGTTATCAATGCGGTGAGCACATCCCTTCAGTTGAATGCCCTGGAGAGGAAGCCCAGGGCTTCCTGTTGTCTTACCAGTGCTGCAAAATGCAAGTTAGAAATAAAGAAAAAAGGGAAAAGGGCAGGGGGGGAGTGGGAAGCTCCTCTGGGTAGGTCAGGGACGCCAGCCTCCACGAGGGAACCCAGCTCACCTTTTCCTTGAGATGTTGCAGCAAGGGCACATCCTCAGCTGCTTCTCAAATCAATCAGGATCCAGAAAATAACCTCCCTCCAGAAAAAGGACATTTTTGTGCAACAACAGGATAGATAAGAAGGTTGGAGATCTTAAAAGGAAGGATAAGGTAATACGTATAGAGGGATACTGCCAAAGAAATAGACTTATCCCCTGCTTAATGCCCTTAAAATCCCTCTATTTGTGGGGCTCTACCCCAAAGTTTTGCAGTGTTAGAAAGAATCATTTAAATATCAGATTCTGTTTTATTTTGCTACTATGCGCTCTTAGCTATCTATGAGATGCTTGAAGAGATTTAGCTGAAATAACATCCTGGCCCCTGGGGTGAAGCACACAGGCGGTGCCAACAGGTTGCCATATATTTACATATTTACCTATTTATAGCACCATAATCAATATAAATACTCATTTATATCACCACACAACTTACCACTTAATAAAATAGCCTGCCCTCGCCTTGCTTTTCAGTGGCCAATTTTTTTCTTCTGTTCTTGAAAAGGCCAATTTTATCCCCTTTGAAATTTGCTTTGGCCGTGTACCTTCCCCACACCCTCCTCTTAGATAATATTTTTTGGAGATCTGTGAGAAAGACTGTGGTCAAGCTGCAATCTGTCACCTCTCCTAAGATTCTGAGAATCTGCAAGAAAATTCTCTTAAACTTTTCAAGCCAACCCTGACTCTCTTGAACTAGATTTCTTTAACAATGTTATCTTCCTCTGTTGCCTGTGTTTCACATCATAGTATATCCTTCCTTCGAAAGAGAGATAAGAACAACAAAAATTCCACTTTGATCATAACAGTCGATTAGAAAGGGAAACTCCCTCCAGTTTTCTAACTTTTCAAACATGCTATGCTTTCCCCTTGAAAGAAACGTGAGTTTTGCATCCCCAACTCCATTTCCTACAGTTTTCCTAAAGGACTGCCTGGCCGGTGGAGACAAAGGGAAAGAGGCACAGACATCTTTGTTGCTAGCATCACCCTCAGTTCTTTTTTTTGTTACATCCAGCTGTGTTTCTAAAGGTGATGTTTTGTTACTTCACTCTTCTTTACCAGAAGTTCCAACAGTATTTAAATTATCTTCTGGACCGATATTTATGGAAGACTATCAAATATTCCGCAATATGTATCATATCCCGGAGAAAAGACCTTACACATGTGTTAAGTAACAACCTACAGTGCAGGAGGTTTGCAGAAGGAGGTACTCGGCTCGGCTCTGTCAGCTGGATCTGCTGGGGAGTGGGGAGCATTGTGACACAGACTGAATTAAGCTTTTTTTTCTTTTTTCAGTTTTGAAATAAAAACTGTCATTAATTGCAAAAATGGCTACAAATTTTACTGAAGCACTCATCAGAATAAATACAATAAATAAATAAATACATTATGAATGGGAAAATGGTACAAATATAACCTGGGAATTGATAGTTTAAATGATCATGATGAAAAGAGATTTAATATTATGTGGATTGGGTGAAAATGAAAATACAGTGAGGCACGACAAATTGTTGAGCAAAATCAATCTCTTTATTTTTTAAAAATTTTATTTTATATTGGAGTATAGTTGATTTACAATGTTGTGTTAGTTTCAGGTGTACAGCAAAGTGATTCAGTTATACATATACATATATCTATTCTTTTTCAGATTCTTTTTCCATACAGGTTATTACAGAATACTGAGTAGAGTTCCCTGTGCTATATAGTAGGTCCTTGCTGATTATCTATTTTATATATAGTAGTGTGCGTATGTTAATCCCAACCTCCTAATTTATCCCTCCCCTGCAACTTTTCCCCTTTGGTAACCATAAGTTTGTTTTCTAAGTCTGTGAGTCTGTTTCTGTTTTGTAAATAAGTTCATTTGTATCATTTTTTTAGATTCCACGTATGTGATATCCTATGACATTTGTCTTTCTCTGTCTGACTTACTTCACTGAATATGATAGTCTCTAAATCCATGCATGTTGCTGCAAATCTCATTATTTCATTCTTTTTTATGGCTGAGTGATATTCCATTGTATATATGTACCACATCTTCTTTATCCATTCCTCTGTTGATGGACATTTAGGTTGCTTCCATGACCTGGCTATTGTAAATAGTGCTGCAATGAACATTGGGGTGCCTGTATCTTTTTGAATTATGGTTTTTTCTGGACATAAGCCCAGTAGTGGGATTGCTGGATCATATGATAGCTCTATCTTCACTTTTTTAAGGAACCTCCATACTGTTCTCCATAGTGGCTGTATCAATTTACATTCCCACCTACAGTGTAGGAGGGTTCCCTTTTGTCCACACCCTCTCCAGCATTTATTATTTGTAGACTTTTTGATGGTGGCCATTCTGACTGGTGTGAGATGATAACTTATTGTAGTTTTGAAAATCAATCTATTTAAAGGATCTAGAGAATGGATCCATTCAATGCATCTAGAGAAACGAATTGCCCAAGATAAGGCAAAGAGACATAGGTCTTTATCTAAGTTCCAGTTTCACATGAACTTTAATGCCATTTGGATATGTGTATGGGGATAAATGAATGAAGAAATTACACATGAAAAAAAAGACGGTCCAAAAATGGAAAAAGGATGAGATATCACAACTTCATAAATATTAAAGGAATTAAAAAAGCTTAGTACAACAGTAAAAGTTCAAAATGTACAAAAGTATGAAATAGTTCAGTGGAAATATTTTCAATAGGGCAAATTAATTACAGAAAAAAAATATTAAAAGGGGGAAGAATAAAATATTTGAATTTGTAAAAACAGTTGCATTTCCAGGTGAAAGAACTGTTTGCATAAAGAATGTGTTTACAAACAAGAAATTGGTACTTCTGAAGTCAGTCCCTGGAATATGATCCTATGTTTTGAAGAGAATGAAAGTACAAAAAATTTTTTTAAATTTCTTTATTTTATTTTTGGCTGCGTTGGGTCTTCGTTGCTGTGTGCGGGCTTTCTCTAGTTGCGGTGAGCGGGGGCTACTCTTCGTTGCGATGCGCGGGCTTCTCATTGCGGTGGCTTCTCTTTGTTGTGGAGCACGGGCTCTAGGCGCGCGGGCTTCAGTAGTTGTGGCTTGCGGGCTCTAGAGCGCAGGCTCAGTAGTTGTGGTGCACGGGCTTAGTTGCTCCGTGGCATGTGGGATCTTCCTGGACCAGGGATCGAACCCGTGTCCCCTGCATTGGCAGGCGCTCTTAACCACTGCGCCACCAGGGAAGCCCCAAAATATTTTAAAAATGTGCTTTACTTACTTTTGGCTGCAGGTAATTTTACTGAGGTTTTCGAGGTGGGGAGGGTTTCTACGACTACTGAGTTTTCTCTTGGTATTTTAGCTCTCCCACTTCCCGCAGGAGGCAGAACATCTTTCCTTGTACTTTTTTAGTTTATTCAGACCATTGGTGAAATCTTTTAACAACTGGATTTTTTTTTCTTTTTGATAGCTGTTAACTTGAGTACTCTCCCCCTTTTGGCATTTAAGATCTTGTAAACAGGTACAATTTGTTTCTCAGGCTTCAAAGGAAGAATATTACTGATACTTCCTTAATTATGTGAGAAGCTCAGCCTCTGGTGGCTGGCATTGAATTCTAGTTGGGTCATCACTGAATTTATCATCTTTTCCCTTCCTGATTTATTTCACCTTTTTCTCCCCAGTTGGCACCCACTTATCCCCCTTCCCCTTTTCTTTCATTTTCAGGTGCTTTTCTTGGATGTATTTATGTGAGTTCCTGACCAAATTTTACTTCTTTTGGGGGGCTTAGCTTTCCAATGTTGATTTCTTCGCCTCACGAATGTAAATCTCTGTGCCCTTGCAAAATGTTGAACTGTTTATTTTTGTATTTTGTTCATAGTTCTAATCACTGAATCATTTAGGGAGTTGTGATCCTGTTGCATGGTAACCAAGATGGTGCATGGCTTGTTTGTTAAGACTTAGCTGGTACCTGAACTTTCATGTCCATGAGGTTTGTTCATTTTCAGAGGACAATTTAAGTTTGAGTTGCTAGCCGAAACTACTAGGTTCTCATATTACTGGGTTTCAATATTACATTCTAGATTCTGCTTAATTTCTGGCGCCAGATGACAGTGCTCAGCACCTCCTTTGCGATAACTGAGTAGAGCTTCTTTTGGAGGCTTGTAGCAAATGACGGAGGGTTGCCAGTTGAATGGTCCTGCTCCTTTGAGTCCTCAATGGCTAACAGTTTCTATCTTTCATGGGACATCTGCTTTTTCCCAATCCCAAGCTGCTCTTTTCTACATAGATAATTGTTTTTTAACCAACCATTTGATGATAAGTCTTTCCACTGTCAGTTCCTGAGCTCTGTTAGGTAGGAAGGTAGGACAGTCTTAGGTCTGGGTATAGAATCTACTCTGAGGTTACCCAGGGTAGAAGAGCAGCACTGGAGTAACAAAGAGCCTTAAACTGTGAGGTTATACTTGGCTTCTAACTCCACGTGACCCTTAAGGCACGCATTTTCCTCCTGGACTTCACCTGCCCCACTTACAAAATAAGGAGGCTGAACTAGATCATTTCTTCAGTGACTTACAAATCTAACATTCCATGATTCTCAGGAGCTTTCTGTTCATCTCTCTGTGTGAAGTAGGCAAGTATTATAAATATTTATAAATAAAATATTAATTGAAAATAAAATTCTGAAGAATGTGCGGTCAGCCTTGTTAAGAAACAGCGCAATCTGGAGGTGCCTGGTTTGCTGACGGCAAAAGATAATGATGGAGCAGCCTTACCCTCTGTTACCCCCTTTTATCTTACTGTATATAACTGTGAGCTTCCAGATTTGTGAGAACACATACATGGATCTTTTTTTGTTGTCTGCAAAGGTCTTAGCCAACACATATCCATTCTTGATCCAGTAACCCTCTGAGACTGGTGTGTTTCAGATCTACCCTTCTCATCAGGGTTCCAGGATGCATCTAAGGGATAGAGGGCAAGAACCTCCCTCTTAATGCCCCTAAAATGGGCTGGAATTCCCCTCTGCCACAAACCGACTGACAGTAACTGAGGAAGACAGGGCAAGAGGAAGGTTAGAAGTTACTGAGCACGACAAGGGGTGCTCTGCTGGTGAACTGCCCACGGGTTTCTTGGTATCAGTCAACTGGAGCTTAAAAAAAAAACATCTTCATCATCCTACCCCTACATCCTCAAATCTGACATCCTAATCACGGAATTACAGCTCAGTGTCTTCCCTATGATTTCAACATTGCAGACCTTTCAGGTTTGTTAACTTTTAAGAATTTCATTCATTTGCTTGGGGTTTATTTCAAGCCCAAATGCACAGAAATATCTTGCTTTTTGTTCCATGCCCTGCAGTGTTCTATAATGAGGGAACGGACACACAATCCTGAGACATTCATTCATTCAGCAAATATTTATTGAGCCCCTGCCATGTGCCAGGCACATGGAAATACAGATAAAGCTATTTTTCTTCTCATTGGTTTCACTTGTAGTTACTTTTCTTCACTTCCATTTCCCAGACCCTCCACTGTTCCTGACTCTCCTTGGTATACTTGAGAGCTGAGTACTGAACCACTCTGATTAAAATAGGCCTGAGGTACTCCTTGCTATATTTGGGCACTTACCAAAAGGGTGTGGCACATGTGTAATAGAAGCTCTTTTCTGTGTTTTCAGTTTTCTTAATTTAATGTGCTTCTGAGAGAGCAGTTTCTGTTCCTGTGTCAACACAATGGCCCTTTCTATTCTTGATTCCAAAACTGGGTGACACAGAACATCAATCCATCACAGATCCAGTCATCCAAAAGACACTTCAGCCCAGGCTCTGAGCCTCAGAATCTCAAAGAAACTAGAGATGAAGTTAAGTAATATTGGCTTGAGCTCTAGTGCCAGTCAACTGCTTGTTTACTTTCAAATCCATTCTTTACCATTCCCTGCTTTGTTCTGTATCCACCTATACTAATATAAAGAAATGATTAGATAAGTAAATAAATGGAGAAAAAGAGACAAATGAACAATTCCAAATAATACATGTAGATGCTCCTCACTCTAGGAGGTGAAGCTTAGCCTCCTCCTATCCCCCTTGCTTTTGGGTGTGGGCTGGACTTAGTGACTGGCTTCCAAGGGATAGAGTATGAAGAGGGGAAAATAGCAGTTTTACAGTGGAGAGACCTGGCAGATATTACTTTAACCAGGCAATCAAAGTTAACATCACCAGGGATGTCATGTGGATATTATGCACCCCTGATATGATGTGATGAGATAGGTACATCGCCTCATGGAATTCTTTCCACAAACCCATAATCTCAGTCTAATCATAAGAAAAACGTAAGACAAACCCAATTTGAGGAACTTTCTACAAAATACTTGACCAGTACTCCTCAAAACTGTGAAGGTCATGAAAAACAAGGAAAGACTAAGAAACTAATAACTAAACACAATGTAGTAACCTAGGACAGATACTGGAACAAAGGTCGTAAATTAATGAAAAAAAATCTAGTAAAATATGAATCTGGAGTTTAGCTAGTAGTAACATACCAATGTTGATTTTGTAGTTTTGACAAGGGGAAACAAATTGGGTGAGAGGGGTATGGGCACTTTCTGTACTATTTTTGCAACTTTTCTGTAAATCTAACATTATTCCAAAATAAAAAGTTTACTTTAAAAAATTCCTAGCAAGACTAATAAAGAGGAAAAAACACAAATTATCAATATCAGGAATGAAAATAAGAATATTGCTGCAGACCCTACAACATTAAAAAGATAATAAGATGGTATAACTATCTTTGTGCAATAAATTGAACAATTTAGATGAAATTAGCAAATTCCTTGAAAAACACAGGTAAAACTGACATAAGAAGAAAGAAAAAATCTGAATAGTTCTATAAATTGAATCTGTAATTAAAAACTTCTCACAGGGGCTTCCCTGGTGGCATAGTGGTTAAGAATCCGCCTGCCAATGCAGGGGACATGGGTTTGAGCCCTGGTCTGGGAAGATCCCACATGCCACGGAGCAACTAAGTGCCTGCGCCACAACTACTGAGCCTGCGCTCTAGAGCCCGTGCTCTGCGGCAAGAGAAGCCACAGCAATGAGAAGCCCCCGCACAGCAACGAAGAGTAGCCCACGCTCACCGTGACTAGGGAAAGCCAGTGTGCAGCAACGAACACCCAACGCAGCCAAAAATAAATAAATAAAATAAATAAATTTATTAAAAATAAATAAATTAATTAAATTAAATAAAAAAATAAAAACTTCTTACAAAGAAAATTTCATGTCCAGATGGCTTCCCCAGTGAGTTACTCAAAATACTTAAGAAAGAAACAATATCAATATTGTTCAAATACTGTCAAAGAGTTGGGGAAAACGAAATACTTTCAACCTGTTTTACAATGCTAAGATAATCCTGATGTCAAAAAAGAAAAATTACATTACAAAAAAGAAAATTATTAGACAATATCTTTTATGAACCTAGATATAAATATCCTAACCAAAATATTAGCAAACCAAATCCAGCAATATCCAAAAAGTATATCACATCTTGATCAGTAATGCCAGATTTGTTTCAGTAGTGCAAGAATAGTATAACATTTTAAAATCAATCAGTATACATTTTGCATTAAAGATTAAAGGAGGAACTTCCCTGGCAGTCCAGTGGTTAAGACCCCGAGCTCCTAATGCAGGGGGCACAGGTTCGATCCCTGGTCTGAGAACTAAGATCCCACGTGCTGCATGGCATGGCCTCCCCTCCCCCCGAAAAAAAAGATTATAGGAGAATCACCTCATATGTAGAAAAAGCATTTGACAAAATTAAAAACGGTTAATGATAAAACACTAAGCAAACCAATAATTGAGAGAAACCCTTATTAATCTAAGAAATGGTATCTATCTCCAAAAAGCCTATAGGTATCATCACACTTAATGCTTAAATATTGAGCACTTCCCCTTAACATCAGAAACATGACTGATTGGTGGTTCTGTTACCACCAGAATTCAATATTTTACCAGAGTTTCTAGCAATTACTACAACGCAAAGGGGGAAAGGCATAAAAATTAGAAATAAATAAAAGTGCCATTATTTACTGATGACAGGATAATATACATAGAAAATCTGAAAGAATCTGCAAATATACTATTAGAATTCAAAAATGAATTAAGTAAGGTTATTGGATAGAAAATCAATATACAAAAAACAACTGATCGTGTTTTATGATCAATTAGAGAATGAAAACCTTAAAAATATAATTTATAATAACTTAAAAACACGAAATATTTAGGAATAAATATAATGAAAGATATGCAAAAGCCCTACACTGAAAACTACAAAATATTAAGGGAGATTAAAGAAAATGTATCAATGGAAAAATATACAATGTTCATGGATTAGAAGGCTCATATTGCTAAGATGTCAAATCTCACTAAATTGATCTATAGATTCAGTTCAATCCCAATCAAAATCCAAGGAAGATTTTTTTGTAGAAATTGATGGGAAGATTCTAAAATGTATATGGAAATGCAAAGGACCTAGAAGAGTCAAGATGTATTCAAGAAGATCAAAGTTGGAGGAGTTACACTACCAGATTTCAAGACTTAATATAAAGCTGCAATTAACAAGACAGCATTGTATGGGGATAAAGACAAACAAATACATTCACAGAAGAGAATAGAGAGTTAAGAAATAAACTCAACACATACAGAGTCACTTGATATACAACAAAGTCACCACTGAAAATCAATGGGGAAAGGATGGTCTTGTCAACAAATGGGACTACAGCAACTGGATATTCTTACAGAAAAAGAAAAAGCAGAACCTTGATCCTCTATTTCACACCATAAGCAACATTTCATTTGAAATGGATTATAGACCTGAGAATTAGAACTGAACTGATAGACTTTATGTAAGAAAATAAGAGCATATCTTCATGAATTTGGGGTAGGCAAGATTTTTTTAGGCAGGACACACAAAGCAATACACAAAAGAAAAAAAATTATGCTTCAGATTGATTAAAATTAAGACTGCTTATCAAAGATGTTATTGTTATTATGTTAAAATCAAGCCTTGTACTGGAGAAGATTTTCACAATATATATAGTCAACAAAAGCTCCATTATAAGAATATATAAAGAATTTCTAAAAATAAGTAAGAAAAAGACAACCTAATTTTTAAAAAATGGGCAAAAGACACAAGCAAGATTCCACAAAAGAGGTTATCCAAATGGACAAATAAGCACATAAAAAGATGTTCAGATAAGCAAAATGCAGTTAAATCTACAATCATTTACTAATACCCATTCACTGCAGTGGTTCAAATTTAAAAGACTGACAACAGTCATTGATGAATATATGGAACAATTGAACTCTCTCCATTGCTGGTGGGAATGTATATTTATGCAACTTTGGGAGATTGTAGGACAGTGTGTGCTAAAGCTAATTGCATGCCTATACTACAACCAAGCAATCCCATTTGTAGTATACGTCCAAGGAAAATGAGTCCACCAAAAGACAAGTGCAAGAACATTTCTAGCAGTTTTATTCATAATAGCCAAACACTAGCAACAACTTCAGAGGGCTGGATAACCAAATTGTGATATATTCATATAATGGAATACCACACAGCAATATAAAAGAGTGAATTACTGTTACATGCCACAGTGGATTAATCTCACTGCCCTGTGTCGAGCAAAGAAGCTGGATGCCAAAGAGTACATACTCTTTCACTCAATTATGTTCGAGACAAGATGGAAACACTCTATGGTAGTATCAATAGAAGTCAGAGTAGTTGTAACGTTTGGGGGGCTGGGTATTGACAAGGAAGGGACATAGGGAGGCTTCTGGGGCACCAGAGATGTATACATGTGTAAATATTCATTGAACTGTACATTTTAAATTGATGCACTTTGCTACACTTTTATAAAATAAAAGAACTATGGAACAAAAATAGTAACCAATCTAGACAATAATAACAGTGTAGACAACAGATAATTAAAGTCTGGAGCAAAGAAGTGAAATTGGAGATAGATGTTGAGGGGGCAGTGTCGTAATTCCTGAGTTGACTCTTCAGGACTCCATTAGAATCCACAGACATCTCCTTACCAAGAAAGAAAAGTGTAAAAATAGCCACCCCATAATGATTAAATACATTTATTTTCTTTTCAATATTATCTTGTATTTCCATGGAGATTGTTGCTTTAAACATTTGATATAAACGTTTTTTTCAAAAAGTGAATTGCCAGTGTTACAACCTAGCTTAGGAAAACTTGCCAGGGGGCTTATTAACACACATGCTATTGCCTGTGAGAAAGTTCAAAAAAAAAAAAAAATGGAGCTGTGGGAAACAGGCCTCTGAATAACAGAAAGGAAGGAAAGCTATTTCCTCCAGTGAGTGGTGAATGTGTGGAGAAGGGATGTAGGTGACAATCCTTCCTCCCTGTACTTTTCCCTCATGCAAGAGGGAAAGAGATGCAGATATATTTCCTGAGGGGATTTTCTCCAAAGCAAGGTGTAAGCAAAACATAGTGAACCAACCTAAGGCAATTGGGCTGTTTATAATTATGAGGGTCTATCTGGTAGATAACACATGTGGTCCATAGGTCTCCCGACCCACAGTGTTGCCGCTACAATGAAAGCAAGTCTCAGCCCAAATTTGGCCACACACACATAATGGTTATTATCAGGCAGGCTTAGAAACCCGTCTTAAAACTTGTTCTGTGGACTTGATGAAGCCCCAGGTCGATGTTGTTTTAAGAACTCCATCTCACTTGAAACAAATAAAACATGAGTCTCCTGTGAGGATTCAACTGCCATCTTGTCAAACTCAAAGGGCCAAGACTCTTCTGAGTCAGTGGCTGGATTACAGGACCATTTAGGAGACAAGCCCAGAACACCATTCTACAGGGTTTGGGCCACCAGCCTGTGACTCTGACCATGCAATGGCAGGGGTGCTCGTCAATATTTCCAGGGAATCCACACCTCTTGGGTCACTACTAATGTCACCAAGGGAAACATGTCTAACATCCATTTTGCTAGTTAACAAAGCCTCTGGTGTGAACTTGACCAGGAATGTGGGAGGTATTTCATGACAGACTTTGCTCACCACCTCTGGAGAAAACACTCCTGCTTAGGATATCTGGCTGTCTCAGGCTTGTAAATCCAGTGTACTTCACACATGTTTATATCGCTGTGGTTCTGCTGAAGCTGTCAAAGTAAATTATAGACAACAGAACAGAAGCTGTCACAGAACTGATTTCTTAACTGAGGGACGTAAAAGTCAAGGTTGGTGGAAGGGAACGAGGCTCTCTCTTTGACATTAGGTCCAGGGATGAAAGAAGAATTGTGAATGACAAAAATTAGGAATAAGTGAGAGAAAATAGGAAAAAAGAAGCAGTTACAGTAACATTGCTTAAGCTTTTCTTAATTTATTGCCTTTCATAAAAGGGGGTTGTAAACCTTTGGGAAAAAAATGTGGAAATCAAAGCCACAAACTCAGGTGAGCACTAAAAGAGCCTGCTGGGGGCTTCCCTGGTAGCACAGCTGTTAAGAATCCGCCTGCCAATACAGGGGACACAGGTTCGAGCCCTGGTCCGGGAAGATCCCACATGCTGCAGAGCAACTAAGCCCATGCACCACAACTACTGAGCCTGTGCTCTAGAGCCCTCGAGCCACAACTACTGAGCCCGCGAGGCACAACTACTGAAGCCCGCATGCCTAGAGCCCGTGCTCTGCAACAAGAGAAGCCACTGCAATGAGAAGCCCGTGCACCACAACAAAGAGTAGCCCCCACTCGCAGCAACTAGAGAAAGCCTGCGCGCAGCAACGAAGACCCAACACAGCCAAAAATAAATAAATAAAATAAATAAATTTATTTTTTTTAAAAAAGCCTGCTGGATGGATTACCAAAACCAGTGTTCAAATCCTACCTCTGCCACGCACATGATGCTGGGTTGCCTACTTTTTACTTCTCTCTGCCTTAGCTCCTTAACCTGTAGAGTAGGAACGGTAATTCCTTCTTAAGGAAATTCTCTGCAAGGAAACCCAAACCCAGCAGATTCAAACATCTGACGTTGGCACACTCTTGCCCCCTGGTGGCGATTTTTAGAACTCTGTGGACCGTAGTAAGGGCAAAAATTAAAGGTGGAAACTGTAAAACAAAAATCATGAGATGCCTTCCTTGTAATGCACAGTAGCTTTTTAATTGCTAATTTTCTTACCTCCTCAGTGCCTTTCCCCTCCTCCTACTCTCAGTAGTACACACACTGCAGGAAGTTTCAGGAGTCATCCAATTACCCTGGAGGAATTGTAGTATATTTATTTTCATTTGTATTTTTCCTTCTTACATTTATGGTTAACATCCAATGGCCCAACATGGTCCACTGAGAGACATAATAGTGAGGTGGTTTAGGGCACCTGAGCCAGGTGATCTGTTCAAATCCTGACTCTCCCATGTATTACCTGCATGTCCTTGGGTGGGCTATTTAACTGCTCTGTGCCTCAGTTTCCTTATCTATAAAATAGGCTTATTGGGAGGATTAAATAAGTTAATAATAGGTCTAAAACATGTAGAACATGAGAGTTCCCTAGTGGACCAGGGGTTGGGACTTGGCGCTTTCACTGCCCAGGGCCCGGGTCGGGGAACTAAGATCCCGTGGGCAGCATGGCCAAAAAATAAAAATAAAAAATTACATGTAAAAATTCAAACCATTTAGAAATTTATTTTTAAAAACTAAAAAATCTCACTTAGGTTCCTCCCCTCTCCCTTAAACTTCACTCCCCTCTCCACAGGCCACGATTAAAGTTAACTTGTGATGATCCTTCAAGAGTTTTTAACTGATTTTTTAAAAATCATGGGAATATAATTTACTCGTTATTTGGCAACTGGTTTCTCTCAACAGTGCAGCTAGGAGGTATTTCCAGGTCCCTAGTCTACCTCTTTGTTCCTATGGGCTTCCCAATATGCCCACAGCACAATTCACTTAACCCATGTCTTTTTTTTTTTTTTTAACATCTTTATTGGAGTATAATTGCTTTACAATGGTGTGTTAGTTTCTGCTTTATAACAACGTGAATCAGCTATACATATACATACGTTTCCATATCTCTTCCCTCTTGCGTCTCCCTCCCTCCCACCCTCTGTATCCCACCGCTCTAGGTGGACACAAAGCACCGAGCTGATCTCCCTGTGCTATGCGGCTGCTTCCCACTAGCTATCTATTTTACGTTTGGTAGTGTATATATGTCCATGCCACTCTCTCACTTTAACCCATGTCTTATTGATGGATATTTGGGGTTTTTCCAATTGTCCACTATTATGTTCCCTTTTCACTCATTCTTTTCTTTGTGTAATTCAAAACCATCAAGCTGAAACTTAGCAGGGCTTCCTCATTTCACAATCATAGCTTATTTCCTATTGAGCAAAGCTTCTTCCTCAGGTCAGCTCTTGCCACACCCCTAAGGGTGGGGGGCTTTTTCCACAGAAAGAAGAAGTGGAATTATCTATCCTGGGCCTTAGGAGCAAACGTGCTCATTCTCTTGACAGCCACGCCCATGCTGCTTGGCCCACGAAGCACTGCTGCCCCTGGGGCTCCTGAAGAGCTTAATAACCTGAAACAACAAAATCAATGTCACTTTGCCTCCAGTGCGGTTGGTAAGTTGTAATAGATGTGGAAACAGACAGGACGCCTTCCCATGACATACACCACCTCATGGAAGAGAGGGGTGTTCCAGGGTGAGTCTGTTTCCTCAGTGTCATTCCAGTATACGCTCCTGTTTTCAGGGGCCACTGGCGGTATGGTTCCCTGTCGTAAATGCTCTTTCCTCTCCCTTCGAGGATGAACTGAAATCTGACCCCTTTTTTTGAAGCTTTCCCAATTGCTCCCGCCTATAATAGTACTTCCCTTTTCTGAATTTCTTCAGCAAGAATGGCTTCTAAGTGCAGAACACCTTGTGAGGGTGAACCCCTGGGCCACAGAACCAGGGATTGTGGGGAGGTTTGAGATAGAAGGCCATCGTATACCTGAATCTCATAGAAATAACATAGTTATAAGAGGAGAGGCCTATAAGCAGAGAGACACTATGGGATATACTGGAGTCAATATGTACGAAAGGGAAGTGTAGATTAGAAGCATGTATACCCACGGCAAGAAAGAAGGAGAGCAAGAGTCTAGTGCAGTGTCCTCAAAATGCAGTCTGGGAAATTTGTTAGAAATGCAAATTCTTAGACCCCTCTGCAGACCTACTGAGTCAGAAACTCTAAGGGTGGAGCCCATCAATCTGTTTTGACAAGCCCTCCAGGTGAGTCTGATTCACTGGGAAGTTTGAGAACCAGTGGTAGCAAAGAAGAGACTTTTGCAACTGAAAATCTCGGGAGAAGTAGAGCAGCTAGAGGGGACTCCAGGTGCTGCTTATGCTTCACCCACTGTCAGCTGCTGCAATGTGGATCTGGTGGTAGGAAGTGGAGGAACAAATCCAAGTGACACATGGTCCTTCCCTTCAAGATGGGATGCATAAATAAGACAGCAGTCCTACAAAGTGAGATGGACTCTGTGCCATAGTAATGGTTGAGACCAGTGGTTCCCAACTGAGGTGCCTTGGGGAAGCCAGTCTGTTACAAATACAGATTCCTAGATCCCACCCTGAGAGATTCTGATTCGCATCTAAGGAGTGACTGAGTCTATACTTTTAAAAGCTGCTCAAATTTTTATGACAACTATAAAGAGAAGCCTGGTTTGGGAAGCCTTGTTATAAATAGTGGTAACAAGGAGGTTCTGAGTAGGGAGGGGAGAACTCAAGCCTGGGGTGGCAGGGAAACTCCACCTAGTAGGAAGGGATAAGCGCCCCTCCAAGAGCCTGTGCCGGTCACGTATTTCCTGGAGGGCCTGCAGGGACAGGAGAATTACCGCCGTCTGGGGCTAAAGTTCTGCCTGAAACTTGGCCCCAGGATTTCTCCCCTCCGTGCCAGATGTGGAGGCTGATGGAGGAGACACGACAGGAGGATGGCTTTTGAGAAAAGGGCAAGTGATGAAGGCTTAAAGGTTAATGTTAATTATCCAGCAAATTGTCAGACCTTCTCAAGGGCTACTAACCAAAAGACTGAGACTGCTTTTTTTTCTTAAGGGAAGTGGGGGTGGGAGGGACGATTTAGAAAGCTCCAGAAGTGATTGAGCTCAGACAAAACTAGGATTTATCTAGTCCCTGCTCTAGACTGCTCTCTGACAGTCGTGTCCTAAGAGAGGGGGTGTGGGGTCACCACCTGAGTTGGTGATAAAGCCATCATCTCCAATGGTCTTCAAAAGTTGATTTTATAAGCAGAGCTTTAAGAAATATCTCGCGTGGAACTCTGTTTTTCTAAAATTATTATTTATTTATTTTATTTTTGGCTGTGTTAGGTCTTCATTTCTGTGCAAGGGCTTTCTCTAGTTGCGGCGAGCGGGGGCCACTCTTCTTTGTGGTGCACGGGCCTCTCACTGTCGCGGCCTCTCACTGTCGCGGCCTCTCACTGTCGCGGCCTCTCACTGTCGCGGAGCACAAGCTCCAGACGCGCAGGCTCAGTAGTTGTGGCTCACAGGCTTAGTTGCTCCGCGGCATGTGGGATCTTCCCAGACCAGGGCTCGAACCCGTGTCCCCTGCATTGGCAGGCAGATTCTCAACCACTGCGCCACCAGGGAAGCCCCTCAAGTGGAACTCTGAAATGGGTTAAACTTGGAAACATAAGGACTGAGCTGCTGTGGTTAAGTTGGGGGTCCAGTTCCCACGTCCTTGGTCTCCTTCCTTTCTATCACTCAGGAACAATTACCATTCCCCACCCCTCCCCTAGTCCGGCTCCCTGGGATGACACTCCCTAGAGAGCGGTGTGAAAAAGACTGATCTGGTTGACCTCCTATCCAGAGCCTCGAGAGACTGCTTTCAGGGACAGCCAGATCACTACTGCACAAAGTCATCCTTCCTACTGCTGGAAGCTTTGACCCTCAGAGATTTCTTCCTTTTACTGAGGTGAGAACTGCTCCCTAAACTTCCACCCACTGTGCCTAATTTTTCCCTCCGGAAGTACTGCTACATTCTTCCACATGAAAGGTCTTTAAATAAATGTTCATAAAGACCATCTTCTCTTTTCCAGGCAAAAGCCTCACCACGTCTTCCAATAGATTCTCGTGTGACGTGGTCATTCCCTGCGGAACGTACTCCAGTTGGTCCATGTCCCCTTTAAGATAAGGCTCCTGAAGGAGAAATTTGGCTCCAGACAGGATCTGGCCGGGGCGGTGTGCATCGGGGCCATTCTTCCCCTTGATCTGGACATTAAGCCGCAATTAGTGCAGTGTGGGATTACATTAGCTTCCTTGGCAGCCACTCTCCAGTCTGTTCATACTGAATCTGCTGTCTACGAAACCTCCTCTGTTTCACGTTAATTGCTATTAAGTGAATTCTTTCCCATCCTGTGCTCCTGCAGTCGACATTTCTTAATGTAAGAGCTGGACGTTACTTTTAGCTCCATAAAATTTCATCCTCTTGGTTTTAGTCCAGTCATGAAAAATATTTTAAAATCTTGATTCTGTTTTTCAATGGCTATTACTTCCCAGCCTTAGTTGCCTTGAATTTTTTTTTTTTTTTTTTTGCCTTGAATTTTAGTGTTACTTTTGTACATCTGGAAGGCTGCTAACATATATCTGGAGCTTAGCGGGGAGGCGGAGGCGAGAAACACTTTTTTTAAACTTCCACTTACTGAGTACACTCTTATTTAATCTTTCATCTTTATACTGGCCCAGTGAAAACAGATACTAATATTGCATTTTATAAAGGAGGAAACTAAGGGGAAGGGAGGAAAATGAAGATCTTCCTCAGTTATCAGTCTCTGACTACTGGGCATGCAGCTGCTTCTACGCATGCACTCACACATGCAAGTTACGTAAGCTCCACCCCGTGGTCTTAAAGGAAGGTTTGGGCTCAGCTGTGACTAATAGGCTTATTTCCAAAGGGTGGAAACAAGAAAAACTAACTCCTGGGTCCTTCTTCTTAGAGTGACATCTCATTAGCCTTTTGAAGAAAATGAAGTCAGGCATAGGAATGGATGAAAATTGGAAAGAGCTAGGAAAAGATGAAGTTGGATTTTAAAAGTAAAGCTTATTGAGCATATAATGCCATTAAATGTGACTTGGTCATGCAGGTGTTTTAGTTACAGGATCTTGGAATTTGCATTTGTGGCTTTATCAGGCTGATAGAATTTTTTTCCTTGTCTTTTTAGATGCTGCAGGAGGAAGCGATGATTAAGTGAAGGATTTTCCCCACATTACCCTACTTTAATTTATCTTCACAGCATTTATGATCACATGATACTTTTCTTATTTACTTATTTCTCCCTACTGAAATGTGAGCTCCGTAAAAGCAGGGTCCTGTCTGCCTTGTTCTCCTCTGGTATCCCTATTACCTAGAATAGTGCTCGGCACATATTAAGTGTTTAAAATGAATGAATCTAAGTATGACACAGAAAACCTAGCATTTTATTTTATTATTTTTTTTTTTTTTATAAATTTATTTATTTATTTATTTATGGCTGTGTTGGGTCTTCGTTTCTGTGCGAGGGCTTTCTCTAGTTGTGGCAAGTGGGGGCCAGTCTTCATCGCGGTGCGCGGGCCTCTCACTATCGCGGCCTCTTTTATTGCGGAGCACAGGCTCCAGACACGCAGGCTCAGCAATTGTGGCTCACGGGCTTAAGTTGCCCCGCGGCATGTGGGATTTTCCCAGACCAGGGCTCGAACCCGTGTCCCCTGCATTGGCAGGTGGATTCTTAACCACTGCGCCACCAGGGACGCCCCAAACCTAGCATTTTAAAAAGAGTATTTAAAAACAACGTACAAGGCTGAGCAAGACTCACCCCGAACTCACCCTGGATGTAGATGTAGGCACATTGTTTAAATTTTAAGAAAATGCTACTAACATCCTTCCAGGGCCAGGTCAAAGCTACTTTTTGATAAATTTTTAAAAATGTACTGCCCTCTGATGGTAGTGGGGGGGTGGTTAATTTTAATTTTTGCAGCAGTAGTTGGACATGCCAGTTCCCTAAGACCAAACTATGACTTTGGGTAATGGCAAAACCAAGGTGTGGCCTGGGAGGGCCTGTAAAATACACAATGTGTTTGCTGTGCATATTCAAGACAATTCCCCTAGCTACTGCTCCTACTTACTCCCAAACTTTCCAACCACGTTGCTGTCTCCAGCCCTCTCATTCTGGGGTCCCACTGGTCAGCTTGGCAGTGCTAGGGTGGGCCTGCTCAGAGATGGTGTCGGAAAGATAGTGACACCGCTTGCTTGCTTGGGCCTGCTAGGACCCTAAGAGGTGTGAGCCCTCATATGGCAATTGTCCTTTATTTGTCTAGCTTCTCAACTTGGCCTCTTTCTCTTTTGCCTCAAGTTTTCGGCTCTTTCCTGCCTCCTGTTCCTAGCTCCTCTCATAGGTGGAAATGTCAGATTTGAAAGTTTAAAAAATGTCAGCACATTATATCAAAAGCATGTTTCCAAAGTCTAAAAAGATGTTAATCCTTTTATCATAAGGGCTATCAGGTGTCAAAGCATCATTTTCAAAATTTTTAAAACGTAATTCTCATAACCAATATCAAATGAACACATGCTAAGATTCATTAACTCATTGATGAAGGGGACCAATAAGATGGTAAAGCTGGTCCCAAAAGTATTTTGAAGGACTAAGTGTTTATAGGTTTTCACAAAGGAATGTTAGAATAAGACTGCTAGGTTAGATACAAAAGTGGTTAATGGGACTTCCCTGGTGGCACAGTGGTTAAGAATCCGCCTGCCAATGCAGGGGACATGGTTCGAGCCCTGGTCCGGGAAGATCCCACATGCCGCGGAGCAACTAAGCCCGTGCACCACAACTACTGAGTCTGTGCTCTAGATCTTGCGTGCTGCAACTACTGAGCCTGTGAGCCACAACTACTGAAGCCCACATGCCTAGAGCCCATGCTCTGCAACAAGAGAAGCCACTGCAATGAGAAGCCCATGCACCACAACGAAGAGTAACCCCCGCTCGCCGCAACCAGAGAAAGCCTGCGCGCAGCAACGAAGACCCAATGCAGCCAAAAATAAATAAATAAATAAATAAAATAAAATTAAAAAAAAAAAAAAAAAAAAAAAGTGGTTAATGTCCTATAGGCAAGTAAACTTATAGGTTATCTTCTTTACTGGACAGAAAATTTCATGTTAACAGTGTTTGGGTTCCAATCAAATAGTAAACCTCAAAGTCAAACACTGATACATTGTCCTAGAAAATTAAGCAATCTTTGGAAAAGCTTCTACACAATGCTGTAGTATAATATTGAAAAGACATGTGGCCCTCATGTTTTGCCTTATTTTAAGTTTGGGATAATTTTTCATAACACAAGTTTTTTTTCATATACATATTAATATAAAGTTTATATGTATTTCTCCTGTTAGTCTTTTCCCTGTTTTGGACCGTGTTAGTATTTTTCAAATGTTGAACAGTGGATAATGAGAGAGAAAACATAAATCTCACAAAACTTCTTTTGTTTCTAGTTGATAACTCTAATTTCAGGATGAAAGTGTTTGGTGTAGAGTGGAGGGAAAGAGGGAAATTGAGAGAAGAGTTTAAAGGTTTTGGCTAAAGTGAACTTTGAGGATTACATTAGGATTTTAATTTATCCATTTTATTATGGTTCATTATCAGACATAATAGATACCTCTAAGTTTCTTGTTGGTGGAGAATCCATCAGACCCAAAACATGAAAATTATGTAGTACCCAGTATCTAATAACAGGGAAGAGGAACAGTGGAATCAACAAGTATTTAATGATAGTGATGACAGTTGCTTGGCTCTGGTTAAGATTTCCTTTTAAGTGTAGAGGCACATGGTAATTTTGCTGTCCCAGCTATGTAATGCTACTATTAACAAGGTCAAGATGGCAGCCTAATGGAATTTGCTAACCTAAGAGTTCTTACCAGAAACTGAAAGTTCCTGGATCCATAATCATGCATTAGGGTGTCCATATCTAGGTTAGGAACAAGGATCATTCATTCAGTTTAAAGAAAATCCTGTCTTGAACAGGTACTGCTAATTTTTTGTTGTTGTTGTTTGTTTTTGCTTCTGGTGGAACACATATAGGAACTTTTTTCTGACTTAAAAAAAAAAAAAACCCTCAAATCTTTTATCATTTTCTCCTCTGTACCTTTTCTCTCCCTCTTCCTAAACATGTAATATTAATTCCATCCTTTTACATTTTCTTCTTCAAATTATTGATGCAGTTGCCCAAAACCATAGTAAGCATTTCATACCTACCCAAATGACTAGGAACTGGCTGAGTTTCTTCTTCCCTTTGCCCTTCATCGGTCACTATTCCCAGGATCTTTCAGCACCTGGTCTACTGCTCCTCCAGACTCCTTATTTTCACAAGGCTCCATAACTTTTTGGATTTTATGGATTTCCCTCTCTATCAGTCTTGGTCTGTCAAATTCAGATGCTGGATCTCATCACCACTAGGACTTACTAAACTTCTGAGATCTCTTAACTCAGAATATCAGTTCTCTAACCCAATTGCTTTATTGTTTTCTCCCAAGCTCACCTGTCACAACTTGCCAGATCTGCCTTCTGATGCCACCCTTTCTAGTACTTTTCATTGCTCAGCCCCTCCCATTTGACTCAGTTTCTCCTGGCTCCACAGGACTCCACCCAGCCTTAGATTCCAAGGTCCACGGCTTTGTACTGCCTTTGCCAGTTGCCTAGCCTTCCTCACTCTCTTGTGCTTTGCTCTGTCCACTGTATCAGTCTCTTCCCAGAGATGTGATTCTCTTTGTTCTGCCCTCATTAATGATCAGCATCATCCTCAGGCTGGCCACAAAATGACTGCAGTATTTCCAGGTGTCACACTCAGATACAACCATGTCCAGAGAAATAGAGGAGACTCCTTTTCTCCAAAAAATAGTGAACACCGATTTCACAGGTCCTTGTAGATCCCCCTTCACATCTCATTGGCTAGAACTGAGTAACATGCCCATCTCTAAACCAATCATAGACAATGAAATGGAACTACTGGGATTTATTGAGACCAAACGGTCTTTGCCTCTAGATCTGAGACTTATGTGGGAGGGATTATACCTGAACAAACAGTATTGGACCTCTGCAGGCAGTGGAGGAAGTGAAAGGATGTTGAGTAGGTAATCTGCTATATAACAGTATCTGCTACAATGTGAAATGGTGAACCACTGAGAGGATTTTATAGCCATAAAAGCTAAAACTTTTGAGCTTGAAGGTTGATTGTTCATTCAGCCAGTAACACTCTTGTAAACTTGGCCAGGGGAAGTTCTTTTGTTAGTTTGTTTCTAGGAGAGAGGAGGTGAGGGTAGGGGAGATCCTTTTCAGTTTGTGACCCCTGGGTTGTAGGTTTTCATTTGACTCCCCACAGTCTACTTTCTCCTTCTATGTTGAACACATCCAACCTCACCCTTCCATCTGAACAAAGCTCCTTCTTTTTCTTTCTTTCTTTCTTTCTTTCTCTCTTTCCTTCTTTCTTTCTTTCCTTCTTTCCTTCTTTCTTTCTTTCCTTCTTTCTTTCTTTCCTTCTTTCCTTCTTTCTTTCTTTCATTCTTTCCTTCTTTCCTTCTTTCTTTCTTTCCTTCTTTCCTTCTTTCTTTCTTTCCTTCTTTCTTTCTTTCCTTCTTTCTTTCTTTCTTTCTTTCCTCCTTTCCTTCTTTCTTTCTATCCTTCCTTCCTTCTTTCTTTCCTTCCTTCCTTCGTCCTTCCTCCCTCCCTCCCTCCCTCTCTTTCTTTCTTTCTTTCTATTTTTGGCTGTGTCAGGTCTTAGTTGTGGCACGTGGGATCTTCATTGTGGCAGGCGGGATCTCTCATTGTGGCGCTCAGGCTCTTTGTTGTGGTGCACGGACTTCTCTCTAGTTGTGGCCTGCAGGTTTTCTCTCTCTCATTGTGGCTTGCGGGCTCCAGAGCACGTGGGCTCTGTAGTTTGTGGCACACAGGCTCTCTAGTTGAGGCGCACAGGCTCAGTAGTTGCCACGCGTGGGCTTAGTTCCTCCGTGGCATGTGGGATTTTAGTTCCCCAACCAGGGCTCGAACCCACGTCCCCTGCATTGGAAGGTGTATTCTCTACTGCTGGACTACCAGGGAAGTTCTCTCCTTCTTAATGAAATAAAAAATCACATTTTAAGGCAAGACAAGAAAAATTTAAACATAAAGTTTTTCAGGGACTTCCCTGGTGGTGCAGTGGTTAAGAATTCACCTGCCAATGCAGGGGACATGGGTTCGAGCCCTGGTCTGGGAAGATCCCACATGCCGCGGAGCAACTAAGCCTGTGCACCACAACTACTGAGCCTGTGCTCTAGAGCCTGCGAGCCACAACTATTGAGCCTGTGCACCACAACTACTGAAACCTGCACGCCTAGAACCCGTGCTCCACAACAGGAGAAGCCACCGCAATGAGAAGCCCATGCACTGCAACAAAGAGTAGCCCCCGCTCGCTGCAACTAGAGAAAGCCTGTGAGCGGCAACGAAGACCCAACGCAGCCAAAAATAAAATAAATAAATAAATTTTAAAAAAAATAGTGATTGGTCAGGGACCTATACTCAATATTTTGTAATAACCTATATGTGAAAAGAATCTAAAAAAGAATATATATGTGTGTGTGTGTGTGTGTGTGTGTGTGTAACTGAATCACTTTGCTGTAAACCTGAAATTAACACATTATAAATCAACCATACTTCAATAAATATAAATAAATAAATATTAAAAAAAAAAAAGATAGTGATTGGTGCAGAACAGACTGGTCAGACAACCTGGGGAGATACTGGGCCACACTTCATGGAGGTCCTTAGCTTAAATACTTACTTATGACCTTATTAATGTTACTAGCTGTATTACTTGTATTCTGCCTATTTTACAAGATTATTATTTCTTGCATTAGCAAATATGTGACTGAGCCTCAGATAAAATTAATGACGCCTAAGTGACCTGAAATGATTGACCAATATATATAGTCCTATAAGACCAATGACTGTAATAGTGTAACTCTAGATACGGGAAGAAGCAACAAGAGGGAGCCATTTCCTGGACCATAACAGACTAGTAAGACAGGCAATCCAGAGGCTTTTGGCTGCTGTTAACAGGGCATAGTGCAGTAATAGCACATGGAGTGGCCTATCAATGAAATCCTCGCCTGACCTGGGAATGAGCATTCCTAGTGCTCTGGAACAAATTGGTCACCAAATGCCTCCCAAACCTTGGTCGAAATTAAGACCGAAAGGGAAGTGATCGATAAACAAAGAATGTTGAGACCTCCCTGGTGGTCCAGTGGTTAGGACTCCGTGCTCCCAATGCAGGGTCTGGCTTCGATCCCTGGTTGGGGAACTAAGATCCCACATACTGCAACTAAGCCTGAGCCCTGCAACTACTGAGCCCACTCTCTGCATGCCACAACTAGAGAGCCTGCATGCTGCCAGGAAGACCCAGTGCAGCCAAAATAAAAAAAAGAAAGAAAGAAAGAAAAAAAGAAAGAATGAAAGAAAGAAAGGAAGGAAGGAGGGAAGGAAGGAAGGAAGGAAGGAAGGAAGGAAGGAAGGAAGAAAGAAAGAAAGAAAGAAAGAAAGAAAGAAAGAAAGAAAGAAAGAAAGAAAGAAAGAAAACGTTGCCCACCATTGAGTTCAAGAATCAAGTCCTTAACTGCTACAGTCACTGACCTATAATACACCCTGAAATGAATTCAGGGTGAAAGATCAGGATGAGGCACTCTGTGCTCTAGGAAAACTGACAGAACTGGCCCTCAGCTAGATATTTTCAGGAGAAATTTTTTATAAACCCGGATTCTTGCATCTTCCCATACTTAGAAAAGCACTAAAACCATTAACTAAGGTGTCTATTCCCCATGGCTAGTAGCAACCTTCTACTGAGATGTGTGCTTGGTTGCACATATCTCTTTCACCAAAATCTCCTTACCTCTTTCAAACAGTTCTCAGAGCTCTCTGAGAGACTGCCTCCTGGGTTATAATACACAGTTTTGTTCGAATAAAATTTTCCATTTCTTTCTTAGATGGGCTATGGATTAATTTTTTTCATCGACATGGTCGCCCTTCATTTTCACCTTAACTACTCACTCTTACCCCGGCTTCTCCTCAGTCTCACTATAATCTGATGGCTCTGCTTGGCTCATTAAGAAGAAGACTGGACTTCCCTGGTGGCACAGTGGTTAAGAATCTGCCTACCAACGCAGGGGACATGGGTTCAAACCCTGGTCCAGGAAGATCCCACGTGCCACAGAGCAACTAAGCCCGTGTGCCACAACTACTGAGCCCGTGTGCTGCAACTACTGAAACACGCGTGCCTAGAGCCCATGCTCCACAACAAGAGAAGCCACTGCAATGAGAAGCCCGCACACCGCAATGAAGAGTAGCCCCCACTGCTCGCCACAACTAGAGAAAGTCCACGTGCAGTAACGAAGACCCAACACAGCCGAAAATTAATTAATTAATTAAAACAAAAGAAAAGAAGACTGAAATCATGAACCTGCCCCTGACATCATAACTGGCCTATCATCAGTCTTCTCTCTTATTCTTCCCTTTCCTTTATTTTTTTATAAAATTTTATTGGAGTATGGTTGATTTACAATTTTGTGTTAGTTTCAGGTGTATAGCAAAGTGAATCAATTATACATATACATATATCCACTGTTTTTTAGATTCTTTTCCCATGTAGGTCATTACAGAGTATTGAGTAGAGTTCCCTGTGCTATACAGTAGGTCCTTATTAGTTATCTATTTTATATATAGTAGTGCGTATATGTCAATCCCAACCTCACAATTTATCCCTCCCCAGCCACCCTGCTTTCCCCCCTAGTAACCATAAGCTTGTTTTCTACATCTGTGACTCGATTTCTGTTTTGTAGATAAGTTTATTTGTACCATTTTTTAGGATTCCACATATAAGTGGTATCATACGATGTTTGTCTTTCTCTGTCTGACTTACTTCACTCAGTATGACAATCTCTAGGTCCATCCATGTTGCTGCAAATGGCAATATTTCATTCTTTTTTATGGCTGAGTAATACTCCATGGTATATATGTACCACATCTTCTTTATCCATTCCTCTGTGATGGACATTTAGGTTGCTTCCATGTCCTGGCTATTGTAAATAGTGCTGCAATGAACATTGGGGTGTGTGTGTCTTTTTGAATTATGGTTTTCTCTGGGTATATGCCCAGTAGTGGGATTGCTGGGTCATATGGTAATTCTATTTTCAGCTTTTTAAGGAATCTCCATACTGTCCTCCATAGTGGCTGCATCAATTTATATTCCCACCAGCAGTGCAGGAGGGTTCCCTTTGCTCCACACCCTCTCCAGCCTTTATTATTTGTAGACTTTAAAAAAAAATTTTTTTTTTATTCATTTATTTTTGGCTGTGTTGGGTCTTCGTTGCTGCACATGGGCTTTCTCTAGTTGCGGCGAGCAGGGGCTACTCTTCATTGTGATGAGCAGGGGCTACTCTTCATTGCGGTGTGGGGGCTTCTCGTTGTGGTGGCTTCTCTTGTTGGGGAGCATGGGCTCTAGGCGCACAGGCTTCAGTAGTTGTGGTGCATGGGCTCAGTAGTTGTGGCTCACGGGCTCTAGAGCACAGGCTCAGTAGTTGTGGTGCACAGGCTTAGTTGCTCCATGGTATGTGGGATCTTCCGGACCAGGGCTCGAACCCGTGTCCCCTGCATTGGCAGGCAGATTCCTAACCACTGTACCACCAGGGAAGTCCCTATTTGTAGACTTTTTGATGATGGCCATTCTGACTGGTGTGAGGTGATACCTCATTGTAGTTTTGATTTACATTTCTCTAAGAATTAGTGATATTCAGCTTTTCATGTGCTTTTTGGTCATTTGTACGTCTTCTTTGGAGAAAAGTCTATTTAAATCTTCTGCCCATTTCTTTTATTGGGTTGTTTGTTTTTTGTTTTTTTTTTTATATTGAGTTGCATGAGCTTTCCCTTTCCTTTAAAGCTGCCCCTTTCCAGATGTCTTGGGAGCTTCCACAAAATAAATACTCAAAAAGTGTTTATTGAATGAATGCATTTATTCCATCCCTTCTCCAATCTTTTTCAATCTCCATCTCTATGTGGGTTTGAAGAGGTTTTGTGCATATGTTTGACCCTTCTTGTTTGTTCTTAGAACAAATGACCTGTAGATGTTGATTCTATTCTATTTCCTATTTTTAAAACAGCTTTATTGAGGTATAATTTATATACCTCAATATATATACCACAAAATTCACCTGTTTTTAAGTGCACAAAATCAATGATTTTGGTGAAATGTCTAGGCAAATCTTTTGCTCATTTAAAAACTGGGTTGTTTTTCCTATCATTGACTTGTAAGGGTTCTTTATATATGCTGGATACAAGTTCTTTTTCAGATATATGATCTGCAGATATTTTTCTCAGTCTGTGGATTGACTTTTTATGTTCTCAATGTTGTCTTTGAAGTATAAAATTTAAAATTTTTGATGAAGTCCAATATATCATTTTTTTTTCTTCTATAGATCATACTTTTGGTTTCAATTCTAAGACCTCTTTGCCTAACCTAAGTGTTATGGACTGAATGTATCTGCTCTTCCAAAATTAATTTGTTGAAACTCTACCCCTCAATGTGATGGTATTAGGAGGTGGGGACTTTGGGATGTGATTAGGATTAGATGAAATCATGAGGGTGAAGCTCTCATGAATGGGATTAGTGCCCCTAAAAGAGTCAGAAGAGGGGACTTCCCTGATGGCGCAGTGGTTAAGAATCTGCCTGCCAATGCAGAGGACATGGGTTCGAGCCCTGGTCCAGGAAGATCCCACATGCCACGGAGCAACGAAGCCCATGTGCTACAACTACTGAGCCTGCGCTCTAGAGCCTGCGAACCACAACTACTGAGCCCACGAGCCACAATTACTGAGCCCACGTGCCACAACTACTGAAGCCTGCGTGCCTAGAGCCCGTGCTCCGCAACAAGAGAAGCCACCGCAATGAGAAGTCAGCGCACCACAATGAAGAGTAGCCCCCGCTCGCCGCAACTAGAGAGAGCCCGCACGCAGCAACGCAGACCCAACACAGCCAAAAATAAATAAATAAATACATTAAAAAAAAAAAAAAGAGTCAGAAGAGAGCTTGTTTGCTATTCTCTGTTCTCCACCATGTGAGGATACAACCAGAAGTTGATAGTCTGCAACCTGGAAGAGGGTTCTCACCAGAAACTGACCATGCTGGCACCCTGATCTTGGACTTCCAGTCTCCAGAACTATGAGAAATAAATTTCTGTTTTTTTATAGTCCACCCAGTTTATAGTATTTTGTTATAGCAGCCTGATCTGGCTAAAACACCAAGGTCATAGAGATTTTCTCTTTTATTTTCTTCTAAAAGTTGTAGTTTTAGCTTTTTTCATATAGGTGTATGATCTATTTCCTTTTTAATATCCTGCAACTTCCATCCTAATTACTCCCTTCAAGATTCATCCTTGAATATTAATAGAGACCTACTTGCCTTTCCTCAATTTTCACCCGCTGCTTTTGTCAAAATATTAGATAGGTGATTAAATAACTACAAAAAACTTGGTGAATAAAATAGTCCCCAAAGTACAAGGGGACAGATCTGATGAACTTCTCAGGACATAATGTTTACAGTGACCACTCACAGTACTTTGACATACAGGGTGCTTGAGTCATACTTGCTTAATTGAGAAATAGAAAAAAAACCTTTAGATCAATTCTTGGGCTGATCCAGGGATTCACATACAATCTTTTTTTTTTTTTTTTTTAATTTTTATGTATTTATTTTTGGCTGTGTTGGATCTTCGTTTCTGTGCGAGGGCTTTTTTCTCTAGTTGCGGCGAGCGGGGGCCACTCTTCATCGCGGTGCGCGGGACTCTCACCATCGCGGCCTCTCTTGTTGCGGAGCACAGGCTCCAGACGCGCAGGCTCAGCAGTTGTGGCTCACGGGCCCAGTTGCTCCGCGGCACGTGGGATCCTCCCAGACCAGGGCTCGAACCCGTGTCCCCTGCATTGGCAGGCAGATTCTCGACCACTGCACCGCCAGGGAAGCCCCACATACAATCTTTAGTTAAGAGTACAGTACACTAAGAGGTCCAAACTGAATTGCATTTCCAGGTTCACATGTGAACAAACCTTCACCACTCAATGAACCAGAGATTCTAGGGATCCAACAGACTGAGGATAACCCAGGGCCAAATTGAATATTCAGAGCAGCTCTCAAAGTATTGAGCTTCATAGCCTGAGCATACATCTCTACACTTGGATTAGAGCCAGATCAGCTCTAAAGGGGATGGGGTGGGGTTGGGAGGGAGAGGGGAGGACGGTGGTTAGATTTATCTAACAAACTAAATGAGCTAAAATTTGGTTAGATGCCATATTAGGTAAAGAAAGACAAGGCGATGTGTTTTCTTGTCTTAGTATCATGGAGCCTTACGTACGTTGACAGACTGCAGAGAAAGCCAGCAGAGAATGAAGCTGAAAATGAGAAAGACAGGGGCAGAGAGAGAGAAAGAATAATTGATAAAGCCGGGTCATAAGAGAAGATGGAATCCAGAGCCCTCTAGGGAAGCTAATTTCTCTACGGAGTGGGAATTGAGAGAAGGTGAGGGAAAATATTCCCCTTTCACTTTTACACTCTGGTATTTGCCTAAAAATTTAAGATAATGAACAGTGAATATGTATTAACTCTATAATAGAAAAAACACTTAAAAGAGCTCAGCAGAAGAATTAGCTTTGAACAAGTTACACGGAGGAAAAATCGCAATAGCTACTCAGCTCATATGCTCACCCCCTTCTGCTCTAGTTAGTCAGTACCTCTATTACACATGTTAGTTTTGTTGCTTTGGCTGAACTATGTTAACAACTCAAAGGCGGAAGTTATGGCCCATTTTGTATCTTTCTATAGCTCTTAATTTAGTGAACATAGATGTACTCGATAAACATTGGATTATCCCCAAAACATGGATTGGGAAGTGTGGGGCAGATGACATTAACATAATCAAAAGATAATTATTTTGATACATATGGAAAATTTGTATATGATAAAGGATGAATTTCAAGTCAGTGTAGGGAAAGATAGGTAATTCAATAGATAGTGGTGTTGGGACAGTGGGATGGGTATCTGGAAAAAAGTAATCTCATATTTTACAGCAAAATTAATTCCTGTATAGAAGAAATCATGGGATTAAAACAAAAAGTCTTGGAGTGAAAAATGCCTCCCTAAATATGACGCAAAAATGCAGAAGCATGGAGAAAAATATTGATCAATTAGACTTGGAAAAAATATCAAGTCAAAAAACAGATGACAAGGTGGAAATATCTGCAACTCATATCATAAACCAAGAACTATTTTCCTTAATAAATAACTTTTTACAAATCCATAAGAAAAAAACAAGTAACCCAATAGAAAACTGAGTGGACATAACATTTTTTATGTCATAAAAAATGGCTTATTTCATAAAAAGTGTATGAAGACGCTCAGTCTCACTCATAAGACATACTAATTAAAACTATGAGATACCATTTTTAAATTATAAAATTGACAAAGATCAAGTTTGATAACTCTGTCAATGAGCATGTGGGGAAAACAGGTACTCTTACGTATTTCTGATAGTTTAAATTGCTACAACCTTCATGGTAAGTACCGTGTGTTGGTAAAATACACTCCAACATCATCTCCTACCATTTTTCTTTTGCTCAATCTGTATTAGCCACATTGGCCACTTTACACTTACTCAAATATACCAAGCACACTCCAGCCCTGGGGGCCTATGCACTTATCATTCTCCGCTACCCCTGAAATGCACATCAAATTTTCCTTACCTCCTTCAGGCGTTTGCTCAAATGTCACCTCTTCAGTGAGGCCTTCTCTGAAGGCCCTATCAAAAATAGTGGCGCCCATACCATCATTCTCTTTTTACCCTGTTTTGAACTCTGAGCACTTATCATATGACATTATTCTATGTATATTTATTGTCTCTCCCCTCCAAGCAGACCGTAAACCTTGTAAAGGCAAGGACTTTGTTGTGCACACTGCTGCATCCCCACACTCTAGAACAGTACAGGCTCAGCATGTTGTAGGTGCTTATTAAGTACATTACTGAATGAATGAATGAATGAAACTCTTTGGAGGACAATCTGGCAATATCTATTAAAATTCAGGGTGCACATACCCAGCAATTCCCCTCCAGGCGTCATTTTTAGTTCAGCAAAATAGGGAATGTACAAGGTTATTTATTGTGGTATTGCTTGTAATAGTGAAAGGGGAAAACAGCCTAAGGTCAATTTTTAAAATGTATCATGTACATCTATACAGTGAAATAGTATGTAGTTATGGAAGGATCTCCAGTTCTGAAAATTGGTTTGCTACCTTTGACAAATATACATTTGAGACATGGCCATCTTAAGTCCTTGGTGATATCACTATAAGAATGATCTCTTTAATGAGGCTTTTAATGGTAAAGAGAGTAGGGATGGACAGGTGGAAAGAATGAGTAACTTTTATAGCTTTATTTAATGGGTATTAATTTCCTTGCAGAAAACAGGATTTCTACCAATTAAATAATATTCTAATATGAAGAAAGATATATCTGTACATATATAACCTTGTTCAACAAAGATCTTCTCTTTGGAGATACAAACTCATGAATAGGCCTAAACTGGCTGTACATATGTTCATTTATTATGGGTAGATTTCCCATTTTACAAACAAACCTCTTATTTATGGGAAGAGGTTCAGGGTTTCAGAATGTCTTTAGTACATATTTCCTGATACTGGGGCAGGGGGATGGGGCAGAATTCCCCTGCTATCCATCAGATTACATCCACTTGAAGCTGCAGGGCATTCTGCAGGGGTACTCTTCTACTCCAGAGTTAAATAGATATAAAGACAATGTATAAAGGATAATCCCCTGGCAACCATATATGCCCTCTGATCTTATCAAACTATAATTTGCTTACTGTTCCTCAAATAAAACGTTCTAATTCCTATCTCTTTACCAATCCCCTGCAACATCCCCCTTTTTTTCCTCCCAGTTTAATCTGGAATCCTATATAAACTTCTATCCAAATACTACCATTTCAAGGGCCAGGCAAAGTACCATCTTGCCACTGAAGGACAAAGTCCTCCCTGACTATTCTACCCTACTGTAATCTAGGTTCTGATCCTCTCTAGCCTTTATCAAGCATTTGGATCTAATGCTGCCTAATACCATTAAACTAGCTTTTCATAAGCTTTTGACTTATCTTCCAATTAGACTGTAAGCTCCTTAAAGGCAGATTCGTATATTCTGTTTTCCCTATATTCCATATGCACCTACATAGTAGATGCTCTACATATCTTTGTTTTGAAAAGTAACATGGTCAATCCAAACGTGAACCAATATGCATAGTGTTCTTTACAGATTTTTCTACAACCAATCTATGGTCTTGTATAAACATGGATTTTTTACTACCCGATAATTTTTGTTTTAGTTTTTGGTTATCAGGACTCATCAGCTGACTCTGTGTCCCAGCCACAGGACTGTAGTTGTTCGTCCTGTGGGAACTCCACTTCAATGTCATAAACAAAATTTGGATCATCCTTCTTCTTCTGATTTTTCTCAAAAAGTTCATCCATGATGCTCTTCCTTTTGGCAAGCTCCTTGTCATCTAGTTTGTTCAGGTCTTCCTCAGGATCAATGGTTGTTTCCCGCTGAATTTGTTCCATTGTTTCTGCCAAACTCTGCCCCCACAAGTAACCTCGTAAAAAACTGAATAACTTCTCTAGTTGCTTCAGGGATACCTGTTCCAGGTAACCCTTGTGTCGTGGATTATTCTTTAATTGTTCAGCAGCTCTGCTGCAATCTAGGAGGGAGAAACAAAACTATTATACCACACGCAACACCACAGACTATTCAGGGACCACAAGTTACTGAAACCATTACCTGTCATTATAGTCAACTAGCTAACTGGCTTTTGGGAATGAATTATTTCACAGAACTATTTCTTTATATACAGCTTTGAGTGTGATGGGGGAAGGAGGGATATATTTTTTATTTCTGTAACTTAAAATCACTTTGAGGAGATGTTAAATACTTTCAACTGGAGAAAATGTCTGAGAAGAAAAAGTAGTATTACAGCTTTAGATATTAGTACTGGTACCAAGAAAATATCAAGATTACAAATAAAAAACACATGGAGGGAGAGAAGGGAATTAATATTACTGAATAATGCTATCTCATTTAACCCACACTGCAGATCTCAAAGGGTGGGATTATCAATTTCCTTTTACAGATTAGGAAACTGATGCTCACCAAGATTAAGTAGTTTAGCCAAGATTTCACACCTACCCTGACAGTCACGACTTGAACCTTGTTCGGTCTAACTCTGAAGGCCATGTCATTCCATTACATGAGACTCAAATCATTCTTATAAACTGACTCAGTGAATATTTAAGATAGGAGGCAAGATAAAACATAAGATACCTGAATACTTTGAAAAGTTTCGGACTGGCATGATGCGCTGGCGACTTTTCCCCTTCATTTCATTCTCATAGATTAAGATAACAGCCGGAGGCTGGAACCTAATTCCACATTTCTTGGCAGTGCACATCATTCTCACATACACTTCACGGTAAATCAGAGGAAATCTGATGAAAATGTGTCAGTCGCGTAATGACTTCCTGCTAAAGGGGAAAAAAAATTAAGTGTTGGATAAATCACATTCTCCTCTACTTTTCCTCCCCAGCAGATCTGAATCTACTCCAGTTCTGGAGATGCATAGTCAGCTCAAGCTCAGTATTTCAAGAGCTACCTGGAAAGTTCAGTTTGGCCCCAAGTTATCTTTAGTCTACAGAATCCCTGGTTCATTGAGGGGTGTAGATTTGTTCACACATGAACCTAGAAATGCAGTTCAGTTTGGATCTCTTAGTGTACTGTACTCTTAACCAAAGACTGTATATGAACCTCTGAGTCAGCCCAAGAATCAACTTACAGGATCTTTTTTGTTTACCAATTAAACAAGTATGTACAAGCACCCTCTATGTCAACATACTACGAGTTTTTTAAGCTTATGTCCTGACGGGTTCACTAGACCAGACCTCTCTCCTTTGTACTTCCCCAATCATTCTACTCATTGAGTTTTTTGTAACTACTTACTTTATCACTTTTCTTTTCCTTCTATTCTATATGCTCGATGAGGGCAGGGGACATATCCACTGTTCACCACAATATCCCCAGCACAATACCTGGACTGTAGTAGGTATTCCATTGTTTAATTCAATGTGTTAATAGAAGACACAGCCCCTGTACATCCTCTAAGTGTTCACAGTTTAGAAATCTGATCAAAAAAGGCAGAATCAGCCTCCACATATTTGAGGCAATAAAGCTTACATGGCTTTTATTTCAACTTATTTGTCTCACTACATGATGTTTTTTCAGTTATAAGAAACATTTTATTTATTTATTACTTTTTAATCTTTATTGGAGTATAATTGTTTTA
Organism: Balaenoptera ricei; assembly: GCF_028023285.1. NCBI lineage: Eukaryota > Metazoa > Chordata > Mammalia > Artiodactyla > Balaenopteridae > Balaenoptera > Balaenoptera ricei. Next base: position 89,190,901 of record NC_082642.1, on the reverse strand, counting down.
CAATATATCAGTTTCTGCTGTACAACAAAGTGAATCATCTATATGTATACATATATCCCCATATCCCCTCCCTCTTGCGTCTCCCTCCCACCCTCCCTATCCCACCCCTCTAGGTCATCACAGTGTCGGCCTGATCTCCCTGTGCTATGCAGCAACTTCCCACTAGCCATCCATTTTACATTTGGTAGTGTACATAGCTCAGTGCTACTCTCTCACTTCATCCCAGCTTCCCCTTCCCCCGCTGTGTCCTCAAGTCTGTTCTCTATGTCTGCATCTTTATTCCTGCCCTGCCACTAGGTTCATCAGTACCGTTTTTTAAGATTCCATATATGTGTTAGCATACAGTATTTGAAACAACCATTTTAAAGGTTAATACTTTCCATTCCGTCTTCCCTTCCCTGCTCTCAATGCCAAAATATACTTAATTATAGGGACTGCTTTAGATATGACTATGATATTCTCAGAAAGATTTGCAAATGTCAAAGAACCTGGAGGTAAAGCAGCATAGGGATATCTTCATAAATTCAGTTCTGTTAGAGAATCACTAGGAACATGGTTACTTAATACATGTTCATTGTAGAAAACTGGGATGGGAGTGGGGAAGGGGGAGGAAGAAACATACAAAATAATCATCCCTGATTCCTTCCAGTCTTTCTAGGCATAGTTTTTTGTTTGTTTGTTTGTGGTTTTTTTTTTTTTTTTTTTTTTGGTTTGTTTTTTAGCTATAGTATTTTTTTTTTAGATTCAACTCAAGGGCTACTTTTTATTTATTTATTTTTAAATTTATGTATTAATTTATTTATTTTTGGCTGTGTTGGGTCTTCGCTTCTGTGCGAGGGCTTTCTCCAGCTGCGGCAAGCGGAGCCCACGCCTCATCGCGGTGCGCGGGCCTCCCACTGCCGCGGCCCCTCCTGCCGCGGAGCACGGGCTCCAGACGCACAGGCCCAGCAGCCGTGGCTCACGGGCCCAGCTGCTCCGCGGCATGTGGGATCCTCCCCGACCAGGGCTCGAACCCGTGTGCCCTGCACTGGCAGGCAGATTCCCAACCACTGCGCCACCAGGGAAGCCCTATAGTAAGTTTTTATATCATACATACTGTTTCCTACCTTTTAAATTTTTACAAAATTTTATTTTATGGAAGTATAGTTGACTTACAATGTTGTGTTAATTTCTGCTATACAGCAAAGTGATTCAGTAATAAATATAAATATATATATTCTTTTTCATATGCTTTTCCATTATGGTTTATCACAGGATATTGAATATAGTTCCCTGTGCTATACAGTAGGGCCTTGTTTATCCATTCTATATATGATAGTTTGCATCTGCTGATCCCAAACTCCCAATCCATCCTTCTCCTACGCCCCCTCCCCCTTGGCAACCACAAGTCCGTTCTCTATGTCTGTGAGTCTGTTTCTGTTTTGTAGATAAGTTCATTTGTGTCATAGTTTAGATTCCACATATAAGTGATATCATATGGTATTTGTCTTTCTCTTTTTTACCTCAGTATGATACTCTCTAGGTCCATCATGTAGCTGAAAATGGCATTATTTCATTTTTTTTAAGTCCTGCCTTTTAAATTTAACAACCTATGTAATTTTGCCATTAAATGTCTTTCTAAAATGCAAATTTTTATGACTGCAAATGTTTTGTCCTATGCATATACCATAATCTATATTATTCACCACTTACTATTGGATGTGAGAATTTTTACTTTTAGGAAATGGATCATACTGTGTTGGCTAAAAAGTTCGTTTGTTCCATAAGCTGGCTCTAGTAGCGCTTAGTTGTCTTTAACTTCATTCGAAAGTTTTGTTAGACTGTATTGTGACAGCTGTCATATCAGTGTGCATTAAAATTGGTGAATTTTTGTGTAGCCGTTTTAATATAGAAAATAGGGGGGAAAAGCAACATTTTCGGCATATTATGCTTTATTATTTCAAGAAAGGTAAAAACACAACTGAAACGCAAAAAAAGATTTGTGCATTGTATGGAGAAGGTGCTATGACTGATTGAACGTGTCAAAACTGATTTGCTAAGTTTCATGCTGGAGATTCCTCGCTGGATGATGCTCCACGGTCGGGTACACCAGTTGAAGTTGATAGCCATCAAATCGAGACATTAATTGAGAACAATCAACATTATACCACGTGGGAGATAGCCAACATACTCAAAATATCCAAATCAAGCACTGAAAATCATTTGCACCAGCTTGGTTATGTTAACCGCTTTGATGTTTGGGTTCCACGTAAGTTAAGCGAAAAAAACCTTCTTGACCGTATTTCCGAATGTGATTCTCTACTTAAACATAATGAAAACGTTCCATTTTTAAAACAAATTGTGATGAGCGATGAAAAGTGGGTACTGTACAATAATGTGGAATGGAAGAGATGGTGGGGCAAGCGACATGAACCACCACCATCCACACCAAAGGCTGGTCTTCATCCAAAGAAGGTGATGTTGTGTATATGGTGGGATTGGAAGGGAATCCTCTATTATGAGCTCCTTCCGCAAAACCAAACGATTAATTCCAACAAGTACTGCTCCCAATTAGACCAACTCAAAGCAGCACTCGACAAAAAGCATCCGGAATTAGTCAACAGAAAACGCATAATCTTCCATCAGGATAACGCAAGACTGCATGTTTCTTTGATGACCAGGCAAAAACTGTTACAGCTTGGCTGGGAAGTTCTGATTCATCCAACATATTCACCAGACATTGCACCTTTGGATTTCCATTTATTTCGGTCGTTACAAAATTCTCTTAATGGAAAAAATTTCAATTCTCTGGAAGACTGTAAAAGGCACCTAGAACAGTTCTTTGCTCAAAAAGATAAAAATTTTGGGAAGACGGAATTATAGAGTTGCCTGAAAAATGGCAGAAAGTAGTGGAACAAAATGGTGAATACATTGTTCAATAAAGTTCTTGGTAAAAATGAAAAATGAAAAATGTGAGACTTCCCTTGTGGTCCAGTGGGTAAGACTCTGTGCTCCTGATGCAGGAGGCCTGGGTTTGTTCCCTGGTTGGGGAACTAGATCCTGCATGCATGCCGTAACTAGGAGTCCGCATGCCACAACTAAGAGCGCCCGCGTACCGCAATGAAGACCTGGTGCAGACGATATAAATAAATAAATAATTTTTTTTTTTAAATGAAGAATGTGTCTTTTATTTTTACTTAAAAACCAAGGGAATTTTTTGGCCAACCCAATATATAAAGAACTGTGTTATCAAGTTATTGTGCTCTGCCTCTGATCTGATGCCATGATCCCACTCCACCTCTTCTTTCTTCTTTTTTTTTTTTTCTTTTTCTTCTTTTTTTTTTTTTTTAAAACAAATACTACTCCCAGTTCACCTCACTAAAATTTGTTCTGTTAGTAAACTTTCTAGAAGATCCTACTGAGCACAATAAAAATTCCATACACTCAAGCAAATGGCTGTATTAATAAATGATATATGCAAGTGATGCTCAATAATGTAGTTTTAAGACTACACTCTTCTTTCTTTTAAAAATTAAACTCTTATTTTTATTAATGTTTGTATTCTGTTTAAAATGTAACATAATTCTATGAGGCTTATAACAAAAAACTGTTGTCCTCTCCCCTTCGCCTCTCCATAGGTAACGAGTTTCAATTCTTTTAAATGTTTCTTCCAAAATTTATCTTCATATTTCTTAACAGCATGCTTATACTGCTCTCTTCAGTTTTAGGTAGTATCTTCTGACATCTTTCCTCTTTAAGACATCCATCCTAGAGCCCTCCGTTCTGTTCCAATCTGCACTGGATACTCTCCAGCTTGCTTATATATTCAATTCATGAAGACAGACGACACATTTACCCAGCATTTCTTCCTAGACATTAATACTTTTCTCCTCAAGGATCAGTGACCTGCATAATTTTGCCAAGCATCCCCACAGCACCTAAAAGTGTACGGATTTTGCCATCAGGTAGACGATCCTCTCCCTATCCACGCCCCCACCAGTGCAAGACTGACTTTCTTACCCATAGAGAAGTACAGAAAATGCATCTTCTGCAGGTCAACGTCTAAAATCTCCGTGAGGGGGTGTTTCCACTAACCGTAGTGCACCTAGGAGCACTCGACTTTGAGGCCAGGCACAGCCTGGCGCTGCAGAAAGAGGCGACAGCCACAGCTCCGCAGCCGTGACCGTGGGGTGAATTCCCCAGCAGGAGGCCCGCATCGGCAAATACCTGGAATTGGAGGTGGACGTCGGGAGCTGGGCTTGGCTGTTCCCAGGACACCGCGCGGGGCTCGGAGTCATGCTGGAGGACCGCTGAGCGGTCCCTAGAGCAACTGCCCTGGCATACGTCACGGCGCTTGCGCAGCTCCTCGCTCCGCCCCCGACCGGGAGTGCGAGGGGCGGGGCGACGAGGGGGCGGGACCGCGGCCTCCTTGACGCCAGAACATTCCGGGACCGGGGATGCGGGGAGCAGGGTAACGGGTGAACCGCTGGCGTGCGCGCAGCGAGTCTTCCGTCCCGGTCCCTAACTCCGTGACAGCGCGCTCTAGGAGCGGTGTGAGGCGTGCGCAGGTTCCTCCGACCGCATTTTGTCCCCGCGCGCTCTTCTGGGGCGCGCGTTCTCCGGCGTCCTGGCTCCCCCGGCCGTGGCCGTCCGGGCGGTGGCCTGGCTACTCCTCTGGGAGGCGGCTGGACTCACCTGCTCGCCAGCCGTAGCCTTCAACACCACCCCCACCGACGCTGGTAAGGGGAAGGGCGGGGCTTCAGGGGTGAGGGCGGGGTTTAGGGCCGAGAGGGTGGGGAGCCCTCCAGGCTCCCCAGTACTCTCCCTTCCGCACTTTACAAAGGTACTTCTCGCGACCCTAGAACTGTGGGGAGAGCTGCAGGAGATTAAAAACAAAGGCTGCAAGCTTCCTGCTACTCCCCCCGCCCCGCCCCCCCCTCTTCATTGCTTTGTGGCTGCTTCTGGTTCTCTGGAGAGTCGGGCTTTGTCTTTCTGAGGAGGGACTGGCCGCACTATTACTAAAATATTGTAAAGTACAGCCGTGAAGCGTCTTGGGGTGCTCTTGGAATGCGTGAAGCTTCTGACCACTGCGGGGCCAGCAAAGCCTAACTGTCCTATGAGGTGTGAGAACCCCAATCTAGAATGCATAGATTGTATGTATTGTCCTCGGGGGACGTGGAAAGGGGAGGAAGACTAGTTTCGTTTTACAAACATTTTTGATAATGGACTGGATTGGGCTAGGGTTTCTTTATGACTCAGGGCTGGGCAAGCGAGTTGATTCACTTCTTTGGGCCCGAGTCTGTGGGCAGAAGTGCTGTGCTAGGCGCTGTGGATCCAGCCCTCGTGGAGCTTGCATTGCAGTAGGGGGAGATGTATACAGTGCAGTAGTAATTACAATAAAGTGACAACGTTTGATAGGGAAAGGAAAGTCAGTACAAATCAGGTGAGTTTCTCTGTCTTTAAAACGAGGATATTAGACTAGTATCTGTCAGTCAGTGCAGTTCTGCTTTTGTGTTTACATATTAAGTTCCCAAATTTATTTGAAGAAAGGATTACTAGGCCAAAAAGAATTTTTAAACAACTGGACTTATATCTGAAGACTCTTCCAGCACTGGCATTTTGTGATTAAAAAGGGGTCAATTTCCAGAGCCAGTTCAGGCCGCAATAACCAAATAAGGTAATATTTAAGAGGAAAAATCTTGAAGGTGCATTCAGATGCAACAAATTCACTCTGAAAATGGTACCTTTGGGGACTTCCCTGGTGGTCTGGTGGTTAAGAATCCACCTTCCAATGCAGGGGACTTGGGTTGGATCCCTGGTTAGGGAACTAAGATCCCACAGGCCCCGGGGCAACTAATCCCCCGTGCTGCAACTACTGAGCCCGCGCACCACAACTAGAGAGAAGCCCACGTAACGCGAGGAAAGTTCCTGCATGCCGCAACGAAGGTCCCGTGTGCCACAACTAAGACCCTATGCAGCTAAATAAATAAATAAATATTAAAAAAAAGAAAGAAAGTGGTACCTTTGCCTTAAAAATCATAAATAATCTAGTATTTGCAATACTGTTTGTAAATTAGCTTTTCTACTATCCCAAGATGAATGAAATTTACTATTCTCTAGTGTATATCCTGATAGACTTTAAGCCTATTAATCTGACCTTTTTTCTAATTAATTTATAGGCAGATATAAACCCTTACCCCCACCTCTATTAAAATTAAACATTGAAGAAATATCTGGATTTATGCAAGAGATATTCTGTAAGTTGCTTGGGAAAAGATGATATGTGCTTCTCCAAAGCAATTAAGGATTTCTTTAAATAGCTAGGAGAGTGGAAATACCTTAGGCTTTAAAAGTTGGGCAGATCTTGCTTCTAAATCAGTTACTTACCTAGTTGTGTGACCTAGACAGTAACTGTTTATAAGTGAGAGTTTCCTCCTGTGTACAAATGCCAATAATTTTGCCTGCCTGTTTAGCTAGACTGTGAAAGTTAAAATACATGTGAAAGCCCCAAGTAGAGAATCTGTCATATAGGTATTATTTAATAAATGTTGTCTTTCATACTTTTTTCCTTCCTTCCCTAGTATATTCCAAATGTTTCCATCTCCCTGTCATGTTTTTTTTTTTTTGGATCTTCTCAGGAATATATCTAATGGACTTAGCATCATACAGTAGTGTATGGTTTTTCTGTATGTTTGTTTTAATATTCTTCCCACACACTTCCAGCTTTTGAAAATGGAGTAAAATTCCATAGCAAAGTGCCTGGGCAGAGTTAGTGGTCATTAGTAGCTGAATTTTTAACTTTATGAGACTGACACTGAGTAACAGTTTTAATGTCTGAATTCTGCATGGAGTCAGTATAGTGAGATTTCTGGTTATTCTAAGTTTATAAAGGAACCCTTTGAACCTTTCAAAAGCCTCCAGTTTTTGTTGTTTCTTTAAACTCTTTCAACGTCTCCACAAGGCATAGTGTACCATCCTCTCAGTTTTTGCTATTTGTGGATGGTAGAATATAGAAGTTGCCAGTTTGTATCTGATACTCAGTTTCAGTGAGCTAGGATTAAAATTGAGGTTTCCTGGCTCTTTGGCCATTCTGTTGTTTTTGGTGTCCTGGGATCACCTGAATAAAGTAATATAAATAGCAAACACTTACATAGAGTGCTTGCTATGTGGTTGACCCTGTTCTAAGTGCTTCTACATATATTAAATTCTCATGACAACTAGTAGAGAGGGAAACTATCTTGCCCAAAGTCACACAGCTGTTAATAGACAGACTGGGGTTTGAAACTAGCCAATCTAACTCCAAAGTCAGGACTTTTAACCCCTATGCTATACTAGAAATAGATTTATGTGTAGCTCAAATTGCTTAAGTTTTAAAAGTTTTTGTTTTGTTTTTAGGTTGGTTAGATTTTCCAGGCAATTAAAGCCTATTCAAACAATTATTTTCTGATTATTTAAATATTCTTTCATTGAGTGCTTATTTTGTTTAAAAAAAATTCTTTTCATGCTTATAGGCATAAGGGCCACTTGTTCTGAAATTATTTTGAGGCAAGAAGTTTTGAAAGATGGTTTCCACAGGTAAGTTGCCCATTGACTTATACTTACATCAAAATACTGTTTCAATGTAATTTAAAGCAAAAAATCAATAGTTGAAAAATGGATAAACTGAAGAAAAATTACATGCCTTCTTAAAGTTATAAGTGACAGATATGTGGTTCATAGTTTGAAATAATGATTAAAATAACAGTGGAGAAGAGAAGGAGAAAACAAACATTTATTATTTACTACACATATCTATTATATATTTATATAGCCAGAAGCTATATATACAGTATTCCGTTTAATCTTCACAGTGGTTGTAAGATAGATGATACCTTTCTTGTATTTCAGATGAGGGACTAGGGCTCAGGGAATTTAAATAATTGTGTAGAGATTAGGGTGGTAGAGCTCTGATTCAAATTTATGACTCTCATACTCCAAAGCCACACTCTCAAGTACTAAGATATTATACCATCATAAATCACTATTTCTAATTTACAAGACTTGGTTCCAAAGACCAAACTATTTCCAAAATAGAAACTATCCTCAAAAATTAATATTTGCTAGTATTAAAGATATTTAAAAGACTGGTAAAATGTTGTGGAAACTGTTCCATAAGAAATTCCCAAACTTTAAAGCTTCTCAAGGTGGTCACTTTGAAGTTATTATCAGATATTTGACTTATAAATTCTGATACATATATTTTTTAAATCCCTTCATTTTATAAGTCACCTTAAACTAAAACAACTCACTCTCCTCACTCTTCAACGTTAGCCTACAGGTGAATGGCTAGGAGGTGTAGTAGAAAGAACTTGGTTTTTCTGTTTGTTTGTTTTTAATTCAGATAAATTTGGGCTCAAAATGTAGCTCTACTATTTAGTATCTGTGTGGCCTTATCAAGTTACTTAAGTCATTGCTCCCTTACTGATAAATGTGGGTAATGATAGTATTTCCTTATTAGGGTTGTGATGATTCGATCGGAGAATATGTGGAAAGCTCCTTAATGTAGTGCTTGTCACATAGCACATACCCAGGAAATGTTAGCTGTTATTATTAATAATGAGATAGGTGAGCAATCTGGGCAGTACAGTTTCAAAGAGGAGGTGTGACTATTAAGTATAAAACTGATTTTGGGAGCGAATTCACTTCTGAAGGGAGTTTTTGACAGAGTTCCAGACACATTTTAAGCAATATCAGGGTAATTATGCCAATTATATAGCTTCTCTCTTTAACATAGTTGGAATGTATTTTCAAGAGGAATGGGAGATAACTGATTCCAATAAGGAAGAAAGAAGTAACTGAAGAGATTATCGTGACAACAAAAGTAGCTGTCCAGTTCTAAGTACCGAGGATAAAAAACAGGATATAAAACCAACAGTGAAGAGTGACAGAACCCATAAGAATAGCTTCAGAAACTAGAAATCTCAGAGTTATTTGAGACCTTCAGAAAATGCCAACAATCATTTTTTAAAAAGGCTTTTTTAGTTATGTTTAGAGCAGGTATAGTCTTGAGAGGGTAGATGAGGAAATATTAACATATCATAGAAAGTAGAATTTGTTAGCCCCTCTTATTTCTGTCTTCTTGGTCAAGAAGCATTAATCCCACTCTGGAAAGGGTCAGGTGGTTATTGGTAGTAGGAAACTGAAGTGCAGAAAATGTAAGGGAATTAATTACACAAAAGGGCCTTAACGAATATAAATGAGTTTAGAGTCTCCCCTCTCTGATGAATTATATCTCATTGCAGTAGGAGAACTTGCTTAAACCATTGCTGAACTTCTGTTTATAATCTTTGGATGATCTGGAAGTTAGTTAGTTATTGTAGTTTCTGGACAAAATTCTAGGCCAGATTACTAAAACGATGGTTTGTGAACACAGAATAGAAACTGTTGGTTTCTGGGGACTAGCATGAATAAGCTTTATTACAAGCTTATTTCTTTTATAGAGTTACTGGATAGGTGGATCAGAGGAATGCTATAGCTGTAGTATATCTGATTTTCTGTAAGTCTTTTGATGAAATTTACATGTTATATTTGAAAACAAGATGAAGAATGTGAACTGGAAGGTAACACAGGTGAATAACTTCATAAAGATTAACAAATACATCCGACATGTTTTGGTTAATTGGTTGAATTCATCTTGGAGGGAGGTCCTGAAGAGTCTCTGTCTTTTTAAATATATGTGTTTTTTCTGATGATAAGATATTACATGTTCACAAATACATATATAGTATCCAGAAGAAAAGAGATAATAGATATAGTCTACTTTAGAATATATTTAGAAGAATTAAAGCAAAATATATATATAGAGATAGCTGTTCTTGATATTTTATAGAGGCAGAATGAAATAGTGGCTAACAATTTGGGCTCTAGAGTATAACTACTGGAGTTTGAATCTTAGCTCTTGGCTGAGTTACTTAGTCTCTCTGTGCTTTGCTTTCCTTTCCCTCTTTCTTTTCTTGAAAGAGGGAAAATATTTTTGTTTACTCACATGTATATACACAACTTTTGGATTTAATTGATTTTTATATTCTGTGATTAGCTTTTACATCACTAGAAATGATATTTGGGGGCAAAAATAGAATATAACAATGCCACAGAAACTATTCAGAATTCTTTCAGTGAATGCAAATTATTAGGAAAATAAACTGCTATATGTAAAATTACCTCAGACTACTTTAAAGAATAAAAGCCAAAAATATCTATAGAGATAGCTGCTCTTGATATTTAATTCTTGGAATTTCTGCTGTGTTCCTAGAGCAATGAGTTCATATAAATTTATTGATTATCTGAGAACCAGAAACTAACATCATACGTAAAGCCTGAAAACATTTCCCCATACTTTTTAAGTTGGAGATGACAATTTTTCTATGAAGAGAGTAACATGGGTATTTTACCCTAGTGCTTTGTTTTCTTACAGGTAAAATAGGAATTATAATAGTACTATTTCATAGTGTTTTTTTTTTAAATTAATTAATTTATTTTTGACTGCATTGGGTCTTCGTTGCTGCACGTGGGTTAATTTCTTTAGTTGTGGCGAACGGGGGCTACTCTTCATTGCGGTGCGCCGGCTTCTCATTGCAGTGGCTTCTCTTGTTGCGAAGCACAGGCCCTAGGCACGTGGGCTTCAGTAGTTGTGGCACACGGGCTCAGTAGTTGTGGCTCGCGGGCTGTAGAGTGCAGGCTTGGTAGTTGTGGCACACGGGCTTAGTTGCTCCGCAGCATGTGGGATCTTCCCCCACCAGGGATTGAACCCGTGTCCTCTGCATTGGCAGGTGGATTCTTAACCACTGCACCACCAGGAAAGCCCCCATAGTGTTTTTTTTTTTTAATAAACTTCGTTGAGTTTGACAACTATATACACCCATGTAACCATGTAACCAGTCAAAATATAGAACATTTTCATCATCTCCAAAAATACTCATGTGCTACTTGCAGTTATTCTCCCTCACCCATACCCACACTCAGCCAATCACTGATCTACTTCTGTTACTAGATAGATTTTCTGGAATTTTATATAAATGAAATCATACAGTGTGTACTTTTTGATATCTGGCTTCTTTCACTCAGCATTATGTCAATGAGATTTAACCATGTTCTGTATGGCAGTAATTTGTTCTTTTTGTTGCAGAGTACTGAAATTTGTTTATTCATTCACATATCTATGACATTGGAATTGTTTCTAGTTTTGGGCTATGATAAATAAAGCTATAATGAGCAGTTGTGTACAAGTCTTGGCATGGACATGTTTTCATTAATTAATATCAATAAACAGAATTGCTGGATATATGATAGATAAATGTTGAACTTTTTAAGAAACTGCCAAACTGTTTTCCAAAGTGGTTATGCTGTTTTACATTCTCATCAGTAATGTATGAGAGTTCTGTTTCTGCCACGTCCTTGCCAGCACTTGATATGGTCAGTCTTTTTAATTTTAGACTTTCTGGTGGATGTGTAGTGGTATCTCGTTGTAATTTTAATTTGTATTTCCCTGATGAGTAATGATATTGAGCATCTTTTTGTGTGCTTATTGTCCACTAGTATATCTTCCTTTGTGAAGTGTCTCAGTCTTTTTTTTTTTAATTGAAGTATAGCTGATTTGCAGTGTTGTGTTAATTTCTGCTGTACAGGAAAGTGATTCAGTTATACATACGTATACATTCTTTTTTATGTTCTTTTCCATTATGTTTATCTGAGGATATTGAATATAGTTCCCTGTGCTATACAGTAGGACCTTGTTGTTTATCCATTCTATATGTAATAGTTTGCATCTGCTGACTCCAAACTCCCAGTCCATCCCTTCCCCTTGGCAACCACAAGTCTGTTCTCTATGTCTGTGAGTCTGTTTCTGTTTTGTAGATAGGTTCATTTATGTCATATTTTAGATTCCACATATAAGTGATATCATATTGTATTTGTCTTTCTCTTTCTGACTTGTGAAGTGTCTTAGTCTTTTGTCCATTTCTAAACTGGGTTGTTTGTTATTTTATTATTGAGTTTTAAGAATTCTAATTTTGTTGGAGTATAGTTTATCAAATTTTTTCTTTTGTGGTTCATGGTTTTTGTGTCCTGTGTAAGAAATCCTTGTCTATTCCAAGATCATGGAAATTTTCTTTTAGAAGTGTTATATGGAGTATGATCCATTTTGAATTAATTTTTTTATATACTGTTACGTAAGGGTTGAGGTTAATTTTCCATATGGATATCCAGTTGATCCAGCATCATTTGGTGAAAGGACTATTCTTTCCTCATCAAATTACCTTGACACATTTGTTGAAAATTAATTACCTTATATGTGAGGATCTATTTGTGTACTGTATTCAGACTATGGCCCATAGGCCAAATCCTGCTCATTTTGTACCACCCTTGAGATAAAAATGACTTTTACACTTTTAAAGGTTGTTTTAAAAAAAGGCAAAGAAAAATATTCAACAGAAACCTTATATGACTCACAAAGCCTAAATAATTTTACTGTTAGGACCTTTACAGAAAATGTTTGCCAACCCCTGATCTGTATGTCCTGTAATGTACTATTTTGATAATAGGTGTAGCTTGATGCTGCATCTTCAAATCAGGAGGTCTGAGTCCTTCACCTTTTTTTTTGAAAGTTGTTTTGGTTATTCTAGACCCTTTGCATTTTCATATAACGTTTGAAATCAACTTGTAGATTTCTTCAAAAAAGCTTCATAAAATTTTGGTTGGGATTCTGTTGAAACTCTAGATCAATTTGTACAGAACTGATATGTTAATATTAATGAATGTTCCAATGCATGAATATAGTATTTCCACTTATTTAGCTTTTATCAGTTTATCTTAACAATATTATAACTTTCAGAGTATAGGTCTTGCATGTATTTTGTTAAATTAACCCCTAGGCATTATCTTTTTGAAATATTACTAGATTTGGTTTGCTAATTCTTTGTTAAGGATTTTCATTTCATGTTCTTGAGGGATATTGGTCTTTTTTTTTGATGTGATGCCTTATTCTGGTTTTGGTGTCAGGGCAATGCCAGCCTTGTAGAATAAATTGGGAAATATTTCCTTCTTCTCTATTTTCTGATTGCGTAGCATTGGCATTACCTCTTCCTTAGATGTTTAATAGAATTCAACAATAAAACCATCTAGGCCTGGGATGTCCCTGTGGTGGTCCAGCATTTAAGACTCCATGCTCCCAATGCAGGGGGCCTGGGTTTGACCCCTGGTCTGGGAACTAGATCTCACATGCCACAACAAAGATCCTGCACGAGGCAGCGAAGATCCCACAGGCTGCGACTAAGACCCGGTGCAGCCAAATAAATAAATAAATTAATATTTTTTAAAAAACCAAAAAAACAAACATCTAGGCCTGAGGTTTTCTATGTGGGAAGGCTTTAAATTGTTTTTATTACAAATTGAAGATATGGAACTATTCAGATATTTTATTTCTTGTATCAGTTTTAGTGACTTTTTTCTTTCCAGGAATTTGTCTGTTTTATTTAAGTTGTTTAATTTATTGGAATAAAATTATTCAAATATTCCCTTATTGTCCTCTTAGTATGTAGAGGTTGTGTAGTAATGTTCCCTCTTTCATTCTGGTAATTTGTGCTTTTTTCTTTCTTTCATGATCAGTCTAGAAATTTACCAATGTTATTGATCTCTGCAAAGGAAATATTTCATTGATTTTTCTTTATTATTTTTCTCTATTATATCTTCTCTATTATATTTCTCTATTATTTTTCTCATTATATTTTCTCTGTTCATTTCTATTATTCTCTCTATTATTTGTCTACTTTCTCTTTCATTAATGTCTGCGCTTTATTATCTCCTTCCTTTTTACTTTAAGTTTAATTTCCTCTTCCTTTTTAGTTGTTTAATATGGCAGTTTAGGTTATTGATTTTTAGACCTTTTCCCCCTTAATACAAGTATCTTTGCATTTAAAAGTATAAATTTCTATGCATGGATAAAGAAGATGTGGTGTATATATATATACGATGGAATACTACTCAGCTGTAAAAAAGAACAAAATTTTGCCATTTGCAGCAAAATGGATGGACTTGGAGGGCATTATGCTAAGTGAAATAAGTCAGACAGAGAAAGACAAATACGGTATGATATCACTTATATGTGGAATCTAAAAATACAACAAACTAATGAATGTAAAAAAAAATAAGCAAACTCACACATATAGAGAACAAACTAGTGGTTACCAGTGGGGGAGGGGCAACATACAGGTAGGGGAGTAAGAGGTACAAACTATTAGGTATAAAATAAGCTACAGATGTATATTGTACAACATGGGGAGTATAGCCAGTATTTTATAATAACCATAAATGGAGTATAACCTTTAAAAATTGTGAATCACTCTATTATATACATATAAGCTACGTAATATTGTATAGCAACTATACTTCAAAGAAACACAAATAAACAAAAAAGTATAAATTTCCTTCTAAGCAGAGCTTTAGTTATATCCTACAAATTTTCTTTAATTTTATTATTTTTTTAATGATTTTTTAAATTGGAGTATGGTTGCTTTACAATATTGTGTTAGTTTATACTGTACAGCAAAGTGAATCAGCTGTACATATACATATATCCCCTCTTTTTTTGGATTTCCTTCTCATTTAGGTCACCACAGAGTATTGAGTAGAGTTCCCTGTGCTATACAGTAGATTCTCATTAGTTATCTATTTTATACATAGTATCAATAGTGTATATCTGTCAATCCCAATCTCCCAATTCATCCCCCCTCCCTTTCCCCCTTGGTATCCATAGGTATGTCCACTACATCTGTTTCTGTATTTCTGTTGTCCTACAAATTTTGACATATTTGTTTTCATTTTTTTTTTTAAAAGATATGTTGACTATATGTGTGTGGGTCTATTTCTGGGCTCTCTATTCTGTTCCATTGATCTATTTTCTGTTCTTTCACTGGTACCACACTGTTTGGATCACTGCAGCTTTTTTAATTTTATTTTTTGGCTGTGCTGCACGGCATGCCGGATCTTAGTTCCCCGACCAGGGATCAAACCCTTGCCCCCTGCAGTAGAAGTGTGGAGCCCTAACCACTGGACCACCAGGGAATTCCCCTATTTTCATTTTCATTTAGTTCAATATATTTTCTAATTTCCTTTTTTATTTCATCTTTGGTGTCAGTCCTTTAGACACAATTGTTTGATTTTAAGGTTTTAGGGGATTTTCCAGAAATCTTTTATTGATTTTTTTTCTTTTTATAATAACCATTTTATTTCAACCTGAGCACCTTAGTATATAACTAACGCTGGTGAACTGTTTTCCTTACTAATTCTGAATTACTGTAAATGTACAAGTTGTGCTAACAGTTCAACACTTGAATAGATTAAATCATCTCTGACACATGGTAGATCTCATACCTAAAACAATTAGTGCAATATACCTAACCTATCAAAATAAAATGAATTGGGAAAACAAGGCTGCATTATCGTTACTAACATATCAGAATATTTAATGTTATAAATTACAGGTATGTTGTTTATTATGGTTCTAGCCATGTAGGAACAACTGAAGCCCCTTTCTTTCAAACGGGGAGAGAAGAAAAAAAATTGTTTTAGTAACTATTCATTTGCATACTTTTTTTTTAACCTCTTTATTAGAGTATAATTGCTTTACAATGGTGTGTCAGCTTCTGCTTTATAACAAAGTGAATCAGTTATACATATATACATATACGTATGTCCCCATATCTCTGCCCTCTTGCATCTCCCTCCCTCCCACCCTCCCTATCCCACCCCTCTAGGTGGTCACAAAGCACTGAGCTGATCTCCCTGTGCTATGTGGCTGCTTCCCACTAGCTATCTATTTTACGTTTGGTAGTGTATATATGTCTATGCCACTCTCTCACTTTGTCCCAGCTTACCCTTCCCCCTCCCCATATCCTCAAGTCCATTCTCTAGTAGGTCTGCATCTTTATTCTTGTCTTGCCCCTAGGTTCTTCTGACCATTTTCTTTTCTTTTCTTTTTTTTTTTTTTTTTAGAGTCCATGTATATGTGTTAGCATACGGTATTTGTTTTTCTCTTTCTGACTTACTTCACTCTGTATGACAGTCTCTAGGTCCAGCCACCTCACTACAAATAACTCAGTTTCGTTTCTTTTTATGGCTGAGTAATATTCCATTGTATATATGTGCCACATCTTCTTTATCCATTCATCTGTCGATGGACACTTAGGTTGCTTCCATGTCCTGGCTATTGTAAATAGAGCATTTGCATACTTTCAAGCAACTCTTAAATATTACAGAAAAGTAATAAACATATATGTGGAAACTACCATGCATTACCCTACTTACAGCACGGCTGAAGACTAACTTTAAAATAAGTTTGGGGACTTCCCTGGTGGTCCAGTGGTAAAGAATCCACCTTACAATGCAGGTGATATGGGTTCGATCCTTGGTCAGGGAACTAAGATCCCACATGCCATGGGGCAACTAAGCCCACATGCCGCAACTACTGAGCTCGTGCCCTGGAGCCTGCACGCCACAACTAGAGAAGAAAAAACCCACACGCCACAACTAGAGAGAAGCCCGTGGGCTGAACAAAGAGCCTGTGCGCCACAACCAAGACCCGACGCAGCCAAAAATAAATAATAAAATAAAATAAGTTTGAATGTACATGATTGTTAATGTATTGACTGTATTATGTCCAACGGGGACGAAAGCTCCTTCTTTGCCCCTAAACAACAAAACCTACATAATGACCAGCAGTGATTAAACAGAATCACAGACACCTGGTTTGTTTCCTTTTGTTGATAAGCTCACATGTTTGAAGGGAACACTGTTGATCAAGATGCACTTATCATTTTTCATATTCCTAAAACAAGATGGGGTTACATTTGATTTTTTAAAATATATTTATTTATTTATTTATTTCGTTGTGCCGGGCCTTAGTTGCTGCAGGCGGGCTCCTTAGTTGCGGCTCAAAGGCTCCTTAGTTGCGGCACGTGGGCTTCTCAGTTGTGGCATGCGAACTTCTTAGTTGCGGCATGCATGTGGGATCTAGTTCCCTGACCAGGGATTGAACCCAGGCCCCCTGCATTGGGAGCGTGGTGTCCCATCCATTGCACCGCCAGGGAAGTCCCTACATTTGATTTTTTAAGCCCATTTAAAATATAACAGGACTAGCTATAGTTTAGATGCTACTGATGTTCATTTTTTTCCCTTGAAGATGTGGGACTGTTTTCTCTTGGATAATTTGTTAAAATGTGGAATGTACACTTTAAATATAGATACTAGGAGAAATTACTGTTAGCCTGAATACTGTAGCTAAGTATAAGTATCTTTAGAACCTCCTTCTAAATAAAGAATGTTTCTGAAGAGTTTCAAATCTTTTTCATAGAACTGTGGGTTCTGGTTAACTGTCGGTCCAGACAGTCATTTGTCTATATCTCTGGTGATGAGAAATGATTCCCCCTAACCTTCCAATGAAATAAGTGGACACACAGCTCTCATTCTCTCCTTCTATTCCTGAAACATTAGTCAGGGACACATGCATGTTATTAAAAATTAAGTTCAAAACAGTTAAAATAATTCTGTATTAGAAAATTGACTCTATTATAAGTCTCTTCTTTTTGGAAGTCATATTAAACTTGTTAAACGCTCCAATTCTACTGCTAACATTTAGAAAGCAGAAGAATATTCTACCTAGTTCAAACTGTAGGCTAGTAACTACAACGCTGACCCCTGGTTGGCTGTGTGGGTTCATTAAGGCCTGCTGCTCTTCCTCTGGCAGAATTTGCTCCTGGATTCTGTAGTTCATTCTTTGGCAGCTTTTTAGCTATTACTGTGAATATTTCATTTACATTTATTGATGTTTGAGCTGATGTCTTCGTGAATAACTTGTCATCTGCATAGGACTGTGCTTCCTGGAAATCTCAGCCCTTTTATTCTAGGTTGGCCTTGTTTCCTGGTAAAGCTATGACTGTGTTAGGACTCACTTGCCTCTGAAGTTCTTTAACCCAGTTTCTTGCTCTTGCAAAGGACTCCTCATTTGTGATATCATATGCAACTAATGGCTGCCTGTAGTCCTCTGTAGTACATCGGTGCTAGGCTATGACATCATTCTTGACCAGCTATATCTCATGTCCCATATTTCACACTGCTTAAAAAGCAGCCCCAGTGGTGCTCTCTTGAAATTCATGAAAGTGGTCCTTCACAGCACGAAGCACCAGGTTTGATTTGCCAACAGCAGGCTCTCCCAGAAGTACTAGTTTGTACCAGCATACTGTATTTTATTTCCAGTGTTTGGCCCGTTGGGTCTTGTTGCTCCTTGATTAGCCATGTTTAAATTTGAAAGAAGTCCCTAATTTCAGTCTCTTAGATCAGTTTCCAGGATGCGAGGTGTCAATTTTTCTCTTTCTGGAACTGAAGAAACCTGAGACCACACATGCAGGGCTGTGGGGCTGAAGCTACCTGGCAGCAGATCCCAGGCATAGCCCGAAGGACAAGAGAGAAGCTGAAGCTGTGGCTTTGGTGGAGGCCGTGTCTCCTCCTCCTATTGATTTCCAATTTAATTCCACGTGGTTAGAGACCGTATTCTGCATGATTTCAGTTCTTTTAAACTTCTAGAGACTTATTGCCCAGCATATAGTTTTTCTTATGCACTGAGTATGATCTGTAATTGTTAATCAGATCAACTAAATTGAAGGTTGTTCATGCCTTCTGTATCCTTACTGATTTTTTCTCTACTTGTTCTATCCATTATGGAGAGAAGGGCATCGAAATCTTTTTCTCTAATTGTGGATTTGTCTGTTTATCCTTGTAGTTCAACCAGTTTTTGCTAAGAAGTAAAATACATGAAGCTCTGTTTTTAGGTGCATAAAGTACATTTAGGATTGTTATATTTTCTTGATGATTGACCCTTTTATTTTTGTGTAATGTCCTTCTTTATCCCTGACAATATTCCTTGTCCTGAAGTCCACTTTTTAAGTGTTAATATAGCCACTCCATATTTATTGTTATTAACATTTGCATACATTTTCCCATCTTTCTACTTTTATCTCTGTGTTTATATTTAACGTTTCTTGTAGACAGCATATAGTTAAGTGTTACTATTTTATCCAGTTTGTCAATCTCTACATTCTGATTGGAGTGATTAGACTATTTTAATATAAATATAGATTTGGTTGGTTTGATTTAAATCTATCCATCTTGCTACTTTTTTTCTATTTGTCCCATCTAATCTTTTTTCTTTTTTCTGCCTTATTTTGGATAAATGGAATATTTTTTAATCATTCCATTTTATCTCCATTTTTGGCTTATTAACTATACCTCTCTCTTTTTAAAAAATTGTTTGCTTTAGGGTTTACAATTTTAACTTATATAGTCTACCTTCAAATAATATTATTGTATACCATGAATAATGTATGAATCTTAGAATAGTTCACTTCTTTCTCCTCCCCTTTATGCTATTCTTGCCATACATTTATTAACTTTACATGTTTTGCTTATGTTATAAACACTACCATATATTGTTGTTACTTTTGCTCTGAACAGCCAGTCATATATTTTTTACATTGTTATTTACTTAAATTGTGGTAAAATGTCCATAACATAAAATTTGCCATCTTAACCGTTTTTAATTGTACACTTCAGTGGCATTAAGGACATTCACAGTGTTGTGTTACCGTCACCACTATCCATCCATAAATCTCTTCATGTTGCAAAACTGAAACTCTGTGCCTCTTAACAATAACTCCCCATTCTTCCTTTCCCCCTGCCCCAGGCAACCACCATTCTATTTCTATCTCTATGGGAATCTCTGCTGAACCCTTTGGTCTCTACCTTCGATTGGTTGGAATGCAGTGTCTCCCCACCCTGTGTGAAATTTCAGAATTTCTCATCTTTCATTTCCCTTGTAATTCTTTGTCTAGTCTTGTGGAGTTACATCTTACTCACGCTTATTTTAGTATTCAACAAAAACTCAAGAGGACTCCATTTCAGACTTCTAGAACTCTTTCTACGAAGTTCCTTCCTTTCTGGAACAGCACTGTGACTTCTAGCTACTTAAGCCTCCCTTATCTTCTGTCTCTGTTTTCTCACTTAAGCAAAACCACCGTGCTTTGGATCTTCTTCCCTGCGCTTGGTCCAGAATGGGCCTCCAGACAGAATGCGGGGACAATTATACATTTAGGTTTATAATCTATTTCAAATTAATATTTGTAGTATGGTATGAGGTAGAGGTCAAGATTCAGTTTTTTCTATATAGATACACAGTTGTTACAGTACCATTGGCTGAAAAGACAATCTTTTTTCTTTTTTAAACTTTTTTTTAAAAAAATTTATTTATTTATTTATTTATGGCTGTGTTGGGTCTTCGTTTCTGTGCGAGGGCTTTCTCTAGTTGTGGCAAGCGGGGGCCACTCTTCATCGCGGTGCGCGGGCCTCTCACTATCGCGGCCTCTCTTGTTGCGGAGCACAGGCTCCAGACGCGCAGGCTCAGTAATAGTGGCTCATGGGCCCAGTTGCTCCGCGGCATGTGGGATCTTCCCAGACCAGGGCTCGAACCCGTGTCCCCTGCATTGGCAGGCAGATTCTCAACCACTGCGCCACCAGGGAAGCCCTGAAAAGACAATCTTATCCCCGTCAAATTATATTGGCACCTTTATTTTAAAAAGTGTGTGTCTGTTTCTGGACTCCATCCCTTTCCATTGATCTTTGTCTGTTTTCACACTAATACTATATTATGGCTTATGACATGAATTTATGAAAGATCTAATGAGTGGTTCTGATGTGATATAAATATTTCATTTGACTTGATATAATCTTGTTTTGAAAAACTAATTTGAAATATAGTATTTCTACTAGCTTGAATATAACGTTATACTAGCTCATTTAAAAAATGAATGTAGATATTTACTTTAAACATACTTGTCTTACAGAGACCTGTTAATAAAAGTGAAATTTGGAGAGAGCATTGAGGACTTACAGACCTGCCGACTCTTAATTAAACAGTACATCCCAACAGGACTTTTTGTGGATCCGTATGAGTTGTCTTCATTACGAGAGAGAAACATAACAGAGGTACAAGTGTTAGAGGGGTTTTTTTGAGAGAGAAATTATTGTAGGGATGCTATAATTTGGATTAAGGCTAAATAGGTAAGACAACATTGTAGTACTTTTGTATTGATTTTTTTAAAGTGTATAAAGTATCCTTTTAAAGATAGGACGGGAGTATTCTTTAAAAAGTGAGTGATACCTGTCATACTTGTCAGTAATAAGCCAACTAAACTGATGTTATTAAAGCTTCTCTTTGAGAAGATTAATGGTTAATAAATACTGCTTCAACAACAACTTTGTTAAATTGACATATACCCCAACACCTGTATAATTTGGGTATGGGAGGAAACGAAACAAATATTTATTGGATATCTGTATGACAAATATCTTCTTTTTTCTTAAAGGAAGCAAGGTAAAATTGAGCATTATAAGAAAGATTATGTCCCACACCCTTTACATAGATTAATCTTATAACAACCTTGGAAAGATTGCATTTTATAGATAAGGAAACAGGCACAGAGAGGCCAAATAACTTATCCAGGATCACATAGGCAAATGGAAAAGCCAAGAAATGAATCCAGGATTGTCTGATTGCAAAGTTGTCGTTCTTTTGGGAAATAAATCTTACTCCTTAGCTAAGGGTTTTGCTAACTTTGATAAGAATCACCCATGCAGGTTATTGTCTGCCTGGGAAAGTTTAATTCAGCAGTTCATATTGGACCCCCAAATCTGTTAATGACTCAAGTGATTCCTATTAAGAAATTTTGGGGAACACTGTCTTAGTTCATAGGATTATAATCTATATATGAATTTTTAAAAGGCAAAATGGATACGCTTGGAGTCATTTATGATGGCGGTTTATTTCTAATTGTGGTTTAGGCCAATTTCTTCACCTGTTTTATTAAGTTTGTTTTTGAGTAGGTAATTACATTTTCATGATTCAAAATTCAGGGGGTGTAAAAATGTATACATGACAAGCTTCCACCTATTTTTTAACCCCCAGTCACCATTTCTTCCTGTGTTCTGGAAATACTGTGTTTTTGGAATCATAAGTTTCACTCAGTCAAAATGTGTTCGGACTTCTGCCTTGGCCAAGTTGGAGAACAGGGACCAGATTTACTTTCCCACTTAAACAACCAAGAAATAGACAAAATATATGAAATAATGGAAAAAATAATTGAATATCAGGCAGTGAAGGCAGTGATATCTTAGAGGTGGGAAATAAATAAGGTTAGCCCTTCAGTTGTCCTAGCTTTTTGCATGAGCGTTTTCAGGCTGTAGTACAGGGAGGGTGAACCCGAGCAGAGCCTGGTGAACTTCTTGAGTTGAGGAGATAAAGGTAAGATTTGGGAAAGACCAAAGCCACTAGAATTCACTAGACAGTGTACCAGAGAGGAGAGAACTGCAAAGAGACAAACTGCAGAGATCC
The DNA here is from genome assembly GCF_028023285.1 of Balaenoptera ricei. NCBI lineage: Eukaryota > Metazoa > Chordata > Mammalia > Artiodactyla > Balaenopteridae > Balaenoptera > Balaenoptera ricei. The sequence goes on along the minus strand of NC_082642.1, from coordinate 89,168,451 downwards.
ATAGAGGTTCCCCTCAAGTACGTAGTTGAGTATTAATTAATGCATGCATGTGAGGAAACTGCTTGATGCTGGGAAAAGAACCATATGAAAAAATTAGAGGTAACAGTGTCTCACACCGGCTCAGTTGTAGTGCCTGTTCCCAACAACCAGACTAGGAAAATCCTCGTAATTCACTGGGCATTGGATAGATTAAACAGAAGAACTTTTACTCAGTAGTGGGGAATACTAAGCCCTAGACTGCACATTGCTTCAGTCCTGCTTAACAAATTTCAAAACGAAGACCTTCCAAAAATCAAACTGTTGCAAGTAAATTTACTGCATTCCAAACAAAGCTCAAGAATATTTATAGGAATGCAGAAATATCTAGCACCCAAAAAGATCAAAATGTCTTGACTCTAATAAAAAGTTTGCAAGGATGCAAGGATGTGGGAAAATATGACCTGTAATGAGATAAATGAATCAGTCAAAACTGATGCAGAACTGACCCAGATATTAGAATTAACAGACAGGCCAAGAAAATAGTTATTGTAACTGTATTCCATATGTTCAAAAAGGTAAGTAGAGAAATGGAAGATATATGAAAGGACAGTTGACCTTTTAAAGATTAAGACTACAAAGTGTGAGATGGAAAATATTCTGGATGAAATTAATGGCAGATCAATGCAGAAGAAAAGATTAATGAACTTGAAATCATAGCAATAGAAACTACCAAAAATATAAAAGAGATAAAAAAAGAAATGTATTGAGGTAAAAGTTTTGCAATAATTATGCAAGACAAAAGGCATACTTACTGTATAAAAAGTTACTGCAAATGGATACGAAGAAATCTTAATCTTCTTTTAAAATATGATAAAAGTAAATATAAGTAAGCATATATGTGTGTGTGTATATATATATATATATAGAGAGAGAGAGAGAGAGAGAGAATAAGTATATTAAATATATGTAACCTTACAGCCCATTAAGAATATGCAAACAAAAATAACAAAACCCCACATTTTGTATTAAGTCAGCATAATCTTAAGCAAGTTGTTACATTACTCACCATGGTCATGAATGTGGGCAAAAGGGCTTGCTCACTTAGTGATATGGGGATATAAACTGTTACAGTCTTTCCACACAGCAGATTTTTAACATGAATAAAAGAGCTTTGAAATTTTCAAAAAAAAAAAAAAAAATGTAAAAAGTGAGTAGAGCATTAGTGAGTTATGGGACAACTTCAAGTGGCCCCCACCATAAGTGAAACTGGGCTGCTTCCAAGAGATGTCTGCACCCCTGCACTCATTGCAGCACTGTTTACTATAGCCAGGGTATGGAAACAACCTAGGCGTCCATCAGTGGATGAACAGACAAAGAAATGTCAGAGAGAGAGAGAGATATGAAAATGAGAGCTATATATAAATGTGTATATACATGTGTGTGTATGTGTGTATATATATGTGTATATACACATAAATATGTATACCCACACACAGACACACAGTGGAATGCTATTCAGCCATAAAAAAGAAAATCCTGCCATTTGCAACAAGACACATGAACTGTGAGGGCATTATGCTAGGTAAAATAAGTCAGAGGAAGACAAATATTGTATGATCTCACTTATATGTGGAATCTAAGAAAAACTGAACTCAGAAACAGAGAGTAGATTGTTGGTTGCCAGGGGTGAGAATGTGGGAAAAATGGGTAGTCAAAGAGTACAAACTTCCAGTTATAAGATGAGTAAGTTGTGAAAATCTAATGTACAGCATGGTGACTATAGTTAACGATACTGTATTGTATACTTGAAACTTGCTAAGAGAGTATACTTTAAAAGTACTCACCCATCCATGTACAATGCTTGGTGTCAGTCGATTTATCTCTTGTAAAAATAAAATACAGTGTGTGTGTGTGTGAAAAAAAAAAAAAAAAAAAAAAAAAAAAAAAATAAAAGTACTCACCTCACACACACACACACACACACATAAAGGTAATTATGTGAGGTGATGGATGTGTTAACTAATCTTATTATGGTAATCATTTTGTAATATATACATATATCAGATCTTCATGTTGTACACCTTAAACATACACAATGTTGTATGTCAATTATATCTCAATAAAGCGGGGGGGAGGTGTAATGGGAGTCCACAAGGAGAGAGGAAAGAGATGGAGATGGAAAAAATATTTGGAGAAATAATGACTGAGGGACTTCCCTGGTGGTCCAGTGGTTAAGAATCCTCCTTCCAATGCAGGGGATGCGGGTTCAATCCCTGATTCGGGAACTAAGATCCCACAGGCCACGGGACAACTAAGCCCGTGCACCATAACTGGTGAGCCTGCGTGCCTCAACTAGAGAGCCCGTGTGCCACGAACTATAGAGCCCACGCTCTCTAGAGCCCACATGCCACAACTAAAGAGCCCATGCACTCTGGAACCCATGCGCCGCAACTAGAGAGAAGCCTGCGTGCTGCAATGAAGAGCCTGTGTGCCATAACGAAAGATCCTACATGCCACAGTGAAGATCCGGTGTGTCACAACTAAGACCCAACGCAGCCAGAAAAAAAGAAATAATGGCTAAGAAATTTTCAAATTTGACGAAAACTATAAACCCACATATCTACGATGCTCAAGTACAAGAAATATGAAGGAAACTACACCAAGGTACATGATAATCGAATTGTTTAAAACAATGATAATGAGAAAATCTTAAAAGCATCAAGATGAAAAAAACACATGTAAAATACAGAGGACCAAAGATAAGAATAACAGCAGATTTCTTGCCAAAAATAATGCAAACAAGGAAATGGAGTAGCATCATCTTTATTGAAAGAAAAAACCTGTGAATTTAGAATTCTGTAGCCAGTGAAAATACCTTTCAAGGTGAAGGTGAAATAAAGACTTTTTCAGAGGTACAGGCTGAAAGAATTCATTACCATCAGACCTCCAATACAAGAAATGTTAGAAGAGGTCCTTCAGGCAGAAGGAAAATGATACCAAATGAAATCTATATGTACACCAAGGAAAGACTAGCACTTGAAATGATAACTACATGGGTAAATATGACTTTTTTCTCTTATTATTTAAATTTTTCCAAGATAATTGACAAAAAATAATAACAATGTAGTGTAGCCATTCTTAACCATGTCTAAGAATAAAATGTATGATAGCACTATCACAAAAGTTGGGAAGTGAAAAATGAAATACACTTTTGTAAGGTTGTTTTACTAAATGTAAGGTAGTTTAATATCACTTGAAGGTAGACTCTGCTACATTAAAGATGTTTACTATAAACCCTAAAGTAACCTGTAAAAATAACAAAATAAAAAGTTGTAGTTAATATGCCAGCAAAGCGGATTAAATGGAACTATAAAAAACATTGAGTCACTCGGAAAGAAGGCAGAGAAAGAAGATAAAGGGAACAAAAAATAGACGTAAGATATAGAGAACAAGATGAATTGAACTTAACCATATCAATAATCATATTAAGTGTAAATGTCTAAATATCTCCATTGAAAGGCAGAGATTTTCAGATTGGATAAGAAAGCAAGACCCAACTGTACGTTGCATACAAGAAATGAACTTTAAATTTTAAAACAAAAGATAGAACATGCTCACACTGATCAAAAGAAAGCTGCTATATTAATATTAGGCAAAGGGATTTCAGAGCCAAGACTATCACCAGTGCTAAGGAGGGTCATTTTGATAAAGGGATCAACTAATCAGAAGGAATAATAATAATCCTAAACATTTATGCCACTAATAACAGAGATTCAAAATGCACAAAGAAAAACTGGTAGAACTGTAAGGTGAAATAGATGAATCCACAGTTATAGTTGGAGACTTCGGTACCCTTCTCTCAATAATTGACATAATAAGTAGACAGAAAGTTGATAAGGATATGGAAGATTTGAACAAAACTATCAACCAACTTGACCTAATTAGCATTCATGGAACACTCCACCTGACAACAATAGAATACACGTTCTTTTTTAGGTGTACATGGAATATTTACCAAGATAGATCACTTTAGGCCATAAAACAAGCCTCAATAAATTTAGAAGAATTCAAGATGTCCAAAGAATATTCTCTGACTACAAAGGAATTAAATTATAAAGAACAGAAAGATCTCTAGAAAACCCTCAAACATTTGGGAACTAATTAGCATACTTCTAAGTAATCCATGGTCAAAGGAGAAATCAAAAGGGAAATAAAGAATTTTGAACAGAATGGAAATGAAAACACAAAATATCAGAACTAATGGGGTACTGCTAAAGCTGTGTTTAGGGGGAAATTTGTAGCACTAAAATGCCTATTTTAGAAAGAAGAGAGGTCTCAGTCAGTGTTTTCAGCTAAGCCTCCTTAATCTATGAAAAGAAGAGCACATGAAACCAAAGTAGAAGAATGTAAATAGTGAAGGTCATAGCAGAAATTAATGAACTAGAAAACAGAAACACAATAGGGAAAGCCAGTGAAACCAAAAACTTGTTCTTTAAGAGGGATAAAATTGATAGACCCTTAGCCAGCCTGATTATAAAAAAAATAAGTAGTTAGAATTAACATCCCTGTGTCAGAAAAGTATTGTACATTTCATTTTTTATAGTTTTACATCTTTACATTATACAAGTTATTCAAAGATACCAATTACTGTGTCTTAACTGGGGAGTGTTTTGGGTTGTTTTGAAAGAGCTCTAGCCTATGAGAGAAAGATCTGTTGAATGTTACAGATATAGTACAAAAGTTTTATAGCTTAATTCATTTAACTTTGCTCTGGTGGTTTATGACACGTGTAGTTGTGTGTTGTCATGAAAAAGTATAGGTCCATGTCTGTTAACCAGTGCACGTTGCTCTAGGATTAATTTTTGTTACATAATTTCAATTTCTTTTTTTATTTTATTTTATTTATTTATTTATTTATTTATCTATCTATTTATTTATTTATTTATGGCTGTGTTGGGTCTTCGTTTCTGTGCGAGGGCTTTCTCTAGTTGCGGCAAGCGGGGGCCACTCTTCATCACGGTGCACAGGCCTCTCACTGTCGTGGCCTCTCTTGTAGTGGAGCACAGGCTCCAGACGCGCAGGCTCAGTAGTTGTGGCTCACGGGCCTAGTTGCTCCGCGGCATGTGGGACCTTCCCAGACCAGGGCTCGATCCCGTGTCCCCTGCATTAGCAGGCAGACTCTCAACCACTGCGCCACCAGGGAAGCCCCTATAATTTCAATTTCTTGATAACATTCTGTTGCCATTGTTTTATCATGGTGAAAGTGGAACAATGAATTCTGACTTTTGTGGATCAGCGTAGAGTCACTGGACTTTTTGGGGTTGCACTGATGGTTTGGCACGTGTTTGGGAGATTTACCAGCATCCAACTATTGTCTAGATCACTTTTGATTGTCAGGTTATGATTTTCAAAAATATTTCTCTATTACTTTGAATCTGAAGTGATACACATACCTGTAACTCTCTTTGGAGATTTTGATCACCTGTCAATTGGTGTACCTACTTGTACATTTCCCCCTCTTCCCTATTGTACCTAGGTGTCAAGAAATTCATAGCCTAAACTCCTGCGTCGGCTCCAGGACCTCAGACTGTTGTTTGTGGACTAGCTTCTGCTGGTTCTTATTTGATCTTGGTTTAAAATGGATTTGGGTCTCTGTTGAGGTTCATTAAAAAGAAATTATCCCCATTTAAAATTTTGAGACATAATTCACATGACATAAAATTCACCGTTTGGAAATGTGTAATTTAGTAGTTTTTAGTATATTCATAAGGTTGTGCAACCATCACCACTATCTAATTCCAGATATTTTCATTACTTGCAAAAGAAAACCCCTATAAGGCTGATTTTTGAGATTCAGATACCCAGAATAAAATTTTTTGAACCATCATCAAATAATCCTTTGACCAACAGGGCCCTACCTGAAGACCAGAATGCCATGTGTAGCAATTTGCCTCATTTTCATTATATCCCATCTTAAATTCATATTAAAAATATTCTCAATTTTTGGCAAGTGACCATATTTTTATTTCCATGGAAAAATAAGCAATAAACAAACAAAAATAAACAAAACAGCTCAATAATTAGAGAAGCTGAAGATCATAGTACCATCATAAATTCTAAATAGCACAATCAGGAATATACTTTGTTAGTCCTACTTACTACACTTAATTTTCAATTAGATACATGGGCTATTTTATATTACTTAACCTAATTGAATAGGAGAGTCAGTTTGACCTGGCTTTGAATCTTGTCTCCTTTACTTATTAGCTACAGTATATTGTTTATCCACCCTGATACTTTGTTTGCTCATTTATATAATGGGGCTAAGAGTTCCTACCTGATAGGGTTCTTGTGAAAATTAAAGGAGATAACATATATAAACCACTTAGTGAAATACCTAAGTACTCAAAGAAGGTTATCTTTATTATCCTGTCATCTGTGTTGATGAGATAGAAAATTTGGGCTTATGTGTTATTTTGATTTGTAACTAGTTGTACCCAAAGAGAGTTCATTAATAAATTTCTAGCAGGAGGTCTCTAGTAAAATTCCTTAGGGGTTTGCTCTTGTGATCCTCCTGGTCAACATTTTTATCCTTAGATAAAAATACGGAAGACACAGTTATCAAGTTCATAAATGTTACATAAATGCTGGTTGACAGATTGGGATTTCAATTAAATCTCAACAGCATAGAAAAAATGGACTGTAGCCAGAAAGATAAATTTAATAGAGAGAGATATAAAGCCCTGCATTTAATTAGTAAAACATCAATTACTCGAAAAAATAGGATGGGAGTTATTTAAAGTTTTGTGCAAAAAGTTCAAATGAAAAATATAAGGATGAATAGGCAGAGCACAGGGTCAGTGAAACTATTCTGTATGATACTGTAATGACTGATACGTGTCATTTTACATTTGTGAAAAATCCATAGAATATACAATGTAAAGAGTGAACCCTAACTTAAACTATGGACTTTAGTTAATAATAATGTTCATCAGTTGTAACAAATGTACCAAACTGTTGTTAATAATAGAAAAAACTCTTGAGTGTGTGTGGGAGCTGTGGAGAGTATGTGGGAATGCTGTTATTTTCTGCTCAGTTTTTCTGTAAAACTAAAACTGCTCTAAAAAATGAAATCTATTAATTTTAAAAAATAATATAGAGAGAGATAGTATATAGATATGTGTCACACTGAAATGAGGCTGCTAAAAAGCTAATGCAATTTTTACACCTAGAAACTGAAACAAAAAAAAAGCTAATGCAACTTTTGCTGAAGAAGGTAGTGTCGCTACTATTTTCTCTGAGTATTTTGGAAGGCAACTGATAAGATGAATGGTTTAGAAACCATGTCATGAGAAACCAAGAAAACTGCATATTTCTCTGGGGAGGAGAAAACTTAGTGGAGGCAGTGTGGTTGCCTTCTGATGTATAAGGGACCCTTAGTAAAACAGAGGACATATTTATTGCAGATATTGTAAGTATCGACAATTGGTGAATTATTATGGGTCAGAGCATCAAGTTTCTACTAATAAAAAAGGAATAATTTTAACAGTACATAAAGTGAGATGACTCAAAATAATGAACTCCCTACCAGTCATTGAAAGCATTAAAATAGTGGCTGGATACTTGATAAATACCCTCATGGAACAGTGGTTTAACTTGATTACCTCTAGGTTCCTTATGACTCAAGATTATATAATTCCTTGACCTTTGCCAATAAGTTCTGTTACTCCTGTGATGAACAGAGAAGAAACAACATGTGAAAATATAGCACTTGGTATCACTGTCAAATAGAAGAATTAGAATGCTCGCTGTGGTGGGTAGAAGCTAATGCTGGTTTTTTCTCTTTCCATAAAGAATCTAGAGAAAACTTGCGTGTGTGTATGCATACACACACACACACGAACACAGATTATGTATATAATGTTGATATACATGTGTATGTGTGCGCATATGTATATATGTGTGGTTTCACACATAAATATGTATGTATGTGTATAGATACATTTGTAAGTTAGGGCTAATTTCTGCCACATATGCAGTTTTACTTTTGGTGTAGAATACTTACTTTAAAATGTTTTTTTACCATATTATTTTTTAAAAGAATCATTTACCATTTTTTCCATTAACTTTTTATGCCCAGTATGGAAAGAGTGCTGACCTTTGCTTAGACTTCCTGACCGCAGTGCTCTATCTTACTCACTACCATCTTACTTCTGTGAAGAACAGGAAATTAGCAGAATGACACCAATCATTTTAACCCAATACTGGGTTAACTGTTTTTGTCATAGTTTTCATACTTATTGAATAATGCTATATTTATTCATGAAATTTCTTTTCTTAGTACCTGTGTAGTTACCTAAACAAAGGTTGATAAGGAAATTACATAGAAATTTTTATTATGGGGAAATTTCACACCCCAGAGTATAGTTTCCTCAGTTTACTTTTAGTAAATGTCTATTAAACACACATCACATCTTGTGTTTTCTACTTAAAATTGAGGATGGAAGGGGAATGGAAATTGTTTATAAGGGGGGTTTTTTGACATTTTTGTTCATCTATATAACAATCTTCTGGTTTTATTTTTTTTTTAATCTTCCTCATTCATTTCTTCTGGACTAATATTTGTTTTCTTTTTGACAGGCAGTGATGGTTTCAGAAAATTTTAACATAGAGGCTCCCAACTATTTGTCCAAGGAGTCTGAAGTTCTCATTTATGCCAGACAGGATTCACAGTGCATTGATTGTTTTCAAGCTTTTTTGCCTGTGCATTATCGCTATCATCGGCCACATAGTAAAGATGGAGAAACCTTTATTGTGCTCAATAACCCAGATTTATTGATGTATTGTGACCAAGGTAAGGATTGCAAGTCTTTTTGGAGAGTTGAAAATAAAATTAAAGGTATGATGGTAAGTCTGAAGTCAAGGATGGTGATGACAAAATCATGTTTCTTTTTTCTTTCTTTTAAACTTTTTGATTGTAAAATAAAGCACAGATATAGAAAACTTCACAAATATATAGTTTAGTGACTTATTAGAAGGCAAATACCCATGTAACTACCACCCAGGTCAAGAAACAGAACTTTGCCAGCTGCCCTCGCAGGAGCCCCACGTGTCCTGTCCCAATCTCCTTTCCTGTAAGAGTAACCCACTCTCCTGACTTTTAATCACTTCCTTATGTTTCTTTATACTTTTATCACTCAAGTGAGCATTCTTAGACACTGTAGCTTAGTCTTGCCATTTAAAAAAAATGTTATTTCCATTAAGTCTCTTAATTTACAGATTTCCCCTCTATCTCCTTTAAAAAAAAATTTATCTGTTGAAGAACCGGGGTCATTTGAGACCCTATCATTGTTGGGGTTTGGATGATTATACTTATTAGTTCATCTGACTTCTTTATTACTTGGAAATTGGCAGCTGGCTCGAGAGGTGTGATCAGATTCAGGTTTGATTCTTTTGGCAAGACTATAGGTGGTGCTGTGTTCTTTTATGAGTGGGCATATAATGTCTGGTTTTTTCTTTTTTCAGCCATTGATCCTTATTACTCCTTTGCTGCTTTCTGTTTCTTCATACTGATACTGCAGGATTTGTAGCTGTTAGTGCTTTGTGTCCACTCACATGTACTCTGGTGTTTAGGGGGGATACCTTGTCACCTAGGTTTGTTGTAAAAGTTGTCTATGAGTTATTGGGTTTGTGTGTGATTGTTCTTTCTGCTTTTATGTGTGGATTATTTTTTTTTTCGCTGCGTTGGGTCTTTGTTGCTGCATGCGGGCTTTCTCTAGTTGTGGCGAGTGGGGGCTACTCTTCGTTGTGGCGCATGGGCTTCTCATTGCGGTGGCTTCTCTTTGTTGCAGAGCACGGGCTGTAGGCACGAGGGCTTCAGTAGTTGTGGCTCGCGGGCTTAGTTGCTCCACGGCATGTGGGATCTTCCTGGGCCAGGGCTCGAACCCGTGTCCCCTGCATTGGCAGGTGGATTCTTAACCGCTGCACCACCAGGGAAGTCCCTATGTGTGGATTTGAGTAAATTAAAAAACTATGCTCTTATCATTTTCAGTCTTCCTACAATCAAGACTTTAAGAAGCCCCTTTCAGATTTTGGTTCTTTGTGTCTCCAAACAGAAGTCAGTAGCACTGTTACTAAAGATCGGCAGATAGAAAGTTTTTAATCATACATTTGCTGTCATCATATATTTCATGATGAGAAAACTTAAAAAGTATTCAACTGTGTTAGCTTTGTTTATCCAACCTAGTTTTCTGTTTCTTTTCATGGTACCTTTTACTTACCCTAAATAAACTTTGGAAAAGTGCCCCCTCCCAAGAGAGCACCTGGGGTTCTGGAATTGTTCGTTTTTTTGGTCTGAGAGTTCTTTACACGGGTGTATTTTTTCTACGGAAATTTATCGGTTGTAGGTTTAGGATCTGTTCATTTTTCTGAGATATGTTATAATTCAAAAAAAGTTTAAGTTAAAAAAAAATGGCCCCTGGTGTAGTGGGGTTTGTTAAGAAGTCATGCTCGGGGCTTCCCTGGTGGCGCAGTGGTTGAGAATCTGCCTGCTAATGCAGGGGACATGGGTTCGAGCCCTGGTTTGGGAAGATCCCACATGCCGCGGAGCAACTAGGCCCGTGAGCCACAATTACTGAGCCTACGCGTCTGGAGCCTGTGCTCCGCAACAAGAGAGGCCGCGATAGTGAGAGGCCCGTGCACTGCGATGAAGAGTGGCCCCCGCTTGCCACAACTAGAGAAAGCCCTCGCACAGAAACGAAGACCCAACACAGCCAAAAATAAATAAATAAATAAATAATTAATTAAAAAAAAAAGAAGTCATGCTCAACTTCTATACAGTCTTTGTAATTTTATGATTTCCTAGGCATCCACTTAGAACAGGCTATTAAAATAAAACAGCACATGATAGTTGGGTCCAAATCATGTACATTGTGTATTAAAATATTTGAATACTCATATCCCAACATGAAAGACTGGCCTAGCCTCTAGTCCAGATCAGTTTTCTGATATGGTGTTCTACCACTTTTTCTCAGAGTTTCCAATTTTGAAATGCTGGGCTCAGTCAGAAGTGACAGCTCCTTGTGCTTTGAACAGTAAGGATAACTGCCAATGGAACAATATGAAATATAAATCAGTAAGTTAATATTTTATGTTTTTAGGTCATGCGGCCTCATATAAAACTCTTTCTATAATGTTTCTGCCACGTTTAAGGGATTAGCATTTTATATTCTATCATAGAAAGCTGTTTTTTTGTTTGTTTTTAATGTTGTTTCTTTGTTACTAATGGCAACAGTCATAGAATCATTTAATTTGGGGGGTGGGGATTTAGAGTTAGTCCCAGTGCCTCATTGATCCAGAGCTTAAGTATAGCTGATGTGCTTTTTAAAAGTGTGGAATGGTAAAGAAAAACAGTGGTGTGTCCATCTGATTTTAATCAATAAAACTTCACTTTATTTAGAACTTTTTATTAATTTTTGAGCAACAAAATGAATTAGTTGACTTCATTATATTACACAGAAAAAGTGAAAAAAGGAAAGTAAAACTCTAAAGTTGTATCATTTCTACTGTGGTTAAGTTTCTAGACAGTTGTATTGTTATTATAAATCTAAATCTAGGCTGTTTCAGGCCATTTTTAGCGTTTTAACCTCCCAACTTGTTTTCAGTTATTAAATTAGGTAAGTATTAGTACTTCATTAACACTGGCTTTGTCTAAGGAGTCTGTAGTTTTCTACTTACCCTCTTGAGCTAACATAGTCTACTTTCCTCTCTTCAGACTGGTAAGTCTTTGTACAACATATCTCTTTTCTTTCCCTCTTTTTTTCTGTTCTTTTGTTACTCTTTTAAGAGCTGCCTTTTAACTGATGCTTGTAGTATCTGAATTTCTCTTTGTTCCTAATTCTCTTTAAGACCTGTTTTCTTTGGTTGAATGGCACAATCTGTGTCATTATTTTTAGAATTTATTTTTACAAGCAGTCAAATGAGTTTGCAACAAAAGTAAAAAAAATTTAAAAATTTAAACTAGCAGACAACGTAACTGTCAATCAGATAAACATAAAGCAGATTTGTTCATATGTGTGGATATTTAGATTTGAAGTGTTTTCCTCGTAGTTGCTTAGAAGTATGTCTACCAGCTAACTCAGAAAACCACTACTGACAGTGAAGACCTACTGCAAAGCCTATTATTTTGTATTGGAGAACCTTCTTTGAACAGACAGTTGGAAAGATGTATGATTGTGCTAATATCTTATGCAACATAAATTTGCTTTTGAGATTTCTATTGCCATAGAGTACCTGAATTTTTTTCAAACTCTAAAATACATCTGGAGAATTACATTTGATTTTCTTATGTGAATGAAGAGTATGATTAATATTTATACTATTTATGATGTATTGGTTTAAAAAATTTGTGGTGTGCATTGCTACACAATAAATAATCACTCTATTAAAACATTTTAAATTCAGTTCTCTTTAAGACCATGTAACTTGAAATAGGAGGTCGTAATTAAGTACGTTGATTTTTTTCTTTGTTACATTTCTTATTTATATATACCAGAAAAATAGGTGACCATTACTAAGATGGTGATCTGTACTAAGGCTTGTTTTAAAATGCCATTATTTGAAAGATAATTTTAGATGGTACTTTGTTACAGATTGTGTTGGTAACTTCTTTTTTGAATGTGAAAGTGTAATGCATGCCATTTATAAAAAGAAACCAAAAATAAAAGAATTCCCAAGTTACCTAAATTTTAATGTTTTTCAAAACCTATTTTTAAACCATGAAATTTCCCAAAGTTTCTAATTGAACCCCTTTATCTTCAAAACCAAATAGAAAATAGAAACCAAGTTGAACATAGGAGAACTTTTGTATTGCTAGTCAGTATTGCAACTACTTGGATGTTTTAAAAACAGTAAAGGACACATTCAATTGTGTAATTTGTGAATAACAAACTTAAAAAAAAATTTTTGGCTGCATTGGGTCTTCGTTGCTGCACGTGGTCTTTCTCTAGTTGCGGCGAGCGGGGACTACTCTTCATTGCGGTGCACAGGCTTCTCATTGTGGTGTCTTCTCTTGTTGCAGAGCAAGGCTCTAGGCGTGCAGGCTTCAGTAGTTGCAGCACGTGGGCCCTAGAGTGCGTGGACTTCAGTAGTTGTGGCGCATGGGTTCAGTAGTCGCGGTGTGCGGGCTCTAGAGCGCAGGCTCGGTAGTTGTGGCACACGGGCTTAGTTGCTCCGCGGCATGTGGGATCTTCCTGGACCAGGGATAGAACCCGTGTCCCCTGCATTGGCAGGCGGATTCTTAATCACTGAGCCACCAGGGAAGTCCTAACAAACTTTTAAAAGCTGTTTGAGGAGAGAAACAGCAAAACAGGAATGAATGGATCCTTTAGTTTTATTGTTGTTTTAATGTTTTTCCTTTAGGGCTTCAACTTCTAGATAATTCTGTATTCTAATATGAAACATAGTAAGAGGAAGTAAATGTTTATATTGATTACAGAGGTGACATTAGGATATAGCCAGTATTTTTAAACAATATACTCAACTCTATGTAAAAAGCAGAAAAAGTCAAAGCTAATGAGAATTTAAGAATTATTGTGGGAATTGAGTCTGATTCTGTTACATTAACTGAAATGTTGAATTTAAAAGAATCATTCAAATAATAATGTTATATGTAGTATAGCAATGGCTGAAAGATATTTAAAAGAAAAAAGAAAAAGTTAAAATTAAAAATCAAAGAAGTAGTGGTTTCACCTTAGGACATTGATCTTAAATGTCTTTAACTTCTCTATCCATCTCTCTCCCTAGGTATATAAGAATGCGAATCTACAGGTTCCAGTGGGGCTGACCATACATACCTCTTTAGTGTGTTCTGTGACTCTGTTTATTACCGTCTTGTGTTCTACTTTAATCCTTGTGGCTGTTCTCAAATATGGCCATTTTTCCCTGTGAGTTTTATGTAGTTAAATGCTTTCCATAAACCTAAATAAGACCTATTCATTTGTGACTAGAAGTGTTCTAGAATTATGTCATTACTTTTGTCTTTCGTTTTCATTTATGGCTAATATTATGTTTACTAGAGGAAATTCTGGATGATTCTCAGCTAATTTCAAAATTCAGTGCTCTGTTGTGTAGACCTCTCATAATCCTCAAGCATCAAGTGTCAATAGAGGAAACTTAATTCTGTTAAATTAATATTTATCTTGTGAGAAGTGACTTTATCTTCATTTGTGTTATAAATGAGTACTTTATGTATTAGAGACAAATTATCGCTAAAAATTGAGAAAATTGTTATAAGATTAATTTGGATGAATCAGAGTTTATTTAAATGTTAATTTTATGAGAATATTAATTTATCCAGTGTTTCAAAGAAAATCATTAAAGTAGGACAGCTAAGAAATTATTAATATCGAAATTGATTTTTCCTCAAAGCATTTCCATTCTCCTTTTCTATTTTATAATACTGCTTTTGAATATATGAATTGGCAAAGGTCTTGATGAAATTAAGATTAAAGAGTATATTTTATTAAGTTGTACAGTTACAAAACTTTGTTGAATCTTCGGGCAATTTTTTAAAAAAACAAAAGGTCTTGATTTACTGTTTTTCTTTGTAAAAATTAGAAAATAAAGTAAATGCCGTAAGCTAATTAAAAAATAAAAGGGCAAGCATGTTCCAAAACAGAAGCCAAAAAACTGGGGTATGTTGGCATTGTTTGTTTTCTGTGGCATAATGGGATATGATGTACTTTATATATGCTATCACTGGTTAATTTCCTAAAACACTCTGGTGTTTTTATGGAATAAATCTTTCATAATTTGGCACGTATAGTTTGACCTACTAATAACAGTTCTTTTTTAAGATGTGTTTGAGAACTTATGTATTGAGAAAGGCAACCCAATGCCATAAAGCAGAAATATTAGAGATCTTTAAAATGATGAAAATTTCAACCCAGTCTTGTTTCATAGCTGTTTAGTATTTTCTTATAAGACAGAATTCCATGTCTTTTTTTCACAGTGGGATTAATATAGTGGCTTGAAATAGAATTATATGTCAGTAAAGATTCAGTAACATCAACAACATTTTGGAATATGGTTAGTCAGGTGAGGGAACACGGTACTATTTAACCTCTTAAGTGTGTGTGTGTGTGTGTGTGTATTTTCTTTTGCACATCGAAGCCAAGTTCCTCAGTATTTAAATGTTTTCAAGTTAATATTTGAGATTGTGGCTTGGAACATGATTCAGCCATTTTCTCATTTATACAGGTATTCAGAAATGTAATAAAAATGTGAATGTGAGTGAAGATACTTTGATATGACTTTTCTTGCCTGATAAATACTTGCAGATGACATCACTTTTAATATAACAGCATTTCTGGTTTTGAACTCTTTGTATTATCTTCTTTGGATACTTAAGAAATGAATAAGCACTTTATTTTTTAAATCAGTTTTGTAATTCTGTGTATGGTCTTTTTTGTTTATAGCCAAGAAAATGGGTATTGTTCTGCTGGTCATTGTGTTCCAGTATTTGTTCCACTTTTATGGTTTATTTTTCTTAAAGTATCATGTAATGTTCTTTGGATGAAAATAACAGAGACTCAACTAAGGGTGGTGGTGGGGTAGAGATTGGTGTGTGTGTGTGTGTGTGTGTGTGTGTGTGTGTTTCTCAGCCACTCTACTAGGAACTTAGATTATTTAGCTAGATCTCATGGAGGATAGTACATACGTGACTTGGGAACTGAGAAAATATTGATATATTTCTGCTCTAATGATTTCAGAATATAATGAGTTTAAGGATTACTCTAGTCACATAGTCTATTCATCTCATGCTACTCACCTATATTTTGATGATTGATACTAATTGATATGATATGGAGATAAAGAACTTAGGGTGAGGTGACTAACACCTACCTGTATTATCCATCAAACTTACAAAATATACTACCGGCAGGTAGTTGAATATAGGGTTTAGTAGGCTGTGAGAGAATGAAATAATATAGAGAATTGTCCTGGTCAGTGATAGGATGGTAGGTTTAACTGCCTATCTGATTTCTTGCACCTCAGACCTTACTTCTGGGATTACCTTCCTCCTGAAGTATATCTTTTTAAGATGTTCCTTTAGTAGGTCTCTGTGGTTGGTAACATCTCTGTTTTTGCTTGATGATATCTTTATTTCACCCTCACTCTTATTACTGATAATTTAGCAAGATATATACTTCTTAGTTTAGTTATTTTCTCTTGGTAGTTTGAAAATATTTTTCCATTGTCAGATGGCACACATTGTTGCAGTCGAGAAATCTATGCTAAATTTAATAGTTGTTTCTTTGTAGCGGTGTCTTTTTTTTCTGGTTTCTTTATCTTTGGTATTCTGCAGTTTCACTTTGATGTGTTTGAGAAGATTTCCTTTACTTATCCTGTTTGGAATTCACTTTGCTTCCTGAATCTGAAGGTTCTTGTCTTTAATCCATTCTGGAAAATTCTTAGCCATTATCTCATCATATACTGCCTCTTTTGTTTTCTCTTTTTACTCTCCTGAATTTCTCATTAGGCAAATGGTATACCTTCATAATCTATCCCCATGTCTCTCAGTCTTTCTTTCATATTTCCTCTGTCTTTGGGCTGCTGTCAGTAATTTCTTTTGATCTGTCTTCCAGTTTATTAATTCTCTCTTCAACTGTGTGTAATCTATTTAACCGAAACATTGGCTTTGGTTTCAATTATTATATTCTTTATTTCTAGAAGTTCTACTTGGCTCCTTCTCAAAGCTTCTTGGTCATTTTTTAAAAATAGTATCTTGAACACCCACTGAACGCTGGCAGAAAACGTCAGACCTCCCAAAAGGCAAGAAACTCCCCCCGTACTTGGGTAGGGCAAAAGAAAAAAGAAATAACAGAGACAAAAGAATAGGGACGGCACCTGCACCAGTGGGAGGGAGCTGTGAAGGAGGAAAGATTTCCACGCACTAGGAGCCCCTTCGCGGGCAGAGAGTGCGGGTGGCAGAGGGGGGAAGCTTCGGAGCCACGGAGGAGAGCGCAGCCACAGGGGTGCGGAGGGCAAAGCGGAGAGATTCCCGCACTTCCCGCACGGAGGCTCGGCGCCGAGCAGCACTCACCAGCCCGAGAGGCTTGTCTGCTCAGCCGCCGGGGCGGGCAGGGCTGGGAGCTGAGGCTCGGGCTTCGGTTGCAGGGAGAGGACTGGGGTTGGCGGCGTGAACACAGCCTGAAGGGGTTAGTGCACCACAGCTA
Source organism: Balaenoptera ricei (assembly GCF_028023285.1). Taxonomy (NCBI): domain Eukaryota; kingdom Metazoa; phylum Chordata; class Mammalia; order Artiodactyla; family Balaenopteridae; genus Balaenoptera; species Balaenoptera ricei. Next base: position 89,151,235 of record NC_082642.1, on the reverse strand, counting down.
GCCGGGAAGGAGTCCGGGAAAAAGTCTGCAGCTGCCGAAGAGGCAAGAGACTTTTTCTTCCCTGTTTCCTGGTGCGCGAGGAGAGGGGATTCAGAGCGCCGCCTAAACGAACTCCAGAGACGGGCGCGAGCCGCAGCTAACAGCGCGGATCCCATAGCAACAGGGGCGCAGAGGGAAAAACGGAGAGACTCCCGCACAGAGGCTCGGCGCCGAGCAGCGCTCACCAGCCCGAGAGGCTTGTCTGCTCCCCCGCCGGGGCGGGCGGGGCTGGGAGCGGAGGCTCGGGCTTCGGTCGGATCGCAGGGAGAGGACTGGGGTTGGCGGCGTGAACACAGCCTGAAGGGGTTAGCGCACCACAGCTGGCTGGGAGGGAGACCGGGAAAAAGTCTGCAGCTGCCGAAGAGGCAAGAGACTTTTTCTTGCCTCTTTGTTTCGCGGCGCGCAAGGAGAGGGGATTCAGAGCGCCGCCTAAACGAACTCCAGAAACTGGCGCGAGCCGCGGCTATCAGCGCGGACCCCAGAGACGGGCGTGAGACGCTGGGGCTGCTGCTGCCGCCTCCAAGAAGCCTGTGTGCGAGCACAGGTCACTCTCCACACCGCCCCTCCCGGGAGCCCGTGCAGCCCGCCACTGCCAGGGTCCCGTGATCCAGGGACAACATCCCCCGGGAGAACGCACTGTGCGCCTCAGGCTGCTGCAACGTCACGCCAGCCTCTGACGCCGCAGGCTCGCCCCGCCTCCTCTGTACCCCTCCCTCCCCGCGGCCTGGGTGAGCCAGAGTCCCCGAAGCAGCTGCTCCTTTAACCCCGTCCTGTCTGGGCGGGGAACAGACGCCCTCAGGCGACCTACACGCAGAGGCGGGTCCAAATCCAAAGCTGATCCCCAGGAGCTGTGCGAACAGAGAAGAGGAGGGGAAATCTGTCCCAGTAGCCTCAGAAGAAGCGGGTTAAAACTCCACAAACAACTTGATGTGCCTGCATCTGTTGAATACCTGAATAGACAACGAATCATCCCAAATTCAGGAGGTGGACTTTGGGAGCAGGATATATTAATTTTTCCCCTTTTCCTTTTTTTTTTGTGAGTGTATATGTATATGCTTCTGGGGGAGATTTTGTCTGTATAGCTTTGCTTTACAATAGCTTTATTTTACTTCACTATATTATAGCTTCTTTCTTTCTTTTCTTTCTTTCTTTCTTTCTTTCCTTCCTTCCTTCCTTCCTTCCTTCCTTCCTTCCTCCTTCCTCCTTCCTTCCTTCCTTCCTTCCTTCCTTTCTTTCTTTCTTTCTTTCTATTTTTTCTCCCTTTTACTCTGAGCCGTGTGGACGAAAGGCTCTTGGTGCTTCAGCCAGGCATCAGGGCCGTACCTCGGAGGTGGGAGAGCCAACTTCAGGACACTGGTCCACAAGAGACCTCCCAGCTCCACGTAATACCAAACGGCAAAAATCTCTCAGAGATCTCCATCTCAACATCAAGACCCAGCATCACTCAATGACCAGCAAGCTACAGTGCTGAACACCCTATGCCAAACAACTAGCAAGACAGGAACACAGCCTCATCCATTAGCAGAGAGGCTGCCTAAAATCATAATAAGGCCACAGACACCCCAAAATACACCACCAGACGTGGACGTGCCCACCAGAAAGACAAGATCCAGCCTCATCCACCAGAGCTCAGGCACTAGTTCCCTCCACCAGGAAGCCTACACAACCCACTGAACCAACCTTAGCCACTGGGGACAGATACCAAAAACAACGGGAACTACAAACCTGCAACCTGTGATAAGGAGACCCCAAACACAGTAAGATAAGCAAAATGAGACGACAGAAAAACACACAGCAGATGAAGGAGCAGGGTCAAAACACACTAGACTTAACAAATGAAGAGGAAATAGGTAGTCTACCTGAAAAAGAATTCAGAATAATGATAGTAAGGATGATCCAAAATCTTGGAAATAGAATAGACAAAATGCAAGAAGCATTTAACAAGGACGTAGAAGAACTAAAGAGGAATCAAGCAATGATGAAAAACACAATAAATGAAATTAAAAATACTCTAGATGGGATCAATAGCAGAATAACTGAGGCAGAAGAAAGGATAAGTGACCTGGAAGATAAAATGGTGGAAATAACTACTGCAGAGCAGGATAAAGAAAAAAGAATGAAAAGAACTGAGGACAGTCTCAGAGACCTCTGGGACAGCATTAAACGCACCAACATTCGAATTATAGGGGTCCCAGAAGAAGAAGAGAAAAAGAAAGGGACTGAGAAAATATTTGAAGAGATTATAGTTGAAAACTTCCCTAATATGGGAAAGGAAATAGTTAATCAAGTCCAGGAAGCACAGAGAGTCCCATACAGGATAAACCCAAGGAGAAACACGCCAAGACACATATTAATCAAACTGTCAAAAATTAAATATAAGGAAAACATATTAAAGGCAGCAAGGGAAAAAAAACAAATAACACACAAGGGAATCCCCATAAGGTTAACATCTGATCTTTCAGCAGAAACTCTGCAAGCCAGAAGGGAGTGGCAGGATATACTTAAAGTGATGAAGGAGAAGAACCTACAACCAAGATTACTCTACCCAGCAAGGATCTCATTCAAATGTGATGGAGAAATTAAAACCTTTACAGACAAGCAAAAGCTGAGAGAGTTCAGCACTACCAAACCAGCTTTACAACAAATGCCAAAGGAACTTCTCTAGGCAAGAAACACAAGAGAAGGAAAACACCTACAATAACAAACCCAAAACATTTAAGAAAATGGGAATAGGAACATACATATCGATAATTACCTTGAATGTAAATGGATTAAATGCTCCCACCAAAAGACACAGGCTGGCTGAATGGATACAAAAACAAGACCCATATATATGCTGTCTACAAGAGACCCACTTCAGACCTAGAGACACATACAGACTGAAAGTGAGGGGATGGAAAAAGATATTCCATGCGAATGGAAATCAAAAGAAAGCTGGAGTAGCAATTCTCATATCAGACAAAATAGACTTTAAAATAAAGACTATCACAAGAGACAAAGAAGGACACTATATAATGATCAAGGGATCGATCCAAGAGGAAGGTATAACAATTGTAAATATTTATGCACCCAACATAGGAGCACCTCAATACATAAGGCAAGTACTAACAGCCATAAAAGGGGAAATCGACAGCAACACAATCATAGTAGGGGACTTTAACACCCCACTTTCACCAATGGACAGATCATCCAAAATGAAAATAAATAAGGAAACACAAGCTTTAAATGATACATTAAACAAGATGGACTTAATTGATATTTATAGGACATTCCACCCAAAAACAACAGAATACACATTTTTCTCAAGTGCTCATGGAACATTCTCCAGGATAGATCATATCTTGGGTCACAAATCAAACCTTGGTAAATTTAAGAAAATTGAAATCGTATCAAGTATCTTTTCCGACCACAACGCTATGAGACTAGATATCAATTACAGGAAAAGATCTGTAAAAAATACAAACACATGGAGGCTACACAATACATTACTTAATAATGAAGTGATTACTGAAGAAATCAAAGGGGAAATCAAAAAATACCTAGAAATAAATGACAATGGAGATACGACGACCCAAAACCTATGGGACGCAGCAAAAGCAGTGCTAAGAGGGAAGTTTATAGCAATACAAGCCTACCTCAAGAAACAGGAAACATCTCGAATAAACAACCTAACCTTGCACCTAAAGCAATTAGAGAAAGAAGAACAAAAAACCCCAAAGCCAGCAGAAGGAAAGAAATTATAAAGATCAGGTCAGAAATAAATGAAAAAGAAATGAAGGAAACAATAGCAAAAATCAATGAAACTAAAAGCTGGTTCTTTGAGAAGATAAACAAAATTGATAAACCATTAGCCAGACTCATCAAGAGAAAAAGGGAGAAGACTCAGATCAATAGAATTAGAAATGAAAAAGGAGAAATAACCACTGACACTGCAGAAATACAAAAGATCATGAGAGATTACTACAAGCAACTCTATGCCAATAAAATGGACAACCTGGAAGAAATGGACAGATTCTTAGAAATGCACAAACTGCCGAGACTGAACCAGGAAGAAATAGAAAATATGAACAGACCAATCACAAGCACTGAAATTGAAACTGTGATTAAAAACCTTCCAACAAACAAAAGCCCAGGACCAGATGGCTTCACAGGTGAATTCTATCAAACATTTAGAGAAGAGCTAACACCTATCCTTCTCAAACTCTTCCAAAATATTGCAGAGGGAGGAACACTCCCAAACTCATTCTACGAGGCCACCATCACCCTGATACCAAAACCAGACAAAGATGTCACAAAGAAAGAAAACTACAGGCCAATATCACTGACGAACATAGATGCAAAAATCCTCAACAAAATACTCGCAAACAGAATCCAACAGCACATTAAAAGGATCATACACCATGATCAAGTGGGGTTTATCCCAGGAATGCAAGGATTCTTCAATATACGCAAATCAATCAATGTGATACACCATATTAACAAATTGAAGGAGAAAAACCATATGATCATCTCAATAGATGCAGAGAAAGCTTTCGACAAAATTCAACACCCATTTATGATAAAAGCCCTGCAGAAAGTAGGCATAGAGGGAACTTTCCTCAACATAATAAAGGCCATATATGACAAACCCACAGCCAACATTGTCCTCAATGGTGAAAAACTGAAACCATTTCCACTAAGATCAGGAACAAGACAAGGTTGCCCACTCTCACCACTATTATTCAACATAGTTTTGGAAGTGTTAGCCACAGCAATCAGAGAAGACAAAGAAATAAAAGGAATCCAAATCGGAAAAGAAGAAGTAAAGCTGTCACTATTTGCAGATGACATGATACTATACATAGAGAATCCTAAAGAGGCTACCAGAAAACTCCTAGAGCTAATCAATGAATTTGGTAAAGTAGCAGGATACAAAATTAATGCACAGAAATCTCTTGCATTTCTATACACTAATGACGAAAAATCTGAAAGTGAAATTAAGAAAACACTCCCGTTTACCATTGCAACAAAAAGAATAAGATATCTAGGAATAAACCTACCTAAGGAGACAAAAGACCTGTATGCAGAAAATTATAAGACACTGATGAAAGAAATTAAAGATGATACAAATAGATGGAGAGATATACCATGTTCCTGGATTGGAAGAATCAACATTGTGAAAATGACTCTACTACCCAAAGCAATCTACAGATTCAATGCAATCCCTATCAAACTACCACTGGCATTTTTCACAGAACTAGAACAAAAAATTTCACAATTTGTATGGAAACACAAAAGACCCCGAATAGCCAAAGCAATCTTGAGAACGAAAAATGGAGCTGGGGGAATCAGGCTCCCTGACTTCAGACTATATTACAAAGCTTCAGTAATCAAGACAGTTTGGTACTGGCACAAAAACAGAAATATAGATCAATGGAACAGGATAGAAAGCCCAGAGATAAACCCACACACATATGGTCACCTTATCTTTGATAAAGGAGGCAAGCATATACAGTGGAGAAAAGACAGCCTCTTCAATAAGTGGTGCTGGGAAAATTGGACAGGTACATGTAAAAGTATGAAATTAGAACACTCCCTGACACCATGCACAAAAATAAACTCAAAATGGATTAAAGACCTAAGTGTAAGGCCAGACACTATCAAACTCTTAGAGGCAAACATAGGCAGAACACTCTATGACATACATCACAGCAAGATTCTTTTTGACCCAGCTCCCAGAGAAATGGAAATAAGAACACAAATAAACAAATGGGACCTAATGAAACTTAAAAGCTTTTGCACAGCAAAGGAAACCATAAACAAGACCAAAAGACAACCCTTAGAATGGGAGAAAATATTTGCAAATGAAGCAACTGACAAAGGATTAATCTCCAAGATTTACAAGCAGCTCATGCAGCTCAATAACAAAAAAACGAACAACCCAATCCAAAAATGGGCAGAAGACCTAAATAGACATTTCTCCAAAGAAGATATACAGATGGCCTACAGACACATGAAAGAATGCTCAACATCATTAATCATTAGAGAAATGCAAATCAAAACTACAATGAGATATCATCTCACACCGGTCAGAATGGCCATCATCAAAAAATCTAGAAACAATAAATGCTGGAGAGGGTGTGGAGGAAAGGGAACACTCTTGCACTGTTGGTGGGAATGTAAATTGATACAGCCACTATGGAGAACAGTATGGAGGTTCCTTAAAAAACTACAAATAGAACTACCATACGACCCAGCAATCCCACTACTGGGCATATACCCTGAGAAAACCATAGGTCAAAAAGTGTCATGTACCACAATGTTCATTGCAGCTCTATTTACAATAGCCAGGACATGGAAGCAACCTAAATGTCCATCGACAGATGAATGGATAAAGAAGATGTGGCACATATATACAATGGAATATTACTCAGCCGTAAAAAGAAATGAAATGGAGGTATTTGTAATGAGGTGGATGGAGTTAGAGTCTGTCATACAGAGTGAAGTAAGTCAGAAAGAGAAAAACAAATACAGTATGCTAACACATATATACGGAATCTAAGGAAAAAAAAAAAAAAAAAGGCCATGAAGAACCTAGTGGCAAGACGGGAATAAAGACACAGACCTACTAGAGAATGGACTTGAGGATATGGGGAGGGGGTGGGGGGAGATGTGACAGGGTAAGAGAGTGTCATGGACATATATACACTACCAAATGTAAAATAGATAGCTAGTGGGAAGCAGCCGCATAGCACAGGGAGATCAGCTCGGTGCTTTGTGACCACCTAGAGGGGTGGGATGGGGAGGGTGGGAGGGAGGGAGATGCAAGAGGGAAGAGAAATGGGAACATATTGTATATGTATAACTGATTCACTTTGTTATAAAGCAGAAGCTAACACACTATTGTAAGGCAATTATACTTCAATAAAGATGTTTAAAAAAAAAAAATAGTATCTTGTTTCTTGTTTAAAAATAGTATCCTGTCTTACTTTGCTTAATCATTTTAATAAACTTATTTTATATTCTGTAATCAATAATTCCAATATCTAAAGTTCATGGGCTTCATTATTCTGTTTATGGTTTCTGGTGATTCACTTCTGGCTTATTTTCTCAGATGTATTATATTTTGGGTGCTCATGTTTAACTTTTGATAGCCTGTTTGTCTGTGGAAATCCTTTCAGTCCTGTGTTGAGAGTGAACCTGTGCAGTGAAGATTTGTGTTTGTTTCTTCCAGGCCTCCAAGCATTACCAGCCTGGGACATTTTCTTGACTAAGTTTCCTGGGCAGTGTAGGTACTATAAATTTGAACTTTCAAACCCATGTGAGGGAAAGTTTGTGGTTATGAATTCTAAAGGGAAAGTTTTTTTCCCCTCGATGCCAAAGTCCAGGCTAAAACTTACCAGTATCTGCATATCGCCCTGGGTTGGTCCAGGGAATTTTTTTTTTTCCAGTGTATTCTTAGAGGGTACAGCCCTTTGAGTTTTCCAGCCTTGTGCAGGATTATAATCCCAACACCTTCTACAGGCCCAAGGCCTTGTCTTTGGTCTCTTGTCTTATGTGCAGCCAGTAAAACCATAGATTTTTCTGAGATAAGTAGGTTCTTTCAACACAACACAACACAATAGGCTTCACTGACCTGGTTACTACTCTGGTTTCTTGCTCCCCCCTCTGGGTTGAATGTGGAGTTTGGAAGACTATCAGATGTATTCCTCTTTCTTCCTTGAAAGCTTAGTTATGCCTTTGAAAGGATGTTCTATTTTATCCAACATTTTGTGTGTTTAGTAATGGGACTGTTTTTCAAGTTACCTAATAGCATGCCACATTGCTCCTTGAATTCCTTCTCTCGTACTCTCCGTATCAGTTGAGTTTTTCACTCTACATCTATCAGTAAGAACAGTCTGGCTACTACCTATCTGCACTTCCATGGCTATTGCTCTAGCATCAGTCATGATTAATGCCTTCCTAGTTCATTCCCTTCTATTCTTGCATCTCAATACTCCATTCTCCATGTAGCAATCTAGTGATTTTTTTTAATAACTTTATTTATTTATTTTTGGCTGTGTTGGGTCTTTGTTGTTGTGCGCGGGCTTTCTCTAGTTGCGGTGAGCAGGGGCTACTCTTCGTTGCAGTGCGTGGGCTTCTCATTGTCGTGGCTCCTCTTGTTGCGGAGCACAGGCTCTAGGCTTGCAGGCTTCAGTAGCTGTGGCACGTGGGCTCAGTAGTTGTGGCTTGCGGGCTCTAGAGCTCAGGCTCAGCAGTTGTGGAGCACGAGCTTAGTTGCTCCGTGGCATGTGGGATCTTCCCCGGCCAGGGCTCAAACCTGTGTCCCTTGCATTGGCAGGCAGATTCTTAACCACTGTGCCACCAGGGAAGCCCTCTAGTGATCTTAAAGTGTAAACCAGGTAACATCACTTCCTTACAACTCTTAAACTTCTTGGAATCAAGTCCAACCTCCTTACCATGTCATTTAAGATCCTTCCTGACCTGAATCTTGTCTTCTCTAGCGTTTTTTCCCACTATGCTACTCTTCTTGCACTAAACTGCAGTTACACAGGCCTTCTTAACTGACCTTAGTAAGTTCTTTTCTTCTTCCTTCTGTCTGTAATGCTCCTGGGAGCTTCTCATGGCTAACTCTTTCTGTTCTCAGCTTAAATGTCACCTCATTAAAGATGCCTTCCCTGGCCACCTTATCCAAAGTAATCATCCTAGTTTTTCCCTCATACCAGATATCACTATTTTAATTATTATGTTGTCATATTTGTAAGTTCCACAAAGACAAAGTGACTTGTATTCACCCTTGTATCCCTGATATATCCAGCAGTGTCTGGTACATATTAGACACTGAAATATTTGTAGAATCAGTGAATACATTAATGAACTCCTCCATGGATAAAAATGAGGCCTTAATTTGCAAGGAGGTGGGGCTTAATTTAGCACCAAAGTATATTAAGAGCTGTAGGTAAAAAGCAAAATGGATAGTGGATGAATTCCCAGGAACGCGTATCCTAGAGCAGGTTCATATAACAGGAATCGTCTTTCAGCATCTTTGGTTGGCCACAGACCTGACTGGAGGCAATGCTGAATTACATGAGGAAGTGGCGGTGTCTCTCAATATAAAGAATACCCAAAAAAGGCGGGGGGTTGCGGGGTACGGGGCTGGGGAGTGGCGGAGATAAGTGGTACACACCTCCAAACTACAACTCCCAGCAGGCCCCGCGTGAGCCCGCCCACTGGGAGGCGGTGCCCGTCTCCGCCCCGTGGAGCTCTCTGCTTCGGCCCCACCCCTCCCCGCTCCGCGCCGTAGCCCTCCCCCAGGGTTGTGGCCACGCGCAGCGGCGGCGGTTGTTCCGCTTCCCCTCTGGCCTGGGCCGTCGCCATTGCCGAAGGCTCCCTACCCTCCCTTCCCGGCGCCCGCGGGGCTCGGCTGCCGCCCGGCCTAGCAATAACAGCAGCTACGTTCCAGCGCGGTTCCTCTTCCCGCCCCGCTTCCCTTTCCCTCCCCTCCCCGCCCCGTGTCGCGCGCTTGCTCGGGGCGGCTCCTGAGCTCGCCGGGAGCTCGGCCGGAGGCTCCTCGCTGGGGCGGGGACCTTTCCTCGCTTGGGGTAAGTGTGCAGACAGGCCGGGACGCGGGCCGTCGCTCTTCTTCCTTCTTCCTTCTCCGCGGCCTGGCCGGCGCGAGCGGCCCGGGGCAGCTAACCTGCCCCGCGCGGGGCCGGGAAGCCGCCACCTGCGTGCCTGGAGCCGCAACTCTTGGGGCGGTGGCTCATTGTCTGCGCCCTCCGGCTGTTTTCTTCCCCGACTGTAGCCTGAAATGGGAAGCTTGCTGGGCTGGTGAGGTCTAACTCTTCCTGGACCCGGCCCTACCCTGAACCCTGTCGCGCCACGGTCTCTGCCCTGTTGATCTCCCTTCCATCGCGTTTCCAACCTCCTTTTCTCCATTTACTTTTGTGTTGTGCAAAACGTTGCGGGTTTTGTTCCTCGATTTTTTCGTCTGTTACAGAATCCTAGCCCCTCCTTGCTGTCTCTCTGGTCATCCCAGTTTCTTTGCTTAGGCATATTGTCTAGGGTCCCTTTACTGTTTTCTAAACTGCAATCTGTGCTTTCTTCCATATTCCGCGTTAGTAGAAACGAATAGTTTTCCGAGGGTTTGAGGGCCTCCGCTTAAGAACAGAACTTTCCGATCTTCTCGTGATTCCTGTTTGATCTTCAGCCAGGAGGTGAATATTTGCTTCTTTAGGTAACTTAGGTGAAGGTTGGCTTTCACCATGTTTGGCTTTCTTTCAAACAACATACACAACATGTTGCCGAATATTCCTCAGTGGACTCAACCTTTTGACTAATTCTTTAAAGATAGAGTCATCCAAGAACTGAAGAGTGGAAAGTAATTGCCATTGTCAGTCGTTGTGGAGTTGTACTACCAGTCCTTGTATCTTATCTTTAATGGGAATTCTCTGGGCAGTGCGAGCGTGATTTCTCTCCTCCTTGATAAATAATGCTAACTCCCACTGGTATAATTATCTGTTTTATTTTACAAGTGATCTATAGTTTTTTGTTTTCTTTTTAAACCTCTGTAAAAAGACAATCAAAATGGTTAGGCCTAAAATTAGACTACGACGAGCAGTGTTTTGGATCAAGGTTGTGCACGTCACGTTTTTTCCCCTGCTCTGTTTGACTCTTCCGCTCTTGTAAGTAGGCAGGATATTGAAATGTAGAAGAATTTGCTCTGGGGTTTTGTTTTTGTAGGTTTATTCAAAACAGTAACATTAAATAAAGTTAGATTGGGATGAGGCAGTGAACAGTAATTTTTAAAGCAGGTTAGAACTTGTCAACTTTGCCAGGAGCTCTGTGGCATTTGTAAAACACACTCATAATCACTTATATATATTTTGTATATATGTATGAAAAATATATATATATAAATGAAAAAGCTTTGTTCATGTTCTCCTATTAAGGGTGTTGATTTGTTAACTCTTTTCATCCTTAGCTTTTAAATCTTTCTAGTAATTAATTAACCAGAAACACTGATTTGCATTATGAAAAATGAACCTTAAAATGTTTCTGACCCGTAATATATGTAGGTCTTAAACTCACTTTCATGTTTTGGTGAAAGAGGTTGACCTAAATTCAGTGAATTCTGTGTTTTCACTTCAATTCTGTCATTTTGGTAGTGTCAGTTGTCCTTAATTCAATGAGAGATCTTCTTGGCCTAAGGGGTTAAGGTCTAGAAATGTTGGAGTGTGAAACTAGGTCTGTTGATGTCAGCTTCTCTGCCAGTTCTTTCTACAAACAGACGCTTTTACTGAGGAAGAGTTCTGGGTATTCTGCTTCTCTCAGGACCTTGATTCTGGTTTACAGTTATTCAAAGAGAGAGTTATTCTTTTGGACTTTGTGACATTAAATACTAGCCTTGAAAACCCGAATTCATAAAGTACGTTTGTGGTTGGAGTCTATCTACTAAACAAATGAATAAGGGGTTCCTATGATTCTCTGATCTTTATGAAAGGGCGATTTCCAAGTAGACGTGGTTAACAGTGGTGTATCTTTTCAATTGTACTTTTTTAAAGAGAAAACTTAGAACTTGTTCAGGTAGCTAAAGATAAACTTTCAGTTATTCTTTTTAGAAGAGAGAGACCTTGTTCAAAAAGCTAGGGATGAAATAAATAGGTAGGTATTGTTAAATTCTTCCTATGTTTAATCTGTCAATATTGATTATTCTAATATTTGAGTATAATATTTCTTTTGGCTTTCTGAATTTTCTACTTATGATTAAAGTGTGAAACTGCACCTTCTTCGAGTCTTTAAAGCTTTTGGGTTCTGATCAATTTGTTTTCAAAAGCCCTTCCAGTTAGTTAGAGGGGGTAATTCCAGACTAATCAGGGAGGGTGTTAAGTTACTTGCGAATCTGAGTTGTCCCTGGTATCCTTTTTGTACCTTGGTAGAAGCAGAAAGAGATGGAAAAAAATAGCCCCCGTTGCCTTGAAGAAATACTGATTATTTTCTTCTGTGACCAGAATTGAGTTTCACTACTTCTTCATTTTACGATCACTAACCTGAATAAGAGTAGTCAGTCTGAACATTCATGCCGGATTTCAGAGGTCTAGCCTCTTATCTTTGAGGTACAGTAGTACTTGTCATTCCATGTATCACAAGTGGTGAGGAGCTGGAGACCTGGATTTCAATGCTAGCTCTTCCACTTGACCCTGGGCAAGATACATATTCTTTTCAGCTTGTTTTTTTCATCTGTAAAATGAGGATTAATAATAATATAATACACATTTCATAGGGCTATTTAGAGCAAATGAGATAATGCAGGGAAAAGTACTTAGCAAATGCAGTGTTTAAGTGATTAATAAATGTTAGTTATTATTAATATTAATATTAATAATATTAATAGTTAATATTCCATTCTGAAATAGGTTTTATATTTAATTGCTTCTACAGCAAATGTTATACTTCCAAACTTAGATTTAAGACTGCTTTCTGAAAGTGATTGGAATCTCAGGGCCAAGTTTCTGAGACCATAACTATTAAAAATTACTTTTCAGGAAAAAAAATAGTTTCATCACTGAAATAAAATACAGGTTTTTTGAATACATGTTTCTCAGATTTTAAAATAGGCATACTTCTCATAGAAAATTTAGGAAGTAGTGAAGACTATTAAGGAATGGGACAAAAATTACTATACAAAAATCACTTAGCCCCCAGAGATAACCATCATAACAGATGAGAATAGTGCCTTTTTTCCTTATTTTTAAATTAAATTCCAAAGGTAGTCACTACATGCTTATTACAAAAGGTTCAAGTCAATTATTTAGAGTAGAAAGTGAAAATTACTTTCCTTACTTTTTAGTCCCATTCCTTACAGGTGCCCACTGTAAACAATTTTGTTTTCTTTATGCCATTAGAAATAAGCACAGTGTGTATGTAGTTTTACCTTGATTTTTTTTTTAATTAAAAAAATCTAATCATTATAAATTCGTTTCCATCTCAGTACTTGTAGTTAAACCTCATATTTTTAATAATCATGAGATATTCCATTGTATGGTTGTACTTAGTTATTCATGGTTATTTGTTATTTCCACTTTTGGGCAACTAAAACTGGAGTTTTAATGAACTTCTTTATACCTTTGTGCACATGCACATGTATACAAGTATTTCCATTAAAAGGATTCTTAAGTGTGCATTTTAAGTTTTGATAGATGGCAAATTGCCTTCCTAAAAGACTATACTAATTGAATTGTAGAAGCTCTTTACACATAGTAGATATTAATACTTTGCCTTCTGTTTAAGACGATCTTTTACATTTTATCTTTATCAAAAAACAGTCTTCTGTATTTTCTTCTGGTACTTTAATAACTTGTATTTGAATCTTAATACTTCCAGATTTTTTTTTGGGGGGGGGGTGGTGCTTGGTGGGGTAAGAGTTTGGCTACTGAAATAAAATACAGGTGTAACAATATTTCAGGAGTTTGAGGTTGGTGTAAAACTTAGTCCCATTATAGGGATTCAGAAAGGAATATTTTAATCATTTTATTGTAAGCATCACATCCGAAAAGGGGGGGAAATGCCCCCTTTGGCCCCTATTTCTTGTCATCTACCTAATTCATCCTCATCCTTCAAATTTCAGCTTTTGAGTATAGCTTTCTTTGGGAGTCTTTCCTGATTTCCAGTATGACTTAGATATTCTTACTGCTTTTATATGTTTTCTTAACACGTCCATAATCTTTATTTGCAGTGTGCTGAAAGAATGAGTTATTCATCTGGAAATGAGAGTTATTTCTCAATTGTTTTCAATTGAAATTAGTCAAAAGGGAGGTGCAAAGAACTCAGTAGTGTTGGTTAAAAGTGATGCACATACATATGTATGCATACTTTTAACCGCCTTTTAACCTGCATTACTGAGTTCTTCCTAACATCTTTCTGATCAAGCTGTTACCTTGTAGGTAATATTTTTTCATGTAAATGTTTAATAGGTTCTGGAAAAACACAAGGTTTTATTTTAATCTTGCATTTATTTCATAAGAACAAGGTTATTTATTTCATAAGAACAAGGTGTATTTTAATCTCAGCTTTTAAAAAATTAATTCCTATTCCGGGAATTCCCTGGTGGTCCAGTGGTTAGGATTCTGCACTTCCACTGCAGGAGGCATGGGTTTGATCCCTGGTCATGGAACTAAGATCCTGCATGCCACGTGGTGCAGCCAGAAAAAAAAAAAAAAAAAAATTCCTATTCCTTTTAATTTGAGATTAGTAGTTTATAGGCTTATGAAGCAATAATGTTATATAATAAACACATGAACAACAAGAGTTGGAGTAAAACTTTTAAACACAATTTCAGGTGCTCTAAAGAACAAATTATTAAAGAATAAAAAGTTACATTGGCAGATATAATGGTAAAAATATAACCAGATGTTTGATAAAGAATAAAGTTAAAAAAAAAAAACCCTTATTTCATTACCTGTGGATAACTGCTGTTAATATTTTGATGTTTCTTTATATTTGTGTGTGTACATAGTTTACTCTTCTAAAATTGGAATCATATTCTGTATAATTTGCTATCTTGCTTTTTTTAACTTAACCTCAAATCTTGAAAGTTTCCCTCTTTCTCCTTAAAAATTCTATTTAAAAATGATTTTTTAATGTTTGCCTAACATTCCATTGTACACCTATGCCTTAGTTTCATTATTCTCCTATTGGTGAATGTATAACATTTCTAATATTTTATATAAATAATGCTATGATGAATATCTTTTTATTCATCCCTGAGTATTACTTTAGAATATTTTCTTAGAAGTGGAATTACTGAATGAAAGGGTATAAACATTTACAAGTGTTAAATTACCCTTCAGAAAGGTTTGATGTATACCATCACTAGCATTGTGAGTCTCATTTTGTTGCTATCCTCATTGAAACAACCATCATTCTTAATGAAATTGTTAAATTTGCTTATTGCTAGGCAAATAAAAAATACAGTTTAATTTGCATTTCCTGTTTAAATTATAATTTTGTTTTTGTGAATTTGATTTAGTTTCATTATTTCTGATAAGTATACAGAAGTAACTAGATTTTTTATTAGTAAGTTCACTTTTTCCTTTAAAAAAATTTTTTTATACAGTTTTTAAAGTTACTTTCCATTTACAGTTATTATAAAGCATTGGCTGTATTCTTCATGTTGTATACTATATCCTCGAGCCTATCTTACACCCAATAGTTTGTACCACTAGAAGTAACTAGATTTTTGTGGTCACGATTATTTTTATTATCTTGCTGGACTTCAGTAAAATTTTATTTACTTTTGTTTTTCAGGTTCATTGTCTTACCTGAAAATAATAGTAACTTTTGCTTCCTTTCCAATAGTTATAATATTTATTAGTATTTTAGCTCTTTATTACATTGATCAGAATCTCCAAGACACAGTTATATAAGAGAGGTGATAATTGTCTTGGAACGTCTCTGGTATTTTTACAATTTAAGGATGAATGCAGCTGTTGGTTTTAGAGAGAAATTTTTTATTATTTATTCTGTTCTTTGTAAAAAAGAGGAGTGTCTTCCGAATTTTATCAAATGTTTTTGTAACTTATTTAGGTGATGATAAGATTTTTCTTTTAACTACTGATAAAAGTATATAAATAAATTTGCTAATAACATTCCCAAAGGTTATATATCCTAAGGCATATATCATGAGGAATCAAAACCCCACTCTTGTTAGTCAAGTGTACAGAATTTATTGAAAGAATAGAAGAGAGTCTCATAGAACTTTAGTTTAATAAGAATACACAGTCCATATGGTAACTTCTGTAGTCTGGAGAAATCCTTACTTACTCATGAGTCAGTTTTGAGAAATTTGTATTTCCCCAGATTATATTTTTAAAGATTTTCAAATTTATTATTATATGGGTGTATGTAATATTTTTTATAATTAAAATCTGTGGTGTTCATCTCCACCTTTTATTAGTGATTTCATTATTTTTCTTAATTTGATTTGCCAAATGTTTGTCTACTTAGTGGTTTTTAATAAGAAGCTTTGAGATTTATTCTGTTGATTTTCTGTTTTCTGATTTTCTAATTTCTGCTTTTTATTTTGCTCTGCTTTTTTTTTTTTTGGTTATACAGTAAATCCCCTACATATGAACGCATTCCATTCCAAGAGCACATTCGTAAATCCAGTTTGTTCGTAAGTCCAACAAAGTTAGCCTAGGTACCCAATTAACACAATCGGCTATATGGTACTGTACTGTAATAGGTTTATAATACTTTTCACACAAATAATACATAAAAAACAAATGCAAAAAATAAAGAAAACATTTTTAATCTTAAAGTACAGTACCTTGAAAAGTACAGTAGTACAGTGCAACGGCTGGCATACATGGGCTAGCATCGAGTGAACAGGCAAGAAGAGTTACTGACTGGAGGAAGGAGAGGAGGTGGGAGATGGTAGAGCTGAAGGATCGTCAGCAGTAGGAGATGGAGGGCAAGCTGCAATTTCACTCACACCTGACGTTCACTACCAGCTACATCACCGCTGCTTTTACACTTGCTTCTACGCTTGCTTCTGGACATCCTGGGCTTGAAATAAAGATACTGTGCTACTGTACTCTATTACAGTACTGTACAGTAAATTACACAAAAGCACAACCACTTGTAGAGGATGCCCGCATGTGACAGTGTATGCCAGACATGTGAATTAACTTACGTGGTTGGACCTGTGAACACACGTTCACATCTTTGAAAGTTCACAACTTGGAGATTCATATGTAGGGGACTTACTGTACTTTTTCTAACATAGTAAATTCTTAGTTCTCTCTTTTTTTTTTAAATGAAAACATTTTTAATGCTCCTAATTTGCCTCTGAGTACAGCTTTGGCTGCACTCTAAAATGTCTGTGAATGATATTCTTATATTCATTGCTTTCCAAATAGTTGCTAGTTCTAGTTTGATTACCTCTTTGACTCAGGAAGTATTTGGTATAGTTCTATTCACTGTATTTTCTTTCACTGTCAGTGACTGTTCTTTTAAAATATCTTTAAGTTTATTGAGGGTTTCTTTGTGACTTAAAGCATAATCCAATTTGCTAAATGTTCTTTGAAAACTTAAGAACATTTTCTGTTTGCACATACAGTTTTATATACACGCATATATCTGTCAATTAAACTTTATTCAAATTATCTTATTATTCCTTATTAATAGTTTTTATTAATTATAAGATAGTCTTTATTAAGTTTTTAATCTTAATCTGTCAAAGACTAAGAGTTAGCATTGTTTCTGAAAAGCTTGTGCTTACATTGGGGCCTTTACATTTCTGTTTCTTCCCCTTGAATACTGTGTTCCTTTCATTAGCCTCCACCTGCTCCTGCTCAGTATCTAACTTCTTTCCCCTCTGTGTTTTTCTTTATAGCACTTCCACCTGAAATTGTTTTTTCATTCACTTGTTTATCTCTTTGCTATTCTGTTCAGAACTTAGAACAAGTATGTATGCAGTGTGTGTTTGTTAAGTAAAGAGTGTCCTTTTTTATTTCTAATGACTTTTTTTTTTTAATTAATAGACTTTATTTTATACAATTTTAGGTTCACAGAAAAGTTGAGCAAAAAGTACAGAGAGTTCCCATATACCCTGATCTACCCCCTTCCTCAGCTTCCCCCATCATCAACATTCTGCAATGTTTGGTATGTTTGTTATGATTGATGAACCAACATTGACACATCATTATCCATCAAAGTTCATAGTTTACATTAGGGTTCACTCTTGATATTACACATTGTATGGGTATGGACAAATGGTGCATAATGACATGTATCCACCATTACAGTATCATACAGAATAGTTTCTTCACTCCCAAAATTCTCTGTGCTCCACTTATTTATCCCTCCCTTCTCGCTAATCCCTGATAACCACTGAAGCTTTAACTGTCTCCATAGTCTCGCCTTCTCCAGAATGTCATATAGTTGGAATTATACAATATGTAACCTTTTCAGCTTCTTTCACTTAGCAGTGTGCATTTGAGTTTCCTTCATATCTTTTCATGGCTTAATAGCTCATTGCTTTTTTATGCTGAATAATACTCCACTGTTGGGATATACCACAGTTTGTTTATCCGTTTACCCACTAAAGGACATCTTGGTTGCTTCCACATTTGGCAGTTATGAGTAAAGCTGCTATAAACATCCAAGTTTGGGTTTTTCACGGACATAAGTTTTCAGCTGATTTGAGTAAATAGCATGGAATACGATTGCTGGATTGTATGGTAAGAATATATTTAGTTTTGTTAAGAATCTGCTAAAACTGTCTTTCAAAGTGGCTGAACCATTTTCCTTTCCTACCAACAGTGAATGAGAGTTCCTGTTGCTCAAATCCTCACCAGCATTTGATGTTAATGTTTTGGATTTTAGCCATTCTAATAGGTGTGTAGTGCTATCTCATTGTTTTAATTTGCAATTCCCTAATGAAGTATGAGACTGAGCATCTTTATATCAGATACTTCTTTTGCAAATATTTTCTTCCACTCTGTGGCTTGTCTTCATGTTCTCTCTATCCTGATGATTTTTATCATGTTTTTGGTGTAATATTATTGATGCATGTTTAAGTTCTATACTGCTAAAGATCTGCATTACACCTAATCAAAAATAATTGTCATATTTAATCTTTCTAAGTCTCATATTTTACTTATCTTAAATTCCCATCTGTCCTGTTATTCTTTGTTCAATAAATTATTATCCAACCTTGTCTTTCCATGCCATTTTTAGTTGTATCTCTTTTAAATTACATATAGTTTATTTTTGTTTTAATCCAAAGTGAATACTTAAAACATTTATGTGTATTGTGATAGTTAATTCTGTTGAGTGTGTTTCTGTTATTTTATTTAATGCTTTCTGTTTTTTAATGATTCATTGCTACTACTTCTACATTTTTGTAAAATATACATAATGTAAAGTTATCATCTTAACCATTTTAAAGTAAAGTTAACCCTTGAACAACACGAGTTTGAACTGTGCAGGTCCACTTATACGTGGATTTTTTTTTTTTTTTAATGAATGCCCTTGCAATTTTTTTAAACTAATTAATTAATTAATTTTGGGGTGTGTTGGGTCTTCGTTTCTGTGCGAGGGCTTTCTCTAGTTGCGGCAAGCGGGGGCCACTCTTCATCGCGGTGCGCGGGCCTCTCCTATCGCGGCCTCTCTTGTTGCGGAGCACAGGCTCCAGACGCGCAGGCTCAGTAGCTGTGGCTCACGGGCCCATTTGCTCCGCAGCATGTGGGATCTTCCCAGACCAGGGCTCGAACCCATGTCCCCTGCATTGGCAGGCAGATTCTCAACCACTGCACCACCAGGGAAGCCCGTGGATTTTTTTCAGTAGTAAAAACTACAGTACTGCCCTATCCAAGGTTGGTTGAATCCTAGGATGCAGAACTGCAGATACAGAGGAACTTTGGATTTGGAGGAACCATGTATATGGAGAGCCAGACTATAAGTTATATTCAGATTTTTGACTGTGTGGAGGGTTGAGCCCCAACCCCCAAGCTGTTCAGGGTCAACTGTATACAGTTCTTTGGCATTAAGTAGACTTACATTGTTGTACAACCATCATCACCATCCATCTCCAGAATTTTTCATCTTCCCTAACAGGATCTACGCTCATTAAACACTGACTCCCTGTTCCTCCCTACCCACAACCCCTGGTGACTGTCTCTAATCTACTTTCTCTTATGATTTTGCCGTTTCTAGATGATTCATATAAGTGGAATCATACAATGTTTGTCCTTTTGTGTCTGGCTTATTTCACGTAGCATGTTTTCAAGGTTTATCCATGTTATAGCATTTATGAGTACTTAATTCCTTTTTGAGACTGAATAATATTCCATAGTGTGTGTGTTTATCCTGTTATCTGTCAATGTCTTAAAGCCAACTCATCCATACTTTAAGTGAATTCAACTGTAAGTCTAAAATTTTTAAAAATAACAATTTCTGATTTGTCAGTCTGAAAAAGAAAATTATACTTTGACTCCCCATAACTGAAGACTGGCTTATTCTCTTAACCAACCCTCACTTTAATGTTCATTGTCAGTTTCTCAGTCTTACATTTAAATTGAGTCATCATGTATGCCAGCTAACATACATTTTCATTTAATATAGGAGTAACTGGAAGGCACATTTAATAATTATTAGGTCACTAATGTGCACAGAAACTTTCATGCCATGTGGTCTCGCATTAATTTTGTTTCAGAGCTTCCTATATCTGATGGTGCTAGGAATCTTCCTTTTTCTTTTTATTGAAATATTTTGTGACTGATTGTGTCTTGTACATGTTTATTAATGTTGCCTGATACATTAACTCCTTACAGTCTTCATACTTTTTTTTCATTTCCAGAAATATTTTTGGTTATTTTTAGTTCTGTTTTCTTCCTTGAAAACACTTACAGTAATCAGGTTGGCTTATCATTTCTGTCTTTTGTGTGAGCTTCTCGAATGTTTGTCTTTAACACTCATTTGATTTTCCTTTATCACCTTCAATGTAGGCTTTATTTCTGCTATGGAAATTTTAGTTTCTTTACATCCTTTAAAAATTTACTCCACTCCCTTTTCTTTTTAAATTACTCTCATTTCATCTTGGTCTTTTCTTTTCATATATGCCTGTTTCATGGATTTTGCCAAACACAGTGTTTGGAACTTAATTCTGTGTCCTGCAGTAATTTTTTTTTTTAATTTATTTATTATTTATTTTTGGCTGTGTTGGGTCTTTGTTGCTGCGTGCGGGCTTTCTCTAGTTGTGGCGAGTGGGGCTACTCTTTGTTGCAGTGCACGGGCTTCTCATTGCAGTGGTTTCCTTTGTTGTGGAGCATGTGCTCTAGGCGGGCGGGTTTCAGTAGTTATGGCACATGGGCTCAGTAGTTGTGGCTCGTGGGCTCTAGAGCACAGGCTTAGTGGTTGTGGTGCACGGGCTTAGTTGCTCCGCGGCATGTGGGATCTTCCCCGACCAGGGCTCGCACCCGTGTCTCCTGCATTGGCAGGTGGATTCTTAACCACTGAGCCACCAGGGAAGTCCCTGTCCTGAAGTAATTTTAATTCACCTTCTAAGTTAGACTCTGCTTCTGTGAAAGGTAATTTTGTCTCCTTCTTAGGCTGCATTATTTTTTGTTGGGACCAATACTGAATTTTTTCCTGCTTATTCATCCTTGAATGGTAACAGTTATCTATTACTTGATATGCACTTGTCAGAAACATTTGTGGGATTGATTGTCCTTGCCTCTACAGTTGACTTTGATTCTGGTTGAAACCTCTTCTTAGGTGTATTGCTAAAGGATAAATACACACAGCACCTAGCCTGAGTTCCAGTGATAAATTGGCATTCATCGTATAGGGTAGTTCTGGGCTAGGATGGTGGGATCTTATGGTACCCTGGTTTCTAGTATGTGCTACTATTAGGGCTCTTCCTGATTCTAACCAAGTACCCCCAACACAGCACTTTGCTTGTGTGACTACACCTCCCAGGAAGCCATGTGCCAATCCAGGTTTTTCTGCCCATTTACAGCTCTACTTGAACCTTACATACACACAGACACATAGAAACATACTTGTTTTCTGGAACTTGCATAGCAGTCTCCTAAATGTATGTAGAAAGATCAGAAGAGATGATAAGGAACTCCAGCTGTCACAGAACCCACTTCTATATAGCAAGAAATGGCTTAGCAAGGATGACTGACTAGCTTGTTTCTTTGAGGCAGACTTTGGGTCTCCAAATAGAAGTATGGCTAGCAGAGAGGAGCGAGCTATCTTTATATCTTCTTTTAGGCAAATGGTCAAACTTTCTGTTATGAAACAGAACATGGATGGGTCATGAATCTTTTCTTAGTTGAGATTGCGTGACGTTATAGCTAATGGAAAGCCTTCAAAGATTTTATATAAATTGTCTTCATGGAAATTTGGGATAGACTCCATGGTGACTTCTGATATGATACCATTTTTTACTACAATAAACTGGTTTCAGTTTTTGTTTAACTTAGATAACCACCTAAGTAATCAAATAATCAGTCTGCTGTTGACCTTCATTTTTCAGTATAAGGTCTTAGATTGATAAGTTTTCACTTTGATTGTAGGAAAATGGCATCTTGTTACAATTTGCATCTTTTTGATTTCTAGTTGAACACTTTTTATATACATACAGTCCCCCTACTTATGAATTTTTGACTTTACTATGGTGCAGAAGTGGTATGCATTCAGTAGAAACCATACTTTGAATTTTGATCTTTTCCTGGGCCAGGTATACAAGGTTCAGTACTCTGGTGGTGCTGAGCAGAGGCAGCGAGCTGTAGCTCCCAGTCAGCCATGCAATCACAAGGGTATACACTTGTGATAGACTTAACAACCGTTCTGTACGCATGCTACCATTCTCTCGTTCACTTTAAGTACAGCATTCAATAAACTACAGGAGATATTCAACTCTTTGTTATAAAATAGGCCTTGTGTTAGATGATTTTGCTCAACTGTCAGCTAATGTGTTTTGAGCATGTTTAAGGTAGGCTGGGCTATGATGTTCCTTGATAGGTTTAGGTGTATTAAATACATTTTCGACTAAACGGTATTTTCAACATACATATCGTTATGTAGCCCCATCGTAAGGAAGATCTGTGTTTGTTGCCCCTCTCCTCTTTTTTCATTTTGAATCGCCATTTGGGGTTTGCGACCAAACTTGAGGAAAGCTAGACTTCACTCTGTTGAATACATTTCTTCTTACTTCTTTTTTAAGTTTTTAATTTGTTGTTCCTTGCTTCACCATTCACTACCTTATAGGCACTTTTGAAGCATTTTCTGAGTCTCACCCCTTTACTTCTTTCTTGCTTAGTCATAGTTTCACGTTTTTAGTGTAGTGATTGGGTGAAGGCCAAGGGGAAGAAGAAAAAAAGGAGGATCACATTTTGATTACAAAGTTTCTTTAACACACTGCTTCCTCTGTTTACAGAGACCTTCCTCTCTTTTTGCTTGGCAAGTTCTTTCTCATCCTTCAAAGGCCAGTTCTGATTTCTTTGCCTAATTACTTTCATATGCATAGGAGCTCTGGGTCCTCTTTTCCATTGCATTCCACTCATCGCTGTCAGCTCTTATCTCATTGCGGAGTAGTCATTTGTTACTCTTTTCCCACTGATGGTGAGCTCAAAACTGAGACTACATCTTAGTTATCTTTGATCTCTAACATCTGACACATTGTATTCACAAAATAAATATTTCAGTGACTTAGGAAGGACATACTAAGAGTTTCTTCATTCTTCAACCGTGTCATTTTCCTGCTTCTAGTGTGAAATGTAAAAAACAGTTCTTTCTCGGGAGTGTAATTATGGATATTCTGTTTTTCTTTAAATTTTATTCTGGTTTGGGTTTCTTTGTAATGACCTTGTACTACTTTTATTATGAGAATAAAAGGCACTTAAAACCAAACCTCTCGAACTTCCAGGTGTTCCCCATTGCCCAGCACCTGCAACTTTCTGGTCCCACTTAACAGTCTTATTTCCCCCTACTTGCTCCTATGTGCCCTTTTGTCTTATGAACTAGATCATTCTTATTGTTCCTGTTGCCTAGAATCCCATCTCCTGTGTAGGAGTATGATCTGTTGTAAATGGAGAAATGCTTGTAATAGGGATTGAGTAGTGAGAATTTAGACTAATGTCCTGCTGGTCTTATTTTGAATATACAGTAGTTAAGATGAGGTGCTTGGATGAGTTTTATCAGTTGTGAGGATCGAGATAAATGGAGCATTTAATTATCTTAGCTTTCTAGAATAGTGATCTTAAAGAAGACAGAATAGTGAAAATACCTTCAAAATTTCCTGGGTCTCCCCTAGCCTAAAAAAGGAAACAAACTTTGCTTGGCTCCGATGCCATCACAGATACACCTTTCATTGATTGATTTATTCATTCAACAATACTCATCTCTGAGACACATGAACTAGACACAGTGTTAGGTGTTAATGATGTAATGGTCAACAGAATACTCACTGGATCCATGCTTGTGGAGTTTATAACGTAGTTAGGGTAGAGAGACTTTTAAAAGCAAATCCAGTGTGATGAATGTTAAGACAGAATAAAATAATGTGCCTGGGATGGGAGTGAGGAGGTATCAGAGAAGGTTTCCTGAGAAAGTGACCTTTTTAGGCCAATAATACTTGGAGTAGGTGTTTGACAGGTGGAGGTGGTGAACAGAAAGTAGGGTGACCCGTTCAATCCCAGTTTGCCCCGGGCTTTCCTGGGTTTAGCACTGAAAATCTTGTGTCCCAGAATAACTCCTCCAGTTCCAGGGAAACTGGATGATGAGTCACTGACCAGAAAGTTTTCCAGAAAGGTCATGTGTGAAGGCCTGAGATGGCTATTAGAGAAACTGAAAGAATAGACAAAACTTAAAGCCTGTTAAGGGAAAGTCTGCAGAGAGCTGAGTCTAGAAAATTAGGGGCCTGATCATGCATGCACTACTGGGCTTCATCTTAAGTATCCTACTTAAAGGCTTTAAGAAGGGGACTGAAGTGATAAAGTTTTATGTATTTTAAAGTGGCTCCCTGTACTGTAAAGAATAGACTGGGAGAGACTGAGTGTATTTGGGGACAGTAAATAACAATTATTAGGTTACAGGCTACAGCGACTTAGGAGTTGAAGAAGCTGTTTTGGGAAGCATAGATAGTTTTGAGAATTAGGTTATTTCGATAGTATTATGAAATCCTGAAGCAAATGATTTTCAAAAATTGTTTTCCTCTAAGAATGCTAATTTCTTAAAAATGGGAAAACAAACCTTTTTACTTCCATATTTTTCCATCTCATTGGATAGAAATTTTACTACCAGAATAAATCGAGACAGCAGTTTTTTTGTTTTGTTTTGTTTTTTTCCAGATACGAAGAACAGCAGCATAGAATGTAGGAGGCATGGCTGTCAAGTTTTAGAAGTGATTATTTTTCTGAATACAGTGAAAAATGTAACTTGAAATAGTTTTGTCACCTTCAAAGTAGTCCCATTGAAAGGCAATGTGATTATTTCAGTGATGTTTCCATTCTTCAAATCATTTTTCAGAACTCTTCTCTTTGAAATACTCTAGGGGACTGCCGTATGTTCTTTAGAGTATCTTCTTCAACAGAGGCAGACCTTCCATCTTTGCCTCTGCCTGTTTCCATCAGTCCCCGTTGCTTTCTCCACTACATCTGCCCCACCGTGGTTTCTTTCTTTTCCTTTAAATTTAAAAACATGAGATATGATTTGTATATGATAAAATCCACCCTTCAAAAGATGTACAATTAAGTGGGTTTTTGTTGTTGTTGTTGTTTCTGTTGTACTCACAAGGTTGTACAACCATCACCACTGTCTAATACCAGAATATTTACATTACTGCAAGGGGAAATCTTACACCCAATAACAGTCACTCATTTTACCCCGAACTGCACCCCCTTGCGCCAGGCAATCACAGATCTATTTTCTGTCTATAAGTTTGTCTATTCTGGACATATAAGCAGATTCATACAATATGTAGTCTTCTGTGACTGGTTTCATTTAGCACAAGGTTTTCAAGGTTCATCCATATTGCAGCATGTATGAGTACTTCATTCCTTTATATGGCTGAATAATATTCCATTTCATTTATCTACATAGGAGTGGAATTGCTGAGTCATATAGTAACTCCATGTTTAATCTTTTGAGAAGCTACCAGCCTGTTTTACAGAGCAACTGCATCGTTTTGCAATCCTGCCGGCAGTGTATGAGGATTCCAGTTTCTCTACATCCTCACTAACACTTGCTATTTTCTGTCTTTTGATTATAGCCATCCTAATGGGTGTGAGATGGTATCTCATTGTGGTTTTGATTTGCATTTCTCTGATCACTGATGAAGTTGAGTATCTTTTCACGTGCTTATTGGCCATTTGTTTAACTTCATCTCCTTTTGGAAAGCATTTTATGTTCCGAATTGAGTATTTTAGATGAATGCTTCTTAGAAGTTTTCTGTAATGGGCTAATAACTTTTGTACAATACCATAAAATGGAAATGAAAGAAAAACCAGGCAGAAATACAAGCCCCAATTGTGGTTGTTAGAGTCAATGGCAAATCACTCTGTCAAATTGCTCTGAAAGTTTCTAAACACTTATTCTCACTTTTTGTATTTCATTCAGTACGGTTAGTAAGTAGCCAGTCCACATAACACTCTTCCAGAGGTACTGCTTTAAATTACTAAAAGGCATTTGAAAAGTAGTTCAACTTTTTCCATGTTTGAACTCAAGGCAGTTGCTTGATTCTTGTATTTTCTCACTTCCGGATATGTCTACCAATTCTAATTTGCTATTGAATTAATCCCACCGAGGGCTGGTTTTGAGGCTTGATGAAAATAAGCACTGCATACAGATTTTATATAAGCTGGTTATATTTTATTGAGATAAGCTAGAGAGTACATTTTTAGCAAAAGATAACAAGGCAAATTGGGTTTGGGGCCAATGAGGGTAGCCTTCTGTCCTTCTCCCAGTTTTTCTCATAGGACCCTCGGTGTTGATGATATTGTTCTTGTTGAAGGGGTTTCTGCTAGGTGTTCAGAAGCACAGAGTAGAAGCTTACAATAAAGCCTCTTATACTTCCAACCATGTCACCCTGAAATCCCAATATACTTATTTGTTTGTAAATAAATAGTCACTTGGCTGTTACATCCTTATTCTGAACATAATTTTTTACCTCATTGTTCACATTTATACAAAAATAAGCGTTAGTCATGCTCAGCCCCTTTTTGACCCTGTAGCCATGAACAGTCTGTGAGCATGAGCAGTTCATTATCTCCTATCTTACAAGGTCTAGAAGGTCTAAGTCCACAGGCTGTTCCTGACTTTGAAACCTTATAGTCTAGGAATACTGAGGAATACATTGTTATAGTATTCAAATTACTTATGCTTTTGGTGGTGAAAATTCTGGGAAAAAAAGTGGGTTATTAGAACATGTTTCTAGTGGCCTTAAACTAATGAACGTGTAATAGAGTATTTATGAATCATTTGAAGTGTGATTTTAAACATTTGTTGGTGCTTCTGTGTTAAAGAGCATTATGTTACACAGTGTCAGATTGATACAGAGAAGTATGAAAAGTGTTCCTTGGCAGCCAGGAGTTTATAA
Organism: Balaenoptera ricei; assembly: GCF_028023285.1. NCBI lineage: Eukaryota > Metazoa > Chordata > Mammalia > Artiodactyla > Balaenopteridae > Balaenoptera > Balaenoptera ricei. The sequence goes on along the minus strand of NC_082642.1, from coordinate 89,124,108 downwards.
TCTTGTAGAAAGAAGAAAAGTTGGAAGTTGGATGACTGAAGTTCAAGGAAGTGTGTAAGTGTCAAATTAATAGATAGGACTGTATCACTCTGGGTCCAATCAGGAGAGAGACCACACAATAATTTGAACATGGAAAGACTATTGACTATAGCAGGAGAATGGAGTAGTGAAGGATTAGCTAGTAGTAAAAAGTAAATAGAACTCCAGAGAACGTAGGAATAACTCATATCTCAGCACCTAGGGAAGAGTCCTCCTTCCCCCAGAAGGGGAAGGTCCAGACCTTGTTGGACAGAGCATGGCTGTGGATCATTGAATGACAGAGAAGTTGATGTGGTGCTGTATTGGTAGTATGTGCTGGACATCTGCACCCTAGGGTGCTCGTAAAGTTGTTCACGGGGAGGTGTTAACTCCACTACAAAACCTCCCAAGAAGAAAGTGTGAGGAAGCTGCTGGCTGCTGGGTATGCTGCTGGCCACCTTGCCCTATAGAAGCCTGGTGCTGGAGGAGCCTGTGAGCAAGGGCCCCAGAACCAGGAAGCAAAACAAAACTTTTCTGCTACAATGTCTCTCCTGCGCCCTCTGCTGATTAAGTTTAGCGTCATGCCAACTGGCCAAAGAAAAATACTTGAAGATCCCAGATCGGTTTTCACAGTAGACAAAAAGGATGAATTTGGAATTGCAAGACACTAAATCAGAAATCAGCATGGTAATGGTAATAGTGCTGCAGGAGCTCAGAGAAGGAGCAGAGATCATATCAGGTTATGAGAGTTAAGGAAGAAGTACTATTTGAAAGAGCCCTTGTAACATGAGTAGGGTTTTTTTTTTTTAATTGAAAATGACTTAGGGCTTCCTTGGTGGCGCAGTTGTTAAGAACCCACCTGCCAATGCAGGGGACATGGGTTCGAGCCCTGGTCCGGGAAGATCCCACATGACGCGGAGCAACAAGGCCCGAGCGCCACAACCATTGAAGCCCGCACGCTTAGAGCCTGTGCTCCGCAACAAGAGAAGCCACTGCAATGAGAAGCCCGCGCACTGCAACGAAGAGTAGCCCCCGCTCGCTGCAACTAGAGAAAGCCCACGCACAGCAACAAAGACCCAGTGCAACCAAAAATAAATAATAATTAATTAATTTAAAAAAATGACTTACTGTTTTTCCTTATTAGAAAAATAGTACATGTTCATTTTATAAAAATTAGAATATAGACAAGTATTTTTGTCTATAGTCTCTAGATAAAGAAGGGAAAAGCAGTCAGGTCTATTACCCATGAAGAGAACCATTGTTAATTGTTTGACAAAATATGGCTAGATAGTGGATATAGTAGGGAGGAAAAGCTTTTTATGATGGTGCTTGCTGCTGCTTTTGTATCTTTGTTTACAGGAAAAAAGTTGGCTTTGAAATATAATAATGCTAAATTATATAAACTAGCATTTTGAGGAACTTTCTATCTTTGGCGTTAATGAGATTTATTTATGTAACTTCACGTTTGTGAAAGAGACAAGTTTGTCAAATAGACAATTACTAGACATCACTTTCGTGCCCTTTAAGTGACCATTAGGAAGGTATTTTCTGTTGTAATCACACTGATGGAATGTTGTATCTTAGAAGTCCATTGTGCTTGTCTCCTCTTTGCTCAAAGATTTCCATATGAATCCTCTTAGGAATAGGGTTCTAGCAGACTTAATCTGAGAAAACAAATTGAAAACTGAATCTTGCCCTTTTTGAGATATGGGGATTAATTCCCCCAGATAGCAAAGGCTGCAGGATTCTCATGAAAGAGGAAGACTTTATTTTTTTTAAATTTAATTTCTATTTTATATTGGAGTATAGTTGTGTTAGTTTCGGGTGTACAGCAAAGTAATTCAGTTACACATTTACATAGTATATCCATTCTGAAAGAGAAAGACTTTATAATACCATATCACTGTTTCTTGGCATTTGTTTTTTAAAAGTTAGACAGTAATTGTAGAGAATGAAAACAAAGTTCTTGTGTATTAACCAACAACTGGCTCATGAATGATTAGGACATACAATGTTAGGCCTGTTTTCAGAGAAATATCCTATACTGCTAAATTCAGACTAGTTCCTGTTGACTTGTTGCCTTTTAACCAAGTTGGTACAAAAGTGAATTGTTTGCATTCCTGTTTTTGATAAAATTAGGAAAACATTAAAACTTTAGTGTAAGTTTAGTTTTTATGCCTTTTAGATACGATAAACACTCATCCTCTGACCGTATAGGAACAGTTTAGAACTGTCCAATTTGAACTTGTTGCAGTGATGGAAATGTTCTATATCTGTGCTATCCAATATGGCTAGTGTGATGAAGAAACAATTTTATTTTTATTTCATTTAAATTCATTTATATTTATATAGCCATATGTGGCTAGTATGGCCTACCCATGTTGGATAGCACAGCTTGCAGAATGGTGTGTTCATAAGGAAAAAAGTTTTAAAGATAAATAATTTGAAGATGACTTTAAGAGCAAATTCCCATTCAGGTGAAAGCAAGAAGAAGCAGAACTTAGCAGAGCCTAGCAAGACATAATTTTAGACAGGATGCTGACCTCAGTCTGAGGATTATCCTTTAATTTGTAGACCAAAGTGTGCAACTTAAAAAAATCCTATAGGAGCCTAGAGGGTAAAATAAATGAACTCTTTTTTCTCTACCTGGCAAATACTTGTTCATCTTTCAGGGGGCTCCCTGAAAAATCTGTTCTCACTTCTGGACCACCCAAGCTACTGCTCCCTGGTTCCCTAGGAAATGGTAACAAAGCTTCCCCGTAATCCCGGCTTCCATTTTGTTTCTCCACAAAACTTCTCATACAGCTAGATTAATGAACTAGAACAAGGCCAAGTGTATTAAAGAGTATATTGATGTGAAGAAACAAACATGAGCTCCTAGGTTACCATCTATAAGAGCCTTAACAATAAGAAAAATGGGTTAATAGAGATGATTTATTTTAAAATAAAATATATAAATTTCATTGAGAACAATTTCCATTCAGGGTTGGTCTGTCTACATTCTAGCACTTCATTTTCTCAAACTATCTTAACTTGATATTTCTTGAAGAATTTTTTACATCACTGAATTTTTTACAATCACTGATGTGATTACTAAAATTGGGTCAAGATCCATTTCTTCTTTTAAGGCATTTTTTAAAATGCATGTCCCTTGGCGACATCTGTTTCTGTAACTTATTCATCTACTCTCAGCTCGTTATAGTAAGCATTTGTTGAGCACATACTATGTGCTAAGCTCTGTACTGTGTGCTGGGAGTACAAAAGCTAATAAGGTATGATTGCTGTCGTTAGCAGTTTAGTCAAGTTGGGATTAAGGGAGAGGGAGGTAAGGGTAAAGGGAAACTTTTAAGTGTTCCCTTTTTTAAAAAAAATCTCTGTATGCAGTTTGATACTGCTTAAGAATATTCTTTCTTTAAAAACTTGCCTCACCTTTTAAAAACCATTTTTTTTTAAAGCAAAGAGAGAGATTTTTGTCTGTCTTCCCCGGATTATTTTACTTCATATCCTCCCATAAGTGGAATGCAGCCTCAGAATTCTTCCTATCACAGCATATGGGTGACATGACAGCCAGCCACTCTGGGTCATTCAGAGTAGCTCTGTGAGGTAAAGCCTGCTTGCCGTTTGTGACCTATAGATAGTACCTGGAGTATCATTCCCCCACTTTTTATGTATGGAAACTATCTGTCCTATGTCATTTATCACAGTTTATCACATTTATCACATTATCACAGTCATGCTCTTTCACAGATCATTTTGAAATGATAGAAATAATTTCTTACCCCTCTGTACTCATGCATTTGTTCAACAGGTATTTATTGATTGCATTGCATTGCACGTGCTGGGTTCTATTGAACCAGGAGTGGGGAAGTGAGGCATGTCACTCGTGGACTGAGACGGTTATGAGCCCATATGCACCCTCAGTCTCTCATTTTGGTGGTGACTTGCTGAGAGAGTGGAACTTTAAGATGGCAGCAGCCTAGATCCGTAAATCACCTTAAGAAGAAGAACAAACTTCCTCAAGCTTAGTGTCCACTAGAAATTTTTGTTGTGTTAAACAATTGAGATTTTGAGATATGTTTGTTACCAGTGCATAGCCTAGCCCCGCCTAATACAGGGTTGTTTTTAGTCTTTTGCTGTTATGACAGTGCTATTATGAATATTCTTATAATTTGTACATGTGCAAGAGTTTCTTGGATTTATATCCAGGAGTAAAATTGCTGAGTTGCAGAATGTACAGTCAGTCAGCTGTATAAGCTAATACCAAGTTGTTTTCTGAAGTAGTTTTACTGGTTTATACTCCTGCTAGCAGTGTATGAGAATTATCTTTGCTCTGCATCCTTGTTTTCAGTCAAATGTCTTAATTTTTGCCAATCTAGGTGTTAGATGGTATCTACAAATGGCCTTAATTTACATTTCCATATGAGACTGGGCTTGTTCTCGTGTTTATTCACTGTTTGTTGTCTTCTATGAAATGCCTGTTCTTGTCATTTGCTCATTTTTTTACTGGATTGTTTGCCTTTTGCATATTTCTTTGTAGGAAGTGTTTATTTATTGTTGATTCAGTTTTTGTCAGTTACTTTTGTTGCAGTTATACCCTGGTTTGTGGCTTCTCTCTTTATTCTATGGTGTAGAATGTAGTCATATTTATCAATCTTTTCCTTTAGAGTCGTGTATTGTAAAGATATTCTTCTGTATACAGATATTCTTGTATATAATCTTCTAAAAGTTAGGATTTTGCCTTTCACATTAAATCTTTAATTCATGTAAAATTTTTTTGGTATGATGCAAGGTAGGAATCTTTCTTCACCTGGATTCCCCAGAAAACAGAGCTTGAGGCTGCAGGCTTACATATCTTTACATTATTAGGAAGCATTTCCCCAGTGTGGGAAAAGGGGAGTGAAGTGGTAGCCAGAATGGCAGTGCAACTGATTGCTCAATCCCAGTGTATTGTCCCCCAGGAAGTTACACTATACAGTCATTCACAGGATCATCCAACAGGATGAGAAAAATGATCTAAGGAGATGAGATCTATCTGTTTCATCACCATTCGTCATAGGTTCACTCCACAGTTAACTCCCCTGCACTACCAGGTTGCACATGTGTGGGTGCCACACTATCCCATCGCATTGTGCAGCTCAGAATGAAGAGGGGTGTTGTCATGTTGTGCCTGCATGAAAAAGTTGGCCACACCCAGTATAGAACTGGTTGTTGGGATAGTAGCTTGAAAAGACAGGTAAAGCGAAATAAAAAGATTGGAAAAGATGCATAAGTGGTATGGTATCTGGTATAGGATCCATTTTTTTTTTTAATGAAGACTTTTCATTTCACGGCGAGTCTTTCCACATTATTATTCTTCAGGAATATCTTTGCTATGCTCTTGCTCTTCCATATAGATTTTAGAATTAACTGTCCAATTTTTCACAAAACTCTTTTGGATCTTTGATTAGGATTGCTTTGAATCTATAGGTTAGTTTGAGGAAATGTGGCATTTGTACATTATTGAGTTTTTAAATTAGTGACCATTAGTATCTCACCGTTTATTTAGGTCTTAGTGTCTTTCCGTACATTTTTCCTCTCTACAAAGATTCTAGGTCCACTGTTCCCAAACTGTGCCATGGTGTCCTGGAGTACCCCACTGAGCTTAAAGGCACCATGGGATATTTATTTATTGATTTATTTTTGAACTTTATTTATTTATTTGGCTGCGTTGGGTCTTCTTGCTGTGGGCTTTCTCTAGTTGCAGCGAGTGGGGGCCACTCTTTGTTGCGGTGCGCGGTCTTCTCATTGCGGTGGCTTCTCTTGTTGTGGTGCACGGACTTTAGGCGTGCAGGCTTCACTAGTTGTGGCATGCGGACTCAATAGTTGTGGCTCGGGGGCTCTAGAGCGCAGGCTCAGTAGTTGTGGCGCACAGGCTTAGTTGCTCCGTGGCACGTGGGATCTTCCTGGACCAGGGATCGAACCTGTGTCCCCTGCACTGGCAGGTGGATTCTTAACCACTGCGCCACCAGGGAAGTCCCACCATGGGATATTTAAACTTTTAGAGGGAAACGGTGATGGATGTCCACTGGACACAATGTGAACTTCTAGCTCTAGGAAGTTCCACGTTTCAACATTAGATTGTGATACATTTGATAAAGTCTATCTTTGTGAAATGGTTGCTGAGATTAGAAGTATGAAAATCAATGTGGAACAGGAAATGAGGGTGGGTGGGGTCCGAGGTTTCAGAGGTTGTGCATATTTCCCTAATGTACATGAAAGAGAAAGAAAAGTTTTTTGTTTTTGTTTTTTAATTCAATTGCTTTTTCCAATAGTTACTAAGTTTTTAGGATGAGTGAATGATAAATACTAATGAAGTTGTTTGGACCTAACTACTAAATACTAAATGAAACTGTTAGGAATGTCTTTTGTCTTAGAGGTGCTGTGAAATGATTACTGAGAATAGTATGGGCATCATGAACTAAGCAGGTTTGGAAATTTCTGTCCTAGAAACTTCAGACTTTTTAATGGTATTATAAATGGTATCTTCCCCCCCCCCCCCATTTCATTTTCTGTTTAGTGTGCACAAATGCAATTGAATTTTGTGTATTCCTCTTCATCCTGCAACTTTGCTAAATTTGTGTTTATCCTAATAATTCATCATAGTTTTGTTTACATTTTGTAGACAGTCTTATTATTTGCAATTAATGACACTTGTTTCTTCTAGTATAGCAAAATGCTGCAGAAAAAGGAATAAATGATAACAAAAAATTGTTAATTTACAAATATACAAAACAAGATATGTTCAGAGAAATCTAACTTTTAACTCAGTCCCTTCCATTTTATTCTTTCCCTCCCCCAAAGCAACCATAAAAAAAATTATGGTTTATCCTTCCATTAAAAAAAGTAATAATAACCGTGTGTGTGTGTGTTTGTGTATTGATACACCTTTTTTTCTCCCCTTAGGTAAGTGGTAGCATACCAGACATACATTTTTCCCTCATCTTGCATTTTCATCAGTAGTATATCCTGAGATAACTCCATGGCAATGTATACAGTGGTTTCTTCCTTCATTTTTACAGCTTCATAATACTTCAGTGTGTGATATACCATAGTTAATTCAACCAGTCCCCTATTTTTGGCCATTTGAGATGCTTCCTGTCTTTTGCTGTTATAGATAATACAACAATAACAGCCTAGTGTATATGTTTATTTGTATTGTATTTTTGTTGGTGTGTCTTTGGTATAGGTTGCTAGCAATGGGGTGTCTGGGTCTGTACTTTTTTTTTTTTTTTTTTTTTTTCCGCCACACAGCTTGCAGGATCTTAGTTCCCCAACCAGAGGTTGAACCCGGGCCACGGCAGTGAAGCCCGGAATCCTAACGACTGGGCCACCAGGGAAACACCCTCCTCGCCCCCCGCCATGGGTCTGTTCTTTTTAGACACTATGTTTTACTGCTCTCCTATGAAATTAAAAGTCACAGATTATTTACTTTATCTTCTTTTCAGGGAAAAATCAATATAATGCCTTACGCTACTTCTCTAAATCAATTTGGGGGGGAAAATTAATATATAACGGAAAAAATAGAACTAACAGGAAAACTTTAATAAAATAATATTTCCATTTGTAAATACTTGATCACAACAACTTTAAAAGTATGAAGTGATCCTAGGCCTGTATCTAATACTCAGGTTCAGTCACAGTGCAGTCTCATGCAGGTGTACTGCTTTGATGATTCAACCAGCATGAGTGCATTGCTTTCAGTGACACGATATTCCAAATGATGAATAAACTTCTTGGTAAAACTGAGCAAAACAAAATGTAAGCTCTTCTTGATTTCATAGTCGTTACATACCTGGAAAATTCAGTGTGTGTTAAAACTGTGTAAAAGGTATCTTTTATGTATAAAATAGAACTGTGCTCTAGGTTCAGATAATTTTATATATATGTCTTTTTAATTATAAATCAGAGCATGGTGGAACGTTCAAGAGTTGCGAAGACTTGCTGGCATGTTGCAGAATATTGGTATTAGTGACCTCTGCTCACTACTGATAGAACCCCTTTTCATTCCTGTTAGTGTTTATTTGTGATTTCTTTGTTCCTTGGTTAATTTTGCCAGAGGTATCACTAGTTTTGTCTAAGACTCAACTTTTTAGCTTTATTGATCTTCTCTATTGTATAATAGCCTTACATTCACCAATTTCTGCTTTTATCTTAAATTATTATTTTTTTCCTACTTTCTTTGGGTTTATTTTGCTATTTTTGTTTGTTTTTGTTTTGCTTCTTAGGTTGGATGCTTAAGTCATTAATTTTTGGTTCTTTTTTAAAGTAAAAATTCAGAACTGTAAGTGTCATTAAGTGCTTTAATCACATCTTGCAAGGTTATTTTGTGTGTGCGGTAAAATATACATAACATAAAATTTACCATTTTTTTTAGGTGTGTAGTTCATTGGCATTAAGTACACTCGCAGTGTTGAGCAACTCTTAACCACTATCCATTTCCAACACTTTTTCATCATCCCGAATACAAACTCTACCCATTAAACAGTAACTCCCTATTTCACAACCCCCCACCCCAGGCCCTGGTGACCTCTATTCTACTTTATGTCTCTATTGAATTTGACCACTCTGGATACCTCATATATGTGAAATTATACAGTATTTGTCCTTTTGTCTGGTTTATTTTACTTAATGTTTCCATAGGTCATCCTTGTTAGAGTGTGTATCAAATTTCATCTCTCTTTAAAGCTAAATAATACTCTACAGTATATATACACCACATTTTGTTTATCCGAATCCTGCAAATTCTGATACATAGTTTTTCATTCTCATTCAGTTCTAAGTATTTTCTCATTTCCATTATGATATCTTTTTTTTTTAACCGTAAGTTTTTAAGAGGTGTTTTATATTTACAAACTCATGGAGTTTTTTCCTAGTTACGTTTTTGTTATTGATTTCCAACTTAATTGATTTTGGTTAAGAGTATATAGTGATTCCAATCTTTTGGAAATTTTCTTTCTCTCAAAATGTATTTATTTTAACCGTATTCTTGAAGGATAGTTTTGTTAAATCTGCAATTTGTGTTGGCAGCTTTTTCTCTCAATACATTGAGGCCATTCCAATGTCTTGTTGCTTTCATTGCTATTATCAAAAAGTAAGCTGACAGTCCAACTGCCACTTCTGTGAGGTTTATCCTTTTTTCTCCTTTGACTGCTTTAAGAACTTTATCTTAATTTCACTATGTTTTGTCTTCACTTTGATATGCATAGATTACATTTTATCCTGCTTTTGATTCATTAGGTTTCTTCAACTTACAGATTTGTGTCCTTCATCGGCCTTAGAAATTTCTCACCCCATAATTTATCTGGTGAGTGAGTCCCTCATTCATTCTGTCATCTCTTTCTGGAACTCCAAATAGATGTATCTTAGATCATCTAGCCTACTCATTTTATTTTTCTTTTATATTTTCTATCTCTTTGTCTTTTGTGCTGCATTCTAGGTACTTTCTTCACATATATCTTCCAGTTCACTAACTCTCTCTTCTACTGAGTCCATGCTGCTCTTTACTTCAAATGTCAATTTTTAATTTTCAGGTATTATGTTTTTTCTTACTGAAAGTTCTGTATGGTTGTTTTTCACATTTGCTTTTCTTCTGCTTTTATATTTGAGCTTCTTGTACATGTTCTGTGTCAGATTATTTCACATCTATTTCACCAGTCTGTTTTGGTTAGTTCTCAGTCACAGTGTGTTGTTTGCTTTCTGAATTTTCCCTATGAGCTGCTCCTTTTCGTTAGAATTTGATCTTTGGGTATTTTTTGAGACCTGTGTTGAAGTTGTTTTCTCCCAAGGAGGCTTTATATTTGATTCTGTCATTCACTAGGGAGTGCTACCAACATGGCCACATTCAATTAAACCTGTTTAGGATGTGGGGGGACCTCATGGGTGGCATGAATTCAGACCACAAGCATGCATTTTGTTGTTAGGATTTCTCAGGGATTCCCCATTGCCTGCACTTCTGTTGTTATTACTGGGCTCAAAATGCTTAAGGTTTTCTCGTTCCCTTCTGTGCAAAGGGATTTATTCCTGATTTACTCTTCTATAGATTATAGCTAGCCTTCTGTGGGAGGGACTCCAATTTTGGCAGACTCTGGGTTTTATCACCTGTCCCCTATGGCAGCCATCATAGTAGAACTTTAGTCAGAGGTTCCTTGAGAATACCTGGATTAGTAAATTGCTTACTCTCTTGTTCCTGGTTTCACTTTGCTTTGCACCATATGGAAACATCCCTTTCATCTTAACTAGCTTATCCATGCATATTTAAAGATTTGTTACATTATCCAATCCTTTATTTATTTGAGTTTGAAGCAAAGTTTCTTTTTATTTTCCTTTATTCTTTACCGTGCCCAAGTTGTTTTCTACTTTGCTACTGATAGACTTGGCTACTGATAGGCTTTGCTACTCATAGACCTGATGTTACAGCCATTGCCACCAAATGAAAACACTCCTTTCCTTCTGATTTGTGAACTTTCCTTTCATAGTGTGTGTTGTCCACTTAAGGTGATTTGGGATATTTTCATTAATGCTTTTGCTCTCAAAGGCATTTGAGGCTTTTTTGGAGGGACTCAGGGTCAGTGATGTTGGGACTCTTAGAGCTTATTGAGAGATTGTTTGATATCTTATAGTGTTGTATTATTACATTCATAAGGTACTAAAAAATTAAGGTTTGTTTGGTATTTATATAAAATGTAAGTAAAAAATATGAAGCAAAATTGTGCTTTTAAAATCATGTTTTTCAGTAGTATGTGGTTTGTACTTGGAGTACCGTAGATGATCTGAGTGAATTATAATAAATTTATTAATTTCTCCTAGTTGGACTGACTGGTTCCAGACACCACTCCTTTTTTCATTTCTGTTGTGTATTTAGCTTCCCTTCATCTCCTTCAGTAGACAATTGAGGAATTGTTTGTCTTTGAGTTGTGTCACAATTAAACAATGGTCCTGTTAGAAGAGTACAGTGTGTTTTGGGCATGCTTTTTGTTTCGCCTACTTGTTTTTCACTGAAAAGTAGCAAAAAGTGAAAGGATTTGGAGAGAGGCATTCCTTATCATTTTGCCCTTTTTTATAAAACATTTTTGCGTAATGGTAGAGCAAAACATTGGTAAATCAGTATTTTATAATGAATTGTTTTTATACTCTTTGTTGTTTCTCCTAAAATATAAGATGTAAAGAACCTTATCACATCTTCATTTGGTGCTTCTTAGCCGTTTGACACTGTCAGTAGAAGCAATAAACAAAAAAATACACTGCCTTATGGAAAAGTTGAAGACTAAGGCTATGAATTGGCTGTTAGGGGAAAAGTATAAATCTTTCCAAAGATATTTTTGTTAATATAGGGTAGTTTATATGTTGTCTAGTGAAATGCTGTTTGATACAAGAAAGTTGAGGAAAAACAATATTTCATCTGGGGACAGAGTGTGCTACTGTAAGTCAGTAAACATTATTGTCTGATTCATGGAAGGATTTGTGTTAAAAGAAATAGTAATGTGGTATAATAGTAGTAGTAGCAGCAGCAGTAGTAGTAGTATAATCCCTGCTTTTTAAAAAAATTTTTATTTTATATTGGAGTATAGTTGATTTACAGTGTTGTGTTAATTTCAGGTATATAGCAAAGTGATACAGTTATACGTATACATATATCCATTCTTTTTCAGATTCTTTTCCCATATGGGTTATTACAGACTATTGAGTAAAGTTCCCTGTGCTATACGTTAGGTCCTTGTTGATTATTTTTATATAGTAGTGTGTATATGTTAATCCTAAACTCTTAATTTATCCCTCTTCCCCAACTTTCCCCATTGGTAACCATAAGTTTGTTTTCTATTTCTGTGAGTCTGTTTCTGTTTTGTAAATAAGTTCATTTGTATTATTTTTTAGATTCAAATATAAGTGATATCATATGATATTTGTCTTTCTCTGTCTGACTTACTTCACTTAGTAATGATAATCTCCAGGTCCACCCATGTTGCTGCAAATGGCATTATTTCATTCCTTTCAATGGCTGAGTAATATTCCATTATATACATGTACCACATCTTCTTTATTCTTCTGTTGATGGACATTTAGGTTGCTTCCTTTTCTTGGCTATTGTAAACAGTGCTGCAATGAACATTGGGGTACATGTATCCTTTCGAACCATGGTTTTCTCCAGATATATGCCCAGGAGTGGGATTGCTGTATCATATGGTAGTTCTGTTTTTAGTTTTTGTTTTGTTTTGTTTTAAACATCTTTATTGGAGTATAATTGCTTTACAATGGTGTGTTAGTTTCTGCTCTATATCAAAGTGAATCAGTCATACATATACATATGTTCCCACATCTCCTCCCTCCTGCATCTCCCTCCCTCCCACCCTCCCCATCCCACCCCCCCCAGGCAGTCACAAAGCACAGAGCTGATCTCCCTGCACTATGTGGTTGCTTCCCACTAGCTATCTATTTTACGTTTGGTAGTGTATATATGTCCATGCCACTCTCTCACTTTGTCACATCTTACCCTTCCCCCTCCCCATATCCTCAAGTCCATTCTCTAGTATTTCTGTGTCTTTATTCCCGTCCTGCCACTCGGTTCTTCATGACCCTTTTTTTTTTTTTTATGTCCCTTAGATTCCATATATATGTGTTAGCATACTGTATTTGTTTTTCTCTTTCTGACTTACTTCACTCTGTATGACAGACTCTAACTCCATCCACCTCACTACAAATAACTCAATTTCGTTTCTTTTTATGGCTGAGTAATATTCCATTGTCTATATGTGCCACATCTTCTTTATCCATTCATCCGACGATGGACATTTAGGTAGCTTCCATATCCTGGCTATTGTAAATAGAGCTGCAATGCACATTTTGGTACATGACTCTTTTTGAATTATGGTTTTCTCAGGGTATATGCCCAGTAGTGGGATTGCTGGGTCGTATGGTAGTTCTATTTTTAGTTTTTTAAGGAACCTCCATACTGTTCTCCACAGTGGCTGTGTCAATTTACATTCCCACCAACAGTGCAAGAGTGTTCCCTTTTCTCCACACCCTCTCCAGCATTTATTGTTTCTAGATTTTTTGATGATGGACATTCTGACCGGTGTGAGATGATATCTCATTGTAGTTTTGATTTGCATTTTTCTAATGATTAATGATGTTGAGCATTCTTTCATGTGTTTGTTGGCAATCTGTATATCTTCTTTGGAGAAATGTCTATTTAGGTCTTCTGCCCATTTTTGGATTGGGTTGTTTGTTTTTTTGTTATTGAGCTGCATGAGCCGCTTGTAAATCTTGGAGATTAATCCTTTGTCAGTTGCTTCATTTGCAAATATTTTCTCGCATTCTGAGGGTTGTCTTTTCGTCTTGTATATGGTTTCCTTTGCTGTGCAAAAGCTTTGAAGTTTCATTAGGTCCCATTTGTTTATTTTTGTTTTTATTTCCATTTCTCTAGGAGCTGGGTCAAAAAGGATCTTTCTGTGATTTATGTCATAGAGTGTTCTGCCTATGTTTTCCTCTAAGAGTTTTATAGTGTCTGGCCTTACATTTAGGTCTTTAATCCATTTTGAGTTTATTTTTGTGTATGGTGTTAGGGAGTGTTCTAATTTCATACTTTTATATGTACCTGTCCAGTTTTCCCAGCACCACTTATTGAAGAGGCTGTCTTTTCTCCACTGTATATGCTTGCCTCCTTTATCAAAGATAAGGTGACCATATGTGCGTGGGTTTATCTCTGGGCTTTCTATCCTATTCCATTGATCTGTGTTTCTGTTTTTGTGCCAGTACCATACTGCCTTGATTACTGTAGCTTTGTAGTATAGTCTGAAGTCAGGGAGCCTGATTCCTCCAGCTCCATTTTTCGTTCTCAAGATTGCTTTGGCTATTCGGGGTCTTTTGTGTTTCCATACAAATTGTGAAATTTTTTGTTCTAATTCTGTGAAAAATGCCAGTAGTTTGATAGGGATTGCATTGAATCTGTAGATTGCTTTGGGTAGTATAGTCATTTTCACAATGTTGATTCTTCCAATCCAGGAACATGGTATATCTCTCCATCTATTTGTATCATCTTTAATTTCTTTCATCAGTGTCTTATAATTTTCTGCATACAGGTCTTTTGTCTCCTTAAGTAGGTTTATTCCTAGATATTTTATTCTTTTTGTTGCAATGGTAAATGGGAGTGTTTTCTTAATTTCACTTTCAGATTTTTCATCATTAGTGTATAGGAATGCAAGAGATTTCTGTGCATTAATTTTGTATCCTGCTACTTTACCAAATTTATTGATTAGCTCTAGTAGTTTTCTGGTAGCATCTTTAGGATTCTCTATGTATAGTATCATGTCATCTGCAAATAGTGACAGCTTTACTTCTTCTTTTCCAATTTGGATTCCTTTTATTTCTTTTTCTTCTCTGATTGCTGTGGCTAAAACTTCCAAAACTATGTTGAATAATAGTGGTGAGAGTGGGCAACCTTGTCTTGTTCCTGATCTTAGTGGAAATGGTTTCAGTTTTTCACCATTGAGGACGATGTTGGCTGTGGGTTTGTCATATATAGCCTTTATTATGTTGAGGAAAGTTCCCTCTATGCCTACTTTCTGCAGGGCTTTTATCATAAATGGGTGTTGAATTTTGTCAAAAGCTTTCTCTGCGTCTATTGAGATGATCATATGGTTTTTATGGTTTTTCTCCCTCAGTTTGTTAATATGGTGTATCACGTTGATTGATTTGCATATATTGAAGAATCCTTGCATTCCTGGAATAAACCCCACTTGATCATGGTGTATGATCCTTTTAATGTGCTGTTGGATTCTGTTTGCTAGTATTTTGTTGAGGAATTTTGCATCTATGTTCATCAGTGATATTGGCCTGGAGTTTTCTTTCTTTGTGACATCTTTGTCTGGTTTTGGTATCAGGGTAATGGTGGCCTCGTAGAATGAGTTGGGAGTGTCCCTCCCTCTGCTATATTTTGGAAGAGTTTGAGAAGGAGAGGTGTTAGCTCTTCTCTAAATGTTTGTTAGAATTTGCCTGTGAAGCCATCTGGTCTTGGGCTTTTGTTTGTTGGAAGATTTTTAATCACAGTTTCAGCCTGAGTGCTTGTGATTGGTCTGTTTATATTTTCTATTTCTTCCTGGTTCAGTCTCAGAAGGTTGTGCTTTTCTAAGAATTTGTCCATTTCTTCCAGGTTGTCCATTTTATTGGCATATAGTTGCTTGTACTAATCTCTCATGATCCTTTGTATTTCTGCAGTGTCAGTAGTTACTTCTCCTTTTTCATTTCTAATTCTATTGATCTGAGTCTGCTCCCTTGTTTTCTTGATGAGTGTGGCTAATGGTTTATCAGTTTTGTTTATCTTCTCAAAGAACAAGCTTTTAGTTTTATTGATCTTTGCTATTGTTTCTTTCATTTCTTTTTCATTTATTTCTGATCTGATCTTTATGATTTCTTTCCTTCTGCTAACTTTGGGGTTTTGTTGTTCTTCTTTCTCTAATTGCTTTAGGTGCAAGGTTAGGTTGTTTATTCGAGATGTTTCCTGTTTCTTGAGGTAGGCTTGTATTGCTACAAACTTCCCTCTTAGAACTGCTTTTGCTGCATCCCATAGATATTGGGTTGTCATGTCTCCATTGTCATTCGTTTCTAGGTATATTTTGATTTCCCCTTTGATTTCTTCAGTGATCACTTCGTTATTAAGTAGTGTATTGTGTAGCCTCCATGTGTTTGTATTTTTTACAGATCTTTTCCTGTAATTGCTATCTAGTCTCATAGCGTTGTGGTCGGAAAAGATACTTGATACGATTTCAATTTTCTTAAATTTACCAAGGCTTGATTTGTGACCCAAGATATGATCTATCCTGGAGAGTGTTCCATGAGCACTTGAGAAAAATGTGTATTCTGTTGATTTTGGGTGGAATGTCCTATAAATATCAATTAAGTCCATCTTGTTTAATGTATCATTTAAAGCTTGTGTTTCCTTATTTATTTTCATTTTGGATGATCTGTCCATTGGTGAAAGTGGGGTGTTAAAGTCCCCTACTATGATTGTGTTACTGTCGATTTCCCCTTTTATGGCTGTTAGTATTTGCCTTATGTATTGAGGTGCTCCTATGTTGGGTGCATAAATATTTACAATTGTTATATCTTCTTCTTGAATCGATCCCTTGATCATTATATAGTGTCCTTCTTTGTCTCTTGTAATAGTCTTTATTTTAAAGTCTATTTTGTCTGATATGAGAATTGCTACTCCAGCTTTCTTTTGATTTCCATTTGCATGGAGTATCTTTTTCCATCCCCTCACTTTCAGTCTGTATGTGTCCCTAGGTCTGAAGTGGGTCTCTTGTAGACAGCATATATAAGGGTCTTGTTTTTGTATCCATTCAGCCAGCCTGTGTCTTTTGGTGGGAGCATTTAATCCATTAACATTTAAGGTAATTATCGATATGTATGTTCCTATTCCCATTTTCTTAAATGTTTTGGGTTTGTTATTGTAGGTGTTTTCCTTCTCTTGTGTTTCTTGCCTAGAGAAGTTCCTTTAGCATTTGTTGTAAAGCTGGTTTGGTGGTGCTGAACTCTCTCAGCTTTTGCTTGTCTGTAAAGGCTTTAATTTCTCCATCAAATCTGAATGAGATCCTTGCTGGGTAGAGTAATCTTCATTGTAGGTTTTTCTCCTTCATCACTTGAAATATGTTCTGCCACTCCCTTCTGGCTTGCAGAGTTTCTGCTGAAAGATCAGCTGTTAACTTTATGGGGATTCTCTTGTGTGTTATTTGTTGTTTTTCCCTTGCTGCTTTTAATATGTTTTCTTTATATTTAATTTTTGATAGTTTGATTAGTATGTGTCTTGGCATGTTTCTCCTTGGATTTATCCTGTATGGGACTCTCTGTGCTTCCAGGACTTGATTAACTATTTCCTTTCCCATATTAGGGAAGTTTTCAACTATAATCTCTTCAAATATTTTCTCAGTCCCTTTCTTTTTCTCTTCTTCTTCTGGGACCCCTATAATTCGAATGTTGGTGCGTTTAATGTTGTCCCAGAGGTCTCTGAGACTGTCCTCAGTTCTTTTCATTCTTTTTTCTTTATTCTGCGCTGCAGTAGTTATTTCCACTATTTTATCTTCCAGGTCACTTATCCGTTCTTCTGCCTCAGTTATTCTGCTGTTGATCCCGTCTAGAGTATTTTTAATTTCATTTATTGTGTTTTTCATCGTTGCTTGGTTCCTGTTTAGTTCTTCTACGTCCTTGTTAAATGTTTCTTGCATTTTGTCTATTCTATTTCCAAGATTTTGGATCATCTTTACTATCATTATTCTGAATTCTTTTTCAGGTAGACTTCCTATTTCCTCTTCATTTGTTAGGTCTGGTGTGTTTTGACCCTGCTCCTTCATCTGCTGTGTGTTTTTCTGTCTTCTCATTTTGCTTATCTTACTGTGTTTGGGGTCTCCTTTTCACAGGCTGCAGGTTCGTAGTTCCTGTTGTTTTCGGTGTCTGTCCCCAGTGGCTAAGGTTGGTTCAGTGGGTTGTGTAGGTTTCCTGGTGGAGGGGACTAGTGCCTGTGTTCTGGTGGATGAGGCTGGATCTTGTCTTTCTGGTGGGCACGTCCGTGTCTGGTGGTGTGTTTTGGGGTGTCTGTGGCCTTATTATGATTTTAGGCAGCCTCTGTGCTAATGGATGGGGCTGTGTTCCTGTCTTGCTAGTTGTTTGGCATAGGTTGTCCAGCACTGTAGCTTGCTGGTCGTTGAGTGAAGCTGGGTCTTGTTGTTGAGATGGAGATCTCTGAGAGATTTTTGCCATTTGGTATTACATGGAGCTGGGAGGTCTCTTGTGGATCAGTGTCCTGAAGTTGGCTCTCCCACCTCAGAGGCACAGCCCTGATGCCTGGCTGGAGCACCAAGAACCTTTCCTCCACATGGCTCAGAATAAAAGGGAGAAAAAATAGAAAGAGGATAAAATAAAATAAAATACAATAAAGTAAGATAAAAGAAAGTAAAGCTTTTAAGATAAAAAATAAGAAAAAAATTATTAAGAAAAAAATTTAAGAAAAAAAATTTTTTTAATAAAAAATAAGAAAAAATTATTAAGGAAAAATTTATTAAAAAAATTTTTTTTAATTTTTTAAAATAAAAAAATTAAGAAAAAATTAAGAAAAAATTTTTAATTTTTTAAAATAAATAAGAAAAATTATTAAGAAAAATTTTTTTAAATTTTTTAAAATAAAAATAAGGAAAAAATTATTAAAACATTTATTAAGAAAAAAAAATTTTTTTTTAAGTTAAAAAAAAAAAAAACGGACGGACCGAACCCTAGGGACAAATGGTGAAAGCAAAGCTATACAGACAAAATCTCACACAGAAGCATACACATACACACTCACAAAAAAAGGAAAAGGGGAAAAAATAGTGCATCCTGCTCCCAAAGTCCACCTCCTCAATTTGGGATGATTCGTTGTCTATTCAGATATTCAACAGATGCAGGTACATCAAGTTGTTTGTGGAGCTTTAATCTGCTGCTTCTGAGGCTGCTGGAAGAAATTTCCCTTTCTCTCTTTTTTTTTTTAAATAAATTTTATTTATTAATTTATTATTATTATTATTATTTTTGGTTGTGTTGGATTTTCGTTTCTGTGCGTGGGCTTCCTCTAGTTGTGGCAAGCGGGAGCCACTCTTCATCGTGGTGCACGGGCCTCTCACTGTCACGGCCTCTCTTGTTGCGGAGCACAGGCTCCAGACGCGCAGGCTCAGTAGTTGTGGCTCACGGGCCCAGTTGCTCCACGGCATGTGGGATCTTCCCAGACCAGGGCTTGAACCCATGTCCCCTGCATTAGCAGGCAGATTCTCAACCACTGCGCCACGAGGGAAGCCCCCCTTTCTCTTTGTTTGCACAGCTCCCAGTTCAGCTTTGGAATTGGACCCGCCTGTGTGTGTACGTTGCCTGAGGGCATCTGTTCTTCGCTAAGACAGGACGGGGTTAAAGGAGCAGCTGATTAGGGGGCTCTGGCTCACTCAGGCCGGGGGGAGGGAGGGGTACGGAGGAGGCGGGGCGAGCCTCAGCGGCCTGAGGCGCACCCTGCGTTCTCCCAGGGAAGTTGTCCCTGGATCACGGGACCCTGGCAGTGGCGGGCTGCACAGGCTCCCAGGAGGGGCGGTGTGGTTAGTGACCTGTGCCTGCACACAGGCTTCTTGGTGGCGGCAGCAGCAGCCTTAGCGTTTCATGCCCGTCTCTGTGGTCCGCGTGATAGCCGCGGCTCGCGCCCGTCTCTGGAGCTCATTTAGGCGGCGCTCTGAATCCCCTCTCCTCGCGCACCAGGAAACAAAGAGGGAAGAAAATGTCTCTTGCCTGTTCGGCAGCTCCAGACCTTTTCCCGGACTCCACCCTTTCAGGCTGTGTTCACGCCGCCAACCCCAGTCCTCTCCCTGCGATCTGACCTCCGAAGCCCGAGCCTCAGCTCCCAGCCCCCGCCCACCCTGGCGGGTGAGCAGACAGGCCTCTCGGGCTGGTGAGTGCTGCTCGGCACCGATCCTCCGTGCGAGAATCTCTCCGCTTTGCCCTCCGCACCCCTGTGGTTGCGCTCTCCTCCGTGGCTCCGAAGCTTTCCCCCTCTGCCACCCACAGTCTCCGCCCGCAAAGGGGCTTCCTAGTGTGTGGAAACCTTTCCTCCTTCACAGCTCCCTCCCACTGGTGCAGGTCCCGTCCCTATTCTTTTGTCTCTGTTATTTCTTTTTTCTTTTGCCCTACCCAGGTACTTGGGGAGTTTCTTGCCTTTTGTGAGGTCTGACGTCTTCTGCCAGCGTTCAGTGGGTGTTGTATAGGAGCAGTTCCACGTGTAGATGTATTTCTGATGTATCTGTGGGGAGGAAGGTGATCTCCCCGTCTTACTCTTCCGCCATCTTGCCCAGACCCCCCTATTTTTAGTTTTTTAAGGAACCTCCATACTGTTCTCCATACTGGCTGTACCATTTACATTCCCACCAACAGTGTATGAGGGTTCCCTTTTCTCCACACCCTCTCCAGCACTTACTGTTTGTAGGCTTTTTGATCATGGCCATTCTGACTGGTGTGAGGTGATACATCATTGTAATTTTGATTTGCATTTTTCTAATAATTAGCCATGTTGAGCATCTTTTTTTCTTTTTTAATATTTATTTATTTATTTGACTGCATTGGGTCTTATTTGAGGCACACGGGATCTTCGTTGCCACTTGTGGGATCTTTAGTTGAGGCATGTGGGATCTAGTTCCCCAAACTGGGATAGAACCCGGGCCCCCTGCTTTGGGAGCTTGGAGTCTTAGCCACTGGACCACCAGGGAAGTCCCTTGAGCATCTTTTCATGTGCCTCTTGACCATCTGTACATCTTCTTTGGAGAACTGTCTATTTAGATCTGCCTTTTTATTTTTTTTCTTTTGGCAGCGCCATGCGGCTTGCAGGATCTTAGTTCCCCAACCAGGGATCAAACCTGTTCCCTCTGCGATGGAAGCGCAGAGTCCTAACCACAGGACTGCCAGGGAATTCCTCTGCCCATTTTTTGATTGGGTTGTTTGTTTTTTAGATACTGAGCTGCATGGGCCGTTTATACATTTAGGAGATGAAGCCCTTGTTAGTCACGTCATTATATTTTGTCAGTCACGTCAAATATTTTCTCCCATCTGTAGGTTGTCTTCTTGTTTTGTTTATGGTTTCCTTTGCTGTGCAAAAGCTTTTAAGTTTAATTAGGTCCCATTTGTTTATTTTTGCTTTTACTTTCATTACTCTAGGAGGTGGATCCAAAAAGATACTACTGCAATTTATGTGAAAGAGTGTTCTGCCTATGTTTTCCTCTAAGGGTTTTATAGTACCTGGTCTTACATTTAGGTCTTAATCCATTTTGAGTGTATTTTTGTTTAGTGTGTTTGAGAATGTTCTAATTTCATTCTTTTACATGTAGCTGTCCAGTTTTCCCAGCACCACTTATTGAAGAGACTGTATAATCCCTGCTTTTGAATTGCTTTAAGTCTTGGGCAGGAACACAATTAAAATAATAATTAATGATGCACAGTTGTAATTCATTGCCAAAGAATGGCCTGATATGTTAATATAATTTAAAAAATATGAGATGAAGGGTTGTTAGTAAACTTGGATTCTGGTCTTAGTTCTGTTAATAATTAAATTTGTGTGACTTCAGGCAAACTGCTTACATTTTGGTGAGTCAGATTCTTCACAAATAAAATAAGGAAGGTGGACCAAATGAATTCCATTCCAACTTTAATACTCTCTGGATTTATATTCCTGTGTAACTTGCATTCAGAGGATGTGAGAGGTCTTTTTGAACAGGGACAGACAGGCATGACCTTACATAGGAAATAATTTTTACTGAGCATTTGGTTGGGTAGAGAAGAGGATGAAGAAAATTTAAGAATGGAGAAATGTATACCCAAAGATGATTTAGGCCAGGAAAGTCTTTGGTATATTTGGGGAACATGAAGTATAGTATTTATGTGCGCTCATGTGAGATCAGATTGATTTGGTAGTAAATGGCCCTAAATGGCAGTAGCTGCTGAGGAACGTATAGCCAGGGAGAGTGTTATCATGTGTTATTTTTAGTCAACCAATTTTAACTTCTTTGTCTAAACAAAAGCTGAATGTATAGAAACTCTTTGGGAAGCTAGTTAGGGCTTCTTCTAACCTTTTCCTATGAATAGCAGCTGAAGACAGATTCACTAGAGAAATCATGAGATGAAGGGATCAAGTCCTCAGCTTAGCTAGTGGCAGAGTAATCAATGTTTTATCAAGGGTCATGCTTTTATTTACTACCATCTAATCACTTATGAGGGGCTTCCCTGGAGGCGCAGTGGTTGAGAATCTGCCTGCCAATGCAGGGGACACGGGTTCGAGCCCTGGTCTGGGAAGATCCCACATGCCGTGGAGCAACTGGGCCCGTGAGCCACAATTACTGAGCCTGTGCTCCGCAACAAGAGAGGCCACGATAATGAGAGGCCCGCGCACCGCGATGAAGAGTGGCCCCCACTTGCCGCAACTAGAGAAAGCCCTTGCACAGAAACGAAGACCCAACACAGCCATAAATAAATAAATAAGTAAATAAAAATTTAAAAAAAATCACTTATGAGGCATATTACTTAGAATTATTGCCGTCATATTTGTCATTTTGAGTAATTTCATTAGGGACATCTGTGACCTATAAAATTTAGATTTTGTTCAGACACGTGTTGCCTAATAGGGTGTGTCGTGTTAATTGGGATTTCCTTGAGACATAGCTAATTTAACTTTATAATGTAGATAAAGAAGAAAGTTCTGAAACAATGTATTAGCTCCTCTTTAGTTTTATTGGACTGAATTTGTGCAGAAAATTTTAAATATTACTGCACAGTATATTAAAATAAAGCAGTAAAGAAATTTTTTTGAATAACCAGAGTATAAGGAAAGGCTGTGTTATGAAAGTTGCCTTGTTAGTGTTGTTTGCTTTAGAATTTGGTGGTGGTATTTTTCATATAAATGACAGTGTCTCTGGCTGACATCTTTCTGGTTTTTGTTACAAAAAACAGTGTGGTAATTACTATGACATATGTATAGATTTTGAACCATTTTCAAGATTTGATTAGGTTTTTGTGCCCCAGATTGGAAATCAAGCCATTGGTTACCTTTTACCTTTTCCTATGTCAAAAATGTGTTCTGTAGAGTATAGGAGGAAATAAATATGGGTCTTCTGCTGCCTCAGTAGCACATCAGAAAGAATTGGGACTATGAGGGTGAAGTATGGAGCTGGGGTAGACTCTAAAGCAGCAGTTCTCAAAGAGTGATCTGTGGTACCCTTGGGGGTCTGTGAGTCAAAACCTATTTTTCATAATAATACTAAGGTGTTCTTTGCCTTTTTACACTGTGTTGACATTTGCATTGATGATGCAAAAGCAGTGGTGGGTAAAACTGACTGTACTTTAATACAACTCATTCAAGGCAATAGCTATGTGCTTGTAGTTTTTATTTTTAAAAGCCAGTTTCACTTAAGAATGTACTTGAAACAATAAAATTACTAATCTTATTATATCTTTACTTTTGAGTTTACTTTTAAAGTATTTTATATAGCAAAATGGGAAGTACTCACAAGGTACTTATGAAGTATGAAATGGTTGTCTTACAGAAAACCACTTATATGATTGAGCTTAAAAAGGCCCCGTTTCCTGGAACACCATTTTTATTTGAAAGAACGACTGGCCCACTGAACAACTCTGGTTGTTCAGACTTAGGTATTTGGCAGACATTTTCTTGAAAATGAATGAAGTGACAGAATTCGTTGTTAATTGATAAAATTTAAATTTTCAAATGAAAATTAGAGTGTTAGAAAACTTGTATTCACTTTCTTGAGTTTGACAGGTTCCCAGTACCTAGACTTTTCTGATGAGATCAGTGGTGATATTAATGAATGTGATTTTATTTTTATTGTATAATGAAGTGTAAACATTGGAATATCTTAATAATTGAATGAGCCAATACTTTCCAGATAATCAATTCATGACATTACAAAATTCATTAATGGGTAAAATATCCATTCAAAGTGTAAGAGAAATCAATGGATTTAATGTAACACAGTACAAAAAATTTATTGCTGTGGTTTCAGAGTCCATAGCTAACTTTATGAAGGTTGAGTTTGGTGTAGTATCAAAGAAGAATATCCACAATTATCTGAAAGCTATTAAAATACTCCCTTTTCCAGCTACATATCTGTGTAAGACCAGATTTTCTTCATATACTTCAACCAAAACATAACACAATAAATTGAATGCAGAAGCAGATATGAGAATCCAACTGTCTTCTACTAAGCCAGACATTTAAAAGATTTGCAGAAAAGTAAACTAATGCCACTCTTGTCACTATATTCTGTTTTGGAAAATGTTATTTTTCATAAAAATGTTATTTATGAATAACATTGTAATGTAATGGGTTTAATGAAATAAATACTTAAATAACTTATTTTAATTTCTTATAGTGAATATAGATAGATAGAACGCACATAAACAAAAAGTGAGATCCTCGGTAATTTTTAAGAGTGTGAAGGGGTCTTGAGGCCAAAATGTTTTGAGAACTGCTGCTTTGAAGAAACAAAGTGGCTTTTAATATGCATGTGTTGAGAACAAATGTTGATGAAGGGCATAACCTAACTTAAATATGTATGTGCTGATCTTTCCCAGTAGATTATGAACTCTTGGAGAAGAATTAAGTCCTCTTTTCTTTTCTCCAACTTCTAGCATAGAATCTTATAAATAATAATATCATGATAGTAATAGTAGCAGCCTTCAATTATTAACTCATTTAATCTTTATGAGGTAAATATTATTAATTCCTATCCTAAATTGAGATATAATTCACATAGCTGAAATTTACCATTTTAAAGTGTACAGTTCAGTGGTTTTAATATATTCACAAGGTTGTTCAACTGTTACCAGTGTCTAATTCCAGAATATTTTCATTCCTCCAAAGTCACATCCCATTCCCCTCACTGTCTAGCAACTACTAATCTACTCTCTGTCTCTGTGGATTTGCCTGTTCTAGACATTTCATGTAAATGGAATCTTATAATTTGTGGTCTTTTTGTGTCAGGCTTTTTTCACTTATGTTTTCAAGGTTTATTTCATGTTGTAGCATGTATCAGTACTTGACTCCTTTTTGTGGCCAAACAGTATTCCATTGTATAGATATGACATATTTTGTCTGTCTGTTCATCCGTTGATAATTTGGTTGTTTTCCTTTTTCGGCTATCACGAATAATGCTGCTGTGAACATTCATATGCAAGTTTTTGTGCGGACATGTGTTTTCAATTCTCTTAGGCATATACTGGAAGTGAAGTTGCTAGGTCATATGGTAGGTTACTCTATATTTAACCTTTTGAGGAATTTATTCCTTTTTTAATAGAGTTCTTATTTTTGAATAATTTTAGACTTACAGAAGAGTTGCAAAGATAGTAGATTTCCTGTATAACTATCACCCATCTTCCCCTAATAGTAACATTACATAAACCATAAAATGTATGTCAAAGCAAAGACGCCAACACTAGTACATTATTATTAACTAAATTGTAGATTTTATTTAGATTTCACCAGTTTTTCCACTGATGTCTTTTTTTCAGTTCCAGGATACCACATTGTCATGTCTCCTTAGCCTCCTCTGTTCTATGACAACTTCTCAA
Source organism: Balaenoptera ricei (assembly GCF_028023285.1). Taxonomy (NCBI): domain Eukaryota; kingdom Metazoa; phylum Chordata; class Mammalia; order Artiodactyla; family Balaenopteridae; genus Balaenoptera; species Balaenoptera ricei. Next base: position 89,098,923 of record NC_082642.1, on the reverse strand, counting down.
TCCGTCTTTGTTTTTCATGTCCTTGATGGTTTTGAGACGTGTTGGTCAGGAATTTTGTAGGATGTCCCTCAATTTGGGTTTATCTGATTTTTTTCCCCCATGATTAGTTATGGGTTTGGGGAAGAATACCACAGAGGTGAATTGTGCTCCTCATCACATTACGTCAGGAGATTAATGATGTCATTGTGACTTATCACTGGTGATGTTAACCTTGATCACTTGGTTAATGCCAGATTTTTCCATTGTGGTGTTATTTTCCCCTTTCCATACTCTTTTCTTTGGAAATGAGTCACTAACTCTAGCCTACACTCAAATGGGGAGGGAAGTTAAGTTCCAACTCCTAGAAGGGAATGTATCTACATATATATTATTTGGAATTCTTTTGTAAGGAAGATTTGTCCCCCCGCCCCATTTTATTTATGTATTCAGTTTTTTTGTATCGATATGAATTATGTATATTTATTTTATACTTTGGATTATATACTACTTTATTAATTTTATTGCTCAAATCATTCCAGTATTGGCTTTTGGGAACTCTTTCCTGTGTCCTTTTGACATGCTATCATGCTTTATAAGTACTTGCTTATCTTCTGACACTGTAAGACTCTATAGACTCATCTTGTATTTTCCCTGTCCAGGCCTAGAACCAGCCATTTCTCTAAGAAACTCTGAGTCACAGTTTAGTCCTAAGGTCACACAGTTAAGTAAATGATGGAACTAGGATTCCAACCAAAGCAATCTGATTCCACAACCCAGTACCAGACAACATGCAGCTGAAGGTGCATTGCCAATTTCTAGTTATGTTCCATTTATGAGCCAGCCTTAAGGATAGAATTTGTAGTCAGTTTATACTAAATAATTATTGTGCCCAGTTTTATATTGATTTTTTTTAACCACAGCTATGCTGATTATTATCAAGTTTAAAAATTACTTATTAATCACAGATAACCACTGTTAATGTTTTGGTGCATTTCCTTTTGTAAATGCATGCAAATGTATTTTGGAATTTTGTTATCCTGATTTTTAAATAGGAGCAATTCACAGTGTAATCAAAATCTAAACGTGTAGTTTCTATATTGTAACTGGTGATTAAGATAAAAGTGAGCTACTCTAGGGTTAATCTGTTTTGCCTTAATGTTTGGTCACATAAAAGCTAAATATCTGTCTTGATTTTATCAATTCATCAGGTAATCCACATGATGTGACCAGCTGGTTTGGAAGAATCATCTGACTGTATGTTGTTCACACCACCTTCTTAGATCCCACCCCCATTTCTTCCTTTGAGCACCAGTAGTTTAATTTCACTTCAGGCAGTCTTTCTCATACACAGTTATAGATCTTTCCTTTCTCTCTTCTCCAGCTAGTTACCTCCAGAAATGTTTATTTTCCCCTTTTACCTTCTTTCATTCTTCCTCTTGTAGGCTGAAAAATAACTGTCATATGACATATAAATTATACAGTAGTGCTTTAACATACTCCTATCAAGGGAAACAAAAGCTGTAAGATTTGGCATGGAATTAGGTATAATTCTTCAACCCTCAGTTCTTTTCAAATTATACCTACTATTCTTCAGGTACTAGCATTCAGACTAAATAAAAATCTTCTAAATTATTTTTAATTTTATCTAAAAACAGTTGCATTCTTTTCATTGTACATATACAAAGTTTTGTTCACTTACATGTGTTAAATAATGTTACAATCAAATCAGGATCTAATTATCAATCAAAATCTTGTTTAGTGAGGCATTATTTCCTAACATATATACTTTTGTATTAGAGCTCATCTATAAGTTAGGCATCCCCTCTCCTTCACTGCTGATTTTAAATGTGTGTAATCTACTTTTTTTTAAAGACATAAAATAGATGTGTGTACATATATGTAAACAAGGTTGACATTTCTGCTGAATTAGCCATGTGGATAAGGAGGGTAACTTGACGGCCTGGACAGGGCATCACAGGATGACAGAACCTTGGGATTTGGCCAAACTCTGGATTTACTTTTGTTAGTGTTCCCAGACTTGAAGGGACTAACGTATGTAGTTAGATGGTCAGATTTTCAGAGAAACCAAATATTGTATCAGTGGCACGTTTCTATCCTTTACGAAAGTCTATATTGAGGTTAAGTTGTAATGACAAAGCTAGCAAGCATGGAATCAGTTTGGAGGCTATTGGTTGATATTTTTAGTAGCAAGCATCCTATCTCTGCTCTAGAAGTAGACCTATCAGAGACATATATCCTATTATTGGCTGGTCAGGACATAGTCTTCCTCTTCGAATTATTATTTTTTTAAGACTCTATGTTGTCTGTTCATTGGAACATTTACTCTTAGAATCAATTGAATAGGTGGATATACTCTGATATGTTAGTGTCATCTTGCTTCCCCAAAATTATCATAGTCCTCTTAATGGGATATGACTTTTCAAAGATTCCCTCAGCTAGCCATTTACCAACTTTGTTAGGGGAGATTGCCTATATTGCAACTAATTTCATCTCTTAAGTTTTACAGCTTTAAATGGGTAACATTTTCTAATTTGAAGTTGGGGAGGGAATAAATACTGTTTTGTGCTTGTCCATACTATTTTTTACCTTGTTGTTAACTGTATGTTTTTGCCTATCTGTTTCAGGCCATATCATAATTGTGAATCATGTCTGATAACGGAGAACTGGAAGACAAGCCTCCAGCACCCCCCGTGCGAATGAGCAGTACCATTTTTAGCACTGGAGGCAAAGACCCTTTGTCAGCCAATCACAGTTTAAAACCTTTGCCCTCTGTTCCAGAGGAAAAAAAGCCCAGGAATAAAATCATCTCTATATTCTCAAGCACAGAGAAAGGTAAATAGCTACTGTGGTTTCAAGAGTCACAGTTATTATTTTATGTTATTGGTTTTGATATCTTTTAAATTAAAGTATAATAAGCTGATATCTTTTATGGTGAGAACAGTAAACATACAATTGATGGTGGTATATAGGCACTATTAGAAAGGCTAGTTTGGAAATTCCCTGGTGGTCCAGTGGTTAGGACTCTGTGCTTTCACTGCTGAGGGTGTGGATTCAATCCCTGGTCAGGGAACTAAGATCCCGCAAGCTGCACAGCACAGCCAAAAAAAGAAAAAAATAGGAAGGCTAGTTTATTTTAAACTGTAATGGAAAAGAATAAAATGAAAGTTATTGCTCATTCTATTTGTTATGTCCAGTGAATTTCTGTACTCCTCTCCTTCATTTTCTAAGGCTTGGGCCACAGTTCATGGCTTCCTGTCATTAATGAGATTCGTGATATTTGAGAAAGACTTGCTATTAGAAGAATGGAAATATAAAGTCTACAGTCTCCTGTTTGAAATCTCAGGAGCCAACTGTGGCTTGGAATTAAGAGTTTTTCTGACTTTTGAGTAGTAGTAATGCTGTCTTTTTTTTTAAATTTATTTTTGGCTGTGTTGGGTCTTCGTTGCTGCGCATGGGGTCTCTAGTTGCAGCGAGCGTGGGCTGCTCTTCATTGTGGTGTGTGGCCTTCTCACTGCGGTGGCTTCTCTTGTTGCAGAGCGCAGGCTCTAGAGCACAGAGCTTCAGTAGTTGTGGCTCACGGGCTTAGTTGCTCCGTGGCATGTGGGATCTTCCCGGACCAGGGCTCGAACCCGTGTCCCCTTTGTTAGTAGGCGGACTCTTAACCACTGCGCCAGTAGGGAAGGCCCCAGTAATGCTGTCTTTTTATAATGTGTTTTGTAATACCCTGAGATTCATCTGAGGCAACACTCAGTAATCAACACATAAATGGGTCTTCCATAAACAAGAGTCTAGTCCAGTGTTTCTCATCCTCAGTAAGATAGACATTTGGGGGCCAAATAATGCCTTGTTGCAGGGATCTGTCCTGTGCACTATAGGATGTTAAGCACCATTTCTAGCTTTTACCTGCTAGATGTTAGTAAGTAGCACCTCCTACCCAGTTGTGACAACTGAAAATGTCTCCAGACATTGCCAGATTCCCCTGTGGGGCAAAATTGCCTCCAGTTAAGAACCACTGGTCTAGTTACACAAAGTAGAATAAAAACTATAAATAGTCTCACATAAATTGAATTCACTAAATTTGTTTTGGTGCCAAACCTAAAGAAAGAACTTTTGGTTTTCAGAGAGCTTTATGGATTTTAGAATTGGATAAGGGATTATGGACTGTAATGGATTTTAGAATAAAGGTTAGGAATTAGTTTGTTTTATTATATTAAGCATGACAGTATGGCTCTGACAGCTAGTAATATATATAAGTAGAGGTAAAGATATTTTTCACTTACATATGTCTAAGTTTACATGGAGAGGTAAACCCTAGTGGAAGAAAACAGTGCTTTGTATATAATAATAAATACACATTTAATTTGAGAGTTGAAAATACATAATCAATGAAAATTTGAATGAGGCAATATAGTTAATATTAATAGAGAATCAAGTCTTAGAGAATTTAGATATGCCGGCAGGATATAATCATTGAACAGTTGAAAAACTGTTCATTTTAGTGTATATCTCTTGTTTCTAATTTTCTTCTTATTTTTAAGATTTCATGTGAGGTTGTAACTGAAAAGCCTCATGAAAGTATGTTTTTTAAGTTTATTTAACAGAAGTGGTAGCATGTGTATTTGACGTGTTTGAGAATGAAAAGTGTACATACTTAGACTGGATTAAATAAAAGATAAAGGGGGAAATCAGGAAATGAACCAAAAAGTACACGTGGGAAGAAGGCAGAAAAAGTGGATGTGTTGGAGAGCCCTAAATTATAATCTTCCGTAGTAGTAAATCAGTGTATTTAAAGTAAGAAAACCTAGAAATGGCAGTGTAAACACAGTATTTATAATTACGGAGATTAGAAAAAAATTTATGGTGGTTAGTTAGTACCAGAAGAAATTGCCCAAAGGGTTGAAATTACTTGCCTATGGAGAGCAGAATGCAAAATTGGGGTAGGAGAATGCTCAAGATAGGATAACAACATGTACTTGGGGACAGCCTTGGAAAGGGGAAGAGAAGAGCACTAAATGAAGGAGAAAGTGTGGACAGTCCAGCACTTTGGGTAAATGGTAGGGTGGTGGGGTTTGTGAGCAAATTGAACACGCATTTACATAAATATAGCAGGGCATGCCTATCTCTCTGATCATATTGAGAATCTTCCAGTTTTACCCTCCTTCATTAACTCCCCTTTCTTTTCTTTTCTCCTAGAAATATTAATACTTATCAGTGGTGACTAATTCAAGGTCCCCCACTAACAAAGGGAGGGTGAGGGTACCTGGGGGTCCTAGGGAAGGCTCTGATTGCCTTCAGGTTTATCAGCTTTTGAGGTCTGTAATTAACATCTATTAATTTTTTTTGGTGATTTCTGAAGTCTTTTGTTTTCTTGTGCTTATTATATTCAAGATTTAATAACTTTTTAGTGCTAATCTTAAAACTTTACAAGCTCTTAAAAAAAAAAAAACTTTGCCTTTCTTATCCAATTCCTTTATTCCTTTCTCTAAAAAATAGAAAATGTCAAACTATACAAAGTGTAACAGTCTAATGAACCTTGTAACCCAGCTTCAACAATTATCATTCTTTCTCCACTTACTTTTTAGGTTAAAATTACATATATTGAAATGCATGAAAATTAACTACGGTTTTGACAAATGGACAGACCTGTGTAAGCCATAATCATTATCCCCCTATCACATTATGCACCACTTCCATCTCCCTGGAAAACTCTTTCACATCGTGTCCCAAATAGTCTACTCCTCCCACACCTTTGGGAAACTTCTGTCTGATTTTTCACCTTTGATCAGTTCAGCCTGTTTTAGAACTTTATATAAATAGAATTTTGCTTTAATTTTTTAGTTTTGTGGTGACATCATACACAAGAGTATAGTATACATAATGTATATATTTTAATAAACACCCTTGTACCCACCACCCAACATAGAATTTTACCAGTATGCCCTGAAGTCCCCATCAGCCACACCCCATCCTACCCCTCCTCTTCCTCCTTCTCCTCCCCCGACAATATCTACCATCCTGAATTTTGCATTTTTTATTTCTTGCTTTTTATTATAATCTTATGACATAATATCCCCAAATAATATATGGTTTGGGTTTGCCTATTTGGGAACATTTTATAAATGGAATCATACTACAGTATATGCATATTTTCAGGATGTATATTTTCACTCGACCTCATGTTTTTGAGATTTATGTTGATATATATAGCTGTAGTTCTTTTTCACTGCTAATGTTGATATATGTAGCTGTAGTTCATTTTCATTGCTGTACACTAGTACACTGTATAAATAGATGACAGTTTATTTACCTGGTCTCCTATCTATAGACATTTGGATTATTTTCATGAACAATGCTGCTATGGGTAATTTTAAACATATCTCTTGGTGGACATGTGGAAGTATTTTTCTAGGGCAGTGCTTTTCAGACATCAGGTCGTTTTGATTCTAATTGCTTATTAGAATCTCTTGGGAAGCTTAATTAAATAAATCTGTGTCCAAGCTCCATCGCAGACCAATTGAATCAGTCTTCAGGAGCTTACCTGGGCATCAGTTCTGGTTTTGCTTTTAATTTTTTTAATACCTCAGGGGATTCTAATGTGCATCTAATATTAAGAACCACTGCATTAGTGAGTTATGAAATCTATATAGTGGATGACACTAAATGAAATGGAGTATAGAGTTATTGCACACAGTATAAATAGAGTTATTGCAAAAGTTTCACGAAACTTCTGTTTCAGTTGTGTGTATGTAGGGTCAGGATGCAAAATGTATTGATGTGGGTCCTGGCCAAATATTTAAAGGTTGCTCTCAGGTATATACTTAGTAGTAAAATTGCTGGGTTACAGGGTATTCCCATGTTTGACTTGACTAGGTTTATCAAATTACTTTCTAAAGTTTTTTTTTTAATGTTCATTCTCACCCACAGAACACAAATGTTCTATTGCTGAACATCCTTGCCAATTCTTGTATTATGGGATTTTAATTTTTGCCAATTTGGGAGGTGTGAAATGCTATCTCATTGTAGTTTTAATTTGGATTTCCCTGATGACTTGGGAAATTGAGTATCTTTCCATATATTAATTTACTATTCATTTGTGTTTTCTGTGACATACCTGTTTTTTAGTCCAGTTTTCTGTTGAGTTCTTTTTCCTTAAACATTCCTTATAGTCTATATACTAATCCTTTGTCAGCTATGTGTTATTAAATATAGATTTCCAGGTTGCAGTATGCCTTTTCACCCTTTCAGTGGTATCTTTTGATGCATAGAAGTTATTAATTTTGGTGTAGTTGAATTGATCAGTTCTTTTCCTTTATGTAAAGTTTGAGCTTTTTGTGTTTTAAGAAATTTTTGCCAAACTGGAGGTGATATTTTCTTAGGTTTTTCTAAAAGTTTTATAATTTGGCTTTTACAATTTAAACCTTTGAACTATCTGGATTTGGTTTTTGTGTATTTGTAAAGAGAAATTCATTTTCACTTTTTTTTTAAAACCAGTGTCCCAGACCATTTATTGAAACTTTTATCATTTCCCCACTAACCTACAGTATTAGTTAGCCATTATCCGTCAGGTTTCCACGTATGCCAGGATCTGTTTCTGTGTTTTCTGTTTTATTGCATTGGCTCATTTCTCTGTACCTACACTAATACCAGACTGCCTTAATTGTTATAGCTTATAATTCTTAATACTGATAGAGCAAATCTGGTACCATGTGGTTCTTCAGGATCTTTTGACCCTTTGCTCTTCTGTATAAATTTTGGACTTTGCTTATCATGTACTTTTTTTAAAAACCTGTTGATTCTTTGATTAGAATTGCCTTGAATTTGTAGGGCAAGTTGGGGAGAATTGCATTCAGCTTTGTAGTTGAGAGTAGAACATCTGCAGAGTCTCTTTGTGTAGTCTACTTGGAGGGAGATATTTAGGAGTGCGTAATTTTCACTTAGACTGAGAGAGAAAAAGATGTTTGGAGGGTGGGGTGCTCTTTGATACCTCCTATTCCTGGGGCTCTTCTCCCTTCCCAACCCAGCCTCCCACACTTACCGTTCCTTTCTGGAAGCTAACACCTCTGACAGGGCCTGAACCTTGAGGGTTAGGAATGAGGGTTAGGAATGTGGATGTGTATGCACATTCATGCTTGTATGAATGCAGAAATCCATCTGCAATTTCATCCTCCTGTCTACATCCTGAGCTGCTGTTTCTCTCTCTAGTTTTATCCTAATTGCTTTTCATCTTTGGGCATTCCTCACAGATTTTGTTCCATTGTGAATAAAGAGGTTTGGTGTAGAAGGGGAGAGCTACAATATGTGCTTTGTCTACCACCTTTAAACAGAAGGATAAAAGGGAAAAAATTGTATTTTTATTTTAAAAAATTACAGTGACCCTAAGATCTTTGCCAACTCTAATGTAAAGCCTCATCTAGAGATATTAATTTTGTTCTGCTCAAATTTACATCCCTTATTGCTGTCCTTATTACTAAACAGACAGCCAGTATTTTCATTTAAAAAAAAAAAAAGAAAGACTCTAGAGTATCTTCAGTTATTCATTATTGGTTTTCATGTCACTGCAAAAATTAAGAAAATTAGAAATTGTACCTTTTATAACAACTTGACTGAATAAATCTTTTTCATATCCCTGCTAATTATGTATCTTATGCACTCTGTGAGTCATCAGAGATTCCATGATCAGCAAGGCCGATGATATCCCTGCCCTCATGCACTAATAAAAGACTGCAACATATAATTACGAACTGTGAAAAGTGATAATAGGGATAGAGTAAGATGTCTGTTATATCTGGGAAGGCTTCCTAAAGAAGGGATATTAGAGCTGAAGACTGAAGGATGAGTAAGTGAAAATAGGAGGATTTTGATAGTTAAAAAGTATGTTCTGTGCCTAGAAAAGAGTTTCAGTGGCCCAGGTACAGGGGGGGATCGTAGCACATTTGTGGAGCTGAGTACGGTCAAGTGTGGTGTGAAAGCACAGAAAAAGAGAGAATAGTAATAGCATGATGTATGTAGGAAACTGCAGGTAGCAGAAGAGGCTAAAGAGGTAGGCAGGGAGCAGTTTATAAAGGGCCTTGTATTCCATGCTACAGAGCTCAGATTTTATCCTGTTTCCTGGGGAACCATTACAAGATTTTAAACAGTGGAAAGACCTGGTCACATTTCTGTCTTAAATAGGCGAGACTAGTAGCTGTCTAGAAAATAGGTTTTGTTGGAGGTCTAAGACTGAAGTTGGAAACTAGTTAGGAAGATTTTGCAGTAGTCCAGGTGAGAAATGGGCTTAACAAGTCTAGTAGTTTTGGTAACGAAATACGAAAATGTCAGTGAGCCATTGTCTTGGCTTATTTTTAAAAGCTCTATTCAGTTAGCTAGTGTTGAATGGTGTGTATTTATAAACTAAAGCAATATTTGTATCTAATTATTCAACCTATATGCACTGTCACCTCTAGTTGGTTATGAAGATGAAAGACTTAGAACTGTAAATATTCTTTCTGGTCTAAAAATCTAATTCTAAGATTAATAATAGTAGTCCATACTCCTCTGTCTGTTTCCTAGAGAATACCCTTCTGTGTGATGGAACAAGTTTAGGTCACCAGTTTGAAGCTGTTTTGGGTCAAAAGAACAAAGTAATCAGTAATCACTGATTCTGTTAAACAGAAAAGTCTTCCTTTTAAAGAAATGGGGGCTTTTTTAGCCTTAGACTCCAGCTCAAATGTAGCCTAACTAGTGGTGGCTTTTAAGGATATGGTAGTGGCATATTTAGGATTCTTTCAAGTACCTTTTGTGCAGCACATCACTCAGGGTACCCACTTCTTAGCTGAAGGTTGCTGCCTGCCTGCTTGTTTTGTTGTCTCATGAAGTTGAAAAATGATGCTAAGAATCCTTTTTTTCCCAGTCCACTAAAAAATTGTGCATTTTTATTAAAAGAAGTTTCTTTCCCTGGTCCATTACTTCCCATCAAGTGATCCAGTTGCTGGGTGGACATCCTGTAGGTAGATGACTGTGGGGTTTTTTTGTTGTTGTTTGTCCACATAGCTCTTGGATTCCAGAGTTATAAAGCAGTGATTCTGTTTACATAGCAATATCCTTCCAGCACATTGTTTGATTTGAGACATGCCTCAGTATCTTTTTGTTTTAGATACTGTTTTTAATATCCCTTTCCTCTCCTACTAGGACTACTAAAATGCAAGGAGTATTTGTGTGTATGTGTGTTATATAAAAACAAATGAAATTAAACAGATTTTTAGGGTATTGTGCTTCAAGTTCTGCTTATTCTATACTCCTAACATATATGAAACTTTCTATTAAATATCTCTAAATTTTTCAAAATTCCCAAGTTGAAAAATATGGCTGGGCCTTAGATACAACAGGAACCGGGAATTCTCTTGCTATATGTCTAGTTTTCCTGCTTTCTGTGTATCTGATCATATTTCTTTCGTATATCAGACTGAGTTTTTTTCTCTGTGTGTTGGGAAATACAGCCCTCAACAGTTCCTGGGCTTTATTTCTTATATTCACCGGTGAGAGACTGATTCTAAGGGTCCTAAGACTGGCTTAGCTTATGTATTCACCCCTGAACCAATCTAATTGTCTGGGAGTGTGTGGGCAACTGTGGCTGACGTGGCTTGAATTAGATGCCTACCTTGGACCAGTCATCTGTAATCAGGGTCATATAAGAAAATGGCATCTTTCCCAACTATGTACATATCAGAAGTGGATACTGAGCAGATTTTTTAAAAAGAAGAAACAAACACTTTTATATAGTGCATGAAATTTTATGTTTTTTTGTCAGCAGTTCAGAGCCGTATAAAGAGTCATCAACTATTAGTTTATAGTTGGTTAATAAATATTTCCTCCTATATGCAGGATACCAAATTAGAAGTCAAGGGACATAATAGAGAAAGTAGAGGGCATGACTTCAGGTTATTCACAGTCTAATGGAATATGAAAGATTGTTTATGAGAGATGTAAATGTGCATTTCAGTAAAGGTAGCAAAGTTTATATTAGGCTTAACAGTTACATTTACCTCTGCTCCTTTCCATGACCAATGTGTGCTGCCCTCCTACCATAGCCTATTAGGAGAATCTAATGGTTAAACATGCCTCTATTTACTCTCCCTCCCCAGACACAACTAAAATAACAGTAAAAAAAGAATTATTTTTTCTATCACAAGGACAAAGAGAACGGGAGAGGAGACAGTAGTATACAAGAGATTTCAATACATATTTGGAAGAGTGAAGTGGTGGAGAATGGTAACTGACTAAGCAGAACAGAGGAAGACATATCCTAAGTGTTTGCAGAGGGGAATGTTTATGAGAAGTGACCAATTTCCCTTGTAAAAATCTCAGAGGCTCAGGATTTAGAGGTACACAATTGTGTGTGTGTGTGTGTGTGTGTGTGTGTGTGTGTGTGTGGTTGTGTGTAATACATAGGCTGAAAAGGGGTAATTAGTTGAATAGCTCTATAGGATGTGTTGAAGGCCCTCAGGGCCCCTCCTTTATCCCATAGGCATGCAAATATAACTCCATCCTCTGGGGAAACAAAAGAACAAAAAGATATTTATATTTATTTGAGGAGAATTAAATCTGAGAGTCTCCTTATTCTTGTAGAGGAGTCAGAAAAAGGTATAGAACCAAAATGAAAAAGGCAGATTCAGGAAAGTTAACATACTGAACTTCTTTCTTCTGCCCTGCTTTTAGAGCACTTGTACCTTGAGTCAAAGCCCTCAGACAAGAGAATGAACGATTTTTTTCTGGATAAACAGAATGTCCTGGGGAGAAATATTTCAGATACTCCACACCCATCCTCACCTTTAATGAAAAGGCTGACTTATCTCCCAGTTAACTTTTTAATACTTTTCTGTACGAGTAGACAGCAAAGGATCACCAGACATTTGAGCAAAACCCTTAACATAAGAGAGTCCAAAACAACAGGGGGTAAAATGTGAATGTAGAAGAAACAGGGAGGGAAAAAAACCCAATGTATACACACACATAAACTATATAATCTTCAAAGAGAGAAGATAAAGTGCATCCATGAAACAGGAAAAGTATTCTCAGAGAAAAAATGATCAGAGAACAATGAGAAATAATTATTGGAATATCAACAGTTAAGATTATCAACACAAACAAAAGATATCAATAGGCAAAGGATTGGAAGATAGTCAAGAAAATTTTCGGGCTTCCCTGGTGGCGCAGTGGTTGAGAATCTGCCTGCCAATGCAGGGGACGCGGGTTCGAGCCCTGGTCTGGGAGGATCCCACATGCCGCGGAGCAACTGGGCCCGTGAGCCACAACTGCTGAGCCTGCGCGTCTGGAGCCTGTGCTCCGCAACAAGAGAGGCCGCGATGGTGAAAGGCCCGCGCATCGCGATGAGGAGTGGACCCCGCTCGCCGCAACTGGAGAGAGCCCTCGCGCAGAAGCGAAGACCTAACACAGCCAAAAATAAATAAATAAATTAAAAATAATAATAAAATAAACAGCAACTACTTTTAAAAAAAAAAAAAAAAAAAAAAGAGAAAATTTTCCCAGATTGTTGAAAGTACAAAGATGGAAAATATGAGAGAAAAGGTAACAGTTACAAGATCAGACCAGGATGGACTTATCTAACTAATAACGACAAAGAAAATAGAAGAAAATAATTAAATAATAGGAAAAATTTTCCAGATCTGAAGAATATGATTTCTAGGTGGAAGCAGCTCACTGAGTGCTCAACACAGTGAATGAATGAAGACCATATCAAATCACATCATCCTGAAGTTTCATTATACCACAGATAAGACAGCAAAACCTGTTATACTTCCACTCAAGATATACTAACAGGGACCAGATTTATTTCCCCACCTAAAAAAACTAAAACACTGGGGAAAAATGTACAAAACAACAGTTTTCAAGACATTGGACATCAGATAGTAAAGGAAAGTGATCCCAAAGAGATGGGAAACAAATGAGTTGAGTCCTATAATTGATGCAGCTTATTGCCTGAAGAGTTTACAGCAATAGGGAGGGACAATTAAGTGGTCTCGTAAAGTTGAAAAACAGAACTGGGAATTTGGGGGTGCCAAGGCTGCTAGTTTGTAGGCAGAGTATCAGAGAGTAAAGAGCTGAACAGAGAGAGAAAGAGATCTGCAGAGGGTCCCCTTTGAGTCTTCAGCAGCACATGTGTGTGAGGAAACTACCCAAAACTGGAGGGAAAAAACCACTGGAAATTATAAAAGGGAACAGCCTTTAAAGCTCACACAGGGCCCAGAATATTTCCTGTTCCCACTATTCAGAGTACAAAATATTGGATAGAGGTCTTGCCTCAGTAGCAGGACAGAATTAGCCCTAGATTAAATGCTGCTCTAGCCCTGCCTAACAAAACTTTAAAAATAATACCTAAAAGGATCAACTGTTTCTAAATTTGTTTCTCTCCTATATGAGTAGACAGCTAAGAATCACCTATCTATGTCCCAGAACAAAGTTCACAAATATTTATAGGAATGCAAAAATATCTGCACCTAACAAGGAAAAAATGTCAGTCTGTTATCCAGTCAATATTTGTAAATAAATATTAGTAAATGAGTAAAAATCCAGTCAATATTTGTAAATAAATATGAGTAAATGAGTAAAATCCATCAATTGGAATCAATACCAAAATAACACAGGTGATAGAATTAGTAGGCATGGACATTAAAATACTTAAATAACTGTATCCTATATGTTGAAGAACCCAAAGGAAGGATTCAGCATATTAAGGAAAAGCAAAGGAAGAGAGAAAAAAGAACAAATCAAAATTCTAGAGCTGGAAAATACACTGGACAAAACTAACAGTAGACTAGACATTGCAGAGTAAAAGATTAGTGAATTTGAAGACCATGGCAATAGAAACCATCAGAATGAAACTTGGAGAAAAAAGACTGAAACAAAAGTGAACAACCATGGAACAACTTCGCGCAGACTAATGTAAGTATAACTGAAGTCTCCAAAGGAGGGGAAGGAGAGACATTTAAAAAACACCACCTAGAGGGGTGGGATAGGGAGGGTGGGAGGGAAGGAGATGCAAGAGGGAAGAGATATGGGAACATATATATATGTATAACTGATTCACTTTGTTATAAAGCAGAAACTAACACATCATTGTAAAGCAATTATACTCCAATAAAGATGTTAAAAAAAATAAAAATAAAAATAAAACCAATACTTAAAATAAGGACCTACTGTATATGTATAGCACAGGGAACTCTACTCAGTACTCTGTAATGACCTATATGGGAAGAGAATCTTAAAAAGAGTGGATACATGTATATGTATAACTGATTCACTTTGCTGTACACCTGAAACTAACATATCATTGTAAATCAGTTATACTCCAATAAAAATTATTTTAAAAAAACACCTTAAAAAGAAAACTTTAAACAATGGCTGATTTTTTTTCCCCTAATTTAATGGAAACTATAAACCCACAGATTCAAGAAGTTCAGTGAATTCTGAGCACAGGAAACATGATGAAAACTGCACAAAAGCACATAATCATTGTTTAAAACCAGTGATAGAAAACTCTTAAAAACATCCAGACCTTAAGCTCAATTTTCTTTTTTTTTAAATAATTTTATTTTTTAATTTTAATTTAATTTAATTTATTTATTTTTTTGTCTGTGTTGGGTCTTTGCTGCTGTGCACGGGCTTTCTCTAGTTGTGGCAAGCAAGGGCTACTCGTCGTTGTGGTGTGTGGGCTTCTTATTGCAGTGGCTTCTCTTGTGGAGCATGGGCTCTAGGCCCACGAGCTTCAGTATTCAGTAGTTGCAGCACGCAGGCTCAGTAGTTGTGGCTTGTGGGCTCTAGAGCCCAGGCTCAGTAGTTGTGGCACACAGGCTTAGTCGATCTGCAGCATGTGGGATCTTCCCGTACTAGGGATCGAACCCATGTCCTCTACATTGGCAGGTGGATTCTTAGCCACTGCGCCACCAGGGAAGTCCATAGGCTCAATTTTCTGTGAACCTAAAACTGCTCTAAAAAAGTCTGTTTTAAAAAAAAAGCTGTCAGAAAGAAGACACATATAGAAGGGGGAAAAAAGGTAATTATAAAAAAAATACGTAGTTAATCCAAAAGAAGAAAAAAAGGAAGTGGAAACAAAGAATAGATAGAGATGATTAGAAAACAAATGAAAGAATGGTGGGTTTAAACCATACTATAGCAATCACATTAAATGTTACTGATCTAGACACCCTGTTTAAAAGGCAGAGATTAACAGATTGCTAAAGCAGACCTAAATTTATATGCAACCTATAAGAAATCCACTTTAAAAATATAAAGCCACAAAATAGGTTAAAATAAAATAATTTTTTTGAAGTATGCTAACAATGGGACTTCCCTGGTGGCGCAGTGGATAAGACTCCACACTCCCAATGCAGGGGGCCAGGGTTCGATCCCTGGTCAGGGAACTAGATCCCACATGCATGCCACAACTAAGAGTTCACATGCCACAACTAAGGAGGCCACGTGCTGCAACTAAGGAGCCGGCGAGCTGCAACTAAGACTCGGTGCAACCAACCAACCAAATAAATAAATAAATAAATAATTTTTAAAAAGACTGTGAACAGCTTCAAAAAAAAAAGAGAACACTGGTGCTTTAAAAAAAAATAAAGTATGCTAACAATGAAAAAAAGCTGGATGGGCTTTGTTAATATCAGACAAAGTAGATTTTAGAGCAAGAAATATTCCTCTAGTTAAGGGATAGGGAATAATTTATTTTATAATGATAATAGTGTCTGTTCATCAATATGGTGTAATAGAGCTAAACATTTATGCACTTAACAGCAGAGCTTCAAAATACATGAAGCAAAAAACAGATTTCAAGAAGAAATAGACAAGTGCAGTTATAGTTGCAAAGTCCAGTACACTTTCACAATAATTGGTAGAACAAGTAGACAGAAAATTGCTAAAACTATCAGCCAACTTAACCAATTGACCTTTATAGAATATTCCATTCTTTTTAAGTGAACGTGGAACATTTACCAAGATGTATTCTGTGGCCATTTTTTAAAGTCTCGATAAATTTAGGAAGATTCAAATCACAAAGTATATTCTGTGACCACAGTGTAATTAAGTTAGAAATCAGTAACAGAAAGATCCCTGGAAATATTTGGAAAGTAAATAAAAGCACTTCCAAATAAATGAAGAAATTAAAAGAATATTTAGGAAATATATTAAACTGAATGAAAATGAAAATTCAAGACATCTATATCTACATGATGCTGCTAAAGTACTTAGAGGAAATTTATAGTATTTAAAACATCCATATTAGAAAAGAAAAGAAAAATTTCAATTCAGTGATTTCAGCTAAGCCATTTTAATAAACTAGAAGGGAAGAACAGGTGAGATCCAGAGTAAGTAGATGAAAAGAAATAATAAAAGTCAAAGCAGAAATCAGTGAAATAAAAAAAAAAAAACAGAAAAATCAATGAAGTAAAAAGTTAATTCATTGAGAATACCAATAAAATAGGTGAACCTTTAGCAAGACTGACAGGGTAGTCGGGAGGCAGAAAAGACACATTATCAATATTGAGAATGACAGAGATGGTATCTCTATACTAATTTTACAGATATTAAAAAGAAGGTAGTATTATGAACAAATATATACAAATAAATTCAACACATTAAAGTGAAAAAAATTCTTGAAAGACACAAGTTTTCAAAGCTCACTCAAAAAAAAATACGTAACCTGAAAACCCTATGTTTCGTAGGAAAATTTAGTTTATAGTTACTAGCCTTCCCACAAAGACTCAGATGGCTCCATTGGTGAAGTTTACCAAGCATTTGAGGTAGAAACATTACCAATTCTATACAAACTTCTAGAAAATTGAATAGGAAGGAATACTTCCCAAATCATTTTATGAGACCAGCATTACCCATACCCCAACCAAAGACATTTCAAGAAAAGAAAGCTACACACCAATATCCTTCATTAACATAGACGCAAAATCTTAGCAAGATTTTAGTAATTACAACCCAACAGTATACAAAAAGAGTAATACATCATGACCAAGTGGATTTCATTTCAGTAATGCAGGGTTGGTGTAACATTTGGAAATCAATCAGTATAATTTACTATACTAACAAAATTTAAAAGGTGAACCACACGTTCATCTCAGTAGATATAGAAAAAGCATTTGACGAAATCCAATATTCATTTCTGATCAAAGCATTCAGCAAATTTGAAATAGAAGGAAATACCTTTAACATCTTTGAAAAACTTACCCCGGTATCAAACTTGGTGGAGAAAAAAATGGCTTTTCCTACTTAGATTAAGAAACATACAAAGATTACCCTTTCACCACTTTTATTCAACAGTGTGCTAGAGGTTCTAGCCAGTGCAACAAGGCAAGAAAAATAAATGAAAGGACTCCAGAGTGGGAAGGAAGAAGTAAAGCTGTCTTTATTCACCAGCAACATAATTCAAATTTTATAGGAAATTCTGTGATAGCTACAAATGCTACTGGAACAAAAAGTAAGGCTTAATAGTAAGGTTTCAGGATATAAGATCAGTATTTAAGAATCAACTGTGTTTCTCTATGCCATCAATGAACAATTGAAAATTGAAATTTAAAAAGCTGTACCAGGGCTTCCCTGGTGGTGCAGTAGTTGGGAGTCTGCCTGCTAATGCAGGGGGCACGGGTTCGAGCCCTGGTCTGGGGGGATCCCGCGTGCCGCGGAGCAACTGGGCCTGTGAGCCACGGCTGCTGAGCCTGCACGTCTGGAGCCTGTGCTGCGCAACAAGAGAGGCCGCGATGGTGAAGGGGCAGGCGCACCGCGATGAAGAGTGGCCCCCACTTGCCACTGGAGAGAGCCCTCACACAGAAACAAAGACCCAACACAGCCAAAAATAAATATAAAAATAAATAAATAAAAGATTACTATTATTAAAAAAAAAGCTGTACCATTTGCAGTAGCATCAGACCTTTTGAAATACTGTGGCAGAAATCAGACAAAAGCAGTAACAGAGCTGTACAATGATAACTATAAAACATTGCTGAGAGAAATGAAAGAAGACCTAAATAAGTGGAGAGAGTCACTATTTTCATGGATTAGAAGACACAGTATTGTTAATAAATCAGTTCTCCCTAAAATGATCTATAGATTCAGTGCAGTCTAAATCAAAATCCCAGCAGGCTTTTTTTTTAGAAATTAGCAAGATTATTCTAAAATTCACATGGAAATGCAAAAGACCTAGAATACAGCCAAACAATTTTTTAAAAAAGAAAAGGTCGGGGACTTCCCTGGTTGTCCAGTGGTAAAGAATCTGCCTTCCAATGCAGGGGACGTGGGTTTGATCCCTGGTTGGGGAACTAGGATCCCACATGCCGCAGGGCAACTAAGCCTGTGCACCACAACTACTGAGCTCATGCGCCTCAACCAGAGAGCCCACGTGCTGCAAACTACAGAGCCCACACACTCTGGAGCCCACATACCCTAGAGCCTGCGCGCCACAACTAGAGAGAAAAAACCTGCACGCCACAGCTAGAGAGAAGCCCGAGTGCCACAACTGGGGAGAAGCCCGCACGCTGCAACGAAAGATCCCACATGCTGCAACTAAGAACCGATGAGGCTGAAAAAAATAAAGAAAATAAATTTTAAAAAATAAGTAAATAAAAATAAAAAATATATGTATAAAACAAGAAAAACTTGTGAATTCTTTTAAAAAAATAAATAAAAAAAGAAAAGGTCACAAGGCTTAGAGTGTGTAGTTTCAATGCTTATTATAAAACTACAGTAATCCAGGCAGTCTTATACTATTGGCATAAGATAAAGAGATTATTGCAACAGAGTTGAACATCCAGAAATAGACCTGTGCATATATATGGTCAATTGATTTTCAACAGTGGTTCAGAATGAGAAAGTGGCTTTGGCCTTCTAAATAGCAACACTGGAAATTAGAAGAAATTCAAAGGGGGATGGTATTTTCAACCTAAATACATATATAGTTAGTCAAGAATTATCAATTAAAACAAAGGTGTATACCAGAAGAGGAGAACACAGGATACAGAAAATAGATTCTAGCACAGCGTAAAAGTGAAGGAATGACCTAGGACCAATAGCTGTGCCAGAAGCCTCCGCATAATAAACTACTGCAGATTAGAGCAAGAGGATCTGAGAGCAAGGTGACTAGGTGGGGAAAAAAAAGGAACTGATGTGTTTGAATTTACAGAGAATATTATTGATAGGTGTGTGGCAGAAATGTTGTAAAAATAATTGGCGGAACCACAGAAGAACTGGGAAATCTTAAAATGTAACAGTTATTAATGTCAATAAAAAGGAAGAGTTAGAGTTGCTGCACAAGAGAGGTGACGTGGTCCTTGTAAACTACCTGTTTATATGGTGTATATTATCCATAGTCATAGTAATGTAAATTGCTCTTTCTAGATGAGTATAGCTCACTGGAAATAGGACTTGATAGACTTTGTTTTCCAGATTGTTCGGCATCTGAGGTGTAGTTGTTTATTTATGAGAGAACCGATAATCTGAGGGGCTCTCTCTTCTGCCCTGAGGGCTTTTATTCAGGCCTGGTGCTGGGTCAGTCTGTGTGCCTCTTTAATCAGGACATAGGTTGACACCCTCCCCCTCCTCTCCCCTCCCCCAACCCTGGCCCTTGATGACAGAATAGGTTTCTGTACTTGATTTATCAGTTTCCTATCAGCCAGTGTTTTTAGGGAAAATTTGTTTTAGAATAATTTTGTTCCTAGTCTGTTTTGGGAAAACTATAAACATGATTATAAGTACCTTTATTAATCTTGTTTAAAGAGACTCTTTTTTTAATGCCTTCTAGGAAGTAAGAAGAAAGAGAAGGAAAGACCAGAAATTTCTCCTCCATCTGATTTTGAGCACACCATCCATGTTGGCTTTGATGCTGTTACTGGAGAATTCACTGTAAGTTTACCAAGTTCAGACTCATTTTTAAAGCAATACTCAAACCTTTCCTTTCAGTATTAAATTTGAAGTTAACTTTTCTATCCACACGTTAACTGTGAATTTTTAGTGCTTTTCTCTTCTTACAAAAGTGTTTGTGTTTAGATGTGTTCTTTTCCTAGGGAGCTGAGCCTATTGATTATAATTTGCAAAATAGATTTAGAAAACCAGACATTTTAGAATTTAGTCATACCTACAATTATGTAGATTGATTTGTTTTATGTATTTTCTCACTTTCCTCTGGAAATTGATCTTATTAGAGCAATTCAAAACAACTGATTTCTGAATATCTTTTTGTTAGGGCATGCCGGAACAGTGGGCTCGATTATTACAGACCTCCAATATCACCAAACTAGAGCAAAAGAAGAATCCTCAGGCTGTGCTGGATGTCTTAAAGTTCTATGACTCCAACACAGTGAAGCAGAAATACCTGAGCTTTACTCCTCCTGGTAAGACATCAGACCATGGTAAAAGGCTGACTTAAATGGGATTGTAGAGTTGTGGAGCACTTCTGGATAAAAAGATTGCTTCTGGAAAAATTAAAAAGCTAAGCTACTTTTTTCCCTGCATAGGTCCTGCCTTTTGTAAACTCATTGGGATAGCTCTTATGCATAATTTGGAGTCTGGGGATTATATTAATCTCTTAGTTTTGCCAAAAGTGAGTGTTCGGACCTTTTGTTTATTTGTTTTTTCTCTTTACTGCTTTTGAATGAGTTCAGCAATAGAAGGGAAAGAGGCTGATTTATAGGCATGTTTGTACTAGAAATATATTTATTGTCAGTGGGACAGGTTGTTTTACTATATATAAATGCACAGACTTTGAAGTAAAAAATGTTTGCTCAAAAATTGAAACTCATCACATATATAAACATAAAATAAGCATTAGAACTAAAAGTATTTATTCCTCAGAATTGGAATATCATCAGGTAAGAATTGGAGAATAGTGGGGTTTTTTTAAGTTTATTTGTTCAAATAAGGATTAAAATAAAATCCATACATTACAGTTGATTGTGGTATCTCTTGCATCTCTTGTTATTTAGGCTTCCCCTCCCTCACGTTAGTTCCTCTCATGCTCTCCTTTTCTTGCAGTTTATTTGTTAAAGAAACAGAATCATTTGTCCTGTTTCCCTCAGTGTAGATTTTGCTAATTACATCACAGGTTATCATTTAATATGTTTCTCTGTCCTCTCAAGTCATACATGTAGTTTTAAAGAACAATATGATTGAGCTAAAAATCATACATTTAGTTTTAATTAATTGTACTTATTTGATTGCATTCTCGCAGAAATAAGGGCTGTGTTGAAGGAAGAAATAGAGCCCACTTGGTAAATCTTGACCTTTTTTACATAGTCTAGTACAACCTTAGCAAAAGGTCAGATTTGTCTGCAACTTTCTTGTCAACTTCTAAGTCTGTGTAAATGAATAGTCTTTTTTTTAATCAGTGTTTGAACAAAGAATGGTATATTCACGTGTGTGTGTGTCTGGTCATTTTGAAAGGTAAAACAAAACTTGCTCTTCTAAACTCCAGAATGAATATTGTGATGTTTAGTCTTCATGAACTGTGTTTTGTCTTCAGGGATATGCTTTCATACTGATCAAAATTTATGTCAATAATTTTCCTTTGCAGAGTTACTGTTGGTTTTTTAAGTTCCTTGATAGGCAGTTAGCTGGAGAAAAATATCATTATGAATAGACTTCTGTTTTATTTTAATAAATACAGGTATAGTTTCAAATAAAATTTTTTTATTAAGGTATAATTTCATGCTGTAAAATTCACCCACTTGAAGTATACAATTCAATGATTTTTAGCAAATTTACAGAGTTCCATTAAATTTGAGGTTTATAATATGTAAATTCTTGTTTGAATACTGATATTGTTTTTCTCAAGACTTAATTCAACTTAAAATGAAACCAGTCTAAGAACTTTTTACTTGCTCTGCTTTATCTTTTTTTCCTTTTATTGTATAAAATTGTTTTATTTTTTGAATTGTTAACTTAGCATTATTTTCTGTTTTCTATTCAGAGAAAGATGGCTTCCCGTCTGGAACACCAGCAGTAAGTTAATATGTTATTTCTTATAGCTCTTGTTCTAATTTAAGTTACCCAAAACAAGTCTCAGTTTTTATTTTACGTTCTGAAATAAATTACAGCCTCTAGAAATAGCTACTTAATATTGATATATGTTTTTAGCTAGCCACTTGATTATTTGAGAAGCCATATTAAGCAAATAGAATTTCCTCAGATGATGCTTAAAGTAACTAAAGCTTATGATCTTTAGAGCAGTTTAGCTACTTTTTGTAATGTTTCCATATATAAACATGAATACAAAGAACTTGCCAGCATTTTCCTCTGGCATCATCCTACTGAATATAGACTGGAAATATACTGAACAATAGAAGCCTGTCAGAATCTTCAGAGTTGTCTGAAACTTTATCTAAGTTATCATGTAAGCACAAATACCTCTTGCAAACAGTAGCTATTTTATTTTCAATTCCTCAATTAGGAGGACACAGTCTCCTGGAGTTATTTGAAGACTATATGTAATAACATGTAAAGTACCTACCTAGCATACACCTGGCATGTAATAAGCTCTGTATAAAGGATAATGCCTTCCTCTTTTGCTTTGTTAGCCACAACTTCTTCTGGTGAATCTAGCTGTTTTAAATAGCCAGAAAACTCTGACTTATACAAAGTCCAGAGGATTTTTGTTTTTGGTCTTAACAAATGAAATGATTGTTTACTTTTTGGGCTTGTTAAAAGGGTATAAAATTCTCTATAAAAGATGCGAATTCCCTCTTAAGAATATTTGGTATTTACTGTATACATTTGTTTCATAAACTTTTCTGTAACGTATAAAATTACCTTTACTTTTTAAATGATTAGATTAGAACCAGTGAGGTTTTATTGCTTTGAAATGAGCTATTAAATATTTTTTCAAGTATGGTGAAAAAGAGAGTCATATTTTAACGTGTTTTTATATTTGACTTGTCTTCCTCACTTTGTTCGTGTGATAAATGCAGCTGAATACCAAGGGTTCGGAAACAGCAGTAGTAACAGAAGAAGACGATGATGATGAAGAGACTCCTCCTCCTGTTATTGCCCCACGACCAGATCATACAAAATCAGTGAGTTTCTGATTAGTGAATTGGGTTGTGTGTGTCTGTGCGTGTGTATTTTAAAAAGCAGTCTGTATTTGACTTCCAGTGATTAATTTTTTAAAAGTCCTCAGGCTTAAAATGTTTTAATATGGGATATTTGACTAGGAGAGCTTTACCTAAACACCACTCATCAAAAAACTAGTTTTCTGACAATTAAAATCGAATGGATCCTTTAAAAGTTAAAATACTTTTCTCATTTTGTTTTCTTTCTGTATTACACCATCTGTTCCAGAGAACGCATCTGTTTCTCTGCCTTTTTCTGTTTATCTCAGTGCAGAAAATTACTGTATCTAAAACTTGGATCTTACCTCTTATCCAAAGTACGTATTTAACTCCCATTTAACATTTCTCTTAAAGCCTTGGTATCATTCAAGAGGCTGCTGAGAGTGAAGTTTCTAACAGATATGGGAGAATTTTAACAATAAAAACCTTAGATAGAGACAGAATGAGTCCTGTCCCTCTCCCTGTACTAATACAAATAAAGTCGGGGGAGCATGGTGAAGTGTTGGCACAATAGGCAGGTAAGGCTCTAAGGACTGCCATTGGATCCTCATCTAATGATAGGTCTATTTTCTTTACCATTTAGAACTGGCTGTTTGCAATGAAATGGTAGATATTATATTTGTATAAAAACTTTTTGTGGAAATTAATAATAGTTATTTCAACATCAGGGTTTCTTTGCTCCTTATTTCTCTCTTGTAGAAAAAATATGACTTTTAAACTTGTACTTCTTTTTGCTTCATTTCTGGCATATTATTTTCTGTAATCTGGTTACACTTAAATTTCATTCACAGATCTGCTGTTTTGCTAAACAGACTTTTAAAATATATACATGTCGTGCCAAAGAAAAATGTTTCACATTACATCTTAGTTACCAGTCTTTTATAAGACAAGTCTGAAAATACTAT
Organism: Balaenoptera ricei; assembly: GCF_028023285.1. NCBI lineage: Eukaryota > Metazoa > Chordata > Mammalia > Artiodactyla > Balaenopteridae > Balaenoptera > Balaenoptera ricei. Next base: position 89,074,919 of record NC_082642.1, on the reverse strand, counting down.
TCTCATTCTTTAGAACACTGAGGACAACTTAGTTTTTGTCAAAAATCAAAGAACTGAATAGTGTGCCAGTAAGAATACCTAAAAATATTTTTCCTCAAGTCTCAGTAATTAACTGTTTCTCTGCAGATTTATACACGGTCTGTAATTGATCCTATTCCTACACCAGTTGGTGATTCTAATGTTGATAGTGGTGCCAAGACTTCAGACAAACAGAAAAAGAAGGCCAAAATGACAGATGAAGAGATTATGGAGAAATTAAGTATGTTAACTACATTTTACATTATTCTTAAATTTTTAATAGCCCCTGAAACGTTTGGCCCAGATGGATCTTAATTTATGTCTTATATGTTAGCTTAAGACATAAAAAATAAATTGTTTTCTTCTAGGAACAACAGCTTCAATTAATGTAGTAAAGCCAAAATAATACTCTTCTTTGTTTTCTTATTATTATGTGCTGGCTAGTGAGCAGCATCTTTGCAAAATAGTCAGTACTTTGGGGAGCAATACTTCTTCTCAAAGGGCCAAATCTAAGGGTCCTAGTTGGAAACTTTATGAAAGGAAGTTTGTATATATTTATGCACATCTGTAGAATACAATATGTCCCTAACTAACTAAACAAAATGGCCTATATAGATAATATGTGTAAGCATAAAATATATTTTTTTCTTTTCTCCTTTTTCATCCATCAGCTATCATTGGCCTGGATCAAGCACTGGAAATAATACACACAGTGCCAGAGAGAGGGTAGCAATAACGTCTCATTACAAGTCTATAGCAACTTTAGTTATAAAGGATACTGACCTAGAGGGATCAAGGAAAAATATTGTATATTGGCAGTAGGCTTGAGGTTGGGTACCTATGTAAAACTGGATTATTTCTGTGAATTTCTTTGATATGCCCCTCTCTCCTTTTACCTAGTGAAAGTTTAAGTGAAAATTTAGTGTGGTTTTCTCATGTTTTGACTTACTGTTAATACGAATATAAGTTAGAGTTATATGTACAACATCCTAATTTTAAAATCTGTTTCTCAAGAAAAATCTCAAATAAACAACCTAAGCTTACACCTAAAGCAACTAGAGAAAGAAGAATAAACAAAACCTAAAGTTAGTAGAAGGAAAGAAATCATAAAGATCAGAGCAGAAATAAATGAAATAGAGAGAAAGAAGACAATAGCAAAGATCAATGAAACTAAAAGCTGGTTCTTTGAAAAGATAAACAAAATTGATAAACTTTAGCCACACTCATCAAGAAAAAAAGGGACAGGACTCAAATCAATAAAATTAGAAATGAAAAAGGAGAAGTGACAACGGACACTGCAGAAATACAAAGGATCATAAGAGACTTACTACAAGCAACTGTATGCCAATAAAATGGGCAAGCTGGAAGAAATGGAAAAATTCTTAGAAAAGTACAACCTTCCAAGACTGAACCAGGAAGAAATAGAAAATATGAACAGACCAGTCACAAGCACTGAAATTGAAACTGTGATTAAAAAACTCCCAACAAACAAAAGTCCAAGACCTGATGGCTTCACAGGCGAATTCCATCAGGCATTTAGAGAAGAGCTAACTCCTGTCCTTCTGAAACTGTTCCAAAAAATTACAGAGGAAGGAAAACTCCTAAACTCATTCTGTGAGGCCACCATCACCCTGATACCAAAACCAGAGAAAGATACCACAAAAGAAGAAAATTACAGCCAGTATCACTGATGAACATATCACTGACGCAAAAACAGTCAACAAAATACTAGCAATCCGGATCCAATAATACCGTAAAAGTATCATACACCATGATCAATTGGTATTTATCCCAGGGATGCAAGAATTTTTCAGTATCTACAAATCAAGCAGTGTGATACACCACACCAACAAATTGAAGAATAAAAACCATATGATCATCTCAACAGATGCAGAAAAAGCTTTTGACAAAATTCGGCACGCACGTATGATAAAAACTCTCCAGAAAGTGGGCATAGAGGGAACATACCTCAACATAGTAAAGGGCATATACTACAAACCTACAGCTAATATCATACTCAGTGGTGAAAAGCTGAAAGCATTTCCTCTAAGATCAGGAACAAGACAAGGATGTCCACTCTCACCACTTTTATTCAACATAGTTTTGGAGGTCCTAGCTACAGCAGTCAGAGAAGAAAAAGAAATAAAACGTATCCAAACTGGAAAAGAAGAAGTTAAACTGTCACTGTTTGCAGATGACATGATAGTATGCGAAGTAGATCCTAAAGATGCTACCAGAAAACTACTAGAGCTAATCAATGAATTTGGTAAAGTTGCAGGTTACAAAATTAACACACAGAAATCTGTTGCATTTCTATACACTGACAACGAAAGATCAGAAAGAGAAGTTCAAGAAACAATCCCGTTTACCATTGCATCAAAAGAATAAAATACCTAGGCGTAAACCTACCTAAGGAGACAAAAGACCTGTACTCTGAAAACTATACGACGCTGATGAAAGAAATCAAAGAAGACAAACAGATGGAAAGATACACCATGTTCGTGGATTGGAAGAATCAATATTGTCAAAATGACTATACTACCCAAGGCAATCTACAGATTCAGTGCAATCCCTATCAGATTACCAATGGAATTTTTCACAGAACTAGAACAAAAAAATCATAAAATTTGTATGGAGACACAAAAGACCCCAAATAGCCAAGGCAATCTGGAGAAAGAAAAACGGAACTGGAGGAATCAGGCTCCCTGACTTCAGACTATACTACAAAGCTACAGTCATCAAAACCGTATGGTACTGGCACACAAATAGAAATATAGATCAGTGGAACAGGATAGAAAGCCCAGAGATAAACCCATGCACCTATGATCAATTAATATACAACAAAGGAGGCAAGACTACACAATGGTGGAAAGACAGTCTCTTCAACAAATGGTTGCGGGAAAAGTGGACAGCTACATGTAAAAAAATGAAATAAGATCATTATTTAACACCATATACAAAAATAAGCTCAAAAATGGATTAAAGACCTAAATGTGAGACTGGACACTCTAAAATTCCTAGAGGAAAACATAGGCAGAATACTCTCTGACATAAATCGCAACAATATCTTTTTTAATCTGTCTCCCAGAATAATGGAAATAAAAACAAAAATAAGCTCAAAAATGGATTAAAGACCTAAATGTGAGACTGGACACTCTAAAATTCCTAGAGGAAAACATAGGCAGAATACTCTCTGACATAAATCGCAACAATATCTTTTTTAATCTGTCTCCCAGAATAATGGAAATAAAAACAAAAATAAACAAAGGGGACCTAATTAAACTCAAAAGCTTTTGCACAGCAAAGGAAACTATAAACAAAACGAAAAGACAACCCACAGATTGGGAGAAAATATTTGCAAATGATGTGACTGACAAGGGATTAGTCTCCAGAATTTACAAACAGTTCATGAGGCTTAATATTATCAAAACAAACAACCCAATCAAAAAATGGGCAGAAGACCTAAATAGACATTTCTCCAAAGAAGACACAGGTGGCCGAGAGACACATGAAAAAATGGTCAACATCGCTAATTATTAGAGAAATACAAGTCAAAACTACAATGAGATATCACCTCACACCAGTCAAAATGGCTTTCATCAAAAAATCCACAAACAATAAATGCTGGAGAGGGTGCGGAGAGATGGGAACCCTCCTACACTGTTGGTGGGAATGTAAATTGGTACAGCCACTATGGAGAACAGTATGGAGGTTCCTTAAAAACCTAAAAGTAGAGCTACCACATGACACTAGAGTCCCACTCCTGGGCATATATCTGGAGAAAAACATGGTCTGAAAGAATGCATGCACCCCAGTGTTCATTGGAGCACTGTTTACAATAGCCAAGACATGGAAGCAACCTAAATGTCCATCGACAGAGGAATGGATAAAGAAGATGTGGTACATACATACAGTGGAATATTACTCAGCCATTAAAAAGAATGAAATAATGCCATTTGCAGCACCATGGATGGACCTAGAGATTGTTATATTGAGTGAAGTAAGTCAGAGAAAGAGAAATATTGTATGATATCCCTTATATGGGCAATCTAAAAAGAAATGATACAAATGAACTTATTTACAAAACAGAAACAGACTCACAGACTTAGAGAATGAACTTATGGTTACCGGGGGGAAGAATGAGGGAAGGGATAGTTAGGGAGTTTGGAATCGACATGTAGACACTGCTATATTTAAAATGGATAACCAGGGACTTCCCTGGTAACGCAGTGGTTAAGAATCTGCCTGCCAATGCAGGGGACACGGATTCGATCGCTGGTCCGGGAAGATCCCACATGCCACGGAGCAACTAAGCCGGTGTGCCACAACTGCTGAGCCTGCGTGCCACAACTACTGAAGCCTGCGCTCCTAGAGCCCGTGCTCCACAACAAGAGAAGCCACAGCAATGAGAAGTCTGTGCACCACAACGAAGAGTAGCCCCCGCTCACTGCAACTAGAGAAAGCCCTCGCGTAGCAACAAAGACCCAACACAACCAAAAATTTAAAAAATTTTTTTAATAGAAAATGGATAACCAACAAGGACCTACTGTATAGCACAGGGAACTTTGCCCAATGTTATGTGGCAGCCTGGATGGGAGGGGAGTTTGGGGGAGAGTGGATACATGTATATGTATGGCTGAGTCCCTTTGCTGTGCACCTGAAACTATCACAACATTTTTAGTCAGCTATACTGCAATGTAAAATTAAAAGTTAAATAAAGTAAAATAAAACATGTTTCTTAGTTGTGACATAGTGAACTTTCCTAAAACAGATGTATGATTAGTTCACATTAGAGTAATGTTTATAGTAATAAGTGGTTTCCTAAATATATTCAAAGATATAAGATATACAAGAAGAGTCAGAAAAGCCATTTAGGGTTTTCCATTTGGATATTTTATATATATATAAAAATTTTTTTTTCTCATAGTGAGTAGTTTTATAACTTATCGTTAGTTTACTACATTTCAGTGGAGTATGAAAAGTAGGATGACCAACTTTTCCTTTCCCCGGGAATTTACCAGTTTTAAGACTGAACATGCCACATCCTAAAACCCCCTTAGTCTCAAGAAAACTAGTACCGTTGGTCATTCTAAAACGTGGTCATTTTTGAGAAAATGGGATAATCAAAAACATTAGTTAGGCGGTCTAACCTAGTGGAAATGTGTCTTCTTGCTTCTGATACTTTTTTATTTGTATTAATTGTTTCTTTAGTGTTTTGTGTTTGAAACATACATTATTTTTGAAACTTAGTGTTATGTTTGAAAACTACTGTTCTAAAGTCAGTGGAGGTTATTAAAAGAAATGTTATCAGAATTAGTTTACAATTTTTAAATGCTTGACTGAGTTTCCAACTTTTTGTTGTTTTTGTTTAAAATAGGAACTATTGTAAGCATAGGTGATCCTAAGAAAAAATACACAAGATATGAAAAAATTGGGCAAGGGTAAGTATTTGTGACTGTATTACCAGAATATTCATTATTTCCTGGGTGTCCAGCATGATATCTCTTTTGCCTGCTGACCTTGAGCACTTCTGGTATTCTATGAGTAGTATCCTTGGATTTGTGTAAATAAGTAATGCGTTTATTTCTAGATGCTATTAAAATACTGTACTACTTAGCAGTGATTGTACATTGTTTCTTCTTAAGTGTTATTTCACGTTGGTGATAAGAAATTAGAGGGGTGGGAAAATTGCCCGGCAAATATTTAGAAGACAGTAAGAAAATTTACTACAGGATTATCGTTTAAAAAACCTACATTTTAATCACGTCATTGAGTATGGATATATAATTCTACTGATCTTCTGATTTTGTTCAATAATTTGTATTTTTAAAAAAATTATTATTAATTATTTTTTGGCTGCGCCAAACGGCTCATGGGATCTTAGTTCCCCGAGCAGGGATTGAACCCAGGCCCCCTTCAGTGGAAACACGGAGTCCTAACCACTGCATCTCCAGGGAATTCCCAATAATTTGTATCTTTAAAGTATGCTAACTGAAATCTTTTTTTCTGTTGCTTGGGAGCAAATGAACATCTTGAATTTTTAATGTTATTAATCTCTGGAAAGTGTTCTGTGAGTTTAGAAAGTGAGCTTGAGTCTTTTTGAAAACTTCCTTATGAATTTCTTTTTAATCACTTGCAGCACTGGTTTTAATAACAAGAAATTGAAAATCATGTTAATATTCTTCTGCCTGAGAATGGATAAATTATAAATAGTATACCGGATAATAAATGTAATAATTACAAATGAACAAGGATAACACCTGTCCATATGGATGACCAGCCCCAGTCCAGTGTTGAATTAAAAAAGCAAATTACAAGAAAATACATAAAATGAAATCATTTATATGAAGTTTAAAAATTACGTGAAACATTTTCTATAGTGGTACACACCTATGGGCTTAATAAAGTATAGAGAAATACATGGAAATGATGCACATCAAATACAGAATACATACCCAGTATAGATTACTTTTGGGAGGAGGTAGGATGCCTTTGGAAAGGGCACATAAGAACCTTCAAATTTATTTGTAGTTCTTTGTTTCTTAAACAGGGCAGTGGATCCATGAGTATATGTGACTTTTTTCTTTCTTTTCTTTATCTTTTTTCTGTATTTTTGTAGATCTGAAATTTATGACAAATTTCTAACATAAGTTTTGGCCACAAGAATTGCCCCTTTTTCTTATTTTTTCCCCCTTTGTTTTTGCTTTTACTTCTTTTAAAGATGTTGAGTCTTCAACGTTCTTTAACCTCTTTTTAGTTGTTCTGAGTATAAAGTCTTTGTATGTTATAAATGAGAATGATTTAGAAACCTTAAATCTGGTTGTGTCTTTTTTTCCCTAGGGCTTCTGGCACAGTTTTCACTGCTACTGATGTGGCATTGGGACAAGAGGTAGCTACCTTTTCATACTTCTGGGTGTTAGCATTAGCTTTTAATATGGGAAGAAACTAGATCTGCCTGTGAATAATCAATAAGGAATCTCTTTTGCAGTTCGATATGTTGAAAGAATTACTCTAATTTTTTAGCACTTTCCTTATTGAGGGGAAAAAAGAAGTAATTACGTGTTTGGTTTCATAAATAAATATTTTAAAAATTATTTTCCCAGCTTGGGATGAAAAGAGGATTAATTGCTGGCACTGGGCTGACCTTGCATTAAGATTTCGAGAGAAATCTAAAAATATTTAAGCTCTATGTATTACAAAGAATTGTGCATAGGCAGTGTAGAAGTTAAAGTACTGCCTATGAGTAAATTATTATCTCATCGTATAGTATGTATGTAATAAATTAGATTATTAACTGATCAGTGTTTGTAATTTTCTAAGAGTATTAGGAAACTTGTTCTGACTTTTTTTTTCCCTGTTTCCATCATAGGTTGCTATTAAGCAGATTAATTTACAGAAACAGCCAAAGAAGGAATTGATCATTAATGAGATTCTGGTGATGAAAGAATTAAAGAATCCCAACATAGTTAACTTCTTAGACAGGTAAATATAAATATTTCTTAAACATTGGGAGAAAAATGTTGAAATTTTAAGTCTCATAGCTTTGGGGGCTAGCCGGTTTAGTTAGACTAGGGTTGAGTGTCAACACTGAAAAGTAAACTTGAAGGAGGAGGAGAAGTAAAAATAGCATATTACAGTTTAGAAGGTCCTTTTTCTACATAGGTATCACTTGGTAAGCGAGAGAAGGCAGTTAAATGAAGGACATTGCTGCTGGTGCTCATATTAATTACAAATGATCAGAAGCAGAAACATTAAGGAGACGTTGGCTATGATTCATGTCTTGACTGACAGAGGTGACTGACCACACAGTTTTTAAACTTTCAAGTCAGTTTTTATTTCAAATTTTGTCTTTCAGGGGCAAATAACATGTTTATCAGAACCTCACTTAATTTAGGAATTGATGTTAAATAGCAGAACAAAAAGTAGAAGAGAAAATTATGTATCTTACATTTTTAATTTTTTTAATTTAAAAATTTTTTTATATTTGGCTGCACCATGTGGCATATGGGAATTTAGTTCCCCAACCAGGGCTTGAACCCGAGCCCTCAGCAGTGAGAGCTCGGAGTCCTAACCAGTGGACCGCCAGGGAATTACCTTACATCTGTTTTTTTTAAAAGCAGTTACATATATGTGAATGAAAGAAGAATAGTAGAAAAATAAATGAAAATTATAGTAGTGGTTGTATTGGAGATAGGGAATCATAGGTGATTTTTTAAATTTCCATATTTAAATTTGTTTTGAATGGGTTAAAAGAAAACACATTTTTAGACTTCAGGGCTAGCTCTGGGGACCATGTTCATAGAAAGAAACTTTCCAGGTACATTTCTCTGCTTTTAAAATAGTATTTCAAGTCAGTAAAGCATGGTGGTTAAGATAAGCCATAAGCTTTGGAATCAGTTGTGCTTGGCTTCAGGTTCTGGTTCTGTCACTTACTGGCTGTGTGACCTTGGATGAGTTACTTAGCCTTTCCAAGCCTCCATCTTTTCATCTGTAAAACAGGACAAATCATTCCTACCATACAAGGTTATTTGAATTGGAATAATCTATGTACACACTCAAGTTAGAATTGTGGGCAAAATTTTAAAGTGATTTGGGAAAATCATAATGACCCTCAGTTATTTTTTTTTGTGTGCTGTTCCATAGCAACTTTTCAGTTTTCTTCCCAGCTATCAAAGCTACCAGCTTTCTAGTTTTTTAAATTAGGATTCCTAACATTTGAATTCTTCAATATAGAGTACCACGTGTTTAGAAAAAGTAAAAGTGTGAATGTATTTTTTATGTTCTTTTTTTAGTTACCTGGTGGGAGATGAATTGTTTGTGGTAATGGAGTACCTTGCTGGGGGATCACTTACTGATGTTGTAACAGAGACCTGCATGGATGAAGCACAGATTGCTGCTGTATGCAGAGAGGTGAGTTTGCTCCCTTTTTGAAAAGTTACAGTAACAATGTGGTTAACAGGATGTGAAAAAAAGCAAATTTTTAGTTATTATCCAAGCAGGATACTTTTAAGGGTGAGAGGAAGTGCCATTAAAAATACACCGCTCAACAGTGGAAACAAGGACAAAGTGGTACACATCTTCACCCTAAGTATTAATTAATAAGTTTACTTGTGGCTTTATCGATCTCATTAAAGGTGACCAATGAGATGATATTCATTAATGAATTTGAGACATACTGTTTGCTTAGGCTAGTAGAATTCTGCCACATTGCCTACATCTAAGCCAAAAATGAGCCTTTCTTTCTTCCATGTAATCTTTTCGTACAGATGAGACTTAGGTTGATGATTTGCTTATTGTCATTAAAACTGCAACAGTACTTTCTTCGAATATCCTAGGAATCATTGTCACAAAGGACAAAATTGTAAAAGTTCTTACGACTATTATGTTTCCTGTGATTTGGCTTTCAGCATTTTTACAGTGAATTATAAGTAAATTATAAACTTTGTTCATGTAAGAACAGTATGTGTGATGTTTTTCCTTTTTCAGCTTTTATTAGGTGTTTTAAAAAAAGTATTCTTTGAAACTTTTAATTCTAATGTAATTATGTTTCACCTAAGGGGAGCCCTCTTGACTCTTTCAGGAGGGAAACAATAATATATCCCTTAACAAAGAATGTTTGATCACTTAAAAGCTGATAAAAACTTAAGGACTTATTTATTTATACTTAATTTGTTTTTCTAATAATTTTTTTCATAATCAATATAAAATTATTTTAGTAGTTCCTCTAATTGTGATAACATTTGTTTCTATTTGTTTACACAAGTATTTTTCTGGGGATTTGTTCTTTTCAGGAATCTGTTTAAATGCTTGGTAAATGTATTGCAGTAATACACAGTTAATCTGGTTTTTTTCTTTGAATAGTAGAGTATTTTGAATGAGATTTTTGTTATTAATGATGTACAGACTTTATTTGTTGTTCTACTTTAATGGGGGTAAGAAATAAAAACAACTTTTTCCAAGTTACCATTTATACTCAGTTTACATTAAAAAAACATAGCAAGCAGATTTTTAAAATTGAATTTCATTCTTGTTTTTAAGGAAGTGAGAGTAGTTCTTCTGCTCTTTTGACTCAGTGCTTTCTGAAATATGGCATAAGAGGGAAGTGGTGTCCAGGATCATCATTGGTGTCTAGGGTGTGGGTATAGCTTTATGTAAAACCTACCATAGAAGAAATGAAGAAAATATTTTACATAGCATTGAACAGCTGGAGAGAACCAGACCCCCAGTGGCTTACATTGATTAGACTTCGGCATATTTCAGATTCAAATGGGAATGATCACAAGTTTATCCTTTACTGTTGAAATGATTTCTAAAAAGCCTTGTGCATCTTTACCAAGTGCTGCATACCTTTAGGCATTTAAACCTGAGCAGGCCTAGAAATCATGTAGACCCACCCACCATTTCATAAATGAGAACACTGAAGACTAAGTGATATTCTATGGTATTAAATAATCTGTGGCAGAAATAGGACTAGATAAGACATTATTTAATATTTGTCTCTGGATAAGAGCAGAGAGTGGGAAGAGGGGGATCTAATTATTTAAGGTGTCTTATTTTCATAACTGCATGTGACAGGATTTTTTTCTTCATAAATGTATTATTAGAGTGTCTTCTGCTGGTTACTAGAGGTGGTGCTTAGGTCATAAATAGTGTATGTGAACTTTCCTTAGACTTTTCAGGGACTGTTTCATTGATAGATGTTTTTCTCCTGTTCAGTGTTTACAGGCATTGGAGTTTTTACATGCTAATCAAGTGATCCACAGAGACATCAAAAGTGACAATGTGCTTTTGGGCATGGAAGGATCTGTTAAACTTAGTGAGTAACAAGTGAACAAATAACATTTATATGTTACTTATAATTTTCTGCCTTTTGTTTAAGTAAAAACCCTCTTCTGCTATTAACATTTTTATGGCAATACATGGAGTGGGGGAGAATAGTAGTAAAAAGATATGGACTGTCAGCTGGACAGCTTGAGTTTAAATAGCAGATCTGCTACTACTTGCTGAATAATTTTGGGTGAGTTACGTAATCTCTTTTTGTGTCCATTTTCTCATTTGTATGATAAGGAAAATAACAGTACCTATCTCAGAGAATTCTTCTGAGTAGTAAAAATGTAAAGCACTGAGGAACAGTGTCTGGGACTATTATAATGTTGGTGCTGTCTTCCAAACATAAACTTGGATTTATCTCTGCTACCTGTTGGGGTAGGTTTTTGTCATTGTGCTGTTCATCTTTCTCTGGATTTGGTAGATGGTGGCCTAATTGGGGGAGGGCTGTATGACTCTTATGTCAGAGATGACAAGGTCTGAAAAAAACCATGTGTAAACCTCTTTCCCCAATTAACTTCTGTATCAGACATGGTAGAGTCATGGGGAAAAAAAAAAACCTCCTTTCCTCTGCTGGCTATAATCTTCAGTTCCAACCATGTCCTCTGGAGGATTCAAGAAGAACTTCTACCGAGGTTTCTCCAACTATGCAAAATTCAAGGCATTTCTTAGATCAAGAGACCAAAAACTTTTTCTTCTGTTTGCCTAGAAGAGTTTGGCTCCTTTTTCAACATCTCTTTTTTTAAGATAGATCCTCCGAAGGTTATTCAACCACAAGAAAGGGGACCCAGGTTCTAGCAGATGGTCAGAATATATAGTTAATAATTGTAATTTTAATGGGAAAACTAGAAATTGACATTCTCATACATTTTTGGTGGATACACAGGTAAACTAAATTTGACTTTTTTGGATAATATGTTACCATGGCTCTACCACTTACTAGATGAATGATCTTGGATAAGTTATCTAAAAATACGTATGCCTCAGTTTCCCCATTTGTAAAATGGAAATCATAATAGTAGTAAATATGCCTGTCTCATAAAGTTATCATGAGGTATGTTAATTCTTATGAGGTATTATACTTGGAACAGTTATAAGCACTCATTTTAGCTGTAAATGTTATGATTTGACCTAACAATTGCTCTTTTAGGATTCTCTCCTATAGAATTACTGAACATATGCACAGCAATAAGTACAAAAATGTTCTCTGCAACCTTGTAAAGAAAAACCAACAATATCTTAAATGTTTAGTAGTACAGAAATGGTTAAATACATTATGGTATTTTTATGTTCCGTGAAGTTGTGTAGTTATAATAATGAGGTGGGTTAACGTACTAATATGGAAAGATATTTAAAAAATTAGGTTTTAAAAAGCAGTTTACAAAATATCCTAACTAGGTCAAATAAACCAATCAGTTCACGGGTATTATTTGTACATTTGGAAATGCATAACGAAAAGTCTAAAGCTTACAAACCTAAATGTTAACAGTATTTACGTATGGAGTAGAATGGGTTTAACAGTAGAAGGAAGGAAAAAATTCTAGATTCTCATCTTGACTTTTCCACTAAATTAATACTGGGTACTAAATTAGGCATTCTGCTCTTCAGTTATAAATGAGGTGGTTGGAATAGAGTAATGCTGGTGAAGACCTTGTAGGTACAGTTGCAGTTAAACATGTTCTTTTTCTAGGCTCTCTGCTGAGTTGGATGCTTATTATTATTAATTCTAGCTTCTGTTTATTTTCTTCAAAAGTAATTTCCACTTCCTGACCTTTGCCTGATTCACAGTGGACATAGTTTTGGTGTCCAGCTTTGGTGACTTTTTCTTTCAGACTTTTTCAACTTTATTAAAATTTTTAGGATAGAATTATTTAGAATAAAAGGCTTCCTGATAATTTACCCTCTACTTGTGGGAAGTAAAAGTTAAAAAGTGAGAGTATATAATATCATCAAAATATTTGTAAGCCCATTCTGGTTTTCTTTATTAATACATTCTTAAAAATTAAGAGGCTGAATACTCAAATGTAATTAGTTAAATCATATAAAGTAACCTCTTAAACAACCCATGGACACCATTAACTCAAGATGTTTTATTTTGTTTTATAGCTGACTTTGGTTTCTGTGCCCAGATCACCCCTGAGCAGAGCAAGCGAAGTACTATGGTTGGAACGCCATACTGGATGGCACCAGAGGTGGTTACACGGAAAGCTTATGGCCCTAAGGTTGACATCTGGTCTCTGGGTATTATGGCTATTGAGATGGTAGAAGGAGAGCCTCCATACCTCAATGAAAATCCTTTGAGGGTAAGACCAATTAAATACCAGCCTTATTTTAAGAAAAATAATTTTCTTTAAATCATTTATTTAGAACTTGCTTTTGCCAGGCACTGGCCAAGAATTTAGGATACAAAGTTGATAAAACCTAGTCTCTGCCCTCACTCTACATCTAAAAATCATTTGCTTCTGGCTTATTGAGTTGAATGTGTTAGGTGTAAAGAGTTTGTAAATTTTTGGTAAGCTGTATGGTTTCTAAATTTGCACATAAGTAAGAATTTGGTCACTTTTCTGCAGAATTAAGGGACTCTAGATATATCCTTCAGGTTGTTGACTTTGAACCTTGGCCTCTGTACCCCCAGGTACAAAGAGGAAAGCAGGATCACATCTATGAGAAGGCTGTGTAGATGGCAATGTTAAAGCCCATATTCAAACAAAAGAGTGAGGGTTCTGAGAAACAGATGAAGTCAGTAGACTTTAAACAGTTATGTACGTATTCCAGCAGCTGAGGTGGAGAGTTCCATCTTTCTTTCTTTCTCTTTTATCTTTTACTTCTTTTAAATTATCATATATGACTCAGTATCAGTAGTTAATAAGGAAATGCAAATCAAAACCTCAACAAGATCACTACACCCTTACTAGAATGACTATAATCAAAAAGGCAGACAATGATAAGTTTTGGTGAGAATGTGAAGAAACTGGAACCCTCATACATTGCTAGCGGAAATGTAAAATGGTACAGCACTTTGGAAAACAGTTTGACAGTTCCTGTAAAAATTAACTTTGAGTTACCATGTGACTTGGCAGTTCCACTGCTAGGTAAATAACCAAGAGAATTAAAAGCATTCATCCACCCAAGAACTTGTACACAAATGTTCATGGCAGCATTATTCATAATAACCAATAGGTGGAACACAGGGAATTTTTAGGGCAGTGAAAGTATTCTGTGTGATACTATAATGGTAGTTGCATGATAGTGTACATTTGTCAAAACCCATAGAACTGTGCAATACAAAGAGTGAACCCCAATGTAAACTACAGACTTCTGTTTAATGAAAGTTTGTCAATATTGGTTCATCACTTGTAACATAGTGTACCATACTAACGTACGATTTTAATAATGGGGGAACTCTGTGTGTGTGTGTATAGGGGTGGTATATGGGAGCTGTGTACTATCTGCTCAATTTTCTGTACATCTAAAACTTCTTTCAGAAAGTCTATTGAGGTTTTTTTTTTTTTTAATTCCATTTCTAGGAATTCAAAGAAAATAGTCAGAGAATTACATAAAGAATACAGGGATTTTCCAAAGGGGATTGACTAAATTATGAAGCACCCATATAAGAAGACACTATTCAATTCAGCCATTAAAATAATTTTGTAGATCTAATCTGTTATTATTGATAGTAATGATGAGGGTGGGATATAGCTAGTTTTGTTTCGGGTTTTGTTTTGTTTTGTTTTTTAAAGACTTTGTTTTTTTAGAGCAGTTTCATGTTCACAGCAATACTGAGAGAAAAGTACAGAGATTTCCCATATGCCCTCTCCCCCTACACATGCATAACCTCCCCCATTATCACCATCCCTCACAGAGGGTACATTTCTTACAATCATTGAACCTACACTGACACATCATTATCATCCAGAGTCTATAGTTTACATTAGGGTTCACTCTTGATGTCATATGTCATGGGTTTGGACAAATGTATACTGAATAACGTGTCCATTATAAAAGTATCTTAAAGAGTATTTTCATTGCCTTAAAAATCCTATGTGTTCCACCTGTTCATCTATAGCCATATAGATATAGCTAATTTAAAATTTCTTAAAGCGGTTTCAACAAATCCCATTGTTTTGAAATGTGGTATGACTTCGAAAAAAAATCTTAAGAAAGATAAATAGGATACTATATGTGGATGGTGGGATTGTGGTCATTTTTCTTTATACCATTTTATTATAGTGGTAGTTTTATTTATCAATATGTATTTATAATCCAAAAAAAGAAAAAGGTGAAGATAATTTTGAAAAAAAGTCAGGGAAATGTAACATCTAAAAATAAAGTGAAAAATATCTAATCGAAATGGGTAGAAATAATAACCGCACTTTAGTGTGTATGACAATTGTCTTTAAATACGTAAAAGATCCATAAACTTTAAAGTACTCTCTAACTTTGTTGAGCTATCTTAAGTATGTCAGAGTTGTTCTTCTATTCTTAGGCCTTGTACCTGATAGCGACTAATGGAACCCCAGAACTTCAAAACCCAGAGAAACTTTCCCCAATATTTCGGGATTTCTTAAATCGATGTTTGGAGATGGATGTGGAGAAAAGGGGTTCAGCCAGAGAATTGTTACAGGTGAATTTGGAAATAATACTATTTTGGGAAAAAGTTGACTTTTTTGAGTAACCGGCAGAAAGTTTACATAGGGTTAATAATTACATTTCACTATTCATTCATCACCAGCAGCATGGCAGCTGCTGCAGTTTAAGATTTTATCTGCTGGGAATAAAATACCCATAATACTGGGATAAATGTATGAGTTTTTCATATTACCAGTTCTCACACCAGTTCATTGCAGGCATGGGTATCTGGGTCATTTAACTGAGATTTTATAATATGAGAAAAACTAAAAAGACTACACTTCCAACCATAGGAGTGATGTAGTGATTTTGTTGATTTTATATAAGTACTGAAATATGTGTTTGTTAAATAAATTATGATCCATAAAGTAGTCTTTGGGGCTTAATTGAAAGGAAATATTTAGCTTCTAAACTGGTGACATTTACATTTATTTTCCCCCACTCTTTCTGACAGCATCCCTTCCTGAAACTGGCCAAACCATTATCCAGCTTGACACCACTGATCATGGCAGCTAAAGAAGCAATGAAGAGTAACCGTTAACATCATTGCCGTGGCCTCATATTCTTTTTTCCATTTTCTAAAAGAAGTCTTTTAATATATGAAAAATATTATTCTTTTGGGGTTTAAAGAAATGGTCTATATAACATGGAGGAAAAAAACAAGCTACTATTTCCTGAAGACAACCAAGAAAAAATTGCAAAACAGAATGACAACTTTCTATTGAATCCCTTCTTTAGGGTCCAAAAGGAATTGTGGACTGAATCACTAGCCTTACGTCTTTCAGCAGAAAGCCCATCAGGGCCATTTATCATGCTTGAGATTTGCATTTTATTTTGCTGACTTCATTATAATAGATCCCATTCATTGTCCCTTTTGGGGTATTTTCAGTACTTGAATGGCAGATTTGAGTTTTGCAGAGTATGTGTTTTATCTGCTAGTCTTCTTTTCTCTCTTCTTCCTAACTTTCTTTTCCTTGACTTGCTCCTTTTGAGTTGCTTTGAGAAATGTTTCTTATGCCTAAATTGGAGGCAAGTGTGATAGAAATTTTGTAGCTCCTTATATTGGCAAAGGAGTTCAATATGGTTTAACTTTGTATAGAAGTTAGAACCAGCTATTGTTACATGTAATATTTCAGTTCAGAATTTGAACTGAAGGAAGGGAAGAAAAGTATGTGATTTTTACCTTTTTTAACAAATGTGAAAGAACCAGTTTTAAAAATTTCATAATAGTGAGTTGTTTGGCATTTGTTACATGTATAGAGAGAAGACTAATAATCTATATTTATAACTAAATCATTGAAACAGAAAAAGAATCCCATTGACTCTACTTTCTTACACTTTCGTTTTTCTTTCTATGTCCTCTTCAGATTTGGCTTCAGGACTTTGGTTTGTGCCGCTACTTTCCCCTTCCCTCTTTTTTTCCCTTCATTTTGGAAATAAGTTTCTGTATATGTTGTAATTTTAGCTAGTTTGTTTTTTAATTAACCCTTTCTCACCCTACTCCTTCCCCCCCCTTCCCATGGTAAATAATATAATAACCATTGAATTTTCAGAATTTAAAAGTTAACCTTTTTTTTTTTTCCATTTAAAGGTAAAAAATATTTGGAGCTAGCAGAGACAAAGTGA
The DNA here is from genome assembly GCF_028023285.1 of Balaenoptera ricei. Lineage (NCBI taxonomy): Eukaryota > Metazoa > Chordata > Mammalia > Artiodactyla > Balaenopteridae > Balaenoptera > Balaenoptera ricei. The sequence goes on along the minus strand of NC_082642.1, from coordinate 89,057,819 downwards.
GAGGCTTGAACCTTGGTGAGCTCTAAAATAGATAAGATTATATTCATGAAAGAGAAATGTCAGTTACTTAGAGATGCAGCTTCTGACCAGTAAACTGTAGAGATTTGTTATAAACATTGTTCCCAGCCCATTACCAACATTTTTACTGTCTGTGAGAACTTAAATGACAAAGTACTTCTTGGTAAATTCATGGGTCGTTTGAGATGTTGAGTTACTTTAGATTTTTTTCAAATAAGTAAATAATATTCATGTAAAAAACTGGAGAAAGAGTAATGAAATGTGCTTGTTGATAGCAATACATTTTTTATTTTAAAGATTTAAAAAAGGTCTGTGACCTGTAGCATTAATTATTAGAGTGCCCTCTCTTCTCCCTTCCCCTCCTCTCCTCTTCTTCTCTCATCATTTTAATTGTTTGGCTTTTGGAGGCAGTATTGTCCCTTCTGACATGCCAAGAGCCACATGAAAGAGAAAAATATGTGCTTTGGTTCTGGCTTTTTGTTCCCACCATTCGCTCCTAATTGACTTCACACCTACTTGCCATCCTGCAATAGTACAAATCATGCATAAAAATAATTTTGATGTTTTGGAGTACATTAGGAGAACTTAATATGAGTTTTATTTCCTATCATTCCCATCATGTCTGTGTTAAGATACAGGTATAAGGATAGAAATGGCTGGTGGGGTTTGTTTGTTTTTTTTAATTGGTAATGCAGGAAGGTTTTCACGAAAATAAGTAAGATAATTAGTGAAACTTGTATCTAGAGCACTTAATAGTCTCTGTTTTCAATTTGATTCTTGATTTCATTTTTCTCTGGATTATATTGGCCTTCTACAGCTATTACTAAATTACTTTACAGAAATAAGCTGGTTTATTTCTGGTGGAAAGCTACAGTGTCTCTTGAGTTCCAGATTTGAACATTCTTTGTAAATAGTTGTCTGGATGGATTATGATAAAGAAGATGCTACCAATGAAATAGAAAACCAACTAGATGGTATAAGACTGTGATCCTCATGACCACTCTAGAAGGCACTTCCATGCGTAAGTCATAAAGGCCATATTCACTGAATGCAGTGCCAATGCCCCATTTTTATGCCTGTGACTCAACAAAGGTCTTTTCAGTTTATAGAAGCAGTTTGGGGTTTGTATTTACAACTTCCTTGATGGTTACCTGCATGTCCATTGCTGGCAACGGACTTTGTCATTAAAACCTGACTCCTAGGTTAAGGGAGCTATGCTGTGGTTTATTCTTTACTTACTTGGATAAACTAACTTGTAATAGCAATGTACTTTGGTTAATTCTGAAATGTGTCAATTATTGAATAATCTTAATCTTAAAAGCAATACAGAATTGTGATTTATTAATTTTAAATTAAAATGTTCACATGTTGTTGCAAGAAAAATTATATCTGAATCAAGATTCATGGTTTTTTTTTTAATAACTGCCTTTTGTATTTACCTTTTTGTCATTACTTTAGAATGAAAATTCCCATTTAAATCTAAAAATTACCTTAGTAGTCCTCTTTTGTTATTAAGACAATATTACTGTAGTATTTATTATATTTCAGACTCTCTGGCAGTCTAAAAGTTTCCTTCTCCTCTTGTTCCTTTTGCTGCTTTTAGGGACAGTTAAAACTGGGAAACCATGAAAATATTGAATATTTCATCCTACATAGAATAGTAAACAAGTAGAGTGATTGTGCTAGCATAAGAAACTAAGGCTAACACAACTCTGTTTTCATGTGTTGAGTGCCTGGCACACAGTACAAATTCTCTTCTCAACATATAAATATTAAGCTGCTTAAAATGTATCTAGTTACCACCAGTCCTAAATCACCTGTGCCTTTAATAAGCAATTTAAAACTACCTATGAGTATTTCTTTGTAGGGCTCACATAAATACATGTTTGTTTATACATACACCGTATTCTAGCCAGAATAATTTTAGATCTGATCAGGCAGTAGTTATAATTAGAAAAAAAAAAAAAATGGGTGCTTAAATTTGCATCAGTTTTTTAATCTAAAAGTTTTAAAATGTACTGAGATCCATATCCAGTGAAATGTCAAAAAATCATTATGGAATATAGCTAAAATCCAGATTAAGATTCTTTTGGGGTTTTTTTTAGTGAAATTATAGTAATATAAAAAGCAGATTGTCTTCCTTGTCTCAACTGCTCCCACAATAAACAACTAAAATCAGTTTTTCCACAGTGTGTGTATATGAGTATGTGTAATAAAGGTGGAAAAAATACACACACACAGAGATTTTATTTCTCACTAACACATTTATTGACCACTTTGACAAAGACACTGTGGTAGATATTGTGGGAATTACAAAGGAGAACCAAGCACTGGCCTGGCCTTGAGAGAACTGAAGTCTTTCTCATTCACCATTCTAGAATGTTGCCAAATGAGAGAGAAAGAAATGTATGATAATTCTGTCAAACATCTTTGGTAGGAATGTCTTGTGTTTTTTTTGTTTGTTTTGTTTTGTTTTTGTTTTTGTTAGATAGAAATGGAACTAAGTGAAAGTAACTTGTCTTTTCTGTTTTGTCTTCAAATTTTATATTGACTTTTATTTTTAATTTAATCCCATTCAGTTATTTAATTGTTACATTGACATTAACTGCTGTATTTGATGACCTTGTTCAATAATTTTGTTCTTTCAGGGCTAGAAATAAACTTTTTTAAATGTTCATTTTCCCTTTTACTAAAACTTTAATTCTTTCTTTAGATCAGAATAGCTTAAAAGAATAAGTGTAACAGGTTTTCAAAGAACGTTCTAGTATTTTTAAGGATGAATATTTTTTAAACATGTCATGGCACCATGAATGTATTACAGAGCTCCAAATTGGAAAGGTTTTCAAAAATTAATGAGTAATAACTTGAGCCTTTGCTCTTCTAAATCAGGTTCAGAATAAATTTGTTCAAAATGTTCTGGCTATCAGACCCAGGGAAGCACTTCTGATCTGTTGAAATACCTTCAATAATTTGGCCTGAAATTCTAATGCTTACCTAGGTGAAGTAATAAGAATTTTACTAGAATTTTTGTGTTAAATGCACCAAGAAATCTTTAAAAGTGCCATACGTTAAGGCATCACTTCATTATATGCATTTAATTTGAATGTTGGATATGCTGACATGGAGAACAGGTGCATTATAGAGAGTTCACTATGAAAAAACAAAATTATACATTTTTTAGCCTGGAGTGGGGGGGTGTAGGCAATGACTGCATAAAATATATTCGTTACATTATAAAACTGCTTTGTGCTATTCTGACATTTGTATTTCTTTAACTATAGCAAATGCCCAAAACATTTGCCTAAGAAAAGTTCAAAAATGCCTAGATGATTGATTTTATTGAAAAGCACTATTTGTAGGAGCTTAACACATGCTTTACTACTATTTTGATATTTGTGACTTTTTTTAAATTAGGGAATTATTTTTTATGCAAATCATTTAACAAGTTTTTATCTTTTGAAGAGGAGGAAGAGTAGAACAATGAAGGGAAAGGTCTTTTTTGACCTTTATTTTAGGTTTTTAACAAAATAATATGCACAGATTAAAAAGTCAGATAATCATAAAGGAGTCATTATAAATAGTGCCAGTCCCCAGCTGCAGACTTTCTCACTGCAGAGTCCTGCTCCACAGAGGCCTCTGCTTTTAACTTTGAGCTGGTTTTAGCCTGCATTAATTTTCAGATTTCTATATTATATACTTATACAGGTATTTCTTTTTTTTTTTAACTTTTTTAATTTCAGTTTTTGTTTGGTTTTTTTTTTTTAATTAATTTTATTTATTTATTTATTTTGGCTGTGTTTGGTCTTAGTTGTTGCAACACGGGCTTTCTCTAGTTGCGGCGAGCGGGGGCTACTCTTTGTTGCGGTGCGTGGGCTTCTCATTGCGGTGGCTTCTCTTGTTGCGGAGCACGGGCTCTAGGCGTGCGGGCTAGGCGCGTAGTTGCAGCACGCAGGCTCAGTAGTTGTGGCGCACACAGCATGTGGGATCTTCCTGGACCGGGGCTCGAACCTGTGTCCCCTGCATTGGCAGGCAGATTCTTAACCACTGCGCCACCAGGGAAGTCCTACAAGTATTTCTTGACATTTCTGTATTTTACTTTTTCTGGAAACTTCCTGTTATGACAGTTGAGAATTTGGTTACTATTATACCATCCCATTTTCCCATTTCTACTCCCTCTAGTCTCCCAATTAAGAAAGGTGGCAAAGTTTTATTTGATTAGCGGTCAGTTTTTACCTTATGACTATGTGGGACTGTTGTTCACTTGAGTAATTTATTATCACCACGTGTCATTTCTTGTGCAACTCTTTGCTTTTCTTATTGTTAATTTTGTCTTTTTGTTTCCTTTGAAAATTTCTATGTTTCTATCACTAAGTTTTTCCAAACTCACTGCAAAAGCCCTCTGAAGACAATTTTCTATAGAATTAAATGTCTTGGATAAGGACAGTTCCCTTTTCTTTCCGGGAACTTGATTAGGGCTCCAGTTTGGGCTCTTTCTCTCCAGGCCTTCTGCCCTCGGGCATCTGAAACTCAGTTTCACTTTTCTCCTGAGTTTAGATCCTTTGTTTCCTCTTGCTTGGTTTATTCCGCATTTTGGAGAAGTACATCTTTCATTAGTGTCCTGGAGAAGTACATCTTTCATTAGTGTCCTGAGGAAGGGTGCATATAGGTTAAGATTTTTAAGAGCTTGCATGTCTGAAAATGTCTCACATTTAATTGATAGTACAGGATTTTAGATTGGAAATAATCTTCCTTGAGAATTTTGAAGTCCCTGCTTCATTATCTTAAAAACCTGCCATTTCTGATAACATCTTTATATGTAACCCATTTTTCTGCTTCTCTGGAGCTTTTGTTCTGAAAATTTACCATGAAATGCCTTGGAGAGAGGGTCTGTATGTTTAGCTTTTGGCAGGCCTTCATGGTAACGGACTAATTTCCTTCAGTTCTGGTAAATTCTTGTATTATTTCTTTAATAATTGCCACTTTTTTTCCCTGTTATTTCATTTTGGAATTCCAGCATTAATCTCCTGTTTTTCTTATCTTTCCTGCTTTTCATCTCTTTGCCTTTTGTTTTTAACTTTCTGGGAGAATTTCCTTGATTTTATCTCTGACCCTTTTTTGAACATATATCAACTATCACTTTTTGTTTGTTTTACTTATTTACTTATTTATTATTATTATTTTATTTTTTTGGCCTCACTGTGCAGCTTGCAGGATCTTAGTTACCCAACCAGGGATTGAACCCGGGGCCACGGCAGTGAAAGCGCCAAGTCCTAACCACTGGACCACCAGGGAACTCCCTCACATTTTTAAGATCATTCTCGTTTTCTGATCTTTTTACAGCCTTCTGTTCTTATTTCATAAATTCAGTATCTTCCCTGGTGTATTAAAGAGTTTTTGCTTAGCTCAAGTTGCCATAACAAAATACCATACACTGAGTGGTTTCAACAACAGAAATTTATTTCTCACAGTTGCAGAGTCTTAAAAGTCCAAGATCAAGATGCCGGCAAAGTAGGTTTCATTCTGAGGCCTTTTGGCTTGTAGGTGGTCACCATCTAGCTGTGTGCTCACTGTACCCCCTTCTGTATATGTACACTTGGAAAGAGCAGTCTCTCTGTAGTCTCTTCTTACAAGGACACTAATCCCATCAAAAGATCCCACCCTCATGACCTCATCTAACTTTAGTTACCTCCCAAAGACCCCATCTCCAGATTCCAGTGAGGGGTAGGGCTTCGATATATGAATTCAGGGGCAGACACAAACATTCAAGCCATGATAGGTCATTTTTTTAAAAGAGTTTTTTAGTTATCTCCAGGTTTGTTTATTTTTTCTGGGTTCTTTTTTTAAGTATAACACTGTCTGGAACTGCACTAAACATTTCACATTGATTTTTCTCAATTCTCAGCGGGGCTCTTGGTGCTGCCCACTGCTCATTCATTTCGCTCCTAGGTTTTTTTTTTTCCTTTCTCATTTTCTCCAAACTGTCTCATGACTTCCAACCCCTTTCTCCCACCATCTCAACACTTCCTTCTCCCCTACTGCCAGAATTCTCTGGGTTTTTGACTTTGCCTTCTTCCTTTGGGTCTCAGTGAAAGATGTTCTTCGTCTCAGTGGCCAGGCTCACCGGGAACCCGTGCTCAGTATTCCACCACCTGCCAGGTCTCCAGGCCACTTTGACTGATCCTAACTATCCTATACCTTTTACCTGTGCCTCTGTTCTTTCCAACCCTCAGCAAAACAAGCATGCTCACCTGTCTTCCTTTTAAAACAGTTTCCTTTGACTTTCCTCAGGTAAACTTGTGGAAAGAGGAGACCAAACTTGCTGTTTTTCTCATTATCATATTGCATCTACTGTCAACATGTCTTTGAAATTATCCCTACAAACATCTCCAAATCACTGAATTTCCAAGAGATTCTCAAAACATCAAAAAGATGACTTCCCTAGGGACTTCCCTGGTTGTCCAGTGGTTAAGACTGCGCTCCCAATGCAGGGGTCCCTGCTCAGGGAACTAGATCCCACAAGCATGCTGCAACTAAGATCCCGCATGCCGCAACTAAGACCCAGCGCAGCCAAATAAATAAAGAAATAAATAAAGCAAAAAACAAAAAAGTGACTTCCCTTGACTGTTAACTAGCGTGCTCACTGGTGTATTTGAGAATTTCTAAGATTCTACTCGTTAGCAGTCTTCCTTTATGCAAAATAGAGGACTTTGATTCCTAGCTTTTTAAAAATGCTGTGACCAGATATTTATTTTGGGCTAAGGTCCAGAATGTGATGTAGGTATGGATTTGGTAAGCTTTTAATCAGTAGGGTTCTGTTTTCACCACTGAATATAAAATATACAAGTAGCTCTTGGTAAACTTAACAATTGGGAAGGAAGAGTGGTAAGGATAAAAAAGAGCAAATTCTTAAAAATCTCTTCAGAACGTAATTTGTACTGTACATTATTTGAGTAGTCTTAAAACGTGTGTTGTTCTTTGAGCATATTAATGTGGGCGCCCAAAGGAGAAAGGCTTACCTAAGAATGTGCAGAGTGATGGAGGAAAGCCAGCCCAGCCTTAAAAACCAGTCATAGATTCTTGGTCAGAAATTAAGAGTTGATGAGTATAAAGAGATTTTTATAGCCTATGTAGTCCTGATTATAACTTTTTACCCTAGGCATCTTAGTTTTTGTTTAGGGGAAAAAACTAAAAATTATATTGCCTTTCTAGAAAACAAAATATGTTCAGTATATAAGGACAGCCTTTGTATAAATTTGTAACCCATGAGGTTGATTATTTTGAAACGAACAACACTCGTGGATATATAACTTCTGGTATACTCGTTACTTTTTATCCACAGATCCCAGTTTGTGTTCTGTAGCAGATGAAAACATTCATCCTAGTTATGCTGCCCTTTTTTTTTTAAGCAATCAAAATGGAGTAACAGTGCCACATACATTCTTGTCTTTCATTTTTAGATCTGTAGGTATATACAGTATTGCCATGAATGCACTGCCAAAAAATGTTTTTCTCTATTTCTTAATGAATTACTTTACCTTGACTTCTCCTGTATTTAAAAACAGAAATGCATCGTTTTCAAAAACTATTTGATCTGGGCCATAAGATTAAGGAATGTCTAACAGTACAATCTGATTCTGATTACTTTAATATATTGTCTTTAAAATATTTAAGGAGTTTTGTGGTTGAAGCTAGAAGACCTCTTAATCACATTCAGTATTCCTTACACTTTAGGATACTATAAGTTTTGCTGCTAGTAACTTTGTTGAAGAGTTTTGTTTTTCAATAAACTAAAAAAAAAAAAACTTTAACCATTTGACTTTTTACTACAGACATTGCCACTATTTTGATCACACTCTTCTTGGTGATGTGAGAAGTATTTAAATGTTTTGCCTTTTCTTTTGTTCATCTGTAGATCTTTTGGAGTATGTTCTAAGACCAAGGGTTCATTGAAAAGTAAGTTTAGGCCATAGGCTGTTGAATACATGGATCAGCCACTTTCATATAACTTGCATTGTCAGCCAAGCAAATACTTTTCCACTTCCTTTCATCTATGCATGTTTTACTGCTGATACTCTCCACTGTGTGCCACTGTGTGTCCTGTTTCAGTATTTATTTTAATGACTATGCACAGGTGACCATGGTCTTGACACAAGAAGTCTTAGTACTTGAGTATTTCTCGCTGCACATTTCTTCATCACTAAGCATTGTAAAACAGAGCTTTATTAAAGCTTTTTTTTTTTAACTTGGTTTCATCATATAGTTATTTGTGCTTAGGAGTTTCTTCTAAATAGAAATAAAATTGGAGTGTATAATTTTAAATTTTGCTGCAATGGGAGAACCAGTTATGCTTTTAGTTAGTAACAATATTACTCTAGTAGACTGTGCACTGAAAATTGTTGCTGTGAATTGGCTGTTTTCTGTTTGTTTTGGGCGATAATAAAAGTGCCTACATTATAGGGATTTTTTTTTAGGGTCAAATGAGTTAATTTCACATAAAATGCTTGGTATGTGCCTAGCACATATTTAGCACTCGATAAGTGTGATCTATCACTTTTTTTTTTGGCCACGCCGTGTGGCATGCACAATCTTAGTTCCCTGACCAGGGATTGAACCTGAGCCCCCCTGCATTGGAAGTGCGGAGCCTTAACCACTGAACTGCCAGGAAGTCCCCACCTATCACTTTTTTTAACCATACTCATTGGACAGCCCTTTATGACAATGCAGTAGCCGATAGGGGGCTAATGAACTGAGAATGCTGCGCAGAGCTATCTGCCCTTTCCGCCACCTCATCTTTTAAAAAATGTATGCATAATATATCTTAAGGAAATTATATTGCGAATATTATATGAAGACAGCCCCAATACATCATTGTTTGGTAACATACTATGAAATTACATATTTCATTTTACAGTATTGCATACCTTGCAATATGAGACATTCTGTATTATAGTTTGGATAATCATTTCCTGAAAGAGATTAAAAAAGAAAAAGAAAAATGTACTTTGGAATTGGTTTATATATCTATTATTAATAAGTTTGGCTGTAAGTAACAGGTACCCAAGAGTGACTGAACAAGCAGGAATTTAAGTCACACCAAAAAAGTCCACTGGTAGTTTGGGTTGTCATAGAGTCCAGCGATGCCACCAAGAACTTGGGCTGTGTTCGTATTTTCACTCCACCATTCTTCACACGTAGGCCTATATCCTTATGCCTGTTGCCACACAGATGCACAATGGCTGCTCCACCTCCAGTCTCATGTCAGGCAAGAAGAAGAAAGGTGGGCAAAAGGCAACAAGGAAAGCAGGAAGGAGTAGTGCATGTATCAGTAAAGAACATGTTCCCAGAAACCCTTAGTTTCTGTCTCATTGACCATAACTCTCATTTGGCTTCTCCTAGCTGCAGGAGATTCTGGGGAAGAGTGTTTTAAAAAGCTGGGCACATTGCCTCCCCAGACAAAATCAGACTTGTTAGTAAAGAAGGGGGAATGGGTGTGGCATACAGCAGTGGCCACCATAGCTTGCATGTGAAAACTGCACAGTTTCAATTTTTTATAGCTCTTCCCCTTAGTCTGTTCATGCTGCTGTAGCAGAATATCATACACTGAGTGGCTTATAAACGACAGAAACATTTCTCACAGTTCTGGAAACATTTCTCAGTCCAAGATCAAGGTGCCAGCAGATTTGATATCTGGTGAGGTCCCTCTTCCTATTTCATAGCTTTGCTTCTCACTGTGTCCTTATATGGTGGAAGAGGCAAAGGAACTCCTTGGGGGTCTCTTATAAGGGCACCCTCATGACCTAATCATCTCCCAAAGGCCCCGCCTTTTCATACCATCACATTGGAGGTTAAGTCTCAACCTATGAATTTTGGGGGAGACAAACATTCAGTCTCTGGCATCCCCTTTCACATCTGTTGTCTCCTTTGATACTACATAGCTCATTTTTAGATAGAAGGAAAAGGGTCAGAGAGGCTGAATAATTTACTCAGTAATGACCCAGGTAGAATTTCAGCCTTTCCATTACCCATCAACTCCTCGAGAGTTAACTGGAAACAACTTTCAGCTCCATAGGCCTCACCTCAGCTGTATAGATAGCTGATTTTGAAGGAATGTAATTGTTTATATAGCTTATGAAAACATAAATGCAATTTAAATATTGTTGCAGTGTTACACATTTAGTAATCCATCAGTGGGAAGAGACCACAAGTAGCTGCTATGAATTCTTGATGGAGTGATTGATTTAGCTTAGCTGAGGCAAGGCAGCCACCCAGAGCAGGAGCAGAGATGACCCACTTGCCCAGTGCAAATGGTCTTTCATGGCTTTGCCTTGCCCTTGAGTTCCCTCTAGAGGGCGTTGCTGCCACTGACAGTCTGAAAGATAGATCCTGCGGAACACGAAAAAAACCCGATCCTTGCCACTGCGGTGCGATACCCAGGTTTACAACACTACTCTGGAAGAATTTAGATGTAACAATCTGACTGTTTAGAAGCACGGACTCTCTTGGTTCTTCAGTCAAACTCAGTATTGGCAAAGCCACGTTCTCGTGGGGAGAAAACTAGTCAAGGCATCTCCCCCAAATTTCCGATGCTCCAGAAAGCCCAACTCCTGTAATCATTTTTATTCTTTAAAAAATGTTGGGGCTTCCCTGGTGGTGCAGTGGTTGAGAATCTGCCTGCCAATGCAGGGGACACGGGTTCGAGCCCTCGTCTGGGAAGATCCCACATGCCATGGAGCAACTAGGCCCGTGAGCCACAATTTACTGAGCCCGTGCGTCTGGAGCCTGTGCTCCGCAACAAGAGAGGCCGCGATAATGAGAGGCCCGCGCACCGTGATGAAGAGTGGCCCCCGCTCGCCACAACTACAGAAAGCCCTTGCACAGAAACGAAGACCCAACACAGCCATAAATAAATAAATAAATAAACTCAAAAGTTAAAAAAAAAATGTTTAACTACATAAGTAAAACAGGAATACATTCTCATTTCATAAATAACAGCAATTCAGGTTTACTCAACTCCACTCCAAGTCCCTTTCCTGAAGGAAATCTTACCCATTTCTGTCTTTTCAGACTTTTCTCTATGTATTACATCTAGACACAGTTATGTAGACCAAGCAGTTCCTGAAGTGTGCAAAGAACATTTATTTTTGTTTCCCTCTCTTCTAATCCATTTTATGAGGCTAGTTATTACCTGTTCCCTGGATGAAATTTAGAGCAAAGACTCAGGCAGTTTTACCAGAAAGATCTATAAATATTCAAGGAAAAATAATTCCAATCCTGCACAAACTAACTACTCCAGTATGTAGAAAACACTCCCCAAATCCTGTTACGAGGATAGCATAAAGTGTGATACCAAAACAACATGTTAAAGGGAAAATTACAGGGCAGGCTTATTCATGAAAAACCAAATATGGCAATGTATAAAAAAGGCAGTACATCCCAATCAAGTAGAGTTATGCACAGTAAAATTTTAAATTAATTTAATTTACCATATTAGTATATTAAATGAGCATCGCAAAAGGTGAAAAAGAATTTAGTAAAGTTCAATATCAACTCAATTTTTTTTAAAAGATTTTTATTTATTGATTGATTGCTATGTTGGGTCTTCGTTTCTGTGCTAGGTCTTTCTCTAGTTGCGGCAAGTGGGGGCCACTCTTCATCGCGGTGCGTGGGCCTCTCACTATCATGGCCTCTCTTGTTGCGGAGCACAGGCACCAGACGCGCAGGCTCAGTAGTTGTGGCTCACGGGCCTAGTTGCTCCATGGCATGTGGGATCTTCCCAGACCAGGGCTTGAACCCGTGTCCCCTGCATTATCAGGCAGACTCTCAACCACTGCGCCACCAGGGAAGCCCTCAACTCAATTTTTAAAGAAATATATTTTAGCAAAGTAGGACTGAACTTCTTTAACCTGCTGAAGTGTATGTACAAAAAACCTGCAGCAAGAAATCATAGGGACTTCCCTGGTGGTCCAGTGATAAAGACCCCACACTTTGACATTCACAGAAAGATAGACAAGATGAAAAGGCAGAGGGCTATGAACCAGATGAAGGAACAAGATAAAACCCCGGAAAACAACTAAATGAAGTGGACATAGGCAAACTTCCAGAAAAAGAATTAAGAATGATAGTGAAGATGATCCAGGACCTCAGAAAAAGAATGGAGGCAGAGATCGAGAAGATGCAAGAAATGTTTAACAAAAACCTAGAAGAATTAAAGAACAGAGATGAACAATACAATAAGTGAAATGAAAAATACACTAGAAGGAATCAATAGCAGAATAAGTGAGGCAGAAGAACGGATGAGTGACCTGGAAGACAGAATGGTGGAATTCACTGCTGTGGAACAGAATAAAGAACAAAAAATGAAAAGAAATGAAGACAGCCTAAGAGACCTCTGGGACAACATTAAACGCAACAACATTCGCATTATAGGGGTCCCAGAAGGAGAAGGGAGAGAGAAAGGACCCGAGAAAATATTTGAAGAGATTATAGTCGAAAACTTCCCTAACAAGGGAAAGGAAATAGCCACCCAAGTCCAGGAAGCGCAGAGAGTCCCATACAGGATAAACCCAAGGAGAAACACGCTGAGACACATAGTAATCAAATTGGCAAAAATTAAAGACAAAAATTATTAAAAGCAGCAAGGGAAAAATGACAAATAACATGCAAGGGAATTCCCATAAGGTTAACAGCTGATTTCTCAGCAGAAACTCTACAAGCCAGAAGGGAGTGACATGATATACTTAAAGTGATGAAAGGGAAGAACCTACAACCAAGATTACTCTACCTGGCAAGGATCTCTTTCAGATTCAATGGAGAAATCAAAAGCTCTACAGACAAGCAAAAGCTAAGAGAATTCAGCACCACCAAACCAGCTCTACAACAAATGCTAAAGGAACTTCTCTAAGTGGGAAACACAAGAGAAGAAAAGAACCTACAAAAACAAACCCAAAACAATTAAGAAAATGGTAATAGGAACATACATATCGATAATTACCTTAAACATGAATGGATTAAATGCTCCAACCAAAAGACACAGGCTCACTGAATGGATACAAAAACAAGACCCATATATATGCTGTCTACAAGAGACGCACTTCAGACCTAGGGACATATACAGACTGAAAGTGAGGGGATGGAAAAAGATATTCCATGCAAATGGAAATCAGAAGAAAGCTGGAGTAGCAATACTCATATCAGATAAAGTAGACTTTAAAGAATGTTACAAGAGACAAGGAAGGACACTACATAATGATCAAGGGATCAATCCAAGAAGAAGATATAACAATTATAAATATATATGCATCCAACATAGCACCTCAATATATAAGGCAACTGCTAACAGCTATAAAAGAGGAAATTAACAGTGACACAATAATAGTGGGGGACTTTAATACCTCACACCAATGGACAGATCATCCAGACAGAAAATTAATAAGGAAACACAAGCTTTAAATGACACAATAGACCAGATAGATTTAATTGATATTTATAGGACATTCCAACCAAAAACATCAGATTACACTTTCTTCTCAAGTGCTCACGGAACATTCTCCAGGATAGATCACATCTTGGGTCACAAATCAAGCTCAGTAAATTTAAGAAAATTGGAATCATATCAAGCATCTTTTCTGACCACAACGCTGTGAGATTAGAAATCAATTACAGGGAAAAAAACCATTAAAAACACAAACACGGGGCTTCCCTGGTGGCACAGTGGTTAAGAATCATCCTGCCAATGCAGGGGACACAGGTTCGAGCCCTGGTCCGGAAAGATCCCACATGCCACAGAGCAACTAAGCCCGTGAGCCACAACTACTGAGCCTGTGCTCTAGAGCCCATGAACCACAACCACTGAAGCCCGCGCGCCTAGAGCCCATGCTCCACAACAAGAGAAGCCACCACAATGAGAAGCCTGCACACCACAACCAAGAGTAGCCCCCGCTTGCCGCAGCTAGAGAAACAGAAAGCCTGCACACAGCAACAAAGACCCAACACAGCCAAAAATAAATAAATAAATAAATAAATAAATAAATAAATAAATAAATTTATATAAAAAACACAAACACGTGGAGGCTAAACAATATGTTAGTAAATAACCAAGAGGTCACTGAAGAAATCAAAGAGGAAATCAGAAAATACCTAGAGACAAATGACAATGAAAACACGATGATCCAAATCCTATGGGATGCAGCAAAAGCAGTTCTAAGAGGGAAGTTTATAGCTGTACACACCTACCTCAAGAAACAAGAACAATCTCAAACAATCTAACCTTACACCTAAAGGAACTAAAAGAAGAACAAACAAAACCCAAAGTTAGCAGAAGGAAAGAAATCATAAAGATCAGAGCAGAAATAAATGAAATAGAAACAGAAAACAATAGCAAAAATCAATAAAACTAAAAGCTGGTTCTTTGAGAAGATAAAATTGATAAACCATTAGCCAGACTCATCAAGAAAAAGAGGGAGAGGACTCAATAAAATTAGAAATGAAAAAGGAGAAGTTACCACAGACACTGCAGAAATACACAAAACATCCTAAGAGACTACTACAGGGGCTTCCCTGGTGGCGCAGTGGTTGAGAATCTGCCTGCCACTGCAGGGGACACGGGTTCAAGCCCTTGTCTGGGAAGATCCCACATGCCGCGGAGCAAATGGGCCCGTGAGCCACAATTACTGAGCCTCCACGTCTGGAGCCTCTGCTCCGAAACAAGAGAGGCCGCGATAGTGAGAGGCCCGCGCACCGCGATGAAGAGTGGCCCCCACTTGCCGCAACTAGAGAAAGCCCTCGCACAGAAACGAAGACCCAACACAGCCATAAATGAATAAGTAAAATAAAAATTTTTAAAAAAGAGACTACTACAAGCAATCCTATGCCAATAAAATGGATAACCTGGAAGAAATGGACAAATTCTTAGAAAGGTATAACCTTCCAAGACTGAACTAGGAAGAAATAGAAAATATGAACAGACCAATTCCAAGTAATGAAATTGAAACTGTGATTAAAAATCTTCCAACAAACAGAAGTCCAGGACCAGATGGCTTCACAGGTGAATTCTATCAAACATTTAGAGAAGAGCTAACACCCATCCTTCTCAAACTCTTCCAAAAAATTGCAGAGGAAGGAACACACCCAAACTCATTCTATGAGGCCACCATCACCCTGATACCAAAACCAGACAAAGATACTACAAAAAAAGAAAATTACAGACCAATATCACTGATGAATATAGGTGCAAAAATCCTCAACAAAATACTAGCAAACAGAATCCAACAACACATTAAAAGGATCATATGATCAAGTGGGATTTATCCCAGGGATGCAAGGATTCTTCAGTATATGCAAATGAATCCATGTGATACACCATATTAACAAATTGAAGAAGAAAAACTATATGATCATCTCAATAGATGCAGAAAAAGCTTTTGAAAAATTCAACACCCATTTATGATAAAACTCTCCAGAAAGTGGGCATAGAGGGAACCTACCTCAACATAATAAAGGCCATATATGACAAACCCACAGCAAACATCATTCTCAATGGTGAAAAACTGAAAGCATTTCCTCTAATATCAGGAACAAGACAAGGATGTCCACTCTCACCATTATTATTCAACATAGTTTTGGAAGTCCTAGCCACGGCATTCAGAGAAGAAAAAGAAATAAAAGGAATACAAATTGGAAAAGAAGAAAGAAAATTGTCACTGTTTGCATATGACATGATAATGTACATAGAGAATCCTAAAGATGCCACCAGGAAACTACTAGAGCTAATCAATGAATGTGGTAAAGTTGCAGGATACAAAATTAATACACAGAAATCTCTTGCATTCCTATACACTAATGATGAAAAATCTGAAAGAGAAATTAAGGAAAGACTGCCATTTACCATTGCAACAAAAAGAATAAAATACCTAGGAATAAACCTACCTAGGGAGACAAAAGACCTGTATGCAGAAAACTATAAGACACTGATGAAAGAAATTAAAGATGATACCAACAGATGGAGAGATATGCCATGTTCTTCAATTGGAAGAATCAATATTGTGAAAATGACTATACTACCCAAAGCAATATACAGATTCAATGCAACCCCTATCAAATTACCAATGGCATTTTTTTACAGAACTAGAACAAAAAATTTTTAAATTTGTATGGAGACACAGAAGACTCCGAACAGCCAAAGCGGTCTTGAGGGAAAAAAACGGAGCTGGAGGAATCAGGCTCCCTGACTTCAGACTATACTACAAAGCTACAGTAATCAAGACAATATGGTACTGGCACAAAAACAGAAACATAGATCAATGGAACAAGATAGAAAGCCAAGAGATAAACGCACGCACCTATAGTCAACTAATCTATGACAAAGGAGGCAAGGATATACAATGGAGAAAAGACAGTCTCTTCAATAAGTGGTGCTGGGAGAACTGGACAGCTACATGTAAAAGAATGAAATTAGAATACTCCCTAACACCATACACAAAAATAAAATGGATTAGAGGCCTATATGTAAGACCGGACACTATAAAACTCTGAGAGGAAAACATAGGAAGAAGACTCTTTGACATAAATCACAGCAAGATCTTTTTTGATCCACCTCCTAGAGTAATGGAAATAAAACAAAAATAAACAAATGGGACCTAATGAAACTTCAAAGCTTTTGCAAAGCAAAGGAAACTACAAACAAGATGAAAAGACAACCCTCAGAATGGGAGAAAATATTTGCAAACGAATCAACAAAGGATTAATCTCCAAAATATATAAACAGCTCATGCAGCTCAACATTAAAAAAACAAACAACCCAATCCAAAAATGGGCAGAAGACCTAAATAGACATTTCTCCAAAGAAGACATACAGATGGCCAAGAAGCTCATGAAAAGCTGCTCAACATCACTAATTATTAGAGAAATGCAAATCAAAACTACAATGAGGTATCACCTCACACCAGTTAGAATGGGCATCATCAGAAAATCTACAAACAACAAATGCTGGAGAGGGTGTGGAGAAAAGGGAACCCTCTTGCACTGTTGGTGGGAGTGTAAATTGATACAGCCACTATGGAGAACAGTATGGAGGTTCCTTAAAAAACTAAAAATAGAATTACCAATGACCCAGCAATCCCACTACTGGGCATATACCCAGAGAAAAACATAATTCAAAAAGACACATGCACCCGAATGTTCATTGCAGCACTATTTACAATAGCCACGTCATGGAAGCAACCTAAATGCCCATCAACAGACGAATGAATAAAGAAGATGTGGTACATATATACAATGGAATATTACTCAGCCATAAAAAGGAAGGAAATTGGGTCATTTGTTGAGACGTGGATGGATCTAGAGACTGTCATACAGAGTGAAGTAAGTCAGAGAAAAACAAATATCGTATATTAATGCATATATGTGGAACCTAGAAAAATGGTACAGATGAACCGGCTTGCAGGGCAGAAATAGAGACACAGATGTAGAGAACAAACGTATGGACACCACAGGGGGAAAGCTGCGGGGGGGTGGGGGTGGTGGTGTGATGAATTGGGAGATTGGGATTGGCATGTATACACTGATGTGTATAAAATGGATGACTAATAAGAACCTGCTGTATAAAAAAAATTTTTTAAGTTAAAAAAAAAAAAAAGACCCCACACTTCCACTGAATGGGGGCCGGGTTCGATATCTGGTCAGGGAATTAAGATCCCACATGCCGTGCAATGTGGCCAAAAAAGGAAAAACCAAAAAAGCTATCATACTCAGTGGTGAAGCATTGAAAGTATTCTTTTGAGGATCAGAATAAGGGAAGGATACCCATATTCACCACTTTGATTTAAATTTTAAGTTGAAGACCCTAGTTAGTGTACTAAGAAAAAGAAAAGATATAAGAACTGGAAAGTAAGATTTAAAAAAACCCTGTCATTGTTAGATAAGTTTGAGAATGCTGGAAACCCAAAAGAATACATGATGAATTATTAGAATTAATAAGAAATTTAGCAAGTTTGCTGGATACAAAACCAATGTGCAAAAGTCAATTCTATTGCTAAACACTAGCAACAACTAGAAAATATAATCTTAAAAGTCTACCATTTATAAGAGATAAAAAATATGGAGTACCTAGTATTAATACCAAAAAAGTATATGAACTTTATAAAGAAAATGTGAAGATTTTTAAAAATTTTATTGAAGTATAGTGGATTTACAATGTGTTAATTTCTGCTGTACAGCAAAGCGATTCAGTTATACATATATACTCTTTCATATTCTTTTCCATTATGGTTTATCACAGGATATTGAATATAGTTCCCTGTGTTATACGATAGGACCTTGTTGTTTATCCATCCTATATGTAATAGTTTGCATTTGCTAATCCCAAATTCCCAATCCTTTTCTCCCCCACCCACCCCCTTGGCAACCATAAGTCTGTTCTCTGTGAGTCTGTTTCTGTTTTGTAGATATGTTCATTTCTATTTTAGATTCCACACATAAGTAATATTATATGATATTTGTCTTTCTCTTTCTGACTTACTTCACTTAGTATGATAATCTCTAGGTCCATCCATGTTGCTGCAAACAGCATTATTTCATTCTTCTTTATGGCTGAGTAATGGTCCATTGTATATATATATATCACACCTTCTTTATCCATTCATCTGTTGATGGACATTTAGTTTGTTTCCATGTCTTGGCTATTGTGAATAGTGCTGCTATGAACATAGGGGTGCATGTATCTTTTCGAATTATAGTTTTGTCGGGATATATGCCCAGGAGTGGGATTGCTGGATCATATGGCAACTCTGTTTTTAGCTTTTTGAGGAACCTCCATACTGTTCTCCACAGTGGCTGCACCAACTTACATTCCCATCAACAGCATAGGAGGGTTCTCTTTTCTCCACAGCTTCTCCAACATTTATTATTTGTAGACTTTTTAATGATGGCCATTCTGCCTGATGTGAGGTGATACCTCATTGTAGTTTTGATTTGCATTTCCCTAATAATTAGCGATGATGACCATCTTTTCATGTGCCTGTTGGCCATCTGTATGTCTTCTTTGGAGAAATGTCTAGAAAATATGAAGATTTTATTGAAAGATTTAAATTTTTGGATTGGGAATTGCTTTATGGATAGTTTCAATTGTGCATGTTTAAATAAAATTAAAATTATGAAACAATTCCATTTAACCCAGATAAACATTGGTTCAAAATCCGAAATACATAGTCCCCTGAATTTTGGTGTAATGAGGCACTTCCTAGGAGCCATGAAGTGGCTTGTGTACTAATCTAGCGCCTTTGAATAGTTTTTGTTTGTATGAGCCATGCAGCCAATACCCATCCATTTGCTATTCCCAGTTCTTTGGGGGAACTGTTCCCTAGAGAGCCACATCTCCTTATTGGCTGCTAACCATTCTGCCAGTCAAGAAACTTCATCAAATTCTAGAAGCTTCTTCTCACTTGTAATTGGAGTTTTATTGTGAAAGTTAAATTTTGTGATGCCCATAAAATGTTTAGTGCATGGTAAGAGCTCAATTAATAGCTATTTACGTCTTTAAAAATCTTCTAGAGGAACTTCCCTGGTGGGCCAGTGGGTAAGACTCCATGCTCCCAATGCAGGGGGTCCGGGGTTGGATCCTGGTCAGGGAACTAGATCCCACATGCATGCCACAACTAAGAGTATGCATGCCGCAATGAAGATCCCACGTGCCGCAGCAAAGACCCGGTGCAGCCAAAATAAGTAAATAAAAAAAAAAATCTTCTAGGGACTTCCCTGGTGGTCCAGTGGTAAAGAATCCGCCTTCCAATGCAGGGGACGCAGGTTCAATCCCTGGTCAGGGAACTAAGATCCCACATGCCACGGTGCAACTAGAGCCTGCATGCCACAAACTACACAGCCCATGCGCTCTGGAGCCCGTGCACCACAACTAGAGAAGAGAAAACCCACAGGCCACAACTAGAAAGAAGCCCACACACTACAACGAAGAGCCTGCACGCTGCAATGAAAGATCCCACATGCCTCAGTGACGATCCTGTGTGCCACAACTAAGACACAACACAGCCAAAAATAAATAATAAATAAATCTTTAAAAAAAATCTTCTAGAGGACAAACTTAAGTCAACCAAATGATAACCGAATAAAGTATGGAAAAAAGGTTCTTCACTGAGCAATGGATCTATATAAATGTCTAAGTCTAAAGAAATGTCAGAATTATAGTTATAAACAGGAGGTATCATTTATACAGTTGGGCATTGCGGACATGATAGAACTGAGTTTTACAAGTCACTTTTGCTTCCAAATAGGATGTAGTAGGTTGCAGCAGGACAATGTGCCTGCTACAACAACCTTAAAAAATGCAGAATAAGTTAAAAACATCATATTTTAAAATATATTAGAGGACTGTGAAATGACTAAGACTTGTTACCTTGTTTTAGGTAAACTAAAATTCCAGAGAGGGGAGGGCCCTTCTGAGGTGAATTGATAATCAGTGGCTGTTTTCTTTTGTGGAAATATTTGCTGGTTCTAGTTACAGGCTGAGGATCAGTCTTAACCTAGGCAGAGGTTGTCTACTGGGGCAAAGAAAACCCAGAGGAACTTTTGGTGGTCATGTGGGACTATTGGAGCAGTTTGAAAACCAGAAGAGCCTCAGTGCATGGCTGATTTTCCGCGTGGGGCATTTGCTGTGTTCAAGACCTCCTTGGGAGGCTGTGGACCTGGGCCAAAACTTTTTAAAAGTCATGGTGTTTAGGAAACCATGCCCCATTAGAGGGACTTGGCCTCCTCAAACACATGGCTACTCTCTCCCTCAAAACATTTCTCATATTTTGAAGCTGAATAGCTGGAGGTGAAAAAGCTAAGCTCAATGTCTCTAAAGAACTGAACTGAATAGTACTGTAGTATTTCAGGTCTGAGGAGATATACTCCTGAGGAACATGGATGAACCAGAAATGGAATGAGTCTAAGTAAGAAGGCAACCTTGCCAAGACCCAGCTTGATCCCTAATTAGATTGTGATGATCAGACCCTCACTCTATCAACCTAATGGAGGGAAGGGGGAACTCTCACTGGGAGATGATATCATGTGGTGGCTCACTCTACAGTTCTTTTATACACACTGTCTGGCACAGAAGAAAACATTACCAAGTCTGTGAAGAGGCAGGGAAACATAACTAATAATCAAAAGAGAAAAATGAACCATTGAACTGGACCAACAGATGATTAAAATGTTGAAGTTAGCAGACAAAGAACGAAAAACAAAAACAACAGATGAATAAGATAAAGAAAACAGAGGAAAAGATGAACAAGATGGATGAAAAGATGGAGACTTTCAATGGATAACGAATCTATTTAAAAAATGATAACAAATCAAATTCTAAAATTGAAAATACAATATTAAAAATTAAGAACACTGTGCACAGATTTGATAACAGACTGGAGATTATAGAAGAGAGAATTAGTAAACTCAAAAACAGGTCAATAGAAAACATTCAAACTGAAACATCAAGAGACAAAAAAAAGATGATACAAAGTGTAAAGCATATGGTGAACAAGGTCAAATAATCTTACATATGTAATTGGACTCCCAGAGGAACAGAGATAAGAGAATGGAGCAAAAACAATAGTCGAAGAGACAATGGCTGAGAATTTCCCCAGACTGATGAAAGATGTCAACCCAAAAATTAGAGAAGCTCAGGGAAACCCAGGCCAGATGAATAAAAGGAAAACCACAGTAGGGAACAAAATAGTCAAATGGCTGAAAATCAACAACAAAGAGAAAATATTAAAAAGCAGCTAGAACTTTCTCTTTGTGCAGCTGTCTCTACACTGGGGACTCTTTCCCCTGAACTCTAGCTGCTTTGGCCTTCCCAGTCTCCCTGCTTCTTCCCCTCAACACAAGGAGACCACCAGGCTCCTCCTGGTTTCCCCTACCTGTGACTGTCCTGGAGACTCTTGACAGGCAGTAAACCGGTGCATTTGGGGGGGGCTCACCCCATTTATTGTCCATCTCTCAGGGATCACCATTCTTTTTTGCCTTATGTCAAATGTTTTTTAAATGTTGTTTCAGGGACTTCCCTAGTAGTCCAGTGGCTAAGACTCCGCGCTCCCAATACAGGGGGCCCGGGTTCGATCTCTGGTCAGGGAACTAGATCCCACATGCCACAACTAAGAGTTCACATGCCACAACTAAAGATCCCACATACGCCAACTAAAAGATTCTGCATGCTCCAACTAAAAGATCCCGCATGCCGCAACGAAGATCCTGCGTGCCGCAACTAAGACCCGGTGCATCCAAATAAATAAACAGATATTAAAAAATAAACAAATGTTTCATATTTCTCGTCTGGTTTTTTAGTTGTTTCAGTTGGAAGGGTAAAATCTGATTTCTTATTCCATCTTGGCTGGAAGTGGAAATCTCAAAAAGATTTACTTTTAAACTGAGGAAATGTGCCAATCTGAGCTTAAACTTAAATTAAAACTCAATAACTACAGCAATTGTTTATAAGGAAGACCAAGAAAAGCTTTTGTTTGTAAAGGACTACTTTATCACTGACATTGGTTAGAATTTGCTGACACGTGTGATTAAAAGCAAACCACACTGTAGTCGGTTTTATTATTTTTTTAACCTTCTTTACAGTCAATGCACACCCTTATTGCTTGTACCTGGGGCACAAGGCTCCCAGCACCCCACCCTTGGTATTCCATAATATACATCTCCACTCTATTCCAAAAATCGAATACGGCCAAAATTGAATTCATCTTCCACAATAAATCTGGTATTATTATATTTTCTACCTGTCAGGATATCGTATTAAAATTATGTATGTCTCCCCACAATTAGACTGAGGAATTGCAAGAGAAATATTACTTCATGCTCATATTTAAAAAAAAAAAATGCTTGTTGAAAGAATCGTGCTTTAACATATCAGACTGACGTCACTTCCCTCTTTGTTCAGAAAGAGAATAATAGATTTATTGCACAGACTTACTAAGCACTTGTAGGCCAGTCACTATTTGGTGCTGGCTGGGGCTACAATGGTGAATAAGACCAGGTTCTGCCCTCCTGGGGAAGTGTTCTCAGTTGAGGAGAGGCGGGTCAGAGATACAGAGGCACATCGCAATGCCAAGGGGAAAGATCACCATGGAAAAAACAGGGAATAAAAGCTTGGGCCAGGCCTCAAAGTGCAGCCAGAGCAGCAATGTGGTCCTTCGCTTTTGACCAAAGGGAAACGGGATTAGTGGAGGGAGACGCCATATAGTAGCTGCGGTTTGCCTTAGCCCTATGGGGGTTAAAAACTTGAGAGCAGGCTGTAAAGAAGTCTCAAACCCGTTCTGCAATGTTCAGATCACAGTTTCTACAATCCTCACGCGCAAAGAGGGAAGAGCCGGGTCCGCGACCAAAGGCGGAGTCCTGACGCCAGGGGCGCCGATCTTCAGAAAGACGTCCCGGGAGGGCGGGGGAGCGTGCGCCGCCGGGAGCGGAGGGAAGGCGGGGCCACGCCCCCAGCGCCGAGCCCTCGCTCCCTCCCCCGCCCTCTGCACGCGGCGCGGGCGGGGCTGAGGCGGAAGGGCACCGAAGGAGGTGACGTTATAAGTGAGCGCCGGCTCCTCGGCAGTGGCTCCAGAGGAAGCTCGGTGGCTGGGGCCGCTGCAAGCAGGCCGGACGTCTGCTGGCTGACGGGCTTTCCCTTAAAGCTGGCGAAGGCGGGGCCGCAGTCCGAGCTGCCGCAGTATCTGGACCCACGGCGGGGCAGGTGCCGGCAGCGAGGGACGTAGGTAAGCGGGGGAGCCCGGGTGTCAAATACGGCGAATGACTGATGGACCAGGCTGGCTGGCCATTCTCGCGCCAGTGCGCGCCAGCTCAGCACCCTGACCTGGAGGCCTCGAGCGCTGCTCTTCCCCCACCGCCGAACCACAGGCAGCGGATTTCTCCCCGGGCGCTGTTGTGCCTTTCCGGGGGCGGGGAAGGAGCTCCTCCCGAGGGACCAGTGTCCCCTTTTTCTCGCCAGTCCGAGCTGTACGACGCAGAAGCGGAGAGGGCTAGCGCCCCCGGCCGCTGCTCCTGAAGCCGGGGGAATCTTTGAGCGGAAGAGCTGCTGGTAGAGGTCCTCCAGCTCCTGCCGTCTTGGGTTTTATTTGTTCGGACAATTCTGCTTCCTTCCTGCCTTTGGTTCCATCCTCACACTCCTGGGACCCTGTTCTAGTGAACGGGTATGGCACAATTGAACATTTGTGCGGTGGGAAACCTGTTTTTCCCTTCTGTTTATGCTAGGCAGTATCAACCCCCGTTCCTGTGTATGACCACTCTTTTGGGGGAGGAGGGGTTCGGAGAGGATGTCGGAGATAAGGGTTTTGGACTTGGAGATCGAAAAGCTGGAGTTCGAAGAGCTAAATTGAAATCCTGGCCTGCCACTTGGTGGTGGCTTTAATCTTGTGTAGACATTTTTAACCCATGTAAAGTGGAACTTTCTTATACCTATATAAATTAGTTGGGAGAATTAAATGAAATGAAGAAAACAGAACGTTAATCATGAACTATTTTGGGAATCAGGTTAAAGTCGGTTTAAGAATACCCAGGACGCTTAAATGGTAGGTTCTTAATTATGTCTCTTACCCAGAATAACTACGCTTGGTATGGAGAAGGGTGCCAGAAGAGATCCTAGGATCTTGTGGTTAAAACCTAACTGCAGTCTCTTCTTTGGGTCGGGCAGCATTAGAAAGAAATCAGTTCCTCCTAGTCACCCAGAGGTCTCATGCTTATTGATTACACATTATTGGTGTATGAGGGATGACCTAAATCAGTTTTGCTTCTTGCTCAGTATGTCTAGTGGGCCCTTTCTAGGAGAAAAGCTGGGAGGGGCTTCATTCACACCTTGGCCCACTTTAGAAGGAATTCTTTGCACGTTTCTGAGGACTCCTCCCTCTGCCTCTAAAGCATTTCATGTTAATTGAAAATGTTCAGAGAATAAATGTAGGGACTTGAATCCTTTGAGTGGCTGAACATTACAGTTCTAAGTTAATATGAGGAAATACCTTTCTCTATATTGGTGAGAGAAGGCCATTCCCTGCTCTGAAGTTTAAATAGACCCTAAGAGAAGTGTTTGGGGAGGAGAGAAGGGAGGTGCAATCAGTGACTTGAGTGAGTAGCACCTGTTCTTACAGTTGCTTGGTGAGACGAATTAAGGATACTTGCCTTACCTCACTGGAGTGTGATGATGCTCAGTGAAGCATGATGAAGTGCAATCTTCAGTTCCTTTGACACAGAATTGTCAATTTGGAATTTTAAGTCATGGATACGGAAGGGACCTTGAGGGTCATCTAATCCAGTGGTTCCAAAACCTGCAAGGACATCAGAATCAGTTGGGGAATTAAAACAAAACCCCAGATGCCCAGACACTACCTTAATAGATCTGAAATGGGACCCGGGTGTTAGCGATTTTTAAAAAGCTTTTCAGGTGATATTCACTGTTTGAAAACGCAGATTTTAGTTTATAAACAGGCTCAGAGAGGTGAAGTGTCAATTAGTTTGTTGCCTATGCCTTTAAAATTTTTTTCTCTTTTTCTTCCTTTCCTTAACAAATAACCTTACTTGAATCAATAGTACTATTTCAGGTTTTGTAGCTCTGAGAGCACAGAAGGGGAAAAAAGTCATTTGTCAGTAGCTCTGTGTAATTCTGTTTTCATAGTTCCCTATGCAATTAGACTCCTTAATGCTCTTTGATGAAAGTATTAGATTTTACAGTAAAATATTTTACTAAATGTTGCTTAGGTTTTTTTGTTGTTGTTGGCAGAATTATATAAAGACCATATCACTTTATAAATCAGTGTTTCTTAGTAGACTTTTATGCCAAGCCTTCATAAACCATGGAAGAATTCCAGCTAAAGAATATTTTTGCTTTTGTTCTGGCTTGTCATAAACCCACTGTACTGTCCACAGGTTTCTCTCTACCACCATCCTCCACAATCCTGGTATGCATGATGTCTTACTTTGTATCACTAGCCAGCTTCCTATGGAACTCAATTTGAGAACTGTTAGAGAAGCCCTATAACGTCTCTTATTACCTTACAAACACCTGATTTAACCAGAGGCTCTTGGTATTGCCTTAAGCTTGTCCTTGAATTTTTAGTCCCTTTTTCTTTTTTGGTTAATTGTACCGTGCCACTGATTTAAAGAATTTGATAGATATCTAGAAAGGATCAACTGATAAGGAAGTAACAGTGCCTCATATGTATTTTTCTTGCCCATTATAGTGAAAATGTCGTGACTTTTTTTGGGGGGGGGTGGTTAATATTTTCAGCATTCTTAAGGTAATAGATCATCAGGCAGAGCTGAACTTTCTCTTTTGGGGAGATATATTCATTAGCAAATTATCCTTTGAATAAGAATCACTGAAACGATGAAAAGGTTGTGTTAGTAATAGAGCCAGAAATGGACCCTACATCACAAATCCTCTAAAGGAAGATGCTGAATTATTTTCTTTTTAAAAATAACCCTGTTTATAGCATGTTAACTTCCTACAACCAGATGACGCAGAGCATTCTGAATTCACTGATTAACAAAGCCATGTTAACAGAGAGGTAATCTATAAATTCACAATCTAGAGAGACATATGGTATGTGTTTAAGATGAAAAACCAAGTCACTGAGTCTCTAATTTTTTTTTTTTTTTTTTTTTTTTGGCCAAGCCATGCGACATGTGGGATCATAGTTCCCTGACCAGGGATTGAACCCGAGCCCCCTGCATTGGAAGCGTGGAGTCTTAACCACTGGACCACCAGAGAAGTCCCTCTAAATTTTTAAATTTTGTGTCTGAAATACCTTAATTCTGAAGCCTAAAAATTGTTGAATTTCAGATTCTGACAGAATACACTTTTCAAGTAGAGGTATTGAGAAAGGATAAATGGGAACCCAGGGTTCACAATTTTAATGTAAACTGATATTACGGGTTTAACGTAGAAACAGAGGCGGGGGGGCGGGTAGTGACAACTTGAAGACCCAGTGAGAAGTGGAGTTTAGAAGTCACTTGCTGGTCCTTGAGGCAGTCTTCTCTGTCTGTAAGGACTTGAGACCAAAATCGGATATTTAACTTAATCTACTTTATATGTGGTAGCTGAGTGTACCTATCATCAGTAGGTACCATAAATGTACAAGTCTCCAATTCTCAATCTGGACCTTTTTATGGTTCATTCATGTCCTCTGATGCCAATGGGCAATATTTTTTATTTTTGTTTTGTTTTTAATCTTGTTTCCTACTACAAACCATTCATTTTGTCTCATTTTTTGGGGGGCGGATAACCTCTCCCCTGTTTATTCACTGCACAGCAGCTATTCTCATTACTGTCTTATTACCTACAGGAGAAAGAACTTTTTCATAGCGATGCTTGAGTTAATCTGTACAGTGGTTGCACTGCAAACTTTTACTCAAGTAAATATTGGACCCCTCAAGGATTGTTCAGACTTCAGGCTGTCCTAGGGTCAGTGAGTATCTAATAAGAGTTGAAAGCTCACTTCTGTTTCCCTTGTGTGTGTGTTTTATCTTTTTTTTTTAATCCATATTTGCTATGCTCTTTATTTTATTATTATTATGACTTTTTGACCACACCCCATGGCTTATGGGATCTTAGTTCCCCTACCAGGGATTGAACCTTGGCCCTCAGCAGTGAAAGCGTGGAGTCCCAAACACTGGACCACCAAGGAATTCCCTATTTTATCTTTGAAGGAATGTTGGTATTTGGTGAACACACAACAGTATGGCCGAGAATACAGGGGCAAAAATGTTAAGGGACCCCATGTGGAGGTTGCTTTTAATTTTAATTACATGTACTCTGAGTTCATGCTTGGGATATGTTGATTTTAGGGTACTCTGGCTAGACTCTTATTGGAGAACCTTCAACAGTATTATCTTTTTTTTTTTTTTAATTTTTAAAATTTATTTATTTATTTTTATTTTTTTTGGCTGTGTTGGGTCTTCGTTTCTGTGCGAGGGCTTTCTCTAGTTGCGGCAAGCGGGGGCCACTCTTCATCGCGGTGCGCGGGCCTCTCACTATCACAGCCTCTCTTGCTGCGGAGCACAGGCTCCAGATGCACAGGCTCAGTAGTTGTGGCTCACGGGCCTAGTTGCTCCGCGGCATGTGGGATCTTCCCAGACCAGGGCTCGAACCCGTGTCCCCTGCATTGGCAGGCAGATTCTCAACCACTGCGCCACCAGGGAAACCCAACAGTATTATCTTTTTCTTTTTTCTTTGGCTAGGTAGATTTCCCAAAGAAGAATCTTCAGATCTTCTGCTTGGAGCTTATAAGCTGGGCTGTCAACAGTCTTGTAGCTAAACTGGGGGAGATGGTAGAGATCTTAGCATTCAGTATGTAAACACTCATGTTCATTTAACTCAACTATTTTCAGTATGATACCCTCATTCTCAACTGCACCAGAAGTTTTCCAGTCCAGGAATCCTTTGTTTTTCCTTTAGGGCTGCATTATCCAATGTGGTAGCCACTAGCCACATGTAGCAACTTAAATTTAAATAATTAAAATTAAATATTTCGTTCCTCAGTTGCACTACACACATTTCAAGTGGTCAGTAACCACATGTTTCCAGAGACTTCCATATGGGACAGGGCAGATATAGAATATTTCTATCATTGCAGAACTATTGGCCAGTGCTGTTCTAGTCTAGAAAATAACACTCCAGGCTTCTGCAAGGATCAGGGAGGGGCAGTTGGCTGGTGTTTGTGGCGAGTAGGAGGGTATCTAAATGATTTGATCTATCCTCTTGTTTTTAGCACCATGTTCACACCCCACTTACAGAACCTCCTGCTGCCAATTCCTGACCTGTTTTGAGACACTGTTGTATAAATTGGATTGCTTTCCTTCTTGCAAGCTTGACATTTAACTTTCTTTTTTAATTAATTAATTAATTAATTTTTGGCTGCATTGGGTCTTTGTTGCTGCGTGCGGGCTTTCTCTAGTTGCAGCGAGCAGGGGCTACTCTGTTGCGGTGCACGGACTTCTTATTGTAGTGGCTTCTCTTGTTGCAGAGCCCGGGCTCTAGGCGCGTGGGCTTCAGTGGTTGTGGCATGCGGGCTCAGTAGTTGTGGCTCGCGGGCTTAGTTGCTCCACGGCATGTGGGATCTTCCTGGACCAGGGCTTGAACCCGTGTCCCCTGCGTTGGCAGGCGGATTCTTAACCACTGCGCCACCAGGGAAGCCCTGATTTTTATATTATTAATTTATTTGGGTGGCACGAAAGGGCAGATACATGTATATTTTCTTATTTTTTCTTTTATGAAAGGTGGCTATATATAATATAGTAAAGAATTAACCTTGCACAAAAAGAAAGCCTTTATCCTTGGCTTTTAGGAGGTAATCTCTAAACACTTGGAATGTTATGTCTGATTGGAGTGTCTTTATTTGCCTGGGGGCCTTGGGTCACTGATAATCTAACAATATGATTTAGGATGGGGATTGGCCACGCCAGAAAAACCAAGAGTGTGATTTAGGGTAATGACTTTGATATCAGTGGATCTCCAGAGGGGTTGAAGACTGAGCTCAGTCATGTGTTATGCCTATGAACCCCCATAAAAACTCTGGACATCAAGGCTTAGGTGAGCTTCACTGGCTGGCAATTCTTGTCACACTTTGTCACACATTGGTGCTGGGAAAGTAATGCTGTCTCTACTCCATGGGGAGAGGACAACTGGAAGCGCCTCATTTGTTACTTCCCCTGGACTCTGCACTATGTAGTTCTTCACTTGGATGATTTTAATCCACATTCTTCAGCTGTAGTAAGCCATAACTATTAACAGTTTTCAGTGAGTTCTGTGAGTCCTTCTGACAAAGTATCAGACCTGAGGGTGGTTTTGGAAACTCCCTGAACTTTCAGTTGTTGTCAGAAGTGAGGGTGATCTTGTGTGGACTGTTCTCCCTAACTGTACACGTGGCTAAACTATTGCAGTGGCATACCATTGATACTCATTTGAACTCTGTTTTTTTCATTTAAACCAGAAATTACTCCATGTTAGTTCATAGACCTTATCCTTATTCTGTTATAGCTTCATTCATTGTGCGGATGAACCATAGTTTATGCAACCACTGCCCTATGTATGGGCATTTAGTTTGTTTCCAGTATTTTGCAATTACAGTGTTGCAGTGAATAACCATGTACTATGTATTTTCATTATTATTGGAGATGTATCTTCAGGGTAAATTCCTAAAAGTGGAGTTGTTGGATTAAAAGGTGAATACTTGTATGGTTTTGTTAGATATTACCAAATTCCCCTCCAAAATGACTTTATCAGTTTGTATTCCCACCAACCAGCAAAGTATGAAAGTTTTTTTCTCCCACCAGCAAAACGTGTTGCTATAACTTTTGCCAAATTTCTTTGAGGTAAAATTGACGTATAATATTATATTAGTTTCAGGTGTACAACATAATGGTTTAACATTTGTATACATTGCAAAATAATTACAATAAGTCTAGTTAAATCCGTCACCATACATAGCTCCCCACCCCCCCAAATTTTTTTTCTTGTGATGAGGGCTTTACTTTTAGCGGCTTTCAAATATGCAATACAGTATTATTAACTATAGTCACCATGCTGTACAGTACATCGCCATGAATGACTTGTTTATATGTTTATTTATGGAGGTTTGTACCTTTGACTCCTTTCACCCATTTTGCCTATCTCCCAAGCCCCCTTGACAATTTTTTAATGAATGAAGTTGAACATCTTTACTTATGTTTAAGGGCCATTTAAAAATCTTTATTTGTGAATTGTTTCATTATGTCTTTTTCCCATTTTTCCATCAGCCTTTTCCTTTATCCCTCAATTTAAGATATTAAATATTAGTAATATTAGCCCTTTACTTTCTGTTGAGTTTTTCATTTTTGCTATTTTAAGTGTCCTAAGCTCCTTTATTTTTTTAGCTGTTCCTTTAAAAAAAAAAAATCCCATTCTTTTTTTCCCCAGTGGATGTAATATTTTCTTCTTTGAGGATAGCGTTGGGGTTTGTTTTCTTCTCTCTTTTTTAAAAAAAATTGTGGTAAAATATACATTACATAAAATTTACCATTTAAATCATTTTTAGGTGTACAGTTCAGTGGCATTAAATACATTCATACTGCTGTGCAACCATCACCACCATCCATCCTGAGACCCATTTTAATTTTCCTGAACTGAAGCTCTTCACATTAAACAATAACTTCCCTTCTCCCCCCTCCTCAGGTTTTTTTTTTTTTTAATTTTTTTTTTTTAATTTTACTTATTTATTTATGGCTGTGTTGGGTCTTCGTTTCTGTGCGAGGGCTTTCTCTAGTTGTGGCAAGCGGGGGCCACTCTTCATCGTGGTGCGCGGGCCCCTCACTATCGCGGCCTCTCTTTTGCGGAGCACAGGCACCAGACGCACAGGCTCAGCAATTGTGGCTCACGGACCCAGTTGCCCTGCGGCATGTGGGATCTTCCCAGACCAGGGCTCGAACCCGTGTCCCCTGCATTGGCAGGCAGACTCTCAACCACTGCGCCACCAGGGAAGCCCCCTCCTCAGGTTTTGTAAGTTCTCTAAATACGCTTTTGCTTTTATCTGTTTGTTTGGTCTACTTTTTAATCCCTGGAAGTGTAGTGATTCTTAGTTATGCTGTCATTTGACCACTAAGAAGTTGCTTGGAGGTTCTGAGCTTGTGGTGGGACTTGTCAGTTGTGGGGTGCACTGTGGGCCATGCTGGGCCATTCTGTGGGGGCATACCTGTACTTATGTATATTCTTGTGGATTAATCAGTTTCTCTGAAGAAGAATCTTCCAACCTCCTGCTTGGACGGGTAAGACAGACTGCCAGCGTTTATGGGAGATGAGTGAGAAAGTGTTGCGGGGTCTTATATTCAATATATAGTTCCATCTTCAAACTGTTCCTGGGATCCCCTTGTCTGCAGAACTTCCTTTCTGAAGGAGAAACTTCTAATCTTGGGTAGGGGAGGGACAGTCACCTGCTATGCAGAGTTGGGAATGGATTTGGGGGTTTCATTGCTTCTTAAACTTTGGGGTAATTGGGCCTGTGTAGTTGTGGCATCCCCAAATATCAGTATCTGGTGGTCTTTTTGAATGATCTATCCCTACCCCACCCCTTGCCCACCCCCAGAACTGACCTCCTCCTTGGGGGTATAAACTTTTCTGGGAGCTGAGTGGGGAAAGAGGTTGGGGAGGAATTCCCTATGTAAACTGATTTATCCTCCTGTTTGTACCCCTGCCCTCAGCTGTACATGATGTGCCTGACTGTTCTAGTTCATTTTCTTGAGAAAGTGAAACTTTGATAATTTGCCATGGTAGGAGAAGGGATCTTGGAGTCTAATTGCTTCTTATTCAGACTTTCAACCAGTCCTTCCTTTTTCAGCTCTCCTCCATTCCCTGACCTTCATAGGTATTGTTGCTCTTGGTTCCTGAGCCTTTCTGAGGCCCTGTAACTTGCTCCTTGGCTTCCCCTACTGCTGGCTTAGATTTCAGCTCTTTTGGCTGGCTAAGTCTGTTATCACTCGTTCATCTACTTCTTTCAGCAGTTTTATTGCTCTTGTCTCCTTTTTGGTTGTCATTGTCCTTGAGAGGTTTTGCCTTTTTTAAAACTCCATTTCTGTCATCTTAATGGAATTTGGAAAGGAAGCAGAAGTAAACATGTGTTCAGTCGTCTTCTCCCCCCGCCCCGCCCCCAGAGAAAACTGATGCACAGAAAAGTAATACAGCTTTTCGTAGTAAGTTATTAGCATGCTGAAATTAGGATATTGATTTTTTGATTCTTCTGTTCCACCTGCAGTGGCTGGTGCCTTTCTTTCTAGGCTAAAGAGCCTTCAGTAATGTTAGATCTTATTAAGTCTGAGGGGAAGTCATGTTTGTTTGTTTTTAATATTTATTTATTTGGCTGTGCTGGGTCTTAGTTGCAGCATGCGGGATCTTCTTTGCGGCCTGCGGGCTCTTAGTTGCAGCATGTGGGATCTAGTTCCCTTACCAGGGAACGAACCTGGTCCCCCTGCATTGGGAGTGCAGAGTCTTAACCACTGGACAACCAGGGAAGTCCCAAATCATGTTTGGTTTTTACTATCATTTTCATCTACCCTTTCCTGTAAGTGTGTTCCTAAAGTTCACACACACACACACACACACACACACACGTGTTGGTTCTTTTTTCTTATACTTACTTGAGAGCCAGAACCATAACTGGTTGAGAGCACCTGATAGAGTCCTGTCTCCTCATAGTCACTCAGAGAAAGCCTTTGACTGACTGACAAAGAGGAGGCTGGTCGGTCTCCCTCTTGAGGTACTGATATTGCGTGCATTTATTGACTGTCTGCCTGTGGATGACTGTACAGAGTAAAAGTCCCTGCCTTTACTTTCTGAAATTTGTTGTATGGGACTTCCCTGGCAGTCCAGTCGTTAAGACTTCGCCTTCCAATGCAGGGGGTGTGGGTTCTATCCCTGGTCAGGAAGCTGAGATCCCACATGCCTTGTGGCCAAAAAACCAAAACATAAAACAGAAGCAATATTGTAACAAATTCAATAAAGACTTTAAATATGGTCTACATCAAAAAAAATCTTTAAAAGAAAATTTGTTGTATGGAACAAATTGTTTTGATGTGAACTCAGTCTTAAATGGTGTCTGGTCCCCTCTCCCTTCTCTATCCTTCATTTTACAAATGAGAACACAGAATTTGGGTGACTTGCTTAAAGTCACTTAGCTAATGAGAAACAAGGCCAACACTTAGAAATTCTCTCCTGACTCCCTGCCCTTTCTGCTTCATCAAAAACTGGCTGCATATTGGGAAATGATTCTTGAAACTTGTTTCTATCAGAGGCAGGTACAGCAAATGGGGTCATGTTGGAGCACTCATGTCTTCCCTTATCTCTCATTTTCATTGTGGGGAAAACCTTGATCAGGTAGGATTTCATTATGTCTGATAGTATAAATTGAACTTCATATGCTTTTTTCAATTTTCTAATGTATATTGTTGTGAATATATCTTTATGACCTTATTTTTAGGGTAGAAATGTAAATTATCTTTCTCTTCTTTACAGGTGCATTCAGATCTCATTATGCATCAGAAAAATGAAAAAACAGAGGAAAATCCTATGGAGGAAAGGAATCCACTTAGCCTTTTCTGAGAAATGGAATACTGGGTTTGGAGGCTTTAAGAAGTTCTACTTTCACCAACAGTTGTGCATTCTGAAAGCCAAGTTGGGAAGGCCAGTTACTTGGAGCAGGCATTTAAGGCATTTCCAGTGCAGAAAGAAGGCCCTTCAAATCCAGAAAACGTGGATCCAGGATGAACCCCTTTTTGCTAAGACAAAGTCCAATGTGGCTGTTCAGAATCTTAGCACTTTGTCCTCTAAAGTGAAAGGAAAGGACACTAAACACTTCATTTCCTCCTCAAGGACCTTCCTGAAACTCCAAGCAGAGAAGTTGCTATCATCAGCAAAGAACTCTGATCATGAATACTCTGGAGAGAAAAGTCTCTTGAAGGCAGCCACTGACATACCAGCAAATAGTGTTTTAAGTCAGGCCAGTGGTCACAGACCTAGGACGGAGCCACAAGCTTCTGATCCTCCTATGAAGTTCAATGGGGAGAGCCAGAGTCCAGGTGAGAGTGGCACAATTGTGGTCACCTTGAGCAACCATAAGAGAAAGCGCTTTTGTTATGGCTGCTCCCGAGGGCTGGAGCACCACAGGAATGGGGGACCCCTGATTCCAAGAAAGTTCCAACTTAATCAACATAGAAGAATAAAAGTATCTCCTCATATGATGTATGAGAAATTATCCATGATTAGATTTCGGTACAGGATTCTCAGATCCCAGCACTTCAGAACAAAAAGCAAAGTTTGCAAGCTAAAAAAAGCCCAGCAAAGCTGGGTGCAGGTCACTGGGGACCATCAAGAGACCCTTAGGGAGAACAGTGAGGGTGGCAGTTGCAGCTCATTCCCTTCCCCAGAACCTAAAGACCCTTCTTGTCGGCATCAACCATACCTTCCAGATATGGACAGCAATGCTGTGGTGAAGGGAAAGAACTCTCATGTGCCTGATGGCCACACTAAAGGAAGCCCTCTCTTGGGCAAGGAGCTTAGTTTAGATGAAGCATTCCCTGACCAACAGAATGGCAGTGCCACATACATCTGGGACCAGTCACCCTGTTCCTCTCCTAAGTGGGAGTGTACAGAGCTGATTCATGACATCCCCTTACCAGAACATCATTCTAATAACATGTTTATCTTGGAAACCGAGAGAGAAGTTATGGCTCTGGGTCAGGAAAATCGGACAAGTACTGTCAATGATGACAGAGTAAAACTGTCAGTGTCTGGGGCAGATCAATCTGTGAGTAGTGTAGATGGGCCTGTGTCCGAAGAGACTGTTCAGAATGAGAGCTCATGCCAGATGGATGAGGATGGATCTTTCAAGCAGAACATTCTTAGTTCTAAGTTGCTGGACCACCCTTACTGTAAAAGTCCACTGGAGGCTCCTCTGACGTGCAGTGGACTCAAACTAGAAAATCAAGTGGGAGGTGGGAAGAACAGTCAAAAAGCCTCTCCAGTGGATGATGAACAGCTGTCAATCTGCCTTTCTGGTATGCACTCTTCCTTTATTCTCCCCCAATCTCCGGCCCACACCTGCTGTCCATTATCCTTTCTAGGAGAGTCCTATTTGGTCCTTCCCCACGTGGATTTCCCTTTAAGCAATTAGACATTCTTTTATATTGCTGTATTATATAGATGTTCCATAGTTTAGTTAGTTTTTTTTTTTTTTTTTGATCTTCCAAATATCTGGACATTTAATTATATAATATAAAAAAATCATATTCATTAATATCACCACTGATCTTACGAAAATAATCTTTAAGAAGTTTAGTTAGTTTTTGATTGACGGACACTTGTGTTGCTTTTAGTTGTTTCCCTCTAAAAACAATGGTGCAGTGGAATTACTTCTTTATACTTTTATGGTTGTTTTTGTAAGTTAAATTCCTAGTAGTAGAAATGATGGTGGAAGGATACTCACACTTAAAATTTTAAGAGAATTGTTAAATTGCCCTCTAAAAAGTTAAACCCGTTTGCATTTGCTAAAGTTTGCTAGTCTCATAGATCACAGGAGAGTTCTTTGTTTTAATTTGCCTTTTTAAATTTAAAGTTTGAACATCTTTTTCTATCTTTGCCATTGTTTGTTTGTATATAATTTTACTTTGCCTTTTTCTCTATTGGATTGTTTATATTTTACTTATTTAATATATGAGAAGCTCCTATGTACCATTGTTGGCTCTAAGAATGTGGCAACAAACAGGATACACTGATTCCTACCCTCATGGTCCTTAGCATCATTATACTTTTTTTTTTATTTTATGAGAATCACTATAAAGTTATAATGTAAATACATTTTTTAAATGTAAAAAGGCATAAAATTTCCTTTATAGACAACTTCTCATTTATCTGCCATGTAATGTGAAATGTGCCTGTAATAAAATAAGTATGATTCCTGTGACAGAATAGAGCCAGATAAAATGCACCATTAAGAAAAACATGCATACGAGACTATGAATTCTACTGAGGACAAAGGCCATTACTTTAAATACTTTTAAATTCTCGAGTTCCTGATAGGGTTCTCAGAACAGAGTTTCTTGGTTAATGAATAACAAATTGATTTATTGGTTAAATTAGCAACTATGGAGCTTCCTGACAACAATATAAAATTAGTGGATAATTCACCAGAAACTGGCTTCTAGATTTTCATTTTAGTTACTACTTTGAAACAACATAATTTAGTACCAAAGGTTTAAACACCCAGTATAATTGCTAGACTGTGAAATCAGCATTATTTATATCTCATCAGCTATACAAAACTCATCATTTTTTCTTTCGAAAACGGTAGTAGAAATCCCAAAGAATAAGGGAGAAACTACTAATTAAAGGTCATGTTTACTAATCTAGCACCATAATTCCATTCTCAGGACCTCCCAAGTGGCTGGAAGGAGGAAGGGAAGAAGTGAGGATGTTGGAAAAGTAAGGGTTGTTCTTAACTTGTGGCCCCATTTGTGCTGTAAGGCAATGCAGGGTCTAGCAAAGAAGAAAATTGCTGAGGCTGGAGATGAAAACAAAAGCTTTTGGTTCAGATGGTAAAGGAGGCCCTCAAGAACAGTAGAATCAGTTTATCCAGGAGGCAGTGCTAGAGTCGGCCTCATGAACTAGGGGGTTTCTTCTTGGCGTCCACGTCCTTTTTAATTTCTCCAAGTATGTCATAGTTCTGAGCCAGATACATTCCCACCACATTGCCAAGAGTAAATCCAAGCAGGAACTGGAGCATAGTGTCGGTAAGGAGGGCTCGAAGGGCAGCTGCAGCTCCTTGGGCCGTCCGAGCCTGCCTCCCCCGGCCTAGTTTTAAAGATGTTAAATTAAATTTTGGTAAAAGCCCTCAGTACCCCGACTTTGTGTATGACATTTTTGCTTAACAGAAAATTTCAATTCTTACATAGTAAAATTTATTTGTCTTTACTTTATGGCTTCAAGTTTTTACATAGTGCTTTAAAGTCTTGTCAAAATCTACCCCATGAAGTCATTTTGTATAAACACTTCTGGAAGACAATATGGCAGTAT
Source organism: Balaenoptera ricei (assembly GCF_028023285.1). Classification (NCBI taxonomy): domain Eukaryota; kingdom Metazoa; phylum Chordata; class Mammalia; order Artiodactyla; family Balaenopteridae; genus Balaenoptera; species Balaenoptera ricei. The sequence continues at coordinate 89,020,222 of NC_082642.1, read as the reverse complement.
CAGTCTTTGACCCATTCCCCTTCTTGCAATTTAGCCAAGATATAAAAGAGTACAAATATACTTGTACAGGGACATTACTTATAGTATTGTCTTGGTAGTAAAACACTGAGGACAACCAAAGCAAGTGTTTTTATGGACCTGTAAGTTACGGCATATCCAGGCAGTATACCATGAAGCTATTAATAAATTTGATTTATATCTTGATACTGACCACTGTCTGTATAAAGTGGAAAAAGCAGGTTGCAAAACAGAAGGAGGCCGTTTTATTAAAAGATACATGTACACATAATGAGTACGTGTATATATGTGTGCACATGCATTTGTATAGGACATATCTGGACAGATATATCAAATTGTTATAAATGGCTTTTTCTGGGGAGTTAGGAGAGTTACTTCTTGGTGGTTTAAACAATTCTGAACACTTTGTTTTTTCAACCATTAAGTATGTATAAAAAACTTTTCCCCACAAAATGACAAAGTACAGAGTCCTAGAAAATCTTTTTTTAAAAATTTCTATTGTTTATACTGTCCTAGAATGAAGACAAATTTTCCTACTATGAGGTTAGCAGAACCATGATACATAAATCTGAAAAAGTTAGCATTTACCCACAGATACCAATTAACTTACAAATATATATGTAGCACTTACAAAAAAAGTTGATAAATTGACTATGTCCTATAGTAAAACTGTAGCATAATGTGAAGACAAGAATTTTTTACAGAATTCACATTTCGTGATCTGTAATGTAGTTATTTTAATAGGCTGAAAGAGAAAAATCATGGTATCTCAGCAAGTACTGAAAGCCTGATAATAAAGCTTAGCTTCCTTTGTGTTTAAATCTCTTTGAAAACTAGGAATAAAGAAAACTTCCTTCACTTAGTAAAGAATATCTGTCGGAAACCAATAGTAGGTTTAAGAGGATGAAGTAAGCCCATGGAACCTCTTCTTCCTCCTACCAAACCCATAGAAATTATGAAAAATATATTTAAAACATATGTATCTCTATACTCAAAAACAAGGAGAGTTTTGGTAGATCAAAAACTGAGAAACTAACAAGGCATAAAGTAGAGGGAAGATGCAGAGGGGAGCCCCAGTGACAGAAGGAAGATTAGTGCAGGAAAATGGTGCAACACTGAGGGTGTACCATTTCTGGAGATGGTGGAGAGGAAAGGGGAGACCCATGGTAAAAGACTGAGTAGTTGGAAAATCTCCACAAAAGCATCTCTCCCTGCTTGTGCCATTATCAGCAAGGAGGATATTTGCTATCAAGCTGAAATTTCTCCCCCCACCCCAATTTTATTGAGATATAATTGACATATAGCACTGAAATTCTAAGAATAGGAGATTGGTGTGGAGAGACAGGACATTCCCCTCTCCTCCTGCCCCATTACTTATAACGCCTGGCAAGAATGAAGAACAACCCTTTCCAGAAGAACAGTTTTGGGGGTTCTTAGCATCCCCACATTGAAAATAGTTCAAGGCAGAGCAAAAGCTACTGCCCATCACAGCCTTCCCTCCACCCGCAAGTTATTCAAGTAGAGATGAGCCTATAATCTATCACCAAACATCTGGGGAAAGCCAACACAATGGAAGAGACAAATTGAACTAAACTCGAGTAATCAAGATTAATAGAGCAGTCAGAATAGGAATTAGTATAGGACGATCAGCATGGTATATGCTCCCTTAATTGACTTTGTAGTGTTAGCCAGTATTCTCTGGTGTCCTGAATGCTGGCTCTTCTCTAATATAACTGCACATTATGCTCATTTTGTATTTATATATTTATTAAGAGCCTATCGTACTTATCAAAATTTACTTTTGTGTTTCATATTTTTATCAAATATTGCATAAACTGATGCAGTATTTGTTCAGAAAGTTACTCCCTTCAAAACCAAGTTGAATGCTTTGCAATAACAGTAGTGTTATGTTTGTACAAGACAACTTTAAAAAATTTCAGGGAGGGTAGGAAAGTCTAGGATTCTGTACTCAGATTAGCTGTTTTGGAAGGAAAAGAAATAGATTCCTGTATCACAATATGTTCCAGGTGGATTGAAAAGTTAACTAATTAGAAACAAATACAGATAAACAAAAACTTGTACACAAATATTCATAGCATCATTATTCATAATAACCAAAAAGTGGAAAAAACCTAAATGTCCATCAACTGATGAATAGATGAATAAAATTTTGGTATATCTATACAATGGAATGTTATTCTGCCATAAAAAGGAATGAAGTACTGATATATTTCAGTTTGGGTGAACCTTGAAAACATACTAAGTGAAAGAAGTCAGGCACAAAAGGCTGCATACCATATGATTCTATCGATTTGAAATGTTCAGAGTAGGCAAATACATAGAGATAAAAAGTAGATTAATGGTTGCCAGGGGGTGGGGAGGGGGGGAATAAGGAGTGATTGCTAATACATACAAAGTTTTTTTGTGGAGTGATGCAGATGTTCTGGAATTAGGTAATGGTAATGGTTATGGTTGTACAACTCTGAATATATAAAAACCCACTGAATTGTAGACTTTTAAGAGGATGAATTTTGTGGTATGTGAATCATAGCTTAAGCTGTTAAAAAAAAAAGAACATGAGACCATTTTTATAATCTCATATTGATAAGACATTTTAAAGCATGATAGGAAACTCAGAAGCAATAAAAATATACCAATTTGACTCCATAAACATTAAAATCTCATAAATATAGATAACCAAATTCATAAGTGAAAATCTGCAAGTTTTAGTGTCCTTTGACCCAGAAATTTGAAAAGTTTTTTGGTTTTTAATTTTTGGCTTGCGGGATCGTAGTTCCCTGACCAGGGATCAAACTCTTCCCCTCGGCAGTGAAAGCACGGAATCCTAACCACTGGACTGCCAGGGAGTTCCCTCAGAAATTTGAATTTTAGCAAGTGTGTTCTAAGGAAACACTAGAACAAGGATATATTGAGGGTTTTAATTGTAACATTATTTAGAGAGCTAAAAATTAACAACTTAAATGGTCATCAGCAGGGAATTGGTTAAAATATGGCAGATCAATTTAATGGACCACTAGATTGTTTTGAATTGACTTAGGGAAAAAAAATTCATGTATTAAATATAAAAAAGCAGCTTCCAGAAGAGTGAGTATAGTTTGCTACTTACATGTTTAAGACATACATGTTCATTAGGGCATAAAAGTTCTAAAGGAATTATGGGGTGGCTGCCACTTTATTTTAAAATGTTTATGGTCATGTATTGATACTAGAATAAATACTTAAAGCTTGTTCCCATTTCAAGTTTATAAAAATATTCAGCCCTATTTTCTAGACTATTAATGTGTTATTTTTACATGTAGGTGTTTGGAAAAAAGTAAAGATGGATTCCTACATTCTTTACACCAAAATGAATTTCAACTGTGAACGAAAGATTTACTTGGTAGTTCTAATACTATTTTTTTTTTAATTTTTATTTATTTATTTATTATTTTTGGCTGTGTTGGGTCTTCGTTTCTGTGCGAGGGCTTTCTCCAGTTGCGGTGAGTGGGGGCCACTCCTCATCGCGGTGCGCGGGCCTCCCACCGCCGCGGCCTCTCGTTGCGGAGCACAGGCTCCAGACGCGCAGACTCAGCAGCTGTGGCTCACGGGTCCAGTTGCTCCGCGGCATGTGGGATCCTCCCAGACCAGGGCTCGAACCCGTGTCCCCCGCATTGGCAGGCAGACTCCCAACCACTGTGCCACCAGGGAAGCCCCTATTTATTGATTAATTCATCTTTTCCCCATGATTATGAGATGCTGCCTGCCATTCGGATTCCTATCTGGTTGGTTTCTCTGTTTCTGTGATAGCACTATTCTGCTTCAATCACTGTTATTTGGTTTTATAATTTGATGGGAGTAGGCCCTCCTTCTCCTCTTCTCTCTTGCCCCTGTTCACCTCTCCTCCTTAATCTTTTTCAAAAATTTCTAAGAATTTCTCACATTTTTGTCCCAAGGTGAATTTGGATTTGTTTTTTCAATTAAACCAATGAACAAACGGTGGCTTTTGATTGGTATTGCATTACATTTAATAGACTAATTTAGGGAAAATTGCATTCATTTTAATATGGAGTTTTCTTGTCTAAAAAGCAAAGAATTACTCCATTTATTGACCTGTGTCCCTTACTAGAATTTGGTAGTGCTTTTCACTTGTTTAATAAGTTTAATAAACTTAAGCACATTCCTTAAGTTTATTCTTAGATATTTTGTGCCTTTCTTATTTTTGATGGGACCTTTCTGACATATGTATTGTATCTTGTTGGAGAACCAAGTGGTTGCATTTCATATGTGCACAACGCATTGAACCCCTTTCCACTTTCAGGGTGGGATGTGATCCAAGTGACCCATATCAGTTGTTGCAAGAAAAAGCTGTCTAACACAGTTGGTTTAACATGATGAGTAATTTAACTTCTAAAAAACACCTCAGTTTTTGTTTTTCACATTATTACCTTTTGTACTTACAGGATGGAATATAATTTGAACTCTAATTTTTCGTTTTGTTTTTTCCTAATATTTTATCCTTTGTTTCTTGGTCATACTAAAATTTTAGTACTTTTGGAATAAAAGAAATTGTATATTCCAAATGCATTTTCCTTTTTGATTCATTGGTTTGGTGAAAACAAGCGGGTAAATAGTGAATTTAACTCTCATTTTATTTTTTTATTTTTATTTTTTGGCTGAGCCCTGCAGCAAGTGGGATCTTAGTTCCCCAACCAGGGATCGAACCACTGCCCCCTGCAGTGGAAGCGCGGAATCCTAACCACTGGACCACCAGGGAATTCCCTAACTCTAATTTTAAGAAGTCTGTTTTTTGGGTTACTCTTGGCCCATGGGTATTAGAAGGGAAAGGTAAAATGAAGAACTAAGTTGTTTTGTAGAGAAGAGATAATAGATATTTCCTGCATTGGAGCTGGCATAGACGTTAACGGCTCAGTTTCTGTTGTCACATAACCTACGGTCAGAACCTGATTTCTGCCATATGCTAGTTAAGGGTCCTTGGGGAAGTTATTTAACCTCCTTAAGCCGCCTGTCTCCATTTTTAAAGTAGGGATACTGTGTAACACATAGGATAGTTATAAGGATGAAACGAGGTATGCTAGTGCTTGGCTTATGAGTGGTTGTTTTTTTTTTTTAATTATGTATTTATTTTTGGCTGCATTGGGTCTTCGTTGCCGTGCGTGGGCTTTCTCTAGTTGCGGAGAGCGGGGGCTACTCTGTTGTAGTGCACAGTCTTCTCATTGCAGTGGCTTCTCTTGTTGTGGAGCACGGGCTCTAGGCACGCGGGCTTCAGTATGAGTGCATTTTAACTGTTGTTTACTTCTGGTCCTAGTGAGATAATGGTGTGCATCAGTGAGACATTGTCATTAGGGTTCTCCTTGAAGATCCAGGTAGGGCTTTTCTACTGCATTACCAATCCATGTTTATCATCTGAAAGTGAAAACAAAAATATGGATAAGAGGAAAAAAACATAACAACTTAAACATAACAACTTAAAATCCCCCAAACACTGCCGTCCAGAAATAACATTGTTAACATAACAAGGACACTTCTTGTTACAAGTTTGGAATTGGGTCCATATTCGCTTGGTAGAAGAGATTGCGTTCTTATTTGAAGAGTCTCAATTAAGGTTGCTGGGCCTAAAGTTTAACTTTGTGTTATTAGGGGCAATATTTTTGTATAAAACTTGTTCCTTAAATGCAGTTTCTCAAATGTTGGGAATCCTTATCTTCTGTTTGGGTCCATTCTCCCACGTAGACACAAGACTGCGCTTAGACAACTGTAAGATATGATATAGTAAACGCTGTCGGCAAACAGGCCGAACGGATTCCTAGTTTAGAAGCCCCAAGTCATCATCTCCTGCTCTGACTAAACTGGAACATGGGACTCCCTTTCTGTCTTCTGTATGCCTAAAGCCTAGACCAGGAGCAGACATAAGCAAGCAACTCTTTACTTACTTACTCTTACTATACTGCTTACTATACTCTTAAGCCTTTCAAATTGGGAGTCACTCTGGTGGGAGACTAACAGGAGGAAAATAGGTTTTTCACACATTTGTCTGCTCCTCCCGCATACAAAACACTCTATTTCCAGGATAGTTACTGTGTTGTAATCATTCCTCTCCGTTTTATATAGATACTTAGCAGAGGCCATTCTTGAAGTTAGAAAGGGGGCTGGGTAAAATAAGTGACTAACAGTCCTCATTTTTTCCATCTTAACTCGGTGGACTTAACTGTCAGACCGATGGTTAGCCAGACTGTTGCTCTCCCCACTCAGCATCAGTGGATAGCCTAAGTCATATCTCCACTTCTGTGAGCCTCTAAGCCTTCCCTCAGCTTCTTTGTAGTTACTTAGAAATAATGGCCTGGTTTTATTTCCTAGAATATTTTTAGGTATATTTCTTCAGTGGGTCCTCTTGGAAACCATTAAAATGCATATACCTATTACTTAAGTTGACGTAAAGACTAGCCTGTATCCTGGCCAAGAAGTCATTCTTTAATTCTGTTTCCTCTTTTAAAACATGCCTCACCAGCTGTTATCCAGTTAAGCTCACTTCATAGGGTTAAGCTCACTGCATAAGGTTAAGCTCACCTCTTAGGGTTATGCAGTATCATGAGTGTTAAAATAACTGTCAAATTGTATGATATTAAAAATGCCTTAGTATATGTCCCTTGTTATGAGATGTGAAATTTCACACCTTTATCAAATAATAAATACAATGACAGTGATCTCAACAATTCTCTCTAATTGTGATTAAAAAAAAAATTATTTATTTATGGCTGTGTTGGGTCTTTGTTTCTGTCCGAGGGCTTCCTCTAGTTGCGGCAAGTGGGGGCCGGCCACTCTTCATCGCGGTGCGCGGGCCTCTATCGCGGCCTCTCTTGTTGCGGAGCACAGGCTCCAGATGCGCAGGCTCAGTAATTGTGGCTCACGGGCCTAATTGCTCCGCGGCATGTGGGACCTTCCCAGACCAGGGCTCGAACCCGTGTCCCCTGCATTGGCGGGCAGACTCTCAACCACTGCGCCACCAGGGAAGCCCTCTAATTGTGATTTTTAAAAAGATAATTTCTTCAGTTACCAAATGTGATAGACACACTTAACTAGGTGATTAACCCTTTAGGTTTTACCTTTGGGAGATAGGATTCTTCTCCAAGGTTAAGATACTGAAAAATGTCAGTCTTTAGTTTCAGCTATCCATTTTCTAACAATGCATCAGTAGCTTAAAAATCCAATGTGAAATGATGCCTTAGAGCATTTCTCTCTAGATTGGAATGGAGAGGGCCTGATCCGTTTAATTTTTTTTTTTTTTTTTTTTACAAAGTATAACTTTTAAAAGATTTCTTTTTATAATGCATTTAGTAATGTAGGTTAAATGTACATTAAGTGTTGTGTATAGGTTAAGTAATGGGACAATGACTTTGCTGAAAATGGCTTTTCCATCTTAATTTTTCTTTCTTCCTTTATTTAGGATTCCTAGATGAGGTTATGAAGAAGTATGGCAGTTTGGTCCCACTCAGTGAAAAAGATGTCCTTGGAAGATTAAAAGATGTCTTTAACGAAGACTTTTCTAATAGGTTTGTCAATGATGCTTAAGTTAAGCCATTGAAAAGAAAATTATTGGTTTATATGACTTTTCTCTTGATTTAAAAAAAAAAGATACTTAGCAATAAACTGAGTTGAACTTTTGTTTCGTGGTTTTTTTTTTTTTTTACTTTTTCTTTCAAAATATTTCTGTTTCAGAAAACCTTTTATCAACAGGGAGATAACAAACTATCGGGCCAGACATCAAAAATGCAACTTCCGCATCTTCTACAATAAGCACATGCTGGATATGGATGATCTGGCAACCCTGGATGGTCAGAATTGGCTGAATGACCAGGTTAGTGTATTGTATATTCTCAGCATGGAAGTTGCAGAGGATATTGGACAATAAAATGTAATTAATAACCTCTAGGTTGGCCTCACAATTATCTTTTGGAATCAAGGATTCTTTAGTACTTACTGAAGTGACTCATTCACTAACCCAGTACAGTATTGGAAAGGTTTGATTACTGTTAGCAGTAGCAATGTGTTATTCATTCTGAGTGGATGTTCTGAATTGCATAGGGTTATTAGTGAGCTTGTTTTATGTTGACTTTTTATAGGTCATTAATATGTACGGTGAGCTGATAATGGATGCAGTCCCAGACAAAGTAAGTGAAAACTTTCTCTTTAGGAGAAAGAGTCCTTGTGTATTAAAGGAAGAAGCTTTTTTTTTTAACTTTATGTAATTATTTGATATTTCTTAGATTTTTAAAAGGAGGTTTTTGTCTTGATATGTGCTAGGATTGCGCATTAGGTCTATAAAATCATTTCAGCATAAGAAAGTCATGATGCCAGTGTTTTCCTGCTTATTTATTTCAGAATGGGTGTGTTTTTTGATACCTTGAGGAGGCTTTTATTTTCTTTAGTGGGGAGATGCACAAAAAGGACTATTGGCTTTGAGTTTTTAAATTTAACTTAAAAAAATTTTAACTTAATGTATTACTCCCTTTAAAAATGTAGTAAAGTAGTATTCATCTTCACTTTTTCTTGGATTAATCTTTGGTACTCAGTTTAAATACAAACTAACCCCCCTTAAACTCTAAAATTCCCTCAAGAGCTTAGTTACTATTTTTTAAAATTTAATATATTAAATTTTCTTTCTGATTACTCACATTGCCTGATGGGCAGCCTTTAATTTCAACAAGCAAAACCTTTCCAAGTACTTTATAAACTTTTATAAATCTAATAATTTAAACAGGTAAATATAATGAATCTCAGGTTCCAACACTTTATTAATATAGACAAAATGTCATAACTTTCCACTTAAAATCAAAAATCTGCTATACATTTTAAATTGATATCATGAAGCTAATCTGTCAGATTCTCTATTTTTTCAAATTCTCTTAATCATGAGAAATCTAAACATACACCTGTATGTTTAGATTTAAACACCAGATGATTTTTAACATAAAAGTATTAATTTCAAGAGTATAATTTCCCTTCATTACCACTACATTTAATTCTAAACCTTCATTGGATGAAAAGGACACCTAACCAAGGCCGTGGTTCTCAAAGTATAGTCTCCAAACCAGCAGCATCAGCATCACCTGGGAATTTACTAGGAATGCAGAGTTTTGGATCCAGCCCACACCTACTAAATCAGAAACTGGAGGTGGGGCCCAGCAGTCTGTGTTTTAACAAGCCCTGCAGATTCTGAAGGACTCAAAGTTTGAGGATTACTGTCTAGAGATAGCTACTACAAGCCTTTTTTATTGATATCTTAAACTGTGTGATTCTCAAAACAAATGTGCATCAGAATCCTCAGAAAGCAGATTGCTGAGCCCTACCCTCACAGTTTCTGCTTTAGTAGGACTGGAGTGGGGCCTGAGAATTTCCCTTTTAACAAGTTCCCAGGTGATGCTGATACTGCTGGTCTGATGACCACACCCTGAGAACCTCAGCATTAAGGGCTTTTATCATCTCAAGTTTTATCATCTCAAGTGAGTCAAAGTTACTGAGTGAACACTTTAAGACCATAGTATGTTTACTGTCTCAGGTGAGCTGATACTCATTTATAAGCCAGAATTTTGAAAAAGCCAAGGATGCAGGACATGATGCTACATACGACTAGGGTAATTTTTTCAGTGCTAGAAGTGTTCATGCTAAAGCCTTTTTATAGTTGTTATGACTATAGGAGTCTCCAAATCCACATCCTTCAGATGGGGTTAGTTCTGTACTCCACATCCCTTGAATTCAAAGTAATTGTTACCTGATTCTTTCATAGCCTCTTTCAACTTTATCACCTGATTTGACGAGATTTATCAGGTTGCTTCTTTACTTGATTGGATTCAGGTAATTTATTTACTGCCCCATTCCAGTTCTGACTATAGACCAACCACATCTGTAAGGTCATCCTAATGAAAATTTGGAACAGTCTTCTTTGAACTGGTTAATGTATGTTTTGGTCATTATTTTTAAGAAGAAACTTTTCCTCATTTTATGGTCCATCTTTCAGGGATTTTAAAATTTCCATTTTCTTGTGAAGTTAAGTCTTGGCACAGCTTAATATAATCTGAGTGCTTGTATTTGATGTCTTTCTAGGTTCACTTCTTCAACAGCTTTTTTCATAGACAGCTGGTAACCAAAGGATATAATGGAGTAAAAAGATGGACTAAAAAGGTATTCTCTTTATTTCTTTTTTTTTTTAATTTCTTTTTTATTCTAAATTTGAAATGCAGATGATAAGCCACTTTGAGTGGAAGGATAACTTTATTGCCAATTATGATGTTAATTAGAAACAGGCTTTTTAATGTAAGTTTTTTTTGTTTCTTTGAATCTTTATTTTTTTTATCATCATCATTTGATTATGTTTATTTTTAAATTTTATTTATTTTTATAGATCTTTATTGGAGTATAATTGCTTCACAATACTGTGTTAGTTTCTGTTGTACAACAAAGTGAATCAGCCATATGCATACGTATATCCCCATATCCCCTCCCTCTTGAGCCTCCCTCCTACCCTCCTTATCCCACCCCCTAGGTCATCGCAAAGGAATCTTTTTGCTTGAAAGACAAGACACTAGTAAAATTCTTGAGTCTATTCAGTTGATTGGAATCTGCTATAATAGAAAGCACTGGATTGGAAGTTCTTGGTTCTGACATTGCTATTAGCTTGCTGTACAACTTAGGCAAGACACTTAATTTGGGCTTCAGATTGCTTATTTATAAAACAAAATGATAAATTAGAGCAATCCCTAAGGTACTTTCCAACCTTAATTTCTCTCAGTATTCATTGACTATGTCAGAAACATTATTTTAAAAGCCTATTTATATTCTATTTTTGATATTTTGAAATTACCAACAAGTTCAAAATCCACAGTCATAGGTCTAGAGATACTGTAACTTTTCACTTTTTATACTGGATGGGTTAGAGAAATTAGGAGTTAAGTCTTGTTTTACGTAGTTGTGGGTGGAAATAATTTTTTGCAAAGTACAAACACCTGATTGAACATTGCTATATAGGTAATATGTTCAAGGCATCATCAGTAGTGGCAAGATAACTAAATGTGGTTGAAGAGTGCACATCTGGGGAAATAGATATAACGAACCCAGGATTCAGACCTGGGTTCAGATCCTTTTTTTTTTTTTTTCACACACACACACACACACACACACACACACACTGTATTTTATTTTTACAAGAGATAAATAGACTGACACCAAGCATTGTAAATGGATGACCACAACAAAAGCAACAATGATTGCAATTACCAAACACGAAACACACTCATACTATGTCATAATATTGACATTCAGTCCAGTAATCCTCCACTGTAACAGCTCCTTTACTTTGCAGTGAAAATTGATTTGTATATTTTTTGCCCCTGAGTCCTTTGGGATTTTTTTTTTATTATTATTCAAACAAAGTCACAAAAATTATAATCATCCTCATCAGTTCACTCAGTCCCATGTAATTAATTTGTTTTTTTTTTTAATCTTGATCTTTTGTTAGCACTTTTATGAGTTCATCAGTTTTCCATTAGAGTTCTGAAAATGCTTACTCATTCAGTTCAGCAGTATAGTCAGTTACCAGAAACCTGTACTTGTCAGAGTCTTTTCCATAAATTCCTTGAAGATGAAAGCCTATTATAGGAACGTATTTGCAAAAGCATCAGAGTACACCCAGAACTGTCTGTAAATGACAAAAGACTTAAAAATGACCACGGTTAAAGATTTGATGAAAGTTCATAATAATGCAATTGACAAGGAAATTTAGTTATTTCTGAGATATACATTTTAAAGTAATAACTAGAATTATGACTTATAACATTATACCAGAACATATAAGATTTTTTGGGTTCAGATCCTGGTTCAGCCACTTAACTGGTTTTAAGACCTTGGGCAAATTACTTAATTCCTTTAAGCTTCAGTTTCATCATCTATAAAATAGAAATATCAGTTTTATTTATCTTGTGAGGATTAAATGAGATAATGCATGTAAACCACTAAGTACATGATAAACACACATTAAGTGGTCATCATTTTTATATTATGGTAGAAGCATAGGAGAAGACTAGTGTAGCTGGAATGCAGAGCAAAGAGAGTGGCATAAAGTGGATCTGATCCAGAGATCAGGGCCTTGAGGTCTGTGTTTTGAATTTTATCCTAAATGCGTAAAAATCTGTTGAAAGGTTGTAGGTGACGACATCCAATTTGTAGTCTGCTCTGGTGGCACTGAAGAAGATGGACAAGTGTGGGAGCAAAGTTGATATGGGTAGAACAGGAGGCCACTGCAGATAGATGATACTTTAAATTAGAATGGTAGTGATGGAAGATGTACACAAATATGAGTGTGACCTAGGGAGTAAAATAACAGGACTTGGTGATGAGTAGGTTATGGGAATGAAGGAGAAGGAAGTGTGAAAGATGACTTCTGAGTATGTGGCTTGTGCCATTGGATGGGCTGTGGTGGTATTTATATTAGAAAAATTGAGGACAACTAATTAGTAGGGGATTGGTCAAATTAAAACTGTACATACATGTAATAGGATGCCACTTAACCAGGAAAAGTTACATAGCTGAGGAAAGATGATCATATGTAGTATGGATTAGAGAAAGGTTAGACAGGTATACCTTGGAGATATTGTAGGTTTGGTTCCAGACCACCACAATAAAGTGAATATTGCAATAAAGTGAGTCACTGGATTTTTTGGTTTCCCAGTGCGTATAAAAGTTATGTTTACACTATATTGTAGTCCCTTACGTTTGCAATAGCATTATGTCTAAAAAAATAATGTGCATACCTTAATTAAAAATACTTTTTTGCTAAAAAATGCTAACCATCCCCTTAGCCTTCAGTGAGTTGTAGCAGTAATATCAAAGATCATTGATCACAGATAACCATAACAAATAAAATAATAATAAAACAATTTGAAATATTGCAAGAATTACCAAAATGTGACACAGAGACATGAAGAAAACAAATGTTGTTGGAAAAAGGGTGCCAATAGACTATCTATGCAGGGTTGCCATAAACCTTCAATTTATAAAAAATGCAATATTTGCAAAGTACGGTAAAACAAGGTATGCCTTGTAAATAGCGTGGAAAAATATACACTCATGGAAGAATTCCCGAATAATAAACAACATGAGAATGAAGGAATAAAGTCAAGTATAAATATGTGAGTCATTTCATTAAATAGAATAAATTAAATTGTTCCATCCTCTGGACCCTCTCAGATTGGGTTAAATCAGAAAATCCAGCTATATGCTGTGTATAAGAAGTAAACATAAAATAATATGAAAAAGAAAGCTTGAAAGTAAAGTGACAGGTAAAGAGGTACTAGGCAAATGCAAACCAAAAGAAAGGAGTGGCAAGCAAAAAGGAGGAATAGCAGTATTAACAGCAGATGAGGTAGAATTTAAGGTGAAAAGTACACTGTATGATAAAACTTCAATACATAGGAGATATAACAATGATTACAAAAGCTAGGAGACCTTGGTAAATAGTGATAGTGGGAGACCTCTTTCATAGTTGGACAAATCTAGTAGATAAAAAATAAGATCATAAATAAAAAATAATACAACCAGTGCTTTTGGTTTAATAGATATATACTAGATCTTTATACCCCTCAAAAAGAGAATATACATTTATTCCTATATCTAAGGAACATTTGTAAAAAATTGACCATGTACTTGGCCAGAAAGAAAATTATTACACTATTCCTTAACCACAGTTCAGTTAAATTAAAAATAAATATTAAAAGATGACTAAAAAAAATCTTAATTAAAAAAATGCACTTGATATAAACCCTTGATATAACCCCTGGGTCTAAAAGAAAATAAAAAATGAAATTATATACAAACTGTCTAGAAAAGGATAGAAAGGGGAACACATCTTACCAACCACTATGGAACATAATGAAAGCTGTTTTGAGGAAAAAATAATGGCCATAAATGCATTATTATTAAAGAAAAAATGAAAGATAGAAGAATTAAGTACTCACTAAATTAGACTACATTAAGATAAATTACAGAACGACGAAGGATTTGAATGCAACAAGACAGTGAAACAGTGGAAGTACAAAGGAAATCTATAGCAGAACTTTAAAAAAATAATCTCAGAGTAGCAAAGTCCATTCTGTGTACAACTTAAAACTCAGATGACATAAAAAAAAAAAAAAAAGAATTAATTAAATTACCTAAAAGGACAAACAGTAAACTGGGAAAAAATATTTGCAATTCAAATCACAGAACTAATTATTTAAATATATAAAGTGCTTCTACACATCAATAAGAAAAAGACCTCACCAACTCAATAGAAAAATGGGTGAATGATAAGAATGAAAAGTTTTGGGACTTCCCTGGTGGCGCAGTGGTTAAAAATCCGCCTGCCAATGCAGGGGACACAGGTTCGATCCCTGGTCCAGGAAGATCCCACATGCTGCAGGGCAGCTAAGCCCGTGCGCCACAACTACAGAGCTTGCGCTCTAGAGCCCACGAGCCACAACTACTGAGCCTGCGTGCTGCAACTACTGAAGCCTGTGTGCCTAGAACCCGTGCTACTCAACAAGAGAAGCCACTGCAGTGAGAAGCCCGCACACTGCAATGAAGAGTAGCCCCTGCTCGCCGCAACTAGAGAAAACCCGCAGGCAGCAATGAAGACCCAACACAGCCAAAAATAGATAAATAAATTAATTTTTTTAAAAAATGAAAAGTTTTATAATAAAGAAGTGCTTATGATTGAGTTCTGGATGTAAGTCCTTTGTCAGATCTATACTTTTTTATTGTTTTCTCTCAGTCTGTGGCTTTTATACTTATTTCTTAAATATGTGGTGTTTTTTTTTTTGGCCACACCATGAGGCATTTGGGATCTTAGTTCCCTGACCAGGGATTGAACCAGTGCCCCCTGCATTGGGAGTGTGGCGTCTTAACCACTGGACCACCAGGGAAGTCCCTAAACATGTGTTTTGATGAATGGAGATTTTTATTTTGATGAAATCTAATTTACCATACTTTTTTCTTTTATAGTCTTGCTTTCTATATCCAGTCTAAAAAATAGTTGCCTCATATGTTTTCTTCTGACAGCTTTATAGTTTTAGGTTTTACATTTACATCTCTGGTACATCTCAGTTTTTGTGTAAGACATAAAGTAGGGATCAAGGTTCTTTTTTTTTTTCCCTCCATTGGCATTTCCTGAAAAGGCTTCTCTTTCCCACTTTAATTGCTTTGGCATCTTTGTAGAAAGTCAGTGGACCATATATGTATGGGTCTGTTTCTGGACTTTATGTTTTCTTGCATCGATCTCTTTGTTTTTATGCTAATACCACACTGTCTTGATCACTTTATCTTTACAGTTTGTCTTAAAATCAGTGTAAGTGTCCAGCTTTAGCCTTCTTTTTCCAAATTGCTTTGGCAATTCTAGGTCCTTTTGCATTTTCATATAAATTTTAGAATCATTTTGTCAATCTCTACTTTTAAAAAACTTGCTGGATTATGATTGGGATTGTGTTTAATCTGTATATTCATTTGGGGAGAATGGACATCTTAACGGTATTAAGTCTTCTAGTCCATGACATGGTATATTTTCCATTTATTTGGGTCTTTAATTTTTCTCAGCAATATTTTATAAATCTTAGTGTACAGATCTTGCACGTATTTATTTATTTGGTTGCGCTGGGTCTTAGTTGCAGCAGGCGGGATCCTTAGTTGTGGCTCACCAGCTCCTTTAGTTGCAGCACATGTGCTCCTTAGTTGCAACTTGCAGGTCCCTTAGTTGCAGCCGCTGGGCTCCTTAATTGTGGCATGTGAGCTCTTATTTTTTTTTTTTAATGTATCCCTAAGTATTTCATATTGATGAAACTGCTAAAAACAGAATTTTTAAAATGTTATCTTCCAATTGTTTGCAGTTAGTATATAGAAATACAATTGATTTCTGTAAATTGACCTTGTATCCTGTGACTTGTCAATCTCACTCACTGGTTTTAGGAGCTTTTTTGTAGATTATGTGAGAATTTCATAGAAAGTCATGTCTGTAAGTAATGACTGTTTTATTTCTTCCTTTCCAAATCGTATGCCATCTTTTTCTTGCTTTATTGCACTGGCTAGGACTTCTAGTACATTGTTTTTTTTTGTTTTTTTGTTTTTTTTAAAGAGACTGGTTTTCTTTTTTTTTTTTTTTAATATTTATTTATTTATTTATTTTTGGCTGTGTTGGGTCTTCGTTTCTGTGCGAGGGCTTTCTCTAATTGTGGCAAGCGGGGGCCACTCTTCATCGCGGTGCGCGGGCCTCTCACTATTGTGGCCTCTCTTGTTGCGGAGCACAGGCTCCAGACGCACAGGCTCAGCAGTTGTGGCTCACGGGCCTAGTTGCTCCGCGGCATGTGGGATCTTCCCAGACCAGGGCTCGAACCCGTGTCCCCTGCATTGGCAGGCAGACTCTCAACCACTGCACCACCAGGGAAGCCCCTAGTACATTGTTGAATAAAAGTAATGAGAGAGGACACCTTTGCCTTGTTCCTAATCTTAGGAGGAAAGCATTCAGTTTTTCACTGCTGTTTATGATGTCAGTTGTAGGTTTTTTGTAGATGCTCTTTATCAGGTTAAGGAAGTTCCCTCCTATTCTTAGTTTGCTGAGAGCTTTTAATCATAAATGGATGTTGAATTTTATCAAATGCTTTTCCCTATATCTAAGGAGATGATCCTGTGTTTTCTCATCTTTATTCCTTTAATGGGACCCAAACTGAAGGAGCAGCACCTAATCTTCAGACATGTCAGTCTCAGGGCCACATGATGGCTCTTGAAGTTTCAGCTTGGTCATGACATAAGTTCATTTCTCTTTACAGCGAATCATATGACTACATTTTTCCCCCTGGAAGGGGCAGTGAAGCCACATGGTAATAGGTAGTTCTGTATAATCCTCTTACAGGGAGGACACCAAATAATTGAGATCAGTAATACAATTGACCACACACATCATTCTTTTTTTTTTTTTTTGTCCCTCCTGCTGTAGCATATTCTTATTTCATCATTTTGAACTATATTTTCTACAATTTTAAAGTACTTTATGTATTTCAAGCTCTTTTCATCTCCAAATCAAGGCATTATATTTCATTTTTTCCTGTAGTTTTTGGCAATATACAACTTGTTACTGTTTCAGATATATTTCTCTTAGAAATTTAAGTACTAACTTTGAATTAGATAAGTTCCCACTACTAGCTCTCCACTTTATTATCCAAATGAGAAACCAACTTTTTTAATACATACAGAGAGGGCATAGTTCATTGAGAAAGATTTTTGTAAACAATGCGTTTTGAAAGTTCATCTTCTAATTCTACCTTATTAGCATGCCAAGCCCATGAGCCTCTCCCAACTCTTTGCCATCTAGAGTAGATAACCCCCCATTTCTCCTGAAGCTAAATCCTCTGATAACCAGAGGGCTTTGTGCCTACCTTCTTGTTTATACACAAGTCTCAATACACAGTCTCAATACACACTCCACCTGACAAGTGAAACCTTTAACCTACACATGTTGAAGAAATGTGCTCCAAACTCAGTCTTGTTTAGACATTATCTCTCAATCTAAGAAAGCCTGTTAACAACCAGACTCTTCATCATCACATCTTCTATTTTTCTACCTTAGTCACTCCACACACGTCATTCTTAATTACATATATGTAATAAGGTTGTGTGTGTGTGTGTGTGTGTGAAAATTAATATATTAAAAAGACAAAGATCTGGAAAGACATAAACTGAAGTATATCCTTTTATCTGTATTTTGTAATTTTTATTTTAAAATTGATTTATAATTAAGAAAAAAGTGTCTTTTTGAGAAAAGTGTAAATTTGGTCTCATTTAATGCTGTATTTTAAATATGATTTCTAGTTTTAGTTACTTAGAATTTTTGAGCTGGAAAGGACCAATTGTCTGTCCTGTTTAGTATTTCCTGTCCACCTCACCTCCCAGGTTTATGGATACAGAAACTGAAAAGCAGAAGTGGTTTGTTACAAGGTCATGTAGACTGGTAGAAGATTCTTCTAGAACACGACATTATCTGAATATCAGAAAGCAAAGAACGCTTGAGAAATAGTTTCTAAGAATCTAGTTTAAAATAGCCCTGTAGGGACTTCCCTGGTGGCGCAGTGGTTGAGAATCCACCTGCCAGTGCAGGGGACACGGGTTCGATCCGTGATCCGGGAAGATCCCACATGCTGCAGAGCAACTAAGCCCATGCGCCACAACTCCTGAGCCTGTGCTCTAGAGCCTGTGAGCCACAACTACTGAGCCCTCGTGCTACAACTACTGAAGCCCTTGTGCCTAGAGCCTGTGCTCCGCAACAAGAAAAGCCATGGCAATGAGAAGCACGTGCACCGCAACGAAGACCCAACACAGCCAAAAATAAAATAAATAATTAAAAAAGAAAATAGCCCTGTAATTGTTTTAACCCAGGGAATCACTAAAATACAAGAAACGCCTGAGAAAAATCCATTCACTCTTTTACAAATGTTTATTGAGTACCTACTACTTTATCATCCAGTCCACAACTGGGATTTTGAGTGGTATAGTGAATATTTCTAGATTTTTAAACGATATGTATTACGATATGAAGGGTGAGTGAGGATGTGAAGGACATGAAGAATTATCAAGGCTCTTTTTCTCAATTTCGACATCTGAGAGATTCGAGGTAGTGTTAATGATAACAGCTAAGATTTATTGGCTACATATAATTTGCTAAGCACACTTGTGTGCATTTTACATTTATTGTCACTCTCAACTTCATAAGGTCGGTACTATTGTTATCTGTATTTTATAATTGAGGAAATCAAGGCACAGAGAAGCTATGAAAATTGCCAAAGTCATCTGGCCAATAAGTGGCAGAGCTACAATTTGAACTTGACCAGACTTAACTTCAGAGCCTGTGATCTTAACTACTGTACTGAATCTGTAGAAAGATAGAAGGCTAAAAGGCGGCTATGTTGTTTTCTAATACCACAATTCCTTCCTAAATAAGAATTGATTCTAGGTCAAATATGTATATAATAAGTTAAGCTTAAAAATAAGGGGCTAAGTCATATTAGGTAGTTAATAAGCACAGGTTTAGCAGGTTAAATGGAAAACAGTGCTTTCTGTATCTTCAATTTTCTTGTGTGTTTTAGCTTACTAGTTACAAACATGGGCTTTAGGCTAAGATCTGCGTTCAGATTCTGGCTTCACCACTTCCTAGTTTTATGACCTTGGACAGGTCAAAGGTCAGTAAATGGAAGCTGCTGTTTGTTGTTGGTTTGGAAAGCCTGTGGTGATGGCTACATTTCTTTTTCTTTCCTTGATCAGGTGGATTTGTTTAAAAAGAGTCTTCTGTTGATTCCTATTCACCTGGAAGTCCACTGGTCTCTCATTACTGTGACACTCTCTAATCGAATTATTTCATTTTATGATTCCCAAGGCATTCATTTTAAGTTTTGTGTAGAGGTAAGTTAATATACTGCCCCCCCTTTTTTTTCCCCATTTATTTTGTGATTGACCAGATGGTATCTCAGCTCTAGGATAGAACAACAGAAGTCAGTACCATAGATGATCAGTTTCTGTCATGTCATGTCAAAAATGTTGGCAGAGAAAAGGACAAGAGGAATCTCCAGGTGGGAAGAGGTAGCTGTCCATGATCTGGATCCCTCTCTGAGATACATGCCCTGTTTTGGATTTCATCAGATTTTTTTCTGTCTTTCCCTTAAAAATACATTTTGGATGTGGATAGAAATCATTTTCCTTGGTTTCTCTTAGAGCTAAAATTGGCTTGTATCTTCAGAGTAACTTCTGTAGAATGTATTATAGCCAAGAGAATCATCTGGCAAAATATTAGAGTTCAGTTAATAAGAGTTCAATAAGATGGTGGGATACAAAGCAAGAAAAATCAGTATGTTTCCTGATTCTCCCGCACAGTTAGAAAATGTAAATGAAAACAGAAAGATTCCATTTTCAAAAGTAGCAAAGACATGAATTACCCAGGAATATACCCTAACAAAAAATGGGGACATTCTTTGAGATGAAGACTCTAAAGTATTTAAAGGAAATCTGAATAGATGGGAAGACAGGCACACTCAGTATTGGAAGGAGATTAATTCTCCCTAAACTAATATATACTAATTTCTGTCCTAATCAATTTCCCAGGAGGATTTTGAATGAAACCTGATAAGCTCATCCTAGAATTCATATTGCAAAATTCATGTGCATGAACAGCTAAAATAGTTTTGAAGTAGATCAAAACTGAAGAAAGGAATATTTGGTCTACTAGATGTCAAACCATATCACAAAGTTTTAAAAATTAAAGCTATTTTAATTATATTGGTTTAGGAATAGACAAGTGGATTGGTGGAACAGCATAGAGAATCTAGAAGTAGCTCATGTATATGTGGGAACTTAGTATATAATAAAGTTGGGGATGGACAGGCTATTCAATATATGCCATTGGGAAAATTAGCTATCTATTTGGAAAAGTAAAATACAGATTCTATTTCATACTATTTATAAGAACAAATTCCAGATGGAATAATGACCTAAATATAAAACACAAAGAGTATGGAAGGTCTTCTTATGCAGAACCAAAAAAAGCAAAAGACATAAAGGAACAGATTGATAAATTTGACCATGTCATCATTTAAAACTTCTGTCTGTCATAAAGTTAAAAGGGATAGATTTGGAGAAAATGTTTGTGACATAGATAATAGTCACTATCCAGAATATAAAAAGAACTACAAATGAATAAGAAAAAGAAGTATCTAATAGAAAGGGACAAAGGATAAAATAAGTAATTTTTAGGAAAAATGCAAATAGCCATTAAACACATGGAGAGATGCTCAGCCTCACCAGAAATATGGGAAATGCAAATTAAAACCACCTCAGGGTTCCATTTTTTGCCTATTATGTTAGGAAAAGTTTGATGGTACTAAAGTGGGTGTATGAAACAGGCATTTTCAATTTCTGGTGGAGTGTATAAATTGATACAGCCATTTGGGGAACAATTACAATTCTAAGCAATTCTAAGTGCCTTATAAATTAAAAAGACACATATCCTATTACATACCAGTTCTATTTCTTGGTATATACTACATAAAAATACTTGTATATGCACACAAGAATGGGGCATACACCAGGATGTTCATTGCAGCATTACTGATAATAGTGAAAAGTCAAAACAACCTAAATTTAGCTCTACTAACAGAATAGCTAAATACATACACTGTAGTATATTCACAATATTAAACTGACAATAGCAGTTAAAAAGAATATAGTAGATCTTTGTGTCCTAACGTGGAAAGATCTCCAAGACATACTGAGTTTGGAAAAGCAAGTTGCAGAATGATACCATATATGGAAAGAAAATATGAATCTGCAGATACGTGTATGTGTATATGTATGTATGTATATACAGACACATACTTGTATCTCTACATGTACATACATACTTCTGCTCCACCTTCAGGGGGTTAATTTAATTCATGTAACCTCTGACCACCCTTAGAAAAGATAGGCAGAGAAAGATACACAAAGAGGTGGAGGGCATAAGGGAAAATTAGGAACTCCAGTAGGCTTCATCTTGGTAGAGATTTCAGCAGTGGACTTGACTGTATTTAGTATCCAGGATGGGTTTTAAGTATCACTTTCTAGAAGTTGAATGATACTTTTACCTGCAGCCCTCAAAAACATGGAGTATATCTAAGGCTAGAATGTTTAAATTTCATTTCAGTTATTAATGATTTCTGCCATGGGTTCCTTCCCTTTGTTGAGCATTGGCAGTAATTAAGCCTTTCTTTTTGTTTTGCCAGTATTTATTTAAGTTTCAAATTCAGCAAGTTGACTTACTCCTGGAAAAGGCTGACCATCTCATAAAAAGATCTAATTAAAGCATATACCAGTGTCCACAGTCTAAGTGCATACAGTACAGAAGGTCTGAGTCCTTCACTCTATAAAGTGAAAAAGGTCTGAAATCAAGTTCCAGCTTTAAACTCTTTAATGCATACTCTGCCCAGTGGTGGGGCCACAGCCTCCTCCTTTGCTTCTGTCTGCTGCGGGCAGGTTCCATTTTTCACCAACTGATGGAACACAGCATCTGTGTTGTGGTTTCTTTTTAACCAGAATATAAGAAAGTATTTGCTGACTGAAGCCAGAGAAAAAAATAGACCTGAATTTCTTCAGGGTTGGCAGACTGCTGTTACCAAGGTAAGTAAGTGATAAAAATGAAAACCCAGGCATGTCAAGGGGCTGGAATTGTCTAAGGGGGTGGGTGTCTTTAAAAGCACATGAAGACTGATCATGAAGATACCAACAGAGAGCCTAGAGGCTGCAGGGAGGCAGCTCAGAGTAAACCTCAGTTCAGTATTCATCACCTGGCTGCCCAATTTCCCACTGCCTGCTGGGGCAAATAAATTCAGTCATTTCATCCCGGGGGCAGCTGCTAATGATATAGTTGCTCTGTTGAAAAAAAGGAAAAATTTTTTTTGGTGGCACCTGCCTCTTGCCTCATGGCTCTTATTTCCAGATGACTCATGTAGACCCAGAGAAATACTGAAATGACTATTTGGATTCACTAAGGGAGCAAGTGCACTGGGCTGCTTTCCAGGCATTTGGGGAAGACAAGTGGCCTGAGTGCTTCAGTCTGAACAGTCTAGAAGCAGCACTATGTTTGGCCATAGACATAAAAGCTGTGTGAGGGGCAGAGTGAGCAGGCGTAGCCTCTTAACCCTGTCACAAGTATCAGTGTCTTCCGTTTTATGGGCACTGCTTTGTTTTCATAGTGTTTTTGTATGTATGATCTTATTTGATCCTTACAGTCTGTGAGGTAGGCAGGTCATTTAGGGATAAGAAGCTCTTTATTATAGATGAGAAAACTGAATCCTAGGTGTGAGCTTCCCCAAAGGCCATCAAAACTATTGACAGAGTGAAGTCTTTGATCTCAGGTCTATCCGGATCAAAGACACTGTTAAAAAGGCAGGGTCTTGAAATAAACCTTTAACCCAAACCCAAAGGGACAAGGCTTATTTGTTTATCCTTGAGCTGTACTAAATGCTAACTTCTAAACTTATGTTTTGTGTTTTCAATAACCTAGTATATTAGTTCAAACCAGAACTGAACTTGTGAATATTCTGAATTTACCCAGTAGTATATCCAGGTATTCTAAATTTAATCAGGATCTTTCATATTCCAACACTTTAGGCAGAATACAGTAACCAGTTCTTTGGAAAACATACTGCTTACCTTTACCATGTCTTTAAAAGAATAGGACAGAGTTGTGAAATACGAGATGAAAAGGGAAGACTGCCAAGCAGCATTGTTACTAAGTATTCAGAGTCCAGGCCGCGCGCTGGCACTGCGTTCTCTGATCCACAATTCCATTTGATTCCATTGTCAGTGAATTGACAGCAAAACTAATTATCCAAAGGGAAGTTTTAAAATAGGATTTTATTTGATTTCCCACTTCTCATATTTAGGCAAAACGTTCTAAGTTGTGGTTGATTGATAGCTCTTTTCATGGCCAGATGCCTCCATAAACTCAAACACTTTGAATACCAGAGGTACACACCAGCTGTCTTGGATACAGACAAGTTTCCTGTCTTGCTCATTTTTCCATAAAAACAGCTTTTCTTACCTGAAGAGGAATACTTGGTTTTATTTTAATGATCGTTTTGTTTTTCCCCTTAGTGTATTCCACAACAGAAAAATGACAGTGACTGTGGAGTATTTGTGCTCCAGGTAAAGAAAGTTTTTTCAGTATTTACAATTTATAAATTTATTGGGTTTAGGGAGGAGAAGTGGGATCCCTCTGATGTATACAGGTACTAGGTACAGATAACAGAACACTTTTCCTCCCAACCCTCCTTTGTTGTTGGGAAGCAGTAGTTTCTGCATTTTCATATATTATCATTAGGAAGAACCACCTTCTAAGGCTGAGGATGAATAATTAGTATCATCCATGTCTTATCAGAGGCTATTGGTAAGCCACATTGGAGACTGACGTGAATTTGTCTGTTTCATAGACCCTTGGCATTGGTGGTATTAACTATATTTTTCTAACCGTTGGCAGGTGGTCTTTAACCACAGAGTAAAAACTAATTAGATTTTAAATAAGGGCCACATTTAAACACTGCTTTCTCATGCTGTAGATCTTAGGTCTCAAAGGGCTATTGAAAAAGTTGTTATACATTACATTTATGAAGGAAATTATATAATCCATGAATTTAGAGATTTCCAAAGATCTTGGAAGATGGGCTCACTCATATGACTCAACATTTGTAAACAAATTCAAGTTCTCACTTAAAGGCCATGTTAGGTCTGGCTGCATTCTCAGCAGGTCTCACCTTGAGAAGAATTGGAGCCCCTTCATCGGTTTTGCTTTTCACAGTATTGAGTGCGGAGGGAGGGAGAATCCCAAGACATATACTTGCCTGGAAAATTGACTATAATTTGGAGGTAAATGTTTTAAAACAGTTTTACAAGTTTAAACAAACTTTAACATTTGCCTTAGACCCTATTCTATTAGGTCTGCATCTAGTAAAATACATTAGGCTGGTACATAACTCCACGTGCCACTTAAGTGTTTCTGGGACCTTTGCAGTACTGCAAGTGCCTCGCCTTAGAGCAGCCTTTCCAGTTTTCCCAAGAAGACATGCCCCGAGTGCGGAAGAGGATTTACAAGGAGCTGTGTGAGTGCCGGCTCATGGACTGAAACTCAGCAGGGACTCTGGGAAGTCTGACCAAGTTGGAGCAGATGGTTTGTTACTTGAATCTCCAAACTTATTTGAATTTTTACAGATATTTCAGATCAGTGGTGTTGGGCCACTGTTGTTACCTCAAATTTATTTTCTGCCCTTACTCATTTCCCTAGTTACCATGTACTATTTTTTAATGTTCAGTTTGGTTTCATTTTTAATTTTATGGGTTCTGTGTGTGTGTGTCCCCCCATATTTAATATTTATTATCCAAACGCATGCATATAGACAGAGCATGCAGTGCAGAGTATTAAAAAAAAAAAAAAAAAAGCCTAGTAGATTTGGTGCAGCTTTTGAAACTTAGTTAGATGTGAACTGAATACAGGTTTAAATTTTAATTCCAGAACCTAAAAATGCAGGATGTTTTTGATACAACGCAACTCTGAGAATAGTAGATGTTCCCTGGGGCATAAAGGGTAGCTAGAAGGGGTTTCCGACAAAGCCAGTCCTGCTTTATTTTTACCAGCAGCACCTTTCACTGACTTCCCTCTCCAAGTGAGTCACATTCCTTTTGAAGGGTGAAAAGGAAGTGGCCATAAACTGACTGATTTGTTCTATTTATGGAGGCACACTTGTAAGCACAGTGCCTGCTTTGGAAGAGTTGATTAAGGTATGAGAAAAAGACAGTGACCTTGAGGGTCCGTTTATCTTCACACATGAGAGATTTCAATCTTGGTTTTAAGAAGCATTTATAGTAAATGCTTTAATCTTACAAAGGCTTTTACTGGAACACTGATTCCCTGGACTTTTCAGGTTTTGACCCATTAAAAAATTAGTTATCTGTCAAAACTAGTGGTCAAACAAATGAGAATTCAGCCTTTCTAAGAGTAATTGTTTCCCATATGGAAGAAATTAAGATTTGCGAAATACCTTTCTATTTCAAGGGTATTTAAAATATAAACATTCAAAACCGAAGACTGACTTCAGGTATTTTGCACGTGGGTGGGGAGGAGAGAACAGGAAAGGTATTAAGGGAGACTTGAAACTGTGGGAGTACAGCAAATGTTATGAGTTTTTTCCCTCTTATTTCTCTAGTGATCTCAGCAGCATGCAGGGCTCATCTGCCTCTGCTTGACCAACCCTGAGACTCCAGCACAGGAGTCCTTTTTTTTGCTTCCATGAACCTCATCTTCTGGGGGAAGGCAGAAGTGGCCCTGTCCTGATTATTACCCTTGGCTGCATTAGGATTAAAGTAATGGATCTTGCATCTTTAATCTAACAAAGTTTTGTGATATTGGAAAGGAAAGGAAATAAGGAAAGATGCATGTTAAACTACATCTTTTCTGAACTGGGGGAGGAAAAACAACAAATGTGTATATAAGAAATTCAGAAGCGTGTACAGAAAAATACCAAGTAAATGGCAGAAGATGCTTCGGTTTATGCCTCGTTAGGTGTGAGGTGTTGAAAATAAAAAGCTAAAATGTGCAGTTTAACTTGGCCATAAGGTAGGGCTGACTGCCAGCAGTTGAGGGTGGAGTCAGAACATGTTTACATGCAGGGTTCCCATCCCCAGACATTCCAAGCACCAACACCAATGTTTACATTGTAAACAGCCCCAGCACTTTCCTAGTCCCTCAGACTCAAACTCCTTAGTATAAAACCAGGTCAGTATTTCTTATTGTGCTTCAAGTCATTAAAAAGACTGATATTAGAGGCACTTTGTGCTGCTACAGGTAGGGTTGTATCAGCATTAGGAAAGGTGACAAAATGGGTTGTGTGTCTTCTTGAGGTTTTCAGGCATAATTATACAAACATGAGATTTTTCAAATCTGTATGTAAGACATTTGCCTGTTTTTTTTTTTTTTTTTTTTTTTTTGGTAATGGGTAACTATTGATTAAAAATGTCTTATACTTTAGAGCTCCGTATCTCGTATCTCACTCTCTGACAGAACCAGGCATACAGAAGAGACAGAATTGTGTTCTGGCCAAAATCTTAATGCCCGAAGTTTCAGATGCCATTTCTTCCAGTCTGAGAAATGGTCATGCTCTTAACAGGGAGGCAGAGAGAACCTAAGGTGAGCTGTCCCAAGTCCAGGGTGCCTTTCATGTCCAGTTTAGTAGGGCACCTTGAGGTACATCGTCCAGCATGCCTTAGCTTAAATGTCAAATATTTTAAGTTTGGTTAAAATGTTTCTCTGTTGTTCACGAAACTTGCTTCAGCACACGTAGGCGCTTTCCCCCATCTTGTGATTAGGTGCAAACCTCTATTTAGCCCAAGCCCGACGTTTAGAATGGCCTTTATCCTGATGTTTGCAATAATGGCTTCCTTGCAACAGAAATTTTGGAAATACAGTCTGGGCTGTTGGTAGAAGAGACAGGCATTGTTTTACTCTCACTAGCTTGGCACTGAGTTGTTTGGGTGCCCTCAAGGTGGGCAGACCTTATGCTTTTGGGGTTGAGGGCAGGCCTTATACAAACTAAAAGCTGCTTATGATGTGCCTTCAACAAGCTGCTCAGTCCTCTCCATCAGCAAATTTACCAGTCTGTAGTTGCTTTTATCCTTTTGTTAAATCTATAGCAATGAATGTAGATTTAGTTCAACTTTTAGTTAAGTTCTCTCAAGAATCATAGAGAACCAACCTTCTCTTAAGGAAGGGATGCACTTAAGGAAGGGAGAAGCAGCAGTTGCTGCCAGTAATCCCCAAATCATTTTTTTTGGCTTTGCATTTTATTTTCTACTTATCATTGAATATGATTAACATTGGTCACCTTGAATTATAGTTGGAACAAAATAACAGACCTAACTGGGACACAGCCAGCACTAGCCTAAGTTGAGCTGCCCCTTTTCTCTGCAGTTGTGGTATACTACTTCCCTGGGTTAGAAGGAATAATTGGGAGCTCTGGGTGAATCAGACTCTTCAGGCGAGAACCAGTGTGTTAATAGTGTGAATGAGATATCCTGATTACCTGCTCTGCTTAATTGTTATGCAACTGAACTAATCAGCAGGTGTAAAGCACATACTTTGTTATGTGCTAGGGTCTGCCTCCTGGTCTGTAGATAATTAAGAAGACCTAGGGAATGCCATCAGAAGTGCTAATTGTATTTGGGTGTTAACAAAAGCAGGTCTAGACAAGCTGTCCACTTAAATGGTACCTTTTGGTTAGAAAAAAATTATTTAAAGAAAGAAAGATAGATTGTGATCATGTAAAAATTACTCAAACCTTCTAGCAAAAATATTTTTTTGGAAAATAAACTAAATGCCTTTATAAATGTGTGTTCTCTTGTGTGGGATAAAATGTACTGTTTGGTGAGTAATTTTTCCCAGTGACATACCAGTCACGACAAGGCTCATCTATTAACAGTGACCAGTGTGGGCTCTAAGCAGCCCACCCTGTCCAGTAGTAGCATTTTTTGCAACGATGGAAATGTTCTGTATTTGCATCCTACAAATTCCATTATCTATTAACCACGGGTGGCTATTGAGCATCTGAAATGTAGCTAATGTGACTGACGATGAGGAAATGAGTGTTTTAATTTAGTTAATTAGCTACATGTGGCTAGTGGCTACCATATTAGTAAGTCAAATTAAAATGGACATGCAAATTCTGCATACTATTCATAGATTCCCCCAGAATGTATTCCAGAGTAAAGAGCGCTTCAATGTCATTATCGGTGAGGAAACACAGACAATAATAAGTTGGTCCAATTTTATTGAAATCTGTTACAGAAGACAATTCAAATAGGAACCACTGTGGTTTTAACGCCTATAGAAATCTGAGTTACGTTTTACTGCAAAATATAAAATACATTAATTCAAACTACAGTGTAAAAAGACTTTAATAATGAATTGTATGTATGTCCTCAATAAATTAATTAGATATTTGCAAATGTCTTCCTAAATACAACTAATTTAGAGAGATCTTTTAAAGTTCAAATAGCCGGTTTAAATTTGAGAAAACGTACACTTACTGTAACATGAAAGATGTTCAATTGAGATACTTCAGCCCCAACTTCACAAACTACTGGAAATTAGGAGATACTTTGTTGCTAGATGAAAAAATATCACTTACATCAGGGAAAATTATTAGACGACTACCAGTTTAAAATGAGCAATAGGTCACATGATATTAGAGAAATTCTCTCTTGCCTTACAAATGCAAAATAAATCCTCCAGACTCCCTTCTCTGTAGAGACCATCAGCTCACTATCCAGGCTCTGAAACTCAGCACAGTTAGTTAGTTGGGAAAAAACAAGACAGACTTCAGTATGAGAAGGAGCCAAAACATTTCCCGAGGGAAGTATTTCTGATTTTTTTGTTAAGCATTCTCTCTTGATCTTAAAGCTCTTTTTTTAAAAACAAAACAAACAACCCCACTCAATTCCCAAGATCAGTTTGAAAATGAAAAAAATAGATCTGCTGGCTCTCACAGCAACCTTCATCATGTCAAGGCACTGGTTTAACGCACATCATCTCCTGATATTTCCTCCCCATTTCCTACTGACAGCGTCCCCCCTTGCCCTTAGAGTAGTTGAGGTTCCCTGTAATACAGACCCTTGGTTTTTTTAGCGTTAGCTAAAACACGTATTTTGAAAAATGTGTTTAGTAAATACCCTTCAAGTCCTGACCTAATTTCCTGATATATAAAGCACATAAGAAGTGGTGTCCCCTGCGACTGTCTAAGGCTTACCAACTATTTAGGAAGTTCCCTTGACTCTTAAGTTTGCCTTCAGAGATTAAAATTCAACATAGAAAAAAATTCAGTTATCAAAATCTATTCCTAATTTAGAGTAAAGCTACATTACATAGCAAAACTCCACTTATTAAACTTTATCTCATGCAAACTTAAAATTTAAAAAATAGTAATTCCAGGCCCCATGGGATGACCATGAACCTACTTAGATGCAAACATGGTAAACACTTAAAAATTTTTTTTCCAATCTTCCTAAAAGAAGTGTGTTTTGGCTGATAGAGCAACATTACACATGAAGTCTGTTGCTAAGGAACACAATTTTTGACCCGATAACAGAAATCATTGTGGTAATCTGACACACAACCAAGATGCTAAGACTATAGAATTAAAGGCATTCTTCTGGATTCTGTCCTTTAATAATTTTTTAAGTGGAAAACCATGAAGAGCCTTCCAGCTCAGTAGAGACATATTAAATAAAGCTTGGTAAAAATAGGCAGGTTCGCAGACCTTGGGAACGCACATCAAATTCAACAGGCCAAAGGAGTGAGTTTTTCATGATGGGGCTCTCACCACTCACTGGTTTTGGGCCAGTTTTCCATAACCTCCTCTCCCAGCATCGTAGTCCTGACGATACTCATCTCGTACCTTAATTGAAAAGAACGTGTTACAGTATAGAGAAGATTAGTGTAACAAACGTGCTTCCTAAAATGTGTCAAATAACTAAGTCTTTTCAGATGTCATGATGTGAACATTTCAAGCAGAACAGAACATAATTTTAAGCAACTGATAATATAGCTCAACTGCCCTGCAAAATTAAGACTACCTAATGGTGTTTTACCAAACACCAGGTTCATACTCAGCATTCAACGATAGCACGTTGCAAAGAATAAACTATTTTAAAATAAAAATGTAAGTCATTTTGGTGCGTTTTGCTTTTTGTTTAACACTCTTGGCAGGTGAAGAACATTTAGCCCCTAGCAGAAGTCCAATAATGGTTGCTTGCGATGTAGAGAATATACTATTTAATGGTTTTTAAAAATAATTTACCATCGCTTCTCGGCCTTTTGGCTAAGATCAAGTGTAAAAATAATTTACCAACCCCAATGGGTGGTTTTCAGATTCACTTCAAGCCAAGGTTATAGGCACAAAGTTATTTTCAAAAGAGCAAATACAAATTGACAAAACACTTGTCATTTAGGACTGGAATCCCACACAAAGGCTGAACCCAGAGAACCTTTCTGCATACCTGGCCCCCAGAACGCCCACGGCCATACTGCCTGCCCTCCTTAAAGCCTGCGTCCCAGTCTGTGCGAATGATCCGGTCATCCAGACGAGTTCCATTTATGTACCGCATGGCATTTTCTGCATCTGCTCTTGAATAGTATCTTAATTATAATTATTAAGGAATTAGCATTTCTCCAGATATTTTTGTAAACAGAGAAAGCAACATCTAAATGAAGCTGAGTTAAGAAGAAGTACAAAAACTAATCCAACCAGATGGAGTTCAAAGACAATCATTTGGCTTGCACAGGCCTGTTTGAGGTTGGTCCAGAAGCAGTCAAAAATGACACTTATCCATGGCTACACCGATGATTTTTTGGATAATCCTGTTAAGTATCTGGTTCCACTGTCTCCATATTTTGGTTTGCAAAATATAAAATATGTTCAGTGCAGGTTTTAACCACGAACTGTTATCCAAGAAAACAATAGCATCTTTGGGTTCCCTGAAATATGAAGCTGTATATTCAAGAACCTTAAAAAGAGGTCACGGTACATATGAATTGCCACTGCATTTCATTATAAGGAAACACTCAAAATATCACTCACATTAGTAGTTTCAAACCAGATCTACTAAATCTATCTTCGGGGTGCTATTAAAAAAAAAAATCTTTGTAAGTAATTATGATTATTAGCTGGGTTTAGGAAATACTGATCTGGACTTTTTCCCCTTGTCTTTAATTACACAGGGAAACACTGAAATTCCAGTGTCAGCATCTACACAATGCCTAGCACACTGTGGGCATTCAATAATTTTTTGTTGAATGAAATGAATGCTAAAGGGCAAACTGAGGAAAAAAACACTAACAATGAACGGTAGCCTTTCTTTCAGGTATTTGCCGTCATGACTGTTGATCTCTGACCTTCAAGGCAGATGCAAAAACACTCCAGTTCTTAGAGACTGGTTATTATCTAGTATTTTCTTTGCCTTTTCTGTCCCCTGTGAACTATTTTACACTATTGCCACCAGAGGCAAAAGTAAAACCTGGGCACTCGTCCCTCGTATCTGAAGGAAGAGTGGAAGAAGCTTGCAGAATCCAGAAATCAGATACCAAAATCAAAAGTGGGGAATAGGTTCAAAAGTGGGGCTTCTGGGACTTCCCTGGTGGCGCAATGGTTAAGAATCCGCCTGCCAATGCAGGGGACACGGGTTCAATCCCTAGTCCAAGATGATCCCACGTGCCGCAGAGCAACTAAGCCCATGTGCCACAACTACTGAGCCTGCACCCTAGAGCCCGCGAGCCACAACTACTGAATCCCATGCACCAAGAGCCCGTTCTCCACAACAAGAGAAGCCACTATGTGGGAAAAAGACCTGTTAACAGAAAGGCATTTAATCCCAGGCAAATAAAAATAAAATGATAGGGATCTGAACTGTCTGGAGGAACTAGGGCATTGTCTTTAACATTAACAAGCCAAATAAAATCCCTTTTCATTCTAGCATTTGAGAAATCCACATGTCCCAAAGGCAAGGCAGCAACTTAAGAACTTCTGCCTGGGGACTTCCCTGATGGTCCAGTGCTTAAGACTCTGCACTCCGAGTGCAGGGGGCCCGGGTTAGATCCCTGGTCAGGGAACTAGAGCGGCAACAAAGATCATGTGCTGCAACTAAGACCCGGCGCAGCCAAATTAATTAATTAATTTAAAAAAAAAAAAAGTAGTTCTGCCTAGATCCACATAGTCAGTCTTTTTTCCCCTAATTATAATCAGAAACCCAGGGATCACCAGAAACTGAAGGAAATTTTACAGCATAAATGCAACCAAAAGAAACAATTCAGGGCACAGAAAAGAAAATTCAAAAGACACGGTAGATCAGGTCTGGAAAATTTCTCAAACAAAATGACCGAAAAATATTAGTTAAAAAACGAAACATCAAAGGATAAATCCAGAAGGTCCAATATTTGGAGAGTTCCCAGGGAGAGAATAAATGGTCACAAGTAAATATAGCTTTGGTTTTGACCTATAAAATCAAGCTATATACATCTACATAATGAAATACTATATAGTTGTTTTAAAAAGAGGTAGACCTACATATGCTAACATGAAGCAATTTCTAAGATAGGTGAAAAAAAAAAATGGGTGCATGCAGTACGCTACCACACATCCATAGGATTACTTCTGGAAAGACCCACGAGATTCATAACTGATTGTCTCTGGACTTAGAATGGTATAGGGCTTTTATTTTCACTACGCTCTTTGGACTTTTTGAAACACCATAAGCATATACATTTTCAAATATTATTTTTCTTAACTATGAAAAAAGAATGGATTTCAGAAAGAATGTTAATGTTACTAGCTTTCCCAGTGTAAGAGTACAGGCACATTGGACAGAAGGAAGGAGAGGCAGAGGTAAGTGTAGGGATGCTAATCAACGAATATCCTCACTCATCTTGTAAAACAGGGTACCAGCCACTCTCGGCCCCACCTCTGGCCAATAGCTACATCAAACACACAGGAAGGATACTCCACAAAGCAGAACCCACATGCTGTTTTCTTCATTTTATCCAGGCCCATGATGATTTTCTTTATGTCACCACTTTTGCTGAAGAGTTCATAGATTTGTTCTTCAGTTGTATAAAAGGAAAGATTTCCAACATACAATGTACAGCTTTTCTTCAGTAATTTTTCCTGTTCTTCATTGTCACCCTAGAATTTCCAAGAGCAAAGTGAAAAAAGAAAGGCATAAAACAATGTGAAGTGTATGCTCCAAGTTATATTTTTTAAAAGTATGAATATACATGGATACCACACACAAGAAACAGGTAATATGTCTGCCTCTAGGGAGAATCAAGGGACTGCAAGTCAGATCTCCATGTATGGAAGTCTCATTTAATTCTCAGAGCTGAATGAAGTAGGTCCTAATTTATTATCCTCATTCTACCTGAGGGAAGACAGTTAAGTAGCTTGTCCAGGGTCACACATCTAATCAGTAGTTGTAGCTGGAATCCAAACCTAGTCTTATCCCCAATCCCATACTTCCTTAAAAGTTCACAGGACAAGAGTCATTTTAACGATACATTAAAAATAGGTTTTTCAGGACTCTGGAATGAGACATTAAATAAAGTAGATTCACTTTATTACTGCTGTTACTGATTTGTTAACATAATGGTCAAGAAGCATTTTCCTTTTTCCTTCTTCTTTTCTCACATATGTAAGTCATGTCCCACCAAACAGCCTACAGTTTAGGACAACTGGTATAAGTACTTATTTAAGGTATGATAATAATGTGGATCCCATTCAGGAAACACTGTAGAAATTCTACAAGACAGTATCTTACTACTATCTAAATGAAGCTATAGGCTTTAGACTGCAGAGATAAACAACAGCAAAAGTTGAATCCTTTCACTGTTTTAATCTTGCAGGATGCTTGAAATTCATGATGGTTATGATGTGGAACTTTCTATAGTAATGAGACCTGTAAAAGTGATAGAATGAAAAATCATGCCTGGGATACAGTAAGCATTTAAAAACAGTAGACTGAGTGAAAATCTAAGATCTTTCTCAATTTGACCTCAAATTTCCATTTCCCTACCCTACTAATGCATTTTAAACATTCTCCACACCTACCTTCTTCTGTATGTGACCCCTCCCTTCCCCGTCACAGGGAATTTTCTGAATCCTCACAGCCCCTCCCTTTCCACTCATCATTTCTGCCTAGATTATGATTACTTACCTCCATTGTAAATCTGTACATTTACAGTCTTTCCATTTACAATCCCATAATCCCTAGAGGATTATGAAGTCTTAGGGTGTGGAAACTGTCTTCCCTCTCTAAGGTTTAGCAGAAGGCTTCAGCAACAGCACTCAATACAAATTTACTAAACAACCACTAGTTAATGAGTGTCACCTCCACCCCATCCCCGCCTTTGCTAATACTGAAGAGCCCACCTTTAATATCTGCAGCCTCCCCCTTTTCCACAGAATCTGCTATGACTTAGGCCAAACGAAAATTTCCCTCTTCTGAAACCCAGCAGTTCTCCGATCTTGACATCCAGACCCTTAACATGCTGGTCCCCCTCCACACTCCAAGGGCTCCCTAAAGGTACAACTTATGGAGGGCCGTTTAACTAGCCCAAGGAAAGGACGTGAAACGCCAAAGCGCAGTTTGGCTGATGTAACTGAAATTTTTTAAATAATTAAAAGCCCCGGTATCTGGGTCAGGATGGCGCCTCCACATGCTCCACGTGTCAAAAAGACACCGCTTCCCCTCATCACAAAGTCACCTTCCCGCGGCACCGTTCGGGAAAACGTGAGACGCCACTACTACTGCCGCCCGTCTGCACTGCCCCGGGGATCAGGGAGCGGCTGCTAGGGAATGTGAGAGCGAGCCTCAAATTCCCTGCCTACGAGAGAAGAGGATTCAGTGATATCCAAACGCCCCTTCAGCATCCATTCCTCAGCAGGCACCGAGGCTTCCCTTCGCGTTTCGGGATACCAGGGAATGGGAGACGACACAATGAGACAAGAGCAAACCAATTCTCAGCCTTCTGGCCCGGGGCCTCCCCTTCTCGCTGCCCCGCTTGCCTCACCCGGAAGTGCTGGTCCCGGTACTGGCTCAGCTCGACGTAGGAGTCGCTGCGCAGCGCCTTCAGGAGGCCACCCGACATAGTGCACAGATTTCAGCCGACGACACCGCCACTGCGAGAATAACGAAGCCGCCCCGGCGGAAGCGGAACCGGAAACGCTCGGAGGCTGCTGCGGAAACTCGAAATCCCGTGCTCCAATCCCAGCACGGCAGTGTCGTCACCCGGCGGCGCCGGCGCAGACGTGGTCCGTAGTCAGGCGTCGCCGATCAGAAGCGAGAGCAGCGTGCTCGAGGTTCCGGGACGCTCCGAGGATGGTTCTACGACGGCTGCTGGCCGCCCTGTTGCACAGCCCGCGGCTGGTGGAGCGTCTCTCTGAGTCGCGGCCCATCCGGCGTGCGGCGCAGCTCACCGCCTTTGCACTGCTGCAGGCCCAGCTACACGGGCAGGACGCGGCCCGGCGCCTGCGAGCCCTCGCGGCAGGGGCCGCGGGCTCTCTGGGCCGCCGCAGTGCCCGCTTCAGAGACACCTTCATTCAGGAGCTACGCCGCAGCCTCCGGGAACGCCCGCGGCCACCACCAGGTAGCCAGAAGGGCCCGGGAGCAAACCCCTAAACCCAGGCCAGGCCGAGTCGAGGTCGCCTGCTTTCCCTTCTGGGCTCGACACCGGCCTCGGCGGTAAGAAGTCATCCCGGACACTGCTCACGGCTTGGAATCCTGACTCAGATGGTCCGCCTACAGAGGTCCCGCTCATCAGAGAGCCCAGGCCAAACCGACACCCCTGGTGAAGGAAGACCTGTGATCGGACGGGACACGGCGTATGAGGAAAGCCCCCGAAGCCTGACAGAAGTAAAGATAGGCTGGGCCCTGCTACACCGCGCGGGCAGAGAGCCATGGACCAAAGTACAACCGGAAAGAGGGTCTGCCCTCTGAAATGGGACTAAAACTAGTGATGGATGCTGCACTGATATAGCAGGACACTACTTCCAGGGGAGATCCTGGATGAAAAGACAATCCTGCAGTTGCCAAAATCCTCTGATTAAATGTGTGAGCTGAGTAATGGGTATTGTTACCGGACAAGGTTCTTTTGCCCCATGCGTAGCAAGCCAAACGCTGAGATGCAGAGGTTTGCAGCAAAGAGAGGGTTAACTCTCAAGGCAGCCAAGGGAGGAGGAGAACTAGTCTCAGATCTGTCTTCCCCAAGGCAAGGGGCTTCGGGTATTTTGGGGATAAGGGATAAAGAATAAAGAAGGAGGGCGGCCTGAGACGTGGGGAGCGTGGGGAAAGGTGATTGGAGAAAGGTGTGGTAATTGTAGTTCTGCACAGGTGTAACTAAGCCACATGCATCTACAGCTTGAAAAATGGAGGCTCTTAGCACCATCTGCCTCTGCCGGTGGAGTTTTCGGCCCTGTGATGTCAAAAGGTCAGGAGCATGCCCAGAGCTTGAACTAGACACAGCCAACTGCAAATTCCTGGAAAACAACTCCATCAAACATCTTATTGTTTAGGATGTGTGCTGCTTGGAGGCCTTGTGAGTCTTAAAATGACCTTGATTAGCGAAGGCAGGTGAAATGGACTGACTCATTACCCATGGTTTCAGTGTGTGCGCCATACTTCTCTGGCAAGGTGGATTAGGATTCCTGGGGACTTGTAGGCCCATCGTAATACTAGTTAGCACATATTGAGTACTTACTCTGTACTGGGCACTTGCTAATTGCACTCTGTGTGGGTTATCTCACTCCTTACGACAACTTTCACATGAGGAAGTGTAAGGCTACTTCTTAAGTTGCCCAAGGCCTTACAGAGTGGAATGTGAATACAGGTGTTTGTCTCCAGGGCCCAAGTCCCTAATCACATTTCCCCTGCAGCATTTACCCTGACCTTCAATGCCTACCTTCCCTGCCACCAAGCACCATCATCACTGGGCGTTAGGACAACTGCCTACCATGGAACAAGCTACCTGGATTCCTTGTTCCTATTTTAGAGGGTCTGGGATACACTCTAAAGACTATGCTCCAGCTAACAGACCCATGATTCGGAAATCCATTGTATGCATTGATTGTCTCTAATCAGGCTACACAATTCATCATGCAATCTAGAAAGCTCGAAGCCCAAGAAGCTTTTAGGCTGGTGACCAGTTTATACTCTGGCATTCTGATAGTCACAGAGGGAGCTGGATAGGGTGGAGAAGCAAAAGCAGCCTATCCTCCACTTTCCTAATGGTCATAGTTCTGATTTGGCATTCCATCCTCCAGTCTTCCCATCAGAGGGGCTTCTATTTAATCCTCTCTGAGGCCAGCGTCCCACTCTCCTAATGACAGAGTTCTAATTTGGCATCCTACCCTCCTGTCCTCCCTCTCCCAGACCAGAGGCAACTCACTGGACTCTCCTTTGACCTTGGCAGTGAGGAGCCAGAGGAACTTGTTCATTCTACAGCCTTGTTTGCCTCATTGGTTTCAATCCCACTCCTTGGTCTCTGAATCTGAACATCAGAGCAGCAGAATGTTAGTAGTCCCCAGCCCAATCCCTTACCCTCAACATAAACAAGCACACTCACAGTTGGGTCTTTTTCTAGACTAGCAGAGACAGAAAGAAGCAGTGCAGGAAGCAATGAAGCTTCTAGACAAGCTGGCCATTTAGTAAGAAAGGAAGGAAAGCAAGAAATGAAGGCAGTTTATTTTTTGTGGAAGAAGTGTGCAGGAACTAAGTAAGTTCCCTCTGTTTTTGTAAAAGGAGTCTGAGAGCAGAGAGAGAGAACTGGGTCCTTTCTGCTCCAGCTAGAGGAGATTTGGATGCCTCCCCGCTTCGTTGGAGAAGCCTCCAGTGTTCGTAGTCAGTGGCTTGTCAGCCCACCAGGTTCCCTATTACTAAAGAAACAGACCAAATTCTTCCCACCACCCCCAGTGGCAACAATCTCCCAACATACCTTTCAGGCTCTTGTGAGCTTTGTCAGAAAGTGAAGCAGGGAAGTAACTCACTCCACTATCCTGCAGGACAATTCCAAATCACCCCTTGGTGCCACACAAATCTAGACACCAACAGACAAATTTGTTAGCGTTCAGACCACTACGGTCTACACAGACCGCTACACCAACAGCTCCTGCAGGGAATTCTGGGGGTGTGAACCCAACTGGAGAAGGAAAGAGAAGTCCCAAGAAGCCCAGAGGAATTTGGGACCTTCGAATCTGGGGTGTCTCAAGGTGGCACTTGGTTTTATCTGTTGGGCAGAGAAGCCATCTTTGGCTGCAGAGTAAATAAGTGCTGTCGGGTGCCAGAGATGACGCTAAGCGCTACAGGTAGGAAGACCAATCTGAAGTTCGTAACAAACCAACCAAAAGAACAATGAACTATCATGAACAGGTACTATAGAGTTTTAAAGAGGGCAATATCCGGGAGTGTGCTACAGCCAGCTCAGGAGAGAGATCCTTGGCATCTCCTCCCAGGTTGAGTAACATCATTTTAGTAGTTTGAAACCAGCCATGGTGAGAGTATTTACACCACACAAATCGGCAAGCACTACAAATGGGGGCTAGTTTGCCCTTAGAGAACGGGTTGCTAAACATTTACTAGCATGGCACTGACTTTCCTCTCCCTCGGGGTTGGAGTCCTGAGGAACGTGTGGCACTAGGACCCTAGCAACCGCCGCAGAGCAGCTTGCCTGTGGAGGGTGGAGCTTTAAGATGACCCAAGGCTTTAGCCAGCAGAAGGCGGGACTAGAAAAGCGCTCAGGTTAGGTCGATTGTATAGGTTTGGCCTCCTGCTCTGTGCTCCTCCAGCATACTGCTCTCAGTGGCCTGGGTGCCTCTTGTTCTCATGAGATGGCAGGGCCGCGAGGAGGGAGAACGAGGACAAGCTTAGTGCCACAGCTCCTCGTGTTCCCAGCGGACCAGGCGGGGGGGCCCCTGTGCTGTGAGGAGCAACACGCCCCGGTGCGATGGCTTCCACCAGGGCAGCGGGTGTGGGTTTGGCCCGGGGCCTGCTCTCGATCCTGTGAAGGGGCTTCAGACAGAAGCTTTGAGCTTGGAGAGTGACCAGACCACATTTAAGGTTTTGTGCTCAAGTGCCACCAAATACTGACTGAGCCTTCTATCTCCATTCCCACTGGGGCCAACTGAGAAGGGAGAACATCTGGGCTCCTTGATCCCTCAAGGGTGAGATGCAGAAGCGTTCCATCACCTCTCTCAGGGACAGGAGTAAGAGAGTGGGTGGGGAGAAAAGTTCCAGAACTACTTTTTTTGGTAATAACCAAACGCTGAGACGGTAGGCCCTGAAGTACCGTTAAATACAGCACACCCACTTCTATGCTTACAGAGCTTTGGGAGAGACATGCCTGTCTGGCCAGGGAACATGTGCTGCAGACCCAGGAATGACACAGTGTTAGCTGGCAGACACCTCAGAGACCTTCTGATCCCTTGTACAGATTGGAAAACTGAGGCTGGGTGAGGGGAAGGGGCTTTCTTAAGATTACGTAGCCAGTGTGTAGCAGACCAGGGACGAGAACTAACTCCTCTGAATATGAGCTACCTGCTCTTTCTACATCACTACACTGCCTCCTTCCAGGTATCTAGGAAGCCAAAGGGTTGTCATGACAGCAAGAGGTAAGGCATCCTGGAAGGTTCGGGGGGAGTCATTCAGGAACGTCATTAGGAGATTGTTGTCTCCTTTCACAGTCAGGTGCTATTTATATGTTTAAAACATCACAGTGGCTGGAAGGAATAGGCCAGGAACCGGCATTTTGCGTCATTGATTACACCAGGTTCTTTGGGGACCTTGGCATCAGGACTGCGACTGGTCAGATCTTTGGTTTTTGAGGGAAGATGGGTGTCAGTTTACCCAGAAGGTGGAGCAGTCAAAGGCTGTGTACAGGAGAGGTGGGGATTCTGGAAGGGAAAGGGAAGGAAGAGAGTCAGGTCTCTGTCCCAGCCCAGCTCTCTACCTAGAAGGTGGAGCAGCGCCTTCACCTATGGCTGAGTCTTGGGCAGGGGCTTTTCTGTCATATTGTCGGGCTTCTCCCCCAGCTCCAGGATGTGAAGGCTGAGATGGTACCTCCAAGCCCCACTCAGCAGGGAGGACAGGGCCGGTGGGTCCTCCAGAGTCAAGTGGGGAAAGATGAGTGTCTCATTCTTGAGGGGGAAGCTGCACTTCTTCATGGCAGACCTGGTGGTGCCAGGGGTCACCACAAAAAGGCGGCAGAGCCACGGCCCACCAGCCACGTGGCAGGCTGGTTGTCTGGTGAGGTTGCTGAGGGCTTGGCACAGGAGCTGGTCCTCAGCCCCGCCCATGTCCACCACCTCCACGGGCGAGCCCAGGCCCGGGAGGTGCAGGAGGTGCCGCGGGGGCATGTAGGTGTGGGTGAAGAGGAGTGTGTAGTGGGTGGGTACACGCGGGAGCGCAGGAGCGCGAACCACCTGCTCCAAGTGCCCCAGGCCAGGCACCAGGCCTCCCTGGTGCAGGCAGCCGAAGAAGAGGGCACCCAGGGCATTGCAAAGGACCAGGGTGCCCTTGCGGGGTGCCAGTTGGGTCTGTAGACTACAAAGCAGGACGAGGGGGACCAGGAGGGGGATTAGGAACCGAGGCTCCTGGTGGCTAAAGACAGACAGCAGGGCCAGGGGCGTGAAGTAGAGGAGCAGGAGGTGAGACCTGGGGCTGGACTGCAGGCTCCGGGCAGCCAGTGCCCTTGGGAAGCCCATCTGTATGCAGGCCTGGAGGCAGGCTCGCAGCTGCTGCCACGCAGCCTGCAGGGCGTGGGCATGCAGCACCCCAAAGAGCAGGAAGCCATTGACTGCCAGGTGAGTGAGCCGCATGTGTGTGCCGTGCCTCGCCAGGTTTACGGGATCCAGGTTGTAGTACAAGAAGTTGGCAGGTGTAAGGACAAGGGTACTGGGTCTAGATGGACTGGAGAAGTAGCAGCTGTCCACAGCCACAAACCCCACCGCTGTGAGGGTCGCCCCTGGGAGCAGCACCAGGGCTTCCTTGGTCAGCGACTTGAGGCTGGGGTTTGTGGCTCCATACGTACCCCAGAGGAAGAGCGGGACCAGAGCAAAGGCCAGAAAGGTGGGCCGGTTGAAGAAGCCAGCAGCCATGACACCCCCAAGAAGCCAACTGTGCCACAGCGGGCCCGGGGCAGGCTTCTTGGGCGTGCAGCCCCCAGTCACACGGGGGGATACCAGTACCAACAGCCACACAAAGAGCAGCCCCTCAATGGCATTGGAGAAGGTCCTTGTGTAGAAGACCAATGTGACGTAGGAGCCAGACAGCAGGACCAGGGCGTTCCAGCGCTCCGCCCCCCAGCGTGGGGCTACGTGGTACACGGCCAAGTCCAGGGCAAAGGAGAGGGAAGTGAGGAGGAGGCGGGGCCCGACCAGCAGCGCATAGCCACTCACCGGGCCAGGCCACGGCCCCCACTCTTCCCAGAGCCTGAGCAGCCAGAAGGCAGAGCCAGAGGTCAGCAGTGGGAAGACCACTGTACGGCAGGGGCTGCTGGGGTGAAACTCCCAGGGCCGCGCGGCCTTTATGCCCAGGACGTCCTCTGCAGAGAGAGAAGGAGAGGTGAGCCAGGTCCCAGCACAGAGGATATGACGGACAAAATCCTAGGATGGCCCCCAAGATTTTCCAGCCCCCTGGTGTACATGCCGGACATAACCCCTGGGACTGTGAAGACGACAGAGTTCACTCCTGTGATTAGGTTACGTCACAGGGGTCAGCTGACCCTAAGATACGGAGATCACCCAGATGCATGTGACAAAAATCACATGAGCCCTTTAAATCAGAGAGTTTTCTCCAGCTGGTGGCAGAAGAGGACATCAGAGGTGAGAAGGATTTGCTGGCTTAAAGGTGGAAGGGGCAGTTGGCAAGGAATGTGGGAGGCCTCTGGGAGCTGAGAGCAGCCCTTGGCTTAGAGCAAGCAAGGAAATGGGACTTTAGTTCCATAGCCTCAATGAACTAAATTTGTTCAACAGCAAGAATCGTCTTGGAAGCAGATTTTCTCCCAGAGCTTCCAGACGAGAACTCAGCCCAGCCCATACCTTATGATACCCTGAGCAGAGAGCCCAGGCTGGACTTCTGATTTACAGAACTGTGAGCTGCCAGTTTTAAGCTGCTAGGTCTGTGATGGTTTGTTACGCAGCCCACACCTGGGAAGTGAGGTAACAGTGTGTCCTGGATGTATGAGGAGGGGCAGGGGGAGGCCCCATTCCTCTCCTTGAGTTCTAAAGTCTCCAAAGTCAGAGTCAAAAACACATCTCCGTGATTATGACTGTTACCCAGGACAGCCAGTGTGAGAATGGGGGAAGGGAATGAGCAACTGTGGTTATGGTCAAAAGCGACTGGTTTTGTCTATGATTCTTAATGTTTAAAATTAAGAATATACTCATGTAATTAAAATTACTTGCTGCCTGGGGCTAGTCTTTGTGTGCCCCACTGTCCCAGAGCTCTGAGGGGTGGGGGTGAGGAAAATGAACTCTTAATTTCTGCATCTTAGCTCCAAGCTCTACAATATCTAACACTTGATAACACTGCCGGTTGTCTAAGGCTCTTTGCTTCTCCTCCTTATTCTTCCGGCCTTTTGGCAGTTTTTTTCTCTCTATGTCAGAAGGTGAAAGGGAAACAGAAAACCTCGGATCAGATCAATCTGGCTGCTTTTTACTAGCTCAGGTTAAAAAAAAACGCGGCGGGGGGGTGGAAAAAAAACTGGACCTTTCAACTTTAAAAACAAATGCACCTGTTGAGCCCTGTGGCCGAGATAGCTGATAACTCCCCAGTCAATATCCATTCCTTCCTTCATCCTTAGTCTCTTTAGCCGGGCATTTGGTCAGATATAAACACTATATTTTTTAGCTTCCATTTGCAGGTACGTGTGGTCACGTGATACATTCTGACCAATGGGATGGAATGGGCAAAAAGTATGTGACTTTCAAAATATGCCCTTAAAGAAAATAGGCCTATCTCTTGGCTTCCTCTCTTGGTGTCAGACCTGATGCCTGGAGCACAAGCAGCCATCTTGAACCATGAGGAGGAAGCCTTGTGACCACAGCATCTGAAAGGCCTCAAGGTTTCCAGCAACCATCTTCATGATGTGTCCTATACCACCTAGAAGTTAAGTTCTAACAAGTGAGCATTCTAGGTCTGGGTTCCCTCAGCCGTCATATGAACCTACAGAAGAAAAGTTTCATTATTATTTTATGTCACAGCCCTGTGTAAGTTTCCCCAATCACTGGGGAAGCCCAACTCTAAAATCCTTCCACTGAGAAGCCCAAAATAGCTTTTGTTCTGAATGACCTGTACTGTTGTTATAAGCAGGAAGATGTCAAAGAGGCTGGCATTTCATCGGTATCATTTAGAAGGTCAATGTCACCACTCAGGAAGGAGATGCGAAGTCCCCACTCCCAAATTCTTATGCCAGAGAGGCTTGTGGATTTACTGCTCATCTGCACAGACATTTTTCTCCCTCCGCACTAAATAGCCAATCAGCTCCTTGACCAGACTCTGCTGCAGCTTATCGTAACCACACATGCGGAGCTTTACCTGCCATGACCTCAGGAGACTGGAAGAACTCATCTGGGTGCACGTAGCCTGTCTGCGGAAGGAGACACCACACCAGGCGGAGCAGGCTGAGGCTGCCCCACAGCACCCTGGC
The DNA here is from genome assembly GCF_028023285.1 of Balaenoptera ricei. Classification (NCBI taxonomy): domain Eukaryota; kingdom Metazoa; phylum Chordata; class Mammalia; order Artiodactyla; family Balaenopteridae; genus Balaenoptera; species Balaenoptera ricei. Next base: position 88,976,361 of record NC_082642.1, on the reverse strand, counting down.
TGCCATCTTCATATCAAATTGCTGCCAGGACACAGGGCCAAGAGCCTAGGATGACTTCAGCTGCTACAGATGCTATTCTGGTTCCACAGACCTGCATCTGAGGAGGATAACATTTGTTAGTTATTATAATGTAAATTATATGTTCAATTGTCTGAAAAAACTCAATATGGGTCTACACACAATAAAAATGTTAATAATAATAGCTGCTATTTACTAAGTACCTGCTAAATGCCAGGAACTTTACATGCATATCTCAATTAATCCTTTCCACAGTCTGGGACAGTGGGTCGTATTATCTCCATTTTACAGATGGGGAAACTGAGGCCTCTGTTGAGTAACCTGGTTACTTGCTAACCATATTTCCTAAGTGTCTATATATGGCATTTGCTAAATATTTTTCCTAATATGACATTTTGCTAAGTGTCTAAATGTGACATTTGCAAGTAGGATTAGGGTACCTTCCAAATCTGGGCCTCACAGCCCCATCCTATTCACCAGCTCCTATTCACAAGCAAGCATGGCAGCCTGGCTCTTACACTTCTGAAAACTTAGGAACCTCAATGGATTCCATCCATTTCTTTGCAAAAACGAACTACATTCGACCCCATGGTCTTCAGTCACTCCCTCCAACTTTCACACATCCTGGATCCTACCTTTTGGAAGGTGACAGAAACACTGCTGTGGTTTGAATGTTTGTGCCCACCCCCTCCCCAAATTTATATGTGGAAATTCTAATTCTGAAATTCTAATGGTATAGGGAGGTGGGGCCTTTGGGAGCTGCTTAGGTCATGAGGGTGGAGCCCTCATGAATGGGATTAGTGTTCTTATAAAAGAGACACCACCCGTTTATAAAAGAGCTCCCTCACCTCTTCCACCATGTGAGGACACAGCGAGTTGCTGGCTATGAACCAGGAAGAAGGCCTTCATTATGCTGGCACCCTGATCTCAGACTTCCGGCCTCCAGAACTGTGAGAAATAAAGTTATGTTGTTTAAAAGCCACCCAGTCTGTGGTATCTTGTTAAAGCAGCCCAAACAGTCTCCTTCTGATGGAGGTTCTCACTCCCTTGACTCAAAGATCAGTGGGAATCTGAGTCCACGGCATGATGGACCTTTTTATCAACACCAGTATATTATCACGGGTGCACAGAAAAACAAGTCTGACAACGTGTTTGTTACTCCTCCAGAAATACATATGGTTCCCTGACTTCCTGACTTTGATATTTTAAAGCTTGACCATAAACAGCTATTGTTCTCAGGTGTGACATCAAGTCATAACAGAGGAGACAAGACAAAGTGAAGCAGCAGAACAGGAATCTGGCAGATGTTGACAAGGAGCTTCCTGATACTAAAACCTCATAGAGCTTAAAAGATAAGTTTTGCAGCCTCTGCTCAAACTTTGCAACTGAATCGTGCAGCCTATTTTTCCAGAGCCAGTGAATATCCTGACTTTTAGAGTTTTCAGATAGAAGATGAGGCCAAACTTAGCACTGGGAAGCAAAGGTTGAATCAGAATTTTTTTTTTTCATTAATAGCCAATATGATACTGCAGGACAGGGCAGGGGTGTGGGGTGGAGATAGGGGTAGGGGCAAAGCACGATACCCATTATACAGGACAAACTTTGCGGTCCTGTAGGCCTGGTTCAGATCCCAACTCTGCCATTAGTAGCTGTGTTACCTTGGACAAGCTGCCTATATCCCTAAACCTCAGATTCCTTATCAGGAAAGTCAGATAATAATATCAAGCTCACAGGGTTGAGGGAGATTTAAGAGCTGATGCGTGGAGGGCACTTAGTATACAGAGTTTGCATGTATAAGTGACCAAAGCTAAAAGCTATTACTACTTTTAGTTGAGGCACAAATAATAATCCACGCTGCTCCAGACACCTAGGTGTTAGCTTGCAACCTCCTTGGGAGCTTCTGAAACTGGCCCCATAGGTGAAGGGCAGGGAGAGACTGAAGAAAGAGGCAAACCACTGCAGATTGGTAGGTGGCAGGTTTAAGAAGCAAGAGAACCTACTTACCAAGCTTGTCTTGGGTGGCCGCAAGATGAACAGATCTCCACACCCGCCTGCCAGAATCTTGAAGTTTATACAGAGGACTGAACTGGGCTCCATCATGTACAACGTCCAGATGGTCTCAGCACCACATGACTATCTCAAAGCTGTGTCCTTGGGCAGCTTCTAGCGTGAGGAAGACAAGCAGAGCACACATTCCAAGGATGGGGAGGGGGTGAGGGGCCTCCAGTTGCCGGGGTCCAGCTCGTGGGTCACATCCTCTCTACGACCTCCTCCAACACTAGAAGATCCTCAAAACCAGCACTTCTACTGACTACAATAATAAACGGGATTTGGTATAATCCAATTGTCAAGATACGTTTATGCATATGTTTGAAACTTTTCTCAAGTATAGAACTTTTTTTTCAAGTATGGAACTTTTACTACATGATTAGATTAAAACACCAAATCCATTACACTGATAGGGAACACAGAAACCCAGCCTGCCCTGCCCTGGTGTGCATAGTTACATAGCAAGCCTGGGTCCTGAGTCTGTACTGTTTTCCTTCTGCAGCAACAGAGGAAATTCATCCTGTTTAGCGCCCACCATCTATTCCCCCTTTCCAGTTAATAGTAGTCAGAATTCCCACTCAGAACTGTACTCCTCACCCCCATCACCTATTTTCATCTATGTGGCTTGGGATTTGATCCCATCCCCAACCCAGGTATAGACCCTGAATTGTTTAAGCCAAATAACATTTCCCATCCCACTGGCCACACTAATAGGTTCAGAGTTGGGTGCATGACACGCTGGTCTGATCAGAGGAACTAAGAAAAGTACCGATAAAGGTGAGTCTTGGCCCTTCTCTTCTCTGCCAGGCTTGGTGGGGTGAGGCTGCAGGGGTGAGAGGGACATCATTCCTTTCCTGGTATTAATAGTCTCTCTCACCTTTGTAAGTATTCCTCTGTGTTGTAGTGAAAAATGTGTCCTCTGCACCTTCCTGGGGCTGACGAGCAGGTCTTACAGAAGTACTCCACTCTTAACATTCCAATCTCATATTCCCTGGCTTTGTCTGTATAAATTGGGAAAATCATGCAGTCTTTTGGTGAATAGCACACCTCCTCCTGCTTTACGCTTCACCTTTAGGGACATGCTGGGACTTGAGTCTAATTGTAGGTCTAGAAGCAAAGGGAGTGGTGGGAGTGGGTCCTGAGGAGAAACAGCAGACAGAAACTGTCTTGCAAAGCAGCTGCTTTGGGGAGGCCATTACAGTTTCCAATGCAGGGTTAATCCCCTCAGATGCCAGTGGAAAGTCTGCTTCTACTGCTTGAAAACTCTCACCAGAATTGAGGGACTCAGTGTCCCCGTCTCTCTCAGGGTCTTCCCATTTGTTCTCATTCCAACTTTCAGCATCCCATCTCTTCACAATCAGTGCCCTCACTTTAACAGTAGATACCATTGAGACTGGGAATTCAATTTGCATTGTAATTCAGCCACTCACAGAGTGAGATATGGGGTTTGTTTTTCGGCCAGCTTTTGGGTCATTTTATGAGGATCTTGAGCTGGGAATTTAAAGCCTTGAGCTTATCCTTCTCTTTTCTCACTTTGTCCAGCACAGTTAGGAACCACCAGCCAATCTCATTGTACTATTTAGTTTGACTAAAATGTCTGAAGGTCACCCAGGAAATTTCCCTGGTGGTCCAGTGGTTAGGACTCGGCACGTTCACTGCTGAGGGCCTAGGTTCAATCCCTGGTCGGGGAACTAAGATCCCACAAATCTCGTGGCATCGCCAAAAAAAAAAAAAAGTTCAAAGGTCATCCAAACCCTTGCCTGGAGTATCCAATGGTGATATTTTTCATATCTCTTATATCATCACTCCATGGACTACCAGTACCCTCTTTACCACTTGAAATAGAGTCATTTGTGCCTTTAAATCTAATCAGACTACAGAAACAGTTCCAGCAAATCCAGGACCTATTCAGAAAACACATCCTTAAGATTCTCTTCCTCTAGAACCACCTCCAGTACCAAAATCTGTCAGTCAGAGAAAGAGAATCAGTAGGAGACCTATAGTAAGAAGATTTATTGCAAGGAATTGGCTTATGCATTTGTGGGGCTGGCTAGGTAAGTCCGAAATCTGCAGGGTAGGCCATTAGGAAGGGCAGGCTGCAATTTTTGGGCAGGAGATGAAGCTGCAGTCCACAGTGGAAGTTTCTTCTTATTCAAGAAAGCCTTGGCTCTGCTCTGAAGGCCTTTCAACTGATTGCAACAGGTCCATACAGATTATTATTAGAATAATCCCCCTTACCTAAAATCAACTGATTATGGACTTTCAGGCATCTATAAAATACCTTCACAGCAACACTTAGATTAGTGTTTGACTGAATAACTGGGAACTCTAGCCTAGACAAACTGACACAAAAAACTGACCATCACACCCTAAATAATTCAGTGTTTGTAACTTTTTGAATTTTAGATCAATGAGATAATTCTTTATGTAACTCACTGATGATTTGCTTTTTTCCCCCAATGTTCTGATAATGGTATTCACCATATTGTTCTCTGTAACTGCAATTCCTTTCATTGCTATATGGTATTCCCTTGGGTGAATATACTGAAGCTTATTTACTTACCCTTCTACTGTTGTTTATCAGCTAGGTTACCTCCAGGGGGTTACAAGATTTTTCTTTTTTATTCGTAATAATGCTGCTATAAACATTTATATTCAAGAGTTCTCTGAAGTACATACCTAGAAATGGAATTCCTGAGTCATAGGGTATGCATAGTTTTTTATTTTATTTTTTAAAAAATTTCTCAGTTTTAATTTCTAATATGGTAAATAGCAATAGCTACAGCTCACATAAACAAAAGCTCTTTGGGGTCCTCAATAAATTTTTAATGGGATCTTGATACTAAAATGTTTAATATCAGCTGGGTGAGGGAATAAATCCCCATTAAAAAAGAGAAAGTCAAATCCCATTATCAAGAGAATAAGAAGGATGTATTTAAAATTAAAATGAAGGAATCAATGTTGTAGTTAAAGGAAGAAAGAATTCAGAAAGAAACAAAGATATTTTCAGTAAGATTAAGAAAGAAGGTGTTTTAGGCAAAAGATCCACATGGGTATGCACACTTTTAACCTCAAATAAGGCCAACTGTTTTCCAAAGGTTGCTACCAGCTATCAGATAGTGTAGTGCCCCTGTTTCATATGCTCATTTATACTTGGTATTGTCTGACGTTTTGATTTTGTGAATCTCATAGGTATTAACATGCATTTCCTTGATTACTAATATGGTTAAACACTTTTTCTTTTTCTTTTTTGGCTGTGCCTTGAGGCATGCGGGATCTTGGTTCCCTGACCAGGTATCGAACCTGTGCCCCCTGCAGTGGAAGCACAGAGTCCTAACCACTGGACTGCCCGGGAATTCCCGAACACCTTTTCAAAAATTTGTGAAATGTTTCTTCTGTGGAATTCCTTTTGAACCATTGGCTGTCTATCTTTTTCTTACTACGTATAGGAATTCTTTATATAGCCTTTATATTTATTGCATGACAAATATCCTTTTCTAGTTTGTGGCTTGTATTCTTAACTCATTTCTATTCCTAATATTGGTTACTTGTGCCTTCTTTTTGTTTCTTGATCATTGTCGCCAGAATTTTGTCAATTTTATGAATATTTTTAAAAAATCAACTTCTGGCTTTGTTCATCTTCTTTTTAAAATTTTTTCTTATCTATAGTTTTTTTTCTTCCTTTTACTTTTTTGGGTGCTATTTTGATATGGACACTTAGCTCATTAATTTTGAGACTTTAACTTTTGAGCTTATTAATTTTTGAGCTTTTCTATGAGAAATATTTAAGGTTATATATTTCTCTAAATACTATATTAACTGCATCCCACAGGTTTTGTTATGTAATATTTTCATCAGCTTTTGTTTCTAAATATTTTCTAATTCCATTGTAATTTCTTCCTTGACTAATGCTTTATGGCTGAAGCAGTTGATTTTTTGATTAAGACTTTATTTTTTGGACTTCCCTGGTGGTGCAGTGGTTAAGAATCCACCTGCCAACGCAGGGGATATGGGTTCGATCCCTGGTCCGGGAAGATCCCACATGCTGCAGAGCAACTAAGTCCGTGTTCCACAACTACTGAGCCCACGTGCTGCGACTACTAGAGCCCGTGCTCCACAATAAGAGAAGCCATTGCAATGAGAAGCCTGTGCACCACAATGAAGAGTAGCCCTGGCTCGCCGCAACTAGAGAAAGCCTGCGCACAGCAAAGAAGACTCAACACAGCCATAAATAAATAAATAAAAAAGACTTTTTTTTTTATAGCAGTTTTAGGTCCACTGCAAAATTGAGAAGAAGGTATAGAGGTTTCCCACATACACTCAACCCCTACACATGCATAGCGTCTCCCATTATCAATATCCCCCACCAGAGTGGTACAGTTGCTACAACTGATGAACCTACATCTACACATCATTGTCACCCAAAGTCTACCATTTCCATTACTGTTTACTCTTGGTGTTGTACATTCTACGGGTTTGGACAAATGTTTTAATGACATGTATCCACCATTATAGTATTATACAGAGTATTTTCACTGCCCTAAAAAACTTCTGTGCTCTGCCTATTCATGCCCTCACCCCCAGCATTTAATTTTTAATGGTCCAGTTTTGTAGGTATTCCACGGATGCTTGAAAATACCATATGTTGGATAGTTATTGGACATAGAGTTCTATATATGTTCATTAGATCATGCTTGTTAATTGTGTTCCTCAAATCTTTTATGTCCTTTATGATTTTCTACTGCTTATTCACAAAAAATCACAGAAATGTGTGTTGAAATAGCTCATGAGATAGTGGTCTTGACTAATTTTCCATGTAATTTTGTCATTTCAGCTCATTTTTGAAGGTATATCATTATTTTTTTTAATTGTTATACCGTATTGGAAAATTGAATATTTTATCATTATACAGTTATCTTTTTATCTCTAATAAGTTTTTTCCCTTAAAATATTTTGTCTCCTATAGCTCTGACCTTTCTTTTATTTAGTATTTACCTAGTACATCATTTTTCACCCTTTTACTTTCAAACTTTCTGTACATTTATACTTTCATATGTCTCTTGTAAAGAACAAATAGCTGGATTTTGTTTGCCCAGTCTGACAATGTTTGTCTTTAAAACGCAGCTTTATTTCAAAATATTTAAATTTAGTGCAATTATTGATATATTTATTTCTTCCATCTTATACTGTGTTTTCTTTTTTCATGCCTTTCTATCTTTTGTTTCTCTCTCCTTTCTTGCCTTCTTTTGGATTGGTTTTTATTTTCTTCATTCCTTTTTCTCTAACACTTTGGAAGTTGTACTTGATTTCTATTATGTTATAAAATGTAGTACATTATTTAATGTTTTAATATTTAATATAGTATGTGCTATGGTTTTACTATGATGATTCTGAGTGTGCATTTTTCTTTAATCATAGTTGGAATTTCTTTGGCTCCTTGACTCTGTGGATTAGGGTCCTTTGTCATCTATAGAAAGCAATCCTCCATTATATTTTCAAATACTGCCTCTTCCCTCATCTTTACTCTCTCTCTAGAATTATGACTGAATGTATGATACATCTTCTTGGTCTATCTTCCATGTCTTTTAAACTTCTATTTTATATTTTCCATCTCTCTGCCTCTCTGGGCTATAGTTCAAGTAAGTTCCTCTGTTCTATCTTCCATGTCCCTAATCATTATTTCAGCTATATCTAATCAGCTGTTAAACCTATCTATTGAATTTTAAATTTCGATTTTTCATTTCTAGGAGTTGTTTGATTTTTTTCTACATCTGCTTCCTCTTTTGTCATATTTTCAAGGCTCTCTTTTATTTACTATATTATGTTAAGGGTACTTATTTGATATGCTAGATCTGATGATTCCAACATCTAAAGTTTTTCTGGGGTCCAAATTATCAGGGAAACTGCCTTTCTTGGATCCTGATGCTAATCGAATTGGGGTAGGGCAATCTCCCCTGAGAATCTGTATCCATGAGCCTACCCTCATATAGGTTTTCAGCCTGAATTCACATGATTAGGCACTACCTCCCCCAAAAGAAAAGAATCCCTGGAGCCAATAATGTGATTAAAAATGATCCCACACTTACAATGCTCATACAATTTTATATATATATATATATATTAGGTTGGCACAAGAAATAGCCATGTTCTATACTACCCAAAGCAATCCACAGATTTAATGTGATCCCTATCAAAATACCTATGACATTTTTCACAGAACCAGAACAAATAATTCCCAAATTTATATGGAAGCACAAAAGACCCAGAATTGCCACAGCAATCCTGAGGAGAAAGAATAAAACTGGAGGCATAACCCTCCAAGACTTCAGACAATACTACAAAGTTGCAATAGTGAACACAGCATGGTATCGGCACAAAAACAGACATATAGATCAATGGAACAGAATACAGCCCAGAAGTAAACCCAACACCTGTGGTCAATTAACCATCAAAAAAGGAGGCAAGAATATACAATGGAGAAAAGACAGTCTCTTCAGCAAGTGGTGTTGGGAAAGTTGGGACAGCCTCATGTAAGTCAATGAAGTGAGAACAAACCCTCACACCATATACAAAAATAAACTCAAACTGGCTTAAAGACTTGGGACTTCCCTGGTGGTCCAGTGGTAAAGAATCTGCCTTCCAGTGCAGGGGAGTTGGGGCTGTGGGCTGCCTCCTTTGAGGCACACAGACATCCAGAGGAGAGGGCTTACCCTAACAACATCAGGTTCTGTTAGCAAGGAGGAAGTGAGACAAAGGATCAGCTGTGTAGCTGCATCATGTGTGTGGCTGCCATGACGCCAGGCTCTGATTGATGGTTTTCCTCCTTCTTCTCTGACCATTTCTTCTTAGGCGCCTCTTCCTCTGTCCACTCCTGAAATGTCAGTGCTCCCTTCTCATTGTCCACACTCTTTGGGTCATCTTATTTATTCTCATGGTTTCAATTTCTTTTTAATGACATCATAAATTGTTTCTTTTCTGAGCTTCAGATTTACTGATAATAATAATGAATACAAACAATAATAGAATTGCCATTTTTAGATACCTATTGCATCCCAGGCACAGTACATTATCTCATTTTACTCTCATCCCTATCTTATAGATGAAAGAATAGGTTTAGAGAGATCAAGTTTTTTGCTCAAGGTAACTGAACGAGTAGGCTAATGAACGTAGGAGTTGGACCCTGTCTGTTTGACTCCAGAACCCTGATCTACTTCCTGTTGGGCTTCTGCACCTCCCTCTAACATGGGGCAGCTGAAAAGAACGCATCGTTTCCCCATGACCCAGCCCTACCCCCATGTTCCCTGCAGCAGTGAGGGAACTAGTTTATCCAGTTATTCAGTCCAGAGACCCAGGGGTCATCTGCCATCTTCACGCCCTTTTTTTTTTTTTAATTTAATTAATTTATTTTTTTTGTCTTCATTGGGTCTTCGTTGCTGCACGCGGGCTTTCTCTAGTTGCAGCGAGCGGGGGCTACTCTTCATTGCGGTGTGTGGGCTTCTCATTGCAGTGGCTTCTCTTGTTGCGGAGCATAGGCTCTAGGCGTGCAGGCTACAGTAGTTGTGGTGCACGGGCTTAGTTGCTCCGCGGCATGTGGGATCTTCCCGGACCAGGGCTCCAACCCGTGTCCCCTGAATTGGCAGGTGGATTCTTAACCACTGCGCCACCAGGGAAGCCCCATCTTCATGCCTTTTATGTGACACTAACTTTGCTTGCTAATCATCCTTTGAGTCCAGCACTTGTTCTTCATCCTTCACTGTCACTACCTAAGTCCAGGTCCGCTGTGACTGGGGTACATGTTGCCTGAGATTCCTCAGCCCTAGGGGTGGCTGTGCAGGGACTTTAGATGGCTGGAGCCCCTGGGTTGGTTGCTTCTAGCTGCAAGCAGCCCCCTCCTTTATTACCCCAGTGTGTCAAACAAAAGGAATCATTTTCTGTGTGTGCATAATGAGAAAAATATCCAGAAGCAAGATCTAGAGTACATGGCACTCACCTTTCTGCTTTCCCTCTCCCACCTGCACCCACCCTCCTAACTGCAGCCAGAGAGAGAGTGCATTTCTCTCCTGTATAAAACCTCGGGGTGGGGGGTCAGCCCCTCACCACCCTCAGGACCAAGTCCACATTCCTGACTGTGACTACCACGGCTCTCCAAGGCCCCCAGCATCCTCTCCAGCCTCCACTCTCACCCCTTTGTGTACAGAGCTTGATGCTCCAGAAACATTACGTTTTCCTGTAGTCTCCTCCTCTATTCTTTGCTCACATTGCTTCCTTTTGGGATATGTTTATAATATGGAGGTTAAGACAAGCTTTGGCATCGAGTAGACCGGGTTTCAAATTCTTGCTCTGTCATGGTGAAAGAGCACTTAATCTCTCAACTCCAATGTATAATTTATCTGTAGAATGAGTATAACCTACCTCAGGGCTGCTGTGAACATGGATTAAACAAACTGCCTGGAACCCCAAGAAGCTCTCCCTGACCCCATTTCGGCAGCACCCTGTGCCAGGCCTTGCACTGCGCTGTGCCCTGACCGCGGGTACCATCTGATTGCTTCTCTGTACTGTCTGAGGACCCCCAGTTCTGGGAGCCATTCGTATCCATCTCAGCGCCTTGAGCCCACCTGCATGGGACCACTGCGGGGCTAGGGTCAAGGATAGAGTCGGGGATCCCTGGAGGAGGTGGCAACATAGCAGGGCATTGAACTTAACAAGTGTGGGAGTTCTTCAGAGGGAGACCCCCCGCTGCTCATCCAGCGTCTGGCTCCCCAGGCTGAGGCCACGCTGGAGGAGTGGTCCCGCTGGACATTCTAGGGGGGTGGAGCCAACAGCATGGGGCATGGCAACTACTCACCTAAACCCAATCAGTATGCAAGCCTGCTCATTTATGCCTATAAGCTCACTGAGCTGCCCAGCGGGGGTCCAAATCCTGCAAATCCCACATCCTCCGGTGTCTGCATAAAGGGATAGCGCCGAGGGCTGTGGAGATTCGACTGTGGAGCAGGGGAGGGGTTGCCGATAACCACAGACAGGGGCATCCGGCGCGCGCGCCTGTGCGGGGGATGTCAGAGCTCAGGCAGCAGGGAGAGACCATCTCAGCGGCAGGGGTACAGAGAAGCAGAAACCACTACGCCGGGCGCGGGTTGGGGTGGGTGGGGAAGAGATCACATCAGTGGAGCGAGAGGACCGGAAGGTTGGGCAGAGACACTTGTCTTTCTCGCTGAGTCAGAGGGCCGGGGCTGGCTCTTGGTGGTCCACCTTTCTCTGCCGCCCACTGTGTGCGTAGCATCGTGTCCTGGAGACACAACCGTGAATGAGCATGGTCCAGAATGGCAGTCATAGCATGTGGCTCATTCCAAGGAACGTCTTTACCTTCAAACTTAAACTTCTTTCTGACAAAACTGCAGGGTCGTTGCTTTATGGGAAAGGGCGGCGGGCCCAAGGTTCAGTCCCTTCTCTGGACCCAGTCAGTATTCGGAGCAGGTTTTAAAGACTGCATGGGAGGAAGTGCTGGAGAAGGGGGCCCCTGGGCAGCAGCCAAAGGCGTCTCCTCTGGCTCAAAACGCGCCAGGACCATGTCCCTCAAGGGCAAGGTCTTGTTCCAAACTCTGGGGTCCATCCCAGGGGCAGAGAGTGAGAGTGGCTTTCCTGAGTCCATTTTCTTGTTTGGTGTTGCATTTCATCCTCACCTCCACCCAGAGCCCGGCAGTAAACCCTGCAGGGCGCCCCATCGTGGAAGCATTGCAATGTCTGTCCCTGGTGCCTCCTTCTCTGGCTGCCCAAACGGGCCCATGTTTATCCTTTGATTAACAGAGAATGCAACACACAGCATTAAACATACATAAGGGAGAGTGGAAGAGAGTAAGGTATCTCCATTAACTAGCATACATCATTTAACCATCCGTGACCTCGCGGTTCCCACCTGGAAAATGGGAACTCGGCTCTCTGGCAGGGAGTTTCTAGGTGTTAATAATTTCGACAGTGGTTCCCACTTTCCTGAGGTGAAGGCGTCTGGGGAGAAGGTACGGTGGGGGATGTCCTCCTTAAGGAAAACTGTCCTTGTCATATCGTGCATCCCACGCAAAGGCCCGGACAGCACCAACCAGAGCGCCACAGGGTCGCCTGGAGCAGCCTTGGTGACAGGACTTTGGCTCTTGTCTGTGCCCCCATGTGACTCCTGGTCAGGGAGGCCATCCTCTCACCCTTCGAGAGGACAGGCCTGGCCCAAAGGGCACCCCATGAGACCGGAAGTGGCGATTCTTCTCCGGTACATGCGGACCGGTGCTCACAGGTTTCGGGCTCAGCACTTTGCAGTGTCTTTTGGCTTCATCTTCACAGGGACCCTGGGAGGTAGCCTTATATTCCCATTTTATAGACGGGGAAAGTGAGGCTCAGTAAAGTTACGGAACCACCCAACAACACGGTAGTAGGAGAGGATTCAAGTCTAGGTCTCTGTCTGGGTCCAAAGCTAGCGATTGAAAGTGGAGGATACCCACAGCCTCCCTTCCCCTTCCCAAGAAAACTGCGAGCTTCCTGTCTCCCCTTGATTGGGGCCGGTCAGTGCTCAGAGCCGGCGGATCCCGGTTTGAGGAAAGTTGCCCCCGAAAATGTGGAGGCCAAAGGTCCCTTGCTTGCCTCCCGAGTCTAGCTTCTGCTGGTCTCTGGGCAGCTAGCAAAGGTAAGAATGGAAACAATCGCCTTCCTCCCTGACCTTCCCTCCTTCCCCCTTGACCCCCGTCAACTCTTCCCGAGCTGCTTGGGCGACTCACCGAGCGCTGCTCCGAGCTGCACCTGACCCGCTGGCGGCTTGCGGCCCCGCGAGAGCCCGCACAGGGGGTGGGTGCACCAAAGGGCTGGAGCCGGGAGGCGAGTCTCAGCGCGGCCGCCTCTCTGTCCGGTCCAGGGAATTAGGCAAGCCACGCAGTGCGCCAGGCGGGGCGGAGGTGTGGAGGAGAGGGCTGGAGACCAGCGCACCGGCGGGCGGGGCCGCCCAAGGCGTCCCTCGCGGTTCCAGCGAGGTCGGGGGGACGATGGAGGGTCCCCGGTGGCCCTTGGGCCGTGGCACGCCGGGCAGCGGCTGGTCTCTCCCCTACCCCGCTTCCAGCTCGTCCCCCTAGCAGCCCCCTCCTTGGCGAGCCACGCCTGGTGAGCCGCCTTTTTAGCACGCGGGGCAATTAAGCAGAACATTTCTAGGCCATACTTCTTTGTCATTCAAAAGAAGAATTTCTGAGTTCTCTGTGGGTGGGGCTTGCTACGGCTAAGATGACCTGCTCTGTTGGTGGAGCAGATCAGGGAGGACAGGCTCTGCGGGCCTGGTTTGGGAAGCCGCGCCGAAGACGCAGGGTCGGTTTCACCCGGACGCAGCTCCTTCTCTGCAGCGGCGGGCGCCGCTTCCCCCGCACCCCTCTGCATTCCACAAGTGGGGGACAGGTCACTAGCCCCGGGTTGCCCGGCAGCCGGGGCCGGAGAAGGTCACTGTGTGCCCGGGAGCCCAGGCTCCCTTCCCCGGCGCGAGGCCCGCCGAGCCCGCCGCTCCTGGTCCCTCCGTGGGGTGACCGACCCCCCCCCCCCCAACGACTCGCGGGCTCCATGACGGAGCTCGGTGCGCCACTGGGGGGCTCGTAGCCTCCCGGGTCCCTCTGGGGTCCCTCTGGGTCCCCGGGGCTGTGGACGGATTGTGGTGGCCGGCGACTACTGCCCTCTAGCGCGGGAGTGTTTCACTGAGCCTGCCGGGGGAGGCTGACGTGGCCTAGAGGAGAGGCTCCTGCCCTCTGTGCCCAATCAAATGTGTTTTGGAAGGTCTTAAGCAGAGTCCCTTCACCTCTATTCCCTTTCGTGCTGCACAGCAGCCCTCACGTTAAAAAACAGCAAAACAGCCCCTACCTACTTTACTGAGATATTATGTACATACAGTAAATACCGGATATTTTAAGTACTGAATACAGTATAGACAAGGGCTCATTTCCCCCACTCTGGCCCAGCTGGAAGGTGCTGTCTGCCCCTCCCTTGGGACCCCTGCCCCCTGGGGATCTTCATCTCTCTACTTGCCAGGGCAGGGCTTTGTCACCCTTCAGTTTCCTTGTGTCTAATTGAAGTCTTTCCTGCTTTAGCCTACGTTTTTAATCAAAGTAATACATGGGCACAGATAAAAAAGTTCAGATGGATATACAAAGCTTACATGAGAAGCAGCAGCCTGGTATGAGAGCCCTTCCTAAGCCTGAAGATGTAACCAGGTAACCCCGAGGCCTTCTCTTCTCTGGTCAGGGTCCCCTTCTTCCAGTCCTCCAGTCCCCCCTGCTCTTCCTTTGTCCCCCCTCCTCGTTCATCTTCCTCCTCCTCCTTGTCAACATCTGAAATCAGGACTAGACTCTAGGAAACTGAAAGACAGGTGCAGAGCCTGTGCTGGAACTGTCTTCAGTTCCTCCTCTCTCTGCCCTGGGCCCACATGGAGCGGGACAAAATTCTCAGGTGGTGCAAGCTCCAGAACAGCTGAGGTCCTGGCTCAGGTCCTCCTGTGGTTTTCCTAGCTCACAAGTCACAGGTCAGTTGTGGCAACAGTGTTTCCCATCTCATCCGGGGGCTACAAGGAGCCGGGATGGGGAGTCAGCACCTGGGTAATGACCTGGCTCTGCCACCAACTAGACAGATGTGTGACCCTGGGCAGGCTGATTCCTTTGTCTGTGCTCCAGCTTCTCCATCTGTAAAATGACACTGTCGTCTCTAGAAAACCGCAAAGCTCTAATGTCTTGGAGGTAAGTCACTTGAAATAGTCCTGGCCCTCTCCGGCCAGGATGGCTCTGACCAGTATCCCATGGCTTGGCCATTGTGATGCCCTCCCGATTCACTGTGCCCAACCAGCTCAGGAGCCTTGGTGGTGGTGGGGCGTCCTGCCTGCTTTACCATTTCCTCAGCCTGCCTAACAAAACAGCTTCTTCTCTTGGCCCCCAGGCAAAGGATGGGAGGAAGCCGCCATGGCATCATGGGAGGGAGTATTTGGCCATTTGATTTAAAGGACACTTTTTACCCCAAAGGAAGATTTGAATTAAAACACTTAATCCAAGTTACACAAATCCTGATTAATTTTTGGACAGAATTTTCCAGAGTGAACTTCACTAAGCTGACAATTACTTCATCAATTTTTTTTTTAGTGGTGATTTTTCTTTCTTTTTTTAAAAAATAAATTTTATTGATTTATTTATTATTTTTGGCTACATTGGGTCTTCGTTGCTGTGAGCAGGCTTTCTCTAGTTGTGGTGAGCGGGGGCTACTCTTCGTTGCATGCGCAGGCTTCTCATTGTGGTAGCTTCCCTTGTTGTGGAGCACAGGCTCTAGGTGCGTGGGCTTCAGTAGTTGTGGCACGCAGGCTCAGTAGTTGTGGCTCGCGGGCTTAGTTGTTGTGGCTCGCGGGCTTAGTTGCTCCGTGGCATGTGGGATCTTCCCAAACCAGGGCTTGAATCCATGTCCCCTGCATTGGCAGGCGGATTCTTAACCACTGTGCCACCAGGGAAGTCCCAATTTTAAAAAAATTATACAGTTTTTAAATTTTTAATAAACTTCTTTTAATCATTTTTTAAAACTATTGATTTAATGGCCTACCTTAATGGTTCTACTAACATCTTCTGCTCCTGTATGACACGAAGTGCTCAGACATCAGGTGTGTGCACCGGGATCAGCTTTGCCTGGGACCTCTGCGAGTTTCGATTTCCAGCGTGGAAGCCTCATCTTCTCCCTAAAACGGGAAGGGAAAGCACAGAATGTGAAGAGTGTGACCTAGGTCTGCCTCCCTCAGCTGTGTGATCCTGCATCACTTGCTTCAATCCCCTGAGCCTCATTTTTCTCACCTATAAAATGGGGAGAGTAATACCTACTGCCTACCTCAGAAGAGCTGTTTGTAGTATATAAAAATAAGTAATTATTACCATAAACCACAATAGCATTAAATAATCACTTGTGTAAAGCTCTAACTCCCAGCGCGTAGTGGGAACTCCCACCTGTTATTTCAGATAACAGAAATGTTATTCTGTTATCATCACCATCATGATTAATGAAACAAGCACCATTTGCTTGTTCCGACCACTGGGTGGCACCACAGATTTGGTTCTGTGACTATTTCGATCTCAAAGGCAGCGTTTGTGTTTGAACCATGTAACAGTGCTGTTTTTTGAAGGTCAAAACTAGCTGATTGTTGACAGTTTCATATGGTTCCGCCTAAGTTTTGTGGTGCTGCCTGCCTTGGGCTGTTTCCTTTTGGCTCTGTCTCAGCAAAGCAGGGACTCACCAGTTGAAGCCTTTAGGAAGCCTGGGCTGTATCTATGACGTGGATGGCCTAGGCTGCTGGACTCGCCGCCAGAGACTTAGGGACAAGGGCCCATCCAAGCTGGGAAGAGAGAGCTAGAAGGTCAGCATCAGAGTTAAGGACAGAGCCAGAGACACAGAGAAGCAGTAGGCTGGTGATCACAGGGATTTGCTCTGTAGAAGTGAAGGTCTCCCATTTTCCATGAATTCAGATTTCCTTGCTGAGCCCAGAAAGCCATTTCCCAAGAAACTCAAACGACATACCATGCCCAGATGATGCTGACCTTTGTTCTTTGCTTCCCGTTCCCTCATTCCCTCATGAGGAGTGCTGGTCTTGGGCCCCCAGCATAGTGAAAGAAGTTGAGAAATAGATCTCAAATCATTAACAGAATTGACTGGTGACCCTAAGAGGTGGGAGTGACTCACCTGAAGGCTAGATGGGGCTCCAGGCCTCATAGCTCCCTGGGCCCAGGGATGGTCCTCAGGCAAAGAGCCCCCCTTGTCTGACCTAAAGCTAAGCAAAGCTTCATATTTGTATTGGCGGGGAGGGGTTTCCTTTGGGCCATTTTCTGTGCCTCTCCAGCCATAAGGAACCAGGTTTTTCATATATAAATCAACTTGGATCTATTAAAGGAACAGGAGCACTTGATGAGTAGCTTCTTTGTATTTGCACATTTAACTTTTTTTTCAGAGACAAGGGTTCAAATAAGAAAGTTTCTTTGTGTGTGAAGAATTCAAGTAATTTAAAAAAAAATAGCTATCTTCCAGAAATATGAGAATCATTTAATATTAGGAAATCCATCAATATAATTTACCATATTAATAAATCAAAAGAGAATCATATGATTACCTCTATAAAGGCTGAAAAATTCAACAACTGAATCTTGGTAAACACTCAATAAAATAGGAGTAGGTATATACTTCCTTAACATGATAAAATATATTTTTCTCAATATCAAAGGCAGCATTGTGCTTAGTAGAGAGAAGCTCTCCCAACTCAAAGTCAGGAACAAGAGAGGTTTGTCCACTTTTACAGCTGTTATTTTACAGCTACATCCATTTTTCTGTATGTAGTAGCCAATGTGATTTGACAAGAGTAGAACATAGAAGTATAGAACTCAGAAAGCAGGAGGAAAAATTATTATTTCCAGATAGCATAATTTTATACCTGGAAAACCCAAAAGATTTGACTCAAAATGTATTAAACACCAAATGCTGGTGAGGATGTGGCACAATAGGAACTCTCATTCATTGCTCATGGGAATGCAAAAGGGTACAGCTACTCTGGAAGACAGTTTGGTGGTTCCTTACAAAACTAAACATATTATTATCATACAATCCAGCATTGTGTTCCTTGGTATTTACATAAATGAGTTGAAAACGTATGTCCACATGAAAAACTGCACAAAAATGTTTATAGCAGCTTGATTCGTGATTGCCAAAACTCGGTAGCAACCAAGATGGCCTTCAGTAGATGAATGGATGAATAAACTGTGGTAGAGGCAGGCAATGGAATATTATTCAGTGCTAAAAAGAAGTGAGCCATAAAACCATGAAAAGACATGGAGGAAGCTTAAGTGCACATTGCTAAGTGAAAGAAGCCAATCTAAACAGGCTACATACTGTAGCCAACTGTATACTGATCTCAACTGTATAATATTCTGGAAAAGGCAAAACTATAGAAGTAGTATAAGCATCAGTGGTTACCAGAGGTTCACGGCAGGGGAGGATTGAATAGATGGAGTACAGAATTTTTAGGCCAGGGCAACTATTCTGTATGATACTATAATGATAGATACATGTCATTATGCACTTGTTAAAATCCATAGAATGTGCAACACAGAGAGTGAACTCTAATGTAAACTATGGATTTTGGTTGGTAATATGTCAATATTGGTTCATCATTTGTAATAAATGTATCACTCTGATATAGGATATTGATGGTGAGGGAGCTTGTGTATGTGGCAGGGGAAGGGCAGGGACAGGGGGTATATGAGGACTCTTTATATTTTCCATTCAATTTTTCTGTGAACCTAAAACTGCTTTTTTTTTTTTTTTTTTTAAAAAAAACATTTATTAAAAAGAAAATATTACAAGTAGCAAAATAATGCAGTAAGACTTCTGGTTTAAAATTAATATTCAGAAACTATAGATTTCACATTTACAAACAACAGCTAGTTAGAAAAACTAATGGAAGAAAATAATCTATTTAAGAATCTGTAATTAAAAAAACTCCCTACAAACAAAAGTCCAGGACCAGATGGCTTCACAGGCGAATTCTACCAAACATAAAAAGAAGAACTTAAACTGATCCTTCTCAAACTCTTTCAAAAGATTGGAGAGGAGGGAACACTCCCAAAGACATTCTATGAAGCCACCATCACCCTGATACCAAAACCAGACAAAGACACAGCAAAAAAGAAAATTACAAGTCAATATCTTTGATGAATATAAATGCAAAAATTCTCAACAAAACATTAGCAAACCATAAACCAACACTTAAAAAGATCATACACCACGACCAAGTTGGATCCAGCCCAGGGTTGCAAGGATGGTTCAACATATGCAAATCAATCAATGTGATACACCACATCAACAAAAGACAGGACAAAAATCAAATGATCATCTCAATAGATGTAGAAAAAGCATTTGATAAAATTCAACATCAATTTATGATAAAAACTATTACCAAAGTGGGCATAGAAGGAACATATCTCAACATAATAAAAGCTATCTATGACAAACCCACAGCCAATATAATGCTCAATGGTGAAAAGTTGAAAGCCTTCCTACTAAAATCTGGAACAAGACAAGGATGACCATTCTCACCACTTCTATTCAACATAGTATTGGAAGTCCTAGCCACAGCAATTAGACATGAAAAAGAGATAAAATGTATCCAAATTGGAAGGGAAGAGTTAAAATTGTCATTATATGCAGATGACATGATACTATACATAGAAAACCGTAAACACTGCACACAAAAACTACTAGAACTGATAAACAAATTCAGCAAAGTAGCAGGATACAAGATTAACATACAGAAGTTGGTTGCATTTCTTTACACTAACAATGAAATATCAGAAAAGAACTGAAAACAAACAATCCCTTTTAAAATTGCATCAAAAAAATAAAATACTTAGGAATAAATCTCACCAAGGACGAGAAGACTTATATACTGAGAATTATAAAGCATTAATAAAGGAAAGTGAAGGTGATTCAAAGAAATAGAAAGATAACCCATGCTCTTGGATTGGAGGAATCAGTATTGTTAAAATGGCCATACTACACAAAGCAATCTACAGATTTAATGTGATCCCTATCAGATTACTCATGGCATTTTTCATAGAACTAAAACAAATACTCCTAAAATTTATATGGAACCAAAAAAGACCCAGAATTGCCAAAGCAATCCTAAGAAAAAAGAACAAAGCAGGAGGCATAACCCTCCCAGACTTCAGACAATACTACAAACCTACAGTAATCAAAACAGCATGGTATTGGCACAAAACCAGAAATATGGATCAGTGGAACAGAATAGAGAGCCCAGAAATAAACCCACACACCTATGAATAATTACTCTTCAACAAAGGAGGCAAGAACACACACTGGGGAAAAGACAATCTCTTCAGCGAGCGGTGTTGGCAAAGTTGGACAGCCACATATAAATCAATGAAGTTAGAACACTCCCTCACACCAGACACAAAAATAAACTCAAAATGGCTTAAAGACTTAAACATAAGACCTGACACCATAAAACTCCTAGAAGGGAATATAGGTGAAACATTCTCTGCATAAATCATACCAATGTTTTCTTAGGTCAGTCTCCCAAGGCAATAGAAATAAAACAAAGATAAACAAATGGGACCTAATCAAACTTACAGGCTTCTGTACAGCAAAGGAAACCATAAACAAAACGAAAAGACAACCTATGCACTGGGAGAAAATATTTGCAAATGATGTGGCTGACAAGGGCTTAATTTCCAAAATATACAAACAGCTCATACAACTCAAAAACAACAACAAAAAAAACTCAGTCGAAAAATGGGCAGAAGACCTAAATAGACATTTCTCCAAAGAAGACATACAGATGGCCAACAGGCACGTGAAAAGATGTTCAACATTGCTAATTATTAGGGAAATGCGAATCAAAACTACAATAAGGTACCACCTCACACCAGTCAGAATGGCCATCATTAAAAGGTCTACAAATAATAAATGCTGGAGAGGTTGTGGAGAAAAGGGAACCCTCCTACACTGTTGGTGAGAATGTAAATTGATACAGCCACTAGGGAGAACAGTAAGGAAGTTCCTCAAAAAACTAAAAATAGAGTTGCCATATGATCAAGCAATCCCACTCCTGGAAAAATATTTGGACAAGTCTATAATTTGAAAAGACACATGCACCCCTGTGTTCACAGCAGCACTATTCACAATACCCAAGACATGGAGGCAACCTGAATGTCCATCAACAGATGAATGGATAAAGAAGATGTGGTACATATATACAATGGAATAATACTCAGCCATAAAAGGAATGAAGTAATGCCATTTGCAGCAACATGGATGAACCTAGAAATTATACTAAGTGAAGTAAGTCAGAAAGAGAAAAACAAATACAATGTGCTATTACTTATATGTGGAATCTACAACATGACACAAATGAACATATCTAGACTTACAGACATAAAGAAGAGACTTGTGGGACTTCCCTGGTGGCACAGTGGTTAAGAATCTGCCTGCCAATACAGGGGACAGGGGTTCGATCCCTGGTCCGGGAAGATCCCACATGACGCAGAGCAACTAAGCCCATGCACCACAGCTACTGAGCCTGTGCTCTAGAGCCCGCGAGCCACAACTACTAAAGCCTGCGCACCTAGAGCCCATGCTCTGCAACAAGAGAAGCCACTGTAATGAGAGGCCTGCACACCGCAACAAAGAGTAGCCCCGCTTGCTGCAACTGGAGAAAGCCTGTGTGCAACAACGAAGACCCAATGCAGCCAAAAATAAATAAAATAAATAAATTAAAAAAAAAAAAGAACAGACTTGTGGTTGCCAAGGGGGAGGGGTTGAGGGGGATGGATTGGGAGTTTGGGGTTAGCAAATGCAAACTATTGTATATAGAATGGATAAACAGCAAGGTCCTACTTTATAGCACAGGGAACTATATTCAATATCCTGTGATAAACCATAATGGAAAAGAATATAAAAAAGAATATATATATGTGTGTGTATGTATATATAACTGAATCACTTTGCTGTACAGCAGAAATTAACACAACATTGTAAATCAACTATACTTCAATTTAAAAATTTAATAAAAGAAAATCTATTTACAATTACAAAACAACATAAAATGGAAAAATTAGAAATAAACTTAATGAGATTTATGCAATATATTTATTAATAAAACTTTAAAATTCTACTAAGGGATACTAAAGACGATTTGAACAAACAGAAAAAAATTCCACATTTTTAGAAAGTCCATTACTCTAGGTTGTATAAATTTAACAAGAGTCCAATAAAAATACCAACAGGTTAAATATTATAAATCAATGTTACCTCAATTAAAAAAAAATACCAGCAGGATATTTTTTTTAACCAAACAAGTAGGAATATCCAGGACAAATGAGAGGGAACCAGACTTATCAGTGATTAAAATGTCTTATCTTATCATGCCTATTATAATTAAACTAGTGTAGTACAGGCACAGGGCGAGACTGATCAATGGAACAGAATAGAAAGTACAGGAAAAGATTGAAATACAAGGGAATTTAGGATATGATAAAGTCACAATTCCAAATCAGCGGAGGAAAACTATTCAATATAAAACTGCTAGGTAAACAGGGTAGTCATCTGAAAAAAAAAATAAGAGTTTTATCAATACCATATACTTCACAGCAAGAGAATTCTGAGATGGACCAAATATGTAAATATTAAAACACTGAAACCACAAAATAATGAAGAAGCAATGGAAGAGTTAAAAAATAATTTTGCAGATGAGAAAGCACTTCAAAGTATGGCACAATACCCAGGAGCCTTAAAAGAAAAGGAGAGGGCTTCCCTGGTGGCAAAGTGGTTAAGAATCCACCTGCCAATGCAGGGAACACGGGTTCGAGCCCTGGTCCGGGAAGATCCCATGTGCTGCGGAGCAACTAAGCCCGTGTGCCACAACTACTGAACTCACGTGCCACAACTACCGAAGGCCATGCGCCTAGAGCCCGCACTTCGCAACAAGAGAAGCCACCGCAATGAGAAGCCCACGCACCACGATGAACAATAGCCCCCGCTCGCCGCAACTAGAGAAAGCCTGCATACAGCAACGAAGACCCAATGCAGCCCAAAAAAAACCCAGTAATTCTTTAAAAAAAAAAAAAAATAGGAGAAAATGGTACTACATAAAATTAAACAAATTCTCTGGGGCAAAAGACACTATAATCACAGGCAAAGGCAAAAAATTAGGAAAGAATAACTATGTCAACAGATTCATGCTAAAAGAAATGTAAATTAAAACTCACTGAGATAACATTTTTACCTATTTGCTTAGTAAAAATCATAAAGTCTGGTAATAGGTTATCAGAGAGTTGGAGAAATGGGTATTTTCTTATGTTGCTGGTGGCTATGTAAACTGGCACAACCTCTGAGGTTGATAAAATCTATAAAAATTACCATTATTTTTAAAGACAATGGTTGTTTGGTGTATATAATGTTATTTCCATTTACTTACTCAGCACACCCTCTTTCATCTTAAATCTTAGACTGCTCTTGTGAAGTCATTTTTTCCCCTATAGTGCAGGTTTCTTGATGGTAAACTCTCAATTTTTATCACCCTCAATCTTGGAAGATAGTTTTATGGGTTCATAACTCTAGGTTGATAGTTATTTTCTATCCACATTTGCAAGATTATATTCACTATCTTCTGACTTCTGTGTTGCTGCTGAGGAGTCCACTGTCTTTCTAATTGTGGATTCTTCGTGGACCACCTCTCCTTTCTCTCTGGCTGTCTTTAAGATCTTACCTTTGTCTTTTGTGTCTTCAGTTTTACTGAGCTGTGTCTAGGTATGGATTTATTTTTATTTATCCTGCTAAGTATGCATTTCTGTTCCTAAACCTCTAATATCATGTTTTTCACTAGTTCTAAAAACTTCACAGCCATTGTCCTTTAAATATTTTCTTTCCGTCATTCTCTCTATTCTCCATTTTTGAGGATCTGATTATATACATTTGCTTATAATACAGCTTTTTAGTCTAACCTTCCTATCTCTTAATTAGTGCTTCCTTTATGTTTTCTCTCTACTTATCTCTCAGTGTTGCACCTTTGGAGTTTATTAACTCCCACTTCTCTTTATCTGTGCCTAATTGATATTTTAAGAATTATATTTTTCATTTCAAAAAATATTAATCTGTCTGTTCATTCCTGGTATTCTCTTGTTGCTTTATTATTTCTCATCTCTGTGATTGCTTTATTATTTCTTTAAGCTTTTCATATATAGCTGTATTTTTTAAACTTCTATTTAAGAATAATTTTAGATTGCAGAAGAATTGTAAAGATAGTTCATGTAGCACGGCTTCCCTTCATGTTAACATTTTATATAACCATGGCATATTCACCAAAACTAAGAAATTAACATTCCACTAATGCCTTTTCTGTTCCAGGATCCCATTAGGATACTGTGATGCACTTAGTCATCATTACTCCCTAGATTCCTGTAAGCTACAATTGTATCTGTCTTGCCTTGTTTTTCATGACCTTAACTTTTGAAGAATGCTGGTCAGTAATTTCATAGAATGTCTCTCAATTTGGGTTTGTCTGATATCTTCTCATGAAGATAAAAACAAAAAAGCAAAGATACAGATGATTTGTTTGATTTGTTTGATTTGTTTGACTCAGTTAAAAATCTTAAGAGTGAAGGTGTATCAGGAGATGGCGGCACCTGGTTGACCATCTCCCAAAGGTGACAGCCAGGATGAAATCCTCTGTGAATTAGAAATACATCATGGGATCTGGACTGGTTTGTAAAACATCGCATTAAGTGAAAGATAAAGCGAGAAGGAGAATGAGATTTATTAGCACAGGACAATGTATATATTAGTTCAAGACACATACCCATGAAAACACACATCCTTTACACAAGTGCAAGGAAGCACATCGAACACAGTAGAATGGATGCCCCTGGTAGGGTCAAGGAGGAATGGGGGCAAGAACTGGGCCCAGGGATAAAGGGGGATAATAAATAAATAAAACAGGAGATGGGCCTTGTGGGTTGGTAATGATAAACTCTGAACTGAGACAGATGATAAACTCACCACCTTCTGGATACAAACCTGATTGTAATCTTTCCTATCAGCAGAAAGGTATCAGCAGAAAGGTCTCAGCATGTGCTAAGTGACCCTAGTGGTCATGGGGCCTGTGGATAGCAAATTCTCCCCAGAAAATCTCAAGTGACTGGGAGCCCAAAGGCAGCTTTGGGGGTGGGCACTGCCCATTCCCAGCACCAGGCACTAGGTCAGCTGCCCTCCCAGCCCAGGCGAAACCCCCTCAAAACTGGCATCTCTTGGGGGAGGCATGCATTCTGAGCTGAGCCATCCAGAAACTGGCTCCAGCTCAACTCAAGCTTCTGGATTTCTCAAGGTTTGAACTCCTGAGAGCAAAGTCCTCCAGGCCAGGTTCCAAGCTGGCCGAGACTTCTCTTCATGGCTCCCTCACCTCCTGTTCCCACAGGAATGTCTGGGTGGCAGCAGATCTAGCCCCAGGATGGGCTGCAAGAAATCTCAGAGAGAAATGGTCCCAATAACAACCTTCAGAGCATTAAGAATAGGAGTTTTAAAAAAATCTTACGTTGTCTAAGGACTTGAATAGCCATTTCTCCAAAGAAGATATACTAATGGCCAATAAGCACAGAAAAGATGCTCGACATCACTAATCATTAGGGAAATGCAAACCAAAACCACAATGGGAAACCTCTGCACACCCAGTTAGGATGGATAGTACAAAAAAGAAAAATAAAATAACAAGTGCTGAAGAGGATATGGAGAAATTGGAAGCTTTGTGCATTGTTGGTGGGAATGTAAAATGGTGCAGCCTCTGTGGAAAACAGCATGGCAGTTCCTTAAAAAATTAAAGACGAAGTTACCATGTGATCCAGCAATTCCATTTCTGGGTATATACACAAAACAATCGAAAGCAGGAACTCGAAAAGTTACTTGTACACTCATGTACATAGTGGCATTAAAAAGGGGGAAGCAACAGTGTCCATCGACAGATGAATGTATAAACAAAATGTGATAGAGACATACAGTGGAATATTATTTAGCCTTAGGAAGGAATGAAGTTCTGACACACATGACATGGATGAACCTTGAAGATACCATGCTATGGGAAATATGAAATAAGCCAGTCACAAAAGGCTAAATGATTCCTCTTGTATGAGGTCCCTAGAGTAGTCAAACTCTTAGGGACAGAAAGTAGGATGGCTGTTGCCAGGGGCTGGGGACGAATGGGAGGTTAGCATTTAATGTATACAGAGTTTCAGCTGGGGAAGAGGAAAAAGTTCTGGAGATGGATGGTGGTGATGGTTACAGAACAGTGTACATGTACTTATCGCCACAGAACTGTACACTTAAAAGTTATTAAAATGCTAAGTTTTTATGTCATGTATATTTTACCACAATAAAAAAAATATAAAGTTGCCTAAGACAAGATCCTGCAAAGCAGATGCATTTCTATTAAAGCAACCTCCACCTCACCACTTGTAGGTCTCAGAGGAAACCTAAGGTTGGGAGAGGAAGGAGGCCTGACTTTTAAAAAGTTCTTTAGCCTCTGATGGAAATGGAACTGGGAAGAAGAGTAAGGGCTTTAAAAGCTTGGAGTCCTAAGACACCTCTGGGGGAGGACATTTCCTGTCATCCTCTCTTGAGCAGGAGCCAGCAACCCTGTCCTTTTGCAGGAGGAAAGGTCTGGAAATGGGTGTACATGCTTACACGTGTGTACACACATCCATCATGTACATGTGGGTACATGCACATGCACTGACGGAGGCTGGTGTCTCTTACTGAAAGAAATAAATTAATCAAACCACCTCCGAGCTTAGTAGCTGGGGCAGGTGGCCCTTGTCAGCCTGCATGTCCTTCCTCCCTAGTCATACCCATTCTTTGCTGTAGGTCTCTCGTCCAGGAGGGCTGATGGCACAGACCTGCAGGCAGAAACTGCTCTCAGCTCTTGGTAGCCCCTCAAAAGGAGGGACTTTATGCCCTGACGCTCAGCTGAGCAGCCAACGGCTAACAAGCTTTGCTGCGAAATTCTCTCCTTTCAGAGATAAGCTCAGTCCCCAACCCATCTCTAACCTGGGCAGGGCCAGCACTTCTGTTATCAGTGAGGAACCCACACTCCCACAAACGCTGACCCAGGCTTCCTGCCCTGGGTCGGGGGCCCCCCTGATCAGGGCCCTGAGATGATCGTGTGGATCTGAGCACAGGAGATAAGGGCAATTGCACCTGGACTTTGGCTGGGGTGTCCTGGAGGCTGCAGGCAGGCAGTCCTGCCCTCGCTGTGGCAGGTGCGCAGATGCCGACTTGCCACCACTGTGCTCTGCTGGCTGTGCCTGGGTTCAAATCCCAGGAAGTCCCGTGATTCTCATAGCCTCACTTGCCTGTCCTGTAGAATGGGAGTGGCAGGAGGGAGAGATGAGGTAACGACGAACGTTGGTAATTGATGGTACAAAATGCAACATCCTTGGAAAATGCCACACTGCCCATTTGCTTCCTTTCCAGCCCACGATGGGTGAAGCCAGTTTTGATACCCTAGGGCAGCTGGAGCTGAGAGGGAAAAAAGAAAGTGGAGGAGAGAAAGGAAGGGGGGTGGGGGAACTGGGGCTGGGGCGTGAGCACACTTCAGGGCAACGGCACTGGGAGAGCCAGCTGCTTCTCTCTCCCAGATGTTTCAAAGCTGTGGAGAGAACTCTGAGCCAGGCTCCGTCTATCTGCAGGTCAGAACTGTCTGAGCCTGCTCCTTTGCCTCTTCGCTGAGGGAAGGAAAGTGGAGGGTCAGAGCACATCTTGGGGCTGGGGGATCCCACCCAGACATCATCCATCTCGATAGCTCAGCATTGGTAGGGGTAGGACAGAGACACTGTGAGGCATTCTCTGCCCGACCCTGACCAACAGAATACGAGCGAACTGTCATGGGTTGAACGGTGTCGTCCCAAATTCCCATGTTGAAGTCCTAACCCCTAGTACCTCAGAATGTGACCTTATTTGAACATAGGGTTGCTGTAGATGGAATTAGTTAAGATGAGGTCATTAAGATGGGCCTGAATCCAATATGACTGATATCCTTATGAAAAGGGGAGATTTGGATACAGAGACACAGGCACACAGGGAGAATGGCATGTGAAGATACAGGCAGAGATTGGGGTGATCTACAAGCCAAGGAACCAACCTACTGACATCTTGATCTTGGACTGCTAGCCTCCAAAACTGAGACAATACATTTCTGTTGTTTAAGCCACCCAGCAAACTATATACACATCCTGGGAAAGGGAACAGCTTCAGGACCAGGAAGAGACAATGGCCAGCCCTGATGTCAACAGTAACCCTTTCTTTAGCAGCTCCATAGTCCGGGAGTTGCCGGGGAGGACCAGGCCACTCAGCGCTCTGGGAACTCCCCCTGGAGCAGTCCACTTCCAGGATGCGAAATTACCATCTTCTCTCTCTCTCCCATTCTTTCTTTCTCTCTCTCCCATTCTCTCTCTTCCTTCCTTTCTTTCTCTCTCTCTCCCTTTCTTTCTCCCTTTCTCTCTCTCTCTTTCTTTCTTTCTTTCTTCCCCCTTCCTTCCTTCCTTCCTTTCTTTCCTTCCTCCCTTCTCTCTTTCTCTCTCCCTTTCTCCCTTTCTTTCTTTCTTTCTTCCCCCTTCCTTCCTTCCTTCTCTCTTTCTCTCTCCCTTTCTCTCTTCCTTTTTCTGTCTCTTTCTCTCTCTCCCTTTCTCTTCCTTCCTCCCTCCTTTCTTTCTCTTTCCTTCCTTCCTTCCTCCCTCCCTCCCTTCCTTCCTTCCTTTTGTCTCTCTCTCTCTCTCTCTTTCAGCAAACACCTTATTAGGTACTAGCTATGTTCCACATGGAGCTTGGCCCTGGGAATGCTGTGGACAGAGGGCAGGCTCAGTCTCTACCCTTGAAGAACTGGGGTGGGGGGAGGCAGACCTTTCCCAAACACAAATTGTTAATTGAGGAGGGGAGAGAAGAGCCTGGGGAGAGCATGGCAAGGGGACCTCTGGTCTGTTCCTCCCTGTCAGCCTTCCCTGTACAGCTGCCAGGCTTCGAGGCACACGGACCTGGGTTCCCAGGACAGCCCGTCATGGGTAGAGAGGGCTCCACCCCACCCCCAAGGAGGAAACACACTATTTCCAAGGAATGTGGGGTTGCTGGCTGTCAAAGGTCAACTTCTATTGGGGCTGGTGATGCTGCAGAACACAACTAGCACTCGTGGTTTGCAACGTGTATTATAATTGTTTCTCGCCAGCAGTCCTCTCAAAGGGACCTGCTGGAGCAAGGCAAGGATGCTAATGGGGATGACCCCCATTTACAGCTCTGTAAACTGAGCTTCCTGGAGTCTGAGGACCAGGGCTCTGCAGCAGTTGTGGGGCCAAACCTCGGGTCACCTGGTTGGTGCCGGTACCAGCGGCCCTGTGCGGACTTGAGCTGTGAGCAGGGGGGAGGCGTGGACTCCTCTGGCCAGACTTAGAGTAGGGAGCCTGCAGGGCAGTGCAGACCTCGGGTGGGCTCAGCCTCCTCAGCCAGCTGTCAGTCTGCAGACCAGTGGGCAACTCAGAGAGGTCAAGTTCACCATGCTCTCCTCTTACTCCAAAAAACATTAAAAAAATGCACGTAATCCGCAAGCTACTGAACAAGGGTCCAATTTGTCAGTAAAGTATGGCCTTATTATGTAGTGGCTCTGGGCTCAAATCCTAGCTATTAATTGAGTGACCTTGGAGAAGTTACTTATCATCACCAAGCCTCAGGCTCTTCAACTGTAAAATGTGGCTGTAATACTATATACCTGCTTTTGAGGGTTGCTTTGAGAGGTAAGCCATATAATTTACAGATAGTGTCTGGCACAATGCCCAGCACAGTAAGCACACCCTTTAAGCATTAGACATTCATGTGAGTATTGAGATTAAGATGTGGGCTTTGCGTGCTCTTGGGTTGGAAGAATTAATATTGTAAAAATGGCCATATTACCCAAAGCGATCTACAAATTTAATGCGATCCCTATCAAATTACCCATGACAATTTTCACAGAACTAGAACAATTAATCCTAAAATTTATAAGGAATCATAAAAGACCCAGAATTGCCAAAGCAACCCTGAGGAAAAAGAACAAAGTGGGAGGCATAACCCTCCCAGACCTCAGATTATACTAAAAAGCTACAGTAATCAAAACAGCTTGGTACTGGCACAAAAGCAGACATATGGGTCAATGGAACACAATAGAGAGCCCAGAAATAAACCCACACACCTATGGATAATTACTCTTCAACAAAGGAGGCAAGAATATACAATGGGGAAAAGACAGTCTCTTCAGCAAGTAGTGTTAGGAAAGTTGGACAGCCACATATAAATCAGTGAAGTTAGAACACACACCTCATGTCACACAAAAATAAACTCAAAATGGTTTAAAGACTTAAATATAAGACACGACACCATAAAACTTTTAGAAGAGAACGTAGGCAAAACATTCTCTGACATAAGTCATACCAATGTTTTCTTAGGTCAGTCTCCCAAGGCAATAGAAATAAAAGCAAAAATAAACAAATGGGACCTAATCAAACTTATAAGCTTCTGTACAGCAAAGGAAACCATAAACTAAATGAAAAGAGAACCTATGGACTGGGAGAAAATATTTGCAAACGATGCAACCAACAAGGGATTAATCTCCAAAATATACAAACAGCTCATACAACTCAACAAGAAAAAAACAAACAACCCAATAGAAAAATGGACAGACATTTCTCCAGAGACGACATACAGATGGCAAATAGGCACATGAAAAGATGCTCATAATCACTGATTATCAGAGAAGTGCAAATCAAGACTACAGTGCGGTACCACCTCACACCAGTCAGAATGGCCATCATTAAAAAGTCTACAAACAATAAATGCTGGAGAGAATGTGGAGAAAAGGGAACACTCCTACACTGTTGGTGGGAATGTAAATTGGTGCAGCCATTATGGAGAACAGTATGGAGGATCCTTAAAAAACTAAAAGTAGAGTTTCCATGTGATCCAGCAATCCCACTCCTGGGCATATACCCAGACAAAACTATAATTTGAAAAGATACATGCACCCCTATGTTCATAGCAGCACTATTTACAATAGCCAAGACGTGGAAACAACCTAAATGTCCACCAACAGATGAATGGATAAAGAAGATGTGGTATATAAATACAATGGAATATTACTCAGCCATCAAAAAGACTGAAATAATGCCATTTGCAGCAACATGGATGGACCTAGAGATTATCACACTAAGTGAAGTAAGTCAGAAAGAGAAAGACAAATACCATAGGCTATCACTTATATGTGGAATCTAAAGTACAACACAAATCAGCATATCTACAAAACAGAAACAGACTCACAGACATAGAGAACAGACTTGTGGTTGTCAAGGGGGAGGAGTGTGGGGGAGAGGAGGATTGGGAGCTTCGGATTAGCAGATGCAAACTAGTATGTATAGGACGGATAAACAACAAGGTCCTACTCTATAGCACAGGGAACTATATTCAATATCCTGTGATTAAACCATAATGGAAAAGAATATATATATATAAAACTGTCACTTTGTTGTACAGCAGAAACTAATGCAACATTGTAAATCAACTACACTTCAACAAAATTAAAAAAAAAAATAAAGATGTGGCTTTCGCCATCTGGATTTGAATTCAGCTGCATCATTTACTGGCTGTGTGATCTCAGGCAAGTTTCTTCCCCACCCCTGTAGTGGAGGCTGTGGTCTGCTGCCCAGAGCCCCTTCAGGACTGAGGCTCTCACTCCCCTGCTGCTGGGATTCCCTCTGGGACTTGCCCTCAGCTGAAGAGAGCCACCCTGCTTAAGGTCATGTGTGCCCTCCCCCTGCATCGCTGGAGGGTTGAGGTAGGAGTATGAAGGCCAGACCCTCCTGCTGTAAGGCGGGATAACCTGAGGGACATCAGAGCTCCTTGTAGGATCAACCAGGTTCTGCCTTACTACAGCGTTGCATTTCAACTCCTCTCTGCCCATTCCATGAATCCTTACGCCCTCGTAGGTATTGTTCCTAAACGCTCTCCTCAGTAAACCTGCACATATCTGTCTCAGAGCATGTTTTCTGGGGAACCAACCTATGACAGTGAATAGTGGTGCCAGGAGCGCTGCTAGGAATAGACATCAAAATGGGATTTTGATGCCAGATCACCTATGGTCCACTGGCCAATGAGGACCTCTGGCACATAGTTGTGGCATGACTGTTAAAGCTTTCCCAGGTGGTGAACTGGGTTGGGGTCCTGGTGGAAGGGAATGCACTGGTGTGTGCTGGTCACTGTGCATTGTGTTCTGTTACCCCAGACCCGGGAACTAGACTCTGAGTTTGAACCTGGAGCTATGTTCCCATTAGTAGAAAGTCCTGCCCTTGTAGGCCTTGTTTTCCTGAAAGATGAGGGCGTGGGTCACACTGATTGGACAAGCTGATTTACTGAGGGCCCTTCCAGCTCTAGCATCCTCCACAAGCTGTGAACTAGTGATGGAAGGGGGTGGGGGGGTGGGGGGCTGGGGGCTGGGATGGGAGTGCCCTGGAGCCAAGAGTGTGAATGAGCTAGGGGGTGGTGGGTGGAGGAGCCTGGAGGCGATTTTCTGTCCCCACCTTGCCTGAAGTAGCCTGCCTGATCCTGGGCTCAGGCCCCCAGACCTCCCCAAGGCTGGTGGGTTCTAATTCTGAGGCACTTGAAGCTGACCCCACTGAGCTTGGATTTTTGTCTGCTTCCCTCAGGATGAGCCTGGCCTCATAGATTTCTCTTTCTTCCTCCCATGTCTGCCCACAGTTTGGTGGATGGTGTGGGCTCAGGATCACATAGTTGCAGAAGCGGGAGAGGTCAGACTTGCAGGCATGGGTGTCCGGTCCATGAGGCCTTGAGTTTGAGCTCCTGGACTGGCCTGGGCAGGCAGGACCTCACCCCATCCCCTCCAGAAGACCACATGGGCACTTGACCCAATCTTATTGCCTCCCACCAGCCCATGAGGCAGACATTCAGGGAAGAAATGGAGGCTCTGAAGGGTTCACTGGCTTCTTGAAGGTCCCACAGCTCGTGGTAGAGCCACATCCACATCTAGCTTGGAGTAGCTCCAAGCCTGGTCCTCCCACAGCTCTGCTCCTCATTGGGGCCGACTCAGAATTGCTTGGCAAGAGATGAGAGGACGTGAGACATCAGGACTGTGATTGGGACAGCGGAAGGTTTTATTTTTTGTTTGCTTGTTTATTTATTCATTCCCAAGTGAAAATGATTAGTTATTTAGAATGCTTTAAAATTCAAAATCTAGAATTTAAGGAACAAAGTAAAAATTGCCCTTAAATTCCACCAACTGGAGATACTTACTGTTAACAGTTTGGTGAACAGATTTCCAGACAGCTCCGTGTGTGTGTGCATGTGTGTGTGTGTGATATTTTATGATAATGGGATCATATACTGTTTCATAACCGACTCTTTTTACTCAACAATATGTCATGGAAATCTTTCCACATGGGTAAATATAGCTCTGTCCTTCATTTGTTGGCTGCAGACCATCCATTGTATTCCACTGCAAGTGAAAATATGCATCATCTTTCATTTATCCAACTTAAAATGCTGGGCATTTAGGTAGTTTCCAGGATTTTGCTGTCACAGAGACTCTTGGATGAACATTATCACACCTCTACCTTGGCCATTTGTCCACCTGCTGTCTCCAGGCACATTCTGATCTTAGAGAAAAATTCCCACAGCAACGGCGGTTACTCGGCTGCCTCATTCCAGTCACAGATTCTTGTTTTCCAGAGGCTCCTCCCTGAGGGGAGAGTGGCCTCCATTCCAGGTGCTCTCCTGGCAGCTCAGCAGAGACACACTTAGGAATACAGCTTTTTCCTTGGGCAGCTGTGAGTGAAGGGCAGGGATGAGCCCTTGCCCCCAACCTGTGAAATTTCCAAGTCCAGATCCAAAGACACAACCAGTCCACATGAATCAGTCCTGTCGAGTTTGCTGGGGCTTGAGGGTGGCCTGCAACTCAGCAAGGTGCTTGGCTTTGCCCTCTAAGAGGCCAATGGGCCAGGTGGGGCCTAAAGAAACTTGGGCCAAAGGCTGCCAGTGGGCCAAGGTGGAAGCCTGGGCTTGGTGACCCACTGATTTATTTATCGATCTGTGCTTTTATCCAGCAAGGCAGGTCTGTGGTAGGGCTGGTTACGCAGAACTGAGGAAAGGAAGGCTCACAGTTGGTAGGGGAGAGCCCACAGACAGGTAGGGTGACTGACAGTCCTCACGCATTTGGGGGGAGAAAGGTGGGGGATTGGAGGGTTTTGGGGGTAGTCACTTCATTACCAGACTGTAGGCTATACCTCAGCCAGGCAAGGCCTATTTCTAAAAAAACCAAAGTGAGAGTAACTTTCACCGTTATGATTTCACTCCCCCAACACTCACACATCGCTTTTTGCCCAGGGGGTGAACCTCTTTTTACCATTTTCAAAGGCAAGGTTTCCTCTGTGGTCCTGCAGTGTGTCCCAAAGTCACAGGTTGGTTTACTGGGGTACAATGATTCCATCAAGGGCTAGGCTTGGGGTCTGGAGGGGGCCTTCTAAAGGGGGTGAGAAGGGAGTGGGGGAGAGGACAGGAGAGTCCCAGAGTCTTGGCATTGGGATCCTATTTATGAGGCCCTCAGGTTGTTGCCATGGAGGTGAGCATACGTGAACTGACTCCCACCAGCCTGATCATGAACTTGGCTGTCATGGTTGCCAGTTAGTGCCTCCACCCAGGAGACGGCCTTCAAAAGTGCTTTTGGGAAAAAACCTACAACCAAGAATACTCTACCCAGCAAGGCTCTTGTTCAGATTCAATGGAGAAATCAAAAGCTTTACAGGCAAGCAAAAGCTAAGAGAATTCAGCACCACTAAACCAGCTTTACAACAAATGCTAAAGGAATTTCCCTAGATGGAAAAGCCCACAACTAGAAACAAGAAAACTACAAATGGGAAAGCTCACTGGTAAAGGCAAAATACAGTAAAGATAGGAAATCATCCACAGAAAATTATGATATCAAAACCAGCAATTGTGAGGAGAGTACAAATGTAGGGTATTGGAAATGCATTTGAAATTAAGAGACCAGCAACTTAAAACAACCTTGTACATATATAGACTGCTATATCAAAACCTCATGGTAACCGCAAACCAAAAATCTACAATACACAGACAAAAAGGAAAAAACAATCCAAACACAACACTAAAGACAGTCATCAAATCGGGACTTCCCTGGTGGTCCAGTGGCTAAGACTCCATGCTCCTAACGCAGGGGGGCCAGGTTTGATCCCTGGTCAGGGAACTAGATCCCACATGCCGCAACTAAGAGTTTGCATGCCGCAACTAAAAGATCCCAAGTGAGGCAAATAAAGATCCTGCATGCCACAACTAAGATCCCGTGTGCTGCAACAGAGACTCGACACAGCCAAATAAATAAATAAATATTTTAAAAAATGTTTAAAACGAAAGGATAATCATCAAATCACAAGAGAAGAGACCAAAAGAAGAAGGGAAGAAAAAAGACCTACAAAAACAAATACAAGACAACAAAATGGCAATAAGAACAAACATACTGATAATTACCTTAAATGTAAATGAATTAAATGCTCTAATACATATTAATAATTACCTTAAATGTAAATGAATTAAATGCTCTAACTGAAAGACATAGACTGGTTGAATGGATACAAAAACAAGACCCATAGATATGGTGACCCACTTCAGATCTAGGGACACATACAGACTGAAAGTGAGGGGACAGAAAAAGTTATTCCATGCAAATGGAAATCAAAAGAAAGCTGGAGTAGCAATACTCATATCAGACAAAATAGACTTTAAAATAAAGACTGTTACAAGAGACAAAGAAGGACACTACCTAATGATCAAGGGATTAATCCAAGAAGAAGATATAACAATTGTAAATATATATGCACCCAACATAGGAGCACCTCAATATATAAGGCAAATGCTAACAGTCATAAAAGGAGAAATCGACAGTAACACAATAATAGTGGGGGACTTTAACACCCCACTTACTTCAATGGACAGATTATCCAGACAGAAAATCAATAAGGAAATACAGGACTTAAATGACAGCTTAGACATGATGGACTTAATTGATATTTATAGAACATTCCATCCGAAAGCAGCATAATACACATTCTTCTCAAGTGCACAAGGAACATTCTCTAGGATAGATCACATGCTGGGCCACAAAGCAAGCCTCGGTAAATTTAAGAAAACTGAAATCATATCAAGCATCTTCTCCTACCACTAACGTTATGAGATTAGAAACCAACTACAAGAAAAAAAACTGTAAAAAACACAAACACGTGGAGGCTAAACAACATGTTACTGGGATTTCCCTGGTGGTCCGGTGGTTAAGACTCCATGCTTCCACTGCAGGGGGTACAGGTTCGATCCCTGGTTGGGGAATTAAGATCCCGCATGCCACACACTGTGGCCAAAACAAAACAAAACTACCAATATGTTACTAAACAATCAATGGATCACTGAAGAAATCAAACAAGAAATAAAAAATACCTAGAGACAAATGAAAACAAAAACATGACGATCCAAAATCTATGGGATGTTGCAAAAGCAGTTCTAAGAGGGAAGTCCACAGCAATACAATCTAACCTCAGGAAACAAGAAAAATCTCCAACAACTTAACCTTACACCTAAAGCAGCTAGACAAAGAAGAACAAAGCCCAAATTTAGTAGAAGGAAAGAAATCATAAAGATCAGAGCAGAAATAAATGAAATAGAGATGAAGAAAACAATAGAAAAGATCAATAAAACTAAAATCTGGTTCTTTGAGAAGATAAACAAAATGGATAAACCTTTAGCCAGACTCATCAAGAAAAAAAAAGGGAGAGGGCTCAAATCAATGAAATTAGAAATAAAAAGGAGAAGTCACAACACCACAGAAATATAAAGGATCATAAATGACTACTACAAGCAGCTATATGCCAATAAAATGGACAACCTAGAAGAAAGGGACAAATTCTCAGAAAGGTACAATTTTCCAAGACTGAACCAGGAAGAAATAGAAAATATAAACGGACCAATCACAAGTAATGAAATTGAAACTGTGATTTTAAAACTTCCAACAAACAAAAGTCCAGGACCAGATGGCTTCACAGGTGAATTCTGTCAAACCTTTAGAGAAGAGCTAACACCCATCCTTCTCAAACTCTTCCAAAAAATTGCAGAGGAAGGAACCCTCCCAAACTCATTCTATGAGGCCACCATCACCCTGATACCAAAACCAGACAAAGATACCACAGAAAAGAAAATTACAGGCCAATATCACTGATAAACATAGACGCAAAAATCCTCAACAAAATACTAGCAAACCAAATCCAACAATACATTAAAAGGATCATACACCATGATCAAGTGGGATTTATCCCAGGGATGCAAGGATTCTTCAATATACGCAAATCAATCAATGTGATACACCACATTAACAAGTTGAAGAACAAAAACCATATGATCATCTCAATATATGCAGAAAAAGCTTTTGACAAAATTCAACACCAATTTGTGATAAAAACTCCCCAGAAAGTAGGCCTAGGGGAACCTACCTCAACATAATAAAGGATATATATGACAAACCCACAACTAACATCAAACTCAACAGTGAAAAGTTGAAACCATTTCCTCTAAGATCAGGAACAAGACAAGGCTGTCCACTCTTGCCACTTTTATTCAACATAGTCTTGGAAGTCCTAGCTATGGCAATCAGAGAAGAAAAAGAAATAAAAGGAATCCAAATTGGAAAAGAAGAAGTAAAACTGTCACTGTTTGCAGATGACATGACACTATACATAGAAAATCCTAAAGATGCTGCCAGAAAACTATTAGAGCTCATCAATGAATTCAGTAAAGTTGCAGAATACAAAATTAATACACAGAAATCTGTTGCATTTCTATACACTAACAACAAAAGATCAGAAAGAGAAATTAAGGAAATAATCCTATTTACCATTGCATCAAAAAGAATAAAACACCTAGGAATAAACCTACCTGAGGAGGCAAAAGACTTGTACTCTGAAAACTATAAGATGCTGGTGAAAGAAACTGAAGATGACAGAAACAGATGGAAGATATACCATGTTCTTGGATTGGAAGAATCAATATTGTCAAAATGGCTATATTACCCAAGGCAACCTAGAGATTCAATGCAATCCCTATTAAATTACCAGTGGCAATTTCCACAGAACTAGAACAAAAAATGTTTAAATTTATATGGCAACACAAAAGACCATGAATAATCTAAGTAATTATGAGAAAGAAAAATGGAGGTTGAGGAATCAGGCTCCCCAACTTCAAACTATACTACA
The DNA here is from genome assembly GCF_028023285.1 of Balaenoptera ricei. Classification (NCBI taxonomy): domain Eukaryota; kingdom Metazoa; phylum Chordata; class Mammalia; order Artiodactyla; family Balaenopteridae; genus Balaenoptera; species Balaenoptera ricei. The sequence goes on along the minus strand of NC_082642.1, from coordinate 88,938,379 downwards.
AAGCTAGCTACAGCAATCAAAACAGTATGGTACTGGCACAAAAACAGAAATATAGATCAATAGAACAGGATAGAAAGTCCAGAAATAAACCCACACACCTATGGTCAATTAATTTATGACAAAGGAGGCAAGAATATACAATGGAGAAAAGACAGTCTCTTCAATAAATGATGCTGGGAAAACTGAATAGCTACATGTAAAAGAATGAAACTAGAACATTCTCTAACACCATACACAAAAATAAACTCAAAATGGATTAAAGACCTAAATGTAAGACCGGATATGCTAAAACTCTTAGAGGAAAACACAGGCAGAACACTTTCTGACATAAATCGCAGCAATATCTTTTTGGAGCCACCTTTTAGAGTAACGAAAATAAAAACAAAAATAAACAAATGGTACCTAATTAAACTTAAGAGCTTTTGCACAGCAAAGGAAACCATAAACAAAGTGAAAAGACTACTCACAGCATGGGAGAAAATATTTGCAAATGATGCAACCAACAAGGGATTAATTTCCAAAAAATATATATAAACAGCTCATGTAGCTCAATAGCAAAAAAAAAAAAAAAAAGAAAGAAAAGCACATGAAAAGATGCTCAACATAGCTAATTATTAGAGAATTGCAAATCAAAACTACAATGAGGTATCACACTGGTCAGATGGCCATCATTAAAAAGTCTACAAACAATAAATATTGGAGGGACTTCCATGGTAGCGCAGTGGTTAAGACTCTGTGCTCCCAATGCAAGGGGTCTGGGTTCAATCCCTGGTCAGGGAACTAGATCCCACATGCAGGCCGCAACTCAGAGTCCACATGCTGCAATGAAGATCCTGCAATCGGCAACGAGGGTCCCACATGCCGCAACTAAGACCGGGTGCAGCCAAATAAATAAATTAATTTAAAAAACCAAAAACGAAAAAACAACAAATGCTGGAGAGGATGTGGAGAAAAGGGAACACTCCTATGCTGTTGGTAGGAATGTAAATTGGTACAGCTATTATCGAGAACAGTATAGAGGTTCCTTAAAAAACTAAAAATAGAACTACCATATGATCCAGAAATCCTACTACTGGGCATATACTGGAGAAAACCATAATTTGAAAAGATACATGCACCCCAATGTTCACTGCAGCACTATTTACAGTAGCCAAGACATGGAAGCAACCTAAATGTCCATCGACAGACGAATGGATAAAGAAGATGTGGTGCATATATACAATGGAATTTTACTCAGCCATAAAAAAGAATGAAATAATGCCATTTGCAGCAACATGGATGGACCTAGAGATCATCATACTAAGTGAAGTAAGTCAGAAAAAGACAAACGTCATATGATATTACTTATATGTGGAATCTAAAAAAATAATACATGTGAACTTATTTACAAAACAGGATCAGACTCAGACTTCGAAAACAAACTTATGGTTAAGAAGGGGAAATGTGGAGGGAGGGATAAATCAGGAGTTTGGGATTAACACATACACACGACTATATATAAAATAATAAACAAGGACCTACTGTACAGCACAGGGAACACTACTCAGTAGTCTGTAATAACCTATATGGGAAAGGAATCTGAAAGAGTGGACATAGGTATATGCATAACTGAATCACTTTGCTGTACACCTAAAACTAACACCACATTGTAAATCAACTCCAATAAAAATTAAATTAAAATTTTAAAAAAGTGCTTCTGATGTATTCTTGCTCTTGCTGAGACAGTAGGGCCCCACCCTTGCGTACTCAGGGAGCTCTCAGAATCTGGCCAGTGCCGCTAGGAATCCATTTCAGGACAGGGCCGTGGCTGAGGCAGGGTGGAAGATGATACGGCTCCTAGCAGCCTCTATCCATTTCCCAGGCTTTAATCACAGTACTCTGATTCCCTCCTTCCTTCCCCAATCTTAGGCCTTGTACTTCTAGGGGGATGGCTCTGCCCCCCCAGAACTGGGGCTCTAACATATGACGCAGGCCTAAGCCAATTCATACATCACAGAGGACAACTCGTGACCTGGCTGACACCAATCAGAAGTGTCTCAGGCTTCTCTCCTGCCATGGCACCAGGCTCTGTCCTTCCCAGGAGCAGCTAGAGCTCCAGCTGGCCATCCACCTGACTACACGGACTGTGGGGCAGGGCACAGGTCTGCACAGCTACCCCGGGGCTCGTTTCAGGGACGAACGTGAACCACTCTGGGGACACTCAGAGACTTACGACAACTGGACTGAATTATTGCTGACACCTCTAATTCTGTGCTTCAGCTGAGCACTGATAAGACACAATCCTCACTGTGTCACCTATTCCTAAGGTCACCTCCTGCCTTATCACTGAAATCCCCCCTTAAGCCCAGCCCTGGAACTCTCAGGTGGGACCAGCTCTGGTTCTTGATTTTGAGCCACGGAAGGGCATAGAGAGACCCTGGAGACCAATTCATCCCCACAGATGAAGAAACAGGAGCCCAGAGAGGGGCCATGACGTTCCCTGAGTCACACAGCCTATTACAAAGCCAGGACAGGTCCCCAAAACCCATCTCACGCCCTTCCCACTGTTAGTGCTGTATCCCTTACCCCTACATTCAGCCGAAACAACGGATTAGAAAATCAAATTAGAAGAGTCCTGGCCTGGGTGCTGTTGTTCGCTCGACCCCAGCGTTTCCCTCTTTTTGCTTTGCTCTGCTCTGCTCACCGTGTCCTCTTCCGAGTGCTTGTTGCCTCGCACAGCAAGACAGCTGCTCCATTTTCCAGCTCTCATATCTGCTTTCTGGGTATGAGAAGAGAGAGCGCGCAGGGCTACACTAGCCCAGGTGGTTCCTGTTAAACGCCTTCCTGAAATCCATACCCTGTAACTTCCACTTACCTCATCAGCCAGGACTGGGTTGCCTGGCCATCCAGAGTGAATATTTTTAGCTGAGCACATTGCCATTCTGAAGCAAATTGAGGTGTGCTAGGAAGGAAGAAGGGGAAGGGGATATTGGATGCCACAGGCAGAGTCTGCCGTGAATCTGCCTGGATGGGGATTTTGGCTAAGAATGCCCTGCCCAGCAAGTCGCCAGGCCCTTCTCTTCATCCCCCAGTGTCCCAAAGGCTGGCCACAGTAGAGAATATAACGTGGAGTTGGAGGTTTCTGGGGATGGCAGAAGCTAGGAAGGTGGAAGGGGGTTATTCTGACTACACGTCCTTCTCATGCTAGTCTTCCAGGGCTTTCCCCTTCCTGAAAGCCATACTCAGAAATGTGCGGTGGGGAGCACGGGGTCATAGGACCAGGGGAGCCGAGAAGGAAACTGTGCCGGGCAGGAAACTGAAGTCAGGACGCTGCTCCCACCCTCGGCTACCTTGCTGGGACCCCTGGGCTCCGTGCTTTGGCATCATCCTGCCTTCCACCCCTCCCCCATGGAGGGCACGGCGCGTGGTCATAGGCCCAGCCCTCCTTCCAGGCTGGGCCCAGCTCCAAGAGGGCCTCCTAACCACTCGCCCTTCCCACCGGGCCTCCCGCCCCGCTGGGGTGGCACCTGTCACGCTCTCAGGACGTCTATGCTCACCGTCTTTAACAGTGAGACGGCCTGACCAGCAGCATCAGAAACACAAATTCTCGGGCTCCACCCCGGGCCCCGCGGAATCAGACTCTGGGGGTGGAGCCAGCACTCTGCTTTTACAAGCCCTCCAGATGGTTCTGATACACGGTCCAGTTTGAGAATCACTAACATGTAATGACTTGCAGGCTGTGAAACAGCTTCTGGGCTGTTAGTGCCGACCCAGAGGCAGCTGGGAAAGGCAAAAATAAAAAGAGCTCACCTGGCCCCTCTGCACTTCAGCACCCACCAAGGCAATAATCCTGGGAAGACTGAGATTTTTGAGTCTAAGAATAATTGTTAGAGCTAGGAACTACAGAGGCACCATCCAAATCTCCATGTTATAGACTTGGGAACTGAGATTGGGACGGGAGAAAGCATTTGCCTGAGTTGAACACCAAAAGTGGAACTAGAATTCAAGTTTCTTGAATCCTAGGTTTATTTTTTTCCCCAAATTGAAATATCTTTTGAAAAACTGTAGCATGTATACCTATCGTGGGAATCTTTTACAGGCACGTGGTCCTAAGGAATCCATCCTCAATGCAAACGTGTAAAGAAAGCCCTGGCGAGGAGTCTGAAGGGGGGCTGATGCCTCATCCTCAATGTGCTGTGGAGCCAGGAGTCCCTGCCCCTCTTGTTGGGGGTCACTCACCTTCTCACTGTCCCTTCCTCCAAACATTAGCCCAGTGGCCTCACCAAATGAGCCCAAGGGCAGGGCCAGGGGGCTGTAACCGAACGTGTGTCTTCCAGAGCCCTGACGAGAGGGCTGTCAGAGCTGGACAGCTGTGCACACAGCAGGCTGGCACAACGCTACCATCTGCGGGGCCCGTGGCAAGGGCACCAGTGGAGGCCCACTTACCACGTGGCTACAGATTTAAAACTCACAAATCAAGCTAACAAACTTAAATGTGTCCCGTCCTCCTACTTTGACAAATAAACCTTTATCTAGACTCAGTGGAATGGAATATGAGGTTCAGAGGGAACAGGCTCCGTCCCGTAGCTCTTCTTACCCAGGCTCCATCCTGTACTTCGAGGGCCTGTGCACGTGCCAGAGGGCACTGTGGCCTGTTCAGCAAGCTCCAGCTACACCTCCCTGCAAAGGGCCACCTGTTGACCACCCTTTGGAGGCAGGATCTGGAGAAGAGGCCTGTCCAGACCCTGGAAGCTGGCTCAGGACTGCTTGGGATAAGAATTCCAGGAGCATGTCTAAAAGATGGCGTCTGGGCTTTGGGTGAACCCCTCCCATTGCCCCATGACTCCTCCAGCTGTGGGGGAGGGATGTGGTCAGAGGAGGGCTCCAGGAGAGACCTCTGAGGGCTCGCCTCTCAAAATGTGGTGCCTGGGCTGGCAGCATGGGTACCACCTGGGCGCTGGTTAGAGCTGCAGCCTCACTCCAGACCTACTGAAGCAGAACTGGCATTCCAACAAGATCCCCAGGGGATTCATGTGCACACTGAGGTTTGAAAAGCACTGTTCTAAACCACAAAACCCAGGCCCAGGGTCCGTCGTGTCCAGGTCTACGGGTGCTAACAGTGGGTATTAACAAACATTTGCTCAACGAATGCCAAACGTCCCCTAAAGCAGCTGGGGTGGCTGGCTACTGGCTCACAGTGCTTTCATCTCCTCTTTCTCTGGGCCCTCAGTGGCCAAGTTTCAGCTCTAGGCCCTGCTGTCGGCCTGAGCTGATTGGTCCAGCAGGAGTCACCTGACCCACATTGGGTCCATCAGATGATCTCTCCCAGGAATCTGCAACTTAAGCCCCAAAATCAAGCTCCCAGAGTAGCAGCAATGGTAATAACCAACGTCTTTCCTGCACCGGTTATGTGCCAAGCACAGCACTGAGTGTTTTACATATAGTATAAATATTCCATCTTTACAACCCCCTCACCGGGTAGGTATTATTATTCTGCTGTTGTTTAGATGGGGAGCTGTGGCTCAGATGTTAAGTAACTCTCCCAAAGGTTTAAGGGGGGCAGGGACAGCACCAGGAGAGCTGGGTGACGGGCCAAACCCCAGCCATGTGGTGCACAATGTCATCAACGTCATTCACATATTTTTCTTTTTTATGTGAATATGTTTTTAGTTTATTCAAATGGATTTATTTATTTATTTATTTTTGTATGTTAAGTATGATCTTATTTATAAAAAGAGTGTGTATACAAACATGTAAGTACAAATACATAAAATACTGGAAGGTTTTGGATCCAAGTGTCTGCTGCTGTTTCATGTGATTGGTGGAAATGGGGGCAGGACAGGAATAAAGACGCAGACGCACAGAATGGACTTGAGGACACGGGGAGGGGGAAGGGTAAGCTGCGACGAAGTGAGAGAGTGGCATGGACATATATACGCTACCAAATGTAAAATAGATAGCTAGTGGGAAGCAGCCACATAGCACAGGGAGATCAGCTCCGTGCTTTGTGACCACCTAGAGGGGTGGGATAGGGAGGGTGGGAGGGAGGCTCAAGAGGGAGGGGATATGGGGATATATGTATGCATATGGCTGATTCACTTTGTTATACAGCAGAAACTAATGCACCATTGTAAAGTAATTACACTCCAATAAAGATGTTAAAAAAAAAATTCATCATCAACTTCTGCTGCCAGGGCCCCGGGCTTCCAGGCTTCATGGTGATTGGGCGCCGTGGGGAGCAGGAGGCCCAGCTCTGTGAGGCGGCTGCAGGGAGGGAGGGAGGCCTTGGGGCAGAATGAAGGGCAGGAGCTGTGGGAGAGGGGAGCCCAGAGAACCTCCACTCCCTAAGCGGGCGTAGGGCAGCGGCCAAGAGCAGCCCACTCACCACACTTCAGTAGAGGCCAGAGAGCCCGCCGTGAGGACTGACCCCTCCTTTCCTCCAGTGAGCTGGCAGCCAGAGGAAAGGTGTGGGTGATTTATTTTGGAGACATAGGGCAGGGGCGGTGGAGAAGTCTGCATCCTGCTCTGTACCTGGTCCCCAGAGGAACGGACACCTAAGAGGCCGAGAGGGTGGAGGCAGCCGGGATGTGCTGGGACGGCTAAGGCCAGAGAACCAGTCCATACCGGAGAAGGGAGTTGGGGGCCTCCCTGGCTGGAGGCCCTGGCTGGTTCCTGACTCTGGCTCTGAGTGGAATCTGCCATTCTGGGTGGCAGGGGGATGGCCTGGGGCACGTAGGCCTCTGACCACCTAAGAGGAAAAAACTAATCAGCAGCAGCAGGTTTCTATCAGAATCCAAGCCTCAGCAGGTGCAGGGCTGTTTGGCTTTATTTAAAAAACAAACCAACATCTTTCATTAGCATTAACCCAGCGGTGGGCCCCTGCTGTCACCTGACAATCAGACTCCCACAGGTCACACCCTCGGCAGGCTCACAGTACAGGGTTGCACCCTGGGCACCACCCTGGCCCAGGGCGGCCACACAGAAATACACTTCTCACTGCACAGATCTCCCTTAAAAAAAAAAAAAAAATCAAACAATCGTCAGGTCAGAGAAGAATCACTTGCTCCCCCAGTGAAGAGGGTACACACTGGGTAGCCGAAGCCGGTTCCTCCTGGCTCCTCACAGTGGGGCGGGGGCCAGGACTCCTCGGGACCGTGTGACCACGGCCGGGACACTGCCGGCGGCCTCGCTCCCCGCTGAGGGTGGAAGGGATCCATCCCAGCGCCCACGGGTGGCGGCGAAGTGCTGGGAGCCCAGCCTGTCATCAGCATCCCCAGATCCCCCGCAGACTGAGATGCAAATGGCTCCAGGCCCACGCAGCTCCCCGTCTGCTGACGAGGGTGGCTCGCTCCTGTTTCTTCTCTTGCTTCTTACTTTTTTCAGGGAGCAGAGTTCAGAGTAAGAGCTGGCAGTTCTGGAAACTTTTTCTTGCTCCTCAGACAACCGTGGTGATCATGGAGACCCGCTCCAGACACTTTCCACTGACTCGAAGGGGATGGGAAGGAGGGACCCTTCCTTTGGAGTGAGTGGCCCTCGGGCCTAGTCAGTGCACGGCTGGGCAAGGAGACCCCGGGCTCACAGCTGAGGAGACGGAGCTCCTCGCAGCACCTCACCTGGCCTGTAGCTCCTCTGACAAAGAGAACGGCATCTTCCCATTCCTGGCCCTTCAGAGGGCCTCGTGCTGCCTTAGCGACCAGGGCCACCTGCTGCTCCAGGGCCTGGAGGTTACTGGGCCGCCCTAGAGGCTGAACCCTTCAGTCTGGAAGAAACTACCGCTGCTAGAGCTACAGGAGTAGCTCCAGAGCAGTGGACATCACGCTGGGGTAGGAGGGGATAATCTGAGATGCCGCCTAAGGGGAGCAAACACAGGAGCGGGGGGGGGGGGGGGGGGGGGGGGGGGATTCCTGCTGACTGGGCTTAGCCCCAGGACAGAGCCGGGTGCAGCTGAATCACCAAAGGGCAGGGCACACAGAGCACGTCCGGTTCTGAGGCCTGCTGTCCTTACCACAGACAGGTATTTAGGCAAGACTTTAGGCCCCCAACCCTGCATCAAGCCCCCACCTAGTAAAAATACTGAGAAGCACTTCCTTTGTCCTAGGACCCCTTGAGGGTTTCACCCCTAGGGTCCAGCCCTGGCCTCCCTGCCCTCCCCAGCCCAGCACAGTCAGGGGCCCGGTGGTCTGGGCCACGCCGAGCCGCAGAAGACAAGGACGAAGGGCTGCATGTGCCCAGCAGCTCCGCCTCCTCGGGGGGTCCGGCTCCAGCCTCATCTGGTGATGCCTTGGTGAACAGACACAGCATCCTGGGGGGGAGGCTGGCACGGGGACTCCAGAGGACAGACGGAGCGGGGGCTGACGGGAGGTGCTGGCTGTGGTGTCCCTCCTCCAGAGGGGGAGGTGGGAGCTGTCAGGGAGGGGCCGGCAGGCCTGTCATCTCAGCAGGCCCCCTGGGCGGCTCAGCAGGGCAAGCTCCAGCAGAGAGGGTGGTGTGGGAAGCTCGGGTTCAGCCTGTTTCCCTGGCAACCAGTCTCTTCCAAAGCCAAGGCTGGTGAGGATCTGTGTGGTGGGAGCCTGCAGATCTGCGGGGCAGCGGCTGTACCAGCCTGTGGGTGGGACGTGACTGGGAGGTGGGCCAGCGCACCACCTCAGGTAGCGGAGGGACAGGCGGCGCCGGGGAGGCAGCGGCTGGGTTCCAGCAGGAGGGAGAGACCTGCTCAGTCCAGCTGGGGGGCTTTGCTGTAACATCCCTCTTTATCCCGCTCTGGAGCGATCACAGAAGCTTCAGTGTTGGAATCGCAGCCCTGGGGAGCTCTGTGGTTTCTCATGCTTCCTCTCCCGGCACACGTTTCCCTCTGAGCAGTGTTAACTGGATTTACTGAGGAGAACAGCCTTATCTAGGGAGATTTCTGAATAGGTTTCCAAGGGAGGGCGAGGCTTGCCCAGAGCAGCTTCAGAGGCAGGGCTGGAGGAGGCTGGCCGTGAGGGCCAGCGGGAGCAGCTGCAGGAGCAGGGAGACGCTGGAGGCAACGATCGCTGAGGGATTAAACACAGGCGGTTAAGGCCTCCGAGTGCCGCGCTTGTGGCCCGCTGGCACTCATGTGCAGGACTAGATGCAGCATAGTTTCGGGCACTAAACTCACCTCAGGCTCCCTCTGGCTACCCTATTACAATTTTTCTTTCCCCTGGTTTCTTTACATATTCATTTCTTTCACAATTATACTACATGTATATTTATGCCGTTGCCCGAATCCTCTTCGGGTGACTATTTCTAGCATTTATAATCATCATCCAGGTCTGTCTGGGTTCCACAGCCAGTGTTTCAGACCCTCCCAGGACATTTCACCTTGATCGTCTGCAAAGACCCAGAGTGCCCTTCAGTTCACTCAAGGTTTTGGGTGAAAGGCTTAGAAAGATGCCCGGGGAGTGTGCCCACTCTTCCTCCGTGGGGTGTGAACCCGCCTGTCGCGCCCTACCTGTGCCTGAGCACTGCTGAGACAGCATCCCTTCCAGAGCCGCCATGTAGTCGGGGCCTAGCCAGTCACGGTAAGTAGTTTTCTCTCCCACAGGTACTGCCCGGAGGGTGGCATCCTTGAAAAGCAGGTCTTGGCCATGATAGTTGGAGGAGTCGAACATTTTGAACCCATTCTTATTGTGGTCATCTCCAAACAGGTCCTGGAAGCACACAGCAGACCTGCTTTGCATCTGGGCTCACAAATGGTCACCCGGGTATCACTTGCCACTGACTGCTTTATACACCAAGGAGCAAGGAAAGTCAGGTGCCAAGACTCCGCTTGGAAATCATAAGCTTGACAACTCATTGACCTCTGTTACCAAAGCAGATTTGGAGGAAGAGATGACCATAGCCGCCACAGTAAGACAGCCATTCAGAAACATCACACCAAACCAGCTCTTGGATACAGAACTGAAGCCCGAGCCTTACACGCAGAAGGACCCAGAAATGAGAGATGATGTGGTTGAGATCACCGAGGGGTTTGCTAAACCTGCTCAGCACCCCTCAACCTCTTCTACCAGGCTTCCTCACTCTATCTGATGGGTGTCCTTTACCCCAAACCCAAATGATTTCATAAGAGAGCCCTTTGTTCTGTCACTAGTACTAAGGAGGTACTAGGTAAGTTAAATATCCTTTACTAACCCACCCTCCTAGCACCCAAGAGATTCTTGCAGCAGCTGTTGTCTTCCCTTGCTGGGGGTCCTTGGGGTGAGTGTGCTATGGCTCCCGCCCTCAGAGAGTCACTAAAGCGGCCAGAAGGGATGTGAGAAATTATGAATACACACAGGACATCAGGAGGACATGGACGAATGCTTATGTCAGCTTTTAAATACCAATCAAGGGGGAAAGAAAGAGTAAGGTGGTTATTGATCTTTCTGGGGGGACTCACGGATCCCCTTGAGGATCTGATGAAAGCTCTCAGCCTTCTCCCCAGAAAAGGGCACATCTACACAGGGCTCCTCCCCCACATCACTTCAGAGGGTTTGGGGACCCGTGGGGAAGCCCAGGGACCCATAGTCAAGAACTCCTGGGACAGAGGGACTCTGTGGGGAAGATGAGAGCAAACATCATTTCAAAGGTTACGAACTGGCCTGGAGAGCCAGCTGGCTCTGCGAGTCTGTGGCGCTTATGGGTGGAGGGAAAGGAGGTCAGTTTCAGCCTATGTCAGGTCGGGGGTGCGTAGAGGGGGAGGTTGGGAACCAGGGGCCCTGCTGTCAGACAGTCTGGGTTCAAATTTTAGGTATTTGTTTTTAGGCCAATAGGATTTGCTGATGCACTGGAAGTAGAGTGTGAGAGGAAGACAGGAGTCTGAGCTGACCCCTGAGGAAATGGAAAGGCTGAAGCTGCTATTCACTGAAGTGGGGAAGACGGAGGGAAAAAGGGGAGTCCAACTTTGATTTGTTCAGCTCAAGATGCCTGTTAGAAATTGAAATGTCAAGTAGGTAGTTGTTAAAGATGCAAGTTTGAGATTAAAGGGTGGGACTGAAGCAGGGCTGAGGATGTACACTTAGGAGTCATCAGTATATAGACTGTAGTTAATGACCTGTGGCTGGACGAGATCGATATGGGTGTAGGTGCCGACAGAGAAGAGGGCTTAGGATTGAACCCTGGGGCACTCCGGTGGTTACCAGCCAGGGAAACGAGGAAGAACCAGCAAAGGAGACTGGGAGGAGAGGCCAGAGAGGTAGGAGGGGAGCCAGGCAAGCGTGGGTCCCTGGGAACCAAGGGGGGGAACTTCGTCCAGGAAGGAGGTGAACTTCAGGAAGAGGGAGCTGCAGCCAATGCTGCTGAGAGGTCAGGGAGAGGCAGACTGAGACACAGCCGCTCTATTTAGCAACATGGGTCACTGCAACCTTGACCAGGGCAGTTTCAGGGCCCTGGTGGGGCCTCTCCAGAGTAGTCTCCATCCTTAAGAGAGACCAGGAGAGGAGGAATCGATGACTCCAGAGTAGAGATGGCTCTTTGAAGGAGTTTTGCTGTAAAAGGGAGTGGGATTACGGCTACAAGGGGATGTGAGGCCAAAAGAGGGTTCATTTGTTTTTACGAGATGGTAGAAATAACAGCAGGTTTGTATGTTGGTGAGAATGGTCCGGCTGAGAAGGGAAAATTAATGATGTAGGTGACAGAGGGCACAGTGGTTGGAGGGATGGCTTCGGCTAAGTGAACATCACAGAATTTCCCTCAGGCTTCCTCAGTTTCTCCTGAAGTCTGCTCCAGGTAGACTGAGGCGACCCGGGGGCTTGGCTCCCCTCTGTCACCCTCCTCCCAGTGAGGCAGCCCCTGCCCTGGCTCACCTGGGCCTTGTCCAGCAGTCCATACACAGTGAAGATGTTGGTGTCCGGCCGGACCATGACAGCATGGGACGGTATCTGTGCCAGGTTGCAGGCAGCGAACTGGGTCACCTCGGCCCGGGCCCCATTGGGACACAGCAGCTCGTAGTCCTCCGACATGAGCTCAGCAGCCCAGGGCTCAGAATTGTGGCCTGAGGGGATGGAGCAGAGGCAGGGAGAGGAATAGAGAGAGGCTGCTCTCCTCGGGGATCCCCAAATCCTTGGCTGGGGAGGGGTGGTGATATCTGGCCAGCTCCCCAGCCCTCTCCATTCTTCAATTGCTCTGCTCTATTACCAGGGTGAGAGAACCCAGCTGGGCTAATAAGGTTTTTCGTAGGGAATAGGAAGTCTGCACTATGTAACTCTGCACTGTATGATCACTCCCATTTTACAGGTGGAGAAACTGAGGCTCTTAATCACTCCCCGGCAAAGAACTCCATCTGTGTGTTACAGGTCTCAGGGTGGGATTGGCTCCTCCCCTAAGAGCTGAAGTTCTCAAGCCAGAAGAGGTATAACATCAAGTACGGATCTGTAAGATGCAGTTTCAAAGGCCCCTCCTTGCAAAGAATCTCATCAGGTAGGTCTAGAATGGGGCCCAGGAATCTGCATTTTAAACTAGCAACCCAGTAATTCTGATGCAGGTGGTTGGTCCGAAGGCTTCCTGACAAACACTACTCTTAGGAATCACATTGTTTTTATGTCTTCCTGTATTTCCAGGAGGAACTTCAGGTGGGCTCACAAGCAGAGATAAAAGAATTTGAGTGGCCCTGGGAGGTGGTCACCTCACTGCAGGTGAATCTCGGAAGGGCCCCGCCTCCTCCCTGGCCCTCAGCCCAGGACCCCAGAGGGCACAGGCTGGGACCAGGCAGGGCTCACAGCTCCTGCAGGAGCACGTGGTTCCCTTCTTCTCGGGGATGATCCCCAGTGTTCTTGGTGGGAGGTTGGCAGGGGAGGGGGGGTATGGCAACAGGGCCTGGAACACTTCCAGCTCTGTTGGGGCAACTGGTCTACAGCTTAGTGACTTTCATAGGCAGGGTGGGATCTGAGTTTTGAAATACTGACTGATGTTTTTTCCCTGCGTGTCTTGCTTTCCCTTCGCCAATGTCCTCCTCCCCTTCGGGCCCTCTGCCTTTCTGCCCTGAGTTCCTGGGAAGAGATGTGTTAGGACAGAGTGGAGAAGACTTAACCTCCAGTGTTTGGGGTTTCAAAGCCTGGGGTGTAGGCAGGGTATATAGAAAATGCAAACAATAAAGTGTTGAAGGGAAACAGCTTTCAGTCTTCAAAATGGATAGATTCCCTGAGGAGGGAGAACAGGATGGGGCAGGGGAGTGATGCACGGTCAAGGGCCTGCACCCCAATAGGACCTCAGGTGGGGGCTTAGGGGTCCTGGAGGAGTTCCTGGGCTCTTCTTCCCGGGTGGAGCCCAGGAAGGTGACTCCAGAGAAAAAAACCACCTGTATGATGTGAATGGGGGTGTGCCCTGCCTCACACGGCTTGGGGGCTGCAGAGTGATTTCCCTGCACGTGGCATTGACCTGTTCAGGACCAAACACCAGATACTGATGTGCACTGATAACCCTGGGGAGAGAGGCCCCTGCCACCCATACCCACACACCTGGGTGCCACATAAACACCCCAGAAGGGGTTCTCTCCAAATTGATTGAGTTTCTACCATTTCAGTGGAATGGGGATTTGGTTCCAGACAAATAAAGACTGTCATGTGACCTGTGCATTTGGATACGTGGCCTGAGGTCTGTTCTTACCGCTCGGCCTTTGGGGCTCCTGGGATCCCCAAGGGGCAGAGCCTTCTAGACTCAGTCTTTCCTGGCTGCCACTTGGCCCACAGTCCCAGCACCATCTAGCGCCTGGATTCTGCTGGAGATGGGGAACAGCCCCACCAGAATCTGGCCCTGCCGTTTCCCAGCACCATCACATACCATTCGTGTTGTCAAAGACAGTCGTGTGCTTAACGAAGGCAACGTCCCCTGCATTCTCAACCAGGCACCTGCCACACAAGAAGCCAAGACAGGTGTCGGCAGAAGGTCCCACCCCTGTGCCTGGCCCCAGGACCACCTCCCCACACCCCTCCCGGCCCGCCAGGTACCTGAAGGCGCCACTGTAGCCGTAGTACCTCTCCTGGCTGTTTCCCACACACTTGTTGCGGCCTTGCTCGTCTCCCACGCAGAGTGTGCACAGCGAGGATGGGTAGTGCTTGGGGTTGTTCACGGGCACACAGCTGGCGCTGAAGAACTCACTCACCGCTGGGGCAGAGGGGAAGGGCTGTGCTGAGGGGCCGGCAGCAGAAAGGGCGGCCAGGGGGGACATGGGTGGGCTGCTGCCCGCACAGATCTGCCCACTGGCCTGCCCCATGGCTCAAGGCCACCCATTCGCTCCAGTGCCCACCCGGCTCAGAGTGGCGTGTCTCCTCCTGGGAGGATCACAGGGACGGGGGCATTGCAGACGTTGTCTAGATACAGGAACCCCCACTGACAACCCCTGGTAAGTGGCCGCCCAGCCTTCCCTTGAACTCCCTCAGGGACGGGGAACTCGCTACCTCGTAAACTCTTCTGTTCCAGTCAGAGCAGCCGCGCAGCTGTCTAGGGGTGGGAGCAGCCAGTTCTAACCCCTTACATGTGCTTGTGTGGGTGGTTAGAAAAAAAATGTGTTTTTTTCCTCGGAGGTGCCAGCCAGGACAGAGGTGTGTGTGCAGCCAGCTTCCTCCTGCCTTCCCTTCACCAGGAATGTGCATGATTTAACACCCAGGGAGGGCCCTGCGTATGGCATATGGTGGGTGCCTGGTAAACATGTCTTCTTCAGCACTTATACAGATGGCTGGCCACTTTCCAACAAGGTCCCCCAGATGCCCAGGGGGACAGCCCATGACTGGACGGTGGTACAGCCAGGCCCAGGGCCAGTGCACTCGCCTTGCTCCCCACGCCCACTGGAACTGTTCCACTCTGAGCGAGTAAGTGGGCAGGGGCACTGGCACCTTCGACAGAACCAGACACCCCTGACTGTGTCAAGCGTAGCCAAGAATATTCCCCAGCCTTCCCAAGAGCAAGGGGCATGTCAAGGAGGAAGAGGAAATCTCTCTGGGGCTGCCTTCTGTGGGGTCCTGCTGGGAGAGGACCCCAGCCCTCAGAGCTGGCCCTGACGCCAGCCAACCCCAAAGAAGAGCTTGCACATCTGTGTGTCTATAGAGGATGGTACCTGTGAGGACGTCACAGTCCCTGGGCCGGATGTAGCCCCTCTGCACAAGGGCGCCCACAGGGATGTCCCAGCCTGCAGGGCTGCCGAAGCCTGGGTGGCAGGAGCGCTTGCCCCGCAGCTCGTCCAGGGTGAAGGCATAGGAGCTGTTCCGCTTCACCACGGCCACCGCGAAGTACGAGTTGCTCCTGTCCTCCGCTGGGGGAGGGGACACCAGTGAGGCCCCTCATCAAATGCTTAGTGGCCTCGGCTGAGCAAGAGTCAGGGCCGGATCCCAACGGGGCGCTTCTTCCCTCAAACCTGTTCCCTCTTGCCACTCTTGACCTCAGAGCAGTGGTCCTGGTCCCATACGCCTCTACCCACTGGTACTAGGCCTTGGTTGCCTGGGCTCAGGAGCGCCCAGGCCAAGGGCCGTGTGGGTGTTCAGGGCGCACATCCAGCAAAGGGACCCCTGCGTGTCCCCTCACTGCTGAGAAGCAGCCTGTGGGGCTCCACTTTTCAGCATTCTGTGCACCCTCCAACAGTCTTCACCCAGAGGAATTTGTTTCTTTCCTTACACTCAGGTGGTATTTTTCTCACCCCCTGGGAGAAAGGTGGAGGCATAGCTGAGGCTGCAGAAGCGCTTTCCCTAAGATGAGAGAGTTTTCACGTCCAAGTGGAGGAGACCTGAGGTCACTAGACCTCAGCACAGAGCACCTGGGCCCTGGCCCAGGCCACTGAGAAGGTGTTCATGAGCCGACAGGAAGGAGGGTCCCAGGGCCACCTTCCGTGAGCCATACGGTCTGGACGGAAGAGGCCAAGGAGGCTTTCTAGTTCAGGGCTTGGCAAATTACTCAGCCTGTTTTTGTACAGCCTGAGTTGCAAGTTAAAAATAATTTTTATATTTTTAAAGGGTTGTTAAAAAGAAAAAAGAAGAAGAAGAGGAACATGCAGCAGAGTCTGTATGTGGCCTGCAGAGCCTGAAGTGCTTACTCTCTGACCCTTTACAGAAAGTTCTCCAAAGCCTGCCAGACTTCCAGTGACTGGCTGGGCACACTGTGCCGGGGGCCAGAGTGGCTTGCCTGTGACAGACAGCAACTGGCCCGGGGAGAAAGGCTCTGATGAGTCGTTTTTATAAATATAAAAATATCAACCACCTCCCAGCCGAGGCCAGGTGGCTGGCAGCTGCACTCACGGGCATAGTGCTCCCCGGCTGCTGGAACCAGGCCGTATCTCTTCCCCGCTGTGTAAATGTCCTGGCCCTTCAGGGTCACAGCGTCGATTTGCCCAGCCTGCAGGGGGACAGAAAGAGTGGCCAGGCTCGAGTGGGCCCCAGCGCAGCTCTGGGTGTCGGGATCTGGCAGAGGTGCCAAGGCTGGGTCTCTCGGGGGCTTTGGCCTCAGGCTCCCTTCCCCTGGGAACCCCATCTTGCCCTATCTGCCCCTTCCTCTCCTTGTGAAGATGGGCAGGCAAGAGAGGTGTTTGGAGGACCAGAGGCCTGAGACAAACCACCACCAGCATTCCCATTCATGGGTGTCTTTCAATCTTTCAGCAAGTGTTTTCTGAGGGTCTCCTGTTGCCAGGCCCTGTTCTGAGCAGAACCTAGCACAATGCCTGCTCTCGTGCTCGGTGTGGGTCTCCCCACGGCTTGCCAGCCTCAGAGAGCTGGGGCGCTGCACTGCCTTCCTAGCACCTGGCCAAGGGCTGGCACACAGCACGATTGCAGGGCATATTTCTCAAATGCCTGTGTGAACGGAGAAGGAGCCAGGTCTGAAAAGACGGCAGTCTCAGGGTCTGTGGGAGGAGGCTCCAGGGTTGAGGGATGGAGCCCCGCCTCAGAAGCCAGCAGGAGGGGCCCAGGACCCTCCTCCCTCGGAAACCTCTAGAGCCCTCCAGGTCACCTGCACCCCACCCCGCGTGTCCCTTCTGAAGTCTCTGGACAGCTGGCTCCTCAGACCCTGCCAAGAGGTTAACTGATAATCAGGCCATACCCCAAGGGGAGAAGCTGGGCCCCGGGGACAGAGGGGACACCGGCACCCCAGGAAGGTGCCCGACGCTGTTCAGGGCCAGAGGCGTGAGGTTATGACGATGGAATAACGGGCAGTGGCATTGATGTTTTGAGCCTGGAGGGTGCCTCTCTGGGGGACCCCTTTTGCTCCCACGCAGACCTTGTCCACAGTGGTGTGGTGCCGGGGAGGAATCCAGACCCTAACCCACAGCCCAGGGGTTGGGCCAGCTGACCCTTCCTTGCCTGCATCACTGTGGTCAGACAGGAAATGGGTGTTAGAGCTACACTGGACATCACCTCTGAGAACCTTAGAAGTTAGAACTGAGGATCTCTGAGCCTTTGGCTGGGGTTCTCAGGGACCCCCCAAATCTACTCCTCTCCCCACAGGCCCCTGTGCAGCCCCTTGGCCCTCTGTGAGCTCAGGTGGAGAGAAGGATTGTGCCTGGAGACAGTTGCATCTCCCTGCATCTCTCCCTTCTCTGGTGCCCCTGGAACAGCCTCTCCTCCACAGGACAGTCTGCCCAGGGTTAGGAAAAGAGTCCCCACCGCTAAGTCCCCCTTCCTCGATCCCCGCTGGTCTCCCCTCCCTCGGTGCCACATCTAGCTCTCGTCAACCCCTGGGGATAGGGGCTCCCCCACCCTTGAGCTGGGTGACCTGGGGCAAGTTACTTCCTCAGCCTCTCCCAGCCCCAGTCTCCACGTACGATAGTAATCATATCCACCCCAGAGTGTCGTCGTGAGGATTAACAGAGGAAACCCACACGAAGGCTTAGCACAGTGCGAGGTACATAGGAAGTGCGTGCTTATGAGACTGTTAGCGTCACCATCCCGGGCCCCTGTCCTTCCTGCCCACTCGCCTCTTCTCAAGTCATGTGCTGCCTGGCTGGGGCAGGGTGGACACACCTGAGGGGCTGTGACTTGGCCTGCACTCGGGGACCACCTTGAAAAGGGCTCCTCACCATCAGCTCCCACCTAGTAGCTCTTGAAAAGCAGGAGGAAATGAGTCCAGGAACCCAGGGGTGGAGGAGAACCCCGTAGGACTTCATCCCTGACTGCAGGGCCTCAGGCGCGTCTCCCACTCCTGGTCTCAGTCTCCAGTCAGAGAAGCGAAGCAGGACAGGGCTGAATGGGCTTTCAGAGACATGGCCTGTGCTTTTAACTACAGGTGGCAGGCATATTAACGAAGGCTTAGTCAATTTAATGGGCCATGACAAGCTTAAAAAAAAAAAGACTAGGATAGACTACCCCAGAGACTATCAGCGCACATTGTACTTAGTAAAGGTAAGTACTGTTTGGCTTCATATCTCTCTATAGCGAATACATGTTTTTACATGTTTATATCTGAAAGAACAGTTTCTGTGTACTAGACTGTGATTGATGGAAAACGTATTTCTGACTGGCTTGCAGTTTAATAAATGATGAGCCAAGGCCACCCCGTATTGTGCACAAGGGGAAACTGAGACTCAGAAAGGGGAAGGGGCTTGCCCAAGGCCACAGGGTCATTAGCGCCAAGCTGAGCCAGTCTCACGGTCCTTCTGCCCCCTGCCCACTTGCTCAGTGCGGGGGAGCCCCCCTCTGCCCCGCCCCCCGGGTGGGGTGGCTGTTTCCTGCGGCCACTTCCTCTTCCCCCTCCTCTGTGGCGTTGTCACGGGAGACTTTCTTCTCCTCCCCAGGCTGCCCTGTGTCCTCCAGACCAGGTGGGACAGAGGGAGGGCCGGGAAGGACCGACCATCCCAGGCACTGCCCCTGCCCACCCACCTGGCCCGCTCTGCCCCTCTCGACACGGCTCCCACCTGGATCTGTTCCATGCAGCGCTGGGGGGACGCGGCGGACACACACTGGATCTCCGGCTTGAGCCTCTGCCGGCTGAAGGCCACAGCCATGTCTCCGCACTTCTGGATCTCGGGCGTGGACAGCACGCACCAGCGCAGGTAGTGGGGCAGCCCTGTGTGGGCGTGGGCGTGGGCGTGTGGTCACGTTGGCCTGCCTCGGGGCTGGCCCTCAGCAGGAGGAGCCTGGAGCCACACCCAAGGGAAATTCTGGCTCTTTCCCTGGTTAGCTACCAGGGGTAAGTTATTTCACCACCTGATCCTGTTTTCTTACCCAGAAAGGGGACCACTGAACCTCTTTCAAGGGGCTGTGAGGACGCTCGAGGCAGATCATGGCTGTCATGTATACAACTCAGGCCTGGCATACCATCTCCCTGGCTGTAGGTGGTGGATACGCGGTGGGGGGGATAGATGCAAAAGCCATTTGTAGACTACTTTAAGGGTCCAGGAGAGAGAGAGTGCCAGAGCCAGGGCTGTGGCCATGTGGTGAGGAGGAGTGAGGCACGGTGGAGGGAGAATGACAGGACTTGACACATTCCGTATGGAGGGGCAAGGAGACCCTTCGGGTCTGGATCCCACCCCCTGGAACAGGTGGGGTTTCCAGGGTACAGCAGGCCATGCGACTCCAGAGAGTCTTCTTCCCCTACCCCCAGAGGCAGGAAGGTGGAAGCAACAGGTTCCCATCGAGGCCAAGAGACACACACACCTTCTGGGGTGAGTGTCCTCCTTTGGCCACCTCTCCAGAAGACCTGGCCACGCCTGCGGTGAGGCGAGGGCCGGCGGGAGAAGAGACAGCTGGACTTACGGTTGGGGTCACAGAGGAGACCCTTCATGGCATGCAGGTACTCGCGGCCCAGCCATGCCTCGTAGGTCTGCGTGGCGATGGGCACCAGTTCGGAGGTGGAGTCTTTGAACAGCAGGTTCTTCTGGCCGTAGGCCTCAGAGCTGAACATCTGGAAGCTGCTGCCCTCATGGCTGAACAGGCGCTGTGTGTCAAGGGGTTGGGGTGTGGGCTGGTGAGGAGCTGCAGGGGCGAATCCTTTCCTCCCAGTTCAGCCACCATTTCCTTCTTCCTGGGCTCTCAGGCCAGGTGCCCACTCTGAGGACCAGGTGAGGCTCCGCCTCCCTCCTTCCCCTGTGCTCCCCCCGGTGCATTCTGCCTTCTCATACTCAGCCGGTTGAACACGTGGCTCGTGGCCCAGGTGTGCGATGGTACTCAGCACAAGCAGTGGGGCTGAGCACCGGTGGTATGGATGAGCAAAACTAACTAAAGCTGGTGTGGCCCACGGGCAGAAACTTGCTGCTCTTGTAAGCAGCGGCTTCAGCAAAACATTATTCACCACATTTAATGAATGGTATACTTTGACATCTAGTTTATTTGCTCATATGTTCTGATTTTGGTTTTAAGCGCCACAAGTACCAGGAGCTTTCTCTGAGGGGTTCCTGAGTCCCCTGGTTTCCCCACTCTGGCCAGCCCTCCTCGCTGCCAGCTGGCACAGTTGGTCCCTTCTTCACTCTGAGTTGGCCTGAGGTTGAAGGCCACAGAGGTCTGGCTCCCCAGCTGGGGTCTGTCCCAGGGGAGGGCCTCTGGGTCCTGCCCCTCCTAGTCTGGCTGGCCCAGCCCCAGGATGGCTCTGAGCTCCAACCCCGGTGAGAGACGAGAAGGTCCAGCATCACCCTGAGAAGCTGTGTAGGGTGCCCTGAACTCACCTGGCCTTCGTTGAGCAGCCGGAAGATGAGACCCCCGTCTGTGTCGGCTCGGACCACCACGGCATGAGCAGGCACCCGAGCCAGGTGGCATCGCCTCCATTCAGTGACATCAGCCCGGCTGCCATCCCGGCACAGCAGCTCGAAGTTCTGTGACAGCAGCGTCTGGCCCCAGGAGGGCAGGGTTTTCCCTGGGAAGATGGGAATCCTGTGGTGAGCCAACTCCTGTCCTGGGTGGGGCTTGGTGGGGACATCAGGCAGGACCCTCAAGAGGGAGCCTGGGGAGAGCTTAGGGTTTCATGGCCACAGGCCCACAGTGAAAGGAAACCCTTACGGGAGGTGAGAACCAGAACCACACCAAGAAGTGAGAACCCAGAACCACACCAGGAGGTGAGACCAGAACTCAGAATGAAGAGGAGCTTGGTGGCTGCACCGTACAAAACCAGGTGTCTCTGTAGGCTGTGTCTATTTACTTACATTTTTTATTTGTCACCAATTTCTAGTAATAAAATGGATTTGAGATCTCTGACAATAACACAATATATATAAACAGAACTGCTCATTAAAGGTAAAAAGAGTAAGAAAGTAAGAGAAGCTTAGGATGAGAGAGAGGAATGTGTCAGGAGTTCACCACTACCGTCTGGCACTAAATTTAGCCCTGAGCAGAGGGCAGGGGACGCGGGGGCCATGGTGGAAACAAACCCCGACAGAATTCACCAGAATCGTGGCCCAGAGAGAAGAGGGTAAATTCCCAAAGCTTCAGTCACAACTCCAGCTATTAATATTTTGGTCTTTTTCCTCCATGTCCTTTTTTTCTATTCTATTTTCTAACTATTTTAAATATGGTTAAGGACATACATGATAGGCAATTTTGCATCCTACTTATTTAAAAATATTTTTACTGGAAGCTTTCCATAAAACTCATTTGTAAGAGTGAATATCAACACCAAATAGGAATATTAAGAAGACGAATTTCAAGGATTGTAACTCATGCAATAAGATATACCACAGATGGCCCTACATAACAATATTTTAATGACTTTTAAATTTTAAAATGAGGAGGATCAACCTCTGCTAGAAAATAGGAGGGAAAAAGATAATTTGTGGGATCATGAACACTCTATTCACTATTTAAAAATAAACCAGAAAACCAAGAGAGTAATAGTTTGGAAAAGTCCATAAAGGTCATTTTTAATGACTGCATGATAATTTATAGCACTCTCAACAATTACTCAGTGTCATTCTCTCCCCACTCCCCAACTTTCCTCTATTTATAAACTGCTGCAAAACCTTTGCAGTAGAGCTCCAAGGGATCATTTGGCCTTCCCTCGAGACAAATGCATCATTTAGATATTTCGATCTGCCACTCCTGTTTTTCTTCACTAGGGACAATTAAAACCATATTACTTCACTACTTTGCACATTTATGTCAATTCCACTCTTTTGCTCTTACCAACCTTTTTGCCTGAAGACAACTCTTTAAAAAATTACTTCCTTAGGTTTCCTTAGACTATCATCAACATTTTAAAAGAGATGGGTTTAACCCAATACACCCCTAATTCTTTCTCCATCTTCCAAATTCTCGTTTGCTTGACTCATCATAGGATCGTCCTGCTCTGAAGACAATCCTATGTTTCCTTTTTCAGATCAGTTTTTTCTCAAATCTGGTTCATGTTGTTTGCCTTCATGAATGTCAGACTATATGATGGACCTTCTGATTTAAAAGGAAAGATTAACAAAAAAAAAGAGATAATGATTCTTTAAAAAAAAATGATTAGACATTATGGAACAGGCAAAAGTGTAGAGACAAAAGTCTGACTGGTGGGCATCAGGGAGGAGGTTGGAAGGGATTGACCAGAAAGGGGTATGAAGGAACTTTTGGGGTGAAAGGTCTGCCACAGTCACTATCTTGATTGTGGTGGTGGTTATACAACAGTATGTTTTTGGCAAAACTCATAGAACAGTACTTCAAAAAGGGTGCATTTTACTGTATGTAAATTATACCTCAATTAAAAAAAACCTAGAAGATTCTTAGGCAAATCCAAATTAGGATACATTCTATAAAATAACTGGCCTGACTCTTCAAAAATGTCAATGTCACTAAAAACAAAGATTGAGAAACTGTTCGAAGTTAAAGGAAACTAAAGCAACCTAAAAGCTAAATAGCATGTGTGATCAAAGATCAGGCCCTGGCCTGAAAAAATTGCTACGAAGGACAGAATTGGGACAATTAGTGAATCTAGAACGTGGACTGTAGCTTAAATATTGTGTTGATGTTACATTTCTTGAATTTGATAACTGCACTGTGGTGAGGTCCACATCACCTTGTTCTTAGGAAACATGTACTAAAGTATTAAAGGGTGTGATGTGGCCAAACATATTCTCAAATGGTTCAGAAAGACACACACACGTACAGAAAGAATGATCAATTCCATGTGGCAAATGCTTAAAGCTGGAATCTAGATAAAGAATAAATGGGGGTTCTTTGAATTATTCTTGCAACTTTTCTAAAGCTCAATTATTTCAAAATCTAAAAATTTTAAAATGACAACAGTATAATGGATCAACACCTAACACCAACCCATCTTTAATAAGTCCTCGTCCAGGGATAAGGGATGGCTTCTTCAGGAAAAGGACCAAAGGCTGGAAGGGACAGTAGATGACAGCTAGTGCAGAGGTTTGCAAACTTTCGTTCTTCAAAAGCAGAATCTTCACACGGAAATGGAACCCAAGGCCAGAAACGTATCAGAGCGGGGCAGAGCCGCTCACCCGGTCCCCTTGCCCACAGAGCAGCTGAGCTCCATCGGTGAGCCCCACCTCTTTCTTTCTGTCAGGGAGGGTTATGGGGCCTGAGATCTGCTGCCGGGGGCAGCCCATCCACTCACCGTCTGTGTTCTCCAGCACCGTGCTGTGCTTCACAAAGGCCACGTCCCCGGCCCCTTCTGCCAGGCACCTGCGCAGGTGGAACCAATGAGCTGCCATCCTCCACCTCGGGAGGTCTGGCCTGGGCCATGGGGGGTAGGGTCACAGAGGGCACGGGTTTCGCAGTCATGCTGTCCTGGGTTCCAGTTCCCCAGTTTGTTGGCTGTGTGGTTTTGGCAAGTGGTGGAGCCCTCCTAGCCTCTATCGCCTGTAAAGTGGGGATGAGAAAGTGGCTCCCGTAGGGAGAGATCCTTTATAGTCCGTATAGATCCTCTACAGCTGAGCTTGGGGCCTGAAAGGAGTGGGTGCTCATATGGCAGCTGCTTGATCAGCAGCCTTAACACTCAGGATGTGCTGAAGATGACCCCTGAGGTCATACTAAAAACCCTGAGTGGAAGGGACCAGGACTTCGTGGATCCTCTATCTGTCACTGCCCAGTGAGGGAGGCAGGTCAGGGCCTACTAGGCAAAGGGGCTGCCTGGGTCCCTACAGCCAGCAGACAAGCAGGGGCTGGACTGGGGGGATGACACCAGGAGAGATGGGGTGGGCAAGAGTCTCTGGCTTGGAGGACCAAGAACTGTTTTTCTCTCTGTGCCCCAAACTGCATTTCCCTTATAACACCCTGGGGCATGGGGGCCCAGCAGGCTCTCGGGTTCCAGGTGGAAACACTGTGGCCAGGGCAGTCAGAGGGACCTGGGAGACTCCCATGCCAGCCCCCATCGAGTGTTTCCTCCTTTGGGGACAGATGGAAGGGCACCACAAGCAGTTAGAGACTCTCTTGTCTCCATGGAGGGCTGCTCTAAAGTGCCAACCTGAACAGGGGCAGAGAGAGGCCAGCCCTGAGCGTCAGGCCTCGGGGGTCCCCCCCATGCTCCCCAACTCCAGCATCCTCCCTCCAGGTCTCAGACACCAGAACGGGGACCTGGGAGCAGCCAAAGGCTGTTTTGGACGTTTTCTTCTCTCTGAGCCCTTACTTCTCTAAATATACCAAACATGTTGATTTTATGAGCAAATCCCGCCTGGCACATACCAGTTTGAGGTTTTTAAACTAACCAGGCACATGGACTATATAAAGGGTGCTTTGATGAGAGGCAGCTGACATCGCCACTCCCCCAGGGGCCCTCCCTGTGCCGAGGTGTTTTTCCCCTGCGCTTGTGGCCCCGTCCCAGCCCCTCTCACCGGAAGGCCCCGCTATAGTCGTAGTATCTCTCCAGGGGGCTCTTGTCACACACCCCTTCCCCGGCGGTGTTGCCCCGGCAGAGTCGACAGAGGGACTCTGAGTAACTGGTCTTTCCTGCCCCGGGGACGCAGCTGCCCCCAAAATAGTCGCTGACAGCTGTGGGAAAGAGACAGAGGGGGTCGGTCACACAGCATCAGACCCCGCCCCATCCTCCAGGGAGCGCTCAGGCCACTCGGGTTGGAGTCAGGAGGGCTGGGCTCCCCAGGGACCCAGCTGGACTCCCCAGGCTTCAGTCTGAGCAAAACTGGAGCGCTGGATCTGCTCAGTGGTTCCCAGACGGGGGCCACAAAAGTGTGGGCGTCGGAGAGTGACTGCTGTTATTTAAAAATGGCTCAGGGATAAAACGCTTACCCCCAAATGGCCACACAGGACAACCATCAGCCAGATAGTGTTCTCACTGAGGGTTTCACTTCAGAAGGAGTTACGTGTAATCAGTGAAAGTAGGGAAGTAAATGATTACTTAAAGAGTATAATTAATTTGATAGACTACACTTCTCAAAACACAGGGAGGGGAGGGAAACAGCAGAGAAGGAGGCCTGGCTGGGGACGAATTCAGGATCTGCAGGATTCTGGGGCCCTTGCCAGCGCCCAGGCCCCGAGTCCACCCTCCTGGCAAATATTTATCCTGCGCCAAGGACCCCCTAGTGCCACGTAGGGTGAGCCAGTTGCACTGTGCTCGGCTAAACCAAGCTCTTCCAGGGCAGGTTCCTTTCTTGGTCTTTCTGCATCCTCGCAGGGGAGTGGATATTTAATAAATGTGCCAAATGACTGGCAAACCTCCCACAGCTGGGCGCCGTCTGAGAGGACATGGCTTCCAGGCCCTTGTGCGCGGTGCTGTGTGGGGGTAGAGTATCCACGTGTATGTGTGTGTGCAGGTGGGGGCAGCATGTCTGTGTGTAGTGTGTGGGTCTGTGCCTGCATGGATGGGCGTGCCCGCGGATGCATGCACGTGTGCACACGTGTGTGTATGTGCGTGTGTGGGTTTGTGCATATGTGTATGCGTGCACGTGTGTGTGCACCACAGTGACCGGGAGGGATGGAAGCTGAGCTCATAATAACGTCAGCTCCCTGCAGTGAGCACAGCCCCTGTGCCGTGCATTCTGCAAAGATGTTGTGTAGATTATCCCAGTCCTCCCAACGCCACAGCATTGGAGTGTTAATTTCCCCATTTTACAGGTGAGGAAACTGAAGTTCAGTGTGTGGAGTAATCCTTCTAAGGGCAGGTCACGCTGAGCCAGGGTGTAAACTCACATGTACCCACAGCGAAGTCTGGGCTCTGAGAGACGAGGTGCTCGCCTATGTGCAGAGCAAACCAGGAAGCAGCACACTCAGGAACAAGGGGTCTGGGGACGCCTGAAACTCTCCTCAAGGGGTGGTGTGGTCCCAAGAGGGCAGTTTGAGAAGGTGGTGGTCATGTGTCAGGGGCCACCTCAGACTGGCGCAGCTGGGTGGCCAGCAGGAGTCCAGGAAAAGGTGACCTGCATCCTCACAGGGTCCAGGTCACCAGAACCAGGGCTCTGGGCTCCCAGCCAGGTCCCCTCAGCACCTCCTGCCCTCGCTCAACTTTCACGGGGCACACGCTGCTTGCAGGATGGCCCTATTCTCACCACCTGAGAATCAGTGGTGGGTCTCTGATTAGCCACTTGTGAGCTTTCTGGGCACAAGTTCGCAGCTTGTTTGGGTCCTGAAAGAACACGGCTTCTGACCCCGTCAAGCTAAGGACACATTCGTGGCAAGGGCGACCACGTCTACACCAGGGGAGAGGTGCTCCCGGGCGATTCGCTGCCTCCCGCGGGGTGGGCCTGCAGGCCCCGTGCTTGGCTGTGCCGGGGCCCCGGGAGGAGTGAGTGAGGGTTGAGTGCCTGGAGGAGCCAACCAGGCGGAAATGTAAGTGGGGCCAACACCAGGCCAGCCAGCGGACAGGAGGGAGTGATGCCATCGACGAGGGGTCCGGGGAGGCCCAGGGGAGGCGGCTGTGAAGGTGAGCCCGGAGGGAGGCTGTCCCACGAGGGGAAACGCAGAGCCCCTGCGGGAGAAGCCGCTGGCGGCCAGCCCTCACCTTTGAGCACGTCGCAGCCCATCACCGAGAGGCGGCCACTCTCCACCAGGTAGCCCACGGGCACGTTCCAGCCCACCGTCCGGTTGATGCCCGTGTGGCAGGACGTCACGCCTTTCAGGGTGTTGATGGTCACGTGGGAGCCCCTCTTCACCACAGCCACGGCATAATAGGAGGTACCGACCTCTAGGAGGAGGGGAGAGGAGAGGAGTGAGGGTGGGAAGGAGGCTGGGACCCTGCCTGGGAAGGCTGCGGGAGGAGGGTGCGGGGGTGTGCACGGATGCATGTGTGTACGCGTGCACGTATGTGGATGTGCACGTGTGTGCGTGCATGGCATTCTAGTACCAAGAGAGCAAGTGGGTGCAATCCACGTGTTGTATCACAAGACCCCGCCCCCTCCAGCCTCTGCGGTAGCTATTATCTTGAGATGTTAATTCATTCATTAATTTCCCCCTTGTCCTGCCCGAGCCAGCTGGCACTCAGCCGGGTCTACATTTGCACACGTCAAGGGAGCTCTGTAGTCAGACCAAAAGCAGAAGTAGCCTGCAAGTCTTTCGTTTTCCAGAAGTCTAGCCCCTTAGGAGAACTTAGAGGATGTGAGGGAATGGTATCACATTATGCGAAGAAGGGTGGTTGGGAGAAGCAGAGGGAGCAGGGCAGGGACTTCCCTCAGATTAGAAAAAGTGATTTCTCAGTGCTGGGCCAGGGATGAAGGGGTAGAGACAGAGAGAGACAGGCACACAGACACTCACTCACACACAGAGAAGCAGAGAAACACGAACGATTTGGCCCCAAATCACTCAAGACCCGAATGGGGTGCATGTGGGTGGGCGAGGGTCTACAGCCTTGCGGAAGATTCCCCTGGGCCACAGGTTGCCTGGAAGAGGCCATTCAGACAAGACAGGGATGACTCCTCTATGGGACTGATGACCAGAGGGCATCCATCACACACAGACATGTACGTGTCTGCCCGGGGGTGGTCAGATGCCCATGATCATAACGAAGCTGAGTTCTAGAAAACCAAGCCAGTGTTATTTCTTGCACCCCTGAGCCTGGCCCCTGTCAACCTAAGCTGCCTGTCTGGTCCCACTCTCTAACTCCCCACTCTCCTTCTAGTTTCTTGAGATCACCAAGCTCTTTTCTACTTGGGACACTTTTCAGAGTGCAACTTTAATGTCACCTCTCCAGAGAAGCCCTCCTGTCTGCTCTATTTTAGCCGGTCTTCCACAGCCCTTATCTTCTCCCTCATGGCCTTTACTTCCTTCACAGCACCCAGCACATTTGTAACTACAGTTTTTGGTGTTTATTTACTATGTGACTCTTGCTATTTGAGGGCAGGAATGGGTTCTCTTGCTTACTACTCTATGCTCATGACTGGCATGTAGTAGGTGCTCAATGAATGTGCTGAATTGATTAAAAAGGAAGAGCTGTGTTTGTGGCCCACGAGGCAGGGCTGCTTCTGGCCATTGAGTGGAAAGCCTGGCTGGTTTGCAGGGTTGGACTGTGTCCTGTGTCATCTGACAGTCATCAATTCAACAGGTGACCAAGCGAGGCCCCGTGCTGGGTACCAGGCACCAGGGGTATACAAGGATGAAGACCAGGCTTGCCTCAGGGGACTCGCTGTGGTGAGGACGAAAAAAACAGAGGGGAAAGGACCTTGTAGAGTGAGTCAGTGCTCTGGAAAGCAGGAAAGAGCGGCCCTTTGCAGGGGTGAGAGGACCCAGGGGAGCTCTTTGGAGGTGACAGCTGAGCTGGGCTGTGGCAGACGCTAGGCACTGGACAGGTAGAAGCGAGGGGTGGGTATCCAAAGGGCAGGCTGTGCCAGAGGCATGTCTGGTGTGAGTGCAGGGCTGGGGCAATGAAATGCACATTTCTGAGCACACACCACGTGTCAGGTGCACACAGACCGGCTCATTTAATCCATGTGACAGGGCAGGGACCTCTATCCTGATTTTATGGTCAAGGAAGTGGAAGTTGTTCAAGGTCACACAAGATGACAGGAAGGGGCAGAACTGGGATTCCTTGTTGGTCTGTTGGGCTCTGCAGCTCCTAGACACCACCTCCTGTCTGGCCACATCCCCACTCCACGCTGCATCTGACAGGGCACTGGAGAGTGCGGGGAGCTGGGCATCACTGATGCCTCGTTCACCTGGCAATCATGCCCCGCACTACACCAGGCATGGGGTAGCCCCTCAGTAACAGCTTGTGGGTGACGGTTAGGGGGCTGCTGGGCTCCCCATGAGGAAGAACAAATTCAGGTCAGCCCTTCTTGTCTCTGGCACCCCCGGCTCTGGGGACAGGACTACTGACCAGCTAGGGGGCTGCAGAGTCGGGCCGGGCCCAGCAAGGACATACTGCTGGGTGACCTCCTCTCTCCTTCGAGCCCCCTCCCACTTGGCCCTCTGACCTTGATCATACACCTCGCCCACCACGGGCTTCAGGCCGTGCTCCTTCCCCGCCTCGTAAATGGCTCCTCCATCCAGAGTGATGGCGTCAGCTTCCCGGGCCTGCTGGGAACAGGTGGGTCAGTGCAGCCTGGCCCCCGGGGCACTCAGCCAGGAGCTCAGGGACACCTGCCCAGGGCCCCTTGAAAAGCCCTGGAGGTCCACGTGGTCCTCTTCAACTGGCCTGGGAGCCCTGTCCTGGCTCAGCCTCTCAGGCCCCTTCCCGCCAGGGCCTAGGGGTCTCCCCCGACCAGGACCAAGGGCTCACCTTGTTTTTATAATTATGTTATTTAAAAAATATTAATTTTATAGGACTACACATAGTTAAAAATCAGATAGCACAAAATGAAAAGTAGTGAGAAGTGAGTCTCCCTCACTTTCTTGTTTCTAAACTCCCTGCCTCTGCTACTAACCTGTTTCTCGGGTTTTCTCTCTAAGATGCAGATTGAATCCTACAAATATCCTCTTCAATTGTTTCCTTTTTGTTTTAAAACACAAATGGGGTCCACGGGTAAAATGATAGCTCAACATAATTGGTTTCCACCCTCACGGTGGAGCCTGGCCCAAGCCCTTGGCCACATGGATGGTGACAGGATTAGCTCTGGGGGCGCACCAGGGGCTAAGCTGGAATGGAAACCCGGGTCCCCTTGTGTTTGCCCCCAGTGCTTCTCTCCACACCTTGTCCTGTACTGAAGTCCTGCCTCTTAATTTAGTCCGTGCCAGTTAGCAGATCTCCTGCCCCTCAGAACAGCTCTCCGACCCACCATGCACCCACCCAGGACTGCTGGCCCTGTTCCTCCTGCCCCAGAAAACACACAAGCCCAGTTCTGGAAAACTCCAAGGAGTGAGTCACTGCCATGGGCCACGGAGGGGGTCTGCTCTCTGGGCTCCCCTGGGTGGGGCGGGTCATGTCCCCCATGTAGAGGGGCTCTGTGCAAGGAAACTCTGCCTCTCAGACACCTTTCCCCACCGGCGCCCTGAGCAGGGCCCTCCCTGGGCCTCCCAGGGCCTGGGCAGGAAACAAGCTGGCCCTTGTTGCCGGGGAAACTCAGGAGATCCTATCGACCGGCCCTGGCGGTGGGGAGGACTCCGGAGCCTTTCCCGGTGAATGAGGCCATTGTGCGCTCCCTCCTGAGTCAGAGCCCTCTCGTCTGTGCAGAGTGGAAGGGAGAGGACTCACCGTGATGAGCTGGAGGCAGTGGTCAGCTGAGGTGCCCTGGACGCACAGGAGGGAGGGCTGGATGCTGGCTTGCTGGAAGGCCTTGCTCATGTCACTGCACTTCTGCTGCTCCGGGTCTGAGATGGTGCACCATCGCACCTCCATCCCTCCGAGTGCTGGGGATGGGGGACAGTGAGGCCCGGCTCCAGCAGCCCCAGCCCATGTGTCCCGTCAGCACGTATAGCCAGTCCTATGCAGCAGCCCTGCCCTCTCACTGTGGGGTACTGGGGCACAAAGAGGCGTCATAGGCTGGGAGGGGGCCGGGCTCACTGGCAAAGCTGTGCGTGGGCCATGCACTCCCCGCACTTGCCCAGCGCGGCTCAGAGCCGGGCCCTTTGCATAGGCCAGGGAGGGTTTCCCTAGGTAGCAGCTGGGCTTCCCCCGCCCACCCCTCCCTGGCCTGGAGCACAGCCTGGTGGGTGGAAGGAGCACTGGCTGTTTCCTGCCCCTCTTGGGCCTGTGCGTCTCCAGCAAGAGGGTGCTGGACTGGGTTCTCTCACCCAGTGGTGTCCCTGGGCCCTCCTAATGAACTGGGACATGAGACTGGGAAGAGGTTGTGGCTGCCCTTGAGGAGCCTTGCACCCTTTGGAGCATCTGTGCTTATGCCCCCTGCAGACCTACCCTCTGTGGGCACAGTGCCAGGCCCCTGACAAGGGGAGGCTGAGGAGTCAGCAGGTTGGGTTCAATTTCCTGCTCCTCCAGCTGGTGACTTCAGGTAACCTATTTGACCTCTCTGAGCCTGTTTTGTCATCTGAGAAAGCAGATGAGGAAACCACCTTCTGCATTGTAAGTAAACCTCTGTAGAGCCAGGACACAAGGTCCTCAGTGGACTGCCTCTTAGGCCCCTCCTCCTGATGGGGACCCTCTTGGGTCCCGTGATCTGGGGATCCTGGGGGCCCAGCAGAAGTGGTGCCGAGCTCCCTGAGGTTGCTGCCTTTGCAGACCCGAGCTCCTCCACCACTCACCCTCCCAGCCAGCCCTGCTAGGCTTGGCTGTGCTCCTGGGAAACCTGAGGCTTTGGGTCCATTTCCACCCGCCAGGGACCCTCTCAAGGCAGCCTGTGCTTTCCATCCCCACCCCAAGGGTCAAGACTGCCGGTTCCTCCACAGCCTCCCTTTGGCCCCCTCCGCCTCCCCCAGCTCCGGGTGGCCCCCTGGAATGTGGAGGTGCCCTCGCCCTCTCTAGTGCTCCAAGGCTGCACCCTGGTAGGCCGAGCAACTGCCGGGCCCGGACCGGGGTGGCAGGTCCATTTGTCGTACTGACGAGGTCAGAGCGGTGGCTTGAAGCCATCCTTCCAGCAGCCTCCGCCCGCGGCCCCCGCGAGCCGCTCCCTCCCGGAGGTCCGGCCTCACGTCTCAGCGTCCGGGACCGTGACTCCCTTGGGAGCGGCCCGTGCTGACGCGAGGAGTCCCGGTCTGCGCCTCCCACCCCCTATCCGTGCAGGGCGCCCTGGAGCCGTCTCCCGGGCAGTATCTCTCTCCTCCTCCCCTCCAATCCCTCCGAATCTTCTCCCGCCTCCCTCCCCACGGGGGCTCAGAAGAAGTAGAGCCGTTCTGGCTCCCAAACCCTCCTTGGGCTTCCTCGCCCATCAGGAGCATTCACCCTCCGGACCTCCCCCCTCCCCGACACTCCAGGGCTCTCCACTCCACGCCTCTGCCCGCGCCTCTCCTTCCTCCAAGAAGCCCTCCAGACATCCTGGTCTGCCCGGGTCAGTGCTCGTTCCCTCCCCCGTCCTTCTTCGCGCCTCGCGCCTCTCTAGCCTCCCCCCTTTCCTGGGAGACAAAGGTTCAGGACACTTTTTCCAGCCCGCGGGACCCTCCTGGGTGGGTGGGTGGGTGTGTGTGTCTGGAGAACTCCAGGACCCCCGGCCCAGCTCCTACTCCCAGGGCCGGGCGGCGGGGTCTCACCAGTGCGCAGAGCCAGGATGAGCCACAGAGCCACGCTGGGGCCCCGCATGGCGCAGTCTAGAGCTAGCTGGGGCTGGGTTTGGCGCGGGTTTTTTCTAGGTGTGGGTCCAAGTGGGTCAACAGCAGCCGGAGCTTTCTTCCTCCTTCTTCCCTGGCACTGGCCTTCAGCTCCTTAAGTGCGGCCGGGGTGTGCCTTGGCGGTGTCCACGCCCCTAACGTGCACCCGCCCATCCCCGACTGGACACCTGGGCGCTGACCGGACTGGCCTTACGCTTCTCTTTGGCGCCCCCTGCTGGAGCCTGTGCCGGTGCGGGGGCTGAGTCTAACCGCAGGCCTCTCTTGAGCCCCATGCTCCTAGGCCTGGACACACACCCTCAGCTGTTTCTGAGAGTAAGGTATCTGCTGTCTGGGGCCTGATTCCCCCAGCTCACAGGTGTTCCAGGGCTCTCTCAACTCAACAATCTGCCCTGAATTCCAGAACATCCTCCCCTCCTCTTGTCCTAGAAAGATCCCAAATATCTGGTCCAACTGGAGAGGGAAAAGTTCGGATTTGGAAAGAAGAAGAGGTCAGAATCCTAGGGCCTGAGCTGGAAGGAAGCTCGAAGGCAATCACATTCATTCACCAGCATCTCTTCAAGCACAGATTGTACAAAGGATCTGGGGCTACAGAGATGAACCCAGGTTGATGTGGTCCTGACTGGGGAGGAGCTGGCAGTGGGGGTATCTCACTGCCTCTCTTTGGGCCTAGAGACAGGAAGTGACTTGCCCTGGGTCACATATTTCGTCAGTGACAGTGCTGGAACTGGAACCCAGGTCTCCGGCAGAGCCTCGCTCATTCCATCATGCTTTGGAGGATGGGAAGAAGACCAAAGATGGACTAGGCTGGTGGTTCTCAAAGTGTGGTCCCCAAATCAGCAGCACCAGCTTCACCTGGGAACTTGTTAGATATGCAGATTCTCAGGTCCACATGTGACCCACTGAATCAAAAACTTTAGGGGAAGACAATCAACAATCTATGTTTTTGATTCTGGTGCACAGCAGGGTTTAAGAAGCACTGTTCTATGTAGACCAGAACTGCAGTTCTCCATGTGTACTGGGGACGAGGGGGCTGGACTGCAGAAATGGTTACTCAGTAATGCATATATGTCCTCATCTTTTGTCATTGCCACCCCTCCCCCACCCCCATGAGTACCCAGGAATGAGCTCCTCCCTGTCTTGGGTAGAGGACATGTGTAAAAAAAACACTGAGTGAGAGAGAAGGGAACTTGGGTCTGGGTTTGTCAGTCCTTGAGCCTGCTCTGCTCCCTGGGGAAGGGAGCCCTGGGTCCTCTGATTGGGCCATGAAACTGTCACACCCTGAGATGATCTGTGGATGTTACATGGCTGGGCTTTAGGAGACCTGAGCTGTACTCTTGTTATTACTGACTCACTGTGTGACCTTGGGCAAGTTCGTTCTCCTCTCTGGGCTTGTTTCCCCTGTAAAAGGCAGGTCATGATGGCTCTGATGTGCCATTCTTCTTTCCCCAATAGCTGTCTGCTCTGGAGAATCTGAGGGGGGGCATGTTTGGTGGAAGCTGTTTTTTCATCCCCAGCTGGATCCATCCGAAGGAGGGGCACCTCTTTCTAATTTGCACGAATTGATAGTAGATGGCCCTGGCAGAAGGGCTATGGCTTGTCCTAAGGGGATGGTATAAATAGGTGTCCTTAGCAAGCCTCACCCCATGAGGATGAAGAGGCTCACTTTGTCACACTCAGGAACAACCAGAAGTTACTGGCAGGATTTGTGTTCATCAAGTCGGTCCTTTAGTAAAACTCCTGGTGACACCGATAAGGTGTCAAACAGCTACAAGCTAAGAGCTTGGGTGAGCTCTTTCACAGAGGGTCCTTTCCCTATCTCTCAGGAGTTATTCCTCAACTGTGGCTCATCAGGGAACTCGCTGTTGCTGGACTCCAGGGGCTTCTACATCAGGTCCATTTGCCTGGCCTTAGCATGGACATAGCTTTGTATTGATACTTGTGTGTAATGGGGAACTCTGCCTCAGCTTGAGCCTGGATCCTATTTCTGGGGTGCAGACATACCTGGGTGAATCAGAGGATTGAATGGGATGCAGTGAGAGTAGTTTAGCCCAGGAATAGCCTTATAGAGGAGCAGAAGCACTGAGGATAGTTTGGTCCTCATTCTGGACTCATACTGAGGTTAGAGGGAGAGTATAAAAAACATAAGAACTGGTTTCACTAACACTTCCGTAAGATGTTGGGGCCTAAGCAACAATGCTTTGGGACCTCCTGACCCTATTCCATAATATGAAATACAGAGAGCTCTTCTCTACCAAAGACACAGCTCTCGTTCTCCAAGGATTCGGGAGCTTGCTTGTTATGGAACTCAGGAACAGTAGCAGATGCTATTGGATGGAACACACTAAAGATAGCCTCTGGGGATTCAGAAAGAAGAGGGGGCCTTTGACAGGGAGCAGAGAACCTGTATTGGCAGATATGGGGCCTAATGAGACAACAAAACGTGAACAATTCTTTTACCCAGAGTCTTAGGAAAATTCATATTTTTTCATTTCAACAAACCATAATTTGTATTTTTCTATTTCTATGGGTTTTCAGGTCTATGACTAAGAAAAAGTCCAGACAATTTTTATTCTGGGGGACACTTGGAAGGGCTGGTATGCACAGAGAAATCAGGAATGGTGAACATTTGCAGCAGTAAATGTGTTATAAAAGGATATTACATTCTTACTCCTGATGTCACTCCCCAAGTATTTGCTGTTTAATACATCTGAATTTGTATATTGAGATCAATGGTAGGCATATTAAGCAAGTTTTGTGAATAAAAGCTTTTGCCTCTTCAGAAGTATTTTCCCTATGAAACTGGACTTAGGGGAAGCCCTGTGTATTTGGGCTACATGATATTCTATGTGTAAGCTTTTCAAAGGCAGATTCTCTGTACTCATCACAGGGCCTTGAACAGCGAGGATGATTTCTAAGTGCGAGCTATTAGGTTTGAGGATGTTATTACCTATTGTTAAGGTGTTTTGTACTGCTGGAGGGGGAGGCTGAGAAGAGCCACAGAATTTGGGGACTAGGTCCCCAGAAGCTTTGTCTGAGCTGTTTCAGTGGCATGGCAAGGGCTGAGCCTTGGACAGGAGGCTGAACTCCTCAAGGGCCTGGGTGGTGTCTTGTCTGCCATCATTCCCAATGTCTAGCATCATGTCTGGGATAAGTAGGCATTCAATAAATATTATTTAAGTGAAAAGTGGACAGTGTGTCTCTTTCAAGATATTTGGCTAGGAAAGGAAGAGAAGAGGGGTTGTTTTCAGGAGATTTGGGGTCAAGGGAAAGTTTTTATAGGATAGGAGAAATTTGATCATATAGTCAGAGCACAGGTAGCCCATGGAGGAAGGAGAATAACAATACAGGAAAAGAGGGTAATGGAAGAAGATATGAGGAATAAGACCAGGAGGACAAGCAGAGGGTGATCTTCAAAGGAAAAGAGAAAATGCTTCTTCCTCAGAGATGGGTAAAATGAAGGGTGGAAAAGGCTCCACTGGGCGTCAGACCTGCATTCAAGGATAGGTCTCTCATCCTGGAGCTCAGTTTATTATTTTAATTATCAAACCACAAAAGTTTTTTTTCCCCCTGAAAATTCTCCTTGCAGTCCAGACTTTAAAATTTAGAAGATTAGAAGGCTCCAAGATTAACTCTGGAGATACAGCTCTAAAGCCATTAATAAATCTCCATCTATTTCATTGAATATAAGATTTAATCTGAGTGGAAACCAGTACAAAAGGAGGCTAAAGAGTAAAATCAAGAATACTATATTTGGCTTTGTCAATAAGACTTTCAGAGAAATTATTCATATCCAGCTACTTCCGAGGAGGTTTCAGATGACTTATAATGAAAACATATGCACAAGAAAGATAAAATTGATAAAAAAAAGTCACAAAGCATGTTCAGGGAGGGAGATTGTTATTCCAGGAACCAGAAAGGAAAGGACTATAATTAAACAAAAAAGTTTAGCTAATTTAGAGATTTATAGTCAGACCTTTTTATCCATTCTCATCCCCTACTCCATGCCCCCAACTCTACCAATTTGCAAATGAAGTCATTGCCAACACTTATACAAGTCTGTTTTCAGCCCATTAAAAACCACAGCAGTGAAGATGACCATGCTGTACAGAGGCCGGCAGGCTCTGGACAAGTAGAGGAGCTGTGTGCCCTGATCACCTGTCCCGGGCACTTCACTGGGGCAGAGGAATACAAGGTGAAGGCCACCTAATCTGTAAAGGCAGCACAGAGAGTGCACGCTCAGTATTAAGTGGACACCCAATAAGTACTGCAGGAATTCAGGCATCAAGGGCTGTAACTGGGAAGGCTTCTGTAGGAGGGATTTAGGGTGGGTCTTTTATTTTTTTTTAATTTATTTATTATTTATTTTTGGTTGCATAGGGTCTTTGCACAGGCTTTCTCTAGTTGTGGTGAGCAGGGGCTACTCTTCATTGTGGTGCGTGGGCTTCTCATTGCGGTGGCTTCCCTTGTTGTGGAGCACGGGCTCTAGGTGCACGGCCTTCGGTAGTTGTGGCACACGGGCTCAGTAGTTGTGGCTCACGGGCTCTAGAGCGCAGGCTCAGTAGTTGTGGCGCACAGGCTTAGTTGCTCCGTGGCATGTGGGATCTTTCCTGGATCAGGGCTCGAACCCGTGTCCCCTGCATTGGCAGGCAGATTCTTAACCACTGCGCCACCAGGGAAGTCCCTAGGGTGGGTCTTGAAGACAGGTAGAGTCTTGTTGAGGGGACTTGGGTGGGGAGGACACAGCAATCAGCACAGTAAGAATCTGCATGACCACCAGCCACAAGACAAGCACTGCAGGGGGTGTGTGACTAAAGATGACTGGGGAGGTAGGTGATTTATTGACCACATACTACATTCCAGAAACTATATATACAGGTCAATTGATTCGTTTGGATCTAGTACCCATGAAGGTCATGGAGGAGAGGAGATGCACAATCCAAGTTGCATCTTTGGAAAAGTCATCTGGTGGCTGACAGACTGGATTAGCAAGGAAGCAGTTAGAGGTTGGGAGATGATTTAAGAGGTCACTGCAGTAATTCAGGCCTGGGGGTGAGGGTGGGTTAAGGACCTCGATTACAGTGATGACAGTGGAAATGATAGCAAGAAAAAATATGATGTTAAGGAAGAATCAATAGTATCTAGTGACTGGATATTTGAGGAAGAGAATGTCAAGCAGCACTAAAGTTAAAAACCTGGGTGATGGAAAGAATATTCTATTAAGTACAACTATTATTAGCCACAGGTAGAAAAATAGTTAAAAGGTTAGTAAAGCTTTTTCCTAGTAAGAAAGTAGTGAGGAATGTCAGATAAACTAGATGTGAACCAAGCACTGAACTTTCAGAGAAAGAAATGGACCTATCATCAAGAGATATATTTTCTAGTCTTAAATACCACTAGGGAAGTAGATATTTTTGTTCAAATGCTTCTCACAAGACTTAGAAAACTTTTCTGTAGAGATTTATAGTGTGGAACATATGGGACCTTTCTCTTGTTTTTAGCCCTCCCATCTGTGAGGTAAATGAACCTAATTTTAGACATCCTAAAGAAAGATTACATCACTTGTTCTAATCTTTCCTTCCACCAGCAAATTCACTATATCTTGTTTCACATGCTAATGGCTTTGCACACTGACTTCTGTATAGTTAAAAAAAAATCATTCTACTGTGGTTAAAAACTGTCCAAATGAAATTTGTCATTAACAGCTAAATAGCAGCAGTAGGGATGATTATATGCTCAAGTACTTTATTCCTACTTTGGGTAAACACCAGGTAGTTCCTAAGGTTTAGTCTAGAACCAGCTTAAAGGCATGACCTAATTTTTTTTTGAAAACACACACATGAGAAATAAGTCATATTATGATAAGAATGGAAAAGACCAGCAAGGCTGAGTGTGCCATCCGCATGCAAAAATGTTGAGGGTCAAACCAATCAATTGGGGGCCCAGCTCTGGTTCAGATTCCTTGAGTACACTGCACTAGAATTAGATTTCTGTTAATCACATATTAGTAATAATTAAGATGTAGAGAGAAACCCACAGCCAACATCATTCTCAATGGTGAAAAACTGAAAGCATTTCCTCTAAGATCAGGAACAAGACAAGGATGTCCACTCTCACCACTATTATTCAACATAGTTTTGGAAGTTTTAGCCATGGCAATCAGAGAAGAAAAAGAAATAAAAGGAATCCAAATTGGAAAAGAAGTAGTAAAACGGTCACTGTTTGCAGATGACATGATACTATACATACAGAATCCTAAAGATGCCACCAGAAAACTACTAGAGCTAATCAATGAATTTGGTAAAGTAGCAGGATACAAAATTAATGCACAGAAATCTCTTGCATTCCTATACACTAACAACAAAAAATCAGAAAGGGAAATTAAGGAAACACTCTCATTTATCACTGCAACAGAAAGAATAAAATACCTAGGAATAAACCTACCTAAGAGGGCAAAAGACCTGTATGCAGAAAACTACAAGACACTGATGAAAGAAATCAAAGACAATACAAACAGATGGGGAGATATACCATGTTCTTGGATTGGAAGAATCAACATTGTGAAAATGACTATACTGCCCAAAGCAATCTACAGATTCAATGCAACCCCTATCAAATTACCAGTGGCATTTTTTCACAAAACTAGAACAAAAAATTTTTACAGTTTTGTATGGAAACACAAAAGACCCTGAATAGTGAAAGCAATCTTGAGAAAGAAAAATGGAGCTGGACGAATCAGGCTCCCTGACTCCAAACTATACTACAAATGTACAGTAATCAAGACAGTGTGGTACTGGCACAAAAACAGAACTATAGGTCAATGGAACAGGATAGAAAGCCCAGAGATAAACCCACACACAAATGGTCACCTTATCTTTGATAAAGGAGGCAAGAATATACAATGGAGAAAAGACAGCCTCTTTCCCAGTGCTGGGAAAACTGGACAGCTACATGTAAAAGAATGAAATTAGAACACACCCTAACACCATACACAAAAATAAACTCAAAATGGATTAAAGACCTAAATGTAAGGCCAGACACTATAAAACTCTTAGAGGAAAACATAGGCAGAACACTCTATGACATAAATCACAGCAAGATCCTTTTTGACCCACCTCCTAGAGTAATGGAAATAAAAACAAAAATAAACAAACGGGACCTAATGAAACAAAAGCTTTTGCACAGCAAAGGAAACCATAAACAAGATGAAAAGACATCCCTCAGAATGGGAGAAAATATTTGCAAACAAAGCAACTGACAAAGGACTAATCTCCAAAATATACAAGCAGCTCATGCAGGTCAATATCAAAAAAACAAAGAACCCAATCCAAAAATGGGCAAAAGACCTAAACAGACAGTTCTCCAAAGTAGACATACAGATTGCCAATAAACACATGAAAAGATGCTCAACATCATTAATCATTAGAGAAATGCAAATCAAAACCACAATGAGGTATCACCTCACACCGGTCAGAATGGCTATCATCAAAAAAATCTAAAAACATAAATGCTGGAGAGGGTGTGGAGAAAAAGGAACCCTCCTGCACTGTTGGTGGGAATGTAAATTGATACAGCCACTATGAACAGTATGGAGGTTCCTTAAAAATCTAAAAATAGAACTACCATACGACCCAGCAATCCCACTACTGGGCATATACCCTGAGAAAACCATAATTCAAAAAGATACATATACCACAGTGTTCATTGCAGCACTCTTTACAATAGCCAGGACATGGAAGCAACCTAAATGTCCATAGACACATGAATGGATAAAGATGTGGCACATATATACAATGGAATACTACTCAGCCATAAAAAGGAAAGAAATTGAGTTATTTGTAATGAGGTGGTTGGACCTAGAGTCTGTCATACAGAGTGAAGTAAGTCAGAAAGAGAAAAACAAGTACTGTATGCTAACACACGTATATGGAATCTAAAAAAACGGTACTGATGAACCTAGTGGCAGGGTGGGAATAAAGACGCAGACGTAGAGAATGGACTTGAGGACACGGGGTCGGGGAGGGGAAGCTGGGATGAAGTGAGAGAGAGGCATGGACATATATACACTACCAAATGTAAAGTGGATGGCTAGTGGGAAGCAGCCGCATAGCACAGGGAGATCAGCTCGGTGCTTTGTGACCACCTAGAGGAGTGGGATAGAGAGGGTGGGAGGGAGGCTCCAGAGGGAGGAGATATGGGGATATATGTATACATATAGCTGATTCACTTTGTTGTACAGCAGAAACTAACACAACATTGTAAAGCAATTATACTCCAATAAAGTTATTTAAAAAGAAAAAAGATGCAGAGAGGTTACCACCTAAAGAAAATCGGTAGTTAATAATTTAAAAAACTACAGTCCTTAGGGTGTTCAACAAACTAGACTTTCTTAAGAGATTAGGGCTGTCTCCACGGACTGTTTTCTGAATTATAAGTCTATTGGACAATTTCATGTTTGACAAATAGCTCTTTTCATTTGTTGCTCAGACTACCTTCTTCTCACTACCGTCCTAAACAAACTACATTTCCCTTAGGACACTGAGAATCTGGCACTAGTAACTGGCACATCCAGCTACTGAATCATCTGTTATTCCCAGGAATTTGAAATTCTACAAATCCTGAATTGCTTATTCTAGCAGTCTCCTACTTTAGGCACAAGTTTGTTCTGTAAACAGGCTCTTGGGATTTATTATTCTGCATTTAAAGTTTGTTTTAGGACGAAAGGCTCCTGTGCAACTGCCAAAATGCATGGATGCTCATGGCAGATAAAGGTGGGCGTGGGGAGGGCCTGCTGTGGCTGTCAGATCCGAGGCCCATTTCTGGCTTTGCTGCTTGTTCCTGCAGGCCTATCATTGTAATGAAGTACAAAAGTATAGTGGGGAAAACTGGAGAGAATCCCAAAGTCCTTCAATCAGTGAATGGATAAATGAATTGCAGCACATTCATAAATGGACTACTACTCAGAAGTGAAAATTAACAAACTATTGCAGCAACAGGGATGAATCTCGGATGCATTTTGCTTAAGTGAACGAAGCCACACTCCAAATGCTACATATGATACGATTCCATTTATATGACATTCTGGGAAAGGCAAAACTAGTAGAGGCACTAAGAAAAGATCAGTGGTTGTCTGAAGCTGGGGTTTGGAGGGGGTATTGGCTACACAGAGGCAAGAATAAGAGAAATTTTGGGGATAATGGAACTCTTGTATTCTTGACTGTGGGGATGGTTACAAGACTCCACGCATGTATCAAAACCCATAGAATTGTACACCATTTTACTGTACATAACTAAGAAGTATATACAGTAAGAAAATGAGGATAGTGGTTTCCCTTGCAGCAGGAAGTAGTGACTGGGAGTGAGCTGAGGGGTAGGGGTGCCTGCGGTGCTGGTCCCGTTCTGTTTTTTGAGCTTCACGCTGGTTATTACACGCACGACGCTGGTTTGTAAAAACTCACTGAGGTATATGTACACTTATAATAATGCATTTTATATATGTATGTTATACTTCAAGAAAAAGTAAACAGGGGCTTCCCTGGTGGCACAGTGGTTGAGAATCTGCCTGCCAATGCAGGGCACACGGGTTCGCGACCTGGTCTGGGAAGATCCCACATGCCACGGAGCGACTAGGCCCGTGAGCCACAACTACTGAGCCTGCGCGTCTGGAGCCTGTGCCCCGCAACAAGAGAGGCCGCGACAGTGAGAGGCCCGCGCACCGCGATGAAGAGTGGCCCCCACTTGCCGCAACTAGAGGAAGCCCTCGCACAGAAACGAAGACCCAACACAGCCATAAATAAAGTAAATAAAATTAAAAAAAAAAAGTCAATGTCTAAAAAAAAAAAAAAAAGAAAAAGTAAACAAGAGAGAGGGTGAGAGAGAATTCCAGCCTTCACTGTCCTTTGGTCTCGTCCCCCTAATTCTTCACGTATCTGTTTACTACTACTGTAGGTGACAGAAACGGCTGGAAAAATCCTAGTGTGAAACTCACCCTGGTAAGTTTTCATACCTGTTCCTAAAAGTCTCAAACAATAATACCAGGTTACCTGACCACCAATTCTGTTCACAATGCTGTTTAGTGGACCAGGATTTGTTTTGCCAGTTCTCAGGTAACCATATTTGGGGGTGGAATGGAGAAAGAGCTGGTAGTAGTAGGAAACGAATGAGAAACCAGTCAGTGAGTAAGTAGTGACTATTTTATTCTTAAATTGAAAGACAACGTATTTTATCTGGGCAATTTAAGTAATTTTTTCCAGACCTGTTTCTAGACTCTCAATAATTAATGTTCTGGAGAATCGCTAGGGATGGTAGGGTCTAACACTGTACAGAGATGTGAGAATGGCTTATGAAATCTTGATGTCTTCCAGTTCCATGTTTAAGGCTGAGTTACGGTAGGTCACAATCACAGCACCTCTGACAAAGAGTAGGAATCCTTAGAAGAAGAGATGAGTTAACAAGATTATAGAGACTGAAATGTAAATAATTTCTTAAGTAAAAGTCTGTCAAAATTTCTCTATAGGGATAAAGAATGGTGCACCATATTCTTCTTTCTCACTCTTCTGCAACCATAGACACACTCCAGAGCAAGAGGAAGAACAGATATTGAGAATCAAGTATCAGATGCTGTGATTGGTGTTTTGTACACACTGCTCTATTTAATCCTTATTAATAGTCCTGCAAGGTAGTCAATCAAATCTCATTTAAAATATGGCAAAATGAAGTCTCAAGTTAATCTATACAAGGGGAGTTGGAACAATTCCAGGCTTCTGATTCCAAGGAAAAGGGAATTAACTTTTAGGGTGCCCCCTTTATTTGTAATCTTACTGATTCTCAAAATATCTCCGTTTTACAGATAAACAGAAAGAGGGATGACATGACTTGCCCAACTAACGTTACATAACCAGTAAGTGGTAGAGCTGGCATTCAAGTCAAGTCATTCCATTAGCCCACCTTCTTTACATTATAGTACTCTGCTGCCAAAGCCAACGAGAGCTATGTTGTGCGATCTGGAGGGAGATCAATGGAAGATTCAACATTGGACTAAACCAGATAATCTAAATTTGGGTCAGAAAAGTGACATTTGTGTTTTTCCCTGATATCTTTCAAATCCGACCACCTCAATAAAATCTCTTAATTTCACTAATATTTACTTTCTTTTAGTCAATAATTCAAATCCCGAGGGACTGAAGAGCCCACTAAATTCAGTTCACAGCAAGGGAGGAAAAGTAACTGGAATGGTAGAAAAACTGTTCCAGGAGCCAGGAGTTAAAGGCTCTAATCCTGGCTCTGTTCCTGGTTGCAGTGCAACTTTGATTAGGACACAGGGATCTCTGGGCTTCTGTTTCACCACCTGTAAATTAAGAGTATTCAAGGCAGAATCTTAGAAGGTAGCTGTTTAGTACTTTAGAAAACAAATTTTCCTCATTAATAAAGTCCCCAAATTGCCACGCTTGGAGTTTAAATACTGTGTGGTGGTTCAGCAGGTATTTGCTGACCAGAGTGTATTCTGCTGCAATGAGCCCTTCAAGCTCGCTCCCATCATTTTTTGAAGAGCCCTGCGCAGATATGGAGTAGGAAAGCAACCAAAGACATGTAGTCACATTTAAGAGGCATTTTTACTTTTGCTGAATTAAGGGTATTAAGAAGCATATTAAAAATATGGACTATTTCATAAAACATTCAAAATAGTATTATTCCCTGTGTATTAGAATAGTGGACTTTTCCCCCTAATGAATAGTGTTCCATTTTTGGTTCTAAAGAGTTTCTTTCCTTGTATGTCACTATGACAGTGCTGGGCTGACTTGTTTCCCAGAAACAGTCCTTCCAGCTGTGATGGGAATGACTTGTTCTGTGGGTCTGTCCTTACTTACTATGAGACTCTGGGCAAGGACCTTCATCTAAGTCTATCTTTATCTGTAAAGGGGCAGTAACATAGCATAATTTAAGTCATAGTGCCTTCCACAGTAGGGGCTGAAAAATGAGGCAGCATACTATATTAGAAAGAACTTGGGACAGAGAAACTTCGACACCAATACCCAGCACTGCCATTTACTAGCTAAGTAATCTTGGCCAAGAGATTCTGCTTAAGCCTTATAGTGCGGCCAGTAATTCTTATCTTCTTTTGAAAAATTAAATGATACTAAAGTGTCTGTTGCACAGTAGTACTAAACAATTAGTACTTTTATTAATAATTCTATACAATCTAGAAAGGTGCACAAAAGTATCTTCTTACAAAAAATCACTTAACAAGGACATTCAGAAAGCAATGTAATATACATTT
This sequence comes from Balaenoptera ricei, assembly GCF_028023285.1. Classification (NCBI taxonomy): domain Eukaryota; kingdom Metazoa; phylum Chordata; class Mammalia; order Artiodactyla; family Balaenopteridae; genus Balaenoptera; species Balaenoptera ricei. The sequence goes on along the minus strand of NC_082642.1, from coordinate 88,893,691 downwards.
TAACACATAAATGGTGTCATTTTATAATCTCTTGATATTTTACAACATTCGACCAGTAAATACTTCAAAATGGCTTATGCTGGGGTCCTGCTATAAGGTGATTTCTGAGGCTCTTGAGATCATTTTACAATAGTTTTCTTCTAATCTATTTATGTTTGGAAACAACTTATTATATTAGCATGTAACAGCTATGGTATATATTTCAATGTGTTAACATATTCAATTCCAAAACCTACAGGAGAAATATGATTAGGTTGCCTAATGATTCTTGAATTCAGTTTACAAATGATGTGATGCCCCAAATTGTTCCAAGAAAACGCTAGCTTGTAAAATAATTTTTTCTTTCAGAATACAAGACACATTTAACATACAGATTTTACAATAAAGTTTATTAGCTGTTCTCCTCTTTCTCATAAATGGAATGGATAATGTTGATAATTCTTTACAAACCAGTACTCATTTGTTTAAGAAACTGTAATGAGGAGGTTGTCAAAAACACATATTTAATAAACTCCAAAAAAGCAATGGGAAGCCAAACAGTATTATTAATATAAAAGACCAGAGAAATTGATTTCTGAAATTATCTACTTTTCACTAAAATTTCTTAATTGCTCACCATGAAGATCTGTGCAACTCTACTGCAGAGCAGCTACAAGAGATGAAAGGTGTACAGTCTGAGGGGAAAACGCTCATACACATGAGGTTTTTGCCTGTTTGCCTATTAATGAAAGGAGAACTGGAAAGAGGTGGAGACCAAATCCAAAGCCAATGACAAGAACAACGGTAACAACACCCAATCCCCCCGAAAAAAAACCCCCACAAAAAACCAACCAGGAACCATTTGAAAACTTTTATAGAAAAGAGGAGAACATGCCCATGTTTTTATGTATAACCTAATTTCCCTAAGGGCTTCTTTCCACAACCACCATCCTCCTGGTTTCACTTCACACGATTAAGGAAGATAAAGTCCAATCAATTAATATTTAACTTAAAACCAAACCAAGAGAGTAGGTGGCAAAAGAAAAAAAATATATTTTAAATATACATATATATGTGTGTGTGCAACTATGTAAAGAAAATAATTCCCATAGTTACAGAGTTTAAAGAAAGTTATATATATATTTATATATATATATTTTATTATAACAAAATAGTCAGTTATTGTGGGTAAAATATTCATTAAAATCTGACCCCTAAGAATGCATTTAAAATTTTAGACTATGAATTGGACTCCTTCCCACTGCCATAATGATTACATCATCACTGTAATGTCTGTTTTGTATTTATGTCTATGAAATTTTCTCAACCTTATGTGTAAAAGGTGAACTCCCCTAGCACCTAAACATGGCCTCAATTCAGAAAATGTGATGATCATTATGTATGAACAACTTTTGTAAGACACTATAAATAGTGTTGCACAAGTAGATTAAAAACATTTAAACATTGTTATTCCTAGCAAATCTACTGGGAGGAAAAAAAAAAACTTCAAACAATAAAAGACTTTAAGAAGATATGAATATGAATATCCCTTGTGAAATTATTAAAGTTAACTCAGATATTAATTTTGAAATTAAAAAACATATTTTCCTTATTTGTCTATAATGAAATATTTGCTTTGATAACAGAAGTCAATTGAGAAAAGGACTTGAGAGCTAATATGCTGGCCAAACCATGCTATTAAAGTTAAGCATGCATTGTTGCTCAAAGTTTACTAAATCATTGATTAAAACCACTTTTCTTTCATTTATATTGAAATTTGGAAAGAATGTATGTAAAGCTTCTCTGAAAATCTCTTAAAGTTACTTTCCCTTAAACATTAAGGAATTTTGCCACAATTTCCCCGTCTCCCCAAATCCTATTAATAGCTGGTCAGGCCATTCCATCTTCATTTGTGAAAAATGGCCACAAACCAATAGTGAGATAAAATAATACAGATGTTACAACTTGAAGGAGACACTAAGATGTCAAAAATAAGTGCAACTGCAGATCATGATGAGTGGGATATGATTCAACATGGAAGAAGTATTGAAGACAGACTCCAGAAGGAAAGGGCAAAGAAGTGTCAGAGAAAATGAGACTGTGGAAAAGAGAAACAGAGAAACATCAGTCCTCATAACTTTTCTTTTGCTGGAACCCAGATGTAAGGACCAGACTGTTCTTCTATGATCTGCTTCACTTGGTTGTAAATGTCTTCCAGCGTATCTCCCTGTATAATAGCTGTAATGATAGAAACAAAATCAGAAACCTCCATTAAAATTGTCTATCTTCACCATTACAATTGTTGGTAAAACAGCAGAAGCTATATCTTAGAAATACTCATTCAGGAAGAGATACCATCTATGTATTGTTTGCTTAGAAAAGGCTCATTTCATGAATTTTCTTATTTGTAAAACAGAAAAAATTTTATTTTAAAAATTTATCAGAAAGCAAGATTTGGTGATGTTTTACTTTGTTTTGTGTATTTGGGAAATAGACACTGAAGTAATTAGAGGCAAAAGAGCATCTGTCTGCAACTTACTCTTAAATGTTTCAGCAAAATTATAAATGTGGTAAAATGTTAACATTTGTGGAATACGGGTATATGAGAATTGCTAGTACTATTCTTGTGATTTTTCTGTAAGTCTGAAATTATTAAAAATTCTTAAAAAAAAAACCACACACACACATGGGTTACAACACCATGACACTTAATGGTACTTAATATGAACACCAAATATAAGCTAATCATTATTTCAAACAAACAATAAACAACAACAAAAACCTATCCAAAGATACCTAAGGAATAATTTAAAGAATAAAATGAATTTGGGAATTGCTACCTAGTCTTCTCTTTTTAAACAAATAATATCTTAAAATGGATCAAAATTTATAAAGAATAAGAGAAAAGTCAGTTTCATTGAAGAAGTCAAGTCTGAATGTTTTCCTCTGGTCAGTATGAATTATTCCTGTACACGCTGTCCTCATCGACAACCTAAGAAACACTAAATTTCAAGATTCCTCATCACTGCAACCTAGATTAGATGAATTATTCTGAAACTTACAGCACTTATTATTACTACTGCTAAATGTGGGCATAGTGCAAAATCCATTTCAATGGGTCAGTTCATATGGCTCCAAAGCAAAATTCTACCATAAAGGGCACTGCTACACATGATGCCAACCTGTGAAATGTTCAGTAAATTCTTGTTCCAGTTTCATGGCTCTCTCAAACGTCTTTCTGGCTTGTTCTTCCGTCAGACGCTTATTCATTTCCCTATACAAATAAATTTAGAAATTAGTAATTACTACATTATAATACTTTTGAAAAAGGATGACAGAGGAGAGAAGACATATAAAATCATGAAAAGTTGAGCTCTGTTGAGAATCTTAATGTCATTAAAAACTACGTCCAGTCACTGACTATGTAGCTTTTTACTTGGAATGACAGAAGGGTTTCAACACATTTTTGCATTAGTTCAAGACAGTCAAAAAAACTAAGCATTAATTTGACAGGTTTGACTTCGATGAAAATTTCATATTAAAATATGACTTACAGATCTACTTACCAATTTATAGATAGTAAAGGGGATACATGAACACATTAAATAATACCATGAGAAGGCAATCAGCAAAATATAGTCTGGGGAAAACTGCAGAATAAATGAGTTGTTTTCTTCAACAAATAAACAGAAAAAAGAGAAAGATATGAAGGGAGAATCTGTAGATCAAAAGACTTAACAACCAACTGTCACAAACAGATCTTGTTTGGAACTTGATTCAAACAAATTGAAAAAAATTAAACAAAACTTATGAAACAATCAAGAAAACATGAACTGATGATATCAAGGAATTACTGTTTTAGTGTGACATAGTGATTTTTTTTCTTCTTTATGCTTTTTCATATTGCCTGAACCTTCTACAATGTGTACATATTTTTTTATACAGCAGGTTCTTATTAGTTATCCATTTTATACATATTAGTGTATATATGTTTTAGTGTGACATCATAGTGATGTTTTTTAATAAAGAATTTTATCTTTCAAATATATACAAAGATGTATGGATGAGATCATATAATGTCTGGGGTTTGTTTCAAAATAATCTGGAGTGGAGGGATAAGGAGGTGGGGGGATAGATGAAACGAGATTGGTCACAGTTGATAATTAATGCTACAGCTGGATGATGGATAAATGGAAGTTTGCTCCCAACTTAAGAGGGAAAGCTTTCAATGTTTCATCATCAAATATGATGTTTGTTTTGATATTTTGTAGACGACCTTTATCAGATTAAGGAAATTCCCTTCTGTTCATAGTTTACAAAATATTTTTGTCATGAATAGATGTTAATTTTATCAAATGCTTTTTCTGCATTTATTAAAATGATATTTTTTTATACTAAAAGTTTTTTTTTTTTTTTTGGCCGCACCGTGTGGCTTGTGGAATCTTAGCTCCTCAACCAGGGACTGAACCTGGGCCACCACAGTGAAAGCGCCGAGTCCTAACCACTGGACTGCCAGGGAATTCCCCGTAAAATCTGTTAATGCGGTACACTACACTGATTTTTTAAAAAACTAAAGTATAATTGATTTACCATGTTGTTAGCTTCAGGTGTACAGCAAAGTGTTTCTGTTATATACGTATCTATCCTTTTCATATATATATATTCTTTTTCAGATTCTTTTCCATTATAAGTTATTACAAGATACTGAATATAGTTCCCTGTGCTATATAGTAGGTCCTTGGTGTTTATCCATTTTATATATAGTAGTGTGTATCTGTTAATCCCAAACTCCTACTTCATCCCTCCCCCTCCCCTTTGGTAATCATGTTTGTTCTCTATGTCTGCGAGTCTTACACTACACTGATTTCTAAAAATTACTTTAAAAATTGTGGTAAAATATACACAATATAAAAGTTACCATTTTAGCCATTTTAAAGTATACACTTCAGTGGCATTAGTACCTATGCAAGCATCACCACCATCCATACCTATAATTCATTTCATCTGGTAAAACCAAAACTCTATACCTATTAAAAATAACTCCACACTCTTGCCTCCCCCTGGCCCCTGGCAACCACCATTTTTTCTGTCTCTATGATTTTGACTACTCTAGCTGCCTCATATAAGTGGAATCATACAGTATTTGTCTTTCTGTGACTGGCTTACTTCACTTAGCATAATGTATGCAAGGTTCATCCATGTTGTAACACATTGCAGAATTTCCTTCCTTTGTGTGCATATACCATATTTTGCTTAGCCATTCATCTGTCGATGGACATTGAGTTTCTTCCATGTTTCAGCTATTGTGAATAATGATAACATGAACATGGGTGTACAAATATCTCTTTAAGACCTTGTTTTCAATACTTTTGGGTATACACTCAGAGGTGGAATTGCAGGATCATATGGTAATTATTATTTTTAGTATTTTGAGGAAGTGCCATAACTATTTTCCACAGCAGCTGTACCATTTTACATTCCCACCAACAGTATACAAGAATTCCAGTTTTTCCACATCCTTGGCAGCAATTATTTTGTTTTTTTGACAGTAGCCATCCTAATGGGTGTGAGGTAGTATGTCATTGTAGTTTTGATTTGCATTACCCTAGTGATTAGTGATGATAGGTATCTATTCATGTGCTTATTGGCCATTTGTTTATCTTCTTTGGAGAAATGTCTATTCAAGTCCTGTGCCCATTTTTGAATCAAGTTTTTTGTTGTTGTTGTTGAGTTTTAGTTTCTGTATATTCTGGATATTAATCTGTTATCAGACATATGACTTACAGATACTTTCTCCCATTCTGTGGGTTGCCTTTTTATTCTGTGGATAGTGTCATTTGATATAAAAAGTTTTAAAATATTCACAAAGTCTAACCTTCCTTTTTTTCTTTTGTTACCTGTGTCTTTGGTGTCATATCTAAGAAATCACTGCAAAATCCAGTGTTATGAAGTTTTTGTCCTATGTTTCCTTCTAAGAGTTTTATTGTCTTACATTTAGGTCCTTGATCCATTTTTAGTTGACTTTTGTATGTGGTGTTAGGTAAGGATCCAACTTCATTCTTCTGTATGTGGATATGCAGTTTTCCTAGCACCATTTGTTGAACAGACTGTCCTTTCCTCATTGAATGGTCTTGCATCCTTGTCAAAAATCAACTGACCATTTCTTCCCCCTGGTTTTTTATCTCTGTCGTTATGCCAGTACCACAGCATTTTGATTTCTGTAGTTTGCAATAAAATTTGAAATCAGGAAGTGTGAGTCTTCCATTTTTTTGTTCTTTTTTAAAGATTGTTTTCACTATTTGGGGGTTCCTTGAGATTCTATATGAATTTTAGTATGGATTTTTCTATTTTTGCAAAAAATATCATTGGGATTTTGATAGGTATTGCATTGAACGGGTAGGTCACTTTGGGTGGTACTGACATTTTAACAATATTAAGTGTTCCAATCCATGAACATGGAATGTGTTTCTACTTATTTATATCTTAATTTCTTTCAGCAATGTTCTATAGTTTTCATTGTACAAGTCTTTCACCTACTTGGTTAATTCCTAAGTATTTTATTCTTTTTGATGCTATTGTAAATAAAATTGTTTTTGTAATTTCCTTTTCAGATTATTCATTGTTTATGTATAGAAATGTAACTGATTTTTGTATGTTGACTTTGCATACTTCTACTTTGCTGAATTTATTAGTTCTAATGGCTTTTGTGTGGAGTCTTTATGGTTTTCTACAGATAAGATCATATCATCTGCAAACAGAGATAATTTTGCTTCTTCCTTACCAATTTGGATGGCTTTTTTTTCTTGCTTAATTCCTCTGGATACAACTTCTAGTACTACGTTAAATAGAAGTGGTGAAAGCAGGCATCCTTGCCTTATTCCTGATCTTAGAAGAAAAGCCTTCAGTCTTTCACCATTGAGTATGATGTTTGCTGTCAGTTTTTCATAAATGGCTTTTATTATGTTGAGATAGTTTCCTTCTATTCTGATTTTGTTGAATATTTTTATCATGAAAGGGTGCTGAATACTGTCAAATGCTTTTTCTACATCAGTTGATGATCATGTGATTTCCCCCTTCATTTTGTTATGTGGTTTATTACAATGATCCATTTTCATATGTTGAAACATCCTTGCATTCCAGGAATAAATCCCACTTGCTCATGGTGTATAATCCTCTTAATATGTTGGTGAATTGTTTGCTAATATTTTGTTGAGGATTTTTACGTAAATGTTAATAAGGGATATTGGTCTACAGTTTTCTTGTAGTTTCTTTGTATGGCTTTTGTATCAGGGTAATGCTGGTCACATAGAATGAGTTAGGAGGGATTGGCATTAGTTCTTCTTTTAAATGTTTGTTATAATTCACCAGAGAAGCCATCAGATCCAGAGCATTTCTTTGTTGGGAGTTTCTGACTACTGATTCAATTTTCTTAATATAGGGTGTATAAGTTATATGTATACAAAACTTACTATAGTTACAGGTCTATTCAGATTTTCTATTTCTTTGTGATTTAGTCTTGGTAGGTTTTATGTTTCTAGCAATTTGTCCACCTAGGTTACCCATATTTTTGGTGCCCAATTGTTCATAATACTCTCAGAATCCTTTTTATTTCTGTATAATCAGTAGTAATGTCCCTACTTTCATTTCAGAGTTTAGTTTCAGAGTCTTCTTTTTTTCCCTTAGTCTGTCTACCTAAAGGTTTGTCATTTTTCTTGATCTTTTTGAAGAATCAACTTTTGTGGCCTAACATATGGTCTACCCTGGCAAATGTCCCATGTGCACTTGAGAAGAATGTGTATTCTGTTATTACTGGCTAGAGTGTTCTGTATATGTCTGTTAGGTCTATCTGGTTTATTGTGTTGTTTAAGCCCTCCATTTCCTTATGTATCTTCTGTCTGGTTGTTCCATCCATTATTTTGAGTGGGGTACTGAAGTCTCCAACTATTATTGTAGAGCTGTTTCTCCCTTCAATTGTGTCAGTTTTTCCTTCATGTATTTTGATGATCTGTTATTAGGTACATAACTGTTTATAATTGTTATATCTTCTTGCCATATTGAAACTTTAATTAATATACAATGTCCTTCTTGTCATATATAACCTTTTTCGATTTAAAGTCTATTTTGTCTGATATTGGTATAGCTACTCCTGATCTCTTTTGGTTACTATTTGAATAGAATATCTCTTCTACTTTCTCAACTTGTTTGTGTCTTTGGATTGCATGTGTTTTATCCAGTCTGCCAATCTTTGTCTTTTGATTGGAGAGTTTAGTCCACTTACATAAATTACTGAAAATAAGGACTTCTGTATGTGATAATTCACTTTTCTCTTGCTGCTTTCAAAATTCTGTCTCTGTCTCTTGATAGTTTGATTAAAATGTGTTTCAATGTGGGTCTCTCTGAGTTCATTTTACTTGAAGATTGTTGAGCTTTTTGGATGTTTATATTCATGTCTCTCATCAAGTTTGGGAAAATTTCAGCCATTATTTTTTCAAATATTCTCTCTGCTTTTTCTCTTTCTTCTAATACTGGGACTCCCAGATGCATATGTTCTTCCGGTTGATGGTATCCCACAGGTTCCTTAGGATCTGTTCACTTTTCTTCAGTCGTTTCTCTTTCTGTTCATAGCCTTGATAATTTCCATTCTTCTATCAAGTTTGCTGAATCTTTGTTCCTGCCTGCCCAAATCTGTGTTTGAATCCCTCTTTGAATGAAATTTTTCATTTCAGTTATTGTACTTTCCAGCTCCAGAATTTCCTTTTGGTTTCCTACCTCTTTATTGATGTTTCCATTTTGTTCACACATTGTTTCCTTGACTTTTTCCACATCTTCTTTGAGTTTGCTGAGAAACTTTAAGACAGCTGTCTTAAAAGTCCTTGTCTAGTATATCTGCCATTAGGTCTTTTTCAGGGACAGTTTCCATTGATTTATTTTTTCCCTTTGAATAGGCCACACTTTGTTTCTTTGTATGCCTTATAAATTTCTGTTGAATACTGGACATTGGAATCTTATAATGTGATAATGCCAGAGGTAAAATTCTCCTTCCTTTAGGGTTTTTTGTTTGTTTTTAATTGTTGTAGGATGCCTCCATGCCAGGGATTAGCCTGAGGTATACACAAGGTCTTCTCAGATCTTTTCTGAGCCTGTGCCTTTCCCTGGGCATGTGTGTTGACTTTCTGAATACTCCTGTATATGTGAACGTCCTAGTCTGGCTCCCAAATGGGAAAAAGAAAACGTAAAAGAGGGGGAAAAAAGGCACCACCAGCCCCTTAACTCTCTAGAAGTCACTTCAGCCTGAGAGGTGGGGCCCTGCAACAGTGGCAGTGGGGTTTGCAACAATGGCTCCCTGCTTCTGTGTCTGCACCTCCACAGTCAGAAGCAGGAATCAGCTATCTGAGCAGAGATTCCCCAGTGTTTGGAGGACAAGGTCCTTATTCCCCACCTTGGCTCCACAAACTTTATGTAAGCTGCTCAAGGAATGAGTGCAAGGCTACCTGCTAGGGGGCTGAAGGTGGGGAAATGGGAAGTTGCTACCATGGTAAGAGGTGAAATAAATCAAATTTGACAGTTCAAACCATCCCCTAGAAGCTGCAAGCCTTCAATGAATTCCTGAGTTCCAAAATACCGTTGCCCCTTGAACAATGTCAGGGTTAGGGGTGCCAACCCTCCATGCAGTTGAAAATCCATGTATAACAGTCGGCCCTCCATGTGCTTGGTTCCTCTGTATCCATGGTTCCGCATCCACAATCAACCGCAGATTGAGTAGTACTGCAATATTTACTACTGAAAAAAATCCATGTTTAAGTAGACCCATGCAGTTCAAACCTGCGATGTTCAAGGGTCAACATCAGACAGATTCTGCAAGTCCAACTGCTGTCTAGGTGGGGAGACAGATTCCTGGTGCTTCCTACTCCATCTTCTCTCTAGCTCTATTGCTGATTAATCTTAAATGTTAACCTAGCCTTGCATTCCTTAAATAAACCCAACTTGGCTGTTGTATTTTATCTTATTAAAAAAATTGTTGGAGGACTTCCCTGGTGGCGCAGTGGTTGAGAATCTGCCTGCCAATGCGGGGGACATGGATTCGAGCCCTGGTCTGGGAAGATCCCACATGCCGCGGAGCAACTAGGCCCGTGAGCCACAACTACTGAGCCTGTGCATCTGGAGCCTGTGCTCCGCAGCAAGAGAGGCTGTGATAGTGAGAGGCCCGCGCACCGCGATGAAGAGTGGCCCCTGCTCACTGCAACTAGAGAAAGCCCTTGCACAGAAACAAAGACCCAACACAGCCAAAAATAAATAAAGAAATAAACAAAGAAACTTACAGTTAAAAAAAAAATTGTTGGATTCAAATTGCTCTATTTTGGTAAGGATTTCTGTATCTATATTCATGGTAAGACTGGTTTGTCATTTTCATTTCCTGTGAAATCTTTCACAGGTTTTGGTATTAAATTAATGCCCATAAAATTAGTTGAAGAATCTTTATAAGACTGGTATTACTTCTTAGCTTTTGGTAGAATTCAGTAAGTCCTTTTGGCTCTTTTATTTGTGGGAAGGCTTTTCATAACAAAGTCAAGTTCTTTAGGAGTACAGGTCTAGATTTCCTATTTCTTTTTTTCCTTTTCTATTTCTTCAGATTTTTTTAAAGTATAATTTTCAAACATAGAACAGAAATATCATAAATGTATATCTTGATGAGTTTTCAGCAACTTAACGCTTACCTGTATATCCAGTACCTAGACTGAGATAGATTACATCAGCACCTAAGAATCTGGGTGTCTTCACTCCAGTCACCAACCTACCCTCAAAGAGTAACCTCTATTTGATTTCTATAAGCAATGATTAAATTTGGGATCATGGAGTATATATACTTTTAGGTCTGAATTTTTTTTTACTCAAATTATGTTTGTGAGATTCTTCTATACTTCTGTGTGTAATTGGAGATTGCTCATTCTCATTACTGTAGAATATTTCATTTTGTGTGAATATGTCATATTTACATAGGCTCTGATGGGTATTTGGATAGTTTCAAGTTTTTAGTTATTTAGTACAGTATTTCCATCTAATCTAGTACATGTCTTTGGTAAACATACATAAACATTTCTGTTGAGTATATATCTAGGAATGAGACTTTTGGGTCCTAAGTTATGTGTACGTTCAGCTTTAGGAGATACTGTAAACAAGTTTACCAGTGTGGATGTACCAATTTACACTCCTATCAGTGTTATGAGCTTCAGTTGCTCCACATCCTTGCCAACATTTGGTACCTTTTCATTTTAGCTATTTTAGTATAATATATGACCTTGTGGTTTTAACTTGCATTTCCATGATTAAGCACTATCTAAAATGTTTATTAATTATTTGGATCCTCTTGTGAAGTGTCCAAGTCCTTTGCTCATTTTTCTACTGGATTGCCTGTGTTAACATTTTTAATGTCTACTGGATGTGTAGTGATATTCCCATTTTCATTCTTTTTAAAAAAAAATTTATTTATTTATTTATTTATTTATGGCTGTGTTGGGTCTTCGTTTCTGCGTGAGGGCTTTCTCTAGTTGCGGCAAGCGGGGGCCACTCTTCATCGCGGTGCGTGGGCCTCTCATTATTGCGGCCTCTCTTGTTGCGGAGCACAGGCTCCAGATGTGCAGGCTCAGTAGTTGTGGCTCATGGGCCTAGTTGCTCCGTGGCATGTGGGATCTTCCCAGACGAGGGCTCGAACCCGTGTCCCCTGCATTGGCAGGCAGACTCTCAACCACTGCGCCACCAGGGAAGCCCTCCCGTTTTCATTCTTGATGTTATTTATGCCTTTAAAATTTTCTTTCCTTGATCTTTCTTATTAACAGTTTATAGTATTTTCAAAGAAAACATTTTTGATTTGTTAATCCTCTCTACCATATGTTTGTTTTCTAGGCTACTATATCCTCCAAATTTATTTACTTGACAATTTTATTACCATTGAGTTCAAAGCATTTATTAACTTATAGAGTGACTTATTCTTTGATCCACAGAATTTCCAAATATTTGGGGATTTTCCAGTGATCTTTTAATTATTCATTTCTACTCTAATTTCATCATGCTCAGAGATATTTGTTTTTAATCATTTGAAATCTGTGGCTTAGCATATAATTAGTTTTGGTAATTATTTTAAGTGCACTTGAAATCAAGGTGTAAATTTTGCAGATGTTGAGTGCAGTGGTCTATGTATGTCAGTTAGGTAAAGTTTCTAATTTGTGTTGTTGTATATCCTTATTTATTTTTTTATTTGTCTCTTTTCTTATTGTATTACTTTGTGATTCTTTTGTTATGTTCGCCCACTATGATTGTGGAATTATATTATTTTTCCTACATAGCTGTCAATTTGTGCTTTAGATATTTTGAGACTGTGTTACTAAAAGTGTAAACAAATGTATAAATATATCTTCCTAATGGAGTGAACCTTTAATTTCTATGAATGTCCCTCTTTATCTCTAGTAATACTTACCTTAAAGTATACTTTGAAAGTAGTATAAACCAGCTTAATTTATTTAGTGTTTGCAGGGTATATCCCTTTTTTCTATTCTCTTTCAGCCCTTCCATAGACTAATAATTAAGGTATGTCTTATGAAAGCAACATATAATTGATGGGTTTTATAGCACACTACCCCAAAATATGGTACCTTGGCATATTGAATATTTTATGTTGAAGGAATTTGAAAAATGACAGGTACAGGAAGGACTCTCTGACCTTCACCTGAAGCAGGTCAAAAAGACCCTCATGTGAGAGGTGACCTCCCTATATCTGAAGGACCATCCTTATCCTTATCCTTATCTCTGACGATGGAGGGAAGCTGAGAGGAATCTGAATGAACAAGCCTTACTAAGTTTCCACTAGTTTACTACTCTTAAGTCATATCGTCTGGTCCTATCACATTTTCCCATCACTCTCCACTCTTCATCTAACCTAGTATAAAAATGTTCAGGTTTAACCATTTCTTTGGATTTTCATTTTCTTATGAAGGGTCCTATGTCATGTAAAACTTAAATAAATTTGCATGCTTTTCTCTTGTTCATCTGTCTTTTGTTACAGAGGCCCAGCTGAGAACCTGGAGGAGTAGAAGGTAAAGATTCTTTTCCTTTTCTACAAAAGCAACATATAGTTATTTATTTTTCATTCCTCTATTCTGACAATTTTTGTATTTTAATTGGACCATTTAGTCTAGAATTTAATGAAACATTTGGGTTAATTTATACTATCTTACTATCTGTATCCTTTTGCCCCACCTAATACTATGTTTCTATTTGCTCATTCCTCTCTTCTTTTAATATTTATTTAAATTCTATTTTTTGTCCTCTATTAGGTAACTATTTATACATTATTTTATTCTCTTAATGGTTACCCAGAGCTGCACTGCCCAATTAAGTAGGTACTGGACACATGTGACTATTTAAACCTAAAAATTCTAACATATGTTACTTTATACTTTAGTATATTAATGTTGATGATTATGATAGTTAGTATCAAGAGTGCTTATTTAATCCTCACAACAACCCTCTGAGGTGGGTATACTATTATTACCTGCAATTTACAGATAAAGGAATTGAGATGCAAGAAGGGTAAGCAAATTACCCAATGTAATAAGTAACAGAGACTGGATTTGTTTTTAGAGGCTGTGCCTTAGGCATTTACACTTACATGATATTTTCCATGGATTTGGGTTTAATAAAAATGGAGATTGGGTAAAGTTGTGCAATCTGTAATCTCTTTATGGCATTTCCAGACACATCGAGGATACAGTGTTTGCCCTAAAACAGACGGAATAGGGAAGAAAAACAAGTGAACCAAGTATTTTCAACTATTTCAAAGGTACATTTCCTACAAGTACAAAATCTGAATTATGTTTGGATCCTGTTCACTTTAAGCAAACTTGTCATTTCTGTTATGAAGACAATGAATAATGACTATGGATAACTGGTATTCTATTCTCAAATATTGCATTTAAAAAGGAATGAAAATACAGTTCCCTTACTCCTAGCTTTCACAGATCAGTAATCTCTCAAAATGGCAACCAATATGGGGTTCCTATCTTTTACTTTGCTGAGAAAGGGCACTAAAAAATACCCTAAGCTACCATCTTACCACAACCATCATTTCATAAAAGAATATATGATCAAACAAGAATGTAAAAGTGTAGGATAAAGGAGAATCTTTAAAACTGAATAAATTTAAATTTATAAAACCTCACTACCACTCTCTGTTCTATTTTTCATCTTACTGGTGACCAGTAAAAACTTTACCACAAACTGAAGCATTTGGAAACCCCAATTCTGAGTTTAAGATGCTTTCCTGACATGCTTAAATTCACGCCAAAGGCCATTAAGGTTTTTAGTAAAGATGAGCATTTCCATGTTAAATAGGGTAGTACTTCTAATTTATCAAACAGATTTTATTTTAACATTTAAAGTCAGGTACTACCCCATAATGCGTCTTGTAATCTAAGGGCTTGAATCCACTTGAATGAATGATAATTTCAACTCAGTAGGACTATTTAAAATAAAAAAATTAATATTTTATGAATACTTCAAACATATAGAAGGTAAATAACAGATATACATGTACCCACCACCTCCTTTTATTAGATATTACTATTTTACCTGATTGCTTAGAAATTTTAAAAAACTTTACATTGAAACATTAACATTCTATCTTGTTTGCTTTATCTCCCTCTCTATATATGTACACAATAGTTTAACAGTAAATTGCAAACATAAAACTTCTTTACCCCTTATTTCCTAAACACAATGACATCTCTTACATAACCACAGTATAATTTCAGTTGGTCATCTAGTATCCTTTACTGCAAAAGGAAAAAAAGTATTCTTGCTCTAGGGTCCAATCCAGGACCACATATTGCATTTAGTTGTAATGTCTCTTTAGTCTCTGTCAATCTGGCACAGTTCTTTAGTCTTTGTCTTTCATGATCTTGATATTTTTCAAGAGTACAGAACATTTTTTTTCATAGAATATGCCTCAACCTGGGTTTGCCTGATGTTTCCCATCAGATGGCAGGATACACATTTTTGGTAGGACTACCACAGAAGTGATGTTGCATCCTTCTCAGTCCATCATATCAGGAAGCATAAGATGTCTACTAGTGATGTTAATTTTGATCACTTTTTAAAGGTTTTTGTCTGCCAGGTTTAGATTACTATTTTCCTTTTGTAGCTGATAAGTATTTGGGGGAAGGATATGTTGAAACTATGTAAATATCCTGTTTCTCATCAGGTATTGATTCACTCATTAATTTTAGCATACACTGATGATTCTTGCCTGAAACAATTATTATCATGGTGGTTGTCAAGAGAGCTCTCTTAATTCCATCATTCCTTCTAACCTTATTAGTAGACATTCTAATAATGTAAGGTAAAGCTTTCCCTTCTATCTACTTATTTATTTATTCATATATTTATTTATACCATTATGGACTCTTGGATTCTTGTTCTCTATGTTATAATCACTTATTATCATTTATTTTAATATTTCAATTATGCCAGACTTGGCCACTGGGGGGCCTTACAGGTTGGTTTCAGTGTCTTTTTGACATATTTGTATCATTCTTTAAGCACTTCCTTAGTTTTCTGAGCAAAATGTTCTAGGCTCATCTTGTACTTTCCCAGTGGAATCAGCCATTATTCTAATGAGTTCTGGACCTTTTTAATGGAGGATAGTATTTAGAAGCCAAGATCTCGACACTAGATATTCTCATTGTTTATTGAGGAGTCATCATTTTTAGGCCTTCTTTGTGGACAGAGCAAGAAAACATATATGCACATTTATATTTCTATATCTGTATTAAGATGCATGGGTTTATATTCATATCTCTAATTCCAATCCAATTACCATAGAGTTTATTCTACCCTCTCCCCTTTCCATATTTCTAAAATCCCTTCTTTGACAGCGAGAAATCTAGCTCCCACCAATTGTCAATATATTAATTTATTTGCTCAACTCTAAAATATATCTTAAAGTAGTTTCAGACCTATTAACCCATACCACTCTAATTAGAGTTCAATATTTGTTCATAGGCTTTCTGTCTTTAGCCTGTCTTCAAGTATTATTGGGATTAAGACTTCTCCCCTCCGTTCCTCTCTTCAATGAAGTTATTTGAAAATTAATTTAAAAATAACTATTTCAAACAGACTAGGTTTAGTTTGCTTATATATCATTCTGCTTTCCCTTCATCTTCTCTTCTTGTTTTTTTAATATACAAAATGTTAACACAGTTCTAAAGTCAAAATTATACAAAAAGGTATACTTAGAGAAATGCTACACCTCCATCCCTTCTACCTCAATCCCAATCTCCCATCCTTTCCACTCCTCCCTCGTAGGTAACCGATCTCAGGTTTGATTTATCATTTTTATATCTTATTTTTGTGTGAATTGTGTATTTATATCTTTTGTCCATTTTCTAATAGATTTTGGTCTCTATTCGCTCAATTTTTAACAGTTTTTAATATTCGGGAATATCAGCCCTTTTCTTGAAGATTTTTTCTGTCAGTTGTTTTTTGACATTGGTAATGGTGTTTTCTATTAGTTTTAGGAAAAGTTTTTTGGTCAAGCAAAAGTCTTTGTTTTCATGCGTTCAGAAGTTATCAGTCTTTTACTGCATCTGAATTTTGATTCATGGTTAAAAAACCTTCCCTATGCCCAGGTTATATTTTCTTCTGTCAATTGTATTAGAGCCAATTTTTGTGTATGGTGTGAAGTATGGTTCTTTTATTTATTTATTTATTTATTTGGTTGCACTGGGTCTTAGTTGCAGCACCTGGGCTCCTTAGTTGCAGCTTGCGGGCTCCTTAGTTGTGGCATGCGAACTGTTAGTTGTGGCATGCATGTGGGATCTAGTTCCCTGACCAAGGATTGAACCCGGGCCCCCTGCATTGGGAGCATGGAGTCTTATCCACTGTGCCATCAGGGAAGTCCCCCTGAAGTATGGTTCTAATTTACCTTTTCTCCAGTTGTTCCAACACTATTTACTTAAAAGCCCATTATTAAAAGCCCCAGTGATATGAGATTGCACCTTTGTCATATACTATATTTTCATATGTATTTGGGTCTTTCCTGGATTCTCTTTTCTATTCTACTCGTCTTTTTGTCCTATTCATGGGTCATTAACACACTGTTTTAATTAAGAAGTCTTAATAGTATTCTTTAATATCTGGTAGGGCTAGAATCTCTTGTAGCTTTTCTTTTTGTGTTGTCCTGGCTTCTCTTATGAACTTCAATTCCATTTGTCCAACCCCATAAAAAAGCTGGTAGTTATTTTTACCGGGATTGTGCTCATATATAAATAGCTTAGACAGAACTGGCAGCTTTACAACATTGAATTGTCATAGCTAAGAACAAGGGATGTCTTTACATTTGATCAAGTCTAATATTCTGTCTTTCAGGAGTGTTTTACAGATTTCTTCATATAAGTCTGTATATTTCTCATTAAGTCTACTAAGTATTTTACATGCTATTTCTTACATTATGAATGGGGTTTTCTCTATAATCATCTTCTGATTACTGTTCATGTAAAAGAAGCTATTAATTTCTGCATATTAATTTTATATGCTACCTTACTCTAGCTTTTTATGTCTTTGATTTTATAAGTCTTTAATTTTATAATAAATTTATATTTTACAAAATAAATTTTATAATAAATTTTGTATGGTTTCTAGGTTACCATATTATCTGAAAACAGAGATAGTTTTCTTTCTTTTCCAATTCTTATGCCTCTGATTGATTTGTATTGTGTAATAGCATTGACTAATACCTTGAGTAGTAGTAGAGATAATGGACATCCTTGCCTTGCTCCTATCATAATGGCACTGCCTCAGTGTTTCTCCCATTAAGGATTTTGATCCGTCCATCTCAATCTTTTTCTTTTTTTCTCTTTAAGAAAATATCAACAATCTCTGTATTTTTGAGATTTCCCCCTCCCAGTAGAGGTACTGGATTTTACCAAATGCTTTTCAGGCATCTGTGAATATATGATTTTTCTCTTTAGATCTGTTAATATGGTAGATTACATTAATGGATTTCCTCATATTGAGCTGACTTTAAATACCTTTAATCCCATTTGGTCATGGTATATTATTTTTGCAGTGTGGTATTGGATTCTGTTTATTAAAATATTTAACACTTCTGTATTAATATTTATCAGTGATACTGATCTATAATTTTCACTGTCTTCATCAGGTTTAGATATCAATATTAGACTTGCTTCATAAAAAGAATGCTCTTGAACAGTATTTATGGAGCTTTAGGATGATCTAATCTTTCAAGATTTATTAGAATTCCCCCATGAAGTCATCTGGGCCTGATGCTTTTTGTGGCATAGTTTCTTGATAACTTGCTCTATTTCTTCTAAAGATTTCTTCTTCTATAGAAATCTTTCCATCTCTAATAGGTCAATTTTGGTAAACTGTATTTTTCTAGGAAATTATCCATCTCAACCAAGTTTAAAATTTTATTTATATAAAGATATGCAATATAGTCTTTTATGATTTCATAATATTTCAATGGTTATGTCCCCTTGTCATTTCCTGTGTCTAGTGTTTGTGATTTTCCCCTTAAAAAAAATCAGGTTAGCTAGTTTGTCTATTGTGTTATTTCTTTCTAGATCTTCTGCTTTTCTATTCTCCACCTTAATTTCTTACAAAAATCCATTTTATTATTTTTATTATAAAGAATATGTATGCAAGTGACAAAAAACTTATGTAGTTCAGAAAGCATATAATGTTAAAGATACAAGTTCTGTTTTCCCCCAAAGCACTAGGAGGAATGTCAGTTAAATGAAAAAAAAAGGCTCAGTTAAGGCATAACTGACATACAATAAACTGCAGATATTGAAGTATACAATTTGGTAAGTTTTGACATGTATATACACCTTGAAATCATCACCATAATCAAAATAATAAATATATCAGTCACTCCCCAGTTTCATACCTCTTTGTAACCTCTCCTTCCTGTCCTTCTCCAAGCAACCACTAGTCTGCTTTTTGTTACCATAGATTAGTATGAAATTTCTAAAACTTTATTTAAGTACAATTATTCAGTATGTAGTTTACTGTCTGGCTTCTTTCACTCAGCAAACTACTTTGGGATTCATCCATGTTGTTGTGTAACATCAACAATTTATTACTTTTTATTGCTGAGTAGTAGTCCATTACATGAATATACCACACTTTATCCATTCACCAGATGAGGGACATCTGGGTTATTTCCAGTTTTTGCCCATTATAAATAAAGCTGTTACGAATATTCATGTTAAGTCTCTGTATGGACATATGATTTCTTTCCTCCTATCTCTGTCAAAACTTGGTAATGGTCAGTTTAAAAAAACTTAGCCATTCCAATGGGTATGTAGTGGCTCCTCATTAAGGTTTCAATCTGCATTTACCTAATGACTGACTGTGTTGAGTATCTTTTCATGTGCTTATTGGCCATTTTTATATCTTCCTTCGAGAAACGTCTTTTCAAGTCCTTTGTTCATTTAAAAATAGGGTTGTCTTTATTATCGTGATGAAAGAGTTCTTTACATATTCTAGATACAAATCTTTTATGAAATATATGATGTGAAAATATTTTCTCCTAGTATATGGCTTGTCTTTTTATTCACTTAACAGTGTTTTTTTCTTTCCCCCCCAAGAGCAGAAGTTTTAATCTTGATGAAGTCCAATTTACCATTTTTCTTCTTTTATGGATCGTGCTTTTGGTATATTATCTTAGGAATCATTGCCAAACCCAAAGTCATGAAGATTTTTCCTATGTTTATAGTTCTAGGATTCAGATTTAGGATCTATTTTGAGTTAATTTCTGTGTATGGTATGAGGTATGGCTAGTCAATTGTTGCATCACCATTTGTTGAAAGAATATCCCTTTCTCCACTGAATTGTCTTTGCACCTTTGACCACAGCTGTCCATATATACGTGGGTCCATTTAAGGATTCTCTAGTATGTTACACTGATCTACCTATCTTCATGCCAATATCTTTATGCACACCATCTTGATTAACTGTATTTTTATAAATTTCAAAATGAAGTAGTGTGAGTCCTTCAGCTTTGTTCTTTTTCAAAGTTGTTTTGGCTATTTTAGATCTTTTGCATTTCCATATGAACTTTAGTATTATTATCATGTCAATTTCTACAAAAAGAACTCCTGGGATTTTTGATTGGGGTTGTACTGAGCCTAAAGTGCAAGTGAACAAAACTGATATCTAAACAACACTGAGCCTTTCAATCCATGAGCATGGTGCATCTCTCCATTTATTTAGGTCTTCTTTAATTCTCTCAGCAATGCTTTGTAGTTTTTCGTGTACTGATCTGCAAATTTTTTTGGTCAGATTTATCTCTAAGTATTTAATATATTTTTAATGCTACTACAAATAATGTTTTTTAAAATTTCAATTTGGTCTAGTATATAGAAATACAATTGATTTTTGTATATTGATCAATACTGTATCCTTTGATCTTGCTAAGCTTATTTACTAGTTCTAGTAGCATTTTTTTTTTTTTTTGTAGATTCTATCAAATTTTTTACATAGACAATCATGTTGTCTGCAATTAAGGACAATTCTACTTCTTCCTTTCCAATTTGGATGACTTTTATTTCTCTCTCTTGTCTTACTGCACTGGCTAGGACCTCTAGTACAATGCTGAAAACAAGTGGTGAGAGTGGGTATCCTTGACATGTTTCTGATTTTAGGGGGAAAACACTGAGCTTCTTTTATCATTAAGTATGATGATAGGTGTAGGATTTTTAGAATATTATTTATCAGTTTGAGAAAGTTCTTTTCTATTCCCAGTTTGTGGAGAGTTTAATCAAGAATGGATGTTGGGGGACTTCCCTGGTGGTGCAGTGGTTAAGAATCTGCCTGCCAATGCAGGGGGCACAGGTTTGATCCCTGGTCCGGAAGATCCCATATGCTGTGAAGCAGCTAAGCCTGTGCATCACAACTACTGAGCCTGCGCTCTAGAGCCCGTGAGCCACAAATACTGAAGCCCGTGTGCCACCACTACTGAAGCCTGTGTGCTCTAGGGCCCGTGTGCTGCAACTACGGAGCCTGCCTGCTGCAACTACTGAAGCCCGCGTGCCTAGAGCCCGCTCTCCGCAACAACAGAAGCCACCGCAGTGAGAAGCCTGTGCACCGCATCGAAGAGTAGCCCCCACTTGCCACAACTAGAGAAAGCCCGCGCACAGCAATGAACACCTAATGCAGCCAAAAAAAAAGGATGTTGGATTCTGTCAAAGCTTGTCCTAAACTATGGAGATAATCATGTGGTTTTCCTTTTTTAGTTTAATATAGTGAGGTAAACTGACTGCTTTTCTCATGTTAAAATTTACGTTGAATTCACTGGATAAACCCTAACTTGGTGGTTATATTATCTTTTTTATATTGTTAGATCAAATTTGTAAAAATTTTGTTTAGAAATTCTGCATCTATGTTCACAGAAATTGGTCTGTAGTTCTTTTGGTAATGTGTAGTCAGGTTTTGAAATCTAGGTAATGCTGGACTCAGAATAAATTGGGAAGCACTCCCTCTTTTTAAATTTTATGGTAGAAAATGGGTATTATTTCTTCCTTAAGCGTTTGGTAAAATTTATTAGTGAAGCCATCTGGGCCTGGAGTCTTCTTTGTGGAAACGTTTTTAAATACAAATCAATTTCTTTAACAGATGTAGGGCTATTCAAATTATCTATTTCTTCTTGAGCTTAAGTAGTTTATTCCTTTCAAGGAATTTATCCTTTTCATCTAAATTGTTGAACTCAGTGGTATAAAGTTGTTACTAATTTCTGACTTTTCTTTAAATATTTGTAGATTTTGTTATTCTCTCATTCCTGATTTTGGTAATTCGTGTCTTCTCTCCTTTTTTCTGACCAGTCTGGTTAAAGGTTTATCAATAACTTTGATCTTCTCAAAGGACAAGTTTTGGTTTCATCGATTTTATCTATTGCTTTTGTTTTCTTTTTTATTAGTTTCCTCTCTGATCTTCATTTTCTTCTTTCTGCTTACCACATAATTTCTGCTTTTATTTATATCATGTTCTTCCTTTATCTTTTTCTAGCACTTTACACTAGGGATTTGGTTTATTTATTCTCATTCATTTAAAAAAATTATTTATTTATTTATTTATTTATTTAATTTTTGGCTGCGTTGGGTCTTCGTTGCTGCATGTGGGCTTTCTCTAGTTGTGGTGAGTGGGGGCTACTCTTTGTTGCGGCGCGGGGGCTTCTCATTGTGGTGGCTTCTCTTGTTGCAGAGCACGGGCTCTAGGCACGTAGACTTCAGTGGTTGCAGCGTGCAGGCTTGGCAGTAGTGGCGCACGGGCTTAGTTGTTCTGCAGCATGTGGGATCTTCCCCGACCAGAGCTCAAACCTGTATCCCCTGCATTGGCAGGAGGATTCTTAACCACTGCGCCACCACGGAAATCCCTATTCGCATTCATTTTTCTTTGGAAAAGTTTTTAAGGCTATGAATTTTCCTTTGATCACTGTTTTAAATGTATCCCATGTATTCTGATATGTATTATGTTCATTTTTAAGAAATTCTGTAATTTCATTTTGTATTTTCTCCTTCACTTAAGAGTTAAGAGGTGGCTTTAAATTTTCTAACTGGGAGAGAGACTGGCCAAGATGGCAGAGTAGAAAGACCCTGAGCTCACCTCCTCTCATGAGCACACCAAAATCACAACTACCTGCAGAACGACCATGTATGAAAAAGATCAGAACCTACCAGAAAAGATCTACAACTAAACACATAGAGAAGGAATGACAACAAGACAGGTAGGAGGGGTGTAGTTGTGATATAATCAAGTTGCATACCCCTGGATGGATGACCCATAAACTGGAAAATAATTATATTACAGAGGTTCTTCCACAGGAATGAGAGTTCTGAGCCCCATGTTGGGCTCCCCAGCCTGGGGACCCTGCACCAGGAAGACAAGTCTCCACAGCATTCGGTTCTGAAGGCCAGTGGAGATCAATTTTGTGAGTCCCAAAGGACTGGGGGAAATAGAGACTTCACTATTAAAGGGTGCACACAAAATCTCACATGCACCAGCACCCAGGGCAAAAGCAGTAATCTGATGGGAGCCTGGGCTGACCTACCTGCTGGTCTTGGAGAATCTCCTGGAGAGGTGGGGTGGCTGCCACTCACCTTGGGGACACAGACACTGGTGGCAACTCACAGTGGGAGTTTTCTACCACATGGACACTGGTGTGGGTGGTCGTCATAGTGGGATCCTCCTTCTAGCTCATTAGTGCCAAGACCTGGCCCCACCCAACAGCCTGTAGGTGCCAGTGCTGTGATGCCTCAGGCCAAACAACTAACTGGGTGGGAATACATCTCCACCCATCAGCAGACAGGCTGCCTAAAGACTTCCTGAACCCACAGTCACCTCTAGACATGCCCCTGCCCAAGAGAGGGCCATGACCCAGCTACATCTACCAGTGGGCAGGCACCAGCTCTGCCTTCCAGGAAGCCTGAACTAGCCTCTAGACCAGCTTCACCCACCAGGGGGCAGACACCAGGTGCAAGAAAACCATAATCCTGCAGCCTGCGGACCCAGCCTGCCCACAGCAGGCCAACAGAAGCTTTGGGACTCCCTGGACACTGTAACCAACTGTGTGAGGAACCGCTCCGCCACCAGTGATCTGACACCAGCTCTGGGATCCCAGGGCCCTGCAGCCAGACTCCAGGACCTGGCTTTGCCTGCTAGTAGTCCGGCACTAACCCCAGGACCTGGCTTCACCCAACAGTGGGTGGACAACAGCCCCAGAGTCTTTTGGGCCCTAACTCTGCCCATCAGTGAGCTCGCATAAGCCCTGAGGCATCCTGGGGTTCTGCAGTCACCCACTGTGTGACCAGGCCATGCTAACCAACAGCCAGCAGCCTCTGCACAAGGCAGGGCCTGGCAACCAACCGGACTAGGGGCCAACCAAACCTACCACACTACCCACATAGTCAGCCTCTCACAACAGAATGACCCCCCTTCATAGGGGGATCACCTAAAGCATATATCTTGGGTGACGAGATGGGAGTGTGCTGCTGGGACACATAGGGCATCT
The DNA here is from genome assembly GCF_028023285.1 of Balaenoptera ricei. NCBI lineage: Eukaryota > Metazoa > Chordata > Mammalia > Artiodactyla > Balaenopteridae > Balaenoptera > Balaenoptera ricei. The sequence continues at coordinate 88,869,630 of NC_082642.1, read as the reverse complement.
CTTACAGAAGGCCACTTGCCCAAGGTTGGGAAATGTAACTAACCTACCAGATACATAAAAATACAAATAGCAACTTAGATAAAATGAGGTGGCAGAGAAACATGTTCCAGACAAAGGAACAAGATAAAACCCCAGAAGAAGAACTAAGTGAAGTGGAGATAGGCAATCAACCCAAGAAAGAATTCAAGGTAATGATTGTAAAGATGATTAAAGAACTTGGGAGAAGAATGGATGCACAGAGTGAGCAGGTAGAAGTGTTTTTTTTTTTTTTTTGGCTGCACTGTGTGGCTTGTGGGATCTTAGTTCCTCGAGCAGGGATTGAACCTGTGCCCTCTGCAGTGGTGTGGAGTGCTAACCGCTGGACCATCTGGGTATTTCCAAATTAGAAGTTTTTAACAAAGAGTTAGAAAATATAAAGAACAACAAAACAGAGATGAAGAATACAATAACTAAAATGAAAAGTACACTAGAAGGAATCAATAGTAGACTAAGTGATACAGAAGAATGGATTAGTGAGCTGGAAGACAGAGTAGTGGAAATTACTGCCACTGAAGAGAAAAAAGAAAAAAGAATGAAAAGCAATGAGGACAGTTAAACAGACCTCTGGGACAACATCAAGCACATCAATATTTGCATTACATGGGTCCCAGAAGAAGAGAGAGAGAAAGGGGCTGAGAACATAAATGAAGACATAACAGCTGAAAACTTCCCTAACCTGGGAAAGGGAACAGTCACCCAAGTCCAGGTAGTGCAGAGTCCCAAACAGAATTAATCCAAAGAGGAACATACCAAGACACATTGTAATTAAAATGACAAAAATTAAAGATAAATAGAAAATGTTAAAAGTAGCAAGGGAAAAACAACAAATAACATGCAAGGAAACACCCATAAATTTCTGATTTTTCATCAGAAATTCTGCAGCCCAGAACGAAGTGGCATGATATATTTAAAGTGATGAAAGGGAAAAACCTACAACCAAGAATACTCTACCCAGCAAGGTTCTAATTTAGATTTGATGGAGATCAAAAGCTTTACAGACAAGCAAAAGCTAAGAGTTCAGCACCACCCGCAGTGGTTAAGAATCTGCCTGCCAATGCAGGGGACACGGGTTCGATCCATGGTCCGCGAAGATCCCACATGCCACAGAGCAAATAAGCCCGTGCGCCACAACTATTGAAGCCTGCCCGCCTAGAGCCCATGCTCCGCAACAAGAGACGCCACCGCAATGAGAAGCCCCTGCTCTGCAACTAAGCGGAACTAGAGGTAGCCCAGCAATGAAGACTCAATGCAGCCAAAAATAAATAAATAAATTAAAGTTAAAAAAAAGAGTTCAGCACCACCAAATCAGTTCTACAACTAATGTTAAAGGAAATTCTCTAGGTGGAAAAGAAAAGGCCACAACAAGAAACAAAATTACAAAATGAAAATACTCAATGGTAAAGGCAAATATACAGTAAAGGCAGTAGGAAGGTTAAAAGAGAAAAGTAGTAAAATCATCTACATCCACAATAAGCAGTTAAGGGTTATATAAAACAATCAGATATAAAATATGATAGCAAAATCAGTAATCGTGAGGGGAAGAGAGTACAAATGGCGGGTCTTTAAAATGCATTTGAAATGAAGAGATCAGCAACTTAAAACAATCATGTATACATAGAGACTGCTATATAAAAGCCTCATGGTAAGCACAAACCAAAAATCTATAAGAGATATACACACAAAAAAGAAAAAAGAATCCAAACATAACACTAAAGACAGTCATTAAATCACAAGAGAACAAAAGAAGGGAAAAAACGACATGCAAAAACAACTGCAAAGCAATTAACAAAATGGCAGTAAGAACATACATACTGATAATTATCTTAAATGTAAATGGACTAAATGCTGGAATCAAGGATACAAAAATAAGACTGGTGTATATGCTGCCTACAAGAGACTCACTTCAGATCTAAAGACACACACAGACTGAAAGTGAGGGGATGGAAAAAGGTATTCCATGCAAATGGAAATTTAAAAAAAGCCAGAGTAGCAATACTTTTATCAGATAAAATAGACTTGAAAATAAAGACTGTGACAAGAGACAAAAAAGGACACTACATAATGATCAAGGGATAAATCCAAGAAAACATAACAACGGTAAATATATATGCACCCAACATAGGAACACCTAAATATATAAGGCAAATTTTAAGAACATAAAAGGAGAAATTGACAGTAACACAGTTATAGTAGGGGATTTTAACATCCCGCTTACACCATCGGACAGATCATCCAGATGGAAAATCAATAAGGAAACACTAGCCTTAAATGACACAATAGACCAGATGGACTTAATTGATAAAGAGCATTACATCTGAAAGCAGCAGAATACATATTCTTTTCAAGTGCACATGGAACATTCTCCAGGACAGATCACATGCTAGGCCACAAAACAAGTCTTGGTAAATTTATGAAAACTGAAATCATATTAAGCATCTTTTCTGACCACAACGCTATGAGACTAGAAATCAACTACAAGAAAAAAAAACTGCAAAAAACACAAATATGTGAAGGCTAAATAATAAGCTACTAAAGTACCAATGGATCACTGAAGCAATCAATGAGCAAATAAAAATACCTAGAGACAAATGAAAACAAAAACATGATAATCCAAAAACTGTGGAACACAGCAAAAAGCAGTTCTAAGAGGGAAGTTTATAGAGATACAAGCTTACCTCAGGAAAAAAGAAAAATCTCAAATAAACAACCTAACTTTACATCTAAAGGAACTAGAGAAAGAAAAAAAACCCTCCAAGTTAGTAGAAGGAAAGAAATCATAAAGATCAGAGCAGAAATAAATGAAATAGAGATGAAGAAAACAACAGAAAAGATCAATGAAACTAAAAGCTGGTTCTTTGGAAAGATAAATAAAATTGATAAACCTATAGCCAGACTCACCAAAAAAAAAAAAAAGAGGGGGTCCAAATCAATAAAATCAGAAATGAAAAAGAAGTTACAACTGACACCACAGAAATACAAAGGATCATAAGAGACTACTACAAACAACTATATGCCAATAAAATGGACAACGTAGAAGAAATAAACAGATTCTTAGAAAGGTACACTCTCCCAAGAGTGAAACAGCAAGAAATTGAAAATATGAGCAGACCCATTACCAGTAATTAAACTGTATTAGTAATTAAAAACCATCCAAAAAAAAAAAAAAAAAACCCGTCCAATAAACAAAAGCCCAGGACCACATGGTTTCACAGGTGAATTCTACCAAACATTTAGAGAATAGTTAACACCTACCCTTCTCAAACTATTCCAAAAGATTGCAAAGGAAGGAATGCTTCTGAACTCATTCTATGAGGCTGGCATTACCCTGATACCAAAACCAGACAAAGATATCACAAGAAAAGAAAACTAGAGGTGAATTATCAATGATGAACATACATGCAAAAATCCTAAACAGAAATTTAGCAAACCATATCCAACAGTACATTAAAAGGATCATACACCACCATCAACTGGGATTTATCCCAGATGCAAGGATTTTTCAGTATACACAAATCACTCAGTATGATACACCACATTAACAAACTGAAGAATAAAAACCATACTATCATCTCAATAGATGCAGAAACAGCTTTTGACAAAATTCAGCACCCATTATGATAAAACTCTTCAGAAATTGGGCACAGAAGGAACATACCTCAATATAATAAAGTCCATTTACAACAAACCCACAGCTAACATGATACTCAAAGGTGAAAAGCTGAAGCATTTCCTCTAAGATCAGGAACAAGACAAGGATATCTACTCTTGCCACTTTTATTTAGTAATAGAAGTCCTAGCTACAACAACCAGACAAGAAAAAGAAATAAAATGAATCCAAATTGGAACTGAAGAAGTAAAACTGTCACTGTTTGCAGATGACATGATACTGTATACAAAGACTCCTAAACACATCACCAGAAAACTACTAGGGCTCATCAATAAATTTGGTATAAAGTTGCAGGATACAAAATTAACATATGGAAATGTGTTGCATTTCTATACACTAACAACAAACTATCAGAAAGAGAAATTAATGAAACAATCCCATTTACCACTGCATCAAAAAGAATAAAATATGTAGGAATAAACCTACCTGAGGAGATAAAAGACCTGTACTCAGAAAACTATAAAACACTGATGAAAGAAATTGAAGATGAAACAAATACATGGAAAGATATATCATGTTCTTGGATTAGAAGAACTCATATTGCTAAAATGAGCATACTACCCAAGGTAATCTACCGATTCAATGCAATTCCTATCAAAATACCAATGGCATTTTTCACAGAACTAGAACAAATAAATTTAAAATTTTTATGGAAACACGAAAGACCCCAAATAGCCAAAACAATCTTGAGAAAGAAGAATGTATGTGTAGGAATCATGCTCCCTGACTTCAGACTATACTACAAAGCTACAGTAATCAAAACAGTATGGTACTGGCACAAAAACTGACATCAATGGAACAGGATAGAAAGCCCAGAAATAAACCCATGCACTAATGGTCAATTAATCTATGACAGGAGGCAAGAATAAACAATGGAGAAAAGACTTCTCTCTTCAGTAAGTGCTGCTGGGAACATTGGACAGCTACATGTAAAACAATTAAATTAGAACATTCTCTAACACTATATACAAAAGTTAACTCAAAATGGGTTAAAGACCCAAATGCAAGACTGGATAGTATAAAACTCCTAGAGTAAAACATAGGCAGAACGCTTTTTGAAATAAATCACAGTAATATTTTTTTGGCTCTGCTGCCTAACACAAATGAAATAAAAGCAAAAATAAACAAATAGGACTTAATTAAACATAAAAGCTTTTGCACAGCAAAGGAAATCATTGACAAAATGAAAAGACAACGTACTGAATGGGAGCAGATATTTGCAAATAGTAGAACTGATAAGGGATTAATATACAACATATATACAGCTCATACAACTCAGCATCAAATAAACAAACAACCTGTTTAAAAAATGGGCAGAACTGAATAGACATTTTTCCCAAGAGGAAATGCAGATGGTCAGCAGGCACATGAAAAGGTGCTCAACATCATTAATCATCAGGGAAATGAAAATCAAACCACAGTGAGATACCACCTCACACCTGTCAGAATGGCTATCATCAGAGCACAAATAACAAATGTTGGCAAGGATGTGGAGAAAAAGGAACCCTTGTACACTGCTGGTGGGAATGTAAATTGGTGCAGTCACTGTGGAAAACAGTATGGAGGTTTCTCAAAAAACTAAAAATAGAACTACCATATGACCCAACAATTTCACTCCTGGGATATACCTGAAAAAACAAAAACACTAATTCAAAAAGATACATGCACCCCAATGTTCATACCAGCATCATTTACAATTGCCAAGATATGGAAGCAACCTAAGTGTCCATCAACAGATGAATGGATAAAGAAGATGTGGTATATATACATAATGGAATACTACTCAGACATAAGAAGAATGAAATTTTGCCATGTGCAGCAACATGGATGGATTTGGAGGGTATTATGCTAAGTGAAATAAGTCAGACTGAGAAAGACAAATACTGTATGACATTACTTATATGTGGAATCTAAAAACACAACAAACTAGTGAATATAAGAAAAAAGCAGCAGACTCGCAAATACAGAGAACAAACTAGTGGTTACCAGTGGGGAGAGGAAATGAGGAGTGGCAATATAGGGGTAGGGGACTTAGAGGTACAAACTATTATGTATAAAATAAGCTATAAGGATATTCTGTACAAAATGGGGAATATAGCCAATAGTTTATAATAACTATAAATGGAGTACAACCTTTAAAAACTGTGAATCACTATATTGGACACCTCTAACATATACAATATTGTACATCAACTATATTTTAATATAAATAAATAATAAAAATTTTCCAGTTGGCCAGGCTTTCAGTTTTTGATTTTCTAATAATTTATAGCTTTACTGCATTGTGATCACAGTGTTATTTGGAATATTTCTACTTTGTGGCACCTCCTGATATTTTCTTCTCCACAAGGTTTGCAGAAGAAATAGTTTGCTATGATATGGTGTTACTTTTCTATTTATCAATAATCTGAAGTTTGGATATTATTTGTCAGGCTGAGGTGTGTTTTTTAAATTTTTAAAAAATTTAAAAGAAATACAATATTACAAGTAAAGCTAAAGCTACAATTTCCTTCCTTTTCTCCCAAAGGAAAACCACTGAATAGTGGCTACATATACACCTGAAGTAGATGTGTATCATTCCCATGCATTTTTTTTCCCGGTAAATATTTTTTTTTAAATTGAGGTATAGTTGATGTACAATATTATATAAGTTTCTGGTATACAACATAGTGATCACACTTTTTAAAGGTTATATTCTATTTATAATTATTCCCTGGGCTGTAGCATATATCCTCATAGCTTATTTGATACCCATGCATGTTTTTATGTTTATGAAAACATGAAATATGTATTAATGAACTACATTATGTTAAAGTTTATATGACTAGTGTCATCCTGTATATATCCTTTGCAACTTCATTCGTTCACCATTATAATTTTGAGATTTATTAATGTGGATACACCTAATTAGTGGATATTCTAGTTTATTCGCTCTAGCTTCTGTATCCTACTGCATGAGTAAATAACAGTTAATTATCCATTCCCCTTTGCTGAGTCCAATTCTTCACTACTATAAAGTGCTACTATGCACATCATTATACATAATCCTTACGTGTGAATCTCTACTTAGATACCAAGAAATAGAATTTCTGAGTCACAGGTTATGTACATTTATTTGGTATTGCCAAATCGTTCTCAAATGAAGTTCTACTAATTTTACCCCTGTTAACAATATCTAATAAGATTTTCTATTTTCCCAAATTCTTGCCATCACTGAACATGTCCTTTTTTTCGATTTTTATAATTAATCACAATTAACCAAACCTCTTATTAAAAAAAGGAGCACTTAAAGATGGAAAACTGAGATGTTGAATTACTGCTTTATGCTTTGTAGGTATTTCATGACTAAGTCTTAAACTACTATAGTTTTGAAAGTATAAAATAATTTGTTGATGTTTATTTTCTAGGCCCAAAGACTGATTTAAGTATAGCAGCACATCTGGAGTACACAATTTTGGCTTTACCATAAAACTGCCTTAACCCCGTGTCAATATATCATCAGATTGCTTTCAAAAAATCTGTTGCTGTTACAATGTTACTGAGTATTTTTCCACACTGTCTTTTATTAAATGACCATTCAGGAGAAATTTTTGCCTAGTGTCAGTACCAGGAGCAACTTACACTTATCTTGAACATCTGGTTCATTTTTATTGATGATCTTAGCTTCTTAATTATGCTACTTGTTGGAAAGCTAGGGCTAAACACAAGGTCTATCTCTAGCAAATGTACAGGACCCCAAAATAATAACCTCCCCTCCTGCAGAGATTCATGTTATCATTTCTATTCTTATTTTCTTTGTTGATCTTCTTATTCTACTTTATCTTATATATATTTTTCTAAGTCACCTAAAAGTAAATATGTAGTTGAATAAATTCATAACATTGCTTAATCAATGCTGCAACATGTATCTATATTTTTTCAAAAACATGAATTAAAAGTTTCTATCCATCATTCTTTCATACTGTCAAAGGCATATCTGAAAAAAAAAAAAGCATATCTGATTAGAAACTTTATTCTGGGATCACTTTGATGCTTACCTTTTCTGCTACTTCTCGCACAGACTGCACACTTGTTCCATACAGATGGTTGTTATACTGCCCAGCTTCAATGAATTTATGTTCCTGGATATCTTTTTCCATTTGCTCTCTTGAAGTCACAAAATGATAATCCCTTCCATCTACCTCATAATCTCGTTTTGGTCTAGTTGTATCTTTAATAGAAAAAAACTTGAGGAAGTATTTAATATTTAAAGGCACAACAAAGCCATTTTCTACTTAAAGAATCGTTTTGTAAAGTTCACTACAAAAGAGACTGATTTAAATTTGAAAAGTGACAATAATATGGAGGATGAATAACTGATAAAATAAGTATAAACCATTAAAAAATGGTACTGTTTACTCTGACCACACACAGTGACAAAATGTTAAGAACAATAATTAAGAATTTTTATGTGGGTTACTCACGAGGAACACATGATCCAAATTTGTCAGGAAATTCTGAGATCAAGTCATCATTTATCCTGTCTTTCATAGGTCCCAATATGATCACTGGTCGAGTATAATTAACTATAAAAATATACTGCATGTTAAAAGAAATAAACACTCAACAAACATCTGTGTATTTTACTTCACTAGAAAACAAAAGTATCCTTAACTGTTATGAAGAATTTCTTTTTCATTCTTTCTCCACCAATGATGCCTAACTTGATAGTTTACAAACCTTTATTAAAATCTTACACTTCAGTCAATCTCCTGTTGGAAGTCATACACTTAGATAATTCAACCAAGTTAAATTCAGCATTTTAGCAGATAATGTTTCTATACATTGCTAACATCATCTCACTACAAATGAGAAAACACAGTACAGTGTTTTACTGATCCCTTTTCAAGTAGAAACTGTAGGGAAGCAGATCAAAGAAGGGCAAAAAAGAAACTGGGTATAATCAGAGTAGTCATCGAGAAAGATGATCTAATATAAGTGTATACGCTGGACTGTAAGGGACCATGTTGGAAGCAGGGAGATTGGTAGTGAAAATCAGACTTAACATTGTGGTAGGAGGGATGAAAGGAGGTTATAAATAAGAAAGATATGATAAGAATAAATAGGGCCTAGAAACTGACTAGATAAGGGAGATGAGGAACAGAAAGATCAAAGATAATTGCAAGATTTTGAACAAGGATAGTGATACTATTATGAACACTGGAAAGAAGCTGCTTAGGAAATAAAACACCAATATAAAATAGCCAATATAAAATGATTAGATTTTAATAATCTATGGGCTAAACCATGTTTCATAAAATACATACAGTAAATTTCTATATATATATATACATGTATAGTAAGAAAAAAGGCTAAAATTCTAATAAAACTTTTTTTAAGGTATGAGTTGAGTTAGACCTATTTTCCAAATTACGTTTTTCGGTAAGATTGTAAAACATCAACAGGCTTCACAAACCTTCTTGTTGATTCACTGGCTCATAAGATAAGACATATTCTTCTTGACCACCTATTAGAAAGTTAAAATACAGATGAGAAAATCTATAAAGAAAACTATACTAATTTAATTCTTTAATATAACATATAAATTACTAGAACTTTCTCGAGAAAAGTAGCAAAGATGTAAAATAAAGGGTACTTTATAAATTAATTATGGCAAGATTTAGGAAAAAAACTGATAAATTATAAAGTTTGGTATGTGTAAAAACAAAATATAAATGTCCTAGTTAATAACTACCTCTCTGTTATTCTGGGCTTTACAGATTATCATTAGACCGAATTAAAATCTTCACTTGGGATGTCAAGTATAAGCTATTAATTTTTTATTTAGAATCTAAGAGCTATTAAATAGTTCTTTAAAAATTAATACTTTAATGAGCAGTTCTACATATATGCATATTAGGTAATTTTGTTATTAATATGCTGCTTTTTTTGGTCCTACCAGGTATAACATTTAACATAGCACATACATTTTTATAATTACAACTATTTTCTAACCAAAAGATTTTAATGCAAAGGTAAAACTAGTGTCACTATTTCATTGATGAAAAAAATTCATTGATCATTATAATAATTCATTTATTCAATTTTTAAAAAATAACATTTTGAGTTAAAAAAATTTTTAGATAAAATTAAATCCTTTCCTTTCAGCAAAATGGATCACATAGATAGTAAAGGAGAAAAATATATTTTGCTTTGATCTTAAAAGCACTTCAGAAGTTAAATTCTCTAGGATTAACTTAAAAGATTAGAGCTTATGAATATCCTAAATAGAAAAGTCTACGAATTATATCTCGACTCAATGAAAATAACAGAGTTAAAAATTTCAGGAGTTCTTAGCACACACATATACACACACACACACACACACACACACACACACGTGTAGAAAACAAACAAGGAAGAGCTGTTAAATTCAAGTGGTTCAATGAAATCAATCAATATTGCAGAATGTATTTGAAAATTTTCTTCTTGATTATTATGATTCTATAACAATCTTTTCACTAAATTTGTCATTGGTTTATATTACATGTATGCAGCTGTAAATCTTTTAAATTCATATACCAACATAAATATTCTTTCCTGCTTTAAAGTGTATTTTGTTGTTTTAAAATTTATAATACATAAAAATATATTTACAAGCTGCTTTTTTAAGTACTGTATGTAAAACATGTTTTACATGTTATCAGAAACATGCAATTTGAATATTCCACACCTAATAATTCATGCAAATGGTGAGACAGACAGTATATACTTTCATTACCTCTTTTTAGTCTAGAAAGCTACTCAACTACTCTCTGGTGAGTTCTGACTGTAAGTTAATAAAATGCTAAAATACGAGAGATCACATTCCCATACCAAAAAAGAAAATCGTTAAATAACTATCATGCAGGAAAAATAACAACCAATCAAATGAATGAGGGTTAAAAGTATATACTGTCAACATGAAAAATATTAGAGACTGATATTAACAGGATGGACCTTTTGAGCAGCCATACTCATCTGTAATCAAGATTACTTTCATATTAGACAGCAGTTAAAAAAAAAAAAAAGTTAGAAAAGCAATTTTAATTTTTAAAGTGCTACAACTGATAATATTCATGTACTCTCCCCTCCTCCCATGCCCAAATGTTTAAAAAGTTCACACGCTTATACAGGTCCCTTAATAATATAATACCAAGACAGTAACATAAGAACCAAAAAGGAAATCCGTATTACTGTTTGAGCAACTGTTGAAAATTTTCCCTTAGTCATTTCTTATGTTCACCAAAAGTTGGCGATAAATAGTATCTTGACCCACACCAGTATTGGTGACACAGAATAAAAAAGGAAATAAAGCTAATTATAATTTAGCATTACCGAAAAATATTTTAATGATTAGTTAGAAACAGAATTACTAAATAAAATGGCAAAACACAAGTTTACTACTCATTTAACTAGATATTTACTTCTTATAAAAGATACAAACACACATACACATACTGTGTACACGAATAGCATTTTTGTAAAATGAACTTTTGTATTTTATGAAAACTTTGGAAATTAACTTCTGTACATAGAGTGTGATTTTATTTATCAAGTAAAGAATTTTACTTGGCTCTCCCTGATTTTAAAATATTAAGCACCTAATTTTCAGTTTTCAGAATACATCACTAAGGGAAAAAAACCCAAAGGATATATTACTTGAGATAACAAAAGAACAAACAACTTAAAACACTTACGGTAACTACTTTCGCTATCACTGGCATTAGAAGTTACATGTTCTGAAATTGCAGGACAATGGAAAAAATAAAGAAAACACAGTGTCATGAGTTTAAAAAAAGCAAATTATCAAAATAAACACAAGGCAACTTAACAAAATGTCGAGATATAAACCACAGATACCCAAAGAGTTTTTAAAAACATTTCTGATTTTCTTTGAAAGTTTAATTATTTCAAATAAATGAATATGAATTAGCAAGGAAAAAAAATCTGCAATCAAGGAAAATGTCTCATTTTCTGTTCAACAGTTTATGAACAAAATCTTATTATGAATAGATTATAACAGAATATAACAAAGTAGAATATAACAAAGTGATCCTACATCAGTCCAACTGTCGACATAAAAACCCCAAAGAGAAAATGTCATTGACACCATTTAATTTAGGTTATGATACAGTAATGACTAACAAAGGAGACAAGTTATATGTGAGCAAACAGATGCCCATTTCAGTGAAGTGATATCTTAAAAAATAAATAAATGATCTTGCTTTTAGTTCAGCTTCTTTCTTGCTCCTGAAGAGAAATGAAAATTCATGTCTGAGATCATACAGATAAAGCATTTTGGATATCATAGATTCAGATGCCTCAAAAAAAAAGTCAAATGGAACGGAATTCTAGAAGGTAGGATTGTATTTTCAAGTAGACTAACTATTTGAGAAACTCTGCTTTGATAAAACTGACAATGGCTACTTTGCAAAACAAAAAGGATAAAGTAAACACACCCATCTGCTGCCTGGCCCCTTCTTCAAAGTGACCCCCATTTCATAACTTGACTGTTCAGTAAACAGCCAGCACTTTTTTCATGTAAATGTAATCTCTTGCGTTCTCTCAACACGTGTCTCCTTTGAATAAAAAAAGGTAATTTTATCTATAAAAACTAAAAAACAAAATTTTCCATGGGAGAGAGGTAAATCTAAATTTCTTATGTCAGGCAAAGGAAAAAAAAATTAACGGATAAGGAAAAAGCTTGAGGAGAGATATCTGCTGTACCATACCACCCACAGTCTCCTAAAATCAAGTAGCACTACTGAAAAGTTTAGAGAATGGTAGAACTTAATGGTAGTACAGTTCTTGAATAACTGTCATAGTGAAAAGTAAGTCTGCTATTCTAACCTACAAAGACAAGATACAACTTTCTTAATCATTATTATGTATATTTTAAATGAAGGAAGAACATTAAAAATTACAAGACTGAATAATGTATGATAGCACATATAAAATGGTGGTTTTCTAAAGTTTATATTTAAAAATTTCTTCCCATGTTATCACACAGATGTCAAAACAATCATTTTAAATTGTTGTATAATGTTTTATTGGACTGTTACATCATGATTTACCTTACTACTTAACTTAGATATTTTAGTTTGCTTTAAATTGTTTTCCACAAACATCAACAAATTATTATGAACGTCTTCATTTATATGGCTTTCACCTTTTGTCTTATTTCCTTAAAATTCATTCCCAGAAGTAGGAATGCCACACAGAAAAAAAAATTCTTAAATTTATACTAGGATTGGTATTACACTGTGCAATCTCTAATATACAAAAGAAAGAAATGTTAGTTATTGCACTTGAGTGAGTGGAGGGGAAAGTGGGAGTATGGAAGAAACAAAATTAATCATGATTTGACAATTAGAGAAGTTGAATAAATGAATACTTGTGGGGTTTATTTTATTATTCCTCTACTATTGAATATGTCTGACATGTTATACATGTATAAAAAACTGAAGTTACTACAATCTCTTTTCTGGGAATTTCCCCTACTCATCTTGAGTTTTCTAAGATTCCCAATAGCTATGAAGTAGTCAAATTCTTCAAGTTCTTTCAAGTATCCTTTAAGTAACTCCTCTATAATAAACTCTTGCTACTTAAAGTATTGTCCTTGGAATAGCATCATTATCATTGCTTGGGAGCTTGTTAGAAAGTTAAAATGCTTTTTTCCTGATAATTAAAAATAATCTTTTTCAAGGCATGTCATCAAAGAAGATATTTAAATACCAATAAGTATAAAAAAGTGTTCAAGCTTATTATCGGGGAAACGCAAATTAAAGCCACAACAGATATCGCTACCATCCACCAGAATGACCAAAATGAAAAAACAAAAACAAAACAGGTATGCCAAGCGTAGAGAAAGATATGTAGCAACTGGAACTCACATACTACTTGGGGGTGGGGGTGGGGTAAACTGGTATAACCACTTTGGAAAACTACTTGGCACTATCTACTAATACCTAACATATTATATATCTGTGACCTAGCAATTCATTTCCTAGGTATTTTCTCAACATAAAAGGCATATATGCATACCAAAAGATATGTATAAAAATGTTCAAAGCAACGCTATTCAAAAATAGCCCTAAATATATATGTTTATTTACAAATCTGAGACAATATATGTACAGTTTCATAGTTTACTTTTTTCATTTATATTGTGAGCATTTTCCACGCCATTATGTTTTAATATGATTTTCAATGGCTATAAAATATTATACTATATAGTAAGTCATACTTCATTAACCACTTCCCAACTGTAAGGCATTTTAGGATTATTTCAATTTTGGGGGTGCTGTACTTTCTAAATAATATTAAACAAAACATCCTGATATATAAACCTTTGTTTCCACCTCTGATTACATCCTTAGGATAAATTCCTTGAAAAAGAATTAGTAGATCAGAAGATATGCTTTTCCAAAAAGGCTGTACCAATCTACACGCCCAGTAGTAATATGTTAAAAGTAGTCATTCCACAGAACCATCTCTATCACTGGATTCTGCTTTAAAAGAAAAGTCTGCTAAGGTGATGGGTAAAACATATCATTTTGTTTATTGATTATTAGGGCTGTTAAAGATTTCTTATATGCTTATTTCATTTGCTTATCTTTTGAGCATTCTTCTTATATCCTTTGTCCAGTTTTCTAACAGGGAGTGTTTGTTTCTTATTGATCTGTTAGAAATTTATGTGCAAGAATATTATCCTTTTGACATAGATAGTATAATCAGATTCTTAAAATTTTAATTTTTGTTTATATGTTTGCTGATCACAACCATTTCAAATCTCTCTGACCAAGTCTCACCTTTCTAGTCAAACATTTCTTCCTGAGACTATATCATGTGTTTTCTCTTTGCTCTCCCTAAATACGACACATCCTCAGTCTTAAAAAAATACTACTACTCTTACACTTATTCTTAACACAGATGAAAATAAGTCTGGTTTTGGCATCTTAAGAGCTCTGTACCAATCTACTTAAATAAGTCTTTAAAATAGAAAAAGAAGAGATGTAATAGGAAACCTATGTGCCTAACTGTATAAGTTTCTGAGGTGTTCTACAAAGTGGAAAGCTATAAAAATAAACTGCATACAAAAGACAGGTACAAACCTTGTCTGAAACTGTATACCATAATTTCATTTCTGAGCACCTTATATAACTGCTCCTGAACTACACTTACTTTTAGTCTCTTTTAAAGGAAACTTACCCACTTTTTTCCTCTTGAATTTTTTCAAAATTGCCTTCTAAAAGCATAAAAGCTGCACAGATTTCTATTTCTAGCTTGTTACAAGTATGATAATTTAGTTGTATCCTCCCAGATTTCCATCATACTTTAATTAGTTCTGTTAGTCAAAATTAGGTTTGGAAAGGCAATTTCTATTATTGTTTCGTCTACTGTCAACAGGATAAATCAATAATTTATTTGATCCTCGTCTTTGTAGAAGCATTGAATTCTTGTCTATGAAAAGTATTCTAGGGTACCACTTTTGTTTCCCTCTCTGCTCTTTAATTAAATACCCTACTTTTTCATAGGTTGTGTGAAATTACACGCAGGTGTACATCTTTCTTGATATTCAGTGTTATTCCACATCTCTTCAACAGGTTTATCTGGAATAATTTGTCCTTCTGTTTTCAGTCCCTTCATGAGTCCTGTTCCAGCAAGGCTTAATGAATACCAATATGAGGTCACATTTATTTTCTTACATTAAAATCACACAGGATTTTGCTTAGTTTTTTCCCTGTATCCTGAACTTTAGAATATAGATAACTGAGATCTTAAATAATGCCCTTAACCCACTCTTCTTCCCAGTATTTCCTACTGTATAATAATGAGCATCTTGTCAGCTGCTAGTAATGTTTTATGTGATAACCTCCATCATATCCAGTTTAGAATTTTACTGATATTTTTCTGTCTCCGTCAACCTTTTCTAAATAAAATCTTTTTGATCTGATCAAGTTACCACGTGAATAAATTCTTTCAGTTCTTGTGAGATGAAGCACAGAAACCTACTATTCAAGGGATCTTAAGTCACTGACCAGAAAATTAAATCAACGACATTGGTAATCAGTTATCATTTTTCATTTGTTTCTCTTCCCAAGTCTCAAACCTCAATTAAAATGAGAGATGAAAATACGATGTGGTCAAGGTGTAGTTATCTATTATAAAAATATCAATGCGGGAACCAAATTCTTCATTTAGTTCCTTTTTCCATGAGCTTTCCATAGTTCTCTGATGACTCAACAGGTAACAAAAATATGTGGGTTCATTTGATGATCCACACCACCTCATGATCATTCTCAAAATAAATTCTATAGCATTAAGAATCTGTGGAAATATTTTCCAGTTTCTGAAGATTTCACTGATAATTTTTCCCAAAGGTAAGAGATTAAACAAGGGTGCCAACTAGTGATAGTAAATTTGTGGCTCTTGCCAGATCCTAAAAAGGCAAATGCATAAATAATAAAGTGTGTGTAATAGAAATAATTACATATAAAGCATACTGCTTTCAATCTAATATAAACCTTTAATTGTTAAAGTTGAAATAAAAGTCAAGTACCTATAGTTAAGGTTAAAAGTCAAGTTAGCATTAATCAGGAAAAAAAAATCTGTGAAATTTAATGTTTATTAAGGTAAACTTAGAAAGTTAAAAGATATTGGCTATATCCTTAATGGTCAATGAATTGTGAAGAAATAAGTTTTCAAGATGCTTAATAATGCAAACGGAAACAACTACTTAGAAAAAAACTTTAGCCTAAAAGATTACTTCTATGAGTCACTGTCACCTGAAAGAACTTAGTAATATTTGGTAAAATTTCACATTTAATCAATTTGTAAACATTCACATTTAAAATTTTGTTTGCTAAAATGACTTCTTGTTTCATTCACTCATTCCAACATTTATTAAATGACTCCTACATTATCAGACTCTGTACCAAGCTTTATATGAAGATTAAGTACTAGCTAGAAAATTAAACAGGAACAACACACACAAAAAAACTCCCCCCAAACAGAGACAACACCTTGGTTAAAGAAAAAACAAAGGATAATATTTCTTATAATTCTTTTCATAACTTACAACTTCCTTAAAAAAAGATATACAATTTACCTACTACATAGACTGCTACTTGAACTTGAGTTCTACAATTCTTCTTTAATATTTAAGGCCTATTGTGTTTTATAGTTTCACCTTATAGCAATGCTTTTCTAACACAGGCTCAAAGCAATTTTAACTTGTTTTAACAAAAAAAAGGGGGGGACATAAAACTGTAAGGAAGATTATATTCTACCTTGTAATAATGAGGGCAGATAGCAGTATTTTAAAAAACATTAAAAGTCTTTCTTCATATTTAAAAAATTCCTAGAGAAAGTAATTGCCATAAAAATTACAAAAAGGAAAATATAATTATGAGCAGTTTTTCAAATGACATGTGAAAAATGGAGAAAAATAAAAGGTGTGTATTACAGAAATAAAAATCCCAAGCATATTATTAACATGAAGAATCTAAAAGCAATCTAAATCATACACCTCCTCATGCCAGAAGGGCGCTACCATGAATCTCAAAATGTATCTGAAAAAGGTAGGTCTGTAGATGGAGGTTAAAAAATAACTTGGGAGTATTTTAATCACTTACTCAGGCCTTTTGATCCCATGTCGTCAGGGATCTCCTGTAGAGAGTAGTTCCCAGAGAGCAAGCAATAAAAAGATAATCAAAGAAAATAGTTGTCAGTAATGCATAAAATTGGTGCTACAATAAGAGACAGTTCCAAGACCATTACAGGTGCACGTATCTTACAGAGCATTTTTGTGTATTTCTGAAAGTTTAAAATAAGCTAACAGCTAGATATAATCTAATAAAAGAATGAAAGTTTTATATGAGAAGCTGATTAGAGTAGAGAAGCAAAAATTTTGACTATTTCTTGCTATTTTAAAAGTAAAATTCAGATTGTCTACATATACTGAAGAAATGGGATAAAACGGAATGATTTGAGATAATCTATTATCAAAGATTGGCAATGCTATACCTAGAAATCAATAAGTAGCTTCTCAGGTACCCATGTTTTTCCTCTAAAATATTTTTTTGAGAGTATAAGTGTTTCTTATAAGAACCTTTACATAAAAAAATTCTATTTTAAACATAGCTTAAAAATACCATTTACTTTAAATTAAGAATTCCTAAGGTGCTAGAAAAAGTTAAGATTGGTATGCAAATTAATTTATGCCTGTTAAATTGTCCCTAGTTAAGACAAATAGTAACCTGTTGCAGCTCTTGAAACTGTCTCCATGGTAACAACCAACTGCAGGGCAGTAGGTCCCTCTACATTTATCTTCAGTTGACCACTGGATCCACATACTTACGGTCAGCATCACTTGTTTCCTGCTCACTCTGGTCCTTGTTCTTGTAGAAGGGGAATTTTCGGGAAAAGAGGTTCTTTTTACGCTTGTCATTGAATGACTGCTGAAGAAGAGAAGGAGGGGCAAAACAAAGGGATGTCTACTGTCTGTGTGTACAAAGGCCCAGCCTAGTAGCTCTGTGAAAGCTGACTCTTGTGACCACAGTGTGCAGTTTGTATATGAATTTTGCTTTAATCACATACACAGTAAATTTTTAATTTAGTATTAACTGCTCTAATTCTAATATTTTATAACTGAAAACACAGAAAAATTTCAAGAGTATAATTCAATGATACCTAAAAATAAGGAGGAAGTGTTATTTGATAAAAAAGGGAAGAGTAAATCAGATTAGCTACTACTATAGTCCAAATCAAGCTTGCATCTGTTCATATCAATCCATATTTTTCTAGATTTCCAAGTATTAGGTGCTCTACAGCAAAAGTTATTACTTTAGCTGTTCAAATATTTTAAATTTTCCTTTCCTTCATTTTCCTTTGGCTTTAGCACATTTTTTCCCCTCTCTCTCTCTTTTTTTTGTGGCTCCAACAAACTAACAAAAAGCCACTACTAAAAAAGAGAACCAAAACAACTGAGCAAGTTGCTAGTGCTGAATATTTAAAAACAATCTTTTTTTTTTTAAAAGAAGAGAATTAGGATAACTAAACGCTTATCAGAAAATGGGAAGAAAACTAAGACGTGTCCATCAAGCACAGAGTCCAGCAAAAGAATTATCAATGCTATCTAACCAAGGAAGAAGAGTCAACTCTCCTGGCCAATTTAAATGTTATCATAACTCATTTATTAGCCTTTAAGCTCTACCATATTATCTATTTTTAAAGTAAATATAAATAAAATAGAACCAAATTCAATTCATTAGCACCATGTCCTGAATAGGGAATAAAAAGTTTGGTGCTCATAATGTCAAAGAGGCAATTAAAAATCTAGTAGTTTATACATAATTGCTATGACAGCTGATGTGACGTCCCTTGTTGCACAGATGTCTGAGACAAGTTTTTTCCCTTCTTGAATGTCCCATTTGTGCATTCACACTTTTAAAAGCAGGTAGCACACAGAAAGATGAGGCTAGAGAGGAACAGCTTCTACTGTAATTTGTCACAGGCACCCATGTCTTGAAGGAAATGGCCTTGCCTACCAGTGACAATAGGAATTATAATTTTTATTATTTTTTGAAGTGGGAACAATATAAAGGATAGAAATTCTGTTCTAATTTTTCTTGCGTTTATCCATGTCATAAGATGCTATCAATATTGTGAAGTATATCAACACCAGGCAGTATTTTTTTCTGGCGTGCCGGTATTTTTAGTCACGTGATGCCAGGTGATTAAGGTGATGAAATGGATTAAAGTGACTTTTTTAGCTCAAATTCTATTACTTGAAAAGATTTGTTTTGGTAAGAATCTTTACAAAAACTTTCATTTTTATCTTTTTCATATCAAAATTAATAAGTTCATAGTCATTAGACAAGCAGACTGTTTTGATATCAATCTTAAAATCTGAAGGCTCAGATAACCCTAAGCAGAAGTTAAAAATTAAGTTGAGAAAAAAATACTGTGGAGAAATCTAAGCTTATAATTGTTTTATAAACTGTCAAGTAGCATTACCTGAATAAAAATCTTTGCTTGAATCCAAATTTTAGAAAAGAGAAAGAGAAGAAAACAAGTTTCAATAGAGAAAAATTTATGGTAATCTAATTTATGGAAGGACTAAGGCTTTTTGTTCATGACAATCATTGATTTTGAATTTAGTAATAATTTTTATGCTAACTGATAAAACTGATACATTTTTAATAAAAGGTTATTTACCTCTCCTACTGCATATATAGTGGTCAGAGTCAGTTTCACAGCAAACAACCAAAAGAAACATGAAGTTTAAAATGTTTTGATTTTTGATATCTTTTGCAGTTAGCCAAAATGAGATATCGTAAAGATATCATAATATAGGACAGAAAGAAATGCTTGTTAGTTAAGAAATGTATTAACTGCATTACATCTAACATCCTGCAGGTGAAGAATTTATTAAAAGTGAAAAATAGCACAAGCAAACAGAACAAAAATGTGTAGGGAAAACACAAAACTGAAGAAACATACTAACTCTAGTTCCTTTTTATTTTCAATACAAAACAATCTGTTTAATTACTTATTGTTATTAATGCTATATTGCAAGAGAGAGTGTAATAAATATGAGGACTGATAAAATATTACAAATTCATGAAACATATATCAAATATCTAAACATATAATTTCCATATGTAGTATTTCAAAATAGCTAAATGAATGTTAAAAATGTTAATGAGAAACTGAAATGTTTTAAAAAAGTCTGTATTGGAAACAAAGTCCATAACCCACCATATAAGGAAAGGAAAAGAAGAGCTTAGAATGGGAAATGGTATTACAGAGAGAAACGCAGTTCTGTATCAATGGCAAGCGTATTTTTACCCCACTCAGTATCATGCATACTTTTGGTGCTGTGTTAGAACACAGTGACTGTGTATAAAGTTGGTTATAGTCAACAAACAAGACTAAGATTTAAATATGTCGTTAATTCAGTTAACTTCTTACAGTTTGAAAGAAAAGTTACAACATGCAACCTCTTTTACAATACACTGACAGTGTATTTTACTAAAATACTTTAAAAGACATATATAAAACAAGCACAAAAACCATTATATATATTTCAAATACTCAGCATTTACTTGGGATTTTTTTCCTCCAAAGATTTTCTATTTTAAATATTGCTTCAGATTATACTATATAATTTCATATTTTCTGAAAGGTACAAGTAAATTTTAAAGGAATTTATCATTTCTAAAATAACTGAATGCATTATATATAATTTACTCAGATTTAATTTCTTTGATCAAGGGTCATATTCCTTTAAAATTTTAAAGCTTTAAGTCTGAGTGCTTAGTGATATCAGACATGTACAAAGAGTAGGGTTAATTTATTTGCTGAGTTAACTTTCCATATTCATTTGAAATTTGATCAAAAGATGTATAAAACTTTTGCTTTAGATAAAAAAACCCCAAAACACAAAACATTGTTATAAATAGTATTTCAACACAACATGTGTTTCAGCATTTTCTTCAGGCCTATTGCTAGAATATTCTATTGCACTAATTACACACATACTATAGGGTAAAGCCTGTGATATCATCCACTGACATCCACTAGATTCAAGAAGGACAAAGTAAATGAAAACAAAAACACATCTAAAATATATATAAAAGAATTCTGATATATTTCTTTGATATATTTCTTGATATATTTCCTACAAAGTCCTCCTCTTGACTGTCCCTTTCTTTATTCCCTTAAGATAAAAATTCATACTGATTTAAACATTTAAAAGATGGATTTTATTAATGAGTAATATTAGCAATAAATGGGGAAAAAATAAGAAAATTTCCATAAATTCGCTTGTAAAAACCCGTAAACTTACATTATGAACTAATTAATAGTTTTGGGAAGGCCTATTTTCTCAGATGTATTATTTATTAGCTTCATGACTAATACTGGTGACACACGTTTATAGTTAATTGTTCATCTGAGTGAAGGCTGAATTCATTTCATTTATAAAAATAACGACCAAAAGTATGTTGTTAAGAACATATCAAACGACAGTTTTGATAATTTGGAAAAATCTGTGAAATGGATGCTTTAAGTTAATAAATTGTTTACTTTAGCATATCTACTATTGTAGGCCACCACGGCAAGAGCAGTTGATAGTTAATTCTTATGGCAAAATCCTTCTCATTTTAATAATGTGCCTCAAACAAGAATTATGAAAAGGCCTATTACCTTCAATTATTAATTTCTAGAAATAATAGATTTCACATACTCACCCCTTTATCTCCTCTTGCTTTAGAATTGAATTTCACTGTTTTTAATCGGGCTCGTTCTTTCTTCTCAACCCTGGCAAAGCACAGATTATTTTTTAAGTATAATAAACATATCTAAAGCTCTAACTAGAAATCATCAGAACTGAGACTTTAATATGGAGCATTTTTATATTCTAAAGCCTTCAGAAGTCATCTGAATCCCATAATTTATAAGAAATTATGAGAAATGAAATACAGGGCTCATTTTATTATGAAACAAAACCACTTGTGAAATATCAAAATACAGTACAAGTATGTGTACTTATATATGCACTCTACTCCATAATTACACTGAAATTATGAAGCACCACTTCTGAGTTTAGCTATTTTCCAGGTTTCCATTTGTTCTATTGTTTAAATGTTATATTAGCATGGAACACATATGCTAAAAACTCAGTGTTACAGAGAAAGCAGATGGGGTAAAATATTAACTGATGAAAGTAGGTGAAGGATATGTGGGTGTTCTAAGTACTATTCTTGCATTTCTCTTATTTTTCTATAGCTCTGAAATTTTTGAAAATAAAAAGGAGGGAAATAAAAAAAATTAAGCTTAATTCCAATGATATATTTGTGTAAATACATAAAGTAACCAATCATAGTGTACGAAATAGAGGGTTTTTTAAGAAAATATTTATGTATTTATTTGGCTGTGCTGGGTCTTAGTTGAGGCACGCAGGATCTTTGTTGCGACATGCAGTATCTTTTAGTTGTGGCATGTGGGATCTTTAGTTGTGGCATGTGGGATCTTTAGTTGTGGCAAGCAGAATCTTTTAGTTGCGGCATGCAGAATCTTCAGTTGCGGCATGTGGGATCTTTAGTTGTAGCATGCAGGATCTTTAGTTGCGGCATGCAAACTCTTAGTTGCGGCATGTGGGATCCAGCTCCCTGACCGGGGATCGAACCCAGGCCCCCTATTTTGGGAGTGCAGAGTCTTAGCCACTGGACCACCAGGGAAGTCCCCAAAATAGAGTTTTAAAGTATCTTTGGGAGGATACAGAAGAACTGGTAACCTTAGTTATCCCTAAGAAGGTGAAATGGGTGCTTGGGGAACAGGGTTAAGAGACAGCCTGTATAGCTTTTAAATCTTTTCAATTTTAAACCTTGTTAAAAATGTTACCTTCGAAATAAGCAAGCAAACAAAACTACAACAAATGTACCATCTACAATCGTGTAGATTGTTAACACCAATATGAATCGTGCAAAATTTCATATAAATTAAGCTTTACAAATCCTTGATTTCAACATAGCAATTATATTAGTATATAGCAGAAAAACGTACCGAAACAGCCTATGAATAAATGCATATCTTTATTTTTTATTATCTAGCTATACAGTTTTACCATGGGTACAGAAGAACCCTAGCAGTCATGGATTTAAAACTTGCTTTTTCTATTCCAGAGCAATCCTGAGGGTCCATGATATGAATAATTAATTTATAATTCTGCCTAGGCACTTACTGAGGGCACTGAAAAACTAACATTTAGTGAGGTAAACATTTACAACTCAAAATGGCTTTGTTTTCTAATCATTATCTTGCTCGCTAAATAGTTGAGTGACTTCAATTGTGTTTATTTGTCAACACTGTTTCCAAAAGAAAGCTAAGAACTGTAGGAACTACAATTCCTTGTGCTATTATTAGACATAAAGAGGTCTAAGAAAGATATCATTCTATTTAAGAAAATACAAGTTTAGAATACACTGAAGAATGAAATGGCATAATTGGTTGTGATTTCATACTGCATTTTATGGAAGGAAAATTATATTCTATAATATTATTCATGAATTTGGGGATCTGTAGAGGTCTCAAGGTATATCTCATCTCTTTTATCACTTCTGGCTTCAAAATCCAACCTCACAGAATTTTTATACACAAAATGAAAAATATCTCTTTCCACCAAAGTCAGCTGTATTTCTCATTTGTTGCAAGCACATGTAAAACCTTTGCAAGATATAAGACTCCAAGGGATAAAGACAATTTTTAGGAACTCTGACCTTGATATTTAAGATGTGAGGTTTCAACTGACTCAACAAGGCACAGTGGAAGCATTTCTGGATTTAAAGTATACTACATTCTATTCCAGGAAAAAAGTTATGCAGCTGAGGGCTGCATTGCTAAAAGAGGAGTTGCCACCAAATGTAAGATCCAGCCAAATAGTTGGATCTTGCTAAAAATATGGATCTAGCCAACAACAGTCATAAATTCCAAAACCACAATTACAAACCTAGGCAATATTTTAACATTTCTACTCTTCAATGTCTAAAAACAGGTGTACAAATATAGATAAGGTAGAGAGGATTATAAACAGGCATATGATTTGGCTTAAGTATCGATTTTAGAGACTCTTAACAAAATAAGTATAAGTCCAACTTATTAATAAGAAAAGAACAAGTTTATTACGTCATAAGCTTGACTTGAAGTGAATTAACTGGCTATAATAAACATTAATGTTTCATTGACAATTTTTACTGGCTATCTTAAAACTTTTAAGTTTTAGGCAATGATTTGGATGAATCAGATCTCATAAATAAGCTCTTTTGAGGAAATTATGAACTGATGTTTTAATACCTTTCCCATAGAAGTAGACACTGAATAGCATTTCATTGACCTTAGAGGGGGTTCTAAATTGGGATCACCCTTTTCAAAGACAATCTGCACTTAACCACTTTTGCCACTAGGTGGTAAGTATGTACCAGTGAGTGAATCACTACAATAAACAGTTAAAAGCAAAGAGGAAAGAGCAGTGAATGAATGGATACTTTTAAATTAAACAAGAAAACAGAGATGTGAAACACATTCTTAGATATTTCTAAAAATTTTGCATTTAGTTAAAATGCTTTCATTTTTTAAGTCTAGAGGAGGCAATTCACACAATCAAAACCCCTGGAAATTTAGGTTTTAACACCATCTACATGGGAAAACTACAGAGGCTTTTAACTCTCTCTCCCTCCACTGGTATAGATATATGGCACAGTGACTTAAAATATACTCATTTTGTTTTTAGCAACCAGTAGGAGCTTTAGAGAAATTTCTATTTGGGGGCATCATATTCTCTTACTATGTCATTGGTTACAGTATAAGGTGAATAAAATTAAATGGTTGTGAAACACAATATATAAAACCGAGCATAAAATCACCACTTCAGTAAAAGAAAATTAAAGAAACAGCAATTATTTATGTTGTCCAATTTTCAAGTGGTAAGACTGTAACAGACTTATATTTACCTGCGTTTACTGGGAATCACCCCAACTTCATCACTTTCACCATCTGGTGTAACCTGCCTGGCCTGCCACCATTCGTCATCAGAAGCATTAATAACATGGAGGATATCTCCAAATTTGAAGTTCAATCCCTGACTAGGAAGGCCACTGTCTTTAGTCTTGTCATAATCAAAAAGGGCCCTAGATTAAGAAGAAAAAAGTCCATAATTATTTCTTATAATGATATTATGAATATTAAATAAACAGGATCCTAAAAATATATATATAATCTGGGTAGATAATTAAACAATGTACCATGATAGGCAGAATAATGCCAAGCTCAATTTTGCGCTATATTATTGGGTTGACCAAAAAGTTTGTTCAGGCTTTTCCGTGAGATGTTACAGAAAAGCCCGAACGAACTTTTCGGCCAACCCAATACAAGAAGACAATGAGACTAAAAAGAAACAGCAAAATTAACTTGTTATGTTAATAGATATACTACCTTATTTCTCTCAATACTGTATGAGAAATTAAAAAAAATACTTTTAGTACAATCCAGTGGCAACCTGTATTGAATTCTAAAATGAAGACAAATCTGGTCAGTTGTTCTAAATTAATAAAGTAAATATTAAAAGAGACTCTTCTCTTTATTTTGACTAGACACACTTGGGTAAACAAATTCCCTGATTGATCTGATTCATCATTTGTGGACTTTAAGACTAGATCAACAGAGTGATTATTTTTCCAGTTAACTATTCCTTTCATTTGTTCATAAAACTATAATTAATAGGGTTTCCAGAGTCAATAACAATGATGAAAACTAACTACAGATGACGATATGATGACTTTAACAGCTGCCAACCATTTTGGAAAAAATACTGTATCAATTTAATATAGTAATTGCAAAATGTCAGGTATATTTTAAAATTTGATAACAAGAAAATTGTGTCCTGATACTTAATTAGTGTACAATATTTAAACAAATTAAATTCTTTTTCTTTAACATCTTTATTGGAGTATAATTGCTTTAGAATGGTGACAAATTAAATTCTTACATTCAAAAAACCTCTAACAAGAGTACAGGAAGGATCCCAAGAATTACATTTATAATACAATTTATTCATTCCTTTGTCCTAATTTGGCAATGGGAAATTAGGATACAAATCATATTCCTTTTCATGCTACCCAACTTTTAAGACTCTATCTCTTGAAGTAAAACTGAAGAGGGGTGAAATGATTTGATGGCTAAATGAATTAACTAGTTAATGGTTTTCAAATGTGTTCTTTCAAGACTTTTCAGTGGTTAACAGTGTGAAGGAAGTAGGTGAGAATCAAAAGTGGGAAGGTTTACTTAAACATATATTAAAACATATCCAATACATTGGATTTTATTTGAAGAAAGAATTCTACAACTGTAAGATAAAGATTATAAATGATATAAATGCGAAGTCATTACTTCAATAAATTCTGAATACTAAGGAAATGTCTTTCTACTGGAAAAATATAGTTAACTTCAAATAATACAAAGGTTTGATATAGTTAGTAATTTACTAAATATTCATTTAAAAAGGTAATTAAGTAGATATGGCAAAGATACAGATGACAAAGATGATGAAGATACAAATAAACAGAATATAAAATAGCAAATAAAGTACCTTAAGAGGTAGAACAAATGCCACAGGATATTCAGAAAAGGGAAAATACTACATCTCAACATTTTTATTATCATAAATTAATCTTTTGAATTACAAAATCAACACAACTATATTACCGATGAGCAACGAAGAAATCACTCACAATCTCTACTCCCTATGTTAGCACTTAAACTTTGTCTTTTAGTACTCTGATTAATAAAAAAAAGCAACTCATGGAATACTTATTTGAGCTATTAATCATAAGAATATAATGAACACCTGTTAATCTACTCTCCAACCTAAGACTATACACAAAACTTTTATCAGTAACTTATTTTCACCTATGTATTTTTCCCCTTGATCCTGTTTCCCTCAGATTAAGAGTTAAGCACTATTAGAAGGTAATCACCGTTCCGAATACAGTGTTTATTATTTCCTTGCTCCTTACCCCTTTTTTGTTGGTTTGGTTTTATCACACACATATGGATGACTAAGTAATTATGTATGATTTTACCTGTTTCAGAGCTTTATAAAAAGGTACCATAGTGTATGTAGTCATTGGTAGCCTTAACTTTATTTTTACTTTTGAAATTAAAAATACATTTACTAAAAAGAACCATAAGACTTCTGGTTAACTATGGCAGATTGGCTACATGTATCTATAGGCATACCTCATTTTATTGTGCTTTACCTTATTGCACTTGCCAGATATTGTGGTTTGTTTTTTTTTTACAAATTGAAGGTTTTGTGGCAACCCTGTGTTGGGACGGCATAACCCCGTGGTAATCCCAAGTCTATTGGTATCATTTTTACGACATTTGCTCACTTCATGTCTCTATGTCACATTTTGGTAATTCTCCCAATATTTCAAACTTTTTCATTATTATTATATTTATTATGGTGATCTGTGATCGTTAACGTTACTATTGTAATCATTTCGGTGCATCACAAACCATGCTCTTATAAGATGGTAACTTAATTGATAAATGTGTGTGTTCTGACTGCTCTACCAACTGGCCCTTCCCCATCTCCCTCCCATCTCCTTGGGACTCCCTATTCCTTGAGACACAACAATATTGAAATTAGGCCAATTAATAGCCCTACAATGGCCTCTAAATGTTCACATGAAAGGAAGAGTTACAGGTCTCTCACTTTAAATCAGCTAGAAATGGTTAAGCTTAGTGAGGAAGGCATGTTGAAAGCCAAGATAGGCCAAAAACTAGGCTTCTTGCATCAAACGGTTAGCTAAGTAGAAAAAAATTGAAAGTGCTACTTGAGTAAACACAGGAATAATAAGAAAGTGAAACAGCCTTACTGCTGATACTGAGAAAGTTTTAGTGGTCTGGATAGAAGATCAAACCAGCCACAACATTCCTTTAAGCCAAAGTGTAATCCAGAGTAAGGCCCAAACTCTCTTCAATTCCATGAAGGCTGAGAGAGGTGAGGAAGCTGCAGAAAAGTTCGAAGCTAGCAGAGGTTGGTTCATAAGGTTTCAGGAAAGAAGCCATCTCCGTTAACATAGAAGTGCAAGGTAAAGCAGCAAGTGCTGATGTAGAAGCTGCAACAAGTTATCCAGAAGATCTAAATAAGTAATGAAGGTGGTTACACTAAACAACAGATTTTTGATGTGGACAAAACAGCCTTATATTGGAAGAAGATGCCATCTAGAACTTTCATAGTTAGAGAGGAGTCAACGCCGGGCTTCCAAGCTTCAAAGGGCAGGCTGACTCTCTTGTTAGGGGCTAATGCAGCTGGTGAGTTTAAGTTAGGCCAATGCTCATTTACCATTCTGAAAATCCTACGGCTCTTAAGAATTATGCTAAATCTACTCTGCCTGTGCTATAGAAATGAAACAACAAAGCCTGGATGACACCACATTTGTTTACAACATGGTTTACTGAATATTTTAAGCACACTGTTGAGACCTACTGCTCAAAAAAATTTTTTTCTTTCAAAATATTACTGCTCATTGACAATGTACCTGGTCACCCAAGAGCTTTGATGGAAGTGTAAAATGAGATTAATGCTGTTTTCATGCCTGCTAAGACAACTTTCATTCTGTAGCCCATGTTTGACTTTCAAGACTTACTAGTTATGATAGTGATTCCTCTGATGGATCTGGACAAAGTAAATTGAAAACCTCCCATAAAGGATTCACCATTCTAGATGCCATTAAGAACATTGGTGATTCATGGAAGAGGTCAAAATATCAATATTAACAGGAGTTTGCAAGAAGTTGATTCCAATCCTCACTGATGACTTTGAGGGGTTTGAGACCTCAGCAGAGGAAGTAACTACAGATGTGAACCCACTCCTGGTGAAGATGCTGTGAAGATTATTGAAATGACAACAAGGGATGGAAATATTACATCAACTTAGTTGATAAAGCAGCGGCAGGATCTGAGAGAGCTGAGTGCAATTTTGAAAGAAGTTGACTGTGGGTAAAATGCTGTCAAATAGCGTTGCATGCTCCAGAGAAACCGTTCATGAACGGAAGAATCAGTCAGTTTGCAAACTTCACTGGTGTCTTATTTTTAGGAAACTGCCACAGCCACCCCAACCTCCAGCAACACCACCCTGATCAGTCAGCAGTCATCAATATGGAGGCAGGACCATCCATCAGCAAAAAAAAACTATGACTTGCATAAGGCTCATTGATGGTTAGCATTTTTAGCAATAAAATATTTTTAAATTGAGGTATGTATTTTTTTTAAAGACATAATTCTATTGCACATTTAACAGATGACAGTATAGTGTAAACATAACTTTTATATACACTGGGAAACCAAAAAATTCGTGACTCGCTTTATTGTGATATTCACCGTATTGCAGTGGTCTGGAACTAAACCTGCAAAATCTCTGAGGTAATGCTTGTATTTCCTTTCCATCCTGAAACTCACTAAAATGATGACAACACCACCACCACCACCAAAAACAAATACAAAAGAGAGATGACAAGAAGGAGGAAAGAGAGTTTAACATGGTTTTGGATGACGGTAAATTTAGCAGAGCAGAGGAAGCTCTAAATGGGGTGCCTGAAGAGAAGGATATTGAAACAAGATTTACTCCACAAGACCCTAGAAATGCTCACAAATTAGAGGTGTACACTATCCAGGTAGGCAGAGATAAATTACTGCCGTGAAAACAGAAGAACTGGTGGAAATTACTATAGAAATTAAATGTTACTCAAATGAAGAATACTTTATTATAAAAAGATACAGGTAAACAGAAGTGTTGGATGGTATGACATATCAAGCTACACTAGTCACCCAGTAAAATATCAACTTAAAAAATTTTCTGGTTTGTATTTATTTTGTCTTCCTTTATCATACTATTATTATTCAAGAGGTTATATAACTTTCATTAATAAAATTATAATAATATTCCAACACCTGAAAGACACACTATCAGGAAATCAATCATAAAAAAACATTTCCTTGGTTTGCAATACACTTTTCTATAGTAAAACTAAGTCATGGTGAAAAACCTGAAAGAATCTGCATGCATGCATAAAGACTGCAATAATTAGAAATTCAAAAAATTTACCTGACATAGAGGGATCGCTTCTGGCTAGTTCGAAGAGAACCTGAACCTGAACTAATGCTACTATTCATCATCTGCTCCCGTAAGTCATGTATTTTGGCTTCAAAACGACTGTATTCTGATGGAAGAAAAAAAGAGAAATAAATTCATATTTTATATTCTAAAAAAATAGTTACTTGAAGATAAAGTATTAAATATGTAAGCTGTCTTATAATTGATTAAATGTGGTCAGAACCTTAGAAGAGTAATCTATACAAGATTTTGCCCAATATGCAAATTTTAAAACTTAACAATCTCTAAGTGTACCATGAATTAGAACTGGTTGAAAATAGTATTTTCAGTATGCTATTTTAAAGTTCGTATCACATTTAATAAAAGACAATTTCCATGCATCAAATAGCAGTATCAATTTTACTGTCGAATTTAACTGTAAATTTTAAAAAGTAGGATTTATTCTAATTTTTATACTTAAAAAAAGCCTAAAATAATTTATACTAGATGCTTTGTTTACTGATTTTTTTCTGTGAAGAAGTCAGCTAATCCTATATTTTCGAATTATAGAACTTGTGCAGGGTCAATAATATGCGAAAAATATGCCTTAATAAGTTAATAAATGAAATTAAATTTACTTCAACTCATTTTATAATTTATAAATTTTCAAAATGCTAAAATAAGATGCACAAAAGCAATCTGAAGGAATAAACATTTTATTTAAGATACTTTTTATACAAAAACAAGTATGATTTTGAAGATGGACTATTTTAAACTATATCATACATTAAAAGCTACAAAACCTATTAATAACAAAAAGTTTAAGCACTTTTTCAAAAATACTGCAATTACACGGTTATACACACTTATACCTTTTTCTCTATTTACAATAAACAACTAACAGACAAGTCAGATTCCATTAGATTTTCTTATAAAACCAGTCTTATAGCAAGAGCAAGTATCTTGTCTGGAGCGTGTGTAGTTTAAGGAGACAGAGTAAGAGTAAACATGATTATTGCTGAGTTACTCTTCCTTTCACCACAGTCATCAAGCTTGTTTTCTGGATACCAAGATTAAGGAACTGAAGCAACAATTCATCAAAAAACTCAGAAATATTTAAATGCTCACAATAATATGTAATAAAATATTTTTTATTGTCCTTTAAAAATATAAAATTTAAAGTATAAACATTAGTAGACTGATTGGTAAAAATGAATCCTTGACAATTCAACAATTATCAACTCATGGCAAATCTTTAGTCTATGTAGACACAGCTAAGATACAGACAGATCAATGGATGAAGATAAAGATTAAAAATATGAAGTGAATCCTTAGTTTATACTGGTTCTTCTAATTAAAAATTAGGGCCATTAGGTTTTTACTTAATCTCTTCTTACTTTATATGCTTCCTTGCATATGAAGAATCCTGGTTCTCCAGACACTGGGGATAACAGAATTAGAGGACCCATCATGACTTACTTGTTTTAACCCATATTATATTCACAACAGTCTTAAAATAACACCAAAACTAAAACCATGACATGATTACTAAAAACAATTAACTACCTTTCCTAGTTCTTTTTATCTTTGGAGTATGGCCTATTAGGAATATACAGTTGAATACTGTTTTAAAGTCACTGGGAATAGTTCCTTCCTAGGTGTTAAGGCTGCCACCTGGATATACATCCAGGTTCATTTGTTCATTTTAATTTTCAACTTCAATTTTTAGGGGTTGCTTTTTACATTTTTCATTGTTTTTATAGGCAGGTAAAACAGTTCCAAAGTCAAATCTATAAAACAAGGATATCAAACAAGAATATCCCTCTCTCCCTACCCTACTCTGTCCTCGTCATTATAAACATTTAAAGAAATGTTTATCCTTCCACTTTTAATAATATAAGTAAACATATATGTAACATACAAATGTTTACACTTATTCTATATTATTTTAATATATGTATATTTAAACTATACATATATTTTATATGTATATGTACACACACATATATGTATTGTTCCTCCTTCTTTAATAAACAGTAACATATACATTTCTCCACATTGCTTATTTTATTTAATAATAAGTAGTCTTATTGCAGTAATAGTAAGAATGCTCCATAGCAGCATATACAGACGTCCCTCATTCTTTTTTTATAGCTATATGGTTCTTTTATTTCTAACCTCTATCTCTTTGTTACAACAAGATACTATATAGGGTTAGATTTTGCTTTACTAGCAAATCTGAAAATTGTTTTCTTGTAACAATTAAGGTGAATTAAATTTTGATATAATTGAAGTTGTGTAATCTCCAGTTCTATTCATTCTATTTTATGTTTTATATTTTATGTTCATATGTTGAATATATATATATATATATATATATATATATATATATATATATATATATATATATATATATATATATGACTTTTATACACATAGCTTGTGGCAGATTATATATTCCAAAGATGCCTGGCATCCCACATGTTCTTGTACTATGTGACCTTGCCATTCCTCGAACAAGAGGTGGAGTCTAATCCCCTTCTTGAATTTGGGCTGGTCTTATGACTCAATTGTAAGCAAGTGAATGTGGTAGAAACGATCATATGTGACTTTCTAGGTTACATCAGAAGAGTCCATGGAACATTTGCCTGGTTCTTATGGGATGCTTGACCTGGAGGAAGCCAGACACCATGTGAGAAGTCCAACTACTCTCAAAGCACCACTCTTCAGAGCTCATGTGATAGTTCTCTGAGCCCAAACTTCTAGCTGGTGCCAACAAAGTCCCAAGACAAGGGGAGTGAAGCCATTTTGGACCTTCCAAAGCAGCTCACCCATCAGCTGAATCCCATTAAGTGACCTCGGTCTATGCCACAAGGACCATCCAAGCCAAAATTCTGGCTGAATTCCTAACATAGTGAATCCATAAAATGATTGTTGTTTTAATCCACTGAGCTTTAGGGGTGGTTATGAAGTAATAGTAACTGGAACACAGTTTCACTGTGCAGTCTATTTGTTCATATATCTATACACACACACATACACACACACACAAGGACAAGCCTTCCTAAATTTATTTATATATATATACACATATATATACACGCACACACGCACATTAGATTCCTAAACAGGGGATCATATTATATGAATATATAAAATATTTATATAATATTTATATTTTAATAAATATGTTTATAAAACACATAAAAATTTATATATACTTAATAAAATATATTTAAATAAAATTTAAATATTTATAAAAGTAAATATATAAATATAAAATTAGGAAGTTTTATTCTGTTGTTCTAATGATAACTCTTGGTTTGGCTTTCGGCCCCCTACTATGAGCAATCGCCCCAGATCTAATTTGAAATATTATCCTTTTATATTAATAACTTCAAAGCAATCAGAAAGTTTATTCTATTTTTTTTATCCTGCTGCGTTGGGTCTTCATTGCTGCATGCAGGCTTTCTCTAGTTGCGGCGAGGGGGGGCTACTCTTCGTTGCAGTGTGCGGGTTTCTCTTGTTGCAGAGCATGGGCTCTAGGTGCACGGGCTTCAGTAGTTGTGGCTTGCAGGCTCTAGAGCGCAGGCTCAGTAGCTCCGCGGCATGTGGGATCCTCCCGGACCAGGGCTTGAACCCGTGTCCCCTGCATTGGCAGCTGGATTCTTAACTACTGCACCACCAGGGAAGTCCTTCTATTTTCACATTATCTACAATTCTACGCCCATTTTCTGATAACTGAATTTTTTCCAAATTGTCATAGCATACAGTTTTTTCATATTATACATTCTTTCCCTTATAACTATCTTAATTACTAACACGAGTCTTTATGTCAGCATCTCTTCCATTTTTGGTGTCTGAAGTTTGTTCTTTCTCCTCAGGAAGGGTTATGTGAACAATATCATCCTAATTCTTTGTTGATACATTTGATTGCAGTCTTTATATTTCAAGCCTGTTTGAGTCACAGTTTCTTTCTTTGATTCTTAAGTATGTTGACTCCATTGTCTCTTATAAACGATGGCTGATGAAGTTCTGATGACAACCTCATTTTCTTTTCTTTAAAAAACATTTTTTGGGGGCCTGGAATTTCACCAAATTTTTTTCTCTTAATTCCAATAATTTTATTAGAATGTTTCTCAGTGATGGTTATTACCTTAGGTACCTGGATTGTCCTTTCAATATGTAGCTTAAATTATTATTATTTTTAATTTTAGAAAAGTTTTCTTGTTTATATATTTTTATTATTTGTTTTGTTGTACTGTTTTGGTTTTTTCCTATGAGACTCCTATTATATGCATGTTGAATATTCTCTGCCTACTTTCTACATCTGTCACTCTCAAACCCTTTCTTATTCTTTTTTAAAAATTAATATATTTTTAAAGATTGAAGCAATCACAAACTTTTTCCTGAACCATTTCAGAGTAACATGTTACTCTGATGTCACTCTTGAATTCTCAGTGTGTAATGCTTACAAATAAAGATATTTTCTTATACAACCACAAAACCATCAAAATCAAGAAAGTAATGTTAATACATTACTACATCTAATGCTCACATCCCACTGAAGTTTCCCCAATAATGTCCTTAATAGCAAAAGGATCCATTTCGAAATCATGAGTTATATCAGAGCATATAGGCATTAAAATTGTCATACTTTTAAAGTCTCCTCCAGTCAGAGCAGTTTCTCAGTCTCTCCTTGACCTTGTAATCTTGCTACTGTTGAAAATTAGAGGCCAATTATTTTGTAGAATGTCTCTTTAGATACGTCTGATGTTCCCACATGATTAGTCCTGCAACTTTGGCAGGAATGTCACAGAAGAGATGTATGTTCTTTTCAATGCACCCTACCAGGTGGTATACATTTTTGATTTGTCCCATTACTGATGCTATAAACTTTCAGCACTTGATGAAGGTTGTGTCTGCCAGGTCTCTCTACTGCAAAATTACTCTTTTTTCCATTTGCAAATAGCAAGTTATTGAAACCATGTACACATCTCCATTCTCATCAAACTTTCAATTAATTCATTTATTTATATTAGTAAAGACCCATGATATCTTAGTTTATTCAGTGGATTACTATCAGGTATTATTATCATCAATTTGATGTTCAAATTGTTCCCAATTTGGCCAGTGGGAACCCTTTCAAATTGGATTATGTGCCCTTTGACATGCCTCCATCATTCCTTGAGCACTTCCTTGCTTTCTGGCATAAAATATTACAGAGTAATCTGTAATATTTCCCTGCCCCACTCCTGGAACAGGCCATTTATCCAAACAGCCTTGGTAATTTAGATGGGGAATAGTATTTAGAAGCTAAGATGAGGCTTAGGTGTGCTCATTGCTACTGCGGTGGCACTGAGCCCAGGCCTTCTCAGTGGATAGAGCCAGGGAATTACATATATATATGTAAAATAGATACACATTTATAACTATAGGTTTATATTATGTAAACTGAAAACAATATGTTCATAAAAATTTCTCCAATTCTAATCTAATAATATATGGTCTATATTTAGTTTTCTCCCTTTCAATATTTATAACTCTCTTCTCCAACATTGAAAATCACAGACAACATTACCCTTAAAATATATATTCATTCGATCAATCTCTCTGTATGTAACTAGCCTTCTGCTTCTAGTACCATCTACTTTCCAGACTGGGCTCTGACCAGTCCCATGTGTAACCATCTCACTCTGCTCAGGCTCCAACTCCTCACACCAGGAAGTTGCCTGTGTGGAAGCCCTCATCATGGTTAAGTCCTAACGGTTTACCATAGATGTCCCCCACCTTCCCAGCCCTGCAATGCACATAATTACCTTGCTATGCTTCACCTAACGGCTTTAATACAAAATTGATCAGGATGTGGAAGGGAAAGAACTCTTTATTTTTGATTTTTAAAAATTCCTCTTTTAAATAACTATTGTGTGCTCCTTCGAGTTAAACTTAATTTTTGAAATAAAATTTTTCTTTATTTCTAATAATTTCCTGAGTTCTATTAACTCATTTATGTTGTTCTTCCATATATTCATCATTTTCCTTTAACTTGTTTTGCAATATTAGGTTATACTTTTCATTTGTTTTGTGGGCATGTCTTTCTGGCATACTTTCATTATAGAGACATTATTCTGATTCTTATTTTCATTTTTCAAATAGGTTTCCATTGGATTCAATCTTGATCCTTTTCTGTTGTTCATTTTTATGAGAAATTAGTTTTCCTGAACTTTTTTAGACAGGAGTATTGCATCAGGATGGCTTTTCTATCTCCACAGCTCTAGAACTCCCTTTTGCTGTCTACGTCAAGTGTTCAAAGATATATCTCATATACTGTGAGATCTCCTGGGCTTTCTTTCCCCCCACTCATCTGGACTTTCTATATCCTTTGGCTCTATTATCCTTATCCTGCTCAATTTGGATTTTATTCCTAGTAATTGTTCCTTGGTGTGGGGCTTTGAACTAAAAGGGAGCTATAGCTGGTTAATTATGTCATGAGGCTCAGACTGCTCCAGCTTCTTCACACCTTATTGCAGATCCCTTGCACTCACATGTAGATTGTACAAAAACCCTTATAGTTTCAGAGGCAGCTCTCAATAGATCCACTTCGTTTTTTAAATGAGTACAGATTGGCTTTTGGGCTTCTTCTACTGCTTCTCCAGGTACAGATGCTGATATCATGGGGTCTTACAGCTGTTGACAGCTTGTTTATACCTGCTTTTATATTGAGGTTCATGGGGATACCTTTTCATCTGGTTTTGCTATCTTAATTTTTTTCTGGGTGTGGGGAGTGGGGAGTTCTGGGCAATTCAGTTTTAAATCTATCTTGTTTTTTTTTTAGATTTGGATTTTTATTTATT
This sequence comes from Balaenoptera ricei, assembly GCF_028023285.1. Lineage (NCBI taxonomy): Eukaryota > Metazoa > Chordata > Mammalia > Artiodactyla > Balaenopteridae > Balaenoptera > Balaenoptera ricei. Next base: position 88,832,387 of record NC_082642.1, on the reverse strand, counting down.
TATTTATTTTTTAAACACCTTTATTGGAGTATAATTGCTTTACAGTGGTGTGTTAATTTCTGCTGTATAACAAAGTGAATCGGCTATACATATACATACGTCCCCATAACTCCTCCCTCTTGCGTCTCCCTCCCACCCTCCCTATCCCACCCGTCTAGGTGGACACAAAGCACCAAGCTGATCTCCCTGTGCTACGCAGCTGCTTCCCACTAGCGATCTATTTTACATTTGGTACTGTATATATGTCCATGCCACTCTTTCACTTCATCCAAGCCTACCTTTCCCCCTCCCCATGTCCTCAAATCCATTCTCTATGTCTGTGTCTTTATTCCTGTCCTGCCCCTAGGTTCTTTAGAACCATTTTTTTTTTTTTTTTAGATTCCATATATGTGTGTTAGCATACGGTATTTTTCTCTTTCTGACTAACTTCACTCTGTATGACAGACTCTAGGTCCATCCACCTCACTACAAATAACTCAATTTCGTTCCTTTTATGGCTGAGTAATATTCCATTGTATATATGTGCCACACCTTCTTTATCCATTCATCTGTCGATGGACACTAAGGTTGCTTCCATGTCCTGGCTATTGTAAATAGAGCTGCAATGAACATTGGGGTACATGACTCTTTTTGAATTATGGTTTTCTCAGGGTATATGCCCAGCAGTGGGATTGCTGGGTCATATGGTAGTTCTATTTTTAGTTTTTTAAGTAACCTCCATAGTGGTGTATCAATTTACATTCCCACCAACAGTGCAAGAGGGTTCCATTTTCTCCACACCCTCTCCAGCATTTGTTTGTAGATTTTTTGATGACGGCCATTCTGACTGGTGTGAGCCGATACCTCATTGTAGTTTTGATTTGCATTTCTCTAATGATTAGTGATGTTATCCTTTCATGTGTTTGTTGGCAATCTGTATGTCTTCTTTGGAGAAATGTCTGTTTAGGTCTTCTGTCCATTTTTGGATTGAGATGTTTGCTTTGTTGATATTGAGCTGCATGAGCTGCTTGTAAATTTTGGAGATTAATCCTCTGTCAGTTGCTTCATTTGCAAATATTTTCTCCCATTCTGAGGGTTGTCTTTTCATTTTGTTTATGGTTTCCTTTGCTATGCAAAAGCTTTTAAGTTTCATTAGGTCCCATTTATTTTTGATTTTATTTCCAGTTCTCTAGGAGGTGGGTCAAAAAGGATCTTGCTGTGATTTATGTCATAGAGTGCTCTTCTGCCTATGTTTTCCTCTAAGAGTTTTATAGTGTCTGGCCTTACATTTAGGTCTTTAATCCATTTTGAGTTTATTTTTGTGTATGGTGTTAGGGTGTGTTCTAATTTCATTCTTTTACATGTGGCTATCCAGTTTTTCCAGCACTGGGAAAGAGGCTGTCTTTTCTCCATTGTATATTCTTGCCTCCTGTATCAAAGATAAGGTGACCATGTATGTGTGGGTTTATCTCTGGGCTTTCTATCCTGTTCCATTGATCTATATTTCTGTTTTTGTGCCAGTGCCATACTGTCTTGATTACTGTAGCTTTTTAGTGTAGTCTGAAGTCTGGGAGCCTGATTCCTCCAGCTCAGTTTTTCTTTCTCAAGATTGCTTTGGCTATTCGGGGTCTTTTGTGTTTCCATACAAATTGTGAAATGTTTTGTTCTAGTTCTGTGAAAAATGCCATCGGTAGTTTGATAGGGATTGCACTGAATCTGTAGATTGTTTTGGGTAGCACAGTCATTTTCACAATGTTCATTCTTCCAATCCAAGAACATGGTATATCTCTCCATCTGTCTGTATCATCTTTAATTTCTTATGGTTTTCTGCATACAGGTCTTTTGTCTCCTTAGGTAGGTTTATTCCTAGGCATTTTATTCTTTTTGTTACAGTGGTAAATGGGAGTGTACCCTTAACTTCTCTTTCAGATTTTTCACCATTAGTGTATAGGAATGCAAGAGATTTCTGTGCATTAATTTTGTATCCTGCTACTTTACCACATTCATTGATTAGCTCTAGTAGTTTTCTGGTGGCATCTTTAGGATTCTCTATGTATAGTATCATGTCATCTGCACAGTGACAGTTTTACTTTTTCTTTTCTGATTTGGATTCCTTTTATTTTTCTTCTGATTGCTGTGGCTAAAACTTCCAAAACTATGTTGAATAATAGTGGTGAGAGTTGGCAACCTTGTCTTGTTCCTAATCTTAGTGGAAATGGTTTCAGTTTTTCAACACTGAGAACGATGCTGGCTGTGGTTTTGTCATATATGGCCTTTATTATGTTGAGGTAAATTCCTTCTATGCCTACTTTCTGGAGGGGTTTTATTATAAATGGGTGTTGAATTTTGTCGAAAGCTTTTTCTGCATCTATTGACAGCATCATATGGGTTTTCTCCTTCAATTTGTTAATACGGTTTATCACATTGATTGATTTGCGTATATTGAAGAATCCTTGCATTCCTGGGATAAATCCCACTCGATTATGGTGTATGATCCTTTTAATGTGCTGTTGGATTGTTTGCTAGAATTCTGTTGAGGATTTTTGCATCTATGTTCATCAGTGATATTGGCCTGAAGTTTTCTTTCTTTGTGACATCTTTGTCTGGTTTTGGTATCAGGGTGATGGCCTCGTAGAATGAGTTTGGGAGTGTTCCTCCCTCTGCTATATTTTGTAAGAGTTTGAGAAGGATAGGTGTTAGCTCTTCTCTAAATGTTTGGCAGAATTCACCTGTGAAGCCATCTGGTCCTGGGCTTTTGTTTGCTGGAAGACTTTTAATCACAGTTTCAATTTCAGTGCTTGTGACTGGTCTGTTTATATTTTCTATTTCTTCCTGGTCCAGTCTCGGAAGGTTGTGCTTTTCTAAGAATTTGTCCATTTCTTCCAGGTTGTCCATTTTATTGGCATATAGTTGCCTGTAGTAATCTCTCATGATCCTTTGTATTTCTGCAGCGTCAGTAGTTACTTCTCCTTTTCATTTCTAATTCTATTGATCTGAGTCTCCTCCCTTGTTTTCTTGATGAGTGTGGCTAATGGTTTATCAGTTTTGTTTATCTTCTCAAAGAACCAGCTTTTAGTTTTACTGATCTTTGCTATCGTTTCATTTCTTTTTCATTTATTTCTGATCTTATCTTTACGATTTCCTTCTCCTGCTAACTTTGGGGTCTTTTTGTTCTTCATTCTCTAATTGCTTTAGGTGTAAGGTTGGGTTGTGTATTTGAGATGTTTCTTGTTTCTTGAGGTAGGATTGTATTGCTATAAACTTCCCTCTTAGAAATGCTTTTGCTGCATCCCATAGGTTTTGGGTCATTGTGTTTTCATTGTCATTTGTTTCTAGGTATTTTTTGATTTCCTCTTTGACTTCTTCAGTGATCTCTTGCTTATTTAGTAGTGTATTGTTTAGCCTCCATGTGTTTGTATTTTTTACAGATTTTTTCCTGTAATTGATATGTAGTCTCATAGTGTTGTGGTCAGAAAAGATACTTGATACGATTTCAATTTTCTTAAATTTACCAAGGCTTGATTTGTGACCCAAGATATGATCTATCCTGGAGAATGTTCCATGAGCACTTGAGAAGAAAGTGTAACCTGCTGTTTTTGGATGGAATGTCCTATAAGTATTAATTAAGTCCATCTTGTTTAATGTATCATTTAAAACTTGAGTTTCCTTATTTTCATTTTGGATGATCTGTCCATTGGTGAAAGTGGGGTGTTAAAGTCCCCTACTATGATTGTGTTACTGTCAATTTCCCCTTTTATGGGCATTAGCATTTGCCTTATGTATTGAGGTGCTCCTATGTTGGGTGCATAAATATTTACAATTGTTATATCTTCTTCTTGGATTGATCCCTTGATGATTATGTAGTGTCCTTCTTTGTTTCTTGTAACAGTCTTCATTTTAAAGTCTATTTTGCCTGATATGAGAATTGCTACTCCAGCTTTCTTTTGATTTCCATTTGCATGGAATATCTTTTTCCATCCCCTCACTTTCAGTCTGAATGTGTCCCTAGGTCTGAAGTGGGTTTCTTGTAGACACCATATATACAGGTCTTGTTTTTGTATTCTTTCAGCCAGTCTATGTCTTTTGGTTGGAGCATTTAATCCATTTATGTTTTAGGTAGTTATCAATATGTATGTTCTTAATTGCCATTTTCTTAATTGTTTTGGGTTTGTTATTGTAGGTCTTTTCCTTCTCTTGTGTTTCCTGCCTAGAGAAGTTCCTTTAGCATTTGTTGTAAAGCTGGTTTGGTGGTGCTGTATTCTCTTAGCTTTTGCTTGTCTGTAAAGGTTTTAATTTCTCCATCGAATCTGAATGAGATCCTTGCTGGGTAGAGTAATCTTGGTTGTAGGTTTTTCCCTTTCATCACTTTAAATATGTCCTGTCACTCACTTCTGGCTTGCAGTTTCTGCTGAAAGATCAGCTGTTAACCTTACGGGATTCCCTTGTATGTTATTTGTTGCTTTTCCCTTGCTGCTTTTAATATTTCTTCTTTGTATTTAATTTTTGATAGTTTGATTAATATGTGCCTTGGTGTGTTTCTCCTTGGATTTATCCCGTATGGGACTCTCTGCGCTTCCTGGCCTTGACTATTTCCTTTCCCATATTACGGAAGTTTTCAACTAATAATCTCTTCAAATATTTTCTCAGTCCCTTTCTCTTTCTCTTCTTCTTCTGGGATCCCTATAATACGAAAGTTGGTGTGTTTAATGTTGTCCCAGAGGTCTCTGAGACTGTCCTCCGTTCTTTTCACTCTTTCTTCTTTATTCTGCTCTGTGGTAGTTATTTCCACTATTTTATCTTCCAGGTCATTTATCCGTTCTTCTGCCTCAGTTATTCTGCTATTGATTCCTTCTGGAGAATTTTTAACTTCATTTACTGTGTTGTTCATCATTGTTTGTTTGCTCTTTAGTTCTTCTGGGTCCTTGTTAAACGTTTCTTGTATTTTCTCCATTCAATTTTCAAGATGTTGGATCATGTTTACTATCATTACTCTGAATTCTTTCTCAGGTAGACTGCCTATTTCCTCTTCATTTGTTTGGTCTGGTGGGTTTTTACCTTGCTCCTTCATCTGCTGTGTGTTTCTCTGTCTTCTCATTTTGCTTAACTTACTGTGTTTGGGGTCTCCTTTTCACAGGCTGCAGGTTTGCAGTTCCCGTTGTTTTTGGTGTCTGCCCCCAGTGGCTAAGGTTGGTTCAGTGGGTTGTGTACAGTTTCTGGTGGAGGGGACTGGTGCCTGTCTTCTGGTGGATGAGGCTGGATCTTGTCTTTCTGGTGGGCAGGACCACATCCGGTGGTGTGTTTTGGGGTGTCTGTGACCTTATTATGATTTTAGGCAGCCTCTCTGCTAATGGGTGGGGTTGTGTTCCTGTCTTGCTAGTTGTTTGGCATAGGTTGTCCAGCACTGTAGCTTGCTGGTTGTTGAATGGAGCTGGGTCTTAGCGTTGAGATGGAGATCTCTGGGAGAGCTTTCGCCATTTGATATTACATGGAGCCGGGAGGTCTCTGGTCAGAGGCACAGGCCTGACACCCAGCTGGAGCACCAAGACCCTGTCAGCCACATGGCTGCTAGTGTTGGACGGTCTCCTGCAGAGGCAGGGGTTGGCTGTGTTTCACCGCGGGGACAAGAACACTGGCAGAAGTTCTGGGACGTACTCCTTGGCATGAGCCCTCCCAGAGTCCACCATTAGCCCCATCAAAGAGCCTGTCTAATTTTATTTTTAATAATGACCATGTTGGGACTTCCCTGGTGGCGCAGTGGTTAAGAATGCGCCTGCCAATGCGCAGAGGACACAGGTTCAAGCCCTGGTCCAGGAAGATCCCACATACCACGGAACAACTAAGCCCGTGCGCCACAACTACTGAGCCTGTGCTCTAGAGCCCACAAGCCACAACTACTGAGCCCACATGCCACAAGTACTGAAGCCCGCACCCTAGAGCCCATGCTCTGCAACAAGAGAAGCCACGGCAATGAGAAGCCCATGCACTGCAATGAGAGTAGCCCCCACTTGCCGCAACTAGAGGAAGTCTGTGCGCAGCAACGAAGACCCAACACGGCCAAAAATAAATAAATAAATTTATATATAAAAAAAATAATGACCATGTTTAACAACTAGTTTGCAAAATTCCTGAAAGTTCAACTGACCCTTGTAAGCCAGTACATCATTGCACTTATTCAAAAGTGACTTCTGTGATTCTTTAGTTCTCTGAGTTCCCAGTTTCCCTTCACTTTTTGTTTGATAATTCCTTACTGCCTTAGCAGCAGTTTGATGCTTTTAATAAGATGTTCATTGTATTTCACGTGCATTATTAGTTGTTTTCAGCCATTTTGCCAACTGAATTAACCAAAGTCCTAGTGATTTAAAATATTCTACATTTTAGAAATTTAAAAACTTTCTGTAAAAAGATCACATTACCTTATTTTATAGTGAGGCAAAAAATGTTCTTTCCTAAGAACTAAGTTAATACAAAGCAGTTACAGTCTCAGATAGTCAACATTTAAGATATTGGAGACCTAAATGCAATTCCTAATAATTTCTTAAATATGTGCCTTACTTATTTTGTTCACTCTGTTCAGATTTTCATATTTACGGTCTTTACTTACTGTTAATAATTCCTCATAACCATCTGTCTGTCTGTTCTGAACATACTTCAATACTTTCCTCAAAGTTACTTTTCCTTTAAGTCTTCCATTTCATTCACCTAGCTAAGATTCCCATCTTTTCCTTTTGTTTCAATCAATTCATACTTTCAGCTCTAACAATTTCTACCTTATACCCATCCTGTGTACCCTTTCTTATATTTTATTTTGGAGGAAGAGTCTCATTTCTTTTTTTCTGCTAAGTCATTTGCACCCTTCTTCTAGAAATTACACCACACCTCATTTCAGGAAAGCTACCATTGGAGAGAGCTAAAATGTTACCTAAGAGATAATCTCCACTAAGCATTTCAGAAATTCCTGAACCAAACTATATTTCCTGTCATGAAATATATTAGGGAGTCTCTGAACTATTGGCTGTAAGTTAAATAATATGTGTATGGTTTTAAGAGGAGAGAAAATGTTTAATAGCTAACTTTCTGCATTTTATTCCGTTTTCAACTTCTCATCTTAGTTTGCACCTCCACACTTCAAGTGAAAAGATGGAGGAAAGCAGAGGGCAGGAGAGTGGGGAGAAATTTCACCTCCCCCAATTTCTCTGAAACTCGCAATCCCAACTATGAAGAATAAAACTCATTTATACTTTATAATGAAATATATTAATTAAATACACAGTTAACATCTGAGAGCAACAAGTATCAGAGAATGGATATTATGACTGGTCTAGAAAAGAAAAATGGAAAGTTTCTGAGTAAGAAGTCAGGCTGGTTGTTTTAAGTAGTTAGGAAAGGGCAGAAAGGTATAGGAAGGAAAGTAAGATACTGAAAAAAATTAATTAGGAACCTGCTACAGAAAACCATGTTAAGAGATGACATATGTTTGCAAAGAAATGCCACTAATCCAATACAACTTCTCCATTCAGTCTCCAGACTCTCTTTGGTTGTTACCAAAAGTAATTATGAAAATAAAATGAGAAGATGGGTTAAAACTCCATCTCTGCAACTCAGATTTAAATTAAACCTTTGAAACACAGAAAAGTGGCTCTGGCCAAACCTCTCAGCTTTTCTAGACTTCAGTCACTTGAAGATTAGGGACAGTAACACCAATCTCAAAGATTTTTTTTCTTCTTACAAAAACGAAATAAAAATACCTCACAAGTTTAAGACATGTCCAATGGGAAACAGAACATACATTTAATATAAGTTTAATTCTTTCCCTTTGCTCTTTTTCCTTTATAATATCAATATAATTAATATTTTCTGAACCAAAAAATAAGGTCTGGAAGTTGGTATAGTATACTTGAGGAACACTGAGATAAAACATTTTTGAGTTTAGGGCTTTTCTGTGAAGGGAGGTAGCTTTAATGTGTAGTTGAGAGGTGTTCAAGGTGTGGGGACCACTTGGAACCCCAGAGTTGTCACAGAGATTATTTTACGCTGAAGACATCTGAGGTTCAACAAATGTAGAAAAAAGCCTTCTTAGAGCTTTCCTTATCTGACTAAAAGGAGCAACTTCTGGGAAATGAGGCTATTGTAAATCTCCTCTCTTGGGGAGCTTTATGGCCTTGAAGAAGACGGAAAGACCACTCATACTGTAGAGACAAACATTATCACAAACTTTCTCCTAAAAATGTACTTTTCTTTCCTTAAGAAACCTATTTATTTTTCCACAGAAGGCTTTTATCTCCACTTCCTTTTCCATACTATGTTAGGTAGGTAAGCCTTTAACTTTAATCATTTAATGAGCCAACTCCTTCTTTTGTTGGCTCTGTGTATGCAGGCAAAATAAAGTATTTTCTTCTGTTAATCTGTCTTCTGTCAGTTTAATTCATAGGCCCCAGCTACTGAAACTAAAAGGGTAGAGGAAAAGTTTTTCCTCCTCTACAAAGGGCTAGAATGAATCTTAATCACTTAACAGCTATGTAACTGGCAAGTTACTTAACCTTTTTGTGCCTTATTTTACTCAACTGTAATGTAAAAGGATGGTAAAAGTGCCTACTTTATAGGGCTTTATGGGAATTAAAAGAGCTAATAAATATAACATGGTTAGATGCCCGGCACACATTTTTTCCTATTATAGTCTATCACCCAGTCCATAGGAGAGTCTATAACTATAGACCAGGAACTATGTATCAAAATTTTGTAACTTCTGGATATGGAGCAAAAAACTAAAATAGTATTTCCAGTGCCCATGTTTGATTTCTGATTATAATTCCCCAGAATGATTAGTAGTAAAGCTCTAAAAACAAATTGTTGCTTGTCTTTGGAGTTAGCAAAACTGGGGGAGCTAGGAGTTAAAGTCATTCTAAATGTATTGTGGAGATTAATTTTTCATACTTAGAGCCTATGTCATAAAAGTTCAAAGTATACAGGCTGAAAAACTCATAACAGTATTTCATGGGAGACCAACAGGCAAGCTATAGATCCTAAAAGATAAAAACTTACTCTTACCAAAAAGTTTTCCTCTTCACTCTTTGTCTGTTTGTATGTATGTATATATGTCAGATTATCAATGAAGTAGAGAATCCCAATGGATTCGTCATTAATAAAGTGAAGATACTAACTGCAAGGAGATGACTGATTATCAGAGTATCAGGCAACTCCTTTTGTACTTTGTAAAACAGCCCCCTCACCAAGAAAGAAAATCTGACTCTTATCTACAATTTATATCCTTGGCCCTCACAGCAGTTAACACACTGATGACGTGGAATATGATTTTTAGAAAAAGTGCTGTACAACCAAAATACATTTGTTAAAACTACATAGTATTAAAACAAAACATAAAGCCATCGAGTCACTGCCTAATAAACAAACATAAGGTAAGTAGCAGTACAGCAAGGAGGACAGGTAAGTTTTTAAAGTACCCAAAAGATGCTTTTAAATTTTAACTCTCTTATCTTTGGTCTTCTGTTATTCTTTATGGAATGTCATTTCTTCTCTCTGCCCATCTAAAGACTACCCATTCTTCAGGTTTCCAGTTAAGCCCCAATTGTACTCTATGGCATTTTTTCCTCATACCTGGCAATATGATTTACCTCCTTTCGAATTCCTAAGGCAATGTTTGTTTTCTGTGCTCTATTGGTATTTACCTTGTGCTTATTAGGCAATGACACCATAGCTATGGTAAAAGAATATAGTATAAATCAATACTGCCAGACTAAACACTCATCAAAATATTCCCAGTGAAAAGTATCCAGATTTTGAAGGCAATAGACCTGGGACTGAAGCCTAGCTATTACTAGCTTTGTTATTTGACTCTATATCATCACTTGTATGTAGGGATATAGCTATGTGTTTCATAAGGCTCTAGAGCAAGGCTTAAATAAACAAAAAGCCAATAGGCACCTAAATAAACATACAATTATAAACTGTGTTAAGTTGTTTAAAGAAAAAAATGTCACAGTGCTATGACAAATGGAATTATGAGAAGGAGCCAATCATATAAAGAATAGGGGGAAAGAATATTCTAAGAACAAACAGAATGAACAGAGAATTAGGAAAATACCTGGTGTAATCAAGGGTCTGAAAGAAGGCGGCCTGTGTGGTTAGAGCTGAAGGAGCAAAGGAAGGAATAGAGGGCATGCAGTGAAGCCAAATGTATTGTGCTATGCTCAATCACACAGGGCCTTGCAGGCACTATTAAAGGCTTTGGATTTTATTCAGAGTATAATTGGAAGTGTTTTAAATAGAAAGTGATACAATCCAATCTTTGTATTTAAAAAGATCATTTTGGCTGATGAATGGATTGGAGAAAGTCAAGAAAGAAGTAAGAAAACTTGCTAGAGGTTATTAGAATAGGTAAGATATGGTAGTGGGTTTGGTAAGGGTAGTGGCCGAGACATAGAGGTTGAGAAAAGGGGAGGGAAGTCAAGGATGACTCCTCGCCTTCTGGCTTAACCATCAATGGCAGTGCCATTTACTGAGGGAGTAAAAGAATTGTTTCAGACATGCCCAGTTTTGAACATTAAAGAGATATACACCTGGAGAAATCAAACAGGACAAAAAGTCAGGTGTTTAGGAGATGTTTGGAAAAAAAGATATGTATACAAGAGTAATTAACATAAGGGTCTAACCTTGAAACATAGAAGATGTTTGCTAAATAGCAGCTACTTGAATAATCAACATACAATGCAAATTCTCCTTGATACAAAAATAGCTCCATCAAGATGAGAATAGTTTAAAGTTTTGAATACAACTAAAGAAAAAGTATCAATCAGAAAGATTCATACAGAAGTATAGAAACCACAAAAAAAGAGCAAAAGAAAAAAACAAAACAAAACAGAGTACAAGCACAGAAAAAGATAATCTGAAAGAGAGATTCCTAGGCCCACGCAATAACTATCCTAGGAAAAGGGTAGCCCACCCTTGACAACCATCGGTGGCAAGTATACCTACTGCATACGGGGGTACATTAGGCTTAGTTAAGAGTCACTAAACATAAAAATGGTAAAATTAACGATGCTTGTCCAGATCTATGCTCACCAAGCATAGAGCAGTTCTTCCTTTTATCAATCAATTTTTACCTCCTTATTAATAACTGAATATTTTTATTGGGTTCCAGAAGTTTCTTTTTTCTTTTCTAATTTTTTAACTCTTTATTTTATATTGGAGTATAGACAATTAACAATGTTGTGATAGTTTCAGGTGCACAGCAAAGGGACTCAGACATACATATACACGTATCCATTCTCCCGCAAACTCCCCTCCCATCCAGGCTGCCACATAACACTGAGCAGAGTTCCCTGTGCTATACAGTAGGGTCCTTGTTGGTTGTCCATTTTAAATATAGCAGTGTGTACATGTTGATCCCAAACTCCCTAACTATCCCTTCCCCTACTTCTTTCCCCCAGGTAACCATAAGTTCATTCTCTAAGTCTCTGAATCTGTTTCTGTTTTGTAAATAAGTTCATTTGTATCATTTCTTTTAGATTCCGTATATAAGGGATATTATACGATATTTCTCTTTCTCTGTCTGACTTACTTCACTCAGTATGACAATCTCTAGGTCCATCCATGTTGCTCCAAATGGCATTATTTCATTCTTTTTAATAGCTGAGTAATATTCCATTGTATATATGTACCACATCTTCTTTATCCATTCCTCTGTTGATGGACATTTAGGTTGTTTCCATGTCTTGGCTACTGTAAACAGTGCTGCAGTGAACACTGGGGTGCATGTATCCTTTCAGACCATGTTTTTCTCTGGATATATGCCCAGGAGTGGGACTGCAGGGTCATATGGTAGTTCTATTTTTACTTTTTTAAGGAACCTCTATACCGTTCTCCATATGGCTATACCAATTTACATTCCCACCAACAGTGTAGGAGGGTTCCCAACTCTCCATACCCTCTCCAGCATTTACTGTTTGTGGATTTTTTGATGATAGCCATTTTGACTGCCGTGAGGTGATATCTCACTGTAGTTTTGATTTGCATTTCTCTAATAATTAGTGATGTTGAACATCTTTTCATGTGCCTCTTGGCCATTTGTATGTCTCTGGAGAAATGTCTATGTAGGTCTTCTGCCCATTTTTTGATTGGGCTGTTTGTTTTGATGATATTAAGTCTCATGAGCTATTTGTAAATTTTGGAGACCAATCCCTTGTTGGTCACGTCATTTGCAAATATTTTCTCCCAATCTGTGGGTTGTGTTTTCATTTTGTTTATGGTTTCCTTTGCTGTGCAAAGAATTTTGAGTTTAATTAGGTCCCATTTGTTTATTTTCGTTTTTATTTCCATTATTCTGGGAGATGGCTCAAAAAAGATATTGCTGCGATTTATGTCAGAGCGTGTTCTGCCTATGTTTTCCTCTGGAGTTTTATAGGGTCCAGTCTCACGTTTAGGTCTTTAATCCATTTTGAGCTTACTTTTGTGTATGGTGTTAAAGAATGACCTAATTTCATTTTTTTGCACATATCTGTTCAGTTTTCCCAGCACCATTCGTTGAAGAGACGGTCTTTCCACCATTATGTAGTCTTGCCTCCTCTGTTGTAGGTTAATTGACCATAGATGCATGGGCTTATTTCTGAGCTTTCTATCCTATTCCACTGATTTATATTTCTATTTGTGTAGCAGTGGCATACTGTTTTGATTACTGTAGCTTTGTAGTATAGTCTGAAGTCAGGAAGTCTGATTCCTCCAGCTCCGTTTTTCTTTCTCAAGATTGCCCTGGCTATTCAGGGTGTTTTGTGTCTCCATACAATTTTTAAGATTTTTTGCTCTAGTTCTGTGAAAAATGCCATTGGTAATTTGATAGGGATTGCACTGAACCTGTAGACTGCCTTGGGTAGTGTAGTCATTTTGACAGTGTTGATTCTTCCAATCCATGCCATCTGTTTGTGTCTTCTTTTATTTCTTTCATCAGTGTCTTATAGTTTTCGGAGTACAGGTCTTTCATCTCCTTAGGTAGGTTTATTCCTAGGTATTTTATTCTTTTTGACGTGACGGTAAACGGAATTGTTTCTTGAATTTCTCTTTCTGATCTTCCATTGTTAGTGTATAGAAATGCAACAGATTTCTGTGTATTAATTTTGTAACCTGCAACTTCACCAAATTCATTGATGAGCTCTAGTAGTTTTCTGGTAGCGTCTGTAGGATCTTCTATGTAAAGTATCATGTCATCTGCAAACAGTGACAGTTTTACTTCTTCTTCTCCAATTTGGTTTCTTTTTATTTCTTTTTCTTCTCTGATTGCCATAGCTAGGACTTCCAAGACAATGTTGAATAAAAGGGGCAAGAGTGGACATCCTTGTCTTGTTCCTGATCTTAGAGGAAATGCTTTCAGCTTTTCACCATTGAGTATGATGTTAGCTGTAGGTTTGTCGTATATGGCCTTTATTATGTTGAGGTATGTTCCCGCTATGCCCACTTTCTGGAGAGTTTTTTTTTCTTTTATCATAAATGGGTGCTGAATTTTGTCAAAAGCTTTTTCTCCATCTATTGAGATGATCATATGGTTTTTATTCTTCAATTTGTTGATGTGGTATATCACACTGATTGATATGCAGATACTGAAAAATCCTTGCATCCCTGGGATAAATCCTACTTTATCATGGTGTATAATCCTTTTCATGTATTGTTGGATTTAGTTTGCTAGTATTTTGTTGAGGACTTCTGCATCTATGTTCATCAGTGGTACTGGCCTGTAATTTTCTTTTGTGGTATCTTTGTCTGGTTTTGGTATCAGGGTGATGGTGGCCTCATAGAATGAGTTTGGGAGTGTTCCTTCCTCTGCAATTTTTTGGAACAGTTTCAGAAGGATAGGTGTTAGCTCTTATCTAAATGCTGATAGAATTTGCCTGTGAGGCCATCTGGTCCTGGACTTTTGTTTGTTGGGGAGTTTTAAAATCACAGTTTCAATTTCAGTGCTTGTGATTGGTCTGTTCATATTTTCTGTTTCTTCCTGGTTCAGTCTTGGGAGACTGTACCTTTCTAGGAATTTGTCTATTTCTTCCAGGTTGTCCATTTATTGGCATATAGGTGCCTGCAGTACTCTTATGATCCTTTGTATTTCTGTGGTGTCAGTTGTAACTTCTCCTTTTTCATTTCTAATTTTATTGATATGAGTCCTCTCCCTTTTTTTCTTGATGAGTCTGGCTAAAGATTTATCAATTTTGTTTATCTTTTCAAGGAACCAGCTTTTAGTTTCATTGATCATTGCTATTGTTTTGTCTCTATGTCATTTATTTCTGTTCTGATCCTTATGATTTCTTTCCTTCTACTAACTTTAGGTTTTGTTTGTTCGTCTTTCTCTAGTTCTTTCAGATGTAAGGTTAGGTTGTTTACTTGAGATTTTTCTTGTTTCCTGAGGTAAGATTGTATTGCTATAAACTTCCGTCTTAGAACTGCTTTTGCTGCATCCCACAGGTTTTGTATCATTGTGCTTTCATTTTCATTTGTCTCTAGGTATTTTTTGATTTCTTTCTTGATTCCTTTAGCGATCCACTGGTTGTTTAGTAGCATAATGCTTAACCTCCACGTGTTTGTGTTTTTTATAGTTTTTTTTTTGTAGTTTATTTCTAATCTCATAGCATTGTGATTGGAAAAGATGTTTGATATGATTTCAATTTTCTTAAATTTACTGAGGCTCGCCTTGTGTCCCAGCATGTGGGCAATCCTGGAGAATGTTCCATGTGCACTTAAGAAGAATGTGTATTCTGGTGCTTTTGGATGGAATGCTCTACAGATATCAATTAAGTCCATCTGGTCTCATGTGTCATTTAAGGCCTATGTTTCCTTATTGATTTTCTGTCTGGATGATATGTCCATTGATGAAAGTGGGGTGTTAAAGTCCCCCAGTATTATTGTGTTACTGTCAATTTTTCCCTTTATGGCTGTTAGTATTTGCCTTATATACCGAGGTGCTCTCATGTTGGGTGTATACATATTTACAATTGTTATATCTTCTTCTTGGATTGATGCCTTGATCATTATGTAGTGTCCTTCTTCGTCTCTTAGAACAGTCTTTCAAGTCTATTTTGTCTGATGTGCGTATTGCTACTCCAGCTTTCTTTTGATTTCCAGTTGCATGGAGTACCTTCTTCCACCCCCTCACTTTCAGTCTGTATGTGTCCCTAGGTCTGAGGTGGGTCTCTCATAGACAGCGTATATATGGGTCTTGTTTTTGTATCCATTTAGCCAGTCTATGTCTTTTGGTTGGCACATTTAATACATTTACGTTTAAGGTAATTATCGATATGTGTATTCCTACTGCCATTTTCTTAATTGTTTTGGGTTTGTTTTTGTAGGTCTTTTTTCTTCCCTTCCTCTTTTGTTCTCTTCTCTTGTGGTTTGGTGACCATCTTTAGTGCTGTGTTTGAGTTGCTTTTTCTGTTTTTGGTGTGTGTATCTATTGTAGTTTTGGGGTTTGCTGTTCCCATGAGGTTTTGATATAACAGTCTATATGTACAAGGCTTTTTTTTTTTTTTTTTTTAAGTTGCTAGTCTCTTTCCTGCCTAGAGGAGTTCCTTTAGCATTTGTTGCAAAGCTGGTCTGGTAGTGCTGAATTCTCTTAGCTTTTGCTTGTCTGTAAGGCTTTTGATTTCTCTGTCAAATATGAATGCGAACTGGGTACAGTATTCTTGGTTGTAGGTTGTAGGTTCTTCCCTTTCATCACTTTAAATATATCATGCCACTCCCTTCTGGCTTGCGGAGTTTCTGCTGAGAAATCAGCTGATAACCTTATGGGAGTTCCCTTGTATGTTGTCATTTTTCCCTTGTTGCTTTCAATAATTTTTCTTTGTCTTTACTTTTTGTCAATTTGATTACTATGTGTCTCAGTGTGTTTCTCCTTGGGTTTATCCTGCCTGGGACTCTCTGTGCTTCCTATACTTGGTTGACTGTTTCCTTTCCCATGTTAGGGAAGTTTTCAGCTATTATTTCTTCAAATATTTTCTCAGGTCCTTTCTCTCTCTCTTCTCCTTCTGGGACCCCTATAATGCGAACGTTGGTGTGTTTAATGTTGTCCTTAGGCTGTCTTCATTTATTTTCATTCTTTTTTCCTTATTCTGTTCCACAGCAGTGATTTCCACAATTCCGTCTTCCAGGTCACTTATCAGTTCTTCTGCCTCAGTTATTCTGCTATTGATTCCTTCTAGTGTATTTTTCATTTCGGTTATTGTATCGTTCATTTGTTTGTTTGCTCTTTAGTTCTTCTAGGTCTTTGTTAAACATTTCTTTCATCTTCTTAATCTTTGCCTCCATTCTGGATCATCTTCACTATCATTATTCTGAATTCTTTTTCTGGAAGGCTGCCTATCTCCACTTCATTTAGTTGTTTTTCTGGGATAATATCATGTTCCTTCATCTGCAACATAATCCTCTGCCTTTTCATTTTGTCTAACTTTCTAGGATTGTGGTTTTCATTCTGCAGGCTGCAGGATTATAGTTCTTCTTGCTTCTGCTGTCTGCCCTCTGGTGGATGAGGCTATCTAAGAGGCCTGTGCAAGCTTCCTGATGGGAGGGACTGGTGGTGGGTAGAAATGGGTCTTGCTCTCGTGGGCAGAGCCTTGCTCAGTAAAATTTTAATCCACTTGTCTGCTGACGGGTGGGGCTGTATTCCCTCCCTGTTGGTTGTTTGTCCTGAGGTAACCCAGCACTGGAGCCTACAGCCTGTTTGGTGGGGCTAATGGCGGCCTCAGGGAAGGCTCACGTCAATGAGTACTTACCAGAACTGCTGCTGCCAGTGCCCTTGTTCCCCTTGGTGAGCCATAGTCTCCCCCTGCCCCTGCAGAAGACCCTCCAACACTAGCAGGTAGGTTTGGTTCAGTCTCCTGTGGGGTCACTGCTCCTTTCCCTTGGGTTCTGGTGTGCACAAGACTTTGTGTGTGCCCTCCAAGAATGGAGTCTCTGTTTTGCCCAGTCCTGTGGAAGTCCTGCAATCAAATCCTGCTGCCCTTCAAAGCCAGAATCCCTGGGGATTGCTAGTCCTGTTGCTGGACCCCCAGGCTGGGATGCTGACGTGGGGCTCAGAACCTTCACTCCAGTGGGAGAACTTCTGTGGTTTAATTGTTCTCCAGTTTGTGGTTCGCCCACCTGGCAGGTATGAATTTGATTTTATCATGATTGTGCCCCCCCTTCCCATCTCACTGAGGCTTCTCCTTTGCCTTTGGATGTGGGATATCTTTTTTGGTGGGTTCCAGTGTCCTGTTGTGACACGTGAATGGTTGTTCAGCAGTTAATTTGTGATTTCGGTGCTCTTGCGAGAGGAGGTGAGCACACGTCCTTCTACTCCGCCATCTTGAACCAATACTCCAGAAGATTCTTTCTTGATAAAAATTAACTGGAATATGTCTGAATTTTGACCATTCTGAGTTAATTTTCTATCATGCTGTGTCTTTTCAATGTAAAGTTACTTCTTTTTAATCTAGTAAAGTTTTCTTGAATGAATTATAATTGCAAGCATTTATTCTTTTCTTTTAAAAAAATTTACTTTTTCCAGAAAGTATAAGTATATCCTGTGTGTGTGTGTGTATATATATAAATATATATATAAAAGTATATATATATATATAATATATAATTGCCTGTCTTTTCTCTCTAATCTTTAAAAATTCTCTTTGTTTCTATTTAATTTTGTTTACTTTTCCTATTGTATCCTTTATGTCCCCTATTGATTGTTCTGCAGTGTCTCTTTGCCTTTGTGTTCCAATTTAAGAAAATGGTTTGCTTTCTTCTTTCCTGGGTTCTGCTAGCTCAAAATTAAACTCTTCTGGTTGTTAAGCCATCTCTTCCTACATTTCTTTACATATCTACTTTGTGGTCTTCTTTCAAAGAAGTGAATGCATAAATTGTTTAAGAACATTAAAATCAAAGTTTCATCTGATATGTGCCAATTTTTTTTGTGTGTGTGTAAATGCATGTTTGTGACAACTTTTATCTCTTGCTAAGCTTTGCTATTTGTTTCCATGTCTCCTTATTAATATCTTTGTATGAATGCCAGGCTAGTTCCTTTTAAATTGCTTATTACTGAATGAGTTGGCTGGACCAGAAAGTTTGGGGTGCAGGGTGGGGATGGATCACAGGTTATTTTTACAGCCTTTAAAACCAAAAGACTGCCTTGATAGCATCAGATAATCTGACAGACTGTTTTAACCAAATACCTCCTTTAAACAAAACCACATCAAGGATGGCTTCTGCTCTAGCTTGCTCACTCCAATTTCTATGTGGCCTGCCATAAACAAGGGATAATGTTTTTATACTTCAAAAACAAGCCCCCCACCTTTAGGAAGTACAATTTTCTGTCATATTCTACGTTCTGCTACCACTGAGCATTCTCAACATTCCAAGCTTTTACTCTTCCCTTCTTTACATGTAGCTTTTGCCAGATCTTAACCTGCTTAAGCAGCCTTTGCCTGTATTTTGTTGTCCAGGTATTATACCTGTCTTCTTAGTTTTGCTTAATGTGAAGTGAAGCTGTATGGGTAGAAATATGTGTTTATTTTTTATTTTCCTTGTTGCTTTTGTGTGTTTTCTGGGGAGGTCAAGGAGCATTTATTGACTTACCCTTAATCATACCTAAATAGTCTATATTCCTCATAAACACATAAATAAGAGGCTTTCTATAATAGTAAGCAAGCATTGATTATAATTTGTTTCCGTATAATATGCCTATTGGGCAAGAATGTGTTGGCCAGAAGATAAAAGCATGTGTAGTCCCACTGGTAGTTTTGTTTCTCACAAAAATTAATGAATTGGCATTCTGACTTCATATATTAATCCCTATTTGCTTGATTAATGTGATTTATTTGGAACTTACCCCTTACATAAATGAATTTATTCTTGTTCAGTTACTGAACCTAGAATGCTGAGGTTTATAAGAAATATTATGAAATAGCAAGCAATGCCCAACATACTACTTTGATCAGGTAAAACACATATTAGGTTTTGTTACAGAAATAAATTCCACTCCAAGAAAAGAATAATACATGTAACAGCTGCTAAATCATAGAATGATTTGCCTGGCTCCTTTAGTCACATCATTCTTTCCCTCTTCACCTTGTTTATGAACATTAACTAGTATGCTATGTATTCTTTTGGGTGTTTAAGCTTTTTAAATTCCACTGAGGTTTTACTGAAGTGGTTATGTTGATGTACGCTAGAATCTTATGTATGTTTAATACGACCTCAAATTTTCCATTATCACCTTCTCCCGGTAGGAACTTGGTAAGGTCAAGTCCATGATACCTCACTATTTAGAAAAATATCATATCTCAAACTTGCATTCTTTCTCTTTAAGTAACAATAAAGGCTATTAGAAACATATCTTAAACCCTGTTATTAATAAATATAACCTAATTCAAAGGTCAGAAAATACTGAGATAACCTAATTTTCTTTGGCAAAATTACTATCTTTGCTTTTCAACCACTGAGTTAGTCAAAGGTATACTTAAAGGTATATGTTTGGTTAGATGACACATTTAAAAAGATAAACTCCTGAAAACTAATCCAAATAATAGAGAAATATTCAAAGAGTTGGCAGATACAAGTTCCTACATTCTATTAAAAACTCTTTGATCTGGATAGTGAATTAAGTTCAAACTAAACAAATAACAGATTAATAAATCAGACAAAAATATAAAAACAAAGTTAAGCTTGGGAAGTTAAACATTTTTAAGAGGAAGACTTCTTAAAACTGAAATAAAAAATAAATACAGACAACAAGAATTTATTACCTTCAGGTCGATATTGTGCAACAATTGTGACAGCTTGGCCAGCATTTTTTAAAGCAGCTGCTGCCTGCTCATGGCTGGCAGTTCTGAGGTCAACACTGTTTACCTGTAAATCAAACCACATATTAAATTTGAAAGAAAATCATCACACTGATTAGAAATCACAATAGCCTATTCTTTGAGCAGGCATAGATTAAAAAAAATTACTTGCAATTACTTTATCACTAAAATATTTTCTTGTTCTGATTTACTAAAAATATGTTATACAGTAAAACAAAAATATATTGTATAGTCAATCAAGACAATTTTATTCACTTAAAATACTATGTTTACTGTCAAGTGAACAAATCCAAAACATTTTCCCCTAAGTTTTCCAGAAGGTTGTCTATCAATCTCTTGAGAAATGTACCTTAATTTGACAACTTGAAAAATCAACAAGTGTCATCATTTTGTACATTTCATTTCACTAGTAACTCAGGCAATGAGAGGGAAATTCATTTTGTTTACAGCATCCATTCAACTCCTGCCACATTTTCACTATTACTCATCTCAGTTTCAATTCTCTTCCTTCCTTTCCCAAACTAAAGCTTCCATTCTTTTGGAGTAACAGGAAAGCAATTACTTTAAGTATTAAAATAGCTCAGATTTCACAGACTGACATTTAAATACAGTAAATGTTATTAAATGAGCAAGGAGACTTTTTTTGAACACAGGGACCTTCCTTGGGTAAAATAATTAATGAGGTGATCAATCCCACTCCAGAAGAATAGGCAACTTCATTCTTATTTCTGAAAGGCTGCCAGCACCTAGTACACTGCAAGGTACACTATCTTTAGAGATTGAACCTTTTCCACTACAAGAAAAACTTAATAGGACATTAATGTGAGCATTAAACTTAAATGTAACTAACTTTAAACATTTAAGTTGGCTTTTCCCCCTAAGAACCATGAATGAATAAAATACAGCAATGTTTGGGACCTTTACTGAATATTTTTGGAAAGAAGAGCTGTCACACAATTTTAATATGACAGCCTGCTTCATTGACAACTAATCTAAAACCTGTTAAAAATGACATACCAAGTTTGGAAAATTTGACTATAGCCCAGAAATTCCTGGGATCATAAAATTTACATAAAAGAACATTTTAAATGTTTAATGTAAAACATTTAAAGACCTGATGTTTTACATTATCTACAAAGGATATTACTATGTAACTAAGTTAAAATGTACAGACACCTCTCGAATGAAAATCAAAAATCCAAAAACCGTAATCTAAACAAGTGTAACATAATGTGGCTTTATTAGAGAATATCTCTAGCTTAATATCTTATTAGAGAATAACTCAACACAATGTATAAATAGTTCTACATTGAACATAAAGAAAATCCTCCTAATTTATAGCAGAAAAAATTAGAGAAGAAATATAAAAGGTAGACAAACTTTCATAGATTATTTTAGAGAAGATCACAATTTTTAATGAATTATTCCTGACCACTGGATCCCTTTGCTACAGAAAAGATCTGAAAACAACCTACATAGATTCAAAGGAGAATAATTTGTTAAGAAGACTACAAATTAAAAATGTTCCTAAATAACACCAAACATTTTAATGGAATACATTATCAAGGATATTTTAGAAGAAATCCTGGTACTGAGAAACATATCGTGTAAACAGATTTAGGGTCACTTTTTTATGGAGATACAATTTATATAAAATCCAAACTTTTAAAGTGTACAATTTAGTGTTTTTCAGTACATTCACAAGCATGTGCAAACATCACCATGCTTTAATTCCAAAACATTTTCATCAGCCCCCACCCCCAAAAAACCCACTACCCATTAGCATTCATTCCCCCCCTTAGACCCTGGCAACCACTATTCTACTTTCTAACTCTAAGGATTTGTCTGTTCTGTACATTTTAAATAAAAGGAATATTACAATATGTGGCTATTTGTGTTTGGCTTCTTCACTTAGCTTGTTTTCATGGTTCATCCTTGTTTTAGCCTGTTTTAGTACTTTGTTACTTATTATGGCTGAATCATATATTCCATTTTATGGATATTCCATATTTTGTTTATCCACTTTGTTAAATTTATTCTTTTTGATACTACTATAAATAAAATTGTTTTCTTAATTTCACTTTCAGGTTGTTCAACTCTGGTATATAGAAACACAACTGTTTCTTGTATAGTGATTCTCTGTCCTGCAAACTTGCTGAGCTTGGTTATTATCTCTGATAGTTTTTCTGGATTTCCTAAGATTTTCTATATATAAGATCATGGCATCTCCAAATAAGAGATAATTTTCCTTCTTCCTTTTTAATCTAGAAAGCTTTTATTTCTTTTTTTTTGCCTAACTGCCCAATCTAGAAACTCCAGCACAATGTTGAATAAAAGTGGCATGAGTGGACACCTCTCTGTCTTGTTCCTGATCTCAGAGGGAAAGCTTTCAGTGTTTCAGCATTTAGTGTGACATAAGTTATCAGTTTTTCATAGACATCCTTTATCAGGTTGAGGAAGTTCTCTACTATTCCTAATTTGTTTGGTGCTTTTATGATGCAAGCTGTTGGTTTCTGATAGGAGCTTTTTCTGTTTAGATGGTCATGTGGCTTATACCCTTAACTCTATTAACATGGTGTTTTACTTTGGTTATCCCTGTGTTGAACCAACTATGCATTCCTTGGACAAAGTCCACTTGGTTACAGGGTATAATCCTTTTTTAATGCTGGTGTACAATCTTTTTATGCTACTGAATCCAGATGGCTACTTTGTTGAGGATTTTTACATATAAATTCATAAGGGATATTGTAGTTTTCTTTTCTTGTGATGTCTTTGTTTGGTTTGATATAAGAATAATATTGGCCTTGTAGAATGAGTTGGAAAGTGTTCTTCACACCTATTCCTTTTTTGGGGAAGAGTTTGTGAATGGTGCTAATTCTTCTTTAAACGTTCTATAAATTGCACTAGTGAGGCCATCTGGTCCTGGGTTTTTTCCTTTGTGGGAAGTTTTGTTTATCAATTCAATCTCCTTAATTGTTACAGGTCTACAGTTATAGTTTCCATTTCTTCTTGAGTCAGTTTCAAAAGTTTATGTCTTTCTAGAAATTTATCAACAATTACACAATATGTATAATTATATACCACACATAATCTATATAGCACATATATTATAAAATGTCCTTAGATTTTGAGAAACAATTTTTGTCCTAAAGTCTACTTTGTCTGACACTTGTATAGCCATTTTATGTGTTTCTTGGTTTCTGTTTACACAGCATATCTTTTCCAACCTTTTACTTTCAACGAAGATTGAATCTAAAGTGTGTCTGTTGTAGAAAGCATATAATTTGATCTTTTTAAATCTACCCTGTCAATATCTGTCTTTTAGTTGGAGTATTTAACCCATTTACCTTCAATGTAATTTAACGAAAAAAAAGATTTATGCCATCCATTTTGCTATTTGTTTTCTTCACACCTTGTCTTTTTTGTTCCTCTATTCCTGCATTACTAACTTCTTTTGTAAAATAGGTATTTTCCACTGTACTATCTTAATATCCTTTAAAAAATTATATATATTTTGAGTTATCTGCTTAGTGGTTTCTCTAGGTCATAATTAACATTTTATAACCATTTACTTTGAATTAATACCAACTTAGTTTCAATAGTATATAAAAACTCTGCTCTTATAATTCTGTGCCCTCTATACCCCTTGTGATACTACTGTCATATAAATTACATCTTTATACAGTGTGTGTGTGCCCATCAACACAGATTTAAAATCATTGCTTTATTTAGTTGTTGTTTAAATTATAAAGGAGAAAAAAAAGAGTTACAAACAAAAAATGCACTTGTGCTGTTTTACATTTACCTATATAGTTACTTTTAACAGTTCTCTTTATTTCTTCATATGGATTTGGGCTACTCTCTAATGTCCTTTCTTTTTAGTCTGAGGGATTCTCTTTAGTACTCCTTGTAGGGCAGGTTTACGGTCTATAAGAGAAGTTAAGGAGATTAATAACTTCCTTAGCTTTTGTTTACCTGGGACTGGGATTTGTCCTTCGTTTCTGAAGGATAGTTTGACTGGGTATAGAAACCTTGGACCATGGCTTTTTTCTTTCAGAATTGCCTTCTGGCCTCCATGATTTCTGACAAGAAATCAACTGTTAATCTTACTGAGGATTCCCTGTAATCAGTGATTTCTCTTTGCTTTCAGGATTCTCCCTTTGTCTTTTGATATTTGATTATGATTTATCTGTGGTGTGGATCTCTTCAAGTTTATTCTGCTTGTAGTTCACTGAGCTTCTCAGATGTGTACAATGTTTTTCATTAAATTTGGGAAGTTTTTTGCCATTATTTATTCAAATATTCTTTCTGCCTCTTTCTCTCTCTCTTGTCATTCTGACTTCATTATACATACATTGGTACACTTGATGGTAACCCCACAGGTCTTTGAGCCTCTGACAATTTTTCTTAATTCTTTTTTCTTTCTGTTCTTCAGCCTGGGTAGTCTTAACAGACATATCTTCAAGTTGGTGGATTTTTTTCTTTTGCCAGGTCAAATCTGCTGTTGAACTTGTCTAGAGGATTTTTTTTTTTTCATTTCAGTTATTGTACTTTTCAACACCAGAATTTCTGTTTGTTTCTTTTTCATAAAATAAATCTCTTTATTGACATACTCTACTTGGTGCGATATTGTTCCTATACTTTCCTTACATTCTTTAGACATGGTTTCCTTTAGTTCTTAGAATATATTTAAAATATCCGATTTAAAATCTTTGTCTAGTAGTATAGTGTTGGGCTTCCTTACAGACAGTTTCTACTGATTGCTTTTCCCCCTGTGTATATTTTCTTGTTTTGCTGCATGTCTCAATTTTTTGTTGAAAACCGGACATTTAAAATAATATAAAGTAGCAATTCTGGGTATAAGATCTGTCCTCCTACCCAGGGCTTGATATTACTGCTGTCTGTTATAGCAGTTGTTTGGTGACTTTTCTGAATTCTGTAAGGTTTGTATTCTTTGTTGTATGTGCCAGTGAAGTGTCTGCCTGATTAGCAGAGTGGTCAGTAAA
This sequence comes from Balaenoptera ricei, assembly GCF_028023285.1. NCBI lineage: Eukaryota > Metazoa > Chordata > Mammalia > Artiodactyla > Balaenopteridae > Balaenoptera > Balaenoptera ricei. Next base: position 88,807,579 of record NC_082642.1, on the reverse strand, counting down.
TGACTGGACAGAGATTTCATTAAATGTGCGCATGTTGGGTAATGCCTTCAACAATCAGCTAGGCAACTGATAATTCTGCCTTAATCTTCACTTCTTTCTTGCACAGAGTCTCATGGTCAGCCAGAGGTGAGAGTTTAGGGCCTTTTCAGGTCTTTCCTGAGCAGGAACACAGCCCAAGACCATGCATGTGTCCTCCTAGATTCCAAAGTATAAGAGCTTTTCAAAGGTCCTATGGAGAGTTCACTCCCTAGTTTTTCAAGTTTTTGATTAGTCTACTGTTTGCCCCAACTGTTACCAATGTCTCAGGCAGCCATAATATGCCTGTAATTGTTTTTGCGATTACCCCAGGGGAAAGGCTTTTGCACTGGTGGAGCTTTGAATCAGGTCAAATACAGAGAACCTTTCAAATAGGATGTTCCAAGAACCCACCAGACAGGTCAAATTATGATAGTTCTTTGGAAAAGAAGCTCTGAACGTTCTACCACCATTTTGCTCTCTCTAGTAGCTGTTGGGCCACTGGTTCTCACTGAAAAGGTGGGCTATTTTTCAAGGCTAATGTGGTGATAGAGAGCCAGGGGTGGGACTTAAGCAAATTAAAATTCCACAAAGCTCATTCTTACAGAGATTCAGCGATTTTTTTTTTTTGAGTAAACACTTCCTGAATGGCTGTCAGTCTTTGGTTAATTTCCAGAGTTCTGAAAAAGTTTATTCTAAAAACAATTTTGGCCACTTTTCTCACTGTTTTTATGAAGGAGAGAATTTCTGTTGAAGTCTCTTGGGTCACTTTCCATGTTTCTAAATTTTCAGGGAATATCAACTATATACTGCTCTATGCTTGGCATCACTGGAAATAACAGTAATATTTCCATTTATACCATAGTGAAAAATGTACTGTTCAACATCTGTACAATAATAAATCTTGACTTCAAAAGCTTCTTTCTTCAACAAAATTAAATATATCAAAGGGAATATTTTATAAAAATTATTATTTATTTCCTTGCCTTCCCAAATATTTATGCTTTTCTCAGTAATGTGGGTTATCATTAAGAACATCAATAACAGGGATGTCTTTAGAACAGTGGTTCACAAGGTTTGGTCCCAGGAGCAGCAACATCAGTATCTCTTGGAAACTTGTAAGAAATATAAATTTTCAGATCCTATCCAAGTCATACTGAATCAGAAACTTTGGGGATGGAATCTAGGAATCTGTTTTTTAATAAGGCCTTGAGGTTATCCTGATACAAGCTGAAGACTGAAAATAGCTAAATTTTGTGTAAAGAGGTACTTAAATAAGTGTTTCTGGGTTTTATTTTAGTTTTGAATATCTTTTCTCATGTTTTTCTCTTGTTCCTAAGGTCTTTCCTATTGCTTCTCAGGGTATTTCCCTAGAGCAGCTTAGTAACCATTAAAATATTTAAGACTATGGATGCATACTGCCAAACAGAAGGCTGAATTTAATTTACAGTAACATTAGGGCAAGCAACTGGTTGGGAGGGTCTGGGACTTTCAGTTTTAAAACTTAGCCTAAAGGGGTTTCCAGACATGGGGCTTTCAGTGCTAAAACTGGGAAAGTTCTGGGTGAACCACGTTGTGTTCGTCAGACTAACATATTCTAGCAGTGTGACAGTAACCCACATAAAGAGGTTCCACATGGACAATTTAAAAAACATATATTTTTGTTTTGAGTTTTTCACACATACCTCTAAGCCAACTGAGAATTTATTTTGACACAAGGTGTGAAGGGAGGCTCTAAGCTAATTTTATTCCGCTAAGCAACTAGCTAATTTCGCCAACATTTATTTTTAAAAAATTCATTCCTTATCACTAATTTGCCCTTATACTGTAAATTATTTTTAAAACTTAAATTACAGTATAACTTACAAGCAATAAAATGTACAAATTTAAACAGTTCAGTTGGAAGGATTTTTGACAACTGTATATGCCCATGAAACTACAACCCCAAACATACCTTTTCCATCAACCAACCCAGAAATCTCCATTATGCCTCTTTATAATAGGACAATTAGCAGCAACCACGTTCTGACTTATCAATACAACTTAGTGTTGCCTGCACATGACTACAATAAGAATCATACAGTATGTGTTTTTGTGGTGTGTTCTGTTTTGCTCAACACGATGTTTTTTAGTGTCATCCATGCTGTTTGAGTTTTATTATGGATAGGCTATTATGAACATTCTTGTTATAGTGTAAACATAAGATTTCTTGGATAAAATCTGGGTGATAAGGTTAGGTGTATGTATAATTTCTTTAAAACTTCCCCAAAAGTTCTTGTAGTGGTTGTGTAGTTTTACATGCCCACCAGTAATGAATAAGAGTTACAACTGCTCCACATCCTCTCTAATGTTTGTTGTCATCATTATTTTTTCTTTAGCCATTCAACTGGATAGGATATGGTATTTCACTATGGCTTTAAAAATGTTTTTACTTAGGCATAATTTACATTCAATAGAGTAATCGTTGTTAGTTTACAGATAAGAGTGTCGACAACTGTGTATGCTGTAGAGCCACTGCCACAATCAAGATGTAAAAAAGTGACATTGCTCCCACCAAAATTCCTCTAACCCTGTTTTGTTTATTGTGTTCTTTGCATTGCCCTAATGCCTAACGTTAAGTAAATTTTCATGTGTTTATAAGCCACTGATACACCTTGTTTTGTGAAATATCTGTTTAAGTCTTTTGCTCATTTATTTATTTATTAGTATTATTATTTTGGCTGCATTGGGTCTTCATTGCTGCATGAGGGCTTTCTCTAGTTGCAGCGAGTAGGGGTTACTCTTTGTTGCGGTGCGCGGTCTTCTTATTGCGATGGCTTCTCTTGTTGCAGAGCACAGGCTCCAGCTGCGTGGGCTTCAGCAGTTGCAGCACACGGGCTCAGTAGTTGCGACACGCGGGCCCTAGAGGGCACGGGCTTCATAGGTGCGGTGTGTGGGCTCTAGGGCACGTGGGCTTCAGCAGTTGTGGCGCACAGGCTCAGTAGTTGTGGCTCGCAGGCTACAGAGCACAGGATCAGTAGTTGTGGTGCATGGGCTTAGTTGCTTTGCGGCATGTGGGATCTTCCCGGACCAGGGATTGAACCCGTGTCCCCTGCATTGGCAGGTGGATTCTTAACCAGTGCGCCACAAGGAAATTCCCCTCATTTTTATAAATTTATTTATTTGTTTATTTATGGCTGCATTGGGTCTTCATTGCTGCGCACGGGCTTTCTCTAGCTGCAGCGAGCGGGGGCTACTCTTTGTTGTGGTGCACAGGCTTCTCATTGAGGTGGCTTCTCTTGCTGTGGAGCACGGGCTCTAGGGTGCGGGGTTCAGTAGTTGTGGCACGCGGGCTCAGTAGTTGTGGCTTGTGGGCTCTAGAGCACAGGCTCAGTAGTTGTGGCACATGGGCTTAGTTGCTCCTCGGCATGTGGGATCTTCCCGGACCAGGGCTCGAACCCGTGTCCCCGGCATTGGCAGGCGGATTCTTAACCACTGCACCACCAGGGAAATCTCCCCTCATTTTAAAATTGAGTTACTCATCTTTCACTGCTGCTTCGTGGGAGATGTTTATATATTCTGGATATAAGTTTTTTGTGAGATATATGTACTGAGAATATTTTTTCCCATTGCATAGCTTGCCTATTTGGTTTCCTAATGGCACATTTTTTTATGGTTAGTGTTTAACATATCTTGTCCAAGAAATTGTCATCTACCTCAGGGTTGCAAAGATATCCTTCTATGTTTTCTTCCAGGAGGATTATGGTTCTGGGCTTCACATTTAGATTTATAAGATTTATAATCATCTAGAGTTAATTTTTATATCTGGAGCAAGACTGAGTTGAAATTTGTATTTTTCCATAAAGATATCCAGCTGTTTCAGCATCATTTATTAAAAAGACTTCCCTTTCACCACTGGACTGACTTGGTCCCTTGGTACCACTTAAGAAATCTTTGACTAATCCAAGTTCACTAAGATTTTCTTGTATGTTTTTTCCTAGAAGTTTAGTTCTACAATGCATTTCAAGTTAATTTTTATAGATGATGAGTGGTAAGGCTAAAGCTATTTTCTTCTTTTCTCTACTTATTCTACCAGTTATAGAAGACGGTGTTTAAATCCCCAACTCTGTAGATTTGTCCATTTCTCCCTTTAGTTCTGGGAATTTTTGCTTTATGTGCTTTGAAATGATTACTAGGTACATGCACAATGAGGGCTGTTATGTCTTCTTGAAGAAATGATGCTTTCATTATTATAAAATCTCTCAGTAATAACACCATTTGCCTTGAAGCCTATTTTGTCTCATATGAATATAGTCACACCATCTTTCATATGTTGTTTATATAGCATAATTTCTTCCACTCTTTTACTTACAACATATGCATCTTTATATTTAAAGTGAATTTCTGATAAAGGGTCTATATTTGGGTCTTGTTTTTTTTGAACCAAGCTGACAATTTCTGCATCTTAATTAAAGTGCTAACTATAATGTAGATATTAATATAGTTGCATTTTAACCTCACACCTTGGCACTGCTTTTTTCTACCTTGTCTTTTCTTCCTTTCCTACCTTTGTTTGGAAGAAGCATGTATTTTTTCATATTTCATTTTATTTCCTGTATTGACTTACAAAAACCATACCCTTTTGGAGTATTTTTAGTGTTTCCTCTAGAGATTATAACATGCAAGTATAAATTATCACAGGCTACTTCCAATTAATTTTATACCACTTCTCAAACTGTATAAGAACCATCCTCCCCCTTTCTATTTGTGCTTTGGTGGCCTTATATCTTACTTCTACATATGCCATAACTCACACAATACGATGCAGTTATTTTGTTTTAAAGAGCCAATCATCTTATAACGAAACATGTAAAATTATTTTCTAAAAATGTACCTTTTATACTTATCCAGGTATTTACCCCTTCTGTTATTCTTATTTCCTGTCTGCAGATTTAGGTTCCATCTGATATAATTTCTCTTTAACCAGAACAATTTCTTCTAGTATTCCTTGTAGGTCTGTCAAGAACAAATTCTCTAAGATACTGTCTGTTTGAAAATGTCTTTATTTCAACTTCATTTCTGATGACTAATTTCAGGAGATATAGGATTCTAGGTTGAAGGTTTTTTCTTTCACCACTTTAAAGATACTGTTCCATTCCTTTATGTCCTGTAATATTTCCAGTGAGAATCCAGCTGTCATTTGTACTGTTCCTATATATGTAACGTGTTTCTATGTTTACTTTTAACATGTGCTCTTTAGCATAGCTTTCTAGCACTTTACAATGTATCTAGGTCTGGTTTCCTTTGCATGTATTCTGCCTCAGCTTTGCTGTGCTTCACAGATCTGTGGGTTGATATCTTTCATCAGTTTTTGAAAGTTCTTTGTCATTATGTCTTCAAAGATTCTGTCTCCTCTTTATTGTCTGACATCTCCTCTTTATTTCCATAGACCTTGGATGCTCTGGTCTACTTTTTTTCCCTGATTTTCCCCCCACCCCTCCTGATTTACGTTTCAGTTTGGAAACTTTCTTTGACTTATGTTCAAGTTCACTGATTCTTCCCTCTTCAGATTCCAGTGTGCTGTTATGCCTTTCAGACAAAATTTTCACTTGTGATAGTTAAAAGAAAAATTTCTAGCAATTCCATGTGACTCATTTTTCATATGTTCTATATCTTTGCTGAAATTCTCCCATCTTATCATCCATATTGTCTACCTTTACTCCTATATCCTTTAGTATTTTTATCATCATCATTTTATCTTATTTTAAAATACTTGTTTGATAAATCCAACATCTGAGCTTTTTCTCAAGTTACTTATATTGACTGTTTTCTGTCTTGACAACCAGCTTTTCTTTCTTTTTTGCATGTTTTGTAGTTTTTAATTATAAAGTAGACACTATGGATAAAATAACAGTAGAGGTTGAAATAAAAAATAAATAATATTTAATTCCAGAATTGGGAATAACCCTTGTGCCAGGCCACTAGAGTGGGGCAGATGTACCTATATGATCTATAGTTGAGCTGCTACTGGATTTTGTTGTAGCTTTAAGTTTAGTTTCAAATGTTTTGAGAGCAGAATTAAGACTTTTCTTTCTGAGGCGCTTAGGCTATGAGCACTGGTAAAATTCCCTTTACTGGTGTAAAGATCTCATCTCATTACACACACACACAAACACACACACACACACACACACACACACAAACATACACCTTTATAACCCTGCTGCCAGCTTCTGAGGTTGCTGGTAAGTTTTCTTTGCTCTCTAGACCTGTCCCAGGCTTGCTGTTTCTTGGAGGTATCTCTGTCCACACTGCCTCAGAGGGCTTTTTCTCAGCTTTCTTGCCCCACTCTCATCCCTGAGCAGCTCAAAGTACAGAGTTGCTGACATTAGTTTTCACAGATCTTCTGCTCAAGGTCCCCTCTTTACTGGCAGGTGCCTTGTATTTTGGGATGCTCTGTATGACTCAGTAATAATTTTTTCTTAATTCCCTATTGTTTCACAACCTTTGGTTTATAAGCTCTGAGGTCTCGGTGAAGACCCATGGAAAGGAGTTGGCAGGTAGGTACAGACTTGCTCTGCGGCTTCCCAGAATTTTTTATCAGTTTCACCAGTCCGCTGAGGCCATTACATGTTGGGGCAAAGTTTGGCTGGTTCCTCGCTATCCCCGTCTAACCCTTCTCTTTCTCCCACCACTCTTCCAAGGAGCAGCTGCCATGGGTGTCTTCTCTTCTATGTAGGGCTAGTTACTATCTGGAAGTTACTCTACTTATGTCACTTTGAATCCTCAGTTCTCTGATGAGTTTAGTTTTTCTAAACTTATCCAGATGGTTTTGGTTGTTATGGTAAGAGTGATGGTCTCTTAAGGCCCTCAACATTCTGACACTGTAACTAAGGTGTATCTCTGCTTTACAAATCTGTTCAATAATCACTATTTTTGGGTAGTACTATGCTATTTTAGTTGCTGTAAACTAAAGTATATGGGTACGATTTCCATTTACTTGCATTGCATATTATTAATTTCCTTTATTTTCTAAAATTGTAGGACTATAATCCTTAACAAAGTACCATAGCCTATTTGAAGACTCAAACTCCCAAGATTTTCATTCAAATATCAGTTAGTTATACCAATATCTCAGAACAGCTAAAACCAGAAAGAGCTCTACTTCTTTTGTAAATGATTAGCCACCTTCTTTCTGTCTTGGACTCAGTCTATCTTGAATTATAAAGGATCCTCAAAAAGATAGGCTGCAGGAATATGATGATATGTCTAAGTATGTGCAGGGAAGGATCAGGTGGCAAGAGGGACTGCAATCTGAAAACTGCAATAAAAGATCCAATTTTTGGAATGCTTTTCCTATCATGTTCCAGCCACATATATCTTCAGTTTGAAGAGTACTTTCTGATTTTCTTTACTTTATATTGAAAAAAATGATTTAAAATAGTTATCAATACTGAATAGCATTGCTGACCCAGGATATAGGTTTTATCCCTATATCTCAAATCCTAAAATTTCAGAAAGTGTCACTTAAATTTTTAATTAAAAACAAAACGACGTAGCATAATACAGTGGTTAAGGTAAATCCTGGCTATACCACTTACTAGGTTTTATTAGCTACTATGAGCAAATCAACCTCTAAACTTCAGTTTTCTCAATGGAAAAATGGTGATAAGAATGATGCCCCCAAGTCTACCACAATCGACTTAAGATATTTTTCAAAGAATACCACTCCCCAATTCAGGCAGCACTGAATACCCACATGTGAAGTACATAAAGTACTACTGACATTAAGTTCACAATGAAAAATTTAGAACATAGGAAAACAATGTACTGTAAGTCACCATAAAGTAACATGTATTAGATACCTACAAACTTCAGAAAACAGAACTATTATTTATAGAATACAGGCTTATCTCACTTTACTGTGCTTCACGTTATTGTACTTCGCAGGTATTGCATTTTTTACAAATTGAAGGTTTGTGGCAACCCTGCTTTGAGCAAGTCTATTGGTACAATTTTTCCAACAGCATTTGCTCACTTCATGTCTCTGTCACATTTTAATAATTCTTGCAATATTTCAAACTCTCCACCAGCAAAAAGATTATGACTTTCTGTAGACTCAGATGATGGTTAGCATTTTTTACCAATAAAGTATTTTTTTAAATTAAGGTATGGACATTGTTTTTTAAGATATAATGTTAATCTAATAGACTACAATATAGTATAATTGTAAGTTTTACATGTACTGGGAAACCAAAATATTTGTTTGACTTGCTTTATTGTAATATCTGCTTTTTGGTGGTGGTCTTGAACTGAACCTGCAATGTCTTCGAGGTATGCCTGTATAAGATAAATAGGTTTAAAAGAAAAACCTAAAAGAACATAAGAAACTTTAATCAAGACTCCCCCAAAACCATCAAGGAAGATTTGAAAAAGAATTAGAAAGAACTTCTAGAAAGAAAATGGTACTTTGAAATGAAAAAGTTAGTTTTAACCTAAAGAGCAGATTAGACACAGATGAAGAAAATTTATGAGATAGAAAACAGATCTGACTGAAATTAAGTACAAGGAGATATTGTTGATAAATATGAAATTGGGATTAAAAGACATGGAGAACAGAATGGTAATGTCCTCTCATAGGAGTTCAAGAAGGATAGAAACACACAATGTGGGAAAGGCAAAATTTAAAAAGATAATGGCTAAGATTCCAGAATTGATGAGACAGGACTCCTCTGATTCAGCAAGCATAACGAATTCCAGATAGAATAAATAAAATGCTAGACACAGACACATTTTAGTAAAACTGCAGTGTACCAAAGACTAAGAGACTTAAGAGCAATCAGTGAAAAAAAGAAATCACCTACAAACAACAAAGAGTAATCTTTTTTGTTAAACAGCAACAAAAGAAGACAGAGAGTATAAAGTAATATGTTCATAGTATTGAGAGACAACACTTGTCAACATAGAGTTCTAGACTAAATTTACAAGTGAGGGTAAATTAAAAACAGTTCCAGGTAAACGCTAAGAGTATTTACCAACAAGAAATCACTGCTGAAAGAACAATCTAAGAGCTCCCACTAAGGTGCATTTGGATATTTGAGGGACATTTTTGCTTTCTGAAATAACTAAGGACTTCTACTAGCATGAGGATGGGAGCTAGAAAAGCTAAATTTTCTACAATGATCAAGATAGTCCTATACTGCGAATCCAGTCCCAATGCTGTTAGTGACTTGCTGAGAAACACATAAGAAAGAAGTGAGATACAAGAAAGGATGATGAACAAAAAATTGTAGAACACTTGGATTAGCTGTTAAAAAACAAAAAGAAAAATGACTAAGTTTGAGGGATATAAAAATGAAACAGAAGTAAAATACTAGAAACAGCCCCATTATAATTAAGGTTTCTCAAAATCTGAGTCATTCAGGAGAACAGCTGAATAACTGATAAAGTCTAAAATTGTATGGGTAATAGCCACATAAGCACAGACACAAACTGAAAGTGAAAAATGGAGAAAAGATGAGGCAAATATCAAGCAAAAAAGTCAGCACAGCCACAGTAATATCAGGCATTATAGCTTCTAGGGTAAAAACCATTATTACAAGTAAAGAGGATCATTACCTAATGGTAAAAAATTTCAACTCACCAGGAAGGAATGCTGATTCTAAACTTAGATGCACCTAGTAACATAGTTTCAAAGATATAAGGAAAAAAATTGCTGCCAGGACAAACTGTTAAACCCACCATTCAGATAAACTTAAAAAGTCTCCTTTAATAACAGATAAGGCGATAACAGATTGAAGTATAAAAAAGATATGAACTACGCAAGTAACAAGGATGAGTTAACAGACATACAGAAAACCTTGCAGTCAACAAATAGAGAATACATACTTTCTTCAAGCACATTCATAAAGACTGACCTCTTATAAGTAGGTCAAATACCAAAAGAAAATCTATCATACAGAACATGTTCCCGGTCAACACTGTAATTCTACAACTAAGTTGTAAAATGTTAGAAGAAGATAGCCAAAATATCTCCCATAACTTTAGAATATAAAAAACAAAATGTTTAATAATTAACAGGTCATAGTTAAAATAATAAAAACATTATTTTGATTAACATATCCTACCGATATAATACGATCTCCTTTCCTGAGCTCTCCACTAAGATCAGCAGGTCCGCCAGCCAAAATAAAGGAAATAAATATTCCTTCTCCATCTTCACCTCCTACAATGTTGAAACCAAGGCCTGTTGAACCACGATGAAGAACAACCTTTCTAGGTTCCCTGAAAATTAAAAAAATATTGAATACCTTAAAACATATAGAGAACTTGACTTTCTATCAATGAGAATTCCCTACTGATGAATCATATTTCCATATTATAAAAAAAGTCAGAGGAAATTTAAAAGTTTTCTAAACTCTGGGGTAAAGAGATTCTTTCTAAGCCTAGAAATTAAAAGGAAAAATCCTAATTTTATATAGAAGCTAAAAATCCTTGTTAACAAACAAAAATAGAACTAAATAAAAAGGAGAAAACAATGTGGAAATTAAAAAATAATGATATAAAGATCCTACTCAAAAAATAATACTCATGAAAAGCTGATGTTGCACACACTTTACTGCCTAAGAAGCAGTCACTGTCTCTACTTCTTACATGTTGTAAAAGGCAGATATCCCTTTGTCTTAGAGAAGGTAGGCAGGCCCCCTTTCTACTCTCAAACGGATGAATCATGAATAACCTATGCCAGTCACTCCAATTTCACTCCCATTTGCTAAGGTGAGGCTATGACCCTATTCTGGCCTCTAAGAAATAACAGGAAATTTTACTGTCACTTCCCAAAGAAAGACTCTAACAAGGACAAAGCATATTCTGTCCCCATACAAAGCGTATTTGTTCCCCTCCTTATTCCAAATCACTCCCACACAAAAGAATGAACTATAAAATCCTGTTACTGGTTTGGACATATTACAATCATGAAGATAACCAGCAGAATCCCAGAGATACCATGGACCTAGTTTTGCTACACAAATGTTAAAATTGCCCATCTCTAGACTTTCTATATAAAGTAATTAAATATCTTTATTTCTTAAGTCACATCCCTCCAATTCATCTACCTATCTCTGCTTTTCATCCATTCTAAGATGCATCTCTTTTGTTCCCTCCAACTCCCAATTTAAAATCTCTGAAATCAGAATACATCTTACCACTAATAACGTTTCACATTTGCTGCCACTTATACATAACTGTGTGAAAACCATTTACACCTTCCGGTAAGACCATGAAAATTCCAAGAGCTGACTGTTTTAGATATGATGAATCACAGAATATCATTTGAGATTAGAATGTATCATATTTGGTAAATATTTAAAAAATTTAATCTGCTTTTTCTAAAACACTGCAGAAAGCTTTTGGTAACAAACGGCTTAACAGAAGTAAATATTTCTAAAAACTGAATTTTAGGGATCCTTCCATATAATGTGGAATTAATCTTAAATATTTGTCTGCTCAAAACTTAAAGCGGTGTTTTCTAGTCATACATAGGTATTCATCGTTAATCAGCTTTGTCAGTTCACTTACAGGATTAACAAAATTATACTGAATATTTTCGTGTCAAAAATAGCAAAATTCAACAATATGTTGTTTAGGAAATATATACATAAACACCTATATGAAAGAAAAAAGGGAATAATAAATCCAAAATTCAGGAAAGGAGTTAACTTGGTGGGGCAATGTAGGAGAAGCAGGGTAGGATCAGGGGCACAAGACAGGTTTCACTATACTGGTCTTATTTCCTTGTTAGATTGTGTACTCATGGTTTAGGGTTCCTATAACACATGAAAACATATGTATGAATTATAATTTTGCATTAGCAAATAATAATTAAAAAATACCCTGCTGAAATCCAATAGTATTTCCAGAGGAAAATTAATTGATTTTTCAAATAACATAAGCACTTGAAGAGATGCTCAACATCATTAGGCACTAGGGAAATGCATCAACATCACAATGAGATACGTCTCACCTACAACAATGGCTATAAAACAAAACAAAAGAGAAAAAACAAATGTTGCTGAAGATGTGGAGAAACTGGAATCCTCATATATTGATGGTGGGAATGTAAAATGGGGTGGCTGCTACAGAAAACAGTTAGGTGGTTCCTCATGAACCTAAACATAGTTACCATATGACCCAGTAATTCCACTTCTAGGTATGTATCTAAAGGAACTAAAAGCAGGTATGCAAGCAGCTATGTGCATGCCAGTGTTTATCCCAGCATTATTCACAATACCCAAAAGGTGGAAACAACCCAAGTGTTCATCAACAGATGAATGGATAAACAAAATGTGGTACATACATATAATGAAATGTTATTCAGCCATAACCAGAAATGAAGTTCTGATACATGCTACAACATGTATGAATCTTGAAAACATCATTATGCTAAGTGAAAGAAGCCAGATACAAAAGGTTATTATAAGATTCCACTACATGAACAATTTAGAATATGCAAATTCAGAGAGACAAAATGTAGATTAGAAGTTACCAGGAGGGCTTCCCTGGTGGCACAGCGGTTGAGAATCTGCCTGCCAATGCAGGCGACACGAGTTCGAGCCCTGGTCTGGGAAGATCCCACATGCCGCAGAGCAACTAGGCCCGTGAGCCACAACTACTGAGCCGGCGCGTCTGGAGCTTGTGCTCCGCAACAAGAGAGGCCACGACAGTGAGAGGCCCGCGCACCGCGATGAAGAGTGGCCCCCGCTTGCCACAACTAGAGAAAGCCCTCGCATAGGAACGAAGACCCAACACAGCCAAAAAGAAAGAAAGAAAGAAAGAAAGAAAGAAGCTTTCATTAAAAAAAAAAAAAAAAAAAAAAAAGAAGTTACCAGGAGCTGGGAGAACAGGGAAATGTGGAATTACTGCATAACGGTTATAGAGTTTGTCTGAGGTGATGAAAAGGGTTTCTTTTCTTTTTTTTTGCTGCGCCATGCGGTATGTGGGATCTTAGTTCCCTGATCAGGGATCAAACCCTCGCCCCCTGCATTGGAAGCGTGGAGTCTTTTTTTTTTTTTTTTAAAACATCTTTATTGGAGTATAATTGCTTTATAATGGTGTGTTAGTTTCTGCTTTATAACAAAGTGAATCAGCTATACATATACATATATTCCCATATCTCCTCCCTCTTGCGTCTCCCTCCCACCCTCCCAGGTGGTCACAAAGCACCTAGCTGATCTCCCTGTGCTGTGCAGCTGGGAAGCATGGAGTCTTAATCACTGGATCACCAGAGAAGTCCTGAACAGGGTTTGGAAAAAGATAGTGGTGTTGGTCATAAACATCGTGAATGCAATTAATGCCACTGAATCGCAATTTGAAAATGGTTACAATAGCAAATTTTATGTTATATATATTTTACCACAATTTAAAAAATTTATAATGTAATATACTAAAAATTACTGTGTTGTACATTTTAAATGGTAAACTGTATGGTTTGTAAATCATATCTCAATAAAGCTGTTAAAAAATGAACTTTAGAATTATTAACTGTATGTTGGGATTTCTTTTATTTTCTCTTTTTATTGGTAATGTGATATAATCTCTGAAAAATTGTTTAGGGTTAAATTGTGGAGAACTTCTAATATGAAGTAAAGATATCTGTACTTCATTATCTGGGCAAAGGAGTATAATGATCAAAAGGGAGTGATAAAACACTCACCATTTAGGAAGACATATTCAATAATCAACTGCCTGATTTTTATAGAAGAATACAGAAAACAGGTAGGCCTGTTGTGTAATACTACAGAGTCCAACAAATACTCTAGACAAGAGATATATGTAGCGAAAAAAGATGGGGAATAGCAATCAAGATGCTAATATGACATATTTTTAATTTGAAAAATATGCTGATTAAAGACTAGATAAGCCATTAACTACTTCCTCTTTACTTCTATAAATAAGCAGTATTAGAAAATAACAGCAACAATAAAACGACCATGATAGGTCAGTATACTAGCACAGCCTAAAGATTAACAGCCTTGAAAATTCACACCACAAACATATAATCACAAACACTATCCTTTTCGGTAATTTTCATCCTAAAACAATTACTGAGCACCTATTAAATTAAGTTCTCAATATTGCTAACTCCTGAAGAAGAGGATAAAGACAAACACCCCTATCTGACATTTAAGAGATCACTGCTTAGAGTCAGGAGTCTGACAAATAAAGAATAATTATGATTATAAAGGTTCAAAAATAATAATGCTAACAATAATACAATTAATAAAAACATAAAATGACATGAATTGGCATACATTTAACATTAAATGCTATAATATGAAATACTTCTACAAAATTTACTTCTACAAAAGCTATAAAGCAAACTGTTCAAACATAATATCATATTACTATGTTAAATAATGTGAAAAAGATCTAAAATATTTTTTCACTTTTTTTCCCACTTAGATGAGAGTTTTTTGGGGAATAAAAAGACAGTTAATCTAAAAAACTGTTAGTGAGTAACGTTAGTAATGTTAGATGGAAGTAAATTTTAGGTGTCAGAATAAATAGCAACATTAAAAAAAAGCAGTGATTTATTTGTAATATATTTTTACACTTATGGTCCTTCAATGAACCCTCCAATAAAAAAAAATAAGGTTTAAGTTCATTATCTGTTAATAAAATTAGTCCTGAAAATTGTGATTATCTTAGTTGGCTAATTATAACTCCATCTAATAGTTGGCTTTATGTAAGAAGGATGACTATTCAGTTCGTTACCTTGTAATTTCATCATCTCCAAGCACTGCTTTCGAAACAGGTGAATATCTGGCTGGTGATGCTGGTGTCTGGCCCAAGTAGGAAGATGTGCTAACATGGTTATCAACAGGCTGAGAAGAAGCTTCAAAATAAAGTAAGTAAAAAAACACTTGAAAAAGGAAACATACCATTCAGTACCACATTTGTGGATTATCAGTTTCAAAGTTAATTAATGTATAATTCATATTCGCTCATTTATATAATAGAATTTGGTAGAGAAAATTTATTTATTAGGTAAAAAAATTAGAGAAGCTCAAGTTTTCAGGTAAAAACTAGTTTAGAAATTCAGATCAGTAAAGCAAAATTATTCCATTTGGTTTCTCTGAGAAAACAGAACTAAAAAGGAGTTTAGTTTTACAGTAACTGGAGTTACAGTAACTGATTTGCACAATGAAATCCAGGAAAGATTATTCAAAAGACTGCCATAGGAAAGACTGAACCAAATCAGTCTTAAGTACAATAACTTTATTTTTCTAAGAAGTTATTTTGCAGATTAATGTTTTTAGAAAGTATATATGGCTGACCCCTGAACAACATGGGGGTTAGAAGCACCGACCCTCCAAAAAATTGAAAATGCACATATAACTTTATAGTTGGGCCTCCATATCCATGGTTCTGCATCCACAGATTCGGCTAACTGCAGATCTTTAGTACGTGCTGAAAAAAATCCACGTATAAGTGGACCCACATAGTTCAAACCCATGTTGTTCAATGATCAACTGTATACTCAAAATCTGATTGTGAATAACGAAAACCAAAAGCTTAAAAATAGGTGCAAAAAGACTATGCTTGACAAAGTTTTAGAATAAATTGAGGGACTTCTGGTTTCCAGCTTGGCATATAAGAAGCTTTGAGTCATTACTCTGTCCTAACAACAACTAAAAAGGTGAACAAACTGAAAAATCAACAACCCTTCTTAGATGCTTAAAATAGAGGTCATAGGGCAAAACACTGTCCCCCAAATTAAGGAGACTGATAGGTGAATACAGAAAATCATAACTTACTAGAGCAGAAATCTCTGTGGTAACAAGTGCTGGGGTAGAGTAACCTGAACTGTAATTAACAAATTGTTGGGGGCTCAGTGTGGACGACTTTGGGAGTCAAAAACTCCAGGGGGACCCCATCATCAGGGACCCCACATTTTTGTGAGTTTTACCTCCTAGAACTCTACAGGTTCTCACAGTGAATACTGGAGAAAAATTCTGTCATGCTTCTGGCAGGAGGAGGGGAAAAGGAACCATTTTGAAATATATTAAGAGCATCTTGTTCTTCTTAACAGTCTGTCCTCAGAAGAAACTATTTAACCAGAGCCTCACCTGCTGGGGTTAGGGAAATAACCAAATCTAGCCAATTCTAGCCATCCTGTCCTAAGGGAGCAGAACAGGGGAGAATACTGAGAAGCACTGTGAAGAGCACTGCAGAGGCACAAGGTCACTAAGAGACTGAGACTTAATCACAGGCCTATTCAACACTTTTCCACTCCAACACCTTATCACCATATTACTAAAGGCCTATTTACAGCAGTTCCTTTTATCCAGTACATCATGCCTGGCTATCAAGAAAAAATTACAAGACATACAAAAGGCAAAAACACAGTTTGAAGAGACAGAGCAAGCATAAGAGCCAGACTCATATATGGCAGTGATGTTGGAATTATCAGACCAGGAATTTGAAACAATAATGATTAATGTGCTAATGGCTCTAATGGATAAAGAACACAGTATGCAAGAACAGATGGGCAATACAAGTGGAGAGATGAAAACTCTAAGAAAGAAAAAAAAAAATACTAGAGATCAAAAATTCTGTAACAGAAATGAAGAATGTCTTTGATGAGCTACTAGTAGTCTGGACATGGTTGAGGAAAGAATCTGAGCTTGAGGATATCTCAATGGCAACTTCTAAAACTGAAAAGCAAAGAGAAAAAATGGCTGGGGGGAAAAAAACCAGAACAGAATATCCAAGAACAGTGGTAGAACTACAAAAGGTGTAACATATATGTAATGGGAATACCAAAAGGAGAAAAAGGAGAGAAAGGAATAGAAGAAATCTCTGAAACAATAATGATGAGAATTTCCTCCAATTAATGTCAGACACCAAACCATAGATCTAGGAAGCTCAGAGAACACTAAGCAGGTTAAATGCAAAGAAAAGTTACACCTAGGCATATCTTTTTCAAACTACAGGAAAAAAAAAAAAGGAAGAAAAGCCCTAAAAAAAGTCATGGGAAAAAAACCTCACCTTACTGATAGAGGTGCAAGGTAAGAATTACATATGACTTCTCCTCAGAAACCATTCAAGCAAGACAGTGGAGTGTTAAGAGAAAAAACCCACCTGTGAAATTATCCTTCAGAAGTGAAGAATAAAGACTTCCTTAAACAAACAAAAATTGAGGGAATATTTATTGCTAGTAGATCTGCCTTTTGAAATGTTAAAAGAAGTTCTTTAGAGAGAAGGGAAGTTAGTAGGTCAGAAACTCAGTTACACAGAAAGAAAGGAAGAGCACTGATGAAGGAATAAGCAAAGGTAAAATAAAACTCATTTTTCTTATTCCTGATTGATCTAACAAATAACACTTTGTTCAAAACAATAGCAATACTGTATTCGACTATGTCTGTATATATGTTTATGTATAAATGAAATGAATGCCAGCAATGATACAAGGGATGGGAGGGAGGAATTAGGATTATTTTGTTATTATAAGGAACTCACACTACCCGTAAAGCTGTACAGTGTTACCTCAAAGTGGAATTAGATTACTATACATGTATATTGCAAACTCTAGGGCAACCACTAAAAAAAAGTAAAAGAGAATGTAACTAATACACTTAGAAAGGAGAGAAAATAGAATCACGCAAAATGCTTAATTAAAAACCATAAAAGGCAGGAAAAAAATGGATGACAAATACAGGAGCAAAGAACAGGGCAACAAACAGAAAAGAGTAGCAAATATCACAGACATTAATCCAACTATATCAATAATCACTTAGAACATCAATGCCCTAAATGCACCAATTCAAAGACAGATACTGTCAGAGTGGGTCAAGAAACCAAGACCCAAGATATACTGTCTACAAGACAGCCAATTTAAATATAAAGGTCTATATATTAAAAGTAAAAGGATGGAGAAAGATATACCATGCTAACACTAATCAAAAGAAAGCAGGAGTAGCTATATTAATTTCAGACAGAGAAGACTTCAAAGTAAGGAAAATTATCTGGGTTAAAGAAAGGCATTTCTTAATGATAAAGTGATCAATTCTCCAAGAAGACATAATAATCTTTAACACCTAACAACAAAGTGTCAAACTATGTGAGGCCGAAACAGATAGAACTGAAAGGAGAAATAGATTAATCCACACCTCTTTATCAGAAATGAACAAATATAGCAGGCAGAAAATCAGGAAGGATATAGCTGAACTCAGTAACATCACTAATCAATTGGATATGATGGACACCTATAGACTACTTCATCCAACAACAGCAGAACACATATTTTTCTTAAGCTCCCACATAACATTCACCAAGATAGACCATGTTCTGGGCTATGAAACATAGCACTTAACAAATTAAACCTTAACAAATTAAAAAAACATAGAAATCATACAATGTCCGTTCTCAGACCACAGTGAAATTAAACTAGAAATCAATAACAATATGATAGCTAAAAATCCCCCAATACATGGTGATTAAATAACACAAACACACTCCTAAATAACGCTTAGGTCAAAGAAGAATCTCCGGAGAAATTAAAAAAATGTTTTGAACTAAATGAAAATGAAAACACAACCTATCAAAATCTGTGGGATACAGCAAAAGCAGTGCTTAGAGGGAAATTTATAGTATTGAATGCATATATTAGAAAAAAAAAGAAAGATCTAAAATGAATCATCTTAGCTTACACTTGATAAAACTAGAAAGAGAAGAGTAAATTAAATTCAAAGTAAGCAGAAGGAAAAAAATAATAAAAAATTAGAGCAGAAATCAAATGAAATTAAAAACAGGAAATCTGGGCTTTCCTGGTGGCGCAGTGGTTAAGAATCCACCTGCCAATGCAGGGGACATGGGTTTGAGCCCTGGACCAGGAAGATCCCACATGCCGTGGAGCAATGAAGCCTGTGCACCACAACTACTGAGCCTGGGCTCTAAAGCCTGCGTGCCACAACTACTGAAGCCCACGTGCTTAGATCCCGAGCTCTGCAACGAGAAGCCACCGCAATGAGAAGCTCACGCACTGCAACAAAGAGTAGCCCCTGCTCGCTGCAACTAGAGAAAGCCTGCGTGCAGCAAGGAAGACCCGACGCAGCCAAAAATAAATAAATAAAATAAATAAATTAAAAATAAATAAATAAAACAGGAAATCAACAGATTAAAAAAATCAATAAAACCAAAAGTTGGTTCTTTGAAAAGATCAATAAAATCAATAAGCCTCCAGCCAGGCTAACTAAGAAAAAAAGAGAGAAGACAGAAATGAAAGAGGGCACATCACTACAGATTCCATGGCAATTAAAAGAATAGTAAGTACTATGAAGAACTCTATGCCTGCAGATTTGATAACCTAGATGAAACGGACCAATTCCTTGAAAGACACAATCTGCCAAAACTCACAAAAAAGAAACAGGCAATTTGAACAAGCCTATATCTATCAAAGAAATTGAATCAATAATGATAACCTTCAGTGGTGAGTTCTACCAAACTTTTAAGAAAGGAATTACACCAATTCTCTATAACTTCTTCCAGCAGACAGAAGCCAAGGGAATACTTCTTAACTCATTCTATGAGGCCAGCATTATCCTAACAAAACCAGACAAAGAAATCATAAGAAAAAAACCCTCTAGAACAACATCGCTCATGAACATAAATGGAAAAAGCTTCAACAAGATATTAGCAAATCAAATCCAACAATATATAAAAAGAATTATATACCACAAGCATCTGGGATTTATCCCAGGTATGCAAGGCTGGTTCAACATTCAAAAAACAATATGATCCATCACAACAA
The DNA here is from genome assembly GCF_028023285.1 of Balaenoptera ricei. NCBI lineage: Eukaryota > Metazoa > Chordata > Mammalia > Artiodactyla > Balaenopteridae > Balaenoptera > Balaenoptera ricei. Next base: position 88,787,775 of record NC_082642.1, on the reverse strand, counting down.
CAGGTTAAAGAAAAGTCACATAATCATATCAATAGATGAAGAAAAAGCATTTGATAAAATCCAAAATATCAATTTATAAGAAAATCTCTCAGTTAACTAGGAATAGTGGGGAGTATTGTCAACCTGATCAAGAATACTCTACAAAAATCCTACAGCTAACAATACTTAATGGTGAGGAGCTTGAAGCTTTACCACTAAAATTAGGAGCAAGTGAAGGATGTCTTAGTTAATGCATTAACATAGGAAAAGAAAACAAAAGGTATGTAGATTGAGAAAGAAGTAATAAAACTGTCTTTGTAGATGTCATGATTGTCTATGTAGAAAATCTGAAAGAACTGACAAAAAAACTCATGGAACTAATAAGCAATTATAGCAAGGTTGCAAGATACAAGGTTAATATATAAAGTTGACTGCTTTCCTGTGTACCAGCAATGAACAAGTGAAATTTGAAATTAAAAACACACTACCATTTACATTAGCATCCCCTAAAATGATATACTTAGGTATAAATCTAACGATCTACGTGAGCAAAACTACAAAACTCTGATGAAAGATATCAAAGAAGAACTAAATAAATCGAGAGAGAGACTATGTTCATGGATAGGAAGCCTCAATACTGTCAAGATATTAGTTCTTCTCGACTTGATATACAGATTCAATGCAATCCCAATCAAAATACCAGTAAGTTATTTTGTGGATATTGTCAAACTGATTGTAGAGTTTATATCGAGAGGCAAAACACCTAGAATAGACAACCCAATAATGAAGCAGAACAAAGTTGGAGGGCTGATACTACCTGAGTTCAAGACCTCCTAAAAAGCTACAGTAATCAAGACAGTGTGATATTGGCAAAAGAAAAGGAAAATATTAGATCAATGGAACATAACAGAGAATCTAGAAATAGACTCATATATAGGCAACTGATCATTGATAAAGGAGCAAAGGCAGTCTTTTCAACAGATGTTATTAGAACAACTGGACATCCACATGCAAAAAAAAAAAAAAAAAGAATCTAGATATAAACCATGTGAAAATTAACTCAAAATGGATCACAGACATAGTAAAACCCCAAACTATAAAAATTCTAGAAGATAACACAGGAGAACATCTTGATGATCTTGGGTTTGGCAATGGTTTTTTAGATACAACACCAAAGGCAAGATCCATGAAAGAAAACTGACAAGATAGACCTCATTAAAATTAAACATTTCTGCTCTGTGAAAGACACTGTCTAGTGAATGAAAAGACAAGCCACAGCCTGGGAGAAAATATCTGCAAAAAATATATGTGATAATGAACTTTAGCCAAAATATGCAAAGAGCTCTTAAACTCAACAAGACAATAAACAATCCAATTTAAAAATGTGCCAAAGGCTCTTAACAGACACCTCACCAGAAAAGATATACAGATGGCAAATAAGCATATGAACAGATACTCCTTATCATATGTCATCAAGGAAATGCTTATTAAATCAATGTGATACTGCTGAATAACTATTAGAATGGCTAAAAACCACAACACTGATAACACAAAATGCTTGTGAGGATGTGGAGTAACAGGAACTTTCATACATTGTTGGTGGGAAAGCAAAATGGTACCGCCACTTCGGAAGACAATTTGGCTGTTTCTTATAAAACTAAACATATTCATACCATACGATCCAGCAATTGCAGTCCTTGGTTATTTACCCAAAGGAGTTAAAAACTCATGCACATTACTACATGAAAGAAGGTTTGTTTGTTTTTTTCAAACATCTAGGCCTTCTTTAATTCAAAAGTTTGTGGAAAATTTTAGCCTATGCTATATTTTAATATATTTACTGAATTGTTATCTCAAATTTGACAAAATCAGCAGAGGGCTTAATTAATTATTTTAATTGTTTTTAAGGAGTTTGAGGCTTTTTGGTGTAATTTGGGTATTTCAATTGGACATATGTGATATATTCAATGCCATTTTGTGAGTTTCAGGTAAATTGGAAATGTTAATCAAATTATCTAAAATGTATTTTATGAAAAGTAAAATATGACATATTTGTTTTTTGTTTTTAATTTTTATTGGAGTACAGTTGATTTACAATGTTGTGTTAGTTTTAGGTGTAAAAAGTTAAGATTTTAAAAGGCTACATACTGTATGGTTCCAACTACATGACAGTCCGGAAAAGGCAAAACTATGGAGGCAGTAAAATGATCAGTGGATGCCAGAGGTTAGAGGGGAAGGAGGGATGAATAGGCAGTGCACAGGATTTTTAGGGCAATGAAGCTACTCTGTATGATACTGATAGTGGGTACATGTCATTATACATTTGTCCAAACCCATAGAATGTACAACATTAAGAGTGAACCCTAATGTATACTATGGGCTTTGGATAATGATGTGGCAATGTAGGGTCATCAATTGTAACAAATGTACCACTCTGGTAGATGTTGGTAATAGGAGAGGCTATGCAGGTGGGACATTTCTGTACCTTTGCTTAATATTTCTGTGAACCTAAAATTGCTCTAAAATATAAAGTCTATTAAAAAAAAAAAAGAACGTGCCCTGACACCAGCTCATATCTGTCAACCCAATTTATAATTATTCTTTTTAATGCACCATAAAAGAATGGAAACCTGGTAAAAAACAGGAATAAAAAATAAGCAAACATTATTGGTTCATTTCAATAATAAAAAACATCACTATAGTTCATTGACTGTAATTCTAGTGAGACCTAAGAACAGAAAATTATAAAGCTATTCCTGACCCAGGTAAGCAACACATTTCAGTTGTAACTTCCAAAAGCACAACACATCTGAATTATGTGCATTATTATCAAAACACACAGAAACAATATTTAACTTTCTTGAGGTATTAACTATGATAGAGTTACTAGGCATTTCGAAATCTAGCTGTAATATTTATTATTTAACCATGAATCTCTTCTTTCACTACATTACCGAGTGCCTTCTATGCACAAAGCATTATAACACCCACTGGGAAAACAAAAATGCAAGGATCATTACTTCAAATTACTATAGTGGCCAGATAGGTTACATATATGAGTGAAGTAACCTGCGTGAAAGACAGTAGGTAGTGACTGGAAGTATGGTGTACTGGAAACAATTATGTGCTATCAAAGGGAGACAGCATCTATACATCTCTTTCTGTAATCATACAAAAAGGAAAAAGTCTATAATGTCTATTAATAGTATAGGGCTTAGAAGTCCAGAGCCATCTTTGATTTTATATGTTTGCAGTCTCCAATAGCAATTTCTTCCCGTCCAATTCATGTATAAGACACTCTTCTGCATTTGAGGCAAAGGATTTTCTACCAATGGCTCTTCTGAAGTCCAAAGTCTTTCTTGGGTGATATGTAAGAATATCTGTTGATTTTCAAGGGAACCAGCATGTTGCCCTAAAGCAACAGACATGCATGTGAACCATTATAATCACTGGCCATTTAAAGTCCAGAGTTTACTGAATTTTTACTCAAATTTCTTTGCTGCATTATCAAGTTTGGCTGAAACAAACAAACAAAAAAACCCAACTGGACAAGAAATTCAGTCAACTGCTCAAGCCAGAAAATGTACCTTTTCCCTACCATATCCAGACTGTGCCTTTATTCAATGGACCTTTTCTGAAGGAGTCATTCTCACATGTAAGGCATAGTATCTCATACGGCAGGAACTAAAAATTAATGTTCCTGTCAAAGAAATGACTGCCTAAAGAATGATTAGTTAAAACAGTGCTATTTCCTATACCCCAAATCCTAAGTAAAAAGATTCCTCAGAGAACTACAAAACAAGGGAGGCTAAATTATTGTCCTTAGATATCAAGATTAATGACCCAAACCCTCCAAAGTTTAGGAAAGAAGCCAAGTGGAAGAGCTTAAAGTAAAAGCAGGAAGAGAGCAGTGGCCAAATCAGAAGTTTAACAAGGCCTTCCACCTGAAGAGAATATAAATTGAAAGTGAAAAGATATATAAATGCAAAAGCATGAGAATTTTAATATCATCAAAGAAACTATGTTCTCTATTAGATCCGATGAACTTTTTTTTTTTTTTTTTTCAGTAATAAACCTCCTTTTATTCCTGGGTACCATATTTTGGCTATTATCCATATGTGGATTACAGCTATAAGAGTGTGACCCCATCTGAGATTTACAGTCATAACTTAAACTACAATTCTGTGCTTTTCTCCAGGCATGTTCTGCTTTTTAGGGAGCAGGAATGGATGAAGACAGCAGGTTGAACCAGGGTTGGGATTCTGCCAGTAAAGATGGAGAGGGCAAGAAAGTAGAAGATATATGCAACGAAGTGAATATCACAACAAACCAAGGAGGCTAAGTTAAAAAAAAGTAGACAAGTAGAAACACAAGGGGACAACCAAGTAATGGTGTCAAATGATTGAAGGTCAAAATGAGTTTGAATTGTTAGAACAGGAGTAAATAAACTGATGGATGTAGTCAGAGAATGGGATGATTTAAATCAAGATTTTGGAGGTGGTGAAGGTACTGACGATGATAAGATCTAAATTACTGTCTTGGAAGCAAGTATCTGAGTTGGAGTGGAGGGCAGGAGAGCTAGAAAGAAAGAGATCAACAAAGAAGCCAGGTTGTTGAATGAATCAGTGTGCATTTTGGCTGGACATCACTAAGAATGACAATGTGAATGTGTATCAAAGGACAATGGGCCCGACACTAAAATCTTCAGTGACTAAAGCCAGATTGATGAGGAGGAAACTACATGACTAACAACATAAGGGACAGGCAGGTAAGTTGAATAGTCTGATGGCAAGGGCTTCACAAGAGCTGACAGGTAAAAATCATTTATGTAAAAAGTTTTCAAATACAAATGCTTTTTAAAACACACATAATAAGTTACTTATGAATTGCGTCTATAGTATGAGCAAGGACTGAAAGTGTACAACAAAATTCATAAGAAGAGAAACAGAAGTTGAACTAGCAAGGTAAACTTCAACTTTTTCATAATATTCTATTAGTTTAATAACAGATGGAAAAAAAGGGACGAAATATCCTACATATGCCTATAGGGAAAACAATTAATCATTATTTACTACTCTTTAGGACTAGCTCTCCCATTTTTTAAATGTCATATTATCTTATATAAAAAGAGATTATTCAATAAAAAGTAACATTTTTTCCAGTTCAACATATTTTTAAGAAGCAGCCTGGCTATTTGTATATTTGGCCATAATCAGGATGCCAATTCTCAATCTGTGGAACAACTGGGACATAGCTGTCTTGAACAGATAAAGCAGCATAATAAATAAGATTAATATTTAAATTGGTGAATAAAAGAGCTTATCATTGAATTTGCATCTCCTAATAACAAATACAAATACATCAAGCCCTTATTTAAAGCTTCTGTGAAAGACCAAATATATGGAATTTTAAACAAGTAGTAAAGTTCTTTTCTGACACAAATGATGTATAAGACATCATCTCTGTCCATTAAAAAGACTGAATACTGTTAAGAAAATAATTCAGTTATACTTGAGTAATTAATGAATCAATGAGCAGATAATGAAGATGCATCACTGGAGGACAGTATATACACTTTAAAATATAATTTGTATTTAGCTTCTAATGATTAATCATTGTAATGAACTTTGACATTTTAAAACTGGAAACATTGCCACTTACAAAATCACAAATATCTTTAAAATTCTACAATTTAAAAAAGGAAAACTTGGAAAAGCAGATTATAGAGTACATTTATGATCTTTATTACACATGGATGATTCTAGTATTGACTCAACATACCAAACAAATAAAACTTTCAGTTTTCAACCAACATGAACACATTAAGAATATATTTAAATCTCATCTCGGCTTGTACGTTAAAAAAGAAAATCAAATAGGAAACTTAAAATTACCTAAGTACTTTCATTGCATTTCTTTTCTAGGCAATACAATTGTACTGTGCACGAACAGAGTTAGGTGATATACTAAGAGCTTGAAGTACAAAGATATTATCTGTGCTCACACAGTTGAGAGTATAGAAAAGCCCAAGTTTTACAAATATTTTAAGTTACTGTTTCTCAAAGTGCAGCCCATGAACCAGCAGCATCAGAAACATCAGAATTGCCCTGCTTGTTAAAAGAATTAATTGCTTGTTAAAGTATATTTCTGTGCTCCACCCAAAAATTATTAGAACAAAACAGGAAGCCACATTACTTGCAAATATCTTTGGTGACTGTTACTTATATAAAAGTTTGAGAATGAATGCCTTAAATGTTAAAAGTAATTACTGCTATGAAATTACAGGTGAAAAGGTGAAAAAGCCATCTCCACTTATTATTATGAAGATTCTGACTTAAAATTGGTTTTTAAAATGATTAGGTTAAAATGCTTTATAGTTCTTTTAAAAATATTTGTATAATGTTCAAACTTTATATTGGGAACCGTCATTAAAATACATCACATCTAAGGAAACAAGATTTAAGCAAACAGACTTACAGTTGGTGATATCAGGTGGTGCATAGCCATCATTCATATACATACTTGTGGGTTTTGCCACTTTCAAAAAAACAAAATCAGATGTGTTCTTTAAGGCAGTTACTGCTTCTTCATGAGTAACTTCTTCTAAACACACACTATTCACCTAAAAGAAAATCCCAAAAGTTTTACTTCTTCCTTCCCACTTGGAATGTCATTTTTTTCCCCCCTTATTGCTCTGGGTAGAATCTTCGGTACAATGTTGAATAGGAGTGGTAGTTTGTGTCTTTCTAGAACTTTGCCCATTTGATCTAAGTTATCTAATGTGTTGGTATAGAGTTATTCATAAATAAAAGTATTCCCTTATGTTCTCTCTCTCATTGCTACTTTTAGAAATGTGAGTCATTTTTTTTTTTTTTCTTGGTCAGTCTAGCTAAAGGTTTGTCAATTTTGCTGATCTTTCCTAAGACCCAAGTTTTGGTTTTGTTGATCTTCTCTACCAACATAGACAACATGGTTGTCCTATTTCCTATGTTGTTAATTTCTGTTCTAATCCTTTCTCTTCTGCTAGCATTAGGTTTAGACTGCTCCTCTTTTTGGTAAACATTTTTTTTTTAAAAGAAATAAAACACTATAAATGTTTCTAGTGTTTTAAATTACAGTGCACTAAACAAATGTTCATTTTAGTATATTTTCCATTTCCCTAATATGTGACTTTATAATCGACTGCAGGAAACTTTTAAATGTTTTGATGAAAACTTCTAAAGGTCACAGAACAATCCTGACTTTCCCCACTGATTACAAATAATGCTTCGCAGGATTTCAACTGCATGGTCATTTTTATGGTCCCACCCTACTGTGTACAGTGAGGACTTGCTGCATTTTGAAATACACAGCTGTGGTATACTGTTCTTCTGATGGCCTGAAATGAGACATTAGTAACTGTGATGCAAAGAGAGGATTAATAAATGCCACACATTAGAGCTGTCTTCTTGGAAAGCTCACTCTGGCATGTCCCTCTTGGAACCTGGCCACCATTTTGTGAGAAGCTCAAGTTAGCCATGTGCACAGCCCACTGGAAAATTGAATACCTGGCTAACAGCCCCAGTTGAGTTCCTATATGACAGCCAAAACCAACCGGTCCACTATATGTGACCCAACTTGGAGGTGGACCCCTGGGCCTAGTTGAGCCACCCCAGTAGACATTATATGGAATAAAGACAGGCTGTCCTGGCCAAACCTACCCAAATTGCAGAAGTGTAAGTAAATAAATAATTGTTGTCATTTTAGCCACTGATTTTTGTTTTTTCTTATACAGCATTAGATAACTGATAAAAGAGCTGACAAGATGTGCTGAGGGATTCAATGTGGAGTGGGAAAGAAAGAGAATGATCCTAAAGTTTTAGACTTGGGGAAATTAGAAGGATAAAGTTCCCATTTAATGAGATGTGAAAATTATGCAAAAAGCAGAATCTTGGGGGGCAGGGTGGGGGTGGGTTGCCGTGATTTGAAAGTTCATTTTTAGATACAGTTGTACTTCGGTATCTGTGGGGGAATGATTCTATAACCCCACTACCCCCCATTACCCTCCTCGAGGATAAAAAAATTTGCAGATTCTCAAGTTCCTTATGTAAAATGGCGTAGTATTTGCATATAAGCTATGCACACCCTCCCTTATACTTTAAATCATCTTTAGATCACTTATAATACCTAATATAATATAAATGCCATGTAAATTCAATTTTTGCCTTTTGGGAACTTTCTGGAATTTTTTTCCACCAAATATTTTCGATCTTCAGTTGGTTGAATCCACAGATGTGGAACCCATGGACACAAAGAGCCAACTGTATATTATATTTGAGATGACTCTTGAGACACAGAGAAGGAGACTGAAGTTCAGAAAACAATACTTATTATTATCATGTACAATAAGACCCAGTAAGTTATTTGACTACCTATCAATGAGAGAAGAGAATATGTTCAAGTATTGAGTCCTGGATCACTTCAATGTTTAGAGGTTAGGGAGAAGATGCACCAAAAAGGAGAATGAGAAGGAATGGCTGGTGAGATAAGAGGAATAGCAAGATAGAGGGTGACTATCAGGCAAACTGGAAAGAGTGTTTTAAGAAGGAAGAAGGTGTGTCAAATGCCTGATACATCAATTAAGGTGAGAGTTAAGAACTGAATAATTTCAGTGGAATTATGGCAACAAAAGCCTCCCTAAACGGTAAATCAGCATGAATTTCTGGCTCCCTACCCCTAAAATTGATTCTGGAAGGATAAAGAAGACACAGTATCTAAGAAACTAAAAATAAAAGGAGAAACGTAGTGGAGAAAGAAGGTTGTTTGGAACTGGTGTGTGTTGGTGGGGGGGGGGTGTATGCGATGACGAGAGAGTGTTGGTTGTAGCTTGGGGGAAAGAGCGGCAAGTCATAGTTGTGAGAGGATAAGTTAGAGAGAAGCAGTTGAAGGACAGTTCCTTCCTCCTCCCTATCATTAACTCAAAAATAATTAGTTGCTCTTCCTAGCAGAACTATTAAAAAAGGGCAAATAAATAAATAGCAGATAGAGCAAATCACCACTATACCAGACTTTGTTTGTATGCCTTTTCAGATTCACTTGAGCCTACCTGTCCACTAGGCCTTGGCTGCTTGCTTAGGGGAGAGTCCTAGCTACTGCTACTCTCATATTGTCCCCTACCATTATGAGCTCTTTCAACCTTTTCTGGAGTAAAGGCTGGGCTTGGGTATGGCTGACGTGTTCCACATAGTGAGAGCTGTAACATATTAGAAGACCATATCTGACCTGTCTAGACCATGAGGCTCTAGCTCTTCTCATGACTTCTGGGTTCAGGGGAAGTGCTGTGCCAGAGTGTGGGAACTGGCTTTCCTAGCATTTGTCCAGAGGGGCTGGGTAACACAGTCGAGACCTCTAGGACAGTTAACCCCCGTGGGGGTAGACTCTAACTAACAAGAGACAAGAGACTAAAAGGGGTCAGTAGATAAAATCCTTTCTTTTCCCTTGATGGCTGGATCTAAGGTTTAGCAGTTCCACATTGCCTGCCTGGGAGACTGTCCTACATGACAAGCAATCAGCTACATTTTCTTATGAAATTATAGCCAGCTCAGAAACAAATATGTTGTATTGGCTTTCCCTCATTCTCTGCCTCACTTGTCATTTTCACTCACTCTAGCTTCTCTGAAGTTATACCTCCCAATAATACCTTAGCAGAGTAGCTTTTCTTCAGGTTTTGTTTTTCTAGGGAACATGAACTAAGACAGTTATTGATGAAGATTGGATAAATAAATTGTGATACAGTCTATAGTCCCAGAATAGAATATTATGAAGAGGGTAAATGAATAAATCTCAGTTCTAGGCAACAATATGGATAAGTCTCAGTAAAACAATATTGAGTGAGAAAAGTATTAAAAAAGACTATATACAGCACAACAGCCTTTAAAATTTTTTCAAAACAAACACTACTAAACAAAATATTTAGGAATATGTATGTGATTAAGCATTCTTTAAAAAACAAAGGAATGAGGAACACAAATTGATGATATTCTAGTTCTTGGGTTGGGTAATGACTAGCAGTTTTTACTATATTATAAATAAAATAATTGATTAATTAATTAAAGTAAGAAAGGGAAAAAGAAGGTCACACATGAACAAAGGATGATGATGTTACGAACCTAAGGATTACGACTAAACAATTCTGTGCATCCAAGCCCCTAAGCAGAATGAAAGAAAAAGAGAAGGGAGCTAGTAGAGGAAATGGTAATGGCAAATAAAGAATCATTTTTCAGGTTTTGACTAAAGCAAGGCTAGTATTCACTCATGTAAATCATGTAAATATCATTTAAACATTTTTGGCATGTAGAAATTCAGTCTGTCAGAAAAAAAAAGACATCAAAGTGATTTTTAAAACAATGGATTTCTTATACTTACTGCTAAAAGTTTATCTCCAATCTGAAGTTTACCATCTTTATGTGCTGCACCTCCTTCAATTATTTTGGTTACATAGATGCTATTATCCCCAGGAATATGCTGATTTCCAACACCTCCAGCAATGCTGAACCCAAGACCTGTATGGAAAACACTAGTTTTAGAATTTCACCAATATATGTAAACTTAAGTCCAAATGACTGAAAACTAGAAGGTGATAATTTCACCAAACTAATGTTTTTTAAAATAGAAAATAATCTATTTACCTATTTTAAAAATCCTAAGTATTCTGTAATCAGGGGCAATTACAAATGTAAGTGCTCCTATAGTTACAAATGAGTACCTTTTTACCCCCAGGTTACTTTAAAAAAAAAAAAATTATTTATTTATTCATTTATTTAATTGGCTGTGCCAGGTCTTAGTTGCGGCACACAGGATCTTTGTTGTGCTGTGCGGGATCTTTTAGCTGCGGCATGCAGGCTCCTTTAGTTGTGGCATGCGGGGTCTAGTTCCCTGACCAGGGATCGAACCCGGGCCCCCTGCATTGGGAGCATGGAGTCTTTAGCCGCTGGACCACCAGGGAAGCCCACCCCCACCCCCACCCCCACCCAGGTTACTTCTTAAAGTGTCTTTGTAAAATGCATTTGTTTGTTAGTTCAAAGAGATGGTGTAAAATTGCTTCACTTTTGTTTCCATCATAATTGCACTTCTTACTAACACTTTTAACACTTCCACAAGATTAAAACTGAGAAAAAAAAATTGGTGGTGGGCAGAACTAACAGCTTCAGAAATGCAGATGCTTCTCTTTTCACTAGTCTATGAATTAATTTTAAGGAACTTCAATAATTCATAAATCCCATAGCTTTAACGCCAAACCTGTAGCTCTCTATGCATTTTTCCATGAAGCCACAAATTAGAATCAATATTTCCATTTATCCTCAATCCCATTCATGTTTTCAAAATTCAGATCACATCCTAACAGTCTTCATTGCAGATGTAACTACTAATGACATGATCATAAATATTTTCTTCTCTTAGCCTGTGTATCTGCATTTTATGCACTTTGTAGATTAATGATTACAAGTTAATATCAACACTACACATGACTGCAAAATGTTTGCACAGTATTCTCCTTAAGACAAAAATCAGTAGAAATGACACAGAAATTCTAAAAATTCACTAAGTTCTGTAGATTACCAGCACTGTTAATCTTAGAATGTGTGTCATAAATAACTTCATAGTTACATTTCACTTAGAGATTTCTTACGTAATAATTTGTCTTTGTTTGATTTATTTCATACCTTTAGGACCTTTAATGAGCTTTATTTCCATTATTTTTTCTGATACTGGTTTCCGTCTTTTTACGTACAAGCGTACAATAGATCCCGCTTCTTTCAATGCTTCTACTGCTTTGCTATGTGTCACATCACGAACATCTACTTCATTTACTCGCAATATACAGTCATTGACCCTGAGGAAAAAAAAATTAAAAATTAAATATTAAAAATTTAATATCAATTTTTCTCTTAGCCAGTTTTCTTTTCTTGACTAGAGAATTATTTACTAGAATTATTTATAAGACACTGCATGTTAAATTCCAATGTATCAAAAACTCATATAAATACAAACATTTTCCAAGGGCCAGCAAAGGAAACAGTGCAAATAATAGATCATTATACAAAAATATTAAATAATAATGACAGCTATAATTTTTTTTTTGTTTTTGGCTGCATCTGGGTCTTCGTTGCTGCACGCGGGCTTTCTCTAGTTGCGGCGAGTGGGGGCTACTCTTTGTTGCAACGCATGGGCTTCTCATTGCGGTGGCGGTCTCTTGTTGGGGAGCACAGACTCTAGGCACGTGGGCTTCAGTGGTTGCAGCATGTGGGCTCAGTAGTTGCGGCACACGGGCCTTAGAGGGCGTGGGCTTCAGCAGTTGCGGTGCATGGGCTCAACAGTTGTGGCTCGCGGGCTCTAGAGCACAGCCTCAGTAGTTGTGGTGCATGGGCTTAGTTGCTCTGCAGCATGTGGGATCTTCCCGGACCAGGGAGCGAACCCATGTCCCCTGCATTGGCAGGCAGATTCCTAACCACTGTGCCACCAGGGAAGTCCCAACAGTTGTAATTTGTATGATTACGCGTAGAAATTAAGATATTTTAGAAAAACAGCAAATATTTATTTAGCACTAACCACACGCTAGGAACTTCTTTTAGTGTTTTAACCCTTACAACAATCTGTAAGGTAGATACATATTTATATTCCCATTTTATAGATAGAAAAACTGAGGTACAAAGTTTAAATAACTTTCCCAAGGCCACCCTGATAATGACTAACAGAGCAGTGATTCAAACATAAAAAATCTGAGGCTCAGACTGAATAACTAGCTTAAGGTCAGAGCGGCAAAATTGAGACTAATTCATTGATTTACCAAAAAATAAACTAATCTCAGTTTCAACTGCATGGTATTCATGTAGAAAACAATTAAGAAAACAAATTAAAAGATGGTCATCTCAAATTGGGCAGGGACGGGGAACAAAACAATTAAAACATTTAAAGTGATCATGATAAACTTCTATATCTAATTAACTTTCTTTAGAGAAAAGAAATTCTATATCCAAAGACAGTGATACCTTAGAGTTAGTACTATAGGTATGTTCTCCAGTGAAACAAATGGAACATACTAATTTTCACACATGAAGCACAAATAAGAGGCCAATAACAGACTCAGGAAGTAAATATTTACATTTACATGAAAGTCAAATTATTGATTTCATATCTAATTTCATTAATATACCACTTATCATATCCAGTGAGAAGTTTAGAAACTGAAAAGCTGTATAAGGCATGAATAGCCTTAAAATAAGATACTGTTTTTAACAGACCATATATAATCCTTAGTCCTAAAACTTTAGGAAACCATCACCATATATAAAAAGCAACAAATAAGGCAACAGGAAAAGTGCCACAATCTATGGTCTAAGGAAACAACAAACTATGCTAATGATATTTTCTGAAATGGAACACTACATTTAAACAAAAGACCAATGTTACTTACATTTATTCAATTTAGAAAATAGGTTAATTTATTTAAAGTTTGCATAATCTTTACTACTCTTTGTGGTCTGGGATACCAACTCAGATATATATGATTCCCTGTACCTTAAATAAGCGTATACATGTTTCCCACCCAGAAAATAACACATTTTGTGAAGGTATTTGAACATACAATAGGAAATCTATGATTTCTATAAATTTGCTCAGAAATATTTAAACAAATTTATTATTCAAAATGCTTAACTTCTAAGATAAAATTGAATTCCTAATTGAAAACAGGGAAAATGCTTAAAGCACAATTATCTCATTCATTCATTTGATATCTGAGCATCTACCTTATGTTAGTTATTATGATAGTGTTCATTTGTATTTATTCATTGTTCAGTTTGCCTCAAGAAAAAGATACAAAGAAGATTTGGTATCACAACATAAAGTGCAAAACATACCGCAATCTTCCATCTTGGGCAGCTGCTCCCCCTGCAATTATTTTGGTAATGAAAATACTTGAGTCATCTCCAATGTGTGGGTTGTCTGTACCTCCTGCAATGCTGAAACCAAGCCCTGAATTTCCCTGGGGATAGAGGGGAAAAAAATTGACACTGAATAATAATTATCTTTATTGATAGGTTCCCGTCATTATAGGACCTAGAAACTGTACTAACATAGGGAACACACACATAAAGGCATATGTATAGGAAATATGATTTTAAATTAAGAAATATAAGGAAAGCTCTTTTTTCTCTATGAATTCAGAGGTATTACTGCTGAAAAGGTGAGGCTGATGATGTACTGAGTACTTCTGGAGTCTGGTCTACGATTCTTTCCTTAAAATTATGTGCAGTTTGTCCTTGGAGAGGTGTCCCTATTAGGTCTCTTTCTTTTAGACTGCATCTTGCTCATGTTTGGTAAGGCAAATTGCTCCCAAGAGAAAAACAATGCAGTGATCCTTCTGCTGCTGTTATTTCCGAGTAGGTAATACCAATATATTATTTCAGCCTTTTTAAAAAAGGGGTACTGGGTGGTGCTTTTCTTCTGCTAACTTTGCCATCAGCTTATTTTAAAATGACCAAATTGTATGAGCTAAGTAACACTGCCATCATCCTTGATGTGTTTAACCAAGACACCTGACCAGCAAAAGGCATTTTTTAATACTGAAAGTCCAACTGGAGAACTTAACATTGGTGTACTTTCTTGACAGCAGTCAATTTTGCCAAAGTAGCATTACTTCTTATTTTATTTACGTACTGGATTTCTGAATAATATTTTCTTTGAAGAAAGGGTTCTACTGCTACAAAAAGCAAAACTGATCTAAGCAAAGGTATTAAACGTTTATTTTTGCAAGAACGTTCTAACTTTGGTTTTCAGGCAACTCAAATAAGTGGGTATATCTGGATCTATTACTAAACTGTTTGCATTAAATAGCTTAAAATTTCACTAGACTATGACATGTCCTAAAATTCTATTTTAATAAAAAAAATTTTTCAGTCTAAACTCTTCAAGAGTTACTAGAGTATCAATAATAGTATCAATAGGTTGTATGGGGCTACCAAGTTACTCAGGTATTCGAGTTCTCTTTTTTATTTGCTTTTAAAAAAATTCAGATATAATTACAAATAACTTTGTGTAAGTTTAAGGTGTACAACATGTTGATTTGATACATTTATATAGTACAATATGATTACCACCTTAGCTTTATTTAGCTAACACCTCTATGAGGTCACATAATTGCCATTTATTTTTTGTGGTGAGAACATTTAAGATCTAGTCTCTTAGCAAATCTGAAGATTACAATACAGTATTGTTGATTATATTCACTACCTGTGCATTAGATCTCTGGAACTTATTCATCTTCTAGTTGCAAGTTTGTATACTTTAACAACATCTCCCCAATTCCTGGTACTCAAGCTCTTTAATCAGTGAAACATACAATGTACAGTTCTGACTAAATAAAGGAATTTAAAAGGTACTGGGAAAAGATGAAAAGATGAATAAGATAAAAAGTTAGGACTGTATGTCAAGAAATCTCAATAAAGCTGGGAAAAAACCAACAAAATGCCACATTAAAATGTGTACAATACATTAATACTCTATTTACTTGTAGGACTCAGTCATCCATGTCACTTGAACAGGTGGCCCAAATTTAGGTAAATAGGCAATAAAAATCTATTATCCCTCTGAGGTCTATTTCTACTCAGTTTATTCTGGCTTCAAACATAAACAAATCTAATTATCTAGGATTTTAAATATACAGACATTCAGTTACTTAGAAAATTCACTTATGCAGAGCACTTCATTTCCCAAAAATGCTGGTCAGACAAGGTGGCACTGCTACAGTATCAACTGAATGCAGATATTCTTAAGGGGAAAATACATCAAGAAAATTTACACATCTGAATTGTATCCTTAAGTTATTTTCTGACTGGGGGAATGCATAAGAAGTTTTCAATAAGGTCTTTTCCATTAAATCTATGGTTATTATCTTGCTGGGAAACAAAACTGATACAATGACCATATTACTAGGATATTAAATACTTATTTAAAATAAATATTTTATTATGTGAAAGATAAATAATAAAATTTAAAACTGAGAAAAATCTGAGAAACTGTCAGTCTAGAGGAGCACAAGGAGACATCATAACTAAATGTAATGTGGTATTCCAGATGGGATCCTGGAAGAGAAAAACATAAAAAGTAAGGAAATCCAAATAAAGTACAGACTTTAGTTAATAATAATGTATCACTATTGATTCATTAGTTGAAAAAAATGTATTCTAGTAATGCAAAGATGTTAATAATAGGTGAAACTGAGTCCAGGGTAAATGGAAACTCTCTGTACTACTATTCTGTAAATCTAAAACTATGTTAAATAAAAAGTTTATTTTAAAAAAAAGGTTATTAAAGAAAAGCAGCGTGTTCTGAAACTGCCATGGCTAATTTTATATGTGGACTCATTAAAGAAACTAATATTATATGGTTCTAAAAGGTGATCTTCCTTGGATCCTATATTAAAGAGCAGTATATTTAAAGAGTTGTTTAAAGCAACAGGTTTATGCATAAAAACTTAAGATAATTAATAGTTTTTACCCTTTCAAGTGTGATTTCTTCATATTCATAATCTGCATCAGTGCCATTAACCTAATGGGGGAAAAAAGAAGTAGCACAGAAATTTAGAGTGTGAAATTCAAAATGGCAAGACATAATTTTTGCATGATTTCTTAATGAAAACCTGTTAAATGTGATAGTAATCAAATAATATAGCTTGATTTTAACAGTTTTAGGGAAGATTTTCAAGGAATGGAACAGTAGAAATGTGATTAATGAGTTGACACTCATGATATTGTGACTTTCAAATACAGAAAGGGTACATTCAGCTTTTAATACTTACTGAACTCTTGACTCTCTTCTCTGCCTTGATCCACACATCTAATCAGCTGCCAATTCTTACTGACTTAAATATTTCATTTTTTCCTGAAAACCATCACCCCTTCATTTTCATTTCTATTACCCTGCTTCAAAAGCCTTTGTTAACTCATCTGGACTACTGCAAGTGTAATCTACCTAGTCTCTTAGATTACTATTCTCCATTGCTCAAATCATTCTAATGTGTTTTACATAGATGGATCTTTATGGAGCCCATGTATAATAACATACTTGCTCCAAAATTCTCAAAAACTCTCATACAAGGCTCTGTATGAACTGACCCCAATCTATCACTCAACTTCATTCTAACACGTTTCTCACCTCTTCATGAGCCTTATATACCATCACACTTGAATGACATGCTCCTTCCTTTACATATCCTGCAAGTTCCTCCCTCCACATCTGTTACTTTATTGCTTCCTCTGTCAAATTTCAGTTACATATTTCATGTCCAACTTTGATTCACCATTCACACTCTTGCTTACACCATCCAGACCAAGCACTTTCTCTCATTCCTTCTAATTTATTCCATATCTCCTCCTGGAAGAAGTAATTCCCGTAGCAAAGGCCACTGGTGAAGGGTGAATAGTCCTTGGAATCAGATTAGCTGGGACTCAAATCATTGCTTTAACATTTCTGGTGATACAAAGCTGGGCAAAATACCCAATCTAATAAGTCAAATAGGGATTGTGATAAACTTCATCTCTAGATGCATCCTATCTTCCATCCAAAGTGCTCTTTTGCAATATGATTGAACCATCCTACCATCAAGAGATGTTATCTACTTCCCCTTCCCTCGGATCTAGGCAGGTTCTAGATGACCTCTGTTAAAAAGAATGTGTCACAAATGCTTTGTGGTTTTTGAATCTAGGTCACGTGATGCCTTGTAGTGTTTGCCTTTGTCTTAGAATGCACTTTCTTAGAATCCAGAAGCTATAATGTGAGGAAGTTCAAAGATCCTATGAGGAGATTCAAATGAAGGAGCATCAAGACCCCTGGCCAAAAGCCTCAGCTGCACCTCTAACCAGCAACTAGCACTAACTGCCAGCCATGGTCAATGAGGCTATTTTGGATCTTCCAGTCTTTTCCAGTGCCCCAGCCAAGATCATGTAAAACAGAACTATCCAGTTAACCCAGAAAATCATGAGAAATAATGAATTATTTTTAAAGCCACTAAGTTTCAGGGTGGTTTGTTATACAGCAATAGTATAATGAAACAAAAGAATAATGAAATCTATGTAAGGTACTGTTTTCTTCACCATACTATAAGAAAGCAACCCCTAATTCAGGTCCAATGCAGGAGCTAGGGTTTTTTTTCCTGAGGATTTTTGAAACTCATCTCTACTACTTTTTTGGGTTCTTAATTCTTACGGTTCTAATGGATTCAAACCCAATTGCTACTTTGTTGCATCTTCTTTTTCAACTGAAGATATTTTCTTCTTGTTTTTGAAATTACGTTATACATATGTGTGTATACACACACATATACACATACATATATATACAAACATATATACATACACACAATATGTATGTGTATATATATATATATATATATATATATATATATATATATATATATATATATAAATCTATGATTTATATGCCTATAGAGTGCAGGAGGGTTATACATATGCATATCCTGCCAACTTGACTGGAAGTTCTTTTTTATGAGTAAATATAAAATCTGTATCTGCAGCTATACAACTCTTCTTATTCTAAAGGTTATTTGTATCATCTGTATTTTTTCGTGCTCGGACTTGCTAAAAGTCTATCAGTCTTTATCAAAGAAGTACTTTTAACATCACTGATTTATTACATTCTATGCTATTACTTTCTGCTTTTTTTTTTTTTATCAATTCTTTACTCTTTCCTTAGGCCCTTTTTAAAGCTTCTTGAGTTGAATGTGCAATTCATTTATGCTTATTACTTTTTCTATTTTTAAAAACACCCATTAAAGTTAATAAATTTTCCTTGGCACATGGCTTTGGCCAAATCCCCAAATTGCTATACTGGGCTCTATTTTTGTTCATTTGTGTATTTATTATTAGCCTGAAATTTTATTCTGGAAAATATTTCCAAGTCAGTATACTTACACAGTCCTTTTGGTGTTAATATGTAATATAGTATAAATTTTTGTGTTGTGAGCTTATGGACTTCTGCTTTAAGGAATTTGAGATTTTCACCATTAAGCCTTCTCAAAAGGTAGGTACTCCCAGCTCTACCCACCACCAGTCCCTCCCATCAGGAAACCTGCACAAGCCTCTTAGATAGCCTCATCCACCAGAGGACAGACAGCAGAAGCAAGAACTATAATCCTGCAGCCTGTGGAACAAAAACCATATTCACAGAAAGATAGAAAAGATGAAAAGGCAGAGGACTATGTACCAGATGAAGGAACAAGATAAATCCCCAGAAAAACAACTAAATGAAGTAGAGATAGGCAACCTTCCAGAAAAAGAATTCAGAATAATGATAGTGAAGATGATCCAGGACCTCGGAAAAACAATGGAGGCAAAGATCGAGAAGATGTAAGAAATGCTTAACAAAGACCTAGAAGAATTAAAGAACAAACAAACAGAGATGAACAATACAGTAACTGAAATGAAAACTACACTAGAAGGAATCAATAGCAGAATAACTGAGGCAGAAGAACGGATAAGTGACCTGGAAGACAGAATGGTGGAATTCACTGCTGCAGAACAAAGAAAAAAGAATGAAAAGAAATGAAGACAGCCTAAGAGACCTCTGGGACAACATTAAACGCAACAATAGTCACATTATAGGGGTCCCAGAAGGAGAAGAGAGAGAGAAAGGAACCAAGAAAATATTTTAAGAGATTATAGTTGAAAACTTCCCTAACATGGGAAAGGAAATAGCCATGCAAGTCCAGGAAACGCAGCAAGTCCCATACAGGATAAACCCAAGGAAAAACACGCCGAGACACGTAGTAATCAAACTGACAAAAATTAAAGACAAAGAAAAATTATTGAAAGCAGCAAGGGAAAAATGACAAATAACATACAAGGGAACTCCCATAAGGATAACAGCTGATTTCTCAGCAGAAACTCTACAAGACAGAAGGGAGTGGCATGATATACTTAAAGTGATGAAATGGAAGAACCTACAACCAAGATTACTCTACCCGGCAAGGATCTCATTCAGATTCGATGGAGAAATCTAAAGCTTTACAGACAAGCAAAAGCTAAGAGAATTCAGCACCACCAAACCAGCTCTACAACAAATGTTAAAGGAACTTCTCTAAGTGGGAAACACAACAGAAGAAAAGGACCTACAAACCCAAAACAATTAAGAAAATGGTCATAGAAACATACATATCGATAATTACCTTAAACATGAATGGATTAAATGCTCCAACCAAAAGACACAGGCTTGCTGAATGGATACAAAAACAAGACCCATATATATGCTGTCTACAAGAGACCCACTTCAGACCTAGGGACACATACAGACTGAAAGTGAGGGCATGGAAAAAGATATTCCATGCAAATGGAAATCAAAAGAAAGCTGGAGTAGGTATACTCATATCAGATAAAATAGACTTTAAAATAAAGAATGTTACAAGAGACAAGGAAGGACACTACATAATAATCAAGGGATCAATCCAAGAAGAAGATATAACAATTATAAATATATATGCACCCAACATAGGAGCACCTCAATACATAAGGCAACTGCTAACAGCTGTAAAAGAGGAAATTGACAGTAACACAATAATAGTGGGGGGCTTTAACACCTCACTTACACCAATGGACAGATCATCTAAACAGAAAATTAATAAGGAAAGAGAAGCTTTAAATAACACAATAGACCAGATAGATTTAATTGATATTTATAGGACATTCCACCCAAAAACAGCAGATTACACTTTCTCCTCAAGTGCGCATGGAACATTCTCCAGGATAGATCGCATCTTGGGTCACAAATCAAGCCTCAGTAAATTTAAGATAACTGAAATCATATCAAGCATCTTTTCTGACCACAACGCTATGAGATTAGAAATGAATTACAGGGGAAAAAACATAAAAAACACAAACACATGGAGGCTAAACAATACGTTACTGAATAACCAAGATATCACTGAAGAAATCAAAGAGGAAATCAAAAAATACCTAGAGAAAAATGACAATGAAAACACGATGATCCAAAACCTATGGGATGCAGCGAAAGCAGTTCTAAGAGGGAAGTTTATAGCTATACAAGCCTACTTCAAGAAACAAGAAAAATCTCAAATAAATAATCTAACCTTACACCTAAAGGAACTAGAGAAAGAAGAACAAACAAAACCCAAAGTTAGCAGAAGGAAAGAAATCATAAAGATCAGAGCAGAAATAAATGAAATAGAAACAAAGAAGACAATAGCAAAGGTCAATAAAACTAAAAGCTGGTTCTTTGAGAAGATAAACTAAATTGATAAACCATTAGCCAGACTCATCAAGAAAAAGAGGGAGAGGACTCAAATCAATAAAATTAGAAATGAAAAAGGAGAAGTTACAACAGACACTGCAGAAATACAAAGTATCCTAAGAGACTACTACAAGCAACTCTATGCCAACAAAATGAACAACCTGGAAGAAATGGACAAATTCTTAGAAAGGTATAACCTTCCAAGACTGAACCAGGAAGAAATAGAAAATATGAACAGACCAATCACAAGTAATGAAATTGAAACTGTGATTAAAAATCTTCCAACAAACAAAAGTCCAAGACGAGATGGCTTCTCAGGTGAATTCTATCAAACATTTAGAGAAGAGCTAACACCCATCCTTCTCAAACTCTTCCAAAAAATTGCAGAGGAAGGAACACTCCCAAACTCATTCTATGAGGCCACCATCACCCTGATACCAAAACCAGACAAAGATACTACAAAAAAGGAAAATTACAGACCAATATCACTGATGAATATAGATGCAAAAATCCTCAACAACATACTAGCAAACAGAATCCAACAACACATTAAGAGGATCATACACCATGATCAGGTGGGATTTACCCCAGGGATGCAAGGATTCTTCAGTATACACAAATCGATCGATCTGATACACCATATTAACAAACTGAATTAGAAAAACCATATGATCATCTCAATAGCTGCAGAGAAAGCTTTTGACAAAATTCAACACCCATTTATGATGAAAACTCTCCAGAAGGTGGGCATAGAGGGAACATAACTCAACATAAAAAGACCATATATGACAAAACCACAGCAAACATCATTCTCAATGGTGAAAAACTGAAAGCATTTTCTCTAAGATCAGGAACAAGACAAGGATGTCCACACTCACCGTTATTATTCAACATAGTTTTGGAAATCCTAGCCATGGCAATCAGAGAAGAAAAAGAAATAAAAGGAATCCAAATTGGAAAAGAAGAAGTAAAACTGTCACTGTTTGCAGATGACATGATACTATACATAGAGAATCCTAAAGATGCCACCAGAAAACTACTAGAGCTAATCAATGAATTTGGTAAAGTTGCAGGATACAAAATTAATGCACAGAAATCTCTTGCATTCCTATACACTAATGATGAAAAATCTGAAAGAGAAATTAAGGAAACACTCCCATTTATCATTGCAACAAAAAGAATAAAACACCTAGGAATAAACCTTCCTAGGGAGACAAAAGACCTGTATGCAGAAAACTATCAGACACTGAAGAAAGAAATTAAAGATGATACCAACAGATGGAGAGATATACCATGTTCGTGGATTGGAAGAATCAATATTGTGAAAGTGACTATACTACCCAAAGCAATCTACAGATTCAATGCAATCCCTATCAAATTACCAATGGCATTTTTTATGGAACTAGGACAAAAAAATCTTAAAATTTGTATGGAGACACAAAAGACCCCGAATAGCCAAAGCAGTCTTGAGGGAAAAAAAACAGAGCTGCAGAAATCAGACTCCCTGACTTCAGACTATACTACAAAGCTACAGTAATCAAGACAATATGGTACTGGCACAAAAACAGAAACATAGATCAATGGAATAAGATAAAAAGCCCAGAGGTAAACCCACGCACCTACGGACAACTAATCTATGAAAAAGGATGCAAGGATATACAATGGAGAAAAGACAGTCTCTTCAACAAGTGGTGCTGGGAAAACTGGACAGCTACATGTAAGAGAATGAAATTAGAACACTCCCTAACACCATGCACAAAAATAAACTCAAAATGGATTAGAGACCTAAATGTAAGACCGGACACTATAAAACTCTTAGAGGAAAACATAGGAAGAACACTCTCTGACATAAATCACAGCAAGATGTTTTTTGATCCACCTCCTAGAGTAATAGAAATAAAAACAAAAATAAACAAATGGGACCTAATGAAACTTAAAAGCTTTTGCACAGCAAAGGAAACCATAAACAAGATGAAAAGACAACCCTCAGAATGGGAGAAAATATTTGCAAATGAATCAACGGACAAAGGATTAATCTCCAAAATATATGAACAGCTCATGCAGCTCGATATTAAAAAAACAAACAACCCAATCCAAAAATGGGCAGAAGACCTAAATAGACATTTCTCCAAAGAAGACATACAGATGGCCAAGAAGCACATGAAAAGCTGCTCAACATCACTAATTATTAGAGAAATGCAAATCAAAACTACAATGAGGTATTACCTAACACCAGTTAGAATGGGCATCATCAGAAAATCTACAAACAACAAATGCTGGAGAGGGTGTGGAGAAAAGGGAACCCTCTTGCACTGTTGGTGGGAATGTAAACTGATACAGCCACTATGGAGAACAGTATGGAGGTTCCTTAAAAAACTAAAAAAAGAATTACCATATGATCTATTAATCCCACTACTGGGCATACACCCAGAGAAAACCACAATTCAAAAAGACACATGCACCCCAATGTTCACTGCAGCACTCTTTACAATAGCCAGATCATGGAAGCAACCTAAATGCCCATCAACAGATGAATGGATAAGGAAGATGTGGCACATATATACAATGGAATATTACTCAGCCATAAAAAGGAACGAAATTGGGTCATTTGTTGAAACGTGGATGGATCCAGAAACTGTCACACAGAGTGAAGTAAGTCAGAAAGAGACAAACAAATATCGTCTATTAATGCACATATGTGGAACTCAGAAAAATGGTACAGATGAACCGGTTTTCAGGGCAGAAATTGAGACACAGATGTAGAGAACAAACGTGTGGACACCAAGGGGGGAAAGCCACAGCGCGGGGGGGGGGTGTGTGGGTGGTGTTGTGTTGAATTGGGAGATTGGGATTGACATGTATACACTGATGTGTACACAAATTGATGACTGATAAGAACCTGCTGTATTTAAAAAAAAAAAAAAAAAAAGGTAGGTACTTAGTAAACGTCCTTGATGCTTCACTTAATGCCAAGTCATGATGTATTGATATCTGGTGAGGATTCCAGGTAGCACAGAGTGATTTTAGAAAGGTAAAATGTGAGACGGCCATATGAACCCCAGATGACTTTATTCCTATACCCTTAATAACTTGAAACTGTCTGATAATTTCATGTATAGACACAATTCAATAACATCATTAAACACATTCAAACTGGGCTTCTAAATGCCAAGAATACATTATCAAAACCATAAATTACTCTACAAGTACCACTTCATTAACAGTAAAAGTACAAAAAAATAATGTTGGTGTAATATTTTCAAAAGCTATATGGTTTCCAGCAAAACTACAAAATGCTTGATTTGCTTAGTCTTCTTTTTATAATAGCTTTACAAAATGTGGCTTCCAACAGGAAAGAAATGCTTGGCTAATGGGTTTATCACTCTCAATTAACAGGATAAGGTGAGAGGTAAGCTGGGTATAAAATGAGAGAAGAGAGATCAATCTTTAGACAACGTAATATTTTACTGACAAAATATTTGGTTTTTTCCCCCTTAAAAACAGAATAGATTTAGAATACTTCTTGAGAACTGTCATTGCTAGTACTTCCTAGGTTTTGAATTTAGTCCTATTAACAAAATGGGATTGTGTATCAGGGGCGGGGGTGAAAGCTGGAGAAGAAACTAGAAGTGGATTGGAGCCTGATTGTGAAAGGTCTTGAATGCTTTCCTGATGAATGAGAAATATTCTTGAAAGTTTTGGAGCATCAAGTAGGTTTAATAGATTTTCCAGAAAAGGAATTGTGGCAGTATGGAACAGAAATGGAGAGAAATAGGAGAAAAGTAAATTGGTAAAGAAGTTATGGCAATAATTTGGGTAAAAGGAAGAAATTCCAAAGACACTTAAGAATCGGTGGTAAATTTCTAAATATTAAAAAAAATCTTAATATTAACGGGGAAAAAGTCCCATAAAGTCGTAAGTAAGAACAACTACTCTATAATAAAACCTGACCAGGAAAAAAAAATCAGATTATATAACATATAGCAAAGATGAGTTGTATTCCACTGATCTAATACGGTTTGGGACCAGAACTATGCTGCTTTAATTAAATAGTGTTTTATTATCTGCAGGGAAATCCCCCCAAATTACTTTTATTTAAAATTTTATTTGGTTATTTTTGAGTTTTTAACTTTGCTACATCAACACTGTCCAAAAGAAGTTTCTGTGATGATGGAAGTGTAAAATAATCTGCCTTTTCCAATAGAGGAGTTACTTACCCACACATGGTTACTGAGTGCTTGAAATGTGACTACTGAAACAGAGAAACTATATTTTAAATATTATTGAATTTTGATCAATATAAATTAAATACCAACACATGGCCAGTGGCTTACTATTTTGGAAGATGCAGCTCTAGATGAATCATTAAGTCTAGCTCCATCCCTCCAAAACACATGTACATATTCTCTTTTTTCTCTCCTCCTCCTTTTAAGTATTAATACCAATTAATACTTAAAACTGAGTATAATACATCATACTTTATGGTAAAAGACTGAAAGCTTTCTCCCAAGGATCAGGAACAAAACAAGAATGTTTGCTCTGCAACTTCTATAAAACATTTTAAGGGAGGTTCTAGCCACGGCAATTAGGCAAGAAAAATAAATAAAAGGCATCTTTACTGGAAAGGAAGAAGTAAAACTATCTTTTTAGATGACATGATCTTATATAGAAAATCCAAAGGAATCTACATGAAAAAAACCATTAGAGCTAATAAATGAGTTCAGTAACATTGCAGGTAGAGGATCAATACTCCCAAATCCATTATATACCCATATGTTAGCAATGAAAAATCCATAAATGAAATTAAGAAAACAATTTCATTTATAATAGCATTAAACGAATAAAAATACACAGGAATAAATTTAACAAAAGAAGTGTAAGACATGTACACTGAAAATTATAAAACATTGGTAACAAAATTAAAGATGTAAGTGAATGGAAAGACAGTCTGTGTTCATGGACTGAGAGAAATAATGTTGATAAAATGACAATAATCCCCAGGTACTGTATGCCAATGTTTACCACAGCATTATTTACAACAGGCAAAAGGTGGAAACAACCCAAGAGTCCATCAAGAGAAGGATGAATAAACAAAACGTGGTGTGTATGTGTGTGTGTGTATATATATATATATATATATACATACATATATGTATATAAAATGAAAAATAATTCAGCCATAAAAAGGAATGACATTCTGACACATGCTACAACATAGATGAACCTTGAAAACATTATGCTAAGTGAAAGAAGCCAGATACAAAAGGCCACATATTGTATGATTCTATTTATATGAACAGTCCAGAAAAGACAAAGCCGCAGTGACAGAAAATAGATTAGTGGTTGCCAGGGGCTGAGGTAAGGGCAGAATGGGGAGTGATTGCTAACGGGTACAGGGTTTCCTTACAAGGTGATGAAAATGTTCTGGAATTTGAAAGTGGTGGTGACGGCACAACATTGTGAATAGACTAAAACCACTGAATCGTATACTTTAAAAGGGTAGATTTTGTGTTACGTGTCTCAACATAAAATTTTTTAAGGTGAAGAAGTTGAAAAAGGTGAGGTATAACATAAATTCAAGTTGAAACAATGAGTTAATACATTTTAAACATTATGCTAACAAAAGATCAAAAAGTTTATTAACACACCATGCTAGTGACAGTATGGGGTAAAAACAGTAATAATTTTTGTTGAAGTATAAATGGATATAACTCTGTGAAGTACAATTTGGCAATAATGATCAAATCTAAAAATTGACATACCCTTTGAGCAATCTATGTATCAATATGTAAATATACTCCGATTATATAATTGCATATATACATAAAAATATCTATACAAAAATTATCAGTGGGGGCATTGATTTTTATATGGTAAAAGTTTGAAAACAACACATATATGCTTGTACATGCACAGAATGTTTACAGAAGGATATATATATATTATATATATATATAAATTACTTAATTTTAAAAAGCATGGTGACAACAATCAGGAAAAAAAGTGTTATAAAGCAATAGCTGCAAGTTTTCTTATTTTTATTCATCAATACATAGTTAGTATTAAATGATCAGGACTTAACAAAGGAATAACAGATACGTTTATAAACCATTCTGGAATATATTTTAAATTTCAGAATTAAATTAAAAACCTGCAAAGAATAGTTACTAAACATTTTACACAGTGTTCTTCAAGTATGATAAAGTACTACACTCTGAAAAATCTTGCTTAAGGAATTGGAATTTATCTTATATCCTTACGTACAGAAAAGGTTTAATAAAGCAGGCCCAAGGGTGCTATCACTAGAAGGGTCTTAAGCAGGTATTTGAGAAATTGATTTTGGGAGTGTTCCCACCATTCCCTAACTGAAAGGGTTGCTTACTGTGGCTAGACTTTGCAAAGACAATGCACTTTATGCTGAACACCTGTTTTCCTTCTGGGAGCTTGGAAATTTGGTATGCGCTGGACAAAGGGTGCCTATGTGACCAACCACCAATAAATAACTGCGCTGCGTCCATAATGGGTTTCCCTGGGCGGAAAAACTGCATACGTGTTGCTACATTTTCACTGCTAGGTGAAAAGAGTGCTCTGTGGATCCCTCTGGGGAGGAAGAAAGTAGAAGGAAATCTAAACATGGATTCTTCTAGACATATAGCCTTATAATCTGACTGTAGATCCTGACTTATCACATAGCTGTAATAAATCTTAGCCATAGGTACAACATGCTGAGCCTTATGAATCCTTCCAGCAAATTTCTCACCGTGGGTAGTGAATGGTTTTCAAGACTCCCAACATACCCTTGCTTTAGCAGGAAAAGTACTTTATGAATAATATGTCATACAAACTTAAAATTAATACAACTTTTACTCTAAGTTTGCTGCTTGTATGCTAATCCTGTTTTTAATTTGTTGACATTTCCCCTAAAATGCATGTGTATTTATTTTCTTTGTTGATATCATTTCATCTGTTAGTTCTTACATATTAACCTTTCAGTTGAAAGGGTTTTAAAACAAAAATATTTAATCACTGATTCTGTCCTTAAGCAAAACATATGTCAACAAAAAGAACAAGTGAGGGAGAAAGAAATGTGAAGAAGAAAATATTGATAAAAGTACAAACAAAATTCTGCTTAAGTATTCTTTATCCATGTGAAAGGTGACTGACTGAAAAGAGTATTTTTGGTTTGTATTAAGTATTATTATTTGAAGTTTTCAAAAATTCCCCCAAATTTGACATACCCATATAAATATAAACGGAAGATAAAGCCAAATATAATGTTTTAAAGTATAGACTGAAATCAACTATAGTTAAAAAATGGGAGAAAAAGATTTTTACAACCTATTAGATTATGCACCATTTGCTTTTTTTAAAATGCGCAAGCACAACTTCTACTTACACATCTCCGAAGATATTTTAGTTGGGGTGAAAAATGTTAGATTCTGCTGTTCTGGCTATTTATCTTTAGGAGAAAGAAGGCTTTTTAACAAAAGAAGTTTAGAGAGAAGCACTAATCAATTTAAAGTTATAAAGTTATAACTAATTATTTTAATATGTGAACACCTATAAACCTGGTCACTAAAAATCTAGTCACTCAATTAGACTTCAAAAATGACTCTCTGAATATATGGCATTGTGTAAATGACCATTGGTCAGAGACAGCGAAAGTTATTCATTTTAATTTAAAAATAAAATTTCTTATTTCAACATTTCTGCTTTGCAAGAGTATAGAAAAAGAACAACCAAAGAAAGACGGTACTGCTTCATTTACTTTATCAATTACAGCTTAGTGATAGAACATTGTAAGTACAATGTATTAGAGAAAATAATGCTGTGATTTTTGTATCTATATCAAAACCTACAAAAGAGAAAACAGAATTATTTAAATATGGCAATGAATGGAACTTACATAAGTCGATGTTTCCAAGCTATCTGTGTTGACCAGTACTGGAGGAGGATTTGCCTTAGAGAAAGAATTGTAAATGTGTTAGGCTTAACAGGAAAATTGACACATTACATAATAATGTTCACAAATGTTAGAAGCATATGAAAGATTTGCTATTTCTTAAAGTATAATTTTATATGAACTTTACATATGTTAAACTATGTAGCCAGTTTCTAGCACCAATGGAAAGATTTAGGTATAGGCAGTTGTTATAATTGCTTTTGAGAAATAAGTTCTTATTTCTGCTAAAACAGACACAATTTTCTTAAGATTTGCAAAGAAGTTCACCAGCCTTCTCAAAAAATCCACAAATATTCTCTAGCATAACAAACAACTCTTCCCAAATAGCTTAGAAATCATTTGCTTTTCTAGTCTCAAGGATCCCATGAAGATTCCAATCATTTTATCACCCAGAAAAAAAATTCTGTCCCACACTGAACTGTGTTTAAACACTGGAATAAAAAAAAAAAAAAAAAGCCATACAAAGAAATCAATCGCAAACTTTTAGAATACTGGAAACACACTCAACGTAAAAGACCTCAATTGTTATCAACTGCAATTACTGCTTTCCATGTGTTATTCTAGACCACTCACAGAATAACTAGTGGTCAAAAAACCCCACAAAAAAAACAAAAAAAAACCCACAAAAAAACAAAAACAAAAAAGCCAAGTAGAATAACATAGGTCTAATTAAGTTTGGAATGAGAAAAGCTTGGCTTTCTGCTTAAGTTGAAAAGTGTTTATTATGTAGGTGCAATAAAATTTAAAGAATAAAATGCAATTAATACCAAATGAAAAACAGACCAGAATATACTAGAAAACTGATGTGATTCCTCTTAAAATTATCTTTCTTCTGCATATTTAAGAGTATAAAATTACCAAGTCAAATGACATCTTCAGAGAATCAAAAAGATGACTATCCTTTAAATACATTTTAAGAGATGTGTTTAAACATTCACAGTTCTTCTACTCTAACTAAAGAATTACAAAAAAAGGTTGTATGAAAGAAACATAATACACAAAATAACCGTTTTCTTCCAAGTGTATGGGCTTTTCTAAAAGGTGAATGAATATTCAGCGTTCAAATGTTTTACATTATTTTCAGCAAAGTACTAGATCTGGATGATCATATGATAAAATGCTTAAAGACAACACCATTGCATGCTTAAATAATTGTACAGTATGCATCTCAGCTACATGAAGCAGCAAGTTAAAAATGAGTAGGGACAAGGATTTACTGTACAGCACAGGGAACTATATTCAGTATCTTGTAATAACCTATAATGGAAAATAATCTGAAAAAATGTATATAACTGAATCACTTTGCTGTACACCTGAAACAATAAAAAATACCCTGAAAAAAACAAACAAAATGAGTAGGGAATACTTTATTAAATATAAACATGATACTAACTACTTTATGTGTAGTCCTACCTTTGACTACAATAGTCTGTTTTCGAATGATTCAGTGAAAAGCAAACCTAATAGGTAAAAATACTATTTGTGAGAATGATATTTAAGCAAAGCTAGTCAACTAACAGACATTTGAGATTTTATGAACATTTGAAATTATTCATTTCCCAATGACTACTGACAATTCTCAAATTGATATTTTAATTCATTAAAAAATTAATGGTACTTCACCTTTTTTGCTTAAGAAATTACAGAGGAGGGCAAGAAAGAACAAGGCTATTTAAAGTTACAAAAGAAGTTACATTCTTCAAAAATTATGGCAAGAAAACCATCTGGTTCTCTCTGCTCATTTATTACCAAAAATATAGTGGAAAAAGTTGTTTATTACCAAAATCTAACTTATACCAAAATTATCACAACACTAGCTGTTCATGACCACCAACTCATCATCACTGTAGGTAAGTTATCTTTTGGTTCTAGTCATATAAAAAGTCTAACTGATATTGAAATACATACAAACCAAACTATATAAAGGGTTAAATTTACTTCAAAATAAAATAATGACAATGAGAGATCAGGAGAAGGAGGGGCTATGGATCATATAAGAGTACATGAATTGAGGATTGTTGTAGCTGGGTGATGAGTATACATGGGAGTTCACTGTACTACTCCCTTTATGTCTGAGCATTTTTGAAGTTTTTCATAATATACAGCAAAACAATTATATTGAGTCAAGTACTCAGTTTGTAAGAGGTTAATAACTAATACAGTTGTGAAATATAGGTTAGAGTTGCTATTAAGATATTAGCATTCCCATCATAAAATTAATTTCAATTTTAAAGTTCAGTTCTGAATAAAGAATAATACAGACTAGTAAAAATAATTTGTAATTTTGACTTAATGAATATGATTAGATAATTAATATAGGTACAATAAGTTTATTTGTAGATGTATCTTAGAATTAATGAGTGAATGATCACACCTGAAGGGAAAGCATGGGAATAAAGGACTTGAAATTGAACAAAAACTGGGAATGTTCACAATGAGGATTAAGCAAGAATTTCATTCAAAACTAATGTCAAGATAAGACAACCTAGCAATTTGAAAAAGACATATCACAAAATATAGTCTAAAATAAGCCTACGTAAATGAAGCTCAAGAGGCATGATTTGACGGCCTCAAGTTTAAGCCGCCTAAAATAATGATAAAAATATTTAAGACTGTGTTAGCAGGTAGAGAATTAAAACATTACCTTAAAATTTACCCTTACTAACTTGAGATTTTCTAAATTCTTATATTACAGAATACAGAAATGGTATCTGACAAAGTAGTACTCCATTCCTCTCAAATTTGGAGGTGGTGGGAATGAGGTAGCACAATGGGCTTGGAGGGTATGATATACAACTCAGAAAGACACAATAACCTAGCACCAAAGCCAGAACAGGTACTTCTGAAGGAAGAGATAGAGAAAAATTTGGCCATGGAATTTGCTACTTTCAGATAGCTGAAGTAGAGAGCACTAAAATAAAAAACAGTAGCAAATCTGGATAGTTTAAGACCTCAGGATCTGTATCTAGGACAGGGGATAGCAGAATAGCTATAACTATTATAGCTATAATAGTATATATTATATATATATACTAATATGAATAATTTGAAGTAAATTTAACCCTTTATATAGTTTGGTTTGTATGTATTTCAATATCAGTTAGACTTTTTATATGACTAATATACTAATATATATTATATATATATATATACTAATATATATAATAGCTATAACATGAAATTATCAGCTTTGCTTAGGGAGGAAATCAAACAACAGCAACAAGACTTGAGAATAATCTATGTGAAAGTTACTTCAAATGAAGAAAAAAAACCCTTCCCTGCACCTCACTTTAAGTGACACTTATCAAAAGACATGGTTCTAGATCTCTCTCTACCCTCACTCTACCATTCAATGACTTTGAATATACAGATAAATCACAAGTGTTATTCAAACTTATTTTTTCCATCTGTAAAGAGACATACCTTTACCCAAGAGGACTGTGTGAGGACTTAGTGAAGTAATATAAAAAAAAAATGTGTTGTAAACCACAGAAACCTATTGCTAATCCATTATTATTTACTAGCAATATATACCATTGTGTATGTTTCAACTTAGACAATAATGAAGTCCTATAATTCACTTAGAAATGGGGGGTGATTAGTAAGGGGGCAGGGATATACCAGAAAGAGAAACTTAACAAACCCCTAAAGAATATGACCCATGAATTAATAACAAGACTTAAGAAACATAATTTTGCTCATCCAACTTTTACTATTTTATTTCATTAATAAAGGGCCTCATAGGGTCTGCTGCTGTTAACACACTGCAGCATCCTTACACACTTTCAGAGCACAATATTACATCTTAAAAATTTTGTGTTAAACTAATTCTAAGATCCAGTTATTTAAAAACAGGCCAAAATTAGGAGTTTAGAAAATGCTTTTATGCTGTATACTATATTTCTCCTTCTTAGCATGTATCAAAGTTTCATTATATTATTGGCTTAGTGTCTCTTTCTCCCCTACTAAATTATAAAAAAAATGTTTTTCAAACACAGAACTCACAAACACCCCAGAGAATACATCTTGGCTTCTAATTTGAGACACACTGCATTAAAAGTTAAATGTTATCACTTCAGTGATCACTGTAAGTTAAAGTGATTGTAAAAACAAATAGGGTGAATTCTGGGAAGATGGCAACACAAGAAGTCCCACAATTTTGTCTCTCCACCTAGATAACAACTGCACTGGCAAAAACGCAACTGCCAGTGTGATGTAACTATTTTGGAATTCTAGTCTATTGAAGGCTTACAACTTCCAGGGTAAGTATTCTATGGCAAACTGTGGTTAATCCAGTCAATTTCAGTTCTTAGCACAGTAGCAGCTACCCAACTCCCACCCCTCTTAAGTGTTCCTGGAGCAGCTGGCACAAAGCCTGCACAAACCGGGGTGGGGATGGGGGTGGGCAGCAAAAAAACACCCTGTCCTCCAAATATAGGGAATCTGTGCTCTTACTGCTGCTTCTGATCATGGAGGTGCAAAGAGGCAGTGGCCATTGTTGCTGAACCTCCCCCAATTGATGTAAATCTCTCTCTCTCTGACTGAAGTGACTCCCAAGAGATTTGAAGGGCAAGTGTCTCCTTCCACAATTTCATTTTTCTCTTTTTCCCCTTTTGAGAGCCAGACATTGAAGATTAGAATATTCAAAAGCAACCACATATATGAGGGAAATTAGAAAATCACTGCGTATGCCTGGGGAAGGTACAGGCATAGAAAAAATCTGCGAAGATCTTAAAGTTATACCATAGGCTGATTTTTAGCACAGAGGTAGCCTACAGCAATCAAAAAACCAAAAATCAAAAAACCCAGCAAACCCTAGGAAAGGGTAGAATCAGGTTTCCAGAGAAATCATAAGATTCAAACGTCCAATTTTCAGCAACAAAAAAATCACAAGGCATGCAAAGAAACAGGAACATATGGTCCATTCAAAGGAGAGAGAGAGAGGAAAAAAGAAACTGTCTCTGAAAAAGAGCTGGTGGCATATCTATTAGACAAAGGATTTAAAACAACCACCTTAAAGATATCCAAAGAACTAAAAGACAAGGTGGACAAAGTCAAGAAAATGATGTATGAACTAAATGGAGATAAGAGATAGAAAACCTAAAGAGAAACCAAAAGGAAATTCTGAAGCTGAAAAGTACAATAACTGAAATGAAAAATTCACTAGAGCAGACTGGAACACGCAGAAGAATCAGCAAACTTGAAGACAGGACGACGTAAATTATTAAGTCTGAAAACAGAAAGGCTGAAGAAAAGTGACCAGAGTCTAAGAGACTTGTGGGCCATCATTAAGTGGACCAACACACACATTGTGGGAGTCCAAGAAAAAGAAGAGAGAGATAAAGGGGCAGAGAAAATATCTGAAGAAATAATGGCTAAAATATTCCCAAATTTGATGAAAGACATGAATATAAACATCCAAGAAGCTCAACAAACTCAAGGTAGGATTAACTCAAAGAGATTCACACTCAGACACACTATAATCAAACTCCTGGAAGACAACGACAGGGAGAATTTTGAAAGCAGCATGAAAAAGTGACTCAATATACAAGGGATCCTCAGTAATATTAATAGATTTTTCATCAGAATTCTGGAGGTCAGGAAGCAGTGGGCTGGTTATTCAAAGTGCTAACAGAAAAACACTGCCAACCAAGAACCTTGTATCCGGCAAAATTATCCTTCAAATATGAGGGAGAAATTAAGACATTCCCAGATAAACAAAAGCTGAAGGAGATCCTTACCAATAGACTGGCCCTGAAAGGAATGCTAAAGGGAATCCTGCAGGTTGAAATGAAAGGACACAGGATAGCAACTTGAGGTGTTTGGAGAAATAAAGATCTTGGTAAGGATAAATACAAAAAAACTCTTATTATTTTAATAGTGTTTTGTAACATCACTTTTTGTTATCTACATGATTTAAGACACTAATATTTTTAAAATTATATTTAAAAAATTAGTCTAAAAGCTACTTCTTAGTACAGAAGTGAAGTCAACATTAGTAAATAACTAAAATCAATTACTAGTCCAGAAGCTAGTATTATAGTAACTTTGCTTTGTAATTCCACATTTGTTTTCTACATAATTTAAAAGATGAATGCATTTAAAAATTGTTAATTTATGTTTTTGTACATACAATGTATAAAGTTATAATTCTGTGACATCAACAACTGAAACGGGTGGGGATGGCACTGTTAAAAGGAACAGAGTTTTTGTATATTGTTGAAGTTAAGCTGGTTTAAATTCAAATTAGAGTGTTATAACTTTGGGATGTTAAATGTAATCCCCATGGTAACCACAGAGGAAATAGCTAAAGAATATACACAAAAGGAAATGGGAAAGGAATTTAAACATTTCACTACCAAAAAATCAACCAAACAAAAAATAAGACACTAATGCAGGAAATAAGGTACAAAAAACCTATAATGAATACAGAAAACAAATAGCAAAATGACAGAAGTCTCTCCTTATCAGTAATTACTTTAAATGTAAATTGATTAAACTCTCCAATTAAAAAAAAAAAACAGCAGAATGGATAAAAACACATGACCCAACTCTATGTTGTCTACAAGAGACTCCGTTGAGATCCAAAGACACAAACAGATTGAAAGTGACAAAGACACAAACAGATTGAAAAAGATATTCCATGCAAATAGTAACCAAAAGATAGTAGGAGTGACTATACTAACATTAGACAAAATAGAATTTAAATTTTAAAAAGTTACAAGAGACAAAGGACATTATATATTAATAAAAGGTTCAAAACAGCAAGAAGATATAACAATTACTAACATTTATGTACCTAGTGACAGACCATCAGAATCTATGAAACAAAAAATGACAGAATTAAAGAGAATAGACAGTTCTACAATAATAGTTGGAGATTTCAATGCCCACTCAAAATAATGTGTAAAATAACCAGACAAAAGATAAGTATGGAAAAAGATGACTTAAACGACACAATAAACCATCCTGACCTGACATATTTAGAACATTCTGTCCAACAACAGGATACATTCTTCTCAAGTGCACTTGGGTCATTTTCCAGAATACACCATATATTAGGCCACAAATTAAGTCTCAATAGATTTAGAAAGTCATCATACAAAGTATCTTTTATGGCCAAAATGGATGAAGATAGTAAGCAATAATAGAAGCAAACTAGAAAATTCACCAAGCTGTGGAAATTAAACAACATACTCTTAACCACTGAATCAAAGAAGAAGTAGAAAAGCAAACTGGAAAAGACATAAAGAGATGAATGAAAATGAAAACACAACATACCAAAGCTTATGAGACACAGCAAAAGCAGTGGTAAGGGGGAAGTTTACAACTACACGTTTACCTTAAAAAACAAGAAAGACCTCAAGTCAACAAACTGAACTTTACAAATTAAGGAACTAGAAAAAGAAGAACAAACTAAACCCAAAGTTAGTACAAGGAAGGAAATAATAAAAATTAGAGCAGAGATAAGTAAAATAGAGAATAGAAAAATGATAGAGAAAAAAGACCAACAGTTGTTTTTTGAAAAGATCAACAAACTGAAAAACTTTTAGTTAGATGGACTAAGGAAAAAAGAGAGAAGACTAAATTACTAAAATCAGAAATGAACATTATTACTAATTCTACAGAAATAAAAAGGACTATAAGAGTATTATGAGCAAATGTAAGCCAACAAATTGGATAACCTACACAAAATGGACAAACTCCTACCAAGGCTGAATCATGGAGAAAATTTAAATAGACTTTATAATTAATAAGGAGATTGAATCAGTAATCAAAAATCTCCTGACAAAAGCCCTTGAAATCTGATTGCTTTCCTGGTGAATTCTACCAAACATCTGAAGAACTAACATCAATTTTTCTCAAACCTTGCCCAAAAATTGAAGAGGAAGGTACATTCCCTAATTCATCCTATGAGCCAGCATTACCCTGATACTAAGGTCAAAGGCAAGGACACTATAAGAAAACTGCAGACAAATATCCCTTATGAACATTGATCCAAAATTCTCAACAAAAACTGAATTCAGCATCATATTAAGAAGATTATATACCATGACCAAGTGGGATTTATTCCTGGAATGGAAGGATGATTCAACATATGAAAACTGATCAATGTAATACACCACATCAACAGAATGAAGGAAAAAAACAACACAATCACCTCAATCGATGCAGGAAGTATTTGACAGTATTCAACATTCTTTCATGATAAAAATGTTTAACAAACTAAGAATATAAGGAAATCATCGCAGCATAATAAAGGTCGCATATGAAAAACCTACAGCAAACATCATACTTTCATGGTGAAAGACTGAAAGCTTTCCCTCTAAGATCAGGAACAAGTCAAGCTGGCCCACTTTCACCACTTCTATCCAACACAGTATTAAAAATCAGTCAATTAGACAAATAAGAAAAAAAAATGACATTCAAATGAGAAAGAAGGAAAATTATGTGTCTTCAGATAATATGATCATACATGTAGAAAACCCTAAAGAAACCACACAAAAACCTGTTAGAACTAATAAACTTAGCAAAGTAGCAGGATATGGTCTACACACAAAAATCAGTTGCATTCCTATACACAATCTGGAAAGAAAATTACAAAAACAATTCCATTTACAACAGCATCAAAAAGAATAAAATAATTAGGAATGAACTTAGCCAATGAGGTGAAAGATTTGTGCACTGAAAACTATAACGTTGCTGAAAGAAATTAAAGACAACAGAAATAAATGGAAACACATTCCCTGTTCATGACATCTTAATACTGTTAAGATGTCAATACTACCCAAAGCAATTTACAGATTTCATCCAATCCCAATCAAAATTCCAATGATGTTTTCTGCAGAAATAGAAAAACCCAACCTAAAATTCATATGGAATCTCAAGGGATCTGAATAGACAAAATAATTCTAAAAAGGACAAAGCTGGAGGACTCATACTTTCTCATTTCAAAACTTACTACAAAGCTACAGTACTCAAAAGTATGGTACTGACATAAAGACAGACATATACCGATGGAATTGAATAGAGACTGCAGAAATAAACCCTCACATATATAGTCAAATTGCTTTCAACAAGGGTGCTAAGACCATTCAATGGGGACAAGATAGTCTTTTCAACAAATGGTGCTGGGAAAACTGGATATCCAAATGCAAAAGACTGAATTTGGACCCTTACTTAACATCATATACAAAAATTAATTTAAAACGGACCCGTGACCTAAATAAAAGACCTAAAAAACTATAAAACTCTAAGAAGAAAACAGAGGGTAAAAGCTTCAGGACACTGCATTTGGTAGTGATTCACTGGATATAACACTAAAGGCACAGGCAACAGAAGAAAATATAGACAATTTGGACTTCCTAAAAATTAAAAATTTTGTGCATCAAATGACACCATCCACAAATTAAAAAGGCAACCCACAGAATGGGAGAAAATATTTGCAAATCATATATCTGATAAGGAACTAATATCCAGAATATATAAAGAACTCCTAAAACTCAATTAAAAAAACTGCAATGCAATTCAAAAATGGGTAAAGGACTTCAATAGACATTTCTCCATAGAAGATATGCAAATGGCCAATAAGCACATGAAAAGATGTTCAACATCACTAATCATTTGGGAGCTGCAAATCAAAACTACAATGAGATACCACCTCATACCCATCAGGCTGGCTACCATCATGAAAAGAGAATATAAGGAGTGTTGGTGAGGATGTGGAGAAATTGGAACCATTGTGTTCCGCTGGTGGGAATATACAATGATACAACACTGTGGAAAATAGTATGGTGGTTCCCCTAAAAATTAAAAATTAAGTTACAAAGTGATCCAGTTATTCCACTTTCAGGTATACACTCAAAAGAATTGAAAGCAGGGTCTTGAAGAGGTGTCTGTACACCTGTGTTCACAGTAGCATTATTCACAATAGCTAAAATGTGGAAGCAATTCAAGTTGTTCATTGACAGATGAATGGATAAGCAAGGTCTCATATATTCATAAAATGGGATATTATTTAGCTTTCAAAAGAAGGGAAATTCTGATGCTACATATGCTACAACACAGGTTAACCTTAAGGACATTATACCAAGTGAAATCAGCTAGCCACAAAAAGACAAACACTGTTATGATTTCACTTCCATGAGGTACTTGAGTCAAAACCACAGACACAGAAAGTAGAATGGTAGTTGCCAGGGCCTGGGGGGTAGGGAGGAATGGGGAATTAAGTGTTTAATGGGTACAGAGTTTCAGTTTTGCAAGGTGAAACAAGTTCTGCAGATGGATGATGGTGATGTTTGCACAGCAATATGAATGTACTTAATACCACTGAACTGTAAACTTAAAAATAGTTAAGGTGGTACGTTTTACATTATGTGTATTTGATCACAATAAAAAAAATGGAAAACAAATATATGACCTCAATCTAATTATTAAAATGCATCAAACACAAATTGCGGGATATTCTACAGAACGACTAGCCTGTTCTCTTGTAAAAGGCCACACACATGAAAGACAGATTGTGTAGCTACTTCAGATTAAAGTAGACTCATGAAAACTAACTGTGGTCTTGGATGGGCCAAAGTACCTGTTTTTGTTTTTCATACAAAAAACATTATTAGGGCAACTGGTAAAACAGAACTACAGTGGGTAGTATTATATCAATGTTAATTTTCTGGTTTAGCTCACTGCACTATGGTAATATTTTTGTTCTTTGGAAAAATATTTAATATTGTAAAGTATTAATATTTAGCGGTAAGAGGGGCATGAATAAAACTTCCTTTTAACTGGTTTACAAAAAATAATATTATACTCAATTACAGAAGAACAGAAATGATACAGCAGATGTGGCAGGTAAAAATACTAACAACTGGGAGATGTGGGTCAAAGTATATGGAATTTCTTTGTACAATTCCTGCAACTTTCTGTAAGTCTGAAATGATTTGAAAATAATATAAAAACAAACAAACCAACATAAAACCAACAAAAAAACCCAAAACACAAATAGAACAGTGGCACTGCAGTCAGATATTAGTGTGTGGCTTAAAATGGCTCATCAAGGTAATCCAAGTATACTATTCTATTTAAGATTACTAGTAAAATGAAAATGTATCAAGCCATGCTTTAGATTATACTAATGATCAAATCATTTAAGAGTCAACACTCAGATGTTCTGTGGAACTTGAATTATCCAGAAGCAACAGGATGTTCTATACTGGTTATACCTCTAACGTAAACTACTCTCATGTCATGTGGGAGTTATTTGTTAAGTTGTGATTTGCATAAACAGAGAGTAGGCTCCTAGAGGACAAGAACAATGTTACATTCATCTTAGTATCTACATGATTGGAACAATAACAAATAATTGAACAAAAACTAATCCCTCCAAAGCACCTGTTTGCGTGTGAACAGAGACTTTCACACAGACACACAAAATTAGCTATAAAGCATTTTCAACAATACTTTAATTACCCGATAGCTCCTCACAACTGGTAAAAAAGGAGGTCTAAAGAATCTGGTTTTAAAGCAGAGTATGTATTCTGGGTGTATATTTAATAGGCCAGTATCATAGAGATTAAATGATTTTATCTCCAGAAGGAAGAGCTAGCACCTGTTATATAACTACTATGTGCTCAGTTTCTATGTGGAGAAACTGAGGCTATGAGAAACTGAGTAATGTCCCCACCATCACACAACCAGGCAAGGGTGAGGCCAGGAACTGGTAGGGTCAGGTGTCACTATAAAGTCCAGGTTCTTTCTGCAACTTCAAAAAGTCATTCAATGTATCCTTCTCTGTACCACTCTGAGTAATAAGCATGATAATCCCTACTGCAGAGGGTTATCATAAAATTTAAATGACATGATCAATATAAAAGTACTGTGAAAGTTTGAAGTTCTACAAATAATCAAAGGCAATATTAAAAAAAATTATCATCTACCTATTTGTCCTCAAATCATTTTGAAGTAGTCAGGGAGGCGTCAGCCACCCTTTTTAATAGATGAAGGGAGTAGAAAACTCAGAGAGGTTAAGTAACTTGTTTGAGTCCCAAAGGAGGACTAGAATCTAAATCTTGTATCTTCTGTTTCTATTTCTATTACATCCTGATGCATCTAAAATATA
Source organism: Balaenoptera ricei (assembly GCF_028023285.1). Taxonomy (NCBI): domain Eukaryota; kingdom Metazoa; phylum Chordata; class Mammalia; order Artiodactyla; family Balaenopteridae; genus Balaenoptera; species Balaenoptera ricei. The sequence goes on along the minus strand of NC_082642.1, from coordinate 88,746,412 downwards.
AAGTAGTAGATCTTTAGAAGAAAAATATCTATTTAAAATGTTAAAATCAGGTTATGGATTAGGTGTGGATTTCAAAATTCAATTGGGGACAAATATTTTAATCACTTTTATTAATTTGATAATGCACGTTATACTCAATTACTCAGGCACACACTTACTTATTCTGGAAAATGAGGCACACTCCACAGCCTTCTCACATAAACAACATCAACGGTTAAACTACTCTACTTTTGGACTTTTGTAAGTATATTTAAAACCTAAAATGAGGCTAGGTAAGTATAAATAAGCCTCTTCTGTTCATTTGTTTTTTTAACTTGTTCCTTGGTTTACTGTCTCAAGGAAATATGAAACAACACTAATACAAATAGCCAAGATCATGTGCCAGCTGCACACACACACTCTTATTCTTTCGATCACTGTAAAACATTTCAAGTAAGTACTATCATCTTCAGTGTTACAGATGAGTAAAGAGAAGATCAGTGTTAAGTAAAACTGCTCAGTTACACAGCCAGTTAAGTGGTAGGACTGGAATTCTAAACCAGATCAATCTAAGTTCTTTATTTATAACTACATGGCTATGCAATGCCTCAACAATTTCCAAGTGTAGTGTGATGCTAAGTTAGGGACACTGGAGTAAATAAGTCAGAGCACTCTGAAATGGAAGGACTGGTTCCCTATTGAATATAAGAACAGAAACTATGGGGCTTCCCTGGTGGCGCAGTGGTTAAGAATCCGCTTGCCAATGCAGGGGACACGGGTTCGAGCCCTGGTCCCGGAAGATCCCACATGCCGTGGAGCGGCTGGGCCCGTGAGCCACAATTACTGAGCCTGCGCGTCTGGAGCCTGTGCTCCGCAACAAGAGAGGCCGCGATAGTGAGAGGCCCGCGCACTGCGATGAAGAGTGGCCCCCACTTGCCACAACTGGAGAAAGCCCTCGCACAGAAACGAAGACCCAACACAGCCATAAATAAATTAATTAAAAAAAAAAAAAGAACAGAAACTACTACAAAATTTCAAAGGATTCTAGAAAACTATTTTAACATCAAAACACAAATTGAGGTGACAAGAGTAAAATAAACTTTCAAATGTCCTACTTTAAAAAATATTGTACTACTAAATCCTAGTTACTCCGAAAGGTGTTACATTATTACAATATTACAATAACCCTTTGGCTGCTTATGTAGAATTATATTTTATTTATAAATTCAATTTCTTCTCTGCAGTACAGAGGAACTATCCATCTGGACTTATCTATTCAATTCTTGGTAGTTTTACAATGATTTGACTTTTAATGATTTTCATAAAGGGTCAGAGACTATATAGAAGCAGTAACATAATAACATGGACTGAAGTTTTAGTGTAATACCTATAATTTCCCCTAGAATCCTATTTTGTATAATGTTCTTACTGATTTTCACTTTTTAGGAGAGGGGAAGGGCACAGAGATGTGAACAATCACAGCTGATAACCCATTTTTTCCCACAATAGGACTTACTTTGACACTGTGTTTTCACAGCAAAAACACCATTTTTACTAGATTTCATGCTATAGATCAATAATAATAAAAATACCTAAAGACGCATTTATTTACACTTTAAATGAGGTTGAGATCTTCCACACCAAAGATCACTATTATTATACGTAATAATACTACCATTATTTTAACTTTGGATGACTCTGTTGGCTGGGTAGTTAATGTCTTAATAAGCCATCCCTTGGAACTACTAAGTAAAGCTCTGAAAGCTAAAAATGTTCAGATTCTCTGACATTTGGCTATTGTTTCATTTTATTTTTTGACTGTTATACATTAACTTTAAAAAAAATGAACTTATGATTTTAAAATAGTTTTAGATTTACAGAAAAGTTGCAAAGATACCACGAAGAGTTCCCCATATACTTTGTATACGTTAGCTATTGTTTTAAAATAATAAATGTGAAGTATGTTATCCTGCCCAATGACAGAAAGATGAGTATTTCCAAAGATAAATATATACTAGAAAACAAAATGCTATATATAAAATGGCAGGAGGAAAATTATTTTTATTATCTTTAGAAAATAAACAAAATTTCCCAAAGCAAATAAATTAAAAAACTGTTTCGAACAGATTTACAAGTATAAAAGGCATGATAACAAATCTAAGGCGGTTCAATATGATGAAGTTTAGAATGTATCTTATTTCACAGATAACCTGATAAAATGGCAAATATTAACCCATCTTATATTAAATCCCAGATATTTAACTCCCTAAAAGTACCGTTTGAAGCCCAATGTGAGTTACCAAATCTAACAAAGAAATAGTTAAAATGGTTTGAAAAGAATACAAATGAAACATTAAAAACAAATGAAGTTTTTATAAAGAAAAAAGAAAACTAATAAAAACCTGTGGTATGGTGGGTAGGATGACAGTACTCTCAGCAGGGACTGGCAGGACAGGGATCACAGGGACAGTGGGAGGAGAGGGAGGTACAGCTTCTGTTGGCTAAAAATCATCAACGACAAAACATCAGGAAAAATATCAAATAAAAAGGAAACACATAATAGAAAGTTTTGTCATAAAGATATAGTTTTCAGAAATAACTGAAATAGGTAAAGTAATATATTACTTCAATTTAAATGAGAAAATGCTCAATTATACCACCAATAATAATTTTAATGACTCTGTAGTTAAAACGAGTGACTACTCTTTAGATGTTTAAATGAAAATAATAAAAGATAATGAGTTAACAATACTCCTCCACTGGGAGGCAAGACACTCACTTCATAGACAGATTACAAAATATTTTTGTAGCATTCAGTATATATCTCTGACTACTTTCCTCCTTGCATTCAAGGAATCAAAAGTAATTTCATTAGCCCATGAGGTAGGCAATTGGGGCCTATAAATCCACAAACAGAAGATTCAATGGACTTAAAAACTGAATTTATATCATTTTAAAGAATCTGTGCTGTTAACCTCTACTATCAAGAACTGTAATAACCTGTCTTAAACCTGCCTGTAAAGTCATTAAGTGGGAACTCTAGTGACATAATTTAAACTAAGAAGTTTTGATATTTATACTCAATTACTCTATCAGGCTTAATTACTATTTTAAAAAAAGAGGTAACTGGAACACAGAAAAGGGGTCTTGTAACAAGTCCCAATCTCTATAACCTGGATTAATTCATAAATATTTGCTATACCAATGACATATTCTATATATATAAGAAAAACATTAAAATCAAATCTATAAGAAAACAATGTACATAAGAAGACACTTAAAACAGGAAGAACCAACTGCCACACTTGAAACTATGCTTTTCCTCATTGATAAAGAAATACAAAATAAAATTATAATGTTGACCTTTTGTTGTCAATCAAATCAATCAAGATTTATCAAAAATGTATGGCATCTCTTCAATAATGGTGCTGGGACAACCAGATAGCAACATGCAAAAGAATAAAGTTAAACCACTACCTCACATCCTATATAAAAACTAACTGGAAATTAATCAATGACCTAAATATAAGCATTAAAACCATAAAACTTTTAGAAGAAAACATAGGGATAAATCTTCATGACCTTGGACTTGACAATGGATTCTTAAATATGATATCAAAAGCATAAGTAAAAAAAAAAAATCAATTAGACTTTATCAGAATTAAAACCTTTTGTGCACCAAATGGCATTATCAAGAAAGGGGAAAGACAGCGCATGGAATGGGAGAAAATCTCGTAAATCATACATCTGATGATAGTTTAACATGCAGAATATATAAAGAACTCCTACAACTCACCACAAAAAGACAATTAAAAAATAGGCAAAGGACGTGAACAGACATTTCTCCAAAGAAGATACGCAAATGACCAATAAGCACATGAAAATATACTCAGTATCATCATTCATTAGGGAAATGTAAAGCAAAGTTACAATGATATATCACTTCATACCTACTAGGATGCTGTAATAAAAAAGTGAAAACAAAAAGAGAAAGTTAACAAGTGTTGGCAAGGATGTGCAGAAACTGGAATCCTCAAAAACTGCTGGTGGGAATGCAAAATGGTGCAGTCACTGTGGAAAACAGTTTGGTTTGGCAGTTCTTCAAAAAACTAACCCTAGGATTACCATATGACCCAGCAATTCTACTCCTAGGTAAATACTCAAAAGAACTGAAAAGAGGGACTTGAATACTTTACCCCAGTGTTCAATGATGCATTATTCACAACAGCCAAAAGGTAGAAACAACCCAAGTGTCCATCAGCAGATAAATAGCTACAAGATGTGGTATATTTATACAATGGATATTAATTCAGCCATAAAAAGAGATGAAATTCTGATACATGCTACACATGGATGAATCTTGAAAACATTATAATAAGTGAAATTAACCAGACACCAAAGGTCAATATTGTGTGATTCCACTTATATGAAATATTTAGAATAGGTAAATTCATAAAAAGTAGACTAGAAGTTACCGGGGGCCAGGGAGAGAGGAGCATAAGGAGTTTACTGCTTAAGGGTTACAAAGTAAGTTTGAGATAATGAAAAGGTTTTGGAAATAGTAGATAGTGGTGATGGTTGGGCAACACTGGGAATGCAATTAATGCCACAGAATTGTGCAGTTAAAACTGGTTAAAATGGCAAATGTATTTTACCACAATTAAAAAACTCAAAAAAAATTTAATGCATGGAAACAGGTCCTTTCACAGTGCTGTTGGATATATAACGTCATACAAACTTTATGAAAAGCAATCTAAGTAATTATCTATAGCTTTAAAAATGTTCGAACTCTCTGACTTAGTAATTGTGGAAATCTATCCTAAGGGAATAATTCAAAAAGCAAATGTCTTAACACTCACTATATTCTTTTGAGCATTGTTTATACTTGGGGAAATGTAGGATATCCTAAATATAAGGTGTTGGAATAGCTGAGCAAATAATGATAATTTTATAAGATTAAATATTATGCATCAGTTAACAAGCATCTGTAAGAACAGCCTGTAAGTCATAAAGGACATTGCCTATGACATGACATTAAGTAAAAAAGGGAAGATAAAGCTTTTATTTAAAAAATGGAAAGAAATGTTTGAAAAGTAAACCTCTGAGGGCAGGATTATGAATGGTTTTTCTCCCCTGCCTCTTTATTTCGAATTCTACTTTTCCAGTCGTCAACAATGAATACACAGTGATGCTATAATGCTGGGTGAGGGATGGAAGATCTATTCATATTAAGAGAAAAACAATTATTATGATCTTTTACCATCTCATTCTCTAGAAAATAAACTGAAAATGCGTTTCCCATTAATTGTTCTAAAAGATGCTAACAAATTTCAATGATTTTACAAGACTATTAGAGTTGAAGAAGCTAGGCATCAAGTTTAACCCTTCATTTTACAACTGAGCTAGGCTCACAAAAGGTAACCTGTGAGGAATTAGGAAAAAACTTGCTAGACTACTGTTACCTGGATTTCTTATAACCTGTAGAAAGAGATTTTAAGCCATTAGATTTTGTTTCCTTTTTTTCTTTCTTTTTAATGTTCCCAGTCTAAACCAGTTCCCTGTTTGGGATGATGGAAAAAGTTATGGAGATGGACAACAGTGATGGCTGCACAACACTGTGAATGTATTTAATGACACTGAATTAACTGTACACTTAAGAAAGGTTAAAATGGTAAATTTTGTTATGTATATTTTACCACAATTTTTTAAAAAAAGGACATTAGGAATAAAGCCTCTGTGGGTCTTACTTGGGACTCCAGTCACCAATTATACATTGTTCCTATAGAAAAAAAAATTCGAATTCCATAGTATGAGCTTAAAACAAGTAATTTAAATGTCAACCAATTTTCAATGGAATACTTACAACTTTTTAAAAATGTTTGAAAAACCCAGAGATTCTAACTCCTAATTTATGACAAAGAGAAAAAACTAGTTTTAAAAGAATTTATGTTAAGTGAAATAAGTCAGAGAAAGACAAATACCACATGATCTCACTACAAAATAAAACAAACAAAACAAAATGAAAAGAGACTCATAGATACAGAAAACAAATGTGTGGTTGCCAAAAGGGAGGGAAGCAGTGGGGGGGGCGGGGTGGACGAAAGAGGTGAAGGGAATTAAGAGCTATAAACCTCTAGTTATATAAGTCACAGGGATGTAATATACAGCACAAGAAATAAGGTCAATAATATTGTAATAACTTTGTATGGGGAGAGATGGTTACTAGACTTACGGTGGTGATCATTTCACGATGTACATAAATATCAAATCATTTAGTATACCCGAAACTAACATAATGCTGTACAACAACTATATTTCAATAATTTTAGAAAACTGCTGCTGAATCAACTGGATATACATATGGAAAATGAAATGAACCCTCTTCACTCCCTTACACCATACTTAAAATTAATTCCAGATGGCTTACTGACATAATTAAGAGATGTACAAAAATTAGGTTTCTAGAAGATAGTATTGATAGAATACCATCAGGATCTTGGTGTAGGCAAAGACTTCCTGAATAGGAAAGTACAGGTTGTTGAAGTCGAGCAGGGTGAGGAGAGCCTCTGTGCACAGGGAGTGGAAGGGTGGCAGCAGTCTGGAGCAGGGTGTTGCGGAGTCTGAGCAGGATGAGGAGGGTATCCCACGTGGGCAAGTAGTGGCAGCAGCCTGATGTGCTTTGCTGGATCCCAAGTGTGATGGAGTATCTATGTGGCAGTAGTAGTAGTCTGGCACAAAGTATAGGGACCCCAGTGGAACAAGGTGGGGATATCTCTTGGATCTTGAGCTGGGTGGGAAGGATGTCTACCTAGAGCATCGACAGTGACAGGAGATTGCTTACATACAGGGGATTTTTGATCCAAGGATAAAGGAAGCAAGGTTCCTCACATCAGAGAACGGAGTCACAAATATGGAAAGGGAGAAAATTAGTCTGAAATCTACGGTTTTACACTAGATTTGGAGGCACTGGTATGACTGCATGGTTTTCAATATATATAAATACAGAAATAAATGCATGTGTTTCTATGTACATATATACCCTAGCTCTGTCTACAGAGAAGACCTGGGAGCAGTAACACCTCAATAGCATGAAAATACTTAGCATTCAGATCCTGGTTTATAAATACCCATTCTTTGATTAAAAAAAAAAAAACAAAAGAGGAATCTTTGGAGAAATGGCTGATTCCAGGGCTAGAGTCTAGCAAGTACAATATGAGCCTAGAACATTCTGCTGTTCCAGAAAATAAAGAGGTGCTCAAAGAATAACGAGGGCATGACAAAGGACACTGACAGTCAGCTTGAAGGGCTCTTATCAGTTAGATTGGGAACAATTTGAGACTCAAAATAAATAATGATAATGATGGCATAAATCCCACTGAATTAAACAGGACTCCAAGAGTCTACACTGATATAATTACATAATAATTAAATGAATAGAGAGAAGAGAGAGCATTTCCTTACAGTAGAATGCCAATTAAGAAATGTAGAAGGAATGATGGAGTTACAAAATCATCATTTGGCAACCATCATAGTAATAATTCATTCAAGAAACATCAACAAATGTTAAAACTTCCACTGCTGCTGAATGAACCCTCCATTTCATTCTAGTGGAAGAAAGTTTGAATGTGAGACACACACACACACATACACATATCTCCCCTACAAAGATTAATTACAGTGAAGAAATGTAGCAGACACTATCTTAAAGTTAACATCACCAGGACAAATCAAAATCATATGCTACCTGATAGGATGTAATAAGAATACATCGCTTCTGTGACATTCTTATCAAAGATGCATAACTTGAACATTAAACATAAGACAAACCCAAATTGAGTGACAAACTACAAAATAACTGGCTGTAGTCATCCAAAGTATCAAAGACAAGAAAGTCTAAAGTTTATCATTTTTTTATTTAATTTTTTTAAACAGCTTTGTTAAGGTATAACTGATATACAAAAACTGCACATATTTAATGTATACAATTTGATGAGTTTGGACATACGCATACACCTGTGACACAATCTTCACAATCAAAGTAGGAGACATATCTAACACCTATAAAAGTTTCTTTATGCCTCTTTAATAGGGTCAGCTATTAGCTAATTAATAATCCATTTTAACATAAAAAAGACATAGCTGTATGCTTATATCAAATTTCAAGGCCAAGTACAAAAATTTCCTCCATTAGGCAGTTGCTCTCCAAAACCCTTTATGATAAACTATAAATTCTTTAATACTACATTTAAACCTCACTGTATTACTGGCTCAGAGCCTATTCTAAATCTATTTCCTTTCGATACGATAATCTAGAGGATCTGAATACCATTTTTAAAAAATCCTAAAAAAATGTACACCATCTGAATTCACCCCACTCTCTACAGGGCACTGAGCAAGTACTTTGAAAAAGAACATATGCCCCTGCTTCTTCCTTAAGAAAGGCAAATACTGATGAGAAAGTCTTCAAAACCAAATGGGTACCAACACACACAATTCCCTAGCCACAGCCAATAACCAGTTCAGGTAACAGAATTACAGAACAACAAGTCATTTAGTTCATATGAAACAAAAATACCACGCTAAACAAATAATATCTAATCAAATGAAGGTTGAGTGATGAGGAACAGCATAGATGTTAGATATGATAATACATATGAAGAGACAAGAGGCTATTTTCAGTGCAGGATTGAGAGCATGGTAAAATTCTGGGGAGTTGTATAACAAGATTCTAAATTGGAAAATGGCAAACTTAAGATTCTAATATAAATAATGAGGCAGCAATATACAGTAACCATTATATATGGGTTATTACAGAAAAGAAGGAATTCACCATAAGCATTTTAAACTTGAAAAATCTTACATACATATTTTATTAGACAATATGACTTTTATGCCATCATCCTTCTTCTGCTCCATTTGTATATATCACTCAACAAGATCAGCTTCAACGAGTTTGTTTGTTTTTTTTTTTAATCTTGACCATGTGACTAACAACGGCCTCAGTTGTTTCTATCCATAGCAACACCATGGAATCATTAGCCTCGGAGGCTGCCGTCAGAGACTTGTTTCCATGACAACAGAGGCTATAATATTAACACTGTCTCAAAGAACACTGCAGAAAATTGTAAATTCCCGGAAAGTAACTGGATTGTACATATTTTTAAAGTACTTTTTTAATGCCAGTATCGAATTGACAGCTTTCTGAAAAATGTTTTAACTAATTTTTAGAGATTCTTGTTATTTATTCACAGCTTTACATTTTAAATTTAAGATCTTAAAATTATGAAAGCAGCTTTTAAAAAAATTTTGATAAAAAGTGGTCTGAAACCTCATTAGGTATAGCCACATGCTTAATGTGTACTGCACATCTACATTTATGACTATGTACCTCCCTCTTTCACTTCCATTAATTCAACAATAAATGAAAAACAATATATAAATTGAGTGCCCCTACCTTTAATAAATCTCTTTTTGCTTAAAATAGTTAAAGTGGTTTTTTTCATATGTGCATCTGAATCCTGACTGATACAGGAAGAGACAGAAGGAACAATTAGGAGGCTGCTATGATAATCCAGCTGAGAGGTGATCAGTGGCTTTAACCGAACGACGGTGATGGTGAAAATGGACATGAGTAGTCAAATAAAGATAGATTTTGAATGTAGAATTGGTGTATCTAGTGACTGATGGGAAGTTGGGAGTAAGGACTATTAAGAATAACACCAACAATGGCCACTAAAAAGTATCTTTTACATCATAGTTAGACCCAACCACAATAGATTTACAAGGCTTTCTGAACATATTTTTAAACTCTTTCTCAATTATTTTCTTTTTAATTTTTGGCTGCACACCATGGCATGTGGGACCTTAGTTCCCCAACCAGGGATCAAACCCGCGCCCCCTACATTGGAAGGCGGAGCCTTAACCACTGGACCGCCGGGGAAGTCCCTCTCACTTATTTTCTTGCTTATTAAAATGGTCATCATAGCATAAGATCAAACTCTGAAGAAAGATAACTAATACCATACTACCAGGTAATTAATAATTGTTTACATCTTACATTAACATGTCACATGAATGGGGTAAACTGAGCTTAGAATACACACAAAGATTCAATAAGGTCAAAATAAATTTATACCACATTTATGGAAGATGAAATATATGAAATAGCAACTCTTTTGTTATCAATATCTTAGATAACAAGGAAAAAAAAATTACCCCTATGCCACTGTTGGTCAATAAGGATTTTATTTTGTTTTTGTATGGCACAGTTTAATATTCTTAATCCAAGTTCCTTTGCTTAAATATCTACTATGTGGTAATGAGACATGTTTCTCTGAATAAATGTCAAAGAAGCTATCTAAGAGGGAAAGAGAAACCAGGGGAAAAAACTGCAAGCCTTCTGCATGTTTATAGAAGGATAAAATACAGCACAGTAGATTTATCAAAACTGTTTGGGAATCACTGTATTTAACAGGGGTCCAGTATCTTCAGAATAAAGGTGTTTTTCATTGCTCAGATATGGTTCTCATTTGATTCAAATGCTCTTTTTGCCACAGTTACTCCAAATAAGTACCTTCAAAATAAACTCCGTAACAAGTTATTTGAACCAGCTGTATATGATACCTGTGTCATAATTATCTCAGAAGCAAATAGCAACGATACCAGATACATTTTTTAACAAATACTAAGAGATTAAATATAAATTTTTGATTTTAAAATAACAAAGGGGGGATAGGGAAATAGATCTAGTGATTAACAATCCTAGTATAGAAGCATGGGTACAAATTTGTTAGTTCATACAGACAGAACATCTAGTTTACGGATCTATTTCTGCTTCCAAGATTCATGATAGTTAAGGTATGTCATCCCTTCATTACAAAAAGATGGTGTTTTATCAGCATTCAGCTGATCACTTTGTATTGGTAGAAGGATGAGCCAACAATCACTAAAAATTTCAAGTAAACAGAGATCCAAAACTTGGATTCAAAGATGTGGTTACATAATTAACAAATAGGTATGAAACTACCAACTGCAATATGCTGCCTGCCCCCCACCCCCCAATTTTATCAGACTATGGCTACAGAAACATACACAACCGTGGACTCCATAATGACTAACCTAAAACGGGCCCTTAAATCTTCCTAGTAATCATATATTTACCCTATTCTATTCATTTTTGTACAAGTCCCTAGTGATTCAGGCCGCTGTTACTTTTCTGAAGTCATCTTCTACTATTCTCCTCCCACTCAGCGTTTCAGCCATATTGACCTCTCTACTGTTCTCCAAACACTCTAAATATGCTCTGGCCTCAGAGTCATTTATTCACTCTTCCTCTGCACAGAATGCTCTTGCCCCAGATATCCATATGGCTCAACTCCATAACTTCTTTTATGCGTTTGCTCAAATATCGCCCTCCAGCTGAAGACACTCTTATTCTACTAACCCCACCCCACCCCCACCACACACGCACAAACATACACATTTCCTGTTGCCTTCTCTTTTTACCTTTCCTCCAGCATACTACATATTTTAATTACGTTTGTCATCTGTCTTCCCCCCCTTTAATATAAGCTCTAGAAGAGTGGGGATTCTTGTTTTATTTACTCCTGTATGCCCAGTGCCTAGAATAGTATCTAGCACACAGTATTTAATACACATTTGTTGGACGAATGAAACCATGTGATTGCCAAAAGAGATTGAGTTCATCAGCACTCTAAAATGATAAAGTGACTCGGAATGGATTGTGTACATCCTCCCTCCCCATGCCATACACATAGCAGATACTGCTAAAAGATTCTGTGTGGTTGGGAGGTCACTACCAATCAGAAAGTTTTCAAGATGTTCTACCATTTGATGACCTTAGAAGTTTCAAAATACAAAAATGTCAGAAAATTGCCAGTTTCATGTTCTCTATCTAGCAACAGCTAATTGCCTAATAATATCCCAACTGAAAATAAACATGTCTTGGTGAAGAACACTTGACCAAAAGATTTTTACCTCTTTCCTTTTTAAGCTGCATTAGAAAGTAAATATCACTGACAGCTCATATTTTAAACCTGTGGTGCCCTTACTGCAAACTTCTGGGTTCTACTAACCTTAACTTGGTCCCTAGGTCCCACCTCAGAGGTTAGCTGCTTCTCTGTTTTACCTTGGTGTTCCATGTTTCCTTCTCAGTTTCCTTTTTAACACCGACCCCCCCCCCCGCCATATTACATTTTCCCTGTTAAAATAATTACTGTGGTTTCTCTTTTCCTGGCTGGACCCAGTCAAGGTTACCAATCTTTTTGTTAAACCATAATTCTTCATCATTCTGTAATGAGGTTGCTTCTCCATATCTCCAGATTCCTCACTTAAAAGGCCAGAATATTTTGTGGGACCAATAATGAATGGTGGTCGTGAAAGTGGTGATAAAGATGATGATGATGATGATAGGTACTTTACTGATGTCAGATATTATAATAAGGGCTTCGCATGTTTGTCCCATTAATTTTCACTAGATCTTAATCCCTGTTTTCTGCAGGTGGAAGAAAGAGACTCAGAATTTAGGTTATTTGCCCAAGGTGCTACAGCCAATAAATACAATAGAGATTTAAACCCAGGCCATCATCCTCTAAAGATAGCATTCTCAACTACTATACTACACTGTCTCTTCAAAATAGTTCAAAAAGAGCTTTATTTCGTCTTTACTGTTGCTATTGTATTTTACTGCAAAGACAATATATAATATCCCAGGAAACAGAATATTTCATCAATCCTTAGGTCAAGGGTTAGCAAACTTTTTCCATAAAGGGTCGGGTAATAAATATTTTAGACTTTAAGGGCCATGTAGTTTCGGTTGCAACTACGCAACTGTGCTGTAGCAGCTTGAAAGTAGCCAAATGCAATTCATAAATGGGCATGGCTGTGTTCCAATAAAACTTTATTTACACAAACAGGTCGCAGGCTGGATTTGGCCTACAGGCTGTAGTATGCTGACTCCGCTTTAGGTGATTTTAAAAAAGAAAAAAAGGCTGATTAGGTCATGAAGAGAACAGAATATAACTTCGAGACACCTATATTAGTTTTTACTAACTATAGTTGGTTTAATTCTCTTGTAGTGCTTAACCTATGATAATAAAAACAAGCAACTGCTCCCCCAAAAAAGGGAATGAGAGAATTAAAAAAACAATACATATGAAAATTTCAAGTTTCATCTAGAGTTCTTTAAAATATTTTTACAAAAAAGGCCTATATAATAAAGCTGTGTTCTTATAACTGAAAGAATTTAGGATCTATACTGTATGCAGCCTTTCAGTTTGGAAAAAATGATTAGAATGATACGATTTTTCCTCTATTTCCCCTCTCCAAAATCCTGCTATGGCATTTAGTACAGCTGAAACAATTAATTCCTAAGGTTGATATTCATCTTTGTTTTTCTTTTTCTTTTTTTAAAAATTAATTAATTTATTTATTTCTGGCTGCATTGGGTCTTCATTGCTGCACATGGGCTTTCTCTGGTTGCAGCGAGTGGAAGCTACTCTTCGTTGCGGTGCGCGGGCTTCTCATTGCGGTGGCTTCTCTTGTTGTGAAGCACAGGCTCTAGGCGCACGGGCTTCAGTAGTTGTGGCACGCAGGCTCAGTAGTTGTGGCTCGCGGGCTCTAGAGTGCAGGCTCAGTAGTTGTGGCACACGGGCTTAGTTGCTCTGTGGTATGTGGAATCTTCCCGGACCAGGGCTCGAACCCATGTCCCCTGCACTGGCAGGCGGATTCTTAACCACTGCACCACCAGGGAAATCCCATTCTTTATCTTTCAAAATACTTACAAACTGATTATTTTTCAAATTTATAACACTTTGATATATTAGATGGTTCTACCAAGATTCGTCAGAGTTAAATACAGAAAAATGACGCTGGGATATGTTTTGATTCAAATTGCAGATTATAATCTCCAGTTACTTTCCTCAGGACCAACAAAAATTCTGTAAGGCAATCAACTGGTCCCATTTTGTCATAATAATAATTTCTTCACACTCCACAGCTGGCTGAGTCAATAGTCACAGTTCAGATTTCAAAAATGCTGAAAATACTGTTCAGAAACAGGACTAAATTGGGGTTTACTAATGGATAAAGAATGAACAGGCAGGGTTCCTGTTAAGAGGTGAGGGGGAAAACATCTTTTAAATAAATTTATCTAGGGGCAGAAGTTGTATTTAGGATTCTCCTAAAATTCCACTGCTTCCAGATGTGACACCAGTTGGTTTATACTTGCACAAAATAGGTCCAGTCTTTGTTGATTGATTTGCATATGCCTGTAAAATTGTCACATCAGTTGGTTTATTTAAAGTTTGTAAAATAAGGTGATAATTGTAGGCTACTGTTCTCCACATGGTCTGAACAACTATTTTTACCTTTATCAAAATTCTAAATTTTGATTATAAAAATGGAGGATTGAAAATGTTATCTAAATAACAGTGCCAGGAAGTACAAAGAATAACGCAGTGAGAGCTCTTTAAAGAAAATGATACTAAGTCAAATTTTGACAATAAGAATTTAAGTTCCTCATTTGTTAAGAAGATATATGCTTCAGTTTTTTTCACAGAGGGCTTTGAATTGCTTTAGAAATATACATGATTTTATAAAATCCTGTAATGGAAACTTGCTAATTTTAAAGCCATAGTTCTATATAAAAATGGCTTGGGAAATTTACAGTGGCCAAACCATATTTAGAAGTTCCAAATTTCCCTGTAGCCATCATCAGATTAAATGAAAACAGACACATATATTAACATTTGTTTATTCATTCAACAAACAGTCAACATGTGCGTTCACTATGCTAGGCTCTGGGGATATAAGAGAAGAAAACATACATCTGTACTACCAGCTCTTGTGAAGCTTATGGTTTAGCAGCTGATATTAAACAAATCATTACCCAACTGATTACTGAAATGCAGCTGTGATAAGCGGTATGGAGTACAATTCTCAGGAAAACAAACACTGCTTGAAATAAGCAGAGGGCAAAAATGTTGTGCGGGCTGAATATCCTATTCTGACCCCAAAGCATATGGGCCAGTCATATGCTTTTTCAGCACTGTTATTAACACATTATTTTTACAATTAACTCTAAAACTATATATATATATATATATATATATATATATATATATATATATATATAATACATATATACACATATATAATATACATATTAAAATACATAAATTGCAGCTTGTGAAATTTCTTTTTACCTATTTGTCCTTGACAAAAGGACAATCTAACAATCATGACGCCCTATAGAAACTACAAAGATGAATGCAACACACTTCCTAGTTATAAAGAGCTTATATAACAAATTTCACTTACTTAGTTCTTCAAACTATAGCCAATCTAATCCACCTTAAGATACCAATGTTGCTCTTTTAACAGATTTTATTTTTTAGAGCAGAAAGTACAGAGTTTCCATATAACTTCTGCCCACACACATGCACTGCCTCCCACTATCAACACTCCCCACCTGAGCTATACATTGTACAGCTGATGAACCTACACTGACACACATTATCCAAAGTTCATAGTTAACACTAGGGTTCATTCTTGGTGTTGTAAATTCTATGGGTTTGAACAAATTTATATATAATGTCATGTATCCACCATTATAGTACCACACCTAATAGTTTCACTGGCCTAAAAATCCTCTGTGCTCTATCTATTCATCTCTCCCTCTTTCCTAACCCTTGGCAACCACTAATCTTTTTACTGTCTCCATAGTTTTGCCTTTTCCAGAATGTCATATAGTTGGAAGCATACAGTATGTAGCCTTTTCAGATTGGTGTCTTTCACTTAGAAATATGCATTTAAAGTTCCTCCACATCTTTCCATTTCTTTTTAATGCTTAATAACATTTCATTATCTGGCTGTACCACAGTTTATTTATCCATTTTCCTACTGAAGGTCATCTTGGTTGCATCCAAGTTTTGGCAATCATGAATAAAGCTGCTATAAACATCTGTGTGCAGGTTTTCATGTAGACATAAATGTTCAACTCATTTGGGTAAAAACTAAGGAATGCAACTGACGGATTGTATGGTCAATCTGGTATTTTTTAAAAGCGAATATAACCATTGTAAACTTTTTGTTTAACCTTCATCTTTATGCTTCTCTAAAGTGTCCAACTATACAAATGACTGGGTCTCAAACACCATTTAAACATATTTTTCAGTAGATATTCTTTGGGTGAAAAGGGAAACAATTAATTTCCAAATCTGAGTAATGTTATTAATTTTATAAAATTACTGGCCTTTTGAGTAGGAAATTAAACTTTGCCAAGAGACAGTATCTCACAACCAGTATAACAGAATTTTTATCCTAACTTTGATTGCTTGGTTAATCAATACTCAAAGAGACTATTTCTACCCATTCTCCTGGAAACTATTCTACTATCAGACTTGGCATTTCCAAAGTCGTTTAAGAGGATTATCTACTTACTCTCTCTATATCCTAGTTTAATACAAAGGCATTATACTACTGAATATAAGCAATTTCATTCTTTAGAGATGAAGAAAAAATATATATGTGTATTTGATCTATATATCTATCTATATATATATTTGATCTATCACTTCAAAACACAACTATTATTAGGCATGAGGCCAAATGTTTGAAACATACATAGATAAGAAGATTAGGCCAATCCGTGTTGGTCCAACATGGAAATGCCTTGGTGTGAATATTTAGACTTGCTGCCTGGTAGGAACTGTCAGAAGATAAATGGTTATAGATGATGACACCACATGCCTCTGTTTGCCTGGGAAGTTCCCTCTTTCCATAAAAGTACTCCAAGTTTGGTCGATGAATTACATACTCATCCTAGTTATAAGGAAACCGAATGGTTTTTCTCCTCTTCTCTCCCTGTCTCACCTCCTCAAGGGTATTTCTTTCCATAAGGGTAAATAAGAAGAGAATCATCAGCTAGAGGATCAGTATAACACTAGCTAAAGTGTGATATATGTTTCACAGAAGGTCTAAGATGGAATTCAGACAGATTAAAAATATATAATAATAAAGAATCAGGTAGTATTAAGTGCTATGAAGAAAAATATTTAAAAAGGTAAGAAGTCAGTGACGTTTGGAGTGAAGAAGTGCCTGCTACCTTAGACAAGAATCTAGGAAGACCCCCTGAGAAGGTAACAGATGAGCAGAAATCTGAAGGAAGTGAGGAAATGAACTATGAGAATATCTGAGGAAAGAATGTTCCAGGCAAAGGAAACAGCAAGATTAAGGTTCTGAGATGGCCACATGCTTGATATATTTGAGGAACAGGAACAAGGCCAATACAGCTGGAACAAAGTAAGTGAGGGAGCAGTAGGAAATGGGATTAGAGATACTGCCAGGGGCTAGATAATAAAGGGCCTTTTGGACTATGGTAAAGAAGGATTTAGGATTTTATTATATATCGAATTGGAAGCCACGGGAGAGTAAAAACAAGGTACTGACAAGAACTGACATTCTGTAAGGATGACTCTGGCTGCTGGGTGAAGAACAGACTGGTGAGAGTAAAGAATGGAGCTAGGAAGACCAGATAGATATCTACTGCTATAGTTCAGGCAACAAATTAAATAATTTGAAGTGGTAGTTGTAGAAGTGGTGAAAAGTGGTTAGATCATAATGTATTGTAAACACAGAGCCCTCAGAATTTGCTATTAAATTGCATGTGGAGCAAAGGAAAAAGGAACAGAAGATTATTCCAAGGGTTTTTATATTCAGCATCTCAGTGACTGGTACACTGAATGAAGATGGGGGAGAACAATAAAATTAGAAACTCTGTTTTTGACATGTTAACTTTCAGATACTTAATCCAAGTGGAGATACTGAGTAGGAAAGACAGATACACAAGTCTAGTGTACGGGGAATAGCTCTGGACTGAAGATATGAGTACTGATGTATTTAAAGGCACCTGGATGAGATCACCTGAAATATGAGTATAAAAAGAGAGGAGTTCAAGGACTGATGCCCTGAGTTACTCTAACTATTAGTGGTAAGAAGAGGAGGAGGATACTGCAAAGGAAACTGAGGTAGGGAGAGTACCAGGAGAATGGTGTTCAAGAGTCAAAGGAGAAAAGAATTTAAAGGAGAGAGCAGTTAGTTGTGTAAAAAGCTGTTGTGGGGTTGAGTAAAATAAAGATTGAGAACTGACCATTGGATCTGACAGTCTATACTCCTAGAGGGGTTCTGGCTGGTTGTTTTAATGAAAGGTATTTTAGTGGGTATGTACGCTGATGGGAATAATCCATTATGGAGGGAAAGACAGACAATGCAATGAAGAGAAGAGAGAATTTCACAAGTCCCTGAACAGTCAAAAATGAAGATCTAGTACAGAAGTGAAGGGTGAGATTTAAGAACACAAATGGATCATTTATTTTAACAGGATGGAATACAGAATAAGACCATCAATTGAGAATGAGGGCCAGGAAACAGGTATTGGAAGTTTAATGGGCAGCTTTGGAGCTGATGTGGAGGAGGCAGAGTTGCAATTAACCAAGGTTAGATCTTACCAATGAAGTGACAGAGGAGCAAGAGTTAAGATTATGAAAGGCAGTGTTTATAGTCATGGACCAAGGAATGTGAGCAAGGCAAGGAGGGAAGTGAGAGCATGAAAGAAGTGATAGATAATAAAAAGTTGGGCTGGAGGTCTTTAAAGGGTAAAAAAAAAAAATTGTTAAAAAAAAAAAATTGTTGTAGGGGAGGTGAGCTGAAAAGAAAGGAAGTGCTAGTCAGGTTTGAAATGCTTGCAGTTGAGATTTTGTAAGTGGTTCAGTCAATGGTAATGAGGTCTTGAATATAACCATTTCAGCAGGTCACTCAAGTGAAAGAAAAAATAAAGACTCCTAGAGGCAAGGATATCAAAGAACTGAGAAGTCAAGATTTTGGAAGGATCACACCAGGATACTGAAAATCACTGAGAATGATTACATGAATAGTGGACAGAGAAAAGACAGTTCAAATCATCAATGAGTAGGAGTGATTGTGAAAGATGCAGACGACTAAACAAGGAGGGGAAGTAGAAAATACTGTCTGTCTGATGATACATACATTTTTTAAAGGGAGGAGGTACAATCATCCATAAATACCAATGATAAGCAAGGAAGACATCAACTCCACTTGTTGGTCCCAAGGTACATGGGACGTGACAGATAAAAATTCCACTTTTTGTGAGGGCTATAGAAAAAACAGTACTCTCGGGGGAACACCAGGTTTCTATAAGAGAAAAAAAGGTGAGATGAACCATCACAGAAGAGTTTGAGGAAAAACGAAATTTTGCTGATCACGAACTGGGAGTTCCAAAGGGCAGAGTGAAAGAAATTGGGAGGTCACAGATAAATGGGAGTTTAAAACATATTGGAGATATACCAGAGTCAAACAGAGATAAGGAAATTAAGTGAAGGTGATCTGGAAGGCTTCGACTTTTTTTAGTGATTAAGATGTCCTGATGGTATGCTTGGTAAAAGGTGGATAATCAGTTAAATTTAGTTGTCTACTTGTGACTGGTTTAGCATTTGCAGAAGGGAGTGTTGGGCGGGAAGGCAAGGTCAGGAAATTGGTGTCTCACCAAGAATTTGAAGTGCTCTTTGGGGTCCCTCCTTTATATCCTGCAATTGAAGGTGTTGAGATATGTGGTTCTTTAAAAACTGTACAGCTTGCACTCACAGGAACTTATTCAGTCAACATTATTTACTGAATGTCTGAATGAACTGCACTATCCTAGATACTGTAATTCCTAATTATCTAATTTGAATTTGTCGAAGACTATTAAAATTAAGCAATATAAAAATAAAATAATAATAATAATAGCTTCCAGGCACTGTTCTAAGTGTTACATGCATTTAATCATTTAATACAATTAACTCAATGAAGTTGATGCTATTATCTTCATTTTGGGGACAATATAACCAATGCATAGCTCTAAAAATTAAATCCTTTCTACTCCAGAATGTACCTGTTTTGGACAAATAGTATTCTTTTCATACAAATTAGCCTATTTATTTTTCTGGTATCTGAACAGTGGGCATCTATCTGAACAGCGTTTTCCTGTATTTTAATTTAGGACAGAGTTTTTTCCTCTAAAAAGCAGATTATTCAATTCATGTGGCTAATATTCACTCTTGTTAAAATTTTATTGTTCTGCTTCAATTATAAGTCATTATGCCTGTTCCATTCATTCCTAGGAAGAGAATTTTGCTGTTTTCAGCTTAATTTGGCATGCCAATTGTCTGGGGGAGGGGGGAAATTCTATTTGAATATTTATAATGACCCACAATAGGGATTTTGAAGTAATCCAAAACCTGGGAACAATTGCCAAATACACATTCGAAGTGACCTACCACGTGACAGCTGTTCAAAGTTTATATATGACTACTATTTTCGTTAATAAACACTGACATCACCAAGTAGATAAAAGCTTTTACTTAGGAGATAATCAAGTAGCAAAGTCTAGAAGTATTGTGCTAGAGTTCTTTAAAGCCCTGTTGAATATAAAAATTGGTCTTGAATTTAACAGAGCTGCATCACTAAATAGGACAGGGCAGATTGGCATCAAAGGATCATAAATACAAGAACAGGAAGAAGGCTGAAGTGAGGAACTGAGGAGGGCTTGACAATGAGTAGCCCACATTTTCTATATTATAATGACTATTCAAAATTAAGAACATAAGTAGTATGAAGCTCAAAATAGAAAACCTTACACCAAAGTAAAATAATTCACAAGAAACTCATCTTAGTTTAACATTAAAAACAAACAAACAAACAATAAAACCTCACATTGTAGACTTTTGGGATACGGCCAAATGACAAAAATTAGACATAGTCTTTAAGCTGTATGGTTATCGTCATGGGTAAAGATTCAAAGGGGTGAGGAAATCAGGTACATGGGGGGTTTGTGCGGCTTGAAGAAAATCTGAAGAATGGAGGGGAAGAAAAGCGAAGTGGAGGAAGAGATGGGCTACTGTGAAGAATCAAAGGCATGTATGACGGCAATAGAGTGAATCCAATAAATATAGGTACCCAAGAGGTTTCAGGTTAGGTGCCATTATTTCGGAAGGCCATGAGCTAACAAGGTTTCAGGTGATTGAAATGGTAATTAATCAATCAATTCCATAAACATTTACTGAACACCAACTACACGGCAAGTCCCATCCTAGAAGCTGGGGGTCCTGCAGAAGTTTATAACCACTTGGCTTCCCTAACATTTAAAAATATTAATGACTTCCTACTAAGTTCCACATATTACAGTAGAATCTGACACAAAATCTTAGTTGTGAACACAAATATCTTAAACAGATGAGCAATTTAAGTGAATCTGTAAAGTAAATTTTCTTTTTTATTTATAGAGGCTATTTGGTGGGATATTAAATCAGAGTAATTACTTTCAAATTACTAAAACTGCATTTAATAACAACTCTCCAAACTGCTAAAAGTACCATGCATCATAGATATAAGGAATTAGATTCAAAGTTAATCTTGCTATCCAATCTTAGAAAATAATATTTCTGACAATAGTGAAACAGGAGACCTGGTAATCACTTTTGCTATTTATCAATGACAGAACAAAACACTATCATACATATATATTCATAGGTATATAGCATATGCTCAATAAACTAAAATTTCATTAATCTACTTTGTTTTTAACAATATAAAAATCCTCTTATGTTACAAAATAAAACTGCTAGCCATGAGTCAGTAAATGAAACAGAAAAATGTATCCTAGCATCAACTAAAATCTAAATACGCCTAACATTCTTTCTCAGTCCTATTATATTTTATCCTGTAAAATGAATTCCAGTGAGTTACAACAAAAGACTTGGATATATAAAATATCCAACTCATTAGTGAGAAAAATAACATAGAATGAAAAATGATATGTTGGTCCTCCAGAGCTGGAGAAATAAAAGCTAAAACTCTGACCTAAAGTCTACATTTATAGATATGAAATACAAAGATAATGAAAAAGACAAAATAAGTAACAGAAAGAGGGCTGAAAGAAAGAAAAATAGTAATTTTTCAGTATACACAAGTGGTCTGAACCAAACGGGAGGAAGATAAAATTTTAAATGGCTTTGTAGGATCAATTGCAAATAGAGTTTATTAAAATTGTGGCTATTTTAATGCAATACAATAGCAACTTTTCGGCCCAACTCCTAAGTAACTATAATGTAATTCCGTGGTTTCAATAGTTTTATATGTAAACTATTTTGCTTGTCTTTCTTTTGTATGCCTTTTACAAGATGAATTATATATCATTGGTTGTGTGTGTATATATACATATGGTTGTGTGTATTTGAAGTTTTTAACAGATCTTTCTTATTGACAATGGAAAAATATCACTTAATACTAACATACAATGAATAACAATGCCAAACTTTAGTCTCTGTGTCCCTTTTTGGTATATGTAATTGTAGTCAAAATCAAGTTAGTTAAATTCTTGGGGCAGTATTCAATCTAAGAGTTAAATCAATCGTTGCCTCTGAATAAGTTTTGATTATAAGTAACCTCACTGCCTACATAAAGACTATTAATGACTCTCCCTAGCCCAGTAATTCCACTCCTCTCAAACATCTAAGAAAAAACAAGTAGAATAGTTTTACTTAAGAAATTTGACATTATTTAAAAATAAAAACTATTGAAAGAAAATTCTAGTAACCAAAAACAAGAAGAAGCTGTTGACAGTTACTTTATACTTACCGTGCTGCTTCTAATTACTAAAAAAAAAAAAAAAAAAAAAAGATGGTTTTAAAGGAATTTATTTTTAAAAGGCCCTAAGGTATGTGTATACATTTTAATTTAAATTTAAAGGGCAAAAGCATTCTCACCTTGTTTTTTAAATTAGACTAATTCTTATGCTTTCATTTTTACTAAAGTTGAATGAGTATATTAAAAACATGTTTTAAAATAAAAATATTCCCCCAACCCTCCTTTAATACCAAGTAATAGGTATTTCACTCAAATTATGATTAACTTTATATTTTCCTTATATTTTTAATACTCACTCCTCAAAAAGAAGTGGTTTTATGTAATTTTTTTTTAATTTGAGGACTTTTAGTGTTTGCTCAGCTCCTTACACTGTCAATTGAATATTTGATAAAATACTCCTATAATCATGTAATTACACAAGTTTACTGCTTTCCAATTAACCCTAGATAATATATTTATAGAAATGGAAGGATTCATTAAATCCCTTGAATAAACCATAATGTAATAATTTTAAGATATTAGTATATACAATAGCCAACTGTATTCAGTTTAATCTATACTCAAAACACTAGAAAATAAAAATATTTCAAATTATCTTCTGTTTCTTTACTGTAACAATCTCCTGAGGTTATCTAATGACATATAAAAGCTAAACAAACAGGTATTTTCTTTGGTCAAACATCATACTTTATAGCATTTAACACAGTCTGAAAATAAGGAGACAAGCATCATTAATTTACATTTTAATTTATGTATGAATGGCTTTATATTTTTAGAGAAGTCATTCAACAGAATCTGAGACTGTTTTGTTTGGCATTACATAAGAGCAAAAAGGAAAATATTTTTGTTTCCCCTTTCATGCTAAAGACCTGCATAGATGGACTGAAAACATACATTTCTGCGTATCCAAGGTTTCAGGGCATAAGACTATGTTTTAATAATAAGAAATCTATACCAATACATTTTTGCAAAGCAACATGAACCAAAAATAATATCAACAAGTGGTATGTTACCTGGGTGGAGCTGGTGGCTACCGAGATGCAGTCAATAAAGCTGTGTCTTCGAGTGAAAAATGCAACTATCTGCTGCCAGCGTGAAGGTTCTGGCTCAGCTTGCAGTTCATCTGATGAGCCCTTTTTTGCCCAGTGTTTCTGCTTTGGGCCTACTGAGCCATGGCTAGAGCTAGTATTGCCTCCTCGACTGGCGCGAGAGTACAGAAGTGTGTTGTTCCCGAAAATGTAATTCATCTCTGCAGCCCTGCAGGTGGTTGCCAAGCAGTCTTACTTCTCTACCAGCTGCTGAGTGGTGAATGATCGGTAAAAACTGCAGCTAGAATTACAGCAGCATCACTTGTAGATCAGGGAAAATAAAAACCTTGAGAAATGATGCTCATTTTCTCTGTAATTTCTTCCCATGAAAGAGCTTGTATCTTCCCTCTGTACCTGTTAGCTGTATGATGGCTGAGTTTATATTTCTAGACAAAAAAGACGACATAAGGTGGTTTTCTTTCTCATGATTATTTTTTCACCAGCGTCTGCAGGAAAAGCTGTTCTTTTTGTTAGCTGATAACTAGACGGACTGAAATCCAGGAAGTGAGGTCGATTAGCAGGTAAAGAAGGATGTTATAAACACTGGACTACCAAGACGCTTTGGGGCTGCCTGATTTAATGCACTGGGTGGAGAAACCCTGGATTACCAAGTTTCAATCACAGTCTGAAGTAAAATCCAATGGCATCTTCACTGCTTAAATAAATTATAAATATGAACTGAATTTAAAAATACAAGAGGATTCTCTCTGTCGACAGTTCTGATTGTTTAAAACAATTTTACTAAAGGAATCTTTCTATTCACATATAAATTTCTACATCAGGAAGGCACTTACATTAAATAGCACTAAGGTTTTAAAAGGTACTATCTACATTAAACTCTGAGGATCTAATGACAGAGAGAAACCCATCTGGAATGTAACTTGATCATTTTATTTAACATACTGGTTTTAAATGCTTTGATTAACTGAGTCTGAAGACAGAAACAGAATAACTAGCTAAATAAGTATTTGGCTTCTGGGACTTCTGTGATAAAAAAGCGCTATTATCAGCATCATCTCTCTCATATGTCATAAATGTTAAGATTACCAAGTTATGAATTTGTAAAAATGCAGAAGAATTAAACGTAAATTTTTTGTTTTATAGCCAGTAAAACATATTTTATCCAACATGACATAAATAATATTCTGGTTCAAAAAATAATACTGTTTGATTGCTAAATAGATACTTTCTAACATCTATTATCTAGGTCTGTGTTTCTCAACACAGTAGTCCACCTCAGAATCACCTAGGGTGCTGGTTAAAAAAAATACAGACTGATATCCCCTTCCCATCAGAATTTTTAGGGGTAAGGGAGATCTGGGAATTTTCATTTTTGAAAAGCCCCCCTAAGAGACTCTTAAGCACCCTCAAGTTTGAGAACCACAGATTCCTAAGTCTGTCCTCTGAATACTATGCTACATTAGTATATAACACAACATATCGCCATTAAAAACAATATATGAATAAAAATGCTACTTGATAACTTACTAATAGTTGAGTAATTCAATTTTTAAGTTGATATAAGCACATCATAATCCTCAACCTCAGCCATGAATGAGGACCAACAAAATCTTGCTTGCTTTTGCTTACCAGCACCAACTAAATGCAGTCTATTGGAAAGTAGCATTGGCAAACTACAACCTCTAGGACTACTGCAAATCCTGATTTGGCAAGAAAAGATGCGAACACTGTCTCTATGATTCCGTCTCTAAGATACAAACACATGCCCAAGAAGGGTTGAGAGTCATGTGGGACTTCTGGAAGTAAGATGACAGATTATAGCAAAGTTTGCTTCTTCCCAAGAACTGTGCAGACAGTAGCTGGCAGTTTTAAGGCCCTACACAGATTGATCTTATCTATTTGGGGGTAGGGGACTAGAGGAAAACACTAAGGGTAGACAGAGAACTAAGAATCCTCTCTAAAGGAAAAAAAATAAAACCTCCTATAAATAAAAATAAATTTTACTATGGACCAGGTACTTAATAAAGAACTGATTAGTGTGGTTTATACAAATGCTCTAGTAATTGGTCTGCCTCCCAAATATGTGTCTTGATCCGTATATGATGGAAAGCCAGGGTGGGAGGGGGAACCTTAGGATTTATACAGATTCTGTTACTCTGGATTTGTAAGGATGAGGATATTTTATTTTTATTTTAAAAATTTTGGCTGCACTGGGTCTTTGTTGCAGGGCGCAGGCTTCTCTCTAGTTGTGGTATGCAGGCTCCAGCGCATGAAGGCTCCAGAGGGCGCGGGCTCAGTAGTTGTGGTGCACAGGCTTAGTCACCCTGTGGAATGTGGGACCTTAGTTCCCCAACCAGGGATCAAACCCACGTCCCCTGCACTGGAAGGCAGATTCTTAACCACTGGACCACCAGGGAAGTCGCGGATGAGGATACTGAAAATGAATGCTGAATGCAAATATCCTACCCAAGTTGCAAATAGTACCAACACAGATGGAACAGTAAGCCATTCGTATATACGATGATTTCTTATGCTAGAGAGCCAAAGAGCTTGGGAACAATCGAAAGTTGATGAACGCTCCAGCCCATATATCCCTAGTACAGAGAAGAAATACTTCTCAATATATAAATTTCCTATTCAAATCCACTGACATCAAGAAAACAACTTTGAGTTTTGAGAAAGGCTTTTTAATGAAAATGTCCCATTACCTGAGCTATGGAAATCTAGGATCATCTCATCGATTGCGCAACAGTCAATACACACATACAAAACCATATATGTACCTAAATCACAGTTGGTTTCATATGATTTGATTGGGAAGCAGAGGCAACCAACTCCTCACTGATCTCTGCTTTAGAATAACCAAACCCATGTCACATATCTGAAATATAAACTATTCCATTAAACCAAAATTTAAATTCATTATAGAACCTGGAAAGTCTATTTAAAATAGTGAATTTTTAAAAATACAACACAACGTTTAAATCACCAAAAAGAACACTATTAAGATTTTAATATGATATATAAAGAATTGACATTTTTTTCCTGCAGTCAAATACTCTACCACTGAGCAATACTCTGCACCTAACATTCTTTTTTCTGTACAGTTTTTCTTTTTCACAGAATGATAATATTATCTATAGCAGAACTCTAAACAGTAAGAGAAAGCGTAAGTAAACTTAAGTACATCCATTTAGTGATTACATACTTTAAATATGATTATGAAAAATTTATGACTGTTAGAAATGTTTATTTTATAACATTAAATGGAAGTAAAGACAGCTCAAAAATTTATATAGGATAGGCCCTCAATTATTTGTACCCTTCTCCAAACTTGCAAATAAACCCAGAAGTCTTCAGGTATAGTAACAAAGGCAAAGATTAAGTAATTTTAGTGAAAAATTTTAAAAGGTTGAAGGATGAGAGGAAAAACAATATTGAAACTCTAAAATATTAGGAAAAAAATTACTAAGTAACCACAAAGCCAACTACTGTAAATGCAACAAGCATTTTCCTTACCTTTTTATCTTTATAATATGGCCTATTAAATTTCAAAACATGCAGCTGTACTAAGACAAGACTAAGAAGATTGATAACATAGATTTGTTACTTATCTAGAAAAAAACTGATCATATATATACAAATCCCTTCTGTATGAGCGCCATCTAGTGGTCAAATTGTATGCAAACTGTGTGCTCAACTTAGTACTCCAGGGTCATCCAAAAAAGATAAAATTCAAAAGTATTTTAATATATTCCAGAGTTGTAAAAACAAAGTTGACTTCAACAAAGCACTCACTATGCACTCAAAATAGCAAAGATTCTCTTCCTGTAGCATTTAGTTCAATAGGCATATGTTTGCTTATATCCATTCTTCTGCTACCTCCATTTCTCACAATATTTGAAAAACTACCAATTGCTGCTGGTGATTTC
Organism: Balaenoptera ricei; assembly: GCF_028023285.1. Classification (NCBI taxonomy): domain Eukaryota; kingdom Metazoa; phylum Chordata; class Mammalia; order Artiodactyla; family Balaenopteridae; genus Balaenoptera; species Balaenoptera ricei. The sequence continues at coordinate 88,718,730 of NC_082642.1, read as the reverse complement.
ATTTGATAGTATTCTCAGTACTACTGGATGAAATGTGTCCAGGCTAGAAGATACACTTATTTAAAATAATTATCTGTTCACATACCCTGTTCTGTCTTCAATTTCAAGCCCCTCGTAACTACATTTACTTTGCACATATTAGTTTGAACATAATTTTCCGTCATTGAAGACAAAAGCAAAATATGAACTCTTTTATTCAATGACCATTGCAATATTCCACACTAAGCTATGTCACCCTTGTCACTTCATCTAGATTTAAATCTATTTTGAAAAAGGCTGAGGTTTTGTTTGTTTACTTGTTCAATTTACTGTTCTGACCATTTTTCCTAATTCTTAGATCATTTTCAGTTTTAGGAATCTTGACACTGTTCTTATTAGTACCGTACTACTATATTTAGAACTGTTTAAAATTGAAGCTTACTTTTAAAGATTTTCATATACCACAAGAATTTACCCACTGTGTCCTTTTCTTCCACATTACGGTTTTTCACCATTATTATCACCAATTTCTTTCTTGAAACTGTCTAGCACTGGCAAGAAACTTTCCCTTTTAGAGTCTTAAATCATAATTACTTTTTAAAAAAACTTTATTTTTTTTTGGCTGTGCCACGTGGCATACAGGATCTTAGATCCCTGACCAGGGATCAAACCCGTGCCCCGTGCAGTGGAAGCACGGAGTCTTAACCACTGGACGCCAGGGAAGTCCAAATCATAGTTACTTTTACGTTTTACGCTAAGGCCTGAATAAAGTAACTTTCAATCACTATCGTATTTCACTCATTACTTCAGTAATGAGAATCAGCACTAGCACTACAAGACCCTGACAGATTATTTCACAGCATGTTTCATGGTGGCAAACCCTTCATAAGCCCACTCATCAGCTCAGGATCAAGGTCCTTCACACCTTGTCCTCATTTCCTAACAACCATCCTAAACATCAACTACAACATAATGAACTTTTCTGCATTTTTACAGTCTCCTCAGACTATCACCCTCCTACTGTACTTATTTTCTCCAGTAACTGCCTTCTCCTCTGAATTAGCATATTGTATATATCCTTCAACACCTTGTCCAAATATCAACTTTGTTTTTTACAATACTTCAAGAATTTAATTTCTCTCTTTATTTTTTCATGTTATATCACACCGTGTTATAACTATCTCTCCATAAAAAATACCAGTCACTGAAGTCTAACAAATTTACTAACATAGATGTTTAACAAATGCTAAATGTATGTTATTTGATAAACAAAACTAATATTCTGTTGATTTTTAAAGCAATCATCTATTAATCTTATTTTTCTATTAGCTTTCATAAGAACTGCGAAGAACGAAGCAGGGCCTAATTTACATTCTACTCAGCAAACTGCTACTATTCAAAGATAATTTTTCAAATTACAAAAATAATAATTCATATACTGAGTTCTATGTATAGTACAACAGTTACTTGCTTCATTCCAAACCACAATACTATAAAAGTGGAAAAGCTCCTTATATTAGCTTTTTTGTTTTTAAAAAAAGACTGCTAATCTGGTAATCTTATTTAATTTTAAATAAAATATACTCCATTGTTGAGCTTACGAGAACATCTGCAGTTATTTGAAAAAATTTTAAAAACATTAAAACTTGCCTTATGTCAAAACAAAGTTATTTTTTAAAAATTTGGTTTTCTAACAAAGTTAAAGTAATCCTAACCATTTTGCTATTACACTACCCCAATCCTACGCTCACTCCTCAAATTTTAACCTATGCATGAGATAGGAGAAGCAGGAAGAAATACCCCAAATGGGGCAGCTTTAATAATTCTTAAATTACAATTGTATCAGAATATAGTTTGTCAAAAGTCCAGCTTATCAAGATTTCTGACCCAATAATTTGACTTCTGGAAATCCAACCTAAGAAAACAACCAAACATACTTTTTATGCCCCAAGATGATTCACTGCAGCCTTCTTTACAAAACCTAGTAAAAATGGAAATAACAAATAGCGAAGACCAGAAGTATTCAACAAGTTAAGGTACCAATATACTATGTAATGTTACGTATCAAGTTTTTAAAAACTTTAACATGGGAAAATGTGTAAAACAAGTTTATAATAGGAAAAAACTCACATTTAAAAAAGTAAGATGTAAAGTATGATTTAGAAACAGATGAAGGAGAAGTTAGATAATTTCTTCTACTGGAAATGAAAATCCTTATCTATTCAGTCCCCAGATATAAATCAGAGAGCCAGCAAGCCAAAGGGGGAATACAGTGATGATACCCAACTGCTCTACCTATTTGCATCAGAAGCTTATATTTATAACTGTTTCAGAGATTGATGCTGTTAATATCTAATAAAAGAAAACAAAATGAAAAGGAGCAAGAGAATGGCATATAAGGATGGATAGATCCAGCTGCTTTTCAATGAGACCAGCTGAATTATTACCACAGTACACTAAAATGCTTTGAGGCTAGTACTTTCTTGATCTTAACCAAAATTTGTCAAAGATTTGCATACAAATACTCAAACTGCCACTTCATTAAGGCAATAGTATAACACCAGCAACTATAAGATGTATGTCAATTGCAGAAAAGATAAAATGTGAAAAAGATGTGTTTTATAACTGTTAGTAAAAGGATATTTTAATCTCAATAACATACTCCTTTAAATAAGCCTCCGTCAAATTTGTCTTTAAAAAGCCCTGGGGGGAAAATATGCTTTGGGAGACATAATCCTTTATCATGTAATAATTAACTGTATGAAAAGGACAAGAGCATTTTTAAAGCAGATACCGAAAGAATCAGGCAAAATTCACTTAATTCTCTTATGGTAAGGAAATCAAGGGGAAAAGAGTCAAATTAAGGAAGCAAGTGAGAATCTTAAAAAAGTAATAATGCTTTCTCGCTCAATAACTAGAAACACTTAAGTCTCACTGCAGAGTGAGGATTAAATAAAGAGATGTCAGAAATTTACTTTAAAATACCTCAAGACAGACAGTAAAGAAATATGTGTACGGTGGTTCAATTAAGCTAGGTTCTAGTGCAGTACTTCTCAACAGTGGCTATCCCCTAGAAACACCGGGAGAACTTGTAAAACTCTCCAAAGCCAGACTATACCCCAAACCAATTAAATCACAATCTCTGAGATGGCACTCAGATATAAATTTTAAAACCTTTTTAGGTGGTTCCGATATCCCACCACAGCTGAGAACCATTACTATGGACAGTCAGTTGTCCTAATTAGGAATTAACATTCCTAGACTGGTCAGCTAACACTTAATTATAAAGTAAATGGCTGCTATAAGATTTTTGTTATTATGTTAATCTTTGATCAACACCAAAAGTTTTCCAATTATCATAATGAATGAAGTGGGCTTTCACTGGTGAAATCCATTGTATTTCAATTATATGGATTGGCTAAATTAGACACAATCCACCCTTGCATAAGGGAAAGAAAAGACTCTGAAGAAGCTTATACCCTTAGGGATGGCACCTTAACGTTTAATACCTAAGATGTCTGGAAATTCTGGGTAACAAAATCTTGGTCTCTGGAATATTGTTTTATTTGCCTAGAGTGAGCATTTTATGCAACAAAAAAAAGTTGAGGCTTCATCACATTTAAAGAGGCTATATACAAAATGTTATGTGGCTCACTGTCTGTTTAAATGTCTGCCTGTGTCAGAATCTGCACACACACAGAACTACCAAACAACCACCAAAAGACTGAGGAGGTTGGGTGTGTGCAAATTGGCTTTGGATAATTTGTAACAATCATAAACATCAAAAATTCAAAATATCAGAAACAAAAGAATTATACATACCTGGGAAGGTTTTTCGACTAAAGTAAGAAATAGGCTTTATTAATTCAGTCAAGAGAAAATAGGCATAGGCTGATAAGAACAGCAATATAAAACAGGAGAGAGTGCTTAGAATTCAAGTGTTCTAAGGTTCTTATGTTGTTCAAAATGAGGGTAAAAGATATATATTGAGTCTAAATTTTTGTAAGCAAAATTTGTATATTAAAATTTCTAAAAAAAAAAAATTTCTAGGATAACCATTAAAGGAAGAGAAACAGAATAGCTTCCAAGCTAATAAGAAAGAAAAATGAGATGAGAAAATAAAATCTAAAAGAAGACATGTTGGAATAAATGTCTCGTATGTTTAAAATTAAGAAACATACTTTTAAATAACTCATGGGGCAAAGAAAAAAATCATAATGAAAGTAAAAGAAAAAGTTTGAATTATGATAAACATTGCATATTAAACCTGTGGGTTACAGCTAACATGCTATTTAAAGGAAAATTCACAAGTTCAAATACCGTTAGGAAAGGTTGATAATGCAGTTAAGTAACCAACTTGAGAAACTAGGGGGAAAAACCCAAACAGAATAAACTCAAAGAAAGCAGAAGAAAATAAAATAATAATGATAAGAGGAGAAAGGGGAAAAGATAAAAGGAAAACTGTCTCTGTCACTAATAGACAACTGATTTTTTTCCCCATGTGTATCTCTCATTTAGCGTCCCAAAGTAAGATCAGATTGCCTCTGCCAAACACAATCTTCGATTGATATGTAGGCTATCCACACATTTACATATTACATAAACATGTGTATATATTCATGTTTATGTGTGTATGAGAGGGGATGGAGGTGACAGCACATGGGGGAGGGGCACAGGAGAAGATTTTTTTTAAAGACTTTTTTTTCTTATTTACTTAATTAAGTATAGTTGATTTACAATATTGTGTTAAATACTGCTGTACAGCAAAGCGATTCAGTTATACATATATATATATACATTTTTAATACTCTTTTCCATTATGGTTTACTATAGGATATATAGTTCTCTGTGCTATACAGTAGGACCTTGTTGTTTATCCATTCTATATATAAAAGTTTACATCTGCTAATCCCAAATTCCCATTCCATCCCTCCTCCAACCCCCTCCCCCTTGGTAACCACCAGTCTGTTCTCTATTAAAAGACATGGTTCTTTGAAATTGACCATCCTTTGGCAAGAAGGGTCAAGGGGAAAAAAGGCACAAATAAACAATACTAGGAATGAAAAAGGGGCTACACCTAAATATGCTATAGACATAACAAAATAATAGGAGGTTGAGAATATTTCGAAGTAAGTATGAAATGGACAAATACCTAGAAAAACTAACTATTAACTGAAATCTGACTGGTACTATATAATCCATTACAATTTTTAACCAGTAATATGAAATCATCCTTCAAAGAGAATTACAAAACCCACTTCAAGGTTTACAAATAAGAAATGATCCTTATACACAATACATACAACTAACAAAGGATTAGTATCCGGAATATATAAAGAACTTGCACAAATCAGTAAAAAGAACAACCCATTACAAAAATGAAAAAAAATCTTGAGAGGGTATGTCACAGAATAGGAAACCTGAATGATCAATATTATCAAACAGTGAAATGCACATTAAAATCACAGTAAGATACTACTTCAAACCCAAAACAATGGCAAAAATAACAATACCAAATATTGATGAGAATATAGATCAATTAAAACTGTTACATATTGCTGCTGAAAATGTAAATTATAGAACCACTTGAAAATAATCTGGTGTTATCCACAAAGATGTGTATACATAACCTACGATTTTAACAGCATTTTTAATACTAGTAATAATATGAAAATCCATCCATCAAAAGTAAGGTAAATTATAGTATATTCATAAAATAGAAAACTCTAGAGCAGTGAAGATAATGAATCTCAGGCATATAATGTTGACTAAAAACTGCAAGTTGAGAGTAGATGCAGTATAATGCCAATTATATAAAAAACAAAACAGGCAAAAGAAACAATATATTGTTTAGAAAGCTAAATATGTGAAACCAGGACTGTGGTTATTTCTGAGCGGAGAGACAAGGTGATGGCGTCAGGTAAAGTCACACACTGGACTTCAAAGATACTGTTAATGCTCTTTTTCTGTACTTACTAATATATTTTTTTAAAGTTTAAAGATATTTTGATGTGGGTATTTGAAATATAATAGTTATTTCCTTCATGAGAACTTTCAGGCTTAAAGATCGTATCACTGAATAAAATTCATTTATAACATATATTTTTTTAAATGTTTTTAGAATGCTAACAAATACTATGAAATTCCTTATAATTACAAAACCAGAAACATCAAGGGGGGAAAATCCTACATGAAAAAATAGTTCTCTCTAAGCATGAGCTACATTAGTAACAAAAGTAATAAATAATTCATAGCAACAAAATAAAGTTACTATCTTACCTTTATTGGTGAAATATGAGAGTGAGAAACAAATCCATGGACATTTTCAATTTCTGACAGGTTCTTCTCTGAGACATGAACCAATTCCGGACCTATCACCTCATTAGTGATTTGTGGGGAAATGTGCTCTTGAGGAGCTGTATCTTCATCCTGATACCGGTATTTCTGTAACGTACAGCAAATTATTAAATATGAGGAAGCTCTGAAAAGCAACATGAGTTCAATCCAAATCATGATTTTCATAACTACCCAAATCATAATATTTAACTATATGAAAAGTGTCTTTTACAGATTAATACATAAAGTCTGAGAGAAATGGTTCTCCATTTTAAAGTCATGCCAATATTTTAATAAACTTATCTGATTATTAAAAATAATTCAGACTCTGGAAAGATGGCAGAGTAGGAAACACCAGGAATCTGTTGCCCCACCTAAACAATAATTACAGAGGCATAATCTGTCTGATGTAATTTTGGAACTCTGGAGTCTGTTGAAGGCTTGCAACTTCAGGGGAAAACTTGGATGTACACTGTGTTTAATTTGGATCAGTTTTACCACCTCCATTCAACATGGTACTGGAAGTCGTAGCCAGAACAATTAGGCAAGAAGAAAAAATAAAAGGCATCCACTTAGAAAGGAAGAAGTAATATTATCTCTGTCTTATATCAATAAAGACTCAGCAAAAAAGCTGTTAGAACTACTGAATGTAGCAAAGCAGTATGATACTGCTTTGTATCCTACAAAAGTTGACACACAAAAATCAGTTGCATTTCTATACACAAACAGTAGCATTTTATACACAACCTAAAAATTACAAAAACAATTCCATTTACAATAGCATCAAAAAAAATAAGGTGAAAGGCTTGTGCAATGAAAACTACAAAGACTTGTGCAATAATAAGGTGAAAGACTTGTGCAATGAAAAGACCTGTTGAAAAAAAAAGTTAAAGACAACAGAAATAAATGGAAACACATCCCGTGTTCATAGGTTGAAGATTTAATATTGGTAAGATGTCAATACTACTTAAAGCAATTTACAGATTTAATCCAATTCCTATAAAAATCTCAATGACATTTTTTGCAAAATAGAAAAACCCATCCTAAAATTCATTTGGATCTCAAGGGATTCAAATAGTCAAAATCACCATAAAAAAAAGAACAAAGCTGAAGGACTCACTCTTTCTCATTTCAAAACTTACTACAAAGCTACAGTAATCAAAACAGTTTGGTATTCGCATAAAGACAGACATACAGACCAATGGAATGAAAGAGAGTCCAGAAATAAACCCTCACATACACAAATTATTTTTCACAAGGGTGCCAAGGCCATTCAATAGGGAAAGAGTTTTTACAACAAATGGTGCTGCAAAAACTGGATATCCACACATAAAAGAATGAAGTTGGACCCTTACCTAATACTATATACAAAAATTAACTCAAGGTGGATCAAGGACTTAAATGTAAGACCTAAAACAATAAAACTCTTAGAGGAAAAGCTTTAAGACATTGCGTTTGGCTATGAGTTTTTGGATATGACACCAAAGGCAGAAGTAGCAAAAGAAAGAACAGACGAATTTGACTTCATAAAGATTGAAAAATTTTGTGCATCAAATGACTCTAATCACAGAGTAAAAAGGCAACCCACAGAATGGGAGAAAATATTTACAAATCACATACCTGATAAGGGATTAGTACCCAGAATATACAGAAAATTCCTAACATTCAACAAAAAACCAAACAACTCAATTCAAAAATGGGCAAAGAACTCCAAAGAAGACATACAGATAGCCAGTAAGCACATGAAAAGATGCTCAACATCACTAATCATTACAGAAATGCAAATCAAAACTACGAGGTACCACCTCACAACCACTGGAATGGCTACTACTAAAAAAAGCCAAGGTCCTACTGTATAGCACAGAGAACTATATTCAATATCCTATGATAAACCATAATGGAAAAGAATATAAATAAAAAAGAATGTATACATATATATTTATAACTAAATAGCTTTGCTGTATAGCAGTAATTAATACAACATTGTAAATCAACTATACTTCAATAAAAAAATTATTAAAGAAAAGAAAGACTGGTTAAAAGAAAAAGCAGAAAACAAGTGTTGGTAAGGTGTAGAGAAATTGGAACACTTGTGCACTATTGGTGGGAATGTAAAATAGTACAGCCGTTGTGTAAAATAGTATGGTGGTTCCTCAAAAATTGAAAATACAATTACCATATGATTCAAGAATTCCACTTCTGGGCATATACCCAGAAGAACTGAAAGCAGGGTCTTGAAGAAATATTTGTACACCAGCGTTCATAGTAGCATTATTCACAGTAGCTAAAACATGGAAGGAACCCAAGTATCTACCAATGGGTAGATATATAAGCAAAATGAGGTGTATATATATGTTTGTATACACACACACACACACACACACACACAAAATGGAATATTATTCAGCCTTTAAGGAAGGAAATTCTACTATATGTTACAACATAGATGAACCTTGCAACAGTACTCTAAGTGAAGTAAACCAGTCTCAAAAAGACAAATACTGTATGATTCCACTTACATGAGGTACTTAGAGTAGTCAAAATCATAAAGACAGAAAGTAGAATGGTGGCTGTCATGGGCTGGTGGGAGGAGAGAATTGTGAGTTACTGTTCAATAGGCACAGAATTTCAGTTTTACTACACTAAACGTTATGGGGATGGATGGTGGTAATGGCTGCTCAACAATGTGGATGCATTTAATACCACTGAACTGCAAACTCAAAAATGGTTAAGGTGGTAAATTTTATGTTATGTGTATTTTTACCACAATAAAAAAATAAATACAAATAAGACTTCAAAGCTAGGTGAAAAAGAAACCTGAATACCGATTTGTCCATTTTTTACCCAATGTTAGCTTTGGGTAAACACTTTGTCTCTAAAGATACAGCTGTTTAAGTGAAGTCAACATAAAAAGCCAAAGTTGTTCAGCTAATTAAGTCTGGTCTTCTTACTCAATTAACTTGTACAAAAAAAAAAAAAGTCAGCCTTTTCAAATTCTAACTGAAAATTAATTACTAGATAACAGTATTTTTCTTTTACCTATAAAAGAATACTTGTTTCTTTCTCTCTCTCTTGTATGGGCACGCACGTAGAAAACCAAATCTACCTCACACCATACACGAAAGTAAAGGTAATCATAATTATAGGAACTGGGAGAAAGTAAAAGTGCTTGTTTCTCAAATCAGGCTGGGAATGTGTATGCACATACACAAAAACAAAACAAACTTAGATACTACACCCCCCCCCCCAAATTAAACACACATATAAAGAAAAGACACAAAAAAGGTACAATAGAAACAAATGTTTCTAACAATAAACAGGATTATTAGCCACTATAAGCTGGCTTTTAGAAATCATTGAAAAAAAGAGTCAGCAAACATTAATAAAGGGATATTCACAAAAGGCATACAAATGGGTCAGTAAACTTATAGGAAAAACATGCTCAACTTTTTTACTAAGTAAGAATTACAGTGCCAACATTCAGAGAAATGGGCATAAATCATCACATTCCTGGCAGAGGTCTTTTTCTGGTGGGCAGTCTGGCGAAATGTTTCAAAAGTCCTGAAAATGTTTCTATTCCTCCAGTAATTCCACCTCGAGGAATTAATCTTAGAAGATATAGCATTAGTGAGAAGCATAAATATTTGTTGTATATAGATAAACATGTACATTGTAAAATATATTTTAAAAAACTTAGCTATGAATTTGCTGAAAGTTATTACACAACTTCCAGCATCACTTTTTAAACATCCTTCTGTGAAATGGTACAATTACATGGAAAACAACAATCAGGCCCACATCAACATCAGCTAGTTTATTTAACATGATATAAGAAACCTGTTTTTACATGTAGACTTCAATTATTTTCAAAAACAATGAAAAGAATTCACTAACTTTATCCTGAGTAAGGCTGAAGTTAACATAGACATACTTACAAAACTTAACAGGTTATATGCTCAATTGAGTGAAAGCAAAATTTAAGTATTCTTATACCTTAGTAGTAGACACACTATAAGGAAGGAAACTTGATACCATGTTTTCAAACTTTAAGGATACTCTACAACTTAGTATGTACTTTAAGGAGAGATACATGCGGAAGGATATTCCCTATAGTACAGTCTGGAATAAAGAAAAACTGGAAACAAGCAGCCTATCAATAGATTTTTTAAAAAAATTATGGTACAGTCATCCTAGGAAATGTTATGTGGAAGTTAAATTGGGTAAAAAGCTACTTATTCTAACAGAAAAAGATGAAGACACAATTACTGAATGAGGAAAGCATGTTTCAAAGATAACACACACAACTTGAACATTTTAAAACAAAGCGATAGTGTATTTATATATGTGTACGTATGTATTAACATTATATGCACATGCAATATGTGCGTGTGAAGCATATCCATGAATGTCCACATGCAATTTGGGGGGGTCTGAAAAGATTTAAAACAAGAAATAGTTCATTCTGAAAAGTAAAGAAAGAAATCACTAAAAATTTTATGTCTTTTATGTATCTTTTAATGTATGTTGCCCCTTGATCCCTTTTTATTCCTTATAATTACTGAGAAACTCAAGGCATTTAACCTGTAGGGTCCCCAGTATAATCACTTCATAGTCATGGGACCATTCAGTGTGCTCCCTTGGCTTCTGTACTTCCTGCTAATTGGCAGCTGAATGTAATAGCTTGATCAGTCTCATGTTCAATCCTTTTGGCAAGACTATAGATGGTACTATGTTCTTCTATCAAGAAGCACATAATGTCTGGTTATATCTTTTTGTGATGTTCAGAGCTCTTGATACTCAATGCCTGAATCAATTCATTCAATGATGGTTGCAAAGTGATGACAATCTAATTCTATTATCCTTTTTATTTATTAAAAGATATATGTATACAAAGAGTAAGTCTCTTCACTTACTATTTGGTTACCTATTGGTATGATTCACACATGAATAACATGTCCTTTTATCTACTAGTTTTCAAGACAGATAAAAAACTGGTTCCCTATCATCCTCCTAAAGCAATTAGGAGGTTTTTATATATCAATCAATGCAATTCCGATCAAAATGCCATCTGGCTTTCTTCAGAAATTGACAAGCTGACCCTAATACTCATAAAGAGTTGGAAAGGACCCAGAATAGTCGAAACAGCTTTGAAACAGAAGAAGAAAGTGGAGGACTCACACTTCCTGATTTCAAAACTTCCTTCAAAGCTACATGAATCAAGATTGTCATACTGGCATAAGGATAGACACAGAGCAATATAATAATAGAATTAAGAGTCCAAAAATGTATCCTTAGATTATGGTCAACTGATTTTCAACATGAGTGCCAAGACAATTTAATGAGAAAAGAACATTTTTTCAACAAAAGATGCTGAAACATCTGGATGCAAAAGAGTTAAATTAGACCTCTTTCTCATACCATCTATAAAATTTAATTCAAAATGGATCAACACCTAAATATAAGAGCTAAAACTATAAAAGTCTTAGAAGAAAACATAAGTGCAAATCTTTTTACCTTGTATTAGCCAATAAGCAACCAAAGTGGGGGGAAAAAAACCAGATAAATTTGACTTCATACAAATGAAAAAAATTTTGATCATCAAAGGACATTATCAAAAAGGCAAAAAGATAACCCACAGAATGGGAGAAAATATTTGCAAATTATATATTTGATAAGGCTATTCACAAACAGTACATAAGGTAAGTATCTGGTAAATATCCAGAATACGTAAGAAGTCTTTCAACTCAACAATAAAAAGACAACCCAATTTTAAAATGGGCAAAGGATTTACACAGACATTTCTCCAAAGACGATACACAATTGGCCAATAAGCACATGAAAAGATGTTCAACATCATTAGTCATTGCAAAAATGCAAATCAAAACCACAATGAGATATTACTTCACAGCTACCAGGATGGCTATAATCAAAAAGACTGACAAAACATATGTTGGCAAGGATGTAAAGATATAGGAATCCTCAAACAGTGCTGGGAGGAATGTAAAATGGTACAGGCACCCTAGAAAGCACTTCGGCAGTTCCTCAAAAGGTAAAAAGAGTTACCATATGACTGAGCAATTCCACTCCTAGGTATATATCCAAAAGAACTGAAAACATGCATCCACACAAAAACCTGTACACAAATGTTCATAGCATCACACTTCGTAACAGCCCCAAAGTGGAAACAATCCAAATGTATATCAATTTATGAATGAATAAACAAAATGTGGTATATTCATACATTGAAATATTATTCAAATATAAAAAAGGAATTAAGTATTTATACATACTACAACATGGAGCTTTGATTACATTATGCTAAGTGAAATAAGCCAGATGCAAAAGGCCACATACTGTATAATTCCATTTATATGAACATATGTTCAGAACAGGCAAATTCACAGAACCAGAAGGTAGATTAGTGTTTTCCAAGGATGGGGTAGAGGGAAAATGGGAATCAAGTGCTGTGGGTATGGAGCTTCTTTGGGGTGTGACAAAAATGTGCTGGAATTAGTTAGTGGTGACGGTTGCACAGCCTTGTATACAGAACTGTACAGCTTTAAAAGGGTAAGTGTTATGGTATGTGAATACTTTAATTTAAAAATTATTATAAAATGATGGATTACACATATATGATTGCTTTACATCCACTAAAAATGTCCTTTTTGATGCTGAAATTGTCTTATCTCTAGCCAGGAGAATCTCTTAATTTTCTGAGTTCCCTTGTACTTGGCACCTTTAAGAAAGCCTAATAAAACAAAATACAGTTACCAAAAGGAAAATTCTATTACTTATTAGTGATTCAAAAAAAAGGGATTACTTTGGTTACAATTATTATTTGAGAAAGTATTTCCAAGTAGCTTTCCAGGCCCTCTATTACATTGCACAGCAACATTCATTTGTATTTCTTACTACCTAAAGGTTGATCTCAACCTATTTTCAAAATAATTTTAACATAAAATTTCATATAAACACTTTGTTAACACAGTTAGAATGCATAAAACTAAGCCTCCTACTGTGGTCCAAGCATAACTTATCTAACACCTACACTAGAAAATAATTACAAAATGGGGATGAGAGAGTAGGGATAAAGGAGGAAGGGGATTTTAAAATGACTTTAATAAGAGCATTTTAAAATGATTGTAATAAGAGCATTCTAAATACATTTCCCCATCTTTTTTGTTTTTAAGGCTTGTATCCTTAGTATAAAGCCTTCTACTGTCTTTAATCTAGAAAATATAAAAAAGAACCAGTCAGACTGAAGAATAACTGAAACAAAAAACACACTAGAAGGAATTAACAGCAGACTAGGTGATACAGAAAAACAGATGAGTGATCTGGAAGATAAAATAATGGAAATCACCCAATCAGAACAGCAAAAAGAAAAACAAAAAAAATGAGAACCGTTTAAGGGCTCTCTAGGACAACACCAAGCATACCAACATTCGTATTACAGAAGACACAGAAGGAGAAGAGGGAGAGAAGGGGGTCGAAAACGTATTTGATGAAATTATGACAGAAAATTTCCCAAACCTGAAGAAGGAAACAGATATCCAGGTACGAGGAGCACAGAGGGTCCCGAAAAGATGAACCCAAACAAACTCACGTCAAGACATATCATAATTAAAATGGCAAAAATTAAAGAGAGAATTCTAAACACAGCATAAAAGAACAAAGAGGCTATCAGCTGATTTTTCTGCAGAAACCTCGCAGGCCAGAAAGGGAAGGGCATGATATATTTAAAGTACTAAAAGGGAAAAACTTGAAACCTAGGATACTATACCCAGCAAGATTATCATTTAGAATTGAAGGAGAGATAAAGAACTTCTCAGAAAGGGACTTCCCTGGTGGTCCAGTGGTTAAGATTCTGCCTTCCAATGCAGAGGACACGGGTTCGATCCCTGGTCGGGGAATTAAGAACCCACGTGCTGCAGGGCAACTAAGCCTGCGCGCCACAACTACTGAGCCCACATGCCACAACTAGAGACCCCGCGTGATGCAACTACTGAGCCAGCACACCACAACTACTGAGCCCATGCACCACAACTAGAGAGAAGCCCACACACTGCAACAAAGAGCCTGCATGCCGCAACAAAAGATCCTGCATGCTGCAACTAAGATCCAACACAGCCAAATAAATAAATAAATAAATAAATAAATAAATAAATAAATGTGATAGATTTATCACATTAAAAAAAAAAAAAGCTTCTCAGACAAGCAAAAACTAAAAGGTCCATCAATAGTAAATCTACCTTAAAAGAAAGGTTAAAGGTCTTCTCTAAGTAGAAAATAAAAGCCTATAACAAGAAGCATAGGAAAGGAAAAATCTCACTAGTAAAGGTAAATATTTAGTAAAGGCTAAGAATCAACCACTAAAATAAGCTGATATGAAGATTAAAAAGAAAAAATTATTAAAACAACTATAATAATCAGTAAAGGAATAAACATGAAGATGTCAAATAGGACATCAAAAACACAAAATGTGGGGGAGGAAGAGTAAAAAATGTTCATCTTCTACAATGTGTTTGAACTTAAGTGACTACCTGTTTAAAACAAGTAGATATAGTTACAGGTCAAGATATATGAGCCACATGGTAACCACAAATCAAAAACCTACAATAACTACACAAAAACTAGAGAGAAAGGAACACAAGCATACCACTAAAGAAAATCATCAAATCACAAGGGAAGAAACTAAAAGAAAAAAAGGACAGAGAACTACAAAAACAACAAGAAAACAAGTAATAAAATGGCAATAAGTACATACCTATCAATAATCACTTTAAATGTCAATGGACTAAATGCGCCAATCAAAAGACATAAGGTGGTTTTCTGGATGAAAAACAAGGAAGGCCCATCTATATGCTGCTTACAAGATACACACAGACAAAAAAATGAGGAGATGGAAAAAGATATTTCATGCAAATGGAAACAAAATGAAAATGAGGACTGTAATACTCCAATCAGACAAAATAGACCTTAAAACAAAGTCTATAACAAAAGACAAAGGACATTATATAATGATAAGGGGAATCAATACAAGAAAAGGGTATAACACTCATTAACATATATGCACCTAATACAGGAACAACTAAATATATAAAGCAAATATTAACAGACATAAAGGGAGAAATTAACAATAATACAGTAATAGTAGGGGACTTTAATACCCCACTTACATCAATGGATGGATCATCCAGACAGAAAATCTATAAGGAAGCAGTGGTCTTAAATGATACATGAGACCAGTTGAACTTAATAGCTAGCTACAGGACATTCCATCCAAAACCAGCAGAATACACATTCTTTTCAATTGCAAATGGAATCTTCTCCAGGATGGATCACAAGCTAGGCCACAAAACAAGTCTCAACCAATTTGAGAGAATAAAAATTGTATCAAGCATTTTTCCCAACTATAACAGTATGAAACTAGAATCAATTACAGGAAGAATAGTGGGAAAGCACAACCACGTGGAGACTAAACAACATGTGACTGAGAAACCAACAGGTCAATGAGGAAATCAAAGAGGAAATCAGAAAATACCTTGAGACAAATGAAAATGAAGACACAACTTTCCAAAACCAATGGGGTGTAGCAAAAGCAGTTCTAAGAGGGATATTTATAGCCACCTCAAGAAACAAAAAAAAATCTCAAACAACCTAACCAACCATCTAAGGGAATTAGAAGAAGAAGAACAAAAAAAGCCCAAACTCAGCACAAGGAAGGAAATAATAAAGATCATAGAGAAGATAAATAAAATAGAGAGCCCCAAACAACAGAAAAGATCAATGAAACCAAGAGCTTGTTTTTTGAAAAGATAAACAAAATTGATAAACCTTTAGCCAGACTCATCAAGAAAAAAAGAGAGGACCGAAATAAACAGAATAAGAAATGAAACAGGAGAAATAACAACTGATGTCACAGAGATACAAAATATCTTAAGAGAATACTACCAATAATTACATGCCAACAAACTGGACAACCTAAAGAAATGAACACATTTCTAGAAACATACAATCTTCCAAGATTGAATCAGGAAGAAACAGACAAACTGAACAGACCAATCACTAGCACACTAGCAGTCAAAGTGAATTTGTATAAAGATGAGATAATATCTATCCTTCTCAAACTAATTCCCCAAATTGAAGAGGATGAAACACTCCCAAATTTATTCTACAAGGCCACCATTACCCTGATACCGAAACCAGAAAAAGATACTACAAATAAGAGAAGTACAGGCCAATTATCTCTGATAAATATAGGTGCAAAAACCCTCAACAAAATATTAGCAAACCAATTTCTACAATATATAAAATGAATCATACAGCATGATCAAGTGGAATTTATTCCAGGGATGCAAGGGTGGTTCAATATTCACAAATGAATCAGTGTGATACACCACATTAACAAAAGGAAGGATAAATAAAAAATCACATGATCATCTCAATAATCACAGAGAAAGCATCTGACAAAATTCAACATCCATTTATGATAAAAACTCCCAACAAAGTGGATATAGAGAGAATATATCTCAACATAATAAAGGCCATTTATGATAAAACCACAGCTAACATCATACTCAACAGTGAAAAGCTGAAAGCCTCTCCTCTAAAATCATGAACAAGACAAGAATGTCCACTCTCATCACTGCTATTTAACATAGTATTGGAAGTCCTAGCCACAGCAACCAGACAAGAAAAAGAAATACCAGGCATCCAAATAGAAAGGGAAGAACTAAAACTGTCACTATCTGCAGATGGCATGATACTATATACAGAAAACCCTAAAGTTTCCATGCAAAAACTATTAGAATAAATGAATTAAGTAAATTTGCAGGAATACAAGATTAATACACAGAAGTCTGGTGCTTTTCTATACACTAATAATGAACTATCAGAAAGAGAAAGAAAACAATACCACTTGAAATTGCATCAAAAAAATAAAATAAAATACCTAGGAATAAACTTAACCAAGGAGATGAAAGATCTATACTGTGAAAACTGTAAAATACTGATGAAGGAAATTGAAGATGATACAAAGAAACAGAAAGATATTCCATGTTCTTGAATCAGAAAAATATTGTTAAAATGTCCATACCATCCAAAGCATTCTACAGAGTCAATACAATCCCTATCAAAATACCAACAGAACTAGAATACATAATCCTAAAATTTATATGGAACCACACAAAAGGCCCTGAAGTGCCAAGGCAAATTCTATGTGATTCTTTACAGGAACATTTGCTGACCCCGGATTTAAACTAAAAGCAATCAATCAGATGATATAATGAAATAAAAGACTACATTTACAACAGAAGCAAAAAAGGTATGCCTAGGAATTAATAAATCTAAAGTATCCAAATGTCCAACTTTACCAAATACAAAGGTATACCATGTTCTTGGCAAAGAAAGCTAAGACACCAACAGTAGTTAAATTAAAAGGGAGTACTTAAAAATATTCAAATAACCCAAAAGGAGGCAAGAGAAGGAGAACAAAGAAGCCTAAGAGAGAGGGTATAAAGATGAAAAAAAATTTTTTTAATAATAAATAAAAAGCAGATACTAATCTAATCTTATTGATAATTATAGTAAATGCAAATAGACCTAAACACTAAGTAGAGTTTATCAGAATGGATAAAAAGGCAAGAGATGTACTTTATACATAAAGACAGAGATAGGGTGAAAGTATATGAATGAAAAAAGATATATCCTATAAATTGTAAGCATAAGAAAACTGGAGTGGCTACACTGATATCTGATAAAACAGACTTCAAGAAAAAGAGCATTACCTAAAGAAAAAGAGATTTCAAAATGATAAAAATTTAGTTCACCAGGAGATAAAACAACCATAAATGTGTGCACCTAATCACAGAGCCTTAACATACACAAGCAAAAACAAAATCATTAAAGGGAGAAACAGACAATTCCACAATCTTAGTAAGAGATTTAAACTCTTTGATCAGGAATTGATATAACTATACAAATGTCAGTAAACCTAGACAATCTAAACTGTCAACCACCTTGATCTAACTGATATTTATAGCTCGCTACACTCAACAACTGAAGAAAATATATTCTTTTTGTTGTACATGATGTTTGCCTAGACAGAACATATGTAAGATCATAAAACAAGTCACAAATTTAAAAGGACTGAAATCATAAAGAATTTATTCTCTGACCACTACAGAACTAACTTGGGAACAAACAATAAGACATCTAGCTAAAACTCCTAATATCTGAATAATAAACAACATACTCCTAAAACTCATGCATCAAAAATGAACTCAATAAGGAAATCAGAAACATTCTGAAACTGAATGATAATGAAAATAAAACAGTTTTAAAATTTGTAGAATGAAGCTAAAGCAGTACTGTGTAGTAAAGAATTTAACTTTGCCCAAAGAGAGGTTTGGCCTTTGTCCTCAGCTTCTGGAAGGTAATCTCTAAACCCCTGGAATATCCTACCTGATATGAATGTCTTTGCCAATCTGGGGGCTTTGTGACACACCAGATAGTATAACCATGTAATTTATGGTGGAGAGTTTGGATCACATATTATCAGCTTAACCTCTAGGAGGGGCTGGAGATAGGTCAGCATCATGAGCAGGCACCCATATATATGTGACTGGGTCCCAATAAAAACTCTGGACACCAAGGCTTGGGTGAGTTTCTCTGGTTACAAATATTCAGTGTGTATTGTCACACATTGCTGCCAGAAAAGTTAAAGTCGTCCATGACTCCACAGAGAGAACACCTGGAAACTCCTCATTTGTAACTCTCTCAGACTCTACCCCATGTAACTCTCCCTTTGCTGATTTTAATTTCTATCCTTCACTATAATAAACCATAACCATGAATATAACAGCTTTCAATGAGTTCTTTGAGTCCTCTATTGAATTACTGAACCAAAGAGTGGTTTTGGGAACCCCTAAACCTGCAACTGCTTTCAGTGAGTTCTTTGAGTCTTCTATTGAATTATTGAAACTAAGAGTGGTTTTGGGAACCCCTGCACCTGCAACTGGTGTCAAAAGTAAGAGTGGTCTTGTGAATTGTTCCTGAACTTTACTAGCACTTAGAAATAAATTTGTAGCTTCAAATGCTTATACTAGAGAAGGAAGTTTAAAATCAGTGACCTAAGGATTCACCTCAAGAGGCTACAAAAAGAAGACTAAAGTAAACCAAAAATAAGAGAAAGAAGAAAATAATAAAGGACAGAAATCAAGGAAGTTGAAAACAGACAATTGAGAACATTAACAAAGTCAAATGTTAACAAACTGAATAAACCCTTTTTCTAAACTGGTAGAGGAAAAAGAGAATACAATCACCAATATCAAGAACGAAAGAGAAGTTATCACTAAAAAAAAACCCTACAAACTTTAAAAAGACAAGAAAATAACTACAAACAACTTGAGGCCAAATAATTCAACACGTTAGATGAAATCAAGAAATTCCTTGAAAAATACTATTTTCCACACACAATATCTTGACACAACATGAAAACATAAGTGTAAAAGGCCCCATATCTATTAAAAAAAACTGAATTTGTTATCAAAATTCTCCTACAGAGAAGTCCCAGATGGGAATTCTACCAAACATTTAAAAAAGAGATGACATTTTTACACAAATTCTTTTAGAAAACAGAGACATTTCCCAACTATAAGACCAGCACAGCCTTAATATTAAACCCTGAGAAAGACATTACAGAAGAAAATGATGAACCAATATCCCTCACGAACACATGCAAGAAATCCTTCTAAAAAAGTAGCAAATTCACTATGAAAATGATAATCCAAACAATAATACATCATGACTAAATAATTTTTATCACAAGACAAGGTTAATTTAACATCTAAAAAAAAAAGTGTAATTCTCCATACTAACATAATATAGGAGAAAAACTACATGATCATTTCAACATGTGGAAAACATATGACTCAATTTAACCCAAATTCATGATAAAATTCTCAGCAAACTAAAAATCCAGAAAAATCTCAATCCAATAAAGGTCATATACAAAACCCCACACCTAACCCATCTAATGATGAAATGCTGAACATTATCCTCATTAAGATGGGGAACAAAACAAAGGATTCTCATGCTTCTTATTTCTATTTAACATGATGTTGAATGTCCTAACCATGGCTAGAGGGCAAGTAAAAGAAATAAAAAGCTTAAGAGCCAGTAAGGAAGAAGCAAAATTGTCTCTATTTACAAATGACATGATTGTTTACACTGAAAATTTACAAAGAATTTACAAAACTACTAAAACTAATAGTTGAATTTAATAAGGTTGCAGGATACTACGTTAAGCAATCAAATTGTATTTTTTTCCTAGCAAAAGCAAATAATTGGAAACCAAAACTTTCAAAAAATTCCATTTACACCAACTCCAAAAGAGATAAAATATTTAGGACTAAACTGTAACGAAAGATATGCAAGATGTCTTCACTGCAAATTACAGAACATTGCTAAAAGAAATTAAAACCTGAAGAGAGACATAATATGTATGTGGGTTGGAGGACTCAATATTCTTAAGATGTTTGTTTTCTTCCAATGATCTATAGATTCAACGCAATCCCAATAATAATTCCAACACACTTTTTTTTTTTTTAATTTTATTTCTTTTATTTTTGGCTGCATTGGGTCTTCGTTGCTGCATGCGGGCTTTCTCTAGCTGCAGCGAGGGGGGGCTACTCTGTGTTGCAGTACATGGGCTTCTCATTGCGGTGGCTTCTCTTGTTGCAGAGCATGAGTTCTAGGCACATGGGGTTCAGCAGTTGTGGCTCGCGGGCTCTAGAGCACAGGCTCAGTACTTGTGGCGCATGGCCTTAGTTGCTCCGTGGCACATGAGATCTTCCCGGACCAGGGATTAAACCCGTGCCCCCTGCATTGGCAGGCGGATCCTTAACCACTGCACCACCAGGGAAGTCCCTCCAACACACTTTTTGTAGAAACTGATAAACTGATGGCAAAATGTTAAAAATGCAAATGACCTAGATTAGCCAAATCAAATTTTTAAAAGAAACGATGTTGAAAGGCTTACACTACTTGATGTCAACACAGTGTGGTATTGGTCAAAAGGTGGACAGACTTATCAATGGAACAGAATAAAGAGTTCAGAAATAAATTTACACATATATGGTTAATTGTTTTTTGACAAAGTGCAATACGAATTCAGTGAGGGAGGGAAAAAGGCTTTTCAACAAATAATGCTGTAACTACTGGATATTCATACAGAAAGACATTAACATTGACCCTTACCTCACCTCACATGCAAAACTGATTCAAAATGAATCACAGACCTAAAAGTAAAATCTAAAACTATAACATTTCTAGAAGAAAATATAAGAAAACAAATTGCAAACTTTGGGTAGGAAAAGATTTATTATACAGAACACACAAAACAATAATAAAAACATTTCACAACCTATGCTTTATTAAAAATTTTGCTCTTTAAAATCACCACTAAGGAAAGGAAAAGGCAAATTACAAAATGAGAGAAAATATCTGCAATAAATAAATCTGACAAAGGACTCATATCTGAATATAAAAAGGCCTTTTACAACTCAGTAACAGGAAGACAAACAATCCAGTTTCTCAAACTGGGGAACAAATTTATATAACACTTCATGTATTAGTTTCCTAAGGCTACTGTAACAAAGTACCACAAACTGGGTGACTTAAACAGCTTAAACAACTGAAATTCATTATCTCACAGTTCTGGAGACTAGAAGTCTGAGATCAAGATGTTAGCAGAGCTAGTTCCTTCTTAGGACTGTGAGGAAGAATCTATTCCATGCCTCTCTCCTGCTTCTGGTGGCTTGCTGGCACTCTTTGGCATTCCATGGCTGTGGATGCAGCACCCAAATCTCTGCCTTTATCTTCACTTGGCATTCCTGCCTGTCTCTTTGTCCAAATTTTCCCTTGCTATAAGCACACCAGCCATATTGGATTAATGCCCACTATAATGACCTCATTTCAAATTAATTATATCTGTAGAGACTCTATCTCCAAATAAGGTCACATTCTGAGGTACTAGGGGTTAGGACTCTAACATATCTGTTTTTTTGAGGAGATACAACTGAACATATAACACTTCTCAAAAGAAGAGCTACTAATGCCAAACATGAAAGGATAGGCAACATCACAAGTCATAAGGAAATGTAAAATAAAACCAAAATGAGATACTACTGCATACCCACTAAAAGGGCTAAAACTTTTTTAGAAAAGTCAAGTGTTGGTGAGAATATAGAGCAAGTGGGATACTCATATACTGCTAGGATATGAAAATAACCATTCTCATACCTAGGATATGAAAACAACTGTTAGATATCCAAAAGAAACAAAAACTGCTGTCCACAAAAAAACTTGTACATGAAGGTTCATAGAATCTTTATTCAAGATAGCCAGAAACTGTTAACAACCCAAATGTCCACCAACAGATATGAATAAGGTGAAATATATCCATCTGTATAGAATATACCTCTGCAAAACAAGAAGCAACCTACTGACACAAGCAACAACCTAAATGACTCTCAAAAGCCTTATGCTGAGTTAAAGAAGCCAGAAACAAAACAGTACTTACTGTATGAATTCATTTATATAAAACTTTTGAAAATGTAAAATTATTTATTGCAACAAAAGGCAGATCAGTGGTATCTGGTAGGGAATGGAAAGTTGGATGGAATGCAAAGGAGCACAAAGAATACGTTTGGAGTGGAAAACTTGCACAATCCTCTTAGATAGCCTCATCCACCAGAGGGCAGAGAGCAGAAGCAAGAAAAACTACAATCCTGCAGCCTGTGGAACAAAAAACACATTCACAGAAAGATAGACAAGATGAAAAGGCAGAGGGCTATGTACCAGATGAAGGAACAACATAAAACCCCAGAAAAACAACTAAATGAAGTGGAGATAGGCAACCTTCCAGAAAAAGAATTCAGAATAATGATAGTGAAGATGATCCAGGACCTCGGAAAAAGAATGGAGGCAAAGATCGAGAAGATGCAAGAAATGTTTAACAAAGACCTAGAAGAATTAAAGAACAAGCAAACAGAGATGAACAATACAATAACTACATGAAAATGAAAACTACACTAGAAGGAATCAATAGCAGAATAACTGAGGCAGAAGAACGGATAAGTGACCTGGAAGACAGAATGGTGGAATTCACTGCTGCGGAACAGACTAAAGAAAAAAGAATGAAAAGAAATGAAGACAGCCTAAGAGACCTCTGGGACATTAAATGCAACAACATTTGCATTATAGGGGTCCCAGAAGGAGAAGAGAGAGAGAAAGGACCAGAGAAAATATTTGAAAACATTATAGTCAAAAATTTCCCTAACATGGGAAAGGAAATAGACACCCAAGTCCAGGAGTGCAGAGAGCCCCATACAGGATAAACCCAAGGAGAAACACGCCGAGACACACAGTAATCAAACTGGCAAAAATTAAAGACAAAGAAAAATTATTGAAAGCAGCAAGGGAAAAATGACAAATAACATACAAGGGAACGCCCATAAGGTTAACAGCTGATTTCTCAGCAGAAACTCTACAAGCCAGAAGGGAGTGGCATGATATACTTAAAGTGATGACAGGGAAGAAACTACAACCAAGATTACTCTACCTGGCAAGGATCTCATTCAGGTTCAATGGAGAAATCAAAGGCTTTACAGACAAGCAAAAGCTAAGAGAATTCAGCACCACCAAACCAGCTCTACAACAAATGCTAAAGGAACTTCTCTAAGTGGGAAACACAACAGAAGAAAAGGACCTACAAAAACAAACCCAAAACAATTAAGAAAATGGTCATAGGAACATACATATCGATAATTACCTTAAACGTGAATGGATTAAAAGCTCCAACCAAAAGACACAGGCTTGCTGAATGGATACAAAAACAAGACCCATATATATGCTGTCTACAAGAGACCCACTTCAGACCTAGGGACACATACAGACTGAAAGTGAGGGCATGGAAAAAGATATTCCATGCAAATGGAAATCAAAAGAAAGCTGGAGTAGCAATAATCATATCAGATAAAATAGACTTTAAAATAAGAATGTTACAAGAGACAAGGAAGGACACTACAGAATGATCAAGGGATCAATCCAAGAAGATATAACAATTATAAATATATATGCACCCAACATAGGAGCACCTCAATACATAAGGCAACTGCTAACAGCTGTAAAAGAGGAAATCGACAGTAACACAATAATAGTAGGGGGCTTTAACACCTCACTCACACCAATGGACAGATCATCCAAACAGAAAATTAATAAGGAAACAGAAGCTTTAAATGACACAATAGACCAGATAGATTTAATTGATATTTATGGAGAGTCCATCCCAAAACAGCAGATTACACTTCTTCTCAAGTGTGCACGGAACATTCTCCAGGATAAACCCATCTTGGGTCACAAATCAAGTCTCAGTAAATTTAAGAAAATTGAAATCATATCAAGCATCTTTTCTGACCACAACGCTATGAGATTAGAAATCAATTACAGGGAAAAAAACATAAACACAAACACATGGAGGTTAAACAATACGTTACTAAATAACCAAGAGATCACTGAAGAAATCAAAGAGGAAATCAAAAAATACCTAGAGACAAATGACAATGAAAATACGACGACCCAAAACCTATGGGATGCAGCGAAAGCAGTTCTAAGAGGGAAGTTTATAGCTATACAAGCCTACCTAAAGAAACAAGAAAAATCTCAAATAAACAATCTAACCTTACACCTAAAGAAACTAGAGAAAGAAGAACAAACAAAACCCAAAGTTAGCAGAAGGAAAGAAATCATAAAGATCAGAGCAGAAGTAAATGAAATAGAAACAAAGAAAACAATAGCAAAGATCAATAAAACTAAAAGCTGGTTCTTTGAGAAGATAAACAAAATTGATAAACCATTAGCCAGACTCATCAAGAAAAAGAGGGAGAGGACTGAAATCAATAAAATTAATAATGAAAAAGGAGAAGTTACAACAGACACCACAGAAATAAAAAGCATCCTAAGAGATTACTACAAGCAACTCTATGCCAATAAAATGGACAACCTGGAAGAAATGGACAAATTCTTAGAAAGGTATAACCTTCCAAGACTGAACCAGGAAGAAATAGAAAATATGAACAGACCAATCACAAGTAATGAAATTGAAACTGTGATTAAAAATCTTCCAGCAAACAAAAGTTGAGGACCAGATGGCTTCACAGGTGAATTCTATCAAACATTTAGAGAAGAGCTAACACCCATCCTTCTCAAACTCTTCCAAAAAACTGTAGAGGAAGGAACACTCCCAAACTCATTCTATGAGGCCACCATCACCCTGATACCAAAACCAGACAAAAATACTACAAAAAAAGAAAATTACAGACCAATATCACTGACGAATATAGATGCAAAAATCCTCAACAAAATACTAGCAAACAGAATCCAACAACACATTAAAAGGATCATACACCATGATCAAGTGGGATTTATCCCAGGGATGCAAGGATTCTTCAATATATGCAAATCAATCAATGTGATACACCATATTAACAAATTGAAGAAGAAAAACCATATGATCATCTCAATAGATGCAGAAAAAGCTTTTGACAAAATTCAACACCGATTTATGATAAAAACTCTTCAGAGAGTGGGCATAGAGGGAACCTACCTCAACATAATAAAGGCCATATATGACAAACCCACAGCAAACATCATTCTCAATGGTGAAAAACTGAAAGCATTTCCTCTAAGATCAGGAACAAGACAAGGATGTCCGCTCTCGCCACTATTATTCAACATACTTTTGGAAGTTCTAGCCACGGCAATCAGAAAAGACAAAGAAATAAAAGGAATACAAATTGGAAAAGAAGAAGTAAAACTGTCACTGTTTGCAGATGACATGTTACTATACACAGAGAATCCTAAAGATGCCACCAGAAAACTACTAGTGCGAATCAATGAATTTCGTAAAGTTGCAGGATACAAAATTAATGCACAGAAATCTCTTGCATTCCTATACACTAATGATGAAAAGTCTGAAAGAGAAGTTAAGGAAACACTCCCATCTACCACTGCATCAAAAAGAATAAAATACCTAGGAACAAACCTACCTAGGGAGACAAAAGACCTGTATGCAGAAAACTATAAGACACTGATGAAAGAAATTAAAGATGATACAAACAGATGGAGAGATATATCACGCTTTTGGATTGGAAGAATCAATATTGTGAAAATGACT
Source organism: Balaenoptera ricei (assembly GCF_028023285.1). Classification (NCBI taxonomy): domain Eukaryota; kingdom Metazoa; phylum Chordata; class Mammalia; order Artiodactyla; family Balaenopteridae; genus Balaenoptera; species Balaenoptera ricei. The sequence goes on along the minus strand of NC_082642.1, from coordinate 88,692,176 downwards.
ATACTACCCAAAGCAATCTACAGATTCAATGCAATCCCTAACAAATTACCAATGGCATTTTTTACAGAACTAGAACAAAAAATCTTAAAATTTGTATGGAGACACAAAAGACCCCGAATAGCCAAAGCAGTCTTGAGGGAAAAATACAGAACTGGAGGAATCAGACTCCCTGACTTCAGACTATACTACAAAGCTACAGTAATCAAGACAATATGGTACTGGCACAAAAACAGAAATATAGATCAATGGAACAGGATAGAAAGCCCAGAGATATACCCATGCACCTATGGTCAACTAATACATGACAAAGGAGGCAAGGATATACAATGGAGAAAAGACAGTCTCTTCAATAAGTGGTGCTGGGAAAACTGGACAGCTACACGTAAAAGAATGAAATTAGGGGCTTCCCTGGCGGTGCAGTGGTTGAGAATCTGCCTGCCAATGCAGGGGACGTGGGTTCAAGCCCTGGTCTGGGAGGATCCCACATGCTGCGGAGCAACTGGGCCCGTGAGCCACAATTACTGAGCCTGCATGTCTGGAGCCTGTGCTCCGCAACAAGAGAGGCCGCGATAGTGAGAGGCCCGCGCACCGCGATGAAGAGTGGCCCCCGCTTGCCGCAACTGGAGAAAGCCCTCACACAGAAACTAAGACCCAACTCAGCCATAAATAAATAAATAAATAAATAAATAAATAAAGTAGATCTCTGAATCATTAAAAAAAAAAAAAGAATGAAATTAGAAAACACCCTAACACCATACACAAAAACTCAAAATGGATTAGAGACCTAAATGTAAGACTGGACACCATAAAACTCTTAGAGGAAAACACAGGAAGAACACTCTTTGACACAAATCACAACAAGATCTTTTTTGATCCACCTCCTAGAGTAATGGAAATAAAAACAAAAATAAACAAATGGGACCTAATGAAACTTAAAAGCTTTTGCAAAGCAAAGGAAACTACAAACAAGACGAAAAGACAACCCTCAGAATGGGAAAAAATATTTGCAAACGAATCAACGGACAAAGGATTAATCTCCAACATATATAAACAGCTCATGCAGCTCAATATTAAAAAAAAAAACAACCCAATCAAAAAATGGGCAGAAGATCTAAACAAACATTTCTCCAAAGAAGACATACAGATGGCCAAGAAGCACATAAAAAGCTGCTCAACATCACTAATTATTAGAGAAATGGAAATCAAAACTACAATGAGGTATCACCTCACACCAGTTAGAATGGGCATCATCAGAAAATCTACAAACAACAGATGCTGGAGAGGGTGTGGAGAAAAGGGAACCCTCTTGCACTGTTGGTGGGAATATAAATTGATACAGCCACTATGGAGAACAGTATGGAGGTTCCTTAAAAAACTAAAAATAGAATTACCATATGATCCAGCAATCCCACTACTGGGCATATACCCAGAGAAAACCATAATTCAAAAAGACACATGCACCCCAATGTTCATTGCAGCACTATTTACAATAGCCAGGTCATGGAAGCAACCTAAATGCCCATTGACAGACGAATGAATAAAGAAGATGTGGTACATATATACAATGGAATATTACTCAGCCATAAAAAGGAACAGAATTGGGTCATTTGTAGAGATGTGGATGGATCCAGAGACTGTTATACAGAGTGAATTAAGTCAGAAAGAGAAAACAAATATCGTATATTAACGCGTATATATGGAACCTCGAAAAATGGTACAGATGAACCAGTTTGCAGGGCAGAAATAGAGACACAGATGGAGAGAACAAACGTACGGACACCAAGGGGGGAAACTGGCAGGGGGTGGGTGGTGTGATGAACTGGGAGATTGGGATTGACATATATACACTGATGTGTATAAAATGGATGACTAATAAGAAGCTGCTGTATAAAATAATAAATAAAATTCAAAAGAAAAAGAAATTCACACATTATATTTCCTGGAAAACAAAAACGAAAAGAAAACCTTTCTAAAGGGCAAAAGTCAGAGTGGCATCCAAGTACAGTGGGGTAAATATTTATACCCACCCCCCGCTTTTTGCATTTGCATTTATTTAGAGCTTTAGGTTGACAGGAGAAGCAGAGACCAGTTAACCAAAGTTATGAATCAGGCTTTAGTTTATTGTGAACTTTTTAAGACATCTCTGGGGGAGTTTTAAGTAAAATGGGTTTTCCCACGTAAGCCACTCTTGCTCAGAAGTAGGTGAAAAAGTGTTTGTATTTCCCATGAATATGTTTTAATAAAAAAATAATAATAATAATATTTTTGGAGTGAGGGAAACATTCTGTACCTTGATCGTGGCACTAGTTTCACAGGGGTTTATAGCTGTCAGAACTAATCAGACTGTACATTTTACAGAGATGCAGTTTATTGAACAAAAATTATACTTCAAACATGATTGAATAAAGCAGTGAATTTCTGTGTATCTGCTGGAAAAGAATCAATTCGCAGTAGCAACAATAACAACAACATAGAGAACTTGAATTAAACTCAAAGGACTCAATCTTTATGGAAAAAACAAAATTTTACTAAAAAAATTTTACTACAAATTTTACTAAAAAAATTTTACTACAAAATTTTACTGAAGTGAATAATGGAACACTGAATAAATGGAAAAGTCATTCTTGGATAAAGGTCCAATATTTTAATAGTTTGAATTTTCTGAGAAAATAATCAGTAAACTGAATGTGTTTACAACCCAAACTATTGTGCTAGTTTTATTTGGGTGGGTGAGAGTGCTTGCCAGGGTATTAGTAATCATCATTTGAAAAAACTAGCATGTGAAAAGACAAGAAAATTCTGAATTAAAAAGTCATGAGACTAAGGAATTAACTGAAGTCCTGGAGTTACCGAAGAATACCTTTTCTCCCTTGGAGAAACCATGCAGTCAATAAAAAAGGATTCCAGGGAATTCCCTGGTGGTCCAGTGGTTAGCACTCTATGCCCTCACTGCTGAGGGCCTGGGTTCGATCCCTGGTGGGGGAACTAAGATCCCACAAGCCCCATGGCACGGCCAAACAAAAAGGATTCCAAAACAGAACAGTACACTAAAGATATTGGTTTAATGTCAAAGTTTGGCAACAAAGCCAAGAAAAATGTATATTCAATCTTAGAAAAAAGAGAAGATATTAGAGGAAGCTTGTACTTTAACATAAGGCATTTAACATTACTGTTAAAAATTATTCTTATCCAATTAGAATGAATGGTCTGTATTAGTCATTATCCCTTAAGTACTTCTCAATTTGTAATCTATTTTGAAACTGTATTCTTAAATAAGAATATTTTAAGTCACCTATTAATGTTTAGTAAACTGGTTTGAAGGAAGCCTTAGATACTATACACCATAACCTAAGGCTAAAGGGATATGCTCCTTATACTTCAGCACGTACAGAACTAATCCAAAGGTAGGTTTTTGCAAGTTTGCTTTTGCTTCTGAAGGTTGTGGCAAAGAAGTGAAAGAAGTGAAGAGAGCTCCAGTTGGACTTTACTGCTTTATTTCAACTAAATGGACATACCACTTGATCAGCAACATCTACTAGCATGTCTGCAATCACTCACATTTCAGGAAAAAAAGACTCCACTTATACATTAAGTCAGACTCTTAGGTTACTTCACCTAATACTACAATGTTTTCTTTGCTTTTCTCTAATATAGAGGCTATAAAAGCTAAATACTAGGTTTCCAACTTTCCCTTACTACTATGACATATGACAGTCTGCATGACACAGTTCTAATCAGGGAAATATAAGCAGATGCCTTCTAGCTTTATAAACCACACCGTTTCCCCCTTCCCACTTCTTTCTGTTTTTAGGGGCTACAGCTCCAACAGTCACCTTTCAATGAGGCAAAGGCCGAGATGTCAGCAGCTGTAGCAGCTGCATACTTCCAAGCTGATTATAATTATGAAAAAAATAAAGGCCCATTTGTTTCAAGCCATTTTCAGCTTAGTATTTAATTATGTGCAAACACAATCTTTAAGCATGAGTGAACTAAGTGAAGTAAATGGGCCATACTGGTCAAATCTATGCTGTAAGACTTTTTCCCTCCAGGGGAGGGTGCGGTGGGAGGTGGTGAGAAGGGGAAGGCAATTATATAACAGTAAGACAGTGCTTCTCAAACTTTTCCACCAAATGTCTTCTAACAGCAAAAAAAACCAAATCATCACTTCAAGGATAGGAGGAGATATAGCAAGGAATCCTAGCTATACATACAATATTTCTTAAAAGCCTTACCTTTTATCTTATGTGAGCTCCACATATACAATTACACTTATACAAATTATTCATACAAATTATACATTAACCTACTCAAACAATTTATCACAAGTTTCAATATGAAAATATTTTAAAGTCTCTTTTTATTTAAAAATACATTCAAGAAAAATTGATTATATATACACTTTTTGATCTCCATTAACACATCATGTTTGTTCCTGAAGCTACCTGTATTCTAGGCCAAGAACCATAGCTGTAAGGGAACTGCATCTCTCCTGATAAAATAGAACCACCAAAGTTTAGCATCTTGGGATATCTTCCTGTGAGAAGACACTGACAAAAACATTCTTGACTTTTTACTGGCTGTGTTGAGTTCTCTCTGGGATTCTCTCACTTTAATAACTGCTGCCACCAAATACAATTTAATGTTCTAATACAAAAAGCTTTATAATGGCTTCCCTTAGGGACAGCTGGTAAAAGCAAGAACTTATAAGAGCTTCTACTCTTGTAAGTATATTACGGAAGAGTAAAAAAAAGGTAATTTCCTTTACAAAATACAAGTTTTGATCTTATTAACACAGCTAATTTCCTCCCAAGGAATCTTAGGCTCTGGTCTTACTGCATCTACTATTTTGAAATAGCTAATTCTAATCTAGAGTGGGCACACCCTGGCACAATAAATCTGCTCAGTCTGTTAACATCCAGCCCTAAGGAAATGCACCCTAGACAGTTTTGTAACCTAGATTAAGAATCTGAGTACTCTCTGCATTTGCTCTACATTCTCCAGGGTCTTTGCTCTGAGTTCTAATACTAGAGATGAAAGATAACCAAGCCTCTTTCTGGAGACTGACACTAGAACGTAACTCACCTTTTGGTGATACTACTCCACCTACCTACCTACCTACCAACCTAACTACCCACACACAGACACTTTAACAGTTGACTCCTTCTTCATGATAACCAATTACTGTAACTGTCTTGGGTGGTTGTCTCATAAAGACTCATACGGTCAGAGGTACGCTCCCGTCACACAGAAATCTGACTTTGAAAAAAATATTTCATTTCCAACAAACAAGGTGGGGCTTTTATTACTTTTCAAAAGTTCACAGCCATAAATGAAAACACTAAGTTTATTTTAAAATGTGATTTAGAATTTACATGCGTAGCTTACTTGCTATTTACCTATAAACTAAGTAAGCAAACAATAATTGATATAAGAAGTACTAGCAGTATTAGAAAATAAAGCTCATGCTCACGTACAGTACTGGTATTATGCTTATGCACTGGAAAGGAAGATCTGTTTATCCTTATCACTGCAAGCTATTTTTAATATGTATTAACCAAAAGTTGCAGGGTAATTTCACCGTTTATTAGTATTTTCCCCTGTCCTCCCCAAAAGTGCTCTGCTTTGATTGCATATTAAAATTTTAAATCCAAATTTAGTTGTATTTAGATACAATGCTTTAAATGATGAATTCTGAATATATAAAAATACATTAATGAAACATGCAACTAGGACACTTGCAGTCTTAGAAGCTTTATTTCTGTATTCAGGTATTCCTCCGTTTTTCGAAGTTCACTTTAGGCCCCTTCGCTTTTATGAAGACCTACATTATTACCTGTTTTCCCTAACTGAAAGAAATCCCAAGAAGATTTTGGTTTTTATGAACAAAGGCAAAAAGCGAAAATAGTGTTCATCACTTGTTTTGCATCTCGCAAGCAGCGAGAGCGGCACTGCCAAGCTCCTTCCCTGGGAACTACAAGTCAAGCTGCCACAGCTTTGAACTGTGTCTGTGAGTATCTGTGCTTTATCTCGATTTATTTCCTACATCCATTTAGTAAGATATGTCCTAAGGTAATTGCTTCCTTTGGCTTTCAGAAGGGTTTCATAGGAACGCTCTACTTTTGGATAGTGGGGGAAACCTGTACAGTCTTTTATCAATGCTATCTGCTGTATAATTCAAACAATTTCGAAAAAAGGCTTCAAAAATTCTATCCACAAAAGTTTAAGCAAAGAAAAAGCATTCTTTTTTACTATACAAATTAAATTATCTAATGATTTCCTAACTAGATAAATATAACGAATTAGATGTCCTTTTAACTATCTTCAATCACCAAGTATGAGCACAGCAAGACATTTTCAATAAAATATTTTCTCAATTTTTCCACCAGGGGGCAAACAAGAACCTCAAGTGGTATTCTGTGAACCACAGGATGAAAGTGGTTTAAGGGGTGGTGGGGGTGCTGGGGGTAGAGGTGAAGTTCACAGACATTATTAAACTAATTATGAGCAATGGTATACCACCTTCTTAAAACTGATTCTGTGATAAGGACAGCATTCTTAAAACATCTTATAATACCTCATAAGGTATTTAATTTGCCTAAATACAAAAGAAGGAAAAATTTTAGTGTGGTTAACTTTGTAAAAATATTATTTAAAAAATTCAAAACCCTTCTCCTAAGACATCCTGTTGCGCATACTACGTGAAAAAAGCAGGCTTGACACTCAGGGAAAAACAAAAATGTAGCCTGAGCTATTTAAACCATGCATATGAATTTTACACCGGTTCAGTTTAATGACCAATACAAATCTTAAAACAAACTCTTTAAAAACCTGTTCCCGTAAGCAGCATATTTTTCTTGCACAATCTTTCCATGTTAAATGTTTCAGAAAATTTCTGAAATATCACTAGGAAAATAAGATTTCTCTAACATTGCAAAGAGTTTGAAGTGGGGAGAAATAAAACCCTTACGGGACCAGAAAAGCAATATATTCTCAAATAAATGGATAAAAAACATTTTAAGTATAATTTTTTTAGTCAATTAGCAACTTGGACACCTCTTCACATCATCAATTGGGAAGTTTCAGTCCTACAAAAACTAAGAAAAAGGTTTCATTCAAAAACCATACTTCAGAATAAGTAATTATTCCCCAAATACTATATTCATTAGAAAGCTCTTCCTGTTTTCAACTTGGTTTTAAATCATACGCTGTTTTTTTATTATAGAAATCAGGTAAAAATACATCGGTTCCTTATGCCATTTAATATTTTATATAAAGAAACCATTTATCTTTAAGGCAAACTTTACATTTATTTTCTTTCTATATATACATCATATCACAAATTAACATAACCACTGTTTCACTTATAGGGTATGGGTAGGGTCATGTTTCTTTTGTTGTTTGTATTGTTTAAAAGCTTTTTTCCCCCCCTACAAAATCTTAATACCAACATTTGATTTAGTACCAAAATTACAAAGCCTGTGACGTTAGTTTAAACACAAAACCTGCCACCAATAATTTTTTCCAACAAATGACACTAGAAGGCATTTCCAGTCCTCCATATCACGTTGTTTCCTGTATATTTAATTTTCCACAGTAGCAAAACATAAAAACCAAGTCAATAATTAATCTTCATTAATGGATAATGACATTTTACATACAGCTTGTATAAAAATTGTCAAAAAACAATTTTTCCATTACACTTTCACTGTACACAAACCAATTCTTTACTTGTGTCAGATACACAAAAAGGACAGGGAATTATATACCATGAATTAAAGTCAATTGAACCATCTAATCTGAATTATTTATTTGCTGAAATACTACAGGATTTTAAAACTGAGCTTTTTTAGAAGTATTCAAACCCACCTTACACCCAAACATTAAGGATACTGTGCTGTTGGTGCATGCTACTTTACAGTGGCATAACATCGGAGAAAAGCAATCCAAGTTTTTAATGCTAGGAGACATTTTTTCAGACCCTGAGCACTTCAATCGATCCAAGACTGAAATTCCAGAAAAATGCCTTGGTACATGTTGCTTGCTGACTGTCTTGAGCATGTAATACAGACCCAAAGCACTCTTAAAAAAGTTATATGAGAATGTTGCATTCTTCGGCCGTTTCCACCCCCACAGCAGAGATCAGGTTGGCATAATACGAATGGAATTAAGATGCTGTTTCTTTTTCCTATATAATAAAACTGTTTCAAATTCCCAGAGTGAAACTACTCATTCAGCACCACTTTGTAAGGGCCCAAAGCCTTCTAATATCTTTAAAATTTAATCCGGGATCGGATTCATCATAGAAGCTCCACCAGCTGCAATGTAAGCATTGCTATCTCCTCCATGAGAATGAGATACAACAGGCGTAGAACCACTATGCTGCAACATATACGCTGGCTGCTTTTGGGGGAGAGGCAAGATGTTGCAGCAAGGGACTCACTACATAGTTCGACAGATGAGCCTAGAACATATTGGGCACGATGCTTTCTTACAACAACACTAAACATTCTATGCTAATTTAAAATATAGTTTAATGTAAAAAGAGTGTCTCAATCACATATTTTGTAGCTTGATTCCTCACTACACCATTCAAGAAACAAAAAAATCAATTATCTGGCAAAATTAAAGAGAATAGGAACAGAATTAAACTTTGACATTGAAAAAGTTCAGTGAGATGTAAATATTTTTAATACATCAAAATAACTTAAGTTTTTGGGAAATGTTACTGAACCAATTTTCATGTATATCCAAACCATGTAGAAGGTTTAAAGGCAAAAAGTCAAGCAATTTAAAAAAAAAAAAAAAAAAAAAAAAAAAAAAAAAAGTCAAGCAATTTATTTCACTGATAGATCACTGATTTACTCGCTCTTCCAAAGATTATTCTCTATGCTTTGGCTTTTTAATCAACCCATTAGCAGAAAAGTATCATTACTTAATGACATCCAAAGCAACAAGTAAAACACTGTGAAAATGTCATTCTCAAAGTATTTAATATTTAAAATCTTGCACATTACATTTTATGCCATAGCTTCGCTATAATTAAAATGGGCAATATTTATTTAAACTTAAAAGCTGTATTAACCCGTGCTGGCAAAAAGCTGGGTAACAGTGAAAGGAATACTTATTTCTTCATCTCTGTAATTATCTTTTCTTTCTTCCACTATATTTGGGGCTTTCTAAGCACTGTATGTGTATTGCAGTTAGCAAATGACTAGGATAATTGCTAATGAAGACTGCTGAATTTTACAAAACTAAAGTTAACAATTCATATACTTGTACTCAAAGACCTATATCTCTAACTTAATAAACAAAGCTTTCTGTGGAAAGGTATACTTTGCTGTATCAAAGAGACAGTGAGCTAAAAGACAAGAACAACTCCTTATCAACAATCACTAACTCTAATTCCAAACCTGCCCACAGATACTTTCAATTCTAATTTCCTAAACTATTCCCTATTCTGCCTCATTCCTACTTCAGCAATTTTTATCAGGGTAAGAGAGAGGAGGAGCTAAACCTAGGTTACATTTCTAAAACAGTATAGAAAATAGCTGGTTCTCCAGTAATTACCTGATAGGTAAACACTCACAAATCACATGAACTTTGTGAAACTTAAATGAAAGGTCAAGTGTCAAATGTAACTAGGAAAAGAAAAAGTGTGCTCCTTAAAACACTATACATGTGGGCTTCCGTGGTGGCCCAGTGGTTGAGAATCTGCCTGCCAATGCAGGGGACGGACACGGGTTCAAGACCTGGTCTGGGAAGATCCCACATGCCGCGGAGCAACCAGGCCCGTGAGCCACAACTACTGAGCCTGCACGTCTGGAGCCTGTGCTCCGCAACAAGAGAGGCCGCGATAGTGAGAGGCCCGCGCACCACGATGAAGAGTGGCCCCCGCTCGCCACAACTAGAGAAAGCCCTCGCACAGAAACGAAGACCCAACACAGCCAAAAAATAAATAAATAAATTTATTTTTTAAAAAAAAGACTATACATGTAAAAACAAATTTACTAAAACAGAACTATAGTTGTCAAACTATAGTTCTCAGGATATTTCACTGCTGTGCTTCACAGGTCCCATCGATGTTCCCTCATTTTAAAACTTTCATACTCATAGTTTTCAAAATTTTAATTTTAAAAATCAACAAGCACAAATGTATAACAAGTTTTAACACTGGCATTTATCTATTACAACTTCACTACCAGCTAAAATTGGTAGATCTCAAAATGCAACATCTCCAATTTTTAAGCACATGTGGGATTTATCTCATTGATTATGTATTTGTAGTTCTGCACTGAGCCTTCATGAAAATTCAGCACATGAATTTAAGTGCACATCTGTTCACCTAAAAATACATAACTAAGTACATTATTTTGGCATGTGTCTCACTAAATAAAATGCCATGCAAAGTTCAAACACATCTACTCAGCCTACACCCTTAACATGGTTTAGCTTAGAGTTGGCTGTACAATAAATGTGAACATGTAATATATTCAACTATAATAACACTGTTATGATTGTTTTAATTATTATTACGAACTTATGAGTGGTTCTTGTCTGATTTTTTTTTTTTTTAAAGGAATTCTTTTATTTTTATTTTTTATTTATTTATTTTATTTTTGACTGTGTTGGGTCCTCGTTTCTGTGCAAGGGCTTTCTGTAGTTGCGGCGAGCAGGGGCCACTCTTCATCGCGGTGCGCGGGCCTCTCACTGTCGCGGCCTCTCTTGTTGCGGAGCACAGGCTCCAGACGCGCAGGCTCAGTAGTTGTGGCTCACGGGCCCAGTTGCTCCGCGGCATGTGGGATCTTCCCAGACCAGGGCTCGAACCCGTCTCCCCTGCATTGGCAGGCAGATTCCCAACCACTGCGCCACCAGGGAAGCCCCGTCTTGTCTGATTTTTAAAGAAAATGAATAGGCTCAAGCAATATATTTTTAATTAAAATTTATGGCACTTAAAACTGCAGAGAGAATGTGAGGAATGTGAATTTGGGTCTTTACATGCAAAACATAATTTTGACTGTTTTGAAACAGAGTAAATCTGACAGATAAGCACTGAAGTATCTTGGGATTTTTTTGTTTGTTTGGTTTTAATGACCCTGTTTAATAAATCAGTATCAGAAATACATTCTACAAATAATGACTTTCAAACTGCTTAAGGAACAAGATATTAGTAATAATAACAAATAATAATAGTGTCATCATTGTTAGTAATAGCAGTTATTATTTAATAATTATCTACTACTTGTCAGGCATTGGGCAAAGTGCTTTACATGTGTAAGAAAAATTACCAAAAACTTAGAAAAAAGGGGAAAATTAGGCAGCATATTCTTACAATGTTATATGGGTACAAAGGCCACTTAAGATTATCTAGGGTGATGGTTCTCAACCAGGGACAATTCTGCCCCCCACGGAACATCTGACAATGTCTGGAGACATTTTTGTTGCCACACTAGAGGAGGGAGGGTCTACTGACATCTAGTAAGGAGGAGTCAGGGATGCTACTAAAAGTCCTATGATGCACAAGACAACACCCCACCACAAAGAATTATCTAGCCCTAAATGTCAATAGTGCTGAGGTTAAAAAAATCCTGATTTAGGGGAATGTACTTCAACTCACTATTCTCTATTGATTAAAAAATCCCAGATTTAGTAAAGTTATATGTTTACCTGTAAATTTTTATCCAGTAGAGAAGTAAATAATTTCTGCCCAGTTGAAAAGGTAACTACAAAGATTAAGTTTATGGTCTTGTTGGATATTAACCAGTTTCTATCTAACTCAGCAATCCTGTGTTAACACTGCCTATAAATAGCTAGATTCACAAATGCACTCTAGACTGGTTTAGCATCTTACTGGTTCCCGCATTTAATAAGTGGAATAAAATCTGTGATACGTGTTCATTTTCTGTTTGCTTAGTAGTAACTTCCCTTTTTTGAAAAGCATACTTTAACACAAGTATTTAGCTTATTTAATCCAAAAACTTCATGAGGTAAAAAATTACAATGTCTATGTGGTAAATGAGGAACCCAAGGCTTGGAGAGGTTAAAAAATTAATCCAAGTTGTCATAGCTAGCAGAAAAGAGAATCATGTTTGACTCCAAAGCCCTTTCCAACAACCAGGAAATGTAAGTAATGGATATTTAGTGAGTAAACTTTGAAATTCAAAGTCCTTACTACTCTTTCTAGCTGCTAGAATGACAAATTAAGACTATAAGGCAAGCTTCAAAACACTGTTATCAATTACTTATCGGTGTAAGTTGGCATTTTCTCAATACTGTACAACAAAATTAGAAAAAAAAATATGCTGAGTCTAATAATATTGAAATGTTTTACATTATCAAAACTGCTTACTGTTCACATTTATAATAAAATAAGCAAATGTTTTATAAATCTGAACGTATAAGCAAACATGTGGTAATGAATACTACCTGTATTACATATTACAGTTCCATGTATAAGATTTCACTTCCACTTAAAATCTTATAAAAAGGGGTGAGGGGTTAAAACACAAGAGGAATATCCAACCAAACTTTTAAACCTATCACATTAACAAGAGATCAGGGTTTAATATTGTGGGAAAATTACTTAGTAATAAAAATGATCCATCATATATAAACTCTGGTTACTAAAAAATGCTGAATTATTAAGTTAGTATCATACAGCTAGGGTGAGCTAACAAATTTTTCTTCTTAAGTCCATAAGAAGAAGCTAAATTTGTAGACCAGCAGCCCTTAAAAATGAGCAGGGTTCTGCATTTTTTTTTCAGACCCCTTGATGAACCTGACATGTCCCTGTCCCCTAATCCACTTACGTTGAAAACATTACAGCAGAGCTATCAATAGATATTTGAATTCAGTACTGAGAACTTACTACCCTCTATTTTTTTTAATAAAACAATTATAATTCCTGCAAAGAGATGTTACACCTAAAGACCAGAAATTTAAATCTTAAAGAATATCTGAATTTAGTTTTCACACTTGCCAAAAAACAATAAAACTGCTAAGTAATATCTGCTAATAAGATATGGCACTATTTGCCAGGACTCTTCCAGTTGCTTTATAACAGTAATTAATTTAATAATTTTAATGCTAAGTTTAGATAAATAAGTTATAGATTATAACTAACTGATGTAACATCTGAGTTTCCATGGTAATGATTCAATGAAGAATTAACATTTACTGATAATTTCAACATTAGAAACTACTCCAAACAGAAGCTCCTAATAATTCTTGCAATGAAGAAAATGCAGTTAGATCACAACACTGCAAGAAGGCCATATGGAATTCAAATGGTTAATGGAGTTAGAGAAACATTATTTTTCTTAAGCCACATGAATGAAGAATTAATGTTAGCGTTTTGCTTATTTGCTTTCTTTTTTAAACAGTAAGAATACAGCAATAACATCATATACCTATGAATTTGCTGTCAACTTTTCCAGCAAAGAGTAGCCCAAGATAACATGCACATTTCTGTTTTAAGTAGACTTAAAAAGCTGACTGAGCAAAGGTACCATAAAACTGATTAAATAGGTAGCCACAGTGGTAGAGTAGGAAGATCCTAAGCTCATCTCCCCGCATGCACACACCAAAATTACAATTATTTACAGAGAAGCTATTGGTGAGAATGACCCGAAGGCTAGCAGAAAAGACTTTCCACAACTAAAGATATAAAGAAAGAACCACAAGATGGGTAAGAGGGGTGGAAATGCAGTATAGTCAAGTTCCACACCTCTGGGTAGGCAACTCACAAACAGGAGGATAATCACAATTGCAGAGGTTCTTCCCAAGAAGCAAGGGATCCAAGCCCTGCATCAGGATCCAAAGCCTCAGGAATCTGCACTGAGAAGATGAGTACCCAGAATGTCTAGCTTTGAAGGCCAGTGGGGCTTGTGTATGGAAGAGCAGGAGGGCTGTAGGAAACAGACTCTGCTCTTCAAAGGCACACACAAAATCTCACATGCTTTGAGACCCAGCACAGAGGCAGTCATTTGAGAGGAACCTGGGTCAGGCCCACTTACTGATCTTGGAGAAGCCTCCCAGAGAGGCAGGAGGGACTCCCCCTGGGGACACTGGTGGCAGCCATTTTGGGAGCTGGTTCTACCACTAGGACACTGATGCTGGCAAGCACCATTCTGAAGTCCTCCCTCTAACTATTGGTGCTGGGAACCAGCTTTGACAACCAGTGGGCTGGCCCCAGCCCCAGGCTCACTCAGGGCCCCCAGCAAGTCACTCAAGAACCAGCATCACCCACCAGCAGGCTGGGAGCAGCTCCAGGACTTTCAAGGCACCAGCCCTCCCCACAAGTGGGCCAGCACCAGCATAGGGATCCAGGTACCCTCAGCCAGCCGCCATGGGAACTGCCAACACTCACCAGTTGACCAGGAACAGCACTCCTTGTCAGTGTAGCTACTGCATCAGTACTCAGCCTTGCCCAGGCCCTGCATGAGGTAGGGCCTGGTAATGAACTTACCTAATACATACAAATAAACATGGAGAATTAAGCAAAGTGTGGTGACAAAAGAATATGTTCCAAATGAAGGAACAAGATAAAACCCTAGAGGAACTAAGCAAAGAAGAGATAAGCAATCTACCCAATAAAGAGTTCAAAGAGTGATCATGAAGATCTCAACAAACTCAGAAGAATGGATGAACACAGTGAGAAGTTTAACAAAGAGTTAGAAAATACAAAGAAGAACCAGAGCTGAAGAATACAATAACTGAAATAAAAAATACACTGGAAGGAATCTACAGTAGATTAGATGATACAGAGGAACAGATCAGTGAAATATAAGACAGTGAAATGGAAGTCACCCAAGACGAACAGAAAAAAGGAAAAAGAATTTTTAAAAAGGAGGACAGTTTAAGAGACCTTGGGAAAACTTCAAGCAAACAAACATTCAAATTACAGGGGTTCCAGAAGAGAAGAGAGTAAGAAAAGGGCGGAGAACTTATTTGAAAAGATAATAGCTGAAAAATTCCCTAACCTGTGAAAGGAAACAGACATCTAGGTCTAGGAAGCACAGAGAGTCCCAAACAAGATCAACCCAAAGAGGTCCACATCAAAGCACACTGTAATTACAATGGCAAAAATTAAAGATAAAGAGAGAATATTAAAAGCATCAAGGAAAAAGTAACTAGTTACATTCAAAAGAATTTCCATAAGGCTGTCATCCGACTTTTCAACAGAAACTCTGCAGGCCAGAAGGGAGTGGCATGATATACTATAAATGATGAAAGGAAAACACCTACAATCAAGAATACTCTACTCAGCAACACTATTATTCAGGTTTGAAAGAGAGAGTTTTACAGACAAGGATAGGCTAAAAGAGCTCAGTACCACTAAACCAGCTTTAAAAGAAATGTTAAAGGGACTTCTCTAAGTGGAAAAGAAAAAGCCACAACTAGAAATATGAAACCTATGAAAGGAAAAATCTCATTGGTAAAGGCAAGCATACAGTAAAGGTAGTAGATTAACCACTTAAAATCATCTCTATCCACAATAAGTAGTTAAGGGATACACAAAACGAAAAGATGTAAAATATGATATCAAAAACATTAAGTGTGGTGGGAAGGAGTAAAAATGCAGGGTTGTTAAAATGCATTCGAACTTAAGTGACCATCATCTTAAGAAACCGTATATATAAACCTCACAGTAACCACAAACCAAAAATCTGTAATTGTACCCACACACAAGAGAGAAAGAAATCCAAACATAACACTAAAGACAGTGATCAAATCACAAGGGAAGAAAGGAAAAGAACAAAGGAACAAAGTGCAAAACAACCCCCAAACAATTAACAAAATGACAATAAGTACATACCTATCAATAATTACCTTAAATGTAAATGGACTAAATGCTCCAATCATAAGACAGAGTGGCTGAACGGATACAAAAACAAGACCAATATATATGCTTCCCACAAGAGGTTCACTTCAGATCTAAAGACACACACAGATGGAAAGTGAAGAAATGGAAAAAGGAATTCCATGCAAATGGAAATGAAAAGAAAGCTGAAACAGCAATACTTATATTAGACAAAATGGACTTTAAAACAAAGATTGTAACAAGAGACAAAGAAGAGCATTAAGAAGAGAAAAAAAAGAGCATTAGGTAATGATAATCTTCCCACAAGAAGATATAACAATTGTAACATACATGCACATAATAAAGGAGCACCTAAATACATAAAGCAAGTATTAACAAACATAAAGAAAGAAATTGACAGTAACACAATAGTAGTAGGGGTTTTTACCACCCCACTTACATCAATGGACAGATCATCCAGACAGAAAATCAATAAGGCAACACTGGCCTTAACACATTAAATCAGGTGAACTTAATAGATATATAAAGAACGTTTCACCCCAAAGCAGCAGAATACACATCCTTGGAACATTCTTCAGCATAGATCACATGCCAGGCCACAAAACAAGTCTCAATAAACTTAAGAAGACTGAAATAATACCAAGCATCTTTTCCAGCCACAGTGCTATAAGACTAGAAATCAACTATAAAAAAAAGACCTGCAAAACACACAAACACGTGGAAGCTACAAATACGCTACTAAACAACCAACTGGTCACTGAAGAAATCAAAGAGGAAATAAAAAACCTGGAGACAAATGAAAATAGGAACACAACAATCCAAAATCTATGGGACACAATGAAAGCAGTTCTAAGAGGGAAGTTTATAGTGACACAAGCCTACCTCAGGAAACAAGAAAAACCTCAAACAACCTAATCTTACACCTAAAGGTACTAAAAAAAAAAAAAGACCAAAATTAGTAGAAGGAAAGAAATAATAAAGATTACAGCAGAAATAAATGAAGTAGACACTAAAAAAAAAAATAGAGAAGATAAAGAAACTAAAAGCTGGCTCTTTGAAAAAATAAACAAAATAGATAAACCTTAAGCCAGATTCATCAAGAAAAAGAGAGGATCCAAATAAATAAAATCAGAAATGAAAAAGTTACAGTCAACACCACAGAAATATAAAGGATCATAAGAGACTACTATATTGGCATATTTTATATGCCAATAAAATGGACAACCTAGAAGAAATGATAAATTCACAGAAATGAACAATCTCCAAGACTGAATGAGGAAAAAATAGATTATATGAACAGAATAATTACCAGTAATGAAACTGAATCAGTAATTTAAAAAAACCCAACAAACAAAAGTGCAGGACCAGACAGCTTCACACATGAATTCTCCCAAATATTTAAAGAGGAATTAACACCTATCTTTCTCAAACTATTCCAAAAAATTGAAGATGAAGAAATGCTTCTGAACTCATTCTACGTGGCCAGCACCACCCTAACACCAAAACCAGGCAGACACAACAAAAAAAGAAAATTGCAGGCCAATATCACTGATGAACATAGATACAAAACCCTCAACAAAATGTTAACAAACTGAATTCAACATTACATTAAAAGAATCATATATGATCAAGTGAGATTTATCCCAGAAAGGCAAGTACAGTTCAATATCTACAAATCAGTCAATGTGATACACCACATTAACAAACTGAAGAATAAATTCATATGATCATCTCAATAGATACAGAGAATGCTTTTGACAAAATTCAACATCCATTTATGACAAAAACTCTCAACAAAGTGATTACAGAGGTAACCACCTCAACATGATAAAGGCCATATATGACAAGCCCACATGTAACATCATAATCAATGGCAAAAAGCTTTTCCTCTAAGATCAGGAACAAGACAAAAATGCCTACTCTTGCCACTTTTATCTAAGCCATAGCAATCAGATAAAAAAAAGAAATAAAAGGAACCCAAATTGGAAAGGAAGAAGTAAAACTGTCCAAATTGGAAAGGAAGAAGTAAAACTGTCACTGTTTGCAGATGACATGGTACTATATACACCACCAAAAAAAACTACTAGAGCTCATCAACGAATTTGGTAAAGTTTGAGAATACAAAATTAATATACAGACATCTGTTGTGTTTCTACATAATAACAATGAACTATCAGAAACAGAAATTAAGAAAACAATCCAACTTACAATCACATCAAAAAGAATAAAACATCTAGTAATAAATCTAACTAAGGAAGCAAAAGACCTGTACTTGGAAAACTGTAACACACTGATGAAAGAAACTGAAAATGTCACAAAGAGATGGAAAGATATACCATGTTCATGGCCTGAAGAATTAATATTGTTAAAAGGACCATACTTCCCAAGGCAATCTACAGATTCAATGCAATCCCTATCAAAATACCATTTTTCAAAGAACTAGAACAAATAATTTGAAAATTTTTATAGAAATATAAAAGACCCCAAATAGCCAAAGCCATCTTAAGAACGAAGGACAAACGTGGAGACGTCACACTCCCTGATTTCAAACTATACGACAAAGCTACAGTAATCAAAACAGTATAGTACTGGCACAAAAACAGACACAACAATCAATGAAACAGAACAGAGAGCCCAGAAATGATCCCACACTTATATGGTCAATCCAACTATGACAAAGGAGGCAAGAATATACAGTGGGGAAAAGACACCCTTTTCAATAAATGATGTTGGGAAAACTGGACAGCTACTCGCAAAAGAATCAAACTGGTCTACATTCTCACACCTTATACAAAATAAACTCAAAATGGATTGACAACTTAGACATAAGACCTGAAACCATGAAAGCCCTAGAAGAAACCATAGGCAGTACACTCTCTGACGTCAGTGTCAGCAATATTTTTTTTGGATATGTCTCCTCAAGCAAGGGAAACAGAAGCAAAAATAAACAAATGGGACTATACCAAACTAAAAAGCTTTTGCAGAGCAAAGGAAACCAGCAACAAAACAAAAAGGCCATCTACTGAATGGGAGAAGATATTTGCAAATGATACGTTCAATAATGGGTTAATATCCAAAATACACAAAAAATTCATACAACTCAACTTCAAAAAAACAAGCAACCTGATTAAAAAAGGGTAGAGAACTGGAAGAGACATTTTTCAAGGGAAGACACACAGATGGCCAACAAATACATGGAAAGATGCTCTACAACAGGGAAATGTAAATCAAAACCACAATGAGTTATTACCTCACACCTGTAAAAACAGCTATTATTAAAAAGACAACAAACAAGTGTTGTCAAGGATGCAGAGAAAAGAGAACCCTCGTACACTGCTGGTGGGAATGTAAATTGGTGCAGCCACTCCAGAAAACAGTATGGAGATGTCTCAAAAAATTAAAAACACAGCTACCATACAATCCAGCAATTCCATTTCTGGGTATTCTTCCAAAGAAAACAAAAACACTAATTTGAAAAGATATATGTGCTGCTACATTCATCACAGCATTATTCACAATAGCCAAGATATGGAAGTCACTTAAGTGCCCACTGATAGATGAATGGATAAAGGTGTGTGTGTGTGTGTGTGTGTGTGTGTGTGTGATGGAATATTACTCAGACATAAAAAAAGAATGAAATCTTGCCATTTGAAACAAGATGGAAAGAACTAGAGGGGATTATGTTAGGTGATATAAGGCAGACAGAGAAAGACAAATACCATACGATTTCATTTATATGTGGAATGTAAAAAACAAATGAACAAACATAATAGAAACAGACTCATCGATACAGAGAACAAACAGGTGGTTGCCAGGGGGAGGGTGGGGGGGGGGGGGGAATGAGTGAAATAGGTAAGGGAGATAAAGAGGTACAAACTTTCAGTTACAAAATAAATGAGACACGGGGATGAAATGTACACAGTGGGGAATATAGTCAATAATAATGTACTGTCTTTGTATGGTGACAGATGATGACAAGACTTATTGTGGAGATCATTTTGTAACATATAGAAATATCAAATCACTATGTTGTATACCAAGAACTAACATAGTGTTGCAGATCAATTACACTTCAAAACAAACTCACAGAAAAAGATCATATTTGTGGTTACCAGAGGTGGGGAGGGGGGAGGGGGAATTAGTGGAATGTGGTCAAAAGGAACATACTTCCAGTTAAAGGATAAATAAGTACTAGGAATGTAATGTACAAAATGATTAATATAATTAACAGTGCTGTATATAATATACGAAAGTTGTTAAGAGAGTAAATCCTAAGAGTTCTTATCTCACAGAAAACATTTTTCTCTTTTATTTTGTAACTATACAACATGATGTTCACTAACCTAACTGGGATAATCATTTCATGATGTATGTAAGTCAAATCATTATGCTATACACCTTAACTTATACAGTGCTGCATGTCAATTACATCTCAATAAAACTGGAAGAAAAAATTGATTACATTTTGCTGTAATTAAGAATACTAAAATGCTACTCTGTCAAATAAGATGTTGAATAATTAAAATTAAAACTAATGTTAAATCAAATCTATATTCATTATTGATCAAACTATACTACCTTGACTGATTTCAATTAACTATAGAATTTCAGCTTTCACAGTTGAACAGAGCCAATCAAAAAAAAAAAAAGACAAAAAAACAAAAAAAACAAATTCAACTGTGACTATATACAATTTCAAATAATGGGACAAGTCTGTATGCTGCAAATTGTACCATGAAACCTCAATGTATATGCCCAAAATAGAGACTGTGATAGTCCAACTACAACAGGAGCATCAACAAATTAGTGTGATTTGCTTCGTCATATGGCTATTACCTATAAAGCGGTTCTAAAAGGAAATCTAGCACCATCTCAATCACTCCAATATGAATACAAGAAAGAAATGTAGCCCTGCTAAAATGATACTGCTCATGGTAACAAAAAAAAAAAAAAAAAAAAAGCTATTATTTTAGGAAAAGTTAGAACTGGGCTCATTATTTTTTTTTTTTTTTTTTTTAATTTTTATTTATTTATGGCTGTGTTGGGTCTTCGCTTCTGTGCGAGGGCTTTCTCTAGTTGCGGCAAGTGGGGGCCACTCTTCATCGCGGTGCACGGGCCTCTCACTATAGCGGCCTCTCTTGTTGCGGAGCACAGGCTCCAGATGTGCAGGCTCAGCAATTGTGGCTCACGGGCCTAGTCGCTCCGCGGCATGTGGGATCTTCCCAGACCAGGGCTCGAACCCGTGTCCCCTGCATTGGCAGGCAGATTCTCAACCACTGCGCCACCAGGGAAGCCCTGGGCTCATTATTACTTAGGTTTTATAGTTATATATTCAGATGTTTAAAAACTGCTTTTAAAAATTTAAACTCATGGAATAAGCAAAACTTTGTTATCATGCATCTGAAACTCTAACCTAGTAAATCTAAATCTTTAGTGTTCATCAGAATCTAGTGCATTTGTTAGAAACACAAATTGCAGGCATTTCATGAATATTTATTGAATGAATGACAGCAAATCATCTTTAATGGTTCTCATTTAAATCCAAATGATATGCAATGCACCAATGATCCTAAAATCACCACCTATGTTAAAAAACAACAACAACATGAAAACCTTTGTGCCAAATGAAACATCTTTTTAAGAAGTGTCTCAACAGACATATAAAAAGCATGTGACAAACTCCAACATCCATTCACAATAAAAATTCTCTCAACAAACTTGGAAAATAAAGAAAATTCCTCAACCTGATAAAGGGCGCCTATAGAAAACCTACATCTAACACCATACTTAATGGTGAAAGACTGAATGTTTTCTCCTTAAGATCCTTAAAACAAGGAAAAAATGTACAATTTAGTCACTCCTAATCAAAACTGTATTGGAGTTTCCAGCCAGTGCAATCAGGCAAGAAACAAAAGGTATCCAGATTGGAAAGGAAGAAGTAAAACTGCTTTATTTGCAAATGCCATGATCCTAATATGTAGAAAATCCTAAGGAGTCTCCCCGCATCCCCCCACACAAAACCTATTAGAACTAATAAAGTTCAGTAAGGATGTAGAATACATCAGCAATATATGAAAATTAATGTAACTTTATATACAGTGAACAATCTGAAAATGAAATTAAGAACATAATTCCTTTCACATTAACATAAAAAAGCACTAAATATTCAGAAAAAAATTTAATAAAAGTACAATACTCATACACTGAAAATTACAAAACATTATTAATGTAAACTAAAGAAGATTTAAATAAATAGAGAAACATTCCATATTCACAGATTGGAAAAACCACCATGTATAGGTAGCAACTACGATTTTTCAACTTCTATTCAAAGATTTTACGTATTGGATTAAAGTAATTTATTAAAAATTTGTTCAATATACTCAACCATAAAGTGAAAATTATAACTTAAGAGTATGATATTTGGGAAACATATTTATATAACCATTTAAATAGTTTTTATAAGCTTTAACAAGCCATAACTCTTATGCAGTTTGCAGTGACTTCTTTATAGTTGAAGAGATAAACCCATCACACATCAGAGACAGAGCTCTGATAAGCTATTACTGTGGTAAACACATTTCCTTTCCCATAAAACTTCTCTGAAACCATATCTTAGTTGGGTGTCCACCCTGAAAAAAATAAATAAATAAAAGCAGAGAGGCTCTGGCTGAGGGTCAATGAGTTCCATCATATGTTCGTATACATCCTCCTGAACCAATCAACGCACAGGTCTTTAAGTAATCCTAGAGTATCAGAGATCATGTTTTGAATAGTGGTTCCCTAATGGTGACCTATCTGAATAAGATTCTCAGGTATTCAGTCTAATTCAAGCCTAAGAATCTTTATTTTTAACAAGCTCTCTATGTGATTCTTATATACAGATAGGCTTACAAATACAGGTGATCCAATTTATAAAGGAAAAGCACAGTTCTCAAAGTGAACCGAGTCCAAAATTTCAACATGGAATACTTTCCTCAGAGAGGATGAAATGGATGAAACAAGAACAAAATATCCCAAAAAAAGTATAGAAGACGAAATTAGGAGTACAGTCTTTACTGACTAAAGATCTTACATTTGGAAATAATAAATGTTTAATCATAATCAATCCCATGTTGTCTGAATAAATGATTATACATTATTGTGATAAAAATCTTTAACTGCCATTATAACACACACAAATAGACGCATACACTTTTAAAGAAAATGTAATGCCACAGAAAGCTATTCCAACCTGTATTTTCTAAAAGGAAAAAAAATAGAAATTGGAGTAACAAAGAGGATTATGTGTTTATGTGTGCATGCCCCTCAATTATGTTTATAAGAAGTTACATATGCACCTAGAAAAATTAGTAGAACATACCAAAATGTTAACAGCGGTAGATATGGAGCCTGAGTTTACAGATGAGGCTTATGTACATTGTTATCTATTTCTGTAGTTTTCAATGAAAATACATTACTTTTATATCTCCTTTATTGCCAAAGAGCAAGAATGTTATTTTTTTTTAAGGGCAACTATTGAAAAAGAAGTTCATATTCCAGAGTAGGCCATCTTAAATCTATAACAAAGTGAAATAGGATCTAAATAAATAAAATAGGAAAAACTGTGTCAGGCCACAAAGGAGTAACTGGTACACAATTTACTCTCCTGCTTTAAAAAACTGGAAAACTGGGGAAAAAATACATGCAGTAACAGTTTACAGACACTGGAACAACAATCAGTACAGGACTGTGATACCTGAGAGAAAGAAAACAAATGAGATGAACAATACCATCTTTCTGGCTTTCTGCCTGGAGGCAAATTTGAGAACCTGGCACACAATGGGGAAATTCAAGCAAACACAGCCATCTCACGGAACTGAAGAGATCAAGACTGGTTGAAGACATCAACACTGGTTTTCAGGGAGTCTAAAGCAGTTGGAATTTGCAAAACAGATCATCAGAAAGGAGGAAGCTAAGCAGAGAAAGAGCTCCAGAAATCTGTAGAGGGAGTGCCCTTGAGATTTTGGTCTGAATGTTAATCTACTTGATAACGTGAAACTCCACAAGGCCAAGAACTGTCAGGGAGGTGTTTAGATCTATATAGTCAGAGAAGAGAGACCTCAATGAACACCTGGAGTAATCAGTATACACTCCTAGACAGTCAAAGCCTTAGTAGTAAATCTAAGAAGAGGCTAGTGGAGACCCAACTGAAAAAAAGCCTAAAAAGAAGCCTTGAAAGTTATCAACCTTATTTGCAAAAGACCTAGCTGCCCACCAAAAAGTATGGACACTCTTTAGCGAAAACAATATGGAGCAACACTCAACAACATTCACAATGTCTGGTATACAGTGAAAAACACAAAGACATAGAAATCAGCAGAAAATTGTGACCCATTACAGGAGGAAAATCAGTCCGTGGGAGCATATATAGAAATATCAGATGACGGAATTAGCAGACAAAACTTTGAAACACTTTCATAAAATTATATATATGTTCAAGGATTTAAAGGAAAACATGAACATGACACAAACAGATGCACTAAAAATGTATCAAATGGAACTTACAGTGATGAAGAATGCAATATCTGAAATGAAAAATCCACTAGATGAGATTAACAGCAGATTAGACACCAATGAAATCTTATTCAGTGATAAAAAGAATGTGCCATCATGTGCCAAGCATGAAAAGACATGGAGAAACCTTAAATGCATATTATAATGTGAAAGAAACCAAACTTAAAAGGCTATATACCACGTAAGTTCAACTA
Organism: Balaenoptera ricei; assembly: GCF_028023285.1. Classification (NCBI taxonomy): domain Eukaryota; kingdom Metazoa; phylum Chordata; class Mammalia; order Artiodactyla; family Balaenopteridae; genus Balaenoptera; species Balaenoptera ricei. The sequence continues at coordinate 88,667,606 of NC_082642.1, read as the reverse complement.
TATGACATTCTGGAAAAGGCAAAACTATGGAGGCGGAAAAAGATCAATAGTTGCCAGGGGTGCACAGGGGGGAAGGAGAGATGAACAGGTGGAGCACTGGGGATTTTTAAGGAAATAAAACTATTCTGTATGATAATGTAATGGTAGATACATGTCATTATATATTTTCAAAACCCACAGAATATACAGCATACACAGTGAACCTTAATGTAAACAATGGACATTAGTTAATATTGTATCAATATTGGCTCATTAACTGGAACTCTGCATTTTCTCAATTTTTCTGTAAACCTGAAACTGCTCTAAAATATTAAGTCTATTAATCTGAAAAGAAAAAGATAATTTTCATTTAAAGAAAAAATAATAAATAGCTTATAGGGTTTATGATACATGTAGAAGATGTATGATAACAGCAGCACAAATAAAAGGAGGAGGAAATGGAAGTGCATTGTTGCAAGGTTTTAACATTATAAGTCAAGTGCTATAATATTTGAAGGTAAACTATGATAAAGATGCATATATTGTATATCTTAAGACTCTGGGGCCTGGAACAACAACTAAAACAATAAAGCAAAGAGGTATAGCTATTGTAATAAACCAATAGCTGAAGATAAAATGGAATCATAAAAGATACCCAATTACTACAAAGCAAGGTAGTAAAAGGAAAAAAAAAAAGAACAGATGGGACAAATATTAAACAAACAACAAGATGACAGATTTAAACCCAACTATATTGATAATTACATTAAATGTAAATTGTCTAAATGTGCCCATCAAATGGGGCATTCAAAGTCATGTGTCTGATCCCCAAATTATATTTTTAAAATATCAGACTGCCACAATTATAAATATTAGGTTTTTATTTACATATCACAAAATTTCTAATTCATTGAATAATTTTATTTTCCACATAGACTTGTAAACTAAACAAAGTAAACAATTAGAGTGATAAGCACTGAAAAGGAAACAGTGTGTGGTCAAGGGGGAACAGGGAAGATTTAAGTTAGTCAGAGAAGGCCTCTTTGAGATGTGTAATTTAGGCTGAACCCTAAAAGATTTGAAGAAGGTTGATATGTAAAAATCAAGAAGAGGGGCTTTCAGGCAGTAGGAGTACCTGATCCAAAGTATTGGAATTTTAGGATCTGAAAGAAGGCTAGTATAACTAGAGAAGACTCAACCAGGAGAAGAGTAGCTTAAATCAGAAAGGTGGCCAGAGTCTAGCTGAGGTAGAATCTAATATTCCAGAATGAGCATATTCTAAATGGATTTTATTCTAACTGGAACTGTGAGCCATTCAGAGGATTTTAAACAAGGAAGAGATGAGACTCTGATTTAGATATTTTTTTCCCATTCTGGTTTATGTGGAGAATAGGTTATATATCTAGGCAACAGAGGAAAGAGAGATCAACTACTAGGAACTTGGGTCCAAGTAAGAAATTACAATGAATTACAGAAGGATGCCAACAGTGTTGATAAGAAGAAGGGTTATGGTTCTATCTTGAAGATGCTGGAAGTTCTAGCCAGTGCAATAAGGCAAATGAAAGGAAATAAAGGCATAGAGATTAGAAAGGAAGAAATAAAAAACTCCCAATTTTCAGATGGTCTACACTAAAAAATCTCAAGGAACCTATAAAGAAACTCCTACAACTAATAAGTGAGTTCAGCAAGGTCACAGGGTACAAGATAAAAATACAAAAGTAAACCGTATTTATATACACTAGCAACAAACACATGAATATCAAAAGATCTGCCACGAAAAGCATGACTCATGAAAGGATGTATTAATACACTGGACTTCATCAAAATTAAAAACCTTTGCTCCATGAAAGACCCTAATAAAAGGATGAAAAGACAAGCTACAGACTGGAAGAAAATATCTGTACATGACATATCTGACAAAGGACTAGTATACTAGATTATGTAAAGAACTCTCAAAATTCAACAACAACAAAAGTCAATTAGAATATGGGCAAAAGACATGAACAGGTATACAAGAAGGATATACAGATGGCAAATAAGGACATGAAAAGATATTCAACATCATTAGCCATTAGGAAAATGTAAATTAAAACCACAATGAGATATCACTACATACCTATGAAAAGGGCTAAAATAAAAATTAGTGACAACACCAAATGTTGTCAAAGATGCAAAGAAATTGGATCAATCACACATTGCTGATGAGAATGTAAAAACGGTACCACCATTGTGGAAAGCAGTTTAGCAGTTTCTTAAAAAAATAAATATGCAACAACCATATGACCCAGCAATTTGCACTACTGGGTAATTTATCCCAGAGAAATGAATACTTATGTTCACACAAAAACTGTACACAAATGTTTAATAGCAGCTTTACTTGTAATAGTCAAAAACTGGAAAACCCAGATGTCCTTCAACAGGTGAATGGTTATCAGTCGTACAGCCATATCATGGGAATAGTACCCAGCAACAGCAAAAAACCAAATTACTGATATAAACAACAATCATTTTCTGGATGAATCTCCAGAAAATTACAAAGTTAAAAAAAAAAAAAACCAATCCCAAAAGGTTACATATTTATGATTCCATTTATATAGAATTCTTTAAATGACAAAATTACAGAAATGGAATATTGATTAGTAGTTCCTGTGAATTAAGAGGGTGTTGGGGTGGAAGGAAAGTAGGTGTGGCTAGAAAAAAGCAGTATAAGGGATCTCTGTGGTGATGGAAATGTTCTGGATCTTGACTATATTAATGTTAATATCCTGGTTAGTGACACTGTACTACAGTTACCTTTGGAGAAAATTGGGTAAAGGGCACATGAGATCTCTATACTATTTTTTACATACATACATGAATCTACAATTATCACAGAAAGCTTAATTTAAAAAAAAAGAAATTTCTGAACACAAATTAGTCTCAGGAATCCAAATTCCAAAGAGATGAACCTTTTCTAGAGAAGGCAGACACTTACCTAAACGGAGTATTTAGCAAGTTTTGACCCAGGTGGGCAAAGGACTGGGCGTGGTCTAGGTTAAGGAACTCTGCTGGGGTAAGCAGTGGAGTTTTTAATCACATGTGGGTTGGCATGTCAAGTTGGAATGTGGAGGAACCTAAAATGGACAGCCTGTTGTCCCCACACACTGGATCACCCTCATGGGACATTTACAGAGAGTACTGAAGTGTAGGAGACTGAGAATTGGGCTGGAAAAGCAGTGAAACATTTCTACAGTGTCACAGTTCTTAGGTCTTAAGTCCTACTGGTGGAAAGGGAAAGGCACAGAACTGATCTCATCCTTAGGATATTTGAAAATTGAAGTGAGCTGAAAGTAACTAATATAGCAACCTAGCTCTAAACAAACAACTCCTAATTGATTAGTTCATTCTAGCTTCTTACAAGGAAAATAACATTGGTTCAGTCTCAATAGTTCTTTCACACATTACTTAAAGCACACAACAAAAAAATTTCAAGATATGGGAAGAATCAGAAAAACATGAACAATGAGAGAACAAAAATCAAAAGTAGACCCATAGCAGAACCACAGAAGACACAGATGTCAGAACTAGAAGAAAAGGAGTTTAAAATGGCAACTTTAAATATACAAAATATATTAAATACAAATGATCCCACTGTTCTGCCAGGTCCTCCAACTTTCTCCAATCTCTCAGTCACAACAAAGACTACTAATTGAGGACAGCACTCTTTCCTTCAACCTGCTATTAGACTTCTTAGCAAAGACCTCTAAACACCCAACATCAACCAAAGTTGGCATCAGAAAAAAAAAAACCTATTTGATTTAATCAAAAGGTAGGTTGCCTTAGTCACAGGGTTCATGAAGAAATGTAAAGATGTCACTTTGTAATGGAGAGGTGGACAAGTCAAACTTAGTAAGTAGGTGAAAATGTGTCTTTGATTCCACCCTCCCACCTTGTCCTATTAAAAAAACACTTTCTGGTAAGGACTCTACAAGATGAATTTAAAACTCTAACTCCCAGGTATATATGCCCAAGAGTAATAAATGCTTATGTCCACAAAAGACTTCCACAAAAATGTTCAAAGCAGCTTTATTCATAACAGCCCCAAACTGGAAACAACCCAAATTCCAACAACAGCAGAATAAAGTTGTGGTGTAGTCATACAATGGAATACTACACATCAATAAAAAAGGGACAAACTACTGACACACAGAGACACACATGCTGAGTAAAAGAAACCGAAAGTGACCATATACACTGTATGACTACATTTGTAAGAAGTTCAAAGCTAATCTACAGTGATATAGGTCAGAAAAATGATAACTTCTGGGGAGGCCAAAATGTTTTAGGAAGAACAAAAGGGAGTATTCTGGAGTACTGAAAATGTTTTATATTTTTACATAGGTATTGGTCACAGTTATAAAAAGACACTGAAGTGCCTACATAGATTTGTGCATTTTACAAAAAGAAAGTCATAATGATAACGATGATAATGAGGTTGTGAAGCAGTATACTTGCTAATGTCTGATAAACAGGAATCTCTGGGAATTACTAGAAGATGTTAGCACACTACTGAACTGGGAAGAACAGTGTTGATGATGAAAGCATATTTTCCTTTATTGCATGTTAACTTTATTTAAACTACTCCTGGCATTTTGTTTGTATGTCCTTTATAAACGCCCATTCTGAATTATCTTTTTAGATACTTATCTTCGACACCAGACCCCAAGTTCATCTGGGGCAAGGGTCAGAAAACATTTTCTATAAAGGGCCAGATAGTAAATATTTTCAGCTTTGCAGGTCATATGGTCTCTGCTGCAACTACTCAAACTCTGCCACTGTAGCACGAAAGTAGCCATGACATTAAGTAAATGACTACGGTCTGATTTGGCTAACTGGCTGACCCGATCTAGAGCCAGAACTATACTAATCATCTTTGTTTTTCCATTTCTATCTTATCTACAGTAGATTACTTCATATACAATAGGTACTCAGTAAAACAAAGCTGAAGGTAATCTTAAAAGTTATCTCTTCTAATCCCTTCATTTTACAGTGAAAAACCTGAAATCCAGAGGTTAAAATTTTGGTCAACATCACCACTGTTTAGGCAGTGCTTCCTTTTAGTAAACATATGAAGATCTTACATCCCTATTTAATATTGATTAGAATTTCAAATCAATTACATAAGATATTAAAACAATTTTTACTTTAGAAAAATATCTTTACGTGTAGAACTTTTTAGTTTGCTTATAAGCTATCAATACAAGCTCTGAATCACACAACCATACAGAATCAATCAAGTGACCACTTAAAGCTCACCATGTAAAATAAGAAGCTAAGACTTTTGTTCCAAGATCCAAGTTTTTCTAAAAGCCAAATGATGACAATGAACATATTTAATGGGAGTTAGCACTGAGTAATAAACATAATTTAACAATTACATTATCAGAATAGTATTTTATATAGTTATACTCCAATCTAATAGTATACGCCAATCTAATACTTTAAAAAAAGTTATCCTAGTAGAGCTTACTGAACATTTTTACATGGCAGTAAAACAACTAGGCAACAGTAGAGGGCAGCATTTCTATATATTATTAAAATTCAACTTTCTAAAATCGAAAAAACCTGAAATCTCTGTACTAGGATTTTCTTTAAAGAGGTCTCACACGCCTTTCAAAGCTGCTGGCTAATATACAATTTTAATACAACCCAGCACAACTAAAAGTGTCCTGACGTATAAATACGAACATTTAAATCAAAGACATTTCTATTCATAATTCTCAAACTGATAAGCCAAAACAATTCAACATTTCTCTGGTGATTTATTACCTACCATTATCAGTTATCTACTTGAATAGTTGTTGAGTATCCACAGGAATCACAAGTAAATATCTTTTCCCACATATGGACAATCCTTTTTCTTTATCCATATAAGATGGTTACATACCAATCACCAAAAGAAGGATATACAGTCATAAACTTTTGGCAATCAGAGATTCAGGGAGCTGTCTCCAAAGACAGGCATTAGCATAACTCTAAAATCCAAAATAAAAGCAGCAAAAGAAGAGGTAGATAAAGCAGAAACAGGCATGTGTAAAAGTATCTTTAAATCTCATCCTTTTTCATTTTCCTTTTATTCCTAATGCCAGTTTGCCTTAATATACAGCTGTACCTAAACCATCCACCACCCTTAATAAAGAGAACCAGTACACTAGTCATAAAAGGCAGGGAACAAGAATTATAAAAGAGGGAACACCAACAGTGTAAAGGCAGAGAGAATGATTGAGAAAAGATTGTTCTGTCCAACCAGAAGGCTATATATTTTATTACTATTTAATAAAAATTATTAAAAATATCTGCTAACATTATTATTAAAGTCTTACTATGTGGTGGTCATCATTTCACACACTTGACAGTGTGTAATTATTAGCTCAATTAATCTTTAATAACCATGTAAAGTAGGTGCCATTATTTCCCCTATTTTAGAGATGAGGAAACAAAACACAGAAGGAATAAATGACTTGTCCAGGAATCAAGGGTTGAGACTAGAACCTCAAAGGTCTCCAGAGCTTGAGCTCTTAACTATTATTCTTTATTCTCTGCCCAGACTAAACTGCACAATTTCAGTTGAGTGACCGCTGCAGAATGCAGACTATAAGGAATTTTAATAAGTGAGAGAGTGACAAAATAAGAGAAACAGAAGCCTTAGTTATCCTCATTCATTTGAAAGTACAATTGTAAAAGGAAAAGCAGAAATAGATAGTACTTGAAAGCAACCTCTATTTTTCTAATGCAGTAGGTCCCAAATGAGGTAAACCCCAGGTGAACACTGACTGGATATTAAAAGTTAACAAAAAGTGAAACAGTCAAGAAACTCAATCATTATGGGTAAGATCAGAAGCTATAATGAACCTTTCCACATGTAAATGCAGAACCAGTTCAGTGAAAACACACTTAATATAAAATAGGGTACTTTAACTGGAAAAATAATCTGAAGGTAATTAAAGTTTAGAAATTGTGGCAATATTTATCAAAACATTAAAAATGTTCATACCGGGCTTCCCTGGTGGCGCAGTGGTTGAGAGTGCGTCTGCCAATGCAGGAGACATGGGTTCAAGCCCTGGCCTGGGAAGATCCCACGGGCTGCAGAGCAGCTAAGCCCATGCGCCACAACTATTGAGCCTGTGCTCTAGAGCCTGCAACCCACATCTGCTGAAGCTCACACGCCTAGAGCCCGTGCTCTGCAACAAGAGAAGCCACCGCAAAGAGAAGCCCGCGCACCACAGCGAAGAGTGACCCCCGCTCGCCGCAACTAGAGAAGGCCCGCGCGCAGCAACAAAGACGCCACGCAGCCATAAATAAATAATTAAATTAAATTTTTAAAAAATGTTCATACCTTCTATACTGAAATTCCTCACCTAAAGAATAATGGTTATGCTCAGAGACTAAGCATCAAGTACATCATTTTCAGAGGAAAAAAAATAGAAATAATCCAAATGTTGACTAAGTTATAAAACATCCAAATAGTGGAGTCATTTAAAATGCTATAAGGGGATAACGTGTAAGGATTTTCAAAACATATTAAATACAAATTATCTCCCTGCTCTGCCAAGGCCCTCACCATTCTCCAATCCCTCAGCCATGGCAAAGCCTGTGAACTGACAACAGCACTCTTCGCTCAACCTGTCAGAATTCTCAACACAGCCCTCTAGGCATCCAACACAGACCAGAAATAAACCGATTTCACTCAGTCAAAAGGCAACTTTAGTTGACTGGTAAACTTTGGCAAAACTTATTAAACAGGTAAAATGTGTCTTTGATTAAACAAAAATCAACTGGTAAGAACTCTTAAGAGACGAATTTAAAATCCTGTTCCCCAGGCTAGGGAATCTAAAAGACTACTGTCTACCCTTTGGTGGCAGTTTATACTATTAGTTGGGAAGGTATGTAAGAGAAAATTTTACCAAGCTCTCCTGCGCCTCTCCTTACTGGGCAAAAAAACTTTCCTTAAGCTCTACTCAGTCATCCCTTGGTATCCGAGGTGGGGACTGGTTCCAGGATCCCCATAGATACCAAATTCCACAGATGCTCAAGTCCCTTATATAAAATGATGTAGTACAGTCATTCCTCTGTATCCACAGATACAGAACCTGAGACTACGGAGGGCCAACTGTACTTATTTAGAGGTTGTTCCCAATACCGAAACACTTTCTCAGACTAGATAAGTTAATTGTAAAATCTATATGGATAAACAAACAAGAAAGAATCATTCTTTTATTTTAATAAAAAACTCAAAAACAGAGAAGCAAAGAGAAGGAATAATTATATTAGATGTTAAGGCATACTAAAAAGCTTCAGTAAGTAAAATGCCATCAAGTTGGTTCTTAAATGGACAAACCAATGAAACAGAATTCAGAATCAATGTCCAGAACAGACCTAAATACATATGGAAATTTATTTCTCAAAAAGTGGCATCTCAATCAAGTGGGGGTAAATATGAACTTTTTAATAAATGATGCTGGAACAAATGGGTAGCCATGTGGAAAAATATTACACCAGTTCCACAACTAACACTACAGATCAAGATAATCTTTAAATGGTCCTAAGACTTAAAAATGAAATCTTATATAAAGTACCAAAAGAACACTTGGGTGAATTTTTTATAACACCTGGGTGGAATTCCTTATAACTCTGGAATATGAATGTGGAAGGTCTTACTATGACCTCAAAATTCAGAAGAGAGAGAAGAGGGGAGGGGAGGGGAAAACTAATAATAACACCATGACAAAGTGTGGGGAAAGAATCTGCAACTCATCACGGACAAAGGCTAAGCTCCCTGTTATTATATAAAGAGCTCCTAGAAACTGAGAAGAAAAAGACCAACTCAGAAGGGAAAAAGTATGAAATATAATAAACCTTGCTTAAATATATGAGAAATGCAAATTAAAACTACATTTATATACCATTTCTCACCCAAGAAATTGGCAAAAATACAAAAATTTGAAAATACATTCTGTCGACAAAGTTGCAGGGAAACAATCACTCTCATACATTGCTGGTGGGAATGAAAAATGACACAACTCCAGTGGAGGAGAATCTGGCAATAGATACCTAAATTAAAGCACAATTTACTCTCTAAACCAGCAATCCTACATGATGCAGATATACATGCACAAATATAAAATGACACACATACAAAGTTTTTTCACTGAAAAAAATTGTTTATAATAAGTAAGAGGTTAGAAAGAACTTTAGTGCTTAGCAAAAATATATTTATAACTTTTGAAAATTTGGAATTTTTCATGATATTCAGTACGAGGTATGTATCCAACTTTCATCTTTCTCCAATTAGAACCAGCTGTTACAGGTCATTTATTTAAAAGACAATGTTTGGTTAAGGAAACTGATATCACACAACTAAATATTATATTTCTGAAAAATGAATGAGGAAAAAGTTATGTATACTAAAATGGAGAGCCCTTCAGGATATTATAAGTAAAACCAGCAAGGGACAAAAGATTATATAAATATAAAACACATTATCTGTTGTATAGGGAAAGGGAGAAATAAAACATTCTTAATTCCTGTATATGCATAAACACTGGAAAAAAAATAGAAACAAATAAAAATAGTTCCCTATGGGGACCAGGGTGAGAAGGGACAGAAGTGAGACATAACTATATAATTTTTTTAAATGATTTTTGATTCCTGAGTTTATTTTGAATAATATGTGAGTTTATTACCCACTCAAAAAAAATGTATAAAAAATTCAAGAATAAATAAGTGAATGGTTGGCTGGTGTATGGAAACGGTTGTTACAATCAATAATCTAAGTCTACTTAAATTAATTAAAATTTAGTTCCTCTGTCAAACTGGCCATGTTTTATGTGTCAGTGGATAGGACAGCACAGATACACAACATTTCCATCACTGCATCAAGTTCTACTGGACAGTACTTAACTTGTTAGTCAGCATTTTGCAGTCTAGAGATGGAAGTAAGCCCTGTAAAATGAAAAAGGATCTGACTCTCCCAAATTAAGTATAAGCAAGAAAAAAAATTATATATACAACCATTCAAAAAAAGGTAGTCAAATATTTAAGTGAATAGTAGACAAGTAAGTATCAAGACAAGATGATGTGGTCCAATATATACACTACCAAATGTAAAATAGCTAGTGGGAAGCAGCCACATAGCACAGGGAGATCAGCTCGGTGCTTTGTGACCACCTAGAAGGGTGGGATAGGGAGGGTGGGAGGGAGACGCAAGAGGGAGGAGATATGGGGATAGATGTGTATGTATAGCTGATTCACTTTGATATAAAGCAGAAACTAACACACCATTGCAAAGCAATTATACTCCAATAAAGATGTTAAAAAAAAAAAAAAAAGATGATGTGGTCCATCCCTACCATAAACTAAGAAAGAGGTGGAAAACACTGGGCCATTTTCTGGATCCTTTTGAATTCATAATAAATATAGAAAGATAAATAAATTTTAGTGACAATTTTCCAGGATGTCAACATACAACCATATTCAAAAGAGGGCTTAAAATGCATTACAAAGTAAAAATATTGATTTTTTTTTTAAGCCACAAGTTTGGAACATCTGTGCCAAAGCCTCATTCATTCAACAATTATTTACTGAGTATCCACTATATGTAGATACTCAGACACTTGGTCAGGCCTCGGGAATACCATGAGAATAAAAGTCTTATTTTATAAAGTTTATAGTCCAGTGGAAGAAACATACACTAATAAAGAATCGCACAAATACATGATACACTGTGTGCTAAAAGGAAAGTAAAGTATACTTATAGAAGTTATCAATAAAAGAACCTTATTTAATCTTGGGCCTCAAGGAAGGCTTCCCTGAGGAAATAATCTATAAACTGGAATCTGAAGGGTTAGTAAGATTTGGGGGCAAGGACTTGCAAACAAAGGAAATCATTATGCATGAAGATCTCAAAGAAGAAGGAACCACCTCACAAGAGCTGGGGGGAAAAAAAAAAGACCTGTTAATAAAAACAATGAAAACCTGGTCTGCAGCTCCTAAAACATTTGCATTGGCAGTCCCTTAATTGGAAGAGACTCCCCAAGACTGCACAGATTTCAAATATTGCCCTAACAGAATTTAACATGGATTCCAAGTTTTGGCAAACAAGTTGAATAACAAAAATAATAACAACTGGTACTGAGTGCAAGAGAATCTCCTGAAATATGAACATTCCTCTCCTCCTAATAAGCTTAATCAAGAACACACGAGAAATTTTTTTTCTTTTCAGGTCTTTCTCCTGCCACCTAAACTTCTGCTAAATGACCCTAAAATGAATAGAGAGAGAGAGAGAACATCCCTTTTCTACTTGATCAACAAACAGTATAACAAAAGATGGAGAAAGACATGATTCTACTGCAAGAAATTCCGATACGAAAGTTATGCAACTCCCTTTCTCAGAAGTTAATAGACAGATGGGAAACCTCTATACTAAAGAATATGAATGCCTTTAGCTGAAGCTGCACGGTGCTTATCACTAACAAAAGAAAACACACAGTATACAATACTCCCAAATCACTCTTGTTGGACTTGGTATACTTTGAGTTAATTTTCCCATAGTGATAATGAGTCTGACAAAACTACACATCTCTTCCTGGTCCTCTAACAATATTAATTCCACCTCAACTGACATACATTTACAAAGGAGCTAATTAAGAACAGAAGGATTTACAAACACAAAAACAAATATCTCTTAGACATTATGTGGAAAAGCACAAAATAAAATATTGTATCCAAGCTGATTAAATTACATAAAGATCTATGTATGTATACTAACAATAAAGAAATACTGCACAAGAGAAATGCTCACTAGGATCTTTTCCCCTGCAAAATACGTAAATTCAGAACAATTATTTTTAAAAATTCAGGCTGAAGAGGAAATACATTTTCATTTCCCACTAAGAGGCAAAACAAACATTACATGTGTTTAAAATGTATTAATCAAGAAAAGGAACTAGAGCTATTTATGACTGCATTAATACTACTGTAAATGGAGGCCAAAATTCGGCTGTTCAGCAACAGTGATGATTTAGTCATCATATCTCACAACCTAGTCATTTGCAAACATTTTAAAGTAAGTCTTCACTGTGAAGAACATATAGTTATGGGGTGAGGGGGGGAAGCCCAGAACACTAATCATCATTGCTTTAGCTCAACCCACATGCCTGTTCTTAAGGGTATCCATGGTAGCAGTGATGCAACATGCCTACCTAGCTCACCATGCCTACACAAGTGGGAGAGAGGGGAGGCGGATGATGAAAAAAATTTCACTTGGAAAGGTGTTTTAGTATTAACATGATAGAATTACATCAACTATATTGTCAGACTTTAAAAATATATATAAAACCATAAAGCTCTCTAAAGATCAGAAAAGCAAGAAAAGACTCAAGGGGGAGAAAACATTGCAGCACTTCAGTTGAAAAGAAAATTAAGATTTTTGCTCTTCCTGCTATAGCTATTGGTTAAATAGGTTCAAAGGGTTTATTTCTAATAATAAATGAAATCATTTTAATTTAGCTCTTTCAAAAGTAGCTACAAATAATATTTTAGGCTTCCTAATTTCCAACCTACATCTTTTCTATTTTTGCTGTAACAGTTACATAATAAAAACTTATTAAAACTTTAGATATTGATTCCACACAAATTTTTTTTTAACAATGGTAGCTCTCATTTGCTTAAAAAGGATCAAATACAAAATATTTTAATCTATCAAAAAGGACAGGGGAGAGAGAAGATAGATCATTTCAAATAACCTTGTTATAATATTAGAAATAAAAACTAAAGTGAATGAAGTGATAAAAGGTAAATCACAGAGAGAACCAACCACAGACAACCATGAAAAGAACTTAGAGAAGGGGGGGAAAAAAAAAAAACCAAACTAACTAGACTAAACCTGTGTCCCAGGCTTACTGCCCTTTAAACATTCTGTAAGAATATTTTGATAAGACAGTTTTACAGAGGTACATGGAAGACATCCCTGATAAATAGAATGGGACCAGATAATGGGTATGTTAGTATCTGATGAAAACTCTGTTTGAATTATAATTTTGAACAAAATGCAAACAAAACTAATTTAGATCAATTTTCTTGCTTTTCTTCTTGTGAAAAATAATTCACTACATAAAAATAGACTACTTTCAGAATTCACAAATTTACTGATTCTTTTATTACTGAACATAATTTAAAAATCTCAACAATTTTGTCTAACACTGTGTCATAAGTTTATAGAAATAAAACCCCCAAAATAAATTATTCCATATTTTACAAACCAATGTATAAATTTTAAGTGTAAGCATCTTGAATCTTACACAATCACACAATGTCCACAAACTGGTGCTCAGGAATAAAAGAAACCAAACTCAGAGCTTAAGTGAAGCATGTTGCACTTTGAGGATGAGCATAACAGACTTTAAAACAAATAACTTTAAGGAGTTCTTGCACAAGTTTAACCATTTTAAATCCAATCAACATCTTTCCAAAGGAAACACAATCAGAACTTTACTATTCTTCTTAAAAAAAAAATTAACTATATTTGCAATAAATAAATGGGAGAGTCCAGAAAATGTTCTTAAAATGAGTTATACTTTCAACCAGCATGACATATGGGGACAGAAAATAAAGTAGAGGGGGAGAACTTTGAGAATATATTTAGAAGATTTAAATATAATCAGGGCCCTATAAACCTTTGCTGTTGGGAGAAATGCTTCCTGTAAATCTCAGGGGAAAAAAATATCCGTTCAATATACTATTTTTAGCTATCTGAAACACATTTCAGAATATTACCTTTCCTAAAGGATATAAACTAAGCATCAAATGGATTCAAATATCTATTTTCAAATATATAACAATGGTTACACTTTATTTTTTAAATATATTATAAACAAAAAGGTCTCTCACACTCTGTCACTAACAAAGGTAGAAAGCATACTATATCTTACCTTTGTGGTTACAATGCACAGGCAATCCATTACTCTACCATTACAATATTTAATACATAAAGCAGTTTACTGCAAACTATTTTAAGTTGCCTATATGAATAAAAAGTAAAAATAAAGTTGTGAGATAAAACCACTGATGAAAAGTTATAACTGTGACAAGATCTCTCCAGGATCCATTCTTAGAGGTAGCAATTTTTCTACTACCTGAAATACAGGAAACCAGAATGTGTCACGTGCCCTACAATCTTCTTTATGTAATCTGTATCTGAAGAACTTGAAATTATCCCACAAAACACTGTGGAAGAGGTCAGGGTTTATTCCACAAGAGTTCACTGCTGCTTCAGATGCTGTTTCATTAATCCCTCTTTTAAAGATATGAGGTTGACAGGGAGTCATCTAATGAAACGTTCCACAAAGAGGTTTCCCCGATATAAATTTAAAACTCCTTCTCCTTGTTTGCTACAGTTTGGATATTCAAAAAAAAACTACCAAAAGAAAAAAAAATCACTAAAAAAAAAAAAAAAAATGCAAGCAAACATTTCTTCCACTAAACCATTTCAGCAACTGCAGCTTGCAAAGTAATGACTTTCTCAGACAGTAATGAATGGAATATTCCATGTGGTATTTTTGAGAAGGGGAGAGAGAAGAACAAAATGCAATAATTTAAAATATTATCTCTAAAACTTACCTTTTCTCCCTCTATTAAAAAATGGTAATAATAACATTTTACCAATTAAGTCAGATTTTAACTTTAGTGCCCTATTAAATATATTTCACTTAATCCCTTAAAACAAAGAACACCACCACAAAAAGATAACTGTAACTATGTACCATTTCAAACTCTTCAAGACTTCATTTTTAACCCAGAAGTAGCCTAACTTTGTGAATTCATGTCCTGTCCTCAAAATCATTGAAAATAGAGCTAGACAGGCTGACAGGACAAGGCATAGGGCTGCAACCGGCTTTCAGTCTCATAACCTTGCAGCCATGCTCCCCTGTAAAAATGTGTAATAAGGAAGAGCATTACCTGCAATTTCTGTCCACAAGGTTTCCTCATAGTCTACAGGTATTATAAACTGCCTCAAATTCAAACAAGTGAACTGTTCCCATTTTCTTCTCATACCTCACTCCTATTCCTAATGTTTCAAATGTCATGGACTGCATCAGCAACTTTAACACTAAACTGAGTTTCACTATAAAGGGTTATGCAAAGAGTTAATAGACGTATATCATTTAGTACGTCACATTATTATTATTATTATTACTATTTTTGATGAGCTATCAGGTGATAGCCTTTTGTCTCAAGTCTAATATATACCTAAGACAGATCCGGTGGGATCTTACCTTGAACAGAGTTTAATGGGAGTGTTGTAAGGATTAAATAAAAAATGCACAGCACTTAAAATAATGCCAACCTCGTTAAGTGCACAACACAAGCCAGTTACAGCTATATATCTATATACATACATATGTAGCTATAAGGCTTGAAGGGTGGGCAGAAGTAAATTTCATTATTGGTCAACATATCCTTTCTTCCATGCAGAACAGACAGCCTGGGAAATACATGCTCAGTTTGAGACTGAGAGTACCCCCTTCTTCCCACACACCCCAACCACTGTTTCCTCCCAACCTGAAAGAGTAAAGTCCACTCAAGGCTCATGATCCCTTAAATAAAGTTTATCATTTTTAGAAAGAATACTGAAAACAGTGTAGGTAATACCTAAGTACTGACTAGGCACTGCATTCTATGAGGGAAAATAAAGAGGTATGTGAAACTCTTTAGTTGGTTTCTCCCTTAGTGTTCTGTGTTTATGTGTAATTTTTATTATCTAAAATAGTCTACCCTAGAGAGAAGGCATTCCTAAGTTTGGCAGACCTCATAACACTGGAGATTGAAAATCACTATAGCAAGAGTCAGAAATAGTGTTTCAGCCCATTAACAGAGTTGAAACAGTTTAACTTTTAAGTAGTCATATTCTTAGGTGAATATAGATGAAATAATCAAATATCTACTTTAACCGGACTCAACATATAAATATTTAACAACATATTATTAAAATAATATATCTAAAATATTACTTTATTCTACTCACATTCAGAAAACAATTATAGTCAAACTTCATATTCACCTTAAATGTTAGGGTGGTCATTATAACTACAGCCACTTTTTGAATTAACTCGTATCTCAAACATCATTTTCATTTCCATCTAAGTTGTTTAGATGCTGTACTTTTTTTAATCCATGTATTAAAATATCACCTGAGTCCTTCCTCTCTCTCTTCTCCTTCTGGGACCCCTATAATGCAAATGTTGGTACATTTAATGTTGTCCCAGAGGTCTCTCAGGCTTTCAACAAAATACTAGAAAACAGAATCCAACAACACATTAAAAGGATCATACACCATGATGAAGTGGGATTTATCCCAGGGATGCAAGGATTCTTCAATATATGCAAATCAATCAATGTGATACACCATATTAACAAATTGAAGAATAAAAACCATATGATCATCTCAATAGATGCAGAAAAGTAGCTTTTGACAAAATTCAACACCCATTTATGATAAATACTCTAATGGGCACAGAGGGAACCTACCTCAACATAATAAAGACCATATATGACAAACCCACAGGAAATATAATTTTCAATGGTGAAAAACTGAAAGCATTTCTTCTAAGATCAGGAAGAAGACCAGGATGTCCACTCTTGTCACTATTATTCAACATAGTTTTGGAAGTACTAGCCACAACAATCAGAGAAGAAAAAGAAATAAAAGGAATACAAATTGGAAAAGAAGAAATAAAACTGTCATAGTTTGCAAATGGCATGATACTATACATAGATAATCCTAAAGATGCCACCAGAAAACTACTATAGCTAATCAATGAATTTGGTAAAGTTGCAGGATACGAAATTAATGCACAGAAATCTCTTGCATTCCTATACACTAAAAACGAAAGATCAGAAAGAGAAATTAAGCAAACAATCCAATTCACCATTGCAACAAAAAGAATAAAACACCTAGGAATAAACCTACCTAAGGAAAGGTAGGTTTTTGTACTCAGAAAGTTTCTGTACTCAGAAAACTACAAGACACTGATGAAAGAAATCAAAGATGACACAAAGAGATGGAGAGATATACCATGTTCGTGGATTGGAAGAATCAATATTGTGAAAATGACTAAACTACGCTACCTAAAGCAATCTACAGATTTAATGCAATCCCTATCAAATTACCAACGGCATTTTTTACACAACCAGAACAAGAAATCTTAAAATTTGTATGGAGACACAAAAGACCCTGACTAGCCAAAGCAATCTTGAGGGAAAAAAACAGAGCTGGAGGAATCAGACTCCCTGACTTCAGACTATACTACAAAGCTACAGTAATCAAGACAATATGGTTTTGGCTCAAAAACAGAAATATAGGTCAATGGAACAGGACAGAAGGCCCAGAGATAAACCCACACACCTATGGTCAACTAATCTATGACAAAGGAGGCAAGGATATACAATGGAAAAAAGACAGTTCTTCAATAAGTGGTGCTGGGAAAACTGGACAGCTACACGTAAAAGAATGAAATTAGAACACTCCCTAACACCATACACAAAAATAAACTCAAAATGGATTAAAGACCTAAATATAAGACCGGACACTATAAAACTCTTAGAGGAAAACATAGAAAGAACACTCTTTGACATAAATCACAGCAAGATCTTTTCGGACCCACCTCCTAGAGTAATGGAAATAAAAACAAAAATAAACAAATGGTACATAATGAAACAAAAGCTTTTGCACAGCAAAAGAAACCATAAACAAGATGAAAAGACAACCCTCAGAATGGGAGAAAATATTTGCAAATGACTCAATGGACAAAGGATTAATCTCCAAAATATATAAACAGCTCATGCAGCTCAATATTAAAAAAACAAACAACCCAACCAAAAAATGGGCAGAAGACCTAAACAGACATTTCTCCAAAGAAGACATACAGATGGCCAAGAAGCTCTTGAAAAGCTGCTCAACATCACTAATCATTAGAGAAATGCAAATCAAAACTCCAATGAGGTATCACCTCACACCAGTTAGAATGGGCATCATCAGAAAATCTACAAACAACAAATGCTGGAGAAGGAGCGGAGAACAGGGAACCCTCTTGCACTGCTGGTGGGAATGTAAATTGATACAGCCACTATGGAGAACAGTATGGAAGTTCCTTAAAAAACTAAAAATAGAATTATCATATGACCCAGCAATCCCACTACTGGGCATATACTCAGAGAAAACCATAATTTTAAAAGACACATGCACCCCAATGTTCATTGCAGCACTATTTACAATAGCCAGGTCACGGAAGCGACCTAAATGCCCATTGACAGACGAATGGATAAAGAAGATGTGGTACATATATACAATGGAATATCACTCAACCATAAAAAGGAATGAAATTGGGTCATTTGTAGAGACATGGATGGACCTAGAGACTGTCATACAGAGTGAAGTAAGTCAGAAAGAGAAAAACAAATATCGTATATTAACACATATATGTGGAATCTAGAAAAATGGTACAGATGAACCGGTTTGCAAGGCAGAAATAGAGACACAGACGTAGAGAACAAACATATGGACACCAAAGGGGGAAAAGAGGGGTGGGATGAATTGGGAGATTGGGATTGACATATATACACTAATATGGATAAAACAGATAACTAATAAGAACCTGCTGTATAAAAAATAAATAAAAATATTTACACACCCCTCCAAAAAATAAATAAAATAAAATAAAATATCACCTGACATTTTATCCCAAATCACTGCTAGTACCTATTCACATAATAGACAATTTTTCCCATTTGTTTTCTCAGTAATATATTATAATCTCTATAATATAATCACTTACTACGTTACTCTTTAGTATACTTTTTAATCCAATGCCTATAGTTTTTAAGGCCATACTCAGGAATGATTATTTAATCTGTGTCAAATTCTACACTCATGCGTCTTTTATAAACATCCAACCTGGCACTGATTAAGGACATATCAAGTCAATGTATTCTTCTCAAATAGTCATTTGCCGTGCAAAATAATTTATAAATTACTCTGTAATATGAGCAAGTTTAGAGTTCTCAAATATAAACCTTTTGGGATGGCGACACCTCACCTAATATTCAGGCACATAAGATATTTAACAGTATTTTAGAATATCTATGCCTTTCTATATACAGGCAGTTGTTTCCAACCATGATAGACTAATAGGGAACAGACTAACTCTCCCACTTTAAAACAACTAAAAAACTAGGACAAATAAGAAACAATGATTTTCAGATGTTGGACAAAGTCCCATAAATGCCCAGGAAACTGCCTGGAAAATCTTTCCACGCTGCAGCAGAGGGAGGGGGAAACTAAACAAAGTCCAGCAATCTAAGATAAGGAGACAGAGTTGAGAATTCAGGAAGGCCAAGGTGTCTAAGATTCACAGTTAAGAGTACCAGAGAGGAGAGGTGCATAGTGAGAGCTCCACAGATCTGCAGAGTTCCTCTTCAGTGTTCATTAGTTGTTTTTTTTTTTTAATTTTTATTGCAGTATAGTTGCTTTACAATGTTGTGTTAGTTTCTACTGTCCAGCAAAGTGAATCAGCTATACATATACATATATCCTCTTTTTTTTGGATTTCCTTCCCACTTAGGTCACCACAGAGCACTGAGCAGAGTTCCCTGTGCTATACAGTAGGTTCTCATTAGTTATCTATTTTATAAATAGTATCAGTAGTGTATATATGTCAACCCCAATCTCCCAATTCATCCCACTCCACCCCCTTCCCCCTTGGTATCCATACGTTTGTTCTCTAGTCTGTGTCTCTATTTCTGCTTTGTAAATAAGACTGTCTATACCAATTTTTTCAGATTCCACATATATGTGTTAATATACGATACTTGTTTTTCTCTTTCTGACTTACTTCATTCTGTATGACAGTCTCTAGGACCATCCATGCCTCTACAAGTGGCCCAATTTCATTCCTTTTTATGGCTGAGTAATATTCCATTGTATATAGGTACCACATCTTCTTTATCCATTCCTCTGCTGATGGACATTTAGATTGTTTCCATGTCTTGGCTATTGTAAATAGTGCTGCAATGAACACTGGGGTGTATGTGTCTTTTTAAATTATGGTTTTCTCTGTGTATATGCCCAGTAGTGGGATTGCTGGGTCGTATGGTAGTTCTATTTTTCGTTTTTTAAGGAACCTCCATACTGTTCTCCATAGTGGCTGTATCAATTTACATTCCCACCAACAGTGCAAGAGGGTTCCCTTTTCTCCACACCTGCTCCAGCATTTATTGTTTGTAGATTTTGTGATGATGGCCATTCTGACTGGTGTGAGGTGATATCTCATTGTAGTTTTAATTTGCATTTCTCTAATTATTCGTGATGTTGAGCATTTTTTCATGTGTTTGTTGGCCATCGAATATCTTCTTTGGAGAAGTGTCTATTTAGGTCTTCTACCCGTTTTTTGATTGGGTTGTTCCCTCAGAATGGGAAAAAATATTTGCAAATGAAGCAACTGACAAAGGATTAATCTCCAAAATATACAAATAGCTCATGGAGCTCAGAGTCTTCATTAGTTCTGATCAGTCATGCATATAAGGAAACTTGAGGCTGGGGAAAGAACCCTAGAAAGAAGCAGGTAGAACAATTCCCAGAACTCACACAGGGCCAAGAATAATGGAAAAACTCATAATATACAGGCTCTGGGTGGAGTACCCAGAAGAGTACTGGGACAAAATTAACCCTATACTGAAGGCTGCTTGGTCCCACTAAAAAAAGCTTTTTAAAAGCAAGTTTCAAAAGGATCATGCTGTTTCCAAGTAATTTAACTGCATCCCAAAACAAAGCTCAAGAATATTTAAAGCAATACAAAAATATTTAGGACCTGAAAAGGTAAAATTCATAATGTCTGCCAAATCTAATTAAAAAACTACCAGGTATGTAAAAAAGAGGTACATATAACCCAGAGAAGGGAAAAAACAATCAATAAAAAAACCCAGAACCACAGAAACAGACCCACAGACATAGAAAACAAACTTATGGTTACCAAAGGAGGAGGCAGTGGGGGAGGGACAAATTAGGGGTATGGGATTAACAGATACAAACTACTAAACATAAAATAGATGAGCAACAAGGACTAATCTGTATAGCACAGGACATTATACCCAATATTTTATAATAACCTATAATAAAATATAATCTGCAAAAAAACTGAATCACTATGCTGTACACCTGAAACACAATACTGTAAATCAACTATACTTCAATAAAAACAAACAAAAAAACCCACCCCAAAATGACAGATGATAGAAGTAGTACCCAAGGACATTTTAAAAATTGTTATAAATTTATCCCATATATTCATGAAAACAGAGGAAAGCATGAGCATGTTAATGAGACAGAAAATAAAAAAGGAACCACATCAAACTTCTAGAGATAAAAATTTAAATGTCTGAAAAGAAAAACTGATTAAATTAGATTAACAGTAGATTCAATACTTCAGAAAATTAATGAACTGAATCAACACAGCAGTAGAAACTGTCCAAAATATAACACATAGAGAAAAAAAGAAAAAAAATGAATCACATCAGTGAGCTATGGGACAAATTCAATCAACCCAATGAACATGTATTTAGAGTCCCGAAAAAAAAGGAGAGGGAACAGAAAAAATATTACTGAAATAATGGAGAAAAAAATTTCCGTATTTGGTGAAAACTATAAACCCACAGATCCAAGAAACTCAACAAATCCCAAAGGCATGAAGAAAATTGTAACAACGTAAAGTATATGGGAATGATAAGCACCAAACTCAGGACAGTGGTTAATTCTGGGGGATGAGGCAGAGAAGGAAATCAGGGTGGAAAATAAAGGATCTTCAACTATGTAACATTTTAAGTTACCTTAAGCTAGGTAATAGGTACATGGAGATTCAAAATATTCTCTTTGGTTTCTGTGTAACAAAGATCTTTTTTTTCTAATAATGCTTACACAAAAAGAAGACAATCCAACAAGACAGTTGCCAAGAAGACAAAAAAATTTCAAAAACAGAAAGCAGATTGTAGCAAACGACATGAAGAAAAATCAGGGAAGGTAAAGGGCTAAAATGACATGGAAAAGGGATTTATGTTCTTTATCCTTTGCTACATTGATATAAATTACTGAGTATGCAACATTTTAACATAAATAAAAACATTATTTTAAAAATCTACCATTTACTGAGCACTTAATATGTGTGTCAGACTCTGATGTAAGTTTTATATAAATTATCCCATTTCATACTTAAAGGCACCAAAGGAAGTGAGTTCTGTTTTCATCTCCACTTTACAGATGACGAAACTAAAAGAAGAGAAATTAAACGATCTGCCCTACATTATACAATGTAATGCAACAGACCTAAATACAGACATGGAAAGAAAATTACAGAATGATACATACATGGCTTTCATTTTAAATATATATATGAGCTAAACAATATATTCATTAACATATAGGATTAACTGAATAAACACATACCAAATGGTTAACGGTGGTTGTCTCAGTGAAAGAATATTTTAAAAAAGACTAACTTTCAACAATGTACATTTCTCTGTATATGTATGTTTTAAGATATGCCTGAATTATCTTTGTAATCAGAAACTTTTTTTCTTTTTAAGTAAATAACTGAAAAAGAGAGCAATTCCTGTGGAAAAGAAGCATCAGAAGCCAGGTTACAGTATGTTGGGAATGAGAAGGAAGGACAGAATAAATGTAAACTACTTTTTTCAAGAAGCTTAGCTAGGAAGAGAAGGAATACTATAGAGGTCCTACTGAGAAGAACTTTTTCCTGTTTGTCTGGTTTTCTTTTAATGGAATCTTTGAACATATTTATAGGATAAAGGGAAGAAGGGAACAAAGGTCCAAGAGAGAGGAAGAGGTTATAGATATTACATGAGGAGTGCAGAGAATGAGATTCCAAAGATAAAAGGATCAAGAGCACACCAGAAGCTGTTAATATTTATTTGAGACAGTGACTTTCACATAATTGAAAACATATTTTTCTATAAAGTTAGGAATTTTTGCAGTAAGTATGTATTACTTTGGTAATCCAAACAAAGAGGGAGGGTTTTTTTTTTAATTTCCATACATTTTACTGGGAAAAATTATATATGCATTCTATTCCAACTCAAGATCCCCATATTTTTCACATCTGAAGAAACAGAAGGGGGAGGGTTTAAGAGCATATGAGAAGATATCAATGCTCTAATACTGAAGATAGTAACAGATGCAGATATGGATATATAACAATCAAAATTATTTAAATGAGTTACTGAAAATGCCTTATAATCAAAACTCGTAAGTTAAGACTAATCGGGGATGCCTTCTTGCAGCACATAAATCTATAACCACTGTGGCATACTTAAGCTTTAACAGAGATTTTTATTTTCTTAGTAACTATAACATTTTGCCAAGTTTTCTCCTAGATTAACAGCTTGGCATAATATGGCAGTTGTTTCACTTTTCTCATAACATTCCATTGTATTTCACTTCCATTTCAAAGTTATTGATTTAGGGGTATGTCCTTCAGTTCTAGAACTGGCAACTACCATTTAAACGCTGCGATAAGACTGTCAGAGATATAAACATAAAAATATAAAAATTACATAATAGTGAATGTAAAATAACAGCATAGTAGTCATCAAAATCACTTGCAGAAACATTTAATGTACAACTCACTCAGTACACAGACCTGTCAGTTTTGGTCTTGATGAAATTTTTCAATTACAGGGTCTTTGCATAAGGGCTGTGCATTATTTCAAATTTCGTACATTTTATTTTCTTTGTAATACACCACTTAAAAACTGGAATTAAATGAGACAGCACTGTAAATCTGGTGGTACAGGGAGGGAGTTCAAACTAGTGTCTCTGGGATGTATTATCTGAGAGACAGAGACATTCTGTTAAGAGAAATAAACATTAGGGAGAAGGATGAAAACCTTGAGAACACTGATATAGGAAACAGGAAAAGGAACTGACCACATCAAAACTGTGAAAAATTATGAAGCTGTGCTATAAAATTTGGTCAGCTGTCTTCTAAAGTCCATAGTAAGAACTGAAGTGGAGATCTGCATTAGGGTTATAGAATTATAAGACAGATGGTACCAAAAGTACTGAATTTGAATATGGACTGATAATAGCACTGTGTAGATAATAGCATTGTATCAATTTTAAATTTTCTCAGTCTGATAATTGTATACTAGATGTTTTTAGAAATGTTCATATAAAATAAAATAAATTTTTTAAGGAAAATATCCTCGTTCATAGGAGATACGTGCTGAAGCATTTAAGGGTAAAGGATCGTGACGTCTGCAATTTGCTCTCAAATGGGTCAGCAAGAATAAAATTAAAAAGTGTGTGTGTATGTGTACAGAGAGCAAGCAAATGTGACAAAATGGCAATTTTACTATTCTTGTACGTTTTCTGTAGATAAACATTTTTTTCAAAATAACAAATTTTTTACAAGAGAGAAATTGAAAAAAGGTCCAAAATTACAGTAAAATATAAGTCCTATAAGAAAAGTACAAAGTGCTATAGGCATTCAGAAGGGATTCGTTTCGAAGGAAAGATGAGTGAAGACCTCACATGGAAGGTTTCTGAGCTGGGCCATGCAGGATAGGTAAAGTACAGACATTCCAGTTGGAATATATATACCAAACCATTTTCAGCAGCCACTGTTGCACAGAGGGATTTCACTTTCTTATGTTAAATATCTCCTTTTTTTCCCTACAAACTTGCCTGTTATGTTTCTATCTCTATTAAAATTACTAGCTCTTTCTCTTATTTTATTAACTTTATTGTGGCATTTTCATTCGTCTAGGTAACAAATCCAATTACCAAGAAAGTTATTAAATAAAGTTAAGACAGAAACATCTGCCTTTGAAGCCTGAAGTTTTGAGTTCTAATCTCAGGTTTTCTACATGATAATAACGTAAGTTTGGGCAGTCACAACATCCCTGAACTACAGTTTGCTGAATTCTAAAGTTAGTATCAGCTCCAAGTACTAAAGACCAAAATCCGGCTTACCTCATATATATTAGGAGACTATACCAAGAATCCATGGTCCTATAACATCTCAAAATAAAATAATGTGTGTGAAGGTGCCCTTTAAAACTATGCAATTTGAAAATAATAAAATTATTTTTATAATCCTTTCCTACGGAACACGTGAACATTTTTTAAGAAAGGAAGAACATAATGTATCAGTTTGAAAAATTAATACCATAAGCCATTATTCCTGGCTGATTCTAGTTCTGGGGCAGTGAAACTTCAAAATGAACTTGGGAAAACTGTGCCAGCATGCAAGGACATGCTGAAAGACTAATGAGCTCATGTCAAGAGGACATGGAGGGATCGCTTCAAGAGATTCCCCCAAATTTGGAGTAATCTGAGTATCCAAAGAATAATAACTGAAATGGATTGTAAACACTAAATAAATAAAATCCTTCAGTCCATAGTGACAGTTTTTTTTAAAGAGCAAGAAAAAGGGGGGAAACTTATCAGTCACTTTTGCAGGGGATTATCGCGCAAACAGAAAATATAAGCTTTACCCTATCTTTTTAGGAAAAACAAAGTTTCATCCCTAGCTGATGGAGATAAGTACTTTTTACAGAAGAATACCAACTAATAAATACAAATGGAATGACAAAATTAGAAGGGAAAATCAACATTTTGAAACCTCTAATGGAATAAGTGATTCAGGCAAGGATCATTAATGGGTTAATCAGGTAAATATTCACTCAATACAAGGTGCTAAAGTACTACCCCCATAGATACTTAATAACTACAAAGAGAAAAACATAACTATACAAGGAGGACTTGGAGGTCACCACCTTTAAGTAATCATACTTATCATCACACGCACAACAACCTGATATTGTGTGCTTCCTGCTGCGACGCAACATGAAGTGCCATATATCACTATGAAGTCTGCTTACCAAAAATGAGTCTAATCAACCTTGACATCTAACTTCCTGTTATCAGAAATATAAGACTTAGTGGAATGACTTAAACAACATGAACAGACTACTAAACAAATACACAATGGGTGTTATTCTATAAGACAACTGGCATGGTCTCTACAAAAAGTCAGTCATTTAAAGAGGGGAAAAAAAAAGATGGGGAGGCCATTCCTCTAGATTGTAAGAGAGTAAAGAAAATGAACCAGATTTGGTATGTGCCCTCCCGACTCATTCCAATGCCTGCCCCCAGATCTTCACATTTGCTTTCCACCCTGAGCAGCCCTAGCAACACCTTGTGCCTCTGGCCTGCTGTCCACATCTCATCCTCTCACCTCCTCACTTGGGGCTTTCCTGCAAACCACAAAACCAAATACCACATGCCCTGCACCCACAAATCCACAACCCTGAAGTACAGGGGAATTCTTGCTCACTAGAAGCCAGTAGATAAATCCTTGCCCTTTCCCTCCTTGGATGCAGTATATATGGCTTCTCATGGATGCAATACCCAGGATCCAGCAATCAGTCACACTTAGTGGCAGGAAGCATCCCTGTATTAGTTTTTCCTTATTTCCAGCTTATTCAACTTTTCCCTCACTTGTGCTCCCTAGCAGTGAATGAACTCCCTAAATAAAGTACGTAATAGCACATTAGCCCTCTGCCTCAAGTTCTGTTAATAGGGAAATCCAGATAATAGCAGAGACTTAACGTTCAAATGCAGTACATGAATCTTAACTGGATTCTGACTTTTAAAAGTCCTAAAAGATAGATCAGAAATGACTGTAAATATGGATTGGAGAGAAAATTTAGTAATTATTAACTTTCTTAGGTGTGATAATAGTTCTAAGGTTACACAGGAGAATGTCTGACTATTCTTACTCATAGGAGATACGTGCTGAAGTTTTTGCAGTTTAAGTGCATGATGTCTGCGCCTGATTTTCAAATAGTTTCCCCAAATACACATATAGAGAAAAGGCAAATACTATAAAATATTAGTAACTGTTGACTCTATATGGATGTTTGTTGGTCTATTCTTTCAATTTTACTGTACTTGGAAATGTTTTATAATACAAAGAAAAAAATATAATCACCTTTAGCCTATTTCTTAACTATAATATGGAAAGAACCACAGTTCTCACTTCATTCGAAAACCATTTGCTGAACAACTACTATGTGCAAGTACTAATATATTTCAGTAAATAAGACAGTCCCTAACTTCAGGTACTTACACTCAGGTAGAGAGACTAAAATACACACAAAATAATGTACATTCGAGCATTTAATTACGACAGTAATGAATACTATCAAGTAGAGGTAGAAAGTGCTGTAACAGGAGCTCTGGCAATCTGAGAGGTAAAGGAAGCCTTCTATCAGGAAGTGACCTTGTAGTGATCCTTGACTCTCTTGTAGTGATCTCTGACTCCTACAACCCATTTCCAAACTGTCCTCAAATCCTTGAGATCTACATTCAACATATCTCAAAATTCAACCATTTAGCACCTCCATTATCACACTTTGGTTCAAGCCTATGTCCATCCTTAACTGGATTACTGAAACAGATTCCTAACAGGTCTCCTGCTTCTACCCTTACTACAGTGTATTTTCCACAAAATAGCCTGAATGATCCTTTTAAAGGTTAGTTTAAATGATGTCACTCCTCTGCTCCAAAACTGCAAAAGTTTCACATGATCTGCCCCTGTCTTACCCTCTGACCTCATCTCCCATTACTCTCTCCCTTTCTCACTCTGCTCTAGCCATACTGGCCATCTTGCTATTTCTCATAAATTCTAGCCTTCTTCTTGCCTTAGTCTTTGCAGTAGTTATCCCCCAAACAGCTGCATCAACATACAATTCTCTGTACAAGTATCATTCAACAAGGCCCATCATAAATACCCTACTTAAAACTGCAAAGCACACCCCCCCATCTGGCATCCCTGCTCCCCTTAATCTGCTCTACCTCTTTTCCTCTCACATCACTTATCACCTTCTAACACACTAGATAAATGCATGATATACAATAGGTGCTCAGTATTTGACATTCAAAATAAAATGCTAAAAATGAGCAGGAGTTGGCAAAAGAAGAATGAGAATCTTCTCGCAGAGGGAACATTATGTGGGGACCCTGAGCTAAGAGGAACCAGTGACCAAAGAAGGAAAGCGCTCTAAAAGATGAGTGGAGAAACAGGCAGTGGCCAAATAACTTAGGATTTCTGAGTCTCATGAGGAATTTCCTACTTCATTCTGAGAGGAATGGAAAACCAATGAAAGGTAATAACATAATTTGCATTTTATAAAGATAATCTTGGAAGCAAACTGGCCATAAATTCAAAAGGGGAAAGTGCGAATGCAGACGGGCCAAGAATCTAGGCAAAAAATCAGGGTGGTTTAGACCAGAGTGGCAAGAATGGAGACACACTGGAATGCTGATTCATGTGAAATTTTGCAAATTGCAGCACAAATTAGATGTAAACGTGAAAAGCAAAATAAAAGCTTCTGACAAATAATGTAGTAGAGTATCTTTATCACCCAGGAGTTGGAAAACACTTCAATAGGCACAAAAAGCATTAAACATAAGTTGGACTATATTAAATTTAATAAATCTTGATCATTAAAAGACTTCACTAAGAAAAGCATGCTTCAGAGTGGGAGAAAATATACATTACACATATACCTGACAAAAGAATCATATCCAGGGGGATTAACCAAGATGGCGGAGTAGAAGGACGTGCTCTCACTCCCTCTTGTGAGAGCACCAGAATCACAACTCTCTGCTGGACAATCATTGACAGGAAGACCCTGGACTTCATCAAGGAGGATACCCCACGTCCAAGGACAGAGGAGAAGCCACAGTGAGATGGTAGGAGGGGCGCAATCAGAGTAAAATCTGATCCCATAACTGCTGGGTGGGTGACTCACAGACCGGCAAACACTTATACCACAGAAGTCCACCCACTGGAGTGAAGGTTCTGAGCCCCACGTCAGGCTGCCCAACCTGGGGGTCCGGCAACGCGAGGAGGAATTCCTAGAGAATCAGACTTTGAAGCCTAGTGGGAATTGATTGCAGGACTTCAACAGGACTGGGGGAAACAGAGACCCCACTCTTGGAGGGCACACACAAAGTAGTGTG
Organism: Balaenoptera ricei; assembly: GCF_028023285.1. Taxonomy (NCBI): domain Eukaryota; kingdom Metazoa; phylum Chordata; class Mammalia; order Artiodactyla; family Balaenopteridae; genus Balaenoptera; species Balaenoptera ricei. The sequence goes on along the minus strand of NC_082642.1, from coordinate 88,638,493 downwards.
CGCATCGGGACCCAGGGGAAGGAGCAGTGACCCTGGGGGAGACTGAACCAGACCTACCTGCTGGTGTTGGGGGGTCTCCTGCAGACGGGGGGTGGCTCTGTTTCACTGTGGGGACAAGGACTCTAGCAGCAGAGATTCTGGGAAGTGCTCCTTGGCGTGAGCCCTCCCAGAGTCTGCCATTAACCCCACCAAAGAGCCCAGGTAGGCTCCAGTGTTGGGTTGCCTCAGGCAAAACAACCAACAGGGAGGGAACCCAGCCCCACCCATCAACAGTCAAGTGGAGTAAAGTTTTACTGAGCTCTGACCGCCACAGCAACAGTCAGCTCTACCCACCACCAGAGCCTCCCATCAAGCCTCTTAGATAGCCTCAACCACCAGAGGGCAGACAGCAGAAGCAAGAAAAACTACAATCCTGCAGCCTGTGGAACAAAAACCACAGTTACAGAAAGACAGACAAGATGAAAAGGCAGAGAGCTATGTACCAGATGAAGGAACAAGAAAAAACCCCAGAAAAACAACTAAATGAAGTGGAGATAGGCAACCTTCCAGAAAAAGAACTCAGAATAATGATAGTGAAGATGATCCAGGACCTCGGAATAAGAATGGAGGCAATGATTGAGAAGATGCAAGAAATGATTAACAAAGACCTAGAAGAATTAAAGAACAAACAAACAGAGATGACCAATACAATAACTGAAATGAAAACTACACTAGAAGGAATCAATAGCAGAATAACTGAGGCAGAAGAACGGATAAGTGACCTGGAAGACAGAATGGTGGAATTCACTGCTGCGGAACAGACTAAAGAAAAAAGAATGAAAAGAAATGAAGACAGCTTAAGAGACCTCTGGGACAACATTAAACGCAACAACATTCGCATTATAGGGGTCCCAGAAGGTGAAGAGAGAGAGAAAGGACCAGAGAAAATATTTGAAGAGATTATAGTCGAAAACTTCCCTAACATGGGAAAGGAAATAGCCACCCAAGTCCAGGAAGCGCAGAGAGTCCCATACAGGATAAACCCAAGGAGAAACACGCCGAGACACATAGTAATCAAAGTGGCAAAAATTAAAGACAAAGAAAAATTATTGAAAGCAGCAAGGGAAAAACGACAAATAACATACAAGGGAACTCCCATAAGGTTAACAGCTGATTTCTCAGCAGAAACTCTGCAAGCCAGAAGGGAGTGGCATGATATACTTAAAGTGATGAAAGGGAAGAACCTACAACCAAGATTACTCTACCCGGCAAGGATCTCATTTAGATTTGATGGAGAAATCAAAAGCTTTACAGACAAGCAAAAGCTAAGAGAATTCAGCACCACCAAACCAGCTCTACAACAAATGCTAAAGGAACTTCTCTAAGTGGGAAACACAAGAGAAGAAAAGGACCTACAAAAACAAACCCAAAACAATTAAGAAAATGGTCATAGGAACATACATATCGATAATTACCTTAAACGTGAATGGATTAAATGCCCCAACCAAAAGACATAGACTGGCTGAATGGATACAAAAACAAGACCCATATATATGCTGTCTACAAGAGACCCACTTTAGACCTAGGGACACATACAGACTGAAAGTGAGGGGATGGAAAAAGATATTCCACGCAAATGGAAATCAAAAGAAAGCTGGAGTAGCTATACTCATATCAGATAAAATAGACTTTAAAATAAAGAATGTTACAAGAGACAAGGAAGGACACTACACAATGATCAAGGGATCAATCCAAGAAGAAGATATAACAATTATAAATATATATGCACCCAACATAGGAGCACCTCAATACATAAGGCAACTGCTAACAGCTATAAAAGAGGAAATTGACAGTAACACAATCATAGTGGGGGACTTTAACACCTCACTTACACCAATGGACAGATCATCCAAAATGAAAATAAATAAGGAAACAGAAGCTTTAAATGACACAATAGACCAGATAGATTTAATTGATATATATAGGACATTCCATCCAAAAACAGCAGACTACACGTTCTTCTCAAGTGTGCACGGAACATTTTCCAGGATAGATCACATCTTGGGTCACAAATCAAGCCTCAGTAAATTTAAGAAAACTGAAATCATATCAAGCATCTTTTCGGACCACAACGCTATGAGATTAGAAATAAATTACAGGGAAAAAAACGGAAAAAAGACAAACACATGGAGGCTAAACAATACGTTACTAAATAACCAAGAGATCACTGAAGAAATCAAAGAGGAAATCAAAAAATACCTAGAGACAAATGACAATGAAAATACGACGACCCAAAACCTATGGGATGCAGCGAAAGCAGTTCTAAGAGGGAAGTTTATAGCTATACAAGCCTACCTAAAGAAACAAGAAAAACCTCAAATAAACAATCTAACCTTACACCTAAAGAAACTAGAGAAAGAAGAACAAACAAAACCCAAAGTTAGCAGAAGGAAAGAAATCATAAAGATCAGAGCAGAAATAAATGAAATAGAAACAAAGAAAACAATAGCAAAGATCAATAAAACTAAAAGTTGGTTCTTTGAGAAGATAAACAAAATTGATAAGCCATTAGCCAGACTCATCAAGAAAAAGAGGGAGAGGACTCAAATCAATAAAATCAGAAATGAAAAAGGAGAAGTTACAACAGACACCGCAGAAATACAAAGCATCCTAAGAGACTACTACAAGCAACTTTACGCCAATAAAATGGACAACCTGGAAGAAATGGACAAATTTTTAGAAAGGTATAACCTTCCAAGACTGAACCAGGAAGAAACAGAAAATATGAACAGACCAATCACAAGTAATGAAATTGAATCTGTGATTAAAAATCTTCCAACAAACAAAAGTCCAGGACCAGATGGCTTCACAGGTGAATTCTATCAAACATTTAGAGAAGAGCTAACACCTATCCTTCTCAAACTCTTCCAAAAAATTGCAGAGGAAGGAACACTCCCAAACTCATTCTATGAGGCCACCATCACCCTGATACCAAAACCAGACAAAGATACTACAAAAAAAGAAAATTACAGACCAATATCACTGATGAATATAGATGCAAAAATCCTCAACAAAATACTAGCAAACAGAATCCAACAACACATTAAAAGGATCATACACCACGATCAAGTGGGATTTATTCCAGGGATGCAAGGATTCTTCAATATACGCAAATCAATCAATGTGATACACCATATTACCAAATTGAAGAATAAAAACCGTATGATCATCTCAATAGATGCAGAAAAAGCTTTCGACAAAATTCAACACCCATTTATGATAAAAACTCTCCAGAAAGTGGGCATAGAGGGAACCTACCTCAACATAATAAAGGCCATATATGACAAACCCACAGCAAACATCATTCTCAATGGTGAAAAACTGAAAGCATTTCCTCTAAGATCAGGAACGAGACAAGGATGTCCACTCTCACCACTATTATTCAACATACTTCTGGAAGTCCTAGCCATGGCAATCAGAGAAGAAAAAGAAATAAAAGGAATACAAATTGGAAAAGAAGAAGTAAAACTGTCACTGTTTGCGGATGACATGATACTATACATAGAGAATCCTAAAACTGCCACCAGAAAACTGCTAGAGCTAATTAATGAATATGGTAAAGTTGCAGGATACAAAATTAATGCACAGAAATCTCTTGCATTCCTATACACTAATGATGAAAAATCTGAAAGAGAAATTATGGAAACACTCCCATTTACCATTGCAACAAAAAGAATAAAATACCTAGGAATAAACCTACCTAGGGAGACAAAAGACCTGTATGCAGAAAACTATAAGACACTGATGAAAGAAATTAAAGATGATACCAACAGATGGAGAGATATACCATGTTCTTGGATTGGAAGAATCAACATTGTGAAAATGAGTATACTACCCAAAGCAATCTACAGATTCAATGCAATCCCTATCAAATTACCAATGGCATTTTTTACGGAGCTAGAACAAATCATCTTAAAATTTGTATGGAGACACAAAAGACCCCGAATAGCCAAAGCAGTCTTGAGGCAAAAAAATGGAGCTGGAGGAATCAGACTCCCTGACTTCAGACTCTACTACAAAGCTACAGTAATCAAGACAATATGGTACTGGCACAAAAACAGAAACATAGATCAATGGAACAAGATAGAAAGCCCAGAGATTAACCCACGCACCTATGGTCAACTAATCTATGACAAAGGAGGCAAAGATATACAATGGAGAAAAGACAGTCTCTTCAATAAATGGTGCTGGGAAAACTGGATAGCTACATGTAAAAGAATGAAATTAGAATACTCCCTAACACCATACACAAAAATAAACTCAAAATGGATTAGAGACCTAAATATAAGACTGGACACTATAAAACTCTTAGAGGAAAACATAGGAAGAACACTCTTTGACATACATCACAGCAAGATCTTTTTTGATCCACCTCCTAGAGTAATGGAAATAAAAACAAAAATAAACAAATGGGACCTAATGAAACTTCAAAGCTTTTGCACAGCAAAGGAAACCATAAACAAGACGAAAAGACAACCCTCAGAATGGGAGAAAATATTTGCAAACGAATCCACGGACAAAGGATTAATCTCCAAAATATATAAACAGCTCATTCAGCTCAATATTAAAGAAACAAACACCCTAATCCAAAAATGGGCAGAAGACCTAAATAGACATTTCTCCAAAGAAGACATACAGGCAGCCACGAAGCACATGAAAAGATGCTCAACATCACTAATTATTAGAGAAATGCAAATCAAAACTACAATGAGGTATCACCTCACTCCTGTTAGAATGGGCATCATCAGAAAATCAACAAACAACAAATGCTGGAGAGGGTGTGGAGAAAAGGGAACCCTCTTGCACTGTTGGTGGGAATGTAAATTGATACAGCCACTATGGAGAACAATATGGAGGTTCCTTAAAAAACTAAAAATAGAATTACCATATGACCCAGCAATCCCACTACTGGGCATATACCCAGAGAAAACCATAATTCAAAAAGACACATGCACCCGAATGTTCATTGCAGCACTATTTACAATAGCCAGGTCATGGAAGCAACCTAAATGCCCATCAACAGACGAATGGATAAAGAAGTTGTGGTACATATATACAATGGAATATTACTCAGCCATAAAAAGGAACGAAATTGAGTCATTTGTTGAGACGTGGATGGATCTAGAGACTGTCATACAGAGTGAAGTAAGTCAGAAAGAGAAAAACAAATATCATATATTAATGCATGTATGTGGAACCTAGAAAAATGGTACAGATGAGCCAGTTTGCAGGGCAGAAGTTGAGACACAGATGTAGAGAATGGACATATGGACACCAAGGGGGGAAAACTGCGGTGGGGTGGGGATGGTGGTGTGCTGAATTGGGCGATTGGGATTGACATGTATACACTGATGTGTATAAAATTGATGCCTAATAAGAACCTGCAGTATAAAAAAACAAACAAAACAACTAATACTAAACTTTCATTGGGTTATTTGTATGGAAATATGTTAATAATAAATGTTTCAGACATTACATGAAATTTCTAAAAATCTTATATTTGTATTTGTATGGAAATATGTATGGAAATATGTTAATATAAATGTTTCAGACATTACATGAAATTTCTAAAAATCTTATATGTTCTGGTATAATGTTATAAGTAATAATCCTAGTTATTACTTTAAAATGTATATCTCAGAAATAACTAATTTTCTTGTCAACTGCATTATTATGAACTTTCATCAAATCTTTAACAGTGGTCATTTTTAAGTCTTTTGTCATTTACAGACAGTTCTGGGTGTACTCTGATGCTTTTGCAAATATGTTCCTATAAAAGGCTTTCATCTTCAAGAAATTCATGGAAAAGACTCTGACAAGTACAGGTTTCTGGTAACTGACTGTACTGCTGAACTGAATGAATAAGCATTTTCAGAACTCTAATGAAAAACTGATGAACTCATAAAAGTGCTAACAAAAGATCAAGATGAAAAAAAAAATTAATTACATGGGACTGAGTGAACTGATGAGGATGAGTATAATTTTTGTGACTTTCTGTCAGAATTAAAAAAAAAAATCCCACAAAGACTCAGAGGCAAAGAATATACAAATCAATTTTCACTGCAAAGTAAAGGAGCTGTTACAGTGGAGGATTACTGGACTGAATGTCAATATTATGACATAGTATGACTGTGTTTCATGTTTGGTAATTGCAATCATTGTTGCTTTTGTTGTGGTCATCCATGTACAATGCTTGGTGTCAGTCTACTTATCTCTTGTAAAAATAAAATACAGTGTGTGTGTGTGAAAAAAAATATGTAATGTACAGTACAGGGTATATAGTCAGTATATTGTAGCACCTTTTTTTGGAGTCTAGTCTATAAAAATATCTAATCACTATGTTGTATACCTGAAACTAATATAATATAGTAAGTCAATTGTATGTCATTAAAAAAGCCAAAAAATTAAATTTATATACAAATTCAAAGGAACTAGAATATCAAAAATGGTTTTGAATTAGAAAAAAAAAAAAAAAAAGAATCATATCCAGATAGAGACCTCCTACAAATCAATAAGATAGAAGATGTAAAGCAACAAAAAAAGTGTTAAAAACTTGGACACTTCAAAAAGATAGAAAATGAACAATAAACATATGAAAAGGTGTTTGTTAATTGTTAATCTTGTTAATGATAAGGAAAGTACAAATACAACAATATGAAGTACCAGTACACCTACAGTACACCTACTGGAATGGTTGAAATTATTAATAAAAAGACTGACAATAACAAGTGTTGACAATTATGCGAAACAAATGAAACTTGCACATACTGGTGGTAATTATAAAAACAGGCATAATCACTCCACAAAACAGTTTCCATTATGTTCTAAAACTAAATGTATCATTTTCATAATTGGGTATATACCCAACAGAAATGCATACACAGGTGCCCAAAAAACATACACACTCAGTTCTGCTATAATGTTCTGAAAATGCAAATTTGTTCCAACACAACTGATATATTAGGAAACAGTATGAACAAAGCACAAATTTCATGTTTGCTTATGCTCAATCTTGTCTGTGAGAAACACTAGGTAAGGGCAGAAAACTGAACCCAGAAGAAGTGAGCCACATAGGAATACATAAAATGCACATATTTCAGGCTTTAGTTTTGAGTGTTACGAGTCACACTCATCCATATCTGGTGTTATAACTTTTCATCCGCTTTCAGATAACTCTCCCTGCCAGCACTTCACAGTAACTCACAAGTTGCAACCCGCACACACACTCCCATAGCAAACAAGATTTTTTTCAACGTAAAATGTCATATTTATTGTAATGTTATGCATTTCTTAGTCACTTAATGTGTGAAACTGTGCTGCCATTTTATTAGGTTCTTACCTTTTTTAAATGTGGCACTCACCAAGTTTTAAGTTTTGAGTCCCCTATTTTCTCAAGACATAAGCCCTATGGTTTTTACTGCACACCTTTGCATAGTATGATGATTTTTAAGAACTTAAACATTATGCTATGGCAGAAATAACTGTAAAAGAATATTCAAAGCAGCACTAACCCAAAACTGGAAACAAGTCAAATATCCACCATCAATAGAATGGATAAATATAGTGTGGTGTATCATACAATGGAATACTATACAGCAGTAATAATGAAAAAACTTCAAATCATGGAAGAAATTCACAAGTGTAAGAAAAAAGCTAGACACAAGAAGCTAGAGTACATACTGTATGAATGTGTTAATATATAGTTTTAAAAGAGGCAAAACTAATCTATGGTGTTAGAAATCAGGATGGTCCTTTAAGGAAAAGGAATTAGGTAGTGAATAGGAAAGGTACAAGGGAGATTTTGGGGGTACTGGTATATTTCTTTTTTTAATTGAGATTTAATGGACATACCATAAAATTCACCAAATTTTAAAGTGTACAATTCAGTGGTCTTTAGTATATTCACAGAGTTGTGAACGATCATCTCTATCTAATTCCAGAATCCGTTAGCAATGATCAGTTGCAACGATCATCACTATCTAATTCCAGAATCCGTTAGCAGTCATTTCATTTTTTTCCCCTGGCCTGATGTATTCACAATGCAGTAATTCAGCAAGCTGTACATTTATAATTTGTGGACCTTTATATACGAATATTACAAAGAACTTCAATAAATTTTTTAAAGTTAGTATTTAGAGGACTTCAGATTAAACCTGGCAGGCTGAATATACACTTCCACTCTATTGTCTCCTAACTCTACTTAAATTAAAGCACATGGATTACTTTAAAGCATTAAATACAAGGTCAAAGAGAAGGGGAAAAGAGATATCCTCCCTATACCACTGAGTCAGATAATTTCCCTCCCATAAAGATGAACTCAGAAGGAGTTCCATCAGTCCCCATCTGATACAGGAGACCTAGAGATAGCAGGAACAACTGAAAACAAGAGTACATTACTGAAAGTGGGTATTCTTCTTAACCTACTTTAGGTTAATTAATACTTTCTTTTTCACAGAATCATACTACACCTTCTGATCTGCAACCTGCTTTCAATCATTTAATAACATATAGTAGATATAGAGACTATATTTTTATGCCTGCTATTTTATATTACATTAAGTGGCTGTATGATGTTTATCCAGTTTCTTACTGATAATCATTTAGATTGTTTTGTTTTTTATTAATATTACAAATAATACTGCAATGAGCAGGCATATATTTTTAAATATATATTAATAATTTTCGAGAGTACATCTGTGACATATACTGGATCAAAGGATATGAGTATATACCGTCAGGCTGTCTTTCAAAACTGCTACACCACTGTATTCTCCTACCAACAGAATAAGAGTTTCTGCTTCCTCACATTTAATTAATCTTTGACAATCAAGTTAGTTAAAAATATTCTGTCAATTTAATTTGCATTTTTTAAAGTTACATTGAACATCTCTTCATAGGCTTATTGGCCCATTTGTATTTCTTTTTCTCCAAACTGCCCATTCATGTCCTTTGGTCACTTCCCTATTGAATTTGGCTTTTTTCTTCTTATTGATCGGTAAGAGGTTTCTTGAGTTAAAAGGGTTAGAAATTAGTTCCTTTTCATAAATGTGACAAAATGTTTTCCCAGTGTAACATTTATTTGTTCACTGTATCTTTTAAGATACAGAAATTCTATAATCAAAGTTCAGACAATCAAACTTTGTAAAATCCACAAAGAAATTCTACAGTCAGTATTCTTAACCTTTTCTTTGAATTTTTCAAGGTTTTCTTTGTTGTGCTTAGAAAAGCTTTCCCTCTATCCAAAAAAGACTGAAAAGTTTATTTTTATGGTTTCATTTTTTTTTTAACCTTTTGATCCATTTGAAACGTACTGTATCATCAGGAATAGGATTGCCACAGACTAAATGTTTGTGTCCCCCTCCAAATTCACAGGTTGAAATTCTAACCCCCAACGTGACGGTATTGGAGTGGCCAAAAAGTTCCTTCGGTTTTAAGTAAAAATAAAAGACATATTTTTCATTTTCACCAAGAATTTTATTGAACAATGTACTCACTGTTTTGTTCCACTACCTTCTGCCATTTTTCAGGCAACTTCATAATTCCATCTTCCCAAAACTTTTTATCTTTTTGATCAAAGAACTCTTCCAGGTGCCTTTTACAGTCTTCCAGGGAACTGAAATTTTTTCCATTAAGAGAATTTTGTAAAGACCGAAATAAAAGGAAATCCGAAGGTGCAATGCCTGGTGAATACGGCAGATGAATCAGAACTTCCCAGCCAAGCTGTAACAGTTTTTGCCTGGTCATCAAAGAAATATGCGGTCTTGCGTCACCCTGATGGAAGATTATGCGTTTTCTGTTGACTAATTCTGGAAGCTTTTCATCGAGTGCTGCTTTCAGTTGGTCTAACTGGGAGCAGTACTTGTTGGAATTAAACGTTTGGTTTTCCGGAAGGACCTCATAATAGAGGACTCCCTTCCAATCCCACCATATACACAACATCACCTCCTCTGCACGAAGACCGGCCTTTGGTGTGGTTGGTGGTGGTTCATTTTGCTTGCCCCACCATCTCTTCCGTTCCACATTATTGTACAGTATCCACTTTTCATTGCCCGTCACAATTTGTTTTAAAAACGGAACATTTCGTTACGTTTAAATAGAGAATCACATGCAGGAACACTGTTAAGAAGGTTTTTTTCACTTAACTTACGTGCAACCCAAACATCAAAGCGATGAATATAACCAAGCTGGTGCAAATGATTTTCAACGCTTGATTTGGATAGTTTGAGTATGTCAGCTATCTCCCACGTGGTATAATGTTGATTGTTCTCACTTAATGTCTCAATTTGATGGCTATCAACTTCAAGTAGTCTACCCAACTGTGGAGAACTGTCCAGCGAGAAATCTCCAGCACAAAACTTTGCAAACCACTTTTGACACATTCGATTAGTCACAGCACCTTCTCCATACACTGCACAAATCTTTTTTTTGCATTTCAGTTGTGTTTTTACCTTTCTTGAAATAATAAAGCATAATATGCCAAAAATGTTGCTTTTTTCTTCTATCTTCAATATTAAAATGGCTACACAAAAATTCACCAATTCTGGTAAGTTTTTTTTTAAATGTACGCTGATATGACAGCTGTCACCATACAATCTAACAAAATTTTTTCAAATGAAGTTAAAGACAACTAAGCACTAATAGAGCCATCTTACAGAAAAAACCGAGTGAACTTTTTGGCCAACCTAATATTAGGAAATGGGGCCTTTGGGAGGTGATTAGGTCTTGAGAGTGGAGCTTTTGTGAATGGCATTAATGCCCTTATAAAAGAGACCCCAGAAAGCTTCCTCACACCGTCCTCAATGATAAGGACATAGCAAAAAGATGGCCATCAATGAACCAGGAAGTGAGATCTCACTAGACAGTGAATCTATCAGTGACCTGATCTTAGACTTCCCAGCCTCCAGAACTGTGAGGAATAAATCTGTGTTGTTTATAAGCCACTTAGTCTATGGTATTCTGTTATAGCAGCCCCAAAGAACTAAGATAGAATAGTGCATCCTTCTTTGTAGGAATTTCTCCTTAAATCAGACAATTTCTCCTACTCTTGCATTTTGCTTCCTTTCATATATTCTTCTTTACAATCTCTAAAAGTAATTGTTCTTATTTTAGAATAGATTTGTTTTTATAAAAATGACACATGCTCATTATTTTTAAAAAGTAACAGAAAAGTACTAAAAAAAAAAATCCCCATTACCCACAAACAATCATTAATATTAAGCAAACGTATGCAAACATCTCACTAGACATATGTTCAAAGTAAAAGAAAGACATACCAAAACCAAAAAAAGTTATAACTAAATGGAATACTAATTATGTCACTTTAAAAATAAATGGTATTAATTTTCATTTTACTACATCAGAAGAAACAGAAGAAACACACTCACAAGGCCACATATTAACTGACAAATGGGAATCTGGCAAGAGTTAGATCCGTTACCAACTGTTAAAAAAAAAAAAAAAGAGAAAGAAAAGTGGATAGATGCTTTACAAGACAAAGATTTTTACTTTAAGAGAATAAGAGAGGCAAGCCCTGGTGGAAATTGATCAATCTCAAATAATTTTTGCAAAAATAACTCTCTTTAAGATAGTCCTGCAAAAGTGAACACAGAGTGAAAGAGACAAGATCATGTTGCATGCAATTTTGTCAGAAAAAGATTATCTTACTTTTTAATCCAAAAATTAGTGCACAGTGTAATAATAATCTAATTTTTTTGTACAAGACAAAATATTTTCATGATTTTAATTTTTTTCAAGTTATAGTCCAATAAAAACTTTTTCTGCATTTGTTTTGAGTCAGTGGATTCTCTTCAACTGCAAAACACTTGAGGTGAATTAAATTATCCAACTCTCTTTTCAGTCCTAAACATTGTGCCCCTAAGAGTTTAAAGTAGGAATTGAAATGAGAGATCAAGTTAAAGGTCACTTATCCAAGTTTTCTGTCCAAATGAAGCATAAATGAATGGGTAATAGGGGAACATACTTTCCTTCTTTCCCTCAAAAGAAATCAAATCTCCAAATATTCCAAGCTTTTTTTTTAAGTCTTATGACTGTCATCCACCAGTGTGTTTCAAAACTATTTGCATTTTCAGACTAATATCTTCAGGGTATCCCGTCCTCTCTGAAAAACAGTACTTACCTTTAACTGACCTTAGCTCACAGGTTTTTCTCTTTTTACAAATCTAGGACTTGATGGATATATCCCCATGTTCCCCTTACTAAGTCCACCCATGAATGGGTACAGATTTCAAACATTACTACAGCATCTTCCATGCGCCAAGCCCTAAACAACATTTTGTAACCATACTCCCTTCTCCTCCACATTCCTAATTAATAAGATCTGATATTTCAGTCTGAAAGGTCTTATTCTCCTCTTAATTTTAGATACCTTTATTATGTCCATAATATACCTTTCAGGACATGCAGAAACCAGCAACGCAAAAAGCATTCTAGGTACCAGTGCCTCATGATTTTATAAAAGTTGAAATGTTTCCAATACCATTCTTAATGGAATTCAATGCACAGTTGATCTTTCAGACTGAAATCTATATGGAAATTAACTTGCAGCTTGCAGAACTGTCCACTTATTTAACCTTAATGAACATTTACTGGTTACACTGAGTAAGCCATTATCTAAACAATCACCTAAAAAAACAGACAAATCAACTTCAAGAACTCTATGCTTTATAATCATAGTTGAGCATCATAAATCAGACAATAGAAAAATAATTAAGTTATTAATAAGAAGCCAATTCTCTTAAAATTTAACATGTTTCTTAAAATTTTTTAACCTAGGACCACAATAAATGTGAAACAGAAACTGTATTACTGATTAACATTTTAAAAATCTATGTGAAATGGACTAACATAAGTGCAAATGATGTATCAATTAAAGGGAATGGAAATTGAAACTATCTAAGAGAAAATGATGATGAAAGTAAGAGAAGAGAAAAATAAAGATACATAGGCAATACAACACTACATTCTCTAACCAAAGAGAAAAATACAAGGACATACTACGATTAGTAAACAGAACTGTGAAATGGGTATTAAGATGCCTAAAATCCAAAGGTAAACTTGCCCAAATTAGCCAAATAAGCTGGGTCAAGTCATTCATTTTCTTCTGGATCTCAGTTTCCTCATCTTTAAGATGAAGGGGAGGGATCAGATGTTCTCTGATTCTTCCTGCTCTAAAATTCTATACTTCTATGCTATTTAATATAAGAGAAAACTGAGAATCTGTTTCATTACCAAAGGGCTGTCTGGTTGCTGCCTACCACTACTTTTCCCTGATTCAATTTTCCAGGCACTTCTCCAGCACTAAGATACTAGAATCAAAGTCAGTCAGACAACCACCTTCAAATGACTAATGTTCCTCAGACAGAATCCTCATTACAAAATGCTTCATATCTCTGTTATGTCATATCTACCAGCAACAGTAGATCACAACAAAAAAAGAACATTACTAAAACAGTTATGAAAATTCAAAGAAATAAGAGTTTTAGCTACAAAAAGAAATAGAGAAACCAATGCTGTCCTTAAGATTTCTTGATCAGTCTCTAGTGAGATTTAACAATGCAATCCTTCAAGCCAATAAACAGAGAATCCTTGGGGAAAATGTAGCAACTGCTTTCTGAGAAAAAATACCAGAGCAAAACCATCTTTTCAAAGTAGTTTCCATCTAATTATTGCACAGATAGAGCCTCACTAAGGTCTACCATGCAAAGTAATTTTTAATAAAGTAATATACTTTAAGTAATATTAATAAGCCTGAAGTATTAATACTAAGTAAGACTAAAGTAATACTTTAATAGTCAAGTATTTCAGACCTTGAACCATTCACAACATTTTAAGACAGGGGTACCAGAAATTCTGAGCTTTTCCTTCCAAAAGTATTTTCAATCCCATCCTTTTTATTCTATTATAAATGATACTTCCACAAAATATCCATTTTAATAAAATCAGAAAACTTAGTAGCCCCAATTAATCGATCACTGAAAAATGGCTTAAGGAAAAGTTTTTTTATCTTACCTCTACACTAGGGCTAAGGCTACTTGGTAGTGTTTCTGAAGTCACAGTAGTGCTTGGAAGGCTGGAAATTTCCCAAGTATTCACAGGCTGTATTGGTTCAGACTGCTTTGAACGATCTATACATTTTGGATTATCCAGTAAGGTCACTTCATAAAATTCTTGAATATCTAGATGTGAGGAAAGGAAAAGAAAAATTCAAAAGTATTTGTATTTTCTAATTAAACTATGCATTGCTGAAACAACGTAACTCAAAAGCAAAATTTTTACTCTAGATTAGTAAAATAAATCCAATCTTATAATGTACTTATACAGTGAATATTTTCTCATTTTATTATGTCACAGTCATATCAGAGCCTGCAGGGCACAGTGTAAAAGTCACAGGCTTTTTATACTTCGAAGTCAGTGCTGAGTTCAAATCCCTATTCCGTCATCAATTAGCTACATGTATAGGCAAGTTACTTAATCTCTGATAACTTGCCTCTTATCATTGTGAATTGTTTCAAGTATTCAGTGCAATACATGTAAAGTGCACACTGGCACACACTTGGCTCCTAACAGACAGTAGTTCATACCATTATTGTGAATTCTGCAGACATAAGTCATCACTGATATTTTATATTTTTTATCACCAATATCCAGGCTGGGAATGTAAACCCCTCAAGTGGTTTCAACTGCCCTTGTAACCAAAGTAAAACAAAAGAAGAATAATACATTAAAATAAAATCAAAGAACTAGGAAGTATTTTTTAGATAGCCTCAAACTTGAATATTTGAAATAGTAAGTTAAAACATTTTGTTATTTTAGAAATAATCAGTTAAAAGTATGACAAAACTCTAAAAGAAATGATAAATGTACTTATAGCAGCACAGGATAATTTGGAAGATCAAGTTACTCTGCTATCAGCTGGAATTATATGAACTTAGTATATTAACAGTGGTTATTCATGCTGCTCAGAAGCTCTGAGTGGTAGTTATATCATGTTTAAGTACACCACTACTAGTTTTTTATTCACCTCCTGGTATAATTTTGAGTTGGTTTTTTTAAAGGAGGGAAATTATTATTTAACAGTAAAGATGGGGTATTATCTTGTATAGAATCAAATAAAATAACTGTAAATAATATTTAGAAAGAATAACTTTTATTTCTTGTTTTCTCAATATGATGAAAAGATTAGTATCTCCCTTAAAAAACAACATCAGAAGATACTAGAGACAAAGTAACTCCCTTTTTAGTTTTGATAACCAGTGGAATTGTAGAACTTTCTAGATAAAGGGCTAATAAAAACTCAGGTCTGACAGTGAGAAAAGTATCGACCTACTTCACAGGATGTTAATATTGCTGCAGAAAATTGTATGTGAAAGCATTTTATAAACCATGAATCACTATATAAAACTGTTCACATAACCATCATGGAAAAAATTAAAAACTCAAATTCAGAGCATTAGCTACAAATGGTTCTTACCAAACAAAAATTGTTTAATCTGAACCTAAGTCTTTAGAACCAACTTCTAGTTCTGAGGGAATACAGGGGACAGAGGAACAAGTTAAATGACACCAGAAAAGCAATCAACAAAACTGATTCAGAGGGAGACATTCTACAAGACAACTGGCCTGGTATCTTTAGAAAGCAATGTCACGAAAGGGAAAATAAATTGTTTGAAAGTAAGAATTTCTGTATAAAGGAAACAAAAAAGACACACCAACTAACTGCAATGTCAGAGCCTTAACTGGTGTGTGTGTGTGTGTGTGTGTGTGTGTGTGTGTGTGTGTGTTTGGGGAAGGTTGGGGAGGGGGGATGAACTACAAAAGACATTGTGACAAGAACAGGGAAACTTAAATACAGACTATTTTCCAGAAAATATTAGGGAAAAAATTTTTTTTCTAGAAGATATATATGTGTGTGAGAGTATGTATATATTTATGTAGCAGGACATGTATTTCTATATATGTAAGAGGTATATTTTTTATATATGTAGGAGATGAATATTTGTAGATCTATCTACCTACCTGTCTATAGAGATCTCTTACCCCCCCAAAACAAACAAACAAAAAACAGAGCTCCTAGTACAGTATTATGCCCCCCCAAGAGCACTAAATGAGTGTTGATCAATTGGTTAGTTACCAGTCTCAATATGAATAGCCCACATCACTACATAAAATTTTTATTATATTTTCCAATACTGTAAGTCAAGTTTCAAACCTTAAATTTCTATGTGACCTTTCATTCTATAATTAACTAGCAGAAATACTGATATACTGTCCTTTAATAACATCGCTTAAAATTTTAGGCCAGTGCTGTCCAAACTAACTATCTGCAGTGATAAATGTTCTATAGCTATACTGTCCAATATGGTAGCCACTAGCTATATATGGCTCTTGAGAATTTAAAATGTGACTAGTGTGACTGAGGAACTGAACTTATAATTTTATTTAGTTTTAATTAATTTAGGTACCCACATATGGCTAATGGCTACGGTAGAGGACAACAGAGATCTAGACTAATATAATTCAGAGTAACACTTTACTATCTAGTATGGTCAAGTAATAAAGTGTTCCCTACACTTTATTATGAATTTTTCAAAAGCTCACTTGCAGCTTGCTACTATCAATTGAAATACCTCATTTCTAGGTCTTACATTAATCTATCGAACAGTCCTTTCTAACTTGCTGTATCTGAGCTCCTATGGACTAGAGAACCAAATATCCACATTATTAAGGATATCACATTTAAGAAAAAACAAGCTGAGTAAACACCCACTAGGATGGTTATTATCAACAAAACAGTAAATAACAAGTGTCGATAAGGATATGGAGAAATTAAACCCTCGTGCATTGCTGGTAGGAATATAAAATGATGCAGCCACTGTGGAAAACAGTATGGTGGTTTATCAAAATATTAAAACACAGACTCACCATTTGATCCAGCAATTCCACTTCTGGGTATATTCCCAAAAGAATTGAAAGTAAGGACTCAAATAGATATTTATATACCCATGTTCATAGCAGCATTATTCACAATATCCAAAAGGTGAAAACAACCCAAATGTTCATCAACAGATGAATGGTTAATAAACAAAATGTGGTATATACAAACAATGTAATATTATTCAGCCTTTAAAAGCAATGAAATTCTGATACAATCTACAACATGGATGCATGAATCTTGAAGACACGATGCTAAGTGGAGTAAGCCAAACACAAAAAGACAAATATTGTATGATTCCACTTATATGAGGTACCTAGAATAGTCAAATTCATAGAGACAGAAAGAGAAGTTATTCCCAGGGACTGGGATAAGGAGAGAATGGGGAGTTACTGTTTAATGGGTAAAGAAATTCAATTTGAGATGGTGAAAAAGTTCCAGAGATGAATAGTGGTGATAGCTACTGAACGTGAATGTACTTAATGCCACTGAACTGCACACTTCTTTTAAAAATGGTAAATTTTATGCTATATATATCTTATCACAATTTTTAAAAATGAGCTGAATTGAGAGTCTAGGGGAGTTTAAATGAGTAAAGTGCATGGGATACAATATGTGGGTTTTATAATATTTTAGCTATTTAGATATCTGTTTCTTACTATGGTCAGGATAACTGATATTGCCAGATAAGACCCAACTTAAAAAGAGATTAGTTACCATACTTGGCTAACTAAAACCATAAGCAAAAGTACTGAAATATTTGTTAACATATGTACAGTGTGGTGACATTTCTGATGACAGTCTGTCACAGTTATTATCACTTTCCTTAAAAAAATGTATTTATATACACACACACACACATCTTTAATCTTGACCCATATTCCATCTCGACTAACATTCCAAAGTTTATACACTTTATTTCATTTGTCCACATTTCTTCATCTTTAGGGTGTTCCGAGACAATGGAGGTGAGCAACATAATAACACTCCTTCAGAAACTATTTCTCAATTACAATTCCTTCAATTGTATCAGTGATGCTTTTTCAAAGGTGCACCCAATCAAAAAAGGCACCCTCTGGAAAAACTGCACACACAGACTGAGCTTTTCTTAGGAGCCCCAAGTATTAATATTTTATATTTCCCATGCAGTCCCTCTTTTTTATGATCAACATTTTATATGTCAGAAGAGAATTATTATCACTGATCATAACTATAAAGATTTAGAAAAAAAGGTTAGATTATCATTATGACAAGATTAGCATTTCTACAAAGTAACATTCTAGAATTCAAAATATTATCTTCTACTTTTTCTTTAGAGTTTTCTAAACTCAGGAGTATAACATGGAGTACCATAAGATATCTAGTCTAAAGTAAAACAGAAGTTACTACACAAATATAAGACAAAAACAAACATGGTAAATTCTAGTATAATCCCAATCTCTCCTATTTCCTAAAAGTCTATTCAACATGCCAATGTCTGAAAATTTAAGTTATTCTCAAAAGACCAACTTCATGAAAATAAAGAATTAAATTAATGAGCTTACTCTGAACACTTAAGACATTCAGCCAATAAATATTAATGGAGTGAGGGACTTCCCGGTGGCGCAGTGGTCAAGAATCCACCTGCCAATGCAGGGGACACGGTTCGATCCCTGGTCCAGGAAGATCCCACATGCCGCGGAGAGACTAAGCCCATGCGCCACAACTACTAAGCCTGTGCTCTAGAACCCACGAGCCGCAACTACTGAGCCCACGTGCCACAACTACTGAAGCCCACATACCTAGAGCCTGTGCTCTGCAACAAGGGAAGCCACCGCAATGAAAAGCCTGCGCACCCCAACGAAGAGTAGCCCCCGCTCGCTGAAACTAGAGAAAAGCTCACGAGCAGCAACAAAGACCCAACGCAGCCAAAAATAAATTAATTAATTTTAAAATATATATGTTAATGGAGTGAATACCTTCTGGAAGAGAAATAAGAGAATTAAAATATGAGATACAACCATAATGTCTTCGGGAGATTGAGATAACTGAGGAAAAAAATTATACAACACCTAAAGTTTTCCAATTTAAAGCACCTAAAAAGGCAGAATTCTATAAAAGTTTGATAGCTATATTTTAAATCATAGTAAATCAAAGTGTAAAGAAAATGAGAGAATGCAGTAGTAGTTAAAATGATTGCCATTAAATAGACAAGAGTGATCCCATACTCATCCAAAAATACATAAAGCTCACCCAGATATATACCAGACATATAATTAAAATGTCTGATACATTTTTATCACCCTGAAAAAAATTATTTACTTTGAAAATAATGATGCACTAAAGCAAGCAAGAAGAGAAAACAAGAAAATGCAGGAATGTTAAAACATGCGTTAGAGGGAAACTACCCTTTAGTTGACTCCCAGTTGAAAATATTAATTTTGTCGAGCCTACAGATGAGTATTATCACAGTCTATTCCTCATTTTCCATTTATAGTCTGCAAGTGCGTTCACTGTTTTGGACTAAATGGGGTCCCCACAAGTGCAGTTCCTGAACAAAGATCTAAATTATAAGGTCACAAAGCTATAACACGTACAATAGAAAAATTCTCAAAAATTAAACTTAAACACAACTAATTAGTCCAACAGAACTGAGGAGAATCATTCCTATCTATTACAAAAAATTTTTTATTTGAAAATCTCTAAGATTACATGTATTTCAGAAGTCTCCAAATCTAAGTAAAAATTTCTTTATTATTTTCTTGCTAAAATTCTAAGTTTGCAAACACTAGGAGTAAGGGAAGTACAGAATTCCAGAAATTCCCTCAAAGGAAGTTGAGAAAAAGTTTTCTAGCTTTTAGTGATAACTTACATCATCCTAAACAGAGAAACTCACAAACCATAAAACATTTCTCAAACTAAAGAAATAAGGCAGTACTAACTCAGGATCAGAATAGGAAGTCTAAACACAGGCTCAAGAATGTGTAATAATTTAATATAATATAGGTAATATCGCTAATCTATGAGTAAGTAATATTTTAGTTAACAGAAAAAATATTAAGAAAAGACCTTAACAGATACCTCAGCAAAGAAGATATACAGACAGCCAATAAGCATATGAAAAGACGCTCCACCATATATCATCAAGGAAATGCACATTAAAACAAAAAGATACCACTACACATCTATTAGAAAGGCCAAAATACAGAACACTGACAACAACAAATGCTGGCAAAAATATGAAACAATGGGAACTCTCACTCACTGCTGGTGGGGATGCAAAATGATACAGCCACTTTGGAAAGCTATTTGGTGGTTTCTTACAAAACTAAACATACTCTTATCATACAATCCAGCAATCATGTTCCTCAGTATTTACCCAAATGAGTTGAAAACTTATGTCCACACAAAAACCTGCACACAGATGTTTACAGCAGCTTTATTCATAACTGCCAAAAGTTGGAAGCAACCCAGATATTCTTCAATAGGTGAATGAATAAACTGCAGTACATCCAGACAACAGAATATTATTCACACTAAAAAACAAAAACAAAAGTTAAAGAAAAAACAAAAACTATGAAGCCATAAAAATATGTGGAGGAAACTTAAATGCATATTACTAAGTGAAAGAGGCCAACATGAAAAGGCTACATGCTGTGTGATTCCAACTATATGACATTCTGGAAAAGGCAGAACTATGGAGATAGTAAAAAGATTAGTGATTGCCAGGGGCTGGAGGTAGAAGAGACATGAATAGGCAGAGTACAAAGGATTTTTAGGGCAGTAAAACTACTCTGTATAGTGTGGTGGATATATACAAATATAAATCTATAACAGTAGACATATGTCATGATACATTTGTCCAAACCTATAGAATGTACAACCCCAAGAGTGAATACTAAGGTAAAACTATAGACTTTGGGTGATAATGATGTGCTCATGTAGGTTCATCAATTGTGACAAATGCACCAATCTGGTGGGAGATGCTGATAATAAGACAGTCTATGTATGTGTGGGGACAGGGGGTATATGGGAAATCTCTGTACCTTCCTCACAATTTTGCTGTGAATCTATAACTGCCCTAAAAAATAAAGTCTTTAAAAACTTAAACTGAAACAGATATGAGCTATCAAGTCATGAAAACACATGGAGAAATCTTAAATGCATATTGCTAAGTGAAAGAAACAATCTGAAAAGGCCACACACTTGTGATTCCAACTATATAACATTCTGGAAAAGGCAAAACTTTTGACAGAGACAATAAAAAGATCACTGGTTGCCAGGGAATCAGGAGGAGGGAGAAAGAGATGAACAGGTGGAGCAAGAGACAGCAGAAAGATCAGTGGTTGCCAGGGGTTTGGGGGTAGGGAGGGAAGAGATGAACATGTGGAACACAGATTTTTAGGGGAGTGTAACTATTCTGTATGATACTGTAATAGTGGATACATTTGTCAAAGCAACAAATGTGTATGTCAAGTTTATCGATGTATAATGCAAAGAGTGAACCCTACTGTAAACTATGGACTTTAGTTAATAACAATATATTAATACTGGCTTATCAACTGTAACAAATATACCACACTAACGAAGACGTCAATAAGAGGAGAAACGGGAGTGTGGGGTGGTAAGGATATGGGAACTCTCTGCTTTCCACCCAATTTTCTGTAAACATGAAACTGCTGAAAAAGTTAAAAGTCTAATAATTTTTTTAAATGTTTAAGGGAGCATAATAATGAATTTATATTATAAAAACAAGCAATCTCATACTGTATTTCAAAATAATTTCCAAATGTATTAAGGATTTAAACGTTAAAGAAAGAAGCCATGACAGAATTTGAATATAGTAAAGATTTTTATAATCTCAGGGATAGGAAAGGCTTTCTAAGCATAATACCAAGGGTAAAAGCACAACAAAATTGATAAATCTAACCATATATAAATGTTTTTTTAATTAAATTTTAAAAACAAATGACAAACAATGGAAGCTATTTGCAACTTGCAAGGCAGACAGAGTTGGTATCTCTAATGTAGATTTTATACCTCTAAGAAAAAAATGAAAAAAAGTGTTTGAGGATTAAAATATTTGACAAATTGAATCTAGTTTCCTAATATTTTTCTACCTATAACACTTACATAAATGGTGATTATTGATATTAGTGTTTCATTTTTATGTATTTTATTAATTTGTTTGTTATTAAACTCGTAAAACAAACAAACAAACAAAAAGTGGTTGGAGGGGCAAATAACATGAACAAATAATTCACAGGAATTAAAATAAACAACGATGTAAGAAAATTCTTACATCGTTGGCTATTTATTTATTCAAAGAAATATATAATAAAACATCAAAATGACTGAAGGTGTATTCCACGTATCAGAATAGAAAATATTAAAAAGATAGATAATACTCCGTAGTGCTTAAGGTATAGTAAATTAGTCATTCTTCCACATAATATCTAAAAAATTAAATTGATATAACATTTCTGACAGTAATTTTAAAAATTACATCAAAAGCCTTTTTAAATTGCACATCCCCTTTTACTAAGCAATTCAATTCTAGGAACTTACCCAGAGGATATAATCAAGGATGCAGAACAAAGAGGCATATACAAATGCAATGTTGTTTATAATTCAGAAAAATTATATACCTAAAATGCTCCTAGGAAATCATTAATAAAACTACTATTTTAACTATTTTACTATTTACTATTTATTTTTAACTATTTTTACTATTTTAACTACTATTTTAACTACTATTTTAACTATTAATAAATCTATACAGTGAAACACAGTCTTTAAATGGTACAAATCCATTGATACGGAAAGGTACATAATAATAAATTTTGTGGGATAAAAATAGTTAAAATGTATAGCACAGAGAAGTCACACTGTATACACTTAAGCAAATTCAACCATGGCACCTCTTTCCACCAAAAAAAGGGCAATTCTACCCATCAGTCCACCTAGTAAGTAAATGTCAGCAAATAAAAAATGAGAAGGGAGGAGACTGTTCCCTCAGGCAGTCTCCATTTTCATAGCATCTCTTTATATCTCACTGTGCTGAATGTGATTCTAGAATTATGTGCTTTTAATACAAGAGGTCACTTAAACACAAGCCAACTACTTCATCTGTTGATCAACTGAAGAAACAATGATTTCGGGACTTCCCTGGTGGTCCAGTGGTTAAGAATTCGCCTTCCCATGCAGGGGACGTGGGATGGATCCCTGGTCGGGGAGCTAAGATCCCACATGCGGCAGGGTAACTAAGCCCGCGCACCACAATTACCGCGCCCATGCGCCTCAACTAGAGAGAAGCCCGCACACCGCAAACGAAGGATCATGCCTGCCGCAACGAAGACCCGACGGCAGCCAAAAAAAGATTTTTCTTGGCTGAAACCAATGATTTCTTTCCACTACAGGGAAAAACAACTGTATTGTTGTTAATGACAGACAGTGTTAAACTCCTGAAGGATTTTTAAGGATAATTTTAATCTGATATTTTTCACTTTATACACTGATTTTAAGTATCAATTCCCACTGAATTGTAGAAACAATTATACTATGTTTTATTTATGTAGGGAGTTTGTTTTGCAAAATGAAAGTGTGTATATATACACAAGAATAGCATTCTAGAAGGATATTCACCCTATGGAAGTAGCAGGTGTTGGTGTGAGAATTTTCTTGCTTATAATATTTTATATAAAGTACATGTATCTGACCTTAAATGTTTATAAATTCCATTTTGGAGGGTTAGAGAGAAGGCAACTAGAAAGCTAAAAAACAATGAAATATAACCCTGCCATTTCAGAGGGAAAAATTTTATCAGTTAATTAACTAAAAGTACAATGTTTTTATAAACTAAAATACACAATTAGTCAAACCTACTGAGGCACAGATACTCTGCTTTCATCTAAACCAACATGCATTTAAAAAGCCATTTTGATTCCCAAAGAGAAAAATATATAAAATTTTAAAGTATGTATTATAATTTGTTGTTTCACACACTAGAAAGAGAAAAAATGTCAAGCCAGTATCCAAAATAAATTATTCCAACACTTTAAATACTATATGACTAACAGTCACACGGTATTCCTTAAAACAAGGTATGTATCAAAAGGAACCAGAGCTTCTCAAAGAAATGGTTGATCCTAAGGCTGGGGCAGGATATGTACAAGATGAACCTGGAACATCTTGTTATGCCAAAAAGTAAGAAAGTGCTAAAAAAAAAAAATGAGGGCATGTCATAAAGTCATAAGAGCAAGCTTGAGAAGCCTCCTACTAGGCAAATCTGAGACAATCTGAACACCAAAATCATTAAGGATGGTAATAAATTATCCACCTCTGAAAGAAATATGATAGCTAGCTAGCTAGCTAGGTAAGTAGATAGATAGATAAATGGGAGAGGAGTTCTCTTAATTACAGTAAAATGCCAAGTGTTAGCTGGAAACTGTAGAAAAGTGCTGCTGTTAAAAATATATATATAATTTTTCAACTGTCATTTTCAACATAGTAAAAACTGATTCAGGCAAGCATCATCAATGGATGCTAAGTCTAGATGGAAATTTTGCTAAAGAACAGGGTACATGCAAGGTGTTACTGTCTCCCCCACATATTGCTTATAAGTTGCAAAGGGGGAAAAAGTAACTACAGAGAAATCAGACAACACCTTAACTGGGTGATTAAAATTAACATTACAAATGAAGGGCAGAAGACATCATGTACCTCTGGATGTACAGAACCATATAGAATACATAACCTGAGTCTAATCACAAGCAAATATCAGACAAAACTAAAATGAGAAACATTATATATAAAAAAAATAAGAGCAGAGGGAAACTGTATTCTTCAAATACGTCAATGTCATAAAAGACAAAGGCTGTGGAAATGTGCCCAGATTAAAGAAGACTAAAGAGACTTAACAACTAAATGCAGTACCTGGATAGTGCACTGGAAAAATAATTTGAAAAGGAAAATTTTAGTAGGAAAAAATTTATCCCTACATAGATGAAATAGCTTAGACTAGAAGAAATATTTACAGATGCTTTTACAGCTCTGTGATTGCAAAGTTCTAAAGAGAATTCAACCAGATTCAGCATAATCAAAGCAGGAGTAAGTAAAACTATTAACAAATAAATAACAATCCAATTCAATCAAAACCACCAACAGAAAAGTTAATAAAATTTTCCTCCAATTCCATAATTTTTAGTCAACAGTCTGATCCATATCCTGTTATAAATGCTTTCCTTTCTCAAACCTAGCCTACAAAGTTACACACGCACACACACACACACACACACACACACATACACGCAGGTGCACAAAGTTACCAACAGACTAAAAAATAACATCAGTGGGACCAATAATAAACAAAAAAACTAAGGAACTTTGACATTTTACCATTATAGCTGGAAGTTTGTAAACTTTGATTACTAAGTAAATACACCTTTCAAAGTGTGTAAATTCCATCATTATAAACATCATTCCATCATTATAAACATTCTCCTTCAAAGTAAAAACTATTTTAAAAACCATGTTTTAAAAACACTGACCCCTGGGCTTCCCTGGTGGCGCAGTGGTTGAGAATCTGCCTGCCGATGCAGGGGACACAGGTTCGAGCCCTGGTCTGGGACGATCCCACATGCCGCGGAGCAACTGGGCCCGTGAGCCACAATTACTGAGCCTGCGCGTCTGGAGCCTGTGCTCCGCAGCAAGAGGCCGCGATGGTGAGAGGCCCGCGCACTGCGATGAAGAGTGGCCCCCACTCGCCGCAACTAGAGAAAGCCCGCGCACAGAAACGAAGACCCAACACAGCCACAAATAAATAAGTAAATAAATAAACAAATAAATAATCTTCTTAAAAAAAAAAAAACAAAAAAACACTGACCCTACAGATCAACATGTATGTTAAACATATTGTCAGTGTTCTTTATCACTATGTTTAAGTACAATGTTCTTATAAATTAAAATACACAATAGTCAAATCTACTCAGGCTTTCGTCTAAACCAACGTACATTTAAAAAGCCATTTCGATTCCCAAAGAGAAAAGTACATAAAATTTTAAAGTATGTATTATAATTTGCTTGTCTTATAATTTGTTGTTTCACACACTAGAAAGAGAATAAATGTCAGGCCAGTGTCCAAGATAAATTATTCCAACGCTTTAAATACTATATGACTAACAGTCATAGGATATTCATATTAAAATACTCAACTTATGATAAAGAACACCCTAATGGTTGAAGGTGAAAAGAGGCTCTGGACTCAGATTAGTTGAGTCCAATTCCTGGCTCCACAATTTTCTATGTGAGAGTCCTTGGGCAAGCTACATAATCTCTCATTTCCTTTTTTCTAATCTATAAAATAGTATAATCACCTCATAAGTGAATATATGCCTCATAGGATTATGATGACTAAACGAGATACTTTTATTAGCACAGAGAAAGTGTTCAATAAATGTTAGCCATTATTACTTCTTACATACTTAAAAAGGAGTCATACTCTCACATCCATTAGGATGGCTACTATCAAAAAAACTGAAAATAACAAGTGTTGGTAAGGCTGTGGAGAAATTGGAACCCTTTTGCACCACTGGTGGGATTATAAAATGGTGCAATCTCTACGGAAAACATTATGGTGGTTCTTTAAACATTTTACATGTAACTGTCACATGATCCCACAATCCCACTTCTGGGTGTACATTCAAAGGAACTGAAAGCAGGTTCTCAGAGATACTTGCACACTCACATTCACAGCCACACTGTTCACAATAGTCAAGAGGGGTAGAACGCAAATGTCTATCAACGGAGGAAAGGATAAACAAAAATTTGACACACACGCACATTTATATACATATACTCCAACACACAAGAATATAACTCAGCCTTAATAAGGAAGGGAGTCCTATCACATGCTACAACATGAATGAACCTTGAGGACATTATGCTAAGTAAATAAGCGAGTCACAAAAAGACAAATACTTTATGATTTCCCTTATATGAGGTATTTACAGTAGTCAAAATCATAGATACAGAAAGTAGAATGGTGGTTACCAAGGGCTGGAGGGAGGAGGAAAAGGGGAGTTGTTGTTTCATAGGTATCGAGTTTCAGTTTTGCAAGATGAAAAAGTTCTGAATTGTTTCACAACAATATGACTGTACTTAACACTACTGACTGGTACATTTAAAAATGGTTAAGATGATAGATTTTATGTTTTTTTTACAATTAAAACAAAAAAGAAGTCACACTTGAAACTCAGTATCTCCAAACTTAAAATGTCCTTCACCATGTTTACAAGGGCAAGTGAAACTGTTAGTTAATAAAGCAGCAATAAATGAATTAGAAGCTAAAAAATCTCAGAAATGGACAGTTTTATTACATAACCCACCTTCACTGTGAATATCTGCAGAAATAAAATAGTGCATTAAAATAAGCTTGCTATTTATCGCAGACAAAATATACAAATCAAATGACTCACTCACTAAAGTCTCTAAAGCCAGCCTGATCTTGAGACCAGGTTTTTCTCCTGTGCACAAGGAAAGTAGATGAATTCTCTTATCCCGTAAGTAAACCCAGGAGTCTAGACTGGTACGAAATCTTTGAGGACTACCGAGGTCCTCTCAGATCCCAGACAAACATAAGAATCAGAAATGACCTTAAACCACTACGGACCTGGAGAGCAGAGCTTTGACTGTTATCAAACCATATCCAGTCTATTTTACTCACAAAATTTTCAAATATAAGTACACAAAATAAGAATACAAAAATCAAATATATTTAGTTTTCAACCTGCTCTCACCTAAATCAGGGATTAAAATTAGGCAGACTTTATCTCCCATTTATACAAAAATAATCACCAGATGTTTTGGGAATAAATTTTAAACAAATGTATAGTTCATGGACTTTTTTTTAAGCTATAATTTAAATATTCACCTTTAAAGAAACAACTTAGCTGAAACTCAAAAGTTAATAAAAACTTTTCTGTTTTCAAAAATTTTTAAATCTTCAAGCCATTCTTCAAGGATACTACCAAGCATCAGGGCAAGAACAATGATTGCCGTATTTCACTGAATTGAGGATATTGATATGGAGGATATCAACTGTAAAATGCACCATTATTTCACATGCCACTAAGAATGTAAAACCATTGCCAATATATATCCGTTAAAAAATGTATCCCAAATTCAGAGATACCAAAATTTTTAAAAACTGGTATCTTAGAACAGATGTAGTGCAATATGTGCATGCTTGTTCCTCTGAATAACCCGAAGGTACCAGAAACCTAATCTTAATAATATATCAACTACGGGGGCGGGGTGGGAATCAACATTTCTATAACACCAAACCCCTAGGGCCTCACACGAAGTTTTTTTAAATGCATGAAAATAGCCGATACAAACTACCAATTCAAGAAATCAATCAATAAATAACCGCTGCAGAGTGCAAGTCCAAAGAAGTAACTAGATAATTCACTATAGCCTAAGGAAATGATTTCCAAACTCTAGAAGTCAAAAACCTAAGCACCATAGGACTTTCAAACAATTAGTGGTCAAGACCCCATGTCTCCTTTAATCCAATGGTCCACAGGTATCACCTTAGAGGATAGAGTGCTACCTACTAAAGGAAAACACAGTTAACACAGAATTTTTCAGTACACACTATGAACACAGTGGACTCTAGTTTAGCTTAGGGTAATTTACAGGATTAAAGTACATTACCACACTGTTTCAAAACCAATGGTACAGGTGCAAAACAAAAAAAATCTTACTGACCTAAAAATTTTCAAAAAAAGGAATAAAGATTAATACATTAACCCAACTTAAGCATGCACCAAAAAATGCATTTATTAATTTAGTAGTGTCAACAATTAATTCAATTACAGTATGGAAACACAAAAAATCTCTACTAAATTTACGCATTTCAAAATTCCTAAAATCTATTACTTTTCTTACACCAAAATCTGATCCCACATTCTATAAAATCTTAAAATATAAGTAAATCTAAATATCAAAGTAAATTCACAACCAATAAAGTTATACAGGACAAAGAAGATTCACAACTATAACTCACAATTAGAAAACTAACTCTATCAGAATTCAATTATGCATAAGAATAAATACATTCAAAATAGGCAAGGCAGAATACATTAAAAAAAAAAAAAAAACCCCTAAACATAGTAAATCTACCTCCAATCTATGGAGAAATCTAAGTGTAGGTTCTGTTTGGTTACCTCACTAACCATTTAATTTTCTTAAGTCGCAGACTCCACCCAGAGGACTCCATCTATGTCCAAATGTAAAAGAAGACATACAAGTCATACTATTTTTTTCTAAACAGTGACCCTACTAAATAAAACACTCCTAGGTTTAATGGTGATTTAGAAAACCAAACAACTAAAAATGATTTTTCCCTTCCTTTTTTGTTTTTTCAGAGGAATCCAATTTGGTCATCCATTTGGACCTTAAACCTCAGAGCTTAGAAATCCAAATGTAAAAAATGTCCATCAGTTTAAACAAAAAAGGCAAAATGTTGGTAATTTTTGAAGATGGGTGACAGATATATACTAGTTCATTATACTGTTCTCTCTTTTGTTGTATATATTTTCAAAAGTCTATAATAATAATAAATTTAAAAAAATTATTCAGATGTATTGAGTGATCTTCTTTAAAGTCTTCTTTAATTCTAAAACTAATTTAGTATAGTATCAATTTACCAATAAGTTATTTGACAGGATACATTAACTTGAAAGTAGCCCTCAAGCCACATCAGAAGTTACTCCATCAATAGACAGATATAAGGCTGTAACTACTTTGAAGTTACTGAGGAAAAAATTGTAATACAACGAAATATATGTCTTATTTTAATATGTTATATAGCCAATGACTAATAAAAACACATTTTATTCTTAGAATTGAAAGAGACAATTTTTCTAGTTCACTGGTTTGTATACTTTTCAAGGTACCTAGAGAAGAGGGCCAGACACAGAGCATCCTGTTTTAAATACTGGGGATTATGTACAAAATATAAGATTTTGCTTTAAAAAGGGGTCTAGCTACTTTTTAGAAAAAGGCTTAAAAACCACTGTTCCATTGCACCCACATGCTACAGATAATAGCGACTTAGAAAAGATTAAATGACTTGTACCATATCATTCAATCAATGGCACTGTCAGGAGTAGAATTCAGCACTCTTGACTATGTATGTGTTCAATTCTCCTTTAAAACAATGCACCACATCAAATTTAAGTTACAGTTAAGAATAAAATTGCTTCAATATTCTTGTCTGTAAAATAAGATTAGACAAGATCATCTGTAAAATCATTTTCCAGGTCTAAAATTCTGACTCCACGAATGCCAAGTTTAAACAGAGGTCTATATTAAGGGAATGAATGTTCTTAAACATAGCAGAACTCCTCAAACATTTTCAGGGATTCCAGAGAAATAGCAAGTCAAATACAGAAACAAGCTAACAGTTATTCAGTCATTACTTTTTGGATCCTGAAACATTTTTGCAACTTCTTCATCTTTTAACGTTAGGACGTTAAACTCTGTTATCAAAGACCACTGAAATAATCATACTGAAAGTTTTTTTGGTTATTAGATACTTTTGGAAAGAATACTGGCCTAAGTATCAAAATACACAACTCACTGGATGTTCAAGTTATTGAATGCCTCACAGAGAACCAAGTATATCACTCTCTGAAGTTTAAAATAAATGAACTCAGAGCAGCATTACGCCTAGCTGACACATAATGGTCACAAATAAAGTTTTAATTCCCACCTATTAAAGCCTGAAAGAGGTTGCTCTGAAATATGTTAATAACCCGTTCTATGGAACTTCTGAGCTGTCTGTCTTCTGTTTGGCTTAGTTTCGAACGATAACCTTCCAAAAGGTGCAATGCTCTCTGGGTATCTGAAAAGAAAAAAGAGTCTGATTAGGGACTTCCCTGGCGGCACAGTGGTTAAGAATCCGCCTGCCAATGCAGGGGACACGGGTTCGATCCCTGGTCCGGGAAGATCCCACATGCCACGGAGCAACTAAGCCCGTGCACACCACAACTACTGAGCCTGCGCTCTAGAGCCCACAAGCCACAACTAGTGAGCCTGTGTGCCACAACTACTTAAGCCCGCACGCCTAGAGCCCGTGCAACTCAACAAGAGAAGCCACCGCAATGAGAAGCCCGCACACCGCAATGAGTAGCCCCTGCTTGCTGCAACTAGAGAAAGCCCGCGCGCAGGAATTAATACCCAACCAGCCAAAAGAATAAAAAGTTTAAAACAAATTATACATTTACAAGAAAGTATTACAAACTAGCTATGCAGCAAATGATTCTGCAAGGCACCTAAACAATTCCCAACATTCTCCAAGTCAATCCATGCCACTATGTTCATGTACACATATATATATTCCCTAGAATGATCCAAAAAATGTTCAACGTGTTACAATAAAGGAAGAAGGTGAGCAGTTTGTAATAAATGTGTACTAGTGATCATCTGATCAAAGTATTAGTAACACTGTTTCAGCTGATCTGATATACAAAAGCAGAATATCTACAATTTGTCATTATAATTCAAATATTACGTGCTTCAAAACTACTAGTTCTTAACCAGTATCCCACATTCGCTCACAAAACTGTTTAGTAAGAACGATAAAATGAAATATTAAAACACCAATACAGAATTTTTAAGAAGACATTTCAGAGGGAAAATGTTAATTGCCTCTCCAGTCACTAGAGAGATGTCAAGGAAAAAAGCTTGACAAACATTTAGGTGTTTCCATCGTCTGAATGATGTGAGGCTTAGATTCCCTAAGTAGTAAGGCTAGGGCTGTGCTGTCTCATCAGAGTTACACAAACATCTTTAAAACATAGCAATCACAAAGCAGACATACAGAAAAGCTAAGAGACACCCAGAGAAGAGTTCCGACGTAAATTCTCACCTTGCTTCCGGACCGGCATTTTTCTCCAGAATCAGGAAGAGGGCACACACCTTTAAGAACACAAAACATAAAGGAAACATTTAAAAAATTTAGAAAAGAATAGAATCGAGGTTAAACTAGCATTTCCCCCTAACTCTCAAATCGAAAAACTCCTAGCCCTATTTGAAAAGCCCACCTGGCAAAGTTTTCCCAAGTGAAAGGAAGAGCCGCACAATCCAGCAGTGTCAATCCAGAAAGCTTTTACCTAAGGTTGGGTTCCCCTGCAAATGTAAGAGCAAACAGAAGCAAGATGCCACATTCTCCTCGAAAGCTGCCCCCTCTCCAAAGGGCACTAAATGCCTGGACATGGGGCCAGCCTCCCCCGGCAGAAGTATACATACCCCCCACCTGCTACTGGGGGGCTGAAGAGGCTCTCCGACCCTTGGCCCCTAAGCCAGCAGCGGCTGTAGCGCACTGGGAGAAGGGATCAGCTGGACTGATCACCCCGCCCTGCTCGGGCCCCCTCCTCTCGCTTGCCTGTCTCCTTGCTCGCTTCCTCCGAGCTACTCCAGCGAGGGCCGGACAGGGCAGCGGCCGCTCTCCGCGACGCCCTCGCGCCCCACATGCACACCTCCGCGGGCCCCCACACCTGCGGCGCGGCCACAAAGTTCCAGCGAGTGGCGTGCGCTCGGAGCTGGGGTGCACCCCGGGCGGTCTCGGGGCGGCTCCCCCGCCCTGCCCCGCTCCACGTCCCCCCGCCCCGCCCGGGGCTCGCGGAGCTGAGCAGAGGGGGGTGAGGGAACGGGGGAGGAGCTCCCCTCGGCGGCCGCACCCCCGTTGCCTCTTCCTCCTCCTCGGCCGCCGCCGCCGCCGCCGCCGCCGCCGCCGCCTCCACACTCGCCGCTGCCCGCTAGCCCGCTCGCCCTCTCCGCTCTTAGCCGCCCCTCCCCCGGAACCTCGCCTCCTTCCGCGCCCCCAACCGCTCTCCCCCCAAACTTTCCGCCAAGATGGCGGCCCTGGATCTGGACTGCCGCGCCCCCACGTGACCGCTTTCCCGGCGCTCGCAGCCAATGGGAAGTGAGGAGGCGGCTCGCGCCGAGCCCCGGGCTCCCAGCGCTGCTACCTTTGGTTGGGGGGGGAGGAAGGCCAGGAGGGGGCTGGGGAAGCGAAAGGGGACCCGGGGAGCATCTAAGTGCACCTCCTCGCTTAAAGGGGCGGCCACCGAAGTGGCTCTGAGGACAAAGGAGTTGACACACAGACTCTACAGGTGGCCCGGGGGGGCCCTGGAAGAGCCCGCCTTTACCTTGCCCTAGCCCACCGGTGTGTCCCGCGATTCTGAGCGAGTAACGCACCAGGCCAGGAAGGGTGAGGGTGTCGGAAGAGAGACGTGACTTCACCTACGCCAGATCCAGGACACACATTCCGAGACACCCTTTAACCTCACTAAACACGTGCCTGGCACCCCCGGGGGTGGACCCCCAACCTGGAAAAGTGTTCTCCGGGAGGAATCATCAGCACCACCCAAAATAGGGGGCGGGAAAGGGCGGAGCTTGGGAGGAGGGGAAAGGGAGGCGTTTGGGCGGGTGGGGGGGGAGGGGTGCCGTCTCTGCACTCTTACACTTTGTACTAATATTTTAAAAGTTACTATTAGCCCCTCAGTAAAAAGTTTTGGGGGGATTGAATTAAAGAAGGGTAGGTAAAATAGGGAGATTAGTTAATCTGATAAGAGTTTGAGGGTTTCACTAGAGAATTTTTTAAGTCTAAGTGATTAATTCCAAGTATGAATGCATTTAAGGATGGGAAGAGAAAATTGGTTCCCTCTTTTACTCACTCATTCATTCCCCCTTGCCTGCAACCCCTGCCCAGTCAACAGCTCCAGGTATTACCCAAGCTCTGGCTGCTCCTTTAAGAACTCACCTGTAGCTACCGCCTCCCAAGCCGCAAGTCAGCTGCCGCGGCTAGTTTAAGTTTCGTTTGCAACTGGAAGCGGGACTACTGGCCGGCCAGGACCCCGCTCTGGGTCTGAGCCTCCCAGGCTGTCGAAGGAGAATCGGGAAAAGCTCTCCAAGTCACTCCCAGGTCTTCGAGCCTCTTCTGTGTTGCAGGCACCTCACTGCTCTGAGGTCCAGAGAAGATTTGCCTAAGATCACCCAGAGTTAGTGACAGATCTGGAACCACGGTGATCATGTCTTTCAACACTGGAAGGCTCTTGCCAGTAAACCAGATAGCCTTTCACCGAGGCAGTATCCTTCCTTGGGCTAATGAAGGCAAGTCCGGGGAACCTTGTACTGTAATCGTAACAGTTGCTCAGAGGTATGCGGGTTTCACTTTTGGATAGCACCTTTGAATCCTAACTTGTTATGAGAACCCAGCGATTTAAGAGTTCATCTAGACCTACTGTCTCAGTTTAAGATAAAGAAACTGATGTCCAGAGAGGGGAAGCAACTTGCCCAAGGACACATATGCTAATCAGTGACAGCAGCCCAGAATTAACTCTCATAGCTCCAGTCCAAGGCTCCTTCCACTGTGATTTTGGACAACTTGACCGTAGTATGTTGCTGGTATATTGGTAGCAAATCTCTTTATGCTCTCCTGCCTCATGGGAGCTTGAGCAACAGTTAAAGCAGCATTTCAGAGAAGAAATGGGATGGAAAAGTGAAAGGAAGCTCTTAAAACCAAGGAGCTGAAATAGAAGGATTTTTAAAATAGTGAAATGGCGGATGGGGAGGGTTAATAGTGAAAATGGCTGATGGCATGCATGCTCTTATTATCAAGACTTCATTGAAGAACTGTGAATGAAATGGTTCCACTTAAGGGACCATTCTAAGAATGGAATCTCTGCAGAATTCAGAAGGAGGGAGGGATTTCACCTACCCCCTTAATTTCATCTATTGTTCATGTATGTTCACTTGCCAGGCAATGGGGATAGAAATAAAGATCTAAGCCCTGCTCTCAAGGACCCGCAGCCTAGTAACAAACGGATAAAGACCAACACAGGTTTTCTCAGGGGCCACTGAAAAGTCAAAACCAAAATTTGTGTGAGTTCTCAATGTCTTCCTAGTCCTCTCCTAAAAACAAAAAGGAGGGGGAGGAAGAAGAGGAGACAAGAGGGCACGAAGCCCTTCCTTCTTGTCATCTTCTAGCCCTATGTGGTCAGCAGTGTCCAAAATGGACATGAATGAATGAAGTTACTACCTGTTCCACCCTTGGGGGCCAGGACAAGTCCAGGCCTTGAATGAGAGGCCTTTACTCTTCATTCCTCCCTTCTATCCATCTGTATTAGTTACCTATAGCTGCATAACAAATTCCTCAAAGCTTAGTAGCTTGAAACTCAGTAGCATAGTAACTAAAACAGCAATAAACATTATCTCACATTTTCTGTGCATCAGAAATTCAGGAGGACTAGGCTTCCCTGGTGGCGCAGTGGTTGAGAATCTGCCTGCTAATGCAGGGGACACGGGTTCGAGCCCTGGTCTGGGAAGATCCCACATGCCACGGAGCAACTGGGCCCGTGAGCCACAACTACTGAGCCTGCGTGTCTGGAGCCTGTGCTCCGCAACAAGAGAGGCCGCGATAGTGAAGAGGTCCGCGCACCGCGATGAAGAGTGGCCCCCGCTTGCCGCAACTAGAGGAAGCCCTCGCACAGAAACAAAGACCCAACACAGCCAAAAATAAATATTAAAATAAATAAATAAAATATTTTTTTAAAAAAAGAAATTCAGGAGGACCTTAGCCGGATGGTTCTGGCTTGTAGTCTCAAGAGATTGTACTCAAGATGTCTACCAGGGCTGCAATCATCTGAAGGCTTAACTGGGATTAAAGGAGGCTCTTCCAATATGGCTCCCTCACAAGGCCTCTGATTGTTGGCAGGAGGCCTCAGTTTCTCACCAAGAAGTTCTGTCTGTAGGGCTGCTCCACTGGCTTCATGACATGGTGGATGACTTCCTCCAGAGCAAGTGTTCCGAGAGAGAAAGGCAACAGCCACAACATCTTTCCTGACCTAATCTCAGAAGTAACATTCCATCATTTCCACAAGCTCCTATTTGTTACTTAGATCAGCCTCAAGAGTATGAATACCAGGAGGTAAGAATCATTAGGGGCTGGCTACCACATCATCACAACACACAAAGCAATGACATCTGGATTTTTCCAAACAACTTTTATTTCCTTGAAGTTCTCCTTACTTTATGCAGGTAGCAGCTGCCATCAACTAAGACCCGATACAGGATCTGATTACCTTTCCAACCTCCTCATTAAAAAAAATAATAATAATGAAAAAAATGTGTGTAGCAATATACACTTTCCAGCTCCAAGTTAACTTTCCTTTCAAATAGCTTCAAAGCCTTAGGGAGTCAAAGGATACAGGGAAAGGCTCAAATCCCCCATTCTTCTATTGAGATGTCAGAGATTTGATTCTCAAAAAAATTGTTTCTCAGTTTTAAACTTTCCCTTCCCAATAATGCTTCTACCCAAGCCGCCCTTGTAGCTCCACATCTCTATCTTTGTCCTCTCCCCTACCCAGGTCCCCAGCCCATCTTCTGTAAAAGTACTCAGGTCCTGCCAGAATCTACTGCGTCTTTTGCTCTCACTCCGGCAAGTGGTAGTATGCTGCCGGTGCCACGGTAATCAATAAAAGGAAAGGACTTGATGCTGTCAAAACACTTATGCCAGCTTAGGCTGCAAGAAGAGGAACAATGTTGAGAATGATAAAAGTGACCATGCTGGTTTAGACCTCCAGGAAAAGCTCAGCAGGCATTTCCTGGCAGCACACTTTAAGAGGGATCTAGACAACCAGCATCTGGAAAGAAAAGAGTAACCAGAGCAATCAGGGATGTGAAACCTTACCCCAAGGGGAATGATTGTAGAATCTAGGGTCCATTTTTTCAGAAAAGAGAGGGCTTTAGGGAGCTTGACTTTAATCTTCGAACAAGCTTATTCTGTGTAGCCAGGGGACAGTACTAAAACTAATGGATGCAAGTTACAGGGCCACAAGAAGTTCTGCTTTAATGTAATTTGTCAGAACTGTCCAAAATTCTGAAGACCTGCCCCAAGGTGGTAGGAATTTCCCATCAAGAAGAGTCTTAAAGAATCCAACAAGGCTTCCTTGTCAGAGAGAGGTAGATACCCAGGACAGAGGATTGGACTAAGTGACCTTTGAGATGACAGTTCTAAGCGCTTGAAACTTCTGTCCCTGCTGTGGTATTAGTACCATTTTATCTACATCAAGAATCCATTCTACCCATTTTTAGTGGTACTGAGACTGACCTCCTTCTGCAAAGATAACTCTTACCAGAATAGAAGGTACAAGTTGAAATCAATTCCCTTTAAAATGTGGACAGTTGCCCACCTCCATGACAATTAGGCACTGAACTCATGCTTTTTAATGGATGATCCACCCTCAAATTTCTATATTATGCTGTAAAGCATTCTTAAGTGGGTATCGGACTCATAACTGCCTCCCATTTAAACTGGTATACTCTCATACTGCTCTAGCCCTTCATATAGTGTTAAAAGACAGATTTAACTCATTGCAGTCTCACAGCAACCTATGAGATAAATTTATTGGTTATGACCTCCCACTTTGCAGAGGAGGAAAAAGGAAATAAATAACCCAGTCTAGGACACCACAGCTAGCTGGTAATGGAGCTGGGACTGACTGTTAGTTCACTGTTTATTCCATTAAAATGTGTTGCATTTTCTCTACCTGACTCCCTTCTAAAACAACAAACAACAAACAAACAAACAAACAACTGTGTGTGCATTGGGGCAGGCAGCAGGTGTATGAGAGACAGATTGGAGATAGAAAGATAGAGAGATACTAAGAGAAAGACAGAGAAGAGAGACACAGAGAGATTCTGATAAAATGAAGCACAGGCGATAGGCTAGTCTGTTACCTATTTATCATATATTTGAATGCTTTTTAACAGTGGAGATAGTTTTGATGGAAATAGGAATGTCGCCTCTGACCACAAAGAAATAAATATCCACACCCTAATTATATGTTATGACTAAATAAGTTTTTTTTTAATGCAAAGGTGTTTATCTAAAACACTCTGTAGCTTCCTTCTTTCCTTCCTTTACCCTGACAAGTACCCTTGAGTATTAATTAATGAGAGGTTTCATAAGTGTATGGGACATCCGGCCTGGAAGGGCCCTTAGACACCATCTAGTGCCATCCTCTCATTTGACAGACAGAAATGCTCCCAGATGGTATCAGCACACAATTATCAAAAGGCTTTTCCCTGATAGCAGAATGCTACTGGCATTTCAGGAATAATCAGTCTTCCTCTGGGCGGGGAGAGGGAGTGGGAACTAGTAATATTTTCTAAAAATACATTTCTAAGTTGAACCAGATTTGCCTTTCTGCTTGTGAAGAACTTGGGGTATTGACAGAAACTCTAGGATCCCATATTGAAATTCTTAGGATTATACTCAAATCTCTGAGACAGCCTCCTCACCCCACTCCCTGCCAAAAGGATTACCAGTGTCTATTCAAAGAAGGCTCTGGGTAGGGCCCCCTGGTCAGATTAGCCTTTCATAGGAAACTTAGTTGGAATTTGAAGAAACACTACTAGAATTTTAGGAAATCATTTGTATTCCATTTCTGAGATGTGGCTTGGCAAATAGAATTCTGATAAGCAAAAGAATCCAAAAGATTCTTCATAATTGGACATGGATTGAGTCCCAGTGACCAATCTCCTTTAGCACAAAAAACTGCCACAGTATTCCAGAAGCTTTCTGTGCCAGTCTTTCATTTTTGGGAAATGACACTGGCTAGAGCTGTAACTTTCCTGTTCCTCATGTTGTATAAACCCATATTCTTTTATTATTTCCTTTTATTTTAAGCTCACCAGAACAGTAACAACAAAGAATCATTTAAGTCTTACTTTCTATTTAAATTTCCTTTATGTTAGATTAATTTCTTCCAAAAGATAGTTTTTTTCAACTGAGGTTAATTACCTTTTATTAATAAATTGGGCTACAGTTGAGGAAACTTCCAGATATGCTTTTTAAAAACTCTGCAAAAATTCCACAAGTTGGAAATCATTTCAAATTGCAAATTACTTTGTGAATAAATAAAGCCAAGCCCAAAGTGGGTGGAGGACAACAAAATAATACTTACAAAAACAAAAATTAAAAGGAGGCGACATTATCAATTACTAATGAAGGTGATTAAAGTCTTTAAGGAAAAGGAAGGAGCAGATATTTGATAAGAAATGCTACCATAGTAATTTAGAGAAGCTTGGATTCATGGGAGCAGAATAGAGCTATATCTCTATTCTTTTTCCTCTCAGAAAATCACTCCCAAAATATTAGAACAAAAACGAACTTGTTTCTTCATCCTCAATGAAAATAAGAGTGCCTAGTAACCTCAAAAAAGATAGAAAGTAGTTAGAGAATTGGTCAAATTCAAGTGCCCGGGATAGGGGTTGAGGGAGTAAAAAATAAATAAATAAATAAAAATTAAAAAACCAAGTAGGGAAAAGTGTGCGTGTGTGTGTGTGTGTGTGTGAGAGAGAGAGAGAGAGAGAGAGACGTATTAACATATTGATTAACATAACAAGACTGTTCCATTTATTGTCTGTATTTTTGAAATATTTGAAATATTTCTTAATTAAAATTTTGTATCTAAAAAAATGCAGGTACACTTGTCTTGAAGAACCATAAAAGAGCTTAGGAAATAGAGGCTCCAGATACCAGTGAAGATGAGGTACAGCTAGGCATGGTGGAGCAGGGTTGGGGGGGAAGCTGAAAAAGGAGAATGGTTATATACCTACATAAGGAGAAGTTAGATGCTAGGTTCCTACACACTCAGACATGTAACCACCTTCCCCTACTACTCCAAAAGACAAGAGTTTTATTTACTGAGTAAAAAGAGAGGTTTTAGATTTGGGGACACTAGACACAGAAGGTGGTGGTGAGTTACAGTAGTAAAAATAGGAGACTAAGAGAAAATCTGCACACTGAACCTAGAGATTCTCCCTCACCAGCCCACTTCCTCCCCCTAGATCCAGGAGCCATAGCTGGGCACATATCCTCCAGACAGACAAAACAAAACAAACAAACAAAAATGGAACTGCCTGAGAAAAAAAGACCAATAGATATAGTTGGGAGGTTCACAACAAAATTTAGTCTGAGCCATTAGGAAAATGCAAATCAAAACCACAATGAGATACAACTTCACACCCACTAGGATGGTTATAACCAAAAAGACACATCCGTTAAGACATACCTGTTATTATAACAAGTGCTACCTAGGATAGGGAGCAATCAGAACCCACATACATTACTGGTGGGAATGTAAAATGGTGCAGCCACTTTGGAAAACAGTCTAGCAGTTTCTCAAATGGTTAAACACACGACAATTCCACCCTTGAGTATACACCAAAGAGAACTGAAAACATATGTGCAAACAAAAGTTGTACACAAATGTTCATAGCAGCAGTATCCATAACAGCCAAAAAGTGGGAACAGTTTGAAAGTTCATGAACTGATGATGGATTAATAAAATGTGAAATATTCAAACAATGAATTATTATTCAGCAATAAAAAGAAATAAAGTAGTGGTATATATTATGTGATGTAAGTATGATCTTTGAAAATATTATATTAAGTGAAAGAAGTCAGTTGCAAAGGACCACATATTGTATGTTTCCATTTACATGGAATGTCCTGAATATGCAAATCTATAGAGATAGAAAGGAGATTTGTGGTTGCCTGGGATTGAGGGGCATGGTTGGTGGTAGAAGGCTATGTGGTGAGTTTTTTTGAAGTTAATGAAAATATTCTAAAATTGATTTGGTACTGGATGTGCAACTCTGTGAATGTACCAAAAGCCATTGAATTGTACACTTTAAATGAGTGAATAATATGGTATATGAATCATATCTCAATAGAACTGTCTTTAAAAAGTCAGGTTGGCCACTTTATTGCCCTTCAAGAATGCTGATCAGTCACAAAGCCCCTCCCATGTACACAGAACTTCTAATCAGCTCAGTTTTCACCAGGAGGAGGGAACCAAGGGTCACCAGACATTTGGGTAATGACTCCATCATGAAGGATGGTGACCAAAAATGGACAAACTAGGAAAAAACTCCTGGAAAATAAGAGTTCTGAGTCAATGCAAGGAATATGGGAAAAATCAAGAAGTTATAATTAATATCCTCAGAGAAGATATTGAA
Organism: Balaenoptera ricei; assembly: GCF_028023285.1. Taxonomy (NCBI): domain Eukaryota; kingdom Metazoa; phylum Chordata; class Mammalia; order Artiodactyla; family Balaenopteridae; genus Balaenoptera; species Balaenoptera ricei. The sequence continues at coordinate 88,597,428 of NC_082642.1, read as the reverse complement.
TCCATGAAGTGAACATTATAAACAAAAAGGAAGAAAAGAGTTCTTTAAAATTAAAAATTAGAAAGCAAAACATAAAACTCAACAAAAGTTTGGAAGATAAGGTCAAGGAAATTTCCAGAAAGAAAGAAAGAAAGAGAGGGAGGGAGGGAGAGAGAAAGAGAGAGAAAGAAAGAAAGAAAGAAAGAAAGAAAGAAAGAAAGAAAGAAAGAAAAGAAAGAAAGGAAAGGAAGGGAGGAAGAAAGAAAGAAAGGAAGGAAGGAAGAAAAAGAAGGAAGGAAAGAAGGAAGAAAAAGAGAGCAATGAGAAAGAAAACACAGGAAAATGAGAGGTTTGGTAAACAAAGATTATCAAATAGTAGATATTCTGGAAGAGAGATCAAGGGAGAAAACTAAATAATACTAGAAATTAACAAAATAAGGTGAGGAAGTGAATAAATAATAATGCAAGAAATTTATCAGAACTGAAAAACGAGTCTACAAATCAAAAAAGGCCCACTGACCATCAACCTTAATGGATGTAAAAAGACCCACACCAAAATACATCATTGTGATATTTTAGAACAATAAAAATGCAGTGTAGATCCTCAATGCTTACAGAAAGAAAAAACAGTCCATATACTAAGAATTGGAAATCAGAATGGCATCAGAATTCTCAATAACTTTGGAAGTTAGAAGATAGTTAAACAATGTATTTAAAATTCTAAGGAAAAATTGCTTTTCCTCAGGATCATATGCTAAACAGATTGCCAATCTGGGTACAATTAAAAAAAATTTTTTTTCACTCTCTCAAAAAATTTATCTACCATGCATGCTTTTTCAGGAGGCTTCTAGATGGATGTGTTTCAGCAAAACAAGAGCACAAACCAAAATAGGAAATGTGGGATCCAAGAAACAGGATCCAACTTGGAATAGGTGAAGGGAATTCCAGGATGCTGGTTTAAGACAATTTCAGTACTACTGCTGTGGAGCAGGACTTTGAGAGGAAGCAGTACAGATTGGAAGGTGGGAGGACTTTAGGATCAATGTTTCCAAGACAGACATGGAATTGGTAAACTAGTTGATAGTTTTGATCACATGGAAAATTTGATCAAGGAGCATTTCTCAGAGCTGTTGGAGGGGGTGGGAAAACTTAAGAAGATGTCGAAAGAAATCTAAACAAATGAAAAACATCTGTTAACTCCAGGAAAATAAATTCTGTAAGAAAGAAAATATCACTATATACTATTTGGCTCAAAAGTACAATATTTTTGTAGTCCTAGTAATGAAAACATAATATAGTAATGAAAAATAATTTAACAACAACAAAAAAGAGAGACACAATTGTAAAAGCAGGATGAGAATCAATAAATTAACAGTTTCAGATAAATCATACATAGGTAACAGAAAGTCAATGGATGATTTCAACTGCTGAATAAAAGTATCAATCGTCTATATTATTTAATAATATGGAAGTAAATTCCAAAAGAAACAACTGAAAGAATTGAAGATTTTTCTCCAGAGTGGGATGGGCGCATTGGAGAGGTGGGTAGAGGGCAAGGACCTTGTATTTTTTTATTATTACTATAGGACTTTTAGCACTCTTTGACCTTTAAAAACTATTTGCATGAAAAATTTGACTAGGGATAAAGATTATTTTAAAATTTATATAGGGAATTCCCCGGCAGTCCAGTGGTTAGGACTCCGCGCTCTCACTGCCGAGGGCCCAAGTTCAATCCCTGGTCGGGGAACTAAGATCCTACAAGCTGCGCGGCGCAGCAAAAAAAAAAAAAAAAAAAAAAAGTATATTGAAAGTATCTTATAAAATTTATATAAAGAGAAGTTAGGTGATGAACAGTGACTTCCATGCACATTGACTCCTTAAGCGGCATTCCATTGCTAAATGTAAATGGAAAGAATCTGATAACTCCAGTTGCTGCTGCAGGAACCATCCCTCCTGGAGACTGAGACGGCTGAAGGAAGTGGACATTACAGGGCCAGAATGACAAGACTGCAGAATCTCCTTTTCTAGGGGGTGTCATATTTTTTCCAGGAAGGTTCAGATGTGGTTCTATTTGTAGACAGTTTTACATACTTCTCAGAACATTTCCAATTTGATATGTGCGTGAGTCCCTAAGATTTCTAGAAACAAATAGAAGACCCTTTGAAAGTGAAATGTCATGTCTCCCCCACCTAAATCATAAACACTGTAAGAAACAAATCACTCTTTATTAGCATTCAGTATTAAAATTTTAGTATGCCTTAAAGCAATTATACTCCAATAAAGATGTTAAAAAAAAGTAGAAAAATAAAATAAAATTTTAGTATGCCTTAACTTATATTCTGATGCTTTCTTTAAGGATATATTTTTAAACAAATATACAATTTTAAAAACTATGTAACTAAGATCTGTTTATGGTTAAAAAGAAAACTGCAAACAGTAGAAGCATGTATACTTAAAAGTAAAGTATGCATTCCCATCTTTGGCCCCCTGCTCTGACTCACTCTTTAAGAGTGGATTTTAATAGCTTGGTAAATCACTTTGTGGGCCACGACCTTTTGATTTTTCAAAGCGGAAGGAGGTGAGAAAGCAACTCAAGAAACTGACTGCTATATATGAGAGACTGAACATATACACAGGTGTTGGCTAGACTCTACAGGACAATAGATCTCTGATCCACAGCCTCTGCAGTGACCAGCCCAGGGAGCCAACCACAACCTCTGTAGCAACTGGCGCAGAATGCTCAGGACTTTGTGATGACTGCCAGCTTCCCTATGTTTTGCCCTTGCTTCTAACTCGGGACTAACCAGAGAAAACCAAATATGCTCCCCAAATGTCATGCTGGTTATCCCACCTCCAACTTTCCTGTGTCAACAACCACCAATCAGAGCATACCTGATGCCTTTTCTTTTTTTTAAACTATAAGCTTTCTCACTCCCCTGTCTGCCTTTGAGTCTCTGCCAAACACAAGAGATGGTAGCTGATCCCACACTATAGTAAGCTTTGAATAAATAGCCACTGTTCTTATTCAGGTGTTCATCGTTTATTTCCACAATGACAAGAAAACGTTCCTACAAGGAGCAAAAATGATATCAGAATAACTGTTCAGTCTGCTGCTTCACTGAAAGCTTCATTTATTAGCCTCAACTAATATGTATTATGCTAGTATGAGCCAGCCACTAAAATAAATTGTATTTCCCTAGGACAAACTTAAACTTGTTTAAGAAGGAAACTACTGAGCTGAAGCCTTTAGGAGTTGGAACTTTGAATCTGAGTCATTGTTTATGGTCTGTAGCAGGCAAACTATTTATTTCAAACTTCTCAAAGTTCCTTGGTTAAACATGAATGGAGAGAAGGCCTCAGCAATTAACATAATAGCATAAAAGGAATTAATAATAATGTTTCTCATGCCAGTCTTCTTATTTTAAAAAAATCTCTTATTTCCCCTGAAGATTTGTAACACTATTATTAGAGTTGGTTTTTTTTTAATTATATAAATAATTACTTGTCTAAGGATAATTGTTCCTCTCTCGCTCTCAATTATGTTCAATTTACTAAACCAGACTACAAAGTTTTTCTTTAATAAAGTTGGCAAACAGAGCATCTGAAAACATTTTACTTCAGGGAATGATATTCTGGTAAGTTTTACTGAAGATGACATTTTCATTAGCACTGCTAATGAACTTTGCTTATTCCTTTGGGAAGCCATGATTTATTAAAAGAATTAAAAGTTTGAAAAAACACCAGAAGAATTGCACTCATTCATTTTGAATATGACTACGGTATTTGCAATAGAAAAATCAGTGAGTATTCCCTAAAGTTGTGGTGGCTTTTAAACACTGCATAATTCTGGGTATTGCCATCAGGAAAGCATTGCACCATTGCTCATTAGAAGGATAATGTCATTATAATAGCTTTACTCTGAGGCATAAACTAGTTAAATGAAGCACCAGAAAAAGAAAGGCAAAGTTTGTTTAGTGAATCAGTCTTGTTCTAAAGTTTGGTGACTCTACATCGAGCCAGAAAGAAATGCAGCTAGTGGCTTAATTTGAAGAATCTTCCAAGGAAATGCTGAAAGAGTATACAATTCTTATAATTGGTCTCTAGGCTTCATTATGGCTTGTTCATGAAGCTGTCTGTTCACACTTAGCTTTGCAAGTTAATTGTGAACAAATCAGGAGAGAATAAAAACTCAAACAATACAGCACTGAGGAAGATCTTTTTGGATCAGTGCTTTTGATTCCCTTCTTTACATTGTGACCTTTTACTGGAAACTTGGGTGTGACTGGTGCTCTTCAGTCCAAAGTACCAGGAGGTTCAGATCAGGTTAAAGTCAAGCTCAGTGCAGGCTGATTCTGAGGTCAGAGTACTGACATGTCTTCTTTTAGGCTGGTATTGCTTGAGGAACACAGGTTACTGGGGGTGAGTAGAGCTATTCTCCAAAGCCGAACCAGTTGGCTAGTCAGCAAAATTGTGCTGTTTGTTTGATCTGGGTTCTGAGCACAGAATCCTGTTGAATGCCTTTTAAATTTGGTCATGGAGAGAAGATGGTGCAGGAGTGAGCAAGGAAAACTCCTCTTCAGAGAAAGCTCTTAACCCAGAATCCTCTGTACTCAAGGAGGAGACTGCTTCAGAATTTATAACTATGGTCTTCTTAAATGTGAAAGATAGGTTTCTGAAGAAGTGATGAGGTCAGGGGGTTTTATTATAAGATAAAAAAGACTTCAGCCAGCCCTGAGCTAGTGCTGGTAGCAAGAGAACTGCATTGGTCCTTCTGCCCCTCCTGTCCAAGGAGCCTGGTACAGGATGCTCTTGGGGATGGTGCCAATGGATAGTGCCTTTGGTGGCTCTAGAAGGAGGCTGGATCTCAGGAGGTCCTAGAGGTTGGTCAATGCATCAAACTCAGTTGTCAGTGAAAAGGTTGCTCACCTTCAAGTAGGAAATGTGAAAGCCTTAGCAACAAGAAAGCCTTAATTCTTCAATAGGTCAATTCAGTTCAAGCAATATTTAATCGTGCCTATTATGTACCAGGCACTGTGACTACACAGATGAAAATGACGGAGTTTTTACCCTCAAGGAACTTTTGGTTAAATGCAGGAAGTCGATATAGATACCTTAGGTATACTGTGATATGTAGTAAGAAAGCAAAGCCTGTGCTGAGCCCTGAAGGATAAATTAGCTGAAGGAAGAAAGGTGGCAGTAGTTTCCAGGCTGGAAAGAGGAGGATGAAAGTCAGCAACAAGGCATGGGAAATTCAGAGGCAAGCTAGGTACAGTGAGGGTCCTTCCTATTATCACAGATTTAGATTCCTCTGTTTTCTGAGAAGAGGAGTCTGAGTCTCTGGGCACAAGTGGTAGGGTGATGACCTGCACAGTCAGAAGCTGTATTCAGCACCTCACTGAAGTTGCTGCTGAAGTGTGTACTATGTCCTCCTGCACAGAGGGCTGGGATTTAGCCTTCACCCTTTCCTCCTCCCCCCCCCATGAGCTTCTCACATCTTCTGACATTTCTCTGTCAATCTTATATCCCTCCCTTTTCTTTGCTTTCCCCTTGAACTTCTCAAAAATGACCTCATTTCGTAAGGCAGGGAATTCTGAGCTGAATTCAGGTCTATAACATGGTCCCACTGGTGAGATACCTTGGAGTTCCCAACATCCTTTGCTCCCAGGGTACAAAAGCACCCTGCTATCAGGCTAGTATTTGGGAAGTGATCCCATCAAGCAGGTGTTCTAGGAAGACAGCCTAATTGAGCAGCAGACTGAAAGGGGTGGAAGGTGCAGGGAGGATGGGAGGAAGGGAGAGAAGGGGGCTCTGAGGGCCTGGATCTTCCTGGGTGAGCAGCTGCTCTCTCACAGTCCTGCTCCTTCTGCAGATCCAAGCTGACCTGCAGGGAGATTATTAACTGCTGGACTCAGAAGAATAGATTGACACGGTTACCAAAGTATTCTTGAAAAATTTGCCATTTGACAGAGGGAACCTTAGAATTACTTTTTCTCCATTAACATTTTCTTCTAGTTTATGTGCTCACTAAGAAACATTAGAAAACAGAAAAAGGAAACCAGGAAAAAGACAAAAATTAACCCAAATTGCACACCCCAAAGATAACTACTAACATTTGCTCTAGATATTTCCAGTCTTTTCCATGCATATATATTTTTCTCACAAAAATAGTATCCTACATGTTATTTTGTAGCCTCTTTTTTTAAAGGGAATTTACATTTATTTTTCAGCTTCAAAGGGGCTTAACGATAATGACAGAAAATTAAGGATCTGTATGAGTGATATGTACTTCTTGGAAAATGGGTGGTGCAATTCAATTAATGGGTTAAACGTTAGACATTGCAGTATTAGCTTTTTATAAACATGTTTACTGGTTTAAGATGATCACTAAACATACATAATATGTCTACACAAACATACATCCTCTAACCAGGAAATCAGGAGATCTGAGCGATACTGTCAATATTTTGCCCTCAACTCAATAAGCAGTCTTAAGCAAATCAACTCAACATTGCTTTTCTAGATAAAGTCCAAATTATTATTATTTTTTTAACATCCTTATTGGAATATAATTGCTTTACAATGGTGTGCTAGTTTCTATTTTATAACAAAGTGAATCAGTTATACATATACACATGTTCCCATATCTCCTCCCTCTTGCATCTCCCTCCCTCCCACCCTCCCTATCCCACCCCTCCAGGTGGTCACAAAGCACCAAGCTAACTTCCCTGTGCTATGCGGTTGCTTCCCACTAGCTATCTATTTTACGTTTGGTAGTGTATATATGTCCATGCCACTCCCAAATTCTTAAACATCGTGTATGAGGTCCTGTATTGTCTGGTCCATCCAGCTATATGGAATCACATGTAGTTCCCAGAATATACCATGCTTTCCTGTGCTTGTTTTTTTGTTTTGTTTTTGTTTTGTTTTTTTGCCTGAAACTTTCTCTCCATATGCCTTATTAATTCCTCCTTGCCTTTGAAAAAAATTTAATTATGGTAAAGTACATATAACATTAAAATTACCATCTTAATCATTTTATAGTGTATAGTTCAGTAGTGTTAAGTACATTTACATCATTGTGCAACCAATCTCCAGAATTCTTTTCCTCTTGCAAAACTGAAACTCTATACCCAATGAACGACAACTCTTCCTTCCCTCCTCCCCCCAGCTCTTGGCAACCATCATTCTACTTTCTGTCTCTATGAATTTGACTACCTTAAGTGCCTCTTGTAAATGGAATCATACAGTATTTGTCTTTTTGTGAATGGCTTATTTCATTTAGCATAATGTTCTCAGGTTCATTTATATTGTAGCATATGTCAGGATTGCCTTCCTTTTTAAGGTTGAATAATATTTCATTGTATGCATATACCACATTTTATTTATCTATTCATCTGCCAGTGGACACTTGGGTGGCTTCTACTTTTTGGCTGTTGTGAGTAAAGCTGCTGTGAACATGGGTGTACAAATATCTCTTCAAGATTCTGCTTTCAGTTTTGGGGGGTATATATCCAGATGTTGAATTGCTGGATTACATAGTAATTGTTTTTGTAGCCTCCTTTTTAAACTTTGCTTTTTTATACTTCTTTTCCCCACATTAATAATAAGCCACACTTTTCCAAAATGTCTTTTATTATCCCTGGAGGATTTTTTTTCCAATGACATGCTTATTTAAAGGGTTGCTTCCAATTTTCCATTATTAATAACAATGCTAGATGAATAAATATTCATTCATACGATGAATTCCTAGAAGTGGAATTGCTAGGTTAAGGAGCATACATTTTTAATTTAAGGTTTTGATACATAGTGTTACAGCACATGCACAAGCTTCTAAAGGCTTCTTTTTATGTTATATCAGCCTCTATTGCCAGTACCCTGTGTCAGCAGGTTGAGGATCCTACGGTATCTTTAAACTTATTCCCAAAGAAAACAAATCTCTATATCAAAATTCTTATTCAGAAGTGAAAGTGTTGCATAAGTCATCAGTCACAAGAAACAAAATGAACAATCAGATCTTGCTGCTTAAATTTTCAATTAATATAAGTGATATCAATTCCATTTAAAAATGGCCCTTCTAAATAAACATGAAAAGTCCCTTCAAGTTTGTATATATTACTTTTCAGTTTACATACCACTTCCAGTTACAGTCTTTATAATTAGTTATCATTTTCCCTGGATTACACATGAAGAAATTAAAAAGAAAGAAAGAAAGAAAGAAAGAAAGGCACCATGAGAAAGACCCAGCAGAAACAACACATGGCAGAAGGAGATGTTCAAACGTAAGTTACAACTAAACAACAAAAAGTTGATTAACATGTTTAAGGAAATTAAGATTTTAAAGAAATAAAATAAATTTAGCAAAAAAATTAAATTAATAAATTTTAAAAAAGAAATTGAGGCCCAGAGACATGACTTGCCTGAGGTCACAGAACTGATAATCTGTGTCTTCCGGTTCCAAGTTCATTGCTGTTCCAATTACAAATGATTTATTTCCAGTCCTTGAGATCTGATCACAATGAGTAAGCATAGTATGGACTTTTCTAAGACTTTTTTTTTCCCCCAAACTGGAAAGGTGGTAATGGTTTGGGGAAGGTCACTGAAAGCTGTGATTTAATAAGAAGACATTTTGTGGCTGATACATAGTACAGAAATACAAATAGTATTTCTTCCTTCCCTAGGATTGTGTGATGCCCTTCATTATGGTGGTACAGTGTGGTGTTGAGCATGGTGGGCTCCGGGCTCAGCCTGCTTGGATTTGAACCTTGGCTCCACAGCACAAGTTATGTGATCTGAACAAGTTAACCTCTCTGTGCTTTTGTTTCTTCACTTATAAAATGGACACGAACAGCTCCCACCTCACTAGATTATTGTCAAGATTAGATGAGATAATGTGAGTGCCTGGCACATGCTAATTGCCTGATACATAACAACTCGTATTACTAGTGATGAGGACCTAGGTAATAATGTTCTTTTGTTTTATCCTGGGGAGGAAGGTACGTGGAAGGGGCCGGTGCAGAACAAGGTAAGAGTGAAAATAGCCGTCTCAGATGCTGGCTGATTAAAAAACATAATTAAAGGGCTCCTCTGGTAGACTATCACTGGTTTTCAGAAATTTGATTACAATATGGTCTAATGTAGTTTAATTTGTGTTTGTCCTGTCTTGTGGTTTGTTGAGCTTCTTATATCTGTCGGCTTATAGTTTTTGTCAAATTTGAGGTATATTTGGCCATTATTTCTTCAATGATTTTCTGCCTTCCCTTCTGGGACTCTAATTACAAGAATGTTTAACAGCTTGATATTATCTGACAGATCACCAAGACCTGGTTCAATTGTTCCCCTGTCTTTTTTTCTCTCTGTGCTTCAGTTTGGAAATCTTGCATCGTTATGTTTCTAAGTTTACGGGCCCTTTATTCTGTAATCTGCTATTAATCAAATGAAATCATAATCATTTCAGATATTGTATTTTTCAACTTCACAAAGCTCCATTTTGGTTCCCTATATCTTCCATTTCTCTTCACGAGACATTCATTTTCCATTAAATCTTTGAGCATTAAAGGAAGAGCGACACGGGCTTCTGTCAGAGAAAGATCCAGAACAAGAAGATTCTGCCCACGCAGAAACAACGGCAATAGCGCCTTTCATTTACATAGCACACTGAGGTTCACAAAGCACTTTCACTTCTGTTATCCTCCATAACTTACACAACATCCTTTCCTGGCAACAGGGACGGTACTACTATCACCAGGTTACAGATGAGAAAACTGATGCTCAGACATATTTAAGTGACTTGGCCAGAGTCCTATTCGCTCAGAAGTCTAAGAGCCATTGTTAACGTTCTTACTGACCTCTGACATTTTCAGTTCAGGTGTTTAGAAAAAAAGCTTAGATTCTCTGCCTCAGGAAATTCTGATGCACACACGACACTGATAGACTCTCAGAGTTCTTTAACCTGCCTCCATCCCTTTGTAAATTTTTTTATGTAAGACTAAAAGATATTTGCTACCACTACCAATTTGTTAGTTCCTCCCAGAGTATAAAAGGCATTGTGGGGGCTTCCTTGGTGGCACAGTGGTTAAGAATCTGCCTGCCAATGCAGGGGACACAGGTTGGAGCTCTGGTCTGGGAAGATCCCACATGCCGCGGAGCAACTGGACCCGTGAGCCTCAACTACTGAGCCTGCGCGTCTGGAGCCTGTGCTCCACAACAAGAGAGGCCACCATAGTGAGAGGCCCGCGCACCGCGATGAACAGTGGCCCCCGCTCGACACAACTGGAGAAAGCCCTCGCACAGAAACGAAGACCCAACACAGCCAAAAAATAAATAAATAAATTTATAAAAAAAAAAAAAAAGGCATTGTGCAGTGGATTGGGAGGATTCAATAGGGCATTCCTCATAAACTTATTGGCATTTATTAGCAGGGAGTCCACTGATGTCCTGTGATGATCCTGGGACATCTAACTCACCTTCAGTCACTAATTAGCCCTTGCATCACTGCTATATTGTAGCCTTCATTTTCAACTTTGGAGAGTCTAGTCTGAAAATCATTGAATGATTTATACCTAGTATAGTATAAATTGGACTAGGATTCTTTTCTCTTTTTCCTTTTTCAAGAAATTACATCAGCAAATCAGTATCTGTATCAGTAGTTTTAAAACTTTTTCTTTTTAGCAGAAGCATACCTTTAAAAAAACAAGATCTTTTTTTTTTTTGGCTGCACACATGACTTGCAGGGCCCCAACCAGGGATGGAACCCGGGCCCCCTGCAGTGGAAGCGTGGATTCCTAACTACTGGACCACCAGGAAATTCCCATAAAAATAAAATCTTAACTGGAGCCCAACTACATAACACAGATAAAAGTGGAGCTGATCTGGCTGAAGAGGGGTAGGGCTGGCAGAGGCGGTGCCACCAGAGTCTTGCCCTTAGATCCCACATGGGAAACCTGAGGCCCTTCTGCTGAACCCTAGGGCTCCAAAGAACTGGAAAAACACTGACCTGTATAAGAAAATTAAAACATCCATTCATCCTTCCTTCTATCCAAACAACATTTGCTGAGTCTCCATAGTGTGAGATACTGTATTAGACCTTGGAGAAGCAGTAGTAAGAGAGAGTGCCTTAGCACAGGGTCAGGCACCAGGCAGGTGTTTGACAAATAGTATAGAGAACGAGGAAAAAGAAGCCCGAGGAGCTGAGGCTGGATACAACAAGAATCATTCTAAGACTAAAATGAAAAAGGGGATCAAGAATGCAGGTGGAGTAGGCAGGGATAAAACTTTCCCTCAGGTAGCTTCTCTTCAAGGAAGACATTTTGTTGACCTCATCTTTTGCGAAGATCTGTTGCCACCTCACTTCCTGGGTTCCTACAACTCTATTTCTCTTCACTTCACAAAGTGGGGTCAAATTAGTTAGGGCTATTTTGCTTTAAAGTAACAGAAGCTTAATTTGTGAATTAAAATATAAAATAAAAACAGAGTAGGGGAGAACTTTTTTTGGAGGGAGTCTTGGGAAACTCTTAAAACTTAATAATGAGAAAAGAAACATCTCAATTTAAAAAGGGCAAATACTGGAATAGACACTTCACCAAAGAAGATATACAGATGGCAAATAAGCACATGAAAATATGCTCAAGATCAGTAGTCATTAGGGAAATGGAAATTAAAACCACAATGAAATACTACACCTACTGAGATGTCTACAATTAAAAAGACTGACTAGACCAGGTATTGACAAAGATGTATCAATAGAACAAGTGGAGCTCTCATACACTTCTAGGGGAAAGTGAAAATGATACCATGACTTTGAAAAATGGTTTGGCAGTTTCCTACGAAGTTAAATACACATCTACCACATAACCCAACCATTAGGCATTTACACTAGAGAAATAAAACATACGTCTATATATAGAATTTTCACATCAATGTTCATAACAGTTTTGCTTGTAATGTCCAAAACTGTAAACCACCCAAATTTTCATCAACAGAGGAATGGATAAACAAATTGAGGTATATCCATGGACTGGAATACTACTTGGCAATAAAAAGGAATTAATTATTGATACACATGGATGAATATCAAAATAATTATGCTGAGCAAAGGAAGCCAGACACCTCCTGAAAAGGGCATGATCTCATTTATATAAAAGTCTAGAAAATGAAAACTGATCTATCATGATGGATAGCAGATCAGTGGTTACCTTGGGATGGGTTGAGGGGGCATGTAGGGCAGGAGAAAGGGATTACCAGGGGCCATGAGGAAACTTTTGGGGGGTAAAGGATGCACTTATTGTGGTGATGGTTTTAGGTTATACACTTTTTATTTATTTATATATGGCTACGTTGGGTCCTCGTTGCTGTGCACGGGCTTTCTCTAGTTGAGGCAAGCAGGGGCTACTCTTAGTTGCGGTGCACAGGCTTCTCATTGTGGTGGCTTCTCTTGTTGCAGAGTACAGGCTCTAGGCACGTGGGCTTCAGTAGTTGTGGCACGCGGGCTCATTAGTTGTGGCTTGCAGGCTCTAGAGCGCAGGCTCAGCAGTTGTGGCGCACGGGCTTAGCTGCTCCGCGGCATGTGGGATCTTCCCAGACCAGGGATCAAACCTGTGTCCCCTGCACTGGCAGGCAGATTCTCAACCACTGTGCCACCAGGGAAGCTCCCTCAGGTTATACACTTTTGTGAAAACATAAAATCGCACAATTTCAATACATGCAGGTTATTGTATGTTGATTATACTTCAGTAAAGCTTTTTTTTTCCTTTAAAGCTAACAAACAAGGAATTTCTCTTAAAAGTAAACCTGCAGTTACCATACCCAGCAATTTCACTCTTGGGCATTTAGGCCAGAAAAATGAAAACTTTAAGTTTACACAAAAAAACTGTAGGAGTGTTCACAGAAGCTTAGTAAAAACAAAAAAACAAAAAAACAAAAAACTGGAAACAATACAAATATTCTTCAATGGGTGAATGGCTAAACAAATTCTGGTACATTCATACAATGGCGTACTACTCAGCAATAAAAAGGAACAAATTACTGATACATGCAACAGCTTGGAGAATCTGAAGTCTATTATCTTAGTGATGAAAGGCAATCTGAAAAGGTTACATACTGTATGATTCCACTTATAATAATCCTCAAATTACAAAACTATAGAGATGCAGAGCAGATTCATGATTGCCCGGGGCCAGGGATGGGTCAAGGAGGTGTGACCCTAAGAGGTTGCATAAGGGAGTGCCTTTGTCGTGATGGAACTGTTCTGTATCTTGATTGTGCTGGTGGTTACATAATTTACGTGGGGTCAAATTGCATAGAAATACACATATACATTCATATACAACAGATGAGTGCATGTGAAAAATGAATGAGGTCTGTAGTCTACCTAACGTCAATTTCCTGGTTTTGATATTGTACCAAAGTCATATAAGATGTCACCATTGGGAGATGTTAATAGCTCATAACTCTATGAGCTATTTTTGCAACTTCCTGTGATCTATAATGATTTCAAAATAAAAAGTTTATTAACACGCATAATGGACAATAAAAAAAAAACTCTTCTGGAGATGGCAGTTTGGGCTGGTAAGGTGAATGCTCTCTAAGACACACTTTCCCCCCAAAGCTCTACCTAAATGCCTTTAATTAAGTAGCCAGTATGAGGCAAAGAACAAAGGAATTCCTATTCCTCCTCATTTTAAACAGAGGCAAAACCCCCAAAATGCTGAACAAGTCAATGAACAAGTAGTCTTGATTGGTCTTATTTCTTCAAAGCAGGAGGCACAAGAATGTGAGTTTATAGAGGGCAGGGACAGTGTCTTTATGATTCTAGCACCTAGTCCAGGGCTTGGCTCATAGGAGAAGCCCAGAAAAGGCTTTTGGAAGGAAGGAAGATAGGGAGGGAGGGAAAAAGAAAGGTAAGGAAAGGGAAGAGACCTCCGGTAGAACTTGAACCATCTTCTCTTTTGTGTCAGTGCAGAAAGGTCGTGTGAGTTAATGACAGACCAGTGTACAGGACCCATTCCACATATGGGGAGGAGTGTGGATAAGGAAGGATAAGGTCCACTGTGTGGACCTCCTCGTCCTTAGAATGTGAAAATCATAACTCCTGCTGGACTTCCCTTTCATCAGGGGTCAGGGTGCCCTGTATAGATGAGGCTGCATCTAAATAGGCTAGAGCCAGGCTGGGAATGGGAGGGCCTGAAAGAGTCACTGAATCAGTCTGTAGTGGAAGACTTTAAGGATGAATATGAACTGAAGTCTTGACAGAGAGCTCAGATTCAGTCAAAGATGAACAAATTCCAAACCCAGTTCAGAAGTCCGGAGTGAATCCCAAGGAGAACCTATAATTAGGAGTCAGATGGCGCAGGACTGGCCCGATCAGAGACAAGCATGGATGTCTAAGCAGGGGCTGGGGTGGGGGCATTCCTTGCCCTCATCTGTCCTGGGGCCCACCTGATGACAGAGTTACAGACACAGCCAGAACTGATGACTCCATTGTGACTTATTTCATAAAGGAGTTACCAGAATATGAAGCTTTCTAGAATATCTTGAACTCCTCAAAATGTTAGGAAAATAGTTCATGTTTATTCAGATTCTCAGGGTTCTTTTCTCAACATTATCTTGAAGATTCTGTAATTCAGCTTTTGTAGATTGTCTGGGTTCAATGTCATATAACCAAATTGTCCCCTTGTTCTAGTTCATACCTCCTTCTACCCCTGGATTACAAGGTTTTGTGTTTTAAAAAGGGTCAGGCTGTTTAGGGCCTGTTGGCACTTCATTATTTGGTTATACTGCCTCCTCCTATACTTATGTGACTTCAAATTCCACATTTACTCTTACAATCCTTTACACTATGGCATAGCTACTCAAGTTTACAGGGCTCAAGGATATAGATTTAGCAGAAATATGGATAGCTTGTTTTATTAAGAAATACACTGAACATAATACCGTGGGGCTACATTTTCCCTCGTGACAGCTCCGGACTTACACTTCTCATCCATCTTCTTAACCTTTCACATCATTTCCTGAAGCCATTTCATCTTCCTTCTAAAATGCCAACCTAAAAATAAGTAATCACACTGAAAAGGATCCAGATGGAAACAAAAACATGGACACACTCATTTGGTACGCAAAACATTTTCTATATTTGTCAGTAGACAAGTTTGCTTCTCATCTTCATGTTTGTCTCATTACAGGGGTGTATTAGAGATTAAAAGAAATGTTTTGGCCTATTGGAACAAAATTCATTCTACATGACTTTTGACTTCAGGTGGTAATAGTTTATTTGGGCACTGTAAAGGCCTAAGAAAATCCTCTGGATATAAATATGAGTAATTTATATTTTTTTATTTAATCAAACTAAGACTTCAGATTATTGTATACATTCTTAAGAAGTACATTTTTGTTTCTATCAGTTGGGGAAAGAAGGCTGTGTCAGGCTCAGAACTTGGCAAATCCTGTCGTTTTTCTTGGTGTAGGAATATGGAACACTTTGTAAGGCATGTTTTTAGCTTCTTAGACACAATTACGACACGCGAGTCATGAAAACCAGAGGAATGCTGTAGATTACAAGTAAAGTCATAAATGTAAAATAGACTAATCAGAATCCCCAGTGAGCTATTATTTTTAGAATGTTCTCATTTTATTCTCTTTTTAGAAGAAAGAAGAGCAACACACACAAACACACTTTTATCAGAGGGGATTTTGTAACTTTTTTTCAAAGGAATCTTCCCGTGCCAGTACACATTCATCTAAAACACTATGTTTTCTGTATCTACAGTCTTGTTCAATGGCAATTGGCATTCAGAATGAGAAAGCTGAGAGGCCACAAGATATTGAATCACCAAAGAAAAAATTAACATTCATCATCAAAGTAAGCAATCTTTCGACACCATATCAGAACAATTTTCAGAATAAAGAGCTGAAACAAAAAGTGTTTACTGAAAAACTATCTTTCAGCCAGGAGAGGCCTTGTTCCCTAGGCAGGGTGATGAATCTTCGTGAGATTGTATTAAAGAGTTGTAAATTTTAGGACCAAGTTAACGATCTAAGTCACTGAAGTCTGCAAATTATTCCCCCACAATTTGAAAAAACATTAGCCCTTAAATTGTGTGGCTTTAGAAAATGGCCCACATGTGCGACTTAGACTTTCTATCGTTAAGTTTAATTCTATGTGAATTGTCAGTCATGATCTGATTATCTTTTAGGCTCCAAAAATGTTGCTAAATTTCAAAGTACAGGTGCTGCAAAGGCAACCCAATGGTTGGCATGCACAGTTCCCTGAAAAAGATGTTGAGCCTCAAAACCAAGGGAGCACATTTTAAAATATTTTCAAGGTGACAAAAGTATAGCCACTCTATGCGGCACACTCACACATCCAAATCCCACCATGTAGGTCCTGTGTAGACACAGCCCTGGCCCAAAGCTGGATGTGGTCTCTCCCCTTTCAAACTCTCTGAAACGTGAAAGTACTAGCTTGTGATTCCAGGATATCTGTTCATTCCCTGGTCAGGAACTTGGTTTTTCTTGTGACATGTACTAAATTGTACTCTGTACACGCTTCATCTCCCCTACTAGATTATAAACTTTTCGAGTGCAAGGACCGTCTCTGTTTTATCTTCTTTGACATAACATAGATGAACATGGTAAATTATAAATTACTCTTGCAGGTCTAAGTTTCTATTCTTGTGGCATTCTTTGCATCTATTAGTACCTTACACATCGTAGGTGCCTAAGAAAGATTTGTTGACTGACTGACATACTGAACAAGTGAACGCCTTCAGTTATTTCCAGAATTATTACCAGAATTCCACATGGTATCCAGTAAAGAAAGGCCCAGCAAACAGAAGGTCAGCTCTCTAAAGGGCATTTGTTGGAATGGAGCCTGGCAGGCTGAACTGCCACCCTCAGTTCACAGTCCATCGGACACCAGTGCCACCACCGATGCTTCCAGTTCACACTATAGGATTTGGTTGCACCCTGTGGCATCCTGGCAAGGGGTCCTCAGGGAAATGTGGCTGTCTGACCCCATGCTAAAAAGGTGAGGACTGGTGAGTGCAGAGGTTGCCATAAACCACCTCCACCCTTTGGATGTGCAAATAGCAAGCATTAGCACAACTCTCCTCCCTCGAGAAGCAAGGGAAACTAAAAACAACTAAACCCACGTGAGGGTCTAACGGGCTTTCCCGGTGGCGCAGTGGTTGAGAATCCGCCTGCCAACACAGGGGACACGGGCTCGAGCCCTGGTCCGGGAAGATCCCACATGCCGCGAAGCAACTAAGCTCGTGTGCCACAACTACTGAGCCTGTGCTCTAGAGCCCGTGAGCCACAACTACTGAGCCCGCGTGCCACAGCTACTGAAGCCTGCGCGCCTAGAGCCCGTGCTCCACAATGAGAGAAGCCACTGCAATGGGAAGCCCACGTGCTGCAATGAAGTGTAGCCTCCGCTTGCCGCAACTAGAGAAAGCCCCCGTGCAGCAACGAAGACCCAACACAGCCAAAAATAAATAAATTAATTAAATAAATTAAAAAAAAAAAAAAAGAAACCAAACCAGGCACTTTGCTTTGTTGCCCTTTCTATGCCAAATGCCTAGGACTGAATACGTGGAGAAAACTGTCCCGTTTTCCAAATGCTTCCAAATTTTGCAAGGCTTTCTAGACTGTTTATCAACTGTAATCTGTCCTGGAACAGAGACGTCATCTTTAGGGGAAAAAGCACCACCTCATTTGAGTAGTATATGTGGGAAAACTCTCAATAAATCACTTTCTCATTACTAAATACTTCTCCTGTTCTAATATCCAGAAAGGAAAAAATTAAGAAGGAAAAAACCGAGATTTCAGAATGGTCACTTTCTGTGTTGAATTGGTAATCTAGAGGCCCACTGGCCACCTCCTCATCCTTCATCCTTAGCCAACCACAGGTGAAGTCAGGAGCACCCAGCTTCTCTGACGTTTGCAATGCCTCCCTTAGAACATTTACCAACTGCTGTATTTTTTTCCACAGAGTCTCACTATTCGCTATAAATACTAAAAGAACAGGCCCCTTGTTCTCAGGCAAGAAAACACAGAAGCTTCATTTGTTGACTATTTGTAGCCACTATGCATTTTGTGTGCTTTATAGCTTCTTGAATGATTGTTTAATTGTGAATATATTGGCATGTGATTTGAGGTCAGCTGTTTGTCCTCTGGGTGGTACAGTCAATCCATAATCCTGACAGGGAGAAATCGCATTAAACTTCAAGCTTCAAATTCTAGGCTATCAACATATAATCTCTAGCTCTTCAAATCCTATACGTCTCATGAAATATTTCTCAAACGATTTAATTTTCCTTGGATATAGTTTTAAAGCAGTTTCCCTTTTCTTCATTGCTCTAAAAAAAATTCAGATTGGCAAACAGAAAAGAAGATTGGTTCCAATTTCTCCACCCAAAGATACAATTAATATTTCGATACATATTCTTAGCTGGTTGAGAGAGCTCTTTGAATGAGCACGGAAACAAACTCAAAATAAGCTTCACCAGGGCTTTAAGTGTTGCCACATTCTTCAAAATCTTTTTTTAAAGCCAAAACCACATAAAGTAAGATTTTCTTTCATTTAACGTTTTCAGTTTGCCACCAGTATACAGCTCAAGTGGGCCTTCAGTCTCTGGGAAAACGGTGTTTTTAAGAAAAAGGTGGATTTCTGTTGTTTCAAAGCCCATTACAAGAATGCCTTAACTGATCACTGATTTCCTGCTCCTCCCAGATTACCCGCCACCCCACCCCAGCACTTCTTAAACATCTACTCGGGGATCCCTACTTGGGGATCTTTGGCCTCCAATTTTGCCTCTGAGGGGTGAGAGGAGAGTCAAAGGAATAATATTGGAAGCAAATAAAACAATACTATAGTGGTCAACTCTGGAAAATTGGAACACAGGTGTTGGTTGTATTAGTTTCTATGTTCTTACAGATATTTTTAAAGTTCTAAATATCAATAAAACTAAACAAAAGATATGGTCCTTGTGTTCAAGGAGTTCAGGGTCTGGTGCAATGCTCAAACAATTACAGGACATACAAGATTTGCAAACAGATCATCTGTCTAGAGAGCCTTCTAACAGAGGTTAGTACAAAGTGCTAGACTCTAGCAGCTAGAGGAACATAGAGCAGGGAGCACCCAACCCCTCCTCAGCAATGTCTTCTTAGAGAATGTAGGAAGGCTTCTGTAAGGCGGAAAGCTTGACCTGAGGCTGGGAGGATGAGTAGTTCTCTGTGGTTTCAAGTGTGAGTAAGAGTGTGCTGCAGAAAAAAAACCATGACATATGTGAAATCAGACTCTGAGACCATACTGTGTGCTTGGAGAGCATACTTTCAGTATGACTGGGGCTGTTCTGTGTCAGCTGATGAGCTTGGAGAGGTGGGCATTTACTAGGTGGTGAAGAGTCCCATATGACAAGTTACCCAATGGTTGATAAAGAACCAGTGAAGCAAGTGAAGGGCATAATGCAAATTTTGTGTTGGCAAAAGCCTTCAGGGGACAGTGTGGAAGATAGATGGGAGGGAGGTGGAAGGGAGGTAGAGAAACCAATTAGGAGGCTCCTGCAATGACCTAGATGAGAAATGATGGTCTATAATAGGCCAATGGCAGAGGGGGAGCGGAGGACAAATGGGAGATCTTTAGAAGATAGAATCCACACTTCGTGGAGACAAATTGGATGTGCAGGGAGGGAGAGGACAGAATTGAGAGTGATTGCAGGTCTTCTGACTTGCAGGTGGGTTGGATGATTGCATAAATTCACTGAGACTGGGCAGAGAAGGAATGGAGAAGGACACATGAGTGAAATTTGCAACACGCTGAGTTTGGGGAACCTGTGATACATCTTGGAGTTGCCCAAGAGACCACGAGGTACAGAGATTTGAGGTGAGTGTAGCAAGTGTGGTCTCTAGGCTAGAAGTAGACTCATCCATGCTGAACCATGGGGCTGAGGCCATGACTCTGCTGAAGGTGTTCTGGGAAGAATGAGGGAGAGAGAACAGAGGCTGCAACTCTGGGGATGCTCAGCGATTAAGAGGCTGAGGGGTGGTCCAAGGGGAAGAAGACTCGAAGAGAGTGATGATGTCAGTCAATGTTGCATCTGTTAAAGGAGGAGATCACTTCAAGAAGGAACAGTCTCTAGAACTGGCAGACAAGCCATGTAAGAGTTGGTGTTGCCAGATAAAATACAGAGTGCCCTATATGATCATCCATGCCAGTAAATAAAGCCGAAACTAATAAAAAAAAAAAAAAGAGTGCCCAATTAAATTTGTATTTCAGATTGAAACAAATTTTTTTAGTATAAGTAAATCCTCTACTTTTATTTGCTAAATACAGCAACCCTAGTAAGATAAAGACTAAAATGCGCATGTCAGTGTGGTAGCTAAAGCAGGGTCAGAGGATGGCAGGGAGCAGAAGCAGGAGGAGACTTAGAGGCAGTGCATGTGAACCAACCTTTCCAGAAATCAGGCTGTGAAGCAATAGGGTCAGGGCAGGGTTAAGACACAGAGGATTTTCCTAAGGGGAGCAGACACTGTATGTTTCATCCCTAGCCACCCCCACCAGCCAGAAACCACAAGGTTCAAGGCCATATCTTATCTGTCTTTGTAATCAAAATGCTGACCTGCCCAGACCCTTTCTCTTGTGCATCAGAAACTCAGTAAGTGGTTGCTAAATTAAACCCTTAGACTGGTTTTTTCCATACCTGTAGTAAAGAGCTAATGTAATCCAGGAGATGCCTCACTTTTGCCTCAGGCTGAAAATTATGACCCAATATACTTGGGGCAAATATCGTTCATGTTTATCAGAATGACCTGAGAAACTGCCTCAGCTCCCCATTTCTACTTACCAGCAAACACACTTCTGAGAGGCCAATTGTCCTCTCTCTGCCTGTGAATACACAGTAGCAACAGGAGCAGCTGGGAATCTCTTAACTGCCTTGTGCTTGTCAAGATGATGCAACTTGCCAGGTGAGTGAAACAGATTCTGAATATCTGGCTGAGGGGAAAACAAAATAAAACAAATCTTGCACCAAACCAAGAGAGTAAGTTTCTCAAGAGGCTTTCTGAGGCCGCCAGTGGGAAACTTCAGTGTTCGCTGCACCACGTGGCTCACACACTGCCTTTCCTCCTTTACACAGCTAAGTGAAATCCACTCACCCTGTCGGAGGAATAAACCAAACACAAAAACAAACCTATTAAAGGGCCGCTCAGCCCTGCCTTAAGTGATCGGAAGCAAGCAAGCAAATGCACAGGTGCTTCCCAAGACAGGTCTTTGGCATTCCTGTTCCTAACGCACCCTTGAGTCCACACTGGAGATGCCCTGGACTCTGCTCGGGAGGGAGGAAGGAGGCCCTGGCGCTGAAGTGAGGGCTCTGGGGCTTTGCACCTGCTATGGCACAGAAAGGAGGCCCCAGGATATGTCTGGAGGGGACAGGGTCTGGGGGTGCTTTCTGTTGGTGGAACGAAAAAGAAAAATGGCTTAATGGAAAAGCTTGGATTTTGAGGTTGGATTAGACCTGGGTTCAATCCCTTACTCTAGTTTTGTAGTATTGGGATCTGTAACATGGTGGTTGAGAGCTAAGCTTTAGAGTTGGACACTTTTGGATTTAATTTCTAGTGCTACAAGTGGAACGATGATAACACTTTCCAAAATACCTTCTGTATATATTCTTCTTGGAGTCATTCTGCCTTTATGGCTCTAAGAAAGAGAATAAGATGGATGGCGCCACAAGAAGGAGGAGGATGCGACATAGGGACCGTCCCTGTCAAACAGTTGGAGGGAAAGGAACAAGGGGACAAGGAGTGGGAGGCAAAAAAGGAAAGGAAGAAGTGCCCAGAAGGTGAGGATTAGAAACCGTCAATTCAGTTGAGGAAGATTCCAGAGCAAAAGGCTGTGCTCCTCTTCCTGCCTAAGAGACTCTGGGAAGAGACTGCCTTAGAGGATCCCACACTGACCAGGGGTCGGTTCACAGAGCAGAGAGCAGGCCTGAGGCAGGACTGCCCCCCAGCTTGGTGCTTCCTGGCCTGAGCCAGAAGCTCCTGGGGGCCCCCAGTGGGGAATGCAAAAGGTCACCTAGAGCTGAGGCCAGCAGGCCTACCACAGGGGGAAGTGACCCAAAGCAGAGACTGTGAGGAGGACCGCCCACACCGCAAGGGACAGGCCAAGACCCAGGTCTGCTGGATTGGTGAGAGCCGGGGTGCCGCTGAGCCAGCAGCAGGGAGGAGAGAGGGAGGGGACGTCACATTGCGTCAGACGGGCCGGAGAACAGGCCACATGCTGTGCGGCATGGACTTTGGCTGCAGGTGTGAATAGGGCCCTGTGAGCAGGCATAGTAGGGACTTAGGGCGGTGAGAACCTACAGAAGCGAACAAAGACCAGCCTTCTCAAGGGGCAGAGGGGAGGAGCAATAGCCTGGAGAGGGAGAGATAGACTGGGAAGAAGTTTGAGCCTTGAATTATTTAAATACTTGTTCAAAAGAAACTGAGAAAACTGGGAAAAAATAAACACAAAAAATAACATCTCAAAAAAAAAAATCTCTTTTACTCCCATTCTTCCTCAAAAAAACCACTCTGAAATCTTTGACTTGGCAAATTTTGATATTTTTTTCCTGCTCCTCAGTGAGATTTGGGGCTCTAGAGGTCAAAGTCATCAGTTATGGACAATAAAGGACCCCACCAAGTATCCACATTTGAGGTACAGTGTATAAATTTACAGCACCCCCCTCTACTAGAGGAGCTTTGTAAACTTTGGTTATCTTAACTTCTTTGGGCCTCAGCTTCCTCATCTACAAAATGGGAATAATACTACTTCATAAAGGTTGTTGGGTGTATTAAATGAAATGATGCATGTGAAGCACTGTACAGTACTCAACACATAATTGTGCCTGTTAATGGTTATATAACATTATTACTTAGCTTCCACCAGCTTCATTTTCTACGGCTGTAAACTGGGATTGCAATATTCACCTCACACAATAGGTTTGCAAATAGCATTACTTTCCCTTTCTCCTCTATTCCCTTTTCTGAAGAGCTACCACTTATCTTATCTCGTCTTCTACCTCAAATAAATACATCTCTATTCATTTATTCAACCAAGACTGTTTTCTGAGTTTCAGCTTCGTGCAGATCACTCTCCTGAGGGTTTCTGAGATGATACATGTACAGTATTTATCATTCATGGTCTGCTGGTTGAGGGCGGAGGGGGCAATATTTTTACATCTTTATCGTAGAAGGGAAAAATGATGAGTGGATAGCAAAAGCACTGCAGTAATTCAGAGGAGGCAGTGTTGATTTCTAGTTAGAAGTCAGGGAATGCTTCCTGCATAACCTGGAATTTGAACCAGACCTTGAAGAATGAGAAATACTTAGGCAAGTGAAGATTGGGGAGGGCACAAGGATGTGTGTTGAGACGGGTGGGTGGTTCTGTGTGACCAGTTCAGAGAAGATGAAAGGTTGGGGAAAAGATAGGCTGGAGAACTGGATACAGGCCTGATATGATGAGCCCACGATGCTATTAAGCTAACAGTCGTCAACTTTTCACTTTCTCATATTTCATGAAAGGAAGGAGAAGGAGAAGGAACTAAAATGTATTGAGCTCCAGATACACGTGAGCCACTGCACAGAGACGATTGTTCTATGTATAGTATCTCTAAACCTCATGGCCATGCTGGAAGGTAGGTATTCACAGAGAAGGACACTGAGTGAGGTTCAGGGAGGTTAAGTAACTTACCTAAGATCACACAGCTAGAAAGTAATCCACTGAGAATAAAATCTGGGCTTGCCTGATCCAAAACTAGTGCTATGAGACAAGGCCTTTAGGCCTTACCTGTTCTACCTGTTTCCTTGTGAAAGCATCACTTCTTTCCAGCTCCTGTGTTTAAGGAGGTTCTCTCACCAATAAATTAGCAGTCAGGGTGAGCTGGAAGCATTCTGAGGGACTGAAACCCAATGGGGCGATGATTTGGTTCCAGGATTCAAGGTCATGGAAAACTGCCAGAAGGATATGGGTCTTCTCCTCCTGCAAATGGCCCCACGAGTGTCCTGGCAATCTTGAGCCACCTAAGGAGAACAGTGTCGGGAATGAGACTCAGCTTTGGAAGGTAATGGGAGCCTAAACGAGGGACACCCAAGATACTTTCATCTTCTGTGTATTTATGCTCCGTTTAAGTCCCAGGGGATTACATTTTGAGGTGGCTATTAAGGCAGGATATATGTCAGACTAATGTTTATTTGAGAAGGCTCACAGGAGAATAAACTCACCTAATCAGAGGACTAGAAAACAGTTTTACAATCTCAATGGCCTGTGGCTGGTTTTAAGAGAATCATAGAATGTTTACAATTAGAAGAGACAGTAAAGATCATTTCATCCAATTAACTCATTTTATAGACGAGAACCCTGAGGTTCAGAATAGGAAATTGACTCGCCCAAGGTCACAACACTTAGCGGTGGGACTTGGCCTAGGTCACAGACACTGCCTGTGCTCAGTGCTCTTTCCACTGATGCTGAATAATATGTTCCACGGACTATCAACCACCCCAACTCCCACTCCCCCATCCTGCCCACTCACATGTGGAGAGTCAAGAGGTCATCCATCACTACTTCCATTTAGACAGGCATACCTCTCTAATTTTATGAAGGAGATAAAAACATGTCCTAATTTCAAATCAGCCAGAGAAAGCAATTCCCCAAACATCTGGTACTTTTCTGGTTTGAAAGCCCCTACATTTTTTTCCGGCATAAGTCTCAGAAAGTCAAAGCAGAGAGTTGGCTCCCGTGCTCCAGCTCATTTTTCACGAAGCTCCCCAAATGCTAAACAGATTTCCTGTACCCTTGGGGACAAGCACCTCCTCTCTGGCCAAAATCCTGCCCCATTTTCTCACCCCAGTAATATGCAGGGCCTCGCAGCCAGCTCCTGCAGGGGCAGCCAGCAAGCATCCCAGGCTGTCTCACGCTCTGTAACTAAATGCCTGGAGCCCACCTCTTTCCTAGTCTCCTTTTTCTAGGAGGGGGCCGTGACTTGCTCCCATGAACCCAGGCAGGGGCTGTTTCCCATCACTTCTTGCAATGAGGTATTTCATGGGGCCTGAGAGAGGAAATCAGGTCTCTGCTCCCCCTGGGATTAGTGCCATTCTCTCGTCTGTCCTCCCAGAGGCCCTTTCTCTAGGCCTGACATAACTTTCTCCTCCAAGACAGGACCAGCGAGAATCCATTTGTGTTCCTGCCCTGCATTCCAGCAGAATCCCTCGGGCACCGTGGCTGGAAATGATTTGTGTAGGGAACTTGGCCAGCTTCACTTTTAATCACTCACACACTCACAGATACAGGGAATCCCGCCACACTCACCTGGGGGATGGAAGAAACCTTCCTCACTTTGACAGGGTCTCCCTAAGTGATGCAATAAACAGTGAGTCTAGTCTCCAGGAAAGATGTAAAGAGCCTCCTTCTCCGAGGGTTAATTGTAAAATCAGTATCTTCAGGAACCCCTCCCCCTTCCCGGGAGCTTCTGCAAAGCAGACACTTCTCGGATAATATCCAAACATCCATTCACCCTGCAGTGCTTCCTGAACACTGCTCTGACTGGGGAGGAGGGTAGGGTGGAGCTGGGCCTGGACGAAAGGGCAAGATTTGCTGAGAACATTTAGGCAGGGGGATGGTGGAAGCCAAGGTCTGGGAGAATGAATGATCTGGGGTGGGTGAGGAAGGGGGAGGCAGGGGGCAACTGGAGGGGAACAGAGGTCTTGTTGGGGAGGAGGGAGTGACGACTAGTCAGGGTCCCAACAGGAAACAGAGGGCACACCCAAGATGGGATAATTTGAAAAGGGTTTATTTGCAAACGTGTGGGTGTAGGAGAACCATAAAGAATAGCCCAGTAAACCAGGCTCAGTAAGAGCCAAGGCATTACAACTCTAGGCACAGAGAGACTATGGCTAGAACAGAGAGAGAGTGTGCAGTAGAACAGCTGCCTTAGAAGAACAGTGGCCTCAGTCAAGGATGCAGCCAGTTCCAAGCAACCTTGCAGGGAGAGGTCCAGGCAGAGGCGGATTTACAATGAAACTGGTTAAGTTCAAGCTGTAGGGTTCAGAGTTGCACAGGCCCCTTCCCAGGCCTGGGAAGGAACCCTAGCAAAGTTCATATGTTCCATGTTTTTATAAATTTTTTTGGGTAAATTTTGTAAAAGTAAGATATTTTTGATCCTAGTTTCCCTCTGCCACACACATCCTATGTTGGGTGGCTTTGGAGGCGGCATGGGCATTTTTAGGATCTGGTTAAGGAGAAGATGAGTTTGGGTTTGGTGTGATATATTTAAGTTGCTCACAGTCACTCTGTATATATTTAATTCACTGCTAGCTGTCCTCATGTAGGAATGGCTTCCAGGAATACTCTTACCGCCAACTCATCTGATGTCATGACTTGAAGGTACAGAGAGGTCAGTTGTAATAAGAATGTGTCCTTTGGTGCCCAGCATGGATGTATGGGGGTAGTGAAGAGAACAGAGGTTTGTGTGAGGAACGAGGGCTGGTCTGTGGCCCATCATCAGACATAAAATTTTAAGTCTAGAATTCAGTTCTCATTGTCAGTAGTATAATGCAGCACCTGCAACTATAAATGCACCATACTATTTCTTTTTAAATGGAATTTCACATATTAGTTCTCAGATTCCTGTGTTTATAGCCTATAGGCATAAAAAAAATTTCAGATCATATCAAAATTAGCAAGTTATTAAGACGAAGAAAGAAAATGCAAATAGAGTTAAAGGACCTTGGATTATTCGATAATCTTATTGATGGAGGAGTAAAGCATATGAACTCATTGGCAAAAGATTTACATTTCTTACTGCTTTGATACAAAATCCTGACATCTATGAAGATGTCCTAGATGGGGTTCCCTAGAAATGGCCTATGAAATGGAAAGTTGCATGTAACTTTTTTACTGTGGAGAGCTCTCAGGAGTTATACTTGTAAGGAAATGAGGATGGAAGGACTGGGAAAAGCCGACCAGAATGTGGCCCCAGAAGATCCTATATTCCAGCAGCTGAGGGATGGCTGCGCTGGCCCCATGAGGGAATCCGGGCAAAACCACACAGCACCCTCTATCAAAGATAACATAAAACTCATGGTATGCCACCACTATAATGGGGCCCAAAGACAAGCTGGTTTATAAGTCTTAGCAATTCAAAGAGTATTTAAGATTAATTCCTGAACAAGAAAATTTGAAATGCTCTAAATCTTAGTTATATATGGAAGAAAATGATAGAGGTCTTCCCAAATGGGACAGCAATCTCAGATTTTTACATGACATTACAAACGATGAGTTGTGAAACTGAAATGGTTCTACGTTACCAATATAAAAAGAATCCAATTCCAATCAAACCCACTAGAGGAAAGAATGGATTATATTTCCGTTCTTTCTCTAGAAAAATGTATTACAAAGTTGTCAGATGAAGAGGCAAAGAGTATGCTGCTGAAAACAGAAAAATACTGTTATTTTTCTGCATTTGGTGATATTCTTGGTTTTTGTGGACCAATAAAACTGGAAGCTTCAGTCTCATAAAGCCAGCATCACACTTAGACCCAGAGGAATAAACACCCTGTCATCACCACCCCCCCCCCCCCGCACCACTCAGGTATCCATCTGGAGCTCCCCAATAGCTGAACCCAACAGAAGCCAGAGGCTACTGTAGGATAGCCCCTGGGGCAGGGAGCAGGATGGAGAAGGGTAGCACATATTGAAGACACCAGTCAGAGCTAAGTATTATGGAACAAGGTTATGGTAGCCTTGACTGTCAAACTCAGCTTGCATTTTATTCATAGAACAATGAAATCTGAAAGACATAAACATAAACTCATATGGAAGGAGCATTTAATCTGGGGTTGTAAAACATGTCTGCCACTCACCACTCACCAGCAGCCCACTAAGGCAAAGTCCTGAACCCACATACAGGCGGGAAGACGTGTGTGCTCCTCGTCTCCTCTCTGAGGCCTGGGGAGAGTGGGCTCCCAAGCTAGCCGTAGGGGAGGAGCCAGTGGAGAACACTATGAAGGCGAGATGCAGAGCACCATCACCTTGGACATGACCCCTAATCAGAGGATGTGGTTACTCCCTTCACTATTTAGCAGTTCTTATATCCTGAATGTCCAGTTTATACCCCTCCCTCCTCCATGCTGTAAGCGAGGCCCTCTCTTCTTGTCTCTGCCTCATCCAGTCAGCTCCCAGCTGCAGCTCTGCGCAGCCAGTGCCAGATGCACACACAGAATCAGATGGGCGGCCAACCTTGGAGGGTGGGAGCCCAGGTTTGAGGTGGAAATGCCAGAACCCAATTCCTCTGTTGGCTCCTTTGTAACCTTCCCGGGTAACTGAAGTCCTGGCATCTTTCCCTAGATCTTTCCCTGTTTTGCTGAGATCCCAAGAGATTCCATAATGACCCTCTCCTTTCCTGGTCCCACACCAAGTGCTCTCCTTGACTGATCCTTCCCATGCTTCGCCCTCCACCCAGAAACAAGGACTCCTAAATCTGCTATCTCCAGCCAGCTGGCCTTCACAAGGTCTTTTGTTTTTTTAAATTTTTATTTGATATTGGAGCATAGTTGATTAACAAAGTTGTGTTAGTTTCAGGTATACAGCAAAATGTATTTATTGTTTGCCCCAGACAACCTCTCCCCTCTCCCACCATTAGGCAATGAGATTCGTTGGCACTCAGGAAGCATTAGATAAATAAATGAACGCTTTTGCCTTGGTTTCCCTTTCTAGCTGTATCATTCACTATTCCCCCCTACTTCCCCTCCCCCCCTCAGGCTAGTCCAACTCAAGTGCTTACTGTTCTCGCTCGTCTCCTCCCAAATTCTCTCCTCATCTGCTCTTGCACACATCGGTTCTCCACTGGGCGTCTTCCTATTTCACTTACTGGTTTACACGTCTTATCTCCTCTACCAGATAGAGAATGCGTCCAGGACTCAGCTATGTATGAGTCATTTCTTCTCCCCAGCAGCTACTGACCTACAATGGGCATTTATGAATGGATTAATGGACGTATCTGCCCTTCAAATCATGAAGGTCTTTCTTCTTGTTATGGGTTAAGTATATATTTAAATTACACACATGTGATTCATGATTACATTCCTACTGTAAAACACTCAAACAATATAGATAAAACTAAACTCCCCTTTGCTTACCTCCAATCCCAGTTCCCTCCCCATTTATATATCTATGCAATGAAGGTGTAATATAGTTTTGTGGGATTTTTTTTTTTTTTACAATAGAGGTATATTATATAAATTATTTTGCAGCCTGCTTCTTTCACATTACAATATGTCAAAAGTATCTTCTCGTCTTTCTATACACAAATGGATTCTCGCTGGTCCTGTCTTGGAGGAGAAAGTTATGTCAGACCTAGAGAAAGGGCCTTCTGGGAGAACAGACGAGAGAATGGCACTAATCCCAGGGGGAGCAGAGACCTGATTTCCTCTCTCAGGCCCCATGAAATACCTCATTGCAAGAAGTGATGGGAAACAGCCCCTGCCTGGGTTCATGGGAGCAAGTCACGGCCCCCTCCTAGAAAAAGGAGACTAGGAAAGAGGTGGGCTCCAGGCATTTAGTTACAGAGCGTGAGACAGCCTGGGATGCTTGCTGGCTGCCCCTGCAGGAGCTGGCTGTGAGGCCCTGCATATTACTGGGGTGAGAAAATGGGGCAGGATTTTGGCCAGAGAGGAGGTGCTTGTCCCCGAGGGTACAGGAAATCTGTTTAGCATTTGGGGAGCTTCGTGAAAAATGAGCTGGAGGGGCTTCCCTGGTGGCGCAGTGGTTGAGAATCTGCCTGCCAATGCAGGCGACACGGGTTCGAGCCCTGGTCTGGGAAGATCCCACATGCCGCGGAGCAACTGGGCCCGTGAGCCACAACTACTGAGCCTGCGCGTCTGGAGCCTGTGCTCCACAACAAGAGAGGCCGCGATAGTGAGAGGCCCGCGCACCGCGATGAAGAGTGGCCCCCACTTGCCGCAACTAGAGAAAGCCCTCGCACAGAAACGAAGACCCAACACAGCCAAAAATAAATAAATTAATTAATTAAATTAAAAAAAAAAAAGAGCTGGAGCACGGGAGCCAACTCTCTGCTTTGACTTTCTAAGATTTATGCCATTGAGATATTGAGAATACTTCTACTTCCCCCATTTTCTTCTCCTTATCCCAAGAGCCTCTGGGATGCTTTTACTCTGTATGCCCTGCCCCCAACACCTAGGTTTTGCTGAAATAGCATGGTACTTTTCTTTCTAGATCTCATTAGAATTTCCTTTGCAGTATTTCACCTCTATTTTAAGAATTCTTATTCAGCATTACACATTTCCAGTCTATCATTATCCATTTATACTGAACTATATATATGTGTATAAATCTATGCACACGTATACATATATACACATGTTTGTGTATATATATAGGTAAACATGTATATATACATGTGTGTATATGTATATATAAGGAAACATGATTTATTGCTCACCCCTGTTTCCTCTCTTCTCTAACCCATTTGATTTTGGTCAGAGTCTTTTTGAAACTATTTTCTTCAGAGACTGCTATAATTGTTGGATCCTTGCATATCTGTTAAAAAAAAAAAAATATATATATATATATATATATCTCAACTTCTGTGGGTGAATAATGTCTTCAAAGTTCATCCATGTTGTAGCAAGTGTCAGGATTGCCTTCCTTTCCAAAGTTAAATAATAGTCC
This sequence comes from Balaenoptera ricei, assembly GCF_028023285.1. Classification (NCBI taxonomy): domain Eukaryota; kingdom Metazoa; phylum Chordata; class Mammalia; order Artiodactyla; family Balaenopteridae; genus Balaenoptera; species Balaenoptera ricei. The sequence continues at coordinate 88,566,737 of NC_082642.1, read as the reverse complement.
ATTGTATGTATGTGCCACATTTTGTGTGTCCATTCCTCTGTGGATGGACACTAGGGTTGTTTTCACCTGTTGGCTATTGTGAATAATGCCATCACCCAGCTTTAACAATGATCAACTCAGAGGCAATCCTGTTTCATCTGTAACCCCACTGCTTTCCCCTTCCATATTATTTTGGAGCAAATCTGAATGGGGTATTTTACAAATTATATTTTCTATTTGGTTGGAGATCATTCCCAGGGAGAATCAGAGTCTGGAAACCAACAATATTTCACCCCAAATAACTTAAATCTGTTTGGCATAAAGATGAAGTGCAGGTGAGGTGGGAAAGCTGCCACAGAAATGGTAGATGAGGAAGGAGAAGTAGGTCAGAGAGTGGCTAAGGCTGATCATATGTACTTGAGCTGCTCTCCCTACTGTCACCTCCTTCCCCCTCAAACCTCTGCTCCCCACATCCCAGAAGCAGGAAAGACTCCAAAGCTCACAGACTGCTGCAACCATCCTGGCTTTGGGGACCTCGGAAAAGGCTCTATAAATCTCTGTCCACTTGTCTACAGCCAGGGCATTTTGCTTTGGCAATGCTAGGGCTGCAGTCAAGCTATGCCTTGAGCTCACCGACACTGCCTTGCGAGCCAAGGTCTATTCCTGGAGAAGAGATTAGTGGAAATTCCTCAGGAAGAAATTGGCTGCCTGTGCATGCCAAGAGATGTCGCTAGATAAACTACCCAGAAACAAGAGTTCGTATGTTCATTATCACTTTAAAATTATGCTGAGCACCTGAGTATGACACAATTTAACTAAATTAACTTGGCCTCTGTTGAGCCATCCTCCAGAGCACACGGAGGCTCTCTTCTGGCACTCACCTTGGAGGTGTGGTGTCCCTTGCCTTTGTTACCTTGAGAAGTGAAAACTTGTGCTAAGGGAACATGGCAGTAGCTGTTGTGGAAGGGCCTGAATTTATCTTCCAAGTGGCCTTGGAGAAAAACACAGTCATTCTCACCCTCCCTTAAAGGTCCCTTTACTGATGGTCCCCAGTTTTCTCTTCCTAACCCCATCAGTATCATAAATATCCCCTTAACATTCCGCAGGGACAGCTCAAACCTGGGATACATTCGAAGGAAATCATTGCAAGCAGAAAATCTTTTGGTCTCTTCCCCCAGGTCAGTAGCCCTGTCTTCTCCTCTCTTTTCTACTCTGCTGGTCTGAGATTTCTCTCCATCCTCAAGAGGAGCATCAGTAAGTGTGGGTTGGCCCAGAGTTTGATATGAACATTGTCCAACGGGAGCTGAAGCATCTGGGGCCTGTTTGTACCTCAGTCAGTAGGCGTGTGTCTTGAGCTGCTGACATGAAGTTGCTCTTGGGTGTCAGAAAGGCAGCATCCCACACTGCAGACTCGGGACATGCATCTACCACGTCTACTCCATTGGGCTTTACCGCATCTTTCCACCGTCTCTCTGATAAACATGGACCTATCACTTGTATTCCCTCAGCCTCTGTTTTTTGATAAAATCAGGGGATTGAACTGGATGGTCCCAAAGTCCCCTTCTAGCTCTGAGTCTGTGAAAAAAACTCACAAACCCTGGAAATTAGAAGCACCTCTTTGGCTCCAGGCCCTAACTCCAGAGGCCCTTAGAGGCCACCTGGGCCAAAGATCGAGCTGGGAGGGAGGTGGGAGCTCCAGGTGGGGTTTCCCAAGGTGGACTCTTGGAGGTGCTTTGGCATGTATGAAAAAGAGACTGGAGAACGTGGAGCAGCAAATGAACCGATCCAGCCTGGGGTGGGCTTGGGGGGCTACCTGGGTTAGAAAGGCTAGTTCCTGACAGCGTTCCTGGAACACCACTGCACTTAGGTGGCTATGGATCTGAGGCCCAAGCTGGACTTGGGGCCAAAACAGCAAGGAATCCCTTTTCTTCCTGCATTAAGGCAGCTGCAGAGATCAACCAGGATCTAGGATCAAAAACGGACTCCAAGATTTAGAACCCAAGGAGGAGCCCACGGGAGCTGCAATAAGGAATGTCCAGGAGGGGACAATGGAGGCTCCTCACATATTCTAAAGAGGGCTTCGCAAGCTTTAACACACATTGGAATCCCCTTGAGGGCTTGTTGAAACACAGAGTGCTGGTCCCACATCCTAGATTCTGATTCTGTAGGTCTGGGGTGGGGATTGGGAATTTGCATGTCTAACAAGTTCCCAGGGGATGCCAATGCTTGCAGGTCTGGGGGCCACTCCTTGAGAATGACTTTATTAAAGAGACAGAGAGGAGACGTCATAGGTGAGTGGTGAAGAGCTCAGCTAGCAGCTCTGCCCTTTACCAGACGTGTGCAAGCTACATAGCCTCTCCAAACCTGCTTCTTCGTCTGTAGTTTGGGACTGATAATAAGTGAGGAGTGGAGAGGAGATACACCTAAATAACTCGGAAAAGTTTCTGGCACAAAGTGAATGCTCCAAAAATGTTAGCTCTCTGTGCCTCTCAGCGTGGTGACTGATGAATGCAAAGCCTCCAGCATGGGGAAAGTGGTCAGTAGTGGTTGTTTTATACATATTATTAGGCTTGTGCTCAAGCACAAGTAAAAGAAACCAACTAGAGTGGCTTGAATAATTATTTTAGCTTTCCAGACTCTGTGGTAGGGATGGCAAGAAAAAGGAGGGGATCTCTCCCTCCTGTCAGAGGAGCCCAGCGGTGAGCAGTCCAGGGCAGGAGTGGCACTGCTTCAGGGACCTCTCAGAACCCAGGTTCCTACCACCTCCCTGCCTGACTTGTTTTCGTCCTCATGGTTGCAGAATGGCTGCTGTACCTCCAGTCCTCATTCCAGGCAGGAAGGGGGGCTACATGAAGGACAACAAGGCAAACACTTTCTCCTTGTGATGTTTGCCTTTATATTCTCAAAGGGAAGTCCTCCCAGGGTCTTCTGCCAACATCTCACTTGGCCTCATCTCATTCGGCTAGGGATGACCATCTCATGTGGCCATCCTTAGCTGCCTAGGAAGCTGGGAAGTACTTTAGCTTTTCAGACTCTATGGTAGAGATGGCAAGAAAAAAAGAGGTTGAATTGGGTGTTGAGAGAGTCACTCAAGGTATCTGCAATTTGCTTGTTCAAAGCTTTGAAAACTATGGCCAGTTCAGCGAGCCATGGGAGTATGAAGCCCACAATTCATCCTGTGCCCTTAATTGACTCTGCGTGTGTGAGAGAGAGAGAGAGAGAGAGAGATTTTGCTATTTCTCTTAGAAAACTTATGTGGCTCTGTCTTGTAGGATAATTTGTGAGCAGGCCTTCTGTTCCTCATCCCTTCTCCATCTCACATCCACCCCTGCAGGCCAGGAGCTTCCCCAGGTTCATGCTTTTCTAGACTACTCACTAGACCAGACACCATCTCAGCATTGGAGACAAACTGTGCACAAGGCACATCTGCAGCCCAGCCGCCATGAAGCTTAAAGCCTAGCAGGAAACACATTAAAAATTAAAATGGAAAAGCATTAACATTATTTTTTAAAGTCCCTAAGTAATAGGGACTTGCCCGTGAAATTAAATTGAGTGTGGTTTATCTGATCAAAAAAGAGAGTCAAATTTGCCATCAGACTTCCTCCAAAAAGCTTTTTTAAAGAATCCCTCATTCTGAATGCCTGGCACCTAGTAGGCCCTCAAAAAACATTTGTTGACTGTTGAACGCCCCTCCCTCTTTGAGTACCTATTTGATCTCCCTTCCTAGAGTGAATAAGCTCTTTTGGGTCAGAGCTCTGTGTCTAGTTCAGCACTGGCACACAGTAGGAACTCAGGGAATATTTGTGGAATGGAATGGAATCGAGTTTATGTCAAATGAGGACTGCCAAATTAGCAATTGGGCCCAAATCCACTTTGGGTGTATATTCTCTGGGTCACTGTTGTATTATTAGAGTAATGAATTCTTTTAAACCTCATAAACTTTTTTTGTGGGTGAAGCCACAGCCTTATCCTGGCACCAGCCATACACATCTTGTCCCCGTGAGGTCACTGCAGGGAGAGATCAACTCCAAGAGCCTCAGCAGGTTTAAACATCCCCGAGTGGGTGTGGCGTGTTGCGCCCCCTGGCTGCCTTTCAAGCCACCCTTTTCTCCCCTCTTGTTTGCAGAAACAATGGCGATGAATGGGACTCTTCTCTCCACTGAAAGAAGTAAGGAAGAGTCTACAGATAGATGGACCAAATGTCTTTTTTTTTAACCTTTTTGTTTCTGAAGTTATCTCTGACCTGAGAAGTGCAAGGCACACGCCGTCCTCCTAATCACTGCTGATCAGAGGAGCGGCTACATTCGGGAGGACGTCCCCCGGGAGCCCTTCCTTCCCTTCTTAGACCTTGGGGCCAAATCTAGTGAACAAAGTATCCTGCCACAATAATGAGAATGATGTCAGTTTTATCCCAATTCAAAGAAAAGAAAAAAACACTAGAATTTTATCAATTGCAAATTTTTCTTCCATACCTTTTTCTTAAGCTTTTAATACCTGGTTTTTGTTTTTGTTTTGACCACTGGTAAGATGCAGCAAATGGAATATTTCCTGAAGCTCCACAGACATCACTGTGGGCCTTTGCTACCTAGACTGATCGGAACAGCACTGCTCCTGGACATGCTGAGAAGCTACATGCTGCCTGGAAGGCAGGGAGGAGAGGTGAGCTTGACCAGATGCTTAATTGCCTCCAAATATTCCTATCAGTATATTCTGATCCACTCACAGAAAGGACACTCAGGTATGAAAAGAACCATTTCCACGTGACTAAAAATTTCAGGGTGACAAAGGGGCAAGCATGCAGCCTGGAGTCTGATGGTCCTAGGTTCTAATCTTAGCTCTTCTACTCACTAGTTGTATAACTTTAGGCAAGTTACTTAACCTCTCTGAGCCTCAGTTTCTCCATCTGTAAAATGGAGAGAGGACTACTTACCTAGGATTTTTGGTAGGATTGACCAAGATATTATAATGTACAGAGAGTGGCTGATAGTACCCCTGACCCAAGAGAAATGGCCCTTATTATTACTCTGATTCATATATTGGTTGCTGGGTGGCAATTTTTTTGCAGTGGTGGTCGCGGGGGGAGTGGGGGATGAACTGGCCACAGGTGTGTACAGTCAGAAGCCCTGGACCCAGCTGCCCTTTCAAGTTATGGGGCTCTGCGTTGCTGTACCTATTATTTCTTCAGTAATTCTTTACCTATCCCTCAGCCCCAGCTCCACTCCCTCCATCTCACTTAGAAACAGCAGAAACCTGTGGTTTTCCAGCTGGCATTTTGTTCAGACACTGGTTTCTAAGGGTCTTTCCTGCCACTTGGAAGGACCAAAGAATACAGAGAATGAGAACACTGGCTCCCTGGGAGGGAGACACAGGGTTTCACGGATTTGCAGACACAGCATGTAATCACCTTTCCTCCGCGTCTCCCAGGATGAGTGGAGCCGCCAAATACTGTTGCCTATTTTTTTGTTGTTGTTAGCAATTTTTTTTTTAACACCTTTATTGGAGCATAATTGCTTTACAATGGTGTGTGAGTTTCTGCTGTCTCGGCAAAGTGAATCAGCTCTAAGTGAGCGCCCTTGGAGCCCGCTGTGCGTGCCCAGAATGCCCTGGTGCCACAGACAGTCTTCACGCGGCCAGAGGGCAAGTTCCAGCAAAACTGTTGTGCCCACCTGACACATGGGCCTGGCCCAGTGTCTCCCTTGCTCTGTTCTGTGGGGGCCCTGGGAGGCCCTCGGTCCTGCTGGAGCTACAGTCTGAGCAGCTTTATTCAAGGATGAGAGAGAGACAGAGGCAGCATGAGCTGATCAGAGAGAGGCCAAGAGAGACTGAGGATCAAAGAGACAAAGACTGAAAGGGAGGCACAGAGAGAGACAGAGGGACAAAGAGATAGGAGAGGCAGAGAGAGAGAGAGAGACAGGGAGAAACAGACACACACAGAGACACCTAGACACACACAGAGCGGCGGAGAGAGACAGAACTGTAGAGAGGCAGCTACAGACACAGAAAAAGAGACCCTCAGGGGGAGAGGGAGAGAAACTCCGTTTTGAGGGAGATGAGGCTGGAGAGAGAAGCCAGACTTGGGGGTAAGCAGGACCAGCGGGGCTCCCTGGGGAGACGTGTGCACTTTACACCCGGGAGTCCTCGTACTGAAGTGGTTTCTTAGTTCTCAGCAGCCAGCTGAGTGTCATGTCATGTTCAGAGGATACGCTTCAGAAGCAGCCTGGGCGGATGTACAGGGACAGCTGGCCTTCGGCTGCGGTTTACAGCTGCCAGCCCTTCACTCCACGGGCTGGTGGCCACAGGCAAGGCCTAGGAGCTCAGGGTAGGCTCTCCCCACGGCTCCCCACGGGACCGTGACGTAGACCTGCAGCCCCAGGCGGCCAGGGCCGACTGAGCTGAGGGAGAGGAGTGGCCTCCTGCACAGCTGGGCATCCATCAGTCAGGAGCCTGCGGGGGCACTGGGGCTGCAGCCTGCAGCGGCTGGCCGGGCCCGGGGGCCCTGGCTCTGGGTGCGGGCCTCTGCTGTCATCTCAGGAATGGGCGGAGCAGCCGGTCCATTTCCTAAGCAAACCCCTCCCCCTCGGGCATGCACGTGTCCAGGTAGATTTAAACATTTTCCAGCCTGCTGGGGGAATGGCGTCTCTTCAGCAGAGAGGACTTAGAAATTGAAGTCAGCTGTTGCCGAATCTCCCCATATCCCAACACAGTGGGGCAACGTGCTTCACCTAGGAAATCCTGGCTGCTTTCAGCATGGAACCTCCTGGAGGTCCCAAAGGCAGGGGCTCTGGGCAGGGGAATCACCCTCAAACATCTGAAATGCTAACAGATCATTTTGGGGCCCCTGTTCCCAGAGCCTCTCCCTCGCTCCTTCCAAGTTCTCAATCCCTGACATTTCCTGTGTCCCCCTAACCCCTGCCTGTTCCCCTTGTGCTCTGAGGACCACTGAGGCTTCTCTTCCTCCACCCTTGCTCTCCTGGCCTCACAGTGTTTGCCCATTCCCACTGCACAGGCTCTTTGGGAGCTTGTCTTTGTCCCTGGGACCCTACTTCGGGTGACCGGCTCTCTTGTGGGCCAGACCCAAACGTGGATGGGGGCATGAGGCATTGTCCCGAGGCTCCAGGAGATGTGCTACCATCTCCCTGTTAGAAAGGAAGGTGATACCCTTTGACCCTGGGTCCTCAAAGCAGAAGTTGCAATACAAACAAACTTATCAGCGAAATCAAAGCCCATCTATGGATTAGGAAACTGGGCCCAGGTAAACGTGCAAGATAATTGCATTCCTGTGCCTGTTCTTAGGGCATTTGGAGCAGCCAGTGTCGTCAGTTTACCAAGCAGGAGGCCTGTATGGGACCTCGGTGTAGTGTTACAGCTGGGTCAGATGCACCTTGGGGACCTGGGGACCAGCCAGAGAGCTGGCACAGCACATGGCTCTGTCAGCAGGCCGGCTCAGAGCCCTCATCAATACTAGCAGTCTTACTTTCTGTTTCCATTGTACTTTAGTTGGTAAAGTACTTTCCTGTTCATTATCATATTGCATTCTCCCCACAGTCCTTAGGAGGTAGGCAATCCCCTTTTTGCTCCACAGGTAAAGAAAGTGGGGATTGGAGAAGTGCATAGCTGCCTGAAATGAATAGTGCCCAAGCCATGACCCAACCTGAATCGTCAGGATTCAAAAACCAGGGGTGCTCTCCATTCTGGCCGCTTTTATGGTGAGACACTGTCCAGCCCCTGCCAGCATCCTATCTCCTGTCCTTTATTTTTCTCTGCAGAGGAAAAGCCAAAGTGGTAGGAGAGGTCTTGCCTGTCATTCCTCAGGGTGTTAGACAGTCCTAGGCCCATGCAGAAAACTTCCAGCCTGAAGGCTCCTTTTGCAGCTGTCTGACTTGCAGTCCTCCCCCCGCCCCCAAACATTCAGGCACCCTGCCCTGCACGTGGGCCAGAAAAAAGGCACAAATCCTTGGCCACAGAATGACACAGGCCACTGGCTCCAGGGTGACACAAGGGGATTGCGGGATGAGGGGGATTTGTTGCATCTTGTTGCTGGTTACTGCTGAACTGTAAGAAAGCTACTGCTCTGAGATGCATAGCTCAGATCCACACCTTTGCTGAAATCTCATTAATACTGGTAAGTGTTTCCAGTTGATTCTCTGGGAGTTTCTAATGATAATTTTCTCTCCTTTCCAAGAAGTCTACTTCTTATCTCTATATCTTCATTCTTGATTTTAATGAGATTATGTCTAATGCTTTACAGTTAAATACTATGTTTGCTACCGTCATGAGTAGCATGAGTTGCATTTGATTGTGTTGAGGAAGTATTTTTCTATTCCTAGTTCCAAAAAAAGTTTTTAACAAGTCAGTGTTGAATTTCTCACAAAGATTTAGCAGCTGCAGAATGCCTTGAGCCAAAGGGCTGGATCAAGAAGAATGTCTGTTGGAGCATGTCGTAGTTGGCAGTGCAACCGTGGAGGTCTGACAGCCTTTGCCAAGAAGACCTGGAGAGATATGGCTCTGCTACTTGTCACCTGAGAGACTTGGGAGGTCACTTAACCTCTCTGAGTCTTAATCACCTCATCTGTAAAAGGGGATAAATAATGGCCTCCACCTGCTCGTTTTATGAGGCTGAAGCAAGATGGTATGTGTGAAGCACTGAGATGGCCTGTCTCCAAGATGCCCCTAATAATCTCGGCCTCCTGATACTGATACTGTATGTAATCTCCTCCTTTAGAGCATTAGAAGTGGTCTGTGTGACCAGCAGAATACAGCAGATGTAATGGTGTGTCACTTCTAAGGCAGGGTCATAAAAGGACATTCAGGTTCCCTACTTGGTCATGCTCCTTCTGGGTTACTTATTCCTGAGGGAAGATCACATGTTGTGAGCAGCGCTATGGAGAGGCCCACAAGGTAGGGAACTGAGACCTGCTGCCAACAACCATGTGCGTAAGCCGTTTTAGGAGTAGATCCTCCAGCCCCAGTCAAGCCTTCAGAGACGGCAGCTCCAGCTGACATGTTCACTGCAACCTCAGAGACCCTGAGCCAGGATGATGCAGCCAAGTCACTCCTTGATTACTGACCCTTGGAAACTAATAAATGACATAATGAATGTTCTTTGTTTTAAGCTGCTGAGTTTGGGGGTATTTTGTTACACAGCAATAGATAACTAATACAAGTTCCTAGCCTATAGTCAGTGCTCAATCAAGGTTATCAATTTCATCAGAATTAGTATTAATGAGCATTCGAGTTACTAAAAAATAATCCAGTTGACCCTAACATTGAAAACCAATGTAAAAGTTTAGCAAAAACCTCCATTCTTCAAAAGATCTTTCTTGTTATTCAGGCCTTAAATTCTAACCATGTCAGGATTTCTATGAAGCACACCTGGCCTCAATTACACAAAAACAGTTACATGAAAATGGAAAAGAGTTGTACGAAAATCAGTTCATATTTTAGGGAAAATAATTTTGCTGAGAAAATCACTTTGTTGGTTTCCTCACATGTGAATTGAGGAGGTTGGAATCGATCTGTCCTGTCCAAAGTGGTAGCTACTGGCCTTGTGTGGCTATTTACACTTATATTTCAATTAATTAAATTTAAATAAAATTACATATCAGTTTCCCAGTTGTACTAGCCACATTTCATGTGCTCAATAGCCATATGGGGCTAGTAGCCACAGTACTGGCACAGAGAATGTTTTCATCATCACAGAAAGTGCTATTGGACAGCACTGGTCTAGATGTCTAGTGAGGGTGGGTATGTGGCTTGTGTGGAGTACTGACACAATTCCTAGACCATACTAGGTTCTCTTTCTTTCTTTCTGCCTCTTCACAGGTCTGAGGCAGACACAGCTAGGCCTTTGTCTTGACATAAATAGCCAAGAGAGGTAGCAACTCGCCTTGGGAAGAACTTTCCCACCCTCACTTGCTCACCGTCATTTCTGATTTCTATGTTACTATTACAGTTGTCTTATCAAATTGGGTCCCGTACCTCCAATACCAGTTCTACAATTCCAACTTGATGTCTAGTTGGCACCTCAAAAATGCACAAAACCAAAGTCACTCATTATCAGCTCCAGTCAGCATGTCCTCTGGACATCCATGTTTCATCCGCGGGACCTCCACCCTCTCTTGGAGGACTTCTCTTTGATTCTTCTCTCCCCTTGCCACGTTGGGTCTCTACCGATCACTTAACCCAGATCAAGTTCTTTTAATTCACCTTTCAAACTACTTTTTGTTCCTGTTTCCTCCTCTCCTCTCCTGCCAACACCCTATTTTGGGCCCCCATCATCATTGCTGCATGAGTGGCCTTCCAAGTGTCTTGCTTTGTTAAAGACCCAGTGGAAAATCAGGAATGCAGCTTGGAAAGAAATGCAGACTGGTCATGTGGGAACAGAAATAGGAAGTCTGCAAAGAAGTCAGACACAGGAGAATGACTTGGGGGACCAGTGGGCCACCATGATGTTCATTTCTAATGACAAGCTATCTGAGTAGTTGCCAGGGGAAAAGCGAGGCCCCTGAGAATCTCTAAAATACAGAGATGTGAGGCCATGCACATGTGTATCAGTGACCCTCTCATCCCTCTCTACTGTTCAACTGCTCCCTTCTCACCCTTTAGCAATCAAATCCTATGCTTTCATCACTCACTCACTCATTCATCCATTCAAGTAACACTTCCTGAACCTCTAGCCTGGCTAGGGCTCTGAGTTGGACTCTGCTGTCCAGGACCCAGAGAAAAATAAGAGGTGTATTCTGCCCTCTGAGAGCTCACAATCCATTTGGGAAAAGTAGGTGGGTAGTTGGAGGGCCAATGGATCCCAGAGAAGAAGTTCTCATTTTCTCCTGCCTACATCTTGCCCCCTCAAAAGGGACTCCGTGAACTTAGCAAGGACACTGACTGCCACAGCAAGGACTTAAGAGAATAGAGTCTAGAGGCTGATGTGCAGCTGAGCAGTGCACAACCTGCGCAACTGCTCATGGAGGCCCTAGAGCTGATCTAGGTAAAGTATATCCCATAAGCTGCCTGGAGGAGCAGAATCAAAGGGGTGGGTGGGAAGTCAGGAACCAGTGCTTAAGAGGGATAAGGTTCAAGTGACTTTTGGCAGCCTATAATCAGGAAACCAGCCCAGGAGTGTGGAGCCAAGAATAGGAACAGGACAAAGAATGGCACATTACATGGACAATGGGCAAAGTTTTGGCTGGGAGTATTGAGGGCTATTTCTCAGGAGGTTTGACTTCCTGGTGCAGGGACATATGAGTGAGGGGGTAAAACAGAATTTTTTGTTTGTTTTGTGGAGGGGTGTCATTTTTTCTCTTTCTTTTCTTCTTACCTACAAATCTGTATGGCAACGAAGGAAAGAACCAGAACTAACAGTGGAAGTTACAGGGGTCAAATTGCAGCAGAACAAAAAGAGGAGACTGCTAATACAGCCAGAGTTCACTCACGATGGGAGGGGCCATCTGGGGCTGGTGAGCTCTAAGTCATTTAAAATGCTCAGACAGAGAAAAGCTGGGTGGCCTCTGTCGGGGATGGTGTGTGTGTCGGGGGGTGGGGAGTGATTTCTGCTGACTAGGGACTCTGAGGTGCTTCCAACTCTTACAGTGTATGAAGTGTCGAGTGCCGTGTTTGCCAAGTGCACCAGGATAGCCAGGGCTCTGTTTAACAGTCTGAGGACAGGCCTCGACTCAGCAGGGCCTTAGAGCATGTGCGTGGATACTTCTCAGTCGTTGGCATATTTGAGCAAAGGTTTTCTTCTGCCCTGTCTCAGATCTCCAGCCTCATAGGACAGAAAAGGAGCCAGGGGTCCAGTGGGAGAGCTGGGTGGCTGAGAGTCATTGCCATGCTGGCACCTGGCCCAGGGCCTCAGGCTGGAAGTGTTTCCATGTCCCAGGTGGAAGGTGGGGGGCCATGGAGTGGGGGGCGGGCAGGGAGGGTAAGGCTGGAGAGGATTATATAGAGAAGCTGTTTGGCCATATCCCTGTCAGAGCCACAAGCCCATAAAACACATTTGTGTGGATTAGAAAAAGGCACTCCCTGCTCCAGGAAGACAGCAACCCACAGGCTTTTGACTTGACAAGAGGAGGAGGTCTGGATTTTAGCTCCCACTTACTCTCTCTTGTGCAGTGGTTGACATGAACCACCATACTCAGTGGCCCTCATGACTATCCCCTGCCTTCTCTAAGCTGTGTCTCCTGTGTGCTATGAGCTCAGGACTGGGACGTAGAAGAGAACTGGATCAATCAATGAGAATGAGTGGAAACTCAAGGAACAGTTCCATGGAAGAAATCAGCCATCTGGAACACAGAGCCACTCGAAGCCAACGTCTAATATTAGGACTGATGTCGGCTCTTCTGGGCCTTTCCCAGAGCTGCAGAGCACAGGGGAGGCTGAGGACAGAGGGAGACCTTCCAGGAACAAGTCCCCAGACTCCTTCTTCCCTCACCGGTTCATTAAATGCACTTACTCCTTTACTTGCACTTAAATACTTATGTGTTAAATAGGTTTTGATTTATGTATATGTTTAATCTATGCCTTCAATATCTGTCCATAATTTCATTCTCTGTCTTGAATTCCAAGTTCCTAGAAAGTACACTGCCTTACATGATTAATATTGCTCAGTAAAATGCTGGGCACATTGCTACCTGGTGCTATGCGAGGATAACAATGATAATAAGTTCAAATCCCGCATTCCAGACTTTCTGTCATCTGACCCTCCCCCAACCTACTCCCCTCCCCACACCCCACTGTTTGGTTTTAGCATCTGGTACAACAGCCAAACTGGCTTACGTTCCTTGGGCATCCCATTTCCACGACTCATCTCAAGCTATTTCCCTCATTTGCCTACCCCTATCCCCCTTCTCCTATTCCTGAGTGTCCAAATCCAACCCATCTCTGGAAGATCTACTCTAATACTATTCCTTATGATATCTTTCCTGATTCCTTATGCAGGAGTGATCTCGCATCTTTGCTCTCCCATGATACTTCATGTCAACTTTTTATGGATCTAGTTACATACTACCTTGTATCATTGCTCTCTGAACAAATGACTGCTTCCCCTGATAATCTGGGACTCCTCGAGGGCAGAGGCTGTGTCTTATCCATCGTGCCCTCCACAGGGCTAACTCCAGGTCTGGCCACCTGGTTTTTAATCTCTGTGACCTGGACAAGTCCTATCCCTACTCTGAGTCTTGATTTGCTCATCAATAAGCAAATGGGAGGAGATGATCCCTAAGGAGAGTGGTAGCTCCGAGGCCCGCAAAAGGCTCACTGAATGACCAGAAGGTTGTGAAGAGGGCATTCCCCACCAGAAGAGGGAGAGCTTTGGAGACCTGTTTACGGAGGCCTAAAAATTCCTGGATTGCCAAGAAGTTGGAAAGTCAAACTGGTTAGTCGTATGCACCAGATTTCTCTCTTCCCATGAATGGGAATGACATTAAGTGACTCAGAGAATAGTTGGCACAAAGACGCAATCTGTTCTTCGAAGTTGGTGCTAGGGCTTCTCCTGCAGCTCCCATCCGTCCCCTCAAGAAGCAGGGGCGGGGTCCCTGATACTCCCCCCGTGGCGGCTGGGGGTGCCGCGCTCACGGAAATCCAGCCCCTCCCGTGGTGACGATCAGGCCGCGCATGTGGTGTCCTGGCCCCTTATCAAAGGAGCTGCCTACATCAGCCCTGGAGACCCTGAACCAATACCTATTCCTGGCAATAATTATCAAGCCTTTTGTAAGAGCCTGAGTACGCGAGCAGATCTTTTAAAAATAGGCCGATATTGCCTCCCCAGATCCCTGGTGGTGACTCAGCACAGCGTACAGTAGCTGTGATTCACGGAGTGTGTGGGCACCGAAGGCCTGTGGGTGTCTTGGCAGCCGTTCAGCTCTCCCTACTAGAACCCATAGGGTCACAGCCAAGGAGAGGAGGTATGCACATCCCACAGCCCCTGTCTTCCAGAATGCCACTGTCACCACCAAGACAGGCTTCTCTGCCTTATAGACACAGCCAACCATCATGGCCAAGAGCATTAGGCAGGACAGCTCCAGAGCTGGGACAGGGTAGGGAAGGAGACACAGTGGGACACTGACAGCCCAGTGTAGGGGCAGATGCCTACCTATGGCCTGGGGGAAATGAGGAGAAGGGGGGTCCCTAGGAGGGGACAGGGAATGCCCCAGCTGACAGAGGCTCAGCCAGGAGTTTGGGGCTTGGGGCCCAGCTGGGCTGCTGACTCACTGTGGGCTCTTAGTCTCCTGTGGAAGGCAGGCCCAGCTCCTAGAAACCTAGAGGGCTTAGTGGTATTTGTGCGGCTACAGAAATGGGGCTTGGGGGCTGGCATGTAGTCCTGCCTGGCCATGCGCAGGAGGGCAGGGGAGCAGAGTGGGGCGGGAGAGAGCAGTGAGAGGCAGGATGAGGCGTTTGGAGGGAGAGAGGTGGGCCTGCACCGACCTGCGACAGGAGTGTTTGCAGAGGCACTGACACGGAGACAGACGTGCGGGCGGGGTGGCAGTGAGGGAGAGTCAGGTAAACCTACACCCATGGAGGCGGTCCAGACTGTACACCCAGGTTTAGGTAGAGATGGCTTACGCATTTCCCAGTTTTCACAGCTGAGTCAAAGACTTCACTTTTCTCAATAAAATATATTAGACCTACTCAGAGGTTTAAGGATCCCAAGAATTTCAGTACATTAACAGAAACTCAAGACCCACTTCAGAGCTCTCGTTTCTCTCCTTCTGGCCCCTCTACTCCACCCCTGCCCTCTGAGGGCCCCAGTGTTCACTGAAGTCTCTCCCCTGTCTCCTTGGGCAAATATGAGGTGGGAATGAAAATGCCCCCCTTCTATCTGCCTCCTCAAATCCTCCGACAATGGTGACAGGAGATTCAGGAAGAGGCCTTTGCATCCCAAGGCTCTGTGTAAAATGCTGAATCTTGGCACAGAAATGTGGAGATCATGTTATTTTGAAATATTTTTAGAAGTGTTTCTGTAACCTATACATCTTGTTGCTCTGGGGCCTCCCATTCTGTGTAGCCGGGAGTGTCAGTGCTTCAGGGAAGGGCAGTCTCTGCCTTTGCTGAGGTTTCACTGTCAAATCAGATTTTCATGAGTTGCACGAATGACAATAGGCTTGAAAGTCAAGTGCTAGGGAGAGAGGATTTTCTAAAGGCCTGGAGGATCCCATCACAAAATTTTATCCGTCCCTCCAAGGCAGGAAGAGGAAGGGGGGAGCTTATCCCTCTATTTCCAACAGATCATGGGAAAAGGAAGACAGAGGGGGGTCAGATAGGCATGTGTCTCCATCTCCCTTGGGGGAGACATGTTTGCTAAGTTGAGGAGAATACTTTGTCTTCTTTTCAGAGTCTGCAGGGACGACCAAACACATATCCTGCACCAGGGAACATGCAGGTGTCTGTGGCCACATCAAAGGAGACGCAGCACAGCGTGGGAATCTCTGTGGCTCCTAGAGGCTGTTAAGGAACTTAATTGAAAGTCTGCCTGGGGAGCTGGGTGTGGAGGTGCTTGGCACTGTAGCCAAGATCAGACTGCCTTTGTAAGTCTACCTGGACGTCTGGCAAGGCCTTAGGCCTTGTGGGACCCAGAGAAAGTCCTGAGGGAGCCAAGTCATCGCAGAGACAACTGGCCAAATTGCAGCAGACATCAGCAGAACATCCATCCATTACCTGTGGCCCATGTGAGCCCTCAGACCAGCAACTCTCAACCATGGCTTCACGGCAGACTCACCTGCAATGAGTGAGCCCAGGGTCCATACCCAAAGGTTCTGATTTAATTGGTCTGGGGTGAAGCACTGATATTTTTTTAAAAAGCATCCTGGAAAGCTTTTGCACAGCAAAGGAAACCATAAACAACACGAAAAACAACTTACAGAATGGGAGAAAATATTTGCAAACGATGTGACCGACAAGGGATTATTTTCCAAAATATACAAACAGTTCATACAGCTCAACATCAACAACAACAACAACAACAACAACAACACACATCAAAAAATGGGCAGAAGACCTAAACAGACATCTCTCCAAAGAAGACATACAGATGGCCAATAGGCACATCAAAAGATGCTCAACATCGCTAATTACTAGAGAAATGCAAATCAAAACTACAGTGAGGTATCACCTCCCGTGGTCAGAACGGCCATCATCAAAAAGTCTACAAATAATAAATGCTGGAGAGGGTGTGGAGGAAAGGGAACCCTCTTGCACAGTTGGTGGGAATGTAAATTGGTGCAGCCACTATGGAGAACAGTATGGAGGTTCCTTAAAAAACTAAAATAGAGTTGCCTTATGACCCAGCAATCCCACTCCTGGGCATATTTCTGGAGAAAACTCTAATTTGAAAAGATACATGCATCCCAGTGTTCATCGCAGCACTATTTACAATAGCCAAGACATGGAAGCAACCTAAATGCCCATCGACAGATGAATGGATAAAGAAGATGTGGTACATATCTACAATGGAATATTACTCGGCCATAGAAAAGAATGAAATAATGCCATTTGCAGCAACATGGATGGACCTAGAGATTATCATACTAAGTGAAGTAAGCCAGACAAAGACAAATATATGATATTGCTTATATGTGGAATCTTAAAAAAAAGATACAAATGAACTTATTTACTAAACAGAAATAGACCCACAGACATAGAAAACAAACTATGGCTACCAAAGGGGAGAGTGGCGTAAAGGGATAAATTAGGAGTTTGGGTTTAACATACACACACTACTATATATAAAATAGATAAATAACCAGGATCTACTATATAGCACAGGGAACTATACCCAGTATTTTGTAATAACCTGTAAGGGAAAAGAATCTGAAAAAGAATATATATATATATATATAACTGAATCACTGTGCTGTGAACCTGAAACTAACACAATATTGTAAATCAACTATATTCTAATTTAAAAAAAGCATCCTGGGCTTGTGACCAGGGAGGTGCTTCCTTCAGAGTTAGAAATATCCTCCATGGGACTTCCCTAGTGGCACAGTGGTTAAGAATCCACTTGCCAATGCAGGGGATATGGGCTAGAGCCCTGGTCGGGAAGATCCCACATGCCATGGAGCAACTAAGCCCGTGCGCCACAACTACTGAGCCTGCACTCTAGAGCCCACGAGCCACAACTACTGAAGCCCACGCGTCTAGAAACCCTGCTCCGCAACAAGAGAAGCCACTGCAATGGGAAGCCTGCGCAAAGCAACGAAGAGTAGCCCCTGCTCAACGCAACTAGAGAAAGCCTGCGCACAACAACAAAGACCCAACGCAGCCAAAAATAAATAAATTAATTAATTAATTAATTTAAAAAAGAAAAGAAAAGAAATATCCTCCACACCAAGGCTAGGACTAGGGTGAGGCAAGTGAGGCACCGAGGATGCACAATTTAGGGAGGTGCTCACTGTCAAGGCCATGTAAGTGCAGGGTGGGCACCTGAGAGTGCCTCCATCCATGTGTGCCCCAGGTGCTACCTTGCCTCACTTAGCCCTGCTCCACCTCCTCTCCAGGTAAGTTCCTACCCTGGTCCGATTTGAGGAGGTATGCCAGGCCATGAGTCCCTCTCCTTTAGAAGGCACCGGAAAGTTGCTGATGAAAGTGTCATGGGGCCAAGAGACCTCTGGGGAATGGGTTGGGGAAGAGAGTGGGCAGAAAACCAAAGAATGGACAGACTAAATCATTACCTTACATGCTTTGCCGGTTTCTGGGATGAGAATGACCTGCCATGACCACTGGCTGCAAAATACAGCTTAGTCATTTCCACCAGGCCTCTGAAGCCAGGACACTTTGATTTAACTCACTATGGGGGAGGGTGGACAAGTCCCAGGGTTGTTCAGGAAGGGAAACAAGTTGCACAAACCAAAGTGTGCTCATGTTCTGTTACAGTCAGTGACAAAGTAGGCGTGTCTGCCTGCAAAAGTGTGTGGGCGAGCTCGGGGGGGCCCTGCCCGGCTCTTGGTTGCTCATCATTTGTCTCACCCAGAAATCCGTCCCCGTGGCAATGAATCAGAAATCGGTGCCATGGAAGGCAGACTTCTGAGGAGCATTTGGAACTGATTAGTTGGTTAGTATGAGCTCAGGGCTCCAGTGAATGGCCCAGGACTGTGTGAAAGCTCGGGGCTTTACACGCTGGGACAAATGAGTTCTTTGTCAGTAATAAGTGACCTTTGTTTCCCTCTGCCCTGCCTCCCCACCTCCCTGCTTCATCCTGGCCTCAGCCCGGATCCCGGGTCCTCCAGAAGAAAACCCGACCTGGCCTTGCCAATGGTGTTGTGCACCCTGAGCCTCCATACAGGGGTGGTGGGGTGTCATTCTGTGTTTTAACCCAAAGTTGCTCTTACAAGGGGTCGGACAAGGGCCCTGGCCTTTAGGAGCAGAGCTGTGTTCTGACCTGTGTCAGAGCACTGTTTAAAACCTGGTTTTGTCAAAAAATTTCACAATTTGTATGGAAACACAAAAGACCCCGAATAGCCAAAGCAATCTTGAGAAAGAAAAACAGAGCTGGAGGAATCAGGCTCCCTGACTTCAGACTATACTACAAAGCTACAGTAATCAAGACAGTATGGTACTGGCACAAAAACAGAAATATAGATCAATGGAACAGGATAGAAAGCCCAGAGAAAAACCCACGCACATATGGTCACTTTATTTTTGATAAAGGAGGCAAGAATATACAGTGGAGAAAAGACAGCCTCTTCAATAAGTGGTGCTGGGAAAACTGGACAGCTACATGTAAAAGAATGAAACTAGAACACTCTCTAACACCATACGCAAAAATAAACTCAAAATGGATTAAAGACCTAAATGTAAGGCCAGACACTATCAAACTCTTAGAGGAAAACATAGGCAGAACACTCTGTGACATGAATCACAGCAAGATCCTTTTTGACCCACCTCCTAGAGAAATGGAAATAAAAACAAAAATAAACAAATGGGACCTAATGAAACTTAAAAGCTTTTGCACAGCAAAGGAAACCATAAACAAGACGAAAAGACAACCCTCAGAATGGGAGAAAATATTTGCAAATTAAGCAACTGACAAAGGCTTAATCTCCAAAATTTACAAGCAGCTCATGCAGCTCAATATCAAAAAAACAAACAACCCAATCCAAAAATGGACAGAAGACCTAAATAGACATTTCTCCAAGGAAGATATATAGATTGCCAACAAACACATGAAAGGATGCTCAACATCACTAATCATTAGAGAAATGCAAATCAAAACGCAAGAGAGAGGAGATATGGGGATACATCTTTTAATAAAGATGTTAAAAAAAATTTAAAAAGAAAAAAAAAAAATTACACTGTAAAAAAAAAATCTGGTTTTGTCATCTCCTTTTTCTCAGTTTTTTTTTAATAGATCTTTATTGGAGTATAATTACTTCACAATACTGTGTTAGTTTCTATTGTACAACAAAGCAAATCAGCCATATGCATACACAGGTCCCCATATCCCCTCCCTCTTGCATCTCCCTCCCACCCTCCCTATCCCACCCCTCTAGGTGGTCACAAAGCACCGAGCTGATCTCCCTGCGCTATGCTGCTGCTTCCCACCAGCCAACTATTTCATATCCGGTAGTGTATGTATGTCGCTGCTACTCTCACTTCGCGCCCCCCGCCCCCCACCATGTCCTTTTTCTGTTTTGACAGCAGTGGGGAGAGTTAGTGTCATCAGGGGAAGAGTGGGGGCAGGAGAGCAGCTCCCATCAGACGGCTGACTCCTGATCGCCGCACAGGGCCCTGTCGGCAGCCTCTGGTCCCAGGTCACACACCTCCAGTCCCGAACCAATTTCCTGTAGACTGAGAATTTGAGGTCTGACTTCTTTCAGATCTGATGGCTTGGCCAGATCTGCTGGCAGAGGGGATCTGCCTGCTCTCAGGGCTCTGGTGATGGTTAACATGTGAGCAGCCACTGAGGCTTCCTAACGAACTAGGCCACTTCTTTCTCTCTCAATCTTGATTTCTGCTGAGAGAAGCAGCATCAGTGACCCATAAAACTTGAGAGCTTTCCCCTTACCCATTTGCTAGGATCTGTTCATCTCTTCCAAGAGCCAGCAGCTAACCCATCTGTGAGACACCTGGTCTTGATTTAATTAATGTGCAAAGCAAAAGAACATCAGGCAGGTAAAAATCTGTAATTAGCAATAGTCTCTCAAGATTTTCTTTGTTGGTTCCCCCCTCCTCCTCTTTCCAGGCAGTGAGAGGGGATGAAAAGGAGCCAAAGGTAGTTTGGCTTAATTCCATCTTGAGTTAATTCCATCTTGAGTAATTACTCTGGAAAGCCCTCTGAAAAACTGCTGGCTGTTTAATTCAGCAATTTGAACTTGCATTTGGGAACATCATCAAATTGTAAATGCTTTGATCTTTTTTATGCTTCTGTGCATAAGGAAAACCAAGTACACCTAATTCCTATGCCGTGTTATCATAAGCATTAGAGACTCTTGGCACGTGGCCACGGGTAGGAGGCTCGAGAGGGGCTGGCTTTGTCTGAGGAGGAAACAGCTGGATGCCTTGGAGCGAACATCACAAAGAGAAGCCAAGAAGCCGGAGCTCTGATCCCTGTTCCCGGTGGCTCACGAGATGACACTGGGCAGGACATGCCCCCTCCTGACTTCCACTGTCTAGTCTTAAAATAAGGAGTAAGGTCAGCTGATTTCTAAATTTCAAAGTCCTCTCTCTCCCCCAACCCCCCAAGCTCTGCCATACTTCGCTTCTAGGAAACACATTCCTTTCTTACAACACAAACCCAAAGGTGAGGAAGGTTAAGCAGGAGCAAAGGCAACTAGGTCCAGAAACTTGCTCTGCAGGCTTGATTATCAAAATGCTTAAGGAAGAGATAACCAATTGTGGATTATGAGATTCCTTTGAACAGTGGGACACCTTGGATGCAGTGTAGAGCCTGTAGCCACAGAGGAGAAAAAAATTAACTGGCCTCCAGGGGGTTTGTGGGGCACCTGTGACCTCAGCCTTAAGCAGCATCTCATGCTCTCCTAGCTACAACACTAGAAAACCACGTGGGTTTTAGGCAATCACCCAAATTAAACCAATGCCTTTGCCTTCCATGCTATCACATGCTCCTCTTCCGTGAAGGAAGAAAAGCAGAACTGGGACAACAGGGGAAGAGGTCTATTCATTCATATCTTCACTCAGGCATTTATTCAACAGATGCTAAGCACCTGTAATACATGAGGTCCTGGGCAGGTATTAGGAACTGGATGAAGCCAACCCAGAGGCTGCCAGTGGTTCTTTAAGCATCTATATTCACATCTTTGGCAATTTCAGATTATATAGTAGATCTGTAACAAGAGAAAGTCATTCACAAGCAGACTTATCTTCTAGTTCTTAATGAGCCCCTGGATGGCCACAGGTCCTTAACTAAGAATGCCCACCTCTGTCTGGAAGGCAGCTATGCTAACTAACCGCTGTACCACCACCAACTCTCCCACCTCTGTCGAGTTCCTAGTCTTCCTTCAAGGCCTGATTCCATGCCGCCTCCCCTGGGAAGCCTCTCCTGATATCCCTAGGCGGATGTGATCTCTTCGTCTTCTGGTCATCCATGGCATTTGGTTGGTGCCACTCAATTGGTTATCTTGTATCCGAACTTGCACTCTTTTTGATTCTGCACGTCTCTTATTCTCCTTTATACTGGTAGCTCCTCAAGGGCAGGGACTTCTGAGGCACAGGAAGGACAGACTTTGTTGGAATAGTCAATATCCTGATTGTGAGATTGTACTAGAGTCTTGTAAGTCTTACCATTGAGAGAAACTGGGTAAAGGGTGCACCCGATCTCTCTGTACTGTATCTTATAACAGCATATGCATCTACATTTATGTCCAAATAAACATTTTAATTAAAAACAAAGCACACAGAATCGTAAGACCTGAAAGATGGAAGAAACTCAAGAGGTCCTCTAGTCCTGTCTTTACCTAATGGATGAATTTCTGCCACAGCAGCCCACATACAGATTTACCAGCCTTTTCCAAACCCCAGCAATGGAGAATTCACTGTTTCATGGTGGAGAGCATTCCATTTTCAGACAATTCCAGTTCTATTCTGAAACAAATGGGCCAGGCTATAACTTCCCCTTGGAGTCCACACAGAAGAAGCTGCTTCCTTATCCCCATGACAACCCTTCAGGGACATGAAGCTGGTCGTTATGTTCACCTGAGTCTCCTCTAGGCTGCAGGGTTTCTGTTCTCTTAACTGATCTCCATGTTTCAAGTTCTCATACCATTCTGGAACCTTTTCTCTGATTGTAACTCATATGTTACTCTGATCTGAAACAGGATTAACAGCCTCCTTTGTTCTGGACACTCTATTGGCTCCAAGGCTGTTAAGGACTACATTAGCATCTCTATGCTAACTGCACACCATTGGCTCATATTAAATGTAGAGTCCACAATAACCCTTCAATCTTTTTGTTACACCAGCTACAGTCAAGCTCCCCACCCCTGACACTGGCAATTATTGTTTTGTTTTGACTCAAAAGTAGGACTTTACATTTCTCTATACCTGGCTGCAGTTCAGTTGACAACTTGAAGGAGGTCTGAGTCTGTGGTGGGCTGTGGATGGCTGGGAGCGAGAGGATATGTGCATGTGAGCATGCTGTCATGGATTGGCCCTCATCCTGCCGCACTGTGCCCAGAGATGTCTGAGTACTTCCAGCGTTGGCAACCCTAGGGTATTGCTCATTGTTGTTGAATAGCAAGATAGGTTTATTTTTATAACACGTATTTACTGCAGAACATCCTAGCAGAACCTCCTGGGTTTCACAAGTCTTCTGGCTCTATTACGTATGCAGAATGATGCCAGCCCGGCTCCCATCCTCATTCCCCATCCCCATAGAGACACCGACTGGGAACCAGAACATCGGGTTAAGGCTTAGTGTCAAGCATCTGTGCCCGCAGCTCAGGGAGATAGGGAGGATGCCTTTGTGGGACATTAGAGGGCAGGGCCGTCCTACCCTTAACAAAATGAGAAGAAAAGGCAAGGCTTCCAGGCTCTTTAGGGCAGGGTGGGACAGAGCACCTGCTTATGTAAATTCAGTGAGGTCCAATTCTTCTTGGGGAGGTATAAACACAGTCTAGAGCCCTATGCCCCAAAACTTCAGTTTATCCTGTGTTCTTTTCCTTTGCCTGTCTTGGCATCAAGCATTGTTGCATTGGCCCCTGAGAGGCCAGCAGAAGCATATCCCCATCTCTCCCCCTGTTCAAACACCGTCAGTGGCTCCTGTTATCTTGGATTCCATTCCTGCCGCTCTCCCCACATGATTGACATGTCTTCTTGGTGTGCCCTTCCTCTCCATCTATTGTCAAATAGATGGGACTCCACTCAAATTCACACTTACATGAAGATTTCCTTAGCTCTTCCAAGGATTGTAATCTCACTCTTCTCTGTGCTTCTCTCTTCTCAGTATCCAAGGGGACACATCCTGGCAGGTTTCACAGAGGAGCTGCTGTGCTTGGTATCTGTATTGGCATTACATGGACCCTATCTTGCCTTGTTTGCATCTAGTGTATGCCTGTGGCAGAGACTGCTTGGTGTCCCCCAATACCTACTCTTCCTTCTTCCATGGCAGTAGACATTTGAGCAGAGCACACGGTCACCCAGAATAAAGACAACAATCCCCATTCTCATTTGTAGCTGGGCATTGCCATGTGACCAAGTTCTGGCCAATGGGATGGAAGTGCAAATGGCAAGAGCAATCTCTCTGCCTTTAAAGGGAAGGAGGCTCCTCCCCCCACCATGGCTCCTCCCCCCTTTCCGTAGGCTGGAGTGTGGAGGTGGTGGTGAGCCTCGTTGGGCCATGCAAATGAGAACAACAAGCTAGAGATGACCTGATGGAGCAAGAAGAGGAAAGGAGCCTGAGCCTCTGATGATTCACTGAGCAGAAATATTTTACCAGCTCAGACTTTACTCGCGAAATACATTTCTGTCTTGTTTAAACTACAGTTCCTCTGGGTCTCTGTCCCACGTAGCTACACCTGCATCCTAACTAATATAGTGTCCCACCCCACTTAATTCTTGGCTTCCTGTTCTGCTTCTGCCCTCTCCCTCCCTCTCTAACTATTAGTTCACTGCTTCATCTCCCAGCTTTTGGCTTGTCCCTCCCCACTTGACCTACCCTGACCTCTCCAGGCAGCTTTGGATCCTTTCTCTGGCACCTGTCCTGATGGGCAAGCATGGGGGAAAGGGTGGCATTTTCAGATTCTGTTTGCTCTCTAGTTCCAACCTCTGCTACGTGGGTGTCAGACACCAGGCACTTAGTGCCTCCTGAGCCATTACTTTCTCCACTTGCCTTAGTGGGTCCATGCCTTATTCCCCTGTTACCAGACTGTGAGCTCCCCGAGGGCAGGCATTGTACCTGCCTCCTCTTGAAAGGTTCCCCAGTAACTTGTCCATAGCAGGCCCTTAATCAATGTGTAGATTCACATCTTAGGATTCCTAGAGTAGCACACTGAGTCCTGGACAGTGCAGAGAGCTGTGAGCTTGTCACTAGCTTTTCCCAGTTATTGAAGCCTTCCCAGGTGGGAAAGGCAATTGGATCAATAAATCCATTCACCAGCTGCTTCTCAGTTGGGTTCTTCCCAGAAGTTCTCCTCTCCACACAAATAAGAAGAGGGTTCAGCCCGACTCCATCCCTCAGCACTTCAGCTTTCTGAGATGAGCTATGCCCACTCACTGTTGACCTTTAAGCATTAAGCCACAAACCCAGAGCAGGCTAAATTTTAGTCACTGAGTTAAGAAGAAAGGATTGGTCTGTACTGTACTTCCCATAACACCCAAAAATAACTTCTCCCCATGAACCTGAGTGGGGAAAATGACTGGGAAATACAGTAGAACCCCTTAATTAAGTAGCTGATGACAGTACACCCTCTGTACCAGCCTTTCCAGGGCTGGAGGAGCTAGAAGATGCGTGCCTATGTGCTGAGGGCATGGTACCCCTGAGGAGTAGATCAAATGGGGGGGGGGAAGGAGGCACACTGCAGTGGGGCTTTACCACGTCCACTTCCAGCAACTAGTGTGGAGAAGGTTCCACGGGAAATCGGAAGCTGCTGGATGCAGAAGACAGAGCTCCAGCTTAGAAATGAGAAAACTGTCCCAAGTACCAGCTCTGCCACTTCCTGCTTCCCCCAGCGACCGGTCCTGAACAAGTCCCCGAGGCTTTCTGGACTCACTTTCCTCATCGTCTGATGGGAAGAGTGGACCAGACGCTCTCCAAGTCCTTCCTGGCCACAGCATCCTGGGAGTCCGGCTGTTCCTCCTGGTCACCCGCTTCGTAGCTTCCTTCGGTCCCTGTCTGCCTGCACCCCGCCTGGCCACCCCCACACACTGATGCCTTTCCTCACTCCGCCCTGCTGTCTGCTCCTCGCGACGCTGGGCTAAAGAAACAGGCAAATCAGAGTCTCCAACAAACACAGACTCCCGTGAACACCAAACAGAGAGGGTCTAGGAGGGGAAGGCTGTGCACGAGCCAGGCCCTTTGCGCCCGGCTCCTTGGATGACTGAGGCATTTGGTTACCGACTGCCTGCTCTGTGCGCAGCCAGGGGCAGAAAGGAGGCGGGAAAGGGCGGCTTGGAGCCCTCGGCACACATTAGTGATTTCTTTAGGGCTCTGACTCCGTTTTATTTTATTTTACTTGTCTGGCCGGTTCCAAAGTCTTACCATACATCCTCATCACCTCATTCGTTCATCAACATGAGCCTCCTTTTAGCCTCTCTTGTTTCCGACCCAGATGAATAACCATAAGCTGCAACTGGCTCCCAAAGGTAAGCGTACCAAAATAGTCATATGTGGATCCCTCTCGCTGTCTCCCAGCACAGTTTCTCAAAAACCATGTTCTACTGCAACAGCTGGGCCTTATTCAGTTAAATGCCTGTCCACCCGTACAGCAGATGGCAAAAATGGCCACAATAGTTTGTAGCTCCTCTCGTTAATAGGGGAGCCAATTTCCCCACTCCTTTTTGTATGGTGGTAAGATACACATAAACATAAAGCTTACCTTTTTAACGATTTAAAAATGTACAGTTCTGTGGCATTAAGTACATTCACACTGTTGGGCAGCCGTCACCACCATCCATCTCCAGAACTTTTTCATCTTCCCCAGCTCAAACGCTGCACCCGTTAGACACTAACTCCCCAGTCCCTCCTCTCCCAGCTCCTGGAAGCCACCATTCTACTTTCTGTCTCTATTAATTTGACTACTCTAAGAAGTCCATATACGTGGACTCACACAGTATTTTTCTTTCCGATTAGCTTATTTCAATTACCAAAATGTCTTCCAGGTTCATCCACGTTGTAGCATGTGACAGGATTTCCTTCCTTTTTAAGACTGAATAATAATTCCATTGTACACAAAAACCACATTTTGTTTATCCACTCACACTTGGATTAACCATTAGACACTTTCACCTTTTGGCTATTGTGAATAATGCTGCTATGTACAGGGGTGTACAAATATCTGTTGAAGTCCCTGCTTTCAATTCTTTTGGGTATATACCCAGAACTGGAATTGCTGGATCATACAGTAATTTTGTGTTTACTTTTTTGAGGAATCGCCATAATGTTTCCCACAGTGCCTGCATCATTTTACATTCCCACCAGCAATACACAAATGTTCCAATTTCTCCACATTCTCTAACACTTGTTATTTTCTGTTTTTTGGATAATAGCCATCCTAATGAGTATGAAGTGGCATCTCACTGTGGCTTTGATGTGCATTTTCCTAATTATTAGTGATGTTGCACATCTTTTCGTGTGTTTATTGGTCATTTTATATCTTCTTTGGAGAAAGGTCAAGTCCCCCGTTCTTTGCACCTGGGCTGGCCGTTAGAGTGACCAACTGTCCTGGTTTGTTCAGAACTCTCCCAATTTTTGTACTGAAAGTCCTGTGTCCTGGGAAACCCCTCAGCGCTGGGCAAACTAGGACAGGTGGTCACTCTAGCTGGCCTTTGATCAATAGAATGCATTGGAAGTGAAAATGTGCAGCTTTCAGCCTAGGCCCCAAGGGGCTTTGCCACTCCCTCTCATGCAGCTCCTAGAAATCCGCTGCCCCATAAACAAACCCATGCTAGCCCACAGGATGATGAGAGGCATGTGGCCCGGTCACATAACTCTTGCTAACAGCCTACTGGCCACCAGACCTGTGAGTGATGCCACCCTCATTCATTCAACTGCCAGCCGATTTGCCCGCTGATGGCAGGTGCGCAGCCCAGCGGAGCTCAGCCAAGCTGGCCCAGACCAAAGAATGGCCCAGCCAGCCCACAGAGCCGTCATTTCAGTAAGCGGTTGTTGCTTTAAGCCACTGAGGTTGGAGATGATTTGTTAC
This sequence comes from Balaenoptera ricei, assembly GCF_028023285.1. Taxonomy (NCBI): domain Eukaryota; kingdom Metazoa; phylum Chordata; class Mammalia; order Artiodactyla; family Balaenopteridae; genus Balaenoptera; species Balaenoptera ricei. The sequence continues at coordinate 88,539,447 of NC_082642.1, read as the reverse complement.
TCAGTGCAAACTAATTCATACAGCTCCACATAAAGTCTGCTATGTTCAGGGTTCCTCTAAGACCTTTGCTGCAGACAGGACCCTCCTGTCTTTCCAGTGCCCCTATTCTTAGTGAGAAGAGCTTCACCTACACTTTTATTGCAGCATGGCCACTGAAGCAGTCAAGGGCCCTTTCATTCTCTCTGCCAAAAACAGAAAAAAGCTTTCCCCTCTTCCCATCCCTTTGTCCTCCCCTCACTATTCACTTCTCACTGCACAAAGAGAGATGCACTCATTAGACTTAGATGCTGAAGTAGACTTTAGGGCCCCTTCCGCATACCACAGCCAGCTAATTTTCCTTACACAGTTCCCATTTTTCTCCCACCAATCTTTTTCTTCTTGATCACAGCACATCTGAAAGAATTCTGACTTGCTTCAAATGCTCTTTCTCCAGTTGGCTGAAGCTTCTGTGACTCCAGCCCTGCTCCACTTGCTTGGTTCTCTGGACAGTCGCAGCGCGAGGAGTTGTTTTGACACAGGAGCCTGGTCATGGCCATCCTAGAAGCTGTTTCAAAGCTGTTCAGAGGGTCTCATTCTGGGAAGTCAAGGTCAAGCAAGATTAGCCCACTCTTCTAAAGGAGACCTGCTTCTTGCTGGAACTTTCTGGCTCTTATCTCTCTCAAGAAACATTGAACTGTACTTAAGTGTCCAATGATAAAGGCCCAAAACATACAGACTTCTTTCTTTCTTCTCATCAACCCTTGGTGAGCCCTTGCACCTGCAGTGAGAGGGATCTGGTCATAGTGCTACCCCAGCCTCCAGGGCATGTAGGTAGCTGACTGTGGATGGCAGAGTTCATTCGCAGCCTCAGAGTGACGAGAATTCCATTTCAAGACTCCTTCCCTCGTCCTGGGTCAATAAAGATCAAGCAATAGAAATGTCAGGACTTTAGAAATCACCTGGTCCAACACGGCCATTTTACAGATGAGGAAACTGAGGCCCAGACTTGCCCAAGTCTGGAAGTGACTTGTCCAAGGCAACCCAGCAAGATGGTGGCAAAGCCAGGGCTAGAACCATGGCCCTCTGACCTCTAGACTGGTGCTGTCTCAACTATCCATTGCTCCTTGGTTGCTTTTTGAAAAATGAGTTAGGAGAAATGAAAGGAAGCCAAGGATTTTCTACAGACCAAACCGTTGGGTGGCAGAAGCCTAGGGTGGAGGGCAGTGCTGCCAAGATGAGAGATCTTAGAAAGCCTCCTCCTGTCCTTTCCTTGAGCTGAGAACATCCACAGGACAGAAACAAAACTTAAAGAAAAAGGAGCCGAGCCCCTTACCCAAGCCAGCGTAGGAACACCCACCAGAGGAGAATGCCTTGTCCTCCCACCTTTCTATTTTATTTAGGAAACACCTTTCTTATGAACTTACACAACTTTTCCACAGGAAAACTCCATTGTGTATTAAATACCTATGTTCCTGTTAATTCCCTTCTGATGCTTGTCTGGTTTTCACACTGTGCAATCACTGTAAGGATACACTTCTCAGGGTGTTTTTTCTCTAATATTATTTCATATTCAGGTTTTTTTGTGTCAATGGAGGCCTCATGTTTGTCGATTATAATTGTAATACTGTGTGTATTATATGGGTGCATCATAATTTGCTTTCCAATTTGCCTCAGGTTGAATATTTGTATCATTTCTAATTCATTAGTATTAACAACACCAATATGGTTATTTCTGTATGAATAGTTCTTTTATCCCTTTGGGTTTATTTATTTGGAGTATGCTTCCCTGGACAGAATGGCTGGATCGTGGCTAGGACTCAGCTCTTGCTATTGCCAGATTACTATCTAGAAAGGTGCAATCAGTTTGCAGGGCCTTCACCTTCATTTAAATGTGCCATTTCTCCTAGCACAGAACTGGGCTATCATTGCGTTTTGTCATTTATATTCATTTTTGCCATGTCAAATGGGAGAAGCTGAATAGTCAGGATTATAGGATATGAATCAAGGGAGGAGGACCTGTGAGATGAAGCCAAGAAGCAGAACTGGGCAGAAGCTGTGACAAATGCTCCGAGTAGGACGAAGTGAATGAGAGTTATCTGTTACAGCCTCTTGTCCCTGGATGTGTGGTGGGCTGGCCTGGACTGAAAATTCAGAGTTAGGGTGCACCCCAGTTTAACAAATGTGTGGTGGAGCCCAAAACCTGTTTCCAGCTTTGCATTTCCTTCTCTTTTTTAGCCAGGCTGTGCATCTTTTTGTGGATAGTTTACTATCTGCACTCCTTCTGTGCCTTATCTTTGATTTCTTGTCCTGAGGACTCTTTTTCCTACTTTCACCAGCAAAAATCAGAGCTCCTGAATCGTAAAGGAGCGTAAGAACCTCTCCACACTGGCTTCTCCTCACCCTGGGCCCCCATGGCTCACAAGAAGGCACAGTGGCGTGGCTCCCAAGGGTCATTCCTGAGAAACAGCTCTTCCTGGTTGTGTTTGATTTGGCCAAGATGATGATGACCAAACAGAGCTTCTCAGAAGTTCCAAGGAGAAGGGGTGGCGCAGGGAGCACAGACAGTGAACCAGCTCCTCGGGCCATCTCTGCTTTTGCCCACCCTTCCTCACACACATGCAACTTCTTTCAGAGTGGTTTCATACAGCCTAACATTCAGAGGTCCCCTCAGGGACCAGTAGGCCAAGTTTTGAGCCCACACCAAGAAGTCTGTCAACCACATGGTCTGCTCTGAAGCCTACAGCATGTGAAAAGTTATATTTAATATCCCTGGGAGAAACCAAATATAGCAAAGCCAGTTTGTGGGATGCAACTGCTCTTTTTTTAAGAACCATCTCTACCTAAGTGTTTGGTGAACTCTTCGCTCTTTAGAGTTGGGCTATGGATTCTCTAGTCTTAATTAGACACATGGACAAGCAGAGGCTTTAAGAGGTACAGGGACGTTCCAGGATCCTCGACAGCCCTACAAAAGGTCATTGCCATCCTACTAGACCTGGTCAGCATATGACTGACACCAGAGCAGATAGTGTGAACACAGCATGACAGCACAGTCAGCACAGAATCCTGTCCAGTGGCCTGACCATGGGCTGGGCGGTACTCCTTTCTTCCTGAAAGTCTGGAATTGATGGGGTAAGAGGGTGGTGGTGCAGAATGGATGATCTAATTTTCCACTGGGATAGTCAACAACTTGATCCCTACCACTGAGGTCTCTCCTTCTGTGAATATTTACCTACCTATGGACTGGGTCTCAAGGCTTCTGAATAGATGCTTCCTAGACAGCCACACTTAGAATCTTAAAACATGGCACGGCCTCCTTCCTTTCCTCACTGATTCTGAAAGAAAAAGCCACCCCCAGTCCCTTTCCTACCTCCTACCACTCCAGGCAGGCTAACGCTGGATAAAGCCCTCCTATACCCCTCAGAGTAGGGACCCCAAAAGTCCACTAAAAGACCTTCAGTCAAGCTGTCGTTGTTTAAAACACAGCGGCTGGTCTTTGAAGCAGCTAGTAGAGGTTCCAAACACTGGTCGTTACATTTAAAGAAGACCTAAAGGAAATAGGAGGCTAGTTAATGGACTTCCCTGAGCTCTCATCATATACCCAGAGCAAAAGAAAGAGGGGAGAAGGAAGAGGAGAGATTAAGCCCTTCTTCGCAGAGTGGTCCTGTTCCCTAGCTACAGAGAAGCAAAGTAACAAGGACATTGAACTCTGGCCTTCTGGGGTTCAGCAAAGCTACAAAGGTCAAATGAGGGCCCTTTCTTGGCCTCTTGGGCCCCAATCAGGATATGACCCTTCTCCAAAGGGAGCAGATGATATAGGCCACCCCCTATCACAGTGTGGGATCCAGCACGGGTCCAGGACAGGGACACACACTCAGGTTAGACAGAGAGAGCCATGGGGCCAAGCAATCAGATTTGTTGGCCACTCTTGAGGTAAACATGTGAAGCCAACAACCAGAATTTTGTAGAGCCACTGGGGGAAGAAACACAATCCATACAAATCGATTGAAGATGTCTGTTCTCAAAGACTTTGAATTTAGAAGTAAGAGTTTGGAAAACAGGAAGGGGCATGAGCCTCATACAGCAGCAGAGGGTGAAAACAGCGTGAGAGGGAAAGGAAAGGTGCAGACACCCAGCGGAAGTCAGCCGAACGGGGTCCATGTGAGGGCAGGTGTGCAGATGGGACCAAACAGAGGTGATTCTCTCGGCCTTACAGTCCTTGGTAAAGAGAAAACGGAAGTTCACAGCATAACCCGGGCCCCGGTGGAGCCTCAGCTCCACCCAAGAGCAGATTCTACATTTGGAAAGCCTTGGCCCTCTCCTTGAACTTGGTTTTCAAGGTTTCGGCAGTGTCATTTCATTCCCCCTCAGCTCTGACGTGTCTGAACCTGTAAGCACCTCCAGAGCTGGAGCACGCGTCATCTTCACGCAACGGATGAATAACTATGGCTTGCTCACAGGCTCCTCGTTATCATAAAACAAAAATGCTACTTGCCTCAAAGCTGAGGTTTTGGGAACAGTGGGTTTGAAAAGCTGCAGGAGCAGCAGACAGAGAAGATGGCAATGAGCTAACCTTTTGAAGGGCCCTTGCAATGCTCAGGAGCACAGGCCAAGCAACCCGGCATCCAGATAGGGTTTTCTCTTCGGCGGGACAGTATTGTTAATATCATTCATTACTGCCTCTGATTAGGTTCCCAGGCTCATTAAGATCTCTGAGCCTTTGAATGTTTCTCTTGGATCAGATTGGATTCCACTTTGCAGAGAATTGTCAGGGCTTTCTAGTATCCGATGCAGGCCAGATAGTATCTCTTGGCTTGACTCCTTCCTAAAGTTTCTACCCTGTGCTTCTGTGTGTGCACCGCCGATGACGCAAATCATCGTCCCGGCATGCTGGCTCTCAGACCCCTTGCTGCCAGATGAACTAGGGCTTCTAATCCAAACAAAGCCAACATATAAAGTCCAAAACACTGAAACTAAACTTATTCTAAAAATTATGCAGGTATGTGTTAACACTCCAGTTAGACACAGAGAACAACAGCTAAGCCAACTTTTAAAAAGGAGAGTGAAGAGGGCTCTTACCCTCTCTGATATTAAGATGCATTATAAAGCCATCACAATAAAAACAGAAATTAAGAAAATGTACAAATAGGCCAACAAAACAGAATAGAGAGCTCAGACACAGAGTCATGTATATGTCTGGACTTAATATAGGACAAAGGTGCTACCACAAATTGGGGGAAGGATAGATTGTTTAGTAAACGGCATGGGGAACTGGCTTACTATATGGAGAAAAATAAAACTGAGTCCCTACTTAATACCACATACAAAAGTGGGCTCTGGGTCGTTTAAAGACCTAAGTGTAAAAGGTTAAAGAAAAGTAGTAGATATAAAATTAGTAGGATTAAGTGCAGGAAAATATCTTTGTGATTCAAGAAAGCTCTTTTAAGATGAAATTTCAAAAGCATAGACCATAGGCAAAATTTTATGAATTTGATTACATCAAAATTAAAGATTTCTAGTCAGCAAAATATCCCATAAACAAAGTTAATAGACTGATTAAAAAAATAGATATCTGTAACATCTAAAACCAATGGGGAATTTATACGAAGAATATGCAAGGATCTTGAACATTTATGACTGCAATAGAAAATGGGGAAATGATATAAACTGACACTGTACAGAAGATGAAACTCCAGAGAACTAACAAGTTGGTGTAGGTCAGTTTTCCTGGGAAGCAGATTCTGAGATGGAGAGTTTTGAGCAGGTTTTTTGGGGAGTGGTGAGGGAGTGAGGAAAACAGCATTGGGTGGAGCCAGAATCTGAACTGTGATGCAGTTGCAGCTTAGGCTGACACAGTGGGGGAATGTGGAAACTGGGGTGTCTCTTCAGAGAGGTCCTGAATTCAGCAAGGGGACCAGGCTTTATTTCCCTGCAACGACTAGTCATTGGATGGATGTCACCCCCAAGGAGAGTTCATAACCCTGGGTGAAGCAGCTTCCTCTGGCTGAGGATAATTGCTGGGGAGGGTCTCATCTATGAGCCATCAGCAACCAGCACTACTGGTAGCTGGGTTAACAAGGACCTCGGTCTTAGAGCAGGAATCTGAACAGTACACTATGTATCCACTATGGCAGATATGAAGGAAGCCTCAAAAGCATTAGTAATATGAAAAATGCAAATTAAAACATCAAAGAGCTATCACTGTATGCCTTTTATATTAGCAAAATATAGAAAGAAGTGTAGTGCCAACTATTGGCAGGATTATGGGACATGACAGCTCTTATGGACGGCTGGTGAGAAGACGAACATCAGAAAAGTGCATCAGCAAACATTCTTGGGAACGTTCTGGCATTATGAGTCAAATTCAGTGTCGCATACTAGCAATTCCTCCACTAGGTATACATCCCAAGAAATTCTTATACAATTCCGTAAGGAGACGTGTATGCGAATGTTTTCTGCACGGTTATTTGCAGTGGAAGTGGGGGGCTAATTGAGTTTCCATCACTAAGATTGAGAAATAAAATGCAGTGAATGCACACTTGGGAACTCTGTGTAGTAGGATTGTAGCAAATGATCAGATGTACACACAGCAACATGGATGGATCTTGAGAACGATGAAAAGAACGGGGAGGGGGCGGGGGAGGAAGAAAGGAAAGAAACGTGATGAGATGGAACATTCACATAAATTAAAAATACTGAAAGCACAGGGAACTATATTCAGTATCTTGTAATAAACTACAATGGAAAAGAATCTGAAAAAGAATATGTGTGTGTGTGTGTGTGTAACAATCGTTTTGCTGTACACCAGAAACTAACAATATTGTAAATAACTATACTTCAATAAATAAAAATAAATAAATAAATACTGCAAGCAAATAGCATTTGTATGAAAGCAAACGAAAGGATACATCTTAAACACATAAGAATCACCGTGGGTGAGAGGGGGGTATGGAACCGTGGGATGGGGAGTAAAAGGAATAAGGCAGTAAATAAATTCAAGAGAGGAGTCTTGCAGGGACCAATGATCTCGGCTGGTTCCATGGCTCCATGAACCAAGGAGTCAGGTTAATCCAACTCTCTACACCTGATTTCTAAAACTAGTGGCAGCAGCAAACACCACCTGAGCCCTGGAAAAGCAAGCTCATGTTCTGCACCTTCTCTTTCTCTGAGATCTCTCCTAAAAGGTCACAGGCTGAGTCACTGGAAAATCACAGAGCCCTGCTACACACCGCTCCCTGCTCTTACCTGCGAATGAAATGACATCAACCTCCGATCTTCAGTGGGATGAAATGGCTGGCACCTGGATAAAGGTTCACGCCTCTCCCGGGCAGAAGGACTTTGCTCACAGGATGCCTTTTCATCTTGTATCCCTTGAACTTTCCCACCTGAGATTCCAATCAAAGTCATCACCTTAACTGAAATGCAATAGGCAAAACAGCCACCGCCCCCCCTTGATCAGGACTGGTATGCAAGATAGGGGAAACACAACCAATTCGGGGTGCTGTCTTAGACCTTGCCCACCTGGGAGAGGGCACCAAACAGGGAGATGACATCCCACTGGGAAATGGGCTCGCTTTGGCCCACTTGTCTGGCAAACCCTCTCTGTTCATGGGGAATGGGTGAGGTGTGAACTCCCCTTGTGAAATCTATCCTGCATGACCCATCAGTCCCAGAAAAACTGGAGATCCTGAGAGAGCCAGAAGAATAATGAGGCTTATCAGTCGGTCTTGGATCCTATTCCCCACGGTGGCTATTCCAAACCCCAACTGCTGTCCCTGAAGTCCCCCACAAGCAATTGAGAACCAAGTTCAGGTTACCAGTCCAAAGGGAGGAACACAGAGATTAAGATCTAGGGATGCAGAGAAGAACTGAGCCGGGAAGTCTGAGAGAAGCCCTGCCTCTCAGGCTCAAAAGGTAGAACCAGAATGTCAAGGTGCCCATAAACACTGCTCTGAACCTCTTGGCTGGCACCAGGCCCCGACTCCAAGGTTAACCCTTCCTTGCCCAGGGCATGCCTTCCTCAGCACTATAGAAAAGGTCTCTTCTAGACACCAGTATTGTGTTCACAAACAAGTCTCTGTAATAAATAGGATCCCTAGGCAAAATAAGAATCCCAGGATACATGGTAAGAGAGTCGGTGTGGGTGCCATTTTTATCATGCTTTTTTCTGGGTCCAGAAAGTAAACTTCTGTGCCAGCTTTAAGACTTTTAATTCAGGAAAGTGCAGGGTGAGATGGGTCTTGCTGTTTAAAGGCTTCCTCAGGACAGAAGTTGTCTGGTGAATGTGTAAACTGCCTGTGCCCAGTAGGCCTTCTGCAAGTGTTAACTCCTTTCCCCACCCCCGCTTCTTCTTCTCCCATTGTTGGTGTAGTTGAGGAGTCATGCAGGAACCCAGGAGGCGTGGCCTCTGCTCACGGCTCAGACATCTTTCTACAGAATGATCTCAAGCAAGAGGCTCTCCCTTCTCCCAGCCCTCTGCTTCCCTGCCTCTAGTTTCTCATGTTTAGAATTGGAGGGAGTAAACTCTGTCTTGCGGGTGGCCAGGTTGGTCCCTGCCCCCTTTTCTCTAGGTTCTAGGGAATGAAAAATATTATTAAATTTTAATTTTCTAATGGAAAACTATGAAGTAGAAGCAAAAAAATTAGCCTAATCCTATGATCTAGGTAAAATCTGCTGGCATTAAGAAGATGGGGTGTTAGAAAATAGAAGCAATATAGAAACATACAAAATGAAAATTGGAAGTCACCTTCTCCCATTCACACTGTCCACAGTAAATAACTACTTCCCCAAAGTAAATAACTACTATTGTTTCTTATCATTCCATTCAGAAAAATTATGCATATGTATTTATATGTATTCTTTCTAAAAAGTTTGCAGAAGTGATCATACCGTATATGGTACTATCTAATTTGCTCTCTTTTAACTTGATACATCTTTTATATATATATATATATATATATATATATATATATATATATATATATGTGTATGTATATATACTTTATTCTTTATAATAGCTAAATAATATTTCATCAAATGCATTGTAACTCAGTCCAGGAGGATTGTGAATTTCTCTCCTTTTGTGAACACCAACCAGCTCAGACTCTTGCTCCTTGATTTCCTCCCGAGGGTCAGAGTTGTGAGAAGCTGTGATTCAGGTGTCAGGTGAGACAGAGAAGTCCCCATACACCCAAAAGTTCCAGGTGAGTCGCTGTGAAACTGTCATGGTGTCAGTGTTTGCTTATTTCCCTTTCTGGAGAAAATGTCCACAAGCCAATGGCCAATTTGCCACATATGTTGATGGCTGAACATTTTGGACAAACTTCAGTGTGTCCAAATGATGAAATATCAGGTTTGAAAAGGACCCCAAGGTCATTTGGCTTAAGCTCCTTGAACCCAATGTAGGAATCCCTTCTACGAGCTTCTGTGTTATCATTTATTTACCATCACTCTATCATACCGTGGAACAGCTTTTACTAACAGAAAATTCTTTCTAATTTTCCCAAACCAGCTCCCATGCAATGTACCTGCATTGGTCCTAGCCCTGCCCTTTTAGACATCCTTGAACAAGTGTGTTTCTCTTCCCATGGCCACCCTCCAGAAGTTTGACAAAAATGCTCACATCCCTCGGAGTCTCCCCTCTATTCATTTAACAAATATTCTTCCAGAGACTATGTACATACCAAGCACTGTGTTAGGCATACTGTAAACTCTGTGAGGGCAGAGAGCTTAGTCTATGTTATTGTGCACTGTCTCCACACCACCTAAAAGGGCCTTACATACAGTAGGCATTTAATAAATATTTGCTGAATGAATGAATACAAAGATGAATCTCAGAGTCTCTGCCCTCAAGGACTTCTTAGTCTAGTGGGAGGCAGAACAGAACGATAGGCAATTATAATCCAGGGACAGAGAAAGGATGTGGGTTAGGAGAACCTCAGAGGAGAGGTTCTATCCCAGCATTCATAGTTCCCACCTCCTTCTTCCACTGTAATGTTGATCACGTCATGTTGTCATGATATGTCTGCACGTCTATCTTCACCACTGGATTGTTAGCTCTTTGAGGACAGAAACTGTACTATGTGTCACTTAGCTTTGTATCCCTTACACTTAACACAGGGGCTGGCATAGGGGAAGCGTTTCATATTTGTTTAATGAAGTGACTGATTAATGGATGGCTAAATGAATTAATATACTAATATTCCCAGAGGAAAAAAAAATTAAGGAAACTGCTTTTATTGGCCTAAACTGGTGTTACCTTAAGTTTCACCAACACAAAAAATTGGTGAAGTACCAGTGACAGAAATCTTGGGAGAAAGCGACCATGTCATCCTAGGGCTCCCCAAAGTCTCATTTTTGCAGCAAACATTTAATGAGCACCTCCTCTGAGTTTGATACACTGCCAGACTCTAGGACAAGGCAAACAACACATAACTCCTACCTTTCAAGATCTCCCAGACTAGCCGGTGATGAGTGCTCTGACAATGTGCAGAGGCTGCTGTGAGGGGCCGGGGGGTCAGGAAGCCTTCCTGAAAGTGGAGATGCCTGAACTGAGGGCTGAGGAAACTGTCCAGGTGAGGAGAGGGAGGAAGGCAGTCCTAGGCAGAGGGATGCACAGGCAGAAGTCCAGAGGTGTGAGAACTCAGCAGTGTGGGAGTATCATGTTTGGGGAGTGGGAGGAAGAAATAGAGATGGAGACAAGGCCCTGCCAAGGAATTGAGATTTGACCTTGAGGGCAGGAGGGAGCCATTGAAAGAATCCTAAAATACCATGATGATCAGATTTGCATAGTAGAAGATTATTCTTACGGCAGTGTAGAAAATGGATTGGAGGAACAAGAATGCTATAAGAGAGATCAGTTAGGAGACTATTTGGAACTTACTTGGAAAGCAGATGGAAAGAAGAATAGACATCAAAGACATTAAAGAGTAGCTGCCAGAACTCAGTGACCCACTGTGTACACTGGCTCTCAAGCTTCAGACTTGGGTTACTGGGTGGGTGGAAACACCATCACCCAGTGGGGAGAATAGGCGAAGGAGCAGGCTTGGGAGTGAAGACGATGAGTTCAATGGGGAGTCTGAGGGCCTGGGGGCCGTCTAGGCTGATCCTTGAGAAAGATGGACATGTGGGTCAGGAGCTCAAGGAAGGGAACTGGCCATGATACAGACCCAGGAGCCTCCAGGGGACACAGGCAGAGGATGAAAGAGTGGGAGTGTGCCAATCACCCAGGGAGAGGGCTTGGGGTGGGGAGAGGAAGGGGTTATCTGAGAGCCTCAATAGTCTTTCGTGAAGATTTCCAAAACATTTTAAAGAATCCTCAGAGTTATTACCAATTTAGAGCAGCCTCCTGTCTCAAAGCTGATACAGCAATGCATGAGGAAAGCAATTAGAGAAAAACAGCAGTACTGAGAGAGAAACCTGATTTTCAGATGTCCTTTGTGGGTAACAACAAAGGGACATGAAGGGAGCTTCATGAAGGAAAAGAGGAAGGCATCCAGACAAGGCCTGCTTGAGTGACGTGGCTTTTGCTTATTCGAGAGGATGCCCGGGCCCTGACCTGTACCCCCCCTTCCCACCCCCAGGTCCAACATTAAGCAACAGGCTTCCCAGGAAGCTGCATCCTTGCCTCCCCGGCTGCTTCGGTCATGAAATCTTTGCAAGTTACAGGCATCTGAGGCACACGATGGCCCAAGCAAGCCACATGCCTGTGTAAAGCTGCCTCCTGGCTGTGAGGAATAAAAATCAATATTTTAAAATCTGAATTATTCAGATGCTGTACCCCGGAGGTGATTCATAACCTAAGGAGCTCCTCAGTAGGAGAACAGCAGCTGAGGGTTTGTGTGAACATGGCTTAGCCCATGATTTCCCATGCCATCAGTCAAAGGACTAACAAAAGATTAAACAACAGAATTGTTCTTACACAGTGTCCCGAGGAACGCCCGAAGAGCTGGGCTACTCCGGCTAAGAAGTCTAGACTGTCATAATAAGGAGAGAAGCAACTTGCCCTCATGAGGGAGCAGAGGGTCCCCTGGGCTCTCCAAGCGTTGGTATCTTCAAGTCTCCTGGGTCCTTTGCACAAGGGAAAGCAGGTTAAGCTGGGGAAGAGGGGATTCTTCCAAGTACTCCCTTTTAGAATAAAATTTAAGAGCTCCCCTGAGAAAAGTGACAATGGTCATATCCCAAATCCCCATGTCATGTAGGTAGGCACTTAAACCTATTGCTGCGGCTGGGCAGGGCCTGTGCTACGAAGACCATGAACTATGTCTGGACTGGCCTAGGGGAGGGGGATGAGGATGGAGTGTAATTGGTGACAACTCACCTCGCAAAGGGAGGAAGCACCGAAACCCATTCTAGAGAGAAGGACACAGTGTGGCCTAGCGCACGTTCCCTGGACTTAGAGGGATGAAGACCTGAGTTTTGAGTCCTTGGCTCCACCACCACGTGACCTTGGACAAGACAGTTATCTCTCTCAGCCTCAGATTCTGTAACACCAAAATGTTGATAATAATCCCCTACTTACTGGGTTCTTGGGAAGATGAAATGAATAGAAGCAGAAACACCTTGCTGCTCCCTCACACTTTGTATTAGTTAGGCTATTACTTTGGTCGTTCTAACAGAGGGACCAGAATAACAGTGGCTTAAACGAGATAGGAGTTTATTTCTCTCTCATATAAAACTCCAAGCTGCTGTGGCCCCTCTGGTCTGAGAGCTCATCAGAGGCCCAGGCGGCTTCTATCTGGTCACCAGGGGTGTCACCTTCCTTGACTTACTCCGAGAAGGCTCCCCACCACTGCCGTGTTGCAGCTGGTAGAAGGGGCAAAGGGGCAAAAGGAGGGCCAGCTCCCTTCAGAAAACCCAGGAGTTTACATTCCACCTCTTTTCATTTCCCACAGGCCAGAATGTAGTCACATTACAGTCACATGTGGCTGTAAGAGGGGCTGGGAACTGTAGTTGTTTTCTGAGAAGTCACAGACTCAACAGAAAATTCTGCGATTATGGAAGAAGAGGAGGTGGATATTGAGAGACAATTCACAGTCCCTGCCACCCCACTTTGTCTAACTCCTCTTGATCCCCAGATCTCGGGTTTACGTCACTTCCCTTGGGAGGCCTTCCCCGACCCTCCAGGCTCCTTAGATGCGCCTCCCTGGGCCCCCTCACATCATCTTTGGCTTGCTGTCTGTTTTTCTGACTAGAATGTAACCTCAGTGAGTTTGAGGATGTGTCCGTCTTCCTCCCCGCTGTCTCCCTGTGCCACCCAGAGCGGGGCACAGAGTGGACATGAGATACACCCACGCTGACTAAGGAGGTCTGTCACCAAAGGGCCTTGGGATGTCCTTGGGGTGGAACTTTAGAGCTTTGAGGCCAACAGTGCTCTCCAGCCCAGGATTTGCTTGGAACAAAACTGGTACTTCCTGCTGCTGCCCAGGCAATGGGGGCGGTCGTCGCCCTGAAGACAGGTGGAATTTTCTTTGTACCCCTTAGTCCTCTCTCTGTGTACGTCTTTAGAACTCTGCCCATCCTTTGTCAGAGCCCTTGGGTGGGCAACTGTGCCCTTTCATGATAAACGCTGGCTCTGCAGCTCTGTTTTTCAGATCTGGGAATGAACAGTTGGGGGAAGAGCTTTCCCTAGCACAGTGGCCAGAACTGAGGATGCAAGTAGAGACTTGGTTTTCCATGCCCAGTCTCTACAGTGCAGCTGCCAGCCTGACGCCTGCCCTGTGAGGAGGGGGAAGGGACCTCAGTGAGGCTGTCCCAGGGCAGTCAGCCTGCACCCCCTGTGGGGAAAAATGGCCTCCCAGAGTCTGGGCCGTGTGAACCCACTGTTTAGTCCCTGAGCAGCTCCTTGGGGCTTCACTTTAATGCCCTCCAGCTCACTCCTGATTTGACATAAACCTCACCATTTTCTTAGAAAGCTCCTTCTTCTTAGCTCATTTTCTCTGTTACCAGGATTTCTTTAGGGATCCCAGCAAACATGACTCTGGTTCCCGTGAGGAGGGGAGGCTGCACCCCAGGACTGACCTCCAGCCCCTCAGACACATTCTCATCACCTTCCATGTCTTCCTTTGATTGGAACTAGAGGACAACCGGGCCTGAGCTCTGAGCGACCAGCTCTTTCTGGCAGTCTCCAGAGCCACTGAGGGGTAAGTCACCAGAGACGAAGCCCTGGGGGTTGCTGGGTACTCACGTTACACTCATACACAAAATGAGCCTATTCAAGAACCAAGTTCAAATTTCCTTGCTTGTATTTTTCCAGAGAGTTGGGGAGAGAGCAGCCATATCCTGCCAGCAGCCCCTGGGAACTTGCCCCTGCCTCCCCCCATGCCTGGCATCAAGGGAATCTTTGCCCTCCTGACTGTGGCACTGGACTTAGCTGGGAACAGACACAGTTTCATTCCAGCAGCCGGGTTTTTCCCCCCATAAATTGGCAGTGTCCCTTTAAGTCCCTGCCCGTCTCCTCTTTTGGACTGGCCGTAGGTTAAATAAACCAACTGACCAGACTTTTCTGACTGGGGGTTCTGAGCTGGAAATTCCTCCTACTTGCTTCAGCTTGTGTGCGGGAACAAAGAGCAGTTAAAAAGGGATTAGCTTTTCCCTCTGTTGGTTTCTCTCTTCTCTCTCAGAATAATTCCATTTCTAACTCTGGGATTTAGGTTCCTCTTGGAGCCCTGCTTCTTTCCTGCTTCTTTATTGACTGTCCGTAGAGCTACAGAAAGTTTCCCTGCACCCAATGTGGGGAGCGAGTGTCTCTCTGCATGGATTTCACAGCGTGACTTCTTGCACCCCTGATTATTGGATTCACCCATTTCTCTCCAGCACAAACCCTGGACTGGCCCTCTGAAACTCTGAGTAACATTCTATTAATCACATTATTTCCCCAAGCAGTCTTCTCTTCTGGGAAAAGAATATGCTCATCAACTTATACACATAGTCTGATTCTCATTAAAATCTGAAAGAAAAGGGTGGTAGAAAGAGCATTGTTTGGGAGTTGGGGTTTCTGGGTTCTCCTCCTACCTCTGGCATTAACTAGTGTGTGACCTTGAGAAAGTCATTTCTCTTGGCTGAGCCTTACAGACCCCTCCCTCTGTAATGTAAGAGGTTCCTTCTAGTGCTAACATTCTAGTGTCTACATTAAATAGTCTTGCAATCCCCAATGACACTTGATCATCATGAATATGCACAGATGAAGAGTTGACCTGGGGTCCAAGGTGATTATACTCAGGACCAGGATCCTGAAGCACCTGGCTTCAGCAGCCAGTTACCCCAGACTAGATCTTGCTCTATCTGTACCCTTTATAGAAAAGGATCTAGGGCTTCCCTGGTGGCGCAGTGGTTGAGAATCTGCCTGCCAATGCAGGGGACACGGGTTCGAGCCCTGGTCTGGGAGGATCCCACATGCCGCGGAGCAGCTGGGCCCGTGAGCCACAATTACTGAGCCTGCGCGTCTGGAGCCTGTGCTCTGCAACAAGAGAGGCCGCGATAGTGAGAGGCCTGTGCACCGCGATGAAGAGTGGCCCCCGCTTGCCACAACTAGAGAGAGCCCTCGCACAGAAACGAAGACCCAACACAGCCAAAAATAAATAACTAAACAAATAAATTTTTTAAAAAAAGAAAAGGATCTAGCAGATTAATGGAGCCCAGTGGTAACTGGGGCCAGGCTCAGAATGGACAGACCAGAGGCCTGATATCCCAGGATCTATGCCATTCCATTTTTACTCCCAAAAAGGACACTAGGTTTTTCTGTAGTCTCATGCTAGATAGAGGTCTGAACTAGAATCAACTGGTGTCCAGGACAGGGTCAGGGTGGGGAAGGGGTAGGGCTCAAGACAGACCATCATACCCCTTGTTCAGTTCTTCTCTCTGAGGTCTCTGCAGACAGAAGTACCACTCTCAGCAGCCCTGGGGCTGTTCCACAACAGTTTCACCCCTCCCTCCTCCTGGCATGGCCTAAAAGCAGGTTTGGCTATGCTGGGAACAAGTGATGTTTGCACTCAGCGACAATATCACTCAGCAGCCATGTGTCAGTGACCAGCTTTCCAAAAACCTGGAAAGAAATCTGCTCGCCAAACAAATGTGAAATATTTGCAAGTTTTCAAAAAGAAGCTGGGTCTGTTTTCCATTGGAGAGAGAAGGGGGCTGTAAATGTTGTAATTAGAAACAGACATTTCTTCCATTCTTTAAAGCAACGAAGATGTTATAAGGCTTGCAGATCAGACCTCTCTGTGAGAAGGACCATTTGGGGACACATGGCAAACAAATTCAGGGAAGCAGGCTCTGCCTCAGCAGGGAAGCTGCAGACCTGCAGCAGCCAAGATGTCTCTTCTGGAGTGTGGTTGTGTCTGGTAAACAGAGCTGCCTTCAGGATTGGCCCAGGGTGTGTGTTTTGGGGGCCAGGGGTGGGAAGGGTAGATGTGGTGGAGTGGGAAAACATCCTTGAGATGGATGCTTCAGGTTGTCATGGAATTCTCAAGAAGAAGATGCCAGTCTTCAGTGGTCCCAATGTTGGTGTGAGGAGGTTGTGTCCTGGGTCTGATCTCAGTTGTCCCCACCCCCCAGTAGTGCAGTTAAACCCTTGGCTTCCAACCAGGCTCCCTCAATGGAGAGGATGAAGAGTGAATGTTGACCACCTCGCACAGTCACACAGCCCCGGGCTACTAGAAACGTGCCAGATAAGAAACTGGTTGCTAAAACGTTTTTGGCCAGATTTGTTTGTTTATGTTATTGTTTTATGACCTCCAAAGATCTGGCTAATCTAAGTGGCATTGGAACATGTCCACTTTTCACTATATAGATATAGCTTCCTGTTGGCTTTGTTTGACTTAAAGTGTGACTATGTTAAGTTTTATACAAATATTAAATTAATAGTCATTGTGCAAGCAAAACTCATACTCGTTAAATCTGATTGTGTTTAAAACAGTGATTCGCATCCATGGCTGCACATTGCTATAACCAGGGAAGCTTTATAAAAATTCCCATGCCTCAGGCCCACCTCCAGAAAATCTATTTTAATTGATTTGGAGTGGGGCCTGGGCATTGATTTTTTTTTTAAAGGTCCCCAGATGATTCTAATTGCAGCCAGGCTTGAGAACCATTGTTCTGAATGATGCCTGAGAAATGTGCTAATTTAGTGGGGGGAAAACAATCAAATGAGATCTTAGTTCGAATTGGCTGGCTTGTTTTGTCAGTGTTCAGCCCAGTATCTGGATAGGAACAAAGCCAAGACTACAGTGCATTTATGTAAGGTTTGGAGGGTAAGACACTTCTCCTAAAACTGACTTATTACTGTATGTGTATTTCATCTACAGCAATAAATTGGAAATATTGGGAGGGAACCTCATGCTCTGTGAATATAGAGTCCCTTAATATTCAATAATAATCACTCCATGATCTGAATGGACAGGAGACAATAATAAAGAACTCTCATATTTAAAACAATCGGCACGAAAATGTTTCCGGTAATACCAGTTCATAATGAGCCAAATGGCACAGATTTATATTGCCTTGAATTTCAAGACATCACCAGTGATTTACGATGGCTAGATGCTCAAATCACCATCTCTTGCCCCTCAGGTGAACTTTTGGTTCAATGTATCTGAAGGTGGAGTGTGGAAGACAATTCAGGTAGCAGAGAATTGAACAAAGGCCAATCATTGAATAGGCAGCGAATTCGAGCTCGTTATCGTTATCCAGCTGGGACTGATCACCTCTCAGCGGGATGATTCAGGAGTCGCAAATGGTTGGAACCTTTGTTTTCCCTTCTCTGGGAAAGACAGGTCCATTAGCTCTCCTGCTGCTTTAGAGCTTAATTTGTTTTTGTTTTTTTTCTGACACTATGGAGGGGACAGTATATTCCAAAAATTAGAGGACAGCTAAGGAAACTTCTCCCTCTTTATAGGATATCATTAAGCACATCGGTGCCTCAGAGGGATGGGGAAGGCCATTAACAGACAGGAGCCAAGAGAGGGATTAGCTCATAAAAGAGAAGGCTGCTGAGAGCAGTTGGGCTAGATACAGGAAGAGCTGCCAGGTAGAGACCCAAGCTTGGGCATTAAAACTCAGCTCTCATCGTGTTTTTAAAGAGTTATCATCTTTTGCATCTAATAAAGGTAGAGTTAGGAACTGCCCTCAGGAAGGAGATGCATTAAATTCACTGAGGACAAAAACCCCCAAAGCTACAGCACCTGGGGCCATTCCCCAGGGGGGCGGGGCTGATTCCTAGACAGTGTGTCTGGCTGCCCCCCACTAACGTCAGGGATCCTTGGTGTAAGAGTACAGGCTGAAGTACTCAGGGGGTTACCTTATCCCACATCTGCAGAGGCAAGAAGCTGACATTAAAAGCTCATATAGTGCTCCTTTTACAAGTAAATGACTACCTGGAGAGAGGACTAACTAAGTCACGTGCTTGGCATTTTCTAGCTGATTTTCTATTCAAAGAGACCCAGATTAACTTTCGCGCCCATCAAGCTTTCCCCCAAACCTCCTGGTGGAAAGGGAATCCCCAGGTCCCTGAATGATGCTCAGTCATGCCCCTGGCTTAGCCTGCTGTCCCTTCCCCAGGTCTGTGTCTTCAATGGGATGAGAAAGACTTTGGCGGAGGCTTTTAGGCTGCGAATAAGCCAAGTGGATATAACTGGCAGTGTAAACAACAGCAAAAAAGATAAGGTGGAGAAAAGGGCTGCATAATTGCAGACTGAGCAGAATTTTAAGAGATTGAATCCTGGGGAGGTCCTGTTTCCATGGCCCTTGCCTGGTGGTTGTGGATTAAATATAAATATCTACCCATACTGGAGGCTGAATTCAACTCCTTTACCAAATAAGCAAAATATCAGTATCTGTTATATACAGGTAGATCTCTATTTGCCAACCTATCTCCTTCTACAATCCCTGACGGGCCTGAGACAAGGCAAACCACCTCTTCTCCGTGCTCCCGAAGCAGTGCCTTCCATGGGTGTTATGGAGCTCGTTGCCTTGGACTGTGGTTGGCAGGGAAAGCGAATCTCCCAGGCTCCGATGGACCAGTGTCTTACTTATCCAGCATCCTCAGCAGTGGAAGGCTCTCGGTGAATGTTAATTGAATGAACCTGTGTGTCCCTGTATTACATCTATCATTGCTAATAAACGTTGAAAGCCAAAGGACAAAGATAGAGTAATCAGGAAACAGAGAAAGAAGTATCCGGTAATAATAAAGTAGAAGTATAGGGTTGAAACATATTATTAAACCATTCACAGCAAGTGAAATTCTCTCTCTCTGCCTATGTCACCTCACTCTCCACATCTGCAAAGGAGGAAGTGCAGTGGACAGTTCTATGGCAGGGGACCTCGATCAAGAGTCAGGGGAGCTGTCTTTTTTTTTTTTTTTTTTTTTTTAATTTTTTATTTATTTATTTATGGCTGTGTTGGGTCTTCATTTCTGTGCGAGGGCTTTCTCCAGTTGCGGCGAGTGGGGGCCACTCTTCATCGCGGTGCGCAGGCCTCTCATTATCGCGGCCTCTCTTGTTGCGGAGCACAGACTCCAGACGCGCAGGCTCAGTGATTGTGGCTCACGGGGCCTAGTTGCTCCGCGGCATGTGGGATCTTCCCAGACCAGGGCTCGAACCCGTGTCCCCTGCATTGGCAGGCAGATTCTCAACCACTGCGCCACCAGGGAAGCCCAGGGGGAGCTGTCTTTTGTCTAACTGACTATGTGACCTGCGGCAAGTCCCCTCTTATGGAATGAGATTACACTAGATGATCTCCCAAGGTCCTTACACTTCTGTCATTTTTGTAATTTTATGCTTCTAGCACCATAATCCCAAGGTATTTCATATGGCTGAAGTCTGTCCAGGCGGTTCTCAGTGAATCCTGCCTACTCAGGTCGTTGGCTCTGGGGCAGTTCTTTTCCACCCAACACCGGTCCTAATGATAAATGCAGGCTCTCTCCAATTCTGGCCCCAGCTCTCTCAGGAATCAGACTTGAAAGTCATTTTCAAATTCACCTTTGGGCTGCCTTTTAAATGCTTCCTCCAGAGGCAAAAATCACAAAATGCTTTCACTAGAATGGATTTTAGAGATCATCTCGTGATCCTAATTTAATCCCCTGTCCGTGGAGAAACACAAAGTCCCAGGTAGGGAGGTGCCTTGCTCAAGGTCACATAGAGAGGTCAAGAGGAAGCATCCTGATGCCCATTTCAGGTTCTTTCCATTTCCACACCACCTCCAGCCACAGGGCCAATTCTCTGCTACCTTCTCACGCAGCTGTTTCCAAACCAATCAACCTGCCAACCAGGTAACCAACCTGTGTGTGCTTCCTACGAGCCTAGGACTGTGAACTCTGAGGCAAGTTATGTTTTTATTGTCCCAAAGTACAAGAGTAAACACTCACCTTTTGGCATAGAGCAGCGCTAGCCTGCATGGTTGAGTCTTCCTTTGATCTCTGGCACTGGCACTTAGAGTTCCACTTATTCCTTGAAACACATCTAGAGTTAGTTAGAAAGAGTTGCCTGTTTTCCAGTGGGTCAGATCCCGGTTCTGGGGCAGGATGGTTTAGGTCTGGGTAGTGCTCCGACCATGCAGGCAGCAACACCAGGAAGAGAGGAGGCCCCAGCCAGAGCAGGTGCAAACCCAGGCGCCCGCCCAGCGCAGCCCCCTCTGTCTGCTGCAGCCACACCCCCTCTTCCTGAGGTTTCAAGCCTAGACCAAGTGCAGCCCTTGCCCAGATGATGGCACTTCAGGCTCACTCAAGATGGTAATAGCGCCTTTCCTTCTTAGGCCACCACAGACAAGGATAGAATCTTTTTCCATGTAAATATATTAAATATTTAATGTAACAGACAACACAGACGTTTATACATACACGTATGTATGGTCAAGCCATTCAAGATGGCTGTTCTCTTGCTCTCTGTACATCCCCTGCTCAACCAGGCCCTGCTTCACTCACATGACTATCCAATCCTCTTAATTACATAGGGCTTAATTAGTCCCTGGTAACTGATGAGCCCAGCTGACATCAATTCCCCCTATAAATGGTAGCCTCCTTCTTCCCTGAGTGGGGGAGGTTGTTGCCATGTCCTGCCCACTATCTGCTGCACACAGTGGGGTGTTGCTCCAGGACCCTTTATGTAAGATCCCATGTCCAATAAACCATTGGTGTCTCTGTCGCTGTCTCCAGGCTCTTTCTTTGGTCTCGAGGTTGGGCAACTACAAGGCTCACAAGCCTGTGGGGTGCAGCCCAACAGTGTATTTTATGTTTACAAATACTTGCACCATAAAGTGATTTAAGAAGACATTTTTTGAATTGCTTACTCACAGGTATCTCTTGGAAGTTCTTCGCTGTTCATGTTACTGCTGTCCAGAAATAGTATAATCTGTTATTTTAAAATTTGCTGCTATATGGTAGGAAATGATCCCCTCAGTGGAAATGATCCATTTTAAGAGGAAACATTTACTAAAAGAAAATTGAAAATAAACAAAACCAGATGTGATAACATTTATAGATTGGAGGTTTATAAAATAAAATTTAAAACACGTTTGTGGTAGAAAACTTGGAAAATACTTTTTAAGAATCTGCAATCCCATCACCTACTGCAGTGCCATCTAATACGGCAGCACTAGCCACATGTTGCCATGAGCACTTGAAATGTGAAAATCTGAATTGAGATGTGCTATAGGTGTAATATACACCCTGGATTTTGAAGATTCAGTATCAAAAAAAATGGAGTATAAAGTCTATCATTAAACACTTAAGTGTTTGACATTATATTTTGGACACATTAGATTAAACAAAATATATTATTAAAATTAATTTCGCCTGTTTTTAATGTAGCTACTAAAAACCTTAAAATGACATATGTGACTCATGTTACATTTCTATTAGACAGCTAGGTCTAGAGAAGACACTGCTAGTATTTTGGTGTATTTCATCCATTGTGTGTGTTTTTACAGTTGAGGAGTCCAGCCTCCTGCTTACAAACCCGTGTGATTTTCCAGGCCTGACCCCAGGTAAGGCTTTCTCTGGCAGCCACACCGGGAAAGCTGCCCTCCCTGCACTGGCCTCGGCGCACAGCCCGGGCAAAACAGTCTCTGGAGAGAGTCGCAGCCTAGTCTCAGGCTTCCTGGCCAGTCAAGCCCTTCACATATTTACATCCCTATCCCTGGTATCTTCATGCCTGGGTCTCTTTATCTGAGGGCTTGGGCAGAGGTCTTCCAGGCACTTCTGCTGAGACCTCTGTATGAAGGGAGGTGGGAGGACCTTGCCGTTTCTCCCCACTGGGACTCAGTACCCAGCACTTCTCCATTCTCGGTCCTCCGCCCCCCACCCCCCACTCCCGGGTCTGTCAAGCTGCCAGAGCCTCTTACTCAGAACCCCTTCAACACTGAGGTCCCCCCACAGCAGCGCTGATCCACACGGCCCTACCCCAAGGTGTCGTTTCACGGAGAAGATGAAACAGGAGGAAGTCAGCGGCTTCTCGGATTTAGCCTCCTGCTTATACTATCACAGCAAGTGATTAAAGGCTTCACTGTTACTTTCATTTTGGCTCACTGTTGCTTCAGTCAGGTATTCCGACACCTGACTGCTCTTTCTTCCAGCTCAACTGAGCTCCTGACTATTTCTTTTTTAAACAAAATGGGGATCTTACTGAAATACGATTTTCTATCTGTATCCGTCAGGGTTCTAACAGGGGACACACAGCACCATCAAATTAGGATAATTCAAGGAGGTTTTATTTATAAAGGGGTTAACTAATAACAAAGATAAAGTTGGAGTATGGGACAACCACAAAGGACAGTTTAGAAACCCAGGGCTAACAGAGCAGAGCTGCTACTCTCCCTAAGTCTGATGGGATAAGGAGAGAGAGAGGTTCCCAGAACCAGGAAAGAGAGCTGTGCAGAGTTGGGATGCATTGAAAGGAAGGAAACAGCCAAACTAAGGCCATGTCACAGGATGGAGCTGGGGGAATAAATACCTAACACCCCTCCCTTCCTTCCCTCTAACGCTGAGGTTCTCCATCGGCTGAAACCAATCAAAAGCCAGAGGACAGGGAACCCCTGTGGCTGTGGTCCTCTGTCAGTGCAGAAAGCAGAGTGGAGAAGGGGGAAAGTGAATCTAGAAGCAAATTACTATCCGGCACCTTCCTCGTGTAGCGTTGCCCTAAGCCGTAGCCTATTAACCTGATTTCCTTCCTAATGCAACCAGTGCCTAGTCCTAGTGCCTACACTGACTGAGTGGGCACAATTTACAGGACCCCCAACCCAAATACCTCAGTCCCATTTGGGTTTCTAGCCTGGGGTAGATTCAGAGGATACTGTTTGATGCTGTGTGTGTGTGTGTGTGTGTGCACACATATGCACGCACATGCAAACGTGCATGTGTTATCATCTCAGTCCCTCCCAGAACATGCTTCCTTCAATATTAGCTCTGGGTAGGACCCTACCGCTCCAGGGCCTACATGCCTATGGCTTTGCAGAGGTGACCCACCTCTGGTGGGCTGGTTCCCACCCACCCTAGAGTCTTCTTTCTTTACCTTGTCCCACACCTCTCACCCACCCACCCCACTCCACTACTGTTTCTCCTTGCTGGGCAACCACAAGTGACTGGTGCCCTCCCAGACACCAGTAATCCGCTAAGAGGGGGGTCTGGGAAAGGTGAATCTCCCTGGGACAGCATGCAGAATGCCCCACTCTCTAATTGAATCTCCAATTGTCTAGTCCAAGTTTGCTGGGAAATTAGATAAAGAAACTACCAAGGGCTAAACAATCCTGGAGCTGAGGTCCTGGGAAAGTGGCAGGGAGAGGACTGCACGTGAGAAGACAGGGTTGACCTTCCTCTTCTATCATCTGTCTACAAAGCCAAGGGATGCTGAGTTGAGGCTGAGACCTGCCAGATGCCAGGCAAGGGGTTCCAGTGTCAGTGGGGAATCTGTGCTCAGGGACAAGGAAGCTCCTGTTTGAAAAGTAAGCTGGACCCCAAGAGAGGACTGTAGAAAACACTGAGAGAAGGTAATGCCACGGTGGGGATGTGGCGAGCAGAAGGGAGTCGTTTTATAGAACAGGAAACAATCTGTTGCAGGGATTATTATACCTCAGGAGCAAGAAGAGACAATTTCAGTTTTGGGGGAGAAGGCAATTTGAATGTAACCTGATGAGGGTGCCATCCGAAGGAGCATTCATTCTGTGCTTGTCAAGGTCCTGAAAATGCAGGAGGACCCACAGCCACCAGGGCAAGCCCAAGGCAAAGAAGCCTTTCTGGCTGGGAGGGAGGTGAGCCAGCAGCAGTGATGTCCTCCCAGCACAAAGGAGGCACATTGATGCCAGCCTGGTCGTCAGTGTCTGCCCAGTCATCTGACGTCCATATCAGATGCAGCTTTATATGCCTTCATTCATCCCCTCTTTCATTCACTGGTCCAACAAACATTTAATGGAGCTCTATGCTGGGTGAAGTGCCAGGCACAGAGAGACATGAAAGAAAAACAAGTCAGTGTGTCCACCACCAGGGAGCTAATAGTGTTGTGTAGGAGAAGACATTTCCAAGTTTCCAGTGCAGTGAGGGGCTGTGATGGGAAGGAAGTAAGTTTTAAGGATTAGGGAGGAGTGAGGAAGACTTCACTTAGAAGTGGAGGGCTGTGGGAAGGAGGAGGGGAATAAGAGTTTGTCAGGCAGGTTAGGATTAACAAGTATTTCTTGACCCCCTCCCAATAAAAATGGAATGCAAAAAAAGCAAACACAAAACCAAGACAAAACAATGAAATGCATAATTCATAAGGATGTACTAATCTTTCTTGTGAATCCTGTGACAGAGTTTTTCTCTGGGATTTAAGGTGGCATCTACACGTTAGGTTTTCCATGGATAAGGATGAGGGACCCTGGAATCCCTTTGTGTTCCCAAGTCCTCCAGGGGCTGGCCCTTGGTCAGCTGCTGAAGAGTATACAGATCTGAGGAATCGCTAATGGTGGAAAGCTGTGAAAAGATCCCTGGGTAAGGATTCCAGGTTTCCAAGTCAGAGAGATTGAGAACTGCCAACGGCAGCTCACGGCCTTTAAGATGCTCCTGGGTGAGAACCTGAGAGGCTGATCCCACTGAGACCCCAGGCTTGAGGGACCTCGGATAGAAGGCTTTTTCTTCTGTGCCCCTTGTCCAGCCTCACCCTCCAGTTTATACTCAGCTTTGTCTCCTGCACTTGGGAAGTCTGCTCCCCTTAGAATGGGGCTCAGCGCATAGCCCATTCCCAACTCCTCCATCCTGTCGTAGATTTCTGGCACAATACCTTCTCCTACGGCAGACCTAACAGGGCTCCAGTTTCCGCTTCTGTTAAGCCCAGGGGAGTCTGGACACAGTAGAAACAATAGCCTCTAAAAAGCACTCACTTTTTCTAACTTACCTTACTGTTCTCTTCCCCACGGGACCGGACCCTCTGGCCTTCCCATTGTCAATCACTACTGGCCCTTTGAGAGCCTGCCATCTTGGAACCCACTCTCCCAGCCACAGGCTTAAGGTAACCAATAACCTACAGCAGAAAGAACATAAAATTACAACATGCACATAGATCCTGTCTCGATGAGAGTGAGCAGAAATGATGCCCAATCTCCAATCTCCAAGCAGCCCAAACAGTGTGTACCACACACGGGCTGATAGATCTGCAGCCGAACCGAGAACTTGAAAGAGGCTCTTTAAGGAGCCAAAGCAATGGCAAGGAGAAGTCTGATGAATCCACCAAGGGCTCATCTACATATCACCAAACAACTGTCTATGTCTTGTTCTCCTCTGTGTTCCCTGGATGGTTCCTGTTTTCCACACGCAAGACACTCAGTACTTATTTGTTGGATGAACGAATGAATACGTGAATACTTAGATGGATTTGTCTCAAACTGTCTGAGGTTTTGACTACTCTGATGAGATATTTTGGGGTAATAAAGACCCAGGCATTGAATATTTCAGTACATATGAAAACATCTGGAACTCACATATTTCCTTGTCATTTGCACCCTAGGAAACTATGCATTACTGGGCAGAAGCAAGAAAAAAATCTCTGGTGCTTGTTGATAATCATGAGGGAAAGAAGAAATTGTGGCGTGTATGTCTGTGTGTGTGTGTAGCTGAGGATAGGGAAGAAGAGAAATCATTCAAAAATGGAATATCTGAAGTTTTAAATATTTTTCTTTACGAGGACTTCCCTGATCAGCTCCCTTAAAGAGGACCCCATCCCTTGCCATTCACATCATCCATCAATCAGTCTTCAGGGCTCTGCTCCGAGGTTGTAGTTGGTGTCCAACTACAAGAGGCTGGTGTCCACTTTCCCAGCTCTGGGGCCTCCCATGCAGATGTCAGGGCCTTGTGCAGGAATGATGACAGCGTCTAACTCTGCGGCTCTCTCACTGCAAGGAAGACCGTCCTAACTGTCCACCAGATGCCTGCTGTCCCCTCTTAGGGACGATGATGCGTTGGGTAATTCTATAATTAGGGCTAGACCTGCTGCAGAAAAGGTAGAAGCCCTGTCTTGGGTCATGGCTCAGTACCGGCCAATGGAATAGTGGATTCCGCTTCCATCCTAAGGAGTCAAGGGTGCTGGAGAAGGAGGTAGGCAGCTAGAGCTGTATAACAAAGGTTAGAGGGGAAGAGATTGTTCCCCATGACCCCAGTGGCCTGGATTGGGTCTGGGTAGCAGCTTAGGTGTGGTGAATGCCAGGCAAACCTACCAGCTCCACAGAGACAGGGCTTTTGCCTCCCAGCTGATGCACAAGCAGGGGAAGCCAGGGCTGCCGCAGGAAATGGGGTGTTCCTGGGGTGCAGCCACCAGTGTGGTTCGGGGACCTCACAGTCATGCTGCCTGGGAGAGGAGGGCTCAGGGAGCAGGCAGGAGGGCCGTGGCTAACGGGCGGAGAACTGGCCACATTTGAGAAGTCTCTTCCTCCCCCCCCAAATGGCAAACTTTCCCTAAACACTGACATGAAGCTGTTTATATTTCCTAGCCAAAGATGAAATGTCTCACGGACCAGATTTGAAGACGAACAGATTGTAAACTTTCTTTCTCTTCATGTGGTATTGGGGTGGGAGGCCAGAGAGACATTCATAGAAACACACACAGACTGACACAGCCATGATGAATTAGTCTTTCTATGAAGTATTTGACCACACACATGAAATTAATTGGAAATCAGCAGTCAGCCCTAATATCTGTTTATACCCAAGTGAAAAAAAGTCAGACTAAGTTTCTGTTTTTCTGACATTTTAAATAGCATGAAATAAAAATCCAACAACGACAGACAGCAAACGCTTTGTTTCTTTTATCTGGGGGGTGGGGAGTGAGGAATAAAAATATATCTCGTACTCTTGTCAGTTAATAGATTTTAGTGGAATTGCCAGGCCAGGGAGTATCCTATTACACTGAAAAAACCAGACTGGGTTTCTACTTTAGTACTAGCTCTGGGATCAACTTCATGGTTTGACTGATGTTTTCTTTTTTTTTTTTTTTCTTTTTCTTTAATGAAAATGAAAGTCCTTTGTTCACAATCCCTCTAAACTTTTAGAATAATCTAATTGTTCTTAAGTCACATGGTTCCTGTGCGGACACACGAAGGGCACTTCTAAAACCATAATCCTAGGCTATAAAAAAAAACCAGGGCGAATGATCAAAGGTGAACTGCCCATTTACAACCCCTCTTTCAAGGCCCCTTCCCATCTTCCTGACAGTTTTATAGAAGTGTTTCTCTGTTGCTGCAACCCAGATCAAAGGTTTGGATGCGAGGTTCTCCCCACCCCTGACCTGGCACGGAAGGAAGGGATTACCCCAGGAATTAAAAACCTCAGAGAAGTGGGCTTACCCACCTCCCTGTGGGGTGGAGGAGAGCCCTGGAGCCTTTTCTTGATGATAGGAACAGAGCCAAATGGAAGCAGGGGTGCCCTCTCTCTGTTCTTGCAGCGGAGATAAACCTACTTCGACATCCAGCCTTCAAAGAGAAATTTTCTGATCTTTTGTGCATAGTTTTAGTTAATATCTACAAGTTGCTAGAATCATGTTTATTTATTGGTCAATGACCTTCCTTTTCCTCCCACCCATGTTAAACCCAAGCAACAGTCCCCTCCCAGGGCACTGGAAACTCCCCGGAAACCCTGAGTCTGGGCCGCAGTAAGCAGAGAGGGAGGTGGGAAGAAGCTGCAGGGCGTGTTTCATCGTTTTAGTCCACAGCTTCCTGCATTTGGTGATTTGTTTTCAATACTACCGGCCACCTTTTCCTGGTCACACCTGGATCTACTTTAGATTTTAATGGTCAAGGTAAATTTCCTGAGAATGCTACTTTGAGGGCTGGATCTGCCTCCGTCCCTGGGGACTCAGTGCCTAATCCTGTAAAGACACACCAAGATCAGGAACAGGAGTGCCATGAAGCTCTTCTTCCTCTGGAAAGCACCAGGCCCACTTCCCCCACTTCTATTTAGCCCTGACCCTGCATACTAGGGTTTGATTAGGGCAGACCCTCATGGCAGGGGTGTTGGCAGGGGTGGAACGAGCAGATTCCCAAAATTATGTAATCTTTTTGTTTAAAGGGACTTGAGAGATCATCTAAGACTCACCCCCCCCACCCCCCACCCCCACCCTGTGGTATAGAGGAATCCTACAGAGAAGCAGGACAAGCCTGGTTCACCCAGAGTCACCCATCCAAGCCAGATCCTGAAGCCAGATCTCCTGACTCAGGCCTCTGCTACCTTAGAGCTCAACATAGGATGCCCCCTAAAGAACTTAAACTCTTGGAGAATTTGTTCCCTTGGGGACTGCTAGTTTGACTGACTGTTCAGGGTTTAATGACAATAGGTATGGAGAATTGCTTTGGGAGATTGGTAATCCAGGCATATTCTCCAAAACTGCCACTTCCAGGGGGGACATTCAACCCCCGAGGACCCTCTGCATTCTGGCTGGGCCAGTTTCTCCATCCCCAGTTCCCTAGTCCCAGTAATTGCCCCTGCTCTGGCCAGATCCCTCTCCTCACTGTTCCTGCTTCCTCTCCTTACATAGTCCCCTTTGTCCTGCCCGGAATGCATCCTGCTCTCATCTTCATTTAAGCAATTCCTACCCATGCTTTAAAGCCCATTTCAAGTTCCAGCTTGTCTTCCTCCTGGAGTAGTACTTGTTATCTACTCTAGACCTTTGCCACTCAAGGTGTGGCCACAGACCTGCAATACCAGCCCCACCACAGAACCGCTTAATCAGAGCCCGCATTTTAACAAGGTACCCTGGTGACTGGTATGTACAATCAGGTGTGAGACTCACTGCTCTTAAAGAGCGGTGCTCCAAGTGTAGTCCGAGGACCAGAACCAGCAGCATTAGCATCACCTGGGAATTTGTTAGACATGCCAATTCTTGAGCCCCACCCCAGGCCTACAATCAGAAACTCTGGGGGTGGTACCCAACAATTTGTGCTCTAACAAGCCCTCCACAGGATTCTGATGCATGCTAAAGTTCAAGAAACCATACACAGTCCTTATCTTACCCAGGGACTTCACAGGCATATGATCATGGTTTAAGGCTCCATATTGCTGTCTTGAAATTCCTGACTTTATCTTTGAACTTGTGTTTTGCAAGTGAAGTCTGATGAGACATTGGAGCCCGCACGTGAACAGAGGAGATGTCCACCACAATTCCTTGCTCCTCCATTTGCATATAGCATTCACAAAGCCCATGAGTGCAGAATGCCAGTGGATCCATAATGCATGGAGTTCAGCCAGACTCAAAGTGAGTACGAGGTAAGTGTGTTATATCTATGACCGAGTCAGTGGGGTGATGACAGATCTGAGAAGCTACGTTCTCCCTTAGAACTAGAACTTGCTTTGTACGCTGAGGAAGGTAATTTAAGAAACACAAATGACCATGGAACCCTATCATATCCTTTCTTACTCAAGTTACTTCCCTACAGCCAATCACTTATGCCGAATATTGTGACACAGAAGGAAAGGGAAAGCGAGGACAACCCATAGTTCCTTTTCCTTTCCATCCTTTCTCATCAATAAGCCAAAGGTAAAGAGTGTTGGTGGAATGTATGAATGTCAAAAGGTTAAATAAAAACAGCTGCATCGGGGCTTCCCTGGTGGCGCAGTGGTTGAGAGTCTGCCTGCCAATGCAGGGGACACGGGTTCGAGCCCTGGTCTGGGAAGATCCCACATGCCACGGAGCAGCTGGGCCCGTGAGCCACAATTGCTGAGCCTGCGCCTCTGGAGCCTGTGCTCCGCGACAAGAGAGGCCACGATAGTGAGAGGCCCGCGCACCGCGATGAAGAGTGGCCCCACTTGCCGCAACTAGAGAAAGCCCTCGCACAGAAATGAAGACCTAACACAGCCATAAATTAATTAATTAATTAATTTTAAAAAAATTAAAAAAAAAAAACTTTGAAAAAAAAAAAAACAGCTGCGTCTGCTTTTGCAACATTTCCTCTGTTCTGGTAAGATAGAATCAATATACACGTACAAACTGCAAAATGTGAATTGTGTAATTTTGGTGGTTCCAAACGCTAGTTAAATGCTCTTATATTGCATTACATAATATAAAGATGAAAGGTAAAATTCATGTTAATAATTGAAAAAAAATTTTAATTAGAACAACATAAAATAAAAAACACCACAACAAGTCAAGAGAGACTGCAGAAGAAAGGGAAAAGTTTTATATTTTAGTACCTTTAACAGCATTTTCCTGCTTTTTGAACAAGGGCCTCCACATTTTAATTTTGCACCGGGGCTAGTAAATTATGCAGCCATTTCTGTCCTATCTTGTCCAGTATTCAAATGGGAACACTTCTGAGAATGACATGGAATGCTATTAATAATTCCCTCAGGCCACAGGTACAACTGGGCCTATCCTAAGCAGCCTAGGACATATGGTCATCCTAAATTTAAAAGTCCATAATGGTGAAGGAGGAAGCAAAATAGCAGTAAAGGCATTCTGCTTTCTTTCTGTCAATTGTAGGAAACTTTACAAAATTATATTTTCTAAATGTGCATTGTGTTAACTAGCAGGCTAACTCTAGATGTTTTAACAAACCATACGATGGGCTTGGAAATGGATGATGCCTGCTCTTTCCCTGTTCTTCTGCACATAGTCAGAAGAATCTTCTTGGTTATTTATCTTTAGCTTCCCCAACCCTTGAAACCTCAACTTTTCGTGTGCTTTTGCTTTCCTCTGACATTCTTAAAAGTTTGTGGCATTCTATACACATCCTTGATTTTGTGCCCCTCCTCCCATCTTTGTGTGTGTGCCCTCTTAAAATCGGAGCTCATCAGCAGAAATGCTGTTTTCTTTAGACATTTTTTTTTTTTCTTCCTCATCAGGATCATTCACAATTTTAGGCTCTGAATTTTATTTTTAGAACCATCCTTTTTTTAGCCATACTCCCTTTCAGAGATTCTCACCATGAGATCATCCGTTTTGAACTTTTTGAAGTCTGCTTTCTTCAAGTCTGTAAGTCTGAAGATACACATCTGACTTGTCCTGCTTGAATGGGATGGGCACTGTCTTCGAAACTCTCATGAGTTTCGCCTCACTAACAGTTCTTTGCTGGCAGAATCCAGTCTGGACTATCAGTACCCTTTTGCTGTCACCTGTTCCTTTCAAGTGATGAGATTTTCAATCAAGCCATTTAAGAATTTACTAAATATCCTGCTTTTCAAAAAAGTAGGGGACTTATCGACTTCCACTACATGTCTATTTAAAAAGTCAGCATTTGTTATTGTGTTTTGTCTATAGTCTTCAAAAAATGTCTGCAACAGTATCTCCCATCCAATTTAATCTTCTTACTATGTGACTATGACATTTCTCCCCTCAGTAGGTGGGATCTGTATTCCCATCTCTTAAACAGAGCAGTCTTGGCAGAAGGAATGCTATGTGACTTCGAGGCTAGATCGTAATGTGTGATACAGCTTCTACCTGGTTCTCTCTAGGGACACTCATTCCTGTAACCCAGCAGCCACCCTGTGAGGAAGGCCAAACGAGGTCAGGTGGAGAAACCACATGGAGAAATCACATGTAGGTGTTTGGAAGACAGCCCGGGTGAGGCCCCAGCCAATAACCAGCAACAATGGCCACACTTATGAGCGGAGAAGCCTCCCAAATCAGATGATTAGAGCCTCCCAGACTTCACATCTTCCCAACTGAGGTCCTAGAGATTGTGGCACAAAGACAAGCCATCTCTGCTTTGTCCTGTTCTAATTCATGATCCACAGAAACTGACAGAGAATACATGATGGTTTTGAAAGCCACTGAATCTTGGGGGATGATTTGTAATGCAGCAATGGAGAACTCATGCAATAAATTAAAAACACATTAACTAAGAAACAAAAATTAAGACTAATTAAGAATGCATCGGACTTCCCTGGTGGCACAGTGGTTAAGAATCTGCCTGCCAGTGCAGGGGACACGGGTTCGAGCCCTGGTCCAGGAAGATCTCACATGCCACGGAGCAACTAAGCCAGTGTGCCACAACTACTGAGTCAGCACTCTAGAGCCCGTGAGCCACAGCTACTGAGCCCATGTGCCACAACTACTGAAGCCCTCATGCCCAGAGCCTGTGCTCCACAACAAGAGAAGCCACCGCAATGAGAAGCCCATGCACTGCAACGAAGAGTAGCCCCCGCTCACCGCAACTAGAGAAAGCCTGCGCGCAGCAACAAAGACCCAATGCAGCCATAAATAAATAAATACATTTATTTTTTTAAAAAAAGAATGCATCATCTCTACCCATTCTTCTGACTGATTGCTACTTGGTTTTACTGCCATTCCAAAAAGCTATCCCTGTAATTTAAATTCCACTCCACCAGGTGGAAGTGAAGCCATGATTGTACTAATCCCCAGTCACTGAGCAGAGATTGTA
Organism: Balaenoptera ricei; assembly: GCF_028023285.1. Taxonomy (NCBI): domain Eukaryota; kingdom Metazoa; phylum Chordata; class Mammalia; order Artiodactyla; family Balaenopteridae; genus Balaenoptera; species Balaenoptera ricei. The sequence goes on along the minus strand of NC_082642.1, from coordinate 88,506,651 downwards.
CTCCCTTTTCTATTTTTAAAAAATTTTTTGGCCACAGCTGCGCGGCTTGTGGGATCTTAGTTCCCAGACCAGGCACTGAACCTGCATCCTCGGCAGTGAAAGCACAGAGTCCTAACCACTGGACCACCAGGGAATTCCCTGTACTCCCTTTTATAAATCATACTTTTGTATGACATTTAATCTTGGTTATTAAAGCAGTTAGATCATCCCTGCTTAGTATACTGTGTGAATTTAAGAAAGAGCAAAATTAAAACATTTCTCACATACTTCTCTAGCTGATTAACATGCAATTCTAATTTCAGACCCCCTGCTGGAAAATGTTTCCCTCCTAATTTAATTTATTGAGTCAGAGATCATCTGGTTGCAATGAACAGAACCCATTCAAACTGGCTTAAGCAAAAAAGAAAAGTGATTAGAAATAGAGGGATCTGGTGGAACCCAAAGATAGGAAGTGAGGCCAGGCTTCATAAAGAATGATGCCAGAAATGGCAAAACTGATGAGAGCCAGACTGGCTTGTCTCTCCAAATCTCTTTCGAGCTGTATTGTCTCTCTCTTTTTTTAAAATTAATTAATTTATTTATTTTTGGCTGCGCTGGGTCTTTGTTGCTGTGCGCGGGCTTTCTCTAGTTGCGGTGAGCGGGGGCTTCTCATTGCGGTGGCTTCTCTTGTTGCGGAGCACAGGCTCTAGGTGTGCGGGCTTCAGTAGTTGTGGCACACGGGCTCAGTAGTTGTGGCTTGCGGGCTCTAGAGCACCAACTCAGTAGTTGTGCTGCATGGGCTTAGTTGTTCCGCGGCATGTGGGATCTTCCTGGACCAGGGCTCAAACCTGTGTCCCCTGGATTGGCAGGCGGATTCTTAACCACTGCGCCACCAGGGTAGTTCCTCTACTGTCTCTTATATCTGACTCTTTAGGGCACATTCCTCATCTCTCTCTTTCTCTCTCTCCTCCTCCTCCCACATGCCGCCCCCCGCCCCCGACATCTAGGGAGCAGTTTAGCATATGGTTATGGACACTCTGAAGTCAAAATGCCTAGGTTCAAATACTAGCTCCACTAATGTCATGGACAAATCAATAGTGCTTTAAATCACGGAGCAGAGCTAATTAGTGGTCCTCCCTGGGAGATGAGATGGCTGCATCTGCCCACTCAGTGACAAGCCTGCCCCCAAATTGTCATGAGCTGACCTTTTGCCTGGGCTTGCTTATTCTTTTATTGGTGATTCTTTCTGTAAAGTCTCAGAAACCTTACAATGGCTGATATTCTCATTGTTTTAGGGTGTTACCATTAGACTTTCTTTCTTAGTTTCTGAGCCTTGTGCATTCTTAAGGATCCTTTCAGAGAAAATAAGAGGTTTTTAGGGGGAAATGACCCATGACTGATCATTAGCTCTGTGAAATGATCAACTTGAAAGGAGGTATAATGTTCCCATCAACTATAAATGAGAAGATTGCTCACAACTTATGGTCCATATTCCCTGTATCCAGTATCTCCATTTCCTCCCCTCTGAGTCAGCCTTTAATGAATTGATTGCTTCCCCCATTTTTTTCTTCATGGAAATTGCTGTCTATGCAAGGTTGTCAGACTTATTTGCAGTTTGAGCCAAAGAAGAAATCTCTTTCACTCCCTCCACTTCCACTAGAAGTAGACAAAACTATCTTAATCCAATCTAATAAAGCTTAGAAGAAAACAAGATATGTGGCCTGTTATTAAATTACTGCTATACTTAATAAACTGTAGCTGTCAGAAATAATACATATAAATGCTCCAGGGCATGTGGAGACAATTAACACAATTTACTCCAGTAATAATTATGGGGCCGTTTGTGTTCAATTGATACCCACGAGAAGTATTATACTTTTTGCTGAACTTCCCTGACCAGCCCCTCCAAAGAGGCCACCTCACTTCTCTTCAGCCTATCACTCTAATTCAATATTTTGTGTAGTACTTACTAGTCTCTGATATTTTTATAGTTCTTGTTTATAGTTTTTTACTTATTTATTTTTTACATTATTTTTTTTTTACATTTTACAATGTAATGTAGAGCAGAACACTTTCCTGTGTCTCTCTCACCACTCTATTCTCAATGCCTAGAACAAAGCCTAGTATATAGAGGCACCTAATAAATATTTGCTGCATTAATGTGCCCCCGCGTGCCCAGAGCCTCCCAGCCTCACTATCAGCTCCTAAAGAGTGTATCATCTCCCATCCTGGACCCTCCTTGGCATGGAATTCTGTTGGCTCTCCATAATCCATGATAGTTGTAGCTGTAGCTATTGCTGCTGCTGGCAATGGTGAGGGTGGCTAGGGGATCAGTTTGCTGGGGAAAAGGAAAGGTAACCTCTGGAGACGTTGCACAGGCTAGCCCCATTTTCAAAAGGCATTTGTTTCCCTTGGACAAACTCTGAAAGAGTCAAGTTTTGCTACAAACTTAGTGTCTAGTTAGAAACCGGTCAGGCACATAGAGTGCAAATTCATGCAGCAGCCCATGAGGTGCATTGAACTCCAGGAAGCACCCAGAAACCAGGCCTAGTGTGTGCTCAGCAATCGGAAGTATAGTTCTAGCAGCACAGGGTACAAAATGGAACCAGATCCTCCTCAAAAACCTCCATATTCCTGAATCCAGTCTTGAGAGCTTAGTCATCTGTGACCTCAACGCCCTTCTACTTGCATCATGTCCAAGGCACACCAAGTCCTCCACAAACCCTCTTGCTTTGGCCGTTGCACTGCACCCCTCAAGCACTTACAACTTCCTGTTGCAGGTCAGTTACTTATTTACATTTGTCATCATTCCTTCCGGTTAGAGACCATGTCTTGTTATTTGCCTCTCCCTTCCCCAGCATGATGACTTTTTATTTTATTTTATTTTATTTTTAACTAAATTTCAGACTTTATTCAGATTTCACGAGTTCTTCCACTAGTGTCCTTTTTCTGTCCCAGAATCTGAGGCAGGAAACCACATTGTGTTTGGTCCTTATGTCTCCTTAGTCTCCTCTGGTCTATGACAGTTTCCCACTTTTCTTTTTTTTCATGATGCTGACAGTTTTGAGTACTGGTTAGGTGTTTTGTAGTATGTCCCTCCATTTTTTTTTCTTACGATGAATAATGTAACTTTAAAATTGAGTGATTCGTCTAAGGCCAAAGAACAAGGTTTTTGTTTTTGTTTTTTTATTGGAGTATAATTGCTTTACAATGTTGTGTTAGTTTCGGCTGTACAATGAAGTGAATCAGCCATACATATACTTATATCCACTCCCTCCCACCCCCACCATCCCACCCAGCTAGGTCATCACAGAGCACCGAGCTGAGCTCCCTGTGCTATACAGCAGGTTCCCACTAGTTATCTATTTTACACATGGTAGTGTATATATGTCAATCCTAATCTCCCAGTTCATCCCACCCTCCCTATCCCCCACTGTGTCCACCCCATCCATCCTCTACGTCTGCGTCTCTGTTCCTGCCCTGCAAATGGGTTCATCTGTACCATTTTTCTAGAGTCTACATGTATGCGTTAATATACGATATTTGTTTTTCTCTTTCTGACTTACTTCACTCTGTATGACAGACTCTAGGTCCATCCACATCTCTACAAATGATCCCATTTCGTTCCTTTTTATGGCTGAGTAATATTCTATTGTATATATGTACCACATCTTCTTTATCCATTCATCTGTTGATGGACATTTAGGTTGCTTCCATGTCCTGGCTATTGTAAACAGTGCTGCAATGAACATTGGGGTACATGTGTCTTTTTGAAATGACCCATCTCCTAGAGTAGTGAAAATAAAAACAAAAATAAACAAATGGGACCTAATTAAACTTAAAAGCTTTTGCACAGCAAAGGAAATCATAAATAAGACGAAAAGACAACCCTCAGAACGGGAGAAAATATTTGCAAATGAAGCAACTGACAAAGGATTAATCTCCAAAATATACAAGCAGCTCATGCAGCTCAATATCAAAAAACAAACAACCCAATCAAAAAATGGGTGGAAGACCTAAACAGACATTTCTCCAGAGAAGACATACAGATGGCCAAGAGGTACATGAAAAGATGCTCAACATCACTAATTATTAGAGAAATGCAAATCAAAACTACAATGAGGTATCACCTCACACCGGTCAGAATGGCCATCATCAAAAAATCTACAAGCATGACTTTTAATAATTTAAAAAACATACTATCAGCCTAATCTTTATGTCTTCCTAAGCAACAATGCTAATCTAGAGAAAGACTAGGGCTCATACATAAATATAAAATGTAATGGAGAAATATAGGGGATGGTAAAACAGTGCATTTTTATCCCTAGTTCCTGGTTGTTTGGCAACTCCCATATCAAAGGCCAAGCCTGGGGGCCTCACCTCCTAACTCCTTCCACAGCATAGAGAAGAGCCCTACTTTCGTCATGATGGCCAGGCTATGAAGGTGCTGCCCTATGGAAGTTGGAGGATATGATATAAGATGAAGAGGTGGGGATCCTCCCCCTCCTGCTCCAGGGGGCAGTTGGAGAAGGAAAAGAGATGAAAATTGTGGAAGGAAATAATCAGGTTGGAAGTTTATAGTTTACCTTATCCCCCAAGTTTGAAATCCAGGCCAGTGGAGATGCTAGATGGCTTTGGGGGAAAGCCAAAAGCAAAGATTTTTTATGAGCCTTTCATTCCATGGTGGTCTCCTGTGAGGGAATCAGCTTGCTCCCCATTACTAACAGGAGGAGGTCACATTAAGAGCTGAAAACTTCAAACAATGGCCAGCATTAGTGCTTTCAGGCCTCACTCCAGGCTCATATGCCATGGAAGGGCCCCTAAGTCCCCATATGCCCCTTGGAAAATACAGATGGTAGCTGAGGTACAAGTGAGTGGGCCTGACAGGGGTCTCCCGGAGAGGGACAGAGTGAGCCCACATCAGAGGCCTTAGGGCAGATGGGGAAAGTGGCTGAGACTCAGAGGGTGTGAGCCAGCAGGGTACCCTGGGCCCTGACTGAACCACAAGGTCTCCTGTGGAAGCCAGAAACTGGTCAGACACCTGGCTGGCAATAGGAACCCACAGGGCCCAGAGGCCAGCACATGACAAGCAAGAGCTCCAGGGCCACTGCCACCACCTTTGGGTGGGACAGGGGGAGGGGAAAGACATCAGAACTTCTAAGCATTTAGCTCCATGAGCCTCTCAAAACTGGAACAGACTGAGCTACTCTTGATTGGCAAGTTACCATTATCTTTACTCCCTTTACTATACAACAGGGACAGGATTCATGAGAAAGATTAGATCAGTCATAGAAAAAATCCTGCATTTTCTCTTCATTTCTGAGTGGTGTGTACAGACTTGCAACTGTACTACATATATTTATCAAGTATTTGCTCTTTATCTGAAGCTTTATAAAAGAATGGCCTAGTGTTATGACTACCAGTGACACCAAAAAAGTGAGTGTCTTTAGAACTCTTTTAAAAATTGATATCTAGAAAATGGATGTGGTTCCAAGGTAACCCCAAGTTTGAAAGAGTACTTCAGTTGGTACCATCAAGCACAAAAGACATCTTCCTGCTTGGCTTGTACAAAGCCGCAGTAGGATCCCCACGTGTACTAAGATGAGTCCTCTCAGGGCTGTCTTCCAGCTTCCTACCCTCCCCTGTGAACTGCAGACAAATTTAGAGAAAAGCAAGGCAAGGAGAAAACTCCAACAGAAGGGCAAGTTGATAAACATGCCTATTTATCACTGCACAATCCTCTGCCTTTTTTATCCTATTGATTTTCATGCTCTGCTGTGTATGCCACTGTGTCTAGGGGAACGAGTGTACTTGTGAGCAACCTTGCAGTTGAGTGGAGATAACTTAGGTAAATTAGAACTTCAGTCAAACTCTCCCCAACCCCAACCTGTCCTCTGGTCCCCACTCTTCAGGAGAAAGAACCATGTGTGGTAGAAGCGGGTGGAACCTGTCTGCACGTCTCCGTCCATTACCATCTGTGTGTTCCCGTTGACTGTGAGCTCTGGAGGTCCAGGGCTTTGCAGTGTGTCCATCTCAGCAGCCTTCAGCTATTTCCCCAGTGTCAGATGAATGAGTGATGCGTGAAAGAATGCATGAATGAGTCTGAAGCAGAGCTGGTAGCCCAACTCTCTTAGAAGACAGTAAATCCCCATGGGCTTGATGTGACTGGGGAAAGGTCAAGAAGCATATCAGTCTTTCATGGGGGAGATTTGTTGGTCCCTGTCTTCTCCTCGCCTATGAAACATGTCTGGGGAAGCATAGAGGATCTTGGGGTAGCCTGAGATCCTGGCATGACAGTGAGAGCTCTAGGGTAGCCCAGATTATTCCTGATCCAGAGGAGCCTCAAGAATCTGGGATGATTCTAAGATAAAGATTCTAGGGCCTTCGAAGTACACTCAGGTTCCACTTACCTGACAAGAACCCCTGGGGGGATTGTGGGACCATAGGGAGGGTTGGGGAAAAAAGGGAGAGACCCTGCATGCCTTCAACTGTCATTTCAATGAGGGAGAGTACAGAAGGATGGGAATTCCTTGAGAAAAGGAATATGAGAATGAGCAGGGAGAAAGAGGTAAGAAATGGAGAAGGGCCTCAGAGAGGGCTGAGGGCTCCTGCCTCAGAGAGGCAGGAGGGAATGATGGAGAATTGGGGTCCCAAGAGCTGTGGTCACAGCAGTTTGAGGGTTGGGAGTCATTGCTGATGTGGGGAGGGAGAAGGCAGAAGTTGCTACATGTTAGAAATGCCAAGGAATACTGAAACCTTTGTAAAATCAGAGACACAAGAGCCAGAAAGCCTCAACTCTCCAACACCCTCCTTTTTTTTTTTTTTAACAAGAACACTGAGGCCATAAGTCAAGCCAGTATCGGGGCCATACAACCCAATAGCCCAGGGCTATGGAGGTAGGGCTCGGGGGTGAAGGCTCCTGTACGTTGCCCCCTGAGTCTCGTGCAGCACCTCTGGACCCCCAAGAAGAGGCAGTTTGACTGAAGAAGTAGCCAGAGTAAAGAAGAAGGATAAAAGGATTCAAAAAAGTCAGGAAGTCTATGAAACTTTGCCCAATAATAATAGACACCATTCAGTGAACAGTATTTAATCCTGTTAAAGCTTTGGAAAGAACTGGCAAATCACTGAGCCTTTCTTGAGTAGAAAGGAATTTCTGATGAAAGAATTTAATTGAGGCCACTGCCCTTCCCCAGAGGATCCCAGAGCAGCCATGAACATCAAGTGTAGCTCTTCTGAGATGCCAGCAAGACTCCCTGTGCCTCCCCAAACCCCTACTTCCCCCACCCCAAAAGAAACCAAACTCTCCTCAGCATGATCCCAAGGACAGGATAAATACATTTCTAATGAAGGATGTATTCATTATGGGTTTAGACTCTACTGTTTCTGGGCTTTCTTTAAACAGTCAACCAATTGAAGGAAGAACTAGGCCTGATATGAAAACTCACACAAGAGGCTCCTATTGTCTAGGACCACAGGTCTAGAGCACCCTCCCCGAGGGCTCTGTGAGACAAGGGAGCACAAATATCAATGCTCATTTCTCTGCCACCTGGTGTTACCGGGGTCTTCACGGTAACAAGGACCCAGAGAGAGCGTGCATTATGTGTTTTGGACTCAGAGATTAGAGATGGCGCCGACAAATCTGAGAGCACGTGAGTCAGGTTAGGAGAAGGAGAAACTGCTGTCAGAGGAAGCTCATTGCAGCGTTGTTATCTGTGGCAAGGAAGTTGAAGGTCACCCAGAGTCCACTGTGGAGAGAGAGAGAGGGGAAAGCTGGCTCGAAGTGCACAGAGCAGCGCACATAGATTTTAAAAGCACAGTGCTGGGGGAAGAAGGGAGAAAAAGAATGTGCATATGACACAGCACCATTTACATAAAATAAAAACACATCACAGGAAATACACAAAAAGATATAGGTTAAATCCATGGTTGCCTATAAGGGAAGGAGAATGGGAGGGGTGCACGGAGGAAAAAGGGAATGAACGCAGGAGCAGGGACTTGTACAGACCAAAGATGACAGTGTGCCTTGAGGTCCATGGGAGTTGGGGTGGCATCCAAGGGCCCTCCTTAAGAAGATCAAAGTCTTTCCTTGTGAGCTTCAGGAAAAAGTCCAAATAAACTAGTGCTCTAGGTTCTTTTCCTACTCTCTGAAGACGGCCTAATCCTTCAGGAAGGAAATCTGCCTGTGCCTGGTGTGTGATCTTATGGGGGCTGAAGGGACAATGGGCCAGGAGAAGAGGGGCCTCTTCCACTCAGTTGCCTCTTGCATGTCACAGCCTATCTGGGGGACTATGGCTTAGGATTCCAGGTGTCTTTAGGGGTACAGGATGGTGGCCCCCAATGAGATAGCAGCAGTAGAAAGAAGTGCTACTATCCACCAGAAAGGATGCATGCTCACGACACTGATGGAACCTTCTAATTAGCTCTGAAACAAATTTTATGCTTGGAGAGGGAGGAAGTCCCCAGAAAACTCTGGGGGTGCATATAATCAATTTGCAGATAAGTAAACTGAGGCTTAGAAAAGTTAGGCAGTTTGCTTAGGTCATGCAACTAATAAGTGGCAGAGGCAGGATTTAAACCTTGGTGTGTGTGACTCCAAAACCTGAGCTCACTGCCAGGTTATAATGCCTCCAGCCTAAGTCTTTGTGTCTCACACACACACACACACACACACACACACACTTACACAGGCATGTTACCAAAGTCACATGTCATGAAACAATCATACTCTGGTTGCTTCTTCCAACCTGAGCCCTCAAGGACACCGTGGAACAGTATTTCTCAGGGGCAGACAAGGGCAGTTGGGATTGCCACAGAGTTCCTTCTGCAAAACCGACAAGAATGGTAAGGAGAAGACAGGGGTGGGAGGTGGAGCACAGGGGAGAAAATGGGGAGGTTTCCCAGTGTGTAATGTGGCTTCAGAAATAGCCATTGAAGACGGATCAGAGAAACGCTTTGCAGCAGACACGTCCTTCTGTGTAATTCCATCTGAGGCCAAGAGAAGAGATGAAAAAAATGACTGTCATCCACGCACTGACTAGTGGGTCCACATGCACTAACTCTTCCCTGAAGCACCTCTCACGGCGGATGGTGATGGGAGAAGAGGTAGTGGAATTTCAGGGGCTAAAGGGATATTAAAGATCATCTCGATTAACTCTTCAGTGGGCGGTGGAGAAACAATTACTTGTGCCAGGCCACCCAAGAACAAGAAATTAGGCCTCTGGCTCCCAGGCTGGTGCTTGCCCACCTTGCCACATGGCTGCCCTCGTCAAGTCAGCTTGGAGGGACGACCCGCTACGGCCCACCAAAGACCCTGCTCCTCCCTCTCTGCTCCTTCTCTGCCAGCATTCCCACTCTCTCTGGGAAATGACTGCTTCTCAGGAGAAGGACGAGAGGCAGTGAGGCCAAGAGACGCCTCTTGGATTGGAGGGCAAGCACCCAGGGGTGAGATTCTGGACAGATGAGCAGTTTGGCCACGGCTGACCTCCTTCCACGCACCTTCTTCTCCAGCCTCTTCTTCAGGAAGCCCTCCCCACATCTTCTAAGCCTGCCCACTCTTTCTTTCTAAACCTGGGGCAGGGGCCATGACCTTACTTTTTAAAATTCTGGTCAATTTATTTTTCAAAGGAAGACCCAGGCCCTGTTACAACCACATAGGGGGCTCTCTCGGCAGGAGAAGCAGAGCCTGTCAAAACAGATTTTCTTTCTTTCCACCAAAGCAAGAGACACTCCCAAAACACAAAAGGCACTGAGAATCCTGTCTCCTTGAGGGATTTAATTATTGCCGGTAGTTGTTCTCCTCTTCGGCAGTGGCATCTTTGCCTCACTGCTTCTGGAGAAGAGGGACATAGAATTTCAATTCTTAGCCAGGCTGGGTGAGAGCCATTCCCCCAGAGGCACTCAGCGGGAGGTAAGATAAGTTGCCACCTACACAGTTTCAGAGGCTCTGAGCCTCCAAACACAGCCACTATTCACTAGCTGATCCCTGAAGTCCACCATCAATTTTAGTTTTTTAGCTTTGGAGTTTTTGACTGTCAAAATTCAAATATTCCTGGAAGGGATGATAGTTATGACCAGCCATTTGCAACTTAGTAGAATTTTTTTTCAGATCACACTCCAAAGGGCATTTTTTAGAGTGAGAGAGAAAATCAGATGGCCTAGGAAGGGAAGAAAGTGGAGAGGGAAAAGGGTCCACAAATGAGAGGGTAGGGAAGGGCCCAAGAGGAGGCTGGAGCGCAGAGGGCAGACGCAGCATGCCTCACCGGCTGGTCTAGAGCCCTGGATCTCAGTGTGCGCTCGGCTTCAGCAGCGCCAGTGCCACCTGGATCCTGTCAGACGCGCAGATTCTGGGGCTCCATCCCAGACCTACTGAATCAGAAACTCTGGGGGCAGGGCCCAGAAGTGTCTGTTTTAACAAGTCCATACATGACTGACTTTGAGACATCGTCAAGGCTGAGAAGCACTGGCTTGCAGCGTCTGTCCTATGCGGCAGGACCGTTCCTATACCCCGCTGCTCATCAAGCTCGACTTCTCTGATTTGCCTTCTTCTCTCTGCCCTGGAAGAGTGAGGCATGAGAAACCACCACCGTGTGTGGCCAGGAGAGTGTTCAGCACGCTGGAAACCTCTGTAGCTATAAGAGGCGGGATGGTGACAGAGCAGGGCTGCCTTTGGCCAAAAGAGCAAGGGCTTGGGGTGGAGCCTGGGGAATTGCTGATGAAGTTTGACGAGTGAAAGTGAGGGAGCAACTGAAGGAAGTTCCCCAGAGCAGCCATCTGGGCTTCTGAGAAACACGAGTGGGGATCATGCTGAGTGAGGTAGAAATATGGAGACAGAAGTCTGCTCAAGCCCTGACTGGGGTCCCATAGGGTGTGGGTTCTGGGCCATGAGGCACCACTGGGTGCCTCCCTTCCCTCCACATCAACTCTCCTTGGGTCGATATGCTCAAGATGCATCTCTTAGGCCAGTTCATCTCCTGCTTATCCCCACCATCCCTCAACTCTCAACCCCCATGCCTTGCCCAGGCAACCCTGTGGCAGAGGCAAGGAGGAGCCCCAAGGAATCAGACGGTGAAGCCTGAAGCAATCCTCTGCAAATTGGACATGGTTTTGAAGTCCCCTTCCCTGCTCTATTTTTCTCCATAGACCTTGTCAGCATCTGAAATATTATGGGGTGGTTTTTGTTTTGTTTAGTTTTTTTGGTCTATTTCCTTCTACTAGAGTGTGAGCCCCAGGAGGGCAGGGATTTTTTTTTTACTGTGTAGTGTATATTTACCTTTCAATCCTCAGGGCTTAGGACAAGGCCTGGCACACAGTAGGCATTCAATAAATATGTTTTGGAAAAAAATGAATGAATCTTAAATTTGTTCCATGATCTATCAATACTTAATTTAACATAAAAATTATCCCCCCCCAATACTTGAGTAAAAATTGATGTCTCACATCTTCCACAAAGTGAGGGCTTCAATGCCTGTACATACCACAGCTCCAGGCTCCACTACAGAGTGAAGCTTCACTTCTGATCAGACAGCCAGGATGAGAGAGGACGAGGCTGGGAGGGTCAGGGCCTCCTTGTGAAGGGAGGGTCAGTCACCAAGGCTCTTGTCTCTGGCCTCAGCCAGAGCAGTGTCTCTGGGAGGTGGAAGTGCAGGAAGGTTATAGCTCAGTGACAGACGATGTACACAAACTTGTCTACCCAGTGCCTGGCACACAGTGGACACCCAGGTTAGCAAAATCTCTATTTGCATCTGAACTCCAGTGAAATCTTGATGAACAAGACATTCAGGAAACAGCCTTGCAAGATGTGCTCTCCTTGACCTCAGGAACTGGGTCTTAGTTCCTATGTTTCCCTGGTACTTGGCACAGTATGTGTCTAGAAGGCCTAAATGAATGCTTGATGAATGAAACATATTGTTTCCATTGATATTTTTTCTGGATATTAAATTATATTTCAGGCCTTGTGGCTGAAAATCATTCTAAAATGCATTTTGCAATATTTCTATGTTAGCCAGTGAAGAGTACTGAACTTCCTCACATCTTCCTACACAAAATCACAGAATCTTGCAAATGGTCATCAGCAAGTACCGCAACTTCCCTGATCATGTATCACTGAGGGATGCAAAAAGGGTGTGTGAGATTGAATTTGTTTTAACCCTAAGAAATCATGGGGTGTTAAAAGAATTCCCTGCTCTTTTTTCTTAAATCTCAGGTTTAGAGCTCATAAGGGATTAAGATCATCTAGCCCCAGGAGCCTAACTTGACAAATGGAGAAACCAAGGCCCAGAGAGGGGAAGGGCACTCAGTATGTGAAAAACATTGTCAGAACTGGAACCTTGGTCTTTTGCTCCCCAATTCAACACTCTTTCCATTTTGTTGATTTGTCTCTATCTCCTAAGACTAGAAAGCAGGGAAAAATTCTGATTAATTCATGTTTAAATTCTATATTAAGGGAAAGATATAAATTTCTTGCTAAGGATATGTTTATTGAACTCTTTATACTTAGTACTGTCTTAGCTACTGCAGGGGACAAAGCAGACACAAAACCATCCCTATCTATTGCATATTGATGATCATGATGATAACGGTAAGTTTCAATTTTTGAGTACATGTTCTATAAAAGCACTGGGTGCTTTACATGTGTTACCACAAACAATTCTCACAGCAGCCTTATAAAATAGACTTCTATGTTAGGCCTCTTTGGGTTGCTCATGACAGAAACCCAACTCATACAAGCTAAAGATAAAATGGAATTAATGGCACACATAAATGAAAATACTAGGAGCTGTCTAGTTTCTGGGTAGGCTGGATCCATGTGCTCAAACAATATTATCAAAAATTTCTCTCTCCTTCCATCTCCTCTGTGTAAGCTTCGCTCTCTAGTATATTCTTTCCATGTGATAGAAAAGATGAGCCCCAGTAGCTCTGACTCCCATTAGCCTTACAGTTTATCATTTCAGAAGGAAAGAGCCCTATTCTGACCTGACATCCACATGAGCCCTCCTCAAGATCTCAATGGATGTTCTTTGGGTTATGCGAGCACATCTGCACCTATCATTACATCTAGAAAAATGAGATACTTTGGCCACTCCATATCTCCATATGGTGGAGGAGAGGTCTTTTATCAGGGGAATGGAGGAGGAGCAATTCATAATCCCATTTTACATAGGTTGAAAGTGAGACTTACAGAAATTAAGTAATTGCCCAAGGCCACGGGGCCTGTTAGAGGCAGAGATGGGATATAAATGCAAAATATTTGTCTCCACAGCCTATGCTTTTAATATTTCCTGATTTTTTTTTTTTGGAAAAAAATAATACTTTAAAATTCACCATTTTAAAAGTGTACAGTTCAGTGAAAAGCCTGTTTTAATCATCATCCCAACTTTGGTGTGATTGGTGCTCAGTTGTGAAGTATGTGGTAAGTAATTTGTTGCTATTAATGGCTGAATTACCAAAGTTATTGAATGATTTACTTTTAAAAATAGAAATCAGAATTAATTAAAGATTACCCATCTAATAATGTCGTCCTCATTTCCTTGTACTACGATATACTCTTTTAGATATAGCCAGCAACACTCCTGCTGAAGAGGGTGCTGTCACCCATTTTTAGTGTTTCCTGGGGAAAAAAATGCTACAGCTTGGAGTACTGCTGTGTCTTCCCATAAATAAAGCTTTCCACATTATAAGAGAGAATGGACATGCCTTCCAAGAAAGATACAGAGTATCTAGAAATATTAGTAGAAATGACAAATCTGGTCAGCAACATTGCAGATTATAAGATTCAAATTAAATCAATACCATTTCTAGATTCCAGTGATGAAGACTAGAAAGAAATACAATGGAAAAAGAGAGAGAGAGAGAGAGCGCGCTCATTCCCTGAAGAATAAAACATTAAGTATTTTGCATTTAACCTAAAAGGACATGCAAAAATCTATTCAAAGAAAATTACAAACCTCTTATGGGGGGAAAAAAAAGACTTATTGAACAAATAGAGCTTTTGGCTGGGAAGATTCTATCTGGTAAATGATACAAAAGCTAATGCAATCTTGGGCCACATTAATACTCTGTTTTAGAAGGAGAGAGGTGGTAATCCTGCTTCCCCTAAGATGCTCAGACCACACTCTTAGGGAAACCCAAACAAACTATGATAGAACATGTCTTCGGGTGGGTGTTGTATGTGGCCAGGCTGGCAACAGGTCTGGAAACCACGTTACACAGGGAACCGAGCAGGTTTCATCTGGATGTTAGAGAACTGTGGTCATTTCCAATGGGTTAGAGAAGATTTAGAGGTGAGGTGAAAGGCTGTGGCACAGAAGTATTAGACTTGCTCTGTGAACAAAAATTATAGGAAGAGAGATGTTGGCTCGAATAAGGTAGCGGCTTTCTGAAAGTCAGAACTGTCATTGATCTAAAGTACATAACCTTAGGTAGAGTTCCCTGTGCTATACAGTGTGTGCCCATCAGTTGTCTATTTTATACATAGGGAGGGGATATCTGTATGTGTATGGCTGATGCATTTTGTTATGCAGGGGAGGCTGACACAACATTGTAAAGCAACCATACTCCAATAAAAATTCATTTAAAAATAAATAAATAAATAAAGTAAATAACCTTGTGAAGCAGGCAGAATGGTGATATTATCATCCCTAACAAAGAGATGAGGAAAAGGTCCAGCAAGCAAAAATGACTTGTCTGTAATCAGCCAAGAGGGGCACATGAGACCGTGGACGCCCCAGTGCAGTTCCCCCTGGCCCAGGCTGCTTCCGGACCCAGCGCTGAGCTTCAAGAGATGCAGCAAAACAGGTGTGAACAGCCAGCAGGATGGAAGTCACAGGAAAGCTATCAATGTCAAAGCGTGACAAACAACTCTGAATATCCTGTGGAGAGAAGGATCAGGCAAGGAGCAGCGATTTCCAGTGGGAAAGTAATGACTTCTGACAACAAACAGGGATCTCTGTCAGGAGAGCAGGAATTTCTGACAGGAGAGCAATGGTTTATGACAGGAAAACAGGGATTTCTGACAGAAAATGTTGACTCCCGACAGGATATTAGTGCATTTCTGACAGGAGAACAAGGATTTCTGAAGAGTGGTGATTTTTCTCAGAACAGTGATTTTTAAAGGAAGTGGGGTGATTCCTGACCACAACAGTGATTTCTAACAGGAAAACAGGGATTGCTGATAGGAGAGCCCGGATTTCTGACAAGACATCTGTGCCCATTACATAGGAGAGTAGTGATTTCTGACAGGTCTTTGACAGGAATGAGGGTTTTTTTGAGGAAGGACAAAAAGCAGCAGCACAAAACAAACTGGAAAACAACAGGGAGGAACCAAATTCCCTCTGAAAATAGGGAATTGTTGGTCCTGGGTGTGGAGGGAGGTTCATCAATAATAAGAAGAAGCTGGATCTGGGGAGGCTCAAAATGGGCGAGATCGTGGGTCCAGCATGTCATTCGGCAGAGGGGGATTGAGTGGGCTGGAGGGAGAGTATCTACAAGATTTACATCACCGATGTGAGCCTAAATGACTACGAAATGCCTTCCCATCAAGAGACCTGGAGGAAGTCGAACAGAGGGAAATCTGCTCCTTCTTCGACACCCCCCCAACCCAGAAATAACAAAGCCTTGGTTTTGACTCAGGAAATTCGAATGAAAGCTTTAGCCCTCTTAATTAATTACAGATCCTTGGCAAAGCGGTAGGAGAGGAGGGAAATGATCTCTCTAAAGCTCTCGCCCTACAGTTATTCAGGAATGAGATCGTAGCTTGGTGAGAAGTTAGCCTTGTGGTAGAGAGGAAAATGAATTAAAGGAGATGGAGGTATCAATAACGAGACTCTGCTAAAAAAAAAAATCCTAGTCGGAAGGGAAAGTGCTTCCCTTCGTCCCGGCTCACCACGCATGCGCCTGAGACTCCCGCGCGCCGGGGAGCCCAGCAACCTGGCCCGGGTCACTGGCCCGAGCCTTTTCCCGCAAGTGGTGAGGTTTCCTGTGAGGAAAAGCCCAGCAGTGCATAGTGAAGCAGGATATGTCTCAGAGGGAAGGAATGCTTTTTCAGAGGGAAGGAACGCTTTTTCTCGCAGACTGAACTCTCATTGACCCCCCAGCTCCAGGCACCACGTCCACCACGTGACTAGATTCCTGCGGGCACGAAGCGCTAGGAGAATTCTGATTGTGCATTTCCCCCGAGCAGCTGCAGCATCCCGAGCCAGGAGCTCCAGACTTGTACTTCCGACCGGATGCAGAACTCCGCACAGCTCTTCACACTCAGCCCTGGAGGCCTGCGGCGGAGATGGACACACACGGTGTCCTGCAGAGAACCACCCCCGCCATCCCCTACCCACCTTTTGCTCTCTCTGGGGACCACTTTCCTCCTACAGACCCAGGGAGCATGGTCTTTTCTTTTCAGCTGCTACCACCTCTCCTCCCTCTTGGGGTTCCTTTCTACCCCACACTTGATTCAGAGGAGGACACAGAATTCCCCAGCTTTCCTCCCTGCGCCCCCCTTGATGCCCCTGACTGACCTTCCAGCTATTTTATTGCTGCACAAGTCAACTAGGAAATAGGATGGTCATTATAAAATTACAGATGAGAAGCAAATTTGAGATTTTTTTTTTTAATCTCAAAAAATTTGCATTTCTGAAGAGAGCAGTGATTTTTCTCGGGAGATGCTAGGTGGCTGGTCCTGCCTCACTCTGAGAACTGCCCTAATAGACCTTCCCAGGCAAAGCCCTTTCCTGCGTTCCTGTCTGAGGAGGCAGGTGAAATCTCTTATGTCCTCAGTGTGATTCTTAGTCCTTCATTGCCTGGGTCACTGCTTACCCACAATTTCCCAGGGAGAGCAGCAGTGGGAAACAAAAGGCTGTTCAGAGCCTCCAGATCAGTTCCTTTCTGTGAAGACTCAAAAAGTCTTCCTAGCTGCGTGATTTGGGGCAAGCTGCTTAACCTTGCTAAGCCTTAGTTACCTCATCTTTAAAATGGGGATAAAAATGCCTACTTCACATGATGGTTGAGGTGATTAAATGAAATTGTGTGTGTGTGTGTAGTATCTGGCATCCAGTAGGCTTCATAAATTTGGTCTCCTTACTTCTCACTGGGGTGAGCAGGGCCACGGCAGGAAAGACCGTGCAGTTTGTGCCAGTCTGAAGGCACCCAGCTGAGCAGCTGAGCCGAGGCTGAAATACCATGGGTGCTTCACTTTCAGTGTCAGGTGCCCTGGGTGGGGCTTTTCCACACAAAGACTACAGTATGTGTCTTGTGCACAAAGGCACCATAGGGCAGGCAGCAGCTGCTGGGTGTCTCTGCTGGCACCCAGCCCACCCTGCTGGGGAAAGAGAGAATGGCACTTGTAAGGCAAGCCTTTATATTACCCCCTGCCTCACAGTTAGACCAGGTTCCCCTCTTTTCCTGCTTGTCATGGGAGGACTTGGCCAGGTGGAGAACAGCTGCCACTGCGATGGGTTCCCCATCTCTCATTAGAGGGGTCTCCTTGAGTGAGGGCTAGCCTGCTTGCACTTCCTCCTCCCAGCAGGCTTCTCACTGGGGGTGATTTTTGCAAGGTCTCAAACTCAGAACCTCTACCTTTATATCCCAGGGACCCCAAAGAGGCTCTCCTTAACCCCAAGCAGGGTTTTTTTTTTCCTTTTCCCCAGCAGGAAAAGACTAAAAGATTGGGGAATTCCCTGGCAGTCCAGTGGTTAGGACGCCGTGCTTCCACTGTAAGGGGCACGGTTTCGATCCCTGGTTGGGGAACTAAGAACCCACAAGCCGCGTGGTGCAGCAAAAAAAAAAAAAAAAAATGGAGTTCAAGGCCCCAGCCATCCTGAATCTCTACATAGCTTGCATGGGAAGGGGCTTCCTGTGCAGGGCTGCCTTGATCATTACCCCTTTTCATCTTCATTTCTGTCTCAAATAGTTGGTAAGACACAAGACAGGGTTACATCTCCAAGAGTTAATCTGTATATTTCCCTTTTGCTGTGCTTCTCACTGGTACACAAGGGCACTCTAGTCCACACTGACAGAAATACACACAAGCGCGTACAATTCAATATCAAAAAAAAAACAAACAACCCAACCAAAAATGGGCAGAAGACCGAAATAGACATTTCTCCAAAGAAGAAATGGCCAACAGGCATGTAAAAAGATGCTCAACATCGCTAATTATTAGAGAAGTGCAAATCAAAAAAAAAAAAATCACAATGAGGTATCACCTCACACCAGTCAGAATGGCTATCATCAAAATAGTCTACAAATAATAAATGCTGGAGAGGGTGTGGAGAAAAGGGAACCCTCCTACACTGTTGGTGCGAGTGTAAATTGGTGCAACCACTGTGGAAAACAGTATGGAGGGTCCTTAAAAAAATAAAAATAGAGCTACCATATGATCCAGCAATCCCACTCCTGGGCATATATCCAGAAAAGATGAAAGAAAATCTAATTCGAAAAAGGTACATGCAGCCCAATGTTCATAGCAGCACTATTACAACAGCCAAGATATGGAAGCAACCCAAGTGCCCATCAACAGGTGATTGGTTTAAGAAGATGTGTATATATATATATATATATATATATATACAATGGAATATTACTCAGCCATAAAATAGAATGAAATATTGCCATTTGCAGCAACATGGATAGACCTAAAGAATATCATACTAAGTGAAGTAAGTTAGGCAGAGAAAGACAAATAGAATATGATATCACTTATATGTGGAATCTAAAAAATAATACAAATGAATCTATGTACAAAAGAGAAAAAAATCCACAGACATAAAACAAGCTTATGGTTACCAAAGGGAAAAGGGAGGTGGGAGAGGGATAAATTAGAAGTATGGGATTAACAGATACACACTATTATACATAAAATAGAAAAACAACAAGGATTTACCGTATAACACAGGGAATTATATTCAATATCTTGTAATAACCTATAATAGAAAATAATCTGAAAAATATAGAAATATATAACTGAAACAATAAATAAATACAGAACCTGGGTTTAGACACAAAAGCTCAGAGAGTGCTTGTGGAACCAGATTTTCTTCTCCCAGAGACTAGACAGAACTGAGCTTGGGGAAGCAGGAAGAGGCAGCTGAGCCGGGATGAGAAGAGGGAAAACACCTGAGTCCTTGAAATGGGGGAGGGGCGGGGGAAGAAGGGAGCCCGTGGAGGCATTCAGTGTGGGGCTCAGTGTGAACCCTCACTGGGCACCAGCTCTCAGTGCTTATAAGGCCTGGAACAGCAAATGACGGCCTGGGGGTCCAGGAGCAGGGATGAGGCCAAGCGGGAAAACCCCACTCCTGAATGGAACTAGGTGGAAATTTCTCTTCGTAAGTAGGAGCAGTGATGAACTCTATGCTGCTGAAGGGTTTGACTGTGGTGAGAATGCTCTTCTCAGAAGAAGGAATTTCCAGTGGAAGAATTACTTAGGGAAAGCTGGAGCCATTTTAGCGAAAATCCTCAACTTAGTGGCACAAAACTGATTGAATTTCTCAGGTAATTGGAATGTCTTTTTTGGTACTGTTTTAAGGAGGAAGAGGTAAATAATAAGAAATCAAAAACAAATCAAGGGTTTATTTTTAAAAGCAACAAAATATCAACACCTTCCAGGGGCTCCCCTAGTCAGCACAATCCATCCCTATTACACTTTTAAAAAAGGGGCAGTTGATGTTCAGAAGGATGACCTAGAATCACTAGGGCATCAGAGGGAAGTTTCAGTTCACTCAGCTGCCAGAATCCCTATTTCCTTTGCATTATAGTGAAGTGGAGCTTGACCATATTTCTAAATTAACACAAGCTCCTTGAAATTGATTTTTTAAGAATTCTAACATCTTTTGGATAAAGGCGACACTGTATATAAATTGAAGGTACTGTTATTTGGGAATGAGCTAGTCTTTGAGAAGAACCCCATGTGGTTGCATCCTGTAGACATTTAACTAGAACGGTTCATGCCAATGGTTCTCAACTGGGCGGGGGGACGGGGGGTGTCATTCCCCCTGGCCTAGGAATATTTGGCAATGTCTGCAGACAGTTTTGGTTGTCACAACTCGGGGGGGGGGGCAGGGTCAGGATGTTACTGCTGTATATTAGGGAGTAGCCAGACATGCTGCTCAACATACTACGATGCACAAAACCGCACTCCACGACAAAGCAGCATTGGATCCAAAATGTCAATCGTGCTGAGGTGGAGAAATCATGGCTTGCGGTAATGAAAAAAGAAGATGTGCTCCAAGTGAGGGCCAATAGGGTGGCGGCCCCAAGACTACCCACAGGCCTCAGGGCCAGGTTCAGCCCTGTCAGCCATTGCTCGGGGCTGGTCTCACCTTACCCAAGCTCCTAGGATGGCTATACGATCTACAGCCAAGACATTCAACTGCAATTAAAATACAACAGTCAGGATGTCTGGCTGCTCTCAGCTGGCAGCAAGGATACTCAGTTGAGCCTGGAGTGGAACAGAAGGAGTTGTTCCACCAGGACCTGAGACTGAGTCTCTAGGTCAGTGCACATGTTCCCGGGCAGGGCTGGGAGGGCGCTGTCAGTGCTCATCTGAGTGGAGCTACCTCCTCTGGCTTCCACTGGCAACCAGGTCTTCTTGTAAACAACACCTTGTTTCTTTGGATACGTTAATGTCATCGGTAAAGTCTGACTTCAACCTGGGGCCAGAGTCCACTTAAGATGATTGTATTACTTGCCTCTGACCTGTTCATTATGTTTACATTTCACTGTTCAATGCAGGATTTCCTGATTTGAGAGCAGAGGGAATTCTTTTGAGAAGCCAACTAATCTGTGAGTGTTTGGTGGTTGAATAACTAACACAGTTTGCTTTAATCTAGTACCAGTATTTGTCAAAATTATTAATAAAATGTAGCAATTAATACAATTAAACCGTGGATATAACTCATAATAGCTTTTGGTCACTATGTATTTTCTTAATCGACAAATACTGTAAGTACAAACATTATCATGTGGGAGCGGGTCTGGGGAAGATTTTGATGATAAAAAGGAGGGCTTATACAGGAAAAAGTTGGGAACCACTGGTTTGACTCTCAGAAGGTTAATTTCCTATATTTCTTAGCTCTTGAGCAGGGAGGCACAGTACCCCGGGGTTGCCCTCCACCCCCATGCTCCAAAGGATCTGCTTGGTCACTCTGTCCCTAGGGACACATTGAGAACAGTGCATGCTTTACAAGTTCTAAAACGTTTTCACATCTGTTATCTCATTGGCTCTTCCAAGCTCCAGTGAGGAAGGTGGAACAGTGGCTATCACTTCTACTTTAGGGATGAGGGCAGGGCTTGGTGACCTGATTCGCCTCAGGATCTATAGCTCCAGAGCTGGGGCCTGGGCCCCATCTGACTCAGGACGCAGAGTTCTTTCCACTCTCCTTGCATTGGTAATAGACCCCTCTGAATGTTCTGATCCACCGAATACCAAACTCCACTCCATAGTAACTAGTGGATAAAAAGATCCAAGAAGTATTTAAGAGTTTTGATGAACTAGTCTTCCATGTACTTCTGAATCCCAGCTAGTTTCTGAGAATTGCACAAATGTAAAGAGAGCAGAAAGTAATGAAATAGCCCAGGTTCTGTTGCCATGGAAACCCATGCTTACCTTAGGGTTCATATTTGGTACAATTTCCTGAAATTCCTCTTGAGGCTTCCAAGTGATCTTGGGGCTCTCTGAACCTCGCTTTTGAAATCTGAAAAGTGAAAAAATACCGAACCAGATTGTTTTATCTTTGACATTCTGTTAGTCTAAATCTATGAGTTCTATTAGCATCATCAAAGGAAGAACACTCTAGGGTAAATGAATGTTTTGTCACCTCTGTGTAAGAGATATCCATCTAATCATTCATTCATTCACCTAGTCATTCAACAAACATTGATCAAGTGTAAGGTACTATGCTAAGCTCTATACAGAGTACAAACTTGAAAACAGAAAAAGTCTATTGAACACAAATCTGTGCAGCTAACCTCTGTAAGAAAATCAAGAACAACTACAAAAAAGTCATTATAATTGGCTTACAACTGATGCTTTAAACCACTTTTGACGAAAAGTTAAGGGCTCTTCTCTTGGAATGTAAAGTATGCAGACAAAGAAAATTTCCTGCAAGTGACTCAGAAATTCTCTGAACTCTAAACAGGCTCTCAAATGGCTATAGTGGTTAGAGAAAACTAGTAATGGAACCCTTTACCTTCAGTTCTCTGTGATGAGAATCTAAAATTTCATCATAAAAACTTCAAAACAAGTTCCAGTGCAACTATCTGAAGGGCAAGAAAAAGAATATTTGTTAGATTTAATCTAGAGTCTGGTATTGACTGCTGTCCACTAAGGGACTTTCCTCCTGTCTTAATAAAATTTTTATACAGTATAAATTCCATTACTCATACAGTATCTTTTCATCTGATCAAGAAGTAACTACATTTTATTTGGTAGGGGGAGATGAGATTGATCTGGCAAATGGAAATCAAGGAGATATTTCTAGATGGATGTTTTTACTTTCACTGTTATATGTAAGATGACAAAATTAGGCAGGAAATTACAAAAGCCTATGACACAAAGGAGGAAATTACTTGTGTGGTACCATGTAGAGAGGATACACTGAGAAGGTGCTGCAGACAGATAAAGTGAGGGGCTCACCAAGCTTTATTTTTTTTTCGTTTCTGAGCATCACTGCCCACACCAATACCGAGCACCATGCCCCGAGCAGGGGTACAAAGATGGGTAAGATGCTGTCCCTGCTTTCAAGGTGCTTATAGTGCATTTGGGGGAAGCTCAGCCAAGTAACTGGACAGTTCCAGCCCAGTGTGATCAGGACCCTAATGAGGCCAGCACTGGGATTACAGGCATAGCAGGGCCCTCACACCCAGGCTGGGGGCCTCTGGTGCTGCCTGGACAGGAGTCCTACCAACATGCTTTCCAGGACTGATGTTTCACCTGTGGCTCTGAAGAGACAAATATATACAAAATCACAGGTGTGATAAGAAACCCCTCAGAGGAAAAACAAGAGACATGAAAATACCATCAAATCCTCTAATGCCTTTATTCAGTTACACTTGGAAAGAGGAGACAGGTACACACGAAGCCTCTGGGGTCGACAACACCTTCCTCCCAGGTTTGCTCAGGTTGTTAGGGGATCTCCAGGGACATCCATTCTTCCCATTAGCAGTGCGTTGGGCCAAAGGATGCACCACGGCTGCACTAATACTCGCTATATTGGATTACGAAGCCGAGTAATTGCCATTTAAGTGTCAAGTAATGGTGAGAGCATTCATCTGTGTTTTCATTCATTTGTACGGCAATTAATTTGTACCTAAATTAACAATAAAAATGGTTATGTGATCCAATAAAGTAGAAATGGTGGCAGGAAAAAAATATAATGTCTGCTTTACCCTACTAGCAAGGCCAAATCACACTTTTCCCCTCTCACTGTTGTCTTTCAGGAGAAGGTTATTTTCAGGCAGGCAGAGCAGGAACCAGGCGTGTGTGCTGGCCCCTGTCAGGGGTCCAGCCTGAAAGGCTGTGGACAGGAAAATGGGATTTGTGGGATGAAAAGTATTGTTGACTTGGAATGGTACAGGCAGGTCACTACTGCAGCCTGCTCCCCAGTAAGGCCAGGAAACAGGCCCTCTGGAATTGTTTAAGGCAAAGATAGACACAAACTCAGATGTTAACACAGAATTAACAAACTGGTACTTTTGGGCAGCATATGGCTAGCAGACACATTTTATTTGTCATGAAAGGGTTTTAAGTCTTTGGATTTGTTGCCAATGTTTAAAAATTAGGCTATTTCACATGAATATTCAGATCTCCAGTTCTCTTGAGAAGCTGGAATATTGTCTGCACTGCATCTACATTCCTGCTTGGCAAAACTTGGTTGGAGCTGAGTTGTCACCATTCCCTTTAGTCAGGCAGCGCTTGCCAGTTTACTGCGGTCCCCACCACTGCCTACTGTCCTGTACTGTGCCTGCCTCTCTCGTTATTAACTTGGCTGGCTCCTGCAGGAGTTTCTGACCCCTGTTTTCACATCTGCTTAGTCACTTACAGAAGTAACCTGCTTTGTTCACTCTTTATAAATCGGCTTCACTTTTTAACTTCTTGGAGCATTTTGTTTTTATAGAGTTTGGATGTCTTGGGCATAGAGGGTTCTCCCTAACCAAAAGTCTTACACCTGCTGCTATGCTGTTTGGTTTGGCATTGAACCTTTTGCCATAGAACTGTAGACCTATCCAAAGGGAAGTTACTTTGGAGAGCATCCTATCCACCTGCCTCATTTAGAAATTGAGTCTCATAGAGGCCAAGGTACTTGTTTAAGTCACACAGAAACTTGAGATAGAGCCAACACTGGAACCAATTCTAGTACTTTTCCTACTACATTTCAGCCCCTTCTGGGTGCTCATTCATGACACTGCATGTCCCAAAGCAAGAATATAATTTCTCAAGTTATTGTTCAGTCTTCCCACCTTTGAAAAGTTTGAACAATGTAGGCCTATTGGGCACGGCTATCTGCACTCTAAGATGGCCCCTGGTGATGAGTTACGGTATTTAAAGCTTATTATCTGATTCCATCTGCTGACTTCTGAGAGCCTTGAACTGGGAGTGAGGCCAACTGGGTTGGAGTCCCAGCTCTCCCTCTTACCAGCTGTGTGACCTTGGGCAAGTTTCCTCACTTCTCTGAGTCAGAATTTCCCAAGTGCAAGACAGGAATGCCTGCCCCACAGGACGTTATGACCATCACAGGACATAACAAACATGAAAGTTCTCAGACAAATGTAAAAAGTTAGATAAACAGAAGTTACTATTACAGGCTATTGAGCTTAGATATCAGAGAATCCGAGAATTCCCTCGTTTTACAAGTGAGGCACTGAGCCTCAGGGAACAGGGTCATGCAGCCAGCTATGGGCAGAACTCAGATTAGAGAGCAAGTCTCAAGTCTTCCCTGCTATTGCCACAGTTGGATTCACAGATCTCAGTTAAAGCCATGTGGGCTCCAGCACGCGGGCAGCTAGCTATGGGGTGAAATGGGAAACGCCGTAACCTCCCCTCACAAAGGTTTGGGGAATCAGAGTCACAGCCTCAGATACAGAACAATTCAAGGGCTCTCATTCTAAGGGCAGAGCCCACATTCACCGGTGGCTGATTCCCAGTCTGCGAGCATGGACTTGGGAGACATTATACTGTGCAAATGAATGCTGTTTTTGCAAATTTGTGGGACCTGCCAGCTCTCTCAGTTTAACTGGATCTCTGCAGTGACATCCAGACATGTTCTGCATTAAATTAGAGCTGGTAATTTCAGAGGGAAACAGCTCTGAAATGGCAAGAAAGACAAAAATCTGTTCCTTGAAAAATGACACCATATGTGCCCGCATCACTGCAGTTAGGGTAAAAGGCTTTTCCTCCCTTTGTTTCTCCTCAAGCCGCCAATGTTAATGTCAGATTTGCAACAGAACCATATACTAATGGAACCCAAATTAGCTCTAAAATTAGCTCTTAACAAGAAACTGGAGGCTAGCTCAAGGCAAGCAGATTTCTCTGACTGTGAGAGACAGAAAGCATTTTAGCAAAGCAGCCGCATATTGATATTCTCAAGCCTCAAAAAAGATCCCTCTTTGCTCTAAGTGAATTGCCCAGGAAGAATTGTGCACAGCCTGCTGTCTGCCTGTGCGTCAGGAACTGGCATCTCAACCTGCAGTTTTAAGAAAGCCTTCCCTCAAGCAAAGCAGCTATTGGGAGTCTGGAGTGTGGGTGAGGAGAAAGGGATTTCAGGGGTCAGATCTGGGTTGGAGACTGGGTCCTGGGGGTGGTAATGTTCCAGATTTTAGAGGATGTTTCATTATCGCTGTTTGTCTAACACCTTTAGAGAACCCAGAGACTATGGAAAAACCAGTGATGGAAAATATTTATATAGATAAGCAATATTTAGCAGCTAAAATGGCTAATCGTGAGTTATCTTCCAGCATCCTGAAAAATTACCATCTGAAAATTTTTCTAAAGAGTATCCTATCAGTAGTAACATTTCTAAGATGTTAATAGAGAGGTGAATTTCATTAATGGGCCTCCAGACCCACCAAGTTTTTGCTACCCCTGGTTCCTCAGTGGCTCCAGGTTGGAATTTGAAGGTCGATGAGTCTACATGTTGAAGGCCACTTTGTTTTTGGAGTTCCTCCAGGTTTGTGGACCAGGGCTGGGGGCAGGAAGGCACAGGAGGTAGGGTGGGTGGTTAGAACCTCTGACACCTACCCAAGGAAAAAAACAAAAGAGTGAAGAAACCAAAGTAAAGAAGTAGTTGGGGAGTAGCAAGAAGATGGCATTAGTTTAGGTGTGGGGTAGTGTGAATTAGTCATCCTTCCATCAGGAAAAATGTATCCAGTTCTTGTAGATGAGGCGCCTATGTTCCCATACACTCCGAGAACTCCTGTTTGGCCAAAGAGCACCTCTGACATTTGGGGCACGTGAGTGCAATTCATCTTCACATCCTTAACACACATTGAGCACTGTCGGTTGAGCATTGGGGTGGCTGGGCTGAGGAAGTCCTCCTCTCAGCCTCACAGAGCTCAGTCTATTGGGATGATAAAATGGGTACATAGAAAACCAAAATATAAACAAAAGGGAGTAAGAACTGTGAGGAAGGGCCTGAAAAAGTGCTCTGGGGCTGCAGATGAAGGAGCGATTAGGTCTGTGTTGTAAGTTATCTGGGGAGTCTACACAGAAGAGGTGACATCTGAACTGGTCCAGGAAGGATGGGTAGGAAATTAGTTCCAGGACTTTTAGACCATCAGAGACCAAACTCTAAGCCTATTTGTAAAGAAAAAAGATGGTGTCATGGAAAAAGCTCTGGCTTGAATTCTAATCCCAGTTCAACGTTAAAGATTGCTGTGTATCTTCAACCAATTCATTTAACTTCTCTGGCAATTAAACAAGATGGTGTATATGAATGTAAGATATAAAACGCTCCACAAATGATAGTTGTTAGTAATGATATGTGTACTGCCTCACAGGGTTGTTATGTGACTTCTTTGAAACTGCTATTCAAAAGAAAGTTGTTTTTATAAAAAAGTCTAGAATCTTCTGGCCCCAGAAAGAACTACAAAGGTACTAAAGGTTTATTGAATTATCAACAACTGAAGCCCAGAACATACTGTATTAGGTTAGCTGGAATTATAACTGGCAGAAACATATTTCTTGTTAAATAAAAAAGAGCCTTTTAAGTGAAACAAGTATCAAGTTCTCTAACGATGCTTATAAATCAATTTTTAAGATGAAAAACTTGCTATCATAATTACTCATTTTTCCTCGTACTACTTGGCAGGACAAATCCCATAAACTCACAACCTCTTGTGTCAATACAAATACATCCATCTCCTCCGATTATCTCTATGGTTTAGGATACGTGGTGCAAATATACTGACATTGGTGAGCGCGGGCTTGCATTTTGTCCTTTTCTAAATCTGCCAAAGAGCTTCAGCAGGTGATTTCTAGCAAATCTTACTCATCAATAAAACAACCTCCCCTTGAATCTATCCTTCAAACTCAAGAAAAAGAAAGACTCCCAATTGAAAACAAAAACAGACCACAAAACTTGACAGTGCATAAATGGGAAGTACACTTTGTTAGGGATGCCATAACAAGTACCATAGACTGGGTGGCTTAAACAATGGAAATTTATTTCCTCACAGTTCTGGAGGCTAGAAGTCCAAGATCAATGCGTCAGCAGTGTTGGTTTCTCCCGAAGCCTCTCTCGTTGGCTTATAGATGGCCATCTTCTCCCTATATCTTCACATGGTCTTTTCTCTGTACCTGTCTGTGGCGAAATTTCCTCTTATAAGGATACCAGTCATATTGGATGAGGGCCCATCCATATGACCTCATTTTACCTTACTTACCTCTTTAAAGGTCTTATCTCCAAATCCAGTCACATTCTTAGGTACTGGGGGTTAGGACTTCAATATGTGAATTGGGGGTGAGGGGGAACAGCCTACAAGAAGGCGGCACTCGGTATCTCGTGTAACCTTTGAAAAAACCAAAAGCCTATAGATGACAAAGATTCACACTCTCCTGCACAAACTGCGCACATCTGTAATGTGTGTTTCACCCACTCATGGAGCTGTGTGTGGCCCAAGAAAGGGCACAAATGGCCCAAGGCCATACCTTTCAGTTAAAGGAACCCCATAGGAATGGGTTGTGGGAAAGGAGGCAGGGCTTGTCTGTCAATGTCAAGGTCAGCTGTGCCAGCATCGGAAGAGCAGCTTCTGGAGCAGGGGGAAGGAAGAGGAGAAGGAGGGAGGGTAGCCGTGAAACTTTTCCAGGAACCACCTTGGTCTCCTTCCCCGACATTTTTAAAAAAGAATTCTTCCTAGACAGGATATCTGGGGGCAGATCCTGAGTCCCTGGAGATCTGATCCCCTCCCAAACCCCCAAGCCTAATGACAGACAACATCTGAGAGGGAAGACACAGATGGAAAACACTGTCTCGCTAGCAATAGGCGCTGCCCTTTCAGATTTCCAAAAAAAATCTGCAAAGAAAAACAAGTGTGTTCAAATACCACTCCACCCCACCCTCCAGATGGGGGGCCTGGGCCCTTCAGTCTGGAAGCTTCCTGATTTTCCTGTGAGAACAATGGGTGTGCTTTGAGGCAAGCTCCAGAATGCCTGTAATTTTTCACCTGTGGACCTTCTTGACAGATACAAGCCTAAACAGGAATGACCAAGGGAACCAGGGAAGCACGGCTTCCAGTCTAACAAAATCGGATCACCTAGAGACACCGGGACTAAACCAGTCATGACAATGACCGTAATTACTGAGTGCCTCCGTGTGCCAGGAACTTACATATATTATACAATTTAATCTCCTCGCTCTGAGGTAGAGATCATTACCTTCATTTAGCAGATGAGGAGGCCCAAATTCAGCAAAGTTAAATGACTCACTTCCCCAAGACCACCAACTCTAAGTGACAGCGCTGGTGTTTGAACCAAAGCTAGGACAGCTGTCCACAGTACCGTGCTGCCTTCCCCTGTGCCCTGGATAGTGGTGACAGAAACCCACAGCCCCTGCTGCTTCCCTGCAGGACTACCATACCTTGGGGGCCACAGTCACTGGAGTCAGCACCAAATGGTCTCTCTTGTGCCTCTCTGCCAAGTGCAGCCTCTCTCAGTGCCCCGCTCAGGACAGCATATAGAAGGCCCTTAACAAAGGGGGACTGAACTCAGGTATCATCAGCTCATGACACAAGCCACACGAGGTCACTGGGGCGAACGCCAGCACGCAGATTCCAGATAAAGGTCCTGGGAGGCCCAGGAGAGTCCTCGCTGGCTTAGCAGAGTGCTGGCCTGTCAGCCACTGATGAGACGTCAGCTTTAGAATGAGAAAAAAAACAAATGTCCAGACCTGAAGGAATGGCCCTCTGTGATCCCTGGTGCCCCTCTTCTCCCCGCTTTACAATGAGGTCCTTAATCTCATTGGGTCCTTACCATAATTTCTAGTCTGAAAGAGCAACTTAATCAAGAAGACAAAGTGGAGAACAGCTATGCCTAACACTGTTGCTGTGTTCTTTTGGACAAATCAGTCCCCCATCACATGCTTTGCTTTACTAGCTGCCAAATTGGACCAATAATGCTGGCCACCTAATTCCCTTAGGGGAAAGCAGAGAGTGTTTACACACAGCAGGGCCTGGAATTCCTGGAGAAAAGTATTAGATAGACACCGTACCATTCAAATGGAATCTGGGCTTGTTTTTACTTTCACTGCCAAGGGTAGAAGTACACAGCATTTCAAATACATCCTCTAGAGCTTTAAAAGCCTTTTTCATTTTCCTGAGTGCTTTGGGAAAGAAGGTACTAATATGTTTTAGAAAACTAGGTAATTTTCCCTTTTGGAATTTGGCATCTCTGGATGGGTAAGGGAAAATCAGATTAAGAAATCAATCTAGGGCTTCCCTGGTGGCGCAGTGGTTGAGAATCTGCCTGCCAATGCAGGGGACACGGGTTCGAGCCCTGGTCTGGGAAGATCCCACATGCCGTGGAGCAACTAAGCCCATGCGCCACAACTACTGAGCCTGCACTCTAGAGCCCATGAGCCACAAGTACTGAAGCCCGTGTGCCTAGAGCCCGTGCTCCGCAACAAGAGAAGCGACCGCTCACCACAACTAGAGAAAGCCCGCGTGTGGCAACGAAGACCCAACGCAGCCATAAATAAATAAATAAATTTATTTTTTAAAAAAAGAAAGAAAATCAATCTAGTGGTTCTACTAGTGGTTTCTACTCACACACACAGACCCTCCTTCTTGGCAGGTGTCAGTCAAAAGTTTACAGAAACACTGTCAATCTGGGGGAAATCCTGACTCATCGTCTCACCCTCACTCACGGAGAGCAAGTATGTGTTTTTCCTTTTTCTTCATGGACACTTGTTTCTTCTCCAAAGCCCTTTCTAGAGAGCTATTGATTTCCTCTGACTTGAATAGGCCGTCAGTAATGCTGGGTCCTCAGGAGTCCCTTTAATGTCTTGTCTTCGTGTGGGGTTGCATTTGCTCGCCGAGGCCCTCAGGGGGCCTGCCTCCCAGCCAGAGGTGAGCAGCCCAAATGGGTTTTCAGGGTGATTCGCATCACAGCCACACGCCAACCTAGGACCGAGGGTGGGGAAGTGAGCTTGCCGGACGCCCACCCTGTCCCCGGCACCTCCACCCACTGCCACGTCCCATCCGTGTCTGGCTCCTGCTCTCACTGGTCACCAGCAGGCAAGCACCTGCTGAAGAGCTAACTGGTAACCCAGGCGACAGCTGCTAATAATAAGATGAAGGACCGTCCCTGAACCAGATACCACATGGGCATCTCCAGAATCTCTCTGGCCTCTCCAAAGGCCACTTGTTTCAGTCCCAGTCTCCACTGCAGACCAGTTCTGTGTGGGTCCCAATAACCTTCACCCAGTCCCGGCCACCACAGTGCTACACCTCAAGGCCACGCCATTCACCACCGTCATGGGGATGGGGCTTACCTGTTGACCCTGACACATAAAGTGCCTCGTGGCCTGCCTGGTGCTCACGCATGTGCAATGTGAAAGAGCAGAGGAACTCATGCCCATGGGCCAAATGTCTCCATAGGAGATGGGAGCTTGCAGATGCATTCTTCTTCCTTCCTCTCCTGACCAAGAAGGAATGTTGTATATGGTTGTCATATGGCCTCTCAGAAGATGGTCTCGTGAAAGCAGAAGTTGTGGTTTTTATACAAGTTGTGGCCAGCTTGAAAATATGCCCCTCTATTGGATCTCCCTCAGCCTCACTCCCCTTTGCCCTTACATCTGCTTCTTGGGGTTGCACACCCTAATAAAGCAGATACTTAAGCATTTACCTCAGGCTCTGCTGTCTGAGGAACCCAGGGTAGACAGTCCTTCATAAGGATGTGAGCATTTTTAAAGGGACATCTTGGAGGAGGAAGGGGGTGTTGAGACTCAAAGAAAGGCAGTCTAGTGATAAGATCATGGATAGTGGGGCTGAAGGAGGGTAAAGTCAATCCAGATTTTCAGAAGGGGGTGTGGGAAGGGAACGATTCCCTCTTTTGCTGCCTTGTCACCGCATACCAACAAGCCTCCTCCTCCTTCTGCCCTTGCTGCGACCCAATTTCCTCTCTGCCCGGCTCTGCTGTGACACGCTTTTTTTCCACTTGTACATTCTGCTTCCCAAGGTGCTTCATCCCAGAGAAACACCTGCTCCCTCTGAAGGAGGTTGCCTGAATTATAAATGAGTCTCCAGCAGAGGAAGATGTGCTCAAGTGAGGGGAAAGAGAAAAACAGGTAAACAGGTGGGTCAGAACATTTCTCTGAGCATCCCAGGACAGTGCAAACTTTGCTTTCCCTTGAGTCCCTGGTTTGAACCCTGAGACCAACCTCAGAATGGTCCGAAATCTCCCTGATCACCACTTTCTTCTTGTGTTCTGGGCTTCTCCAGCTCTGTTCCTTGCCTTGCGCTCTCTCCTCTGCTTGTGTGTGACCTGTCTCCCCCACCCACCCATCTCTACATGTCCAAATCCTATGTATGCTTCAGCCCTCACAACAAAATGCTAGCTCCTCCAGGAAGCCTTCCTGGATTCCTCCGTTGGGCATGATCTCTCTCAGGCCTCAGTTCTTTCCCCTTCTTAACTTTCTTACCTCTGATTGTAGGCATCCTATTAGTGGGACTCTGGCTGATTCTCCTCTGTGAGTAGTTAGTCAGGAAATAATGAGGAAAGGCAGGAAGGAAGGGAAGGAAGGAGACACTGGGGCCAGACAAGTGTCTCCTGAGGCGGGAGTACAGCACAGTCAGTGGCCAGTGTTCTTTGCTTTCTCCTTTTTGTGCACGTCTGGTGTTGCTAATGACAAGTTGCGGAGAAAATCTCAAATTTGCTTCCCTCAGAAGAGGCGTTGCCCAAGGTAATTCCCTCGCTGCTTCCCTTCAGCTCACTGAAAAGCCTGTGTCCAAAGCCCACTAGTGACGGCAGTGTGTGGACTTTGCAGGGAGGAGTTGCATAAGGGCGTGACAGTCAGGGGGCCCAAGCGCCCAGTCAGCGGGGAGAGAGGCTGTGCTGGGGGATGGGAAGCCCCTGCCCTTGGCTTCTCCTCAGTCCTCCTCCCAGCACACAGCCTCCTCACCTTTCACCGTGTTGTCTCCTTTGAGTCCGGTCTCCTCTCCTTCCTCTAACACTCTCTGAGCTTTACGTCTATAGCGACTAGATTTATGGTCTTGCACACTTAGACAATGCCCTTTTGCACATAGGAAGCCCTCAAACACACATACTGAATGAGTAAAGACAGACCATTTCCTTAATCCGAATTGCTTGAAGGGTAAGGAGACCCTATGCTGAAGGCAGGGCAGTCTCCTGGGGACACGGCGAGGCATCTTGGCCATCCACGTGGCTTTCTAGACCTACTGAATCCTCTGCTTGGTGCGGCCCAGGCATCCTGTAGAGCTGCCGGATAAAATACCCGACACCCAGTTAAACTGGAATGTCAGATAAACAATGAATAATTTTTTAGTATAAGTATATCCCATGCAATATTTGGAACATACTTATACTAAAAATTATGTGTCGTTTATCTGAAATTCCAACTTAACTGGACATCCTGTATTTTTATTTGCTTGATCTGGCAACCCTCCCTGGGAGGCTCCTGGAACCCTGTGTTGTAGCCATTCTCTGGCACCCAGTTACAGCCCCACTTCTGGGCCCCTGGGGCCAGGGAGATGTCAACTTCGAGAAACTTCAGGAGTTTCTGGATTATTGATTTCTTCCCCCTCTAAACTATTTTGCAACTAGAAAAGAATGATTCCATTATTTTTCTCTTAGGGTTAATTTTAAGATGGGTTAAAAATACACACTTTGTCTTATTGTATATGCTTATACGTCACAGAAACCACTAAACTTGGAGAGGGGCCTACAGTTTACGGAGCATGGCCATATGCATTCTCTCTTCACCCTCAGGATGACCCTGGAAGCACAGGACAGGAAGGTGGACAATCACCATCTGCTTCATAGCTGGGGAACCAGAGGCCCAGGGAGGTCAGTGAATTACTGACAGTCCCAGGAACGGTGCTGGAGGAACCCAAGCAAGCCCCAGGTCTTAGCTCCTGGTGACCACTCCTCCCTCCTTACAGCCACCTCCTTCACAGGCCACTGGGCTCCAAGTTAATTAGGCAGGAAAGAAGTCTTTGGAGGAAGCTGAAAGTGAGAGGAAGTGCCCTGGAAGGACTGGTGTAGGGAGAGCAAACCAGAATGGCATGTTTTAATTGATCTTTGATTGTGCCAACAACTGCTGGCTCCCAGGGCAAGCAGCTGCTATTTCTGAGTCAGCACCCTCGAGTGAGGCTTGGCCTGCCCAGTGTACAGGAATTTCTGGCTTTTTTTTTTCCCCCAAGCTCTTTGTGCTGGAAATGAGTCTGTGCAAAGCAAAAGTTTCTTCTGCTTTCTTAATTAGTCAATCAGCTCGGAGCCTGGAGTCCTGGAAATACTGCCCAGGGTCACCTACAGCTTCCCCCAACCCTTCCACCCAGTTTATCCTGGAAGCTCCAGGAGACCTGACTCTGCAGATGAAGCTAGACACAGCTCTGAAGACACTGCAGGAAGCACAAAATACTTTGTGAAGGAGTTTAAAAACTTCCACACTACTTAGCAAGTTTGTTAGCATTAGCGGTTATTCAGGGCCACTCAGGAGGCATATGCCCAGCTATAACCCTGGACAAAGAGAAGCCTTCCAATAGGAAAAAAGAAACTCTCTCCAATCTCACTGGAGGCCTTGGGATTTGGAAAAATCTTTTGTCACCATACAGGGAGAAGGACCCTGGTCTTGGAGGCCCTCCTGCCACTGAACTCACATAACCAATGGCTTGCTTGCACCTCCACAAAGATGTTTAACAGGCATCTCAAACCTAACAGAGCTCTTGATTCCATCCCTCTCACCCCCAACATGTGCCTCCCCTAATCTTCCCCACTTCAATAAAAGACCTCACCATCTACTCAAAAATGAACGGTTTTGGCTTAAGTCAAAAATTCATCCTTGCTTCCTCTCTTGTCACATCTCCACAGCCAATCCGTCAGCAAGATCTTTTGGTTCAATCAACACGAAATATCTCGAATCTGTCCATTTCACTTCACCTCCATTGCCACCGTTCCTTTCAAAACCACCGTCATCCATTTGAATAACCCAGTTAGGTCTGTCCACAGCCACCCTGGCTCCATGACAACCCCTTTTCCCATACAGCTTCCCAAGGCCCTACATGATCTGGTTCCAGCCCACCGCCTACACAAAGGGCTTCTCTTCCTTCAAGTAAGAACTACAGTATCACATGACCCTACTTTTAGTACCTGAACCCGCTATTTTCATATTTACTCATCTATGTCTATTGTCATGCCTCCTTCATCCAAATGTAAGTTCTCTATCTTATTCTCTGCTAGATGCCCAGTTTGCCAATGTATTAGTTTCCTAAGGCTGCCATAACAAAGTACCACAAAGTAAGTGGCTTAAAACAAAAGAAATGCATTCTCTCATAGTTCTGGAGTCTGGACTTCCAAAATCAAGGACTTGGTAGGGCCATGCCCCCTCCAAAGTCCCTAGGGGAGGATCCTTTCTTGTCTCTTCTAGATTCCAGTAGCCCTAGGGCTTCCTTGGCTGTGGCAGCATAACTCCAATCTTTGCCTCCATTTTCATATGGCAGCCTTCCCTCTGGGTCTGCGTCTGTTTCTTGTCTCCTCTTCTTATAAGGACACCAGTCACAATGGAGTAGGGCTCACCCTACTCTAGTATGACCTCATCTTAACTTGCAAAGACTGTATTTCCAAATAAGGTCACATTCACAGATACCAGGGGTTAGGACTTCAGCATATCTTTTTTGATAGGCACAATTCAACCCATAACAACCTGGCATACATAGTAGATGTTCAAAAATTATTTTGGAAATGAATGTATATTTTCAACTGGAGTCAGTAGATTACAGTGAGCTGATTTCCAGAGCAGCAAATACAAGGGCCTCAGGGCTGAACCGCAAGTGGTAGGAAGCCTATAACTGTATAATGCCACAGCAACCTACTAGAAAGAGAACATTCAGATAAACTGGTTACTTGGTATTACACAATTTTTTGAAATCTTAGACACTGACTTTACTTTTTTTCCCACTGATTTCAACAGGCTGGCCAACAAGGCAGCCTGCAGTTTATAAATGCCTCTATATGTACCTGTCTTTGGCTCCTCACAGAGGAGTGGGCATGTGTAATGGCTGAAGAGGCCAGGGCTCTAAGGGAGAGCGTGGCTTGCTGAGGAAATGGCAGGGCCAGGATGGGGGGCCAGGTCATTCGGACTCCTTGTCCAGTGCCCCTGAAGGCAGCAACTGTGTGTGTTTCACAGGCCCTGGTCAAGGTCAGTCAGTGTTCATGTAGAGCTGCATGATAAATGCTCAAGAATGAGGAAGAGGACAAGATGGAAGGAACTTGGCTCAGCTTTAAAAGAATCTAACTAGCCAGGACTTAGGTATTCAAAACTGAGACTGATTCTGTACAATTCCATTTGAAAAAAAAAAAAAGAAAAGACTCTAGAGTAACACCTTTTGAGATCATAGCTTCATGGTATTTTAGAGCTGGAAGAAGACACTGTCTTAGGTTCTGGGAAGGGCCTTTGTCCTCAAAAAGGATGAAATCTCAGGAGTGGGATTAAGCCTCAAATGACTCTAAGACCAAAGCGGAACATCCTAAGCATGTCACCAAAGATTCCAGAGGGACTCAGAAGTGAGACTGTGAGTCTCTCTCACTATGATCCTTGAGGAAACTTCATAGGGGAGGGGAGATGCCTTTGATCCAGGTGTGGAGGGGAAAAAAAATGCAAGTTTCGTAGGCAGAAATACATTCTGAGAAGAGGAAATAAATGGCTCGAGCAAAGGAGACTGGAAAGGATTGGATGTGTTAGTAATATGGGCGACAGTAGGGGATTATGACCAAAAAGTGAATTGGGTCAATCAGTTCATTCTGCATGGGGACCCTTCAGTGGGAATACCACCAGCTTGGGGTTCCAGCCCCAGCTCACAGATTCCCCGAGGGACCTGTCCCTGGGCCTCTGGGCCTGTCTCCTCATGTACAATATAAATAAGAGGGTTTTCCAAAGATATTAAGTGAAGCCTCAAGTTCTACAAAGATGCTGCTTTGATAGGCTTTCTTATTGAGATGCCTGGTAAAACTGAATTTTAAGAATGGTTTTTGTGCTTTAAAAATGTTTAAAAGCCACTGGTCTCAATAAACGAGTTCCCTCCAACTGTATAATTCTATTTCTTTATGCTGCAGGCTTCAGAGTTCCTCTGGTTTGTTATTCAAATGAAGCATGACTCATTTAGGATTTACCAGGTCCCTCTGAATTCCCTACAGTTTTATTAAGTCATTTGACCTGTTTTTAGCAGAAAATCCATTTTTATTCATATCCTTAGGAGAAAGAGCCTGGTGCGGCTGAAAGAGTCCTGGGAAGCAAGTCAGCAGATCTGGCTTCATGCTGTAATAACAAATATCAACCATAAAGCAGTATAAATAAAACAATGACTATCTGTTAAATAAATGCTAACTAGTGACACCACCTTGAGCAAGTCTACTTGCCCCTGTGACCCTTGCTTTTACCCTCTCTAAAATCAGGACAATGCCTGCTGGCCTGCCTCACGGCACTTTTGTGAGGCTCAAATAAGAGAATATACTCGAAAGCTCTTTACAAACTGTAAAGCACTCCAAGTATGTAATGTACCAGATGGTGCTGGGGGACTCAGGGCTTGAGAGAGCAGCTCTCCTGGGTGATAGTGGAGGGGAGGTTTGACTCTGAGACCTCAGGAAGTGTCTGATGTTCTCTGACAAGCATTTCTAAGCTTGGTCATATAAAAGAATAAAAAGAAAAAAAAAAGGATAAATGCATGTGCCGCCTACTTAAGATGTTTCACCTCACTCCAAGTCCCAGCTAGCCTTCTCAGCCATAAGGTAACAGAAACTAAGATGTGTCATGAAAACTGGTAGAGGCCTAGTGGAAGGAGGCTTGGCCAAGACAAATCTGCAAGGAAGACAGAGGCAGGAGGTCTTGTCTAGCTTCCAAAGATATTTATCAGTTCTTTGCATTGTTTGTGAGCTCAAGATGGGGCTTATTAATCTATTTCTACCTTTCATTTTACGTCTTTAGGTGTATTTTTTTTATTGAAGTATAGTTGATGTACAATATTATATAAGTTACAGGTATACAATACCTGTGATTCACGATTTTTAAATGTTATATTCCATTTATAGTTATTATAAAATATTGGCTATATTCCCTGTGTTGTACAATATATCTCTGTAGCTTATTTATTTTATGCATAACAGTTTGGACCGCTTAATCCCCTACCCCCATATGGCCCCTCCTCCCTTCCCTCTCCCCACCGGCAACTAGTTTGTTCTCTATATCTGTCAGTCTGCTTCTTTTTTTGTTATATTCACTAGTGTGTTGTACTTTTTAGATTCCACATACAAGTGTTATCATATAGTATTTGTCTTTCTCTGAGGACTTTTTTTAGTTATTGTTGAATTCCTAATTAAAGCCACATCATTAGGCCAATGAATGGGCACAATTTCTCATGCAGTTTAAGAAGCACTGATTCTTCCACTGAATTTATCCACTGAACTTATCCACTGACAATTCATCTATTTACCAAAACTCAACCAATGACACCTGTCCTTCTCTAGCCCAAACCACCATCCCCACAAGTGTCTTTGACCCTGCATTGCTGGAGATAGTTCTTAGATGATGCAAATATGCCAGCCTCCTCAATAAAGGGATTGAAACATCAAGAGAGTGCAGTCTGAGCTAGGCTGCCACACTAGAATGCCAGAGAGAATGCCTTTGCCCAAACACATTCCATCGTTCTCCATCTTGTGGAACCCACATTCCTTAGCCCAGTGGAAGGTCTCCCCAGTCTGGCCGCATTCTGGAGGGAGTAAGGTCTACTGGGGGAAGCCCTGAGCTGGGGAGAGGAGACAGACCTCAATCTTGTCCGCCTCCGCTCCCGAGAGCCAATGAGCATGTCCTTCGGCTCTCTGTGCCTCAGTTTCCCTGCTGGTCCAATCAGAAGGTTGAACTAGTCCAGCTGTAGAGCTCCATTCCTTTCCTGGGGGGCTAACCCCGGGGTGAGAGGGAAGCTGAGCAGTTCTGCTTTTAGCACGTTGATCCCTAAGTTTTCCTTTGGTGAAGGATTCTGCTGCTAAAAAATGCTTGAAAAACACTACTAGCCCGTGGGCTTCCCTGGTGGTGCAGTGGTTGAGAATCTGCCTGCCAATGCAGGGGACATGGGTTCGAGCCCTGGTCTGGGAAGATCCCACATGCCGCAGAGCAACTGGGCCCGTGAGCCACAACTACTGAGCCTGCGCGTCTGGAGCCTGTGCTCCGCAACAAGAGAGGCCGCGACAGTGAAAGGCCCGCACACCGCGATGAAGAGTGGCCCCCGCTCGCCGCAACTAGAGAAAGCCCTCGCACAGAAACGAAGACCCAACACAGCCAAAAAAAAAAAAAAACAAAAAACACTAGCCCTCACCCCGTGACTCTGAGGCTGCCCCCAAAGCTTTCCATCCCCCGCCCCTGCGAGAAGCCCATACAGTCTTGCTGCAGTGACTTTACTCAAAACCCTCACCCAGCGTGTAATGCTTGGGCTCCAATTCCAGCCTCACCTCCTCCAAGAAGCCAACTTACCTGCGAGGATCTCTGCTTTTATCTGAGCAACCCACTCGGTGTAGCCAGAGCCGTGCTGGCCTTAGAGTGCCTGGTGCTGGGTGTCTCAAATGTGCCCTAGTTCCCCAACAAGATTTTAAGACCCCTGGGGGCAGGGACCAAGCTCTGGGTCCAGCGCCAATCCTGGGGCACACGGGATACCTTGTCTAGGGATGTGACAGAAGATGACATCACTGATAGGGCCCTGAAGGCTGCTTAGAAAAGAGTCACTTCCAACTCTGGGCCTCTCCCCAACCCCAAAGAGGGGCCAGTGCAAGGGACAGGGGCAAGGTAGGTTCCCAGGGCTGGCAGAAAGTGGAGCGAGGCGGAGACAGCGCAGAGGCATGCAGCCGGCTCAGGTCCTCTCACAGCGTCCCACCCACACCCCCGACTCCTGACACGCCTCGGGCGACGCTGCTGCCGCCCTATAAACAGAATCCGCAGCTGCACCATATTTCCTCTGGGACTTGCTCTGCCTCCCTCTCTTCCTCGCTGTTCTGAGGAAGAGAACATCTTCCCTCTATGAAGAGACCATCCCTGCCTCGAATCCGTCTCTGCCCTGTTAGTGGGTGAGCTCGGGCAGGTCCCTTCTGCTCTCTGGACCTTGGTTTCCGATGCCCTGCCTTACTGACTTTCCCAGAATTCTGCCACCCGTTTGCCTGGATGTCTTGCTAGGCTCCATCCTGCCTGTGACCCTGGGGCCCTCACTCTTGGCTCTCCTTTGGCTCCAGCTCTGGGTCCTGCGCCGCCAGAGACACCAGCCTAAGTTGAGAGCCCAGGTCCAGCCTCTCCATCAGGGGAGTTGAGACAAAGCCGGCTTGGCTCTTCTGATGCTGTTCACATCACAGACCAGGGGAGCGCCCCGGGGCCCTGCTGTGGAACAGCAGATGCCTTGGGGTCTGGTATCAGTGACACTTTCTGGGCAATAGAGAGAGCCAGCCTGACCTGCGGGAAGGCATCGACTAGAGCTGGCAATGCTGAAAGGAGATGCGCAGCTCCCTGCGTGGCCAGCACGCCTGCCTCCGGACAGAGGCCTGTGGGGTAGGGGTCTGGTTCTGCCACTACAACCTGTGTGACCTTGGGCAAGTCCCCTTCCCATCCACCCTCCCTCCCTTTCAGAAACATTTATTGAGCATCTTGCAATGGCCAAGCCATCTGCTAGGCTGTGAGGCTTCAAAAAATATAGTCCTGGCCCTCGAGAACCTCATAATCTAATTGCGGAAGCAGAAATGTGAATGAATAACTATAATATTTTCCTCCCTGGGGCTCAGTTTCCTTACCTGTAGAATGAAGGAGTTCCAGCCTTGACACTCTGTGATGCTCTCATCACATTAGACCATCTGTTCCCACCGGTCTGGTGAAGTGGTAGGCCACAGTCAGCAGGTCATCAATGGAGTTAGTAATAAATGATGACTTGCATTAAGGGGAGTCTGCAGTGTGGCTTGTGGCCAGCAGATTGCTGTGGTCTGGGTCTTGCTCTCCAAATTTCCATTCTCTCAGCTACTTCAGCTGAAACTGTCAAAGATTATTTCCAGCATATCCAGGGGATCCAAGAGGGATCAGGTGAAAGACAGATTATATGTTGGTGTTGGAGCCAGCACCAAACTCAAGCTCCTTCTGATTGTTGGTCCAGGCTACCTGCAGGCCCACCAGGTCTACATCCTTCCCTTTCTTGGCTAGGATTTGAGGAATATGAAATATATGTCTGGGTGCATAAGAGGCTGTCAAGTTGAAAACATTCCACAGGATTTCTGAGGACACCGTATTAGGTGACCCAGGGTAGTGCTTAACGAATGTTTTCCTGGCTGGTGGCAAATCTCAGATGTTAGCTGCAGAGTTCCTTACTCTCACATCCCCATCTGTATCACACACACATACCCCACACAGCAACCATCCTCCCTCTTCTGTGTCTCAAGTTGAAACACAGCAAAGGGCAAAGAAGATACCCAGGTTATTAGACCCACCCAAGATGTCTTCACAGTCCAATAGAGGGCCTTCAGCCTGGGGTGAGAACCAGTGGAATGATGACCCCCCTCTTGGGAACCAGCAGTATCCTACCAATTCTATATTTATGCAGCAGTCTTGGTCACTTGTCTTTTCTTTCTTTTTTTTTCCTCCACTTGCCTCTTCTTGATATCTTCTAGAATTTGGTTTTCAAGGTCCTTGCCTTACAACTGCAAAATCTGCAGAGAAAGTGGTCCTAGACAGTCCCAGCTCCCATGAGCTGGTAGTTCTAGTTCCCTGATTCAGGAGGACACACCCGTTGGGCAAGCAGGGGCTACCAAAGCACTTCTCATTGCATTGTTCAGCTGGAGCATCAGGCCAGAGACAGAGGCGTGGCCAGGCAAAACTTCCGGGATAATTGTGGAGCTATCAAAAGTCTCGCAAAAAAATGCATCTAGAGATTTTCATCACTAAATGTGCAGTGTGGATGCTGCCCATTCTGTCCAACAAGGAACCATACTTGCTTCTTCCCTGGGAGATGAGAGGGTACATGGAAGCTGGTGGGACAGAGCTGTCTTTACCCTGCACACCAGCTGAATATCAGCCCTGGTCACAGGGAGTCGAGGAAGGCCCCACTGCCGTCTCTGACAGGCTGATATCAAAGCATCCAGCTTGACCAACAGAATTTGGTCTTGTATTTGTTTGCCTTTCCTTTTAGGTTTGAAAGCAACTCTCATCTTCACTGCCCTGTTGTTTGGCAGAACAGCTTTTGATTAGGCATAGAACAATATCTTGCAGTTTCTTCTTGAAATTGCTGGATGA
Source organism: Balaenoptera ricei (assembly GCF_028023285.1). NCBI lineage: Eukaryota > Metazoa > Chordata > Mammalia > Artiodactyla > Balaenopteridae > Balaenoptera > Balaenoptera ricei. Next base: position 88,464,715 of record NC_082642.1, on the reverse strand, counting down.
ACACGGAGGCTAATAGCGAAGTGTCGCATCGAGACAGTCTGGGGTGCTGCATGGGTCACGGCTTCAGACAGAGTGACTCACAGAGGAAGCCCAGGCCTTCCTGGCAGGCAGGAAGGGTAGCATTTAAATACTGATAGGCCCTGGACCATACAGACAGATGCAGACGGGATGAGGTCCACAAGGACATTGCATCCTTCTGGGGGTGACCTGGACGGTGCCAAAAGCAGAAAAAACTGCCAGGAGCTCCACTGTTCTCTCATTTGATGGGTCTGCAAAGCCTTTTCTCTTGCCGTTTTCTTAAAAGAAACCTCTTCCGAATTGTCTATGATTTTAGTTAGGTTCTAGCCAAGCTTTCTTTTAAAAATAGGACACTTTACATAGATACTGAATTATCAAGCGTTTGTCAACACCAACATCATCATTATCAAAATACCATCCAGGTGTTCGGCTGAGTGGATCCTGGCGCAAGGCAATTTAAATGAATAAACACACTTCTTTGTCATCTTTGGGAATTTAGCCGAGAAGCAAAAAACAAAACTGGTGTGGATAAAAATGTAAAAAGACGTGCAGACATGCACCATGCGCACAAAAGCTGAGCACACAGCATCACGAAGGAATAAAAGGTGAGGTGTCTAATCCTCAGTCACACCTGCATCCATCTGATGAAATGATGGCGTGCTGATGGCTATCAGTCTGGGCTGCTGGATAGAGAACAGTGGACTTGAAGGGTCATTGCAAATTCTTTTGAGTCAAAATGACCCAGACTCGGAGCCCTTGAAGACAGAGAGCATGTCCTGTTTATGACTGACTCCTCACCATCCGTTACAGGGCCCAGCTGTAGTTTGATTATAAGAACTATTATTTTATTGTTGTTATAGTCTCTGCTGTGAATGTCCCTATGTTACCTACTAACTATCCCACCAGATGAGACTGTCATAAGGAGGGTTAACACTCACAGACATCTTCAATTTGCTTGATTTTGTGGCAAGTACAACATATCACTATTCTGGAAGCTCTTTTCCCCAGAATTCTATAAGCTGGAACAACCATCTACGAACACCATTTATTAAGAGATAACAATTGCCAGTACAATGAAATAGGTGCCATGGAGAAATAAAATTTAGTGTTCTGGTCAAATAATTAAATATATGTACAGATCAGAATAGGTTTTTATATCCCTCTAACCCTTAGTCCATTCAGGCTGCTATGCCAAATATCATAGACTGGGTAGCCTATAAACAGCAGGGACTTCTTGCTCACTGGAGGTTCGAAGTCCAAGATCAGGGTGCCAGCATGGTCTGGGATCCACACATGGCAGAAGGAGCTAGGGAGGTGTGTGGGATCTCTCTTACAAGAGCACTAATCCCATTCATGAGGGCTCCACCCTCATGACCTAATCACCTCCCACAGGCCCCACCTCCTAATACATAACCTATGGGGGTTAGGATTTCAACATATGAATTTGGAAGAACACAAACATTCATTCCATAACAAACTCCCACCCCACTCCCCTGCCTTTTCCTGGGGGCTGACAAACCAAAGTTAGGCCAACTCCAGGGGGACAGAGAGCAGAGATTCCCTCAGCGCATCAATAAACAGGAGATACAAGCTGATACAAGGTATCAGCTTGGTCGGGAGCAAGCTCAGCTTGCCTTACAGAACCCAATGACCAGCCCCCACCCGGGTCCAAGCCCAGGCAGAGCAGAACCCAGGGTGGCCAAATGCCTGCCCTGTCTTGGAGGCTGCGGACGCAAGGCAGGACCTGGGAGTAGGAGCAGTGGGTTGAGAACATCTGGAGGGGCAGGATTTGGGGCAGGGAGTGCTGAAAGGAGAGAGAGCCAAATGGAAAGGGCCCTCTGCCCTAGCTCAAAGGATCTAGGGCTGAGGAGGGCCCAGAGATGCCCCAGCTGGAGTAGAAGAGCCACTTCCAACTGATTTGGAAGATACAACTCACACTTGAAGGGCTGTTTGTACATTCTTTGGGATTCCATGGCACATTCATAGACTAAGAGTAAAACGGTCTGAGAAACTGAATACTGCTCTTCCCTTCCACTCTTCAGGGAAAAGCTCTGGATTTGTTTTATAGGCATTTTTTCCTTTCTCCCATAAAATAAAAGGAATCATACTGTCATCAGTGCCCAGCTTCCTCAGCTTTTCCTGTGTCTGATGGGGGCCAGTCAGTCACTGGGACCTCTCCACACAAGTAAGGAGGAGCTTTCTAAGTGGACATTTGTGAAGCCCTGCACGCTGGCTGGGCAGGGCGGGGTCAGGGAAATGCGAAGCATCCCAGGCCTCAGCCTGGGACTTTATTCCCATCCTCTCCACTGTCCTAGGACCGCCCTTCCCCCGACCCCCACCCTGCCCCAGCCCCCAAGGCCTCAGCCTTCACCCCTTGGAGCTGAAATTACACCAAGCCTTCTGGTGGAGATTTACCTTGTTAGCCCAGGTGAAGAGAGGGAAGAGGCTCTGGTCAGAAGGAATGCTTGATGAGTCATCATGCAGTAGGAAAAGGCAGAACTGCAGCAGCTGCCTCTGCCGGTCAGGTCCAGAGAAAGGGTAATTCCAGACCCAGGAGTTCGATGGACAGGCAGCAGGGGGAGAGCCCACGGCCAATGGAGATAAAATTCCTGGAAGTTCTGCTTCCTGAACCCTGGGGCAGGCTTGAGCCTAGCTGGAGGGGCATGGGCTGGGGGTGCCATCACCTGAGTATGGCAACCAGGCCTGACACCCTCAATAAGGAGGAGGGATGCTGAATGAGGATGGAGGATTAAAATGGATTTGGGGTCTGTTCTAGCCTGAGGAAAGGAAACACGTGAGAAAAAAATCTACTTGATTGACTGTGAATTCCAACAAATTCCAGGGAGAGGTGGGATAGGGGTTGGGGAAGTTTTCCATTAGCAGCTCCTTTTGCAAACCTGGGGTGAGCAGCTAACCTGGAATGGGACAGGGACAGGAGAGCCACATGAACGCCACTTTAGTGAACTGCACTTTACAAAGCATGGTCACAACCAACACGCTGCAGAATAGGACAACAGTCCCAGGAAGCAGCAGCATCACATCACACCCATTTTACAGATGAGAAGACAGAGGCAGATGCCAGCACTCGCCCACAGCATTGTTCCTTAAAGCCAGGGCAGGGCTCCCCTGGTGGCGCAGTGGTTGAGAATCTGCCTGCCAATGCAGGGGACACGGGTTCGAGCCCTGGTCTGGGAAGATCCCACATGCCGCGGAGCGGCTGGGCCCGTGAGCCTCAACTACTGAGCCTGCGCGTCTGGAGCCTGTGCTCCGCAACAAGAGAGGCCGCCATAGTGAGAGGCCCGCGCACCGCGATGAAGAGTGGCCCCCGCTTGCCACAACTAGAGAAAGCCCTCGCACAGAAACGAAGACCCAACACAGCCATAAATAAATAAATAAATAAATAAAATTAAAAAAAAAAAAAAAAAAAAAAGCCAGGGCAGACGACCCCTGGTTGTGCACAAGATGAGTTAGTGCTACAGGGTGAACACATTTACTTTAATGGGCATGCATTGTTGCAAAGAGCCATTAAAACCTAACTAAAACCATCAAACTTGTGATTTCAAGGATACTTTGCTTAGGAGGAGGCTATGTTTCAAAAGTGAGTTTATTTAAAGTTCGTTTGAAGTATGAAATAAATAATGTTATGTATGGTACTTGGTTTTGATTTTTTTTAAAAAAAACCATGAAGGTGGGAAACCAAGTATTGATGGTGATTATGATGATGACAGCAACCCATTTCGCAATACTGACTATGTGCCAGAAACCTTTACATATATTAAATCATGTATTCTCATGACAGCTCTGTGGAGGTGGTACAATTATTATCCTCATTTTATGCAGAGGCCTGGGGGAGACCCTGGAAGGCACAGGGTGGAGGGTTGCATCCAGGCTCTCAGACTGCAGAGCAATGCTCACCAGGCAGAGCATGGCCCATCATGCAACTGTGAAAGCACCTGGCTGAGAGCCCGGGTGCGGGAGGTGGGTGGTTTGAGCCGCTGGGGTTGGGAGGGGGTCCATGTGCTCTTCCCGCTTCCAATGCAGAACTACAGGAGACTGAATCTCACCACAGCATTACTTCCCGATTCAAATGAGGACAAGCCAGTGACAACAGACTAGCTCTAGTGCAACCTGTTTTCTGCACCGGGCAGTGATTATGTTGCATAGTTGATGTGAGGGCCTTGGGCAGAATCCCGGCTAACTCAATTTCAGGCTGGCTTTCCTGCCTGCCTGCTAAACTCTTTCAGATGGTTCTGGTTGGATTTGCAAGGCTTTGACAGACAGGTTGTCTCTGTGTTGGGTGAGGGTGGGGTGGGGTTGGGGGGAAACATCTGGAAAATGCCTGAAGAGAGGAAAGGAGAGAAGCTCTGAGTTCAAAGGCTCACTGGACCAGCGTGGACAGGAGAGGAAAGCAGAGGCTGATAGGGCCTGGGAACCCCTCAGCTGAGAGCACAAAAAGCAGTTGCGCTTCTTACTTTCACATGGCAGTTAAAAATCTTCCAGCACACCCTCCAGGTCAGCATGGTATTTAAGAGCAAGAGCTCTGGAATCTCAGTCACCTCTCATTAGCCAGATGCCCTTGCCTCTGGCCGTTTAACCTCTCTGGGCCTCAGTCTCTCCACCTGTAAAGTGGGAATAGCAAAAGTGTTTCTCCCGGAGGGTACTGTGAGGATTGAGTGAGATGGTCCGAGTACAGCAAAGGCTTCGTTCGTGGTAGTTGTTACTGTTATTATTATTATTATCCCTCGGGATGGGGTGTAGGTTCATAACCTCTCTGAGGAGACCTGACTCAGAGTTTAAGTCCAGGCTGATCTACCAAAGCAAATTAAATTTTAGAAAGTTTTAGTTTGATGTATTTAATGCCCCCGAGATAATAAAAAAGAGGCACATGGGCAAGTGTATGGATTTCATGGGACATTTTAGTCAAAGGTAAGAAATCAAAGTGGCCAGGAAAGGGATCCAGAGCTGAATTCATGATCTCTCCCTTAAAACCTACTCTTGCTTAAGTGTTCCCTGTCTCAGTAAATATGCCTCTAAGTGTTGGGGCTTTGAAGCGCTGGGGGGAGGCGGACAGAGGGCAAGAAAATGACAGTTCTCTTCCATTTCCAGGTCAGAACCATGGTTTGGGGCTGGTTGAACTGGTTAGGCGGCCCTGAACTGAAAGTGCCTCCCAAACTATAGGCTTCTAGCCGGGGGCAGAGCCAGCCCCGCTAAGCTCGCTGCGTGGCCTTGAGAACAAACTGGATCACACCCATCTGTGGCAGGGAATGGTGCCTAGAAAACCCAGAAGGCCCTGAGCCGCACTAGCCCGGTCCCTCCTTCCTAATGCACCAATCATAGCCATGGGGACAGAGCTCAGGAGTGCTATCTAATAGGAGTCCCTTCACCTGGAAACATGAGGAGTGGGGAACAAGCGCTCCCCTAACACCCTCCACCTGGCTGCACAAGTCACAAGCCTCAGAGTGATCTCAGACACATGGTCTCCCTCATCCCCGACCCCTCCCCATATCCTGCTCACCACCAAGTCCTGTCAATTTCACTTCTTAAACTTGTCTTGAATCTGTCCTCTGCTCCATTCTACGCCCACTACTCAGTAGGCCAAGACCCTATTATCTCTCACTGGATCCTCATAGACCTCCTCATCCACTTTTGCTGTCTCCGATCTGTTCTCCACGCTGCAGGCCCAACTCCTCCTTACTTTTTTTTTTAACAGTCCCTTGTTGCTCTTTGATAAAAACTAAAATCCATTATACGAATCCAATGCTCTGCTGGTCTAGCCCGTTCCTACCTCCTCAGCCTTGGGCATCATAACTCTCCCTCTCACAGTAGGAACTCCAGCCTCCCTCATTTCTTTAACTTCTGGGAGGGCACAAGCTTCATTCTGCCTCAGAATCCTAGCTCATGCTGTTCCCTCTGCCTAAAATGCCCTTCCTTCTTTTCTCCCTCCCTCCCCCTTCCCTCCCTCCTTCTCCTTCCTCTGGCCAACTCTTGCTCATCCCTCGTATCTTAACTCAAACATCACCTTTCCAGGGAAGCATCCCAGACCAGATCAGGTGTCCCTACTAAAACGTTCAAGGTTTTGGTGAGTTTTTCCTTCATAGTATTTATCACAGTTGGTAATAAGATATTGTATGGTTCTTTGGTTAATGCCTGTGTCCCACACTAGACTCTAAGCTCCATAAAGATAGGGTTCTCCTATCCCTCATCACCCAGCACAGTCACTGGCACATAGTAGATGCCCAGTAAATATTTATTGATTGACTGGATGAAGGAGAAAAATTATTGGGGGAAAAGGTGCAATCCTACTAGATGGTTCTGGAGATCAAATGGGGTAGGAAATTGGGAAAGTGGGGTAGACCAGGGAGACATGGGTTAGGGTGTCTATGTATGAGTTGGGGCAGGGGGAACAAGGGTTGGTCTGGAATCAGAGGCCAAGCTAGCAGCTCCACACTAGCTGTGTGTGAAACATGAGTGTAGCAACATGAGGAATAAATAGGGCAGAGCAAAGGAGGTGATATCTGGTAGGAACCTTCTCAGATGGAAGGCGCACAGGATTTGAAACTTGGCTGGAAGAATAGGAAATGCTATTATTGGCACCAGCCACAGCAAAAATCACCAACAACATTTCTCTGGGTGTAGAGTTTTTCGTCAGGTGAGTAGAGAATTTGTCATTTTGTGGGATGCACAGCATCTAAATGCCCTCTTTAGACCCATGGCATGAGTCTTTCTGAGAGGCAGCCAGCTTTGTTTCTACCTGTTTTCCAAGGCTGGTTCTCTAGCCTTCCTGGTGGGTCTCAGTGCTTCCCAATATCCCTGAATAAATTCCTTTTTTTGCTTAAGTCAGCCAGAATTAGTTTCTGTTGTTTTCAGCCAACAACCATAACTGGTATAGTCTGGTGCCAGCAGGGCAGTGACATCTGGCTTGTCTGTGTAGCCAAGCATGTGGCTGCCAAGGATGCAGACACCCCAGGAGGTGCAGGACTACCCTGGCAGCCCGCAAGTTAGGGCCTCCTGAGGAACAGGGAGGAAAGTTGGCCATTGTGAGCCAGATAGAGCCTTTGGATGGACTCAGGGTTCCCACAGATCTGTGGGTAGAGGCCACATCAGAGAAATCATCTTATTGCTGGGATATGCCCATGGGGTGGGTCACCTAGTACACCGCAGACTGGAGGCCCAGCAAACCCACAGTTGGCTCATAGCCCCCTTGAGAATGCAAAATCCAGCCCCTCCTGGGCCTTCTCGTACTTGTTGTACTTTTCCTGAAGAGACTGTACTCTGGGAATCTATTCAAGATATTTTCCACTTCTAGGACCCTGAGTCTACTCTAAAGAACAAAACATGGGAGGAAATAAGCAGAGAGTCAGAGTGCACTTACCACACTTCCTGATGCCTCAAATAATAGGATGTCGTGCAGGAAAGGCCCTTGGGACCATCTAGTCTTGTGGTCTCAGACGTCAGTGGGCCTCAGAATCATCCAGAATCACCAGGTTAACCATGTGGGTTCCCACAGATTTCTTCAACCCCACAGCTGATCTACTTGGCCTAGGGTGAAGCCCCCAGATCTGGGTTTTGTACAAACTTTCCCAGGCGATTTTAACATGAGTTGTTTGAGAAGAGTGATCCCAGTCCTTCACCCCATCTTACAGAGGAAGAAACTGAGGCTCAAAAAAAAAAAAAAGTCTACCTGACCAAGGCCCCCAGAGAATCAGTTGTTGACCTGGAGCCCAAGCCCAGGCCTCCTGACTCCCACACCCCTGGACCGGCTGCGGCTAGGACAGGGCATGGAAAGTGCTTCTTTCCCAAGTTGCTTGCGTGATTTTGGTCCCCTAACAGGGCCCTCCCTTTTCCGATTGTAAGAAGGGCCGCTTGTCATGGGGAAATGCTGGAAATCAGGATGGATACCCCACTCTTGTCTTTGCTAGAGAGACTGCTGTGGCCTTAGCTGAGGAGGAAACCCTGTGGGCAAAGCCAGGAATTGATACAGCAAGGGCCTCACTCAGCCTGACTCAGTCACAGGCCCAGGTTCCAGTTCTGGGTCTTTCAATGCCCCGCGTGACCTTGGACAAGTCATTCCCCTCCCCGAGTCTCTGTTGTGTCCAGTTCATAAAATGGATACATCTGCGATCTGCTATCTACCTGCCTACCTCGTGGACCTCTGGTGTGAAGGTGCTTTGTAAACTCCCAAGTGCTGCCCAAGCAGGCGGGATTACAAACACTTGGAGATGTGACTGGAATACTGATTTCCACTCAAGGTCCCTTGAGGATGTGCCAGGCCCATCTTGGAAACACCAGAAGAAGCTAAGAAGCTGCCGGCGATGCTTAGGGTAGATTCTCAGAGCCTTCTGGGCTGGCTGGCAGGGAGAGCCCTTCCGCTCACGTGGCACTTCTGCAGCAGAACCTGCCATGGCCGAGGAGCCCCCTCATTTCCGGGTGTGTGGGTCGTAGGCAGGGGAGTCACCGGACCAGCGCCTTCCTGCCGCTGGCCTGGTACTGCCAGGACCCTCTGTCCATTTCTTAAAGTGTCCTGGCTCAGGAGTACTAGGAAGTGTTCAGAGGACCCCCAGGGGTCCAAGAGAAGTCACAGCTAGTGTGGAGCTGCTAGCTTGGCCTCTTTCATGCCACGGCCTGTTTTGGCTGTTAGAGCAGGTTCAAGAGGGCGGGTTAGCTCATTCACAGTATATTTTTCTTTCTCACCACATCACACCTCTCAGAACCATTTCCCCAGCTGGCAGGAGTCCCAGTTTACCTTAAGTTATCAGGACGCCAGGATTCTTACACCATTCTGCCAAAAACTTGCCTTGTCACCTTGCTCAAACCCTTCACCTCTTTGAGCCTGTTTTCTCATCTGTAAATGGGGGAAATAATTCCTGTCCCTCCCTCCATCATAGGTCTGCTGTGTCAAATGAGAACACTGTCAGGGAGGGCTTTGTTGTCATGGTCTTGTAGGAGAAGCAGACAGAGGAGGCCTGGACAGGCAGGGAGATGGGGTGGGCATAGAAATGACCTTCAGCTCCAGGAGGCAGGAAATCTCTGCAGAACGATTTCAGTCCTGTCTTCTCTTGGGGCTGTCTCAGGGTGGTGATGAAGCCTAAAGAAAAGTTTTCCATCAGAGACCTAAGCAGACACTTCCTTGACACAGGTGTGAGGTCACCTAGGCAAGTGCTTTTCAAACCATCCCCCGCCCTTTTTTTTTAGCAGACCCCATTCTTCACAAGATCTGAAAGCAAACCCCTTATCAGTTAATTCTGAAGAATCACTGAGACCCTAGGAAGCACCACTGATTCACTGTGCAGATGGAGGAAACAAAGCTCAAAGCAGGGATGGAATGCTACCAAAGCCACACAATAAACTGGTGGTTAAAACAAACAAATTTCAAAAACCACCTGGAAAGCAGGTCTCTAACCCTCAGCACAGGTGTCTGCAGCTCAGTAAGGCATCAAAGAAATAGGGAAAGTTACCTTCATTTCCAGGCCATTTACATACCCTGAGGGAGGAGGCTCAGAAAGGGGGTGTGGAGAGGTAAATAGGGAGATGTATTGACATCGCTGTAATAAACAAATCTTACCGCAGGGCAGGGAACTCATGGTCTCCTTTGAAAACAAGAATGTTTAGCAGGCTGTTTTCTGAGGCACTGAGTCCCTTGCTGAAATAAAGCAGAAGCAGGCCCGGCAACTCTAGACAAATGGAAATTCCTTCCAGCTGCCTTAGCTCCGCCTTCTGCATTGCTCCCCCGAGGGCTGGCGGCCAGGCTTCGCCAGCGGCCACGAGGAGACCGACCCATAGGAAGAAGGGCCCCAGGTATTTCCCACAATGGTTAACAGGGCACTTGCATGAGTCATCAACCAGAGAGTGGCTTTTTGGTGGACCTTTGGGTCTGGCTTCCTGCCGCGGGGAGCTGACAGCCTAGGGGCGGGAGAGGGCAGAGTCAGACAAGCCAATCACTCCACCACGTTGATGTGGGGCAGGTGCTAGAACAGAGGCACAATCCACACTGGGGGGGGGGGGGAGTGGGGAGAGGACCGGCAGAGACTGAAGGCCAGGCACGCGGCTCTTATCACAAAGAGCTTTACGAGACTCGACCAAGGTCCCACGTCGCTCCTACAGAGCTGGAGCAGGGGGTCACCAGCGGAGGAGTGCGGAACGCAGCCCAGCTGCCCGCCGCGGGGGGCGGTGCGGGGGGATTGGGGGAGGCGGGAGCTGGACGAGACCGGAGGAGACGCCGGCAGCCGCCGGAGCGCCCGGGGCCAACGCGGCGGGGTCACCCTGGCCGCCCGTGGCTCGGAGCAGCTGAGCGGACGCCAGGACCGCCAAGACCGCGGCCGGAGCGCATCGACCGCCGGGACAGACTGCGGCTGCTCCAGCTCTGCCCGCAGGACGTCGCAGCCTCCCTTCCTCTGTTCTCGGGGGTGGGTGTCGCCTCTAGTTTAAAGCAGAGATGCTTTCTGAAAGCAGCTGAGGTCAAGCAGAAGGCCCCAGCTCTCCTAGGGGGGAGATTTCGCTCCCCTGGGAAACAGGCCATTCTGGGGGGTTAATCACCTTGCAGGGGAGCTAGCAGACAGGTTCTTATCAAGCCCTTAATCCCAGTGTCATCTGGCAGATGGCAGGGCACCCTGCCTTCCAAACCCAAGGGACTCCTGGCCAAGAGAGACTCAGAATGTTCCAATGGGAGGGGCCCTTAGAGACTAGAGCTCTGGAGTTTTGTGGCTTTCACACTGTTCTAGATGGAAGGCGAGGCCTGCAGGGTGGTGCAAGGGAGGCTGCGGGGTGAGAGATTAGACCCCACCCCCATTCCGCCCCCGCTTTCATCTGTACTGCATTGAGACTGCAGGAGACATCATTAAAGCAGAGACTGTAACTGAACACAAGTTTGAGGTCCTCTTTAAAGTCTATTGTTCTCTCATTTTTACTTTGTTGTGCATGACCTTGGGCAACTTAAAAACCTCTGTGTCTCAGGTTCTTCAACTGTAAAACAGAAATAGGAATAGTAGTCCGTTCTTAATAGGGTTGTTGTAAGGATTAAGCGAATTAATGCACGTAGTGCACTTAGAACGTATTGTGTTGGGACTTCCCTGGTGGCGCAGTGGTTGGGAGTCCACCTGCCAATGCAGGGGACACGGGTTCAAGCCCTGGTCTGGGAAGATCCCACATGCCACGGAGCAACTAAGCCCGTGCCCCACAACTACTGAGCCTGTGCTCTAGAGCCCACGAGCCGCAACTACTGAAGCCTGCGCGCCTAGAGCCCATGCTCCGCAACAAGAGAAGCCACCACAGTGAGAAGCCCGCACACTGCAGCAAAGAGTGGCCCCTGCTCAGCGCGACTGGAGAAAGCCCATGCGCAGCAACAAAGACCCAATGTAGCCATAAAAAAAAAAAAAGAAAGAAAAAAAAAAAAAAGAAAGAACATATTGTGCCTGGGTCACAGTGTGTTAGGGGTTGTTATTATTGTTATCATTACTATTATTTTTAAATGAGGAGAGTGAGACCTGGAATGGAGAAGGGACTTGCCCAGGTGACAAGGGAACTTGGTAGTAAAGCGGGGAGTAGTACCAAGCTTTCCTGTCTAGATGGAGTTCTTTATGTCTTAGACATTTTGGGATTGATGCTCCATAGAAATCTTTGAAGATAAACAAAAGCCCATTCGGGGGAGGCCACACTGTATAAGGAGCCTCTGGAACAACCTCCGTGATCCTCAGAAAGTAAAGCAGGAGGGGGAGTACAGAGAAAAGGAGGGAGAAAAGAGGAGGAGGAAGAGAGAAAGGCGGGGAGAGGAGGAGGGGGTGGAAGAAGAGGTGTCTGGAGCCCTCTCAGCTCAGCCACTAAATAGGAGATGTCTTAGCTCTGGCTGCCATAGCAAGATAACACAGATGGGGTGGCTTATTACCAACAGAAGTTTATTTCTCACAGTTCTGGAGGCTGGAAATTCCAAGATCAAGGTGCCAGCATGGTCTAGTGAGGAAGGGCCCTCTTCCTGGTTCATAGCTTGTGCCTGTCACTGTGTCCTCACGTGGAAGGGGCTGGGGAGCTCTCTGGAGCCTCTTTTATAAGGCACTAATCCCATTCCTGAGGACTCCACCCTCATGACTTAAGCAACTCCCAAAGGCCCCACCTCCCAATACCATCATCTTTGGGGGTTAGGATGTCAGCATATGAATTTGGGGAGCACACAAACATTCAGACCATATCAGATGATCACATTGGAGATGCCCTTGAGGGGATACCTTCATTAGGTGGAGGAACCAGACCTCAAAAATATTTAAAGCCTAAGAATTTTGTTTGGCGAATAAGGACTAGAGTTTGGGTTGCCCAGAGTCTTCAGCCTGATTTATGGTCAATTTCCGTGCAGTCACAGCCTCCTGAATCTCTCCTCTCAATCTAAGCTGAGCCCAGCTTGGCAGGGACCCTCCTCACAGCCTGAGGAACAATCAGGGCTTGTGGCCAGCAGTTAAAGAGATTCTGATTCGGAATCCTGTCACTTTCTGACTGACTGGGCAAGTATTTAAACGTAAGCCTCAGTTTAATCATCTATAAAATTGGGATTATAAATCTTGCCTCATAGTATCATTAGGAGGATCAAATAGGATAATGCATATAAAGTGCTTAACTCAGAACCTGGCACTAGGAAGTGCTCAGTAAATGCTCATGACTATTATTATCAAACATGGCTGCCTGCCCCATGTGTGTGCAATGGCTTCCGCATCTTGTGTCTAGCTGTGGCCTACATTAGTTAGGATTTGGTTTGCCTCCGAAGAAAGAATTCCAAACTAGTGGTAATGCAGAAAAGACAGAAGTTTATTTCTTCTCACATAAAATCTGAATAGGTGATTAAGGGTGGAAAATAGTTCCCTAGTGTCTGGGATCCAGACACTATCTTATAACACCATACATGGCCTTGACCTCGTGGTCTAAGATGGCAGTATCCAAGTTCCAGGCAGCAGAATGACAGAATGAAGGAGCCAAAGTATGCTTATAAACTACCTCTTAAGGAAGGTTCCTGAAAGCTGTTGTACTACCATGTCTGCTTATGTGCCATTGGCTAGAACATAGTCACATGATCACCTATAGCTGCAAAGGAAGCTGGGACATGTAATCTTTATTATGGGCAACCATGTGCCCAGCTAAACATTGGTGGATGTATTACTATAGAAGGGGAGAATGGATATCAGAGACCTGTAGCAGGCCCTGCCCCAAGCCTCTGGCTTATGCAGGAGAGCTAGGCAGCTGGGAGCCAGGTCCCTGAGCACTAAAAAATCAGGGATGGGAGCATGTTGCTTCTCCTCACCTATCCCCAGTGGCTCAGTCTGCAATGAGAATGTGGAACTGGAACTCAGGCCTCCTGCCATGGGTCAGAGTAAGTCCTATCCTGTTTAACCACCTCTGGGCCCTTCCAGGCCTCAGCTCTAAAGGCAGGAAGAAAACTGGAGAGGCAGCTGACTGCCCGCTCCTGGCCAAGGAGAGAACACTGAGCAAAACAGGGGTTCCGAGGAGCAGAGTGACACAGCAGGTGGGCTCGGCACAGCTTAATGGAATCTTCCATGGTAGGACGCACACCTGAAAATTGTGGCGAGGCTGGGCCCCCAACTAGTGCCACAATCCAAATGCCAAACTGGACAGACAGATCTGCACTGGGGCCTCCCACCCTTCTTTTCCTGATAATGGTAACACTCCAGCAGGCCACCTGGCCTCCGCCAGGGCTCAGGGAATATCTTTCCTTCTCCCTCCTAGCCTTCACTTCACCCCACAAAGGTCTCTGAAAATGGAGGAAAGTTCACCAGCATCTCCCTACCCTGGTGCTTCTAAAACAAGCCCTCAGGCCCTTTCTGCTTCAGGAGTTTCCCTGCGAGTAACTACGAAGGGACAGGCAAACCCACAGTCACAGATGCCCTGGCTCTCCCCTCATGTGTACAGTGGAGGAGCACAGACTAGCGGTGGGACACCCAGCTTCTAGCCCCAGATCTGTCACTAACTCAGGGTGTGGTGTCCCCTCTTCTTTAACTGTCCCTTTCCTCGCTGTGCCTTGGAGTCACCTCTTAGAAATAAGGTTCCTAGGCTCTGCCCCAGATGCACCGGTTCTGTTTTTTCATCAGATCCCCAAGAGATTCACATGCAGTTAGTTTGGGAACCAAGAGGCTGGATGACTTTGAGGTCCAGCTTGTAGTGATATGGTGCTGAGGGTCAGGTCTGTCTGAACAGAAAATACCTCCTTTGCCTGGGATGCACTTGTTTTCCAGGCTCTGAGGCTGAAGACTTTCTGGCTGATAATTCCTTAATCCACCTGCCATCCTCTTCAGGGATTTCCAGCAAGGAGGTGATGCAGGGCTGTAGAGCTTGTTCTGCGTTTAACAGTCAGAAAGGGGCACCTGAAGGAAGAAATTACCTCCTCTGCCCCAGGCCCCTGGAAGGAGCAAGGTGAACAGGAAGGTGGGCTCTGGCCACTAGGGTTCAACTTTGAGTGTTTCCCGATTTCTGTCTCTGCCTCTGGAACACCCTTGGAGTAAGGCCTAGGCATTTCTCAGAAAGGTTGGGATGGGGTCGGGTAGGGATGGGAGAGGGTTATTTAGGCCCTGGCTACACTGGCCGGGATGCCTTCTGAGTCCCTCCCCCATGCCAGGTGATGTGCTAGGGACCTTAAACACTCACCTAACAACCCTGCAAGGTACCCATTGTTACCCCCATTTCAGACATACAGAAACTGAGGCTAGGAGAGACTAGATTATTTGACAGCATTATGCAGTCGGAAGGTTGCAGAACAGGATTCAAAGTCAGGTCTATCCAGCTCCAGAACTTGTGTTCTTTCTACCCAACCTTGCCCAGAATGAAACTTCCAGCAAGCCTTGTTTCTCTCCCATCCTTCTGGCTGCAGGCTCTCTGAACTCCTTCCATCTCTAACAGGGCATCACCAGTGGGCTCCATTCCCCAGGAGCTGCCTGCTCAGGGACCCCCAGATTTGCCCCTTCTTTCTCTGCTGCAGGAAAACAAGAGCTTCCCCAAGAGTATCTTTTTAGTGTTCTGTTGCATTCTTTTGTTGTACACTTAACCGCATAGAAAGTCAACCCCCAATGCTGAAAATTCCAACTTGTCGCATTCCTTGAGTCGGCGTCTACCCCTGCATGTCTGTGCTCAGCTTGAGCATATGGTCTGCTTCTACCTTCAGCCTCTAGACCACGCGCCCAACCCCTGGTGTCACAGAGCTCCTTCCTGATCATTCTGCAAGTGGTCACAGCACTGTTTGCTTGGCCACTTCATGTTGTTGGCATCTGGGCAAGGCGCAGCAGTGTTTTTCCAGGGACACTCACTTTTTATTTTTCCTTTGAGAAAGTCGGGTGACTCCATAAGTAGGAAGAGACCCCTGCCCATTCCCGTCCCCTCACATCTGCGGTCGACCTGGGGCGCTGAGGCTATAAGGGGAAGAAGACAATTTAGGTTGTGTGTAGATTGAAAATGACTATTGTTATTCATTGCTGGTACAATAAAGCATTTCACTTCCTCCACCAAACCGTGGAATCTGTCACCCTGGGTTAAAGTTTCCTAGGAGAGCAGTGAGCTGCCTGCCACGGGATGTCCTGTGCCCAGTACAGCACCTGGCACAAAGCAGAGACTCAAATAATAAAGGGGGCAGAGGGAGAGGGAGCAGATGCTATTAAGCACAGAGGTCCCGGTGCACCTCCAAATGTGGGAACACCGAGGGCACTTGTATTATCCTCGGTATTGCTCCTCCATTCCCATCAAATGCCCTGAAATCACACTGTGCCTTCTGCCAGTTTCTTCCATTGGAGCAAGTCCATCAATCCTGCCAGTATGCAGGGATGTTTATGGTGCCCTTCATTTATTTTTTTATTTTTTGGCCACACCTTGCAGCATGTGGGATCTTAGTTCCCCGACCAGGGATCGAACTTGCGCCCCCTGCAGTGGAAGCACAGAGTCTTAACCACTGGACCACCAGGGAAGGCCTATGGTGCCCTTCATGGTGTCACAGACGTCTCACCAATCCCTAGTGGCCTGCTGCTCTTTACTTGTTTCCTTGAAGGTGCTCTTGAGACTCCACAAAGTGTGTGTTTTCTCATCCAGCACCATATTCTTTTCTGTCTCTTTATTTATTTTATTTATTTATTTTTGGCTGCATTGGGTCTTCGTTGCTGTGCACGGGCTTTCTCTAGTTGCAGTGAGCAGGAGCTACTCTTTGTTGCGGTGCACGGGCTTCTCATCGCAGTGGCTTCTCTTGTTGCGGAGCACGGGCTCTAGGCGCGCAGGCTTCAGTAGTTGCGGCACACGGGCTCAGTAGTTGTGGCTCACGGGCTCTAGAGCACAGGCTCAGTAGTTGTGGCACACAGGCTTAGTTGCTCCACGGCATGTGGGATCTTCCCGGATCAAGGCTCGAACCCGCGTCCCCTGCATTGGCAGGCGGCTTCTCAACCTCTGTGCCACCAGGGAAGCCCCCTTTCCTTGTCTCTTAAGGCATGTCCTGCACTACTTTGCACACCTTCAGTCAGACATTATGAGCCAAAACCTTTGGCTAGAACACAACATGAGTAGGAGAGTGGGAGAGGCCCCAGCAGAGTAAATAACCCAGTAATGGAACAGAGAACAGGCCCAGCCAGGAAGTGGCCAGGACAGAAGCATGCTCGGTGCATTCCCTCCTGCAGCCTGAGAGCAGAGTTTAGCAGCACTGAGAGCCTGGTAACAGTGGGCACTTCCTCCTGAAACCCAGGTGGCTCCAGCTGAAGCTGAGAAGAGCAATCAGCCCACTGCTATTTCTGAAGGCGCCCAGTGTGGTTACTCGGTGAGCTGTAATTAAGCTTATCTATAATTTGATAAGTGGGAGCAGCCTCACATTTTATAGAGTAATTAAGTCTCACTGAGAGAGCAGCACAGGAGTTTCTGGGCCCCAGCATCCCTGGAGGTTGGTCCCCATTCACACTCTCTCCCCTCTAACGCATGCCCATGGATGCTGAGGCCAGGATGGTCCTCAGCCACAGCCCTGGAAATACCTCCTGGCCCTGCTCTCTCCACCTCAGGCCCTCCATCAGTGCCCAGGCCACTGGCAGATCCAGACACAATGGATACACCTGCAGTGAGATGCAGGAAAGGCTCAGCCTCCCTTTCCCCGTTGTTCTCTGCAAAACTGTGGGCTGGAAGAAAGTTGAGTTTAATGCTCCCCACCCATCACTCCTTCACAGGCTACATGGCCAGCCTCTGACTGACTGGTCCAACCCAGCTCCAGGGCCCTGATGGAGAGACTGAGGCAGCCTGGGGGTAAAGGAAGGGGCCCTAGGGATGGAGGCCAGGCCTGGATTTCTGTCTTGGCTCTCCCACTT
This sequence comes from Balaenoptera ricei, assembly GCF_028023285.1. Classification (NCBI taxonomy): domain Eukaryota; kingdom Metazoa; phylum Chordata; class Mammalia; order Artiodactyla; family Balaenopteridae; genus Balaenoptera; species Balaenoptera ricei. The sequence goes on along the minus strand of NC_082642.1, from coordinate 88,447,388 downwards.
CCTGGCTCTGTGATCTTGGGCAAATGACTCCACTTCCCTGAGGCTCAGTTTCCTTATCTGTAAAGTGGGAACAGTAGCCCTGCCTAACTCATAAGCCATTTATGAGGATCAGATGAGAGATGATTTGGGAGCACACTTACTTGTGAGGGGGCACATGTGTGTAAGAAATTGTCAGCATCTCTACAAATGTATTATACCCTGTCTCAAAGTTCTTGCTGCTTGAGGGGACTTAGGTGACCATTCAGCCTGATGTGTGTCATCAAGAATGAGAGATGGGATAATCACAGCTGAAACCTTCTGTTCAGACAGTGAGGGGTATGGAAACCTTGTCAAATGAGGGACCTTGGCTCCTGAACCTGACTTGGCCATTTCCAACCTAGTGTTCTGTGCAGTTCTGGGTCATAGCCAAGTGTCAAAGGACTTAAGTCAGAGGTGGTAGATTTCAGCTCAGTCTTTGGGTAAATTTTCCCTAACCAAGGAAATGCCATCTTAGGAAGTAAGGAGATCCTTGTCACTGGAGGGTTTCAAAGCCTGGCCAGCTGCCTGGAGTTTGGGAGTCATGCTTGAGGATGGCTGAGTCCCTTTTCCTTCTCTGAGGTTCCAGGAGTCCTGGCAGCCCTCCCAGCCCTAATCCCAGGCCCTGGGCCCTGGGCCCTGACCAGTATGTGCTCACCCTATACCTCTGAAGCCACAAACCTCACAAACCACCTTCCTTGGTACCTACACACACCAGGACGGCCTTAGATGCTCTGGGTTTGCTTGTTTTCTTGTTTGTTCTACATCGGAGCACTGGGTCCCCAGAGTCCTCCTTGTTCCACCTCCGTATCTGAGGATCCTCAAGCCTTGTGCTCAGACGACCCTCGAGCTCTCTGAGGGCAGCTCCAGAATCTGTTCCTGTCCAAGGTTTAGGTGTTGGTGTTCTTAGAGCATGCCCTCAGAAACGCCCAGGATGGGGCGGTGTGAGCCCAGGCCAGGCAGATTTCCTCCTGGAGGGTCGCTGATGGGCTCCTCCGGCACATCCCCTCCCAGGGAGCAGGGCCCAGAGCCTGGGGGAGGGAAGAAGGAGATGGGGGAGGGAAGGAGGAGATGGCTTATGGGGCAGCGCTCTGTGGTTGTACTATGCGTATGCCTACGGATCTTTCTCACTGTTACATAATTGAGGTATTTTTTTCCCCTCCTTATTTTAGATCCGGGTGCCATCTGCCCAGCTTTTCATGCATCACTAGCTCCGGGCTGGAGGTTAGATCTGACTTGGTCACCAGGTTCTATCCCTCTCTTGGTGAGAGACTTGGGGTAGTTTGCTTCCTCATGTGTAAAATGAGGTAATAACCCCACCCCGCCTACCTCCCAAGGCCGCTGTGAGAATCAGAGGAGAGGAGGGGCGGGGCTGGCTGTGGACTGGGCCCAGCACTGCACAGTGTGCCTGCTTGCTCTCTGGCAGCCAGGGCCCGGTGCTACCTAAGCCGAGAGAGCCTCTGCTTGCTCATGTCTGCACCTGCACCAGAAAGACTTGGTGCAGCTTTGCAGAGCCAGTTCCCGCTTGAAATACAGGAAATGAGCAGGCCTCCCAAGTGGGGAGTCTGGCAGAGCCCACCACCCTGGGCAGCGGAGGCACTCGGAGCAGCTCATGGCAGGGAGGGCCAGGCCGGCTTGTCACCTGCTTGCACAGCCCTTGGCCCCGGGTGGAATGTAAAGCGCAGCATGTGTTCTGTAACAAGGCGCCGTCAGGAGCATCTTGCAAAAAGCTCTCATCCAGCCTCCAGCCATCAAGGGAGGGGCAGTGCGGGCTGAAGGCACCCGTCCGTGGGTCCCCACAGACAGAGATACCACTGGGCAAAGTCCCAGGTGCAAGCCGAGTCCAGCCCACACCCCCCCCCCCCCTGCCCGCAGTGCCAGGCTTTGTCTGCACGCTGCCCCTCCTCTTGCCTGAGGCCTCGCCGGAGGCCCTGGAACCAGAGCCACTTACTCAAGATTACACCACGGGGTGGCAGAGTGGGATTGGGGTGTAGGACTCTCCCCCCATCTCAGAGGCCTTGAGGAGGATCCACTGGTACAGTGAACGCCTGGTTCCTGGCCCAGGGCCCTGTGCGGGTGCCTGTTCACTAGCGCCCTGCCCTGCATAGCTGACCGGTACCTGCTGCTTGGGAGATGGGGTTATACTCCAAGGGGCCCAGGCCCAGAGCTGCAGGCCTGAATAGACAACAGGAGATGGGTCCTAAGGCCTCACTGACTGAGCGAATCCTTCCAAGGGGAGGGTGCTGGAGACAAGGCTCCCACCCAAGGCGGTGCTGGTGGACACAGTTAGTCCCCAGCAGCCCCAGACAGTGGGCGCAGGTGGCAGCCTCCCCTCACCCCCACAAGCAGGGGCAGCTCTGCTGACAGGCAGTGAGGGTCTAGGTACCAGGCGACCCTGACCCATCCACCTGGTTCCCAGGGCTCCTGGGGCCACAGAGTGAGGTGATGGTGAACAGCACCACTCAGGAGACTTTCGTGCTGGCCCTGGATCTGCTCAGACCCCCTGTGATGCTGGGTGAGTCACTTCCCCCCTCTGGGTCTCAGTTACGTCATTTATAAAAGTGGAACAACCACCTCTATTCTGCCCACCTCAGCTGTCTCTTGTAAGGATCAAAACGAGACCTGCCCCCAAGGAGGCTCTCAGCTGCCAAAAGGTGAATAGTAATTGTGAGGTTTTCATTAGCATTGAGATGATCTGGAGGGAAGTTGCTCTGGGCTTTCCAATCACTGGGATAAAAATTAAAAATCAGGGCAGCCTGCAGGCCAGCCTAGCAGTTCTGACTTAATGCCTGATGGTCCCAGCAGACACAGATGCGTCTTCTCCAGTGTTCGGTTTACTGCTGATCCTGACGCAGAGCGTATGACCATCTCCCTTTCCTGCCAGTTCCCAGGCATCCGTGCACACGAGTGACTTCAAGTTCTGCCTACATTTTCCTTTAATAAAATTAAGCATGGAAGCAAAATCTCCCAAGATATAAAAATGAGATTCTGAAAGGCAAGCCTTGTGGTTCAAAACGCTCTTCTTGTTATGTAAAGACAATGACCATCAAGGGTCCCTCCCTGGGCTCTGGAGGGTTTCAGTCTCCCTGCCCACCCTGTCCATCCACACAGGCCCTCTGGGCCTCACCGTGCAGATAGGGAGCTGGGCAGGGCATCCCTGCTTGATGACAGAGGGGATCAAGGCCCAAAAGGCAGGCTGAATTTTCTCGTTGTGAGACCCCCTCCTTCTTTGGCACTGCCTGAGCCCCGTGGCTGGTTCCAGCTCCCCAGGTTCTGCTTTCTCCTGGAACCAGGCTCCACGATTAAGCCAGGCAGCTACTAGAAGAGAAGGAAGAGTTGTTTCTAAAGGGGCCTTGTGTCTTTATGCCTGGACCACTTCCAAGGTGGGGAATCACCAACCCTTTGAGACCTCAGGCTTGGGTGGGAGCTCCCAAATCAGGAGCTGAGGCCACTCTGGCTGCAAAGGAGACAGGGCACCCTCTAGCGGCAGGCCTGGCCCTTCCAGGGCGAGGCGGAAGGGCTGGTACTCAGGAACCTGTCCCAAGGCCTACAGATACCTGGAGGAGGGTGTTGCCTGGTTTGGGTCCAAACATGCAGGGTCTGGGCAACTGCAGGGACACTGGCCTTCAAACCCAAACCCAAGGGCTTCCCTGGTGGCGCAGTGGTTAAGAATCTGCCTGCCAATGCAGGGGACATGGGTTCAAGCCCTGGTCCGGGAAGATCCCACATGCCGTGGAGCAACTAAGCCCGTGCGCCACAACTACTGAAGCCTGCACGCCTAGAGCCCATGCTCCACAACAAGAGAAGCCACCACAATGAGAAGCCCGCGCACGGCAATGAACAGTAGCCCCCGCTCACTGCAACTAGAGAAAGCCTGCGAGCAGCAACGAAGACCCAACGCAGCCAAAAATTAAAACAAGTAAAATAAATAAATTTATTAAAAAAAAACAAAAACCCAAACCCAAGAAGTGATAAAACAGACTCTGCTGATCAGTGACCTGGTTTAATTAAAAATAAGTCCATAGCAGGAAGGTGAGCCATCAATGAAGGCCACCCTGGGCACCATAGAACAGGTGTGTGTGTGTGTGTGTGTGTGTGTGTGTGTGTGTGTGTGTGTATAAGCACCAGGTGAGACAGACAGGGAACTTGGACCCACCCCTGGGGGAGGAGAGGCCACACGGCTCCTGCCAAGAATGTCCCATCAACATGGGTCCCACCCCAGGCAAGACCAAGCGGACCCAAACCAGAAACAAATTACCTCTTAACCAATGAGCACCTCCACACAAGTTTGTCCTAAGATAAGCTGGAGAAACCTCAAATGGAAATCTCCAGAACGTTGCCACCCCCTCCACTCAGCTCTGAATCACTGGCTGCAAGCTGCACACAGCAGCACCAAGGACATGCAAAGAGGTGCATGGTGGGCACATGGTATATATGGCCCAGGTGAGGGTACGGAGCTCATCACAGGATCCTCAGGTAACTGGATCCAGAGCAGCCCCGGAACATAAAATGTGAAATGTTTCTACAGCAGTGGCAGGAACGCACGACTTGGACCTTTATATTTTATATAAAGCAATATAAGCAAAATTGATTTATAAGCAATAAAAGGGTAATTCATGTATCCTCTTTGAGCCAAAAATGCTTCATGTACAAAAGAAAAAAAAAACTGCCCTTTTTACTCATGAGGCTGGTTTAAGGATCAAATGAGATAAATTTTTTTTTTTTTTGATGTGGACCATTTCTTTAAAGTCTTTACTAAATTTGTTACAATATTGCTTCTGATGTTTTGGTTTCTTGGCCCCGAGGCATGTGGGATCTTAGCTGACCAGGGATTGAACCTGCACCTCCTGAATTGGAAGGCGAAGTCTTAACCACTGGACTGCCAGGGAAGTCCTGAGATAAATTTTTTGAACTGATGCTTTGGCTTTAAAATATAAAGGATTTGGATTCTATTTTATAATAAATCTGTTTTTAATATAAAGATGTCTACCTAAAATCGTTGTATAAAATCAATTCCAGAAGGACAGATTCACCATGTTTGCCCTGAGGTTTATGGGCCCTGCCCACCACTCTGCACCCCAGTTGAGAAGGCCAGAGCCATTCACTGGGCACACGAGTTGAGCTGGGCTGCCTGCTCTGGTTAATGCTCAGACTGGTAGTGGGTCCTCCTGGGATTGGGATAATCCACAAGTGGGTAATCAAGAGGTAATGATACAAGCCCCTCCCCCTCCCTCCCTCCGTCCTCTTCCCTACCCCCCAGGGCTCCCCAACAGAGGCCAGTGCGAAACTCCTCAGTGTATGTAGATCCTGTCGGAGATCGCTCCGGGCAAGTGGGTCGTGATCCGCATTCGCACCCAACAGTAGTGGTTCATGGGGTGGTAGCGAGTGTAGGGGGTAGCCGGAGGTCAGGGTGTGGGTGACAGCGCGGATGACGGGGGACGTGTCCGTGGAGCCGCTGTTGCAGTAGGTCTCCATCTTCGCGACCCTCTCGTCAAAGTACTTCCTGCCGTAGTCCTTGCGCACCCCCTCAGGCAGCTCATCCCACATCTTATTGGCGATGGCCTGGATGCGCTCAGCGCCGTAGAGGCTGGTGGTGGCGTTGAAGTTGCCGGGTTCCACCACGCCGACCTTCCCTCCCAGTGGGTGCACCTCGTAGCGCAGGCAGTCAGAGAAAGCCTCCACCCCAAACCTGGTGATGCAGTACGGGGGGCCGGCCGCGTGGGCCATGCGGCCCAGCCTGCTGCTGACGCTGACCGCGCAGCCTGCGGAGGAAGGCAGCAAAGTCCTGCTCACAGAACAATACCTGCAGAGGGTCTGGGGCCTGGCACGTTTCTGGAGGTCTGGCCAGAACCCGGCCTCCTGGCCCCTGGCAGCTATTTTGCGGCCCGTCAGGCTGGGGCTCCGCCTTCTGAACCAGCCAGGGTCAGGGCGCCCCCTCGTTTATAATGAAGGCCAGCTCAGGCCCACACATCAGCATCAGCATCTCTGCTATTTCCTGGGTAGCTGGCTGTTCCCAAGCAGGACAGGGGAGGAGGAAAGAGTGGAAAGCAGGCCTACACAGCGGGAGGGCACAGTAAAATGAGCAACACACAACAAGCTCTGTCTCGCCTGCCATGTTCTCCTATTGCCAATAACCCCAAATTGTTATCACCTGGTCGGGCTCTGTCACCAAGCAGGCAGGGGCAGGGCTCTGAACCTGACTTCAGATCTAAGACATGTGGACAGAGTCTCAGGCACTGGGAGAGAGTGGGGAGCTGGAGAAGCTCTCCCATAGGCCCAGCCTGGGGGTGCTAGGAGCTGACCACAGCCTCTGCCAGCCGTGGGGCAGTGGATGGAGGAGGAGCCATCCAGCCTGCCCAGTAAGCCCAGGCAGACTTGAGACCCACTCGCCCTGGGTGTGCACCCAGGAAGTTAAGGCACAGCCCCACCTGGGCACTGTGAGGAGACACCTTTCAGAAACCTCTATGTTGGAAGTTGCTGAAGGATTGGGGTTTTCTTCCAAAACCCTACAGCTGCTCTCTGGGTTCCTCCCGTCATCGCTGGGACGCTGGGATGGAGGGTATGGATCTTCCCCTTTTTGCCGTAACTGTTTGCTACTATAGGGAGAAAATTTGAGTCAGGGACTTCTTAGGTGGTTTGCTTACATTTGGCTACCTAACGTGGTTTGGGCGTTTGTTTTGGCAATTTCTAATCTTGATTATTACTATTATTATTTTCACCTACTACCACAATTGTCTCCTTGTTTAACTATGGCATAGTAACCCATAGAATGGATATACCAACATTTACTTAACCACACCCCTCTCCATACCTGATGTGTACACACAGCTCTGTGCACAAAGGGGGTTATTTGTCTAGATTAGGTTCCCAGACTGGGATTACAACTGTAATCTTTTAGCCTTTGGTGCAGACTGCTGACCTCTTACCTGATCTACTTTCTGAAAATCACACATCTCTTTCTGCCCCCCGGTCCAGTGCATCCCCGCTGGCCACCATCCACGGCCCCGTGTGGCCCCTGGGGGTCATGCAGTCAGCCAGTGAGGGCAGTGGATGTTGAGTCTGCTGAGACCTATTTCCATTCTGAGCAAAGATGAAAAGGTAGAGCAGGCCCAGGGGGCAGGAAGAAGGTCCCTTTCCAACTCACCTGTGGCCCTCTGGATGAGGGGGAGAAAGGATTTTGTCCCCCGCACTGTGCCCCAGAGGTTTACTTCCGCCACCTCCTTGTAGGTAGGTCTCCATGCTGGTGAACTCCACATCCCCCGAACATTGAGATGCCCGCATTGTTAACCAGGCCCTACAAGCCTGGACAGGAGGGGACAGAACCGCACTCATCACGGGGCTCAGCCTCCGATATCACCCATCAGCCTGCAGGCCATTCCCCTCCTCACTTTCATTCCTTTTCCCCATAACTTGCCAGCTTCTTGTCCAAGGCTCTCGGGACACGTTCTAGAGTCACCCAGGAATGACAGGAGATGGTGAGGCCTAAGCTGCTGGCTGTGACCCTCCCTTCAGTCTCGTGTCCAATTCTCATCTCACTTTTGCCTGCAGCGACTCTCTGACCCATCATGACCCAGACCTCCCCCAGCCTGGAGCCCCACCTCACCTCACTCATTTCTACCCTATTCCCTCCAGTCTCATCCCGCTCCCTGCACCTGGGCACCTGTTTATTCATTCCTGCCTCTGAGCCTTCGCTTGTATTCTCCCTCTTGCCAGAAACCAGGGGAACCTCAGGAGTCTTCCAGGCCAAGCCCTCTCTGGAGGACCAGAGAGGGGACGCAGCATCCAAGGTCACACAGCAAGTTAGAGGCTCAGCCAAGCCTTGATGTCGGGTGGGGGCCCCAGTCCAGCTCCACTCCAAGACCCTCCTAACCACTACTCCATCCTCTGTGAACCATGCACTATTGGCTGGGTGTCATGTGGTGAGCCCCTGGCACCTGGTAAGCTGTTCATCAATATGAACAGTGGACACACCTGGTCTTTACAGGTAGCAAACACCCCTCAGCTTTGTGTGGTGGTCCCACGGGGCTTAGTACAAGGTCAGAGCAAACATACTCTCTCTGAGTGTACTTGGGTTGACTGTTTCCTGCAAGGCCAGCTAAGGGCCACATAAGTAGACTCAGAGAACTGGGTGCTAGAAGGATCACTGGAGTCCGTTTAGCCTGACTACTTCTCTCACAGCTAGGGAAACAGAGGACCCAAGGGGGAAGCCTGACTCCGGTGTGACCAGTGAGGCTGAGGCAGAGGCAGAGCTGAACCGGGGGACGGGGCAATGAGGAGGCAGCCTTGTGCTGCAGGGCCCCCTCTGAGCTGTCTTTTGGGTGCAAGGACTGGATGTGCTGGGGCCTCAGGACGGCGGGACACTGCCTCTTCTTTGTGGAATCCCTCAGGATTTAGTCTCCTGTGGCCATGAAAGTGCCCCTTGCCAAGGCGTAGCCTCAGGGCAGAGCTGCCTCCTGGGGGCCTGACCCCTGCCTGTGGGAACTCTGGCCCTGCTTCACCCCTAGTTAATCATGGAAATGAGTTTGTGTAAATGACAAAGTAATTGGTCTCTAGCTGCTTTCCTTCATGTTACCCAAATTAAAGCTTCGTCAACTGACCTCTGGTGACTTCTCCTTCAATTATGGAGAATTAAGGTCATTTATTAGAGGAAGGAAATTGCCGCTTAACAAAGTGCTCATGACACGCTCACCCCCACTCCCCATGGTGGCCAAGCCGAAGCCTCCCCCCGCTCAACTCTCACGGGTGACCTCACAAAGCCACTCCCCGCCCTCCTCCTGCCCGCAGACTTTCCCCTGGAAGTCTTTGCCCCACTCCTCTCACCACTGTCAAGGCTGCCACTTCACCCTCCACTTTCCACACCGTCAGCCATCCATACTCCTCTCTTATGCAACTTCCACTCCTCCCTTGCCCCTGGCTCCCTCCCTCCAACGTTGTACACAGCAGATGCTCAATAAATGTTTGTCAGGTGAATGACTGTCTGTAAATACCATGTCCCCATATCCTAAAGAACTTTTTCTTAATCATCCTACCCCCTCACACCACCGTCTTGCTCTCCTTCCCTCCATGGCCAGGCTTCTGAGAACACAAGCTACACTCTCCAGTTTCCCATTTCCCTGCCATTCTGGGTCCCAGTCCCATGCAGCTCCAGGGTGTCCAGGGCGGCCCATGCTAAGGACGCCTCCCTCATCCCTCACCCCCACCATCTTCACTGGCCTCAGCCTCTCCCCCTGCACCTGTGTAAGCACCACTTAGGGATCCTGACCCTCACTCCTCCCTTTGCATTAATGATACCCAAGCATCTCCTCCATCTTCCCTGACCCCTTTCTTCCACCTGTCCCCCAATGTCCTGTCCTAGTGCACCTCCCCTCAAATGACACTCAATGCTTAGGCAGCCTCATCTTCTTTATGTTCATGGAAATTTCCAGCTGCTTTGTGTTTGATTCATATGGCACAGTATCACACAACATAAAGTACATACAGTCCTTTTATCCAGCTAAAAATTAATGACATCTGACACCGATAACGAAAAAAGTTTAACTGAACTTGACCTGTGGAAGCACACTATTCCTGGATCACAGCTCTGACGACATGATAAGTAGCAACAGTCTGTGGGTGCAGGAGCTCGCTGGAGTCCTCAGCCAGCATTCTGAATAAACTCATGATGTTCCTGCTGGTCTGGGTGACAGCTGTTTTCCTGCAACAGCCCCATCGCCACCTCCGAGTAACTGTTCCAATGTACCCCTGGGGAGTCATGGCTCTCTCCCAACCCCACCTCCTCCTCCCGACCATCACTTTTACCTGAATGTCCCACAGGTCCCCAACTCATCCTAACCAACCAACACACCAAGTGCCCAGTGGCCCAAGCCTGCTCCGCTTCCTTGCTAATAGTTTCACTGTCATCTTCAACTCCTCCAGCCCCTTCATTTCTTCCCCATCTAATGAGTCTACAGTACTATTAATATTACTGAGAAAGATCAAAAGGACAGCTGCCAGGCCCTGAACTAAGCACTTTGCATCCATTCATTCACCTGATCCTCACAACCAACCTATAAAAAAGTACGATAGATACTAAATTGTTCCATATCTGGATGAGGCAACTGAGGCTCAGAGAGGTTAAGCACCTTGCTCAGTGTCACCCAGCTAACCAGTGGACAGGAGGGCATTAGGACCCAGGTCTGTGTGAGGACACAGCCCTTGCACTTAACCCTGTGCTGCTGTTGCCTTCCTTTGCTGCGTCATTAGAATCGGTGCCTTCTTTCCTGTGTCTACAGCATTAGTTTGGGTCCTTGTTGCCTCCCTCCTACGTTGTTGGAGAAGCCCTCTCAGGTCTCCCTGTCACAGTCTCTTTCCTGCTCCTCCATCCTGATCTGACCCCCTCCGGCAGACTCTCCTCCTCGGTCAACCACTTCCTGCTCCTATGCTTCCCTTCCGGAGTGGGGCGTGCGAGGCCTCCTTTCCCATGCTTCTCACCCACTCCCCACCAAGGACTCTGCCCTCTCTGAGCCTGAACAGCCTGCCACTCCTCTGACATCACGGCCCCTCCTGCCTCCGCTGCTTCCTGGCTCTGCTCAGCTCCCCTGCCCCTCACCCTGAGAGCAGCTTTAGTTGAAATACCCCTGCCGTGGTCAGATTGACATGTGAGCCTCACAGATGGACAAGCTGAGACCCTCACAGGTGAGGGGACAAGCCCAAGATCACACTTCTAGTAAGAGGCTAAGCCCAGAGTAACTCCAGTCTTCTCACTCCCAGACCAAGAGTGCTCCAGATGTAGGGTCTTCCCTGTCCATGGCATAATGTCTCCAGTGCTATAACTGTTCCTCATAGTTCCCACCGTGAAGCCACTGACTTCCACTTGGCTGGTGCCCAGCTACAAACTTCTCCTCCCAGCTCATACCCTTTCGGGTGCTCAGCACACTACCAAGTATACAGTAGGCACTCAATAAATGTTTACTCAATGCAAGATAAGGGATGGTTTCAAGATCAGGCCAGGCCCACAGCCTGCTGGTTGGTCTACTCACTTGGCCTTTCCCTGCAGTGGGGAGGAGAGGGCTGGTTACAGGCTCTGGATGTCCAGTCCCTCAGAGCCCTGCTGGGGAGCAAAGGGGCTCATGGCAGATGGCTCACCAGCGCTAATCTGACAATCCCCTTCATCTCACCACCACGGCTGGCTCCCCTGGCTTTGGCAGCAACTGTTCCACAGAGCCAGGGTGAAAGGCATCAAACTCGCCATCAAAATGTGCCCTCCATGGTGGTGGCAATGGGGGTGGGGAGAATGCACTTGTCTCCCTGAAGGTTCCTGCTGGGGTCGATGGGTGGAGTATGAGTCAGAGCGGCCACCAGTTTAGGAAAGGCATCTGGTCTGAAAACTCAGGGAGGGCACCACCTGGAGGTCAAAGACAGTATTGCCTCAGAAGGCGGGAATTTGCACTGTTTTACCAGGAAAAAGACAGTTGGTGGGGGCGGGCAGGAAGGGAGAGAAAGAGGGAGAGAGAGACATGTGCAACCACGTATCTGACAGATTTATTTTCTTTTTCAGACCTAAAAATCTTCACATCTTTCTTCCAAAAAATGCAGTATTGGTTAAGTAAGGTCATGGTGAGTGGTTTAATAACCCTTCCTGAAATGCATCGAGCGGAAAAAAGCAGCAGGGAAAGGTTTGTGTGTCAGGGTGGTGCTGGGGTTTGAGCCCAATCCAAGGGCAGGGGGTGAGTGCTCCCCCCTGCAACGCAGGGTCCTCCCCGCCTTGCCCAGTTAGGCTAACTGGCCAGACTAGTACAGGGAACGGAGGTGATTCTGCCCTGGTGGCAGAGGACAACAAGGACCAGGGTCTGTGTACTCAGGTGCATCCCTTAAGAGGTGCCCAGTTGTTCCAGCTACAGTTGGGAATAAGGGCATCGCCACCTGTCCTGACCTGCTCAGGTTAATGCAATAAGGAAATTGCTTTTTAAAAAACCTGTTATATGACAAAGCTCTATGCAAATTCAGGTATTATTAAACAGGAGAAAAGTGTCATTCACTCAGCAAACATTTCTTGGGCCTCTGTCATGTTCCAGCACTGTGCTAAGAACACAGACACAAAAATAAATAACTCAGCCTCTGTTCTCAAAGAGTCAAGTTTTAGGGAAGGAGGCAGATGGGTAAGTAAACAATACAGGGTGACTTTGCTGTATGAAAGCTTGTGGGAGGTGGGAGGCTGCACAGACGGTGGGGTGGGCAGGGAAGAGCCTCCAAAGGCAGTGCCAGCTGAGGACATTAACCAGAGGGGGCCTGGGGATGGGACACTTCAGGAGGAGGGGCACTACGGTCCTGCCGTAAGCCACTGCAGGCAGAGCAGAGGCAGAGGAAGTGGTGGGACATGAGGCTGGAGAGGTGGGCAGGGGTCTGCTTGGGGGCAGGGGTGAGCTGCTGGAGGATTTGAATAAACTAGACATCACTTATTGTTTACCCGCTTCACACTGTGCTAAGCATTTGACATGCATTATCTCATTAGTCCTCACGTCCTAAGCAGGTTGTATTACCATATTTCTTGTATTCTATGACACATATTTTTTTCACCATAGGGATGAGCTAGGATCAATGTGAAAATTAAACACTGTCAGTCATAATTTAATTGGTAGTGACTTTTCTCAGTGGTCTACAGAACAGTGATGCATCTTATGAGAGGAAAGGAGTAGCTGCCAGAGGATGAAGTGATGGAGAAATGCCCACTCTCAGCCGAGGGCTTGCCTGGGCTACATCTGGTACTGAAACAAACATCCCCAGTAAGGCCAGAGCGGGAAGCACGAGGATGGTCAGCATGCATCCGCGGTGGAAAGTTCTCTACAGGTTGGGCTGAGTGTCAGTGGTTTGAACCAGGAGGCCCCTAACCCCAGGTTCCCCAGGGAGCCTGCCCAGTGGCCCTGGAAGAAGCAGCACGGCGTGGCACCAGGAATGCCAGCCACATGCAGACTCACCTCTGCACAGAGCAGCCAGGTGTGAGGCTCAGTCCACGCTGAACCCCCCTGGTATGCCAGTCTTCCCAAACGACACGGTGTTCCAGCTATGGGGGAGCAGGCAAGCCTGGAGCTCCTGCTGCCGTCCCCACGGAGGGCTCCACCAGAGAAGAGCTCCCTGGACGCCATCTTCACGTCCAGAGGCTGGAGGGGCTGGTGCCCACAGACACCCCTCTTTCCCACAGACAGCACGTGGACATTAGGAAAACACATATCTTGTTTTAATTCAGTCTTCATATCGTGGTTCCTCCAATGCCCCTTGGGGTAGAGCCCGCGTGGCCTGAGAGTCTCCGAGGGATGCGGATGTCTACTCCCGATAGCGTGGATTCCAGCTGCTATCAAGAGCTGAGTGACGTTTCCTCCTCTGGACTTTGTTAACCCTGCTGCCATCTGGCAGCAGCTCCTCGGGCCCCACGCCAGACCTCTCCTGTGCCTCTAGCCAGCATCAAGTCAATGCCCCCGCAGTGCCCGGGGGAAGCCCCTCACTCTAGGCCAGGGTAGCGGCAGGAACGTAAGTCTGGCAGCTTGGCAGCTAAGAGCCTTCTCACAGAGGAAACTGGGGGTTAATCTCACGGCCCACAGCTTCAGGCTCAGCATTCAGGCCCCAGGAGAGAAACCCCACCCTCCTACCTTCTCCTGACGGACCTCCCAGGAGTCCTCATCTGCCTCTGAGCAGCGTGCATGTCTCGCTGTCAGTTTGCCTCCAGCTGTTCAAAGGAAACTTTTCCCAACCCCCCTCAGCCCGCAGCCCGCAGCCCGCAGCCTATGGCAGTCTGTCCCCCTCTGGATCCACCTGTCCCGGGGCCCAGGCTGCACTGCCCGGGCCACACTGCCTCTCTGGCTCCAGGGTTTCTGTCTTTGTCCATGTCTGTCTTGCTGCTCAGGGACAAGCATTCGGTCCTACTGTGTTGGTGCCTGTGTAACCGGTTTATTGATAAACCCACTTCTTTCACTATCCCTTTCAACTTCCTCTGTAAGCTATTTTACCACCCCTGGATGAAATTTCAGGCAAGTCTTGTAGCTTTTCCACTCATTCTCAGATAACAGAGAACCTCTTTGTTTTGGCAGGGAGTCCAGTTCAGTCTACTAATCAAATAACTCCTGTCCAGTCTGGCTTGAATACCCAAACTCTCAAACTTATATCCAGTTTAGATATCCAGTTTGGATCTAGAGACTGTCATACAGAGTGAAGTAAGTCAGAAAGAGAAAAACAAATATCGTATATTAACCCATATATGTGGAACCTAGAAGAATGGTACAGATGAACCAGTTAGCAGGGTGGAAATAGAGACACAGATGTAGAGAACAAACGTATGGACACCAAGGGGGGAAAGTGGCGGGGGGGTGGGGGTGGTGGTGTGATGAATTGGGAGATTGGGATTGACATGTATACACTGATATGTATAAAATGGATGACTAATAAGAACCTGCTGTATAAAAAAATAAATAAAATAAAATAAAATTCAAAAAAACACAACAACTTACATCCAGTTTAGAGCCTGCCCTGACCCAGGCCTGGCAGGGCTGTGGGAAGTGGGAGTGGGGTGCCAGGTAGCAGGGCTGGAGGCTGGCCTTCTCACTACTTTCTAGTTCGTCCTCCTCTCCTATTCCTTAATCTCTGACCCTTCCAGGGCTGGATGCAGGGGTTGGCTAATGAAAGGGCAAGATGTAGTCTTCTGAGGGTGGTGCCATTGTTGTCTGCTCTTGGAGCCCTGGGACGGCAGATACACAAGAGCTGGTCTTCCCTTCTTGGGACACTTTTGTGGTTTCCGCAGAGATCTTTCCACTGGACCATTCCCTCCTCTATCTGGGCATCTCCTCCCTCAGCCTGGGCTTCAGTGGGACACCCTTCTGGCTGAGTCACACACCCTCCTAGAAGTCTCACTGCACAGGTGCCCTTAAGATGACTCCAGGCAGCTCTCCCATTGTCCATATCAAGTCCAGGCGGCAGTGTCCTGCCTGGGTAGAAGGACAGCCCTCTCTCTAGGGGCTCTCTTTGCTCTGCTTCCAGATGAGCCACTCCACCCTCATTTGGGGGCTTTTAGACTTCTTTTGGTAAACACTAACACACCATTTTGTGACCTCCAAACTCCAAGGCACAAAATGTAAGTTCTCCAAGTAAGTTCTCTTGAAGCCCACCTCATTTTAGTTGAGACCAGAAGGAAAATAGCACAGCACCCTAACTACCCTTTCCAACCTTTCAACCTCTTCTACCTCAATTTATTACAACATCAAGGCAGGTCATGGGCTAATCCCAGCAGAAAGGCTTCACAGTCTCTCAGCATTTATCGTTAGGCGGTCTAGCACCTCAAGGCAGAATGCGAGGACACTCAGCACATATTATATGTGAGCGTCTACCACATGTATTAGAAACATGGTGACAAGAGGAACAAGTCTGGGATGTTGTAATATTACAGGATGAGCCAAAGGAGGAGCCAGCAAAGGAGACGGAGAAAAACCAAGAGTGCAGGTGTCCACAAAGTCAAGAAACAAAGTGTGACAAGCGGGAGTGATTTATTTGGTCAAAGCTGCTGACAGGTTGCGTATGATAATGGTCTGAGAAGTAGCCAATGGATCTGACAAAATAGGGGCTTACTGGCATCCTTGATAAAAGCCATATCAGAGGCATTCAGAGCCCCTCCTGGTCTGGTCCTGCCTTCCTTTCTCAGCTTCCTCTTCCTCCACAAAGGGCACTAGGCTTCAGCTACCTCAAAGTACCAGTGGTGTCTGGATATGCCACCTCCGCCCATCACGGGGAATTCCTGTTCGTCCTTCCAGATGGTGATGAAATGCCATCTTGGCCCACCAAGCCTTGCCTGCGCTCCCAGAGAGGCAATCTGTTCCTCCTCCGACACAAATCTTCCCACTACCACCCCCCATGCTCATTCACACTACGCCCCTCTCACTTACTGGGCTTCAGCCACAGAGGTCTCCTGCTGTTTCTCTAGCCCCCCAGGCACACGCCCTCCTTGGGGGTTTTGGCTTGGCCGTCCCCTTTTCCCACACGCATCTGCAAGACTTGCTCCCTCACTTCTCAGTGAAGTCCTTCTTCCCTCTTTAAAACTGGGCACCCCTTCCACCACATTCACCCTCCATCTTCTTTTCCTGCTTATTTTCCTCCATAGTTTTATCATCCCACAGAGAAGCAATTTACTTATTTACCGTATTCCTTGTCTATCTCCTCCCCCCACGTAAACTCCACAGGGCAAGAACCTGTCACTGAATTGGTACATGCTGTAGCTCCAACAGAGAATGTTGTTGGATCATAGCAGGTGCTCAATAAACATCTTTTGGTGAATAAACAAATAAACAGAGTGGTAGGAGCAAAAGCCCCATCTAACTAGGTTGGGGGAAAAAATGGAAAGTAAATGAAAATATCTAGTACAAGAAACCCTCTCGGGGTGCTTTTCTATAAAGGTAAGCAGAGAAATGGGGTGGTAGCACACACAGGAAGTGGAGTTGTGTCGTGGTGTGTGTGTGTGCACACGCATGTACATGTGCCAAAATGATCTGGTAGAGAGTGAGGGGTTAATGATGTGGGAGGGTGGAGACACCTATCTGGTGGAGCCAAGTCCTTGAGTTGGCCTGAGGCACTGAGATCTGAAGCACAAGAGGAGGGGTAACTAAATAAGAGCAGACAGAGTGTTTGGCAGATGTAGCCAGACTCTATCATGTGGCTTAACATCTCAGAACCAGCTTGGAAGACTAATCTCCCATTTTCAACTCCTGCAGCACTTTATCCATAGTCCCTAATGGCTCTGACCATTTTCTGGTTTGCGTAACTAATTCAGACCTCTAGTGACTTCTGCCCCCTCTAGCTCTTAACCAGAACAGACAGACCATGACACCGTAATAGTCAAGAGGTAGACACCACCAGACATAACCTGGCAGTGACCTTGCCTGGTATTCTCCTCAAAGTACGTGTCACTAACTCATAAAATCACCACTGCAGGAGTGGAAAGACCTAAGATCACCCAGTCGGACCCTCTCATTATAAGTAAGAGCAGACTGGGGCTCGGGGAGGGGAAGTGCTTGCCCAGTTCCCAGGTTAGTGGCTGATCTAAGACTAGCACCCAAGGCCCTGACTCCCTCTCGAAAGCTCCTCTGCAGCATTAAGTCCAGGTGTGCTCCCACCTTGTCCCTGGACAGGCCAGCACAATGGCACAGGTGCTGAATATATGAATGAGGAATTTTAAAGGCACAAAATGTTTTGAGGCGTCACGACTCCTGCCAGGACCTGTTAAGGCAGGTCCACATTATACAGAGAACCCAACCTTAAGCATGGCCACACCCATTTCCCCCCAAATCCCTTCACCATTAGAGGGAGTAGGCACTCGTATAGCTTTTGAGGGGAGCACTTTGGCAGATTTGAATAAATTCTAAAATCTGCACACCTTTCCACCTAGCACTTTCACATCTAGAAATTCTTCCTAAGAATTACTAATGAAAGATAGGTGCAAGACTATTCACTGTGGCTTTGTTTATAATAACAAAAGTAAGAAATACAGTGCACAGATGAATTGCAGTTACTTTGGGGCAAGAGACTGAAATGAAAAGACGTCACTTTTTTACACCACATACTTCTGTATTGTTTGAATCTATTAGGAATATGTACTACTTTCATAATGCAAAAGAAGTAAAAATTAAAAGGACAAATAAACTCTTCTCTGATCTAGAAATATGTTCAGACCATGACAATGTAAATTACTTTACTATTTGTACTTGTTTATATTATTGAATTTTTTACATTGAACAGATATTGTTTTATAGATATTAAACCTAGTAAAAAAAACAAAATTCCTTCCCAGGGTTCCTACTGCCTTCAAAATAAAGAAAAATGCCTCATCCACTGAGCAGAGACAGCAAGTTGTCCAGAATACCTATTCTTCCCTTCTTCTATAGCAGTAAAACCCCTGACTTAAAGCAGGGTACATATTGTTTCCTAATATCAATTACATTTCTTAGCATCCCTAGCACTCAGGAAGGCCAAGTGACTAAGCTCTGGCCAATAGAGTGACAGCACGGGTGCCAAATGTGCAACTTCTGGATCATGGCTTTAAAGAACAGTAAAAGAAGCACTCACAGTAAGAGAAATACAAAGTAAAACTATACTGAGATACATTTCTCACCTAACAGATTGGCAAAAATCAAAAGTTTGAAGCACACTCTGCTGGTGAAAGTATGAAGAAACAGGTATTCTCATACGTTACTGGTGGGAATATAAAATTACACAACCCCTATGATAGGAAACTGGGGGATATCTTTTAAAATGATGACTTATTTCCTTAACCCTTTGACCTAAGAGTAATCTCATTCCTAGGAATTTACCCTAAAGATAAACCTCCAAAAAATATGTGAAAAATACATACTCACAAGGTTATTCATTGTGGCATTATTTGTAATTGCAAAATATTGGAAAACAACCTAAATGCTCATGCGTATATAGGAAACCAGTGCAGTGAACTATGGTCCACCCACACAATGGAGTACTATGATGCTGTTTAAAAAAAGTGAGGAAGATCTCTGTGAATTCACATGGAGTGGTTTCCAAGATATATTGGTAAGTTTCTTAAGTACAAAAGAGTATACACAGTATGCAAACATTTGTGTAAGAAGGGGTAAATGAAAGAATGGAGTGGAGTAGAAAAAAATAGGAGGTGGGAGAGTAACACTACTTTGAGTTTACCTTTTTATATAATTTTGACTTTAGATGCTTGTTAATGTTTTATATCTTCTAAAATTAAATAAATCAAGAAGAATAGGAGGAACAAAATACAAACAAATGAATCAAACTTTTTCAAATTAATAATAATAATAATTAATCCAAGTAACTTTAAACACAGTGCTTTGTATACCTTTGGTCAATAGGTAAAAAACACTTTAAAGAAATCTTAAACTCTACTGTGGTGGCCACAGTAGACTTCCTTTCAGGACAACCTGCTGTGGGAGCAGCTGACAGAAGGTCTCCAGCTGCCGCAACTTCAGATCCACTGCGGCATGAATGCCATGGCCATGGCCATATGTGCCTGAGTTACTCTCAGCCAATGGCCAAGCATGACAAAACTACAGGGCCATTCCTGCCTAAGGCAGGTCTCCTCTAACAAATAACCTTTGCTGGGGACGTCCCCATCGTCCCAGCCGAGACTCTCAGACTGAACTGCAGTCTGACCTGTGCCTACCTATTCCTCTTTTCACAGACCTGCATTGCAGTCTAAAGGATTGCCCTGACTTTTCCTGCCCTCTGCCCTTTAGCCATTACAGGCATTCCCTAAATCAAGCTCTTGTACATCGAATCCTATTGCAGCACCTGCTTCTTGCAGGATCTGGCCTGACACAAAAACTTAGTAGCTTTGCTGTTTGTAATGGTATGAATGTAGCAATTCTGAAGCATTTGTGTATATATTGTAGGATTAACTAAATTAGTAAATATATCAATATAGTTGGGAATCAGCATGCTAACTGCAGGAAAAGAAGAAACAAATATGGAATGAGGGAAGCAGGAAGAATGCTGTTGTGTTGAATTGGAATAGGTCAGTATAACCTCATGAACTCTGTGTGTGTGATATTTATAGGAAATGTATACAGGAGATAGATATAAATAGATATAGTGTGGGTATATGTATATATGTGGGTATGATTATATATACGTCTTCTAGCTTCGTCCGCTGAGGAGATCAAGGAGCAGCAATGCCCCATTAGCAATGAGAACATCTAATGCCCAGATGTTGGTGTCTAAATTCCATTAAAAGGAACCAGGTAAAAACACATGTCTACACAGAGACATGTATGTGAATGTTCACAGCGGCATTAGTCACAATGACCAAAAATCCAAACATTTTTATCCAAATATCTATCAACTAGTGAATTTTTTAACGTAGCATATCCATACAATAAAATACCAACCAGTAGTAAAAAGGAATGAACTACTGATACATTATACAATATGGATGAATCTCAAACACATTATGCTAAGTAAAATAAACCTGGCACATAAGACTACTCATTGTATAATTCCATTTATTTGAATAGTCCAGAAAGGCAAATTTAAAGAGGCAGAAGATCAGTGGCTACCTAGAACTAGAGGTAGGTGTGGGTAGGTGTGCAAATGAACAAGAGGGAAATTTTTGAAAGTTGGAAATGTCCTAAAAATGGATTGTGGTAAAGGTTGCAGAACTTGCTAAATTAGGGGAACTGTCTCCTAATTACTTTTGCAGCTTCATGTCCCAATGCTTCCTTTCATGCATCCTAAATTCCACTTTATGAATCCCAGTGGAGCCTCATACTTCCAAGCCTATGGTTAGGTTACTTCTTCTGTCTGACAGGTCATTCCTCCCAGTCTCCATCTATGACAGCATTATTCATTCTCCACGGCCCAGAACAAATGTCACCCCTTTTGTCATGCCAGAGTCAATCCCTTCCTTCTGTGCATTCTCATTAAACATTCTTTGCACAACCCTGAGAACACTCTCCACTCTAATTCTTCCAGCTGTGTCTGTGCATGGCTGTCCCATCACCACTGGACAATGCTCCTTGGGGACAGGGATCAGGTCTTACTCTTCTTCAGCACCTAGCAAAGTGTCAGGCACATCATTAGCATTTGGCAAATGAATGAATGAATGAATGAATGAATGAAGCTATGAAAAACAAGAGACACGGAAGTGAATGGAAAAGATATCAGCTGTTGTAAGCAACAGATGAGCCAGTTGTTGGGAAGGCAATTAAAAAACAACTACAAACACTGGCCCAGGTTCTGGGCAGTACTGATATTAAATACTCAGCTTGAAGTAAGATTCTGGGAAGATGGCAGACTAGGAACCACCAGGAATCTGTCTCCCCACCTAGACAATAAGTGCACTGGCAGAATCTGTCTAACATAACTATTTTGGAATTCTAGAATCTGTTGAAGGCTTGCAACTTCCAGGAGACTGTATGGATAGTAAATTGCGGTTGATTTTGGCCAATCTAACCACTTCTATTCAACATATTACTGGAAGTTGTAGGCAGAGCAATTAGGCAAGAAAAAGAAATGAAAGATATCCAAACTGGAAAGGAAGAAGTAAAAGTATCTGCTTGCAGATGATATGATCTTACATGTAGAAAACCCTAAAGATTCCACAAAAGTAAAACCCTGTTAGAAATAGCAAGTGAATTCAGCACAGTAGCAGGATAAAAGTCAACACACAAAAATCAGGCACATTTCTACCCGCAAACAATGAACAATCTGAAAAGGAAATGACAAAAACAATTCCATTGACAATAGCATCAAAAAAGAATAAAATACTTAGGAATTAGCTTAACCAAGAAGGCGAAAGACTTGCACAATGAAAACCACAAAACATTTCTGAAAGAAATTAAAGATGAAAGAAATAAATGGAAACACATCCTATGTTCATGGATCGGATGACTTAATACTGTTAAAATGTCAATACTACCCAAAGCAATCCACGGATTTAATCCAATACCTGTCAAAATCTTAATGATGTTTTTTTAGAGAAAGAGAAACCTATCCTAAAATTCATATGGAATCTCAAGGGACTCCAAATAGCCAAAACAAACTTGAGAAAGAAGAACAAAACTGGAGGACTCAGACTTATTGATTTCAAAACTTACTACAAAGCTACAGTAATCAAAATAGTCTAGTACTGGCATAAAGACAAACCAATGGAATAGAATTGAGAGCCCAGAAATAAACCCTCATATATATGGTCAAATGATTTTTGACAAGTGTACCTTGACCACTCATTGGGGAAAGGACAGTCTTTTCAACAAGTGGTGCTGGGAAAACTGGATATCCACATGTAAAAGAATGAAGATGGACCCTTACCTAATACCACACACAAAAATTAACTCAAAATGGATCAAGAACCTATATGTAAGACCAAAACAATAAAACTCTTAGAAGAAACATAGGGCAAAAGCTTCATGACACTGGATTTGGCAATGATTTCTTGGATATGACACCAAAGGCACAAGTAACAAAATTAAAAATAGGCAAATTAGACTTCATAAAAATTTTTTAATTTTGTATATCATAGACACTATCCCCAGAGTAAAAAGGCAACCCACAGAGTGGGAGAAAGTATTTGCAAATCACATATCTGATAAGGATTTAATATCCAGAATATATAGAGAACTCCTAAAACTCAACAAACAACAAAAACATACCATTAAAAAATGGGCAAAGGACTTCAATAGACATTTCTCCAAGGAAAATATATGAATAGCCCGTAAGCACATGAAAAGATTCTCAACATCAAAAATTATGAGGGAAACACAAATCAAAACTATAATGAGATATCACCTCACACCCATTATGATGACTATTATCAGAAAAAAACCCAGAAAACAACAAGTATTGGCAAGGATATAGAGAAATTGGAACCCTTGTGCACTGCTGGTAGGAATGTAAAATGGTACAAACACTGTAGAAAACAGTGTGGCAGTTCCTCAGACAATTTAAGATAAAATCATCATATGATCCAGTAATTCTACTTGTGGGTATATACCCCAAAGAATCGAAAGCAGGATCTTGAAGAGATATTTGTACACCCATGTTCATAACAGCATTATTCACAATAGCCAAAATGTAGAAGAAACCCAAATGTCCATTGACAGATGAATGGATAAGCAATATGCGGCATATACACACAGTGGAATATTACTCAGCCTTGAAAAGGAAGGAAATTCTGTAATATGCTACAGCGTGGATGAACCTTGAGGACATTATGCTGGATGAAGTAAGCCAGTCACAGAAAGACAAACACTGCATGAGTCCACTTATATTAGGTACTTAGAGTAGTCAAATTCATAAAGACAGAAATTGTAATGGTGGTTGCCAGGGACTGGAGGGGAGGGGAGAATGGGCAGTTATTGTTTATATTAGGTATAGACTTTCAGTTTTGCAAGATGAAAAGTGTTATGGGGATGGATAGAGGTGATGGTTGTACAACAATATGAATATATTTAATACCACTGAACTGTACACTTAAAAGTGGTTAAGATGGCAAATTTTATTTTATGTGTATTTGATTGCAATTTTAAAACCCTACCAAACAATAACTATGTATAAAGGGACAATGATTATGAAGATGACCCATCTCTTACCTTCATCAAGTAGCCAGCAAATACAAGGAAGCCTTCTGAATGCAGATGCTTGGCCAAGGAGAACCCAAATCCAGAGTCAAAGCCTGTAACCAAGACAGCTTTGCTGCCAACCTGTTTTAAAAGGTCAGACCCCCACATTAGGAACCCAGGATCCTGAGGGCTGAATGACCAGGCCTCCTCTGGGCAGTAAAAATTAGGACTTCCTGAGTGGGCCAGGCCTGGCCCTCCCCACTTGTCTCTTGCTGTTTGGAGAAGCATCCTGGTATAGTAGAAATGCTTGGACTCAGAATCAAGAGACCAGGTTCTAACCCAGACTCTACCACCAACTAGCAATATTGCTTGGGGAAGTTACCTCCTCTTTCTGGACCTCAGTTTCCTCATCTACAATCACCATCATCACCATCACCACTGTCATCTTCATCGTCAAGTACTGAGTACCTACCATGGGCAAGGCACTGTGCATGCATTATTTTAATTCTCACAACAACTCCATATAATAAGTATGATTATTATATCACGTTACAAGTGAGGAAATAGACATTTTTAAATGGCCAACATAATTAGCGATAGAGCTGGAACTGAAAGAAGGACTGAGAGATTTCGGAGTCTAAACTCTTAACCCCTAACTTCATTTGACGGGGCAGGGGTTGTTCAGCGAGTGAGAGAGTGGCCCTGAGTGCCCTGGAAGCACTGAAGCCCTTACTCTGAGGGTGGGTCAGGGCCTGGGAGCCCAGGGAGGAGGGCTCTGACCACCTGGCTGGCTCCCAGGTAACCAGGCTGCCACTCACCGGGTTCACCGAAGCAGCGTAAGTCCGACGGTCAACAGGGACAAAGGAGGCAGAGTGAAACAGCAGCGAGCCTCTGCAAGAGGAAAGAAAGCCATGAGCAGAGGCTGTGGTCACACCAGACCTTGTTCCGGGGTGGAAGCAACTCAACAGGCCCTCAGGCACCAGTACCCACCCTACTCACTACTCCCACCCCAAACCCCTGAGGACAACCTGCTGGTACCACTGAGGAGGAGGGCCTGTTTCCTCCAGGTTACTTGTCTGGGACAAAGTGGGCCAGCAGTTGCAGTGGACATTTTTGCCACTGTGTAGGAAGAGCCTTTCAGTGATAGACCTCTGTTAACAAAGCCTTCTGCAAATGCAACGTCTTAACCCTTAGGTTTTACATGGCTTCCTGATAGTTTTTTATTTTGAAGTAATTCTAGATTCACATGAAGTTAAGAAGTAATACAGAGAGATGCCCTGTACCTTTTACCCAATTTCCCTTAATGATAACATCTTGCAAAACTCTAGTACAATATCACAACCAGGATATTGACATAGGCAGTGAAAATACAGAACAGTTCCATCACCACAAGGATCCTTTGTGTTATCCTTGTATAGCCACACCCACTCCCACATCCTCTTTAACCACTAATCTGTTCTCCACCTCTATAGTTCTGTCATTTCAAGAATGGAGTCATAGAATATTAACCTTTTGGGACTGGCTTTTTTCACGCAACATAATTCCCTAGAGATTCATCCAATTGTCTATTGTCGCATGTATCAATAATTTGTTCCTTTTTATTGCTAAATTGTATTCTATGGTATCCTGTACCACAGTTCGTTTAACCATTCGACTATTGAAGGTCATCTGGGTTGCTTCCAATTTAGGGCTATTACAAATAAAGCTTCCAGGAACATTCCTGTACAGGTTTTGTGTGAACCTGTTTTTCTCTTGGGTAAATGCCCAGAAGAGCAATTGCTGGGTCATATGGTAGTTGCATGTTTAGTTTTTTAAGAAACTTTTAAACTGTTTTCCAGAGTGGCTGTAGCATTCTACATTCCCAGCAGTGATGTATGAGTGATCCAGTTTCCCCATATCCTTGCCAGCATTTGGTGGTATCACTATTTTTTATTTTAACCATGTTGGTAACTGTGTAAAGATATTCACTGTGGTCTTAATTTCCATTTCTTTAATGGCTAATGATGTTGAAAATCTTTTCATGTGCTTATTTGCCATCACTATATCCCCTTCGATTAAAATGTCTCTTTATGTCCTTTGTGCATATTCTATTGTAATTGGAGTGTTTGTTCTTTCACTATTGAGTTTTGAGAGTTCTTTATATGTTCTAGATGCTAGTCCTTTGTTGCATATGTGGTATGCAAATATTTTCTCCTAGTGTATAACTTGTCTTTTCATCCTCTTAACAGGATCTTTACGTAGAGAAACAGTGTTTCATTTTAATGAAATCTGATTATTCAATTTTTCCTTTTATGGATCAATCATATTTTGGTGTCAAGTCTCAGAACTCTTTGCCTATGCCCCAACCTAAAGATTTTCTCCTGTTTTTTTTCTAAAAGATTTATAGTCTTGGTTTTTTTTTTTTTCTGTTTTTTCATTTTTTGGCCATACCGCGAGGCATGTGGGACCTTAGTTCTCCAACCAGGGATCGAACCCGTGTCCCTTGCATTGGAAGGTCAGAGTCTTAACCACTGGACCACCAGGGAAGTCCCTAGTCTTGTGTTTTATAATTTAAGTCCATGATCCATTGTGAGTTAACTTTTGTATAAAATGTGAGATAAGTCAAAGTTGGTTGTTTTTGTTTTTGCCTATGAATATCCATGCTCCAGCACCATTTTTTGAAAAATGTTATCTTTCCTCCATTGAATTGCTTCTGCACCTTTGTCAAATACTGGTTGGGCATATCCATGTGGTTTTATTTCTGGATTCTCTGTTTCATTGAGCTATGCGCTCCCACCTTATTTTTCTTTTTCAAAATTGTTTTTGCTATTCTATTTCCTTTGCCTTTTCATATAAATTTTAGAACAATCTTGTCTTTTTCTATAAAAATCTGACTGGGATTTTGATAGAAATTGTGCTAAACTTGTATATCAATTTAGGGAAAGTCAACATCTTTACTTGTTTGAGTCTTTCAATCCCTGAACATAGTGTGGGTCTCCATTTATTTAGATCTTTGATTTCTTTCATCAGCATTGTATCGTTTTCAATGTACAAACCCTGTATAATTTGTTGTATTTATACCTAAGTAACTCATTCTTTTGAGCAATTGTAAATGGTATTATTTTAGATTTTGAAATCCACAAGTTCATTGCTAGGATATAGAAATACACTGACTTGCGCGTGTTATCTTGTATCCTGTGTCCTGCTGAACTCACTTATTAGTTCTAGGAGTGCTCTGTGGATTCCTTGGGATTTTCTATGTAGTCAATCATGTAATCTGCAAATAGGGACAGTTTTATTTCTTCTCTTACAACCTGTATGACTTTTATTTCCTTTTCTTGCTTTATTGCACTTCCTTATTGCGCTATGGCGAGTCAGTGGTGAGAGTGGACATTCTTGCCTTGCTCGCATCTTAGGGAGAAAGCATTCAGTCTTTCACCAGGAAATGTAATGTTAGCTGCATGGTTTTCGTAGATGCTCCTTATCAAGTTTAGGAAGTTTCCATCTATGCCTATTTTTCTGAGAGTGTTTAACACAAATGAGTGTCAAATTTTGCTCTTTCTGCAATAATAGATTCATGTGATTTTTCTTCTTTGGCTTTCAGTTTGGTGGATTACATTAACTGATTTTTAGCAATGAGCCATCTTTGCATCCCTGGAACAAATTCACTTTTTCATGGCTTTCAATTCTTTTCATATATTGCTGAAATCTATTGGCTAATATTTTAAGAATTTTGGCACCTATATTCATGAGGGGTATTGGTCTGCAGTCCTCTGTTTTGTACGGTCTTTGTCTGGTTTTGGAATCAGCTAATACTAGCTTCATAAAGTAAATTGCAAGGAGTTACTCCTGGGTACGGATAGGAGTTCCGGCTTCCCACTGGGTCTCCACCAATACCTCCCTGGCTGTGAGGGGTCGGAGTGCCTCACTACTGCTCTCCACTGTATGGGGGTGTGTGGTCTCATTACTGCTGAGAGGTGGAGGAAGTCCTAGCTCTCTGTCTCTACTAGGTGTCCTCTGACACTCCTCCACACCCCGCCCCTCCCCAAGCAGGCAGGGTTCCTTATTACTGCTGGGTGAGAATGTAAGTCCTGGCCCCTACTTGGCTTTCTCTGACACTACCCCTGGTGGGGGCATTGGTCGCAAGTGAGCAGAGTGGTATGGTCACTACACCCAAAACTAGTTAAATGACTTTATCTAAAATTAATCACTGTTTTACCATAACCCCAGGATTTGCTGTACAAAAAGAACAAGGTGTCCCTGGCAGAACTGTCCTTGTCCCCTGCCATCCTTTTGCACTATTTGATATTTTAAAAAGTAACGAAAAGGTCACAGCAAGAAAAAAAATTATTTCAAACTGATTTGTTGACAGATTTTCTCTAACCCACCTCCCCATATTCAAATATATCCACTCAAACTTGACTGTCTCTGGGTGTATTATACCAGGCGCTACTGCTCACACCCAGCTATCAATGGCATATTTCTACTTCTCCAGAGAACACAAGGCTCCATCCCTCCACACCCGATCCCCAGGAAGCAGAACCCTGATAAGGCGAGGGCCAAGAACACTGCTGGGGAGCTCCAGCTGACACAGGAGTGCCCTTCTGGACACCACTTGGTTTCTCAGCCTTTCCCTTTGGCTGCTGCTGGGACTGCCTCATCCTGCTCTTATTTCTTCTCTCACTTTGCGGCTCCTGCAGGTGCCATGGGATCCCTGGCTTGGGACTACTTCTCAGTTCAGAGGGGCCTTGGGGCTAGGAAGGCCTTAGCACCTCAATTCTTTAACTTTAGTTAACAAGCACCTGGGAAGCTTGTTAAAATGCAGGCTCCCAAGTCCCTGATTGACATTCTGATTCAGTAGGATGGGGTGGCCCCTGGAAATCTGCATGTTTAACCAACACCTGTTTCCAGTACAGGCAGTACTGGGAAAGGCCTGGTTGATGTAGGTCCAGAGCAGCTGTTCTTAGGTTCTCCTCCCTCATTGTTTATTAGAATCACTTGGTAAAACGATCATGATTATGTGCTTACGTTATTAAAAAGAGATCTTACCATTTAGCAATAGATACCTAAACACCAACATGATGTCCAGGATTTGCTTTGAAACAATCCAGTAGAGGGAGGGGGAGGAAAGTGGGTGGGAACACAGATGAAACAAGATTGGTCATGAGCTGATAACTGTTGAAGCCCAGGTACACCAGGGATCAATTTACTACTTTCTACTTTTGTATGTGATTGAAATTCTTCCCAAAATAGCTGAAGAAGAACTAAGGAACCAAGGAAGCTTTTTAAACTATTCCCATGGTTGGCCTCACCCCTAATGAATGAAATCTGAGTCCCCAGGGGTGGGGCACGGGGATTTTTTTCCCCCACTGCGCTCTAGGTGAGTCTAACCTGCAACCAGAGTTTATAACTGCTGCCTTAGGAAAAGAGAAAAAGGACTTTTTCCCCATGCGGTTTCCTTTTCAAGCCTCTTGACTGCCAAAGTCAAGGTGCAAGGTGCAAGCAGAAGTCTGCAATGATTGCTGGGAGAGTTTTGCTCTCCTGATGCGGGGGCAGCTCCTCCCTTCTTCCATGTTGCTTTGCTTCTTCCTGCCTGGACGGAGGCTGGAGGTGGAGGAGCATCATGGCATTCTGAGGTGAGGGCCACCAACAGGATGACAGAGCAGAAAGATACAAGAAGCCTGGGTCCACTGATACCTCTCCAGCCCTGGCCTTCTGGAAGTCTTTGCCCTTCTAATTGTGATGCAGTCCTGATACATTGGCTTATCAAGGCTAAGAATGCCCCTGAGGGGTTAAGTCCGAATCCCATAATATAAAATAGTGAGCATTGCCCTGGAGGGTCACCTCTCCCCAGGAGGGTCTTGTGGTGGCAGCAAACTGCTGGTCACCCAAACCACTTACTCTAAGGGCTGTGCCAGTCTCACAGGTGGTACAAGTTAAACTCAGGATAGTCAGTAAACTTGCTGAGGGGTGAATCCCAAAGAGGTGGCCTCCAGATTCAGAGGAGGAGAGCTTGCTGATTTCCATCCTAACCTAGAAGAGCAATCAGATGGGGTGGAGAGGTTGCAATCCGGCATTTCCCCACAGGCCTGTGGAAGAACCAGCTGGTCCCCAGAGCACTGGCACCCAGGAACTTACGGGGCCACATTCGAGACATCGCCCTGGGCTGGCCAAGGCATTAATGCTGGCTTCTTTTCCCTCCTTCCAGTCTATGTCTCTATCCCTTTTGTTCCTTCCATCACGAATCAGCAACAATAACCAGTTACCCAGCTTTCTGCTGAGAGGAGACAGGAGTCAGCTTGACAGCCTGAATCTAACAAGATGGGTTTAGGAAGGACAAATGTTGATGACACAAGGGCAGCTGGGGAGGAATGAGGCCTCACACAGCAGCACCTGTGAAAAAAATTAGTCTGATCAACTACGAATCACAAGTGAGGTGGCCGCCAAAAGAAGCTATGTGAGCCTAGGCTGGACAGGAATAGGGAGGCAAGGGCCACTCTCCATTCTGCCCAGGTCAGGCTGCCCTGGAGTATTACACGCTATGCCTGGGCAGGCAGAGCTGAGCACTGGGGCTGAGCCAGCTGGTGTGTGTAACCAGAATCCGGGAAGTAGTGTCCTGTGTGGAGCCAGAGCCTTCAGAAATCCAAAATCTGAGGGCTGTATAGAGCCAGGAAGCAGAGCAGGTTGTCAGGGCAGGGACCGCATCCGGCCACTTCTGGGGAGGTTTCATCTGGACAGGTGCTGTGTACCGGGTCACTGCTGCTCTGAGCCATGCAGGGGAGGGGAGGGGGGTGTTCTGTTTGGGGCACCACATCTCAAGAAAGAGCACAGGCCAAATGGGCATCATTCAGGTGGGGAACCTGGATGCTGAGTGGGAAAACCATGGGAGATGAGCAATGAAAACACATGCAGATGCAATAAGAGAAGTCAGGGGTATTAGGGTGGCACAGTATCCCCAGGGATCAGAGATTAACTTGTTCAGTATGAATACAGAAGGCAGACCCAGAAACAAGGGGTGGCATTTACAGAGGAAAGATTTCTGCCCAGTATGAAGAAGGACTTTATAATAGCACTGTCCAAAGACAGGAGGTCTGCTGTGAGAGGTACTGACTGCCCCATGGCTGGAGATATTCAAATAGAGGCTGTAAGGTCACTTGTTAAGGATGAGATCAAAGGATCGCCCACAGGTGGGGACTGGAGCATGAGGCCCTTTCCAACTGAGATTCAAGCAAAATGATCGGGCCACCCAAAGACCTCCTGTCTGATCCAGGCACAGTGATCACCCACCATTCCTTCCACCTCACACATCTGGGTCTCCCTCCCTGACGTCTGCTGACAACTTTTCCCGGAGGACAGCTAATGCACTCTGACTCAGCTCTGCCCCTGACCACCCTGTGCCCAACCCCTTAGCCTAACGAGGTGATTTCTACAATCCTTCCAGAAGACTCAGAGTCTCCTGGGATAGCCTCTCTTTCCCTTCAAATAAGCCAGAAGCTTGACTAATGCCTCACTTCCCTTTAATTTTTTAAAATAATAAAGCGTTGAATATTTCATGTGATTTATTGAATACTGT
Source organism: Balaenoptera ricei (assembly GCF_028023285.1). Lineage (NCBI taxonomy): Eukaryota > Metazoa > Chordata > Mammalia > Artiodactyla > Balaenopteridae > Balaenoptera > Balaenoptera ricei. The sequence continues at coordinate 88,416,755 of NC_082642.1, read as the reverse complement.
ACTAAAGGGAAAAAAAGAATGTTTGTATGGGTACAGAATGGTTGTATCACTCCCTTTAATTTGAGGATAAAATCTTTGTAAAAGTATTTAAACTTCCTTTGGGATTCTTTTCTCCTCCATAAAAAATCTCCAGAAATCTCTGAAAGCCATTTTTGAGACAGATTTTACCATTTCTGTGAGTCATTCACTGAAAAAAATTACAGCAAATCACCTTCTTTCAAAAGCCCTTTAACAGAACCAAGCTCCATTCCCTCTTTGATGGGATATCGACTCTTCTTATATGGTGTCCTCCAGCAGTTGAAGCCTCACCTCCAACCAAGCTTCTGTATCCTGTGGAAATGCTTTTAAGCAAATGCTGCTAAAAACTTCAATGCGTGTTCTTCTAGATATATTTATTGGCACAGAAAATAACCATCAATTTTCTAGCTGCTGGATCTTTGAATTTAACCTGCCACTTGATTTCACTCCTCTCAAATATAAAAGAAAGGGCATTATTTTTTTCTTTGCTCTAGCTGCAAAAGAAGAAAATGAAGTAGCAGAGCACACTAAATTCCCTTGGAAAAGGCAATTTCCAGAAGCTCTCAAAGAAGAAGAGCTGCTTGTCTACTTTGTACTTAATGCTTTCTCTAAATCACCCAGTTCAGTGAAGTCTCGCGACATTTTAGTTAACTATAGTTTCATGTGCGAGATTTTAAAAGAGCCATTAACCAGGTGATTAAAGTAATGAGATCTGTGCCTCCTGATGTGATGCACTAAGAAGGGCACCACCTCACCTGGGTGGGATTCTTCCAAACACACAAACCTGAATCTAAACACGAGGACATCCCACAGCCCACACTGAGAGACATTCTTCCAAGGTGTCAAGGTCATGAACAACAAAGACTGAGGAACTGCCCCTGACAGGAAGAGAGTAAGGAGACATGACAACTAAATGTACTGGGAACCCTGGTTTGTATCCTGGACCAGGAAAATGTCCATTCGTGGGCCATCTGGTGAAATTTGAATCAAGTCTGCAGATTAGTTAATAGTATTATATCAGTGGTAATTTCCTGGTTTGGATGATTGCACTATGGTTTTGTAAGATGTTAACACTTGGGGAAGTTAGGCGAAGGGGTTACGGGAAACTTTGGTACTATTTTTACAACTTTTGTGTAAGTGTAGAGTTACTTCAAAATAAAAAGTTAAAAAAATATATATCTGATGAAAGATATTCTTCTGTGCCTTGTGTGACATGGGAAGGTCTCTGTCTTCCGACAACACCTTTGAGTGTCCTTTGCTGGTGGACAGCGGGTATTGAGGGACGCCTTTGAGAGTCAAGCCTTATTATGTGTGAAGAGCTCTGCTTTGCCCAGAAAGTGTAACCCTCAAGGTCACCTCCACCCTTCATTTTCTTACCTTGCTCCATTTACTCTATCAGAGAAATTCAGGGTTTTCCTCGGGAGCTGTGACGGGGGTCTGGAGAAGCGGGCAGTCAGCATACTGGCCACGAGAGGCAGAATGGTCAGGCTCCTCCGGGTGGGTTCTGAAACACAAAATGTGTCCCCAGCATTGTGTTGCTGCCTTCAGGAGTTTAGGCAGAAGGGACCATTTTCCTTCCAGGTTGTGAAAGTTAAAGTGGGCTCTGTTTGACCCAGGTTCAGTCAAGGCACCAGGCAGTCCCCGCCTGCCACACTCCTCTCAAGCTACAGCCTCATGTGATGAAAAGAGTCAGGAGGCTGGGACATCTAGAAACCTGGGTTCTGATTCCAGCTGTGCCACCAACTCATGGGGTAAACCTGGGTGAGTCATCACCCTTTTGTAGCATGAGGAGGTTGGACCAGACCAGTGACCCTCAAACTAGGCTGTGCAGAGACCACTGGGGCGCCCAGGGTCCCGCCCCCCTCAGGGATTCCAGCTCCATGAGTCCCATTCTCAGTGTTCCCCACATCCAGCAGAACATCCATCTCAATTTGCCCACATGCCTCCAGGCAGCTTTTTGAGCCCTGGGCCAGGTATCTTTTGATTCAGCTCTCCACCTTTCTCCACCCCACCACGCACAGGGTCCAGCTCTGGGGCTGAATTCATCAGTAACTCATCATAGCACGGAGACTGAAGCTACAAAATGAGACACACTCTAATCAACCTAAATTAAAACACACACACCCCCACAGTCTCTCCCACCACCCTACCACTCCCTTTCCAGGTGAAACCAAACTTGTTGCAGCAAGGCCATGTGTCAGTAAGGCTACTCAGCATAGTGACTAGCTTTGCATTATTAGTAGACGGGTGTGTGCATTAGTTGTGCTCCTGTTCTGGTTAATTGCCCTCTAATGATCCCTCCTGGCCTAAGGGAAGGAAAGGGAGATGGGGAGGGAGCTGAGCAAGGCAATTCCAGCCCTGGGAGCTGTTGCTCTTTTCCTGGGGAACCGTCCTAGTCTCTCTTTGCACACCTGCCTGTGCTTTGTTATACTGCCCTTAACAGTAACAAGGTTCTGCCTGAGGCAGCTCCTCCCCTGCCATTTTGCTGCCGCCCCTAATCTGATCACCAGTCACCTGCGCCAGTGGGTCTGTGATAAGTTCACTAACTAGCCAACAACCACAGTATTTACTGCAGAAGGCAGGTCGTGGTGTTTCATCTGTTTAATCCTCAGGAGAGGAAAACAAACAGGGCTCTTTTGTCTTGCGTGATCCTTCCTGGACTGTGCAGTAGGCTCTTGCTTCCGCTCAGGCCCCTACTCGCCACACTCCAGTCTCAGCACTGCAGCCAGAAAGGTCTTTCTAACACCAGACAGGTACGTGACTCCCTTGACTAAAAGCCTCCTCTCCGTGCCTTTTTGGAGCTGGCCTCTGCCTCCCTTCCTATCCGGTACCCCCTGCCCTGTGCTCACTGCTCTGAAGCCACGCTGACCTCCTGAACATACACGGAGCTCTTTCTCGCCTCAGGGCCGTGGACCTTGCCTTTCCTCTCTCTAGAGGGCTGAGTCCTTCGGACCCTTCTGATTTCAGAGAGGCTGCCCAACCCCCCATGCGACACACAGGGGTTGCTCTCCATAAGGTCGCGCTTCAATCCAAGATTCTCTTGTTTCTTTACTCATCTCCCCCTTCTAGATCATAAGCTCAGTGAGGCCAGGCACCTTGTCCATCTTAGTCACCACTGAATCCCCCATGCCTGGAAGAACCTGACACGAAGGAGGCACTCAGCGAGTCCCTGCTGAGTGGGGGTGAGCTGCGTGCTCGAACCTCACCCCCATCCCCACACACAGACTGGCCCTTCATGGAAGGCACAGGCCCATGCTGTGGGTGCCCCGCACCCCTCCCAAGTACTGACCGGCTGGCTGAGCACACACATGTCTGCCTCCTCCCTCCAGGACTGGAGTCTGAGGTCACCACCACTGGGTGATTTAAAATCCAGTCGTCTGGAATTCAAGCGCTTTCCATCCCTTCTGCTCAATGCCTGTGGCACAGAATGCCTCAGTGTTTGCCTCAATGTCTCTCCAAATAGAGAGCTGCTTTTAATTTTATCTTCCTTTGAGTCAGCAATATCTAAAAGCACTGGCGTCAAAATAGCTTAAATTGCATGAAAACTCAGCCCCTTTAATAATGCATTATTCACAATGTAGTCTCTCATATACAAAATGCTAGAATTTTAGATATCTTTTTCTTCTACTACTTTTTTACATTCCTTAAATATGTTGCTATTTTCACCCCAAACACAATGCTATAGGCAGTGGAATTCCTGTACTCTTCAGGGCTGTTTGTCATCTTAATGTCTTGTGCTGGGCTTTAGTCTCTGTAAACATTAGTTTCTCAAACTTGAAATGCCACTCAGTTGCCTTTTGGTTTGGAAACAGAAATGGCCGTGGGAGGCGGGCGCTGCAAGGGGACAGGCAGAGCCCCTGTGAGGGCAGGGACCATCTCTTTAGCTTTGGATTCAATTAGCTGCTCCAGGGTGACCGAATTTATATGATACTGTCGCAAAATCAAGATGTTCACGTATTATCCTGGAATCTGGGAGAAACTTTTCTAATTCTGAGAACACTTAGGTCTGCTCTCAAGGGCACCTCCTTTCCACTGTCAATGCAAAACCCACGTGCAGCCCACGGAAAGCACCCCCTCTCCAAAAGAAAAAAAAAAAAAAAACTGTGTGTATCCTTGTCTTGGTGCTGGGCTCACTTGCTGCATTCTGACAGGACTAACTTGCAGAAGACACAGCTGGCTGCATTCCTGTGGGTCAGGGTCAAGGTCTCCCCTGCAAGTGGCAAACATTCCCAGTACTGACATCCTCAGAAGAGGCAGGGCATCAGCAGCAAATAGGAATTCAGGAGGCAGGACTTAGGCAGGAAAGAGAACTCAAGTTTCTGGACACGAAGTCTGGAAGGGTCTTGGTACTACCAAGTGGGAGAGGGAGGTCCTGTTTCACTGGGTAGGGCGAGCTGGGTTTAAGCTAAGAACCATCCTGTGTAGGGACGCCACACTGAGGTGCTCAAAGCCTGTAACCTGTGTGAGATTCCAAGGTCTGACAACTGGCAGCCAGTTTCCAACATACTCTACTTGGCTATTTTGTTTGGCCTGCCTAGTGTTTTAAAAGGCAATGTAACAAGGCAGCTATGTTATGCTTGAACTCAATAGCAAAAAGTTTTCACTTACTATCTCAAGCATACCCACATCACCTCTGCTAACTGCCTGGACACTGTGGGCATTAGAGTTTGAGATCTCTTACCAGATAGATGTCTATTATCCTTTGGCTATTTCCCTTCTGATCACTTAGCATAATCTTGCCTAGAAGTTCCAGCTCAGCTCAGCTCAGCTATACGTGTTAACTACAGTTATTGGAGGCTTCCTTGAGGCCATGCAAAAAGAAAACCTGACAAGTTTTAAAGTCCTTATTCAAATAAGATGTCTATTATCCCTTAGAGAGAGAACTATTCTGAAACAAAAGTCTAAAGACATTATACAGGAAGACCAAATGATATTGTAGGTGACGTTCCCACTACCATTTTATTGTAAATGCAGAAGTGACTTTTATATAGCTGCCTTTAACAGGGACCTTCAATAAAAGCCAAGTATTTAACTTTATAGCCCAGTTCAGCGAAGGCAAACCTAATGCAGACACTTGGATTAGTCTGACAGACACTAGTCACCAGATTAGACTTAGGTGATGGCCATTTCTCTTCAGAGAACACATCACACTCTCGGCAGTTGCCATCTTTCCGGTGTCTGTCTTGCTCAGCTGATCCGTGTCCCTTTCAGACTTGCCTATTGCCCACAGGATTTGGCCCCTGCAGCTGTAGTTGTGCAGTGAGACCCTCCCCCCCACTCTCTGGCCATGGAAGACTGGGTCAGGGAGAGACACCTGACCCCAGACGAATCCATCATTCTGTCCCCTGGCACTGTGAAAGAATGCAAAGCAGCCTCTGTGGGGCAGAGACATGTGATCTGGTTACTGGAGTTGGGGGGAGGGGGGTGGGCAACTATGCGACATTTGAGTCTGAAGCCAGAGAGAGAGATGGAGAAAGCCAATCTGCAAAGAGAGAAAAGAGTCAGGCACACATGTAGAAAGAAGCAGAGATGGAAGTGAAGAAGAGAGAAAAAAACAACAGAGCCTCCTCTCCTGAGACCCAGCTGCCCTCCTGTCTCCAGCTCTGTAAGGCATGTGATGTCTTTATTCCCTGTGTTGATTTAAGCATGCTTAATGTTTCTGTTAGTTGCAGCCAAAACAATATTGGTGAAAACACACTGAAAGCAGGTTCTTTCTGCAAATCATTATCATTAATTCTTAAGCTTGCCTGATATTCTGAGAATGCCACACTGTAGACCTCATAATGATAACAGGAAAAGGAGCCTCTCCCTCTTCACTTCTGTCAAGGAAACATCTGTCCTTCCCCAAGAGAAAGTGTTACCAGAGCTATCAAAATGGCCATAATTACAACCACCAGGTGAAGCAGGCATTCCATCCCTAGGAGAACAGGGCTTGCCTACCAAATTCAAGTCAGACCTGTACACAGTAGGCACATAATATTTGAATGACTTAAGAGAGTTTTCAGCAGAGGAATACCATATCAGGCTTATATTTTAAAATGATAACTCTCACTGGGTTAAGAATAGACTGAGGATGGACAAGGGCAGAAGCAGGGAGACCATTTAGAAGCTATGGCAGTAACCCAGGACCATAATGCACAGCCATGCAGGTTGTGCACTGCAGAACTCCAGCAAAACGTGAAGAGGTACTCCCTGGACATATATAAAAGGGCTGCCAGCCCCGGTGGAAACCATGGAGCTAATTAGACGTGGTCAGAGTCTGGCTGTGTTTTGAAGGTAAAGCCCACTGTGATTTACTGACCAATTAAATGTAGGCTATGAAAGAAGGAAGAATCAAAGATTATTTCCAAGATTTTTCGTGCAGATGTAAAAAAAATGACATTAGTACAACTGACAGTTTAAGGAGCCATCCTATTCATAAGCGCTTACCACACTTCAAATCAGAGCGTACAAGCCCAGCATCCTGGTCCTCACCGGGCCCCTCCAAATCATATCTCCAACTATACTTTTCTCATCTACTCATTATACCATTTGCTACACCATCTCTCTATAAGCCCTGTACTTTCCAATTTTTGTGCCTTGCTCATCCTATACCAAATCCGAGGTCTCCTTCATCCACTAAGCCCTAACTGATTCAAATAACCTCCTTCAAGAAACCTTTCCTGATCCCCTAAATCAAAAATCAATCTCTTGTTGCGGGACTTCCCTAGCAGGTCAGTGGTTAAGATGCCGCGCTCCATATTTGCATTTTCACTGCTTCCTTACGTGCCTCTGAAATAGCACTTAACCTAGGCCGGGTAGTATTAGAGGTATTTCTGCTTATAACCATTCACAGCACCCAGCTCCACCATCTGACCACCAGTCTCAACCTAGATTGTTTCATTGACCTCCGGCTCATCCAAAATGACTACTCTGGTGTCTGACAGGAAGCAGCCACTCTGTAAATGTGTGTTGAGAGACTATGCGAGCTACACTCATTTCAAAGTTCAGCTCCCTCGCCCGCCACGGGTATATGCCCTGGGCACGGCCGGGCTGCAACGCTCTGGTAGAAAGTGCTAGGATATTTGATGCGTCATAAAGGATCCTGGCAGCCGGAAGCCCACCGTAACAAAACGTGTGCCTCTGTAACCCCTCGCAGGGTTAGACGGGGACTTTGCATCAGCTGACTCCGGGCAGATTTTGGCAGACTGGTTGGAAAAAACCACGCAGAACTCAAATGAGCTCAACGTCCCGCGCGGCTCCAAACCCTCCCCCTCAGGGCGCAGACCGCCCGGGTCCCTGTCTCTGACGCGTCGCCCCAGCGCGCTGGCAGAGCGCGGGACGCCCGAGACTCGCCGGCGCCAACTCGCTAAGCGCGCAAGCAGCCCCGCGTCCGGGCCAATCGCAGGGCCGCAGCCCCTTCCGGCAGACCAGAGGCTGGGAGCCGAGGGGGTTCGGCCCGAGCCACGCTCCCATTGGCTGAGACGGCACCGCCCAGACCAAGTTGAGCTGTCCCCGCACCTGTGAGCGGCAGAGGCTCCCGGCCTTCCCCGACCGCGGGCCCACCACCAACCCAGCACCTCCGGCCTGCTCCCGCGGCGCCTCCAACTTGCTCGATCCTCCTCCTCCCCCCGTCCTGCGGCCTCTGCGGTCCTCCAATAACAGCCGGCTCAGCTCGTGCTCGAGGAAACTGGACCGGAGGCCTGACTGCTGTCCAGCATCCTTCCCGAGGGCGCAGCTTGATGGGAGGAAGTACTCCCCACCCCCAACCAAGTCCCCGAGAACAGAGCCTCGTGGAGGACGCGGGAGGAGGACGAGGGATGCGGGCAGACCCAGAGAGATGCGGTGAGGAAGGGAGCCTAGGTCTCAGGCTAGAAAGCAGGACTACTGGCTTCGGTCCTGGCTCGGCCTCTGACTACGATGTGACCTTGGGCCGGTTTCTTCCCTTCTCGGGGCTGGGCTCGTCTTCTGTAAAATGCGGCGGCAGACAAGGATAAGTGTCGAGGGTTTCACCTGGGAGACTCGGGGCCGCGTGTTCAACCTAGGCCTCCCCCTGCCAAGCACATTTTCTGAATAATAAACGTCAGGCTGGGCTCCCAGAGCACGGACGTAAGGCCCGGGAGGGCGGAGGATGAGGATCACCTGGGGTTGAGACGGCTCTGGGCGGGATCAGTCCATCTTTACACCGTTACTTCGGCCGCGGCCGTGGGGCCCAGCCTACAGGACTTGGTGCCCCCTTCTCCACTCGCATCCCCGCGACCCGAGTAAAGGGCAGCGCAAGTCCAAACCAAACCGAGCATCACACCGGTTTAGGGGCGCCGGCTCATCACGCCCGAGCTGCAGAGATGCGGACCCCTGCTCTTACCCCAAACCAAACTGGCGCGGGGGCTCCCGCTGCTGAGGGCTCAGCTGGTGCGTTCGCCGGAACCTGGCGCTTCGCAGGTACCCGCGCTCGCGTCTTGGACCACCGGGCGCTACCGCCGTTTCCTTCTCGAAGCCCCTTACTGGCTCCCACTCCTGCGGCCTCCAGCCTCAGCTGCCGGGGTGCGCTTACGCACAGGGGCTTTGCTCTGTAGGGCTGCGCGGGGCGGAGCCCGACGGCAGGCGGCGCAGGGGCGGGGAGCCTCTGCACCGCCTCCTTCGCCTTGGGGCGTCAGGCCTGGCCCTCCTCGCGCAGAGGCTACTCCTATTCGCTAGGCGCCCAGCCCGGGATTAACCCACTGCCGCCCATTTTAGGTCTAAACCGCGCTCTGATCTCCTCCACCGCCATCCTGGTTCTGGAACGAGCGGGGAACGATTTTACCCCGCGGGTCGCGGGTAGGGAGGTGGAGGTGCCGCTCCAGGAAGTGAGGAAACCCGGTGAGGTTGAGGCGCCTTTCCAGGTCCTACGCCTACTTGCTGTCTTTGGAGCTCATTGGGGTGGGTTGGTTTGTTGGTTTGTTTTTAAATTTGTCTTTTGATCAGATGAAATTTATTTAAAATTTTCTTCCTACGATTTTAAAAAATAATTTAAGAATAGCACAGCTTCCCAGAGTTTCAAGAACGGAACATCGGAGGCCAATCTGCCACAGATCAGGCTCCCCTGCCAAGTTTCCAGGATGAGAAACCAGCTGAGGAGAAGGAACCTATCAGGACAAATTAGTGGCAGAGCTATGTTTAGGTCAAATTATAGAGAAGGACTGATTGGAAAGGGACCAGGCAGATGAAAACAGGAAGGAAGGAAGGGCCTGGTGGGGCTTTAAAGAAACCTGTCAGCTCCGTTACATGAGCTTCTTGAAGGCTGAGGCTGTATCTTCCTTATCTCCGGCTCCTGGCATGTAGAGCTTTGAAGACCAGGAGAATTATGAAGGTAGGAGGCACTTCGTTCTCTGTACCCATTTCACAGACAGACTCAAGCTTGCTTCAGTGCTGTGTTTCAGAATAGTCACTGTTATAGCATGCCATAGCCATAACATAAATCCTTATATTGGGTCACCAGGTTACACTTTGAGGGTTATGCATTGCTAGAAAAGCAGTTAACTAAAGGAAGAGTTAATATTTCCACCTAGGAAAACCATAGATCCTGACTTTGGACTGAGAATTAATGGAAATAAAGTTCTATTCATGAAAGACAAGAACAGGACAGTTGATCTGTCTGCGGTTATATCCGACTCCACCTGTGGCTGACCTCACACCTTCCCAGCCCTCCTTTTTATTCCAGTTTTGCTCTGGCAACCAGCTGCATACAGGTGAAACCTGAGAGCACCTTGCCTCAGCTGTACCTGGTATCTTCCCCTCTCGGGGCTTCTCTGTCACTGCAGCCTGGGCTCCCTACAGGAAGCCGAAGCCCATTTTGACACAGCATAAACTTGGAAGTGCAAAGGAATTAATACGTCCTGGGACAACGTTTGACCGAGGCAGACAGGAGCTGGTGGAGAACTATTCCACTCTTCCGTTCTTCCAGTGGGCAGTTCCAAGGTACATTTTGTACAGCACCAAAGATGATAGACCCCTGGCTGCCCACAGTAGTGCCCAACTTGATCAGCTCAATAATGCACCCTTGGATTGCCTTTCTCTTTCCTGCCTTGACTGTTTGACTCTTCCCAGTCCTCCACTCCTGTTCCTCGGGATTCGTTCCCAAAATAAACTACCTGTATCATGAAGGTAGGATGCACTCTGAACAAGTTCTTGTTCAGAGTTTGTTTTGGGGGGGGAACCCAGACTAAGCCAATGGTTAATCCAAAAGACTCATCTCAACAGGGAACTATATTCAATATTCTGTGATAAACCATAATGGAAAAGAATATGAAAAAGAATGTATATATATATGTACAACTGAATCACTTTGCTGAACAGTAGAAATTAACAACATTGTAAATCAACTATACTTGAATAAAATAAATTTTTAAAAAAACACAAAGAAGACCCCCCCCCAAAAAAAAACCCCAAAAAGGCATCTCAGCCCAACTTTCGGGGTCATTCTCAGCAGACCTTTCCCAAGTCTGCTAATGAAGAATCCATTTGTTCTGTTTGAGCTGTTGCTCATTTTATTGCCCAGCTGCCCTGCCCTTTAAGGCATCATTAATAAACTCTCAGAGGCAGGCAGGAAGTATCAGAGACTCCCAGGAGACAGGGCCAGCTGAAGGGCTGGGTCTAGGTTAGCATTGGACAAAGCCATTCTCAGCCTTACCTTAAACGTTTTCCCTCCTTCCAAGGTAGGTCCTGTTTGCTGACCTTGAAACGAGAAACTTTCAGCTCTGGGGTTGAACATGGAAGCAGAGACAGTGTGGGACCCAGGTCACTCCCAACACAGCATGTGCCCACATTACATCTCCTTTTTGCCCTCCCTTTCCCCCTTGCCCCCGCTGTCAAAGCAGTTCCTCTGCCCAGATACAAGGTCTCAGGCTAGGGTCTTTGGCACCTAGCACACTTCATCTCATTTCAATAGCAAGAGGGTGCCGTTGCAAATTACTAAGCTAGGTTTGGGAGGAAAGAGCCCTTAGTCCCAGCCTTCAAGAAGGGAAATGAGACATGTAGATAAGCTAAATGAATCCTTAGAAGCCCTGTAAGTCTTCTAAAAGAGGGACTTGTAAGTGTAGCGGGAGTTCTGGTGAGGCTTCAGGACAGGATCTGTAGAAAGGTAGCATCCTGAAAGACTCAGAATGAAGCCCCCTCAAAAGATCCCCCTCCTAATGGATTCCTCGTTAGCAGACTTGGGAAAGGTTTGCTGAGAAGGACCTTGAAAGGTGGGCTGAGATGCCTCTTTTGCATTAACCATTGGCTTAATCTGGGTTCCCCCTTAAAACAGACCCCTGTCCAGAGAGCCATAGTGTTTGCTCCTGTCCCTCTATCAGCTCCTAATTGCCTCCTAGCTCACACCCTTCTTGAATCCCAGCTCAGACTAATCATTCATCTTCCTAGGCCCCAGCCCTCCCCTGCTAGATCTGGCCCTGCCTCATCTCTGAATGCCCCTGCTCTTCTCTGCCTTCAGTGTTGTGTCCAGCACCAGATGGTGCAAGTTAAATCCTGCCCTTAGCCAGCCACGTGGGAGCCCTCCAGGAACCCACGAGTGCAGCGCTCTGTGCTGAGTTCTGCTGGGGGGTAGAGAATCACAACACCGTTTACTATCCCAAACACTACAGGTCTTCCGTTTGTTTAATGCAACTGAATTTTCTTTTTAAAAAAAAAATTTTTTTTTTTTTTGGCTAAAAATCATGTCCTTAATCTGCAGAATTTTAGAAGGGTCAAGTAGCTTTTTCTATAATTTACGGTGAAGGAATGAAAAAGCCCAATGTACTATTCTAAACAAACTGTGATGCTCAGAATCTAGTGTGCTGAAGACCCCTGGATCCTAACATGACTGTAACACTGAATTCTGCCCATGGATGAGAACTGGAGGCCCAACCTTCTCCCTGCAGTGAATGAGCAAGTAGAACAAGGGCTTGGACCTTATGAGGAAAAAAAGTGGTGTATCGGGCACCCACATCCCCACTCCCTTCCTGTCCCTTTTTTTTTTTTTTTTTTAGGAATTCCTTTATTTTTATTATTTATTTAGTTAGTTAGTTTTAGCTGTGTTGGGTCTTCGTTTCTGTGTGAGGGCTTTCTCTAGTTGCGGCAAGCGGGGGCCACTCTTCATCGCGGTGCGCTGGCCTCTCACTATCGCGGCCTCTGTTGTTGCGGAGCACAGGCTCCAGACGCGCGGGCTCAGTAGTTGTGGCTCACAGGCCCAGTTGCTCCGCGGCATGTGGGATCTTCCCAGACTAGGGCTTGAACCCGCATCCCCTGCATTGGCAAGCAGGCTCTCAACCACTGCGCCACCAGGGAAGCCCTGTGTCTCTTGACTCTAATGTATTTAACTAAAATGATTGTTTGTTTAAGCCACAGAATTGTGGGTTTTTTTCTTTTTGTGTGTGTATTGCGGAGGGGGGAGTAGTTTGTAAATTTAACCAAAGTTATTTTGCGGTAATTGGGACCTTTGAAGAGGGAAAAGTATGGGGAAATAAAAAAACAACTGTAGATAAAAGATCCAAAGGGAAACAAGGGGTCCAAGCAAAAGAAATTCAGATTAAACTTTCACTTAGCATAAAATGCCTTTGACTCTACATCATGGTCCTCAAGGCCAGAAGAATGAAGAATTACAAGCAAGACAAATGAGAAGGGGCCCATGCCGAGAGAAGGCAGGAAAACAGCAGTTACTGGAAGAAGTGAATGCTAGAAAGATGGCTCTCAAACCTGGCTGCATATTGGAACCACCCAGGGAGCTTTAAAAAAAAATGCTGTTGCCTGATTACCACTCCCAGAGATTCTAATTTAATTGATCTAGGGTATGGCCTGGTTGTCAGAAATGCTAAAAGCTTCCCAAGGTGATTCTAGTGTCAGCTCAAGGCTGAGAACCAGTGTTCTGGAGGAAAGATACTTCTGTTCTTGATTGTGTTTACTTGTCTCCATCTGTTACTCTCCCCCATTACCAAGCCAAACTTGGGTCAGCTCGCCCATGCACAGTAAAGCCAATCTACTGACATCGAGTTGTGGTGAAGGAAACTGCAGTGTTTATTGCAGGACACCAAGCAAGGAGTCCAAACGGCTAGTGCTTAAAAGACCTGAACTCCCCCATGGCTTTCAGGGAAAGGTTTTTAAAGACAGGGTGAGGAAGGGGGGTTTGGGAGGTGCATGATCAGCTCATGGACATTCTTCTGATTGGTTGGTGGTGAGGTAATTGAGAGTCAACATCATCAACCTTCTGGTTCCAAGCAGTCTGGGGTCTACATGCTTTTGGTCAGAATGCTGTTAACTTCTTCCACCTGATGGGGGTTTTAGTAGCTGTCAAACAGCTCAAAGGATATGGCTCAGGATATTATCTATAGCCCTTGAGACGGAACTAACTATCCTTAACTTTGTTTAATGGTTAAACTATTATTATTTTGTCTTCCTTGACTGTTTCCCTTTGTTTTTGTATTTTCTCATTTCTCCAATTAAATTTACTCTTTGAAACTCAGGGAAGGCCTAGGAGGCTAAAGTTTTCTACAGACAAGAGGCAGGCGGAGGACATGGGGTGGGGGGGGTCTGTCCCAGGAAGGTCCCAGAGGATCCTGCTCAGTTACACTACCTGTTCTTAAGAACTGTTGGTCAAGGCAGCTTGCCCCAGAGCTCAGAGGGGTTGTGCTGACTGCTCAGGTTGAAGAGTGGAAGTCGGCTCTGGGGTGTACCCTCCTGCCTACTAGTGCAGGGACTCAGCCCCAGCCTCCCAGCCTCCAAATTTCCTCTGCCACACAAGTAGAAAAATTTTCCACTCTGCTGGCAGCGTGCTGCATACAAAACAAAGCTTGGGGAAGAGTGCCTTGAGTAGTCCGGAAAGTTCCACTAGGAAGAAGTACATGGAAGAGGGCAACTTGAGATCTATGCAACCATAATTCTCTTCATTTCCTTTTCAGTTTATGTCTAGTCAAGAAAAGCCCTCAGCATGGAAGGTTGAGGGTTCTTTCCTTGTTGATAAGTCCACACCCATAAGACTGGTCTGCTTCAGTGGTGGGCTGAGCAGGTAAAACTGTTAGGCTCATTGTGCCTTGAAAAGTGAATCAATATTCTTTCAGGTTAGGACAGACTATTTCTGCTGAGACCCATTTGGAAATGTGAAAATCTCTTTTGGAAGGGAATAGCAGTTTCTACAGAATTCTACATTCTAGTGCAAAAGTAAAAGGCTATAGCTTTCACTTCCTGGAGACCTGATTAACCTTTAAAAAAAAAATAAATGGGATCCTTTTTAATTTATCCCAACTGGAAATCAGCCATAGATATCAGAGGCGGAAGACTTAAGTGTTTTTTCTTTAAAACAAAACGAAATTGGGCCATCAGATCGTAGTGCTCTCAAATCTGGCACACATGAAATGCTTGGTAAAGGTAGTGTGTATTATCCAGAGCTGGTATTGGCTAGGCAAACCATCAGACAGGGGCCATGCAACTTCATTTTTGAGCAAGTGTGAGGGCCACACCTGAAAAACCAATTGTTATTAGGAGTTTAGAAAGGACAGCCTGCCTGCGGGGTAGGGAGAGCAGCAAGGGGGGAGAATTGCCACAATTTTGTTTCTCTTCTCTCTAGGAAGCCAGACAGGGCCCTAAGAACAGCCTGGAGCGGTGATCTCAACCCTTAGTGTGCAACAGAATCACCCCCAGTTTCTGATTCAGTGGGTTTGGGGTGAGGCCTGAGAATTTGCATGTCTAACATGTTTCTGGGTGATGGAGATACTGCTGGTCTGGGACCACACTTTGAGACTTACTGGCTGGGAGGAGGAGAAGCTGAAAAGAAGGTCGTGCCATAATGCTGGAAAACCCCCTGCTGGAACTAGTCCCAAAAGACTGTGCCCCTGGAAACCAGACTGGGAGCAACTTTTTTCTTAACTTGCAAAAAATAGATGGCTTATTCTTTCAGCTGAGAGTGACTCAAACAATCACCACGAGAAGCTTTCTGTCTTGCTAAAAGAAAATTATGTTAATAACATCTCTTTATGATGATGACTTAAAACACCATTTCTAGCATCTCCATCTGGGCCACTACTGTCCAAAGCCTTTCTGCCTCATCTTCCCACCCCACCTCCAGCCCACACTGGATGCCTGACAGAATCTCAGAATGTCATGGTGAACAGCTCCCTGAGGTTTTATTAGCACTGAGGGATAAACAGGAACCTTAACCCCTGTTTTGTCACTAAGTAGCCACATTACTTCTCTCTCTCTGGGCCTTGGCTTCCGCATCAATAAAAGGAGGGTTTTCAACAAGGTAATAAGAATGAAAATGACAGTATTTTGATATTTATAGTTTACTTGGCACTTGTATACATATTATCTCAGTTAACCCCTGTGAAATAATTTTTATTCCCTCCCCATTTTTCACAGAGAAAGAGAATTGGAAAAGCACAATAATTTTAAGGACCAATATTAAAAATGGCCACATAGAAAATTCTGCAAAAACTAACATGGAAGACACAGTCCCTTATGTTACTCAGTGTCCCTTATGTAACAATTTATGTGAAAAATTCCTCCTAAAATTAAATGCCTGATAAATATGTCCCTCCAAAAGATGTAATATGCATCATTTTACAGGACAGAATCAACTTCCTAACTCTTCATATTTTTCTTCTGTTTCAGCTGCCAGAAAGCTTAGAGCTAATTATGCCAAGATTATAATAACCATTTAAATCTCAAATTCCTGGTAACATTATCTCTCACATCCTCTAAATCCTAATGCCTAAATGTTTTCTTACATAGATTATCTGTGATTAGCGTGACAGTGTAATTCACCATCTAAGTGGGGCCCTTTTCGGAGTGAAAGAGAACACCATGAATAATTATGCCCAGGTGACAGATGTAAACCAGGACTGTTTCAGGCAAACTGGGATAGGTGGTCACCCTACCTATGGTTGGAAATAGACTTGGCAAAAATTATATACAAAAAACACTCAATTTGACCTTGTAAGTGTGGCAGTTTGGAGTCTCATTAAACTCAATAAAGTCACATAAAACTGAATATAGATTATAACTCATAAGAAAAAACAGCAAAAAATAGGTTCTGAATATACTTGCGAGACTGGGAAGGGAGAGGGCGTAGTGCTGAGGATGGACCCTTCTCCCTTCAAACATCCCCAAACCCTTCATTTCCTAAAGCCTCTGCCTCCTAAGCCCCATGGGCGTCACATCCTGTGGCTGGTGGCAGCTCTACAATTCCTTATAGGAGGGGCTTAAGCAAGGCCGTCTGTTTAGAAGGGAAAGGGGAAGGAGGGCTTTAAGCCGAACAGTGTAGCACTTTACTGAAGATTGTGGATTTTCCATCTCAAAGAATGGGGTGGTGTTGATGAAGGTGGTGGAGCCCTGAAAAGTCACAGTCACCAGGCAGTCCCACTGCCTCACAAGGGCACGCCACCCAGTATTTGTCTGCTCACACACTCCCCACCGCAACCCCCTGCCGAAGACAGGACTGACCGATTGGTTATGGCAGGACCACGGAGACATAGATGGAGGCCACCTGAGGATTGGTGCATTCAACCAGGTGCCCTGGTTCATACCCAGACACACTGCTTGATGCCTTTCCCACCTTCCCCTTCTCCAGTCACAGGAGTGTAACTGAACAGCGCTTCCCCAAACAGACCCGCCTCCCCATGTCCTCTGCCTGCCTCTTGTCTGTAAAAAAAACCTTAGCTTCCTAGGCCTTCCCCAAATTCCAAAGAATAAATTTAATCAGAGAAGTGAGAAAATGCAGAAAGAAAGGAAAACAGTCAAGGAAGACAAAATAATAATAGTTTAGCTATTAAAGTCAAGGACCGTTAGTTCCTCCTCAAGGGCTATAGATAATATCCTGAGCCATATCCTTTGAGCTGTTTGACAGCTACTAAAACCCCCATCAGGTGGAAGAAGTTAACTGCATGCTGCCCACAAGCACGTAGACCCCAGACCAATTGGAATCAGGAGGTTGATGATGTTGACTCTCAATTACCTCACCACCGACCAATCAGAAGAATGTCCCCGAGCTGATCACACACCCCCAACCCCTCTCCCTCACCCTGTCTTTAAAAACCTTTCCCTAAAAGCTTTTGAGGAGTTCGGGGCTTTTAAGCATAAGTAGCCTGGACTCCTTGCTTGGTGCCCTGCAATAAACACTGCAGTTTCCTTCACCACAACCAGGTGTCAGTGGATTGGCTTTACTGTGCACAGGTGAGCTGACCCAAGTTCGGTCTGGTAACAGAGGCAGGTGAGCTTGTTTCAGCCAGGTGAGTCAGGGGTGAGGGATGGGCTGAGTCTTGGGTGTTACAAAAGAGGAAGATGTTACAAGAGGGGCAGGTGTGCTTGGACAATGAGCAGGCCTCAGAGGCCAAGTGTGCACGGTTGGGCTTCCTGGAGCTCAAGAGTCCCCTCTGTCCTTCTTCCCCATCTCTCTAACAAGTCCAGTTAAGCTCCGCCCCTCTCAGTTCCCTGCTGGACTGGCCCCAGGAGCCTCACCTCGGTTGCGGAAAGCCGCTGCGTCCCTTCCAAGAACCAACACTAGAGGTCGCCCTTCTCCAGCGTCAGGCAAGTTGGCGCGGAAGGAGACGGACCAGCTTTTGCTTAAATTGCACGTTGGTGGGCGGGCCCAGTGGCCCTGATTCCGGGCCAGTTCCTGGACGGCCTGCGTCCCAAGTGGGAAGGCGCGGTTCCGGCCAGAAGAGGAGGCTGAGCCACAAAGCTCTGAGGAGAGGCAGCGCTGGGTTGAACAGTGAGGTGTGAGCGGGTGATGAAAAGGACCCGCCTTCATAGTCCTTTCCCCGGTCCCGGCCATTCCCTGGGGGGCAGGGTGCTGTGCTCTGCGGGGAGTCCAGTGCCTTGGGATCTAAGGAGTTGCCTGGTGGCAGGACTGGGAAAGACCAAATCCGGGGGAAATACTTTCCACAAGAGATGAAACTTCCAGGAGCAACAAAAGCCCGTGCAGTCTGAAGAGCCCATGAGATAAAGTGTGTGTGTGAATTGTTAAGTGCTACCCACACCCTTTTAAGTGGGCCTGTTATTCTCTGCAGATATGGACACTGTGTACGGGAGGCCCAGGTGTCCCATAAAGGCCGTCTTGGGCCGGGGCTCACAGGAGGGCCCCCAGCCTGGCTTGCCTGTGGTTCTCTCCCCCTTGTGCTCTCCTTGGCCAAGGTTTTCTCAGAGACCTAGTTTTCTGCGTAAAAAGGGAGGGTAGCTTCCAAAAGGCAATTCTACAATCTTTAGTTTTCTGGTCACAGCCATTTTTAGCTGGAAGCCGGAAGGGCTGGTTCTGTGAGCAGTTGGGAACTGAGGTTCAGGGAGGTTTAATACCTTGCTGGGACCAGACTAGAACTCCCACCTGCTCACTCTGAAGCAGCACTCCCTCCCTGCCCCGGCTGCCTCTTCTCACCGGAGAGCTACTAGAGCTGAAAAGAAAACTGCCTGGGCTGAAAAACTTTAAACTCGGCAAGGGCCTCAAAACAAAAACAAAACAGAAAACGAACAGAAGCAAGCATACCTCTGGGCCCTGTGAGCAGTCCCTCAGTCCCTGAAGCAGTGCCAAACTAACATCCATCAGCCCTCGACTTGAGGCTTCGGGATGGACAAAAAGGTCAGCTGCCTGCCTCTACACTGTAGAGTGCTATAGCACCCCAAGTGATTCTTCCTCCAGACCATATGGCAGAGCTCAGCTGGGGTGGTTACGCACCACCAGTGCTCCGTGCGTCCCAAGTGAAGTGCAGCCGTTTGTGTCTTCAGTTGGAGAAGAGATAGGAGATGTTTCCACATAAAGCCCAAGGGAACCGGGCAGGTCCACAAATATGGCCCATGGCGGCCCCTCCTCTTCCCGTTGGGAGGAACAGCGCAATCCATTGCCCACATGTAAAGTGACCTAGAGGTCCTCCCTCGACAGACCATCCAAGCCAGGCATCCTCAGGGGCTACGAGTCATGCTGATTTGTGGCACAGAATGAAGGTCTGTGTAATGGCAGAACCAGTGTTTAATGTACATGTGGATTTACTCACCCAGCTGAGCACTAGCTCTCTCTACGGCTAGAGTGTGAGCGTCTTGAGGACGATTCACTTAGTGTGGCGGTTCACTTAGATGTGTCTCTCCCACAAGCCTGGACACAAGGCAGATGGGTGCTTTAGGGAGTACTCTTCCAATCCAACCGCTTCTTAACCTCACTGCAGAATTGAATTAAGCTACTTCTCTTGGGAGAAATTGTTATTCCAGAACACAGGGAGGATCCTTGGATGTAACAAGTCAACATTTTGAAACACAAAAACCATCAAAAGTCATCTGTTTGTTATTATTTTTAATTAACTCCTAAAGAAAGAGCCCTTCATAAACGGTTCTGAGTGTCTACCAAGAGCACATGTTGTCATATTTCTTCTCTGTTTCTCTCTCAAGAACCAAAAAAATTTTTTTCCCCAAGAGAGTGCCTTCCTCAATATGTTTCACCACCCTTGAGAAACTGGATTGTGCCAGAAGGGAGGGAATCCTTGAGAACAGGCTGTTATTCCACTCTTCTTGACTTCGACTTGACTTATCTTTAAACTGTCAGGGAATAAGACAAAATATCCCTGAGATTTTTATGTGTTTTCCTTGCTGGTGGATATAAGTAAGATTTCTTCTATGTATTGCCAAAACGTCCCCAAGCTCCAGCCTGTGGCTACAAGGAAGGTTATGTTAACATAAAAGTCACATTTTAATTTTCTGTCACCTACACCCACCTGATTGAGGATCTTGGCCCACCCCGCCAGCATCTCCCACCACCCCCACTCATCTCTGGGAATCCCCTGAGTGGTAGACCTGTTCAAGGTCAGCTCCCTCACACACTGCTCTCCAGCCGCTGTTCACGCTCCTGCCCCAGGGCTTCATGGCTTTCTGGCTTCATCACCCAACCAGACAGATCCCAGAAAGGATTCACCAGGCATGACCACTCTGCTAAATCAGTTCTGCACCAAAATAAACATAACCCCCAAATGACCCCTTTCTCAGGACTTTGCCTGGAAAAAAAGGAGTTTAACAATTTAACTGCATAATCTTAACTGAGTAAGATTATATATGGGGAACCCAGAAAAGGAGTTAAATTTGGAGGAGATAGAATCTAGGGTAAATTTTCTTTCTTCTCTTTTGCTTTCTATTACAATTGATTGAACTTTTCATTTTCCTCCAAGATCTGTTAGTGTGAGATGATTATTTGATGATGAAATGATTCAGTCAAATAAGTGATCCTATGCATGACATCAGCATGATAACCAGGCCTCATTTCCTTGGAACTGGGCTCTCCATCCTTGTCCCAGGCCACTTTCAGTCTCTTTAAACGATTTAACCTAGGCTTACAACCTGCTGGCTGCTGCTTTTCAAAACTCTCATTCTGGTCACAGTTATTATTTTTAAAACATGTTTATAAAGTTGAAGGTTACATGGCAATTAAGCCATGTAAAGCAGAGAATGCTTAGATTTGGTACAGTTGCCAGGGAAAAAAATATACCTCTCTCTCCTGTTGTTTCCACCTCTTGCCTGCTCGAAATAGGATTTGCATCTCTGTGGGTGGGTTGTGGTTAGTTCGTGAACCTAATCATTTTTCCCCGCCTCAGAAATCTTTATCTTTTGTCATGAACCTTTTCAAGGAGAAGGCTGTCACTGACAATTGTTTCTCTTCCCCACCAGTGGGAAGGGCATGACTGTCATCCCACCGGCCAGTGTCTGAGTCCCCCTGTTTCAGAGGCAAGAGGCTCTCCTGGGTGTCTCCCTGTTCTTAGTTCTCAGACTCATCAGGCTGCCATCCCAAGGGAACTGCTAGAGCCTCAGGGTTGGTGATACACGTGCCCCTGGATTAGAGGCATTTGCCTTAGGGGAAACACAGAGACCCCTCTCATGTTAGGGTATTTTCCCCCAGCCTTTCCTTACAAAAACAAAGGGGACCATCTGGACCAGCCATTTCTAACTGAGAATAATGTCAGAATTCTAGACACACAACAGTCTCCCCCCAAACCTAGTCTCATGCCCTGATAATAGAAGTATTAATCACTAATGTTCATTAAGTACTTGCTATGTGCCAGGGGCTATACTAAACGTTGTACATGTATTATTTCATTTAAGCCTCATAACAATCCCATGAAGTAGCTAATGATATTATGCCTACTTTACAGTGAAGCACACACTGGGAGGGTTGTCAAAAATAAATCTTTTTGGCTTCACAATTCTGATGCAAAAATTGGTCCCAGGTGGGTTGTCCTAAGACTCAGGGTGGCGGCAATAGTCATCCTGGCCACGTGGGAGCCACGCACATGAAGCGTTTTCCACAACAGCAAGGAATTGGGGGGCCAGAGAGGGCCGTTTCCCGATCCTTCTTAGGATAGACCCAAGAATAGTTCCAGTTGCAGACAGGCTGGCTTTGTTATCAGCAAACTCACTTAGGAGCTGAATACACCCCTCCTAGGATCACTGGCCCTTAATTTTCAGGGACCTGTGGAGAGGTTAAGCAGGAACTGCTGGATGCCCCTGGCCCACGCTGGCCCTAGGTGAGATAGGAGGAAAAGACAGACAACATTGAGCACCTATTGTGGCTAGGTGTTTGATCTCGTTTAGCCCTCCTGATAACTCACTGAGGCCCGAAGGTCCTATCATGCAGAAAGATGGTTATACACCTGCAAGTGGCAGAGCTCTGAGGACTGGAGACAGGAATCTCTTACATTTATACGGTATGTCATTCTTTTTAAGACAGCCTGGCAACCATTCCATTACCTCATTTCAACCTCACAGAACAGGCATCATCCTATGACACTGAGTCACATGGTTGGGTGAGGCCTGGGGGAGGGACTGGACCTCCTGGCCGGACATCCTGCTCTTTGAACAAGCTCCTTCTGCACCACTCCTACAGTGTCTTCACTTCCTTTTCCTTCTCTTGCTGCCCCCTCCAATCCCCCCTCCCATTCCTCTTCTATCTTCCCCCTCCCGTTTTCATGGAAAGAGCCTTGAGTGTAGAAACCTGAACTCTCCTCCTGGTTTGCCACTTTCTAACTGTGTGGCCTTAGGAGGCCCTGGGCTTCATTTTCCAGGCTTGCCTGGACCTCACAGCCCGCTGCCCTGACGTCAAGGGACAGGCAGCCCAGCAGCCTTATACAGAAGATGCCCACTGGCCTGCTCCACTACATCACCCGGGGGAGCCCCCCCACCTGCAGGGCACACAGGTATTCAGGTGTGTTTCTACCCTCCAGGCACTTGGGGGTAAAAGTAAAAATCCCTGAGTCTGCGGGATCTCTCTGTTCTACAAGGCTGAGCGTGGCAGGTGCTGGAAGAGAGGCACTTTGTGCTCCAGGTGTTTTTCATGCATTATCTCATTTAATCCTCACAAGAACCCCCTAGGTACTTTTATCCTCACTTTGCAGGTAAGGAGGCTGAAATTTAGAGACTTCCTTTATACCCCCCTTACCACCCCCAAGCACACAGTTTCCTCTATTATCAACATCTCACAGTCATATAGTACTTTTGTTGCAACTGATGAATCAGTATTGATACGTTATTGTTAACTAAAGTCCATAGTTTATATTAGGGCTCACTCTTGGTGTTGTACATTCTATATATATATATATCTGTAATGATATATATCCACCATACAGTATCATACAGAATAGTTTCACTGCCCTAAAAATCCTCTGTGCTCTGCCTATTTATCCCCTGCCCCCAGCCCTTGGTAACTACTAATCTTTTTACTGTCTCTATAGTTTTGCTTTTTCCAGAATGTCATATAGCTGGAATCATGCAGTATGTAGCCTTTTCAGAATGGCTTATTTCACTCAGTAATATGTATTTAAGACTCTTCCATGTCTTTTTATGTCTTGATTACTCATTTCTTTTTTTTTTTAAAGTTTTTTTTTGTTTGTTTTGTTTTGTTTTAATTAATTAATTTATTTATTTTTGGCTGTGTTGGGTCTTCATTTCTGTGCGAGGGCTTTCTCTAGTTGCGGCAAGCGGAGGCCACTCTTCATCGTGGTGCGCGGGCCTCTCACTATCGCGGCCTCTCTTGTTGCGGAGCACAGGCTCCAGACGCGCAGGCTCAGTAGCTGTGGCTCACGGGCCTAGTTACTCCGCGGCATGTGGGATCTTCCCAGACCAGGGCTCGAACCCGTGTCCCCTGCATTAGCAGGCAGATTCTCAACAACTGCGCCACCAGGGAAGCCCTACTCATTTCTTTTTATAACCAAATAATATTCCATTGTTCGGATATATCACAGTTTGTTCAGCCACTCACCTACCAAAAGACATCTTGGTTGCTTACAATTTTGGGCAGTTATGAATAATGTTGCTATAGACCTTTTTGTATAGGTTCTTGTGTGGACATAAGTTTTCAATTCATTTGCGTATATACCAAGTGGCATGATTGCTTAATCATATGGTAAGAATATGTTTAATTTTGTAAGAAACTGCCAACCTGTCTTCCAAAGTGGCCATTATGTGCTGAATTGTGTCCCCCACAAAATTCATATGTTGAAGTCCTAACCTCTAGTACCTGAGAATGTGACTGTATTTGGAAATAAGACCTTGAAAGAGGTAATTAAGGTACAATGAGGTCATATGAGTGGGCCCTAATCCCACACATGGACACATGACTTGTTGTCCTTATTGGAAGAAGAAGTTTGGATATATAAAATATTTATATATATCACATTTTATTTATCCATTCATCTGTCAATAGATACTTAGGTTGTTTCCATATCTTGGCTATTGTGAATAATGCTGCAATAAACATGAGAGTGCAGATATTTCTTTGAGATACTGATTTTATTTCTTTTGGGTGTATACTCAGAAGTGGGATTGCTGGCTATCCAAAGCAATCTTAAGAAAGCTGGGAGAATCACATGTCCTGATTTTAAACTATATTAGAAACCTATACTAATCAAAACAGCATGGTATTGGGTTGAAAACAGGCACATAGACCAATAAAACAGACAAGAGAACCCAGCAATAAACCCTCACATATGTGGTCAACTAATCTTTGGGAAGTGCACCAAGAATACAAATGGGGAAAAGATAGTCTTTGCAATAAATAGTGTCACGAAAACTGGATATCCACATGCCAAAGAATGAAACTGGACCCTTATCTTACACCATATACAAAGATTAACTTGAAATGGATTAAAGACTTAAGTGTGGGTTTATTTCTGGGCTCTACATTTTGTTCCATTGATCTATGTGTCTACTCTTTCACCAATATGAGACTGTCTTGATTATTGCAGCTTTATAGTAAGTCTTGAAGTTAGATAGTGTCCATCCTCTGACTTTGTTCTTCTTCAATGTCGTGATGGCTATTCTGAGTATGGACAAGATTTTGATAGGTAGAAATGGAGGTGAGAGCACTCAGGAGAGGGAACTGAGCAAAGGTTCAATAGAGGGAAGGGGGAGATGCATTGGAGGACAGTGAGTAGTTCCAGTTGTCTGTACCCTAACTTTATAAATGTAGTAAGACTGTGTTTCCTAGAAAATAGATGCTTCCAATCACAGGTAGAGTTGTTCTTTCCCATGGGAATTTGAGTACCCAGGCCTGGAGAGGAAGAGGGGAAGGAGACCTTAGAAATACTTGTGACTGGCTGTCAAGGGCATTTTGCCAGCCATGGAGCCTGGATTTAATATTGTGAACTTTTGTTGATAACATGTCTAACTTTCAGTCTGATATAAGGACAGAGAGAGAGAGCCCCCAAAGGGTTTTCCTGGGCAGTTGGTGATACTTGGGAGAAGGCCCTGATTTGGAGTCAGGAGACCTGAGTTCTAGCTTGGGCTCTGCCATTTCTGGCCTCATTATGTGGGACAGTTCACTTCCCCCTCTGTGCCCCAGCTCCTCCATCTCTACTGTGGGGTAATTAGAGGTGCCCTATCAGATTCCCAGGGAAGAGATTATGAGAAGCAGTTAGGTAATGTGTATGTAAACTATGAAGCACTACACAAGTATATGCAATTATGAAGGAGGTGATCCTTGAAGGAAAGGCACTGTAAGGCATGCAACATATAGTCGTCATATTTCACTTTTCTGCTTCCTTTCCCAAGTAACAGAGCGTGCATCTCATCAGTGGGCTTTCATAAGTAATTAGGAGCATCATTGAGGATGCTCCATATACAGACCCAATCCTGCCCTAGATTTGCCTTCATATATGTGTAAATTCCTGGAAGGCAAAGGACCTACCATTTTCTGTATGCCCATGGTTCCTAGCACAGTGTCTTACATATAGGAGACATTCAGTGAGTACAACGTTGGCTTTTTAAAAACAAAACATATCGGGCTTGATAGGTGTTTAAATGAAAACATTAGCTGGTCACAAGCTTAGCATGAATCAGATGGTTAAAAAAGTTTGTGTGCAATGTTTAGTAAAGGAAAAAATGCGCAAATGCCATGACTCAGCCATTCCAGTCACAGCTACTGACCCTAGAGAGACTCCCACACATGCGCACAAGGAGTCGTGGTCGACAGTGTTCATCTCATCATTGTCTGTAATGGAAACAACCTAAATGCCCGTCGGACAGGGGCATGAATAAACACATTTTAGAAAATTCAAAGGGTTGCTGAATCACAGTTAAAATGAATCAAATCTCAAAAACTTAAGGTATAGAAAAATACATACTGTGTGTCACAATTTATTTGAAGCTGAAAACATGTAAAACAATGCTAAGTACTGTTGATTCATGCATTTAACCATATGAAAGCATGCGTGGGGAGGATTAATCACAGTTCTTTTTTTCATTTTTATTGAAATATAGTTGATTTAAACGCAGAGTTCTGATAATGGTTTCTCTAGGGGAGACAGGGAAGGGAGTGTGAAAGGGGTGAGGCTTCAATTGTAGCTGTAATATCTGAAGTAAGTGTGGCTTAAAAGGTGACTTTTGAAGTCTGCAGCAAATGTGGCATCATAGTATATTGCCAAAGCAGAGGGGTGGGTTATTAAGTGATTATTTTACTCAGTGCTTCTTATATACCTGATATATTTCACAACTTGAAAAGCCCTTTGTCAACAAGGGTTGGGAGAGCTTTAAAGGAAGGTTAGGCTACACTAATAAAAGCAGTGTGCCCCAAACTAGACACAGGATCAGTCTCTCAATTCTGCCATGTGGTGGCACCACAATCCCCAGGGAACACTGACAAATCAGAGCCCAAGGGGTGGGGAGGGGGTTGTGGGTTGGATGCTGGAGGGCTCAGGAAACTTCTAGTGTGAGGAAAGTTAAAGGAACAGGAAATGTTTAACTTGGAATAGAGAGGATTCAAAGGGACATAGGACCCCAGTCTTCAAATATCTCAAGTGGGGCAGAAAGCATACTCCATACCCCGTGTGGTCCCACAGGAGCAAGTGGGGTAGAAGCTGGGAAGGAGAGGGGCAGATCCCACTCACCCTCAGAGCCATAGCTGTGGGACTCTGGATGCCAGCTGCCGGGTAAAGTCTGAGCACCCTTGCCCAGCAGTGATAAGGATGAGGAGCTGATCTTCCAAGCTCTGGGGATGCTGCAGGGGGCATTCTTGCTCTGTGTCAGAGGCTGGCTAGGTAACCTACAAGATCCTTTCTACTGCTGAGAGCCTTACAAATTCAAATTTAAATGAGCCTATAGTTGTAAAACTATTACAACTTTTATTTTTTAGTGCTGATATTCCAAAAGGTAATAATAACGAATAGTATTCTATTGTCATATCTTCTAGGAGTTTCTATTCTTTTTTTTTTTAAGCTGTTTTTTTTTGGTTGCACCAGGTTTTAGTTGTGGCAGGCAGGCTCCCTAGTTGTGGCTCACGGGCTCCTTAGTTGTGGCATGTGAACTCTTAGTTGCAACATGCATGTGGGATTTAGTTCCCTGACCAGGGATCGAACCCACATCCTCTGCATTGAGAGGCAGGTTCTTAACCACTGCTCCACCAGGGAAGTCCCTAGGAGTTTCTATTCTTTTTTCCTTTCTTTCCTTCTATTTTTTTCTGAGCGTGTCTCTGTTGCTGGTGGTTTTGTACCTATGTTTGTATGTCTCTCTCTGCATTTCTTGTGTCTTTGTCTTTCCTTTCTGGTTGTCTGTCTGTCTGTGTCTCTCTCTTATTTTCTCTTTGCTTCCCTCTCCTCACCCACCAACACTCAACTTCCTCTACCTCATCTTTTTTCCAAGTAGCATTGTCTCATGTATATATATTTTAATTCACTTTATTGAGGTAAAATTTACACATGTAATAAAATTCACTCATTTTAAGTTTTGTCAAATGTATCCATTCAGGAAGCCACCACCACACCAAGACAGAGCATTTCATGTTCCCTGCTGCCCTTTGCAGTGGGTCCCCTCCCCCATCCCCTGGCACTTGGTGACCACTGATTTGCTTTCTGTCACGATTGTTTTGCCTTTCTAGAATGTTATATAAATGATACGTATTTTTTTGTGCTTGGCTTCTTTCACTTACCATAATGCTTTTGAGATTCATCTGTTCTTGTGTGTATCTGTAGTTCGTTCCTTTTTGTTACTGAGTAGTATCCCACTGTATGGATTTATCACAGTTTGCAGTATTCACCACATAGATATTCATCTGTTCACCAGTTGATGGATATTAGAGTTGTTTCCACTTTGAGTCAGTAAGAATAAAGCTGCTGTGAACATTCATGTAGCAGGTCTTTATGTGGACATATGTTTTTATTTCTTTTGGGTAAATACCTCGGTGTGAAATTGCTGGGTCATATGATATGTGTGTATTTAACTTTATAAGAAACTGTCAAACTGCTTTCCAAAGTGGCTGTGCTATTTTGCATTCCCACCAGCAATATCTGAGGCATTCTGTTGCTCCACATCCTCACTAACACTTGGTATGGTAAGTCTTTTTAATTTTAACCATTCTAGTGGGTCTATGGTGACATCTCATTGCAGTTTTAATTTGTATTTTCCTAGTGACTAATGATGTTGAACATGCTTATTAGCTGTTCATATAACTTTTTTGATGAGGTGTCTGTTCCTTCTTTTGTCCATTTCTTTTTTTTTTTTTTGCATATGCTTTTTATTACTGCTAATTTAACAAACATGTACACAGCATCTCCTGTGTGCCAGGCACTGTTGTGTGTATTTTATTTTATTATTATTATTTTTAAAGGTGATTTTCTTTTTTTTTTTAATTTATTTTATTTTATTTATTTTTATTTTTGGCTGCGGGCTTAGTTGCTCTGCGGCATGTGGGATCTTCCTGGACCAGGGCTCGAACCCGCATCCCCTGCATTGGCAGGCAGATTCTTAACCACTGCGCCACCAGGGAAGCCCCTGTCCATTTCTTTAATTGAGTTGTTTGTCTTCTTCTTTGTAAATTGTAAGAGTTCTTTATGAATAAAGCATATAAGAACTTCATCAGATATATTTGCCAAATTTACCTCCCAGTCTGTGGCTTGTCTTTCATTTTCTTGACAATGTCTTTTTTTTTTTTCTGCTCTCTTTTTTTTTTAATTTTTAAATTTTATTTAATTTATTTTTTTATACAGCAGGTTCTTATTAGTCATCAATTTGTATACACATCAGTGTATACATGTCAATCCCAATCTCCCAATTCATCACACCACCCCCCCCCTACGGCTTTCCCCCCTTGGTGTCCATGAGTTTGTTCTCTACATCTGTGTCTCTATTTCTGCACTGAAAACCAGTTCATCTGTACCATTTTTCTAGGTTCCACATATATGGGTTAATATACGATATTTGTTTTTCTCTTTCTGACTTACTTCACTCTGTATGACAGTCTCTAGATCGATCCACATCTCAACAAATGACCCAGTTTTGTTCCTTTTTATGGCTGAGTAATATTCCATTGTATATATGTACCATATCTTCTTTATCCATTCATCTGTCGAAGGGCATTTAGGTTGCTTCCATGACCTGGCTATTGTAAATAGTGCTGCAATGAACATTGGGGTGCATATGTCTTTTTGAATTGTGGTTTTCTCTGGGTATATGCCCAGTAGTGGGATTGCTGGATCGTATGGTAATTCTATTTTTAGTTTTTTAAGGAACCTCCATACTGTTCTCCATAGTGGCTGTATCAATTTACATTCCCACCAACAGTGCAAGAGGGTTCCCTTTTCTCCACACCCTCTCCAGCATTTCTTGTTTATAGATTTTCTGATGATACCCATTCTAACTGGTGTGAGGTGATACCTCATTGTAGTTTTGATTTCCATTTCTCTAATAATTAGTGATGTTGAGCAGCTTTTCATGTGTTTCTTGGCCACCTGTATGTCTTCTTTGGAGAAATGTCTATTTAGGTCTTCTGCCCATTTTTGGATTGGGTTGTTTGTTTCTATAATATTGAACTGCATGAGCTGTTTATATATTTTGGAGATTAATCCTTTGTCCATTGATTCATTTGCAAATATTTTCTCCCATTCTGAGGGTTGTCTTTTCATCTTGTTTATGGTTTCCTTTGCTGTGCAAAAGCTTTTAAGTTTCATTAGGTCCCATTTGTTTATTTTTGTTTTTATTTCCATTACTCTAGGAGGTGGATCAAAAAAGATCTTGCTGTGATTTATGTCAAAGAGTGTTCTTCCTATGTTTTCCTCTAAGAGTTTTACAGTCCTGTCTTACATTTAGGTCTCTAATCCATTTTGAGTTTATTTTTGTGTATGGTGTTAGGGAGTGTTCTAATTTCATTCTTTTACATGTAGCTGTCCAGTTTTCCCAGCACCACTTGTTGAAGAGACTGTCTTTTCTCCATTGTATACCCTTGCCTCCTCTGTCATAGATTAGTTGACCATAGGTGCGTGGGTTTACCTCTGGGCTTTCTATCTTGTTCCGTTGATCTATGTTTCTGTTTTTGTGCCAGTACCATATTGTCTTGATTACTGTAGCTTTGTAGTATAGTCTGAAGTCAGGGAGTCTGATTCCTCCATCTCCGTTTTTTTCCCTCAAGACTGCTTTGGCTATTCGGGGTCTTTTGTGTCTCCATACAAATTTTAAGATTTTTTGTTCTAGTTCTGTAAAAAATGCCATTGGTAATTTGATAGGGATTGCATTGAATCTGTAGATTGCTTTGGGTAGTATAGTCACTTTCACAATATTGATTCTTCCAATCCAAGAACATGGTATATCTCTCCATCTGTTTGTATCATCTTTAATTTCTTTCATCAGTGTCTTATAGTTTTCTGCATACAGGTCTTTTGTCTCCCTATGAAGGTTTATTCCTAGGTATTTTTTTTCTTTTTGTTGCAATGGTAAATGGGAGTGTTTCCTTAATTTATCTTTCAGATTTTTCATAATTAGTGTATAGGAATGCAAGAGATTTCTGTGCATTAATTTTGTATCCTGCAACTTTACCAAATTCGTTGATTAGCTCTAGTAGTTTTCTGGTGGCATCTTTAGGATTCTCTATGTATAATATCATGTCATCTGCAAACAGTGACAGTTTTACTTCTTCTTTTCCAATTTGTATTCCTTTTATTTCTTTTTCTTCTCTGATTGCTGTGGCTAGGACTTCCAAAACTATGTTGAATAATAAGTGTGAGAGTGGACATCCTTGTCTTGTTCCTGATCTTACAGGAAATGCTTTCAGTTTTTGACCATTGAGAATGATGTTTGCTGTGGGTTTGTCGTATATGGCCTTTATTATGTTGAGGTAGGTTCCCTCTATGCCCACTTTCTGGAGAGTTTTTATCATAAATAGGTGTTGAATTTTGTTGAAAAATTTTTCTGCATCTATTGAGATGATCATATGCTTTTTATTCTTCAGTTTGTTAATATGGTGTATCACATTGATTGATTTGCATATATTGAAGAATCCTTGCATCCCTGGGATAAATCCCACTTGATCATGGTGTATGGTCCTTTTAATGTGTGGTTGGATTCTGTTTGCTAGTATTTTGTTGAGGATTTTTGCATCTATATTCATCAGTGATATTGGTCTGTAATTTTCTTTTTTTGTAGTATCTTTGTCTGGTTTTGGTATCAGGGTGATGGTGGCCTCATAGAGTGAGCTTGGGAGTGTTCCTTCCTCCACAATTTTTTGGAAGAGTTTGAGAAGGATGGGTGTTAGCTCTTCTCTAAATGTTTGATAGAATTCACCTGTGAAGCCATCTGGTCCTGGACTTTTGTTTGTTGAAAGATTTTTAATCACAGTTTCAATTTCATTACTTGTGATTGGTCTGTTCATATTTTCTATTTCTTCCTGGTTCAGTCTTGGAAGGTTATACCTTTCTAAGAGTTTGTTCATTTCTTCCAGGTTGTACATTTTATTGGCATAGAGTTGCTGGTAGTAGTCTCTTAGGATGCTTTGTGTTTCTGTGGTGTCTTGGTAACTTCTCCTTTTTCATTTCTAATTTTATTGATATGAGTCCTCTCCCTCTTTTTCTTGATGAGTCTTGCTAATGGTTTATCAATTTTGTTTATCTTCTCAAAGAACCAGCTTTTAGTTTTATTGATCTTTGCTACTGTTTTCTTTGTTTCTATTTCATTTATTTCTGCTCTGATCTTTATGATTTCTTTCCTTCTGCTAACTTTGGGTTTTGTTTGTTCTTCTTTCTCTAGTTCCTTTAGGTGTAAGGTTAGATTGTTTATTTGAGATTTTTCTTGTTTCTTGAGGTAGGCTTGTATAGCTATAAACTTCCCTCTTAGAACTGCTTTTGCTGCATCCCATTGGTTTTGGATTGTCGTGTTTTCATTGTCATTTGTCTCTAGGTATTTTTTGATTTCCTCTTTGCTTTCTTCAGTGATCTCTTGGTTATTTAGTAACGTATTGTTTAGCCTCCATGTGTCTGTGTTTTTTACATTTTTTCCCCTGTAATTCATTTCTAATCTCATAGCATTGTGGTCAGAAAAGATGATTGATATGAATTCAGTTTTCTTAAATTTACTGAGGCTTGATTTGTGACCCAAGATGTGATCTATCCTGGAGAATGTTCCATGCGCACTTGAGAAGAAAGTGTAATCTGCTGTTTTTGGATGGAATGTCCTATAAATATTAATTAAATCTATCTGGTCTATTGTGTCATTTAAAGCTTCTGTTTCCTTATTTATTTTCATTTTGGATGATCTGTCCATTGGTGTAAGTGAGGTGTTAAAGTCCCCCACTATTATTGTGTTACTGTCGATTTCCTCTTTTACAGCTGTTAGCAGTTGCCTTATGTATTGAGGTGCTCCTATGTTGGGTGCATATATATTTATAATTGTTATATCTTCTTCTTGGATTGATCCCTTGATCGTTATGTAGTGTCCTACCTTGTCTCTTGTAACATTCTTTATTTTAAAGTCTATTTTATCTGATATGAGTATTGTTACTCCAGCTTTCTTTTGATTTCCATTTGCATGGAATATCTTTTTCCATCCCCTTACTTTCAGTCTGTATGTGTCCCTAGGTCTGAAGTGGGTCTCTTGTAGACAACAT
Source organism: Balaenoptera ricei (assembly GCF_028023285.1). Classification (NCBI taxonomy): domain Eukaryota; kingdom Metazoa; phylum Chordata; class Mammalia; order Artiodactyla; family Balaenopteridae; genus Balaenoptera; species Balaenoptera ricei. The sequence continues at coordinate 88,384,429 of NC_082642.1, read as the reverse complement.
ATATATGGATCTTGTTTTTGTATCCATTCAGCACGCCTGTGTCTTTTGGTTGGAGCATTTAATCCATTCACGTTTAAGGTAATTATCGATATGTATGTTTCTATGACCATTTTCTTAATTGTTTTGGGTTTGTTTTTGTAGGTCCTTTTCTTCTCTTGTGTTTCCTACTTAGAGAAGTTCCTTTAGCATTTGCTGTAGAGCTGGTTTGGTGGTGCTGAATTCTCTTAGCTTTTGCTTGTCTGTAAAGCTTTTGATTTCTCCATCGAATCTGAATGAGATCCTTGCCAGGTAGAGTGATCTTGGTTGTAGGTTCTTCCCTTTCATCACTTTAAGTATATCATGCCACTCCCTTCTGGCTTGTAGAGTTTCTGCTGAGAAATCAGCTGTTAACCTTATGGGAGTTCCCTTGTATGTTATTTGTCGTTTTTCCCTTGCTGCTTTCAATAATTTTTCTTTGTCTTTAATTTTTGCCACTTTGATTACTATGTGTCTCGGCGTGTTTCTCCTTGGGTTTATCCTGTATGGGACTCTCTGCGCTTCCTGGACTTGGGTGGCTAGTTCCTTTCCCATGTTAGGGAAGTTTTCGACTATAATCTCTGCAAATATTTTCTCTGGTCCTTTCTCTCTCTCTTCTCCTTCTGGGACCCCTATAATGCGAATGTTGTTGCGTTTAATGTTGTCCCAGAGGTCTCTTAGGCTGTCTTCATTTCTTTTCATTCTTTTTTCTTTATTCTGTTCTGCAGCAGTGAATTCCACCATTCTGTCTTCCAGGTCACTTATCTGTTCTTCTGCCTCAGTTATTCTGCTATTGATTCCTTCTAGTGTAGTTTTCATTTCAGTTATTGTATTGTTCATCTCTGTTTGTTTGTTCTTTAATTCTTCTAGGTCTTTGTTAAACATTTCTTGCATCTTCTCGATCTTTGCCTCCATTCTTTTTCTGAGGTCCTGGATCATCTTCACTATCATTATTCTGAATTCTTTTTCTGGAAGGTTGACTATCTCCACTTCATTTAGTTGTTTTTCTGGGGTTTTGTCTTGTTCCTTCATCTGGTACATAGCCCTCTGCCTTTTCATCTTATCTGTCTTTCTGTGAATGTGGTTTTTATTCCACAGGCTGCAGGATTGTAGTTCTTCTTGCTTCTGCTGTCTGCCCTCTGGTGGATGAGGCTATCAAAGAGGCTTGTGCAGGTTTCCTGATGGGAGGGACTGGTGGTGGGTAGAGCTGACTGTTGCTCAGGTGGGCGGAGCTCAATAAAACTTTAATCAGCTTGACTGCTGATGGGTGCAGCTGGGTTCCCTCCCTGTTGGTTGTTTGGCCTGACGCAACCCAACACTGGAGCCTACCTGGGCTCTTTGGTAGGGCTAATGGCAGACTCTGGGAGGGCTCACGCCAAGGAGTACTTCCCAGAACTTCTGCTGCCAGTGTCCTTGTCCCCATGGTGAGCCACAGCCACCCCCTGCCTCTGCAGGAGACCCTCCAACACTAGCAGGTAGGTCTGGTTCAGTCTCCCCTGGGGTCAGTGCTCCTTCCCCTGGGTCCCACTGTGCACACTACTTTGTGTGTGTCCTCCAAGAGTGGAGTCTCTGTTTCCCCCAGTCCTGCTTGACAATGTCTTTTGAAGAGTAAATTTTTAAAAATTGATGAAGTCCAGTTGGTAATTTCTCTTTTATGGCCCATACGTTTTGGTCCTAAAACAATTTATCTAACCAAGGTTCACGAAGATTTTGGCCTAAGTTTTCTTCTAGGCTTTTGGCCAGAATATGATTTGACTGAATCCTGAGTCTCTCCAGAATAGCTGCACGTGCCCCCTCCCACCAGTAGCTCAGGTTTCCTCTAACCCACAGCTCCACAACATTTGGCATTATTCAGCTTTCTAACATCTGCCAGTCTAATAGGTAAAAAGTGATATTGCTTTGTTATTTTACTTTGTACTGTTCTGATGACTGAATTAAGTCAGTGTGCCTTTTATCTATGTGACTCCCAGTTGATTTTCTTCTCTTGTGTATCCTCAATTGAAAGTGTTTCCCAGGCCCTTTTTTGAGCTTCCCACAAGTATCATTTGGTCCTTCTGCCTTGTTTATTGTCATCACTGATGGCAATCAGACGTAATCAGAGGCAAACTAATTCTTTCCCCCAGTCATTGGTTTACATGGTGAGTGGTATGATGAACAAGCAGGTGCCTGAATTTCAGGAGGAAGCTTCCATCAGTAGGGCTTTTGCTCCTACAGTGTTTGTTTTCTTTTTAATTGCAACAAGTAATGCAACAGCCAGACTTTTTAGACATCATATTTGGGGCTCTGTACTCAAGAAGGGAAACCATTCCTTTCTCAAGATGTTTGCTCCTTGCTAATAACATTGGAAAGTCATCATTATTCTGTCTTTCTCCTCTCTGGGAAAGACAGATGTGGCTGCATGAATTATCTGTTTTAGAGTCCAAGGCTCTGTCTTGAACATGTGTGCAATTCTGTGAGGCAGGTCAGGCCTATGCTGTGGAAGAAGTAGGCTCAAAAGTAGAATTTGAAAAACGAATAATACTCTGTCCAAATACTCTCTCGGTAACAAGCCAAATAAAAAATGATATAAACCTCCTCTACATACTTTAACAATTATAAACAACATTTTAGGTATTATACTAAAATGACAGTGCTTAGAACACTGCAGGCTGACTGCACAAGTTAAGCAGTGTCAGGATCAAGCTACATAAACCCTCTAGGGGTAGATTCTTGTAAGGTCAAAAGTGTAGTCAGATTTCCCTTTCAGAGTCCCTGGGATCCTGTCACACATCATCTCAGAAACTGTTTTGCAAGTGTGGGTCATCATTTTCTCTGGTCATCTGTAGACTGTATTTTCATCCTGGATATTCTCTGAGTTCTACCTGCAGTATAGTCTCCTCCTCCTTCTAGTCTGATCTCATCTCCTGCACAGGTGGCCACATTTTACTACTCAATGTACTACATTTAGCAAGGAAAATCTGGTGCTTTAAGAAGCAAAAAATGTGCGTCTCTACACCTCACCCCCATTGATGCACATCACCTCAGCTATGGATACATTCAAGAAGAAAAGGGCTGTCCTGTTTTCAAAAGAACAACTCATTGGCAGCCACCCCAGTGTTTAGTAGCAGAAGGGTAATGTTTGTACAGGGCCACAGCATACAGTTGTGCAGTTGGTGCACTGCACATAAAGGGCCAGTAGAGCTTGTGAATGGGGACTGAAATCCAAGCTGAGTGTCCTGACTTGGGGATGGCTCTTCCCAAAAGGGGCAGCACAAAGGTGCCCTGTAAGCTACCAGAGGCCCCCACAGGGTCAGTGCTGGATCCCAGAGGGCCAGACCCAGGGCTTAGGGAAGGATGAGAACAGGCTCAGGTTGCTGTTCTATTGCACCTTGTAGAAATGACATGCTTAGGAGGCTGCCTGAGAGATTGCACATGAGTGCCGTCAGAGAAAAGGGCTACATCAGCAGTTCTCAATGGAGGAAGGGGGAAGGGGTTGCCCCCGAAGGACAGCTGGCAACATCTTGAGGTATTTTTGATTGTCATGACTGGGGGCTGCTACTGGCGGTCAGAGGCCAGAGATGCTGCTAAACATCCTACAAGCCACAGGACATGCTCCATATTAGAATTATCTGATCCAAAAAATCAATAGTGCCACTGTTGAGAAACCCTGGGTGATGTGAAGATAAGAGGAATGAGTTTCCTCCATAGGTGGATGTGTGGGTAATAATGTGGTTGTTTTAACCTATATTTAAGAGTGGCCAGTTGTATACTTCAGGTTTTTCCTTGAAGTAAAGGTTCCTCCTCCACCCCAATCCTACCCCGTCCCACTCTCATTTCCTTCCCACCTGTCCCCCTGGTGCCGTGGGAAAACAAGATGCTCAAAAGAAACTTCTGCATAATGATTGTGCGAGTGTCCATGTGCATGTGTCTACATGTGTGTGAGAGAGAAACCAAGACAGACTGAGAAACAGAAAAAGACACTTAGAAATGCAGAAAGAGGTGTGCAGAGAAAGACATAGTGAGGGAGTCGGGCGAGAGGTAGACGGAAAGAGAGAGAAGAAAACCCACAGAGGACTGATCTCCAACTAATTTTTTTTTTCCAACAAATCCCACCTATAATATGCCAGAGCCTGGAAACTCAGTGATAACAAGTCCAGGTCCCTGCATTCCACGGTCTCTCCAAGTGACAAAGGCCACCAGCTGTAACAAGTGTGGAAAGTAGAAAGCTCACAATAAGTCACAAGCAAAGCTGGAGGGAACACGGAGGAGGGGCGCACTTTGTGCTGAGGGGGTGGTGGGAGCACCGGGGGAGGCTTCGGGGGGGAGGTGACCACTGAGGTGAACAGGGAGGAGAAGCATTTTGTTGTGGGAACAGAATGAGGAGTGACGATTCTTGGTAGGTGGGTTTGGGGAATGGCAGAGGGTTGGGAGGTGAAGACGCAGGGTGGACCTGGGCATGGAGGAGTAGAGGTGGGAAAGGAGGTTGAAAAGGGCAGTTATGACCTGCATGAACCCCCAGGGCAGGATTAGACCTTGAATCCGTGCTTGAAGTTGTACACGTGGAGGATGCCTAGAGTTTCTTTTTTATTTTTATTTTTTAAGATTTATTTATTTATTTATTTATTTATTTATTTTTGGCTGCGTTGGGTCTTCATTGCTGCCCGCGGGCTTTCTCTAGTTGCGGCGAGCGGGGGCTGCTCTTCGTTGCAGTGCGCGGGCTTCTCATTGCGGTGGCCTCTAGTAGCGGAGCACAGGCTCTAGGTGCACAGGCTTCAATAGTTGTAGCGCATGGGCTCAGTAGTTGTGGCTCGTGGGCTCTAGAGCGCAGGCTAAGTAGTTGTGGCACACGGGCTTAGTTGCTCCACGTCATGTGGGATCTTCCTGGACCAGGGCTCAAACCCATGTCCCCTGCATTGGCAGGTGGATTCTTAACCACTGTGCCACCAGGGAAGCCCCCTGGAGTTTCTTGTGTAATATTTCCTCACCTCTTCCAAGCTTTTGCCCTTTCAGTGAGGCCTACCCCAATGACCCTATGAAAAACTTCAACCCACCCCCTGGCATCCCCAGCCCCTCTATCTTTTCTGTAGTACTCATCACCAAATTACATGTTATATACAATTTATTTATTAATTTAATGTTTTTATTCCTTGACTAGAATATAAGCTCCGTGAGAGCAGGGATTTCCTTTCTTTTTTTTTTTTTAATTAATTAATTAATTAATTAATTTCTGGCTGCATTGGGTCTTCATTGGTGCACATGGGCCTTCTCTAGTGGCAGTGAGCTGGGGCCACTCCTCGTCATGGTGTACGGGCTTCTCACTGCGGTGGCCTCTCTCGTTGCAGAGCACCAGCTCCAGGCACGCGGGCTTCAGCAGTTGTGGCACATGGGCTCAGTAGTTGTGGCTCACGGGCTCCAGAGTGCAGGCTCAGTAATTGTGGCTCGCGGGCCCAGTTGCTCCGCGGCATGTGGGATCTTCCCTGACTAGGGCTCGAACCCGTGTCCCCTGCATTGGCAGGCGGATTCCCAACCACTGCGCCACCAGGGAAGTCCCAAGGATTTTCTTCTGTTTACTAATGTGTCTAAACCAGTGCATCGTGCATCATAAATGCTCGATAAATATTTGCTGAATGGATGAACATGGGAGCTGGAGACATTCCCCCAGCTGTCAGCCCCTTCCCAGAACTTTACATTTCTGATAGCTGCTCCTCAGGAGGTATGATAGTTTTCTAGTGTTGCATAACAAACTACCACAAACTTAGGGGTTTAAAACAACACACATGTTTTATCTCACAGTTGCTGTGCGTCAGGAATCCCAGCAAAGCTTATCTGGATCTGCTGTTTAGGGTCTTTTAAAACTGTAATCAAGGTGTCAGCTGGTATAACTGAGACACTTTGCTGTACGGCAGAAATTAACACAACATTGTAAATCAACTATACTTCAATTTAAAAAAAGAAAAGGGTGTCAGCTGGGCCTGAGTCTCACCTGAGGCTCTGCTGAGGAAGGGTCCACTTCCAAAGTTCCCTCAGGTTGTTGGCAGAGCCCAGTTCCTGAGGCTACATGACACAGAGCTTCAGTTTCTTGTTGGCTGTTGGCCAGAGGCTGTTCTTAGCTCCTAAAGCCCTTCTGCAGTTTCTTGGCATGTGGGATTCCCCAACGCGGTCACTTGCTTCCTCAAAGCTATAGCAAAGGAGACAGAAACTCCAGCAAGATGGGCACTACAACTTTATGTAACAGAATAATGTAATTACATACACATAGTCACCCACATCCTGTCTCCTTTGTCTTATGGTAGAATCAAGCAAGTCATAAGTTCTACCTACACTCAAAGGGAGGGGATCACACAAGGGCGTGAACACCAGGAGGTGGGATCAGAGGGGCCATTTTGACAGAAAGTCCACCTCAGGAGGTGACAGCTGGAGGTAATGCTTCTCCTTTGAATGCAGGCAGTCCCTTGGTCCTATGCATACCTCAACCTCTGCACCATATTAGAGTTATTTACATATGCTAAATATGTATAACATATTTACATATGCCTCTCCCACAAGACTGGGGGCAGGAATCATTCTCACTCCTCTTCAGAGTCAGCGTCTAGCACAAAGCTTGGCACATAGGAAGTCATCAGTTTGGGAAGAATGGGTAAAAGGATGGATGGATGGATGGATGGATGGATCGGTGGGTGGATGGATGGATAGTGAATGGATTTATGATATATGGATGGAAGAAAGGCAGAAAATAAGGGAAAATGTGGTAACAAAACAAGGTGAAGGCAAAGCACCTGGACAGAAGGAGTGTGGCCCTCACCTGACAGCGGGCCACACACTGTGAAATGAGAAGGTGTAAGCAACAGGTATGGATCTGTTCACAGTCCCAGCCTCATTCCTGGAACTGTCACTTGGACTCTTCCTACCAGGGTAGCCAAGAGACCAGAGGCAGGTAGCCCCTCTTTCCCAGATCTTCTGCTTTCTCTTCAGGAAATAGGAGTGAAAAAAATCATGAGGGATGACCAAATGTTCCATGTCTGAAGACACCAATGAAATCCTGCATCTCTTTGTGACTTTGGCAGGTCTGAAGGCAATTTCCTAAGAAATAAGCTGAAGGAAGAAAGCATTACTTTGTAATCCTCTCCAAGGCTCAAGGGAAAGGCTTTGGATAACAAAGGACTTTAAAAGTGCTTCAAGCAATAAGCATTGAATTTTGAGCAGAACCTCCTTGAGCTCCTGCTGCAGCGAGGGGTGATGAATCCAGGCCTTGGCCTCTGAGTGCAAGATGGAAGCCAGGTCACAGGCATGCCTGGTGCTGGAGATGGGGTCTCAGGCTGTTGTTCCTCTATCAGAACTGTGAGACGGCTATCCCAGGGCAGACTCTACTGATGATGCTTATGTGTTTTCCACCCAGTAATGCCTTGTGGGAGGAAAGATGGTGACACATTTTCTGGCTGAGAGCTTTAGGCTGGGTGACCTTGGGTTAAAACTTTACACGTGCATATATTTTTTCCCCTTTTGCTTGAATTTTTATGATTTCTTTTATTCACTTGATCAATGACAGGTCATTTGCTTTATGTCAGGTAAAGGCCACTAATAGCCAAGGTGAGTGAATTTTGTGACAAGGTCACACCAGAGGCTATACTATTTATGTCTTTGCTAATCAGGGCCAGACAGTAAGGCTGAGGAACACCATTGTCTTTAGAGGTGATAACTGAGCCTTTGCACCGGTCCATGTTTGTAAAAATCTTTGTAACAGAAATCTGTGAAATGTTTGGTGCTTAGTCTCCCTGGTGTTGATGAACCACAGAAACTCTGGATATTCTGACCCATGAAGAAAATGTCAGATTCCAGGACAAGGCACTTTCTTTCTTTTTTAAAATCTAAAATGAAATTTAATGCCATCTAGGAAGGAGTGGATATTCATGGGTATTTTGAGGACATATAAGTAAAGTGAGTTCAGAAATAATAGAGTATATGGAAAGATATGCAGAGGCTGAATCAAATGGTAACCTCAAAGGCACTAACTTTTAAATAAATATTTTAACCTGGATTTCTCTTCCTGTGTTTTCTTTATAACCTATCAGCCTGCCACCACCAAGCTAAAGGAGCTTAAAGCAAATCTGGAAAATTCAATGAATAACAGTGGGGTTTTATTTACTAAAATTGCCCTGAGAGCAAAACAGTAAGGAGAACATGAAATTTCCCAGCACAGTGTTCATCCTTGTTTTGAAAGCAATGTCCTCGTTTGAGAAGAAAGGGGCTTTAATCTCTTCCTCATCACATTGGCTCCTCTCCTAGCTTTTTGTTTGAGTTCTTCCTCTCCTCCATAGAATTCCAAACATGAGGAGCATCATTCCTCTGGATCCAAAACCAGTAACTTGACCTGGAAACATCATGAGAAACATTAGAAGACCACTAGTTCCCTGCTGGGGTCTCTGTGTCCTGAGTCCACACTTCAGGCCCAAACCTTTAAAAGCCTTTTTTTTTTTTTTCCCCCCTAAATTTTATTTATTTATTTATTTTTGGCTGTGTTGGGTCTTTGTTGCTGCGCGCGGCCTTTCTCTAGTTGCGGCGAGCAGGGGCTACTCTTCATTGCGGTGCACAGGCTTCTCATTGCGGTGGCTTCTCTTGTTGCGGAGCACAGGCTCTAGGCACGCGGGCTTCAGCAGTTGTGGCGCGCGGGCTCAGTAGTTTGGCTCACGGGCTCTAGAGCGCAGGCTCAATAGTTGTAGCACATGGGCTTAGTTGCTCCGCGGCATGTGAGATCTTCCCGGACCAGGGCTCGAACCTGTGTCCCCTGCATTGGCAGGCGGATTCTTAACCACTGCACCACCAGGGAAGTCCCTAAAAGCTTTAAAAGTTGACTTGGCTCAGGTGGGAAGCTTTTGTATAAAGGCATCAATAAGTACCGATTCTCCTGCTGGGGGCATAGCACATTGCTTAGCACGCTGAGGGAACACAAAAGGATTAAAGTCATGACCCTTACCCTCTGGTGACAGATGTGACTTATTCCAGGATCACTGGGAACCCCTGACCAGGGAACTAACTCTAATTGGGGAGCATTTCCAACTCAGGTAATACCTAGTGTTCACAACCAGTCTGAGTGGCTTCATCCTGGGTTCCTGGGCAGCGTCAAAGGAAATGCAGAGCCATCACCCCACTTGTTTCCCCAGAATGGACTAATCTAGAAGATTTCCTGTGAAGAAAAAAGTGCATATCACACACACACATACACACACACACACACCCCAGTTGTTTGTCGCAAGCATGTGCTGCATATTCTCTCAGGGTCCACCTTGTGTCCCATCCCTTCCCCTGACTCCTATCTTAATGGAGAGGTTTTTGATGACACAGCCTGGACTCACTCTCAATAACTCATTCTTAGTAAATCGTCTCTGTTAGAATGAAGGACTTGCTTTCCATATATTTCTCCCTTTCAACATCAGATCAAAAGGAAAGAAAAAGATGACTCACCATCTCCTGTTCTCCCAGTGAACTTGTATGACTGTCTCTTTCCTCCTGAACCTGGGTCTCTCAAACTGCTAGCTTTCCATCTCTACTCATATTTCTTCTTAAGAAATTTAACCATTGTGGAGTATTTTTCAAATGGATGAACACTTCTAACAAAAACTGCTTTCTTGATGGGTCCATATCCTTTTGACTTTCTAATATTCAAAAATGCATTTGGATACAAAGGCCTTCCCCATCTACCTTATCTGGAATAGGTCCTACCCTCCTGTCCACCCTGGCTCACCTTTCTCTATTTATACAGCCCCACTCATTTTTAAAATCAAGTTTTGTTTGTTTACTTGAATTTTTGGTCTGTCCTCCCCCGCTGGGCTGTAAGCTCCATGAGGGCAGAGACCACATCTGTTCTGCTCTCCAATGTACCCCCAACACCTAGCAGAGTGCCTGCCATGTAGGAGAATCTTGTTAGAACATTTGTTGAATGGATAAATAAAGTAGAATGTACATAATAAGTGATATATCACTTAGCTAATTAACTTTAAATACGTTTAACAAATTTAAATAAATTTCCTTAGCTAATTAAAAGTGAAATGCAGGATGAAGTAGAGTGGAGGGTAAGCAATGCCAGCTTTGTCAGGATTGAGTCTTTAGAGAGTGAAGCAGAGTACATAGGAGCTAACAGAGCTGACGGGTCAAACAAAGGCACCTGTCCTCATGGGTGTAAATGCCCACAGCTGCCCAGGGGTCAGGGAAGCTGAGGGAGGACCTAGGGGAGGTGAGGGCAGATATGGGCCTGGTCACTGCTTCATGCAAAGGAGGTGGGCCAGCAGATACACGACCCTATGTGTGAGCTACAAAATGACTGCTGCTTCACTTCCACCCTCCAAATCTCACATGAGAATCCCTCTGGTGGCCCACCCTACCCAAAAACATGAAGGAAAGGAAAGTGTAATGTAGCCTAGCCAAGTTAACACATTACAAAGCCACTATAGTAGGCACTCACTGTTTGTTGAAGGACTGCTTGAATGAATGAATGCTTGAACAAATGAATGATTGAATGAGCTGGCATGGCAGCAAGAGGCATTTGGCCATCTGGTCTCACCAGAATGAGCACTCTGTGAGGGATGGGATTTTTGCAGGTTTCATTCATTGCTGAATCCCCAGTACATGGAATGGTACCCAGCCCATGTGGGTGCTTAAGAAAATTTTGTGGAACGAATATTGAATGGTTCTGGCCCAAAGTCAAAAGGACTTGTGTGGAGTCACTAGAAGACACAACTGAATGAAAATTTTTCTTTGGCACAGGGTGTGGGAAATGCATGAGGAGCCATTTTATACATTTAGCATAAATGGGCATGACGTGAAACAAAGGCAAAACCATATTTCCTTCTCTTACAACATATCTCAAGAGAGCAAAATATAAAATCGTTGTAGTGACAGTGGAGCAAATATCATAAATAATATGTCAGTTATAGAGAAGCTTGGCTACTAAGAGCCAAGAATCCTGGCTAAGGGGGACGAGAGGGGAGAGGAAAAGTGAGTTAGAAACATTTTATTCACAGCTTTCTCCAGGTCCAGGTGGGAAGCTACAAAGCAGAGTAAATCCTAGAAGTGGCCTTGACCTGCTGTGAAACCTGACAGGCCACGGATACCCCAGGGCCAGAGTTATTCAATTACAACCAGGCTATACCCTGAGGCAGACTCCTAGAACTTAGTCCTGGGAGGGCTCAAGGTTTAGCTCAAATATTCCACTTCTCTGTTGGAAGGTCTCTGTCGGAAGAGATACACATGAACTCTGATGCAATTGGAGCATCACTTTCACCTTTTTGTCTCCCTGCCCCTCATATGATCTCATTTTTGTTTCAAAAGATACATGCCTCCTCTCTATAACTCTTCTACAACCCTATCCCTATATATCAGAAATACCAAATGGTAACCATGGTTCTCTCTGGCTGGTGGAATTACTGGCTTTCGTATGCTTTTCTTCTTTGTATTTTCCTGTGTTTTCCACTTTTTTTGAACTTGAATTACTTCTATAATCATACACACAAAACAGTACAAAAGTACTTTTAAGTACTATAACTAAGGGTAACTGGAGCAATGAAAAAGAGAACTATTGTTTGCATGTTTTCAAAATAAATATTGCCGGCAGCATCTTACATCTCAGCATGAGCAACTTAAAGTGTAGATGCTGCTTCTAAGCTACAATGTCATTGATACGTGAGATACCTGTGATATAGCAACAATATGGTACTTGTACTTGGTACTGAATTTCTTCTAGATGTAGCACCCTGGGAAAGTTTATGATCAGCCAAATGTTGTTGGTTTTCAACTTAAATTAGACTTTCTTTGATCTTTATACCTGATATAAACTAAAAGACTCTCTATTTGTCCACAAAAACGCAATAAAGAAAATGAGATAACTTTCCATTTATTATGTGTGGTATCTGCAGAATTACAGACCTAAATATAAAAGAAAAGATGTCAAGGTGCCAGCAGCAGCACCAGATTCAAGATGGCAGCCAGCAGGAGGCTGATGAAGGGGCTTGAAAACATCCTCAAATGTGAGATGAAAAACTTCCTTTACATCTAGGTTGATGAAGCTAATTTGTTGACCTGGCAAGGGCTTATGGTTCCTGACAACCCTCCATATTGATAAGGGGGCCTTCAGAATCGAAATCAACTTTCCAGCAGACTACCCATTCAAGCTACCAAAGATCACATTTAAATCGAAGATCTATCACCCGGAACATGGATGAAAAAGGGCAGGTCTGTCTGCTGGTAATTAGTGCTGAAAACTGGAAGCCAGCAACCGAAACCAACCAAATGAACCCCCCAGCACAAGGACAGTAAAAGATTCTGTAAGAACGTTGAAGAGTTTACAAAGAAATATGGGGAAAAGCGACCTGTGGACTAAAATCTGCCACAGCTGATTCCAGCGTGTGAGCAGAGACCCTGAGCAGTGCATTCAGATATCCCAAAAAGCAGGACTCCGTGGAAAATTGACATGTGCCACCGCCCAGCATCCGCTTGCGGCAGTTACTAATTTTCTACAGTTTTCATAATCAAAAGTGGTCTAGGTAACCTGTAAAGAAAGGATTAAAATTTTAAGATGTTCTAAGAAAAAGAAAAGAAAAGATATCAATAAATGGTGTCAGTGGACATGAAAAATGTGGTTACCACTGTGTCATGGATCTAATAAGCAGTATAATGCAAAAAAAAAAAAGAAACAACAGAAAAGAAAACTAAACTGAATATTTGGCTTTAAATTAAAGCGATGGCATGGGCTTCCCTGGTGGCACAGTGGTTAAGAATCTGCCTGCCAATGCAGGGGACATGGGATCGAGCCCTGGTCCAGGAAGATCCCACATGCCGCGGAGCAACTAAGCCCGTGTAACACAACTACTGAGCCTGTGCTCTAGAGCCTGCGAGCCACAACCACTGAGCCCACGTACCACAACTACTGAAGCCCCCACACCTAGAGCCCGTGCTCTGCAAGAAGAGAAGCCATCGCAATGAGAAGTCCGCGCACAGCAACAAAGACCCAAGCAGCCAAAAATAAAATAAATTTATTAAAAAAAAATTATAACCAGGGCATATTTGAGGACCAAGTTTTATGATTCATCCCTATTTTCATAGCAGGTTAAAACCCATTGACAATAAAAAAGTATCAAAGTTTCTTCACCCAAATATCTCCAAACAAATCACTAGAGGTGTCCTCAGTAAAGTGGATATGGAAGATTAAGATCATTCTAGACTTTGGAGAGCTAAATTTTATGTTTCCTCCTGCCCTAATTCTTGGTAGAGGTGAGTCAATAAGAGGAAAACTCACTTCTGTCCCCAGGTCACAGCCCTGGTCTTCCTCTGCTTCTCCTCTTCTCTCAGACTTCTTCCTTATTTTATCCCCAGGTTGGGTGCTTCAGCTAAGCTAGGCCCAGGGCCCTCCTGAGGAGTGAAGGCTTGGACTGAGGACAAGCTCACTGCCATCTCCCATCATTTGTATCCAGGCAAAAGTGGGTGAAATGAGCATCAAGGGCAGTCTTGGGAAGGGAGTGAAGGATGGAGACAGAGGGAGAGTCAGCAAAGGGGAACTGGCTGCCTGAGAAGCATGTGGAAGGGAAAGGAGCAGTCCTCTTGGATGGGGAGAATTGCAGGAACACTGTATGTACGTGTCTGTGTCCCAAGTTTGGTTTGCACTAGATGAGAGAGTGACCTCTTTTTCCCACAAAGAACACTTGTCCAAAATCAGCCAGGCACTTCGTTCTATGCTCTCCAGATCAGCTCAGGGCTCTCACTAACTTCGCAAGGCTGGCTGATCTGACCACTAGAGGCTTATTATAACGAGTCTGCCTTTCTCCTGGAGTCCAAGGACCTCAGCTCTCGGCCACACACAATCACATAGATATATAATTAATATATCTATGATAAACCCTCCTCAAATAATCAGTTCTTCAATTTGGTGGAAGAACCAACCAGACCATTTGGGTCCTGCAAATAAACTAACCCATGGAATCCTGGAATGTTCCCATTCTCAACACTTATTTTGTGCTGGAGACTTTCATATTTACCAAGTGTCCACTAGACAGTGCTAAACAAGTTCATAGGGGTAAGACCATGAGAAAAACACACAGAAGAAATTCTTCTGGTGTTAAAACAAACTCTGTGAGGACAAAATGTACTTGGAGTTCGACTTCATCTCTTCTGTCTCGTGGTGGGTTACTACAGTTCATCAGGAAAATAGTTTGAAATTTGCAAAATCTCCAAATCCTGCCTTGCGGAGTCTGTGCCTGTTGGCTTTCTCACAGCTTCTTTGTGACCATAGGATGGGTTTAATAACCACACTCCGGGTTGCACAACTATTATTATCCCCATCAGAGAAATGCAGTGCAGTAAAATAGAACCTGTGTTTGCATTTCCTGTTTCATATAAACAGTTTCATCTAAGACAACAGCATATGCTATTTATCCATGACTATAGTCCTCTCCTGGTGCTGAGGCTGGAGGGCCTGCAGCAAATGGTTTCAAAATGGAAGCATCTTCCTCAACCGCACTCTCCACATGGCCTCCTTTCTCACCTCACAGCCTATCTCTCTGACTCTCTACCCCCATGGTGGGTGCATAAAAGAAATGGGGACCCAGTGAGTCTTGGTGCTTCTGAGGAAGCCCACAGGCCCTGATCAGAGCTGACAGTTTGGGAGGTAGAGTGAGGCCAGTGGACTTAAAGATGCAAGCAGAGTTATGTAGGAATCCAAGGATTTTAATGGTTCCTAAGCTAATACAACCTTCCCCCAACTTCCCTTTCTGACTCCCCTGACCTGCCTGGGGTCTCGTCTTCTTCCCATACTAGGTACCAAATCACAGTCATAGAATGTTAGTGGCAAGAAAGCATGAACTTTGATCTGGGCGGAGGAAGTTCCTTGCCAAAGTCAGCCACAGATTGATGACAAAGCTGGGCCTAGAACCCTTCTGTCTTGATTCACAGACCTGTGCTCTTTCCAGAAGCCCTAACATGAAGAGGATTCTTTAACTGAGCTGTTATGGAGATTCTCACTGATTCTTGGCTGTAAATAGTAATGGCCTGTCAAGATACCAAAACTGAAATAAGACAAAATAGGATAAACCTTCGTTGGCTACAACATCATTGAGAGGAGACTACAAACTCCCTCATCCCTGATACTCTCAGGGATCTGAGTAGGGTCTAGTATCATGGAGGACAAGGTTGGTCACTTGAATCCTTCCTTCCCTCTGCTGTCCACCTGGTGACCATTCACAGCATGACTCATCCCTAACATGTTTAGCTATAGGTCTCTAAAATTTTAGACGCTCAGGAAAGGAAGAGGCCTTAAAGAGCATACAGAATAACCACATGTCTGCATGTATCACATATGTTAGAAGCAGCTGCAAGTCTAAAGGCAGCCTCCTATGCCTGTGTCCACAGATCCCTGTGGGACTTGAAGATCTGGCAGTTATCTGGTTAATCTGAACAGGTAGCAGTTAAGCTGTGTATTTCAAGCCAGAATATTCACTATGCCACTTGCATTATTCTATTTGGCAGTCTACACTGCAGGACTCCTATAGTAGAGCTAGAAATCCCCCTCCATTTATCCAGTTTTCCAATCTAAAGTCCTAAGGGTATCCCTCTGCTCTGCAGGACGTCCTAATGTAGCCATTTATCCCCTGGGCCGTTTCCTTGGCCCACGCTGTCCCTGGACCAGAGATGTGCTTCCTCCCAACCCAGCACAGATGCTATGGGAGGCCTGGTACAGTGACCTGGGCTCAGCTGACCCCGCCACTCCATGTGTTCATGGGAACAGTGCTTCCTTTGTACCATTGTTTGGTTTTTTGTTTTTTGGTTGTTGTTTTTTTAAATTTTTCCTTCTCCCCTGTTTCAAACTCAGTCCCTCAGGGCCTCAGTTGAAGCCATCCCTGCCCAAGCACATACCCACACCACAACTTGTAATTATTCCCTAAGCAGGCCATGGATATCTTTTCAAATAACCCTCCTGAAGTGGGAAGGTCCTGGGAAATCCAGTCACTTCCCCTCAACTGGAGGCACCAGCTTCTGGAAAATTCCACAGCTCTGGGCCCTGGCTAGTGGGAGAAAAGGGGAGGGGGTGAATTAGGTTGATGCCTAAATCTTTAGACCATCTGTTGGGTTCTTTTGAGTGAGTTAGGGTAAATCTCAATGAAGTGAAATTCTCAACCTGGAATAGTTATGACAACCTGAGGATCATCTCAGGCCAAATGTAGAGAAAAAAGACAAAGTGTGTGTGTTCATCCCTTAGGGTTGTGAGGTGGGACCTTCCTTCAGGCCCAGCAGACTTTCTTCAGGAGACCCCTTCCTTGGCCCTTTTAAGAAAATCACGGGCCTTCTGGTCATGATTGAAATCTCCCTTTGAAGCAGATTTGATGAACCAACGCTTTCGTTCACATATTTTTCTTTTAAAAGTTGAGTCTGTTTTCCTAAATTTTTGTTATTCTAACTACATCAAAGCAGCCCAGTCCAAAGACATAGAATGTGCTAGGAAAGCAGACATTGGATCATTTAGGGCAAAATGTATATAAGGCATGTTTACTTGAGAGTTCATGACACCAAAGATAAAAGGATTTCTGGCTGACAGGTCAACAGGCTTCTTTCCCTGGAGACTAGGGTCCCCTGTGGTCCCAAGTTACCCAGAGTGGTACCTGCAAGGCTGAGCCCTGAGATGCTAAGAGTCCCTAAGCTTTGCCCATCTCTCGAGTGGATATGGCTGGGGGAGGGGAGGGTAAGAGACAATTTGCAGCCCCTGGATGGGCAGAACGGAGCTGCCCAGGGCCCTTCACAGTAGGGTGCAGAGATCCTGAGTCTTCAGGAGTTCGTCTGGTTAATGGCCACGTTCAGCTTCTGCTACAAAGGCCACTGATCCAGGTGAGGGAAGCTGAGAAACAAGTGACCAGAGCAACTACTCAGAGGGGAAAGAAGCCAGAATAGCAACGTCCACAAGGACAGGGATTTGATCTTGTACATCTCATCTTCCTGGTGCCTAGCAAAATGACTGTCCTTACGAAGTGCTCAGTAAACATTTATTAAATTAATAAATTATTGATTTATGAGAACAGGTCAAAGATTTAGGCCTGGGGTGGGGGAGACAGAAGGAAGTCTAAGGGGATTAGTCAGAAACCTCAAGGGAATCTTGGTAAGTCTCAGAATCATTGACTCAACAGAGGAAGTCCCTTTACTCCAAGACCCAAGTCCAAATGCAGCTCCCACTATGGTTGTGACATATGGTATGAGCTTAGTGACACTTGAACCTTCTCACGTCAAATTAGATGGTGGCCTGAGGTTAGGTATTGCCACTGGGGAAACAGAGAAGGGATGAAATAGATATTTAGGAGGCTGGATGGAGAATATTTGGAGACAAAGTACGTAGGTACTGAAGAAAAGTGACTCAAAGGTAAAAATAATATAGAGACAATATCTACTTCACGGGGTTACTGTAAGGAGTAGATGAATTAGCACACAGAGTCTCTGGAATAGTATTTGAGTGCCATTGGGTAGGTTCTTAATAGAAAGAGCTTTCCTCCTCCTCCTCATCCCTCTCTATTTTCATTAAAGATAAGACTATCCCACCTGAAAACCTCAGAGTACCCACCCCAAGGAGGCTCTGCCAGCGGTGTCTTTATGTGAAACTCATGATTGAAGGCCATGGACACACCCGTGCCTCTACTCGTCCCCACTGAACAGATAGAAATAAAAGTGTCTTCTCTCCAGGGCTGCGTCAGGAAAACCCTGAAAGCCATTCTCTCACAGTCAGAATGTTTTCTTTGTTCCTCTGAGACAGAACCAACATCTCTGTAAAGGACAAAGAGCTTGACTCATAAGCCGAGCAGACGCTACGGGCTGAGTGATGGCTACACAAGGGTAGCTGGAGCTGAACCCCTGAGACTTCAATATTTGTTGTGGTATATATTATGACAAGGTGCGGGAGACCTTTTCAAAAACCAAATACGTGTATTTCTTAATGTGAGGTTCACGTGCAGCCTCAGACCTCTCCAAACTCACTCATCCTAAGCTCTCCTGATGTGTCTTCAGGGCCCCCAGAGAATGGAAAAGGACCAGACGTGTCTGGCCACATTTCTGATTCTTTCCCTCCAAATAGTTTCATGCCCTCACTTATTCAACAAACATTTACCAAGCTCCTACTTTGTGCCAGGCACCGTGCTGGAAGCTGGAGCTTCAAAGAAATAAGCCCACATCCCGTCCCACATACAGCCCTGTAGGGAAGACAGACAAACCACACACTAGAACACTGGGGGATGTGTTAGAGAGAGATTGTGCAAACAGTCCTGGGAGCACAGAGGAGGCCACAGAGCCCAACCAGTGTTTCAGTGTTCCTGGAGGACCAGCAAGAGTTGACCAGGTGAAGAAGGCAGGGAGGCCTTCCAGGTAAGGGAGCAGCAGCAAGCAGGATGGCAAAAGGCAAGCAAGACAATGACTCAGTGGTTCTCACCTCCCTGCACCTTCAAATCATTGGCAGAGCTTTTATTTTCTTAATTTTATTTTTTATTGAAGTATAGTTGATTTACAATGTTGTGTTAGTTTGTGGTGTACAGCAAAGTGATTCAGATATAGATATATATATTCTTTTTCATATTCTTTCCATTATGGTTTATTACAGGATATCGAATATTGTTCCCTGTGCTGCACAGTAGGACCTTGTTGTTTATCCATCCTATATGTATATACTAGTTTGTATCTGCTAATCCCAAACTCCTAATTTATTCCTCCCCCGCTTTCCCCTTTGGTAACATAAGTTTGTTTTCTATGTTGGCAGAGCTTTTAACAGTTACTGATGCCTAGGCCCTCACACAGATCTATTAAGTCAGAATCTTTGGAGATAGGGCCCAGGAATCAGTCTTATTAAAAGCACCCCAGGTATATGTGACCAGAGTTAAGGACCACTGGACTAAGGAAGAGTCACTAACACAAGACATTTGGGGAAAAAAGCACAAAAGAATACTATAATAGTTCACTCCATCAATAATTCTGAAATAGAGGGTCTTAGACCCTATGCAAAGCATGCAAGACCAAGGGATGCATTGATGTATTCCCGAGTCAGTAACAGATCTACTATACAGTCTCCACCCAAACCCAGAAACCAATGAAATCTGTGGTTCTCAGTCACCTCCTCTCCCCCACACCCACTTGCTCCCTCCAGGAGATGTAGCCCATGGAAAACCACTTGCCATTCTTAATGGAGTATGCTGTGGCTCTCAAATCCAATAATACTCTCTTCATTGCTGTAATGAGGACCTACTTGTATTTCAGAAAACTTAAAAGGAGGCTTCCAGGCCAAACACAAAACTCCAGACACAGTACAACAATACCACTTTTGACAAAGTGCATAATAAATCAATAAATCAAATGGTCATTTTCTTAAAGACTTAGATGAAGACATAGAAATCCTGTTCTTCAAATTGGGGCATGTCCCATTGTAAGAGGGACTACCTTGGACCAAGAGACTGGCCAGTAGCTCCCATTCATGAGAAGATGAATTCAGAAGTGGTTATGAATCCCAGTTCAGCCACTCGCTGCATCATGTTGGGCAAGTACTAACCTGTGATCAAGTTCTCTGCTCCACAGAATGGATATAATTATATCTACCTTTCATGGTTGCTCTTGGCTTAAAGGAGATAATATATGAAGAGTACCCAGCATAACAAGTGTCTAGTACCCGAGAGCTGGCTCATCAGTCAGTGAAAACTCTCTATTTATTCTACCATCACTTTATTATCGGAAACTGTGTTACAGGATCGAAAGTAACACAGAGGTAGAAGGATGGGCCAGGTCACGGTTCTCCTCCTGCTGCCACCCTCTCCCTCCCTCTTATCTTCTCCCTTGAGGCAGCACGTGGCACCTGAGACTCTCAGTCTGCAGGCTGCTCCTGCCTCTCGGGGGTGTGCCCCAAATACACATCTAAGTGTGTGATGGTTCAGCCCCTCTACCCAGATGAAGATAGCATGTGAGAGCCTGGAGTCTGGCTCTCTCCCTCTGTCACCTGGGCCCCAGCCCAAATGTGACGCTCCATCACCTCCTATTTATTGACCTCTCTCACCAGCATTGCGAAACTGCCCTTCACTCCTGCACACTCAGTTGGACTTAATTAAAGAAATTTCTCTCCCAGAAGGTATGTTCATGGAAATTATGTCGAATCAAGCAGGGACCCCAGACATCCTCTCTCAGGTTCCTACCCTTTTTGTGCCATGGACCCACTGACAACTCAGCAAAAATGTCCATAAATTCGTAAAACAAAACAGGATCGCAAAAACATTCAATTTTATTGAAATGGGATTCTATCAACCTCCCATGGAGACCCATGGATTCCATATTACAAACACCTGATAGTCAAACCCTGGACTGAAAGCTCAGGAAACTCTCCAAAGTCACCCAGCTAAGAGGTAAGAGAGCCGAGGCAAGAACCCCATCGCCCTATTTCCGAACCCAAGCTCTGTCCACCAATCTATTTATTATCTTAGAAAATTAAAAAATCAAAACAGAGCTCTTACTGCTTCTGCATTAAAAAATCCTGAATTTTGGTCCCATTAGAAGGCTTGGAGGTGGCCCTGCCGGCCCTGTATATCTTCATAAGAACTGGCCTCAGTCTATATTGGATTACAAAACTGGACAAAGATTGTTTCCCAGCAAACATCTGGAAAAGCTTAAAGCCACAATAAGTTGACTGAGGTAACTGGTAGCAGACGTCCCAGCTCCTGGAATTTGTTGGATGACAGTGTTGGATGATAGACTAGATGGATGGGTTCAATTCCTCTGCTTTCAGGTGGCCTTTGTCAAGGAGTCCGGAACACTAGTTTCTGAGCCTGGTGCAGAAAACTCAGCCCTCCTGCTTGCCTCAACATTTCTCAGGAATTAGTAAGCAGTTGGTATCATCTTTCTCTGCTGAGAAGGTTGGAAGGTATTAAACCCCTGGCCAGTCTCTCAGTGAACCCTTTTACCCCTTTCTGTTGCTGGGGCAATAGAACATAATGGTTAAAAGTATGGGTTTGGAGTTACACGTTAGGATTTAAATTCTCACTTCATCACTTTAGAAAAGTTGCATGACCACATCTTCCCACCTCAGTTTTTTCATCCCTCTAATGGGACTAGTACTAATGCCTGCCTTGCAGGGTATGTAACAATTAGAGCTAATATATGGAAAACACCTATACAGGACCTGGTGTTGCAGTGTTCAATAGTCAGGAGCTATGATTATAATTAGTCCTAGGTTGAACCCTGCCCCTTCCCCACTATGTCCCTTAATAAATGAAGCAGGTGTTAAGGCAGGTGTCATTAGCAGAGTGACTGTGTTCAAGGAAACCCATTTACCATGATCAGAGCAGAATTGTTGAGTTTCTCCAACAGATCTCAGCAAGATAAGTGACTTGACCACAGTCACACAAAGAGAAAGCCCCACATCTTCTTACCACCAGATCTACACACCTCCCTGCATCTGGTTGCCTCCCCTCTGCATCCCCTCCTGTTTCTATGGGCCCAGAACCCTTGCTCCTCTCAAAAGCCGGCCTCTCCACCTGTGCTCTGGATCCCACGCCCTCTCTCCTGCTCAGGATTGCTCTTGCAGTCTCCACCTCGCTCTCCTACAGCGTCAGTGTTCCTCCTCTACTGGATCAGCCCCATGTGCATGCCCTGAGCTTCCTCCTCAACCTCCATGTCTCCCGTCAGCTACTAAACTCATTTCTCTATTTTCCTTCAACTTCAAAACTGACTTGCTATTTCCACATCCCTTCCTCAGCACACTCAAATTGGACTTCTATTCCCATTATCCACAGAGACTACTATTGTCAAGGTCACCAGTGACCTCCATTTGCTAAATCCAGGGGCCGCTTCTTCGTTATCTTCTTTGAACTTTCAGTAAAAGTTGATTATTTCCTCCTTCTTAAAGCATTTTCTTCCCTTGTCTCTGTGATAACCCACTGTCCTCTTTTACTTATGTCTCCTTTACTGGCTCCTTCTCCTCTAGTCAATCTCTCTAAGTTAGAGCGTAGTAGGGATCTGTCCTGAGCATCCTTTTCTCCCATTACTGTGTGCTCTCCCTTCATAACCCCATCGAGTCCCATGACTTTGAAGACCATCTACGTCTGGGGTCCCCAACCCCTGGGTCTCGGACCATTACCGGTCTGCAGCCTGTTAGGAACTGAGCCGCACAGCAGGAGGTGAGCGGTGGATGAGTGAGCAAAGCTTCCTCTGCCGCTCCCCATCGCTCGCATTACTGCCTGAACCAGCCCTGCAACCTCCTGTCCGTGGAAAACTTGTCTTCCACGAAACCGGTCCCTGGTGCCAAAAAGGGTGGGGACCGCTGATCTATGTGCTTATGATTCCAAAATCTCTGCCTCTAGCCCTGACTCTTCCCCAAATCTTGACTTGACTATCCAACTGCCATCTTCACATTTCCACATGGATGTCTAACAGGCAACTCAGATATAATTTATCCATGAAAGAACTTGAGTTTTCCTCCCAAACTTGCTCCTTCCTCAGGCTTCCTAGTTTTAGTCATTAGCGAGAGCGTTCACCCAGTTGTTCAACCTATAAATCTAGGAGTCAGTCTTGATTCCGTTTTTTCTTCATTATCTATATTCAATATATCAGCAAATCTTGTCCACTTTATCTCCAAAGCATATTCCAAATTCATCTATTTCTCTCCATTTTCATCACAGTCACTGTGGTCCAAGCCACCATTACCTGAATGACTGCAATAGCTTCCCAGCTGATCCATCTGGAACCATTCTACAATCCACAATTGACAGGGAAGCCTGAATAATCTTGTCACATTCTTATAGAATGTACAAGTACATGGCTTCCCATTGTACCTGAAATGAAACCTAAATTCCTCAAAGCAAGATGTAACATGGTTTCTGCCTACCTCTCCAAACTCACTTTGAATCACTTTCCTCCTCATCTCTCCACTCCAGCCAGACTGGTCTTTCTGTCCCTTGAAAACCTGCAATCTATTCCCACCCTAGGACCTTTGCACTGGCTGTTCTTCCTGGAATGCTCTTCCCCCTGATCCTTGAATGACTGTTTCCTTTCTATCATTAACATCTCACTGTAATGTCAGTACTCAGAGAGGCGCTTCCTGACCACAAAACTGAAGTAGCCCACCCAGTCACTCCCTATCACATCACCCTATTCTCTCATATATGTTTTCCTCTCTGTGTGTCTGACTCTATTCTGGATGGTAAGTCCCACAAGGGCTAGGACCTTGTCTTTCTTCTTCACCATTACATCTGCAGGACTTAGAACAGTGCCTGAACATGGCAGTGCTTGATATCTGTTGTCGAAAGAGTGAATGAATGGATAAATGAGTTAGTAACAGAGCTAGGACCAGAACCCAGGCCTCCTGCCTTCCAGTTCCGTGTTCCTCCTCCATGCCATGTCAAGTTGTAGTTTTCACCAGTTTGATTGCTTTCTTGCTGTTCAGCAGATGCTTGGCATCCTTCAACTCTCAGCTGGTTCCAGCTCCTAGTGATAAAGTAAGTGGCCACAAAGGAGCAGGAAGGAGAGGAAAGAGGGCATCTGAATAAATCATGAAGTATGTGGTCATCTCCCAAAATAATGAGAATTAAACACTCAATCATCCAATTACATTTAGTAAACATTTATTACCTACCAGGCATTAGGCAATTTACCAGGGACAAAAAGACAAACCTACTCTGAAGGATCTGACAGTCTCCAGGAGGAGATGGTGGGCCTAGTGGTGATGCTTGACATGGTGTGGTGGGCCTGAGAACAAAGTAACACGTGCTGTGGAAACACAAAGTAGAGAGTGATGAACACTGCATGGAGTGAGCCAGAATTCAGGAAGACAACCGGAGAGTGGAACTTTTTAACTGAGTCTTAAAGAGTGAATACCTGCTATTGAAAACTCATAGTCTGGGTTTTCACATGAAAAGTACAGTTGTGTTTCCCCTTCATTTTACTTGACAAAAGAAAAATCACTTTAGAAAGGCATACAGGATGACTCTGGTAGTTGAAAGAGCCACGTATTAATAAACAGAGAAATTTCCATCTGGGAAACTTTTTTTTTATGATGGGATAGTTCTCTATTTCTTGCTACAAAAAGTCCACCAAAACAATTTCATCTTCCCTGAGGGTCTTATGGTGAAACCACTGAGGAAATTACCTACATGATGAAAGATCACCCAACTAAAGAACTACTTCCCTATAAAACCACAGGCCATCTCCTTGAAGAAATGTGCTGTCATGTAAAAACAAGCTTTTACAGCAAGTGAAAGAATGAAGTAGATCTATGTGAATTGATATCAAGAGATACATTATTACATAAAGACAAGAAAGCTTCAGTACACTGGATATTGTTGCTATTATTGTTATTATGTTGGGATCTGTCTAGGACTACTTAGAAGAATAAATGCAAATGTAACAATCTCTGAGGTGTGGGATTATGAAACACACTTTCTGAGGCCTACATTTTGGTACTATTTTAATTGTTTACAACAAACTGCCCTATTTTGGAATTTAAACATAAAGACTTGTTTAAAACACAGTTCTGATTGGTCTTATAATGCTTAAGAACTTGTGCTTGTCTCTACATTCCAGAAACATATAAAAAGAGGATTTCCCTAAATTATATCATTTGCTAACACCTGCAGAAAAAAATAAACTGAGACCCAGAAAGATAATGTGATTTTTCTCACACTATGACTCCTAGACTAGTACCTTCAGTACTAGTACCTCCACTAGTACCTTCAGTTCTTGATTTCATGCTGAGGATTCAAATATATAAATATATCAATCTTAACTTACACATTTGGAAATTTAGCAATATTGCTTTGTGGAAAACTGTGCAACAATTTACTGTAATAGTTACAGGCCAGTACTTTCCCCAGAAAACAATTCAAATAGAAGTCTCTTGAATATTACCTCTAGTCCTTGTGCATATCTTAGAATACTCAGTAAATTCTTTGAATAGATAGGTCCCTTCCATTCAGTTTATAAGTAGTTACTGAGCACTTATGATGTGCTCTAGCCACTAGGGGTACAGCAGTAAGAAAATGAGACAAATTCTCTGTACTTGTGAAGCTTAGATCCCCGTGGGGAAAACACCATAAGCAAGAAAAAACATAAATAAAGGATATAATTTCAGGTAAAGATATAGTAAGGATATAATGAACCAAGTAAAATGATAGTGACAAGAGTGCTATTTTTGAAAGGTCAGGAAGGCCCTTAAAGGAAGGACATTAGATCAGAGACCTGGACGAAGGAGGGAGCCATGCAGAGTTCTGAGGGGAAAGCATTACAGGAGTACAGTCAGAGTCAGTGCCCTGAACAGGAAGAAGAATTCCTTCTTTTCCTGAAAAGGTAAAGAACATCCCAAAGAAAGAGCTCTCAAAGTTTGGTATGTTAAGGTTTCACTCTTGGTGCTGTTGTTATAAGGTTTAAAGGTCTAGTGTTGTAAATTTCTCTCTATTGCTTACAAATTTGAGAATGAATTTTATTTAGGAATATAAGTCTGGTACAAAAGTATTGTCTTATCTATGTGTCACCTTCTGCCAATGTGGTAAATATATATACAATGGAATATTACTCAGCCATAAAAAAGAATAAAATACTGCCATTTGCAGCAACATGGATGGACCTAGAGATGATCACACTAAGTGAAGTAAGTCAGAAAGAGAAAGACAAATATCATATGATAGCACTTATATGTGGAATCTAAAATACCAATTTATCTACAAAACAGAAGTAGATTCACAGACATAGAGAACAGACTTGTGGTTGCCAAGGAGGAGGGGAGGGGAGGGGAGGGAAGGATTGGGAGTTCAGGATTAGCAGATGCAAACTATTATATATAGGATGGATAAACAAAAAGGTCCTACTGTATAGCAAGGGAAACTATATTCAATATCCATGATAAACCATAATGGAAAAGAATATGAAAAAGAATATATATTTTTATAACTGAGCCACTTTGATGTACAGCAGAAATTAACACAACATTGTAAATCAACTATACTTCAATAAAATAAAATTAAAAATTAAAAAAATAAAAAACCTTCTGCCTATCACAAAGGCACAGAATCCAACGCCTAAGAGTCTTTCCAAAGCTGTTCATTCCACAGAGAGAGACGAGGCCCAACCAAAAGTGCCCCTGGGCTTAAATCTGCTCCCCGTCCCCACTCCCACCCCAAGCAGAACGGGCTGCCTAAAATATGTAGCTGAGAGAGTCATCCAAGACTCAAGAGAGAGGAGCTACAGAAGACACCTTTGGTGTTCTCAGCTTTTAGCCCCTACACACCCAACTCTGGTGGGGACAGAAATGACAGTCTATCCTTCACAGTGGGGAGACTGAGGCTCAGAGAAGTGGGTGGCTTGCCCAGGATCACATAGAAAGCCAACTCTGATTGCTAACCTTCACTCTGTTGCCTGCGTCATGTTCCAGGCCAGGGACCACATGGGTGGAATTCAGGCTCCATTTTCAGGAAATGTGACTGTTGCTTTTTCATTTACACAAAAATGAAAAATAAATAACAGATGTTTGAACACATGTTGCAACTCATCTTACTGGAACTTAAAAGTGCATTCTGACTGAGAAAATTAAATTAGAAAATCCACACAGCAAAAAAGATGTTTTGAATGAAATGCACTTTGTCTTTCTCTCTCTCTCTCTCACACACACACACACACACACAAACAATATCTCGTTGTTTCTTCTTCAGGGAGCAGCTGTGAAGGAAACTGGGGGAGGGAGATGAACATAACATCCCATCTTTGTGTTTCATACAGAGCGAAGCTTTTAGGCCAGCCTTCCTGAACTGGAGGGGGTGTGGCATGCATTAAAATTAAACATCAGTGACCTGAGAAGCTTATAAAATAGCTTGGGAGAAGCCAGTCACCAACAGAAGGCATCTCAAATTGGATGATTTTGCATGTGGAAACTGCTTTCATCTTGAAGAAAAAGGTATGTACTGTGGTATTAATTCTCATTTATGATAAATAATGCTTAAAATAGAGACAGTCTTGAGTTTTCATTGCCCCTTTTCAGCTAAAAATAGTAACTAACACAACTGAGGGCCTTTGACCAGTTGCTTTGCAGACTTGGTCTCATTTTTCCATAAACAATCTTACAAAGAAGATATTGTTAGTGCCATTTTTCAGATGAGGAAAGTGAAGTTCAGATATCCTAAGCAACAGGCCTAAGGTAAGACCACCAACAAATGCCAGAGCTGGGGTGCCAACGTGGTGCTGACTCACCTCAAAGTCTTCTGCTAGCACCACGCACCCCCCTCTATACTATATGAGACAATGAGGAATTGTTCCATACACCAATACTGTGGTAGATGAATTCTCAGGGGGTTGTTATCCAGTGTACATTACAGTAAAATTGACAGAAAAGTGAATTGGAATGCACTATGTGAATAGAAAATGCATTTAATATTAATAGAATTAATTATTATTAAATTAAATTAAATTAATAGAAAATGCAAAAATATTTTCTTCAGAAGATATGTTTTCTTGTTAGATTCAATAGCGAAATGGTTTTTAAGTCCCATTTACTTGTGGAAATGTGTTTTTTTTTTGGTCACGTGAAATCTAAAAGCCTAGTCCTTAATATTCTGCAGCTCCTTGAGACCAGGCACCAGGTCCAGGCTAACATGCCGGTGTGTAGACTCTTAGGAAACCTGACCTAAGTTCTGGCTTCACAGCTTGTCAGGAAGTAACCTCACTGAGTACACAGAGAATTGTCAGCACAGGACACTTCCAGTTAGGGTGTTGTGAAGATTCAATGCACATGTAAAATACTGAAGCCAGGGCTCCTCCCTGGAGAAGCTCAGTAAGTGTGAGCAGTGATCCACAGAGTCAATTCTGGCCCAGTGTGGCTGCACCATAACATTAGTAGAATTGTTTTTTAATTATTTAATATTTAGTTAAAATAATACTTAAATTATATCTTTTTTAAAAGTATTTAAACTCTCCTCATTAGGACAGTCTTCCCATTAGTATTAGGAGACAATGCAAAAATAAGTCATGCATACCCAAGTTCATAGATATATGTTAATAATGTGATTTACCCTCAGAAGGTGCTCAATAAGCACTGGGTAAAGTAGAATGCAAGGGGTACTGCAGAAAAATGATGGATGCTATCAACTCTTTCTCTCACAAAAAGTTTTCATCATAGGAATAAAACTACTGCAATAAAGAGGCATCTTTGGAAGAGTTGCAGGCAAGGGGAATTAGTTTTGCTCTGAAATCCTCCTACAGAGCTAAAGAACATGTTTCAGCCCACAATAGAACATTCTGTAACAAGATATTTGTCAGAGTAAGACGGGGAACTGACTTTTGGTGGAACTGTCACGTGGTGAAACGAGACTTATCGGGTACAGAGGTAGATGTTTATTGAAGCCACCGAAGGTGGGCACAGAAGGAAGCGTGGCTCAGGGGTGTGACAGAATGGAGAGGTGGAGATGGGGCCCGAGTCCCAGCGCTCTGCCCCTTCTGGGCCTCAACTTCCCCATCTGTACACCTGAGGGGGTGGTTGGATAAATGACCTCTAAGGTCCTGTCCAGTTTGGGGGAGGGGGTGCCTGTAGAATGTGTAGAATGTGTGGCCATCCTCTGGGCTTAGAATTCCTGGGCAAGGCACTGAGTTTGGAGCCTACTAGGGGCCAAGAGTAGAACTTCAGTGGTTCTAAGAACCTCTTGGAAAGAAATGCAAATTTTTGTGGATTTAGGCTGGATTTTGGCATCCATCATCCCCCAAAAGGTTAAAAGACAAGTGTCGTTTACCTGGTGGTAGGGGCTGACGGGAAGTGGAGCCTCAAAGACTAAGGAAAGGGCCCCACGGCAGACGTGCTCAAGGCAGGGACTCAGGGACCACCCCTCCTCCCGCCAACCTCGCATCAGCTTTTACTCATTAGGTAACTGTTCTTTCGAAAAACGGGCAACAAAACTTCCAGAAGAAAAGCTATTGATTATTAAAGGTTATTTGGAAGTTTAGAGATTCATAAGAAAGTGGTTATAATTATTCCTGTTATGACACATCCTTTTAAATATTCAGACCTGAGAACATCTTGCTTGCATTGATTCAGTCCTCTTCATCACAGGGAGAAAGGCAAAGCACTGGAAATAGCTCCTGTGCAGCTACAGGCAAGGAGTCACAAGGGAGAGAACAGACTGAGAGCAAGTCAGTGAAAGAAGCAGGGAGCAGCCCAGGCTACTACCCTGTCAACAGCGCTGCAGCCCTCACCCCTGCCCACTGCCCCTCCTCAAAGAAGCTTCCACGCCCGAGGGTGCTGGGCTCAAATGCTTTTTGCACAATTACAAGTCAGCTACTGGTCCTTCTCTGGTTAAATGTACAGCATCTATGAAAAATACCTTCAACAGCATGTCAAAGGAAGGAAGGAAGGAAGGGAGGAAGGCAGGGAGGAAGGAAGGGAGGGAGGAAGGAAGGAAGGAAGGGAAAGAAAGAAAGAAAGAGGAAGGAAGGAAGGAAGGAAGGAAGGAAGGAAGGGAGGAAGGCAGGGAGGAAGGAAGGAAGGAAGGAAGGAAGGGAAAGAAAGAAAGAAAGAGGAAGGAAGGAAGGAAGGAAGGAAGGAAGGGAGGAAGGAAGGAAGAAAGAAAAAGAAATTCAGGAAACACAATATTTTGCTCCTGCTTTTCATAATAATAACTAGCATTTATTGAGCATTTTCTCTGTCAGACACTGCTCTAAATGCTCTCCTTATATTTTCTCATTTAATTCTCATGAAACTTCATGAGGTTGGTATGATTATTATTCCCACTTAATAGCCAAGGAAACTAAAGCATCCATTGGACACAGCTATACTTAGTATGTGCAGAGCCAGAATTAAAACCCCGTCAGGGTGACCCTGGAGTCCCCAGCACGCTGCTCCCTGTTTAAGTTCCCAGGCCTACTCTTGGGTTGGTAAACAGCCAAGCAGATGGGGGCAGGGTGGGGAAATGGAGTCAGGGAGGCATTTCTTTGATGAATCTCACAGGGCACTAAATGTAGTGAACAGTTTGTTTTCGGTTTCTTCTCTCATGGTTCACTTGATGGCTTCACTCTCTCCCTTTGCCTACCCACCCGCAACACACACACATTGTTTCTGTTCATACAATAAGTACCTACTGCACCTGGCACTGCGAGGTTCTGTGGGTGAGTCCAGGGAGAATCAAAAATGATGTCCTTGAAAAATGCATAATTAGGTGTGTAGGGTCAGGGGAGCTGGCAAAATAAATCCAACAAACTAATACCAGGCAGAATGTGTTCTAATGGTGGCACAAAAGCTTCTAGAGAGGCTCACAGGGGTGGAGGGCCTCACAGCGACACTGATGACTGAGGTGGCCCTGGAGGATGAGGGGCTCAGACGGGCTGAGTGGGAGGCTGTGCACAGAGGGACCAGCCAGCCCAGAGATTTTCCTCTGGGGACTCTGTACCCTCAGGAGACTCCGAGCGCCTCCAGCTGCTTTGTTCTCCCCACTCCAGGTCCACCTCCAGCCACCCAGCTCCAAGATGGTACCAGCGCTGCTGCTGCTGCTTCCTGCCCTGGCCGGACTCTTCGGAGCAGCTGAGGGACAAGCTTTCCATCTCGGGAAATGCCCAAATCCTCCAGTGCAGGAGAACTTTGACGTGAATAAGGTGCGGTAAAAGGCTAAACTCCCGCTTGTTTTGCTGTCTCCTGTTTGCATAAGCATCCTACCAGGTTCGGTTTTATTCTTCTGCTTTAATGGCCACAGCAAGCCTTGGGGTAGGTACTTATCTTACTG
Organism: Balaenoptera ricei; assembly: GCF_028023285.1. Lineage (NCBI taxonomy): Eukaryota > Metazoa > Chordata > Mammalia > Artiodactyla > Balaenopteridae > Balaenoptera > Balaenoptera ricei. The sequence goes on along the minus strand of NC_082642.1, from coordinate 88,353,707 downwards.
GGAGCTCCCCCAAAGCAGACCCTGAGACAAGAACTGGGGAGCAGAGATGTTTTAGAAGCTGATCCCAGGAAGCCTGAGTGGGCATGTGGGGAAACAGACAGAGAAGGCAGGAAAGTAACCTGTTCACATGAGCAGGTTACTCTGGGAACAATGGGGTTCAATCCTGCTGGGGATCCTCTGAGGAAATATGTAGAATGTGCCTCAGGTTGTCTCACGGACAGATGTAGGTGGGCAGTGGGAGTTCCCATGGCACTGTCCAAGCCTGTGGCAGAGAAGGAGACCCAGGGGCTCAAGGTGGGAAGCTGGCAGTGTGTATGGGAAGCCCGCTGTGATGGAAGTGAGCCCAGAGGTGGGCTGAAAGGACATGGGACAGGGCATTGACAGCAGCTGCTGCAGAAATATTATCCTCACTCTACAGCTGAAGAAGCTGAACGTCAGAGAGCTTGCAACCCACTCAGGTCACACAGCCAGTAAATGCAGAATAGGATTCAAAACTAGGCTTCCCAGGAGTGCAGGACCCCCACAGGTTACTCAAACAGAGCCCTGGAGAGGACAGCACTCCCCCAAGGGGCTTTCTTGTTACCTGCACTTAAAAGATATCGATAGAATCAACTCCCCCATATATGGTAAGGATTGTCTTTTCACCTTATTGATGTGTCTTTTGAGCACAAAACTTTTTAATATTAATGAAGTCCAATTTATCTATTTTTTCTTTTGTTGCTTGTGCTTTTGGTGGCATATCTAAAAAAAATTGCCTAGTCTAAGGTTATGAAGATTTACTCCTATATTTTCTTCTAAGTGATTTACAGTTGTAGTTCTTACATTTAAGTCTTTGATTCATTTTAAGTTAAATTTTGTATACTGTGTGATGTAGGAGTCAAACTTCTTTCTTTGGCATGAGGATATCCAGTTGTTCCAGGACAGTTTGTTGATAAGACTATTCTTTCGCTATTGAATGGTCTTGACACCCTTGTTGAAAATCAATTGACCATATGTGTAAGAGTTTATTTTTGGACCCTCAATTCTATTCTATTGATCTATATGTCTGTCCTTATACCAGCACAGTATAGTCTTGATTACTGTAGCTTTGTAGTAAGTTTTGACGTCAGAATATATGAGTTCTTCAACTTTGTTCTTCTGGCTATTCTGGGCCCTTTGTATTTCCGTATAAATTTTAGGCTCATTTTGTCAATTTCTGCAAAGAAGCAAGTTGGAATTTTGATAGAGACTGTATTAAATCTTTTGGTCAATTTGGAGAGTATTGCCATCTTAACAATTTTAAGTCTTCCTATCCATGAACATAGGATGTCTTTCCATTTACTTAGGTCTCCTTTAATTTACTTCAACAATGCTTTGTAGTTTTCAGAGTATGTTTTATGCTTCTTTGGTTAAATTTTTTCATAAGAATTTGATTCTTTTGATGCTACTATAAATGGGATTTTCTTAAATTAATTTGCAGATTGGTCATTTTAAGTATAGAAATACATTTTATTTCTATATATTAATTCTTGTATCTTTAACCTTGCTGAATTCATCTGTTAGTTCTAATAATTGTGTGTGTGTGTGTGTGTGTGTGTGTGTGTGTATTCCTTAGGATTTTCTATATATAAAACCCTGTCATCTGGAAATGGAGATAGTTTTACTTCTTCCTTTTCATAATTATCTTTAAACATTGCATTCTCCTCATAGAGATAGAGAAACAGAGACCTCCAAAGACAAAAAGACCTTCACAAAAATATTATGAGATCATGAGGGAACATGACATGAAAAGCAATCTTCCACCTCTGAGTTTCTTCCTTTCTGGAAAATCGTGTGTTCTTGTTTTTAATTGTGGAGCATTAAAGTCACCTTAACAATAATAGAACTATTTAAAATACATTGTATATAATGGAGATTTTCTGAGGATGCCTATGAAACCAGCTGACCTTTAACCTTATTCTTCAGTGCTTTAAATGCCTGTTAAGTTCAGTGATTTTAATTGAAAGATGTCCTTTAACAAATGAGTGGGAAATTTATGCCCTAAATGTGGGTAGATATTTTAGCAGAGAGCCAGGTGACCGAAGCAATACTGATACCTATTTGCAGTATGCTCTCATTTCAAATTCTGACTTTTTTGAAGGTGACTGCACCTCCTTGATTTTGTTTTGTTGAGTAATACATTTTTAAATTTCTAAAATAATTTCAATCAATATTTTGACTAGGTAAATATATTCACATGGTTCAAAATTCTGAAGATGCAAAAGGACATACAATAAAAACTTTCCTTTCCACCCCTATATCCCAGCCTCAGTTTTCCTCCCCAGTAGCAACCACTAAAAACAGCTTATGGTGTATCTTTTGGGAGATAATATGTACATACATAAAAAAGCACATACATAACTGCAGTAGGAAGAATGATGTCCATGCCATATTCCCCAGAATCTGCAAATTGTTTCTTTACATGGAAAAGGGGATTTTGAAGCTGTGATTAAAGTAATGGAGCCTGAGATGGTAAAAGTATCCTGCATTATCAGGTGGGTCCAATCTAATCATTAGAAGCAAAGAACCTTACCCAGCTGTGGTCAGAGAGATGTGATGATGGAAGAATAGTCAAAGAGATGCAGTGTGAGAGGGATTTGACCTGCTTTTGCTGCCTCTGAAGATGGAGGAAGGGATTCACAAACCAAGGAATGCAAACGGCCTCTAGAACCTGGAAAGGGCAAGAAGATAGATTCTCCTCTAGAGCCTCTGGAAAGGAATGTAGCACTGCCAGCACTTTGATCTTAACCCAGTGAGACCCGTGTCAGACTTCTGATGTACAAAACTATGAGACTATAAATTTGTGGTGTTTTAAACTTGTGGTAATTTGTTATAGCAGCAATAGAGAACTGATATAATAACCTTTTCCCCCATTTTTACATAAAAGGTAGTTTAATATATACACTATTTTGCACCTGGCTCTTTTTCCATTAAATGTATCTTGGAGATAATTACATATAGCTCTTTTAAAAGAGGGTGTATAACATTCCATTGTATGGATGTGCCATCATTTATTTACCCAGTCCCCTACTAATGCTCACTTAGGCTGTTTCCTGTCTTTTATTATTACAAATAGGACTGCAATGAATAACCTTATACGTACATCATTTCTTAATTTCAGGAGGATACCTTCTCAGAGGTGAAATTGTTGGGCCAGAGTATATGTAGTTTTAGTTTTGCTAGATATTGCCAAGTTGCCCTCATGAAGGCTGTAGATTGGAGCAGTCTCTATGCCCAGCAATGTATGGAAGCAGGAGCGTGCCTCTCTCCCCTCACCCTCACCCGTGCAGTTGCTCACTTCCTTTAAAGATGACTCTGTGCAGCGAAATTATGGACAGAGAGCAAGCCCCCAGGGGAGGAATGATACAGGTCTTCTAAATCTTGACCACCTGCCAAAAGCCTTTGTGACCAACTCCCTGTGTGGGGTTATATGAGGAGAATTTAACCAACTCTGGAGACCCAGCTCCCCACAGTAAACACATCTGACTTTGCACACAATTCAAAGATGTCTTGGAGAATCATAAAATATTTGAGATGGCACCTTACATCATCTAAACCAATCCCTTCCTTTTACAGAGTTTAGAATTTCACATAGATTTTGACTGAAAGGGACACTGAAAGCATAGCTAAATAAAAAGCACTTTAGGAATGGACTGTGGCATTCAACAAATGCCCACACATCCGATTCACTTATTACCATTTGAGTCAATATCTTGCTCAGTGGCTGCTGGGAACAATGCAGCCCATTTTGCCTGGTTACCCCAGGAAAAGGCTCTGCTCTGAAAGACAACAATGGGGAAGAGTTTGCAGGTCCCCAGAGAGCCACAGGGTTTGCTCTGCTTGTCGTTGTCTCTGCAGTATCTTGGAAGATGGTATGAAATTGAGAAGATCCCAGCCAGCTTTGAGAAGGGAAGTTGCATCCAAGCCAACTACTCGCTAATGGAAAACGGAAACATCAAAGTGATAAACAAGGAGCTGAGGTGAGAGGCTGTGCTTTCAAAGGCAACACACGTCCGGGAGGGAGCCCTGCAGAGACTGTCCTGGGGTGACTGGTGTCCTTGCCGTCTAGTGTGGGGAGGATGCAGACATTGCTGGGTCTGGGCTGCTCATGACAGGTCCTGAGAGGAAAGCTTTTGGCAGGCAGGATGGTAGGGACTAGAAGTCACTCATTCATTTCCACGACCACTTGCTGAGCACCTTATTGTGTCCCACACCCTGTGAGAGGTCCTAGGCACTCAATGGTAACACAAACTGCAAGGTTCCTGCTCTCATTGCAAAAGAGACCCTCTGGTAGCAAAGGACAGCAAAGGACCCTCTTGTCTGACCTCCAAACCAAGAGAGAAGCACTTTCTATATCATCTGCTGATGGAGGGCATCCAGCATAGCTTGAATCCTTCCAGAAACTGGGAGCTCAACATCTTCCATGACAATTTATCCCATCTCCAGACAGCTTTAACTCTTAGAAAACTCCTTTTCTTATTAAGCAAGAATCAGATACATACATAGTCACACTCTAGGTTGTGTGAACAGGAGAACCTACAGAAAGATATTTTTCTATTACTTCTAACAGACATGATATTTGATCCCAAAATTCATACTTTAGAAAGCAAATATAAACTTAAAAAGAAACCTAGGAAGAACTCCTACCCACCTGCCATCAACAAAGATAAGAGTAACAATAAACAATGGTGAGTAATATTAATTAAGCATTTCCTATGTGCAAGGCACTGTTCTGTATGTGTACGTATATATACATGTGTGTACATATACATCTATTTATGTATGTACATGTAAATGAGCATAGATATTCATTTAATCCCCGTAGCAACCAGAGGTTGGTACTATTATTAACCCCCTTTTTATGGATGAGGAAAATGAGGTACAGGGAGGTAAAGTAATTTGCCCAAGGGTCACACAGCTTATAAGTGATGAAGCTGAGATTTAACACTAGGGAGAAGTGAAATGAGGAAGAGACCAGAAGACATATGAAAGAGGCGGGGCATGAATGGTTACCATTCCTGTTTCCTAAGTTGTCTAAGAACTGTGTTCAGCTGCAAGGAAACAACTACCACCCAGCCTGGAAGTTACTCAGGCTCAGAGAGGCTTTACATGGCCATCCTATTACCCATTAAGCTTCCTGTGAGCCACAGTACAGTGGGCTGACTCTCTGACTCTGCATAAACCAAAGAAATAAAGTAAGAATCTTGAGCAACTCTAAAGAAAAATCCCACTCATTTCAGAGCCCAGTAAGGGCTACAGGAATTGAGACGCAGACCCCCAGAAGGTCTCACAGGAATCTTATAGGCCTCAAAGTAACAATGACTTAATTTGAAATATTTTGTCCCATTCTAAGGTCAAGAGTCAGACAATGACACAGATCCCAAAACCCATCAGATGCCCCCAGCTCTCCTTCTGAGTTGGCCAAGAATCATCTTTAACTGTACCCAGAGTATTAGGTCACTCTGCCTCTAGGGTCACTTCTACTTAAGAGCAAAGGCATATGGAGAAAGGTTTGTTAGTCAGGAAAATGGTATAGATTCTGCAGAACAAGCAGGGGGCATGGCAGGGAGCCTGAGCAAAATACCCTTAGCCAGTGTCAGAATGCTGGGGCCAAAGCAGCTGGCTCAGGGCTGGGAGCTGAAGGGGTTAGGTGCCCAGTTTCAAATCCTGGTTCTACCACTTACTAATGATGTGATCTTAGGTTAGTTATGGTAATTTTCTAGGCCTCAGTTTCCTCCTCTGTAAATTGGCAATAATCATAGTACGTCCGTCCATAAGGCTGTGTGAACATTAAATGGGGTAACACACGTAAGGCACTTAGAACAGTGTTTGGCATGTGGTAATCATTTAATATTACCTATTATTGCTAATATGCTGCTACCCTTGAAAATACAAATGCATTTTTCCTATGAACAAATTGTGAATTTATGATCAGAGACTGGTATTTTGAAAACTGTCCTGGAGCAAAACATAAATGATGGTGAAAAGGGGGAAAGTCTGTTGGGAAGAGACTGGTTTGTTGCTAAGCAACTGCATGTAGATAGAAATGGACCGTCTTCCACCTTACAGGTTGACTCCCAGGTGAGAGCCGGGCACGGTCTCCAGCCCTACTCAGTGATAAACAGACTATGCAATCCAGGAGCATCAGAGAACATTTCCCACTCCCAACCCCCTTACCTGCTGCTTATTGTCTGGTTTCTAGGATATCCATCCCCACTAACCATAGCCTACTGACTTTCTAACACATGCCATTGCTCCAATTTTAGTTTGTCTGCCCCTCTGAGAACTGGTGAACAGGAAACTCCTCTGTTGGCCTGCTAGGAAGAGCACCCTCCTTCACAGCCTCAATCCCTAGGCCTTTCCCTTTTCCCTTAGATCCAGGGGGTCATTGGAAGTTATCCAGAAATGGGGCCAGCTCCCTTCAAAAGAGTGAAAGTATTTCATCCATCCAAGCAAAAAGACCATCGCTTTTAAGACACTGCCATTTTATATACCACTAAAAAAGAAATGACACTAACAATTGTAAGGTGGCATTAATTGTAAGATGCACATTTCTTCACATCTAATGTCTCTGAGATCTGGATGCCTGGGAGAATCCCTGAAGTGAGGTAAATGTTTCCTCACTGCCTGCTTTGACCTGGCCTACGTCAGAATCTCCCACACTCGATCAGAAGCTTGCTGAACTGGATGGGGTCTCAGAGCTATGAACCCAGGCATATGAACCCCTTTATGGGACAAATGATGCCACGTGATATCACTGAGGCCCAAAGAGGGGGAAACTTGGCAGATCTCCAGACTCCACGTTTTACATGATTTTCAGTAATCCAGTCAGTCCTTATTTTTTCCTTTCTCATTTTTGAAGAAGTGAATCTTTGTTCTGTGTTGGGTTGTTTTATTTGCTTGTTTTTCCCTTCCCTTTTCCTCCCTCTTGGTTTGGAGCCTAGGAGCAGAAAATGGCCTTGCAGGCTACTACATACACTCCAAAAAACAGTGTTGAAATACCAGGGCCTCACATATTATCCAGTCCTGGGGCATTGCAATTGTTGATTCTTATCACCCAAAAGTTGTCTTCCTCTGCTCCGTCTCAGAGACAGCAAGAAAGCGAAGGGGAGGGAACGGAACTAGGACCCAACCTGTTTTCAAGAACCTCCTACCCAGAAATTGCAATGTTGGCCACCATGATTGTTGGTGTCACAAATCTTGCCTTTCCTTGATTTGGGTCTTTTAATGAGTTCAGGTTTTTTGGTTTTTGTTTTTAACTCATTGCAGAGCTGATGGAACTGTGAATCAAATTGAAGGTGAAGCCACCCAGGAGAACATCACGGAGCCCGCCAAGTTGGGAGTTAAGTTTTTCTGGTGTAAGTATACACTTCTCGCAGGAGGTGTCAGGGACAGGAGATATGCAAACGGAAGGCTAGAGCCCTGGGTCAGAGCACTCCCGTCACATCTGAGTGTCACCCATATTGATTCAATGCATAATTATTCGTTGAGCACCTCCTACCTGCCATGCGCTGGGCTAGGCCCTGGAGATGCAAAGATGAGCAAGACAGAGCTGGCCCTCGTCCCTGAGAAGCTTACATGTCAGTGTGGATACTGACGAGCACCCAGGTGATTTACTGTAAAACTACAGTAAGTGTGTCAATAGAGGAAGCACAGATTGGAGACCACTGGGCATGAGCCGTGGGAGACCCAAGCCAGTCTTGTTTCCCAGAGGAAACTAATAACTGAAAAATTAGTAGTTATTAGCAGAACAACTAACATGTGAGAAATCTTGGAGGTAAGATATGATAAGAGTGAAGGTAAATTGGAGTCCTGGCTCTGTATGCCATTTCCTAGCCAAATTATTGGAGTTTCATTTGGGTCCACCTTCCCCTTAACTTTAACAAGCTGGGCAGTGAGTTTTCCTTGGTGTTGGGAAGTGGAGTTACTGAATAATATCATCTGAACTGAAAAGGAACTTTGAGGCTGGAAACGAAGCCGACAACTCCATAAAGAACGATTAAGAAGTTGATTGTGGGTAGAATCAGGTGGACGACCCTAGGAGGCATTCACAGCTGCACTGCATTCCTCCAAAAGGGGTACAGGGGCACTTAAAGGAGCCAAAGCTAAAAATAGAATGACTACTAAAGAGAAGCACGTCCACATTGACAGGAACTGAGGGCTTTTCCTCCACGCACTCTCACCCCAGGGGTCTCGTGACCATTAACCCCCTGTGTCAGCAAAAGGCGTTCTTCCAGTTTTCATGTCAGATGAAGTTTATAGGGAACTAATCTGGCTTGGGTGTATTGCTTGTGAGTAAGCTAAAGCTCAGTCGCACAAAAAAAGGGAGAGGGTAGGACCGCAGGCCTAAGATGGAGCTGACAAAATGGAGCCAGTGTGGTTCAACCACACACTTGACTTGGACCTTGGCTGTGGAGGTCAAGTTCACAGAGGAAGTTTCTGGATTCAGATGGGGAAAGTAAATTCTCCATCTCTCTTAAGGACCGTTTTAATGTTGAGCTTTCAACACTATACAGATGTCAATCAGTGAATCGTAACCTGTTACCACCTGATTTACTGTATTCTTAAGAATGGTGGGATTTTCAAAGTTCGCACAAGATGAAAAACAAGCAGACCAACATTAGCCCCTACCTCCTTCTGTAGGTGGGTTCTAGAGGAAGCTGAGTGGTACAAACTTGGAAAGCCTGGGGCCCCTGACCGTACATTCTTGACTCCGCTTAGCTAAGTGGTGGTTCCATACACACTAGTGCTAAATGCTGCCTGTTGGTCCAGGGGGTACAGCCAAACCTCCCAGGTATTATGGACTTCCAGGTACCAACCTGCAATCAGGGAGTGGGGGGGATCCAGAATGATGACTCTGAACACTGGCTGCACACTGGAATCACTGGGGAGCTTTCAAAAGTACCAACAGCCTCCAGTTCAGAATTTGGGAGTCGGGGTGAGGGGAGGTGGGCCTGGTATTTTTCAAAGTTCCCGTATGATTCCCACGTGAAGTCACAATTAAGAACCACTGATGTAGAAGAATTAGAACCCCAGAGCCTGGCTTCCAGGGCGCTAGAGGTGAAGGTTTCTCTTGCCCTGGTCCCTCCTAATACTGCCTTTCTCTGGTTTTCAGTCATGCCATCAGCTCCGTACTGGGTCCTGGCCACCGACTATGAGAACTACGCCCTCGTGTACTCCTGTACCACAATCATCTGGCTTTTTCACATGGATTATGTTTGGCTCTTGGGAAGAAACCCTTATCTCCCTCCAGAAACAGTGACTTATCTCAAAGATATCCTGACCTCTAATAACATTGACATTGAGAAAATAACTGTCACAGATCAGGTGAACTGCCCCGAGTTCCTATAACCAGGCTCTAAAGGGAGGCTGCATTCGCTCCATGTTCCTTCTTTTGCTTTGCTTTTCCCCTACACCACCCCTCATAAAGACAACCCAAACCACCACAGCAAACTATTACAAATACCAGAAGGGAAATGTGACAGCAGAAGCTAGTGGAGAGGAACTCAAGGCAAGTTGGCCCAAACACTTAGCCATGCACCATCCTGTTACCTTGCAAGCCTGATAATAAACTTGCTGCTGACCTGCTGTGCTCACAGTAGACTACAAATTGGACTAATTATTGGGAGTTTTAAATTCTAAGCTTATGTTTGGAAATCCTTAAGCAGTTATGTTGAAAAAAAAAAAGAAGCACTGAACAGTTTAAAGGTAAAAATCTTGTTTCTAGAAAGGGAAAGCTGATGGCAAAGGCACATACCAGGTGACCTGAATCCAGGTGGCCCCATCCTGCAGTAGGCAGTCCATAGCGGAGAATCATTTGGAGTTTTTGAGTCTCTGACAGGCAGTTTCCTGGAGGCATTTACTTTCTTATCAGGAGGTCTTCAGAGTCAGGTGAAGAATGGGACCATCTTGGGTCTGTGCCAGGAAGAAGAGAATCTATGAGGGTGAAGCTATGGGAATTTTTTTAAGAAAATAATTTTTGGGTCTTTTATTCAACTGATATTTACTGGGACCCAACTGCATTCCAGGCATTGAAAAATACAGAATCCCTCTCCTCCCACAGCAGCTCACAGACTAGGGAGGGAGACTGACAAGTAAAGATACAATTTTAATCCAAGCTGAGGGGTCCATAGGCAGAGGCATGTGGAGGGAGACATGGGAGCTCCGAGAAGGTCTCAACCCCTGCCAGGCATAGGTACCCACAAGGTTGTACAGTCACATCTCAGAGTGTCCCGGCTTCAAGGAGTCAGGAACCACCTGGAGTTTGTTGTTGTTGTTGTTCTTTACATTTTACTATTAAAATCAGAACAATCTCAAAATCATCACCCTGCGATTACTCTTAGGTCACATAATATTTGTAATCCACTAATGTTTTGGGAAATGAATAGAAAATTAAGCCATCTGATTAGCTTTTTGCATTTTCAGCATGAATATAAAATATTTCCTTGAGCACTTGTGACGCTTCACTGCTTTATATTAAAGGTTATAAAAATTCCAAGAAACTTAATATGTATCATTTTCATTTTACTAAATAAATATGACCTCAAAATGTAGCTTGCTATTCGAAACTCCTAAAGGCTGAAAACCATTGGACAAAAAGGCGGTGATGGAGAGGTAGGTATTGAAGAAGAGCCTCTTCCCACAAGCTCGGCCTACTGTTGCATCTGTGTTTTATCACACTGCCCACCCCACCAGAGGGTACCTGGCTCCTCTTCTAAAATACAGTTCTTCCCAAGAGTGTTAAGCTGCTTATCTCTCTCTTAACTCATGGTACAAGACAAGCTATGATTGTGTTCCTCTTAACAGCTGTCTGGTAGCATTTAAAACAATGAACATGGCTACATTTTGCACCTTTACAGTGCAGGTACCAGAGGTGACTGAACCTCAGAAAATGGGGGGAATTCAGAGGATAGCATGGGGGCACCACGTATCTAGAGGAAACGTGCGGAAAAACAACAAAACATCCAGAAGGGAGAGCAAGAGAAGGGAAATGGGAAGTAAATGGCAAAATAGAGACAGTAGTAAATCCCCCTGTGCCTATGTACCCATCATCAGCTCCAACAGTCATCAACATCTCACCAATCTTGCTTCAGCTATCACCCACCCACCCCCAATTTTTTTTCATAGAGTGTTTTGAAGCAAATCCTAAAGAGCACATCCTATTATTTTGCCTGTTAGCTACCTAAGGATAAATCTCTAGCAGGTACAGACATTTCTTAAACAACAACAAAAAATACAAGGTTATGTTTTATATCCTGCAAGTGCTCAGAGAATATAATTTAATCCATGTAATTTAAAGATTATATTATCCAGATGAAAGGGAAGATATATGTAAAAAATGTTCATCACTCGTAGCAGCCCCCAAACTAAAAGGAGCTAAACTAAAACTAAAACAGCAGAGGAATGAGATCATAAATTATGGAACAGCCACTTGTTGTAATGTGGTGTACTCATTAAAATTCATAGTTATGAAGACTACAAGACCACATGGGAGCTGTGCCTGCCTGCCCACACTCACCACTTGTGTGTGGGGGGGGGGGGGGTGGAAAAAGGTGGAGGAGGGGAGGAAGAGGAGGGGTCCCACATGTGGCCTTGCTGCCTGCAGAGATAGAGTCTGGAACATGTGCTCTGCTCACCCAGCCACATCCGATAAGACCAAGGTGTGTCCACCTGCGCTAATGACAGCCAATCCACAGGCTGAACAGAAACCTCTGATTTTTGTGGCCTACCTGGATGAAAAAGATAAATTAGGCCAATCTAATCAGAATCTGACTTTAAGAGATCTAGAGAAAGGATAATTGAAAACGCTGTAAGTCATAACCATAAGGTCGTGTAGTTTGGGGTGGCCATTTTTGGTGATGCACAACTGAAGTTATGAGAGTGCAGAACAGAAATGCAAAGATAAGCCCAGACCCCACCCAAGGTCCCACCAGCAGCTTCAGTAGCTGACTGCTGTCTGTGTCCTAGCGCCAGTTCCTGTGGAGCTTAGCTGTCTTAGGTTCCTGAGTTTGGATTTCTTTAAGATTAGGCTCACACACACACCTACACACACACACTTTTTTTTGAGCTAATGTAACTTGACAGAGTGAATGTTCCTTGCAACCTCAAATAGCCCTAAAACAAAAGTGTTCACTTTTTGAGTGAAAAAAAGAAGGCAACACTGTACCTAAGTTGTACTTGTAGTTCATAAAATGATGGCATAAAATCAAGGACTAAAAGTGAACAGAGAAATGAAAGCAATTAATATGTTAGAATGGTGGAATTACAGAATGATTTATTTTCCTTTTTTATTTTTGCTGTTGGTGTTTGTCGTGTAGGCCCTAAAACTTTAGACCCTAAAACTTCCTCCTAGTTCAGCCTGGCCCTCTAGCAAGTCGAGTGCCAAACCCCAAAGAAACAGGCTTCTTCCAATAATTACCTCAGGCTTTGAGACCTTTCTGGACTCTAATCTTATCACACTGCATTTCCGTTACACCGGAGATGGTGGCTTGATTTGTGAATATAGGACCTGTGATTAAAGCAATCTTTATTTACTACCAACAAGGCCCTCTGTACAATTCTAGGTGGCATGAAGGGAGATAAGTAATTTAGAAAGTTTTTGTTTACACAGTTGTCTAAATGTTGTGTTCTTTTATTTAAAAGTTTCCCCCCAAAGCAATCATTTTCATCTTGATGATTACGAGAAACTATTAACATTTTGAATATTTGTTAAATATGGCCAACTTTTATGCTAAAATCAATATTTTGACTAAATATCAAATATGAGACGAAAATAGGTTCATCAGATCTAAGGTTTTCCAGCAGAGCAAGGTGAACTGAACTAGTTGGGAGTGCTGAGGGGTGATGTGGTGGAAAGCACACTGGGATGGGATCCAAGGACAGTCCCTGCTTCAGTCGACTTAACCGCGTCCTCCAGCATTCCCCTCCCCTCCTGGCTGTTTCCTCACCTTCGCGCGTTATGTCATTAAAAGAACTAGATGAGGTACCTCTAAGACTCTTCTAGGTCAAACATTTATAGGTCTGTGCATTATAGTTTTGTACAAGATTAATTAAGTAAATTTTTTTCTACAAAGGAAGGGATACCTGTACCTTTATAGAGAAAAGAAGCCATAAACTTAAAAGACATAAGCAACTCTTTGAATTGTTTTGTTTCCTAATCCTTATCAATGTATACACACACACACTCACACACAGGTACACACACTTTGTTTTTTAATCAATACGTGTATCTTTTTTCATACTATACATTATTTGGATGTATACATTTTTCCATAGGGATGAACACATACTACTCACATAACATGTTATGTTCTATAAATGCATTGGAAGTATTATATTTAACTTTTCTGAATTTTCCTAGGCTGCTAATTATAATTCAAGTATAAGAATGCCAAACGTAAGTCAACTCTTCAGCCTCTTCAGAGACCCAGGGGAGTGATAGCTCATTGAATTATTTTTTTTAATCTTTTTTTTTTAAATTTATTTATCTTTGGCTGCGTTGGGTCTTTGTTGCTGCACGCAGGCTTTCTCTAGTTGCGGCGAGTGGGGACTACTCTTCGATGCAGTGCGCGGGCTTCTCATTGCGGTGCCTTCTCTTGTTGCAGAGCACAGGCTCTAGGTGCATGGGCTTCAGTAGTTGTGGCACACAGGCTCAGTAGTTGTGGCACACGGGCTTAGTTGCTCCACGGCATGTAAGATCTTCCCAGACCAGGGATCGAACCCATGTCCCCTGCATTGGCAGGAGGATTCTTAACCACTGTGCCACCAGGGAAGTCCCAGTATGATTCTATATATAAAATGGCATATTATTCCAGGATACATACATATGCAATAAAAGTATAATGAAATTCAGAGAATACTAAACACCAAATTCAAGGTTACATCCAGAGGGTGGAGAGAGGGGATTGCAATTGGATACAGTAACATAGGTAGCTTCCATTGCATTGGTAATTATATTAGTTTCCTGTAGCTGCTGTAACAAATTTGTGAGTCTCTTTTAAGATGTTAAATTAAAATGTTTAGAGAGTGACCCCTCCCCCCAAAATTTAGTCTTCAGAGACCTGAAGACTAAAAAACAAAAAAACTTTCAAAAACTGAGTGGATTGGATGCTAACTTCTAGCAGTAGAATTTCAGGCATTGAGGTGAGGACAGGTCAGAGGAGAAAAATTCCAGTCATATTACATAGGCAGTCACCAGCTTCACCTGCTTTTAATCCAAGCCTTCTGTCTCCAACCCTTCCCAGGTCAAAAGAGCTGCCAGTGCTCTGTGAATCTGCTCTGTCCCCAGAAGGTGACAAATGGGCTCAAGAGCTCCCTAGCCAGAATGGGCAGTACTGGAAAAAGCAGGTGCCCACTCCTTTGTCAGCACAGTTCAGCTGTGACTAAGCACATGTTCATTCCTTGCCTGCAGCCTGTTCAGAGCAGGACTGGTGAGGTCAGGGCCTGCACACAGAGTCAGAGGACTCCCTCCCCAAATGAGGGAGTGGTTGGTAATGACCAGGACCAGCCCTACTGTTGGATGCTATGGAAATCTACAAAACTGGGACTGACATCTCTGGCATTCTGCCTAAGGGCATTATGTCAACAAAGTGTTCTGTACATGGGGAACAGTCTATATGGGTCATTTTTGCACCTATGAGTTACTGATATGAACAGCCTCTCTACCTTGGCAAGCTTAGAGGCTAAGGTTGTTGGCATGTCATTTGGCATTCATTTCTCAGCTCAGATGGCATCTCTACAGGCATCTACCTAAAAGTGATTGCCCCAATTACCACCTATCCCATACACTTTTATTTTTTTTATCTAACTTTTTTTTAAATTAATTAATTAATTAATTAATTTTTTTATGGCTGTGTTGGGTCTTCGTTTCTATGCGAGGGCTTTCTCCAGTTGCGGCAAGCGGGGGCCACTCTTCATCGCGGTGCGCGGGCCTCTCACTATTGCGGCCTCTCTTGCTGCGGAGCACAAGCTCCAGACGCGCAGGCTCAGTAATTGTGGCTCACGGACCCAGTTGCTCCGCGGCATGTGGGATCTTCCCAGACCAGGGCTCGAACCCGCGTCCCCTGCATTAGCAGGCAGACTCTCAACCACTGCGCCACCAGGGAAGCCCTCCCATACACTTTTTAAAATTTCTTTCTTACCACTTTTCACAATCTGCAATTATCTTGTTTACTTATTTGCTTATGTATTTATTGTCTATTTGTCCCACTAGAATGTAGGCTTTCTGAAGACAGGAAACTTGTTTTGTTCATTCTTGTGTCCTCAGAGCTTAGGATAATGCCTGACATGTAGCAGACACTTAATAATTTTTTACTGAATGAATGAGTGAATGAACAAATGAATAAATGCCCTAGGGTCCAGAAAGAATCAGTCGTGGAAATGAAAACAATGCAAATAAATGTAAATATCCTATATTCATGTGCTTTGCGACATATTCAACTAAGATTGCCTCCCAATTTGCTATTTCTGCTACGTTCCCACAATTTACCACTGGAATATCATCCCCCTCATATGCATATTCATTCTCCAAATGGAGAAACTGATGCCCAGCAAAGTGAAATGACTTGAACAAAATTATTTGGCTAGTTACAGTGATGACTTGAACTTGGACACTAATTTCTATCAGAGAAGTAATTTACTCATGGGATAATTGGGATTTTTTTACTTCTTCCTGTTCCTTTTCCCCACAGACAACAACAACAAAACACCTCCTATGAGAAAAATGTTTTAGTCTCCATGAGACAAAAAACTATGGTACAAAGTCAGTGTCACATTTGGCAAGTCAATAACCTCTACATAGGAGGCTATAGTCAAGGAATAATTACTAAGGAGGTAATTTTGGCTAGGCTTGGTGATACTCTATGCTATTAGAGACGAGTGAGAGGAGGACATCCTGCTCCCCAGGGCTACCAGACACATGAGATGTCACAAGGAAATCTTGGACTCAGACTTTGGTTATTTTTAGCATTAGGAATATGGTTTCATATGGCTAAGGGGCAACTCTACCAGAAAGCAGGGGACTGACTGACTTTATGAGACCTTCCCAGCATCTAGAGCCATCTGGACAAGGACAGCACAGGAAGCGTGAAGAACAGGAGCTTCAAACGCCCCTCCTCCCATGAAACTCTGCTGCCTCCTTCTGATTTGAGGGACAAATGCTGATTGCATGTACTTAACACGTTGATTGAGAAACTACTAATTTCTTACTAAGTGTGAATGCTTTCTCTGTGTCCAGTTCTCATTGTCCCTTTGTGTGTTATAGAAAGTACACCCCAGCTCATTCATTCCTTCCTTCTTACTTTTTTCTCTTTGAAAATGTCACCCATTCTGAAACCTGTTTTGAATTATGATAGAAAAGTATGACTGTCATTGAAAGGAGAATTTTTTTCATGCACACAAATAAAAGCCCTGAGGTACCATATCTTCTTATAAGTAAGTTCACTGCCAACTGACAGCAAAAGAATTACCACAGTAAAGGGAGACTCTATGAAGATGTGTGCTTTACCAAAGAATAGCCTAACTTAGAGAATCTTTCTTAGCTCTCAAACAAACCTCACCATTAACTGATATTGTTTTTTGTCTTGTTTTGTTTTTTTAATTTTATTTATTTATTTATTTATTTATTTATGGCTGTGTTGGGTCTTCGTTTCTGTGCGAGGGCTTTCTCTAGTTGCGGCAAGTGGGGGCCACTCTTCATCGCGGTGCGCGGGCCTCTCACTATCATAGCCTCTCTTGTTGCGGAGCACAGGCTCCAGATGCGCAGGCTCAGCAATTGTGGCTCACGGGCCAAGTCGCTTCACGGCATGTGGGATCTTCCCAGACCAGGGCTCGAACCCGTGTCCCCTGCATCAGCAGGCAGATTCTCAACCACTGCGCCACCAGGGAAGCCCCTGATATTGTTTATTAATTATGTCTAGTATCGTAACAACCACCTCTACCACCATCTTAAAGAAAGACATCTCCCTTTAAAGTCACAAAGAACAGCCAATGGGTGGCTTGCTGAGAGACAATTTTCAGTACAGAATGATGGTACCCTAAATGCTAAACACAAACAAAAAAAAATCACAAAGCAATTTAAAATGAAGAAAAATTCTTATTTCAGCATAATATAAGAAAACTAAAAGGAAACTCTTCGGGTAGTAGAGCAACTCTGTGAAAACAGAATCCACAGAACATCCCAGAAAACATTATGTTAGGCCACCAAATTCAATACGGTCAAGAAACAATGTGATCGTTTTCTGCCTTAGGGACAAAGACTGGTAACCCACGCAATGTTTTCAGTTCTCTGCTCTGAGGACTGGTTTGACTCATTATTTGAATTATGCCTAAGAATGCCAACAGCTCACATACTCCCTTTGGCAGGAAGGCAGCTCTTCTTGTTCTTGGAATTACTGCCTCCAAAGACAAATCCAATGTGTCAACCCTAAATCATCTCCTTCATTCTTAGCTATTGGTTGGCCAGCCTATCTTTCCCACTAGATGATGAGGGCCTTAGGGCAGGGACGCTGTCATTCATTTTTGTTTCCCTCACTTCCAGTTCAGAGGAGTGAAGTTAATACATGGGTAGGTGTGGAGCCTGCCTCAAAAATCAATCCCCTTGAAAGTATTTTTTATAATTTTATCTGTTCTATTCTTTATTCCTATCTTTTTGGCATTTGAAGAACTTTTTAGAGTATTTTGACATACAAAGCACCTCGGACTTTGTATTTCAAATTAGTTTATGATAGATTTGCAACATTTATGAAGGATGGTGTTGTTAGTTCCCTTGTGGCTGTTATTTTTCTTTTATTTACTATGAATCAAGACCTTAAAATCGCTAAATAATACTCTGGATTCTAAAATGCTAGTTATAAATACGATACATTATAAAAACTAACTTGTACCAAATATTATGGGTGACTGAAAGCAAGTTACTTCAAGAATTTACAATTGGGATCCACCCATAGACAACAGTTTTCAGGGTCTCCATATAATCTCCACATCTCATCTGCAGCAATGCTTCCAGCTGCCTGCAAAGTGCTCCATCCCCACCTCATTCGGGCTTTGCTGCTCAGTCTCCATCATGGGTAACTGCCGACATTACCTGTTTGAAGGGGGTTGCCTTAGAGTCCACATCTAATGTCTGTGTAAATCCAGCAATTCCATCAAAGAAAGCAAAATGAAAACGCCAAAAAGTAGGCAAAAAAAAGCATAAGATACCTCCACAGATGCCACAAGGGCAGTACTGTGGGTACAGTACACTGCTTTTGGAGAACAGATCTGGAGCCTGCTTGAGTTGCTCACAGTCTAGAGAGAAAGATAAACAAGAAAATCAACTGTTGCAATGTAGGATTCAGAGGCCACGAAGGATTAGGAGTTGGAATCCAGGTTAGAATTGGGCACTAGGGCAGCACCAAGGAGGGGCACCTGACCCCAGTCTGAAGAGTCAGGGAAGGTTTCTCTCAGGAGCAAATCCTGATCTGCCTTTGAAGGAACAAGCTGGAGTTAGCCAGAAATAGAAGGGTGAGGAGGCAGCATCCCAGGCAGAAGAAAGACTGTCACATGAGAGAACTCAAAGAATTCAGTAGCAAGTGGGGTCCAGGGTCTATGGAGGAGCAGTGGAATATGAAGCTAGGTAAGTGGCCAAGGTCAGATTACCCACAGCCTTGTAAACCATGACAAGGAGTTCGGATGTCAATTTGAAGGTGAAGGGGAGTGACTGAAGGATTTAAATCTAGGAAATAATTTAACTTGCATTAAAAAAATAAAACCAGAATACCAACTTATTAATTCACAGTGAAAAAAGTCCTTAAAGAGCAGATCAGAGGCTGGAGTCCTCTGGGAGCTAATGCTCTGCCTTCAGTTGGCTGCAGGGGATGCCAGGGTCTGATGAGGAAGGGGTCGGTGAAACTCAGGCAGCAGGCCAAGGCCACCTCATTCATGACACACTGGGCCTACTCAGACACCTTCCACCTACCACCTACTCAGACACCTTCCTCCTGGGAAGGGCACTGTCCTGAGCTGAGTGATGGCTCTGACATCAAAGGAAGATAGAGAGGGACAGGTGAGCTTGAAAGTAGGAACATCCATGAGGTGGCTGTTGTACTAATGTGTGTGATGATGAGGGACTGAACTAAGGCAGTGGGGATGAAGAGGACAAGGCAGATTTAGGAGAGTCTTAGGAGGCAGAATCAGGTGGACTTAGGGACCAACTGGATGTGGGAAGTGATGGGGAAGTAGGAGTCTAAGATAAGTGGTTACGAGGAGCCAAAGAGGGAGAGTAAAGATGTGAAGGCATGTTTGTGTGGGAAGATAATGAGATTCCTGACCTGCTTCCTGCCACACTTTAGGATTATCTCTTGCCACTACTGAGTATAGATCCTTTACACCTGCCAGACTAGGTCACTTGCAGTTTCCCAAAGGTGCCATCCTCTCAGACCTCAGTCCCTTTGTACACATTGCTCCAGATGACATGACACAATCTCACTCTCCTGCTCTACCTGGATGACTCCAACTTACCAGCTCACCAGTTCTGTCCAGCCAGTCTTCTACAGCCCTTCCCTTGCTTTCCTTCCTACCCAGCTGTTATGGGTTGAATTGTGTCCCCGCAAAAGATATGTTGACATCCTAACCATCAGTACCTGTGAATGTGACTTTATTTGAAAATAGGGTCTTTGCATATTTAATCAAATTAAGATGAGGCCATTAGGGTAGACCCTAATCCAATACAACTGCTGTGCTTATAAGAAGAAGAAAATGCTCTGTGAAGATAGAAATACACAGGGAGAACACCACGTGACAACAGAGGCAGAGATTAGAATGATTCAGCGGCCATTAAGGAAGTCTAAGGATCGCCGGCCACCACCAGAAGCTGGGAAGAGCCGAGGAAGGATTCAACCCAGAGTCTTGGAGGGAGCATAGCCCTGCTGACACCTTGATTTCAGACTTCTAGCCTCTAGAACTGTGAGAGAATAAATTTCTGCTGTTTTAAGCTGCTTGGTGGTACTTTGTTACAGCAGCTACAGAAAACTAATATACCAGCCATTTTCATGTGCCCATGTTTCCATACCTATAAATGCTTTACGACCGCTCAGGCATTTACCATCTAGTCTGAGTCTTTGTTTTATATTTATTCTTTAAACTATGAGCTTATCTTTAAGGACAAGAAGCCTTACACATCTTACACATCTCTGTACCTACTGCACACTGGCACAATGAATGCTTAATAATGAATTTTTTTTTTTTTCCCGGCCACGCCGCGCAGCCTGCAGGATCCAAGTTCCCCGACCAGTGACTGAACCCAGGCCCCCTGCAGTGAAAGTGCTGAGTCCTAACCACTGGACCTCCAGGGAATTCCCGAATATTTCTTACATAAGAAAAAAATGAGCCAAAGTTCTTGATGAAATGTAGAGATTGGCAGGAGTTTGCCAGATGGCCACAGCTGGAAAGGGCAGACAGGGATACACAGTAGCTGATATGAGCCTCCAGGAGTTTTTATCTTGGGGTGTGGGTCAGGGTAGGGGGAGTGATGATGAAGGAAGCAGCCTTGAGAGTAAAGGAGAAAGGCCCACCCCTTCCTACCCCCAGGCTCCATGGCACAGGGATGAATTACCAGCCATGATTTGTAAGAGCTGCATGGGAGAGAAAAACCAGAATTCTGCTAAGGTGAGGAATGCAGGCAACATTCTGGGAAGTCATTTGGAGCCTCAGACAGGCTGATACTCAGCATGCGGGCCATCACAACAGTCCCACTTGGTAAGCAACCACTCTCCTGAGCCTCTAGAGTGCTCCCCATCACTTGGCCGTCCTTGGGCCCCCCAGTGAGCCCAGAAACTAAAGGAGGAACACTCGGTACTGCAGAGGCCTCCATGAATTATATGAACCTGCACCTGCATCATGGTTATTTTTCTGACTGTTTGGAGCTAGCCCACACCGTTTTGGTTATCGAATATTCTGAGCAGTTTGTTTGTGAGGAATGGAGGCTGGAGTGCCAGCAGAAAGGGTTGAGGAGGAAAATGAGCACTAAGATGCCTGAAGATGACAGTGGCGAAAGAGGTTACATGTCCAGGGAGGCTGAGGGTGACAGGGCTGGGGGCCTAATGAGCAGAACTGGCCTTGGGTGTGAAACGGCTGGTCCACGGTACCATTTGAACTCTCTGAAAGCTGCCTGAACTAGGAGAGAAGCATGGCTAGCCTACTTGGCTCCTGGAAGCAGCTGTCCCAGAAGAAAGGCCTTGGCCAGGTCCCAGAGCCTGGAAAGATTGAAATGGAGTTTGATGCCTGAGCCGGGGAGGTGGGGGCAAAAGACATTTATGCTAAATTCCACTTAGAGTTATTGACTTAAGTCAATTAGCATTGACAACTTTATTATATTCTTATCCTTCAAGAAGTATAATCTCGTATTTAATAAGTATGCTAACGTGATTAACCAGAAGACTTTACTCCTGCCCACTCTGTATAAATTTTCTTTATTTCTATGTCCCTCTATGGAAGGAGAAGAAACATGAAACAAAAGCAGTGAACGTGTTTATGTGTTCTCTTTGAAAGAGTTGGAGGGAGTTTATCCTGCAGCCTTAATTCATTGTTTCCCATTTAGAGGGGATTTAGCAAGATCAAAGTGAGTTTCAGCTATAGTCACCCAGAAAGGTCCACAATCCTGCACTGCAGCCATTTTAGCACAGAATCAAATATGCTTCTGGACTCTCCTCTGAGATGTGGCAAATACAACTCATTGCCTTTGACAAGCACAGCTGAGCAGTGTATTTAAGAATGCTGGAGCATTAGGGGTACAGTGGACCTTCATAAAATTAAGATAAAATTAATGTTTACTAAGGGCCTATCTTGGACACAGTTGGGTTTCCAAGTAGGTAAACCATTAATGACAGGCAATTAGAAAGAACATTCTAGTTAGTTACCTACAATACAACAGTATAGGTGCCACAGTTAAAAAAAAATTCTAGGGATGGACTTCCCTGGTGGTCCAGTGGTTAAGACTCCGTGCTCCCAGTGCAGAGGGCATGGGTTTGATCCCTGGAGGGGATTAGATCCCACATGCCACGTGGTGCAGCCGAAAAAGAAAAAAAATTCTAGGGACAAAGCTAGTACACATTTTGGCTTCATTTTTAGTTCAATTCAGTTCAAGATGCTGGCTAGAAAACCCCACATATGAGGAAATGTGAGGAGCAAATTCCTTCGTGCCCTAGAATGCTCTTGATAGGAGCTATAAAAAAAGATTATTGGAAACCTTCAGCATTTCCTGCTTTATGTTTCACAGATGAGAATGTTTGCCCTGAAACCACCCACCTACGCAGCCATTGGTTTCCCAGGCGTGAGCTTTTCTCGCAGTCTCCCCTCCCCCGCTTTCCCCTGACTGCCAGCCCAGGAGGGAGAAAACAGCTAGGCACCAGTTGCTCCTGTGAGAGCTTTGTGGTTCCTAGAGGGGAACCTGCCTTAGCCACAGGAGAACACAGAGGGTCTGGAATCCCATCTAGAGCACAGGCCCACTTCATAAGAATGCCTGATGATGCAGATAGGAAGACATACCTTCGTGAAAACAGCAACGCTGCTCTCACAGAGCACAGACCCAAACGCAGAGAGAACTAATTAAAACTGGATGTGTGTGTGTGTGTGTGTGAGAGAGAGAGAGAGAACAAAGAATTTTTTTTAGAAAGGGTTCTGAACCTAAAATGTAAAAAGAATAGCTGCCATAGTTCAATTTATGAAACCAAGCAATCGGTGGCACCTAGAAAAGGGCCCAGCACATAACAAGTCCAAGTCCTCGATAAAGATTTTTGACAGACTGTGTTGACAGACAACCACTCCCCCACCTTTAATGCCTTCTCTGCCTTATTCAGCAGGCTTTCTTATCTCTACTATTTCCTTTCCAGCATTATAGCTGGTTAATAACTCACTCTGCCGTGTAGGACAAGATATGTAATCAGATAGTTTTCCAAGAAATTGATGTTGTTAAGGGAACCATTGTTTGATTGGGGAAGAATTTCAGAAGCGTTTATTCATTTATTCACTGATTCGACCAACACTCATCAGGTGCTTCTCATGGACAGACACTGCATTCGTTGTTATACTGCTGGGAAGCTGAGGGGAGAAATGCACCTGCTCCCAAAGAGGCCACCGTGAGAGAGACAGACAGACACTTAGAGAATTATGATACCACGAGATAGAGGGATGCAAACAGTTCCTCAGGATCCCGACGGAGGCAAAGACTAACTCTGCCTGAGTGGAGTGGGAAGGAGGTGACCTTTGAACTGGGATGATTCCAGGGCAAGAATGGAGGACAGCATTTCACACAAACTAGTAGAGCATGAAAAAGTGAAGGATCACGGGGTGCTCTGGTTACAGAACCACATTTGTTTTGCCTGACGTGCAGCAAGCCCAAACACTGAGACGATGAGGTTTGCAGCAGAGAGGGTTTATTCACAAGGCAGCCAAGAGAGGGGAACAAGTCTCAAATCCGCCTACCAAATGCTTGGGGCTCAGGGCATTTATGGCATAAAACAGCAAGGTGTCTTGAGGTGTCAGGAGCGTGGGGGAAGGTGATTGGGAAGAGGTGTGGTAACCGTCATTCCGTGCAGGTGTAAATAAGCTATGGGCCTCTGCGCATTCAAAAATGGAGGCACTTAGCATCATTTGAGGGCGGGGTTTTTTGGCCCTGTGACGTCAAAAGGTCACCGAGTGGACACTCGCTCATGTCCGGTTGGAGGGTCAGTGGTCCTATCCAGTCTCAACCAGCTCAGCTCCAACTAGACACAGCTGACTCCAGGTTCCTGGAAAACAGCTCTAGCAAACACCTTATTGCTTAGGCTACATGCTGCGTGGAGGACACACCAGTCTTAGAACAACCTTGATTAGTGAAGGCAGGGGAAATGGATTTGACTCATTGCCCACGGTTTCTTTCTGGCACCTTGAGAATGGTAATAAGATTGGTCTGAAGAACATGGGGAGAAAGAAAGTGGATGTGAAAAGACAGGGAGCCTAGAAAAACAGACAGGGCTAGATTGTGAAGGCCCAAGGAGTTTGGACTTTATTCTATGCAATAAGCAGTCACTGAAGGCTGAGGTCCTTGAGTAAAAAACGAAAGTGGGGTAAGGATCTAATCAATTGTTTGCTCCATGCCAAAAGCAGAGTTGATTTTATAAATTACATTTCATTACATAACACAATTTATTTTTTTTAGTTTGAGAGCAGTATGAAGATGATAGACAGTAAGGAAAAATGGAGATTGGTCGCTAGATCAATCTAGAACTGTTACAAGAGTCAAATAAAAATAAGGTTACATAGTTGAGAAATATCAAAGTAGAACAAACGCAAGTGAGCATAAATACAGTTTTTAAAATAAGAAGTCTTCCCATTATAAACAATGACTATAGGCTTCAAAATATATTTAGGATTTTCCATGAAGTATTTATACCAACATCACATGTATTCTGAATCAAAGTCTATACTCCTTATTCCATTATGAGTTCACAGAATAATAAAATGCAATAGAATCTGGCAATATGGACTTCCCTGGTGGCGCAGTTGTTAAGAATCCGCCTGCCAATGCAGGGGACAAGGGTTCGAGCCCTGGTCCAGGAGAATCCCACATGCCGCGGAGCAACTAAGCCTGCGAGCCACAACTACTGAGCCCGCATGCCACAGCTACTGAAGCCCGCTCGCCTAGGGCCCATGCTCTGCAACAAGAGAAGCCACCGCAATGAGAAGCCCACGCACCGCAACAAAGAGTATCCCCTGCTCACCACAACTAGAGAAAGCCTGAGCGCAGCAACGAAGACCCAATGCAGCCAAAAATAAAATAAAAAATAAAAAATAAAAAATAAAAAAGTCATTAGATGTCAAAGTGAAAAAAAAACAAACAAAAAAAAGAATCTGGAAATATTAGCACAATGAAATTAAAATATGTGTCATTGCTTGCTTACTACTTGCAGTAATTTACAAACCAGACTCAATGACACTTACGGAAAATTTACAGTCACAAAAAGTTGAGAGATTTCTGGCAGGCCCAAGATAAATTTGTAGCTTAGCCAAGAAATAATTCACATTTCCTACTTACCATTCCAAGGCTCTTCACACTTCTTATCCTGCCTTCTTTTTTCTTTCCATTTTTTTGTCTTATAGGTTTTGAAAAAAGTAAGTACTTCTCTAGATTTCCTCAATTTAACTGGTTTTTAATGGGTCAGGAAACATCTAGGAACTAATGAAACCTTTGTACACTTGACAGGTGTACCTATGCTGTGTGGGTCTTCTCCGAAAAGTATTTTGGCGGTATTTGATGGTGAGGGTAAGGAATCCTTTTGGTAGGTATCTTTGAAGAGAAGAGAAACAGTGGAGAGTTGCAAATCAAAGTCATTTTTTAAGCAAAAAATGATTAATATTTGTCCTTGGCTTTCTCTCCCTCTTTTGAATACTTTTGTATTTTTGTTTAAATAATCTTGCCCCTGCTACCATGAATTTTTCCATGCACTATAAAATCTGTGATTTTTCTTGTCCCATGGAGGGATTACCTGAAAAGGAAAAGAACAATAGCTATTCTTGACAAGCAAAGAGCTGCTGCTGACTCAGTGGTCATTAAGTCCCAACCCTTGGGTATTTCTCCAGAGGTTAGGGGTGGGTACTATCGCTTCTCTGCTCAGTGAGCCCTGGCTGATGACTTAGACAGGTCAGTCACAGAAGCCATTTCTAGCTTTGGAATTCTGTTTTTGGTGAGAAACCAAGTAGTGTTGGCCTCAGTTGCCTACTCCAATGAGAGCCAACTGTACCTGTAAGCAGGTACATTCAACTTGTCTCCTCTCTTCCTCTCTACACATAGCATTGAATCAGGCAACCATGATGAAGTCTTCAAAAGGAGAGCAGAAATATTGGTAATTGTCAGATAGTTCTTAAACATGTATATACATATTTTTAAAATTAATTTATTAATTAATTTATTTTTATTTTTGGCTGCGTTGGGTCTTCATTGCTGCACACGGGCATTCTCTAGTTGCGGCGAGCAGGGGCTACTCTTCGTTGCAGTGCGCGGGTTTCTCACTGTGGTGGCTTCTCTTCTTGCGGAGCACAGGCTCTAGGCATGCGGGCTTCAGTAGCTGTGGCACATGGGCTCAGCAGTTGTGGCTCACGGGCTCTAGAGTACAGGCTCAGTAGTTGTGGCACACGGGCTTAGGTGCTCTGCAGCATGTGGGATCTTCCCGGACCAGGGATCGAACCCATGTCCCCTGCATTGGCAGGCGGATTCTTAACCACTGCACCACCAGGGAAGTCCCTAACATGTATATATTTTAAATACATGATTTGCCTTGATCTCAATAGCTACCTCCGGAAACTGAAACAAGAATGGAAGATTCCATCCACAATCCATCTCTTGGCAGCCAAACCCTCAACACACAGGAAACGTAACACGAATACAGCCAAATTCAGTGCCTGGGCTATTTGGTCCAGATGAATTCCTACAAAAGAGTATCTCAGTTAGAGGCATAGAAGGAGAGCTCTGTTTAGAAGCATTTGGAAATTTTCTTTGGGCTACACTAAGGAGTAAAGTGGTTCAATTATTCTAAAATATAAAGAAAAGCTGTAATGGCACTCATAATCTTGCAG
Organism: Balaenoptera ricei; assembly: GCF_028023285.1. Classification (NCBI taxonomy): domain Eukaryota; kingdom Metazoa; phylum Chordata; class Mammalia; order Artiodactyla; family Balaenopteridae; genus Balaenoptera; species Balaenoptera ricei. Next base: position 88,327,103 of record NC_082642.1, on the reverse strand, counting down.
TCAAACTAATGTCTCATTAATATTTTTACACACTAAGAAAGTCCTCTTCATCTGCATTCACTTTTAGTGGTGTTTGGAGTGGAAAAAATAATACAAGAGGCAACAGTTTGACTTTTGATGATAGAAATTTTTTTTTCAAGATTCTCCAGAGAACTCTTTACCACTCCCTGTTCCAATGCTTTTTATTTTATTAACTGTAATAAAACACATTATGTCATACTGTGCTAGCCCTTTTCATTAGTGTCTCAAAGCAAGACAGTGCTTAATTTAGAGCCTAGTCATGGTTAGGTCCAGGGAGATGACTGCTGGGCCCAAGCAGGAACCAAGCAAATCTGCCCAATAATTTACATCATGAAGGGAAGTTTTGTGTATTCCCTTGAGAACAGGATTATCACCGCTGAGTTGGGCTCCTGCTGACAGGGCAGAAGAGGCAGTACAGGTGTTGGAAACTTGGATGGAAAGAACTCAGGAAGGGAGGTGGCCATCCAGCTTCCCCTCACTGAGAACCCTCTCTCTTCTCCGGGGCTGGGCAGGGGCTTCAGGGTGTGACGTCAGATCCACTGGGCAGTGGAAGACCTGTGGCTAGGAACAGAGGTGGGGCCAGGACAGGGAGGTGCCAAGGGGGGCTGTGGACGCCTCTGCCTGGGGAGATCCCTGGGGAACACATGCAGCTCTGACAAGCAAAGTTGTTGCCCTCCTGCCCTTCCTGCTCACTGCCCCCTCCATTGTCTCCATTCAGCAATCATTCCTTTACTGAGGCCCTGTTGCATGCCAGGAACTCAGCTACAGGCTGGGGGCCAGGCAATAAAAGCAGAATAGTTTTCAGGAACCCTACAGTCGTTCCTGAGGAGCAGAGTTCTAAGGCAATGAACTGATTGTTGCTCTTCAAGGTACAGAGCCTGTATTAAGGGAGATGAGAGGACTTCCCTGGTGGTGCAGTGGTTAAGAATTCACCTGGGGGCTTCCCTGGTGGCGCAGCGGTTAAGAATCCACCTGCTAATGCAGGGGACACGGGTTCGAGCCCTGGTCCGGGAAGATCCCACATGCCGCTGAGCACCTAAGCCCGTGCACCACAACTACTGAGCCTGCGCTCTAGAGTCTGTGAGCCACAACTACTGAGCCTGTGTGCCACAACTACTGAAGCCCATGCACCTAGAGCCCGTGCTCCGCAACAAGAGAAGCCACCTCAATGAGAAGCCTGCGCACCACGACAAAGAGTAGCCCCCGCTTGCCGCAACCAGAGAAAAGCCCATGTGCAGCAACGAAGACCCAACGCAGCCACAAATAAAAATAAAATAAAATAAAATAAAGTAAATTTATTAAAAAAAAAAAAAAAAAGAATCCACCTGCCAATGCAGGGGACACAGGTTCAAGTCCTGGTCCGTGAAGATCCCACATGTCACGGAGCAACTAAGCCAGTGCGCCACAACTACTGAGCCTGTGCTCTAGAGCCCGCGAACCACAGCTACTGAAGCCCGTGCGCCTAGAGTCCGAGGTCTGCAACAAGAGAAGCCACCGCAATGAGAAGCCCGCGCACGGCAACGAGGACTAGCCCCCACTAGCCGCAACTAGAGAAAGCCCGCGCGCAGCAACGAAGACCCAACGCAGCCAAAAATAAATAAATAAATAATTTTAAAAATTTTTAAAAAAAAAGGGAGATGGGATTTGGGGCCCAGGACTAGGAGACTTGAGTGAGATCACTGCCATTGGGGTATGATAAAGTACCTCCACCTTCTCTCCTCTCATCCCTTACACCGGTGGCCAGATGTTGCTGGGAACCGGGAGGCAGATCAATTTAAGGAAGAACTTTCTGACTCAGAGCTGTCCAAAGATAAAATGAGCTGTGTTGAGGGGTGGCGAGCTCCCGGCCACTGGGATTGTTGGAGAAGAGGCTGGATAGCTACCTGGTGGGACTGACAAGGTCCCTTCCAGACCTAGTAGTACATGAATCCACAGGGGTCTGGTAAGCTGGCAGTGGCAATTCTGGATGAACTAGTCTGTCTGCTCTGCTCTGACCTGTCATGAAGATAATGAGGAGGACTGATCAAGGAAAGGGTGATGGGAAAGAGCCTGGTGATGAGGGAGTTGGGGACTAAGGGTAGGAGCGGGAGGGGAGGGGTATATACAGCTGCCATAACAAAGTACCACAAACTGGGTGGTTTTAAACAACAGAAATTTAATATCTCACAGTCTGGAGACTAAAAGTCCAAAATCAAAATGTCAGCAGGGTTGGTTCCTTCTGAGAGATCGAAAGGAGAGTCTTCTCCATGTTTCTGCCAGCTTTGGGTAGCCCCAGGTGGTCCTTGGCTTGTAGATGCATCACTCCAGTCCTCTGTCTTCACATGGCCTTCTGCTTATAAGGACACCAGTTATATTGGGTTAGGGGCCTACCCTACTCCAGTACAACCGCATATTAATTTGACAAATTAGATCTGCAATGACTCTATTTCCAAATAAGGTTACATTCTAAGGTATTGGAAGTTAGGGCTTCAATATAACTTAGGGGGACATAATTCAACCCATAACAGGAGGCAACTTGCTTAATTCCTGAGCCCTCCACTTTTCCCACCTGTACAACTCCAGTGGTGGCGCTGCATGGAGAGAGGCTGGGTGGCTGGAGTGGACACCACCCCCTCTGTTGACCTGAGCTTGACTTTAGATACAGCCTAGCTCCCAGAGTGTTCCCAGGGCTTCAAACTCCTGCCCTTCCCTAGAACCCACTTCTCCTCACGACGGCCACAGCACCCACCACCGGGACACACATGTATCCTGGCACCTTAGAGCCTCAAGGTCTCTTCTCTCTCAACAAGGTTCTCCCGGCTATCTTTCATTCACACCCAGGCAGAGATAACGTGCGGAGAGTGTGTGCCGGAGGGTTTTGTTTTTTGTTTTTCTCTTTTGGGACTCATCTTACAAAGACCTAGACAGTTCCCTAGGCTTTTGGCCTGTTTCACCCAGTGTTGGAGAGCTGGTTACACTAAGTGAGTTCCCAAGATCTGGGGGGAGAAAGATTATAAACTACAATTCTAGGAACGTCTGCCAGCGATACCTTCCATGAGATTACCAACACAGAGGCAGAATGTGGTAAAATGGGGAAACATCAGACTAGAAGCAGAAGTCTGAACTTCTATGACCACACACTACGGATGGGCCGTGTGACAGTGGTGGTCCCGTCACTTCTCCTCTCTTTCTGCTTTTCCAATGGTAAAAATAAGACTATTTTAATGCTGATGTTCTATGATTTCATAAAAGTCAATATTCTATGATCTCACAATAGGTCTCTAAGGACCATTCCAATGCTGATATTTCATGATTTTATAATGGAGAGTTAAGCTTTTTATGCTGGTTAAATGGAAGGAAAGAGGAGACATACTTCATTTCTCTGAAAGTCAGTTAAAATCTTTGGGGAATGATGTCACCTTCGAGCTTCAATTTTCATATCTATAAAATACAGAAATAACAATATGAACCTCATGAAGTGGTGGGAGCGAGAGTGCTTGGAGAGGTGTACAGCTCGGTACAGAGTCCAGCCGGAAACCTCTCCGAAGGTTTCCTCACCCAGAGGCCCAGCCACGGCACGCGAGAGCTCACCGAGACGGCCGGGAAAGGGCGGGGCGAGGAGGTGGGCATGGTTCTCGCCCCGCCCCCGCCCCGCCCCAGATATCGCGAGAGGGCCGGCCCGCTTGGGTTTGGTGTCGGCGTCGCTCCGGTGTTAGGCCGGCTTCTCTCCGCGGGCCGCGGTTAAAGTGCGGGTGGCCTAGGGTGTTGTAAGGGCCGCCTGGCGCGTTAAGGACCGCAAGCCACGCGGCGTCGGCTGGACGCCAGAGCGTCCGAGTCGTTGTGTCGTGACAACGACTCTGGTGGCTGTCTCCGCGACAGCAGGTGCGGCCGCTTCAGCCCCAGGCGGGCTTGGCGGCTGACTGGCGAGTCTCTGCTCGCGCCCAGCCCTTTCCTTCCTGTACCCGGCGCCAAGCAGCGACGCTGAGCCGACCGCCGGAGCGGCGGGCAATGGCGGCCTCGACGGCCTCGCACCGGCCCATCAAGGGGATCCTGAAGAACAAGAGCTCTACGACTTCCTCTGTGGTGGCATCGGCCGAACAGCCCGGCAGGAGTGTCGACGAAGAGCTGAGGTAAGAGCCGCGAGGGACGGCCATCGTCGCCCGGGTCGGCCTGGCCAGCCCCTTCTTCCCCGCCTGGGCGGCGTCGCCCTCCCCGCTCCCCGGCACTGTTGCCGAGCCCCAGCCCGACCCCGGACCCCGAGCCCGAGCGCGGCGGGCGGGCGGGCGGGCGGGGCGGCTGCGTAGATGCGGCCCTTGTGCCGCTCGGGTCTCCCTCCGCCGGCCAGGCTGAGGGGTGGAGTGATTATAAAGAAGACAGGAGCTATGACGTTTGTTGTGTGGGGTTGTTTTTAAGTATATACGCATATATAATAATTTTAAAACATACACCATGATCTTTGAGCTTCTGGAAATTGGGAATGTTAAAGAATCAAATTGAAGTTAAAGCTTCACCTGTTAAGCGTTTATTATTTCTTCACCTCGTATCCGAGTGTCTAAAATTCAATGATTAAAGTGTATTTTCTTGGCTTGGGAGCCCTTTAAGATCTAGTCTCAAGCTAATAAGAGACTCCTCCGAAAAAGAGATAATTTCTCCATTTTTCTAATTGCCCTTCTTCCATAGTCGTTCCTTTTTAGGTGAACATTATCACAAGAATCATGCCACATTCACTCTCTTGGGTCCTGGTTTGTCATTATCTCTGCATTAAAAGAAACCGAAATTTTCCCAGTCTGATCTATATTTAATGGAAAGCTACTTATTGCTAATTATTTTTGCATCTGCAACGAGAGTTTGAGCGCTTTCTAGTCTTTCTTCCTCTTGAAAGACATATGTAAGCTCAGAACAGTTCAGAAAGTACCAACTTAAAATGATCCCGTGATAATTTAGTTGCTTTTGCATACTCACAAATACATATGTGAAAAGATGTTGACCCATAGCATTGTGTGTGATAGTAAATAATTGGGAACAACCCAAGGTCCATTAAGAAGGACTGGTGAAATATTAATTATGGTACATTAGTATAATGGGAAAACAGACCAGCCTTTAAAAAGAATGAAATAGATGTTAATGCGCAGAGAAAGATATCCAAGGTGCGGTCCTCAATGGGGAAAAAAAAGGGTGCAAAACCGTATATATAGTGTAAAATATAACACTGGGTTAGAAGTCCTCGGGGGCTTGGGTGTTCTAAGATACTAAACACATAAGGACTCTACATTCTGGAAATAAGGCCTAAGAAAAGTTGTTGAAATCTGTGAAGTCATAAAGCTAAAATGACGATGTTCCCGAAAACTTGGAATATTGGAACTAGGGCACACCTGTTCAAAAGGATCATTTTAGGGCTATAAAAGGAACTACAGTTTGGTGATGGTAAATTTATGTGGATTTGTGTTACCTTGAGGAAAACATTAAGTAGGATCACAGCTCAGAATCATGGCCTTTGGGGGTTGGAAAGGACCTTAATTTGTCTAGCACCTCTCCTACTCCCACTCTCTTTTAGATGCTTGACTCTCTTACGTTCTCCAACATGCAATTTTCTAACCTCTATTTGGGGTAAGCCGCTTCATATGGGAAGGGGGGGGGTTGTAATGGGATTAAGAAAACAATCTTACCAGAGCATAGCTATAAAAGGAAGACCAAGATAGTCTTAATAACAAAACAAACTGTGGAAGGCTCTTGTATGATTTCAGGGTGTTCAGCAGCAAGAATGTGGTTCTCACTGGCATTTAAGTTATTTACCTATTCTCCAGTGTGAGCTTCTTTTTGTTTGGCTACCAAGTAGCTTATTATTTTCTTCTGTCTTTCGCTGCTGCTTCTGTTTATTCTCAACTTTGGTCTGCTGTAATTTCTGGTGGCCCCACTCTGTGTGTTGGCCTCTTTATATAATTGACTGGGGTTTACTTCCAGGTCCTTCTGCCTGGAAAGCCACTATACTAGACTGTCTCACCTACATAGGGCTGCTCCTTCTCTAGGAGCTGCTAACAGGGCAGATTGACTTAAAGGGGGCCTTTTGCAAGGCAGTTGACTTTGAATTATGTAAATTAGGAGTTTATGGTCCTGTCTTCAAAGGCAACTACCAAGCCCTAATTCATTGAGGTTTATGATATTTGGTTCTAAGTAGTAAAAGGGGATGGGTTTTTTCATGATAAGTGTTATTTGAGTGGAAAGCAAATAAACTAATTCTATTGGTAATACAGTACACATTATTATTTATGGCACAGCTTATGCAAACAATATTAGTGACTTTATGAGAGCCTCTTTGAACAGAAACAATGAAAGTATAGGTGAACACATTTGAAACAAACTTTTTGTAATGTTTAAGTACAACCAGTATTTTCCCTTTCATGTATGAAGGACCAAAATAAATAGCTCTTTCAAATACAATGCACTTAAAATTCAGAAACTAAAAAGTATAGTGTAATGGTCTAACTTCAAATGTTGGAACCAGAATATTAGGCAAAATAATCTCATATTAATGTGAAAATGACCTGGGATTTAAGTCAGTTCTCACTGTTCTCAGTAGTGACATTCTATAAAGTCACCACAAACACTGAGTTAGTTAATACTGAACTGTTGTTACTCCTAGGGGGAATACAGACTTAGGTTCCTGTAAGCCTCTGGTCACAACATTTTCATCAACCAGTCAGTCCATAACCTTTTAAAATTTCTGTTTCTGTTTAAAGACACCTAATTTTATACATATTGTTGATTCATCAACATTGAACACATGGCCAATACCACTAGAACTCATGCCTGAATGAAGTTTATCTAACACATACTTTCTCCATAAGACACATAACAATCTTCTTGGGCTTAGGAGCATTGGACAGCACTTAAGCACGATCTTTGGGAGCTGTTTTGAACAGCTAATTCACCAAAAAAGCAAAAAACATGGTACTAAATAGATAAAAAGGACACATTTACAGTAAGAGAGCTGAAGCAAGAAGGTTTAATCTCAGCTGGGAACATGTGCATCGGACAACTCAAATTTTTCCCTGCTCTATGTGTGTCTGAGAGAGACAGAGAAATCTCCTCAAGTATTGATTTTGGAGTTACAGATAAATTTTGGCAAGTAGTCAGATTTGCAAATACAGAATCCACGAATAACCGTACCTTTTATTGGTGCCATTTTCATGTGAAGTACAGTGATAGTTTCCCTTTTCTGCACAAACCACCCCCCACCCCAATGCCATCAGTTGTGAGAGGGTATAATTTAACAGAACATTTTATTTAACAAAGAGAGATGTTACTAAGGGATTTTTTTTTTTAAAACATCTTTATTGAAGTATAATTGCCTTACAATGGTGTGTTAGCTTCTGCTTTATAACGAAGTGAATCAGTTATACATATACAATATGTTCCCATTTCTCTTCCCTCTTGCATCTCCCTCCCTCCCACCCTCCCCATCCCACCCCTCTAGGTGGTCACAAAGCACCGAGCTGATCTCCCTGTGCTATGCGGCTGCTTCCCACTAGTTATCTATTTTACACTTGGTAGTGTATATATGTCCATGACACTCTCTTACCCTGTCACATCTCACCCCACCCCCTCCCCATATCCTCAAGTCCATTCTCTAGTAGGTCTGTGTCTTTATTCCCGTCTTGCCACTAGGTTCTTCATAGCCTTTTTTTTTTTTTTTTTTTTTTCCTTAGATTCCGTATATATGTGTTAGCATACTGTATTTGTTTTTCTCTTTCTGACTTACTTCACTCTGTATGACAGACTCTAACTCCATCCACCTCATTACAAATACCTCCATTTCATTTCTTTTTATGGCTGAGTAATATTCCATTGTATATATGTGCCACATCTTCTTTATCCATTCATCTGTCGATGGACATTTAGGTTGCTTCCATGTCCTGGCTATTGTAAATAGAGCTGCAATGAACATTTTGGTACATGACTCTTTTTGAACTATGGTTTTCTCAGGGTATATGCCCAGCAGTGGGATTGCTGGATCGTATGGTAGTTCTATTTGTAGTTTTTTAAGGAACCTCCATACTGTTCTCCATAGTGGCTGTATGAATTTACATTCCCACCAACAGTGCAAGAGAGTTCCCTTTCCTCCACACCCTCTCCAGCATTTATTGTTTCTAGATTTTTTGATGATGGCCATTCTGACCGGTGTGAGATGATATCTCATTGTAGTTTTGATTTGCATTTCTCTAATGATTAATGATGTTGAGCATTCTTTCATGTGTCTGTAGGCCATCTGTATATCTTCTTTGGAGAAATGTCTATTTAGGTCTTCTGCCCATTTTTGGATTGGGTTGTTCGTTTTTTTGTTATTGAGCTGCATGAGCTGCTTGTAAATCTTGGAGATTAATCCTTTGTCAGTTGCTTCATTTGCCAATATTTTCTCCCATTCTGATGGTTGTCTTTTGGTCTTGTTTATGGTTTCCTTTGCTGTGCAAAAGCTTTTAAGTTTCATTAGGTCCCATTTGTTTATTTGTGTTCTTATTTCCATTTCTCTGGGAGCTGGGTCAAAAAGAATCTTGCTGTGATGTATGTCATAGAGAGTTCTGCCTATGTTTTCCTCTAAGAGTTTGATAGTGTCTGGCCTTACACTTAGGTCTTTAATCCATTTTGAGTTTATTTTTGTGCATGGTGTCAGGGAGTGTTCTCATTTCATACTTTTACATGAACCTGTCCAATTTTCCCAGCACCACTTATTGAAGAGGCTGTCTTTTCTCCACTGTATATGCTTGCCTCCTTTATCAAAGATAAGGTGACCATATGTGTGTGGGTTTATCTCTGGGCTTTCTATCCTGTTCCATTGATCTCTATTTCTGTTTTTGTGCCAGTACCAAACTGTCTTGATTACTGAAGCTTTGTAATATAGTCTGAAGTCAGGGAGCCTGATTCCCCCAGCTCCATTTTTCGTTCTCAAGATTGCTTTGGCTATTCGGGGTCTTTTGTGTTTCCATACAAATTGTGAAATTTTTTGTTCTAGTTCTGTGAAAAATGCCAGTGGTAGTTTGATAGGGATTGCATTGAATCTGTAGATTGCTTTGGGTAGTAGAGTCATTTTCACAATGTTGATTCTTCCAATCCAGGAACATGGTATATCTCTCCATCTATTTGTATCATCTTTAATTTCTTTCATCAGTGTCTTATAATTTTCTGCATACAGGTCTTTTGTCTCCTTAGGTAGGTTTATTCCTAGATATTTTATTCTTTTTGTTGCAATGGTAAACGGGAGTGTTTTCTTAATTTCACTTTCAGATTTTTCGTCATTAGTGTATAGAAATGCAAGAGATTTCTGTGCATTAATTTTGTATCCTGCTACTTTACCAAATTCATTGATTAGCTCTAGGAGTTTTCTGGTAGCATCTTTAGGATTCTCTATGTATAGTATCATGTCATCTGCAAATAGTGACAGCTTTACTTCTTCTTTTCCGATTTGGATTCCTTTTATTTCTTTGTCTTCTCTGATTGCTGTGGCTAACACTTCCAAAACTATGTTGAATAATAGTGGTGAGAGTGGGCAACCTTGTCTTGTTCCTGATCTTAGTGGAAATGGTTTCAGTTTTTCACCATTGAGGACAATGTTGGCTGTGGGTTTGTCATATATGGCCTTTATTATGTTGAGGAAAGTTCCCTCTATGCCTACTTTCTGCAGGGCTTTTATCATAAATGGGTGTTGAATTTTGTCGAAAGCTTTCTCTGCATCTATTGAGATGATCATATGGTTTTTCTCCTTCAATTTGTTAATATGATGTATCACATTGATTGATTTGCGTATGTTGAAGACTCCTTGCATTCCTGGGATAAACCCCACTTGATCATGGTGTATGATCCTTTTAATGTGCTGTTGGATTCTGTTTGCTAGTATTTTGTTGAGGATTTTTGCATCTATGTTCATCAGTGATATTGGCCTGTAATTTTCTTTCTCTGTGACATCTTTGTCTGGTTTTGGTATCAGGGTGATGGTGGCCTCGTAGAATGAGTTTGGGAGTGTTCCTCCCTCTGCAATATTTTGGAAGAGTTTGAGAAGGATGGGTGTTAGCTCTTCTCTAAATGTTTGATAGAATTCGCCTGTGAAGCCATCTGGTCCTGGGCTTTTGTTTGTTGGAAGGTTTTTAATCACAGTTTCAATTTCAGTGCTTGTGATTGGTCTGTTCATATTTTCTATTTCTTCCTGGTTCAGTCTCGGCAGTTTGTGCATTTCTAAGAATCTGTCCATTTCTTCCAGGTTGTCCATTTTATTGGCATAGAGTTGCTTGTAGTAATCTCTCATGATCTTTTGTATTTCTGCAGTGTCAGTGGTTACTTCTCCTTTTTCATTTCTAATTATATTGATTTGAGCCTTCTCCCTTTTTCTCTTGATGAGTGTGGCTAATGGTTTATCAATTTTGTTTATCTTCTCAAAGAACCAGCTTTTAGTTTCATTGATTTTTGCTATTGTTTCCTTCATTTCTTTTTCATTTATTTCTGACCTAATCTTTATGATTTCTTTCCTTCTGCTGGCTTTGGGGTTTTTTTGTTCTTCTTTCTCTAATTGCTTTAGGTGCAAGGTTAGGTTGTTTATTTGAGATGTTTCCTGTTTCTTGAGGTAGGCTTGTATTGCTATAAACTTCCCTCTTAGCACTGCTTTTGCTGCGTCCCATAGGTTTTGGGTCATCGTATCTCCATTGTCATTTGTTTCTAGGTATTTTTTGATTTCCCCTTTGATTTCTTCAGTGATCACTTCGTTATTAAGTAGTGTATTGTGTAGCCTCCATGTGTTTGTATTTTTTACAGATCTTTTCCTGTAATTGGGGATTTTTTTTTAAAGTCATGAGTTGTGCTATTCCAGTGGTCTCTAAACTTTTTGATTGTGTATCATTTTAGTAGGAAAAACTTGAAATATGTTTCAAATATGTTTGTTTATGATTTATATACATATACTACTACCATTAGATAATATCTCAAGATTCAATATATACTTAAAGTGAGATTTATATACTGCCGTATTTCAAGTAGTCTTCAGGATTTTTTTTATACAGTTCTTGTCCAACCTTTATTTTTTGTTTTAATGTCCCAGTGGTGTTATCTTATTCTCTATACTTTGCATTGGTACTGTTATCTTCAGTGAGTGGTTTCTTCAGGTACCATTTGTCAGGTACCACTTTTTGAGGGTTAGTTCAATTAAAACTGGATAGAGTCTGTAAATCCACATAATTAGGCATAGATAATGTCAGTATATTGCAGCACTCTGCTCAACTAATTAGAACACCACTGTCATCACTATGATTGTGGAATTCCCATTCTTTCTGGATACTTTGAATATAGTGAGCAACCTATGAAGGTCAGACATAACAGATCTAGTGAGTAAGTACGTGTGTTTCATCAAAAACAAGACACCATTGATCCTAAGATGTACCATGATTTTAGGTAGCACCAAGAAAGAAATAAATACTGCCAATTGTAAGATACCATCCATTTAAAGATATATTCTGTTTTCAGAAATATTAAAGTGAGAAAAATGTTCATTTGGAATTGTTGAAAATATAATATTGTGTTACTAAAGCCTATCTTATTAGAAGTGTTAAAGGTTAGTGATTAATATGGGGCCAGATTGCCTGGGTTCAGATCCTCTTTGCTACTTACTAGCTCTGTGACTTACAGTGTGTTATTCATTATATCCCTGCCTAGTTTAATTATTAAATGAGTTACCAAATGTAAAGTGTTTAACCCAGTACCTCACCCTCAAATGTTGGTCTTATTCTATTAGAAATACAGAAATCTAATTTTCCCCACTTTTGGGGTTGTTGTACACAGTATGCTTTGGATTCACTGTGTTCAATTCAAATTCTGTAGTAGTCTTAGGTAATGTAGGCAAATTCTGCTTGGAAAAATTGTGCTTAAATTAATTTCCTTTAATATAATTTTATATAAGCATGCTTCAGCTTTGTCTTTTTCTGCCTATAAAGGGATATGGAATACGGTCAAAGGCCCACTGAGTAAAGTTTTCAAAAAGTGACCTTTTATTTACTAATTGCTTTTATTGTTAAGTCTTAGTTTAATTGTTCAAGCTTCAAAGGCTTGTACTTTGTCAACCTACAGAAGTTGAATCTTCATTTAAGAAAGAACCATTTCTTGAAATGTGGGGTTAAAGTTTAACACATTGAAGCAAAATCCTGCTTCCCACTCCAAACTCGGCTAAAACTGTAAAAACGAGAAGGTCACAAGCAATAAGAAGTATGAGTAGGTCTTTGAGATGGCATCATATGAGCTATCAAAGTGAAAGTGAGAATTGGTGACTTTTTTTGGTGCAGATTTAGGCTGCCAGAAAACCAATCACCCAAGAGGGAGGAGGGAGCTGAAACTAGCAGGTGCTTTCACCCTCACAGCAGATCTTCAGTGTAAGTGGTACTGCGCCTATTTTTTGTAAGCGGAGATGATGACCCAAAGAAGGTCACACGAACAGTTTGTGGTACTATTGGGAATAAACCAAGTTCACTCCTTGGGTTTTGTTATTCAACTGATGTTAAGTCTACCAAAATTTAAGAGATGCTAATTTCCATATCCAGCGTCCTCTGCAGACAGTTTCTTCGACTTCATTACTTTCCTCCTAAGAATTTCCAGCATTCTTTGGAGTCTGTTGTTTTATGCCCGTATTGAAAGTTCATGGTTTTGCAAGATAATATCTTCTCTGGATCTTGACAATTGTAAGGTTCTTTTTCTCTTAGTATTGTGGTGAAGATGTGGAGTGAAGCTTTGGATATACAAAACTTTATTTCTGTTTATAGTAGATAGTAAACTAAATGGCAAGCGAATGGGAAAAATTTAGGTTATATGTAATGTGGTTCTATATAATATGGCTTAAATCTTATATATATCTTTGAGTTATATATAATGTGGTTTAAACCTTCTCATAAATTTCAATGAGTTCTTTACATTTATGTAGATATAAAGAACTCACTCAAATTAATGAGAATGTTTCCAGTAAATAGGCAAAGGATGTAAACAATTCACACAAGGAAAGTAAAATAAGCATTTTTTCATATTATTTATTAGGTAATGAGCAGAGAAACATAAAACAGCGTTTAAATATCAATTTATACCTCTCAGGTGGCAAAAACACACACAGATACCCAGTCCTGACAAAGTTTTGGCAGTTATTTGGGGGCATTACAAATAGTCCTCTCTTTAAAAAAAAAAAAAAAAAAACTATATGGCAACATAGAGTGAACTACAAAGCTCTTGATAAATTTAACCCAGATATGCTCGTCCTAGCAAATTATCTTGAAAAGTCATTGAATACAATATGCACAAATGTTCATTTCTGCTTTACTTTAAGTAGGAAGACATTGGATTCAATCTAAATATCTAATATTAGGTAAATAGTTTGTTATTGAATATTATGCATGTAATATTAAAAAGGTAAAGGCTAGAAAATACAAGCAGCTTATGCTAAAATACATATACTGATATAGAAGCTATTTTTATATATACTGTATATATACTGTTTTGTCTATATTTTTATATATACTAATAGCTTGGGTATTTTTTCATATATGTTAGAGTGGAAAGAATATACAGAAATCAAAATTGTTAGTGGGTTAAGGTACTAGGATTGTGATTCTTAAATTTTATCCTTAATTTCAAGAAAAAATCATTTCTTCTTATATCCTACAATTCAGTTCTTTTTCTTCTATCATTATCTCACAGAACAGATTTGCAGGGTGTTCGGGGGTACCTCTGTAACTTCAAAGGGCCATCTTCATTCTTCTAATGATGATAAATTGTCATTTTAATTCAATGTTGTTAGCATCACTTAGGAAGTAGCTTGTTTTACTTTGAGATTAGGACACAGCTAACAAAGTCATTTTGTATGTGTTTATTTTTTAAATATTTTATTGTAATTTAATACACATACAGAAAAGTGTATTAGATGTAATTTTAAAGCTTAAGGAATAATTATAAAGCAAACACCCCTATAACCGCCATCCTGGTCAAGAAGAAGAATGTTTCCATCATCTCAGAAATGTCTCCTGTCTTGGGACTTCGCTGGTGGCCCAGTGGATGGGACTCCACGCTCCCAATGCAGGGGGCCCGGATTCGATCCCTGGTTGGGAACTAGATCCCTCATGCGTGACACAACTAAGATCCGGTGCAGCCAAAATAAATAATAAATAAATAAATATTAAAAAAAAACCAGAAAGAGAAAGAAAAGAAATGTCTCCTGTCCTTTCCAATCACAGTCTCCTCCTCCCCTGTAATATAATCACTATCCTGACTTTTATGGTAATTCCCTAAGTATACATCCCTGTACACTTTAGTTTTTGCGTGCTCTTGAACTTTATATAAATAGATATGTGCTAGTTATCTTTTACAATATCTTTAATAGGGAATCTTAATTGGACTGTATTAATACAGGTTTTATGAAACTTTTACCTGTGCTTTTGTGTTTCTGACTCGGACTTAACTCTGGCTTATCATTTCAGAGGCCTTGTCTATCAGGAGGGAACATTGAGTTACCATATAATGGGTCTCCCTTTGTCTATTAATTCAATTGCTTTCTTCACAAAATTAATCAAGTTCTCATAAAATTTGTATATGTCTTTAATTATCCTTCTAATCAGAAGCTTCTTGATCATTTCTGCTGTCTAAAATCTTTCAAGTGTATCTCTTTTCACTGTGAGTTTCCTTACGTAGAATATGACCATGAGAAGACCTAAATCATTTGCTTTCTAAATTTACAGAAATTTGTAGATAATAGAGCTATTTAGCAAAATAAAAATATGAAACTGTAGATTTAGTCAAATAGAAAACTGACTGCTTTTTAGAAAAACTCATTCTGTAGCAGATCATAAATATTTCAAAATCATTTAAATTTTGAATCTTGTGGGACAGTGGGAGAAGGCATTTGTACATAAGCAATTTTTTCAGAATTTTTAAGAATTTTCTCAGAATGCCTTATCGCAAGCCATTCTCACAGTGCTAAGTGAGATAGGGTTTCAGGACTTTTAACAAAACTTTAGATTTAAAAATCCTAGAAATTCCATTTTTTATAATTTCCATGTAGAGTAAATACAGCCCAAGAGAGAATGTTTGTTGGACTTGCCTATAGTAACAGGAATAATGAAGGGTAAGTGGAACTTGAACCTTAAACATCTATCTCCCAGTTGTATGCTACTGTTGTTTTCTTTTGCCACAAGACCAACTATTACTCTGATGGTCAGAAACTAGGCATCTAAAGAAATCAATACTATTGTAAAGCAACATGTATATACACAGTCTAGTTCAATCAAGTGTTATATACATACACACACTAGCAACATTTAAGTTTGATTAATTGAAAATTCAGGTGAGTACCTTGCTGAATGAATAAAAAAGCAGTTCTTTAAAGAAGAAATGTTACTTCTGTGCTTTAAAAATAAACGACCCATTAATTTTTATAAACTTAAATTCTTATAAACTTAAGATTTTGATTTTTTCGTGGTGAAGAAACTTATGTTTGGTGCAGGGTGGGGAATGGGAGTTGTAGTGTCAGTCACCTGTGGAATATATCTAGGCCGACCTTTGCCTCTTGATAAAACTAAGGGTAAGTAGGCTTAAAAGGAAGTTGTAGTTATAGTACTTAGTCTGCAATTGAATATTATTCAACCTTAAAAAGGAAGAAAATTTTGACACATGCCACAACATAGATGAACCATGCAGACATTAAGTGAGATAAGCCATCCACAAAGGACAAATACAGTATGAGTCCACTTATAAGAGGTACCTTGAGTGGTCTTAGAGACAGAAAATGGAATGGTTGTTGTGGCGGGGGTGAGGGGTAGTGTTCAGTGGGTACAGAGTTTCAGCTGGGGAAGATGAAAAAGTTCTAGAGATGGGTGATGGTGATGGTTACACAATAATGTGAATGTACTTAATGTCACAGGACTATACACTTAAAAATGGTTAAAATGGTGAATTTTATGTTATGTATATTCTACCACAATAAAAATATGAAGGAAAAAAATGATTAGCCTTAAATGGGGACACTGTGGGCCTTTTAGGGTAGAAAGCAGAAGAACATAAAGTCAGGCTCAACTGCCACGAGTGGGCACATGTAATTTTTAAGGTGACTCAGAACATGGAGAAGAGAATATGATATTAAAATTTTAAATATGTCTTTCTTCAAGAGCAATTCAAGATCCAGGTATTGGTAGATTTAGGAAAATTGAAAATATCAGCAGTAAAACCTCACCAATGTTGAGCAAATATGGAACGGATGATTTGAATCTGTGTAAAATCTACATTGATTTTTTTTTAAGGTAGTTTTATTTTTAAGTATATAACCAAGTCACAAATTGTATATGTAACAGAGTATTGTTGGCTGGCAGAGAGGTTGTTGATGTCCTTTTTAATGAGTAGATAAGGATTTGTAATTAAGGCATTTAATTATTGAGCACCTTAGTAGCTGTACAAATATTTTGTTGAATGGACACTAATGGATGTTCATAAAGCATTTACAAAGCATTTCTAGTTTTCTTAAGTAGATTTATTCCAGGTGATCTGAAACCATTTATCAGCAAATCGTTATATTTCTAAATAAAAAAAAAAACAAACTGAGGTATAATTTTATGCGCAATCTAAATCTTTATTAATGGTATCTGAATTTAATGAGGTTTTCTCTGTACTTTTATGTTATGATTCTTTTGATTGTTATAGATACCGCTAAAAAAAATTAGGCCAAGGAAAATATTCCTGTTGTGTTTTTTATCAAACTATTAAAAAGATATCATAGATCCAAAATCCTTAACTACTGAGATCAGGCAATGTGTAAATTCCAGCTTTTGCTGTTATTCTATAGGCCAGGTGAAGATTAAACATGTCATAATGTACTAGTTTTTTGAATGCCTGGAGAAGAATCTGATTACCCCTCCGTATCCACAGGTTCTGCATCCTCAGATTCAACCAATCATGGATCAAACATATTCTGGAAAAAAATTTTCCAGAAAGTTTCAAAAACCAAACTTGAATTTGCCATGTGCCAGCAACTATTTGCATTGTATTATATTGTATTTACAACTATTTGCATAGCATTTACATTGTATTAGGCATTATAAGTAATCTAGTAATGATCTAAAGTATACGGGAGGATGTGCAGAGATTATATACAAATATTACGCCATGTTATAGAAGAGATTTGAGCATCCTTGGATTTTGGTATCCGTGTCGGTCCTGGAACCAATCCCCTGAGGATACCGAGGGACAACTGTAATGTGTTTTTAATATGTGGGCACCAAGTATTCTGTAAAATATTTACTGACACTTTATTGTAGTTACTTATGGCTTTTACCCAAGTCAGTTTCTGTTCCAAGAAAGTAGATGTAAAAATAGACGTTAGCAGTCAAATAGAAATTGCAATATGGGATTGGGATGTTTGTGAATTTTAGATATGTACATTTTGTATCTTTTACTACATTGAGGAAAATTTTTTTTCTTCTTTTTTTAGTAAAAAGTCTCAGAAGTGGGATGAAATGAACATTCTGGCGACATATCATCCAGCAGACAAAGACTATGGTTTAATGAAAATAGATGAACCTAGCACTCCTTACCATAGGTAATGTTTTGTACACAGCATTCCTTTTTTGACTTGTTTCCATTTTGCATTTGACATGAGCTTCTGGATAACAGATGATTTGAATCTTTGTTTTTTTATATTTGTTAGTGGAACACTAATTAATAACCCAACTGCATATTTCTGTGTAATAGTAAAAGTAATATGGAACTTTATGGAATCCATTTTTTACATTATAATTATAGTAGTAAATGTTTATTCATTGCACCTCAGTGGTCCCTAGCTGCTAATGATATATACAAAGTGACTTTTGCCTTCCTTAAAGTCATCTATTTGTAAAGGAAGATGAGAGCTGGGCTTGTTTGCTTCCTAAGTAGGTGTCAGGGGTTTATTCATTCTCTTTGCAGAAAAGGATAACTTCACAGATGGTAACTCTTTTTTAACCCATGCAAAGACAAGTGGACATTACTACTGTTTCATGTCCTTATTTTTGAACTTACATGATATTGTAGTTCATATAATTGCATTGTAATTGTTAGTTCTGAGTCTTCCAGACTCAAATGACTCATTATCATTTTTTTAATGAGTTGTAAAATGATAGTGTATGGCTGTAGTTAGTATGAAGCAAAAATAAGGCACCAGTAAACATAATGAGATTCTAAATAAGTTAGAAATACCTAATTCAGATCATGCCTAGATTGTATTGAAAAAAATAAAGATTTTCAGGACTGAAATATTTTGTATTTGTCACTGAAGTAAAACAACATAAATCCAGAAGTTACTATTAAAATAGAGTTAAAGAAATTCTGTTTTAAATCAATGGATGAAACTTTGGAAGATAAGTTGAGATAACTTGATAATAGCAAAAACAGTAAAAACAAGAATTATAACATGATTGGGGCTTCCCTGGTGGTGCAGTGGTTGAGAATCTGCCTGCCAATGCGGGGGACACGGGTTCGAGCCCTGGTCTGGGAAGATCCCACATGCCGCGGAGCAACTGGGCCCGTGAGCCACGATTACGGAGCCTGCGCGTCTGGAGCTTGTGCTCCGCAATAAGAGAGGCCGCGACAGTGAGAGGCCCGCGAACCGTGATGAAGAGTGGCCCCCACTCGCCGCAACTAGAGAAAGCCCTCGTACAGAAACGAAGACCCAACACAGCCAAAAATAATAAATAAATAAATAAATAAATAAAAGAATTAACATGATTGTGACAAGGGGAGAAAAATAGTGAAATAGGAGGTACAGATACTGAAACTCAGTACTAATAAAGCTTGAGGGAAGAAGTAGACATATCATTTATGAAAGTAATCCTTATTTTTTTCCTAATTACAGGTATATACTTTAAAACATAACCTAAAACTTTTATTGTACCAGAAACCAAAGTCAATGCTTTCTTCCTTTTCAATAAAGGTAGTAGACATCCCTTATCTGTGTTGGTTGGAAATAACTATCCTAAAAAAATTAAGATCAAACATGATTCAAAAATAAATAGCTGTAGCCATTATTTTAAAGCTGTTTATATTTAAATAATAAAGATAACCATTTTTCACAATTATGTGGGGAGCAAATTTTTCATTAGAGAGTAGATTGGGAAAGCTAAATAGCTTTTAAACTTCCTGAATTAGGTCTTAGGATCTAATTTTGTTATTTTACCTAACCTGTGTCTGCATAGATCATTTGTGTCTTATCTTCAGGTTGATGTACAAATACATATTCTAAAGCTGGATAGGGTTCTTTTGCATAATTTTTTCCCTGCCACTGGATGGACTAACTGAAGTGGTTTTTTTTTCCCCTTCAGATGATTCGCGTTTTCAGTATTTGTTTTCATGGTTGCAGTGGGGTTTTTTTTGCATGTGTTTTTTTTTTTTTTAATTATTTGAAGGCTTTTCTTGATTGGTGCTATACTTTTAAATATTTGCATCAAATAGAAACAATGTAAAATTAAACTTCAAAGATGACAGCAGAGCCATAAATACATTGATACTTTCAGTCAATAGAATTATGTTTCTCTACCTTGTTTTCCTGCTGGAAAAATTATAGTTCAGGTATTAATTTATAATGTGCTTATCATCCTAGTATGGTAGGTGATGATGAAGATGCACTGAGTGATTCAGAAACCACTGAAGCCCTGACCCCAGATATCTTAGCTAGGAAGTAAGTATTGATGATTATAAAGCATTTTTCTCAATTTGTTTTTAATTCTGCAGAGTTAAAGGCATTTTACTTTACTTGTACAAGTGTAAATAAAAAGCATGTGCTAAATAAATAAGTTTATCTGGATTTTTCATAGCAACTTACATAGTCTTATTTCTAGGTTAAAATCAAGATATGTAGATGAGAACCAGAAGCTGGTACACAGATTCCCTGTGTCAGTTCCCTGAGTGGAGGTTTTTCTGTTTTTGCTTTTTAATATCCTGCCACCTGGGTTTTAAAGATAGAAGTGAGAAAGGCAAAATAAGTTGAATTCCTGAAAAAAAGCTCTATTCCTTTGCTGTTCATGGGTTTGTCAACTTCCACTCTTCTTGTTTATTGGTTTCTATATACAGTCCCACTCTCTTGCTTTTTATGTTCCTCATCAGGTTATAGCTAGCATATTAATGATCTTTAGATGTTTTTATGAGACTCAAAAGTTGAGTAAGACACTCAACTAATATAAGACTATCACAGTATTGATTTCTTTGTAAATGATTGTTGTATAGATTAACTGCTGCTGCTGAAAGCTCGGAGCCAAAGTGTCGAGTTCGTGAACAAGAAAGCAGTGAAGATGAGGATAGTGACCTCTCACCTGAAGAACGAGGTAGTTTCTTTCTTTTACTGCTTTTAGCATTGCTAATAATTTTTGCTAAGATAAATCCATTATATAGAAGACTGTCAAATGGTTTTCCTTTTTAGGAAGTAGATGGTGGGAGATTAGGGAGCATCATTTTTATAATTCAGATTCTACTTGTGTGGGTTTATTGTATAACAGCTCCACCCCCACCCCCCCCATTTCAAGAAAATATTACTGTCTTTAAAGGAGTTAACATGTGTTCCTTTCTTTGTACTTTTTGTTCCTTTCTTTGTACCAAGCATCTATACCAGGTAGATGCTCAGTAAATATTTATTAAATTAATGCATTTAGGGTCATTGAGTGTTTGGATGATCTTAAAGTGGATAGCAGTAAGAGCTAATTTCTCAATTGCTTGTGCTTTTTCTGTATTAAGGCAGTGGTGAAGCTTACCAAATGAATCAAGATGGTCAGACTTGGAATAAAGATTTTTGTTAGGTCCCATTGAACAAAAAGAACAGAAGTGTCACAGGAAAGGAGATAAAGATAGCCCTCTCAACAAGGATGAAAGAGGCTCTTGTAGCCCACACAGTACATACACAGTTAAGGCATTGCTACCTATTCAGTGTTCCAGTTTTTACGAGTAATAGTTCTTATCTGTGGAGGTAAGGAAAGATGGAAGATATTTCACTTTGTTGCTTTTTATAATTTTGAAGGATGTGAATGTATAATCTCAAGAATTGAAAATTGCTTATATAGTTTACTTTCAATTATTTTTTAATAATTTATTTATTTTTAATTTAATTTATTTATTTGACTGCGTTGGGTCTTCGTTGCGGCGAGTGGGGGCTACTCTTCGTTGCGATGCGCGGGCTTCTCATTGTAGTGGCTTCTCTTGTTGCGGAGCATGGCCTCTAGGCACGCGCACTTCAGCGGTTCTGGCTCACGGGCTCAGTAGTTGTGGCTCACGGGCTCGAGAGCACAGGCTCAGTAGTTGTGGCGCACAGGCTTAGTTGCTCCGCGGCATGTGGGATCTTCCCAGACCAGGAATTGAACCCGTGTCCCGTGCATTGGCAGGCGGATTCTTAACCACTGCACTACCAGGGAAGTCCCTTCAATTATTTTTAAAAGGGAAAACCAAGCCTATGTATAGGAAAAAAGATGCAAGAAAAACACACACCCTCACAAAAAAGAAAAAAGAGATCGAGTAGTTTGTTTACTTGAAGACTTGAAATGCTGAAACTACCTGTACTGTAAAGAAGTTTAGAAACTTTAGAACTAAGATTCTGAATATTTGGTAGTTAACTGTCAGGATCTTTGTCATGTGTAACTGTAAAGGTACAATTTGCTCTTCCCTCCTATCATCTTTAGAATGTAGTGTATTGAACAAAACTATGATAGTCTGAGCCTAAGTACTATACAAGAAAGAAATTATACATATAGCATAATCTCAAATTGTATTATAATTATCTTCTATCCTCAGTGACTTCCTGATTTATTTTCCCAAAATATACCCCAAAGACCCTTGAAAGATAGAAATTGTTCCTAGAGTTTGTTGATTCCTTATTCTCTGAAAACGTGATCTATTGAGAACAGGGAATTTTTTATTAACCTCTATTGTCAGTTTCATTAAGGGATTTTCCCTCAAATTGTAGTTCCAGGAGTTAGCCAGCAGGGGGAACCATTTTACTAGTTACAGTTTCACAAGTTCAAGTTCCCAGTAGTAGAGTTACTGATACAGGTGTTTATTGCTTTTAAATAAATTACATGTCTGAACATCCTTGTTTATTAAAGAAATTCTTAGAAAATTTTATCTTGTAACTAGTAGCATAACAATTAAAATATTGGCTATGGAGTCAGATAGATCTAAGTTTTTACTCTAGGTATGTCACTTACCTAATTTGCTTAATTTCTCTGACCCTCAGTTTCCTCATTTCTAAATGGGGGGTTATAAAAATATTTAGAGTCATTTTTGAGTATTAAATGAGATAAAGAATTTAAAATACTTAGCACTGATTCTGGCATATTGTAAGTACTCAGTAAATATTAACTTTTAATAACTTAAAATAATTGGTATATTCTCCATTACATTATTTTGAAAAATAGCAAAAGAAAGTATAAAAAGGATAATTTACTTGTCAAGTTCACATGGATAGTTGATTATTATTAGAGCTGGGCCTGAAACCTGAAAATTTTTGTACTCTTTGGCATTATGTTGCTCTGCCATACAAAGATTATAAGTAAAATTAATATTCAAAGAAGGTTGAGACCACTTATGTTAGCTTTCTACAAAATGAATACATAAATTATATAATAAATTTTGAGTATTGCAAAACTAAAATGTATAACAAGCAAAACCAAGTTTAATGTCTCTTAGAATTAAAAAGAAATCATTTTCTTAGACTATTAGTATAATTGACAAAAGAAAAATACCATAAGATCAACTCTTAGCAATAAGAAACTACAAATTAAAACAGCGTCGTGGTGCATTTCTTTCCTTTCAGATCAACAAACTTAAAAAGAATGACAATTTCCCTTTTGGTATGAATGTGGAGAAATAAGTTATTCATAGACAATTGGTGGGTGTGAAAAATGGTTTGGCTTTTCTGGACAGCGGTATGGCAACATATGAGCCAAAAGCTTTAAAAGAAAATGACACCCTTTGCTCTAGCAATTCAGTTTCCCAGGCTTTATTTCAATGTTTCTCAAACATTTTTTTACCAAGTGCCACTCAGTATACATGTAAACATAAAATTATAAAAATTAAAATTTCACAAAACATTACTTAACCTTTACTATATGTGGTATGTTCTGTCTAGTTTATTCTGTTTTGTTTCATTTCTTTAAAATGCTGGTTATGACTTAAATAAAGGATTATAAGGCACAGTTTAAAAAAACACTAACTAATGTTGAGAAAATAATAGAACAGATGCACAAAATGTATGTGCAGTTGAACCTTGAGCAACGTGGGTTTGAACTGTGCGGGTCCACTTATACTAAATACCTACTACAGTACTACACAATCTGCGGTTGGTTGAATCCACAGATGCAGAACTGCGAATATGAAGGGCGAACTGTAAAGTTATATGTGGATTTCAACTGTGAGGAGAGTAGGTACTCCTAACCCCCACGTTGTTCAAGGGTCAACTGTATATTACATCATAAAAAACAATGAAAATACAAAGGGGGAAATCAGAAACCTTTGACCAAGATAGGGGATTAAATTATAACTCACTACTTTATAACCTTTTAAAAATTATGTAAATCTGCTATGTACGTGGCAGAATTTTACTCTATCTTCATATACTTTATTATCTAAACTCTGGAATATTTTAAGAGTGAAAGGGTCACTAATACAGCTCCATCAGACAATAGGCATAAACTGAGACTTCCTGGGACGTGGTCATTCTAACTATATAGTAAGTGAGAAAACAGCATATACAGCAAGGTATGATTCATTTTTATAAAAAATACATTTTTAGAAAAAAGTCGAGTCATAAAATATTAATGATAATTTCTGAGTGAGGAGACTGAGTGATTTTTTTTTAAGTTTCTAGCTTTTTTTTAAACTTTGTAAAAGTTTTTTTAAGTTGCATGAAAAAGAACATGTGTTACTTTGTACTGAGAAAAAGTCTTACCTTTTTAGTAAATGTATCTGGTATTGGAGGCAATTAGAATCATTTTTTGTTGTTTCTTAATCTTGGCTTTTACATCATCTGAAAGTCATCACTAAAAATTTAGTCATGAGGATTTGGTCTTTTATTGATTTTCTTAAAAATTTTACTTTCTTCTACAATATGGTACTCTCAAAGAGTAAAACAAATCACAGAAGTAACTTAGAGAAGAAGAAAGATGGCTGGCAAGATCTTCTTGGTAGTTAGCAACAAATGTTTATGGGATGATGATATGGCTGTTGATCTCGGAACTTTCCTTCTCCCAACCCAAATAGAAGCTGAAAAGTGATTGATCAGTAGTGACAACTGTAAATGCCAGTGTTTAGAACATAAATAAGTATAGATGATAAAAACTTAAAGGGAGGGACTTCCCTGGCAGTCCAGTGGTTAAGACTCCACACTTCCACTGCAGGGGATGCGGGTTTGATAGAGGGAATTAGGGGACATAGAGAAAGTACTTTGAATAGCCTTATTCTGAGAGATTTCTCTTATGCCTTTTTGGCATTAAAATATTTTTATGAATACCATAATAAACCTATGGTGAATGAGTTTTAATGCTCTTGACAAAATAAACAGTTGGCAATTTTATGTCGACTCCTTTTTTGTTTTTCAATTTACTGGTCTAAGAAATTCTAAAATCTTATAATATTTCTTAAACAGTTGATCTTTAAAGTGCTATCTATTGATAAAATATGGTCAGTTGTGTTGATTTACAGCTATTTTTATGTTTCTGTGGTGAAGACTATAAATAAAGAATAGTCTAGAATCACTTTACGTTTCCTAATAACACATTTTTCTTAAAATTACTCTGGGAATGAGGTTATGTTTTTAGGCCAGCAATGTTTGTTTGTTTTTTTCCTCCCCCCGTCCCTTCTTCCCTCCCTCCCTCCCTCTCTAGAGCCAGCAATGTTTTTAAATCATGGCAACTTCTTAATGGATAATAAGAATTTTTTAAAGGAATTTTTTCTGAATTATAAAAGTAGAAAACTTGAAAACATGAAAATTACCCCATGGTTCCTTGACCTAGAATTAACGGCCGTTAATTGCCAAGTCTTATTTTGTGTGTGTGTGCACATGGGCATGCACGCAGGCTTTGTACATAGTATGTATATGGTATTATAGTTTTCCTTTTTTCCCATTCAACTCTATCTGGAGAATTTTCCTATATCTTTAAATTTCCTTCACAAGTATAACTACTAATGGCTCTTACTCTTAGTCTCCCATTAAGATGTACTTGAAGCATCTAAGGCAAAGGTTGGTAAACTTTTTCTATAAACGGCCAGACAGTAAATATTTTAGGTTTTGAGGGCCATATGGTCTCTGTTGCAACTACTCAGCTCTGCCATTGAGTACAAAAGCAGTCTTAAGCATTACAAAAGCAAATGAGCGTGACTGTGTTCCAGTAACACTTTACTTACCAAATAGACACAGGCTGTAGTTTGCCAATCTTTGAGCTAAAGACTTCCTACGCCTATTTTTTTGTATCTTGTAGAAAAAAAGCGACAGTTTGAAATGAAAAGGAAGCTTCACTACAATGAAGGACTGAATATTAAATTAGCTAGACAATTAATTTCAAAAGACCTACATGATGAGGAGGAGGATGAAGAAATGTCAGAGACTGCAGCTGGAGAAAGCATGAATACAGAAGAATCAAATCAAGGTTAGGTGTTTTGAAAATATCACTGAGACACTTGTGATCCTTTGTACCTAAATAATATACTTTATTTTGCTCGCAACTTTGAAGAACCTCAGAAAATTTTGCTAAAATTCACTTTTTATGCCAAAAGTTTAGAAAATTTCAACCCCTGTTGGTCAGTTTCAAAATAATGTTTTTATGCTCAGAGTTGATTTAAGACCATATGTTATGTTATATGTCTGTGTTGTTTGGTCTACTTGGCTTTAAGCAATGATGTTTGTCTTCGTATTAAGCTATACTTTTGTTTTTAATGGTTCAGATCATATTTTGTCTGTCTTAACAATGTCAATTAAGGTTTAAACTTTTTAAAGAAACATGTTTTTAACATGAAAGATTTGTTTTAATGTCCCGTCAGGCATAAAGTATGTCATGTCTTTCCAGTGTTGATTCTTTTGACTGTTGGGTCAACAAATTATTTGGCTGATTTTTGTTTGTTTTGTTTTTAAGTCTCCGACAACCAGCCACTGCAGCCTACCAACTCTCGATCAGTCATAGGAAATTGATTTTATTTATTTATTTTTAATAAACTGTTATTCTGGCATTCAACAAAGGTGAATCTTCTATACCATTAATACAGATTTTGTGCCCATCTACCTACTCTTTGTGCTGCAAACTGGTGCTTTTGAGTGGAGATGTAACTTACTTTTATATGTTGTGCCTTGGATGATTAAGTCTTAGGAAAGTAAATAATTATTATATTATTGTTTTGGTGAGCAGATATGAAATATAAGTGATTCTATGGTAGAACCTGATGACTGTGCTCATTATAATAGCAGGATGACAGTATTTTTTTGTTATTCCATGTTATGCTTTTGCGTTTCAGTTTGTTTCATACAGCGTTTTCTTTCCATTTTATTCACCATAGTCTGTTTAACTTGAACAAACTTTATCTTGAGTAATTATTGTTGTATGTCTCTCTCTTCTCTCTCTTTAAATTTATTATCCATTTTTAGGTGACCTATCTCCTAGTTGGTCTTTGTTTCCCTGTTACCTATATCTTGGTGATTTCTTTTTATGTATTCAATACAGATGTTTCTGGGTTATAACTTTTCATCAGTTTCTTCTCAGGCTTTCAGTATCCATTTATAGTGACTCTAACAAAGCATTGGGAATACCCTTCATTTGCCAATGGAAATTTGTACCAGCACCACTATGCCAAATATTAAAGGGATTTGTTTTTTAAGCCACAGCTTTTGAAAAATAAATCTGACCTTTTGTCTGTCTCTGCTTCTAAAACATTGGATTTCACAGATTTAACGCATAAATACATTTTTTTCATTTAAGTGGAATAGATGATTAAAATTTGTATTAACGCCGATTTTTCTTCAGTGGAGATGAAGTACTCCTTACATAGGCGTATATACTGCTTCGCTTCAATAATGTCCACAAAGATAGAAAAGACTACATAATAAGGCATAGAGAAGAAAGTTCATTATTTATTTTCTGTTCTTGGGCCCTTAAAAAAATTTTACCAGCTTTTAAAATCTCCAAGGATCTATGGAACCCATTACTTTTTTATCATTTTCCTTCTTTTCCCCCTCTTCTACACTCCTGCCCATCCCCACCTGTTTTATTACTGTTTTTATAAAAAGAAATGTGGCATGTTTAGACTCTCAGGAAATTTTTTATCATTTTTATGTCATAAACACAAATCTTTTATAGTTCTGGATATTTGAGTTGTAATAAACTCTTAGCTATCCACCTGTGATTTATTCACAAAAGTGTTCAACCTGAAACCTGTTTGTCCTGTCACTTAAATAGATACACCTGTTCTGCTCTTTATATTATTTACGGGGTATACAGATTCTTTCATATCATACTGATCAGTCTGCATGAAATATATCTTGTTTTTTAGATATTTCTATTTGTTTATCATACGTAGCAGTGGAAGGAAACTTTAGCTCAGGTAGTTCCAAGTTTGGCAATACTCAACAAACAAATTATGTTGCTGTTTTTTCTTTTATCATTGCAGGATCTACTACATGTGACCAACTGCAAAACAAATCACAGAGCTCATAGAAGGGATTCGTTCGGCACAGTAATTGTCAGATACAAACCCTGTTACTATAACATACTGCTTCTTGTTCTCTACAATTCATGACTTAAGTACCAAAATGCGTACCAGTTATTATATATTGCCAAGAATTAAATAACTTTAGAGACTAAATAGACTGAAAATGCCTAATTGATACATATATTCTTGTGCCTAGTACTTCACCACAAATACAGCATAATGTCATCAGTCCAAAACTACATTACTTTTGTAAGAACACTGGTTAATTTGTATAAGATATATAGCTTTTTATGCTTTAGAAGTTAATATCTTTTGGGGAGGGAGAAGGGATCTAATTTATTTTCTTCACTTCTAGATGTGATAGCTCTTATAAAAAGGTTTTTTAAAAATCAAAATCCAATTGGAACAACAGATCATACAGGCTGATAAATATTCAGTCTGAAAAGTATTTTAACATGCATCTTCAACTTGTCTGTTTAATTGAAAAGAATTATAAGAGTTACTGTTGCATTTTCTGGTATACTACCTTTAAAATTCCTGTTGAATTTCTTTTATGTTTACAAGGAAAGGATTAAACTTTTTCTCATCAAAACTAGCTTTTTCCACAAATAAATTATCAGGTTAAACTTGCACTAACGTCTGCTCTGACTTTTTTTTGTACACTCGATGGGCAGACTTCAGATCAGTTTTTAAAATAAATATAATTCTAATATAGTCTCAGCATTCCCTTTATCTATTTGTCTTAACTTCCTACCTTTGTTTCTTACTCCTTTCCACGCATATGCACAGAATCCTTTACCTTTATAAAGGATCATAAAGATTGTCGTGACATTAGGAACTTTTCCTTTTCTCACATATTGTCATTTGCTGCAACAATGAAAATCTTATTTTGACTATCAATGCCTATTAGTTCTTCTAATACATGGAGAAAATAGATTGAATAGCAGCAGTACTATAGACAGGAAATACAATTCAACTGCAGAATTTCTACACCTCTGTGATTTACAGCTTGCTAATTAAAGTACTATTATTAGTTTATTGTTTGACTTAATTAGACCTTAGAAAACAACTAACTGAGGTTTTTGGGGGGTTTTTTTGCATGATGAGAGAATTGTGTGTAACCAGTGATATGATGATAGTTCCTGAATGTATAGACAGAAGTAAATCTGAACACTTTTTAAATTTAAAAATCTTAAATAGTTCCTGCTTTACGGGAATATCATGATGTATACTATGACAAATGTACTTTATTCTTCTAACACAGTAAGATTTGGACTTCTTCCCTGAAATGAAGTGCAGTTCCTGTGTATCTTAGTTTAGTGATGGTTTCATTTCTAGTCAATTATTTGTATCTTAATTTTTTGTTAGTACCAAAGGAATCCATTATATGAACAGACTTTTAAAATAATTTCTGTATACTGTATGTATGAATTGGCTTTTATTGAACAGCTTTTCTTCCACTTGCAAGTTTATGGAAATATCAATATGTCAAAATAAATAAGAAGCGGGAGAATTCTTTGCTGTTAGAAGAATGTTTCTATTAATTTGAATGTCTTTTTTTTTTTTAATGGAATCCAATCAGTACTTTTGAACTGCAGGTATAGTGTTCTAATTAAAACATATTAGCTAGTAATACTACTGATTTATAAACAATGTTTATCTCTACTTTCTGAATTTAGAATGTTGAGGTATTCTTACCTGTTTAAACCTGTTTGGGGGTATTTAAGCTTATACATATGTGTGTACATATGTTCATGCACACAGACCTCTGTTTTTGGTTTTCTCATTTCGAGTTCTTAGAAAGTATCCACATGCTCTTTATTTGTAGAAATAGCTGCTATACAGTGAAGAAAAGGTAAGACCTTTAACAACTGATCCTTTTGGTGTTTTCTGCAAACTATTTCTTGAAACTTAAATCACAGGCAAACTCACATTTCTGGTTTCAGGAAGTAGATAGTTATGTCAGAGGAATAAGACATGGCAAATAGCATGCTCAGTAGGATTTTAGGTAGTCAAATGTGACTGAGTAAAACTGTTCATCATCATGAGTTCCTAATTGACACAGTATTGAACTATACAAAAAATGGACCTTCATGACTCAAGTTAGATTTTCCTTTGGAGAAAGTTACCTGTCAGTGTTCAGTTCTAGCCAAAGTAGATTTTACTTTCAATTTTTTAATCAATATTTCTTCTCTGCTTAACTCCTTTGATGTCATGTTTTCTGTTTATTTTTCAGTCTGAAATTCAGCAATGATGCTCTTTAAAATCTGAGACATATAATGGTATAAATGGATTGTTAAAAATAACTTTAAACTGAAGATTAAAGCAAAGTGCCATTTTTCCCTAGACTTCCGTTTTGTTTACATTTTTTCCTCTTAAATTAGTACACCGAACATATTGTAATAAAATACAGTAATATGACGATTGTGTGTGGATTTTGTTTTCTTACCCAGCTGTCGTGTTCCATTGGCTAAATGTTCTGGATACCAGGGAGAGGGTCTTGAACTACACTGTGGCAGAGTAGTTTAGTTGCCCAGCATTGTGCTAGGTGTCCAATATATAATCCTCAAAACAACCACGCAGAACAGGTATCTTATCAGCACTTTGTAAGTGAGGAAAATGCTCTTGGTCAAATTGTTCAGTCTCAATGTCTCATACCTGCCAGTTGACAGGATTCAAATCCAGATGTAATTAAGTTTCATACTCTTTATCCATGCCTTTGTACATGTAGAAATTCCCTCATTTTTGCAGTTGTACCTTACAAGTAAACTTTATTTGGATTATTGATACACATCGTGTGCTTTAGGAGTAACATTTTTCAGGTGTTTAGTTTGAGTTTTTGTTTTTTACTTTAATCTGAAGAAATTTGGAAATTTTGTTTGAGGTTTATATACCATTGAGGAAAAATCTCAAAAGTAAAATTATACAGTGGCTGGAGATGTCTAAATGCATGTGATTTGGTTGCATTCCACAAGTTTGTTTCTAAACAGGA
The DNA here is from genome assembly GCF_028023285.1 of Balaenoptera ricei. Classification (NCBI taxonomy): domain Eukaryota; kingdom Metazoa; phylum Chordata; class Mammalia; order Artiodactyla; family Balaenopteridae; genus Balaenoptera; species Balaenoptera ricei. Next base: position 88,296,409 of record NC_082642.1, on the reverse strand, counting down.
TGTTTCAAACTCAAAAAATGATTTTTTTTCATAGACTCTGTGTTACAAAGTAAGTACCAAGCTAGCCTGTAAAAACTAACATATACCTAAGCCAGCATTTCCCAGTGTGTTCCGTGAAACCCTCAATCCCACATGTTCCATGAAAAGGATTCCATGAGCAAATGTGCTTTGCACATGCTATATGCTTTATTCCCCTACCTCCCAGAGATTTATAATAATGCACATCATCATATTAAAGAGTCTGAGACATCCTGCTAAAGGAACTGTTTAAAACTTGGTTTAACCTAGTATTTATCAAACGTTTCATAACCACTCCCAACCCCCTTTTCCCTCAAATAGAATCCCAAATAGGAGTAGGGAAATAGTCTGGGATCTCTAATATATGAAAGTTGAACTTCCTCCTAAAAGAAGAGAACAGTTTACCATTGAAAGAGGGAAGACACAGTAGCAATAACTGCACATTACAGATTGTATATAATTTGCCAGATATAAGACTTTAATTTTTGGTAACTTATGCAAGAAACTGTAAAATACATACCCGGGACAGATGAGGGTGTGGTTGATGTGTTTGGTTATAAGCTGCTGTGGTTTAGTATTGATATGACTATTGCTCAAAGACTTGCTGCTCTAAGCAGATTTCCAAAATGCCTTGTCCTCCCCATCAGCTCCCATAACTGGTTGACAAGAGCACATCTGCTACTCATTGGTAAAATAAAAGAGCAGATAGCAAGTGTCTCTGGTCTGTGGCTTACACCCCCAAGCCTTGGTTAGCTGCCTCAATGTTTGGGGATGTTGCGGGGTTTTTGGCTCCTACACTTCAAATTTGGGGTTGACTCATCTAGTCTATTTGAGGAATTATTGGTGGGAGGTAATGCTGAGAGGAGGTAAGTGAGGGTGGATTTGGCAAGTGTTCAGTCATGATTTTATCTCAACTGCCCGACCTGAAATTTTTTTCGGTAAGTCTGCCAAGTGAGTGTTTAGCATTTCAGTTCTGTTACCAATGGGAATTATTGGAATTGGAAGAAAATACACATTTTTGTTCTCCGTTTAATTATTTTGGATTGTTGACTGTGTTGACTAGAAGTAGAAGAGGATTGTGCAGGCTGATCTTTGGCATCTTAATATCATTTGACCTCACTTTTTAGGCAAAGGGATTATAAGCAGCTTTGTAGTGTGCCTTGATCTAATAAATGATACAGCCTGAAGAAGTGTTAACCAGCAATAGACCTAAGATGCATAGGAAGAAGAAAGTTTAATTATATTTTTGTTTAGTTACACTCCCTGGTATCTGCAGTATCACATAAGCAATTACTTAAAAGATAATATATATATTTTCATCTTCATTTGTAAAAGAGATTCCCATGTGAAAAATAAGCACTTTATTGTAGGGCATCATGCCAAGCTAATTGGGAAATACGGACGTGAGACTCTTGCCCCGCCTTTAAATATTTTAAAAGTTACACGTACATACAGAGCAGAGAGCACACTTTGGGGGTGAACAAGGAAGGAGTAAGCTACACACTTACCTTCTCTAGTCATTCTGAGGAGGCCTTTCTGGTCGGGAAGCCCGGGCTGATTATTATTAGCAAGACTTTGTTATTTAGCAGATTACTTATGCCATTTTCCTGAAGGTAAGATTTCTTTAGTGATCTAAGACAAAATTGTTACTAAGCAAGCTAGAAAGTTCCTACAGAAATCAAAAATGTTAAATGACCATTTTTTTTTAACAAAACTTAATCCGAAATGTTGCATTTTAAAAGTTAAAGCAAAATTGTGGATTGTTGCTAGTTAACCTTCTGCTGCCATTTTTAGTTATCCCTAAGTCCAGTTATTGGGGGAAAGGGAGTGGGTTGAGAGGGTCTGGGTCAAGACCACAATTATGGGAGTCCCACTGTAGTTTGAAGCTATCAGGAAATGTGCTCTGGTTCAGTGCTAACTTTCAAAAGCGGTCCCTGCTTGTCCAAGTAGGAGTATCTTGAGTTTTTTTTTATGGCAAATGACAAAGTATAGAATTCAATCTAGGAATTTTAAAACCAGCCCGGGGGTGGGGGAATGGGAGGTGGGTAGTGGGAAATTGGCCAGACTGCAAAGTGAATTCGACCCAGAATAGTATTCTCTATTCTAAGCTTCAAGTACTATTCGGAAGACGTGGACTAGAATCATCTGAAATTTTACAGTCGGGATGAGGACACACTGATAAATGTAAAGTTTAGGGGAAAAGATGCTTATTTTTGAGAAGATTATTAAATATGTATTAAGCACCAACTGTGACCCCAGGAATTTGCTGGGTAATGTACATAAAAAGGTAAATAGAAGATGGTTCTTAGAAAAAAAGGTATGCAATTACTGTGACCAAAATCAAAAGATATAAGAACAGAGGGTTCAGATATCTATTGCTTACATAAGATGTCTCACATATATCAAACACCACATCTAAAACTGAGCTCTTTATTTTTCCTCTAATTATTCTTTTTTTTTTTAATGTCTGAAACATTTATATTAACATATTTCCATACACATTTCCATACAAATACAAATATAAGATTTTTAGAAATTTCATGTAATGTCTGAAACATTTATATTAACATATTTCCATACAAATAACCCAATGAAAGTTTAGTATTAGTTGTTTTGTTTGTTTTTTTATACTGCAGGTTCTTATTAGGCATCAGTTTTATACACATCAGTGTACACATGTCAATCCCAATCGCCCAATTCAGCACACCACCATCCCCACCCCACCGCAGTTTTCCCCCCTTGGTGTCCATATGTCCATTCTCTACATCTGTGTCTCAACTTCTGCCCTGCAAACTGGCTCATCTGTACCATTTTTCTAGGTTCCGCATACATGCATTAATATACGAATTTGTTTTTCTCTTTCTGACTTACTTCACTCTGTATGACAGTCTCTAGATCCATCCACGTCTCAACAAATGACTCAATTTCGTTCCTTTTTATGGCTGAGTAATATTCCATTGTATATATGTACCACAGCTTCTTTATCCATTCGTCTGTTGATGGGCATTTAGGTTGCTTCCATGACCCGGCTATTGTAAATAGTGCTGCAATGAACATTCGGGTGCATGTGTCTTTTTGAATTACGGTTTTCTCTGGGTATATGCCCAGTAGTGGGATTGCTGGGTCATGTGGTAATTCTATTTTTAGTTTTTTAAGGAACCTCCATATTGTTCTCCATAGTGGCTGTATCAATTTACATTCCCACCAACAGTGCAAGAGGTTTCCCTTTTCACCACACCCTCTCCAGCATTTGTTGTTTGTAGATTTTCTGATGATGCTCATTCTAACAGGAGTGAGGTGATACCTCATTGTAGTTTTGATTTGCATTTCTCTAATAATTAGTGATGTTGAGCATCTTTTCATGTGCTTCGTGGCCGTCTGTATGTCTTCTTTGGAGAAATGTCTATTTAGGTCTTCTGCCCATTTTTGGATTGGGGTGTTTGTTTCTTTGATATTGAGCTGAATGAGCTGTTTATATATTTTGGAGATTAATCCTTTGTCCGTTGATTCATTTGCAAATATTTTCTCCCATTCTGAGGGTTGTCTTTTCGTCTTGTTTATGGTTTCCTTTGCTGTGCAAAAGCTTTGAAGTTTCATTAGGTCCCACTTGTTTATTTTTGTTTTTATTTCCATTACTCTAGGAGGTGGATCAAAAAAGATCTTGCTGTGATTTATGTCAAAGAGTGTTCTTCCTATGTTTTCCTCTAAGAGTTTTATAGTGTCCAGTCTTATATTTAGGTCTCTAATCCATTTTGAGTTTATTTTTGTGTATGGTGTTAGGGAGTATTCTAATTTCATTCTTTTACATGTAGCTGTCCAGTTTTCCCAGCACCACTTATTGAAGAGACTGTCTTTTCTCCATTGTATATCTTTGCCTCCTTTGTCATAGATTAGTTGACCATAGGTGCGTGGGTCAATCTCTGGGCTTTCTATCTTGTTCCATTGATCTATGTTTCTGTTTTTGTGCCAGTACCATATTGTCTTGATTACTGTAGCTTTGTAGTAGAGTCTGAAGTCAGGGAGTCTGATTCCTCCAGCTCCATTTTTTTGCCTCAAGACTGCTTTGGCTATTCGGGGTCTTTTGTGTCTCCATACAAATTTTAAGATGATTTGTTCTAGCTCCGTAAAAAATGCCATTGGAAATTTGATAGGGATTGCATTGAATCTGTAGATTGCTTTGGGTAGTATACTCATTTTCACAATGTTGATTCTTCCAATCCAAGAACATGGTATATCTCTCCATCTGTTGGTATCATCTTTAATTTCTTTCATCAGTGTCTTATAATTTTCTGCATACAGGTCTTTTGTCTCCCTAGGTAGGTTTATTCCTAGGTATTTTATTCTTTTTGTTGCAATGGTAAATGGGAGTGTTTCCATAATTTCTCTTTCAGATTTTTCATCATTAGTGTATAGGAATGCAAGAGATTTCTGTGCATTAATTTTGTATCCTGCAACTTTACCATATTCATTAATTAGCTCTAGCAGTTTTCTGGTGGCAGTTTTAGGATTCTCTATGTATAGTATCATGTCATCCACAAACAGTGACAGTTTTACTTCTTCTTTTCCAATTTGTATTCCTTTTATTTCTTTTTCTTCTCTGATTGCCGTGGCTAGGACTTCCAAAACTATGTTGAATAATAGTGGTGAGAGTGGACATCCTTGTCTCGTTCCTGATCTTAGAGGAAATGCTTTTAGTTTTTCACCATTGAGAATGATGTTTGCTGTGGGTTTGTCATATATGGCCTTTATTATGTTGAGGTAGGTTCCCTCTATGCCCACTTTCTGGAGAGTTTTTATCAGAAATGGGTGTTGAATTTTGTCAAAAGCTGTTTCTGCATCTATTGAGATGATCATATGGTTTTTATTCTTCAATTTGTTAATATGGTGTATCACATTGATTGATTTGCGTATATTGAAGAATCCTTGCATCCCTGGGATAAATCCCACTTGATCGTGGTGTATGATCCTTTTAATGTGTTGTTGGATTCTGTTTGCTAGTATTTTGTTGAGGATTTTTGCATCTATATTCATCAGTGATATTGGTCTGTAATTTTCTTTTTTTGTAGTGTCTTTGTCTGGTTTTGGTATCAGGGTGATGGTGGCCTCATAGAATGAGTTTGGGAGTGTTCCTTCCTCTGCAATTTTTTGGAAGAGTTTGAGAAGGATGGGTGTTAGCTCTTCTCTAAATGTTTGATAGAATTCACCTGTGAAGCCATCTGGTCCTGGACTTCTGTTTGTTGGAAGATTTTTAATCACAGTTTCAATTTCATTACTTGTGATTGGTCTGTTCATATTTTCTGTTTCTTCCTGGTTCAGTCTTGGAAGGTTATACCTTTCTAAGAATTTGTCCATTTCTTCCAGGTTGTCCATTTTATTGGCATAAAGTTGCTTGTAGTAGTCTCTTAGGATGCTTTGTATTTCTGCGGTGTCTGTTGTAACTTCTCCTTTTTCATTTCTGATTTTATTGATTTGAGTCCTCTCCCTCTTTTTCTTGATGAGTCTGGCTAATGGCTTATCAATTTTGTTTATCTTCTCAAAGAACCAACTTTTAGTTTTATTGATTTTTGCTATTGTTTTCTTTGTTTCTATTTCATTTATTTCTGCTCTGATCTTTATGATTTCTTTCCTTCTGCTAACTTTGGGTTTTGTTTGTTCTTCTTTCTCTAGTTTCTTTAGGTGTAAGGTTAGATTGTTTACTTGAGATTTTTCTTGTTTCTTTAGGTAGGCTTGTATAGCTATAAACTTCCCTCTTAGAACCGCTTTTGCTGCATCCCATAGGTTTTGGGTCGTCGTGTTTTCATTGTCATTTGTCTCTAGGTATTTTTTTATTTCCTCTTTGATTTCTTCAGTGATCTCTTGGTTATTTAGTAACGTATTGTTTAGCCTCCATGTGTTTGTCCTTTTTACGTTTTTTTCCCTGTAATTCATTTCTAATCTCATAGCGTTGTGGTCAGAAAAGATGCTTGATATGATTTCAATTTTCTTAAATTTACTGAGGCTTGATTTGTGACCCAAGATGTGATCTATCCTGGAGAATGTTCCGTGCGCACTTGAGAAGAACGTGTAATCTGCTGTTTTTGGATGGAATGTCCTATATATATCAATTAAATCTATCTGGCCTATTGTGTCATTTAAAGCTTCTGTTTCCTTATTTATTTTCATTTTGGATGATCTGTCCATTGGTGTAAGAGAGGTGTTAAAGTCCCCCACTATGATTGTGTTACTGTCAATTTCCTCTTTTATAGCTGTTAGCAGTTGCCTTATGTATTGAGGTGCTCCTATGTTGGGTGCATATATATTTATAATTGTTATATCTTCTTCTTGGATTGATCCCTGGATCATTATGTAGTGTGCTTCCTTGTCTGTTGTAACATTCTTTATTTTAAAGTCTATTTTATCTGATATGAGTATAGCTACTCCAGCTTTCTTTTGATTTCCATTTGCATGGAATATCTTTTTCCATCCCCTCACTTTCAGTCTGTATGTGTCCCTAGGTCTAAAGTGGGTCTCTTGTAGACAGCATATATATGGGTCTTGTTTTTGTATCCATTCAGCCAGTCTATGTCTTTTGGTTGGGGCATTTAATCCATTCACGTTTAAGGTAATTATCGATATGTATGTTCCTATGACCATTTTCTTAATTGTTTTGGGTTTGTTTTTGTAGGTCCTTTTCTTCTCTTGTGTTTCCCACTTAGAGAAGTTCCTTTAGCATTTGTTGTAGAGCTGGTTTGGTGGTGCTGAATTCTCTTAGCTTTTGCTTGTCTGTAAAGCTTTTGATTTCTCCATCAAATCTAAATGAGATCCTTGCCGGGTAGAGTAATCTTGGTTGTAGGTTCTTCCCTGTCATCACTTTAAGTATATCATGCCACTCCCTTCTGGCTTGTAGAGTTTCTGCTGAGAAATCAGCTGTTAACCTTATGGGAGTTCCCTTGTATGTTATTTGTCGTTTTTCCCTTGCTGCTTTCAATAATTTTTCTTTGTCTTTAATTTTTGCCACTTTGATTACTATGTGTCTCGGCGTGTTTCTCCTTGGGTTTATTCTGTATGGGACTCTATGCGCTTCCTGGACTTGGGTGGCTAGTTCCTTTCCCATGTTAGGGAAGTTTTCGACTATAATCTCTTCAAATATTTTCTCTGGTCCTTTCTCTCTCTCTTCTCCTTCTGGGACCCCTATAATGCGGATGTTGTTGCATTTAATGTTGTCCCAGAGGTCTCTTAGGCTGTCTTTGTTTCTTTTCATTCTTTTTTCTTTAGTCTGTTCCGCAGCAGTGAATTCCATCATTCTGTCTTCCAGGTCACTTATCCGTTCTTCTGCCTCAGTTATTCTGCTATTGATTCCTTCTAGTGTAGTTTTCATTTCAGTTATTGTATTGTTCATCTCTGTTTGTTTGTTCTTTAATTCTTCTAGGTCTTTGTTAATCATTTCTTGCATCTTCTCAATCTTTGCCTCCATTCTTATTCCGAGGCCCTGGATCATCTTCACTATCATTATTCTGAATTCTTTTTCTGGAAGGTTGCCTATCTCCACTTCATTTAGTTGTTTTTCTGGGGTTTTTTCTTGTTCCTTCATCTGGTACATAGCCCTCTGCCTTTTCATCTTCTCTATCTTTCTGTAACTGTGGTTTTTGGTCCACCCGCTGCAGGATTATAGTTTTCTCTAATTATTCTTAATTGCTCTATTCCCCACCCAAAACATTCTCCCAAAATCAATAACTTAGCACCATATTATTTTTCAACTTTGATTCCCTTCATTCTCTCAAATATGTGGAAACAATCCATTAGAAAACCCTTTTGATTCTACCTCCATGATATATCTTAAATCTCTCCCCTTCTCCAATCCCTACTGCAGTATCATAGTCAAACCACCATCATACTCTGCCTATACTCCTACCACAGCCTCCTAAGTACTTGATTTCCCCACTTCCATTCTATCCCTTTCCAATCCATCTTTTATAACAACAGCAAGTGTTGCTGCCCTATTTAAAGCCCTTCACTGATTTCTCTACCATCCTTAAGAATGAGTCCAGATTTCTTAGAATGGCTTAACAAGACTGTGTGTACTGACCCCCAGATAACTCTGCAAATCTTCTCGTGCCACTCTCCTGCTTAATTATTATAGTCATACTTTTTTTTTCATTTTCTCAAGTTTACTGAGTTTTCCCCCTTTTTTAGGGCCTAGGCATTAAAGGTTACTCTTCCTGAAATGCTCTTCACTAATTCTTCATATGGCTTTTCTTTTCATTATTTAGGTTCAGACATGACCTCTCCAGAGGTGCCATTCCCTGACCATCTTATCTAAAAAAGATGTCTTTCCTATTATTCTCAGACTCTTGTTTTCTTATCTGGTTGGTTTGCTTTGTTGTTGCCTGACTCCCTCTCTAAACAGAAAGCTCAAGGCAGGATCTCTTTTACTTACTACAGTATTTCTCAGAGCTTGGTATAGGTCATCTCAATAGAAGCCTTAACAAATGTTTATTGAATGAATAAAAGGAAGATAATTGTTTATAATGTGATTTAGCTTTTCCTTCCCATTACTCTTTAGCATCTTCATATACTTAATGCTTGAATATTAGAACTGGAAAGGATTTTTAGAAATCAACTAGTCTAATGTCCTTGTTTTTCAGAGAAGTCAACCAAAGCAAAGAGAAGTCAAGATTACCCAGCTGGTTTTTGGCAGAGAGTTTGGAATCTAGTTTCTCTGACTCTATTTTCACAATAAATCTCTCCTTGGATTGAACAGCTGTGGCCCTGTCTAGGCTTGGTGGTTATATTTTTTCATAGTGGAGGGAGTTCAGAATTATTAACTCATTATTCAGGATTATCTGAAAATGAGTTCTTCCCCCCAAGTAAAATTTCTCAAAACTGAATTACCCAAACTCTGCCTTTTTTGTTGTTATAATGATACGCTCAATGATACACATCATACGTGTAAAATTAACATACGATATTGTATTAGTTTCAGGTGTGCAGCATAGTGATTCAGTATTTTTATACATTATAAAGTGATCACAGCAGTAAGACCAGTTCCCATCCATCACCATACAAAGTTGTTGTAATATTATTGACTCTATTCCCTATATATGCATTACATCCCTGTGACTTATTTATTTTATAGCTGGAAGTTTGTACCTATAAGCATTTTGGAAGTAAATCTTGCTAAAGAATGGTGCATTGTCCAAGATTCACATAATAAGGATCCCAAACATAATCTTTACTTACTGACTGGTTTGTTCTTATCAACATTGATTATTGTACTGTCTGAAATACAGTCTTGCCCTCAAGAGCACATTGAAGGGATTTTTCCCAAGCCTTAACATGCTGGCCTTTTTAGAAAGTAAGACATCTGAGGGTAGTTACCAGTTTCTGGATGTGGCCTTTGTGACTGTTTTCCTTGATGCCAAGAGGCTTGTTTCATTTCCAGCTTCCTGTCTTTGTTTCTGGCTGTAATTGCCAAAAAGCTCACACCAGGGTGAATGGGTTGTTACTGTAATGTAATAGTCCTTGAACTTCTCCCAGCCCTATCTTAGGAAGGTCTTTAACACTTTTGAAAAGATATCAGTTGTCTGTCCCAGCCAGAACACGAATCAAAAAAGTTACAAATATTGAGAACCAGACTGAATACTTAGCTTCTCTTCTGCCCAAATTCCAGAAAATTATATTACATTTGTTGATGAGATTTTCTTGAAGAATTAAAATGGAAGGGTATACTTTATTCTTTTAGCTATTTTTCTTGTTTAGTTATATAAATACAAGTGAGTGAAAATGTGATGACTTTTCAATTATTTTGAATGATGGAAAGATCATTTGCTGGATTTACATATAGTCAGAAGGTACCAAGAAAAGACAGAAGTTTGGAACATATCTTGAATATTTCAGATACTCTACTAAGTATATTAGATAAATTAACTCATTTCTTCATTTGATTTAGGGTCACCTAGATCAGGATGATCTTGGTGAGAATTGACTTCATTGGCCTTGTGAAGGTGGAAGCCACATTGCAGGGGGCTGAGGAATGAGTACAAGGCATGGAAATAGATATTGCATGTGTGGGCAGCTTGTTCAAGAACTTGCATTGTGTAAGGGAATATGGAGATAGAACGATAGGCAAAGTGGAGCAGAGATTTGTATGTTTATAATTATATTTTAGAAAATGTTTAGACTTAGGAGAAAGAGAAGGTTCATCTTTGTATATAGGTTAAAAATGCACATATGACTAGATAAAGTTTAAAAATTAATCATCAGCAGTAACATTTGAAAAGAGACCTATGAAAGTACCTAATAAATAACCCTGCCTTACTGTTCTTTGAAGTACCTACCTCCTTATCTGTACAAATTGTAACGTACACATAATGTTCATTCATCGTGGCATCATCTCAGCCTGTTTAATGCAATGCCTAAAGCATATCATTGTTGTCTGTGTGTAGGTTTACGATCTATATTAATATATTCCACGATTTTGATGTCATTTGCCTTCAAAAGATCATCTATTTTTAAACCATTAATTAGTCTCTAAACAGATGGCACAACAACTAAGAAATCCTTTTTAGAGTCAGACGCTTTGGTATATATTAAGTTAGAACCCCAGACGTTATGCTTCTTTGTTCACACGTTTTATTAACAAAAGTTATTGCATCCAAAATTTAGTTATAATAAAAATTAAAATATCTACTGACAGCAAGAAAAAAAAAGTCTACTGAGAAAAACATTTAAATTACCATCACCTATCTTTTGTTAAATGAAATTTTGGACAGTAAAAGTGGCAGATCTTAGAGAAAGGGATATTCCAACGCCCCAAAACAAAACACTTGAGCACAGAGCTAGACAGCTTGGAGCTAATTTTGGAACTCAGCAGTCAAAGCAAAATTTTTCTAAAGGATATCTGAGAAAAAGCAGACTTAAAGTTTACATTCTTTTGTTTAAGCTCAATGTGTACAAAACTAAACTCATAAAATTTCCGTACCAAGCCATGCCATAATTGTGGAGTAGTGTCTTCCTGTCACCCATGCTATGCAAAGCCATCTTTGATGCCCTCCCTGCCCTTACCCTAACATCTTATAAATTACTAAGCTTTGTCAATATTACCTTTAAAATATCTCTTGAATCTGTACTTTTCTAACTTCTCTGTAACTCTTCTCACTCTGATCCTTTATTATCTACCCTCCAACTAGTCTCATTCCTTCAGTCCTTCCTCTGTCACCCTTGCTAATCTACATCCATCCTATTCCTGGATGTTAATTTTCTTTTAAGACAAACCTAATCATGCATTAAAATACTCCTGGTTTGGAGGGCCCTGGCTCCCTACAGCCTACTGGATAAAATCAAAACTCAGTTCGCCCTTAGGTCCTTTCTTTCTACCCTCTATATATTCCCTTGGTTTGCGTGAAGCTGGACTGCTCTTTTTTCACTAACATAGCTCGGGCTTTCTCACCTTCTTTTTCTTTTCTGTATCAGCCTCTGTCATTCTGATCTTTCCTGTCTTTTAGGTCAAGATTCACTTCTTTCATTAAGCTTTTTCATATGTGGTGGTTTTTTTCCTTTGAATCCCTGTTACATTATACTTATTTCTCCCTTACCACATTCTGCTCTGTGTTATAATTATTTATGTACCTGTCTTCTATTCCCTTGGACTAAGTACATCTTTCTTATATTTCTAACACATAGGAAAGTGCATGACAAATGTTTAATTATTCTTGAGTCTTGAGGTATATTGACTAGTGAAACGTTAGATTGTGATTCCAATCTGTAATGATGGAGCCCTAGGGTCAATTAAAAGGAGACGTGGGTAGAGGGAACAAGAGGAAATTTTGCATAGATTCCAGTGCCTTGGACCTGTTTCTGTATTGGATGTAAGGAAACATTACAGCTGCACTGCTCTTCCTTCCTCTCTAGATCTGGGCATCAAGCAAACTTGCTGGATTGCCAATGTATTATCTATATGCAGATCCCAACACATGGGATTTGGGGTACCACAGACACATCTATTTGGTTTAGTTTGAGCTGAGTTTATTCACCCTGTGTAAGGCCTTACAATATTCAAAGGAGATATGGATTAATGAGGAGATTTGGCTTGAATAGCTGTCTGCTTCCAAATGCTGGTTAGCAGAAAAACGCAATGATATTTTATATTTCTCAGGGACACGTGGGTCCATGGAGATAAAAATGTTAATTTCAGCAGATGTGTCAATTTTACTCAGGGAGAAGGTGTCAGAACACTGTACCAGCACCAAAAATAACTTCTTGAAGGCATTGTGTGCCTGAATTTAGAAAGGTTAAAAAAAAAACGAAAAACATTTTTACATACTTTTCAAATGGTAGTAAAATATGGTATGTGTTACACAAGGACTTTTTCAGTGTGCTCATTTATTATTAGGATAGTTTCTTGCATAACCTAAATGATAAACATCTCTGACAAGTTTTCATAAATTCCCAGGGATTTTTCATCTGCCTCTTTCCTCTCATGTTATTTACTGATATGGGAAGGCTTGTTTAAGAGCATTTTGTTACCCACATGCATCTTAATCCAGTTTTGAAGAGAATTTGGTTTTGGCTGCTATTCAATTCCAAGAGAACATATTAAGTAGGGTGGGTGACTGAGTAGCTGGTTGGCAGCTGGGTTTTAGAATAGCTTGGTTCTTAATCTGGTTTGCTTCAATTACACATTACTCCAATTTCCTTCTTACATTCAAACAAAAACAAGATTTTGCTAAACACTGTGAAAGTAAGGGAGAAATTACTAAAATATGAAATAGGGTGAATTTGTGGATATGGAATCCTTTTAGACTGTTGAAAACAGACGATGCCTTTTTATTATTACACAAAGATGGCAAAAATAGCACCACTGTGATACTACTACATGTATTAGGTTTTACTGAGACTGAAATCACTCTCCCTGAAAAGTAACAAATACAATGAAAACTTAACATGACATAGTTCATTCCTAAGGTGACTCCAATAACTAGCATGAGGTCCACTGTAGATCTGAAAACGTGGGTTTCCAAAAATATTGACGAAGTTTGTGCCTGCCTTGGGTTATCAGCTAACCTGACAACTGATTTCTAACTTTCATCCTTACACATTGTATAACATCCGTAATGATTTTTTTTTTTTTTTTGGTCAGGTTCTTGAAGCATCTTATAAAGAATGTTATATAGATGCAGACTATTACAGATATCTTAGAAAATCAGAGAGCATCTTTCAGAGAAGGTATGTATGTCAAGTCTTTTGGTGCAAAGAAACCAAATCCTTAAGCAGAATAGGAATTTATGTTTCACATAACTGTAAAGTCCAGAGGTACATAGAGCTGACTTTAGTTGTGGCTGAATTCTCAGCAGGGCTGTCTCTGCCTTCTGACTCTGTTTCTCTCTGTGCTGGCCTCATTCTCTCCACCTTGTGGTAGAGTTGGCTGCTACTTCCTGGTCTATGTCATCCTTAGAGGCTTGAGATGCCAGAAAGAGAGAGCATTCTCTGAAAAACTCCCAAGGAGGACTCTGATTTGGCCCAGTCTGAGTCTTGTGCTGCTCCTTCTTCGAACAATCACTGTGTGTGTACGTTGGAGAAAGGAGGCAGGAATGGAGAAGACAGAGTGCGGATGGAGAACTCCGGGCAAAGCTGGATCTCATCTTCACTCCTCACCAGGACTACACAGACCAAGAAGAATAACTGCGGAAGAGGGAGGGCTGGTCCCCCAAAGGAAGGAACAACAAGCAGATAAAGCCCTTCAGTGTGCTTATTCAAACCTTTTATAAATAAGCACATTCAGAACCTTCAGGGAGGCTAATTTCATTTATTGTCTGAATTCTTTATATAGAAGAAATATGCATTTAGTTTTCCTGTTTTAAAATGTTTCTTCTTTTTCTTTTTTTTAAAATTTATTTATTTTATTTATTTAGTTTTGGCTATGTTGGGTCTCCGTTGCTGTGTGCAGGCCCCCTCTAGCTGTGGCGAGCAGGAGCCACTCCCCGCTGCAGTGTGCGGGCCTCTCAGTGCAGTGGCCTCTCCCGTTGCAGAGCACAGGCTGCAGGCACACAGGCCTCAGCAGCTGTGGCTCGCGGGCTCCAGAGCGCAGGCTCAGCAGTTGTGGTGCACGGGCCCAGCTGCTCCGCGGCATGCAGGATCCTCCCGGACCAGGGCTTGAACCCATGTCCCCCGCATTGGCAGGCAGACTCCCAACCACTGCGCCACCGGGGAAGCCCTAAAAATGTTTTTCTTTATATGTAAATTTTCTGTTTAAAAAATAACTTGCAGATTCTGAATTAGTGAAGTCTACCTTAGTGAACTCAATTAGTTGTACAACTTGGTAACTGATAGTAATAATGGCTAACATTTATTGAGCACTTAATTCTAGAAAGTATTCTGAGGGTTATATGTGTAATATCTCATTTAATCTTCAAAACAACCCTAATATGGTAGGTACTATTACTACTGCTATTTTACAAGTGAGGACATTGGGGCACTGAGAAATTAAATATCCTATCCAAGGCCACACACAGTAAGTGATGCACCCAAGATTCCAACCAGGTAGCCTCTAGAGCCCATGCTTTTCTTAACAGATGTGCCATATTGCTGCCAAAGTCCATGTTACACCTCTGTTGTCTACTATTTGTGTTGTTCTTTGCGTATTTTTGCTTTCATTATCTTCGTACCACATGCACAATAAAACCCCAGCTCTCTGCCATGGCCTGCAAAGCTATGCATGACCTGGCCCCTGCCCGTCTCTGTAGCATCATCTACCACTATCCCCCCATGCTCACTCCTGGCTATTCCTCACATGTGAACCCCCAGTTCATTCTAACCTCAGGAACTTAACAAATTCTGTTCACCCTGCCTGGACTGCCCTTTCCCCAGATCACTGTCTAGCTTGCTTTCTTTATACTCAAGTCTCTGTCTGATGTTACCTCCTCCCTGATCACTCTATAACACCTGTCCTCTTTTACTTTTCTTCAGGGTGCGTATTACTCTTGAAATTATCTACTTATTTGTTCTTACTTTTGTCAATCCTCCTCTCCACTAGAACGCAAGCCCCATGAGGGCAAGGATTTTGTCTGTCTTGTTCATGACATGTTCCTGGTGTCTAGAGCAATGCCAGGCACACATAGTAGGTGCTCTGTATCTACTGACTGAATGAATGTAGTTTCTCCCAAGAGTCTACGGGGTAGCAAGGCAGAAAATACTACATCTTTTTTATAGTTGAGATGGTCTCAGAAAGATGAAATAAATATCTCAAGAGTATTGGCTAATGAGTGGATGGGACTAAAGTAAGACTAAAATTCCTCCCTCTTCACTCTCATGTCTGGACATTTTTTTACTGTGCCCCCATGGTCTGCCTGATGTCATCTGTTTTTCTCTTCTTTGCCTCCAGATTGGTTATAAAACATTTTTGAAATTACTGTCTGTATAGTCATCACAGTAACCAAACCACAGCTAAGATGGACTATAGTTTGAGAACCCTTAAGTTAGTGACACTAACATTTGTTATTTTTTGACATGATTTTTCTACGGCTAAAACTTTGAAATATTTGTAAGTCTATGTCCTTTTCTCCCTCTCCCATTTCATATGTGGTTAGAATATTTAGCTAAACCCAAATGTTTGCTTATCTTGAAAGAATTAATTTATTTCATTTATTCAATATGGATTTGTTTTATTTATTTTTAAAAATTTTTAATTTTTGGCTGCATTGGGTCTTCATTGCTGCACGTGGGCCTTCTCCAGTTGCGGCGAGCAGGATCTACTCTTTCGTTGCGGTGCGCGGGCTTCTCATTGCCTCATTGCGGTGGCTTCTCTTGTTGCGGAGCACGGGCTCTAGGCGCGAGGGCTTCAGTAGTTGTGGCCCGTGGGCTCTAGAGCGCAGGCTCTGTAGTTGTGCGCACGGGCTTAGTAGCTCTGCGGCATGTGGGATCTTCCCGGACCATGGATCGAACCCATGTCCCCTGCATTGGCAGGCGGATTCTTAACCACCGCGCCACTAGGGAAGCCTCTCAATATGGATTTGAATTCCACCCTTGTATTCACTGGTGTATGTCACTTCATTTCTCTGGGTCTCAGTTTCCTCACTTAGTAAATGAGGATAATAATAGTACCTACCTCATAAGGCTGTTCTGATGATTAAATGAGATTATGTTAAGTGCCTGACACGTAGCAATGGCTCAATAAATAGCAGTTATGAGCTGTATCGCTATGTTCTATGCACTCCTTGATGTGAGAATACAACAATGAACAAGCCAGATTTGAGCCCTTCTCCCTTAGAACTTTCAGTCTTACAGGGAAGATAGTTAAACAAATCAACACAACATATGTCAAGTACTCTAAGGGGGTGGGGGGGAGAGTGTCATCCTTGGAGTTATCCTTGACACCTTCCTCTCATACCCCACATCCAATCCATCAGCAAATCGTGTCAGCTCTACCTGCACAAAACAACCAGAATTAGACTACATGTCACCACCTCTACTGCTGGCACTCAGGCCTTGATCAGCTCTCACCTGGATTATTATAATAGCCTCCTACTTGGTCTCCTGCTTCCACCCTTGTCCCCTACAGTTTATTCCCCACAGAGCACTCAGGGTTATCCTGGTAAAACCTAAGTCAGATCAGGTCATTTGTTGTAGGCAGAATAATACCCTCCCCAAACATGTCCATTTTCTAATCCCTGGAACCTATGAATATACCACCTCATATGACCAAGGGACTTTGCAGATGTGATTAAGGACCTTGAGATGCAGAGATTATTCTGGATTATTCAAGTGGTCCCCACCTAATCACATGACTGCTTAAAGGTAGATAACCTTTCCTGGCTGTGGTCAGAGGGAGACATGGCTATAGAAGTATGGACACAGAACTGTACATTACTGGCTTTGAAGACAGAGGAAGAGGGCTGATACAGAGGGCTGACTATACTCTTATTTTCAGAAATTTTTACTATGTACCTAGTTAAAAATGAGCTAGATGGTTCAAAATGAAATAGCACAAGGAGTTTTTGCTTATGTGTATGGGCCTCTTCAAACTGCAAGTTGTGACTCATTAGTGGGTCATAGACCAATTTAGTAGGTCAAAAAAGCTTTTTAAAAATAATAACAGAGGGAGCTCCCTGATGGTCCAGCAGTTAGGACTCTGTACTCTCACTGCCAAGGGCCTGGATTCAATCCCTGGTTGGGGAACTAAGATCCTGCAAGCTGCATGGCGCGGCCAAAAAATAATGATAATAATAACAACAGAAAAGAAAATAGAGCATAGCATTTGGAAAGGGTAATACTGTGTCATGCCATGTCTGTTTCAATCACATGTATGTCTACATTTCACTCACTCATTGGTAATGAGGTTAAATGTATTTCTGACCATGGATCCTGGTTTCACAAGTTTGAGAAACACTGCTTCAGGAGACCTGTCTGAATTCTTGTTCTGCAAGCTGGCTGTGTCACCCTGGGTGAGTCCTTTATAGAATCCTGAAGGTTCTTATGGCTCTGTAAGATCATGACTCCTGATATAGGAGGTCCTCCCTGTTTGGTTGTGTGGCCAAATGTCTTGCTGTGACCTATAGTGAGCTAAAAGGCAAAACCCAACCACTCCTTGAGGGACGGCCCCAAGGAAGCAGTTGGCAAAGCACAAGCCAGAGCAGAGCAGCTGCGGGAGGCTGATTTCAGATCCCAAAGTACCTTGTGTTTCCAAGTTAGGGAGTGGGAGGAAGGATGGGGAAGTGTGAACTGCTTATCTCCATAGTGCCACCCACCTCAGCTGCCTTCGAGTCATGTCAACAAGCTGCCGACAGCTCTGTGGCAGTGCCCTTGCCCACCCAGGCCCCTTTCAGAGGCCAATTATGGAATCAGCTGAGGAGAACAGTGAGAGCTGGTATGTCCATCAGAAGACTGGTGGTCTCTGCATGCCTGATGGTCATCTCTGTGAAACTTCTTTGCCAGAAGTTGCCTGGCAGGTCAGCTGTTCCATGGGTGGAGGGGAGGGTTGACTCTGGCTAATTATATGTATGTAGCAACGTAACCAATGCCAGCGGTGATACACACCCCTTTTGTCAGTGGCAGCACGCCACTGGCACTAGCCTGCCTATTAGTTTTGCTCTAACAAGTGTTCTAATTCTCTGAGAGAGGTAAGAAAGCTGGAGTCAGAACTGCGAGGAACTGGAGTCGTGGTGGCTGGGATGAGAGGAGTTGGACAATTTCTGTTCTTTGAATGTAGCTATGTTGTGACCAGTCACGTTGAAATCACAGTACACTGAACAGCATTACACTTGAGGCACTGAGGCCCCAGGTGGGGATGGGGCGGTTAACCCCTTGTACTCCTGGACTCTACCACTTCTCTAACAGTTTATGCCTTGTACTCGATATTTTACTAACTTGAAATGTCATCCTTCCCCTTGCATTCCCAGAGCACACACATCTGGTGTTTGAATGTGTAGCTTTGGATTTATAGGATTTGGGCAAGCATTTGTGTTGGTGCAAAAGGCTATGAGTAATGTCAACATTACATTTTAAAAGAGAATACTTCCCTCGTAATGTAGATCTATACCTTGATATAGCACAGTGTGTTCAAAGGAACTAATAAATAGGTAAAATTTGTCAGCTCCTCCCCCCTCTTTTTCTTTTTTTAAGCAACAACAACAACAAGCCGCCTTGTCATTAGGAGAGATTAAGGAATGAGGTGGGCAGCTTCTTAGCTTTTCTAGTGAGGGACATATTTGGCTCTATTCCTACAGTTGATAAAAATTGAAAAAAAAAGTTTTAAATTTCAGCCATGAAAATCAATAGCTTGGTTTTACCTAACAATACCAACTTTAGCACATGAAGGAAGACGAGGAGGAAGAAGACAAATTTATTTCTATTGCCTTCTACTTCCCTAGCACCTCTGCCAAGAGGCAGTTAAAGGCAAAAGACAGATATTAGGAAGAAAAGCAGTAAATGTTCTGCTGAAGGTCATGGGTGGCCCTTGGTAGGTAAGGAAGGAAGCAGTGAAGCCCAAGACATGAGTGCCCCTAGCATCAACAACAGCAGGAAGGAGACCTACCCTTCATTGCATACCCCTTTGTACATGTGCAAATGTTCAAAGTATTTAAATCATAAACAACAGCAACAAAACTGAAGTCCCCTAGTAAAGCTTCATTTTCATATTTGGAAATACCAAACTTTCTTTAAAATAACAAAAGTAAAGAAAACAGGGTATGTGTTTTGAGGCCCACTAAAAGGAAGTACCAAAGTGTCCTTGTGATAATACCACATCCTCATGTGTAAGCACTTTCAAAGCCATGAATTCAGCACTAAAGAGAGGGTTCAGTGGAAGTGCACATTAGTTGCCTAACAGGTGATAGGAACAGAAATTAAGCTTGTATAAATTTCTCTTGGAAAATGTTTGTCTTTCCTGAGTTAGTGGTATGAATTCTTTTCTCAGTTAATTGGAACAACATAACAGTGTATTTTATTTTTAACCTTGTCCAAAAAAAAAAAAAAAAAAAAGAGCCTGGGTTCTTAGCATAACTTTTTATTCTCTTCCCCATAGTTTTCATTTTTTTAGAAAAACTTTCATTTTAACTGCCTTATTATTTAATATTTTCTTAATTTATGAGACATGCAGGATACAAGTGATTAAAATAGAGCAAATAGGTAAAATTTTAAACACTTTAGGGTCCACTTTTCTTGGAATAATAGGTCTGAAGACTTTTTTTCCAATTATAAACGTAATATATATGTTTACAAAGAAAGAAGGTACTACATAAAGGATTAAACCAAAACTAACATTCATTGCTAATATTGGATTTATTTTCTTCTCTCTCTCTCTTTTTTTTTCCCCCCAAGAATGACTTAGATTACATAGTATTCTACTGTATGGATATATTGTAATTTATTTAACCCAGCTATTAGTAAAAATTTAGAATATATCTTTTTTTCTCCAGAAATAACACTGCAGCAAACATGTATATGTACATATCTCCTATCCTTTTCTTAAGATAAATTCAAGGATAAACATATTTAGCACTTTGATACACATTGCCAAAGGGTCCTTCAGAAAAGTTCTATGCTTCTCCAGTGTATGAGAACCTCTATCTACACAGTCTCACCAGTGTTTACTTAATTTTTCCTTCTTATACATGTTTCCTGTTTCCTTTTTGAAGGTACTTTATCTTCTCATGTACCAGAGCTCTCAGAATTGTGTGGTACAGCCAGTCATACTTCTTTAAAGAACAGGTATTTTCTTATGTGTTGTGTGTGGCAGAGGGAAGGCTGCAGGGCTTGGATTTGACTTCCTTCCTGTGCAGTAAGGAAAGCCGATCTCACACAGGTGTGCTAGTCACTTACTGAATATTAAATATTAAATTGCCCCAACTATCTGCCAGGCTCTGTGCCACATGATAGGGATATAGTGGGGAGCAAAACAGAAGTCTCTGCTCTCAGGAGATTTACACTCTAATGGGTTGTTTTCTAGGGCATTCTTTTCCATCTTTACCATCTGAGAGGGGAGGAAAAGGTATATCTTTCTAATTTGCATATATTTGATTTCTGAATTTTGTAGTTTTTTGTCCATTTGTATTACTTCCATTTTTTAAGATATGAGCATTCTTGGTCTTTTCCTTCTTTTTCTTTTTGATTTGTCAGGGTTAGTCACATTGATCCTTTGCCATTGTGGCAGACACCAGTGCCCCTCTGTCCTTGCTGACCAGGCCCTGACTGTGTTCAGATGCTGGATGACCAGCACCAGTGGAGCTGGCCTTAGTTCCTGGGCTTTTAGGAGAAATAGGAAGCAGTGTGCTGAGCCTGGGCTCTGGCATGGAATCCCCATGAGGTCTGATAAGTGCACAGATTACTCTTTGCTGCGCCTCCATTTCTTCACCTATAAAGTAAAGGGACTGGACAAAACAATGTTTTTAGTTTCCTCTTCTGTCTATGACTTGAGACCAAGATTGGGGTGGCTGCTTCTCACTGGCCAAGCCTAGGTCACAATCCCTCCTCCTCTGTGTGAGGAGGGCTGGGAAAGAGAATGACAGCCGTTCCGGCTTTGACGGTGGCAGGTTGACTCTGCTGAGTAAAGTGGAGGATTCCCCGGACACCCAAGGCATTCAAAGACAGAGTGACTCTATTAGTTTGCTAGGGCTGCCATAACAAAATACCACAGGCTGGGTGGCTTAAACCACAGAAATTTATTTTCTCACAGTTCTGGAGGCTGGAAGTCCAAAATCAATTTGTTGGCAGGTATCTCCCGAGGCCCCTCTCCTTGCCTTGCAGGCAGCTGCCTTCTCTCTGTGTCCTCACTTGGCCTTTTCTCTGTGTGCCTGCATCCCTAGGATCCCTTCCTCTTCTTATAAGGATATCACTCATACTATTAAACGAGGGCCCCACCATTATGACCTCACATAACCTTAATACCTCCCTAAAGACCCCATCTCCAAATACAATCACATTCTGAGGTACTGGGCACAGGGCTTTAACATATAAATTTGAGGGGAACACAGTTCAACCTATAACAAGCAAGGAGCCCAGTTAGGATGCTATTTAGAATAATTCTGGCAAGGGATATTGAAGGCCTTGAACCAAGGCAGTGGCAATGAGGATTGGAAGATGGGCACAAATTCAAGAGCTATTACACAAGAAAAAGTTAACAGGATCTGAGGATCAATTAAATGTGGTGGTTATGAGAGAGGACTTCCAGGAAAGCACTCAGAGAGAGACCATAGCCAGATCAAGAAGTTACATTCTTGATTCTTAATGCTTAGAAACTTTGGTGTTTTGGATCTGTGGGGTTCGTAGTTGGGCAAAGAGTAAGTCTTCTTACTATGTAATAAAGGCAGGAAGGTGGGAAGGGGGCAGAAGGAAGGAAGAAGAGCAGCAGAGGGTACAGACTGTACTGAAGTATAGACCCAACAGGACCTATGCCAGTTACAAAATGTACATTAGGTAGCATGTACTGAGTTTCAATTATGAAGGCTGTGCATCAGAATCATCTGTGGGACTTATGCCCTGGACCACCTCTGGAAAATCTGATTTAGTAAGTAGGGCCCACAAGTCTACATTAAAACAAACAAACACAGAACAACTCTAAAGGGGATTCTGTTATACAGCCAGGATGAAAAACTCCCAATGAATCAGGCATTGTTAGGCACTTTTATGTATATCTTATTTAGTTCTCACCATCACCCTAACATATAAGTATTGTTATCTGAGCTCATAATCTGGTGGGGAAGTATATACACGTGTGCAAGTAATCATGGGGATGCGAATAAGAAAAAGATCATTTGGGGAGACAAATACATCTATTTACTCAACATTTATCAGACACTTAGTAAGTGCCAGGCACTAGGCTAGGTTCTAGAGCTAAAAAGATGAAAAGAACATAATGTCACCACCCAGCAGCTCCAGGTCTGAAGAGAACATGAGTATAAAAATCTCAAATTATAAAGCTGAATTGAACTCTGTTCTAATGGAGTTATGTGCTGACACAAAGGAGAAGTCACGTCATGTGGGAAGCACCTGAGGAGATTCCATTTAAGCCAACTTGCAAATAATGAATTGGAGCTCACCAGGCACACAGAGGAAGGAGGCCCACTCAGGCAGAGGAAACATCATGTACCATGGTGGGGCTGAGAAAAAAGCACACCAAAGCCACTGAAAGAATCCCTTCGTGGATGGCTGAACCTGTCTGGAGTAGAGAGATTGGCAGCAAAGGTAGGAAAGGTTGGCAGGTTGATGGGGCCTTATTTATGAAATTAAGGAATTTGGAGTTTATCCTACAGATCTGTGGTTTTCAAATTCTATTCAGTAGAGCTGTGAGATCTCTTTGGAGTCCACTGGTGGGTCATCTGGGAATGCGGAGTGGGCCCAGGTGGGCAGGGGTCTGGGTCTCCCACCCCTAATTCAACCACACCAACTCTGCTTTTACCCATTTAATAGTGGGTACTGGTGAAAGACTTTTTCTTTTAAACAAAGGGTCCCATGATTAAGGAAAGCTTAAAAACCATAGCTTTAGGTGATGATAAACTATTGAAGAATTTTAAGCATGAGAGCGCTATGAGTTTCCAAGGTGAAAAGAGTTGCCAAGAGTGTCAAGTGCTGAAGACATGTTAGGAAAAATAAGTACTGGAAAGTGTCCTTTGGCTTGGCAATCGGAAAGTGACCTTACTGAAAACAGTTGATGGGGGTGGGTAGGGAGTAGAGAACAGAATGCAGTGGATAGTGGAATGAACAGGAGGAGAAAATGTGGCGACCATGCTCTTAAGAATCTTAGGAAGCAATGGAGGGAGATTTGGCAATAGCCAAAGGGGGGGTTTACTCAACTCACCTGTCCGCCTTCTTTGCTAACTGATCTCCTATCCACATGGTCACAGAGGGAGGCTTCTGAAGCTATGTTTGTGTGTGGCTGTCCCCTTGATGTGGTCAATTGGCCCTTGATGGGGTACATCATCCAAGCTGGGCTGATACTTCCCCCAAGAAATTTAGAATTTGGGTCAAGAGAGAAAACCCTTTCTTGCCGGTTGGTTGGTTAATCTCGGGAGCTGGGCCTGGACAGTCAGGTGAAGTAAGCTTCAGGTGTGCAGAAGAACAAAGCAGATGTTTGGAAAGGACAGAGGGGAGGGAGTATCCAGACTTTACAGGGCCTGGTTCCAACTACTTCTCAAGGTCCATGGAAAGCGTATCATCCCCACTCCAGGTGAAATCATCCTATTTTACCATGAACTCTTTATTTTTGCCTTACTCAAATAGTTTCTCTTACAACAAAAATGATCCTTACTGATACAGAGGATATATGCTTCTATTTCTTTCTCTTTTCTTCAAAGAGAAAAGAAAGGTCAGTGGAGAGAAAGGGTGAGGATACCGAGAAAGAACGTTTCTCAGAGGAGAATGGAAGGGGTGAGGTCTGGAGCACAAGGAAGAGATACACTTTCCTCTGAGATAGGTGGGTAAGAAGTAAGGAAGATGGGAATATAGATGAGTATGCGGGGCAGGGCTAGGAAGAGTATTCCTACCTAATGACTCCTGTCTTCTTTGTGAAGAGGCAAAATTATCTACAGATCATGGAGGCGTGGGCCACAGCTTGGCTGGCAAAGTTTGGCAATAGCCATTGTGTCAGTGCGCCAGGGATGTGGCAACAGATAAATAGTACAAAGACAGTTGAAACGCCTGAGTATGTAGTGTCCAAGTCTTGAACTACTGAATGCAGTGATACAGTCTCAGCCGTAAAAGCCTTCAACTCTTGCCTATCCAGCCCCCTTTAACATACAAATTGGATCACATCACACTCCTCTGCTTAAACACTTCCAATGGCTCCCATTGCTTTAAGATATAAATTGTCTCCAGTATTGCTCAACAACTAGCGGGGGAGGCATCATGAAGGAAATCTTTGGATTGATCCAGTGCTGGGTGTGTGAAATAGCCAGGGAATGACCTAGGGAGAGGTAGGGGACATGGTAAAAAAAAAAAAAAAAAAAAAGCTGTTGAAGTGGTGGAGGAAGACCAGACAGGTGGATACCAACAGCCTGAAAGAGAGAGTCCTGGGGTCGGGACTTGGGGTGTGAAGTGAATGTGTGTGAGTGAGGCAGCAGGGAACATTGAAGGTTGGGCTTGTGCATGGAATGTCCTGGGTGAGACAAAGTTTAACATGGGAACATGTAAGGACTTTCTGGAGTGACATATTCTGAGCCAAAGAGATAAACTTTCTTCTCTCTGTGTGAATGACATCACCTCCTACCAGTCACTGCAACCTGTAACCTGGAGTCATCCTAGGAGTTCAGTCTTCATTGCCTCCCTCACATTCATTTGGCCATCAGAACCTTTTAACTGTATTTCCTAAACATCTTTTTTTTTTTTTTTAATTATTATTTATTTATTTATTCATTCTTGGCTGTGTTGGGTCTTCGTTTCTGTGCGAGGGCTTTCTCCAGTTGTGGCAAGAGGGGCCACTCTTCATCGCGGTGCGCGGGCCTCTCACTGTCGTGGCCTCTCTTGTTGCGGAGCACAGGCTCCAGACGCGCAGGCTCAGTAGCTGTGGCTCACGGGCCTAGTTGCTCCGTGGCATGTGGGATCTTCCCAGACCAGGGCTCGAACCCGTGTCCCCTGCATCGGCAGGCAGGCTCTCAACCACTGCGCCACCAGGGAAGCCCTCCTAAACATCTCTTGACTGCAGTTGCCTTGATTGAAAACCTCGAAATTGCTCCCACCCCCTTGCCCCACTCTCCTTTAAAATTCAAATCAGATCTCACTCCCAGGCTTAAATTCTCCCAGTGGCTTCCCACTGCTTTAAGATACAAATTCCTTAGTGTGGCAGACAAGGTCCTTGGTATCTGGTCACCGTTTACCTCTGTGCTTTAGTCACATAGTTCTCTGTGATTAAAAGTCCTTGGAAAGACCTTCCACACCTTCTCTTGGATCTTACTTTTTCAAAATCCCTCATATCTGTGGAGGTATGAGAAACCTTATTTCCTTCACTGGGAGAAATGACCATCAGAGTATGAGTAGCCCCCTGTGCATGCCCCTGGCCCAGAAGTAATCACATATTTCCCCCTCTGGTCTGATAGCTCTAGACGGGAGACACTGTTTATTTCACCTGTAAACCTCAGAGCCTACCACAGGGTTTGGCCAGAGTACATGCTCAGTGGATATTATTGAATGAAGAAGGAATGAGTGAATGTTGAAATCTTCTTAGCTGAGGGTAGGAATTGGGGTTGGAAGACTGTGAGTGAGAGGCCAAAGTCTTGGATGAGAGTTTACTAGCTGTGCTTTATGGGACCTAGCCATCGACACCTTCTTTTAGGGAAATTGCCTTGTCTAGTAGTCAGCTGTCCTGAATCCTGCATCCTGACACCATTCCTGTACAAATGATTAAGTTGAGTGATCCTGCCCTTCTATCGGCTTGCCAGGGACCTGTGTGACCTGTCATGAAAAGATGAGCTGGGTTAATCGGATTTTCTCCTGGGATCTGGGAATTGGAAAACAGATTAAAATGATAAGCTCCAGGAGCATAGGTTGAAAGGATACGTCAAGAATTGTCAAGAAATATTTAGCAGAAGTTGCAGAGTGGCCTTGATACATTTTTATGACCTGTGCAATGTTTTATAATATTTTGAATGGGTTGCCAACGTTTGAGAATTGGAAGGTTTCACGTTGAAATCTGGCTATTTGGTTTCTCTTGTAAAATTCAGAAGTCTGATATGGCAAAAACTGAAGCCAAGTAGAACACAGGGCACCTGCTTTCCCCTTCACCATGGCCTTCCCCATGCCATATGCTCACACCTGGACAGCTTCATTCATTTACATTATCTGCTTGGCCCCTATAGCCATCTGACAACCAACTTGTTGAAGGAACAAGTAGCAATGAGGGCTTATATGCAAGCCAGGTTCACAGGGGAACAGAATCCCTAAGAGAGCAAGGAGGAAACTGGTGGGAGTTGGGGAGTAGGTGAGAAAGAGAGAGGATACAGCTGCTAAGGGAGGGAAACCAGTGCCCAGAGATGCCTGAGTTTCTGGGCTTCTCAGTTCTAGTAACTGCTCATGGTTACCTTCATCATAACTCCCTTTTCTTGAGATAATTTGCAATGCAATTAGTCAGCCTAAGGGAGGGGGCTACTAGGAGATTGGTAGATAACAGCAATGGGGCAACTAAGACAGTGGTTTATTTAGATGATATTAGCCTCAAAGAAGAAATTCTTACATGAAGGTGGAATATAAATTATAAGTTGCTGTCAAGAGTTAGACTCTTGCTGACTATGTATCCTGGTTCAGAAGGATCGGAGAGGGGGCACTGAACAACCTCTGCTCGAGAGGATGTATAGTCAAAAGTATTCTCAGAGGAAATCAGAAGCATTCTGGGAAGGGCTGTGGGTATGCAGGGTTCCAGAGGGTTTGGAGGAAGGAACTGGGAAGTCTGGGGAGAAGAAATTTGGAAGAGATTTAAGTTTTGATCATTTATATCATCTAAGAGTGTAGACTGGGCCTGGTAACTAACTTTCACTGTGTGTTGAAAAGAGAGGTCTGTATTTCAGCAAACAGAGAAGGCTTCCTGAAAGAGGTGGCATTTGAGCTGCGTTTTAAAGAGATGAAAAGGAAATGCTTCACAGGCAGACAGAGCCACAACTGTAAAGGCTGAATTCTAAAGGGAGAGTGGGCAGTTTGCAGTTAGAGTCTGGATCATGGGGCCTGAGTCACCTAGCTAGTTATTTTTGTATCTTGGGGCCTGGGTTTCCATTATTATAAGAATAATAATATTGTAATTCTTCTATTCTAAGACTCAATGTTCCTACCCTATCTCACTTTTAATATTTCTCAATTTAGGACGTATCTTACAATTGACACCCCAAAATGCTTGCTTTATCACAGGGCAAAGAAAAATTGTGACAGTGTTATCACTAACTAGGTATATGTAAATTTAGCCATCCACAGAAAGATGTTCATTTGATAATTAGCTTAGTTATTTGCATTGATGGTGCCATGCAGTTGAATTTTAATCTGAATCTCAAAGTGTCATGTTAGGTGTCTTCCAAAAGGTTATATTGTGTTGAGTCATTGAAACAATATGATATTGTATATACAGATTAGTTGTCATGCATATGGAATACAATTAAATGTAGAAATGGCCAACTCTCTAAATTTGACACAGAAGTTACAAATCTAGAAGAGGTTGTCTTGACTAACTGAAGTATCTGAGGACACTGAATGTTTAACTGTCAATAGTTTCTAGTTATTAAGAGAAGCTGTGTAGATTCTAGGGATATGCAATTCAATTAAAAAAAGAAACCAAGTTTATAAACAAAGAAGAAACATATATAATGCATATATATTCTTTGAAATGTCTCAAAAGTATGCTGTTACTTTCTAAAGGTGAGGAAGAGATCAAGATATAACCATACGTTATGAAAAACAGCATGCCATCATGCTATACTTAACCAGATGGTCAAAAGGGTTATTATATAAGACTTTAGGCAGTGGAAGTGAGAAGACTTAAACCTAACCTCTGCTTATGGTACTGAAGAAGAAAGTGGTACAATTATGATAATAACCAACATTAACTGAATGACTACTTTGTGGCACTGTTGCCTTGAGTTCTTATCTATTCAGCCTCAGGACAACTCTATCAGATCGTGGTGTTATCTTCATTTTGCCGTGAGAAAGCTAGCAGGTAAATCCAGGAAGTTCACCTCCAGAGCCACTATGCTGTTCTAACACCCTCCCTGTGCATTTTTACGGGTATGGTTTTTAGGTTGGGTTTAGAAGTATATACTTAAATACAATGTATCCATGGTACTTTTTATTACATGCCATGAATCCGTGGCATCTAAGAATCAGAAGTAGGGGATTGTGGGATTATTGTGGGGATCAGAAGATGAATATCTTACAGTGGCTCCTAGAAAAATCGTGTATCAGAGGGCAGGTGTTGCAAGTTGAGTAAATGAGCCTGCATTTTCAGAATCCTATCATCTTAGAACTGGCAAAGGCTACTGAGAGAAAGGCGTCAGTAAAGAGGAATGTTTTCTGTGGTTTGGAGCACGGTTCCTCCACACAAAACGCCCTGCCTCCCCTATCTGTCTAAATCCTTCTGATCTTTCCATGCCCACCCCAAATGCCAACTCCTTCTGAAAGTAGTCTCTGGTTATATGAGATTATATATCAATACATGGGAGATACTTTCAAATTATTACGTGATGAAGCCAGTAAGTGAAAGACGGATTTTATCATTAAAGTTACCCTCGCTCCTCTCCTGGCCTCAGTTTCTCTAAACTGAAAGGAAGTGGTGGCTTAGACCATCTCTTCCTTTTATGATCTCTACTCTTTTAACCTTTTCAGATTTCTGCCAAAGCTGTCTTGAAAAGCAACTCTCCTTTCTCAGACCTGCAGGCGGCGGCTCCTCCTTGTTGTCAGCTCAGCAGGGCGGGGCTGGAGAATCAGGAGAAGAGGCGGGGGCTCCGGGGGAAGCGCGGCGCTCAGCCACGTGACTTCCTTCCCAAGGAGCCTCAGCTGCCGGCCTCCCAGCAACCGGTTCGTCCCGCCTAACGACGCCCGCGCATCCTGGTTGGCCCTCGGGACGCTTTTGGCAAGGAGGCTCCCACGGTCGCGCCGCTCACTAGCTTCCGCTACCGTCGCTCAGGCGCGTTGCCCGAGCGCCCGCAGGCGGTGCTACCGGAAGCCCCTCCCATTGGCCGTCGTGTTCGTGGTTGGCTGGCTGCGGCTGTCACTCCGGGTCGTTTCCCTGAGGTCGGTCCTCTGCTGGGGGCGGGAGGAAGAGGGGCAGGACTGGGGCCTGACGAGTCGTCGCTGCCGCCGCCGTCTTCGCGGCTGCTATGACCAGCGGGCGAGGTGCCCTCCGCAGCTCTGCGCAGCGCTAGTCGCGGCCGTGCGCCAGCCATAGCCGTCTGGGTCCCCAGCGCAGCCGCTCCCGCGGCTCCCTCGGCTCTTCCAGCGCCGCCTGCGAGACGAGGCGGAGGCAGGATGAAGATGACGGTGGATTTCGAGGAGTGTCTGAAGGACTCGCCCCGCTTCAGGTAGCCGACGCGGCCGCCCGGCGCCGGGCAGGCGTCACCCGGAGCTGCCTCCCCCGGCGGTGGGGGCGTGAAAGGCAGCCCGCGGAACGCGCGGGAGGCCCCGTAGTCCGCGCCCTCCGACGGGGCAGGCTGCCGATGCCGTCGCTCCCGACCCGGAGAGGGCACGACAGCCCCGACTAGCCCTTCGTGAGGGGCGAGGCTGGGCCAGAGGAGGACGTTGCCTCCTTATCCCCCTTCCTCGCTCTCTGCCCGGGGCGGAGCGCCCGAAAGGCGGGGCGCACCAGCTCCGGGGAACTGGGGTGCAGCCGTGTCCCCGAAGACTCGTGCCCTTTGCGGAGCGCGCTCTCGTTCTCTTCCTCTTGCCGCTCGTCCTTTCCCTTTCCTTCCGCTGCTTCTTCGTTTCCACCCCCACCCCAGCCCCTCTTTGAGGGAGCTTGCAGGGCACCCTCCTGCAGTTCACTTAGTTCCTGTTACGCCGAGGAGGAAGGAGTGGGGGGCGAACTGGGATGTCGATTTCTGCTGCTGGCGTGTCCCCTGCCAGGGGTGGTGCTCCTCGGAAGGCGCTGGCGGTTGATTTTGCACGGGAGTCGGGGGTGGGAGTGCTTTGACCAACCGCATTCTGTCCACCTTGGTCCGAGACTGTAGGCTTTTCTTTACACCTAAGCTCTTTGGAGGGGCACCGCTGTCGAGAGGTGCCGGGCTGAGGGGTGAGGACTAGGAGAAACAGTGCATTTCTGTTTTGAGAACGGAAGTAGGAGGGCCCTGAAGATGGCATTTCTGTTCCTCTTCCAGCAGCGTCGGCCCGGGAGGGCCCCGATCACCGTCGGATGCTCCCAGTGGATCTGTCACATAAACTGACGAGGTGGCACTCCGATTCACATGGGCTGGCCTCCCTGCCTTGAGAGAGGCGGCAGTCCTGAGGGTGTCCAGAGCACAGACTCTTTCGGTTTCGGGCATCGTAGGAAACTCTTGAATTGTTTTGGAGAATGGAGTTTTGCTAGGTTGTGTTTTACAGTGCATTTATAGGGTTGTCCTTAAGGCCTTAAAAATAAGGCCTTTAGAACTTCCGTTAGATAGTGACATGTCTTGAAAGCGTCCCCTGACCATTGATGTGTGTGTGCCCGCTGATCTCTAGGCCAAGCCTGGGTTGTAAATTCCTGCATCCTCTGCCTGGGAACTAACTGTTCTCATCGTTATCACTGTTAATTTCATTTGCCATTTTCTTTTCAGTGAAAAGCAAAGAAAACTATTGTAAAACTAAGGAACTCCTAAGAGAATGTCCTTTGATTTTTTTTTGTTTGTTTTTTGGTGTTAATTTTGTTTGGAGCTTAGGGCTGTTGCTTGTAAAAACGTGCACCTGGTTTGATTGCTATTGTTGGTATTAGTTTTTAAAACATATTGTGCGTGATTTGATGGACTCAGAGGAGATACAAATGGATTGTTTAGGACAGCTTTGCAAGTTAGATTCCAGGACTGTGTGGCAAAGGAAGTAATTTTTAAAGTGTACCTTAAAAAGTTCCACTTTTTTGGTGAAATTGTTGTTAATATTACTGGGCAATGAGGTAATCACGGCACTTTTTACCTAGAGAATGTGGCTTTGTGCTCAGTTTGTTTCACAGTTTAAATTTCAATAAAAAAAAAAAAAGTTGAGAGAAGTGATTTGGAAATGCTTCTAATCCCTGGTGTTGGTCACAAACCATGTGCTGTCTTTGTTTTTAAAATAAAAGAATCATTGAATATAAAATAAGAGGAAAAGATACTGATTAAGTCATATGGAATATTATAGTGAATATAGTGAATATTATAGTGAATAGTTTGTTAGACTTGAATGTAATTTCTATTGTATATTAATTAGGATGTTAGGGATTTTCTAGAGTTGTTTCCGGTATTCCAGTTGCTGTTGGCTGCAAATTGGGAAGACAAACCAAGATTCAGAGAACTCCAGTATCTTGTATACATTTGTGAGACTAGATTAGATCTGCAATAGAGGCAAGAATGCCAGTAAATAAAAGTCTCATCATTCACACTCCTAATTTTTACAGTTTTCCTATAATCCCATTACTGTGTAGGTTTCTATAGCATTTGAAAATAATGTTTCAGAAATCTTTTTATTCACATGCCTTATGTATAAGCGAAACTTTTAAAAGCATTGTGCACTTTATGAGTGATATATTGAAGTGTTTGTATCAAAAGAGAAGATATGTGGCGGCTGGGCTTCTTCTTTTGACAGCAAGGCAGCTGTACTATTTATTCCTTGTAGTGTCCTGATCTACTGTGCTGCTTTAAATCTAAATCCTATTTTTATTATCCTTCACAAATGAATCTTGTGGCGTTTAAGTATGGTATGTGGTATGTGGACATAACTGCCTTGAATGTTGTAGAATCAACGTAAATGGCAGCTCTTGCTGAAGAAAAGTTTCATCAGTGTTCAAGCTTCAGACATTAATTTTCCTATTAAATTGGTAAGGAAAACAGGAG
The DNA here is from genome assembly GCF_028023285.1 of Balaenoptera ricei. Lineage (NCBI taxonomy): Eukaryota > Metazoa > Chordata > Mammalia > Artiodactyla > Balaenopteridae > Balaenoptera > Balaenoptera ricei. The sequence continues at coordinate 88,264,457 of NC_082642.1, read as the reverse complement.
GAAGACTGGTTGAAATAGGGAGAGAAGGATGTTGCAGTTGCAACATTGTTTTTAGTAATTTGAATAGTCAGTGGTTACTTTTACATTCCTGTGAACATTTTGTTTTGTTTTTAGATTGGAAGGCACATTTCATTGTGTAATTTTGGGTTCCCTTCTTAGTTTTTTAAAAAACCAGTCTGAAGTTCAAAATCTTGTTCATTTAAAATCTGCAGGAAAGTGAATGCATCTAAGGGTACTTTTTTAAAGTCGGAATTATCCATTTTGACAAACATTTGGTGAAGAAGTTTGAACTTGTTTGGGCCCTAAATTGTAAATTTGTAAAATTTTTATAAAAATTGTGCTTTTTCCTTTATATAAACATATGGTTCACTCAGGAAGTGAAATTTTGTTTGAAATAAAAAGTTGAATTAGTGCTTTTTCTAAAAAAGAAATTTATTTTTTGTCTGCTTTGGGTCTTAGTTGCGGCACGCGGACCTTTTGTTGTGGCGTGCAGGCTCTTCCTTGCGGTGCACGAGCTTCTCTCTAGTTGTGGCGTGCGGGTTTTCTCTCTCTAGCTGTGGCACGTGGGCTCCAGGGCGCGTGTGCTCTGTAGCTGTGACGCGTGGGTTCCCGAGCGCGTGGGCTCTGTAGTTTGCAGCGCGTAGGCTTTCTCGTTGAGGCACGCGAGCTCCGCAGTTGGCGGGCTTAGTTGCCCCGGGGCATGTGGGATCCAACCGGAGTTCCCTGCCTTGGAAGGCAGATGCTGTACCACTGGACCACCAGGGAAGTCCCAAGTGCTTTTTGACTTGTGGAAGATTTTTGCTCTAATTCATTCCTCAAATATAAAAATATTGAGTCTTTATCGGATACGTTTATTTTTTATCCTTAACAATGTTTATTTTGTACCGTTCTGAAGGTTTATTGTTTGATTCTATTTCAGATATGATCCTTGTTCAGCAACTTAGGATAAAAATCTTAGATGTTTTAGGGTGAAAGGTTTTAATGGTTGAAAGACATTGGAAAAAATAAATAAATTCACACATAAGCGTGTGTGCGCTCACACATAAGCGTGTGTGCACGCACACACATACATATAATGTCTTGCTCTTAAGCTGGTGCCAATCCTGGCTGGTTTGTCTCTTTACCTTCCATATTTAGAACAGGTACACTCTTAACAATTGGTACTTTATATACATGGAAAATACAGTGGGCAAGAGATGAAGCAAAATGTGTTTTTATTTCAGAAGTGGTAGAATGGAATTATAAAGTATCAACAGTTTTATCATGAACCAAAATACAGGAACCCAGCTACTCCTCATTGCAGCTTCTAATTCCTCATTTAATGTAGTACCAGCTTAAGTTGAAATAAGGAAGAACAAGCTTTTATAACATACCAGACCTTATACTAGATGCTTTTATAGCTACCATCTCATTTAATACTAAAATATATTGTGATGTAGCAATTATTATCTTTGTTTTTAAAATGTTTAAAAAAATACCAAACTGGATATTTTGAGAAGTTAAACTGACTTCTTAATGGTAGACTTTCAAGTGGTGGACTTGGAAGTGAATTCACTCTTTTTACTCCATCTCTCGAGCCACAGGCTTTATTGCATTAATTAAATTTGCATTAAGTGTGTGTATGGTGTCTTTTATAATACAGAAGTTTAAAAACTGGCTTTCGTGTATTCCCTAGAAAAGTGTTCCCATTCCCATTATTATAGGATATTTTCTATTTTTAGCAATTTTTAGTTTCATGTAATGCAGCTGGATTTAGTTTTGAGTGTGGGAGATGATCCTATTTTTTTTTTTTTTTTTTTTTTAATTTTTATTTATTTATTTATTTTTGGCTGTGCTGGGTCTTCGGTTCGTGCGAGGGCTTTCTCTAGTTGCGGCAAGTGGGGGCCACTCTTCATCGCGGTGCGGGGACCGCTCTTCATCGCGGTGCGCGGGCCTTTCACTATCGCGGCCCCTCCCGTTGCGGGGCACAGGCTCCAGACGCGCAGGCTCAGTAGTTGTGGCTCACGGGCCCAGCCGCTCACGCGGCATGTGGGATCTTCCCAGACCAGGGCTCGAACCCGTGTCCCCTGCATTAGCAGGCAGATTCTCAACCACTGCGCCACCAGGGAAGCCCCCAGATGATCCTATTTTATTTTCTTCCTAATGGAAGCCCTGGTCCTAATACCTTTTATTGAATAATCCATCCTTTCCCCATTGATTTAAAATTACACACATACGTGCATATACAAATATGTATACGAACATGGGTCTTTTTCTGGATTCTACTCTTTTGTACCAATGTAATTTTTTGTTCTCCTGCAAATATTGTTAATATATTAGTTGTAAAATTTTATAGTCTGTTATGATATCCGGTGGGACAAGTTTTCCTTTGTTACTGTTTTTTCCAAAAATTTAATGGCTATTCTTGAATATTTTGTCTATATAATAGCTTCTTCAATTTCAGAAGAGGTTATGTCTTTCTATGTATTTCGGCCTTATTTACTTAAAACTTTTTATTATGTAAAATTTCAATGATGATCCAACTACATGCTGTTTATTAGAGAAATACTTTAGATTCAAGGATACAAATAGGTTGAAAGTAAAAAGATAGAAAAAGATAAACAGTGCAAGCAGTACCCAAAAGACAGCTGGAATGGCTATACTAATATCAGATAAAATAGACTTTATGACAAAAATTACTAAAGATAAAGGACGTTTTATAATGATAAAAGAGTCAATCCATCAGGAAGACATATACTTATAAACATATGCACTTAATATAGCCTCAAAATACATGAGGCAAAAATTGACAGAATTGAAGGGAGAAATAGAAAATCCAACAATAATAGAGACATAAATACTTTCAATAATGGGTAGAACAACTAGGCAGATGGTCAACGAGGAAATAGAAGATGTGAATAACACTATAAACCAAAAAAAGATTTAATAGATATCTATAGAACACTTCATGCAGCAATAGCAGAATTCATATTCTTCTCCAGTACACATAAATACATTTTCTAGTACAGACTGTATATTAAGGCATTAAACAAGCTTCAGTAAATTCAGAAGGATTGAAATCATGAAAAATATGTTCTTTGACCACAATGGAATGGAATTAGAAGTCAGTAACAGAAGGAAATCTGAAAAATTTATAAATACTTGAAAATTAAGCGACGCATTCCTAAATAACCAGTGGATCAAAGAGGAAATCACAAGGAAATAAGGAAATACTTTCAGACAAATGGAAACGAAAGTACAACGTACTAAACTTATGGGATGCAGCTAAAGCAGTGCTTAGAGTGAAATTTATACCTACGAACACTTATATTAAAAAGAAGAAGGATCTCAAATCAATGATCTAACCTTCCATCTTAAGAAACTAGAAAAAGAATAGCAAACTAATCTCAAAGCAGGGAAAGGGAGGAAATAAAAAAGACTAGAGCAGAAAAAAATGAAAATGGAGACTAGTACAACAACTAGAGAAAATCAATGAAACCAGAAGTTGGTTATTCATAAGGATCAACAAAGCTGACAAGCCTTTAGCTAGACCAAGAAAAAAAGGAGAAGACTCAAATTTCTAGATTCAGGACTGAGAGAGGGGACATCATTGCTGTCTTACAAAAATAAGAGGGATTATGAGAGAATACTATGAATAATTCTCAGACAATAAATTAGTTAAGCTAGATGAAATGGATATATTCCTAGAAAGACACAAACTACTGAAAATGGCTCAAGAAGAAATAGAAAATTTGAATAGACATGAGATTGAATTAATAATCAAAAAGCTTCCTCAAAAGAAAAGCCCAGGGACTTCCCTGGTGGCGGAGTGGTTAAGAATCCGCCTGCCAATGCAGGGGACACGGTTTCGATCCCTAGTCCGGGAAGATCCCACATGCCGCGGAGCAGCTAAGCCCATGCGCCAGAACTACTGAGCCTGCGTTCTAGAGCGCACGTGCCGCAAATACTGAAGCCCGCGTGTCTAGAGCCTGTGCTCCGCAACAAGAGAAGCCACCGCAATGAGGAGCCCATGCACCGCAACCAAGAGTAGCCCCTGCTTGCCACAACTAGAGAAAGCCCACGCACAACAAGGAAGACCCAATGCCGCCCAAAAGAAAAAAAAAAAGAAAACCCCAAGCCAAGATGGCTTCACTGATGAATTATATCAAATGTTTAAAGATGAATTAACAACAGTCCTTCATAAACTCTTCCAAGAAACAGGAGGAAGGAAGTGTCGCTTCCCAACTGATTCTATGAGGCCAGTATCACCCTGCTACCAAAGCCAAAGATATCACAAGAAAATTACATACCAATATCTGTTATGAATACAGGTATTAAAATCCTCAACAAAATATTAGCAAACCAAATATAGCAATATATAGAAAGGATTGTACACCACGACCAAGTGGGATTTATCCCAGGAGTACAAAAATCAATCAATGTAGTAAACCGTATTAATAGAACAAATGATGCAAACCACATAATCATCTTAATAGATACAGAGAGAGCATTTGACTAAATCCAGCCCACTTTCATGATGAAAATACTCAATAGTGATGAATTGGGCGATTGGGATTGACATGTATACACTGATGTGTATAAAATTGATGACTAATAACCTGCTGTATAAAAAAATAAATAAAATTAAATTAAAAAATTAAAAAAAAGAAAATATTCAATAAATTAGGAATAGAAAACTTCCTCAACCTGATAAAGGACATGTATAAAACACTCTCAGCTAACATCATACTTAATGGTGAAAGACAAAGTTTTTCTCTAAGATCAAGAGAAAGTCTGTTCTTCCCACTTCTATTTAGCAGTGTGGTGGAGATTGTAGCTAGAGCAGTTAGGCAAGAAAGAAAAATAAAGGCATACATATAAGAAAAGAAGTAGTAAATCCATCTCTACTTTTAGATTATATACAGTTGTCTCTTGGTATCCATGGGGATTGGTTCCAGGACCCCTGTGCATATCAAAATATGTGAATACTCAAGTTCCTTGCATAAAATGGTGTAGTATAGTCAACCCTCTTTATCTGCGGGTTCTGCATCCAGGGATATGGAGGGCTGACTGTATCTAGTACATAGAAAATTTTAAGGAATGCACAAAAGTCAGATAGAACTAATAAGTTCAACAAGGCCGCAGGATACAAGATCATTGTCAGAATATACCACAGTTTATTTATGCATTCACCTACCAGAGGACATCTTGGTTGCTTCCAGATTTTGGCAATTGTGAATAAAGCTGCTATATACATTTGTATGCAAATGTTTGTGTGGACATAAGTTTTCCACTCATTTGGGTAAGTACCAAGGAGCACAATTGCTGGGTTGTATGGTAAGTATTGCCAGAGCATATTTAGTTTTATAAGAAACCCCCAAACTGTCTTCCAAAGTGGCTGTGCCAGTTGCATTCTCAAGAGCAGTGAATGAGAGTTCCTGTTGCTCCACCTTCTCACCAGCATTTGGTGGTGTCAATATTTTGGAGTTTGGCCATTCTAATAGGTGTGTGGTGGTATCTCATTGTTTTAATTTGCATTTCTCTGATCACATATGATGTGAGCTTGTTTGTCATCATATGCTTATTTGCCATCTGTATATCTTCTTTGTTAAGGTGTCTTTTAAGGTCTTTGGCCCATTTTTTAATTGGGTTGTTTGTTTTCTTATTGCGTTTTAAGAGTTCTTTGTATATTTTAAAGAACAGTCCTATATTAGATATGTATTTTGGAATTTTCTTTCCCCAGTCTGTGGTTTGTCTTCATTTTCTTGATTCCCTTTATTTTTGATATGGAAATTCCCTCTGTCTTTCATGTATTGGGTTTACTGTTCTTGATTTTCATGTTGTTGCCTTTTCTATTTACTTATTTTGGCAGAGTGCAGTTGCCACTACCCTCCCTTGAAAAGGTGCATTTTATTTTTTCCTTTTAGACTTTACCTGTTTGGAAATGTTTGTAGGTTTGTAGATTGAAACCATTTTCTCTCAGAATTTGCAGGCATTGCTCTATTTTCTTCGGGTTTTCAGTGTTGTTGTTGACATGTGGTGCTGTTTTTATTTCCTGATTCATTTTTTGTCCCTGAAGTTTTTTTAGATTTTTTCTTTACTACTGGTATTCTGAAATTTCATGATGATGTGCCTTTGAGTGGGTCTTTTTAATTTATTGTCTTGGACACGTACTTTCAATCTGAAAACTCATGTGTTTTAGTTCTGAGGAATCTTATTATTTCTTTGATAGTTTCTTTTCCTCTTTTCTTAACCTGTTATTTTTATATTCATATTTTGAATGAATCCTCTAATTTCTTTTTTCTCCCCTTTTCTACTTCTTTGTCTTTTTGTTCTACTTTCTGGATGATATATCCAAATTATTTACTAATCCTAGTTTTCAAGAATTCTTTCTTACTATGAATATTCCTTTTTAATGTCAACCCATTCTTCAAGAGCTTTCCTTGTACATCTGAAGAAATTAGTCATAGTCAACAATTTTTTTTCCTCTCAGAATTACCTTTTCTCTAAGGTTTTTGGTTGGTTGTTTGTTGTTTGTTTTGGTCTCCTTTTAGAAGTTTTCCTTAATGTGTTTCTGTGGACTCTTGGCTCTCTGTTTACATCAAAGAATGAGGCACTTAAAAAGTTATTGGAAGTATGGTATATTTTGTTATAGCTTGTTGACTGGTGAGTTTCACTACAGGGCAGTATTTTCATTGGGACCACTCCCAAATGTCAGTATCTTTAGGTCTTTTCTTATTTATCTGACATGTCCTTAAAGAGCCATCTTCTGCCTGCTAGATAGAGCGTAAGTGCTGAATTTCAGGGAACTGAGCTAGGGAAGGGGCTGGGGAAGGGCTGTGGGGTAGAGACTTCTTACTGAAGTTTCTCTCTCATAGGGAATTTTTTTTTTTAAGTAAATTTAATTTATTTTATGTTTTATTTTATTTTTGGCTGTGTTGGGTCTTCGTTGCTGTGCGCGGGCTTTCTCTAGTTGTGGTGAGCGGGGGCTACTCTTCGTTGCGGTGCACAGGCTTCTCATTGCAGTGGCTTCTCTTATCGTGGAGCACGGGCTCTAGGCGTACAGGCTTCAGTAGTTGTGGCACATGGGCTCAGTAGTTGTGGCTCGCGGGCTCTAGAGCTCAGGCTCAGTAGTTGTGGTGCACAGGCTTAGTTGCTCCGCGGCATGTGGGATCTTCCCGGACCAGGGCTCGAACCCGTGTCCCCTGCATTGGCAGGCAGATTTGTAACCACTGCACCACCAGGGAAGGCCGTCTCATAGGGAATTTTTAACTGAGTTTTAATCAATACTTTTGATTTAATTATGTAAACCTTTACAGAAAATAAAGCTCCCATCTTTTGTCAGGGTCAGGGAGGGGTAGTCATATCAGGTTGGAGGAGTGGAATGAGGATCTGAAGAGTCTCGTTGCTCCTTATGAGTATAAGATTTCAACTAATCCTGTTTTCACCGTCCCACCTCCTCCCACCTCCATCCCGGTATTTTGAGACATATGACATCTTCATGCCTCTAACCATTTGGGGATTCTGTATTGTGAATCTTCTTGCTTGACATTGGCTTCACAAGTGTACTTTGAAGACTTAGGTTTTGGCATTTTCTGGTCTGAGTTACTGTTCTTTTATTTGCTTTTCAGTTTCCAGAATTGTGTTGCTACTATTATTGCTTCTGTTCTTTGTCCTGTGTATTAACCCGCCTTCCTTTTCTGTCATTTTAATTGGATTTTTTGAGAAAATGGAGATAAATGGATGTATTTGATCTGCTGTTGGTATGCAAAGCATAATTTCTACTGGAGAACACTCTTTTAGGGTAGTGAATGTGGACCAAGTATGTGGGCTCTGGAGGTTGATTACCTGTTTGACTTCTTTTTCACTTACTTGTTGTGAGACCTTGGGTAGGTTTCTTACTTTTACCTAGGCTCAGTGAGAACACTACTGCATTACTGAGAATTCAAAATGCTTTTCACTGAAGTAGGTGGGGAGTACCCACTTAATAATGCTAATTCCCCTTCCTCTTTCTCTTGTATCCTTGAAGAGAAGCTTGGATGATTTAGTTAAGGATGCAGGCATTCCCATGTGGAAATAATAAGGTATCGGTTGGAAGCATCTAGAATGCATGAAGGATTAGGCATGTTACTTGTAAGTATGAAAATCATCTGTGTTGTGGATGATGAAACAATAAAAGTAGATGGACAGACTTCACTTTGTGGGAGAGCAGTAAAGGTCTTTAAAAAGGACCATGTGTAGATTTTATGTATAGAGTATTTAAGAAAGAAGAGTGAGCAAAAGAAGAATAGGAGGAGAAAAAACAACTGAAGGTACAGTGCCTTAAGGATTTAAATCCTGAATGATGACAGAGCAAAGGATAAGTGAAATGAGAGGTTGTAGAAGGAAACTACTATGAAGAAATGTACGTGTTTACTTGAGAGTACATGAAATCTGTTTCCATTGAATTATACCTACGATTTGGAGGTTAGACAGATGAGAAGCGATGCAAGTTAAACCTCTATAAAGATCTGGGTAAATGTGTACATGAAAAAATTCTCATAGAAGGAATTAACTTGATTGTAATCTTGTAGTAATTTGTACCTGAAATACATCAGGATTCTTTATTGAAATATAATCAGTTTTTCTGTTAAAAGTTTTTATATTTTCTGTGATGCCACAGACATACTCAAATTTAAATATAAATTTTTTCCCTGCTTAAAAAGTTATAGTTCAGTGTTGAAGTGTAAAAAAATGGTAAAATAGTTTAACCAAAGGCAGGCAATGGAGAATAGGCATTACTGTTGCAGGAAGGAGGACCCCTTCCAGGGCACGAGAGTGGGTTCTTGTCTAACACTTGGAAATGAATTGTCCGAGGAGACACACATGCTGACAAAAAGCAAGAGACTTTATTGGGAAGGGGCACCCAGGTGGAGAGCAGGAGGGTAAGGGAACCCAGGAGGACTGCTCTGCCACGTGGCTTGCAGTCTCTGGTTTTACAGTGATGGGATTAGTTTCTGGGTTGTCTATGGCCAGTCATTCTGACTCAGGGTCCTTCCTGATGGTGCATGCATCGCTCAGCCAAGATGGATTACAGCGAGGAGGATTTTGGGAGGCTGGTAGAATATGGACTGGCATCACCTTTTGACCTTTACTGAATTCTTCTGGTTGGTGGTGGCTTGTTAGTTCCATGTTCCTTACCAGGACCTCCTGTCGCAAGATAACTCATTGGTGCCTGGCCAGGGTGGGTGGTTTTAGTCAGTGGTTCCCCTAACACTAGGGCAATTAATATCAAGGATTTAACTTTGTATGTATTCTAGAGTCACTTTTAGACAAAGATGTGAGCAAGTGTGTATACTTTTAAAGTTGACTCATATAAAATTAAAGTTGATGGGACTAATGATTTTAATTTTTTAGTTCTAGCCAGAAATGTGTGGGGTTTTTTTGTTTTTTGGCTGTACCTTGGGGCTTGTGGGATCTTAGTTCCCTGACCAAGGATTGAACCCAGGCCCTTGGCAGTGAAAGAGCAGAGTCCTAACCACGGAACCGCCAGGGAATTCCCCATGTTCATTTTTAAATAAACAAAACTTTTCCTTTTTTAAAAAATAGTTTTTAACTTGGAGATAATGTTGTTTTACTTTGATTTTCAATTTTCTGTTCAAAGGGAAGCTTTATAGTAAGTTAAAAATTCATTTCTATGAATTTTCAAATTAAAGTATTTAAACTAATGTAATAATAAAGAGACTAGATTTTATTGGTTATGGTCAGGTAATAGTTTTATATGAATAAAATGAATTAAGATACTTCCTAGCACATTTATCATTTAATTTGAAGACCTCTTTTGGCATTTCTTTCAGGTTTTATGGGCTGGCTAAGAGCCATCTCTGTTTGTCTGAAAAAGCCTTTGTTTTTCTTTGATGTTTGAAGGCTATTTTCCCAAAGCATAGAATAGTAGGTTGGGTTTTTTTTTTAAAGCACAATGCCATTTCATTGTCTCTTGTTTATGTTTTTTATGTTTTTATCATTTACGTTACAAGTTTGTTTGCTTATTGTTGCTCTTTGGAGCATAATGTGTCTGTTTTCCTCTGGCTGCTTTTAAGATTTTTTTCTTTGACTGGTTTTCAAGCAGTTTTACCATGATGTGTAGGTGTGGTTTGTGTCGTATTCATCCTGCTTGGGGCTTGTAGGGTTTCTTCAATGCGTGGGGTTTGTAGAGAATCTTTCATCCATTTGTAAAATTCCTGGCTATTATCTCTCTAAATGTTGCCTCTGCTTCACTTCTTCTCTTCTTCTGGGACTCAATTCCACATATGTTAGAATTTTTTTTCCTGTGTCTTACATGTCTCTTGTTCTTTTTTGAAATATTATTCTTCATAGAGAAATAGGATATTTTTATTGATCTGTATTCCCTCATCTTCTGCGGTGTATAAACTGCTGTTAAACCTGTCTGTGCAGTTTTCAATTGTATCTTTTCACTTTTGGAAATTTCATTTGGTTTTCTTTTTTATAGATTCTTGTTCTTTGGTGAAAATCGCTAACTCTTCATCTGTTTCTTGCAGGTTTTTCTCTAGTTTCATGAATAGATTAATTATTGCCACTTTTAAGTCACTAATAAAACCAATATCTAGATCATCTGTGGGTCTGTTATTGTTTGTTTTGTGTTTTCTTGTTGTTGTTATTTAGTTCTTTCTTTTGGTGGGCCCAGTTTTTAACTTCATGCTATACATTGTATTTGAAAAACTGTAGATGCTCTGGATGATATTATCTTTCTCCAGAGAGGGTGAATTCTTTCCTTTGTTAGGTGGACAGTGTGGCAGATGATCATCCTAGTCCAGTCACTGAATAAGCTTTGTCAGTTTCCTATTGCTGCTATAACAGATTATCCCAAATTTAGTGGCTTAAAACAACACAAGTTTATTATTTTACAGTTCTGAGGGTCAGAGTTTCAATACAGGTCTCATTTAGCTAAAATCAGGTGTTGGCAGGGCTGCATTTCTTTCTAGAAGATCTAGGGAATAATCTTTATTTTTTAAATTTATTTATTTATTTATTTATGGCTGTGTTGGGTCTTTGTTGCTGCACACGGGCTTTCTCTAGTTGCAGCAGGCGGGGGCCATTCTTCCTTGTGGTGTGCTGGCTTCTTATTGTGGTGGCTTCTCTTGTTGCGGAGCATGGGCTCTAGGTGCGCGGGCTTCAGTAGTTGTGGCACGTGGACTCAGTAGTTGTGGCTTGCAGCTCTAGAGCGCAGGCTCAGTAGTTGTGGCTTGCGCGCTTAGTTGCTCCACGGCATGTGGGATCTTCCCGGACCAGGGCTCGAACCCGTGTTCCCTGCATTGGCAGGCGGATTCTTTACCACTGTGCCACCAGGGAAGTCCCAGAATCTTTATTTTTTGACTTTTCTAGTTTCAAAGGGCTGCCCATATTTCTTGATTCATGGCCCCCTTCTGTCTTCACAGCTAGCAATGACTTGACACTGTCTGCCTCTTTCCCTTATAATGACTCTGTGGTAACATTGGACTTACCCAGATAATTCCAGGATAATTTCCTCATCTCAAGGTCAGATGATTATCAACCTTAATTCTATCTGCTGCTTTAATTCACCCAAACAATGTAACCTAACATCTTCACAGGTTCTGGGGATTAGGATGTTGGCATCATTGGGAGGCCATTATTCTGTCTACCACATTCCACCCTCTGGCTCCTAAAGTCTCACCTCTGTCTCACGTGCAGTTTATTTACCTCATTGCAACTTAAGTCTCATCTCATCTGGGTTGCAATTTTGCCAAAAGTCTCATCTGTGTTTGTTAGTTTACACGTTACCGTCTTAAAATCATAGTGCAAAGTTTTGGTAGCTGTGCTATTTTTTATTTAGTAGTATGTTATAAATTTTCACTGTTGCTAGGAAGGTTTTATGATTTACAGAAAATGGTTGTATTATATGTTCTATCAAGATGTTATAGCATAACACTTATTGCTTATTCCTGTTTTCAAAGTGATGATTCCTCCACTTTTCTGGATTACAGATAATATGATAACTAATAATATCATGTTACTTACTTTTTTGAGGGTAGACAAATTATCTTGTACAATTTCCCACATTCTGTAATTGTCTGGTTGTTCCCTCTGGATAGACTCAGTTTAAACATTTTTGGCAAGAATACTTGTAAGTGGTGATGTATCATTTCCATCAGGAGGCCCATGATAGTTGGTCGTCTTCCGGTTGATCTCTGGTACCATGGATTGGGAACTAGGGGGAAGAGAGGCTTGTGAATCAAAAGCCTTGAAATGGGAAGGCGCATGATCTTCAAGGAACTAAAAGAGACCAGCGTGGGCTGGAGCAAGTGAGCAAGAGGAACAATGGTAGGAGATGAGAGAGAGAAACAGGGATCAGATCATGTTAGGCCTTGTAAGTCATCCATAGTAAGAAGTTTGGATTTTATGATTAGTGCAATAGGAAGCCATTAGAAAGCAGTGGTGAGAGATGATAAGGCTTATATTTTAAAAATATTTTGAGTACTGTTCGGAAAATGGGTTGTAGAGGGGCAAGGGTGAATGTGGAGAGAACAGTTAACTAGTTTCCTGCAGTGGCTTCCTTATCAGGCTAGGCCCGGCAAGAGATGACTTGGGGAGATAGTAGAGATAATTTTTGTGGTAGAATCAAAAAAAATTGCTGTTGAATTGCTTGTCAGGAACAAGAATAAAAAATGACATTTTTACCTTTAGCAACTGGGCGGATAGAGGTATTGTTTGCTGATAAGGGGAAGGCAAGGGAAGAACAGGTTTTGGGTAAAAAATAAAGAGTTCTATTTTTGTACCTCTTAAGTTTGAGATACCTAGTAGACACCCAGGTGGTGCTGTTAAGTAGAATTGGCACAGAAGTGTAGCCTTTTGTAATTTTACTTTACAAACTGATATGATCTCATCTCATACTCCCTTTTAGATTATAAACTCTTTGGTACAGAGACCACCACTGTCTTCATTGCCTTTCACTCTCAGCATAATACTTTGAGCACAATAGTTAGGCTACAGACTTTTATTGCCAAAAATTACTTTCATAAGATAGTCATACATTCTCCATTTTCACATAACATACTATTTTTATTTTAGAAATCTTTCTGTTATTGTACTATTGATGAATTTGCAAAACTATAAGTAATACGTGACAGCTGCTAGGGCTTGTGTAACTTTTCCTTCACTACATAGTAATTAAATCAAGCCAAAATCTTTAGATCCTCTTGGGTAGTTGTTATAATTCTAGAGAGCCTAGTCTGTTTCTAGGCTACCAAAATATTTATACTTGGGGTTTATAAGGAAATAGTTAATTTCACAAACTGAACTATTCAGAGAATTAATGCTTATTGTAGTTGTATAGAAAAAATTTAAAATATCATATTCTTCTTTATTTTTCAGTTTTTTAAAAAAATTTCCCCTTCCACCTTGAGAGACTCGGGGCTCTCAGCAGTGAAAGCGCGGAGTCCTAACCACTGGACCACCAGTGAGTTCCCTAAAATAACATTATTTTTTCACTTTGGTAAACCCTTAATTTTTCAGTTGACTGTCTAGTCAGAATATCTATAACAGTCTTTTGGAAACTGTTGTTCCTTGACAACCTGATTCAGAATGAGATAAATATTAAGGCTTCTTAAGTGATTATAAAATAGTTGTTCTTAAGATGCTCTTAGTAATCATGAAATCATTGGAGTAAGTATGTTTCTTTTTTTTTTATCAGCCTAGATTCCTTATAATTCATTTTTATGATACTATTTTAATCATCCTCAAATTCTCACTGATTTTTGACCTTCTAATTCGTATGCCTGGTTAATTCTTTTTTTTTTTTTTCCCCTAGTACTTTTCTTAAGGGAACACAGAGTTTTATTTATTTATTTATTTAATTTTTGACTGTGTTGGGTCTTCGTTTCTGTGCGAGGGCTTTCTCTTGTTGCGGCGAGCGGGGGCCACTCTTCATCGCGCTGCGCGGGCCTCGCACCATCGCGGCCTCTCTTGTTGCGGAGTACAGGCTCCAGACGCGCAGGCTCAGTAGCTGTGGCTCACGGACCCAACTGCCCCGCGGCATGTGGGATCCTCCCAGACCAGGGCTCGAACCCGTGTCCCCTGCGTTAGCAGGCAGATTCTCAACCACTGCGCCACCAGGGAAGCCCAGTATGTTTCTTTAAGATAACCTTTTAAGTGCATGTTGACTTGGGGATGTATGATCTTAAAATTTTTATCAGACAGCAAAGGAAGCCATAAACAAGACGAAAAGACAACCCTCAGAATGGGAGAAAATATTTGCAAACAAATCAACAGACAGAGGATTAATCTCCAAAATATATAAACAGCTCATGCAGCTCAATATTAAAAAAGCAAACAACCCAATCCAAAAATGGGCAAAAGACCTAAGTAGACATTTCTCCAAGGAAGACCTACACATGGCCAAGAAGCACATGAAAAGCTGCTCAACATCACTAATTATTAGAGAAATGCAAATCAAAGCTACAATGGGGTATCACCTCACACTGGTTAGAATGGGCATCATCAGAAAATCTACAAACAACAAATGCTGGAGAGGGTGTGGAGAAAAGGGAACCCTCTTGCACTGTTGGTGGGACTGTAAACTGATACAGCCACTATGGAGAACAGTATGGAGGTTCCTTAAAAAACTAAAAATAGAATTACCATATGATCCAGCAATCCCACTACTGGGCATATACCCAGAGAAAACCATAATTCAGAAAGACACATGCACCCCAATGTTCATTGCAGCACTATTTACAATAGCCAGGTCATGGAAGCAACCTAAATGTCCATCGACAGATGAATGGATAAAGAAGATGTGGTACATACAATGGAATATTACTCAGCCATAAAAAGGAACGAAATTGGGTCATTTCTAGAGACGTGGATGGATCTGGAGACTGTCATACAGAGTGAAGTAAGTCAGAAAGAGAAAAACAAATATCGTATATTAACGCATATATGTGGAACCTAGAAAAATGGTACAGATGAACCAGTTTGCAAGGCAGAAAATGAGACACAGATGTAGAGAACAAACGTATGGACACCAAGCGGGGAAAGCAGCGTGGGGGGGTGGTAGTGGTGTGATGAATTGGGCGATTGGGATTGACATGTATACACTGATGTGTATAAAATTGATGACTAATAAGAACCTGCTGTATAAAAAAATAAATAAAATTAAATTCAAAAATTAAAAAAAAATTTTTTATCAGTTTTTACTTTAAATCATGTTCTGGTTATCCACTGCTCTGTAACAAACCAACCTAAAATTTAGTGACTTAAAACAACCATTTTATTTTGTTCATGATTAGTGGGTCAGGAGTTTGAAAAGGTCTTGGCTGGAAGGTTCATCTCTGATCCATGTTATGACAACTGGATGGCTGAGGCTGGACCATCCACTTCCAATATGGCTTCTTCATTCACATGTCTGACGCCCTTGTGCTTCATGGTTCTTCTGCCGTCTCTTCACATGTCATCTCACTCTTGAGGCCAATTAAGCTACCAGGCCGATTAAGGGCTAAGCCTGGAACAGGTTCAGCATCATTTCCACTGTATTCTGTAAGGGCGGTCACAGGAGTCACCCAGATTCAAGGGAGTGGAGAAATAGACTCTGCATCTTGATGGGGGAATGGCCAGGTCTTGTTGCAGATGATCATGTGTGGCCATCTTTGGAAAATATAATCTGCTGCACATTGTGTCCAGAAGTGCCCTTGGCAGTGATGATAAGGAAAATTATAAAGATGCAATAAGATTGCATATTTAAAGCTAAAGCGAGCTATTTTTGTTTGTCAAATTGACAGTTTTAAGAGTTCCCATTGCTAGGAAAGGTATAGGGAAACAGTCCTCATACTGTTGGAAAGTGTGTGGTTTGGTAGAGCTTTTGTGAAGGACAGAGTAGTAAAATATCTCAGAATTAAAAAATACATATGCTTTGATTTAGCATTTTTTCATCTAGGAATTTCTCCTAAGGAATAATAGGAAAAATTTGCAAAGTTATATGAACAAGGATATTTTTCAGGTAAATTTATCACATTATTTATAAGAAAAATTGTGCAAGTAGAATATTGGTTAAGTAGAATACTGTTTAGCTATTAAAATATAATGATAACTAACACTTAAAAAGTGCTTTGTATTTACTAGGACCATTCTATGTGCTTTATATAACTTGTGCAGTCATGTAGGGCTTCACTCTTTTAGAAGGGCCCTGTGCTTGGTTTAATGCTCTGTCACTATTTTGAAATTCTTAATTGTTAAACAAGAGGCCTCATTTATTTTTTTCCATTGGTCCCTGCAAATTATGTTGTCATTTCTACTTGTGAACTATGTTTTTATATCTTTAAAAGTTGAAAAAAACCCAGAAGATAATTTTATGACACAATGAAAATTATACAAAATTTAAATTTGTGTTCATAAATAAAGTTTTATTGGAACACAGCCATACTTATTTATTTACATATTATCGATGACTTTTTTGCTACAGCAGCAGAATTGAGTAGTTGGAACAGGGACTGTATGGCTCTCAAAGCTTAATATTTACTATCTGGCTCTATATGGAAAATTTGCCAGTACTTGCTCTATCTATCTAAACCACTGTTCTATGCTGCCTTTCATAAAAGAATGAGAAATAGATCTCAATTTATGCAGATAATGTCCATGATACATTACGTGAAAAGAAAAAGTGGAATATAGAATATAATTTAGAATGTGTAACATGACACTGTGTATGTCAAAAGGGCTATTAAAAAGTCTGGAAAAGTCTGGAAAACTATTAACGTATTTTATCTCTGGGAAATAGGAGTCTGGAAAACTATTAACATATTTTATTCCTGGGAAATAGGAGTATGCTTTCTGGCCATTATTTTTGAAGTTTTGTTTACAAAAATAAGTGCTATTAGTAAAAAAAAAAAGATACTATGGGGAAAAGGAGGCAGTACATTCTTTCCCTTCCCCCTCTGCCCCCCACAACTTTTTATTTTAAAAATGTTCAAGCTTACTGAAATGTTGAAAGGATGTACAATGAATACCTATCTAACCTTTATCTAGATCCTCTGGTTGTTAATATTTTGGCACATTTGCTCCCTCTGTCTTATACACACACACACATATATACATACAGCATGTACATTTTTATTTATTTATTTTCTAATTTTTTTTTTGGCCGTGCTGCACGGCTTGTGGGATCTTAGTTTCCTGACCAGAGATCGAACCCAGGTCCTCGCAGTGAAAGCGCAGAGTCCTAACCATGGGACTGCTAGGGAATTCCCCAGCATGTACATTTTTAAAAAAACATTTGAAAGTTCAAAATGCATCTTCTAAAAATAAGGACATTCTCCTTCATAACCACCTTTATAACACTAACAGTAATTACACGTTCTCATTTTCCCAATTGTGCCAGTAAGGTCTTTTGTAAGTAGTTTTTTTGCTTTGGTTCAGCATTCAGTTAAGGTTCCACACCATTGTAAAGCAATTATACTCTAATAAAGATGTTAAAAAAAAAAAAAAAAAAGGTTCATGCAGTGGATTGCTTTTTCATTACCTTTAGCTGAGTGTACTTTTTTGATTCTTTTAGTCCATTATCTCTCACTGGGGCAACTTACCATTAAGAAAATACTAGATTATTATGGAGCTAGGAGAGGTCTCAGTCATACCTGAGGCCTTGATTTGGGTAAGGGCCAGAACATGCAAGACTTTGTATATCACGTTAAGGATTTTGGTGGATCGTCATATAAACATAGTGGGAAGCTCTTATAGAGCTATGACATGTTCAAATTTGGTTAGTGTATAAAACATTAACTTTTGAGGCAAAAATATTTTAGAGTATCACATTTGGTACAAAATGGTATAGCCTTGAACGAAACTGTAAAAAATACATTTTTGAGACAATCTGGGAAAGTCAAACATGAAATGGTTATTAGATACTATTAAGGAATTACTGTTATTAGGTGTGATAATGATAAAGAGTTTCTATTAAAAAATTCTTATCAGTTAAAGGTTAATAAAAGAATATAACAGCTGGTGTTTTCTTTAAAGTACATCAGCAAAAAAGTAGGATAGGATTGCATGAAACAAGAATGGCAAAGTTTTGATAATTGTTGAAACCAGGTGATGGGTATGTGGGAGTGCATCATATACTTCTGTCTATTTTTATGTGTTTGATTAATTTTGTAAGAGGTAAAAAAGACATAACCACTGACACCTCATTTTTGACTTGAAAAATGAATTAGAAGGGTAAGTTGTATGTGAAAGTTGCCTGGTATCTAAAACTTCTGTTACTTTCCATAGGAGTTCTTTAATAGTATCAAATAAATACACCAAAGAAACATTTTAAAACATTTGATTAGAAAACTAATTCTTAGCAAAAATAACTATATGTTTCTGAATCTCTTGAAGAGAATCCAACATTTGAAGGTATTAAGAAATAATCTTGCTCTTACAGTATTTATTTAAAAACTGTGATCTTTTAAGTATGGCAGAAAGCTAGCTATGACAATAGAAAAAGTCTGTATAAATTACAAAACTGTTTAATTCAAACCACCACTCACAATTGTAGAACACTATTGTGGAGATTTCTTGCTTATCAATCAGCTATTGTGTAAATTGTGTGTAATCTTTCCTATAATTACAGCACTAATGCATTACTAGTGCTGCTTTACTATGATTCCAAGAGATGTAAACAATGGCATCGCTTTTGATTTGAATCCAGCCAGCTGTATTCTGACCACAGGTGCTAGTTGCAGTCATTGAAGTAAAAATATGACAATGTTATGCAGGGAGAGTTTGATTCTAAGAAAGTTAACAGATGACTTAACGTCAAGGCCCTTGCCCTCTATATTAACAATGTGTTAGTTTTCATTTTATTTTAATGTTTGATTATTTGAGAAACCATCCATGTAGTCAAATAAGCAGTTTTAAACCAGAGGATCAGAGGTGCACATCAAAATCACCTAGGGAGCTTTATCCAAAATACTTTTGTTTGGATTCTGCTCCAGGCCTATTGAATCAGAACTTTGGGGGAGAATAGGACCTAGGCATAGATACTTTGAAAATGTCTTTTAGGTTGTTCTGATGTGAACCTATATTCAAGGAGTATTCAAGGACTACTGTTCTAAGAGTGTTGGAATTCTTCTTTAATATATGTAAACAGATAATAAAGCACAGTGATTTCAGTCTTCTTGTCTTTTTAACCTAATGGTTCTAGGCAAGGCACAGTTTCCCACTGGCTATCTATAACTCCATTCCTTATTCTTGTTTACTTGTTCTCTAGAACAAGTAAAGCATTCAGGATTGCAGTGGATAGCCATTAAAGTGTTTTTTAGTAGGCAAGTGATGTGATAACATTTGTATCCCAATTATTAGTAACAATTATTTTGTCACACCTCAGACTGACCTCAATAACTCCCCAGTATAGACAGCCTCATTATAGTTCTTCCCTAGATAACCTGTTCCCTGCCCAACCCAACACTACCTATTATTATTGGGTTGGCCAAAAAGTTCGTTTGGATTTTCCGCAGCACCTTATGGGAAAACAAAACGAACTTTTTGGCCAACCCAATATTGTATTAACAACAGTCCTCCTGTGATACTAATTTCATCATTTTTACTTTTATACACAAAAATGCTCAGTGTCTTTACACTGCCTTTGAGGTAAACTTTGCAAAGGCCTTCTAATTTATACCCTCTTGTGTCTTCTAATTTTTTCTTTTGTTGCCACCTAAACATTGCTGTCGTGACCACTTCAAACTTTTATATGCAGTACCCTTTTCTTTATTCTATCTTTAAAAAAATTATGAAGCTTTATTTTTTCTTGTACAGGTTTTAAAAGCAATTTATACGAATTGGAAAAATAATACATTTAAAGTAAATTCTAAGTGCTAACAACTTAGTGTGTATGCTTTCAGACGTTTTGCTCTATTTATGCTAACACAGTCATTTTTCTTGTATGAATGAGATCAGATCATCTTCTGTCTGCTTCACTTAGCTTTTTTCACTTAATATAATATTCATATTTCTTTGTCAGTACATAGAGATCTGCCTCTTTAAATGGCTGCGTACTCTTTAAGTGGCTGTGTACTAATTAGTGAATGGTAATTTGAATAACCAGTCCCCTGATGGGTTTTTTATTTTTAGTTTATTTATTTTTCCTGTGAGCTTCCTTCTGTACTCTTGGTGTATTTGCCTTATTGTATCTGTAGCATAAATACCTAAAAGGAACATAATAATTTGGGTAAAAGAGGATATAACACTTAAAATTTTAGAAGCTATTGCTAAATTTTGAGTGAGGGAGGACTAGTCCAAGCAAATGTGCTTTCTTATCTCTCTCTCTCTCTGTGTGGTGTGTGCATATCTTAAAGATGTAACTTCCTTTTTTTTTTTTTTTGGCTGGGCTGCGTGGCTTGTGGGATCTTAGTTCCCTGGGTGGGGATTGAACCTGGGGTGCAGAGTGCTAACCACTGGACTGCCAGGGAATTCCCAAGAAGTAACTGTTTTTGAATAAATAGGGTTATAAATCAGGAATGGGTGTTTAATTTTGTCAAATGCCTTTTTGTCATCTGAGACTGTTTTAGTCAGTTTGGACTGCCATATCAGATTGCCATAGACTGAGTGGCTTAGATACCAAACATTTATGTCTCACAGTTCTGGAAGTTGGAAGTGCAAGATCAGAGTGTTAGCATGGTTGAGTTCTTGATGAGGGCCTTCTTCCTGATGTATAGAGAGAGCGCTGGTCTCTTAATCTCCTTCTAAGGGCACTAATCCCATCATCACCTTTGTGACCTAATCTAACCCTCATTACTTCCCAAAGACCCTACCTCCAAATACCAACACATTAGAAATTAAGGTTTCAGCATATCAATTTTGGAGGGATACCAACATTCAGTCTTTAGAGAGATAACCATGTTGCTTTTCTTCTTTGACCTATTAACATAGTAAATTAAATTAATGGATTTCCTAATAATGTTTAAGTATTATTACAGTCCTGGAAGCTTCATTTGGTCATAATTTTAAAAAACACAGCTGGGTCTTATTAATATTTTATTTCTGAATTTTTATTAATATTCAGAAGTTATAATGAGCTGTTGTTCTGTTTCAGGTTTTGGTAATACAGTAGTCTCCCCTACAGGAAATACATTCCAAGACCCCCGATGGATGCCTGAAACTGAGGATAGTACTAAATCATATATATACCATTTTTTCCTCTTCATACATACCTATGATAAAGTTTGACTTGTAAATTAGGCATAGTAAGTGAGTAACAATAATTTATAACAATAAAGTATAATAAAAATTATGTGAGTGTGGTCTCTCAAAGTATCTTATTGTAATATACTCACCCTCTTGTGATGATGTGAGATGATAAAATGAAGTTGGCATTGTGATGAAGCGTTAGGCTACTGTTTTTTGTTTTTTCATTTTTGGCTACGCTGCATGGCTTGTGGGATCTTAGTTCCCTGACCAAGGATTGAACCCAGGCCCCTGGCAGTGAAAGCGCTGAGTCCTAATCACTGGACCACCAGAGAATTCCCAAGGCTACTGTTGGTGTTCTGATTATATGTGAGAAAGATGATCATCTACTTCAGGTAATCCTGGATCATCAAGCCAGGATGATGTCAGTGGTGGGCGGGTCGGAGCAAGGTGACACAAGATTTCATTGCACTATTCAGAATGGCGTGCAATTTAAAATTTATGGGTTATTTGTGGAACTTTCCATTTAATATCTTTGGACCGTGGCTGACTATGGGTAACTGAAGTGGGGACTACTATAGTGTTATATTGACTTTAAAAAAAAATTATTTAATTTATTTTTGGCTGCATTGGGTCTTCGTTGCTGTGCACAGGCTTTCTCTAGTTGCAACGAGCGGGGGCTGCTCTTCGTTGCGGTGCGCGGGCTTCTCATTGCGGTGGCTTCTCTTGTTGCGGAGCACAGGCTGTAGGCGCGTGGGCTTCAGTAGTTGTGGCATGCGGGCTCAGTAGTTGTGGCTTGCGGGCTCTAGAGCGCAGGCTCAGTAGTTGTGGTGCATGGGCTTAGTTGCTCCGCGGCATGTGGGATCTTCCCGGATCAGGGCTCGAACCCGTGTCCCCTGCATTGGCAGGCGGATTCTTAACCACTGTGCCACCAGGGAAGCCTTATATTGACTTTTTTAAGTGGAAAAAAAAAAAAAACCCAACCCAATAAGTACCCACTTCTACGTGCTCTGGTATAATTTGCTCTTCAAATTATTTGTTCTTGAAATTGTTATATAATTCACCTAGATTGGACCCTTCTGTCACTCTTTGGCAATTTGTCTTACCCAGAAGTATCTGTTATGGGTTGAACTGTGTCCCCCAGAAGACATGTTGAAGTCCTAACTCCAGTGTCCCAGAATGTGACTTTATTTGGAAATAGGGTCATAGCAGATGTAATTAAGTTAAGATGAGGTCATACTGAAGTAGGATGGACTCTTAATTCATTATAACTGGTATCCTTATAAGGAGGCAGAAGGCAGTGTGAAGACAGACACACAGGGAGAAGACAACCATGTAATGACAGAGGCAGAGACTGGGGTGATGCTGCTATAAGCCAGGAATCGATGACTAGAATCTAGACAGAGGCAAGGAAGGATCCTGCTGAACAGGTTTCAGAGGCAGCATGGCCCTGCCGGTGCCTTAACTTCAGACTCTAGAGCTGTGGGAGAAGAAATTTATTGTTTTAAGCTACCCAGTTTTTGGTAATTTCTTATGAGAACCCTAGGAAACTAATATAATATGTATTTCACTCAGGCTTCCAAATTTGTACAACATAGGGTCATGTAAAATATTGTAGATTTCTTGTCTTTTTCATTCATAATGTTTTAATTGATGCTTTCTTTTTTTATCCTGTTAATATGGTGTCCCATAATACTTATTTTTTATCTATCTCCCCATATTAGTTGTTGAGTTTTATCACCTTTCCCTTTTTTTTTTTTTGGCCGTGCCCCGTGGCTTGTGGGATCTTAGTTCCTCAACCAGGCATCGAGCCCAGGCCTCAGCAGTGAAAGCACTGAGTCCTAACCACTGGACTTCCAGGGAATTCCCAAGTTTGATCAATTCTATTTTTTATTACTATCAGCCTTAGCCTTCATAATTCTGTTTTCTGCTTTTCTAAGAAAGAATAAAGTAAATCTGACATTTTGAGTTCATTTACATTCTTTTTGTCTAATATTCAGTATAAAGTCTTCACGAGTATAAGTTTTTCTTTGAGCTTAGCTTTTGCTGGATTTTACCAATTTTGATGTGAAATGTTTTTATGATTATTTGTCATATATTATTACTATGTAGTTTTGATTTTCTTTTTAACTCAACACTGTTTCAGAAAAATTTAAAATTCCTAAGATTGGGATTTTTTTGTTTGTTTACTTCTGCTCTTTCAATTTTCAATACTTAGTGGTTAATGAGTGTGATTAGTTTTATTTCTACTTTATGAAACTTATGAATTTTCTTTGTGGCTTAATTAATCAATTTCTTAAAGTGGTCCATGAATGTTTAAATAGAAGATGCATACTCTGCAGAGTATAAATCTTAGTTGATAGCTATATGTCTATTAGATTAATTGTATTAATAATTTTACTTAGTTCCTCTCTATCAGAGATTACAAACTGGCTAACATGGTCATATTTGGCCCATAGGCATATATTTTTCTTGCCATGCGTTGTGTTGACTTGTATAATGTTAAAAATTAACATTGATTAAAAGTGTGCCAATATTAAAAAATTTGGACATTTTATATACATATGTGGATTTCCAGTTTCCTCAGAAGGTTTTATTTCAGCTCCTCAAGCAACTCATACTCTCTCCTGCCTCCTCCAGTCTTTGAACAGGCTGTTTGTTCCCTTTGCCTGGAAGGCTTTCTCCATTCCCTTTTCCTAGCTTACTCCTATTCATCCTTTCTGTCTCAGTGTCAACATTACCACTTTCCAGAAGCCTTCTTTCACCTCTCAGGACTAGCTAAAGAAGATGTAGGATAGCAAATAAGCATTTGAAAACATGCTCAACTTCTTCAGTCATTAGGGAAATGCAAATTATTAATACCCTACTAAGATACCACTACATACCTAGTATAATGGCTAAAATGAAACGGATGAATCATACCGATCATACGAAGTATTTGCAGGTATGTGGAGTAACTAGAATTCTCTTACACGCTAGTAGATATGTAAAATGGCAAAACTACTTTGAAAACTAGTATGGCAATTTCTTGAAAAGTTAACATACAGTTATCATACGATGCACACATTCCTCTCTTAGGTATTTATCCATGAGAAAAGAAAGCAAATGGCCATAAAAAGACTTGTACCTGAATGTTTATAGCAGCTTTATTTGTAATAGCTGAAAACTGGAAACAACCCAAATGTCCATCAACAAGTGAGTGGATAAATAAACTGGTATATCCTTAAAACAGAATACTACTCAGTAACAAAAAGGAATGAACTGTTGATACAACGTGGATGAATCTCAAAATATGCATGCTGAGTAAAAGAACCCAGATCAAAGAGTACATATTATATTAACCCATTTCTATAAAATTCTTAAAAATTTAATCTGTAGCAACACACAGTACCTGGAGAGGGGAGGGGCAGGAGGCAGAAGTTACAAAGGGGCATGAGGAAATTTTCGGGGTGATGGATGTGTTTATTATCTTGATTTTGGTGATGGCTTCGCGCGCGTGTGTGTGTGTGTGTATGTATCAAATTGTGCACTTTAAATATATGCACTGTCAGTTGTACCTACCTCAGTAAATCTGTTTAAAAACAAAAACAGAACCAGCCTAGAGAATGCTATTACTATTACTCCCTAATCCATCAATGTGGATCTCTAATCCATCATTGTGGATCTCTAACTGCTTTTCTCTTGTCATAGGCCAATGCTTCTTGTTAGGCTGGTTGTTTACAGTATTTCTGTCCATTGGCATCCGGTGGTACAGTTCAGCCTCTGCAGAAGTTTCCTCATTCCAGGATATAAAACACGCCCAAGACAGCTCTCAAGTGGTTCATATTTTTTTACATGGGAAACACTCCTTGGCCTATTAGCAGTGACAGTGCAGCTACTTTGTAACTCTAGTCTTCTGCTCTGCTGCTGTGGATCACTCTAATCAACTGCTAGTCTTTAGTTTTCTCAGGTAGAAGTCAGATAAAACCAGTCCACAGAGTCCCTAAGCTCCAAAAGACAGATACCAAGTTTTCGGAGTGGTATCCTTGAAGCCCTCCTTACTAGGTGAGAGGCGAGGGTAAAACACCAGTCCACTCCCATTGATTTGAGAGTGTTATTGACAACTCACTCCAAAGAAAATCTCTTCTCCCCAGTTTCCATCTTCTCTTTAGATCTCTCCAGATCCTCCCCACCTCCACCCTTTTTAAAAATATTTGGAGGTGGGTGATTAGCTAAGTATTGTAAAATTGCCCTTTTTTTTTTTGGCCACTTCCTTCGTGGTGTAGCCCTTCATTTTGGATAGTGGAAGTAAGTAGTTGGCAGGTAGTACCTTGGAGGCTCAGCTAAGACTGACAGATGTTTATTTGGTATCGTGTTATATGCTGTTAACAGGACGTTTCTGTACTTTGCTTAAGATTAGTGAAATTGTGGTAGCTCCACTTTTCATTTTGTCCTTATTTCATGGTATTGGACCTATATGCGTATCTGTGGTATGGAATTGTAGCCATTCCCTAGTTTCATAGTAGGTGGAGTTTCCTATAATAATAGTTTTCTTTTTATTAATGTTTGTAAACTTTAGGGAAGGAAAGAAACATGCTCCTACCGGTCTCCCTTTTTTGAAAAAACTGAAGTCATGTCTCCTTGCTCAAAACAGTCATCTCATCATTCCCTCACTGACTTCCATCTTTTCTAAATTTCTGTAGAATTTATTCTTTGTAATACTCATTCTCTATATTTATTTAGTGTTTTATTCTTTTGTATTTATTTCCTTTCAAATACTTAAGTGCAGTTGATTTGTTTCCTGTATTTTTGAAATGGAACAATTAAAATGGGTTATCTTTTTTTTTTTTTTTACACATTGTTTACTTTATTTATTTATTTATTTATTTTTGGCTGTGTTGGGTCTTCGTTTCTGTGCGAGGGCTTTCTCTAGTTGTGGCAAGCGGGGGCCACTCTTCATCGCGGTGCGCGGGCCTCTCACTATCGTGGCCTCTTCTGTTGCAGAGCACAGGCTCCAGACGCGCAGGCTCAGTAATTGTGGCTCACAGGCCTAGTTGCTCCATGGCATGTGGGATCTTCCCAGACCAGGGCTCGAACCCGTGTCCCCTGCATTGGCAGGCAGATTCTCAACCACTCTGCCACCAGGGAAGCCCAAAATGGGTTATCCCCTGACTCAGAGATTTTAGGATTCTCAAAGCTCCTTTGGGAAAGTAGGGTAAGTGATAATATTTGGAGTGTTATAGATAACAAATAAATCAGATTTGAAGTGATTGGCCAGTATAACATAGCAAAGTAATGACAGTGAGGATTAGAACACAGTCTGTACCAACTCCATTCTTTGCCTGGGTACTACAAGTTTTCAGATTTTCTGCTGAGGAATGGGTACCCCCCACCCCTGCCTCCCGTAACTGGTTTATGTACTGAGCCCAGAACTGACAGATGGAATAACTGCTGCTAGAGTAATAGGTAATGTGGGAATGGGGATTACATTTATTAAAAGTCTCATTTATTAGATGTTTTTATTCTCTATGTTATGCAGTGGGGAGTTATCAAAGTAATAGATTGATCAGAAATGACCATAGTACCAATAAATTTACTTAAACCCCAGGCTAATTGCTTAATTTTGTGTATGTTTTTCCCTGTTCTTTTTTTGTTTTAACTGTATGGGCTGCAAAGTCTAATTTAAATAATAAAGAAAGGAGTTTTTTGGTAAACTGCCTGTGTTAAGAGGTAATCTGTCCTCATGAAAGTTCCTATTGACATAGACCTGATTCTGGAAATTAAGTGAAACATTTAAGACATACAAGAATGTTGTCAGAGTAAATAGGAAGAAAAACAATAGGAAGAGATGCTGTCTTTTTGCCCTGCCTGCTTAAGTTAGCCTTTAAGTCTTAATCACAGGGAAACCATTAGTGTAGTAAGATTTATTGTGATCAACATAAGTAAGAGGTCTTTTATTTTGATCCTGAGTCTCTGGAAGAGTAATCAAATGACTGAGAGAGGGAAAAGCAACATAGTCACCCTCTTCATCCCAAATTAAGTCTAATACAAAAATCATTCAAGATGGCTCACCACTAAAAAGATTTTTATCATTTTTCTATCATAAATTATTCCAGTCTTGGTGAGATTCCTCTTTTTTTTAATGAATTTATTTATTTTTATTTATTTATTTTTGGCTGCATTGGGTCTTTGTTGCTGCGCGTGGGCTTTCTCTAGTTGCAGCGAGTGGGGGCTACTCTTCATCGTGGTGCGCGAACTTCTCATTGCGGTGGCTTCTCTTGTTGCGGAGCGCAGGCTCTAGGCACGCGGGCTTCGGTAGTTGTGGCACACGGGCTCAGTAGTTGTGGCTCGCGGGCTCTAGAGCGCAGGCTCAGTAGTTGTGGCGTACGGGCTTAGTTGCTCTGCGGCATGTGAGATCTACCTGGACCAAGGCTCGAACCTGTGTCCCCTGCATTGGCAGGCGGATTCTTAACCACTGCGCCACCAGGGAAGTCCCAGTGAGATTCCTCTTAAACAAGGATACATTTCTGTGGCATGACAATAAGTTTTTTTTCCCCCACCCCGGGAAAACAAACATGTTAGTTTGTGAGGCACATCTAGTATTTCAAAGTTAAGTAGTAAATCACATTTTTAGATTGAAAGCTATGTCAGATGGATTCTGAGTAGAACAGGGTTATTTTCCTTTTACTTCTATCCATGGTCTCCCAAATTCATGGCTGTATAATTCTTTCTGCTGTTTATTTGGAAATGTCTCTGGTCTTCCTTGAGAAATTTAGCTTGTTGAATATAGTCAGAATACCCCCTTGAAAAAAGTAACGTACAAAACAATGCACACTGCTATACTTTAAAGGCATGGATAGGTAATATACTTTATAAAACAGTCTCTGGAATCATGTGTAAATGTTACTCTGAATCTCATTCATTTTCTGATCATATTCCCATAGTCCTTTTTCAGCTTATAATGTTTAGGTCTGATTAAGTATAAGGCAGATACAATGAAAATGAATACAACAATTAAAAAAGGATTTTGAACATGTTTATACATAAAAGTTAGTAACTTTCCTGTATACCAAGTAAGCAGATAGAAGTAAAGACATGTTCAGGGAAATCTCCTTTAAGTTAGTGAAAAAATACATAAAATGAATAGAAATGAAGTCAACAAAAATATGTGGGACTTTATAACTATACAACAACTAAAAACTTGATGACAAAAAGGGAAAATATGACTAAGGAATCATGTCTATTGCTTGAAGACTCAACATTGTAAAGTGTAAATTTTTCCTGAACTAATTTATAAATTTAAATCTCTAAATTTAAATGCAAGAGCAAATGTGTGAGACTAGCCAAGAAAATTTTAGAAAATAAGAGCAATGATGTCCCCCATCAGATTTTAAAATGTATTATTGGAATACCAAGATTAAAATAGTGTTGTATTGAGCTCACATCTGACAGATGAAAGGAACAGAATTTTTAAAAGTTCTGAGACAGACTCAAATGTATATGAGTTTAGAGTATGATTAAGGTGATATTTCAAATCAATAGAAAATAGTTACTTGAGAAATAAAGAGGGACTACTGGCTCACTACTTGGCAAAAAACAAGGTAGGATACTTAACACTTCTCCAGAATAAATTTTAGGTGGAGTAATGATTTGGATGTTAAAGTTGAAGCCTTGAATATAGTAATGGAAAGTATAGATGAGATTATATATTAACTTGTGATCAGGACAGTCTTTCTAAGCATGACACAAAAGGCAAAAGCCTTAAAATAGATTTGACTATATAAAAATATTAACTTCCCCTCCATAGATGGGAAAATATTTGGAATGTGTGAAAGAAGCGTCAAATCCTATATATTTAGAAAGTTCTTAGAAATGTCTCGCAGGAGCTACTGGGTTGGTGAACACGTGGAGTTTTGGCGGAGAGTGGCACACTCAGCATGGAAGCTCCGTGCCCCCTTCCCACATACCTTACCCTATGCATCTCTTCTATCTGGCTGTTCCTGAGTTGAGTATATTTCTACTGGATCATAGGAATGCCTCTGCTGATCTGTATTCTATTTAGATAAGACTTGATACAAATGAATATCTAGATTCAAGAATGTGTTTGGTTGGAAATGCAAGAAGTCTCCATCTAAAAGTCAGAAACATAATACCTAGCTTGGATATCTGAAAATCTCTATATCAACTTATCCATAAACATAGAGTCTAATGTAATAATTCTTCCCTGTCCTCTTAACCAAAATCCATTTAAATAAATCCAAAGTATTGTACTGGGAAAAATTTTTTTTGCAGTTCCATTTATATGAAATGTCCAGAATAGGCCAACCTGTGGAGGTAGAAAGTAGATTAGTGGTTGCCTAGGGCTGGGAGCAGGGGAAGTGGGAATGGGAAGTGACTAGCTAATGGGCATTGGATTTCTTTTTGGGGTGATGAAAATGTTCTAAAATTAGTGGTGATGGGTGCACAACTCTGTGAATGTACTAAAAAAGATTGAATTGTATATTTTAAGTGATTATAGTATTTGAATTATATCTCAGTAAAGCTGTTTAAATATTTTTTTAATTGCAAACCTGACTCAATAGAAAATAGGCTAATACCTACTCAGCCATAAAAAAGAATGAAATAATGCCATTTGCGGCAACATGGATGGACCTAAAGATTATCATATTAAGTGAGGTAAGTCAGACAAAGACAAATATCGTATGATACTACTTATATGTGGAATCTAAAAAAAGTGAAACAAATGGACTTACAAAACAGAAATAGACTCACAGACATAGAAAACAAACTTATGGTTACCAAAAGGGAAAGGGGGTGGGGGAGATAAATTAGGAGTTTGGGATTAACATATATACACTACTATATATAAAATAGATAAACAACAAGGACCTGCTATATAGCACAGGGAGCTATATTCAATATCTTGTAATAATGGAAAAGAATCTGAAAAGAATACATATATATGTATGTATATATCTATGCATAACTGAATCACCTTGCTGTACACATGAAACTAATACAACATTGTAAATTAACTGTACTTCAATTAAAAAAATGGTTAAAAAAAGAAAATAGGCTAATATCATAAATAGGCAATTAAAAAAAGAGAAAGCAGATGGCTAGTAAACCTAAAAGTTATTCATCTTTTGCATTAAATAAATGGGAATAAATCCATATTAAGTTGCCATTATTTAAGATATTTCAGTTGACAAAGATTTGGGTATACTCATATATAGTTGGTGGGAGTGTAAATTGGTCAACCTTTGTGGGAGGCTGTGTATCACTGTGTAAGAAAAAAAAAAGCCTTTAAAATATTCATACTCATAAAACATTTGTTTCTGCAATTCCACTTTAAGCCTTTTTCACTTAATAGTCTATTCCAAGTATCTCCGTGTTATGTAATATCTCAATATTTTGAATAGCCATGTTGTGTGTGTTTAGTTATTTATTTATCTGGGAATATTTCCTACAAAACACTTTTATAGAATGAATGTTCTTATCTGAACATCTTATTTATTTCTTTGATTGTTGAAAAATTATTATTTTTAAAATTATTTATTTTTGGCTGTGTTGGGTCTTTGTTGCTGTGCGCAGCCTTTCTCTAGTTGTGGTGAGCGGGGGCTACTCTTTGTTGTGGTGTGCAGTCTTCTCATCGCGGTGGCTTCTCGTTGCGGAGCACAGGCTCTAGGCACACGGGCTTCAGTAGTTGTGGCTCGCAGGCTGAGCAGTTGTGGCATCCGGACTTAGTTGCTCCACGACATGTGGGATCTTCCTGGACGGGGGATCGAACCCGTGTCCCCTGCCTTGGCAGGCAGATTCTTAACCACTGCACCACCAGGGAAGCCCAGAAATTATTAAAAACAATAATCTTCAGTATGGGTTCGAAGCAGACTGAGCAACCACCCAAGAGCAAGTTAATTGCAAATGGCAAGAAATTGCAGGTTTCTTGCTTTTTAAAGAAAGTTCAACCTGTTAATCCTTTAAACTAGGTTCTGGAGCTTTGGTGAAAAGACACAGTCTCTGTCTCTGGGAGCAAATGGACACTTAACTTACAGTGTGTTAAGTGATACAATTGAATTAAATCCTGGGGGCTGATAAGAAAGATCTCTGTCTTGCATGGCCAAGTAAAGCTTCCTAAAATAGGGAATGTTTAAGCTGACAGATGAAGAACAAATTGGGAATTACTGAGGTGAAGAAGTTTGAGGAGAAGGGCTTCTGGCAGAGAACTGCGTGTTGAATGGCCCGAAAGTAAGTGAGAGTGTACAATGGTGAGGATGGAGGCATAAATAAGGGCCAGATCATGGGCCTTTTGTGTCACATTAAGGATTTTAACCTGAGGATAGTGGAGAGCCATTGAAGATGTTAAGTAGGAGGTTGATGTATCTTGATCATATATTTGCTTGTTAAAGAACATTTTGATTGCAGTGTGTTGATATGATTAACTTCACTGGAGCAAGAGAATCCTTTAGAAGGTGGTTGCTGCAGTTCAGATGAGAGGAAATTATGGTTTGCTCCGGGTAGTTAGTGGGATAGCATCAAAGTATTTAGGAGGTAGAATGATAGGATGTGTTTGCTTGCATATGAGGGGTGGGGAGGAAGGAGGCCAGGATGATGTCCAGAGTTACGTCTTGATCAACTGTGCAAATACTGTTTGTTGCTAATCACTGAGCTAGAGAACAGCAGGTTTGGTGAAGAAGATAATGCCCAGTTTTTTAGTTAAGCATGGCTCATTCAGGCAGAGATGTTCAGTAGGCAGTCTGAAGCTCTGAGAGGGGTAATGGGCTGGATATAAATATTTGAGATCTTGATATTCATTTCCTTGAGGGTAAATTGGGTTTATAAGTTGGGATAATTTCCTTTTGTGTTTTATGACAGCCAATGCTTATGCTCAAAGAGTTGCTTGCCAAATAACAGGCTACCTGAAAGTGTTTTGCTGGTCATGTTTTTACTTCCTGTGTTATAATTGGTGAGATTCAACCTAATTGATTCTTATTCTTTTAGTTTATTTATTTTCACAGTTTTCATGGTATTTTAAAATCCATTGTAAGAAAATACTTCATTGTATTTATCTCTTCTTCTGTGGATGGACATTTGTTTCCTATTTTTCTTAGTGCTACTGTGTTCATAGTTAGTGTCACTGTGAAGCTCGTGTGCATGTCTCTGCACATGTGTGAGAGCTAGGGAGTGGAACTACCAGGTAGAAGGGCATATGCATCTTTTTTTTTTTTTTAATGAAAGCTTCTTTATTTATTTATTTATTTTATTTATTTTTGGCTGCGTTGGGTCTTTGTTTCTGTGCGAGGGCTTTCTCTAGTTGCGGCAAGCCGGGGCCACTCTTCATCGCGGTGCACGGGCCTCTCACTATCGCGGCCTCTCATTGCAGAGCACAGGCTCCAGACGCGCAGGCTCAGTAGTTGTGGCTCACGGGCCCAGTCGCTCCGCGGCATGTGGGATCTTCCCAGACCAGAGCTCGAACTTGTGTCCCCTGCATTGGCAGGCAGACTCTCAACCACTGCGCCACCAGGGAAGCCCCGGGCATATGCATCTTTAATTTTACCAGATGTTGACAGATTGCTTTATGAATGGGTTATATCTGTGTACACTCCCACTAGCTATGTGTGAGACTGTATGTTTCATATCCTCTCCTATGTTAGGTATTGTCAGACTTTAAAGTTTTTGCCAATCTGAGGAGTGTGAAATGTGTCTTGTGATTTTAAATTTGTTTCTTAATTGCCCATGAAGTTGAGCATCTTTTCATGTTAATTGTCCACTCATGATTCCTCTTCTACAAATTGCCTGTTCATATTTTCCCCCTACTTTCTATTGGCCAGTTTGTCCTTTTCTTTCTGATTTGTGGAATGATTGAACAGATGTACTAAACTGTTGTCAATGAAAATCTGTCCTCAATCTGTGGTTTCTCTTCACTTTTTAATGTTGTTTTTTTTTTTCACCCTAAAACTTCACCTTCTGTGACTTGAGACTTTTAAAATTTACTGCTTCATTTACTGCTTATTTTGAATATATACATATCTTATTTTTTAAAAGAAAGTTATTTTTATCTTTTATACATAGAGAATTTATCAAATCAATGGTATTGAATAATTATACATTTGAAAATATTTTACAGTTACAAACTGATGATACAGACACATGCAAATGTATTTTTTTTAATAGACTTTATTTTTTAGAGCAGTTTTAGGTTCACAGCAAACTTGAGCAGAAGGTAAAGAGAATTCCCATGTCCCTTCGTCCCCACGTACTTACAGCCCCCCCCCCCCCCACTATCTACATCAGGCACCAGGGTACCTTTGTCACAATCAAGAAACCTACATCGACGCATCATTATCACCCAAACCCTGTAGTTTACATTAGGGTTTGCTCGTAGTGTTGTACATCCTGTGGGTTTTGACAAGTGAAGAAAGACATGCACTCACCGTTGTAGTGACATACAGAATAGTTTTACTGCCCTAAGTATCCTTTGTGCTCTGCTGATTCATCCTTCCATCCCCTTGACCCCTGTCAACCACTGATCTTTTTAATGTCTCCATAGTTTTGCCTTTTCCAGAATGTCATATAGTTGAAATCATACCATATGTAGCCTTTTCAGATTGGCTTCTTTCACTTAGTAATATGCATTAAAGTTTCTTCCATGTCTTTTCATGGGTTGATAGCTCATTCCTTTTTTTAAGTACTGAATAATATTCCACTATCTGGAGGTACTACAGGTTATTTATCCATTCACCTACTGAAGGACTTCTTGGTTGCTTCCAAGTTATGGCAATCGTGAATAAAGCTGCTATATAGATGTATGTGCAGGTTTTTGTGTGGGCAAAAGGTTTCCACTCATTTGGGTAAATACCAAGGAGCACAATTGCTGGATTGTATGGTATGTATTATAAGAGTATGTTTAGTTTTATCAGAAACCCCGAAACTGTCTTCCAAAGTGGCTGTGCCATTTGCATTCCCAGGAGCAGTGAATGAGAGTTCCTGTTGCTCCACCTTCTTACCAGCATTTGGTGTTGTCAGTATTCTGGAGTTTGGCCATTCTAATAGGTGTATAGTGGTATCTTGTTGTTTTTTAAAATTAATTAATTAATAGAGGTATAATTGATCTACAACATTATATGGTTCAAGTGTACAGCATAGTGATTCACGATTTTTAAAGGTTATAGTCTATTTATAGTTATTATAAAATATTGGCTATATTCCCTGTGCTGTACAGTATATCCTTATAGCTTATTTATTTTACACGTAGTAGTTTGTATCCCTTAATCCCCTACCCCCCCATTGTTTTTTTAATTTGTATTTCTCTGATCACTTATGATGTGGTGCATCTTTTCATATGTTTATATGCCACCTGTATATCTTATTTAGTGAGGTGTCCAGATCTTAGGCCTATTTTTTTAATTGGGTTGTTTGTTTGCTTATTGTTGAGTTTTAAGTGTTCTTTGTATATTTTGAATAGCAGTCTTTTATCAGATATGTATTTTGCAAATACTTTCTCCCAGCCTATGATCTGTCGTTTTATTCTCTTAAGCAATATTTACTTTTAAATAAACATCAGGCACTTTTGTTTGTGGACTATAATTTTCTAATTAATTGATTAGTGTCCTAAGATAAGAAATCTTGGTTGTGATGTAGCCCACCAAATAAAATAAGACAGAATCAATAAAATTTTAAATCAATAAATATTTCCAACTAAAACTAGTTACAAAGAGAACAAAGCTTGAGTGCTTTAACGTCTAAATTTATGTAGAACTCCCCTCTATGGAATATAATAAAAATCACATTTATTCAGCTATTTTCTTCACTACTTATATTGTTGAAACAATTTCTTTCCATTCCTTAGTATATTTCAGCCATGAATATTTTTTCTTAAATATTTAAAATTGAATCCCCTTCCATCACTCTGTATCGTCTTATCCTGCCTTTTTAAAAAGTGCTTATACTACCTGATACAATATGTGTACATATTTGTTGATAGTCTTAACCCCACTTAGATTTCTTTATTGATTGTCATAACCTGTTCCATGAGAACAGAGATTTATTTTATTTTCTACTGTATCCTACCTAAGTCCCTTGTATAGTGTCTGGCATCCAATAAATACTAAAGAAATATTTGTTGAATGAATGAAAAACTTACTTATATTTTAATATGCAAAGCTTAAAAAAATTACTGCTGATTTCAAAGGCAGTTGTTATGGCCTTAATTTGTTATTATCCCCAAGATTGATTTTACAAAGACTTCTCACACCTCAAAAGGGCTTAAATCTCTGCTCAGTACTACTACTCAGAATTTCAAATTTCATATTCTGAGCAACAAGTTATGCTACCTTAATCGAGTATGCTAATTCTTATTTTTAAGCCAACTATAGATTTTTGAGTGGTTGGTCAGTGGGTCTGTGTAGTCTGTGATGTAATCCTTTACCATCATCAAGACCCAGCTTTAAAACAAATTTTGCCATCCAATATGAGTTTAAATGCAACATAATTATGTTAATTATCTGTAAATTTCTTGATGGTTTGACCTAGAAGTTTGAAATTGGCTAGTACTAGGAATATGCCAGTCACAGGCAAAAGACTACAGGTTAGAGATTATCAAGGAAAGAATTAAGTAAAATGCATATGTCTTTTGATGTGAAGAAATTCTTTTAATTTATTTTCTAATTTTTTATGGTGGTAAAATACATATAACATAAAATGTACTATCTTAACCATTTTTAAGTGTACATGTCAGTGGTATTAAGTACATTCATATTATTGTGCGACTATTATCACTATTCATCTCCAGAACTCTTTTCACCTCCCAAAAATGAGACTCTGTACCCATTATATAATAACTTCCCATTTCCTCCTACCCTTAGTCCCTGGAAACCACCATTTTACTGTCTCTATGATTTTGACTAAGAATCTCATGTAAGTGGAATCATATGATATTTATCTTTTTGTGACTAGCTTATTTCACTTAACATAATGTCCCCAAGTTTCATTCATGTTGTAGCATAGGTCAGAATTTCCTTCCTTTTTAAAGCTGGATAATATTCTATTGTATGTACATACCACATTTTGCTTATCCATTCATTTGTTGATGGACACTGCAGTATTTTCTCCTAGTCTTTATCCAGATGATGGATGCTACCTTAACAATTGACATGAAGGGAATGACTTTCTCCTTCAGGGGAACCCTTGTCCCTTTTAGGAGTGTGGTTCTATTCCTGTAGGTTTAAATAATATATCTTCATCAGAATATAACAAAGCCACATATCCATACAATAAATACAACTTTAGTGTCAAGGTGTTTCCCTAAGAAACACACTTTTTACTTTTCTTCAGCATTGTTGGAAACAGTAATAATAGGTTTTTTTTTTTTAACATCTTTATTGGAATATAATTGCTTTACCATGTTGTTAGTTTCTGCTGTATAACAAAGTGAATCCGCTATATGTATACAGATATCCCCATATCCCCTCCCTCTTGTGTCTCCCTCCCACCCTCCCTATCCCACCCCTCTAGGTGGTCACAAAGCACCGAGCTGATCTCCCTGTGCTATGTGGCTGCTTCCCACTAACTATCTCTTTTACATTTTGTAGTGTATATATGTCCATGCCACTCCCTCACTTCGTCCCAGCTTACCCTTCCCCCTCCCCGTGCCCTCAGGTCCATTGTTTACGTCTGCGTCTTTATTCCTGTCCTGCCCCTAGGTTCTTCAGAACCATTTTTTTTTTCTTTTAGATTCCATATATATGTGTTAGCATACGGTATTTGTTTTTCTCTTTCTGACTTACTTCACTCTGTATGACAGACTCTAGGTCCATCCACCTCACTACAAATAACTCAACTTCGTTTCTTTTTATGGCTGAGTAATATTCCATTGTATATATGTGCCACATCTTCTTTATCCACTCATCTGTTGATGGACACTTAGGTTGCTTCCATGTCCTGGCTATTGTAAGTAGTGCTGCAGTGAACATTGTGGTACATGACTCTTTTTGAATTATGGTTTTCTCAGGGTATATGCCCAGTAGTGGGATTGCTGGGTCATATGGTAGTTCTAATTTTAGGTTTTTAAGGAACCTCCATAGTGTTCTCCATAGTGGCTGTATCAATTTACATTTCCACCAACAGTGCAAGAGGGTTCCCTTTTCTCCACACCCTCTCCAGCATTTATTGTTTGTAGATTTTTTGATGATGGCCATTCTGACCGGTGGGAGGTGATACCTTATTGTGGTTTTGATTTGCATTTCTCTAATGATTAGTGATGTTGAGCATCCTTTCATGTGTTTGTTGGCAATCTTATCTTCTTTGGGGAAACAGTAATAATAGTTTAAGGTAGTCACTAGAATGTTAAAGCCAAGGGTGATTTCTATTCCCAATGCACTAATGTACATATGATTTCTTTTTATTTTAAAATATTATGTGTTTTACAAGAAAAAGTTTATGTGTTAAGTGTATTTTTATTTTTGCCCTTGAAGGTAGTGACTTCCTGTGGCTGACTGCATCAGAGTCACTGGGAGCTTATTAAAATTACACATACCTCAACTGTGCAGGTTAAGGTTATGTCAGAGTGAGTGGGATAGAGATCTAGGAGTCTGTATTTTGACATGCTTGTTATTTGGTCAGAGATAAGTGTGGTTCCCATTATTCCAGGAGACTTTCTTAACTGGCATCTTTATATGTTCTAGCTTTTAGTGTATGTCATATACACGTGTATCCCACTCCTTATGGCATAAATGAAGACAAATTCAAAATAGACTTGTCAGCAGTTATTTTGAGACTCCAGTAGAATTCCTTTACAAGACAAGTTGTTAGACACAGATTTAGATAGGCTACAGGTCATAACCATAGAACAAGTAAGATTTATGTCAAGCCATTAAGTCTGTAAACGTTTAAGTAGTAGTTTGTATTTCTTTCCCCTTGAATTGTGTTAAACATGAAATGCACTGAACTTGTATGGTGTCTTAGTTTATACTTACTTGGAAGTGTCACATTAGCAGTTTTATGAAAGTATGTACATTTTTAGTTCTCTGAGTTAAGTCATTTGATGTCTTAGAATGATTAGTTTCCTGTTATTTAGTTGGTAATATTAGGTATCAATGTGCAACCAAGATGCAATAGATCAACCAAGTGTTTGATAAGCATCCATTGTATCTGTAGCCATTATGAATCAGTGGATTAGGTAGAGCTAGTGGTGAACTACAGAATATGAATAAATGCTCAGTACCAAAACTGTACAGTCTCTTACTTAAGTTGCACCATCTCCTTTAGAGTATAGGATTGTTAAACAGGAGGATGAGGACTTGTTGATAGAAAATAAAATCTGAGGTATAAAGATTCCTGGCTCTTCAGCAATATAGTTAATATGATTGCATTTAAGACTGCTGTTGCTAGATTATTTAAACAAAGATAACCTAGACTTCCAGTTTTGTTTACTGCAGAAAGACAAGATTAGCAAGTTTGTGGGACAGATTTATAACCCATCCCTAAGCAGTTAATGAAATTAATTTAAAATTATTGATCTTGTGTATATGTGTTGCTTTTAATTTCGAGAATTTATTAGCAAAGGGTAACAGTAACTGTAGCTATACAAAAAGAACCGTAGAATTGGAATGCAAAATATCCCAACTTTATAGAAAGAAAAGAAAGTACAGATCTTGGTGCATAACTTGTCTCATGGAGAGTTAGAGCTAGGTTAGCAGTCCTTGTATTTGTAGGAGTTAGATTGTGTTTAATATTATGAGTGGCAATAGAACTTTTGCCCTGGACTTCCTGAGAAAGAATAAGAAGGTTTCTTTTTCATATAATTAATTAGCTTTAGCTTCTAGGAAGAGATTGAGGATGGAGAAGAGTAGAGGGGAACCTAGCTACTTGTCTTCCTTGTTTATTGTTAATATGCATTTTCAGAGTTTCTAGTTGGGAAATTTTTTTTTCTTATTTTAGTTTCAGGTGCGTTATATTCCTAGAAAAATTTCCAAACGTCTGTTTTAAAATTTTAAAGTAATTCCTTCCGTAGGAGTACACCCTTGGTTCATCAAAATACCAGAGTAGAGGTGTTTTTCAACATAAAAAAATTATTTTTCAACCATTTTGACTAGTCATAAAATTGGTGTTTATTCTCAGCCCTTATCTTATTTGATCTGTTAGTGGCTTTTGACAGAGTTGATCACTCCTTCCTCCTTGATATGCTTTTTTCAGTTCCCTTTTACACCACACTCTCGGTTTTCATCTTATCTCATTAGTTGCTTCTTCTCAGTTTCTTTTGCTAGTTCCCCTTGTTCTTCCTGACCTTTGATATCAGAGTGTCCCAGACCTCAGTCCTTAATCCTCTTTTCTGTCTTCACTTTTTTTGATAATGTCCGGTGGCATGGCTGTAAATGCTATCGATATGCCCATGATTCCTAAACTTGTACCCCCAGCTCAGACCTCTAAAATCCAGACTCTTATATCCATCCACCTATTTGATGTCACTGCTTATATATCTAATAAATATTTCAAAGTCAAGTCCCAAACTGAACTCCAGATCTTTTCTACCCAAACCAGTTCTGTCCATAGTCTTCTCCATCTCAAGTTGGCTGCAACTCTATCCTTTTGGCTGCTCTAGCCAAAAACTTTTAATTCATCTTTGATTACACATCTATCTGCTCACTGGCATACCTGTGCATATATATGCTCATACTTCACATCCAGTCCATGAGGAAATCCTCTTTAGTTTAAGCTACTTTCCAAATCCTCTATTACTCCACATGCTAGAGGATTATATTGTGAAAAAAATTCCCATTTCTCTCAACTTTAAAAGAAATTATAGGTATTGTAATGGTTCAGTAAAGGTGTATAGGCTCCTCCTTTTATGTGGAAAGAACTGTCTTTTTCATTGTTTCATTGTAAATCTGATTTTGAGGTTTATGGAATTGTTTGTGTGTTCTTTTTTCTTTCGTTTTTTTCTAAAGACTTTTAAAATAACACCTGTATGAGGCTGGAGAGGTTATGGCAGATTGGAATAACTAAAGTCTGGAATTGTAATTATAATTGGAAAAGGAATTGGAAAGTTACACATAAATACATGTACACTGCAATGCATGTATAACCACCATAAGTGGCCCTGGGCCCCAGCTTACATAATTGTTTTAAATGCTGCATCTTTCCATCTGTCCAGTAAACAGGTGTTTTACTTGTTAACTAACTGAACTAGGGATATATAGCTAAAGGAATCATAGTCTTTGCTCAAGGCATCTCAGTTTGGACATCTAGACCAATAGTTGAATTATTTTGAGTGCCAGGTGCTCTATTTGAAGTGAACATAGGGTGCTTTGTGGAGGAGGTGGTGGTGGTGGTGAGGTGCTCATTCCACTGAGGAGTAGAAGGGGCTTCAGTGTCACAAGTTTACTATCCAAAGATGGTTTATAGTGTGAACATTGTCTTCAAAACCCTGAGCCTATTTATTATGCTCTTAAATTTGTATTCTTCTGCATCCTGTTTACAGATCTTGTAAAATTGCAACATTTTAATGGAGCTAAAATACTATGTGAAGTGCTTTTCTAAACACAGCTGCTCTACTTTCTTTTTTTTTTTTAATAAATTTATTTATTTATTTATTTATGGCCGCGTTGGGTTTTCGTCGCTGCGTGCGGGCTTTCTTTTTAGTTGCAGAGAGCAGGGGCTACTCTTCGTTGCGGTGCGCGGGCCTCTCGTTAAGGTGGCTTCTCTTGTTGCGGAGCACGGGCTCTAGAGCACAGGCTCAGTAGTTGTAGCGCACGGGCTCAGTTGCTCTGTGGCATGTGGGATCTTCCCGGACCAGGGCTCAAACCCGTGTCCCCTGCATTGGCAGGCGGATTCTTAACCACTGTGCCACCAGGGAAGCCCCTGCTCTGCTTTCATTAAACAGTTCTGACATTCAGCAACTTGCCAAGGTTTCTTCCACTTTGATTCTGTGATTCTGGGGTTGTTGCTCATTTCCTCTTAATATTTTTTCTATTTATTATTTCATATTACTATTTTATATTCATCTCTTAATACAATACATGCTATACCATGCAAAAAGGTGCCATGCAAATTGTAAAACACAGGGAAGAGGTAATGCAAAATTATTTTAATTATGTATTAAAGTGAATTTTTTTTTTTGTTACTGGAGGAGTCTGGGAAAGTTATAGATGTGATTTGTCTATCAGTCTCTGATATGTTATGGAGAGAACCCTGAAAGGCCCAGTATGTAGTTACCTCACCTACCTGCTCTGATTTGCAGAGGATAACCTGTGTCTTTAGTATACCATTTCTATTTCCTAAAAAGGGTAATGGGGGAACAGCCATGAAAAGGAACATGGCAGGTCTCCGATTATAATTTTTGACAGTGGTATCTGGGCCTGGCCCTAGATGTCCCTACCATCTTGTTTCTTTCTCTCATTGTGAATCTGCTGATAGTCCCATCTTATTTGAAAGCCTTGGTCATCCTGACAGTGATATCAGTCTCAGTGTCCTTTTCTCATAGAAATCTTCTCTTCCTTTGTTATGAACCATGAAGTTTACAGAGCTTCTTCTCTCTATATCGCCTGTGACACTCCACTAATAGAATAAGCATTGCGGTTTAACTGCTTTGGTTGAACATATGCTCTTAATCCTCTAAACAGTAATAGTAACTACTTTATTTTCCTGTTATGGCAATGCCTACTACAGTGATAAGGGACTGGACTGCCTTTGTAGAAAGTCAACTTAAAAAAATTTATTTATTTTTTAAGTAGACCTGCCTGAGTTTGTTGTGATTTCAAGACAGAAATACTTTCTTCTTTAGCTTTTATTTTTCTGGGCCCAGTTGAAGGCAATATTCTATAGTTCGTAAGTTTGTAGTTTTTTTCCCTTAATCCTCTTTTTTTTTTTTTTCTCATGAAAGTGACATTACCCTTCTTTAGATGACTAGTGCTTTCATTCTAGCTTTACATCCTCTACTGTGAAAACTGGAAGGGACTGTTAACCAGTCATATGTCACTTATTGATCCCAACATAATAGATGGGCCATCCCTTCTTCCACTACCTTCTTTTATGGCACAGTAGAATGAAGTTAACTCCTACTGCAATTAGGAGTAGCATATGCACCTGCTTGGATATGCCAACTCCCTGGACAAGAAATTCAGCCTGTTAGAGGACGGTGAAATGGAAATATGGCTTTCTATTGACTTTTTGTGAGAAAAAATATAAAATAATTTTGTATCTGATCAAAATAAAACATTACTAGTATTTCCTTAGACTAGTTTCCTGTAAATAGTGAATATTTGCCACTGCACATGATAAAAAAATAACTTTGTGTATAATTCCTATCTGCTATGCAGAGCAACTTCTGGAAGTGACTATTGAAATTATGTCCCTGTTGAGACAATCTGGAACTCTAGGAACAGAAGATCCTGTACTTCTCCACTTTTCCCGCTCGCTATTCTCTATGTAGGATGATCTGGATAATATTTTAAGAGTGTTCCCTTTTTTTAATGATGAGCTTTGACTGATAGGGTTCTTGAAGCCTGAGTAATGACTTGAGAGTGTGGTATTCATTCACTTAGACCTAGTACTTACATCTGGATCTTGGGCTGTGGTTTGGTTGCCTTTTCAATTACGCTCTTTTCTGGCTTCAGTGGTTTTACTTTGGATACTGTGTATTGACAAGGGAGAACTTGAGAAGAGAGGAGGTATGTGTTCCTTTAACTAACTTTTAAAAAATGTTCTGTTTTCTCTGAGAAATGGCAGAATAATGTTTACAATCTTTAAAAATGAAATATAATGGAACTCACTCAGAAAAATACATGTGTGAACAGAAGATACATTTTTTCCCCAAAATGTTGAGCTGAACAAAAAACTTAAAAAAAAAACAACCCACTATTTTCATCTATGTTCATTATCTTTTAAGAAGCTTATAGAGGAGGCGTTTGAAAGGGATGAGTGAAACAATATAAATTTTGGTGAGGGTTTTCATGGCTTACATTTTTTTTCTTTTATTCTCTAACTCTGTTGAAAGTGTGAATGAGGGCCTGAAGGAAACCTTGCTTGGGAGAAGATAATCAAATCCAGGTTCTTGCTTTCCTTTGAATGCTTTTTCCAGAATAATAGAATGTTATTATCTGGAAGTGATATTAAAGATGATTCAGTCCATTCGTCACTTTTTATGGATGAGAGAATTGAGGTCTGGAGAGATTCAGAGATCTTTCCAGGGACTCATATTAGTTGGTAGAGGGTTAGACTAAAATTTTGGTTTCCATTTCTAGTCTGTTTTTCCACGATTCTTTTTTCCATTAACAGGACTGAATTTCTCATGAATCTTGCCAGTTTTGCTTAGTTGACCAATCTGAGCGAATAGGAGTAGTTAACATTTCTAGCATACTATGTTGCATATAAATGTTTCTAGCAACATTTCTAGCATATACTTTTTTTTTTTAATTTTATTTATTTATTTATTTATGGCTGTGTTGGGTCTTCGTTTCTGTGCGAGGGCTTTCTCTAATTGCGGAAAGCGGGGGCCACTCTTCATCGCGGTGCGCGGGCCTCTCACCATCGCGGCCTCTCTTGTTGCGGAGCACAGGCTCCAGACGCGCAGGCTCAGTAGTTGTGGCTCACGGGCCTAGTTGCTCCATGGCATGTGGGATCTTCCCAGACCAGGGCTCGAACCCGTGTCCCCTGCATTGGCAGGCAGATTCTCAACCACTGCGCCACCAGGGAAGCCCCTAGCATATACTTTTAAAAGGAGAACGTCCTTTTAATTTCACTGAGACTTCCCAGAAATAAAGGCGGAGACTTTTTAAGAAGGCGGCTTATTATTATTATTATTATTATGTAATTTTATTGAAGTATAGTTGATTTACAATGTTGTGTTTAATTTCTGCTGTACAACAAAGTGACTCAGTTATATGTATTCTTTTTCCTATTCTTTTCCATTATGGTTTATCACAGGATATTGAATGTAGTTCCCTGTGCTATACAGGAAGACCTTGTTGTTTATTAAAAGGTGGCTTACTATTATTGTCTAATAAATATATATTCAGGGCCTTAACTCCCCCTGGTACTGATTGCAGTGTTGGTTCTCCTCTGTTTGTAGGCTCTTAGAGGAGTCAGATAGAACCAACCTTGATAACCATAGAAAACCTAGAGGATTTTCAAATAAATTTTATTATATTCTCCTGTGGCTAGGTTGAAGTTATGAAGAAGTTAGGAGAAGACTCCAGTGTGTATTTGACATGTAATTTTTGTAAGAGGGCAAAAGTATTGAAGTGTTTTAAAGCAGTTTGGACTTGCTGTTTTATCTGCTGATAAAAGGCCTGTTGTAAATTTTTTGTTCCTTTTTAAACCATTTCAAATTCTTGTTGGAAGTATGTGA
The DNA here is from genome assembly GCF_028023285.1 of Balaenoptera ricei. NCBI lineage: Eukaryota > Metazoa > Chordata > Mammalia > Artiodactyla > Balaenopteridae > Balaenoptera > Balaenoptera ricei. Next base: position 88,219,981 of record NC_082642.1, on the reverse strand, counting down.
TAACTTAATCTTATTACTGCTTTCTTCTCTTTTGGCCCCATGAAATGAAAATGAAAAGAAATTGTGTATTTTCTTTAACACTATAGATGATTATAGCTAACATTTATTGATTACTTACTGAGTGTCAGGTACTGTGCTAAGGTTTTCATATGTATTTAAAAATTTATTCTCATACATCTCTATGGGAGATACAGTTATTATTACCTGTATTTTGTAGATGAAATTGAAACACGAAGAACTTGTTCAACATTACATAGATAGTAAGAAGTAAAATATGGATTCAAACCTAGACAGTTTTTTTAAAACTCCATTCCATTCCCTCTCAACATAAAAAGGTATTACAGAGACCCAATTATAAAGGGCTCAGAGCTTATTGAACAAAATAAGGGGAGGCCATTCACATTACAAAATGATCTAATGAGGGATTTCTTTTAAAAAAGTAAGTTTCCAGGGTGTGTCATGTTTTTTCTGGTCAAAAACCCAGAGAGAGCCATCTCATTATATGGGGAGTTTGGTCATCTAGTTTTGCCATCTGTTGAGTTATAGGGCTACCCTTGGATCAGTGAACTATCCCTGATCCTGCCATTGTCCTATCTTTGCAAAGAATAGCCCAGCATTGCCCACGGTGGATAAAGCTGTTGAGCTGAAAGAGTTGGATGGGGATGGTAGGTCATGATAGACATATAGGCAACTCCTCTGAGTATCTAAATGGTTATTCAATTTATATGCAGCCTTTGGGAATATATCTATTATATAAAACAAGGACCATAGATGTTAGTTTCAAAATCTGTACATTATAGTTTGAGTATTTGTTTGATCTCTTTCATTATTCTTTGGGAGGTAGTTATGACAGAGCCTCAGATCCATCTTTAATGCTTTGAGGATATTTATGTGCTTAATAAGTGATCTTGAGTATCCTGTAGTTGTGTTTTAGATTGCATCATCATGTGACCTAGTCTTAGATTATCCATTCCGTTTTAAGCATATTGTCAAAGCTGAAGTGGAAACAGTTTTTTTTTTTAAAGGATCTCAAATGGATGGGTAGAATAATTCTTTATCATACCTCCTGTTTCTTTCAAATAATTTTCTTTTATAAAGAAAATGTAATGCTCATGTTACACATACTATTTAGTTATTCTTATGGATAAACTTGTAAAAGCAGTGGTTTAAAAAGTTGATTGTAAATCAACTATACTTCAATAAAAAAATAAAACAAAAACAAAAACAAGTTTATTTCTACACCAGGGGTGTGTAGTTATCTGGGTGGGGAGAGTTCTGTGTTTGTGCTTTTCATAGAGCTTTATTTAATTCACAGCCCAAAGTGATCACCATGTGATTAGAAATGTCTCAGTGTTAGTACTTGCTGCTAGATTTTTTCCTATTCTAGTTTTATTATTTATTTTTAGTTAACTCTTTTGTGAGTTGATCTGTGATGCATGAATAGATAAAAGAATGAAGTTATTATTAAAAATAAAGTGACCCTAACAACAAGGTCCTACTGTCTAGCACAGGGAACTATATTCAGTATCCTGTGATAAACCATATGGAAAAGAATAGGAAAAAGAATATATATGTAACTGAATCACTTTGCTATACAGCAGGAATTAACACAGCATTGTAAATCAACTATACTTTAATAAAATTTAAAAAAATAAAGTGACTGTTTCCCTGAAATCTGGGCTTATTCAGTTTCTTAGGGTACAGCCAACCAGACCTGAGTCCTAAAAATTATTTTCTTGTATGTAGCTCATGTATGAAAAAGCGTTTTCATCCATGTTCTTGTATCTGATATTCATAGTAAGGAGTCAGTAAACTTTTTCCATAAAGGACCAGATAGTAGTAAATATTTTAAGCTTTGTAGGCCATATAGTCTCTCTTCCAACTACTCAACTCTGCCACTAGGGCGTGCAAGCTGACATAGACAATGTGTAAATGGATGAGCTTGACGGTGTTTCCATAAAACTTTATTTATGGACACTGGAATTTGAATTTAATATGGTTTTCATGTGTCATTAAATATTATTTTTCTTTTGTTTTTTTTCAACCATTTAAAAATGCAAGAACCATTTTTAGCTCATGTGCTATGTGAAAACAGGTTACGGGACAGATTGCCTGACAGGCTGTCATTTGCTGACCCCTGCTTATAATAATCCTGTGAGACTTAGCTGACTGCTTTCTGTTTTTTTGCCCTTTATTTTACCATCTTTTAACATTATTTTATATTATTCTTATTTTATTACTTAATCATGTGTTTTCTTTCATTGTTAATGTGTGTGTAACTTTTAAAATTTAATAATTTTAATTACATTTTAAGCTATGGAGTGTAGGGTCTATAATATTGTCCTCTTTAATGCCTTGCACATTTATACAAATTATATGCTCAATAAATATATATATTTTAATAAATTTATTTATTTTATTTATTTATTTTCGGCTGCATTGGGTCTTTGTTGCTGCGCGTGGTCTTTTCTCTAGTTGCGGTGTGCAGGCTTCTCACTGGTGGAGTACAGGCTCTAGGCGTGCGGGCCTAGTTGTGGCTTGCGGGCTCTAGAGCGCAGGCTCAGTAGTTGTGGCTCACGGGCCCAGTTGCTCCACGGCATGTGGGATCTTCCTGGACCAGGGCTCGAGCCCGTGTCCCCTGCATTGGCAGGTGGATTCTTAACCACTGTGCCACCAGGAAAGCCCATATGCTCAATAAATATTTGAGAGAGTTGGAAAGGAATAATATCTGTCTTTCACTATTTGAAGGATTGTTGTGTAGATTGTTTTACTTATTGATGTATATATTAAAAATTTGTTCCAGGATAGTTGTCTTGCATAAGGAGTAGAAGCAATAGGGAGGCAAAACTCATCTTAGAATGCAGGGACTAGAAAGGAGAGAAAGAAGCTCCTATTGATTGTGTTCTTTGTGTTGTAGTACATACATACTGTGGTCAGTGATATGTACAGTCCCTCATTCTTTACAACTCTTTTAAATAGGTATTTGTTTACTCAGTTTACAGATGAAAAAACTTAGATAAAATACCTTAGCCTTAGATAAGTGAGTGGTGGGACAGAATTTGAAGTGAGACCATGTTCTGTCCATATACTTTTCTTTTTATACCAAGGAATATTCAACAATTAACCAGGCTGCTTTAGACACTAGCTACTTACTTATTGCTACAAGTTTTCACACACATCTTAGATGACCAAGGACAGAGATTTTTTTTAGAGAAGGTGAAATGTTGAATTGAAGAACCTCTGTGATAAACTTTCAGATTCTCAATATGTGATTACAGTGAGCTTTATTTTAAAATGATAGGCAAAACACATTTTACCTGTTAATTTTATACATAAACTCTTACCTCTCTCTTTTTAAAAAATATTTATTTATTTATTTGGCTGCGTCAGGTCTTTGTTGCGGTACGCAGGCAGGCTCTAGAGTGTGCGGGCTCAGTAGTTGAGGCACGTGGGCTCTAGAGTGCATGGGCTTAGGTGCCTCACAACATGTGGGATCTTAGTTCCTCTACCAGGGATTGAACCCACGTCCACCTGTATTGGAAGGTGGATTCTTAACCACTAAACCACCAGGGAAGTCCCTCTTACCTCTCTTTAAAGAAAGGTGTTTAAAAGTGTTTCACAAATAAATTCGTAGTATTGCACAGTGAAATAAGATTGAGGAATGTACATGAAATTTCTATTAAACTATATGTTTAGTAGAAACCAATGATTAAATCAAATCTTAAGCTGATCGTTCAACTGATTTTCTTGAAGTTGAAGATTGAGTCAAGCTAAATTAAATGAAGGTTAAAAGTATAAATGGAGAGGTTTTAAATGGTTATAAATGGAGAGGGAATTCCCTGGTGGTCTGGTGGTTAGGACTCCATGCTTCCACTGCTGGGGGCCTGCGTTCGACCCCTGGTCGGGGAACTAAGATCCCGCAAGACGTGCGGCGCGGCCAACAACAAAAAAAGTATAAATGAAGAAAGTTTCTGAAATTGTGGAGTTTCTTTCTTGACTCGGCAAACATTTTGAGTCTCTATACTGCTACCAGGAGCTCGAACTAGTGAGAGAAGTGGACAGGGATAGAGCTTCTAAGAGGACCCACTTCCTAGGAAGGTGATGTCTGAACTTATTTCTTTTCCCCCTTTATTAGCTTTAAAAATTATTTAAAAACACATAATCATTGAAAGTATTAAAACAATCTAGAAGTATAAATCATAAGAAGTGTAAATCCTTATTTTCACTTTCTGCCCTCTGATCCCCATTCTTCAAAGTTATAGTTAGCAGATTGGTAAATATGCTTCCAGATTTTTTCTTATGCATAAACGAATAGGCTCCCCACCCCACCCCCCCAAAAAAACTGGGCTCACACTATATGTAATTTTGTAACTTGTTTTTCCTCCCTTGTGATGGTCTGTAATGTATATGTTTCCATCTCAGTAGAGACAGATTAATCTCATTTAAAAACCTGCTGCCTCACATAATAGGATGGAGTACCATCATTTATTTACATTATTTCTCATTGCTGGACATGTAGGTTTTAAATCTATTTACAAAAAATAGATATCCTTGTACTAATATATTTGTTTTCTTTTGTGAATTAAGTTTTAAACGATGAGTAACATAGAGGCAGGTGAAGAGAATGAGGATTAATGTGAAGGGGAAATGTTTTCTAGGCTAAGGGAACAATGTGTACTTTGAAAACACTGCTGAAGAAAATGACAAACTTTTAGTTAGGGGACAAGCATTTCTCTTTCTATGCTGTGGAAGTATAGCACCTCTTGTTTTCTTAACTGTGTGTTAGAGTATCTCATTTTATGGAATTGGCATTTCTTTACTGAATAATTTATGGTTACATAATTTTCTTATTTTGGAGATTAAAAATTTTTTTCAGTAAATGTTACCAGGTAGAGAAGTAGAACCACAAGCTGATAAAAATGGCATTCAAGAGGTCACACAGAGGTTATGTGGGTAGTTTTGGGAATAGAGCTTATATCTTAGCTATTTTTCTCTTCTTAACAGTGTCTAATTGAGAATTCTTGCCCAGAGTTCAAAATAGCTTTTTGGGTGGCTAGTCCCCCACTGTTATCCAATTGAAACAAATTTCGGTTGATTCAAAAAACAGGTATTGGGCTTCCCTGGTGGCGCAGTGGTTGAGAATCTGCCTGCTAATGCAGGGGACACAGGTTCAAGCCCTGGTCTGGGAAGATCCCACATGCCGCAGAGCAACTGGGCCCATGAGCCACAGTTACTGAGCCTGCGCGTCTGGAGCCTGTGCTCCGCAACAAGAGAGGCCGCGATAGTGAGAGGCCCGTGCACCGCGATGAAGAGTGGCCCCCACTTGCCACAACTAGAGAAAGCCCTCGCACAGAAACGAAGACCCAACACAGCCATAAATAAATAAATAAATAAATAAATAAATAAATAAATAAATAAATAAAAATTTAAAAAAAAAAAAAAAAAAAAAAAAAACAGGTATTGCAAAGTTGCTAGTTTATCAAGTAGTTGTCTTAAAATGGATAGATAGATGGCTTAAAGTAGATGAATAACATTTTTTACTCTTAAGTATAAAATCTTGTTATCCTTAAAAAGTTTTAGTTGCTGCTGTTTTGTTCCAAATTTCCAATTTTGGGATGTTGCCCTATAGGGCATATCAAGTACTACTTAGTGTTAGAATTTTATCATTCCCCTGACAAGGAAGAGAATCTGCTGATTTCTTTAAAAATACATTGGAAACAAAACGCTGTCTTAAACAAGGGTCATAACATCTTTCTGAACTATTTCTAAAAGTAAAAGCCTTTATTTTTGGTTGCCAAGGATGCTTTGCTGTTTGGTTACATGTGCTTTGTTGAATAGAAATATGAGTCTTTGTAAGGCTCAACTTTCACAATTTCTTACTTGTTTTTAAAAACATATGCTTAATAGTTCTAATTAGTGTTATTAATTTGAATAACATGAATGCGTTGAGTAAATTAGCCTAATGTGTTCTCTCATTACCTTAAACAGTAATTGTATTATGTGTTGTAATACATGGTTATGAAGTATTCATACGTTGTTCTAAGGGAGTTATTACTTTATGTGAAGTGTAATTTTTTAGCATTCATATCTATTTTTTTACTTGGAGTTATTTTTCAAGAGTAAAGTATATGTTTAAACACAAAGTAACTTTATGTTTAATTTTTCTAGGGCTGCTTTGGAAGAAGTAGAAGGAGATGTGGCAGAATTGGAACTGAAACTTGATAAGGTAAATTTTACTTTAACTTTTTAAAACATTAATTCTTGTTTTGCATAATGATTTGTGCCTGTAACACTAGATGGTTCAAGTGACTTCTTTTATCTCCGTGAGGGTAAATGCTAATATTATCCCAATATTATGAAGAAGTTGAGGCTAGAGACATTAAGTAGTTTGTTGAAAATTTAATCTAAGTGCCAGAGCAAGAATTTGAACCATGTCTGACTAGACATCTTTTATATTGTTGGACGGTTGTTTCCTTCTCTATCAAAAAGATTGCAATCTTTTTTGATGCTTAATGGATATTATATGTAACCTAACCACTCTTGTTTATACATTTGGGTGTGGCCATGTTCAAATATAAAATTTTAAATACTCCTTCCGTTTTTTAAAGCTAATGCCAGAAATGCTGAATATGTATTTAATAATTGATATTAAATGGTCATATTCTATGCAAGGGTAAATGTACATTGATTCCTATCTTCTGTGTTAATTATTGATAATCTTTTTTTTTTTTTTTTGGCCTCTACCCAAGAAATGTTATCTGCTGTATAACAGAGTGAAATATGAGAATGAGTAAGACATGGCTTCTGATCTTAAGTAACCATTGTTCATTGTTAAAATTTTTGGAGATAAATGTGTATATTTGAATACCTTTTCTGAAAATAATTTCCTATTTATGTAATTACTATTATAAATGGAATTGTTATGTAAAGCAGTGCTTCTCAAACCTTACTGTGCATAGGAATATGTGGGGTTCTGGTGAAAATACAGATCTAGATTCAGTAAGTCTTGGTATCTGAGAGTCTGTGTTTCTAACCAGATTTTAGGTGATACCAATGCTGTTGTTCCATGGACTGCATTTTGAATAACAAGGATATAAGATATATTAACTAGACTGATGGTTTTCAAATGTTTTGAAATCATGTAATTTATGTATATAATGTAAATAGTATAGAAACTATATAAAGCAGTAGTTATTAGTTATATATGTAAAACAAAATAATTTTAGAAAATGTTTAGTAATAAGTTATTTTTGTGCAGTACTCTGTAGTTTTCAAAGCACTTTGATATACAGTATGTTTTTGGATTTTTACAATAATCCTGTGAGGTGGGTAGGACAAGTGGATTATTTCCATTTTATAGATGAGGGTCCCACAGCCCAGAAAGTGAAGAGGACTTGCTTCAAATCACAGAGTTAGAAAAGGCAGAACCAGGGTTAGAATCCATCTGTTTTATTCTTAGTTCAGTGCTCTTCTTGTGCACCACTGTACTCCTGGATCCATGTTGAGGGAGCACATGCCACTTGGAAATTTTCTGAGGAACACTAGCAAGCTTCCAGGCAAGTGTTTTTAAAAACTAATGTTAGAATTTTTTGTAAGGATATTATTTTCAAGAACTTTATTTTCTATTTAAAATTATATATATATGGGATCATTGTTGTTGTTATTATTATTATTTTCCCCTGAGGTATTACATTTATCTTTAAGGACTCTGTGAAACAAAGTTTTTAAACCGTTAAGGTAGGCAGCAGAAGATGTAGTTTTGATTTTCTGGTAGGTTTATGAGAGTATATAGAAGGAGAAGGCTTTTTAAAGAATCACAGAGTAGTACAATAAGGATATCTATTCTCTTTGGGCAGAACTGCATCTAAATCAAACAAAACACTTTGTGTCGGGGGGACCTCAAAATTTAAAGTACCTAAACAGAATCCTCTTACAGTATTTTTGTTAATGATTTGCTTTTATGAGCAGCTATCTTTCCCCCCCCCCCCCCTTTATATCATTTGGTTGCAGTTGAGAGACTGGTAGAATCTTAAAACCAAAAGATTCAAATCTAAACCAAGTTGTCACAGTATTGGCATTCAGTACTAAGAACTCTAAATCCTTTCTAGAGTCCCTATTACCCGAAGGGCTACTCAGGGCATCATGGAAGCTTTGGCATCTTTTAAAATATCATCTTCCACCCAAATAGAATTTCCATAGTTACTTTTATATTTCTCTAGTTTAAGATCTTGATCCCTTATACAATGTCCCTTTCCCAAATTCTTAAGCTATTATTGATCATTTTTACTTTAGAATTATGAGGAGTTACAATTAGAGAAGAGAGCCTGTGAGGAGCAAGAAATGGTTGTTATTGAAGGAGGTGGCATTGAAGGACTTGTGGAGGGGAGGGGTTGCCTAAAACTAGTTTACTGATTTCATAACTTTGTGCAGGGCCAGTTGTACCTGTAATATTGCAAATCACGGCAGCAACAGGTTTAACTAGCTTGATGACCTACCTAGCTTATATTTATTTTGCTTATAATGTATGCCACCAGTAGTTAGACTCTTTCTGGTGAGTAATGCTCCATGAATGGATGGCATTATTCGACTAGGTCCAATTATTTATCCATTCTGCCAGGTATTCTGGCATTGGCAATATCACAGAGCATCATAGTGGCCATCTAGATATAATTTCCCTATCTGTTGCATCTTCTCACTGGAATGCTTGTTCCTTGTTTGTTAAGCAGATACCCTTTAAATCACAGCTCAGGTACTACCAAACTTAGGTTCTTTTTCAGGTATTGCATTATTTCTTGCATCTTTACATTTCTTACATTTTAAAATTGTACTTCCATTTAAATTATTATAATATTATTGCAATTTTTGGTTTGTAGCGTAGTCTAGTAATTAAGAGCACAAAGCCTGGAGCAAGGCTTTACCACTTACTAAGCTGTATGGCCTTGGGCAAGTTCCTAAACCTTCCTATGTCTCAGTTTCTTCATCTCCAAAATGGGAAAAAATAAGAGTATCTATTATAGGGTTATTATGTGAATAAGATGTGCTAATACATGTTAAGTGCTTTGACACATGATAAGTTCTAAATAAATGTTAATGATGGTGGTGTCTTTTCAACAAACTATTAGAGCTCCTTGAAGACAGATTGTCTTTAACAGGGAAAAAGCCCTCATTTTACTGTTAGGTAAAAATCTTCCCTCTTTGTAGGCTTAAGTTATTTAGTATAGCTGTCATCACTGTCATCTAATAAGGACTTTGACAGCTGGCAGAGTATCTGTCTATCACCCAGTCAGTCCTTCCCTCTGAATAGCTGCAGTGTATATGTGCTTCAGCTATATGACAATTTCATTTTCCCTCCAATGCCTGTGAATAGTGACCTTTATTCTAATTCTGATACCTGCCTTCCTGGCCATATGTTGTGCCTTGTTGCTCAGAGTCGTAATCTCTGAAACTGTGGAATGCTCATTGATACCTTACTTTCTGATGTGAGTTTCCAGTCTTTCCAGTTCTCATCTTGGACTCCTCCTGCTTCTGTTTTTCAAGCTTATCTAAATCTCTAGTCTTTCAGTCTATCCGCTTCATATTTCAGATCCCTTTTTTATTCACTATATATTTTTTAAAATAATTTTTTTTATTGAGATAAAATTCACCTAACATAAAAAACCACCATTTTAAAGTGTGCAACTCAGTGGTTTTTAGCATATTCACAATGTGAATATACTACTTAATCCCATTACCCTGATAAGAAACTCTGTGCCTGTTAGCAGTCACTTCCAATTTCCCTCTCCCTACATCCTCTGTCAACCACTAATTTACTTTCTGTCTCTGTGGAGTTGCCTGTTCTGGACATTTCATATAAATGGAATCATACAGTATTTGACCTTTTGTGACAGGCTTCTTTCACTTAGCATAATGTTTTTAAAGTTCATCCGTCTATGTTGTAACATCGCCAGTATTTCCTTTTTTATGGCTGAATAATATGCTGTTGTATGGATATACCATAAGTTGTTTATCCATTCATCAATTGATGGACATTTGGGTTGTTTCCACTTTTTGGCTATTATGTATAATACTGCTGTGAACCCTTCCAGTCTACTCTTAACTTATCACATCATTATTTCTCTTCTGGAGACCTTCGTTTCCTTTCCATAACACCTACTCTGCAGAATACTGACTATACTTGTCTAACCATCTCTATCCTCTGTCCCATATCTGGGCTATAAAGCCCTACTGGAGAAGTTACACAATTGTTTGGTGAAACTAATTGGTGGAGCTACACATACCTGGGATTCATGGTGCAAAGCAATTTTTCCGAGACTCAATCAGGTTATCTTACTATCTTTGGCATCTCTTATATTTCACTGTTTTCTCAAGATTTACCACCTTGCTCTTCATTCTTAGTAGAGGAACTTGTCTCTTACTTCCTTTTGGTGGGAACACCTTTATTTCTTGCTTTTAATCTAGAAACTTAACAGAATCTGTCCTTATTCCATTTTTTTTTCCCATTTGAGTGATAAAAATATCCCTTTTCCTATGTAATTCCAAACATTAACTTCTCAGGACTTTGCTTTAGCCATCTCTCTCCTTTTCCTTCTCTACCACCGCATTATTTTAAGTAAACAAAAATGTTTGTTTCTCTTGAATCAAAACAAAACAAAACAAGAGAAAAATCTCACCTCTGACAAGGAATTGCAAATCTTTATCAAGTAATTACCATGTGCCAGTAACAGTTTGTGCTAAGATCTTTAAGTGCATTATTCTCAACTCTTATAGTAACCCTCTATGGTTTGATACCATTGTCATTGTGTCATACAGAAGAACCTGAAGCTTCTTGAGGTTGAGGTCTCTCCGAATCACTTAGAGCATTAAGTTTGGCAGCAGAATTTGAACCTAAGCCAACTGAGCCTATAAACCTGTTTTTAACCATAATGTTCTACTACCAACCTGTCTGTTTCTGTTTTTATGGAAACTTTCAATTTAATTATTTTTGAATTATTTAATTTGTTGAATAAGCAATATCACACATGTGGTACAAAATTCAAAGGTACAAAAGTGTACCCAGTGAAAAATTAGTCATCATCTAATCTGTATCCCAGAGGCGTATACTGAACTAGTTTCTTGTGTGGTCTTCCAGAAATCTCTTAAGCATGTGAAAGATTATATGTATTTGTACTCCTCTCTCCCCACTCCAACAAAGATATTAGCATTGTTCTACATTTTGCTTTCTTAAAATATATAATTTAGATTTTATTCCTTATTATTAATTATAGAGCTGCCTCATTCTTTTTAATGGTTGATTGTATCTCATTTTATGGATATATCATAATTTATATATCCAGTTGCCTACAGATGGATACTTAGATTGCTACCAGTGTTTTACTGCGACTGCAACGAATGACTTTACATGTGTGTCATGTGCCTTATGTGCAAATATATCTGTATGATACATTTATAAAAGTGAAATTACTACATTAGAGGGCATGTATGTTTAAAATTTTTATAGCTCTTGCTAAGTTGCCTTTCATAGAAATTGTACCAGTTTACATTCCCACCAACAGTGTGCGAGAGTGCCTATTTCCCCATACCTACCTTCTCTAAAACAGCATGTTATCACATTTTTTGACCTTTGTTCTTCTATAAAAAAATAGTAATTTACCTTTCTTTTATTATGAGTGAGGTTGAATTTCTTTTCATGGACATACGTATATTTGAATTTTCTTTTCTGGGAATTACCTGTACATGTCTGTCTGCCATTTTTTTTCTAGTGGCTGGTTGGATTTTCAAAAATGAGTTGTATACCCTTTCTTGTAGTAGGGAAGTTAGTCCCTTGTGATTTGTTGCTAATATTTTCCAAAATTGTCATTTGTCTTTTGACTAAGTTTTTTTTTTTTCCTTATCTAAATGTTTTCTTGTTATGTATTTGAATTGATTAGTTTCTTCTATGACTTTTGAGTTTTGCATCCTTCTCAGAAAGACTTTTCCTACTTTGAGATTATAAAAAATACCACCTCCTGTTTTCTCTTGGTTTTCTGATTTAATGTTTTATGTTTAAATATTTATTCCATCTGAAATTAATTTGGGGGTTTGGAATACAACTTAGTTTCTTTCTTTTTTTAGATGGCTTTAGATGGCTATCCGGTATCCTTGTGTCATTTATTGGAAAATTTTTTACCCCCCTGGCTGGAGTGTTACTTAATCAAGTACTGCATTTTGTATCTGCTTCTTCACTCTGTATTCTCTTCCATTAACCAATTTGTCTATTCACATCTATTACCAGACTTTTAATTACTGCACCTATATATTTTAATATGGGGCTAATGTCCCCACCTCATTACTCTTTTTCAATTTTTTTGATGCTCTTCTTGCATGTTGGTTACTCCATATGAATTTTAGAATTAGTTTTTTTGGTTGTTAAGATATCTTTTTTTTTGAAATAGCAAACTATTTGAAGGACTAGTGTCTGCCAGCATTTCTCATAGTGGGTTTTGTGGAACATTGGTCCTATGAGGATGCTTCCTCTAAAGAGAATTCAATGTCAGATAATTTTGAGAAATGCTACCTATTATATACTTCCTCTCTAGGACTCATAATACACATTAATATATCAAAAGCTCTTACAAATTTAGTAATAAAGAAATCTGTTTAACTTGACGAAATGAGTTTCCCAGACTTATTTGATCACAGAGTCCTTATTTTGGTATAGAATGTTCCCCTGGGATATTCTATAGAATATATATTGGCAAAGAATTGACCTCTCATTGTGTCTTCTTCATCTACAGTTCATAACTCACTGTAATCTGGCTACAGCCCCCCAGTTTCTCTTAAAACAATTCTTGCTAGGGATGCTGGTGACTGTCACCAAACTCAACAAACTTTTTTTAAGTGTTTTTAAAACTTGACCTTTATGGATTTTCAACCTATTCATCATCCATCTTTTGATACTTTGTTCTTTCTTGACTTTGATGAAATTAATCTGTTGCTTTTCCTCCTACCTTTCCCTTTTCCTCTTTTAGTCTCCTTTGTGGGGTCCTCACTGTACACACTGTGACCCCTGCTTTTTTTCTAGGCTGTAGCGTTGTAGCACTGATACTTTATTTGCTACTGACTCCTGTGTGTGTATCTATAGTACACTTCTCTTTTTTGAGCTTTAAGTATCTATTTTCACTTGGTTTTGATAGACTTTCCACTTGGCTTATTTCACAGACCCATCTAGCTCAGGCCTACCTCACAGGCCCAACACTGTTAAGACAAGTCTTTGCTGGACAGTATAGTGTCTTTGTGCAAATTAGCATCTTGTAGCAGATATAGCCCTCAGCAAGCAGAGCTCAGGCTGGATTTCATCCTCTATTTTTCCCTTTGGTAGGACACCATCTGCATAATTGTACTTAGGTGCTCAACTAATTTCTAAATTTGTCTCCTCTCTTCTCTCCCTGCTTATTACTGCCTTAATTCAGGCTCTCGTAGTTTTTGGTCTAGTCTCCTTATCTTTATTCTTTCTACTTCCTTATCTTACTTTTTCTTCTTTTAGCTCATCATTCTAAAATGGAACTCTGGTTAACTCACCCGTTCGATATCTTTATTGTTTTCCATTTCCTTTCATATAAAATGTGAACACCTTAACTTTGCACACAGGGCTTTTCCTGATCTGGCCCTTGTATACATTTTCACACTGTGCTAAGCTACTTAGTGCCCCTGGTTTGCCCTGCCATCTAAGCTTCAGGGCCTTAGAACATGCTTTTCCTAGAGAAGTGTCTTCTTATTACCCTTATCTGATTGGCTAATTCCTGTTGGTGTTCAGGGCTTTTCTCAAGTATTACCTTTTCCCGGAACCCTTCCTTGATCCCCATAGCCCTCATTACACGTTCCTCCTTTGTTCCCTCTTGCATGGTTTTGATGAGCATAGCAGTTGTACTTGTGCTAAATAGAATTTATCTGCTTTTTGAATGGTTAGAATTAGAACAGAGATTATGTTTTTCACTTCTGTTCCTCCCGGTCCCAGGGTAACAGTTTTAAATTACACTCCTGAGATCCTTGAGCTGTCTTCTAAAGTTTTCCCGAGCTCTATCCTCTTCTTGGTGGCCCCTCTTCCCACCCTCTCATTACCCTTCCTTCATCTAGAGCAGCTCCACTTTTATCTTTTTTTATATTTGATTTTCACCCAAGATTTTGTTTGCTTAAAGAAAATGTTCTGTATCTGAGTGAACTAAAGAAAGAAACAAGGAAGGGATAGAAAAAAAAAGAGAGAAAAGGAATGAAAGGGAAAAAGAAAAAGATGAAAAAAAGAAAGAAGAAAGGAGGGGACAGGAGAAGAGAGGGAGAAGCTCTGTTCTAAGATTTAGCACAATGCCTAGATGGGAGGCATTAGAGAAATATGGTTGATTAAGCAATTCTGCTTTGAGGGTCTGATATTAAAATGACCAGCATGACTAACCCACCATACCAGTTTACTTCCCTTCCCTCCGCCATACCACAGTTGTGTTTTTAAAATCTTCTGTCATACTGCTTGCTCTGCCTAAACTTTCCTTTTCTTCCTTCCAAGGGGTGCTTAATACATTTTTGTGGAGTTAATTTATGGGATTGAATTTAACTTGATAAAATGGTTGTTGTTGTTTGAAAGGTCAACTTTTTTTGATACAGTTCTCTTATGAATTTACTTTTTAAGCCAAAGGAAAAAAAGAACAATTTTCATTTAGTCTATTTTGGGTTTATTGATGAACTATAATTTGTCTTAACTAGGCTTACTCATGTGGTTAATGCTAACACTTGTTTGATTAAGTAATTTGTAAAATTATTTTCAATGATATGATGTTTTTCTTTTCCAGCTTGTGAAGCTATGTATTGCAATGATTGATACTGGAAAAGCCTTTTGTGTTGCAAATAAACAGTTCATGAATGGGATTCGAGACCTGGCACAGTATTCTAGCAATGATGCTGTAGTTGAGGTTAGTATTATTAAATTTAGTTAAAATGGTAAATGAAACAAGATGTTAGAGAATTATGCATCCATTTACCTTATTAATAGTAGTAGTGGTCCTTAAAATTAGAAGTGGAAAAGCTATCACCTGTTGGTGCTATCTGATATAATCCTGTTTTCTAGGACAGTTAGAAGGTGATGGTTGATTTGCATTGTGGATATAAGTTTACTATACTTGCTGCTAGGTGAACTGAAGCATCTACAAGGGGACCTGAGCAGTGAGAGTAGGATCATGCTTATTAGTAGCTGTTTATCGGGGCAAGCAGAGAGCATTAACCCAAGACTAGTATCTAACTATACATTTTGGGGGCTGCATAGGAAAGTTCTGGTAGCTAGCTATGCTGTGTTAGCTTAGACCCCTTGCTATACTATGTGGTATTATGACATTTCTTTTATGAAGAATAATAACTGGTGCAGAAATGGTTGTAATTTGATGATTATGTGATCCATAGATGCCTAAATGGACATAGTCTTGATATACTCAATTTTACCTTAGGTTTACATGGGCCATTTTGATTTGCTAGTATAATAGTATTGGTAGGGCAGGCTAATTCTTTGACTGTTCTAGGGTTTTATGTTACTACATGTAGACTTGACCTCTCTGCAGAGCATGCCTGAGAGGTAGTGAGATTGTCCTAGTGAGAAATAAATGTTACTGTTTACAGTGTAACTTGATCTTTCTGTCAGAAATGCTGAAGTAACATTTTTATGGCCTATATTAGTAGCTCTTAAATGACTTGGTTTTCTTTTGATTTCTTTCTCATAGACAAGTTTGACCAAATTTTCTGACAGTCTTCAAGAAATGATAAATTTTCACACAGTAAGTGTTTATTAAATAGGTGTTATTATGACCATGTTCATGTTTTAGTACTTTGGTGGCAGTATTTTATAAAATTACTTAAGTTGGAAAATGAATGACTTTGATTTGTCAACAACTTTTTAGTTGGGTGGATCTAAAATGTGTGTGTGTGTGAGAGAGAGAGACAGAGAGGGAGAAAGTATAGATGTGTATTATTTACCATTCTATAATAGTGAACTTTAATTTCAATGAAGTACGCACCCATAAAAGTTAATTTTTTTCCTTTAAGTTGTGCCTTTATAAGTTTTTAAGCAATTTCAAGAAGAAAGACGTACAAGTCATCATTCTAAAATTAGCTATTTCTTTTAAGATACAAATATATCCCCTTTGTCTAATCAATTGCTAATATTAAAGACTTGTATTTTTTGAGCTATTTATGTTTGTGTTTAAGATTTGAGGACAGATCTTCAAGAATGAGGGGTATATATTACTTTTGGAATGTCGTGAAATTCCTTTATAAGTTTTGTAAACGTTTACTGAAAATATGTGAGATCTTTTAGTTGCGGCGTGTGGAATCTTTAGTTGCGGCATGTGGGATCTAGTTCCCTGACCAGGGATTGAACCCAGGCCCCCTGCACTGGGAGTGTGGAGTCTTAGCCACTGGACCACCAGGGAAGTCCCTCATTGTGGTTTTGATTTGCATTTCCCTAATGACCAATCTGGTTGAGCATATTTTCATCTGCTTATTGGCCATTTGTGTATTTTCTTCTGCTATTGTTACCACTGTTGTCCACTTAAGTCCTTTGCCCATTTAAAGTTTTTCTAAATTGAATTCTTTATATATTCTGGATATTACACCCTTGTCAGATATATGATATATAAATAATTTTTCCCATTCTATAAGTAGTCTTTTTACTTTCTTGATAATGTCATTTGATGCATAAAAGTTTTAATTTTTTTTATTGAAGTATAGTTAATTTACAATGCTGTGTTTCAAGTGTACAGCAAAGTGATTCAGTTATACATATATATATTCTTTTTCAGATTCCTTTCCATTGTAGGTTATTACAAGATACTGAGTATAGTTTTCTGCACTATACAGTAGGTCCTTATTGTTTACCTATTTTATATATAGTAGAGTGTATTATGTTAATCCCAAACTGCTATCCTCCCCTCCCCACCCCCACTATCCCCTTTGGTAACCAGAAGTTTGTTTTCTGTGTCTGTGAGTCTATTTCTGTTTTGTTAGTAAGTTCATTTGTATCATTTTTTTAGATTCCACATAGAAGTGATATCCTATGATATTTGTCTTTCTCTGTTTTACTTCACTTGATAATCTCTAGGTCCATCCATGTTGCTGCAAATGGCATTATTTCATTCTTTTTAGTGGCTGAGTAGTATTCTGTTGTGTGTGTGTGTGTATGTATATATCTATATCTATATCTATATCTATATACACATACACACACACCGCCCCCCCCCACATCTTCTTTATTCATTTCTCTGTTAATGGATATTTAGGTTGCTTCCATGTCTTGGCTATTGTAAATAGCGCTGCTATGAACATTGGGGTGCATGTATCTTTTCAAATCAGAGTTTTCTCCAGAAATATGCCCAGAAGGGGGATTGCTGGATCATATGGCAACTCTATTTTTAGTTTTTTAAGGAAACTCCATACTGTTCTCGATAATGACTGCACCAATTTACATTCCCACCAACAGTGTAGGAGGGTTTCTTTTCTCCACACCCTCTCCAGCATTTACTATTTGTAGACTTTTTGATGATGCCCATTCTGACCACAGTGAGGTGATACCTCATTTGTAGTTTTGATTTGTATTTCACAGTAATTAGCAATCTTTTCATGTGCCTCTTGACCATCTGTATGTCTTCTTTGGAGAAATGTCTATTTAGGTCTTCTGCCCGTTTTTTTTTACTGGGTTGTTTGTTTTTTTGATATTGAGCTGTGTGAGCTGTTTGTATATTTTGGAAATTAATCCCTTGTCGGTCACAACATTTGCGAATATTTTCTCTCATTCAGTAGGTTGTCTTTTCATTTTGCCTCCTTGGGTAGGTTTATTCCTAGGTATTTTATTCTTTTTTGATGTGATGGTAAATGGGATTGTTTTCTTAATTTCTCTTTCTGATATTTGGTTGTTAGTGTATAGAAATGCAACAGATTTCTGTATGTTAATTTTGTATCCTACAACTTTACTGAATTCATTGATGAGCTCTATTACTTTTCTGGTAACATCTTTAGGATTTTCTATATAGAGCATCATGTCATCTGCAAACAGTGACAGTTTTATTTCTTCTTTTCCAACTTGGATTCCTTTTATTTCTTTTTCTTCTCTAATTGCTGTGGCTATGACTTCCAAAACTATGTTGAATAAAAGTGGCGAGAGTGGGCATCCTTGTCTTGTTTGTGATCTTAGAGGAAGTGCTTTCAGCTTTTCATCGAGTATGATGTTAGCTGTAGTTTTGTAATATATGACCTTTATTATGTTGAGGTAGGTTCCCTCTGTGCCCACTTTCTGAAGAGTTTTTATCATAAATGGATGCTGAATTTTATCAAAAGCTTTTTCTGCATCTATTGAGATGATCATTTGGTTTTTATTCCTCAATTTGTTAATGTGGTGTATCACACTGATTGATTTGCAGATATTGAAAAGTCCTTGTGTCCCTGGAATAAATCCCACTTGATCATGGTGTATGATCCTTTTAATGTATTGTTGGATTCAGTTTGCTGATATTTTGTTGAGGATTTTTACATTGTGTTCATCAGTGATATTGGCCTATACTTTTCTTTTTTGATACCTTTGTCTGGTTTTGGTATCAGGGTGATGGTGGCCTCATAGAATGAGTTTGGGAGTGTTCCTTCCTCTGCAATATTTTGGAATAGTTTCAGAAGGATAGGTGTTAACTCTTCTTTAAATGTTTGGTAGAATTTACCTGTGAAACCATTTTGTTCTGGACTTTTACTTGTTGGGAGTTTTTAAATTACTGATTCAATTTAAGTACTGGTAGTTGGTCTGTTCATATATTCCATTTCCTTCTGGTTCAGTCTTGGGAGAGTGTACCTTTCTAAGAATTTGTCCATTTCTTCTAGGTTGTCCATTTTATTGGTATATAATTGCTCGTAGTATTCTCCCTATGATCCTTTGTATTTCTGTGGCGTTGGTTGTAACTTCTCCTTTTTCATTTCTGATTTTATTGATTTGGGCCCTCTCCCTTTTTTTCTTGATGAGTCTGGCTAAAGGTTTATCAATTTTGTTTATCTTTTCAAAGAACCAGCTTTTAGTTTCATTGATCTTTCTATTGTTTTTTTAGTCTCTATTTCATTTATTTCTGCTGTGATCTTTGTGATTTCTTTTCTTTTACTAAGTTTGGATTTTGTTTGTTCTTCTTTCTCTAGTTGCTTTATACATAAGATTAGGTTGTTTGTTTGAGATTTTTCTTGTTTCCTGAAGTAGGATTGTATTGCTATAAACTTCCCTCTTAGAACTGCTTTTGCTGCATCCCATAGGTTTTGGATAGTCGTTTTTTTTTTGTTTTCATTAGTCTCCAGGCATTTTAAAATTTCCTCTTTGATTTCTTCAGTGATCCATTGGTTGTTTAGTAGCATATTGTTTAGCCTCCATGTGTTTGGTTTTTTTGCAGTTTTTCTTCTTGTAGTGATTTCTACCCTCATAACCTTGTGGTCAGAAAAGATATTTGATATGATTTCAATTTTCTTAAATTTACTGAGGCTTGCTACGTGGCCCAGCATGTGATCTGTTTTGGAGAATGTTCCATGTGCACTTGAAAAGAATGTGTTCTGCAGCTTTTGGATGGAATGCTCTATAAATATCAATTAAGTCTGTCTGGTCTATATGTCATTTAAGTCCTGTATTTCTACATTGATTTTCTGTCTAGATAATCTTTCCATTGATGTAAGTGGGGTGTTAAAGTCCCCCACTATTATTGTGTTAATGTCAGTTTCTCCTTTTGTGTCTGTTAACATTTGCCTTATATATTGAGGTGCTCCTATGTTGGGTGCATATATATTTACAATTATATCTTCTTCTTGGATTGATCCTTTGATCATTATGTAGTGTCCTTCTCTGTCTCTTGTAACAGTCTTTATTTTAAAGTCTATTTTGTCTGATATAAGTATTGCTACTCCAGCTTTCTTTTGATTTCCATTTACATGGAATACCTTTTTCCGTCCCCTTACTTTCAGTCTGTATGTGTCTCCAGATCTGAAGTGAGTCTCTTGTAGGCAGCAAATATACATGGGTCTTATTTTTGTATCCATTCAGCCAGTCTCTGTCTTTTGGTAGGAGCATTTAGTCCATTTACATTTAAGGTGATGATGACCAATATGTTTGTTTCTATTGCCGTTTTCTTAATTGTTTTGGATTTGTTTTTATAGGTCTTTTTTCCCCTTTCTTCTTTTGTCTTATGATTTGATGACTCTCTTCAGTGTTATGTTTGTATTCCTTTTTCTTCTTTGTGTGTATATCTACTATAGATTTTTGTTTTGCAGTTACCATGAGGTTTTTGTATAGGAGTCTATATTTATACATGCTTGTTTTAAGTTGCTGATCTCTTAATTTCAAACACATTTTAAATAACCTGCATTTGTACCCTCCTCCCCTCATGATCACTGTTTTTGATATTATATTTTGCATCAAATTGTTTTGTGTATCCCTTAACTGCTTATTGTGTATACAAATGATTTTACTACTTTTGTCTTTTAACCTTACTACTAGCTTTGTTCTTGGATGATTTCCTACCTTTATTGTATGTTTGCCTTTACCAATGAACTTTTCCATTTTGTGATTTTCTTGTTTCTAGTTGTGGCCTTTTCTGCCTAGAGAAGTTCCTTTAGCATTTGTTGTAAAGCTGGTTTGGTGGTGCTGAATTCTTTTAGCTTTTGCTTGTCTGTAAAGCTTTTGACCTTTCCATCAAATCTGAGCGAGAGCCTTGCTGGGTAGATTATTCTTGGTTGTAGGTTTTTCTCTTTCATCACTTTAAGTGTATCTTGCCACTCCCTTCTGGCCTGTAGAGCTTTTGCTGAAAAATTAGCTGATAACTTTATGGGAGTTCCCTTGTATGTTATTTGTTGCTTTTCCCTTGTTGCTTTTAATATTCTCTCTTATCTTTTATTTTTGTCATTTTGATTACAGTGTGTTGTGGTGTATTCCTCTATGGGTTAATCCTGTATGGGACTCTCTGCACTTCCTGGTCTTGGGTGACTATTTCCTTCTCCAGATTAGGGAAGTTTTCAGCTGTTGTCTCTTCAAATATGTTTCCAGACCCTTCCTCTCTTCTCCTTTTGGGACCCTTATCATGGGAATATTAGCACGCTTGATGTTGTCCCAGAGGTCTGCTAAACTGTCCTTATTTCTTTTCATTCTTTTTTCTTTTTTCTGTTCAGGGACAATGATTTCCACTATTCTATCTTCCAGCTCAGTGATCTATCCTTCTGCCTCAGTTAGTCTACTATTCATTCCTTCTAGTGTATTTTTTATTTCAGTTATTGTATTCTTTATTCTGTTTGGCTGTTCTTTATATATTCTAATTCTTTGTTAAAAACTTCTAATTTCTCACTCTGTGCATCCCTTCTCCTGAGTTCTTTGATCATCTTTATCATTGTTATTCTGAACAAGATCTTTCTTGGTTAGATTGCCTGTCTTCACTTCACTTTGTTCTTCTGGAGTTTTATCTTGTTCCTTTGTCTGAAACATATTCCTCTGTCACCTAATTTTGTCTAAATTGCTATTTGTATTTTTATGTATGTAGTAGGTTTGTTAAGTTTCTCGACCTTGGAAGAGTGGCCCTCTGTAGGAGACGTCTTATGTGTCTCAGCAGTGCACTCCCCTCTTGTCACAAGGGCTAGGAGCCAGCTGGTCCCAGGGTAGTGTCTGGCCTGTGTTTGTGGACTTGGTCCACATGCTGCTGGACTGTAATATTCTTGCTTCTGGTGTCTGCCCCCTGGTGGGTAAGACTGGTCTAGAGGCTTGTGCAGGCTTCCTGACAGGAGAGGCGGGTGCCTGCCCCCTGGTGGGTGGGGCTGGGTATTCATCTTCTGGTGGGCAGGGCCATTCTAGGGGTGTGTCTAGAGGCTGCTGTGGGCTCAGGAAGTCTTTAGATAGCCTGTCTGCTGATGAATGGGGCTGTGCCCTTGCTCAGTTTTTTGTTTGGCCAGAGGTGTCGCAACACTGGAGCCTACAGGCTTTTAGGTGGGGCCAGGTCTTTGTGCCAAAATGTCAGCCTCCAGGAGAGTTCACGCAGATGAATATTACCTGATACATTTGCCAGCAGTGTTTGTGTCCCCAGGGTGGGCCACAGTCACCCAGGAACCTCCCCAGGAGACCCTCCAAGACCAGCATTAGGTCTGTCCCAGGCTCCTGTCAAATTACTGCTTTTGCCCTTGGCCTGGTGTACCTGCAATTTTGTGTGTGCTCTTTAAGAGTGAGGTCTCTATTTTCCCCAGTCCTGTGGAGCTTCTGCAGTCAAGCCCCACTGACCTTCAAGGCCAAATGCTCTGGGGGCTCTTCTTCCTGGTGCCGGACCTCTAGGCTGGGGGCCTGATGTGGGGCTCAGCATTCTCACTCTTGTGTGAGAACATCTGTAATTTAATTCTCTAGTTTGTGGGTCGCCTACCCAGGGGGTATGGGATTTGATTATATCGCAGGTGCCCCCCTCCTACCAGTCTTGTGGTTCTGTCTGTATGTCTTTAGTTGTAGAGAATCTTTTTTGGTAGCTTTCAGTCTTTTTCAACGATGGTTGTTCTGCAGATTGTTGTGATTTTGGTGTGTTCGTGAGAGGAGGTGATCTTAGGGTTAGGGTTCTTCTACTCTACCATCTTGGCCACTCTCTAAAAGTTTTAATTTTGGAACTTCCCTGGTGGCACAGTGGTTAAGAATCCGCCTGCCAGTGCAGGGGACACAGGTTTGATCCCTGGTCCAGGAAGGTCCCGCATGCCACAGAGCAACTAAGCCCATGCGTCACAACTACTGAGCCTGTGCTCTAGAGCCTGCAAACCACAACTACTGAGCCGTGTGCCACAACTACTGAAGCCTGTGTGCCTAGAGCCCGTGCTCCGCAACAAGAGAAGCCATCGTAATGAGAAGGCTGTGCACCGCAATGAAGAGTAGCCACCACTCGCTGCAACTAGAGAAAGCCTGCGTGTAGCAATGAAGACCCAACACAGCCAAAAATAAATAAATAAATAAAAATAAATAAAAAAATAAAAGTTTTCATTTTGCTGAAATCCAATTTATCTTTTTTTTTTTTTTTTTTCCTGTTCCTCCTGCTTTTGGGGTCATATCCAAGAATCCATTGCTAAATCCCAGATCATGCAGATTAATCCCTTTGTTTTCTTCTAATATTTTTATGATTTTAGCTCTAATATTTTGCACCAATTTGTTTTTAATGACCTCTTATTAATTTTCTTTTTGCCTTCTATTGAATTTGGTTGCTAGTGTATAATATATTTGATTTCTTTTTAAATCAAGGGACCTTTTGGATTCAAACTTCTTAAAAAGTGTAATATAATAAGAATTAAATTTTTTTTTTAAGTTACTGATTTTAAATTAACATAATAGGTTAAATTTTTTTTGTAATATAGTATCCTTTGTAGTAGTCCTGTTTCTGATATTTTCTTTAAATCAGTAAGTCTTATATTATTGCTTTATATAAGAATATTTTGCTTTTTGTTATAGTTTTATATGTGAAAAGTTATGAGTAAGATAAACTTTTGGTAAATAAATAGTTTAAATGTATGTTGAAATCTGTCCAGTCAAGAAAGCTTAAGTTCAGAGTATTTTATAAATCATTCTCTTATAGTAAATTGAGTCTTTAAAAATGAGGTTTGTTTGAAGCAAGGTATATAAATATAGTTTCCTTCAAGAGGATAGAGATTGATCTTTTTAGTGCTAGTGCTATTAATGTGCAACTGGTTTCCTGAACTGATTCCAATAATGTGTTTTTTTTTTTTCCTTTCAATTGAAAGCAATCAATATTTCTTGATTTTAACATTGTAAAAAGAACAAAGAATTTAGATAGAAACAACTTTGAGTTTAGGCTTCACTGTTATTAGCTGTATAATTTTGGTCAGTTTATTTAATCACTTTCATTTTTCAGTTTACTGTTCTATAAAAGGGGAATAGTAGAATTTGCAATACCAGCGTGTAAGGGTGTTGTGATGAGGAACAAAATATGTGCAGCTAGATCCTGGGGAGTGATACTGCTTCCTTTACTATATTGGTTGGTATCCGTTTGGGAAAATAGAAACCACATATGGTATTTCTTATAGAAAGGTTTTAATATAGTGAATTGGTTACAAAGTGTTGGAAGGGTTGGAGGAATGAAAAAAGCCACAGTGATGCCACCTAGAGATTAGTCAACATAGGAAGGCGCTACTGTCCTTAGGGGCTGCAGGAGCAAGGGTGGAAGTGGTGGTGCTAGAGCCCCTAAGTACTGCACTCTTGAGAACACTGCAATTGTTGCCAAGCCAGGAAGTCAGGGCTTGCCTGCTTGCTGTGGCTGCAAGAGCCTCGGAGCCTGCAGTCCCATTGACACCCTCAGATTGGTCACTGACGCTGCCGAAATTTGGAGTAGCTCAGTTGCTCACTAATGGCTGTGTCAGAACAGAAGCAGAAAAAAAAGTGGCTTCTCCTTATCTCCTGCCTCTTAATCTAACATCAGATCCTATTTGCAAAACCTAACCTCTTGGCTTGCAGGGGGTTTGGGAAATATGCTTTGCAGATTTCTAGCTCCTGGCAGCATAGAGGAGGAGATTATGGAAGGGTGATGTAGTGGTGAAAGCCAGTAAACAACTGGCACACCAACCATAAAGGCTATAATTTTGAAAACAGTTTTAGTAAGCAAATTATTGTGCAGTCTTAGCAATTTTCATCCTTGAAACCTCTTTCTGTGACTTTTCTTTTTCCCCCCCATATTCCATGTCCCACGCATTAAGAAAATATACCCCAGATCCTACAATAAATAGTTGCTCTGTCACCTCCAAGTCTAAACTACTACCACCTTTTGTTTAAGATTATATAACTTGTATCTCTGCTTCTCTACTTGCCCTTCTAAATACAGTGAGTTATGTATACAGCAGCCAGAATGAACTTTTAAAAATATAAATTAATTCACAGTACTCTCCTGTTCTAGCTCCCTGTTACACTCAGAATAAAATCCTAACCAAGTCCTATATGATGAGGCTCCAGCTGATAACTTCCTGATCTCATCTCTCTTCTCTGTCTGGTTGTAGCCTCTTGGGCTCTTTGTTGTTGTTTGAACATGCCAAAGTAATTCTCATGTTAGGGCCTTTGTACTTGCAGTCTGTTCGGTGCGGCATGTTCTTCCTCCACGTTTATGTGTGACTGTTTCCTTACAATATTCCTTTTCTTTCTATAGGTCTCCCTCACTTTAATAGATCACTGCCTCTATGAGAAGCCTTCCTTGACCACCATATGGTTACTGTCTATCAATTTACCCTGCCTTTTGCGTGCACACACACATACCGTGTATGTGTATGTGGTCTCATTCTTAAATATATGTACTTATTTTATTGTCTGTTCTTCTCTAAGTTTTATGACTGTAGGCACTTTGTTGTATTCATCTCTGCTACTACCACCTAGAAGAGTCCTTGGTAGGAAGGAGTTACTCATGGCAGGGTTGAGGACACTGAGATTATGACAACCCTTGTAATGTTTCTTTAGTCATTAAATGAATAAAGATGTGTTAAATCAGTGAAAATTCGGTGAACAGATAGACAATTAAAAGTATTTAATATTCTTTAGAAATGCTTAATATGCTTTAGAATGATAATTTGCAAACTAAGAGGAGATCACTATTTGTCTGCCTGTCTGCCTAGAGATCTAAATGCTATAGGTTGGTGAACTTGTGTGTGTTTACATATATACTTATATATATGTATATAGGAGAGCTCTGATACTACACCAAGATGTCTAGTGCCTTTCTAGTTTTATTCCCATATTCCTTTTTACAGCATCTCAGAAATTTTTCTACTAATAGCTATAGGTATGAAATTGTGAGACCTTAGTTTACTTTCTTTTAATTTTCTTTCCTTTTATAGTTGCTATGCTCTGTGTTTTACCTTGCCTTTTTGTTTCTTGTTAACAAATACTTTTCCCTTAGTTTTTTCAGTAGGAGTGACCTCTTTGTACTTGAATCAGAATCTTTATATTTGTGGCAAAGGTTCTTCCCCCATCATAACGCTGTATACTTCACTTCAACTAGATTAAAGATAGGGATGACACATATCTTGTTTGCTGTTATATCCTTAGTACTTGCATAATTCTTATCTTGGGGAAGTCATTTAATTTTTCTAAGCTTTGCATTCCACCTCTGTAAAATGAAGGAGCTTTTACTAGATGACTTTTAATTATAAAGTATTAATTATTATAAGATTTAAATATGATCTCAGAGTCATTTGTTAAAAATGTGGGAAAGCCTAGTTGTATAAAATGCTTTATTTTAGTAGCATTCTGTTCAGTGAAATTTTAATTACATAGCATTATAGGATAAAGGAGACTTTATAGGATAAGACAAACTGCTTTCTAAAAGGTAATAAACACTGGAATCTGCTTTATATTCTATAGCAAAGCCCATAACACTTAAGTCTTGGTGTATCACTTTGTATCAGGATAAAAGGCTAGATGTTACAGAGATGATATTTATGAATAACTTTGTGGGCTTAAATAAATGTTTGAAATAATATAACCATTTGGGTTTTTAGCCAAGTAAGATTAAACATAGATTGGGTTTAAATTATCCAGTCATTTAAAAAATAAATTATTTGGATTCTTTTGTGATTTATTTTCTCTGTAAAAATGGATAGTACTGTTCCTTATTCCTTATAGAATGAGAATGTCCTAGGGTTGCTCTTTAACTCATATGTTTTTTATAAGGTGCCAACTCATAACTTTTCCAGAGCAGGTCATATATGCTACATTCTACTATGTACTAGAGTTGATTTGACTACTTTGTTTTCCTGGAACTTAGAGCTCTGTTTCTGTAACGTCGCTGATGACTCTTTTGGATTCTAATTTGCTGTTGGTATAAGGAACTTGGAATATTATTTTGATTATTTGCTGAATGAAGTTTTGAAGTTGAATTGCTGCATAAAATTCTATGAAAATGTATGACCCTTTTTGTTTTGTTTTTTTTGTGAGTTTGGTTTTCCATATTACAGCTGTCTACTCATTCGCTCAACAAATGGTTTTAGGTAGTGAGAATATAGTAGTTCAGTGCTTCCCAACTGTTTTCATCTCATGGTGCAGGTAGAAACTGATGGTTGTATTTGTATGAGACACTGGAGAAAACTTCTGGGGGACATAAGGTGTCATGTCCTGTCTGGGTGTTGGTGAAAAATGTTTAGATTTCTTTTTTATGAAATTATGTTAAATAATTAATAAATATTTAATAAATAATTTATTTTTATAGAATTATGTTAAAATAAAACTTAAAGTATTAGGAAAGATATTACATATTGAATGTGTATAACACTTCCATATATTTAAAAAATATTTTAATGAGAAACTTGAGCTGGCTTCCCTGAACATAACTTAAAAAAAAAAAAAAAAGGTCTTATGCATGAAATGGTTTCAAGCAATTCCTGATCAAGATTTAAAAATTGATGATCTTTTCAAATTTTTGGCCATTGTCATTGATGAGAACTTTGTCTGCATAGGTAGACATATTAGTGAAAGGCAGATGAGCATTTATTGCCCTTTCCTCCTGATTGACAGGAACTCCTTTATCACTTGTAATTAGAATTTAAATAATTCCATCTCTTTAAATTATACCTTAAAGGAGCAATCATTCATTAAGTGGGGCTGCTCTTCCTTTTCTTTCATTGACACATGTAATGCTTAAATTTTCTGGGATAAATTGAGTGGATTTTGAATAAAATGATGAAGCTTTTCTGTAGGTATACATAGAAGTTGCTCTACTTACTAAACCCCATTTACCCACTTTTAATAATTCTATTTTTGGATTCAGATTATAGCACTGACTCCCTAGTGACTCATTCTCAACCTCTTGTTTCCAACACTTTGAATCCATAAAGATTGTTGGTACATGTTAATTGTCAAAAATATCAAGGATTGTTTGAAATAAGATCATCAGATTTAGAACACCAGTTAACTAAGCCACCTTTTAAAGTCAATAACTAGCAATAAACAAATCTGCAAGTTGAAAGTTGTTCCTCCTAAACTTTTTGAATTCTACTTTTAAATCATAAACTTAGGCAAAACTCTTCCTTTGGACAGCTAGTACACTGTTGTATGAAACAGCAGAGAGTGCTATTCCTTTTTTAAATTTTTTTTGGCTGCGCTGCACAGCGTGCAGGATCTTAGTTCCCTCAACAGGGATAGAACCCATGTCCCCTGCATTGGAAGCGTGGAGTCTTACCCACTGGACAGCCAGGGAAGTCCCCAGAGCGTGATATACTTGTCTCATTTCTATACAAAAAGCTGAAAAAAAATGAAATGTTTTGAGTATTTTGTTTAGATTCATGTATCATTTTCATAAAATTTAATTTGGAATTTATATCTACATGTAACCTTTTACATATAAGAGATCCTTTGTGAAATAATGTACTACTAGATCTTCACAGCTTTCTAAATGAATTCTTAAGGTAAATTTACATCTTGCTCTCTTTGTGGCTGCTCTATCAGTATGCAAAGTTACGATGTTTCCAAATTTATCCTCTTTGTTTGTTTTAAAGTTTTCTTTTGGCATTTGAGTATTTCATCCCTAGGAATTTGTTTCGGTGCTTAGGAAAACAGTGTTCTTCCAAGATAATCTTCTATTCAGAAATTTTAACTATTGCTGTTAATTTGAGTACAGTTATTAACATGTAGAATCATCAGGCAACAATGAAAACTTTTTGATACAGTTGTCTTCTGGGTTAGTAATTATTGCTGTGTTTATTTGGCATGCCATCAAACGCATCTGTTAATTCTGTTATTTGAATGGGGCACATTTTCTATTTCCTTTGCTTCTTTGGAAATTACAAAGTTCTGAAATTTTCCTTGTAGGCTGGTATATTATACAATTTTGCAATTGTATGAGGCATTCTGGCTCTAGCTGTTAATTGAGTAGTAACCTTTTAAGCAGCTTCTTAATCTGATATAGTTATAACTAATGTGATAAAAGAACTTTGTTTCTTATTTTGTGTTTGCAGAAGTTTAAAGTACAAATCTTTTTCTGTATTAAATGGATATTTTGTGTTGAAGTCCTGTATGATGTGCTTCTGCAACTGTTTTATTTAATAACTCTTTCATGTAAAAATACATTTTGGTTAAAGAAGAGAATTTTGGAAATGTTGTGTTTGCCTTATGAATGTAATGGCTTTCCAGCACTGTTTGATGAAAAAGTTGTCCATTATGGTGGAAAACAACAACCAGTAAAAATCAGATCTATTTAAATATGAGATCAAATAAGATATGTTTTAAGGTTCAAAAGCTGATTATGTGTATAATTTTCTGCATTCTTAAAATGTTTTAAAATAAATTATATTGCAAGATTATAAAATTAGGCATTTAGTAAAGATAGGAAATATTAATTCATTTTAGTTTATTCAACAAATGTTACGCTCATTTATGATCAAAAAATCAAATTTTCAAAATGTTTTTGAATCTGCAAAGGTCTGCAATCCCATTTAAAATGATGTAATTATGTGCATTTAATTCCATCTTCAGACATAAATGTTTTTTAATAATTTAAAATAAAACATAATTAAATTTCATCAAGAGTCAGACTTTGGCTAATTAACATTAAAAGCCAATAATAAATAAATACCAAGAAGTAAGAGCCAAAAAATAACAAAATCAATTGCATTCTAATAGGAATACCTTATAACTAATGATGATGATGCTAAGGAAACCATCATACATACCTTGTTAATAGGAAAAATGTGAAAAATAACAATAGGAGCAAGAATTGTGAAAAATGAGCAAAAGAAAGGTGCAATATTTGACAAGGGGTACAAAACAAAGAAGTGATGACAAACAGATTGTGACTAAAATAGCTTTGGATGATTCAAATAGTAATGCCAGGTAACTTTTCCCCTAAAATGGAACTATTTTAGTGTGCCATGACCCAAGCGTTGAGAACCTTTATAGTAGTAAATTGGTTCCCATTCCCAGAGATTTGATTTATGTCATCTGGAGTGCGGCATTAGAACTTTAAAATCTCCCCAGGTGATTCTGACATGCAGTAAAATTTGAGGACCATTACTTTCGATCGGTGGTTCTCAAATTGTGGTCCCCGGACCAGCAGCATCAGCATCACCTAGGGACGTGTTAGAGTAGCAGCTTCTTAGAGCCCATCCAGATTTACTAAATCAGAAACTCTGAGGCTGGAAGCCAGCAATATGTGTTTGAACAAGGCTTGCAGGGGATTCTGTTGTATTCTAAAGTTTGTGAACCACTGTTCTAGAGCAGGGGTTGGCAAACTATGGCTTACAGGCCAAATCTAGCCCATCGCCCCCTCCCCTTTTTTTCATGTAAATTTTTATTGGAACACAGCTATGCTCATTTGCTTCTGTATTGTCTGTGGTTACTTTCGCACGATGGCAGAGATGAGTAGCTGTGACAGAGACAACATGGCCCACAAGCCTAAAATACCGTCTAGCTCTTTACAGAAAAAATGTGCTGACTTCTGCTCTCAAGACTGTTTTTGCCCACTTCCAAGGACTGTATCTGTCATGACATCCACTGAAGGGAGGCCCCTTTTTGCTCTTAGTGAAGGTAATTTAGTGATTTAGATGGCTTGATGAATTCTTCTCAGTGGAGTGCTAGTGGGCTGCAACCCAGACTAGTTAAAATTAGAGTCTCTGGGAGTAAGAACCAGCAATCAGTAATTTTTAAAGCTCCACAGGTCATCCCATTGTGCAGCCCAGTTTGAGAAACAATGCATTGCTTCTTCCCCCAAACAAGCACTTGGAAATCATGGTAAATGCAGATTTTGATTCTGTAAGTCTGGGGTGGTTCTGGAGATTCTTCATTTCTAACAAGCACGCAAGTGATGTGGATAATGCTGGTTCACATCTGGGGAACCTTAAAAATTCTGATTCCTGATACTTGCCAGTTTTTCTAATTATCTCAGCATCAGGGTATTTAAAAGTTCCCCAGGTTATAATACTGTACACTTGAGAACCCCTGGTCAGAGCGATTTGTCTCAATCTTGGAGTAACAGAATCACCTAGTGAACTTATTAAAAAATACAGAGGGATTCTGTCCTCCTTCAATAAGCTTGGATCTTTGTATTAATATTTTCTGTTAGCTTTGCAGGTGATTTTGATTGCCTTAGAGAAAGGGAGAAAGAAGAGGTTAGATAAATGGATAGGTTAGGACAGGCAGGGGATGTAGAAAAACAGGAACACATAATAAATATTCATTTGCATATTGGGACCTGTTTCTGATAAAAGCAAAGAAGAGTCTTCTTGATTATTATAAGCCTGTAATAAACAGGCCTAATGAGATTAAAAGATTCAATGAATCCACAGTGTTAACAGCCATAGCCCTGTGCCTATAGATTCTGGAAAGGACAGGAATGATTATGTCATGCAGAATCGTCAGAAGAGACTGCTGTGGTAGCTCAGTAATATTTAAATGGATCACAAAGACTACAAAATTTTTAGTCTCGGCCAATGGGACCTAAATGGCAAGAACTGAAAATAGTTCAATGCTATCTATGGATGTGTAGCCTATTCTTCTACTAAAGTTCCTAGAGTGTCTGCCATCTGTGTAGTGTATCTCAGCTTTCATCCTTTCCGGAACACAGCTAGATAGTGTTGCTTTAACTGGGTGTAGACATGAATGGGGAATAACCTGAGTGTAAGCCATTGGTTTTAAACAGCCATGACATTTATGCACTCTTAGCTCTTAAAAGGTAAGATCCTTTTATAAGTAGCAGATAGGTCAAATGACATTGTTGATTATTTGTCATACATATGTTGCTAGGAATAATGCCATTCATTTCCAAAAATGGAACTGAACCTTTGCTTTTGTGTTGGTACCCCACCCCCCGACTCACCCCACCCAAGGAATCTGTCACTCTGGCTTTATTATACCATCCCAGGTTTTATGGTATAGACATGGAAGAGAAGACCTGTATGTACTCAATTCTGAGGATGAAACAAATTTTGTTTTTGGTCTAAAGCCCAGATAAAGTTTTTGGGTGGTTGCTGAGCACTTTGGGTAAGATCTTGATCAGAACCCCCAACTAGTCAGGATAGTAGAACTCTACACAAGGAAAATAGGGAAATGAGGTAAAGGGCAAAAATTTAGGGAAGAGTCTTGCAAAATTCCTTTGTCACCTAATTTCCAGAGACATTGACAAGGCAAAGTCTTAAAGCTTAAGAAATACTGCAAATTCTCTCTTAGTGGGGAATAGATTAGTGCCCTATTGAGGCAGCTCTTTGCAACAGTTCACCAGAGGAAAAGAAGAGTTAGCTGTTAGGTAGCTGGATAGCTTGAAACTGGCAAGTGGGAGACTCAGTTTTTACTCAGTTGCCTTTGAATTACAACATACTTTTCATTCTAATGGAGGTGTTAAAATAGGCTAGATTATTGACAATTGCCTGAAATATTTCTCATTCTATCCAAATGTATATAAACTTTAGTTTAGGTAATGCTATATTTTGGAGAACTTAGTAATGTTTTTGTAGTTTTAAAATAACAATAATAGGCAAAAACCATTCTGTTTCTTTCTCTGGAATATATTGATTTTTTTTTTTTTAACTGGGGAATGATTGACATAAACTGTATATTAAAGTGTACAATTTGATAAATGTTGACATATGTATACCTCCATAAAACTGTCACCTCAATTAATTTAATGAACATAACAATTATGCCTCAAAAGTTTTCTTGTGCCGCTTTATAATTCCTCCTCCGATTTGCCACCTCGTCATTCCTAGTCAATCACTGATCTGCTGTCTGTCATTACTGATCAGTTTGCATTTTCCAGACCTATATGTAAATGGATTTTTTTTTTTTTTGG
This sequence comes from Balaenoptera ricei, assembly GCF_028023285.1. Lineage (NCBI taxonomy): Eukaryota > Metazoa > Chordata > Mammalia > Artiodactyla > Balaenopteridae > Balaenoptera > Balaenoptera ricei. The sequence goes on along the minus strand of NC_082642.1, from coordinate 88,187,183 downwards.
TCTAATTTCTTTCAGCGTAATGATTTTGAGACTCAATCATGGTCTGTGTAGCAATAGTTTATTCCCCCTTTTTTTATTGCTTAATAGTATTGCATTGTGTAGATATATCACAATTTGTTTATCCATTCACCTGTTGATGGATGTGTTAGTTATCTTTCGCTGTATAACTGATTACCCCAAAACATAGTGGCTTAAAACAACAAACATTTATTATCTCAGTTTCTGGGCCCGGAATTTTTAGAGAGACTTAGCTGGGTGGCTTTGGCTCAGAGTCTTTAATGAGATAGCTGATAAGATGTGGCCGGGGTTACTGTAATTTGAAGGCTTCACTGGGGTTGGAGGATCCAATTCCAAGATAGGGCCATGCATATGACTGTTGACTGCAGGCCTCAGTTCCTCACCAAGAGGCCTCTTTGCAGGGTTGCTTGAGTGGTTTTTACTGCGTGGAATCTGGTTACTCCCAAAACACATGATATGAGAGTAAGGGCAAAGAGAAAGATGCAATACTATCCATTACTTAGTCTCAGAAGTTACTGTTTGTCACTTCCTCCATATTACTATTTGTTAGAAGTAAGTCTCTATGACCAGCCCACTCTCAAGAGGAAAAGAATTAGGCTCCACTTTTTTTTTTTTAATTTTTATTTATTTATTTATTTATTTATGGCTGTGTTGGGTCTTCGTTTCTGTGCGAGGGCTTTCTCCAGTTGAGGCAAGCGGGGGCCACTCTTCATCGCGGTGGGCGGGCCTCTCACTATCGCGGCCTCTCTTGTTGCGGAGCACAGGCTCCAGACGCGCAGGCTCAGCAATTGTGGCTCACGGGCCTAGTCGCTCCGCGGCATGTGGGATCTTCCCAGACCAGGGCTCGAACCCGTGTCCCCTGCATTGGCAGGCAGATTCTCAACCACGGCGCCACCAGGGAAGCCCTAGGCTCCACTTTTGAAGGGAAGAATGTCAAACAATTTGTGAGCGTATTTTAAAGCCAATACAATGAACATTTGAGTTGTTTCCCGGTTCTGGCTATTACAAATAAAGCTGCTTATAAAAAATATGTGTAAAAGTCTGTATAGATGTATGCTTTTATTTCTTTTGTGTAAATAGCTAGAGGTAGAATGGGTAGTATGTTTAACTTTCTACAAAACTACTTATATAGTGAAATCTACAAAAAAATTGCTAAGAAAAATTATGGAAAGAAGAATTTCTTTTATTATTTATTAATGCTTATAATGATGTTAATATTCTTTTATACACTAAGTTTCTAAAAGTTTTAAATTTCATGAAAGAAAACCTCCAAAATCTGGAAATTGTTTTCCAAATTTGATTGTATCCTTTTATACAAGCAGTGTATGAGAGTTCTAGTTGTTCCACATGATTGCCAACACTTGGTATGGATACTCTTCTTAATTTTGTTATGGTTTTAATTTGCATTTCCTTAATAACTAATGATCCCAATAATCTTCATGTGTTTATTTGCCACCCATGTATTTTCTTCAGTGAAATGTCAGATCTTTAGCCCATTTTAAAAAGTTGGGCTGTTTATCTTATTATTTAGTTATAAGAGTTCTTTCTATATTCCAGATATGTCTTCTGTCAGGTAAGTGTTTTGCAGATATGTATTTTACCCCAGGCTTTGGCTTATCTTTTTTATTTTTGTAGCAGTATCTTTCTAAGAGCAATAGTTTTTAATTTTGATGAAGTAAATTTATTGATCTTTTTTTCTTTTATAGTTTTCTTTTTGTGTACTATTAAGAAATGTTTGCCTAACCCAAGTTCACTAACACTATTCTAGGTTTAGTTTAGATCTGTAGATCCATCCCAAGTTAATTTTTGTGTATGTTGCATGGTAAGGGTCGAGTTTCATTTTTTGGTCATAAGGCTGTCCAGTTGTTTGTTCCAGCATCATTTGCTCAAAAAATTATCTTTTCCCTATTGGCATCTTTTGTTTAAAAAAAAAAAGTTGACCACATGTACTGGTCATTTCTGGACTCTATTCTGTTTTATTGATCTTTCTTGCCTGTCTTTTTTTTTTTTTTTTTTTAATAAATTTATTTATTTATTTATTTATTTTTGGCTGTGTTGGGTGTTCGTTTCTGTGCGAGGGCTTTCTCCAGTTGCGGCGAGTGGGGGCCACTCTTCATCGCGGTGCGCGGGCCTCTCACTCTCGCGGCCTCTCTTGTTGCGGAGTACAGGCTCCAGACGCGCAGGCTCAGTAGTTGTGGTTCACGGGCCCAATTGCTCCACGGCATGTGGGATCCTCCCAGACCAGGGCTCGAACCCGTGTCCCCTGCATCGGCAGGCAGACTCTCAACCACTGCGCCACCAGGGAAGCCCGCCTGTCTTTAATACTACAAATGCCTTGATTACTGTAGGTTTCATAATAAGTCTTGAAATCAAGTAAGTTAGGTATTTCAGCTTTCTTCCTTCTTTTCGAAATTGGTTTGGCTACTCTAGGTCCCTTACATTTCCATATATATTTTAGAATCAAGTTTTAAACTTCTACAAAATGCCTTACTGGGATTTGGAGTGGGATTGCATCAAATCTATATAGATCAGTTTGGTGAGAATTGACATCTTACTAATATTGAATCTTCTAATCCATGAACACAATATATCTCTCCATTTATTTAGGTTTTCTTTAATTTCTCTTGGCAGTATTTTGTGGTCTTCATTGCACAAGTCTTGCATATCTTTTGTCAAGTTTATCCCTAAGCATTTCCTATTTTTTGGTGCTATTGTAAGTGATATATTTTAAAGTTCAGTTTCTAATTGGTTATTGCTGGTGTATAGAAATACCACTGAATCTTGTATACTGACTTTATTTCTGCAGACTTGCTAAATTCACTTATTAGTTCTAATAGGCTTTTCTGTAGTTTCTCTTTAGTTATATTTGTTCGTTTGTTTTGTTTTTTAGATTCCATATATAAGTGAAATCATATAATATTTGTCTTTCTTTGTCTGACTATTTCACATAGCATAACACCCTCTAGGTCCATGCATGTTGTAGCAAATGGCAAATATTAGAAGTCCTAGCCACAGCAGTCAGACAAGAAAAATAAAAGGAATGCAGATTTGAAAAGGAAGATATAAAACTGTCAATGTTTGCAGATGCCATATGATACTATGTATACAAAATCCTAAAGATGCCACCAAAAAACTACTGGAACTCATCAATGAATTCAGTAAAGTTGCAAGATACATAATTAATATGCAGAAATCTGTTACATTTCTATACACTAACAATGAAATAACAGTCCCATTTACAATCACATCAAAAAGAATAAAATACATGGGAATTAATCTAACTAGGGAAATAAAAGACTTATACTTGGAAAACTATAAGACACTGATCAAAGAAACTAAAGATGATACAAACAGATGGAAAGGTATACTGTGCTCATGGATTGAAAGAAATAATGTTTTAAAAATGACCATACTACCTCAGGCAGTCTGGGGATTCATTGTAATCCTTATCAAAGTCCCAATGACATTTTTCACAGAACTGGAAAAAATAATTCTAAAATATGTATGGAAACACGAAAGACCCGAAGTAGCCAAAACAATCTTAAGAAAGAAGAACAAAGCTGGAGGTATCATTCACCCTCATCTCAAACTATACTACAAAGCTTGCAGTAATCAAAACAGTATGGTACTGGCACAAAAACAGACACATAGATCAAGGGAACGGAATAGAGAGCCCAGAAATGAACTCACATTTATATGGGCAATTAATATATGACAAAGGAGGCAAGAGTACACAGTGGGGGAAAGGCAGACTCTTCAATAAATGGTGTTAGGAAAACTGGGCAGCTACATGCAAAAGAATCAGACGACTACATTCTCACACCATATACAAAAATAAACTCAAAATGGATTAAAGACTTAAATGTAAGATCTGAAACCATAAAACTTCTAGAAGGAAACATAGGCAGTATGCTCTTTGACATCTGTCTTAGCAATATTTTTTTGGCTATGTCTCCACAGTCAAGGGAAACAAAAGCAAAGATAAGCAAATGGGACTACATGAAACTAAAAAAGCTTTTATACAGTGAAGGAAGCCATGAACAAAATGAAAAGGCAGCCTACTGAATGGGAGAAGATGTTTGCAAATGTTATATCCAACAAGGGGTCAATATCCCAAATATACAAGGAACTCATACAACTCAGCATCAAAAAAAACCCCAAATACCCCAATTAAAAAAATGGGCAGAGGACCTGAATAGACATTTTTCTAAAGAAGGCATACAGATGGTCAACAGGCACATGAAAAAATGGTTACCATCACTAGTCATCAGGGAAATGCAAATCAAAACCACAATGAGATAATCACCTCACATTTGTCAGAATGGCTGTTATCTAAATGTTAACAAGTAACAAGCATTGATGAGGATGTGGAGACACGTGAATCCTTGCGTGCTGTTGATGGGAATATAAATTGATACAGCCACTATGGAAAACAGTATGGAAATTCCTCAAAAAACAAAAAGTAAAACTACCATATGGTCCAGCAAGTTCACTCTTGGGTACTTAACCAAAGAAAACAAAAACACTAATTAGAAAAGATATATACACCCCTGTGTTCATTGCAGCATTATTCACAATAGGCAAGATATGGAAGCAATCTAAGTGCCTATCAATAGGTGAATGGATGAAGGAGGTGTGGTGTATATATGTATAGTATATATACAATGAAATATTATTCAGCCATAAAAAAGAATGAAACCTTGCCATTTGTGACAAATGGGGTGGACCTAGAGGGTATTAAAGTTATTTTCAAATTTAAATGTAACAAAATTGATTCCTTGTGGTGTACAGTTTTATGAGTTTTGACAAATGCATACAGTTGGGTCTCCATACCTCAATCAAGATGCAGTTTCATTAACTCTAGAAATACTATTATTAACCCATTGTTAGTCACCCTTTCCTTCCTCTCCCTACCATTGTAAATTGCTGATTCGATATCCATCCTATAGTTCTGCCTTTTCCTAAATGTCATATAACTGGACTCACTCAGTTTGTACCCTTTTGAATATGACTTATTTATCAAAATGCATTGAGATTCATGTATGTGGTTGCATGTATTAATAGTTCTTTCTTTTTTATTGCTGAGTAGTATTCCATTGTGTAGATATACTATAGTTTGTTTCTCCAAGGACATTTAGGTTGTGTCCAATTTTTGGCAATTAGGAATGAAACTGCTAAAAAACATTTGTATACAGATTTTGTTATGAACCTAAGTTTTCATTTCTCTTGGGCAAATACCTAGGATTGGGGTTGCTAGGTTTTATGTAAAGTTAGCTTTAACTTTATAGGATAGGGGAGGTTTTTCACTATAGATTCTATTTCTTTAATTCTGTTTAGGTTTCTTTTTTTTTTTTGGCCACGCCATGTGGCTTGTGGGATCTCAGTTCCGTGACCAGGGATTGAACCCAGGCCACGGCAGTAAAAGCCCAGAATCCTAACCATTAGGCCACCAGGGAACTCTGTTTAGGTTTCTGATATCTTCTTTTTAAAAAATTTTTTTATTGAAGTATAGTTGATTTACAAAGTTGTATTAGTTTCTGGTATACAGCAAAGTGATTCAGCTATGTGTGTGTGTGTGTGTGTGTGTATATATATATATATATATATATATATATATATATTCTTTTTCACATTCTTTTCCACTATGGTTTATTACAGAATATTCAATATAGTTCCCTGTGCTATACAGTAGTACCTTGTTGTTATCCATCCTATATGTAATAGTTTGCATCTGCTAATCCCGAACTCTCAATCCTTCCCTCCCCCACCTCCCCTCCTCCTTGGTAACCACAAGTCTATTCTCTATGTCTGTGAGTCTGTTTCTGTTTCATAGATAAATTCATTTGTGTCATATTTTAGATTCCACATATAAGTGATATCATATAATATTTGTCTTTCTCTGGCTGACTTCACTTAGTATGATAATCTCTAAGTTCACCCATATTGCTGCAAATGGCATTCTTTCATTCCTTCTTATGGCTGAGTAGTATTCCACGTATCCATTCATCTGTCGATGGACATTTAGGTTGCTTCCATGTCTTAGCTATTGTAGATAGCGCTGCTATGAACATTGGGGTGCATGTATCTTTTCAAATTAGAGTTTTCTCTGGAAGTATGCCCAGGAGGGAGATTGCTGGATCATATGGCAACTCTATTTTTAGTTTTTTAAGGAACCTCCATACTGTTTTCCCTAGTGGCTGCAGCAATTTACGTTCCTACCAACAATGTAGGAGGGTTCCCTTTTCTCTACACCCTCTCCAGCATTTATTATTTGTAGACTTTTTAATGATGGCCATTCTGACTGGTGTGAAGTGAGACCTCATTGTAGTTTTTTTTTTTAATGTCTGAAACATTTATATTAACATATTTCCATACATATTTCCATACAAATACAAATATAAGATTTTTAGAAATTTCATGTAATGTCTGAAACATTTATATTAACATGTTTCCATACAAATAACCCAATGAAAGTTTAGTATTAGTTGTTTTGTTTGTTTTTTTATACTGCAGGCTCTTATTAGGCATCAGTTTTATACACATCAGTGTATACATGTCAATCCCAATCGCCCAATTCAGCACACCACCATCCCCACCCCACCGCAGTTTTCACCCCTTGGTGTCCATATGTCCATTCTCTACATCTGTGTCTCAACTTCTGCCCTGCAAACTGGCTCATCTGTACCATTTTTCTAGGTTCCGCATACATGCATTAATATACGATATTTGTTTTTCTCTTTCTGACTTACTTCACTCTGTATGACAGTCTCTAGATCCATCCACGTCTCAACAAATGACTCAATTTCGTTTCTTTTTATGGCTGAGTAATATTCCATTGTATATATGTACCACATCTTCTTTATCCATTCGTCTGTTGATGGGCATTTAGGTTGCTTCCATGACCCGGCTATTGTAAATAGTGCTGCAATGAACATTCGGGTGCATGTGTCTTTTTGAATTACGGTTTTCTCTGGGTATATGCCCAGTAGTGGGATTGCTGGGTCATATGGTAATTCTATTTTTAGTTTTTTAAGGAACCTCCATATTGTTCTCCATAGTGGCTGTATCAATTTACATTCCCACCAACAGTGCAAGAGGGTTCCCTTTTCACCACACCCTCTCCAGCATTTGTTGTTTGTAGATTTTCTGATGATGCCCATTCTAACAGGAGTGAGGTGATACCTCATTGTAGTTTTGATTTGCATTTCTCTAATAATTAGTGATGTTGAGCATCTTTTCATGTGCTTCGTGGCCGTCTGTATGTCTTCTTTGGAGAAATGTCTATTTAGGTCTTCTGCCCATTTTTGGATTGGGGTGTTTGTTTCTTTGATATTGAGCTGAATGAGCTGTTTATATATTTTGGAGATTAATCCTTTGTCCGTTGATTCATTTGCAAATATTTTCTCCCATTCTGAGGGTTGTCTTTTCGTCTTGTTTATGGTTTCCTTTGCTGTGCAAAAGCTTTGAAGTTTCATTAAGTCCCACTTGTTTATTTTTGTTTTTATTTCCATTACTCTAGGAGGTGGATCAAAAAAGATCTTGCTGTGATTTATGTCAAAGAGTGTTCTTCCTATGTTTTCCTCTAAGAGTTTTATAGTGTCCGGTCTTATATTTAGGTCTCTAATTCATTTTGAGTTTATTTTTGTGTATGGTGTTAGGGAGTATTCTAATTTCATTCTTTTACATGTAGCTGTCCAGTTTTCCCAGCACCACTTATTGAAGAGACTGTCTTTTCTCCATTGTATATCTTTGCCTCCTTTGTCATAGATTAGTTGACCATAGGTGCGTGGGTTAATGTCTGGGCTTTCTATCTTGTTCCATTGATCTATGTTTCTGTTTTTGTGCCAGTACCATATTGTCTTAATTACTGTAGCTTTGTAGTATAGTCTGAAGTCAGGGAGTCTGATTCCTCCAGCTCCATTTTTTTGCCTCAAGACTGCTTTGCCTATTCGGGGTCTTTTGTGTCTCCATACAAATTTTAAGATGATTTGTTCTAGCTCCATAAAAAATGCCATTGGTAATTTGATAGGGATTGCATTGAATCTGTAGATTGCTTTGGGTAGTATACTCATTTTCACAATGTTGATTCTTCCAATCCAAGAACATGGTATATCTCTCCATCTGTTGGTATCATCTTTAATTTCTTTCATCAGTGTCTTATAGTTTTCTGCATACAGGTCTTTTGTCTCCCTAGGTAGGTTTATTCCTAGGTATTTTATTCTTTTTGTTGCAATGGTAAATGGGAGTGTTTCCATAATTTCTCTTTCAGATTTTTCATCATTAGTGTATAGGAATGCAAGAGATTTCTGTGCATTAATTTTGTATCCTGCAACTTTACCATATTCATTAATTAGCTCTAGCAGTTTTCTGGTGGCAGTTTTAGGATTCTCTATGTATAGTATCATGTCATCCGCAAACAGTGACAGTTTTACTTCTTCTTTTCCAATTTGTATTCCTTTTATTTCTTTTTCTTCTCTGATTGCTGTGGCTAGGACTTCCAAAACTATGTTGAATAATAGTGGTGAGAGTGGACATCCTTGTCTCGTTCCTGATCTTAGAGGAAATGCTTTCAGTTTTTCACCATTGAGAATGATGTTTGCTGTGGGTTTGTCATATATGGCCTTTATTATGTTGAGGTAGGTTCCCTCTATGCCCACTTTCTGGAGAGTTTTTATCAGAAATGGGTGTTGAATTTTGTCAAAAGCTGTTTCTGCATCTATTGAGATGATCATATGGTTTTTATTCTTCAATTTGTTAATATGGTGTATCACATTGATTGATTTGCGTATATTGAAGAATCCTTGCATCCCTGGGATAAATCCCACTTGATCGTGGTGTATGATCCTTTTAATGTGTTGTTGGATTCTGTTTGCTAGTATTTTGTTGAGGATTTTTGCATCTATATTCATCAGTGATATTGGTCTGTAATTTTCTTTTTTTGTAGTGTCTTTGTCTGGTTTTGGTATCAGGGTGATGGTGGCCTCATAGAATGAGTTTGGGAGTGTTCCTTCCTCTGCAATTTTTTGGAAGAGTTTGAGAAGGATGGGTGTTAGCTCTTCTCTAAATGTTTGATAGAATTCACCTGTGAAGCCATCTGGTCCTGGACTTTTGTTTGTTGGAAGATTTTTAATCACAGTTTCAATTTCATTACTTGTGATTGGTCTGTTCATATTTTCTATTTCTTCCTGGTTCAGTCTTGGAAGGTTATACCTTTCTAAGAATTTGTCCATTTCTTCCAGGTTGTCCATTTTATTGGCATAAAGTTGCTTGTAGTAGTCTCTTAGGATGCTTTGTATTTCTGCGGTGTCTGTTGTAACTTCTCCTTTTTCATTTCTGATTTTATTGATTTGAGTCCTCTCCCTCTTTTTCTTGATGAGTCTGGCTAATGGCTTATCAATTTTGTTTATCTTCTCAAAGAACCAACTTTTAGTTTTATTGATCTTTGCTATTGTTTTCTTTGTTTCTATTTCATTTATTTCTGCTCTGATCTTTATGATTTCTTTCCTTCTGCTAACTTTGGGTTTTGTTTGTTCTTCTTTCTCTAGTTTCTTTAAGTGTAAGGTTAGATTGTTTACTTGAGCTTTTTCTTGTTTCTTTAGGTAGGCTTGTATAGCTATAAACTTCCCTCTTAGAACTGCTTTTGCTGCATCCCATAGGTTTTGGGTCGTCGTGTTTTCATTGTCATTTGTCTCTAGGTATTTTTTTATTTCCTCTTTGATTTCTTCAGTGATCTCTTGGTTATTTAGTAACGTATTGTTTAGCCTCCATGTGTTTGTCCTTTTTACGTTTTTTTCCCTGTAATTCATTTCTAATCTCATAGCGTTGTGGTCAGAAAAGATGCTTGATATGATTTCAATTTTCTTAAATTTACTGAGGCTTGATTTGTGACCCAAGATGTGATCTATCTTGGAGAATGTTCCGTGCGCACTTGAGAAGAACGTGTAATCTGCTGTTTTTGGATGGAATGTCCGATATATATCAATTAAATCTATCTGGTCTATTGTGTCATTTAAAGCTTCTGTTTCCTTATTTATTTTCATTTTGGATGATCTGTCCATTGGTGTAAGTGAGGTGTTAAAGTCCCCCACTATTATTGTGTTACTGTCGATTTCCTCTTTTATAGCTGTTAGCAGTTGCCTTATGTATTGAGGTGCTCCTATGTTGGGTGCATATATATTTATAATTGTTATATCTTCTTCTTGGATTGATCCCTGGATCATTATGTAGTGTCCTTCCTTGTCTCTTGTAACATTCTTTATTTTAAAGTCTATTTTATCTGATATGAGTATAGCTACTCCAGCTTTCTTTTGATTTCCATTTGCATGGAATATCTTTTTCCATCCCCTCACTTTCAGTCTGTATGTGTCCCTAGGTCTAAAGTGGGTCTCTTGTAGACAGCATATATATGGGTCCTGTTTTTGTATCCATTCAGCCAGTCTATGTCTTTTGGTTGGGGCATTTAATCCATTCACGTTTAAGGTAATTATCGATATGTATGTCCCTATGACCATTTTCTTAATTGGTTTGGGTTTGTTTTTGTAGGTCCTTTTCTTCTCTTGTGTTTCCCACTTAGAGAAGTTCCTTTAGCATTTGTTGTAGAGCTGGTTTGGTGGTGCTGAATTCTCTTAGCTTTTGCTTGTCTGTAAAGCTTTTGATTTCTCCATCAAATCTAAATGAGATCCTTGCCGGGTAGAGTAATCTTGGTTGTAGGTTCTTCCCTTTCATCACTTTAAGTATATCATGCCACTCCCTTCTGGCTTGCAGAGTTTCTGCTGAGAAATCAGCTGTTAACCTTATGGGAGTTCCCTTGTATGTTATTTGTTGTTTTTCCCTTGCTGCTTTCAATAATTTTTCTTTGTCTTTAATTTTTGCCACTTTGATTACTATGTGTCTCGGCGTGTTTCTCCTTGGGTTTATCCTGTATGGGACTCTCTGCGCTTCCTGGACTTGGGTGGCTATTTCCTTTCCCATGTTAGGGAAGTTTTCGACTATAATCTCTTCAAATATTTTCTCTGGTCCTTTCTCTCTCTCTTCTCCTTCTGGGACCCCTATAATGCGAATGTTGTTGCGTTTAATGTTGTCCCAGAGGTCTCTTAGGCTGTCTTCATTTCTTTTCATTCTTTTTTCTTTAGTCTGTTCCGCAGCAGTGAATTCCATCATTCTGTCTTCCAGGTCACTTATCCGTTCTTCTGCCTCAGTTATTCTGCTATTGATTCCTTCTAGTGTAGTTTTCATTTCAGTTATTGTATTGGTCATCTCTGTTTGTTTGTTCTTTAATTCTTCTAGGTCTTTGTTAATCATTTCTTGCATCTTCTCAATCTTTGCCTCCATTCTTATTCCAAGGTCCTGGATCATCTTCACTATCATTATTCTGAATTCTTTTTCTGGAAGGTTGCCTATCTCCACTTCATTTAGTTGTTTTTCTGGGGTTTTTTCTTGTTCCTTCATCTGGTACATAGCCCTCTGCCTTTTCATCTTCTCTATCTTTCTGTAACTGTGGTTTTTGGTCCACAGGCTGCAGGATTATAGTTTTTCTTGCTTCTGTTGTCTGCCCTCTGGTGGTTGAGGCTATCTAAGAGGCTTGATGGGAGGCTCTGGTGGTGGGTAGAGCTGACTGTTGCTGTGGCGGTCAGAGCTCAGTAAAACCTTAATCCACTTGACTGTTGATGGGTGGGGCTGGGTTCCCTCCCTGTTGCTGTGGCGGTCAGAGCTCAGTAAAACCTTAATCCACTTGACTGTTGATGGGTGGGGCTGGGTTCCCTCCCTGTTGGCTGTTTTGCCTGAGGCAACCCAACACTGGAGCCTACCCGTGCTCTTTGGTGGGGTTAATGGCAGACTCTGGGAGGGCTCACGCCAAGGAGAACTTCCCAGAACCTCTGCTGCCAGTGTCCTTATCCCCACGGTGAAACAGAGCCACCACTCGCCTCTGCAGGAGACCCCCCAACACCAGCAGGTAGGTCTGGTTCAGTCTCCCCCAGGCTCACTGCTCCTTCCCCTGGGTCCTGATGCACACATTACTTTGTGTGTGCCCTCCAAGAGTGGGGTCTCTGTTTCCCCCAGTCCCGTCAAAGTCCTGCAATCCAATTCCCACTAGGCTTCAAAGTCTGATTCTCTAGGAATTCCTCCTCCCGTTGCCTGACCCCCAGGTTGGGAAGCCTGACGTGGGGCTCAGAACCTTTACTCCAGTGGGTGGACTTCTGTGGTATAAGTGTTCGCCAGTCTGTGAGTCAGCCACCCAGCAGTTATGGGGCTTGATTTTACTCTGATTGCGCCCCTCCTACCGTCTCACTGTGGCTTCTCCTCTGTCCTTGGACGTGGGGTATCCTCCTTGGTGAAGTCCAGGGTCTTCCTGTCAATGATTGTCCAGCAGCCCGTTGTGATTCTGGTGCTCTCGCAAGAGGGAGTGACAGCACGTCCTTCTACTCCGCCATCTTGGTTAATCTCTCGATGCCAGGGTTCTTAATTCACTCGCGCCACTACCCGGCCCTGCTCTGCTGTCGCCTTCTCAGCACTCTGCAGTCGCCTTCTCAGCCCTTGCAGTCTCGGCTGGCCGCCGGCTCCGGGGACCTTTGCCGTCAGCCGTCCTCATTGTAGTTTTGATTTGCATTTATCTAATAATTAGAGAAGTTGAGCATCTTTTCATGTACCTATTGGCCATCTGTATGTTTTCTTTGGAGAAATGTCTGTTTAGGTCTTCTGCCCATTTTTTGATTTGTTTGTTTGTTTTTTTGTTGTTGAGTTGTATGAGCTGTTTGTATATTTTGGAAATTAAGCCCTCGTCAGTCGCAACATTTGCAAATTTTTTCTCCCAGTCTGTAGGTTGTCTTTTCATTTTGTTCATGGTTTCCTTTGCTGTTCAAAAGCTTCTAAGTTTGATTAGATCCCATTTGTTTATTTTTGCTTTTATTTCTATTGCCTTGGGAAACTCCCCTAAGAAAACGTTGCTACAGTTGAGCTTTGTTAGTTTTTGTCCTTCAAAGTATTTCCCCATCTCATCTATTGAATTTATCAGCATAAAATTGTTCCCCTGATTATCCTTTTTTAATATCTGTAGAATCTGTGGTGAAGTCATCTCTCTCCTTTTTATTTTTATTTTATTTTTTTTTTTAAACTTTAGTCTTTTTTTTTTTAATGTATTTTTTTAAACACATTGTTTACTTTGTCTATTTATTTATTTATTTTTGGCTGTGTTGGGTCTTCGTCTCTGTGCGAGGGCTTTCTCTAGTTGTGGCAAGCGGGGGCCACTCTTCATCATGGTGCGCGGGCCTCTCACTATCGCGGCCTCTCTTGTTGCGGAGCACAGGCTCCAAACGCGCAGGCTCAGTAATTGTGGCTCACGGGCCTAGCTGCTCCATGGCATGTGGGATCCTCCCAGACCAGGGCTCGAACCCGTGTGCCCTGCATTGGCAGGCAGACTCTCAACCACTGCGCCACCAGGGAAGCCTCTCCTTTTTATTGTATGAAATTTGTGTCTTCTTTCTTCCTGATCACTTTGGTTGTGGGTTTATCTATTTTAGGTCTTTTTAAAGAACTAGCTTTAGGTTTCATTGGGTTTTGGCTATTGATTTTGTTTTCTATTTAGTTGCCTTCCAATCTGATCTTCATTATTTCCTTTCTTCTGCTTAATTTGGGTTTAATACTTTGGGATTAACATAATACAAAACTGTTTTTCCTTTGGAAGTGAATTGACAGATTTTGAAACCCTGTACTCAGTCCAGGTTTTGTGTGTGTGTGTGTGTGTTTGGCATTTAGGCAAGGACGTAAGACTTTGCTAATAGTAAGATTCCGTAGAGATTGAATTTTTTTAGTACTGCTTTTAGTTAGTTGAAGGACATAAGGTTTTCTTTTTGTTTTTAATATTTATTTTTCTGCCTCTTCATCTGACATGTGTTTCAAATTCTGAATGAAGTGTATCTGTAAATTATGAAAGTACTTGGAATTCCCATGCCAAGCCCTGTGAAATTTACCACACAGAGTTAAATATGTGGCATCCGTTAAGTGGCGTAAAATATTGTCATGAGAAATAAAATTTTATTCTCATCTTTAATCTTAGCAATAATTTAACCTGAAGGGCTATGTAATATTTACTTGAATTCTGAATTTAAGACATTTAAATCCACAGGTCTTCCTAGATGAGAAACCTCTAACTAAGGTATAAGGCAGTTCTAGAATTGTTTTCATTTGTTTTTTTTTAATATATTAGAGTAAGAAATTTCTGTGGTGGATAGAGTAGAATTTGTATTACTCTTTTAGGTTGTCTTCCAAAGCCTGAATTAGAATCAAGGAAATAAATTGCTCTACTGATTGAAGATTGTATTTAAATATTAATGCACATTTCATTCCTCTGTAAATAGAAGTAATTTTATTTTTTAAACAGATGAAATTGGCTTGAAAATCAGTTTGTTTCTTTTTTAAATATTTCTTATGCAATGTTCAGTAAGAAATGTAGGTGTTATTAGAATTGGAACATTGCTGGAAGGATGTAATATTTACAGAACTACATGAAAATTATTTTCTTTGTTTACTTTTCTAATTGTTTAATGTTCCTTCTTTTCTTTTAGATCCTATTTGACCAAACTCAGAGATCGATTAAGGCACAGCTTCAGAACTTTGTCAAAGAGTAAGTCAGTTGCAGTGAAAAGAAAAGAAAAGCAACCAGTTAATGATCGCATCTGGGAGTTGGTATCTTTTGAGAGAACTTAGAAACATGACTTAGTGAAAATATGGGAGTTTTTGTGTGTTTTTTGCTTTGTGAAATTTATATTGCATTTTTTCCTGAATTACTCTGTAAAGGAGTCAGACTTCATGCCTTTCAGTGAATCATTTATACTATGAAATTTGTGTTCAGGATACATAGTTCAAATTGTTACAGACTAAAAAAAAATTTTTAATGTAAATAAATAACCTAATGATCTTTAAAAAATCAAAGCAGATCCCAAAAGTGGTTGAAATACTATCAGTTATTCTAGTTGTCTCAATATGGTATTTTCTTTGTAGAGAAGATAATAGAATATATGAGAATGAGTGATGAAGGTGCATAATAAGTAATGAAAGCAAACCTTTTGTGTCACATTCATCACATTTTATATGTGAAATAAAATGAAACTAGAAATAAAAAAATTATCTGAACTTCCCAGTTAGGAACGTTTTCCTTTTCCACATTAATAATTTCACTTTATGTCTTTTAATTCCTGACTGAGAATATATTAAATTACAGATAAAGTTGATTATGATATAGTATTCAGATGTTAAAAGCTATAAATAGTGGCAGATCTCATGAACATAATGCACTTCTGTTTTAGTAGGTTAGAATTTGTTGTTCTGGAGGTGATGTCTTGCAGATCATTTATAAATCACTTCAAAATAGACTAATATTCAGAATGTCCTTATAGAGTGTATACATGAAAATTTATGGCTTCTTATTAAAGTCTTTGCTAGGTACACGTTATTATTATTGTTATTATTTTAAAGTCATTTGTCTTCAAGTTACTTTGCCTAATTCCTTGGTAGAAAAAGTAAAAGGATGTTATATATTTACCTAAGATCATTAATGAATCAGGGTTTCAGATTTTCAGACTACTGAAATGGATACTGTTGCTCTTTACTGGTACATAATTCTTTTAGAAAGCATTATGTGTGTGTGTTTTAAGAATATATTCATGTCCTTTGGCCTTCTAATTTTCTTCAACAATAAATGAATGTTGTTTCTTAAAGTGTGGTCTGTAGACCACCGTAACAGTGAAATCAAGGGCGTGTCTTAAGAAAATCCCTCAGATTTCTAGGGCTTATCCTGAAAACACAAAGAATTGTAATCTCTGGTAGAGGACCCTTGGAGCTTGCATTTTTTTTTTTTTTTTTTAAATTTATTTATTTATTTATTTATTTTTGGCTGTGTTGGGTCTTCGTTTCTGTGAGAGGGCTTTCTCTAGTTGCGGCAAGCGGGGACCACTCTTCATTGCGGTGCGCGGGCCTTTCACCGTCGCGGGCTCTCTCATTACGGGGCACAGGCTCCAGATGCGCAGGCTCAGTAGTTGTGGCTCACGGGCCTAGTTGCTCCGCGGCATGTGGGATCTTCCCAGACCAGGGCTCGAACCCGTGTCCCCTGCATTGGCACGCAGATTCTCAACCACTGCGCCACCAGGGAAGCCCGGAGCTTGCATTTTTAACAAGCTCCCTATGGTATATACTACTGTTTAAAAATCATTTGGTCATTCTTTTTTTTTTTTTTTCTAATTTATTGGGGTATAGTTGCTTTACAATGTTGTGTTAGTTCTGCTGTATAGCGAAGTGAATCAGCTATATGTATACATATATCCCCTCTTTTTTGGATTTCCTTCCCTTTTAGGTCACCACAGAGTATTAAGTAGAGTTCCCTGTGCTATACAGCATGTTCTCATTAGTTACCTATTTTATACATATTACTGTATATATGTCAATCCCAATCTCCCAATTCACCCCACACCCCCCTGCCCCACCTTGGTGTCCATATGTTTTTTCTTTTGGTGTCCATATTTTTTTTCTCTATGTCTATGTCTCTATTTCTGCCTTGCAGATAGGTTCATCTGTACCATTTTTCTAGATTCCACATATATGTGTTAATACATGATATTTGTTTTTCTCTTTCTGACTTACTTCACTCTGTATGACAGTCTCTAGGTCCATCCACATCGCTACAAATGACCCAATTTCATTCCTTTTTATGGCTGAGTAATTTTCCATTGTATATATGTACCACATCTTTATCCATTCATCTGTCAGTGGACATTTAGGTTGCTTCCATGACCTGGCTATTGTAAATAGTGCTGCAGTGAATATTGGGGTGCATCTGTCTTTTTGAATTATGGTTTTCTCTGGGTATATGCCCAGTAGTGGGATTGCTGGGTCATATGCTAATTCTGTTTTTAGTCTTTTAAGGAACCGTCATACTGTTCTCCATAGTGGGTGTATCAATTTACATTTCCACCAACAGTTGCAAAACGGTTCCCTTTTCTTCACACCCTCTCCAGCATTTACTGTTTGTAGATTTTTTGGTGATGGCCATTCTAACTGGTGTGAAGTGATACCTCATTGTAGTTTTGATTTGCATTTCTCTAATAATTAGTGATATTGAGCATCTTTTCATGTGCCTCTTGGCCATCTGTATGTCTTCTTTGGAGGAATGTCTATTTAGGTCTTCTGCCCATTTTTTGATTGCGTTGTTTGTTTTTTTGATATTGAGATGCATGAGCTATTTGTAATTTTTGGAGATTAATCCCTTGTCCGTTGCTTCGTTTGTAAATATTTTCTCTCATTCTGTGGGTTGTCTTTTCGTCTTGTTTATGGTTTCCTTTGCTGTGCAAAAGCTTTTAAGTTTCATTAGGTCCCATTTCTTTGTTTTTATTTTTATTACTGAAGGAGGTGGGTCAAAAAAGGTCTTTCTGTGATTTATGTCAGAAAGTGTTCTTCCTATGTTTTCCTGTAAGAGTTTTATAGTGTCCGGTCTTACATTTAGGTCTTTAATCCATTTTGAGTTTATTTTTGTGTATGGTGTTAGGGAGTGTTCTAATTTCATTCTTTTACATGTAGCTGTCCAGTTTTCCCAGCACCACTTATTAAAGAGACTGTCTTTTCTCCACTGTATATTCTTGCCTCCTTTGTCATAGATTAGGTAACCATAGGTGCATGGGTTTATCTCTGGGGTTTCTGTCCTGTTCCATTGATCTATATTTCTGTTTTTGTGCCAGTACCATACTCTCTTGATTACTCTAGCTTTGTAGTATAGTCTGAAGTTAGGGAGCCTGATTCCTCCAGCTCCATTTTTCTTTCTCAAGATTGCTTTGGCTATTCGAGATCTTTTGTGTCTCCATACAAATTGTGCAATTTTTTGTTCTAGTTCTGTGAAAAATGCCATTGGTAATTTGATAGGAATTGCATTGAATCTGTAGATGGCTTTGGGTAGTATAGTCATTTTCACAATATTGATTCTTCCAATCCAAGGACATGGTATATCTCTCCATCTGTTTGTGTCATCTTTGATTTCTTTCATCAGTGTCTTGTAGTTTTCTGCATACAGGTCTTTTACCTCCTTAGGTAGGTTTATTCCTAGGTATTTTATTCTTTTTGTTGCAATGGTGAATGGGATTATTTCCTTAATTTCTCTTTCTGATCTTTCGTTGTTAGTGTATAGGAATGCAAGAGATTTCTGTGCATAAATTTTGTATCCTGCCACTTTACCAAATTCATTGATTAGCTCTAGTAGTTTTCTGGTGGCATCTTTAGGATCTTCTACGTATAGTATCCTGTCATTTGAAAAGTGACAGTTTTACTTCTTCTTTTCCAATTTGTATTCCTTTTATTTCTTTTTCTTCTCTGATTGCTGTGGCTAGGACTTCCAAAACTATGTTGAATAATAGTTGTGAGAGTGGACATCCTTGTCTTCTTCCTGATCTTAGAAGAAATGCTTTCAGTTTTTCACCATTGAGAATGATGTTTACTGTGGGTTTGTCAGATATGGCCTTTATTATGTTGAGGTAGGTTCCCTCTATGCCCACTTTCTGGAGAGTTTTTATCATAAATGGGTGTTGAATTTTGTCAAAAGCTTTTTCTGCATCTATTGAGATGATCATATGGTTTTTGTTCTTCAGTTTGTTAATATGGTGTATCACATTGATTGGTTTGCGTATATTGAAGAATCCTTGCATCCCTGGGATAAATCGCACTTGATCATGGTGTATGATCCTTTTAATATGTTGTTGGATTCTGTTTGCTAGTATTTTGTTGAGGATTTTTGCATCTATATTCATCAGTGATATTGGTCTGTAATTCTCTGTTTTTGTGATATCTTTGTCTGGTTTTGGTATCAGGGTGATGGTGGACTTGTAGAATGAGCTTCAGAGTGTTCCTCTCTCTGCAGTTTTTTGGAATAGTTTGAGAAGGGTAGGCGTTAGCTGTTCTCTAAATGTTTGATAGAATTCACCTGTGAAGCCATCTGGTCCTGGACTTTTGTTTGTTGGAAACTTTTAAATCAGTTTCAATTTCATTACATGTGATTGGTCTGTTTATATTTTCTATTTCTTCCCTGTTCAGTCTTGGAAGGTTATACCTTTCTAAGAATTTTTCCATTTCTTCCAAGTTATCCATTTTATTGGCATATAGTTGCTTGAAGTAGACTATTACGATCATTTGTATTTCTTCGATGTCCATTGTAACCTCTCCTTTTTCATTTCTAATTTTATTGATTTGAGTCTTCTCCCTCTTTTTTTTTGATGAGTCTGGCTAAAAGTTTATCAATTTTGTTTATCTTCTCAAGGAACCAGCTGTTAGTTTTATTGATCTTTGCTATTGTTTTCTTTGTTTCTGTTTCATTTATTTCTGCTCTGATCTTTATGATTTCTTTCCTTCTATTAACGTTGGTTTTTTTTGCTTTGTTTTTTGTTTTGTTTTGTTCTTCTTTCTCTAGTCCATTTAGGTGTAAGGTTAGATAGTTTATTTGAGATTTTTCATGTTTCTTGAGGTAGGATTGTATTGCTGTAAACTTCCCTCTTAGAATTGCTTTTGCTGCATACCGTAGGTTTTGGGTTGCACTTTTGTTGTCATTTGTCTCTAGGTATTTTTTGATTTCCTCTTTGATTTCTTCAGTGATCTCTTGGTTATTTAGTAGCATATTGTTTAGCCTCTCTGTGTTTGTGTTTTTTTACAGTTTTTTTCCTGTAATTGGTTTCTAGTCTCTTAGCGTTGTGGTCGGAAAAGATGCTTGATACGATTTCAATTTTCTTAAATTTACTGAGGCTTGATTTGTTACCCAATATGTGATCTATCCTGGAGACTGTTCCGTGTACACTTGAGAAGAAAGTGTATTCTGCTGCTTTTGGATGGAATGTCCTATAAATATCAATTAAATCGATCTTGTTTAAAGCTTGTGTTTCCATGTTAATTTTCTGGATAATCTGTCTGTTGGTGTAAATGAAGTGTTAAAGTCCCCCACTATTATTGCGTTACTGTCAATTTCCTCTTTTATGGCTGTTAACATTTGCCTTATGTATTGAGGTGCTCCTATGTTGGGTGCATGTATATTTGTAATTGTTATATCTTCTTCTTGGATTGATCCCTTTATCATTATGTAGTGTTCTTCCTTGTCTCTTGTAACAGTCTGTATTTTAAAGTCTATCATATCTGATATGAATAAGTCTATCTCATCTGATATGAGTATTCCATGCAAATGGAAATCAAAATGTTTTGATTTCCATTTGCATGGAATATCTTTTTCCATCCCCTCACTTTCAGTCTGTATGTGTCCCTAGGTCTGAAGTGGGTCTCTTGTAGACAGCATATATATGGGTCTTGTTTTTGTATCCATTCAGCGAGCTTGTGTCTTTTGGTTGGAGCATTTAATCCATTCACATGTAAGGTAATTATCGATATGTAAGTTCTGTTACCTTTTTCTTAATTGTTTTGGGTTGTTTTTCTAGGTCTTTTTCTGCTCTTGTGTTTCCGGCTTAGAGGAGTTCCCTTAACATTTGTTGTAGAGTTGGTTTGGTGGTTCTGAAGTCTCTTAGCTTTTGCTTGTCTGTAAAGCTTTTGATTTCTCTGTTGAATCTGAGTGAGATCCTTGCTGGGTAGATTAATCTTGGTTGTAGGTTTTTCCCTTTCATCACTTTAAATATATCCTGCCACTCCAATGTGGCCTGCATAGTTTCTGTTGAAAAATCAGCTGATAACCTTATGGGGATTCCCTTGTATGTTCTTTTTTGCTTTTTCCTTGCTGCTTAATATTTTTTCTTTGTATTTAATTTTTCTTAGTGTGATTAATATGTCTTGGTGTGTTTTTC
The DNA here is from genome assembly GCF_028023285.1 of Balaenoptera ricei. Classification (NCBI taxonomy): domain Eukaryota; kingdom Metazoa; phylum Chordata; class Mammalia; order Artiodactyla; family Balaenopteridae; genus Balaenoptera; species Balaenoptera ricei. Next base: position 88,166,358 of record NC_082642.1, on the reverse strand, counting down.
CTTGGGTTTATACCGTATGGGACTCTCTGCGCTTCCTGGACTTGATTGACTATTTCCTTTCCCATGTTAGGGATGTTTTCAACTATAGTCTCTTCAGATATTTTCTCAGACCCTTTCTCTTTCTCTTCTTCCTCTGGGACCTCTATAATTTGAATGTAGGTGTGTTTAACGTTGTCCCAGAGGTCTCTGAGACTGTCCTTAATTCTTTTCATTCTTTTTTCTTTATTCTGCTCCGCGGCAGTTATTTCCACCATTCTGTCTCCTAGCTTACTTATCCGTTCTTCTGCCTCAGTTATTCTGCTATTGACTCCTTCTAGAGTATTTTTAATTTCAGTTATTGTCTTGTTCATCACTGTTCTTTAGTTCTTCTAGGTCCTTGTTAAATGTTTCTTGTATTTTCTCCATTCTATTTCCAATATTTTGGATCATCTTTACTATCAGTACTCTGAATTCTTTTTCAGGTAGATTGCCTATTTCCTCTTCATTTGTTTGGTCTTGTGGGTTTTTACCTTGCTCCTTCATCTGCAACATATTTCTCTGTCTTCTCATTTTGTTTTACTTACTGTGTTTGGGGTCTCCTTTCCACAGGCGGCAGGGTTGTAGTTCCTCTTGCTTCTGGTGTCTGCCCCCAGTGGGTGAGGTTGGTCCAGTGGCTTGTGTAGGCTTCTTGGTGTGGGGTACTGGTGCCTGTGTTCTGGTGGCTGGAGCTGTATCTTGTCCCTCTGATTGGCAGGGCTGTGTCAGGTGATGTGTTTTGGGTTGTCTGTGAGCTTCGTATGACTTTAGGCAGCCTGTCTGCTAATGGGTGGGGTTGTGTTCCTGTCTTGCTAGTTGTTTGGTGTGAGGCATCCAGCACTGGAGCTTGCTGGCCCTTGGGTGGAGCCGGGTCTTGGTGTTGAGATGGAGACATCTAGGAGAGCTCTCACCTATTAATATTCCCTGGGGCTGGGAGTTATCTGGCGGTGCAGCGTCCTGGACTTGGCTCTCCCACCTCAGAAGCTCAGGCCCGACCCCTGGCCGGAGAACCAAGACCCTGCAAGCTGCACCACGCGAAAGAAAAAAAAAAAAAGAAAACGAACAAACAAAACCCCCAAGACAAATGGTAAAAGCAAAACCAAACAGACAAAAATACACAAAGAAACACACACACACACACAAAAACAGGAAAAAAAAAAAAAAAGAAAGGCAAGATGGACTTACCTGGTGATCCAGTGGGTAAGACTCCATGCTCCCAATGCAGGGAGCCTGGGTTCAGTCCCTGGTTGGGGAACTAAATCCCACATGCATGCCACAACTAAGAGTTTGCATACCGCAAGTAAGAGTCTGCAGGCTGCAATGAAGACCCCATGTGTCATAACTAAGACCCGGCGCAGCCAAAATAAATAAATAAATATTAAAAAACAACAACAACTTTACAGACTCACAGACTCAGAGAACAAACTTATGGTTATCAGGAGGGAAGGGTGGGGGAGGGATAGTTAGGGAGTTTGGGATTGACCAAAAAAAAAAAAAATGTATATAACTATATTATACACCTGTAACATATAATATTTTACATCAACCATACATCAGTTAAAGAAAATAAAAATAAATGTAAAAAACATAAAATAAAAATTATTTGGTTAAATATTAGTACATGTCCCAGAATTTGTCTTTAGAAAAATTAACTTTGCCTTTTATGTTTCTGTAATGTTAATTTGATAATTTATTTTCACATTAAATTGTATAGATTTAAGTAAGGAAATGCTAGCTGACTATATCAGGAATAGTATGTACTCATAAACTAATATATATGTTAGTTAGAAGAGCTATTGAGTGTCATTTGCAAATAAATAAATAAGTAGAGGAACATAAGAATTAAATTCTAAATGTTATTTTGGTAAAATTTTTGATCCAGATAGTTTTATGAAAGTTTCACTGTTTTAATTTTTTTAGAGATCTTAGAAAATTCAAAGATGCCAAGAAGCAGTTTGAAAAAGTCAGTGAAGAAAAAGAAAACGCATTAGTAAAAAATGCTCAAGTACAAAGAAACAAACAGCATGAAGTTGAAGAAGCCACAAACATTCTGACAGCAACAAGAAAATGTTTTCGACACATAGCCCTAGATTACGTACTTCAGGTATGTTTATTATATGTTTTCAAAAAATGCTTATTAAACGTGTTGTTACTTTTGAGTGATTGCACTCAAGGAAATAAATAATACTATTTCTGTAGTTTAAAATTAAACCATGATTTTTTGTGAAAAATTTCCAGGTGTCTGGGTGTTTGTGTATGCACTATATGTGTGTGCATGTGTATACCTTTAGTTCTGATTTCTTCCCCTGTTCACTTAACAGTATACTTCCCCCTTTCAAAATGTCATGAAAAGCGTTATTAATTGCTCTATTTTATTCTATGGAGATACTGTATCAATTTAATTAATATCCAGTTATCAGATATAGTGTTGCCAGTTTTTGCTGGCAATAGTGGAAGTATAATTTTCAATAATTGTAAATGATAATAAGATCTTTGTATACAAATCTTCTGTCACATTTCTGATAATTTGTTTAGAGTAGATTCTTAGAGGTACAAAGGCTCACCATATTGCCAAATGAAGAATATTTCTGGAAATAATGTTCTCATATTTGCATTAGGTGCTGCTTTTTAAAAGTAGAGATCGATATTTGGTAAGTTGCGAGGTGATCTGGGACAGGGGAGTTCCCATAGATTGTTGACTTAACAGTGGTCACAGATTATTTCTTTAAAAAATACTTAAGTAGGGCTTCCCTGGTGGCGCAGTGGTTAAGAATCTGCCTGCCAATGCAGGGCACACGGGTTCAAGCCCTGGTCTGGGAAGATCCCACATGCCGCGGGGCAACTAAGCCCGTGAGCCACAACTGCTGAGCCTGCGCGTCTGGAGCCTGCGCTCCTCAACAAGAGAGGCCCACGCACCGCGATGAAGAGTGGCCCCCACTCTCTGCAGCTGGAGAAAGCCCTCGCACAGAAACGAAGACCCAACATAGCCAAAAATAAATTAAAAAAAAAAAAAAAATACTTAAGTAAACATATTGCAAATTAGTGATTAAAAACTACTCAGGTAACTTTGCGAAAACAGTAGAAAATGACTTTTAAGATTTTTTTCTATTAAGTTCCTGTTCAGTAAGTGGGAAGTTAAATTTAAAAAAATGAAGTACACTCCAGTTATTAATGAAAGGCTTCTAGCATGGAGTAGTCTGTATTTCCTATCTCCTCTTATCTACCTCACATTTATACCACTTCCTGCAGTAGTATGAGTACTGAGTCTGCCTACCCCATTCTACTGAAATGGCTCATGTTAAGGTCTTATTCATTAGATATATTGTACTTTTTAACCAACTTGACTATGGTGTTTCACTGAAATAGTAGACCACACTCTCTTTCTTGAAACATACTTTTATCTTGATGTATCTTAAACCACTTGCAGGTCATCATCTTAATTTATGTTTCTTTTCAGTTTCCACCTTGGGTTTCTCTCCTTTGTCCACCTTTTCAATCTCTCTTTTAGGGTTCCATCTTTGGTCTTCCTGTTTTCTGACTTTATGATAATCCCTTACAGTTTAATCATGCCCTTTGCTTGAATTATCACCATATATAGGTGACAAATTATTTTTCTCAGCAGTACCTCATTCCTTTTGTGTCTAAAACTAAAATCTTTCTTCTTCTCAAATGACTTCGTATTGCCGTTACCATACTGAGTAGTGTCACCCTCTTAATCATAGAAATCAGAATTGGAGAATCATATCAGATCTTCTCCTCATTCTCAGCTACTATATCTAGCAGTCAAAATTGCCTTGAAAAGTTCTATGTACCTCTTAAACCTGTTCGTTCTCACTCTGCTGCAGCCCCAACACTAGTTCTTACTGCTTCTTGTCTAGAGTATTAAGATGTTCTCATAAAAATTGATCTTCCTTGTGTTGCTTTTAACCTGCCCATTAGCAATTCATTCTCTGTTCTGTGGTCAGAATTACTCAAGCTTTTCCAGGCAAAATGAATCATTCTTGTCTCTGTTTCCTCTGTGCTGCCATATTATTGTCATACACATTGCTGTTAGAGCACTTATCTCATTTATTGAAATTATTTATTTATATGTCTTTCCTACTCCTAGATTATATCCCTTCCCTCTAGTCCAGTGGTTAGAAAATAGATAGGTAATGTTTTTTGAAAGAATGAACAGCTTAATTTTAAATTTTATTTGGGAAGGGGGGAAGTTAGCTAAAATATTCATTATTTTCAAATTTACACATTATAAACTGTCCATTTCCTTTGATGTCCATCCAGTAGTTTTAAGTTAGGACCTCACCTCTCTTATAACTATTTGTTTGATTTTTCTAATGAGAACTGTTGTGTTATTTTATTATATGGCCAAAGTGTCTGTTTTAGAGAATAGTAAGTAATAAATATTCAGATTTATAGAGTTTGTCATGCTTTAGTTTCTCTAAATATTTGAATATACTTTTGTTTTTTCAAATGTATGCTGTTTTTCATTGTCAAACAGAGGCATTTTTAACATTTTGCTAAGCTTTTACTTAGAGCATTTGAAAGTTAATATTTTAGTTCTCAAAACTGAATAGACCTTGAAACAGACATGCAGAAGAAACTAGTGCTTAGGTAAACAAAGTTATTAGATTTTTCTTGGTTTGTTTTTACTTATTTATTTATTTATTTTTGGCTGCTTGGGTCTTCGTAGCAGCACGCCGGCTTTCTCTAGTTGCGTCAAGCAGGGGCTACTCTTCATTGCGGTGCACGGGCTTCTCATTGTGGTAGCTTCTCTTGTTGCAGAGCACAGACTCTAGGCACGTGGGCTTCAGTAGTTGTGGCATGCAGGCTCAGTAGTTGTGTCTCGCGGTCCCTAGAACACAGGCTCAGTAGTTGTGGCACACGGGCTTAGTTGCTCCGTGGCATGTGGGATCTTCCCAGAGCAGGGCTCGAACCCGTGTCCCCTGCATTGGCAGGCAGATTCTTAACTACTGCACCACCAGGGAATTCCCTATTGGTCTGTTTTTGTTTTCTGATCAGTGCTTTAAAATTATCTTATTAAACAACAGGCGGAATATTCAGTGTGAAGGACATATTAAAAAGATATTCTGTAACCTTTTGGAAATTTTAGCAAAGAGTGAATGATTCTTTTCTTGTGTAAACATTTTATTTCATTCAGCTGATATATAATAACAGACAAAAATAAAGTGTTTGTTGTGAATTTCTAGAGTTGGGAGAGATACCACAAAAGGCAACTTTTATAATTACTGATCTTTCAATAGTTTAGTCTAATTAAAATATTTATTTAAGGTCTATTAATTTGTTCAACAAATATTTCTGAGTGCTTAATATATACAACTTGGAGAATACAACTGGGAGTAAGGCACAACCTTGATCTCATGGAGCTTATGTTTTAGCTGGGGAAAAGAAATAAGTAAATAAAATATGAGGTAGTTATGAATACTATAAAGAAAATAAATAGGGTTGGTGTACTAAGGACTGCTTAAAGGCCTACTTTAGACCTTTGCGAGGAGATACTATTTAAGCTGGGACCTGATGGATAAGAGCCTTGTGCCCATCTGGGCAGAAAATCATGACACGAGGACAGAACAAATAGTACAAAGGCATTGAGGTGGGAGTACTCTTGGGTTGTGGTTGGACCACAGAAAAGGGGAAAGTACTGTAATAGAAAATTAGGTGGGAGAGGTAGCAGGAGCCTCTTCACAAAGGGCCTTGTAGGCTGCAGTAGGGAGTTGCAAAGTTTTAATACAGACGTACATGATCTTATTTATTGTTTGAAAAGATCACTCTGGTTGCTGTGTGGAGAATGAAGTGTCAAGAGTCAAGAGTGGAAACAGAGACTAGTTCATAGACTATTGTAGCAGTCAGGAAAAGATATGGTGGTGGTTGGTGGTAGTGGTAAAAATGATTAGAATTTGTATTAAGGATGTATGTTGAAAGAGCAATTAGATAAGGAGGGTGGAGAGAAGACGGAATTCTAAGAAATTCAGAAGTTTATCAAGGTGATAGTTTTATCAGTACAGTACAATTTTAGGGTTTGAACATGGCCAGTTTTTCTTTAAGTTGAAAAAGTGGATGAGAGTTTCATTGGTATGTTTGTCTTAACTGTTTTTGCAAAAAGCAGGTCAAAAGGTGAAAAACTTAAACTTTGTTTTCATTTACTTTTCTGGAAAAGTATTAAACCATTAGAATAAGCAAATTTTACAATATTGCATTCTGGATTAGTTTTTAAAATAATGCATAGGTGATTAACCAAGTGCATTTTCCCTCAGATTAATGTCCTTCAATCAAAACGGAGATCAGAAATCCTGAAATCAGTAAGATATTTATTGAAATGATGTTCTAAATATTTTAATATGAAGTTAAATGTATGCATTTAAGTGTTTAAAATAGCACCATATATGTGTGTGTATATGTGTATTTATTTATTGACTTATTTATTTATTCCAGGTTCATAATTAATCTTCTTAATGATGTTTTTGTACTTCTTGTATGTCACTTAACCACTTTTTTTGGTCTCCTTTATGTTATAGTTATTTACATGTGTCTCATCTATTATTACACTGTAATCTCCTTAAAGCAGACAGTTAAATAATTTGAGATTGAGGGCATACATAGTGTCATTTTACAGAATTTTTCCCTTTGGGCTGTTGATGGTGTATCAGCTTTTTGGAGTGCAGGTAGAAAACAAACGAGATGAAATTTGAAGGATGGCATGGCAACAGTGATTTTTTATTTGCCCATTTTTCGTCTTAAAGCTAACAAGGAGGTGGGCAGAGGATGATAGTCATATATACATTACACTCTTTTATATTTTGAGAACCTTAGAAATAATTTCTCCTCTCTGATTTTATTCACTGAAGTTTTTTTGTGTTTTTTTTTTCTCAAAGGATCTACAGAAATTGCTTTTGATCCTTGTCCACACCTAGGTTTTTCCTAAATTCTCTGTTAATATTTATGTTATTTCTTATCAGATGAGTACATTATACTTCCTGTTTACCTCCACCACCTTTTCCAGATTGAGAGTAATGTATGTTAATTGTAGAAAATTGGAAAATAAAATATATGAAGGAAGAATAAAAATACTTATAAATGCTACTACCAAGAGAGAACCACTATTAATATCTTGGTGTAATCTTTGTCATTTTTCTCTGTTTGTGTGCATGCGCCTGTTTGTGTGTGTACGTGAACATGTATATACACCTCTTAAAATTCCATTTAATTTTTAAAAACAAAATAGGAATCATTCCTACATACTGTTCTATAATTTTGTTTTTTCACTAATACACTCCAAAATCATCATGTGTCATTAAATATTTTTTTATTTAATGATGACTTTTGTGGCCAGGTAGAATTCTACCATATGAATACAGTAGGGGTGAGCAAACATTTTTTTTGAAGGGCCGGGTAGTAAATATATTAGGTTTTGGAGGCCATATGGTCTGTGTTGCAACTACTCAACTGTGCTATTGTAATAGGAAAGCAGTCATAGACAATATGTAAATGAATGGCATGACTGTTCTAATAAAACGTTTTTTATCAACATGGAAATTTGAATTTTATATAATTTTTACGTGTCATGAATTTCATGTCTTCTTTTCATTTTCTTTAACCATTTAAAAATGCAAAAACCAGTGTTAGCCCGTAGGCCATCCAAAAACAGGTGGTAGGGCTGGATATAGTTTGTAGGTCAGTTTGCTGACCTTGAATATACCATAAATTAACTTTCCCGTTAATGGATTTTAAGTAATTTCCCTGTTTTTGATGTAAAGCATAGCATTATAGTGATCACCCTAATGAATGATATTTCCTTCGGATAGATTAAGACAAGAGATTACTTAGTCAAAGGGTTTAAGCATTTATTGAAACTTTTAAGGAATATTGTCAAATTTTAAGGGTTACACAAAATTTCTACTAATAGTGTGTGAGAGTGAGAGTGAACATTTTTCCACATTTTACCAACACTGGATATTAATTTCCCCCACTCTACCACAATTTGGTAGATTGAAAATGTCATCTCATTGTTTAATTTTGGATTTCTTTGAGGCAAGTGAGTATGAATGCCCCCCCCCTTTTTTTCTTGGTCACTTATGTTCTCTATTTATGTCCTTTCCCTCTTTTTCTGTGGGGGTCTTCATGCTTTTCATATTGATTTGTAACATCTCTTATCTATTAAGACTAGTAACCCTTTGTCAAATGCTTTTTCCTAGTTTATTATTTATCTTTTAATATGCTTATTCTGTGTTTTGATGTGCAGGCATATTTTACTTTTTATGTACTTGCAACTATTAATCTCTTCCTCTCTTTTTTTTAAATATATATAGTGTTTTTTAAAATCATATTCACAAAGTTGTACAACCAGCGTTATCTAATTCCAGAATCATCTTTTAGTGAGCTTTGTCCTTTTGTCATTGTGTTTTATTTTATTGGTTTTTCTCTTCCAAAAAAATTCCTTTTGAAGGATTCTTGAGTATTAAGGACCTTTTGACCTATTTTAGATTTTACAGAATTAAACAGATGTCTCTTCTTGCTAAAAATAACATGGATGTTTGGAGGATTCTTTCAGTATTGTGATTGAATTAATTCCTTCTCATGTAAAAATTTAACTAATAAAAATAAGAGTGTTTTTTCTCTCATGAATAGGTAAAATGTAGGAAAACTTAGAAAAAAATCTTAACCCGTTAATCATTTTTGGATTTTTGGAATGAATATAACAAAATCTTCGTATTGGCAAAGTCTGTTGCCTCATTTTATTTTGATATCTTGAGAAAATAATAAGCATGCCCCTATTTCATGTTGTGCTTAGTGATCTACGGGTTGTAAAGTATATGTGATCACTTTGTTTTGAGAACTTCATATGTCCCCTCCTAATATTTTAATGTTTTATTTGTAATTTAAGGTTTTGCCAGTGAGTTTTGTTGAAAGACACATAGATATTTTATAATGTACCTGGGAAGATAGTGAAGCTATTGAAAACTTGATTCTTTGAATTATTGCAATATAAGTTTGAAAATATTTTTGTAATACTCTTTTAAGAAAAATGACTCAGTTTAATTTTAAATAGGTTTGATATTTTGGGCTCTGGTGGAATAATTTTTAAACAATAGATAGGATCAGAATTTTTTTAAAATTTCAGAATATTTATCTAAGAATTGATTTTAAAATGCTAACCATTTTTTCCTCCTGTCAGATGTTATCCTTTATGTATGCCCATTTGGCCTTCTTTCATCAAGGATATGATCTATTTAGTGAACTTGGGCCCTACATGAAGGATCTTGGTGCACAGGTAATGTACTGTACTTCTTGATTCTGTGTTATATACCAATATCTGTATTTTTTTTTTTAATATATATATATATTTTTTAAATTTTATTTATTTATTTATTTATTTATTTATGGCTGTGTTGGGTCTTAGTTCCTGTGCGAGGGCTTTCTCCAGTTGTGGCAAGTGGGGGCCACTCTTCATCGCAGTGCGTGGGCCTCTCATTATCGTGGCCTCTCTTGTTGCAGAGCACAGGCTCCAGACGCACAGGCTCAGTAACTGTGGCTCACGGGCCCAGCTGCTCCATGGCATGTGGATCTTCCGGGACCAGGGCTCGAACCCGTGTCCCCTGCATTGGCAGGCGGATTCTTAACCACTGCGCCACCAGGGAAGCCCATGTATTTTTTTTAATTGAGATATAATTGACATATATATAACTGGAAGTTTTGTACCTTTTGACCCCACTCACCCATTTTCCCCACCCCCAACACCCACCTCTAGCAACCTCCAGTCTGTTTTTTCTGTGAGTTCTGTTTTTTGTTTTTGTTTTTTTTAAATTCCACATATCAGTGAGATCACACAGTAGTTGTCTTTCTGTGTCTGACTTATTTCACTTAGTGTAATGCCCTCAGGATCCATCCATGTTGTTGCAAAAGGCAGGATTTCCTTTTTTTATGGCTGAATAATATTCCACTATATATGTATACCACATTTTAAAATCCACCTATTGACGGACACTTAGTTAGGTTACTTCCATATCTTGGCTAAATAATGCTGCAATGAACGTGGGGATGCAGATATCTTTTCGATTTATTGTCTTCGATTCCTTCAGGTAAATATCCAGAAGTGGAATTGTTGGATCATATAGTAGTTCTATTTTTAGTTTTTTGAGGAACCTCCATATTTTTTTTATAGTGGCTGTGCCATTTCATTCTCACCAACAGTGCACAAGGGTTCCCTTTTCTCCACATCCTTGACAATCTTCTCTTGTCTTTGATGACAGCCATTCTAACAGGTGTGAGGCAATATCTCCCTGTGGTTTTGATCTGCATGTCTTTCATCATTAGTGGCATTGAGTACCTTTGACCCCTTATTGGCCATCTGTATGTCTTCTGTGGGAAAATGTCTGTTCAGATCCTCTGCTCATTTTTTAATTGGATTTTTTTTTTTTTTTTTTTGCTGTTGAGTTGTCTGAGTTCTTTATATATTTTAGATATTAACCCCTTATCAGATATATGATTTCTAAATATTTTCTGCTATTTGGTAGGTTGTCTTTTCATTTTGCTGATGGTTTCCTTTGCTATGCAGAAGCTTTTTAATTTGATGTAGATTGGCTTGTTTATTTTTCCTTTTGTTGTCTTTGTTCTAGTATCTGTATTTTTAAAGAGATTTAGCATATTGGGAAATTTGACAGTTTATTTAATGATGAAGTTTGGTGCTATAGCAGATTTATGTATGGGTTAAATGTGTAACCAAAAATAAGATTAAAGTTAAAGAAAATGTTACAGATAATATATGAGGGTACCGAAAAGAATTTTAAAACAAAGTGTTTGTTTTACGGTATACATAGCTGGATTTATTTTTTTGTTTCTTACATTTGGATTATTGAGTTACTGTCCTAATTGGTATTTTATTTGAGTTATAGCTCTTTTATTATTTTCAAAGAAATTTGCATTTTGCTATTTTGAATGATAAAATTTTAGAATCTTAAGATTATAGAACTCTTGGGAACTTTTTCATTTTATACACATGCACACACACATGCACATGCATGAATTATATATAAGAATATTTTATAGAAATTTTATTACATCCAAATTATTTTTGATATCTAATCAAAACTTTATGTTAGAGCTGTTCCTGGACATTCTTTTTTGTTGACTGGTGAGTTTTCTGGATTTCTGTCAATTTTCAGTTGATTTTCTTTCCCAAAATAGTTCAGGTTACTTTCTGAGGAGAGGGATTAAGGATGAAAAATAGAGTTTAGGGAAATGGGGAAAAGGTAAGAGCAGAATGAGAATTGCATTCATTGACCAAAAATAAATGTGGTGCATGCATGTGTGCATGTGTGTCTGTGTGTGTGTGTTGGGATGGTGTTGGGGAAAGATGGTGTGCAGGGCATATGCTATGAATTACAGAAATGCTCTTCCCTGCCTCTACAGAACTTAATCTATTGGAAGAAAATAACAAGTCACCACACTATTAATCTCTGTGCTAAGTGCCCTGTCTGGGTATATAAATGGAGATTAGATTTGTTTGCATGTGATAGAAAACCAGAAATAGTAGGAGCTTTAACAAGATAGAATTTTATTTCTTCTATGTAAAATCAAAGGCCTAGTATGGTGGTCACTTAATCTGCAGGGACACAGGCTTATTATATCTTTGGATTCTACCTAATGGTTCAAAGTGGTTTATCACGCTTTAGCCATCATATCCAAATTCTAGCCAACAGGAAGGAGGAAAGGGGAAAGAAAGATTCATTTCCTCTCTTTAAGGATATTTCCTAGAAATTGTATATTCCACTTCTGTGTATGTCTCAATGTCACACTAGCTGCAAGGAAAGCTGGGAAATTTAGTCTTAATGCATGTAACCATGTTAACCTACTAGAATTTGGGGATTCTGTTTTTAAGAAAGGAGGAGAGAATGGATGTTGGGAGGCAACCAGCTATCTCTGCCACATATTGGAGGATCAAAGTGTTACTGTAACATGTAGGTAGTACATCCAACCCAGACTTGGGAAGAAGGCAAGACCTTCCTAGGCCCTAGGCACTCCCCACATCTTAATCAAACATTAGATTGTACCCTCATCTTACATTAAGTATAATTTATCAAAAAAATGAATTGGTTTGTAGTTGACTAGTTTCAATAATTGTATATTTTGACAGTTATTAATTTCAGTTTTTCAGTTTTTACCCTCCCAGGTCTCAAGTAATTTTGCAGGTCCTTGAAAAGCATCTAAACTCTGGTGCCTGTATTGCCTGGTGGATAATATGGCCTGGTTGGAGGTGGCCAGTTAGGATATTCTTTCAGTAATTCAGTTATGAGATTATGGCATCTGGAACTAGGGTCCTGGCAGTAGGGGTGGAGATAAATAGATAGACTTGAGGAATAGTTAAGATGTAGCCAATTTGAGAGTGGAGGGACACGATGAGTTCAAGTTTAAATGTGTTGATTTTGAGAATAGCACATCTAAGTGGGTATATCTGGAGTTCAAGAGAAAGAAATACTAAAGGAGAGTACTTTAGCGTATAATACTAAAGCATATAATTGCTAATTGCAATCACAAGAGTGTGTGAATTGACCCAAGGAGAGTTAATAGGTATTTCAAAATCATGAACCTATTTAAAAAAACATAAATGACCGAACACCATGCCTAATAATTTTGATTTTGTAAGTTAAGGTCAAAGTCCACGAGTATGGAGTAAAAAGAGAATTTGGCTTGGGACAGAGCCCTAAGGATGATCTACTTTTAAGAGACGGCTAGGTAAGAGGGGCTCCGTGAGAACACTGATGGGAGAGGAGGTGGAAAACCAGAAAATCGTGGTAGCACAGGGCAAGGAAAAAGTGTCTCAGAAAGATGGGGGTGGTTGTCAGTGCAAATGCTGGAAAGAAGGTCGAGTAACCCTAGGACTGAGAACTACCTCTTGGGTTTAGCAGCAAGAAGGTTATGTGTTACTGATGTGAGAGTTGAGGGTCCAAGAGGTAAAAGCTAAATTACAGTGGGTAGATGAATATGAAATAGGCAAGTGGAGAACAGGGAAACATTTTTTAAGAAGTTGTATTGTGAAGAAAAGAGAGCAGGTAGTAGCTAGAGGGGAGTATGAGTTGTAGGAAGGTTTTATTTAAGGTATTATTTTATTTATTAAATTTGCACAAATTTAAAAGCAAATGGGAATGGGAGAAGTTGAAAAGCAGAAAGAGAAGTGGTGAAATCTGAGGTGGTAGGAGTGTAGGAGATTCAAAACATAGGTAGAGGATTGGGGATACCTGGTTAAGTATAGGAGCCTGTTAACCTCATGATGTCCAACGCTAATAGAAACACGGGACACATGCTACTGTGCTCCAAACTCTCTCTTCCTGATTCAGTACCCAGCATCTAGGAGACAATACTGCCAGCCTTCGCACCTCCCCAACTCATACGTCCTCCAGTACTCCACCATGTTGAAAGATATCTTTTTCTTTATACCTCTGCCCCAACAGAGAGAGGGGAATTTTCTCCGTTTCTGCTGCAATTGCAGTGGGGTGGGATGCAGCAGAGAAATTTACTACCAAGTTGACAATTTTACTACCATCACTGGCATTGTAGTACTGGTGTGGAAAGTACATGCATGCAAGTTTAGAAATATCAATTTGAATCTTGGGGGCTGCCTTCTGCTGCATTTCAATCTGAATGTATGAAAAACATTAACATGCCTTTCACTTAAAGGCTATAAAACAAGGATATAATGGTTATTCCACTCATTCAGTATAAGAAACTATTGAGGACAAACATTTTCCTAGCACAGCATTACCCATTAAATCAATGCAGCATGTCACTAAGGTAAGTATGCATTAGATCTTAAAGTGGAATAGTGTAGTTGCCATCTAAGTAAAATATTTTATAATAGTGATAGTTCTATTTCAGTATGTTTTCTTTTGGTTCTTTATTATTATTCAGTGATATTAAGATTCTGTGGTCAGAATTTGTCTCCTGTAGAAAAAAAACACCATTTGTGATAGTGAATAAAGGATCACACAGTCTTTTAAGAAGGCCTTTTTCAGTTTTGTTTTTAAAGGATATCAATGAGAACATTTCGACATTTAATACTTTGTCATTCTCCGTAGTCTGTTGATATTTACATTTTTATTTATTCATTTATCACACATTAGTCAGTTTGAGGTGAATGGGTGTTCAAAGATGAAATGATGTACATCACAGTTTAGAAGAGTAGACCCACATAATGGGGTATTTTATAACCCAATTTTTGTTATTCCAGCAAAGAGGAGTTCAAGAAGCCAGTGCTTTTGTCATAATACTGGAAGTCAGATATTTCTCTTCTGATGGAAAGGATCAAGAAAGAAATGGGATTTTATGATTTCATAAGTTTTTACATTTTTTTTAAAAAGAAGGACTTTAAAAATTGGTGATTTTATACCCTAATCTAATGAATGGTTTCTGTTCTATTCTATTCTATTCTATCCTATTCTGTCCTCTCCTACTCTATTCTATTCTATTCCCTCCCTCCCTCCTTTCTTGCTTTCTCTTTTATCTGTTGAATTATTTTTTCTACCTTTTAGATTTTATTGTAATATTAGGAAGCCAACTTGAAAACATCATGCATCTTGAGTGATTGTAAGTGTCTGTTACGTTGAACTTGTGAGGCTGGCACACACTAGCTTAGCTGCTGCTTTTTGCTGTTTGGGAAGAAAAATCACCAGTATTTCTTCTTTCTGTCTTTGATAGTGACTACCAGAATTGCTGAGTGCATCAGCAGACAACTTAATCTAGAGTCATTCTCCTTAATTCAAGGAGTGAACATGTTATCACTGTTGTGCCTTAGACAGGGCCACCTGTCACAATTGCTTGGAACCATGATTGCTCTTAGAAACGTTTTCCCTAGAGGAGTTAAAGACCTTCTCAAAGAGGATATGATACCAGAAAAAAAAGAACTTCCACTTTAAAGTTGTAGCCAAAATGCCTTTTTAGGTAAACCTCAATTGACTGACTGATTTGGAATATGATTTTTGAAAAATAATCATGTCTTTCTTTCTTTAACTTTTAAGTCTCTATAATTTACTCCTTTTCTCCTTTTATAGTTGGATCGACTGGTTGTAGATGCAGCAAAGGAGAAAAGAGAAATGGAGCAAAAACATTCCACCATTCAACAAAAGGTACTTGAGGGGAGAAGTTAAAGGAGATTAATTCCCATTTTACACAATTTCTTGATCATTGGTTTCAGCAGGATATCATTGTGTTGGAAAAAATCCTTTGAGTTGCTTTAATAATTAAATTGTATAGGTAAATTCCTCCTTTTTTTGTAAAAAAATAAAATATTTTTCTGATGTTCAGGTTTGTATTTTATTATTCTTTTATATCAAAATATTTGAAAGCCATGCTCTTGAACCAGTTTATAAAAACATCAGTCTCTTAGGGCCTTAACTGCTTTAAAAGTGGCCCTTAGAGTTTAAAACACTACTTATAGTTTCAGTTAGGATATCGCCAACCACCTGTAAAAATGTGTGTGTGTATGTGGGGGAGGGGTTGGATGGGGTGTGGGTGGAGGTGGTCAGGGGTTGGAGAACGCTGTAGGATCAATGTGTGTGTTTGGTACTAGGAATTTCCAGCTGCAGTCACTCTAAGGCAGCACTTACCCTCTCAGGTGATGCTGAAATTTCACTTGCATTTCTTATTAATTTGCCTAAGCCTAGCTAAACTAATGTTTGAAAAATATATATTTAAAAATGAAGATTTAAATGTGAAACTAGTTTTTGTTTCTGTGTGCTAAAAGCTTTGAATATGATATACCTGGAACTCAGTCTAATTATATTTTATCTTATATAGTCATTGACATTTTTGTGTGTGTAGTAATCTGAAAATAAAAGGAGACAACTGGAGGTTGAAAGTATGTAAAAAGTATGAAAAAAGATATGTTCTGTACTTACCTGGCAGGAGAGATACCATGATCACAGAGGTGGTTTTCCCAGGGTGAGGCTTATACATCCCACTCCTACAATTTCCCCAAAAGTGGGAAACTTGACTGCACAAATTTTGGTAGTGGGGGACTGCGATCACACTTTCCCCTAAAAAGACAAAAAAAAAAAAAAAAGATACCTTCTAGCATTGCTTTAAGAAATCTATTCTCTTGGTATTATCTCTTGGTATTTGACTGCTCAACCCCTGAGCAGTCGAATCAACTCTTGTTATGGTTTATTTAGAATTTAAAATACCAGTAAACTAGATCTGATATAGAAGATGTCAGAGGAAAAAAATGAAAGTGAAATCAGTAATAAAAGTAAGGAAAATTTTATTGGTGATGGGTTGTTAATACTCAAAGAGAAACGTTATTGAAAAAGCAGAAGATTTTCTACCAGACCATGTTTAATTCATTACTTCTAGTTATAGTCAGGTAAGACTACCTCCATGTTTTATTTTGTTTAAAGTTAGAATCACTTTTGGTTGGATAACTTGTTTTAATGACGTTACTGTGGAAAGATTTTTAAGAATTGGGACCAATCATTTTTAATTAAAATGAGAGGTCATGAAATTTAGAAACATGTGACTATTTGTTTAAACTGAATTATTTAATGAATATTATGCATCTTTTTTTTTAATAGATCTTTATTGGAGTATAATTGCTTCACAGTACTGTGTTAGTTTCTGTTGCACTATGCATCTTTTAATATCTTTCCCTATTGTATAAACAGCTCAATGTTGTACCAAATGTCCAAGAGTAGTAGATTATTAAATCTGATAAATTTATTTGATTTTAAATAATTGTCAGTTATTGTTTTCCTTAAAGGGAATAATGCTGTTTTTGTTCATTATGAATACTTACCTTTTTTTTTTTTGCCGTTAAATGCTGACACAAGGCTGCATTACAGGTAAAAAAAAAAAAAAAAAAAAGGAAAAGAACAAGATCCAGTCAAACTAAAAATTAAGGAAAAGTATGTCTAATGTAATTATTTAGATTTTTTCAAGAATTGAAATTGATCAGTTGAAGAAACGATGCTATGAATATTCATGTACATGCCTTTTGGATATATGCACACATTTCTGATGGATTTATACCTAGGAATAAAACTGGGTCAGAGGGTGTGTATATATGTTCAATGTTAGTAGATAATGCTAAATTATTTTTCAAAATGTTATACCACTCCTGGTAAGCAGCACTGTGTGAGAGTTCCCATTGCTGCTTGCCACCTCGTTGTATTGTGAAAGTTTTAAATTTTTGCCTATTTTAGTGGTAGATATTGACATCTTGTTGTGGTTTTAATTTATGCTTTAATCACTAATGACCTTCTCCTAAGTCTGTTGGTCACTTGGCTAGCCTCCTTGTTAAATGTCTGTTAGTCTTTCTCCCATTTTTCCATCAGGTTGCCTAGCTAACTGTTGACCATATCTTCAAATATTCTAGGTATTAGCCCCCCTTTGGGGTATATACGTTTTAAATTTTCACATAGTTTTTAAAATGTCTTTTCTGTGTGGTACTTTTTGTGTCCTTCCCAACCGAGGATCACAACGGTATATCTCCTAAGTGTTTATAGATTTGCCTAATCTTCTAAATGTTTATAGATTTGTCTTTTATCAATATATCTAGATCTTTAATCAATCCGTAATTGGTTTTTTGTATATAGTATGAGGTAGAGATCCAGTTTCCTTTTATTTTCACATTGGTAGCTAAATGATCTAGATTCAGTTATTAAAAAGTTTGTTTCTCCATACTACTCAGTGTTGTGTACTCTGTTATACATCACATTTCCATACATGTGAGGTCTATTTCGGACTCTGTTCTGTTTTGTTGGTCTTTTTGTCTTAATTATGCCAATACTATGCTATCTTAATTATTTTAGCTTTATAGCATATCTTGATATCTGACAAAGCAAAGCCTCCTACCTTCTCTTCTTCAAAAGTCAATTGCCGAAGTTCTGTATTTCCATATAAATTTCAGGAGTGGCTTTTTAGGTTACATAAAAATAGCTTTTGGGATTTTGATTGGGATTGCATTGGATCTGTGAATCAATTTGGGGAAGAATTGATATCTTTATTTTAAATGTCTTCTAGTCCATGAGCTTGAAATATTTCTCCATTTATTTAAGTTTTCTTTAATGTCCTTCATAAAGTTTGATAATTTTCTTGTACATCTTTTGTTAAATTGTATTGCAAATGTTATTGTAAATTTTATCTTGTAAAAATTTCTTTTCTCACTGTTTACTTTTGTTATATATTAGAATAAAATTTGATTTTTATGTATTGATTTTGTAACCAGTAGTCTTTTTAAGCTCTCTTTAATACTGATTTCTCTCTGGATTCTTTTGGATGTTATGTGTACAAAGTCACATCATCTGCAAATAATTGTTTCCTTTACTTTTTGTTTATCTTGCTGGCTAGGACTTTTAAAATAAGCTTAAATCAAAGAGATAATAGTGGTCCTTCTTGTCTTTCTTGCAGTTTCAAAAGAGAAAACTTCTCTTAGAGTCCCCTCATTGGCCAGCCTTGGTCTTGCCTTCTCTTCCTTGGGCCCCACACCAGAGCTTCAAGTTCTCCTGATGAGACAAACGCCCTTAAGGGGATACTTGGCTTCCTTGCTCTGCTAACCCCTGTGGCTTCCAATTTTCACTTATTCTTTTGCCTTTGAGTATTCCTTCCTAATTTGTCAGCTCATCAGCGTATTTAAATTCTAATATTATATATTTTATTCAACATTATTGGTTGCTTTCATTATAAAATCATATCTATCACATTTTAAGTACTATAAAATATTAATTGATGTTAATAGGAATTATACTGAAGACTTAATTTATCTCAAGAAAAATAGTTGAAATTAGAAAAAAATACTTATAATGTATTGCACTTTGAAAGAAGTCTTTTTTATGTTTTAAGTGGCTTCAGGATTATTAAAAAAAGATGCCGATGTTACAAATGAAATTTTTAGAATGTTGCCAAACTCAATTATATCTGTTCCTGACTTAATTCTGTCTACATAATTAAATAAATTATAGCTTCAAGTAAATTTTAAATGAAGGAATTAAAATTTCCCTGATTTTTTCCCCCAAAGTAAAAGCAGGAAAAAATGTAGCAATTTATTTACAGGTTATTTCATTTGATTATTTTGGATTATTATGTCTTTATGATTAAATTTTGAGAGATGTCAGCAGTGTTTGTTTTTAATTCTGAAGTTAGTCTGTTTCCTCTTTCCATAGTCATAGACTCTTAGATTTGGAAAGCCCTTAGGTGATTCTCACTCCGTTTCCCTTCCAGTGCAGGACCCCCGCATCCCAGCGTTCTGGCAGGTGGTCATCCAGCCTCTACCAAAATCTTTCTCAAGACAGAAAGTCTACTACTCTCTAATAGGATAGCATTCTAATTTTGATTATTGGCCCAGAAATAATTTTGAAAGTTTCAAGACTAATTTTTAGAGTTTTCAATTTGGGGATCACAGCAATCTTGCAGTTTTGTTGAAATTACTTTGGAAATTCACCAGGAAATATTTTAAATATGGGAATTCTGATTTCAAAACTTCATGAATCCTTGGAGGAAAATTGAAAGTTTGAATTGCATTCAAGTGAAAACTAGAATGATTAGAATGATAGAAAATGATGATGCGTGGTTCTATAGTCCTCATAAAAAAGTGAGCTCTGAATGCTCACTTCACACTGTGGTGCTTCTCCTTTGCAAAAATAAATTTTATTTTAATCCTTTTTCGGAACCCCCAAACAGTGGAGTTATTGTTTCTACCAGATTTTAAAAACTACCATAATAGTAATATATTTAGAAAATAGTGGTAGATTTAAATAATCCCAATTAAATACACCCATATTCCTTTAAAAAAAATTGTTAGCAGACACATCACCATAAAATATTGGGATTAAATGAAAACATTTAAAACATAACACCTATAGAATATCGAGTTGTTCCCTTTGTCTATTTGTATACATATTGTGCTTTTAATCACAGTGTATATACAATTTATTTACCCAAGCTGTATAACTTATAAAATTTATATTGTTTTTTCTCTTTTAATGTATATTCTGTATACTCATCTATGTTACTGCATAATAGTCTACTGGATTGAAATACATCAATGTGTTGAAGCATTCTTCTATTTTTGAACATTTAGGTCTACCCCGCTTTCTTATGAATATTGTTGATATAACTATCTTAATACAAAGCTTTTTACTGTTTGAGCTGTTTCTCTAGGATAGATTTGTTGTCTAGGGAAATCAGTAAAAATCATATGAACTTTTTAATGTGTTATTTTGTCTAGGATTTCTCCAGTGATGATTCTAAGCTAGAATATAATGTAGATGCTGCAAATGGCATTGTTATGGAAGGTTATCTGTTCAAACGAGCCAGCAATGCCTTCAAAACTTGGAACAGGTAATATATTTCAAATCTAGTCTTGCTCTTTCCATATTCTCAGTTTTCTGACTTTCCCTGTGGTTTGGCAACTCTTTCCTTCATAATTCTCTAAATTCACAGTCCCTAGTAACTTTCCTGAACCCAGTCCATTGAAGATAAGATGCCCTTCTAGGAAAGGGGCCTTAAGCAAGTGAAAAGTAACAGTAGTAATTCTAAATTTTAAAATTTAAGTGAAGTTTAAACCAGGAAGCAAGGATACTTTTTATACTGCTTGGTCTGTAGTGACTGATCATTACAGTGAATAAATTTTTAAATGTGAACTTCCTCCCATATTTGTTACCAAATAGATCTGATTGCAAATTATATTTTGAATATAATGGATGAATATGACAAGTGAGCTTTTTTTTTTTCCCTTTGGGTTCCTCCCCTATATGCTGTTTATGTACATTTTTACTTAATTTTGGCTTGTGAATCTTTAAGTGAGGTGATCCTGATCTTTGAATCTTTGCAATAACTTTAACCAGGAGTTTTAGGATATGGAATTGTTTTTATGTGTGAAGTGTGTATGGCAGCTGGTGCTCCTTTTTTCTAAACTTGATGCCTACCGAAAACTTAAAATTTTTTTTCTAAACTGATTTTTGTATATATTGATCCAGTAAATGTCTTTTGAATGAATGTGTAAAATATTTTATTATATTTTCTCATGTATTAATAAAGTGGAATAATTTCAGACATTAAAGCAAAAACAAAAAAAAGATTAGATTGTCTCAGGATCATTCTTCTGAATAGCAGTGATTAGTCTTTTATTCAAGGATGCCTCTCACAAAAAGAAAAAAGAGTAGTTAGAACAGTTTTGTAATAATTGAAAATAGTATTGGGTTCTGGTTAATTGATATACTATTATATTATTGGTTGAATGTGTATATTTTATTTGCTGCTTGAACAGATATGAATTCACTTAATGATAGATTGTTTTCTTTTTAAAAAAATGGACATTAGCAAAATAAATAGAATTTTCTTGGTAAGTTTAATTTAGTATACATTTGTTAATTTAACTGGAAACGATTATGCTTGGATATTCAATACATTGAAATGGATTCCTTGTGCACTAATTTTGAGTCCTTGGTGATGAGGTTATAGAAAAAACATTTATTGATATTTTCAAATGTCAGTGATACACTGAGTATTTCCATAGCATTCGATATTGTCAGATATTTGAATGGTACATGGTGTGTTGTATTAGAAATAATTTTTCTTTACTTGAGAGTGAATATAAACTGGAAAGAATAATGATTATATTTGATATTAAGTCTCTTTGAGTTATGTAGAACTTTAAAAATAATACATGAATATAGATGGATCAACTAGATGGCCTGGTTAAGAAATAATGTTTTAACTATTATAAAGTAAAAATGAAAAATTAAAATTCTGTATTAAGCCAATAATCTTTTGAGCCTTTCCTGGCAAATTTCCATAGCCAGAGTAGGAAATTAAAATCGTGTGGTTGTCAAATTTTTATAATAAAGATTTTTCAACTAGTATGGTTTCATGAGGTAATGTTAGAATTGAATTTTAACCTTCAGATTTCAAAACAACCTTCTTAAAGTTTAACACAGTGAAAATACAGTAAATCCATAGAAACTGTACCATTATGTTAAGAAGAAATGAAATGAACTTCCATGGACTACTGCAATCAGAAATGCTCTCAGACTTCAAAATGAAGCACAGTAAGTGTTAGTGGAAAATCACATTCCCATTTAGGACAACGGAAGAACATTGACTTAAGCATGGAGCTTTTGGTTTTTTATTATATGTTTCATGAATTTTATTAATTGACATAGACATTAAAACATAACTAAAATCAAGTAGGGAATAACTATTAAATTCTTAATTGTAGATATGTTACCTATCATTTGCCAAGTAAGGAAGACAGTAACTTTGGAAATGAGGCCATTTTTTAAAGGAGATGCCATTTCTGTGTGATAGGATGACAGTTATTGATTAGAATCATAGATTGTAGTTAACACCCTAATTTTTAGTAAAGAAATGGAAGTGCAGGGAGATGGTTGCTCATTCAGGGTCACACAGCTGGTTTGTGACAAAATTGAGGCTCAAAACCTGGCTTTTTAAAAAACTTGCTATGGGGCTTCCCTGGTGGTGCAGTGGTTGAGAATCTGCCTGCTAATGCAGGGGACACGGGTTCGAGCCCTGGTCTGGGACGATCCCACATGCCGCGGAGCAACTGGGCCAGTGAGCCACAACTACTGAGCCTGCGTGTCTGGAGCCTGTGCTCCGCAACAAGAGAGGCCGCGATAGTGAGAGGCCCGCGCGCCGCGATGAAGAGTGGTCCCCGCTTGCCGCAACTAGAGAAAACCCTAGTACAGAAACGAAGACCCAACATAGCAATCAATCAATCAATCAATCAATCAATAAATCTTTAAAAAAAAGAAAAGAAAAGAAACCACCCTAAAACTCAGTGTTTTAAAAAAAAAAAAAAAAAAAAAAACTTGCTATGGCAGATAGTCAAGAGACGGCCAAGGTCAGAAGACAGTGGATCAACCCAGAGTTAAGACTCCGTGCTTCCAGTGCAGGGGCGGGCAGGTTCGATCCCTGGTCGGGGAACTAAGATACCACATGCCACTAGGCCAAAAAAAATGAAACATAAAGGAAATGTCAAAAAAAGAAATAAATAAAAAACTTGCTATGGAAATTCCAAACAATCTGTATTTAAGACAAAATACAACTTAAATAACAACAACAAAAAAATAGCTTAAAAATATTTTTAAAAACCTTTCTAATCTGTTTGCATTATTAGGACTAAATTATGGATAGAAAATTAATTTCATTTTCATATGCCTTTAAAGAATATTTTGATGACAATAGTAGTTAAAGGGAGACTTCTAAGGAATATAGCATATAAACATTATACAAATCTCTTTTCAAAAACAAAAACAAAAGTCAAAACCTTGCAACAAAAGTCTTAAGTGTTTTCTAGGTTATAGGTCAGTAACTAAAAGGGAGAAGAAAGAAAGAGTTATCTATTAAATGTTATTTAGAATTCTCTTCTGCTTTTCAATTTTAAAAATTTGGAATGTATCTAAATTTTTTTATATGAGGTTAGCAAAAATCTAATCTTAGGAAGTACGTGCAAATAATTTCCCTTTACTTGTATATGACTTCCAGATTCTGCCCTACTTCTCTAGTTAGTTCTCTATCTAGCTTGATTTAATATATTCTACGAGCCTCTGAATAAAAGACTGTGTATTTGTGATATTTGTGCCTTAACTTTAAAAATCCAGGAATTCAACTGTTCAAATGTACAGATTATTTTTCTGCCCACTGTTTAAGTTTTTTTTTTTTTTAATTGTTTGTGGATTAGTTTTAGGAAACATACTTTCTTGTAGTTACCATAAGGTGCCAATCATATGATGACAAATTTGCCATTGTCTATAGTTTTATGGAGTAGAAGCATACAGTATTTTCAAAATGAACTTTTTAAAAAGATCTTCCTGAGGGAAATGTGAATTTGACTAGGAATTCCCAGGTAGTTTTAAAACCTGACCCTGTGTTTCATAAAATCTAAGTATATCTTAAAAGTATCATTCTATAATCTAAAATTTAACCAAAGAGATGGTATTTTGTGTGATATGATTGAAATAGCGTAAGGAGTGAAACGTTTTATGTCTTATGTGAATTGTCGAGCTTGTTTCTGGTTGGTTTCAGATTTCTGGTTTGTGTTGTCTCTTAAGATTTTTATATGTCTATAATATACATTTTTTGATGATGTGATATCTACAAAATAGTCTTTCCATACCAGGCCATCTTCTCAGTGTGGCAGCTTTACTTCAAGCTCAAGTCAGTGCTAGATGGATTACTAATACCTGTATATCTCTTTTGCTTTTAATGATAAATTTAGAAAAGATGAAGGAACAAGGAAAATAATTAAATATTAACATTATTTAGTAGTGAGGTGTTAAAACGAATAAAGAAGTTGAATAATTACATGCTGTGCTCAGTCTTTGTTGAACTAGAAAATATAGCTAAA
This sequence comes from Balaenoptera ricei, assembly GCF_028023285.1. Taxonomy (NCBI): domain Eukaryota; kingdom Metazoa; phylum Chordata; class Mammalia; order Artiodactyla; family Balaenopteridae; genus Balaenoptera; species Balaenoptera ricei. The sequence goes on along the minus strand of NC_082642.1, from coordinate 88,141,976 downwards.
AGCATAAAATGTATTATATAGTATTTTAATCTAGTACAGATACAGACAAGAAGTGTATAGATAGATTAAAGATAAACTCTACTTATGTGTGGCCTTAGAGTCTCCACTATCATTTGACGAAAAGAGGATGAGCAGATGGGAGGAACTTTTCCTTATGGAAAGTTCTCATTTGTTTCAGGTTTATATATATATATAACTGTAGTGATTATTTCATTTAAATTTTTAAGATGAGGAAAGGTACTATTTATATTTTATAGCCATGACCATAGAGGCAGAAAATAATAACAGAGTGTGCTAAGTCCTACCAGAACCTTCTATACCATAATACTTTGAAGAAAATTTTGAATATTTCTGAAATATTAGCATTTCAGATCCCTAAGAGTTGGAATTAACTGTATAAATGCATGTATGTATAATATGTGAGCAAAATGCAACAGATACTTTTGACTCTTTTGTTAGTTTATGAGCTTAAGCTGGTTCCTTTAATTCTTGCTTTATTTTCATATCATGCTAGTCTTTTGCTTATTTTGCACATTTGCGTTTTCATTCTTTTACCACCTTTCCCTTATGTTTTAATCCTGCCCCATTTTTTCACATGACAGGAAAAAGCCCGATCATATCAGGTACCAAATGGCTTCCTTCCCCTCACCCCTACCTTACTCCAGTTTCCTCTTTGGCACGAGAAAGCTCATAATTAACCTGCATTTCAGTTGGATTACTTGCAATGGATATAAAGTCTCATGTTTTAAATTGGGAAGAAAATGTAAACATCTTATTTGAGGAATGGAATTATACCTTTTCATTGCTTATCTCCTCAATTTGTTTTAATCTGGAAAAGAACATTTGATATGTATATAATTGTCCAAAGAAGATATAGATTGAGTAATACGAATACCTTTATATATATATATGTCTGTATTTTTTAAGGGAAATAAGCTAGTAAATGCTTTTTAAATTTTTTAAAGAGTAATTAGGAATTAACCCCTTTGGTAATCACCTTATTAATTATGTTTAAAGGAAACATTGTCAGTTCCTAGCTTTTGTTTGTTTTACCATTTTGGTCTTTTTCCTTGTGAAAAATTGAATTGAATTTTAGATAAAGGAACATATACATGTTCAAGCTTTTAATTTTGTTAAGTGTTCACCTTTTTGGCACCTATGTGCCAAATATGTGCATGAATCCATCATCTGTATAGTTTTAGTGATAAAGCTTCTACAGATTTAGAAGTCTGACTTTTACCCATGTTCTTGATTTTGAGTTCCAGAACTAGTGCTCAAAAATTGTAAAAGGTACTTGATTTATTTTTTAATGTATTCCCTCCCCCCCCCAAATTTTGTCATCCTACAGCTGTCGTTGGTATTTAAAAATTAATAATATTTGTTTATGAATGTAATATTTTGGTCTAAAATCTTTATTATGTTGAGTTACCTCAGTTTGAGATAGATATAAAGTGGTGTCTTAGTTTTCTTAAAACCAAGAAATTTTCCTTTTTAAAAGCTGTTTTATATTTTGGCTTTGTGGTCAGTTTGTGAATCTTGCAGAATATAGTGTAGTTGTCAGCACAATGCTTTCCAACATTTGTCTTTTTTATTATTTAATTATCTTTTAAAGAATCTTCAAATTGCAGGTAGCATGAACTTGGAATATTAAGTATTTTTCCATATTGCATAGACTATGAACTGTCTCATTTTTACTTTTATTAAAATTGTTAATAATAACTAGGATTATCCTACAGGAGCAATTTAAAATTATATTTTATTTTACTTACCTGATTAAGGTCTTCATCAATGTAAATGAGTAAAGTTAGCTCTTTTTTCTTTTTTTAATGGCAGAGGAGGGGAGATAGTATCATAAGACATACTGATCTTAGTAATTAAAATATTTTTCTACCTAGGATATATTGTGGGGTTTTTTTCCTTAGGAGATGTCAAATTAAGATGAATTTATAGTGTCTTGAATTTATAGTGTGTACAAAAACTGATGATGTGAGAAAGTTACCCAGAAGCAGATAGATGGTAGGGGTACTGAGTTTCAGAAATACAAATGATCTATAAAGTTAATAATCAGAGGAAATTGTCTCTAACAAAAAAAAAACGTAAGTTTTTATTAGTATTTTGTTATTTATGTTTAGAGGCTATTATTCTAAGATTCAGCAGGTCAAAAGAAATTTATTTTTTGAAGACCTCAGAAGCATGAAAAGTTTACATGGATGTTTTTCCATTGTGCAATAAAATTCTTTGTAGTTTTTCATCAAATTATATAACACGATTACTATATATAAAATATAAGAATTTTTATTAATATGGTTTACCCTACTTCAAATGATTTTTTAAAAAACACTTTAATCAATATCAGAGATTGTTTCCATTGCATGTCATCCCATGTGGCAGGGCTGCACCATTTTGTTTGTTTGGAGGTATTTCCTTTAACATTTCTAACCAACCATGTGTTCCAAAGCAAAGAGACCCAGAAGTTCTTCCTTTTCTAGCTCACCTCTTGATGATTTGCATTTAAAGGCAACCCACTTGGTTTTATCTAGATGCTTATTTAACAAACAAAGTCTCTATTTTAATGGTAAAGGTGATACCTTTTTAAATAGCAAGAAAACCTAACAATCTGTCTAGCTTAAAAATAGAAAAGTATTTAATCATTTTCTCAGCTTTGGAGAATTAACTTAATTTTTTAAAATAGAAATTCTAAATATGTCTAAATACAATTTTTAGTGCTTTGTATTAGTATCAATGAAAAGGTAGAATCTCTATCTGCTAATAGATTAATAACTAATGTTTATGATAGAAATCATCTCACATGAAACTAATTTTAAAATAATGACTCAAATTGTTTTACCTTTCATGCTTGATGAGAATTTTTGCTTCCTTTTATGAATGGCTTTTGGCTGTGATTTTTTTTTTTTGTAAGTCTTTTTAGGTCCTTTTACTGTTTTAATAAATTAGAATTAGTAAATATGCCATACGTAACTTAGTTTTTTCTTCGAAAGAAGATTGCAAGTAAAGTGTTTGCCAATTAATGTATAGTAATGAGCAGAACAATAGTTGGGTGACTCATTTTTAGTCATAACTTTGATTATTCTGCTTAGAAGTATTTTACATGAAAGTAAGCCCAAGTGAATTGGCAACTATCTCCTGTGATGTCAGTTCTAAAAGGATGATACAATTTTCTGTTTTGCTTAACAAATCAAACGCTTGCTGAATTAGCTTCAGAAAGGTTGAAAACAAAGCACCATTTATTTCAGTCTTTTATTGTATACAAATGAAGTCTTATTTATAATATAATTTTATTTCTACTTTATAACAAAAGCGAATTATTTGGGGGGAAAGATTTAGTTATTTTTGAGGAAGCTCAAAAAGCTAAATTTTTATTTTAAAACAATTATTATTTGGTAATGACATAAAGGATGACAACTTTTGTTAGGATATAAATTTCTGACATAAAAATGAATCAAAATATAGTAATTTTATTTTCCTAATCTGTGGTTTTAAAATTGCCTGAAATTGTTTTTTTACTTTCAGTAGTTATCTCATTAACATCAGTTTATCTAAAGCAAAACAAAACAATGCACTTCTAAAAACATAATTACCATAAACTGATTTTCTAGTGCTTTCCCCAATATTTCTTTTCTAACAACAACTGAAATAAATTATGTTTGTGAAAACGTAATCTATTTTGTATTTATTTAGACGCTGGTTTTCAATACAGAATAATCAGTTGGTTTACCAGAAAAAGTTTAAGGTAGGTGTTTTGTTAATTAAGTGAAAACCCATTGAGTCCCCAGTTTAAGTTTTTTAACTGTTCCTTTTGGTAAATCATTGAAGTCCATAAATATGCATGTGTGCAAGATTACTGTTTATTAGTTTTATGTTTGGGTATGTATAAGAGGACTCGGAAGTGGAAAGTGTCAACATTGTGTCCTGAATTCTTAGTTCCTAGCTTTGAGATGGATTTTTCTGTGTCCCAGGATTATTACTTTTATTCCTTCACATGTTTCTTTGTCCAGCTGTGAGACAGGAATTCCCTAGTACTGTTTTGATGCTGAAGGAAGGGGTGCCTTTTAAGAAATATCACCTTAGGGCCAAAAGTGGTAATGGAGAAAGGTTATTAATTACATTAAAGTGTAAGCTTGAATTAATTTAAATAGAAACCTTTAAATTTGTTAATGTTGTTTTTACATATTTGTTTTCCTGAACCTGATTTTAAGAGTGAGGTATTTTTATTTAATGGAAAGGCATAATGAGATTATATGTGACTTGAGAATGTTAAAGATAATTAGAGAAAAATAACTATTAGTTAATTGGTGACTTGATTTTTACCTAGTTAGCCTTTATGAATGATGTATTCAACTGTAAATTTCAAATATCCACTTTACTCTTGAGATGACACAATGTGAAATTTTACTTGCTATTCTATGGTAGCAGGTTTATTCCGTACAAGTTCTTTATTCTAACTAATTAGTCCATGGTTATTTCTACTCTGATAAACTTGGTTTTGAGTTTATTTTTTTATTAAGTACTAAAAAATGATTAAAAATTTCTCATTTTCTTAGGTATTTTAAGAAGCACGTATAGGCTTCTTATTTTTCTTGCAGTTATTTAAACTTGACTCATGAAAGGCTTCTTTTTTTGGAGGAAAGTAGCTTTTATTATATGTGAGTAAGGATCAGGAGAGAAATCGATATGAAAGAAAATAGAAGAAAATGAACAGAAAGCTAACATTTATTGAGCACTTGCTAATTAACTACCAAGTGTTGGACTAAGTTTATATAAACTATTTCATTTAATTCTTATACAGCAGTTTTATGAGGCAGATAAAATTATTAACAGGGCAGAATTACCTTTATTAGTTATATCTATGTTGATAACTCCTATTATTAATCTAAAATAAGATAAAATATAAACCTTTAAAATTAGACCATTTATTTCAAGTACTGTTTTTAAGTATGTTTTTATTGGTAGTTGGTATTTAAAACCTAGGTTGATAAATATGGGAGTTTTGTTTCCTTATTGTAGGATAATCCCACTGTGGTGGTGGAAGATCTAAGGCTCTGCACAGTGAAACATTGTGAGGACATAGAACGACGATTCTGCTTTGAGGTGGTCTCTCCAACAAAGTGAGTGGTTCTAAAGAATTTGAGAGTTGCTTTTATGTTTCTATAGCTTGTCTTAAAGAATTTTCCAGAATACAGAGAGATTTGTGTTGCAGTTGCGATTATATGAGCTGAAGAGGAAAAAAGTGCTCTAAAAATAAATTTTAATAGTTAATGATTACACGTATTAAGTCAGATATTTATACAACTTCTACCCAGTATCGTATTCTTTAAATTCTATAAAGATGATTGATGTGGCCGTGTGAAAACATATTAACTGTCATGGTAATGAACTGAAGTCATATATCAGATAAATTTCTTTGATAACTATCATTTCATATATCTACCCAATGGAAAAAATTAATGTAATTTTATGTGGCAAATTTAAAGTTTTTTGTTTTTGGGTTTTTTTTTAATATACAGGAATGGGTGATTTGTTTTCAGTAGGTAATTTATTTCATTGGTTCCTTGATTTCTTTATGAACATACCCTGTCGTAAAGATAGGTGAAATAAAACCTTTCAACAGAAATTAGTTTTTGTTAGAAAATTATTAAATAGCAAAGTGGACAAAAAAGTAAACCTTCTTATTTTTTGGTTTAATTTAGTGTCTGAGAAAACAATGTTATTTCCTTTTAGAAGTTGTATGCTTCAGGCAGATTCTGAAAAGCTGCGCCAGGCATGGATTAAGGCTGTTCAGACCAGTATTGCTACTGCTTATAGAGAGAAGGGTGATGAATCGGAGGTTAGTAAACAATATTGCAATACCAAGTGATATATTGACAAAGTTTCTAATTTTAGTTGCAACATTGCATGATTATTATAACTTTCGTTTTTATGGAGGATGATTTTTTTTTGTAATTGAAATGGGTTTTATTTTTAAATTGTAGACTCAATTTCTCTTGTTTATTTCTCTTTATCATTTTATATATATGTTTAATATACATTTAATATATATATTTATGTTTAATCCAGTATTTCAATGTGTCCCAGGTATTCTGATGCAAGTATTTTTCCCCAAATATTTTATTATTCTAATAAAACAGTGAATGTGAAAGGTATTTAAAATTAAAACTGGGTGAAAAGCAAAAAAGGAAAGCTCATATTTTTAGTGGAAATCTCCCTGGAGAAGATAAGCTGAATATAGAGTCTTGGGTTGTAGTCTGGCTTTAGCTACCCCGTGAGTTTACAAACTTTTGAGCAAGGCCATGAGTGAGTCTTAAGAAATGGAACTCACCACTTCCTCCTACTAGCTTCCTGAAAATGGGACATTTGTGAATCTGTACATGTCTGAAAATGTCTGTATTCTATCCTCACATTTGTTTGATAGTTTGGTTGAGTGTGGAATTTTTAGGTTGGAAATGATTATTCTTAAAAATTTTAATGGCAGTTTTTCTTGTTTCTAGAGTTGTTGTTGGAGTCTTTCTTTTTACCAGTCTTTAGTATTCCTCCTCTCCAATTTCTTTGTTTTCTTTTTCTGAAATTTCTGGGCTGGTCTTATGATTTCCTTATTTTTTGTGTTTTTTGTTCTGCATTCTGGGAGATTTTATCAGTTAGTCTTCCAAACCTTCTATTGAATATTTCAGTTCTGCTAGCACATATTTAATTTCCAAGAGTTTCTTTTTGTTTGCTGAATGTTTGTACATATAAACCTGTTCTTTTTGCATACATGCAGTGTTAGAGTTGTGGTTCTTAATCTTGACTGCACATGATGATAACACAAGAAGCTTTAAAAAATCCCAGTGCTTAGGTCCCACCCCAGAACAATTGAATGGAGTTGGGACCCAGGCATCAATATTTTTAAAAGCTTTCTAAATGACTTCTGTGTATAGGCAATGTTGAGAACCATTTTATTAGGGGCTTTCCTTGGCTTTCTGGTAATCTGCTCATGGTTGCAAGTTAAGGACTAACCTCTTTGGAAGCTCTGAGAACACAGTTAGGACTTCGTTGACTGTGAGCTTCAGCAAAGTGTGGACCATTTTGTTGAGGAACAACCAGAGTTAGGGTCTTTGGAGTCTTTTCAGCTAAGATTCCCCAGAGAAGACTCGCCAATCTCCTGCATAGGGATAAGGGGCTGGCTTGGAGCTAATTGCTGGGGATCGCAGCATTCGGTGTGTATACATTAATCCTCTGCCTTCCACCTTTTAGGTAAACCCCATCCAGTCACTCTCCATTTTACTTTCCCAGAGAATAAACCTCTAGTCATTTGTGTGTCTTTGTAGAGAGCAGTCCACTAATGGCAGTGTTGGGGAGGGCACCTTCGATCTAACTGCTTCTTAAACAATCAGTCTTCCTACTTTCATCCCCACTTTCAAGATAACTGGTATAAATCCTTGAGTTCTTTGAATATTATGTGATATAAATTGATGGACTCGTAGATTTTTCTTATTATTTCCTTAGATTTTACCTTGGTCTACTCAGTTACCATTCATCCAGCCACTCTTCAGCTCCCCAAGTTTTGTTGCTCTTATTTTCTTTCCTGTTCTCCCTATTCTTGTGGATAAATGTCTTAATTTTTTTAATTAAAAAAGCTTAAGTTTTTTAAAGTAGATTAGAGATATCATGTCATTCCACACTTAATAGTAATTTCTTAATATCGCCTGTAACCCAGTCTATATTCATATGTCTTCAGTTGTCCTAAAAATGTCTTTTACAACCTGTTTTACAAAGTAGGATCTCTTCTATGACTGGGCATTGCATCTGGTCTTATGTTCCTTGTCTTTCCATCTAGAACAGTTCCTTTTTTTCATAACAATGACGTTCTGAAAAGGTAGGGCTATTTGTTCCTATAGAATTCCTTCTCATAGATTGCAACATAGATGATGTGTATACTTCATGCTGCAACAGGAGACATACAGTATTGTTATCTAGCCACTGTTAATGCTAAAATCTTCTGTGTGAACATGAAGCAGACACATTGGATTAGGGAGATGACAATATGATCCCTCCATTGTCATGTTACATTTCCTTTCTTGTTCCCAGTCTACTTTGTTATTTTGTGTAACAAAATCTACTTTGTGTTACTTTGACCCTATAAGACCTATGCTCCATCAACCATTCATCTAATAGTTTTATAACTGAATTTGTAATTTCATTAGGAATTGCAAAATGATGATTTTCTAATTCTGTCATTCTCGTCTGCATTCCTGTCTGAAATACAGGTTTTCTTCATCAACGGAGCTTTTTAGTTACTTTAATAAAATGCTTAATTTTTTGCTTTTAATTACCACATTTGGTTGATTTATTAGCTACCTTAAGTGGGGACAGATATATGTTTTTTGGGATATCATTATACACTCATGGATTTTTGGTAAATACAGTGGGTCCCAGTTAATTGCGGGAATTACTCTTTTTTCATATTCAGATTATCACACCTTTGTCCATTAAGGGCTCTGGGTAATTGCCTTTAAAAAAATTCTCTAGTTTTTAGCGGAGTTTTGAGAGGGAACAAATTTAGGTGTGTATCCAGATCATCTTGTTGAAGGAGCTAGTGGTGTTGCTGAAATACCTATGTTAGCAAAATCATACACCAGAAATAGTAGGGATTACAGGAAAAATAGGGATAGGGCCAATCTAAAAAACCATGTAAGTTTGTAACTTGAATAATTTTTGGAACCTTAAACTCTCAGTAAAAATATTGGCTTGGCCAAAAAGTTTGTTTGGTTTTAAGTAAAGATAAAAGACACATTTTTCATTTTCACGAAGAACTTTATGGAACAACTTATTCACTAACCGAATGAGCTTTTTGGCCAACCCAATATTAGCCTAGTTAAATTCCTAATAAATGAACACTATAGTATAGTGTACAGATAGGACTTAACTTTAAAAATTGGTGAGGATAGCTTAAAGGAAGGGTATAGAAGGGTTGAGGCCTTGGTGACATATGCAAAATACATAAAGATCAGAGAGAATGGTGCAGTAAACACTTTCAAGTCATAGCACATGGCCAAAATGAGCCAAGAAGAATGGGGAGATGGGTGTCATTTTCAGTCCTGTGTTCCTTGAGGTGGCCAGCCCAAGTTCTGCTGTGTTAGTGTACTTTGCTTTCGGCTTCTCTAATTTGGTGCAAAAGCATTAGCTAATAAAGGAAAAATTGGGACTGAACCAACATGATTTCTGCATTATGCTGACATCCTTTCTCTATATGATAATTGCTTATGAGCTAATTCACATTATCAAACATGTTTTAGTAAAGCAGTTTATATTTCTTTTTTTTTTAATTTTAAAGTAATCTCAAATTTATAGAGACGTTCCAAGTATAATACAAACAATTTTTTCCCCTGAACTATTTCAGAGTAAGCTGCTAACATATGCCCCATCACCCATTATTAATTTAGTGAGTAATTCCCACAATTAGGACGTTTCTCCTGTATAAGCCTAGTGCAGTCATCAAAATCAAGAAATGAGCATTGATGCATTACTGCCATTTAATTCTCAAATATCATTAAGTTTTAACAGTTGTCCCAGTAATGTTCTTTACAGCAAAAAGATGCAGTTCAGAAGCACAGGTCTCTTTTAGTTGTCATGACTCTTCAGTTTCCTTCAGTTAGGAATAGTCCCTCAGTCTTACTTTGACCTTCTTGACCTTGACTGTATTGAAGATTACAGATTTCTGTAGAATGTCCCTCATTGTTGGTTTGTTTACTCACAAGGTTATGCGTCTTTGGTAGGAATGTTGTATAAATGATGCTGTGTTCTTCTCACTGCATCCTTTCAGGTGGCACAAGATTTTGATTTGTCCCGTTATTGGTGATGTTAACTTTGATCACTTGAGTAAGGTGGTGTCTGCTAGACTTCTCTACTGTAATGTTATCTTTGTAATAGTATTTTGTGTGTGGGAGGGGTACTTTGAGACTATGTAGATATTCTGTTCCTCATCAGGGTTTACATTTTAAAATTTAATTATATCAATATAGGCCTCTATTTTATTCAATGTATTATAATTCATTACTATCATTATTTGTTTTGTTGCTCAAATTGACCCAAGTTTGGCCAATCCAGTGGAGCCCTGGATTCTGTATCCTTTTGACATGTTCCCAACAATCTTTGAGTTGTTCTCTACTTTCTAACATGATGAGATGTTCTGAGTTCATCTTCTTGTAGTTTCTCTGCACCAGCCTTGAAATCAGTAGTTTCTCCAAACTGCCCTAGTTCTTTTTGGTGGAGAATCGTTTGTAGAAACCAAGATAAGGGAATATACATGTGTATATACACATATACACATTTACGTCTGTATTACTTTATGTATCTATTTGTATTGAAACCATTAGGGCGCCTGTTGGTATCTCCAGTCCTAATTTAATATAACAGGGTTTGTTCTAACTCTCTCCCTTTTTTTTTTTTTAAATTTATTTTATTTATTTATTTATTTATTTTTGGCCGTGTTGGGTCTTCATCTCTGTGCGAGGGCTTTCTCTAGTTGTGGCAAGCGGGGGCCACTCTTCATCGCGGTGTGCGGACCTCTCACTATCGCGGCCTCTCTTGTTGCGGAGCACAGGCTCCAGACGCGCAGGCTCAGTAGTTGTGGCTCACGGGCCTAGTTGCTCCGCGGCATGTGGAATCTTCCCAGACCAGGGCTCGAACCCGTGTCCCCTGCATTGGCAGGCAGATTCTCAACCACTGCGCCACCAGGGAAGCCCTCTCCCTTTTTATATAAATAAGCCCTTTCTCTACAGTGAGAATTCTGGCTCCCACTTATTTTTAGCAGGTTTAGTTACATAATCAGTTCCCCTGTATGTGACCAATATCCTTTCTCTGCTGCCATTTCCCACCTGCCAGGCTCTAACATCTCTCACTAGGTGGCACTCCCACTTCGTAGTTCCTCTCTATCCTCAGGCTCTCACTTCCTTTGTTGGGCTGTCTCCCTATGCAAATACCCTCCTTCTGCTGCTTGGGAACAACAACCTGCACAGGGTCACTCTCATTTGAGGGTATGCTCCCCACCCAGCTCAGTCCTCTCTGGCATACTGTATCCCCACACTTTCTTTGCTTAGCCCCACCTAACGGCTATTGAATTGAGTTTTCAAGAAGGGCAAGACAAGGGCCAAATTATATTTCTGTTGACTTTGTACTAAAATACTGGCTTGTTAAAGTTGAAATGTTTTTAAACCAGAAGACTTTTTAGGTCATATCTTTAATTTCTTAGGATCCCCAAACTACATGTTTGTATTTGGTTGTTATTGGTATAGACTTTGTTGTTCACTTAAAAAATTAGCTTTTTGCTTATCTACCACCTTTTGCTTTTCTCCTCGTTTTGCCTGAGATTTTAGACATTGTGCATTCTGTTGTTGATTCACTCGTAATTATAATTATGCAATTGACCTCCTCATTAGTAAAAGGCCATACCATTTTCAGTAATTCACTGCAGTAATTGAAACAACTTGCTTGCAGTTCATTGAATACCTTGGAAAAACTTGGTATAAAATAGTATTTATTTTATTCTTGAGTCTTAATAGTCTCACATGTACTCTCTCTGTCTTTCATCCTGCATGTTAATTTACTGTTCCCCTTTCTCTTTGCCATTTTATCTTGTACATGCATTCATTGTGTCGGGTTGTTTTTCAATATTAATGTGTTTCTCCCCACAAGACTAAAGGCCAATTGATGGAGGAAACTATATCTTTTCATCCTTGAATCCCTGGTTCTTAAAACAGTGCCTGGCTTAGGCCCATAATAGGCCTTCAATTTGTTGATTAGAAGCATTTGTTTGGAGCATGTAGTGTGCAATGTAGTATTGCAATCCTTTTTTTTTTTTTTTTTTAATAATTCTTAATTCTTTTAGAAGCTGGATAAGAAATCATCTCCATCCACAGGAAGCCTGGATTCTGGAAATGAGTCGAAAGATAAATTATTGAAAGGAGAAAGTGCATTGCAGCGAGTCCAGTGTATTCCTGGCAATGCCAGCTGTTGTGACTGTGGTCTGGCAGACCCACGGTGGGCCAGCATCAACCTGGGCATCACCCTGTGTATCGAGTGTTCTGGGATTCACCGGTGGGTAGGCCTGCCCAGGGTGAGAGACTTCTTTCCGTTAAACACACATTGTAAATTATTGTGTCCCATTGGTTAGAGGACCTTTCCCACTTGCCTAATTCGACTGCCAGTGTGTTTTTGTATCTTTTTTTTTTTTAAATTTATTTATGGCTGTGTTGGGTCTTCGTTTCTGTGCGAGGGCTTTCTCTAGTTGTGGCAAGTGGGGGACCCTCTTCATTGCTGTGCGCGGGCCTCTCACTATCGCGGCCTCTCTTCTTGCGGAGCACAGGCTCCAGACGCGCAGGGTCAGTAATTGTGGCTCATGGGCCCAGTTGCTCCGCGGCATGTGGTATCTTCCCAGACCAGGGCTCGAACCCGTGTCCCCTGCATTGGCAGGCAGATTCTCAACCACTGCGCCACCAGGGAAGCCCAATGTTTTTGTATCTTTTATGAAGTGGATAAAATTCTGGTTTGTGAAGTACTTTTGAGGACTTTGATTCACCATTCGTTATTAACTAGAAGATCTATCCCTATTCATATATGTGTTGAGGCCTATATTAGAGACTATGTCCAATTAAGAGAGAAAAATAAGTTGCATAATGTGCAAATAGAGATTTGAAAGTTTTATATATTAATGCAGTCTTTTTTTTTTTCCCCACTTAGGAGTCTTGGAGTTCATTTTTCAAAAGTACGATCTTTAACTTTAGACACCTGGGAGCCTGAACTTTTAAAGGTAAGATGAATATTTGCTTAAAAATATTTTATGTTTTCACATAAAAGTCAAGATTTTATTTATTTATTTATTTTTTCGCCACACAACTGTGCAGGATCTTAGTTCCCCTACCAGGGATTGAACCCATGCCCCCTGCAGTGGAAAGGCAGAGTCCTAACCACTGGACTGCCAGAGAATTCCCCAAAGTCAAGATTTTAGAATCTGGGTTTACAAATGTATGAGTTTCTCAGTGCTAACAGTGAATTAAATTGTATTGGAACATATCTGATGTTATTTTGGCAAATCTGGTGTTTTGTTATTGGTTTTTTAAATTGCTAAGCTTATGTAGCACTCTTAACTCCATGTCAGTTCACTTTTTAAGGAAACCAGCACCCCTGCATTTTTATGGTTTCTCACAAATTATCTTAGATTCTTTGCCTTAATTTTATATTTTATAATTATATAAATTTTTGTTAAAAATATGAGATATTGCTGTAGTGAGCTGCGTGATGGATTGGTATAGCATGTCATTATCATTGCATATTTTAGCATAGCACATTTGGAAATTTACATTTCTAAGGGGTAGTAGTCATCAGACTAAGACATCCTTTTTCCTGTGTAAGGATTCGTATCTATGAAAATGTCATAAAAGATTTTAGATCACAGCTGGGTTTTTAATAAGATTTACAAAATTTATACTGGTTAATAGTATACCCATTTTAATTCCCAGCATTTAGTTTACCATACTGTAAAAAATATATGTTTGTTTAAAGGTTGTAGTGTATTCTACATTTATTTCTGTCTGAAAATTGTGTTCTTAATGTGCTTGTGTTTTTATTTCAATCCATAGATAAACCAATAGTCCTGTCAATTAAGTAAAGTAAAAAAGTTTTCTTTGTGGAATCACTGTGGAAACATCTAAATGAAAGTGATTAAGTTGGCTCCTGTGGTAGAGCCCTATTTCGATAGATTCCATAAATTGTTATGAATTCAAAGGAGAAGAAAATGGGGTGTGGGGGCTAGCAATCTAATGTCTGCATCAACTTTGCATGTAGATATGAACTCAGTGGATTCAGTTTAGAAACTTTGGTTGAAACACAACTGTCTGATACATTTAAAAAATATTGAGACTTAAAAAAATATTTAGAAATACTTATAAATAAAGTGTAAGGAGAAAATAGTTTGCTTCAATTCTGAGTTGTTTAAACCTTACCGTGTCTGGACTTAGGCTTCTTTTTTCAGTTAACTTAGCACATGTCGTGAATGTGTAGACTTGTGCTAGCCACAGTAAGGGATAGAAATCTGGTAGAAGATGGGTGAGGAGAAACGCTTTCTTGAGGAGTAGTAATCTTCTAGGGGAGGTATTCCGGTGAAGAATGGCAAAATGGTGATATTGCTCTCAGTCCTTGTCTCCTTTTGTTTTAACTTTAAGCATCTTTGTGAAATGAGCATTTGCAGAACGTGCAAAAAGAACTAAATAGCTCTGTTTGCTTAAGGATTTATACAGTGTTTTTTAGGAAATTATTGCTTATTTTCTGTCTTTCTGCCAAACAGCTTATGTGTGAGTTGGGGAATGATGTTATGAATAGAGTTTATGAAGCTGATGTGGAAAAAATGGGAATAAAGAAACCGCAACCAGGACAAAGGTACTGTGTGTTAATGTGTTACCTCATTCCCCCCCCGCCATCTTGAATATAGCTATTATTTTATTTCACTTTAATTGATATGTATTATTGAAACAGACTGTTCAGAAGAGATCATTACTGCTTCTGTTAAAATGTGGCTGTGTCTCTCTTGGGTTTGTTAATTAGATAATTATATTTTACTAGTCAGATAATAAATTATAGTCTCCAGATGAGAGAGAATCTTAAAAATTAAGGCTCCAGGGCTTCCCTGGTGGCGTAGTGGTTAAGAATCCGCTTGCCAATGCAGGGGACACGGGTTCGAGCCCTGGCCCAGGAAGATCCCACATGCCGCGGAGCAACTAAGCCCGTGGGCCACAACTACCGAGCCTGCGCTCTAGAGCCTGTGAGCCACAACTACTGAGCCTGCATGCCACAACTACTGAAGCCTGCACGCCTAGAGCCCATGCTCCACAAGAGAAGCCATCATAATGAGAAGCCCACGCACCGCATTGAAGAGTAGCCCCCGCTCGCCACAACTAGAGAAAGCCCGCGCACAGCAATGAAGACCCAACGTAGCCAAAAATAAATAAATAAAAAATAAATTAATTAAAAAAAAAAAAGCCTCCACATAGGAATATAAAAACTCTTAGCAGTTAAAGGAGACAAAGTTCTGTTAGTGGCAGGCCTTTAAAAAGAGTTAATCTGTTCATTAATGTCTCCAAGGATCAAGTTTCTACTACCTACAATGAATAGTATCACATTGTTTGACTTCATTCAGCAAATATTTGTTAATTATGTATTTCATACATGGCATTATTATATTGAAGAATTACAGATGAAAAGGGTAGCTTCTGGTAGGGGAGAGTACTTACTTAATTGCTGTGTTTGAAATTTTACTTCCAATTCTATATATGGAGATTCTGAACGAAGTGGCCGCCTTCAAGGTAGATAATTAGTTTTGTTGTTCATGTTAATTTTAGACTTTATGATTCTTTATATTAGGTATTAAAATTTTATTTGCCATAATCCTATGTTTGATTATATTTTTATGATAATTAATACTTCTTAAAAGTTATTGCCCTCTAAACCAATACCACTTAAATCAGATTCTTATTTTTTTGCTAAAGCATGTCTCTTTGAGTTATTTCAGACCTTGAGATATCCTATTTTAGCCAAAGACCTAGGCATTTTAGAAGGATGTAAGTAAGAAAAGGTATAGAACAAACTTGGTGTTTTATAGTTGTATCATAAATCAAAAATTTTAAATGTGATACCTTTTTTGGTCCCCCTTAAGTTAGAAATGCTATGTTGTTTTGAAGTAGTTGTCTTACGAAGAATTATGGTCATGACTAGTGATAGTTCAGTATGTGACATTATTTATCAGAGTAAAAATGGAATTAAAGTTAATTTCTATAAATTTTAATAGTTTCTTGGTAATGTTTTTCATTCTGTAAAAAGCAAAAGAGAGTATGTATAGGACTGAATGAGCATAGAAATTAAGACAATAAGAGAGTGCCATGTTAATACTTGTGATTTTTCAGTTTATTGTTTGTTTTTCATTTAAACATGAAATCATAGTTCATTAAATATTGGGAAGGAAAACATGCTGTAGAATGTTGCAAATTCAGTTTTAACTGGTATGACATTTAGTGACTTTCTTTGAAAAATTCAATATGTAATGGCTTCTTTTCAGTATTAGCCATGCTAAGAGATTAAGCAGAACATCATGACATTTTTATGTATACCAACCAGACAGGAGAAGGAGGCGTATATCAGAGCAAAATATGTGGAGAGAAAATTTGTGGATAAATATGCTATATCATCATCACCTCCTGAGCAGGAAAAAAAGATTGCCTCCAAAAGTTGTGAAGAAAAGAGGCTGAGCATTTCTAAACTTGGGACAAGTGAACAAGTTAGAGCATCTCCCCAAAGTTCAGGTATTACAGTTTACTTGTTGTCTATATAAATATTTTCTTAAGCTGAAGTCACTTTCTTAATCTCTGAATTAGTAGCTGCTGTAGATTTTTTAAATGCTAAAAACCGTTTCCTTCTGTATATCCTAAAGAAAAATTGGATTTCTCTGTCTTTCAAACAGTTAAATTTAAGTAGTGTTCTGATAATTCACATTTCTAGGTACACTTGACCCTTGAACAACTCGGGGGTTGGGGCACTGACTCTCCGATCAGTTGAAAATTCTCTTATAATTTGTAGTTGGCCCTTCATGTGTGTGTTTCCTCCACGTCTGCTCTGCAGTTCCTCTGTATCATCGGTTCTGCGTCCGTGGATGCCACCAATCCCAGATCATGTGGTACTGTAGTATTTAGTATTGAAAAAATCTGGATATAGGTGGACCCACGTAGTTTAAACCTGTGTTGTTCAAGGTTCAACCGTAATGTGTATATTCTTAAGGAATAAAACTGCTTAAAATGGAAGGGGAGATGGGAATTGCAAATCGATCATGCAAAAAGCCCTAAATATCTGATTAACCACCTAATAGCCTTCCTGTTTTTTCCTCCTAAATTTTTCCCAGTAACGTTTTTTCCTGCCCTTTTCCCTTCTTATGGCCTGCTTTGTGCTTTGCTAACTTGCATGTCCCCAGTGGTTGCTGTAAATAGCGACGAGGCCAGGCGGGAGTCTCTGTTCTGTCCTGATGAGCTAGATTCACTCTTCTCCTACTTTGATACTTCTTCAAAACTACGTAGTAGTAAGTACTACTCTTGTGGAGCATTCCAAGTCTGTGCCCGTGGTCATTGTGCGGTGTGGCCATTTCTCTAGATGTTACCCATTGTCTCAGAATTACATGTTACTTACAGTCATACGATAAATTAACTCTTTACTACCCCTGACACATTACGGGGTAATGAGATATGTTGTGACTCTGAAAATAAGTTTATTGCCAGGCTTCATGACTGATTCATATTTTGATAAGTGAAGTGTTCCAAAGGATTAAAATTGTCATAAATTTATTCTACTGGTGGTGGCTGAGATCACGTTGATGTATCAGAGCTCATTTTAAAACCTCATTGATTGTGGGACTTTTTTTCTTAATGGTGCAAACTTTAATCACTAGCTGGTTTTTCTTTAAAACAGTCAAAAGTAATGACAGTGGAATCCAGCAGAGCTCTGATGATGGAAGAGAATCTTTACCTTCCACAGTGTCAGCCAATAGTTTATATGAGCCGGGTGAGTTTTGGTGAAATTCAATGTTAATTGGTATTGTTTGCTGAAAAATGCATGTGGAAAATGCCAAGTTTGATTAAATAGTTTCTGAAGGAAGTGGTTAGTCTTTTAGAAGGTACTAAGGGGCAGTTAATACTGCTGAATGAGAAAGCAGCTATTTTCATATTTGGAAGTTCTCTCTTAGCTGTACATTTTTCTAAGCCTCAAGATATGTGTCAGTAGCTAAGGATAATTTTTAATCCACGTGAACGGTATTTCTTATTACCCGTTACCTTTTTTTGTGGCTGTCTTTTCTTATCAGGAGAAAGAGATGAGCAAATCCCCCACATCCTCCCCAAGTTAGGTTTTTCTTCTGACCTGTGCTTTCCTCCTATATTCTCTCCTTTATGATTTCAGTGGTTATGATCTTGCAGAATACTCAGGATAGTAAGCATTCTTTAAATTATTTGAACTGCTTGTACTGCAAATTGTGATGATAGTATAGGACCATTTTAGGAATAAAGTGAGGTTTGGTCTAGTAGTGAAGTCCTTTAGGGATTCTTACTGCCTCTTCTGAGTCTCTAAGTCCAGGCTTATAGTCATATGCCTAATTTTAATCTAATACAGAGTAATTTACCTATCCATTGGATACTGGGAAGGCCATGAAGGCCTGGTGTACTAGTCGATGTATTTATAAGAGAGGAAGGTTATGGAGAGTGATTAGTCTATAGGAAATAAGATTCCTTTGTGAACAATCTCCCATTAGCTCATTTTGTTAAACTAGTGGTTTCTTATGTCACAACTTTCATACTGTGATACAGGTAAGAGTTCGCTTTTTCAAAAAGCTGTGGTAAGATACACATAATGTAAAATTTACCATCTTAACAATTTTCAAGTGTACAGTTCAGTGGCATTAAATCTATTCACATTGTTGTGTTGCCATCACCACCATCTATCCACAGAACTCTTTTCATCTTACAAAACTGAAATTCTGTACCTATGAAGCAATGACTCCCCATTCTTTCCCTCCCTCCTTGCCAAGAGCTCATTTTTATTGATGTATTTGTGTTTGCTTTTCAGAGGCAGAAAGGCAGGATTCTTCTGTGTTTCTCGACTCTAAACATCTTAATCCAGGACTCCAGCTTTATAGGGCTTCGTATGAAAAAAATCTTCCTAAAATGGCTGAAGCTTTGGCTCGTGGCGCAGATGTGAACTGGGCTAATTCTGAGGAAAACAAAGCAACACCACTTATTCAGGCTGTATTAGGGGTATGAATTTGTAAATTCAGGTCTTCAGTGGTAGTAGAGCATAAAAAAAAATCATAATTCATTTTGAGCATAGCTTTAACATTGTTTGCTTTAAGAGATGGGATAGAAAATAGAAGCAGCAGCTAGTAGTGATTTCTGAATATCACTTTGTGTAAGCTCAATTTTTTTTCTTAATGAGGGAATTCTAGTAATGAAAGTAGTGGGTTTTGCTAGATCACAAACTGCATATTGAATCCCAGTTAGAAGTAGTTCTTGGGAAGAAAATAATATAATTTATCATATCTCCACTTTTTGCGGGGGGGTATTTTCTCTTTTGGGGAAAATACAATAGAAAGGCTATTAGAGTAAAGTAAATACTCTGTTAATAGAAATATATTGTTGTTTGTTTGCTTTTTGTCCATTGTTACCTTCTTTTTTCCTCTAAGGGCTCTTTGGTGACATGCGAGTTTCTCCTTCAGAATGGTGCGAATGTGAACCAGAGAGATGTGCAAGGGCGGGGACCACTGCACCATGCCACTGTCTTAGGGCACACGGGGTAAACTAGTGCTTATATATTTAAGTAGATTTTATTTGAAAAAATTATTTTGAAATAATGTTTTGCTCTTTCTCAGGTTAAGATTGTTAGCTAGAGCTGGTAAAGTGATACTTTCCTTGACTTATACTGTCATGCTGGAACTTAAAATTTTTTAAAATTTCATTCAGAAAAAAAAATATGGTTACTTTTCAGATAAGAAAATTGCCAAGCTTACTTTGAACTTTACTAATTCTTTATATAGATCTGTTTTAGTATTTAAAACTGTGGTGAAATTGTGGTGATTTCATCAGACAACTTAAGTCTGTATTTGTGTATTTTTTTTTTTTTTAAAGCAGGAGCTTGTTTTTATTCATTAATTTATTTGTTTATTTATTTTTGGCTGTGTTGGGTCTTTCGTTTCTGTGCGAGGGCTCTCTCTAGCTGCGGTGAGCGGGGGCCACTCTGCATCGCGGTGCGCGGGCCTCTCACTATCGCGGCCTCTCTTGTTGCGGAGCACAGGCTCCAGACACGCAGGCTCAGCAGTTGTGGCTCACGGGCCCAGTTGCTCCGCGGCATGTGGAATCTTCCCAGACCAGGGCTCGAACCCATGTCCCCTGCATTGGCAGGCAGACTCTCAACCACTGCGCCACCAGGGAAGCCCCTGTATTTGTGTATTTTTATGCATGTACATACATTATGTACATAGCACATACATTTTGGGAGAGTTTTGTAACTTTGTAAATTTTAGTTTTCCCACAAGGTAGTTAATTCTTATTTTGTGCTATGGATGTGTGGCTTCTGGAGCAATATTTAGATTCACAGAATAATAGAGCCGTAAAAATGGGCTTTCTACTAGAGGGTACAAATAAAGTCAAAATATTGGCCTTATATAAAGTTTGTGTCATAGGTCATTGTTTTTCAGTAAAATATCTCAGGATCTCCAAGTCTTATTACCTGGACAGACAAGAAACTGTCCTTTTTAAATGTTTATTTATAGCATCTTCTATTTTCATCATAGTTTGTTTTGTTTCCCTCTATTAGCAAGAAGAGTCAGTTCAATAACTTTATCATAAAAACTTTTCTCTACTTAAAAATGGCTGTATTTAACTCATCCTTTGTATTTTCTTCTTAATCATAATTATTCCCATTTTACTTCATAGACTCCATTTACTCATTTTTTTCATTTTTTTCATTTTTGTCAATTTCTTCAAGTTATGAATATTTGTGGAGTACAGTTGGCAAGATTACTTCCCACTCGTTGCTGTTGTATTATCCTTAATATATTATGACGTTAACATTGCCTTGGCTTTCTTCTTTCCCAGATAATGACCTTGAGTGATTTTTGTTTTATTTACGTTTATAGTTATCTGTGTACATCTTTTTATGATATTCCAGGGTAGGGACCATAATTTATACATCCCACTATGCTGTATATTATCAGGTTAAATGTGAAAATTCCATGAGATTTATAAAATGTTGATCATGGTAGATTTTTATTATTAGAATCAATATTCAATAAATCTTTGTAGAATGAATCAAGAATTTCCTAATGAAAATGTTATTTCTTTAAGTAGTGCTTTTTATTTTTTAAGGTGAATACTAATTTTTTTTCTTATCGGCAATATCTCAAAAACGCTGTTCCCTTAAACAGGCAGGTATGTTTATTCCTAAAACGAGGTGCCAATCAACATGCCACTGATGAAGAAGGGAAGGACCCTTTGAGTATAGCTGTGGAAGCAGCCAATGCTGATATAGTGACCTTGTAAGTGTTTTCTTTTCACTTGATTATTTCCCATACACTGTATTACTTATACAGGGTTTAAACGTAGAGTTTCGTGTGTAGGCATGAAATTTAAACTTGGTTCTTCACTAGAAGCCGTTTACTTCTCTAAGCACGTTAAATGTGTGCAGCAATTTACATACATGAACTTACTTGGTTCCCACATCAACCCTGTGAGGAAGGTTTTATTATTATCAGCCTCATTTTATAAGGAAGCCAAGCCACAAATAATTTGAGAAACTAGTAAGTGGTAGAACTGGGATTTGAAACCAAGAATTCTGGCTCTAAAACCCGTGTGCTTAGCCACTTCTGTTATACTGCCTGGCCAGTAGGAACAGAAAATCAGTAACTTTTCTGATTCTTTAACTCTCAGTACAGTACTGGGGTGGGGAGCTGGATTGGTATAGTAACAGGCAATTTTTCTACTACCTCAGGAATTAGAGGATTATAAGCAGGGAAGCCAACTGCGTTGATGTTAGTAACTTTTGCAGTTGCATTTCCTTTGGGCAGTGATAATTAGGGGACCTGTTTGTGCTTATTTTTTTAAAGAATTATTCGTATGAGTACTCTATTTTGAGGTAAAAATATTTGTTTGAATACAATTTAACATGACCTACTAAAGACAGAATCTTGAGATCTTTATTTGATTTTCATCTTAGATCAGAGTTGTTCATTACACTTGGAATCTAGGAATGTGGTTGTCACCTACACTTTATTGTTATGTAGGAAGTCTCAAGCATATGTTGTATGAATAGCTTATTCATTCTATTCTGAATGAAGCCCAGGATTGCTGATTCCCTGTTAAATAAGTAGAGATAGTTCCATCTACACTACTGAATTTTAGTCACTTACAGATAGAAACTCCCTTGACTGTCTTGAACTCCTGAGCTCCCACTGAGAATTCTTGACTTGCCATATATCACCCCTCCCTGACCCCTGTCAGATTAAAACAAAATGAAAAAACAAAAGAGCAAAACATATTTTCTCTGTACTTAGCTTCTTTTCCTCACTGGAGGGGTTATTGTTATTATGGAGACTATTGTAGGAAAATATAGATCTATTAAATCATTATAGACTTAAAATTGGAGAAAGATAAGTTATTAAAGAAAAGATAGGAGTGATATATAGAGAAATTAACCCTGGCTGCAGCTTCCCAGGCAATTCTTACAGTAATGGCCCCTCTTCCCCCAAAATATGGTCCCAAATTGTCTTAAGTTTTCTCATTTTGCTTTGTATGAGGATGTCAGTTTCACTTACAATTTTTTGAAACAGGCATCCTCTGTGAAAAGTCCAAATACCAAAAAGGGAGACTTATCTTGCTATTATTAATTCACACAATGGTTGAAAAGGAAATGGCAGGGAATTGTGGTACTTTGAAGATAAGAAAAGCCCATGTCAGATGCGGCAACTGCCAGAGAGAGCATGTTAGAAGAGGGTGACAGAAGTCGGGGAAGGCGATGAGGATTTGGCAGCCTGGAGGACAGGCAAGAAGTACTGAGTAGGAGAGGGGCACCACAGGTAACATTTGCCTGTTTCAAAATGTTGCTTAAAGTTAGTAAGAAAATGAGAGGAAATTCTTGTTTTCTTAATCCAGTGCTACAGGTCTTCCTGCTGCCAGGATAAATAACCCAAAAAAGAATGTATAATCAGTATAGTAACCATGCAAAAATCTTGGTAACCTATGGTCACCTATTATAATGTCTGTAGGTCAGAATATATCCCCAGTATTTATAGATAACACATGCTATTTATACATCTGGAACTACCGTACCTCAGGGTGAACCAGAATGAACTTATGACAGGCTACTGCTTCCATTCTATAGAAGCAATAATTTCAGCAGTTGGCAGTTAAAGTTTGACAGGTTGCTTTAGGAGCCAGGAATTCTCTGTGTCTGGAGGAAGTAAGCTGCTAGAGGTGCTGCCAGGAACCTGCTTAAACAGAACTGAAATGCCCTTGTTAGAAGTCTTTTATTGTCTTCTCTCATGAGAATTGTATAAGATAAAATACAGGTATTTTTGTATCTCAGATTGCTGGACCTGATAAACTAAGAGTACTTTTGTTTCAGTGGCAAATACTGGTAAAAGAAAAAATTACATGAATACGTCTTAGCTGCGTATGTAATTCATTAGTTTATGAATATTTATATTGTATAACTTATCTAAAAAATTCTTTTATTTAATTTTAGGTTACGTTTAGCAAGAATGAATGAAGAGATGCGGGAATCAGAAGGACTTTATGGACAGCCAGGTCAATATTCTACTAATAACCATACCGAAATGCAGTATAAGAAATGCATCCAGGAATTTATCAGTTTACAATTGGAAGATTCATAGTTCTTTAGCAAACTAACTTAATGCTACAGAGTTTTTATAAATTACTTGTAAATTGTGAGTTGTTAGGTATATACTGTACTTACTGAATTCTTGGGAGTGGCTCACTCTCGAGCCTTTAAAAATCCGTAACTATTCCTATTACAGAACACATTTACTTGCTGTATTTAACTCTGGCTGCTGGCTTCTTTATCTGCTGTACAGATGTCTTCCATATACATTCCAGAGAGGCGAATGGAATGATAACGTATCTTTATACACTTACAGCAGCACAGCAGTCATTTTCTTTTTGGCTGTCAAGTGAATATAACAAAATTGTTTTCTTTTTGTTATTCAGGGAATTTCTATAAATTGTGTTCAGGGAAAAAACAAATCACTATGTGTTGACATATAAAAGTCAGTATGGAAAATGCCTAGAAGAAGTTTATTGAATTAAGAGTTCCGTATTTGATCTAAAAATGAGTTGAAGGTTTAAGAATAAAATTTACCAGTAGGTTAAGAAGTCCATAATGCGAATGGAGTTAGTTTAAAAGGTATAGGGAAAAGGTCAAATTTTATCTTGTACCTTTGCCCCAAGTAATTGTACAATATCTGTTGGATAAATGGAAGTATTTAGAAGAACATTTCATGAGCTTGATGGCAAAGTAGACGTATTCTTATTAGAGAGAACTCAGGATCAGCTCAAGTCTCATTTTGAGTAATTTTTGAGTCGAGATGTCAAGAAAAGCAAGAAATGTTGCTGATCAGATTTCTTTCTTTGATGAACATATCCTGATTAGACATTCTTCACAAAGAAGAGAGTAATAATTAGATCTCCAGTTTCATGAATTTGAGTATATGAATTACTAATTTATCTGTTTTAGATTCATATACATGCTGGTTAAAAATTTCAGGAATTCATGACTAAAATAATTGAGAATGTTCAGTTTTAAGTGAGTATGTTTGATTTTTTTTCAATGACTATTAATGTATTATTTTAAAAGTGGCTTGTGATATCATCTATCTTTCCTGTTTAAGTATGTTCTGAAATTTCTGCACTTTATGCTAGCTTCAGCCATTTACTTTTATTTTAGCCAGATTAATATATAACTAAGATAAATATGGGGCCATTCCTTTCTCAGAGGACTGTATTTATTACTTATTTTTGGTCTAATTTAATAGGGAACAAATAAGAACTTTGAGAATAGAGGCACTTCAGCTAGATACTTCTAATCTAGGGTGTCCCACTTTAATCCTATGGATCAAACAATACTACTGACTCATGATGTACCAAGATGTAAGAGTGCTGATTAAGGGTGAAGTCTCAGCGTTAATTCTGAATTTCACCCATTTGTTTTAAACTTGAATGTTAGACTTTAAATACATTATAATTTTGTAACAGATATACACTTAAGTGATAGTATTACTAGGCCATTTTTGAGGCCTTTATGTTTAAGCACTTTAAAATGAAAATTATTCAAAGACTATTGACCTGATTCGTGAGATAAGAGTGAACGTCAAGATTTTAAGTTAAACAGTTTTTTTTTTTTCCTGACATTTTAAGTGTAAATGTTTGGTCAGCTGCTCTTTCCTTAGGTGTTTGCTGATGAAGCTGCACCCAACCGATTAGTCAGAAGGTCGGTGGGTGACTTTTCTCTGGAGCTGGGAAGCTTGAAAGGACAGGTCCTCTTATGTTCTTGCAGCTTCTAGTTCCACCTAAACTGCTCGGGCTTCGGCCCCCATCTAGGAGCATTCAAATGTCTCTTTCACTGTCGTTTTATGTATAAGTTTATGAGTATATACCTTCTGCTCAACAGTAGAAAAACAGATTTTTCCAATTTATTTGAATGAAAATTTGAAGAAAAGCCTTATTTAAAAAAACAAGCTTTCCTACCACTCAAATTTTAGCTTAGAAAAGATTAAAAAATAGATCCAAAGTCTGGAAATGGTATATCAGCAGAATAAAATGAGATTCTGATTTGGTAATAATTAGATTTTAAATTCATTTGGGGGTCTCATAGTTAAAGCAGAAAAACTTTATACTTATACAGGTGACATGGTAAAATGGCTCAGCAATTGCTCTCTGGCTACTTTTCCTTTATGAGTCTTTGGAGAGCAGATATTTTTGCTCAGGCAGCAGGTCTTTTTTCTTCTCTGCTTATCACTGTAAATTTCTCTCTCATAGATTTTGGTTGGTTGTTTTATCTAGATCCTTTTTTTGTTGCCTAGCAATAGAAGGAAAACCTCAGAATTCTGAGTAGTTTTAAAAGGCGGGTATTTTCAATTTTTTCATTATGAAGAGCCCTACCATTAAAAGACTCAGATATAATCTTTGGGAATGATGGACCTATTTCTAGGAAACCCCACTTTTGAACTTTCTGTCTACAACCCTATGGACCTGAGACCCCCTGTTTTCTGCAAGGCGACTTAAGAGCACACATTTCCTGAAGGGAAGATGTATCCTTCTTTGTCAGTTCCCACACCTCGTAGGAGGACTGGGTGGGTGAGTGCAACATCACGCCGTGCTCTCAATTGTTGGAAACCAGTTTGGTGGTTCCCACCGTCTCTGGCTCTGTGACTCCTCTTGATTGTTGGCAGAGTTTCTCAGCCAGTTGAAAATCACTGCTTTAGTGAACCACTACTGGTTACCTGAGTATGTTGCTGATGAAGATTGATCATTGATCTAATCAATTACAAAAAGGAAGCTGTAATCAGCCCAGAAGGGGCAGGATCATACACTGATCACCTGGGAGTAGGGTCTCACATGCTGCCATATCTTTGAGGGGAGTACATTTTGAGAGCAAAATTAGCAAAATCTTGGATCATCACTGCTGTTGCAGTGCTTATTCTGAATACCAAAAATCAAGAACTATTTTAAACTATCAGTGGAAATATAGCAGTCCACATTTCAAAGAACTCAGAACTGTCCAGGCACATGGAAAAGTTAACTTTCTGAAGAGAAATAGAATGTGATGAAGTAATTTAAAGAATATAACTTAGTATTACAAATATTGGGTGGTTAGTTGTTTACTGTTTATAATAGACTGTTAAATGTACTCATATGAACTTTCCAGGGCAACATATTCTGGGTTACTGTTTATGTATTCTAGTGTAGACAAGTTATATTTGCCGTGAGAAACATTCTAAATGATTAAAATTGTATTTAAAGAATCACATTGAAGTTCAATTTGTGTTAACTATATTAAATATCTTAGTCACTATTGTTATTGTAACGTTTGCTTTCTGACAACACATTTTGAGGCCTAAGAAAGGTATTATATTGATAAGTCCCTTAATTAACATTTGGTTAGAAACTGAATGTTAACAAAAAGTTTTGTGTATGTGTGTGAAGGTGAGACTTCCTTTTGTATTGTATTAACTCTTTTAAAATGTATTCAGTAAGTGAAACCAATGAGTAGTGTAGCACCAACACTTTCCTTCAAGGAAGCATTTAATTCAGTGAATAAAACAAATCTTATAATTTGTTTTGCATGGTACAATGGTTCTACTAAAATGTACTCGTGTAGTAGGTACTTTAAAAACAAAAACTGGGAAACCACAAAAAGAAAAAAAAAATCCCACAACCTGTTATACAAAATATGCATTGCTAATAGTAGAAGCCATATATTGCCATTGTACTGTTGTAATACTTAAGATTGCTCACCTGGTGCTATCTGTAAACTATTTGGCGTTAGCATCTATTAGATACTTCTTCCTATTTCTTCTTGAATGTATAATGTGTGCCTTTTAAGTTATTTCTGGTGTTGAATGGTAAATTCAGTGTGGTATTTTTGTATTATAATCTGCACTTTACACTTTCTTGGAAAGTAAAACTCCAGACTCTCCAGTTTAAATAGTATTTTTAAAATATTTATAATGTTTACAATAAATATTTTAAATATTTGAATTCAACATCTAAGAGTAAGAAAAAAATTTAAATATTTTATATGGTTTGTTAAGTGATGTTTAATGTTTGTCTCTTCTCAGTTTATTTTATATCTTTTAGAGTGGCTAATAATGGGAATAGATTGTAGTTTGTCTTTTAATGTGGGGTAAACTTTTATGAAATGAAACATGGGTGTAATTGAATTGTCTTACCCGTTGTTCCACCATATCAACCTTTATTGTTTTAGTAACAATAATATGAGTTAGATGTTACTCTTAGCCAACCTATTAAGATTCTCTTCTTACTGTATTTTTTCTTTTTAAAGTAGATTGATTGATTCAGGTCATGAGAAAATTTCCAGGGCTAAATGAAAAACTACATAGAGATTTTAATAACTTGCTTTTTACATTGACTAAATATTAAAAGCATTAAAAATTTTTTAATTGAAAATCTTGGGTTATGCTGTTAGACCTTTTACTAGATCTGTATCCCCCTCCCCGAGATTTTTTCTAATTCTCTAGCTTTTGGTATGACATCCATTGCCTCAAAAAAATCTCGCTTTTTAAAAGCTGACAAAACTTACTGCACTATTAACAACAACTGTAGCAATGAGTGTGTAATAGATGGATGCAAGGTATCTTATGGGGAATAATTATAAAACCATGTTCCAACAATAATAATCTAAAACAGTATTTGACAGTCTAAATCTTGAAAACAGAATTATGCCAACCTTCTGCATAAAGCTAATATGTTTAACAGGAAGCATTCATGATGAATGATTCATCTTGAAAATAAGATTTCATTTTATACGAATCTTTTGTCTGAGGAGTTAGCCTGTATGTGTGTTATATATTTAGTTTTTCATTGCAAGAAAAATAGTATTCAATCCGCTATAATATCAGTATCTATAATCTTCTCTACAAGCATATTTGTACATATACACATTTGTATTACTCTAATTTAGCAGATGTCTTTGATATTTATTCCCCTTTTGTCATAGCATCCTTGCTCATATGACCTACAGTAAATGAAAAACTAAATGTAAAATGATTTTAAAGTCATTTTCTAGGCTTTATTATTTTATAAGCCTAGTAAAAAGTGGATTAGGTGCATTAGTTTTAGTTAAGAATTAAAGTTTGAGTAAAGACTTACTTTTTCACATGCTATTTAAATTAAAATGCCTTTAATTAAAAGATAATATTAAAATATGAGGCCTTTTTCCCCACATGGTTATTAGTTTTGTCTTGCTAATAACTTGCATCCAACAGAAACATTAGTGTTTGTTTTTGGTCTTTTCTTTTGGCCTTGATCAAGGGAAATATTTATTTAAAGAATGCCTTGTTTATTTAGAATGACATGATTTACCTCATTTAGAATGACTTCTATTTCTCATGTGTTAATAAATGTATTTCTTTATATTGCTTTAAAACACTTGCATCTTTGCTCTTTTCTAACTCTGAACTTTCCTCTGTGGCTGCATCTGAGGTGCTTTCTTCAGGTATAGTTTTTTTTTTTTTTTCTTCCACTATATACTTTTCCAGCACTTATATTTAGTTGGTCTTTTTTCTTCCAAAAATGCTCATCTGAACAAAATTTTAATGTAATGAATTATAAAATAGTTACTAGTCGTAAAAATGAATGTTGTTTATTAATACTTTCAATTGTGTAAATTTTAAAAGTCTCCTCGTTTTACTTTCATGCAGGTGATGAAACTTACCAGGATATTTTTCGTGATTTCTCCCAAATGGCATCCAATAATCCAGAGAAACTAAATCGTTTCCAGCAAGATTCACAGAAATTTTGAATTTTTTTAAGAAGGGGAAAATAGTAAATCTGGTGACTCCCTAATGTATACATCTGAAAACTCACAGATTTTTACTTCTTTAATTCTACTTACTTACTTTTAGTAGCTATTGAGTTGTTTGGGAAAAAGGTACCCGTTCATTGATATTTTTACAAATCAAAACATAGATCTCTAGTAGTTGGGAGAGGAACCTACTTTAAGACTTTTTTTATTAAAAAATTTTTTTTAAAAGCCTGTTTAAAGGGCTATTTTTTGTAGGTTAAAATTTAAATCTAGACTTAGGCCATCTCTAGGTTACAAGATGCTAAGAGTTTAGACAAAATAATCTTTTTTTCCCAGTGGGTGGTAGCATTGATTTTTTTCTTCTGTGCACCGTGCCCAGGATCGTTCAGTCAAGCATATCGGCATCGAGTGGGAGCCTGATGTCCTGCCTGACTTGAGAATATGTCTTTGCTTTAGCTTCCCTGATGTTGGTGATTCAGAAATAGTTTTTTTCTGTTTGTTTGTTTGTTTCTTGGTAGCCTAGCTGTCATATACACAATATGTAATTTAATTATTAGAACTAGAGAATATATGCCCCCCATTTGCTCATAAATGCAGTTATATTCCTCAGTTATTGTCCAGTACGTTAACGTACATATAGTGGCTGTACAGATTGACATAACTCAGTCCTTTAGATTTATTCCATTTTATGAAGGAAAAAAAAAGCCCTCGACAATAGTTTTTTTTAAATTACCAAAAGAATCTCATAGAAGTTGTAGTTCTTCATTGTTGAGTTGATTTCCTAAAACCTTGACAAATTTATTGATGTAACAAAACTGTGTTTCAAAGGTTACTTGAATGTTGCAAAATTATGCTTTCATCAGATTGTAACTATCAAAGTTGACTTATAAAATAATGTAGAACATTTTTATATTTGAAATGTGTCCTTTTCCAGATACATTTTTGCTATTGCTCCTAGTGAAAGGAAAAATCTCTCTGTAAAAGGAGTAAAAAAGACTCAAGTTTTTTTAGTTTATACTAAAATATACAGCAATAAATTGCTTTTTTAATTCTTCTAACATCTCTCCTGTGTACTTGTTGTACACGGTATACATTCTTTTAAATTATAGCATCTATGTAGCTTTAGTATTTGGTTACGTGAATCACAGACCCTTGAATTCCAAAATATTATGGGTATACTAATTTTCCAGGTATATGCTACAGATTAGTCTGATTCTATCTTTGATTGACGTATCTTGTCAGGAGTATAAAATAAGTAATTTGCCTTATGGTTTCTTTCTAATATTGTCATAATTAAGTTTAACTTTCTTTTTCAAGTTACGTGTAAGTAATATTATTGATACTCAGTTTCTAAATGAGAGGTTTTAAACTTGAGCTGCCAAATAAGTACAGAAATTATATTTCATTGGGTAGATAATAAATTTTCTAACATTTTCCCACCAGTAAGTAGAGTTTTCTAAGTTGACTGAACATCAAACCAGAATCTGTCTAAACAGGAATTACACTGACATAAATTCACATCACAGAAAAGGTTCCATATTTGTTTGGCCAAATTGCATGCATATAATGCTTATTTAGTAATAATTGCTGTGTATTAGATAAGGATACAAATATATTTAGGGATTATTTCTAAGGAAATGCTAACTTCCAAAGCCTTGTATTTTAATTGCAACAATACCAGGAACCTTAAATCTTTCCTGTTTCACCTCACAGTCACAGGTCACCAGGCTTTGCAAAAGTTTGATTTGTAGCATTTTTATTAGTGTACTTTGAAATTAATTGTCCGAAAAGCTCAAGGAGAAGGAAATATGTTGAGAAAAGAAAGAAACAAAGAAAGGAAGAAAGAAGAAAAAGAGAAAAGAGAGCCTCACTTTTCCTTTGTAGTGCCTATTCCTGTTTTGCTCCTAGGAATTCATCTGACCTTTATCTGAGGAAGCCTAGGCAGTTTTCCTTTTGGATCCAACCTTCGGTCTTCAGATCACCTCTGGGATCTCTGGTTGTAAAAGCAATTCTTGATCATACTCTTAACTCCTGTGGCTTCAGTCATGAGTTGTTAATATGGCAGTAATTATGTCTACTTAAATTTAATTGTTAGAGATGCATTTGAAGTACACTAAAGATCATGGTTCTGAATATCTTCAGAGAAAGTGTAATCTTTAACAGTACAGGGAGCCTGTACATACAAAAATATACTTCTGTGGCTTGATTTCTTGAATATGCCGAGACCCGATTTGGATTAAATTTGGCAGAAATGATGCAGGAGTAACAGCAAGGTTTTAAAGTAACTTAATGGTTACAAGTAGTTACAGAGTAGGTTGGCTCTTAACCAAGGTGAATTAGCTGTGTCAACTAATAGCCTTTCTGTAGTATGTAACAAATCTTAGTTTCATTATGCTGTGAATTATTCAGTATAATATGATAAATTATAGTATAAACAACGTTAGTCATACTCTTGGGCTTCAGAAATCAATTTGACTGTCCTTTGTTTTCATTCCCTCACTGATCTGCTGGTATTAGTTTCTGATTCCTTATCATTATTCCATTAACTCATTAACTTAAAAGTTAGAGTAATCTCAAAATAAGAATAGTAGTACTATGAGGAATTCATAAAATGCAGTTTCATGTTAGAACTAGACTAAAGGTAATTGCATAATTATTTGCAATTTTTTCATTGTTAACACTTACATGTTTAAGATTTCTAAGGTTTTAAAAATTACCTTTGGTACAATCCTTAGAAATTCAGAAATTTCCAGGGATTCACTATACTACATTGTTTGCCTAATTTATACTGGTCTTTGTAGATTTTAATCAACTTTGGTGTTTACTTTGTAAAACATATAGATTTTATTTGGAATATTACTTTGGTTCTTCATGGGTGCATTTTGAAAAAAAACTTATACTTTCACAGTCTGGACAGCTTAAGTTTGTGATGTGTTAAGCAGTATTTTAAAAATATAATTTTACACATGTGAAGTGGGGTCATGATAAACCAAATTGTATTTAAGATTAAATTTACTATCCATTTTGAATAAGACATTCCCGTATCACTCTTATATTGTGGAATTAACTTTTCTGTTTGATAGCACTTTCGACTGTGGACATGAGCTGGAAAAATGCTATATTTTTATAGAATTGTCTGTTCAGAATGACTTCAGACATGCATGATATAGTGGAAAGAGCACTGACTAGTTACTTACTACTCTTATTGGATTCAGAGCTCCTCGCAAATAAAATGAGTGGTGAGTGGAATGAAACAAGGTGGAACTGTAACAGCATCCCTTGGTGTACTGTTCTGCTGCTCACATCTGCTCACAGTGTGCTTTGCCATTACTCACAGTAGGACTTCTGAGATCTTAATCTAAGAGCACCAACAGTGTCTCTTCTTTGATCCTGGGCTGCTCCTCTTGTTTTACAGAGCGGGTCACTGGTTTGCTGATTGGTGGCGTAGCTGACACCAGAACCCCTGTCTGACTAGTAGACAAGAGGCACTTTACTCATATCATGAAATGATTTGAAATCATTGTAAAGCAGCAAAATTGGATAATGACTGCCAGCTTTCCTTGTGCTTTGATAACGAAGACTCCAAGTATTCTGGAGAACCTGGATATAAAATTACTTTGAAGGAATAGATTAGGGTTTAAAGATGTTAAATTGTAGGGAATTTTATATTTTTGCAATAACAAACATTGATGAAGGCCAAACGTTGTAAAAGTAATTTTAATTCACCATGTGCTTATCAATTTCTTGATGCTTCTAAACGAAGACAACTAAAAGGGGCATGGATTCAGTTTGACCAAATCCTGACATCTATAAATATGATTTTGGGGGCATCCTTTTCTATTTACATAAATTTATCTACTAAAATGAGATAATGGGGGGAGGGAAGCAAGGTTTGATTAAGTAAACTTTTCTCTACATTGCTCTTTTCACTATCTTATGTACTAGATTTTCTTATTTTTCCTCAACACGCCTCCCACCTTTTGGGTGTTCATTTTAAACAGGGAAAGCTCGCTACATTATAAAGAATGTTGGCACCATTTATTATACACAAAGGCTAAAGGTTAACTTTTGGAAGTGATGAGCTCCTTTTCTATATGTGTTTACACGTGCTTTGTGATATTTCTGGATCATTCCAGTCATAAAGACTTATTACAGGTAATATTCCCTGCTACCTGCGAAAAGGTATATTTTAAAGAATGTATAACCAACAATCCATTTACTTTTTATTAGTATGTAGAGGATTTATTTGTATCTAATTCATGAATGTAGTTTTACTGTAGGATGTCACTGTAAATGGAACAAAGTACATTATAGTTATTCTAAAATGTATATTATGTAAGAATTGTAAATATTATACCTGATTAAACTCTTTGTATGCTAAGAAATTATGTCAAGTCAATAAAAATCTCACCTCTGGCATAGTTCTTTTATGCTCAGACTTCCACTTTATCGTGAACTACAATTGCAGACATACATGTTAATAACTGTCATGTTTAAGGTCCTGTATTCCTTTCCAACCCTGTCACACTGGTCCAGATTGATCCTATTTGCTGATTGCTTCAACCATGAAATCCATTTTGATCTTTTAAATATTTTCTTCTGCCTGATCACAGAGCTGTATGGCTCCCAGTTCATTAGCTAAAAACCACAAAAGGCCTTTTTTGCTGTAGCTCTAATTTTTTTCTATTATGATTGAGATATCTGTTGAAGTTTCTAATCTAGGCAACACATTTACACTCAATCCTTTTAGTAAACAAACAAAAACATGTTTTTGCATGAAATGAGATTGAAGGAATAGAGGCTTGAAAGAACAGACCTGGAAGTGAATTGCCTGCTTTTGCCTTTCCTTTAAAAGTTAGTTGAAAGCAGACACTTAAAACTTTTCTATGTAAAAAAAAAAAGAAAAAAAAAAAAAAACTTTTCTATGTAATTTGCTTTATTCCACTTCATTTCATTTTCATAATAGTTCTTTGACAAAGAGAATCCAAACTGATAGTAAATGTTTTAAATGAAAACAGCCTACTTTTCCTTATTACAAAACAGTGCTCTTTCATTGTAGAAAAATGTCTAGGTAATGGTAAGTAAAAAGAATTCCATCCTAATTCCGTCATCTGCCTGTGATGTTCATGTGTGGCTAGTAGATGGTAGCTACTAGCCACATGTGGCTATTGAAATTTAATTAAAATTAGACAAAATTAAGAGTTCAGTTCATCTGTGGAATTGCCACATTTAAGAGCTGACTAGCCATGTGCCCAGTGACTACTGTTTTGAACAGGGCAGATTATAGCGCGTATTCATCCTAGGAAGTTCTATTTGACAGTTACCGAGTACGGGGCAAGCTGTTACTTCTTTGGTATATACCCTTCTAGACCTTTGGGTGTGTGTATTATGTTTATATACAATGGGATCATACTGTTTTGTCAACTGCTTCTTTCACTTAATAAATGAGGAACAAGTTTCTGAGTCCTTAAGTAATCTGCATCACTTTGGGAAGGATTTCTTTAAATGTTTTTATTTTGGAAAATTTCAAACATATACAAAAGTAGAGACAATAACTTCAGTAGCTGTTAGCTCATGGCTAACATTGTTTTATCTATACTCCCACCCATTTTTCCTCTTCCCCATTTTTTTAAACCAAATGCCAGACATTTCAACAAATCGTTGAGTATGTCTTTAAATATGATAGCGCTTATTATGCAGAATCTAAAAAAAAAATGATACAAATGAACTTATTTACAAAACAAAACAGAGAACAAACTTAGGGTTACCAGAGGGGAAGGGTGGTGGGGGGGGTTGGCGTTAATTAGGGAGTTTGGGACTGAGGTATACAAACTGCTATATTTAAAACAGATCACCAACAGGGACCTACTGTGTAACTGCAGGGAACGCTGCTCAATATTAGGTAACAACCTAAATGGGAAAAGAATCCGAAAAAGAATAGATACATATATATGTATAACTGAATCACTTTGCTGTACACCTGAAACTAACACAACATTGTTAATCAACTCTCCTCCAATATAAAATAAAAAGTTAAAAACATAAAGGGGGGAAAAAAAGGACTGTTTAAAAAAATCATATCACCTTCCTTAGAATATGAAACTATATAGTCAATATTCAAATTTTCCCAATGTCTTAGCTGTGTTCTTTAAAAAAAGATTTTTCAAATCAGAATTCATGTAAGTTCCATTCATTGCAATTGGCTAGTATATCTCTTGAGTCTCTATAGGTTCTTCTATTTATCACTTTAAAAAATTTCCCTTATAGTTTGTTGAATACATCACTTTTAATGACAGAATCTTTATTTTAGTTTCACTTTACTGATGAACATTTGATTTCAACATCTTGTCATCATAAACCTAGTTCTTCATTACCCTTATGGCTAAATATTTGAGTACATTCTTCCTTATTTCCTTAGGATGAATTCCTAGATGTGAGAATGCTGGTTCACAATGGGTGGGTGTATTTTTGAGGCTCATTCAATGAGTCAGGCACTGTGTTAGGTACTGGGGATATTACGGTTAAAAAAAAAAAAAAAAAAGAGACACACTACCTGTTCTCTTGAAGTCTTGCCTTCTTGCAGCGGAGAAAGATAGGGCTGGGCAGTTCATAGGTGGCCCTCATGGGGTCCCTGAGGATGGTGCCTCATCTGGACACTGGACGCGTTGGTGTTTAGAGACCATTCCTCGAGGCAGTGACATTTAAGCCAAGGTCTGAAGCCAGAGAGGTTGGCTCGGTGAAGAGCGAGGGCAGTACTTTTCAAACTTTGGCTTGTAAAAGAATCACCGTCGAAGCCCAGGCTCATTGAAGACAATAGGGCCTGAGCCCTTGTGTTTTTACCAAGCTCCCCATTGTTTCCAATGCCAATCAAAATTTGAGACCCTTGTCTCAGGAAGAAACATTCATCTGGATAGGAGAGAGAACTGAAAGTTCTCTTAGAAAGATTTTAGTATTGCCAGAGTGCCCTCCAGGAAAGTTGTGTCAATGTACACACCCCCATCTACTGTAGAGGAGTGTCTGTTTCTCTGTATCTGATAATATTGGGTAGTAGTCAATAAAGAAAAAAGCCTGCTAAACTATCAGATTTCTATGTTACATTACAGATGTAGAAATCATACAACAGGAAAAACCATCTCCTCTGGCTAGAAGTCAGAGAACTTGACCACAGTTAAAGTTAGAACTGAAGGGTCACTTGCTGACCAAGTTCTTTGTCTATTTAGTCATATTGTTATACACCCAGATACATCTATTTTAAGCTGAGAAAATAGCACATAACATATGACACACTACATACTTTCTCTTTTTGTTTAAAAAGGCTTTATTCATTTTTGATAAAGGAAAGGACAATCTCAATGTCAACTTGTCACCTAATCATAAATATGAATTTACAGGATTCACTGCCCTGAAGACACTGCATCTACTGACTGACAACATAACTTAAAATGAAAAGCTCCTTTCTGTTCCCTAAGGTTGCATGTTGAAAGAATTAAACAGTCCCTTGCAATAGTCAACATTGGTACTTGGCCTAGGTGTAAGATGAAATAGCAAAACAGGAGCAAAAGAAGGCCAAAAGCATAACTTGATTGCCCAGCAAGTACAAACATTGGAACAAAGAAAGTTTCAGGCACCAGATAAAAAAAGGCAGGTTCATTAGCATAAAAAAATTTTCACTTGGTTGAAGGTGAGGTCAGCTATTCCACACGTTAACATGTATGCCAATCCTAATGGCTAACATGGAACCACAGACACAGAAACAGAGACCTTAATGTCAATAACTACACAATGTAAAATTCAAAACTGGAATTTACCCAGGTCATCCTCCAAAATCTATAGCTAAAACTGTTTTTAATGCACCAGGAAGATCTGTTGTAATGACATGAGTTGGTCACACTTAGATTTGCATTTATATAAGATTTAAGGGATACCTTTCCCCACTATTCCTTCTTAAGTCTGAATATGGATATGCTTAACTACCCAGCTCATGCACTAACTGCACCAAAAATGATGAAACTTCCTACCATGACTTTTTCTAAGAACTCACACCACATAACAGCTAACACCCAATATAGCTTCCTAAGAATGCCCCAACAGAAAACATTTTGTTCAGTTTGGTGCTTGCTGTGACATAATACCAACAGAATAGTATACAATTAATTTAGTTACTCAGCCACTACTACAAATATTTTAATCTAACTTTTGTTCAGACTTTAATAACTTCGTACGTATTTGCCAAAATCCTTGTGTTAAATGTAACTACATCTGATATTCTTAAACTGTAGCTCCTGTAACACAGTTCAAGTGTTTTTTTCCCCTGGGTATATCTAGACATTTTAAGCAAGAAAACAAAGTTATGGTATTATGATTAGCCAAAGCTCTTTCCAGCAGACCACTGAATACAGCAAGTCATAACAAATGCCTTCCCAGAGACAAGAACAAAGCAAAATATTTTCTATTCATAAAAGGAGCTACCAGCATGCTTTGTGCCATTAAAAAGCTACTTTTCAAAATATAACCAGAAGACTTATGGTCTACTAGAAAGCTTCCACTAATCACAACACTATAACTAAGCCACAGAAACTTTCATGACAAAGGCTCCAGATGTACAGAGAGAAAACATTACTTAAAGTTACGTGGAAGCCTCAGTTAACAGGGAAATGAAGCCTTAGAAGATAGAATACATCTAACAAAAAAGGGGAACACAGTAGACACTGTAGCTGGCTATTAGTAAAGGACCACAGTTTCTCCCTATGGATCAATACTCCCTACAAAATAAACTGTACCTTAATTATCACTTATTTAAAATTACACTTACAGAGCTATTTAGTACCTGACTCAGAAAAACAATCACATAAGGAAGCATTTATTTGAGGTTTAACATGAAATCATACAAATAAAATTTGTATAAACACAAATCCACATCGAGTCATAACACAGATAGCAAAAGACAAAGTAAAAAAGAAAACTAATTGGCGGCTATATACAGTTGGACACAGTTGTGTCTTGTACACTAGAAAGTCTTTTACAAAATAATCATCTTAGGTCAACAGAAGACCAAGCTTCAATGTTGTCCTTGCAAGACGGGTTGCTTTAGCAATCTCTTCCTGTTTTCTCCAACGTCCCTTTTTAATATGGCTGGTAATTATTTTGGTGATTGCCACCCCCTCGAGATGGCTTGCTGTAAGTGCTCTGTTGGCCACTGTAGTCTGCATATCCCCGTCCATATCCATAGTTCCCATAGTTATACCCAGTATAACCAGAGCTGCCATAGCCACTATAGTTTTGATCACCACCATAAGCACTATTGTAACTTCCATATCCTTGATCATAATAGTTATTAAATCCTTGGTTCCAGTTTTGGCCCTGACCTTGGCCATGACCCCTAGTACCTCCTCGTCCACCAGCTGCAGCACCTCTTCCTCCTTTTTGTTGTTGCTGTTGCTGCCTATATACCTCTTTGGGTTGTGCAACTTTGATTTCACACTTCCCAGAACCAATTTGATGATATCTGCCTTCTACCAATTTCTTTACTGGCTCTCCGTCTGTATATGTAATAAAACAAAATCCTCTTCTTTCATTTGTTTTTGTATCCATGGGAAGTTCAATATTTTCAATCTCTCCAAAGGCTCCAAAATATTCTTTAATTTGTTCTTCCGAAGTATCTGGGCTCAATCCACCCACAAAAACCTTTTTGGGGGTTTCCTTCCCTTTTAAAACTTTGGCCCTTTTAGGGTCTATCAATATGCCATCCAGCTTGTGTTCTTTCAGTTTCAAAACCTTATCAACACGAGCAGCATCTTTGAAACGCACAAATCCAAATCCTCTTGATCTTCCAGTGACTGGATCTGTTTTAATTGTGCAGTCTACAACTTCCCCAAATCAAGACAAATATTCAGTCAGATCTTTCTTGCTTGTATCCCAGCTCAAGCCTCCAATAAACATTTTACCGTCATCCTGCTGATTCTTGCTCGCGTTGATCTTGGACCCCTCTGCAAATTCCTCTCTGTTGCTGTACTCGTTCACGTCTTCCATAGCGGCTGAGTCGTCGGCCAGGGGTACTGGCATGCAGTCTGAGTCGCGGCAGCGGCGGCGGCCTACATACTTTTTCTTATTTGTCTGTTTTCCCTGCTAGAATGTAAATTCTATGAGGGCAGGGCTTTTGTTTTTTCACTGCTGTATCCCCAGGTGCTACTATGCTTGGCATGTAGTAGTCACTTGATATCTGATATCTATCAAATAAATCACTGGCTACCTTGAACTCACTATTTTAGATTCCAGTCAGCAGTATATCTAGGGAAGCTACAACATTAATTTTTCTTTATGGTCAAAGAATTGAGGATGAAGAAGCTTGGAGAAAAGACCAGTCTCTTGAGTATTTTCCTGTGTCTACTGACTTCCTATGTAAAATTTAAATTATCTTGTTATTCGTTATCCATAAATTCCAGGAGTAGTGATCTTATAAAGGTCTGAAAAAATATATTTGTTGAATAAATTCCAGAATAAATGGCAGAGGAAAAATCCACATTATTGATGGTGTAGGTGGGTGGACTAAAAGGTACAATTCCAGAATTATTTCCCCCTTATTAATGAACAATAATTAGAATGTAATAATACAATGGTAGCACACAGTGGTGGAGATTCTGTGGTACATGTAATAAAGTCTTAATGGATATTTGGGGTTTAGAATTTGTAAATACTCTAGAAAAGCTATGGTTGCTAAATTGTATTTTGTACTTGTTGGATATTTAGACTTTGTTTTAGAGTTTGGTGTTTCTAGCATAGTTTATATTTATTGTTTACTAAGTGTCAGACACTATTCTAACTGTGTTTTATCGATTATCTCTCATAACCCTATGAGGCATAAGTACTAATATTAGCCCCATGTTACATATGGGTATGATTGCAGCTCAGAGAGATTAAGTACCTCCCCTGAAGTCTAACAACTCCTAGTTAGCTGTAAATCCAGCTTTCTGGTGCCTGTGGGAGCAGCTGTGCTCAGGGTCTTCCTACTCTGCCATCTTGCTCCCCCCGCCCACGCCCAAATCCAGCTCTCTTAACCACAATGTCATCTGCTGAAGCTTGTGGTAAAATACACACAACTCAGAGTCTGAGTTACCACTTTAAATGCTAATCTTGGCTGGAAGTTTGGGCTTGGGAAGTGGTATGGCTTGAGTTGGGATCCATTATTTACTAGCCAACTAGATTTGGGCAGTTCACTTCTCTAAATCTCAGTTTCCTCAATTGTAAAGTGCAAAAAAGCAAATAATACCTCTACCTCTTAGAGCTGTGTGGATTAAATGAACTAAAGTAATACCTGTTACTAAAGTGAGATAATTTTGCTATTGTTTCCCCCCAACCCACCCAAGGTGAGTACCATGTATTGAACTTGTTGCTAAGCATTCTTCAGAGGTCCAAGGTTTTTCAGAGAAGTGTTGCTCCAACTGAAAAGAAGAAGAGTTAAAAACGAGATGAATTGTGGTTCTGGGGACCACACTTTGAGAAATAATGGCATGGCACAGTAAACGGGTGAGAGAATTTGTGAGTGCATTTGTGCCTGCGTTTTCACCTGCACCTCTTTCAAGCATGCAGACCACTTGTACATGTTTACGTAAACACTGTAGTGTGTCATTGGTCCTCAGAAGACTCAAGTTAATGGGTTTTTATGTAGTTGCAGTGTCCAACTATATCGTCAAACCTGCCACTGTGTGATCCTGGGCAAGTGACCTCAGTTATGCCTCAGAATTTGCAAAACCCTGGGCAAGTGACCTCAGTTATGCCTCAGTTAAAAGAGGTACATATTAAGCCTCTTTTAAAGTGTTAAAGTTAAAAAAAAAAAAAAGTATCCTTTAGATTGCCTCTGGTCCGCCTCAGAGGTGCCAAGTGAGGTGAGCAGGCCATTTACACCTCGGGTGTCAATCCTACTTCACCGAGAATAGGGAGGGAGTTGCTAGTTTAAATTCTTTAGCCCCTGATAGTCTCCAAGGTGTGAGAGGAGTCGGAGAGAGGACTTAAAGCCTTCAAGAAATTAGGGGGGAAAAGGTATATAGAGAAAATTTTTCTTTGTGAGTCCAGTTTAGTCTTTTTGCTACCGAAGTCTTAGCTTCGGTTTCTAGCGTCTGGGGCTGGGCACTCAAGAGGGCCATTTTTCACGGACGGTACAGCCAGCTGGCCTGTATGTCCGAGTCCTCACCGGCTTCTCTGACCACTCAGGGGCGGCTCCTGCGGACCCGCGGCGCATCCCCGATGTAATCCTTCTGAGCCTAGGACCCAGCGGCTGCCGGGCAGCCCTGGCCCCGCCTCTCGGCGCATCAGCGCCCGCGGATTGGCAGCGCGGCTCCGCCTCCGCCATGGCTGCCGCCCGCCGCCGGGGCTACTAAGTAGCTGCAGGGGTACTGTTCTCCGCTGCGGCTCCCCGGCCGCCCTGTCCGCGGGCGGGTGGCGCATGGGTCTCCTCCGAGGCGCGCCCCCATGCGCTCGGGCCATGGCACGTCTGGGCGCTGTGCGCTCCCACTACTGCGCGCTGCTGCTGGCCGCGGCGCTTGCCGTCTGTGCCTTCTACTACCTCGGCTCCGGCCGGGAGACCTTCTCCAGCGCCACCAAGAGGCTGAAGGAGGCCCGCGCCGGAGCCCCCGCCGCGCCCTCGCCGCCTGTGCCGGAGCTGCCGCAGGGCTCCGTGGCGCCGGCCCCGGGCGCTAAGGCCAAGAGCCTGGAGGGCGGCGGGGCCGGGCCGGTGGACTACCACCTGCTGATGATGTTCACCAAGGCGGAACACAATGCCGCGCTGCAGGCCAAGGCCCGCGTCGCGCTCCGCTCCCTGTTGCGCCTCGCTAAGTTCGAGGCGCACGAGGTGCTTAACATGCACTTCGTGAGCGAGGAGGCCAGCCGCGAGGTGGCCAAGGCCCTGCTGCGGGAGCTGCTACCGCCCGCCGCCGGCTTCAAGTGCAAGGTGAGAGGGGCCTCAGCCGGAGGTTCCGGGCGGGTGGCTCAGTCAGCGCGCGCGCCCGGCCAGGCTCCAGGGGTCAGGAGGGAGGTGTCTTCGTTGCGCTGCCCACTGCCAACGCCAGTAGGAGCGTAACCTCTCAACCCGATCCCACTGGCTGAAGTGTGCATTCACAGCACGCTGGAGGCAGCGTCCGGGGGCGTGTCTGGGAGCCTCGGTGTTAGCAGACTACCCTGACGCGTCTACCCCTTTAACTGCGGCCTCCTTGAGAATTGGCACTTCCCCTCTTTGCTAGCGTTACAGGATTCAGCAGTCAGTGCCTGCAGAGCCTGCCCCTCTTTTTACTTTTCTCAGTCTTTGACTTTTTTTTAAAATAAATTTATTTTATTTTATT
This sequence comes from Balaenoptera ricei, assembly GCF_028023285.1. Lineage (NCBI taxonomy): Eukaryota > Metazoa > Chordata > Mammalia > Artiodactyla > Balaenopteridae > Balaenoptera > Balaenoptera ricei. The sequence goes on along the minus strand of NC_082642.1, from coordinate 88,099,515 downwards.
TATTTTATTTTTGGCTGCGATGGGTCTTCGTTGCTGCGCGCGGGCTTTTCTCTGGTTGCAGCGAGCGGGGGCTACTCTTCCTTGTGGTGCGCAGGCTTCTCATTGTGGTGGCTTCTCTTGTTGGGAACAGGGGCTTCAGGCGCGCGGGCTTCAGTAGTGGCTCACGGGCTTAGTTGCTCCGTGGCATGTGGGATCTTCCCGGACCAGGGCTCGAACCCGTGGCTCCTGCATTGGCAGGCGGATTCTTAAGCACTGCGCCACCAGGGAAGCCCCTCAGTCTTTGACTTTTGAGGATGGAGCAGGTCATTTGAACGTACCAGTATGCTTCTGGTGCAGAGTCTGCTGGACAGGGTCTTCGGCCGCTTGAATTGTTCAAGTTACAGTGACATTTCAAATAGCTCATTTCTCGAAGGTATTTCAGTCGGAACTAGTCAAGCCCAAACCCAGTCAGTGTGAACCATCTCATCTCCTCTGTGTGCCCCCTTCTCCCCTACCCTCAAGGGTCCTGAACCCATTTAGAGAAGCACCGGTTCCTCCCAGGAGGTACGGATAAGATCTGGGGAGAGCAGAGCTAGTCACCTTGTCCCAGGCTGGACCCATCTGCATCCCCATCATCTCGCTTCACCTCCTGGCTCTGCTTGTCAGAGATTGGATTCCTAACTTAGAGTTAATGGTCTCAGTTAAATTGCTTGCCTCGTTTTGACCTAATAGTTGCACAGAGGGGATCCAAGGTCAGATTTTGGGATAGAAATAGTAGGTGATCTTAAAGGATGGAGCCTGATGGTGGGGGGATGGGCGGTGAGGCAAGAGTAGTGTTCCATGTGCTTGTGCCCAGTGAGTGACTAAGGGGAGCTGATGCCAGGATCCTGCAGGGTTCAGGGGTCTGTTGTTTGTTGTCTGCAGAATCAAGTTCTAATTTCTTGGTAGGGCTGTCTGTGTTGTGGCCCTGGCTCTCCTCTTCGGCCGACCTTCTTGTCCTTCCCCTACGTGCACCTTAGGTCTTAACTGTACTGAATGTGCCTTTACATAAGCTATACTTTCCACCCAGAATGTCCTTCCTTCCTTCCTGGGCCCTTGGCCACTCTTTACTTAGTTTTCACCTTCCCCCAGGAATGTCCATAGACTTGGGGACAATCTGTGCCCAGCCCTCCACAGCTCTCCTTTCCAGCTTCCCCCCCATAGCATCAAAAGTCTGTCCTCTGCCCAGAACAAATGAGCCCATCAGGAACACCCACCATAGTCAGGGAGACGTACCTGGGTCTGGATTCCATGTACAGGGGGCCAAGAATCCAGGTACTGGAGCTTGTGGCTGGCCAGGCCCTTGGCACCCACTGTCTGACCTGGGGTTTTTCAGCCTGGGGCCCATCGCATTTGCCCTAATTGCAGTCTCTGGAGGTAGGGCCTGGCAACCTGTTCCAGGTGGTCCTTGGGACTTTAATGTTTGAGAAATTCTGGGCTAGTCCAAGGAAGAAAACCAAGGGCCCTTGATCATAGGGCCAGTCTGGGCAAAGCTGGGATTTGACCAGCTCTCCAGACACCGCCTTGAAGACCAACATGTCATCTCTCCACTTTCTGAGTCAGAGGTCACAACTCAGGCCTATCTCCTCCATTGCTAGGGCTCTACTGTCCCCTTCTCGAGCTCCAGCCACAGTATCTTGTTGCAAACTCAGTGCTTTCCAGCCTACATGCCTCTGCTTCTTTCATTCCACTGTCAGGATACCCTTTCTGTGTGCGTCGCCGAGTCTTGCCCATCTTTGGATACCATCCCCTCCTCGGAGCCGTCCAAGGAACCCCCATTCAAAAGACACGTCTTCCTCTTCCTCGTGTACCTCCCTGGTGCTGTAGACTGTACGACGTCTTATCTCCCATCCCTACGCCTGGCACATAATGGGCACCAGAAATACTTGTCCAGGGCAGGTCCAGTCTCAGGGCCAGCTTCCCTTCTTGGAGTCTGTGTTTCATGCTTTGACTCCTTCCCTCTGCTGGGCCCAGTTCTGACAGCCATAGCCATCACCCAAGGCCTGAGGCAGCTGCAGATGACCTGAGGGAATTGACTCCACCCCTACTGAGGCTTGAGGAATGAGGGTCTGGGGGCTTTCAGCCAGATGGCTGTGTTCAGATAAGGGTTTATCAGTTCTAGCTAAAATTGCTCCTATTCCTTTTGAACGATTTTTTGTGAATCTGTTTTCTGTTTGTGCCAAAAGGTGCTCTTTTTGTTTTATTTTTTTCTTTAAATATGTAGTCCTGAAAGGTTTGCCTCATTTTAGTTGTCATTTAATTCTTCCTCAGGTTTGGAATGTGTCTTCTGGTACCACTTCACACATGCCTTTCCCTCTACCTGGAGTACCTCCCACCCCACCCCCCCCTTCCTTAACTGGTACTCTGCTTTCAGGTCTCAGCATAAATGTTATTTCCTTGGTAAACCTTTCCTGAGCCCCCATTGTACATTCTCATCACACCAAGGACTTTTCCATAGTAGCATTTCTCACAGTTGTCATTATGTAATTATTGAATGAGTTATTTGTCTACCTTGCTAGACTGTAAGCACCTTAAGGGCTTGGACCCTGACCTCTCTTAAGTGTATCCCTAGCAGCGAGCATCATGTCTTACATATGGGAGTGCATCTTATATGGGAATTATTTTTTCAGTATCAATTAGGAAGAATGACACTAGAAATTCTCACCCCAGTTGCATCAGAGCTGGAAGGGATCTTCAAGAGCATATAGCAGCCCAGGCGAGGAAACTTGCCTAAGGCCACTTGGGGAGTTACTGACAAGGCTGGGGCTAGACTCAAGTCCTAGGCCAATGTTTTTCTCTTTGTACCATGTTCCCCCTTTAAGGAGCACTTCTCTCTTGTAAGATAAGGTAAAAGAACAGTCCACTCCCAGGGAGAGTTGCCCTAAAGTGTGTAAGAACACCTTGGGAAGAGGAAGGCAGCTCCTGGCCCACCCGGCTGTCTGGAGACAGCCTGAAAGCTCTTCCTCCCTCCGGGTGGGATCTGGGACTCCGCCAGGGGTGCAGGATGCAGGACAGGGCTGCAGTGAGCCGGCCTAGGACGCGTGCTCACGCTCAGAGGTCTCTTCTCAGGCCATTTTCAAGTGACACAGAAATGGTTGAGCCGAAATGGTTGCAGAAATTGATCATAGAGTATTACTAGTGACTTTAGATTACATTTTGGTTAACTAAATCCTAGCTAAAAAGCTATTCACTTAACCAGAAAAATCTTGTTTCGAATCATTATTGAAAGTCTTTCAAAATCCACTGGTTTGTTATCTCCTAACACTATGGAAATATACTATTTGTTCACTTATTTAATAAACATCCAAACCTGTTATGTTCGAGGTACCAGGATAGGAGCTGCTTCTAGCTCATTTAATAAGTCTGTGGACTAACTGTATCAGAATCTCCTGGGGACAGTTATTCAAAATACAGACTCGTGGACCCTGCCCCAGCCTGTGGGTCAGAATCTCCTGATGGGGCCTGGAAATCTGAATCTGTACGAGGCTGTGGCAGCAGGCATGGAAGTCCCTGCTGTAAAAGGGATGCAGAAGGGCCTGGTGCTTTCCTGCCCACCTTCAGACCCAGCTCAGGCATCCTTGCCTCTGTGCGGCCTGCCCTGTGAGCACAATGCCTGACACAGAGTAGACCTTCAGGGAGCATTTGCCTTTCATTCAGGCTATCCTGGCTGTGCTGGCTTGGGGAAGGCTCATTCATCTTGTTAAAATGGGGCTTTTATCACACCACTCAGAACCCCCTGGCTCCCGGCTCGCTGTCTTCCAGGTCATTCCAACATTCCAGGCCCACAGCTGCTGGCCTCAGCTTCCTTGTCCAGCCTTTCCCCACTAAGCTGCAGGAGACGCTGTCCCTTCTCCTGGAGCTTTGCTCGCTTTGCTTCCGAGCCATCTATTGTCTCATTCTGTCTGTCCAGTGGGATCTCACCCTTCTAAAACTTAGGTCCAGGCTTGTGTTCCATAAGGCTTCCTTTTGCATTAAGTTTGATAGAATATGCCATGGGAATCCCACATAGTGGTAGCTTAAGCAAGATGGAGCTTTATTTCTCATCTAAATGGAGTCCAGAGGTAGGAGGCGTTCCTGGGCTGGCACAGGAGCTTCGTGACGTCATCAGGGTCCTAGGCCCCTCCAGCTCTGTTTTACCATCCCCACAGAGTGGCCCTTGTCCTCATGGGCCAGAATGGCTGCTAGAGCTTTAGTCATCACATCTGTGTTGCAGCCGCAGGATGGAGGAAGAACCAAAGCAGAGTTCCAGTTAAAAATAGTTAATAAGGAGAGGAGGGGAAGCTTTGGGCTAGGCAACCAGTCATCTCCCTCAGGAGCCTCCCGTGCATGTGGAAGCCCTATGAATGACTAAGCACCTGTTGTGTGTTGGACCCTGAATGCACAAATGCAGGAGACACAGAGGGGGGACAGGCACAGCCCCCTGCCACCCAGGTACCCGTGTCGCTTAGCGTCACCTCCACGTACAGCCTGTCCTGTTGCTAAACCTGCTGGGTTGGGCACAACATGGTCCTGAGGGAGGGAGACAGCACTGAGTTTAAACCCCAGTGGCCAGTTACTAGCTGGTGACTGTGGACAACCCCCCGCGCCTCTCAGGGCCTCCCGGGCCTCCTGTAAAATGAGGATTAAACACCCATCCCCCACGGGGCGGTAAGGATTAAACGCAGCCTTGCTGTATTGTGCAGGGAGTCCAGTGCTGCTGCGTCCGTTGTTGTGTGTCCAGCCTCACAGCATGGTTCTACTCTGCCGACCTCTGGGGACTCAGCGCTGACGGGACCCTGTAGCCATCTCCTCTCTCCTTTTCGGGGTGGCCAGCCCCTTGCAGAGGCCTGGGGGAGCGTACCCAGCCCTGTGGGACACCCTCAGGGGCACAGCAGGATTGCTTCCTGTGCTGTTTCTCTTGTGCCGTCACTGTGTTATCACTCAGATGGTAACGACTCCGAAACGCCTTCCCCGAACCCCTTTTCTAAAGCAGCAGCCACCCTAGCCCTCGTTATCTTTCCCATCACCTTGTTTGTAGCACGTACTCATGTGCTCATTCATTCAGCAGATGTTCCTGGGCGCTTCCCTGGCACCAGGCCCTGTTTTAGGTGCCTGTGCCAGTGGGAAGAGAACCAGTCCCTGCCCTCATGGAGCTTCCATTCTGGGGCTCTGGGGGTGTGTGGGAGATCGACTTTAAACAAACGAACCTGTCCACGTAGAGTGAGTCAGATCGTGATCCATTGTATAGAGAAAGGTAAAGGTGGATAAGGACACAGGGAGCGTTCCTGTGTTGGGGTGTGGAGTTGTGGGCTGTTTTGTACAGCTGGTCAGGGAAGGCCCCATGGATTCGGTGACATCTGAGCAGGGGCTGAAGGAAGTGAGAGCGAGAGCTCTTTGGACATCAGGAAGCAAGTTTGGAAAGTCACTACCCTGTTTCCTAGTTTGCATTCTGCCGCTCCCTACTGGAGTATCATCTCCGCGGGGGGCAGAGCATTACTTACCTTCTTCATCTGCTGAAGTGGACAGGCACCCCGTAAATGTCACCCCTGTTTCTGGCCTGAGTTGGGCGTGACAGACAGACACAGGGCCAGGCGCCTCCCAACCCGGGGTACAGACCAGACAGACTTCTGAAAGGACAGGCAGCTCTGGACGGCCGCTGGCCGCCTTGCAGGGAGGGCAGTCTCTCGGAGGCTAATTCCAGAGGAGAGGAGAGGATGCTGGGGCAGCCTGCCTCCCAAACTCGCCCATCACAGCAGTTCCTCTTCCTTCCCTAAGGGAGGTGGTAGTGTGCACAGGTCGGGAAGGAGGGCTGAGGAGGGGGCAGGAGGCGGGGAGTGCTGGTCAAGTTAGGGGGGGGTCCTCCATATGGATGGCGCGAAACAATGGAAACAGAGGTGTTCCCTCTTCTTCCATCACCGTTATATTTTTAGCACAGTTCCTGGCACTTTCTAGGCTCTCAGTAATATTTTATAGTCAACTGATTGATAGCTATATTAATTCAACCCAAGAAATCATAGAAGAGTCCTCGGGGATCTGCCCCTCGTACATCAGATTTCAGCCTCCTCAGAGCACGAGGCTGGGTTGCTTTGTCTCCAGATAACACGTAGGAACAAGAAGGAGGCCTTGTGCTTTCCACACTTAAAAGAGACTGTTGGATTTCAGGAGCGTGTGCTGAGGACTGGGCTAACAAGAAAAGTGTTAAAGCTCTTTGCACACCTCTTCTGAATTTGCAGAGTTTCTTTTACTGCAAGAGCAAAACTGTGAGTGGCTTTGAAAAGCCTCAGCTCATAGTTGGGGCTTGAAAGAAGCCTGAGGGTAAAGACCTCGATGCTGGCTGTCTCAATTAAGCTAATGACAAACAGGTGACATTGTTGTGCAGCTTCTCCGGCATGTCACAGCAGCAGGAACCTTGACCAGAAGGAACCTTTTGACTAAGTTATGACCGTCTGGGAAAGAGGTGATCAAAGAAATGTATCCTGAAGTGAGAGGCTCTTTGAAAAGATTAACTGACATTTTATACTATAGAATTTGGAGAATTTACCAAATGCAATGGAACTCTTTTAAATTATAATATGTTCATGATACAACTGTAGTAGTTCATGTACCAGTGCATGTTTCTCATGGAAAGCTTTAGTCATGGATCTGTAGGGAAGAAATTTGTATAGCATTATTGTATCATGTACACTATACTCTGGATAATTTCACAGGTATTTGTTGAAATTGTAAGGCAAAGCCCATAACATAAGACCAGCGATCATCATGTAGACGAAATACACTGACACCTGGGTGATTTTGCTGTGGGGCTTCAGTGCATGTATGAAGTGTTCCAGCTTTGGGTAACAGTCATTGTTTATGATTACTTGACTGTTCTCTGTTCCAATAGGTCATTTTTTGAAAGACAGATGATTACATTTTCTTGCGGTTAAAAAAACCTGAGATGTAATTCACATCCCATGAAATTCACCCTTTTAAAATATACAGTTCAACAAAACTGGAAAAATTTGAGATCTCCCTTACTATAACATTGTCACAGATCATTGAAATGCAGTTCTTTCATGATGTCATTAGAATCAGAAATATATCTTATTATTGGCTTTGTAGACAGATTGCTTAATATCAAAAAATATACAATTCAGTGGTTTTTAATATATTCACAAGGTTGTTCAATTATGATCCTTATTCCAGAACATTTCATCACCCCAAAAAGAAACTCCATACGCATCAGCAGTCATTCCCATTCCCCCTTTTCTCTCAGCCCTGGCAACCACTAACCTGCTTTCTGTAAATTTGCCTATTCTGAACATTCATATAAACGGACCTTTTGTGTCTGGCTTCTTTCACTTAGTGTAATGTTTTTAAGGTTCATGTTGCAGCATGTGTCAGTACTTCATGCCTTTATATGGTTGAATAATATTCCATTGTATGGCTATACCACATTTTGTTTATTCATTCATTAGTTGATGGACATTTGAGTTTCCACTTTTTGGCTATTGTGAATAATTTGCTGTGAACATTCATTTACAACTTTTTGTGAGGATATGTGTTTTCAGATCTCTTGGGTATATATATACCTGGGCATGGAATAGCTCGGTCATATAGTAAGTGTGAGGAACTGCCAGCCTTCTCCAGAGTAGCTGTATTATTATTTTACATTCTCATCAGCAATGTGTGAGGGTTCCGATTTCTCCACAACTTTGCCAGCACTTGTCTGTCTTGATTCTAGCCATCCTAGTGGGTGTGAGGTAGCATCTCGTTGTGTTTTTTTAAATATAAATTTATTTATTTTATTTTATTTTTGTCTGGGTAGGGTCTTTGTTGCTGCACCTGCACTTTCTCTAGTTGCGGTGTGTGGGCTTCTCATTGCGGTGGCTTCTCTTTTTGTGGAGCACGGGCTCCAGGCACACGAGCTTCAGTAGTTGTGGCATGTGGGCTCAGTAGTTGTGGCATGCGGGCTCTAGAGCGCAGGCTCAGTAGTTGTGGTGCATGTGCTTAGTTGCTCCGCGGCATGTGGGATCTTCCCGGACCAGGGATTGACCCATGTCCCCTGCATTTGCAGGCGGATTCTTAACCACTGCACCACCAGGGAAGTCCTCATTGTGGTTTTGATTTGCATTTCCCTAATGACTAAAGGTGAGATGATTAAGTACAGATAAGGACAGCCAACTAAATGTATTTGGTATATTTCTTACATATTTACGAAAATACATTTTACAAGAAAAACCAGGTATCTTGACTCCCCTCCCCATCCTGAAAGATGTTGTAACATCTCTGGAAACACTTGTTTCTGAAGAACACGGTTTGGAGATTTTTGATGTGTAGAGTAATGTTATGCCTGAAATCAATGAGGAGCTGTTATTAGTATGAAGACTGGATTAGGAGAATAGTAACAATATTTGTTCAGCACTTAGAGCTTATGAAAGTGCTTGCAGAAACGTCTCACTTGAGCATCACTGCGACCCATGAAGGAGCCTTCAAGACTGAGAGATCCGGTGACATACTTGAGCTCCCACACTAAGCCCTGGGGCTGGACTGCATCACATGCTTTGGGGAGTAGGAGGGCAGGACAAGGCAGGGAGCCCTTGAGGTGTGCAATCTGTATCATCCTCCTGCCCGGATGCCCCCGATAAACATTCACTCTGAATAAAGACTGTGCTTGCTGCCAGAGCCTTGCAGAATCACCAGGTATTGGAGCGGGAAGGAAACTCTGAACCTCTGGGTGCAGCGTCCTCCCGGTGAGCTGATAGATCCTGGGAGGCGAGGCAGTGATTTATGCAGTGCGCACAGCGCTGGGGTTAGACGCAGCCCAAGCTCTTCCCTCTTCTGTTTGTCAGTGTTTTCAGCAGCCTCTGGCCCTTTAGGGAGGGTGGGTGAGGGCCAGCTCACCCTAAACCCCACAGCAGAGTGGACAGGATTCAGGGTCGCTTACCCCATCCCAGCGGAGCCTCTTCCTGTGTCTCCAAGGATCCCTCTGGCTTGGGGAGGGGAGGGGAGACACCGCCCTGACCTCTAGCGGGCCAAACCTCTGCTGTTCCCTCGGGGCCAGCTTTCCAGCTGTCCAGTGCCTGAGACGACCAGGGAGTTAGTATCGGGGGAGCTGTATTCCTCCGAGGGAAACCACGTTGTTTGTCCTCTGCTTGGGGCTGCGCGCTGGAGGGAGCTCCAGGGCTAGAATCCGCGCAGGGTCCTCCCAGGCCGATGGAGGAGGAGCTGCAGTAGTGCAGCCCACACTGGGCCTCCCCTCCTTGGTGGTCACCGCATCCTCGCTGACACCCAGTAGGGGGAGAGCTTGCCCTGCTGCTCCCAGGCGGGGTCACGTCCCCTGCGCATCGAGTCGTGTGCGGCGCTCCGCGCGGCCAGTGGAGGGCGCCGCTGCACCGCGTTTGCTCGGCTGGAGCCCGCTCTGCCTCTCCCTCCACGGAAGCCTGGGGCGCAAGCAGAGCTGTTTTTGTTCCTTCTCCACGAGCGTTCCCCTTTCTCACTGACCACCCCCTCGCCCCGGTTTTAGAAAGGAAGACTGAAATGAAAGGGAATCTGCCTGGCGATTATGGGCGGTCATTTCCTTCCTGCACCGGGGGCGGGGGGGGGGGGCGGTGGATGGGGGTGTGTGTGTGTGTAAACCTGTTTTGATGAGGCCCTTAGAAAAAGGTGGATGGAAAACAAGCTGGGATGGTTGGATCCTGGATGGAGAAGGCCTCAGTGCTTCTCTGCAGCACAGCCGGAGAGAAGAGCGTGGATGGGGTGCGGGGTGGGTCTCTGCGCATCCCGATCCTCCTCGCCCCTCCTTGGTCCCTGCCCTGTGACCCCAGCTGGGCGCTGCCCACGGGCCTCGCAGCTCCCCAGGGCACATCCTTTCCTCTGGGGTCCCCATCACACCTAGCACGAGCCCTCCGGTAAAGGGAGGCACGCTTCTGCTTAGCAAGGGGAACTGTGCCTCTTGGAGCAGCTTGAAGGTGGAGCCCCTCCCCTACGGTGAGTTCGCCAGAGTCGCAGGGTTTGCGTTCTGTCAGCGGCCCCGTGTATCCTGGCTCTTGGTGGGGACTTGGGCGAGAGGACAGCATGGTGGGGAGGGTGCTGTGACCTGGGTGCTGGGCCTGGAAGGCCCCTTGTGGCCTAGCTGCCTGGAGCCTCCGCGTCCTCAGCAGTCAGATGGGCTCGGATCCCCACCTCCAGCCATGTCCCCATGGTGAGTGGCAGCTTCCCCAGTCTGTCTCTGGCTGAGTGAGACCACCAGTGGAGAGGAGGAGCCCAGCTGTGACTGGAGGGGCCCAAGGGAAGCCTCCCGTCCCTGCGGCAGCAGGCAGGCTCTCAGGGTACCTGGCAGGGCAGGAGAACTCCCTGCTTCCCCTCCTCACACCCTTCCTGGTCCAGGCCTCTTGCCTTTGGCCTTGGGGCCGCTCACACTGGCCTGTGGGTTGCTCAGGGCAGTCAGGATGGCTGGTCAGGATGGTCAGGCCTGGCCCCAAGAGGCAGCTCTGTGTGCCCCCATTCCTGTTTCAGGTGCCTGTTCTGAGCAGCTGAGCCAGGCCCTGTCGGCTGGCACAAAGCCTGCTGTTAGCGTAATGTCTTTTAAATTAAAGCCATTTGTTTTCTTTATTGGGGTAATTACTGTTAGCAGCCGTGATTAAGTGATCCTCCTGCTGGTGGGACAGCGTGTCCGAGAGGCCGGCCTCTGTTGCCCTGCACTGGTCCCTGGTGGGCGCACACTGTTCTCCCTCGGCCTCCTCTTCTCTCCTCGATGGGGCTCACCACCCTTCCCGCACCAGAGGAGTCCTGTTCCTGCCACGGAGAGGCCCCAGGGCAGGGGCGCGTGGCTTGGAGCCTGAGACCTGGGCCCAGATGCAGTCTATGGCACTTGGGAACTGGGGGACCCTGGATGTAAGCCCTCTGAGCCTTTGACCCTTCACACAGGACCTTACCAGAGTGGCTGTGAGGCAAAAATGAGGCACCACCGGGGCCCTGGAACGTGGCAGGTGGCTAATTAGTGGTGACTGCTACTAATGGTACCTGAGTAGGTGTTGCGGGGAGGACCCTTTTCTCATCATTTTGGGAGGCACAACATCTTTGATTCAACTGGAGAGCAGTGGATTGAGCGCGAAAATCACCGTTATGCCCAGGTTTATTTCAGGGTGTCTTAGTCTGTTCAGGTTGTTATGACAAAATACCACAGACTGGGTGGCTTATAAACAGTAGAAATTTATTTCTCACAAGTGCTGGAGGCTGGAAGCCCAAGATTGGGTGCCAGCATGGTTGGGCTCTGCCAAAGGCCCTCTTCCTGTTTGCAGACTGCCAGCTTCTCACTGTGTCCTCGTGTGGTGGACGGGGCTAGGATGCTCTCTGGAGCCTCATTTATAAGAGCATGAATCCCACTCATGAGGGTTCCACCCTCATGACCTAAGCACCTCCCAAAGCCCTTACCTCCTCCTACCATCCCACTGGGGGTTCGTATGTCAACATATGAATTTTGGGGGGGGACACAAACAATCAGACCATAGCACAGGGTGTTCTCATGTTCTTTCAAGTCTTCCTCAGTTCCCCAAACTTCAGTGTTCTCTCCTTCTCTGACCCTCCCTCCGTCCCCCGTTTCCCTTAACAGTGCACTGTTTACCTCTCTCTGAAAGCACCCCAGACTGTGGCCTCATTTGGTGCTCAGATGTGTCCATGCTTTCTCTTTTCTGCTAGAAGGAAGAGGGCCTGATCACCAGCTCTCCCTTGCCCACCGTGCCTAGCATGCGCCTGACTCTGGGCACAGGCTCAGCAAATGCTAGCTTGCTTTGGCCTGTGGTCTGGAGCAGGTGCCACTGTTTCTTATCAGGATGGGGAAGCTGGACTGTGCTTTGCTGCATCTTTTTTGTGAATGTTCCTTTCTAGAAGTTCCAATTCTAGAAGTTTCTAGAAGGTTCTAGTTCAAACTTGTTTATAGTAAAGTGAGAATTTTTCCTGTTTTGCTTACCTCTTCTTAATGGTGTTTGTTTTCTCGGTCTGATTGCACACAGCAGTTGTTCATAATCTTTTTGGGAATTCAGCGAAGTATAACCTGTGATTTTAAAAAGCCAGGCTACAGGGGAGACTCACATCCCCCAGAGCTTGCTCATTTCCCTTTCCCATGCATCCCTCTGAGTGGGGTCTTGGGCCTCACCCTCTGTGGCTCATACCCCACCAACTGCTGTGAGGGGGCCTGGTTCTTACCAGATCAGCATGGCAGTCCAAGACATGGGCTCCGTGAGACCTGCCCAGACGGTCGGGCTCCTTGAGTCCTGGTCACTGTAGGATTCTGGAGGGGCTTCACCAGCTCTGGCAGGTGGACAGGTGGATTAGTTGATATTGTTTGATAACCTGTACAGGATCAGGCAGAGTGCAAGCTTTGCTCCGGGCGCCCCTGGCCGCCACTGTCTGGGGGGCAGGAAGACACCAGGCGGGGGATTCCAGGTGGCCTGGGGCTGGCTTTGTGAGCGTGGAGGAGGGGCTGTAGGAGTCAGGGAGCTTTGGGGATGTGCATCCATTGTAAGTTGGGGTGGGACTCTACCAATCTTGCAGAGGAGGGAACGGAGGCAGCTGGGGCAACAGACCGGCTTTGTCTCCTGTACCTGGCAGGAGAGTCATGACCAGAAGATGGGGGAGGAGAGCGCGGGATGGAGGGGCCATCTGGCTGGTGGGCCGTCAGGGCTCCAGAACAGGCGGAGGGAGCTGCAGCGCCTGTGAGGCTGGCTATCTCGGGGGGTGGCTGGCTGTCGTGTGTCTCTGCTTACCGAGCTGCCCGTAACTGTGGAAGCCTCTCCATGCCTCTGGGACTTTGCTCAGGTGCTTCCTCTCCTGAACACCCAGCCCTCCTTTATCTGGTTCATTCTTTTCGCCCTTCAAGATTACGCTCTGGTGGGTGCCAGTTACGTGAAGAGGCCTTCCTTGACCACCTCACCCTGCATTAGCCCTTCTCTTGTGAGTCCCGCTGTGCTGAAGTTGGCCCCTGTGCAAGCTCCTGGGGGCAGGGCTGTCTTGTTTCCTTCTGTGTCTCAGGACATGGTGTACTGCAGGGCCTGGCGTAGAGTCAGACCCAGCACGAGCGTGTGGAGCTGGCGCGGGTGGGCTGCTGAGCACCTGGCCCCATCAGACGTCCTGTGAGCGTGCTCTCACACCTTAGGATGTGCATGGCAACATTGGGAGCCCTTGCCCTCTAGAGAGGCCTCTCGATTTACATGAAGTCTTCCTTGCACCTTTTAACGGAGGTCCTCCAGACAGGAAGTTGTCCAGTCTGAAACCAGCCGGGAAGATCCAGGTGTGTGTTTGGAGACTTCTTCCGGGGTTTCAGAACTATCCCCCCCGTGTATTACTATGCAGAGATACTGATGGGGGTCTGGAGGAGGTAGGAGGGGCTTGGCTTTTCTCTCTCACCTTATGCAAATAGGGAGGACGGGGCTGCAGTGGCCACTGATCTGCCCAAAGCCCCCAGCTGGTGAGCAGTGCCTGGGGCTGCTTTTCAGCCTCTCCCATAAGCAGCCCAGCCCCTGCCCATCGGCTCACTCTCAGAGTCCTGCCAGGTATCGTGATCCTGGACTCTAGGGCTCTCCCTGACCTCGGCTTCCGCTGGCAAGGCTTTCAGTGTCTCTGAGCCTCGGTTTCTCATCTGTAAGATGGGCAGGGACATTCTAGGCCTGAGTGATATTCCATAGCTCTCTTACTGGCATGTTGAAACTGGACTTGGCAAGTTGTAAAACACGTGTCCTTTCCAGACTTTTCCTGAGTGGGAGGGTAGGAGATTGGGGGGTCTTGAAGCCATTGTTCATCTCTTTCTGGGATAGCCTCCCAAGTCCTGCTTGCCAACTCTGCTTTGCCCCTCTGGGAGATATTGGTTCATTTCCCGGCCTCTGCTCCAAGCCAGGCTGCACCTCAGGGTGGGGGGCGGGGTTTGGAAGCGCCCAGACTCTCTCAGGTGTCTCGCAGCATCAGTGCTGTTATCGCACAGTTGCCGCCGTTGAAGTGGTGGGCCCCTTGCTGGATTCCACCTTCATTCTCTTATTTAACCTCAGAGTGATCAGTCCTGTGAGGAGGGAGAGATTCTTCCCTAGGAAGAGGTTTCCCAGGTGAGGATCCTGAGCGCAAAGCAGGTTCAGAGCTTGGGCTCTGAAGTGGTGGAGCCTGGATGGGAGACGATCTGTCGGACTCGTAAGCTCTGTGCCCTGATGCCTGTGATGTCTGTTTGTTTTGGTGGTTCGTCCCAGGCCCTCCAAGCAGGGGGTGCTCTGGGAGAGCTGGGCTTCCCCCAGGAGGGCTCCCGCAGTGCCCAGGGGCCTCACACACGTGTCCTCTTTCCCTTGTCACCGGGTGGTGTGAGAAGAGCAGGGGGGCTGCAGCCTGCTCTGAGTGGCTCTCTCATTTCTTCTCCAAGTTCTGCCCTGAGAACCAGCTGGGAGCCTCTGTCGAGGACGTGGGATCTTAGAGGACCGTGGTGTTTGGAGCCCCACTTCCCTCATGTGGCAGCAGGTACAAGAGGTCAGGGCAGAGGAAACTGGAAAGGCCATGTAGTCCTGTCCCCTCACGTTACCCGTGAGGAAACGGGCCCAGAGACGCCAAATGACTCGCTCAAGGCTACACAGCTAGTCAGCGGACAGGGGCCTGGGACCAGGTCTCCCGCCCACACCGCCTCCCTGCCTGCCGTCCGTTTCGTTTGTTCTGAAGCCAGTTCTGGGCCGTGCTGGTCTCTGTGTGATTGTTTTGTCTTCTGGTTTTGTCCCTAGCCTGACACATTTTTCAGATCTCACCCCCCTGTGACTGCCCTGCGGTCTCCTGTGTTTTGTGTACATTGAATGGCCTTGCTTCCTGCCCCGCTGAGCAGCTGCTCCAGAATCCAGCTGATTGGGCTCCTCAGGTGCAGGCCCCAGAGCCTTCTGAAAGGCTCAGCGCACGCGGGGCTGGAGGGGGGCTGAGCCTGTGTGTGTGGGGTGGAGGTATAAGGACCCCGCTGCTGTCTCCTGCCTCGGTCAGCACCCCATCAAACCCAGTCCTGCTGTATCACAAGGATCTCCGGGTGCCGGGGAGCGGGCTCCCCATTATGTGAGGTGACGCACATGACGCAGGAGGCTCTCTGGTACCTTTTTCTGATTTACCATCCCACTCGCCCTACCTGGAGAGTCCACTCTCTCTGGAGACCTGTTGCCTGAGTCCGTCTTCTGATGCCTCTTTTCTCCCCTGTGCTGTCTGCAGTGATGGTGAAGCTGCCAGATGGGAGGCCTTGAGGCCGGGCTCCGTGTTGGCTTTCTGTCCCTCTCGGTGTGGCCTGGCGCAGGGGTGGGCAGGAGCTTCTCGAATGAGCGTGGTGTTGGCTACAGATGGACCTGGGCAGATCCCAGGTCCACCTCATCCCTCTGGGAGGCGGTGGGTAGTTGTTTGCCTTCTCTGATCTCCTTCCTCATCTGCACAAGGGGCACAACACCATCACCCACCTCAAGATGTTGGTATGGGGATGAAATGAAATGATGCAATGCGTCTAAAGGACCTGTTTGTGCCCAGCACATATGACGGGCCTGCTGTGGACCTGAGGCACGGTGGCCCCGTCCTCAGTGAAGGCCATCCAGGTCTGCCTTCTGCCTCCCAGCGGCAGTCCCCTGTCTGGGTCCACCCTGAGAATACCACCTCATGGCCCTGCCCTGCTGGTCTGCACCTGCTTATCCTGTGTCCCAGGTCAGATCCTGGTGCAGGTGGCCACCCCCCAGCCTGGGCTGTGCGAGCTGGCCGCTTGAATGCTCAGGTTTGTCTTATAAAATAAAAGAGCAAGTTTGGCACAGAGGTGGCCCGGTCTGAACACTTTATTACAGTTGGTGTATGTGCTGAGTAAGAGTGAGAGGGTGACTGAGGCCTGGGGTCCGCTGAGCAGCATTACATCCTGTGGTCCCCAGCTCTCTCACAGTGGGGAAGGAGCAAGCTTTCTGCTTGGGAGAACGGCTCCTGGGGAGGAGACCTCGATATGGGAGTGCCCCTGGAGGGAGATGGACCTGCGCGCCTGCGGTTGGCAGGGCGAGATGCTTGCGATTTTGGCTGCTGACTGTCTGTTTTAACGTGAGTTTAACCTGTGGTCAGTGTAGGGTGAGACTTCGGTCCTGGGTCCCCGGGGTTGGGCACTGCTGACGCCTGAGTCTTGGCCAAAGCCTCAGATCCCTGATCGCGCGCCCACTCGGGGTCTGGCTGTGCTGTGGCTCACTCAGCCAGGAGTGGGTGATGGACGGGGCATGGCGTGCCCAGCTACATGCTGCCCAGCCTCAGGGGCACCAGTCACCTGCAGTCTCCAGTGGAAGGGGCTCCCTGGTGTGAGCTTGTCTGCCAGCCTCACTTCTTCCACGTGTTCCCGCCTAAGACCCAACCTGGCTAGTGACTTCCTTCAGCTGTGGAGACTGGCCTGTTAGATAGCTCAGTGAGTGTGGAGAGCAGTGTTTGCAGAGGAAGTGGGGCGTTAGGGGGTCAGCTGCGGTTCCTTGTCTGTTCTTCTGGCTCCCCAAGCAGCTTTTGCTTTGATCAGAAACATGAGCAACTGAAGTTAGTCACTGGTGTGGCTCTCACAGAGCCGTAAAGCTTTGAGGGCAAATGCAAAGCATTTCTCTTTACTCAGGGGAAAGCTCTGTCTCAAGCCCCTGGCTCTGGGAGGTGAGGTAGGACCTTGCTCTCTCTGGAGCTGTTGACTTGGAGCCCTGTTCTGTGACGTGTGCAGCATCTGGAATGGATTTCTGGAAATCTTTGGGGGATCTTTTAGGACCTGGAAAAATGCGAGGGAGTTCTTGTTGCCCCACGAGTCTTCAGCTCTGAGGAATCAGAGTCCCGGACCTCGGGAGGGGTGTGAGGAGGAAGGGCTTAGAGAAAGGTGGGCAGGCGGGAGCAGTGACAGCAGCCCCTTTGTGCCCAGCTTCTACCAAGAGTATAAAACTGTAGATCGAATATACCGTCTTCATTTGTCCAGGTTCCCTTCGAGCCTTGTCCACTGGCCGGGTACCTTTTTTGTAGCCGGAGAAGGGGTTTTCTGCTCATTTCACTTAATACGGGACCCACACGTGGTGGTGCGTCTCGTAAACATCTTCCCATCTTTCTGTCTCATCTTGCCCTTTTTGTTTGTGTGGGTATAGTATAAGTTACTGTCCTGTTTCTTTTGTAAGCAGTTCTGTAAGTTCCTGATTTTTCACACTGTAAATAACACCACAGAGAACATCTCTGTGGTTTTTTTGTTTGTTTGTTTGTTTTTGTTTTTTTACTTCTTTTGAATTGTTCCCAGGAACACTTTCTTGACTCCTTACAAGGAGCACTTTACAATCCTAAATGGTCCTGTGTCTACAAATTAATGTTAGAAAGTCAGGACCCAGCAGTGATGCTCCTCAAGCCCACTCTCTTGGCTTTCTGTAATAAAGGGTGTGCCGGCTCATTTACATTACACAGCCTTGCTTTCTCTCCTCTTATGTGGTTTTTTTTTTATTTTTATTTTTTTTTTATGGCTGTGTTGGGTCTTCGTTTCTGTGCGAGGGCTTTCTCTAGTTGCGGCAAGCGGGGGTCACTCTTCATCGCGGTGCGCGGGCCTCTCACTATCACGGCCTCTCTCGTTGCGGAGCACAGGCTCCAGACGCGCAGGCTCAGTAGCTGTGGCTCACGGGCCCAGTTGCTCCGCGGCATGTGGGATCCTCCCAGACCAGGGCTCGAACCCGTGTCCCCTGCACTGGCAGGCAGATTCTCAACCACTGCGCCACCAGGGAAGCCCCTTATGTGGTATTTTATTTAAAAAATTTCTCTTAAGCAACAAGGATTTATTGTATAACACAGGGAACTATATTCAATATCTTGTAATAACCTACAATGGAAAATAATCTGAAAAAACATATATATAACTGAATCACTTTGCTGTCCACCTGAAACTAACACAATATTGTAAATCAACTATACTTCAGTAAACATTTTTTTAACATTTTATCCTTATACATTAAATTATGAAGTATCAAAATATAGAAAAATTGAGAAAAAATATGATACCTATTTTCCTACTATATAAGTTAAATAGGGGCTAACAGTTTGCTCTGTTTGCTTAGATTATTTTTTAAAGAAATAAAATATTATAGATCTAGCTAAAGCCCACCCTATTTCTCCCTGCTGCCTCAGCGGTGTTCACTATCACACACAAGGAGGTGGTATGCTTTGTGGAATTTGTTTCTATACTTTTACCACATATGTATGTGTTCATGCACACACACATATATACACATATATGTAAAATATATATATTGCTTTTTATATCTTAAACAGTTATATAAATGCTCCCATTCTATATCCTCTTGCTATTTCTTTTTTCACTCGACATTATGGTTTTGAGATGTATTCATGTTGATACAGGCAGGTCTTGTTTGGCCATTTTAACTGCCATGTAGGATTTCATTATGGGAAGATGTCAGTTTATCCATTTTCCCTCTGGTTGCCCCTACTTTTTTGTCTTCACAATCATTGCTGCAGTGAACATCTGGGTGCACATCTGCATACACATCTGTGCTTGAGTTTCTCCAGACTCCACACCTGGAAGGGCTTTTCCTGGTCCAGGTGCATCTTTCCCAGATCCTGCCAAGCTCTTCTCCAGGGCAGCGGTCTCCCTGCCCACTCCGGGTTCTGCCGAGCACTTGGTGTAGCCTCCCTTTTCCTGTGTGGGTCCGGCTGCCTTTGTGACAGGAGGTGGAAGCTTGAGGACAGCTTTGGGAATAGGGAAGGAGGGAAGTTTTGAGGGCAGACTCGAGTGTTCCTGAGCGCCACTGCAAGCTCTCTGGTTGTGTGGAGACTTGACCCAGTCTTCCCCAGCGTTTCCCGAATCTCTGTAGAGGAGGGTGCCTCCAGCTGCAGGTGGAGTGCCTTTGTCTGGGAGGCGCAGGGCCTGGCTTTGGGGCTGCCTCTCCCAGGGACTGGCCATGTAACCCGGGGAGAGCCCTGCCTCCCTCACTGGCCCTCACTTTCCCTCTCTGAGACATGAGGGGTCGAATCAGTGACTTGTACATATGGCCTCTTGGCTCTGCCCGTGTTGCTCACCCACTCAGGCTTTTGCAACGAGCAGAGGGGTCTCCACTATCCTAGCCACAGCTGCTGGGCCTGAGCCGTGGGCAGCTGGCAGGTCAGGGTGGAGGCTGGGCGGCTGCTTTGCAGGGCAGCAGGGGCCTGGCGCTCACCAGTGACCTGGCTGTCCCCTCAGTAGAATGGTCTGTGCTCTCATACAGCTTGAGGGAAGGACCTCAGATCCCAGGGCTGAAGGCCAAAGCAGATTAATGCTGACACAGGGGAAGGCAGGGGTCGCTGCTGGCCCTCGGGGACCTCACGGAAGCCAGAGGCAGAGGAGTGCGGCTTTCTTTCTAAGGCCCGTGTGAGCCCCTGCAGCATTGCTGCCGTGTGAAACCTCCACGGAACCAGAATTTACTGTGTGCCTGAGAGGTGCCCACACTGTCCCAGGACACTGATACACACTGGGTGTGTCAGTGAACAGAGGAATAGTCGAAACCCCTGCCCTTGTGGAGCTTACCTTCTGGCAGGAAGAGGAGTAAATGAGCCAATAATACTTGTCTGCTTTGCTGCCTGGGACACGGTGTAGTAAGGGCTCGCAAAGGGCTAGGGTTCATTTCATCTTTTTGTTGTTCCTTGAGAAGCAGATGAGCAAACTGTACCGCGTCCTCCGAGGTGAGTTAGGCTGTTAGCAGGATGAGGGGTGCAGGGCTGTCACGATCTTTAGTTGGATAGGCAGGGGCTCCGTCACTGAGAAGGTGGCATTGGAGCAGAGGCCTGGAGGAGTGAGGGTGCTGGCCAGGCAGCTACTGAGGAAGAGCGTTTGGGTGGCAGGATGGGTGACAGGCAGCAGGTGCCTGGCATGTTTGAGGAGCAGCAGGGGGGCCGTGGGCTGCAGCCGTGGGAGTCATGGGAGGGCGTGGTAGGACGGGGGCAGGCTTAGCGGGAGGAGGGCAGGTCCAGGCCGGTCCCAGTGAGGGTTGTGGCTTTGTTGGAGTAATGGGAGGGGCCGCTTCTGGGTTTTGAGCAGAGAAGGGTCACCCTGGACAGAATGAAGTGGAGACCGTTAGGGGGCCAGTGTCCTAGCCCAGGGGAGCAGGTGGAAGCTGGGGGGCTGGGGAGAGGTGGGGGGATGCTGGGCCCATCCAGGAGAAGTGTTTATTCGGACATGGGCTTGTGGCCTCGAGAGGGCTGTAAAGGACATGTACCTCTTTGACAGAGCTGGGGTTGTAGTGTGCACACTCAGCGGGGCTCGGCCCCTCGGCGAGGGGATAAAATAAGAAAAGTGGCATGAGGGCAGGCCACGGAGGTTGTCCACATTCTGGAATCAGAAAGGCCTGGCCTCAAATCTGGGCCTTGGCCATCCACCAGGCCACCTGGAGCGGGTGGCTCCGCCTCTCCGAGGGCCATGGCTACCTTCTTCATGAAGGACATGGTATTGGTGAGGGTCGGATGGACTCCTGGTTGTCCACATTGCTGCCTGACCCTTGTTTCCTTTTGTTCCTTTGTGGTCCCTCGATGAGCAGGTGCCAGTACCTCGCGTGGCAGGGCTCAGAGCAGTGCTGGGAATGGGATGTGGCCTGGGGAGAGACAGTCTCAGCTTGACGTTAAGGCGGGGACTTAGTGGGCAGGCTGCAGACGGGGCGTCAGGAGATCCAGTCCTGACATCAGCATGTGTGACCTTGGGGAAGGCAGGGACTCAGCCTGTGGACGCCTCCTGGCTGCCTGTGCTGCGCTCGGCATTTTAAACACATCATCTCACCCTCAGAAGGAAGCGATGGACATGAGCAGTGTCCCCAGAGTCGGGCCACTGATTGTTTCCTTCACTGTTTTTGCCAGTATTCTAGAACTGCCTGCAGCGTTAGCTGCTTAATATGTATTTTAAACTGACTCACTTTTTTTTCCCTTAGCCTCTCCTTAGGTAATATCTGTGAAATCATAGTTCTAAAGTGTTTTTTAAATTAATTTTTCAAGTGTTTTACATATCAAAATAAGTCTATGAGCATTAAAGTGGTTGGTCTCTTTGCCTCTTTAGAAGTCCCTTTTGTACCCCTCCAGAGGTGTGTACCACATCTCGGGGAGCATGGGACGAGGGGGTTTCAGGAAACCTAGGAGAGCAGGCAGCCTCAGAAAACTATGGACACTGTCCTGGCTGGCTAGTCTGAGCTCAGCAGGGTGCTCTGCGGGCCACGGATCCCCTGCTTGGGCGCCCGCTGTGTCCCCATCCCAGAGAGCCAGGAAGGGAGGGGGGGTAGTGTGGGACCGAGGAGGGGGTGTGGGAGGCCTGGCTGAGGCCACCTTCCCGCCTGCCCAGTGGAAGCAGGAAGCGGGCTACGTGCATCCTTTTGGATGCCACTTGTGTACAATGGCAGCGTTCCTTGGGAGGTCATAGGTCATGGGAGATGACCACACGAAAAAGAACAAATCAAGGAATCTGGTGAAGAAGACCTGACAGCCCAACTCCTTGGTGGGTGGGCGGGCTGGGACACTTACCCTAAGATTTCACAATAAAGTCCTTTTACTGCAGGGTCACGACTCTCCTTCCATCTCTTCTCCCTTCCCTACTTTCTTTCTCTTTCATACCTTTTCTTTTCTTTTGGGGTGGAAAACATTATTCTGTAGAAAACTGGATCCAACTGTCAGGAAAATTCAGTATTAAATCTAAACAATCCAAACCTCATAATTTATAAAAGAAGTGAATTAAGGAATGTTTATACCCACTATGTACAGATTATTTGAGATCACTAAACAGATTCTTCAGTGAGTGCTGGAAAAGGTAGGGGGCGACTGGGTGCATTTAAGAATGACTGCTCAGTGCTGAGAGACTGGCCCTGGGAGTGGGAGGCGGGACAGCGGGTGGTGGGGACGGCCGTGGGGCTGTGGGTGTTGGATGGACTGTGCTGTAGAAATTATAGATTTATGCTCATGGAACCCCACAGCTATGTCATGAATCTCAGCAAGGGCTTGTGGCCCATCCGATGGCACTGTTTGTCAGCTGGTCACGGACACGTGCAGACCCTGGAAAGATAGCACACACCTTTTCTTTTTTTTTTTGCCCCCACTTTTCCTTTGGAGTCGCCTTATCGTTCATTTGTAGTCAGCCCTGGAGGGGCGTCTGGGCCCATTCCTCTGTCTCTTCTACTCCTCTCGGCATGTTTGTTTTTTCTTGGATCCTTGCTCACCCTCCGTCCCAGTGATTTGCCGTAGTTCCTGGTGGTCATCCTGGAAATCCACTGGGAAGGCCCAGGTGTTTCAAGGTCTAAGAGTGGAGCACCTGCAAGACAGACCAACCTTTTTCTTGCTTGTTTTTGTATATATAACGTTTATACCTTGCTGTGCAAACAAGGTCTTCATCTCTTTATCTGCTTGCCCAAGACTGTCCCACCACTGGAGGTGAGGTGGACGAGCTCTGGGTAAAGGGGGAAGCAAAGTTGGTGCAGCCAACTGGACACACAGAGGGCACCGGGTCCAGTTCGTGAGCCTGGGGCCTCCTCTCCTCCAGACATGATGGCCTGCTCTTCCTTGATTCCTTGTTAGGGCTCCTGAGTCAACAGACAGTTGAGGTCTCAAAGGGGAATGGGGTTAATCGTTGCCATTTATCCTCACTCCATTACAGGCAAGAAAATGAAACATGGTGGAAACATGAGTGGGGATAGAGGGCGGGGCTGGAGAGAAGGACTTGGCACTTGTGTGAGATTATGTAAGTCCGCCCACCCTCGCCCCTGGGCAGACACCCACAGGTCCTTCAGCTGCTCCTCACATTTTTGTCACCTTGGTCTTCTCCTTTGGACAGACTCTAGAGGTTGCCCAGGGCCATGCTGCATGTGTATCCAGAGCTGAACCCATCCAGTTCCCTGAGGCAGGCCGACTGGCACTGAGTCGAGTGGGGCCCTCTGTCACCCCCCTTCTCAAATCGTCTAGGGGCCGCCTGCAGTAGAATCGCTTGGGGTGGCTTTTAGATGAAGAGTCCTGAGCCTCACCCCAGACCCTGACTCCATGTCTGGGGTCAGGACCCAGGAGTCTGCCTTTTTACCGGACTCCCCAGTGAGGGCCTGCGCGCACTGAAGATGAGGGACCTCGGGTCCAGACCACCCTCCTGGCAGTACGGCTGGAGCTCACAGCCTTGCTGGACACATCCCCCCATGGTGAGGTTGTTCTGCTGTCAGTCACCCACCGTCCAGGGGGCCTTCTCTACAGGTGCCAGGCCTTCCCGTCTTATGTTCTGCTTCCTCCTCGTCCTATCCTACCTCGGTCATACCGAGGTTTTGGAGAACTGGAACGTGGCCCATCTCTGCTGCAATGTTGGGAATCTTGTAGGGGTCCCAGAACATTAACTGTACACCTGGTTATCCAGACACTGCTGATGGCGCAGTAAGTGTGAGGTGGACATGGGGGCGGGGAAGGAACTGGACAAGGACGCCCTGTAGTGAGGGTAGCGGGAGGGGCGGTAGCTTTTGCGCTGTTAGTAAACTGGGTCATGAGAATGGTGTTAGAAATTACTTTGGAAATTAGGTGGGCTGGCTTCTTTTTTCCTCTTCAGCTGCTTGTGGTTCTGCCTGACACAATCGAATTACATCTAGGACATCTTGCAGAAGATGAACAACAGGACAGGTGGCATGGAGGGGTGGCAACCTGTGGATTTACATTTTTCTTTTCCATGAAAACTGCTCATCAATGATAATTTTTAGTTTTTTCATTTAAAACTAACAAATTTATAGTGTTTTTCACTTATCCTGGGAGGTCTTTGTTTTCAAAGGGAGCTAAAGTTATTGGAGGGGGACAACATGCAGCCACTGATAACTGATAGTGTTTTTAGGACTTGCTAGTGATTTGAAAAAAAGAAATCAGTATATCTCTCCGTTGCTCTACCCATCTTTTAGTCATCTCTCTATAGCTCCTTTGTCCAGGACGTTCATTCATTTAAGGACATACCTTTGATATCATTTCTGATGTAAAATTAAAAGCTAGGGCATAATTATTCTGAAGCAGCTTGCAGGTTGGGTACAAAATGTATTGGGCAACAGCTCTCCTTCTGACAAAGTGAGATCTTGCAGCCCAGGCCCGCCTGACATTCTAACCAGCAGGCTAAAGGTGCAAAGAAGACCCATATTCCTGATGGCTTAGAATAAGTCCCATGGGGAAGAAACTCCTCTCCTTTGGGAGAAGAGCCAGGATGGAAGTGAGGAAGCACATGACAGGCCCGGGAGAGATCCTGGGGTTAGGAAGGAGCCTCCAAGTTCTCCAGGCCTGCAGGGCCGCCGCTTTGCGTCCTGGGCCAGGTTGTCATTGTCACCCCCCCTCTCTGAATGCCTTTATCTCTGCTATCCATTTGCTCATTCCTTCCTACAACAAGCAGTTGCTTAACTTCTACCGGGCATGAAGCACTTTGCTAAGAGCTGGGTGCATAGCGATGAGCAGGAAAGACAAGGTCCCCCCTTCATGGTGCCTCGTAGGCTGGTTGGGGCCTGGGGAGAGACAGCAAAAAATGACTAAATACTTAAAAATTAATGTGTCAGGTGGTGATACGTGCTCTGGAGAAAAGAAATCTGATAACTGAATAGCCAGGACTGGTTGTGTGTTGGGGGGATGGGGGGGTTGGGGAGAGTAGCTACTGTTTTGGTCGGGGAAGCTCTCAGGGGGTGACATTTGAACCAACACCAGAAGAGCTAAAAGGACCGAGGCATGCGATGATTCTGGGGGAGAGCGTTCTGAACAGAGGGAACAGCTGGTGCAAAGGCCCTGAGGTGTAATAAATGTCTTTGGCATGTTTGTAAGAAGGAAAGACTGCCAGTCTGTTAGCAGGTTTTTCTTTCCATTGTAAAAATATGCCTTCACATTCATAGTGCACATCAATGAGAAAACAAATTTTTTTTTCCCAGGAAATCATTTCCCCTCCAGCTCTTGTTGGAATTGATTACTCAGATTACACAAAGGAGGAGTGTGCTTGTGGGAGCTGACTGGCCTGTGGTGGGGCCCACTCAGTAACCCCCCTGACACCCCACCCCGTTCGAGTGCTGCAGAGCCAGGCAGCTCCGATTATTGCCGTATCGTATCTTGGGCTGTTGATTACAGAGTGTATTCTTTTATCAAATCTAGGTACTCTTGCATGGAAAAGGCATTCTAGCTACAGTGGAAGGAAGGAGTGATAGTGTCAACTCTCCTTTATTGAGCTCCTCCTACATTCCTCACCAAAGCCTGTGAGACCGCCGCCATGATTCTCTCCCATTTTGTAGACGAGGTAGTTTCGGTATTTTGACCAGGGTTGCCAGGTGATGAAGTGGTGGAGTTCGCGTCTGAACCCAGAACTGCCCGCTCCAGCCCCGACTGGACTGCCCAGCACAGGTGTGATTCCACCCAAAACTGGTGCCCACGGAGCAGGGCGGTAGCCCTGTGGGCGGCGACTCTGCCAACCCCCTGGAGGACGTTGCCGTCGGCACTTTCCTGCCGAGTCCAGACGTGGGCACCGCAGCCCTCCTGCCCAGTGCCCCGGCAGCCCCTCGGGAGAAGCGGACGCCTATTTGCTGTTCCTGCAGTGCGTGGACCCCCGCGATTTGAGCAGGCTTCCCCGAGCGCTGCGCTGGCACTCTGCCCTTCAGCAGCTCCTCCAGGGGCAGCCGAGCGCGGGGGGCGCTGTGGCCGCCCCGCGGCCCTGTGCCTGCCGCTGGAGGAGCTGCTGCTCTTCAGGCAGACCTTGGCGTTTCCTGGAAACCTGGCGTCTCCCTCTGTGCAGGGCCGGCCCCACTGCCTCCCTCCTTGGCTCCAAGAACTCAGTGTGTCCTGATTCCCAGTGGGTACGCCAAGTGCTACTTGAGTTTTCTCTACCACGTTCAGCTGCGGCTTGGCATGGCTTATGTCCCCAGTGGCTGTTCAGCGGAGCAGTGGTCTGGCTCTTTAGGCCTGTCTGTGCCAACGAGACAAGGGCCTAGACCTCTGCCCCTGCCTGGCACCAGGCTCTGCCGTTCTGGGGGCTCTGGCCTCCCGTGTAGGAAGTGTTGAGAAGGTGCTGTGCGTGGTGGTTGTGAGGCAAGCTTCACCTCTCCCCCCATCCCCAGACTGTCCTTCGCAAGAGAGATGAGTCTTTCCGGTCTCTTATTTTACACGGCACTCTCTGAACTACATGCTTTATTTCGAACAACAAAGTACAGCTTGAGACCACCTTAGCCTGAAGCAGCTTCAGTCATTATTGAATGGGGGCGCTTCTAGGATTTACTTGACAGCATTCATTAAAGGTAAAAGGAGGCAAAGCAATTTAACACAGATTTAGCCACTGTTTCTGGGATTTTGATCTCATAATTATAAATGTGGAATATTGATACGAGCAAGCCTTTTAAAGTGGTCACAAAAACATTTATAAGGGGCTGTATCCAAAACATCTTGAATGGATGCTGAGGATGACGTGTGCTGGAAAACTGCTCTGAATGACTCAGCTTGACTCTGGGATTGATGAAGGCATTCATGTTGAGGAGGCGCGTGAAGCGTTTGAAAAAAATCAGCTTCTAAGCTGGGTGGGGGGTGGAAATAATAATGCATAGGATTTTTAATTTAAAATATGTATAAATTTATTAATAAAACTTACAAGTAATGATTTGGCTTTTAAAGCTACGTCCCTAAAAAAGTATACTCAGTTGGTGTAAACCGTTGTCTTGGATCTTCTCTTTGGTCAGTTGCCTTCAATATGGGTGTCACCTTGTGGTCCTAGGTTTCCAGGTTATGTGGTACTTCTTCCTGCAGCCTCTGAAGTGGGGGCTTTGAAAAGGAGGAGGAACAGAGGGAGGGGTGCCATGTTCTTCCCCCCCCCCCCCTTTTTTTCCCTCTCTTTCCATCACTCTTGCTTTGCTTCCCCCTGCCAGGCACCAGCCTCTGGCTGGGCTGGGGGCTTCAGAGAGTGCCAGACTCCATCCCTGCCCTTAGGAGACCACAGTTTGCAAACCTGTTTTAGACACTGGCAGGCCTGGGTGTTTTGATTCACACTTGCAGTGTCTGTGGTTTGCTTCTTGCTGCAGAAAGTGTATTCCATGGAACATATTAATTTATCTTTAAGTAGATCTATTATCTGAAATATTCATTGGAGCGGGCTCTACCGTACAGTGTTTGGAACAACGTACCTAGTACAGTTTGTCCTCATAAATCTATTAATGCTGATGGGATGTAATTGTCTCCTGTGAAGCTCTGGGGTGAGATGGGGGCCCAGGTAGGGGAGGAAGCTGGCCGCTTCTCTCTCTCCCTCGTAGCTTAGCTGTGGCAGGCCCTGCTCAGTGTGTGTGTGTGTGTGTGTGTGTGTGTGTGTGTGTGCACATGCGTGCGTGTGTGTGTGTGTGTGCGTGTGTTTGTATGTATCCATTATTTCTCTTCCTTTTTTATGAATACAGAGGCTTCCATTTCTGAAGGCCCTCTTGTCAGCTTCCAGCTTCTTGTTAAATTCCAGCTTCCAGCAGTGGCTGGAGGTGTAATGAGGCTCAGAGGGAAAAGCTGGCTCATGAGTGAAGACTCATCTGTGAACTGAGGGAATTCAGGGGACCGAGGAGGGGGTGAGGGTGGGCACAGGATGCTAACACTTAGGAATAAGTGCAGCGTGGCAACCCCTGGGCTAGGTGTTTTTTTTTTTTTTTTATGGTTATCTCCTTTTATTTTTGTTTTTAAACATCTTTATTGGAGTATAATTGCTTTACAATGGTGTGTTAGTTTCTGCTGTATAACAAAGTGAATCAGCTATACATATACATATATCCCCATATCCCCTCTCTCTTGCGTCTCCCTCCCACCCTCCCTATCCCACCCCTCTAGGTGGTCACAGAGCACCGAGCTGATCTCCCTGTGCTATGCAGCTGCTTCCCACTAGCATCTATTTTACATTTCGTAGTGTATATATGTCCATGCCACTCTCTTCGTCCCAGCTTACCCTTCCCACTCCATGTGTCCTCAAGTCCATTCTCTATGTCTGCGTCTTTATTCCTGTCCTGCCCCAAGGTTCTTCAGAACCTTTTTTTTAAAAATTAAATTCCATATATATGTGTTAGCATATGGTATTTGTTTTTCTCTTTCTGACTTACTTCACTCTGTATGACAGACTCTAGGTCCATCCACCTCACTACAAATAACTCAAATTCGTTTCCTTTTATGGCTGAGTAATATTCCATTGTATATATGTGCCACATCTTCTTTATCCATTCATCTGTCGATGGACGTTTAGGTTGCTTCCATGTCCTGGCTATTGTAAATAGAGCTGCAATGAACATTGTGGTACATGACTCTTTTTGTATTATGGGTATATGCCCAGTAGTGGGATTGCTGGGTTGTATGGTGGTTCTATTTTTAGTTTTTTAAGGAACCTCCATACTGTTCTCCATAGTGGCTGTATCAATTTACATTCCCACCAACAGTGCAAGAGGGTTCCCTTTTCTCCACACCCTCTCCAGCATTTATTGTTTGTAGAGTTTTTGATGATGGCCATTCTGACTGGTGTGGGATGATACCTCACTGTAGTTCTGATTTGCATTTCTCTAGTGATTAGTGATGTTGTGCATCCTTTCATGTGTTTGCTGGCAATCTGTATATCTTCTTTGGAGAAATGTCTATTTAGGTCTTCTGCCCATTTTTTGATTGGGTTGTTTGTATTTTTGATATTGAGCTGCATGAGCTGCTTGTAAATTTTGGAGATTAATCCTTTGTCAGTTGCTTTGTTTGCAAATATTTTCTACCATTCTGAGGGTTGTCTTTTCGTCTTGTTTACGGTTTCCTTTGCTGTGCAAAAGCTTTTAAGTTTCATTAGGTCCCATTTGTTTATTTTTGTTTTTATTTCCATTTCTCTAGGAGGTGGGTCAAAAAGGATCTTGCTGTGATTTATGTCATAGAGTGTTCTGCCTATGTTTTCCTCTAAGAGTTTTATAGTTTTATAGTGTCTGACCTTACATTTAGGTCTTTAATCCATTTTGAGTTTATTTTTGTATATGGTGTTAGGGAGTGTTCTAATTTCATTCTTTTACATGTAGCTGTCCAGTTTTCCCAGCACCACTTATTGAAGAGGCTGTGGGCTAGGTGTTTTATCTGCTTGTCCCAGGTGGTCCTAACAGCCACCTGGGAGGGAGGTGTCATCATTACCGTGTTATCCATGAAGAAATTGAGTCTCCGAGAGGTCTAGTAACTTGTGCAAAATGCAGCTCATTTAGTTCAGCGAGCCTGTCCTGACGGCCTGGGGTTGGGCCCAGGGCAAAGAGCAGTCCCAGCCCCTGGCGTCCAGGAGTGCCCCATCCTGCCGATGCAGAAACAGGACCTGCAGAGGAGACAGACAGGGAAATGGCGCCTTCCTCCCTATGACACAGGGCGTGCAGGGCAGTGTGACGAATTGTGGGAGGCCATGGGGAGGCCGGAGTGGGTGTCTGAGCAAGGCTGGAAGACTGGATGGGAGTTCACCTGGCAGATGGTGGCTGGGAAAATGAGTTCCAGACGGTGCGAAGAGCACGTGCAGACACGTGAGGACAAAGGACACCAAGGTGTGGTGGGCAGGGTAAGGACTGCCTGGTTCGGTTCTGCTCAGTCCGCAGGGGAGGGAGAGCCGGGGGGTAGCCAGAGCCACTAGCGCAGGGCCTTGCTGGGGCATTTGGACTGTAACCCAGGGCACTGAGGAGCCATATGAAGCTTTGAAGCCAAGGAGAGAGAGAAATGAATTTGTATGTTTAGAAAATTACTCAAGGGGCACAACAGAGTCTGGTTTGGAGGGGGGCAAGGCAGGAGGTGGAAAAGCTTGTGGGGTTTGTGATTCTCGTGCAGCCAGGATGTCAGGTGAACGAAGCATGTGGGGTGTTCGAGGCCAAAGCCATAGTTTGGTACCTGTGTTGAGAAACAGCAGAACTGGTCTGGAGTCCCCATCCCAGGCTGAGAGGTCACAGAAAAGGAAAAAGTCAAAGTAAAAGAAAAAAAGCAGTCAGTAAAAGGATAAAGGAAAATAGTGCATTAGAAGAGAAATGTCAAGAAGTTGTAAAAAGACTTCTATGAAGAGATAAAAAATTTAAAGAGTTCCAGCTAGGGAATGATAAGGACTAACAACAGAATGCAAAAGATTTCTTTTTTAAGTTTTTTTTTTTTAATTTTATTGCATTTTTATTTATTTATTTATTTATTTATCATTCTTTTTATATTTATTTTTGGCTGTGTTGGGTCTTCGTTTCTGTGTGAGGGCTTTCTCTAGTTGCGGCAAGCGGGGGCCACTCTTCATCGCGGTGCGCGGGCCTCTCACCATCGTGGCCTCTCTTGTTGCGGAGCACAGGCTCCAGACAGGCTCCTACTGAGCGCAGGCTCAGTAGTTGTGGCTCAGGGGCCCAGTTGCTCCGCAGCATGTGGGATCTTCCCAGACCAGGGCTCGAACCCGTGTCCCCTGCATTGGCAGGCAGATTCTCAACCACTGAGCCACCAGGGAAGCCCCTTTTTAAAGTTTTTAAAACACTTTTCTAAAACACTTTTCTAAGTGTTTTAGAAATTTAAGTGGATCTGAGGATAAAAAGCAAACACTTAAGTGAGTTAAGACAAAAACAGATTTCTGGCCAAAAGCAGAACCTAAAGAAGGAAGAAGCAGACGGGGCAGCTGGCCGCTGCAGGGCCTTCAAAGGTGCTTATTCCAACCGTCTGACCACTGACGGCTCTGGGACTGTGGGCTGGGTGGGTGACACCGCGGGCTGGCCCGGGCAGAGTCGAGGGAAAGGGCAGAGGCAAGTGACAAAATGGAGCCTACCTGCTTGGGGACTTCTCGGGCACCACCCACACCTGTCTTTTCTCCTGTGGGCAGGGCCACTGAGAGCGTAGGCTAGCCAGACGGGGCCTCGCATGGCCCCTCCTTTCACTGTCGGCGCCCCGTTCAGGCAGGTTCTTGGCCCTGGAGTCTGGGTGGTGGTGGCCGAGCAGCTCACAGCCGTTTCTCAGGCTCGTCCTGTCCTGTTAGCCACCAGGGAAGAGGCAGGTGGAAGGTCAGCAGCAGATGTCTGTGAGCGTTGAAGAAGGAGGAGGAGGAACATGTGGGCTGTGGCCTGGGTGCGTTTATTGAGCGCCTCTTGCGTGCGGTGGAGCGTGCTTTAACCTGGTTTCCAGTCACTGGGCACAGAGCTTCCTCCAGGGTGGCCCAGTTTGAAGTTCAGAAGCAGACGAGGGGCTGCTCCCATTCCCCATCCTGGCTCCTAGCTCTCTTTCACTACCCGCCACGTGCCTGCCTGCACACGCTCACACTTGGGCATCCCCCTCCCCACAGCCAGCCTCTGCGGACTCCCCATTGCTCCCCGTTTCGTTAGCTCTTAGGGATTCCAAGTCCTATGCTCGTGGGCCCTGGAGAGGTCTGTCCCCTCCTCAGCCGGCGCGTGTGCCGGGTGCCCGGCTAGGGTACTCACTTCCACCTTTTCCCGTGCCCTCCTGCAGGTTGTCTTCCATGATGTC
The DNA here is from genome assembly GCF_028023285.1 of Balaenoptera ricei. Classification (NCBI taxonomy): domain Eukaryota; kingdom Metazoa; phylum Chordata; class Mammalia; order Artiodactyla; family Balaenopteridae; genus Balaenoptera; species Balaenoptera ricei. The sequence goes on along the minus strand of NC_082642.1, from coordinate 88,068,108 downwards.
GGTGTGCTGACGGACAAGCTCTTCCCCGTCGTGGAGGCCATGCAGAAGCACTTCAGTGCCGGCTCCGGGACCTACTACAGCGACTCTATCTTCTTCCTCTCGGTGGCCATGCATCAGATCATGCCCAGAGGTAACCTGAGCTGCGGGGCAGTAGCCCCTGGGGTGTGACTTTGCATCTGGTTTCCTGGCCCCAATACTGCTGGTGTCCCGTATCAGAGAGAAGAGCTCCACTGCAACGCGAGGGAGAGGGCAAGGGGGCCAGCCAAGCCCTCTATGTGCAGAGTTTCCTGCACAGAGACTCCAGGGCAGGGCCCTGGGCTGCACAGCTGCTGGAGTCCATCCACAAGTTCACAGTGTGAGTTGTGCAGTGTGGAGTCCCTGGATCGGGGCATCTGGGCTCCAGCTTGGGTTCTGCTCCTTACACGCAGCCCCGTCTGGGACTCAGTTTGCTTATCTGTAAAATGGCAGGTTGGACTAGATAACCCTCCGTCCCAGTCTGTGATCATGCTTTTTGTGGTTTGAACCTGTACTTATCTGACTTTAAAATATCAAATCTATAGATGTGAGAGGTGCAAATTATGACTTAGTAGGACTTTTTCTGAAACCCTGATGAATGATTGAAGTATTTTCTGGGCTTTAGTCCCTCCAGGGCAGAAGAGATGTGATAGTCTGATCTGTGGTAGGTTGGCCTTGTGTGGAAGTGCTGGCAGGTTATCCTTGGACTAGAAGACTTGAAGGGGGTGGGGGTCTTATTCATGGGGTGTTCCAGACTTCTGGGTTCATTTCCTCCGAATTGTCCATGATTGATTCTGGAGCCCTGGGTATTGCCCCCAGCCCCCGTTTCTGGCTGCAGTGAACCATGAGCTGAGCATTTTAGGGGTGAGGAGGGGAGTTCTGGGGTCTTGGGGTAGCAGCTATCCAAACTGTGACTAGTTGAGTTTTCTGCAGTTCCCAGACCAGGCGGGACCCGACAGCTGAGGGGATGGCCCGGCCGCTTGGTGGAGGCCCGCTGCTCCAGCCCAGCAGCCCAGGGTGGGAGAGGAGTCGGGAGCACCACTGTTTGAATTCTTGGTGAAGCAGGAACTCAGGAGTCAGAGGATGAGGCTGGGTTCCTGTTGGCAGGTTGTCATTGCACAGGAAGATCTAGCCCACCGTTTGGCTGGGACTTTGTCTCCATAGGGCAAGTTCCTCACCACAGAGGCCTCTGAATGTTCTCTTAGCTGTAAGGCAAGAGCTCAGGGAGCTTCAGTGAGCTCAGGTCTGAAGGAGATAGGGAACAAACTCACCTAAAGGGCACGGGGAGGAGAGCTGGCATTTATGATTCTGTGAGGAGACCAGGTGCAGCTTGGTCAGCTCCCCAAGTCCCCCCGTCCCCCGCCATAGCCCTGGAGGTTACACATGAGAGCTGACCGAGGAGTTGAGTGACAAGCAGTTATTTCTCTCCCCTCAGGTGGGCAGGTGTGATCCCTCCGGGCAGGCCCTGTGCAGGTGCCGTGGGCATCTCAGACTGGAGGAAGGTGTGGCTCCTCCTCTCCTGGATTCCAGGGGAGAAGACAGACGTGGGGGCTGGTCCCAGCTCTCCCTCTAACCCCTGTGTGTCTTTGCTGAGGCCTCAGTTTCCCTACCTAGAGGTGAGGAGGCTGAACTAGTGAAGAGTCCAGGGTTACGGGAATCTCCTATGGGATTCTTTAGTTCTGGGGAGCAGGAGGAAGAGGGGTTCTACCCTTTTCCTGCCTCTCTCTCCCATCCCCACCTCACTCCTAGCAGTCCCTCTTGATTGCTCTGTAGATCAGCCTTGGGAGCAGGATTCTATTTGGGCAAAAGGTTTCATGGTTAAACTTGCACTTTGAAATGTCTTGACTAGATGGGCCTTAGGGGCCTGCCCAGTCCTGTTGTCTTGCATGCAGGATTGGCCTTGAATGAAGCTCTGAGACAGAAGAACTGGCAAAGGACCGGGAGATCTGGGAGGAGGCGTGCCTGACCTTCCTTTCCCTCTTTCTCCCTCCCTTCCTCATCAGCTGGTAGGTCTCTGCCCATCACGTGCTAAACTCTTGGCCAGGTTTTGCTTTGGGGCACCCAGAGGGAGAGGGTTGTCAGGACAGAGAAGATACTTCTGCCTCACAGCCCTGGCATGGACCAGGCTGTGAACTGTAAGTGCAGATGACAAGAGTTAGGGACCTAGCTCGCCGCCCCTCTGCCTTGCTGACTCTGCCCTGCCCCGGAGCCTGGCCTGGCCCCCGGGGCCATGTCTGCGGAGAAGAGGCTTTGCCTGGAGCTTTGCTGTCTATGCAGTAGATCAGATCATAGGTGTCCCTCCAGGTGATCTGTGGGCTCTGACGGGCCGACATCAGGAGGTGGGGAAGGAGCTGTGTGCGATGTGCCGACCCAAACACGGACTCTTTTCTTGGGTTCTTTAGGCAAATGATTCACTGCCAGAGGTTCATTTTTACATCCACTCAAAGCCCACTTCCTAAGAAGCACGTTATTAGGAGTTAACTAAAGTTTGATAATCATAAAATAAAACGTACAGTCCTGGAGTTCCCCTCTGAGTTTGGGTGTTTCCACCGAGCAGTCTGGCTGCTGCACAACACTTGGCAGTGTTGCAAAGCTCCTACCAGGCAGATCTTTTGGAATTACTGCAATTTTCAGAAGGATGCTTTGTTTTCCAGCACCATTAGTGCTGTCTTGAGTGTGTCATGGCTCTTTATTGCTGCCTTTTTTGTATTCATTGTTTTCAATCATAGAAATTGCTGTTGTTTTGTGCTTTTTTTTTCTAAATTAATTAATTTATTTGTTTTTATTTTTGGCTGTGTTGGGTCTTTGTTGCTGCGCACGGGCTTTCTCTAGTTGTGGCGAGCGGGGGCTACTCTTTGTTGCGCTTAGGCTAGCTCCCCTCAGGTGGAATTCGTGGGCCAAAGGTGAGCCTTACAAAGCCAGCCTGTGTCAACTGCCCCAGCCCCACTGTCTCAGCCTGCACGTGCCAGATTTTGTACAGTTTTCTAAGCCCATTGATGTCTGGCCTCTCAGGGGGACCTGAGGCAGCTGTATTCGAGCTTCAGTTGCTGTCCCCACGTGACAGGAGAGGAAGCTAGGAGCTGAGGGCAGGCCACCTCTCCAAGTTCTAGGGTGAGCTGGGCCTCCCCGCAGGTTCCTGAGGCCTTGACCAACCGCGCTCGTTCTGATGGCGAGACCTGCGTGCCAGCCTCTCGTACCTGCACAGCCCCTTGAGGCCTCCAAAGCGTGGCCTCCTCTCCTCTTCTGGGCCCCTCGCTGCAGCCCTGTGGAGGGGGCCTGGCTGGGCTGGGTGGGCGATGGTTAACCCCTTGTGTTTTGCCCCGACTGTCCCCTTCTGCTCAGACCACATCCTCAGAGACAAATGAAGGGGCTTTACTGGTGGAACGCACTAGCTCTGATTTTAGTCAGACCTTGTTTTTCCTTCCATTGCTTGTTGGAGGAGCCACGTGTGGCTGGCTGGTCCTACCGCTCACACTTGCCTGCCCATGTCTCTTACACAGGCACGCAGCCTCTCTCTGCTCCTCACTCACACCCACAGGGCTTTTATCTCCTGTCAGTGGTGTTGCGTTTGCCGCCATTGGAAGCATTATGCAATGGAAAAGAAAATATTTTTTTTCCCAACTGGAGCTGGAGGGTGCAAAGAGCAGCTTCCCTCTCCTTGTCACACGGCTCCAAGGAACTGTTGGCCCCGGCTTAGAGACACGGACCATAAAAACAGCCCTTACCCAGATTGAGCCACGATGCCTGGTCCATGGTTGAGGTGGGGATCCCCTGGGCAGGGAAGGCAGGTGCCCAGACAGTCAGCAGTGGGTAGGGTCGGCCACAGGCCCCGGGAGACTTCCTTGGAAGGCTCTCCTGTCCTGTGGTCAACCCTTTGCCAATAGACATCCTTTGCCAAGGGTCTGATGTTTGCACGACGTGGTGCTGGGCACTCCGGGTGTCCCAGAGATGTTTGCTGGGTTGTCGCTTGGTGGGCTCATGGTGGTGGGATGGGTGGCATGGTCCAACAATTAGGCAGGACGTCATGAAGACCACCAGGGAGATCCACACCGTGCTGAGCATTCAGGAGAGGATGAGTCACAGGCATTTGGCAGGAAGTAGGAGGACTTCATAGGGGAGGTGGTACTTGAGGTGGGCTTTGAAGGGTGGGTAAGATGTCATTGTGGAAACAGGTAGTGAGCAGTTCAGGCAGTTGGAAAGAGTGTGGTGAGTGTTTGGGAGAGAGCACACCACCTCTTTTGACAAACACATTAGGGCACGTACTGGGAAGCAGTGATGAAAGAGGTGGGCAAAGGAGGTTTGTATGTGTATGGGGGCTTGGATGCCAGGCGGGGGGCTTGCTCCAAACACAGGGGACAGAGCCTTTGTGAGCATGCCGGCAGGGAGGAACTTGACCAGATCCATGCTTTACGATGGGTCTAAGGCTGGGAGTGGATTACCGGGGGACCTGTTGGTGTCCAGCTGCATATCTTTACTGGGTGTCCATTGGCTGGACAGGCTGTGAGAGACCCACAGGTGGACTCCCTGACCTCAAGCAGCAGCTAATCTGGAGTGTGTGTGTATGTGCATGTGCACGTGTGTACCAAGCATGTCACATCCAGAAGGTGAACTGCAGTGCCGGGTGAGACCTGACAGGCATCCCAGCTTTTGCACTGCCTCCCTCTTTCCATGAGAGGGGCTGCAGATGTTGTTACACTGGCTGCTGTGGGAACAGTTATGAACTAACTTCAGCTTTTAGCAACTCTGTGGGTTAAGAACAAAAGGAAGTGAAGAATTTATGAGAGTAGGCAGAGCAGACAGTCTTCCACTCTGAGCTCATAAACCCCTGTAAAACCAAGGCAGATATTCCTGCCATGGAACCTGTTGCCCGTCAGTCCTTTGCACGTGCTAACTAAACTTGGTGTGAATTAGCCTCCAGTCTGATTGCTTTCCCCTGACACTGAATGGAGATGGATGACCCAAGGGAATGAGATGAATATGTTAAATAATGACAAATGAGGTTCAGGGAAAGGTGGATGGAAGGAGGAAAAAAGGATTTTGGAGCCTGGTGCACTCCTGGGGTCTTTTGGAGATAGGCTCAGGCATGTCTTGAGAAACCCCTGAGTCTAGGCAGAAGGAGGTTGAGAGGAAGGAGGCCAACTGCCTGATGAGACCTTGATGAGGTCTCAGTCCTGGAAAGGTCGAGGAGACCCTGCTCTCCTCTTCTAGTACTTTCCTTCCTAGACCCCATGAGTCTGGCTCCTGGGCCCTGGAACCTGGAACCCAGGCCTGGGCCATAGAGCTCAGCTTTAGCTGTGTATCTACTTGGCTTCTGTAGGCTAGCCTGGGCACTTGACCATTTTTACCCTGGTGTCTGTTGAGGTAGGGGTATGGAAACTTCCGAGCGAAAACTTCCAGCTTCTTGATGAGCCTTGGGCAAAACCAGCTCCATGGGAGATTGGCGTTTATAGACCTTGGGCCCCAGTGGAGCCTGGGCGGCTGCCCGCTCTGGTTTGTGCACGTTATAGGGTCATGTTTCCAGGTGCCTTGTGTTTCTGTTGGTTTCCCGGCCTGCAGTTGAAGAGTGAAGTTCTGTACAATCCTGTGTCTACACAGAGGAGGGGTGGGTTCGAGTGTGGCAGCCTCTCCTGACTTGGCCTGTGGTCAGGGCATTCCGAGAATTAACGAGATGATACCTCCGATAGCCCTCAGTACTGTGCCTGGCACATGGTGAGTGCCCAGTAATTGTGGCAGTATGAGATGTGCCTCCAAACACAGCACCAAAGGGTGTGGGGCTGGAGTTATTCTCAGACTTAGGCCACCCACTTTTGCCTTTTGGAAAGAGCCTCTGATATGGGAGAAGGAGATTTTCTGGATGATCCTGGGCAAGTCATGTGACCTCTTGTCTCCCAGGTGAGGATTGCCATCTCTGACCTGCCTTCCCCTCAGGGTTACTGTGAGCTGGAAATAGAGTAATGCAGCTTAAAATGCTTCTCCCCCCCACCTCCCAAGACCAGCTCCCAGAATCAGAGTACTTGAAATCTGTGCAATCATAGCACATCATTATTACCAACACGGTCAGCCCCATCCTGCTCATGCTTCCTAAGGAGATTTGTGAGTAAAAAGATCAGGCAAATGCAAAATGTTGTAAACTCCCTGAAAATATAGGACTTGGGCCCTGAGTGTCCTCTGCCCCAGAGTCACATCCTTGAAGCCTCGTGTCATGCTTGCTGTTGTAGAACAGAACGAAAAGGCAACTGGTGATGAGTAGAGGGTGGCTCAGTCCTACTCCCAGCACCCTTTCTCCTGGCATCGTGGGTGCCATCACCCCTGAGCATCCTTCTTTCAGCGATCTGTCCCTGGGGCCTTGGTGTCCTGAGGCCAGAGGCAGACGATTGGACTCTTGTGAGGACATTCTTGGATCCACTTTGGGTTGGTGGCGCTGGATGGAAAAAGCTGGTGTGAATCTCAGGTAATTCGTGCAGGGGTGCATCTCAGCCCAGGTTTACAGGCCCACGTGAGAAAGAATGCAGTCAGGGCTAGGAAGCCTGCAGGCTAGAGATAAAACCAAAATGGGAAAATCCACACGGGCAGCTCTCATTCATTCATTCCTTCCTTGAAACATTGAATCAGTGTGCAGTCTTTTGCAGAAAGCCTTTAAAATTCCATCTTCTTTTTTTCTTTTTTCCTTAGGTGAAATTTGACAAATGTAGTAAAAGCTATATTCAGTGTGGACTTCTTTGTTCTGTGCTTTTTGTGCTTTTACTCACTACCGTGGGGGGGGTCATTAATATTCTCCACTGTTGTCTCATAGCAGTTTTATAAAACAGAGAAGGCTTTTAAGGCTGGCTTTTGGAACTTTATAATTTCGCTCAGTTAGAACCCAAATCAGGAAGCTAGTCTATAACCAATGTTTAATCATCCCTCAGTGAGGCAGACATGTGTCTGGTAGGAGGGGTCCTGCAGCAGTATGTACATGCATTCTGGAACCTGGGGTGCAGTGGAGAAGGGGTGGGGATCCTGGGGGTGGCCTCTTCTCTGCCCCTACCCCATCAGGCTCAGTATCGGAAGAAAGCAGAAGCAAGGGGCCCCCTAAACTCATTGATGCTGTTTTAACTGGTTTGCCAGTTCCTGAAATCCTTAGTGGGAGAGGCGGCAGCTGTACCCACAGTTAGTCCCACGGCCTCTGCTTACTTCAGGGATGAAGTGGCCTGAGGGGTGGTTTAGTGTGGTTGTGGAATCGGCTGTGGTGAGGGGGGCTCTCTCCCTTCCCCGGTTCCTCTTCAGAGGACAGTGATGTCGACTGGCTCGAGGACCCTGTTTACTAGTGGGCGCGGTCACTGCGTAAGAGGTCTCATGCATGAGTGCGGCTCCCCTTCTCTCTGGAGTTTTCTGCTGGCTCCTGAGACAGGAGCCGTGGTGGGAACAGGGCTGCCTCAGCAGGGCGGGGTGGGGGGCACCGTTTCCCTCTCTCTCCTGCACCCCTCAGGCTTACCTGTGCGGGAGGAGAGTGAGGTCCTGCTGAGACTTTGGGCCTCAGCCACATTCTCCAGCCTGGTTTGCCAGGGAGTCCTGCATCGTAGCAGCCCAGCTGATAACAAGGTGGTACTTGACTTTCCCACCCGCCATGACTGCTGGGGTGGCTAAATGTCTCAGAAGCCTCCTCAGGAGTAGGGCTCGCTGGGGCTTCTCCGAGTTCTCTGCTCAAGATAACATCTCGGACTGCCTAACCCCCTCCTGACTCCTAACAGAGGCTCTGGGTGAACAGCCTCGCTTCTCTGTACCGCTGACTCTTTGTTTAGAAAACGGGGATAAATGACTGTACAGATGTCTTAGGGTTGGACGGGGGCTGAGACGGCGTCTGAAGAGTCTTAGTCCCTGGGACTAATAACACGTGTCACTGGTGCTTTTCCTCCCGGAGGGTCCGGTGCATAGCAGCACATCAAAAGCTCTGATGGAGTTAGAGTCGGTCATACAGAGTGAAGTCAGTCAGAAAGAGAAAAACAAATACAGTATGCTAACACATATATATGGAATCTAAGGAAAAAAAAAAAAAAAAAGGTCATGAAGAACCTAGTGGCAAGACGGGAATAAAGACGCAGACCTACTAGAGAATGGACTTGAGGATATGGGGAGGGGGAGGGGTAAGATGTGACAGGGTGAGAGAGTGGCATGGACATATATACACTACCAAATGTAAAATAGATAGCTAGTGGGAAGCAGCCCCATAGCACAGGGAGATCAGCTTGGTGCTTTGTGACCACCTAGAGGGGTGGGATAGGGAGGGTGGGAGGGAGGGAGATGCAAGAGGGAAGAGATATGGGAACATATGTATATGTATAACTGATTCACTTTGTTATAAAGCAGAAACTAACACACCATTGTAAAGCAATTATACTCCAATAAAGATGTCTAAAAAAAAAAAAAAAGCTCTGATAAGTGCTGAAGTTAAAAAAAAGAAGTTTAACTTAGTTTCACCCAGTATTTCTCAAATGTAACATCACAGAACCCCTTTCTGAGGAATCCTTATTCACATTCTGAGGCAGGGCTGTTTCACAGGACTCACTTTAAGAAATGCTGCCCTCGAACTAGAGTAGTAAATACACCACCCTGGCGTAGCTCTCTCTTGAGGGTGGGCAAGCGGCGCAGGACGCCTCAGCCCGCAGGGAAAGGCACTTCCTGTCAGACTTTCCTCCTCTCCCTGCAGCGGAGCCCAGGGAGCCTCCGGCTGGGCATGGCGCTTTAATTACTCGCTTCTTTGTTGCTTATACCACAACTACTTCCTGAGCAGCTCTGAAGTGGCTTTGGGGCTGCCCAAAGTCTGCCCGAGACCTAAAAGCGTGAGGAAAACTTTCTGTGGATCACGAAACGTGGTGGGGCCATGGGGAACAGAGTTGTTTAGAAGGAGGGCGATGTATGTCTGGTGCCCCTCTGCAAGCAGGGCACCCTTTGTGGCAGTGATGAGCTGGAGTGGTTTCAGAGCAGGGTGACCCAGAGGGCGGCCGTGCCATCCCGAAATGGACCCTTGAGGGAACCGGACCTGCGCACCGGAGAAGACTTGCTGCCTTCTTTTTTTTAATTGAAGTAGAGTCGATTTACAATGTTGTGTTAGTTTCTGCTGTACAGCAAAGTGATTCACTTATACACATATATACATTCTTTTTCACATTTTTTTTCCATTATGGTTTATCACAGGATATTGAATATAGTTCCCTGTGCTAGACAGTAGGTCCTTGTTTATCCATTCTATATGTAATACTTTTCTTCTGCTGACCCCAAACTCCCCCTCCATCCCTCCCCGTTGGCAACCATAAGTCTGTTCTCTAAGTCTGTGAAGACTCGATGCCTTCTGAAGGGCCGTCCTGGGAAAGAGGAAGCCGGCCTGTTCTGTGTGGCCCTGAAGGCCACCCCAGGTACAGCTGACTGCAGTTTCTAACTCTGTTGCCACCTTTCCGTGAGCCCCGTGGGCAAGGCCTTTCCCTGGCCAGGGGGCAGGTCCTCACCTACAGCCTGAGGGGTTGGATAAGATCCAGAGTGTAGACTGGCCACTTACGGCTACGGACCACAATCTGTTTGGCCATTTTTGCCTCCTCGCAGGGGCTTTCAGTGGCATCGTAGCTGGAAACCACCTGTTCTAGCCTCACCGCTCTTGGTTCCCTCTCTTTATGTTGCCTACGATGCCCGTGGGTTGAAGTCCTGTTTAAAGGTCTGCCCGTCAGCTCCCCTCCGCTCCTCTCCTCCTGAGCTCTCCTTTGTTCATCCTCCTGCAGTCGCACCAGCTTCCCTGCCCCCTCTGCCTGGACCAGCCTCCCCAGGGATCCTCAGGGCTTGCTCCCTCACCTACTTCAGATCTTTGTCCAGTTGTCACCTCCTTGGTGAGGCATCCCTGAGCATCCTGTGTAACGGTGTACCCATCCCCTCTGGAGCACCCTGCTACGACCCCTGCATGGCTTTATTTTTCTTCATAGTCCTTATCCCATCTGACACAGAATGTATTTTACTTTCTTCTTTCATCGTCTGTCTCCCATACCCAAATGTAGGTTCTGCGAGGGCAGGGAGTCTTATGTGTTTTGTTCATTGCTCTGCTCCCGGTGCCTAGAATAGTACCACGCACGTAGTGGGCATTCAGGAAATCTCTGTCAAGTGAATTAAATGAATACGTTTCTGTTAGGCGTGTATCTTTTTTTTAAAAATTAATTAATTAATTATTTATTTATTTTTGGCCGCGTTGGGTCTTCGTTGCTGTGCGCGGGCTTTCTCTAGTTGTGGCGAGCGAGGGCTGTTCTTCGTTGAGGTGCGCAGGCTTCTAATTGCGGTGGCTTTTCTTGCGGAGCATGGGCTCTAGGTGCACAGGCTCAGTAGTTGTGGCTCGCGGGCTCTAGAGCACAGGCTCAGTAGTTGTGGCGCACGGGCTTCGTTGCTCTGCGGCATGTGGGATCTTCCCAGACCAGGGCTTGAACCCATGTCCCCTGCACTGGCAGGTGGATTCTTAACCACTGCGCCACCAGGGAAGCCCCTAGGCGTGTATCTTGAATTAGCCTATTTTGTGGGTCACCTTCGTATGCCAGAACCGACTCACTGCCTCAACACTTTTTCTTAAGCCCGTTTGGAACTGCCTGGGGATGAAGTCCAGCAGCTTCTGATAAATTGCAGAGAAACTGGATGTTCTTTGTGTGTTAGTCACAACCAGGAGCTTGGGTTTTCTGGACGACCGCTTCTTGATGGGTCCCCTCAAGCCTTGAGGAAGCACGGTGGGTCCTGATTTCCTGCTGCAGCCTGTGATGCCCTGACTGCCAGTGTTCAGCGTGGCATGAGGAGCAGGAGTTCTCCTGAGGAAGAAAGCAAAAGGACAAACAGATACTCAGGAACTTGCCTGGGTGAAAACATCTGAGTAAATACTGAACAAAGGTTATAAACATGTGTCCAGTGGTTGCAGTGAAAACCGTTTTCTGGCAGCTCCTATGGAAAAAATTTGAGGCATTTCAGTCTTCTTACTCTGAAAGGGGACGACTGAGCAGATTTCCCATAAAATGCTAAAAGTAATAAGGTGACACAGACCACTTTCTATTAACTTAATGCCAGGAGCTCTTTGTAAGCTAATGAAGACAGTTGCCAAATTGAACAGTAATACCTTCCATTTTGGTCCCCCCATTAGATTCTGTCTTTTGACTTTTCAAGATCCTCTTTTAAATTCTTGGCTACCAGTCAAAGGTATCAGCCAACATTTATTGACGTCAAGAGGTTAAGCAGCGTTTATTCTCGGCAACTTGTCACCTGTGAAGGGGCGGCTGTCTCTTGCCATACACTGGGCGCTCAGTGGGTGCAGCTGCCCTGCCCTCCGGGTGCTCGCCTTCTGGTCGGGAGAGAGCCCAAGCGAGTGGGTACTCGCGGAGCCAGAGGTTAGAGGTCAGCAGCCCTGGGCCTGGTCTGGGGAGATTGTGTCGGATTATTTGCATGGAGAATGGGCCAGATACCATCAGTTCTGCCAGCGTTCAGAGGGGATACTTCGTTGAGGAGGATGAGGTGGGTTTCTGCCAGGCCTTGAGGGCTGCGGGGTTGCGGGTGAGGGAGGAGATGGGCAGGTATTCTGGGCGAGGGTGGTGCTGGACAGCCTGCCTCTCAGCCTGGGCGGAGGCCAGCACGCCCTAGGGATGCTGTCTCTTCAGGTGGCAGCAGATCCCAAATCCATCAGTCCAGCGTGTCCAGCAAGCACCTCTGCGGTTGACATTAAGTACATTAACGAGCATCTTCTCCTTGTCCCTGTCTTTGTGCATCGTCCCCTGGCAGGAGAAAACTCTATTTCTCTACGCAAGCCGTGTGTGTAATTGCTGATACTGGTTAAGCATCTTGGAATGAATCTCAGGCCTGCTCTTCCTTCCATTTCCCCGCCCACTTACTCTGGCTCTGGACGTCCTTTGGAATGTGCCTGGCCGTGCCGTGCCTGGGCCTCCAGAGACAGAGAGCGCGGCAGGGGTTGAAGCCTCGCTGCCCCTGTTAGCCCCCTTCCCCACTCCCTTCAGCAGAGTTTCTGGCTGCTCCCCCATAGCCATGCTGTGTTCCAGCCCGAGTGGCTGCCTGAAATTGTTTGTGGTCAAACGTGCCCTCGGCTTTCCGACTTCCTGGCCTTGCTCAGCTCTTCCTTTGGCGCGTAATGCCTCCCCACATAACCCCCCAGTCACCGTGCTGCCTAGCAGAAGGGCTTCCAGAGGGCAGGCTCTGCAAGCCCGCAGGGTGTCCGCAGGGCAGCCTCTGGACCTGGACCTTTGGGGGGTGAAAACCTCTTGAGAGTCCTAAGTCAAGCGGATGGGACATGACGTGAACCTGAACTTTTTTGTAAAATCTGAAAGCCCTTGGTGGATGGGTGGGGGTGATTCCCATCACATATGCAGAAGAAGTCTCAGCAGGCAAGGGGGTCCACTAAGTGAATAGGATCAGCCCCACAGGTGTGGAGTTCTGGTGATAAAATACTGCTTTAGAGCTGCTTGTCGCTCAGGGAGCTATCACAGGTAGCTCTAAAGGTGGCCTTAAAGCTTGGCTTTGTGGCTTCTCTCCCTCACACTAGCTTCTTGCCTTAGTTCAGGACTGACTTCTTAACCAGGCTTAGCTGGTTTCTGCCCTAATCTTACTCCCATCTTAGGCTCTGGGACATAACTCCTCTGAGAAGAGAAGGTGAGTGAGAGAGGTGAGCGAGCGTGTGGGGTGCAGTGAGAGGTGAGTGGGTCCAGTGGGTGAAGGTTTTCCCTCTACATTGAACTGGGGTAGTCAGGTTCAATGTTGATATATTTTTTAAAAGCATCATCTATCACATAATAAGGTTTGTCCCTTATAGTCATTAATCACAGAACTGTGGAATTTGGGGAACCAACAGTGCTTGGGATAGGAGTGAGCTTTTGACCGTGAGCTGATTTGGTGGCTAACCTCAAGTAGGCTCCCTCTTGCAAGCCTTCTGATGGGGTGTTGTGGCCCTCGTCTGATGGCCCTCCAGGAGCCCTAGATGCTCTTCCTCCCTCCCTCTCTTCTTCTTCTCTTCTAAGAAAGCGAGACTCATGCAAATTAACACAAGAAGAGGGATTATTACAGGAGAGAGCTTGTAATTTGGGGCAGCTCTGGGGACCCGTCTGTTCTGGTGATTCGTTCTCTTTCCCTCTCTCTAATGGTACCTCTGTTTCTGTCTATACTTCTCCATTTTCTTCTCTCTATACTGCTTTTTTAAAAACGTGTTTCTTTCTGTTCCCACAGAACCGAAGCTTGCGTGGGGCTTTGGTTTGTTATAACTTCCCCATGACAGGCATCATCTCTTGGTACTTTCCATTTCAGAGCCTGAAAGAGAATCTTCTGGCCAGCCTGCAGGCCGTGAATTGTTGACTTTTTTTGTCATTGATCCAGTCAGCTGGGACCAGCGCAGGCGGGGTCATGTGGTCCCAAACCCGGCCACCGGTGCCTACCTCTTCAGCAAGGGCGTGGGAGGGGACAGGTGTGTGATTGCTGCTCTCAAGACACAGAGCAGCTGTCTGTGGTGGCCCTGGAGGGGAGGGGAAGGGAAAAGGCGTGCATCAGATGTGGGTCTTGCCCTCATGACTTTTCTAGTGAAGGAATTTAAAATTCCTGTCATACAGATGCGTGGACTTTGGGGGGTGTTGTACGCAGCCTCTGAGCTGGCACCCACTGATCCCCACCTCCTGGTGTTCATGCCCTTCAGTTGAGTGTGAGCTGGACTTACTGACTTCTAGTGTATGGAATATGGCAAAGATTCTGAGATTATGTTACTGTAGACTGTGGCTTCCATCTTGGAGATCTTTTTTCTCTCTGAGCCCTTGCCCAGGAGGAAGCCAGCTGCCATGTTATGCGCTGCCCTGTGGAGTGGCCTGCATGATAAGGAATTGATGTCTCTGGCCAGCAGCCCAGAGGACCTGAGGCCCACCAACAGCCACATGAGTGAACTCTGAGATGGTTGCAGCCTGTGCATCTAGCTGAGCTGTGGCTGAAGTGTCTCAAGAGCTGTGAGATAATAAATGTTTGCCGTTTTCAGCTGCAGAGTTTGGGATTAGCCTGTTATGCGGCAACAGATAACTGATCAGAGCTGTGAGAGGATAAAGGAGGGCGCACCTTTGGCCAGGGAATTTGGGCAAGGCTTTGAGAAGAATGTGGCATTTGAGCATGACCTACCTTTTCTCCCTAGAGTGGCCTCTTGTACAGGGTGGGCCATCTGTACATACAGAGGGCAAGGAGGGCCGATCTGGCCATTTTCCAAGGTGGATCAGATGAACACACGGTTTTTCTGTCGCGTGGCCTCTGAGAATGTCTATATCTTCTGTTGCAGAAGGGCAGGATATGCTCGAGCCTCCCGCTCAGCCTGACACGTGGCATCTCTGATGAAGGTTGGGTCTCCTGGGCCCTTGGGGCCTCCACCATTGTGCTGCCGGGCTGCTTAGTGCCCGACGCTGATTAGAGAGCCACAGCTCTGAGCTCACAGCGTAGCTGGGTGCCTCTGGCATCTACTTCTCTTTCTTACTGATGGTGTGGCCTTAGGCAAGGCAGTGAGTGTCCTCTCTGGGCCTTTTCCTGCACCTTTTATTATGAAAAATTCAAATATATACAAAAGTAGAATAACATAATGAACTCTCTCCTACCCATCACCCAGCATCAATAGTTATCAGCTCATGGCCTATCTTATTTTATCTCTATTCCCACCCACTGCCTTCTCCCTCAACCCTGGGTTATTTCAAAGCACACACCAGATATCATATTATTTTCTTCTTAAATACTTTGATAAGTATCTCTGACAGATAAGTACCTTTATTTTTTTAACATAAACACAGTATCTTTATTACATTTAACAAAATTAACAATTCCTTATTATCATCTAATATCCAAGCAGTGTTCACATTCTTCAATTGTCTTAGAAATGTGTTTTTATAGGTTTGTTCAAATCGGGATTCAGACAAGGGCTACATGTCTCTTAAGTCTTCCTCTCTCTCTTTTTGTAAATTAAACTTTTAAATTTGAGTTATTTGTAGATGAATATGTAGTTGTAAGAAAGAATATAGAGATCCTTTACCAACTTTCTCCCAGTGGTACCATCTTGCAAGACTACAGTACATGACAACTAGGATACTGACATTGATGTAGTCAAGACACAGAGCATTCCATCATCACAAGGCTCCTTCATGTTGCCCTTTTATAGCCACATCCACTCCTCACACTCCCCACCCCACCCTTGGCAACCACTAATCTGTTTTCCATTTTCTATACTTTTGTCATTTCAAGAATGCTATATAAATGGAATCATGAAGTATGTAACCTTTTAAGACTGACTTTTTTCTCACTCAGCATAATTCTCTGGAGACTCTTTCAAGTTGTTGCATGTATCAAAATCCATTCCTTTTTATTGCTGAGTAGTATTCAATAGTATAGATATACCCCAGTGTGTTTCACCATTCACACATTTAAGGACATCTGGGTTGTTTCCAGTTTGGGCTTATTATGAAAAAAGCTGCTAGGACATTTGCATACAAGTTTTTGTGTGAACATAAATTGTTATTTCTCTGGAATAAATGCCTGAAAGAACAGTAGCTTGGTCTTATAGTAGTTCCATGCTTAGTTTTATAAGAAATTGCCAAGTTTTTCCAGAGTGGCCGTACCATTTTACATGCCTACCAGCAATGTGTGAGTGTTGCTTGAGTCTCAGTCTATAGGTCTTCTCTCCTTCTTCCTCTCTTTTCTGCCCTACCAACTTGGCATAGAAACCCATGCCCTGATTGTCTTGGATGATTGAGATGATACATGTGAAACTGCTTTATAAACTCTCCCTAACTGAGATTATTGGTGCTTCTCTTTTGTGGGATATCTGAAAATGGCATCACAGCACCTTCGGGAAGTACGGTAGATGCTTCCTGACTATCCGCGCCTGCGTTTCCCAGCCTGGCTAGATTCTGCAGGGCAGCTGGACCACCAGGGTAGCCGCACATCAAGCATGTTTAGTACAGCTTAGTTTTTAAAGAACATGGCGGGGGGGAGGGGTGGTTGGGGAATGAGATACTCAGGTTGCCTGAGTGACCCATGAGACTGTAGTCCCCGCCCAACACCCTGCCTGCTAGCATGGGTCATCCAGTCACCTTTCATCTTTCTTGACCTGGCTGGCAGTTCTGCTGACCGGAAGGTGGAGATGCCAGCGTGTGAGTGTGTATGCATGCGCCTGCTGCCCTTTTAGCCATAGGTTCGCACCAGATTTGCTTAAGATGATGACGGTTTTCTAGAACACCGTGTGCAGCAAATTCCACGTTCTGTTAGAAATAAAAATGTGAGGCTTTTTCAAAGCACTTTCCTCGTCTCCTCCCTTGTGCTGTGTCTGCCACACGTGTAACTTCCTCAGGGTCGTAATCCTCCCCCATCACTTGCTGAGCTGTTGACCCACGTCCCTGATGTTAGTGGCAGCTTCTGTTCCAGGGGCTGACCTGACTAAATGTCCCCAGGTTCCTGGGTGACTTCAGACAAGAAGCACAGCAGTTACCTGGCCTCCAGCCCCTTCAGCATCAAGAATGACATTCCCAGCGTTCCGCAGCGGGGGGCTGTGAAGAATCAGTAATAGATTTACGGAAAAACACTGCGCAGAGGAATTGTGTTGAAGAGACACTAACAGCAGAGAGGATGGTTTTGTCAGGCTGTTTGCACCTTACTTTAAATGCCAAGGGATTGCCAGATCTGTGTTCCTTGTGTTCTAGAAAATGAGATTTCAGTGTTGTTAGACTCGCTTCTTTTGTGGGTTTTCTCTAGTGCCAGCATGCTCCCTTTTTGTATCGCTATCTGTCCCAGGCCTGGGGTTGGAGTTGCGTCTGCTGCTCTCTTGAAGGATATGTGGACCCAAAAGGGTTTTCAGTGAGGTGCAGTGGTGGGTACAAGTCATTGAATTAACAAATAATGGTCGTGAAGGTCCGGCAGTGGAGGACCCTGGTGTGAACGTTCACGTCCAAGCAGCACAGAGGTGTGAGCAGGCATTGCAGCCCTAGGGCACTTAGAGTTTCTTTGGGGCTGCTCTGCACGGAACCTGCTGGCTGTTCCTGTCTCATTGTCCCTGACACGTCTTCCCTCTTTGGGGGCGGGGGCTCTAGGAGCCAGGGTGTTGCCTTGGTGGCACTCTGCCCCTCTTCTTTGGACCTCTGTGACTTCCAAGTGGCCTTTCTGTGGGCGATCACTCTCTGGGTAGCAAACTTGGAGGACCTGAGGGCCCAGGGGGCACACTGTTTATCACACAGTCCCTTTCACACGCGTCTTACTTTCTGTAACACTTCTGTTAGCACCTGCTGTGGACTAGGTGGCCTGTGAGAAGTGCTGAGATGCAGCCTGCGTGGCTCTCGGTCCCGCAAAGCCTACAAAGCCTACAGGCTCCTTAGGGGGAGACCCCATTCCCAGTTGTTCCCTCCCAGCTGCCCTCCCCTTCTCCATATTCTTGCTGCCATCTCCTTGGGTCAGATCCTTGTTGTACAATGTTACAGTAATGATAGATGCCATGATTTAGAGAAGCCTCACCTTGTGCCAGGCATGTGCTGAGTGCCTTACTATATTGTATTATCTTCCATTAGCTCAGAGGGAGGTACAGTCCCCTACTTTACAGGTGAGAAAACTGGGCCCAGAGGGATCAGGTAAATTGTCCCAAGATACCGCACTGATGGGAGAGCTGGACAGAACGTGGACTGCCTGACTCCAGGGCCTGCTTTTTACAAGTAAAAGGGGGTTTGGATGATCCATAAACCTGGCAGGACCTTAGTTGAGTGTTGCCCTGGCCACCTACTTTCTCACAAATAACTTTCAAGGACGATGAACAGTGCACAGCTCAAAAGAACCAAACACAAAGAAAATAAGGTACAATGAGTGAGAACCAGCAAAAACAAGAAACAGCAGAAGCAGACCCTTTAAGACTTTCAGATGTTGGAATTAACAGATTCGGATCATAAAAAATGTATGCTAACCGTGTTTAAAGAAACAAAATACAAGCCTGAGAATACCTGAAGGGAACTTTAAAAAAATGACCTAACATTTGAAAAACAACCAAATAGAACTTTTAGAAACAAAGAATACAGTAATCAAAACAAAAAGTTATGGGTGGTCAATTAGAAAAATCTTTAAAATGCAGATTTTTAAAGGTAACCAGTGCACAGATTCCTTGGTTCTCTCTTTCCTACCCCAATTCTACTCCCCTCCTCAAGGGTGAGCACTGTAAATAGATGGTATGTTTCGTTTTAAGCCTTTTTCTATGCGTTTATGAACACACATATGTCAACACACAACAAAAGAGGTTTTTTTCAATATAAATGAGATGTGCTTTTTTCCCCCACTTAATAATATGATAGACGTCTAGATATCGATGCGTATAGATTTACTACATTGATGAAACTCATTTTAAATTTTTGTTGTCTTATTTTCAAGCACTGCCACATGGTAGAAAATTCAGAAAACACAAAAGGGTATACAGAGAAAATAAAATAAGTCTTCTTACCCTCATCCCTGCCACCAAGTTCTCAACTCCCTGGAAAGGTTCTGCACCTTATTTTTTTTTTCACTTAATGTCTTGTTGATATTTTCAAATCAGTGTGTTTAGGGGTGCCTCATTCTTTTTATAGCTACAGAGTATTTTATTTTTAAAAATTTATTTTATTGAAGTAGAGTTGATTTACAATGTTGTGTTAATTTCTTCTGTACAGCAAAGAGATTTAGTTATACATGTATACACATTCTTTTTCATATTTTTTCTCATTATGGTTTATCACAGGATATTGAATATAATTCCCTGTGCTATACAGTAGGACCTTGTTGTTTATCCATTCTATATATAACAGTTTGCATCTGCTAATCCCAAACTCCCAATCCATCCCTCCCCCACCCTACAGAGTATTTTATTGTATGGAATTTAATTTACTTAACTAGTCTGTTGTTGATGTACCTTTAGATTATTTCCAAATTTTATAATTAAAAACAATGCTGCAGTTACTACCTTGTTCACCCGTGATTTTACACATATGCAGGATTTTGTTGGATGAATCCTTAAAAGTGAAATTGTTGAGTCAAAAGTGTGTGCATTTAAGATTTTGATAGATGTTGCCAAATTGCCCTCCATCATGTCTATATCAATTTCTAAATCCACCAGCATGAATGAGATTGTCTGTTTCCCCATACCCAACTCAGAATGTAAGCAAACTATTTGATCTTTGCCAATTTTATAGGTGAAAAATTGTATCTAATGGAATATTAATTTTTCTTGCTCTTATTTTGAGTGAAATTGGATCTCCTTTAATATGGTAAGAACCACTGCATTTACTTTTCTTGGAACTATTTATATCCTTAGCCCATTTTTCTGTTGAGTTGTTGACTTTTTCTTTACTGATTTCAAGGAGCTCTTTATTTATTAAGGAAATTAGGGTTTTTTCTTTGTCCCTGATATACATTGAAAATATTTTTTTTATAGTTCGTTACATTTTGACTCTTTTTTCCCCCATGAAGTCTAAAAATATTTGTGTTCTCAGATGTGTCAGTCCTTTGTGACTTAGATTTTGTGTCCCACCTAGAAAAGTCTTCTTCACTTCAAGATTATAAAAAACATTATTTCATGATTTCTGATGAAGCAGTCTGTAAATTGTAGTGTTAATAGATAAATGAACTATTATTATCCTTAAGAATTGTTCTGGCCTACTTTCTTCTCTGAATTCATCTAAAGCAACTCTTCTTTCGAGGTGACTCAAGTGAGTGACTCTGGATACAGAAGTTTAGAAGCTAGGGAGCTGATAGTCTGAGGATATCCTTTTAGCTTGGGCTTGTGGACGCCAAATCGACAGTGTTCTCAGGATTCCTAGGTTTTCATCTTTGGGGCTGCCGGTAGACTTGTCAGGCTATACATATAGGAGTGTGTACATAGAAATTTAAGGGAAGATGGACGGGATGGTGGGCAGTGAAACCATGTGCTCTAAAGCCCATGCCTGTGGTTTCCTCCTCCCAAAACAGGGCTCACATGGGCGCTGTCACATTCGCTTCTGAGATTCTCAGTCTTTTGATTGACAGCTTATATTTTAAGACTTATTAATGTATTCTATCAGGTTACTGCCAATTTTCCTGGCCAGGGACCTAGTTGGTCTCCTTAAGGTTACATTGCAATCTCTGCTCTATTCCATTGTGTGTTGATTTTAGGATTAGTTCTAAACACTTACATTTATTTCTTTTGTTTTCACATTATTATGTCTCTCTATAGCCCTTTGTGCTGATGACTGGAACAGAGTGAGATTCAACGCTCCAGAAACTTGTTCCAAGTATGAAATTGGCCTCATCCAATGCTCAGTTACCTGTGCAGATGGAAGAGAGGAGCAGAGAGGTGGCTAAGACCCAAACTCAGAATTAAACAGAATGCCAAGGCTTTGGGTCCCTCTGGGCCTCAGGTTATGATGCCTTTATCCCTTGGCCAGTCAGGTTCTGTGAGCTTTAGATGGTCCCTGGGATGTGTATGGGGCCAGCCAGGATAGGTGTTCTACCTGAGATAGCCCAAAGTGTGACAAGCCAGTGGAGTGAACCCAAGCAAGGGTCTTTGTGGAAGGGAAGCCTGAGACTCCAGTACAGATTCGGAGTCCAGAAGGGCAGAAATGGGATCATCAACAAGGAACAGCACCAAGACAAGACTTGGGATGAAGTGAGTATAGAGTTGGGGAGGAGGATCTGGGATAGTTGGTGCTTGCTTTTTTTGGCACATGGTTTGAGAGAGTGTTAGGATGGCTTAAAGGCAGAGGGTTCAGCTGGACTTGCAGAGATAGGTAGCTGTATGGAATGTCCCCGAAGCAGCTGGGTAAAAGTGTGTGCTGGGCTTCCCAGGATATACAGAGCACCTCTCTGCAGGAACTGAGGACCCTTCCCAACAATCCTGACCTCGTCCAGCCAATGATTTGAAAGGCAGTATGTTTGACACCTTCTTCATAGAGGAACCCAGAAGTCGGGTGGCCTTTTATAAGATGCTGGAAGGGATGCTTGTAATCATCCAGGCAAGTATTTTGGATCGGAATCACCCAGGGAGTTTTTTCAAAATACTTTGCCTGGGTTCCAGCACTCAGAGATTTTTTTTAAAAAATTGAGGTGATTTTTATATGCAGTGAAAATAGAGATTTTTGACTCAGTAGGTCTGGGGTTGGATCTAGACAGGATTACTTCCAGAGAGTGCCCTGAATAAGTCTAATGTTCATCTCCAATTGAGAACCTATCTTCACTTCATCCCTAAATATTACTGATGGGGAGACTGAGGTCCAGAGAGGTGGCTAGTGGTGGAGCACAAGAGCACATTAGACCCTGGGGCTCATATTGGACCAGGGATGGGAACCCAGATTTCCTTCTTGTGGTCCAGGGCTCTTTCCACCAAGTGACTTTTATCCTTAAACGAGTGGCTGATGAAGTCAGAATAGGACAAGGTTGTTTGACCCCCTCTTCCCAGCCCAGTCTAAACAGATATTTCTAGGTTTACTTCATGTCACAGTGTAGTCATGGATCTGCCCTACAGAGTCCAGGAGAGGGTTCACATGAGTCAATTGACTGTAGGTCAGTGAGCAGTGGTCACCAAAGCTCTTACTTGGGAAACTGTGATTAAAAATCTTCCAGCAAACAAAAGCCCAGGACCAGATGGCTTCACAGGCGAATTCTATCAAACATTTAGAGAAGACCTAACACCTATCCTTCTCAAACTCTTCCAAAATATAACAGAGGGAGGAACACTCCCAAACTCATTCTACGAGACCACCATCACCCTGATACCAAAACCAGACAAAGATGTCACAAAAAAAGAAAACTACAGGCCAATATCACTGATGAACATAGATGCAAAAATCCTCAACAAAATACTAGCAAACAGAATCCAACAGCACATTAAAAGGATCATACAGCATGACCAAGTGGGGTTTATCCCAGGAATGCAAGGATTCTTCAATATATGCAAATCAATCAATTTGATATACCATATTAACAAACTGAAGGATAAAAACCATATGATCATCTCAATAGATGCAGAAAATGCTTTCGACAAAATTCAACACCCATTTATGATAAAAACCCTCCAGAAAGTAGGCATAGAGGGAACTTACCTCAACATAATAAAGGCCATATATGACAAACCCATAGCCAACATCGTTCTCAGTGGTGAAAAACTGATACCATTTCCTCTAAAATCAGGAACAAGACAAGGTTGCCTACTCTCACCACTGTTATTCAACATAGTTTTGGAAGTTTTAGCCGCAGCAATCAGAGAAGAAAAAGAAATAAAAGGAATCTAAATTGGAAAAGAAGAAGTAAAACTGTCACTTTGCAGATGACAGGATACTATACCTGTACATAGAGAATCCTAAAGATGCTACCAGAAAACTACTAGAGCTAATCAATGAATTTGGTAGAGTAGCAGGATACAAAATTAATGCACAGAAATCTCTTGCATTCCTATACACTAATGACAAAAAATCTGAAAGAGAAATTATGGAAACACTCCCATTTACCATTGCAACAAAAAGAATAAAATACCTAGGAATAAACCTACCTAAGGAGACAAAAGACCTGTATGCAGAAAACCATAAGATGCTGATGAAAGAATTTAAAGATGATACAAACAGATGGAGAGATATACCATGTTCTTGGATTGGAAGAATCAACATTGTGAAAATGACTCTACTACCCAAAGCAATCTACAGATTCAATGCAATCCCTATCAAACTACCACTGGCATTTTTCACAGAACTAGAACAAAAAATTTCACAATTTGTATGGAAACACAAAAGACCCCAAATAGCCAAAGCAATCTTGAGGAAGAAAAATGGAGCTGGAGGAATCAGGCTCCCTGACTTCAGAGTATACTACAAAGCTACTAGAATCAAGACAGTATGGTACTGGCACACAAACAGAAATATAGATCAATGGAACAGGATAGAAAGCCCACAGATAAATCCATGCACCTATGGTCACCTTATCTTTCATAAAGGAGGCAAGAATATACAATGGAGAAAAAACCAACCTCTTCAATAAGTGGTGCTGGGAAAACTGGACAGCTACATGTAAAAGAATGAAATTAGAACATTTCCTAATACCATACACAAAAATAAACTCAAAATGGATTAAAGACCTAAATGTCAGGACAGACACTATAAAACTCTTAGAGGAAAACATAGGAAGAACACTCTTTGACATAAATCACAGCAAGGTCCTTTTTGACCCACCTCCTAGTGAAATGGAAATAAAAACAAAAATAAGCAAATGGGACCTAATGAAAGTTGAAAGCTTTTGCACAGCAAAGGAAACCATAAACAAGACGAAAGACCACCCTCAGAATGGTAGAAAATATTTGCAAACGATGCAACTGACAAAGGATTAATCTCCAAAATATACAAGGAGCTCATGCAGCTCAATATCAAAAAAAAAAAAAAATCCAATCCAAAAAAGGGCAGAAGATCTAAATAGACATTTCTCCAAAGAAGATATACAGATTGCCAACAAACACATGAAAGGATGCTAAGCCTCACTAACCATTAGAGAAATTCAAATCAAAGCTATAATGAGGTATCACCTCACACGGGCCAGAATGGCCATCATCAAAAAATCTACGAACAGTAAGTGCTAGAGAGGGTGTGGAGAAAAGGGAACCCTCTTGCCTGTTGGTGGGAATGTAAATTGATACAGCCACTATGGAGAACAGTATGGACGTTCCTTAAAAAACTAAAAATAGAACTACCGTGTGACCCAGCAATCCCACTACTGGGCATATACCCTGTCAAAACGAGACATGTTCCACAATGTTCATTGCAGCACTATTTACAATAGCCAGGACATGGAAGCAACCTAAGTGTCCATTGACAGATGAATGGAAAAAGAAGATGTGGCACATATACAATGGAATATTACTCAGCCATAAAAAGAAACGAAATTGAGTTATTTGTAGTGAGGTGGATGGACCTAGAGTTTGTCATACAGAGTGAAGTAAGTCAGAAAGAGAAAAACAAATACCGTATGCTAACACATGTATATGAAATCTAAAAAACAAATGGTTCTGATGAACCTATGGGCAGGACAAGAATAAAGACACAGATGTAGAGAATGGACTTGAGGACACGGGGAGGAGGAATGGTAAATTGGGACGAGGTGAGAGAGTAGCGTTGACATATATACACTACCAAATGTAAAATAGATAGCTAGGGGGAAGCAGCCGCATAGCACAGGGAGATCAGCTTGGTGCTTTGTGACCTCCTAGAGGGGTGGGATAGGGAGGGTGGGAGGGAAACACGAGAGGGAGGGGTTATGGGGATATACGTATACATACAGATGATTCACTTTGTTATACAGCAGAAACTAACAACATTGTAAAGCAATTATACTCCAATAAAAATGTTAAAAACAAAAAACAAAAAAACTCTTACTTGCGGGGAGCCACGTTGTAAGGACAAAAGGCAAGTTCTGTGTCCTGGTGCACGTCTCTTGGTAAGCACTGGGAAAAGCATTTTCCAGGCTTGATTCCAAAGGAGTTAATAGAATTCCACTACCACTGTTTCCACTACTGCTTCCAGTGAACCGTGCTATGCACTTTGATGACTTATCTCACGTGATCCACCCTTGGGAATGGGTCATTTATCCCATTTTACGGCTAAGAAAGCAGGTTAAGTAACATGGCCAGTGTTACCCAGCTGGCTGGGTTGGAGCTGGAGTTCAAGCCCAGGCATAATGACTCCAGCCCTGGGCTGCTACCCTGGCTGCTCCATGGTCTTCCAGAGCACTGGATCTGAAAAAAATCTTGTAGAGCAGCATTCCCTAAACTGCATGCTCCAGGGAAGACTGTTATAGGAAATGTGAAAAGCAGTGATGGAAAAATATGTGGAAACACAGCATTCATTCCCTCCTTGGAGATTGATAGTGTGCTTCATCATACTGGAGAGTTGGAGAACAGCAACAAGGAAATCTATTTAACTTTGATTAAGCGGCATTTCCCAGATTGATTCACTCATGGAACACTTCTTTCCACATCATCCTAAATGGCTTTCAGGCCACTGTTCCTCAAACACTAGTTTGGGAAACACCTTCATGGTCGATAAGTCCAATTCTCTCATTTTCAGTGAACACAGAAGGGCAAGGACTTATCTAACATCCAACATGAGTGTGTCATGGGGCTGGGGGTGTCTGCAACCTGAGCTTTGCCAGGATGTCCATCTTCCAGGGGACACCTCGAGTCCTCATGGGAGACAGGTGGATGATAACCCCTGGAGAGGCCCTTGAGCTCGGACCTTTATGAAGGTGGCAACAAGATCTGTTGGAAATGATTAGTTCTATCCATAGGTATACAGAGCCACAGAGGTTATATTTTGAGGGGCTTTGGATAAAATCCCACTTCCTCTCTCCCAAGGTCGTGATGGGACCCCTGAGCCAGTGGCTAAGGGAACAGACTGTGGATGTTTGATCTGGATTCTGCCTCTGGTCCCGCCAGTGGGGCCTCTTCGTGGGCCCTTGTTCCGCTCCCACACCGGTGCCCGGGCCCAAGGGCAGCACCCACATATCCCAACTCTTCATTCACGTTGCAGATTAATTTCCATCCCTGGTAATGCAACTGATCAAAATTTATTTCCGGGACTTCCCTGGTGGCTCAGTGGTTAAGAATCCACCTGCCAATGCAGGGGACACGGGGTCGAGCCCTGGTCTGGGAAGATCCCACATGCTGCGGAGCAACTAAGCCTGTGTGCCACAACTACTGAGCCTGCGCTCTAGAGCCCGTGAGCCACAGCTACTGAGCC
Organism: Balaenoptera ricei; assembly: GCF_028023285.1. Lineage (NCBI taxonomy): Eukaryota > Metazoa > Chordata > Mammalia > Artiodactyla > Balaenopteridae > Balaenoptera > Balaenoptera ricei. The sequence continues at coordinate 88,042,339 of NC_082642.1, read as the reverse complement.
CACGTGCCACAACTACTGAAGCCTGCACGCCTAGAGCCCATGCTCCACAACAAAAGAAGCCACCGCAATGAGAAGCCCGCGCACTGCAACGAAGAGTAGTCCCCGCTCACCGCAACTAGAGAAAGCCCGCGCGCATCAACGAAGACCCAACGCAACCACAAATAAATAGACAAACAAATAAATCTATTTTAAAAAATTTATTTCCAAGCAGCAGCCTCTATCAGTTGATTTTTATAGAGTTTTATTTTTTCCAGTGTGCTTGGCAAAATGCCTATCAATATTTACTTATTAACTCGAGAACTGGTGTTTGTGCTCCCATCTGAGGACTCTGCGGCTTTTATCTGAATTTTCTGTAGTGATCAATGTTCTCTGTGGGGAGTGGAGGGAGTGTTTTGCTCCCTGTGACAGAAGAGTCACTTCCCAAATTGGGTATCAAGAACTGTGGGCGCCCTGGCCTTGCGAACACCATGGAACTTTCCTCTGATGACTGGGGTGTTTGTGTTAAAGGTTTTGTTATGTGTTACATAATGGTTAAGAGCACTGGAACAACACTGCCTGGATTTAAAGGCAGCTCTGCCACTTAGTTATGAAAATAATAGTATCTGCTTTGAAGACGATTGAGTTAATATATTTACCGTGCTTGGATGATACGGGGCGCACAACAAGTGTTATATGGGTGCTCACTGTTGCTGCCCTTGTTCGTGTGGCTTCGGTTGGGACATCCCTACAGCCTGGCTCTCAGGACACCCAGGCCCTGGAGTCTCTGTACTTGATAACCTTTACTTACTATGGAGTAAGTAAAGGTTATCAAGGAGTCCTAGGACTCTTTCTTCAGGCACTTGGCCTTCCCCAGGATGAAATGCCTGGGCAGCTTGCTCCTGATTGGCTCTTTTCTAAAACTCCGGGGGGAGTGAGAGGAGATGTTCTACATTGTATGACTCCTTTCTAGGAGCCTATTTCCTACTTAGAGTTACTCATCCTTTATATGAATCAGCTGTGCCAATTATGACCTCCTTAGTTTGCATCCCTCCCTTGTGAAGCATACTTCTGGGATGTTTTCCCCAATAATTACTCCACAGTCAGGAAATGCAACTTAGTTTTTATAATCCAAGTCAGACAGAACTGGGTGAACCTGACATACAGTTTCTATCTCCAAGCCCCAGCTGAACAGTTATTGGATTACCTGCCGTCATGAATTCATCTCAGTTTGGCTAGTGTGACCTTATGGATAAGGGAGAGCTGAGGGTGAAGCCTGTGGTTAGCCCTGGAGCCAGGTGCAGCCCAGGTTGGCTTCTGTCTCCAACTTGAATGGAAGGTAATGAGTGGGTGGGGCCAGTGTTAAGCTTCCCCCCAGTTTTGAGCCTGTAGGTCCTTGCCGGGAAGCCTCTGGGTTTGCTTTTCTATAAGTTCCTGGTCTGGGTTAGAGAAATGTGTGAGGCCAAATGATCAGAGCATTTCTAGAGAGGGAGAGTGATCACTTGTGTCGAATGCTGATGTCTGGTTAGTACAATGAGGGCTGGATTTAGCAACGTGGATGTCATCTGTGACCTTGACGAGCAGTCTCACTGGATCATGGACAAGTGTGAGCCTGAGTGAAGTGGATATTTAATCATGTCCCTTTTTATAGGACATTTAATTTATTTAGATTGTTTCAGTTTTTGCCATTTTAGATTATGATGCTTGTGAACATCTTCAGGTATATAGTTTTTCTTTTCGAATATTATTTCATAAATCATCACAGTAAGATTACTGAACCAAAGGATTAAAACATTTTAATATTTTACCACTAATATTTGACTCTCAGTCTGTCTTTTCCCTAAAACAGTTTGTAATAGCATTCCATTTTTGCTGTAAATATCTCAGATAGAAATAGAGACTGGCTGCTATTGTTTTAAGCTAAAAACTGATTGAGCCATGAAAACTCATTGCCAGTTCAGTAGCAGGAGGTGCAGAAAATAATTGCCTCGATGCATATTGATTTTTTTCAATCCAAGGTGGTTATGCTGTGAGATAATTGACCAACACTGTCTTTTTAAAAGGACATATCACTCGCAAAACAAAGGATTTTCCTTCTTCTAGTTGCTCTGCCTGTCTTGAAACCTGCTACTTTTTAAAAAATTTGCATGAAAAGACAATTAAGGACTTGAAATTATGGTTGACTTAGTCTTATCTCATTCTAATATTATTCATTACATTGGTATTTTAGTTCCTGCAACGCATTTTATAATAATCTCTTTTTCCTGTCTGATGTGACTCTTAAATTTTGTTTTACATAATCTGGTCCCCAACTCTTAGTATAATAGTGAAATTATGACAAAATTCCAGGCACATTATTTATTCAGAGTTCAAAAGGGAAAGCAGGGGCCTCATCCATCCTTCCTGTTTGCGTCACGGGTCTGACTCATCTGTGTGGTCTCTCGCTCTGTGTGTGTTTTCTCCTCCTAAAATGTGTTGCTGAAATACTAAAGGAACAGTCCTCAGACCCCCGTGAGCACACCTGTTGCCCCGGGGGAGTATCTGTGTATGTCTGGGTCGCTGGTCCTGTGATAATGCTGGAAGGGGTGCAGAGGAAGCCAGGGCCGGTGTGTGCTGTGGGGGAATGGGGCAGGGTCAGTGGATGAGGTTAGGGAGCACCCAAGGGGATTGCTAGGCCCGTGTTCAGTATCTAGAGCTGTGCTGTCTGAATCAGTAGCCACTGGACACATGTGGCTACTTAAATTTAAATTAATTAAAAGTAAATGAAGTTAAAAATTCAGTTCCTTGTCACACTAGTCATTATTTGATGTGCTTAATAGCCAACTGTGATTAGTAGGTACTGCATTGAACAGCACAGATATGGAACATTTCCATCATTGTAGAAATTTCTGTTAGACAGCGCTGCTCTAGAGGGCATGGCAACCTACCGGGTGTTTTGAGAGGCCGACGTTTAGGGTACTTCTTGGCCAAGGCCCTTGTACAGGGGATGGGGTTCAGCTTTCTGAAGAAGGGAGGTTGTAGGTGATCTGGGAAAGCAGGCTGTGGCCTCGGGCCGGGAGGAACAGCAGTGCTAGGCAAGGAAGCTGAGACAGAATCCCAGACACACACTGGGTCACCTCCAGTGAGGAGGAAAAGGGACTGTGGCTTGGAGGTCAGGGCAAGTCTCAGGCTCACTGAAGCACCCTGGATGGCTTACCGAGCCGAAAGCCTGCAGCTGTGGCTGGGATTGCTGAAATCCTGCCCCCGGAGGGGCTGGGCCTGCCAGGAGGGGCTCAGCTGGGGTGCAGGGAAGGCAGGGCTCCCAGTACAGCACTGCCCTGCCCCTCAGAGCTGTTCCAGAGAGCTCTGTGAGCCGAGTTGGTGGGGTGGGCAGAAGGGGGTGCTTTAAGAGCTGAGCAAATGGGACACAAAGGCTTGTCATTCCTGGATCTTTTTCTTTTACAATACACTAGGAGCGGCCTTTCCTCAGGCATCTGAATGGTTCCAAGAACAAAGGAACAAATAAGAAACAGATGACATTTTTTTTTTTTTTTTTTTAAGGCTAAAAGAGGCTCTATCCAATGGAAGAAATGTGGCCACTTTTCAGTGGGACTCCTTTTAGGAACAATTCTGGCTGCCCTAGAGCCTCTGAGGAGGGAGTCCACAATGGCCACCCCTGGAGGGCTCAGGATCACCTTCTCAGAGCACTTCAAGGCATGCCTGTCACATTAATAATAAGGACATTGAGGATGATAATAATAATAATGATAATATAGTTGACCCTTGAATAATGCAGAGGTTAGGGGCACCAACCCTCCAAGCAGTTGAAAATCTGCTATAACTTTATAGTAACCCCGCCATATCTGTGGTTCCACTTCTGCGGATTCAACCAACCTCAGATCATGTAGTGCTGTAGTACGTATTTATTGAAAAACTGCATGTAAGTGCAATTGCACAGTTCAAACCTGTGTTGTTCAAGGGTAAACTGTAGTGAATATAGACCTAACTTGTTTTATTGCACTTTGCTTTATTGTGCTTTGCAGATGCTGCATTTTTTTTTTTTTTCTGTTTTCTGTTTTTTGGTTTTTTACAAATTGAAGGCCTGTGGCAACCCTACATCCTACAAGTCTATTGGCACCATTTTTCCAACAGCATTTGCTCACTTCATGTCTCTGTGTCACATTTTGGTATGGTGATCTGTGATCAGCTATCTTCCATGTTACTATTGTAGTTGTTTTGGGGCACCATGAACCACACCCGTATAAGATGGTGTACTTGATAAATTTTCTATGCATTTTGACTGCTTCACTGACCGTTTTCCTGTCTCTCTCCCTCTCCTCGGGCCTCTCTGTCCCTGAGACAACGATATTGAATTTAGGCCAAATAATAACCCTACAATGGCCTCTAAGCGTTCAGGTGAAAGGAAGAGTCACACATTTTACTTTCAAAGCTAGAAATGATTAAATTTAGTGAAGAAGACATGGTGAAAGCCAGGATATGATGAAAGCTAGGCCTCTTACACCAGTTAGCCAAGTTGTGATTGCAAAGGAAAGGCTCTTGAAGGAAATTAAAAGTGCCGCTCCAGTGAACACAAGAATGATAAGAAAGTGAAACAGCCTTATTGCTGATATGGAGAAAGTTTTAGTGGTCTTCATAGAAGATCAAATCAGCCACATATTCCAAGCCAAAGCATAATCCAGAGCAAGACTCGAACTCTCTTCAGTTCTATAAAGGCTGAGAGAGGTGAGGAAGCTGCAGAAAAAAAGTTCGAAGCTAGCAGAGGCTGGTTCATGAGGTTTTTGGAAAGAAGACATCTCCGTAACGTAAAAGTACAAGGTGAAACAGCAAGTGCTGAAGTACAAGCTGCAGCAAGTTATCCAGAAGATCTAGCTAAGATAACTAATGAAGGTGGCTATACTAAACAGCAGATTTTCCATGTAGATGAAACGGCCTTATATTGGAAGTAGATGCCATCTAGCACTTTCATAGCTGGAGAGGAGAAATCAATGTCTGGCTTCAAAGCTTCAGAAGACAGGCTGACTTCCTTGTTAGGGGCTCATGCAGCTGGTGACTTTAAATTGAAGGCAATGCTCGTTTAATATTGAAAATCCTAGGGCCCTTAAGAATTATGCTAAATCTACTCTGCCTGTGTTCTAGAAATGGAACAATAAAGCCTCAGTGACAGCACATCTGTTTATAACATGGTTTACAGAACATTTTAAGCACACCATTGAGACCTACTCCTCAGACAAAAGGATCCCTTTCAAAATATTACTGTTGGGCTTCCCTGGTGGTGCAGAGGTTGAATCTGCCTGCCAAAGCATGGGACACAGGTTCAAGCCCTGGTCCAGGAAGATCCCACATGATGCAGGGCAACTAAGCCCATGGGCCACAACTACTGAGCCTGTGCTGTAGAGCCCATGAGCCACGACTACTGAGCTTCATGCCACAGCTGCTGAAGCCTGCACGCCTAGAGCCCGTGCTCAATAAGAAAAGCCCGCCATGAGAAGACCACACACTGCAACAAAGACCCAACACAGCCAAAAATAAATAAATAAATAAATTTATATATTAAAAGAAATATATTACTGCTCCTTGAAAATGCACCTGTTCATCGAAGAGCTTTGATGGAGATGTACTATGAGACTAATGTTGTTTTCATGCCTGCTAACACAACATCTGCTCTGTAGCCCATGGATCAGGAGTAATTTTGACCTTCAAGTCTTATTATTTAAGAAAGACTTAAGAGCTTTTGCACAGCAAAGGAAACCATAAACAAGACGAAAAGACAGCCCTCAGAATGGGAGAAAATATTTGCAAATGAAGCAACTGACAGAGGATTAATCTCCAAAATTTATAAGCAGCTTATGCAGCTCAATATCAAAAAAACAAACAACCCAATCCAAAAATGGGCAGAAGACCTAAATAGACATTTCTCCAAAGAAGATATACAGATTGCCAACAAACACATGAAAGAATGCTCAACATCATTAATCATTAGAGAAATGCAAATCAAAACTACAATGAGGTATCATCTCACACCGGTCAGAATGGCCTTCATGAAAAAATCTACAAACAATAAATGCTGGAGAGGGTGTGGAGAAAAGGGAACCCTCTTGCACTGTTGGTGGGAATGTAAATTGATACAGCCACTATGGAGAACAGTATGGAGGTTCCTTAAGAAACTAAAAATAGAACTACCATGTGACCCAGCAATCCCACTACTGGGCATATACCCTGAGAAAACCATAATTCAAAAAGAGTCATGTACCACAATGTTCATTGCAGCTCTATTTACAATAGCCAGGACATGGAAGCAACCTAAGTGTCCATCGACAGATGAATGGATAGAGAAGATGTGGCACATATATACAATGGAATATTACTCAGCCATAAAAAGAAACGAAATTGAGTTATTTGTAGTGAGGTGGATGGACCTAGAGTCTGTCATACAGAGTGAAGTAAGTCAGAAAGAGAAAAACAAATACCATATGCTAACACATATATATGGAATCTAAAAAAAAAAAATGGTCATGAAGAACCTAGGGGCAAGACGGGAATAAAAACGCAGACCTACTAGAGAATGGACTTGAGGACATGGGGAGGGGGAAGGGTAAGCTGGGACAAAGTGAGAGAGTGGCATGGACATATATACACTACCAAATGTAAAATAGATAGCTAGTGGGAAGCAGCCGCATAGCACAGGGAGATCAGCTCCGTGCTTTATGACCACCTAGAGGGGTGGAATAGGGAGGGTGGGAGAGAGACTCAAGAGGGAAGAGATATGGGGATATATGTATATGTATAACTGATTCACTTTGTTATAAAGCAGAAACTAACATACCATTGTAAAGCAATTATACTCCAATAAAGATGTTAAAAAAAAAGACTTAAGATAGAGATTATCATACTAAGTGAAGTAAGTCAGACAGAGAACGACAAATATCATATGATATCGCTTATATGTGCAATCTAAAACATGACACAAATGAACTTATCTACGAAATAGGAACAGACTCACACACATAGAAAACAAACTTATGGTTACCAAAGGGTAAAGGGGGAGGGATAAATAAGGAGTTTGGGATTAATATATGCACACTGCTATATATAAAATAGATAACCAACAAGGACCTACTACATAGCACAGGGAACTATACTCGATATTTTATAATAACCCATAAGGGAAAAGACTCTGAAAAAGAATATATACAAATATAAATACATATATATATATATATATATATATATATATATATATATATATATATCTGTATCACTTTGCCGTACACCTGCAACTAACACAACATTGTCAATCAACTATACTTCAATTTTTAAAAAAAGGAAAGACATTTTGTAAGGCTATAGCTGCCATAGATAGTGATTCCTTTGATGGATCAGGGAAAAGTCAACTGAAAACCTTCTGGAAAGGATTTACCATTCTAGATGTAATTAAGAACATTCATGAATCATGGGAAGAGGTCAAAATATCAACATTAACAGGAGTTGGGAAGAAGTTGATTCTAACCCTTGTGGATGACTTTGAGGGGTTCAGGACTGCAGTGGAGGGAGTAACTGCACATGTGGTAGAAATAGCCAGAGAACCAGAATTAGAAGTGGAACCTAAAGATGTGAATGAATTGCTGCAATCTTATGATAAAACTTGAACAGATGAGGAGTTGCTTCTTCTAGATAAGAAAGTTGTTTCTTGAGATGGAATCTACTCCTGGTAAAGAAGCTGTGAAGATTGTCGAAATAACAACAAAAGGTGTGGAATACCACATCAACTTAGTAGATGAAGCAGCAGTAGGGTTTGAGAGGATTGACTCCAATTTTGAAAGAAATACTACTGTGGGTAAAATGCTGTCAAATGGCATTGCATGCTCCAGAGAAATTGTTCATGAAAGGAAGAGTCAGTCAGTGTGGGAAACTTCATTGTTGTCTTATTTTAAGAAATTGCCGCAGCCACCCTGATCAGTCAGCAGCTATCTAGACCCTCCACCAGCAAAAAGATTATGACTTGCGGAAGGCTCAGTTTTTTTTAGCAATAAAGTATTTTTTAACTAAAGTATGTATATTTTTAAGACATAATGCTATTGCATACTTAATAGACTGTAGTATAGTGTAAACATAACTTTTATATGTGCTGGAAAACCAAAAAACGCATGTGGCTTGCTTTTTTGTGATATTTGCTTTATTGCACTGGCCTGGAACTGAACCCACAATATCGCTGAGATATGCCTGTATTTACATAATGCTTACTAAGACCCAGGCACTGTTCTAAGTGATTTATTTAAATTCATTTAAGAGGATATTCATGAGACAGTAGCAAAGTTTATCACTGGAGGGCTTCCACTTGGAAAGGCCCAACACCACAACATTTAATAGCATCAGTAACCATTGTAATAGCAGCTGCTAAATTTTAAGGTTAAAAAACTTTTTTAAACATACATTGTCTTTTTTTCCTCCCAGTTTTGTTGAGATACAATTTACATACCATAAATTTTACCCATTGTAAATGCACAATTCAATGATTTCGGTTAAGTTTTAGAGTTATGCAGCTATCACTGCAATTTAGTTTTAGAACCTTTCCATCACTCCAAAAAGTTACCTTATGCTTGTTTGTAGTTAATCCCTGCTCCCACCCTTAGCCATAGGCAATCACTGATCTTCTTTCTTTCTCTATAACTTTACCTTTTTTGAAAATTTCATATGAATGGAATCATACAATATGTTATCTTTTGCATCTGGGTTCTTTACTTAGCATAATCTTTTTGAGGTTCGTTCATGTTGTAGTATGTATTGGTAGTTCATTCCTTTTAATTGTTGAGTAGTATTCCATTGTGTTGATATACTACATTTTGTTCATGTATTCACAAGTTGATAGACATTTGGATTGTTTCCATTTTGTGTTGTTATGAATAATGCTATTATGAACATTCATGTGTGTGTTTTGTGTGAACATATGTTTTCATTTTTGTTGGGTAGATTCTTAGGTGCAATGGACTGAATATTTATGTCTGCCCACAATTCATATGTTGAAATTCTAATCCCCAAATGTAGCATATGGAGGTTGGACCTCTGGGAGGTGATCAATTCTAGTAGTTTTTCTGTGTGGATTCCTTGGGATTTTTAACATGCAGGATAATGTCATCTGTGAATAAAGACAGTCTTAATTCTTCCTTTCCAATCTGGATGCCTTTAATTAATTAGATGATGATGACAATTAAAATTTTTAATATTATCTTTTTGCCTTATTGCACTAGCTAGAACCTCCAGTACAGCATTGTATAGAAGTGGCAAAAGAAGGCATTCTTGCCCTGTTCCCAATCCTAGGAGGAAAGCATTCAGTCTCTCACCATTTATGTATTATGGTTACCTATAGGTTTTTAAAAAAACTGATTGATGCCCTTTATCAGGTTGAAGAAATTCCCTTATTTTCCCAGTTTATTGAGAGTTTTTATCTTATCTTTTGAGATGATCACTGGTTTTGTCCTTTATTCTATCAATATGATGTATTGCATTAATTAATTTTGGATGTTACACCAACCTTGCATTCCTGGTGTAAATCCCCACTTGGTTATCCTATATAATCTTTTTTATATGTTGGTATGTAGGGTTTACTAATATTTTGTTAAGAATTAAAATTTTCTTCCCTTGTGATGTTTTTGGTCTCATAGAATGAGTTGGGAAGTGTCTCTTTCTCCTAATTTCTGAAAGATTTTGCAAAGGGTTGGTACTATTTCTTCTTTAAATATTTAATAGGATTCACCTGTGAAATCATCTGGGCTTGTGCTTTTTTTTTGTGGGAAGATTTTAAGTTGTGAAATAAGTTTCTTATTATAGACCTATTCATATCATCTATTTCTTCTTGAGTCAGTTTTGGTAATTTATGTCTTTCTATAGATTTCCGTTTTATCTAAGCTGTCTAATTTTTTGGCATAAAGTTGTTCTGTAGGATTGGTAATGGTGTCCCTTCTTTCATTCATCATTTTGTAATATTTATCTCCTTTCTCTCTCTTTCATTTTTTCTCTCTCCCTCATCAGTCTAGTCAAGGATTTGTCAATTTTTTTGATCTTTAGAAAGAACCAACTTTTTGTTTCTTGTTTTCTCTAGAGTTTTCCTGTTTTCTCTTTAGTTGATTTCTGCTCTACTCTTTTTGATTTACTTTCCTCTGATTGCTTTGGTTTTTAGTTTGTTCTTCTGTTTCTTGTTTCTTAAGGTGAAGATTAGATTATTTGTTTGAGATCCTTCTTTTCTGATACAGGCATTTAAAGCTATACATTTTTCTCTAAGCATTGCTTTAGCTGTATCCCACATATATTTTTTTTAATTAATTAAGTTATTTAATTTTGGCTGCTTGGGTCTTTGTTGCTGCATGCAGGCTTTCTCTAGTTGCAGTGAGCGGGGACTACTCTTCGTTGTGGTGCGCGGGCTTCTCACTGAGGTGGCTTCTCTTGTCGCGGAGCATAGGCTCTAGGCGTGCGGGCTTCAGTAGTTGTGGTGCGAGGGCTCAGTAGTTGTGGCTCGCGGGCTCTAGAGTGCAGGCTCAGTAGTTGTGGCGCACGGGCTTAGTTGCTCCATGGCATGTGGGATCTTCCCGGACCAGGGCTCGAACCCATGTCCCCTGCATTGGCAGGTGGATTCTTAACCACTGCGCCACCAGGGAAGTCCAGTATCTCACATATTTTGACATGCTGTGTTTTCATTTTCACTGAGTTGAAAATGTTTTCTGATTTCTTTTGTCATTTCTCTTTTGACCAGTGGGTTATTTAGAAGTGTGTAATTTCTAAACATTCGGAGATTTCCCAGGTTCTTTCTGTTGTTGATTTCTACTCGTAAACAGAGAACATACTTGATAGAATTTCAAACCTTTTAAATTTATTAAGACTTGTTTTATGGACTAACATATAATCTATCCCAGGGAATCTTCCATGTGTACTTCAGTGTGCTGAATCTGTGCATTGTATATTCTGCAATCACTGGATGGAGTGTTCTATATATATCAATTAGGTGAAGTTGGTTGATTGTATTGTTCAAGGCTTCTATATCCTTGCTAATATTCTATGTAGCTTTTCTATCAGTTACCAAGAATGGAGTATTTAAATTTCCAACTATAGTTGTTGAATCCTCTGTTTCTCCTTTCAGTTCTGTTAGTTGTTGCTTCATGTATTTTGGGGATCTGTTTTTAGGTGCATATGCATGTTATAATTGTTACATCTTCCTGATGTATTGACCCTTTTATCATTTTAGAATGTTCCTCCTTATCTCTAATAATAATGCTTGCATTAAAGTCTATTTTGTCTCTTATTAACTTGGCCACTCCAGCTTTCTTATGGTTATTGTTTGCATGGTATAGCTCATCCCATTTTACTTTTAACCAATTTGTGTCTTTGAATCTAACGTGTGTCATTTATTGACAACACATAGTTTGGATCTTGCTTTTTATCCATTCTGGCAATTCCTGCCTTTGTTTAGGATGTTTATACTATTCATATTCAATATAATTGATTGATGTGGTTGGGTTTACGTTTACCATTTTGCTGTTTGTTTTCTGTATGTCTTCTGTCTTTTTTTGTGCCTGTGTTCTGTGATTGCCTTCTTTTTATGTTAAATAAAAATATTTTAGTGTAGCATTTCAATTCTGTTGATATTTTTACTGTATTTTTTGAGTCATTTTCTTAGTGGTTGCTCTAGGGCTTACAATGTGCATCTTAACTTACCACTATCTACTTCAGATTAATAGGAACTTAATTCCTGTAAAATCAAACTTTTCTCCAGTGAAGCTGCATTCTCTTTCCCTCCTTTTGTGCTACTATTGCCATATTAATTATATGTATATATGTTATAATTCCAACAATACAATGTTATCATTTTGCTTCATACAATTTTATGTTTTTTAAGTTAAGAAAAGAAATGAGAAAAAATTTTGTATATTTTATATTAACACATCTTTAATATGGTGCTCTTCATTTCTTCCTGTGGATTCAGATTACCATCTGACATAATTTCCTTTTAGCCTGAAGGACTTTTAGTATTTCTTACTTACATGGTTAGTCTGAATGATGAGTTTCTGTGTTGTTATTTATCTGGCAATGCTTTATCTTGTTTTCACTTTTGCTAGATATTTTTCTTTTACTGCTTTCAAGATTTTCTCTTTCTCTTTGTCTTTGAAGAGTTTGATTATGCTTTGTCTAGTTATAGAATTCCTTGTATTTATCCTTCTTGGTGTTCTTTGAGCTTCTTGCATGTGTAGATTGATGTTTTTCATCAAGTTTAGGAAATTTTCAGTCATTATTTCTACAGATAGTTTTTCTTCTATCTCCCCTTGCCCACTCCTTCTGAGACTCTCATTATATGTATATGGTATATTTGATGTTGTCCCACAGGTCCCTGAGGCTCTGGTTCATTTTTCTATAATATTTTCTGTCTATTCTTCAGATTGGATAATTTCAGTTTCTTTATATCCAAGTTCACTGATTCTGTCTTTTGCCATCTTGAATCTTATGTTGAGCCCCTCTAGTACCTTTTCATTTCAGTTATTGAACTCTTTAACTCCAGAATTTTCATTTGGTTTTTAAAAATTTTTTTATCTTTATTAAAAATCTTTATTTGTTGATTCATTCTTATCATACTTTCTTATAATTCTTTAAACATGTTTTCATTTAGTTCTTTGGACATATTTATAATATATGCTTTGAATTTTTTTCTGCTAAATCCAACATCTGGGTACATTAAAAAATAGTTTCTATTAACTGCTATATTTCCTTAGTATGGGTCACACTTTTCTGTTTCTTTGTGTGTCTCATGATTTTTTTTGAAAACTTAACATTTTTATAATATGTTATCATTATTGTAGCAACTCTGGTTTCTGATATTTTCCCCCAGTGGTTGTTGTTTCTATTTATTTGTTCTTTTCTTTGTTTAGTAGTTGCCTGGAGTAAATCTGTGAAATCTGTCTCGTCTCCAGTGTGTGGCCTCTGATGTCTTTGCTCAGTATATATTCGTTTAATTTAATTTTTTAATTTTTAAGCTTGGATCACTAGAGGTTGCCCCTCTGTCTGTGTAGCATAGTGGGCAAGTCACATATGTTTTAGATCTTGGTTTCTTACGTAAAATGGGAATAACATAGTACTCAACTCATAAGGTTCTCGGGTGGTTTGAATTACCTAATCAGTGTAAAGTACTCAGCACACTGACTAGTACATAGTAAGTGCTCAATGGATGTGAGCATAATTATTGCTGACTGTTATTGTGTGAGGAAAGTAAGGCTCGGAGATGAAGTGACTCAAGATCACACATCTGGTGAGAGCTAGAGCAGAGCTTGAACTCAGGCCAGTCTGATGTTGTTCTTGCAGGCTGCACCTTCTGGCTCTGAGATGTCTCCGTCAAGTTAAATCACAAAATGTTTGAGTAAGCGCTTGATGGAGTAAAATGATTGGAAGAAATTCTGACCCTCCAACCCCAAGATTCTGTGGTTCTGAGATAGTGCACTATGGATAGAAATGGGAGCAAGCAGGTTTGGATGTTGAACCTTGAGCTGGATAGGCCTGTATGATCACCCAGTGCTGGCTGGTGATCGGGGCCTCAGATTCCTGAGGGTCTAAGGTTGGAAAGACCATGTGCACCCAGGAGGCATCTTTGGCCCTTAGTCTGGAAAATGCCTGGCAGAGCTCACCTCACTGGGGCCTTTGCAGGAATCTGGATTTCTGGAGAGTTCCCTGGGGCCAGCATACCTTACCTCACTGCCTGCCCAGCTTAGGAAATGAGAGGAAACCGCAGAAGAAAGTTTGCAGATCAGATATAGCTGTTGCTAGAATGCACGTCCCTGTGGTCCTGCCGCCCCACAGTCTCCTCCAGCCAGCACAGAGGATTGTTTCAGTCTTGCTTCCTGGATTTCCTTCCCCAGAGAGTAAAGGGAAGTCCTACATTTGTGGCTAGCTGGCTAGAGACTATTTCTGTTAACTATACCTTTGGGAGGTACGCTAATTTAATTCTGTCCTTTAGACTTTTTTCCTGTCTAGAGGTGGTATCTCTGGAATCAAACCTTTCCTAAGGACAGGGGTTTATTCTTACATCTAAATTTAGAGCCAAGGAAACTAGTTGAGGCGTTAGTTGAACTCGCTTCCTTTGGATGCATTTAATATCACAGTGAATTTCTTTAGTAGGGCCTTTGTCAGAGAGAAAGAATTTGCCCTTTCTTTTTTTAATTGGGGGGTAAAAGGTTGACAGTAAACAAGGACGTATCTTTGAAGTGTTTAGTAAGATAGGGAAGTTTTAAATATTTCCTGGCATTCATCTAATTTACAAGTACACAACTTTGTTAATCATGTCCAGGCATGTCCTTAGCCTCAAGTCTTCCCATAATATTAAGAGTGTGTTCACTAGAATGCAGCCTGCATCATTCACTTCTGGCTACAAATGAAAAGTTCCAGGCAACTGGGATTCTACCTCAGTTTGGGTGCAGTGCAATTACAATCTCAGAAGCTTAGTGGAATAGTTTCCAGAGGCGGAATCCCATTTCTTTCTCCTTCTATATGCCGCAGCTCTTGAGTTAAGTCACACCAGTAAATATTAGGTCAAGATATTGGGGGAGATTGCCTCTCTGATTGATTGTCTTCTTATGGTTCCTCACAGTACTACATAGATAATTTGAAATTTCCCGAAAAAATTGGATTGGGTAATGCCTGTGGGGAAGATATCGAAAGAAGGAACACAGTAGAGGAATTTGGGGGAATCAGAAGCAAATCTTCAGCCAATATTGCCAGTAAGCAGACTCAGGTAGATGGAGGAGCTGTCACTAGACTTCATTCCCTCATTCATTCAGCAAAGATTTATTGAATTCCAGCTGTGAGCCAAATCCTGCCCTAAGTGCTAGGGGTACAGGGTTTAGAATAACAGATGTGACCTCTGTCCTCATGGAGCGCACAGTGCAGATAGACATTAATCAGATAATTGAGCAGGTGGTTAATTAATTGCAGTTGTGAGAAGGGCAGTGAGGGGAGCTGCAGGTGCTGTGTTAGTGGGGATTCGGGGTTTGTGTGTGTGGGGTGCTAGAAAGGCTTCCTTGAGAGGGTGACATTTAAGGTGAGACTGACGGATGGGTGGGATTTAGCTGGGCCAGAAAGCAGAGCAGGAGGGGTACAGCCTGAGAGTATAAGGGAGATAGAGGCCTTGGGGATGGAAGGTGTTTGATGTGCCCTAAACACGGAGGCCTAACCAGTGTTGCTGGAGCCCAGGGCACTGCAGACCGGGGCTAGAGGGGTGGGTGGGGCCGGGCCATGCAGGATTGAGAGCTGGGGACTTTATCCTCGGGACAGTGGGATTTGTAACCATTGATGGAGTTTTCAGCAAGGGAGAAACATGGTTTGCATTTTCAACTAGTGACTTAAGTGCTTTTTCATGCATTCTTCTGTGGGATGGCCTGGAGAGTGGCCTGGATTTGAGGATCCCCATGGAGCACATCAAAGCCCAAAGAGGAGTTCTGTTTGTGGCATGTGGTCAAGGAGCCAGCTTTGGAAGGTTTTGAAGAGGAGGATGACATAGTCTGGGGAGCAGCTCTGCGGTGGCTTTCAAGTTCAGGGAAACATAGTGTGTACCAGAAGGCAGCTGAAGAAGCCAGTCCAGGCATTTAGGAGGGAAGTGGCTTGGAATTTTTAAGTAAGGGGGCAGTTTAGCCCTCAGGGCAGGTGTCAGAGTGATGGTGGAGCTGGAAAAGCTCTAGTCTGAAGTCTTCAGATGCTAAGGGAGGAGAAGGCCTTCACAGGAAAATAAAGAGGTTACAGATCTGAGTGAAAATGACTGAGGAGAGGAGAGAAGAGGGGCTGGAGGGGCTTCTGGGCTTGTTGTGAAAGGAGAGGTGGGTATCCAGGTGCAGAGTAGGGATATGAGCCCCCTGTGAGAGGAATAAGAGTCAGGGCTCATTTTCAACATTCAGGAGGGCCCTGAAAGAAGATAGTGAAGCCGCTGTCCCCACTGTGTCCCTCAGCATCCAGCGGGCGGGTGGACCTGCCTCTCCGACCAGGTCAGCCCATCCCGGTAACTCCACGACCTCAGAGCGGAGGGCTAGAGTCATTTGTGCCACAGCTCTAAAGTCAGAAAGCTGCTTTTTATAAATTAGCACAAATTGACCTCATTACCCATGGTCATTAAGGGACTTCAGAGATCAAAGTGAAAAAACAAAAACAGATCAAAAACTCCCCCAGACCACAGCTTTCCTCCGGAAGCAGGACCCAAACAAAGATACCAGCGGCTGGCTTTCTGCTCAGGTGTATCTCTCCTCCCGGTGCTGGTTCTGGGGAAGGTCCCTTCCAGGCTGTTATTCCTCCCCGTTACGTGTAGGTGTGCTTAGAGTTTCGTGTTCTACTAGTCACATTATCATGATGGAACATTCCCCACCCAAGCTGCTTTTTCCATTCTTTAGTCTTCTAAGTTCTGAGACCATGAGCCTTCCAAAACCCAGCTTATTCTATATTTCTCAGAACAGTCCTTCTTCTCAATACTCCAGGACTCCCCGTCCTTTCATTCCTTTCCCCCCTTTTTTCTTTCCTTTTCCCTTCTCTCTTCTTTTTCTTTACCTGTAGTGAGGTCATTTGCGGAGCAGTTGCTGCTTTGTGGAAGGGTAGCCAGAAGGGACACCAAACCTTCCTTGCTACGACTTCTGATGTGTACAGCCTGTAAAGTGAGCCAAATAAAATACCCAGCATTTGAGAAAATGAAACTGAAGGGATCGTTTAAGATACAGGAATATATAAAACTCTTCTTTTTAATGTAGTCCATTTTCTTGGTGAAGATGAGAGTGATTTGACATGAGGGGGGAACTTCAGATTTTTTTCCTTAACTGAATTATAGACACTTCCTTCAGGATTAGTAATTTCCCCAGAATATTTTCTCAGCCCACAGCGTCTGTGCTAATTTGAATATTGGAAATTTTACAAGCTGTGTGGGAGTTGGAGGGATTGTGTTGATTGTCCAGTGAGACCTGAAGAGGGAGTGACCTTGTTTCTGGGTAAATAGACCTGGATCAGATAGACTCATCAGGCTTCTTGGGGGGAGGGGTTCTTCTGAATCATTTTGAGGATTTTCTTTTTTTTTTTTAACATCTTTATTGGAGTATAATTGCTTTACAATGTTGTGGCAGTCTCCGCTGGACAACGAAGTGAACCAGCCATATGAATACGTATATCCCCATATCCCCTCCCTCCTGCATCTCCCTCCCACCTTCTCTATCCCACCCCTCTAACTGATCTCCCTGTGCTATGCAGCTGCTTCCCACTACCTATCTATTTCACATTTGGTAGTGTATATATGTAAGTGTTACTCTCTCACTTCGTCCCAGCTTACCCTTCCCTTCCCCATGTCCTCAAGTCCATTCTCTACATCTGTGTTGTTATTCCTGTCCTGCCCCTAGGTTCATCAGAACCATTTTTTTTTTTTTAGATTCCATATATATGTGTTAGCATATGGTATTTGTTTTTCTCTTTCTGACTTACTTCACTCTATATGACAGACTCTAGGTCTGTCCACCTCACTACATATAACTCAATTTCGTTTCGTTTCATGGCTGAGTAATATTCCATTGTATATATGTGCCACATCTTCTCTATCCATTCATCTGTCGATGGACACTTAGGTTGCTTCCATGTCCTGGCTATTGTAAATAGAGCTGCAATGAACATTGTGGTACATGAATCTTTTTGAATTATGGTTTTCTCAGGGTATATGCCCAGTAGTGGGATTGCTGGGTTGTATGGTAGTTCTATTTTTAGTTTTTTAAGGAACCTCCATACTGTTCTCCATAGTGGCTGTATCAATTTACATTCCCACCAACAGTGCAAGAGGTTTCCCTTTTCTCCACACCCTCTCCAGCATTTGTTGTTTGTAGATTTTTTGATGATGGCTATTCTGACTGGTGTGAGGTGATACCTCATTGTAGTTTTGATTTGCATTTCTCTAATGATTAGTGATGTTGAGCATCCTTTCATGTGTTTGTTGGTAATCTGTATATAGAAATGTCTATTTAGATCTTCTGCCCATTTTTGGATTGGGTTGTTTGTTTTTTTTAATACTGAGCTGCATGAGCTGCTTGTAAATTTTGGAGATTAATCCTTTGTCAGTTGCTTTGTTTGCAAATATTTTCTCCCATTCTGAGGGTTGTCTTTTCGTCTTGTTTACGGTTTCCTTTGCTGTGCAAAAGCTTTGAAGTTTCATTAGGTCCCATTTGTTTATTTTTATTTTTATTTCCATTTCTCTAGGAGGTGGGTCACAAAGGATCTTGCTGTGATTTATGTCATAGAGTGTTTTGCCTATGTTTTCCTCTAAGAGTTTTATAGTGTCTGTCCTTACATTTAGGTCTTTAATCCATTTTGAGTTTATTTTTGTGTATGGTATTAGGAAGTGTTCTAATTTCATTCTTTTACATGTAGCTGTCCAGTTTTCCCAGCACCACTTATTGAAGAGGCTGTCTTTCCTCTCTTGTATACTCTTGCCTCCTTTATCAAAGGTAAGGTGACCATAGGTGCATGGGTTTATCTCTGGGCTTTCTATACTGTTCCATTGATCTATATTTCTGTTTGTGTGCCAGTATCATACTGTCTTGATTCCTGTACCTTTGTAGTATAGTCTGAAGTCAGGGAGCCTGATTCCTCCAGCTCCATTTTTCTTTCTCAAGATTGCTTTGGCTATTCGGGGTCTTTTGTGTTTCCATACAAATTGTGAAATTTTTTGTTCTAGTTCTGTGAAAAATGCCATTGGTAGTTTGATAGGGATTGCATTGAATCTGTAGATTGCTTTGGGTAGTAGAGTCATTTTCACAATGTTGATTCTTCCAATCCAAGAACATGGTATATCTCTCCATCTGTTTGTATCATCTTTAAATTCTTTCATCAGCATCTTATGGTTTTCTGCATACAGGTCTTTTGTCTCCTTAGGTAGGTTTATTCCTAGGTATTTTATTCTTTTTGTTGTAATGGTAAGTGGGAGTGTTTCCTTAATTTCTCTTTCAGATTTTTCATCATTAGTGTATAGGAATGCAAGAGATTTCTGTGCATTAATTTTGTATCCTCCTACTCTACCAAATTCATTGATTAGCTCTAGTAGTTTTCTGGTAGCATCTTTAGGATTCTCTATGTATAGTATCATGTCATCTGCAAACAATGACAGTTTTACTTCTTCTTTTCCGATTTGGATTCCTTTTATTTCTTTTTCTTCTCTGATTCCTGTGGTTAAAACTTCAGCAAAACTATGTTGAATAATAGTGGTGAGAGTGGGCAACCTTGTCTTGTTCCCGATCTTAGAGGAAATTGTTTCAGTTTTTCACCATTGAGAACGATGTTGGCTGTGGGTTTCTCATATATGACCTTTATTATGTTGAGGTAAGTTCCCTCTATGCCTACTTTCTGGAGGGTTTTTATCATAACTCGATGTTGAATTTTGTCAAAAACTTTTTCTGCATCTATTGAGATGATCATATGGTTTTTATTCTTCAGTTTGTTAATATGGTGTTTCCCATTGATGGATTTGTGTATATTGAAGAATCCTTGCATCTCTGGGATAAACCCCACTTGGTCATGGTGTATGATCCTTTTAATGTGCTGTTGGATTCTGTTTGCTAGTATTTTGTTGAGAATTTTTGCATCTGTGTTCATCAGAGATATTGGCCTGTAGTTTTCTTTTTTTGTGACATCTTTGTCTGGTTTTGGTATCAGGGTGATGGTGGCCTTGTAGAACGAGTTTGGGAGTGTTTCTCCCTCTGCTATATTTTGGAAGAGTTTGAGAAGGATGGGTGTTAGCTCTTCTCTAAATGTTTGATAGAATTCGCCTGTGAAGCCATCTGGTCCTGGGCTTTTGTTTGTTGGAAGATTTTTAATCACAGTTTCAATTTCAGTGCTTGTGATTGGTCTGTTTATATTTTCTATTTCTTCCTGGTTCAGTATGGAAAGGTTGTGCTTTCCTAAGAATTTGTCCATTTCTTCCAGGTTGTCCATTTCATTGGCATAGTTGCTTGTAGTAATCTCTCATGAGCCTTTGTATTTCTGCAGTGTCAGTTGTTACTTTTCCTTTTTAGTTTCTAATTCTGTTGATTTGAGTCTTGTCCCTTTTTTTCTTGATGAGTCTGGCTAATGGTTTATCAATTTTGTTTATCTTCTCAAAGAACCAGCTTTTAGTTTTATTGATCTTTGCTATTGTTTCCTTCATTTCTTTTTCATTTATTTCTGATCTGATCTCTATGATTTCTTTCCTTCTGCTAACTTTGGGTTTTTTCTGTTCTTCTTTCTCTAATTGCTTTAGGTGTAAGGTTAGGTTGTTTATTTGAGATTTTTCTTGTTTTTTGAGATAGGATTGTATTGCTGTAAACTTCCCTCTTAGAACTGCTTTTGCTACATTCCATAGGTTTTGGGTCGTTGTGTTTTCATTGTCATTTGTTTCTAGGTATTTTTTGGTTTCCTCTTTGATTTCTTCAGTGATCTCTTGGTTATTTAGTAGTGTATTGTTTAGCCTCCATGTGTTTGTATTTTTTACAGGGTTTTCCTGTAATTGATATCTAGTCTCATAGCATTTTGGTCAGAAAAGATACTTGATACAACTTCAATTTTCTTAAATTTACCAAGGCTAGATTTGTGACACGAGGTATGGTCTATCTTGGAGAATGTTCCATGAGCACTTGAGAAGAAAGTGTATTCTGTTGTTTTTTGTTGGAATGTCCTATAAATATCAATTAAGTCTATCTTGTTTAATGTGTCATTTAAAGCTTGTGTTTCCTTATTTATTTTCATTTTGGATGACCTTTCCGTTGGTGAAAGTGGGGTGTTAAAGTCCCCTACTGTTAGTGTGTTACTGTTTACTTCCTCTTTTATAGCTGTTAGCATTTGCCTTATGTATTGAGGTGCTCCTATGTTGGGTGCATAAATATTTACAATTGTTATATCTTCTTCTTGGATTGATCCCTTGATCATTATGTAGTGTCCTTCTTTGTCTCTTGTAAAAGTCTTTATTTTAAAGCCTATTTTTTCTGATATGAGAATTGCTACTCCAGCTTTCTTTTGATTTCCATTTGCATGGAATATCTTTTTCCATCCCCTCACTTTCAGTCTGTATGTGTCCCTAGGTCTGAAGTGGGTCTCTTTTAGACAGCGTATATATGGGTCCTGTTTGTGTATCCATTCAGCCAGTCTGTGTCTTTTGGTGAGAGCATTTAATCCATTTACATTTAAGGTAATTATCGATATATATGTTCCTATTACCATTTTCTTATTTGTTTTGGGTTTGTTTTTGTAGGTCTTTTCCTTCTCTTGTGTTTCCTGCCTAGAGAAGTTCCTTTAGCATTTGTTGTAAAGCTGGTTTGGTGGTGCTGAATTCTCTTAGCTTTTGCTTGTCTGTAAAGGTTTTAATTTCTCCATCGAATCTAAATGAGATCCTGGCTGGGTAGAGTAATCTTGGTTGCAGGTTTTTCCCTTTCATCACTTTAAATATGTCCTGCCACTCCCTTCTGGCTTGCAGAGTTTCTGCTGAAAGATCAGCTGTTAACCTTATGGGGATTCCCTTGTATGTTATTTGTTGTTTTTCCCTTGCTGCTTTTAATATTTTTTCTTTGTGTTTAATTTTTGATAATTTGATTAATATGTGTCTTGGCGTATTTCTCTTTGGGTTTATCCTGTATGGTGCTCTCTGCACTTCCTGGACTTGATTATTTCCTTTCCCATGTTAGGGAAGTTTTTGATGATAATCTCTTCAAATATTTTCTCAGACCCTTTCTTTTTCTCTTTTTCTTCTGGGACCCCTATAATTTGAATGTTCATGTGTTTAATGTTGTCCCAGAGGTCTCTGAGACTGTCCTCAATTCTTTTCATTCTTTTTTCTTTATTCTGCTCCCTGGCAGTTATCTCTACCATTTTATCTTCCCGCTCACTTATCCGTTCTTCTGCCTCAGTTATTCTGCTATTGCTTCCTTCTAGAGTGTTTTTCATTTCAGTTACTGTGTTGTTCATCACTGTTTGTTTGCTCTTTAGTTCTTCTAGATCCTTGTTAAATGTTTCTTGTATTTTCTCCATTCCATTTCTGAGATTTTAGATCATCTTTACTATCATTACTGCGATTTCTTTTTCAGGTAGGTTGCCTATTTCATCTTCATTTATTTGGTCTTGTAGGTTCTTACCTTGCTCCTTTGTCTGTATCATATTTTTTTTGTGTTTCTTTTTTTTTTTTGATGGATAGTGCTGTATTCCTGTCTTACTGGTTGCTTGGCCTGAGACGTCCAGCACTGGAGTTTGCAGGCAGTTGGATAGAGCCGGGTCTTGGTGCTGAGAGGAGGACCTCTGGGAGGCCTCACTCCGATTAATATTATTCCCTGGGTTCCATGGTTGTGTGTTAGTCCAGCAGTTTGGACTTGGAGCTCCTACCAGAGGAGCTTGGGCCTGACCTCTGGCCTGGGAAACAAGTTCCCGCAAGCTGTGATTGCTTCCCTTGAACCAGTGGTTCCTCAGCTCTTCCCAGCTTGGAGGCTCCAGAGGGAAAAGACACATTTACTCAGGGTCCCCACCAATGGAGGGGTGGGGATGGGCGGGTGGGGTGCACTGGGATGGTGGAGAGATTCTGTGGAAGTCCCCTTGAGAGAGAAGTTTTCACCTTGAAAGACCTTATGCTAAATGTAAGACCTGCTCACAAAAGTCCACATATCGTATGATCCAACTCGTGAAAGTGCAGAGCAGGGAAATCTTTTTTCCCCTTCTCTTTTCCTTTGTGCTTAGTCTGGTGTCACTTGCTCAAAGGGTGCCTCAAGCAGAGGCCTCACACCCGACACTTCAGACAGAGTCCCCAGGGCCAGTGGCTGCACCTGACACCTCAGCTTGGTGGGCCGTGTACACACGCTGCACACGACACTCAATCCAAGATCGAGGATTTTGTTAAACTTCCAGAATTAGGAGGCCATTTCTTTTAAGCTGGTCTGGGGATATGGTGATAGCCACTGAGGGGAGCTGGGATTTCAGTCGTGTTTTCAATTTAAAGGCAAAGACAGGGAAGATGGATGCTGTTCTGTTAGCCCCTTGTTATGATCAAATGGCATTTGACAGTTTGAAATACGAAAGGAAATCAGCTGAAGTGTGGAGGGCTCCACACGCTGTGTTAACAACCAGTCTGCATTCTACACCTAGCATTTTTTGGAAGGTGTTATCTGAAAAATTCGTGTAGTGTCATTGTAGGAATGAAGCAATCACCAAGCTTGTCCTTTGTTCCTTTGCACTGAATTAACTCACTGTTAATAAAAGATGGGGTTCTCCATTGGTGGCCTTGGTGCAGGGCTCATCTGTGTATCTTGCTCTGACTGTCTCTGGTGGACCTCACAGGGCCATCATGAAGACTAAATGCATTTATAGATGCCAGGAAGTGTTGCACAAAGTAGGCCATTAATTTTTATCTTTGTTTTTTTCCTTCTCCCCCTCTCTAGATGATAAACTCAGCCTGTCTTCTAACAGAGGATTTTTATTCCAGAATGTAGGATGGTGCTTCTCTCTTAAAATGAGATGCCTCACAGATGACCTAGGTCCACCAAGTGGGTCACGGAACTCTTTGACTCTGGGAAGTCTCAGGCCTTCAACCTTTTTCTGGCTATTCAACCCTCACACTAGTTCCCTTCAGCTCTTGGGGTTTTGAGAGCTGGAATCTGAGTTGCTTCCAAATTACCCCTGTCCTGTGGACTGAGGTAACAATTGGGTTCTGGGCAATTTCACTTCCTTCTTGTTCACAAACACAGGGGAGTCCTGATCCCCGTGTGGAGAGGCTTGAGTCCTCTGGATTCCTGGAAATGACTTGACCTTCTTCTGTGGCTACAACAGCTGAAACTGGTTTCTCAGAGAGCCCCAGAGCAGGCCAATCCCAGTCGGAATCCAAGAGTTCAGTGGGAGGCAGACAGTAGGGGGAACAGAGTGATGAGTTTAGAGTTCCCAAACCTGAACCTCAGCCTAGCTTTGCTGCCCTCTGGTTGTGTGAACGTCTTCATTTATTTACCATGCCTGAGCCTCGGTTTCTTGATTTGTAAATGAGGAGGATCATATGTACCTCACAGGGTTTTATAGAAAATAAAGGAGATGAAGTAAATGAACACATGATGTAAGCTTTAGTAACATAGTTAATTTTTTCTACTTGTTCTCTAGGTTGGGAAGTTCTTTTATCCTCAGTACATGCTTTAGCACCAAGCACACTAGAAATTCTCAGTAAAGCTTTTTGTGTTTAGGGAGCTGTTTTGGCAGCCCCAACTTAATGGTTTAAATTCTGACCTTCTATAGGGAGGTAGTTGTTATTGTTGGGAGGAAAAAAAAATAGATTTCACATAAAGGGATGAAAAATGTAAGGTCTTTGGTTCTTTTTTTAAATTTCCTTCCTTCCACCAAGACTTTTCATATTATCTTCACCTCTTCATGGTGAAGGCAGACCTTGGCTTATTGCTAGGTTTCCAGGAGGAGGAAGGAGAATGAAACACCAGCAGGATGTTTTCTCCTCTGCAGGGCTGTTTACAAGTTTTGGCCTTGGGAGTGACACACTCTGCTCATCTAGTGGGTCTGGCTCTCTGGCCTGAGGCTTGACCACTTGCATACAGGGCTGACTGATTTATCTGGAGAGCGATTTGAGACTTAGAACTTTTAGAATGAAGACGTTGCATTCCAGTCCCTTGTAGAGTGAAAGCTACTATTATTGCTTTGATAGATAAACAGGTTGCTTTATGTAGTTGTCATCATCAGGTGATAGCGGCAGCAGCCGCAGCAAGAGCTGACGTTAACTGAGCGATTACCAGATGCTAGCCACTGCTGTAAGTGCTTTATGGGTGCTGACCCCTGATCCACACAGCCACCATGTGCGATCAGAAAATAGGTACTGTAGTATTCCCATCTTAAACGTGAAAAAGTCCAGCACGGAGAGATTAGGTGACTTGCCCATGAGCGCATACCTGGTTTAGTGGCTGGCACAATATTTGGGAACATGATGACTAAGAATCAGGGGATTTGGATTAATTAATTAATGTGCTCTTCACAGTGTCTGGCACAAGGCAGGACCTCAGCATATGGCAGTTTTTAGTCATACCGGTCTGGAATTGGCTTGGAGAAGTGGGGTGTCCCTTGAGACAGAAAGCGTAGTAGCTCATTTCACTGGAGATCTTGGGGAACCAGGGCCATGAAGAAAAATACTGCAGCTCATTTGGAACTAGCTTCAGAATTTAGCCTGAGAGCTTAACCATTGTATGTGAGTTAATTATTACAATTCATTCACCTCCCCCTCATATTTCCAATGTATAGCACATTGGGTAAGGGTATGGCCCGTGGAGGAAAACTTCACTGGTTCAAACCCTAGCTCTGCCAGATACTGCCTGTGGGCACATAACCACTCCAGGCCCAGATTTCCTCCTTTGCGAAGGGAGGATAATAATAATATACCTATCTCCAGGGTTGTTGTGACAACCAAATGAGTGTTTATAACAGGAAGACTTTAAAACAGTATCTGGCACATGGTAAGCATACAAACAATGATAATGTACTATTATTGTTGATATCTATTACCATCTTCTTACTTAATCCCTTGCCTTATTCCTCAGAGCATTTGAGGTGCTCACTAAAATAACAAAGTTAAAAAGATAAAGGCAAATAGAGATCCAGGGCCAGGGAGTAAATATATAGAAAATGAAAGCTTAGGTCTCATAGAAAAAGATGTAAAGACATGCATAGCTGCAGAAGCAGCTCTTCAGCCTGGTGGCCAGTGCGAAGAGGGAAATTGTCTTCATTCATATAGGTGTCCTCATCAGAGAGGAGGAAGCAAAGCTCTACCAAGCATTGACTTCTGAAATAAATGAACACTTTTATGTCTTTTATTAGAGAAAATGGACTCTAAGTTCTAAACACCTGGCCCATTTCTGTTCACTGCCCATTGGACACATGGGAAACCTTCACCCCAAGTCTTTTGTCTAAACTTAATTCTTTGGAATCAACTGGGCATTTTATATTTTGGTTTGTGGTCAACCCTCATTAGCCAAGGGGGGATGAACCATGTCACTTGCTTTTTTTTTTTTTTTTACAGCTAAAGGTCTTATACCACTTTGTCTTTGAAAACCTCTTATGAACAAAATCCTGTGATAGCAGGAGAGTTCTTGTGGTTTCTCCTAAGGAGTGCCGGTACTGCTGTCGCTCTTGGAGAGCAGATGTGCCATTGTGGGGTGGAGGAGCGGCGGATGCCTTTCTAATCTGCCTTTGGTGTGTGTGGAGCCGGGGGGCCATGAGCTTGGTCGCGTTTGCAGTGGCGCTGGCTGCTCTGGCCACCACTGCCGCCTGGTCCTCTTGGCCAGATGGGGCCACATCATGCTCTGGGGCTGTGAGGGGCCACGGGGACTGTCCCCAGAGGCTGACCCTTATCTGTTTGTTTGCTTGTTTCCAAGGGCTAAAGAGCCAGGAAGAGGAATACAGCCTCCATAGAAAGAAAAAGGAACAGGAAATTGTTCAAAAGGGAATGATGAAATGAGAAAAGCAACAGGAAATGGCTTGGGAATCAGGGGAGGCATCAGCCAAAGGAAATAAGTTTTGAGGACCAGGCGGGCCAGAGGAATAAATCATCCCCAGACCTTTGAGACTCCTTCCTTGTTGGCCCTGACCAGCCAGGTCTCCAGGATGGAAGTGACCTCTCTGGTTACTGAGGGACTGTCTGTGCCACCCCCTCCCCCAGCATCAGCGCAGATCTGGGGATCTGGAGTTATAGGAATGAATCTGCCCATCTGAGTCAAACCCTCCCAGAGGTGTTGCATGTCTACCTCCCCTCCGTGCTCCCCTCCTTTCTCTGCAAGGTCAAGAGTGCTTTCCCGGGGACCCCAGAGCCCCATCTCTCCTTGGTGCTGCTCACCAGCAGCTCTGTCTCTCCACTTCACCCCCGTCCTGTTCTGTCCTGGCCTGGGGCTGCCCACGTGTGAGGGAGACAAAGTGGGAGGGAGGGGAAACGGGATGCCGCGTGGGGAGCACAGCGATCTCAGAGGTGCACACCAGTCACACAGCACGCACAGGGCTTCCTGGGGCAGAAGCCACACGTAGGAAATCATTTGGTAGTCGTGGCTTGCTTTAAAATTTGTGCCGCATCTTTATTACTTACTCTGAGTGAAATTTGGGAAATCACCGTTCAGTGTTTCGCTCCCAGGAAGGATGAAATTGAGTTCCCCTTTAGAAACTGCTTTCCTCTGGGTGTATCAGGCTAGTTTGTTTCTGTTTCTTGGGATTGATTACCCATTTGTAACCTGATAGTATCCACTCTGGAGTTTGTATCTCATCACCATTTCTCCCTACCCCCCCACCTATTTCCATGAGTGCGTGCGCGTGGGCACGCACATACACAGACACACACACACATATCTCTTTAGCTTACTGATTCTTTGGCTGAGATTCAGGTTTGGTTTAAATAGGACGTGACTACAAACCAGTCCTTGAACTTCCCTATCCTTTTTCTGGTCAGACTATTGAACATTGTAGTTTTTAATGGGGATACGGGAGTAGCTACGTTGGGTCAGAGAATTTCAAGGTTGGAAAAAACTGGAAGGTTTGATTCTTTCGTCAGTTCTTGAATTACCCCCGTGACATCCTGAAGCATGAGGTTGTGCAGCACAACCTGCTTGGACTCCTAACGACAGGGAACTGCCGCCGCCAGAAGCAGCCTCTTTCATCTTCAGACATGTTTTGGTTTTAGAAAGTTCTTTTTTACATTGTCCCAAACCTGCTTTTATATGTTGACGCTTATACCAACTCTTGACCTCGGTGAAGAAGCCTAGTTCCTTTCTTTTAGAAAATCAAAGGCAACTTTCAATCAGGGGAAACAGCCCCGGTTTCCTTGCGTGTTCCCCAGGGGAAGTATTTCTATACTGCTCACGGTCCAGATGCCTGCTTCTGGGGATGCTTCAGTTGGTCTCTGCCCCCCTTCAAATATGGGGTCCAGATTGGAACACAGTACTTCAGAGGTGGGCACTGTGAGAGGGACGGATGCAAACTGGAGGACAGAGCAAGGCGGTATTCTTGTATGCCTCTGTTGACGGAGCTGCACGGGAGTTCTTAGTTGATGGCTGAGTCCTGCTGGAGATGCAGTGCTTGCAGACACAGCAAATCCCTGTGTATCCCCTTTTTGTGGCCACCCGTGTATACCAGAATAAACACCCCCCCCCAAATTTGAGAGCACATAATGAGACTTCCTGGGGAGAGTAGGGCAGGCTTCCCAAACTGGTCTGAGACGACTTGCAAGAGTAGGGAAAGGAGACCGGCGTGGGGTTTTTATGGTGGTTGTGCGGTGCGGTTGGGGTGAGGGTTCCGCACAGGCCAGGGCTGGTGTGGTTTGAACATCCCACCAGCATCAAAGGAGGGAGCCCCCAGTCTTTCTTGTCAGCTTGCCCAGGTGTGGGGCAGAAGGGGAAGAGGAGGCATGAGGCTTGAAAGCTGTCAGCAGTGAAATATCAAAAACTGGAGTCACATGACCATTCTTTGTCTCTGCTTCCTGACCTTGAGTCTCATGGGTCTGCTTCGCTACCTTCTAACAAGTCCTTGGTGGAAATATTTAACAGAGTAAGTCTGAAGAGAGCGTCCTGAATTCATGCACTTGAGGTCGTCTTGCAGTCGAGGGCCTCCTTCAGATCCTGTTCCCTGGGCTGGGGATAAAAGGAGGGTGAGACACAGCACATACCATACAGACACACGAATGCCTAATTAATACCACGAGCAGACAGTAGAACTGTATAGACCAATACTGTCAGGGAGCAGGTATTTCTGCACGGATACGAGGGTGAGGAGTTTGGCAGGAGGACACCTGCGCCAGCCTGAGGAAGGGGCAGAGCTGCCGCGAGCAGGGACTCCTGGCTGGTTGTGCTAGTGTGAAGGCCCAGAGAGAGGATGTGGTACGTGGTCACTGATGTGCTGGAGAGGGGACGTCAGCTGTGAGGGATTTGAGAGTTCCTTCCCATTCGTTCTGAGTAATTGGCCATATCCTACGTCTAAAATCACATTTTCAGCAGACACTGTAGGCATGTGTTCTGTGAGGTCAGGAGTGTTGCTATGGGAACAGTGACTTGCATCTTCTTACTGAGCTATTCACATTGTTAGTTCCAGCCCCAGACTTCTGCCTTTTGCGTGTTGAGTCCCTAGTTGGGCAAAAGGGAGGTAGCGCACGCAGGCTGTACTGGGAGATACAAACTAATGTCACTCTCCTCCACTTCTCCAGCCTCCTCAATGTCAGTGCTTCTCCAGATGTGAGGGACTGGGGAAGCCGAGGGAGCTTAATAGACGTGGTAAATTAATCAAGTTATACTGGCATATCAGAGAGATGGTGCACACTGATGGTTCACAAGCATGGATTGTTGTGTTGAGACTGAGGCCCAGAACTGGGATTCATATTCCCTAGATCTGCTTCTCTCCTCATTTCATCCAGTTATTCTCAGATCATGGGGGTGGAGGATGAATGCAAATATCAGAGTTGCCTGAAGGGGATTTAGACAGTCTGTATAGCCCCCTTCCACCCAAGATTATGATCTGTACCCCAGAGTAGGGCAGGGGTGCCTCTTCTCTCTTCAGGTGTGTGGGCAGATGAAAGATTGTGCACGCTTACCTGGTCCATGGCTTGACCTCAGCTGCTGCCTGTACACTGAACACTGATGACTCTTGCAGTAGTAAGGCTAGGCTAGACTGGGCTGCAGTAACAAACACGCCCTGAAATCTCAGTGCCTTCGTATATATTTGTTTCTTTCCCAAGAAAATTTCACTCTGGGTGTAGCCACTCTCTAGGGCAACTTCCTTTCAAGCAACAACCCAGGGATTCAGACTACTTCCATCCTGTAGCCACGCCCCCCTGGAACACAGGCTTGCAAAGGGAGAGTAGATAGGGCGGTGCAGTGGCTTTCACTGTTACTGTTTAGTAGTAACACCCATCACCTCTGCTCACGGTCCATCAGCCAGGTACTCGTCATACGGCCACCCAACTGCAAGGAGCCAGGAGAACAGGGTGTGGGTGAGCACTGGTAATGTTCTTACCACCATGTCCACTGGATACCTGTTTTAAACAGTCTCAGTTAGCACTGGCCCTGGAAATCCCCATCTGAATACCCATAGGTACAGCAAAATCAACATGTAACCCAGAACTGATTGTCTTCCTTTCCCCAGATTTGCCGTTTCTTATCCTGGCAAATGATAGGTTGCCTGAGCCAGAAGCAAGGGACTCATCTTAGATTCCCTTCCTTCCTCCTTCCCCCTTAGATTGTCACAAAGTCTCACCAGTTCTCCCTTATACCCTGACCTCTACTTTTAGATATTAAATGATTTTATTTGTTTGGCAGTAGGCAAAATTATATGTACAATTTTCTTTTTTTCTCTTCCAGTTTTATTGAGATATAATTGACACACAACCCTGTATAAGTTTAAGGTGTGCAGCATGATGATTTAACTTACATGCATCATGAAATGCCTCATACATACGTCTTGATGGCTTCTGCCCCCTGTTCCTGTCCACAGGGCTGGGGCTCAGTCAGTGCATACTGCATGACCATCCGGCTGTAAAAAATCGGAAATACTTACATTCTGGTTGGTAAATCGTCATCCACCGCCCAGTTCCCAGCGACACTGGCCTGCGGGCCTCCAGGATCCTACTCCAGTGCTCCAGGCAGCTTCCTTTCCCGTCGGTCAGCTTTGCCTTGTGCTCTGTCAACCTGAGGCCCCTCCTGTTCCCTGTGAGGTCTTGCCACTTGTCCTCTAAGAAGGTGGGTTGAACCTTACCTCCTGGGTGTCTTTCTCTGACCTTCCTCCCCAGCAGAATTTGCTGTCCACCTCTGTGACCCTTGGGGCCCAGCCCTGCTGGCTCTGAGGAATGACTGTTTTATAGTTGCCTCCACCAGACACTGAGCTTCTTAAGTGGGTAGCTCCCTCCCAAGTGAGTCTGGTTCTGGGAACATCTTATGTTTCCTCTTTTTCAAAACAGCAGTTGTTGAATGTGTCAAGTGCTATGCTCGGTGCTAACATTATAAATCCTCATCAAACCTACAGCCTCCCTGGAGAGGCCGACCCTAAATAAGTAAACAATTAAATGTGTAATTGCAAATGGTACAAAAGTCCTAAGAGGATGAAGAATGGGGTGCCTAGAGCAAGAGGGTCCAGGCAAGTCCTTGGACTGGGTCCATGGGGGTCCTCAGTCCAGGATCCTTCTTCTCAGCCCCTCATAGGTGAAAGGCTTATCCTTTTTTGAAGGGCTGGGGACTTGAGACAGAAATGGGGTAGGGAGAATGAGCTTTTCCTGACTGCCAGTGGCAAGGCTGTTTCCTGGCTGCTCTGAGACTTGGTGTTTTAAAGCATTTTTTTTTTAATTAATTTATTTTATTTTATTTATTTTTGGCTGTGTTGGGTCTTTGTTGCCGCACACGGGCTTTCTGTAGTTGCGATGAGCAGGGGCTACTCTTCGTTGCGGTGCGCAGGCTTCTTTTGTTGTGGAGCATGGGCTCTAGGCGCACGGGCTTCAGTAGTTGTGGCACGTGGGCTCAGTAGTTGTGGCTTGCGGGCTTCAAGAGCGCAGGCTCAGTAGCTGTGGCTCACGGGCTTAGTTGCTCCGCGGCACGTGGGATCTTCCCAGACCAGGGATTGAACCCGTGTCCCCTGCATTGGCAGGCAGATTGTTAACAACTGCACCACCAGGGAAGCCCTGAGACTTGGTTTTTAAGAAGCTGACGGATGGGATCATCCACAGTCTGCATTTAAAAAAAAAAAGATCACCAGAGCAGCATCCATATGACTTGGGTCCTCTTTGTGCCATGGGTTTCTTGTCTTTCTGCCAAGCTAGGTGACTCTGCCCCCTGCAAAGTGAGAAAGCCAAAGGCTGTGTCAACAGCATCCCTGCTGACACAGGTTCTGTGATCTACTCGCCACCTGTGGAAGACACCCCGGGAGTGACACCTGGTTCCTTTCCTTCAGGGAAGGGTGGTCGTGGCCTCTGATAGGCAATAAGAATGGCTCTGTGGTGGGAGCTGGTGCCCCCCGTGGATGGCAAGCAGGTGCTGAGTGGGGAGGGGCAGTTCCTGCATCCTTTAAAATATGATTCCCTTTAGCCTGAGTTATTTGACTGCTGTAGCAGGGACGGTGGGGGAAGGTAATTGGGAGAAATAGGAAGCTGACTGTATATTTGAAAACCAGACAGGAAAATGAAAGAGCTTTGAAATGATGCTTTTAATCATTGAGAAAATAAGATCCAGTTAATACAGTACAGTTTCATGCCAGTTTTTAGGCGCATATTGAGGGCGCCCTGGGAGATGTTCTTCTGCCAGGTCTCATGAAACTCAGAATGTTGTTTGGCGTCAGGAGCCGCCTAGGTCGGCTGCCTCCGTGGTGTGTGTGCTGTGATGGTGGTCGTAGGGTTAGAACCCGCAGGGGTCTGAGGGACCACCTAGGCCTAGCCCCTTGTTCTGCAGATGAGCAAGTGGACTCAGGGGCCACAGCGAGGCAGACCATGTGTGACTGGCACCCTGTGAGAGGCGCCGGCTTCCTAGCCTCACCAGGAAACCACAGGGTCTTATCTGTGCTGTCAGGACTACCGCCCGTGGCTCACAGGGTATGTCTAGCTCCCTGGAACCTCTGGAGGCCCCTCTTCCTTCCTTCCACCAGTGGGCCCCGTGGAGGGCAGGGCAGTGGGTGGCTCGGGCAGCTCTGGTCCTGTTCTTGCAGTTTCCCTGTCTCCAGAGTCAGCCCGGAAGGGCACAGGGAGGTTTGATCAGGTGAGAAGCAGTTGAGTTCAGCCTAACTGGAGAGAGCCCCCACTTTTTACTTCCCTTTGGAATGCTCCCTTTGGAGCCCAGCCCTTTGTGGCCACAAGTAGCTGTGCGTGGCCCTGCCTCCTAGCTGGCCGTGCCGTGCCATGCTGTGCCAGGGCTCCCCACTGGGCAGCTTGAGAGAAGAGAAGTGTTTCTGTCAAGGGACTTGTGCGGTTTCTTGCTGCCCAGAGGGGAGTTTGGGGTACGCAGCCCCGGGTATAGGGACCTCAGCTTTGCTCCCCACCACCCTGGGTGGGCTCCAGTCGGCCAGTCCGAGAAAAGCTCGAGCTCACATGTCCGCAGCAGCACACCATTCTGAGCCGTGGCTTTAAAGTAGAGCCTCTGCTTCAAAGCAGAGACCTCTTGTCTTGCCTACTGCAGCTGCCTTTTAACTGTCCCCCTCCCCAGCCTGGATTGGGAGAGCCATGCAGTCTGCAGGCCTGATCCTGTCAGTCTTATGATCAGTAACTTCCCTGGTTCCCTGCCGAGATGTGGCACTGGAATCCTCCATAACGTGCCCCCAGACTGCCTTTCCGGCCTCATCTCTCCCTGCGCCCCTCACATATCCTTTACTCCAGCCAAACTGGCTTGCTTTCTGCTCTCTCCAGAAGTCTTCCAGGCTCTCATGTCTCTGCCTTTGCTTTTCTGTAATGCCATTTCCCACACAGACAGACTCTGGTTCATATGTGTCTTTCAAAGCCTATTATGGACTGGATTGTATCCCCCCGAAATTCCTATGTTGAAGCTTAGCTTCCGGGGTGCTGGTATTTGGAGATGGGGCCTGTGGGATTTATTAGGGTTAAATGAGGTCCTGAGGGTGGGGCTCTGGCCCGGCGGGATTGCTGTCCTTAGCAGAGAGGCAGCAGCAGCACAGCACTGTCTCTGCGTGAGCACAGATGGAAGGCCGTGTGAGGACGCAGCGGGAAGGGGGCATCTGCAAGCTGGGACGAGAGCTCTCGTCAGAAACCGAATTTGCCGGCACCTTGATCATGGACTCCAGCCTCCAGAACTGAGAGAAAATCAGTGCGGTTTAAGCCACCCAGATTGCGGCATTTTGTTATGGCAGCTGGAGCAGGCTAAGACGAGGCCCCGCTGAATGCCATCTCTTCTCCTCACTGTCCCCTCACCGTCCCCGCAGCACTGCCCCTCCCTTCCTGAGCACTTATCACAGGCTTCCTGAGATGATTATTTTTGTTAGTTAATTTCCATCACTAGCCTATCAGCAGTTTGAGGGCAGGGACCTCGTTTTGCTTATCCTAATCAGAGTGCCAGGTATTATAGGTTTATTCAACTAATAATTGAATGAATTAAGTACACAGATACTCACCCCCTACTCCTTGCCAGTTGGCTGTTAGGCTGCGGAGAGTCCTTTTATGGCTGCTTTTCAGTTATTTCTGCTCTTGGTGATCACTTAACCTGATCTCTCCCAGGTATTAACATGTGGAAGGGGTAAAGGACCCATGGGGTTATTTTTCCACCCTCATTATGCCTTGGTTTGCTTGAATGTGCAGCTTTCCCCAGCTCAGTTGGTGAGAGGAAAGGAATTGTTTTGGTAATAGCACAGAAGAGAGCCGAGGCCAGGACCAGACCCAGCCCATAATGACAAGGAAAGAGAGAGCACACGTGCCCCTAAGTCTTCCTGGTATTGTCTGCTTCTAGGAATAGCCTCCAAGCCTCCGTCTTTGGACCCCAGCCTCCCAAAGGTTATGTGATGGAGAGAAGTGGCTCCCTAAGTGGGTGGTGGTGGGGGGAATTACATCTGTCAAGCTGAGAGGCTAGGAGCACAGCCCAGACAGCCAGGGTGCCAAGGGGCACATCCAATTAGGCACCAGGACAGCTGGGCGGGGACAGAGGCACAGAGAGGTGCCAAGTCTACGGAGCAGGGACGTTGCCAAATCAGGCTGCTCCCCCGCCCTGCGGGTCTGATGCCTGCCTTGCTCTCTAGCCACGACTTTCATACCTCTCTCTCCTTTTTTCACTCAGATGCGCTAAAGATGTTCCCTGATTTTTCACTAGTGGCTCCCTTTGCCTTTGCTTCCCCCAGGTCTTTGCATTTCTGTTTCCCCATCTGGCAGGTCTCAGCTCAAGTGCTGCTTGTTCCAAAGACCCTGTCTGTTTCCCCAACTTTTGTAGCCCTTCACAGTGCCGTGTTGCCCCCGTCACTGTTTCTCTTCTCCACAGCACCTACTGCTGTCTGAAGTCGTCCTGTGCAGACAGAGAGTGACACAGAAGCAGAGCCCTTGCCTGTCGCTTCCCTGATACATCTGCAGTGGCGAGAACAGTGCCTGGCATACAGTTGGGGGTAGTAAATATTTGTTGAACGATCGAAAGAATGCAGAGTTGTTCATCACGAACAGGGAGGCATCCGGTGTCTTAGAACTCTGTGCCGTGCGCGCCGGCCGCGTGTGCTGCTGGTGGGATGGTCCCTCGGAGGGGCTGGCGTGGCGCTTCTCCTGGGCGGGAATGCAGGGCCGTGCTCATGCCCATCAGTGCCTAGCGATCAGCTTCCTGGGGCAGCATTTTTCCTCCTGAATGCTTGATTTATTTCTAGCAGTATCGAGTTTCCATTTTTATTACAGCATCTGAAGCCTCTCATTAGATGCAGAAGGAAAATTTGGTGCGGTTCCAGATTTTTCTTTCGAAAAGGAGAAAACTCTATCCTTGAATAGAAACTCATAGCTCGGCCTGAGCTAGAAGTGTTTTGGTCAGTCAGGAAGACCCTGAAGTTGTAGAAACCTTGTTTATATTCAAGGAATTAAAGTTACCAAGCATCAGGACTGTACTTCAGATATAAGTGAAGGTGGAAGTATTTTTAAAAGAAAATAAGACTCGTCCTGGCTTCCACAGAAAAGACACATTCTTTTTTCTTTTGGTACGTGTTCGTTGTTTCTGTGACCACACAGTCACGCCTGGCTTTATAATTGAAATCGTTTGGGAATAGTTTTAAGATTGTTCAACTCTTCCATCACCGGCAGTTACCAAACTCTGTACCTGGATGTTTATCACCAAGGACTCTAATGATGTCACAATGAACAGTTATATGAATTGCACAGAGGCAACTTCATCTCCTAATGTTGGACCGGAATATTCGTAAGGCAGGTTTGCCCTGACCTAGCATTCCAGGAGCCAGACCATAAACACTAACCTGTGGGACTCCACCCGCCTGGGTAGAGGAGAGAAGGGGCAGGCCATGGCCTCCCCGCTTAATCAGAGCAGTGTAGGTTTAGAGAGCAGGCAAGACACCAATCACCCGACACCCTCCTGTCAAGAAAAGGTTAAAATGTCATATGTTTCCATAGGAATGCTGAAGTTTTTCCTTCATGCAGGCATTCAGGAAATGAAACCACAAGAAAGGCCAAGTTGAATTTCTTAATCCACCCCAAACAATGAAATCTGAAGTGTGGGTTTATGGTTGGAAAGTGAGTAAAAATAGCACGGACTGACTTAACAAATCAGCCTCCTCAGGCTTCCAGAGCCGCTGATGCATGCGGACTCTGCCCACAGATGCCCGTGCTTGGCTGGTCAGAGCCTGCCCTCCTTTGGGAAGGCGGGCCGGCAGGAGAATTCAGTCCCACTTTTGTCACCTCCTGCCTGGGTTCCCTGCTCTCTCCATACTCAATTTCAGAAGTTTCCAGTCCAGGCTCAGCAGCATCCTTTGGCAGACGTGATTCGGAGGGGGGCCCCCTGGCTGCTTGGGTGTTGCGTTTCGAGGGTCTCTACATCTGGGGCAGTGACAGCTCTATTGCCTTCAGCCATCATTGTCCACGTGAGGTTTACACAGTCACTCACCTGGCAGGAGGGGGATTGCTCTGCCTCAGGCTACCTTCCTTGCCGCAGAGGGTTGACTGAACTTTCCCTTTTTTGATCTTGCGTCCTCATGTATCTCTAAGGCTGATCTTTCTTTTGGGGATTCCTCTAGGCCTGGAGCTCTGAGAATGCAACTTGGCCTCTGAGAGACTCATCCCAATAGACTTGAGGGTCTTTCTAAGCTGCTCAGATACCCAAAGCACCTGCCATTTGCCTTGAACTTCCAAGATTTACTTGGCAAGAGGAGATGGGGAAAATGTAGCACAAATACAATTAGATAAATAACAGGAAAAAGAAACCAGTTGAGAGTAACTCCCAGCTTATTGTTTGCTTTTTCTTTAAAAAATGCATTTGGAAACCCAGAAAACCACCTTGTGGTGAACTAGGAGGAAGGCAGAAGTTTCTAGATGGACTTGCCTTAGGAAAAAGATTATAAAAATGGGTAACTGGCCACCTTGAGAAGAATCTTAAAGAAACTTGAGGTCATGGCAAAATGCCTTAAATCTGATCGACTTTGCCAGAAAATGGGTATTTTCTGTGAGGTAGTTAATTAATCCCTTTAGAAATGTTTTTAATTTAAAAGCAATACATGTCCTTTTTGAAAAGATGGACAAATATTTTAAAAATACACATTTTCTTCTAGCTGCATATGTGTGTGAATATATATACACACGCACATAAATATATAATACATTAGTGTATATTTGACATACTGATAACATTATAATTACAATATTATATGTTTTAATTTATTTATTTTTGTCATTACAAAAATACATACATATATATGGTAGGATATTTACAATAGCATAAAGAAGAAATTTAAAATAATCTGTAATTCCACTATGGGGTGAGGGAATGTGATAGCTGGTCCCCAAAGACAGCCTCCTAAGGAGCCACGCCTCCCAGCATTCACACCTGGGTGCAGTCCCCTCTCCTGGAATTTGGGTAGGCTCTGTAGCTTGTTTTTGGTGGATAAGACCCAGTGGACGTGATGCAGCCTGACTTCTAAGCTCTGTGCAGTTTCAGCCTGGGTCTCTTGGAACACTTGTTCTTGGCAAGCTCCCTTTTGGAATCCAGCTGCCCTGCTGGGAGAAGCCAAGACCCCAGGGAGAGCCCACATGAAAGTGCTCTGGTTGACAGCCCCAGCTGGGCTCTTTGCCAACAGCCAGCATCAACCGCAAGCAAAATGTGTGATGTGGCCATCCAGCCTGGCTGAGTCTTTGGAAGACTGTAGCCTTGGCCACCATCTCCTGGTGTCCATATGGGAGACCCCAGCTGAGGACAGCCCAGCTGAGCCTAGCTGACCCACAGAACTATAGGGGATAATCGTACACTGTTTTAAACCACTAAGTTTTGGGGTGGTTTGTTACGCAGCTACAGGTAACTGACACAGGGTGTGGGACAGTTTCAAAGTAAACACGCTTAAAGGGAGTATTATGTGGCCAAAGAGCTCAGACTCTAGGGCCAGAAAGGCCTGATGTGCATTCCTGCTCTGTCACTCTCTAGCTGTGTGACCTTAGGCAAGTTATTTCCATTTGTTAAATGGAAATTGGGAGATTTAAAAGTATTCCAGCGTCTGGCACTTAGTAGGTACTAAGTAAGTGTTAGTTTCCATATGGTCATGTTGAATAGTCATGGAGAATGGTGATAAGGAAACATTGGAAACAGCAGTGGCAGCAGCCAAGAATATATAATGAAAATGCTACTATATTTGGCTATTTTGCGGCTGTGAACAATGTCATTCATTTCTGAACCTCCTCCACACTTAACATAGTACTGGGCACACAGTACTATGGCTTGCTTGGCTTGGCATGGCTAAGGTCAACACAGTGAGGAGTATCTTCTGTGCCTAATATATCTGTGCTATTCTGAGGACAAGCAGCTGGGCTATGAGTGAGGGGAAAAGGCCACCTCTCTTCAGAGTCACAAGGATGCAGGGCTGGGAGGGGTTGGGAGAGCATCTGCTCCAGTGCCCTTGTCTTTACAGTCTGGGAAAACTGATGTTCAGAGAAGAAGTGGCTCGTCCAAGGCCAGACACAGTGGCAGAGTCAGGCCTGTGAGCCAGGGCTGTAACCTAGTATCCTGCCTACTCACACTTGCCCAGAGCTCCTAAGTCCACATTTCATTAAATAAGGCAGAGCACATTTCATTACTTGTTTTAAAAAAACAGGGGATCAAAATTAACATCACCAATAATGGGACAAATTGACATGTTGTGCCTCCTGATAAGATGGAGTCAGAAGAACCCAGCATCACTTCTGTGCTGTTCCTGACAAAGATGCATAACCTGAGTCTAATCAGAAGGAAACGTTAGCAAACCCAAATTTAGGGAGATTTTACTAAATCATTGGCCTGTGCTCCTCAAATTGTCCCAGGTCCCAGAAGACAAGGGAAGACTGAGGAACTATTTCATATTGAAGATACATGACAACCATATGCCATCCTGGACCATAAATTTTGTTTTTGTTTTTGGACAATTGACAAATTTGGAATGGGACTGCAGATTAAGCGGTAGTGATGCATTAATGTTAATTTCCTGGGTTTGACGGTTGTACCGTTATGACGAGAGTGTCCTTGTTTGGTAGGAAGAACCTACTAAAATATTTAGAGGTTAAATTTTTTTTTCTTTTTTTTTCTTTCATCTGCAATGATGTCAATTTGGCATTATATTTTATGTCTTTAATTTAAAAATTAAAACAAATAATTTTAATTAAAAACCAGAAACTAAATTAATTAAATGAAATTAAAATTAAAACAAGTGAATGAATCAATCAGTGCTTAAGTACAATTTGGTAGAATCTTTTCAGTTGTTGCGTCTGTGTTGGGAACAAGTTATAAAAAGGATTTCGAATGAAAATTGGTATCTGGACTCCCAGCATAGGGGCCAGTCTTTTGACTGCTCCACATTCTTGGGTAATTCTTCTTAGATTCATAGCAGGAGGGGCTCCTCTTAACCTTGGTAAACAGGGATGAAAGCAATGAAACATAGACTGTATTTTGGATGGGAGAAAACTATAAAATGGGGACAATAAACCCTACTTGTAAGGATTAAATTAGGTAAAATATGTAGAAATGACCTAGCCCAGTACCTTGTTCCCAGGCATATGGGAACCTCATCATTTTATAGATGATGATAGATAGTTCATTTTTTTTCTTATTGAAGTATGTATGGTTGATTTACAGTTTTATGTTAGTTTCTGGTGTATAGCAAAGTGATTGAGTTATATATATGTGTGTGTATATATATGTGTGTGTGTATTCTTTTTCATATTCTTTTCCATTATGGTTTATTACAGGATATTAAATACAGTTCCCTGTGCTATACAATAGGTCCTTGTTGGTTATCTATTTTATATACAGTAGTGTGTATCTGTTAATCCCAAACATCTAATTTATCTCTCCCTCCCCCCTTACCCTTTGGTAACCATAGG
This sequence comes from Balaenoptera ricei, assembly GCF_028023285.1. Lineage (NCBI taxonomy): Eukaryota > Metazoa > Chordata > Mammalia > Artiodactyla > Balaenopteridae > Balaenoptera > Balaenoptera ricei. The sequence continues at coordinate 88,002,360 of NC_082642.1, read as the reverse complement.
TGTGTTTTCTATGTCTGTGAGTCTCTTTCTGTTTTGGAAATAAGTTCATTTGTATCATATTTTAGATTCCACATATAAGTGATATCATATAATATTTGTCTTTCTCTTTCTGATTTACTTCACTTAGTATGATAATCTCTAGGTCTGTCCATGTTGCTGCAAATGGCATTATTTCATTCTTTTTTTATGGCTGAGTAATATGCCATTGTATATATATACCACATCTTTATACATTCATCTGTTGATGGACATTTAGGTTGTTTCCGTGTCTTGGCTATTGTAAATAGTGCTGCTATGAACATTTGGGTGCATGTATCTTTTCGAATTAGAGTTTTCTCCAGATATATGCTCAGGAATGGGATTGCTGGATCATATGGCAACTCTATTTTAGTTTTTTAAGGCACTTCCATACTGTTCTCCATAGTGGCTGCACAAATTTATATTCCCACCAACAGTGTAGGAATGTAAATTTTTCCTTTGCTTTTCTCCCTCTGCAGCATTTGTTATTTGTAGACTTTCTGATGATGGGCATTCTGACTGGTGCGAGGTGGTACCTCACTGTAGTTTTGATTTGCATTTCTCTGATAATTAATAATGTTGAGCATCGTTTCATGTACCTTTTGGCCATCTGTGTGTCTTCTCTGGAGAAATGTCTACTTAGGTCTTCTGCCCATTTTTTTAATTGGGTTGTGTGGTTTTTTGTTATTGAATTGTATGAGCTGTTTGCATATTTTGGAAATTAAACCCTTGTCGGTAGCATCATTTGCAAATATTTTCTCCCAGTCTGTGGGTTGTCTATTCATTTTGCCATGGTTTCCATCTTTCTTTTTGTAAGGTAGCATAAAAGTCAAAATAATGTAACATTTTCTCAGGAGGCCTGGCTCAGGAGGCAGGAAACCTGGAGAGCCATTTGACCATAGCCAAGTCAGTTTGCAAACCGTCACAGGTTTTCCACCTGAAAAGACTAAAATCTTTTAATGTTTTAGAAAGAAAAACAGATTTTTTTCTCCTGCTTCAAAAGGTAAGGGGATGGGTAGATCTTCACCTGTCTCAGAGGGGTATTTCTGGGTTCATAAAGTGGAGAAACTGGTTTTTCTCCTTGCAAGTTGCCATAATGTGGATTTCTGGGCACAGGGAATGATGTGGGGCCTCTCTTTCCTCAACTCCTCCATGGTCCCAGGGAGAAGTCAGGCGTGTGCCCGAGGGCAGGCTTTCTTCCCTTGGGGAGAAGTTGGCTATTCTCTGCCTGATCCACTTACCCTCCTGGTGTAAGCATCTCGGTGGTACCCATCCCTCTCTTGCAGGTCCTCCCGCTGTATCAGCTAGAGAGGATGCTGAAGGAGACCCACAGCCTTGAGTCTGAGGGTGGTGGTGAGCTGTAAGCCCCATTGGAGAAGGATGAGTCTGCTGGGTGAAAGGGACTCAGGCAGGTCAGCCCCAGGAAAGAGGGACGGATCCATTGTTCACACCAGGAAGAACTGCTGCCAAAATCAGAAGCCTTTGTTTTTTGTGAAGTGAAAGAAGTGGCCAGGGTGCTGGGACCTTGAAGGCAAAACTGCCTGTGCTTGCTTAGGTGTTGTTGTCAGAGACCTGAAGGTCAGCATCCTGCTCTAGCGCACAGCCGCGCAGCATGCAGGAAATGTGATTTCAGTGTCAGAATGGAACAAGGCGCCGGCCACACAAGAGGTTCACCACTGGAAACAGTGTTGGGAGATGTCAACCATCCTTGTGGGGTGGGGCCCAGGTGAGGCATCCTTCTCACAGAACTCCGCGGGCATTACGGAGTTTTGGGGTGTGCTCCAGCTCGCTGGGGTCTGGCTTGGCTCTGGCTTGGCTCACCTTACTAGTGACCGTGCCCAGATTTGAAGAGACAGGTTGGGGCACAGGGCAAGGAGCCAGGCAGGGAGGGAAGTGAGCGGCAGGCGATGAAGGACAGGCGTCCTTCACGATGGCATCCAGGACTGGCGGGCGCAGATCTCAGTAGGTAGGTAGGTAGGTAGGTGATGGTAGGCCATCACGGAACAGGTGAGGGCTGAGCAACGGTCTGGAAGGTGAGCAGACAGGAGTCCAGGCAGGAACACGCTAGTGGCTCCACTGCAGCAAGGGGACTTTGTGCACAAGGAAAAAGAGTCTGGACATGGGTCCGATGATGTGGACTTAGTTCCTGGGTTGCCGTTATTGACCATGTGACCTTAGCAAAACCTAATCTCTTTGGGCCTCTACTTCTTCATCTGCAGAGTGGGTGGAATGAATACTTGCTTGCTGTGGAACTACTGCTAGTTGCTGCTCTATTCTCTCCTTTTTCATTTTTAACTGAATCCCATTTATTAGGGAGCAGCATTATGCCCAGTAAAAGAATATATTCCACAGCTTCCCTTGCAGCTAGGTGTGGCCACGTGACTAAATTCTGTCTGGTGTGATATAAGAAGAATGGTTAAGGACTTCCAGGAAGGTTGCCTAAAAGGTCTGCCTTATGGCAGGGGGCAAAGAAGAGGGAGGGCCTTTCCTCCTTCCTCCTTTCTGTTGCCTGGAATGCAGCCAGGTTGGCTGGAGCATCAGTAGCCATCTTGAACCATGAGGTGACCTTGAGGATGGAAACCAGACCTAGGATAGCAGAATGAAAAGGTAGAAGGAGCCTGGCCCCTTGATAACTTCACAAAGCAGACATCCCATCCCTGGATGGCTTAGCTATGGTCTAATGTGTGTTTAAACCATTGTTACTTTAGGTCTTCTGCTATGTGCAGTTGGACCCAACCCACAGAGGTGCACCTGCCCCCTAGGGTTGTTGTAAAGATTAAATGAGCCAAAGCATGGGAAAGAGTTTTGTGATCTGGGAATGCACTTTGAACATCGCTATGTGCTGTAAAATATAAGGAATCAGTCCTGTTATTGTCATTGTCATCTGAGTGAACCGAAGGGGGCGGTGGGGGGGTGCTGGCCAGGCCCAGGGACAGGAGTGTGTGTCAGGGCAGAGCTTGGGGATGAGGAACTGCAAGGTAATGGGATAAAACCTTTGTTAGTTTCCCTAATTCTGAATGGAATCTGTGGGTCTGGGGTAGGTTCAAATGCCACCGCAGAGGAAGAGAGTGGCTGGAAGATGGAAAGAGAGAGGGCAGATGGGATTAGAAGCAAGAGCCACATACTTCCAATAAAAAAACCTCAGAATGAGGAATTTGCAAAGTCCAGCTTTGACCGTTTGGGCAGACCCATGGTAACTGCTGTATCGCCATTTCCAGAAAATACCTATTTATTCTGCCCAGAGAGGACTGCTTTCTACAGCTGCCGTCCCTAGGGGTCCGTAAAAAAAGCCTGCTGGTGAGGAGCAGAGACCAGGCATAGACTCAGTGCTGGTGAACAAAGTCACACTGTGGTCCTGCCCCCAACAGGAAGGAGAGTTTACACGTTTGGAGACAAGAAATAAAGTCTATAGCAGACATCAGAGAGCTGTAAGCTGTGGAGAGGCCAGCAGGGACCATGGACATCCATACCATAGAAATGAAAGAAAGTGGGATATTCTGCTCTTCTGCTTTTCAAATCTAAAATTCAATTTCCCCTGCATATTGAACTTCATAAAGAAGTACATGAGCTGTAATTTCATATTGGCAATATGAGTGAGAGGAAAATTGAGGCTGGGTGTTTTATGTGTTGTCTTATATATGTTCCTAAAGTTTTTCAGCCAAGTTCAAAATAAATTCTGTCCTATCCTAAAGGATATGATTTATACCAAGTCACAGAAGGTGCTAAGGATGAGGGAGGAGACTCCCGTTGCACTGCTGCTGAAGCGAAAACCGTGTCTTTTCATAATACTTTGTTTTGTCCACAAAACAGGAGCTGATAGTTGTAAAAAATGTTACGGCTGAGCCATAGCTAACACTCCATGCTTAATTTTGAGAGGGGTGAGTAGGGCTAGAAGAAAGAATTTGCTTTGTAGTTAATACATAAAACTGACTCTGGTCATTAATTTCAACCTCTTGGCCCCAAAGCCTTTCACCAGAACTGCTAACGGGTTGTATTAATCACTCTTGTGAACTCCGTTTCCTTTCCCTTCCCCTCCTCCCTCAGGGGAGGGGCCGGCTGCTGATGTGGAAAGCATAGATTAGCCTGGGGGACTTCCTGGCTGCGCTGAGCCTGCAGACCCGAGCACTGCTGTATCCTGGCCATCCAGGGACCTGCAAGGCAGGGAAGCGTGGGGCTTCGGAGCAAGTATGGGGCTTCAGAACTTCCTTTCGACTTACTTTTGTGGCATGAAACCTCTTTTTCCTGAAACTTCTCCATTGGCCCTTGCTCAATGAAAGGGTACCCCAATAGTCTTCAAGTTCCTTGAGGGTGGGGGCCTTGAGGGAGGTGGCTGTGGGAAACCCCAACTCTGCCTGAGATGCTCTGCGTCTGTGTGGTATTTTTGCTCTTGATGTGGCAGCATTTCTTGTTTTTAAAGATAATGGAATTTGAAAAGGGACTTCAGAGATGTCTGAAGGCTTTTCTCAGAAACCTGTATGAGGCAAATCTGTGCTTGCCCTCAACTCTGACACTTCCTTGCCAGGTTGTCCTAGGTGAGTCGCCAAAACTCTCTGAGCCTCAACTTCCTCATTTGAAGATGGGAGGTCCTAATACCCACCCAGCAGAGCAGAGTGGAGGTTCGTGAGCTGGGTCAGTAGTTGTAAAACCCCAGCATGGGCCTGCAACAGATACCCTCTCCCTGCTCCGAGGGAGGGAGCGTTTAGCTGACCAGGCTGGAAGAGCCCCTTGGACGCTTGGCATGTTCCACTGTGTTCCTTCGTGCCAGCTATTCCCATAGTTAGCCAGCTGTCCTGCAGCTGGGCCTTGCACGGGGAAGGGAATGGAGAAGGAGCTCTGAAGGACAGGGAAAAGCCCAGCTGGAAGGTGACCCAAGTTCCCTGTTGGATGTGAGAACCACCGCAGCCCTCGGACCCCCTCGGGGACACAGATTGTGTCTGTGCAATGCAATGGCGGGCCCTCCATCACACACAGCCTGAAACCCTCTAGCAGGAAATGCCGGGCTGGTGTGGCTGGTGTGGCACATCAGGACTGTCTCCTCCCCGGTCAGGAGCCTCTTACCTTTAGAGGAAGTCTCCACCCCTTTCAGGTGCCCTTTGGATCCTGCAGGCCAGAGGTGCTGCTGAGCAGCAATTAACAAGGTCCAGATGATGATAAAGCAGGTGGCAAATTGCTGCAATCTTGCCAAGCAGACAATGAGAAAGTGAGCTCCCTTTCTAAGCAGCTGCTTCCAGGTCCTCAGCCTCATGATGCCCCGCATTGCGTGGAGTTGTCATGATTTCCCTTCCTCCCCAAGCCCCATCCGGGTTAGTGGAAAGCTTGGGCTGATGTTCAGAGGTGAGGGCCCTTTAATGTGTTATAAATATTTATCTCTGGGAAGCTCTGATGCTCTTTCAAAAACTCAAAGGGAGAGAAGGTGCTTGCATGGTTCATCTGCCCCTGGAGAAGGCCCGTCTGCTGCCCAGGATGGGGGGCTCCGTGCTTACCTAAGTGAGTCTTACCTTCTCATCATTTCCTGACCGATTATGTTTTGTGTTGTTTTGTGTGTGTTAAGATGTGTCTGTTGTTTCTGGGGATAGGAGAAGGGAGGGGAGAGGAAAGGAGGTTTTTTAAAATCCTTTTGTTTGTTTGCGGGTATCCGTAATTACTCACTCCGGGTTGTAATTCCATCCATGGTCAGATGACATGCCTTGTGGCTGCTTTAATTGGAGGCTGATGATGAGCTATCTCAAGTCTGTTTCCATCGGAGAACGTTGACTTGGGAACCTCCCAGCTGGTTTTAAGGCCATGGACATTGCCTTCTGCAGTGCACTTGTGCAGAGGCATCAACCCTACAGCCCAGCCCGGCTGGTGCTCAGGGCCTCAGACACAGCTGCAGGGATGGGCTTTCTAAACCCCAAGAACAATCACCCGGGCAGTTGGAACCTCCTCAGTGCCATCCAGGGTCAGGGTGGTGATGTTGGTAATGGGGATTTGAAGGTCTTGAAAGCGCATTTTGAGTCAGCACTTGGGATCTTGTCTTTCCTTTTCCAACTTGTTAGAACCGAGTGGCACCATGTTGTTAGCCTGAAACTGGAGCATGAGAGGACGAGGCGAGCCGACCTCCTCTTGTGAAGATGGCACCACATTTTTTACTTTATCCCCTGGAGCTGAAGCTCAAGAGGAAGTATGTCTTAGACCAGAAAGCCCACCTAGGTCCTGAGCATCTTTTACCAGTTTAAGTTGACATACTTCAGTGGATCCTATCTTGTGATCACACATTCACCAGTCCTGTGTGAGCCCTGAACCACCTTCTATACCTTGTAGGCAGCAATTCTTCCATTTCCTGAAATAGCCCACGTCAGCTTTTCTGAGCTCTTGCCAAACTATTGTCCTCCATGGAAACCAGCGTTTAAAGCTCCAGCTGCTGAGCCATGAGGTGGGAATGCCAGAAGCTCTTACAGGTTCCATCATTTACCAAGAGGCCTGGGCAACCAGCATCAGGGAGTTGAACTCACCTGAGGAGGATGACCAGCCACAAGTGTGTTCCTCAAACACCAGGTGCACACACAGGTCTCTTCCTAACACGTGAGCCAAGCTTCCTTCTACCTGAGAACATGACCTAGGCACACATTGATACTTCAGTTCTTGTTTTTGTGATTTAAACACATATGTGAGAAGATTTTAAGTCTGAGGGGCTGGTCGGAATACCCCTCACCCAACTGATTGAATGTAGCAGCAGACACATTCCCGGGAATGCACAGGTCTGTCTAGAACAGAGGATGGTGGGCACGGGGCGGACAATGCTTGACTGCTGGTTGCTGTGGCTCTCACACGGGGCGCTGAGCTTGAGTCTCCATTTTCCCTTTGAATTTAGCACAGCTCAAGGTGTGTTCTTAGAGGAATGTAAAGATTTGTTTGTTTTTTTAACATCTCTGCCTGAAGTTAATGTGAGAATATGGAGAGCCATTTTCCCATTTCCAAAAGTTGACTACAAATTGTGTGGGTCATGGAAGTCTTTCTTTTCTTTGGCTACTACTTATTAATCTTCAGGTTTACATTTTCATGGGTAATTTGCAGATCCTCCATGAGCTAGTTGTGTTGGGTGCCTGGCAAGTCTTGTGCACAACCCTTTGGGCCATTACACAGTATCTTCTGCTCCCTAGGAGTTCATGGTCCATGCTGGGAGTGGGTGGTGGCAGGGGGGCTAGTTAACATGAGAGCATTGGCTAGGGAGTCAGAAGACCTGAGTTCTGGGATCAGCTTGGCCACCTAGCTGGACTGTGTAATCCCTGGCAAGTCCTTCTGCTTCTTTGGTCCTCAGTTTCCCCATCTGTAAATGGATATATTGGCCTCAGTTATTATCAGGTTCCCTTTTCAAATCCATTATCCTAGATTATTCTGTCCACTACCTTTTTTGCTTTCTTCTCATGGGATTCTGACATGGCGGACATTCAACCAGTCTGAGATGCAAGACTTTTTTTTGCATCTTGTAGACTACTACTCCTCCTTTTGCTCAGACATTCTCCCCCATGCTTTATAGATTTCATCTCCTCTTCGCTTTGGGGGCAGTTATCTCATTCATTTATTCCTTACATTTCAGTGGTCTTACTGCTGTCATTACAGCTGTCCTCCAACCAGCATCTTCTCTGGGCCATCACTGTGGCTGCTACTTCCACATATCGACCTTGTTTCATCCTCAAAACAATCTTTCAGCATTATGTATAAAACGCTCCGGATGTAGTTCCCACAGAGATGACTATATCAAGGACCAGAGGAACAGGGCCCTTTAAAAAAATCTCATCCTAATGAATTCCAGCCTTCCTGGTAAGCATCTACCTCTTTTCAGCAGCGACATTTACAACTTGGCATCTTATTTCACAATTACATAAAAGGATAACTGTCTGGACAGATGCCTGCATGTTAGTGCAGGCTGTGCTGGGAGCTGTTGGCCTCCCTGAATAGAAGGGCGTGTCCTCCTGCCTCAACCTGAAAGTTGACAACTGGGTCAGTCCTTTGACACTGGTGTGAAGGGGTCACTTCATGCTGGAGCTGCTGCCTCTTTCCTTCCTAATCAGTTAACCTTGTGTGGTGAAGGCCCTCTTGAAAGAAGTCTTCCCAAGCTGAAGCAAATCCTTCCTGAAAGGTGCTTTACCAAGGAGGAGTTATAAAAAATATTAAAGCATCTCAAATTCCTGTGTCTTAGGGCTGCACCTGACTTTCCCAAGTTCACTCCCAGCCAGTCCCTAAAGGTCTGGGAAAGTGCTCAGATTTACTGAGGGGCGTATTAAGACAAGGCCAGGCTCTGCCCAGATGCAAGAACTGGGTCTCCTCAAGAGAATCTGATGTCCTTGAGCTCGGCCCTCTGCCCAGGTCCTGTCCAGGCAGGCCAGGGAAGGAGGTATTCGGGTTGCTTCAGGCAGATTAAGTAGGATTTAGATGATCTTGAAAGACCAGAGAGTACACATAGCACATGGTAAGCTTTCAAGGGAGAATGACTGATTGACAGACTGAATGGCACCTCGATCAGGAATTTCTCTAATTATAGTGAAATTACCGCTTTTATATAGAGGACTTCCTCATAATTCTCATTAGGCCAGGCTGTCACTCTGCAGACCTGGGTTCAGATCCCAGCTCCGAGACTTGTTGGTTGTGGGACCTTGGGCTATTTTTTTTAACCTTTCTAAGCCTCTGGTTCTTCATTTAAACATGGGAATAACTTCACTTAACATGTCGGGTGGTTATGAGAAATAAAACTGTCGCCTGTGTAATAATACTGGACACTTAAAAACCACTTGGAGAAAGGGTGCTTCTTATGTGGCATTTGCTGATATTATTGGAAGTACTCCCAGGGCCATGAGGATGAGAGTTCCCTTTCTTTCATAGCCCTGACGGTGCCACAAAACTACCACCATACTTCCTTGAGGCCTCCCATCTCCAGGTCAAACACCCTTTTGTCCTCTCGCCATCCCCACCCCTGGCGATGATGTGATTTCTCTGTTTGGGATGATGGTGCCATCCTGTCCCTGTCTCATGAGGGCTCTGCTCTACCTTGTGTAAGAGCTGCCTGAAACCCTGGACTTGGGAGCTCGGGACGCAGGAGGTGGACTGAAAGAAAGGAGAGAAATGGCTGGAGGGGGGTGTGTGCGGTGGGGCCTCCCCATCATGACTTCTTGATGGCTGCAGCTCATGCCTGGACATTCTCTCCTGGGACACAGTGTCCTTCCCTAAGGTCACCATCAGGTTCCTGACCTCTGCTCCCCAGGGCCACCTCTGAGAGCAGCAGGTCCCCCGAGACTCCACCTTGTGGCCTGTCTCTCTTCTCCTTCCCGGTTTAGGGCAGCTTCTAGGAGGCAGCCGTGTCACCACATGGGCTTGCTGACCTCCGGGCTCCTGGGTCATCACCCTTCCTAGTTTCTAGGTAGCTGTGATCATTGTCTTTAGTGCAGGAGGGAAAGTGGCAGTTTTGCTCACGTTTACGTGTGGGGTGGGCAGTGTGAAGGCAGGCAGGCCGCCGGGTCCGAGCTGGCCTGGGGCCCATTCTCATCTACCCGCTTCCCACAGGGGCCCAAGAGGCAGCCTGCTCCCCTCTGGCCTGGGCAGCTGGATTCTCACCTACTGGCACTTACTTTTTTTCAGAAAACTCATATGGGATGTCAATTACTGATTTGTTTCTGCATCACAAAGGAAAGTAGAACAGAGACAAATGAATCAGTTTTCTTGAATCATGAGCTGTGATGTCTTCATAAACTAATCTAGAGAATGACTGTTGAATTCCACAAACGTTCCTGAGTATTTACTGAATGCCAGGCCCCGCACTATGTGTGGACGGAGGCCAAGATGCCAAAGATGGGGTCCCTGTCTTCAGGGGGCCTCCATGGGCAGTGGGTCCTGACGGCGCTGTGCTCTGCGGCTGGGCCGTTATGAAAGGGTGGTGGAGAGTTGAGGGGGGAGCCCGGCATTCTGGGTAGGTGGTGCTGTTAGCTCACTGCTCCTCAAGCCCAAGTCCCCTTCTTCCGTTCAGTCTTCCTCAACTGCCTCAAGCTCTAGTGAGTTCCCTACTCTCCAGACCCTGGGTTCCTGTGGCGCCTACAGCCTGGATGATGTTTCCCACCTGTTATCTCGTCTTCTCGGCGTCACAGCCTCACGAGGCACACTGTATCATCCGCACTAACAAATGAAAAAACTAAGGTCTAGAGAAGTGAAATAATTTCCCCAGGGTCACAGAATTAATCAGCAACAGAACTGGAATCTGCTCCCTTGTGGTCTGATTCCCAGGCCAGGCCTTCTCTTAGTACTACTCTTTCTCCTTCATCACTTAACCCCGAGTGGCCCCTCTTCCACGTCACGTCAGCACTAGGTCCCTCCTTACTTTTCAGTCACCTGAGTGTCCCTCCCTGAGGGCAAGGCCCAGTCAGCTTGGTGTCTGGTCCCCTGCTGGCACCACCGGCCCAGGAGCTCAGACAGTCCTGTTGGATGAAGGATGGAGAATGAACTCAGCGCCTCTCTCCTCCCTTCTCGCCCCTGAGTCATCTGGGGGCAACGGAAGCAAACAGCTCTTAAGAGCCAGGTGATTGTGAGAGTCAGTCTGTCTAATTATAGCTCAGTTAGTCTTTCAGACAGTGGATTAAAAACATAACAGTAGGCCTGGCGCGGCCCGAAGGCCCGCAGCTTGGCCTGCCATGTTCCTCTCCGCGGTGCTCTGGGCCCGCGCGGCTGGCTTCGCTGCCCAGTGGGGAAGACATATAAGGAATTTGCATAAGACAGCTGTGCAGAATGGAGCTGGAGGAGCCTTATTTGTGCACAGATATACTCCTGAGAATAACCCAGCTACTCCATTTGATTTCACACCGGAAAACTATAAGAGGATAGAGGCCATTGTAAAAAACTACCCAGAAGGGCATAAAGCAGCAGCTGTGCTTCCAGGCCAGGATTTAGCCCAAAGACAGAATGGATGGCTGCCCATCTCTGCTATGAACAAGGTTGCAGAAGTTTTACAATTACCTCCATTGAGAGTATATGAAGTAGCAACTTTTTATACAATGTATAACCAAAAGCCAGTTGGAAAATATGTTCAAGTCTGCACTACTACGCCTTGCGTGCTTTGTAACTCCGACAGCATACTGGAGGCCATTCAGAAAAAGCTTGGAATAAAGGTTGGAGAGACTACACCAGACAAACTTTTCACTCTTATAGAAGTGGAATGTTCAGGGGCCTGTGTAAACACACCAGTGGTTCAAATAAATGACAACTACTTTGAGGATCTGACACCTAAGGATATTGAAAAAATTATTGATGAACTCAAGGCTGGCAAAATCCCAAAACCTGGGCCAAGGAGTGGATGCTTCTCATGTGAGCGAGCCGGAGGTCTTACCTCTTTGACTGAACCACCTAAAGGACCTGGCTTTGGTGTGCAAGCAGGCCTTTAATTTATATTCAACTGTAAATATGTCACTGGAGAAATAAAATATGAATCTCCTATCTATCTACATAGACTTTTTATATTATTTGTTCATTTCCATCTGTGTACACCTTGCTTGTAACCTAGCAACTTGCAGCTGTAAGTGCCATGTCAGAACTTCAGAGCACCATTTTAGTCTTCTGCTATCTTTGGCTAACTATGAACACATTATTCCATAAGCTAGTTAACAGTTATTTCAGTATTACCCATTTTCAACTGCCCCTTCACTTTTATCAGTAATATTAAATTATTGTGAAGTAAAAATTCTGTCAAATTTCAAATACATTTTGCTCTCCCATCTTTAGCCATAGCCAAGTCTTAAGTTAATATGATCTTTCTATAAACCTTATTTGTCAGTATTCTCTTTAAACATTTTTATATTTACAGCACAGAATTGTTACTGTAATTTCAACTGGTAAGTGACATATCAAGCAGACTGTAGGTGTAATGAGGATAGGGTAGTTGTCTCTAGAAGTACTATTTATCATTTTTAAAGAAGGAAGGTACAAAACAAAACCTGACCCTGCAAGTATACAAAAACTAATTGGGGGAAGAAACTGGAAGTGTAACTTGAGTTGGAAAGTTCGGTGGATATGGGAAATATACTCCTCAGCTGAATGCATATTACAACTTAGAAGAAAGAATAAAACCCTTTGTGTACAATATCCAGTTCAAGAAACTAGATATGAGTTTTGCAAGCTGGAATAAAAAATTAATAGCCAGCTTTAATTCAGGGATAGATCTAAACTAATCCAGTTGTTTCAAGATTTCTCAAAGTCACTGTTTGGCCTTGATCTTATGACAGACTAGTAACTATGATGCTTGTAAATATGATTATTTTTAAGACTGTCTTTAAAAACTAGTTTTTGAGAAACGAAATTGAGTTATTTGTACTGAGGTGGATGGATCTAGAGTCTGTCATACAGAGTGAAGTAAGTCAGAAAGAGAAAAACAAATACCGTATGCTAACACATATATATGGAATCTAAAAAAAAAAAAATGGTTCTTATGATCTTAGGGGCAGGACAGGAATAAAGACACAGACGTAGAGGATGGACTTGAAGACACGGGGAGGGGGAAGGGTAAGCTGGGACGAAGTGAGAGAGTGGCATGGACATATATACACTACCAGATGTAAAATAGCTAGCTAGTGGGAAGCAGCTGCATGGCACAGGGAGATCAGCTCCGTGCTTTGTGACCACCTAGAGGGGTGGGATATGGAGGGTGGGAGGGAGACGCAAGAGGGAGGGGATATGGGGATATATGTATACATACAGCTGATTCACTTTGTTAGAAAGCAGAAACTAACACAACACTGTAAAGCAATTATACCCCAATAAAGATGTTAAAAAAAAAAAAACAGTATCTAGGTCTTTTAGCTGTTTCTCTCTGGGTCAGCATCCTAACTCCACACATATCAAGGTTTGAAGAAATATATAGTAATAAGAACCTGAAGCAATAATGACTTCTGTGGGTGACTTACTACCTGTACCCCAAAGAGAAACACCTGTATGCTTTGAGCTTTCAGTAGGGTGTCCATGTACCGTATCATCTAAATCAGATACTTTTGAGAATGAAATGGTGCTCTTTTGACAATTACACCAGGACAGTGGCCTGAACTGGGGGATCTGGTTACCTAGTTTTATAGAAACTGTATGTCTGCAATTGGAAGGAAATCTACAGGGCCACTGTTTTTTATGAAGGCTTCTAGTGAGTGGGGGCTTGCTGGTAGACGAAGGGCCTTTGTTTCAAGCAGTGTCTTTGCATTATTCAGTGACAGCAAGAATAATCCAGTACCCTTTTCTGCACCTTCCACTTCATTTTCTGTCAGAGGCTGAGCCTCCCAGGATGTGTGTCTGTCTCATTATTGTATTGTTCTTTCCTCCAGAGATCCTGCGGATAATTCAGCTGGACCTAGACCTAAAGTACAAGACCAACATCCGGGAATTGTTTGAGGAGTTCGATAACTTCCTGCCCGGCGCCGTCATTGGCATAGCAAGGGAGATGCAGCCAGTGTACAGGTATGTGGCAGCAGCTGGTGGGCGGCCTCCAGGACCCCTCCTCACTCCCCCTCCACCCTCGGCAGATTGGGATTGATCGGTCTGCAGACTTTCTGTGCTGAATATCTCAGGGACACGTTTGTACTTACTGCTTATATTTAGTAGTATGGGCAGGTGGGTCTGCACCGAATCCGTAGATGTTACTTCATTCATTTGGCAGAGTTTGTGACATTTTTTCTTGTGGAAAGCCCAGCCATTTGGATTGTTGGTTCTGGCTCAGCTCAGAATTTTAAAATCTTGGGCTTTGTCTTATAGAGGAGGTATCAAGATATAGCTTTAACTTGCCAGTCTGGTGATGAACTAGGTTTTCTTGGCCTCGAGTCACCGTGACCCCTCCTCTGTATAAGTGGAGTGGGTTTATCAGTGTCTTTCAGGGAGGGAGAGGCAGCATAATTTTGGAACACAGATTGGCATCTCCTAGTGAAAAGCGCATTCTCGTGCTGCAGTGTTTCCCTGTCAGGTGTGCAGCATGAAGAAACTCCAGCACCTGAGGACCAGGAGACACATTCAAGAGTGTTCGTCGTGGCATTATTTGTAGTAGCCCAAACCCAAAACAACCTAAATCCTCATAGACAGCAGAATGGATAAATATAATATATTCATCTAACTGAGTATTATATAAAGATAAAACGAGCAGACGGGGAGCTAGCTATGTGCATTGATAGGCAAAATGGAAATGTAATCTTTAGGGATATATACGCAAGTGGTGAACATCATAAGGAAAACCAAGGGAACGATGGTTCCCAAAGCCAGCATGACCGTCGCCTCTGGAGGGAGCGGGGGAGTGGTGGGAACGCAGACACGGGTGGGGATTGCCGCTGGAGGCCTGCGTTGCTTTTGTGCTCCACTTGAGGGACGGTGCCTGTGTTTGCATGTACTCCTTTGTACGTAGTATACGTCTTACAATTTAAAAAAATTAAAAAAGGAAAGGAAAAGCAGAAGCACATGCAGGTTTTTGTTAAAAACTAGGCCCACGGCCCTGGATACAGAGAGTTCCATGTTGCTGACTCTTCCTCCTCTGGCCAGAGCCATAGCTCACCCAGAGCCTGGAGCTGGGATTTCACTGCTCCCTGGGCTGGCCCACCCTTCGTTCTCAGTGCACACCCTCCTGCTGGCTCCCTGTGGGCATTCTCAGAGCTAGGCCCAGTCTTTGGAGAGCTGCAGGGCACCGGCAACTGGTGACTCAAGAACACGCGTTTCCTCTAAGAGAGAGGAGAGTGACAGCCTCGGCTTGGTTGTAGTTATTTGCAAGACCCAGATCACACAACAGGAAATTCCTGCAAGGCCTCTGAATGAGTCGATAACTCCTGGGCCTGGTGGGCTGTTCTCCCTTACATAATCCTCCTGCAGGTTACCCCAGAGTGACAAAGTGGAGCCCTTTACTCTGCTGTGTGTGGGGAAGGGGGAGGTTTGGGCAAACATCTGCCCTTGTACTTATAGCAGCCTCCCTGCCTCATTCCCTCACCTTCATACAAGGTGCATCTTACGTCTGGGGGTGTTGATTTAACAAAGGGAGGAGGGACTTCCTTGGCAATCCAGTGGTTAAGACTCCACGCTTCCACTGCAAGGGGACACGGGTTCGATCCCTGGTCAGGGAACGAAGATCCTGGGAGGAGATGGAAGGAGCACTGAGGGTCTGATGTCCTATGTGCTGGTGCCTGCTCAGCCACCACGCTTGGGCTCCTGCATCTGAGGATGGGAGCAGGTGGGCTCCGAGGCCTCCCTCTTTCAGCCCTGGCATTTGTGATCCCAGCCCTTCCAACCCTCACCATTTCCGCATCGTCTTTCCTTGACCTGAGGTTGCTTGTCAGCTGGTGAGCTCCTCACTGCTCCGTAGGGCCAGTGCCCCAGGGATCCTTAGACCAGGCTAACTATTAAGTGCAGTTAGAGCCCTGAGGCCTCCAAGCCTCGGTTTGGAATCTTCTCATGTAATATAAATGGAAACCTGATCACACTTAATGTAAATGGTGTTGGCCAGAATTTATGTTTTCTGTACCTTGAGGATTTTACAAACAGTGAAACTTAAATCAATTTAATTGGCTTTTTCAAAAGAAATCTTGGAAAGATTTTAGATCCAAAATGAAGTTGAGTTTTTCTCACCTTCGGAATCTTTAGTTATCATTCTGTACAATGAGACAGATGAGACCCCTGCGTCAGGGCAGCTGGCAGAGTCCAAAAAAATGCCTTGTTTGTAGGGCTTGCGCCCTCAGAATCAACAGAAATTAAAAGTCTGTCCATGTTCTCCCCGCCTTCCACCCCCCTCCAGCTGAAATGTTTCTAAAGACCTCTGATAAGTAAGTCTGCAAATGACTGCCAGGCGCTAATCTGTGCCCGCCAGTTCTGGGTAATTGCCTTTGGGTATTTGTCCTCTGTTTCAGGCTGAGAATGTTTGGTGCTGGCTGGGGCGGAAACAGAGTGTGGTTTTTTGCCATCTTCCACAAGAAAACTGGAGGCTCCAGTGGCCCAAAAGATCAAGTGTTAGTTGTCTGCCACTTTGGAGTCTGTGCGTGTGTGTGTGTGTGTGTGTGTGTGTGTGTGTGTTTGTAGGGAGGGGTGGGAGAAGCAAGAGGGGGGATGAAGACAGGGGAGTAAACAGGGCCTGAGCAAGGGCAGGCAGCGCCGAGCCCTTGTGATGTTCACACAGGCTCAGCCCCATCTCCATGGACTTGGCCATCGTAGCTGGTGGGGAATCCCCGCGGCTGTCTGCCCACCTCTGTGGGCACTGCCCCTCCCCCAGGAACTGGCAGTGGGGCCTGACTGCCACGTGGTCTCCCTGAGTGTGGACTGTGAGATGGGCAAGATTTTGTCATAAACAGAAGCTGCTAGCATCTGTGAAAAGAAAGGAAAATTTAGAAACCAAACAGCACAAAAGCAAAACTTAACTGATGAACAGAGCACATTCTGATCTGGAAATTCACTAAGCAGAAATAAATCTAGACCTTCTCAGCTGTGTTATTTTTATAGTCACTTGTCCGACAGTTACTGTACTTCAAAAAAAGCACATATTAAGTCATTTTTATGGCTGTTTCCCTTCGATTGTGTGCCACAAATGTTAGAGGCTTGGGGGGCTGGAGGAGAAAGTATTTCCCACTGTCCTTTTGACAGATAGCTTTTTAAAAAACAATTTCCCCCCCCAGAACATAACACCAAATCAACTGTGTTTTCGGGAAAATGATGGCTCGTGGGATGCTGGCATAGGGATAGAGGAGCCTTTTCCTCTTGGGTCCCTGTAAGATTTTGTTGAGTCAAATATCTCATGACCTTCCTCATCTAAAAATTGGGGAGCAGTGGTCATCTTGAGTGGAACATTGTCCTTCCCGTCTTGACTCTTTCTCTGCCTCTTTGTCAGGGAACTGTGGTTAGCTGGGCAGTGTGGTTAGTTGGGATAAGTGGCCCAAAGGAGAGAAAGGTCTAGTGCTTTCTCTGTAAGTAGAATGATCTCTGTAAATAGACGACTGTATTTTGCAAATATGTGTTAGTCCAGGATGCCGTTTAGAATTTACTTCCTTATGAATGTATTGGAAAAGTAAAGAAAACTGTTGGATCCGCTTTGTGTACAACCTATAAAAATTATAAGGGTGTATCAGCAGGCAAAGCAGCCATATGTAGAAGAAATAGTGCTCAGATTATACTCAGAAGCCGTGGATTATAGTCCTGCCTTTCACGAATTATCCATGTGACACTTTGCAAGTCAGTTGATTTTCTGAACTTCTGTGTTTTCATCTGTAAGTGGGCATAAATATGTCTAATACACAGAATTACTGGAACACTCAAATGAAATAATGCACATGCAAGTTTCTGGTGTAAAAGAGACTCTCAGTAAAGGCGTTGTCTCCCTCCCTCCTTAATCATCACAACTGCATTTGTGTTTTCCTTTCCAGCTGATGTGTTTTTCTGTATACCTCCTCTTCTACCCCACTCCCAGCCATATAGGGTTGCCAGTTAAAATGCAGGATACCCAGTTAAATCAAATTGCAGATAAACAACGAATACTTGTTTTATGTAAGTATATCCCAAATATTGTATAGGGATATACTTACACAAGTATTTGTTGTTTATCTGAAATTTAAATTTAACTGGGTATCCTGTTGGGTTCCCTTCCTCCCTTCTCTCCCTCTCTCCCTTTCCTTTCTTCCCTTCTTTCTTTGCTAAATCTGGCAGTTCTACCCCTACCAAAGTGTTAAACCCTCCCTTTTTAGCAGAGGACAGTGGTCTGGCTTTTTTATAAGATCCTTGAGTGAGCAGGAACAAAGGGTGTGGAACTGGAGCTTATGAGGGAAACGGGTGGGAGGGTGTGAGGGAGGGAGGCTGGGAGGGTGGGAGGCTGGGAGAGTGGGAGACTGGAAGGGAGGGAGGCTGGGAGGGAGGGAGGCTGGGAGGCAGCCCTCAAAGTCTCCGTGAGGCACCAGGCCTGAGGTCCACCACCCACCCCCTGCAGGAGCCGGGGCCCAGACTGTGGCCTGGGTCATCAGGGGAGGCCCCTGGGGCTAGGAAGCCTGGCAGTGGCTTAGCCAGGTCACAGGGCTCCTGCTGAGCCTGGAATGAGTGAGTGTGTGAATGTGTGTGTGTGTGTGTGTGTGTGTCTGTGTTTTGAGGAGCTGGGGTCACAGCCATTGGTCATGGTCACTCTGTCTTGAAGCTGCCGCCTGAGGAGCTGCTGAATGGCAGCTTTGTTGGTGGGGGCCATGGGCTTCCGGTTCATTCTCTCTTGGCTCCACAGGCTGGCTGTGTGCTGGTTTGAGCCCAAACCCACCATGAGGTGGAAGCAGCAGGCTAATCCTGTCAGCTGCTGATAACCCCACCAGGCAGGAATTTGCTTTTGTGGTAAATATTTGAATAGTGTCCACTCTTTTACCTTTTTGGGTCATGTGGTTTTTATTGATAGCATTTGTGCCAGCCTAACCTCTTTCCAGATGCTTGGAATGAAAATGTCCAGCTTATTTGCAGGCTGCTTTATCCCACTCCTGGGACTGGAGAAGGGCTCTCAGGGACATTGGGAAGGAAGTGAGGACTAGCACAGAAGTAGGAGGGGAGGAAGTGGACTGATACCACCTCTGCCACTCATGGCTGTGTGACCTTGGGGAAGTTTCCTGATCTCTCTGAGCTTCAGTTTCTTTAGCTGAGACCTGGAGAGTATAGCACTGTACAGTACTGTATATGGTGGAGTTGACTGGAGGCCAAATTAAACAGTGTGCCTGGCACAGAGTAGCACTTCCTACTGGTGGTAGCAATTTTATCCAGTTCCACTCAGCCACTTGGTTCTGTGACCTTAGGGAAGTCACTTAACCTCTGAGGTTCAGTTTCCTCATGGTATGTGAAACTGGAGCAACTGATAATTTAGCATAATTAGTGCTGATATTTTGGCTTCTCAGCATCTGAAACCCCTTCCCATGTTTGAGGAATGTCCTGCCATAGAAGCCTGCCTCCCTTTATGGAAGACAAAAAGGCTGGAGACTCTCTTTCCTGGATTCCTTGCAGCTAGGGTGTTGTTGCTCTGTTCCCCTTCTTCCCTCCCTCCCCTGAGGAAAGCACCATCAGCAATTTAGCATCTATACAGGCTTGTTTTATACTTTTACTATATACCCGAAGCAATATAAGGTACTTGCAGAACAGAAACTGACAGTATTACAAGGAGAAAACAATGAGTCCACAATGATGGAGTGACATTTTAACATGCCTCTATCAGAAACCAGGAGCTCAAAGAGGCGGAAGGTATGTGTACGGAAGATCGCAGCAGAGGAGGAAGGAAAAGGTGGTGGTGGGGGGAACATGAGGAGGACAGACTGTGCCTGAGGCAGGCACCGGTCCCCTGTTTCACACCGTGAGCCTGGCTGGGGGCCTGCGGTATTTCAGTGCCCTCCAGAACGTGACCTTCCGGTCGCTACCTGCTTCCGGACTCCAGCCCTTGGCTCTAGTGGTTTCTGGTTCATGGAAATGTTCATCTCATTTTTCACCCCTACTATTTCCCTTCCCCTGCTACATTCCTTGAATTTAAAAAATTATTATATAAGAGTAATACATTTTCATTAAAAATTCAAACAGTATATGAGGATTATTATTTTTCCAGAAATTTTCTACAGATTTATCAGTTTTGTGTGTGTGTGTGTGTGTGTGTGTGTGTGTGTGTGCATGCATGGTGTGTATAAGTGGACTCATACTTTATATACCCTTGTGCATCTTTTTTATTCGCTAAACAGTGTATCTTGGCCATCCTTATACCTAAGTCAGTATTCCTTTATTAAACATTGCTAGTCTTCCAATATAATTATTTTTATTTTTATGTTTTATTTTGGAAAACTTCCAACATAGACAAAGGTAGACAGAATCATGTATTCTGTCCAGAATCTAGTATCCTGGGTGCTTCAGTATTATAATATTCATGGAGCTTCAGTAATTATCAACTCTGAGCCAACCTTGTTTCATCTTTACCCCCCTCCACTTTTCCTCTTCCCTCCTCCCCAGCCACCCCCATTATTTTGAAGCAAACCCAGACAGCATACCATTTCATCAGTAAATGTCATTTAAAATCCATTATTTAAAAAAAAACAATTCTATGTGCTTGTTTCTGGGTTTGGAGCTGAGAGGTTGTGTGAACTCATGGTGTCATTTTGTCTTCACGTTTCTCGGTCTGAAATCAGTTTGTATGAGGGAGGAAAACAGACAGACACGGCTCTAACATCTAGCCAAGCAGCATCTTCCATCCCTCTCCAGATTGTCTTATGTCAGGACGTTAATGTAGCAGTAGTGTCTTGAAGATTCTACGGCCAATATAAATTCAGGTCCATTGCTCACTAGGCATGAAGCTCTGCTTTTAAGAGAACCTGTCCCCGCCGTCGTTTCAGGATGAGTAAGCATGGGGCTTGGAGGTGAAAAGTAGTAGATTTTCTTCTTCCCGCTGACACCTGAGGATCAACTTCTCGGCTCTTTTTTTTTTTTTTTTTTTTTTAAATTAATTAATTAATTAATTAATTAATTTATTTATTTATTTATTTATTTATTTATTTATGGCTGTGTTGGGTCTTCGTTTCTGTGCGAGGGCTTTCTCTAGTTGCGGTAAGTGGGGGCCACTCTTCATCGCGGTGCGCGGGCCTCTCACTATCGCGGCCTCTCTTGTTGCGGAGCACAGGCTCCAGACGCGCAGGCTCAGTAATTGTGGCTCACGGGCTTAGCAGCTCCGCAGCATGTGGGATCTTCCCAGACCAGGGCTCGAACCCGTGTCCCCTGCATTGGCAGGCAGACTCTCAACCACTGCACCACCAGGGAAGCCCAACTTCTCGGCTCTTGTTCTTGTGTTTTTTAAAAAAAATTAACCAAGATTGAACCTGTCAGTTTCTATTAGAGTTAAATCTGAGTAAAGAGAGAAAAGCTTGCCAGCTTTTAAACTAGTGACTGATAAAGAAGCCCCATATTCCTTCTTCCCTGGGATTTAGAAGACAGGGCTGACTGCTTTTGCGGAGCCCGTGTAACCTGCAGGCAGTGGTGTAGCCCCTCCAGGAATCACTAGTAAAAGGGGAGAGAAATACCTGCCCTGTGGTGGAGATAAAAATATCTATTAGAAGATTATTATTTTTTAATGACACCACTGGGAAAATGTATTTTAAAAGGAAAAAGCTGCATACAGAAAACCTGAGTGGAATTGTGTTACTGTTAATATAATTATTTCCTCTCTGATGGCTGTGCCCGCCGGGGAAGCTGTGAACATCTGCTGTCATCTGAAGGCCATGGGAGTCAGGGAGGCTCCCAAAGGCCGAGTGCTCAGGCTGAGATGAGGTCCTGGTGGGGACCATGTGAGGGGCTTCCCTCCTCTGAAAACACTACTCATTTCAGCTCTTCTGTCATCCTGTGCATTATGAGTCCTCTGGCACTACTGAATCAGTAAGATCCATGGCATGGTACTTGACTGACACAGATGTCACTGGAAGAATGAGTGAGGAAATGAAGGAGCGGATGGGGTGAGGCCAGGTTGCATGCTTTAGGGTGTGCAGACCGGGTGCCAGGCACATAGTAGCTGTTGATTGAACATATAAAGGAACCATTGTTTAATCAGAGGATGCTTCCTCAACAGTGTGTCGGCCAGCTGTTAAGTAAAGGTCCATAGTCCATCACTGGTGTTTTTATAGAAATTGCTTTCACATTTTTCTTTTTAAAGACAATCCATAGGAAACATTGTTATTCTTAATTTTTATTGGGTTCATCGCGTGTGACCCGTAAGATGAGGTGCTTTGAGGAATTACGAGGCAGAACACATGGTTCCTGCTTTCAAGGAGATTATAATGTGAGGGAGATAGGGCAGATGAAATTCAGTAAAGACACAAATGCCAAAGAGGCAAATACCAAGTCAGTGCTGCTGTTTAGAGGTTTCCCTTGGATGAGCCACAAATACGTGGGACTGAGAACTTCACTGTGTGGCCAACGTCATCCTCAGTTTAATATTCTGCCTTCAGAATTCTAAGGGGTGTGTGTGTGTGTGATGCTTCTTTCTTCTGAAAGGTCTCTTGGAAGGGCGCTTGGATTTGCTGTGGGGGTATAGCCTCCAGGAAGCATGCTTAGGACGGACCTGGCCCTGTGCACAAATAGAAGACTCACCCAGTGGGCTTTTATTGTGGGCCTGGCTGAGCAGGAGAGAGAAACTAGAACCTGTCCTCCGGGAGGTGGCAGCCTAGCTGGCGGGGCTGCCGCCCTGGATGGCTCCACTGGGGGGTGGGCCTGGGCAGGTGGTCCAACGGAGGCCCAGCAAAGGATGACAGGCCCGGAGGACTATCCTTTTTTTGCATTACAACTTGTTTCTTTTGCCAAATAAACATCTTGTTGAGAGAACCTCATTTGTAATCTAGGCAGCAAAAAAGACTTATCTGTAAGCATCTTCCTGGGGAAAAGAGGCAAAATAGCAGAGTTGAATCACAGTGACATAGGTACAAGAGGGACTTTCTGTGACAAACAGTGTGTGAAAAGGGCTAAGTTAGGCATGACTGGCTCCACGTGAGGGGAATTTCAATATGGCTCCATGGCTACCTCGGGTACACATTTCAGCCACATGACTGCATTTCTGCAGGTGATTAAGTGGAATGGATATTCAGTCCCCAGGCCTCTGCCACTAGGTTAGCTGCAGAATTGAAATTGCAGAAATATCAAGCTTTTAAACTGGACTTGAGTTTGAACTGAACGCCTTACCTCTGACTCCTGCGTTGGGTGACTTCTTTAAACAAGCCATTTGCTATTGATCGTAGAGCGTTCCCATGGTCTTCTGTTTGGAGGGGGCAGAATTGACCCCCACATCAAGGAGCTGCCCGTAGGAGCACGTTGATCCAGGCACCTAGCCGTCCCTGGCGTCCTTATCTTCAAGACTTTTCTATCACTATTTGTAAAAGGAGATGCATATTTAGGAACCAGAATTGCTTCCTATATAATAATCTGCCTGTCCCTGCCTCTGTAGATGAGTACTCATTATGAGGCTTGCTGCTCCTGATGGGCTTTCAGAAATGTGAGGTCATGGAGATGCTCGTGGGGCCTCATTACTGTCAGGCAGCGTGGAGTGCGTGCCAGTGCGTTTGGATGCTTCTCTGGTTCTCCTTGACCCCTTGGCCCTGTAAGGAAACACTGTCTCCCTTAATAACAGGAAGCCCAGTGTCTACACAGAGTATAAGCAAGCGAAACCCTTGCCCTAACTGCTAGGACCATCTTATCTTGTTGGACCCAAGGATCGTGAGCTTGGAACTGTAAAGAAGACAGTATAATTCTAGTGCTCTAACCTGGGTCAGCAACGAACAAGATTTTCATGTTCCTAATAATGTAACTGTAGTTCATTGGTATTCAGCTCTCAGCCTGGAAGTTGGCACGTAAGCAAGGTAAAAGCATAAACGTGAATCGTGTGTTTAGAAGGAATGACTAGAGTACAGGAGAGGCATCCGCATTTCTTCTGCCTCCTCTTTCCTGCCAAGATGTCAGCAGGGTTTGGGAAGAGTACGGCGTGACCTTGGTCCTTCAGGCCCCCTTTCCACTGACACCTCACATCCTTTCAGCTGCTGTCAAAGGTTAAATGCATCAGATAGATGATCAAGCAATATATTTTGTATAAAAGGAGTAGAGAGGGCCTTTGAGGCCTTGTTGGTGCAGAGGGGGCTGAAACAGCCAGCTGGAACGTAGGAGAGATGTGTGGGTAAATGGAATATCTGTGAGGATAGGTGCCCACCAGCCACCTGCACAGACCAGAGCAGAGGAGCCCCAGTCTCCAGTCCACATGCCATGTCACATTCAGGATCAGATACTGAGTGGCTTTTTGTTTTAAAAAGTGTAAAATGAGAGAACATCTGGTTAGGCTCTCAAAAGAAAAGAGGATCATCCAGTGAATATAACATCTTGTAACAGGCACAAGAATCATTTGTGATTCAGGAACTCAGGATCCAGCCTGTAGCAGTTTAGTTTCAGGTAAATGCCTCCAGGAAGTAATACAAGTTTTTGAAGGTTTAAAAATGGATTGTGACACAGAAGGAAGGAGAGCCGTTGATTGAAAACCCATCTATTCCCTGGTTCTTAACTGGTGTTTTTGATTATCTTGTTTATTTTGCATGAATATGGGCCCGGTGTTGCCAGGTGTTTTGTTTTTTTTTCTAAGAGAAGCCAGAAATATGTGTTATTAATGTAAAAGCTCCTGATTTTAAAATAGTGGCAATTAAGCAAACGGTTTGCTGGCCAAACAAAACAAAATGGTGCACCAGATTCAGCCCAAGAACTGCCTGTTTGAGACTTTGGGTCTGAAAGTTCATTGAGGCAAAAAATTGACCAAATGCCTCCTCCAGTTGGCCTGGACCTCCCGAAGGCTTTGGTCGTTGGCTGGTCCTTGGAGGCTGATGGCAAAAGTTTTTGGGTGCTCAAACTTTTTCTCAAATATTTTCTCCCTATACTTGAAATAGTTGATTTTTATTGGTAATTCAAAATTCCATCAAATGATTTTTCTAATTGACCTCACACTTACCTAATCATAAAATGCCAAGGCCAATCATAATTCTCGTCCAGAAGTGTAATTTGGGCAGAAAATAAAAAGATCCCCAGACTTACCACTTATCAGAGTGGGCAACTACTTTAATGTGTATGCGAACATCTTTGAACTACTCTCAGTGTCTGAAGGTGCTTTGAGGAGCTTGAAGGTCTAGACGGGGAGGAGAGGAGGAGAGAAACCCAAGGCAAGAGGGAAGGAGGAGAGGCCTGGAGTCATGCGGCAGTTGTACATTCACTGCTTTTCATCCACCATCCTGTCTGTTCGGTGCTGCCTCGTGAACAAGCCAGGGAAGTGATGGCCCACGGAGACTCCAGCCCCCGGGCCTTGCTGTCTGCACAGGCGTGGAAGTGAGGATGTTGGGATGTTGTCAATACACACAGAGTGGCCTCCTTGACGGCCCAGCTGGAGACTCTTCTCCCTGGTCTTAGAGTCACGAATAGTCCTATTTCTCCTGGATAATGAATTGGTTTCCCCTTCTGTACAACTGTTTAGATGTCCTTTGCTTTCAGTTGACTAACAGAAATCTTAGAGCCAAACTTGGGTACACCTGTAGTAAGCTTGTGGCTCTCTATAGGAGGCCTGCTGGCATCTTTGCTAACTAAGATAAATCCTTTTGGAACAAAATGGGGGGTAAAATTTAAAGGAAAGGAGAGAAGGAGGGAAGGAAGCTGGATGTAGTCTGGATTAGTCTCCACTTTCTAGATCTGGCTGACTGTTGTAATTAAAGATAAACATTGTGAGAAATAGTCCTGGAGGAAGTGCAGCATGGGTGGGGTGACCATTTAATTTCACCATTAATTTATTGTTTAAACTAGAATACTTTGAGAGTGAAAAGGGGATGCTGTTAATAATCACCCCAGGACCTCAAGGGCAATCCAAGTCTGTCCTGGGCCACCCGAGGATGTGTTATCACTCTAAGCTCGAGGCCGCAGAGCAGGGAAGGATGGAAGGAAAAAGACTGGGCCACCGGGGATGAGGCAGGGGGAGGGAGCTGTGAGAGGCTGAGGTAGTTAGGGTCAGAAATACTGCTGAGGTTGGCAGTGTATCTGGATTCACCATCTGTTAGAACCAGGAAGGGGATGTTGGGCCATTCTTGGGCTGGAATTTGGCTATTGACTGGACTTCCAAGGTGAAGAGTAAAAGCAGCCCATCTCTATGAATGCGTCTTACTAGGCCTGCCCCCCACTTCTCCTGGTTTTCCGTGTCAGTGTGGGAGTTGTGATTGGCCCTGGATTGAATGGGAAGATTGAGCTTCCCTTTTGGGTAGTGCTCAAACTATGTAGATACTAACTTGAGAACTAACCACTGGGATTTGGCCATGATTCCATGTGGAAGGAATCAGAGGAAAGAAGTGAAGGTGAGACGACTGCCTCTCAAAAGTGTAAATGCTTTGTTTTCACTATTGATTCTTGGCTGGTCTCAAAAATTCCCAAGAGCTTTTAGTATGCACTCGCCGCATGTCAGAATTTCACCAGGGCTGCACTGTTTCAGCCTGTGACTGGGAAAGGCTGACCCTGTGCTTCTGTGCACTCCCAGACGCGGGAGGAGGGCTCAGGAAATGTCGCCTCTGCCTCCTGCATGGGCTTGTATTACGTCTGGAGCAGAATCTCCGAAGCTGGGAGGGGTCCTCGTCTGGGAGCAACCAGCTGGGGCTGTAGGTGAGGGCAGCCCAGCCCAGCACAGCCCAACTCCAGGAGGGGAATGGAGTGGAAACTCAGACTCTGCGGATTTCACGGGGCTGGCCCTGGATTCACCCAAGATCAAGACCTTAGGCAATTAACGAGAGCTGGACGTTTCGGTCTTGGGTGCATTTTTGGGAGGTGGCCCTTGTCCTCTCATCCCAGGACATCTGAGCTTATCCATGCTAACTTGGTGACTAGTAGCTTAGCTGTTAAGGATTCCACAGGTATCTGTTGAGGGCCTTCTCTACACCAGGCTCAGTGGACAAGCCACAGGCCCCACCCTCAAGAGTATACAGTCTGGACAGCTGGCCCCGCCTGCAGCCGAGGGGCTGAGCACCCTGTAAAGTTCTCAGTGGTCGCATTCCCGT
The DNA here is from genome assembly GCF_028023285.1 of Balaenoptera ricei. NCBI lineage: Eukaryota > Metazoa > Chordata > Mammalia > Artiodactyla > Balaenopteridae > Balaenoptera > Balaenoptera ricei. The sequence goes on along the minus strand of NC_082642.1, from coordinate 87,975,799 downwards.
AACTCAGAGGTGCCTCCGGACCTTGCTTCCTTCCTGCTGCTCTTTCTGACGCTGAAGGCCCTGGTTCCCTCTGCATCACTTCACACCATTATCTGCTGCCTAGAAGCTTCTTAGCCAGAGTGTCCACTTGACTTTCAGTTTCATTTCACGCCGGACACCGTCTCTTGGCTCACTGACAGCTGCGTGTTTTGCAGCCGAGGGGCAGCCTACCCCATCCCTGTCCTCCCGGGCCCCAAATTAAATGATGACTTACCTCTCACACACTCTCTTGACCACCTACTGTATGCTAGACGTTGTGCTAATTCTAAAGTCCACACGCCTTAGCCCGCCACTCGGGGACCTTTTCAGTCTGCCTTTCCCCACATCCCCACCTTCCCCGCTCCCACCAAGCTCCCTATACCTTTTGTACAGGAACCCTGAACCCCTGCTATCTCCCAAACAGGTGCTCACCCACATGTGTGGCCTTTGGGGATGACCTTCCCTCTGCCTAGGATGCTCTCCCTCCATCCTGCTCTTCGCCCCAGTCGTCCTTCAAGGCCCACGTGGGAAGCCCCCACTTCCAGAGAGCCCACCGAGGGCCTCCTTGCTCCCAGCTGTAAACCCCACTCCTCAGCGCTAACTGCCCTGAGATCGTTCAACAGGTCATAAATTGGAGGCCAGATGCTTCGTGTGTGTGTGTGTGTGTGTGTGTGTGTGTGTGTGTGTGTGTGTGTGTATGTGTCTCCCCCGACAAAGGTATGAACTCTTTGCGGACAGGGCCCTTGGCTGATAAAACATTGCCATTCTCTCTCCCAGTCTCACAAGTACAATTTGGAAGCCTTCAACTGAAACCATTCCTGTAGCCATCGTCCAATTCTGGTCCTCTAAGAATGTCTTGGAGTTTTAAGGCTTGGTTATTATTTTCAGATAATGGCATGAAGGATCAAGGAAGTAGAGGGGACTGAACTTTAGCCATAGGGATAAAACCAAATCACTTGGTTTTCTGGGATTATATTGTACATGCTCTCATTGCATTGTGAAGATAGACTAGAATGTCGGGAAATTATCCGACTTTGAAGTCAGACAGAGCTGGGTAGACTCCTGGTTCCACCACTTACTAGTCATATTACTTTGCATAATATATTGAAACCTTTTAAAGCCTCAGTTTCCTCATCTGTGAAATGGGGATATGCCCAGCATATTGGTTATAAAGTGATTTCTGCTCCCTGTGCCATGGCATATTTGAGATATGTGACTCACATGTTGCAATGCAGGTGAAAGGATGTGTTTGGAAAAGGCTTCTTGGTGATTCTGATGTTGGAGTTTCTGCCTTCACTTTCCCCTGTTTGAGCATCACTGGCTTAGTGGGTGCTCAATGAACAGTTGAGAACGAAGTGATGTCATATACACATCACACAACACCAGGCACAGAGGTGCTCAGTGAGCAACTTGGCCCCCCCACCTGCTGTCCTACACAATCCACATCTTCCCTTGGTGCTGGTCAGTAGTGGACAATGTCCCCAGAGGGGCTACTGTAGAGCGGGAGGTGGGGCCGCCTTTTGAAGCCAGGAGGACTTTGTCCGGGCTTGGAAAGACAGCGTGCTGTGCAGGAAGAGGCTGTATCCTGCATTACACGAAGCTGCCGCTGGCCCTTTTCTTTTCACAGTCTTTTGGGTCCCTTGGCCATGATAAAAAATATGACTTCGCTTTTCTATTCCGTGGTCCAGAGACCAGTGTGGAAAGCCCAATGGCAAAGGTGCAGAAACTGGCCAGATTGGAGCTGACCGTGAGTAGCCATCTGTGTTTTGGAAATTACAGACTGAAAACAGCTCACAGCATACGGTGTCAAGGGTTTTCGAAGTACCAGTATTAAAGCATTTCAAGCTTCTCCTTATAATGTGACCGTCCCTATGTGCCACTCCACCCCCATAACCCAGAGGAGTGTCACACTCCACTCTCTCTGTCACTCCACTGTCTCAGGGCCCCTTCTCTGCCCCGGCTTCTCCAAGCTGGCTGATGCGAGCACGGTCTCTGGGGCGCATGGGCACCATGGCCTGGCATAACCGTGCGGGGTGACCAGGGCTGCCCGCAGCTAAGCCTGAGCTTATGGACAGTCTCCCGGGACTTGACCGAGTTGAAGTCTGTCCACCTCCTTCTAGACACTTGTTCCCTGGGGTCATGTCTCAGTTTGAGAACCTGTCTTCTGCATCTAGACTCGTGTGATGAAGGCTTTTGTTCCAGAGGCAAAGAATAAGCTATTTGCTTCCTCAGACCTCCGTTTGATCCTTTCTTGTCCAGGTCCTTGGACAGCCATGTAGTCGCCTTGCTGGCAGCTCAGGTGCGTGCTGTGAGCTGTGAGCTTCCCGCGGCAGCTTCTTGGCTCCTGCCAGTGGTTGGAACGGCACTGCAGTCCCTTAGGCTTGAGCAGGGCTCAACTGTTTCCAGGTTGCTTTCACATCTGCTCCTCATACTAACCCAGCAAAGTGGGAAGGCAGATAGTTTTATACCCGTTTTGCAGAAGAGACTGATTTGGGCGTGGGTTAGATTTGCCCAGGGTCACTCAGTCACATGGTCAGGACTAGAACTCGGGTCCCTGTCTTCTCTGTGCCTGAGGTCCCAGAGGGGTCGTTCCTGGCCCCTGCCCTCTATTTCCTGAATTATGAGGCAGCAGATCTGGAGAGGTTTTGCAGCCTCACGCCCAGCCATCTCCCAGCCTGAGTCCCCTTTTTTGGGATTTACAGCATATACAGTTGCACCCCTCCAACTACTATTCCCAGGTTCCACATCCGTGATTCAATCAAACACAGGTCAAAAAAAAATCCAGAAAATTCCAAAACGCAAAACTTGAATTTGCCACACACTGGCAACTATTAACATAGAATTTACATTGTATTTACAACTATTTACATTGTGTTAGGTATGATAAGTAATCTAGAGATGGTTTAAAATATATGGGAGGATGTATGTAGTTTATATGCAAGTACTACTCCATTTTATATAAAGAACTTGAGCATCCACAGATTTTGGTATTCCTGGGGGGTCCTGGCACCAATGCCCCACACATACCCAGGAAAGACTGTACTTACTTGCATGTTAAAGACACACAGTCTTTCCATTAAAAACTTTAAGGGCACTCAAGTTCCTCCTTAGTGTTTGAGCCCCGTGCAAACTGCCCTCCTACCTCTGTTCACAGTTATATTTGGTAAAGGCTGGATTTCTGCTCTGACCTGTACAGGTCCCTCTGGCAAAAATAGTTTTATCACTTTTCCTCACAGCACAGTGATGTCCCTGGTGATGGCTGCTGTGGTGAGTGTGTAATTAAAGAGACTTGTGGATGGCTATTCTCAGTCTGTTTCTTGGGATTTTGGGTTTTGGGGGAATCTCAGTGGTGTAGGTTTTAGTGTGAATTGTGTCCAGTCAGGCCACTCATAGCTTTTATACCAAAGAGGGAATGTTTTTAGTTATTAGAGGGCATGGGCTTCATTTTTGTGATAGTCTGCAGCTTGACTTCGATTAAATATCTCTTACTGTTAGGGAAGTATTAGAGCATTTTCCTTTCTTCCTTCTTTCCTTCCCTCCTTCCCTCCATCCACCCATCCATCCATCCATTCCTCATCCATGACCCATCTAAGATGATAGGAAAGATTTACTGTGGGTGTCTTTGAATCTGATGAGTTTCGGTATCTACCCCTTAATTTACAGAAATCCCATCCTGCTCCTTACTGCAAGAGCAGCCTGTTTCTACTATAGTATCTTTCCTGTGGTCTCAACCTCCTGCTGCTGAGGCCTGGGGACTGTGTGCAGAGCCATCCTGGGGTCTCCAGGGCGGTGTGAAGGTGCTCAGAGTGTCACCAGCTCTTGGAAATTTAATCCACCTGTACTTTACCTCCTTCCCTCCCATCTCCTTGCTGCCTCTTTGCTCTCACTGACATGCTTAACAAGCCTGCCTCATCCTGCTGAATAATTGTTGGATGAGGGGATGGAGAGACAGCCTTGGGTGGCTCCAGTCAAGTCACTTCCTCTCTACCTGCCCTGGGTTCCTCTTTTATAACCTGAGAAGGATGAATTGAAATGTCTTTCCTAACTCGAACAGACAGTTGTAGATTCTGTTAAAATAATTACAGAATCTCAGGAATAGGAGAAACAGCTGAGGGCATCTTTTCTTGTGTTTAAATTCTCCCTAAAGCGTCCCTGACTTATTAGGTCTCAGCTTGATTACCTCCCGTGATGGGGAACTTGCCACTTCCAAAGCAGCGCATTATTTTATTGTTGGTCAAGTTCGTTGGAATGTTTTTCTGTATATAAAGTTAAATAAAAATTGCTTCCCTGTGGTTTCTACCCATTGTCCTCACTTCGGTACTCTGGGGCCACACAAAGATGTGTTTGTGTGTGTGTGTGTGTGTGTGTGTGTGTGTGTGTACTCTTCCCCAAAAAAGTCCTTCAGATATTCAGATGTGCAGAGAAGCTCTCATTTCCTCTGAGTGATCTTTTGTGTGGCTAATAGCCCTTCCCTCACACAAACCCCTCTCCCTTCCCCAAGGAAGGTCATTCCACTCCTGACCATCAGCAAGTTGGAAATATGGACGGAAAAGCCTTCCATCTTGGCCCAGGCACCAAGCAGCAGGAAGGAGGCCGCTCTGGAGCAAGGCTCTGTGGGCACGCTGTTCTTACCTGGGAAACCAGGGCCCCAGCCTGTAGCTTTTCCTGAGTCCCACCCAGCCTCCAAGGGTTGACTGACTGCTGCAAGGATACAAATGTGTGTGCCGACTCCCTGCAGGACCCCGTTCCCCCCGGGCCTTGCACGCAGCCCAGGGGCATAATGATCAGCAGGGGTCATGCTCATGCTCTGAGCACAGGGACCAGCAAGGTTTTCAGGATGTCTGGAGCTATTCAAAGAAGAAAGGGACAAAGAAGAAAGCTTTGGGACAGCCAGGGTCTGGCAGAAATGTTTCCGTTTGTTGGGAGTCGCCTGGAAGGACTTCAGGGCCTGCAGGGACGTCCCCAGATGTGGCCGCGCAGACCACCTCCTCTTGCTTTCCCCTCTTCACTTATAGTCTCCTGTCTCCGTTTTAAGGAAAAAATAGATTCTCTGTGTTTGTGTCATTTCTTCTGACGGGTGGGCTGGCTTGGCCGTCTCAGGCCAGAGAACCAGGGTGAGATGGATGTTGGCAGCTTCAAGCAGGGACGAGCACGGTCTGTCACTCTTTTCCAAACCATGCCGTCCTAAAGACCTGCTTTTTCTTCCTGCTGTCTGGGTGGGGCCTGCACCTTCTGGTGTTCCCGCCAGGTGAGGACAGTACATTTTCACAGCTGTTAGCTCCAAGGGCCTCTGCTCCCTGGAGCTTCCTGACAGATGGATTTCATGGCCATGGGGCGTTAGTCACAGCTTTGGGGGATTTCTCTAAGTCAGCTTTGAGACCGTACTGTTTCTATCATCACCTAAAAATTAGCTTAAATTTTATATGGGGATAAAAGGGAACTGAACCCCTAGATGTCTCTGGTATACATCTGGGCTGATCTCTAGGGGTTTTGAAAAGCTTAAGCTTCGCACGCAGGGGATTCTGGTGTGCAGCTGTTGTTCTGCCCTGGCATTCAGGGCTCTGACTGTCTAGCCGGCCAGGAGGTTCTGGGGAGCAGGGGGTCCCAGCATTTGTGGAGAGGAAGGGCCCAGCCTCTCAGGTTCGGGAAGCTGGGTCACTTCATTCCTCCCTCTCAGAACTGGGCTGAGGGTGAGGCTCACGAGGCAGCATAGTGGAGAGGTTAAGGGCACAGGCCGGACTGGGTTTGACTTCTGGCTCTGCCACTCACTGCCTGAGTGACCTTGAACTGGCCCCTTGACCTCACTGTGCCTGGGGACATCATCTGTAAAACAGTACCTTCCTCGTGGGTAGGGATGGAACTGTGAGGATTGACCAAGTTAATGTTTGTCCAGTGCGTAGAACAACGCCTGGTACAAGTGCTGTGTGAGTATTTGTAAAATAAGTAAAGCAGTTGTGTTAAATATGCAATGCAGCACATGGTGACTGTTCGCAAAGAAAACGCATCCGAGAGGTTTAAACAGCAGATCATCTCCTTGTGGTGGTTCTTCCAGCAGAGGTGATTAAAATATGGAACGTTATCATTTGAGAGGCTGAAAATCTGGTTTTCTGGGTGCCGACACATTCTTTTAGGGCCCGGTAGATGCTGTCACGTATGGGACAATTTCTCCAGATGGTCTTTGGTCACGTGTTTGCCTGCAGTCCTTCTAGAACTCTTGGGCACCTATTGGACGCACCAACATTTTTTCTTCTTCCTACTTTGGGAGAAAGGCCCCTCCCTTCTTCTCCCTCCACAGAGCTGGCAAAGCTGTCTACCTGCAGATGTAGCTGCCGTGACTCCGATGTCATTCAGGAAACGTGGACTTTCCGCTCCTCGTCACAGCCTGGCAGCCGCCTTCCCGTTTAGCAGGAGCTGCATTTCAAGCTTCAGCTGCCTCTCTCTCCCCATTTCATGCTCCTTGATCTGCCTGATTCCTTGTCTGCACCATCCTCATTCCATGGCTCCTGAGACCATCACCACCTCCACCCCAAAAAAGGTCTTTCTGGATAAGATGCTGTAAGATTCTGTTTCCCTGGAACTCCATTAACCGGAAGATTCAGTTGACAGAATGTCGCTACTTCTGCCTTGGTTAAACTAGAAAATTCAGTTTGTCAGAATATACAGTTTTGATAGAGGATTATGCGTGGAATTAAGCAAACTGAATTGTCTTCTACACTTTCTTCAGTGGTAAAATGAGAGTCATATTGTGTGTCTCACAGAGTTGTTAGAAAATCTGCAGAAACCTTACAGGGCTACATCCGTCTCTGAAAGGTTAATTTATTATTAGACTTTGAGCATCCAGCTTCCTCGGGGTCTCCTCCATGTAAATGAAGAATAAAACTGTGGCATCACTCCTTGGCTATTCAGCTCTGACTTGGTGCATCAAGAAGGCTATACCTCCTCTCCCCAGCGAGACCCATGTCATTGGCGCCTCAGAAGCTTTTTTTTCCTCTGTTGCAGTTTAAATTAAGGGGGAACAGAAGTAGACTGTGTAAATAACGATAATAATTCATAATTAGTGAACGTGGGCCATGTGTCAAGCACCGTTCAAAGTGCTTGGATGTTTAATTATCCCAGCTCCATGAGGTCAATACTGTTTCTATCCCCATTTTACAGGTGACAGAATAGAGGCCCAGAAAGGCAAAACTCACGCCCAGGGTGCTACAGCCTGTAAACGTGGAGACTGGGTTCAGACCATGACACCGCCCGGGATCCCTGTGCTGCCCTTGTTCCCTGGGTGTGCGGGTTGGCACTGATGGGCCCCAGGGGTGCCCCCTTTGTGGTTGTCCAGCCCCCAAAGAAGGAACGCTCTCCTGAGATGACTCGCTATGCTTAGCTGCCTGCGAGAATCTCAGTCTGTTTCCTGCTTGGGTTTGGGGGGGACGGTGGTGGTGGTCTGTGTTTCTGAGAGGATGCGAAGGAAGCATTGTGTCCCGTACTGTTGGGTCTGTTTAGACAGGAATTGAGGGCAGGCGCTGACAACGTGAGAATTGGCATCCGGGTCTTGCAGCTGCTCCCTCACTAACCTGTGGCGGGGGCCGTCGCCTTCCCTGGGGCCCCAGTGTGGAGCCCTGGGCTCGGGCTGACACTCTGACCGCGGAGTATGTGGTCACCTGGAGGTGCCAAGGACCCACGTGGTTCGTTTGGTACCTTTTCCTTAAAGTTGAAATAAGAATGAAGCTCATCGCTGGTGTTTGGGGCCTGCTCTGTCGAGGCAGTGCCGGGCGCTGGGGACGCAGAAAGGAGTCAGATGTGGGCCGGCTGCCCTCGTGGTACCGAGGTTGAGGACCCTGAAGGTGGGGGAGAGCTCCTGAGGCGGAATGTGTACGGTGCAGACATGGCCCAGCGACAGCACCACGTAGGCCCTGGGCCCGCAGCCTCCGGCTCAACAGCCAGGCTCCAGCCTCAGCCCCCATGCCTGAGTTCCTACTGCCTCAGCCCTGTTGGGTTCCTTAGTTCTTTAGGAGGGAGGCCCTGCTTGGCTCTCTGCAGTCTTGCTGGCTGGCTGGCTTCTGGCATCTTCCTGTTGGCCCTCCCAGATGCTGACCACCTGCCCAGACTTCTTTATTGCCGCATCTAGTCGCTGAGCCCCTTAGGGGAGAACCAGGAGAGTTAGTGTCCCCAGTTTACAGAATTTACCCAAAGCCATAAAACTAGAAAATGGAGGCACCAGGCCTCAAGCATAATCCGGTATTCTTTTTACTGTATCGTAACGTTGCATCCTGTGTGGTGAAAATAGCCTGCTATGCCGGGCCACCGATAAACACTTACCATAGCATTTTGTCACCTGCTGGCTGCTCTGCCAGCCCAGCCCTACCCAGCTCATGCTCAGAGGACAGTCTTCTCACGAGGAGATTCTCACCTCTCAGTTTGAAGCGTCACTGCGTCATTGACTTGTAACCACCGTGGAGGAAAGAGAGTAGAAAAAGTGTCTTACAAGTGGAGTGGGGCTTTCTGTAGATGCATTTTCCTGCTGCAGCAGATTCCAAGCCATTCTTCATGACTGCCGACATGTGCATTTTGCTGCAGTAGCAGAAATAGCAATGTGATAGCGAGCCAAATGCTATATATCTAGTTTGCTCCAGGACAGGTAGCTGCAAAGCCAAGGCCTGCCCTTGCTTGCATGGTGCAGATGAGAATGTGGAGCTGGGACTGAAAAACCCACCTGCATTGTGGAAGACCAAGTCAGAGCACGTGTCGTGCTGGCAGTGGCCTGCATGGCCCTTTCATGGGTGATGACTGTGTGTGTTTAGAAATGAGTGGGGATTGGGAAGGGGGTGAGAAGAGAGACCTTCTCCAGCTAGTTCGGGCTCTGATTCTAGGGTGATTGAGCCACATGGGGGTCAGAGCTTTGGCAGTTAGGATGCTTGTGCCAGAGAGAGGCTGCTGCTCCCAGCGGTGGTGGAGGAACAGGCTGGAGGAACAGGTCAGCAAGAGGGAGAGCACTTTTGTGATTCATTTCTGAGGGCCGGCTGCAGGGGAGGGGGCCGCACGGCATCATGGAGGGAGGCGCCTGAATGTTGCCACTTGCGGGTCTTGGCCGTGGCATTGCATTTGCAGGTCCTGAGCTGCGCAGACCCTTGGGGATCCTGCCACCTTGGGGCCCTGTCGGCCTCCCTTCCTTGTGGCTTGCAGGACAAAGCCACATACAGTATGGTGTGAAGGCCCCTTTTGATCTGGCTTCAACCTGATCTTTCAGACCCATTTCCATCCACTCCCCTCCCCCTGCCCTGAAGCTGTATGCACAGTGAGCTGTGTGTGGGTCTGGGTGCATCTGTTTAGATTCTCAAAGGTGCTGGCCTGAGTCCAGCCCCTCAAGATCGCCTGTTGCCTCTGCTCTCCTTTCCCTCCAAGGCTTTGCGCATGCCTGTCCTCGGCGTGGCATGCCCTTCCCCAACTCCAGCTGTTGAAATCCTGCTTGTTTTGTAAGCTGAGCTCAAGCATAGCTACTTGCACGAAGCCTTCCCTGATCTACGCATCACCCGTAAGGTGGAAGCACATCTCCCTTTCCCTTTGCTTCCAAAGCTCCTTGCTTATGGCTATGGTGTCACCACAGCTCGACTGTAAAGTTTTTGAAAGCAAGCAAGTTCTATCATCATCACTCATCTCTGAACCTTTCACTCCCAGCCAAGCCCCTCCTAGTAGTTTCTAGAAGACATCAGTCTGCATGGTCCCCTATTGAGTTGAATCATTGTCACTTCAAAGTCAGCTCCAGAGTCATCTCTAAAGGTGCTAGTGAGTGAGTCCTTCCCACTGGGGAGCTGCAGGAGCTGTACCCAGTGTTCCTCAGAGAGGGACCCAGAGATCTACCAGGAAGTCCTGGGAAAAGTGCATTACACTGAGTATTTACTGAGCCTGGAAAGAAAGCAGGAGAGATATACAAATGGCCAAAAAGCACAAGAGAAGATGCTCGGCATCATTAGTCATCAGAGAAATGGAAATCAGAACCACAGTGAGATACCACTACACACCTACTGGGATGACTATAATAAAAAAGACAGACAGTAACAAGTGTTGGCGAGGATATGGAGAAATTGGAACCCTCACACACTGCTGATGGGAACATAAAATGGTGCAGTCACTTTGGAAAACAACCTGGCTGTTCCTCAAAAAGTTAAACATAGTTATAACCACATAACCCAGCCCTTCTCCTCCTATGCATATATGCCCAAGAAATTGAAAATATATGTCCACTCAGAAGCTTGTACATGAGTGCTCAGAGCAGCATTATTCATGAGAGGCACAAAGTGGAAACATCCCAAATGTCCATCAACTGACGATGTATAAATAAAATGTGGTATATCCATATAAGGGAATATTATGTGGCCATAAAAAGGAATGATGTGTTGACACATGCTGCAACATGGATGAAACGACATCATGCTTAATGAAAGAAGCCAGTCGCAAAAGACCACGTATTCTATGCTTTCATTTGTATGAAATGTCCTGAATAGGCCAAAATAGTTGCTTAGGGCTGGGGCAGTTGGGTTTGAATGGTTCGTGGGAGTGATAGCTAAAGGGTACTGGCTTTCTTTTTGAGGTGATGAAAATGGTCTAAAATTGATTGTGGTGATAACTGCACAACTCTGTAAATATACTAAATACCACTGAATTTTATACTTTAAATGGATGATTTGTATGATGTGTGAATTATGTGTCGATAAAAGTGTTATCAAAAAAAATAAGGGTGGGAGTAGATATACTGCTGCAATTTAAGTGTAGACGTCAATGTATGTGCTAAACTTTGTTTTTCACGGAAGGAGACATCTTTTAACACTCTCCCTGTCTATCTGTAGCCTATCACCTTTCCCCCACGCAATATTTTTTCCAGAATGGAACACACATAAGTAACTGACAAATCTGTATAAAGTCATTTTTTTAAAGATGAAAAATTCTTTTCATTTTTATGATCGAGCTGCCCTTTTATTTTCCAAGAGAATTAAAATGACTCAGCTTGCATTTGGATTCCTTTCTTGGCCACTGGGACAAGACAGCTTGACTAATCTTTCGGTGTTGGTGGTTGCTTTCACTCATTCGTTCATTCATTCATTCATTCTTTCACTGCAAACATTTATTGTGTGCCAGTGTTTTAGTATCTGAAGAGACAGAAATAAAAGTTTCCCCCATCAAGGAGCTTACAGTACAATGGGGGAGACATTCACGTAAGCAAATAATGAATGGATATCAGTATTGTGATGGGGGCTCTGTAAACACATAGAGAGGCTCCTGAACTCAACTAGGGGTAATCAGGGCAGGCATCAGGAAAAGGTGACTTATTGGAAGACAAGTAGGAATTGGCCAAGAAGAAAGGACATTTTAGGTAAAGAGAGTTTTACTGCTGCACCGGCAGTGGCCGGGGGCTTCAGGGAACTGTGAGAGTTCAGTCCCGGGTGCCAAGGTGGGCAGGGTAAGGGTCAGACATGGAGTGCCTCAGAAACCACGCAAAGGCATTTGTTCTTTGTCCTGTGGGGGACGGGGAGGCCTGATTTCATTTCATTTTAGGAAGGTCTGGTTGGCTGCACGATGGAGATTAGTCTGGAGAGGAGTGAAAGCATGAATGCCTGGGACAGGGGTGAGATTTAGGGAGGGAGAGTTGGGTAGGAGGACGAGGGCACCATGGGGTCAAGGATGCTACTCAGAGTTCCGGCTTGGACATTCTGGTGGGTGATGGTGTCTGCGTGTGAGGTTGGAGGCACTGGGGTACACGCAGGCTTTGGTTGGTCATTTGCCTCCTGGGGGCCGCACTGGGTCTGAGCTATCCATGTTGGCATTAGCAGGCCTGGAACACGTGTCCGTGAGTCAGCCAGCAGCCAGCGGTGTGCCCACGCGCAGTTACAGGTCGTGGTCCCCGTGGGGTCTGGGTTCCTGGCACTCCAGGCTCTTTCACTTCTCTGGACTCTGGGTTCACTAATGGTCTGTACAACGGGAGGTGGATTTACTAATCTTTACGCTCCCTTCCAGTTCTCGTAGTGTATCATCATTCTATGTGATGGGAGATTATACATTTGCACAATCATCTCTTTTGATGATTTACGTAATCATTTCAGAGACACTTCAGATTCCTTTCTCATCATCTGTCCACTCGGAGAGAATTTCAAAAGCTTAGATTTCACTTTTTCTGTCCCTGCCTTCCCAAGGCCTCTCTTTCAAGCACTAATCTCTGAACATTCGGATTTACTTGGGAGCTGAGTCTTTCTTTTCCCAAGGACTCTTCCAAAAGGCGATTCCCCTCCCAGGTAGCTCAGGTTCTTCCCACCCTTACCCCTCAGGCCCTCTTCTTTTAATTTCTTAGCCTAGTCCTGAAAATCCACCGGGAGAACATTCTGTAAAATGGACCAGGTGTTGGTTGCTGTCCTCAAGTTGCAGAAGGGTACATACGAAGATGAAAGGACTCTTTCTTTCTGTTTCCCTCTGAGAGTGTTTTGGCCCCTCTGCTTTATAGCATTATAATTGCATCACAACCAGGCAAGAAAATCAAATCACCTCCCACCAGATTTCCAGTGTTTTTCCACTAGGCGACCAGGGCAGAACAAGGGCTTCTGAGAGGCGGAGTCCCCCTGCCCAGCTGACAGACATGTGGCCTTGTTGTTGACTGTCTGTTTTCTCTGGGTCGGGGCCTGGGGGGTGGGATCAGGTTGAGGGAAGGAGGAGGAGCCCTTCAGGGCTGTCTGTTTTTCTGTATCATCTCTTTCTTAAGAATGGACGTTCTGTACCTGCATGTTTCTTTCCCTGTAAGTCACTTGTCCTGTGGGGTCTTTGTCAAGACTGAACAGGATTGAGGAATGTCAGAGTTGGAAGGTCCAATCTAAATCCATGAGCTCCTTCCTAGAGGACAGGACTTGTGTCTTCATCACCTCTATGTCTCCAGTACTTGACACAGTGCTCGGCACGCAGGGTCTCTGAGAACATTCGCTAAGTGAATGCAGGAACTGCAGAATGACAGATCTGGGTTACCAATGAGGGGGCAACTCTGACCTGCCTCCACCGGGGGAATGTGATTCTGTTAGCGCCTGTTGGACTGTGCGTTCTCAAGCACAGGCAGCGTCTCGGCCTCATCTGCACCCATGGGCCAGCCCAGCACCGGGAGGGTGGGTGTATGAACAAATACCTACCCCCGCCCCCCATTGCTATGGTGCTGGTGCGGCTTCTTCAGACGGGGTCTGATGGCCTTTGGGCGGGGCCTTACCCTGCCTCAGGCTGACAGTGGGAGTGGGTTTCCACCTCCGTGAATTAGGAATGGAACGCAACTCATTAAAAAATAAAAGGAAAGAAAAAGAAAACTGCATCAGCTTGCTCAAGGAAGGTCTACGACAAAAGAGAAATTTAAAAATAACCTTACAGAGTGTGTATGTGATGTGGCCGTTGGTCAGAGTTGACATTTTTCATTTGCTGACTGCAGAGCAGTAATTCCTAGATGTGGTTTTATAGTCCTCCCTGCTATCTTGCTCTGTGATCTCAAGGGTTGTCATGAACTTGCCAGAAAGTTGCTTGAATCAAAATTTTAATTCACATATTTTTATTGATTTATTTATACCTCAGACCCCCATCTACTTGCAAAGATTTTTAAGGTGGCATCTAATAAAGGAGATATTATAGGTAATGTTAAAATAGAAAAATAAAAGATTTTTTTAAATCTAGGAAGAGGAAGTAAAAAGTAAGATATTTTAATTGCTTTGATCGAGGATTCAGTCAGCACTTAGCTTCTTGGAGACCAAGAAAAAAATAAATATGGTGAAATATGTGATACATTTTGCAGCAGAAGCCTGTGGAGTCACATGCCCTGGGCCAGCTCAAATTTCAGCTCCAGTTGTAGTGAGCGGTCTCATGAGAACTCAGACACGCCCTGGGGCATCTGTAGGGCATGGGAACTGGGGGCAAAGGTGCCAACCTCCTGGCCATTTGGAGAGCAGTTCTGGGAGGCCCCTGTACGTTCGTCTGGGTCCTGGCTAGACCGAGCGCCCATGCCTCCAGCTGCAGTCTAGATAATGCACCCTCGTGTTGGTTTCACGTTGTCCCTTGTCTGCCTGGCCCCTCTCAGGCCCCACTACCTTGATTCCTGGGCAACACTGTTTTCCTCTGCGTCTCTCCCATTCAGGGAGGCTCAGTGGGCATGTGCATATTAAGGCCACCCTTAGTTGAGCTCAGGGGCCCCCTCAAGGAACAGCAGCCCCCATATTTCCATTTCCATCTCCAGACATCCTGTCTCCTGTTTTCGCCGTCACTTTTCAGAGGAGACCGTTTCGTGACAAGGACAAAGGAAAGGACTCATGGACAGGGCTCTCCTTTGTCTGTCTTGCCCAGAACTGCCCTCTGCCCACTTTCCCTGATAGCGGGCGCTGTCGTCTGATCGAGCTCCGCTGTTGTGGAAGATGGATGTGTGTGGACTGAAAGCCCCTGACTCCTGGGGTTGTCCCCACGCAGGGCTCAGCCCCTGCTTCCAGACTGGCGCCATCAGGGCCTTGCGGTCTGACCCCACTCCTGGCCGCAGATCCTGATTGTGGACATTTCAACTTATTTCAGACAGGATTTCGGTTGAAAAGCAATGTGGTTTCTTGACGTTGTTGGGATAATTTGTATTTGGAAGCCTGGGGGCCACCCAGTACTACCAGGAAATTCACTGAGCTTAGATTCTCATTGGGAACCACTCCCCACCCCAAGAGGTTTGAAGCAGGTGGCCAGCCTGGAGGATGGCTGTCACAGCCCTCCTCTGCTCACCCTGGGCTCTGCTACTCCCCCGCTCCTGGAAGCTCCCTCCCACACCCCTCCTGGTTAGGACCCTGCTGGCTAGGACCCTGCTATTTCATGGCACTTCCTAAGGAGGCCTGCCCTGGGCTGCGTCCTAACTCCTGAGGCCTCCAGAGGAAGGGGATGGGAATGAAAGGAATCCGGGCCCCGGGCTTTCCCCACCTTCACCTCATCCCTTACATTTTTGGGACTGTTGTAGTCAAAGGGAGGAGTGGAGGCTACAAGCATCATTTTTCAGGCCCCAAATTTAATATCACTGCAGGTTTCTGTCAAAATCAGACTCTTTGTCCTATTCTTAGGGAAAGAGTTTCTCTGTGTATCTCTGGTAACTGTCGTCTTTGTTCTGTGGTTACTTCTACACACATCTTTTCTCTCGTTCTAGGCCATGAGCTTCTTGAGGGCGGAGACCAAGCCTTTCATTTCTTTCTTTTTCCTCGTGAGTATCTGGTCAGTAAATATGTAATAAATGAATGGATCCTGGGTTGGCTTGAAAGAAGTTGGGATACCGTATATTCCTACTGCATCTGCTTTCTCCCACATATTTCAGATAACTCGTAGCTACCTTGCTCACCCTGCATCATTGTTAGGAAATACAGATGTGTCTTGCATCCGTGAGGATGGTTCCAATGCTGGCTCTGACTCCAGCCTTTCCGGAGTCAAGCCCTTTCCATACTCTGGTCGGCTTTAGTGGGAGCCTGGCTGACCACATCCCCAAGGAGCAGGGGCAGGCCCATGGCGCTGAGGAACAGTCTGTATTCATTTCTCCATGGGGCTCTTGCATCTGGAAGCAAGAGGGCTCATCGTCAAGGTGTCTTGAGTCCTTGGAAGTAGATTAAGGCACGTGTTCTTTAGTCCATCGGTCAGCAAATATTTACCGAGCGCTGTCTGCTCGCCAGGCCCTGTGCCAGGGGTAGGGGCTGCATTCATGAATAAAATAGGCATGGTCCCTACCCCTTGGAGCTCACAGTCTAGCAGGGCAGACATAGAAACATTAAGCAAATTATTAACAGGGAAGAAAGTGTTCTTCTGTACCAAGCCAGAAGGTCTCAGAGCTCTCTCACGCTGTTAATACAAACCATTTCCCTCCAGGTTGGTCCTGGGGCTTAGATTCACACCCATTGTTTTCCCAGAAGCATTTCGGCCCCCAGCTCTTTTGTCAGCTACTGGAGAAAGCCTTGACGTTTACCCTAAAGCAGCTGCCAAGCACCTAGAACATGACCATTTAGCATGAAGGACTCTGCTTAGGCTCCGGCTCGCTGTGACTACTCTGGTCCTCAGTCTCTTCGTCTGTAAAATGAGGGCTGTGTGGTCTAGGGTTACATTTCTCAAGGTGAGCTCCGTGGAAAACCAATCTCAGAACATGTCCTGGAGAAAAGGATTTCATGATGAGATAAGTTTGGGAAATTGAATATTTTATGTAAATATATATATTCACCTTTTCTCAATTCACAGAGCACATTAAAGGCTCTGAGAAGTTCTAGAGTATGCAGTCTGGCCTGGCTTTGTTGAGTGCAACCTTTTTTAAACTTTTGGACCCAGGTTCCTTTCTTCACATGGCACCTATTTTCCCGAGGCTTTGGTACTCCACAGAGCCTGCTGATCCGGAGACCTTTGAAGGCCCCTCTGCTCTAGCACTCTGTAGCTAGGGCTCTGGTGACGCTCTGTGCCGTAGGACAGGAGTTGGTGTGGGGCAGTGGTCCCAGAGCCCATAGCATCTGGCACCCCTTCCTCCTTTGCGATTATCACGTCTGTGTTCAAGGAGACAGCTGACCAAATTTTCTGCAGCAGATTCTGGAGACATTTGAAGACACTCACTGTTGGTGGCACTGCCTTGGAATCCACGATCGTTCTTAATTGGCCTCAGAACCATCAGCTTGCAAAACCATCTGTCATGGGAGACTTGAGCAGTGTTCAGGGTTTCATTAATAATTCAGTGGACGAGCTTCTTCAGACGCAGGCCTTCTAACCCTTGGGACTCACTTGTCTTCTACCTCCAGAGATGTTCCAGGGAGAGTTCTCTGTTATGCTACAGATGTTAATGACTCAGACAGTAGTACTTCGATGCTGTCCCAGAGTCCCCAAAGCCTCATCAGTCGGAAGAGCGAAGATTGATACAGGTTAATCCCACTCTGATTATGTCAGCCAGCTCAGAGGGTTGGGTGGGCTTGCGGACAGTGAGGCTCTAGGGAGTAGATGCCCACAGCAGGCTTCAGGCAAGCCCCTTGTGCTGGGGTGGTGGGGGGCTTATAGCCACTGCGATAGATTCCTTCTTCTGTCTGTAGCATCCCCAGCCATTCAGAAAAAAATTATGTAGGATCTTTTTTTTTTTTTTGCAAGTTAGAGATACCTAAAAATATTGGTTGAATTCGTTCTAGCTGATTAGATCTGATTCTCATTCCCATTTAGTAGACTTATAGAATGTCACAGCTGAATGGGAACATAGAAATCATCTCATCCAGCTCCTTCATTTTTCAGTGTAGGAAAATGAGACCAGAGGAAAGTGACTGTCAAGGTTACCCAGCTGGTTCGTGCAGAGCCTGCCCGGTACCCGGGCCTCCTGGCTTACAGCCCCGTGTCCTTTCCAGCGTGTCACACGCCCCGCTCTGAGCACAGTGAGCAGAGCATTCTTCTTGGAGTGCTGCAAGCAGTGATGTTGGGACACCAGATGCTCTTTTCCTTCTCAGGCGCTGCGATGCCAAGGGTAGCACATCCATCCTGGCTGTCACGCTGATGGGACTGTGAGGCAGGTTTATGTGCCATCAATAAGGTTAAAAAAGCAGCTGGGCTCTCCTCCCTCCTTCTCTCAGCTTCCCTGCTAATTTGTGGTCATTAGTGCTGGCTGTCACCTCTTCAAGTCCCCTCTCCCCTCGGAGAGACTTGCCTCCAGGGGAGCTGAGCCTGGCTGCTCAGGGGAAGCAGGGCTTGGGAGCATCCTCTTGTGGAGACTGCTGGGCCTGGCTGCCGGTGCTCAGCCATGGGCTACTTCCTGGCTAGACACTGAGCTGGTTTTTCCACCTTCCCCTGGAGCCTGGAGAGAAGGGGAGGGAAGGGGGAGATCAGAGAGCCTACTTCCCCCGTCTGCATGGGTGGGGGAAGGATGACGAACAAGGGCCCTGGAGTCTTGAGTTTCTCATGTAGTCTCAGTGCTAGCAGTACCTTTGGAGATGACTGGGTCCTGTACCCGCTATTTATATTAAGGACCCCGAGGCCTGGAGAGGGGTCAGCCTCGTTTAAGGTTGCAGGGCCAGTTGATGGCAGAACTGGGGTGAGCCTTAGATTTCTACCCTGTTTTTCCTGGAGTCTCAGCTACAGGCCTTCAGCCTTTCTAGTCTGGGGTGTCGTTTTCCAGTGTACAACCAGCGTGTCTCAGCCCCAAACCCCAGTGGTTAGAAAGTACAGAGCAGGTTTAGGGAGGAGAGAGCATTCTGCTGTGGTCCACGGGAGTTTGATAGTGAGGTGTAGAGACAGATAAAAGAGTTGGCTGGGCCGGGCAGCCAAGGGGCCTTCAGGGGCTGTTCAGTAGAGGAACGAATGTCCAGGGAATCTGTGCTCTGAGGGCTCTCAGGAGGGTGTGAGGGCCAGTAGGAGGTAAAGGAGCAGAGCTGGGACAAGCCAGGGGGCCCCGGGTGCCTCTCTGCACCAGTTCTGACACAGGGACCCAGACTTCCTTCACTTCCTCTCTGCACTAGAGGGACCCCCTTCTCTCCTAACCTGTCTGTTTTGAATTTTAAGCTGGGGCAGTACTTGGCTAAGTTTCTGCCTGGAAGTCGTGGGGAGCTGCAGCCAGACAGGGCCCAGGCCGGCCTGAGGGGAGGGTCGGCCACGTCCTCAGGTGGAAAGACAGACACCTGGCTGGCCCGGCAGCCTCAGACCCGCTGGGTGACTCCAAGGCCTCCACGTAGCTCAGTGAGACTTTGAGTAAGTGTAGTGTCTCCAAGGGCAACATGTCAGCTGAACTGAGGATGCCATGGGTGCAGGTATTTGGGTTCAGGTTTTGGGGCCACAGGGGAGGGGCTCAAGGAGGAGGTGGCAGCGGCCAGACATAGCTCATGGGCCCCCCGTGCTCCCCGGCTCCAACCTTGGCCACCCTCAACCCGCGACTTGCGCAGCCCTGCCTGCGACTACGGAGCAGGGAGCACTGCCCAGGCCCCGTGGCAGGTGAGGGTTCCGGGAAACAAGTCCTGGAGCCCTGGCTCTGCGGAAGCTCGGGCGCGGGACAGGGCACGGGTTGCAGGAGCTGTGCTGCCCAGGGCCTCACCCCCACGCCGTTCTTCCAGTAAGCACCCTAAGGGCCGGCATGGGGCTCACCTTGTCCTCCCCTCCAGTGACTGAGCCGCAGAGAAGGGACATCTTGAGTGAAATTAGAAACAGGTGGAAACAGGTGCTGAGCTTTTGCTTTTTAGCAATTACTAATCATTCTTCACAGACCCCAGCTCATCTGAGGAGAACACTGAAGAAGTAATACTGACGCTAGTGACGCTAATAGCAATACAGAGATGCTTGTACTTATACTGTTACTGCTGATGGGAATGATAAAGTTAACGTTTATTGGTGCACACCCTGTGCCAGCCACTGTGCTAAGCACTTTATATGGAATGTTATTTAATCCTTCCAGCAATTCTGTAAAATCATTATTATCACCCCCATTTTCCAGATGAGACCACTGAGGCGCAGATCGTTGACATGCTCGTTCAAGGTCAGCCTCAGAGCCAAGAAATAGTGGAGCCATGATTCCACTCACATTCTGAGGCTCTTTACTAAGCTGTCCTTCTCCGTGGTCTGTGTGGGGGCATTTGGGCAGTGAGGGGTGACAGTGGTGTTTGAAGGGAGGACACCCCAAGAGGATGGGACAGCTACAGCAGCAGAGTGGCAGGGGGAGGCCCTCCACTGGACGTCTAGGCTCTTCACTTCTTTGAGCAGATCATCCCCTTCCTGGGGCCTTGATGGAGGCCTTAGACAGAAAACAGGGTAGAAACCTAAGCTTTTCATTTTCAGAGAGCAGAGAGACCATGTGAGTTTTGACTGGAATCTGATCCTGGAGAAATGCAGCAAGTGCCCCAGTCATCCCGCAGGAATCCTGCAGACCCAGTGAGAACTTCCTGTTCCAGGGGGAGCACAGGGACAGGACTGCACCCCACTGGCCCAACCCGGACCCTCCTGCCAGCCTTCCCTTCTTCAGCCAGAAACCCTCAGCTTTGTTGTTTCAACTGCACAGAGCAGGTTACTAGCTATTGTTCTTGGAAGCCTCTCTGTGATCTTAGGACCTTTGAGAAAAGAACAAACAGCTACAAAAACACAGGGTAGTTAAAAAATATTTGTGATTTTTGTGCCGCATGGAACAAAAGAGGCATTCAGGAGACTCAGCATTGTTCCGGGAGAGCGGGGGTGAAACTGCCCCTTTTCCTCTCCCTTGGGAGCATCCATCCGATGGCTGTGGAAAGTCCTTAGACCATCTCCCAGTGGCAGCCTCCTCCTCTGTGCGGGGCCTGGGCTAGGGACACATTTATACTTGTAATCAGCTTTAATGCTCACTCAGTTTCTATCTAGTCCATTTTTTTCATCTTGTTGGGAAAAGCGGCTCAAAGTTATCACCTGGTCACCATAGTTTCATACCAGTTACTAGCTACCCTATCTCTTACTGGATACCGTTAACTGCCAGTCATATAGCAATCCAGTGTACATAGTAATTTTCCTTATTGGATCTTTATTTCTGTTTCATTGTCTGGAAGGGATACCTGTTTTATCAAAGGCAGGACTGAGGTTGGAAGCAGGAAGTGACCCGCCCGATGTTGCTCAGCTAATAACACAGATCCCTGATGAACACAGGGCTCTTAGAACCCTACTAAGCGTCCTTCTTCAAGGAACTAAATTTTGAAAGCTTACTGCCCCCGCTTCTCGGGAAGTCCTAAAACACTGTGGACCCACTATTGTCTTTATCCTTGAAAGCTCTTTCTAGGATTGAGGCTCTAAAATCCCAGGCCCAGGTCTCTCTAATTCTGAATTGGTTCGTTTCTCCTGTGGCGGCCCAGGCGCCCACAGCCAGCCAGTGAGCCTGGTGTGCCCAGTGCCCTCGCTCCAGCCCATAGCGCTTCGGCAGGTGGTTATAAGGGAGCAAGGTGCTCGTTGCCTTCTCGAGGACACGCAGTGTAATCGCCTCTCCCCGTGCCTCCTGTCCATGCCTGGTTTCATCTGTGCAGCCTTCCCTGTGTAAGTCACGGCCAGACAAGCTCAGCGGGATGCACTTGGGACTGAGCGTGGAAGCTGGGTTGCAGTGATTTGTGTTGGAACACCAGTGGTGGGCTTCTTTCACGTTCTTCAGAGGAGGGCTCTTGGGGAATTAGAAGGGCCTTTGGAACTGCCTTCCTCCCCAGCCTGCTCCGTATCTCCTTCAGATTTCTTCTGCTGGAGACGGTGCAGGGTTGTTCCTTTGGAGGGCTTGGACACATGGCATCTTTGTCCAAGTAACAACTTGACCTGCCATCAGGAAATTCCTGAGATGTATGCTCAGCACCAGTCTGAGGAACTGGGGATGTTTAGTCAAGATAAGAGAGAGCCCGTGGGGATGTGATCCCTGTCTTCATGTGAGAGAGGAAATACGCTTGTTCCTTGTGTCTCCGGGGGCGGGGGGAGGGGCAGGACTTAGACCAGAGAGTAGAAGCTTGGACGGGGTGACATTCAGCACAATGTAAGAAGGAACTCACTAAAAAGCAGAGTTTTCAGAAAATAGAATATGTTGTCCAGAGCAGAGTGAATTTCCTCTCCCTGGAAATTTGTGTTCCTCTGCTAAGGAGGCTGTGACGTGGGGTTAAGGGAATGGCAACTCCGGCCCTGAGTGGAGAATGAGATGGCCATTTACCTTTACACCTATTGGCCTGTGATGGTGCCCTCCACGGTGTCCTTAGGGACAGCTGCCCACAGGGACTGAGCCAATCCAGGCTGGGGCTCCGGGAGGTACCCCAAAGGATGAAGAGGATCAGGGAAAGAGGAGGCCACTGGCCTCTTTCCCCATGTGCGGCCCATGCTTTTGGTCTTAGCCTTCATTTCTCTGGGTGAGCAGGATGGTGATGGTGGTAGCGGTAGCAGCAAGAGCCTATCAGTGAAAACATGGGCCTTTTCTATAGAAAAAAGAGCTAGTTTGCATGCAGCTGGGCTGTCGTGACTGCTGGCACGACACCTTCCAGATTCACACCTTGCAGGCAATGGAAGAAATCTGCTGGCAACAGCAGTGTGGCAGAGTGGCAGGTTTGCCCTTCCAGCAGCCTTGTAAGTTGGCAGCGTGGATGGAGGAGAGCAAGGACTCCACAAATTGTGACCTTTTCATACTTCATCATTCTTCAATGCAGGAACGTGTGTGTGTGTGTGAGAGAGAGAGAGAGAGACACACACACACGCAGACAAACACACACACACACACACACACACACACAGAATGACATAGGGAGAGACGCACTGGTTTTGTTTTCGTTGTTCCCCTTGTTTCCCTGTGCTAGCTCCACACTGAATAACTCATTTAAATAACTTGGCATCTTTCCATACTTTTAACTATGCTTATAAAAATTATACAGTTAAACACACACATAAACACATACATATGTCTACAAGATTTTTTTAAGTAATTGTTTTACAAAATCAATCACATTCACTGCATACTGCTTTTCTTATTCATCAGTACTTCATAGAAAAATCCCTCCAAGCCAGCTGGTATACCTCTTATTTCATTCTTTTTATTCCCTGGAAGGGATGGTCTTTATTTTATTCAACCATTCTTATATTGATGGGTATTCACTTTGTCTCCAGTTTTTTTTTGTTTAATTTACAAATAACTATCTCCATAGACATCCATAAACTGCTTCCATAAACATCCTTGTATATGTGTGTGTATCCTTATGAACTACTGCTTTTATTTCCCAGGGGTAGATTCCCAAGAGTAAGAGCACTGAGCTGAAGGGTATAGTATTTTTATTTTATTTTATTTATTTTTAGAAATTTATTTTATTTATTTAGTTTTGGCTGTGTTGGGTCTTTGCTGCTGCACGCAGGCTTTCTCTAGTTGTGGCAAGCGGGGGCTACTCTTTGTTGTGGTGCACAGGCTTCTCATTGCGGTGGCTTCTCTTGTTGTGGAGCACGGGCTCTAGGTGCGCGGGTTTCAGTAGTTGTGGCTCGCGGGCTCAGTAGTTGTGGCGCATGGGCTTAGTTACTCTGCGGCATGTGGCATCTTCCTGGACCAGGGCTCGAACCTGTGTCCCCTGCATTGGCAGGCGGATTCTCAGTCACTACGCCACTAGGGAACCCAGTATTTTTATTTTTGATAGACGTTTCCAGATTGTGTTCCCAAAAAACTACAACAGTCCTCATTTCCATTAGCAGTTGGTGAGAGTACCTGTTTCCCCATCCCCACAGCATGGTTACTTCCTTGTTAGTGTCAGCCTTCTGATGGGTAAACAGTAATATCTCATTGTTACTTTGATTTTCATTTCTCTGACTCCTGTCGAGTCTGAGCATCCTTTCATACGATTATTTGCTATTTGCATTGTTCTGCCATGAATTGCCTCCTAGGATCCCAGGGGAAGGGACTAACAAGACTCTGGGTCAACTGGCAAGAAACGGTGTGTTTCCATAACAGCCTTCACCTGGTCCTGGGTGACAGTCGGCTCTCCGTGCCCTTCCCCCTCCCCTCCCCCTCCCTCCTCCATCTCTGTCTCCCTCCCCTCAACTCCCTTCTCTTCCCCACCTCTCTCCCCCTGGCACAGGTTTTAGAGTCCACAGAAATGAGAAATTAAATCATATTCTCCCAAGGGTCCCAGGGTAGGGTAAGGGAAAGCAGAAAACAGAGCTGTAAGCAGGTGAGAGCTGGCAGGCTGGTGTGTGGGTTAGTTGCTCCTTATCCCTTGAGAGGCCCTGGGCTAGTTCCTTAACTTTTTGCTGATGTGAGATCTGCATCCGTGAAATAGGGAACAGACACTTGGCACTTGGTAATGCATCTGTAAGTAGTTCACATGTTGACTGATGCTTACCAAGCTTCAAGTCTGGCTACTCATATTGTGGTCTGGACCAGAAATACAGAATCTTGGACTGCACCCAGACCCACTGAATCAGACCCTGAATTTTCAAAAGATCCCCCCCCCCCAACCTCCCGCAAGTGATTCGGATGCACATTGAAGGTTGAGAAGCACTGGCTTAAAGCACATTGATTAAAGCTGTGAGAAAAAAAAATAGTAGAACTTGCCCAGAAACGTTGCTGCCATTGCACACTTTTGAGATGCACCAGTAGATCCAGTATAGTATGGACTAGACGGCCCACAGTAGCACAAGTTCTTGTCTCTTGACCATGAGGTCTCTTAGTAATGTCACCTAACAGAATGCAGCACCCCTCTCCCTTGGTGACAGGGATACCTCAGTTTAAGAAAACTCAACACACCCAAATCCAATTGGTTCTCCCTGTCGTTGAGCCTTATGGGAACCCCGGGCTCACACTAATCAACAGCCTGCTCCAGCAACTGCCTGGCAGACACTGGATGCTTCAGCTGCCTTGACTCTCAGTCCGGTGCAATCTTCTGTGTTCCCAGCTGCTCACCACTGGCTCTGTCACCCAGCTTCAGCCTTTCTCCTTTGAGCCTGGCTACTGGTTCCACTTCTCCATTTTTCACACTGAGGTCTGACCTCATCAGCCTCTAGGTAACGGAGCCCCGGTCCTGGCACTGACACACTTGGCCTGCACTTTCTGCCATCTACCTCCACACAGACATGCCCCCCATTCCCCCCTGCCCTCCATCTCAGCTCCAAGGTGAGAATACCTAGGGCCTTCCTCCAGGGCTGCCCTGGGGACTGACTAGTCCACGCCTTGAGTCTTGCGGTGCTCCTTTAAATAGCGGTGCTCCCAGGAGCATTTCTACTATGGTTCCGTGGCATTCGAGCTTGCTCGGTTTATCCAGATGGTTTATCCACCAAGGGTCAGCGCTGGAAACAGAATCCACTCCAGGTATTATAAGCAGAAGGGCTTTAGTATTGGGAATTCGGTGCTTATAGCATTGGTGAAGGGGCTGGTTCTACACTGGGCCTTTTGAATGACTCCTAGATTGTACAGCTGCCAGCCCCACAGCTGTTTCTGGACTCTCCAGGAAGCTGAAGGATCTCAACCCTAAGGTGAGGTCCAGGGATTAGAGTTTGGACAAGAAGCTGCCTCCACTGCCCTGCTTCTTGGATACCTGGAAGCGGCAGCAGGACATCTGGTTTCGGGGTGACCTGCAGTGACAGCCAGGAGCTGCATTCCCTCCCTCCACATCTCATGGACTTTTCCTCGGCAGACCCTGACTTAACATGCAGAGCTCTGGCTGCCTGGGAGTCTGCGAAACGTAGTTTCCCCAGGTCTGGTCTCCTGAGAGGAGAGTGAGAAGGAGGTCTGGGGGGAACCAACTGCATGTCTACCTCAGACAGGTAGGATTTTGACCAGTGGGGATGGGTGGGGGCATTCTGCACTCACACTCCAGAATTCAACCTCCACCCAGCCCCAGGGAATGAGGGCACAGAGGCCAGACCCTGGGTTCTTCCCAGACCGGGCTGCAGCGCCTTCTGCAGGTGGTGGCCCCCTCTGTGGGTAGGTTCTTCCCTCCCCAGGGACGTGGTTCCACTGCGCCGACAGGGAGAGTTCCTTCACGTCTCTCCGCCGTTCTACGCACATAAAGCATTGCTGCCTTCCTGAGTGCTCCAGAAGCTTTATATTTTTATTTTTACCTAGTTCTGCCTGATTCCAGAGTGACAAGCTCGATAGAGGTGCAGGAAATATGACTGAACTAAGTCATGCCAGCTTCAGCATGAGATGGTGTTTGTTGTGGGTCATTAGGATTTCATGTCCAATCCTGGTCCTCATTATTAAACATGTAAAGGGATGTTCTCCCAGCCCTGTAATTAGCAAGCACTTTTTCCTGCTCATGACATGGTTGTATAACATGACTGCCTGTGGGCCTTGCGGGGGGCGGGGGAGGGGGGATGTGTTTTAGGTGTCAGAGAAATGACAATGATTTGGGTCTCAAAGGGGCCTGTGGGAGAGTTCTGAGTTTGGGGGTGTGAAAGCTGAAAGCAACTTGTGGCTGCAGAACTGGCAGGGTGTTTAGTGCCTGGAGGCAAGAGGTGATTCGAAATAGGGGCACAGTGGAATTCAGGAGCTATCATGTGCCCTGGGCAGAAGCCTCTTGGCCTCCTCTCAGATCCTGACACAGCACCTTATGCAGAGGAGGTGCTCAAAACGGTTTATTTATTACATGCAAGAAAATAAAAAGAGATTCAAGGTGGGTAGGAGTCAGGAGGCTCATGATTCTCGGCTTCTCCCAGCTCTCCAGGCCAGTAATCATCCCTCAGGCCCCCTGTTTTGGGGGGACAAATCAGGGCAGCTGTATTCAGGGCTCCAGGTTGAGGAGAGAGAAGGTGGCCCCCTGTGGCTTTCCTGGAGAGCGTTTGGAATGGGGCACAGTTTCTGCAGGAGGATGGGTTACCAGCCTTACGGAGCAGAATCCAGAGGGAGTTCTACAGCAGATCCCTGCTTCCATAACTGAGTGCTGGGACGCACTGTGAATTGTAGCCCCTGGGGGGTCTGGCATCCAAGGCCTTTGTGACTGGCCCGCTGCGCTCCAGCCAGATTGGACACTCATGCTCCCTTACTGCTGTGCCAGGCGCTCACCTTATCTTTGCTTGAGCCCCCCCTGCCTCCTGGGGGGCTTCTCTTCGCTTGTCTCCCCCCTTGCGAAACCCTCTCTTTCACGGCCAGCTCGATCACACCTTCTCCATAGCATCCTGTGACCATCAGCCCCAGGAGCCCACTCTCGCCCTATCTGAACACCCAGAGCGCTCTTCTCTCCTCCTCTCCTGGCCCTCGCCCCTTTCTGCCCATTCATTAGGCTTGTGGATTGCCCTACAGGCCTCCCTCCCAGCCCAGCTGTGTCTTCCCAGCTTCTGGCTCAGAGTCAGTGTCAACAATTGTTTGTGGAGTGAATGATTAAAAAGTGAAGGGAATGTATAACTGATTCACTTTGTTACAAAGCAGAAACTAACACACCATTGTAAAGCAATTATACTCCAATGAAGATGTTAAAAAAAAAAAAAGTGAAGGGAAAATTAATACAGCATTGTAAATCACCTTATACTTCAATAAAAAATTATATCTAGCTCCAACAACAACAACAGCAAAAAGTGGAGCAAAACATCCATTAAACTGAGGGGGAAATCCCAAACCAGCTGCAGAGAAAGGATTCTGACAAGAAAGGGCAGCATAATAGTGTGGTTAAGCTCATGGGTGCTAGGTCCACACTGCCTGGGTTTGGTCCTGACTCCACCACGTATTCTGTCACCGTAGGCAAGCCACTTAACCTCTCTGTGCCTCAGTTTCCTCATCTGTTAAGTAAGGATCAGGATAAAACCTACCTCACAGGGCTGTTGTGAGAATTCAACTATTATAAAGTATATAAAGTTCTTAGAATAGTGCCTGGCACATAAGAAGTGTTAATGTATGTTAATACACCCCTCCTCCCCAAATACACTTTCAAAACTTTCATACTTGCTTGTCAGAAGACAGTGCCAGATGTTGGGGGTTTTCTGAGCTCCCGCTGGATCTCCAACTCTGTTTAAATTTCATACTTGTGGTCCAGTCAGATGGAGATTGTTCCCTGAGAGGGCTCCATCCTTCTCATGGAAGGGAAGAAGAGCAGAAAGTTCCACTGACCGAGGACTGGCTATGGCCAGGCTCTGTGCGACGGCTAGTTGTACAAAATGCTGTTTAATCTTTATAACAGCCTCTAGACGTGTAATAATATTCCCATCTTACAGGAAGCTGAAGCTCAAAGAGCTCAGCTAGTGAGTGGCATGGCTTGCAGCTGAAAAGCAGATCAGGCTCCAAAACCTGTGTTCTCTTGGCTGCCTTGTGTGGCTCCCCCACCTCCTGGGGCTTGGCGATGAGAATGTGCGTGGTCCCAGCGGGGGCAGGGTGGGCGTATCGGCCCTGCCCCGTGTTGCCTCACAGGGGAGCAGTACAGGTGCCGGAGTGGGAAGAGTGGATGGTGTGTGCAGATCTTCCCGGGCCTGGAAAACCCACAAGCATCCATTAAACCGGTGTTTATCAGTTGCCCCGTGTTGAGCTGTAATAGTTCACAGAATCTGACCTGGATTCCTGTAGCCCTTTGTCAGAATGTCACTGAGGTGTCAGCAAGCCTTGTTTCGGTTTCCTAGTCTATGGATTCTCTTCTTTGTTAGAAAAGGTCCTGTTGGTTTTAAGAATAATTACAACCATTTTTTCTCACTTCAGCTGATGTGGTATACCAATTTGCTGATTGATATTAGCACCAACATCACTTGCACAACACTTATGCAGCGACAGTAATGCCAAGTAAACCAGAAGAAATGAGTTCCTACGGCGTTTACAGCCCATCTTAATGTACACTTTGCATATATAGCACACATGCTCTATTTGAAGCAAGCTTTCACCATTGGGGTGAGCAAATGATGTCTTATATTTACGTATTGTTTTTTCCCTGCAGGAGGCATGGGATAAGGGCACCTTACCTCTATTTTAAATCTTTAAGTTGAGTTTGTATTTTTGAAAATTCTATTCTGTTTTGACAGGTAAGTTCTCCCCAAGGTTCTCTGAGGCAGCATATATTCAAAGCCCATCTGTCAGCCTTACCAGCTTGAAGGCAGCAGAATTCTGTGGGACAATATATGATTCAAGAGTCACTACCAGTGGTGGACAGTGGGTGGGCCAGAGATGGCACAGTGGTATTCAAACTTGGTCACAATTAGCATGTCCCTTACCTACTGCTTACAGATGTTCACAATGACAGGGGCACCCCTTTCATAAGAAACACCGACACCATCCCACACCCGCCCTGGGGACGTGTCCTGGCCAGAGGGAGTGCACACAGCCCAGCCCCAGTCAGCCCAGCCCCCTCCTCTCCTTTCCCGCTCTCCCTCCCTCTCCCTCTCTTACTCTCTCCCTTCCTCCCTCCCTCCCTTCCATCCTCTGCCTCCCTGCCCCATATATTTCTCTCTTTCTCACTCACTGTTATGGGTTGAATTGTGTCCCCCGACAAATTCATATGTTGGAATCCTAACCGCCCAGTGCCTCAGAATGTGACCTTATTTAGAAATAGGGTCATTACAGATATAATTAGTTAAGGTGGGATCATGAGGGTGCGTCCTAATGCAATATGATTGATGTCCTTATTAAAAGGGGAAATTGGGACACAGACATACTTACACAGGGAGAGTACCATGTGGGGATGAAGGCAGAGATCGGGCTTTGCTTTTATAAGCGAAGGACACCAAAGATCGCTAACAAACCACCAGAAGTTCGGGGAGAGGCAGGCAGCCGATGGGTTCTCACAGCCCCCAGGAGGAGCAACCCTGCTGACACCTCGATCTCAGACTTCTAGCCTCTAAAACTGTGGGGCAGTAAATTTCTGTTGTTCAGCTACCCAGTTTGTGGTACTTTGTTACAGCAGCCCTAGCAAACTAACTCTCTCTCTCTCTCTCTCTCTCGAACAGGAACTTCTTAGTTGTAATGAAGGTGGCTGTGGAGGTGTTGGCCTCTCATGTGGAAGCACCATGCATGTGCCTTCCTTTTTAAAACTGCTCTTGCTCAAGAGTGGAGGTCTGTAAAAACAAAGAGAAAGCATCTGGTATGATGCAGAGAGCATGCGTTTTGAGGGCAGATGGACTGCGGTGATTTAAAATCCCGACTGTGCCATTTTCTAGTTTATTTCACTTCCCTGAGACTTTGCTACCTTGTTGATATATTGGAAATAATAATACTACCTTTGGGGTTGTTTTGAGAACTAAAGAAAATGCAGGTAAAACTCTGAGTGTGATGCTTGATTTACAAGATGATAGCTGCCTTACTTATTATTGATAAACACTTTGTGGGAAATGACTGTAACAGTAGCATGTGGTAGAGGGTAATCCTGGGGTTTGCTTTGCTGAAACACCCTGAATTCTAGCTTCGGGTCTCTGTGCGTGTGTATGAGAGAGAGATTGTTGTGTGTGTTCTTTATTGTTCTTTATGGTTTATAGAGTTTTCCAGCTTTTTTATTTTGAACATGTATTTTACAAACAAGAAATTGACTTTTTTTAAAAGGAGAAAGATGTTACTAAGTCTCAAATGAGTGAAACAAGAGTTAAATTCAGCGATTCGATAACAGTTGAAGGTTTTTGAGAAGGGTTCCACTTATACCTAGTTCTTAGGCTTTTTTTATGTCTTGCTCAGATGTCATGTTTTTGTAAATGTAGTGACTTGCACTTCTAATTAACGTTTATGCCTGGTTGGTTGAATATGCAGTTATATTTAGTAAAGAAAAACAAGAGCGGAGGGAGGGGCCGTAGGCTGTGGTTGACGCGGCCCAGAACTGGAAGTCCGAGCCGGCGACCCAGGGCGCCCCCTGCAGGCCTGTGAGATGAGAGGCTCGGCTCCGCCGTGCGGGCGGGGTGAGGACAGAGGGCTGCTGAAGCCGGGTCAGTGGGGGAGGGATTTTGTCACCATACTTCAAATGGGACAGAGCTCGATTTTGTGAGAGCTGAATGGCCTTAGAGCTGTGTCACCCCGACAGGACTGTTTTTGTTTGTTGTGTCGTGTCAGGCAGCTGGCGTGGAAGAAGGGTCCTGCTGCCCATGAAGCCGTGGCTGGAGGGCGACGTGTCCATTTAAGGTGTGAGGTGGCCGTCTCCACCGCGCCTGCCTCCTGAGGCCGCCCTGACCGAGCTTGATCATCAGATCCACTCCAAGTGGGAAACACTGGGAAGGGGTTAATGGTGGGGAGAGTACAGATTGCTGTTGTTAATTTTGCCCCCTGGCACCTTGTGGCCCCCTTGCTTCTTTTTGAAAGGAGTTTGGAGACAGCTTTTAGTCTTGTTGAAGGGAAGCTGTAAATGGAAGGTGGAAGGTCGTTCTAGGCAAAACAGAACAAATGTTCTCTCTCCATAAGGCAGAGGTGGGGTGCCTCTGTGTGTTTGGGATTTATTCTTATTTTCTAATCCTGTTAGCAACAGAAAAAGACTCCGAGGAGCCCCTGATTTTATTACCATCGGGAGCAGGCAGTTTGTCTGTCATGTGTGGGCACCCTGGCCAGATATGCAGGGCTCCAAGTGTGTTCTCCCCTCCCCGCCCCCGCCCTTCTAGGGGGTGGTCTGGGAATTCAGCTGAGGCCCAGGAGGGGTAAGTGCTGACGGTCGGGTTCTGTCGCCTGTCTGGGGAGTGGGCTGTCCAGCGTGTCGGTATAGGAGGGGGAGTGGATTATATCCTGAGTCAGAGGAGACAGTGGTGAAAGAAAGCTGGAAAGAGGATGCGGCACCCTCAGAGCTTCTTTGCTGGGAGGCCCCCCTCCCCTCGGTGTGGGTGCAGGGTCACGCCTCGCCAGCAGGGGTCTCACCTGTGCCACTCCCGGGTCTGCATGCGGGTGGGAGAACCTTCTCGAGGCTCCTCCCTCACAACAGCTTAGAAGCACTGAGCTCTGGAACGTTCCAGCTGAGGGGACTTAGACACCATTTTGAGGCTCCCAGAGAGGAAGTGGCTGATCCCTTGAGAGAAGGTGGGTTTGGGTCCCAGCTGGGGCAGAACTTTCTTGGGGGTGGGGTGAGGGTGAGAATAAAGCCATCATGCACATTAGTGACTGAGGGAATGACGGTGTATATTTGGCTTCCACAAAGAGCTTTTATCACTTTCCTTAGTGTAATAATATGAAGTAACTTTATTGATTGTGTGATTATCACTTTATTCATGACAACAAGTTGGGCACTGTGACATAAAGAGCCCACATTTAATTTAAAGCATCTTTTCCATAGGAATCAACACCTGGGGCATTCAGATCAATAGTTAAGTGCTACACAGCAGTGAAATGCTGCCCGAAATTAATCAGGAATTCTCACACTTACTAAAATGTAATATTTCCAGGGACCCTAGCTTTAAGCTTACTAAGAAGTAATGATATTAGGGTCAGAGAAGGTAGGAAAACAGGAGGTGTGACTTTAAATGCTGGTGGCAGTTGGCGATGTCACCAAGAAAGGAAAAGTTAAGCCCAGCAGGAATACCTTGGTTTCCTTGCAGCCTCACAATGCAGACAATGGCAGAATGCCTGCAGGGGCTCTGCTGCCTGTAGATAGCACTCAGGTCCCTCTGGCCCCAGTGGGTGGCTGAAACAGGTCTGCAGGCCATTGCTCTGGGGCCTGTGTGTAGACAGGAGGTATACACGTGGCTGGAGCTTCCGGGATGGATTGTTAGTTCCAAAGGAGTCTGAGTTGCACACACCACAAAGCCGCCCAGTGAGCAAATCCTCCAAAAGTGACCCTCGCTGCCCAGATGAGCAGGGCCTTTAGAGCAGTTTAAGCGCTTAATTTCCTTTGACTGCTTATTTTTATTAAAAAAAAAAAAAATGTAAATAAACCACTCTTAAGCCATTAACCTTTGAAAGCTGTATGTTGTTGAAGGATGATTTCTTGTTATTATGTCATCATTTTCTCCCCCATCTAACACATTTCTAACACACACACATGCCTTTTTTTGGGAGCAGAAATTTAAATAGAAGTCTTAATAGAAGCCAAATAATTTTGCATGTAACCTCCCACCTGTGGACTTCATGTGGCATTTTGCCAGTGGGCCTAGATTAAATGAAATAGTATGGATCTAGATATGTGTGTGCTTCTCAAACTTTGGTAAATATCCTGGGACACTTGTGCTGGGGGAATTCTTGGGGGCCCTCCAAATCACAGGATAAACGTACTTCATCTTCCTCCGGAGTCGGTTTTTCTCAAAGATTTGGTAGGGGGAAAATTGGTATATTAAAATATATATGGGTATATTATAGAGTAGAATATTAAAGTTTTATAAATCTTTTAGAGAAGACACAATTTTATACACTCGGCAGCAGCTGTGTCCCAGGTCTCCCATACGCTGGCCTCTGTCCTTTCCCTGGAGAGAAGTTTTAGAAGCCTTGGTCGGTATTTTTTGTGGTGTTGTCATTTTATTATTCTTATAATATTATTTTCTCATTATGAACTAGAGGTATGAGACAAAAGTGAGGGTTTGGTTGTACCAATGAAGCCAAGGAAAGTAATAACGAACGTGTCAGGGGCTCCTCAGAGTCAGTGTGGCCACATCATAATCACAACCTCAAGAAACAGGTTCCTAGGTTTCTCCCAGAGGGATTCGGATTCAGTTGGTCTAGGGTGGGTCTCTAAATCTGCATTTTGGACCTACACCCTAAGTGATTCTGGTCTGTAACTAGCTTTGGGAACCGAAGAACCAAACGGTTTATTCTGACTATAGGCACTGGGAAAGGGGCTGCAAACTAGTATCCCACCAACCAGGCAGAAGAGTGTTTTTTTGGGTTTTTTTTCCTGTGGCATTTTTTTCTTAATATGTATTAGTTGCCACCATTTAAAATCAGGATATTTTATACTTTTATTTAAAACTCAGAAGGCAGGACAGTCCTGTGTCTGCCTTCTCTCCAGGTCCCATGGCCAGGACTGAGGCGTGGCGGCTGTGTTGATGGCCCGTACTCTCCAGCCCTCCCCAGCGCCTCCGCCACACATGCCGCCCCAGCCTCACTCGCTCACATCACCGTCTGGCCCTGTGGGCGCTGGAGGTCTTGATCCTGCTCGGCGAACACGTGGTCCTGCATAATGCTCTTTAATCATAGCGAACAGCTGAGTTACGGACATCCTGGTCCAGCAAACAGCGGGAGTCTATTGCTGCCCCCACTCCCCCCTCCTGGCCTCAGCGAAACAGCTCACCTTTGTTCCCACCTGGGAAGTGAGTCCTTTGAGAGAGAAAGACTTCAACTGAGGAGTTACTGGGACTCAGAATCCTCACCTCTGCTTGGTGTTTCTCCTTGTCTTTCATTTCCTTCCCTGAGCTTCTGTTTCTGTTTCTGGAGCCCCATGTTTCTCTCACAGACCTGCTCTCCCACAAAACACACACACACGCGCACACACACGTGGATCCCTCCTGGCCATCGTCATGGGAATGTGGTCCCAGAGTGCCCCTGCTGACCCATCAGTTTCACGGCCATGAACACCCCTTTTCCCTTCACCATTGGTCCTCCCATTCTAAACTCTAGGTCATTCTGTGTTTCATGTATAAAAAGGAGCCCAAACACCATGAGGAGATAGTTTTTATAGGAAGTCGTGTTCAGAATTCCAAACAACAGACTTGAAGCTATGTACCTTTAGAGCGTGGTATTTCTGTACCCTTGTTGGATGGCCGTGTCTGAACACACGGTTTGGCAGGAACAGGAGGTACCGTCGGCCTGTGCTGGCCCTGCTTAGCAGTCAGAGGCATGATCCCTGCTCCTGTTTTCTTCTGAGATATTACAGGGGCTCTCTCTTATTCCATGAGGTCAAAGGATGCCATTCAGATTGGCTACTTGACAGGCCTGCATCGTTTCTCTTAGTTTTTATTCTAGTGGCCCAAGCCCTGAATCACAGTTCTCTTGCCTAGCAACCTGCCCCTTGATGGATTCCAGAGGTGTCACAGAGCATTGCCTCTTCCCTCATTTATCCGAGTAGGTAAAAGCACAGAGATGGTGAATGTCAGTAACCTTTGAAAGGCTTTGAAAGGCAAAGAACATTTTCCTTTTAAAATCTAACCCCTCTCTTGCCTTACCTAGATTGATTCTCTCTGGGCCCTGAGAGCGTGTATGCCTTACTATTCCAGAAATGATGAATATAGGCTGCTGGTTGGAATTGCCTTTCTTGCAACCAAACCACCGGATGGCTGACATTGAGAAACGAGGCCCACCCTCGTGGCCTCAAATCCCAGTCTCTTGTCCTGAGCAAATCGCCATTTCCGTGTAAGATTCCAAGCCTCACCTTCCATCTGCTGCCTGCAGCACTGATGGTCACTAGCTTTAGCCCCCATTGTCCCCATCAGGTACTGGCTTTTCATTCCTTAGAGATGTAAAAGGTAGCCAAATCAGAAAACATTCAGTCTAACTTCACTGTTTGAAAAATGTAGAATCAGGAACCAGACCTGCCAGGCATGTTTTCTGACACATCCCAGTTTCATATATTTCATCTTAATTAAATTGGGCCAGGTGCTCTCATTTTCATTCAGAACATATGCTAATCAGAGATACATGTATAACCACCGTATTTTGCCCAAATCTCACTGAAATGTGTAGTGTACTAAGGGAGTATCCCTGGGGCTAATTAACGTTTGCAAACATTTACTTAAAGCAGATGAAAGTTGTATACATTTCTAGAAAAATTAATAAGAGGGAAGGGAGAGGTTTTGCAAAAGGGGGTGTGTTTACCAGTTTCACCATGGCGATGCCCTGGGAGTGTTGGTGCTAACCTGCCAGGGAGACACCGTGGGTTTTTCCCAATGTGATTCGAGCAGCTTGAGTGAGGGCAGCACTGGGGGTACAGTGTTTATTCTGTGCTGTAAATTAATTAAGTAGATTACATTCAGTCTGGTGGTGCACGTCCAGGCTCTAAAAGGGTAGCGCGGCCCTGGCAAGTGGCCCAGCAGGCTCTGAAGATAATGAGGTATTTATTGTTTGCGGCCTCACTATCATATGCTGTGAGGTGCTCTGTGGCTACCCCACTGAGGCTGGGTGTGGCTTCAGTTGCTCCCAAAGCCCTTCACAGACACTGGCCACGGCCTTGGCTGGGTGGTCACAACGTGGAGTCTAGCCATTTCGGAAAAGGCATGTTTTATCCTTACTACTTGGTGGTGAGAGTGTGCCTGTCTGGAAAAATTCACTTTAATAAATATAGACTGAGTCCCTACTTCCTGCCAGGCACTGGGCTAGGCAGCAGGGATTCAGATGTAAAGAGACACAGGCCCTGTCCTCCAAGAACTCAACAGCTTGATAGGTCAGAGAGACACACAGGATGATTATAGACACCGTAACCACGGATGTGTCCAAGGCCCGGAGGAAGGAGCTACACAGAGGATGTGGCCTCTGAGCTGGGATTTAATGAAGAGGAGGGATAAGGACACTGCGGCCGAGAGGAGCAGCAGCACAGAGGAGGCCTTGGCAGGTGGCACTTGCAGAGACTCCAGCTGCTCCGGTCTGGATGAGCACAAGGGGCAGGGCTGGGGGGCAGCGGAGGATGTGGTCAGACGCAGGCAGGGGCTGGGTCGTGGGGGTCTCCTGTGTTATGCTAAGGAGCTGCAGTTAATTCCAAAGGCAGCGAGGAGCATGACGTCACCCCAGCCAGGGTCAGCATAGAAGACTCTGTAGACATCTGCCTTCTGCGAGAGGGGTCGAACCCTGACGCCATGCTAGCTAAATCATGCCATCTTGTTATTTTGGCAGTCAAAATGCTGAGTTGTAACTCACTTCCATGTATGGGTATAGGCCACACTTTCTGAGCAAGATCCCAAGGTAGTTGCAGACCAGAGATTCAGAGATGAATAGGAAACTAGCCCTGTCCACCTGTCTGTCAGAGGTCCATAGGCCACAGGAGGAGTGGGGGACGGACATGGCTGGACCACTTGTTGTAAGCAGTCATATAGCAGTGATACATGAAGCAGTGGCAAAGATTCATTTCAAATGCAGGCTCTCAGAAGATTTTATATAGGAGTTAGAAATTCCAGATTCCACCAAACTTTTCTTCTGGAGAATTATTTATGATACTTTATTTAATCTGGCTTCCTTTTTTTTTTTTTTTAAAGTATAGATAAGTGAGACTTTTTTTCTTCCCTCCCCTTTTTGTGCCCAGCAATAAACAGATCCCAAATATCACCAAAGCTACACTTGAAAAACAGAAATTTTTCTCAAGAACCTCTATACTGAACAGGATTTCAAATGCAATTAGTGCATTTATTTCTCTATTCAGTAGTTCTGTCTTTGCTCACTTTCACAGGAAAAGGGGCTTGTGAACCAGTTTATTATTTTTAAAAAAGTGGACTTTCCTTCTGTTGACTTGACTGCATGCAGACTGACAGTGCGCCCCAGGTGACCTTGCTGGGTTGATGGGAGCTTCGATGGTGTGTGTTTGCAGGTGTGTCTCTGTAGTCAGGAGGCCCAGGTGGTGAGTGAGGCAGAGCATCGTCTGTCCAACTGTTGCCCCGCATGCGGGTCCCCGCACCTGCACCAGGGCCTGCTTTGTACGTGTGAAGCAGGACAGGTTTATTTCTTTGTCTCCCAGAGGTTTATTGTTTTGATATCCCGGGAAGGGAGAAGGAAAGGAGAAAACAGTCCTCTTGCAGCAGAAAGCGTTGTTGTTTTAGAGCCTGACCTCTGTCCCACATGTCCTCGGCTCCCTCGGAACATTCCACGTTAATTACACAGTCTGCCGCTGCCACGGCTTTTCCTCTGGCATCCACAGCTTTGGAAAACAGATTGTGATTGCAGAACTTGAAGCAGTGAGAAAAGGAAAGCCACAGCCCTGCGGGACCGAGGGCCCGGAGGCGGCTTGGAGACTGGCAGCCTGAGGGCGGAGAGGCCCCGGGTGGGGTCCAGTGAGCAGCTGGCCTTGGGGATGCAGGCAAAGAACAAGGCTGTCAGGCGTCGGATTCTATCGCCGGGCACCAGGGCTCCAGCCCTCAGATCCCGAAGGGAAGGAATGGCAGCCCTGGCACCTGGGCTCAGCAGCAGGGCAGTGCAGTGACGGTGGTTCCCGGGACCTTGACAGTCTGGGCCCACTGGCTGCTTCTCCTCAGCTTCTGTGTGTGTGTGTGTGTGTGTGTGTTTTAAAATATATATAACATAAAATTTGCCATTTTAACTGTTTTTAAGCATTCCATCATTGGCATTAATTCCATTCACAGTGTGGTGCAACCATCACCACTATTTCAGAAATATTTTCATAACCCGCAAACAGAAGCTCTGTACCTGTTAAGCAATAGCTCCGCATCCCCCCGCCCTCTGCCTCTAGTACCCTCTAGTCTCCTTTCTGTGCCTGTGAATTTACCTGTTCTAGGTGGTTTGTACGCGTGCACTCAACAATATTTGTCTCCTCCGCCACTCTGTCGCCTCCAGGCCCCTGGCGCACTCACTCCTCCACCCCCAACACTGGGCCTCTGTCAGTCCTTCCTCCTCATTCACTGCTGAGGCTGTGCTCTCCATGGGCCTTTCTTTCTTTTTTATTAAATTAATTATAGTTGATTTACAAGATTATATTATTTAGTTTCAGGTGTACAGCATAGTGATTTAGTATTTTTCTGATTATACTCCATTATAGGTTATTAGACGATAGTGGCTATAATTCTCTGTGTATATATATGTACATATGAATATATAATTATTAATCACCTCTGTCCTTGAGAAAGTCTTGAATGAACAGAGAATTTACTCCACTGCAATATTTGATTGTATAGACGCACACTATTTCATCAACAGAAGAAGTGGAAAGGCTGTGTGTGAGTTTTTGGTACCATGTACCACCTCTGTTATTCTTCTAAAGCGAAGTATTCATGTACTTAAACCATATTCTATTTAATTGTGTTTGATTTTAAAATATATATATGAATTAAAAAAAAAAAAAAACAAGGATATACAGTATATCCTTGTTGCTTATCTCTTTTTCCATGGGACTTTCTTGATTCCCCTCCACTAGTCTGATCTTTCTCTGTCTAGAACATTTGGTATGAAGAGGTCTTTCAGCCCAGCTGACTGCTCTGTATGAGGCTCTGTGTGTAAGGGTCTTTTCTGCACCCACACTCCCTTGCTGAACAAGGCGCCCCTGGAGGAAGCAGCAGGACTGCACAGAGTAGATGCTCGGGGCTGTGCCTCTCTAGGTGGAATGATCCCAGGGCGCTCCTGTCCACTGAGGGGCGGTGAGGATGGAATCGTTAGAGGGGCACTGGGGCCCCGCTGCCTGTGTTTGAACCCAGGCTTCACCACTTAGTAGGTGAGTGGCTTCGGCTAAATTTCTCAACCTCTGTTAAGCCTCAGGTTCCTCACCTATAAAGTGAGGATAATAATAGCGCCTGCCTTACAAGGTTGTGAAGAGTAAATGAATGCTTCAAGTGTGTGAAGCACTTAGAACATGCTTACATGTGCTGACACGTGCTGCTTTGTGTTTGCCATTATCATTGCCATTGTTGTAACCTACGTCACAAAGTTGTGAGGATGAAATAATTCACGTAAGTTGTTTTTAAAGTGGCTGGCATGTAATAAGCATTTAGTAAATGTCAGCTACCAGTAAATATGCGTGTGTGTGTGTGTGTGTGTGTGTGTGCGCGCGTGCATGTGAGCATATGTATGTATGTATTTTTACATCAAAACCAGCTCAGCTCTGAAACTAGTCCCAGGAGCTGCCTCTAACTTGAAGTTGCCACTGTTCTGATAAAAGGGACGGGAGCACCCCGGGGGCAGAGAAAAACAAACCTGCTGGCATTTCCTGTTCTTTTGAAGACAAGAACAGAGAAAGAGGAAGCCTCAGAAGCTGGATGCCAAGGGAAGGTCTTCTTAGGAGTGTGGCGAGGTAAAAATCAGTACAGCCTGCACTTGGAAGTGTCATCTGAGTTCACAGCAGTCTTACTAGCATTTTCACCTTTTTAAAAAATTTGGAAACAAATCATATGAATTTGCATTCCTTTTAACCTCAGGGAAAAGATCCTCACATTCTGTTTGCATTTGGAAGACTGAGTGGGCTTTACTGTTTATGTGGCTGCCTGCAGTTTCAATCAAGATTCTCATTTTTTTAAACCCACAGAAGAAAAGTTATCCTCTATGGAAACCAAGCTTTACAAAACTTGTCTCTGTGCTCTGATTTTAATAGCCAGTTAAAAGAAACCTTAACCTTGCTTGTTAAATAGCTGTGTGAAATGTTATCAGGGCATGGAGAAGGGCTGGGGCTGGAGAAGGAATGGCCTCCTGGCAAATTTGTACCTCTTTCTGAAAAAAGCAGAACTCAGAACTAGCTGGGAAGTTGAACCTCAGCTTCCCGAAGGCAGAGGAAATACATGTGTGTATGTGTGTGCATGTGCACGTGTGTGTATGTATATTAGGGATGCACTCTGGGAACAGAGCATGGTTTCTGGGGCTCACATGTCATCTCTCCTACTCAGAGCCCTTGACCTCTGTGTTTGCACCACCATCACTTTCAATGCTCCCTCTCTGGCCACATGTGTCCCTCTGCACTGGATGTGGGCCGGTACCATGCCAGAGGGATCCCCCAGTCTCAGCAGGTACCCTCTACAAGTATGATGAAACAGCATTATTTTTTTTTTTAATTAAAGTATAGTTGATTTATAATATCATGTTAGTTTCAGGTATACAGCAAAGTGATTCATTTATATATATGTATTTTTTCAGGTTATTTTCCATTATAGGTTATTACAGGATATTGAATATAGCTCCCTGTGCTATACAGTAAATCCCTGTTGCCTATCCGTTTTATGCGTAGTAGTTTGTATCTGTTAATCCCATACTCCTAATGTATCCCTGTTCCCCGCCCTTTCCCTTTTGGTAAACATAAGTTTGTTTTCTATGTCTGTGAGTCTCTTTCTGTTTTGTATATAGATGCATTGGTATTATTTTTTAGATTCCACATATACGTGGTATCATACGATATTCGTCTTTTTCTGTCTGACTGACTTCACTTAATATGATATTATCTAGGTCCATCCATGTTGCTGCAAATGGCAGTATTTCATTCTTTTTATGGCTGAGTGGTATTCCATTGTGCATATGTACCACATCTTCTTAAGCGAATCATCTGTTGATGGGCATTTGGGTTGTTTCCATGTCTTGGCTATTGTAAATAATGCTGTTATGAACATTGGGGTGCATATGTCTTTTCAAGTTACACTTTTCATCTTTTCCACATATATGCCCAGGAGTGGGATTGCAGGATTATACGGTAGCTTTATTTTTAGTTTTTTAAGGAACCTCCATACTATTCTCCATAGTGGTTGTACGAAATTACATTCCCACCAACAGTGTAGGAGGATTCCCTTTTCTCCACATCCTCTCCAGCATTTATTATTTGTAGACTTTTTGGTGATAGCCATTCTGACCGGTGTGAGGCGATGCTTCATTGTGGTTTTGATTTGCATTTCTCTAATAATTAGCAATGTTGAGTATCTTTTCAAGTGCCTGTTGGCTATCTGCATGTCTTCTTTGGAGAAATGTCTATTTAGGTCTTCTGCCCATTTTCGATTGGGTTGTTTGTTCTTTTGATATTGAGTTGTATGAGCTGAAACAGCATAATTTTCTGATTCAGATCAAAGGGGTTTGCTTTTGATCTTAATCAGAAAAGATTAAGTATATGTGTGGGGGGCAGGGGAGGCTAGGATGCAGACTTGCTGTCAGTAAATGCTTACTGAAGATGAATTGGCCATCAGTCTGATTTCTCCTCTTGCCTTTGCCTTAAACCTTAGAAGCAACACTGCTGTATATCACATACTGAGCTTGGTTCCCTGAGCCCCTAGCCTTTCCCTGGAAACAAGCAAGATCTCTGAAGCAGCTTGAGTACCTATAGGCCAGGAAAAAGGAGGGGTTCTGATGAATGGTCCTTTCCCCAGCCAGACTGGTTAATGCAGATTCTAAAAGCACCTACCTTTCTTCTATTGAGCTGCTGACTTACAGTGAGGATCAGACTAAGTGGGGACGCACGGTCCTCTCCAGTGGTTGCTGCCCCGACCAAGAGGCAGCAGGGCTTGGGGCCTTACCCAGGGCTCTCCAGGCTGGCTGCCATCTGTAGGTCCTTGCTCTGTATGGCCCCTCCCATGTGTTAGCAGGCGTCCGTGCTCATGCACACGTATCCAAGTAACAAAATCACTTGAGGAATCAGCCTTCAGCATGACCTGAACAACCCACTTCTCCAGTACCACACGCACAGGCACTCAGAGCTGGATGTGGAGACCCTTAGTCTAAGAGACAGGCCTTCGGGCCCTCCCAGCCCCCTCCCTGATCATATGGGACACAGGTTATGTGCCAGACACAGGACTAACAGCAGAAGGAAAGGAGGGAGAACTCTCATCATCTGTCACCTGCTGTGCACCACAGTCTTCAGATGTTATTTCATTTAATTCTCTGGCAATACCTCTCGCGAGGTCTCTCGTTCCTACTATTACAGGGAGAAAACTGAAGCAAAAGGAAAAGAACTTGCATTTGTGGGCACCCGCGGCTTCAGGGGCTCTCGGCTCTGCATTACCTCATGTAATGCAGGAACATCGCATGCATCCCAAGTCTCTTTCCTCTGCTTTCTCACTCCCCAAAGTGTTGCCTGTGGACCACGGCAGCATCACCTGGGAGCCTGTCAGAAATGCAGGATCCCACCCCTCTCACCTGCTGAACCCCGGCTACATTTAACTGGATCTCCAGACAGACATTCTGTGTGCACAGTAAGGTTTGCACAGCCCTGCCATTCACCACACAGCTCTCAGGGAAGAGAAGCCTGAGCCGGGAAGAGGAAGAGCGGACTTAGCTGAGAAAACCTTCCCAGGGGCAGACTTGAGCCGAGTCACACGGGAGTGCCACGGAGGAGAGGCAGCACTGTCTGCTCAGAATGGCATCAGCAAATACCTGCCCAGCCCACGCAAGAGGGGCCCCTGACCGTGCAGCCTCGCGGTTCCTGCCCGTGTGGACGAGCAGACGGCGTGAAGAGGGAAGAATCGGCACCTTCACAGGCCTCGTGGCCCCATGCATCTGCATCAGGAGACTGGGGCTGCTGGGAGAGGCGGGCGGCTCGGAGCCGGCTACGTGAGACATCTGCACCTGGACGGCCTCTGAGGAGGAGGGCAGAGGCTAGAAGGGCTTCGTTTGGTAAAAGTTCCCTGAGATCTCCCACGAGGAGTCCGGCTGTGAGCGAGGAGGAGGAGCATCCTGTGTCAGCAGCCCTGCGCACGTGTGTCTGGGCGGAATGAAAGGCAGGAGGCCTGGTCGGGCCCCTGTGGGCTCCGTGCGTGTGGGCAGGTGTCTAGGTCTTGGACGAGGAGCCAGGTGGCTCTGGGGAGGGGAAGGAGGAGGTCCGGCAGGGAAGGGGAGTGTTGAAGATGCAGGCCCACCCGTGGTATGGTGCAGGTGTGGGCAAGGTGCTGGTGCTGGGCTCCGTGGCGCCTGGCCCGGCTCTGCCGCGTGGGTTCATTCCTTGTCTTCTTTGCCTCCTTCCCAAGGTGTGTCCGCAGCCCAGGTTTCTTCTTGCTTTTTCTCAGGCTGGGAACTAGTTGGGAACTTGGGGCCTCCCCAGCAAGACGGCCCTGCAGGTTCCACACAGGGCGGAGAGCAGAGCAGCTCTGCAGCCCCCCCTCCGACTCTTGGCGGTGCCAGAGTTTTCAGGATGAGGGCCCCCTGGGGTGCAGGGGTGAAAATAAGCACCTGATTCTTTTGGCTGTGGTTCTAGTCAGGACGCTTCTTCCTCAGTCAGCAACTGGGCAGCCTGAACGGCCATGGGGAGAAAGGCAGGGAGAGGGCGGCCAGGAGCCCTGGAGGAGGAAGAGCTGCCCCCTGAACAGCCAGAGAATTCCAGAAGAACGGCTCCAGGAGTGGTGTCCGGCAGCCCGCTGTCGTTGCAGAGGATTCTAGTCACTCTCCGCAGGTAGTGGCTTGGACTAGCGTCTAATTTTAAGGCCAATTTTGATCTGTCTTCTTTTAATTCCCCTCTTCATGTGCACTCAAATCCCAGCTGGCGGTTCTGGTTCAGGCTAGGCCCCGGCCCTCCACCCCAGAGAGAGCTGAGAGGTCACAGGCCCTGGGTACTGTGGGGCTGGAGTTCCTCTCCACAGTGCTCTTCCAGCTCCAGGAGCCCCAGGCGTGCCTGTGGGCACCTGAGTAGAGAGCTGGGTGGGGACAGAGGGCCAGGGTAGTTCCCATCCTTCTCTGCCTTTAGAGGGAGCCTCCCAGGCTCGGCAGACATTCTGGTGAT
This sequence comes from Balaenoptera ricei, assembly GCF_028023285.1. Taxonomy (NCBI): domain Eukaryota; kingdom Metazoa; phylum Chordata; class Mammalia; order Artiodactyla; family Balaenopteridae; genus Balaenoptera; species Balaenoptera ricei. The sequence continues at coordinate 87,932,201 of NC_082642.1, read as the reverse complement.
CCATCTAGAAGGCATGGAGAAGAGACTTGAGCAGATCAGATCCAAGGAGGCAGCTAAGGGGCACGCTTCCAGATTGGAGGGGAGAACATCTCCCTAGGAAATTGGCCCCATGTGTCAGGGAAGCAGGGGACGCTCACCAGCCCTGGATGAGGTGAGGGTGACTGTGGTCCGGAAGGAGCAGGGGAAAGGCAGGTTTGCTCTACGTCGTCTGCAAAGACGTCGGCATTAAATGGGCCACACCGGCCAGCGTCTCACAGCTGTCCCTGTCCGCGTCCTCCCGGCCTGGTCCTGTGTTTGGAGAAATGCACAAAAGCGGGAGGAGTGAGCATGTGCCGGCACTGAGGCGGTTGTAGGGGGTGGCACAGAGACACACAGGTCTGAGCTGGGAGCGTCTCCTTGTTGTACAGGTGGGAGAACGAGGCCCGGACAGGGCAACGACCTGGCCCGTGTCCCTGCGCGAGTCGGTGATCATGGTTACATAGCTGTTGCCATTTATGCCACGCCCAGAGTGCTCAGGACAGAAACCCGGGCACGGAGCTCCTACCGTCCTTCAGTCCCTCTATCCACCCGTCAGTCCTCAGGTCCTGTCCCGCGCCTGCTGACCATCTCCTGAATCCTCCGCTTCCCTCCTGCCCCGACACCACCGCCATGCTCCCCTGGGTCACTGCAGCAGCCCCCAGCTATCTGGCTGCTTCCAGCCCTGCCTTCTCCAGGCCATCCCTCGCCCAGCCGGTGACCTTCCTCATACACAGGCTGCCTCGCTTTAACCCTTTGTTATCCTCGGCATCAAGGTCAGCCTCCCTGACCTTCCTCACAGGACCCTTCCTAGTCTGGCCCCTGCCCGCCGCCCATCTCATCTCCAGCTGGGCTGGACTGCACTCAGTTCCCCAGGCCAGGTGCGCTGTGGCCCACCTCTGCTCTTCACCTGCCTGAGTCTTCACATCGGGGCTCACATACCAGTTTCTCCAGGAAGGCTTCCTTGAACCCCTCAAGACTGGGTGAGGAGCCTCTCTTTTGGGGTCTTAAAGCTCCCCATTGCTATGCCATCCTGTCTCATCACTCAGAACTGTGATTGCCTGCTGGCTGGTCTGCATCCTTCCCAGACACTAAGCTCCACGAGGGTAGGAATCATAGTTGTCTTTCCTGTTTATTGTTGTATCGCAGGGCCTAGAATGGTGTCTAGCACATAGTGGGTTTTCAGTAAGTATTTCTTCAATTAATAAATGTGCCAGGCTCTCCCCTGGCACTTCAACTTAAGCCTCAAAGAGATCTCATTCTCTCAGGTTTACAGATGACCACACTCAGAGTTTAGTAACTGGCTGGAGGCCCTACCTCTGGGAAGGGGCAGCCCTGAGACTGCAGCCCAGGCTTGACTCCACAGCCCCTGCTCTGAATCCCTGTGCTTGTTGAATGGAACTGCAGGTCTGCAGTCTCTGCTGGACCCCCTGGCATGTTTAGAGACTGGGAGGGGCGTCAGTCCCAGCGACCCGTGCACGAGGAGCTGCCGGGATCCCAGGCCGTCTTTGAGGAGTTGTGTATTTTCTGAGCCAGACAATTCAGATAACCCCCTGGTAATGTTGCTCTTTGATTTAGCCTAGCTCAGCTGCGCTCTGAGCTGGCCTGTCAGGAGGACAGCTTGCTTTGTGGAATTCCTTCTTCTTCCCTTCTTTAAAAGAAAGAAAACAGCGAAGACAGCGCAGTGGAGTGCCAAGCCGCGGGGCTTCGGGGCGCAGAGGGCAGCCAGCTGTGAGGGCACACCAGCAGGCCGGGAACAAGCTGGGTGTTCGGGTGGGCTGGAGGCCAGGCCTGTGTGGCTCAAGTGTGCTCTTTGCAGACGACCTCTAATGCTGCCGCCCTGCCCCGCACACGGCCCCCCTGCAGCCCTTGCGTGAGGAGAGGCTTAAAGAGCCCCAGAGTCCTTCTGCATCTGGGCCACCACGGAGTTGCAGGAGGCCCACACAGCACAGAAGGCATGGCTGCCTCCGGGCCAGCCCCGGGGTGAAGGAGGAGGCTGGCGCAGCCCGCCATCCAGGGCCTCTTTCCTGTGCTAAGCACATGGGCTGTGCCATCACCACCCCCAAAGGGCGAGGCTCTGAGGGGCCCAAGAGCATGAACTAAACCGGGCCAGCCGCTGGGGGAATGGTCAGAATGAGCCCAGGATGGTCTCCCTTCATCCGTCCTGGACTCTGTCAGCTTGTCACCATACACAGATGGCGGCTCATAAACGCCCACCACAGCCCACAGGCAGGGCAGGGCTCTTGGGGTGTGAGGGGCACAGGGAGGCGAACGCCTGCTCCCTTTCTCTCTGACTTCACTGCAGGGCCGGGGTTGGGGATGGGACTCTCTGACACTGGTCCCAAGTCACTGTCCCTTGCAGAGAGGCTGGAAAGGGGTGGAGCCTTGGGGGCAAACCTAGATATTCTCTCTCCAGAGCGCACACCCCTTCTCTGAACCATCCTGCAGGGACCCCACTGAGCCTCCTTTTGTCCTCAACCTGAACTTCCAAATGACAATAGTTTCTTTGCCTGCTTGACCTCATGCAGGAGGATTTAGAATGCTTGAATAATTTAAGTCTCATGGGGATGGCCCTTTGTCCACATGAAGACATTGCGGCCACACGGATGAAGCATGGACTCTGGAGGGTTTCAGTGTTTTGAGAGAATTTGGGAGTGGCTGCCTCTGTGGCCTCCCTTTCTTACCCTGAGCTCCTTTGGCTGGCAGGATGCCCGTCTCCGGCATCGCCAGAGAGACTTCCCTGCCAAGAGCCAAGGTGAGCCGTCCCCAGTGTGGTGACTACTTGTCCCATCCTAAATGGTTCCTGCGGGACAGAGGTCTCTGTGTGATTCACCTTTGTGTCCTCAGTGCCCTGCACACTCTAGGCCCCTGGGATGGGTCCCTGCGGTTGGGTTCCGAAGGCTGATGGGGTCCTGGGATTGTGTGCAGGGGTGGGGGGTTTGCAGAGAGCATCCTTGGGTGGTTAAACTTACTAGATGACGGCAAGTGAAGAACAGGCAGCAAGGGCTGACCAAAGTATTTTAGGGAAAGAACTGATGTACTATGACCCTAAAAAAGAGTATGTTTTTCCTTGGTCAGAATCTGGAAAGCATGAGACAAAAGCTGAGGCTGCCATCTTGCTGGCGTGGGAGGGCCCTCAGGCAGCTTTGTGGTGCCTGGGCATGTGAGCTGTTATGTCTCAGCTGGGTGATCTTGTGCAAGTTGCTTCCACTCTCTGTGTTCCTGGGTGATCTCTATAGGTTTCTTCAGCTACGGGATTTTGGTTCCAGGGCCAGAGCCACGACTGGAACCAGGCTTCCTGCCTCTAAGTGCACCTGGGGCAGGGAGCACGCTGGCTCACTCCTGCTATCCGTCTACCCTTACATAGCCTGCTCCATGGTTGGAACTGGCCTGACGAAATTCAGACCCCATCCCCAGTCTTGGTGTGTGGAATCCCCTATCCTGTCTTCTGCTCCACCAACCAGACCTCCTCTGAGAATCCATTCTCTGAGTTCTTTCTCACTCCAGCTCTGAACTTGGTGAGAGCACAGGAGATTGAGAGCCCACCCTGTAGGCTCCACACATTCATGGGCCCTTCTGGGAGTGCAACACTAAGCAGGGAGGGCACTTCCTCCTGCCCCCGCAGCCTCACCTCTGGGCTTAGCCTCGCAGGAGGGCTGTGTGACCACAAGCACGTTGCTTAACCTCTCTGAGCCTTCCCTTCCTCATCTGTACTGACCATAGATGTCGTGAGGGATTGAGAGAATGTATGTAAAGCTGAGTAAGGGCTGCATGAGTGATGGCAGCTCCTCTTCCTCCTCATTATTTCAGGTGCGGCGCTTGGTCTGTACCAGGCTTTGAACAGATATTTACTGAAGACTTAGGGATATGGGTGAGAAGGAGTTGATGAGGACAGAGGCTTCTGGTGCTGGGGAAACTGGAGGAGAGACCCCAGGGGTCATCTCAATGGGGCAGGGGTGGGAACTGAGCCACAGAGAACCCACACTGCTTCTCACTGAAGGTGACGTGTGTCCTTGGCTTCCATCATCTCGTCTGATGGGATTGTTTTACCTGCGTTATCTCATAAAATCCTCACAACAACCCTTTTTCCATATGGGGAGACTGAAGCACAAAGCACTTTAGCACCTTGTGCAGGGTAGTGAGTAGAGCACCAGGATTTGAACGCGGACTGTCTGCCTCAGAACCTCTTAACCCCGTCATGCACCGGCACTTTTTTTCAAGTCAGTGGACAGCTAATGCATACCTGCCTCCCCCTCCACCCCAGACTGACCGCTAATCCCTGGGGATGGAAGGCGGCAGACCTGGGCCCTCCCTCCTGGCACCATAAGCGCCCTGCTTCCAGGAAGCCTCTCCCCAGCAGGCCCCCAGGACTGTGCAACGTGAGAAGGCTCAGCAAATATTAGCATAAAAATTTGCAAGCGGCCGTGCCACCTATTTCATGGCCATTTTCATGATAAAATATCACTGCTACTCATGTGGTTTTCATTTCTTTATAAAATTATTAAAAATACCTTTTTTTTCCCTCTGAGTATGATCGTCGGGCCAGCAGCATCAGCATGACCTGGGAGCTTGTCAGAAATGCAGCATCTGAATGAGAATCTGCATTTTCACAAGATCCCAGGTGAGTCCCTGGCATGGTGACATCTGAGAAGTGCTGTTGCCCGTGACAGGCTCCCGTGGGGCAGGGCCTGTGTCTAGCCTGTCGCTGTCCCCCCACGGTGCCTTGCCGTGTGCCTGCCAGGTGAGAGGAGAGCCCCAGTGTTTGTGTCAACATGCCGATGACTTGTTTTACCCTTGACCAAGACCCGTGCCACAGTGTGTGGGACAGCGAGCAGGGGCAGGCAAAGGCACAGGTCAGCTGAGATGAAGTGGGACAGCTCACAGACTGCTTCTGGGCTTGGGAAGTAACACATTTTCCTGGAGCTCGGTTGCCTCTGTGCCCGGGTCAGCCACACCAGGGTGAAGGACACTGGGCTGGATGGGTGTTGAGCTTAGTGCGGACACAAGGTTAAATTCCACCCGTGCTCCTCCCCATCACCCTCACTGCACACGCCTACGTTCTGCTCACTGAACCGGAAAACACCCGGCATGTGTCCTGGGCACTTCTCTCCCGTGTCCCCTAGTGCCACGGGGCTGTTGGGAGCAGTGAGCCAATTCTGAAGGTGACTCTCTCTGGCTTTGTCTTCACCCTGATGAAAGTCCCTCCCTCAGCCCGACTTCTGGGAAAGGGCAGGATTGTGGAGCTGAACTGGGGCCCCCTGCACGTGGGTTGTGACCAGCCCAGCCTGCTGGCTGCAGGCCCTGCAGTCTCCTGGTTGGTCCCAGGGCTCACACCAGATTTGAGCTGCTCCCTAGCAGTGATGTACAAGCCCCGCTACTTGGAAGCTAGGGGCTCTTCCAGAGCCAGCGCTGGGAAGGGCATTGTCCACAGAGCTGTGGGCACCACTGGGTCAGGTTACCATCTGCGGCTGTTCATGGCTCACCTTTGTCACACCCGCATCTCATCACAGGTGTGGATTCTAGAGCTCATGGGACCAACGTTTCTCCCTTGCCTTCTCTATCCTCACCCTGCAGGAGACCTGGCTCCCCCCGGTGAAGACCTACATGGCCCCAGCTCACAGGGTCCGGGGCGCACTGTCTCCCAACTGCCTTTCTGAACTGTTGTTCCCCCACCTTCATCAACATTCCCCTCTTTTAAATTTCTGCTATCTGATCTTACAGTCTCTTATTCTTTTGTTCATTCATTCTTTAATCCATTCATCCATCCATTCATTTGAAACTTAGTAGTTCTCACGGGTGTGCTGGGAATCAAATGCCCATGCTAGGCTCTCCTCAAGACATAAAGGTGAATAAGGCACATCCTGGTTATCAATCCAGAGCTTCCTCACGCCCTCGCTACTCCAGAAAATTCTTTCATTCATCTTTTATTGATTCCTTATTGCATTTCTGAGGGGCCCTCATAGACGATTTCTCTTTCTCAGGCCCTTCTTGCACCCCAGCTCCTCTATCTCCAGAGATGACTTCACCTCTTACCTTCCCAAGATTTAGAGTTGACCAAAAATGAGCTTTTTAAAATATCCCCTGCTCCCACCTCAGAGCCACTGCACCTTCTTACTTCTTTCCCTCCTTCAGGCTCAGGTGCGTCCCAGGATTTCCCTCTTCTTGGCAGACTCTTCTGCCTGGCTCCTCTGACCTTGGGCAAATGTTTTATATCTTCCTATCACACTTATCTATAAAATGGAGATAATAGTTCTTACCTCATGGGTTTGTTACAAACGTTAAATGAGAACTTAAAACGGCCTGGCACATAATATTCACTAAATATTAGCCATTATCATGATTATCGTTCCTCAAAGTGCCACCCTGCCATTCATCCTGTTTCCTTTCTCTTCAGTCTGGCACACGCATCCCAAGGGAACTTGGCATGTGGCTTCGCTTCCCTGTCTGTAAATACGCTTCCCTGTGCCCTGTCTTTGCTGCCGGGGTATCTGCCTGCCCCGCCTCTGCTCCCCCTGCTCTTGTGTCCCCAGGGCCAAGTGTCCGGCCTCTTAGGCTCCATCGCTCACCTCTCAAAGGTCTCGGGCACCTCCTGCAGCACTTCTGGGTCTTCATTCTCTGCGGCTTTCAATACTGTCACGTTCCAGGCATGTGGTGAGGTGCTGGGGGGCAGTTTTTAGACTTGGGGCGGGGGGAACCAGGGGAGCCAGGAAAGACTGACAATCTAGAAAATAAGGAGAAGTGGGCCCCAGAGACTCCCAAGGGGCCGACTGGCAGCTTCCATAGGGATGTGGTCAGAGGGGATCTGTCTCAGCTCCCTGTCCCTGGAGGACGGTGCCTTCTTTTTTTTTTTTTTTTTTTAATTTTATTAAGTATAGTTGATATACAATGCTGTGTTAATTTCTGCTGCACAGCAAAAATGATTCAGTTATACATATATATACATTCTCTTTCATATTCTTTTCCATTATGGTCTATCACAGGGTATTGAATAGTTTCCTGTGCTATACAGTAAGACCTTGTTGTTTTATCCATCCTATGTATAATAGTTTGTGTTTGCTAATCCCAAACTCCCAATACATCTCTCCCCATCTCCTCCTCCCCCTTGGCAACAATAAGTCTGTTCTCTATGTCTGTGAGTTTGTTTCATAAATTCATTTGTGTCATATTTTAGATTCCACACGTAAGTGATATCATATGGTATTTGTCTCTTTCTGACTTCACTTAGTATGATAATCTCTAGGTCCACCCATGTTTCTGCAAATGGCATTAGTTCATTCTTTTTTATGGCTAAGTAGTATTCCATTGTATATATGTACCACATCTTTATCCATTCATCTGTTGATGGACATTTAGGTTGTTTCCATGTCTTGGCTGTTGTGAATAGTACTGCTGTGAACATAGAGGTGCATGTATCTTTTTGAATTATAGTTTTGTCTGGATGTATACCCAGGAGTGGAATTGCTGGATCATATGGCAACTCTATTTTTAGTTTTTTGAGGAACCTCCATACTGTTTGCCATAGTGGCTGCACCTACTTACATTCCCACCAGCAGTGTAGGAGGGTTCCCTTTTCTCCATACCCTCTCTAGCATTTATTTGTAGATTTTTTAATGATGGCCATTCTGATTGGTGTGAGGTGATACCTCATTGTTATTTTTATTTGCATTTATCTAATAATTAGCTACGTTGAGCATCTTTTCATGTGCCTGTTGGCCATCTGTATGTCTTCTTTGGAGAAATGTCTGTCTAGGTCTTTTGCCCATTTTTTGATTGGGTTGTTTGTTTTTCTGTTATTGAGTTGTATGAGCTGTTTGTGTATTTTGGAAATTAAGCCCTTGTTGGTTGCATAGCTTGCAAATATTTTCTCCCAGTCCATAGGTTCACTTTTCATTTTGTTTATGGTTTCCTTTGCTGTACAAAAGCTTGTAAGTTTGATTAGGTCCCAGTTGTTTGTTTTTGCTTTTATTTCTATTGCCTTGGGAGACTGACCTAAGAAAACATTGGTATGATTAAGTCAGAGAATGTTTTGCCTGTGTTCTCTCCCAGGAGTTTTATGGTGTCATGTCTTATAATTCTTTAAGCCATTTTGAATTTATTTTTGTGTATGGTGTGAGGGTGTGTTCTAACTAACTTCATTGATTGATTTACATGCAGCTGTCCAACTATCCCAATACTACTTGTTAAAGAGACTGGTTTTTTTTCCATTGTATATTCTTGCCACCCTTGTCGAAGATTAATTGACCATAGGCATGTGGGTTTATTTCTGGGCTCTCTATTCTGTTCCATTGATCCATATGTCTGTTTTTGTGCCAGTACCATGCTGTTTTGATTACTGTAGCTTTGTAGTATTGTCCGAAGTCTGGGAGTCTTATGCCTCCTGCTTTGTTCTTTTTCCTCAGGATTGCTTTGGCAATTCTGGGTCTTTTATGGTTTCATATAAATTTTAGGATTGCTTGTTTTAGTTCTGTGAAAAAAAAGTCATGGGTAATTTGATGAGAATCACATTAAATCTGGAGCAGAGTGCCTTCTGGTGGCAAGGTGCACAGAAGGGGGAGCCAAGTGGCTAGCTCCAGTGGGGCTTGAAGAACCCTGAGGCCAAGGTGACGCTCTCATCACGGCTGTTGAAATTATTGAGGGTGCCCTAGGGATGGAGCAGAGAAGAAGAGGGTATGGGTGGTGGGCAGAGGTGACGAGCAGGAGGCGAGGAGGCAGCTAGACTGATGGCGTGGCTGCAGTGCACGGTGGGGGGGCAGCTCTGGAAGGGTGTGTCGGGGGGGGCAGGGTGCATCCCTGCAGTCTGGGGGAGTGGCAGCAGGATTGGTTTCCACTTGGGGAGGGAGGGCTGGAGATACTTAGTGCTGTCTGGGGTGTCATTCTGTCCTGATCAGTGTTTGTTCAAATGGGAGGCAGAGAATGGGCAGTCGGTGTCAGTAAGAGGGTTTGGAGGGCAGCACCTGGGGAGGGAAGGCCTAGGAGGCCCACTGGATTGGATGGGGATGAAGGGGTGAAGGAGGAAGGCTGGGGGCACTTTGGGCACCTGGGACACAGGGCTGGGGGATGCAGGGTTAAAGTGCACACAGTGGGCCTGCAGGTCCAGCTGGAGGTCGGTGCGGCTCCTCAGGGAGTCCCACGGCAGATAGAGGGCCCCAGGGCCCACGTCAGTGTGGGGGACGGGCGGCTCGGCTACTCAAAGGTCCTACCTGTGTCCTCGCTCCTCGTCCTCCCTTTGCTAAATGTCAGCACCCTCCAGAATTCTGTCCTGCCTGCTTTGCACTGTGCTTGTGACACACCTGTGTCCAGCTCCCTGCTGGGCATCTGTTCAAGACTGAACGTGGTCACTCCCCTCTGCATCCTCCCAGCCCCGCCGTGCTGTTGGCGGCTCCGCCACCCCTGTAGTAGCCTAGGCCTGAAGCCCCTCCGAGCTCCGTCTGCCTGGCTGAACCCTGCAGTGCCTCTTCCCCCATCATCTCTGTCCCTTGTGCCTCCCCCAGTTCCTCGCCATGCAGCCCTCCAGGGCCCAGCCCAGTGCTGGCACCTCAGTGCTCTAGAGCCATTTGTCAGATTGAGTGGTGATGGGTTCCCCAGCCCCACCCACCTGTTCACAGCTCTAGGACAGCAGGTGTGGGAGGACAGCCGAGACGTCCGGCAGGCCGGGGAATGGCGGGAGGGCCAGGGTAAGGGACAGATGCTTTAGGGAGGGGAATCCCACCCCTCCTGAGGGCACGGGGGAGCGGCTGGCGCCCTGGTGGTGCTGTGCCAGGGGAGGCCTCAGGCCCACTGAAGCCGCCCATAGGGCTCCAGAGCAAAGGAGGACTGGGGGCGTTCGGAGGGCTGTCCTGCAGCAGGTCAGAGCCTTGCCGGCAGGGGTGTTCACGCTCCATGATTGATTCCAATGTTCTGCCAGGTTTTAGAGTCCCACAGAGGTAGACGGATCATAGCCGGTGCTGCTTTGGTAACGAGACAGACAGTCATTCCAGACTCCCTGGAGCAGGAAGCCGTGTCGAAACAAAAACCTGCAGACGCCTGGCTGGTGGACGAGGGCTGGTCCCTGAGATACCACCACACCCTGAGAAGAGCCTGGGCAGGGAGGGCGTCTGCCTTCGGTGGCTGAGCACCCATGGTGACAGCCAGGACCACTCCTAGGGGCCTGGCGCTGGGCAGGGTCTGGCATGTGTTTGCTCCTGGAGTCCAGGACGGCCCTAAGGGGTGTCTCATCCCCATCCCTACGTGATCGCTGAGCAAACCAAGGCCCTGAGAGGCCCAGGGGCTCACCCCACTAGTCCCTAGCCCAGGCATCCAGGGTCCAGGCGCAGCCCCCCAGCCCCACCCCAGGACCGCTGGTGTGTTCACACCCAGGTCTCAGCTCCTTGCTGCACTGCCTGTTTCCTGAGGGCAGGGATGTCCCACTCACCTCCGCATGGGTTGGGTCTGTTAAGTATCTGAGTGATCAGCGATTGATCTTCTCAGTTCAGTGTGCTCTCTGGTGTTCCTGTTCATCTCATGAAGAACTAGGAGACACGGCAGGGTGGACTTTCGGGCACCTCTCTGCTGACTGACCAGTGCCAATGAGCGGCCCCTGTCAGTCCTACCACTGATAACCTGTGTGACTTTGGGAACATTTCTTACCCTCTCTGACCAGCAGTCAGAGACCTCCCTGCTTCAGGCCTTGCCAGCAGGAGATCCTAACAAGGGTCAGCTGTGACTCTCGGTGGTAAGAAATGCCCTAGGGAAACAGGCAGTTTAAAGCTTCGCAGGGCCCACAGCTCCATGCGGTCCACGCCCTCTCCAGTTTGATACCACAAGACAGTGGTTCCCCTAGAGAATGAAGGGTCAGCGCCCGTCCCACAGAACCTCAGCCTCAGCCCGAGGCAGGGTAGAGAGACAGTGCCACTGCTGTGAAATCATCCCCGCATCCCCTAGAACTGTCCCCTGTCACCTCGCAGGACCGGGGCTGGGTGGAACGCTGGGCCGCCTCTGAGCACGGCTCTTCACTCCTGGCCTTTCCTCTCTGACGACTGGAAAACAGGGTCCCTTCCAAGTCAAACAAGAGCTGATTGGGCCTGGTACACAAGCACGGGCATGAGGGAAGTAGTGTTTCCTGATTCCAGTCTTTGCTGATTAGACGGCGAGCTTTCCCCGGGTGGAGGCCGGCCTCCCTTGCTCCTTAGAGACTTTGCCCTCGACTCTGAGGCACACTTGAGGGGTGAGCCACGGTGAGATGTGCCGCGTGTGAGGCCGTCCTTGTGAATCCCAGACCTACAACAGGGCCTTCTCAGCCTGAGAACCTACGGCTTGAACTCAGCCTGAGTCGGCACAGGCTCCCAGCACCTTCCTGAGGGGTGTTGTGCAGACTGCCCGGGCCCAGTGTGTGTTCCCATCTTTGCTTCTCCCTGCTTGGGAGTGAAAGTAGAAAACTGAGCCTTAGGAGCTGAGAAAGGCCAACCCAGGAGAAAAAAATCATGAAGAAACAGGGAGGCAAAAGAGTCTGTGATTTGGGGTGGTGTGCGGGGAGGAGGAAGGGACGATTCACGGCAACGTGGGTCCTTTTCTGGAGGACGTGAGCTTTAGGTTCTCAGCCAGGGCCTCTGGTTGAGAGACTTGTTGGAGTGACCTTAGCAATGGTCATCAGAGGAAAGACCTGAGGGAGGAGATGGCTCTGCTTTTTCAAAACTATAATACTTCAAACACCCCTTCCTGTAAGGATGGGTTTTCCTCACTAGAACTAGTCCACTAGCTTTTAATAGTCCTTTTTATGATTATTAATTAGGACGTATTCGATATAAAAAATTTAGAAAATGCATCACCCATAACTAGAAGAATGTGCTTGAAGGCTCCTCGCTTGTGCTTTCCCAGCAAGCCTCGTCGACTTCTGGAAGGACTCGGTATTTACAATGGACCATCTGCACGAGGCCTCGTTTTACAGTTAAGTTTATTTCTAAGGGGGAAGAAACCTTATCCCCTCTAGTGTGGGTCTCCAGGTGACCATGGGGGTGGGAACAAGACTCCACACAGGCCCAAATGAAACAATTAGGCAGCACCACATGGCTGGGCTGTAGCCATGGAGGTTAATCTGAGAAACTTCTGGAAGCTCTCAGAACCGGATTCCTTCATTCATACAGAGGTTTCCTGCAGCCTCAGCATGTGCTACTGGCAGTGCCCTGTGAATATACATGGTCAGCCCAGGCCCCATGAGGAAGGCAAGGGTCTGGGGTGCTCCGTGACCACCACCCTCCAAGCCAGCAGTGGCTGCATCACCTAATGGCCTGGTCCCCAGCACCCGTGGCCTTGGGGTCTGCCAACCAAAGTCAGAAATAATAGTGAAATCCAAGTGCTGCTCCTTGGAACGTTAGCCTGTGGTGGAATCTGAAGTAGTCAAAGATTAAAGGGACCTTGGAGATCAGAGGCCCTGGATCCGAGTGGGGGCCCTGCCCCTGACAACTGAGGGCCTCTGTTCCCTCTGTTAAAATGCAGGCAACAATGTCCCTGCACTGCTAGGAGAGAAGTGAGGTAGAGAATTGTAAGAGGGCTTTGCAGCCCGCATGTGCTGCCGCGGGTGTGGAATTGGGGACCCCACCCCGTTAGGCTGCTCCACGTGGGATCAGAGCCCCTTACATGAGTTCTCATCCCTTCCACGTCCCTCTATCATTCTCTACCCCAAGGCTAGCACTGTTCCTCCACAAGAACCAGCTGCCGTGGAAGCCAGAGAAACCCACCATTCCCCTAAGCGGCCGTTCTGTTTTTCTGGGTGCATCTTGGGGTAGTAGGAACACTTTAAATAACAGCAGTAATTTTGTACTTAGAGAATCATTGGTTCATTTTCAGGCTGTGTTTCTGCTTCAGACACCCCAGGCAGCTTGCATTTCCAATTTCCTTTCCCTCCCTTGCTTCTCCTCACAAATCATAATGTGCTGATGTCCCAGACCTGGTTCTTTCTGCCTGTTTGTTATCAAATGCCTCTTATGTCTTGATTAAGCAGTGGTCCTAGGCAGCATGTTCCCAAAGAGCCACCTAGGTTATGGTCTCTGCCTGGAAGGATGTTCCATCTACCTCTCTGCCTCTGGCCCTGCCCTCCGGAGCCCAGCAAGTTCAGTGCCAGGTCACTCTTGTGTAGACAAGAAGATTTGGGGGAGCTTCCCTGCTGAGGTTGGTAAGGGCGTCCCGGGGCTGCCGATGGCCCTCTGCTCCCCAGCTTGCTCAAGAGTCGAAACCCTTCTGAACCTTTCTCAAACATCTGAGCACCCTCTCGTGGGTCCCTGCTCCTCACTCTCCCCCACAATAGACCTGGCAGCAGGGCAGCGGTGGATCCAGGGCTCAGAGAAGCAGCAGGTTTTTTCTCGGCAGCAGCAACTGTCCTGACCTCTTCCTGCCCCTGGTGCCAGATGACATCGAAGGCCACATAGCCTGAGCTGCACTGACCTTTTCCTCAGTCCTTATCGTCGCTTCATGGTTCCTGAGGCGCTGCTGTGCCAGGTGCTGAGGAGGCAGAGGTGATGGCGGTGCTGGGAGACCTCACAGACGTGACCGCTACGCCCACACCACCAGCCCGTGCCACGTTCCCCCGCCCGTCCTCTGGGAGGGGAGGACAGAACCGTGGGGGAAGTACAGAAGGATCGGTGGGCTTGATGGAGGCATGAGGTGTCCAGGGGCTCCATGAGCACCGGCTCTGCCTCTCCGCTGCCATCTTCTCCTTTCCCCCGGGTCTCTCCTCTCTGGAGAATGAATCCAGTGCCTTGGCAATAGCACAACCCTCCCCTTAAAAAAGATAGTGGGAGAGAAAAGCCCTGTACCTACGGTGACACATAACTTGTAGTCTGAACCCAAACATTTCAATGGATGACCAACCGTCCTGGTTTGCCTGAGACTAGGACAGTTTCTCAGGACATGGGACAGCTGGTCACCTGCTTTTGAGAATGAAAGGGTACATGACTATTCATTCAATTTGCAATACTTTGATTTTCCTTATGATTTCTTCTTTGGCCAGTGGATTGTTTTAAAGGTGTGTTGCTTAATTTCCAAATATTTAGAAATTTTCTCTATCTATCTAGTTTATGTCAGGTGCAATTCCATTTTGGTTAGGGAGCATTCTTTATATGATTTTTAACTTTTTTCAATATATTGAGACTTGTTTTGTCATCCAGCCTATGGTCTATCTTGGTGAATGTTCCATTTGCAGGAGAAAAGAATGTGTGTTCTGCTGTTGTTGAGTAGAGAGTTCCACAGATGTCGACTAGGTCAAGTTGGTTGATAGCTTTGTTCAGATCTTCCACATCCTTTGTCTAGTTGCTCTATCAGTTACTGAGAGCGGGGTAATAAAATTTCCAACTAGAATAGTTAAAAAAAAAAACAAAAAAAAAACCTTGCCTGGTCTGAGGGTCCCTCCTCTACCATGCCGTGGTAGCCCAGGTCTATTTGGTAGAATTTTAGCTGGTTTGCAACCTGTTCCTGAAATTAACCATTTGGAAGAAATATGGTAAAATGAACTAACAGTTGTCAAACTGCATTCTAACCCCGCTATGATCCCATCACTGCAGGCTTTAGTGGCTAGAAAGATCTAGCATCTCTGTTTGCTTTGGAAGCTTATTTTTGCCAAGGTTGTTATCACCAAGTAGGCACCAGAGCTCTGTTCCACTCACAGTCCAATTATGGTGAAATTCAGACAATGAACCTGTGTATTCCACTTGTAAGAATGTCCAAATGGAATGCTTTACCCTGGCCAGGAGCAAACTCTCGGCCCCCTTGTGATATGCGAGACCTCAAGGAAGCTTTCTCTCTTCCCAGACCCGGAGAAATGTGTTGAACTGGAAAATGCATCGGGGTGGCCCACCCCGGGTCAGGCCTCTGGTTTTCTTTCCCGTGCGCCGTCCACTGCACAGCTCCTCCCTGTCGTTGGTCGGGAAGCTGCTCTGTGGGAGGCCAGAGGGTGGCATTTCCAGGCCGGGGGCAGAGCTGGTTTTGCTATGCTGCATCCCCCATCCTATAGACTCTAGGGAAGAGGCGAAGCTGGTATAACAGGTGGGATGGAGCCTGATGCAGGACACGCCCCAGCCCACTCCTGCCCTTGCCCACGACAAAGGGCCCTGCGTCTTTCCTCCTTCCTCCAAGTCGCAGGCCCCTCTGCTGTGACGGCATCTCTGCAGGTATGGAGCCTGGGTCTTTCTCTGCCCCTTCCTGTGCCCATTCTGTGCAGGAACTTGCTGTTAAAGAGGCTACAGAACAGAGTGGCTCATGCTCTAACCTTGTCACCCACGGGGAGGTTTCTGGATCTGACTTCCTGTCTCCAGATGGAAACATGTGGATAAAGGACCTAGGAGGGGGCCCTTGGCTCTAACATCCAGTGGACTTAGAGCAGATTTCTAAATCTGCCTAGAGAGAGAGAAATTGAAATTGAGCGGACCTGCTCTCTAAAATTGCTATAATTCTACTTGGCTGTCCCATAGCCACTTTCACTTGACCCATGGGTGGACCTGAGCTGTTTCAGAAATGCTAGGCATGGGGTTTTAATGAATGAGACTTGTTCTGAAGCAAAAAATGATTTTGATTCAGCCTGTGTTTAGCTCCCTATGTCTTTACCTGATCACCATTCAGAATTGTTTCCCAACTTTTCTCTCTCCTCTCCTTTTCAAGATCACAGACAAAGACAAGGGGGTGGAAAGTTCCACCTAGATTGTTACTAACCTCAGAAACGGACGCTGGAGCCGGATGCCTGGGTTGAGTCCCCGCTTGTGCTCTTTGCTGATTGTGTGACTTTGGGGAAGTCTCTGAACCTCTCTGTGCAGTGTCCTCAGGCATGAGGTGACGTGTTGCCTCTGAGAACACCCGTCTCGTAGGATGCAGTGCCTGGTGCTCACGAAGTCTGTACAGATGTGATTGATGGAGATGATGATGTCATCCTGAGGGTGGTGGGAAGAACGTGAGGCTTGGACTTGGGAGACTCAGACCGGCTCTGCCTCTTGCTGGCGGTGTGACACAGATTCGGAACCTCAGAATGTCTCAGTTCTCGTAGCTGTAAAACGAGTGAAAATGGAACCTCCCTCCTGGGTGGTTGTGAGGACCCGGGGGAACAGGACTGGCAGACTGTTCCCCCCCCCACACACACACATCAGGCTAAATCTGTTCTCTTTCCCCTTCCCAGGCACACATTCTGGCAGTTCCGTCATGAGAACCCCAAGACCCGGGTCGGGGGCCCTCCCCCTGAGGGGCTCCCCGGCTTCAACAGCGGGGTGGTGCTGCTCAACCTGGAGGCCATGCGCCAGTCCCCACTGTACGGCCGCCTGCTGGAGCCGGCACAGGTGCAGCAGCTGGCCGACAAGTACCACTTCCGGGGTCACCTCGGGGACCAGGACTTCTTCACCATGATCGGCATGGAGCATCCTGAGCTCTTCCACGTGCTGGACTGTACCTGGAACCGGCAGCTTTGCACCTGGTGGAGGGACCACGGCTACAGCGACGTCTTCGATGCCTATTTCCGGTGTGAGGGCCACGTCAAGATCTACCACGGGAACTGCAACACCCCTATCCCAGAGGCCTAGGCGCCTCCTCGCCCACCATGCCCTTGGGCTCGGGATCTGGGGAAGGAGAGGGGCGCCTCTCGGACAGGCCCGGGGCAGTGTCTGAACTCCTAGAGAGACACTGCAGGGACGTCCTTGTGATCAGGTGCTGCAGCTCTCCCAGCACGGGTCGCTGTCCTGAAGCCATTCCAATGATGACTGGACCCTTTGCCCCCACTGGTGCTCTGGACCCTTTGCCTCCAGGGGCCAGGCGTCATGAAGGACAAACACATAGACCTCTTCCGGTGGGCTAGGAAGCGAGCATTTGAAAAGAAGGAAGAAAAACAAAACGGTGCCCCTTGCCTTCAGCCCCCAAAGAATGGAAATCCTTTTAAGAACTGGGCTTTCTTAGACCAAATATAAACTTATTTTAAATCGATAGGCGAGACAGAACAAACAGTACTGCTGTAGCTCCCAGTGAGCTCTAAATGCATGAGCCAGGGTTTTAACAACCAGCCCAGAGTTTAAGCATCCAAAGGAATGCTAGCCTTCCACACGCGCGTCCTAGGAGGCTGTGTGGTTAGTCTCACGATGCTCGTGGCGCCTGGTGGAGATGTAAAGATCCCATCTCTTTGGGGAGGGCCTTCAGCAGCACCTGTGGCCCACATAAGAAAACTGGTCTCATTATTTTAACCTTCACAGCATTTACCTCCCAACTGCATCACAGAACCTCATTATCCCTTATTCATCTGATCCAGCTCCAGGTGACCAGACTCTGCTCTGAAATCAAATCTGCCATCAAAGAAGAGATTGGCCACCCGCAAGGACAGGTGATGGAATTGTCTGGATTGGGAAGACTCATTCCAAAGAGGAGCCCAGCAGTGCCCGAGTGTAACCGTGCAGCTTGGAAGGGCTGTCACTCTTAGACTTACAAGCATTCTAGTCTCTTTATTTGGAAGACTCATCCTTGTGACGTTATTGCACCAGGTCAGACCCTATACCTTACAAGAAATTAGGCTGTCATTACTTGATTTCTGCTTTAATGAGTTCTCCTGTAAGTGAGTTACAAACATGAAGCCTCTATTGGTCCATTTTGTATAATCTACCTGAGGTCCTTGGGGAAGAAGTGTTGTTGGATTTTCATCTTATTTTATTTCAATTTCATTAATTTTTTTCCACCATGAGTGAGAATAGCTAATAAATAATCTTTGAGAACACAGTGATTTATGCTGTTTGCTCTCTGATCACAGTTTCCCGCTACCTGAAGGATCTGAATCAAGAGTGTGATCGATGTCATTCAGAGTCTCCCTTCCCACGTGATTAAGCTAATAAGTGTGCTCACAGTGGGTCTCTGGGGCCTAAGGGGGACTACGTCTGAGAAGGTTATATTGGGCTCAAAATGGAGAATCATTTCATTTCAGGTATTGACAAGCCGGTCTAATTCTGGGAGCAAAACCCACCACCCCATCCCTTCTCATCTGCTTACCCCTAACTGTCCGCCTACATCATCCCCTGATGAAACGGAGCACATGTCTCTCCTAACTCTCAGCTCTGACAGAACGGGTCTGTCCTCTTAGGGACTTGATTTCCTATTTATTGCTACCAATTATTATTATTTTTTAGTGGTTTTTGAGAGACGGCAATTTCATTTATTTATTTACTTATTTATTTATTGGCTGTGTTGGGTCTTTGTTGCTGCGTGCAGGCTTTCTCTAGTTGCAGTGAGTGAGGGGCTACTGTTTGTTGCCGTGCGCGGGCTTCTCATTGTGGTGGCTTCTCTTGTTGCGGAGCATGGGCTCCGGGTGCACAGGCTTCAGTAGTTGTGGCTCACGGGCTCTAGAGCACAGGCTCAGTAGTTGTGGCGCACGGGCTTAGTTGCTCCGTGGCATGTGGGAGCTTCCCGGACCAGGGATTGAACCCGTGTCCCCTGCACTGGCAGGCTGATTCTTAACCACTGCGCCACCAGGTAAGTCCAATTGCTACCAATTATTGAATGTCTGCTGTGTGCCAAGCATTGTATTATGTGTGATAGTGACACACTATCACTGATACTTGTGAAAACCTCATTAAGGTAATTCAGATTCTAAAATTTATTGTAATAAGAGATGTGGACAGAGAGTCACTGTTTATCACAGCCTTTTTTATAATAGAAAAAATTTGGGAGCAACTGAAAATGCTGAATAGGGGAGTGGATAAATAATGTGTGTTAGGGGCAAGATGGCGGAAGAGTAAGACGCGGAGATCACCTTCCTTCCCACAGATACAGTAGAAATACATCTACACGTGGAACTGCTCCTACAGAACACCCACTGAACGCTGGCAGAAGACGTCAGACCTCCCAAAAGGCAAGAAAATCCCCACGTACTTGGGTAGGGTAAAAGAAAAAAGAAATAACAGAGACAAAAGAATAGGGACGGGACCTGCGCCAGTGGGAGGGAGCCGTGAAGGAGGAAAGGTTTCCAGGCTCTAGGAAGCCCCTTTGCAGGCAGAGACTGCGGGTGGCAGAGGGGGGAAGCTTCGGAGCCGCGGAGGAGAGCGCAGCCACAGGGGTGCGGAGGGCAAAGCGGAGAGACTCCCGCACAGAGGCTCGGCGCCAACCAGCACTCACCAGCCCGAGAGGCTTGTCTGCTCACTCGCCGGGGCGGGCGGGGGCTGGGAGCTGAGGCTTGGGCTTTGGTGCTACCCGGGAGGGAGTCCGGGAAAAAGTCTGCAGCTGCCGAAGAGGCAAGAGACTTTTTCTTGCCTCTTTGTTTCGCGGCGCGCAAGGAGAGGGGATTCAGAGCGCTGCCTAAATGAAATCCAGAGACGGGTGCGAGCCGCGTGGCTATCAGCGTGGATCCCACAGCAACAGGGGCGCAGAGGGAAAAACGGAGAGATTCCCGCACAGAGGCTCAGCGCCGAGCAGCGCTCACCAGCCCGAGAGGCTTGTCTGCTCACCCGCTGGGGCAGGCGGGGCTGGGAGCTGAGGTGCGGGCTTCGGTGGGATCGCAGGGAGAGGACTGGGGTTGGCGGCGTGAACACAGCCTGAAGGGTTTGGCGTGCCGCGGCGAGCCGGGAGGGAGCCGGAGAGGAGGTCTGCAGCCGCCGAAGAGGCAAGAGACTTTTTCTTGCCTCTTTGTTTCGCGGCGCCCAAGGAGAGGGGATTCAGAGCGCCGCCTAGATGAACTCTAGAGGCGGGCGCGAGCCGCGGCTAACAGCGCGGACCCCAGAGACGGGCGCGAGCTGCGGCCATCAGCGCGGACCCCAGAGACTGGTAGGAAACGCTAAGGCTGCTGCTGCCGCCACCAAGAAGCCTGTGTGCGAGCACAGGTCACTCTCCACACTGCCCCTCCCGGGAGCCGGTGCAGCTCGCCACTGCCAGTCTCCCGTGATCCGGGGACAACTTCCCCGGGAGAACACATGGCGCGCCTCAGGCTGCTGCAACGTCACAACGCCTCTGACGCCGCAGGCTCGCCCCGCCTCCTCCGTACCGCTCCCTCCCCCGGCCTGAGTGAGCCAGAGCCCCCGAAGCAGCTGCTCCTTTAACCCCGTTCTGTCTGGGTGGGGAACGGACGCCCTCAGGCGACGTACATGCAGAGGCGGGTCCAAATCCAAAGCTGAACGCTGGGAGCTGTACGAACAAAGAAGAGAAAGGGAAATCTCCCCCAGCAGCCTCAGAAGCAGCGGATTAAAGCTCCACAAACAACTTGATGTGCCTGCATCTGTTGAATACCTGAATAGACAACGAATCATCCCAAATTCAAAAGGTGGACTTTAGGAGCAGGATATATTAATTTCCCCTTTTCCTTTTTTTGTGAGTGTATATGTGTATGCTTCTGGGTGAGATTTTGTCTGTATAGCTTTGCTTTCACCATCAGTCCTAGGGTTAGGTCCGTCCATTTTTTTTTTTTTTTTTTTTACTTAAAAAAAAATTTTTTTTTCCTAATATATGCTTTCTTAATAATTTTTTCCGTATTTTCTATTTTTAGAAATTAAAAAAATTTTTAATAAGTTTTTTCATATTTTTTATTTTAAAAAATTAAAAATTTTTTTAATAAATTTTTTTCTTAAAAATTTTTTTCTTCTTTTTTACTATAAAAAATTAATAAATCTATTTTTAAAAATTAAAAAAAATTTTTTTCTGAATACATTTACTCTTAATTTTTTTTCTTATTTTTTATTATAATAGCTTTATTTTATTTTATTTTATCCTCTTTTTATCTTTTTATTTTTTTCTCCCTTATATTCTGAGCTGTGTGGATGAAAGGCTCTTGGTGCTCCAGCCAGGCATCAGGGCTGTGCCTCTGAGGTGGGAGAGCCAACTTCAGGACACTGGTCCACAAGAGACCTACCAGCTCCATGTAATACCAAACGGCAAAAATCTCTCAGAGATCTCCATCTCAACATCAAGACCCAGGTTCACTCAACGACCAGCAAGCTACAGGGCTGGACACCCTATGCCAAACAACTAGCAAGACAGGAACACAGCCCCATCCATTAGCAGGGAGGCTGCCTAATGTCATAAGGCCACAGACACCCCAAAACACACCACCAGACGTGGACGTGCCCACCAGAAAGACAAGATTCAACCTCATCCACCAGAACACAGGCAATAGTCCCCTCCACCAGGAAGCCTACACAACCCACTGAACCAACCTTACCCACTGGGGACAGATACCAAAAACAACGGGAACTACGAACCTGCAGCCTGTGAAAAGGAGACCCCAAACACAGTAAGATAAGCAAAATGAGACGACAGAAAAACACACAGCAGATGAAGGAGCAGGGTCAAAACACACCAGACCTAACAAATGAAGAGGAAATAGGTAGTCTACCTGAAAAAGAATTCAGAATAATGATAGTAAGGATGATCCAAAATCTTGGAAATAGAATAGACAAAATGCAAGAAACATTTAACAAGGACGTAGAAGAACTAAAGAGGAACCAAGCAACGATGAAAAACACAATAAATGAAATTAAAAATACTCTAGATGGGATCAATAGCAGAATAACTGAGGCAGAAGAAAGGATAAGTGACCTGGAAGATAAAATGGTGGAAATAACTACTGCAGAGCAGGATAAAGAAAAAAGAATGAAAAGAACTGAGGACAGTCTCAGAGACCTCTGGGACAACATTAAACGCACCAACATTCGAATTACAGGGGTCCCAGAAGAAGAAGAGAAAAAGAAAGGGACTGAGAAAATATTTGAAGAGATTATAGTTGAAAACTTCCCTAATATGGGAAAGGAAATAGTTAATCAAGTCCAGGAAGCACAGAGAGTCCCATACAGGATAAACCCAAGGAGAAACACGCCAAGACACATATTAATCAAACTGTCAAAAATTAAATATAAGGAAAACATATTAAAAGCAGCAAGGGAAAAACAACAAATAACACACAAGGGAATCTCCATAAGGTTAACATCTGATCTTTCAGCAGAAACTCTGCAAGCCAGAAGGGAGTGGCAGGATATACTTAAAGTGATGAAGGAGAAAAACCTACAACCAAGGTTACTCTACCCAGCAAGGATCTCATTCAGATGTGATGGAGAAATTAAAACCTTTACAGACAAGCAAAAGCTGAGAGAGTTCAGCACCACCAAACCAGCTTTACAACAAATGCTAAAGGAACTTCTCTAGGCAAGAAACACAAGAGAAGGAAAACACCTACAATAACAAACCCAAAACATTTAAGAAAATGGGAATAGGAACATACATATCGATAATTACCTTGAATGTAAATGGATTAAATGCTCCCACCAAAAGACACAGACTGGCTGAATGGATACAAAAACAAGACCCGTATATATGCTGTCTACAAGAGACCCACTTCAGACCTAGAGACACATACAGACTGAAAGTGAGGGGATGGAAAAAGATATTCCATGCAAATGGAAATCAAAAGAAAGCTGGAGTAGCAATTCTCATATCAGACAAAATAGACTTTAAAATAAAGAATATTATAAGAGACAAAGAAGGACACTATATAATGATCAAGGGATCGATCCAAGAGGAAGGTATAACAATTGTAAATATTTATGCACCCAACATAGGAGCACCTCAATACATAAGGCAAATACTAACAGCCATAAAAGGGGAAATTGACAGCAACACAATCATAGTAGGGGACTTTAACACCCCACTTTCACCAATGGACAGATCATCCAAAATGAAAATAAATAAGGAAACACAAGCATTAAATGATACATTAAACAAGATGGACTTAATTGATATTTATAGGACATTCCACCCAAAAACAACAGAATACACATTTTTCTCAAGTGCGCATGGAACATTCTCCAGGATAGATCATATCTTGGGTCACAAATCAAGCCTTGGTAAATTTAAGAAAATTGAAATCGTATCCAGTATCTTTTCCGACCACAACGCTATGAGACTAGATATCAATTACAGGAAAAGATCTGCAAAAAATACAAACACATGGAGGCTACACAATACACTACTTAATAACGAAGTGATCACTGAAGAAATCAAAGGGGAAATCAAAAAATACCTAGAAACAAATGACAATGGAGATACGACGACCCAAAACCTATGGGACGCAGCAAAAGCAGTGCTAAGAGGGAAGTCTATAGCAATACAAGCCTACCTCAAGAAACAGGAAACATCTCGAATAAACAACCTAACCTTGCACCTAAAGCAATTAGAGAAAGAAGAACAAAAAAACCCCAAAGCTAGCAGAAGGAAAGAAATCATAAAGATCAGGTCAGAAATAAATGAAAAAGAAATGAAGGAAACAATAGCAAAGATCAATAAAACTAAAAGCTGGTTCTTTGAGAAGATAAACAAAATTGATAAACCATTAGCCAGACTCATCAAGAGAAAAAGGGAGAAGACTCAAATAAATAGAATTAGAAATGAAAAAGGAGAAGTAACCACTGACACTGCAGAAATACAAAAGATCATGAGAGATTACTACAAGCAACTCTGCGCCAATAAAATGGACAACCTGGAAGAAATGGACAGATTCTTAGAAATGCACAAACTGCCGAGACTGAACCAGGAAGAAATAGAAAATATGAACAGACCAATCACAAGCACTGAAATTGAAACTGTGATTAAAAACCTTCCAACAAACAAAAGCCCAGGACCAGATGGCTTCACAGGTGAATTCTATCAAACATTTAGAGAAGAGCTAACACCTATCCTTCTCAAACTCTTCCAAAATATTGCAGAGGGAGGAACACTCCCAAACTCATTCTACGAGGCCACCATCACCCTGATACCAAAACCAGACAAAGATGTCACAAAGAAAGAAAACTACAGGCCAATATCACTGATGAACATAGATGCAAAAATCCTCAACAAAATACTCGCAAACAGAATCCAACAGCACATTAAAAGGATCATACACCATGATCAAGTGGGGTTTATCCCAGGAATGCAAGGATTCTTCAATATACGTAAATCAATCAATGTGATACACCATATTAACAAATTGAAGGAGAAAAACCATATGATCATCTCAATAGATGCAGAGAAAGCTTTCGACAAAATTCAACACCCATTTATGATAAAAGCCCTGCAGAAAGTAGGCATAGAGGGAACTTTCCTCAACATAATAAAGGCCATATATGACAAACCCACAGCCAACATTGTCCTCAATGGTGAAAAACTGAAACCATTTCCACTAAGATCAGGAACAAGACAAGGTTGCCCACTCTCACCACTATTATTCAACATAGTTTTGGAAGTGTTAGCCACAGCAATAAGAGAAGAAAAAGAAATAAAAGGAATCCAAATCGGAAAAGAAGAAGTAAAGCTGTCACTGTTTGCAGATGACATGATACTATACATAGAGAATCCTAAAGATGCTACCAGAAAACTCCTAGAGCTAATCAATGAATTTGGTAAAGTAGCAGGATACAAAATTAATGCACAGAAATCTCTTGCATGTCTATACACTAATGACGAAAAATCTGAAAGTGAAATTAAGAAAACACTCCCGTTTACCATTGCAAGAAAAAGAATAAAATATCTAGGAATAAACCTACCTAAGGAGACAAAAGACCTGTATGCAGAAAATTATAAGACACTGATGAAAGAAATTAAAGATGATACAAATAGATGGAAAGATATACCATGTTCCTGGATTGGAAGAATCAACATTGTGAAAATGACTCTACTACCCAAAGCAATCTACAGATTCAATGCAATCCCTATCAAACTACCACTGGCATTTTTCACAGAACTAGAACAAAAAATTTCACAATTTGTAT
Organism: Balaenoptera ricei; assembly: GCF_028023285.1. Taxonomy (NCBI): domain Eukaryota; kingdom Metazoa; phylum Chordata; class Mammalia; order Artiodactyla; family Balaenopteridae; genus Balaenoptera; species Balaenoptera ricei. Next base: position 87,907,479 of record NC_082642.1, on the reverse strand, counting down.
GGAAACACAAAAGACCCCGAATAGCCAAAGCAATCTTGAGAACGAAAAATGGAGCTGGGGGAATCAGGCTCCCTGACTTCAGACTATATTACAAAGCTACAGTAATCAAGACAGTTTGGTACTGGCACAGAAACAGAAATATTGATCAATGGAACAGGATAGAAAGCCCAGAGATAAACCCACGCACATATGGTCACCTTATCTTTGATAAAGGAGGCAAGCATATACAGTGGAGAAAAGACAGCCTCTTCAATAAGTGGTGCTGGGAAAATTGGACAGATACATGTAAAAGTATGAAATTAGAACAATCCCTGACACCATGCACAAAAATAAACTCAAAATGGATTAAAGACCTAAGTGTAAGACCAGACACTATCAAACTCTTAGAGGAAAACATAGGCAGAACACTCTATGACATACATCACAGCAAGATTCTTTTTGACCCAGCTCCCAGAGAAATGGAAATAAGAACACAAATAAACAAATGGGACCTAATGAAACCTAAAAGCTTTTGCACAGCAAAGGAAACCATAAACAAGACCAAAAGACAACCCTCAGAATGGGAGAAAATATTTGCAAATGAAGCAACTGACAAAGGATTAATCTCCAAGATTTACAAGCAGCTCATGCAGCTCAATAACAAAAAAACGAACAACCCAATCCAAAAATGGGCAGAAGACCTAAATAGACATTTCTCCAAAGAAGATATACAGATGGCCTACAGACACATGAAAGAATGCTCAACATCATTAATCATTAGAGAAATGCAAATCAAAACTACAATGAGATATCATCTCACACCGGTCAGAATGGCCATCATCAAAAAATCTAGAAACAATAAATGCTGGAGAGGGTGTGGAGGAAAGGGAACTCTCTTGCACTGTTGGTGGGAATGTAAATTGATACAGCCACTATGGAGAACAGTATGGAGGTTCCTTAAAAAACTACAAATAGAACTACCATACGATCCAGCAATCCCACTACTGGGCATATACCCTGAGAAAACCATAGTTCAAAAAGAGTCATGTACCAAAATGTTCACTGCAGCTCTATTTACAATAGCCAGGACATGGAAGCAACCTAAATGTCCATCGACAGATGAATGGATAAAGAAGATGTGGCACATATATACAATGGAATATTACTCAGCCATAAAAAGAAATGAAATGGACGTATTTGTAATGAGGTGGATGGAGTTAGAGTCTGTCATACAGAGTGAAGTAAGTCAGAAAGAGAAAAACAAATACAGTATGCTAACACATATATACAGAATCTAAGGGAAAAAAAAGCCATGGAGAACCTAGTGGCAAGATGGGAATAAAGACACAGACCTACTAGAGAATGGACTTGAGGATATGGGGAGGGGGTGGGGTGAGATGTGACAGGGTGAGAGAGTGTCATGGACATATATACACTACCAAATGTAAAATAGATAGCTAGTGGGAAGCAGCCGCATAGCACAGGGAGATCAGCTCGGTGCTTTGTGACCACCTAGAGGGGTGGGATGGGGAGGGTGGGAGGGAGGGAGATGCAAGAGGGAAGAGATATGGGAACATATTGTATATGTATAACTGATTAACTTTGTTATAAAGCAGAAGCTAAGACACCATTGTAAGGCAATTATACTTCAATAAAGATGTTTAAAAAAAATAATAATAATGTGTGTTACAGACATATAATGGAATACTTTAGGCATTAAAAATCATATTTTTGAAAAACGCCTTGGAAAATGCTTATAATATGCTATTAAGTAACAAATGCAAAATACAAAATTATATGCATAGTATGATCCTAATTTTATTTTTTAAATTACGTATATGTGTATGTAAATATATAAAGAGACAGAGAGCCTGCCTGTTCTGCTGTATTTCATTAGTTCAACTCCTAAAACAAATCATGTGTTTCAAACACCACATTAAAAAAAACAATTATTTTAATGGGGAAAAAAGTTAGTGAAACACTGGAGCATTTTAGACTCATAATAGCAGAGGTATTTTTCCTGCAATAATTTCAGTAGTTACAGTGTTTCTATAGCTATGAATGTATTTTGTCATTACAAGGAAAAAGCAATAAACTGATTGATCAAAATGGGCAAAAGCCAAACAGAATCTTGTTTACCTTTGAGATCACCTACTCAGGAGTTTCCCCCTTCTCTGTCACAAGTAACCTTGACCTTACAACTCCATGGTGAACAGCAAAATAACTCAACAGGAAACCCAGCCAGACTAACAAAGCCATCATGTGCTCCTGTGCTTTTCCACAACTTTTTGACAAATCCTGGAAGGCTGGTTCCTGATTGGGATCCTGTTATAATCAATGCAACGCAAACATAATTAATTGTGCTGTGTGAGTGGAACATATGCCTGTAGTATGAATTGAACAGAAGTCCAAAAAGAGAACCTTTCTGGGTAGTAGGATTAAGTGCTTTTTAATTTTCATCTGTATTTACTTCTATATTTTCCATAGTGAAAACTACTTTTAAAGATAAACAATAGGACTTCCCTGGTGGCGCAGTGGTTGAGAATCTGCTTGCCAATGCAGGGGACACAGGTTCGAGCCCTGGTCTGGGAAGATCCCACATGCCACAGAACAACTAAGCCCATGCACCACAACTACTGAGCCTGCGCTCTAGAGCCCGCGAGCCACAACTACTGAGCCCACGTGCCACAACTACTGAAGCCCGCGCACCTAGAACCCGTGCTCCGCAACAAGAGAAGCCGCCGCAATGAGAAGCCCGCGCACCGCAACGAAGAGTAGCCCCCACTCACCACAACTAGAGAAAGCCTGCACACAGCAACGAAGACCCAACGCAGCCAAAAATAAATAAATAAATTTATTTAAAAAAAAAAAAGATAAACAATAAAGGCTATAAAATTCTAGCCACCCGCTTTCCCTCCGATTACAGGTAAGCATCATCCTAGCCACTTTACAGCTCACAGTTGGCCATGGTTACCATCATCCATAAGAAAACAATCTTGGTTAAATAGGCTCTGGGTTTTCAACTTTCCCTATGGATACCCTTGTTCTCCAAATAAAAAGGACCTAATAAATAGCATCTCTAGACTGCTTTCATATCTGATACCGTCATCTTTTGTGTGTACACAAATGACAATGGCCTTTGGAAGGCTTGCGGTCTCGTTGAAGAGATTTATTCTTGTATATGTGTCAAAACCAAACTACAGCATCCCCCTTTCCACAACATCTCATCAAGCTAAGGAGTGACGTGCTGGTTCAGTGGGCCCAACTTAGGATACCCCGGGGGCTCATGGGCTAAGGGGGCAAGTGCAGCCGTGACTTGGCACATGTTTTAACCAAAGGCCAAACCTCTACCTATCCTAAGACCTGATCTCAGCGTGGAGCCCCGAGGTTGGGCTGAACATGGAGTTTGGCAGGGCAAGCAGAGATTTCTGAGCAAGCAAGGTGGTACCATAAAGAGAAACTCTCACCTGAGACAGGCCTGGCTTTGAGTCCACCTTCTGCCCTCACTACCTGGGCAATCTTGGACAAGCAAGATCACCTCTTTCCTCATTTCTAGACACAAGTAATGAGAACTCCTTCAAAGCAGTGTTGTTGGAAGCAAAGAGTTGCGTAAGGGCTTGGTAGGCTGAGAAATAATACACAGATGCAAGGGAATTCTTAGAGTTACTACTGAAAACACTGTTTTAAAATAATAAATGAGCCATTTGGGGCACATTAAATGTCATCCCTAAACTCACTGGATGACCAGACACTCGCCTGTAGGCCGTCTGATTTTTTGTTAGCCACGCCACTCTGCAGAGGCCTGGGTGTGCCCAGGAGGTTGGGGGTCCTTGGGTAAACCCTCTCCCTTCTCTGGGATCAGTTTCTTCATCTGTGAAAACCAGGGGATAAGTGGACTGGCCTAGATCTCCAAGCAGCCCCACGCCCTGGCTCTGCTGGAAGTAACATGATTTTCTGCATCCATTGGGGTGCACATGGCAGGGAGCTGAAATCAAATGCAGAACCTTCAGACCTTCACTCACCAGTCACCAACTTGGAATTTATGCCCATTCAAATGGAAACTCACTCAAAATGTACTGTTAGCACACTCCCTTCCCCTCAAACAGGATAGGCAAAGTGAGGAACACAGACAAACTGCGGGGCTGGGAGCGGTATTTAAAATCGAGAGAGAACCAAAAATCTTGTCTGAGCTTTCAGCTTATGTGACCAGCCCGAGTGCCTCCCAGGCACAGCTGCTCGATAGATGGACCCACACCACCATGGGTCTCAACCTGGGGAGCCTTGAGTCCCCCCAGCCAGTAGAGATGCCCTGCAGGACACAATGAGCGGACTGGCCAGTCACTCCCTAAGGTGCTTGTAAAGATCAAAAACGCTTCCGGAGTGAAGGCTTCTTTAACTGGGGCTGGCTCAGCTCCCAGGGTGTCTCCAGGTGTACCTGCATTCTGAGGGAGACCTGTCTGCTCCATGCAGACCCTGCAGCCTCGCGAGCACCCCACATTCTCAGAGCCTTAGAGGCCAGCTGCTATCTCCAGCCCCCCTTCCCTGATGGGAGGACTGGGGCAAATCCTCTGAGCCCCGCTCCCTGTACAGAGGCCTGAGCAGGACCATGCAACACGGGCAGAGCCTGGGGTGTTTCTGGCCCTGGTGTGGAGTCCCTCTGGGTGCCAAAACTGAGTCAAGAAGAAAGATAACATGAACAGACTGATCACACTAGAAGTGAAATCAAATCTGTAATTAAAAAAAAACAAAAAACAAAAAAAAAAAACCCGAGCTCCCTGCAAACAGAAGTCCAGGACCAGATGGCTTCACTGGGGAATTCTACCAAACATACAAAGAACTTATACTGATCCTTCTCAAACTCTTCCAAAAGACTGAGGAAGAGGGAACATTCCCAAAGTTATTCTATGAAGATACTATCGCCCTGATACAAAACCAGACCGAGACACTACAAAAAAACAAAATTATAGGCCAATATCTTTGATGAATATAGATGCAGAAATCCTCAGCAAAATATGAGCAAACTGAAGCCAACAATACACAGAAAGGATCATACACCATGATCTAGTTGGATTCATGCCAGGGTTGCAAGGATGGTTCAATATGTTCAAAGCAATCAATATGATAGACCACATCAACAAAAGGAAAGACAAGAACCACATCCAAGCTGCCCCAGGTAGAACCCAGTGTTTCCCCATTATGTCATCCTGCCCTCTCTCAGGAAGGCCTCCTCTGTCACATCCCAGGCAGCCAGGAAGCTGTAACGCTCTAACCCTCATCCAACCTGGGCCTGGCACTTCCCAAAGCACAGAATGCTTTTACCCGAAGCATGAAGCCGGGCTAAGAGCTCCTGCTAGATGTGTGTAGAGTTTCTGTGCTTGAAGGCGTGCTGTCAGAGATGTAAGTAATTCTCCTTTGTTAGCAACAATCTGAGCCATAAAGTGGCAGGGATGTCGATAATCTTGCAAGGCTAAGTGAACACGTGCTTTGAAAAATGTAAGTCCTTGTTCGCAGTCACAGGCAGCTTCAGTGTAAACTTGGGTCCATCTCATCCTGTCCCACCTTTCAGGGAAACTAACCTTATCTCTAATCCAGGAAGCCGTGACAACCCTCCTCCCCTGCAGCATCTCCCTGGGAGCCCTGTGGCCTCTCCTCTCCCGCCTGCCTTCCCTGGCCCAGCCTCCTTCCCCAGGGGTCCCCAGGATCCCCTACCACCACCCCACGTGCTTTGAAACTTCCCAGCTGGGGCTCCCACCATCTCACCCTGTGTCCAAACCACTGTGTGCTATGATCTCACACCACTCCCCACCTCTCCTTACAGGGCTTATGCTCTCCCCCCACCCAGGAAGTAGGCTCTGAGGTGACTTATGAGCAGGAGGCTTCCTGGGGAGGGTTCTGTGGGAGGGGAGGGGAGCAGGACTGGGCAGGGAGAAGCTGAGCTGTGAGGCGGTCATGACGAAGGCCTCAACCAGTCTCATACAGAACTCCGGAGCTGGGGCAGCCTTGCAGAGGAGCCCTGGATGGAGCCTGGCAGCAGGGCCTTCAACCCTCTCCTGTCCAGTCATGACACAGGCTGCTCCAGGGGGAGTCTGGGTAGCACACCAGTGTCCGCTCTGGGAGCCCTGGCCCTGCAGCCCAGCTGCCCACAGCCCTCCTCCTGCATCTTCCTCCTCGGCTTTCCTCTGAACTACTCTTTGCTCTTTCTCTCAAAGTCCTTCAGCTGTGGGCATTTCCTGCTTCAGCTGTACCCTCTTCCGGATTTCCTGGCCCCCTTCTTTGAGCAGGAGTTCAGGCCCAGGCTCCCTGGTGACACTGTCCTGCTCTTACAGCCAGCATACTCCAAGGTGCCAGGCCAGTCCAATTGGGAATACAAGGGAAGGTCATTTGATGTTTGTAGGGAGCAAGGCCTTATCTGCTGTCCCTTCCCTCCAGACTTGGATCCTACCTGCCTCTGCACTTTCCAAGATCTGTGTGTGGCCCAGGGCACACAGACAGGCTGTAGGGATTCCACTTGGCAGGAAGAGCAAGACCTTGGCCAACTTGACAGGTGGGGTGCTCTCCAAAGGTCAGGAACCCCACCAAACACAAGGGAGCATCTGCTGTTGCCAGGGCTGATGTTAAAGTTGTGAGCCTCTACTGGGGTTACCTCCTGCGTACTGTAGGGAAAAGGACAGAGGAATAATTCTGTGCAGAGAGCACGGGCTTTGGAGGAGGGGGACCCAAGCTGATAAACCAGCTGTGACACTGTTCATCTGTGTGTGTCATAGATATTTACCAAGCCCCCGCTGTGGGTTAGATTCTGGGGTCACAGTGGTGAAGAGTGTGAGCCAATCCCTACTCCAGCAGAAGTTCTCACAGAGTGAGGTAGTTTCACTACCATGGGTGCTCTGAGAGGGGGCTATGGGTGCATATAGAGGGGTACCCTAGGACCTGGACTAGGGGTGAGGGATGCGTCCTGGAGTATGCGACAAGAACCCCAACCCCTGGTGAGAGATAGCATGGCTGTGTGGCCTTGAGGAACATACTTGACCTCTCTGAGTCTCCCAGTTATACCCACCTGCTGGCCATTGTGAGGACTAAGTGAAATAACATAAGTATCATAGTCTCTGGTCCCAACTCATGGACCAGAGTTCCAACACATGGTGGCTATTACTATGATAGATACAGGGAGCTACCATTTTCTGGGAATAAGGTAATTCCCTGAGCTCTGTGGATAAGTGTGAGCTAAGGACTTTTTTCTATCCAGGGTCTGGGTGGGCCTTGGGCTGCTAGGGTTCTCAGTCTTGCCCTGCTACAGCCACCGACTTGCCGTGTGACCCTGAGCACCTTACATCCCATCTCTAACCTTACCTGCATCCTTTGTAACAAAGGAGTTGGACCAGAGTCTGTACCTTCAAGGCCTAGCTGGAAATAAACATTTAAAATCCACGTTGGGAGGAGGGATCAAGATGGTAGAGTAGGATGAAGTGGAGCTCATCTCCCCCCACAAACACATCCAAAAAAATGTACCTGTGGAACAATTCTCAGAGAAAACAAACTGGAAACTGGCAGAAGAACTCTTATATAAACAAAGCTGCAAGAAAGATCTCTACATAACCAGGTAGGACCAAAAAAACAAACAAACAAACAAAAAAACAGGGTGGAGTGAGCGCCCCTGGGAGGGATCTATAAAAGAGAGAAGGTCCACAGGGGCAGGCCCTTGCCCTGGGGAGCCCCTTCATCTGCTGGGAGGTCCACTGGGACAGATCGAGGGGCTGGAGGGTCCTGGACTCTGCCCTCGAGTAGTGTGGTCCAGTCTGAACCTCAGAGCCCACTGTCAGCACGTGCACGGCAGGGCAGGTCCTCTGGGCAGACTTTGCTGGCGTGCACACAGTGGAGGTGGGTCAGGCCGCATCTGACTTTGTCAGAGCAAACACCAGGTGGTGCCACCTTGGGGAGGAGTACACAGTGGTTCAGAGCACTCCAGCTCTGCCCACCCCACACCTCAGCTTGGAGCCAGATCTGGGGCTCACAAGTCCTGGGAGAAGCCTGCCAAAGAGGCAACCCCGGTCCCAGGCAGGAGCACAACCACTTCAGTTCCTGTAGCCACAGTGCCCTGGCACCCAGCACTGACCCACGCACACCACAGCCTAACACTAGGTTTGGGACAAACACAACAGAGAAACGGACATGACCTTGGGCTGCTTCTGGGCAGAACCACATGCGCCACCTGTGCAAGCGTCTAGGTTCTCTGTGACCACACAAGCCTCACTTGCTTCAGTGATCACCTCCTTTGGGACAGAGCATGCACTCAAGGGCAATGGAGCCTTATGAAACCTGACCCTCAAGGCTTTTACTCCAACAACTGGGGAGCAGACCCCACTCCTGACAGCGCTATGACAGTCACAAAGCACAGAGGAGGCCCTGCCCAACATCCAGTACAGGCTCTGGTCACCACAACACTAATCACACCCCCTATTAAGGGGATAATGGCCAACACACTCTGAGGAAAGATCTAGCTGGCATCCATACCGAAAACAGCCCTTGCACCAAAAATATTGGACTCACACCATCTACATAGGGATGCTCCCACATAAAAAGAGCCCTTCAAGACCACAGTAGATAACAGTTTCTCCTAAATTCATAGAGATAGAGAAAGCTAAGTAAAATGAAAAAGTACAGGAACTACTCCCAATTAAAAGAGCAAGAGAGGGCTTCCCTGGTGGCGTAGTGGTTGAGAATCTGCCTGCCAATGCAGGGGACATGGGTTCGAGCCCTGGTCCGGGAAGATTCCACATGCTGTGGAGCAACTGGGCCCGTGAGCCACAACTACTGAGCCTGCGCATCTGGAGCCTGTGCTCCCAACAAGAGAGGCCACGATAGTGAGAGGCCCGCGCACCGCGATGAAGAGTGGCCCCCGCTTGCCGCAACTAGAGAAAGCCCTCGCACAGAAACGAAGACCCAACACAGCCAAAAATAAATAAATAAATAAGTAAAATTTTTTTAAAAAAAGTAAGAGAAATCCTTTGAAAGAACAATGAAACAGACCTCACCAGTCTACTAGACCCCAAGTTCAAAAAGGAGGCAGTGGGCTTCCCTGGTGGCGCAGTGGTTGAGAATCTGCCTGCCGATGCAGGGGACACGGGTTCGAGCCCTGGTCTGGGAAGATACCACATGCCGCGGAGCAACTGGGCCCGTGAGCCACGATTGCTGAGCCTGCGCGTCTGGAGCCTGTGCTCCGCAACGGGAAGGGCCGCGATAGTGAAAGGCCCGCGCACCGCGATGAAGAGTGGCCCCCGCTTGCCACAACTAGAGAAAGCCCTCGCACAGAAACGAAGACCCAACACAGCAAAAATAAATAAATAAATAAATTTAAAAAAAAAAAAAAAAGGCAGTAAAAATCCAACGGAATTAAGAAAGATTACTGATACAAATGCAGATCACTATAACAAGGAACTAGAAACTATAAAGAAGAACCAATCAAAATTAGTTAACTCAATTGCCTAGATATAAACCAATCTAGAAGCAATGAATAACAGACTAAATAATGCAGAAGAACAAATAAGTGATCTGGAAGATAGAATACTGGAAATCACCCAATCAGAAGAGCAGACAGAAAGACAAATGGAAAAAAAAAATGAAAGCAACGTACGAGATCTATGGGATAATATAAACAGTGCCAACCTACATATAATAGGGGTTCCAGAAGGGGAAAAAAGAGAAAGGGGGATCAAAAATGTATTTGAAGAAATTATGGCTGAAATTTTCCGAAAGCTAAAGAAGGAAACAGATATCAAGGAAGCACAGAGGGTCACAAACAAGATGAAACCAAACAGACCCACACCAGGACACTTAACATGGCAAAAATTAAAGAGGGGATTCTAAAGGCAGCAAGAGAAAACCAGAGTCATTTACAAGGGAACCTCCAAAAAACTATCAGCTGCCTTCTCTACAGAAACTTTGCAGGCCAGAAGGGAGTGGCACCATATATCCAAAATCTTGAAAGGGAAAAATGCAACCTGGGATACTCTACCCAGCAAGATTATCATTTAGAATAGTCAGAGAGATAAAGAATTTCTCAGACAAGCAAAAACTAAAAGCATACAGCAATACTAAACCTACCCTAGAAGAAATATTGAAAGGTCTTTTCTAAATAGAAAAGAAACAAGAATCAATAGGAAAGGAAAATAAATAAAAGAATTGAAGATCACTTAAATAAGCCAGTACATATGTTAAAAAAAAATCAAAAAAACTGTAAAAGCTATAATAACTACTACAATAATAGCAAAAGGATAAACGTGAAGATGTAAAATAGGACATCAAAAGCACAGAATGTGGGTGGGGCGGGGGAGTAAAAAAATGTAGACCTCTTAGAATGTGTTTGACCCTATATGACTACCAGTCTAAAGCAGGTAGATTTAGTTATGGGTTAACATACTTGAAAACCTAATTACCGGGACCTAATTAAACTTAAAAGTTTTTGCACAGCAAAGGAAACCATAAACACAACAAAAAGACCACCTATGGGAGAAAATATTTGCAAATGATGCAGCCAACAGGGATTAATCTCCAAAATATACAAATAGCTCATGCAGCTCAATATCAAAAAGACAAACAACCCACTCAAAAAATGGGCAGAAGACCTAGACAGACATTTCTCTGAAGAAGACAAACAGATGGCCAAAAGGCACTTGAAAAAAATGCTCAATATCACTAATTATTAGAGAAATGCAAATCAAAACTACAATGAGGTACCACCTCACACCAGTCAGAATGGCCATCATCAAAAAGTCTACAAATAATAAATACTGGAGAGGGTGTAGAGAAAAAGGAACCCTCCTACACTGTTGGTGGGAATGTAAATTGATACGGTCACTATGGAGAACAGTATGGAGGTCCCTTAGAAAACTAAAAATAGAACTACCATATGGAGAGAGCAGACAGCAGAAGCAAGAAAAACTACAGTCCTGCAGCCTGTGGAACAAAAACCACATTCACAGAAAAGGCAGAGGGCTATATACCAGATGAAGGAACAAGATAAAACCCAGGAAAAACAACTAAATGAAGTGGAGATAGGAAACCTTCCAGAAAAAGAATTCAGAATAATGATAGTGAAGATGATCCAGGACCTCGGAATAAGAATGGAGGCAAAGATCGAAAAGATGCAAGAAATGTTTAACAAAGACCTAGAAGAATTAAAGAACAAACAAACAGAGATGAACAATACAATAACTGAAATGAAAACTACACTAGAAGGAATCAATAGCAGAATAACTGAGGCAGAAGAACGGATAAGTGACCTGGAAGACAGAATGGTGGAATTCACTGCTGTGGAACAGACTAAAGAAAAAAGAATGAAAAGAAATGAAGACAGCCTAAGAGACCTCTGGGGCAACATTAAACGCAACAACATTCACATTATAGGGGTCCCAGAAGGAGAAGGGAGAGAGAAAGGACCAGAGAAAATATTTGAAGAGATTATAGTTGAAAACTTCCCTAACATGGGAAAGGAAATAGCCACCCAAGTCCAGGAAGTGCAGCGAGTCCCATACAGGATAAACCCAAGGAGAAACACGCTGAGACACATATTAATCAAACTGGCAAAAATTAAAGACAAAGAAAACTTATTGAAAGCAGCAAGGGAAAAACGACAAATAACATACAAGGGAACTCTCATAAGGTTAACAGCTGATTTCTCAGCAGAAACTCTACAAGCCAGAAGGGAGTGGCATGATATACTTAAAGTGATGACAGGGAAGAACCTACAACCAAGATTACTCTACCCGGCAAGGATCTCATTTAGATTTGATGGAGAAATCAAAAGCTTTACAGACAAGCAAAAGCTAAGAGAATTCAGCACCACCAAACCAGCTCTACAACAAATGCTAAAGGAACTTCTCTAAGTGGGAAACACAAGAGAAGAAAAGGACCTACAAAAACAAACCCAAAACAATTAAGAAAATGGTCATAGGAACATACATATCGATAATTACCTTAAACGTGAATGGATTAAATGCCCCAACCAAAAGACATAGACTGGCTGAATGGATACAAAAACAAGACCCATATATATGCTGTCTACAAGAGACCCATTTCAGACCTAGGGACACATACAGACTGAAAGTGAGGGGATGGAAAAAGATATTCCATGCAAATGGAAATCAAAAGAAAGCTGGAGTAGCTATACTCATATCAGATAAAATAGACTTTAAAATAAAGAACGTTACAAGAGACAAGGAAAGACACTACATAATGATCAAGGGATCAATCCAAGAAGAAGATATAACAATTATAAATATATATGCACCCAACATAGGAGCACCTCAATACATAAGGCAACTGCTAACAGCTATAAAAGAGGAAATCGACAGTAACACAATAATAGCGGGGGACTTTAACACCTCACTTACACCAATGGACAGATCATCCAAAATGAAAATAAATAAGGAAACAGAAGCTTTAAATGACACAATAGACCACATAGATTTAATTGATATTTATAGGACATTCCATCCAAAAACAGCAGATTACACTTTCTTCTCAAGTGCACATGGAACATTCTCCAACATAGATCACATCTTGGGTCACAAATCAAGCCTCAGTAAATTTAAGAAAATTGAAATAATATCAAGCATCTTTTCGGACCACAACACTATGAGATTAGAAATGAATTACAGGGGAAAAATGTAAAATACACAAACACACAGAGGCTAAACAATACGTTACTAAATAACCAAGAGATCACTGAAGAAATCAAAGAGGAAATCAAAAAATACCTAGAGACAAATGACAATGAAAAGACAATGATCCAAAACCTATGGGATGCAGCAAAAGCAGTTCTAAGAGGGAAGTTTATAGCTATACAAGCCTACCTAAAGAAACAAGAAAAATCTGAAGTAAACAATCTAACCTTACACCTAAAGGAACTAGAGAAAGAAGAACAAACAAAACCCAAAGTTAGCAGAAGGAAAGAAATCATAAAGATCAGAGCAGAAATAAATGAAATAGAAACAAAGAAAACAATAGCAAAGATCAATAAAACTAAAAGCTGGTTCTTTGAGAAGATAAACAAAATTGATAAGCCATTATCCAGGCTCATCAAGAAAAAGAGGGAGAGGACTCAAATCAATAAAATTAGAAATGAAAAAGGAGAAGTTACAACAGACACTGCAGAAATACAAAGCATCCTAAGAGACTACTACAAGCAACTCTATGCCAATAAAATGGACAACCTGGAAGAAATGGACAAATTCTTAGAAAGGTATAACTTTCCAAGACTGAACCAGGAAGCAACAGAAAATATGAACAGACCAATCACAAGTAATGAAATTGAAACTGTGATTAAAAATCTTCCAACAAACAAAAGTCCAGGACCAGATGGCTTCACAGGTGAATTCTATCAAACATTTAGAGAAGCGCTAACACCCATCCTTCTCAAACTCTTCCAAAAAATTGCAGAGGAAGGAACACTCCCAAACTCATTCTATGAGGCCACCATCACCCTGATACCAAAACCAGACAAAGATACTACAAAAAAAAGAAAATTACAGACCAATATCACTGATGAATATAGATGCAAAAATCCCCAACAAAATACTAGCAAACAGAATCCAACAACACATTAAAAGGAGCATACACCATGATCAACTGGGATTTATCCCAGGGATGCAAGGATTCTTCAATATACGCAAATCAATCAATGTGATACACCATATTAACAAATTGAAGAAGAAAAACCATATGATCATCTCAATAGATGAAGAAAAAGCTTTCAACAAAATTCAACACCCATTTATGATAAAAACTCTCCAGTAAGTGGGCATAGAGGGAACCTACCTCAACATAATAAAGGCCATATACGACAAACCCACAGCAAACATCATTCTCAATGGTGAAAAACTGAAAGCATTTCCTCTAAGATCAGGAAGAAGACAAGGATGTCCACTCTCACCACTATTATTCAACATAGTTTTGGAAGTCCTAGCCACAGCAATCAGAGAAGAAAAAGAAATAAAAAGAATACAAATTGGAAAAGAAGAAGTAAAATCATCACTGTTAGCAGATGACATGATACTATACATAGAGAATCCTAAAGATGCCACCAGAAAACTACTAGAGCTAATCAATGAATTTGGTAAAGTTGCAGGATACAAAATTAATGCACAGAAATATCTTGCATTCCTATACACTAATGATGAAAAATCTCCCATTTACCATTGCAACAAAAAGAATAAAATACCTAGGAATAAACCTACCTAGGGAGACAAAAGACCTGTATGCAGAAAACTATAAGACACTGATGAAAGAAATTAAAGATGATACCAACAGATGGAGAGATATACCATGTTCTTGGATTGGAAGAATCAATATTGTGAAAATGACTATACTACCCAAAGCAATCTACAGATTCAGTGCAATCCCTATCAAATTACCAATGGCATTTTTTACGGAACTAGAACAAATCATCTTAAAATTTGTATGGAGACACAAAAGACCCCGAACAGCCAACGCAGTCTTGAGGGAAAAAAACGGAGCTGGAGGAATCAGACTCTCTGACTTCAGACTATACTACAAAGCTACAGTAATCAAGACAATATGGTACTGGCACAAAAACAGAAATATAGATCAATGGAACAGGATAGAAAGCCCAGAGATAAACCCACGCACCTATGGTCAACTAATCTATGACAAAGGAGGCAAAGATATACAATTGAGAAAAGACAGTCTCTTCAATAAGTGGTGCTGGGAAAACTGAACAGCTACATGTAAAAGAATGAAATTAGAATACTCCCTAACACCACACACAAAAATAAACTCAAAATGGATTCAAGACCTAAATGTAACACTGGACACTATAAAACTCTTAGAGGAAAACATAGGAAGAACACTCTTTGACATAAATCACAGCAAGATCTTTTTTGATCCACCTCCTAGAGTAATGGAAATAAAAACAAAAATAAACAAATGGGACCTAATGAAACTTCAAAGCTTTTGCACAGTAAAGGAAACCATAAACAAGACGAAAAGACAACCCTCAGAATGGGAGAAAATATTTGCAAACGAATCAATGGACAAAGGATTAATCTCCAAAATATATAAACGGCTCATTCAGCTCAATATTAAAGAAAGAAACAACCCAACCCAAAAATGGGCAGAAGACCTAAATAGACATTTCTCCAAAGAAGACATACAGATGGCCACGAAGCACATGAAAAGATGCTCAACATCACTAACTATCAGAGAAATGCAAATCAAACCTACAATGAGGTATCACCTCACACCAGTCAGAATGGCCATCATCAAAAACTCTAAAAACAATAAATGCTGGAGAGGGTGTGGAGAAAAGGGAACCCTCTTGCACTGTTGGTGGGAATGTAAATTGATACAGCCACTATGGAGACCAGTATGGAGGTTCCTTAAAAAACTAAAAATAGAATTACCATATGACCCAGCAATCCCACTACTGGGCATATACCCAGAGAAAACCATAATTCAGAAAGACACATGCACCCCAATGTTCACTGCAGCACTATTTACAATAGCCAGGTCATGGAAGCAACCTAAATGCCCATCGACAGACGAATGGATAAAGAAGATATGGTACATATATACAATGGAATATTACTCAGCCATAAAAAGGAATGAAATTGAGTCATTTGTTGAGACGTGGATGGATCTAGAGACTGTCATACAGAGTGAAGTAAGTCAGAAAGAGAAAAACAAATATCATATATTAACGCATGTATGTGGAACCTAGAAAAATGGTACAGATGAACCGGTTTGCAGGGCAGAAGTTGAGACACAGATGTAGAGAACAAACGTATGGACACCAAGGGGGGAAAACTACGGTGGGGTGGGGATGGTAGTGTGCTGAATTGGGCAACTGGGATTGACATGTATACAGTGATGTGTATAAAATTGTTGACTAAAAAAAAAAGAACTAACATATGATCCAGCAATCCTACTCCTGGGCATATATCTGGAGAACACCATAATTCGAAAAGATACGTGTACCCTAATGTTCATAGCAGCACTATTTACAATAGCCTAGACATGGAAGCAACTCAGATGTCCATCAGCAGATGAATGGATAAAGATGTGGTATATATATACAATGGAATATTACTCAGCCATAAAAAAGAATGAAATACTGCCATTTGCAGCAACATGGATGAACCTAGAGATTATCATACTAAGTGAAGTAAGCCAGACAGAGAAAGACAAATATATGATATCACTTATACATGGAATCTAAAAAACAATGACAGAAATGAACTTATATACAAAACAGAAATAGACACACAGACACAGAAAACAAACTTATGGTTACCAAAGGGGAAAGGAGGGGGGAGGAATAAATTAGGAGTTTGGGATTAACATATACACTATTATATATAAAGTAGATCACCAACAAGGACCTCCTGTATAGCACAGGGAACTATACTCAGTATTTTGTAATAACCTAGAAGGGAAAAGAATCTGAAAAAAATAGATATATATGTGTGTGTATAATGGAATCACTTTGCTATACACCTGAAACTAACACAACTGAAACTAACACAACATTGTAAATCAACTATAATTTTTTTTAAAAATGGGAAAAAAGATGTAAAATAGGACATCAAAATCACAGAATGTGGGGGAGGGGAGTAAAATAATGTAGATCTCTTAGAATGTGTTTGAAACTATATGACTACCAGTCTAAAGCAAGTAGATACAGTTATCGGTTAACATACTTGAAAACCAGGGTAACCACAAATCAAAAACTTACAATAGATTCACAGAAACTGGGAAAAAAAAGGGACTCAAGCATAATACAAAAAAAAACCCCATCAAACCATAGAAGGAAAAACAAAAAGAAGGAGAAAGGAACAAAGAAGAACTACAAAGTCCACTGGAAAAAAAAAAGGTTTAAAATGACAATAAATACATACTTATCAGTAATTACTTTAAATGTCAATGGCCTACATGCCCCAATCAAAAGACATTGAGTGGCAGATTGGATAAAAAGACAAAATGGACCTTCAATATGCAGCCTATAAGTGACCCACTTTATGGTGAAAGACACACATAGATTGAAAGTGAGGGGATGGAAAAGGGTATTTCATGCAAATGGAAATGAAAAGAAAGCGAGGGGAGGCAATACTCATATCAGACACAATAGACTTTAAAACAAAGTCCATAAAGAAAGACAAAGAAGGACACTATGATACAGGGATCAATACAAGAGGATACTACACTGGTTAACATATATGCACCCAATATAGGAACACTTAAATACATAGAACAAATACAAGCAGATATAAAGGGAGAAATTAACAGGAATACAATTATAACAGGAGATTTTAATATCCCTTTGACATCAATGGACATATCTTCCAGACAGAAAAATCAATAAGACAACAGAGATCATAAATGACATAATAGAACAGTTGGACTTAACTGTATCTACAGGACACTACCTCTAAAAAAAACCCAGAATACACATTCTGTTCAAGTGCACATGGAACATTCTCTAGGACTGACCACATACTCAGACACAAAACAATCCTCAACAGATTTAAGAGGACTGAAATCATTTCAAACATCTTTTCTGACCACAAAGGTATGAAACTAGACATCAACCACAGAAAGAAAAACAGGAATAAAATGATCACATGGAGACTAAACAGCATGCTACTAAAAAACAAGTGGGTCAACAATAAAATCAAAGGGGAAATCAGAAAATACCTCGAGATAAATAACAATGAAGCTCACAGCATCTATGGGATGCAGCAAAAGCGGTTCTAAGAGGGAAGTTCATAGCGATACAGGCCTTCCTCAAAACACAAGAAAGTTCTCAAACAACCTAAAATAATTATAAAAAGAACAACAAATAAAACTCAAAGTCAGCAGAAAGAAAGAAATAAGATCAGAGAGGAAATACATCAAAGAGAGATCAAAAAAAAAAAATAGGAAAGGTCAATAAAACCAAGAGCTGTCATTTTTGAAAATTTAAACAAAATTGATAAAACTCTAGCTAGGCTCACCGAGAAGAAAAGAAAGAGAACACAAATAAACAAAATAAGAAATGAAAGAGGAGAAATAACAATCAATACCACAGAAATACAAAAAATCATAAGAAAATACTACAAACAGTTATGTGCCAACAAATCGGACAACCTAGAAGAAATGGAAAAGTTTCTAGAAATATACAGTCTTCCAAAACTGAGTCAGGAAGAAACAGGTAATTTGAACAGACCAATCACTAGAAGTGAATAGAATCTGTTAAAAAAAAAAAAAAAATCCCTGCAAACAAAAGTCCGGGACCAGATGGCTTCACTGGGGAATTCTATCAAACATACAAAAAACTTACACTGAACCTTCTCAAACTCTTCCAAAAGATTTAAGAGGAGGAAACACTCCCAAAGTCATTCTATGAAGCCACCATCACCCTGATACAAAACCAGAGACACTACAAAAAACCAAAATTACAGGCCAATATCTTTGATGAATATAGATGCAAAAATCCTCAACAAAATATGAGCAAACCAAATCTGACAATATATGAAAAGGATCATACACCATGATAAAGTTGGATTCATTCCAGTGTTGCAAGGATTGTTCATCATATACAAATCAATCAATTTGATACACCACACCAACAGAAGACAAAAACAATATGATCAATGCAGAAAAAGCATTTGATGAAATATATTCATGATAAAAACTCTCACCAAAGTTAGATGGAACATATATCAACATAATAAAGGCCATTTATGATGAACCCATAGCCAACATAGTACTCAGTGGTGAAAAGCTAAAAGCCTTTCTGCTAAATTCAGGATTCCAACACAAGGATCCCACTCTCACCACTTCTATCCCACATAGTATTGGAAGTCCTAGCCACAGCAATCAGACAATAAAAAGAAATAAAAAATTATTCAAATTGGAAGGGAAGAGGTAAAACAGTCACTATTTGCAGATGACATGATACTCCTCTATACACAGAAAACCCTAAAGGCGCTACACAAAAACTATTAGAAGAAATAAATGAATTCAGCAAGGTAGCAGGATACAAGATTAATATATAGTAATCTGTTGCATTTCTTTATGCTAACAATGAAATATCAGAAAGAGAAAGTAAAAAAACAATCCCATTCAAAATCATGTCAAAAAAACAATAGGGCTTCCCTGGTGGCGCAGTGGTTGAGAATCTGCCTGCCAATGCAGGGGACACGGGTTCGAGCCCTGGTCTGGGAGGATCCCACATGCCGCGGAGCGACTAAGCCCGTGAGCCACAATTGCTGAGCCTGCGCGTCTGGAGCCTGTGCTCCGCAACGGGAGAGGCCACGATAGTGAGAGGCCCGCGCACCGCGATGAAGAGTGGCCCCCACTTGCCGCAACTAGAGAAAGCTCTCACACAGAAACGAAGACCCAACACAGCCATAAATAATAAATAAATAAATAAAATTTAAAAAAAAACAAAACAAAACAACAACAACAACAAAACAATAAAATACCTAGGAATAAATTTAACCAAGGAGGTGAAAGACCTATCTGCTGAAAACTATAAAACATCGATAAAGGAAACTGAAGATGATGAAAAGAAATGGAGAGATATCCTTTGGTCTTGGATTAGAAGAATTAATATTGTTAAAATGTCCATACTACCCAAAGCAATCTACAGATTTAATGTGATCCCTATCAAAATACCCATGACATTTTTCACAGAACTAGAACAAATAATCCTAAAATTTATATGGAACCACAAAAAGACCTCGAATTGCTAAGGCAATCCTGAGGAAAAAGATAAAAGCTGGAGGCATATTCCTCCCACACTTCAGACAATACTACAAAGCTACAGTAATCAAAACAGCATGGTATTGGCACAAAAACAGACATACAGATCAATGGAATAGAATAGAGAGCCCAGAAATAAACCCACACACCCATGGGCAATTAATCTCTGACAAATAGGCAAGAATATACAATGGAGAAAAGAGTCTCTTTAGCAAGTGGTGTTGGGAAACCTGGACAGCTACATGTAAATCAATGAAAATAGGACACTCCCTCACACCATATACAAAAATAAACTCAAAATTTAGGTTTAAAGACTTAAATATAAGACATGACACCAGAAAACTCCTAGAAAAGAACATAGGCAAAATATTCTCAGACATAAATTGTAGCAATATTTTCATAGATCAGTGTCCCAAGACAAAAAGAGTTAAAAGCAAAAATAAACAAATGGGACCGAATTAAACTTACAAGCTTTTGCACAGCAAAGGAAACCATCAACAAAATGAAAAGACCACCTATGCAATGGAAGAAAATATTTGTAAACGATATGTCCAACAAGGGGTTAATATCCAAGATATACAGGGACTTTTCTGGTGTTCCAGTGGTTAAGACTCCACTTTTCTAATGCAGGGGGCTCAGGTTCTATCCCTAGTTGGGGAGCTAAGATCCCACACGCTGTGTGGCATGGCCAAAAAAAAAAGTATATACATATATATGCACATACACACACACACACACACATACACACAGACACACAAACAGCTCATACAACTCAGTATCAAAAAAAAAAAAAAAAAAAACCCAGGCAAAAAATGGGCAGAAGAGAAATGCAAATAAAAACCACAATGAAGCATTATCTCACACCAGTCAGAATGGCCATTGTCAAAAAGTCTACAAATAATAAATGCTGGAGAGGGTGTGGAGAAAAGGAAACCCTCCTACACTTTTGGTGGGAATGTAAATTGGTGCAGCCACTATGGAAAACAGTATGGAGGTTCCTTAAAAAGCTAAAAATTGAACTACCACATGATCCAGCAATCCCACTTCTGGGCATATGTCTGGCACAGACAAAAACTCTAATTTGAAAAGATACATACACCCCAATGTTCATAGCAGCACTATTTACAATAGCCTAGACATGGAAGCAACTCAGATGTCCATCAGCAGATGAATGGATAAAGATGTGGTATACATATACAATGGAATATTACTCAGCCATAAAAAAGAATGAAATACTGCCATTTGCAGCAACATGGATGAACCTAGAGATTATCATACTAAGTGAAGTAAGCCAGACAAAGACAAATATATGATATCACTTATACATGGAATCTAAAAAACAATGATAGAAATGAACTTATATACAAAACAGAAATAGACACACAGACACAGAAAACAAACTTATGGTTACCAAAGGGGAAAGGAGGGGGGAGGAATAAATTAGGAGTGTGGGATTAACAGATACAAAATACTATACATAAAATAGATATGCAACAAGGATTTAGTGTATAGCACAGGGAACTATATTCAGTCTTGCAAAAACCTATAATAGAAAATAATCTGAAATATATATATCTGAATCACTTTGCTGTACACCTGAAACTAACACAATATTTTAAATCAACAATACTTTAATAAATAACTAAATAAAAATAAAATCCAACCTGGCATCTTTGTATTCTAGGGAGTCACCAAGGGGGTGGGGGAAGCCCCCCAGGCATAGTCTGGGTGAGGCAAGTGGGGTCTGTGTGACTGCCCTTGACCTACCTACTCAGTGGGGGAGTCTGAAACCTGTGCTTGATGTCACTTCGTACCACACGGCAAGAAAGTGGAAAATGTATGAAGTGCAGAGAGTGGCTGCTGCCTCGTGTCTGTGGATCTGCCTTCAGGGGAAGAGCTCGCTTTGATCCACATCCAGTCTTTCTAGTCAACAGCCTTTGAAGATGAAGGAACAAATGGCCCGGTCCTGTGCTTCCCGAAATGAGCCCCAAGTCTGGTGTGGCTCTGTCTAGAGCCCCCTTCCTGCTCCTTGCTCTATTTCTTCTTTCCCACCTCCTGCTCCTCCATGACTGCTCAGCTCAGGGCCAGAGGAAGCCTTCTCTGAACCCCAACCTGAGGTTCGATATCCCTCCTCTGTCACCCACAACACTTGTGCGTCCCTCTGTAACAGTGTGGAGAATTTCGTGTGTCAAGGGTTTCTTGTAAGAGAAAGCAGTCACACTGAGCAGAGGTCTCCATCTCCTGCGCAGCAGGCATTTAGGAGGTCCGGGACCCTCTGACTCGTAGCATCCTATAGTCCCCGGCCTGGCCTGCAGAGGGAAGCAGGAATCCAGGGGCCCCTTGACAGGCAGCTGTGAGGCCTGGACTATTGGGGGGAAAGGACAGAGAAGTGCTAGGGCCTGTTTTAAGAAAAGAGTCATGAGTGAGGGATCCAGAGTATGGGGGGCATGTGGAGACATGAGGAGTTTTCCAGAAAGTATAAGAGATGATGACACTGGTGGCAGGGCATTATGAATGGGATCACCTTTCCCCTTTTTCACAAAACATAAATAGAGATGGACCTTGCTGTTGCATTTAACTTTGGCTGCTGGACTACATGATGTTGGATGCCACAAAAGGCTGGGACTGGGTCACGTGGGGCCCACGGGTTTGTTGCCCAGACACCACTGTAACCTTGCTGCCTTGCCAATCTTCCAACTCTGCCGGTAATCTCTGCACCGCTCGAAGGCAGGAACCCTGGCATCCTTGTGCCCCCAGCACTTTGACACAGTGCCTGACACATGGTGGGCACTCATTCAATCTTTGTCATTTGATTGCATGAATAAGTGAAAACCATGCTCACACCTTGAGTAGAGAAGAGAAATGGCACCAGTGGGTTTCGGAGCAAGAGGGAAGAGTGGAGAGAGGCCCAGAGCTGCCCACATCATAGAATCCCAGGGCCAAAGGAGGGGCAGTGGAAGAGCACTGAGCAACTGGGAGGATGTAGCATTAGAGCCAAATTAGGGGAGATAGGTGGAGGCCCAGAAGTCAACACTCATGCCAGGAAAGCTCCCTCTGTGTCCCCATTTAATGAATATTCTGCGCTCACATTGGTCCTTTCTTCAAGCTAAATTAATTCCTGGGACTTGACAGTCCCTGTGGCAATTGTTTTGCCCATAAAATTTCCAGTATCTGATTAGAGGATGCCCTCAAATGTTCCCTTAGCCCTGCTCAGTGGGACCGAGGAGGATAATCCTGAGGTGGACGTAGAGTGGGAAAGAGAGGCTTAGAGAGGTAGTGAGCTCCACGTCACTGGAGGTATGCCAGCACAGCCTCTTGTGAGAGAACATGAGATGAATGTTGAGCAACAGATGGGAGCTCGAATGGCCTGACCTTGGTGTTCCTGATGACCCTGAGATTCTCGATTTCCAAGCCTATTCCCTGCCCTTTTCTCCACAATTAACCTCATTAAGAAACATTTACCCTCTACACCTGAGCATTTTCAGGTTCCAGTTCTAGAGGCTCTGCCTACTTCTAGAAAGGAGACTCCTCTCTAAAAACTACAGGACCAGGATCCTATGAAAATCCCTTCCATACTCTCATCACTCTCCCTTCCCCCCCCTTCCATGTGGTAATCTTAACTTCTTGTAAGAAGTACTATAGAAAGTCACACTGGGCATCCCACAGGCAAACAGAGATCCGGAAGGGAGGGAGATGGTTTGGGGAAGGGGAATCAGGCTGGGTCTGGCTTGAAAGTTGGTGAAAAGGGGCTTGATGGAAACTCATGCTGCCGCAGGGATTTGATTTGTGGTTCTAGCCCACGTGCTGCTCAGCTCCCAGTTCAAGCCACACCCGTGGGCTGAAACCCTGAGAAGGGAGGGGGATTAATAAAAGCCTCATTAGAAAGCAGAAAAATCCTTTAAAAAAATTACAGCCAACATTAAAAATAAGGTTAATGATCTTAGCAAAATGGAGAAAGAACCATCCTGACCCAACCGAGATAACATTTACCAGTGCCAGACGGTGCTGGCTGTGATTTCTTTTTCTTAAAAAAAAGAAAAAGAAAAAAAAAGATGTCATCAACAAACACTATAGATGCTCTGGACTTCAGCTGAGTGAGTGTAATCCAGGAAGTCTTTGGTCACAGATTGACACCAGGTTGGCTTAAGCCCTCTCTGGGTTCAGCTTGCAGGGAAGCACAGGAGCCCCACTAGCCTCAGGTCTGGAATGTGTAACAACTATAGACACACCACCCAGATGCTTCCTGCTGTACAAATGGCAGTGGGGCCTTTCTCTCTGAAATAAGGGTATTAAACCCTGTTACCCTCTTCCGTTTCCAGCCCTCCTTTCACTTCCACTCCCTCTTGGGATAAATGGAGTGGCAGGGGAAGTATGCAAATGGGAGCCTTCCTGTACATGTTCAGAGGACTTCACAGTTCATAAACAAGCTCTTACAGAGGGTCTTCACTTTCACAACCTCATTTAGCCTTACAGCAGTGTACCAACCACCTCCCCCCGCCATCAAAGATGGAAAGGCAAGGACCATTATCCCCATGGTACATATAAGATAAACTGAAGCTCACAGAGGTCAAGTTCTTTGCTTAAGCTTGCCTAGCCTGAAAGTTGTAGAACTGGTACAATAGCAAAGGACTCCTGGCTTCCAACTTTTCTATCATTCAACAAGTCTTTATTTGGTTCCTGCTGTGTATCAAACACTATTCAAGGCACTAGAGATATAGCAGTGATCAGGAAAGACATGGTCCCTGCCCTCATGGAACTTATATTCTGATGGAAAGAGACAGGTAACAAAGAAATAAACCAATAAACAAGCAAGATCATCTTACACAGTGATGAGTGGTATAAAGGTGATTTCATAGTGACTGGAGTGGGAGGTGCTGCTTTAGAACTAATGGTCAGGGAAGTAGGTGACATTTGAACCAAGAACTGAACAAGGAGGAGACAGCCCTGTGAAACCCTAGGGGAAGAGGATGCCAGGCAGAGGGAACAGCAATAGCAAAGGCACCAAGGAAGGAAAAAGACTGTCAGAGGGCCAGGGTAGCTGAAGACAGAGAGGAGGGCCAGGGAGGGAGGTGGCGTCAGAATGAGACGTCACATCAGGAGGGCCTCATCTGCCACAGGAAGGAATGGGGTTTTATCCAAAGTGTGATGGGAAGACACTGGAGAATTTGAATTAGGGAAGTGACATGATCTGGTCATTGTATAGAAAGTAGAGTATAGGTGGGCAAGTGTGTCAGGAGGAAGACTAGTTAGGAGGTGATAAAACAGTTTAGGCAAAAGGTGATAGAAAGATGTAGGCTTGAACTGGTGACCAGTTAAGGTGGAATAAGAAATGAAAGAATAGGATATATTTTGAAGGGATAGCAGCCAGGCCTTGCCAAGGAAAAGGGCTGCAGGAAGGCTGGTATGAATAAAAGAGGGGGATTACAGCTTTCTCCTGTGTTTTCGGCTCGAGCAGTTTGATGCATGCCTTTATTAAGATACAGAAGGCTTAGAGAGAAGCAGCCCTTTTTTTTTTTTTTTAGGGGAGAAGAAATCGTGTCTTGTTGAAAACAAATGTGAGATTTTTTTTAAAAAAGCAACCAAGTAGAAGTTTCAAACATACTGTTGGAGTTCAGGGGAGAGATTGGTTATGGGCTATCCATCTGAGAGTCAGATTTGTGGTTTCAGGATGGTTAAGTGAGGCCATATTGTACCCGCCTCATTATCCTCTTGAAAATCACCTCCAAAACAAAATAAAACAAAAACCTAAAGTAAAACTCCAAGTCTGATGAAGTGAGAAGTCTGTAACTTCAAACCACAATATATGAAGATAGGAAGTAGACAGAAGGACGAGAAATGATTTAGCAGAGAGGAGAAAGCCCAAATCTAAGCGCCTGAAGGCAGGGGGTACCAGCAGGAAGGAATCTGGTCCACCTTGCAGAACCCCTGTAAAGAACAGGAGTAGGGAGCACTAGATAAGAAAGATGGGGGTGACGCCAGGGAAATGGGGGCTGAAAACAGGGAGAGGATTTTGAAAATCCATGTGAGGAAAAGTAGTCCTTGCCCAGATACTCACCAATGAGTACCCTTTCCCTAATCTGGCAGGAAACTGGAACTTTGTTTTCTGAATAATGAACCAGGGAGGCCTGAGAGTGGGAGGGCAGTGATGAAGCCCTAAGTACAACAGACTAAACAAGAATTTGTAACCTGACAGATGAGCCTGCCCCAGCCTCTTCCCTAGAAGCTAGGCATCTATCCTTGGGCAGGCAGGAAGAGGAGGAGCTTTCTATTCTCTAGAGAAACTGAAGTGCCCAGTACCCACAGTTACTGACTTTGGGGACCCCAAGTGAAAATACCATGGACCTCCTGCTCACCCCACAAGGCAGCTCGCCAGTCTCCTACATCCCACCTGTGCCTTAGTTTCCCATAACATTTGGACACAAAGGCACAGTCAAGTTCCATCAAATATTTGAGGAAAACCTCCAACACAAAACAGATCAAGACAATTGAAAAAAGGCACCCAGAAGAAGTAGATAATACCCAGAGATAAAGAAAATGTCAAAATAAATAATAATATCCTCAGAAAGAAGAGATGGTATTAAATTCATGAGACACAAATAGAAGCTATTAAAAAAAAGAACAGCCAGAGATCATAACATATTCTCGGAAATTAGAAATGATACTAATATAAAAAATTTAATAATAGGGTTGAATGATACATTTGGGAAAGATCACCAGAAAATGGGGTGGGAGGACAAAGGTGGAAAGCAGTAAAGTTTTTTTAAATTAGAAGGTCTATGCAGATGACATGATACTATATATAGAAAACCCTAAAGACTCCACACAAAAACTATTAGAAGTAATAAATGAATTCAGTAATGTAACAGGATACAAGATTAATATACAGAAAACTGTTGCATTTCTTTACACTAGCCATGAAATATCAGAAAGAGAAAGTAAGAAAACAATCTCATTTAAAATTGCATCAAAAAATAAAATACCTAGGAATAAACTTAACCAAGGCAGTGAAAGACCTATACAGTGAGAACTATAAAATATTTAGGAAATTGAAATTGAAGATGATTCACAGAAATGGAAAGATGTCCCATGCTCTTGGAGTGGAAGAATTAATATTGTTAAAATGGCCAAGCTACCCAGAGCAATCTACAGATTTAATGTGATTCCTATCAAATTACCTATGACAATTTTAACAGAACTAGAACCAATAATCCTAATATAGAACCACAAAAGACCCAGAATTGCCAAAGTAATCCTGAGAAAAAAGAACAAAACTAGAGGCATAAGACTCCCAGACTTCAAACAACACTACAAGGCTACAGTTATCAAAACAACATGATATTGGCAAAAAACAGACATATTGACCAATGCAAGAGAACAGAGAGCCCAGAAATAAACCCACACACCTACAGTCAATTAATCCTCGACAAAGGAGGCAGTATACAATGGAAAAAAAGAGTCTCTTCAACAAGTAGTATTGGGATAGTTGGACAGCTGCATGTAAATCAATGAAGTTAGAACACACCCTCACATCATACACAAAAATAAACTCAAAATGATTTAAAGACTTAAATATAAGACATGACACCATGAAACTCCTAGAAGAAAAACTCAGGCAAAACATTCTCTGACATAAATTGTGCCAATGTTTTCTTAGGTCAGTATCCCAAGGCAATAGAAACAAAAGCAAAAATAAACAAATGGGACCTAATCAAACTTACAAGCTTCTGTACAGCAAAGGAAACCATAAATAAAATGAAAAGACAACCTACAGACTGGGAGAAAATATTTGCAAACGTTGTGACTGACAAGGGCTTAGTTTCCAAAATATAAAAACAGCTCATACAACTCAACAACAGCAACAAAAAACAAACAACCTGATTAAAAAATGGGCAGAAGACCTAAATAGACATTTCTTCAAAGAAGACATACGGATGACCAACAGGCACAGGAAATGATGCTCAACATTGCTATTTATTAGAGAAATGCTGATGCTGAGTTAGCATCTCCCCACAACTAGGGCACCTACCAGATGCTGGTGGGGAACCTCGACACCCAAGGGGATGGGAGGAACCACCGAGTGAACAGGTAGGATGTGGAGGGAAGCAAGGGGGGAGGAGAAGTGGAGGTCAGATGGGACCAGTGCCCCTGAGGGGTGGCTGGGGGAGGGGAGGGGTTCCCATGCCTGGAGGTACCCTCAGAGGTTCAGAGGATGGGGCAGGGGTGGGGGGTGGGAATACGGGTGGCCTTTCCCCTGCTCACTGAGGCCCTGGGAAGCCTACTGGGGTCCTGGGCCAGGTCCTCCGCCCTCTGGGGCCCCCTCCTGCCACATGGGTCCTAGGGGTGTGGGAGGGAGGTGGGGGTAAGAAGAGTAGAGATGAATGGAGAGGGAACCTTGGGGGTCGGAGGATCGGGGATAGAAAGCAGCTTGCGTTTCCCCTGCCCACTCGGGCCCCGGGGAGCCTGCTGGTGTCCCGGACATGGTCCTCTGCCCTCTGCAGCCCCCTCTGCCATGTGGGTCCTAGGGGCGTGGCAGGGGGCAAGAAGAGTAGAGGTGAATGGGGAGCCTGTTGAGGTCCCGGGCCTGATCATTCGCACTGAGAGGCCAGAGGCACTCCGGAAGCCCTCTGGCCGCACTGAGCCTAAGCCCAGCCCCCCACCCCCCCGAAAGCCTTTTCCGGCACCTGGGTCCTAAGCCTAGGTCCTGCCCCTGCCTAAGCCCCACCCCCACCTAAGCCCCAACCCCCACAGCCAAGGCCTTTTCTGGCCCTTTTTTTTTTTTTTTTTTTCTGTTTTTTGCTAAAGTGGTTCTGTTTTACCTTCTGGTGGTTGTTTCATTTATATTTTATTTTTTCTAACATATCTGTTAGTTTTCTAATCTTATTTTATTTTTTACTCTTTGTTATCGTTCTGCCCTTTTTTTTTTGCCACCCTGCACAGCTTGCAGGATCTTGGTTCACGGGCTGGGGGTTGGGCCAGAGCTCCTGTGGTGGGAGCAACAAGTCTGAACCACTGGACTTACAGAGAACCTCAAACCCCAGGAAATATTAATCAGAGTGAGGTCTCCCAGAGGTCCTCATCTTGGCACCAAGACCCAGCTCTACCCAACAGCCTACAAACTCCACTGCTGGAAGCCTCAGGCCAAACAACCAGTAAGACAGCAACACAGTCCCGCCCATCAAAAAAAAAAAAATTACAACAAAAAAATACGTTACAGATGAAGGAGCAAAGTAAGAACCAACAAGACCAAATAAATGAAGAGGAAATAGGCAACCTACCTGAAAAAGAATTCAGAGTAATGATAATAAAGATGATCCAAAATCTTGGAAATAGAATGGAGGCATGTATCGAGAAAATACAAGAAATGTTTAACAAAGACCTAGAAGAACTAAAGAACAAACAAACAGAGATGAACAACATAATAACTGAAATGAAAAATACACTAGAAGGAATCAATAGGAGAATAACTGAGGCAGAAGAATGAATAAGTGAGCTGGAAGATAGAATGGTGGAAATAACTGCCGAGGAGCAGAATAAAGTAAAAAGAATGAAAAGAATTGAAGACAGTCTCAGAGACCTCTGGGACAACACTAAACACACCAACATTCAAATTATAGGGGGTCCCAGAAGAAGAAGAGAAAAAGAAAGGGTCTGAGAAAATATTCAAAGAGATTACAGTCAAAAACTTCCCTAACATGGGAAAGGAAATTGCCACGCAAGTCCAGGAAGTGCAGAGAGTCCCACACAGGATAAACCCTAGGAGAAACACACCAAGAAACATATTAATCAAACTAACAAACATTAAATTCAAGGGAAAAATATTAAAAGCAGCAAGGGAAAAGCAAAAGAATAACATACAAGGGAATCCCCATAAGGTTATCAGCTGATTTTTCAACAGAAACTCAGCAAGCCAGAAGGGAGTGGCAGGATATATTTAAAGTGATGAAAGAGAAGAACCTGCAACCAAGATTGCTCTACCCAACAAAGATCTCATTCAGATTCGATGGAGAAATCAAATGCTTTACAGACAAGCAAAAGCTAAGAGAATTCAGCATCCCCAAACCAGCTTTACAACAAATGCTAAAGGAACTTCTCTAGGTGGGAAACACAAGAGAAGAAAAAGACCCACAAAAACAAACCTAAAATAATTAAGAAAATGGTAGTAGGGACATACATATCGATAATTACCTTAAATATAAATGGATTAAATGCCCCAACCAAAAGACTCAGACTGGCTGAATGGATACAAAAACAAGACCCATATATATGCTGTCTACAAGAGACCCACTTCAGTCCTAGGGACACATACAGACTGAAAGTGAGAGGATGGAAAAAGATATTCCATGCAAATGGAAATCAAAAGAAAGCTGGAGTAGCAATACTCATATCAGATAAAATAGATGTTAAAATAAAGACTGTTGCAAGAGATAAGGAAAGACACTACATAATGATCAAGGGATAAATCCGAGAAGATATAACAATTATAAATATTTATGCACCCAACATAGGAGCACCTCAATACATAAGGCAAATACCAACAACCATAAAAGGGGAAATCGACAGTAAAACAATAATAGTGGGGTACTTTAACACCCCACTTACACCAATGGACAGATCATCCCAACAAAATAAATAAGGAAACACAAGCTTTAAGTGACACAATAGACCAGATAGATTTGACTGACATTTATAGGACATTCCACCCAAAAGTGGCAGAATACACTTTCTTCTCAAGTGCACACAGAACATTGTGCAGGATAGATCACATCTTGGGTCACAAATCAAGCCTCAGAGAATTTAAGAAAATTGAAATCATATCAAGCATCTTTTCTGACCACAACACTATGAGATTAGAAATCAATTACAGGAAAAAAATAGTAAAAAACACAAATACATGGAGGCTAAATAGTGTGCTACTAAATAACCAAGAGATCACTGAAGAAATCCAGGAGGAAATTTAAAAAAATACATAGAAAACAATGACAATGGAAACACGATGACCCAAAACCTTCAAAAGCAGTCCTAAGAGGGAAATTTATAGTAATTCAATCTCACCTTAAGAAACAAGAAAAATCTCAAAAAAACAATCTAACCTTACACCTAAAGCAACTAGAGAAAGAAGGAGAAAACCCGAAGTCAGTAGTAGGAAAGAAAGCATAAAGATCAGAGCAGAAATAAATGAAATAGAAATGAAGAAAATGATAGCAAAGATCAATAAAACTAAAAGCTTGTTCTTTGAGACGATAAACAAATTTGATAAACCTTTAGCCAGACTCATCAAGAAAAAAAGGGAGGGGACTTAATAAAATTAGACATGAAAAAGAAATTACAACTGACACTGCAGAAATACAAAGGATTATAAGAGACTACTACAAGAAACTATATGCCAATAAAATGGACAACCTCGAAGAAATGGACAAATTCTTGGAAAGGTACAATTTTCCAAGACTGAACCAAGAAGAACTGGAAAATATAAACAGACCTATCACAGGTAATGAAATTGAAACTGTAATTAAAAGTCTTCCAATAAACAAAAGTCCAGGACCAGATGGCTTCACAGGTGAATTCTATCAAACATTTAGAGAAGAGCTAACACCCATCCTTCTCAAACTCTTTCAAAAAATTGCAGAGGGAGGAACACTCCCAAATTCGTTCTACGAGGCCACCATCACCGTTATACCAAAACCAGACAAAGATATCACAAAAAAAAGAAACTTACAGACCAATATCACTGACGAATATAGACGCAAAGATCCTCAACAAAATACTAGCAAACAGATCCAACAACACATTAAAAGGATCATACACCATGATCAAGTGGGATTTGTTCCAGGAATGCAAGGATTCTTCAATATATGCAAATCAATCAATGTGATACACCATATTAACAAATTAAGGAATAAAAACCACATGATCATCTCAATAGATGCAGAAAAAGCTGTTTACAAAATTCAACACCCATTTGTGATAAAAACTCTCCAGAAAGTGGGCATAGAGGGAACCTACCTCAACATAATAAAGGCCATATATGACAAACCCACAGCAAACATCATTCTCAATGGTGAAAAACTAAAAGCATTTCCTCTAAGATCAGGAACAAGAGAAGGATGTCCACTATCGCCACTCTTATTCAACATAGTTATGGAAGTCCTAGCCACAACAATCAGAGAAGAAAAGGAAATAAAAGAAATACAAATTGGAAAAGAGGAAGTAAAACTGTCACTGTTTGCAGATAACATGACTCTATACATAGAAAATTCTAAAGATGCCACTAGAAAACTACTAGAGCTAATCAATGAATTTGGTAAAGTTGCAGGATACAAAACTAATGCACAGAAATCTCTTGAATTCCTATACACTAACAACAAAAGATCAGAAAGAGAACTTAAGGAAACAATCCTGTTTACCATTGCAACAAAAAGAGTAAAATACCTAGGAATAAACCTACCTAAGGAGGCAAAAGACCTGTACTCAGAAAACTATCAGACACTGATGAAAGAAATCAAAGATGACAAACAGATGGAGAGACATAACACGTCCTTGGATTGGAAGAATCAATATTGTGAAAATGAATATACTACCCAAAGCAGTTGGGTACTATACTACAGATTCAATGCAATCCCTATAAAATTACCAATGGCATTCTTCACAGAATTAGAAAAAAAATTTTACAATTTGTATGGAAACACAAAAGACCCTGAATAGCCAAAGCAATCTTGAGAAAGAAAATTGGAGCTGGAAGAATCAGGCTCCCTGACTTCAAATTATACTACAAGTCTACAATAATCAAGACAGTATGGTACTAGCATGAAAACGGAAATATAGATCAATGGTACAGGATAGAAAGCCCAGAGATAAACCCACACACATATGGTCACCTAATTTACGACAAAGGAGGTAAGAACATACAATGGAGAAAAGACAGCCTCTTCAATGAGTGGTGCTGGGAAAACTGGACAGCTACATGTAAAAGAATGAAATTAGAACACTCCCTAACACCATACACAAAAATAAACTCAAAATGGATTAAAGACCTAAATATAAGACCAGACACTATAAAACTATTAGAGGAAAACATAGGAAAATACTCTTGGACATAAATCACAGCAAGATCTTTTTTGATCCACCTCCTAGGGTAATGAAAATAAAAACAAAAATAAACAAATGGGACCTAATGAAACTTAAAAGCTTTTGCACAGCAAAGGAAAATATAAACAAGACGAAAAGACAACCCTCAGAATGGGAGAAAATATTTGCAAATGAAGCAACAAAGGATTAATCTCCAAAATATACAAACAGCTCACGGAGCTCAGTATCAAAAAAATAAACAACTGAATCAAAAAATGGGCAGAAGACCTAAACAGACATCTCTCCAAGGAGGACAGACAGATGGTCAAGGGGCACATGAAAGGATGTTCAACATCATTAATTATTAGAGAAATGCAAATCAAAACCACAGTGAGGTACCACCTCACACCAGTCAGAATGGTCATCATTTAAAAATCTAAAAATAACAAATGATGGAGAGGGTACAAAGAAAGGGGAACCCTCCTAAACTGTTGGTGGGAATGTAAATTGGTGCAGCCACTATGGAAAGCAATATGGAGGTTCCTCAAAAAACTAAAAATAGAGTTGTCATATGATCCAGCAATCCTACTTCTGAGCATATGTCCAGACAAAACTATAACTCAAAAAGATACGTGTACCCCTATGTTCATAGCAGCACTATTCACAATAGCCAAGACATGGAAACAACCTGGATGTCCATCAACAGATGAATGGATAAAGATGTGGGACATATATACAATGGAATACTACTCAGCCATAAAAAAGAATGAAATAACGCCATTTGCAGGAACATGGATAGACCTACAGATTATCATACTAAGTGAAGTAAGTCAGACAGAGAAAGAGAAATACCGTATGATATCACTTTTATGTGGAATCTAAAATATGACACAAATGAACTTATTTACAAAACAGAAACAGACTCACAGACATAGCAAACAGACTTGTGGTTGCCAAGGGGGAGGAGGGGTGGGAGAGATATGGATTGGGAGTTTGGGGTTAGCAGATGCAAACTATTTTATATAGAATGGATAAACAACAAGGTCCTGCTGTATAGCACAGGGAACTACATTCAATATCCTGTGATAAACCATAATGGAAAAAATATTAAAAAGTGTGTACATATGTATAACTGCATTACTTTACTGTACAGCAGAAACTAACACAACATTGTAAATCAACTATACATCAATAAAAAATAATAAATTAGAATGTAATTTCAGAAGGTCCAATAGGAGTTCTAGAAAGAGAAATCAGAGAAAGTAGTAGGGAGGACATTACCAAAGGAATAATATAAGACATGTAAGAAAATAAAAGAAATAACATAAGAAAAGTTCCCAGAACTGGAGGACATAATGCCCAATCCAAAGAATGCCAGAAGGACTATATCAGTGCAATCAACATGAACTCAGACTCAGCTAAATCAGACTGGTCTTCTCCCTCCAGTATAGATTTAAAACTTTTGGCTGTCATATCACTAGCGATCCCCTTTCAATGCCTGTCCCCAGTAGAGAACAACTTTCTCCCTTGTGCCCTAAATCTACTTTGTGCTGGGGCTGGCTCGTATCAGCTTGCAAGAGCTGATAATTTGTCAGGAATTTTGCAGTGTGGTTGTGTGATATTGTGATTTATAACAAGACTAGCACAGAGCTTCTAAATCCCTTAAGTGGCAGAGAGATAAAGGTGTCTTTTGTTATGTTAATGAGGTGACTTTTGGGCTGTCCCTAGGTCACCTAAGGATGGAGGCTGGTTGCCAGAGGAAACAACCCTGTGACTGAGGTTGGAACTTTCAATGCCACCTCTCCCACCCTTCGACCCCTGGTGAGGGGAGAGGGGCTGAAGGTTGGATCAGTCACCAACGGCCAGTGATTTAATGAACCATGCCTATGTATGAAGCCTCCACAAAACCCCAAAAGGATGGGATTTGGAGAGTTTCCTGGTTGAACACATAGAGATTCAGGTCGAATGGCACACCTGGAGAGGACATGGGAGTCCCTCCCACATACCTCACCCTATGCATCTCATCCATCTGTTGGTCCTGAGTTATATCTTTTTATATAACCTGGTAATCTAGTAGGTAAAATATTTCTCTGAATTCCCTGAACTGCTCTAGCAAATTAACTGAACCCAAGAAGGGGAACCTCTGATCTATAGCTGGTCAGTCACAAGCACAGGTGACAATCTAGACTTGTGACTGGTATCTGAAGCTGGGGAGGGGGCAGTTTTGTAGTGCTGAGCCCTTAACCTGGGGGATCTGATGCTGTCTCTGGGTAGACAGTGTCAGAATTGAGTTAAATTGTAGAATGCTCAGGTTGTGTCTTAAGAATTTCTGGTTGGTGTCAGGACACCTGTCCCCCACCCCCATGCACATACACCCATACATTGGAATTAGTGATCAGAACTACCTTTTAGGTGGTTAAATACAACCATCACTATATAAACTTTCAATTAAATTATCTTAATAGCAAAAATAACGGATACTCAAAACATCACTTCCTAATGATTTTACACCATTTTATAATTATCTATGCTCTTGAGGTTATCTGTATCTGTACGGTGGAAATACCATCTAAATCAGGCTACTGCGCATCTTTCTTGACTCTGCATTGGTGACATCACGTTGGTAGTTTGAATTCGACCACAGTGAGAATATTTACACTGCAGAAATTGGCAAACACCACAAACCAGGGCTTTTTCCCCCAGACTGCCAGTGGTTAAACATATACCAGTATATCACTACTTACACAATTCTTTGCATATTCCTCTTGGATATACAGTTGGATGAATGGGCAGATTGCTGGTTGGTTGGCTGGTTATGTGGCTGGTTAGCTAATTGGCGGTGCGACTGGAAGGCCCCTCCCTTTCTGACAGTCCCTGGAGCCTAAAGACCACATTCCCAGTGAATGAACAGCAGAGCAACATGAGGAGGGCCTGACTCTAGCTGCCAAATGTCTGTTCTTAGCTAAAAGTATCATCAGTCGGCTCAGTCTTGCCTAAGCATGGAGAAGGAACAGCTTGCTTGGAGAAGTGGGATATCTCCACCCATATTGCTAGGAGAAGGAAAGCCTTCCATGCAGAGGGAAGAGGCTGCCTTTTAGTCTCTTCATGCCTGTAAGTGACCCTGGTGTCAAGCTGTCCCCCGCCCGTTTCTCTGCCCACCGCACACCCAGCACTGGAGACTGACAGCACCACGCCTCACTGACATACTCCTTATTTTCATGGAGTCTTGCTGGCAGCTAGGCAAGTGAAGAGCTAGGTACACAGCTCAGATTATACAGAAATTGCTGGGAAGAAACTCAGGCAGTCACTGGTGCAACAGAATATGAAGGGACCGGCGAAATCAGGAACTCCCTAATAATGACAGGTGTGAATGGCAGCGGGCGGTTGCGTGACCTGATTCCACTGGAGAAGCCAAGCACGGCACCCTTAACCCACCAGTACCTGCCCCCACCCCCAACCCATCTTGCTCAAGAATGTCAGGAAACACCTCCTACCGTTTTCCGGGCTCCTGGAAATGATGGAGGGCTGGGTTCTCATCCCAGCTCTGTTTCTCTGTGACCCTGAGTATGTTAATTCATCCCTCTGGGCCTCAATTTTCCATCTGTAAAGGAATGGAATGAGCTTAGATCAGCATCTCTCAGAACATGTTAATGGCTATTTAAAAGAAAAAAAAAAAAGATTTTGTGGTCAGAAGTCAGAAGGTTTCTTGGACAAATGTTTGGAAAACCCTAGCCCCATACTGGATCCCTTTCTCAGAGATTTGCAGTGTTCTTGTGTACATATTAAAGACTCTGAGAAGTCCTGCAGGAGAGAACTATGTCTATTTTTATTCTAAGATGTGTCAAATTTATTTCATCACAGAATCCTTTTTAAAGAATTGCTGTTTTGGAGTATCTTCAAGGATGGGTAAGAACCTTTTGCAGGTAGGGACCATTCAGTATGACCTGGCTGATTCCAGGGATAATTGTGGTCATTTCATGTTTATTTCCAAGTCACTGGCCACAGGGTAAAGTGAAACAGGATGGAAGGAACACTGTGGGCCTCCTCTGTTCCAGGTGCTTTTTACGTCTCTCATGTTATTTAAACCTAATGAAAAACTCTGAGAGGAGGGCATTTGGACCAATTTAACAGATGAGGAATATGAGGCTTACTGATATTAAATTACTGACTCAAAGCTTCACAGTCAGCAAGTGGCAGAGCTGAGATGTGGCCAGAGCATCTGATTCTGAGTCCCCTGCCCTTCCCTCCCCACCGTGCATCTCCCAGGAGGGTAGAGAGGCCTGGGATCGGCTTGTGTTCTTTCTCCCTTTCTGGGCATGATTTGCAGCTGTTCCCATCGCCTCCCGGGCCTGGGCAAGCTCCCCGCCCCCACGCATGGAGCTCCTCCACTCAGCCCCCCAGGGCAGCTGCCCCTGCAGAGCTGTTTGGGCTCTGGCCCCGTCTCCGCGCCGCGGCTGCTCTGTGGCCTGGCTGCCACCCCACCCCCCAGGCTCACCAAGGATTCGGTCTTCCTGGGTTTCTGCCTGGCGTCCTGCACCTCACCCGCCGCAGGCAGTCTCCCCCAGTTCTCCCGTCGCCCTCTCTGTGCCCCCTCCCCGCTCTCACTCCTGGCGCTCGTCATAGTCGGCCTTGTATTTAGAGCCATACATGTGCTTGCTTCCCCTCAGGACTGTTTGTCTGAGTGGCTCAGGAGCCCTGGCTGCTGGCTCAGGGGTTACCGTGGAAAGCCGGGGGTCAGCCCAGCACTTCCCCGAGTGTATCAAGTTCCTGGGACCCTGTTCCCGGCCCCGCTACACCCCACCCCGACCCCACAGACCCTCATGAGTGTGGGCACCCCTGGGAGACAG
Organism: Balaenoptera ricei; assembly: GCF_028023285.1. Lineage (NCBI taxonomy): Eukaryota > Metazoa > Chordata > Mammalia > Artiodactyla > Balaenopteridae > Balaenoptera > Balaenoptera ricei. The sequence continues at coordinate 87,869,830 of NC_082642.1, read as the reverse complement.
GAGAGTGAGTAGATGGAAGCTTGGTAGATAGAAGAGTGATACTGGCGTCAGAGAGACCAGCCCTGGCCCTCCACCTTCACCGCTCTGAGCCTCACCTGTGAGACGGGGACGCAGGGTGCGCCTGAGAACTGAACGGAGAAGTGCACTTAGCGTCCTCCGCCGCCGGCTCTGCACACAGTGAGCGAGTGATACGCGTGGTGAGGACGAAGCGGACGGCGCGGGGCAGAGCCCTCCGGGGCTGCTGCAGGACGGCCTCTCTGGGAAATGGACTGCAGATGAAGAGCGGCCTCGGGGCGCGTACAGGCGAGAGCTGTTAGGAGCCACTCCTGTGCGGGGGCGGGGGGAAGGGAGGACGCAGGATTGCATAAGGGAAGAAGTGGAGGCTCCAGCTGACTCCAGGGCCTGGGAGCGGGGGCGGGGGCGGGGATGCTTCAGTATTGTCCGGTGTTGGGGGGAGGGGCCAGACATTTATACCCCTAAGTTGAGCACTCACCCACTGTGAGACGCCCCGGAGGGAGGGGAGACCTTGCTCCGGGCAGGTTTCTTCAGCTCAGCCCAACCTCGCAGGCTGCGTGCAGGCTGCTGTCTGGCCACGCTCTTAGCAGCAGGGATGATGAATCCTTCTTTCCGAAGGAGCTCTGAGCAGCTCCTGGTGGTGCCGGCCCCAGAGGTCCTTGAGCGAAGTGGTTCTCAAACTCACATCACCTGGAGGCTGTGTTAAACCATGGCTGGATCCCCAAGTGCTAGAGTTTCTGATTCAGCGGGTCCCAGGTGGGCCCGACAATTTGCTCCCAGGTCGTGATGCTGCTGCCCCCCCAGGGGACCACATTCTGAGCACGCTGTTCTGGTCTCATCTTTTTATCCCCGGCACACGGGGTATTATTTGGGGACTGTGTGAATATCCTGCTCCTCAAAGACCTCGCGCCCAATGGTTTTAGCATCCATTGACTTGCAGGTGTCGATTATTCTATCAGTGGTTGCAAATGGTGCTTTGCTAATTCTCTAATTCCTTCTGGATTAGAGGAGCTTTCTCTCTCTTTACTTTACCCTTTAGACCACTGGCTCTGTATTTGAATTACCTGGGAGCTTTTAAAAATGATTAGTGCCTGCATATATACAATGGAATATTACTGAGCCATATAAAGAAATGAAATTGAGTTATTTGTAGTGAGGTGGATGGACCTAGAGTCTGTCATACAGAGTGAAGTAAGTCAGAAAGAGAAAAACAAATACCGTATGCTAACACATATATATGGAATCTAAAAAAAAAAAAAATGGTTTTGAAGAACCTAGGGGCAGGACAGGAATAAAGATGCAGACGTAGAGAATGGACTTGAGGACACGGGGAGGGGGGAAAGGTAAGCTGGGACGAAGTGAGAGAGTAGCATGGACATATATACACTACCAAATGTTAAATAGATAGCTAGTGGGAAGCAGCCGCATAGCACAGGGAGATCAGCTCGGTGCTTTGTGACCACCTAGAGGGGTGGGATAGGGAGGGTGGGAGGAAGACGCAAGAGGGAGGAGATATGGGGATATATGTATATGTATAGCTGATTCACTGTTATACAGCAGAAACTAACACACCATTGTAAAGCAATTATACTCCAATAAAGATGTTAAAAAAAAAAGAAATGATTAGTGCCTGCCCTCCAAATTCTGATTTAATTGGTCTGCTTGGGGCTTAAGCATCAATTTTTTTTAAAGCTCCCAGGTGAGTCTGCTGTGTAGTCAGGGCTGAAAGCCTGCTCTGGGTATTGGAGAGCCATGGAAGAATTTGACGCAGGGGAGCGAAGACCCCATTGGAGTTTTAGAAGGGGCCCGCCAGGGAGGGCTGGGGGCAGGGAGCGGAGCGGAGTGAGAATGCTGTTGCAAAATCCTGCTGAAACACCATGAAGGGGAAATCAAAGGAATAAAGTTCATGTGCAGAAGCATTTAGATGCTGCAGTCCTGGGAGATGTCTTTGAGGAAGTTGTGGGCTGAAGTTAATAAATGAAGAGACAATCTCTTTCATATAAGTGACTGGGCCCACGTGTCTAGCGTTTTTGCATTCCTCAAAACTCACGCTTCAAAACGTCTGGGAAGACAGAGAAGGACCAAGGGTGAGGGTGAGGGTGAGGGTGAGGCGTGCGCCCTCACCACGTTTGCTCTCCAGCCCCTGAGAGCTGAGCAGCCAGCCATCTGCCCCTCCCCTGGAAAGCGGCTTTAAGACACAAGAGGGAAAAGGATCCTTTTCGCTTAAGGTTCTCATTAGTTTTCAGATTATTCGTCGTGGTTGGCTTTATGCTGCTATTTATTTAACTTACACGTACAGCTATCAACCATGGTGTGGAGGTGGGAGCCCAGGATTTGGGGGAGGGCGTTACACTGCTCAGCGCCCCGGCAGAGTGTGACGGGACTGTGGCCGCCGGGGCTGAGCCCATCGCCCCCGGACAGACAGACTCCAGGTCAGTTCAGGAAGGCCCATCTGGGTGACGGGGTCTGGCGTGGCGCCTCTCCTTTGCAGAAGGGGCCTTTCCTGGGCATCTGAAACAGTTTCCACTAGCAGGTTTCTTAAAGGACTGCAGCTACAATCGCTGGAAGACTGACCCTGGGTTGTTTCATGGATCCTTCTCCCTAGCTCTGCAAACCCCTCAGGGAAAGGCCTGGCCTAGAGCACTGCTGAGAGGCTGCCATTCCTTCACATGCCCGCAGCCTTCGAGACTGCCCCCCAGGGCCCAGTGTATACCACAGGCACTTAGCAGCGTCCTCCAGCCCAGCGTCTCACAGCCACAGCTGACTTCATTCCATCAGGAGGTCACTCCAACTTCTCTCTCATACCCAAGGAGCGTGAGGGGTACCCAGGCATGGCGGTCATGCCCTGGGAGCACCCAATAGTCACAGAGCCAAGACCTGGGTCAAGGATTATATGTGACACAAGTGACAGGGCACAGACAGTGCATCACGAGTATGGGAGGACCGTGGGGAAAGGAAGATGAATGACAACTCCTTAAAGAAAGTAGCATCCGAGGGGCTTCCCCGGTGGCACAGTGGTTAAGAATCCACCTGCCAGTGCAGGGGACATGGGTTCGAGCCCTGGTCTGGGAAGATCCCACGTGCCGCAGAGCAACTAAGCCTGTGCGCCACAACTACTGAGCCTGCGCTCTAGAGCCCGTGAGCCGCAACTACTGAGCCCGTGTGCCACAACTACTGAAGCCTGCATGCCTAGAGCCCATGCTCCATAACAAGAGAAGCCACCGCATTGAGAAGCTCGCGCACCGCAACAAAGAGCAGCCCACACTCGCCGCAACTAGAGAAAGTCCATGCGCAGCAACAAAGACCCAACGCAACCATAAATGAATGAATGAATGAATGAATGAATGAAGAAAGTAGCATCCAAGTAGGGTCTTGGGATGCTTAGGACTTCTTGGGGTGGGACAGGGCACACCAGTAGCCAAGAGCAGTACTGTCTCTCCAGGGAAGCCAGTCTCCTACGTGAGCCCTTGTCAACAGAAGGTGCCAGAAGAAGGAGTCTGAAGTCCCAGGTTACATCTGTGCGTGGTTATGGGAGCCTGTGGCACACAAGGCCCCTTCTCCATTGCTAAGACCAAGAAGTGACTGCAGTCCTGGTTTTGCCACTGCCCTTGCTGTGTGACCTTGGGCAAGTCCTCCCCGCCCCACCCCGCCCCCCGCCTCCATGGGCCTCAGCGTCCTCACTTTCTTTTTTTTTTTTTTTTTTTCACACACACACACACTGTATTTTATTTTTACAAGAGATAAATCGACTGACACCAAGCATTGTACATGGATGACCACAACAAAAGCAACAATGATTGCAATTACCAAACATGAAACACACTCATACTATGTCATAGTATTGACATTCAGTCCAGTAATCCTCCACTGTAACAGCTCCTTTACTTTGCAGTGAAAATTGATTTGTATATTCTTTGCCTCTGAGTCCTTGTGGAATTTTTTTTTTTTTTTAAATTCAGACAGAAAGTCACAAAAATTATACTCATCCTCATCAGTTCACTCAGTCCCATGTAATTAATTTTTTTTTTTCATCTTGATCTTTTGTTAGCACTTTTATGAGTTCATCAGTTTTTCATTAGAGTTCTGAAAATGCTTATTCATTCAGTTCAGCAGTACAGTCCGTTACCAGAAACCTGTACTTGTCAGAGTCTTTTCCATGTATTTCTTGAAGATGAAACCCTTTTATAGGAACATATTTGCAAAATCATCAGAGTACACCCAGAACTGTCTGTAAATGACAAAAGACTTAAAAATGACCACGGTTAAAGATTTGATGACAGTTCATAATAATGCAGTTGACAAGAAAATTAGTTATTTCTGAGATATACATTTTAAAGTAATAACTAGGATTATTACTTATAACATTATACCAGAACATATAAGATTTTTAGAAATTTCATGTAATGTCTGAAACATTTATATTAACATATTTCCATACATATTTCCATACAAGTACAAATATAAGATTTTTAGAAATTTCATGTAATGTCTGAAACATTTATATTAACATATTTCCATACATATTTCCATACAAATACAAATATGATTTTTAGAAATTTCATGTAATGTCTGAAACATTTATATTAACATATTTCCATACATATTTCCATACAAATACAAATATAAGATTTTTAGAAATTTCATGTAATGTCTGAAACATTTATATTAACATGTTTCCATACAAATAACCCAATGAAAGTTTAGTATTAGTTGTTTTGTTTGTTTTTTTATACTGCAGGTTCTTATTAGGCATCAGTTTTATACACATCAGTGTATACATGTCAATCCCAATCGCCCAATTCAGCACACCACCATCCCCACCCCACCGCAGTTTTCCCCCCTTGGTGTCCATATGTCCATTCTCTACATCTGTGTCTCAACTTCTGCCCTGCAAACTGGCTCATCTGTACCATTTTTCTAGGTTCCGCATACATGCATTAATATACGATATTTGTTTTTCTCTTTCTGACTTACTTCACTCTGTATGACAGTCTCTAGATCCATCCACGTCTCAACAAATGACTCAATTTCGTTCCTTTTTATGGCTGAGTAATATTCCATTGTATATATGTACCACATCTTCTTTATCCATTTGTCTGTTGATGGGCATTTAGGTTGCTTCCATGACCTGGCTATTGTAAATAGTGCTGCAATGAACATTCGGGTGCATGTGTCTTTTTGAATTACGGTTTTCTCTGGGTATATGCCCAGTAGTGGGATTGCTGGGTCATATGGTAATTCTATTTTTAGTTTTTTAAGGAACCTCCATATTGTTCTCCATAGTGGCTGTATCAATTTACATTCCCACCAACAGTGCAAGAGGGTTCCCTTTTCACCACACCCTCTCCAGCATTTGTTGTTTGTAGATTTTCTGATGATGCCCATTCTAACAGGAGTGAGGTGATACCTCATTGTAGTTTTGATTTGCATTTCTCTAATAATTAGTGATGTTGAGCATCTTTTCATGTGCTTCGTGGCCGTCTGTATGTCTTCTTTGGAGAAATGTCTATTTAGGTCTTCTGCCCATTTTTGGATTGGGGTGTTTGTTTCTTTGATATTGAGCTGAATGAGCTGTTTATATATTTTGGAGATTAATCCTTTGTCCGTTGATTCATTTGCAAATATTTTCTCCCATTCTGAGGGTTGTCTTTTCGTCTTGTTTATGGTTTCCTTTGCTGTGCAAAAGCTTTGAAGTTTCATTAGGTCCCACTTGTTTATTTTTGTTTTTATTTCCATTACTCTAGGAGGTGGATCAAAAAAGATCTTGCTGTGATTTATGTCAAAGAGTGTTCTTCCTATGTTTTCCTCTAAGAGTTTTATAGTGTCCAGTCTTATATTTAGGTCTCTAATCCATTTTGAGTTTATTTTTGTGTATGGTGTTAGGGAGTATTCTAATTTCATTCTTTTACATGTAGCTGTCCAGTTTTCCCAGCACCACTTATTGAAGAGACTGTCTTTTCTCCATTGTATATCTTTGCCTCCTTTGTCATAGATTAGTTGACCATAGGTGCGTGGGTTTATCTCTGGGCTTTCTATCTTGTTCCATTGATCTATGTTTCTGTTTTTGTGCCAGTACCATATTGTCTTGATTACTGTAGCTTTGTAGTATAGTCTGAAGTCAGGGAGTCTGATTCCTCCAGCTCCATTTTTTTGCCTCAAGACTGCTTTGGCTATTCGGGGTCTTTTGTGTCTCCATACAAATTTTAAGATGATTTGTTGTAGCTCCGTAAAAAATGCCATTGGTAATTTGATAGGGATTGCATTGAATCTGTAGATTGCTTTGGGTAGTATACTCATTTTCACAATGTTGATTCTTCCAATCCAAGAACATGGTATATCTCTCCATCTGTTGGTATCATCTTTAATTTCTTTCATCAGTGTCTTATAGTTTTCTGCATACAGGTCTTTTGTCTCCCTAGGTAGGTTTATTCCTAGGTATTTTATTCTTTTTGTTGCAATGGTAAATGGGAGTGTTTCCATAATTTCTCTTTCAGATTTTTCATCATTAGTGTATAGGAATGCAAGAGATTTCTGTGCATTAATTTTGTATCCTGCAACTTTACCATATTCATTAATTAGCTCTAGCAGTTTTCTGGTGGCAGTTTTAGGATTCTCTATGTATAGTATCATGTCATCCGCAAACAGTGACAGTTTTACTTCTTCTTTTCCAATTTGTATTCCTTTTATTTCTTTTTCTTCTCTGATTCCCGTGGCTAGGACTTCCAAAACTATGTTGAATAATAGTGGTGAGAGTGGACATCCTTGTCTCGTTCCTGATCTTAGAGGAAATGCTTTCAGTTTTTCACCATTGAGAATGATGTTTGCTGTGGGTTTGTCATATATGGCCTTTATTATGTTGAGGTAGGTTCCCTCTATGCCCACTTTCTGGAGAGTTTTTATCAGAAATGGGTGTTGAATTTTGTCAAAAGCTTTTTCTGCATCTATTGAGATGATCATATGGTTTTTATTCTTCAATTTGTTAATATGGTGTATCACATTGATTGATTTGCGTATATTGAAGAATCCTTGCATCCCTGGGATAAATCCCACTTGATCGTGGTGTATGATCCTTTTAATGTGTTGTTGGATTCTGTTTGCTAGTATTTTGTTGAGGATTTTTGCATCTATATTCATCAGTGATATTGGTCTGTAATTTTCTTTTTTTGTAGTGTCTTTGTCTGGTTTTGGTATCAGGGTGATGGTGGCCTCATAGAATGAGTTTGGGAGTGTTCCTTCCTCTGCAATTTTTTGGAAGAGTTTGAGAAGGATGGGTGTTAGCTCTTCTCTAAATGTTTGATAGAATTCACCTGTGAAGCCATCTGGTCCTGGACTTTTGTTTGTTGGAAGATTTTTAATCACAGTTTCAATTTCATTACTTGTGATTGGTCTGTTCATATTTTCTATTTCTTCCTGGTTCAGTCTTGGAAGGTTATACCTTTCTAAGAATTTGTCCATTTCTTCCAGGTTGTCCATTTTATTGGCATAAAGTTGCTTGTAGTAGTCTCTTAGGATGCTTTGTATTTCTGCAGTGTCTGTTGTAACTTCTCCTTTTTCATTTCTGATTTTATTGATTTGAGTCCTCTCCCTCTTTTTCTTGATGAGTCTGGCTAATGGTTTATCAATTTTGTTTATCTTCTCAAAGAACCAACTTTTAGTTTTATTGATCTTTGCTATTGTTTTCTTTGTTTCTATTTCATTTATTTCTGCTATGATCTTTATGATTTCTTTCCTTCTGCTAACTTTGGGTTTTGTTTGTTCTTCTTTCTCTAGTTTCTTTAAGTGTAAGGTTAGATTGTTTACTTGAGCTTTTTCTTGTTTCTTTAGGTAGGCTTGTATAGCTATAAACTTCCCTCTTAGAACTGCTTTTGCTGCATCCCATAGGTTTTGGGTTGTCGTGTTTTCATTGTCATTTGTCTCTAGGTATTTTTTGATTTCCTCTTTGATTTCTTCAGTGATCTCTTGGTTATTTAGTAACGTATTGTTTAGCCTCCATGTGTTTGTCCTTTTTACGTTTTTTTCCCTGTAATTCATTTCTAATCTCATAGCGTTGTGGTCAGAAAAGATGCTTGATATGATTTCAATTTTCTTAAATTTACTGAGGCTTGATTTGTGACCCAAGATGTGATCTATCTTGGAGAATGTTCCGTGCGCACTTGAGAAGAACGTGTAATCTGCTGTTTTTGGATGGAATGTCCGATATATATCAATTAAATCTATCTGGTCTATTGTGTCATTTAAAGCTTCTGTTTCCTTATTTATTTTCATTTTGGATGATCTGTCCATTGGTGTAAGTGAGGTGTTAAAGTCCCCCACTATTATTGTGTTACTGTCGATTTCCTCTTTTATAGCTGTTAGCAGTTGCCTTATGTATTGAGGTGCTCCTATGTTGGGTGCATATATATTTATAATTGTTATATCTTCTTCTTGGATTGATCCCTGGATCATTATGTAGTGTCCTTCCTTGTCTCTTGTAACATTCTTTAATTTAAAGTCTATTTTATCTGATATGAGTATAGCTACTCCAGCTTTCTTTTGATTTCCATTTGCATGGAATATCTTTTTCCATCCCATCACTTTCAGTCTGTATGTGTCCCTAGGTCTAAAGTGGGTCTCTTGTAGACAGCATATATATGGGTCTTGTTTTTGTATCCATTCAGCCAGTCTATGTCTTTTGGTTGGGGCATTTAATCCATTCACGTTTAAGGTAATTATCGATATGTATGTTCCTATGACCATTTTCTTAATTGTTTTGGGTTTGTTTTTGTAGGTCCTTTTCTTCTCTTGTGTTTCCCACTTAGAGAAGTTCCTTTAGCATTTGTTGTAGAGCTGGTTTGGTGGTGCTGAATTCTCTTAGCTTTTGCTTGTCTGTAAAGCTTTTGATTTCTCCATCAAATCTAAATGAGATCCTTGCCGGGTAGAGTAATCTTGGTTGTAGGTTCTTCCCTTTCATCACTTTAAGTATATCATGCCACTCCCTTCTGGCTTGCAGAGTTTCTGCTGAGAAATCAGCTGTTAACCTTATGAGAGTTCCCTTGTATGTTATTTGTCGTTTTTCCCTTGCTGCTTTCAATAATTTTTCTTTGTCTTTAATTTTTGCCACTTTGATTACTATGTGTCTCGGCGTGTTTCTCCTTGGGTTTATCCTGTATGGGACTCTCTGCGCTTCCTGGACTTGGGTGGCTATTTCCTTTCCCATGTTAGGGAAGTTTTCGACTATAATCTCTTCAAATATTTTCTCTGGTCCTTTCTCTCTCTCTTCTCCTTCTGGGACCCCTATAATGCGAATGTTGTTGCGTTTAATGTTATCCCAGAGGTCTCTTAGGCTGTCTTCATTTCTTTTCATTCTTTTTTCTTTAGTCTGTTCCGCAGCAGTGAATTCCATCATTCTGTCTTCCAGGTCACTTATCCGTTCTTCTGCCTCAGTTATTCTGCTATTGATTCCTTCTAGTGTAGTTTTCATTTCAGTTATTGTATTGGTCATCTCTGTTTGTTTGTTCTTTAATTCTTCTAGGTCTTTGTTAATCATTTCTTGCATCTTCTCAATCTTTGCCTCCATTCTTATTCCAAGGTCCTGGATCATCTTCACTATCATTATTCTGAATTCTTTTTCTGGAAGGTTGCCTATCTCCACTTCATTTAGTTGTTTTTCTGGGGTTTTTTCTTGTTCCTTCATCTGGTACATAGCCCTCTGCCTTTTCATCTTCTCTATCTTTCTGTAACTGTGGTTTTTGGTCCACAGGCTGCAGGATTATAGTTTTTCTTGCTTCTGTTGTCTGCCCTCTGGTGGTTGAGGCTATCTAAGAGGCTTGATGGGAGGCTCTGGTGGTGGGTAGAGCTGACTGTTGCTGTGGCGGTCAGAGCTCAGTAAAACCTTAATCCACTTGACTGTTGATGGGTGGGGCTGGGTTCCCTCCCTGTTGCTGTGGCGGTCAGAGCTCAGTAAAACCTTAATCCACTTGACTGTTGATGGGTGGGGCTGGGTTCCCTCCCTGTTGGCTGTTTTGCCTGAGGCAACCCAACACTGGAGCCTACCCGTGCTCTTTGGTGGGGTTAATGGCAGACTCTGGGAGGGCTCACGCCAAGGAGAACTTCCCAGAACCTCTGCTGCCAGTGTCCTTATCCCCTCGGTGAAACAGAGCCACCACTCGCCTCTGCAGGAGACCCCCCAACACCAGCAGGTAGGTCTGGTTCAGTCTCCCCCAGGCTCACTGCTCCTTCCCCTGGGTCCTGATGCACACATTACTTTGTGTGTGCCCTCCAAGAGTGGGGTCTCTGTTTCCCCCAGTCCCGTCAAAGTCCTGCAATCCAATTCCCACTAGGCTTCAAAGTCTGATTCTCTAGGAATTCCTCCTCCCGTTGCCTGACCCCCAGGTTGGGAAGCCTGACGTGGGGCTCAGAACCTTTACTCCAGTGGGTGGACTTCTGTGGTATAAGTGTTCGCCAGTCTGTGAGTCACCCACCCAGCAGTTACGGGGTTTGATTTTACTCTGCTTGCGCCCCTCCTACCGTCTCACTGTGGCTTCTCCTCTGTCCTTGGACGTGGGGTATCCTCCTTGGTGAAGTCCAGGGTCTTCCTGTCAATGATGGTCCAGCAGTCAGTTGTGATTCTGGTGCTCTCGCAAGAGGGAGTGACAGCACGTCCTTCTACTCCGCCATCTTGGTTAATCTCCAGCGTCCTCACTTTCTGCTCGGCCCTTCAGGCTGTAGCACTCTGTGGCCCTGGAGTTATTCTTGGGGCCCAGGCTCCCATTCAAAGGGGCAGAACTGGCTTGGGCCCAGTCCGTCACCACTCTCCCCTCCTGTGGCCTGCATTTTGGGTACAGCAGCAGGGAGCACCAGGGGTTTGCAGGCTGGTGAGCAGATGAGGCCGACCACTCTCTCCAGGTTTATCTACTGCAAGCTGCAAGCAGTGGGGGGAGGGACATTGGGACTCTAGCTTTGGTGCTGTGTGACCTTGGGCGAGTCACTTTCCCTTTCTGGGTTTCAGGTTCCTCATCTGTTGAAAGGGGCAATGCCTGCCTCTGTCCTCCAAGAATTGTTGGGCAGATCAAAGTTGCTGGCCTTTGAACCCAGTAAAGAGCCGTTGGTTGAATGTGGGGGGAGAACAGTTATTTTCATCGTGAGGTAGAATCCTCAGGTCCCTCCCTCCCCGCAGGAGATTTGCAAATCTGGGGCAGTGTTTTTTCCTCATAGCCGGGTCACCGGATTTCGTCTTCTTTCTCCTCCTTCAGCTCTCCATCCCCTTCAAAAGATGAAATTGCCTGCCACCCAACTCCAGAGGAGTGCTGTGAGGTTCAGTGAAGTAATACATGCAAAAACCATCTGGCTATGAAACCAGCTCCTTTCGTTGCTTTCCCTGGGCTCTGCATGCCCACCTCCCTGCCCCCAGAGAGGGAGCTGGGTGGGATCCTTGCCAGGCCCCCAGCTTCAGAGGCCCCTCCTCCCCACACATTCCTCTTGCAGGCCCAGCTCCGGGTCCCTGGTACTTTGTCCTGGGTCCTCTGACACCCCAGAGCAGGTCCCTTCATACACTACCAAGCCTTGGCCACCTGGCCCTCTACAGGCCAAAGATTCACTTGAAAGGACCAAGCTCTTTTCTCTCCTTGGAGTTTTTCTCCCTTTCTTGGAGAATGTCAAAGAGAGAAATGGAGTTTAGAAGAAATCAATGTCTTTGGATGGAGGAGAACTTGCTGCATACACAGTAAATCAATTTGGCACAAATTTACAGAGCACCTGCTGTGGGTGGAGCCCTCAGCCCTGGAGGGAATCAGAGTTGAATCAGCCCCCTCTGGGCCACGGAGAAGATCACGGGCAGGAGGGGAGATCGACACAGGCATTAGTAATTCATATTTAAGCTGAAGAGTGTGGCCAAACCAGAAAACCGTTTACCCCTCTGAGCCGCCTCTTCCTTACCTGTGGTATGCTGGCAATAATACCTACCTAGAGGTGATTGTGCAGAAAACAGGAAATGAATTTTTTTAAATGCATGTGAAAGGACTTTGCAAGTAGCAACACACCATCTGGCAGCGTTTCTTGGAGGAGGCTGGATTTGCACCTTGAAAAATGGTGTAATATTAAGTTTGACTGTTAGTACCAGAGAAATCCAAAATAGCAAATGACTTAAGCAAAATACAAGGCTCTTTCTTTTCACAGAACTAGCCAGAGGTAGGTGGCCTAGTGCTAGTATAGCAGCTCCATGGGGTCAAGAACTCACAGTATCCTTCTGCCTGGTTGCTTTTCTATATATTGCTTCAGTCCCAAGATTACCTCATGGTCCAAAATGGCTGCTCCAGTTCCAGCCATTAAATCCACATTCCAGACACCAAGGAGGAAAAGGAGAAAGGTATATCTCTTCCCTTTAAATAAAAGTCCCTGAAGTGGCACTTACCTGTTGACTAGATCTTAGTCACATGGCCATATCTACTGTAAGAAACTCTGGGAAACGTAGTCTTCCTTCTGAGTGGCCATATTCTCAGCTAAATGTCCCATGGAACAAGGGAGAACAGATTTTGGGACCAACAAGCCTCGGCTGCTACAGGTGGGTGGGCCTCTGGCTGCTTGCAGACTTTGTCTTCAGCTCTCATTTCTTTTTGCTTTAAGGAGCCCTCTTTCTGCCCCTCCCATCTGGTATCCAGATGAATGAACCCACAAGAGCTTGGCCAGCTGTCTCTGACTTCTGACTTCCCTGGGAAAGCACAGAAACTTACCTACACCGTTTCAGCTGCTCCAGAAAGAGCTCTGCCAGGAGCAGAGGGGTGTAGTGGGGGGATTGTCTGCACAACCTCGGTGGCGTGAACCCATCGATCTGAAGATTTGGCCCCGGACAGGAGGGGTCCTCTCTCTGAGGCTTCTCTGAGGCCCCAGGCGGGAAGGCTGACCCAGGAGCTGAAGGAGACGCATCCCTCCTCTCCCCGCGCTGAGGAAGGAGATTCTGTCTCTTGGACCTACCTCCACTTTTCCCACGTGGACAGGGGTGGCCCCGCCAGGCCCTGGGCCCCTGCCTCCAAGGCCCCCTGTGCCCTCTTCCCTTAGTTCCCTGCTTCTACCCCACCTGGCTGTGACCACCCGCACCCCAATCTTGGAATCCCCTTTGCACTCAACACACACCTCTCTGAATGGGACCACTTTTGGTCTCCGGCGTAGGTATTTGGTGCCTGTCCTGAGTTCTGCCCTAGACTGAGACCCTTCATATAGAGGCGCCATCTCTCTGTTTGTCCCCAGTAAGGACCTGGCCCAGAGTTGGTGCTCAGCGATGTATACTGAAGCAACAATGATGGACACAGCCCATCTCTCCACTGCCCACTGGATGATAAGTGTTTGCTCATGGCAACATGGTGGTGGGTCCCTAGAGCTATGAGGACTTCAAGGGTATATGGGTGGATTTAGTAGACTAAACTGCATGCAGCGTAGTTTAGGACACTGTTTGCATGGGACATGCACTCTGAGATCCAAACAGCCTGGTTTCAAATAAGCTCATGGGAACAAGTTGTCTTTAGTGAACTTGAGGACCCACTGCATTTCCCCATATCAGGTCCGGGAGCCCTGTCTGAAGACCAGCCAAGATGGGAAGAACATAAATACTCCTGAAGCGGGAAGAAGCAGATGTGAAACAAAAAGTCCTCCAGCCCCTTGTCCTTGTCCTTTGAAACTATAAAGGCCTGAAACCATCTCCCCACCCCACCCTTCCTGCACAAATGAAACCCTAGAAATTCCACTGTGGCTGGGATCGCAGCTGTCTATTTCACTGTGTCTTAAACACACTTCTCTAAACCCTGAAGGTCAACATTGCAGCACTTCCTGGATCAGAAATGAAATGATCAATCGTTAGCTCCAATTAACCGAGGCCCACCTGTCGGTGTGTGGTGAGGACTGCATCATTCTCCCCTTCCCCTTTTTAAAATTATTTTATTATTATTATTATTATTTTTAATAATAATCTTTTATTTATTTATTTATTTATTTTTATATATTTATTTTTGGCTGTGTTGGGTCTTCGTTTCTGTGCGAGGGCTTTCTCTAGTTGTGGCAAGCGCGGGCCACTCTTCATCGCGGTGCGCGGGCCTCTCACTATCGCGGCCTCTCTTGTTGCGGAGCACAGGCTCCAGACGCGCAGGCTCGGTAGTTGTGGCTCACGGGCCTAGTTGCTCTGCGCCATGTGGGATCTATCCCAGACCAGGGCTCGAACCCGTGTCCCCTGCATTAGCAGGCAGAGTCTCAACCACTGCACCACCAGGGAAGCCCTCCCCTTCCCTTTTAACCTGCATCGATCTCTATGCAATTAACCCCATCTAACTCGTCGTTTACTCTGCCAGGTGTGTCTACTGAACAACCCTCTGGCTCACCCGATCCTTGTCTCTGCTGATCCTCACTCAGACTTATTTATCCAACTCTGCTGTTGCTAAAATGCACCAGTTAAACTCAGTTTCAGGGAGAAAAATGTATCCAGGATGGTTTTTATACCCTCCCCTCCCTGTGCTGAAAGAGGTAATTCACGATTGAAAATGACTTATCTGAGGAATTTTCTCTAGGACTAAAATCCTAGATTTTTCTCAGCTATTTGTTTTAGCATCTCAACTTTTTCACTGATAATATTTTCGATGACTGAGAACATGTTTGGTGTTTTAGCTTTTTACCATATCTACTTTGCATACAGAAGGGCATACATAAGTGTACAGCTTGATGTATCTTTGCAAACAAGACATACCTGTGTAACCACTCTGTCATTTTTCAAGTCCTGATTTATCCAAATAAGATTCCATCTAGAGGGGAAGCCCCAACTGTGGGCCCAGATCAGAGCCTTTGTTAGACTCACCAGGCCTCACAACCAGCTAAAAGTAGGTTTAACTCTGTCCCTTGTGCAGAAGAGGAAATACAGGCTCCGAGAGTCTGGCCGCCAGGCTGGTCAGAGGGCTGCGGCTCAGACCAGCGACCCCTCCCCTGACCCCCAGCACCAAGTCTGACCTCTTCCTACTCCCCCTGCCCATCTGGCCCAGCTCACTGTACTGCATGACCTGCTCTCTGGTCTTCCTGGAGCTGATGTGCCCGAAGTGTGGGCCCCAAACAGTGGATGGGTGGACAGATGGATGGATGGACGGATGGATTGACAGGGATGGGAGTGGCAAGGACAGCAAATCTATACTTTCCTTCCCCTGCGGGTGTCCTTGGAGGGCCTTATGTTGTCCAGCCAGGGACACCGTAAACTTGTCTTCGGGCATCAGGCAGCACACACTGCCCACTTCCTTGCTGAGAAATCCGTCAGTCCACTGGGAAACCAGAGCCCACATATATCGATTCTCAGGTAACAAGTAGCACTTACCAGGCATCTGCTGCATCCCCATCATCTACATCGGGCTGGTCCATCACTCGGACGTTTAACAATAGCACAGCAATACACTGACCAGTGAGAAGGATGCAGCCGTAGAGCTGGAACAGAGTCCTGGAGGCCCTGCCAGGCCAAACATCACCCTTTAGCAGCCAGACAGGGGGCTGGGGGCACTGGATGAGGTGCTGGGCATCTAGGGGTGGGGGGCTCTCTGGGGTCAGGCAGCAACTGTACAGAAGTTTTTCAGTACTTTAACAACTGACTTGGACACACAAGTGCACCCTGAGTGACCATCAGCCCTGCTTGGAGACCTCGTGAAGAAAAGCTCTATTCTTTGCTCCCAGAGAGCTTGTGACTGAGCTGAGGAGATAGGTGAGAGGTTTACAGCTGGAGAGAATCAGTGCTTCGGTCTCAGCTGGTCAGTCCATTTGCTTGTCCACCCTTGTGTACCACAGCCCCGCTACCTGCCAGGCACTGGCGGATGACTATAAGATGGTCCCTGCCTGTAGGAGTGCACCGTTTACAGGAGGAGTGAGGCAGCTACACAGACAACCACAGTTTAATCTCATTTGGGTTGATACGCTGAGTTTGAGATCACTTTAGAGCGTCTTCGTGGGAATTACCAAGCTTAGACTCTTACGGAATCACTTTTTCTAATTCCCTGTTTCAGATGGGGAGCCTGGGGTCCACGGAAGAGAAGTTACACACTCCAGGGTGGAGGATGAGGGCAGAACCACACCTCCTCGCCCCCTCCCCTGCCCTCTCGGCCCCTCCGCATGTACCACATTTTGGCTGCAATCCTGGAAGCAGTAACTTCAAGGAGGTAGAGAAGCTGCTGAGGGTCACATGCTGACAGCTTGACAAAGGGGCAGGTCACAAAATTATAATAAGCCAAAGACAGCAAGAACTCAAAAGCAGGGCTCTCGGGGGCCACCTGTGTAGGGGCACTTGCTCCACACTCCCCAGTGGGCCTGAGGTGGTCCCTGAGCTATCAAATTATGCTCAATTTAAAAAATCAAAGTATAGTTGATTTATAATATTGTATTAGTTTCAGGTGTACAGCAAAGTGCTTCAGTTATATATATATATTTTTTCCAGATTATTTTCCATTACAGGTTATTATAAGATATTGAATATAGTTCCCTGTGTTGTCGTATTACAGCAAATCCTTGTTGCTTACCTATTTTATGTTTAGTAGTGTGTATCTGTCAGTCCCATACTCCTAATTTATCCCTGCCCCGCCCTCTTTCCCCTTTGGTAACCATAAGTTTGTTTTCTGTCCATGAGTCTGTTTTTGTTTTGTACATAGATTCATTTGTATTATTTTTTAGATTCCACACATAAGTGGTATCATACAATATTTGTCTTTGTCTGACTTCACTGTTTTGTTCAATTTATTTGCTTAAGAGTATAAGGTGAATACAGTGTTTTTCGGATGTTTTATATCTAAATTATAAAAAACATGTTTACGTTTACACTTTGGAATTGTCTTTACTTGTCCACCACCGTCACCTCTGTGGAACCCCTGTTTCCTGGCAGGGTCTGATAGGGAATTTTCTAGGAACTCTGTAGCGCTCTCCTGTGAGAATCACATAGGGAAGCTCACTGTCAGTTCTAAAGGCCCAGTTACAGTATAGACCAATCACTGATTTACCAAAGTGTACAGGATCGCCTTTACTTACTCTGACCTGGGCGCACTTATGAAGGAAAATGGATTTTGGATGTAAATGCTCTGTGATGACTCCATGTTCCTGGGACATACGCCGCTCAAGGCCCTTGAAAGCAGAGATTCAGGAACCAGTGGCCAGGTTCACCAAACAGGTAGGGGCCCCCTTCCCACCCTGAGGGGTGCCCCACTTGCCAAGGGATCGTGGGGTGCTGGCAACCCCTGGGCCTGCCTCTTTCCGCCACACTTGTGTCACAGGGAAATTCCAGGTTTCTCTAGAGATCATCTCAGCTGCTTGGAATCCTGCCCTTTGACCTGTCTGGGCTGGCGCAGGCCTGGAAGGAAAGGAAAATAAATAAATATAAATCCATCTGGTCACGGGCAAAACATTTATCTTTCAACAGGAAGCTTCCTGAGGAAGAACGGTGGAGGGGTTTGGAGCGAGAGCACTGTGTGAGACTTGGCCGGTCCAGGCCTTTGCTTGTCGGGGTTAGTGCCTGGCGTGCCCCACGGAGCCTCGCCAGGGTGGCATCATGGCTGCGCTGAGCGCTAGCGCTGCATGGGTACCCTGGAGCCCCTGCCCTTCCCACCTAGGTCCCTCCAGGGGTGCACCTCTCTCTGAGCCAGCGAGGGCAGCTGATGGGCCCAGTCTGGCTCCCTGCAGCTTCCCAAGCAGAGGAGGAAATGAGTCTTTGCCACTGAAGGCAGTGAGCCAGCCTCCCCCCCCAGGAGCTGGGTCTTCCTCGGGGCTGTGGAGGAAATGCTGGGGCGAGGGGTGGGGTTGGGAAGCCAAACTCACATGTTCCCTGTGGGGGGTGTCATTGGACCTTCCAGGATCCTAAAAGAGAGAGGATGATTGTGTCCTTCTGGTAATGGCCTTGGGAATCACTTGCCTGTGACATTTGTCACTTCCCCTTTATAGCTATACATCTCTGTCCTTGTCTGGCTCTGGCCAGAAACCTTGTGCGTCCTTTACATGCTAAAGAACAGTTGGGGTCCCAGAAATCCTTTCCTGAAGCTCAAGGAAATCCAGTGACCTATGGTCAAAAGTCCATTTGCTTATCAGCTGGTGAAAAGTCATGGTGTCTCTCTCAAGCTCCATCCAGTAGATGATGTCTACTCTGTAAGTCCCAAGGGCACCTTAAAATGACCACATAGAAACTAGCTCCCCACTTGCCCCTCTTCCATCTTCTTGTCCTACTCTACTCTATCCTTCCTTTTGCTGGACATCTGAGAACTCAGTTATTCCACATCCCCCAAACCTCTTAACATCTTAAATCAGAATCCAGGTGATTATCTGATGTCCCAAAGATGTCCATTATGACAACCCCTATTTCACTTGATTTGGTTAAATTGATCTCTTTTCATTCATTCAATTATTCATTCATTCATTCCAGACACTTCTAAGGTGCTGGGGCCCTCTGCTGGAGCTAGAGTCGCAGAGGTGAGGAGGATTCAGGTTAGGCCTGACGGGAGAGTAGCATAGACAACTACCACCCACACCTGGGCCAGCAAGAGCACTGTGTGCTGGGCTGGAGGGGCAGCCCTCAGTGGGCTCCACGCTTACTGCACACCCACTCACCAAATACCTGGATCGCTTGCAACAGGAAACACGGGCCACAATATAGTGGTCAGTGTAAACAGCAGAGAATCAGAAGATGCGAAAAGGGTATAAACTGGGCTCTGTCTGCATCATTTATTGTTAGAAAATTGTAGTTCATTCATTCAGGAAGCTTGATGGATCGCTAAAGTGGGTCCACCAGGGAGAGTACAGAGAATAGCAGCCCCGTGGTGCTCCTCCATGGAGCAGGCCAGCCCCTGAGCTGGCGCATCACATGTATCAGCACGAGTAATCCTCAGCACGACCCTGCGCAGTAGGTACTCTGCACATTCCCATTTTATAGGTGAAGAAACAGGGTCAGAGGAATTATGTGGATGGCCCACAGTCACAGAGCTAGAGCTGGAATTCAAATACAGGTCTGTCTGACTCCAGCGTTTCTGTTCATTATGGCACAGAAAGGATTCCTTGTTTCCACCAGCTTCTTTTTCATCAAGGTGGACCAGGGATTCACGCATTGGCTAAGCTAGCCTTTGAGTTCAGTGACGTATATTTAGCACCTACAAAGCAACATTTGCCGTTACATGTTTGCTGGTATTCTGGGAACTGACTGTTGACAATCACCAGCGAGGCTTTATCTCAGGTTATGTTTTGAAATCTCAGCCCATATTTACCTTGCCCACAGAAAGGCTCTGGAAATGGAATGGACTGAAAGTCAGGTGATTGAAGCTGTAATCCTGGACTAGAAGGGGATTAGCAGTGTGACCTTGGAGAAGTCGCTTTTCTCTAGTTTCAATTTCCCTATTTGAAAATGAAAAAGAACACAACAATTCTACTTTAAGACTTGGAGAGAAGTACAGGTGCATCAAGAAGCATGCCCAAGTATGTTCATGGCAGCGCTGCATGTGATTGTGAAAACCTGAAAACCACCACAGTAACCTCATGTGGTAGCCAACCTCCAAGTTGCCCTCAATGACCCCGCCTCCTGGTATTGCCCCAGGTGTAGTCCTCTCCCATTGAACCAGGGTTGTTATGCATGACCAATAGCCAATAGCACATGGCAGAGTGAGGGCATGCCATTCTTGAACTTAGGCTATAAGAAGACATCAGCCTCCATCTTGGGTTCTCTCCCTCTCTCTCATCACTAAGGAAGCTGCCTTATTGTGAGCAGCCTTATAGAAAGCCCCATGCAGAGAAAGACTGAGTCTTCTTGCCAATACCCATGTAAGTGATGGCTTACACCTTATATGCCAATGTTTTACTCCCGGCCAAGTCTTCAGTTGACTGAAGCCCTGGCCCACAGCTCAACTGCAACCTCATGAGAGACCCTGATCCAGAACCACCAGGATAAGTTGTTCCCAGATTCCTGGCCTCAGAAACTGAGTAGATAATAAACGTGTGTTGTTTTAAAGTGCTAAATTGGGGGGTAATTTGTTACACAGCAATAAATAGCTAATACATGCCATACTATAGAATTTTATGCAACAGTTTGAAAATAGACTAAACTCTGTGTGCTGACATGGAAAGGTTTCTAAGATATGTGTTTTGAGAAAATGATAACCACAGAAAAATACACAGAGCTATATTCCTTTTACATAAAACACCATCACCACCTGCTATATTTTTTTTGTGCATTTACATATGCATGTATTGATACATATGTAGTAAATGAGCCATCATAATATACCAACAAATCAACATCAGTTTACTTCTCAGTAGGGGGGTCAGAGGAAGATGCAAAAGAGGACTTTCATTTTTATTCAATACATTGCAATTTCATTTTAGACTTTCATCATGATAATGTGTTCATGTATTACATACAATTTAAAAAATTCTTCTTTAAACAGAGGGGTTGGACTATATGATCAATGAGGTCTCTTTCAACTCTGGTGTTTTACAGTTCTATTAAAATAGTCACTGAATGCAAATTAAAAGAATGAGATAACACTTATTACCTGTTTGTTGGCAAGCATTAAAAAGTTTGATAAATTAAGTATTGGCAAAGATGTTGGGATAACTGGTACTCTCATACACTGCTTCTGGGAGAATAAAGTGAGAATCAATTGGGAAAGCTGGTCAGGATGGGAATAAGATAATATCAACTAAAACAAAACATGCAGACTCCACACCCTTTGAGGTCTAACACTTCTATTTCTAGATATTCATTTTTTTACATAGAAACATGCTAGAAACCAGATGGTGTTGTATTTATTGACATAAATGCTATAATGTAAGGAACATTCTGTGACAGACCTAAGGATGCATATGGCAGCAGGGCTCGCAAGAGCAAACACAAAGATATAAGTTAAATGTCCATAAATAAATAAGTTAGTGTATTTTCATACTATGAAATACTATGAAACTATTAAAATGAATGAGCTAGACTTATACATCACAATGTGGATAAATCACTAAGACATATCAAGTAAAAAAACATACTGTAGAATGTTACATATGATACCATTTAAAACCATAAACACGTTTAAAACCATAAGCACACAATACCATCTTGTTTCCTAATGTTTTGATGAAAAATCATAGAAAAAAGTCAGTAAAGATACAAACCAAAGTCATAAGGGTGAGTGTCTGTGTTTCTGGAGAAGGGGAAGTCTCTTTTAATTATCCCTATAGCTGAGGGGTAATTCAAAGAGACAACCTTTGTCTGCAATGTTCTGATGTGATTAAATAGTTATAAAGCACTAGTAAGCACTATGTAAGAAATGTATTTAAATATTCACGTGTCATTAAAAATTAAGTTATAAATAGTCATTTGCTCATGCTAAGAAGAACTTTGGCTGGATGAGTAGGAATTCTGATATGTTAAGATCAGTATATCTCAACTCTGGCTGGCTGCACATCAGAATCACCTGGAGCTATAGAAAAAATGATACTGGTCCTGGCCACACCCAGCAACTCTGGTGTAATTGGTGAGTGGCTCTGGCCTTGGTGCTCTTCAAAGGCTTCCTAAGTGATTCTAGTGGACAGTCAGGGCTGAGAACCCCTGATTTACAGCAGCAGGCTCTGAAAAATTGTCACAGACGGTAGGACACTGAGGAAACATAATGATGTGGTCTCCTGGATTGGACGCTGGAACAAAAAAAGGACATTAGTAAAATCCAAATAAAGCCTATAATTTAGTTAACAGTGTGTACCAACGTTAACCTCTCAGTTTTGATAAATGTATCTATTATGTAAGACATGAACATGAGGGAAGCTGGGTGAAGGGTGTAGGGAAACTTTCTGTACTATCTCTACAACTTTTCCGTGAATCTAAGACTATTGCACAATAAAAAAGCACTACATACCTTGGATAATTGTCTTGGTGATATTTCAACTCTTGCCGACTTAAAAAAAAATCTTTCAGGGGCAGAGATCAAGATGGTGGAGTAGGATGTGGAGCTCACCTCCCCCCACAAACACATAATAATACATCTACATGTGGAACAATTCTCACAGAAAACCAACTGAAATCTGGCAGAAGATCTCTTATACAACCAAAGCTGCAAGAAAGATCCCTACATAACCAGGTAGAACGAAAAAAGAAAAAAAAAAAAAAAAAAAGGAAGGAATTGGAATGGAACCTGTGCCCCTGGGAGGAAGCTGTGAAAGAGGAAAAGTTCCCTTGCCCTGGGAATCCCCTTCACTGGCAGGGAGGTCCACCTGGGCATATACAGTGGTGGAGTCACCTGTACTTTGTTTGAGAGGAGTGTGCAGGTGCTGGCTTGCTAGCAATCAGGGCAAAGAGAGACTGGCAGTAATGGCTGCCCTGGTCACCACACCTCCCAGCCCAAAACACATGCCTGCTAGTACGTGCAGTGGCTAGGTACTGAAACTCAGGCTTCAGAGTACAGACCCTGGGAGAAGACTCAGTTTAGCTGTGCAGAGACAGCCTGAAGGGCCTAGAGTGTGGTCCAGGCCACCATTGTTAACATGTGCAAAATGGTACAGGTCTGCCATAGGAGCCCCATTATCAGCACATGCAGGGTGGGACATGGGTCTGCCATAAGATACCCACTGTCACTCTTCTCATAGTGGCATGCAGCTCTGACCATGGCAGGCTTTGTGAGGGCTCACTCATGGGAGGCAGGGTATTGGAGCCAAGTCTGGAGGCAGGTCCAGGAGCAGTGGACTTTGTTGACCCACACAGAGGGTGATGGGCAGTGTAACAGAATCTCATGTCCCTGGTAAACAGCCCTGTGGGAGGAATATGCCGTGATTCATTTCCCAGTGGGAGGGCTCCAGTCCCACCTACCTCACACCACAGCTTACAGCCAGATCTGGGGGCTTCTACTCCAACAACTGGGGACCAGACCCTGCCCCTGACAGGGCTGTGACAGCCATAGAGCAAAGAGGAGGATTTGCCCAACAACCAGTGCAGGCGCTAATGACCACAACACAAAATACACCTCCTACCAAGGGGACAATGACCAGCACACTCTGAGGAAAGACATAGCTGGCATCCATACCACAAACAGTCCTCACACCAAAAATTTTGGATGCACACAGTCTACACAGGGATGCTCCCACAGAAAAACATCCTTCAAGACCACAGTAGATTTTTCTCCTAAATACATAGAGTCAGAGAAACTTAAGTAAAATGAAAAAGCACAGGAACTACTGCCAATTGAAAGAGCAAGAGAAATCCCCTGAAAGAACAAACAATGAAACAGACCTCTCCATTCTATCAGACCCCAGGTCCAAAAAGGAAGTACTAAAGATACTAAAGGAATTAAGAAAGATTATCAAAAGAAATGCAGATCACTGTAACAAGGTACTAGAAACTATAAAGAGGAATCGATCAAAATTAGACAATACAATTGCTGAGATAGAAACCAATCTAGAAGCAATGAATAGCAGACTAAATAATACAGAAGAACAAATAAGTGATCTGGAAGATAGAATAATGGAAATAACCCAATCAGCAGACAGAAAGACAAATGAAAAAAAATGAAAGCAACATACAAGATCTATGGGATAATATAAAGCACATCAAACTGTAGGGGTTCCAGAAGGAAAAGAAAGAGAAAGGGGGATCAAAAATGTATTTGAAGAAATTATGGCTAAAAACTTTCCAAACCTAAAGAAGGAAACAGATATTTAGGTATAGGAAGCACAGAGGGTCCCAAAGAAGATGAACCCAAACAGATCCACACCAAAACATATAATTAAATTGGAAAAAGTTAAAGAAAAAGAGAGGATTCTAAAGGCAGTGAGAGAAAAATCAGAGTCATTTACAAGAGAGTCCCAATAAGGCTATCAGCTAATTTCTGTACAGAAACTTTGCCATCCAGATGAGAGTGGCATGATATATTTGAAGCCCTGAAAGGGAAAAGCCTGCAACCTAGAATACTCTACCCAGCAAGATTATCATTTAGAATAGGAGGGGAAACAAAGAAAAACAAAACAATGCAGCAATGCTAAACCTACTCTAAAAGAAATATTGAAAGGTCTTCTCTAAACAGAAAAGAGAAAGAATCCATAGGAAAGGAAAAAACATAATAGGAAAGGCAAATATGTAAAAGGATTGAAGATAACTTAAGCAAGTACACAGATTAAAAAACAATTAAAATTTTTTTGTAAAAGCGATTGTAACTATAATAATAGCAAATGGACAAACATGAAGATGTAAAATAGGATATCAAAATCACACAGTGTGGGGAGGGGAGTAAAAAAAGATTTTTTAGAATGTGTTTGAACTTGTATGACTATCAGTTTACAAAAAGTAGATATAGTTATGGGTTAACATACATGAAAACTACTAGGGTAACCACAAATCAAAAAAATAAAATAGAGTCACAAAAACCAAAACCAAAAAGAAAGGAACACAACTATAATACAAAAGAAAACCATAAAACCGTAAAAGTAGAAACAAAAAGAAGAAAGAAAAAAGAACTACAAAATCAACTGGAAAACAAGGTTTAAAATTACAATAAATACATACTTATCAATAATTACTTTAAATGTCAATGGACTAAATGCCCCAATCAAAAGACATTGAGTGGCAGATTGGATAAGAAAAAAAAGAACCTACAGTGTGCTGCCTACAAGAGTCTCACTTTAGGCTGAAAGAAACATATAGATTGAAAGTTAGGGGATGGAAAAAGATATTTCATGCAAATGGAAAGGACATGAAAGTGGGGGTAGGCAATACTCATATCAGACAAAAGAGACTTTTTCAAAAGTCCATAAAGAAAGACAAAGAAGGACACTAAATAATGATAAAGGAGGCATTAAAAGAAGAGGATATTACACTTGTTAACATATATGCACCCAATATAGGAGTACCTAAATATATAAAACAAATACTAACAGACATAAAGGGAGAAGTTGACAAGAACACAATAGTAGGAGACTTTAACACCCCCTGACATCAAAGGACAGATCTTCCAGACAGAAAATCAATAAGTAACAGAGATCCTAAATGACACAATAAAACAGTTGGACATAATTGATATCTACAGGACAATATATACCAAAAACAAACAAACAAACAAAAACAAAAAACAAAAACACCGAATGCACATTCTTTTCAAGCATGCATGGAATATTCTCTAGGATAGACCACATACTAGGACATAAAACAAGCCTCAACAAATTTAAGAGACTAGAAATTGTTTCAAGCATCTTTTCTGACCACAATGGTATGAAACTATAAATCAACCACAGAAAGAAAAATGGGGGAAAAAAGAACACATGAAGACCAAACAACATACTTCTAAAAAGACAACGGGTCAATGATGAAGTCAAAGAGGAAATCAGATATACCTTGAGACAAAATGATAATGAAAACACCACCTTACAACATCTATGGGTTACAGCAAAAGCAGTTCTAAGAGGAAAGTTCATAGCGATACAGGCCTTCCTTGAGAAACAAGAAAAATTTCAAATAAACAACCTAACGTAACACCTAAAAGAATTAGAAAACGAAGAACAAACAAAACCCAAAGTCAACAGTAGGAAGAAAATAATAAAATCAGAGAGGAAATAAATAAAAGAGAAATAAAAAAATAGAAAAGATCAATAAATCCCAGAGCTGTTTTTTTGAAAGGATAAACAAAATCAACAAATCCCTGGCCAGGCTCACCTAAAAAAGAGGACCCAAATAAACAAAATAAGAAATTAAAGAGGAGAAATAACAACTGATACCACAGAAATACAAAAAGATAAGAAAATACTACGAATAGTTATATGCCAAAAAATTGGACAATGTAGAAGAAATGGACAAGTTTCTAGAAAAATACAGCCAACCACAACTGAGCCAAGAAGAAACAGATAATTTGAACAGACTGATTGCTAGAAGTGAAATAGAATCTGTAATAAAAAAAAAAAAACTCCCTGCAAACAGAAGTCCAGGATGGGATGGCTTCACTGGGGAATTCTATCAAACATAAAAAGAACTTATACCAATCCTTCTCAAACTCTTTCAAAAGACCAAAGAGGAGGGAACACTCCCAAATTCATTCTATGAAGCCACCATCACCCTGATACAAAACCAGATAGAGACCCTACAAAAAAAAAGAAAATTACAGGCCAATATCTTTGATGAATATAGATGCAAAAATCCTCAAAAAAATATGAGCAAATTGAAGCCAACAATACATAAAAAGGATTATACACCATGATGAAGTTGGATTCAATCCAGTGTGATTCAACATACACAAATCAATTAATGTGATAACACCACATTAACAAAAGGAAAAACAAAAACTCATGGTCATCTCAATAGATGAAGAAAGAGCATCAGATAAAATTCAACATCCATTCATGATAAAAACTCTCACCAAAGTGGGTATAGGTGGAACATGTCTCAACATAATAAAAGCTATTTTATGACAAAATCATAGCCAACATAATACTAAATGGTGAAAAGCTGAAAGCTGTCCTACTAAATTCATGATTCCAAGACAAGGATGCTCATTCTCACCACTTCTATTCAATGCAGTATTGGAAGTCCTAGCCACAGCAATCACATAAGAAAAAGAAATAAAATGTATCCAAATTGGAAGGGAAGAGGTAAAATTGTCATTATATGTAGATGACAAGACACTATATAGAAAACCCTAAAGATGCCACACAAAAACTATTAGAAGTAACAAATGAATTCAGTAATATAGCAGGATACAAGATAATATACAGAAATCTGTTGCATTTACTTACACTAGCCATGAAATATCAGAAAGAGAAAGTAAAAAAAAAAAAAATCCCATTTAAAATTGCATCAAAAAATAAAATATCTAGGAATAAAACTAACCAAGGCAGTGAAAGACCTTTACAGTGAGAATTATAAAACACTGATAAAGGAAGTTGAAAATGATTCACAGAAATGGAAAGATATCCCATGTTCTTGGATTGGAAGAATTAATATTGCTAAAATGGCCAAACTACACAGAGCAATCTACAGAAATACTATACCTATCAAATTACCCATGACATTTTCACAGAACTAGAACAAATAATCATAAAATTTATATAAAATCACAGAAGACCCAGAATTGCCAAAGCAATCCTGAGAAAAAAGAACAAAACTAGAGGCATAAGACTCCCAGACTTCAGACAATACTACAAATCTACAGTTATCAAAACAACGTGATATTGGCAAAAAACAGACATGTAGATCTATGGAAGAGAATAGAGAGCCCAGAATCAACCCACACACCTATGGTCAATTAATCTTTAACAAAGGAGGCAGGAGTATACAACTGAGAACAAGTGGTGTTGGGAAAGCTGGACAGCCACATGTAAATCAGTGAAATTAGAACACTCCCTCATACCATACACAAAAATAAACTCAAAATTTAGGTTTAAAAATCAAAGACATGACACCAGAAAACTCCTAGAAGAAAACTTAGGTAAAACATTTTCAGACTAAATTGTAGCAATATTTTCTTAGATCAGACAAGGCAAAAGAAATAAAAGCAAAAAAACCCAAATGGGATCTAATCAAACTTAAAAACTTTTGCACAGCAAAGGAAACAATAAACAAAACAAAAAGACAACCTACAAAAGGGGTAGAAAATATTTGCAAACTATGTGGCTGACAAAGGGTTAATTTCTAAAATATACAAAGAGCTCATGCAACTCAATATCAAAAATACCCACAACCCAACCAAGAAATGGGCAGAAGTCCTAAATAGACATTTCTCCAAAGAAGACATACAGATGACCAACAAGCACCTGAAAAGATGCTCAAAATCGCTAGTTATTAGAGAAATGCAAATCAAAACTACAATGAGGTATCACCTCACACCGATTAGAATAACTATCATTAAAAAGTCTACAAATAACAAATGCTGGAGAGGGTGTGGAGAAAAGGGAACCCTCCTACACTGTTGGTGAGAATGTAAATTGGTGCAGCCCCTACGGAAAACAGTATCAAGGTTCCTTAAAAAACAAAACTAAACTAAAAATAGAACTACCATATGATCCAGCAATCCCACTCCTAGGCATATATCTGGAAAAGATGAAAACTTTAATTCAAAAGGATACATGCACCACAATGTTCATAACAGCAATATTTACAATAGCCAAGACATGGAAGCAATCTAAGTGTGCATCAACAGATGAATGGATAAAGAAGATGTGGTACATATATACAATGGAATACTTCTCCGTTATAAAGAGAATGAAATATTGCCATTTGCAGCAACATGGATGGACCTAGACATTATCATATTAAGTGAAATAAGTCATACAGAGAAAGACAAATATATAATATCACTTATATGTAGAATCTAAGAAATAATATACATGTATTTATTTACAGAAACAGAAACAGTCTCAGACATAGAAAACAAACTTATGGTTACTGAAAGGGAAAGTGGTGGGTGGGCAAGGGATAAATAGGAGTTTGGGATTATACACAATAATATATATAAAATAATCGGGGCTTCCCTGGTAGCGCAGCAGTTGAGAATCTGCCTGCTAATGCAGGGGACACGGGTTCGAGCCCTGGTCTGGGAAGATCCCACATGCTGCGGAGCAACTAGGCCCGTGAGCCACAACTACTGAGCCTGCACGTCTGGACCCTGTGCTGTGCAACAAGAGAGGCCGCAATAGTGAAGAGGCCCGCGCACCGCGATGAAGAGTGGCTCCCGCTTGCTGCATCTAGAGAAAGCCCTCACACAGAAACAAAGACCCAACACAGCCAAAAATAAATATAAAAATAAATAAATAAATAAAAGATTAAAATAATCAACAATTTACTGTATAGCACAGGGTACGGTATTCTATATTTTATAATAACCTATAATGAAAAAGAATCTGAAAATACATATATAAATAAATCACTTTTCTGTACACCTGAAACTAATACAACATTGTAAATCAAATATACGTTAACAACCAAAAATATCTTTTGGTAATTGGCTAATATGACAGAGTAGAAAGATCCTGAGCTCACCTCCTCTCACAAACATACCAAAGTCACAATTATCTGCAGAACAACCATCAATGAAAACGAACAGAACCTACCAGAAAAGATCTTCTATAACTAAAGACATAAAGAATGAACCACAGTGAGACAGGTAGGAGGGACAGACTTGCAATATAATCAAGTCCCATAACCCTGGGTGGGTGACCCATAAACTGGAGAATTATTATATTGCAGTGATTCTCCAGAGCAGTGAGAGTTCTGAGTCCCATGTTGGGCTCCCCAGCCTGGGGGTCCTGAACCCAGAAGGTGATTCCCCAGAGCATTTGACCTTGATGACCAGTGGGACTTAATTTCAGGAGCCCCAAAGGACTGGGGGAAATAGAGACTTACTCTTAAAGGGCACACAGAAAATCTCACACTTCAGAACCCAGGGTAAAAGTAGTACTTTGATAGGATCCTAAGCCAGACGTACCTCCTGGTCTTGGAGAGTCTCCCAGAGAAGTTGGGGGGCAGCTGTGGCTAACCCTGGGGACATAAACACTAGTGGCAGCTACTTTTGGGAGCTTCTTCTGCTTCATGGACACTGGTACTGGCGGATGCCATTGTGGTTCTCCCTGTAGCTCATTATCACCAAGGCCTGGCCTCACCCAACAGCCTGTAGGCACCAATGCTGGACACCTCAGACTGGGCAAATAAATCAATGGGGACATAACCCCCCCCCCCATCAGAAGAGAGGCTGCCTAATGTCTTCCTGAGCCCACAGCTACCTAGACTTGCCTCTTGACATGACCCTGCCCACCAGAGGGCCAGGACTGAACTTGAAGCACTAGTGGGCAAGCAACAGGTGCAAGAAAACCACAGTCCAGCAGCGTGTGGACTGAGCTTGCCCACAGTAGGACCGACCCTGCCCTATTACCAGCTGGGCCCTGGCCCTGCCCACTAGCAGGCCAACACAAGCATTGGGACACACCATACCCCTCACCCAACTGTGTCAGAAACCTCCCCCTGCCCCCAGTCGATCTGACGCCAGTTCTGGGATCCTTGGGCTCTCTAGCCATCCTCCATGTTCTGGCTCTGTTTGCCAGTAGTCTGGTCTTAACTCCAGAACCCAGCTTCACTCACCAGTGGGCAGGCAACTGCCATTTGGGATTTTCTGGACCCTGACTCCACCAATCAGAGAGCCAGCACTAGCCTTGGGGTTCTGCAGTCAGCTGTCTCATGACCAGGCCCTGCCAACCAGCAGCTGGCAGCCTCTGCACAAGGCTGGGTCTGGCAACCAACTGGACTAGGGGCCAAACAAGCATACCATATCACCCACATAGTCAGCCTGCCACAACATAAGGACACATGCAGCCCTCATAGGGGGAACCCCTAGGGCATATAGCTTGGGTGATGAGAGGGGAGTGCTCTAATGGGGCACATGGGTCATCTCCTATAAAAGGCCACTTCTCCAAGGTCAGGAACTGTAACTAACATACCAGATACATAAAAATGCAAACAGCAACTTTGGCAAAATGAAGGGTCAGAGGAACACGTTCCAGATGAAGGAAAAAGATAAAACCCCAGAAGAACCAAGTGAAGAGGAGATAGGAAATCTACCCAAAAAAGGGTTCAGAGTGATGATCATAAAGATGATCAAAGAACTCAGGATAAGAATGGATACACAAAGGAAGAAGCTAGAAGTTTTTAACAAAGAGTCAGAAAATATAAAGAACAAACAGAGATGAAAATACAATAACTGAAATGAAAAATACAGTAGAAGGAATCAATAGTAGACTTAGTGATACAGAAGAATGGATCAGTGAGCTGGAAGACAGGGTAGAGGAAATTGCCACTGAACAGAAAAAAGAAAAAAGAATGAAAAGAAATGAGGACGGTTTAAGAGACCTTTGGGACAACACCAAGCATGCTAATATTATAGGGGTCCCAGAGGAGAAGAGAGAGATAAAGGGCCTGAGAACATATTTGAAGACATAATAGCTGAAAACTTCCTTATCCATGGAAGGAAACAGTCACCCAAGTCCAGGAAGTGCAGAATCCCATACAGGATTAACCCACAGAGGAATACACCATGACACGTTGTAATCAAAATGACAAAAATGAAAGTTAGAGAGAGAATATTAACAGCAACAAGGGAAAAGCAACAAATAACATACAAGGGAACTCCCATAAGGCTATCAGCTGATTTTTCAGCAGAAACTCTGCAGGCCAGAAGGGAGTGGAATGATATACTTAAAGTGATGAAAGAGAAAAACCCACAACCAAGAATACTCTACCCAGGAAGGCTCTTGTTCAGTTTTGATGGAGATATCAAAAGCTATATAGTGTAGGGCATTCCCTAACTGCCCTCACAAATACTTGAAGCAGTGGAAGCGGGGGTTCACAGGTCATGGAGAATCAGTGAAACTTAGATTACCACTGTCAAAGTGACCCTATTCATCCTCAAGACTAGTGAGACTGAGACTGTGGCAATTCCACTATGTTAATCCTCACAACCAATTTTAAGGCACGTAAGATTATCCCCTTTCCAATAGCTGAGGAAACTGAGGCTCAGCCAAGTGAAGTAATATGGGTCCAATGTCATACACCTGGTAAATGCAGAACTGTGAGTAAACCCAGGTGTGTTGATTTCAAAAGCCCTGTTGTTTCCACTCCACACCCTACCATGCCTTCTCTCTGCTAAGAAGAGTCTGGGGCTGGAAGAGAGAGAACAAAATGGGACAACAAATGAAGCCTGGGAGACACTTGTGACTTTTTTCTGCCCAGAATCCCTTCTTTTGAGCAAGGTTCCTGGCCCAGTCCTTATAATTGGTGGAGAGTCAACAATGGAAGTCCACTTCTCCGATCCCCAAGTGAGCAGCTAAGGCAAACTTAAATTTAGACTCTTTCTCCTGGGAATTTGAATCTTGAGTGGGCTCCCAGGGATTGAAGAAGCAGGGCAAAATTATCCCACAACAGCTCCCTAAAGAGACTTTCTGTGAATCCCTGAGATGTTCCTGACCTTCAGTTCCATGAACTACCCAAAATCCCAACAGAGCATAGATGCCAATAGCTATTCTCCCTTCTTCCTTAGAAATAAAACTTGCAGTTTACTGAGTGAAAAAAAAAAAAGCTATATAGGCAAGCAAAAGCTAAAAGAATTTGGCACTACCAAACCAGCTTTACACAAATGCTAAAGGAACTTCTCTAGATAGAAAAGAAAAGGCCACAACAAGAAACAAGAAAATTACAAAATGGAAAATCTCACTGGTAAAGGCAAACATACAATAAAGGTAGGAAATTATCCACCCACAAAGCTAGTAGGGAGGTTAAAAGACAGAAGTAGTAAAATCATTTTTGTCCACAATAAGCAGGTAAGGGATACATAAAACAATTAGATGTAAAATATAATATTAAAAACAGCAATTGTGAGAAGAGGAGATTACAAATGCAGGGTCACTAAAATGTGTTTGAAATGAAGAGATCAGCAACTTAAAACAAGCATGTATAAATACAGACTCCTATACAAAAACCTCATGGTAAGCACAAAACAAAAATCTATAACAGTTATACACACAAAAAAGATAAAGGAATCCACACATAAAATTAAAGATATTCATCAAATCACAAGAGAAGAGAACAAAAGAAGAAAGGAGAAAAAAGACCTACAAAACCAAATCCAAAACAATGAACAAAATGGCAAGAGGAACATACATATTGATAATTACGTTATATGTAAATGGACTAAATACTCCAACCAAGAGACACAGACTGGCTTAATGGATACAAAAATAAGACCTGTATATTTGCTGTCTACAAGAGACTCACTTTGGACCTAGAGACACCTACATACTGAAAGTGAGGGGATGGAAAAAGGTATTCCATGCAAATGGAAATCAAATGAAAGCTGGAGTAGCAATACTTATATCAGACAGAGTAGACTTTAAAGTAAAGACTGTCACAAGAGACAAAGAAGGACACTACATAATGATCAAGGAATCAATTCAAGAAGAAGATGTAACAATTGTAAATATATATACACCCAACACAGGAGCACCTCAATATATAAGGAAAATGTTAGAAGACATAAAAGGAGAAATTGACAGTAACAATAATTGTGGGGGACTTTAACACCCCACTTACATCAATGGACAGATCATCCAGACAGAAAATCAGTAAGGAAACACTGACCTTAAATGACACATTAGATCAGATGAACTTAAGTGATACTTATAGATCATTCCATCTGAAAGCAGCAGAATACACAGTCTTTTCAAGTGCACATGGAATATTGTCCAAAATAGATCACATGCTGGACCACAAAGAAAGCCTGAGTCAATTTAAGAAAACTGAAATCATATCAGGCATCTTTCCCAACAACAGGGCTATGAGGCTAGAAATCAACTACAAGAAAAAAACTGCAAAAAACACAAACACATGGAGGCTAAACAATATACTACTGAACAACCAATGGATCACTAAAGAAATCAAAGAGTAAATTAAAAATTACCTAGAGACAAATGAAAACAAAAAGACAACAATCCAAAACCTATCAGATGCAGCAAAAGCAGTTCTAAGAGGGAAGTTTATAGTGGTATAAGCTTGCCTCAGGAAACAAGAAAAATCTCAAATAACCAACCTAACCTTACACCTAAAGGAACTCCATAAAGAAGAACAAGCAAAACCCAAAGTTAGTAGAAGGAAAGAAATCATAAAGGTCAGAGCCCCAGAACTCCTACTGGGGAGGGACCTCAGAGGAGTCATACCCCTTCCTTCAGGATCACAGGCTACTGGCAATGAAAAGATGTTAAACAAAGTTCATATTCTCCAGAGAACTTGTCCCTCGAAGTCCACAGGGTAAATTTCTCAGGAGTAAGAACTATCCATGAAGCTTGCTGGCTATTCCAGAATGAGACAGTAGGAGAGGAAAAGTCCTTTCCACAGGAAGGGAGAAACCCCAGAGCCTTTGAGCTAGGGGAATCTGAGTGTTCTTGGGTCTGATGCTCTCTTTGCAAAGATTGGGAGAACAAAGGCCAGAGAAATGGGGAAACCAGGCCACACTTGCCAGGAGTGAGCGGAGGGCAGCGCTGGCCTTCAAATCCAGTTTTTTTCTGATCTGCAAATTTAGGGCCCATCCTGTTACTTCACCTTTGTCCTGGTACTAGAGAATTAGATGTCTGTGTAAGGGGAACTTGTCTCTGGGCTGAAGAGAGCCCAGAACTTAAATCGTGGTTCCTTGTAACTCCCTCTGTTTCTGCTGAGGAAAATTTCTCATTTTCTATTACTTATAAGAGATGGGCTCTAACACTTCACAGAATGCAATCATCTTGTTTAATTTATAAATTCTGGACCTACTTCCACCTGAGTCCTGGACCCTGTCCCAGCTGGCATTCCTGGGTGATAAGGGCTTTGCTCCAGTTCTTCTGGAAAGCCTGGGTCTCTCTTAGATGACACGGGTGTTCAACTGAGTTGAATGGGCCATGTTGCCATGAAATTTCCCCAGAACGTGTGCTATGCCTCCCCCCAGCCTGACAGACCACTCAGGGGCCTGAGGATCAGCCTGCCCAACCCGGAACACCTTATGTAGTGTTGGTCTGGGTAAAAATGGCCTTTGGAGAAGCAATTGCTTCTAAAATCATTCTCAGTATAGTGCCCCCGATTTATCTTTCTTGAGGAGAGAAAGAAATGATCCTGGCCTGTGGCTTGGATTGGGATGTTGTAAGGAGATGGGAGCAGTGGTTCTCAGCCTGGCTCTGCAGTAGAATCACCTGGTGCTCCTCCACTCACATTGGGATCTAACTGATTTGAGAGCCCAGACATGGTTATTTCTAAAAGTGCCACAAATGGCTTTAATAAACAGCTAGGATTGGGGACTCCTGAGCTGGAGGGAAAGGGAGAAAAAACATTGAGGTCAGTGGATGGGATTGGTTATGTTTGCCAAGTCGAGAAACTTTCTAGGGAGGAGCATGAATTGCCCATGGTTTTGCATATTTTTGGCAAATTAAAGTCAAGTTTCAGTTGAGCAAAGATCTGGGGGCCACCTAGTCTGTGCTGTTATGGAAGGAAACGGGGATAGAAGGGGTAATCTCTCCCAGCCACTCACCCAGCTGTCATGGAGAGCAGGACAGGAGAAGGGCCAACTCCCAATTCATGACTCCTGTGAGAGAAGATGGGGGAGGCAGCACCCAGCTCCCAATATGGTCTCCTCCCACCAAATCTTCCTACACATGACTGTAAACCAAGTGTTGAGTGACTGTCTCCACTGAACAGCCTCTCCTTTGAAAAGCAGGGTAGTATAGTAATTGGTCACATAGTGTCTGGAAGCAAACTTCCTGGGTTAACTGAAGCTCCAGTGTTTCCCAGCTGCGTGACCCAGGGCATATTATATGACCTCTCTGTGCTTCAATTTCCTCATCTGTAAAATGAGGATAATGAGAGCACATACCCCACAGGATTGGAGGGTTAAATGAGTCAGTGCATGCATACAAAGTGCTTAGCACTGTGCCTGGCCCCTCACATGCACTCATTTAACATTAGCTCTTGTTGTTAGGCCTACAGGATCAACACTCCTCCTGGCTGGAAGAGAGGGAAGTTTCTCTGCAAAACAACTGTGTTCTACTGGTGCATAAGCAGTCTTTTAATGCCAGGGTGGCACACCTACCACCTTTAGTCCTCTCTTTCCTGTACCCCCAACCACCTGCTCTCAGATGCACTTGTGTAACTGAGCAGGACCCTATGCGGCCTTCCCAGTGCAGAGCTCCCCAGCCCCCTGCCCCATGTCCTCCACCTGCCTCTTGTTTGTAGGAAAACTTTAGCCTCCTAGGCCTTCCTCGAGTTCCAAAAGACAAATTTAATCAGAGAAATGAAAAAATGAAGAAACAAAGGAAAAAGTCAAGTAAGAAAAAATAATAATAATTTAGCTATTAAACAAAGTCAAGGAACTTTAGTTCCTCCCAAGGGCTATAGAAATTATTCCTTTTTTTTTATGTATAGCTTTTTTTTAAAATTTAATTTTATTTATTTTTTTTACACAACAGGTTCTTATTAGTTATCTATTTTATACATATCAGTGTATATATGTCGATCCCAATCTCCCAGTTCATCACACCACCACCACCACCCCACTTTTCCCTCTTGGTGTCCATACATTTGTTCTCTACATCTGTGTCTCTATTTCTGCTTTGCAAAACCAGTTCATTTATCTAGATTCCACATATATGCGTTAATATACGATATTTGTTTTTCTCGTTCTGACTTACTTCACTCTGTATGACAGTCTCTAGGTCCATTCACATCTATACAAATGACCCAATATCTTTCCTTTTTATGGCTGAGTAATATTCCATTGTATATATGTACTACATCTTCTTTATCCATTTGTCTGTCGATAGGCATTTAGGTTGCTTCCATGTCCTGACTATTGTAAATAGTGCTGCCATGAACATTGTGGTGCATGTGTCTTTTTGAATTATGGTTTTCTCATGGTATATGCCCAGTAGTGGGATTGCTGTGTCATATGGTAATTCTATTATTAGTTTTTTAAGGAACCTCCATACTGTTCTCCATAGTGGCTGTATCAATTTACATTCCCACCAACAGTGCAAGAGGGTTCCCTTTTCTCCATACCCTCTCCAGCATTTACTGTTTGTAGATTTTCTTACGATGCCCATTCTGATCAGTGTGAGGTGATACCTAATTGTAGTTTTGATTTGCATTTCTCTAATAATTAGTGATGTTGAGCATTTTGCATGTGCCTCTTGGCCATCTGTATGTCTTCTTTGGAGAAATGTCTATTTATGTCTTCTGTTTATTTTTTTGATTGGGTTTTTTTCTTTTTTAATATTGAGCTGCATGAGCTGTTTATATCTTTTGGAGATTAATCCTTTGTCCGCTGGTTCATTGGTAAATATTTTCTACCATTCTGAGAGTTGTCCTTTCATCTTGTTTATAGTTTCCTTTGCTGTGCAAAAGCTTTTAAGTTTCATTAGGTCCCATTTATTTATTTTTGTTTTTATTTCCATTACTCTAGGAGGTGGGTCAAAAAAGATCTTGCTGTGATTTATGTCAAAGAGTGTTCTTCCTATGTTTTCCTCTAAGACTTTTATAGTGTCTGGCCTTACATTTAGGTCTTTAATCCATTTTGAGTTTATTTTTGTGTATGGTGTTAGGAAGTGTTCTAATTTCATTCTTTTACATGTAGCTGTCCAGTTTTCCCAGCACCACTTATTGAAGAGGCTGTCTTTTCTCCATTGCATATCCTTGCCTCCTTTGGCATAGATTAGGTGACCACATGTGTGTGGGTTTATCTCTGGGCTTTCTATCCTGTTCCATTGATCTATATTTCTGTTTTTGTGCCAGTACCATATTGTCTTGATTACTGTAGCTTTGTAGTATAGTCTGAAGTCAGGGCGTCTGATTCCTCCAGCTCCGTTTTTTCCCTCAAGATTGCTTATGTTATTCAGGGTCTTTTGTGTCTCCATACAAATTTTAAGATTTTTTTGTTCTAGTTCTGTAAAAAATGCCATTGGTAATTTGATAGGGCTTCATTGAATCTGTAGATTGATTTGGGTAGTATATTCATTTTCACAATATTGATTCTTCCAATCCAAGAACATGTTATATCTCTCCATCTGTTTGTGTCATCTTTGATTTCTTTCATCAGTGTCTTATAGTTTTCTGAGTACAGGTCTTTTACCTCTTTAGGTAGGTTTATTCCTGGGTATTTTATTCTTTTTGTTGCAATGGTGAATGGGATTGTTTCCTTAATTTCTCTTTCTGATCTTTCATTGTTAGTGTATAGGAATGCAAGAGATTTCTGTGCATTAATTTTGTATCCTGCAGCTTTACCAAATTCATCCATTAGCTCTGGTAGTTTTCTGGTGGCATCTTTAGGATTATCATGTCACCTGCAAACAGTGACAGTTTTACTTCTTCTTTTCCAATTTGGATTCCATTTATTTCTTTTTCTTCTCTGATTGCGATGGCTAGGACTTCCAAAACTATGTTGGATAATAGTGGCAATAGTGGACATCTTTGTCTTGTTCCTGATCTTAGAAGAAATGCTTTCAGTTTTTCACCATTGAGAATGATATTTGCTGTGGGTTTGTTGTATATGGCCTT
Source organism: Balaenoptera ricei (assembly GCF_028023285.1). Taxonomy (NCBI): domain Eukaryota; kingdom Metazoa; phylum Chordata; class Mammalia; order Artiodactyla; family Balaenopteridae; genus Balaenoptera; species Balaenoptera ricei. The sequence continues at coordinate 87,831,798 of NC_082642.1, read as the reverse complement.
TATTATGTTGAGGTAGATTCCCTCTATCCCCACTTTCCAGAAAGTTTTTATCATAAATAGGTGTTGAATTTTGTCAAAAGCTTTTTCTGCATCTATTGAGATGATCATATGGTTTTTATTCTTCAATTTGTTAATATGGTGTACCACATTGATTGATTTCGTATATTGAAGAATCCTTGCATCCCTGGGATAAATCCCACTTGATCATGGTGTATGATCCTTTTAATGTGTTGCTGGATTCTGTTTGCTAGTGTTTTGTTGAGGATTTTTGTATCTATATTCATCAATGATATTGGTCTGTAACTTTCTTTTTTTGTAGTATCTTGTCTGGTTTTGGTATAACGGTGATGGTGCCCTTGTAGAACAAGTTTGGGAGTGTTCCTTCCTCTGCAATTTTTTGCAACAGTTTGAGAAGGAGGGTGTTAGCTCTTCTCTAAATGTTTGATAGAATTCACCTGTGAAGCCATCTGGTCCTGGACTTCTGTTTGTTGGAAGATTTTTTAATCACCGTTTCAATTTCATCACTTGTTATTGGTCTGTTCCTATTTTCTATTTCTTCCTGGTTCAGTCTTGGAAGGTTATACCTTTCTATAATTTGTCCATTTCTTCCAGGTTGTCCATTTTATTGGCATAGAGTTGCTCGTAGTAGTCTCTTAGGATGCTTTGTATTTCTGTGGTGTCTGTTGTAACTTCTCCTTTTTCATTTCTAATTTTATTTATTTGAGTCCCCTCCCTCTTTTCCTTGATGAGTCTGGCTAAAAGTTTATCAATTTTATCTTCTCAAAGAACCAGCTTTTAGTTTTATTGATCTTTGCTTTTGTTTTCTTTGTTTCCATTTCATTTATCTCTGCTCTGATCTTTATGATTTCTTTCCTTCTATTAACTTTGGGTTTTGTTTGTTCTTCTTTCTCTAGTTCCTTTAGGTGTAATGTTAGATTGTTTATTTGAGATTTTTCTTGTTTCTTGAGGTAGGCTTCTATAGCTATAAACTTCCCTCTTAGAACTGCTTATGCTGCATCCCAAAAGTTTTGGATCATGTTGTTTTTGTTGTCATTTGTCTCTAGGTATTTTTTGATTTCCTCTTTGATTTCTTCAGTGACCTGTTGGTTATTTAGTAATGTATTGTTTAACCTCCATGTATCTGTGTTTTTAACATTTTTTCCTGTAATTTATTTCTAATCTTATAGCATTGTGGTCAGAAACGATGCTTGAAATGATTTCAATTTTCTTAAATTTATCGAGACTTGATTTGTGACCCAAGATGTGATCTATCCTGGAGAATGTTCTGTGTGCTCTTGAGAAGAAAGTGTAATTTGCTGTTTTTGGATGGAATGTTCTATAAATATCAATTAAATCTATCTGGTCTACTGTGTCCTTTAAAGCTTGTGTTTCCTTATTAATTTTCTGTCTGCATGATCTGTCCACTGGTTTAAATGAGGTGTTAAAGTCCCCCACTATTATTGTGTTACTGTTGATTTCCTCTTTTATAGCTGTTAGCATTTGCTTTATGTATTGAGGTGCTCCTATGTTGGGTGCATACATATTTATAATTGTTATATCTTCTTCTCAGATTGATCCCTTGATCATTATGTAGTGTCCTTCTTTGTCTCTTGTAACATTCTTTATTTTATTTTATTATTATTATTTTTAAAAATATTTCATTTTGTGCTTTTTCATACTTTTTAAAAAATTAATTAATTAATTAATTAATTAATGGCTGTGTTGGGTCTTCGTTTCTGTGCGAAGGCTTTCTCTAATTGCGGCAAATGGGGGCCACTCTTCTCTTCATCGCGGTGCGCAGGCCTCTCACTATCACGGCCTCTCTTGTTGCGGAGCACAGGCTCCCGATGCGCAGGCTCAGTAATTGTGGCTCACGGGACTAGTTGCTCCATGGCATGTGGGATCTTCCCAGACCAGGGCTCGAACCCGTGTCCCCTGCACTGGCAGGCAGATTCTCAACCACTGCAACACCAGGGAAGCCCACATTCTTTATTTTAAAGTCCATTTTATCTGATATGAGTATTGCTACTCCAGCTTTCTTTTGATTTCCATTTGTGTGGAAAATCCTTTTCCAGCCCCTCACTTTCAGTCTGTATGTGTCCCTTGGTCTGAAGTGGGTCTCTGGTAGACCGCATGTATATGGGTCTTGTTTTTGTATCCATTCAGCCCGCCTGTGTCTTTTGTTTGGAGCATTTAATCCATTCCCATTTAAGGTAATTATCAATATGTATGTTCCTATTACCATTTTCTTAACTGTTTTGGGTTTGTTTTTGTAGGTTCCTTTCTTCTCTTGTGTTTCCCACTTAGAGAAGTTCCTTTAGCATTTGTTGTAGAGCTGGTTTGGTGGTGCTGAATTCTCTTAGCTTTTGCTTGTCTGTAAAGCTTTTGATTTCTCTGTTGAATCTGAATGAGATTCTTGCCGGGTAGAGTAATCTTGGTTGTAGGTTCTTCCCTTTCATCACTTTAAGTATATCATGCCACTCCCTTCTGGCTTGTAGAGTTTCTGATGAGAAATCAGCTGTTAACCTTATGGGAGTTCCCTTGTATGTTATTTGTTGTTTTTCCCTTGTTGCTTTTAATAACTTTTCTTTGTCTTTAATTTTTGTCAGTTTGATTACTCTGTGTCTTGGCATGTTTCTCCTTGGGTTTATCCTGCCTGGGACTCTCTGCACTTCCTGGACTTGGGTGGCTGTTTCCCTTCCCATGTTAGGGAAGTTTTTGACTATAATCTCTTCAAATATTTTCTTGGGTCCTTTCTCTCTCTCTTCGCCTTCTGGGACCGTTATAATGCGAATGTTGGTGCATTTAATGTTGTCCCAGAGGTCTCTTAGGCTGTCTTCATTTGTTTTCATTCTTTTATCTTTATTCTGTTCTTTATGACAGCAGTGAATTCCACCATCCTGTCTTCCATGTCACTTATCCGTTCTTCTGCCTCAGTTATTCTGCTATTGTTTCCTTCTAGTGTATTTTTCATTTCAGATATTGTATTGTTGATATCTATTTGTTTGTTCTTTAATTCTTCTAGGTGTTTGTACTTTAATTCTTCTAGGTTTTTGTTAAACATTTCTTGCATCTTCTCAATCTTTACCTCCATTCTTTTTCCGAGGTCCTGGATCATCTTCACTATCATTATTCTGAATTACTTTTCTGGAAGGTTGCCTTTCTCCACTTCATTTAGTTGTTTTTCTGGGGTTTTATCTTATTGCTTCATCTGTTACATAGTCCTCTGCCTTTTCATTTTGTCTGTCTTTCTGTGAATGTGGTTTTCATTCCACAGGCTGCAGGATTGTTGTTCTTCTTGCTTCTGCTGTCTGCCCTCTGGTGGATGAGGCTACATTTTTTTAAAAATTTATTTATTTTATGTTATTTAAAAATTTTTGGCTGTGTTGGGTCTTTTTTGCTGTGTGTGGGCTTTCTCTAGCTGTGGCGAGCAGGGGCTACTCTTTGTTGTGGTTCTTGGGCTTCTCATTGTGGTGGCTTCCCTTGTTGTGGAGCATGGGCTCTAGGTGCGTGGGTTTCAGTAGTTGTGGCACATGGGCTCAGTAGTTATGGCTCATGGGCTTTAGAGTGCAGGCTCGGTAGTTGTGGCGCACGGGCTTAGCTTCTCAGTGGCATGTGGGATCTTCCCGGACCAGGGCTCAAACCCATGTCCCTGTATTGGCAAGTGGATTCTTAACCATTGTGCCACCAGGGAATTCCACGGGCTCCCACTTTTAAGGAAGGGTTCTATTAGCAGAAGAAAAGAGAAAGAGAAAGGGCTCAGAGCAAACAAAACTTATAACTGGCACTGTCTGCTCCACAGCTAAATAGAACAGAATTGTTACTATACCCAGACCTCTCCTTACATTTCCCCACCACCTTGACTCAGGCCTTCCTCCAGACTGTGCTGAAACAAAAATCAACATAAAATATGATGGCTATGATCAAACCTTATTGCTGCCCACAAGGGCAAGCTCAGTAAGTTCCAGGAAGTAGAACTACTATAGACTTTCTTTGATCTCAATGCAATACAAATATAAATGGATAAAACTAGAAGCAAAAATCCCTATTATTTAAATTTTTAAAAATAAAACCAAATTTTGTTCTTCTGGGTCCTGGTCCAGCATGTAAGAGCTTGGAACTTGCCAATCGATCCTAATAACAAGTAAAAATCTGAACAAACTGAAAAATCAACAACTCTTCTTAGATCAGTCAGAGAAGGGAGATCACAGGGCAAACCACTGCCTCCAAAACTGAAGAGACAGAGAATCACAATTTACTAGAGCAGAACCCTCCATGGGAACCAGTACCAAGTTAGGAAAACCTGAACTATAATCAACGATTGCTGAAGGCTTAAATGTGGACAACTCTGTGAGTTAGAAACTTCCACTCTGTGAAAGATACAAGAGAATGAGAAGACAAGACATCAACTGGGAAAAAATATTTGCAAAAATTATATATCATAAAGGACTGCTATCCAAAGTATGCAAAGAACTCTTAAAACTCAATGATAAGGAAACAAACAACTTGATTAAAAAGTGGGCAAAAGACCTAAACAGACACCTCACCAAAAAAAAAAGATATACAGATGGTAAATAAGCATATGAAAAAATGTTCCACACCGTATGCCATTAGGGAAAAGCAAATTGAAGCAACAATGAGATACCATTACATACCAGTTAGAATGACCAAACTCCAGAACAATGACAACACCACATGCTGGTGAGGATGTGGTGTAACAGGAGCTCTCATTCAGTGCTGGTGGGAATGGAAAGTGGTACAGCCACCTTGGAAGACAGTTTGGGGGTTTCTTACCAGGCTAATACACTCTTACCAGCATGACACTACTTGCTACTTACCCACATAAGTTGAAAGCAGATGTCTACTGTTAAGAACTGAATGTTTGTGTCCTTTCAAAATTCATGTATTGAATCCCTAATCCCCAATGTGACACTATTTTGAGATGGGACTTTTGGGAGGTAATTAGTTTTAGATGTGGTCATGATGGTGGGGTCCTCATGATGGGGTTAGTGCCCTTTTAAGAATAAACCAGATCTCCACTGGTGAGGATTCAGGAAGAAGGCAGCTGTCTACAAGCCAGGAAGGGGGCTTTCACCAGAACCTGACCATGCTAGCACCCTGATCGTGGAATTCCAGCCTCCAGAACTGTGAGAAATCAATGTCTGTTTTTTAAACCACCCAGTCTATGGTATCTTGTTACAGCAGCCCTAGCTGACTAAGACGTCCACATGAAGATTTGCAAACAAAAGTTTATAGCAGTTTTATTCATAATTACTAAAACATGGAAACAACAAAGATGTCCTCCAGTAGGTGAATGGCTAAACTGTGGTACATCCACACAATAGAATATTATTCAGTGCTAAAAAGAAATGAGATATCAAGTCACTAAAAGACACATAAATCTTAAATGCATCTCACTAAGTGAAAGAAGTCAACCTGTAAAGGCTACATAACCAAATGATTCTAACTACATGACATTCTGGAAAGAGCAAAACTATGGAGATAGTAAAAAGATTAGTGGTTGATCAGGTTGGCTAATAGTTCATCTTTTTTTACCTTAAAGAAGCAGTTCTCAGATTTATTAATTTTTATTATTTTTCTAATCTAAAGATTAGAAAATCTTTAATCTTTAATGTATTTATTTATTAACTTATTTCTTGATAAGAGGGTAATATTCTCAGATACAGAGCAAACTAAGAGGGTTGTATGATGTTACTTTGTTCCACTCTATGCAAATCATTTTGAAAATCTGGATGAAATAGATTACTTTATAAGAGAGTATATATTACCCAAACTTACCCCCAAACAGAACATGTAAACAGAAAAATTAATAAAGAACAGAGAGAAAATATTGTCAAACAGCTACTAAAAATATCAGGAGACTCAGATGGTTTCCCAGGAGAATTCCATGAAAATCTAAAAGGATAGATAGCAATAATGCTAGTTGTTATTCCAGAGCACAGGGAAATTCTTTTTTGACACATAACATTGATACCAAAACCCAAAAAAGCACACACAAAAAAGAAAACTGCAAACCCGTTTCACTTTTGATTATCAATGCATAGAAATCCAAAATGAAGTATTAGCCAAAAGAATACACCAGCAAATTAAAGGCATTTCAAATAAGTGATACAAATATGGATTATTTTATAAATAGAATTGGTACAATCATTAGTTGTCTGGAAAAAACTAACTTGGATCTATACTTCATGTTTTGCATCAAAATAAATTTCCAAATGGATCAAATGTTTAAATATAAAAATATTGTAGGAGACCATGAGAGATTTTGTTTTTTCATTTTTCAGAGTAAGGAAGTTCTTTCTCAGTATAACTGCAAACCCAGAATCCATAAGAAACATATAAATTTAGGTACATAATTTTTTTTAAAAAGCTCAGTATGGAAAGAAACATCATAAACAAAGTCTGGATATAAATTAAGAAAATTACAAATTATATCATAAATAAAAGCCTCTTAATATTTAAGAACCCTTACAAAGCCATAAGAAAAAGACCCACAGCCCAATAGAAAAATGGGCAAATGATGTGAACAGAAAATGCACAGAAGAGAAAATACAAATAATTTTTAAATAAATGAAAAGATATTCAACTTCATTTATAAAAATGAAATGCAAATTAAACTACAATGAGCTACAACCACTGCCTGTCAGACTGGCAAAGATAATAAAGCTGGAAAATGTGGTGAAGTAGTGAGGGTGGGAAGAAACAGTCTCTGTCACACTCTTATTAATGGGGGTGTAAGTGGGTACAACTTTTCTGAAGAACAGTAGCAACATCCTGCAAACAGTTACACAACCCTTTGATCCAGCAAATCTACCTTTATGAACTTATCTTACAGATATACCTGCAAATGTACAAGATGACTCATGTTTAAGAGTGTTAATTGCAACATTTTGTCATTGTAAATAACCTAAATAACTATCAGTAGGGATTGGTTTAATAAATTGTGGAACATCCACGTGAGGAGTATTATCAGTTGTTAAAAAGGCACAAAGGAAGAGTATATGGGAACTCCGTACCCTTTTCAACCTTTCTGTAAATCTAAAAATCTTCTAAAAGAAAAACAGTAACAAAGAAAACCCCACAACTTGTCGACCAGCCATGCCAGGGGCTATGTTATAAAGGAATTAAAAGAACTATTACTATCCTCAAGGAATTTGAAATGTATATGAATAAAGCCCAATTCAATTCAAAAGGCTGATGGATAGATAGTGCAGTTCTTTATAAGAAAGAGAGACTGACAGACAGACAGACAGACATGAGGCAGCTTAGCATATCTGGTATGAAGCAGTCTCCAATAAATGAAGTGAAAAAAGCAGCATTCAGAACAATGTCTATGGTATGCTACGTTGCTACATTATTCGTAAAAAAAAGAAAAAAAAGAAAAAAACATATGTTTGCTTATAAATGCACAGAATATCTCTAAAATGGTATTTAAGAGATTGTGAGGACTGATTGCCTCTGGGGAGGGAAACTAGTTAACAGGATGCAAAGACTATTTTGGTTTACTCCAAATCATTCTAAATGTATGTTTTGTATTTTATACCTTGTCATGAGTTAATTACCCAGAATTTTAAAAAAACAAATTAAATAATGCATTTCATGGAGGGAAGAGCTTACATTTAACTGGGATTTTCAGGGAATGCTTCCTGGGAGAAGAGGCATCAGCTAGGTCTTGAAGGTTGGTGATAATGGGCCAGAACGTCCTGGGCAAGGGGACTGCACAAGTAAAACATAGAGGTGGGAAGCTGGAGGAGGGAACTGGAGAGGGTCACACAATAGTTTTACTGAAACATAATCTTTAGTAAAGTGACAGCTAAGGAGATATTTCTATAAGGGTATGTTATGCAGTATAATAGGGTACAGTGAGTAAAAATCAGGTCAAACACTATACCATTTACCAGCTCTGAGACCTCTGGAGTTATTTACCTTCTGTAAAATGGACATAATGATAGAGACTCTTAGGGTTTTATGAAGACTCAATAGGTAAGGTAGGTAGAGGGCTCAGGCCAGACATGGCAGCAGGAAGTGTTCAGTTAAGTGTCAGTTCCCATATGACCAGAGGGCTCCTAATGCCAGATTTATTCTGTGGGCAATGAGAAGCCAGTGCAGGTTTTGGTCAGTGGAGTGATGTTATCAGAGCTGAAATTTAGGAAAAGTCACCTGGTCACCTGTGCAAGGTGAGTTGCAAGGGCATGAGATGGGAGTCAAAGAGACCAGGGAGGAGGCTGCTGACATAGTCTAGGTGAGAGAAGAGGAAGATCTGAGCCAGGTAGATTCCATGATTAGGGAAGGATAGACGACTTGATAACAACAGAATATGAAGAGAGAAGAAGGTGTATTGAAGAAAATTTGGGGTTTTAAATTTAAGTAACTCAGAGGTTGGTGGCACCTCTAAAGAAACAGAGATCCTGAAGAAATGAGAAGGACTGATAGAAAAGATGACTATTTGGATGTGTTTAGTGTGTGAAGGAATCCAGGTAGATTTAATCAGTATGAAGTAGGAGATGTGGGAAACTCCAGGAAAATGCTGAGATAAGAGATAATACTGGGAGTGATATTAAATAGGATGTTTAGTTGCAAGAGGGAGAAGTCCAGCTTGAATTAGTTTAGGCAAAAAGTCTATGTGTGGATCTGGGAAGTCTAAGGAATGTAAGCATGGCTGGACCTAGGGGCTCAAACAGTGTCCTCAGGCCTCAGGCACTTATCTCTCTGACCTCATATGCTTGGCTTTATTTTCTTACAACCTCTCTGCATGAAGCAGCAAGATAACCACTGGAAACTCTATCAACTCCAATAGAAAGTTCTTTATTTTCCCTTTAATTGTAAATTTTGCAGAAAAGTTCTGGAGAAGTTTATATTTGGCTTGAATTAGATCACTCCTACTAAGAGAAAAGTCAGAAGAATCAGCAAAGAGTGGTGTCAAGGGAACTCCCAAGGAGGAGTAATCATTGATGTCAAATGCTGAGAGAAAAACTTGTAAAAAATGAATAAACTTTATTTTATATATATATATAATATATATATATTGAACAGAGAAAACATTTCTCCAAAGAAAAAGATTATGAAATATACACACATTGATCAATGTGAATATATTAGCTAGCTACCTGTTGAAGTGTAAGAAATTACCACAAGACTTAGGGGGTTAAAATAACAATATTTATGGAGATCAGCCAAGATGGTGGAGTAGGAAAACATTGAGCTAACCTCCTCTCATGAGCACACCAAAATCACAACTATCTACAGAACAACCATTGATGTAAAAGAGCAGAACCTACCAGATAAGGTCTTCTACAACTAAAGACATAAAGAAGGAACCACAATGAGGCAGTTAGGAGGGGCAGACTCACAATATAATCAAGTCCCATACATGCAGGTGGGCAACTGACAAACCGGAAAATAAATATATTGCAGCAGTTCTCCCACAGAAGTGAGAGTTCTGAGCCCCACGTTGGGCTCTCCAGCCTCCAGACGAGCCTCCAAAGCATTTGGATTTGAAGGTCAGCAAGGTTTAATTTCAGGAGCCCTACAAGACTGAGGGAAATAGAGACCTCACTCTTAAAGAGTACACACAAAATCTCACATGCTCCAGCACCCAGGACAAAAACGGTAATTTGATAGAAGCCTGGGCCAGACCTACCTGCTGGTCTTGAAGAATCTCCTGGAGAGGTTGGGGGTGGCTGTGGCTCACCCTGGGGACATAGACATTGGCCCAGCCATACATGGGAGTTCCTTCTACCATGCGGACACTGCTACTAGTGGCCACCATCTTGGGATCCTCCCTCTACTTCATTAGTGCCAAGACTTGGCCCCACCCAATAGCCTGTAGGCACCTGTGTTGGGACACGACAGGTCAAACAACTAACTGAGGGGTACACAGCCCCACCCATCAGCAGAGAGGCTGCCTAAAAACTTTCTGAGCCCACAGCTACCTACAGACATGCCTCTAGACACAGCCTTGCCAACCAGAGGGCCAAGACTCAGCTCCATCTTCCAGTGTACAGGCATTGGCCTTGCCCTCCAGGAAGCCTGCACTGGTCTCTAGGCCAGCCTCACCCACCAGGGGACAGACACCAGATGCAAGAAAATCATAATCTCACAACTTGTGGACACAGCCCGCACAGCATGCCAGATGCTACCCTGGGACCAGCTGGGCCAAAGCCCTGTCCACTAGCAGACCAACAAAAGCTTCAGGATGCTCTGTACCCCGTACCCAACGGTGTAGGGAACTGGTATCCCTGCCCCTCACCAGTGATCTGACACTAGCTCTGGGATCCCTGGTCCCTGCAGCAAGAATTTGGGGCTCATCTCTGCCTGCCAGTAGTCTGGCAATAATCCCAGGACCTGGCTTCATCCACCAGTGGGTGAGCAACAGCCCCAGAGTCTTCTGGCCCCTCACTCTGCCCACCAGTGAGGCAGCACTAGCCCAGGGTCCCCTAGGGCTTTGCAGCCAACTGCTTCATGGCCAGTTCCCACTTACCAGAGGCCAGTACCATCTGCACAAGGCAAGGCCTGGCAACCAACTGGGCTAGAGGCCAAACAAGCCTAATAGACCACCCACATAGTCAGTCCACCACAAAAGAAGGACATATGCAGCCTTCATGTGGGAACCCCTAGAGCATATAGCTTGGGTGACAAGAGGGGAGTGCACTACTGGAACACATAAGATATCTCTTATAGCAGGCCACTTCTGCAGGGTTAAGAAATGTAAATAAATTATCACATATATAAAAATACAAATAGCAACATAGACAAAATGAGGCGGCAGAGGAACATGTTCCAGATGAAGGAAAAAGATAAAACCCCAGAAGAAAAACTAAGTGAAGTGGAGATAGGCATTCTACTGAGAAAGAGTTTAGAGTAATGATCATAAAGATGATCAAAGAACTCTGGAGAAGAAGGGATGCACAGAGTGAGAAGCTAGAAGTTTTTAATAAAGAGTTAGAAAATATACAGAACTACCAAACAGAGATGAGGAATACAATAACTGAAATGAAAAGTACTCTAGAAGGAATCAATAATAGACTAAATGATACAGAGGAATGGATCAGTGAGCTGGAAGACAGAGTAGTAGAAATCACTGATGCTGAACACAAAAAAGAAAAAAGAAAGAAAAGAAATGAAGACTGTTTAAGAAACTTCTGGGACAAGATCAAGTGCACTAATATTCACATTATAGGGGTCACAGAAGGAGAAGAGAGAAAGGGTCTGAGAACATATTTGAAGACATAATAGCTGAAAACTTCCCTAAGCTGGGAAAGGAAATAGTCACTCAAGTCCAGGAAGCTCAGAGAGTCCCATACAGGATTAACCCAGAGAGGAACACACCAAGACACATTGTAATCAAAATGACAAATATTAAAGATAAAGAGAGAATATTAAAAGCAACATGGTAAAAGCAAAAAATAACATACAAGGGAATTCCCATAAGGCTATCAGATGATTTTTTTTGAGCAGAAACTCTGGAGGCCAAAGGGGAGTGGCACAATATATTTAAAGTAATAAAAGGGGAAAAACCTGTAACCAGGAATACCCTACCTAGCAAGGCTCTCCTTCAGATTTGATGGAGAAATCAATAGATTTACAGACAAGCAAAAGCTAAAAGAGTTCAGCACCACCAAACCAGCTTTTCAACAAATGTTAAATGAAATTCTCCAGGCAAAAAAGGAAAGACCACACTAGAAATAAGAAAATTATGAAATAAAAAAGCTCACCAATAAAAACAAACATATATTAAAGGTAGGAAATCATCCATCCACACACACACAAAAAAGACAAAAGTAGTAAAAATAATCTATATCTACAATAAGTAGTCAAGGGATATACAAAACAATTAGATGTAAAATATGATAACAAAAACAGTCATTGTGAGGGGAGGAGAGTAAATGCAGGTTTTAAAAATGCATTTGATATTAAGAGATCAGCAACTTAAAACAATTATGTATATATATAGACTGCTATACAAAAACCTCATGGTAACCACAAACCAAAAATCTATAATAGATATACACACAAAAAAGAAAAAGGAATCCAAACATAACTATAAAGATAGTCATCAAATCACAAGAGAAGAGAACAAAAGAAGAAAAAAGGAAAAAAAGACCTACAAAAAACAACCCCCAGGGACTTCCCAGGTGGTACAGTAGTTAAGAATCCACCTACCAATGCAGGGGACATGGGTTTGAGCCCTGGTCCAGTAACATCCCACATGCTGCAGAGCAACTAAGCCCATGTGCCACAACTACTGAGCCTGCACTCTAGAGCCCACGAGCCACAACTATTGAGCCTGCATGCCACAGCTACTGAAGCCCATGCGCCTAGAGCCCCTTTTCTGCAACAAAAAGAAGCCACTGCAATGAGAAGCCTGTGCACTGCAGCAAAGAGTAGCCCCTGCTCGCCACAACTAGAGAAAGCCCACGTGCAGCAATGAAGACCCAATGAAGCCAAAAATAAATGAATAAATAAATACCCAAACAATAACAAAATGGCAATAAGAACATAAATGTCAATTATTACTTTAAATGTAAATGAACTAAATGCTCCAACCAAAAGACATAGAATGGCTGAATGGATATATAAACAAGACCCATATATATGCTGCCTACAAGAGACTCACTTCAGATCTAGAGACACACACAGAGTGAAAGTGAGAGGATGGAAAAAAGTATTCCACACAAACTGAAATCAGAAGAAGCCTGGAGTAGCAATACTTATATCAGACAAAATAGACTTTAAAATAAAGACTGTTATAAGAGACAAAGAAGGACACTACATAGTGATCAAGGGATCAATCCTAGAAGCAGATACAACAATTGTAAATATATATGCAACAAACATTGGAGCACCTAAATATATAAGACAAAGGTTAATAAACAAAAGGAGAAATTGACAGTAGCACTATAATAGTGGGGGATTTTAACACCTCACTTACATCAATGGACAGATCATCCAGACAGAAAATGAGTAAGGAAACACTTGCCTTAAATAATACATTAGATCAGATGAACTTAATTGATAGATAAAGAGTATCCCATCCAAAAGCAGCAGAATACACATTCTTTTCAAATGCACATGGACCATTCTCCATCTTAGATCACATTCTAGGTCACAAAACAAGCCTCAATAAATGTAAGAAAATTGAAATCATATCAAGCGTCTTTTCTGACAATAATGCCGTGAGACTAGAAATCAACTACAAGCAAAAAAACCCTGCAAAAACCACAAACACGTGGAGGCTAAACAATATGTTAGTGAACAACCAATGGATCACTGAAGAAATCAAAGAGTAAGTTAAAAAATGCCTGGAGAGAAATGAAAATGAAAACATGATGGTTCAAAGTCTATGGGACACAGCAAAAGAAGATCTAAGAGGGAGTTTATAGCAATACAGGCTTACCTTAGGAAACAAGAAAAATCTCAGGTAACCAACCTAACATTACAACTAAAGGAAGAGAAAGAAGAACAAGCAAAACCCAAAGCGAGTAGAAGGAAAGAAATCATAAAGATCAGAGCAGAAATAAATGAAATAGAGACTATTATAACAATAGAAAAGATCAATGAAATTAAAAGCTGGTTCTTTGAAAAGATACACAAAATTGATAAACATTTAGCCAGATTCATCAAGGAACAAAGGGAGAGGACCAAACCAATCAAATCAGAAATGTAAAAGGAGAAGTTACAAGTGACACCACAGAAATACAAAGGATCATAAGAGACTACTATGAACAACTATATACCAATAAAATGGACAATCTAGAAGAAATGGACAAATTCTTATAAATGTATAATTTCCCAAGACTGAACCAGGAAGAAATAGAAAGTCTGAACAGTCCAATTACCAGTACAGAAATTAAATCAGTAATTTAAAAACTCCCAAAACACAACAGTCCAGGACCAGATGGCTTCACAGATGAATTCTACCAAACATTTAGAGAAGAGTTAACACCTATCCTTCTCAAACTATTCCAAAAAATTGCAGAGGAAGGAACACTTTCAAACTCATTTTATGAGGCCAACATCACTCTGATACAAAAACCAGACAAAGATATCACAAAAAAAGAAAAATACAGGCCAATGTCACTGATGAACATGGATGCAAAAGTCCTCTACAAAGTACTAGCAAACGAAATCCAACAGTACATTAAAAGAATCATACACTAGGATCAAGTGAGATTTATCCCAGGGATGCAAGGATTTTTCAAAATCAATGGGATACACTGCATTAACAAACTGAAAAATAAAAACCATATGATCATCTCAATAGATGCAGAAAAAGCTTTTGATAAAATTCAACATCAATTTATAATAAAAACTCTCCAAAATGCAGGCATAGAGGGAAAGTCATAAAGGCTATATATGACAAACCCACTGCTAACATACTCAATGGTGAAATGCTGAAAGCATTTCCTTTAAGATCAGGAAAAAGACAAGGATGCCCACTCTTGCCACTTTTATTCAACATTGATTTGGAAGTCATAGCCACAGCAATCTGACAAGAAAAATAAATAAAAGGAATCCAAATTGGAAAGGAAGAAGTAAAACTGTCACTGTTTACAGGTGACATGATACTATGCATAGAAAATCCTAAAGACACTACCAGAAAACAACTAGCCCTCATCAATGAATGCAGTAGAGTTGCAGGATACAAAATTAATATACAGAAATCTATTGCATTTCTTTACACTAACAACATAGTAGCAGAAAAAGAAATTAAGGAAATAATCCCATTTACCATCACATCAAAAAGAATAAAATACCTAGGAATAAACCTACCTAAGGAGACAAAATACCTGTACTCAGACAACAATAAGACACTAGTGAAAGAAATTAAAGATGACACAAATAGATGGAATGGTATACCATGTTCTTGTATTGAAAGAATTAATATTGTGAAAATTACCATACTACCCAAGGAAATCTACAGATTCAATGCAATCCCTAAAAACATACCAATGGCATTTTTCACAGAATTATTGATAGAACAAATAATTTTAAATTTTGTATGGAAACACAAAGGGCCCCGAATAGACAAAACAATCTTGAGAAAGAAGAATAGAGCTTGGGGAATCATGCTTCTGGACTACAAAGCTACAGTAATCAGAACAGCATGGTATAGGCACAAAACCAGACACAGAGATCAATGAAACAGGATAGAGAGCTCAGAAATAAACCCATACACTTATGGTCAATTAATCTATGACAAAGGAGGCAAGAATACACAATGGAGGAAAGACAGTCTTTTCAATAAGTGTTGCTGGGGGAACCGGACAACTACATGCAAAAGAATGAATTAGAACATTCTCTAACACCATATACAAAAAAAAAAAAAAAAAAAAAAGTCTTACATTTAAAGGTTTATATGTAAGACCGGATAGTATACATAGGCAGAGCACTCTTTAAAATAAATCATGGCAATACTTTTTTGGCTCTATCTGCTAAAGCAAATGAAATAAAAGCAAAAATAAACAATTGTGACCTAATTAAACTTAAAAGCTTTTGCACAACAAAGGAAACCACTAACAAAACAAAAAGACAACCTAATGAATGGGAACAGATATTTGCAAATAATAGGACTAATAACAGATTGATATAAAACATATATAAACAGCTTGTACAACTCAACATCAAAAAACCAACAACCTGATTTAAAAATGGGCAGAAGAAGGAGCTGTTACAGTGGAGGATTACTGGACTGAATGTTAATATTATGACATAGTATGAGTGTGTTTCATGTTTGGTAATTGCAATCATTGTTGCTTTTGTTGTGGTCATCCATGTACAATGCTTGGTGTCAGTCTATTTATCTCTTGTAAAAATAAAATACAGTGTGTGTGTGTGAAAAAAAAAAAAAAGAAAAAATACTTAGGAATAAAAAAAAAAATGGGCAGAAGAACTGAATAGATGTTTTTCCAAAGAGGAAATGCAGATGGCCAATAGGCACATGAAAAGATGCTCAACATCGCTAACCATCAGGGAGATGCAAATCAAAACCACAAGCAGATATCACCTCACACCTGTCAGAATGGCTAACCTCAAAATGAACACAAATAACAAATGTTGGTGAGGATGTGGAGAAAAGAGAACACTTGTACACTGTTGGTGGGAATGTAAATTGGTGCAGCCACTGTGGAAAACAGTGTAGCGATTTCTCAAAAAACTAGAAATAGAACTACCACATATTCCAGCAATTCTACTCCTGGGTATATATCTGAAACAACCAAAAACATTAATTTGGAAAGATGCTTGCACCCCAATTTTCATAGCAGCATTATTTACAATTGCCAAGATATGGAAGCAACCTGTGTCCATCAACAGATGAATGGATAAAGAAGTGGTATATATATACAATGGAATACTACACAGCCATAAAAAAGAATGAAATTTTGCCATTTGTAACAACATGGATGGATTTGGAGGGTATTATGCTAAGTACAACAAGTCAGAGAGATAAAGACAAATACTGTAAGATATCACTTGTATATGCAATCTAAAAAACACAACAAACTAGTAAATATAACAAAAAATAAGCAGACTCACAGATATAGAGAACAAACTAGTGGTTACCAGTGGGGAGAGGGAAGGGGGGAGGGGCAATATAGGGGTAGGGAAGTAAGAGTTACAAACTATTATGTATAAAATAAGCTACAGGGGTTTCCCTGGTGGCGCAGTGGTTGAGAATCTGCCTGCCAATGCAGGGGACACGGGTTCGAGCCCTGGTCTGGGAAGATCCCACATGCCGTGGAGCAACTAGGCCCATGAGCCACAATTACTGAGCCTGCGCGTCTGGAGCCTGTGCTCCGCAACAAGAGAGGCCACGATAGTGAGAGGCCCATGCACCGCGATGAAGAGTGGCCCCCACTTGCCGCAACTAGAGAAAGCCCTCACACAGAAACGAAAACCCAACACAGCCATAAAATAAATAAATAAATAAATAAATAAATAAATAAATAAATAAATAAATAAATAAATTAAAAAAAAGAGTGGGAGTCATCTCCTGGTTTAAAAAAAAATAAAATAAAATAAGCTACAAGGATATATTATATAACATGGGGAATATAGCCAATATTTTATAATAACTATAATGGAGTATAACATTTAAAAATTGTGATTCACTATATCGTACACCTGTAACTTACATAATATTGTACAGCAACTATACTTCAATAAAAATATCAAATACATTAAAAAAAACCTCCAATATTTATTATCACAGTTTCTGTGGACCAGTAATCTGGGTGTAGCTTAGCTGAGCCCTTTGTCTCAGAGTCACTTACAAGGCTGCTGGATGAAGTTGTGGTCTCGTATGAAGTCTCAGCTTGGGAAGGATCCACTTCTAAGCTTGTTCACGTGACAATTGGCAGTATTCAGTTCCTCACTGGGTGTTGGCTAGAGTCTGCCCTCAGTTTTTTGCCATGTGGGTCTTACAACATGACATTTGACTTTCATAAGAGTGAGCAAATGAGAGAGAGAGAACAAAATTCAGTCTTTTACAATCTTAACTTGAAAGTGACATCACAACACTTTTTCTACTCATTAGAAGCAAGTCGCTAGGTACAGTCTACTCTATAGAAGAGGGGATTATACAAGGGCATGAATACCAGGATATGGGGATCACTGGGAGTCTTGTCAGAAGCTGCCTACCACACTGAATCATTAGGAAATACACAATACATTTGAAAAGGTAGAAAACTTGGAGGCCACATTTTCTAGTAACAAAGCAATATGGCTAGAAAATAAACCATTTGTAAAGTAAAACTACAATAACAAGAAACTATATATCAAACCCAAGAGATACAACCAAAACTATACTTGGAGGAAATTTTATAGCATTAATTGGTAATGATATTTAACAAAAAATAATAAAAATAAATGGACCCCACCTTCAAGTTAGGAGGCTAATCTTCCTATACTTCCCAACAAACAGACTTAAGGAAAACCAGAAGAACAAATGCAGAAATCAACAAACTGGAAAATAATAAAATTAATAAACAATTTATGTGCTCATTTGAAAAAAAAAAAACAATAGGCAAATCTCTAATAGAGTTAACTAAGAAAATAAGGGAAGACATATCTAATATTAGATTTGAGAAAGGGAATATAACTACATGAACAAAGGACATTGTTTTCAAATGAAAGAGAACATTGTGCACTATGTTTGCTGATAGATTCAAAAATCTTTGGAAAATAAAAAATGAGTGATTATAGAAAAAGAATCAGAAGAGTCAAAGAGATTTCAAAGAGCAGATCCATGGGTGAATTCTGTCAAAACTTTAAAGCACAATTCACATGTCATTTATCCCAGAGTTTAGAACAGGGACCCCCCAACCCCCAGACCACGGACCGGTGCTGGTCTGTGGCCTGTTAGGAACCAGGCCGCACAGCAGGAGGTGAGTGGCGGGCGAGTGAGCAAAGTTTCATCTGTATTTACAGCCACTCCCCATCACTTGCATCACCGTCTGAGCTCCACCTCCTGTCAGATCAGCGGCAGCATTAGATTCTCATAGGAGCGTGAACCCTACTGTGAACTGTGCATGCGAGGGATCTAGGTTGAGCGCTCCTTATGAGAATCTAATGCCTGATGATCTGAGGTGGAGCTGGGGCAGTGATGCTAGCACTGAGGAGCGGCTGCAAATACAGATTATCATTAGCAGAGAGGTTTGACTGCACAGAGGCCATAATAAAATCAATTGCTTGCAGAATCATATCAAAACCCTATCGGTAAGTGGCAAGTGAAAACAAGCTCAGGGCTCCCACTGAGTCTGCATTATGGTGAGTTGTATAATTATTTCATTATATATTACAATGTAATAATAATAGAAATCAAGTGCACAATAAATGTAATGTGCTTGAATCATCCCAAAACCATCCCCCTATCCCCCTGGTCCATGGAAAAATTGTCTTCCACAAAATCGGTCCCTGGTGCCAAAAAGGTTGGGGACCTCTGGTTTAGAAAAACATCCCATTTAATTCTACAAAGATAGCATCACCCTGATACCCAAATCTTGAACATCATGCCTTCTTCTTAGACAAAGCTCTCTCCTCAGACCTTTGGTTTCCTGTCCCACTTGTTCTCTGAATACAGTGACTTACCCCCGTCCTGTGCTGCTAGGGGGAAGGATGCTGCAGACTCAGCAGCTACAGAATCTGTTCTCTCTTCAGAATCTCCTGTGTCTGTCCTGGGGCTCAGGCAGGAGAATCTGGAAGGTTCAGACAAGAGCTGAGGATTTCTGCTGCCTGGAGTACCTTCTCCCATCTTCTCTAACAGAACTGTGATTGATTGTAGCTTAGCTGCATCATGTGAGACTCTCTAGCTCTGCTGTAGGGTTAGGAACACCACAGGTAGATTCTCCAGTCTGGTCAGAAAAGGCCTTTTGAAGTTTTTATACCCTCAATGCTTTAAAAAATAAATTTGAGATCTCAGAGGAAAAGGTATCTTTCAAATAGGCTGGAAGGATAAGTAGAGAAAATTGAGACTGAGGAAAAGAGGAAGCAAGTAAGCTAAAATAGTTAGTATTAGTAGTTTTCTCCAGGTATATTGAGATTTAACTGACATATAACATTGTGTAAATTTAAGGTATACAACATGTTGATTTGATACACATATATTGCAAAATGGTTACTACCATAGTTTTAGCTAACACCCCAATTATGTCACATAATTACCATTGCTTTTTTTGTGGTGAGGACGTTTAAAATCTACTCTCTCAGCAGCTTTCAAGTGTATAATACAGTACTGTTAACTATAATCACTATGCTGTACATTAGATCCCCAGAACTTATTTATCTTATAACTGGAAATTTGTACTCTTTGACCAACATCTCTGCAATTCCCCCACCCCTCAGCCCCTCGTAACTTTACTCTCTGTCTCTGAGTTTGGCTTTTTTAGATTCCACATATATGTGATATTATACACATATTATCTATTTGGCTTATTTCACTTAGCATAATTGCCTCGTTTCGTCCATGTTGTCACAAATGGCAGGATTTCTTTCTTTCTTATGATTGACTAATATTCCACTGTGTATGTGTACACCACATCTCTTTTAGCCACTCAGCTGCTGATGGGCACTTAGGCTTTTCCATATCTTGGTTATTGTGAATAATGCTTCAGTGAACGTGGGAATGCAGATATCTCTTTGAGATCCTATTTTCATTTCCTTTGGATATATATGCAGAAGTGGGATTGCTGGATCAAATGGTAGTCCTATTTTTAATTTTTTGAGGAACCTCCATACTGTTTTCCATAGTGGCCATACCAATTTACATTCCTACCAACAGAGCACAAGTGTTTTCTTTTCTCCACATTCTTGCCAACACTTGTTACCTCTTGTCTTTTTGATGACAGTAATTTTAACAGGTGTGAGGTGATATCTCGTGGTTTTGATTTGCATTTCTCTGATGATTAGCAACACTGAGCATCTTTTCATGTACCTATTGGCCATTTATCTTCTTCAGAAAAATTTATATTCAGCTCCTCTGCCCATTTTAATTGGATTATTTCCTATTAAGTTGTATGAGCTCTTTATATATTTAGGATATCAGATATATGATTTACAAATATTTTCTCCCACTTCATAGGTTGCCTTTCATTTTGTTGATTGTTTCTTTTGCTGTGCATAAGTTCTTTAGCTTGATGTAGTCCTACTTATTTATTTTTGCTCTTTTTGCTTGTGCTTTTGGTGTCATATCCAAAAAAATCATTGCCAAGACCAATGTCAAGGAAATTTCCCCCTATGTTTTCTTCTAGGAGTTTTATGGGTCAGCTCTTATGTTTAAGTCTTTAATCCATTTCAAGTTAATTTTTGTGAATGGTGTTAGATAGGGGTCCAATTTCATTCTTCTGTATATGGTTATCCAGTTTCCCCAAAACCATTTATTGAAGAGACTATCATTTCCCCATTGAGTATTCTTGGCTACTTTGTCAAATAATAGTTGACTGTATTTGTTAGGGTTTATTTCTGGGCTTTCTATTCTGTTCCATTAGTCTATGTGTCTATTTTTATGCCAGTACCATATTGTTTTGACAACTATAGCTTTATAGTATAGTTTGAAATCAGGACTATGTGGTGCCAACAGCTTTGTTCCTCTTTCTCAGAATTTCTTTGGTTATTTGAGGTCTTTTGTGATCCCATACGTATTTTAGAATTGATTTTTCTATTTCTGTAAAAAAAAAAAAAAAGCCACTGGAATTTTGATAGGTATTGCATTGAACCTATAGATGACTTTGGCTACTATTGATATTTTAGCAATATTAATTTTTCTGGTCCATGAACATGGGATATCTTTCCTTTTGTTTGGGTCTTCAATTTCTTTCCTCAGAGTCGTGTACAGATCTTTCACCTCCTTGGTTAAATTTATTCCTAACCATTTTATTGTTTTTGATGCTATTGTGAATGGGATTGCTTTTTAAAATTTCTTTTCCTTTTTCACATGTTTCATTGTTAGTGTTAGAAGTGCAATTGATTTCTGTATGTTGATTTTGTATCCTGAAACTTTACTGAATTCATTGATTCATTCTAACAGTTTTTTGATGGAGTCTTTAGGATTTTCTCTATATAAGATTATATCACCTGCAAACAAAGACAATTTTACTTCTTCCCCTCTGATTTGGATGTCTGTATATATATTACTATTAAAATGGATCATATGGTTTGGTTCTAAGCTTCTTGGTAGCCAGTATAAAAAACAAAACATGGAATGTTATGTAAAAGATGTGAACATATTTTCTTAGGAGAGAAGACACTCTTGCTGGCACTAAATTTGAAAATTATTTTTCACCTAGTGTTTATATAAGGAAAAAGGGGGGCATTTATTAGACTAATTCTTCAAAAAAAAACTCCATAGTAAATGTAGAAAATTAATTCTGGCTATTTCTTATAATGACTGTCAAGAAAAGCCCAGAGCAAGACATTAAAATACAGCCCAGTAAAGGGGATTCTGCAGGAGGCTGAATTCCTGCGATCCAAGTAGGAAAAGCCAGGACAATAATTGGTCATTGGGAGAGTGAGCATTTTCTGTAGAGTGTGGGGCAGGAGCCATTTTCAGGAGTTAAGGTACAACTCAGAAGCAAGGAAGTGGAGACAGCAGACATTGAATCTGTAGTCAAGGAAGTTGGTGAAGGTGTGGTGAAAATCTTCTAGTGAATTTTCAGTTCTTTTTTCCTTGAAACTTTTCTTTCCCCCTTAGAGTTAGAAGGAGGTTATCACTTCTCCTGCTGCAGCAAGTGGAGGAGACCCTGTGCTGAGAAGGGGGAGACACAAGATTAAAACAGCCTGCTTTGCTGTGTTACCACATGGAAGACAGTTGCTCTGGAAAGTCACTTTGACCTGTAGTGGACATTGCCTGAGTGAGGAAAAATAAACCAAACCTCTGTTATGTTAGATTTGGTGCTGTTTGTTACAGCAGCATAACCTAGCTTGTCCTAACTAATACAAGAAGGATGAGACAAGAGAAATGGGAAGGGCAGCAGGGTGAAGAGAGGCAATTTTTAAATAAAAGAAAGGCCTGAACATATTTATAAGTTGAGGAGAATGACCCAGAAGAGGTGGAGAAGTTGGAGCTACAGGAAAGAGAGGACCTGCCTGGCCATTCAAGTTTAACACATGACAGAAGGTGTGTGATTTCCAGCAAGAGAGGAAGATTTATGGTGTCCAAGATGGCAATATAGGAGGCTCCTGAACTTATCTCTTACCATGCACACACTGAATCTACAGCTACACATGAAAGAACTCCTTCTGAAACAATCCAGAAGCTACCTGAGCAACTCCTATACATTTTGGCAAATTAGAAAATACCCTCATCGAAGTAGGCAGGAAAGGCTGAGATGCACTCTTACCATAAACCCCACCCTGGCACAGAAAGAGGAAAGTTTACCTTGGGTCAAGAAGAGAGATAATTCTTCCTTGAGCGCAAAGGGAAGGAAATGATGAGCAATGAGAGAGAGTCAGAAGGAAGGAGGCCAACAGCTTTTGTCTGGTAGTCTTGATTTCCTTAATAAGTGTAGGAATGAGGATGCCTGGTGAGAGGTGGGAAAGGGTGGTGGGACAGGATCTGAGACAAAGGGGAAAGGTTTGGGGAACTCCTGAGAGGTGAATCATTGGGTGGTGAGGAAATGGAGATGCCTGCTACAATAGCTCAACATGAATTTGTAGAAAACCTGATTTTTGAAAAGCTGTGACCTTTCCTGGGAAATCTCTGTCTCCTCATAGTGGGGAAAAGATAGTCCCATTAGCCTTCCCTGGGGAAAGGCAAGTTGCCCATCACTGAAGGTATTGAAGCAGAGCTTGTATAAGCCTATTCCTGAATTGGATGGGCTAAATAACCTTTACATTCTCTGTCAACCTTGGGATTTTATGATTCTGTAATTCTAGGTATTGTAAGTAAGTTAACAAAATCAAATTACTTCCAGCCTATGCAAATTATAGTGACCTGCCTTTCAGCTTCCCCAAGGGAATGGATCAAAAATGCTGTGTGCTTAGAATAGATTATGTGATTCTTGCACTCTCATTCCAGGTCAATTCTCCTAAGTATCAGATAATTATGATGGAGCAGATGTACCATCGTGCTGACTGATAAGTTACCACAGTATTCATCTCTCTTGAGCAGGCATGATGGAATGGCTGGAAATGGAGTATCATTTTGATACATATTCTTTTGGTTTGCTGGTGACTTTTGGAATTTTCTACTCCTAAACTCAGCATTTCCCCTGCTGACTCTGGGTTATCAAAGTTTTGTTCTCTTTAGAGAATTTGAGTTAGTGCTTATATCTTGGAAGCAGCTTTGCAAAGGAAGCAGCAGGTGAGAGAGGAATGTCCTGTGTGGTTCTAGCTCTAAAAGAACCACAAATTTCAGACTGATGGCAGGACCCCCCCATATGAGTACTGGGTCCCCCATATGTCCTGGAATAATAGAGAGAATACAAGGACCATTCCAACATTACAATTCTTGCTTCATATTGGGACAGAGCTATATATTCCCAGCCTAGATCAAAGGAAGGAGGAACCTTTTGAACAAGGCTCATATAAAATCACAAAACCACTGAACACTTTGCAATAGTAATCTAGTTTTACTGAGTTCCCCCCAACCACTTCCATCACCATAACGTCAATTCAATGACCAGCAACAGATGCATTTTCAGGAGAAATGGGAGGCATTAGCTTGTCAACATGACCTCTAGCCCCAATCTGGAGATCTTTGTCCTGGGAAGTCTCCTTCTATCTTCTGGTCAGTTCGTAACATCTTGTGATGCAAATCACCTGCCCAGTGCACTGAAATATTTCCATATGGAATGGGGCTTTATGCCACTGTTTGGCATAAGAAATATTGCCTGAGTCCCTCTCAAGCCCAGCATCAGTAGATTAGAGGAATATCAACATTACATAAGTCGAACATGTCGGAAAAGAGGTAGAGGGAAAATGTTCTAAGAACAAAAGGAGTGCAGATTATCATCCTGTTTATAGATAATAAACTGACATTGATAAATAGCTTCATAGTGCCTAATGGTAAAGAACAAAAGGGCAGAAATATTAAACAAAACTCCAATCATCACTGCTTATGTGGGGAGTCAGAAAGAGCTCTTCACTTCTGGTTAATGTCACCCCACCAAAGTAGTGACAAGTATGTCAGTGAAACTCTCCTGACCTCATGTTCCATCTGAAAATACTGGGATTAAAATGAGAATCTGTTTATTGACACCATCTCTGGCTGTTTACAAAATGGATATTAAAGGTTTTGATTAAAAATCCATAACTTAGATGATTCTTTAATCCAAATAAAAGGAGAGCCACGTAGCAAAATGGAAAGAGAAAATGACTGTACCAGAATCCTAGCCTGAATACAAGTACTGTAACAGCAACTGAAATTTAGCACTTGAAGTCTTAGACTATCTGTATGATCCTTCACCAACCCAAAATACCATGATTCTTATATGGAGTAGTTACTTGCATTTACCAAACAGGTCCTGGGGTAGATGGATGGTAAACAGTGTTGATGTGAATTACTGTAAAGCCCAGGAAGGAAATGGATTGTAGGAAAATAATTGGATAAGCATAAATTCTTCTGCCACAGGCACCTAGATAAAATACAATAAAAATTATTGTAAGTGAATATCCAAGTGTGCAAGCAAGAAAGGAAACTCACCAGGCACCGGAAATGAAGAGGGGAATAAAAGCTTTAGTAGAAAGTGAATGAACTGCTGCTACTGACTCCTGGGTGGAGGTGGGGTAGCTGTGGGAGTGGCTGGTGTGGAGGTAGATGTGGCGGTCACACTGCTGCCAGTTTCAGGAACCTGGGGGCTTGGGCTTTCATGCCCACATAGAGACAGGAAATGAAATCTTGGGCCACATAAGGCAAGGAGTTAGAATGAAATCCCTGCTTATAGCTGGCACGCTCAGAGGGCCACACCCTCAGGGGAAGTATAGATTAGAAACAAACCTGTTCACTGGCTCAGCAAGATAACAAGAAGGTATGTGTGTTTCTGCTTGGGCTCAGTGTAAAAAATTCTCCCTTGAGAAATCAAAACCCAGGGCTTGTGTCTCACATAGATTTGTTTGAATTTATACCATCCAGAAGTCTAGGAAACTCCCAAGCCAAAAAACTTTAATAAAAAGTCGATCCCAGGCTGCTGATACTTTGGATTTACCTGGAGGAGTAAATATAGCAACACTCTGGAGGGACTATTCAATAATCTGGGGTGAGAGGAGTTTCATGGAACACACAACGCACACCAAAGATGAGGAAAATGCCCACCATGCACACGAGTCTGACAACATGATGGACTGAATGACTAGAGTTCCAGGAAACTGGGATAATAGACAGTCAAATAAAGAATGCAAGTGTGTCTAAAATTAGTACAGAGCTTGCACACATACAAAATGACATGTGGACAGGGTTATTTGTGGCAGTATTATTTGTAAAAGCAAAAAAAACTGGAAACAACCTGTGTCCTTATTTAGAGGACAGGTTAAATAAACCGTGGTACACCTACCCAAAGACGGCTATGCAGCTACAAAAAATGATGAAGATCTTTATGTACTGATGTAAAAAATTTTCTAGGTCAGAACTTCCCTGGTGATACAGTGGTTAAGACTCCATGCTCTCAATGCAGGCGGCACAGGTTTGATCCCTGGTTGGGGAACTAAGATCCCGCGTGCTGCAGGGCACGGCCAAAAGAAAAAAAATTTTTTTCTAGGACATATTGTTAGCTGAAAAAAGCCAGTAAAAGTCTATATAAATAGCTACCTTTTATTTAAGAAAGAGAGTAAAAATAAGAATTTATGTCCTTATATTTGTGTATTTGTGTTGACATGGAAAGAATATGCAAAAATATTAGTAACTATCGTTGACCATAGGGATTGGAGCATGGATGTGTAGATGGGACATGGGTGGGAGTGAAGATTTTCACTGTGTATATTTTTATATTATTTTGATGTTTAAGCCATATGAATGTGTTAATTATTAAAATGACTAGCAATAGAGAAGATTTGGATAATATAATTAATGTTTGACCATATGGGATATACATGCACCATGCACCAATATTTTAGAGACTACATTCAAAACACTCTCTGACATAAATCATAGCAATGTTTTCTTAGGTCAGTCTCCCAAGGCAAAAGAAAAAATAAACAAATGGGAGGTAATCAAACTTACAATTTTGTACAGCAAAAGAAACCATAAACAAAATGAAAAGACAAGTTACGGACCAGGAGAAAATATTTGCAAATGATGCGACCAACATGGGCTTAATTTCCAAAATATACAAACATCTCATACAACTCAATAACAAAAAAACAAGCAACCCAATAAACAAATGGGCAGAAGAGCTAAATAGACATTTCTCCAAAGAAGACATACAGATAGCCAATAGACACATGAACAGATGCTCAACATCACTAATTATTACAGAAATGCAAATTAAAACTTCAGTGAGGTACCACCTCACATCAGTCAGAATGGCCATCATCAAAAAATCTACAAATAATAAATGCTGGAGAGGGTGTGGAGAAAAGGGAAACCTCCTACACTGTTCGTGGGAATGTAAATTGGTGCAGCCACTATGAAAAACAGTATGGAAGTTTCCTAAAAAAACTAAAAATAGAGTTGCCATATGATCCAGCAATGCCACTCCTAGGCACATATTCAGAGGAAACTCTAATTTGAAAAGATCACGCACCCCAGTGTTCACTGCAGCAGTATTTACAATAGCCAAGACATGGAAGCAACCTAAATGTTCATTGACAGATGAATAGATAAAGAAGATATAATATATCTATATTACATGTATGTGTGTGTGTGTATATATATATACACACACAATGGAATATTAATCAGCCATAAAAAAGAATGAAATAATGTTATTTGTAGCAATATGAATGGACCTAGAGATTATCATACTAAATGAAGTAAGTCAGACAGAGAAAGACAAATACCATATGATATTACTTATATGTAGAATCTAAAAAATGATACAAATGAACTTATTTACAAAGCAGAAACAGACTCACAGACACAGAAAACAACATATGGTTACCAAAGGGGGAAGGGGATGGAGAAGGGATAAATTAGGGGTTTGGGATTAGCAGATATATTCAATATCTTATAATGTTTGTAAAAATTGAACTCTCTTTAGGTCATACATAAATCTTCAAAACAATCATCTAAGATTTAATATCTACAGTCCTCAATCCCTGATTATAATATAATAAAACTAAAAATTAATATGTAATCAATACACCAATTTAAATTGGTTATTTAAAAATTGATCTATAAATAATCCATGGATCAAGGAAGAAATAATATTAAAATTATGAAAATATTTAAAATCAAATAATAGTTAATATTAAGTATGTGAGATACACCTAAACTGATCCTTAGCGGAAATGGATTATCTACGTACATATATTTAAAAAGTAGCTTGTATGGATCAATGGAATAGAACTGGGAGTCCAGAAGTAGACCCTCACATTTACTGTCAATTGATTTTCAACAAAGGTACCACCAAGATAATTCCATGGAGAAAGAATAGTTTTTAATGAATGGTGCTGGGACAAGTGAATATCCACATGCAGAAGAACAAAGTTGTATCTCTACCTCACACCACATACAAAAATCAACTCAAAATGGATCAAAGACCTAAATGTGAGAGCTAAAAATATTAATCTCTTAGAGGAAAACATAAGTTTAATTATTCATGACATTGAATTAGACAATGGTTTTTCAGATATGACACTAAAAGCACAAGCAACAAAAGAAAAATATTGGACATCAACAAAATTAAAAACTTTTATGCTTCAGAGGATACCATTTTAAGAAACTGAAAAGACAACCCACAGAATGGGAGAAAAAGTTTTTCAAATCATATGTCTGATAAGGGACTTTTTATGTTACAGAACATAGAAAGAACTTTTAACATTCAATAATAAAGAGATAACCCAAATTAAAAAATGGGCAAAGAACTTGGATAATTATTTTTCCAAAGAAAATATACAAAAAGCATATAATCACATGAAATGATGCATGATGATGGCTCAGCATCATTGACCATCAGAGAAATACAAATCAAAATCACAATTGGACACCATCTCATACCCACTAGGATGGCTATAATAAAAAACAGATAATAGCAATGTTGATGTCAATGTGGAGAAATTGAAACCCTTATACATTGCTAGTGGGAATGTATAATTGTGCAGCCACTTTGGAAAACAGTGTGGCAGCTCATCAAGATGTTTAACATAGAGTTACCATATATGACCCAGTAATTCCACTCCTAAGTATAAACCCAAAAGCAATGAGAACATATGCCCACATAGAAATTGTACATAAATGTTCATAGCAGCATTATTTATAATAGTAAGAAAGTGGGGACCACCTAAATGTCCATCAATTGATGAATGGATAAACAAAATGTGATATGTCCATACAATGGAATATTATTTGGCAATGAAAAAAAACTGAGTACTGATATATGCCACAACATGGATAAACCTCAAAACCATTATGCTAAATGAAAGAAGCCAGTCACCAAAGACCACAAATTATATAATTCCATTTATGTGAGATGTACAAACTAGATTAACCCATGGAGACTGAAAGTAGATTGGTGGCTGCCTAGGGCTGAGGGTGGGAAAGGGAGGCATGTTAAGAGAATAGGTATAGGATTTCCTTTTAGGGTGATAAAATGCCCTAAAATTGGCTATGGTAATAGCTGAACAACTCTGTGAAGGTACAAAAATCCATTGAATTATACACTTTAAATGGGTGAATTAATATGGTATGTAAATTATATCTTAATAAAAAGCTTTGTTTTCAAAAAACTAGCTTGAAAATGAATGAGCTAAGCCTACAACTCATGAAACCAGAAAAAGTACAAAAGAGTAAACTTAAAGAAAGTAAAGAAAATAATGGTGAAAGCATAAATTAATGAAATAGAAGTTGAAAACTTCCCTAACATGTGAAAGGAAGTAGTCACCCAAGTTCAGGAAGCACAGAGAGTCCCATACAGGATAAACACAAGGAGGAACATGCTGAGACACATATTAATCAAACTAACAGAAATTAAATACAAAGGAAAAATATTAAAAGCAACAAGGGAAAAGCAACAAATAACATACAAGGGAATCCTCATAAGGTTATCAGCTGATTTTTTAGCAGAAACTCTGCAGGCCAGAAGGGAGTGGCATGATATATTTAAAGTAATGAAAGGGGAAAACCTACAACCAAGAATACTCTACCCAGCAAGGCTCTCATTCAGATTTGACAGAGAAATCAAAAGCTTTACAGACAAGCAAAAGCTAAGAGAATTCAGCACCACCAAACCAGCTTTGAATCAAATGCTAAAGGAACTTCTCTAGGCAGAAAAGAAAAGGCCACAACTAGAATCAAGAAAATTATGAATGGTAAAGCTCACCATTAAAGGCAAACATAAAGAAAAGGTAGGGCTTCCCTGGTGGCGCAGTGGTTGAGAATCTGCCTGCCAATGCAGGGGACACGGGTTCAAGCCCTGGTCTGGGAAGATCCCACATGCCACAGAGCAACTAGGCCCGTGAGCCACAACTACTGAGCCTGCGCCTCTGGAGCCTGTGCTCCACAACAAGAGAGGCCGCGATAGTGAGAGGCCCACGCACCGCAATGAAGAGTGGCCCCTGCTTGCCGCAACTAGAGAAAGCCCTTGCACAGAAACGAAGACCCGACACAGCCAAAAAATAAATAAATAATAAATAATTAATTAAAAAAATAAAAATAAAAATAAAGGCTATCAGAAACTTATATTAAAAAAAAAAAAAGAAAAGGTAGGAAATCATCCACACACAAATATATTAAAACCAGCAATCGTGTGAAGAGAGTACAAATGCAGGATATTGGAAACACATTGGAAATTAAGAGACCAGCAACTTAAAACAATCTTGTACATATATATACTGCTATATTGAAACCTCATGGGAACCACAAACCAAAAATCTGCAATAGATACACACAAAAGAAATCCAAATCCAAATACAACACTAAAGATAGACATCAAATCACAAGAGAACAAAAGAGGAAGAGAAGAAAAAAGACCTATAAAAACAAATCCAAAACAATTAACAAAATAGCAGTAAGAACATACATATCAATAATTACCTTAAAGGTAAATGGATTAAATGCTCCAACCAAAAGACACAGACTGGCTGAATGGATACAAAAACAAGACCCATATATATGCTGTCTACAAGAAACCCACTTCAGATCTAGGGACACTTACAGACTTGAAAGTCATTCCATGTAAATGGAAATTGAAAGAAAGCTGGAGTAGCAATACTCATATCAGACAAAATAGACTTTAAAATAAAGACTGTTACAAGAGACAAAGAAGGACACTACATAATGATCAAGGGATAAATCCAAGATGAAGATATAACAATTGTAAATATATATGCACCCCACATAGGAGAACCTCAATATAGAAGGCAAATGTTAACAGCCATAAAAGGGGAAATAGACAGTAACACAATAATAGTGGGGGACTTTAATACCCCACTTACACCAATGGACAGATCACCCAGACAGCAAATCAATTGGGAAACACAAGCCTTAAATGACACATTAGACCAGATAGACTTAATTGATATTTATAGGATATTTCATCCGGAAGCAGCAGAATACACTTTCTTCAAGTGCACCTGGAACATTCTTCACATAGATCACATCTTGGGCCACAAATCAAGGCTTGCTAAATTTAAGAAAACTGAAATCATATCAAGCATCTTTTCTGATCACAATGTTATGAGATTAGAAATCAATTACAGGAAAAAACTGTAAAAAACCCAAACACATGGAGACTAAACAATATGTTACTAAACAGCCAATGGATCACTGAAGAAATCAAAGAGGAAATAAAAAAATATCTAGAGGCAAATGACAACGAAAACACAATGATCCAAAACCTATGGGACGCAGCAAAAGCAGTTCTAAAAGGGAAGTTTATGGCAATACAATCTTACCTCAGGAAACAAGAAAAATCTCAAACAACATAACCTTACACCTAAAGCAAATGAAATGAAATGAAAAAGGAGAAGTTGCAACTGATAGCACAGAAATACAAAGGATCATAAAAGACTACTACAAGCAACTATATGCCAATAAAATGGACAACCTAGAAGCAGTGGACAAGTTCTTAGAAAGGTACAACCTTCCAGTACTAAATCAGGAAGAAATAGAAAATAAGAACAGACCAATCACAAATACTGAAATTGAAACAGTGATTTAAAAATTCCAACAAACAAAAGTCCAGGACAGATGGCTTCACAGGCAAATTCCAACAAACATTTAGAGAAGAGTTAACACCAATCCTTCTGAAACTCTCCCAAAAAATCGCAGAGGAAGGAACACTCCCAAACTCATTCTACAAGGCCACCATCACCCTGATACCAAAACTAGACAAAGATATTACAAGAAAAGAAAATTACAGGCCAATTTCACTGATGAACATAGACACAAAAATCCTCAACAAAATACTAGCAAACCAAATCCAACAACACATTAAAAAGATCATACACCATGATCAAGTGGGATTTATCCCAGGGATGCAAGGATTCTTTAATATATGCAAATCAATCAATGTGATACACCATGTTAACAAACTGAAAAACCATATGATCATCTCAATGGATGCAGAAAAGCTTTTGACAAAATTCAACATCCATTTTTGATAAAAACTCTCCAGAAAGTGGGCATAGAGGGAACTTACCTCAACATAGTAAAGGCCATATACAACAAACGCATAGCAAACATCATTCTCAATGGTAAAAAACTGAAAGCGTTTCCTCTAAGATCAGGAACAAGACAAGGATGTCCACTCTTGCCACTTTTTTTCAACATAGTTTTAGAAGTCCTAGCCACGGCAATCACAGGAGGAAAAGAAATGAAAGGAATATAAACTGGAAAAGAAGAAGTAAAACTGTCACTGTTTGCCGATGACATGATACTATACATAGAAAACCCTAATGATGCTACCAGAAAACTATTAGAGCTCATCAATGAATTTGGTAAAGATGCAGGATACAAAATTAATACACAGAAATCTCTGGCATTCCTATGTACTAAAAATGAAAGATCAGAAAGAGAAATTAAGGAAACAATCCCATTTACCATCTCATCAAAAAGAGTAAAATACCTAGGAATAAACCTACTTAAGGAGGCAAAAGACCTGTACTCAGAAAACTATAAGATACTGATGAAAGGAAGCAAAGATGACACAAACAGATGGAGAGATATACCATGTTCTTGGATTGGAAGAATCAATATTGTCAAAATGACTATACTACCTAAAGCAATCTACAGATTCAGTGCAATCCCTATCAAATTACCAATGGCATTTTTCATAGAACTAGAACAAAAAATTGCACAATTTGTATGGAAACACAAAAGACCCCAGATAGCCAAGCAATATTGAGAAAGAAAAATGAAGCTGGAAGAATCAGGCTCCCTGACTTCAAACTATACTACAAAGCTACAGTAATAAAAACAGTATGCTACTGGCACATAAACAGAAACATAGATCAATGGAACAGGATAGAGAACCCAGAGATAAACCCATGCACCTATGGTCAGCTAATCTATGACAAAGGAGGCAAGAATATACAATGGAGAAAAGACAGCCTCTTCAATAAGTGGTGCTGGGAAAACTGGACAGCTACATGTAAAAGAATGAAATTAGAACACTCCCTAACACCATATACAAAAATAAACTCAAAATGGATTAAAGACCTAAATGTAAGGCAGATAGTATAAAACTGTTAGAGGAAGACATAGGTGGAACACTCTCTGACTTAAATTGCAGCAAGATCTTTTTTGATCCACCTCCTACAGTAATGAAAATAAGCACAAAAATGGGACCTAATGAAACTTAAAAGCTTTTGTACAGCAAAGGAAACTATAAAATAAACAAAATGAAAAGACAACTCTCAGAATGGGAGAAAGTATTTGCAAACGAATCAACAGACAAAGTATTAATATCCAAAATATACAAACAGTTCATGCAGCCCAATACCAAAAACAAACAACAAAATAAAAAAATGGGCATAAGACATTTCTCCAAGGAAGACATACAGATGGCCAAAAACACATGAAAAGATGCTCAACATCACTAAGTATTAGAGAAATGCAAATCAAAACTACATATCACCTCACACTGGTCAGAATGCCATCATCAAAAAATCTACAAATAATAAACACTGGAGAGGGTGTGGAGAAAAGGGAACCCTCTTACACTGTTGGTGGGAATGTAAATTGGTGCAGCCACTATGGAAAACAGCATGGAGCTTCCCTAAAAAACTAAAAATAGAGCTACCATATGATCCAGCAATCCCACTCCTGAGCATATACCTGGAGAAAACCATAATTTGAAAAGATACATGCACTCCAATGTTCATTGGAGCACTATTTACAATAGCCAGGACATGGAATTGACCTAAATGTCCATCGACAGAGGAATGGATAAAGAAGGTGTGGTACATATATACAATGGAATATTACTCAGCCATAAAAAAGAACAAAATAATGCCATCTGCAGCAACATGGATGGACCTAGAGATTGTCATACTGAGTGAAGTAAGTCAGACAGAGAAAGACAAATATCATATGTTATCGCTTATACGTGGAATCTAAAAAAATGGTACAAATGAACTTACTCACAAAACAGAAATAGAGTCACAGATGTTGAAAACAAACTTATGGTCAGCATGGGGGGAAGGGGGGTAGGAATAAACTGGGAGACTGGCATTGACATTTACACACACTATATATAAAATAGATAACTAATAAAGACCTACTGTATAGCACAGGGAACTCTACTCAGTACTCTATAATGGCCCATATGGGAAAAGAATCTAAAAAAGAGTGGATATATGTGTATGTATAACTGATTCACTTTGCTGTACACCTGAAACACAACATTGTAAATCAACTATACTAAAATAAAATTGTAAAAAATTAATTAATGAAGTCTGGCCTGAGGAGACCCAGCACTGGAGCCTACCTGGGTCTTTGGTGGGGCTAATGGCAGACTCTGGGAGTGCTCACACCAAAGAGTACTTCCCAGAACTTCTGCAGCCAGTGTCGTTGTCCCCACAGTGAGACACAGCCACCCCGTGCCTCTGCAGGAGACTCTCTAACACTAGCAGGTAAACAAAATTGACAAACCTCTAGCCAGCTTTACCAAGAAGAAAAGAGAGAGGACCCAAGTAAACAAAGTGAGAAATGACAGAAGAGAAGTAACAAGAGAGAATATTATGAACAATTATATGCCAACAAATTTG
Organism: Balaenoptera ricei; assembly: GCF_028023285.1. Lineage (NCBI taxonomy): Eukaryota > Metazoa > Chordata > Mammalia > Artiodactyla > Balaenopteridae > Balaenoptera > Balaenoptera ricei. Next base: position 87,796,980 of record NC_082642.1, on the reverse strand, counting down.
ACAACCTAGAAGAAATGGACAAGTTTCTAGAAACATACAGCCCACCAAAACTGAATCAAGAAGAAATAGATCATTTGAACAGACCTAGAAGTGAAGTACAATCTGTAAAAAAACAAAAAACTTCTTGCAAACAAAAGTCCAGGACTAGCTGGCTTCACTGGGGAATTTTACCAAGCATGCAAAGAAGAACTTTTATTGATCCTTCTCAAACTCTTCCAAAAGATTGAAGAGGAGGGAACACTCCCAAAGACATTCTATGAAGTCACCATCACCCTGATACCAAAACCAGACAAAGATACCACCAAAAAAGAAAATTACAAGCCAATATCTTTGATAAATATAGATACAAAAATTCTCAACAAAGTATTAGCAAACCGAATGCAACAATGCATTAAAAAAATCGTACACCATGACCAAGTGGGATTCATCTCACTTTCACAAGGATGGTTCAACATACACAAATCAATCAATGTGATACACCACATCAACAAAAGAAAAGACCAAAAACCACATGATCATCTCAATAGATGCTGAAAAAGCATTTGACAAAATTCAACATCCATGCATGATAAAAACTCTTACCAAAGTGGGTATAGAGGGAACATAACTCAACATAATAAAAGCTACTTATGACAAACTTACAGACAATATAATACTCATTGGTGAAAAGCAGAAAGCCATCCTGCTAAAATCTGGAACAAGACAAGGATGCCCACTCTCACCATTTCTGTTCAACATAGTATTAGAAGTCCTAGCCACAGCAATCAGACAAGAAAAAGAAATAAATGTATACAAATTGGAAGAGAAGAGGTAAAATTGTCATTATATGCAGATGACATGATATTATATAGAGAAAACCCTAAAGACTCCGCACAAAAACTACTAGAACTGATAAACAAATTCAGCAAGGTAGCAGGATATAAGATTAACATATAGAAATTGGTTCTATTTCTTTACACTAACAATGAAATATCAGAAAGGGAAAGTTAAAAAAAATTGCTTTTAAAATCACATCATATGGTAGCTCTATTTTTAGTTTTTTTAAGGAACCTCCATACTGTTCTCCATAGTGGCCATACTGATTTAGATTCCCACCAACAGTGTAGGAGGGTTCCTTTTCTCCACAAGCTTTCCAGCATTTATTGTTTGTAGACTTTTTGTTGATGGCCATTTTGACTGGTGTGAGGTGATATCTCATTGTAGTTTTGATTTGTATTTCTCTAATAACTAGTGATGCTGAGCATTTTTTCATGTGCCTCTTGGCCATCTGTATATCTTCTTTGAAGAAATGTCTATTTGGGTCTTCTGCCCATTTTTTGATTGGGTTTTTTTTTTTTTTGGATGTTGAGCTGCATGAGCTGTTTGTAAGTTTTGGAGGTTAATTCCTCGTCATCACATTGTTTGCAAATATTTTCTGTCATTCTGTGGGTTGTATTTTCATTTTGTTTATGGTTTCCTTTGCTGTGCAAAAGTTTTTGATCCAGCAATACCACTCCTGGGCATATATCCAGAGAAAACCATGGTTTGAAAGGATACATGCATCCCAGTGTTCATAGCAGCACTATATACGATAGCCAAGACATGGAAGCAACCTAAATGTCCATATGATCCCTCTTCTGGTTATATACCCAAAGGAAATGAAATCAGTACCTCTGAGATATTTACACTGCCATGCTCATTGCAGTATTATGGCTAAGATATAGAAACAACTTAAGTACCTGTCAACAGATGAATGGACAAAGAAAATGTCATATATATATAGATAAAATTCAGCCTTAAAAAAGAAGGGTATCCTGCCATTTGCCTCAACGTGAGTGAACTTTGGTGTCTTTATGCTAAATGAAATAAGCTAGATACAAAAAGAAAAAAAAAAACACTTTTATGTAGAAACTAGAAAAGTTGAATACATAGAAGCAGAGAGTTGAATGGTGATTACCAGGAGCTGGGAGGCAGGGGAAAAGAGAGAGATGTTGGTCAAAGGGTACAAAGTTGCAGTTATGTAGGGTGAATAAGTCTGGAGATCTAACAGTATGATGACTATAGTTAGTAATACTCTACTGAATACTGGAAATTTGCTAAGAGAGTAGATTTTCAGGTATTCTCATCACACACATAAATGGTAACTGTGAGGAGAGGATACGTTGACTAGCTTGACTGTAGTAATAATTTCACTACGTATGTATATAAATCATCGTGTTGTGCACTTTAAATATACACAATTTTTATTTTTAAAAGTTATGCAACCTCACTAATAATAAGAGAAAATTTAAAACTATATTGAAATGCCATTTTAAAAAACCTACTGAAACTGTGCCCCACTTCCACTGGGTTGAAGTAGGAGGTGACTGGCTGGGACTTCTGAGCTATCTTGAAAAATAACAGCTTGTTGACTGTCAAACCATGCTCCACATCCACTAGCAAGAAATGATTAACTGAGATTTCTGAGTTTGCTTTGCAGAATACCAAGGAAACTGAAAATAAGGAAACAACTTCCTGATAGTTTTCTTTGAGCATCGCATAGGAGCATTGAAGGACAGGAAAGACTGACCAATGAACTTGGGATGTCACAGGCTGAAAATCCACCACATGCAACACTTGGAACCCACCCCCCCCCCCACCGAATTTGCACGTGCAACCAATGAAAAGACACGAAAGACATTTGCACCTGCACAGAGGACTCTTGAAATTTCTCCCTTACCCTTCTACCAACCATTTCTTAGCCCCAACACCCTCCTATCCCTTACCCCCATTCAAAAGCTGATTGGGGTAACAGATTTGAGCTTTGCCTCCTGTCTCCTTGCTTGGCTGCCCTGCAATAAATTATTTTCTCTGTAATAGACCATTGCTTATGTGTTTGGTCTTTCTGTTTGGCAGAGCGTAATGAGCCTGCTTGCTCAGTTACACTATCAGACTGGCTAATGCCCAAAAGACTGATCATATGCTCCGTTGTGATCAGTGTAGGGAAATAGCCACTCTCAAACATTGCTGGTGTAGTGCAAATTTATATATCCACATATGGAAAGCAATTTGTCAAGGTCCAAAACATTGTGTATAGCATACTACATTTTGTGTAATAAAATGGAAGATAGATCTTTATAATTGAAAAAAAAATTAATTAATGAAATCATGACCTTTGCAGAAAATAATAAAATAGACAAACATATGGCAGGACTACTAAAGAAAACATGAGAAAAAACTCAAATAACCCACATCAGGAATGAAAAAGGGGCCATCATTGTGGATGCTGCAGATACAAAGATAATAAGAGGGTTTTATGAACAAATTTATACCATTGAATTAGATAATTCAAAGAAAAGACAAATTCGCCCCAAAATTGTGTCTGTTATTTGAGAGATAACAGGCCTCTCAGGCTCTTTAACATGGATCAGTTTAACTTATGGAGAGGAGGATGCCAAAGGGATGGAAACAGAGTTAAGTCGGATGGCAGGACGAGGCAGGGAAGAGCAGTGGTCCATAGGGCAGGCCTGGGCAGAGCACCGAGGAGGGAGGTGATTGGTATTGAGGGGCACCATGGGGCCCTGGAGCCTGAGAGAGAGCACAGAAGGGACATTGCAGGTCTCTGGTGGTCACTTTCCCAGGGCCACAACGCTGCTTCAGGGCTTTCCCATCTCTCATTCAGTGAGGGCACCTCTTCCTTCTCCACCCTGGGTTGTTGTCCTGCTCTGCTACCACTTGCTCTGCATCTTACATGGGTTCTTTCTCCAATTGGGGTTTTTGATTTCCTTCCCTGTCAAGTTGAGTTTGTCCAGAAGATGTCTCTGGTTTTCTCCAACCCCAGAGGTCTCTGAGTCTGAGTTGTCCTATCTTCTAATAGGTGCAAGAGATGTGAGACATGAACGTTTGGTGGTTTCGCAGGGCCTCCACAAATTCCAAGTTACAGAGCAAGATCTGGAGTGTCGGTTCTCACACTGTGTTCCGTGGACCCCCAGGGTTCCAATAATGATTCTCAGGGACCTCTGAGGGGTGAAGGGAAGATCAGTTGTGGGGCTTAGGCCTCCTGCAAGAGTGTCATCCTGTGAAGCTTTGCTGGAGTTGTTTTATATTCTTGTGAACGTTCATTTGCAAAAAACCTCAATTCTAAGCAATTCTGAAGATCCCTCACCATCTAAGCTGCAGCAAGAAAACAGGCCTCACTCAGGTCGTTGACTGTTGATATCTGGGGGTCCCTGCTGAGGCTCAGATCCAAGGGGACATCTGCTATGGGCTAGCACGAGGGTCTCATTTATCCACCGTGGACTTCGGAGCTCAGAATTGGCCTGGCCTTGTGTTTGCTATGAGGCCTTCAAAGCACTTGATATAGTCTCACCCTACTTCTCAGTTGGCCCTACATCATTCAAAGGGCCTCAGAAGAATGTGAGCCAGCGTTCGATGTGGCTTTCTGCAGAGGGTGCTGAGTTTGCTGGGCATCTGCATGGTGGTGTGGTTGACCTGTGTGCTTGACCCTGTACGGGGTTTACAGTGAGAAAGACATGGGAGTTGGAGGCCAGGCAGAACATGAAGGAAGAAAAGAAAAGGCCAGAGCCTGAGTCCACTTGGTGAGAAAAGGGAGCTAAATAACTAGAGGAGAATCAGTGGCATTTGGCGGAGGGTTGGATTATAGAAAGAAAAGGAGCTGTTTAGCCAGGGCCCCGGAGAAGTTGTCAGATGGAAGAAGGGTTAGAATCGTGTGGCTGCCAGAGCTGGAACCATGAGCCGTGAGTGGAAATTAAAGGGGGACACGTCTTGGCCTAACACTGTGCAGCCACTCCCCACAGTTAGACCTGCCTGAGGACCAACCTCCCTCCCTCATCAGGTCGTGAGTGCCCACTGACGCAGGTGCTGAGTCTGGACAATTCTTCTTGGGGCTATCGAGCAGAGAATGGGTGATGGAGGAGTGGAGTGGGAAGGGGGAGTGGTTTGATCCCCATGGCCCGTTCTAGCCCTTCCAGACTCTGGTTAGGAGCTGCATTTTTAGGTGCAGACTCAGGTGCAGTAAAGCTTCAGAGAAAGAAGTCAGCACAGTCTGGACTGGTCAAAGGGGGCCTTTTTAGGCCCTTGAGGTCAACCTTGAAAATACCAAGTATGGCAGCTCCATAGAGGCAGCCTCTCCTGAGCACTGGGCAGCGTGGTGGGGAAATTACAGTACATAAAACTGCGCTGTGATCACAGGGCTGGGTGTGACATACCATCAGGAGACGAGGCTGGGCACTGAGGCCTGATGTAACCCATAATTGGAGTCATAACACAGGCCTGGCCCAATATCCCAGGGCCAGGCTCTGTACCTTCTGAGCAGTGCTGAGTGAAAAAATACATTTATGAAAAGCCCCATTCATTTCCTGCCAGAGATCCTATCTGAAGCCAGGGCTCTCACCTCCTGGAGAAGTAACGGTTTCTCACAAAGCCTTCCCTGCCCCGAAAGATGCTGAGGGAACCTTGGGGGAGGAACAGTTTCCATTTGGCAAAGCAAACTGTGTGTTCTCCATATATTTTCTTAAGTATATTTCTTTTCTTGTTGAAACATCTGGTGTGAGATATTGGGCCAATTTAACACTGCATCGTTTCCTATCACATACTTTGGGTGATCTGGGAGAAAATATTTAAAAGCTGTGAAAATGATCTGAGTCACTGTAGATGCTGCAGCCCCCAGTAGCAGAAAGCTAGATTCCCATATTGCAAATGTAAAGCTGTCTGAGATGCTTTAGCCTGCTACGGCCAAGTGCTCCAGATGAGAGAGACTGAAACATCCAAGGAGGACAGAGACAGGGGGTCAAGTCATAACTTGGCTTCTGTAAGGCAGTCTTGCACGTAACCACCCACGTTTACCAGCCCGTAAAAATAGTTAATGGTATTTAATAATCCTTCCACCTATCTATCCTATGAAGACAGGGAGATCAAATAACCCCATAGTCATTATAATAGGGTCATCTGCATTGTCCCTGGCCTGGACCTGTGGCAATTCTTCACTGTGTAAATCTGACTGAAATTCTGAGTATTCTGAGAAAAGAACCAAGGCTCAGAAGTAGGGGCTTTGATCTGTGATCCTGCCTGACCCCTGAGTTTTGGAGAGATGGGTGGTTTCTGGCATGCCCATGTGCTTACCAGCCTTAGAGCGGGTTAAACCCCAGCTGGGGGACACACATGCTGCCCCTTTTGCTTCTTCAAGGCTGTGCAAATGGGGGAGGGACCTAGATGGCAGAGCCAGGGCCACCCGCCCTGGGGACTGCCTTGGGTATTGACGTGGCGTGGGCTTGCAGGGAGGATGAGCATCTCTGAAATGACAACGCAGTTCATGGGAAGAGAGCAGCCCTTCTCCAGAACAGTCGCTCTGAGAGCAGGGGGTCAGCTTTACTTCTTTGGCTGCTGATTCAGCTCAGCTTTCCTTTCAGACTGAGCTCTTCCTCTCCTCCTGTCTCTCCCTCCTCAGAACCCCTCAGACACCTCCTGACCCTCCTGTATTAAAGGCAAGTGCCTGGATCTGCCAGGCTGTCTGAGCACAGGGACGACGTGCCTGCTTCCCCTCTGTGTTGCCCGTGGTAAACACAGGGCCCGAGGCGGGTACCAGGTACCTGAGCTCCTGCGTTGAGCAATTACCTCCCAACACAGGAGGGCCTGTGTTTTCTCCATCCTTGGCATACAGCAGGGGCTCCACGAACATTTGCTAAATAGCAGGACCTGACCTGCAGTAGGTGCTCAGGATGGTTGACTCTGCTGTCTTGATTTCCCAGGGTCCCTGATCTCAGGGGCAGGCGGGCTCTGGGAATGCTACGGAATGGTGTAGAGAGGAGGCTTGCACGTAGAGAGAAGTGTCTTGTTCGGCCTGTGAAATGGGGTGCTTTACGTTCCTAAACTGTGCTGGGGGGAGTTTGGCTCTGCAGCTGCCTGGCTTGCTCTGGTGTCAGGCTCCACGCCAAGCTCTTGCCTCTCTCCTCGGCTGACAGGCGAGGCTCACAGTGCAGAGCCCAGATGGCTGGGCCCCAGCTCTCCCTCCCCCCATGCTTTCCTCCCTCTGAAGGGAAATGGAGCTCCGGATCAGCCGGCCAGGGTCAGGGGAGGAGGACTGGAGCTGCGATGTCAAGAGTGAGCGCAGGGCTTCCCTGGTGGCGCAGTGGTTAAGAATCTGCCTGCTAATGCAGGGGACATGGGTTCGAGTCCTGGTCCAGGAAGATCCCACATGTCGCGGAGCAACTAAGCCCATGCACCACAACTACTAAAGACCACACGCCTAGAGCCCGTGCTCTGCAACAAGAGAAGCCACCGCAATGAGAAGCCCGCGCACCGCAACGAAGAGTAGCCCCCGCTCGCTGCAACTAGAGAAAGCCCACGCGCAGCAACAGAGACCCAACGCAGCCAAAAATAATAAAATAAATAAAGTAAAAAAAAAAAAAAAAAAGAGTGAGTGCAGTGAACCAGGGCCAGGGGCATCCACCCCGCTGTGCCCCGGGGTGCAGAGCACCCACCCAGACGGGCTGCTGCTGGGAACTGGCGGCTGGCACAGCAGCTCTAGGCAGCCCAGCCCTGTCCTGGGAAGGGGAGGTGAGGGGGGACGGAATTTGGGGAGGAGGGGTGTCAGACCCCCAGTGGGGAGTCCTTGAGCAATTACCTGTTGGAAGAGTCCCTCATCACAAGGAATAGGCCATGCTGGTCCTTCCGCTGGCTTCGTCATTGGCTGGGGGCAGCCCACTTCCCTGTCTCTTGCCACGTGTCTCCTGAAGGTCAAGGGCTCTCTCCTTCCCAGGTCAGGCCTGGATTGTGGTCTAAAGGGTCTTCCCCCATCCCTGGCTCTCTCCCTTTTATCCTTCACAGCCATTCTCCCATAAATCTCTTGTATGTCTAAACTTAAGCTGGTATCTTGTCTTTAGAGGATCTGAACCATCTCACGTATGGTGTGAATTCCTCTGGGTCTGGTTCCCTTCTGTGTCATCTGTCAGTGAGAGCCACCCAGGTCCTGGAGCAGGAAGGCACTGCTTTAGATATAGCCGGTGTCCTCTCCCACGTGATAAGAGGCCTTATGGCTGCTGGACCTTCGGGTGTCCTCTAGTGCCACATCTGGGAGGGCCAGGGCCCCTGACAGTATCCCCTGACAGGTGGTCATCTGGACACTGCTTGAACATCTCCAGGGAGAGGTCACTGTGAGTCCACTGGAGGGCAATGCAAATTGCTAGAAAATTCTTCCTTGTGCCGGTCACTCCTCCAGTGGTATGGCTGCCACAGACCGTTCACTCATTTCTTCTTTCTTTGGAGGAACGTTACCAGAGGCCTGCCATCAGAGGCCAGTGTGAGACCTCACTTCCGACAGGGAAGTGGGGAGCAGATGGGAGTGGCATAGGCCCAGCGCAGGGCCTTTCCTCCTTGCAGGGGTGCTGACAGAGGTGAACCCCAATGGGGGTTGGCAGGAGGTAGTGAGAAAGGACGAGAGGTACCGCCACCAAGGTTTCTGTAGCAGCAGGCTGAGTGCCCCAGCTTTCTCCTTGAACATATAACACCCTCCTTTTGCTAAAAGGGGATAAAACCCTCTGGTCTTCTGCCTCACTGGCCTGGTTTTAAGTCCCAGCTCTAATTCCTAGGGGTTGCGTGTTCTTGAGACCTCACTCAAACTTTCTGCATCTCAATCTCCGCTTATATAAAATAGGATAATACTACTTACTCCCAGATCCCTTTGAGGATTGAATAACTTGATGTTTGTGAAGCATGTCTGGTGGAAGACAACTGTTAGCTAACTGACACCTAAGCAGCAGCCCGGCTCACAGTTATGAGCTGCTGGCCCCGGATGTGAGTTTGGTGCTGCATGTGTACAGTGGGTTGAATGGTGACCTCTAAAGAGATGTGTCCACATCCTAATCCCTAGAACCTGTCAATGTGACCGGATGTGGAAAAAGAGTCTTTACAGATGTAATTAAATTGAGGCTCTTGAAATGAGATCATCCTAAATTATCTGGGTAAAATGTAAATCAATAACAAATGTCCTTACAAAAGACAGAAGACTTCCTCACCCAGACCACAATGAGCTAATAGAAGGAGTTGCAAGGGGCTCCTTGGGGCTGATTAAATTGTAGAGCTGAAGTGAAGGTTTGCCATCTTAACAATGCACTCCTTCCTGCCAGAGCAGATGGTACAAAGCCTTGCTTGCTTTTGGTATTCATGTCTTTGTAACTGGAAAAAACGCATTTTGGAAGTAAAGAGAGCTGTAAAATGAATGAAACATTATGCAATATCTTGTAAATGTGAAGAAAAAAGAATAGCTACATGAGTGTTGACAGAAGTCTGAGTTTGAAGAAAGATCCCATTCATGCCCAAAGTATCAAGCCTGCTCTCCTGCCGGCTTTCTCCCGTATTTCCTTCAGAACATATTTGCTAAGCTTTGAGTTTGTGCCACGCATTGTGTTAAGTGTTGAGGACATAGCTGCGAACAAGCAAGACAGTCTTTCTTCTGCCTGGGCATGCAGCCTAGGAGGGGAGAAGGTTAACTAAAATGCAGACACATCATTTTGAACCACGATTGTGGTTAAGTGTTATGAATTGCCTTGGTGCCCTTGTCAGAATTCAATGACGGTACACGTGTGGGTCTATTTCTGGGTTCTCTATTCTGTCCATTGATCTGAATCTCTCTCCTTTCATTAATACCACACTGTCATCTGCTATAGGAAGTCTTGAAGGCAGGGGGTGTACGTCCTCCGACTTTGCTCTTTTCCAAAATTGCTTTGGCTCTTTTGGTTCCTCTCTTTTCCTATCTAATTTTTAGCATCTGATTTTTAGATTCAATTAGCCAGATATGTCAAGTGTTATGAAGGAAAGGTCAGTGGAGCAAAAGATTTTTCATAAGCGAAGTTTTAGCAGTCGAAGTTTTAGACCTGAATGTTAGATCATAGGCAAATGATAGATGAGGGGAAAGTTAACTTCTTTGTTACTTTTTTAGGTTTTTCACAAGGGACTCTGAGATTCTACGATCCTTTCACAAATGCTTTGAGGGAACTGATGGTTGGATGTGGGTCAGAACTATTTAGAGCCGCCCAAACCATCCTTTGTGTATTTTTGCTTCTTTTACTCGTCCTTAATAACAAAGGGGTAAGTGAAGCTGGAGACATGACGATGACCTCGAAAACAGAATGTCAGGGAGAGCTGGGGAGAAAGAGGCCATCTGGGTGGCCGTGGCCTTAGACCAGACCACAGGATGGTGCATAGGCTGATGTGTTCGCCATCCCCAAGCCCCTCCTACATGGGCCGATAGCGCAGAGCTGGAGTGCTCCATCCAGGGATTTAGGGACCAGTCCTGTCTGGCTGATTCAAACATGAGAGAAGGTGATGGGCCCCAAGTCCGTCCAGGTAGGGGGCCTGCTTCTTGCCTGGGGAGTCCTAATGGTCCTTGCCATGCTGGGAGCCGGCAGAAGCCTCCTTACTCTGTGTTGTCCTTGGCAGCGTCGTGCTTCAGACTATGCACTGCTCCCCGCTGGGAGGTGGGCAGGCAGAGCCTGCAGGCTACACATCACCCTCCCGGGCCTTCGGCCCTCAGGAGACATGCAGCAAGAGACAGGGAGGTGGCAGCTCAGGATGTCTGGGGTCTCCCCGGCAGAGACAAACGAGAGAGCTGGGGCCAGCACGAAGCTACCAAACTGTCCCATAGACTGACCCGACAGCCCAGTCCTCTGTCCCCAGAGGAGGCAGGGAGGTCCTGAGACACGGAGGACAAGACTCCTGCACTCCAGAGTCTCACGCCTTGCTGAGAGAAGGAGAGGGGGCCTTCCCAGACGAGGGGATCTAAAAACGCCCCAACACGCACAAGGCGGCAGCGAGGGGCAAGGGCAAAGGCACTGGTCTCAGGGTCGAGACCAGCCTCTTATCCGGCCTCAGCCAATGCCTGGGTCCCTGACCTTGGACAGTCATACAATTTCTCTAAGCCTATTTTTCTTCACTGCAAAATGGGATAGTCCTTCTGCCAGTCTTTCAGGACAGTTGAAAATCAAAACAAATAGTAGACAGAGGAATGGGTAGATGAACAATCCTAACTGCAGACATGAATATGGTGTTTACTGTCTACCCAATATCGGTCCAAGCCCCTTAGATACATGAAATCATTGAAACCCTACATGGCTCTCATGATGGAGGTACGGGTATTATGCCCATGATGCAGATGATGGAAACAAGGTTCTGAACAGTAATGGAACTTGCTGAAGGTCAAGTGGTGGGGCTGGGATTTAACACAGATCTGTCTGACTCCAGAACCTTTGCTCTGAAACATGGCACTCTTGTGTCTTTAATGAAAATACTCTGGGAACTGCACAGTACTGTACAAACCTAAAAGTTATTCATATAGTTTTTCTCCCACTGTCCTCATCTGGAAGCTGAAGCTGTTTCGGCGAGGGTTGGGTTGGATTAGATGCTCTGCTCCTTGGAGAACGAGCAGCAGGTAAAGCTTCAGGAGAAGATGCCCTCCACCCCACTGGCAATGCATTTGTCAGTGTACCCAGGAGGCCTGGGCAAAGCCCCCTCAGGGCAGGGAGAGGACACAGACCCATGAAGGGCCTTAGTGTGGAGTCTGGTGACCAGCCGTGGCTCCTCTGGTGGCTTGGGCAGTGTTGTTTGCCTCCCAAAGCTCCCTTGAGCCTTATGTCACACAAGACCAGTGCTATCAGCTGATAGAGGCTTGGAGGAGCCTTGGCCTGGGAATGCACAGGAGTAAAGGGGGATGGAAGAGGACGTGGCATGGGAGTAACTGGCAACAAGTTGCAGAGTGTTTTCTTAATTTCACTTTCAGATTTTTCATCATTAGTGTATAGGAATGCAAGAGATTTCTGTGCATTAATTTTGTATCCTGCTACTTTACCAAATTCATTGATTAGCTCTAGTAGTTTTCTGGTAGCATCTTTAGGATTCTCTATGCATAGTATCTTGTCATCTGCAAACAGTGACAGCTTTACTACTTCTTTTCCGATTTGGATTCCTTTTATTTCTTTTTCTTCTCTGATTGCTGTGGCTAAAACTTCCAAAACTATGTTGAATAATAGTGGTGAGAGTGGGCAACCTTGTCTTGTTCCTGATCTTAGTGGAAATGGTTTCAGTTTTTCACCACTGAGGACGATGTTGGCTGTGGGTTTGTCATATATGGCCTTTATTATGTTGAGGAAAGTTCCCTCTATGCCTACTTTCTGCAGGGTTTTTATCATAAATGGGTGTTGAATTTTGTCAAAAGCTTTGTCTGCATCTGTTGAGATGATCATATGGTTCTTCTCCTTCAGTTTGTTAATATGGTGTATCATGTTGATTGATTTGCGTATATTGAAGAATCCTTGCATTCCTAGAATAAACCCCACTTGATCATGGTGTCTGATCCTTTTAATGTGCTGTTGGATTCTGTTTGCTAGTATTTTGTTGAGGATTTTTGCAATTAAGAAAACACTCCCATTTACCACTGCAACAAAAAGAATAAAATATCTAGGAATAAACCTACCTAAGGAGACAAAAGACCTGTATGCAGAAAATTATAAGACACTGATGAAAGAAATTAAAGATGATACAAATAGATGGAGAGATATACCATGTTCTTGGATTGGAAGAATCAACGTTGTGAAAATGACTCTACTACCCAAAGCAATCTACAGATTCAATGCAATCCCTATCAAACTACCACTGGCATTTTTCACAGAACTAGAATCAAAAATTTCACAGTTTGTATGGAAACACAAAAGACCCCGAATAGCCAAAGCAATCTTGAGAACGAAAAATGGAGCTGGAGGAATCAGGCTCCCTGACTTCAGACTATACCACAAAGCTACAGTAATCAAGACAGTATGGTACTGGCACAAAAACAGAAACATAGATCAATGGAACAGGATAGAAAGCCCAGAGATAAACCCACGCACCTATGGTCACCTTACCTTTGATAAAGGAGGCAAGCATATACAGTGGAGAAAAGACAGCCTCTTCAATAAGTGGTGCTGGGAAAACTGGACAGGTACATGTAAAAATATGAAATTAGAACACTCTCTAACACCCCACACAAAAATAAACTCAAAATGGATTAAAGACCTAAATGTAAGGCCAGACACTATAAAACTCTTAGAGGAAAACATAGGCAGAACACTCTATGACATAAATCACAGCAAGATCCTTTTTGACCCAGCTCCTAGAGAAATGGAAATAAAAACAAAAATAAACAAATGGGACCTAATGAAACTTAAAAGCTTTTGCACAGCAAAGGAAACCATAAACAAGACCAAAAGACAACCCTCAGAATGGGAGAAAATATTTGCAAATGAAGCAACTGACAAAGGATTAATCTCCAAGATTTACAAGCAGCTCATGCAGCTCAATAACAAAAAAACAAACAACCCAGTCCAAAAATGGGCAGAAGACCTAAACAGACATTTCTCCAAAGAAGATATACAGATTGCCAACAGACACATGAAAGAATGCTCAACATCATGAATCATTAGAGAAATGCAAATCAAAACTACAATGAGTTATCATCTCACACTGGTCAGAATGGCCATCATCAAAAAATCTAGAAACAATAAATGCTGGAGAGGGTGTGGAGAAAAGGCAACACTCTTGCACTGTTGGTGGGAATGTAAATTGATACAGCCACTATGGAGAACAGTATGGAGGTTCCTTCAAAAACTAAAAATAGAACTACCATAAGACCCAGCAATCCCACTACTTGGCATATACCCTGAGAAAACCATAATTCAAAAAGAGTCATGTTCCACAATGTTCATTGCAGCTCTATTTACAATAGCCAGGACATGGAAGCAACCTAAATGTCCATCATTGGATGAATGGATAAAGAAGATGTGGCACATATATACAATGGAATATTACTCAGCCATAAAAAAAAACGAAATGGAGGTATTTGTAGTGAGGTGGATGGAGTTAGAATCTGTCATACAGAGTGAAGTAAGTCAGAAAGAGAAAAACAAATACAGTATGCTAACACATATATATGGAATCTAAGGGGAAAAAAAAAAAGGTCATGAAGAACCTAGTGGCAAGACGGGAATAAAGACACAGACCTAGTAGAGAATGGACTTGAGGATATGGGGAGGGGGAAGGGTAAGATGTGACAAAGTGAGAGAGTGGCATGGACATATATACACTACCAAACGTAAAATAGATAGCTAGTGGGAAGCAACCGCATAACACAGGGAGATCAGCTCTGTGCTTTGTGACCACCTAGAGGGGTGGGATAGGGAGGGTGGGAGGGAGGGAGATGCAAGAGGGAAGAGATATGGGAACATATGTATAACTGATTCACTTTGTTATAAAGCAGAAACTAACACACCATTGTAAAGCAATTATACTCCAATAAAGATGTTAAAAAAAAAAAAAAGATGCAGAGTGTCTTGGGGGCAGAAGGGGTTCTTAGAAGAGGTCTTTTAGTCTGACCCCCTTGAGCCTGAGCCTGAGCCTGGGGTGACTGGAGAGGGCTTGGAATGATCCATTTCCCTAAATTATATCCTTCAACAAACGGTCTCACAGCCCTGAGATTCCACACTCAGAGCTTTCTGCCTTTGAGTTAAACATCACCTTGTCTAGCAACTTCTTTGAAAATGTAAGCTTACCTGGGGCCATGGAGTCACCAAGACCTGAGTGTGAGGGAGTCCGGACACAGTGAGGAGCAGGTAGAGGGCACCAGGCTGGGAGAAATTGAAGAAAGAGGTATCGCAAGTGGGAAATTAGGAAGAGGGTTTTTGGCAACTCACTGGTTTCAGCTACAGCTGGACCTCAGAGAGGCAGCCTCTGTGGGGAACTGGACTTACCAGGGGCCTCAGATCTCTGCTTTTATCAGTTAGGAGAGCCTCCCTACTGTAACAAGTGACCTCCCCCCAAATTCAGTGGCTTTAACACAATACAAATTTATTTCTTACGGAACAGAATTGTAACTTATGGCACAGTCTAAGGCGGGGTGGGGCCCTCGGTTCCACACACTCATTCAGGGTCCCAATGTCCTCCTCTCCTCACTGCTCAGAGGCCTCTGAGCGGGGAGGGGACAAGAGCAAATACCACACACGGGACATGGGTATGTGCCAGGCTTGGTGGTGGCGCTCACCTCTTCCTCCCTCATTCCACTGGCCAGGACTCAGTTACCAGGGCACACCTGATTATTACAAGGGGGAGTACTCTAGCTGTCTGACCAGGAGGAAGAGGCAAACAGCAGTTCCTGACACACTGGGATACCTCTCCTTCCTTTTAGAAACGAATCAGAACACAGTTTGGGCCATCAGGAAGTCTCCATAGAGGAGGCAGCGTTGGCTCTGGCCTGGAAGGATGGGAGGCTTCTCCCCAGGATGGGGTGTGTGTGTGTGCAGAGGTACAGAGGTGACCCTTATACCTAGACTCTTCCCTGCCCCCACCTCTCGTCCCCAGGTGCAGCTCTCCAGGCATAAGGGGACGGGGCTCATCCTACCAGCTGACTCAGGCTGGAGCAGTGTAATTTGGGAGGAATAAGGAGGGTAGTTTACCCCAAATATCTCAGGCTACCTGGCCTGCACAAATGAGCACACATCTCATCTCTTTTCACAAGGACAAAAGGTGGTCATTTTGTGAGTCGGGAAGGTACTTCTATAGCCAGTAATTACATATTCACTGGGGAAATGTATTAAAAATCATTCCTCTCTTCATTTACTTAAATGTGATTTTTCTGTAGTCATTATATAATTACTGGTATTTTTCAGTAACATTAAGAATAAATGCGCCACCATTTCTCCATCGCCATACAGATTCAAATGTGAGAAGTGCCTCATTAGACAAGGACAGTGGGGAGGTCGTTACCTTGGAGAAGACTCTGGGAAGGCGCAGGGTACATTTGTCAGGTTATTTGGGACAAACGTTACCAAAGCCATTGGCTGGTGCTGATGGAATGGTTTGCAGCTGTCTTCAGCATTAGGCTTTCTTCTCAGCCCTCATGCTCACACCTCCGAACAAAGCATCTCAGAGAATGTATCCCCTGTGCTCGACTGATGGCAGACCCACCTGCAATCTGAAGCCCAGGGGCAGGGCCCCAGAAAGGAACAAGCTGAGTGCATATTTTATAACATCTCATGCTGTGTCCTTTACCCCAGCTCTCCCCTCTCCTAGGTGCCTGGGATGGAGATCAATATTCTTTTCCCCAGAATATCACTTAAAATGGCAGGGACTGTTTCAAAAGAACAGATCTGGGACCACTTTGAACTGCCCATGCCCAACACTTGCACAGCTGTTCCTAAGGCTCTCCTAGAGGGCCAGTGGGAGGGAGGATGGTAGCCTTTGATGCAAGAGCAAGGTTTAGAGCCTGCAGACTAAGCTTGGTACCAGACCCTCAAGCTGGACAAGCAAGCTGGTGCTTAGAGTTTATTCTTTTACTTAGAATCATCTCACCTCCATCGAGCCCTTTCTTCATGCCAGGCACTGTGCCAATGCATTGTATCATCTCATTCGATCTTCACGGGGACACTTTGAGGAAGGTACTTCTGTGATCCTCATTTTATTTTGTTAAAAAAATTTTTTTGAACTTCTGTTTTTTTTAATTGAATGTGATCCCCATTTGACAGATGAGAAAACTGATGCATAGAGAGGTTCAGTGATTTGCCTAAGATCACACAGCGTTCTTTTTGTGGTGAATCTGGGCTTTGAACCCAGTCTCTCTGGCCCATGGCCATTATGTTCATCTGGGTTCAAAGTTAATTGAACGATAGGAAATGAGATTGGAGGAGGCGGATGTGAGATGGGTAGATAGATCTGTCCCAAACATCCTGATCTAGCTGTCTGTCTTTTCAACTCCTCGACATCCTTCCCCCACACTTTCCACCTCCTCTCATGCTTTTTCATGCCGTACCCTCCCTTCCAACCAGGTCAATCCTTAAACCCCTGTCTCTGTGCAGGGGGACTAGTTCCCAGATCCCCACTTTTTTATGTCCATCCATGCCACATCTTCCCTTTCAGATTTGGTGCCAAGTTCACTGCCTTCAAAAAGACTGCACAGGCTCACTTCAATCATTTATTTCTTCAATACTGTTGAACACCTATTTTGCATCAGGGCCCGTTCTTAGCCCCAGGATGCAAAAATGAAGGAGCCATGGACCCTACCCTTGAATTATTCACTACTTGGGGAGACAGACCAGTGAATAGAATAGACACAGAATGGATTAGGCGTCCCTAAGACAGCAGCTCTCAAGCTTAATGTGCCAGTGAATCACCTGGGGATCTGGTTAAAAGGTCCAAATTGGGCCTGATGGTCTGCCTTTCCATCAAGCTCCCAGGTGATCCTGCTACTGCCGAGGACCATGCTTGGTGAAACAAGACCCCCCAGGATTTCAGATGCTATGATAAGAAAGTACACCTGGGGCTGGGGGGAGGGGACTCAAAGAGGGAATGGAAGTCTGGGAAGGGGCTGAGGGCTTAGCCGAGACCTGACCAAAGCTGAGGGGATGTGAGCTGTCACCTCTCGGAAAAGAAATGCATTCAAGAGAGCACCAAGGGGCCAGGATGGTCCTAATCTATCCCAAAGTAGGTAATTCTGTCTACTCTGCCTTGACTTGCTCTGACAAGTTGCTGACTTCCAGGAATTGTGGGGTTGGGCTAGGAGTTGGGCCAAGGTCCCTTCCAGCTCTAACAGTTTTAGGAGTCTGTGATTCCCACCCAAAACAGCAGACTACTTCCATTTTGTGGACCAGCCCTAGAGCCTGGTAGATAGAAGGACCTTAGAAAGGACACAAGTCAACCCCTTCATCTTGCAAATGAGAAAACAGGTCCCAAGACAGGTTGGGGGTGGTGGGAGTGGGAGGGGTGGAGGTGGGGTTAAGTTTTCAAGATCACATGGCGGGTCAGGGCCCAGACCCCAGAGTTCACAATGACCAGGCCTGGGCTCCTGCCTTTAGGGCCCCGGTGTCCTTGTACAGTTCCGGGGTGAGGGCGGCTCCATTTCATTACGTTTCATGTAAAATCCTCCTCCAGGGAGTCGCCCCGCCTTCCATGATCCTGAGCTGCGGTTCAGAATGAGACAAATAACGAAATAACTCACCGGGGAAGAGTGACCTGAGCCCTTCTGGGAGGAGCTGGCGACAATCGCAATGAAGCCTTCCTAGCCTCCGGATTAGGTTCTCACGAGGCAAATCACAGAGTCCTAGTATTAATCACCACAAGGACGTCAGCGCAAAGACCAAGTCTTTCTCTCTTGCGGTCTCAAGTGATCCATGCGAGCAGTGCAGCTTCTCTGGTGCTTTAAGTGCAACAAAGAGCAGCTGGAACCTGTTTGGCCGCCAAGTGCATTGGCTGAGGGCGTGCCTGCTTTGGACCTGCAGACCTGCGAGTGCACCGCACGCACGAGCACACAAGCACTCATGCACGTGCAGGTCCCATGTACACGATTACGCATACCTGCACACACACCTTAGTGTTCAGCAGTGCTCAGGAAGCCAGCAGAAGGCACCGGGCAGAGTGGTGCACCGCAAATGCCCATTTGGAACTCTGAAAAGCAAACTAGCGCAACCTGCAAGCTGCAACCCTATCCCTTTGAAAAATAAGCCCCGCCCCTCCCCCAGAGGATTAACCAGTCTCTCCTCACCCACTGTTTTAATTAATACCCGGCACAGATGGTGGATGGAAGGCCGAAGCCTGAGTTGCATGAATGCAGAATTCCAGTATGTCAACAAGCTTGGATGGCCATTGTGATCAGGACGTTTTGGTTAAATGAACAGATGCAGCAAGAAATGCCCATAAGCACCAAGCCAGTCTGGTGCTCATCTGCAGCGAGGCAACCGCTTTCCCACTCCTGCCTTTGGTCTCTCCTGCCTTTGGTCCCTGTCCAGGCCAGTCCTGCTGTGACAGAGATTAGAAGGCCCTGCCCCTTCCCAGCTCATCCAGCCAGTAGGCCTGCCACCCGCTGACTCCCTCCCCACCCATCCGGCAAGGCCCCCCACCCCCCAGGCATCCCCTCCAGCCATCTTGCGGCTCTGGCTTCCCCCTAGGGATTCTCTTGGCTTCACCAGTCAGGTTAACACACCCCAAACACTCTCTATACAAAGCCAAAGGAAGGTGTAATCTTCTGCATCACAAGGGGCAGAATGTGGGCATTTAAAAAATAAGTTGTTTTAAGTAAGATCATTCTGAAGTGAACTCTAGACCCTGAAGTGAGCTGGCTCTCTGTGCTGTTTAGGAGTCAAAGTAGTAGGTGCTCCATTTCACTATTTCACAGGGGGAGGGGGAGGAAAAGATGTTATATAACAATCCTTGAGAAACTGAGAGAGAGATGGGGATGACAGCTTCTCTCCTCTGCTGACCCCCAGGCAGCAGTGAATCAGCCCGTCTGCACCACTTGTAAACTGTGAAGAGCGGCAATACAATAAATTCATGGGGGAGGAGATCTCTAGCCTGAAAAGTGGGAGGGTCAGTGTTAGTGGAAAAATAATTCCTCCCTCCTTCCTTCACAGCACAAATTAGACTGTGTCTGCCTAAAAACCCAGCTGACAGCCAATCTTCCACCTGGGTTCTCTGGGCTGTCTCTGAGGTCTCCAGTCTCTGGGCAGTAGTCTCTTTCTGGGCTTCACCCATTTTTGATGGTGGCTGATGAAATACAGTCTTTGTCCTTTTGCTGAGGCAGACACAAGACCCCATGGGCCTCTCGGGTTAGGAGGCCAGGGTGTGGATGTCCAGCCAAGATACTCGAGTGGGCCTGGGCTCACGTCTGGGGTCCCAGTTCCAGGCAGCCCCATTCTCTCAGCTTTCACCAGGTCAGAGTTGTACACGAAAGGCTGGGGTGGGCTTTGAGGATTTGGGGATTCTGGGTGGTCCTAGAAAGAATTCCTCTAATTCTTCCCGTTCTCAGCTGAGTCATTGCATCCTTGGGAAGCCTTCTCTGATCTCCTGACCAATTCTCATCATACCATCAACCTCTCCTTCTTGGCACTTGTGATAGTTTCAGTTTACATTAATTTGTGCAACTGTTCATTTAATGTCTCTCTTCCAAGGAACTGTCTGCTCCCTGAGGGCAGGACAATTGATGGTTCTCACTCACCCTTGTGCCAAGCCCAGTGTCGGGCACACGGCTGACGCAATACATATTTTTTTGACTGATGAATACATGATTGAACTAGTGAAACTTTGGACTTGTTAAGTGTCCTTTGTCCTTGATCTGTTGAATTAGGCCTGCTGCCACACGGGGGTGGGCTGGGCTGGGGAGAGGAGCTTTCCCTGTCATTAACTCTTGGGCAAGGATTCTTCCCAGGCAGATGCGCTCAGGATGTGACAGCTGTGGTTATAGCAGAAGAGTGTGAGCCTCAACCCAGAAGCTGGTCCTGGGAGAGGCCTGGGGACTGAGATCTAAGCCAAAGATGCAGGGCACTGACCAGGGAGGTGTCTGAACAGCTGGACACACTGACACTCTGGTCCAGGTTTCCATGTCATAAACATGATGATGAAGCAAGCGGGTTCAGCTTGAAGTTTGTATATGTGTTTTTAAATCTGTGATTTTCATATTATAAAATTAATGAAAGAAGAAGAAACCTGAGCAGACAATAAGTCGATAAAAACCTCTTTAATAATCATGAAAATGCAAATTTAATTGAAAATGAGGTACCATTTCCATGCATCAGCTCAGCAAAAAGGAAATGGTCTTACAGTGCCAGTATAGGTGAAGAGGTGGGGAGGCCCTCATAGGCCACTGCTGGGAGATAAATCGGTAAACTGCTTTGAGAGCTCTTTGGGGTTGTATGGTAGATCTTAAAATGTGCAGACCCAGGCACCCAGTGATCCATTTCTAGACACATGTTCTAGTCTAGAGCAGTGTTTCTCAAACTGTAGCTTGCATCAAACCACCTGGAAGATTTGCTAAAACAGATCACCCAGCCCCACGCCAGGGTTTCTGGTTCAGTCTGGGGTTCAGTCTGAAGAGTGGGAGGGTCAGTGTGCTGACCCTCCTGGTGCTGGGGGGAGGGGACTCAAAGAGGGAATGGGAGTCTGGGAAGGGGCTCAGGCCTTAGCCGAGACCTGACCAAAGCTGAGGGGATGTGAGCTGTCACCTCTCGGAAAAGAAATGCATTCAAGAGAGCACCAAGGGGCCAGGATGGTCCTAATCTATCCCAAAGTAGGTAATTCTGTCTACTCTGCCTTGACTTGCTCTGACAAGTTGCTGACTTCCAGGAATTGTGGGGTTGGGCTAGGAGTTGGGCCAAGGTCCCTTCCAGCTCTAACAGTTTTAGGAGTCTGTGATTCCCACCCAAAACAGCAGACTTCTTCCATTTTGTGGACCAGCCCTAGAGCCTGGTAGATAGAAGGACCTTAGAAAGGACACAAGTCAACCCCTTCATCTTGCAAATGAGAAGACAGGTCCCAAGACAGGTTGCGGGTGGTGGGAGTGGGAGGGGTGTAGGTGGGGTTAAGTTTTCAAGATCACATGGCGGGTCAGGGCCCAGACCCCAGAGTTCACACTGACCAGGCCTGGGCTCCTGCCTTTAGGGCCCCGGTGTCCTTGTACAGTTCCGGGGTGAGGGAGGCTCCATTTCATCATGTTTCATGTAAAATCCTGGGTTTCTGGTTCAGTCAGGGGGCACCTGAGACTCTGCATTTCTACTAAGTTCTTAGGCGATGCTGATGGTGCCGGTCCCGGAACCACACTCTGAGAACCACTGTTCTAGTTACATTCTTGCTTATGTGTACAGGAAAGCACGCCCAGTGATGTTCATTGTATCATTTCTTATGGTGAAAATTAGAAAAAAAACCCCAAAGTCCATCAGTGAAGGACTGGAGAAAGATATTGTGACATATTACATGGATTATTATAGAGCAGTTAAGTGAATGAAACGACTATGTTTATTTCAACACAGATAGCTCTAGAAGGATAGAAGTTGCAGGGTGTTATATATAGGATAATATCATTTTATTGGTAGTTTAAAAACAATGTAAAAAATCCAATTCTATGTCATCAGTATAATACAGGTACCAAAACGTGGGCTGAATATACATCTAATCTATAAAATCTGTGGTCTCTGGAGAGGGAGGGAGAGGACTAGGACTGGGGAAAGAGGACACAGGGGCTTCTATCTAGTCTGTTCTTCCATTCTCTAAAAAAATAAGATCCAAATAAAATATGGTCTTTATTTAATGGGGCAGATATATGGTTTTTATTATATTTTTTGTGCTTTTCTATATTCTTTAAGTGAATTTTAAAACAGAGTAATACAGGCTCATTGTAGAAAATTAGAAAATGTAGAAAAGTATGAAGACAGAAATTAAAATTATCCACAAATCCACTATAAATATTTTGAATTTTTCCCAATTTGATTTACTTACAAAAAAGAAAATGGGGGCCATACACACTAGTTACATGTTTGCATCCTACTTTTGTGGCTTAATATGATATTGTAAATAGTTTTCCGTTCATTAAATTGTTTTGAGTAATGTCCTTTTAATTAGCTAATAATAATCCATCCTATGGTGTTATTTTATTTAAGCAACCCCCTACTGGTTGTTCAGGTTTCTAGGTTTTCACTGTTATAAATAGCAAGGTGATGAATGTCTTAATACATCCAGCTTTGTCCAGGTTACTTCCTTCTCTGCCTGGGGCAGCAGTGCCCCTGAATTTGGGGTCACAAGGAAGAAGAACCTGTCTGTCCCACAGGGCCTGGGATGGGGTGGCTTGGGATATGATGACACAGGTCTGTGTGGGAATGGCCTTAGGCACCAGTTAAGTTCCTGGAGCCCTGGAAGTACTGAGCCTGCAGGGTCCCCTCTTCTCCTCCATTCATTCACTGCAGACGGGTTTACTGTGTCTCTGACATGCAGGACCTGTGTGGCCTTGGGGCAGGGACGTGAGGTAGTCAGAGATGATTGAGGCCTGGTCTAGATGGGAGAAGCAGGCACAGCCACAAATATCACAGCTCAAGGTACAACGTGGGAGTGAACCCAAGGAGGGGCTGCAGGAGTCCTGAGCAGGGCATGGTTGGTTCTGTGCAGTGAAGGCAGCCGGTTATATCAACACTAGGTGTTTGGGTTTTTGTTTTGTTTTGTTTTGTTTTTTTAGTTTATTTATTTTTTATTTTTATTTTTGGCTGTGTTGGGTCTCTGTTGCTGTGCGCGGGCTTTCTCTAGTTGCGGCGAGCGGCGGCTACTCTTGGTTGTGGTGTGTGGGCTTCTCATTGCGGTGGCTTCTCTTGTTGCGGAGCATGGGCTCTAGGCGCACGGGCTTCAGTAGTTGTGGCTCACGGGCTTAGTTGCTTCACGGCATGTGGGATCTTCCTGGACCAGGGCTCGAACCGGTGTCCCCTGCATTGGCAAGTGGATTCTTAACCACTGCGCCACCAGGGAAGCCCTTAGGTGTTTGGTTTTAAAAAAACATTTTTTAAACCAGCTTTGTTGAGGTGTACTTTACATATCATAAAATCGACCCATTTCAGGTATAGAATTCAGTGATTTTTTAGTAACTTTACAAAGTGGCACAACCATCACCATATATCAGTTTTAGAACATTTTCAAAAAGATCCCTCGCATCATTAACAGTTTATCCCCATTCCCAGCCTCATCCCTAGGTAACCATGAAGCCACTTTCTCACTCTGAATTTACAGGTTTACATTTTAAAGGATGGAAACTGGACCTTATGTTAAGGTAACTGCAAGGAAGGAGCAAAACCTGGGGACACAGGTGATTTAACTCTTTATAGCAGAAAAGCAGTTCCCTGGCCTCTAACTTTGCCATCTGGGGTGAAATTCTGAACTTGGAAGTTTCAAACAGTCAAGAGCTCTTCATGCCCTGGAAGCCGTTTTTTCCCTTTGGTCAGTAAAGCCTTCCTTTCCTTGGTTTCAGCTTTGAAAATGAATTTGGCTGTAGATGGCCTGGTGGTCATGGACAAGCCAGCTGGGGACGCCACCAGGGAGCTCCACACAACACGGTAGAGCGATCTCTACTCTCGAAACGAGGGTCTTTACCCTTTTGATGTTGTCTGCCCTGGTCCTGCCACGATGGGGGTCCCCATGGTCTCTGCCCACCTTAGGCCCAAACATTTTTCATCCCGAGGAGAGAGGTGTGAGCAGATCATCTGTGTTCAGTCTGTCTGCCTTTTGATAATCTGCTTTGAGATGCCCTGTGGAAGATTCTTTGAAATAACATTTTCCTCCTAGTTTCAAAACTAGTGCAGTCTCAATGCAGAAAAGTAGCACAGTAAAACAGAAATCAGGTCCCCTCTATGATCTCACCTGAAGATAACCCCTGCTGCATTTGAGCATGTATACTTCCTGTCTTTTCCCCCTACTTGTCTGGCATTTCGTTGGCTTCCATTAAATCTCCATGGCAGTGGGGGAGGTGTTTTGGATGATAGGACACCAGCCTGGTAGGGAAGCCCTGGCCCTCGTGCTCCTGTCCTGGCTTACACACGGGCTGCTTCTGGCACTTTGAACTAGTTGTTTAACCTTGATCTTAGTTTCTCCCTCTCACAATGAGCCAAATGCTTGACTCTGGGGAGACAGTCCCTCTGCCTGGGGCATTATCTTCTGTGTAAAAGAAGACAGTCAACTTGAAGATATTAATAGTTCTAAACTCTCTAAAGAGTATCTGGACAGCAGGTTGCAACACATCTGAGAAAATTCAATTTTTACAGAAGCTATTTCCATTAATTATTTATTAATGGCTCTCCCAACTGAGGCTATTAAGTAGACCTAGGATTAAAAAGAGCCCGTATTCGTTTCACATCTGTCTAATTACCCTGCAGTTCATGGATCCTGGAAGAATGTGAAAAATGGACTCCAGTCTTTTCCTTTGTACTTTGCATTTCTCTCTGGGTTTGGTTTCAGCCCCAAAAGGAGGCAGCCTCTGGGGGGGGGGGGGTGTGTGCATGCGTGCATACGTGTGTGCGTGACACCCAGTGGTCCAGGCTCAGAGGGGAAGGGCACTGACTGTGAAATCTGAGGAAGGCTTTGCGGGTGGGGGCAGGAGCCAGGGCAGGGCTGCTTGAGGAATGGGGAGCCCAGAGAAACCGAGCCTGTCTTCTGGGATTTGAGGGTTAGAGGTAGGGAAATAGAGTAGCAGCCTCCTGGACTTGTCCCAGCAAAGGCAGCAGGGAGCAGGCTGACCCTGAGCTGAAGAGCAGGGGACAGCAGGATGGACCGGAGGTCACAGGGCACCTCCTGTCTGCAGGCAGTGTTAGGTACTTCAGCTGTGTACTCCCATTAATCCTCCCCAGACTCTGTGCGTTAGATATCAACATCCATATTTTAGACAAAAGGAAATTAGGGCTCAGAGAGGCTACGTGACTTGCTCCAAGTCACACAACTGATGAGCAGCAGAGCCAAGGCTGGAGTCCAGCTGTGCTGACCTCAGTGTCCTGGCACTTCCCCTGAGCCACACAGCTGTTGTCATGCAGCGTAGCCTGGCACACTCCAAGATACTGCCACGGAAGCAGAAAAGCCAAACAATGTGGATTTTCCACTGCCATGGGAATAAAGCACTCCTTTTTTTTTCTTCTGAGGAATAGAGATTGTAATTAAAGAATTGCCAGGGAATCCAGTGGAGCTGAGAAAGGGGAATTCTTACCCAACGTCCTTCTCTAGGGCAGGTCCTGAAGATGGGAACTGATTGCTGCTCTCCAGCAGCCCTTCCCACCAAAACACTTGAGTCCAGGGAGGTTATTTCCAGCCTGTGTGACCTTGGACACCTGTCAGCTTCCTCCAGCCTGGAGCAAAGGTTGGAGGCAGAAAGGTGGAAACCAGGGTGTGAGCAAGTGAGGGGCAGCAAGGGCAGCTGGACCTAGAGCATGGGTAGGGCTGCTCCATGGGAACCTTAGATGGTATCTTGGATGCCTGTGCCCTAGCGCAGTGGCGTTCAAAGGGGATGCAAACCCCTACAGGTAGGAGAAGCAGCCACGGAGTCTAGACCTGCCATTATAGGTTTGAAAGGACTCGATGTCCAGATGCTCAGCTTCCGGCGGTACTCTTTCCTAAAGCTAATCTCCCTGGGAGGCACCTGGCTTCATGCTCACCCTTCCCCTACCATAAGAAAGCCCGATATGCCCTCACCCTCTGAGGGATGTGAAACTTCCCAGGCTATAAACAAAATGGAAGCCTCTTTTAAGGATTAATCAAGCCACCCCAAACTCTCAGGGCACAAAGCCTTTCAACGTCCTACACACATTTCTGTTAAAGGGTAAAGCCTGGCATTAAAAATGGGAATTGGGGCTCAGTCTGGGATATTCTGAATCCAGATGCACAGAAGAGTGCAGTGGTAGAAGTAATAACAATTTTTGTTTAAGAACTTTAACTCTTCTATCCTCCAAATGTAAGTCTAATGTTTCCAGGACGGTCACATTTTTCGAGATACACTGAAAAAAAAAATACAAATAAAATTTTATGTGATGTCTTTCATATTTGTGTGCATTATTCAGTAAAGTAGTTTAAAGTTATCTTTATCAAATCACATCATAAATTATTTATTCCAGGTGCAGACAATCTTCAACTTATTTGATCTTGTAAAATGTTCATATTTTCTACCTCTCATTTAAAGTATGCTGGCTGTGGGCCAATTATTTTTTAGTGGAGTTCATCTTTTCTCTTTCATTAAATACATAGAACAATTTGATCACAATGTCCAATGAAATGAATGGAATTATTTCTTTAACTTATTCCCAAAACCAACACCAGAGTTCAAAGAAAAAGGATGCTTTTTATCAAACTCCTAACTTACTAAAAAACTTACAATTTTGGCTTCACATTACAACATTATTTATAAACTTTACAAATCAAGTAACCAGTAACCACATATTAAGCTATGATTTTGTTTTTATAACTTGTAAAATAGATTAAATAATTATATTGGGTCAAAATCATGTAAATCTTGACCTATTTTTAGAACACTATCTTATGAGATTTATTCCAAAATTTATTTTCCAGTAGATTGTATGGTATTCCTTGAAATGTCCATCACTTTTCTGATAGAAAGTAAGTCTGACTGGGTTGATAGATTTAACAGGAAGGACCGGTATGACAAGTTGTGTGAGAAATATTTTTCATAGATTGATGAACTAAATTCGCAGTTTCTAGGTACATATTGTGAAAAGCCCCCTCTCCCCTCTGGCTTCCTGATCCTCACCTATGAGATGAATTGGGAGCAAGGAGGCTAAAATCTGTGAGCTCTCCTCCTAGCTCTGACCTGCTGGGTTTCTGTGATTCTCAGGTTTGAAACTGAGACACAGGCAAAGGGGAGTCAAGCCATGGAGGGAATTCACAGCAGAGCAGGAATGAAAGTCTCTGCTTCTCAAGCCCCTGGAGATCCACCCTGGTCTCCTGACTCTTATGCGCAGTCAGCAGGTGATTGCTGATGCCAGGCTGACAGGGCAAACCCAAGAGCTGCAGTTTCTGTGATTCAGAAGACAGGAGTGAAGGTGTGTGATTGCTGCCCACAGGTCTCGCAAGTGAATCTCAGGCCCGGCAAGCCCCCTCCTCAGCATTTCTGGAAACTCTGTACCCTGCGATGGGCACTGTTCCACTATTGCCTGGGGGAAGGGGGCACTGACTGAGGGGCTGCAGGGTCAGGAAAGTGCCTGAGGCTAAGGGAGTTGGAAAGAGTGGCCCATGGAAGCAGGAAGGGCAGGAGGTATGCTGTTTCCCTCCATGTGTCAAATGGGGAAGCAAAAACCCAGAGAAGCTATGTGACTTACCCCAAATTGTCCACCTGGAGCCCTAGCTTTGGCTGCTGGCCCAGGGTGCTTTTTCATCATCACATGGCCTGCTGAGTTTGGGCTGGGGTTGGCAAATTGGTGCCATTTAACTGTGTTTTTGTTCGAGTTTCTAGTGCAGAGAAGAAATTTGCAAATACAGCTGGAGGAAGCTCCTACTCTTGGGAAATCCCA
Source organism: Balaenoptera ricei (assembly GCF_028023285.1). Classification (NCBI taxonomy): domain Eukaryota; kingdom Metazoa; phylum Chordata; class Mammalia; order Artiodactyla; family Balaenopteridae; genus Balaenoptera; species Balaenoptera ricei. The sequence goes on along the minus strand of NC_082642.1, from coordinate 87,769,183 downwards.
TACAAATGACCACAGCTGGAGAGGGTGGCCCTGCAGCCCTGTGGATCCCAGGGCCCTCAGCTGCCTTGTCCCTCCTGTAAGGGCCTTGCAGGAAACCCTGTCAGAGAGTGGCCGTAAGGCCTCTGAGTTCTGTGAGGTTTCTGTTCAGTCAGACCCCTGACATTCAGGAAGGAGACCTGGGCTCTGTTCCTGACCTAGAGGGTCACCAGCTACGTGATTCAGCCAGGAGCCCCCGTTTCTTTATCTGGGGGTAGGAGTGGGTGTGTGTGTGGACTAAATGGTCTCTAAGGTCCCTGTGACCCTGGTCCTGCAGGAAGGGGAAAGGCATTCTGGATTAGAATTTTTATCTCAGCGAGATTTGAAGACCAACATTTCCAAAAGGAGCCTGACTAGAGAAAGAATGAATACTAACACGATCCTATAATTCTATCACACATATTGTCTACATATTTTTCCACACAAATGGGAGGGGGAAAAATTGTATAGGGCAGAATTACGCTCAGGACTCTGGGATGGAAGTTGGGCCATACTCTTGACTCTTTCGTTACTTGGTTCCCACTTAGATTTTGCTTCTTCAACTTGGTCCTGGCTCAGCCCTGGCTGATTGAACATCTAGGCACTTTCATAAGCAGGACCTCCATTAGCTCCTTTTGTGCTCTGGTTAGTTTTATTCTCCAGAGCTTCTCTGCTTCTGTCCATAGGGACACACAAGCTGTCTTCCGGTGTCTCCAGGACTGTTGTGTGGTGAAGACGTGGCATAGCGGTGCTGCACCTGGTGAGGAATCTTGACTAGACGAGGTCCTGACTCACCTTGATTCTAGACAACTCAGTTCAGAGGAGGTTTGCCTCAGCCATATTAGTCAGGGCTCTTTTGGTTGAACGTGACAGAAACCCAACTCACACTTGCTTAAACACAAAGGGGAACTTTGGGTTCAGGAAACTGGGAAAGACAGGGGTGGAGTGGACATGGGGTGTCTGGATTGAGGGTTCAATGATGTCAGCTGTCTTTCACCATGCTCAATCACTTTTCTCTCTTTGTGAGTTGCCTTCATTTTTTTCTACCACAAATAGAAATATTTGGCATGGGGGTGGGGGAAGAGGAGAGGCATGGCTGCAGACAAGCCATCTGAAACCACCCCAGTTAGTGGCCCTAGAATAAAGAGACCTCAGTGTATACAAGTCCCAGGGGAGGCTCTAATTGGCTGGCTTAGGCCACATGCCCACCTCTGGGACCAACACCATATCCAGGCCAGGTTAGGGCAGCGGTCACATAGGATCCTATGGCGCAGTCATGTGGGAGGAGCAGTTCTGTAAACGAGGGGTATTGTTATCAGAGGGGGGTCAGAGGGATACTGTGAGAGATAGAAACAACAGGAATCCACTAAAGATATTGTAGCAGTCAGTGTCCAGTAAGAAGAGAGAGAACTTAATAGAAAGAACTGTTGGGTATAAAGTCCTTAACTAGATAAACTGAAGGGTAAAAGGAGGCCCCTAAGTTGGGACAGCTTCAGGAAGCAGCCACCGTTCCCCTGGCTGAGGGAGCAAAGGGAACATTTAGAAGCACAGAGGAGGAGCCCTGCAGAGCTGGAACTCAGACTTTGGAGGAGGGAGGGCCATGTGCCTGGGACCAGACCTCCCAGCAGGGGCGCCAGCCGGCTGTTGACAGTGTCTCTTGGGGGGCAGGGTGGGGTAAAATGGGTTCTGCAGGAGCTGGAAAAGCTGCAAACTGGAGTCAGCTGCTGCTCCAGTCTGGCCTTGCCTGGGGCCTAGGGAAGAATAGTGGTGGGATGGTGCTCACGGAAACAGGAAGCCCGCAGGAAGCAGACGGGGAACAAACAGGAAAGAGCCAGCCGGCTCTCCCGCCTCCAGCCCGTAGGCGCCCTCTTGCGCCCCCTATGGGCAGAGCTAACACATCGCCAGCCGGCAAAGCCAAGTGTGAGTGCGGAATGCCAGCTCCGGCCCAGCGCAGACACAGTGACCTGATAATTGACACCACTGTCTTACTGCAGGCGTTCTGGGTGGTGTGGCTTCCAGAGCCGCAATCCGTCTCCCTCAGGAGGCTGTGAACTCCTAGAAGTCAGGGACATGCCCGATCTATCTGTCCTTCTCAGGGCCCGGTACCCAGCCTGCCCGCGCAGAACCGGCAAGTGTGCGTTGTGCCGAAATGCACGGCAGAAGCCGAAGGCAAGTGGGTCCTGAGGCAGCTCCGCAGCCCTCCCTGCCCAGCCTTTAGAGTTCCTGCCTGAATTCCCTGGAGGTGTGATTCTAGGCTCTCCCTGGAGTCCTGCATGGGGCAGGGAGGGGGGCACTGTGAACAGCTTAGGGCAGGCTCTGCCCAGCCTGGTTGATGTACCCACACCCCCCTTCTCATCCTCACCCGCTTTATGATAAAGTCAACAGTAGGGTCCCAGCTCCACCACTAATAAGGTAGGTGGCTTTGGGCAGGTTATCGGACCATTCTGAGCCCCAGTTTCCCCAGAATGCCCCCTTCAGTTGCTTAATCTCTGCAGCAAGGGACAAGAAGAGACTCTTGGTCCTCTCCATCCCATATCCATCCCCCTTCCTCCAATTCCCCTTCCCCCATCTTGCTTCTTAAAAAGAGTGATAATTTAGCATCATAATTCGGCTTTGAAAGGCAGTCAATATTAGCAAGACAGAGATCTGTTTAGCTCAGAGGAAAGTAAAGATCCAAGACAACTGGGCCTTGCTGGGCAGGGCTCGTGGGACAGCTGCAGGACAAAGCAGGTCCCCATGGTGTGGAGAGGAGGGAAGGCGAGGAGGAACACAGGTTCTGCATCAACCCTAAGGAAGCAGAACAGGTGGGCACCATCCTCTGGCTCCCAGTGAATTCCAGATCTGCTGAGCGTTTGAGCCGGACTTCTCAGGTGAAGACCTGAGCCTCCCAGCCTCCACCTGCTTCAGGGCAGGACAGCAGGGGGACAGGCCCCTTGGGGGTAAAGGACCCACAAAGAGTTGATGCGGCCATGTGGGAAATGGGATTAGGCCAGTGCCCAATACAGAGAAAACGCGCCAATGATAAATGGTAGCTTTAGCTTCATTATAGCCCTTATCACATTCTGGCCTCTAGTAAAGGTTTCTGTGTGCAAGTTTATCTCCCTCACTAATCTCGAGTTCTTTCAAGGTGGAGACTATGTCTGAGTTTTCTCTGGTTGTGTTGTGCCCAGTGAATACGGGGGTTCTTTCTGGAGACCACGGTCAAGGCTAGGTGAGTGTTAGGAGGACCTGCCATGGCAGCGTGGCCTAGGTCATTGCTGAGCAGTGGGCCTGTGAGCTGAGGCAGGGCCGTAAGTGGTGGCAGACATAACATTTCCCAGAGAGGGGCCCTGGCAGGCAGGCGGGCAGGCGGAGGGGGTCAAAGCACAGGGTCCTCTTTCCCAGCCAGAGGAGAGATCACCAATGAGCCAGGTGCCCCAAAGGGAGGCTAATTGGGTCCTGAGGACTGACAGGTGTTCTGGGACCCACTTGACATCCTTCCAGCCAAACAGCACCTGTTTCCTTAAGAACTTCATTTTCCTTTGTTGAATGCAGCCCTCAGATGAGGAATGGTATGGGCTGTTTCTTTTCTTTTCTTTATTGGAATGAGCCACTCTTGCGAGAAGATTCCTGTGCCTGGTGACTTTGAAACACTGGGGCTGGGATGGGGACTGACGTTTTCCAGAGCAGGCCCTCAGCACAGTCAGCCCCTGTCTCCCTCATCTTCTCGGCTGCCCGTCTATCTGCCCTGCTCAGTGCTGGCGGAAAGTTTTGCCTACCGGCCACTCCCTGGGCAGCCTTTCCTTGTAATTGGGGGCGGGGGCTGGTGGGTGGAAAGATGTCTGAATCCAGGCTGCTGACATTTTTTCCTGTGGCCCAGACACAGAGCAGGGGGTGGGCATGCCTCCTTTTCCTTCCCTGGTTAATACCATCTCTGCTGGGCCACCTCAACTTGAAAAGCGAGACCCAGTACCTATAGTGAATGATGACTCAGGAGTCACCTCTTGCAGTTCACCTCTTCAAGCCTCAGTTTTCTCATCTGTAAATTAACTACCCCAGAGAGTTATTGTGAGGCTTAAATTAGATAATTAGGGTGAGAAGTTTAGCACAGGGCCTGGCACGTGGTAAGCATGATGAAAGTACAGTTTTGATTAGTAGGAGGGTGTATTCGTCTCCTGTGGCTTCTGTAACAAATAACCATAAACTGTGTGGCTTAAAACACCCAGTCATAGTTCTGAAGTACAAGGCCAAAATCAAGGTGTCAGCAGGGCCACGCTCCCCCCCGAAGGCTCTAGGGGAGAATCTGTTCCTTGCCTCTTCCTTGGCTGCCAGCATTCCTTGGTTTGTGGCTCTATCGCTCCAGTCTTCAAGGCTGACATCTTCAAATCTCTCTTCCTGATCTGGCTTTACCTGGCCTTTTCCTCTGTATGTGTGTGGTCAAAATTCCCTCTGCCTCCCTCTTATAAGGAGAGATGTGATGCATTTAGGACCCATCCAGATAATCCTGGATAGTTTCCCCTTCTCATGACCCTTAATTTAGTTAACAATTGCAAAGATCTTTTTTTTTTTGCCACATAAGGTAACATTCACAGGTTCCAAGGATTAGGATCTTTGGGGGGGGGGGCTATTTTTCAGTTTACCAAAGAGGGACAGGCTGAAGTGTTGGGGAGAGACTATTTGTCACTGTCCTAGGACAGGCCCCCTAGAAGCGGACCCCTGATGAGGATTCCTGTGCATGAGGTTTATTAGGGAAGTTCTCCCAGGGAAAGTGGGAAGAGTGGGAGAAGCAGATCAGAGAAGCAGAAGAAGCCAAGCAGTGTCAAATGTGAAGCCCCAGTCTCAGGCTACTCCCACAGGGAGCTTTAAAAGAAAAATCCCTGATGAAATGGACTCTCACTTTTATCATCATCCAATCCTATTTCCTTCCTTACCCTTCCCGAGGGAATTATTGTCATAAATTTGATATGCTCCTTGTCCAACTCAGAAATGTTTATAACATGTGTACGTGCCCATAAGCGATGTAAAGTATTATCTTCTGTATTTTAAAAATATTATATAATAATATAAAGAAATTATATCAACTTTATACATCTTTCTGCCCCTTTGCTTTTTGCACACAGTGTAGGGTCTGGGGGATCTGTTCATGTTGAGACATACAGATTTAGTTCATTCATTTTAACTGCTGCTAATTCATATATACCACTTTTAATTTAGTCATTATTTTCTTGATGGAAATTTAGGATGTTTACTTTTTCTTCATTATTACAGCAGTGCTGAGCTGTCTCTTTGCCCACATAGAAGAGTTTCTCTAGGGTTGATACCTTGGGAATTTGCTAGATCATATAATATGTGTATTTTTCAATTTAAATTAAAACTGCAAAGCTGTCCTCCAAATGGCCATGCTTATTTATCCCTTGACATGCAGTGTATATGTTCCTATTTCCTCACGTCCTCAAAAAGGTTAGTATGAGACCTTTGAATTTTTTCCAAAGCACAGGGAGTAAAATGGTATCATAATGTTTTAATTTGTTTTCCATGAGTGCTTGGGAAGTTGAGCATCTTTTCAGATGTTCATTGGCTCTTTGAGTTTCCTCTTCTGTGATTACATATCTCTTTCCCTGCTTCTTACTGGGCTGAATGTATTTTTCTCATTGAGTTGTAGAAGGTCTTTATATACTTTGGAAACTACTTTTTTTTGCTATATTTCAAATAATTTCTAATCTGTCACTTTTTTGTGATATTTTAAATATTTAGATCTTAATTTATCCAGAATTTATTTTGGTACATATTATGAGATAGAAACCTAATTTCATTCTTTTACATGGAAAGCCATTGTCCCAACATCATATAGATGTAGTTTCTAGGCTCTCCAGTCAGTTAACTTAATCTATTTTTCATTGCTGTACAAATACCACCCTATTTTCATTATTACAGCTTTATAATAAGTTTTTATAGCCTGTTGGTTAAATCATGTCCCTTACCCTCTTGTTTTTCTTCTTTATAATTGTGTTGGCTTTTCTTGGTGGGTTATATGAGATGAAGGCTTGAAATCTTGCAGCCATTTTGCTCCCAGAGGGAAGCCAGCCTTAGAATGAAGCTGATACTATGGAAGAGAGCAGAGATGGGACGATACTGGATCCTTGATGACATTGGTGCTGAATCACCTACTCTGATCCTGCCTCTGGAGGTTCTATTTATCTGAGCTAGTAAATCTACTCTATTGTTAACTAATTTAAGTTGATTTTTCAATAACTTGTAACCAAAGTTTTCTGTTTCACCTGGTATATCTTTTTCTGTTGAATTATTTTCCAACTTTGTCATTATGTTTGGTGCACTTATAAACTGTGTTTATTTGGATGTTTAAAATGTAGTCTGAGTGTCTATCTTTTAATAGACAAGATTAACTCTTTTCTGATTTGTGTGATTACTGTGATTATTTGGACTTATATATATAATGTTGTTTTGCATTTTCCATATATCATTTCTTTGTCTTAATTTTTTCCTGCTTTCTGTGAGATTGATTGGTTTTTCTTCACTCATTTGCCCTCTAATGATTTGGTAGTTATGCATTCTGTTTCTGGTCTTTTAGTGTTTTCCTAGTTTTTAATATGCACACTTCACTTTATATTTTTCTAACAAAGCCTGAGGTTAATCAATATCTTTGTCCTCCTCCTGAATAAAATTAGGGATTTTATTCGCTATAATTTTATCTTCCCCCTCTCATCTTCCTGTTACTATTTCTAGTATTTTAATTCTCCCATGTTTTTAAACCTCCTCAAACTGGTGATGATGATTCAGTACTTATTTATTGGGTCGGCCAAAAAGTTTGTTCCGTTTTAAGTAAAAATAAGACGTATCTTTCATTTTCATGAAGAACTTTATTGAACAACATATGCACTAACCAAACAAACTTTTTGGCCAACCCAATAGCTCTTAATGATTTCTTGCTTATCCTTACCTTTTAAATTTTTTTGGCCATTTTTTTTTCCTGAGCTCATTTTCTTTTTCTTTTTTTCTGAATTAAATTGTTTACTAGTTCTAGCTCCTTCAGGGAGGAATCCCTGGGTTTAAACTGTTTCAGTGTATCTTTTAAAAGTCTTTATTTTGCCTCATTCTTAAATGATAGTTTAATTGGGCATAGAATTCTGGGAGCGATTCACAGCCCCAAGGTATCTGGACTTAGTAAGCCCATTTCACCAAATTCTACCCCTCACAGGAATGATTCTCTTTGGTCATTTCCTCAAAGGGACATGCTAAAATAAACGAGAATTTGTTTACACTGTAAACTGACACCCTTAAGTACATTGATACCCTTAAATCTAAATCTACTCAGAGGGGAAAGGGAAATTTTCCACACTAGAATCCCCTTAGAAGATATGTTTTCTTAGCACTTTGTCTATGATGATGGAAACTCTGCTGCTTATCCAATAGCCATTCTTTTGTAGGTATCTATATTTTCGCTAAACTAGCTTTTATGATTTTTTTTCTTTGTAGATGTGCGTTTATGTTTATTTATCCTGCTTGGGGTTTAGTGTTCTTATTCAATGTAAGGGCACATGTCTCTCCTAAATTCTGGAGACATCTCAGCTGTTATTTCTTTAAATATCATCTCTTTTCCATTCTGTGTATTCTTTACTTTTGGAACTCCTATTAGATATATATTGTGGCTTCGCAATCTCTACTCTACATCTCTTAATTCCTCTCTCATATTTGATAGCTCTGTGATTCCTTAGCTCTGTTCTCCTATTCACTAATTCCTCCTTCAGTTGTATCTAGTAATTGTTTAACCTGATTATTGATTCTTTAAAAATCATTTGTTGTATTGTTCAATTCTGTAATTTTCTATTTGGTACCTTGCCCAATCCTTCCACTTATCTTTTATAATAATCTGCTTTTTGCCCTATAAATCTAATCATTTTTAATTTCTTTGCATTCTACAAACATACCTGTTTTGAAGACCCTTTCAGACTTCTATATAATTTTTAGTTTCTCACTTGTGTTTGTTTAATGTACTTGCTGATTATTGCTCATGGACTTTCTTGCAAACTTTGTAATTTTGTCAGTGAGGAATTGTTTTCTGTGGGGTTCCTATATATGCTTCAATTTTGGAAATGTTCCTGTGGTGTGATATTGGGATTACCTCTGCTGTGTCTAAAGGATAAACAGTTTCTGGACCAGCTTTTATGTGAGTTTCTAGGCTCAGGACATTCATATCATGCTGATTGTATGAGAATACCTGTCCATATATTTATGCCACACAGACTAGAAGTTTAGATATCTCATGGTTACTATTTTCATCACAGGTCAAGTTACGTGGCCCACTTTTGTGCCTAATATTTGGGTCAGCAAGCAGAATTTTTCTAATCCCAGTTCCCAAATAGAGAAACCATTTCTTGAATCCTGGTTTCATTTAAGGAGCTTAGTTCCAATATCTCTGCTATCTGCAAGACTGCAGCTTTTATATCCTTCCATAGGTGAGAATTAAAATTACAGCCTCTCTAAAGACTGTATGATTCCATTTTTATGGAATTCTGGAAAATGTAAAAGTATTGGAAAAGAGACATATCAGTGGTTGCCAGAGACACGAGGAGGTGGAAGGGGTTGACTACAAAGGGAAGAGGGGAGTTTAGGGGGTGATGGAACTGTCCTATGCCTTAATTGGCTTAGTAGTTATATGACTGAATGCATTTGTCAAAACCCATAGTACTATATATTTAAAAGGATGAACTTTACTGCATGTAAATTATACCTTAATTTAATTTAAAAAAGACACAAGATTGCATATTCAATGCAATATAATTTTTGATAAGTTAAACACACACACATACACACAACAACAACTCAGCCTCTAAGGCATATGCAAGATGGGTTCAACCCCTGGTCATCACTGAATCTCCTATTCATTCAAGCATCCACAGATTTATTTAGCTTCTGATCTTGGTTTCAGGTAAAGAAATTTAATTTTCAGTGTTTTACCTAGCATTTCTATGTGTTTGGAGCAGGAAGGGGACTTGCCACGTCAATTCAGATCACCACCTTGACTGGAAGTCTAGTGCCCCATCATGCCCCCTTCAGGCCACTGCACTGCTGTATATGAAGTCCCCTGATGGGCTTTAGTACCTGGAAAAGATAATGCATTTTCCAAATAAGCAGCATACACCATTCTGGGCGGCTGGGACTGTCCTGCTCTCTCAATCTAGGTGCTGGGTCTTTATCTTCCCCCCTTTTTCCTCAGGGTTCTGCCTCTGATGTCCTTGAAGTGCACTCTGCCCCCATGGGTGGGGTCCTTCCTGCAGTTGGTGAGGACCAGATTGTCCTGGAGTGATGCTGCTATAGTCAGTACAGTGTCCATCTGTGCTCAGTGTCTGAACAAGCCTCTAGGGCTTGACTCAGCATCCATTAGGCATCAGCACTGGCATCTGCTTCAAGTGCATGCTAGGTGCCCAACAATTTGGGCAAGTAATGGCATTTCATTTGGCAAAATAAGAAGCTGTGTCACTGAAAATAACTCCAGGAGGTAGCACGACTTCTGCCTTAATTATCCACATTGGCTCATGAAATGAACTAAAGCTACTAAGGTCCAAAATGGATTAAGAGTGAAGTGGTTAGGAAGTTACAAATCCTTCTCCATGCCACTGAAGATGAGCTTTCCAAGCCTCATGTAAAGAGAAATGGAATCATTAAAAAAAAATCATTAGAAAGTATATAACTAATGTATCATTTCTTCAAAATTTTAAAGCATGTTTAAAAATTTAGGCAATACGATGTTATGGTTTTTGTAAAACACACACAGAAAGATATATGAGAGAGAGGAAAAGAGTGGGGAGGGATGCGGGGAGAACATCAGAGTGAAAAGAACCTCCAAGAGATGATCCAGTACGGCCCTCTGGTTTTACTGCCAGGGAAATGAGGCTCAGAAAGGGAGAGCAACTTATCCAAGGTTACACAGCTGACCAGTAGACCAGTATGGTAGGTCAGTAGAGCCCAGGTCTCCTGAGTCCTAGTTTAGGACTTGTCCCCCTGGACCTCCCTGCCTCGAGGTGTCAGATCAGCTGTGCAGCTGGGGATTGCTGAGGGAGCCTAGGGACAGTGGTCCTGGAAGCTTTCTTGGTCCTGAGCCTAGGGGAAGGGAGAGCACCTGGGTAAGAGGTGAGGATGAAGGCATGGCAGGCACCAGCGAGCATCTGACCTGAAGCAGAGGATCATTCTCTTAGCTCCTTCATTAGCACAGCCAGGAGGAGGGGACGTGAGTTCCCCCAGGCCCTGAATGTCTGAAGCACTGATGCTCTTAGTAAATGACAGTGGGACTCGGGTCACTGCAGTCACTAATGAGGCTGCTTTAATAAAGACGTGGGGCTGACTGAAGGGGAAATGGACACTCTCCCTGAACGTGATTTGCATAGCCAGACGTGTACTTCCATCTTAGCCTCTAGAACAGACTCTGCCCTTAATGTGTGTGTGGATTCATCTCATCTACTAGTTCAGGAGCCCTTCCAGGTTGGAGGGGGGAGTGGGGGTAACAAGGGTGGCGACCTGCCCCAGCTGTGAGAGTATCGTATCACTGACGTTGTTCAGAATCTCCAGTGCCCGGTGAGAGGAAAAGGCAGACTGACTTTTAGTCGGTTCTATCAGTGTTTTGAATTCTCTGCAGACAACGCACCCCCGCTTCTTTCTGCATCCAGGGAGGATTGCTCTCAGTGCCACCATCCCCCACATACCACTCACTATTCACAACCTCCTTAACAGATCTTTGTGTGGTTATCTACTGACAGCAGGGCTGGGTCGCATGGCCATCCCTGGATGAAAGGGCAGCTGGGAAAGCAAGTATTTACCAGTTCCAGCTTCTCCAGTGGAAGGTGGCAAGGGAGGGGACTTGTAGGCTGCCATACCCTTCAATGCCTCTTCCCTAAAAGGGTGAGGCATTAGCCCTCGCAGCTGGCAGGCAGGACCCAGCTATGGCCCAGCGTCCTGGGAGTATTCTCACCTGTCAACGGGGAACAACGGGCCCCCCCCAGCCAGAGCCAGCTGTATTGGACAGCTATTGCCAGGACCCCCCATGACAGAGCCAGGGGACACAGGCGCTGAAGAGGCAGACCCCACAGAGATGAGGCGTGAGGACATGTGTTCTGGGTGCCTTGAGGCTCTGAACAGTTCTGGAGATGGAGCCATCCAACGGATGGGAATGCAAATTTAAATTCAAGAGTGTTTGAAGGAAGTTGACGTTAACCTGAATAATCTCATCCAAAATATCAGTAACAACTAAAAAATTCCAGTAGAAAAGCTGATATTTGGTTGTTGCCGTTGGAATATACTTTTCTATGTCTTCATCATCAGTTACCAAAATCTAACATTCCCATGAGTGATGCTAAATATTCCCATTGAACATTCCAATAAGTAAATTAGATAAATTTGGTGAAAGGTTTGCTCGGCAAGTTGAGTTCTGCGAATTGGTTCCCAGTGAATTGGTTTCTCAGCTTTCTGTGAACTGCCATCTGCTGGGGTGACCTGGACTCACCTTCTGGATGGAGATGGGAGAACTGGAGTTACTGAGTCAGAGTCCTGGGGATGAGAGCAGACACTGTGTTTAAGGAGTGGAGCTGTGACCCAGGCCCTGAATGGTCCTTGTGTTATTGCAGCTGAGTGTGCACGGTGTCAGCTTGGCTGAAGTGAACTTGCTGTTTAACTTCCAAAGGATCTTGTTGGACAAATTTACTGCAGAAGACATTTTGGTGATGTTTGTTGAAGCATTAGCAGCTTTGGAGAATTCAGAAGCTTGAGGGTCTTTTCCTTCTCAGGAAGAAAATGGCTGATGCTTAAGACCCCCAGCTGATGCTTAGAAAATTATTTGCAAAGGTGTTGAGGACCTGAGTCTGGGCAAGATGACCAGATGCCAGAAAGGGCCAGAGTGAGAAGGAGGTGAGACAGCTGCACCCATTCACAGCGGCTGGTGTTGGAAGGAAAGGTGTGGAGCTGTGCCACCGGCTGGCCTGCTAAGAGGGACCTTGAGAGCACCTGTGAGTGGGGTGGGACAGGCGGGGGTCCTGGAGCATGCAAAATCCGACATTATGGTGCATATCCAAAGGGTACTGTCACACCCAGTCCTTGTTAGAATCTCCATACTGGATGCAAAAAAATCGTGTCCTGTTTATTTTGCAAACGATCACAAAGTGTTAGGTGTGTGTATGGGATGGCTGAGGTGCGGTTGTTGGGCAAAAGGATGCTTTGCCAGTTGTAGAGCATTGCTAAACTGGTCCATTTCTAAAAACAAAACACATATTTGTTGATTGATTTAATTGTTAATTGCAGTTTTGCCTGCCGATTTGCACGACTACTTGAGTACAGAATAAGGCATGCTTAATCATTGTTGACATTTTTCTAAGCACAGTGTTGGCAGAGGTTAGAAGTTTTATAAACATTTTTTTTCTGGGTAAAGAGGCTTCTTCAGGCTGGGGATGGGGAATTGTTTCAGTCTAAAGAATCTTAAGAGCTTGGACAACACAGGCTTATGGTGTGCGGTAAAGGGCTAAGCAAGGGTTTTATTTGTGCTGTGTCTTAGGAATTTGAGCAGATCCAGGGCCCTTGAGAGAGAGATTCATGATGCTGTCTGGATGTCTGGGGCCACCTGTGTCCTGGGCAGGCCTGAGATCCTGACCCATTAATCTGTGGCCTTCACACTTGGCATTTACTCTATCGTCCTGTAGCTAACTCTTTTTATAGCATCCCTCAGCTCCAGCAATAACCAGGAAGCAGTCTGCATACCCCAGCCCTTTCAGAATGAGAGAAACCCCCCAGAACATCTCCAGCAACACATATATGGGAAAAGGTCAGATTTTATCTTAAAAACTTCACATTGGGCAGGAAAATGCCAGTTCTGTGGAGGGATACCCCACAGGACACTGGAAAAACAGTGTTCTTAAATATGCAAATTGCTCCAAGAGTGGTTATTGGAGTGTCCCTATTGCCCACACGATAGAATTTATTGGGTTCTCAAAATCGAGAGGAAGTGTATGCACTGTTAGTAGATGTATTACTTATCTGTTGCTGCATAGCAAATCACCCAAACCTTAGAAGTTAAAACAGCAATAATCATTTAGTATCTCTTGTGGTTTCTCTGGATCAGGAAGTGAAGAGCAGGTTGACTGGGCAGTTCTGGTTCAGGGGCTCTCCTGAGGCTGCAGTCACATATCAGCCAGGGCCACAGTCACCTGAAGGCTTGTCTGATGCTGGAGGATCCACTTGCAAGGTGACTCACTCTCATGCCTGGAAAGCGGGTACCAGCTGTTTGTGGGAGCCTCAGTTCCTCTCCACATAGGCCTCTCCACAAGGCTGCTTGAGTGTCCTCCTGACATGGCGGCTGGCTTCCCAGAGTGAATGATCCAAAAGGCCAAGGAGGAAGCTGCCGTGCATTTTATGTCCTAGTCTTGGATGTCACACATTGTCACTTCTGCAGTGTTTTATTCCTCACTCAGACCAGCTGATTCAATTGAGAAGAAACTACAGAAAAGCTTGGCTATTGAGAGGTTAGGGTCTTTAGGGACCTTCTTGGAGGCTGGCTACCAGAGTCAGTATAAAAAGCAGACTCCCACTGAGAGTCATGGAAATGAGTGTTACCTCTAACGTACCCAGGCGATACCAGAATTTGGTTAACTGGGCCATGGTGTTGGTTATTTCCTGGTACTGTATAGGTCGTGTTTTAAATTTATAAATCAGGACTTTGTACCAGCTCAGCCAGACCTTCTTTTGCTTCTCTGTGTTCATTCTGTAAAACAGTAAATCTCTCTCACCCTGGTTTTGTCTATGTTGAATGCTTTGTTGCCTGCAGGGGTTGCTTTGACAACTAGAATATTTTGCTGGGGATCAGTCGAGGCACATCATCTGTTTAAGCTTCTCACTCTTCATCCAGTCCCAGGTTGCTGTCATCTCATTATAGTCTAAATGTCCTATTGCCCGTCAGTGAATTATAAAAAAAAGGCATTTCTCAGGAAGAAGAACATCATCTTTGGCTAGTCAAGCTTCTTAGTTGCAACAGTGGAAAGCCATTTTGCTGATTTAAACCAAAAATAGGCTTATGAGCTTAGAATATAGGCCAGAACAGAGAAGACGAGCAGTGCTCAGTTTCACAGCCAAACTGCAGCCCAGAACCAGGCTGGGGAAGATGCTGTTGTCGCATCTGCAGGGAAACACAAAGCTTCAACTGGCATCCCTTGTAGCCCACCACCATCACCACCCCAGGATTCTGAGCACTCGAGCACTCGTTGCTGTTGGCTTTGCTTCTCCTGCTGCCCTCCCCCTCCCCCAACAGTGGCTATCATGACCACAGAGTCTGCCATCACTGGAATGCTCTTTCTGTTGACACTATTGTTTTTCATCATCAGATCCTGGCTCATATCTGGGGCAGTTGAATCTGATTGGCTGAGTCCAAACCATGTGCTCCTGTCCTTGCTACCAGGGAGGCTGGAAAAACACAAATCTAACCTTCTTGGCTCCACAGTGGGAGAGGGCTCTGCTTCTTATCATGACTCATAAGGTGGTAAATTCACAAGCATGGGGGAAGGGTTCCAGATGCTGGGCGTCAAAACAAAGGCAATTACCAAACAGATATCCTCTATAATTAGTTCCTGCCTGGAGAATGACATTTTTAAAGAAAAATATCTGGAAAGCATGTGAAAAGTTGACCTGGGATGACTGATTTGTCAAAAGATCAAAGGGATGTCTACAAAAAAATTGAGTGGAAAATAACAACATCAAAGCAAGAAGAAATATAACTCAATAATAAAAAGAAAATCCAAATCGAAAGTAGGCAAAGGACTTGAATAGACATTTCCCCAAAAAAGATATACAAATGGCCAATAAGCACATGAAAAGATGGTCAATGTAATTAACCATCGGGAAAATGAAAATCTAAACCACAGTGAGTTTGAGCCCACTAGGATGGCTGTAATCAAGAAGACAGATAATAACAAGAGTTGGGGAGAATGTGGAGAAATTGGAACTCTCATACATTACTGGTGGGAATGTAACATTGTGCAGTCACTTTGGAAAACAGTCCGACATTTCCTCAAGCGGTTAAGCATAGAGTTACCATATAACCAAGCAATTCTATTCCGAGGTGTATACCCAAGAGAAATGAAAACGTATGTCCATGTGAAAACTTGCATATGAATGTTTATAGCATCATTATTTGTAATAGCCAAAAAGGTAGAAACAACCCAGATGTCTTTTAATTGATGAGTGGATAAGCAAAATAAGATGCATCTATACAATGGAATATTATTCAGCCATAAAAAGAAATGAAGTGCTGATTCATGCTACAACATGGATGTACCTTAAAAACATTATGCTAAATGAAAGAAGCCAGTCACAAAAGACCACACACTATATGATTCCAGAATAGGCAGTCCAGAGCAGGCAAATCTCTAGAGAGGTAGTAGATTTGTGGCTGCTTAGGACTGAAAGTGGGGATTGGAGAGTGACAGCTTAAGTGTACAACATTCTTTTTTTTGATATGATGAAAATGTGCTAAAATTGACTGTGGTGTTGGTTGCACATATTTGTAAATATACTAAAAACCATCACGTTGTACACTTTTAGTGAGTGAATTGTCTGGTATGTGAGTTATATCTCAAAAAAGCTGTTATTAGAGAAGAATATTTGCTCATTATAGAAAAGTAGAAAGCAATGGAAAAATGGAACTTTACCCTGTGTTAACATTTTGTGATATTTCTTTTCACTCCTTTTCTGGGCAAAGTTTTAAAAAATTTTATTTTATATATTTCTGAGGCTAATACATATTTAATTTTATCTTGATTTTTTTGTTTAATGTAAATATTTTCCATTATTTTATTACTTTAATGGTTGTATCATATATTTCACCAAGTGGATGTTTTGTGAGCTTCTAAACATTCCCCTACTGTTGGACATTTAAATTATCTCCATTTTTTTTTATGATCATAAGTATGGTTTGATGAACATCTTTGTTCATGAAGTTTAGTCAAGACTTTATTTTTTATTATCATTATTTTTTATTGAAGTATAGCTGCTGTACAATATTATATAAGTTACAGGTGTACAATATAGTGATTCACAATTTTTAAAGCTTATACTCCATTTATAGTTATTATAAAAATATTGGCTCTATTCCCCATGTAGTACAATATATCTTTGTAGCTTATTTTATACCTAATAGTTTGTACTTCTTAAGATTTTAAATTGTTCATTAGGATAGATTCACACGGCGGGTTTATTGGGTTAAAGAGTTTGAATGCTTCCAAGACTTGTGATACTTAGCACTAACTTGCTACACAAAGCAGATAGACTAACCTACCTCTAAAAAAGATGTTTTAAGAGAAAGAAATCCCATGCCCCACTCCCCTATGCCCTAAATTTGGTGCTCTTCTCCTCTGATCCCCTGCTTTTTTCTTGGAAATGGATTTGCACTGTAATGTATGCAGTCAATACTAGGGTTTTTTTTTTTCCATCTGGGCTCTTGAGTTGATTGCTATCTGGTAACATTCGAAACGACGTATTGGATTTTTTAAAGCACAAATAGCACAGGAGAGGAGCCAACAGCAACAAAATTTGTAAGCCGAGAAGCAGCTAGACAAGTGGTAACTGACTTGATGTATCTAAGTCAGGAACAGGGCACCTGGTCTGCAAGTGAGAGCAAAGTAGCATCAGAAGAGGAGGACAGGTTGCAAGTCGATTTAAAAAGCAGATAGTTCCCAAGACCATCTTCCCCCACTCCACGCAGAGACACATCTATGCCCCTCCTGAGGACTGCTGTTTTATCTCCAGAAAGGGTAACACAGAGGGTGCTGGACTGGACTGCAAGGGGGCTGAATTGAAAACCGGAGGAGTAAGTGAAAGTTTAAATGGTGACTGTTGAGACACGTAGCTCCCAGAATGTGGGCAGCTAGGTGAATACGCTCCGGGCTGGAGGCTGATGAATCTTCTCTAGGGCCCGGCCAACAGAAAATCCCTAAATATAACATTATCAGGAACCTTCCATGAAATGGCCAAGCCAGATTACCTTACAGTGACGTCCTCAGCCGATAAGCCACCCATACACTCAACACTTTGTGTCAGCATTTTTCTGCTTCACCCTTAGATATGATCAAAAGTCAAGGACTATTTAATCTTCCCGTTGAGAAGCATGGTATATCTCACTGTGTATCAAGTCATTTTCGGCTTTTTGTGAGGTTTTATGTTTTACTGATGGCTTGCACATTCATTATTAAGTTAATTTCTACATATTTCTCTTATGTTTATTGTCATATGTGAAAGGAACTTTCCTCCAAGTAGTTCCTGATTGTTGGCTATGTATGTATGAAGGTTATTACTTTTCGTGTTTCCTTTGTATCCCACTACTTTATTGAGCTTTCTTATTAATGTTAAAGATTTTCAGCTGAATCTTGGATTTTCTGGGTCGACAATTACACCATCTGTAAATTGTCCTAACTGTGTCTCCTCTTCATTTTCCCATAGCTACGCTTCTTATTCCTGGTTCATATGCCTTGGCCCCCAATTTTAAAAATGTTAATTAATAGTGGCTATAGTTGACATTCTTGTCTGGCCTTGATTTAATAAGATTGCTTCTAAGGGTCTTGTCGTTAGGTATTATGCTTGAAGTTGGTTTAAGAAAGATATTCTTTAGCATAAAAAGGGAATATTTTTTTCTTTTTCAGGAGTTGATGTGAATTTTATCTAATGTCTTAATAGTACTCATTGATATGTGCATGTAATTTTTCGTTCGACTTACTGATATGCTCTGCTGAAGAAATCAAACTAATGTCATTCCTTGAGTAACCATCTTCTGAGTTGATCAGACATAGCAGCAGAAGCATGAGAGGACACAGGCCTGTGGGGCATCCATCCTTAGCAGGCAGCGCCCCTGCAGGCCCTCCCTTTCTGGCTACTTCTGCTTCCTCCAGTACATCCCCAAAGACTCCCACAGGATGGGGCAGTCATTTTAATCTCTTGCCATTCAAAGTGTGGCCCATGGACCAGCAACTTCAGCATCACCAGGGAGCTTAGCCAAAATGCAGCATCTCAGAGCCCCCCGCTCCAGACCTACTGAATCAGAATCTGACATTTATTTAACAAGACCCCCCAGGAGTGTGTGTGTGACCATGAAAGTCTTAGGAGCACGGCTCCAACACAGTGGTGCAATGGCTTTTCCTAGTTTCACTTCTGCCAACAGGGAAGCCCTCTCGTCCCACCTAAGAGCAGTTGAGAGAAGTTCTGGGGTATTCCTCTGTGTGTATATGAGAGAGACAAACAGAGACAGAGGTAGACAGAGAGCGGGCCTGGGATGAGCACACATGTGCATGATCCTTTTCAGCATCGCTGAGAAATTATCACAGGTGATCTGGCCCTCCTCTGTGAGCCAAGCTCTCAGGTACATGGGTTGGGGAAGGGCGTGCCCCCTGAGGTAGTGCAGGGAGGAGAGGAGAGCAGGGGGCGTGTGGAGAGAGAGCAATAGCTTTTTCTAGGAAGGGCCGCCTGATGGTTTGCTGTAAACAGCTGCATATGGTGATTCCTAAAGTGCCTGAATCTTTGGGGAAGGGATGCTGGCTGGTTAATTACCTCCAGACTTGATGGCTAGCAGCAACTAGAGGGAACTAGGATTTCCTCTAGTTTTCTTGGGACACTGAATCTGGTTAAGAAGACGTAGGATCAAGACTGTGTGCGTGTGTGTGTGTGTGTTTGTGTGTGTGTGTGTTCGTTCTTTGGAAAGTGTCCCAGCCTCTCTGCATTTGTTTCCTCATTTGTGGAGCAGAGACAGACATCTCTGCCTTTAACCTAGGCTTCGGGTGGTGATGGTGGGAGTTGGGTAGGAAGGACAAATTAGAAAGTCCTGTGGAGCATTTTGAGCTCCATAAAGTTGGTGGTGAATCAAAGGTGCCCTCAACATGAATCACAGCCACAGGATGGTGTCTTCGTCTCCTGACACAGAATAGATTTCACATGCTTCTCCAGAAAACTCCAAATGGAACCAGGGAAAATGGAACTAGCAGAGCAGAGAGCACAGCTCTCTTTTCAACTCCAGGTTCATATAAGAAAGAGTCACGATCCAGAACATCTTTTTAACTTTGGAATATAGATTGGGTCGACTTCAAAGAAGCTTGCATATCAAAAGCATTTTGCTATTAAATTTTACAAGGGAGACCAGAAGCCATCATTTAAGACAGTGCTAGAAAGAGTGACTTGATGGTACAGCTCTGAGAGTATGAGAGAAGGGAAAGATCAAAGAGTGTGATTAATCAGATGCTTTACAGACAGGAGAGAAATGGAGGCATAGGAGAAACATTCCTGCGGAAGAATCTCAAACCTGGGAAAGAATATTCGAAGAAGTAGATGAGGAAGGGAATAACATTTATTGAGCCTCTGCCACCAGCCAGGCACTGTGCTAAGTGCTCTACAGCCACATTGGTCTCACTTTAATGTACTCATGAATTAGTTAAGTGACAGAGTTGTACTTCAAGTTCAGATCTGTTAGATTCTGGAAGTCACACCCAAATACACCACTCTGCCTTGTGATCTCCCATGAAGTAGTGCTCCTCCAACTTTAATTATCAATCACTGCCGATCTTGTTTAAATGCAGATTCTGATTCAGAACACCTGGGGTGAGTCCCATGATTCTGCAGTTCTAACAAGTTCCCAGGTGTTGCTGATACTGCTGGTTCATGGACCACAGTTACAAAAGTCAGACCTTAGAAATAGTCTATTCTAATTATTCACAACCTTACATGCACGCCAGCTTTACCTGGGGGTTCCCAGGCGTGGGTAGTTATTAAAGTTCTCTAGTTCATTCTAATGTTCCACCAGGATTGAGAATTGCTGATCTGGTCCACCAGTTCTCAGTCAAAGTGTGGGGATGGAAAGGGCATGTAGGTGGGGGTAGGATACGACTTGTAACAGAACCACCTATGGAGTTTTTTAAACTGTGGGGTATGTTTATCTCTTTGTGGCTATGTATAGTTTCCAAACTATACGTGTCCCTCTGTTCTGAGATTCAAATGTGTTTCCTGAATGCACATCCTTCTGCCTACCTCCTCTTGACATCCGAGGGATGCTAAAGTCATAAATAAGCGCCAGCTAGCCTGGAAGAATCAGACATAATTCAATGAACCACTAAGAATGTTTTTTAAAAATTGTAATGGCATTCAGAAAGATCAAGAGGATATTGCATCCATAAAACTGAAGTAGACTTGTTCCTCAGATGCGAAAAGTCATCTGAGAACAAGAACAAAGACCTTGTAGAAATTCAAAGCATGACTGATGAAATTAAAAATTCAATGGGGGACTTCCCTGGTGGTGCAATGATTAAGAATCTGCCTGCCGATGCAGGGGACACGGGTTTGAGCCCTTGTCCGGGAAGGAATGAAGAGCAACGAAGAGCAAAGAAGCCCATGCACCACAACTACTGAGCCTGCACTCCAGAGCCCGAGAGCCACAACTACTGAAGCCCGCGCGCCTAGAGCCCGTGCTCTGCAACAAGAGAAGCCAACTCATTGAGAAGCCTGCGCACCGCAACAAAGAGTAGCCCCCGCTCGCTGCAACTAGAGAAAGCCCGTGCACAGCAACGAAGACCAAACGCAGCCAAAAACAAACAAACAAATAAATGAATAAAAATTCAATGGGATAAGCTGAATAATGTAATGGACAAGACTGAAAACGAAATTGGTAATTTGGAAAGGAAATCTCCAGAATATAGAGCAAAAGTACAAAGAGAGAAAATAGAGAAAAGCCAAGAGACATGGAAGATACATCAGAAGGTTCATAATCTGCCCAGTAGGAGTTTTAATAGAAAATAAACATCTTAAAAATAGAAGAAACATTTTATGAACTGAAGAAATCAGGAGTCTTCAGATTGAAACAGTTCACACAGTGTCAAGAAGGATTTATATATCGAAGACCAACATCAAGACGCATTCTGAAGGAATGACAGAACTCAAAGGATAAAAACAAAATGTATAAAAGCTTACAGAGCAAGGAAAAATTGGTACCCTGAAAAGTAAGATTCAGATTGACATTAGATTTCTTTTCATTAGCTCTACTGTATGCTAGAAGCCCATGGTTCAAAGCCCATGGTTCAAAGTTTTGAGGAAAAATCATTTTTAGTATAGAATATAGAATTTTATGCCTAGCCAAACTGTCAACAAGAGAGTGTCACCCCAAACAGTCATTTTTATGTATGGAAGAAATCATAATGTTGTTGTATTAGTTTCCCATGGCTGCTGTAACAAATAATTACAAGTCTAGTGGCCTAAAAAAGAAAGAAAGAAAGAAAGAAATTTATTCTCTCACCATTCTGGAGGACAGAAATCTGAAATCAGTATCATTGAGCTGAAATCAAGACATTGACAGGGCTGCACTCCCTCTGGTTGTAGGAGAAAACCCTTCCTTGCCTCTTCCAGCTTCTGATGGTAGCTGGCACACCTTGGTTTGTGGATGCATCACTCTAGCCTTTAAGACTAGCATCTTCAAATCTCTCTCTGTTTCATCTTCATATCTCCTTCTGCTCTATGTCTGTGTGAGAAATCTCCATCTGCCTCTCTCTTATAAGGACACCTATGATTGCATTTAGGGCTCATTTGGATAATTTCAAAATCTTTAACTTAATTACATCTGCAGAGACCCCTATTTTGCCAAGTAAGGACGTTTACAGGTTCCAAGAATTAGGATATGGATATCTTTTAAGAGGCCATCTCTCAGCCTACCACTGGTTGCCAATCATACACCCTAAATGAAAACAAATTTCGAGGAAATACTCTAGTAAAACTGAAAAAGAATTTTAAAAGAAGATAACATGAGAGCCAAGAAAAAGTGCAGCTGAAACTGATCCAGAAGAAGCTAAGAAAAACTGAAAGGGAGTGATGCGTCTCCACTCGAATCTTTGCTTCATAGAAAAGCCTCCTTAGGGTGTCCAAGGTATCATGACAGTGAATACACTTTCTTCTCTGGAGATCCAGGCTTCGGTGAGTAGTGTTCATAGAAGCACAATGCTGTTTATTGGTTTTCAACCTTTGGAATTATCTTATGGACAAAATGTGGAACACTTACTTATAGCTAAAGCACAGAGTACAAATGTTATAAACCTTGAAATTGTTAAAATATATATATATATCTACATGGTAAATATATATATAATAAAATTGAAAATTAGAGAGACGTAGAAAAAAGAGGCTCACTGCTTTCCTCAACTTTCATAGTGGAAAATTAATGAATGTTGCATAAAGTAGATAAATCAATGCAGGTTTTTAAGTAGATTAGTGATAGTAATAAGAATAACCACTGGAAGAACTAAAAAGAGTTATATTGCTAACCAAATTAGGAGGTAAAGTGGTGTGGAGATGGGAAGTGTTGTAAATGTGCTGAATTCCTAATCCTGCACAAAGGGCAATCAACAGATGCCATCTAGAGATAAGCCAGAGATCAAGGTACAGTTGTGTTTTTAAAAATTATAATAGAAACTATCACAAGAAATAAAAATAGAAAATTTTAAAAGAGGCTTCCTCTGGGGAGTGGCACTGGGCTTGGAAGAGAATGGGGGGAGAATTTTACTTTTTGCTTTAGATTCTCTTTTGCTGTTTTGAACATTTTAAACAATGTCCATGGATTACATTTATAGTTTTTAAAAATCAAGTTTAATAATATGGATAAATGTAACACTTTAAAACATGAAGCAGGTTCCTTGAGAGGTCGCCAAGTCTCCTGCTACAGGACACGTTCCAGGACCCTTTCAGAAGGGCACAGGACAGTGATGTCCAGATCCAGAGGCAAGAGATGAGGGCAGTGGGGAGGGCTGAGGATTTATGTCCTCTGGGGAATGGGAGGCATGTCAGCCTAGAGCAGAGGAGCCCTGTGGGGACTGAGAGCCTTCATCAAACATTTGGAGGCTGCCATGAGGCCAGAGGGCACAGATTTGTTTCTTGAGTCCCCAAGGGTTAGAATTAGGACCAGGCAGGGGGACCTCTAGAAAAACTTCAGCTCATGGTAAGGAGCAGAGAGATGGAATGGGTGTCCTCGGGATGTAGTGAGATCCCCTTCACTGGAGATGTTCTAGATCAATATTAGGGGGAACTGCATAGAGAGACAGCACAAAAGGAGAGAAAGAACATGAAATTTGGAATCCGATGGCTATGGAGTCTAATACTTGTCAGTGCTTTTTAGTGACAGTGTGACATTGAGCAAAGCAAATACCTTAACCTCTGAGTCCCAGTTTCCCTCATCTGAAAACAGGATTAATAATTGCTAGCTTATCATGTTGTTACAAGTGAAATACTCCATGGAAAAATCAGCCAGTACAGTGCCTGTCATTTAGTAAGTATTGAATAAATGGCAGATGTCATTACAGAGGGCGTTGAATGGCATGTGAGAGAATAAGCCAGATCGCCTATGAGGTCCCTCCATCCTGAGATTCCTGGGCCTTTGGAAGCGGAGATCGGACCTGGGTCCTGAGCTCAGAGTCCTGTCCTGAAGCCGGAGGATTCTGCGTCCTGAACCCTCCATCCCATTTCTACTGTGGGGACTACAAGGTCAGGTCTAGGGTGGCCTCTTTCCCGCTTTGCCAACTGCAGGCTGAGAAATATCTGGATCACACTGTGAGTCAGGGATCAAACAGGAGAGGGGGGCCAGCTGCCTGGAGGGCAGGGCGACAACATGATCTGGGGTACCCCTTCAAAGGAGCATTAGGAGGCTTGGAAAATTATTATGAATTTAAGACCTTTGAAACTCGGGCAATAGCAGCCCCCCAAGGGGCAAGCCAGCATATAGCAGCTATCCCATTCGGCACCCCTGGGACATGCAAGTTTCCAGCTCAGGCTGTGCCCTTCCTGCCATCCTTTCGGCCGGCAGCATGGAGGGTGCCCAGGGCCGTGACGTGATGCGCATTCCCAGCCACGGGTGTTATGGCACAGCCCTGATGGATTCTCCAGCCCAGACATTCAGGGGGACACCGTGCTCTCCCAGGGCCACGACCACGAGCCATTGATAACGGCAGGTCCCACATAATCATACCACTGTCCCTGCAACGACGCGACCTGCCACAGAGGCAGAAACCTACACCCTACAACCTTGGTCCCACAGCAAACATCCCAGATGAGGAGATGACGTGATGTTTTGTTTTCCTTCTAAAGCATTTAACTGTGGGTAGTCGCGTTGCAACAGAGCCCATTTTTTTTGCACTGGAAAGCAATGGCATCCTTGTCACCACAAGGCCTTCGGTACCAGGACCAGGTTCTCAGCCGGGGCCCAACCCACTCTCATTAGCCTTGGGTTTGGTCATGCTTGGCAAAGGTGGGCCCAGGGCACATCATCACCAGAAGTTTCAGGGGACCCAAGGAGCATGGGTGTCCTCCTCTTACCCAATCAACTCGTAAACAAAGCTTTTTCAGAAAATATCAACAGAACCCTGGGAACAGAGCATGTCCCCTGATTTGCTTTCCCTCCTGGGAGCCAGAGGTGGTTCAGCAGATGCTGGATGACCCTGACTACCGTGAGAGAAGGGGGAAGAGGTGGGCTCAAGACTGAAGAAAGCTAGGAGGCTTTCCTGTTGTCCCTTTTTTGTTATTTTTCTTGAAATGCTGTACATTTCCTGAAGGTCAGACACACCCCTCGTTCACTGTGCATGATTGAGCTAAGTGAACCTTGGGGACTTACACGCCAGCACGGCTCCTCTCATCAGGTGCAGTGTGGACAGGGAGCTGGCTTTCTGCAACCCACTGCTTTGCCCTCCCTGGGGTCATGCCCCACGGCCTTCCTTAAGTGGTAGTGTTATGTGTGTGTCTTATGGCCCCTACCAGATTGGGGGCGGGCAATGTTCCTGGAGGGTAGAAATCTTGTCTCGTCACTGGGTGCCCTCCCTCCATGCCCAGCAAGAACTAACCCAGCAGCTGACAGACAGTTTACTGAATTTGTTTAGGAATGAACAATTGCCCGGGCATCCCCTTTTCATTGCTTTGTGGAGCACAGGGACGGGGGATCCCAGAGGCTACTGGCGGCCAGGCAAATGCCTGGTGGTCTGAGTCTAGGCATAGAGGGGTGGTGAACAGCATGGAGTCAGGCAAGCCTGGGTTTAAATCCTGGCTCTGCACACAATGACCGCGTGACCTTGGCCATGATACTGAACAACCTTGAGCCTTGGCTTCCTCATCTGTAAGGTGGGTCTAGTAACAGCTGAGAGGTGAAGCAGGAAGTGCAGGTGAAGCCCTGGAGCATGGTGCCGGGCACCCGGTGAGTGGTGACCTATGCCACTGGGTGTGTGGTGGGATTTGGCGACACACACACACACACACACACACACACACACACACACACGGTGTTCAAACTGCTTCAGTAAAGGTGTTAGGAAAAATAATTATTACTAAAGGACATATTTAACTAATTATCTTTTCTAGTGTTACTCAGGTCCGCGGCTCCTCAAAAATGGCGGTGAGGTGCAAAGCCACCCTGGACTGACTTTGTCTGTTCCCAAGGCCTTGTCAGCCTGAGCAAGGCCATAGGGCAGCCCCTGGGCAAGTGTCCCAAATCTGGGAGCCAGAAACGACATCTTCAATTCATTTCTCCTTAACAAGCTGTGTCCCCTCAGGCATCACACCCCTTTGAAACCCTCCTTGTTTTGAAATATTTTCACATTCAATTTCCTTTCCCATCTCAAAAACTGAGGAAAGCAAAAGTTTATTCATTGTCCATCCCAACATTTTTCTTCTCTATCAGTTTTCAGTTGGAATGTTCCATACCAGCCCCCGTTCTGCCTTACAGTGCCCGGGAATTAGCACAACTCTCTTTTATTGATTCAGTAACTGGCATTTCCTGATACAGTGGAGGCTTGAATGGAAAGATGGGAATCAATGTCCTCAAGTCCCAAGGAAGCAATGAACAGAGCAAACAGCAAAGCAGAGTAGGGAAGTAAGGGAACCCGTGTTACCCATTCCAGGATTCTGGGTCACTTGCGTCTAGGCTTCTGAGGCAGGTTTAACAAACGTCCTGATGGGATGATGGGCACAGTAGGATATGCACCTGCTTCACGCATTATTAGCAACAAACTGCCACAGGAGGCCCCCAGATTGTTGCTGCTAAAATAACAGGGACCAAAGCAAGGGGCCTGGGAATGACCAGGGGAGTAGGAGTCAATAACTAAAGGGTGTGAGTCCTCAGACGAAGGGGCTGTGTGCCAGCCATGGGCAGAGCCCCAGAACCAGTTGTGGGGGTGGGGGGGCAGGTGGGCAGGGGAAGGAGAGTTGGGGGAAGTGTCTGATTCTAGCACTGGGGCCAAAAACCATGGGATCTGGCTACTTTGACCCATGGTGCCTCCCCAACCCCACTGACAGCTCTGCTATCTCCTTATTTTAGGCCCTTGCCTTTTCTCCCCTGGATTGAGAACCCACTCCTGACTGGTCTCACCCCTCCGGCTCCCTTTCCATTAACCACACCGATCTGAGCTGATCGCTCCCAGGCCTCCAGGCCTCCGATGTGCCCCATCTCCTTCAAGGAGACTCAGGACACGTTGACTGAATGAATGGATGAACTAGCTAATGAATAAGGAGGGGGTGCCATGCCCAGTGAAACACACAATGTGTGCTTAACGGGACTGTGGCCTCAGGCATTAGGGAGCCAGGAGATCCCATAAGGCAGGGAAGGACACGTTCAAAGCTGTCTGAAGGCAGGGGTTGGAGAGAGTCTGGAGACCTGGGTTCTCACACCTCTCCCTGTGATGAGGGTCCAAGGCCTGCCTCTGCTCACTTCCCCGTCTGGCATGGCGTAGCTCAAGTTCCTTCCTGTAGCTCAAGTTCCTTCCTCAGGGCTGCCCTGAGAATCGGGGGGACGGTTGTGAGTGTCGTGAGAATCCAAGCCAAACAATCTGAGAGAGAGAGAGAGGCTAAAGAAAACCCACAACCACTGCAGGCTGCACACACCCACACAGGGGCACCGCAAACCCACCCTCGTGGGGCTTCTCCTCTTCTGGTGCAGAGCAGAAAGGCTGTTCTCATGCACCTGAGCTGAGATCAGCTGGGGTTGCTAATAACGGGGTCAAGAGAGGGAGGAGCTGCTTCCTCCTTGTTGGCAGAACCTCCAGGAAAACTTCTGAGAGCGCTCCTCTGTGCAGGCGCCGGCCTGGGGCTCAGCAACTAGACTTGCTCGAGCCCAGGTCAGGCCATTTTGTCAGGAGACATCAAGTAAGATCAGGACGAGGGGAGAGACTAGGCATCTCATCCATCAGGGGTCTTTCTGGTCCCCCCCCTAAATCTTCCTGGATTGAGGCCTGCTAGACTAATGAGGTTTATTCTAGCGTCTCCAAAGGACAGGACCCAGTGACAGCCCGCTGGACCAAGACAGGGGGGAAAGGCTTTTCATCCAGCCTCTGCTTATATTTGCGGGGTACTTATTTCCATAGCATCATCATATTATATGAGCACGAGGGTTTGTTCTTCAAGATGTCTAAGGACTAACAAACGTAGAGCAAATTAAAATCTCATAATCCAAAGTGCATTGGTTAATTATATATACAGTTTATATAAAATCAACAAGCATTACGTATTGAAGTTACGCAATGATCTAGAATAATAATTAGGCTAGAAATGCAAAATCGCATCACACACATACTAAATGTTTGTTAAATAAAATAACTCACAAATGTTTTCTTTTTTTTTTAAACATCTTTATTGGAGTATAATTGCTTTACAATGGTGTGTTAGTTTCTGCTGTATCACAAAGTGAATCAGCTATACGTATACATACATCCCCATATTTCCTCCCTCTTGCATCTCCCTTCCACCCTCCCTATCCCACCCCTCTAGGTGGACGCAAAGCACCGAGCTGATCTCCCTGTGCTATGCGGCTGCTTCCCACTAGCTATCTATTTTACATTTGGTAGTGTATATATGTCCATGCCTCTGTCTCACTTTGTCCCAGCTTACCCTTCCCCCTCCTCTTGTCCTCAAGTCCATTCACTACGTCTGCGTCTTTATTCCTGTCCTGCCCCTACGTTCTTCAGAACCACTTTTTTTTTTTTTACATTCCATATATATGTGTTAGCATACGGTATTTGGTTTTCTCTTTCTGACTTCACTCTGTATGACAGTCTCTAGGTCCATCCACTTCATGACAAATAACTGAATTTCGTTTCTAATAATCCACTGTATGTATGTGCCACATCTTCTTTATCCATTCATCTGTCGATGGACACTTAGGTTGCTTCCATGTCCTGGCTATTGTAAATAGAGCTGCAATGAACATTTTGGTACATGACTCTTTTTGAATTATGGTTTTCTCGGGGTATATGGCCAGTAGTGGGATTCCTGGGTTGTATGGTAGTTCTATTTTTAGTTTTTTGAGGAACCTGCATACTGTTCTCCATAGTGGCTGTATCAATTTACATTCCCACCAACAGTGCAAGAGGGTTCCCTTTTCTCCACACACACCCTCTCCAGCATTTATTGCTTGTAGATTTTTTGATGATGGTCATACTGACCAGTGTGAGGTGATACCTCATTGTAGTTTTGATTTGCATTTCTCTAATTATTAGTGATGTTGAGCATCCTTTCATGTGTTTGTTGGCAATCTGTATATCTTCTTTGGAGAAATGTCTATTTAGGTCTTCTGCCCATTTTTGGACTGGGTTGTTTGTTTTTTTGATATTGAGCTGCATGAGCTGCTTGTATATTTTGGAGATTAATCCTTTGTCAGTTGCTTAGTTGGCAAATATTTTCTCCCATTCTGAGGGTTGTCTTTTCATCTTGTTTATGGTTTCCTTTGCTGTGCAAAAGCTTTTAAGTTTCATTAGGTCCCATTTGTTTATTTTTGTTTTTATTTCCATTTCTCTAGGAGGTGGGTCAAAAAGGATCTTGCTGTGATTTATGTCATAGAGTGTTCTGCCTATGTTTTCCTCTAAGAGTTTGATAGTGTCTGGCCTTACATTTAGGTCATTAATCCATTTTTAGTTTATTATTGTGTTTGGTGTTAGGGAGTGTTCTAATTTCATTCTTTTACATGTAGCTGTCCAGTTTTCCCAGCACAACTTATTGAAGAGGCTGTCTTTTCTCCATTGTATAGTCTTGCCTCCTTTATCAAAGGTAAGGTGACCATATGTGTGTGGGTTTATCTCTGGGCTTTCTATCCTGTTCCATTGATCTATGTTTCTGTTTTTGTGCCAGTACCATACTGTCTTGATTACTGTAGCTTTGTAGTAGAGTCTGAAGTCCAGGAGCCTGATTCCTCCAGCTCTGTTTTTCTTTCTCAAGATTGCTTTGTCTATTCGGGTCTTTTCTGTTTCCATACAAATTGTGAAATTTTTTGTTCTAGTTCTTTGAAAAATGCCATTGGTAGTTTGATAGAGATTGCATTGAATCTGTAGATTGCTTTGGGTAGTAGAGTCATTTTCACAATGTTGTTTCTTCCAATCCAAGAACATGGTATATCTCTCCATCTGTTTATATCATCTTCAGTTTCTTTCATCGGTGTCTTATAGTTTTCTGCATACAGGTCTTTTTTCTCCTTAGGTGGGTTTATTCCTAGGTATTTTATCCTTTTTGTTGCAATGGCAAATGGGAGTGTTTCCTTAATTTCTCTTTCAGATTTTTCATCATTAGTGTATAGGAATGCAAGAGATTTCTGTGCATTAATTTTGTTTCCTGCTACTTTACCAAATTCATTGATTAGCTCTAGTAGTTTTCTGGTAGCATCTTTAGGATTCTCTATGTATAGTATCATGTCATCTGCAAACAGTGACAGCTTTACTTCTTTTCCGATTTGGATTCCTTTTATTTCTTTTTCTTCGCTGATTGCTGTGGCTAAAACTTTGAGAACTATGTTGAGTAATAGTGGTGAGAGTGGACAACCTTGTCTTGTTCCTGATCTTAGTGGAAATGGTTTCAGTTTTTCACCATTGAGAACCATGTTGGCTGTGGGTTTGTCACATATGACCTTTATTATGTTGAGCTAAGTTCCCTCTATGCCTACTTTCTGGAGGGTTTTTATCAGAAATGGCTGTTTTTAAAATAAATTTATTTATTTATTTATTTATTTTTGGCTGTGTTGGGTCTTTGTTGCTGCGCACGGGCTTTTCTCTAGTTGTGGCGAGCGAGGGCTACTCTTCATTGCAGTGCACGGACTTCTCATTGTGGTGGCTTCTCTTGTTGCGGATCATGGGCTCTAGGTGCGTGGGCTTCAGTAGTTGTGACTCGCGGGCTCTATAGTGCAGACTCAGTAGTTGTGGCGCACGGGCTTAGTTGCTCCGTGGCATGTGGAATCTTCCTGGGTCAGGTCTCGAACCCATGTCCACTGTATTGGCAGGCGGATTCTTAACCACTGTGCCACCAGGGAAGCCCATAAATGGGCGTTGAATTTTGTCAAAAGCTTTTTCTGCATCTATTGAGATGATCATATGGTTTTTCTCCTTCAATTTGTTAATATGGTTTATCACATTGATTGATTTGCGTATATTGAAGAATCCTTGCATTCCTAGGATAAACCCACTTGATCATGGTGTATGATCCTTTTAATGTGCTGTTGGATTCTGTTTGCTAGAATTTTGTTGAGGATTTTTGCATCTATGTTCATCAGTGATATTGGCCTGTAGTTTTCTTTTTTCTCACAAATGTTTTCAATAGGCATAAAGGAAAGCTTCCCCTGCTCCCTCTGGGCATCAATGGGTGTACATGGTAAGTACTTCTATTAGGGTTCTTTTCTATTAATGTACTATTCTGTTGTTTCCTGCTGTGGTCCCAGAACCTGTCACAATCCCAGACACACAGTGTGTGCTCAGTAAAATATATGTTTAAGTGAATGTCTATTGAAATGTTTCTGTACACTTGTCATTCTGCTTTGCTAGGCCATCTCCTCCTCGAGGACAAGGCCTATATGGTCATCTTCTCTGTGTCACCTGTTCCTAACTAAGTGCCTGACACTTACTCATAACTCAAAAAAATTTTTTTAGTGAGTACCTAGTGTGACTAATTGAAGAATGGAGGGAAAGCTCTTCCTAGACCAGAGGCCTGTCCAGAATTTTTATGTAGGAAAGACTTGGGGTGGAAAACCAGGGTCAATGTCCAGTGATTTGTCTGGAGCTGATATTTGCCAAATGGGTGTTCTTTTTACTTAGTGTATATTTATATATCTGAGATAAACAATGGAGATTGTTAGAGGGTAAAGCCTGCTCAAGTCTCCTTAGGTTGTGCCATCACCCAAGCTGAAGGGATTCCCCTGGGTGCTGAAGGTTGGAAGCCTGTGGGAGTAGGGGTATTGGGGGAAGGAGGGGAGAGCAACCTCTCCACACCCATTTCCTGAGCACCTACAGGCCTGGCAGCAGGGGATGTGAGGAGACTGGGCTCCAGAGGCTGCAGGCCTGTTCCTTAGAATGCTTGCAAGGAAACTGAGAAAACAAGACAAATTCATCCTGAAAAATTAAACACCATTGGGATGGTGAAATGAGGCGATACAAATAGTTAGCATATGGTCCCTGTTATAGGTCACCTCAGAGGCCAAGAAGAAACTCGGCAGAAGGCCTCTGCTCTGAATTGAGGACATTTGTTATCTGTTCAGTTTTCAGCACCATAGACCCATAAATAGAGATGGATGTCAAGAGAGAAAAGGGGATAAATTAAAGTTCTAGATGGAGTTGAAATAAATAGAAGAGGTGATTGATGAGAGAGAGATTAGAAAATCAAAAGGCATGTGAGAAAACAGATGAATGAGAAATTATGGAAAGTGAGGGAGGGAGGCAAGAAGAGGACAGAGTGAAAGAGACTTTTCAGCCGGATCTCAGGCTGGGTCCCCTCCATCCTTTCAGACCAGCGCTGTTCCTCATGTATCTTCTCCGGAAGATACATGTTGGGGTTCCAGAGGGTGAAAGCATGGACTCTGTGCCAGTCCTCTGGCCCCCGCCCTCTGGCCTCCTCCTCACAGCCCAGGCCTCCCGTCAGGGCTCAGGCCTCCTGAGAACCCGGCAGCGGTTGGCATGTTGGTGTGAGAGCCTGGAATTGTGGAGCTGTTCTGATGCCCACCCCTTTCTGTTCTGCTTGACTCATCCTCTTCCACCCCCCTTCCTCTAGCTCTTCTCCTACCCCCACCTGCAATCCCGAAATGCCAACTGGGGAATCAAGGAGCCAGGTTGTTCTCTGCCTCTTCTGCAAATGGTGAAAATGGCACGTCCAAGATTGAAAGCAGGACCTGATGGGCCCAGGTCCTCTTCCAGAGGGGAAAGTTACATGGTGGGATGATGGGGAAAGTGTACAGGAAAGTGAGAAGGCTCTATAAATGTAAAGACAAAACAAGGCATTAGTGGGGTCAGAATTTTCTTCCCCAGTTGCTCTCAGAACAGTAACATACTCAAACGAGAAGCATGACAGTAAATAGGTATTTATTTCTTCAGATGGAAACTAGCACAAAGTCCTAAAATAAATTGACCAGAGACCTTGAGTACTGTGGAAACTTAAATTCAGTGAGGGCTTGATAAGTGTCTTTTCTGGTAGAATGGGGAGAGGCCTGGAATGGAGTCAGGAGACCTTATTCTCTGGACTTGGAGTAACCCAACAGCCCAAACCCCTCGCTGGCTACAAGTGTTCTGCCTTTCAAAGGAAGGGATTGATCAACAAATCATCTCCAGAGTCCTCCCTGTTTTACTGTTCTAGCCCAGTACAAAGAAAGTGGGTAAAAAAGTGATTCCAGCCCAAATCTACAAGGATGATTGGCCTCAAGTGTGAATCAAATTGACAGTTTATACCAATGTTGCCCATTTAGTAGCAGAATGTTGATAACCCATTGGGTGCAGTTCTGGTTGTCCCCAAACCCAAACTGGGGGAAAGAGAGGGTTGGGCAAATAGAAGTGAGGTGGAGAGATGGAAATACAGATAGACCAGAGGAAAAGTGTAGTCAGGCAGAAAAAAGTCAATTTTTCCCTAAACTCTTTCCTCTGGACAGGACCACAGGCACATGGGTGGCATGTCCCAGTGCTAGGGTCCCCCACCATCTCCAGTTTGAGGAACTCCCCCTTGTGATTTTAGTTCTATTTTTAGTATCAATTTATTAGAATATACATATTCATAAAAAAGCTACACAAAGCTCTAACACTTTCAAATGAACTTGTATTACAACAACATTTACATTAATTTGAAAAAATGGTAGTGCCTTTATATCTAAGAAATATTTATTTAGATTTCAGGTGGAGTGACTGGCACTCAACATAAAATGATGAAGGAAATGGACCTCCCAGCCTAGCTGGGAGACACACGTTAATAAAATAACCACAGAGATAACCAAGATTTAGACAGTGTCTAGTGCCGCCTAGGAGCAGAACATGGGCAATGTGAGTATAGGATTGGGGGTTTTGCCTGAGTCATGGAAGGCAAGGAAAACTTCCCCAAGGAAATCCCAAAGAGTTGGAAGCTGAAGGAAGAGCAGGAAGAGATAATTAGGTGAAGAGGTGAGGGAATTCCAGAGAGAGGGGACAGCATGCGCAAAAGCCTCAGTCATCATCTTCTATGCCCCTGTCTTCCCCTGAACTATTATCTGTGACCTTGGGGATGCAAGATCTGCTTCTGGTTATCTCTAAGCTCAGCCCAGGATCCAGTTCTTGCAGGCGCTCAATAAATCCTTAAATCGAATTGAATTGAATTAAACTGAATTATCACACCCCAGTTAGACACACGCACCAATTCAGGCCACTGCTGACCCCAGAGCAGCCTGCCCCGCCCTCCTGAGCTTGGGCACAGGGAGCTCTCAATGACTGCACTGTCACGAGCCACATTTCAAATGGTTTGCGCAGCCTCAGCCCTTCTGGCCTGTAGTGGATACTGCCTGTGGGCTGGCATCAATATTTGCCAGGCGTGCTGCAGGCAGAGCTGGAGCAGTGACCAGAGCGGCCAGCACTATGCAGATACTGCTCTTGCAAATGGTGACCAAATGATGCCATCTGGGAAAAGGCTTTGTTTAATTAATCCTGGAGCATCTTCTGCTGTGAGCAGATCCCCTGACCCACGACGGGCGCATGCCTCCCCCGGGGTCAGAGGCAGAGCGCCAGGGTCCCAGAGGTGCCGGAGAGTGACCAGAGTTGGTCTGGTCCTGCTGCAAATGAGAACCCTCCTGTTGCTAAGCATTTGCATCCCCTGGCTGAGGCCACAAGGCCGCTGTCTGCCACAGAGACCTGCACAAGCCAATCAGTTCAGTGGGGCTGTGTGAAAAAACACAGCTTACATTTCCCTTGACCTTGGAAGAAGGGGAGTAGGTTGGAGCTGGTTCTTCCTGCTCTGGGCCCTCTAGGGATGCCACCAGGTTCAGCTGTCCCTAACCATGTGGAGCCTGGGCCAGGCATGGTTTAGGCAGGGCCTGCCTCACCCTAGAGGGGTGGGGAAGGTATCATGATGGGATGGGGGAAGGAGTACATACCCTGGGGCTCTCACAAGAATTCCAGGGTCCTGCAGGCCCTGTTGTCTCCCACTGGTATCAGTGTGTTCGGCCCAAGTCACCCGAGAGCACCCAGTAACCCAGCACTGTGATCAAGACAAGGGGACAGTACTTGAATTCACCAGGATCCAACAGATGGCCTGCACTCCTCCAAGCCAGGGCAGCCCAACCTTCCAGCCTCTCCCTAGGAGCTACTGTAGAGCTCCATGCTTTAGCCTGGTATTCAGCCTCTGCGGTTGATTGAACACCATCCCTCCCAAACTCCCTTCAGGTACTACACCCCAGCCAAGCTAGACCATGCCCTCCTTCGTGGCATATTTCTGCCTCTTGGCTTCTGCAACCTGGGGAACCGTTCCACTCCATCCCAGCACGGGCCAGTTCTACCAGCCCAAATTCCACTTTCTCCACAAGACCTTCTGGGATCTCTAGAGTTAGAAGGGATGTATCCCCTTTCTCAGCTCTTAAGTGGCACTTCTTACTCCTTGGCCTGTCTCATGGCTACCTGTGCACTTGTCTGTTCAGCCCCTCTGGGTTGATCTCTGAGAACAGGAAGCCTGTGTCATCACCCATCTCGCCTCTCCCCTCCATCTCCCCTGCACCCGGTACCAGCACAGTGTCTGGGCCATGCTGACCACCAGCTATCATTGGGGTGAGCAGTGGGGACCCAGCTGGCCCAGAGAGCCCGCTGGCATTCAGGAAGCTTGCTTAGGCTGGTTACAGAAGTGCTGCCCAGGACACTTGAAGTCCCACTCATCTCCTGGAGAAGACAGAGACCTTCTGGTCTGCAGGAGAGCAGAGCCGGGGGTGATGCACAGCTCTGGACCAGCTGTCAGTCCTCCGCAGAGCTCATTATTAATCCCTGCAAAGGCTGTGCTCGGGTCATTTTTCAGGGAAAATGTATCACCCAGACCAAGGCTGGCTATTGGCAGAGGCAGCAGCTACAGAAGCCAAGGGCATTAGTCAGGAGGGGGGGCATCACAGGAAGTCTTTTTACTGCCGCTTCTCCAGGGGGCTAGCAGTTCTAGGCTCCCACCTTCAGCTTCCTTTACTTTCCTGTTTGCCTTGAAACATCCCCATTGTGGGCACAGATGCTGGACCTCAAACCACCCTCTTGAGGTCTGCTAGGGGAGCAGGGAGCAGCCGGCCTAGAGGATGTGGCAGAAAGCTCGGGGGGAGGGGCGGGCAGAGCTCTTCATCCTTCCCACTTGTAAAGTCATTCTTTTCCCTGCCAGTTCCCAGGGCATCTGAGTGATGTGGGCACTCAAGATACTAATAGCCTTCCATGCCCAGGCAGTGTTCTAAGCTCTGTACACCATCAACTCATTTTAATCCTCCCAACAATACTGTGAATTCGTTTCTCTTTTCATCCCCATTTAATAATCAGGAAATCAGAGACACAGAGAGGCTAAGTAATTTGTCTAAGATCACACAATTAATAAGTAGGATTTGAACCCAGGACCATCAATTGCAAAGTCAGTATTTATTCTGCCGTTTCTGCCCAGGATTCAAAACTCCACCAACATCCGCTGGAAAAATGCATGTGCAACCCTGAACAAGTCACCTCACCCTCCTGGGCTTGCTCCTTCATCAGTAGAAAGGAGGTGATATTGGTGAGTAATTGCAGTGAGAATTCATTAAGGAAATTTAGCAAAGTGCTTTCAGGAGGAGTGGGAGACAGAAAACATTTGTATAAAGGCATTGTGGGCAGGGGCAAGTACCAGACTTCATAGGTGCTGAGATTTTCCCAGGGGCCACGGTGATAAAGTGAGATTTGATGTCGGGGCCATTGCCAGAGTCAGGGCCTTGGTGCTGCCACACTGATAAATGAGGCCTTGGCTTGTTTGACTGATGATGTCAGTGGATCTTCCTCCTTGCCTCCCAGGACTTGGTGTTCAATTACTTATAAGAAACCAAAGTAGGCAATAAAATAAGGAAGTCCAAATTTCATTAGCATTTCTGAGGAGAGAGAATCACTCTTGTGGATGAAGCTCCCAGCCCCCTATAGCTTTCAGCCAGCATCTCACTGCTTTACTTAGCTTCTCACTATCAAACCCAGCTGCCGGCTCTTTTTTCCAATATCCCTGTCCCAGGCTTGGAATTCCATTTTGGATTCCTGGGTGAGGCAGCTGGGTGTACCAGCAACAGACAGTGGTTCGTTCTGAAAAACATCTGATCCGGTCTGGCACAATCCTCCTGCCCGTGAGGCTCAGATTTGGTTTTGGTTGGTAGAAATGTTTCCTTAGCCTGAGTGGACAAATAGACACAGGCTGACTGACTTGTAGCTTTTCTAGGTGACCATTTGGTTCTAATGGCAAAGACTGATGCCTGGAGAGTTTAGAGCATGTGACTCCCTGCTTTTTTTTTTAGAATATGGTGAGTCAGAGGTGAGTGAAGTTTCATGGAGTTTGACTCCTGTTCCTTTTTCTATCCTCTTCCCAGCAAGCGGTTGTCAAGCTTCTCCTTGGATGCCTTCACTGATGGAAAACTCACTACATCTCCAGGCCAGCTCTTCAGTGTTTTCACAGCCAGACCCTAAGTGCTCCAGCAGAAACCCCCTACCATGGAAACCAGAACTCGGGAACTAGGATCACCTGCTCAGCAAATCCCGAGCCAGGGGCTCAGCAATAAGGCCATAACATGTCAGCTCTGAGGGGCCCTTGGAAAAGAGCTCTTCTGACTGCCTTATTTTATAGAGATGGAAGCAACTCCACTACGAGGAACCATCCGTGGCAGGTCCTCTCTCCTTACAATGACAGCTGACAGTGGTTGAGGCCTTATTGCTTTCTAGGAACGTTGATGAATGCTTGCAGCTGCGTGATTTCATTTAGCTGCTATTAGGCACTTGTAAGATGGGAATTATTCATTTAACAGGTGAAGTGACTGAAATTCAAAGGGGTGAAATACTTTGTCCAAAATCACAGCAGCTGATTAATGGCTGAGCCGGGACTTGAACTCAGGCTTGTCTGAATTCAAAGCCCATGTTCTCAGCTACCTCTGCTAGTCTTTCAATGCTATAAAACACCA
This sequence comes from Balaenoptera ricei, assembly GCF_028023285.1. NCBI lineage: Eukaryota > Metazoa > Chordata > Mammalia > Artiodactyla > Balaenopteridae > Balaenoptera > Balaenoptera ricei. The sequence goes on along the minus strand of NC_082642.1, from coordinate 87,731,763 downwards.
GCTTCATGGAAGTTAAGAGTATTGGGTTTTCTGTGGAAGAAATTGATTGGGACTTATTATTAGGAGTTTAAAAATTCACTATAGGCTCTGAGTTCATGTAAAATGCGGAGACTGGATCCATGCAAATAAGAAAATTAGGGGAAAATATATCATCAAATGATAGAAATCTGGTTTAATCAATAATTTGCTGCCTGTCTACACATCTAGCCAGTTCCTCCCTAAATGGTTTGCATGTGTAGTTATAGTTTGAAGGCCCGGAGGGTACCTGTTACTCTCATCAGGAGAGTAATTGGTTTTATTTCCTGAATCGTATCTCCAAGTGAGGTCATAAGCAGTTGGAGATGCCTAATATTTCGTTTATAAGCACAGAGCTCCCAAAACGTTTTTAAAAAACTGGAGCAAGAAATTACTGTTTAGCTGGAAGTTAACGTGATCTTATTTAAAACAATGGAAAGAACTTTTTAGCCATTATTTAAAATTAATTTTCCCTAAGGTTAAACCTTCTGTTAAATCAAAGCTAAAACTTGAGATTTAGCTGTGAGAATTGCTCTGTTGTGGAGAGACAGCCTTTGGGTACTTGAGTTTTTCAGTGCTGACTTAAGTTTTAGAACACCCCAAGGCACTTGTCAAATCTCTCCTGTCCCCTCCCAGAAAAGGCAGAGGGGAAGCTGGCAAAGCTTCTGCATTTCCATTTGCTTTCTCAAAGACAATCTGCCAAGCTGGAAGGTGGGATGTCTTATTAGCCTGGAAGCCATTTGGCTAAACAATTCTTCGCGTTGCCCGGAAGCCAGATTGCGTTTTGCTGTCGACTTCTCTACTGCGCTCTGATGGGGCTGCCTTTCCGGAGAGAGGAGCTCCAGAACGCAGGAAGCAGAATTTCCCCTTTGTCTCCTCCACCATCTTGGGGAGAGCCTTTCACCAAAGTTTGCACGTGGGGCTGGGTGCTGCTGGGCTGCAGGCAGTGTACCTCTGCCCAAGTGCTCGGACTCCTTTTAATGCCATTCTGGCAATTTGGAAACAGATTCAACAGGTTGGTGCACAACACATTTTATGCTGTTCTTGAGCTAAAGAGATCCCCCCACCCTCCCTCCTCCACCCCGGGGGGGGGCATAAGACCTCTAATACTTTGGACCCAGGATGGTTTCCTGCCCCTCCTCAGAGGTAGAGGTTTTCATCTTGTACCCTCCCTCCACTTACAATGGGTTCCCTGGGGTGACAAGATTTGCCTTTCTCTGCCGTGGGCTTAATGCCACAGGGCAGCAGGTTCTGGACAGGGCTTTATTTTTTTCCTATAGCATCAGCTCCCCTACCTCCACGACTGCACCACTGAGGGGGCTTTCTCCTATTATGCCACCTACCCCATCTTTCTTGAGAGCACCAGGTGCAGGTTCTTGGAGAAGAGTCTAGATGAGAACTCCTCTTGTGTTGCAGTTTCTTTTGGGTCCGCAATACCCAGGCTAGCCCACACTCAATCTCCAGTGAGTTATTTGAAATTTTAGCTGAATTCTTACACCTGGTATGTCTTCCTCCCATCTCTTCTCTGAAAGCTCCGTCTTTTCTTAGATTTCAGGCTACATGGCTGCTCTGAAACCTCAGCTCTTTGATGGGTTCAAGCAAAGTTATAATCTTGGAGTTAGGCTGGATTTTTGTTGTCCTTAGGGTAGGAGTAATATTCTCTCCAGCTTCTCAGCACAACTCAGCAGTCTCAGCCCCTCTAGAGCTTTATGCTCTGCCCCCTCTCATTTGCATGTTCCTTGGGGCAGGGACCATGTCTAGTTATTGATGTACCCTCAGTGCTTGGCATGAAGTGGGCATCACTATGTGTTTGTGGAAGGAAATGGGCTCTGCAGCTGGCAGCTGGGTGACCAGTGAGGCACCTGGAGTTGTTGGCAAAGGGAGGGTGCCCCAGGAAGGACCAAGACCATTGCAAAATTGTACTTGGAAACTTTTGTGCCTCAGATTTCTGTATCTCTGCCCATTTACACTCACCATCCCTCATCATGCCCTTCTCCAAAGTTAGGGTGTAATTTGAGGTCTTATCCCTCAGAGGGGAATGCATGCCTCTTACTCAGAGCCTCTTCCAAAGTGTTGAGAACCCAGGGAATTTTGATTTATTCATCTACCAAGTGTTTATCGAGATCCTTCTTTGTGCCAGGCACTTTCAGGTACTTCTTGATCCTGAGTCCATTCTTGGGGCGCTAAGTGATTCCAACTGGGTCTCTATGTGTGTTGGGATAATATAACTACTGTGATAAACAGCCTTGACATTTCAGTGCCTTAACACAACAGACATTCATAGTCCAATACAGGCATTCATGGGCAGGCTTCCATGATCCCAGCTTTTTCTATCTTGAACTCTTCTCTGTACTAGAGCCTCTTCACTCAGCTGGCACATGATTAAAGAGACCATGGAGAAGACACACCTACTTCTTAAACATAACAACACAGAAGTCAAGTATGTTGGTTCTGTTATTACCTTATTGATGACAGATAGTCACATCACCCCTCCTAGATGCAAGAGAGGCTGAGAAATGTAGCCTCTAACAGAGAACCTGCTTTGTAGCAGCCATTCTACACTCTAGAAGGGGAACTTCAATTTTGGGTGATGTTCGCTATCTCTGCCAGAGTCTTAGAGAGAGTGGATGGACAATTGGTCAATTGATTCCAGCAAGGATTAAGTCTTGAAAAGACTCTGTGGAAATACTTCTCCACCATCCTAAGCTAGAAGATATTTGGAGTGTCGTCTTGGGAGATTTAGATTGTGAGATGCAGAGACTTGGGGTGTGAACAGGAAGATACCTGAGGTGTAAGCTGGGGAGACTGGGGAGTAGGAGCTGACCATTTCCTAGGTTTTGGCTGTGAAATGTTCTAGTTTGCCATACGAAGTGCAAACTCTTCTATCTGGAACTTAAGATCCTTCATAATCTTGCCCCAACATACTTACTTAGGCTTCTTCCACTACTCCTCTTCTCGTCCCCTATGCCTGGGTTACATCGTACCCTGCCATCTTCCTTACAGAGCAGATCAATATTCATTCATTCATCCTTTATTAAACATTGTGCCACTCTCTAGAAAGGAGCATAAGAACGAATAAGTTAAGTCTTTCAGGAAGTTACACTGACCTTTTCAAAATGAACCTTTGCTGGGAACTTGAAATGCTGATACCAGATAACTTCCTTCCTTGGGGAAATATCCTTTTATTGCCCTGCCTTTGTCTGAGTCAACACATTCTGTAGAGTCTCTGGTCTGGTTCTGGCATCTACACAATGCAAGAGCCCCTTCCATAGCTTTCCCACAATAGCCATCTAGCGTTGGCTAGAGATATGCTGAGGTCAGGGGCTTCACTACCTCTTGAGACACCTGGTATTAAGAACAAAACCTTGTCTCCCTTTGACCCTACCTTGATCCTTGGGGGTCACACAGTACAAATTGCCCCTTTGTCCACAGGGGAGATCTTCAAAGATTGATTGGCTTGTCCCTTCAGAAAGGCCTCTCACCGGACAACACCTTCTTGCTCTGAGACCTCACCCATGTCCAGTTTTGTCAAGTACACCATGAAGATCCTCCAGCTCCCCAGCCCCCCAGATCACTTGTCTGCTGCTGTCCTCACATGAGTCTCTTCACAGACCCCTGACCACATGCCAGGTGGTGACAAAGAACTGCATTAAAACACAGGCTGACTTGATCAGGTGAATCCAACCCTGGGTAGGAGAAGACTGTGAAAGATGCCTTGCAGAGACTTTGTGCTCTATCTCTTGATAGCTAACGGAAAGATCTTGCAGACATTTTTTTATATGCAGAGATGGGCTTGCAAAAGGTTAAATTAAGTGTTCTAGAAGTTTTAAATTTACTTTCTTCCCTTTGCTTTATCATTTTGAGTATTCTCCAAATGACATTCTTTTGGGGGGAAAATAGTCTGAAATTTCATGAAATATACATTTAAATTGTAGTAGGCAATAAAAATATGGCATTTGCTTAATTGATTATAATTTCCATGAGAAGATGTGTGTGAGCAGCATTCTAGAAGCCTTTTGCTTTGCCTTTGGTTTCTCTTTGTGTCCCACTTGAGTAATTTCCTCTCACATCCTTCTGTCCCTGGGCCTAGAAACCTGGTAAATAAGCAAGCCCCAGAGAGATCCAGAGAGCCAGCAACATCCTGGAAATCTGAGGCCATGAGGTTAAGCACAAAAACGCTCTCTTTCCAGGAAGGAATGACTGAATCAGAGCAACGACCTTGGCTTCCAATGAGTCCTTGTCCAACTTTTCCCACTCTTTTCCTCTCTGCCCTCCACCCCTCATGCCCCAAGCTATGCGTGGGGGGCGGCTGGGACTGCCCCCAACCAGCTCTCTTGCACAAGCCCATCTTGCCTTTGGCATGTGCCTCAGGACTTTCTGTGTCCACAAAACTGGGTTGAGTCAAGTTTCCTCTCCAGCTCTGAGAAGAATGCCTGTCAGGAAGCTCAATTATTTTGAGAATGTGAAATACAGTATTTTAATGGAGCCATTTTCCAGTCCCTCTAGAAGAAGGATGTAGAGTTTGTTGTTAGTCTATCTGCAGATGAGTCTTGTTCACACCGGAGCGCTTTCCTGATTTCAACACAACAAACTCTGGGTACTTTTCTCTGCCACAAAGAGATTTTGGCTGTTGTTCTTTCTCCACAGGTGCAGTCCAGTGAGACAGGCTGTTGAAATGTAGGCGGCGTTCTTAGGAAAGGGGCTTGCACTTGGAATTAATCCTGCAATTACAGTGCCAAGCCAAGCTACGGCAAAACATCATGCAGGGTGTTGACATTTATTTCTAGATACTGTGACTGGTCCTAAAACGAAACCATGATGCTAGCAGCAGGGCAGGAGAAACTAGTGCCTCTTGTGCTATTTGGCTGCAACACAAGTGGATAAACTTTTCGACATTTTACTTTTGGTTAACGTTCTTCCCATGATAAACACCAAACCAGTCAGTAGCAATAGAGAGTTCTTGGCAATAGAGACTGCTGCCATGAGTCAAATTCCTCAATTTTCTTTGTCTAGGATGGACAGTTGGATCCTCTTCTTTGATGGGATAGGTTTATATTTATCACATTAAAAAGATAAATAAAATGAACAATTAAAATAGCAAAGTTGAGAGCATAATTCATATCCCCGGGCTACTGAGCTCCAAACACCTTACTACTTTGGAATTAAAAAAAAAAATCTTTGTGTAAAAGTCATTGGCTTTTCCAGATGAAACTGGGCTACACAAACATACTTGAAGTATGTGTGATGTCACTTAAAACACGTGTCCTGGCTCAGAGACCTATTGCAAAACCCAATCAATTCAGGGAAATGAATAATCCTTACTCTTGGATCACTTTGTGAAAGAGAGTTCAGCCTTCTTTGAAGCCAGAAAAGAAATGTTTTTTAGAACCAAAGCTTCCTGTGCAGTACTGAGCCTTAGTGTTATTCCACTGAGGGGAAGTAAAGTCAGGGGAAGGGAATATCATGGAGAGAAGCCACGTCACTGGACCAAGGTTTAGGATTCTTTGAGACGTGCCTTCCTGTATCTTGCCCTGGTTCACCATCAGCACTTCCTGCCCGCCCCTCCACCTGGGGGTCAGGAAGGGGAGTGGGGGGGAACCGGGTAGACAGGGAGAAGGGGATGGGAGTCCTTGAGTCAGGCAGGCACAGGCACGCTTGGGTGTAGGTTTTGCAGATGAGGAAGAGGTTGTTAACATTTCTGTGGCTTTGAAAATGCCTTTGACCCCCGCTGCACAAAAACTTGCTTTACTAGCTTGGAAGACAAATAGGACTACATCTGTTTGTAATGTTCCAACTAATCACTTTAGCCACCTCCACAGCCAAGTTCACAGGAAGTCCCATCCCTCTCAGGACTTCCCACCTGGTAACAGCTAGGAATTCTCAGCCTGAAGGGCCCTGGTATGGGCTGAAGAGCGGAAAGAAGGACAAACCAACAGGGTTCTGCCTGAGAAGACCCTGCTGCTCCTCCCCAGTCTTATGCTCCAACCAGCAACCAAAAAGTGAGGGGAGGGAGATGGGGACTCCAAACTTGTGGGGGGCCCTAAGGGTCCTTTGTTTTCCTGACTCCACACCCAAGTTTCCCTGCCAGGAAGAGTTTGCGGGGAGGGGAATGGACCTACACAGAGTTCTTTCCTGCCAGCTAGCCCCAGACCCAATCACCTGAGGCCAAGCTTCTAATCATGTGGATCCTCAAAAGGATGCAGTCAGGGTTGCTTTGGGGCTTTTCTTCCCAGGAGCTTCCTTGACCTCTGCAGGTTTACCAGCCCCTTCCCACAGGAGGGCAGTGGGGTGGCAGAGGGACAGGCTTGCCCCTGGTTTGGAAAATCGCCAAGTATGTGAATAATTCTAGGTTTAACCCCTCCCTGCCCCCAAGTAAAATTCTATGACCATAGTAGGAAGGTCTCACAAGACACAAGGAGACTGGGTCACTTACTAGAGAGTTTGAGGCTTGTGGCAAGTGCTAGTAAGTCTCAAAATTTATTCCTAAGGAATCTTCTTCCACCTGGGAAATCTGCCACAAGTCAAGGACACACCTGGTAGCAGTAATATTAGTTTTAGGGTCTGCCCACTTAGGCACGTGCAACTAACTCAGAGTATATATAACCTACTTTTTATTTATTTTATTTTTTTAAAAATAAATTTATTTATTTTTGGCTGCGTTGGGTCTTTGTTGCTGCACGTGGGCTTTCTCTAGTTGCGGCGAGCGGGGGCTACTCTTCGTTTTGGAGCGTGGGCTCTAGGCGGCGCGGCTTCAGTAATTGTGGCATGTGGCCTCAGTAGTTGTGGCTCACGGGCTCTAGAGTGCAGGCTCAGTAGTTGTGCCGCACGGGCTTAGTTGCTCTACGGCATGTGGGATCTTCCTGGGCCAGGGCTCGAACCCGTGTCCCCTGCATTGGCAGGCGGATTCTTAACCACTGCACCACCAGGAAAGCCCCTACTTTTTAAATAGTGTATATAACTACTCTTTTTTAGTGTAGATAACCTACTCTGACTGCTACTTTTTCCCCCCAAAATCTTTTTTTAATATTTTCAATCCTACAGAAAAGTTTCAAGAACAGTACATGCCATACACTTATGATCTGTGTACTTTTCTGTAATGCTTCAATAAAAGATAATTCAGACTAGCACAATGAACACCCATATATCCTTCAGCTAGATTCGCCAGCTTTAATGTTGTGCCATATTAGCTTTATCTCTGTTTCTCTGCACACACACATCCATTTGTATATTAAGATATGTACATATGTGCGTATGTATATTCCCTTAAGGTAGTTTAACCATGTGAGAGTATGTTGCAGACACCATGATTCTTCACTCTTTAATACCATGTGTCTATAAATAGGGCATTATCCTACATAACCACAATCATGAGGATACTTAACAAGGCTACAAAACGATGATCAGATATACAGTCCCTATTCAAGTTTTCCCAATGGCCATGATAACTGGATTTTAAAATATCTAGGATACAATTAAGAATCATACATTGCGGGGCTTCCCTGGTGGTGCAGTGGTTGGGAGTCTGCCTGCCAATGCAGGGGACACGGGTTCGAGCCCTGGTCTGGGAGGATCCCACATGCCGCGGAGCGGCTGGGCCCGTGTGCCACAATTACTGAGCCTGCGCGTCTGGAGCCTGTGCTCCACAACAAGAGAGGCCACGATAGTGAGAGGCCCGCACACCGTGATGAAGAGTGGCCCTGCTTGCCTCAACTAGAGGAAACCCTCGCACAGAAACAAAGACCCGACACAGCCATAAATAAATTAATTAATTAAATTCAATAAAAAAATCATACATTGCATTTAGTTGCCATGTCTCTTTAGCCTCTCTTCAATTACAATAGTCCCCACAACTTAAAAAAAAATCTTTTATGACACTGACATTTTTGAGGAGTCTAGGTAAGCTGTTTTGCAGACTTGAATGCTTTGAATGTTTCTGATTGTTTCCACATGATTTATGTTAAACATTTTCGACTGAACAGTACATAGATGATGTTGTTTACTTCCACTGCATCTCAAGAGGGGGCAGCACAAGGTGCCTGTCCCATTATAGGGGATGTTAAAGTTTGATTGTTCAGTTAAGGTCATGTCAGCCAGATTTCTCCTCTGTGACTACTATATATTTCAGTTGGAAAGAGTATGTTGAGAGAACATTCTAAATAATAATAACGAAACAAATACTTTTAACTACTGGCTAATATAATGGTCCACTTTATCTCTTCTGTTCCCTTTAGTTTCCTGACAGGATTTCACAGTCATCCAAAGCACCACTTTGGCAGAAATGCACCAGTCCATTTATACAGCTGTCTCCCCTTGATAACCAGCTGGTTGCTTGTCCACAATGACTCTCGTTGAATGAAAGGTCTTCATTCCCCTCATTGGTTCAAAGATGTTCTCTGATTAAACTGGGCCAGTCTGCCAGCCTAGAAGGAGCCTCTGCTGACTTTTCCTGTCTCTCTCTGGGCAGGAACTGCTAGAGAGCATCTCTTTTTAAGGGTCATGCACATATTTGTTTTCCCCTCTTAGACAATACAAATGATTGGATCAAAATACAGCTCATCTCCCCAACTAATCTCATAAACATGTCACAATATTCAACATAACTAAAAACACACTAACAAGACAGAGGAGTTTCAAAGTGAGGAAGATTATAATGTAGAAAAAGACTGGACTGGGAGTTAGGAGAGTTACATTCAAGTCCCAGCTCTTTGATTTATAAGTTGTGTGATTTTAGGCAACTCCTTCACCTCTCTGAATTTCAGGATTATTAGCTCCAGAAATAAAATCATATTTATGCCTGTCTGTTAATATATCAAGTAAAAGAAAGCAGATGAAATTTTCACAGAATTTGGATGGCTCTTTAAGGTACATAATAATATTTGCTTTGGGTGGCCCTGAGGTGGTCCTGTATCAGTCAGGATAGTCTCAGTTATGCTTTGGTAATAAGTTAGTCCCCAATCTCAGAGACTTAACACAACCAAAATTTCTTTCTTTCTTATGTTATTGATATATGTCCACCACCCGCTTGTTATAGCTCCAGGTTAGTAGCAGCAGTGAAGCACTGATTTAATGACAGTTAAAGGTCCTCTAAACAACCCCGGGGAGGGGGGCACCAAGTCTGTTATTCAGGGACTGCAATACCTGTCACATGAATTTCACAGGCTTCTTGTGGGGATTGAGCACGATGTCACGTGCGACAAGACTTCGGGTTAGAAAAATGTGAGATTTGATTGTGTCACTGCCACTAGACTTGGGGCTCCTTAGGAGTAAGGAATAGAGTTTATTCATCTTTGAATTCCCAGTGCTTAGCCCATGGTAGCATATAGTAGAATCTGAATAAATACTGATGGAATGAATGATAGAATGAGGACACATACAAGGAAATTTAGTTAGGGTAAGAAAAAAAGGTCCAAATCTATATTTGAAAATTATGGATAAACACTTACAAACCAATACCTCATATAAAAATGAATGTAATAGCCCCAAAGAAGGAGCTCCTCTTACAGTAATGGAGTAGCATGTATTAAACCAACCCTCCTGAAGGCAACAATTATAAACTCTGAAGAAAATATAAAAAACCACTAGCTGAAGGCACTTCAGAGCAGACAGAAACCAGAGGGGAACTGACATTTAGAAAAAAGGGATGTCACAGGGTGAGCCATCTTTTTAAAAATGGTTTTTCACTACATAAAGAAAGGAAGAGTATCGGAGAAGAAGTATATAAAGGTAAAATAAAATGCTTAATTCTTCTTACTCTTAATTGCTATAAAAGATAACTATTTGCTTACGTAGTAATAGTAACAACGTATTGGGTGAACATAGCTTATTGATAAGTAAAATGAATGACAGCAGTGTCATAGGGATGGGAGAGAAGAATTGGGAATGTTGTTACACGGTACCTACATTACATGTAATGTGGCATAGTGTTATTTAAAAATACACTTGGATTAGTTTTAACACATATGTTGCAAATTCTAGGGCAACCACTAAAAAATTTAAAAAGTATATTTGTTATGCTAAGAGAGGAGATAAAATGAAGTCATATTAAATGTTCATTTACAACCAGAAAAGGCAAAAGAGGGGAGGGAAAAATAAAACAAAGAATAAATGTAATGAACAGAAAAGTGTTACAATTATGGTAAGTACTAATCCAGCTATATCAATAATTGCTTTAAATGTGAATGGTCTAAAAATACCAATTAAAAGACATATTGTCCAACTGAAAAAAAGAACAAGACTCAACTATATGCTACTACAAGAAACCCACCTTTAATATAAATACTTGGATATATGAGGGGATGGAGGAAGTATGAGGGGGCTGGAGGAAGATAGAGCATGCTAAGACAAATCAAGACAAAACTGGAATGACTATATTAATTTCAAACAAAACTTACTTCAGAATACAGAAAATTTTCAAAGATAAAGAAGGGCATTACAGAATGATAAAGGGACCAATTTTCCAAGAAGGTGTAACAATTATAAATGGATATGCGTCTAACCCCAAAACATGAAATATGTGAGTCAAAACCGGATATAACTCAAGGACAGGTAGACAAAATTTACTAGTATAGTTGGAGACTTCAACGCACCTCTTTCAGGGATTGATAAATCAAGCAGACAGAAAATCAGTGAGAATATAGTTGAACTGAATGGCATTATCAATCAATATCATCTTATTGACATTTCTAAAATACTCCATCGAAAAACAGCAGAATACATATTCTTCTCAAGCTTACAGGAAAATTCATGAAGATAGATCATATCCTGGGCCATAAAACACACCTGAATAAATTTAAGGGAATATAAATCATAAAAAGTGTATTCTCAGACCACAATGGAATTAAACTAAAAATCAATAATGGAAAGATAGCTGGAAAATCTCCAAATATTTGGAGATTAAACAAAACACTTCTGAACAACATATGCATCAAAAAAGAACTCTTGAGAGAAATATTTTTAACTAAATGAAAATAAAAATAAAATTCATCAAAATTTGTGGGATGCAGTGAAAGCAGTGTTTACAGGAAAATTTATAGCATTGATTGCATATATTAGAAAAGAAGAAAGACTTAAAATCAATAATCTACACTTCTACTTTAGGAAACTAGAGGAAGAAGAATAATTTAAACCTAAAGCAAGAATAGGAAAAGAAATAATAAAAATTAGAGCAGAAATCAATAAAATTGAAGACAGAAAAAAAATAGAGAAAAATCAATAAAATCAAAAGCTGTTTTTTTGAAAAGATCAATAACACTGATAAAACTCTAGGCAGACTAATCAGGAAAAGAGAGAAAAGACATAAATTACGAATATCAGAAATAAAAGGAGGCTCATGTACTGATCCTATGGACATTAAAGGATAATAAAGGAATACTATGAGCAGCTCTGTGACCACCAATTTAATAACTTAGATGAAATGAACTGATTCCTTGAAAGACACAGACTACGAAAACTCATACAAGGAGAAATAGACAGTCTGAATCGGCCTATATCTATTAAGGAGATTGAATCAAAAACTAATAACCTTCCAAAAAAGAAAGCATCAGGGCCATAAGATTTTACTAGTGAATTCAACCAAGCATTTAAGGAAGAAATTATACCAATTCTCCACCATCTCTTCCAGAAAATATGAATTCATTAATTTAACAAGTATACAATACTATGGAAGATGTCAATAATAAGAGAAACTGGGTGTGGGGTATATGAGAACTCTCTGTACTATCTTTACAATTTTTCTGTAAATAAAAAAACTATTCTAAAAAAAGCTGTTCTAAAATTAAAGGAAAATAAAATGCTGAAAGGAAAAATTGTCAACCCAGAATTCTATATCCAGTAAAAAATATCCTTCAAGAATAAGGAAGGAATAAAGTCATTTTCAGATAAAGGAAAACTAGGATAATTCATTACCAGCAAACATGCACTCCAAGCAATACTAAAGAAAAGACTAAAGGAATATAGTACCAGATGGAAGATCAGCTATTCAGGAAGAAATAAAGATTATCAGAAATGGTAACTTTGGGGAATTCCCTGGCGGTCCAGCAGTGAGGACTCGGTGCTTTCACTTCAGTGTCTTGGGTTCAGTCCCTGATTGGGGAACTAAGATCCCTCAAGCTGCGTGGTAAGGCCAAAAATTAAAAAAAAAAAAAAAAAAAAAAAGAAATGGTAACTTTGTGGACATATATATATATATTTTTTTAAAATTTCTTCTTGCTGTATTAATTTTTATTTATTTATTTATTTATGGCTGTGTTGGGTCTTCGTTTCTGTGCGAGGGCTTTCTCTAGTTGCGGCAAGTGGGGCCACTCTTCATCGCGGTGCGCGGGCCTCTCACTATCGCGGCCTCTCTTGTTGCGGAGCACAGGCTCCAGACACACAGGCTCAGTAATTGTGGCTCACGGGCCTAGTCGCTCCACGGCATGTGGGATCCTCCCAGACCAGGGCTCGAACCCGCGTCCCCTGCATTGGCAGGCAGATTCTCAACCACTGCGCCACCAGGGAAGCCCGGACATATATTTTTTAAACTATCTTTTTTAAAAATTTCTTTAAAATACATCTTACAGTTTAGAACAAAAGTTATAGCATTGCATTGTGGGGTTTATAGAGTATGTAAATGTAATACTTATCAGAACTGTAGCATAAAAGATGGAGGTTAAAATGAGTATAGAGTTAAAAGGTTCTGAGATTTTTAAGTGAAATGGCATAATATTAACTCTAAGGAGACTGTGAAAACTAAGGATTATCACTGAAATATCTAGAGCACCACTTAAAAGCAATGCAAAGAGGTGTAATTAAAAATCCAATAGAAAAATTAAAATGCAATTCTAGAGAATATTCAATTAGTCCAGAAGGAGGCAGAAAGGGAAGAAAAGAACAAAGACCACATGATACAAACAAGAAATAAAGAGTAGAATGGTGACCTAAATTCAAACATATCAATAATGACATTGATAACTGATATCATTCTGTCACTGATAATGCCAGAAATGAACTGAACATCCCAATTAAGAGGCAGAGATTATCGGAATGGATTTTTTAAAAAGACCCAATTACATAATCTCTAAAAGAGATGTGCTTTAAATATAATAACACAGATAGATTGAATAAAAAAGGATAGAAAAATCATGCAAATAGAAAGCATAAAATGTTGTAGTGGCTATATTAATATCAGAAAAAATAAACTTTAAGATAAAGAGTATAAAGAACCCATAAAGAAACACTTCGTTATGATAAAAGGGGCAGTTCCACAGGAAGATATAACCATCATAAACGTGCATGCATCCAATAACAGGGCTTCAAAATGTATGAAGCAAAAATGGACAGAATTAGAGGGAGAAATAGAAAATTCTAATGAAAGATGTTAGTAATAAGGGAAACTGGAAAATTTTGATAGTACCCCCAAAACATAAATCACTTAGGTGTTTATTTAACCATATATGTCCAACACCTCTACAAGGAAAATTAAAAATTGATGAGAGAAATTAAAGACTAAATAAATGGAGAAATGAGAGGTATACCATGTTCAAAAATTAGAAGACTCAATGTTGTTAAGATGACTATTCTCCCTAAAATGACCTACAGATTTATCACAATCTCAATCAAAATTCAAGTGGACTTTCTAAAAAAACAAATTGGCAAGCTAATTCTAGAATTTATTTGGAAATACAAAGGACCTAGAAAAACCAAAGCAATTTTTTTTTAAGTTATAGGGCTTTTGACACCATCCAATTTAATAACAAACCGAAAATCATTGTAATGAAGACTGTGTCAAACTGGTGAAAAGTTATACATGGAAATCAATGGAAAAGAAATAGAGAATTCATAAATAGAACCACATGTCTATGGTCACTTAATAGTCTACAAAGGAGTCAAGGCAGTTTAATGGGGGGAAAGAAAAGTCTTTTCAACAAATAGTGTTCGATCAAATGGATAGCTCTACGGAAAAAAGTGGACATTAGCCCTTTTAGCACACAATGTGGAATAATTAACAAGACATGGATCAAAAAAGTGGACATTAGCCCTTTTAGCACACAATGTGGAATAATTAACAAGACATGGATCAAAGACCTAAATATAAAACTTAAAAATGTAAGACTTTTGGAAGAAAATATAGAATAAAATACTTGCAACCTTGGGAGTCGGCAAAGATTTCTTAGAACCAAGGAAGCACATTTCATAAGAGAAAAAAAAAAAGATTTAGAAGAATTAGATTTCTTCAAAACTGCAAACTTTTTGCTCTTTGAAAGACACATTAAGAAAATAATAAGGTAAGCCACAGATTGGGTGAACTTCCTTTGTGCAAGTACTCTCTATAGCCTTAGGAAGATCTGGAGGTCTGGAGAAGATCTAAGAAGGTAGGGTAGACTAAAAACCCAGGAATGTGGCAAAAAGACCTCTCTAAAACATATAGAGACAAAAAGTATTGGGTTGGCCAAAAAATTCGTTCGGAGTTTTCATAACAGCTTATGGAAAAATCCGAATGAACTTTTTGGCTAACCCAGTATATGAAAAGCACAAATGCAGGTGTGTTGACCAAATCCCAGAAAAGCCGAATGAGAAATGTCTGTTAATGAAAACAGCTGAGGACAAATAAAATGAACTATTGCTTTACCTAGGGGGAGGGAATTTCTGAGTTTGTTACTCTGAGGGGTCAAGAAGGAGTTTTATGTCTACAGCATGTTAAGGAAATCTGTGAATGCTTGGTGTATGCCCCTCACCATTCTAAGATTGACAGCAATTGTGTCTGGTCATCCGTGTGCTGCCACTTCCTCCCATCTCAGCCCCTCACCCTTCCCACACTCTGCCCAGGGGTGTAAGCTCTGCTTGGCAGAAATGCTGGAGGTGGAGTATTTTGCTGGCAGAGTCCCAGTTTGATCTCTGTGTCCATCCTTCTTCCATGTGACTAGCTCCAAAGCACGTTCTTTTTGCCAGTGATTGGCCAGTGGGTGGGCATGGGATCCCGTCCTGACCATTGAGTCCTGGGAGAAGGTGCCTTGATATAATCTCACATTTCTTCCTGTGGGGAATGGCCTTGCTATCACTTCCTTAAAGTTGAGACTTCAAACCAACTCCAATTCTGACCTTGGCTTGAAAGGTCCAGCGAACAGCCATGGTCCATCCTCGAGTTGCTGCCACCAGGTGAGAGAAGCAGCAGAGTGTTAACGATGATTTTGATGGGACAGCCCAGAAATCTGTGTGCAGTCTTCCAAACACGTCAAAAGGTAACAAATCAAACTCTGGACATTTCAATGAATCCCGTCTCAAGTGACATTTATCTCCCCTGACCATCTTACATGCCTTTTATTAAATAAGCAGAATTCTATTACTATCTTGTTTTGTACACAATTGGAGGAGGTCCCACTAACCTAAGTTTTCAATCACAGTTATTTCATTCCCCACCACCTTCAATTATTCTGCCCTTGTTTCATTACTGTTTCTTTTATTCTGGTATCCGAGCCTGCAACAATCCTGTAAGTGGGATAACTAAATGGAGAGCAGTGGGAAGTGTTGTTAGGGATACAGCTGTATGGATTTTTCCCTTGAGTAGGTAGGGTCATTGCAACTCACCGAGTGGTATATAGAAAGGGCAGTGGGACAGCCTGAGGGTGACCACATCCACAGTCTCTCTGGAATCTGTGTGTCGTGTGGGAAGAAACACTTTCCCTGGATCCTGTCTCAAAAAGATGCTCTGTTCCCCTGACCCAGGAGATGAAGGAGGTGGTAGTGAGTGTCTTTAGGGATGAGGGATTGAATTAGAATAAGACCAAAGACCAGGGGAGCTTCCCCTGAAATAATGAGTATTCAGCTCTGAATGGAAATGGTCTCAGCTGGCACAGCTGACAGCGCTAACTCACACTTGAACAGAGATAACAGTCTCCTTTGGTTTAGGGAGTCAATATAATGTGTCTGGTTTGGGGATTTGTCAACCTTTTAAACTGATGCTAAATATCCAGTAAATACGGAAGTGTCTGCTCCTACTCCCCCTTCCCTCCCCCAACCCAACAAGCATCGGTGCAATTCTCTGGCAGCTCTGGGAGAGTCTGATGGGAGCTTCGGCGAGCCCTCCCGTCCTCTTCTGACCCCAGGGAAGCAGCTGGGCTCCCCACAGCCTACGGAGAAAGGACCTTTGTGGCTTCCAGGCAGGAGGGGGGGCTGCTCCTTTGTGTTGCCAGTTCAGGCACAGGGGGAGAAGGGAAGCACAAGAGTGTAAAGTTCACACGCTGCAATTACATCCAAGCAGCAAATGAAGCAGCTGGGCAGCTGTTCTAGGAGCGAAAGCCCCAGTGGTTCCCGTTTGGAGAGAGAAAAAGAAATTGTCACCCTTTCTCATGCGGTCAGCGTTTCTTAGGTCTCAAATTCCTGTGGCCTGCGGGACCTCATCTGACCCTCACATCTGGACAGAGCACTGATCTGGAGGTCGGCAGATGTTACCCTACCAAGAGCAGGCTGTGGGACCTAAACTGGGCTCCTATCTGTAGAGTCCGGATCACGAGAGCTGCTTCACAATGGTTATGAAAGAACAGGTGACCGTCCAGCCAGCGAACACTTCTCCAAGGTCCGCCGGTTTCCACCAGGGCCTATGAAGAAGACCGGGACAGGATTCCTGCTCCCAAGGAATGCCAATCTCATGGTGAAGCCCCCTCCTTACTCTTAGCCATCAACACCTTTCCTCTCTCCACTCTCCCCTTTAGGTATCTGCTTTAGCTTGAGAGCTGCTATCTCTAGGAAGTCTTCCCTAGCCCCGCCAACCCCCCCCCCACAATAAGCTAGATTAGATCCCCTATTAAAGACCTCTGTTGCACCCTCTATTTCTTCATCATGATAATTAGCAGACTTGTTATTACCCGTTCAATGTATTCCCCACTGGACCATAAGCATCAAGAAGGCAAGGAGTGTCTCAAGCACTGCTGTGTCCTTTTCACTAAATAGTACCTGCGCGGAAGAGGCACTTGGTCTGTTGAACTGAATTAATTAATTCAAAAGTAAAATGGTATAATCCTTACCTTTACAGACCAAGAACTATGTGCCCAAAGAAGAGATGAGGCTTACCGAGGGCCACATGGCATCCTGATCAACAAGGAAGGGACAGGACACAGCATCCCACCCTTGTCCAATGCTCTTGTAGGAACGGGAGCTACTGCTGTGTGTCTCCCTCAGTCTCTGATCAGGGAAACCTGGCTTGGAGGGCCAGGAGAAGAAAGAGGACTGTGCTTGGTTTGTTCAACTCCTCTAATGGTCTCCACGGTGCTCTCTGCCACCATCTTATTAGACTGTCCTTCCCTGATACTAGCAGTCTCTTAGCAAAAACCAGAAGCATTCAGTGGTTTACACTATCCCATGCCACAACCGCAGGCCCCAGCCAAAGAGCCCTCCTGGTGTCTATGAGACCTGGGTGTTTGCCAAAGAGCTACAGGAACCATACACAGTTCAACGTCTTGGGCGAAAGCACGAAACTCAGTGCATATTTGTAGCACACTTGGTAATGACTCCTGGTTTTATGTACAATGAATACACATTACAGAATTATCATGGGGTAGATTTATCGGAGGTGGGAAGTAACCAAGTTTTATGAAAAATAATTACCGCCATCAAGTTGAT
Source organism: Balaenoptera ricei (assembly GCF_028023285.1). Lineage (NCBI taxonomy): Eukaryota > Metazoa > Chordata > Mammalia > Artiodactyla > Balaenopteridae > Balaenoptera > Balaenoptera ricei. The sequence continues at coordinate 87,714,156 of NC_082642.1, read as the reverse complement.
ATAATTACTAGTACTGGTTTGCCAGGGTTGCAATCCAATTTTATTTATAAGCGATGTTTCTGATATGGTTTAAACTACACCCTGAGAATAATTGGTCTATTTTAATTTATTTCCAGACTGCTCCTTTGCTGGCCCAGCTGGCCTGGGGAGAATGAGCTGAGTGCACATGTGGTATGGCTGCCGTTGTGGCCTCTCTTGACACTGGGCCAGGCTCTCCTGGAAGGGAAGGCTGGCCAGAGAGCCCCTTGCCCTTCTGCGTGGGGAAGGGGGTAGATGTGGATGGTTCCTGTCAGAATCATGCCCTGGCTGCCCTTCATTTGAATGAATGACTATATCCTTTGGGATGTAGGGCCTAAGGGAGAAATTGACTATACAGATCGCAAAGGAAAATAAGGACAACAGAAGAGAAAAAAAATAGGTCTTAGAATTATGTAGGACTCTGTTCTCATTCTGGTTCTATCGCTCATATCCAGGTGACTTTTACTAACAGGGTCTCAGTTTCTGTCTCTGTAGAGAGAGGATTCTGACTTGGGGACTTGCTGAGAGAGTCGCGCGAGGTGATGTGAACCAGCCCACTCTGAGCCTGGCACCAGCAGGTACACAATTAAGTGTTACTAGGAGGTGGAGGGTGGGGTTGGGGGAGGTTGACCTCCTTAAGTGGCAGAGCCAGAGGGAACCCTGGGGAACAGGGTGCCTCCCACCTCACAGACGCTGTGAGGCAGCAGCCCTAGCCTGGGGGGCCACATTCTGTCATAGCCGAGAGGGTTAGGGTGGGCACCTGGCCTGAGGGCAGCAGATCGGTAGGCTGAGCAGCTGTTCTGTGAGGTAGCTTAGCCCAAAAGGTTAGTCCAAACAAGGCAGATGGCTGATTAGCTGAGCCAAATGGATTTTCTCTGAATGGTCCATGAGGGGCAGAAGCAAGCGGGCATCCAAGAAGCAGAGAGAGGGAGGGAGAGAGAGAGAGAGAGAAAGAAAGCCAGAAAAGGTAAGGGTGGAACACAGAGCTGCTGCAGGTGGACAGTTAACCCACAAAGGGCTTCCTGGACTCTGAATGTGCCTCTGTTAGGTGCAGAGCTACGTGCCAGGCTCCACAGGGTCCGGCTGTATGGCTAAGCCTGCGTTCCTCTGTGATTCTTGCCCTCCTCGTTGCTACTGCACTCCCACGACTACCCTCATCAATTGAGATAACCTGTGTGGGTCTCTGTTCCTTGCAACAAAAAGCCAACGTAGCACCAGAGACAAGTGAAACGATGCCCTGCCCCCAGTCTGCACTCACCAGCACAAAATATACCTGGGACACTGGACCCCAGAGAACCCAGCATCACTCAATGAACTAATGGCCCAGCTGAGGCTTGAAACTAGGTTCACTGAGAAGAAGGGGCCAAATTTGGGTTCCTCCAAAAGCTGATGGGCATGGTTTTTAGGGGAGTGGTAAAATGCAGGGTGAGGGGAAGAGTCACAAAAGCAGTCATTTCTGACACTAGATCCAGTTGCTCCAAAATGCCCTCTTTGCTAGAGGGCACCCCACCCCTGCTCATATACTGTTTGCCGTGACTTCTTTCCTGGTGTTCTTGGTAACGCTGGCCTCCCGCTCTGTGACAGCTTGCACCACGGGCAGGGGGATATTGCATAGCAGTCTGGTAGTTCTGGGTGTGTGTCTGAGAGTGTGCATGTGTATGTGGGTGTGTGTGCACATGTGGGCACTTCTGTGTCTACAGAGAAAATCTATGGGGTCCTGGGGCACTGGGAGCCTGCCATGTGCTTCCTTTCTTTAGTGAATGCTGGGGCTTCAGCTGAGAGCCCAGAGGCGTCCACGAAACGCTTGCTAGGTATCCCCAGGGCAACGCTCATCCCCTTCAAGGGCAATTTAAACCTTTACAAATCTCTTAAGAACCCTCTGCTGCCACTTCCTGCCTCGCTCTCAAGTAAGGACCTCTACCTTTACTTCATTGGAGAACAGAGAACATTCCATGGATACATCAAAACTTCCTAACCACAGCTACAGATTTTTTTTTTCAGAAGAGAAAGGAAGCAGTTTTATTATTGAATAAGCATTTTTCAGCTTTATTGAGGTATAACTGACTAAAAAATTGTAAGACATTTAAAGTGTACATCGTGATGATCTGATACACGTATACATTGTAAAAGGATTCCCCCCATCTAGTTACTTAACACATTCGTCACTTCACATATTTATCGTTGTGTGTGTGAAAGAACACTTACATTCTACTGTCTTTGCAAATTTCAATTATACAACGCAGAGTTATCAACGATAATCCCCACGTTGGACATTAGAACTTATTCATCTTATAGCTGGAAGTCCATACCCTTTGACCAATCTCTTCCTATTTCCCCTACCCCACAGCCCGTGGCAACCACTTTTCTAAGCTCTGTGTCTATGAGTTTGACTTTTCTTTAGATTCTACATATAAGTGATACCACAAAGTATTTGTCTTTCTATGTCTGGCTTATTCCACAGCTAAATATTTATTTGCCTTTGTAACCAGTTCTTTCCAAGAGAGAAAGATCCCGGTGTTCTGGATCCTAAACATCCCTTTCTTTTTTGTTTCTTTCAACAGACATTCTTAAAGGCCTTAGATACCAGTACTATTGCTATTTCCAATTTCCTGAAAGGCATTAATCTTTGAGAATTGAGAAAGATAAAATTGGAATTTCTGGGACTCTTCAGGAATTACCAAAATCATAAGTTATTGTAAAAATACTTTGCAACATTCTTCATACTCTTTACTCATTATTCTGGATATCTAAAAATTTTTACTTAATAAATAGGAAATATTAAGTTTGGTGCCCTTTGTAAAATACTTGTACTTGATAATATGTATGAAGCCTTCATACTTTGGTAGTATTTGTACAGACGTTTTGCTTATAGCAAATATTCAAACACTGAAAAACACCAGTGAATATCACTGGGTAGTATTTGAATAATGCTGGATCTCCTAGCAAGGATAATGGCACCTCACAGAATCTGTGTGGAAATTGCCAATTTAAGGACTTACTTTGCTTTCAAAACTCATTCCTCCTTGGAATACCATTCATAGAGTTTGTATTAATGCTTACTATACATAGATACATTAATATTATTGTGTTTGGAGCAGTGACTCACCACTAGCATCAGAAAAGTCCAGAAACACACATTTATAATAAGGCAATAGCCACAAACAAGACTAAACAGTGCGACTGTGATCATGTCTCTCCTGCAGGCTCCCGTCCCAGTCCCCAGAAATGCCAACCTTAGCCTTCAGCTCCACGGGTCAGTGTTTCCTGCTCTTGCCTTTGACTTGACGTCAGTGGAGACCTTTGACTAGTAATGTCTCTGTGTTAATTGTTAATCTTTAATTCTCACAGAAGAATTATAATCCCTTTCCCCAGTTTCCTGACTGATTTTTCTTGGTATTCAGGATTTGGAAACATACATTTCCTAGAAATGCAGGGAAGGGACTCCTGCATGGAAACACTGATATTGGGCATGTGGTAGGTGCCACAGTCATGATTAAGGGCTCAGGATGTAACAGACCCTGAGTATGAAGTCTGGTTATACTACTTACTAGCTGTGTGACCTTGGGAAAATTACTTAACATCTCTGAGCCTCTGTTTCCTAATTAGTAAACTTAACTCATAGAGTTGTTTTGAGGTTACGTGTTTTTAAAGCCTTTAGCAATCTCTGGCATACAACATGTGGTAATATATACTATAGCTATTAAGACACAAATCCTGATGAAGGAATGCATGATCTAGATCAGTGTTTTCCAAGAGAAATAGAACATGAAACACAGATGTGAGTTTAAATTCTGGTAGCCAGGGTGTGGTGAAAAGGGAACACTCCAGCACTGTTGGTGGGAATGTAAATTGATACAGCCATTATGGAGAACAGTATGGAGATTCCTTAAAAAACTAAAAGTAGAACTACCATATGACCCAGCAATCCCACTACTGGGCATATACCCTGAGAAAATCATAATTCAGAAAGAGACATGTACCACAATGTTCATTGCAGCACTATTTACCATGGCCAGGACATGGAAACAACCTAAATGTCCATCGACAGATGAATGGGTAAAGAAGATGTGGCACATATATACAATGGAATATTACTCAGCCATAAAAAAACCAAAATTGAGTTATTTGCAGTGAGGTGGATGGACCTAGAGTCTGTCACACAGAGTGAAGTAAGTCAGAAAGAGAAAAACAAATACCATATGTTAATGCATATATATGGAATCTAAAAAAAAATGGTACTGATGAACCTAGTGGCAGGGCAGGAATAAAGATGCAGACATAGAGAGTGGACTTGAGGACACAGGGTGGGGAGGGGAAGCTGGGACGAAGTGAGAGAGTGGCATGGATATATATACACTACCAAATGTAAAATAGATAGCTAGTGGGAAGCAGCAGCATAGCACAGGGAGATCAGCTCAGTGTTTTGTGATGACCTAGAGGGGTGGGATAGGGAGGGTGGGAGGGAGGCTCAGGAGAGAGGGGATATGGGGATATACGTATGCATATGGCTGATTCACTAGGTCGTACAACAGAAATTAACACAGCATTGTGAAGCAATTATACTCCAATAAAGATGTATAAAAAAAATAAATTCTGGTAGACACATTAAGGAAAGCTAAAAAAAAAAGATGAAATTAATTCTAATAATATATTTAACCCAATATATCCAAAATATTATCATTTCAGCATGTACTCAATATAAAAAATTATTAATGAGATATTTTACATACTTTTTTTTAAAACCAGTTCATCAAAATTCAGTGTGTTTTTTTTTACAATACATCTTAATTTGGGCACTAAATTCTCACTGAAAATATTTGCTCTGTAATTAGATTTCATAAATTTACAGTTGAAAAAGTAAATTCACAGGCTCAAGTTGCTCCAAACATACTTAAAAGTTTCCTGGTAACTGAATAGAGTATCAAAAAATAATTTTTCTGGGCTTCCCTGCTGGCGCAGTGATTAAGAATCCACCTGCCAATGCAGGCGACACAGGTTCAAGCCCTGGTCCGGGAAGATCCCACATGCCGCAGAGCAACTAAGCCCGTGAGCCACAACTACTGAGCCTGCGCTCTAGAGCCCGTGAGCCACAACTACTGAGCCCGCATGCCTAGAGCCCGTGCTCCGCAACAAGAGAAGCCACTGCAATGAGAAGCCCATGCACCGCAACGAAGAGTAGCCCCTGCTCACCACAACCAGAGAAAGCTTCACAGCAACGAAGACCCAACACAGCCAAAAATAAAGATAAAAAAATAAAATTATAAAAAAAATATAATAATAATAATTTTTCTTTAATATTTATATCCGCATCACCAAAACTGCTTCATCTTTTTCAGACGAATCAATTTAACTTTGAAGCAAAAAACATATTAGTTTCAATACAATTTCTGTTCAATTTCAGTAAACTCTTGAGTCAACTAAGTATCATTAGCATAGAGTTCAAAGATATTGCATAAACTGAAAAGCAATTCTATACTTGCTGATATCAACAAAGGATTCTTCAAATTTTCTTGTATTTTTGCAGCAAATTTAAAAGATGCTGTTACATTGAAAATCTTCTGCATATTAATTCATGTTAGAAAATGTACAAAAGCATTATGGTTGATTTTTATTATAAATAGTTTCAATTTCAGCATAAATTCTCATGCCTAACGACCTAGGTCACAGAAAAATCTTTTTCTTTCATGCGAACTTCAAATTTTGCTCATTCATATGCAATATGATATGGTCATATTTTGTCTATGATTATTTAGTATTTGGCAAGTATTATTCTTATTTCAAGAAAATCTTGAATTGGAGCAAATCTTTGTTAAAAGAAAAAGTCTACCATTGAACCCACAAGCATTGGCAAAGAACTCAAGATCATTAAATTTATTGCCTTGTTTTCAATACTTCCATAAACTGGAAATAATTTATACATTTGTATGTGTATCCTGAAAGATTAAAACAATTATATCCATGACACTTTGCATAATTCTTCAAAAACTGAGAAAAAAATACTTTTGTAGAGAAAAACATCAATCTCTCGTTTTAGAATTCCAATAAAATCTGGATTTTTAATTCTAATGTAGTTGAAGCACTATCCAGCATGACAGAAACTAGGTTTTCATATCTAGTGGAAATTCTTATTTGACAGATATAAATGATTCAAAAATGTCTAAGCCATGAGTTTGGTTTTGTTGGCCATAAAAGGACATACTTCATAAATTTGGACATCTTTTGAGACAAAATATACACAAATATTAATTGGGTAAAATATTTTATATTGCATAACTCATCTAAAGCTGAGGAAAAGTACTTGCAATTTTAAAATGTTTGCAAAAAAATCCAAACCATTTTATAGTTGACCAAAGTTACTAGCTCAGATACTGTTAAAAATAGTTTAAATTTTTTGTTGAATATTTAATTCAGGTGACTAATTTCATTGATTCTTTTTTGATTGCTGACAGGAAACTTCTTACCAAATTCAGTATGTATTTGCTGAAAATGTCTCTTAGTCATGTCTACTTTGTTATCTTTAAAAATGTTTACACAACAAACAGCTTTTTTGTTTTGCCCTGCTGCAGTGAATGGCAAATGCTCTTCTGTTTCTATCCACATCTCTTATTTCTGCTTCTCTTTGGATGTTGATTTCCTTCTTTCAAACAACATTACTCCACTTCTGTGGGAACCTGGCCACCCGAAACTCACTTTTAGGGAAATAAAGGACTATCCTCACCAGTTCCAGTTAGAAAAATTCCAGGGAAGGATTCTGATTGACTTGTTTGGGGGAAGATGGGATGCTTTGATTGGTCCCGTATGTATCATTTGCCTATTGTCAAGGCCAAACAGGTGGGGTCTGTCACCAGAAGAAGGGGTGGAAGCCCAGAGACGTGGCCCTTAATCCACCCAGCGTGGAAGGATAGTCAGTGAAGGATTCCTGGAGGAGAGGTTCCTTAGCTGAGTCTTAAGTAATGAATTAGGGGTAACCAGTCCAAACGGAGAAAAGGGGAAGGGAATGGAAGAAAGGCATTCTGGGGAGGGGGAAATAGGAGGAAAAGCCCAGGGGTAAAAAAGAGCATGATGTATAAGCCTCTGTACTAGACTTCAAGGTGCTAGACTGTACGCATTTTGAAGGCAGCGATTGTGTCTTATTCATCCTTGTCTCCATCCATCCTCTTGACCTGTATGAAGTGCTCCCTACATGTCCGCTGACTAAATGAATGGATGATAAATGGTCAGCAACATCATAATTTGACAGTACCAAGCAAGGGTTGAAGTGACTCCTCCCCAACCTCTGAGAGCACAATCTAGGGCGCCATGTGAGCTCAACTGAATATCAGAAAATAACTTGCTTTTCATTTTTTCTGGAGAAATAAAAATAAAAACTCCCACAGGAGGCTTAGCTACCAAGGCTCTTGTTTGCTGTCAGCAAGTCTTGCTATTCAATTGCACTGCAGGGGATCACCTCAGACTTTCACTATGAGAATAAAGCACCCTTCATGACTCTCCAAAATGCAAAGTCACTTTCACAAGTGTGACCATTTCAATAAATTCCAGTTACAAAAAATCTGAATTAAAATACATAGTGGAGGTATATTTTTAACATTTACATTTGTTTATCAAAGTTTCACAAATACACACTTGAAAGAGTCTAATAGTTCTGCTTGCCATGAAAAACAGCAGTTCCCCACCCCACCCCATTTCTCACTACCCTGAGGCAACCATTTTCAACTCTTTCAACTGATTCTTTCGGTATTTCCTTCCATAGATGCTGGTATTTTTACTCATGGATTTTGCAGTTTGGGCATCATCTATTGACTTCCAACTGTGGAAGATGAGGCTCTGACACTTTTCTCTACCCTTTTACCACCACTACCTAGACACACCTCCATGCAGGTACACTTCCTGCTCTCCCACGCTCCTCATATGGTTATACCGTCCTTTAGCTTAGATCCATATGCATTGTTTACCTTCTTCTGACTCTGTAAATGCTATTTATAGCTGAACCATGTTGTGTACTACAGTTCTTTTTCCTTTCTTGTCCAACTTTTTGCTTACCCTGGAGTTAATAATTGCCTTTGTTTTTCACTTGCTGAGTTTTCTATGTACTCAACACCAATTTAATCTCTTTCCTGAATGTGTACATTTTCTCTCAACAAGTACAATAAATTTAAGCACAATAAGTATTCTGTCAATTTTATTTTCTTGACAAACCTGCTTGTGCATCTGATCCAGTCTGGGATCTTTCTTCACCATCACCCCAAGGAGTTCCTTCACCTCTCTCTAGAATTAGATCTTCTCTGTTTTAAATCCTGTATTTTCTTCTTAGTTTACTCAATCGTTTCGGTGGAGCGTGTCCTCTAGTTTTCCAAGAAAGAGTACATAGAAATAATTTCTTGTTTTTGTCTTTGTACATTTGAACAGATTTCTAGTTTATTCTCATACATAATTGATGTAGAATTTTAGGTGGGAAAATATTTTTGCCCAATTTTGAAGGTACTGTTTCATTGTCATGTCATTTCCAGTTTAGCTGTTGTGAAATTCATGCATTTTGATTCTGATTATTGTTTCTTTGAATGAAATCAATCCCTCCCTTACCTCCCAAAGCTTGCAGGTTCTTCGGGAATTTCACAATGATGTGTCTGCCATGAGTCTAGTTTTATCCATTTTATTGGGCATTTAGTGGGCATTTTGTCACTTAGAAATTTATGTCTTTCAATTCTAGGAAAATTTCTTAAACTGTTTATTTGATGGTTCCTTTTCCTCCATTTTCTTTCTGGAACTCCTATTATTTAGATATTGGATCTCCACAATTTGTCCTCTATTTTTTTGTTTAAGATTTTCTTCCTTATTTTCCACGCTTTGCTTTTTTGCTCTACTTTCTGGGATATTTCTTCACCTTAATTTTCTAATCTTTCTATTGAGTTTTTCATTTCTGCTTTCATATTTTTAATTTGCAATGGCTTTTATCCTGTTCTCACAATATCCTGTTTCTGTTTCACAGAATGCAATATCTTATCTCTGCAAGGCTATTATGATAGATTTTTTAAAAGTTTTATTCTCTTTGCATAGTTTCTTCCATCCAAGTTTCTTTTCTTCTTTCTGTTTGTTCTGGCCTCTTTTATATTAGAGACTTTGCACCAGTGTCTGGTGAACGCTGTGTTTTTATGTATACTTAAAAGTGGGGCCTTAACAACAGATTGGAAGCTTCAGCGGGCAGGGGCCTTGTCCACTGTGTTTTCAGTGCACAGTGATCTGGATAAGGACCCCTAATGTCAATACCTTCTTATCTTTTCTCTGGAGCTGTCCAGCTGCCCCAGAGAATAATACTCTTCCATCTCCTGCCTGAACCATATAATCTGATATTGGTGTTCAGGGTGCTAGATAAGAGAAGAAAGTTGGTGATCTCCATGGATAGCATATAAGCTTCCATTTAATGGTTCTGTTTTCTGTATGATACCTCTGCCCTCCGTATGGTCCTTTAATGAAGACCCTCTCTTTTATCATTTATTGAGAATCAGCCTCCAGTCTTCTGCAGAGGGAAGTCCCTACTATGTGAAGTAGAGGAAGGAAACCAGAAATCTAACCATCTCTTATAGAGTTTTAAACCAATCCTCACATTTTAGCCCTCTGTTACCCCCACTTCCATAGGTACTTGGAGCCACCAACTCTTGAGCTTTTTGAGAGTTCTTCAATAGACGATCAGAATATTTCTTGGCTTTCCGTAGGCTGCCTTAGAATTCAGCTTCCTCTGTTCTGCTATGTCCGATATCACTCATCCATCTGCTTCCTAGCCTCTGAAATATTGTTGCTAATGACTCCTTTCCCACTCTGTTTATCCTTATGAGATTATTCCTTTCGTTTAACTTATGATTTTTCAAGTGATATTTAGAGATGGAGGGGAGATCAATCTGTACATTGAACCCATCGTTTATCCTGGAGTTCTGGTCATTTTTCATTAAAAAAAAATTCACCAAATAGTTCTAAATAGCAAGCTGCTCTGTTGCATTTAAAATAATATTAAGTTAGCAAATTCATATTCCACAGTTTTCAGAAAGCTTTATTTTTCCGGAAGGCAAGGCTACTCCCTGGGTGAGAGAGAAAATTCATCATCAGTCAGGAGAAAATGCAAACCCCCTTTTATGAAATTCAGGTTTCTATCATTTTAAAGATTTTTATTTCCATAGGCTAGTAAAAGTTCGATATCTGGATGAAGAAACGGCATTTGATTCAGAAAAGGAGCTTGGAAAATGACTGGCGTCTCTTTGTGGTGATCGGGGTGGTGGTTCCCCAGCAGGACTGGCCTAAGCCAGCCGTTGCTTTAGGAATAGGCGTGTGACTCAAGTGAAGCAAAGACATTGGCTGCAAGTCTGCCGGGAGTCTGCTGGGAGAGGTTTTCTTGCTTCTGAAGAAAGAGGCACAAGGAAGGGACATCTTCTGTCGTTCCTCTGGATGTCGTTGTTTCTGGGTGTTACACCGGGGACTGCTGCAACCATCTAGCAAGTCAGTCTTGGATCCGACCGAAGTTGAGGACTGCAGAGTGGAAGAATGAAACAAATTGAATCTTTGCTGTTTTGTTGAGCTGCTGATTGATCCAAGCTTGGGCTTCCCCTTCCTCTGAACTTCCAGTTACAGAAAATGGTAACTATCCTTATTCCTTCAGCCAATTTGAGCTGGAGTCTTCTGTGTTTTGCTGCTGAAAACATCCTAACTCCATATACTGCCAATATACAAGCCACATGCTTTGGCAGGAAACCATTTATTTTCCAAAAATTATGTAGAAATGTTGATTTATAGTCTCTGTTTAGATGATGAAAATAGATTTAGGAAGAATGAGTTTAATATCTGTACAGATAGGAATAAACATATTACTTAGCATTCAGGTGCCTGAAGGTTACTTTTTGAACAGCGTTTTATTTTCACTGTTCTGAGTGTCTGTTTCTATCAAACAAAATTTGGATTTTTTCCCCATTTACTTGGGTCCTAGTAAATATAAAATAAAGTAGAAAACGAACTGCAGTGAAAAGAACCTTCAGAAGTCAGTGGAAAATATGATTCCTTTATTTTTAATTGCTTTTATCAGTCCTTTTGAGGTTCTCCTTTGAAGAGGATTTTTTCTGAAGATTACTCTGAAAGTTATTTGAGTCTCAATGCTATGAATTAGCCCCTAAGAGAGAAATTTTATTGTTTCTTATAACAAGCAGATTTAGCAGAGAATATCTTGAGAGGGGGTGGTGTAGGGGGAGGCCAAAACTGAGTGAGCAAATGTTTTACTATTAATACCATGCCCTATTGCATAGTGGCTTAGAGCATAGGCTTTGAGGGTCAAGACAGTGGGTTCAAATCCTGGCTTTACCGTTTGCTAGCTGTGTGGCTGTAGATAAGTTACTCAGCCCCTCTGTGCCTCCAATTCATCACCTGTAAAATGAGGATAATAATAGTACCTACCTCACAGGGTTGATGAGAAAAGATTAAAGGAAGAAATACATGTTAAAAAAAGACTTAGAACAGTGCCTGACACATAGGAAGTACTCAATAAAAACTAGTTGTTATTATTATCATTACCGTCATTATTCAGGATTATTCTATTCAACATTTATTGAGCACCCATGTGAGCTCTCCCCTCAGTGTTGGAGTCATGGCACCCAGCTGGTTAGGTCAAGGAGAGAGATACAGAGAACTGGTTTCAGAGCCCTGCCTTACGCTGACCACTCCACCCTCCCCTACACCTCAAGGCTTCCTCATCCTTATCTTTCTCATCTTCCCTGCCCACAGCCATGGTCATCTCCTCCTGGCCCCTCGGCCTTATCCTGGGCCCTGAGACAGGTGTTTCACTCACTTCACTTGGGATCCGTTTCGTCCTTCCTCTGCCAGAGGACACAACTCCCATCCTGACTCCTTCCCACTCTGAGACCCTCCCCGCTCTTTCCGAGGCATGCGTCTCTGCTCCATTTCTATTCAAAGCTCCTTTGTTACCAGAAGTCAGTCAAACAACCCTGGACAAAGGGGCAGGGGGCTTGGCAGTCCTTGGAGGGCCCAGAAATCCTTAACACCCTGTGCCAGGGGCTGCTTTAGGTCCTGGGCACTGGAAGGCACACAGAGGTAAGACACACACACCAATGACCATCACCTGGCCTGGAAATAAGGGCCTTATGAGAGTGGAGGTGAGATCTTTGGAAGGACAGAGGAAAAAGAGAATGTCTGAGTTGTTGAAACAAGAGGGGCTTCCTACCAGAGGATGTGGCATTTGAGCCACATCAAAGGTTGGAGGGCTTGGACATGCAGCAGTAGAGAGGGGGGAGGGGAGAGCGTGAGCAACGCCACAGTGTCCTTTCCTCTCCAGAAGATGGCGCAACCAGTGAATACTGTGGCCAGACCAGGTTATGGTCATTCGTTCATTCATTCATTCACTTCTGGATTCTCTTTCCATGGCATAGAGACATTTACCTTCTTGATTCAACCTGGATTGCTGTCGTTCATGCCTCTTCCTTTCACTTTGGGTGAATGTCCCTCCTGTACAGCTAGCTACCCACAGTCTGTAGGTTAATCATCAAAAAAGTAAGGCTTGACTGAAATTATGGAATCTGTGAACATCCCTTCCCCTAGGGTTGTTCCCTGTCTCTTTACTGCCTATTTGGAGTGAGGAGGGGATTTGGTCATCTTTAAGGTCCAACTCAAAGACCACCTGCTGGGACTTCCCTGGTGGTCCAGTGGTTAAGAAGCTGCCTTCCAATGTAGGGGACGCGGGTTCGATCCCTGGTCAGGGAATTAAGATCTCATGTGCCATGGGGCAACTAAGCCCGAGCGCCACAACTAGAGAGCCCACGTGCCAGAACTACTGAGTCCACGGGCTCTGGAGCCCCTGCACCACAACTGGAGAGAAGCCTGCACACTGCAATGAAGAGCCTGCACACCACAATGAAAGATCCTGTGTGCCGCAAGTAAGAACTGACACAGCCATGAATAAATTTTTTTTTTTTTTTAAAGGACCATCTCCTATAAGAGGAAAAAAAGTAAAGGGCTTTTACTGAGTCAATTCTCCCTGCAGGCACCTGCTGGGCCTTCCCCCCACACTTCCTTATTTAGTCCCTACCATTGTCATAGTGGGGACTTCACTCAGGTGGCTGTGCTCTATTGACTGAGCACTCTGTGATGCCAGCGCCAAAAGCGGGTCTCTCCCAGATGTCCAGCCCCTTGCTCCTGATGGGAGCAGCCACAAGAGCCTCCAGTTCACAGCCCAGGTTCACTGGGTCCCAAGTTCACTGCAGGATCTGGCCATTTCGGGAGTCCAGCCAGCTTCTTCCTGAGGATGTGCTCTGGTGACTCATGACCAGACCCATGGGAGAATAATCCATAATCTACTGGCCAAAATTTAACAATAGCAGCATTTTAATCATCTCCTAGGAGTGACAGACGTCACTGCCTCCAGGGGAAGAGCAGGGTTGTTCCACCCAGCTGCATCCTACACGAGGCCTCCCTTCCTCTCAGGTGGGTGACAGGGTTGGCAGGATGGGGTGGAGGTGTGGGTGAAAGGTGGTGTCACTTTTTCACAATCAGAGAACTTGAAAGGATGCTGTAGTTTATGGGATCCTCTAAGCCATGGACCCTAGTGTATAAAATAAGATGTTGGACTATATGATCCCTAAGTCTCCTTGCAGTTTACAGGTTCCAGGGCTCTGAACATTCTAGAGCTCCTGTGTTACGTTTGAGGTTTTCTGCTTGAGATAAACCTGGAAATTAAGGCTACAGAGCCCTAAAAAGGGGAGCGATTCTTCCAGCTTATTTCCCATCAGCTATTGTCAAAGCCACCTTTACGTTCTGGTCCCAGCCAGCTTAACTTCTTTTATTTGCTATTCATTTTTCATGATCAGACACTCAAGACAGGAACTGGGACTTCTGGGAAAAGAGTACCCAGCCAAACCTTCACCTCCTGCAGGGTCCTTGCCTTCATGTCCTGTGCTTCTCGGAAGACCTCAGTTACTAAAGGTGTGGAATGCAAGGATGGCTGGAGAAGCTGCAGTGATCCAGGGCAAGATGCTATACCAGTAGCCTGCCACCTCTTTGAAGACAGCTCCCAGATCAGCATGTCCAATGTTAACCTCTCTCCACAGCTCCACCTGGATACCTGTGGGCATCTCACATTCAGTATGCTCACTGAACTCATTGTCCTGCCCTGCAAACCTGCTGTCCCTCCTGCTCTCTCCACTTTAATGCCACCAGAGGGATCATTTGTGCCCTCTTTCTCTCTCCGCTTTCCTGTCATCTGATCCCTTATCTTGTTTGGAAGAAATTCCAATAAGTATGAGTCTGAAAGGGACTAGACTTTCCCACACTTGCCCCCTAGTGACTGGAGCATGCTCACATGACTTAGATATGGTCATTCACACCATCCAAAGGGATTTTGGTTCCTGAGAGTGAGACAAGAGAATGTCTGAGTTGTTGTAGAGATTACTCACAGCAGGAGTGAGGAGGGCAGTGCTGCAAGTGGCCAATCACAGGGATGCTTTGGCTTTGACCTGACCATGCTGCTCTTGTGGTGTGACTCAGGTCCCAGCCTCCTTTGGTCCCACCTATTTTCTAAGATTGTTTTCCAGCCTTTCCATTGATTCAGTGAGCTCTAACAAATATATATTTAATAATTTTCATTTCTTCTTAGAGAACCAGAATCAGTTTCTGTTGTTTGCAGTCCTGGCTGGTACCCTCTCCATTCCCCCAGCCTCCAAATCAGGAAAAGCTGGAAATCCTTCCTGACTGCCCCTTTACGGTTCACACACCACTGGTCACAGGTCCATGCCTCCTGCCCAGCGATGTCACCCCTATGGCCCCACTGCCACCCCAAACCAGGCTCTCATTACATCTGCCTATTTCTGCTGTCCCTGGGTTGATGGCTCCTCTGGCCTCTGGACTCTTCTTAACCACAAGCACCTACTTTTGATCACACCTCAGAATCCAGGATCAGGCTGCATCATCCATCAGGGTTTTTGGCAAAGGAGGAAAAAGAGAAAACTGGAGAAAGAAAAGATGTTCAGCAACTCTGAATGGAGAGGGAAGAGAGAAGGCAGGCACCATAAGACAAGTGTAACTCAGTGTCCCTGTAATAACTCAGTCTGCCTGAGGTCCTGAGATTGGATGGGCTCTGCCTCTTCATTGATACTTTTCCCTGTTTTCTAAACTCACATCAATGAGAAGTATTAATTACCCTTTAAATGGAAATAAATTAACTTAAGAAGATGCAGTTTTATCTTGCTTTTCTAGTAGCTGAGTTCCTTGAGGAGGTACTAATTGATTTTAAATCCAAATCAGCCTAATGCACTTGGATAGTTTGCTGGGTAATGGAAATTAGTAATGACTTCCATAAAGGAAGGGCTTGATTCCAATTCCTTTTTTCCACATATTTATCACTGTGGATGAGGTAAGCCTAATCATGGGTGGAGAAGGCCCAGCAGCACCAAACTCTTTATTTATTCATTAAGTATTTATTGAGCACCTACTTTATACCAAGGACTGTGCAAAGCACTGGGCATCCAATGATGAACGAGACAGACTTGGTCCCTGAATGAAGCTTACAGCTGAACACATTAAAAAGCCTTTGGGAGGCTTCCTGAAGTTTCTATTCACAGTCCCCACCCCCCTGCCTGGGTCTCACTGAAGCTGGCAGTTGCAGGAAGCCAGGCCCAGGAAGGACGGACCTGGGGGTAGAACATCACAGAGCCTCATCTGGAAATACCAGGAGACTTGGAAGTTGTGAACAACTACAAAAGGAATAATACACAGTCACGACCTTAAGGAACCCAGATATTAGCAAGGGAAGGGGAGTAACCTATTCATATAACTGTGATACAAGGTGGAAAATGAAAAACGACTTGGGTGCCAAGGAAAGGCAGGGAGGAAGAGATCACATTTACTTTGGAGGATGGGAGTCTTGAGGGCATCATGGAGGAAGTGACATTTACAACAAATTAGACCAATGACAAATCCACCCAATCACTTCACAGCTTGGATGTGGTCATTCCAAAACTGGTATCCCAGATAAAGTCTTTTTACCATCCTTGACCTAGAAGTGTGCCTAAAGCTTCCAAGAGGGACCTTCTGGAAAGGGCATGCCAGGTGGAGTAATCAGTATAGACCCAAGTCATGAGAAAGGACCTGTGTGTTTGGAGAACTCTGAGAAGTCTCATGTAGCCAGAGTCTAGGGCTCTGTGTGGGGTGTGTAGCTGGAGAGTCTCTCCCCAAGGAAGGTCAAGGATAGGGGGATGAAAGGTCTAAGATCGCAAGGAGCGGCCACTTGCACTGGAAAGTTGGGGTTGGGGCAGAGCACCTGCTCTCCCTGGAGGAGGGTCTCCCCATCCAAGGGCCTGCATGGGCACCATTCCTATTTCCAACACCCAGTGGACACTGGTTGTGCCGAAGGAGGGAATGTCCATCACATTCTTGGTAAATATTTAGACACCTGAGGTTTCGAACAGATAACATTTCAGAGCTTGCTTTATGCTTGTATAGCATCTAATACGGGAGCAGAAAGGCTTCTCATTCATTGCTTCCTGGTTAATATGACAGAGCTTTCTCCAGCCGGGCAAACATTTACAGCCGCAGGGGCTAAGCCCAGCCCTGATAATGGCCTGAAGGTGGCCAGAGAGGAAAGCCAAATGCTCCGACTGCCTGTTTGCAGAGGAAGCAGCAAAGAAAATATCCCACAGGGGCTGTGGGCCCTCAGCATTGGAGGGATTCTGTGGTCTGTGATAGTTCCACAGGGATTACTATACACACACAACACATCGTATACAGACCGTCGCAGTGCTAAGGTCTCAGGAGACAGAAGAGCCGATGGCTGGTTAATGAATTCTCCCCCAGCAAGTCAATCAGACAGGAGCCAGCTGCCCCCCAGCTGGCCTATTAAGCGGGCTGGGCTCCCTGGGCAGGGCTCAGCGCGTGTCTGCCAGGGAGTGTTTGAGAAATTAAAGTGACATTGCTAAGTGGGTACACGTAACTACCTCCCACCTCTCCTTCTGCCTGAGAGTCCCTGCACTGCAGGAATAATGCATGAGCGCGTGTTCATGTTCCTCCAGAAACTTAATTCAAGCTGCCTGCCACATGGATCCAGCCTGCGCCCAGGTTCAAGGGCAGTGGGGCAGGCTCCTGGGCCCCTCCTGTGTCCACTGCTCTGGCGGACCCTTGCGCCTCAGACTCCTCTGGACCCTGGAAGGAAAGCAGATGGTACCCCGCTGGGGGCGCTGAGGCCAGAGTGGCAGCACCCCATCCCTGCCCCTCCGGCTTGTGCCCATTTCCTCCCAACGGGGTCATCCAGACTTCACTTGCCCCTTTGTGAGCCTGCTCACATCCTGACCTCCGTGTGTGTTTTCACTTTCCCCAAATCTCCATCTCTAGGTTTTGGAGGCCCTGTTTTCACCAAGCATGGGGGACCCTGCTGGAAAGGCCCAGGCCTGGCTTACCCTGGATGGGGCCCAACGCCGGCATCCTCCCCTCTCTTTTCCCCTTCCCGTCCCTCCTCCCTCTTTCCCCCTCCCTCTCCTCCTCTCCTTTCCCCCTCCCCCGACCAGGCGGCTGCGCTGGAAACCACAGGAAGGGGCTGGGTTGGCTTTGGCAGCAGAGGCTGAAAGCTGGAGGTGGGGAAATCAGGAAACCCAGGCTTGATTCCAACATGAATTGGAAATATCCCCAACAGCCAGGGCATTAGATAAATAAGGCTCCAAAAACCTGTGACTGGCAAAGTATTTTTTTAATTTCCATTAAATTTTAAAACGTTGGTTTTGAAGCACAGTCCTACCAATGAGCAGCAATATGTCTTTTTCTTAATTCTTATAAATATAGTACGTGGTCATGGGGAGGAATCAAAATAATATTAAACAGTATAAAATAAAGCGAATTGTTAGCAGTTTCTTAGGGCAATTAGGTTTCAAAGAAACAAAATTCAGGATTGAAATCTCAGAGCTCGAGTAGAATCTGGGGGGTGTGTTTGGAATGCAAAGGAGGAGTGTGAGTGCGTATGTGTGTGTATGGGTGTGAGCACAGGCCATGAGTTACTAACACAGGCTCTGCTGTCAATGGCCTGGGTTCAGATTCCAGCTCCTCTGTTCCTAACTACGCGGCAAGTTGGGCGATTTGCTTCACGTTTTGGTGCCTGGTTTTATCATTTGTAACTTGCGAATAATTACAATAGTAATTATTCTTCTACACAGCTGTGGAGATTCGGCTATTTTTCAGCTCACGAAACATCTGTGAACCTGCAACAGGTGCTGTGAATCCTGCTTACCTGTGCCTCAGTCCCACCCCCTTCCAGAACCAACGGTAATTCCAGTAACTCCTCGTGCGCACGTACTGCCATTTGGTTTATAACCCACAGCACAGACGTCCCGGGAAGCAGACATGTGACTCCCAAAGAGGTGAAGAAACACAGGAGCAACCACTTGTCTAAGACCTTAGAACTATAAGTGCCAGAGCTGGGTCCAGACCCCAAATGGCATGATTTTTCCGGTGCTCCCGTGGGGACACCTGTGGCTGTCTGAGCGGTGAGCATGTGACGCTGAGCAGAGGAAGGGCCCCTGCAGCTCCCCTTGTTGCCCCCCACCCCCATCCGCACCCCAGGAGTCTGGCCTTGTGATTTTGACATGACCACTGGGACCGCAATCGGGCCTCTTGCCTTGGGCTCAAGCCACAGGTGTCAGGGGCAGAAGCATCTTGGTCAAGCGTCTCAAGTTTCCTCCCCTTCTCCTCACTGAGCTTTTATAGTTTTCATCAATCTAATCACTTGTCATTTTGTATTTTAAAAATGTATTGCTTTTCCTTTTTACAAAAGTGATACCTGTGGAGTATGGAAAGTATAAACAAGCAAACAGAAAGTGAAAATAAATATCACAGTAGAATTGTTTTCTGCTTTCCTGGAGTGTCCCTTCCGGCCCCCAACTTGACCAGCAGTGCCACCGATATCACAGAATCTTCAGCCAAGTATGACTGTCAGCCCCTCCCAGCTTCAGCAGCGAGCTGATATCGTATGAAGCTTTTCAAGATTCACAGGATTATTGATTGCAATGATTTCGAGCTGCAAATGACTAATAAGACAACAGCATGACTTATTGTTTTTAAAGCTGCTGCTCCTTAATTTAAAAATGAAGTTAAGAACTCCACCCCCCGTGTGGAATTTGACAAAAATTCTCAGAAAAGTCGATTTGGTCTGTGGATCTGAAAGGGCCTCACAGCATCAGCTCTAAGTTTCTTTGATATACTGTCAAGAACGTAAACCTGTAGAGTTTAACAAACTGTTACCGTGCGTCACAGAACTCAAAGACCAGTAGGGAGAGAGAGGCACATAACATGGGGTTACAATGGGGGACATTGAGTGTCATGATAAAGATGTTTACCAAGGGC
Organism: Balaenoptera ricei; assembly: GCF_028023285.1. Classification (NCBI taxonomy): domain Eukaryota; kingdom Metazoa; phylum Chordata; class Mammalia; order Artiodactyla; family Balaenopteridae; genus Balaenoptera; species Balaenoptera ricei. The sequence continues at coordinate 87,694,773 of NC_082642.1, read as the reverse complement.
TGTGGGAGCACCAGGACGGGGCACTGCACTTCCTGCAGAGGAAAGAAGATCTGGTGAAGCTTTACTGAGGAGCTGGACATTGAGAGGGAACTTGAAGGAACTTTAGGAGCTGGTTGGGCAGAGAAAGGATGGCAGGAAAAGAGGTGTGGCAGGTAGATACATATGGCCAGGGCATAAAGGGTGGGGAAGGTGGAAGGGGTGGTGGGGTGTGAGACAGAGTGGGGAGGGGTCCACAGGATCAAGAGATGAGGCTGAAGGAGGGATTGGGATTCTGTTATGAAGTACCTCGTGTGCCATGCTGGAGATTAGGGTCTTCATGGGTCCAGGTCCCAGGGCCCCGACCCTCGTCTGTTTGCGAATTCCTGGATCTGTTGCAGGTAGGATGGAGATAGAAGCACTCAGCCTCACAAACCCCCAGGGGAAGCGTGCTGGGCAGGTTGGCTTGGGCAGGAGAGGGAGGCTGGGTCCTCCTCACTTGCACTTTTACCAATCCCATTCAGAGTTTCTTCCGGAAAGTTCTTGTGTTTCTGTTACCAAGTGTCTGTCTTCAGCCAAGTTGCTTATGAATATTGAAACACACACACACAGAGCAAAGGGAAACAATTAGTTCACTGTCTTTTTCCAAGAGTTTTAATATGAGAACTTGGGACTGTAGGAAAACACTACTTAGGAGACAAAGATAGAAGGTGAGCAGGTAGTAAGTAGGCACAAGCAAGGAAGTAAAACCGAATCACCTCAGAGGCGTGTGTTAACTTTTGGCCTTTTAGAAGATTTTCTGCTCCTCTCTGACTTGGGGGATGATGGAAGCAGAGAGGAGAAAGCTGGCTCTATCACTACACTAGGTACTTGCATTTTTCTTGGATGAATTTTGGCCACCTGGGTTCTGTCAAGGTGAGAAATGTTTCAGCAGTTGTAAAAGCCCTGAGCCAGTAGCTAAGCTGAAGGGAGAGCAGAGCTAGGCTTCCTTCTACTCAGCCCCTTTTCCTGCATGGCGCCCCTCACCCTCCGACCACTCACAACCCAGCCAGTCAGGAAGGAGCCAGAAGTCATGGAAATAGCTGGGCCTGCTCAGCTGCAGTGGCCCCAGACCAGCTGATCCTCACCCTCTGAGCTGTTGCACCTGTCTGGGCTGCAGCGGGTGGAGGTGAGCTGGAGAAGGCTTTACACCGGGACGGGGCTTGCTGGGTGCAGGAGGAGTCAGGGTCCTGGCCACGCCAGCTCCTGGCCCTGGCCTCTAGTATCTGTGGCTGGAAACAGGACTCTGCAGGTGACTCCCCCCCTCACTCCTGGCTTCCCTGGGGCATGGTGAGTGGTGATGGGCTGTGGGAGGAGGACAACGGAATGGCATCAGGATGCCACCTCTCTGACCAGCGGGGCTAAGAAGCCAATGACCAGGACTCGCTTCTGGTTACTGCCGAGTTTTGTCTGAAATCAACTTTATTCCTAGAATGTTTAGAAGGAGATACAGATAGGAGGAAGAAAACAGGTCCTGACTTGTGTGACCAGATGCCCCCCATGTCCCAGGTCCTGGGAATGCAAAGACGAGTAGGACCCGTCTCTCTAAGAGCACTGTGTGCTTTATGAGCACTTTATCCCTCCCCCTCCCCAGGACCCCTGGAAGCCAAGGGGAGGTACCTCTCTCACCCAGCACCAGAGGCTGAGTCTGCTCAAATCCCAGCATCCTGACATTCGGCATATCTACCTGTGCTCCTCCCTGGACAACCAGAACCTGAGGATTTTCCATTTCACTAGAGCCCAGGAATAAGATTGAACTGGGAGATCCCATCTCCGCGATGTGCCCTCGTTTATCCATGCCTGACGAACCAAAGAGCACATCCTAAACTACAACTCTACATACATAGGTATTTTACGATGTGGAATATGGTTCTCAAGAGATAGCAAACTGGATGCAGAGTTTTCGAAGTCTAAATTTGCTTCTTAAACCTATGATTTTCAATTACCCTGGCCACCGTCCAAAAAATAACCTTCCTGATTCTCCTCTACTATTCCTGCTTCTCCCTCCCTCCCCACTAGCAGATGACATCACTTCAAGGTCCCCTCATTTTGTCACCCTCCAATGATCCAATATTTGGCATAAGTTAGTCTTATGCATAGGCAAGAACATATCATAAAAAGTATCTTGGGGCCACCACTTATTATTAGATGACCTTGGACAAGGTAATTAATGGCATCAGTTTCATCATCTGTAAACTAGAGGTAATAATAGTCCCTGCCTCTTAGGTGAGTAAGGAGTAAATGTGACAGTATAAGTAGAGAGATAGTGCCCGGCACATAGTAAATGCTCAATAAAACATTGCCTGAGCTGAGGCTGCCGAGAGTTCTCTGACCTCAGTTGCAGGTGGCTGCTGTTTCCCTTCTTCTGGGAGGGCGAGTATCTACCTTCTCATCTCTCCCAGCTTCCCCTTCACTCCACCCACAGGGCTCCAGCAGAAAAGGTAGGGAAATCTGACACTCAGAGCCCATGTCGAGGGTGTGCAGGAACAAGATCTGGGGCCAAAACGTTCCTGGTTACTTTTTCTTCCACTGCGCGAGTCACCACCACCAACAGCCAGGCCCAGGACAGGCCAGCACCTTGACTTGGGAAAGAGGACCCCCCACTCTGAAGTCCCCATCCCCTCATATTTGCCCCGTCTTTTCCCTCTTCCTGAAACATCTGCTCACACTTTTTGGCCTTGTTCTTGGCCTCCCGGTTCGTCATATACCCTCTATCCCCGTGCTCTCCCTGCTGGTTTTTGTCAAGCTCAGAATGGTGGTACAGATCCCTGAGCGATGGCCTGCATAGCAAGAGGCCTGTGCTCTCGCCCTGATGCTCACCCCTCCCTGCCTCTCTCATCCTGCTCACCTCATGGATACCCACTCTCTGCCAGGCACCTTGGCGGATGCCAGGGACAAAATGGTGTCGTGGACAGACATGGTTCCTCCTCCCACACAGTTCAATCACCCCCTATGAGCTGTGGGAGAGTCCACAGCTCTCGAGCTGTTTCCTTCCTTTTATGCCTTGCTCTGACATCCAGGTGTTCTCCATCCTGTGATATCTTGCGGCTGAGCTGCTGTCCGAGGCCTGAACGCCAGGCGAGACTGTGCAATTTTAGTTGCAGCCCAAGAATGATCAGACTCGGTGCCCATCCCTACTGTAACGATAAAATACCACTCCCCCAAGACTGATTGATTCATGTTCTCTGTTTAAAGCATAACCGAAAGCAAGCCCCAGTTGGCCAAATCCCAAACCTCCTCCCTCTATGGAAACCAGCCCTGCAGTGGAGTCTAACCGATCCCTGCCCCACCCAAGGCAGGGTCTCCCGCAGGGCAGTGTCCTCAGCAGGACCCCTCGCTTAGGCTCATCTTGGAGCAGTGAGGCTGTTTTCTGAAGTCCATGTTCTCCCACGGCAGCCTCCCTCGGCAGAAAGAATCAGCACCTGCCTTCCGCGGTGTGTCTCCTGTGTGTCAGGACAACCCACTAGTCTCTCCAGGAGGTCCATAAGGAGTGGCTTAGCCCCTGGAAGGGGCTCTTCCGGGCTTATCGTGAACCAGTGTTTGCATAGTAAGCGTTCTGCCTTTATGTAAATTCTATGTTATAAATCATTAAAAATAGCAACATGCTATAATGATGTATGTACTCACACTTACGAGAATGAGGATACAAGTTGTGTCTATGAGAAACTATCACCCTCACATTTTGATGGGTGACTCTGGGGGCTGGAGGCTGTGGAGAATTGGCTGGTGATTCTCAAGACCACCGTCCACGATAAGCCTCCCTGGAAGGGGCACTGGGGAAGAGCCCAGATGTGGTGGACACAAACCAACAGCTAGAAGGGCCTGAGGAGTGAGTGCTGTTTTGGGCAAGTCCGTCACCCCTCTGGGCTTCGATTCCCTCATCTGTAAGCTGAGATCCAAGTTCCCGCCCACTCACAACTCTTGAGAATCAAATCAAATCAAACCAAGTAACAGATGTAAAAGCCTTTTGTGAGGAGCCAAGTTCTGTGTAAATGGAGGCTAGTGTTGTTGTTTTAACTGCAACCCGGTTACCCACACGAAACGTGGCTGAACCCCTGGAAACACCATGGAGCAGGTTCTCCCCAGATTCCCATCCAAAGCTCCTCCCCTTGCGCTCCCAGCCCCGCCCATCTGGCAGCTCCCGCAATCGGACTCACAGCGCACATCGGCTTAGCTCAAGACCGCAGATGTCCCTCGGAATTCACCGTGCCAAGCCCAGTTTGTTCCGACTCCTCTTTTCAGCGTGAATGTGAGTGCGCATGTGTGCAGGCATTAGGTGGCAAAGGCGGTGGGCAGGACTGGGTTTGCTTATTGTGATCCCTATAGCTGTGACTCAGCCAGAGTTCAAGCCTCACTAAAGCCCAGGTTTGCAACCAGATCCCCAAGCCCTCCACAGCCAGCAGCCTGGGAAGCCATCGCTTCAGAAATCTTCACCAATGGCTTGGTGTCCCGAGGGCGTCTGCAGGGACAGCCACAGACACCCCCCTCACCTGAGAGAACAGGCCCTCAGTCCTGTTCTTGCTGTTCTTACTCAAGAGGGTTCCGGGGCTGGAGGGGCTTTCAGGATGCCACCGCGCTCCCTTTGATTTTACAGATGGGAATCAGACACTGCCCGGGGAGAGAGGTGACTGGACCCGGGGCAGAGATAAGTTTGTGGTTGTGAGAATCTGATCTGCCAGACTATGCTGGGTTGAATAGCACCCCGACTCCCCCCCCCACAAAATAATTCACGTCCACACAGTACCTGTGAACGTGACCTTATTTGAAAATTGGCTCTTTGCAGATATCCTTAATTAAAGTGAGGTCATACTGAATTAGCCTGGGGCCTAAATCCCATGGTGTCCTTATAAGAAGGCCACGTGGAGGCAGACATGCAGGGAAGACGGCCAGTGATGGTGGAGCAGTGGGGTGATGCAGCTGCAAGCCGAGTATGCCGGAGAGGGACGCCACCACCTAAGCTGGATGAGGCAGGAAGGAGTCTTCCCTAGAGCCTTCAGCGGGAGAACAGCCCTGCTGACACCGCGATTTCAGGCTCCTGGCCTCCAGAACTGGGGGAGAATATATTCCTGTTGTTTTAAGCCACCCAGTTTGCGATGCTTTGTTACGGTGGTCCTGGGGACCAAACACAGAAGCCGAGGCTCTTTCTGTTGTTTCCTGTGGAAGTGGAATCAGTCCTCCATGCGCCCAGGGCTAAGGGCTGAGCTGAGCAGTTCCCATGCATTGTCTCATTCAATCCTCATCCCAAGCACATCAGGAATGTATTACTAATCTCACAGCAGCTCTATGAAGTAGGGTACTTTTCATTCTTTTTCATTGTAGTTTTGAGTAGTAATATAGTCACATAACACAAAAACATAAAAGCAACTAAAACGTATGATCCACAGTGAAAAGTCTCCTTCTAACCCACCCCATGCCAGTTCTCTGCTCTGAGGGTAGCCATTGTTACCAGGTTCTTCCAGAGCTATTCTACAGGTAAACCTGCAGATCAGATAAAACCTTCTCCCTCCCACACACATCTTTCTAAAAAACAAAGTATAATAAACTATACAGAGGGTTCAGTGTCTCGCTCTTCACTTATCAATGCATCTTGGTGCTTCCATCCTCATCTCGGCAACACTGGATCCCACCTTCTTGAAACGTCCCCTTTCTGTGACCCCTTTCTCTCCTGGTCTTCCTTTCGCATTATTGGTCATCCTTGGCAGGGTCCTTTGCTGGCCCCTCTTGTCTTTCCTACTCTAAATGTTGGTGACCTTCTAGCCACTGCTAAAGACCACTCCCCTCCCTCTCTCCCTAAGCCACCTCTCTACTAAAGCACTATAAGCATAAATGTTATAGATTGAATGTTTATGACTACCCCTCCCCCAATTCATATATTGAAATCCTAACCCCCAATGTGATAGGGCCTTTGGGGGTGCCTAGATCATGAGAGTGGAGCCTTCATGAATGGAATTAGTGCCTTTGTGAAAGGGACCCCAGAGAGCCTTCTTGCCCCTTCCACCACTTGAGGACACAGTGAGAAGACAGCCATCTATGATCCGGGAAGTGGGTCCTCACTAGTTACCAAACCTGCTGGTGCCTTGATCTTGGACTTCTCAGACTCCAGAAGGGTGAAAAATAAGTGTTTGTTGTTTAAGCCACCCAGTCTAAGGTATTCTTATTATAGCATCCCAATGGTCTAAGATGGTAAGTAAGCTTATACTTACTTATAAGTTGCTGGCTCCCACGTTTGATCTCCAGATCGGACCTCTGCGGAGCTCCATCTGCCACAGTCATTACATCCTCATTTGGCTGTCTCACCAATACCTCAAAACATACACAATCAGTTAGAAATCTTGATCCCCCAAATTGTTCTCTCCATCAGTCCTCCCCCATATCAGTAAGTGGCACCCACTTTCACTCACTGGCTCAGGCAACCAGTGAGTGACCCTACCAACACACACACATATACACACACCCCATCCCCACTCCACCCACAAGTCCTGGGGATTCCACCCCCTGAGGATACTCAACTCTGTCTACTTCTCCCCATCTCCACTGCCATCACCGCATCTCCTGGGACTCCTGCAGCAGCCTCCTGCCTGGTCTCTTCACTTCCATTCTTAAGCACCACACGACCCCCACTCCATCTCCACAGTGGCCAGCGTGATCATCTCAACACTTCAGTGAGTGTCCTCAGCCTTAGAATACAATCCAAATTCCTTCCTGACTACCAAGCCCTGCAGGATAGGACTCCTGCTATCTGTCTAGCCTCACCAGATGCCATCCTGCCCTCGCCCAGCCCCACTGGTCTTCTTCGAGTTTCTTGGTAGCACCGAGCTCTTTCTGGCCCCAGAGGCTTTGCATGTATGCTCTTTACCTGGCAAGCCCTGCTTGCTCTTGTTGGCTCCTCTTCCTCTGAGGTTCAGCTTAAGTGTCGCCTCTCAGTGAGACCCTCCTTGAATCCCCTGTTATTCTCCATCTCAGCTCGTGGTTTCTTTCCTTCCTAACACTTATGGGTGTGATGGTGATTATGTTGATATAAATTTGATTTTTTATTCTACCTCCCCAACATGTAAACTCCATGATGGCAGGGGCCATGTCTATCTCATTTACCGTTGTATCCCTAGAGCCTAGCACCCTGCCTGACACATAGTAGGTCTATCAATGAAGGTCCATTAAACAAATCCCTCCCTTTTTTTTTTTTAACAGATGGAGAAACTGAGGGTTAGAGTGGCTGAATTACTTGCCCAAGGCCACACAGCAAGTATGTAATAGAGCCAGGATTTGACACCAAATCAGCCTGAGTCGAGAGGTGGAGTTTATATGCGAGAAACTGTGTCACTGTGGACATTCAGATGTTACCTACCTTCAGAGAAGGAATAGAAACCCACACACTTTTTCTCCTCTTGGGGGCAACGTGAAAAGCTCTAGTTTTTAGTACTGGGTGAGGGTAAGGGCATGGGGTGGGGGAGATGGTGAGGCTTAAGGGCCATAGGTTTTGTCAGGCCAGCAGATGGGGCAGGGGAAACAGCTGTCCTCAAACTTCCCACACTCTCATTGCAGTGGGAACCAGACCTCACCAAAGACTGTCTCCCCATCACTGTGTCATTTACACCGATCAGGAAGATCAGGGAACTGGGGATGTAGCCCTGATGGTAATTTATTGCTTGCTTTTAGAGCCTGCTGCCTCTGCTAGGAATAAGAGAGACTATTTCAGAACTGTGGGTTAATAGAGAAAAAGGTTCCATCACTCTCGCAGAAACCTTGAGCCATTTAAATATTCAGCTCCTTATCACCAGAGATCTCTGCAAAGAATGTGGGCTAGGTATGGTGAGGGAAGCTCAGCGGGGCCTAGATATCAGACTCCACTCTGGGTACCATGGTCTCTGCAGTGCCCCCCACAAACATTTGTTTACCAAACATTTACTTTTCCATCTCTACATGAATTGCCTTCCTCCCCTTTGAGGTCCTAAGCCACTACCCCCAACAGCTTTTTTTGTTAATTGGCATATAGTTGCTGTACAGTGTTGTATAATTGCAGGTATACAACGTGGTAATTCACAGTTTTTAAAGGTTACACTCCATTTATGGTTATTATAGAATGTTGACTATATTCCCTGTATTGTACAATGTATCCTTGTGGGTTATTTTGTACCTAGTGGTTTGTACCTCTAGGTACACACCCCCTACCCCGATATTGCCCCTCCCCCCTTCCCTCTCCCCACTAGTGGCCACTGGTTTGTTCTCTGTGTCTGAGAGTCTGCTTCTTTTTTGTTATATTCACTAGTTTCCCAATATCCTCTTTTATCTTTAGCTGAAGATGCTATTTAAGGTGAGAGATTCAGCCATTTTGGTGAGCTATTCAGTTCTCCTGGGTCTCTCCCGTGTATACATGTTATTAAACTTTTGCTTGATTTTCTCCTGTTAAGAATAATAAATAAATAAATATTCACCTATTTCCTTCTTGTTGAAAAAGGTCTGCCTTTGTTAAGCAATTTGACTATAAGAGGGGGCCATTGAAGGTGAGGAGCAGGGAAGGGGGAAGCTGGGTGGTCCTTGAGAGCCATCCCTTGAGCTGCATCCACAGGAAGGATTGAACTGGCAGGGATGGCTGCCCACGGAGACGGTTTCCTCTGGGCCAGTAGACAGGAAGTGCACTGTGTGCTAGGGAAGTGCATGTCCTTCCTTTCTTTCTTCCCTGTGCTCATATGGAGAATTTTCATAAGCACATCCCTTCCCCATTAAGGGCCTAGAGGAGTGAGGGGTGAGGACAGGGGAGCATAGCTGTTCCTACACCTTTTTTCGTTTCCGTAAAAGAATTTTTTTTGGAAATATGAAATTCCCACAGAAAACTGCACCTATGATAAATCTCCTGAATGAGGTTGTTATTCACTAAATATTCACTCCTCACATTGACTTTCATGAGACAAGCCAATTTCCCCACCGACGTTGGGTTTGGCCACATGACATGCTTTGGCCAATGAAATGTGGGCAGCAAAGGACAGCTAGTTCCTAGCCTAGACCTTAAGAGACCTGTGTATTTTCTTTCACCCCTCTTCATCCTGGCTTTCACCTTAAAAGAACATGCCTCGGAGAGCTGCCAGTTAATGGAGGAAGAGAGACATGTGGAGCGGCCCTGCCCTCATCCTGCAGCTTAGAGCCAAGGCCAGCCCAGCCCAACCCAGAGCTCTACCCACAGCAAGCCAGCAGGAAATAAATACGTACTGCCTGCCACTGGGCATGGGGGTGGTTTGTTATGGCAATAGCCAGCTGACACGTTAAGTGCACAGCCCAGTAAATTTTCACCAAGTGAATACACCTTTGCAGCCAGCACATAGATCAATAGACAGAATATCACCACACCTGAGAACTGAGAAGTCCAGCCCCCTTGGTACCCAATCCAGTTCCTACACCCTTCTCCAGGTAACCACTAACCTGACTTATAGCATAGTAGACTTTTGTCTGTTTTCTAACTTTTAACAAGGGAAACATTGTAAATCAGCTACAATCCAATAAAAATTTTAAAAATAAAAAAATTAAAAAAAATAGGAAACAGGCAGAATATACTCATTTGTATCTGGCTGCTGTCATTCAAAAGCACATTTGTAGGATTGATCCCTATATTGTTGCCTGTGGCAGTAGTTTGTATATTCCCATTGTTATGTTGCGAGTATACTATAATTTATTTCCCCATTCTATTGTTATGGGCATTTGGGTGGTTTTCTGTTTTCACCTGTTATGAATAGCATTGCTATGAATACTCTTGTGCATGTCTTTTCGTGAACATGTATACACATTTCTGTTAGACCTATAGTAGGAGTGAAGTTATATATAAAATATGTATATATTCAGCTATAGTAGATACTACCAAACTGTTTTCCAAAGTTCTTGTGCCAATTTAATTGACTGGCAGCTTATGAGAGTTCTGGTTGCTCCACATCCTTGCCAATACTAGGCATTTCCCATCTTTTAAAATTTGGTCATTCTGATGGGTGTGTTCTCAGATTTCATATTGATTTTAATTTGCATTTTCCTGATGACTAATAACTTAAGTCATTTTTTTCGTAAGCTTACTGGCCATTTGGATATTCTCTTTTGTGAAGTGTCTATTCAAGTCTTTTGCCTGTTTTCTTCTGGGTTTTCTGTCTTTTGCTTACTGAGTTACAGAAGTTGGACACTAGTTCTACATGTATTACAAGTATCTTCTTCCACTCTGTGGGTTGCATTTTTACCTTCTCAGTAGTGTCTTTTCATGAGCAGAGTTTCTTAATTTTAATATGCAGTTGACCCTAGAACAACTCGGGTTTGAACTACATGGGTCCACTTATATGCAGATTTTTTTTCAATACATATACAGGTAGTACTATGTTTACAATCCATGGATGATTGAATCCTGGGAAGCAGAATCCAAGGATGTGGAGGGCTGCCTGTGGGACTTCAGCATATGCAGATTTTGGCATCTATGGTGAGTTCGGGAACCAGTCCCCCATGGATATTGAGGGACGACAGTAATCCAATTTATCAATTTTATTATTTATGATTAGTGATTTTTTGCCCTGTGTAAGGGATTGTTACCTACTCCAAGGGCATGAAGATATTCTCCTGTGTTTTCTTCTAAAGCTTTATTGATCTGTAACTCAATTGGGATTGATTTCTGTGTGTGGTGAGAGGTAGGGGTTAAAATACTTCTTTTTCCTAAATGAATATCCAGTTGACCCAGAAACATTTAATTGTAAAGGCCATCCTTTCCCTTCTGCACTGCAGTGTTGCTGGTTTTTTTTTTTTTTCTGTTTTTTGTTTGTTTGTTTGTTTTAATTTGGGAATTGAAAAAAGCCATGGTTTAGAGAACATGCTGTCAAGCTAATGAACTAGATTCACATGCTAACTTTCATGCCCTTACTGTGGATTTGGGGTGAGTTACTTCCTACCTCTGAGTCTCAGTTTCCTCACCTATATTTGAGAGTTATGAAGCTTTTCATCTCAGAGTCTCAGACATCAAATGGGAAAAGGCACGAAAAACACTTAGTACAGCGCCTGGGAGTGAAGGCTCAATAAATATCTGCTGTTACTATTACCATGACAAATACCATATTCCTGATGTTTGTTAGCACAACTAAGTCAAACGAGATTTTTCAAATCTGGGAAACAAATTTGTTGTCTGTGCTCAGCTGTTTCTGCATCTCTGTGAGACCCGTTAAAGACCAGTCTCCACTCCGGGCTGACTTTGTATTCCTCTGTCTCCCTAACCAGCTTCAGGCACTCACCCCCTCTAGGACCCTTAGTATTCCCAGCCTTTGCTTTCCTGGGCCCTCTATGAAATCAACAACCTTCCCTCATTATTTACTACCACTCCAGTTCACTGCTGCTCTGCCTTAGAAGCTGTAGACCCAGCTTCCCTAGTGAGCTGGCATCCCTGAACATGCTTTTCTGGTTTGTTTGTGACACCCAGCCAGCTGCTGGCCTGTCCAGCAGAGAACCAAAAGACCCTTTTTTAGGACAACATCCTGTCTTTGTGAAATTGCTTTGTAGAGAAACAGCTGTGAAAGAAGGCTGCTTGGCCCAGATCTCTGGCAGCAAAGTTTTAACTCAATGCAAATCACGGATAAAATAAACATCAGACATTTCACACATTAAGCCGGTTCAAGTTATGGGATCCTGCCGATTAAAAATGTCTTCTTGGCACTTCCCGTCAGCAAGTGGAATTAACGCTCTTGTTGAAGCTGGAGAGACTAAATTGGAAATAAGTTCCCTGTGGTTTGGCTTCTGTCCACGGAAATGTCAATGGTTTATTTGAGTTTTAGGAACCTGCAAATGTCACCATTTTTGATTTTCGAGATCAGGTTAAATGTTTGTCAGGAGAGATGTAACTAAAATGGTCTGATCTTCCACAATCTGCACGGAAGACATTGCTCAAGCTGGGGTGTGTGCCTTCCTGGCATATCGTTCATGTATTCGGTTCATCCACAGATAGGAAGTTGCATTGCACCAGGTCCTCTGCTAGGGGCAGGTGGTAAAAAGATAAATGTTCTACCTTTCAAAATCCTTTCACTTAGACTGTAACACTTAATTCACAATATTTTGTACGATAGATATTTCTAGGACAAAAGTTGGTGTTGTCTTTAAACATTTTAATGTCATGCCTGTGTTTGTACGCCGACTTACCAAGACATTTGCCTTGGACTGCTGCCTTGGGGCAACTCTACCCGGGTGACAACTGCATAGCACATCCTTGCTGAGAAGGGCTTCTCAGTTTGGCTTGATTGTTGATGTTTTCTACTTTGCTTCCCACCAGGGAGCATCTATTTAGTCCCGATATTTATAAGCTAAATCAAGTATACATAAGTTGGTGTCCAAAATCTGCTTGGTCTAGTTACCTGAAATCTGAAGCAAGATGAGAATGCCTTTTACATTAACCTTGGAGATATTTAGAACTCATATCACTTTCAATGGAGTGAGCATTTATTGGGAACTATTCATCAGATGTCAAAGCCAGTCCCTTTTGCTTTCTTCATTTATATATATATATATATATATATATATATATATATATTATATATATATACACACATGCACATATATATGTGCATGTGTGTATGTTTTCTTTTTTAAATTTAATTTCATTAATTTATTTTTTATACAGCAGGCTCTTATTAGTTATCTATTTTATACATATGAGTGTATACATGTCAATCCCAATCGCCCAGTTCATCCCACCACCACCACCCACCCCACCCCCACTTTCCCCCGTATGTATTTCTAATTGTAAAGATTCTCATGCCATGGTTACAAGTCTGTGACATTAAATCATCAGTTAATTCATGAAACAGAATTTTATGTTTTCAAAAATATTTTTTGCCAAATCTGGTTCTTTGTGTCACAAATTATCTTTTTGCAACATCTCTTGAGACCAGCAGTTTCCCCAAGCTTTTTTTGAAAGAGCATCTATCAGTAAAAAAAGTTTGAGTATCCCTTCCCAGAACGTTTTGTTTGTTTGTTTGTTTACCAGTTATACACACAAAGAGAATGTGGACTAAAGACTCCTCCATTCTAGGATAAAGAAGATGTGAGATAGATAGATAGATAGATGATAGATAGATAGATAGATAGATAGATAGATAGATATATAAAGGAATACTACTCAGCCATAAAAAAGAATGAAATAATGCCATTTGCAGCTACATGGATGGATCTAGAGATTATCACACTAAGCAAAGTAAGTCAGAGAGAGAGACAAATACCATGTGATATCGCTTATACATGGAATCTAAAATATGACACAAATGAACTTATCTACGAAACAGAAACAGACTCACAGACATAGAGAACAGACTTGTGGTTGTCAAGTTGAGGCAGGGAGAGAAGGATTGGGAGTTTGGGATTGGCAGAGGCAAACTCTTATATATAGAATGGACAGACAACAAGGTCCTACTGTGTAGCGCAGAGAACTCTATTCAATATTCTGTGATAAGCCATCACAGAAGGCAACAGCAGCCAGATTAAAACAGCATAAACCATCATGCAGGACCTTGCCCCTTTTCCTCTGATGCTCCCTCCCCTGCCCCCAACCTGGAGGAGTGAAAGAGCACCCCCTCCCCCATTTCCTATTGCAGGTCCTCAAGCCATGAGTTAGGCCTGAGACATGGGAGAGAACAATTCTTTAATTGGATGTGAGTTTGAAGTTTTAATTTAGACTGGCCTGAACTTTTTAATACCTGAACACGAGATCGCTCATAGAACTGAAAGTAACCAAAAAGTTAAGGTTTCTGTCTGAGCTGTTATCAGGGATGGGAAAGGAGATTGAAAAAGGCATGTCTGAAGGCAGCTGTGGAAGAAAAATGAAGCTGTTTTTCCTTGTCCCTATTGAGATTAGTTCACTCAATAAACTGGCTACATCAGAAAACCTAGAATTTCTTTCCTTCTTTCTTTTCATTCAGGTAAAAATAAATGCAGAAAGAAGTCCTAATATTTTCCTCTTGTACTCTAGTACATCATCTCCCACAGCCCCTGGGCTGAGCAGTCACATTGGAGGCCAGTGCCTCACACCTGGTCCATGGGCAGCTGGAACCTAGCCTGGCCCTCTGGAGACCAGACCATCTACGCAGCTCAGAGCAAAGCTCAGGAAATGCACCGTCCACTTCTAAACCCACTGAGGCTGATCACCCACTCCTCCATTCACCCATCCATTCCATTCACCCATTCACCCATTCACCCATTCACCCATCTCCTGCCTGCTTCCAAGCGTCAGGCTCTGTGGACAGCCTGGAGATTCATTGGTGAATAAAGCAGACAAGACCTCTGCCCTTGAGAAGTTTACAATCTAATAATAGAAAACAAACTATTAACACATAAATATGTATTTACAAATTGTGGTTAGTGTTATAGTAGTGGCAGTAAACAAACAAACAAATAATAACAACAACAAAACCAAAGTATAGTAATAAAGAATTGTGTGTGTGTGTGTGTTGGTGGGGGGCAATCCACTGGCAAATACCCTCTTAACCACTCTAGCAGCTGAAAATTACCCAAAGGAAACCCAGCAATTATTATGCATTAAACTGGGCGTTTGCATTTTAGAGGCATGTGTTCTTGGAAGGGAAATGAGGATGAAGAGAGTGTGTGTCTGTGTATTTTGAGAGTATTTACTTAAAAGATAATTTTGTCTAACAAACATTTGCTGAGAATCTACTTTGAGTGAGGAAATATGCAAGGGAATGCTGTGGAGAGATTTACTAGCTAAGTCTGGGCCAGGAGTCTCTGGGTATGTAGGAATATCTGAGCATCTCTGAGCCATTTCTAACAGCAGAGCAGTGAACTTGCCTTTGGCTGTCCAGCTCTGGCATGTCCGGGCTAGGAGCAGACTTGGCAAAGCAGGAAGAAATGCTGCAAAGGATGTCACCAGGAATGATTTAGATTTCTCCTTGAGATGAGCAACCACCTGACACGAAGCTTTGGCTTTAGATCCCTGTCTTCTTGGCTCTTTTGCTTTCCAACTCTTGGTCTAAGGCATGAATAATAATATTAATCCCTACTATGTGCTGGGAGACTTCCTAGATGACTTTATACATGATGTCATTTAAATCTCAGCACCACCACATGGTGAGGGCCTTAATACCTTCAATTTTCAGGTGAGGAAGCTGAGGCTCACGCTAGTCAAATCCTTTGCCCACATTCCATGCAGATCCAGGTTTCTGCTGCATGTTTGCTCTTGTGCAATGGCACGCTTTCTCCTCCACCCTGCTATGCCTCCAACTAGACCCTAGACTCTGAGCATCTTGAGGCTGAGACCACATCTCATTCATTCCTGTAGCCCCCAGAGCCCAGAATTGTGAGGAATGCTGCCATTCACTCATCTATCCATCCAAAACCAGTACATACTGAGCACCCGTTCAGTGCCACGACCTATGCCCTGTGGTCATTAAATATTTGAGAAATGAAAGAGGGAAGGGAGAGAAAAAGGAGGGAAAGGTGGGTGTACAGCGGGGCTCAGGAGGGATGGCCGCAGGACCCTGGGCTGTGCGGGAGGAGGGACATCAGGAGGGATGGGCGGAGCCCTCGCTGGGAATCATCCCTTGGCTCTGGCACTAATCTGCTATGTGTCACTACCTCTCTGGGCTTCGGTTTTCACAGAGCTTTCCAGGGCTCCTCAGGTACTTTTTTGACAGGTAATTCTGAAAGCTTTGTAAACTGAGCAAATCATGTGGCCTAACCATTCCTTGCACTGGTGTGGCCTTTCCGTAATTTGAGCGAGTTCTTCTCAGGAGGAAGAACTTTTTTCCTGAGGAGTGATTCAGATGTGCAGCCAGGATTGAGAACCACCTGTCCATGTGTTTTTCTTCCCATTAACGGTAGAGTCTAGAAGCCAGGTATCCAAAGCTCCAAGGCTCCTAGCCAAGTGTCTGACCCATAGGAAATCTGAGAAATGGGTTTTTATTGTTGTTGTTATTTCTAATGAAATAATTATGGATGAAAACTAAAAAAAGTAAATGGGAGATTTAGAAGAAGAAAGGGGAAAAGCAGCAACCTATGGGGAACATTTCAACATCAAAGTATTATTTTATTATCTTCATCTAATCTCTCTGGACCTCTATTTCCCAGCTGTAAGAGATGGAAAATATATAAATCCTGGTAAACTGGTTCAATTAATAAATAAACAAAAAGTCCTGGTTTGTAACACTTGCCAATTTCTCATGTGTAAATACTCTCACCATGGTCGGTTTTCACTTATGAATGGTTTAACAATGGCTCAGAAAATTCCTGGATATTTAACAATCGCCCTCCCAAGCCTTACCAGCCAACTCCAGCAGAGCACAATAGGGGCACGCACAAGTTAAACATCTATGACATGCTTGGGGTGATGCCTGCTACATAGAAAGCACTCAAAACACCAGCTATTGTCAGGATCGTTATGCTTATTAATTTTGTTATTTTCTTTACTCTTATTTTGCTAATAGACAGATTTGTTTTGCTCTTCCAGGACTCACAGTTGCTGAGGGATAGGATTTTTTTTCCAGTGTTTTAGGTAGAAACCTGGTAGCTCCCAGCACCTATGCAGTGTCCTCAGGCAGTCTGCTTACAATCCAGAGATCATTTGACAGAAATGAATAACATTTTATAAGAGTTTGTAGTTTTTGAAGCACTTTTGTGGCTTTTTCTCCTCTTCTGACACCCAGAACAACATGATGAGGTAGAGAGGGCTTCCCATTTTGCAGATGAAGAATTGAGGTTCGGAGAGAGTGTGACTTCCCTGAGTCACACAGCTGTCAGTGGCGGAGTCGGCTCTCAAAAAAGTCCAGTGCTCTTTTCTCCTATCATAGCTGCCTCTTCATTCCCAGGAGGCACTTGTGTGGGGTACACGGTCTCCCTGGCCGGGGACCCAACTTGAACTGAGAGGGAAGGAAGGAAGGAGGAAGGTGGATGATCTCATCTACTCTAAACAGAAGCCCACAACACTCCCGGGAGGCAGGAACCTAAGACAAAGACAGTTCAGCGCAGATACCTTCGGTGAGCATTTTCGGGGAAGGCTTCTCCAGAGGGAAAGATTACTAATTCATGATGAGGATAAAGTGGACCCATCTCTCGCTTTTAATGTGAGCTTGAGTTACTGAGATAATTAAGTTTGGCAGTAAGAGTATTAGCTGTGTAGCGCAAGAAGCCCTGTTATCTGAAAGACACCAAACACAGTTTAATGGGATGGGTATGCGTGAGTGTGTATTAAGGACAGGCTGGGGAGGACTCATGTGACATTATGGAGGTTGGCGTCTGCTAAGTTGGGCAGCTATCAGGGCTCCCCTGATGCAGCTCTTGGGCTGAAAGCCTCTCCTTACTGAAGAGGCAATGGCTGTATCTCTTGAGGATGGAATGTATTCCATTCTGTATTCTGGGGATTAGCAAGAAGTGGTGGTGTCAGGAGAAGGAGAGCACATGTGATGTTCTGCATACATCATTTGTCTTGCAATGTGATGTATGCTCAGAGTGGGCTCACCAAGATGGAGGAGGGGTTGGGGGTGATTCTCCTGCATTTTCTCCCCCTCTCCTCAGGTGACCTGGTGCTTGCAAGAGGACTTGGTGAGAAGTGGGGCTCCCGGTGGCTCCGAATAGAGCAAAGGGTCCACATGGAGATCGGGTGCAGGGCCTCTCAGTCCTGCCAGTGTGAGCCCTGGAGAGCTAGCCCCAGATTTTTATGTCTCAAGGAAAAACCTCCCAAACACATAAACATACATGAAGTGTGTATAAACAACAGTAGGAGAAAGCCTGCTCTATTGGATGCCAATTTGTAACTTACAGAGTTTTATTAATATTATTAAATCAATAATCACAAATGATTTGCTTCCAGACCTTTGTTATTTTTCCTTGCATTGCCCAGAAGAAAACCATGCCAGTGCCCAGGAGAAAAGTGGGTTCCAGGAAGCCTTCAGGTCCCAGGAGGCTTTGGAAGGAGATGCTGGATTCCGGGGAGGTGGAGGACCCTCTTTCACAGCTCTGGCGCTGTGGGCTCCAAACACTCTCCAGACCCAACATGTCTGGGTGATGCTCCTCAAGTACCAGTGTCCTGAGATGCTCCTCTCTCGGTGTGAACATCTTCCACGTTGCCAAGTTTCCCTTATGTCTGGAGCCCAGAGGCGAGGAAACCAGCATTTGTTGAGCAGATCATAAGTGACAGACTCTGTGCTAATTGCTTCCTCTGCTTTATCTCATTGTATCGCTGGAACCACCAATATGAGGTACCCACCACTACCCATTCAAGGCAGCAGAAGATGGTGGAGGGCACTCTTACTCTGCTGCCTGGCTCCTCTGAGCCCAATGTTCCAGGCATGGGCAGCTCGGCTTGGACCAACACAGGACTGGTCCTGCCTTGATCCAGGAAGAATGCTTCCACTAATGCAGTCCATGGATAAATTAACTTTGGCATATCACATTTTTGACCCAGAATGAGGAGAACTAAAATTAAATACTCACTGTGTGCCAAGTCTTCTGCCAGGCCCATGTCAAAGGCAGCATGAGGTAATGAAAGGAGCACCAGCTTTGGAAAGAGAAGGTCCTGGATTCAAATCCTACTTGTTAGTTGCACAGTTTGGGGCAACTTACATAACCTTTCTGAATCTCAGTTTTCTCATCTACAAAATGAGTATAATAATAACGCAAACTCCTCTTCATAGAGTTGTGAAAATTAAATGAGGTAACTGATGTGACAACATAAACGTTAGCATCATTACAAGTTCTTCATAAACCTGTGCTGAATGCCCATAACGCAGCCCTTTTACAATACAGTCTACAGCTTTGTCCAAATGGACTTCAAACTTTTATATCAATAGATTTCAGAGTACATCTTCACCCTCGTTTTGAAAATAGGACTGCATTTGCCATTTCGGTATGCCAGCTCCTTTCATAATTCCCCCAAAATCATCTGCAGTGCTTTAGTGAGCTTATTCAGTCATTGAGTAATCTAGGAATGTATTCCATCCTCACTCATGGGAACCAATAAAGGCTCTGAGATTGGCAGGGAGGGAAATCTTTCACTTATCTTTTTGTCCTGTGTTATTTAGTAACGCCATGTATCACTTAGCACCTACTGTGCGAGGTACCAGAAGATGCAGATGTGAAAGCCACCGTCTCTGTCCCCATGGAGCACACAGTTTAGGAAACAGCTGGACAGTGAGGCAGAGAGCATTACACACCTGAGAAGCATCTGGGGGAAGGAGAGACATCTTCAGCCTTGGGCATCTCAGAAGAAGACAAATTTGGACAACTCACTTAACCTTTCTGGAATGTGGACAACTTTGTTAACCTTTGGACCAGACTTTGAAGGGTGGATATGGTTTAGGAGGCCATCTGGGAAGAAGAAGGGCAATTAGGGGTTCATGGAGGAATATACAGGACGTGACGAGGAATCCTATCTTGTTGGAGCTTACAATTTACAGCAGAGGAAAACAAGAGATAATTTTGTTGGGTGCCAGAGTGTAGAAATCTTAAGCATCAGGCTCTTTTTAACTTCAGTGAGGAGCCACTGACCTAGGATTTTCAAAAGAGGAATGACATGATCCCCACCTAGAGATGTTCCCTCAGTCAGACAGAGGAAATGGAGATCAGAGAGAAGGATGCTGATACAAAAGTCATTGGCCAGGTGAGAGATGAAAAGGTGAGCATTCGAGTAGAGGCAGTGGGCAGGAAGGCAGGAAAGGCTACGGGAGCTGTCCAGGGCAAGTAGCTTATGGATGGAGCCCTGAGTTCCCATCCAAGGTCTACCGGTCCCTACATGTGGGGTCTTGCTTATCCTCTCTGGACCTCTGTTCCCATGGCTGGGAAGGAAAACCCTTGCACCAGAAGATGATTTCTAAATGTCCTTCCAGCCCTGGCCTCCCCTGACCCTTTGTCTAACATTTTTGTCATTGCTCTTCAAGCTTGCTGGCCAACTGTCAATGGACAGGGGAGGACACCCAAGCCATGCCCCAGTCACAATGGCGACAGCTGGTGAATTTTCTTTTGTCAAGCCTTGCAAAGACTCCCAATAAATTACATTAGTTCTGTTGGCTTTGACTTCACAAATCTTCCCAAACCAAATGATCCTAAAAGCAAAAACAAATCAATGGGGCAAAATAATAATGTCAAGAATACATAAGAATGTTCTTTTTGTTACAAAGGTGACATTTCAAGTGAGTGAAGAAAGGATAAGTTCACCCAGCAGCCCTGGAGCCAATGGCTGTTTAGGAGAAAGATAACATTCCATCCCTACATCACTCTTTGGACTAATATTACTTCCAAATGGTTGCAAGAGAGAAATAAAACATTACTGGAAGATAACATTGAAACTGTTAAATAATCTTAAGGCAGGGAAAGCTTCTCTTAGCCTGACACCAAGGCAGTTAC
This sequence comes from Balaenoptera ricei, assembly GCF_028023285.1. Lineage (NCBI taxonomy): Eukaryota > Metazoa > Chordata > Mammalia > Artiodactyla > Balaenopteridae > Balaenoptera > Balaenoptera ricei. The sequence continues at coordinate 87,674,415 of NC_082642.1, read as the reverse complement.
AATAAAAGAAGAGATTAATAGATTGGACCGTGTAAATATTTAAAATTTCTGCATCCCAAAGATACCAAAGCCATTCCATAGCATTGCATCAGCCCTTCTGGGAAGGATAGGAAAGCCATTTCTGATGATCTCAATGTGACATGGCAGAACCCATTACTGAAGGAAGGGAAGAAAACTAGCTTCAGGGGAAACTTCGGAAGGGAAGGAAGCCTGCACCACAGGCTGCAATGGGGGCTCTCAGGGAGGGGATGCCAGGAGCAGGTGCCAAGAGGATCCTAGGCTTCCACTCCTGGGGCAGGGTCCCCCTACCCGTCTGCACTGTTGGTCTCCTCTGCACCCTCCACCTCCCACAGTATGTAAACTAAGCCCCTGCCAGCTTTGCTTTGCCCTTTCTGGCCTTAGACTTCATGGCTGTCTGTGTGACAGAAATAAAGAGATTCACCTCCCTCTAGACAGTATCCTTGGGCCCCTCCTGAGAGTCACAGGAGCCTGTCTTTCCTGTTCTGTCTTCACCACCTGGGTATCACAAGGGAAGGATTTGGTGTCACACTGCCTCCACGGCCCGTGGCTGCCTGCCAGGCCTCCGTACCCACAAGAAACATGATACCACCTGCTCTAGAGAACAAATGGACCACGTGCCTCACAGGCTCACTGAGAGGTGGCTGGAAGGCTCCAAGGATTGATCACTGCCCCTCAGAGCCATCAGATTCCTTCTTTGCTGACTCTCCTGGGTGTGGGGTGCTGAAAAGGAGCCCTAGCACTCCCGCAGAGAGCCCTTCTGGTCCCCTCTCCATCCGCAGGCTGCTGGCCTCTAGTGAGCAGTGGCCTGGGATGGGTTGCCTGGATTGCATGCCCTCAGCAGCAAATCATATGTCATAATGGGTCCCAGCCCAAGATGGAGAATTTTAGAAATGATAGGTGATATGGGGCCTAAAATGGTTTCTGGGAAAAGAGTTCAAGTTGTAGTCACAAATGCAATTTACACATGCCTGGGTCTCCTGGCCAACTGGGGAGCAGTGGCCCAAGGTAAGGCTAAGGGCAGTGGGAGCTCAGGAGCCCCAGGGAGAGCACTCAACCTAAGGGAAGAAGGAGCCAGACACGCCACCTTGAGTGAGTGGCAAAGCCTGGATCTTGGAGGAGATGAGCCATTCTGAGCAGCATCTGAGATTCTGATTTGGCTCCCTGTGCAGGTCCCATTAGATTCATGTTTGAGCTCTATGCAGAGCTGAGAGCTAAGCAAACTTGGACCAGCTCAAGGTCATTACACAGAGTATATCAGTCAGGATTCTTCACTGTAGGCAAAAAAACTGATTCTGGCTGATTGAAGTCAGAAGGAATGTTGTGAAAGAGTATCACATAGCACACAGCATGCCCAGAACGACGGGAAAACAAATGGAAACACAAGGTTACTATACAGCCAGATCCATTGCTGGAACCATAGGCACCAAACCAGCCTGGAGAGAAGCTGCTGCCTTCTCCACTGCCTGACCCAGGCAGCTCAGCAGACACCCATAATATCAGTGGCCTTGGACACTAAATGCCACCTCCACCACCACACCACCACCATCACCACCTCCACCACCACCATAACCACCTCTACCACCACCACCATCACCTCCACCACCACCATCACCACCTCCACCACCATCACCACCATAACCATCACCACCTCTACCACCACCACCACTATCACCACCTCCACCACCATCACCACCACCACCACCATCACCACCTCCACCACCACCACCATCACCACCTCCACCACCATCACCATCACCACCTCCACCACCATCACCACCACCACCACCTCCACCATCACCACCACCTCTCCCACCACCATAACCACCTCTACCTCCACCACCATCACCACCACCACCACCATCACCACCACCACCACCTCCACCATCACCACCACCTCTCCCACCACCATAACCACCTCTACCTCCACCACCATCACCACCACCACCACCATCACCACCACCACCACCTCCAACATCACCACCTCCACCTCTACCACCACCACCTCTACCACCACCACCACCACCATCACCACCTCCACCACCACCATCACCTCTACCACCACCACCATTACCACCTCCACCACCATCACCACCTCTACCACCCCCACCATCACCACCACCACCATCACCAGCTCTACCACCACCTCCACCACCACCACCACCACCACCACCACCACTGCCATCACCACCTCCACCATCACCATCACCACCACCGCCATCACCACCTCCACCACCATCACCACCACTGCCATCACCACCTCCACCACCATCACCACCAACACCACCATCACCACCTCCACCACTATCACCACGATCACCACCATCAGAACCATCACCACCACCACCATCACCACCACTGCAAGAAAGAATTTGCCCCTGCTCCTGCTTCACTGTGGTCACTGATTCCTGATTCAAAGATGGGTGAGGCTGATTGGTTCACACCCTATTCTCAAGAAAGACTGGGAATGCTAGCATCTGCTCTCTTCAGCTTCCACACTTATACATTAGGGAATTGTCCCAACATAGGCAGTTGGGGAGGCAGTCAGGTACTGGCATCCCAGAAGAAGGAGGAAAAGAAAAAATGAGAAACAAACACTACACCTTGAAACAGATATTGAAGAAGTCACTTATTTTCTCTGGGCCGCGGTTTCCTCTTCCACAGTGGGGGGGAATAAAGGAAATGAATGTGATATTCCACTGTCAACTACTGTGTGGACAAATGAAATCACTGTTGTCATTGTCATTGTCATCACCATCATCTTCAGCATTATCCTCTGCATGGAACCTGGGTCTCCTGACTCCCAACACAGTGCAGACTGAAGGCACTGGCAGAGATTCCCATCTCCACCATAGAGTCTTTTCTTTCCCCTTATTTCAGGGTGCTTCCTCAACCTCAATTCTACTAACATTTGGACCAGATAACACTTTGTTCTCTGGACTGTCCTGTGCATTGTAGGATGTTTAGCAGCATCCTTGACCTCTACAGACTAGATTCCAGTAGCACTTCCTTCCCAGTTGTGATAACCAAAAGTATCTCTAGACATTGCCAAACATCCCCTTGGGGACAGAATTGCCCCTAGTTGGTGTAAGGGAGCAAAACTTGCCACCCCAAAATGTCTCTTTGATATGCAGATAATTTCAGCTGAAAAAAAGGCGCAAAAGATTCAGGAAAAAACTTTGACCTTCCTCCTAACTGCCTAAAGAATGTAGATAGTGGACCTGTTCCAGAAAGGGAGCCGTCACCATAGATATATATAATATGACTAGGTGTGTAGACAAGGAGAAACCTAGGAGAGTCTGTTTGTTAAAATTCCTCTCTGTGTCCCATTGTCTCTGTATGGCCCAGCAAACATTAGTTTACACAGATTTGTTTTTCCATCTCCATGTCAGTTGCCTCCCCAAACCCTTTGAAGTCCCAAACCACTACCCCCAACATCTTCTTTTGTCTTTAAGGTGAGAGTTTCAGCCATTTTGGTGAGTTATTCAGTTTTCCTGGGTCTCTCCCGTGTATACATGTTATTAAACTTTGGTCTGATTTTCTCCTGTTAATATGCCTTATGTCAAATTAACTCTTAGACCAGACAGAAGAACCTAGGAGGGTAGAGGAAAATTTCTTCCTAACAGTTGGCGATGAGGATGGGATGCAATTACTCATGCCAAGGCTGCTGCAGTTAGGAGATCCTGGGAAGCCAATAAAAGCCAGCAGAAGACAAGAATTCTCACCAAGTCAGTCTCCCAGATCTCTGCCTGCAGGATCTGTTGGAAAGGAGAGTGGTAAGAGTTTGTCTCTTTTCTAAAATTAGATTAACAGGAGAAAATATTTGTGGGATTAACTTCTTGGACTCGGCGACTCTTGGGAAATTTGAAAGACTACTCTTGGTTTATTGATCCTTTTCCTCCCAGAGATGGTCACTGTTTTTTTGTTTTTGTTTTTTTAATCTTTGTCTTTGTGTGTCATTTGCCACAAGGAGGAAGACCGCTGGTCTGATGAGGTTTTCATTTTATCTTGATTCAATGTCTTGAGTGCTTGGTTTTGTGACCTGTGAGAAAACTCTCTCTGGTCTCTGCCGTCAGGAAGGGGCACACACCGGTGTGCATTTGGCAGCCAGTTGCACAGTTCCTTTTTGTAAAGCACTTGTACATTTAAAAAGGAAATCTTCATCTGTAAGAGTGTCTCCTTGTCTGTACCAGGAAGAGGAGTTTGACTGTATCACAAGAAACCCTCATCAATAAAGAATGCATTGACTTAAATCTGCAAATTATACCTCACCCTTGTGTACCCTGCTTTTTCTGGTAGCCTCCCATAACTGGCCTCCTCCCCCACCATCTTTCTTTTGTCTTTAGCTGAACATGGTATATAAACAAGTGGCTTAGGCCCCCTCCGTGAGTTACTCAGTTTTGCTTGGTATCTCCCATGTATACATGAGGTATACATGTTCGTAAACTTCTGTTTGTTTTTCTCTTGTTAATGTCTTTCATTATGGGGTGTCTCAACTAAGAACTGAGAAGGGTAGAGGGAAAATTATTTTTCCTCCCCTACAGGTAGAGGAAGAGATTTTTGACTGCCTCACAGGGTCCTTCTTTTCTTCTGCCATTAGAGACACTTGGTGGGAAAAGCTGAGAAGCCCCAGGCTCACTGAGGCAGGGTGAGCGTGCAGCAATGGTGAGGACTGCAGGTGTCCTGGGATTGCCTCCAGATTAGGATGGAAGGGAATCTACCTGAGATAGATTGTTTCAATGCATACAGGCAAGCTTGGGGCAGAGGAATGAACCGTGGGACCTTCAAATCTCTTCTCACCTTGCCTTCAGGCAGCTCAGTTTACGTTTCTATCCTCTCGTTCCTTAGGAAATTTTTCATAAAATATAACACTTTCATGTAGTCAGAGAACTAAGATGCCCCTTTCCTGGCCTCAGTGCACCTCTCCCAAGAGGTGTAGGAAGTAGATTCCACGTGGTTACTGGGTCAGTTAGCACAGTTCCTCTCCTTCAGTGGTTCTCAAACTTGCCTGCACCCTGGACTCACCTGGGGAGTTTTAACAAATGCTGATGCCCAGACTCTATCCCCAGAGGCCCTGATGTGCTGGGTTGGAGGTGCGCCTTGGCCATTGAACGTGTTAAAACCCCCCAGATCAGATCCAGTATGCAGGAGGGTTGAAAAGCATTGTCAACAACCAGGAGCCCAGGCACTTTTAAGGAGCAATTTGGAATAGACTTGAGCTGCAGAATTGCCATCCCTTTATCCCCACGGATTAAGAAAATTCAGAGAAAAATCTTCCTGCTGAAAGCTTGAGGTGAAAGGGTTCACTTTTGATGGATGAACGTAAAAGGAAAAGGGTTCAATTTGCTTATAAAGTTTTCCTCTTGCCAACGTGAGAGTGTTCCAAAATCGTCTGAAATGAATTGGATTCCAGCAGCAGAGGTTGATGAAATGCAGGTCGATGAGAGCAGTTTACACTGAAAACCAGAAGGCCCAGTGCTGGCTTCTCTCTTGAGCGGTTTCTGGTTTTCACAGATATGTCGGCAATGGCGTTGAATCCATCTGTCCTCACTGTTCTCCCTTCCCTGCCTTAATCCAGGCTGCAGAATCACAGCCTCCTAACTGACCTCCCTGCCACCAGCCTGTTCCTTCTCCATCCACTCTGCCTCATGCTCAAGATTTTTCGAGAATGATCATGTCACTCTCCTGCTTCAAAATCCTGCAGCGTCTGCTGCCTTACTGCATTGAAATAAAACCTGAACTCCTTAGCACAACTCATCACACCATTCATGATCTAGCACCTGCCGCCTTCTCTGGCTTCACCTCGGAATGTCTCCGTAAACCCCTCACCCCGTCATGACTTCCATGCCACCGCGAAACAGAATGGCTCATAGTTTCCCAAACATGTTGTGCCCTTTTATGTCCCTGCGTCATTGTTCAGAGGGGTCTGTCTTTCTGGAACATCCTTTTCACCTCCTTCTTCTCTTGGCTAAGTCCCACTGGTTTTTGGAGAAGCTTCCTTGAAGCCCCTGGCCCACATTAAGCAGCCCTCCTTTTGTTCCCAAAACACCATAGGTGTAGACCTCAGTCACTACTCGTTACACTGTATTATGATCCCCTGTTTACTTGTCTGCACTGGGCTGTCATCTCTTTAACATCGTCCAGCACCCAGTCCACAGCCTAACAAATGGATTGGTGTGTATTACGGTTTACAATAAAAGGAGTCAAAAGAATTCCCAAAGTATGTTCATTTCTGCGCACTGTCTTCCAACAAAATGGGCAACTGAAGTAGTTGGTTTGCATGGACACTAAGAAAATAAATCTTTGTGCCAAGTGGCACCTAATTTCTCTATATGTTAATAAAATCTCTTTGAAAAGTACCGAGCAACTGCCGAATGACCAGCACTGTGGGGGATAGACAAAGAACAGGGCATGATTGGTTCTGTTCAGGCAAATGCGCTTCCTTCCCCTTTGCTTCCACCACATTAGTGTCCCTTGGATAAATCCGTTCATTCTCCCAGAACTGTTGTCACCCGGGCGTGTACCTCTTATGCCACTACACTCAAAGCATCTGGAGGGCAATAATCATGCTTTGTGATCCCTCTAGGACCCATCTTGCCTGGGGCAGGTGTTCAGAAAATGTTATCCAATTCTGAATTATGATGAACTAAGGATATGGGGACATATTCTGAAATGTTAGCTTTGGGGCCTAAAATTAAAACTTTCACCTCTGATGAAGATGCCCTAAATCCTTTCTAGAATAAGGCAAGCTATAAATAAATGAATGCAGGAAAGTGAAAATATACATAAAAATAAATATGTAAGGAAATGAAAAAAATATCTGGTGAAACCCACTCTCTCTCACTTGCTCATCTATTTGCCAACCCATCCTTCCATCCAACCAACCATCCTCCATTGAACAAATACAGATGTGCCTGGGGCTGAGCCAGGGGCAGGGCTCAGAGGGATAAATAAGACAGAAACAATCTTTGCAGTTGTGCATGGGTTTACAGTCTAACAGGGAAGCAGACATTTAATAATTGCAAGTGTCACTAGGCGAATGAGAAAGGTAGGATAGAAGTGGCCCCTAGAATGGGGGGGCACGTGTTCATTCATCTGTTCACTCATTTATTCCCTGGCTCATCCCCAGGTCCTAGCCCAGAGCCTGGACCTCTAGCGGCACCACTAAATGAGAAATGATTGAAAGAATGAGGACTGCTGCCTGTATACTGTGCAATTAACAAAGGAAGTTTTGCTTGGGAGCCGCGAATTTAAATTTGCGTGTCTTTTCAAAGCTTCTGCTTTCCTCGGATTTTTGCCATAGAAGAAACACAAGCTTCTGTAAAGTCAGAGTTAGGACCTAACAACTGACAGTCTTGTGACCACACTGGGGCCGAAGTACATGTGTTCTATAACACAGTCCCCAGTGCTTTAGCCAAAGGAAGTTTAACTTTCAATGACAAAGAAATGACATTTCCATCACCTGCCCCGACCCCCTCAGCGATAAAAAAAGAAAAAGACAAACAAATCATGATGCCATAATTTCAACAGTAAATAGGATCCAGCTTGAACTGAAAATGCATCACCTCCCTCTCTTCACTGCCGGAGACCCTTCAGTTAGAAGCCCTGCCCTGTGTAGCTTCTCCTTCCCAGTATTCCCAGTGAATCCAGCCAAAGCCAGGGGGGCCCTAGTGATATCTACCTGTCTCGTTTCACAAAAGGACTGGACTTTGCATTTTCTAGCTAAACATGAGATGGGGGAAAACAGCACAGGCAGGCTTGGGGATGTCACTTGACCTTGGCTGGGGCCCATTCTACTGCCAAGATGAGTCACCTGGAGGGCAGAGTCTTGGTCACTTGTCAGCTGAATTTTACATTACTTGACATAACTTGAATTCTATAGCAGGTGTGATGAGCGGTCACCCCCATTCTATTTTAGTCTGGATCTGTAGAAGCATCAGTGGGTCTAGAAAGCTGAGGCTAGTTCTATGTACTTCTGCTTTCCAGCTTAAGAACTGGCAGGGGGTCCAAGTGCTGAAGAAAGGATCCAGGACCTGGGTTGGGAGACCTGTTTCTAGTCCCAGATCTGCCACCAACCCCCTGTGTGACCCTGGACAAGTCACTTGCTCCCTCTGGCTTCATTTTCCCCATCCGTAAAATGGGAGTTGGTATAGTCCAGGAGCTCTAACTTTTTGGTTCCTAATCTACCAGAAGTTCTCTAAGATAGTCTGTGTCTGTGATTTCCAAAGGCCAGATGGAAATTTACTTTTCCCAACAAAGGGCTGATTTGACTAAAGAACCAAATTCCATTGCTTTTGAATAACATTGTATGGATTACATGTATTCAGATTCCTGTGATGATTAGAAACCCCTAAAAGCAGTCACATATTTCTTTAATAAATATTAGGGAAATACATTTATGTTAACATAATATATTTAGTTTGTTTAGTATATAAAGTCTTTCTATTTTTATTTTTTACTTTGCTTTTTATTTAACTATAGTTGATTTACAATGTCGTGTTAGTTTTAGGTGTAGAGCTTCAGATTCTTTTCCATTATAGGTTGTTACAAGATGTTGAACATAGTTCCCTATGCTATATAGTAAATCCTTATTGTTTACCCTCTATATAGTAGTGTATATCTATTAATGCCATACTCCTAATTTATTCCTCCCCCTCCTTTTTCGCTTTGGTAACTAAGTTTGTTTTCTATGTCTGTTAGTCTGTTTCTGTTTTGTAAATAAGTTGCTTTGTATTATATTTTCAGATTCCACATAGAAGTGATATCATATAATATTTGTTTTTCTCTGCCTGACTTACTTCACTTAGTATGATTATCTCTAAATCCATGCATGCTGCTGCAAATGGCAGCATTTCATTCTTTTTTATGGCTGAGTAATATTCCATTGTCTATATATACCACATCTTCTTTATCCATTCATCTGTCGATGGACATTTAGGTTGCTTCCATATCTTGGCTATTGTAAGCAGTGCTGCTATGAACATAGAGGTGCATGTATCTTTTAGAATTAGAGTTTTCATCTTTTCCAGATACAACCTCAGGAGTGGGATTGGTGGATCATATGGTAGTTCTATTTTTAGTTTTTTAAGGATCTGCCATACTGTTTTCCAGAGTGGCTGTAACAATTTACATTCCCACCAACAGTGTAGGAAAGTTGCCTTTTCTCCACACCCTCTCCAGCACTTATTATTTATAGACTTTTTGATGATGACCATTCTGTCTTTCTAAATGTGAGGCAAGGATGAAGAATATCTTTTGAATGTGTTTTTGGTAGTAAAAACATTGGAGGCCTGTGAAACCCAGAACCCCTCAGCTCTGAGATTCTAAGATGGGCTAAGGAGCCCAGCACCCCATTCCTCCTACTATCTTATCCACAGCAAACAAGGCCATCTGCCCCTAGGATCAGGCTACATGTTCACTGCACTCACTTCAGACAAGAGCAGGGGTCCACTTGTGTGCTCAGAAAAATTTGGAGAACTTGTGACTTGGGATTCTGATCCTTGCTTGCCCAGAGAATCTCTCAAAAACCACAGGCAGTTCACTCTTGTCATCTTTGCCTCCGTTTCCTTTCCTACAAAATAGTGTCCATTTCTATCTATCCTAGAGAAAACTTTTAAATATTGGATATGTCATGAGGAGAGGCAGGTAGTGAAACCAGAATTACAATTCACTAAAGTGGGCTCACCACGCACACACACACATATGCACACACACACATGCACACATACATACACACACACAATCGTAATCTCCTACATATATCCCTGACCGTCCCTAGCCCTCTCTTTGTGTCCTTTCTTCCTGGCTTGAGTACGAGTGGGCATTTGAGGTATCAGGAGAAAAGTTTGCTAGGTTTAGAACCTGAGACCTGGGAAAGTCTTGGAGCATCATTCGACCCACCCCACCTTCTTCCAGGTGACACCAGAGACAGCCCAGCCTGAGTGTGGGTACCGAAGCTCCAACTCCCTGCTGCTCGAGGGGCAACATCTAGGAGGCGCCCTGGACTTGGCAGAGGGAGAAGAATGCTCTGAGACATTCCGTCCAAACTCCCTCTCACAAAGCTAAAAATGACCCTTCAGAGCCAGGGTGAGAACCCAAGGATGAATGAGACGGATAAAGTTAGGCCATTAAAATCAGGAATTCGTCTCTTGGGTGATATTTATAGGAGTAGCACATAAAAAGTAGCTCTGCTACCATTACCATCATCGCCATCATCACCATTACACTGAAAGAGGAGCATCTGATCAGCGCCCTGTAATGGACAAAAACAGCCTTCACATCCGTTATCTTATTTGAGCTCATAATCACCCTGTAAAGTGGGCACGGCGGGGATTATTTCCTGCTCCTCATCCCTTTAAGGGTGAGAAAACTGCAACTCCCAGAGGAAGAGTGACTTGTTCCGGGCCTCCCAAGACTTAGTATCAGCGACAGGACTAGAACTCAGGTATCCTGACTCCGGTCCAGAGTTCTTTGCCCTGCAAGCTGCTGCCTTCCCAAAAGCACCTTGGGAAATGGTGGGAACTGGGAGGGAGCCCTCTGGGGTGGGCCAGGCCCTAGTTCATGATGAGGACAGAGGAGCAGAACCTTTGATGGAAGCCTGCAAACCTTCTGGCTCCTTTGGGGTCGCTGGTGGTCCTCACTGCTCCAAGGAAAGCACATAATTTTCCGGTTGGCTTACTTTTTTGATTGCAGTTGAGCTGAATCTTCAAATTGAGTTTGTCAGAAAAATTGGTGCAAATTAAAGATGAGCCTCCTGCTCTCCATGGCTGGTTGGAGTTGAGAGGCCTGGGGGAGGTGGTCAGGAGGGGCCTCTCCCTGTGAGGTCCAGCGCTCGTCCTCTGTAATCTGAGGAGCATGCCTTACCATGAGCAGCCCTTGCTTTCCTCAGCAAATCCTCTCTGTGTACTTTCTCCTCCTGCAGCCTCTCTTGTCCTCCTTTCTACCTCCTTTGAATCAGCGCAGCCTAATCTCAGAAATGTGCTAAAAGCCCCTAAAAGTCTAACTGCAAACATGGAGGCCTCAGCTGCAGAAGGCCAGGCCTTCAGCTGACCTCTCTGACATGTGTCTCCTGCATCCGTTCCCTACTTCTCCAGCCCTCCACCCACAGCCTGAACAGGCTTCCGTTCTGCAGATGCCGCAGTCCATGCGCCCACTCCCAAGCAGGGCAGGGTCCCCCTCTCCAGTCTGTATCCGGAAGCAGTTCCTTCTCATTGCTGCACCTCCCACCTAGGAAAGCATTCCGTCCCCTTGGCTTTTATCCATGTCAGCCACATACATCACGTATCCTTGATTGCGAGTGACCTCTTTTTTGCTAATCAAAGTTTTGAACAAGACTGCAGCAGCTCATCCACGTCAGCTTTTGAGCAGGGATTATATTAGCTACTGCATTAATACTTTTATTACTGATTTCTGAATTCCTCGGGGCCTAGAACAGGGATTAGCCCAAACATTCATGTCGGGTGAGTCAAGGGGAATCACTCAGTGAAGGATGGGGTCAGGCTCTTCAGGGGCTGCCTTCTAAGCAGCGTTCTTCTTAGGAGGGTGGGGCTGGGGGCAGCTCCACCAGCATGGGGCCACCCAGGATATGTGCACTTGAAAGGAAGCTTCGCCATCGGCATCCTCAGAGGCCTCTTGGGATATCAGTCATGACAGATATTTCATATTGGACTTCACAGGGTTCAGAAAAGAGGAGGGGGGTGGAGTGCCCCCCATCCCGCCACCCCTCCAAGTACAGGGCCCAGGGCTGCTGCCCCACCTGAGAGACAGACCTGTCTCTAAGCCTTACTTTCAGGTGGAGGGGAGGCTCTTCCAGTCTGGGTGGTCAGGCCAGAGCACCCTGGCTTCTCAGGAAAGAACTTGGGAGGGAGTGAACATGTTGTCATAAGTCTTCCTTGACTTCCCTCCCCTATCTTTTCCTCAGACTCTTAGAGTCAGAGGAAATTTGTACTTTCGACATGTAGTTAGTTGTTGGGATGAATCATGCTTATTTCAAGCCTTAGGCAGGTAGCAAAACGGACTTCCTCTTTCAGGTGATGTAAAAGAGTGTAGGATGAGGCTGGGGAAGATTCTGGTGCTATGATGTTTTAGGAAGGAGAGAAGATAATCTCTCTTCTACACTAGAAGGTCTTCCAGGTTGGTCTGATCGAAGCATGTGTTCTCATCTCCTGCACGTCCCCAGGCTTACAAGCAAAAATGAGCAGTTAGTTATTGCCCTTTCAAAAGTTATCACTGATTGGATTTAAGATTATGTAATGAAGACTTTTAGACCTTAATTTTTTTTTTTTTTTGCCTAGTGTTTTCATTAAAAAGATGATTAAGGGTCTTTATGTGGACATATCTACATGGTATGTCCACATAAAATTCACTCTGAGGAAGGATTTTGTACCAATTTTTAAAATCAATAGAATGGAATAGCAGTGGATGTATGGGGTGAAATTAATCTAATGCTGTGATATTTCATTTGATTACAGGCTAGACCTCATGACTGCAGATTCAGCTTTGGCTCAACCTCTTTATCACAAGAAGATTTTGGACGCCAAACACTAGCCCACTCATGTGAAGCAATGAGTGATTCAACACTATTAAAACAATAGGACCACAAAAAGCCCTTGTTACCTCATTTGAGGCCCTTGTTACCTCAAATGCGTTCTGTCATGAGGGGAGGGAAGAAGAAAGAAAGGTGGAAAGGAGGGGAACAGAAGGAGGAGGGAAGGGTTCCAGTGAATTTCTTACAATTCATTTGTAAGAGATCTGGCCTATTAACGCTTTCTAGTGTTCTCTGAAGGGAGGATTCTGGAAAACAAGATTAAGAAGTACTTCACTAAAATAAAGCCTCTTCAAGAATCCTTCAGGAATTTCCCGCTCAATAACAATCCACCATCAATTTCCCCTTTTTGCTATTGAGACAGTCTATTACCTTGTCAGCCCACATTCTTGTCCTACAGGCCCTGCCCCAAAGTTCTCAAAGGAAAGTTTTCAACTGAGATACTGGGTCTCAGTTTCCTTGCTCTGAACTCATCTATATTTAAAGAAAAAAAAAATTAGGGGCTGACCTTCTGTTTTTCTACCAAACCAGAAACCACACACTCTGTTCAAACTCTCACGATCTCCTTGTGTTGGCATGACTTAAGCAAGTGTGTATACATACAACTGCAACTCTTGCCAGTGATTTCTGTGCCACTGGAGAGACATGAAGGTATTTATTCTTGCTGAGATGCAGCCAGGGCTCGAGTCAGTACCAACAGTACCAACATGACTACTCATTTCTAGTTCACCTTGAAGAGAATGTTCTTTCAAGAGCACTTAAAAACAATAGCCTTTTGGGGACAAGTAAAAACAGTGTAAGAGCTGAGGATGTTTAGTCTGAAGAAGGAAGACGCAAGAGGACAAGAGAGCTGTCCTCAAACATCGGAAGGGCTGCTCTGGGGAAGAGGGAGAAGATTTGTTCTGAGCGGCCCCAGGGGTAGAACTGGGGTCAGAGGGTGGATGTGGATCTAGAGAAAGTGTCCCCCAGGCTCAGCTGTCCAAGGACAGGGGTCTCATCAGTGGAGTTGTTCTACCGGCAGTCTCCCTGGCAGGCGTGCTGTGGAAGGGACAGCAGCCTTGGCCGAGAGCCCTTTTACAGCTCCACGCCTCTGTGATTTTATGACCATCTTGCGCAGCTCTGTCTTCCTAAGTACAAGAAGAAACCTCCTCAAGAGCTGTATGCTGAGCCGGGGGATGCTGTGGCAGGGCTACAAGAGGACAGAAGAGTCAGCGTGGTTCTTGCCATCCCAGGAAACGAAGTTCCAGGTCAGGTAGACACCAGCTTCCCGGGCTCAGAGTTCAGAGAGTGGCTTCTTGGAAAGTTAAACCAAAATCCATCCGAGCCAAGTTACGCTGCTGGCTATACCTCCTTTTTTCCTACGCAACTCAATTTACCCAGCTGACCTCCTGTCTTGGCCAGTCCCTGGTCGGGGGGAGTGGGGCTGGGTAGAGGTGAGATAGAGGTGAATCAGATCCACTCCTTGCCACCAGGACCTGCAGTCTGGTCATGAGCAATGCGGTAGAAGGCAGTAAATCGTGAGTGCCAGAGCAAAGGCACAGGGCGGGGGACTGGCCAGACAGAGAGTTATGACTGGCTGGGCATCACACATGCTTCATGGGGAGGTGGTGTTTGAAATGTGTGCTGAGTGATGGATAGGATTATTGAGTGGAGAAAAAGGGGTAGATGTGAGTCTATTATAATCCTCTAGTAAAAATATTTTCTCCCTTGAGTGGGTAGATAAGTAGGAATATAAGACAGGTTTTAGTAGGTTTTGTTTCTTCCAGGTATCCAGATGCCCACTCTTCACTCTGAAAGATATGTGTCTGACACTGTCCCCTTTAAGTCCAGAATGAAACTCATCTGTCAGTGGACTCTGTGGACCGGGACCAGCAGAGGAAGTAATGGAGAGGAGGTGGGCAGTTAGGGCTTCAGGAGGGGCAGCCAAGGGGCATTAAGAGGAAGGAGACTGCAGGGGACTTAAATGTGACTCATTTACATGACAAATACTGGCATCACTGATACAATATTACTTGCAACAGGCGCTGTGTTGGGAACTGGTTATCCTAAGATGAAGACAGAAGGGTGTCTACCCCTGGGAGCCCTCATGCTGATCACACACTGTCTCCAACTTCTTTTAGTAGAAATTCCAGCTTCTTAATCTATTAAACACGGCTATTGGCTCTGCTATAGACTGAAAGTGGCCTGCCCTCTCTGACAAATTCATATGTTAAAACCTGAAACCCAATGTGATGTTGTGAGGGGTCTTTCAGAGGTGATTAGGTCACGAGGGTGGAGCCCTCATGACTGGGTTTAGCAACCTTATAAAAGAGGTCCAGAGAGCTCCCTCACCCCTTCCTCCATGTGAGGACACAGTGAGAAGACAGCTGTCTATGAACCAGAAAGAAGGACCTCACCAGATACCAAACCTGCTGGTGCCTTTATCTTGGACTTCCAGCCTCCAGAAGTGTGAAAAATAAATTTTGTGTTGTTTATAAACCACTCAGCCTACTGCATTCTGTTAGAGCAGCCTGAACAGACTAAGATAGCTCCTCTTTCCTCTTTCTCTCCGTAGTACTGTAGGTGGGACTGCTCTTTTTCGGAGGTCACTGCAACACTCAGTAAAGTTGTTTTTAGGAAACAGAATAGGATTGCCTTGTACCAGTCTGTCCTTTCCTAATGGGGTCATGTCAGGGTTCGTAGAAACGACTTTATTACTCACATGTAGTAATTTTTAACCCCCTGTGGGTTTGGGGCTTCCTCTTTCCTTCCTTGTTTTCTTTAACTTGAGTTCTCTCCTCTTTCTTCAGAGCAAGAGTAGATGCTTTCAGGGTAGGCACACATCAAAGTTCCAGGTATCTTGAAGAGAGCAGTTTGGATTTAGGTATTTATTCTTATTTTTATATGACCATAAATAAAATCTCTTCATGCAAATAAAACTGCTAATATTGTATAACAACACAGAAATTACCATGCGCTGTTTTGAATAACATCATTTAAATTTTCATTTTTGCAATAAGAACTGATTCAGGCAATAGTATCAAATGATACTTTAAAGAGTATTTTCTAACTTCTAATGTTCATGGGATGAAAGGCCTGCTATGAGCGAACAAACCACACACCACTGCATGTCAAGCAGAAAGGAGCGAAATCAAGGCAGCAGAACCAGTGTCACCAGACTGCCCAGTTGTCAGTTCAGCCTTTAAATGTCAAGCTAAATGAAGGGTGTAAGGCCGGAACATGAGGATTTTGTAACAGCTGTACTACAATTGTCTGGAGACCAGAGGAAAGAGTCATAGGTTCTAACTGAAGATCAGAAAGGACTTTTGAAGGAGGTGTGATTGTACTTTGATGAGAAGGCCATTGGGAGAAACTAAAAACATGGGGGTGGGGAGGGAAGAGAGACATGAAGGGGAGGGCAACACCCCTGGTGGGCTGCCCACACCCCCTTGGCAGGCACCGTTCCCGTGCAAGCTGGACTTGTGTGTTGCAGAGACAAGGTCTCCCCCTCCCCCCCCACAGAACCCCACCACCAGGGACTGATGGGAATTGGTGAAAAAACACCCCAGTTCCCTCTACTCTCAGGTGGGGACAACTCTGAAGTGGGTTCTACACAGTTTCCCAGAGTTCCCCAGTAGAAATGAAACTTAGCTGCCCACCATGGGGATCTGCTCAATAATGTTCCCTTTACTGATTTCCTTCCTCCCCCACTATCCTACTGGAGATTTTTTGATCATCTCCCCCACCCCCTTTTCTCCAAAATACCTGCACTTGAATCTATGTCTCCGGGTCTAAGAATCCATCCTAAGACAAAGGATGTTTCAGTAGCTGGAACGAAGACCTTGGCGGTGGCGGGGCAGGAGGGAATGAGTTGGGCATATTTGGGGAGCACAGACGCTCCGAGGTGGCTAGTGGTTTAGAGGTCTGGTGGAAGATGAGACTAAAATGATTGGGGTCACGATGTGAAGCACCTGAATTCTGGACAAAATAATCCAATTTTTCTGTAGACAGTGGAATCTATGCAGTGATGAGGGTAGTGAACACTTTCTTTCTAGGTCTTCAAGCATCTCCTTCTGTGGCTCAGCCTCTAGTGACTGTATGATTTTCTTCCAGCCCATCCATTCTGAATCGCCTGCTTGCTAGGGATTCTGCAGGATGCACTTCAGACCCACTCTACTGTTGTCTGCTTTTGAAGAGAACACTGACT
Organism: Balaenoptera ricei; assembly: GCF_028023285.1. Taxonomy (NCBI): domain Eukaryota; kingdom Metazoa; phylum Chordata; class Mammalia; order Artiodactyla; family Balaenopteridae; genus Balaenoptera; species Balaenoptera ricei. Next base: position 87,657,667 of record NC_082642.1, on the reverse strand, counting down.
TTGAGCTTCTGTGTGGAAAGGGCTGACATTTGGAGGAAGGGCCAGGTTCTTGGAAGAGTCTAGGCTATTCTGGCATGAACTAGATTCTTCCTCATAGGCAGAAGAGGGTGAGTGGTTTCAGCTGGTAACGCCAGTTCTTATAACCTCAGAGAGAATATTTGATGTGAGAGAGGCCCTCTCTAGCCTCAGACAACCCTAAGAGAAGCCCAGCTCACAGGGTTTGGCACACCTGGTGGCAAATAGGATGACACTTCCAGCCAGTGCCAGGGAGTCAGGTGGCAGTTACTGGGGACACTGGCGTCAGAGCTGCTTACAGGGCTTTGCAGGTACAAGAGCGTCCATCAAATGCCACCCTGTCCAGTGACGGCCTCCTGGGCTTCTGAAAATAGCCCCCAGCCTAGGGAGTGTCTGAGACAGCAGTGAGCAGCCAGGAAGTTTCCCAACAAGGAGGCCCAGGGATTGTTCCTCTTCATCCAAAAGCAGTGGGAAGGAGAGAGGGAAAGGAATGTCTGCTTTATTGGGAAAGCACAGGTGCCGTCCAGAAAGGAAGCAGGATGCTTTTGTCACGCTGGTGGAGTATCATTCATCCAACCTGCATTTATCAAATGCTGCCTTTGAGCCAGGCCCTGGGCTGGGCACTGAGGGGAGGAGAGGGCAGAAGAAATTATATGAGCCTAAGGAGTTCACAGTCCAGGGCATCAAGAAGGTATATACACGTCTAACCAAATCCCAGAAGCAGTTTGACCAGGACCATGAAGCCGTGCAAAGTTCCTGAGAGGGCACGAATTCACGTCTGGGTTAGAGGGGGCGATTAATGGGACAATGGGAGGTGAAAGTAGCTTATGAGATGGTCTTGTAGGATGTACAGGGTTTGACATATCGATAAGGTTCCTGGTCGCTGGGGACGTTTTATTCCCAGGGACGTTATTGGGAGGGGTCAGAAGAGCCACTCTCAGCCTGGCTCCTGGGGAGGGGTCCTCGGCTCGCTGTTGGCCTGTAGGCAGTGGTGCCACCTGGGAGCTACCTTCCAGCAATGTGAGCATGGCTTCCCTTCCATCAGTCCTGACACTCGGGCCGGGAGCAGGAGACCTGGTTCTCATCCTGGCACATTGTGGCACTGAGGGAGGCTACGTCCCCTCTCAGAGGCACAGTTCCCCACTTAGACCCCAGAGGAGTTGGGATGGTCAAGGGCATTGGGCTAACAGGGCTGTCTCCATCCCTCCACCCACCCTAGGGAAGAAGCCTTAAGGGGCTGAGCTAGTGGATTCTGCCAGGGGGAAGGACGCCCCATCCCTCAGGTGGGTTCAGGTGTGTGTGTGTGTGTTAGGAAATTCACTGGAATGGCCCTCCCTGACATTTTAGAATTCCTTCAGACTGACACTTGCCCCAGTCATCTCCCTCCCCCTCCACATCTTCACCCCTAATCTAACCACACACACCAGTTTGCCCACGGTACATGATGTGCCGGTGCCCAGCCGGCTCTCAGGGAACTGGCCGGCCGCCAGGCTCAGCTGGGCTCGCCCCACGAGCAGAGCTGCCGGCTCTCCTCCTTCATTTGTGAGCTCCTGCGTGCCAAGGTGCAGCATGAGTTGCGTGGAGGAATGATTAACGTGCAATCCTGAAATGCAAACAGACTAAGGCCCCTGCAAGCCTCTCTCTCTGAAACTAACCAGGAGGCTGATGCACTGCCGGTTGCGGGGACCCACCCCTTTTCTCACTGTTCTCTTAAAGGAAGTTCTTCCTTGGATGGATGGGGACAGTCTCCTCGTGACTTTGACCTCTAGTCCCAGGTGTGTCTTCTATCATGACCAAAGCCCTGGCCCTCGTTCAGTGTCCCAACTCCTGCTCTTCTGTGTTCTTCTTTGCCGATTCCTATAAGCTGCTTCCTGGAGGCACAGGCTTCCTGGCTGGGTGCTCTCTGAAGGGTGTTTCTTGGCTCTGTGGTACTGTCTGCTTCTGCAACCTTTGAATTGTCCAGCACTGACCTCCCCAGGTCAAGAGGACATCCAGTCTATGCTGAGCACTGTAGAGGGAGACAAAGAATGGGGCACACAAGGACCCAGTGCTCTGATGGCTCACGGTCCAAGAAAGGAGCTATCTTCCACGTTTTCAGGCAAATAAGTGCCTGAAAAGAGGCACAGAGAGAGCACTAGAGATTTTAGGCAGGAATTCAGAGTCACATCCAGCCTGGTGATGGCGGAGGAGGGGAGGGTGGTGTTGGGGGGAAATGGGGATGAGAATCAGGAAAGATATCTGAGAGAAGGTGGCTTTGAATTGGGTTAAGAAGGATGCAGAGGATTGGGTCAGGTAAAGATGGTGGGGTGATCCAGAGGACAGCAAGCAAGAAGATGAAAAAGCCAGGGCAGGTCCATGAAACTGTGAAGATGCCATTTTGGCAGATGTGCTGGGTATAATGGAGAATAAACAGGGTTGATGTTGGGAGATAAGTGGGACCCATTCTCAAGAGGCTTGAACACTGGGTTATTAAAATTTAGACCTGGGAGCTGCATATTCTTTATTTGTCTCTCCAGATCTAGTCTCCACTCCACTGTGGTAGATTAATTACAAAAACAATCATCAGTCTTTCCCCTCCCTGTATCCGTGCTGCCTTGCTATGTACCTTTCATTGTTCTCCTGCTGTGATTCTGAGCTCAGCCATGTGACTCACTTGCCCAATGGGATGTGAGCCTTTGTGCATAAGCAGAGGCTGGAAAAGTGATTGCCCCTTGGGGTTTGTCCTCTTTTGCTGCTCTTGGACTCCTGCCACCACATGGATGAGCACGCAGGAGGACAAGGGGTCATGTGGAGGAGCCCTGACCACAGACGCATGGCTGAGCCCCAGAAGAGATCAGCAGAACTCCCCAGCTGAGCACAGGCCAAACTGCCAACCTGTGGAATTTTGAGCTAAATAAACAGTGGTTGTTTTCAGCTTCTAAGTGTTGGGGTGGTTTGTTATACAGCAAAAGCCAGCTGCCACAGGAATAAACCCAGATTTGAGGGATCCAGGTTGGGAGGTCCTAGGATACGGGAGAGTATATTTTGCACATCGGAGGAATATGAGTCATTGTGCCTGGAGCACAGACCACAGCAGGTTGAAAAAAATAGCCACCCCTTCTTCCCCTCCCCTCAAGAGGTGGAATCTATTTTTCTACCCCTTGAATCAGGAGGACCATGTGACTTTTTGGGCCAAAAGTGCAGAAGCAAATGCAATGTGAGCAGAGGGCCGCAAAGAGCTTGCACTCCTGGATTTTCCCGCTAGCTGATCTTGGGCTCTTTGTCTCTTTACACATGAGCCCCAGGTTAGTAACTTGGAGGGTGAGAGATCCAGGTCAACAAAGGATCTCTGAATCTTCCTAACCATCTCAGACAAGACCATCCTAAACTAGCCAGTCATGGTCAACCCACCCATTGAAAGCAGACACACGAGTGAGTCTGGCTAAGATCAGCCAAAGCAGGCACAGATCAGGCCAGAAGAACCAACCAGCTGAGCCCAGCTTAAATTGTAAATTACTAATCTATAAAATCAAGGGCTAAATTAATGGTTATTGTCTTAAGACACTAATTTTGGAGTGGTTTGTAGAAGTTCCCTGAACTGTCCCTCCTGCTCTGGGCCAGGAGGCTGACGTATCTGGGCTGCATCAGTAAGTCCCCAGGCTCCTTACCTTCCGCCAGCAAGAGAAGGTTGAGGCGGAAGCATTTATCCCCCTGGTTCTCACCCTGCTGGGCTATCTGGTGTGGCCACAGCCTCTATCCATGGCCGTGTCCTACAGCCACAGCTCACTCTCAGGGTTCTGGCAATCGCTTCTTCCCGTGTACCTTCAGGCCGGGGTGGTAACTGCTTTCCGATGCTGCCAGCCCCGGGGTTCTTCAACCTTCCTTAGCCCTGCCCACACCTTCGTCTCTGCCCTGATTCCCATTTGAGTGGCCACCCGTTTCCTGAAAAGACCCTGATGGACTCAACTATTCTGTGCACAAATAGGATCTACTGACTGTTTTACTGAGCAGACACTTGCAGTTGGGGAAGAGTGGAATGGAACTCTCGCCGTAAGGGGCTCTGCTCTGAACGTCCCACAAATGCTGCTTCGGGCTTGGACGTTTGGAAAGTCATGCTGGCAAAGGAGAGTGCCAAGGAGTAACATTCCCAGGCTGGATCTCGGGAGCCATCTGGAGCACTGCCTTCTGAAGGGAATAGTCATTGCCCCTTTTCCTGCCAATTCCCCAAGTTAGAGAATAAAAAATTAGCCCTTCCAGTGCCCCCTGGCACTTTTCCTCCCCTAGAGAGACTTTTTCTCTAGCATTTTAATCAAGCATTAAGCCACTCATTAAGCAAATCAGAAAGTCGGCTTCCCAAGGACCTTGGTTAGTGAGAGCATGGCCTTGCCCCATCTTTTCCTAACAATCACCCAGGCATTCAATACCCTCCAGTGATGTCACTCCCAACTCTGTGGAAGGCCTTGTACTGTTCGTAGTAATAATTGTTGATGACGATGATGATGATAGATGGCAGAGCAGAGAATTTACATCTGCCACCACCGTTGCCATTGCCACCAGTGGAGAAGCATTTGGACCTCTGCTGTCAAGTTCATACAGGAAGCTCTGTAATGTAAGCCAGAGCAGGATGGCAGTGGTGTTAGTAGTGGTGATATGTATTTCCCATCTAGAAGGGTGGGGTTTGGAAGGACATTTATCCTCTCAGTGGTGAGATGTGTTTCATTTTAGAGGCTCCGGGGAAAAATGAACCACAGCACAAGCCAACATGCAAGTCTTACCACCATTTTTCTCTACCAGCCCAGGCGATGGACCAAAACTTCCCCTTTCCTCTGGGGGAGCTGCCCCTCCTCTCTCAGGAGAGCAGCAGTAACTTCTCGGAGGCAGAAGGCACTGGCATGCCACACCTGAGGCTGTCCCATTTGCAAGACACGCAGTGGGGACTTTGGGAGACTGAGGTTTGGTTCTTTCTGAAGAGACACAATGACAGAATCCAGATAAGGAAGAAAGGCATTTGGTGACATTTGAGAGGATAGCGAGGGATTCCTGGCTGCACTCCCTGCTTAGGCAAGACACTTCTTTGTGATGCGGGACTGTCCTGTGCATCCTAGGATGACTAGCATCCCTGATCCCAGCCCTCTAGATGCCAAGAGCACCTCCCAGTCATTGTGACAATCAAAACTGGCCCCCTCCCATTCCAGCCATTCCTAGGGTGGCGGTGGAGGGGCAATACGGCCTCTGGTTGAGAAACACTGCAAGGGACAGAAAGACGCAGAGAGTTAGAGAGAGGGGATATCTTTGTGGGAAACTTCCAAAAGCCCAAGGCATGTCCACATGGGACAACCTCTCCACCCACCGGAACTCTCACTCTTCTCTTTGACTCTGTGTGCACATGACACAGTAACAACGACCCTTAAGTAAAGAAACACACCTTCCCCGGAAACCAGAGAAGGCGAGGTGTTGAAGCAGGTGAGGAAGGATTTGGAACAGGTAGGGGAGTCTTCAGTCTTTCCTGATCAGTGATGGTCAGGGGCCTCCATGGTTATGGCTTCCTGGATGGTGAGGACCATCTCTCTGAAGGTTGAAGCCCTGGCTGGAGTGAAAATCAGGTCCAACTCCTCAAGTTCTCCTATCTCAGAAGACACAGTCTGTGGGGCAGAGGAAAGGAACTGACCACTGGTTTAAGCGTAATTAGCTCAGACTTATCCCCGCTGTTCTCTGCCAGGGATGAACTTCCCCCAGGTCTCACATGGCTGACTCCTTCTTTTAATTCAGGTCTTTGCTAAACTAGATCTCTCCTCCCTACCCAGCACTCTCTATTCTTTACCCTAGTTATTTTCTTCAAAGCACTCATCAGCATCTTAGATTATTTATTCACTGATTTACATGAGCTTTCATGAATGTAGTTTCTTTGAAGCAGTAACTTAATCTGTCTTGTTCACTGCTGTATCTCCAGTGTCTGGCACATAAGAGGCGCTCAATAAATATTTGTTGACTAAACTGATTGCTTAGATGTTGTGCTAAGTAATTTGCATGCATGGCCTCATGTAAACCTCAAAGATTCTTTAAGGTAAATACTATACCATCCCCATGATTTGTAGAAACCAAGACTTGGCGAGGTTGAATAACCTGCTTGGAGAAAAATGGTGGTCAAGTCTTGCAAGCTGAGCTGTGTTGTGGTTAATTCTCCCCTGGAGGACCTGAAATCAAACACTTTTCATCACCAAGAGGATAAATGCCCTTCCAAGCTCCTCCTGTCTAGATGAGAAGTACATAGTAACCCTACTACAAGGTCACATAGCTATTTATTAAGTGGTGCAATAAGGATATGACTGATTCCAGTGTCCACAGTCTTACAGGACAATAAACAGATACGAATTTGCTCCAAACTCTAGGGGAGCAAATGCTAAGAGGTGTGGCTACATGCAGGACCATGGGATTTTAGAAGAGCGGGCAATCCTTCCCAGTTGGAAGTGGGAATGGATCAGAGGAGAGGGTTGCATTAGCCTGAAGAATGGGGAGAATTTAGGTGTGTGGAAATGGAGCGGAGGAGGAGGATGTGAGCCTGAATGGAAGGGGCATGTTCAGTTCTCCAGGGAGTTGGTGGCTCTGCAGCGAAGGGCCATATGGAGGGTGGTGGGAGATGGCCCCGGACAGGAAGCTCGCGGCCAGTGCATGACAGGTGGTGAACACCAGAGTGAGTGTTTCAGACCTCATCTTGGGCAATGGGAGGTCCTTGAGTGACAGTGATGGTGGGTAAGACAACAGGATCCACTCCCCACCAAAGGCCACCAGTGCTTCCTTTTCAGCAGGAAATCTCCAAAGTGAAACCCAGTGAGAAAGACACACTGCCAGAACTTGCTGGAGGGAGTCCCTGAAAGGGAAGGCATGCCAAGGAAAGTCAGGGGCTATTTGTTGGATATCTGTGCCCCTATTTCACACCATTTCCCTCAGAGTAGACAGCAGCTTCAGGCAGGAGCTGGAGAGCTTTTCTGGGCTGATTTGTTCAAAAATACGAATTGGGATTCAGTCTGGCCCCGAACCATGCTTCCAGCCTCACCTCCTCAGTGCCCTCCCCAGAGCTGGCAGGCTTGCACCCACCACGGCCTCCCACCCTTGTCTGCTTGGTGATCCGGTGACTGCCTGCCGCACTAGGGCTCCTCTTCCAGCAGCCTCCCCTCCCCATCTGTGCTCCAGCCAGCAGGCAGATCCCTGTGAGAGCCCATCCCTGTTTGCCTACCGCCCCCCTCCCAGGCCCTGGAACTCCTGGAGGGCATCTTACACCCCCCCCCCCCCCCAGAGTGGCCCGCGCCCAGCTCAGCATCTGGTCCTAAGAGGGTCTGGAGGTGTCAGCGGAATGAATGAAATTCTTCTCTCTGGGATGCCTTTAAAGTTGTTTTTCTTTCTGTAACCAGGGGCAGTGGCTGGAATGGTTGGAATGCGGCCTTGGTTTTCCTTTGGTTTTATTTCTCTGAGTTGGCCAGACTCCCTTGTCATTCATTTCTGGTCCTGGGGGACTTCACATTTTAAATTCCCTCTGGGGTATGACGCTTCCAGGGCTACCGCACTCCCATCTTTTTTCTCCATCCTGACCTCACCAGAGGTCTTCTCTCCCTTCCTCGCCAGAACATTCCAGGAGCATCAGGCACCAGTGAGCCAAACTTCTGATCACTCTCCCAATAGTCGTTTGGCCGAATATGAGGGACATGACCGCTCTGTTTTCCCTGAAGCCCAACTAAACAAGAAAGATTTTCACCTCAGCACCTTCGTCCTCACAGAAGCTAAAGATCTCACAATGTCACAATGCCAGCTGGGTTTCCTTGACCTGCTGCCTCCCAGGCCCCTCACTGAGATGGGGGCTTTTGAATCATTCAACTAACGTATGACAAGGGGAGGGAGTCGGCACTAAGGGGTCTTCATTGAATAGCCTTTTCAAATGATGAGATCAATTTTAGGGGCTTAACCCATCAACAAACTCTTGGGTTTAAAGCCCATTCTTCAGCATGCTCTTGCAAGCACCATAGTCACTTTCAAATCCCCATGGCAGTCCCTCCACTGGCTGGGAGTGAGGTGACGTCACTGCAGGGTGAGGCTGAGCCGCCTTAGTCGTGGCCCTGAGGGTTCCAGGCATCCCCTTTGGACCCTGACTGAGGGTTCCATCCCGGGCTGGATGGTGGGAGGATGGGGGAAGCTGAGGGAGCTGCACAACTCAGATGTGTCCTTGTCCCCTGAGGGTGCTGGCCCCTGACCTCCTCTCTGTCACAAGCTGACTTGGGTCCCCCAGAGAGTGAGACTTGGAGTTACCTGCCCCAGATTCTTAGCCAGATCCCCGTTTGGAAGCCCAGGACATATGGACTAGACGTGCTTGTGGACATTCACCAGCGTTCTATGATTTAAACCTATTTGATCCCCATAGAGATCCCTTCCAGGATCTACCAGCCCTGGAAACTCCTTTCCTACAGAACAGTCCAAACAACTCATTCTGTCTTCAAAAGCCCAACTCATAGATTTGCTCCTGCCATATAGAACAAGCAGAAATGTCCTAATATTCCCCAGGCCTTTCCACCCCTAGGCCTTTGCTTCTGCTCTTTTCTCTGCCAGTGATGCTATACTAGTTATTTATTAACACAACAATAGTACAGCAAACTTCGTGGCTTCACACATTTATTATCTCATCATTTCTTGGTCTCATCTCAAGGTTCAGTGGGAGAAGGGATCCACTTCCCAGCTTTTGTGGTTGTTGGTAGGATTCAGGTCCTTGTGGGTGGTTGGAGCAAGGGCCTCAGTTTCTTGTTGGCTGTCGGCCAAAGGCTGCCCTCATTCCTAGCTGGTCATTGGCCAGAACTTGCCCTCAGTTCCTTGCCACATGGGCTTCCCCACAAGGACTGCTTGCTTCTTCAGAGCCAGCAAGGGAGAAGGTCTTCTAGTAAGATGGGCATTACAATCTTACAATCCTGTAATCATGGAAATGACCTCAGTCACGTTTGCATAGTCTACTGGTTAGAAGCAAGTCACGAGTCCTGCCCACACTCAAGGGGAGGGGATTGCACGGGCATGAACATCAGGAGGAGGGCATCATGGGGCCACCTCAGCACCTGTCCACCACAAATGCCCTTCTCCCAGTCTCCCTATCCACTCTATGGACCTGAGCTTAAAGAGGACTTCATGAAAGCTTCTTTCCATCCCAACCAGAACTCTCTATCTTTTCTGAGCTCCCTCGTGGCTTGGCTTAAATTATTCTTTGGTATTTCATTCATTCATTCAGACGTTTAACAAATCCATTTTGAGTATCAACTACATGCCTGATGCCAGGGGTAGTGTGATATAATAGTTAAAGCTGCAAGTTCTGGAATCAGAGGCTCTTAGTCCAAATCCTGTGTCTGCTGCTTCCCGCTGGGCCTCAGTTTACTCACCTGTAAATAACATTAGCTGATGGTAAAGTTGTGAGTAAGGTTTAAATGAAATCACCATGTAAGAAGCTTAACATGGAGCTGGGCTCATAGTAGGAAATCAGTAACGATTTAATCTTATTTTAGGTGCTGTAGTGATTCCGTATGACGTCGTCCTGCCTTAATAGAGCCCACGCAGCCTGCCTTTGTCATGAGTGTTTCTGCGTGTGCCTTCCCTCCCAGCAGGCTGTCTGTGGCTTCCCCGAGGACAGATCCCTGTCTTAGTGCCCTCTGTCACCTCAGTGGCACTTAGCACAGGGTCTGGAGCACGCGAGGCTTCATTGACTGGCTATGGGTGTAGATGGTCTGTAACCAATGCCGATCGGCAGCGTATCATCATCAACACAGCCGATCTGCACCAGTCCTCACTTCCCCACAGCGCACCTGCAACTCTGGTCTGCCGACTTCCACATTTGTCATGTACGGTGGGTTCAGATGCAAAATTATGCAACTGATGAGAAATTATGGCAGAGTGTTCTGCCTCCCTCCTCCCCCGCTTGTCGTTTGGCAAATGCTGGTGGCTAGCGTGTCTTGTGGATGAAGTCTCAGCAGAAGAACCAGGAGCCAGGGCTGGGTGTGGGTGGGCCGAGGGTGAAGGTCAGTGGCTGAGAGCCGAGAAGTGCCAAGCCTCTGAAACCAAGCGGTGGACATCGGCCTTTCATTTTTTGCTTGCCCAGAATCTAACCTCCCCTTTCCCGTTTTGCAAGAATCCTCGATCTGTGGGTCTTAAGGGGAGGCAGGGCTCTGTCTCACACAGAGAAAGTCAAAGGCCCAGGCATCCCCTTTCCACATCCTGGACGTCAGGGCCTGGACACTAAGGCAGACTTTGGCTTCGGGCTGCCGGTTTGGCTTAGTTGAGGATAACCCTGGTTATATGAGGTCATCTCAGGAGTCCTAGACAGATAAGGAGAGCAGCCCACCACACATATTTCCACCCCATTTCAGCCTCTGAAATGTCTGCCCATCTTGGGGCCATGAAGGACCTGGTTCGGAGCAGAATTTCAAGAGGGTGTGTCCTCTGCAGCCAGCGTTTCCTCAGCTCATGCTTTGCTTCTCAGTCACCTCTTCTTTCTTTCTTTTTTTTCTTTTGCAGAGAAGTTTAGGGAGAGAATAAAACTGCACTTAACTGCCGGCATTTACTGTCTGAGCCCACACCCAGCTCGTCAGGACTGTGTTCACAGCATTCCCATGCCAAATGTGTCACCAGGGCTAATTGCAGTCTCCAAGACAGGGAGTGGGAGAGGGAAACTGGGCCGTAAGAAAGCCAGAAAAGCAATTTTTAAAAAAGAAGTGGCTACTTATAAAAATTAGGATTCTCAAGCTGGAAAGAACCCTGGAAATAGAATTAAAGAGTTGGCATCAGCCTCAGGAGTTGTCTGGTCAGAAATCCCTGCTACCTCAGACTGTGTACTTTGCCTCCCCAATGACTCACTCTTCTTCCTTGCTCACAGTACCCTGATTTTGTCCAGGTACTGAGTGCCCATGTGTTTAATGGACATTCCACATGCACATTGACCAATTTAAGCTAATTCTCTTTGCCAGTGACTGGTGGAGGCGAACTGATGTGACCCCACCCTAGCCAATGAGGTATAAAGGGAAACCTGTGAGGGCTTCTGGGAATATTTTCTCCATTTGTAAAAAGAAACTCAATACTGGCTCCTTCCTGTGTTTGGATGTATTTGTATGAGGAAGTGTTAGTCCCAACTGTGCTGCCATCTTGGACCATTAGGGGAAACCCAAGAGAAGCCCAGAGACGCTGTCCCAGGGCCTTGACTTCGTGCTGTTTCATCTTATCCTATTGTGTCAGATAACAGGACTTCTTACGATAGGTAATAAATTCATTATTGTTTAAGCAATTCTTAATCTGTGATTCTGTTAGTTGCAGCCTCAAGCCTCCTAACTGACAGGCTTGCCCACATTCCCTTCACAGGCCTCTGCTAGAACACTTCCAGGAATGGAGCACTCACTTCCTTCCTACCTCAAGCAGAGATTGTTATTAGGATGTCCTCTCTGGTATCAAATTGAAATCGGATCCTGGTAACTAACCCCACGATAGAGACTGATCTCTGCCCTCTGGAATCAGAAACAATGTCATCAACGTCTTTCCCGAGACTTCTCTGTAGGCCTCAGAGGACAGCTTCCATGTCTATCTGTGTCTTGGTTTTTGTAACTTTTTCAGGTCGCTGAGGGCCACTATATCCAAGGCTGGCTCAAACTCCTAAACCCATCATCCTATAGATGAGAAAACCAAGGCTGAGAGAGGGGAGAGGCCCTGCTCAAGGTCACCCAGCCAGAGGCAGAGCTTCTCTACAATGGCGGGCAGATGGTGATGATGCCACGGAAATAGCATAGGCAACAAGAGTTATCGATCATTTTTAACTGGGCAGGGGTCAAGCAGCTTCATGAAGGGAGAGAACATTTGAGCTTGATCTTAAACTATAAGTAGTACTTTTTAAAAAAAGAAAAGAAAGAGAGAGAAGAATCCATAAGCAAATGCAAGAACGGCCTCTGCACGCATGCCCTACCTGAGTGGTTTTCCAGCAGAGCTGGCAGAGAGCTGGGCACCTTGTGAGATGGCCCGTCCCTCCCTAACTCTTAGAAGGTCCTTTCTTAAGCTAAACTGAGTCCTGCTTCTGTATCTCTCATCCATTTCTCCTAATTCTGCCTTCCAGGCCCCTAGAGAAACAGGGCAACTGCCTCAACCCCATAGCAGACCTTTGTTGAGGGGCAGGTCCCACACTTTCCGTTTCCCCGGACCGAATACCCTGGTTCTTCTGGTCATTTCCCACAGGATGTTGCTTCATAGTCCTGGTCATTAACCTCAGGACAGGTCCCAATTTGTTAACGTTCTTTCAAGTTAGTTGCCCAGAACTGAGCATAACCCTCCAGGGGGGTCTTCCCAGTGAGAATGGAAACCATCAATGCCCACACAGCTTACAATCTGTGTTATTCATTCTGCTGCCTTCATCAACACAACTTTATGAGCCATTTTAGAAAACCCTTCATCAACCATTCTAGAAAACTCTTTCCCAGTGAGATAAAAGTTGCAAATAACTTTATTGTTCATTGCAAGAACTTCCTGAAAGACTTATCTACTCATTAATAGAAAGCATCAAATGACTGTTTACACGTTTTTGAACCCCTTGCCTCAAAGTCTTTGCCTTGTTGTGTCCATCAGTCCTAAACTATTATGTCATGAGCCTTCCCCAGTCCTAATCAATCACTGCCTTCCCCCACACCCAGTTGAAAGACTCATCTTAAACCAGATTTCAAAATCCCAGTAAGTATCTTGACTTTGACTTCCTCCCAGACACTCCTAAGACTCTGTGGAAGTAGAACTCTCCCCTACTGAAGTAAGAATAAATTCAGTGTTTCCTTATCAGCAGATTGCTTTGGTGCTATCTTAGAGAGTCAGCATTCTACCCCAGCAAGCCACAGGAAAAGAAGGACCTTCGCCTCCCTGACTGACCCTGGCTTGTTGGGGATCATCATCTTCCAGTTCTCGGACCTCCCATGTCCCCTGGGAAGCTTCTCTTCCCAGGATTTCCAAAGGGTTCCCGGGGCCGTCTCTTTCCAGGCTCTCCCATCTTCTTGCAACTTGGGTTTTTTTCCCTAGAGCTTGAGAAAGGAGCCATTAAATTTCCAGACCTGCTTCACCAGTCACCCATCATCCCACTCTCATTTCACTCAGTTGCTTTCACTCTCTCTCCTAATATACAGATAAAGGACTACAGAAATATCAGTAGATATATAGACAGGGAGAGAGTGCTTTTCAGTCCCAGGGGCTTCTTTTACCATGTTCTCTTAGTATTTTCTCACTCAATTCTGAGCTTTAACAAGCCCAGAATGGTCATGCTGAGTTTTTTAGCACACCCTTAATTGCCTTTTCTTTTTTCTTGAAGAAATTTCAGGCCACACTTTCTGCAGCAGTCCATGTTCCATTGGATTAGCTGTGGAATAATTAGTTTTATAAGTGAATGTATCTGGGAAATGGATTTTAAAGGCCTCCTGCCTGATGTATGACCTTGAGCTGGGTGACCTTGGCAAGTCCATCCCCTTTGCCACCCCAGTTCCCTCCTCTGTCAAGGAGGGGGTCAGGCTAGATGATCTCCAAGGGCCCTATATCCCCTTGAGATCCTGCTGTTCTGATTCCATGCCTGAAGAGAAGGCATTTGGAAGGAAATATGCTTTCTGTTTTTAATTATAAAAACAAAATATGCTCGTAAAACAAAACTATGCAAAACCTAAAATGTCGGTGTTCCTTCCTTCTCCATCAATCCCCCTGGAGACAGCTTTTTGGGGGCAGTATTTGCCAAGTGTACTCAGTGCACGCTTTATGATGATGTTTACCCCACTGACCTCCAATTCACCGGGACAACTGAGGACTGTTCTGAGAAGAAACTGTGTCTGTTCTTATACTTTCTCTTTTCCCTGGAGGAAAATTGCAGAATTTTTTGTGTTGTTTAAGAGGTTCTGCTGCCAGGACTTCCCTGGTGGCACAGAGGTTAGGAAACCGCCTGCCAATGTAGGGGGACAGGGATTCGAGTCCTGGTCTGGGAAGATGCCACATGTCGTGGAGCAACTAAGCTGGGGCACAACAATTACCGAGCCTGCACTCTGCAGCCTGCGAGCCACAACTACTGAGCCCGTGTGCAACAACTACTGAAGCCCACGCGCCTAGAGCCTGTGCGCCGCAACAAGAGAAGCCACCGCAATGAGAAGCCTGTGCACCGCAACGAAGAGTAGCCTCTGCTCACCACAACTAGAGAAAGCCCGTGCGCAGCAACAAAGACACAACACAGCCAAAAATAAATAAATTAATTAATTAATTAGTTAACATTAAAAAAAAAAAAGAGGTTCTGCTGCCTAGGACCTCACCTATGTCTTTGTCAGAAAATTGGGCGCAGCCATTTGCAGCAAATTGGATGGACCTAGAGATTATCATATTAAGTGAAATCAGACAAAGACAGACAAATACCACATGATATCACTTATATGTGGAATCTAGAAAAATGATATAAATGAACTTACAAACTTATGGTTACCTATTTACAAAATGGAAATAGACTCACAGACATAGAAAACAAACTTATGGTTACCAGAGGAGATAGTGGGGGCGAGGGGTGGAGATAATTAGGAGTTTGGGGTTAACATATACACACTACTATGTATAAAATAAACAACAAGAACCTGCTGTATAGCACAGGGAACTGTAATCAGTGCCTTGTAATAACCTATGATAGAAAAGAATCTGAAAAAGAATATATGTATGCACATATATGTATATACATATATATGTATATATATGTGTGTGTGTGTGTATGTATATATATATATGTATATATAACTGAATCTCTTTGCTGAACACCTGAAGCTAACACAACATTGTAAATTAACTATACTTCAATTAAAAAAAATGGTTATTGGGAAAAAAACAGGACACAGAATCCTGGCCTTAACCCAAGACTTGGATTTGCAGGGACCAAGACACCAGGAGAGTCAGTGACCAGGGCGCTGACTGTCACTTGGCAACCGTGGCTGGATAGTCAGGCCCAGTGACTAGAGCCTAGGACAGTAGTATTGACCTCAGCACTTTGCTCTTCCCACAAAACATGAACATTACCTTCTTGTGTGTCTAAAGTTTTAATCACTGGTGTTGGACTCTGTACCAGAGACCTGAGACAATACAAATTGCTGGAGAATAACATAGAGATGCATTTTTGTTCTCCTCCATTCTGGAGAAGCAGCCCATTTGGGAGAGACGGATCGAGGGCGCTGACTACGAAAGCTCTTAGCCACAAGCTTAACTCCTTAGCTCACTCCCGGCCTCAAGGAAGGTCAGATCTGAGAGAGGAAGAGTAAACAGGACCCAGCGTGGCTCCAGGAGGGGGATCTGGACAAGGCCATGCAGATGTGCGTGTGAGGTGTGACTCAGAGGTGAGGAAGGGGCAGGCGCTGGGAGAGGCGTGCAAACAAGGGGGACAAACTGGACTATTCATAAGGCAGAGGGGGCGGGGAGGAGGGCTGGGCCACAGGGCACTGTGGGGGCTTAAATAGGGAAACAGATTGTGGGTCAGTTGGCTGAACTTGGCCCATGACAGAGAGCAAGCCACGCCACACCACCAGTCCTGGGCCTCAGCCCCTGAGGGACCTGGAGAAGCTCACTGAGAGTTACAGAAGCAGAGGGCAAGAAAAGCACAGGACATTAAGATACTTGCCATGATACCATTCACTCATTCATTCATCCGTTCGCTCAACAAATGTTTACTGAACCTTTTGTATGTACCAGGCACTGTGCTAGGCCCTGAGGATATCATGGTAAATAAGAGAGACGTGGTCCCTGCTCTTACGAAGGCGTCAGTTTAGTGAAGGAGGCATACACTGAATTAATTTCAAGGTGAATGGTCAGGCAGAAGGTTAGGAGCAGAGGGGGTGGGGTTTGGGTGTGGACAGGGTCAGAGAGTGACCAGCCTTGCAGGCCAGAGGACAGAGGGGGCAGGTGCTTACAAAGAGCTAAACCTTGTGGGGTGGGGTCGAGTAAGGTTATTGGCATGATCCTGGGGAGTGAGGATGGTCCCAGGGTGGGAGCTGTAGCTTCTAGGAGAGTCTGGCAGGTATGTCTAGCCGTGTCAGTACTGGATTGGACGTGTGGGGAATGGAGAGCAGGGAGTAGTGGATGACCTCTGGGTTTACAGCTTGGGGCACTGAGCGAGGTTGGGGTAGGAGGGTAGGAGTGAGGAACCACGGCAGGGGAGATGCCTCACACAGTCTCTTCAGCTCCAGATCGCAGTCATATGGGCTCTGATTCGGAGATGGAGATCAGAGGCTCTTTGGGATGAAAGCACTTCCTCTCTACAAAGCTACTAGGAAGGAGCTAGCAATCTCTCTGCTCTTCTCGAGGATTAATTCCTTCTCAGTGTTTCCTTCTAAACAATGAGTTGAGGTAACCCAAATTAGGACTTGGACTTTGGAAGGAGAGACTCAGGAGCACTTCCTTAAAATGGGGGGAGGGGTAAAGTCGATGGGAAGCTAGGACCCCAGGAGTGACAGGGCGTGGGACAGTGCAAAGCATCTCAGCCACCCTGTGGGAAAATCCATTTCTCCTATGATCTCACCTGGCAGTGGATATTCCACATGCTTGGTTTCCCCATCTGTCAAATGGAAGCAGTCATCTCACAGGATCGTGGAGAGAAATAAATTAGGCAAAGCATGTTAGAGCCCCAAGCACCACCCTGAAATGCAGCAGGCTCTTGGTAAACGTTAGCTTCCATCTTACCCCCTTGGCTTCAACCAGCCCCTGCGGAATTGAGGATATTATAGACTGCCCTAGCTTATGATGCAGAGTGAGGCAAGTATGTTGAAGTCCTTGAAGACCTGCACAGTATTATACAAACAGAGGTATAATTACCATCAAGGTGATGGTAACTCATGGTAATAATTACAATTAAATGTGAGCTGGGGTGGGGGGGTCAGTAGGCTTGTAAACAGCAGGGATAGCTGGGAGTCCCTTTGCAACAACTATGGATAGGAACAGGGTGGCTGGTTAGAAGAGCTTGGGACATGGTCAGAAGGGCTTGGGATTAAATCTTGACTCTGCCACTACTAGCTATGTGATCTTATGAAACTACGCGACCTCTCTGGGTCTTATCTTCTCACCTGAACAATATGGATAATGCCATCCAGGTCATAGAGTTGGCCCCAGCAAGCGAGCTAACGTGTAGAGCTCCTGGTACCCACCAGGCAGAAGAACACAGTGTCAAATACAGGTAAAGGAATAATTTAACTTCATAGTGCTTTAGGTTTCTCTTCTGTGAAATAGGGATATTAATAGTACCTGCTTCCTAGGTTTGATAACTAAATCATATAATGCGAGGAAAATACATATAATACCTGACCTAGTCAATGGTAAATATTACCAAAATAGGTGCTCTAGAGAGCTGGCTCTGCCCCCACTCCAGGCTTCCTCTGACTTTACCCGTGGTGTGGAAAGAAGGCTCCTTTAGAGCAGGAGTGTCCTGGATTCCAGAGAGTTTTGTACCATCTCATAGTCCCCATAGGGAGCAGCCTAGAAGTCATTTGGGAAAGATGGCTCAGTAGAACTGGTGATGCTTTTACAATTCTAAGGCCTACCCTTCTCCTCTAGGGAGTAGAGATAGTGCCTGTATTAGTCAGAGTTCTCCAGAGAATCAGAACCAACAGGATATGTATACATATTTATTTATTTTGAGGAATTGCCTTCCTCTCCCAATCTGGAGGCTTAGTAAATCCAAAATCTGTGGAGTAGGCCAGCAGGCTGGAGACCCAGGGAAGAGATGCAGTTTGAGTCCAAAGGCAGTCCACTGGTAGAATTCCTATTGCTCAGGGGAGGTCAGTCTTTGTTCTAGTCAGGCCTTCAACTGATTGGACGAGGCCCACCCACATTATGAAGAGCAATCTGCTTCACTCAAAATCCACCAATTTAAATGTTCATCTCATCCAAAAAACACCTTTATAGGAAACATCCAGAAAAATGTTTGACTGAAGATCTGGGCACCATGGCCCAGCCAAGTTAACAGACATAAAATCAACCATTGCAGCTCTTTTCTTCTATTTTTTTTCTGTGGTAAAACTTCTGGGTTCAAATTAAAGTTTTGGAAGAAGGAGGAACATCCTTAACTTCCCATGGGCCCAGAACAGACCCTAGGAACCTGTAAGGCTCACTCACTTCCCTTGAGATGACTTAGTATCAGCCTAGAGATCAGTGACTGCATCTAGAGATGTAGAAGCAGACCAGAGACAGGGAGTAACTTACCCCAGGTCACACAGCAGAGCCAGCCCTACAGTCCGGGGCTCCCAACCAGCTCCATGTTCTCAGAGTGGGTGTTGACTGTACTCTCCTAACCCCCCAAATGTTGATGTCTACGGAGGCCTCTGGCTGCCCTCTTCCCTGTCTCTGAAAGATCAACCGTTCCTGTAGGGAATCCTTCCAGCCTTTTATTTCCAGAACACACTTTTTTCCCAAATGTATTGCCTTCTGCTGAGCTGGACTGGACTGAGATCAATGACATTAATTTGCACTGAGGAGAAGTTAATGATTTTCCCCCTTCAGATATCAGGAGGCTTCCTGAAGCCTGTGGTCAGATAAGCTGTTTTATTTCCTCTGCAGAAAGTTCCTCAGGAGAATCACAGAATCCTGGAGTGGGAAGGAGTTTCTAGAAGAGTTTATTTTATCCATTTCCTCTACTTTGCAGATGGAGGGGCAAAGGACCCAGGATGGGGAAGTAACATGCCCCAGATACCAGGACACACAGCTAATCAGTTGCTCTTGTACTGTTTTCTTCCTTCATCAGGATTTGGTCCTGGGAAGAAGGAGCCTGGGGCTGGCTGAGGCAGACAAGTGGAGAGGAAGTGTTCCCCGGAAGCCCTCCTATAGTCCAGGTGAGATGCAATGGGGGCTGGACTCTCCGCTTGCAGGGTGGGAGGAAGGATGAAGGCTAAACGTTATATCCAAAGACAGTTCTGAGAGAGAACTGAGGAGCTTAGTGACTGGTTAGATGTGAGTTGGGGAAAGGATGGAACTTAGGGTTCCTGTCTTGGTTTCTGGGTGGATAGAGATTACTACCCAGGACCAGGAAGTGGGTAGGAGGCAGGAGTTTTAGAGGTTGGGCAATGAGCTTTGGATGCGTTAGGGGAAGTATTCGTGGGATGTCCAGAGGAGACATTGGTAGGCAGTGGGATGTGTGAGCCTGAAGCTCAGAGAACAAGACTGAGCATGAGATGTGGGATTCCACCAGCATGTTCTGGAAGTTGAATCCATAAGAGGGAGGATCTGCCAGGAGAGCTCACGGCCAGGTAAAAGCAGAACCAGAGCAACTCCCAGGTTAAAGCTCATTCCATGAAGCTGTATTCCCAAGGGAGGATGACCAGGGCTCACAGACACCTCCTTAAAGAGGGTTTCGGTCTCACGTTCTCAGTGAGCTCCTCCTTTGACCAACATCCTGTATGTCTGTAGCTAGGACACTGTCTCTCCCTTCCCAAGAAGCAAACACACCCATGTTCTCAGGAACAGCAAGTACATTTGCTGCTCTCTGTCTTGCTAAAGAGTTTCCTTAGAATGGGGAGAGCTTGGCTGAGGAGGGTACAGGTGCGACTGACACCTCAGTCCCCACCACCCAAGGTGCTCCAGGCTGGGCAGAGCACCTGCTGAGTTTTCTGACCCCTCCCCCAGACCCAGGCAGGCCCAGAGCCTCACAGAAG
Organism: Balaenoptera ricei; assembly: GCF_028023285.1. Classification (NCBI taxonomy): domain Eukaryota; kingdom Metazoa; phylum Chordata; class Mammalia; order Artiodactyla; family Balaenopteridae; genus Balaenoptera; species Balaenoptera ricei. The sequence goes on along the minus strand of NC_082642.1, from coordinate 87,637,994 downwards.
GGATGGAGCCGCCACTGAGAGGCTAAGTGGCTTTCTCCGGTGCCCAGAGTGCAGCATTAAGAACCAGTGTCAGTAATTTGTCACCTTGAGTTCTTTCCAGCTGCTTGGTAATTCATGTTGAGTCCCCAGTGAGTATGTGTGCTGCTTCCTGGCAGGTTTCAAAAAATAGAGGTCAAGAGGAAATGAAAGCATTTCTGAGATTTCTTAGATCAGGTGGCTTAACCATTTTTTTTTAATTTTAAAATAACTCATTCTAGAGTTAGCAGAAATTCCATTCAGAAGGTCTCTGGCATAGCAGCACGAGTTGACAACTCTTCTTCTGAATTACACATTATTTATTCAGTGCCAACTATGAACCCGGCAGGTGACAAGCTAAACTTAACTTCCTGGTGCGTACGTGCGTGCGTGCATACACACACACACACACACACACACACTCAGAAACAAGGGAACAAGGGAGAAACAAGGGAGTGACAGCAACCTCGTCTCAGGGTGGCCCCTCCAAGGAGGAGGACTAAGAATGTTGGTGGTGAGGATCTCTCCCTGCTCTAAATGGGGAAGGGAACTTGGCTGCACCCCTGTGTGCCAAGCGCAGTGCTAGGAGCTGACCATGTGTGATGACATTTGTTCTCCACTACAACCCATGAGGTGTGTATCATTATCTCCCTTTTACAGATGAGCAAATGGGGACTTTGAGGATGGTAGTAACCCACCTAAAGCTTTGAACCCAAGTCTCCGATTAAAAGTCCAGAGCTCTTTTCAATACTGCTTTAGAAGAAGCTGATGGCTATTGTGGAAGTTAGTCTCCAAGATGGCCCCAGTGAACTACTCTCCGTGGTGACACCCTTGAGTATGTGCCTCGTATGCTGAATCAAGGCTGGCCCCGTGTAACCAAATGAATGGGGCAGAAGTGATGCTGTGTGGCTTCTGAAGCTAGGTCATAAGAAGCCTTCCAGCTTCTTCATCTCTTAGAATGTTTGCTCTGGAAGAAGCCAGCCGTCGTGTAAGAAGTCTGACTTCTCTGAGACTGCCATGCTGTGAGGAAGTCCAAGCTAACCACATGAAGAGCCTACATGGAGAGAGGGAAATGCCCAGCCAGCCCCTAGCTGTTCAAGCCATCTCAGCTGAGGACAAAACATGAAAGCAAACGAGCTATTTTAAATGTCCCTACTCAGTCAAGTCTTCAGATGACTTTAGTCCCTCAGCTGCCACCTGACTGCAACCGCATGAGGAATCTCGGGTAAGAAGAGCCAGGTGAGGCCAGGCAACCCTTAGAATAATGGGAAATAATACATTTTGTTTTAAATGACTGTTTTTGAGTGGTTTGTTGCACAGCGATAACTGAAACAATTGGGCTTCAGGATTATTTCATCTATTATAGTCACTATGACCAATTTTTATTAACCAGTTACTATATGTCAGGCACTGCACTAAGCATTCTACATTTGTTATTCCAATTGATTTTCACAAGAACTCTATGAGACAGTGCTTATTATTATTCACTTTACTTGTTTTACATATGAGAAAGGTTCAGAGATGTTAAGTAATAAACCCAAGGTCACACAGCTAGTAAGTAAAAAGGCCAGGATTCAAGCCCCAACAATCCAACTCTAAATGTCATGCTATTACACACTGCTCTGCTCTGTGACTAGAAGCAGGTGACTCAGGGGACTGACCCCTAATGGATGGACTCAGATCCGGGGGATTTGCCTTGGAAAGTCTCACTTTACCTAGAGAGCTTGTTCTGGAAGGCTTGGAGCAGCCACCTGGGTTCGTGCTGAGTCTTCCAGGGTCAAACAGCCAGGGGGTTGTGAATTCATTCATGTGGAGAAACAAATGGTTCTGACCTTTTCTTTTTAAAATGTTTTCCAAGGGAAGTTGGTGCTGCCAGCAGGGTCTAGATTGATGGCTTTGGATGCTGAGAAGTAGAGCCTCACCCTGCATCGCTTCACTTGGTACCTTGGGTCAGATCAGCCAGAGACACAGCGGGGCTCGGAAATGTCATGTCGATTACCTATTCAGAACAGTCTCCCTCGCTTTTCTCCCCACCTTTATTGCTTTTCTCATCTGTGGGACATTGGGGGCCGCTTTAGATTTCCTGTCCTCAGAGCAAAAGAGATGGGAAGACCGGGAATCCAGCCACAAGAAATGAGAGTGCAGAGATGAGGACAGGAAATAGGGTAGGGGTGGAGGACCACGGCTCTGAGGGAAGACGTGTGAACCGACACTGCTGGTTCCACCGGCTAGGCCTGGGGCAGGCACCAGGCTAGAGAGACACAGGCCCGTGCTCTGCGATGACATGGCCCTCCGTGGGTAGCTGGGAGACAGAACACTGGGCACCAGGGACTGTGGCCCTCATTTGCGGTGGCAGCTTTCGTTCAGGGCCGAAGTACTGAAAAGTGCTGATCTTCTGCGAGTGCCGCTGGTTTTCTCTCTTTCCTCCAGCTGGGCCTCTGCGTGGTGCCTGCCCCTGCACCACACACACACACACACACACACACACACACACACACACACACACACAAGGCTGTCCTCAGAGTGCATCCTGATGCAGGCAGAGGGGTGAGGGACGTGGGTCAGGAATCGCATTGAGACACGATGAGAAGCACAAGATCGCCTCTACTCTCAGGAAGGAGTGTTAGCCTGGTGGGAAAGTCCTCCACAATCCAGCCTGCCCCACTGCCTCTCCAGCCCCACCCGGGTTCTGCCCTGCTCACCGGGAGCCCTCCGCCTGTACAGCTTTCATCACGGTGGGGAAAGTCTCACTTCTCCACCCCCAGTGTCATGATGTTTCCCAAATTTCAGGCCTTGAAGTACATTTTTACAATTTTTTCCATAGCCACATACTGCCTGTACTAATATTTACTTACTAGTTTTCTTTAAAGTGACTCCTCCTTTATACTTAAATTAGTTGGTTTTAAAAGTAAAAGTATATGAAGGAAAACCATTATCACTTGCCATAAATGGAAGATGCCTGTACAAACAAATACAAAAACCTCAAAACGATGTCATTAAATTTTAGCTACATATTGTTGTCTGCCAAGATCTAGGCTTGAGACTTGTCCTGTGTTTATTAAAATGAATGTTACTATCTGTTAAGAATGCCCCAGTGGAAACCTTCCTTAATGTAGCCTAAAAATGTCAGAGAGAAGGAAGAAGAGCAAAATCTTCCTGCTATGCAATTTAATTGCTATTCAGCGTGGTGTTTGTATCTCTCTGAAATCATTTCTTCTCCCACCCATGACCTGTATTTCATGCTTTGATAGTTACTGCCCTGCTCAATCCTGCTGTGTCTTTAAAGACCAGCTCAGAGGATTTTCTTACCACTCTTGTCCATATCTTTCTCTAAATATTTATAGTAACAGATATCATTTGATAGTGAACAGTTATGATTTATTATGACACTTATTGTAACCTGTCACCTAATTGTTCTGGGCCTCCATGTTCTAGTTTTACAGGGTCTCGCCCTCCTAGAATGCAATAACTGTGAACTCTTTTTTTTTGGTGTGAGAGTGTGTGTGTATGCGAAGGGAGAGTGATAAGGATTTCATACAGTATCTTTCATGTTGCTGAGCACAAAGGTGATGCTTGATTTACCTGCTGAGTTAAATGTAACTCCCTTTACTGCTAATCATAATTGTGCTGCTCTTAAGTTGATCTTTTTACCATCATATCAAATAATATGCATAAAAAATAAAAAAATGATTTCCCAGCTCAGCATATTTATTACATACAATGTTCCACACAACACAGTTCTGGCATAACAAAAAACTTGCAAAATCACCTCCGTTCTATATAAAGGCTGAGTTGTCTGGAGTCGGAATTATATACGTTAGAGAGGGAAAGCATTGGCGATTCCTTAACTAACTTTATCCTTAAGTCTCTTACTTATCCATTCAGCAGAAGTTGACAGAAGTTTGTGACATAACAAACACTAGGGGAATAAAAATAAGAATACGTTGTGTTTCTGATTTGGAGAAGCTCATTATTTAGAAAGAGGGATGACATGAAAACCAATCATTACAGTTTGATGCAAATGCAGTAATGCAGGTATCCACCATGGGCTATGGGAACCAGGAGAGAGGTTTTGATTCTGACTAGGAGAGCTGGAAAAGGTAGCACAAAAGAGATGACCTTGGAGTTAAGTTTTGAAAATGAGCCAGACTTGTCAGAGAAAGGGCATCCCAAGCCAAAGAATGAGCAGGAGCGAGGGCATGGCAGCTTGCATCTTGGTGTTTTAGATGTGGCCATGACTAGAGGTGGTTAGAGAATGGAGCATCTGGAGAGGGGGACAGAAGATAGAATGAGAGATAGGGGCCAAACTGTGAAGGTCTTTACATGACTGGCAGTGGGGAGTTGCAGAAGGTCTTTAAATAGGAATGTATAACAGAGTTGGCTAGTTACTACCACAATGTTTATACTCCCCTTCCTTCTTTTTTTACATAACTCTGCTGTTTAGCTGGGGCCTATTAATTTCCAAACCAAAACACGATATTCCTCAGCTTCCCATGCAGTGGGAGGCAGTCATACAAATAGGTTTTGACAAAAAGATGTAAGCAGAGTGTTGTGTGGAACTTCTAGGAAGGCTGCTGAAAGGGAGATGAGTTAGCCAGGTGAGACCCCATTTCCCCTTCTGCATTTTTTCTTCTTTTGGTTTGAAACTTGGACGTGATGGTTGGCGTTCCAGCAACCATTTTGGACTACAAAGTCACCTTGATGATGAAAACCAAAACTGAAAATGATGGCGTAGAATGAAAAACCACCAACCCTGTGTGTCACCTTGTCTTTTAGGTGAGAAATAAAGAAGTTTTCATGTTGTTAAAATTATTGTTATTTGGGGGTTTTATAATATTCAGCCAAACCTAATCTTAACAAATACAGGGAGTCATGGTCTCTCTGACTTAAAGACCATGTCTGATGACTCCAATATTTCGGTATGCTTTGGATCTCTTTATGTATATTTTTTTTCTCTTGGTTTTCATCATTTGATCTTGCCTCTTGGTATCCCTGGCAATTTTTGATTGAAAACCAAACATAGTAGAGAACCATATTGCTTTAAAAAGCAGCTTCTAGCCACATGTAGCTATTTGAATTAAAATTAAATTAAATTATGAATTCAATTCTTCACCTACACTAATCACATTCCAAGTGCTCAGTAGCCACATATGGCTAGTAATGGGCAGTGCAGGTTATAGAACATTTCCATCATTGCAGGAAATAGACATTGCTGGTATAGAGATTAGTTGATGCTCTAGAGGATATTACTTTCCTCCAGAGAGGAAACTCTCATTTCTGACCAGCATTTAGGCTAGGGACTCCTTTGTTTGATAGACCCTCCACTCCAACTTTGGTTTCTCTGGCCCCATGAGATTGTTGAATGGCCTGCTCAGCTTCTCAAACTCCAGACTGCTGCTTACGAAAGGGCAAATGCTTCAAGGAGGCCTTATGTCAGCTTACCTCCGTGTACTTCCCTTCTTTCCAGAATCTTGGCCCTTCACATTTTTGGTCTTGGTAGCTGCTATTCAGTGACTTCAAATGGATTTTTAAAATATAGATACATTGTATCTAATTTTCAAGTTATTATTGGCAGGAAGTTGGTCTGATACAAGCTAGTCTGCATAGCTGGAAGCAGAATTCACCTCTGTTTTAGGCTTATGGCTCTGGGGGCAGTGCAGAGAAAGTCCGGTAGGATATTCTAGGGAAAAGGCAATGAGGACTTGAACTAAGCACAAGCAGGGAGGGAGGGGAAATTTGAGAAATCTGGGCAATTTAGGAAAGTAGAGTTAGCTGGAATCAGTCTCAGATTAGAAGTGGGCATGAGAGAGAGGAAGAAGAATTCAAGGATGACTTTCAGGTCATGGCCCTCAGATGTCTTGGGCAACAGGGTGGATGCACCCTTCTAAGATGATCTCAAGGAGTGGAGCCTGGGGAGAATTCTTTCTGGTGGCTTTGGAGGCAGCCACATCAAGTGTGCAGTGTACAATGCCCTGTGCCACAGGGAGATCAGCTCGGTGCTTTGCGACCACCTAGAGGGCTGGGATGGGGAGAGTGGGAGGGAGACGCAAGAGGGAGGGGATATGGGGATATATGTGTATGTATAGCTGATTCACTTTGTTATAAAGCAGAAACTAATGCACCATTGTAAAGCAATAAAGATGTTAGAGGAAAAAAGAAAAAAAAAATGCCCTGTGCCAGTGGTACTGGAGGTGCCATCTGTTATGTCTGGTGGTTAGTGGCAGGGCAGCAATGCCTTCTCCAGGCTAGTTCAGTAGCATAATTTTAGTGTGATTCTGGCTGCTTCGCTTCTTCCTCTTCCCCTTTTTCTCCTCTTCCTCCTCTCTTCTTCCTTCCTCTTCCCCTCCTTCTTCTCCTTCTCCTTCTCCATACTCCTTTATTTCTTGCTTCTCCAGCCTTTGGGGCAATTCTGATACCCTTAGAATGAACTTATTTTCTGTTTCTGGAGTCCATTTCTATGCCTTGCAACCCAGAACTCCGATGGATAAAGATGTGTACACTCATAATATTCAATTTGTGTATGACAAAGGGTTTTCTCCCCATGGATTAAATTTCTTAATATAACTTATAAGCACACTTGTGCTGTTTTTCATATATTCTCAAAAGTGATGGGGAAAGGCCAGAATGTAGAGACGAAGGGTGGAACAGAATGGCTTTTTCAAGCAATGGGAGTATAATAAATATCTATTGCTCAGTTGAAACCATGAGAATGGCTACTATTTCCCAGACATTGTGTAGCCTGAGAAAGATAGCTGATGAGTTTTTATTTAGTCTATCCCCTTCATCAGTCAAGGTGAGATGCTCCCTTCTGGGGATGCCGAGCTAATTCCAGGGATTTGGGATATATGACTTCCTCCTAGCATGCTGCCCTGCCGGTCAAGCAGAGACCAGCCCAGCATCGACCCTTCAGCTGGGGAGCAGCAGGGTCTCTGCTGGGCCTGGGCAGGACTGGTCTGTCCTGAGCGCCAGTACTCCGCTTCTTGCAGGGCCTGGAGGCTGCCTGGGGAGCAAACCATTCAGTCTCCCTGGGGCTGGTGGTCTAAACTGGGAGCCCAGGGTCTAGAGGCCAGATTTAGGGTGATTTGTGCCAGTCTCAGCCTATCCATGGTGGTGCTATCAGCTAGAAATGCGGGGGGGGGCACACTCACCTGGGCCTGGGTTCTGCTTTTGGAACCAGTGTTGTGGCTGGACTGGCCCTTGTGGTTCTTATTATAATTGCAAGATGCCATCAGACATAACCATCAGGAAACTTTGAAGCAGACAAGGTTTATTACTCACAGGCCTGGAGGGTACATGGCATGCCCTGGGCCACACAATGAGGTTGCAGGGGTAGGAGGGGATGGGATGAGGAGAAAGAGACAGAGAGATAGAGAGAACATGCTGGCCCAGGGTTCTTCTTCCACTGGGGCAAAGGTGAGGGGCCTAGGGTTTCATGAGGTTACTCTTTATTGGTGAATTTAAAACATAAGAGCAATTGTAAATAGAGCTGCAATGAACATTGTGGTACATGACACTTTACAATAGCCAGGACATGGAAGCAACCTAAATGTCCATCGACAGATGAATGGATAAAGAAGATGTGGCACATATATACAATGGAATATTACTCAGCCGTAAAAAGAAATGAAATGGAGGTATTTGTAATGAGGTGGATGGAGTTAGAGTCTGTCATACAGAGTGAAGTAAGTCAGAAAGAGAAAAACAAATACAGTATGCTAACACATATATACGGAATCTAAGGAAAAAAAAAAAAAAAAAAAAGGCCATGAAGAACCTAGTGGCAAGACGGGAATAAAGACACAGACCTACTAGAGAATGGACTTGAGGATATGGGGAGGGGGTGGGGGGAGATGTGACAGGGTAAGAGAGTGTCATGGACATATATACACTACCAAATGTAAAATAGATAGCTAGTGGGAAGCAGCCGCATAGCACAGGGAGATCAGCTCGGTGCTTTGTGACCACCTAGAGGGGTGGGATGGGGAGGGTGGGAGGGAGGGAGATGCAAGAGGGAAGAGAAATGGGAACATATTGTATATGTATAACTGATTCACTTTGTTATAAAGCAGAAGCTAACACACTATTGTAAGGCAATTATACTTCAATAAAGATGTTTAAAAAAAAAAACAAAACATAAGAGCAGCAATTAAAGCACAGGGAGAAAAGAAAAAAAAAGCGGTCCAATGGTCAGTTACCTAAATCAACCAAAGATTTTTATTTTTTTTTTTTTTAATAATTTATTTTTGGCTGGGATCTTCGTTGCTGCGCACGGGCTTTCTCTAGTTGTGGCGAGCGGGGGCTACTTTTCGTTGTGGTGCATGGGCTTCTCATTGCAGTGGCTTCTCTTGTTGCGGAGCATGGACTCTAGGCGCGTGGGCTTCAGTAGTTGTGGCTCACAGGCTTAGTTGCTCCGCGGCATGTGGAATCTTCCCAGACCAGGGATCAAACCCATGTCCCCTGCATTGGCAGGCAGATTCTTATCCACTGTACCACCAGAGAAGTCCCAACCAAAGATTTTTAAACAGAGGAACTCCAAGGGAGGCGGGCTGGCCCTTAATCCAGTGAGGGTGACTTCTCTGCTGTGGATGCCTTGGCAATCAAAGCTTAAGTCCGGCACTTGCCTTAGAAAAAAGAAAACCATCTGTCAGGGCTCACACCACACAGGGCATCACTAAGTCAGCGTGGCCCTCGGAGCCAACAGACCACAGGGGAGGTGGGGAGGATGCCTGACACCTGGGCTTCTGCTGTTCCGAGCTGAGCACAAGTCAAATCCTGCGGCACCCTGCTGGCCACGTCCGGGCATTTGGGCTTTACTCTGGGAGCACTGAAGGTCAGTAAGTTTAGTGATATAATTTGTACTTTCAAAAACTGACTCCAACTGGAAATAGATGGGAGGGAAGAGACTGTATGTTATGAAATCAGTTAGGATCTGCTGGCTAGTTTCCACGTGAGAGAGGAGACAGATTCGCACAGGAGAGAGTGGAAGGGGCGCAGGGGAGTGGGGGGAGCTGACGGACATTTCAGAGGCAGAAATGATGGAATGTGGGCAAGATCTAGGGTGACTGTTAGATGTTCCTCCTTCAGGCAGGCCCCCAAGAAGAACCACAAGATGTGGAGGGAAAAAGGTGAGTTCTGTTTGGACACGGTGGTTTGAGGTGTCCGTGGGACCTTCAAGGCAGTGGGACAGACTGTGAGTCTAAGAATCAAGGGCAAGTTCTGGGGGAGAGATTTGGATTTTGGAGTCCTTGGTCAGAGCTGGCCTCTGTCTGGATCACCCCTCCCCGAGACTCCCTGGTGAAGGCCTGGGTGTCTACGTGTGGGCCGCCCCCCGAGGTTGGGCTTACTCGCCACCTTCCGCTAGGACCTCCCCCAACGACCCACCACGCCCTGTGGGCTGGCCGTGTCTGTGGGCCCCAGTCCTCACAACCCATCTCAGCCTGTCTTTCAGGAGCTGGAGTTCTGCCAGGGACCGGCCCGGCCAGCTCAGTCCTCTAGCTTGGGGAGGGCAAGGGCTCACAGTCTCACGGGACTTCTACCTTCTCAGAGCTAACCGTGCAGGCAGACTCACAGCCCTCGTAAGAAACACCCAGGACAGCTACAAAAGCATATGCAAGTGTACATATGTCCATGCCACTCTCTCTCTTTGTCACATCTTACCCTTCTCCCTCCCCATATCCTCAAGTCCATTCTCTAGTAGGTCTGTGGGAAGTAACCGCATAGAACAGGGAGATCAGCTCGGTGCTTTGTGACCACCTAGAGGGGTGGGATGGGGAGGGTGGGAGGGAGGGAGATGCAAGAGGGAAGAGATATGGGAACATATGTATATGTATAACTGATTCACTCCGTTATAAAGCAGAAACTAACACACCATTGTAAAGCAATTATACTCCAATAAAGATGTTAAAAAAAAAAAAAGCATATGCAAGGGAGGAGCAATTGTCAGAGGAAGTGTGAATGTGCTGGAAGACTCTTGAGGAAAGTTACATCAACTTAGGCTGCAGCACAGTCTTTTAATTACATAAAAGAACTAGAAAGAGCCTCGGCCTTGTCAACAGCAGACCTGAGTCCAGTCTCTCGCTCCCTGAATCTCCTTGGGTGGGTCACTCTCTCCTCCGCAGCCTCCTCATCTGTAAAATGAAGGAAGTGGAACCAGCTGTTAGGGGTTGTTAGTTCTGTAGCCTATGAACTGACCTCACCCAACTGCTTGCAGTCTGCAAATAAGGGTTCCCTAAGACACAAAGCTCTAATTAGAACTCAAAGGCTTGAAGACCTTAAAGTCTTGCCAAACCAACACCCACTGGAGTGAGGGGAAGCTTCAGGGAAGAAGAGTTGGGAGTAGCAGAGGGGGAGAGAAGCTTTGCAGGTGCCGGGAGAAAGGTACAGAAGGGACACACTCACGGTATGTATCGAGGTGCAGTGAGGGACTGGCTTTGAGGGAGCTGGGCAGGCCCCTTATCCTCCCATCATGCACGGGAATCGCTGTCATGTGTAGCCTCTCAGAAGGCAGGAGGGGGATCTGTACAGGTGAATGACCAAGTCCCCTCATCTCTCATCTGGAGAAACGGAGGATAATGGTGCTGGCCCAGGGCCTCGTGGAAGGTCTCCTGACTCTGAGTCTGGGACTTGTTCTATCTCCCGGGTTTATCTGTGAGTCTTTAGAGGACTGACACACCTGTCTTCCATATCTCCCAGGTGCCTCATGCGGGCTTCTGTACCCAGACGGTGTCTCATGAATGCTCAGCAGGAACAAACAAGCAGCCAAAGAAATTTGAAGGATTCTGTTCAGCGTGCTGAGCCATAGCAGCCATTTGGGGGGAGACTTGGGGAATTTTCCAGAGCTTTGGAGGCCTGGCACGGCTCATGGTGGACCTACAGGAATAAATCGCTTGCCTCTGTGCAATGAATTAACTCTCCCCAGGCACCAAGTGGTGAGAGAAAGAAGTCATTCACTAAATGGCCCCTTCCTGCCACACAAGAACACATGCTTCACGTGGGCACGGAAATCACTTCTTGCAGGAACATTTCTGAAGAGAAACATTTCAGCAGGGCTGCTGGAGTCATGACGAGAGCCAGCCCTGTGATGCCACAGCCAGCCAGCCCTCGAGAGAGGTAGCTCCCCTTTCTTTTTATTAGAGGGACCTCAGGCCAGGGTGGAGAGAGACTGTGCTTGTGACAATTAAATATTGTCTTCTCCCACCCAGCCATTCTCAAGGCTGAGGCCCAGAGAAGAGAGGGGACCCCTGGAACCATTTAGGGGTGGAGCTGGGACAAAAGGACCCCTGACCCCAGTGCAGTCTCTGCCCTCGACTGACCTCTCAGGGTCCTGGCGCGTCCTCCCTCCGGGTCACTGGGTTAGTCACTGGACCACCCCCCATTCCCCTTTATTGCCCCTCTTTTTTTTTCTCTCAGTACTTTTTTTGTTTGTTTTTGTTCCTTTATTGAAGTATAGTTGGTTTATAGTGTTGTGTTAGTTTCTGCTGTACAGCAAAGTGATTCAGTTTTATACATAAATATATATATGTATGTATGTATGTAGATATTCTTTTCCATATTCTTTTCCCTTGTAGGTAATTACAATATACTGAGTATAGTTCTCTGTGCTATATAGTAGGTCCTCATTTTTATCTATTTTATGTACAGTACTCTGTATATGTTAATCCCAAACTCCTGATTTATTCCTCCCCCACCCCCTTTCCCCTTTGGTAACCATAAGTTTGTTTTCTATATCTGTGGGTCTATTTCTGCCTTGTAAATGAGTTCCATTATATCATTTTTTAAGATTTCACATGTAAGTGATAGCATATGATATTTGTCTTTGTTGCCCCTCACATTTCTTCTCTTTTTTTTCTTTTTTTTATAAATTTATTTATTTGTTTGTTTATTTATTTTTGGCTGCGTTGGGTCTTCGTTGCTGTGCGCGGGCTTTCTCCAGTTGCGGCGAGCGGAGGCCACTCTTCCCTGCAGTGCCCGGGCCTCTCACTGCGGTGGCCTCTCCCGTTCCAGAGCACGGGCTCAGCAGTTGTGGCACGTGGGTTCTAGAGCGCAGGCTCAACAGTTGTGGCGCACAGGCCCACTTGCTCCGAGACATGTGGAGTCGCTCGAACCTGTGACCCCTGCGTTGGCAGGCAGACTCCCAACCACTGTGCCACCAGGGAAGTCCTATTGCCCCTTACTTTTCATTGCAGGTGCTTTTCCTGTGCCCACAGGGCCCCAGCAGGGAACCTGGGAACATAAGGAACCCTCCCTGCCCCTCCACAGGTGAATCAAATCTGTTCCTCTGTTTCCAAGCCACCAGAGCTCATCTTTTGTTGAAAAGACTTAGAACTTATCATTCTTTGGGAATGAGAATTTTGAACAAAGAACCGGGAACATGAGGCAGTAGAAAAGAGACTGGTCTGTATCCTGAATGGGACCCCTTTGCTCAGGCTACCTCATTTTGTATATATAGTATATATGTTACAATAACCCTGTTGAGGTGGGCATTGAAAATATCAGTTTACAGATGAGGAATATGAGACTTAGAAACACTTTTTAAATTGCCCGTGTTCACCATCTACCAAGTAAGACCTCATATCAGGAAATCCTAGAACCTCATAGTTGAAACTCTCCCTAAGGTCAGTCCACCTGGTCAATTGCTCCCCATACTCTCAGTGTTTAATTTGTGTTTCCATTTCAATCTTTTGGTTGGTTTTCTCCTATCAGCAATAATTATGCTTTGCTCAAACCTCTTGGGCTACAAATCACCACCCTAGGGAAGCTGAGTTCTGACTATCTCAAGACTCCTGCTTCTCCCCCCAGCAGAAGCCTCTTCAGGTTTTATATGTGGAAGCATACTTGCTCACATCACATTCGCTAACAAAAGACTAATCCATAATACAGCTGATATTTTGGTCTCCAATGGCCTTATTCCCTTGTCTTATTCTGTATTGGTTCAGAGCTCAGGTGGAGAAGATGAGTGGTATTTTTTGGATGCTCAACCTGAGCTGGGTCAATAGGATTCTATCTCCTGGGATTCTGAGTCTTGAGACACATAGGGACCAAATTTGGTTGGAATAGGATTATCTACAGATGGTGAATTTAGCCACCAAGCTGCCTAGACCCACCATGGTTCCATCCTTCCAAGCCTGGGCACTCAGCTCTTTGTTTCTGAGAGGTACTACAATCGTGCCAGCCTTTTGGTTGGATCTCGAAGAATAGATAGAGTCAAGTATAATTGGCTGAAACATATTGCATACATAAGTGAGTAGGAGACATGGTAGGCTAGGGCTGGCTCTTGATGGATATGGAATGCAGGAGGGGAATTTTGACTTTATAATGCAGGAATTCAAAGACACTGAACAATGTGAAACGCAGGGGTGACACATGCAGGGTAGACTGAGGCCAGACCAGACACTACAGAAAGGACCAGAATTCCAGTCCCAGCTGTGCCACCTTCTCAGCCTGCCTCCCCCACTCCAGTCCCACTCTCATAAGGTAATCAATACGGACAGCCAAAGTGTATCTTTCACACTTCTCCTTCTGGTCACACAAATACAAGCAATCATAACACCCTTCCCTCCCTTTAGAAAAGCAAACATGTTATCATATACATTACTGTATAGTTTGCTTTGTTCACTTAAATTCCACAAACATTTTCCAAGTCATTGCACACATATCTAACTCAGTTTTGTTTTTATTGGTTGCATTTTAATCCATGTATAGATTTCCCATAATTAAGTCAACCAATTACCTATTGATGGAGGTTGAGATTGTTTCAAGCTTTTGTTAACACAAAAGATAGTGTAAATTTACTCTTTTTTTAAAAAAAAGATTTATTTAAAATTTATTTTTGTCTGCGTTGGGTCTTTGTTGCTGTGTGCAGGTTTTCTCTAGTTGTGGCGAGAGGAGGCTACTCTTCGTTGCGCTGCGCCTGCTTCTCATTGAGGTGGCTTCTCTTGTTGCAGAGCATGGGCTCTAGGCACGCGGGATTCAGTAGTTATGGCTTGTGGGCTCAGTAGTTGTGGCTCGTGGGCTCTAGAGAGCAGGCTCAGTAGTTGTGGCGCACGCGCTTAGTTGCTCTGAGACATGTGGGATCTTCCCGGACCAGGGCTCGAACCTGTGTGCCCTGCATTGGCAGGCAGATTCTTAACCACTGTGCCACTAGGGAAGTCCCTGTAAATTTACTCTTATGTACTTATTTTAATAACTTTTTTTAAGAAAACATGCTCAAAAGTAGGACTCCTGTGTTAAAAAGCAAGTCCATGTAAAATTTCAATAAGTATTTCCAGATTATTTTTTTCCAAATGTTGTAGCAATTAATTCGCACTACTATGTGCACTCATTTGACAGCAAAAATTAAGAAGTTGATGATACCAAGTGTGGGTGAATATGTTCATTAAATCTTTTACTGTCCTGGTAAAAGTCGAAATTGGTGCAATGTTTTAACAAGTAGTTTAGCATTATCTTTAGCATGATCTTGCACATCACACACCCTGTAACCCAAACAATTTCACTACTAGGTATATACAGATGTGTATATACATACACTTTCACACCTATACCAAGAAAGTCATACAACAATTATGATACGGTAACCAGAAACAACAAATGCCCTTTGGTAGGATATTGGATATATAAATTGTGGCATTGCCATACAATGGTAATAAAAATGAATGAACTATTACTACATGCTATAATATAGTATTATTATACTATATTATTATTATTATATTATTATTATATTATTATATTATTATTATATTATATATTGTATATATAATATATATTATATATATTATATTATTATATTATTACTATAATATTATATACTATATATACATGTATAAAATACTGAGTGAAAAATTAAGACCCAGAAGAATATTGTTTACTGTTGCCAGAAACAACTATACATTTAATAAAAAGAAACAAAATTATATATATAATAAAACTTTTTTAATCAAGAAAATAATAGACAAATGGTTGCCTTAGGTGGGGGGAGGAAAAGGGAGTGGATGGAGAAGAAATACATAGGCAGATGTATGTTACTGTCGATGCTCTAATTCCTTGAAGTAGTTCATCAGTGTTAACTATATCATAAATAGATGATAATTAATTAAATAAATAACTGACTAATTAAAAAGGGGCCATTCATGAGAGTGTGTCAAAGCTATAAAAAAGAAAAAGAAGACAGAGAAAAATGAAACCAACATCAAGGAATAAGAGATGCAACTTCAGTCCTAGGGACCAGGTTTCTGTCCGATGACAACTTGGTTTCTCAGCCTCCTGGGCTTGGATCAGGGCATTTGTGGGGGGCATTGACACATTCAGTACAGAGTCCCCACAAGAAACCTGAGTTGCTTTGTAAAAACAAACTCCATGGATTCCTCCCCGTCATGCAGTGATGTTGTCAGGGTCTGTCATCCTGAAGGTCTGGGGATGACTGGTTTCTTCCTATCTCATGTGTTTCACCCTTTGGAGAAAAACATTGTCTGGACATTTTTATCTTGCATTGTATTGATACACCCATTGGTTGAGGTGATTCAGCACCAAGCAGTCACACACTTTTGTTTGGGATACAGCATGAGACTGCCCAGAGCAAGGTGAACTGCCCCGGAGAGAAGCCCTGTTCTCTTGCCATACAAAAGGCATACTCACCTCCACATCTCCTCTCTGCTGTCCCAGCCGGCTGGCAACACCTCCAGGCCCAGGAAGGGCATGGATGAGAGGGCAGAGCAGATTGGAATGGGGAAGACTGCCATCCGGATGTGTTATCAGGGACCTCTCCCAGGTGGGGCCATCTTGGCCTCCTGAAGTTTTCCTGCACTAAAATAATCACCTTCCGTCCTGAACTAGCTTGGTTGCCAACCCTCTTCAATAAGAAAAGGACGAGGTTGCTACTTGTGGTCAGGTCCAGGCTAGGTGGGTCAGGATGGGAGCACAAATTTTCCATCCACCTCTGTATCCTGGGGCTTGGAATGGAGTTGTCTGAGGAGCGGCTATAATTGTGTAATGACAGATGAAACACTCGCTCTCTCCAGCAGGATGAGAAGATGTGAGCTGTATTGTTATTAGTTTTGATTTACAAAAAGAGCAAGTCATAAAGCCCCAGGGCCACTTAGCTAATAGACACATAATTCACCGGGAGCTCTCAGAAGCAGCGTTTTATGGGCATGATAGCCAGCTCTCTGCTCTCCTCCTAGCTTTGGTCTGGCTGAACAGTTGGAACCAAAACCAGCACAACCTGGACTGCCCCAAAAAGTCCAGACGTTTACAGGCCTGTGTTGCACCCCTGGGCCCTCAGAACTTCTAGCAACAGTGAGTCTGAATTTGTCAACATTTGTCAACTCAAGAAGTTGGAACTCTGTTGCTGGTGATTTCCCTGACCTGTAGTCATGGCAGGGAGTGCAAATATAGGGGCTAATCCTTCCCACCCTGATTCTTCTCCTTCTCAATAAATAAGACCCAGCTACATGGGTTTACTTGGTCTCTAAAGAATCCTTAAAATTTGGCAAAATACTCTGTCCACAATGGTCAGATTCTCCTTCCCAACTTCCCGTCTTGAAATTCTGCTCCTTCTTCAAGCCCCAAGTCAAATGCTGCCTCCTGGTTGGAATTGTCTTCTTTCTCCTGGTTGGAATTAAATTCTTCTCCTTCTGCACTTGCCCTTCACGTGGCATCTAAACTGTATACCGTGTGTGGTGGTCTAGTGAAGTTTCACCTTTTCTGTTTGCTGATAAGTCCCCTGCAGGCAGGGAATGAGGTGCTGAGAGGTAAGACAGGTGAAGAATTGAGCAGAGCGAGAGTATGGCAGGCGCTAACGGACGGTACAGCTCCTCTTTCTCTGCACAGCACCTTGGAACAGAGCAGACCTTCAGATTTTAGCGGAATGTATGTAGTTCTGAGAGGACAAAATGGCAAACAAGCCAAAGTAATGAGAACTAGGATAAAAGTTTTGGTGGACTTCTGAATTATTTGTTTTGCATGGGAAAAGATAGCGAATAAGTCCAATTCTGTTACAATACGATTTGAAAGGGGCTGTTCCAGATTTAATTGCACCAAGTACAGGAAACGAATCAGATGGTGTGATTTGAGTTTCTCAGTTTTGAATATGTGATATGGTTTTGCCTGTTGTCCTCATCCAGCCTGTGTGGTATCTGACCTACATGTACTGTCATGAGGACAAAAGAAGGTAGCTGCATCTCTAATGGATGCAACGTATCCCACAACTGTGGTTTTCCTATTTGGCTTAAAGTGAGTGAGGGAATCATCATCCAGACTTGAAATACTTTGTTGTACTGAATTTTAATTGCCATATTTGTAATAAAGAGATGTGGCCTCCAAATCTAGCTGAGCCATTAGAAGATCTTACTGCAAAGGACAATCTGTTGCAGTTATTTTGGTTTAGTTCTTCAAATAGTCTCGATCTTATTGTTTATCTTCAGATGGAACAATGTAAGGGGAAATGAGCTTGGACCAGCTGGGGGAAGATTAATAATAGTGCTGCCAACCCCACTACCAGCCCCCCATCAGCACGCTGTCTCTCTCCCATACACGAACCCTGCAAAAATAAGTAATGTTTTCTTTGTTTTAAGGTAAGGAAACTGAAGTCCCAAAAGGATAAGTGATTTCAGCTCAAGACTGAAGCTGGGATTCAATATCAGGCCATCAGCCTTTGACGATTGTCTCATTCCCACAACCTCCCAGCCCAGACCTCCTCCTTCCATGAAGCCAGGCTGAATTTTGTGGGGAAGCACGTGACAGTGGGGTACGGGCACCACTTGCATTAAATGCATCTGGAGATTTTTCTGGAGAGTTTATGGAGGGCTGGGGCTCCTCTTATTTGAAACTCTTCTGATCTTTTGATATCACGAAAAGAGGTCCCTCTACCCACCCCACCCCCAAGTTCAGGACTAAAAGGCAAATCAGGGCAACACCCCGTATAGTTTGAGCCCTGGTCTCTTTCTGAGCCTAGGCATTGCTCTGAGATGTAGGGGAAAGCTCACACAGGCTGTGGACACAAAGCTGTTTACCTTGAGCAAGTTACGTAGTGTCTCTGAGCTTCAGTTTCCTTAAAATGAGGCTAATAAAATCCTCTTGGGGGAGGGGATATAATGATAAAATGACTTGTTGAGTGGTAGTGCCTAGACTAATACATGGAACATACTAAGCACTCCCTAAATGAGGATATTAATTAATTGAGTAAATAAGCATAACTATAGTCCCCTCCGAGGGTTGGTGTAAATATTGAGAAGTACGATGAAAGCCAAAGGGCTCTGTCAATGCAACACCCTGGACGCACATATGGGATGATTACAGGTGATCTCACGGATATGGACGCCGAGCCCCTGAGCAGGCAAGTGATTTGCCCCGGTTTCCTTTTGCTCAGTGAGGAGTGCGTGTGTTGGCCCTCCCCGGTACCACGCAGCCCGCACCTCAGTGCCCTGCAGGGGCAGGAAGTGCTGGATGGCGGGGAGGTGGGGAGGCTGTCCAGAGCCCAGCACCTCCGAGGACAGAGGAGATGACAAAAGGAAAGCCCACCCTCAGGCGGTGAAATTCTCCAACCTTTCACTTGAGTGGTAGATGCCAAGCACTTTCCTTACTTTAAAGGACTGAAAAAGCAAGAGGCTCTAGCTTATTTAAATAACCTAAATCTTGTATCAGGAGAGACAAAAAAAGTAGTTAAAACTCAGCTAACATTTGTCAGTCCCAGGAGCACCCCCAGTGTTCACTCGGGCGACTTGGAAGGCGGCTGTGCGGTGGGAGCGGCTGATTGATGGGTGTAATATGCTCCAGCAGCTCCAGGCAGAGCCTTTATCGCATTAGCTCCCACGCCCTGAAGCGTGATGCATTGATTCAATCCACTGCACGTGACAGATGGCCTGCTCAGACACGAGGGAACCTCTCTCCAGACACATCTGAGGGCCAGGGAGGAGATCATGAGGAAGGACGCAGGGTGGTGGGAAGAGGGCAGGGGTCGTGGGCTAGACGGCTGCCACCTATGCTGACCCAGTGTACCTGGGGCTGGAAGACCACAAGGCAAATGGACTTTTCTTTAAAAACAGAGCATCCCTACATGAAAAGAGTGAAGTGGTTATTGTGATAATGATGTAAGATTATAGGTATTTTTACTATATTTTTCAGACAATGTTCATATTGTTTCTATAATTTAAAAAATGAAAAGCATGAGAATGGATCATTCGTTTTCGGATATAATCTCCCAATGGATGAAGACCTCTCTGAACTCTGCAATGGTGATATTGGTGGAGAGAAGTCAGGCTTTGGATGGTTAAGAGGACTCTTGGCAATTGTGAACATGCCCATAATCTTCAGAGATATAAGATTTTTTAAATTTCATAAAATAAATGTTAAGCCAGAACCATGTTTTTAAAAAATAGAGCATCCCTTCACTTGATTGGCCCCATTTGTTCCATTTAAGATGCAATGAGTGAGGCAGTCAGTGTATAACTAACACCATAAATTTCTGGAACCTGCTCATTTTTGTTTAAAACTTGTCTTCTTTCATGCTTCTGGCTTGTTTTTCTTTGGAATTTTGAAGTTACTAAAATCTGCTCATTTATTATTTTCAAAACGTTTGGCTCACTCAGACAAAGGGAGCTTGGACTAGTAGAGAGAACATTTGATTAGGAGCTCAGAGACCAAACTAGCTCTGTGATCTTGGGCAATTTCACTCTTTCAACGAAAATTTAGGGTCCTCATTATATGCAGGGGATCCTGCCAGATGCTATGGAAAATGCCAAGATGTATGGAACGGTCTCTGCCCTAAGGTGCCTACAACCCCCTCGTATGTCTCCCTTTCTTTATCTGAAAGTTGAGAATCACAGGATAGGCCCAATTTCCCCCATCAGGTTGTGATCAGGACCACGCATGAAAGCAACTGAGCTCAGTGCCCGGCCCACAGAAGGTGTTCAGCACATCAGGCAATGACATTGAAAGTGACTTCGCTTTTCTCCTATCCTTATGTATGGAATGTCTCATTAACCAAAGTGTCATCAAGATGTGACTGTTAACTTTCCATTAAAAAAAAAAAAAAGACATTAATTATAACGCTGTTTGCTTACCCAAGGGTACGGACTTTAAGCACCAATCTTTGTGTCTGAGGAAGTTGGCAACGAGGGCAGAAAGGGGCAGGCAGCTCCCACGTTCTGCAGGTACAGAGGCCTGCCTGCCAGTAGTACTCTGCTTTCATGCCATTAAAAATATACAATGCCTAAAAGTGAAGGAGAAATGTAGTCTTAAATTATCCTAAGGAAAATAATCTAGGTCAGAGAAAGACCCCTGAGAAAAATCACTGCTCCCTGCCAACCTCTTTTCATCATCTGGGAAGGAAGGGAGAGGTCCGAGGAGGCCGCTCGGTGACTGTAGCGGGTGGGTCGTGGTTCTCTGAGTTTCCCCCGTGACTCATCGGTGTGGAGGAGCAGATGGCAAGTCCTCAGAGCCCAGGATCAAGGCACTGAGGAGTCTGAGGCACAGCCAGAAAGCTGGGCCCTCACTCGGGGATCAGGGTGAAAATGGCTCACAGAAATGGTTTCTTGGCCAGTATTGATTGCCCACTGTGTGTGAGTGAGAATCTCAGCAGGATCCTCTGATAAAGAAGGGGAATGCCCTGGATTCAGAGGCTTGTTTGGCATCAGATTAAAGGGTAAAGCCCAGGAAATGGCTACTTCCCCTATAAATCGCTGTTACTCTTTCCTGTGCTGGGTCCCTCAGGATTATTCTGCTTGACCCCTCCTGCTCAAACACCACAGGTCAGTTCAGGGGGAGGCTGAGGGCCACCCAGGTACAGCCACCAAGGAGGGAAGCATCAGTCTGTCCTCAAAGGGTGGACAGCCCGAGTGGGGGGCAGGGGTCAGTGCTGTAAGAAGCCAGGAGAAGGAAGCTGTGTTTGCTGATATCTGGACACTTCTCTGCCTCTTCAGCTTCACAGACAGAGTCCTGAAGACCCCTGCACGGTCAGCAGAGGGTGGAGACTGAGCAATGAGCTGCTGATAACATAGGGCCAGGGGTAAGTTGGGGCAGTGTCCCTACCAGACACAAACCGTTGTTTGGCTTACACTCAGGATTGCAGGAACAATGGCTTCAGAACCTACGTCTTCTTCTTTCCAAGCTTCTGCCTTCACCAAAGTGATGATGTATCCTGGGATGCAGCCTGCCTGGGCCAGCAGCACCTATGACCGTGGGGACGCTTTAAAGATGGTCCCCATGGGAAAGTGGAGGGACTAATTGCACTAAGGTGACAGGGTGGGAGGGAGGGTCCACTTGTACAGCGTCCTTCACACCCAGAGCAGTGGGAGGTATGGCTGTGGCATGAGTAGAATGACAGCAAAATTTATCATCCAAACTGGTACACCTTTGAAAGGGAAAGGCACATTACTAATAATTATTCCAGGATCACAGGTATGAACTGAGCTGTAGTGGATACTGTGGGATGCCACACAAATTCCTCCCATCCAGACCAAGACACTCATCTCCCCAGTGCTGATGACTCCAGCATTGCCCTCAGCTGAGAGGTTATGCCACCTTCTCAAGGATACCACCCACTGAAGGCTGGCTGACGTAGGGACACAAAGGTCTGGCCCTTTTGCCTCAATTTGGAACAAATCTGAATGGCCCCTGCAGCCCCAGAGCTCATCATGGGATTGGCTGAGGCCTTTGTTGTGACGGTGTCGCCCTTCAGTTTCTCCCTCTGCCCAATCAGCTTCCTTCATCCCTCGTAGTGTTCTTGTTGTGAGAACTCTCCATTAACCTACTCACAACTCTCCATCTCAGGGTGTGTTTCCTGGAGAACCCAGCCTAAGACAAGTTGCCTGAGGAAGTTGGCTCTGAAATGAGAATGTGGGGCTGGATCACCGGCCTGGTGGCTGGTATGTGGAGTTTGGGGAGCCCCGGGCACGCTGTGGCAGTTCAGTTGCTAAGACTTTCACTGGTGGTGAAATGGGATGCAGGGCTGGTGGAAGGGATGCACCAGCAGGTATGATATCTCTGGTGTTTAAGGGGCTGAGGAAGTCATAACTATGAGGTCTAGGGAATCAAAGGGCTGTCCCAAAGGGCTGTGCATGCACTGGAGAAAGACAAGGAAAGACTGAGGATGACTAATTACCAACTTAAGGCAAAGTATGAAAGTTAGAGGACCTCCTTGGTAGCATGTAAAGAATTTTCATCTCCTGCATCTGGAGGGCAGAAAGAGCTTAGGATCAGGCTCGGGGCTTAATCTTGAGTGTAGCCGAGCTCCAGAGAAGGTGAAATTCTTGACCTCAA
Organism: Balaenoptera ricei; assembly: GCF_028023285.1. Classification (NCBI taxonomy): domain Eukaryota; kingdom Metazoa; phylum Chordata; class Mammalia; order Artiodactyla; family Balaenopteridae; genus Balaenoptera; species Balaenoptera ricei. Next base: position 87,615,725 of record NC_082642.1, on the reverse strand, counting down.
CAATGCTATACAATGTCACAGTTGTCACGGCTGGGAAGGAATGAGACCTTGACACAGGACAGAGACATCTGGGCCAACACACCTGAGAATCATGAACTTGAACTTTCTGCACCTGCAGAAGTGACCACTCCTCCCTACTACAGGCTACTACCCTCCGTTGCTTAAAGAGCTTCTGCTTTGCAAGATAACAAGTCCCTGCTCCTCCTCCTTCCCACCCCTGGATCTGGTCCTACTTCTTCTCCAGGTCACCAGATCAATAACGAGGGTAAACTCACACCAAAAAAAAAAAAAAACCTTGGGGGAAAGTGCAGGGCCTGCTGAGGGGAGAATAGGACTGTATGATAAAGGAAGCACACAGCCTCGCCAACATGTCCCAACAGAAGCCTAGAGAACCTGCCATGGGACTGGATTACAAGGCTGTCAGGACAACAGGGACAGAATGTAAAGCTGGTGAAGGGAGAATTTATTGCCATGGGAGCGCTCTGCAGTGATGCCGGACTTAACACACTGGCAAGGGCCCCAGGAGATGGTGCTAATATGTTGTGTGCTCTGTCTTAGAAACCTAGAAAAAAAGTGAAGTGGAAATTCTAAAACTACATGGAGGAAGGGATCCAAGGGCTCAGGGTATGCTAGAGAGGCCATACTATATGAGGCCAGAAAGCCCACTGGTTGACTGTTCTGTGAGAGGGTCTGGCAGACCCTCCATTTGCCAAGGCAATAGGAATGGTGACGGGCACCAGCATCATTGAGAAGCTCGGTGGTCCTCTCAGGCCAGGGCTGATGGTAGGAGATGCTGGTACAGAAATGGGCTCCCTGGTAGCAATGGGAACAATAGAATCCGGACATAATAGAAACAAGCTGACAGCACTTAAGACCATCAGCAGCAGGGGAAGTGCAATTTTCTTAATGAGCAACAGGGATGGAGTGGCAGTCAAGAGGCTTAACCCACAGAGCTATGGAGATATAATTAATTGAAAGTGGCTGTTTTGAGGGCAGGATATGGGTGGCAAACAAGGTATTAATCAATCTGCACAATAAAAAGAAATCAAAGATGGATGATCAGGAGGCTGAGGGCCGCTGCCCTAGTAAAAAAGCCATGATCCTAGCTCGGAGCAACATTAGACTGAGTATGGAAAAAGTATTCACGGTTACAGGCCAGAATGCTACTGTGATCAACCTTGAGAATTCAAAAATAAAAGGGCAGCTAATATGCGATTACTGATGGAAGGGATGGAAAGAGGAGGGAAGTTCTAGTATCCTTACCAGCCACAGTAAGAAGAGAAGTGATAGAGGTTCAAACATATACATTAACATTACCAGTAGAGGACTAATCTAGTGCTGTGGGTATATTGGGGGGGGGGGGGGGGGAGGGCAGTGGGGTGGCAGAGGAAGTAAGTGAGCAAATCTCCATCTGTCAAGGCAATAAACAATGTCTAAAGTTAATGATTGAAGAATTAATCATGTAAGCTGTTTAGTTAGAGGCATGGAGGTAACTACTAGGAAACTAATTAAAAACAATACCCAACTTCCCCCACCCAAATGGGTATAAATGGTTGTCTTTGGGTTGTGGAACCGGGTGGAGAGAGGTGGAGAAGAGGCTTGGCCTTTTGTTTTTCTTTTATAAACTCATATATACTCTTATTTTTAATCAGTTGCATGTATCATTTGGGGGCATTTTTAAATAATAGTGAAAAAGAGAAAAATGGAGAATCCTCACATTGTCAAGCCCTGAATGCTCAGTCCTGCAACAAAAAATGATCACATGGAATTTGCTGCATGTTAAATTGTCCTCTATAAGAGGGAATTAGGTAATAAGGGCTGGAGAGAGAACTATGAAGAATTTGGCTTCAAATTCAAAAAGAAAGGGTGGTTTAGAATTGAAGTATCACCGCTATCAGAATGACTGTGTGTCGGATAAGCACTGCTGCAAGTCCATTCTCGGGATGTAAAGATCAGGCAGCAGCTGTTGGGCTGGAATTGGCCCTTGAGCGAATGGTGCAGTCCATGGCGGGTTCAAGGTGAATACCTTGGCATCCAGAGAGGACACCGTGTACATGAAAGTGGATTGCAAGCTGTTAAAATCGTAGGATCTCTTTCCTCCGTCTTCAGGGAGTACTTTAGTGATGGAACTGGAGGCACGGACTCAAGTCAGGCAGCCTTGGCGGGGTGGGAATCCTTCTTTCTGCCCCTTGCAGGTTGTGTGGCTCCCAGCCAGTTACTTAGCTTCAACGAGCCTCAGTTTCTCCATCTGTAAAACAAGGTTAATAAAACCTCCTCCCAGAGTAGCCAGGAGGACAGGAAGAAATGCACAATGCACAGCATCACGCCTGCTACAATGTGACGAGTGGGAGGGAAGGTAAAGAGGGCAGGGGTCTCCCATCATCCAGCTTCAGGAGGGCCCACGGGGTGATTTGCAGGCCTCTGGGATGGAGAACACCACTAAGCCCGTGAGGAAAAGAGGCTCTGAGCAGCTGGGAGAGTGCAGAGGGACTGAAAGGGCAAAGCAAGAAAGAGGCCATCCGACGGTATCTCTGTATTCACACAGCATCCTGTCAGTTACCTGGCTGGGATGCCTCATAACTTCATAAATAATCAAAGGGCACTGAATCATAGAGAATCGTAGAGAATGGCTTCTTTGGGCTAATTTTATTTCCCAGGACAGCCCAGCTTGACTCGCCATCTGTTTTCAGCATGACCCTGATTCCTACTTAATTTCTCAGTTGGATGCAAGAGGCAGAGAGAGGTTAAGTGATTTGCCCATAAGACCTCGGTGTGGTTACTTTTTACAGGGGTGATTTCTCGGTGGCTTCATCCGGGCCTCCTCCACAGTAATCCTTTAGCGAGGTTCAGGAGAAACTGTGAAGTGTGGGGACAGACCAGCTTGGTATTGCAGTCCCTTTGGAATAAAAAGCCCAGCTGTTCATGCTCTCCATGTCTCAGTATCTCCATCTGTTAAACGGCACCTAGCGTGCCAGACCACTGAAAGGCGCACAGCAAATGTGTATTCGTCCTCAGCAAAGCGTGGCACACTAAAGGGACTCCACATGGGGTGTGTTATTTTTGTGATCGCCATACAGACCCTTACAGTCGGCAAACTCTTTCAAATGCCTTATCTTGGTGGTTTCTTTATACACTTGATTTCACAGACCAGTACGATTTCAAAAAACAAGTTGTCAACAATACAGAGTTGACAACTTTTATTTTGCTGAGTAAGGTCATTAAAGACAAACTACTATCCATGAGCAACATACTTTCATAAGAGAAGGGCTGTTTTAACACACACAACAACAGAAATGATATAATATTAGAATACAGTCTTTTAAAACTGGGGGTAATTTGATCTTAAAATGTTCGCTATGTTATTTTTTTTCTCATTTCCTCACAGGTTGGTGAAAACTTTGTCGTAAACTGACTCCGTACATCTGCACTTGGGAACCACTGCCTCAGTTCCTTTGAACTCAAAACAACAAATGAGGAGGACGAGGAAAGGACTGCAGCATTTGACAGGTGAGCAAACTGAGTCAAGGAGAGGGGAAGTAACTTGTGATGTCTCTTGGAACTCTTAAGTATCTGTTCTATTATCACCATCATTTTCTTCATCAGAACCCTTAATGGAGTGTTTCCTAAGTGTCAGACACTGTCCTAAGCCCCTTACAAGTATCATCTCATCTTATCCTCACAGTAGCCCTGTGACTGATGGTGCTGTCAGCCCCACTGGGATAATGAGTAACGTGTAGGTTAGAAAGGTAAAGTAGCTCGTCCAAGTTCACACAGCTGGGACGTGGCAGAGCCAGGATTCAAACCCAAGTTTAGACAACTCCAAAGCTGCTGCATTTTACAGCTTATCTCTTCCCAAGATCATCAGCCGGGAAGAGGGAAAGTTGGCTCCCAATCCCAAGCCTTCTGACTCCTGGCCCACTGCTCTTCCCCAACACGAAAGGTCTAAGGAACCTGCAGAAAGCAGAGGTCTCCACCTCTCACTGCAGTTCTCATCTGTCCCCATACACTGTCACTTGGCTCCATTGCCTTTGACAGTGAGAACCCGGGATTGGGAGTCAGAAGCCGAGTGAAGAGTCCAGAGTAATCGCCCCTGACATTGGCTGTCAGGTTTCGTTATCAGCAGTGAACCAAGGGCTCTTTCCTCTTCTTCCCAGGAAGCATTCAGCCAGGCAAGGCAAAGAAGCTCTTAGCTTACTGCTACTCTTCCCGGATTAAGACTCTAGCAGATTCTGGGGGAGGTGGAGCTCTCCAGTGCTACTCGATGGAATCTGTTTTGTGACCCAGATGAGGAGTGAAAACTGCATCCACGTGCTCTGGATGGATGGGAAGCTCCTATCTGGTCAGTAAAGAATGGCACATGGAGAGTAAGGTGTTCGTAATCTTCTAGTTAACCGAATGCTAGTTAGATGCAGCATCTCCCTGAAAGCCAAGCAGTGCAAGTCTCTGCCCGTCACCCTGCACCAGGTACCCGCATGCGGGCCTCCCACGGCCCCAGGGTGAGGGGCCACAGGCCGAGGGGTGCCCAGCAGGAGCCCACTCGCCCCCTTCCAGACCATGCTCTGGGCACATGGGACCAGAGAATCCATGTTCAAACAGCCTGGAGCCACCTCCAGGGCCAGAACTGACCTCTTACCCAAACTGCAGAGGGCAGGGTGTGGCTCAGACATGAGAAGAGGAGCCTTGTCTTAAAGTCTGTCTGCGGCTTGAACGTTATGTTCCTTACCGCCCGCCTCACCACCCAGAGTCAGGGGCTCACACCATCCTACTCCCAGCCCCTCCCTACCAGTGCCAGCAGGAGAATGGAGATTTAGCCTCTAAATAGATTTAACAGAATGGATTTTGACCTTAGGGTCCCTAGGCTCAGTGGAGGGTAGTGGCGGTGACACATGGGCTGAAAACAAGAGGATTCAGTGAAATGTATGCAATGACCTTTGAGATCCTACCCCTTTCCGCAGCCAGGCATATGCTGTCCAGAAAGGAGCCAGATTCTGCCTGTCTGGAGAAATTGAACAGAGGCCAAGAACAGACCTCGAGAAGCTAGCATCTGGAGGTCCTTCAACGAAGGGGCTGGCTTGTCTTCTGATCATCCACGCTACAGCCACTTTCCCCAGGCAATCAGCTAGTGTTATAATCGCTCACCTGAAAACGCCCTCGACTCTTTCACCCTCCTCCCTTCGTTGCACTCACAACCACACACCTCTATGTCTCATTTGCGGTCCTCCAAAGTTCTTCTGGAAAGCTTGCTACCCTCCTCAGCAAGAGGACAACTGTGTGCTTTGTCCTTTTCCTCAAACTCCATCCCTTTCACCCAACGACCTTGTCTCATTTGTCTTCAATAGAAGCCACAAGAGAGAGACACCTTCATCTCCCCACAGCCCTCCAAAGCCAGAGCCGTGCCTGCATCTGTGCCAGCTTCTTCCCTCCACTGTGATGGACAAGGCACCCTTCTTCCTGCCCGAGGCCCTCTTCTTCTCATCGCCTGTCTCCCACTCTCAGACTTTGCTCCTACAATGGTCTCCTCTCCAGTGAATCCTTAACTCTCCCTGTCTGCTCAGTCATCCTTTGAACAAGCAGTCTTCCACCTTTAAATGCCATTCGTTTCCTTTTCCATCCCTGCCCAGCTACTGCCCCGTTTCTGTTCCTCTTCATAGCAAGTCTTACTGAAAACGCTGGCCCCTCTCACCAAGCCCCTTTTCTCCCCGTCCATTCACTCTTTGAAACTTATTCATTTAAAGTCTCTTTCGGGTTACTCTCTCATCGGTTATGGCCGCTGATTCTCCAAAATTGAGGTCCATTTTGTTAGGTCGTTGTCTTGATTGTTTTAACCGTAACCCTATCTTCAGCAGGGGTTGTAGTCTGGGAATGTTCCACGTGCCTTGGTTTATGAAGAGGTTTCTCCTGGGTGGTTCTGTACTCGCCTCTGCTAGGGCCATTGGGTGTCACTGGCTCTGAACTGGTTTTGATATTAATTTCTTGGTCTTGGGTTCCTGCATGTGATGGACACGGGTGTGCTATGGCACAAACTTGATTTTCCAATTTCTTTCCAATTTCTTTTCTCTTTCCCCGCAGACCTCACTATTAACCCAGGACTGTGAATGCAGTTTCTCCAGTCCATTTCAGGGACAGAGGGCTCTTCATTTACTTCGTCCTCCATTCACATACCGGTAAATAGAGTCTGGGAGAGAAGGTTGTTCCTTTAAGGTTTGACAGTAACAAGAGTGACACTTGGGATTTTGTGCTGAAAAATTCTGAGTTGCACTGATCAATTTTTCCAGGAAAATATAGTGGAAGAGTGGAAAGAATAAAACCAAATATATCAGATGTTACACTAAATATATTTTTTAATTAAGCTAATTTTATGATTAAAAAGAAATAACGATTTAATTTCTGACTACCGTCTTTCTTCCTCTCTCCCCCTCCCTTCCTGCCTGCTTTGTTCCTTCCTTCTTATTTTCCTCCCTTCTATTTTCCCTTTTCTTCTCTTTTCTTCTTTCTCTGTCCTTCCCCTTCCTCGGGTATAGTGGTAAACTATCCTGATTGATATTATTTTTCTCTGACAAACCCTCTGCTTTTCTAGAAGCTTGAGGGCACGTTTATAATTCATGTAGATCAGTTTCTTTAATCATTTGACTTTTTCCTACATTTCCTTCCTCCCTTCCCTCCCTTCTTTTTTTTTTTTTTAATGCAGAATAACCCCAAAAGAAATGAACAACAAGCCAAGTAATCAATTTATTTATTTATTTTAAGATGGGGGAAAAAAAGCACTGATTATGACACCCTCATGTGTCCCTCTTCACACACCCCATTAGCACAGGGGATTGCCGGGGGGCTTTATCTCCTTGGTTTCCAGCACAGTACACACTTTGGCTACATTTTAAGGGGTTCAGGGGGTGAGAATGCCCTGAATTTGCTTAAGGGTGAATTTCCCATAATCAGTTTGGGAACGAAACATCTCTGCCCCTCAGCGCCTACGTTTAGACCGTCCTAAGCCGTACTCCTCTGCTTAGGGATCAGAGCACATTAAATTGCTGGGGATCCGGCTACATTCCCCATCTCCACATGCCGCTTGAACAAGGCTCCATTGCCTCCAGCCACACTCCCTCTCCCCCATTTAATTTATTCCTCTTCAGGAAGTAACCCCTGACTCCCTCTTCATCAGTGTTTCGTGGCCTTTTCCCCAAGGATGAAGTAGGAGTCCTGATAAAAGGAGGAAAGGGACAGAGAATTCTTGACTCCTTTAAAGCCTTTCCTGAAAGGTTATGAGAAGGCAGGGTCTTCCTTGAAGAGCTGCGTTATGGAAACTGCGGTGGGAATTTCCCTCCCAGCAGGTGTAAGTCTCCCAAGGACACATCCCTAAGTGTGTGGGAAGTGGATGTCGCCACCTCCCAAGTCACAGGCAGAGTACTCCCTTTTTTAAACCAAAGGTTATGGATATGACCTGTACGCCTAACTATGCCACCTTCTGGTTTTATCCTTGGGAGCTCTGACGCCCGAGAGGGAACCTGACTGCAGAGTTAGGCAGTGACTCAGAGGCACGGCTTCTCCCGACACCTCTCCCCTGTCTAATTGGCATTACTCCCAGATTCCTGACCTGAGACCACCCAGAACATCTTGTTGTCCCCCCATATCACACAGAATGTGTGGAAACAAAATGTGTTTTAAATGCTTGGTTTGCACGTGCACCTGCATGCCTCCATCCCCTCCAGAAAGTCTTTTTAGGAAGGGGTAGGAGGATGGATTACAAAATCAAACAAGCAGTTATTGTAATAGCAGGTATTACAGCTCCCCAGAGTTTGGTAATCCTTAATTGACGTGTCCTGTGATGAAAGAGAAGAATGTAGGAAACCAAAAATTCTGTGGGCTGGGACTAGGGATGAAATCATGTTTCACTAGATACCATTTTAAGGAATGTATTCCAAAAACTTGGTTTACAAACAGATTAAATTAAGAGAAGTAGTTATTTACATTACCCATCTTACCTAAGAATGCCTTTAAAAATCGACATGGTCTAGTGCTGGGAGCCTGGGCCAGACTTCCACTTACCAGCTAGTTACATAACCTCTCTAAGCCCTGCGTTCCTCATTAATAAAATAAAGCTTCCTCATACGGTCAAAGCCAGGACATTGGGTTGTAACTCAGCGATGGTGAGGGTCCTGGTCACTTTTGGTGAGCTAAGGTCATAGGCCAGACAGAGACAGGCTCCCTCACAAGGAAGACAGCTCAGACTGTGCAGCCCTGAAAGGCTCGGGCAGTCTTGGGTGATCCTTGTGCAGGCAACACAAAGGGGACCCATGGAGGAGATAGGAGGCTGGACCAAGCTTCCACTCTCCCCCTGCAGGATTGATCGCAAAGGGCAGATTAACAGCCATCGCCGTGGGGTATCCCTGACAAATGTTGCCCCTGCTTGAGTCGCCCAGCATGGGGAACTCACCACCTCCCAAAGCAGCCTGCACCATGATTCTTGCTTTCAGTGACTTGAAACATGCTACCTTCTCCCCCCACCCCCCGGGGCTCTGAAAGAGTAAGCCTGCCTCTCGTCCACACTTAAGATGGCCATTCGGATATTTGAAGGCAGTTCCCATGCCTCCCCTTTGTCTTCTCTGTTCCAGGATCCCTCTTCCTCCAGCTGCTTCTGATGTAAACTCATTTCAATGTGAACGAAATAGGAGCTGGGTGTTCCCCCACCTTGCATGTTTAGGAATCTGGTGAAACTACCGTTATTAATAAGCGCCCATCTCGAGTGCGTGATAATGATGTCATCATCATGAAGAAGGGGTCTCTGTTGAGATGTTCCTCTCTACAGGTCCTGCATCCCCAGTCAAAGGCCGCAGCTGTAGGATGCAGTGTGCATCAGGAGGGCCTGTGTTCTGACAGATTATCCCCACATATTCCAGAGAGGAAGTGAAGTAGGGACTAGAAAGATCTTGCATTTCTATCCCTTCCTTCTTTCTTTTCTTCCTCCCTCCTTCCCTCCGTCCATTATAGTCACTCTGAACTCCCCCAGCTCCTTTCTGAGGCCCGGCCAGGCTCCCTGCCCTTGCTTCCTCAGACAAGCCCTGGGCCTTCATCTTGTTTTCCTCTCCTCTCGACAGCTGCCTTGCCACTGTATCCCTGGGATTCCTCCTCCAGCCTGGCTCCTGCCAGCACCATTTTCACCCACCCATCTCCACGCAAACACACAGCCTCTGAGACCTAAAGGACATAACTGCTCAGCATGTCAGAAAACCATCGACATGGGAGGAATATAGTCAATAATTATGCACCATCTTTGTATGTGACAGATCATAACTAGACTTATCATGGTGATCATTTTGAGATGTATAGAAATATCGGGTCACTATGTTGTAAAAAAAAAAAAAAAAAAAAAATGCCAGGAAGATCCCACAGTTCTAGGAACCTCTGTTCCCAGAAGCCCTTCTGAGACAGAAAACGGTAATTGCATTGGTCTTCCATCCTCTTATTCCAGGGTGGGTAGAATCCTCCCTGATTACTCAAGCAGTCAGGGTTAGAGGCAGGAAAATGGCAACCTGGGGCCTGGGAACAACTGTATTGCAGTGTGGCTAGCCAGTGTCAGGGCTTGTATCTGTGGCCACGAGAAGCAGGGGGGGTAGGATGGAAGGGGGGACTCAAATGACCTCAGTAGCACCAATGTACCTTGAGCCAGTGGCCCTAACTCGCTAAGAAATTCAGCCTCACACAGACCTGGCTCAAGTTTACGTATTTTCTATGCCGTTGTACAGTGTGTGTGTGGTGTGTGTGAGATGGGTGGGAGGTGGGAGGAGGGTGGTGTGTGTGGGGGGGAGTGGAGGGGGGTCTGGGGGGAGGGGAGAGGGTGGTGTGTTGGGGAAGGCGGGGGGTTATCAAGACATAGACATGGCTCCTTCTCACTGTTCCTCACAGACAGGAGGGACAGTGTCTCCATGAAAATCCGCACACAAGTTTTAAAAAAAAAAAATCCATTATCCCACGATCGCATATCATCCATGTGCTTACTATTTTTGCCTGGAGTTAAGAAGCTTTCTGGCTTAAAGAGAGCAGTTTGTGTATTTAAAAAACAAAACAAAACAAAACAAAAAGAACTCTTTGAAAAAATTTTTTTAAATATACTGAATTTGGATTAAAAATTTTTTTTTGCAATATGCCTTAACATGTGTTAGCAGAAACAAGAATTGGTGTTGGAAGGTTGAAAATATTAGAGTGCCTGCTTGGCTGGGCATTCTTTTACAGCTCTTATAAGCTAGGAAATAAAACTGCAAGTTGAAATTTAGTCACTGCTTCTGCCATATGCTTCTTGAGCAAACTGGGAATGTGGATGAGCGCTGGAAAAACACCTCTTCCTGTTATCTTCCCAGAAGCCATTTACTGTTGAAAGAAAAAGTGAGCCTCCTGGAGCATAAATTCCATAATGTGATGACGAACTTCCTTCCCTTTAACCATATGTCAGAAGTACTCGCATTCCAGAATTCGAAAATGACCTGTGATATGTCCTAAACAAGAGCAGATGCATCCAGGAAACACGGATGAGCCAGGCCCCGTGTCCACGGAGGGCTTCTTTCCAGCACATGGGAGCGCGTCACAGAGAGCGGCCAAACAGTCCCACGGGGAGATCTTAGCGAACACTCCTGCCCAGTGTGGGCATATATGTGCCTGCCCTGCGTTGAGCAGGGCATGATTAAGCACATGTATGTAACATGTATTGATGTCAATGCACATGCTTTTGCATGTGTGCATGAATGAATTTATACAACACATGTGTATTAAGAACCTACCATATGTTATTACCAAGCACTTCAGGCAAACTTTGAGTCCCTACTTTCAAGGCATTCCCAATCTACTTAACAGTTGATAAAAACCATTCTGGGGTCAAGGAGTGGGCAGAAGAGGGTGGGAGTCATCTGCATCAAGGCAGTGCCTGGCATTTCCTGCTGGAGCAGTGGGGGGAAGACACGAAGGGGAGCACGAGAAAGCAGGGTTGGAGGTGGGCCCAGGGGGAGGAGGGAAGCAGCAATGTCTGCCCACCTGTCAGTACACCTTGTGGGGCACATACAGGTGCTGGGTTCTGTGGAGGCAGGTGATGCCCCAGGTCGGGGAGCGTCCCTCTTCCCAGGGCTCATCTCTCCACTGGGCCCTCAGCTTCCTTGGAACCGCCCTCTGTGAACTTAACTCACCCCTCTCACGCAGGGAGTTGTCAGCTTGCCTTCCTGGTCTCCTTAGCACGGGACAGACTACCTCAAATCTGTCTGATCGTGCCCTCTAGCTATGCACTCTGCTTCCATTCAGAGCCATGTTTCTTAACCGAGTCGCCCACCTCTGGTGGTCTTCACTCCCCCTCTCCACTCTCCCTGAGTCTGGTCCGATCTGGCCCTGCAATTCCCTTCCCTAAGTCTGCCCTGGCCTAGGTCAGCCCTTGCACACACTCAAGCCGTCACACTGCCCGGCCCTCTGGAGCACCTGATGGCTGCTCCCGGGGCCTCCTTCCTGGTACCCTCACTCCTTGGGCTGGCGAGATAATGCTGCTCTCCCCTGAGGCCTCCTCCTTGGAGGCCAGGCCGACTCTGGGCTCTCCATCCTCCCTGGGCCCCGTGTACACCACGGGCCTGTGCATCTACCATCTGTCCAGGCCATATCTGCTCCATTATCACACCTCCACGGCCATGTTTCCCAACCCTGGCTACTCATTACAAGGAGCACCTGGGAACTTTTAAAATATACTGATGCCAGGGCCCATTCTGCAGTAATTGAATCATAATTTCTGAAAATGGGGCCCAGATACCAGTAGCTTTTCTTTCAAGCTTCCCAGTTGGTTTCGGTGAGAGTGAGGGTTGAGACCCCCTGCTCTACAGGCTTTATCAACTCCCTACCTCCTTCCAAACTGGTACGCCCAAGCCTGGATTTCTCCCCTGAGCTCCCAATTATATATCTGATTTCCTGCTTATTGTGGCTACTTGGGCCACCCTGCTCCTCCTCCATGTCTCCCACTCCCTGAAAGGCATCAACCTGGCCCCAGTCACCCAAGGCTGACCCTGGGCTGACCTCAGATTCTTCTTTTCTCCTGTCCCCACACATCCAATGAGTCACTAAGCCCTGTAATTAATTTGTAGTCTATCTTTTCATTACTTGTAAGTACTTCTAAAATTGCATCCTGCTTTTCATCTTTTCTGACCCCGCCTACCTCTGTCCAGGCCCCTATCCTGTCTCACCGGCTCTATTTTAACAACCTCCATCCGGCCTCCTTCTCCCCAGCCTCGCCCCCTCCTGTCCTCCACGCACAGCCAGCACAGGGATGCTTCTGAAACCCACATGTGATCACGCTGCCCTCTGCAAGGAGCCTCCAGTGACGGCCGCCGCCCTCCTGGCAGCCCCTGTGCCTCCTGTCTGACCCTGCTGGCGGTCCATCCTCACGGCCCCTGCCTTCCGCCTGCACCCACTCTGACCTGCCTTCCCTTCCCACACGCTCCCTGCTCCCCCGCACCGCCTGCCTGGCCCAGGCTGCTCCCTCTGTCTGGACCACTCTTCTTCTATTTCCTACTCAGCCTCCAGACACCCACAGGGATGACCTCCTTCCTGAAGCCTCTCATGACGTCTCCCACCACCCTGGGTCCACCATGCACTGTGGATTGTGTCCTGTCACTGTCACCTCCCCGGGGCAGGGATGACATCATTTATCTCTGAGCCTAGCACAGGGAGGGCCTGACCTGGGTGCTCAGGAAATGTCTGTCAAATGAATAAATGAATGAATGAGTGAATGGTGAGGAGTCTGACTCCAGGGGAGGTGGGTGTGGCCACAGTGTAGGAGACAGAAGGACAGGTGGGGATACTCACCACTACGAGAAGGAAGAAGGAGACAGAAGGAAATGCTGAGCCCACGTCACACTATCCAAGCTCATCCCACCTTCAGACACCCAAGGATTTGTTTTGCATTCCACGGCCTAACAGGGATGTTACAAGAGCACACATATTCCTCTATTTGCCTAATCCATGAAATGGGAATGATAATACCCGTTTAGCAGGCATGTCATGAGGATCAGAGAAGGTAATGGGTGTGAATATGCTTTGAAAATTATAAATGACTGTTCAAACGTGAGGGAGCAGCACCCAGTGTCCTCGTTTGGCAGAAGCCTCTGTGCCAGTGGTTCAGAGAATGTCCAGCGTGGAAAGGTTGCACACAGCGGACCCTGTCTGCAATGATGGGTCCTGTCTGTCTGGCAGGGTCGCTGGAGAGGGGCAAGGCTGTACTTGCACTGTGGCCTTGCACAGTGAGCCATCCCTGTGGTCAGAGAGGAGGATGTGGGGTTTTAAGTCCAGCTCCTTAACAGACCCAAGGGCCCACCTGACCATAAACTTGGCGCCCTTTCCCGGCACGCAGTGAGGAGCTCTCTCTCCACCTGTGGTTAGCAGCCTGCAGGGCCTTAAAAATAGCCCTGGGAAGATATTTTTAGTACATCATCCCGAGGCGTGGCTGGAGCCCGTGGCCTCCTGTGACGCATGAAAACTGTTTTGGCTCTGTTTGCAAGTGATTCAGACAGCTGGTTTTGGACTTCGGGGGTGTAAAAATAAAAACAAGATGGGGGAAGCTGGGTTCCAGCCCAGGGATGCCCCACCCCACAACATCTGAACAATTGCTCGTTGAGAAAATTTAATCTGAGCCCGTGGTTCTCTGGAGATTACACAAATCACAGTTCTGCCTGGAGGGCTTCAGGCTGAGGGGTAGGACAAAGAGCAGAATGACCCCATTTTACAGGTCAGAAACTGAGGCTGTGAGAGGTTGCTTTACTTACCCAAAGTCTCCCAATCAATGTGTGGCAGGACCACATTCAGATCCACGTCACATTGTGCTTTGTGTCTTGACCATCTTTCACGATCCTTAAATCTTGCACCTCAGTCAAAACGCACAAAAATACACACTTTAAATTACTCAACAAAGATTAACCTTCTTTTTGCATTCCCCTCCCCCCCCATTGTATTTCTATTTAATGGCAGAAAAAAAGGGAAACAGTAGAGGTGCAGAAGGAGCGCCTCTAGCCTATGATTTCTCAAGCAACTTCCCCAGCTCCTTCATCTTTTTAAATACAAGAGCTCTGGACTATCTTTGTAATTCTTACACGGTAACTAAATCAACTTGATGAAACACCAGTCTTATTTTAGGGCCTTATCTTACCTAGATGTCATGCATCTGAGCCACTCCAGTGACCAGAGGGACAGAGGACAGTCTTCTCTGCAAATTGCTGTAATCCCCCAGCACACAGCTGAAGAGCCGGTTCCCTTACTCAATGTTTGCAGCACACTGCGGGCAGCCTCTTGGACCCTGAGTTCACTTTCCTCGCAAGGTCGTTTTTTAGGGCCAAATGCAGTGATGTATGTGAAAGCAATTCTTTTTTTAAGTTGCAAAAGCCTTTATGAAACACCAAAAATATGATTTTATTCATTATTCTGATTAGCCAGTGGTTCCTAACTTTTTCAAATATAGGTCTGTTTTTTTTAATTAAAAAAAAAAAAAATTCCCTGAATCCTGACTATTAAGCGTCTAGTACGCTTGGCCTTGAGCAAGGTGCTAGGAGTACAGTCACAAAACAGACGGGGATTCGCCTTTCCTGGAGCTGGCATTCCTGTAACTGGGAGTCTTGCATATCTCTTGTAGCATGCACTGAGTGAGAAAAGCACAAGACACCTGGTATGAATTTAGAGCTACCTTTTAAAGGACAGTTTATTTCGCTAGTCATGATGGCAGCTCTGTTGTACATTTGAAAAACTATGTATACTTGCAAGACATAGTACTCACTTAGTCAGACAATGCTTGATTCATAAAGGGATTGTGGACCCCTTGCAGTAATTTTGAGCCTTCCACCAACTGCCGTCCACTCCAGCCCAGGATTCTGTGGCCCCGGGCCCTGAGCTCTGGAGGGTTAATACCAACTTTCTACACACTTTATGCTCATTCATGGAATCTGACACCTTTCCAGCTCTTCTCAGGCCCTGATTGTGAGCCCCCAATCTTTGGAATTCAGCAAATATTCCAGCTCTGCAGGGAAAAGATGGTGGAGTTTTCACAGAGAAGCCTCAGGATGCCAATTAGGAGGAAATAAAGGCCGGGGCTCCTCAATCCCAGGGAGAAGTCAGCAAGAGGCACTGACAATTGGGCTTTGAGGACTAAGTCTCCTTGCGACCAAAGCAGCCCTTGTTTCTAATTTTGTCCTTAATGCTATTTATGGATTTTTAAGAGGGTCCTTCTGGACATGATGGTCTTCTGACATTCCTTATAGGCAACACAGAGGAATTATAAGAGTAATTCTTAAAAAAAGCAGGTATGAATCAGCACCATGGGCCACAATATGTTGACAAGGACTCTGAGATTTGGATTCCAGGGTTTTATATGGAGGAGAACTGAAGTTCTGTGCCGCGAGAAGTGACTTGCCCGAGTTTACAAGGAACTCAGAACATATGACTTCCTGCCTAGAGTTTTTCTTACTGTGTCACCTGCTTTATCAAGATCATCCCTGGCATCAAGGCTTAGGATTTATCTATCCCAGCAAATAAATCTATTTACGAATGAATTAATTCAACAAACACTTACTGAGTTCGTCCACTATATTCTGCGAACTGTGCTGGCTACAGGGATAACAGTATCGAATAGGAGAGAATCCACATCTCAAGGGTCTTACATTCTGGTAAGGGGAACAGACAACTAAGCAGGCAGTTAGCATACACTCTGGTAATGGCCCGCCAGAGGGGTACCAGGAGGCTCCGGAAAAAATAGCAGGGCCTCCTGGTCCAGCTGCTGGGAAAGCGGTGGTGGTGGTAGAGGGCGTTGAGTGTTCTGCCCTGGTACCTTCAGGTGGTGTCTGAACAGGGCCTTTAAGATTGACTAAGAATTAAGGAGTGGAGGGCTAGGAGCTCCAGGCAGTAGTGCAGCATGTTCAAATACCAGAAGCAAGCACAAGCATGGGATACGAGTAGCTGGATCATTAGTACAAGGGAACAAGTGTTAAGGAATAAGGATGTAGCTAGAGGTCAACAGGAGTCAAGATGGGTCAAGATGGGAGGATTCTGTGGAGGTTAAAGAGGCTTGGATTTAGTATTGAGGTCTAGGGAAGCCATGGAGGGACAACAGTGACCCAGTGTGATCTGTGGTTTAAAAATGGTTCTGCACATAGAGAATGGACTTGAGGACACGGGGAGGGGGAAGGGTAAGCTGGGACGAAGTGAGAGAGTGGCATGGACATATACACACTCCCAAATGTAAAATAGATAGCTAGTGGGAAGCAGCCGCATAGCACAGGGAGATCAGCTCGGTGCTTTGTGACCAACTAGAAGAGTGGGATAGGGAGGGTGGGAGGGAGCGAGACGCAAGAGGCAGGAGATATGGGGATATATGTATATGTATAGCTGATTCACTTTGTTATAAAGCAGAAACTAACACACCATTGTAAAGCAATTATACTCCAATAAAGATGTTAAAAAAAAAAAAAAAAGAAGTCTAACACAGAAAAATGGGCAAGCCATCTCATGGTGGGTTCTGGCCACAGACCTGGTCTCACTCCCTCCAGGCCTTGGACCCTTGGGGCTTTGCATGCCTGAACATCTACATAATTATTTTAACTCCCAGACTACTCATCAGGAGGTCTTTTTATGGAGATAACTAATAATGAGATTGCAACAAACTGGGGAGAACTCCCAGATAGACATATAGAGAGAGAGCCATACATATACATAAATTTTATATAAATATAGAAGTATGTATGTGTACATATACATAATATATATATAACATATTTATACATGTAAATTTTCCCCTCAGGAATTTATATGCAAGACCCCTTTCACAGGACAGCTCCTAAGAATGGGTTTTAACAGTGTCTGTTTCCCATCCTGAAAAACTCCTGTGGTGGCCTGTAGGACAAGGCTGAGGCTAAATCCACATTTCAGCCCTCCATCAGCAGGGAGGTGGAGACGGAGAAGGAGGGGCCTGGCAGGCAGTTCCAGCTGAGCCAGAAAAAACAAATAATGTAGCAAGATATCTATAAATCAGGGCAGGGTGTTTTTGAGATAGGTGAACATATTGTAAACAGATGATAAGAACTTGACAGAGCTGAGGTTAAGAATCCCTAGTGGCACCCACCTCATAGGCTATTGAAGAAAGAAAGGGCTGTTCTTAGAAACAGGAAATTCCTGGCCATCACAGCACATGTGCAGTATTTGGAGGGCCGAGACTGGCAGAGACTGTCCCTCTGATGTCTGTACTCCCACCATATTGCCTGCCTAGCACACAGGTCACACCAAATGTGAATGACTGAATAATGAATAATTACTTAATAGAGTAAATATATGTACAAGTTTGATAAGGTCAAATACTGACTTTGACCTAATGGAACCTGTGGAAGAAGGGTCCTTGCAGGGGCAGTTGCAGGTGTGAATTCTCTTGACAAGGCAGGGTATGCTGGAAAGTCCTTTGATGCTGAAGGGATTCATCCATGAGCTACTTGGGTGTCCCCTAAGCTTCTGGAGGGCCGGGATTCTGGACAAACAATCCAAGAAGAGCTGAAGGAATCCCAGGCTCCCTGCATTCCTGGATCCCATAAGGAAGAGCCCTTGAAATGGACCCCTTTGGGCATCCCAGGCTCCTAGCAGGACACCAAGGAAAGTGCACTTCATGCCCCTCCCTGGAGGGAGATACTTTGTGTCTGATGGTGGCTGTGGGTGAGTGAGCTAGAGGAAGTGTGTGTGTGTGTGTGTGTTTGTGTGTGTGTGTGCGCACACGCGAGAGCACACAGAGTTGAGACTGTGATTTAAGAATGCCTTAAAATAAGAATTCTATGTCTATTTGAGTTTTGATTTAAATTTCCTTCCTTGAGATCTTCTGTTGGAAAAGGTAGCCATTATTTAATGGCATTCCGCAGCACCCTTTCCCACCAACAAAAGAGATATATCTGATTAGCCCTAGGTTTGAAGAGCAGATCTTTGTGCCTATTAGAAGTGTGGGAAAATATTAAAATTTATCAGAATCGGGACCCTAAAAGCTGGAATATCACAGTTTGAGGTTTATTGCAGAGGATTTTTTGCTTCTTTCTGACTTCTCAGTTGAGTTGGAAATAGAAAAGGGTATGAGATGATATTCGTAGATAAATAAGATGTTACTGCGATGGGAAATTAGTGCAGACACATAGAAAGTATTCAACAAATGAGTATAAATGGAGAGAATGAAATTTGGGAAGGGGGGGCACCATATATTATTTAAAAGGCATATCATCTTATTTAGGAGGGTACAAGTGGAAAGGATTCAAGGAAGCCTCATTCATTTGTGCATTCATTCATCCTTTTTTTAAAAAAAACTTCATTTAATGGACTTCATGTCTGCCATGTGTCAGGTACTGAGCTGGGAGCTGGTTGTACAGTAATGGACAAAGCACGTATGGTCCTTGCTCTCATAGAGCTTATAGTCTAGTGGAGAGGAGGGACAACAGATGAAGAAAAAAGCAAGTGCTATGAAGAAAAAGGACAGTAAACATGAAAGAATAACAGGGAAGGCCCACTTTGGATGGGACGTCCTCTTAGGAAAGGTGCCATTTAAGTTGATACCTAAAAGATGAGATTCAGTTACGTGAAATGCTTGGGAAGGGCATGCTGGGCAGAAGGGACAGCATCGGCAATGACCTAAGGAGAGAGGGACTTGGCATTGGAAGAAATTGGAAGGAGAGGACAGTGTGCCTAGGGGCTGGAGTGAACAGAGACAAGAGATGAAGAGGGAGAGAGAAGAGGGGTCAGATCCCATAGGGCCTGGGACACCACAGGCAGGAGCTTGGATTACATTCTGAGGGCAATGGAAATTCACTGATGGGTTTGACTCAGGGTAGAGGCATCATGGGGTTTAGGTTTTTAATCAGTCTGACTGCTCTGTGAGGAATGGATTGGAAGAGGTAGGAGTGGAGGAAGGGAGAACAGAGTGACCATTGCAGTGGTGCAGAGAAGAGCAGAGGGAGGAGGTGGAGCAGGATGCAAGGAGACTAGACAGGCATTTTGTTGGCTTTTTACAATTTTTTAATTTTATTTATTAAACTATAGTTGATTTACAATATTGTATTAATTTCAGGGGTACAACTTCAGATTCTTTTCCATTATAGATTATTACAAGATATTAAATATAGTTCCCTGTGCTATACAGTAAATCCTTGTTGCTTATCTATTTTATATATAGTGGTGTGTATCTATTAATCCCATACTCCTCATTTATCCCTCCCCCTCCTCTTTCCCCTTTGGTAACCATAAGTTTGTTTTCTATGCCTGTGAGTCTATTTCTATTTTGCAAATAAGTTGCTTTGTATTATTTTTTTAGATTCCATATACAAGTAATATCATATAATATTTGTATTTCTTTGCCTGATTTACTTGACTTAGTAAGATAATCTCTCTAGGTCCACCCATGTTGCTACAAATGGCATTATTTCATTCTTTTTTAAGGTTGAGTAATATTCCATTGTGTGTGTGTGTGTGTATATATATATATATATATATATATATATATATATATATATACACACACACATATATACCACATCTTGTTTTATTTTGTAATAGCTTTATTTTTTTAAACTGACAATCTCTGCCTTTTTTTACATTTTTATTTTATATTAGACTATAGTTGATTTACCATGTTGTGTTAGTTTCAGGTGTACAGCAACGTGATTCAATTATACATATACATGTATCTATTCTTTTTCAAATTCTTTCCCCATTTAGGTTATTACAGAATATTGAACAGAGTTCCCAGTGCTATACAATAGGTCTGTGTTGGTTATCTATTTTAAATATAACAGTCTGTATATGTCAATCCCAAACTCCCAATTTATTCTTCTCTGCCACCTTTCCCCTTTGATAACCATAAGTTTGTTTTCTATCTGTGAGTCTGTTTCTGTTTTGTAAATAAGTTCATTTGTATCATTTTTTTTACCACTTAACATTTTTTTATAAGCGGTATCATATGATATTTGTCTTTCTCTGTCTGACTTACTTCACTTAGTATGATAATCTCCAGGTCCACCCATGTTGCTGCAAGTGGCATTATTTCATTCTTTTTAAAGGCTGAGTAATATTCCATTGTATATATGTGCCACATCTTCTTTATCCATTCGTCTGTTGATGGACATTTAGGTTGCTTCCATGTCTTGGCTACTGTAAACAGCACTGCAGTGAACATTGAGGTGCCTGTATCCTTTTGAACCATGATTTTCTCTGGATATATGCCCAGGAGTGGGATTGCTGGATCATATGATAGCTCTATTTTTAGTTTTTTAAGGAACCTCCATACGGTTCTCCATAGTGGCTGCACCAATTGATAATCCCACCAACAGTGTAAGAGGGTTCCATCTTCTCCACATCCTCTCCAGCATTTATTATTTGCAGACTTTTTGATGATGGCCATCCTGACTGGTATGAGGTGACACCTCATTGTAGTTTTAGACAAGTATTTTCGGTTTTTTTTAAATTAATTTTTATTGGAGTATAGTTGCTTTACAATGTTGTGTTAGTTTCTACTGTACAGCAAAGTGAATCAGCTGTACATATACATATATCCCCTCTTTTTCGGATTTCCTTCCCACTTAAGTCACCACAGTGCATTAAGTAGAGTTCCCTGTGCTATACAGTATGTTCTCATTAGTTGTTTATTTTATATATAGTATCAATAGTGTATATGTGTCAATCCCAATCTCCCAATTCCTCCCACCCCGCCCCCTTTCCCCCTTGTCCATACATTTGTTCTCTACGTCTGTGTCTCTATTTCTGCTTTGCAAATAAGATCATCTATACCATTTTTCTAGATTCCTAGACAGGTATTTTGAAGACAGACTGGACAGGACTGGGGTTGTTTGGACATGGGGGTTAGGAAGAGAGCAAGATCAAAAGTGATTCCGGTACTTCAAGTCTGGGCAAGTGTTCTTTACTTGTTTAAATCAGGAAGAAAAGTGACATGACATAAAATTGGGGGGGATAAGGGATAGGATAATTTCAACAAGTATTAATTGAGTAATGCTAACCCTGTACCAAACACCTCAGCAGATAAGAAAAAGTTTCACAAGGACTGAGTTTTTCCCATCCGTTCCAGGTTGCTGGGATTATCGTCCTGCCTTTCTGGTTACTGGACTGATAAAGTAAATAAAATTGAGCAATTGCTCATACCTCAGGAAAATAAATCATGTCCTGAACAGATAATGATTAAATTAAAAATAAGATGGGTTGTTTTTTAAACTAGGATTTTTCTGCCTATCAGAAATCTTGGGGAAAAGACTGTCACACGATGAAGTTTAAAAGCCCAAGTAATGGAAGAAGATACAATTAACCAAGTAAAGAACATAAATTTCCACAACAGGAGTCTCAGGCAAACTGGGAAGAAAACACAACAGGAGAGGAAAATGGAAAGATGATCTCAGATACAAAAAACATTCTCAGGATTTGAATGTATAAGAGGAAGAGACCCATCATCAGAAGAACCTGAACTAAGGAAAATAAGCCTCCTCGGCTCAATCCAGAAGGAAAGGAGAAATCAGGTGACAGACTGTTCATTATCTTAGGTTAAAAGGGAGGGAATGAAAGGACAGTGGGCACACTGGCAGAAGGCATCCAGGGTGACCATGAATCCATAAGTGGCCCTGCTGCCTTGCTCTGCCCCAAGGGAGGGAGAGAGAGCCCCTTAGAGCCCAAAAGGAGCCAAAGGACTCCTGTGCTACCTGAATCGCCCACCCCACCTTCCCCCTTTCTCCCCTTCTGCCCTACAGAGCCAGCCCCCAGCCAGAGCCCTCTCCTTACAGGCTGAGCTTCTCTCCTGTTCCTTGGTTGAGAGGCCTTCCTCTCTGCCATTGTCATAGTCATGGTCAACAACACTGACTAACATGGGAGTGCACAGTTGTATGAGCAGCAGTATGACCACAGCAACTCACAGACCTTCAGAGTTACCATGTAAAAAAGAAGCTCACACAGCAATTAATTGACATCAGTTAATCAAGAAAAACTTGCATCAGAGAATAAAAAATGGAACTACTTGACTGTCTAACGGTAAGAGGCAGCTTAGGCTAAGGGCAGAAGCTGTGGGCATCTGGAGGGGCTGAGGGAACAAGAAGTCAGGAACCTCAGTTCTCCAAACCACCAGGGAATTAACGACACCAACCAAAGTGAGCTCAGAAGTAGATTCTCCCCACCTCGAGCCTCCAGACCAGCATACAGCCTGGCTGACACCTTGAATGCAGCCTTGTGAAACCTGACACCTGTGATAGGTCTCGAGAAATGGGTAGCGTTTCTTCAGGCCTGGAAGAGAGAAGGGGATATTCTAAGCCAAGAGAGCAGTCTAAGCAAACACAGTGCATTAAGGAAGGTCAAGGTATGTGCAGGGAACAGTGAGAAGCTGGCTGGGTGGGGGATATGAGGTGTCTAAAGAAGCGAGTTATGGAATAACTCAGAGCTAGAAAGATGTTCACAGCCAGTGCAGAGCTATGATGCCAGCTGAAGATCGGTAGGTTATGGGAGCCACTGAAGATTTTAGAGAAGGGGAACATGCTCAGAGCTGAGTTTTTGGAAGACGGATCAGGCAATTATATGGGGTTAGAGCAAATAACTAGGGAAAAGATATTGAGAGCCAGAACTGATGGGATAGCAGGGCAGTTGGAGTATCATAGGACAGAAGTGAAATTCGCACAAGCATTTTTTTGAAATTGTGAATTGAGGTTGGCAGAAAACAAAGCCATGATTACATAGCAAACAAGAAGTCCTCAGTCTGCTTTGTGGTAAGACATCTGCCTTCATTTACCAATGTCTTAGGTATCAGCGGCATTGGCACCAGACCTGGATTAATGGTTTATGGGATTGACTCGAAGAGTGGAAAGACCAGGAAAAGGGAATTATGGAGAAGCACTCAGAGCTGAAATCAGAAGACTGAGGTTGTAGCCCAGGCTTGTAGATGCGTGACTACAGGCAAATTACTCTTCCTCTCAGGACCTCAATGTCTCCAGTTGTAAGATGGGACTATCCAAGGCCCCTTCCAACTCTTACATATGCTGCTTCTGTGAATGGGAAGGATTATGCAGAGGCTTATGTCTACATATGTGTCAGGCACTGTCCTGACTGCTTTTTATGCACATTTAAATTCATTTATTTATCATGACAATGTTATGAGGTAAGTACTTGCTCTAGTCTGACAGTTTGAGTCCCCCGCAAAATTCATATATTGAAATCCTAACCCCCAAGGTAATGGTATTAGGAGGTGGGGCCTCTGGGAGGTGATTAGATCATGAGGGGGGGAGAATTCATGATTGGGATTAGTGCCTTTATAAAACAGACACCAGAGAGCTCTCGCCCCTCTACCATCTGAAGACACAGCAAGAAGACAGCTATCTATGAACCAGGAAGTGGGTTTTCACCAGACACTGACTCTGCCAGTACCATGATCTTGGACTTCCCAGCCTCCAACAACTTTTGTTGTTTATAAGCCACCCAGTTTATGGAATTCTGTTATGGTGGCCCAAGCAGACTAAGACAGTACCATTATCACCCCATTAAGAGGATAAGAAAAAGAGGCACAGAGAGGTAAGTAGAAGGGCAGGATTCCAACTCAAGCAATCTGGTTTCGGAGCTCATGCCATACGTGTGGGCTCTCCATACGACACAGCGACACAGTGCTTCCCAGGGGAAGTCAGTGCCTAGCAGCCACTAGAAGACCTCTTCACAAGTGCTTGAGAACTCTACTTGAATGCCAGCACCTCAGTGTTTTTCCTCACAGGGCCTGGACCACTCTGACAGGCAGGATAGTGCATGTGGCGCTGCTTGAACAGATGTTAGGGTATCACAGTGTGGGGTGGTGAGAGCCTACAGACAAGGAATTGTAGGGTCTTGCACCTGGTCACGTTGGAAATGTCATGCCCATCCCACCAGAGTTGCCAGAAAATGAGCTGATCTGGTATGAATCAGTGTCCACTCCCCATTCATTACCAGGCCCTGCTTTCGGCCACTGGAGTCTCTTGGTTCCAAACACTGGGATTCCTAGAACTTTAGTTAAAGAAAGCAATGCCTGTCCAGAGGGTCCATACCACCCTGATGGGTAAAAGAATGGTCCTGCTTGATATGGGAACATGTTCATTATCTGGGTGTATGACCCCCTTACACCTTTTTATAGAGATTCACAGCATACAAGGCATTTTAATGAAAATCATGTCATTTGATTCTCAAAAACAACTCTGTGAGCTATATGATACATATCATGCTCATTTCCTAGATGAGGAAACTGAAGCTGAGAGAGATCAAATGGCTGGACTAAAAGACCAGCTATCAAATATCAAAGGAGCCAAAACCCTGTTCTTCTATCTTCAAAGTCAGGACTCTTCCCTTTACACCATGCATCCCAGTGGAAAATGAAAAGTCAATAGCATCTATAGTTTTTGATCACATGTGATGAGCAGCCAGACAAGAACGTTCTGTCACTGCCATTGGCTCCCAGTCCTGGATCATCTCCTAATGTATCAGTATGCT
Organism: Balaenoptera ricei; assembly: GCF_028023285.1. Classification (NCBI taxonomy): domain Eukaryota; kingdom Metazoa; phylum Chordata; class Mammalia; order Artiodactyla; family Balaenopteridae; genus Balaenoptera; species Balaenoptera ricei. The sequence continues at coordinate 87,591,221 of NC_082642.1, read as the reverse complement.
TTGTTGTGTTTGTGGGGAAACTACGCCAGATTGGCCAAGGAAGCTGAGAAAGGTATGGTGTGCGTGTTGCTAAGATACAATGCATCTCCTCTGGGATTGCCAAGACTGCCTGTGCTTCCATGAGTGCCACAATCTGATGAGCAGCGCTGAGGGGAAGGAGCACAGGCTCTTGGATAGAGCCTGGGACTGTGACCTTGGAGCCCTGAGTTCAATCTTGCTCTCCACTTACTAATGTGATCTAGGAAAGTCATGTACCTACTCTGGAACTCATCTTCCTCATCTGTAAAATGGGGATAAAACTCTATGTCCCGCCTTTCTCACAGGGTTGTCATGGGAATAAGATGAGATAACGGCCATTGAAGGAGTATATTTGTCTACTGAGAAAGGTGGATGTGTGTGAGAGGTCACATCCCAGCCACTCGGAATCTTTCCCAAAGCAAGGTCATTTGCTAATCCTAGAAAAATGACTGACAATTCTTGGACGCCCTCCAGCAGCTAAGACTACCCACCAGGTCACCTGAATAATATCCTATGACTTGGAGTCTTCCTGCCAACCTCACTGAAAAATTGTCAATAGACCAAAGATCCATTGAGTAACTGGCTTCCTTTTGGGGGAGGCTTTCCCACTAAGAGATATGAAAAGGGATATGGACCCACTCTTATGAGGCTGCAGGCTGCCTGTGGACTCATGTGCAGGAGCAGCTCTGCTGGAACCTGAGTAATCGTTCCACTACTTCCAACTCAACTTATCTAGTTGACTTCTAACTTCACTTCTAACCCTAAAAGTCTCTGAATCTATGAAACTGATTCACTCCGTTACTGTTGCCAATTCAACTTACCTCTCTAAATGCCATTTCCCCATCTGCAGGGTGCTGCTGTGCCATTTAATTAGACAGCCACTCTAAACCTGATGATCTCCTTGGAAGATGCCTGCCTTACTCAGTCACTCAGTTGTAATGAGATCATTGCTGGAATTAGCAGCTCACACTGCCTTGGAATTCAAGCAAGGCACACCAGACTTGACACAAAAGCTTCTTAAGCCTCAGGTGCCCGGGGGGGTACCTGCTGCCCAGATGTCAACCTTCCCACTAATAGCCTCCCCAAGATGCATCAATCACAGCTAGGTTTGCCAGCACCTCATAAAGTTCTCCGCACAGAGAGTTCTCTTGGGCTCACTGTTACTCTTCCTTAGAAGTCAAATCTTTATGGACAGAGCCTGGAGAAGAAGAGAAGGAAGATTGGAGCTCATGACATGCCACTCCTGGTCTATCCGGTCTTTAGCCTATAGGAAGGGGGAACCATTGAGAGTTGATGAGTTAGTACTACAATTTCAAAGTGTGTGCTAGGGGTCTCTGTTATTCCCAAGACCCTTTCAGGGGTTCCATGAGGTCAAAACTGTTTTCATCATGGTATGAAGAAGTTATTTGCCTTTCCTTCCCGTGTTGATATTTGCAGAGATGGTGCAGAAGCATCAGTGAGTAAAACTACTGGTCCCTTAGCACAAATCACGATAGAAACACTACACCAGGTGGATAATCATTGTATGCTTCACTATCATACACTCATGGTAAAAAAAAAAAATGTTTTAAATGCCAGTTTCATTTAAGATGGTCCTTGGGACTTCCCTGGTGGTGCAGTGGTTAAGAATCTGCCTGCCAATGCAGGGGACATGGGTTTGAGCCCTGGTCCGGGAAGATCCCACATGCCGTGGAGCAACTAAGCCCATGTGCCATAACTACTGAGCCTGCACTCTAGAGCCCGTGACCCACAACTACTGAGCCCGTGTGCCATAACTACTGAAGCCCACGCACCTAGAGCCCTTGCTACGCAACAAGAGAAGCCACCGCAATGAGAAGCCTGTGCACCACAACAAAGAGTAGCCCCCACTCGCCACAGCTAGAGAAAGCCCATGCGCAGCAGAGAAGACCCAACACAACCAAAAATAAATTAATTAATTAATAAAAACAAAAAGATGGTGCTTGATGAAACAGTAAAGTTATTAACTTTATTAAATCTCAACCCTTGAGTAACACGTTGTTTTAACGTTCCATGTGATGAACTGGTAAGTGCACGTAAACACTTCTACCTTATGTGGAAGTACTACACTTGTCTCAAGGAAAATCACTTAGTGACTGAGTAGTGAGCTGTACTAGTTACTTTCTCAGAAAACATGTTTTAATTTGAAAGAAGCAACTGACAGACAAACCATGGTTATTTAGACTTGGGTTTTGGCAGATAATTTCTCAAAAATGAATCTGGTGAGTCTGTTACTGCAAGGAAAATGACTGACAGTATTTGTTGCCAATGACAAAATCTGAGCTTTCAAGTGAGAATTCAAATTTTGAAAACGTTGTGTCTGTCTGCCACTGTAAGTTTGACAACTTCCCAGTTGGCCCGGACTTTTCCAATGATATTCCAATAATGATATTAATGAATGTGATTTTTAAACAGCGGATATTGAAATGTGTCAATATTTAGAAAATGTATATAGCTCAGTGAACCAGTATGTTTCAAATGACCAATGTCTGGTGTTAGAAAAAGATACATTCAAAGTGCAAAACAGAAGAATGGAATTTAATGTAAGAGAGTACAAAAGTTTCATTGATATGGTTTCAGATTTCACATTGTAACTGACCTTTAAGAAACTACCACTTCTTGATGTGGTACATATATACAATGGAATATTACTCAGCCATAAAAAAGAACAGGAGTCACTTGTTCTTACCCTGTGTATCCACTCTCCACCTGTTTATTAAGAAAGTATTAGGCTAGCCGAGGTGATGACTTACATTAAAAGAGAGGGCTGAAGAGACCTTCGATGGCAGAGGAGTAAGATGTGGAGATCACCTTCCTCCCCACAAATACATCAGAAATACATCTACATGTGGAACAACTCCTACAGAACACTTATTGAATGCTGGCAGAAGACCTCAGACTTCCCAAAAGATACATATTTTTTTTCCTTTTTCTCTTTTTGTCAGTGTGTATGTGTATGCTTCTTTGTGTGATTTTGTCTGTATAGCTTTGCTTTTACCATTTGTCCTAGGGTTCTGTCTGTCTGGGGTTTTCTTGTTGCTTTTATTTTTTTACTTTTTAATTCTTTTTTTCATGTTTAATAATTTTTTTATTTTTTATTTTAATAACTTTATTTTATTTTTTCTTTCTTTCTTTCTTTTTTTCTCCCCTTTCTTCTGAGCTGTGTGGCTGACAGTGTCTTGGTGCTCCGGCCGGGTGTTAGGCCTGTGCCTCTGAGGTGGGAGAGCCAAGTTCAGGACATTGGTTCACCAGAGACCTCCCAGCTCCACATAATATCAAATGGTGAAAGCTCTCCCAGACAGCTCCATCTCAACGCTAAGACCCAGCTGCACTCAACGACCAGCAAGCTACAGTGCTGGACACCCTACGCCAAACAACTAACAAGACAGGAACACAACCACACCCATTAGCAGAGAGGCTGCCTAAAATCATAATAAGGTCACAGACACCCCAAACACACCACCAGACGCAGTCCTGCCCACCAGAAAGACAAGACCCAGCCTCATCCACCAGAACTCAGGCACCAGTCCCCTCCACCAGGAAGCCTACACAACCCACTGAACCAACCTTAGCCACTAGGGGCAGACACCAAAAACAATGGGAACTACGAACCTGCAGCCTGCAAAAAGGAGACCCCAAACACAGTAAGTTAAGCAAAATGAAAAGATAGAGAACACACAGCAGATGAAGGAGCAAGGTAAAAACCCACCAGACCAAACAAATGAAGAGGAAATAGGCAGTCTACCTGAAAAAGAATTCAAAGTAATGATAGTAAAGGTGATCCAAAATCTTGGAAATAGAATGGAGAAAGTACAAGAAAAGTTTAACAAGGACATAAAAAGAACAAAAAAGCAAACCAACAATGATGAACAACACAATAAATGAAATTAGAAATTCTCTAGAAGGAATCAATAGCAGAATAACTGAGGCAGAAGAACGGTTAAGTGACCTGGAAGATAAAATAGTGGAAATAACTACTGCAGAGCAGAATGAAGAAAAAAGAATGAAGGACAGTCTCAGAGACCTCTGGGACAACGTTAAACGCACCAATATTAGAATTATAGGGGTCCCAGAAGAAGAAGAGAAAAAGAAGGGGACTGAGAAAATATTTGAAGAGATTATAGTTGAAAACTTCCCTAATATGGGAAAGGAAATAGTCAATCAACACCAGGAAGTGCAGAGAGTCCCATACAGAATAAATCCATGGAGAAACATGCCAAGACACATATTAATCAAACTATCAAAAATTAAATACAAAAAAAAAAAAATTAAAAGCAACAAGGGAAAAGCAACAAATAATATACAAGGGAATCCCCATAAGGTTAACAGCTGATCTTTCAACAGAAACTCTGCAAGCCAGAAGGGAGTGGCAGGACATATTTAAAGTGATGAAAGGGAAAAACCTGCAGCCAAGATTACTCTACCCAGCAAGGATCTCATTCAGATTCGACAGAAAAATTAAAACCTTTAAGGACAAGCAAAAGCTAAGAGAATACAGCACCACCAAACCAGCTTTACAACAAATGCTAAAGGAACTTCTCTAGGCAGGAAACACAAGAGAAGGAAAAGACCGACAATAACAAACCCAAAACAATTAAGAAAATGGTAATAGGAACATACATATTGATAATTCCCTTAAATGTAAATGGATTAAATGCTCCCACCAAAAGACATAGACTGGCTGAATGGATACAAAAACAAGACCCGTATATATGCTGTCTACAAGAGACCCACTTCAGACCTAGGGAAACATACAGACTGAAAGTGAGGGGATGGAAAAAGATATTCCATGCAAATGGAAATCAAAAGAAAGCTGGAGTAGCAATTCTCATATCAGGCAAAATAGACTTAAAAATGAAGACTAGAGAGGCAAAGAAGGACACTACATAATGATCAAGGGATCAATCCAAGAAGAAGATATAACAATTGTAAATATTTATGCACCCAACAATGGAGCACCTCAGTACGTAAGACAAATGCTAACAGCCATAAAAAGGGAAATCGACAGTAACACAATAATAGTAGGGGACTTTAACACTCTACTTTCACCAATGGACAGATCATCCAAAATGAAAATAAATAAGGAAACACAAGCTTTAAATGACACATTAAACAAGATAGACTTAATTGATATTTATAGGACATTCCATCCAAAAACAACAGAGTACACTTTCTTCTCAAGTGCTCATGGAATATTCTCCAGGATAGATCATATCTTGGGTCACAAATCAAGCCCTGGTAAATTTAAGAAAATTGAAATCATATCAAGTATCTTTTCTGACCACAACACTATGAGACTACATATCAATTACAGGAAAACATCTGTGAAAAATACAAACATATGGAGGCTAAACAATACACTACTAAATAACCAACAGGTCACTGAAGAAATTAAACAGGAAATCAAAAAATACCTAGAAACAAATGACAATGAAAACACGATGACCCAAAACCTATGAGATGCAGCAAAAGCAGTTCTAAGCAGGAAGTTTATAGCAATACAATCCTACCTCAAGAAACAAGAACCATCTCAAATAAACAACCTAACCTTACACCTAAAGCAATTAGAGAAAGAAGAACCAAAAAGCCCCAAAGTTAGCAGAAGGAAAGAAATCATAAAGATCAGATCAGAAATAAATGAAAAAGAAATGAAGGAAACAATAACAAAGATCAATAAAACTAAAAGCTGATTCCTTGAGAATATAAACAAAATTGATAAACGGTTAGCCAGACTCATCAAGAAAAAAAGGGATAAGACTCAAATCAATAGAATTAGAAATGAAAAAGGAGAAGTAACAACTGACACTGCAGAAATACAAAGGATCATGAGAGACTACTACAAGCAACTCTATGCCAATCAAATGGACAACCTGGAAGAAATGGACAAATTCTTAGAAAAGCAGAACCTTCCGAGACTGAACCAGGAAGAAGTAGAATATATAAACAGACCAATCACAAGCACTGAAATTGAGACTGTGATTAAAAACCTTCCAAAAAACAAAGGCCCAGGACCAGATGGCTTCACAGGCCAATTCTATCAAACATTTAGAGAAGAGCTAACACCTATCCTTCTCAAACTCTTCCGAAATACAGCAGAGGGAGGAACAATCCCAAACTCATTCTACAAGGCCACCATCACCCTGATACCAAAACCAGACAAAGATACCACAAAGAAAGAACACTACTGGCCAATATCACTGATGAACATAGATGCAAAAATCCTCAACAAAATACTAGCAAACAGAAACCAACAACACATTAAAAGGATCATACACCATGATCAAGTGGGGTTTATCCCACGAATGCAAGGATTCTTCAATATATGCAAATCAATCAATGTGATAAACCATATTAACAAATTGAAGGAGAAAAACCATATGATCATCTCAATAGATGCAGAAAAGGCTTTCTGCAAAATTCAGCACCCATTTATTATAAAAAGCCTCCAGAATGTAGGCATAGAGGGAACTTACCTCAACATAATAAAGGCCATATATGACAGACCCACAGCCAGCATCATTCTCAATGATGAAAAACTGAAACCATTTCCTCTAAGATCAGGAACAAGACAAGCTTGTCCATTCTCACCACTGTTATTCAACGTAGTTTTGGAAGTTTTAGCCACAGCAATCAGAGAAGAAAAAGAAATAAAAGGAATCCAAATCAGAAAGAAGAAGTAAAGCTGTCACTGTTTGCAGATGACATGATACTATACATAGAGAATTCTAAAGATGCTACCAGAAAACTCCTAGAGCTAATCAATGAATTTGGTAAAGTAGCAGGATACAAAATTAATGCACAAAATCTCTTGCATTCCTATACACTAATGATGAAAAATCTGAAAGAGAAATTAAGGAAACACTCCCATTTGCCATTGCAACAAAAAGGATAAAATACCTAGGAATAAACCTACCTAAGGAGAAAAAAGACCTGTATGCAGAAAACTATAAGACACTGATGAAAGAAACTGAAGATGATACAAACAGATGGAGAGATATACCATGTTCTTGGATTGGAAGAATAAACATTGTGAAAATGACTATACTACCCAAAGCAATCTACAGATTCAATGCAATCCCTATCACACTACCAATGGCATTTTTCACAGAACTAGAACCCAAAATTTCACAATTTGTATGGAAGCACAAAAGACCCCGAATAGCAAAAGCAATCTTGAGAAAGAAAATCGGAGCTGGAGGAATCAGGCTCCTGGACTTCAGACTCTACTACAAAGCTACAGTAATCTAGACAGTATGGTACTGGCACAAAACAGAAAGAGAGATCAATGGAACAGGATAGAAAGCCCAGAGATAAACTCACGCACATATGGTCACCTTATTTTTGATAAAGGAGGCAAGAATATACAATGGAGAAAAGACAGCCTCTTCAATAAGTGGTGCTGGGAAAACTGGACAGCTACATGTAAAAGAATGAAATTAGAACACTCCCTAACACCATATACAAAAATGGATTAGACTCAAAATGGATTAAAGACCTAAATGTAAGGCCAGACACTATCAAACTCTTAGAGGAAAACATAGGCAGAACACTCTATGACATAAATCACAGCAAGATCCTTTTTGACACACCTCCTAGAGAAATGGAAATAAAAACAAAAATAAACAAATGGGACCTAATGAAACTTAAAAGCTTTTGCACAGCAAAGGAAACCATAAACAAGACGAAAAGACAACCCTCAGAATGCGAGAAAATATTTGCCAACTAAGCAGCTGACAAAGGATTAATCTCCAAAATTTACAAGCAGCTCATGCAGCTCAATATCAAAAAACCAAACAACCCAGTCCAAAAATGGGCAGAAGACCTAAATAGACATTTCTTCAAAGAAGATATACAGATTGTCAACAGACACATGAAAGGATGCTCAACATCACTAATCATTAGAGAAATGCAAATCAAAACTACAATGAGGTATCACCTCACACCAGTCAGAATGGCCATCATCAAAAACTCTACAAACAATAAATGCTGGAGAGGGTGTGGAGAAAAGGGAACCCTCTTGCACTGTTGGTGAGAATGTAAATTGATATAGCCACTATGGAGGACAGTATGGAGGTTCCTTAAGAAACTAAAAATAGAACTACCATACGACCCAGCAATCCCACTACTGGGCATATACCCTGAGAAAACCATAATTCAAAAAGAATCATGGGGGCTTCCCTGGTGGCGCAGTGGTTGAGAGTCTGTCTGCCAATGCAGGGGACGCGGGTTCGAGCCCTGGTCTGGGGGCATCCCACATGCCGCGGAGCAACTGGGCCCGTGAGCCACAACTACTGAGCCTGTGCATCTGGAGCCTGTGCTCCGCAACGGGAGAGGCTGCGATGGTGAGAGGCCCGCGCACCGCGATGAGGAGTGGCCCCCGCTTGCCGCAGCTAGAGGAAGCCCTTGCACAGAAACGAAGACCCAACACAGCTAAAAATAATAAAATAAATAAATAAATAATTTTAATTAAAAAAAAAAAAAAAGAGTCATGTACCACAATGTTCATTGCCGCTCTGTTTACAATAGCCAGGACATGGAAGCAACCTAAGTGTCCATTGACAGATGAATGGATAAAGAAGATGCGGCACGTATATACAATGGAATATTACTGAGCCATAAAAATAAACGAAATTGAGTTATTTGTAGTGAGGTGGGTGGACCTAGAGTCTGTCATACAGAGTGAAGTAAGTCAGAAAGAGAAAAACAAATACCGTATGCTAACACATATATATGGAATCTGAAAAAAAAAAAAAGGCTCTGAAGAACTTAGGGACAGGACAGGAATAAAGATGCAGACGTAGAGAATGGTCTTGAGGACATGGGGAGAGGGAAGGGTAAGCTGGGACGAAGTGAGAGAGTGGCTGATAGAAACCCCAGCACACCCACCCACCCAAAGAGCCAAAGAATAGTTCCTGTGACATTCCACCTTCCTCCATTTAGTCCCTCTTGAAATCCACCACCAAGCTTGGGGACTTCACCCCAACAAATTTGTAAGCATTGTTAGGTTTTCATGTAAGACTCCTGCTGTAGAGTGGATAGCTGTGATTGGTGAGTCATCTGTTCGTGGCTGCCAGTTGCACTAGATTGTAACAGCATTTTTACTTTTTGTACAACTAAGAAGCTTTGTAAATAAAATCTTAACATTTTGGAAAAAAAACAAAAACAAAATAATGCCATTTGCAGCAACATGGATGGACCTAGAGATCGTCATACGGAGTGAAGTAAGTGAGAGAAAGACAAATATCATATGATACTGCTTATATGTGGAATCTAAAAAATGGGTACAACTGAACTGATTTACAAAACAGAAGTAGAGTCACAGATGTAGGAAACAAACTTATGGTTTCCAGGGGATAAGTGGGGAGGGATAAATTGGGAGATTGGGATTGACATACACACACTACTATATATAAAATAGATAACTAATAAGAACCTACTGTATAGCAGACGGAACTCTACTCAGTACTCTGTAATGGCCTATATGGGAAAAAAATCTTAAAAAAAAGAGTGGCTATGTGTATATGTATAGCTGAACGGCAGAAACTAACACAACATTGTAAATCAACTCTACTACAATAAAATTTTTTTTAAAAATTAGAAAAAAAGAAACTACCACTTCTTGAGTTTGGGTATACTATCAAAAAAGAACACACATCATTATCTATTCGACATGTTTATTATTGCTATTTTAAAATGAATTAGTCAACAAATATTTTTAAACTCTTTTAATTTCTAACACAGTAAATACTGATAGCTATAAGTCACATAAATAAAATCGCTTTGGGGTCTTCAGTAATTTTTAACAACGTAAAAGGGTCCTGAGACCCAATAGTTTGAGAACCCATAGATTATGATACTATGTAGTTTTAAGATCGTGGACCTGCAACAGTGGGGAAGACCGTGGTCAAAAATTCAGTGGGCGCCTTCTATGTACTGGCAAGAGCTGATAAGGACCAGAACTAAGGCAATGGTGGCGGAGCTGGCCAGAGGTGTGATGTATGTTCATTATGAATGTCGGGGTCACTGTATCTTATTTTGGTTTTGTGGCAGTGCTGAAGTCTACAGGACCATAGCCCTGAAGTATACCTGTTCTCCTCTGAAGGGAGTGGTCATTTCCAGCACCAGTTATTTGAGGAAGAGATGGGTGCCATGACAAGGAGCAGAAATGGAGCGTGTACATAGGAGGAGAACCTTGCTCTGACTGTCTGGGTAGAGATCTGAGGAGTCAAAGGGACTTGGCATACACTCTGCTTGGCAAGTTCTGAGATAATGCCCATCATAAGGATACAGAAGAGGAGCCAGGATGAGGCAGGATCTGCAGGCTTGCAAGAGAAATTCCACCCTGAATACCATGGTGTCTTGTGTCACATTATGCCCTGTGTTCACTTCCTTCTTGTTATCGCTGAGTCGTTAGTGAAACAAATCTTGTCAAATAGTCTAGCTTTGTCTCTGCTGGAGCAAAGTAAAGGAAGAGGCATGTGTTCCTGCAGGGAGAGGAACAGGCCCTTACCCAGGTCACTGTGGAGGGGAGCAATGGTCAGAGAGAAATTCTCAAGGGGAATCTTGTGAATCAGAGAAATGGCTTCTCCATCCAGCGACAGTTAGACTTTGTTTACAGAAGGCAGGATTTTCCGTATAGGAGGTGCTAGACCTGAGATATATTTTGGAAGAAAGAATGAATGGAACGAGCTGAAGGCAGCTGGTGAGTGACTCCCACACCTCTTCTACTTGGAGTTTGAGATGCCCATTAGACATCCCAGAGGGAGATGCCCAGAAGGCAGAAGGTTGCATAGTCTGAGGCTCAGGACCTCTGGAGAGGGGATGTCAATTTGAGAATCATCCACCTATATAGTCACTGGTTCTCAAGCTTTGGAGTGATTCAGAGTTGCCTATGGAAGATTTCAAAAAGGAAAATGCCCGGCTCAGACCAACTCAATCAGAATCTCCAGGGGGGATTCTGACGCCCACCATGGGGGGTTCGTGATGGTGGAGGAGACATTGAGATCTCCCAGGAAAAGGAGAAAGAGTGAATTTAAAATGTTCCCCAAACCCAAAAGCACCTTGCTACTGAGCACCAGAACTCTACACTTCCTGTCAGTAAAGAATATACTTAATTAACTCTAATGAGCTTTTGACTACTGGCCCACTCTGGCACATGGAATACATGAATCACTCATCCTTAGGCAGCACAAGAGTTCTCTGCTAATGTCTGAGCCTTAATATAGCCACTTAAGTTTCCCGTATATCAGGCAAAATTAGGGATCTCAGAAGTTGCACATGGGCCTGGCCATAAAACAGGAGAAAAGCCAGAGGGCAACAGGGGACAACCCTCAGCCTTCCCCAGATGCAGCTATGGAAAGTGGACACTTTCTCCTAGAAAAAATCCCTTTTCCCTGCAACCCTAGACTGAAAGAAATTAACGTCTCTGAAAGGTGTCCAGGGAACAGACTGTTCTCTGGGAGGCTAGAGTTGTCTCTTCTAGCAAAGGAGGGAAAAAGGTGAGTAAAACCGTTTTCATTTTTTAAACAACCTTCTATCGGTCACATACAAGGAGCTAGATGTCCAGACCGGGGTTTCAGATCTCTTCTTTTATTTTTTTTTTAAACATCTTTATTAGAGTATAATTGCTTTACAATGGTGTATTAGTTTCTGCTTTATAACAAAGTGAATCAGCTATACATATACATATATCCCCATATCCCCTCCCTCTTGTGTCTCCCTCCCACCCTCCCTATCCCACCCCTCTAGGTGGTCACAAAGCACCGAGCTGATCTCCCTGTGCTATGCGGCTGCTTCCCACTAGCTATCTATTTTACATTTGGTAGTGTATATATGTCTATGCCACTCTCTTGCTTCGACCCAGCTTACCCTTCCACCTCCCCGTGTCCTCAAGTCCATTCTCTAAGTCATCATCTTTATTCCTGTCCTGTCCCTAGGTACTTCAGAACCTTTTTTTTTTTTCAGATTCCATATATATGTATTAGCATACGGTATTTGTTTTTCTCTTTCTGACTTAACTTCACTCTGTATGACAGACTCTAGGTCCATCCACCTCACTACAAATAACTCAATTTCGTTTCTTTTTATGGCTGAGTAATATTCCATTGTATATATGTGCCACATCTTCTTTATCCATTCATCTGTCAATGGACACTTAGGTTGCTTCCATGTCCTGGCTATTGTAAACAGAGCGGCAGTGAACATTGTGGTACATGACTCTTTTTGAATTATGGCTTTCTCAGGGTATATGCCCAGTATGGGATTGCTGGATCGTATGGTAGTTCTATTTTTACTTTCTTAAGGAACCTCCATACTGTTCTCCATAGTGGCTGTATCAATTTACATTCCCACCAACAGTGCAAGAGGGTTCCCTTTTCTCCACACCCTCTCCAGCATTTATTGTTTGTAGAGTTTTTGATGATGGCCATTCTGACTGGTGTGAGGTGATACCTCATTGTAGTTTTGATTTGCATTTCTCTAATGATTAATGATGTTGAGCATTCTTTCATGTGTCTGTTGGCAATCTGTATATCTTCTTTGGAGAAATGTCTATTTAGGTCTTCTGCCCATTTTTGGATTGGGTTGTTTGGTTTTTTGATATTGAGCTGCATGAGCTGCTTGTAAATTTTGGAGATTAATCCTTTGTCAGCTGCTTAGTTGGCAAATATTTTCTCGCATTCTGAGGGTTGTCTTTTCGTCTTGTTTATGGTTTCCTTTGCTGTGCAAAAGATTTTAAGTTTCATCAGGTCCCATTTGTTTATTTTTGTTTTTATTTCCATTTCTCTAGGAGGTGGGTCAAAAAGGATCTTGCTGTGATTTATGTCATAGAGTGCTCTGCCTATGTTTTCCTCTAAGAGTTTGATAGTGTCTGGCCTTACATTTAGGTCTTTAATCCATTTTGAGTTTATTTTTGTATACGGTGTTAGGGAGTGTTCTAATTTCATTCTTTTACATGTAGCTGTCCAGTTTTCCCAGCACCACTTATTGAAGAGGCTGTCTTTTCTCCATTGTATATTCTTGCCTCCTTTATCAAAAATAAGGTGACCATAGGTGCGTGAGTTTATCTCTGGGCTTTCTATACTGTTCCATTGATCTCTATTTCTGTTTTGTGCCAGTACCATACTGTCTAGATTACTGTAGCTTTGTAGTAGAGTCTGAAGTCTGGGAGCCTGATTCCTCCAGCTCCGTTTTTCTTTCTCAAGATTGCTTTTGCTATTCAGGGTCTTCTGTGTTTCCATACAAATTGTGAAATTTTTTGTTCTAGTTCTGTGAAAAATGCCATTGGTAGTGTGATAGGGATTGCATTGAATCTGTGAATTGTTTTGGGTAGTATAGTCATTTTCACAATTTTGATTCTTCCAATCCAAGAACATGGTATATCTCTCCATCTGTTTGTATCATCTTCAATTTCTTTCATCAATGTCTTATAGTTTTCTGCATACAGGTCTTTTTTCTCCTTAGGTAGGTTTATTCCTAGGCATTTTATCCTTTTTGTTGCAATGGCAAATGGGAGTGTTTCCTTAATTTCTCTTTCAGATGTTTCATCATTAGTGTATAGGAATGCAAGTGATTTTGTGCATTAATTTTGTATCCTGCTACTTTACCAAATTCATTGATTAGCTCTAGTAGTTTTCTGGTAGCATCTTTAGGATTCTCTATGTATAGTATCATGTCATCTGCAAACAGTGACAGCTTTACTTCTTCTTTCTGATTTGGAGTCCTTTTATTTCTTTTTCTTCTCTGATTGCTGTGGCTAAAACTTCCAAAACTATGTTGAATAACAGTGGTGAGAGTGGACAAGCTTGTCTTGTTCCTGATCTTAGAGGAAATGGTTTCAGTTTTTCACCATTGAGAATGATGTTGGCTGTGGGTCTGTCATATATGGCCTTTATTATGTTGAGGTAAGTTCCCTCTATGCCTACTTTCTGGAGGCTTTTTATAATAAATGGGTGCTGAATTTTGCAGAAAGCCTTTTCTGCATCTATTGAGATGATCATATGGTTTTTCTCCTTCAATTTGTTAATATGGTTTATCACATTGATTGATTTGCATATATTGAAGAGTCCTTTCATTCCTGGGGTAAACCCCACTTGATCATGGTGTATGATCCTTTTAATGTGTTGTTGGTTTCTGTTTGCTAGTATTTTGTTGAGGATTTTTGCATCTATGTTCATCAGTGATATTGGCCTGTAGTTTTCTTTCTTTGTGACATCTTTGTCTGCAAACCTCTTCTTTAAAATTTCATTATTTTGTTCCTCTTACAGAGCTTATGTTTTGAACAATATTGCCTGCTTGAGTGCTAATTTATTTGCCAATGTACTAATGAGTCAATGACATGTAAACATGTACATTTCATGTCAGCCTGACCTAACACACAGTGGGTATTCAATAAATGTTTACTGCAGTGAATTCAGCCCAATGTCACCGTACTAAGTAGATCTATTTTCCACCAAAAGCAAGGAAAATGAATATGTTGGTTAGTTCTACAGCCTTATTACAGTTAAGAGTTTTTGGAAAGAGGTCAAGGATTTATTTGTAGTGCTATGGAGCACTAGGGTTCCAGATGACCCATAGCAAGAAACACTTACATATACTTTGGGCCCGCCAAACTGAGCATTGATAAGGCATGAACTCCTTTCCATGGGGATTGCAGATATGTTTGGCAGGACTTCTCTGTTGCACCTGGGAGAGAGGGGAACACCTGCTTAGTGTGGGTAATAGAGATTCCTCAGTTAAACTTCTGGACCAGAGATATTGATAAGATGGCAATTGTCCAAGGAAATATTCTGGAGCCTGTGTAGTTATATTTGGCTGCAGGCAAGTCAGATTAACCTGTGAGGTGGGTGATCCCCAAGTATGGTCCATGCACCAAATGCATCGGAATCACCTGGGGAAATTGTTAAAATGCTTATTCCTAGGCATCACCCCAGACCTGAAACAGACTCTTCAGAGAAGGTCTCTGCAACCTGCATTTTAAACAAGTAATTATGATGCATCTTCCCCTCGAGAGCCATGGGCAAGTACTCTGTACTGCCAGACATACAGCGTTGGGTTGGTTTTGGAATGAAGATGGTCAATCCTCAGCAAACAGCTGAGTCAGCCCCGCAACCCCTCTCTTGTATGATGCCCTGCCTTGGTGTTCATCGCATGCCCTCAGCCAGAGTCTTATTCCGCCCTCACAGGTTCAGGGAGGTGGCAGAGGGTGGCAGTGCCAGAGAGGGTCTCAGACCTTCCACCACCTGACCTTCCTCCTTCCTCCCTTTTAGGACTTCCTCCCTACAACTCATCCTCCTCATCCACACTACAGCCAAGTGGACCACGTGAAAACGTTTTACCCTGTATGTTCCCCGCTCTGGCCAGGGAATACCTTCCCACCCTCACCAACGGCATAAATAGCCACCAGCCACATATTGGAGGGGCTCTGACAGGGACTCAGGAGAATGTAAACCTTATCCAGAGACAGTAGAACAGGAGGGGCTATTGCAAAATGGTGCCACCTGGACAGGGCGAGATGCCGAGGCACTACTCAGGAGAGTTCAAAACCCTAAACTCCCTCCCTTTCCCCGGCTCTGGAGGGAGAGGCATACACTTTCCCAGCACCGGACTGGACCCTCAGCTCTGGCTGCAGAAGGGCCCGTGAGCCCAGCTCACTTCCCCCCTCCCCCGCCAGCCTCTGTGGGAGCTTTAGGGACAGCATCTGGCCATCGGGGTCACCAGGCCTGCCTCCTCTCTTGGGGAGCTTTTGAGGTTCCAAGAAAGGATAGAATGAGCAGGAAGCAGGTGTTAAGGCAAATGGAAACACCAAGGACCTTTGGTGGACTTTCTGCCCCTCACTGGCAGCACAACCCCTGGCAAAGGGCGGCCCAGTTGGACAGGCTGTTATTACCTTCTAGACTAGGGCTATTGGGTGGTGCCAGTGTGGAGTGTAATGTGTTCTCCCTGGCTCCTGGCGCCCATGACTCTCTCGCCACCCCACCTCACCCCCCAGCTGATGCCACTCACCTCTCACTTATGAGCTCAACGACACAGCCCTGCTATAAGAAGCCCCAGGCCAAGTCATCCAGACCTCAGGCAGCCTCTCTGTGGGGCTCCCCGCACCTCCCCTTCCTCTGCTTGAGCCAGAGGAAAGGGGTCAAGAACCTCAGGTTCCCCTTCTGCCTCGAGCGGGAGCCATCTGCCCCCTAAGATATGTCGTAAGGTGCCTAACAATTACCCTGTTCCCTCCTTGGTCAGTCTTGCCACTGCGGCTCTGAGGGGTAAGGCACAGTGACCGCAGGGGCTCTATCACTGAGGCCAGGAGCTTGGTTCCCTTGCTGGTCCCCACTTACATGTACAAAGAATCCCTTTACCTCCCTCCTCAGCATCCTCATTTGTAACTGGAGTCCAAGTCGTCTAACTCTTGGGGCTGTTGTGAGATCTGATAATAGACACTGAAGAAGATGCTTAGAAGATGATAAAGCAGGCTAGGTGTTTAAATGTTTCTTTTATTTTTGATGTTTGATGACTTAAGGATTTTTTTTCCTACTTATAAAAGTCATATATACATATATTGCAAAATTTTTGGAAAGTGCAGAAAAGAATAAGGAAAAAATTACACATAAGCTAACCCCCCCCAAGCAACCCAGAAGTCACTTTTGGTTTATTTCTTTCTTCCTTTTTTTAAACAATTTTTAACTCAGTGTAACATAAGCATTTTCCCACATTATCAAAAAGTCTTCTTAGACATAATATGTAATGGCAATGGACATTCTTGAGCATAAAGCTTTTTATGTGTTTTGGGTTACTTTTACAGGATAACTGCCCAGACTCAGATCACTGGGTTAAAGGGTATGAATATTTTAAGACTCCTGATGCATATGTTGTAGCTATTGTTATCCCTTTTTCCTGGGGTTAGAAACTGAACCTCAGAAATTGAAATCATGTGTCCTAATTCATACAGCTCATCCGAGGCAGGGCCGGGACAAAAACATTGGGCAGAACAGTACACATTCTGTGATCTGTGCTCAACAACTCAGCACAGGAGAGAAGGCTGTCTGTCCTGCAGAACATCTGATCTGATGCACTGAAGAGGACACACACCCTGGGGGTGATCAAATACAGAACAAAGGCTGGTGCACAGAAAAATCAGCCCGGAGGTTGGGACACCTGGGTTCTACTGGGGGCTCTTCTGCTAACTCCATCACCCTGTGCAAGTCTCTTTGGCCTCGGCTTCCTCCTTGCAAGAGGAGGGGTTTGGACTGGGTCTAACACATTGCCCCTATGCCCACATACATCACTCCCAAAACAAAATCAGAAACATTTTGGTTTTGGTTTTGCATAAAAAGACCAAAGATAATCCATTTGCTCCAGCTCGGTGTAACTATTTGCTCTGTTGGCCATAAAACCCATCCAGCTGGATGCCAAAGCAGGCAGGTTGGGCTTAATGAGACAGCCAGCTCCAGAGAACATGCCCCAAGCTGGAATCTGCCAGCAAGTGGCAGGAGAATGCAATCCTTTCAAGATCAAGTCAGATGGTCGGAAACACAGCTCAGCACTGGGTCTCAGCACCAGGCTCCGCTGTAAAGAGATCCCATCAGTTCTGGCCCTTGGGATGGAGGGCATCAGCACTGGTGGTCCAGGGTGCCAGGCTATTGGCTGTTGCTGTGTGTGCACAAGTGTGCTGATGGGCAGACACCCAGGGTGCTCAGGGCATAGATAATGGTGCTCTGGGTTGTCTTCCCAAGTGACCAGGAACTTGGGATGCCACATCAGCAGTTGTGAAACCAGGGCCAACAGAACAAGGTGGGTGGGGCAGCTGTTTATCAGATGCTAACATGAAGATGGTAGTTTCCCAGGACTCATAGACGAGTGCCTCTGTCCTGGGTGTAGGTCAAGTCCCACGATCTGTGGGAAACAGGGCGTTCCTCCACCCACATCTCGGTCTGACTCCCAGTACAGGGCTAACGCATGGGAGGATACATACATACTCCACAACATTTCTGGCCCTGGGGGCAGATCTGTCTTATCTCTCTCAGAAAGGAGAACGGTGAATCCAGGGAAGAAACCCAGGAAGATGCTGGATGGTCTGTGTGAAAATGCACACGCAGAGTGTCAGGAAGACAAGTCGCTGACACAGAACAAGCTGTATAATGTGTGACTTACATAAGTGAAAGCACATATACACAAAAGAACACACCTTTTGCCAGAGCGTATTCAAGTAAAAAGATAAAATGGTGGTCTCTGGGTAAAGAAAGGGAATAGACGGGGGGCCAGGGACAATCTCCTATCATCCAATTAGGAACGTGCCATGAACTGAGGAATAGCATTAACTCAGCCCTCTGGACTTCAGGTCCAAATTTTTTTAAAAAGAAAAGGAAGAAAAAGAGACCAAAGTAAGCCAAACCCAGGAGATGTTGGTAAGAGTGGATTTGGAAGGGCTATGAGTTTGTTTTTAGGAAAGGAGATGGTCATTTGAATCCACATGGGACAGAGGAGTTCAGGCCACCTTTAGTTCTCAACCCTGGACACATCTTTGAGCTATCAGGGGAGCTTTTAGAAGACACTGGACACCTGCCTTATTTGACTTGGGGTGAGTCCAGGTGTGATATGGAAGGAGATCTGGGTGGAGCAACCAGTGAGGACAGCGTTGAAGTATCCTTAATGTGCCTTTGGGATCTGGCATTCAGGATACACAGGAAGGAAGGGCTTCCCGAGAGCCAGAGGAAGAAGCATTTTTGGAGAGGAAGGGTCAGCTGTGGCCCGAGAAGAGGGGTGACCCACAGTGAGGCTCTGTTTTGGAAGGGGGAGTAGAGGAGACACCAGAGCGGGGAGAGGTATCCAGTGGAAGCCTGGGGTCGGGGAGGGGAGATGGCAGGGTCAGAGGCAGGGGTAGGGAGCAAGGTGAGGGTGATCCCCGTGGCTGACCCCCTCATGATACAGAGAACAAAGACTGTGAAAAGAAAGCAACTTCTGCAGAGATGGGGTTCCCACGCAAGTATCCCCCTCCACTGCTCTTTCCGGGGCTCTTTCCACTGTCCCTGGAGCCCCCCGCTGCTGCAGCCAAGTCTCCCCCATCCCCCAATGCCCATCACAGAAGTGGGGGAGAAGCCGCCTCAGAGCAAGCTGGCAAGTGATTTGAGCTTCTTGAGAAAAAAACTAAATTAAAGAAGAGTTTAGAAAGGAATCTGACTAGTTATTATTGTTTATTCCTTTCCCTTTCTCAAGTAACTGTTTTCCTTCATCACCCTCTGGATTCAGGTCTTTTCTTAATCCCTTCATTCTGGAAGCTCACTTGTTTTTAGTGCTTTCAATGTTGCCAGCCAGGCTTCGCAGCTGTCCTAACAATTCTTGCTTTCCTGAAGCTCTGATGGTCTGTTTGGTCGCCCTACTGAGAAAGGGAAATCTGCGGAGTGAGGGTCTGAGGGGGAAGGCTGAGAACATTTGGTTTCAACCAGAATACATAGAGTGTCACGTGCCCACCAGGCAAAATGGTTTCACCTTTTCTCAATGCTTACAGACAAGAAAAGTAAGCCAAAGAGAAGTTACATAAATTCTCAAGTTATCTGCAAGCTCCTATAGGGAGATTGGGTCTTACTCCTTTGTGCCCTACTGGGGCCCAGCCCAGTGGCAGCACATGGTTGGTGGATGCTCATCAAGCCCTCACTGAAGCGAGTGGTCCAGTTGAGAGCTGCCCCAGGCCTTCTGACTTACAGCTCAGCGCTGCAACCACGGGCATAGACCCACCCAGCCTCTGCAGGCCATCCTGGCTACACTTGGCCCTGGCCAGGTCTGCTGCATGCAGCCTTGATCTGGCACCGTGCTGGGCACACAACTTTCCATCAGGATGTGTTGGCAGAGAGCCTGCTACCGGGGTGGATGCTGAGAAGCATCCCAGAGGAATTCAGGGCTGAGAGGGGAATTAAAAGTCATCTCGTTTGAACGCCCACTTCCCTCCCTCCCTCTTCACCTCCAAACCCACTCACCTGCCCTGCTTCTCTCCACTCAGACACACATACATTCTCCCACCGGCAGTTGGACCTGCAGACTCATTTCTAGTTCATAAATATTGATTTATTTGTTATTGCTAACGAGGAGAGATTACATGGAAAGGCCATGTGTAGGTTTCTAGCAAGAGGCCAGCTAAGACCCAGTTGACAGTCAACACTAATCACTAGACAAGTAAGTGGAGATACCTCCATATAATGTACTCCAACAGAGTTAGGAACAAAGGGCTACTAGAGCTCAAAGAGAGAGTGATGAATTATTAATGGTGGGGACATCAGGGAAGGCTTTATTGAGGAGGTAGCAAGTGGGATAGGCCTTCAAGAATGGCTAGGCTCTGGGCTTGCCCACGGGTATAATGAGGAGTTAGTCTAGACAAGCTATGACATGATCACGGTCACGGTGAACCTGAGACACCACGTTAACTGTAGTGAACCAGAGAAGTTCACGTCCCTGGAAGCCCTCAGGGTGCTCAGCAGGGTGGTGGAGCAGGATGAATTCTCAGTCACCGGGTGTTGTTCTCGAGCTCCGGGGACTTCGAACAAGGCATCAGTATTCTGGCCAGCTTCCTCATCTATCAGGGAAGGGCAGGCGACAGGGAGGGGCTTGGGCAAGTACGGTAGGAGGGATTAGATGCTGCTTTGCTGGATGTGGGGGATATTGGCTTGATCTGCTGCCACTTACTCACTGTAGGGCCTTGAGGTAGCGAGTCTCACTGAGTCTTGGTTTCCTCACCTGTAAAGAGAGATGGCAATCTCTGTACCACGTTGCCTGTGTTTATCCATGAAAACAGAGATGGCCGCTGTGACGATCACTGGGACCAGCTGCTCAGGGTGCCTGGCACTGCCCTGGGCATGTCTCTCTGCCCCATCCTTTAATGGCTTCTCACTGAAGTACGTGTTTGTTTCAGTGATTCAGCTGCGTAAGAAACCACCCCCGAGACCATGTTGGGGATGACATAAAATAAGCACTATCTTGCAGATGGTGAGAGTTAGGAACTTAAACAAGGCTTGGCCAGGGTGGTTTATCTCCACTCCAGAATATCTGGGGCCTTATCTGAGGAGACATGAAGACGAGGGGGTGGGAGGAGTTACTCAACAGCTGGGGCTGGAGGTATCTGGAGTTCTCCTCACTAATATGTCTAGTAATTGATATTGGCCATCAGTGGGGTCTCCAGCTGGGTGGTTGCCAGAACACCTACGCATGGCCTCTCTGTGTGAGTTTGGGCCTTTTCAGAGCATGGTGACTGGGTTCTAAGAGAAAGTAGCCCAAGAGAGAAAAATGGAGGAATTTTTATGACCTAGCCTTGGAATTTACATGACGCCCCTTCTGCCATACTCTAGGGGTTGAGGCAGTCTTGTCCAGGCTCAAGAGGAATGGGTGCCACTCAGTGGGAGGGCTGCCAAAGTCACATTTCAAGAAGAGCATGCAGGCTGGACATGTGGCAGCAATCCATGAAAAATACGATGTACCCCAACATTGCTCGTGCTGGCACTCAAAGCCTCTGCCGTATCCTCCCAATGGCATCTCCTGTTACCTCTCAGCATGAACCCCACTCCAGGCAGGTCAGCCTCCTCACGGTACCCAGAAAATGCCACACTCATCCCAGCCTGCGAGGCTCGAGCCTTGCGTGCTCACACCCCACTCCGCTCCTTCTGATTCTCCAAGTCCTATCATCTCCCCAAGGATTCAGGATCCTGGTGTATTTGAACAACACTTAAGATGAAAAAGGAAGATTCTTAGCAAACATAGTTCCTGGAGTCTTCTTTATTGCTCTAGAGTGAAGCCTGCTTCTTTCTTAGAATAAATAAAAATTCTACCACACTGAGAATGATTGGTTCTGAAAACATCCACCAAGCACAGGCATGGGTCCTCTTCAGCTGTAATCATTGCACACATACTTACAAAATGCAGGTCCTTTGTCTCTCCCAGACAGAAATAATGACTCTAATAAAGTCAGCTTGTTTTAAATCAACAAATGGTGCGGCTGACAATAGAAGTGTAAATATGGTTATAGTTAATGGACTTTATTCAACCTTGCTCCATTTCAGCTCTTTAGACTGTTGACTAATAAAGAGCTGGCCAGCATCACTCACTAATTGCCTCCAATTAAATCAGGGGCCAGGCCCCGCCTCCTGTACAGACCCCAGTCCCTGGGGGTTCCTGGCATCTAATAGTGCCCAGGAAACTCTCCCTGGCTGCTTGATAGAAAAACAGAAACACACAAGGCAGCCAAAGCGTGCAGTTCCTCTACATCCCAGCTGGAGAGGTGTGACCCCACTGAGCATGACCACAGCGACTACCAGTGGGCGGAGCTTTACACCATACTAGAAGCTTTCGCATCCTTTCCTCACTCACAGTCTGGTGAGGCACACAGTGAAGGTATTGTTGTCTCCATTTTTCTGATGAGCAAGCTGCAACTTACAGGGGTAAAGGGGCTTTTTTTTGCAGAATCAATGGCTCCCATGAAAGGAACAAGGAATTCATGCTAAGTGTTTTCCTTCCCCAGTCCAGATTCTTTTCTACTGCCCTGCTTCCAGTTCAGCTGGCTCATTCACTCATTCACTTATTCATTCACTGACTGATTTGCCAAATGCTTATTAAGCACATACTTTACACACAGGGTGACATAGGCCCTAAGGAAAGAGTGGTGAGCAAAGCAACGTCCCTGCTTTTATCGAGCCTGTGGTCAGGAGGGAGAGACAGCAGTAAGTACCTAAACAATTATATAAATAAAAGAATTTGACAGAATGGCAAATGGTATAAAGAAATAGAACAGAGTAATGGGATAGAGAATGGTCAGGGAGGTAAAGATGGGGCCCTTTAGCGGGATTGTCAGGGAAGGCTTCTCTAGGAAGATGATGTTAGAGCTGGAACCATAATGATGACAAGGGGCCAGGCATTTAGAGATCTGAGGGGTAAAGAGTCCCAGGGGGCAGTTACAGCAGGTGCAAAGGTCCTGAGGCAGGACTGCAATAGGCTTGTTATGTTAGAGTGACAGAAAGCCCAGTTGGGCTGGAGCATCTTGAGCAATGGGAAAAATGGAAGTGACCAGAAGGTGTAGGGCTTTATAGGCCAAAGCATAGCCTGTGTCAGGCACTATACTAGATGCTGTGGTATGGTGGTGAAGAAATGGGCAACCAGGAACAGCCAGCCCAAGCCTCCATGAATCTCTAATGCTTGATGTCAATATTACACCCCTGCCCTCTGCGTCAAGGCAACCGTGGAGCCACTCTAATCCTTTCATTGACAGGGTTGTCCGAGGGATATGGCTTTCATGGAAAGAATCAGTCAGTCGAGGTAAACTGGGGATTCCCACTAATTCCGATGGGTTCAATCTGCAACCTGCCCAGTCCCTTCTAGGCTTCGCCTGTAGATCCTGGAATTGGAGGAGGAAATGCCTGGAATTCCATGACTACCTTCCCATGGTTCCCCCACCCTCTCCCACCACGTCCAGCCTGAAGTCAGAGCCACCCTGGCCAGCCTGAAAGGAAGATGTCAAGAAGCAAAACAGCATCTCCAGCTGCCCAAATCCCTTTGCAGCATCAGATGGACAGACACACTGATGCGGGGCAAACCCTCTGGACTCCGCGTGAATGTAGTTGTTTCCCCAAATCGAAAAACAATTCTCCTGAAATACAGGAAGCATGGACAGGAGCCAACCCTGTTAAAGTAAGAATAGCAGCTCACTCTGTGTGCTCTTCCCTTAGAAGCTATAACTGGGACCCAGCAACAGGTTATCTCCAAGTCATGACAAGGATGGGTAGGTAAGAGGGAAGGAAGACAGTCTTTCCTGACGATGCCCTTTCCTTCTTCCACCTTCCACTCTGGCCTAGTCACCCTTTCACACACACACACACTCTTTCCCAGTTGCATTCCAACCCCTTTTCCTTGCTGTGAGTATGTGCTGCCCCTCCCCCAACCCTGTCCCCGCATCAAACCAAAGACCATGTTTACTCACAAGCCGACCTTCAGACCTTCAGGAAAACACATCCTGGATTTGTTTCCTAAACTTCCTCTTATGCATAAAGAACACATTGTCCTTGCAAAGCCAGGACTGAGACCTAATATCCCATGCATCACCACATTACATGGTTACCATGAACGTGGACAGCCTGTAAGCAACCTTGCAGGTGCCTCAGGATCTGAAGTCATAGTCACTTCTGCTCTGGCTGGACACATCCAGCTGACCTCACAAGTTTCTTGTTGAATGAGGAGCATGTGACAGCCCTGTGAGGCCACCAGCCTGCCCAAAGGCAGCTCTCGACATGGCACTCCTTTGCAAAGGAGCCAGTTTTGGGCAACACGGATGTCCACCCCTGGGAGACAGATAGGCAAAATGCAGTGCGTAGACTTCATGCAGTACTATGCAGCGGTTAGCCATTGTCCAGAGGCACACAAGGCAGGATGGATGGATCTTAAAACCACAGTGTCAAATAAAACATCGGAAGTGGAATGAGACAGAGAAAACCCAAACTCATTTACATAAGTGAGAATAACATGCCTTCTAAGCAACTCAACAACAATGCACCTTATATGAGAAAATGTACAAACAGAACAAAAGAGGTCAAGCATATTAAAATGTGTGGCTTATGGATGAGGAAATGGGACTAAATAAATAAAACAGAGAGGGAATTTGTAGGGACCAATGATGACAACGTGTCATGAAGTGAAGAACACGATTAACTCAATCCTCCCCCCTCGAAGTTAAAAAACATCAAAAGGAAGGACATAGAAATCTCTGAGCTGGCCCAGGCTGAGATTCCCAACCTCAGCTGCCACTTCCCACTCAGGTCAAACAGGAAGACCAGCTCCACACACAGCACTGCTGCTTCCTCGCCTTTGATGAGGCTGCCCCCCCCTACAGCCAGGTCCACCCCACCCTTTGAAGTCCAGCCCCTGCCGCCTCCTCCAGAGATTCCCACCTCTGAGCAGCCATGCCCTTCCTCTGCACCACACTGCGGCATGATCAGTGTGCCTGGGAGCTTGTCCTTATTAGTAGGCAGACGTGGTCCCAATGGAGTCCCAAAGGTTGCTCTTTTCAGGGGGGCAGTGCAACAGTGGCATGCTGTGCCTTTGGCATCTGCACACCTGGATTGCAAGTCATGCCTTCAAAGGACTTCCTGGAAAGAACTGACCCAGGGGGAGCCCTTTCTCTCCACAGAGATGCAATACTTTTCCATGAAATTCATCACAAAGAGCAGGCAGGCGTGTTTGGTGAATGGCTAAATGACAAGATTGCTTACACCAGCCCTTCTACAGTTAAGCCCTAGGCAATGTGTTCAAGACAGCTCTCCGAGGTCTCCTTTCCTATCTTCCTGCAAGACCAAGGCATAGCCAGCTTACCTCTCCCCTTTGAAACTACGTCCATCCCTTTATCCTCTGGACCTCCTCAAAAACTGAGCCTGACTGTGGAAGCCATTACCCTGTTATTCCTGGTGCTCCACCCCTACCCTAGACACCAGGCTCTTAACCAGAACCCACCGAGAGTCCTATAAACATAAAGATGCTGGAGTTGGAAATGTTAAGAAGTAGTGAAATCTCCTTCCCTGGCTTCAGCATGTATGCAGCAATAAACAAATATTTTTAAGTACCTGTTATATGCTTGGTACTAGTTTTAGCCCTGAGGATTGATGAAGATTCTCTCCTTAACTTCCTTGTCTCTTCATTGTCCAATTTTAGCAAGAATCCTACTAAGTCAGTTTAGCTAGAATCCCTCATCCTCTTGGTGTGTAGTCAGGGTCCTCATTGTGATAGTTTGATTTATAATAAGAAATATGTATTTGGTCTTGCTCGCCATTTCTGGCACAGAGCACCTAAAACCCTTGGAATTTCCTAAGTGATAAGAGATATAAATATGCCTTAATATTCATAAAAAAAACCCTTTCAACCACACCTGAGTTGTTGCTAATGAGGTGACTGTTTGAATCACCTAAGGATAGGGGCTGGTTGCCAGGGGAATTGACCTTGTGATTGAAAGGTGGGAACCACTGGGGAGGGGAGAGGGGCTGGAGGTTGAATCAGTCACCAATGGCCATTGGTTTAATCAATCATGCTTATGAAGCCTCCATAAAAACCCAGAAGACCGGGGTTCAGGGAGCTTCCGGGTTGGTAAACACATGGGCATGCTGAGAGGGTTGGACCCAGAGAGGCATGGAAGCTCTGCTCCTTTTCCCCATGCCCTGCCCTACGCACCTCTTACATCTGGCTGTCCCTGAGTTATATCCTTTTATAATAAACTGGTAATGTAGTAAGTAAAATGTTTCTCTGAGTTCTTTGAGCTACTCTAGCAAAGGAGGGGGTATAGGAGCCTCTGATTTATAGCCAGCCTGTCAGAAGCACAGTTGATACCCTGGACTTGTGATTGGCATCTGAAGTCAAGGGCAGTTTTGTGGGGCTGAGCCCTTAACCTGTGGAATCCGATGCTCTCTCCAGGTAGATGGTGTCAGAACTGAGTTGAATTGTAGGACACCCAGCTAGTGTAGAAGAATCGCTTGGGGTAGGGGGATGGGGGAACTCCACACACTGGAACTGGTGAGCAGAACTGTACTCACCCTCCACCAGCTCCCAGCTGATATCTGATCACCAGGGTCTGCCTTGAGCAATAATCCTGTTAAGGTAGTTTAGCCAGAACCCCACTTATAAGCCCCGATGTTTCCCCTTAGTAATTTTCCATCCATTGATCTACACGCTGCTCATCAGCTATAAATTCCCCCTCGCCATGCTGCATTTGGAGTTGATCCCAATCTCTCTCCCCCACTGCAAAATCCCACCTTCACCTATCGTGTTGGTCTCCCTGAATAAGGTCTGCCTTATCGTTCTTCAATGGTGTCACTGAATCATTTTTTCTTAACAGGATATGATGATTAGTAAAAGCAGGCTAGGCCTGCCCTCATGGGGCTGATGGATAATGTATTACTTCCCACAGGAGGGGGCCACTCCCACCCATTCTCAAAAGAAGAGGTGTGAATTTTGCCAAATTCCATTTCCATTCTCCTGGGGCCCATGCAGTGTTGGCAGTAGAGGGGAGCTACTGGCTGGAGACCAGCTGCCTTGCCAGGCCCTGCCAGGACCGGTACAGAAGGGCTTACGTTTCTATTCCCAGAGCCTGGCTCCCAACCAGGATGGCATCTGCTCAGAGTCTGAAGCCTAGCACACTCTAATTGTCCTGTGGTCTTGTGGCACTTTCAACCTATCAATTGAATCTTTCTTAAAAAGCTAATCTTGTGTTTATTGGTTTTCTGCTCTGAACTGGCATCACTAGAATTTTCCTTAAGGATGGAAGAGCTCAGAGAATCAGATATGGATGTCTCTCCAGTGCCAGGACCTGAGTGAGAGAGGCTGGTGACATACTGGCCCGGTGCCCACCCCTACCACTCACCGCCCCCTTATTTCCTGAATGGCACCAGCCCCTTCTGAGCCCTTGGACACAATGCTAAGGGTCTCACCCCAATCAGATGTCACTACCTGGCTGAGTGGCCACAGCCGAATCTCACGCCTCTCTGGACTGATATCCTATCTAAGTGTTTCTTGAATAAGTGAAATCGCAGATGCAAAGGAAGTTTTTAAGCTTTGTGAAAATGTGAGGTCCTGAGGGAACACTCTGTACTTCCCACTCAATTTTGCTATAAACCTAAAACTTATCTAAAAAGTAAAGTCTATTAAAAACAAACAAGCAAACAAAAATGTTAGGCCCTACAATGAACCCTGGACAGAGAATGAAGCCCTAAGTTCTTATAAAAGCGCTGCACCTTTCTGTGTGGCTTTGGGAAGTATGGAATCTTTCTGAGCCTTGGTTCCCCTGTTCTACCCATTGTGACTACTGTAAGAATCAAATAAACTAATGGGTTTTTAAATATTGAGTTAATTATAGAGCACTGTCCCTCTGTGAGAGCTTCTTGTTAATATTTGTCACTTACTAAAGAGACTGTACTGAAGGTTGGCCAGCCAGTCCCAAGCTGGCAGAAATTTTGTAGCTCTTAGAGAGCACTAGGAAAATCTAAAGAAAGAATGGATGCATGTCTCCTGGGCACCACAAACAGCACATTCAAAACTGAACAGATTACAAACAATAAATGCTGGAGAGGGTGTGGAGAAAAGGGAACCCTCCTGCACTGTTGGTGGGAATGTAAACTGATACAGCCACTATGGAGAATAGTATGGAGGTTCCTTAAGAAACTAAAAATAGAACTACCATAACACCCAGCAATCCCACTACTGGGCATATACCCTGAGAAAACCATAATTCAAAAAGAGTCATGTACCACAATGTTCATTGCAGCTCTATTTACAATAGCCAGAACATGGAAGCAACCTAAGTGTCCATCAACAGATGAATGGATAAAGAAGATGTGGCACATACATACAATGGAATATTACTCAGCCATAAAAAGAAACGAAATTGAGTTATTTGTAGTGAGGTGGATGAACCTAGAGCCTGTCATACAGAGTGAAGTAAGTCAGAAAGAGAAAAACAAATACCATATGCTAACACATATATATGGAATCTCAAAAAAAAAAAAAAAGGTTCTGAAGAACCTAGGGACAGGACAGGAATAAAGATGATGACTTAGAGAATGGACTTGAGGACACGGGGATGGGGAAGGGTAAGCTGGGACAAAGTGAGAGAGTGGCATGGACATATATACACTACCAAATGTAAAATAGATAGCTAGTGGGAAGCAGCCACATAGCACAGGGAGATCAGCTCGGTGCTTTGTGACCACCTAGAGGGGTGGGATAGGGAGGGTGGGAGGGAGACCCAAGAGGGAGGAGATAAGGGGATATATGTATATGTATAGCTGATTCACTTTGTTATAAAGCAGAAACTAACACACCATTGTAAAGCAATTATACTCCAATAAAGATGTTAAAAAAAAATAAAAACTGAACAGGAGGAGGAGATGGAGGAGGAGATGGAGGAAGTAAAGGAGGAGGAGAAACGGGAGGAGGAGATGGAGAAAGAGGAGGAACAGGAGGAGGAGGAGGAGCAGAAAAAGATAAGAGAAGCAGAAAAAGCAGAAGCAGCAGAAGAGGAAGAGGAAGAGGAAGAGAAGGAGGAGAAGAAGTAGTAGAACAAGAAGCAGCAGCAATGGCAGAAGAAAAAAAAAAAGCAGAAGCAGCAGCAGCTGCCAACATAGAAGGAGAAGAAACAGAGGAGATGCTGAAGAAGCAGAAGAAGTACAAACAGAAGAAGCAGAAGCAGAAGTGAAAGAAACAGAAGAAGAGACAGAAGAAGGAGGAGAAGGAGGAGAAGTGGAAAAAGCGGAAGTCACGAAAGTAGACGCTGAAGCCAAAGCCACAGCCGCTGAAAAAGCTGGCGGGGGGAGAAAGAAGGAAAAGCAGAAGTGGAAGGAAAACATAAGAGGCGGGAGCAGCCCAAGCAGAAAAGGAGCAGAAGCGGAAGTGAAAGAAACAGATGAAGAGGAAGAAAAGAAAGGAGGAGGAAGCAGAGAGGGAGAGAGGGAGGAGAGAGAAGTAGGAGAAGGATCCGTCGCGCAAGAAACAGCAGCAGCAGAAGAAGCAGAAGCAGGAAAAGCACAAGTCAGAGTGCAGAAAGCAGAAACTGAAGCCAGAGCAGCAGAAGCAAGGAGCCGCAGCGGCGGCAGCAGGGCCCGGGGCAGAGGCGCAGCACCCCCCCAGGGGCGAGGATGAGAGGACACGGGGCTGGCTGGGCACCGGTTGCTCCTCGAAGCCCAGTTTCCTTCTACAGCCAGAGAGGCAGGTAAACCAGTGAGAGGCTCTTGCAATTCTATTTCTTTGGGCCCTCAAGACGAGGCCAGGGACCGAGAAGAATTCTTTCATTCTCGTTTTTGTTCCCCAGACAAAAACGAGAATGAAGGAATGAACTTTGATCAAGCGCCTTCTGAGAGCCAAGCAGAGACAGAGGAGACACAGTCTCTGCTTCCCATGAGCTCAGAGTCCGGGGCAGGGCAGTACTCGTGGTCAGAGGAGGGGTAGAGATCTTTCAGGTCCAGAATTTGGGAAATGAGGAAACATCAGAGAGGCTTTAGAAAGAGGTGGGATTTGAGTTCTGAGTCAACAAGTGGAGATGGAATTTAATACATGGAATTGGTGTGGGGAAGAAGGGCTCCTCTCCCAGGAAAGGCGTGCACCCAAGGCTCTAACGTTCAGCCAGGCTGGTGGCCTGGATCAGATACTGGCCTTTCGCACCCAGGGCTGAACACAGCAAGCCGCTGTCCGGGAAACAATTCCTCTCCCAGTCAAGAGGTCTGCGATACGGAGATCAGGCCTGTCATGGGACAATCTTCCTGCAGGGGGAGAGACGGCCATTGGACTTGCCCCACCCCACTGACTAGAAGTGCCTGGGAGGTGACCAGAGGGACCTCGGTGCTGAAAAGCAGATGTCTCCAGACCCTGGAGGATGAGCTCGAGGGGAGAGAGAGCAGGGATTGTCAGTAACCCTCCAGGGTCCCCCGTCCTCTGCAGGGTTGCTCCTTCCAGGAAGACTGCAGGCTTCAGTGTTGCCTCCGAATCTAGTGAGGAGATCCAGCCTGTCCCCAGAGCAGACCCTTCCCCGATTCCTCTCAGGAGCCAGATTCTCCATAGCTGCCCCAGAGCAAGGAGTGACCCAGAGTAACTGAGAGTCAGGTCCTGAGCAGAGAATCTCAGGCTCTGTGAAGGTCCAGCAGAGGGTGGGGCCCCCTCAGTCCTCCCTCATTCACCCCAAGGACCCCAGCCCTCATTTCTTGAGTCCTGCTCCAGCCAGAGTCTATGAAGATGTCCCTTCCTGAAAACCCATGGCAATGTGACAATGAAGCCAACATTATGGGGCCATCACCTGGTGAGGCAGCATCTCTGTGGATGGTACAGACCCTTCTCCCTTCCCCTCAGGCCACCACAACCCCACCACTAGGGTGAGAGAGAGGAAGTGTCTCTCACGTGAGTGGGTGTGTGCGTGTGTGTGTGAGAGAGAGAGAGAGAGAAAGAAAGAGAGAAAGAGAAAGACTTGAGATGGGGAAAATTGGGGAGTTCCAGGCAGTGATGGGATCTGTCACAAAGGGAAATTCCAAGTGATAGCAAGAGTTGGGGTAAAACGGGAAAATCAGAGGGGATAAGGAAAGAACAGAAAGGAAATTCTTCAGCCTTGTCAATACAAGGAAGCTTCCTAGGTCTGGTGAATATTAATTGAAAATGCCCAGTGATGGATTTCTCTTCACAGCATCCAACAAAGTGCTGGGTGCTGTGGTGCTTGGAGCCCTGGCTTAGAAACCAGTTTGCCTCTCACAGCATTTGTAAGATGGTCTCTCCCCCCATAGTTACTATACGTAAATGGCTTAGAGCAGTACCTGGCAGACAGCAAATGCTCAATAACTCTTAGTTATTATATTATTAAAGGAAGCATATTAAAAATGCCTGTTAATTGATTAGAAAAATTATCTTAATACCTGAATGGGCAGCAAAAATTCTTGTTCTGAGCAGGTCAAAGTTGAAAGTATTTCAGGAATGAGGAGGCTAGTGACCTTCAACATGAGGGCAATAAGAGGGATAGGACCATTTTCTCAAACCAGTGTTGTCTTTGAATCCTATTTACTTTGGGTGAGACTAATACCACCAATAACCTTGTATCCACCTGGGTTGCCTCCAAGTTTGCAATTACAGTAAAGTAAAATCGGTGACTTTTCAAGTCACTTAATGGCAGGCCTAGCTGTCCATCTCACCCCTCCCATGCTGGAGCATCTTTGCAAAATGCTTTAAGAGCTACAGATTAAAGAAATTGTTATGGCGTAGGAGGAACAAGGCTCTGGGGCTTCTCTGAGTGAGAAATGAAGGAGGCCTGACTTCTGTGCGTAATGCAGACATGATTCACGAGATCTCTCAGCTCACCTTCCCAGGCCAGGTTTCCAATACAACGTTTCCTTCGTATGTTGAAACATCAATTGGCCTTGATGGTCAGCAAAGGGGACATCTCCTCTCAAACCTGTCTATTCTTCTCCATGTCCACCCCTACCACTCTGGCCAAAGCTACTCTTATAGCTCTTCTAGAGCCCAATGACCTTGATGGTCTCAGATCTGCAGCTGCCAGCAAGATCTTCTTATTTTTAAAATTTTTTTATTCAAGTACAGTTAATTTATAATATTATATTAGTTTCAGGTGTACAACATAATGATTCAATATTTTTGTAGATTATACTCCACTTAAAGTTATCGTAAAATATTGGCTATAGTCCCTTGCTGTACAATATATCCTTGTAGCTTATTTTTCTATACATGGTAGTTTTTCTTAATTCTTGACCCCTATATTGCCCCACCCTCTTCCCTCTCCCTACTGGTAACTACTAGCTTGATCTCTACCTCTGTGAGTCTGGTTCTGTTTTGTTATATACGGTCGTTTGTTGTATTTTTTAGATTCCACATATAAGTGATAACATACAGTGTTTATCTTTCTCTGTCTGACTTCACCAAGCTTAATACCCACCAGGTCCGTCCATGCTGTTTCAAATGGCAGAATTTCATTCTTTTTTTGGCTGAGTAGTGTTCCACTGTGTATATGTGCATCACATCTTCTTTATCCATTCACCTGTTGATAAATGCTTAAATTGCTTCCATATCTTGACTACTGTAAATAATGCTGCTCTGAACATTGGGGTGCATGTATCTTTTCAAATTAGTGTTTTTGTTTTCTTTGGATATATGGTGCAGCCACTATGGAAAACAGTATAAGTTTCCTCAAAAAACTAAAAATAGAACTACCATATGATTCAGCAATTCCACTCCTGGCTATATATCCAGAGAGATCTTTTTAAAATGCAAATATGATGGCCTTTTAGCCCCTCTCCCTTCCAATCAATCCTATGACCTTAGGCAAATCCCGTCCCACCTTGGGACTGGGAATCCTTAGAATGATACTGAGGAGTTTGGGTTACTTGATTTCCCAGGGTCCTCCCCACTTGGTCTATGGTTTTCTGTTGCTGAGGGTACTGATTTCAGACTCCTCCAGCCCAAACAGACTTTGGAACTAGCAGTGACATGGCAGAAGTGGAGGTGCGAGTAAATCCCCTAAAGAAACAAATTCCCCTGCTCCCTCTGTTGTCAGAACATTTGTGCTTGAAAGTGGCCTTCACAACCAGAGCCAAGGGAATTCTTTGTCATCTGCAGTTTAATTATTGGTTCAGTTACTTAAATGAGTGACTTAAACTTTCCATTTCCTCTCCAGACAGCCAGAAAGTGGGCATGAAGCACCACAGCATGTCCCAAAGACATGATGTGTAGGCTATAGGTTAAAAATTTAACACAGGCAAGTCTTTAAAATAAATCATTTACAACTGTTCATGTTCTATTAAAGAATAAATAAGGACCTCTTGGGCACATTAGTTTTGGGGATTCCCTTTCTGCCCTAGGATATATTTCTTCTCTATTTAATTTTCATTCCTTCTAACTTCCATTCTTAGATCTCTAGAGTTAGAATACCTAACCTTTTGCTTGGAACGCAAAGTAATAATTATTCCCACTTTGTTTCCACAGTAGCAGCCTGTGTCTCATATTTGCACACTTTATTCCCAAACATCATTTAAATGCAGCAGAGAAAAAATAGAGTAATTCAAGAGGATCAGATAAGAACCTGACTCCAGTCGCTCCCTGAACAAGACATTTTCTCCCAACAATTCAGAGGCTCTTGAAATTTGTACTTTCCCACACAACGCTTTTCATGTGCCAGTGGAACAGGCTCTTTGTTGGAAACTCATTGCATGGGCACTTGCTCTTGTCAAATCTACCCTCCAAGAAGCCTGGCAGGCTGCCAGGGACCCCAGCCTCTGCGGTTGACACTCTGGGTCAAGGACTTCTTTAGTGACTCAGAATCTGAGAACCTGAAGTTCACAGCTGTGTCCCTTCTTGGAAGTTCTCTTTGCTGTGAGCATTCCATGAGAAGCCACTGAAGTGCAAAGCAAGGTCCATGTGGATGACAGCTCTTCTAGTGAAGCCACGCCCCTGTCACTTCAAGGGCACCTGCTTTGCATTAGTGCTCATCAAATAAGACTGAGAGAGTAAGCTCGTAGCCCCCTGGCCTGGTCCTACATTGCGAGCATCCTTAAGGGCACGAATTGAACACAGCACCTGCCATGTCATAATCTGTATTTCAAAGGATCAACGTCCTATCTAGATAATCCCCAGGCATTTTGAGTTGAGTCCCACCTTATTAGGCTCATAAAAGCTCTTCTACCTTAATTAATTTTGTTCCAGGTAACTTGTATAGAAAGCCTGAACACAAAGGAAAATTAAAAGAGCCCCAAAGTGGTGGTGTTCTCCACATTATCTTGAAAGTAATAACCATTTAGATTTTAATCAGAGGGGTAACTGAAATTCTTAACATCTTCACTGCACACTAGGGAAAACAGAGAATAGTTTCTTGTCCAAACAGGTTGGAAATCTCTGTTGCAAAGTGTCTATAGGACCACTGTGGGTATGGCAATAAATCTATGATATTGCCACACCTGACCTCCTCCCAACACACACCAAGCACTGACAAATTTCGTCTCTCAAGTCTGAATCATTCCTAACAGTGTACAATAGCTTTGCCATGTGTGGACCCTAAGATACAGACAGGTGAAGTCACTTATGCTGGTCATGCAGTTAATTAGTGTGCTGGCTCTTAGCTGCCATCTGAGATTACTCCATTACCAACTTGATTGATATTTGTGTCCCCAGTGGTAAAATGAGAGTTTTAGAGGGAAAAGAAGCACAAAGCAATTTTTTTCAGAAGAAAGAAAGAAGCTCAAGTGTTTGTTCCCAGGGTTCTCTCTTGGAACGTGGCTTTGGAAAATGGTTTAGTCAGCATTTTTCCTCCCAAAGGATTTTTTTTTTTTTCCTTACCTCTACCTTTTCAGGTATTGGCAAAAATGGGAAGGAGTCTTAAAAGACTGGAAGTTCTTGGCTGTGTGTTATAGCCAGCCTCGGAACAGAAAGCCCCAGGATTGTCTCAGTCTCTCCCGCCCCTTTCCTCCTCCTCCTCCTTCTCCTTCTCCTTCTCTTTCTCTTTCTCTTTCTCTCTTTCCCCCTACACCCATACACAAGATCATTCAGTCAGTGGAGGGACTTTGAGAGAAGAGAGAGGGAGAAGAGAGATAAGCCAGCAGACTTTTAGGTGCCTTTTACATTCCCCTTTCAGTGAACTTAAGTAAAACAGCTGTCTTCCTCGGCATGTGGCCCAGAGAGTCACCTGCTGATTCTGTGGATCTAGCCGCAGCTCTTTAGTTAATGCCAATTGTGGAGAGGCTAGAATGAGAAGGAAATCTGTATTCCCACAGAGATGGATCACTTGGTAATACACTGAGTTTCCATCTGTAAAACAGAGGAGATGAACACTTAAAACCTGAAGTGTTCTTTTCATAAAATGTGTTCTCTTTATAAAATAATAACAAAACAAAAAATTAAGAGCTATGCCCTAAAAGCATCAGTGAATTTCAAAACAGCACAGATCCTTTCAACGGTTTTCAAAAATCCTAAAAATAATAGTCCACAGATACATTTACCCCGCCCGCCAGCTACCTGGAAATCTTATCGACAGAGGAGAAGAAGCTGAAGTAGGGTCAGTCAAAGAAGACACAGGGGGCCAGTTAGAGGCTAAACCAAACCCCACGTCTGCATGGTACTATCCACGCTGCCATCTCCAATCCCCTCAACACCCACATTCTCCCTGAACCGCTCTCCCTCCCCCACCCATCTCTTTCTTAACTCAGTCGATTATTTAAGCTGATTTCAGTAAGCAAAAAAAAAAAGCCTCTCTCTTTCCAAGGTGGAGGGTAGGGGATACTTGTCCTCACAAATACAGGATTCACTTTGTTAGCTTGTGGTGGTTGTGATAAGACTATGAACATTCCCAGATGAATGATTTAAAACAACAACAAAAACCTTAATCAAAGGGAGGTATCAATCGGGAAGCAAGCATTGCATTTCTTTTGTGCATCTGTGCATCAACTCAGCCAACAAGAACAGAGAACCACTGCTGTGCAGGCCCACAGTGAAGCCCCAGCTCATTCATTTAATGTGTGCCCTTAGATAAGTTACTTCATCTTTCTAAACATCTGCCTCCTCATCTGTAAAATGGGGATAATAACAGTTCTTACCTCAAAATGTCACTGGGAGGACTAAATGCAATCATTCATATAAGAGTAATCAGTCAGTACATGGCACAATGTAAGTACCTAATACATGTTGATGATTATCATTTATCTTTTTCTTATCTTTGAGATATCATACAGGATATGGGACAGGAACAGGAAGTGGATATCTATAAAGATTCTTGCAATAATGAAGACCACGTTCTAGCTCCTTTGAAATGGGTTCAATTAGTTTCTGAACATCAAGCTGCACTGTCCTACAGGCTTCTGGGGAGAGCTAAGGGAGCAAGAGTTCACCCCCTCTGTAGCTTTCGAAGAGAGATGTTTATCCTCACAATGACTATCAGCAGTCCCTTACAGGGAAAGCTGGAGCTACATTAAGCGCATGCCTGTTGAGTTGCCTTCTTTTAGTCACATGGTCCGTGATAGAAAACTGGACTATCTATGCTTGGGAGGAGCCCTAGGGCCTGAGGGAGAGAAAATGTTTCCCTGCACCCAAGCAGCAATAGCTTCATAAGAAGGTGTTCACACCTCTGTCTCCCAAGGAATTACAAGCAGAGCTCCAATCCCACCTCTGCCATGTCCTGTGGAAACCTGAGCGAGTTATTCATCCCCTCTGAACGCATTTGCCCATCTGAAAAGCAGAGTTGAAACTACCCGTCTTGAAGGGTTGTTGTAAGGACTAGAGATAATATATAATTTAAACATATGACACACAATAAACATATGACACCGTGTGCCCAGCACTTTACAGATACTTAATAAACAAGAGTGTTTGTTAGACAAATTGCAAGGGCGTGGGATCATCCCTGGGTCAGAGAGGAGAGTTCCCCCATGTGGATACTAAGAGGTATTTGACTAACACGAGTCTTGATTCATACTGGCCCAGAAATGAGGAGACCTGGGGCAAGTCACACAGCCTGAGTCTCAGGCTTCTCATACGAAAAAGAAGGGGCTGGACAAACCATCTCAGAGGCCATAGACTGCAGAGACTCAGACTGTGTGGTTCCAGGATCTAGAACTCTGCTCCTGGGCTAGCTGAGTAATGAGAATATGACCAAAACATATATAGCACTTGGATATATGACCCAGCCATCCCACTCTCAGGTAAATATCCAGCAGAAAAGTGTACATGTGTTCAATAATGTGTGCAAGAACATTCATTGCAGGCCTACTTATAAAACCTGGAAATGGTCCAAATGTCCAGTGACAGTAGAATGGATCAATAATTGCAGTATATTCAAACAATGGAATACTATACAGCCATGAGAATGAACAATGACTGCTATACATACACAGTGGATGGGTCACAGAAATAAACTGTTGAGTAAAAGAAGTCTGACATAAAAGAGTACATACTATTTGATTCCATTTATATGAAGTTCAAAAACAGGCAAAACAAATCCATGATGTTACAAGTCAAGACAGTGGCTACCTTTGAGTAATGAGAAGGTATGAGGGAAGTTTCTGGAGTGCTGGTAAGGCTCTGTTTATTGATAAAGGTATGTCTGCTTTGAAAACACATTTTTGTGTGTGTGTGCACACGTGTGTGTGTGTGTATATACACACACATATATAATAGTTCAAGAAAAAGTTTACATTAAAAATATGCATAGGACCCTTTTCAGTCTCCAGGATCTCTGATTTTCATTTCCTCCTCTGTGCCAGACACTGTCCTGGGGGAGGGGTGGATAGAGGTGACTGCATACAGAGACAAATAGGAAGACAAAACATCTACCATCAAGGAGATCACAGCTTTGAGGGAAGACAGATGGGTAAACGAAAAGTTACAACATGATAAAAGGCTAAGATGCAGATTCGAGCTGATAAATATGCGAACCTAGAGGGACAGTATAGGCGACATTTGAAACGGATCTTGAAGAGCATTCCAGGCAGAGACAACCACATGTGTAAGTACAGACTGGAGAGGGGGATTAAGAAGGGTCAAGAGTTGAAGAGGAGGGAGATACAACCTGTACCCCAGGCTGAGTTTAATGGACTCTATGGTGTCAAGCACAATCAGGAGCCACTGAAGGGTCTTTAAGCAGCTGAGACCCTGCAAATTACCTCCCATCACATCAACCTTTTATCTTCCGGTCGTGTGGGTGAACTGTCCTCTCCTGGCAAATATCAGCTCCTCCACGCCTACACGCAACCCCTTCCCTTCTCATCCACTCAAGAACATGGCTCCAGCAATGCCCTCTCTCTCCCATGCATCACCAACCTGTTCTCTCTGTTGGGCCTTTCACACTAGCACACAGAGGTGCAACCATTTCTACCACCCTAAAAAAAAAGATGCTCTTGACCTTCATTTCCCCCTCCAGCTATCCCTTCACTTCTTCCTCTTTTTGGCAAAACTCCTAAAAACTTTGTTAATGCTTGCAGCTTCCATTTTTTATCCTACCAGAACTCCATCAAAACAGTGACCTCCACACTGCTATACCCAGTGGTCAGTTCTCCAGTCTTCACCTTACTTGGCTTATCAGCAGCATGTGACCTAGTTAATGATGACTCTTCCTCCTTGAAACCCTTTCTTTACTTGGCTACCAGGGCACTCTGCTGGCTTTCATCCTACTTTACACCCTGCTCTTTCTCAGTCTTTGCAGGTTCCTCATCTCTGGACCTCTTTACCCTGAAGTTACCCCAAAGCTCAGTCTTTCTGAACTTATTAGGTTCTGAACTATCTGAACTTCACTATCTGATCTCATTCAGCTCCATGTTTTTAAATTCCATCGATAAGCTGATGACTCCCAGATATATATCTGTGGCCCATATTTCCCCCTCTGGATTTTCAGACACATCTGTCCAGCTGCCACTTGGATATTTAACAGGCATCCCAAATTTCACATACCCAGAACTGATCTCATGATGTGTCCCTAAAACCTGCTCCTCCCACAGTCATCCTCATCTCCAGAATGGCAACTCCAGTTCCTCAGGTCAAAATGGTCATCCTGACTCTTCTCTCATACAGTGAAGTCAAACTGTGAGCATCATGGTGCTGAATGGTGGGAAATAAGAGGGGATGGGGTAGTAATGTCACGTGCAGCTTTTTAAAGGACTGCTGAGTACAAGCCTGAACATCAGGGTTGGACATTGACCATTGTTCTTTGAAGCAGAGTGTGACCTCTTGCACTATATTCTTAAACACCTCACAAACAACAAAGTTCTTTTTCATGAATGAATAAAAATAGCATAATTGGTAGTAGAGAGCGATTGTTCAGCCCTAAATGGAAAGCAGTGTGCAGACCTTAGTTGGTCTCAAACTAAATGCTTCACCTTATTAGGGAACTTCTCAACTGGGACTCTTAGCCAAAGTTCATCCAGCTTTACACCACACACTGAATTTCCAACGTGGGCATATAGTTGCTTAGAAAATAGGGAGGACTTCCTGTGACTGGTGTAAGGCCTATTGGCTCTTGTCTTTCCAAAAAAGGGTCTAAGATGATCATAGCAAATGCTTGGCATTCATGCTTCCTTTCCTTCCTCTTGCATGCTCTAAGACATTGCTAATCAGTCTTGGTACTCTTTCCCTCTGAATGTGGATTAAAAGCTGGAAACGGTCCAAATGGCTTCAGAACAATTTTTCTTCAGAACAATTTTTAACCCAGTAGCCCAAGCAGTCACTGCCAATGGATCTATCACTTTTGGCAAACAAGTTTAAGCCTAATTGGCCTCTCTTGTCTGGTCCTTGCTAAGTGTTTGTATAGTCACATATACATGCTCAAAACCAAAAAGAGATGACAGCAGTGGTGCTATGCCATGAAAGCTAGATTCAAACCCATCCACCTCCAGGGAGTTGAGTATTTCCACCCCACAATCATCCCTCCCTTAAATGTCCACATAGCACCTACTAGTTCATGTGAGGATGGGCAATTCCCACCTTTTACCAATTTATACTCCTGAAAATCATATTATAAGTGGATTATGTTTTCTTATAACAATAGAATAAATGGAGGTTGTGTTTCTAATTAAGAACTTGGCAGCAAATAAATCACAAAGATGATCAACAATGTCATACAAAATTATCAAACAATAGCCTCCTATGATTAATTCAAGTGTGAAACTTTAAAGTCCCTTAAAATGGACCTAAGTATGTATGTCGATTAGTCAGTGTTTATAAAGTGCTCAAATACCACGTAAGAACACCCAACTCTCCTGAATCATCAGTTTAACCCATCTAAAATGAATATAGGAACTTCAGTAAATGGTAATTAACTTTTTAACTGAAAGAATTGGGTTTGCCTTCTTAATAATTAAGAAGCCTTTGAGGGGTAATTTGGATGATCTAGATTTCTTTGGAGGAGAAGAGAAGCTGCCAAGGGAAATCTGAACCATGGCTTTCTATTTTTCTTAAAGAGACGACATTGGCCAATGTTTCTGGAAGCCTGCTCTGTGCTAGGTATTGTGCTGAAGGCGCCAATAAACAAAATGATTCAATCTCATTTCATTGACCTCAGATCTGCACTTGTGAGAGGGACCATTCTTTACAAAATAGCTGTTGCATTGTTTAAATATTTGAGGACCTTACTATAGAGTTTGATTGCATCCTGGATGTTGACTTTTTGTTTATCTTATTCTCTCTCTTCAATATATATTTTAATGTTTTTACTAATTTTTCTTAATTTACTGTAACCATTGGAAAATGTCACCAAATGGCTGGAATCTGCAGGTACTTATGCCACTACTTCTCAACCTTAACTGCACTTCAGAATCACCCAGGGGATCTTTTAGAAATGTTGATGCCCAGTGGCACCCCAGACTAGTTAAATCAGAATCTCTGGGATGAGACCCAGTCATCAGTATTTTTTAAAGTTTCTGGACTCTTCCAATGTGCCCAGTCAAACACCATGTCAGACTTTCTTCCCTAAATAGAAGTAGGCAGGTATTCCTCATTGCCACTCAATAAATATGTGCCCATGCCTGAAGCAGGACTCTCAATGCTATTGCATTTAGTCAACTCAGTTCTCTGGGAAGAGCATTTGTTTCTCTAAAATAAAAGTGGATTCTGGTCTCCAGTTATCAGTTGATATGGTAATCAGGTAGCTAGAGAAAAGCCTTCATAAATGTTGCCTATTCTTGACTTCCAGAAACCGTCATACACCGTTTGGGTTCCTTTTTCTCACC
Organism: Balaenoptera ricei; assembly: GCF_028023285.1. Lineage (NCBI taxonomy): Eukaryota > Metazoa > Chordata > Mammalia > Artiodactyla > Balaenopteridae > Balaenoptera > Balaenoptera ricei. Next base: position 87,550,002 of record NC_082642.1, on the reverse strand, counting down.
ACTTGATGAAATGGGAGGGAGACCATCTGGAGAACACTTAACCCACATCAAGGCCTCAATCTAAGGGTCTCTGAGAAAGAAAGTTTGGAATGAATGTCAGTCCAAATTCCATCTCAAATTCCATTATTTATTACTTTTAAAGGGCTGCTGTAACAAAGTACTATAAACTAGGTAGCTTAAACCAACAGAAATTTATTCTCTCACAGTTGTGGAGGTTAGAAGTCCAAAATCAAGGGATCAGCAGGAACATGCTTTCCCTGAAGGCTCTAGGGAAGAATCCTTCCTTGCCTCTTCCTAGCTTATGTTTGCTGGCAATCCTTGGCATTCCTTGACTTACATCTGCACCACCCCAGTCTCTGCCTCTGCTATCACATGGCCTTCTCCCTGTGTCTCTGTGTGTCTCTCTCCTTCTAAGGACACCAGTCATTGAATGTATAACCCATCTTCATCCAGTATGACCTCAACTTAACTTGATTACATCTGCAAAGACCCTATTTCCAAATAAGATCACATTCACAGGTTCCAGGAGGACACAAATTGGGGGTGGGGGGACACTACAGAACCCAGAACAGCTCATATACTACTTGTGGGTATTCTTGTTCTTCATTCTTAGGATGCAGGTGGTAGAAACATTTATTGCAGTCTACCTGTAAGTCTAGTTAGATACTTAATCCTTCCCTAGAGTTTTAGAAAGAAAGCCATCTGCCCATAGTTAAAGGAAAACAATTTGGCTAATTAGGTTGGCCTTTTAAGTGTTACCAATACAGAGGGATGAAAAAGGCAGGTATTGTGCTTTTGTTTTTTTAGATTTTATTCCACATTTTTAGCCATTTTGCTGGTTCCATACGTGTTCAGAAATAGGAAATATGTAATAGTTAAAGTGTAATGAATTCATTTTTTTTCCTAATGAAGCTTGACAGACTATATAACAAACACACACACAAAGGAACTGAACTGCAAACTCCTTTTATTGTTCAAATTTAATGTTGTAACTATTCATTTAGATGGCCCCAGGAAGCTCAAAGGGGAGCCCAGGTTGATAGTGAGACTTTGTAGGAATTCCTATGAGATAATCATTTAACACCAGTTGCTTCTACTTTATCAGCAACTTTCTTTTACAAAACCTGAGGCAGGTTTTAGCCAGATCTATTGCTTATATTGCTCTTCAGCCCCACACCCCAGGTGTGTTTGCAAAATTAAACTGTGTTAGGCTTTGAGTAATGAGAAGAGGCATTTAGAAAACCCCCAAAGTCCCCAAGGTTCCTGGGCTGACGTAGAGGTCTGGGTTTGGGAATTCACTATTCCCTCTCCCATTTCTTCCTGTCATTTGAGCTGTCACCTTGGAGATGTCACAGCCCATACGTGCTTCCTTCTGTGAAGTGAGGCTCATGATCATTGGCTATGAAACATCAGGGGAGCTGGCAGAGCAGCCAGGAGATGTTAACTTATTCTCACCCGCAAGTTGCACCAGCTCTGTGCTCAGAAAGGCAGACACGACAGCAGCTCAGGGTTGGAAACTAGATAGCAGTAAAGAGTAAACGAACAAGGATGCAAGCTCTGGAGTTGGACTGGCTGGGTTCAAATCTTAGAACCATTGTAGGGGTGGGGGTAAGATACTTAACTTCTCTAAGACTGTTTGCTCATCTGTAAAAAGAGGATAATGACAGCACCTGCTTCCTGGAGTTACAGGGAAGTAATGTGATAGTGAATGAAGCATGGTGCCCAGCACATAGTAAGTGCTTATCAAATTCTAGCTCTTATTAACTTGAGTACAAATTCCACTGAATGTTCATGGATGCCTAGATCAGAATCTTGAGAGGTCATGTTCAGGCTTAATGGGAAGGAATGGCTGATAGATGTGTGATGTCTACCCGGGCTATAGAAAGGAGAGTGGGTCTACTGGAGCCACACATCTGCCATTCCTGTAGGGACATATCGAATTCATCTCTGTCTTTCCATAAGCCCTTTCCAGGACCCTCCACACAAAAGGTACTCAGCAAATATGCAGAGAAATAATTAATTGGCTAGTGCTTCTTGCCATAGTGGTATAAGGCAGGGAGGGAGGGCATGGGAACTAAAGGGGGTTCAGAACATGAGACAAAACCTCTCTCCCCAACATAGTTTTTGATGTCTCCCTTTTGTGAGTCAGATGATCACCTGGACTACATAGAGTCTTACAAGCAGGTAAATCCTTGCTTTGAAATGGACTGGGCTGGTGTGCAACAGTGAAGTAGAAACCTGGAAAACTGATGGGCTAATGCTGAAAAACTGGAGGAAGAATGCTCTAGAAGAAGGAGCCATGGCCTTTCCCAGCTCCTCTGACAACCCAGCCCACACCTCTCTGGTCCTCAGCTCCCTTATCTGTAAAACAATGATAATCTCAACCAGTGGTGGTGTGAGGCTGAAATGGCATAAGCCGTCAAATGGCATAAGCATGCAAGTTGTTTCACAGGAGTAGGGGAGTAAAGTATGAAATTCCCCCTACCCATCAAGAGCCTAACCAAATATCAAAAAATATGTAGTCAGGTATATTCAACCTGTTGGTGTTTTCCCCAAATTTCAGCCAACCTTCCTTGGTACTCCAGTCTCTCTCGGTCTAACCGCATCCTGATATGACTGTTAAAGTATAAGTGAGCCTCCCCCTCACCTTTCACAGCAAGTTCGAAGCCAAGGCCTGTGGAACCTCCCAGGGCGTCATCACCTCATTTAGCCAGAAGATAGACTTTAGCCATGCTGCTCATTCAAAGCTAAATGCTGCTGATCTAAGTATGCGGCTCCAGATGCAACATCCCAACCCTAGGCTTTGGACATGAAGGAAGCAAAGCCAAGAATTCCAAGCACTGGCCCACCAACCACAACATTTTTAAATGCTGTGGGTAAGCCACTTCTACTCTCCAGGCTTCAGATCCTCCATTAGCCTGGGGTCTGTGCTTGGAGTTGGAGAAGCAGCCTCAGAGAGAACCAGAACCTCCCAGCCTTGCTGTGTCATACACATCTGGGAAGTCTAATAGCTAGGAGGAACCATAGACGGAAGGACATGGGCTAATGTAGAAGATTTCAGAAGGATCCTCAAGCCCACAATGCCTGCAAGGGCCAAGAACACCAGGGCTGCTCAGAAGTGTCAGTCATGGTGGAGCATCTGTGTCTCAGGAGCAGATGAGCCAAAAATAAGCAGGGAAATATTACCTGAATACAGAGTCTTCACAGTGGGCTTGATTTAGCTGGGTTCCATGTTGCCTATTTATTCCAGATCTGTGGCAAAGGAAAAGTGAGACCTATGTGCAGACTGCTAGCTGGGTCCCAGGGCAAGCCAAACAGAAGTACATATCGGCTCTGGAAGGAAAACCCAATTCACCCTTCAGGGCAGCCTGGGGGTTATTTCTGTTCTGTCTACCATACAAGTTATCCAAGGTCAAAGTTAAGGGAAAACTTCAGGAAGAACCTGTAAATTATTAAATGTTTCTCAAAAAAGAGTTTGGGAAATGGAAAAATGAAGGTATGGTGGGTTTCCCCATTGTTATGATAATAGGGGAGCATGCCAAGGAGGGAAGGGGCCCAAGAGGAAGTTGTAGTGCTTTCAGGGATAAGAGTCTTCAAATAGACATGAGGATCACCTGCCCCGGTAGGGGTGGGGAGTAAAAGAAAATACAATGCCTGCCCCCTACCCCCGCTTCAGACCAAGTGAATCATATTGTCCAAGGGGTGGGCCTGGGGGTTGGATGGGAGACTGTTGTCATTGTGCTGTTTTGGCATTTGGTGCTTTTGTAGCTCCTTAGGGGATTCTAAGGTTCTGCAAGGCTGAGAATCACTGTTGGAAAGTCTTATCCAGAGCTGGAGGCTGGGGTTCAGGCTGTTCTGTAGGAGCCTGAGCACTCAGAGGTAACCTAGGGAAAGGGAGTTGGGAGAAGAGAGGGGCAGAGGAAGGAAGAGGGGGAAGTAGCTTGGTGGGAAGAAAGAAATGACCAGAACCTGAAAGGCCTGCCAACATTAATTGCTAAATTTGTCCCTAGGAAAAGTTAAATTAATGTGTTGTGTCTTGTGCAGGCACTGTGCTTGGAGCCTTGACAAGTGAGACATTATGCAATCATGACATCATGCCAACCTGGTGAGGTCCATGACCCACTTACCAGGGGAAGAAAGGGAGGTCCAGAGAGGAGACACGGTTTGCTGGCTGAGCTGGGATTCCAGAGCAGGTAGGTCTCCAGATTCCAAGACCAGATGAGGAGGCCCAGACTGGATTTTCTTGGAATGTTGGCACTGACCAGGACTCAACCCATTTTTATGAAGAATAAAGAAGATGAGGTAGACAGATTAATAAGTGCCTGAAACCAGGACATCGGAGACCCATGCACTATGTGAGCACCTGGGAAAGCCTGAGGGAGATAAAACAATCAGGATCTCCAAGCCTCCAAGATTCCCCTGTCCTGTGGCAGGAGGTGGGTGTGAACTTGTGCTCTTCTTACACAGCCCCAGGAGTACAAAGGCTGGAGCTACCCAAGGAGGCACACGCGGGCAGGCAGTTTCACCAGTGCAAAAGTAGTCAGGGGCTTAACCTTGGTGCTGAGACGTGTGATTCCCAGCAGACAGCAGATCAGAGAGGAGCCACCAGATCAGACATGAAAACAGGAAGGGGAAAGAGGCACCGCAAGTGTTGGTGGGCAGAGCCGAGACTGCACCATGCATGGCGGCATCCGGGGCCCTCGAGCCTGGTGTTGCCACATCCAGACTTGCATCCCAAGTGCATGCCAGCCCATCTCTCCCCTGGTCATCTCCACCTGTCTCATGCTCAGAACATCCTGGTTGGTGCCCTACTTTCTTTTTGTTACTATATATTTTTGTATTATGAAATACTTCCAAAAGGAAAGAGTATAGAAAATGATATAATTTGTGCACATCACCAGGCTTTGTCAAATTCTAACATTCTTCTCCATATTTGTTTCAGATATATATTTTTAAAGACAAAACTTCACAGATACCTTTGAAGCCTCCGTAGGCTGATTTCTTTTTCTTTTTCTATTCCCAGAAGAAACCACTGTCTGGAATTTGATGTTTACTATTCCCATGCATGACTTTACTTTCGCTACGAGTGGACATCCATAAATAATGTTGTTTTCACATATTTTAACTTAATGGAATCATAAATGTAAACAATATAAATTAATATAGTATTAATAAATTATATTTTATGTAATATAATAAATAATATATGAAATATGATAATAAATAAATATGATATTAATATAGTTGGAATCAAACTGCTACTTGCTCTGTTTTTTGCTGATATTCTTGATCAGGGATTCATCTATGTTAATGCTAACTCATTTAATTTGATGCTGAATAGTATCTCATTGTATGAAAATTTATGATTTATATATTCATTCTCCTTTTGATGGAAGGCGATGTGTCCACTTTTTTCCCAGTGTTCCAATTTTTTACTATTGCAAACAATGGCATAATGAGTTTTCGTGAACGTGCGTGGGTTTGTCCAGGCTGTGTACCCAGGAGTGGAGCTGCTGGGCTGGGGGAATGCATATCCTTCATCTATGCCTCAGTCTCTTTTAAGCCTCTTTGCCCATACCTTGCTATCATGGGTATTTCAGAGGCACTCCTGGCACCAAGGGTAAGATCAGGAAGTGTTAACCATGGAAACAGAAACTGCTGGACATATGCTCTCAGTACATGCACGAGTGCCCGCTCTGAGCTGGGCTGAGTGTGCTTGTCAGTGAATCGGGGCCTCTGGTCCAGATGTTCTCCAGGAGCTAAGAAAATCAACCTGAGCGACTGAGACCTGAAGCCTGCAGTGACCTCACCAGCTATATTTTGGAGCCCAACCTCAAACACACAGCTGCCCTGTCTTTATCTTTTCTTTATAAATATTTAACTTTATTTCCCCTGACTATCAAAGTAATATGTACTCTTTTTTTAATTTTATTGAAGTATAGTTGATTTACAATCTGTAATATGTATTCTTAACATAAATTTTAGAAATTTTAGACAAATATGTTTTATGTTAAACATTTAAAATATCACTCCTGGGACTTCCCTGTGACACAATGGTTAGAATTCCACTGCCAATGAAGCGGACACGCGTTTGAGCCCTGGTCTGGGAAGATCCCACATGCCACGGAGCAACTAAGCCCGTGCGCCACATCTACTGAGCCTGCGCTCCAGAGCCTGCGAGCCACAACTACTGAAGCCCGCGCGCCTAGAGTCCGTGCTCTGCAACAAGAAAAGCCACCACAATGAGAAGCCTGCACACCGCAGTGAGGAGTAGCCGCCGCTCGCCACAACTAGAGAAAGCCCGCGCGCAGCAACGAAGACCCAACGCAGCCAAAAATAAATAAATAAGTAAAAAATTTTAAAAACATAAGATAAAATATCACTCCTCAGAAACAGTCACTATTAGCATTTTAGCCTAAATATCTTGTCTTTTTTCTTAGCATTTTCCCCTTACATATATATTCTGTTCTATTCTGATTTTTAACCTAACATTATATAATTTTCCATATTGTTAGAAACTCTGTAAACATAATTTTAATGGATTCAGATTATTCTTTTACTCATTTTCTATTACCTACTTAATTAGATACTCAGTTATCTACTTAATCCCCCTCAGTATCCATGAGGGATTGGTTCCAGGAGCCCCTTCATATACCAAAAATCCTGGGATGCTCAAGTCCCTTATATAAAATGGTGGAGTACAATGAATACAGCTGGCCCTCCATATCTGCAGATGCAAAGCCCACGAATAAGGAGATCCAACTGCATATTTATTGAAAAAAAATCCAATCCACAGGTTTGGACCCTGTGTTCAAACCTGTGTTGTTCAAGGGTCAACTGTATATTGGATATTTAGTTTATTCCTGATTTCTATTTTTACAATTAAAATGCAGTGGCCGTCTTTGGGGATAAATCTTTGATGATCTTTCAGATCCTTAAGAGAGGATCTTAGAAGTATAATTCTCAGAAGGGGAAAGAGCATTTTTAAAACTTTAGATATTATAAAACTGATATTATAAAAGACACCCATATTACGAGCCCACCAACAAAGTGTTCAGAATGGCCAGCGGGCCTACCTTCACTGAAGCTAATTGGGAGAGCTTGTTACACTGGGGCTCAGATGTGGAAGGAAAGGGAACCTATAAATGCCATCGTGCTCAGCCACAGACTGTCTGGTTTGGTGGAGTAGAATGTTTGGCGTCCTCCCAAACAGTATGTACTAACCTGCTTTCCCTCCATGAGAACTAACAAGACAGCAAAATGGATGAATCATACTGTGGGAAAGTCAGACTCCAGAACCAGGTCTCTTATATATAGTAGACACTTGAAATAGGCCACTGGGACAGTAGAAGATGTATTATTTAAATTTCCTTAGGTTGAAAGTGACAACAGCAAAAAGACTCTGGCTAATTTAAGCAAAACAAAAAGGAATTTCTTGGAAGGATACTGGGATCAAAGGACTGTGTCGACTGTTGGGCCAGTTGTACACTGTACAACTCAGGCAGGGTGGAATCATTCACGTTGCCACCTATATGAACTGCACTTCCTAGAGTTGTGCAGTGCACTACCTATACAACCCTATATAGCAGCCCGGCTGGAATATCTCATAAGCCAGTGTTTCTCAAACTATCTGTGCTGAAGGCCCAGGGGTTTTTTTTTTTGGTTTTTTTCTTTATTTTATTTATTTATTTTTGGCTGCGTTGGGTCTTCATTGCTGCACGTGGGCTTTCTCTAATTGCTGCAAGTGGGGGCTACTCTTCATTGCAGTGCACTGGCTTCTCATTGCGGCGGCTTCTCTTGTTGCAGAGCACAGGCTCTAGGCGCGTGGGTTTCAGTAGTTGTGGCACGCGGGCTCAGTAGTTGTGGCGCATGGGCTTAGTTGCTCCACAGCATGTGGAACCTTCCCGGACCAGGGCTCGAACCCGCATCCCCTGCATTGGCAGGCAGGTTCCTAACCACTGCGCCACCAGGGAGGCCCCAAGGCCCAGGTTTTATTATTATTATTATCCATTGTAGATCAATACTTTGGTAAATTACATCAATATGAATTACTAGAAAAATAAAATGCCTCTTAATTTACTAAACACTCACTTTCTGAATTTACCTCACTACAGACAAATAATGCACAGTTTGGGAAACAGCACTGGTCCACAAACACACCTGAGTACACTTTGAGTAGTACCAACATAGATTATCCAAACTGCACAAAAGTGGGAATGGAATGAGAAGTCCAGAGCCAGAACCAAGGAGTCAAATACAACTTGTCTCTCCGTCTCCCATGTTTTCCCCTCTGCCTGTTAGTACTATTAAACACCATCACAGAACAGCTTTCTCTGGATACGAGAAAACATAACAACTAACAGTTCTTCACATTTTATGTCTTACAGGCTCAGCCACCAGGGAAAGAATCATTGGTCCCAAATCCAAAGATTTCAGAAAAGGGACTGAGTGGCCCAGCCCAGGTCTGGTGCTCACTCCTATGGCTTCGAGGTGTGTTGCTTGTGGTCAAGAAAATGCCAGCTCCCTTGGGGACTACATGAATGGGGCTGGGAGCAGTTCTCAAGAGAGGGGTATGGTGTTACCAGAAATAATCGAATGTGGATGTGGCACACAGATGAAACGGTAGGTTTGCAATTATTAGGTCTATGTTTTCCTATATCTATTTTCCGCTGAATACTTTTTCTGAAATACACCCCCCCTCCCAAAGCGGTTTATGATCAAATAAATGTGGGAAAAACTTTAGATTGTATCACCCTCATAGAGATTCATAAGGAATATTAGTATATTAAATGCTCTGAGAAGTCCTGTAAAAAGGAAGCTTGTTTAACTATGTTTAATCCAGTGTTTCCTGACCTCATTTGATCACTGAAACTTTTTTAATGTAACGTCCAATAACACCCCATGGGACTAGTGTTCCAAGAACACGTTTTGGGAAAACCTAGGTGATAGATGTTCTCCAGAAAGATGTGCCTCAAATCCTTTAAAAAAGAAAATAAAAAATGTTTAAACAAACCAGAGAGCTGGGTATTTACAGAAACTGGTAAATTATTTGCAAAGAGTCGTTTTATAGCATAAGTTATAACATCATCAAAACTACCAGTTTCTAGGCTCAGAGTTTTGTATGTTCGATATTATTAACATGAGGTACATCTCTGCAACTCCAAACCTTCCTGCTCTGGAACATTCCTTTCCTAGGGCAATTTTACAGGTTGTTCGGAACCCTTTTCATGTGATGTCTGGTACCCTGCCCCCTTCGAGGTGAAGTGTGTCTTTATGCCATTAGGTAGTTGGCCACTGCGGTTTGCAAAACCAACTTAATAGCACGGGGCATCTTCTCTGCTCTGTGTGCTCATGTAATAAAGAGGCCCACTGGGGTGAGCAACACCCTGGAGAGCAGTGCTAGTAGCACCCACATCTGGGGAGGCTTGGAGGTGAGGTCAACATTAATAAGTATAATGAAGGCCTTCTCCTCTCTAATGAGAGATTAGGATCTTATACCAGATCAGCCAACTGGATTACAGGCACGACTAAAGGACAGAGTAAACTGCCTGGGCAATCAGGATCAGAGGGCATAGTAGAGGTTGGCCACCAAGTCTGGCAACACAGGCCAATATATAATAAATGGTTTATGGATATCACATTATAACACGTGATAAAATAACATCTCTGTTTCCAGACTTTGTGGCCACTCTGGAGCCAAAGCTAGGATTTATATCAAGCAGTCACTAAATGTCAGGAGGCACTGTTCTTAATGTTTCACCTGAATTAGCTAATTTAATTTTCACAACATCCCTATGAAGCAGGTAGTGTCATCATTTCCACGGAAATAGGTGCGGAGACTGTGGCACAAAGGAATTGAGTATCTGGCCCCGGGTCACACCGTTGGTGAGTGGTGGAGCTGAGTTGTGAGCCCAGGAAGGCTCACTCTAGAGCCCAACCTTGTACCCACCGTACTGCAGCTGCCTCCCCTGGAGGTCTGAATCCCCATGCTTTGCTGAATAGCCATCAATAAGCAAGGATGTAGGGTTCTCTCTCTTGCATTTTTTTTAAACAAAGGTGGCTTAGGAATAATCACCGGAACTAACATCTGTACTGTTCTGTGCAGTTTGGTCCTCATCACAACTCATTATGGCAAACCAGGCAGGACCAATTGTCCCACTTTAGAGGTAAAGGAAGTTGAGTCTTTAACGGGATCCCTACCTACCAAATGGCAGAATCATGTCCTCTGACTTCAAGAGTCTCCCAGTTTTAACTCACTTCCTGTATTGGGTTCTATGGTAACCAACATCCAAGCTGGTCCCCAGTGATCCCTGACTCTTGTATTATCTCCTGCCACACTGAATAAGACTCACTCGTGTGACCACTAGGATATTGTGGAAATGATGATGATGACTTCTGAAGCTAAGTCATAAAAGACTTTGGAGCTTCTGCCTTGATCTCTCTGGATTTCTCACTCAGGAGGAACCAGCTGCCCTGCTGTGAGGATGCCAGCAGCCCTACAGAGGCCCCCAGTGAGGACCTGCAGCCTCCTGCCCACACCAGCACGAATATGCCAGCCACGTGAGCGAGCCCCTGTGAAAGCTGATCCTCTAACCCGTCAGATGATGGCAGCCCCCGCCGACATCTCTACTGCAATTTCACGAGAGACCCCATGATGGTTAATTTCCTGTGTCAATTTGACTGGCCATGGGGTGTCCAGATTAAACATGATTTCTGGGCGTGTCTGTGTGGGTGTTTCTGGATGAGAAACAGTAAGGTTGATGGCCCTCCGCAGTGTGAATGGGCATCATACAATCCGAGGGGCCTGAATAGGACACATGGTGGGGGAAGGAAGAATTCATCCCTCTTCTTCTTGCTTCACTGCTTCAGCTGGGACACCTCATCTCATATTCTCCTGCCCTCAGACTTGGATTTACACCACTGGCTCCCCCGATTCTCAGGCCTTCAGGCTCAGACTGAATTACAACACCAGTTTTCCTGGGCATCAGGTTGTAGACAACAGATAATGGGGCTTCGTAACATCCACATTGTGTGAGCCAATTTCTCATAATAAATTATATATACATAATATATATAGGTTATATATAGTTATAGTTATATCGTTTATATATAACATATAAATTTTATATAATATACAATAGTTTATATATTTTATATATATATATATATATATATATATATATATATATATGTAAAACTATTGGTTCTCTTTCTCTGGAAAACCCTGGCTAATACAGACCTCAAGCCAAATCCACCCAACTAAGTCACTCTTGAATTCCTGACTCACAAAAACTCTGAGATAATAAATGTTTATTGTTGTTTTAAGCCAGTTTTTTAACTGTTTTTTGAAAGTTGGGAGGAATTGTGCTTGCAGTTTTAGATAACTATTAAAACTTCCACCTCCAAAGTGTTGATCCTGGGGAAGGTCACTAACTAGCTGTGATCCTGAGAAAGTCTTTGGAACACTCTCTGGCGCTCCCCTGCTAAAAATAACCTAGGAAAATTTCTGAGTCATTCTTAAGGTAATTAATTAACCATTACAGCTGGATTCAGGGAATGCTCTGTGTAAAGATGAACTCCTGGCACAAATAGACTAGTTCCTGGTAAACGTGCATCACGTACCTGTAAGTATTTAAAGAACATTTCATTGGTGCATCTGATCTATCAATTCATAAAGATCTGCTTGAAGATTCTGCTAGCAGTAGCCAACAAACGGTCACCAAGCATCTCTTAAGTTCCATTCTCTGTGCCGAGATACCCCAGAGGAAGGTAGGCCTTTGCTCACACTGAGCGTTCACTAAAAATGTCTTCCCATACCCCCTACCGACCACAAACTTATCGCTTGCCCAAGGCTCACCTCAAATGCCTCTGAAATCTCCAGAGGCCACTGCCTCTGATGCCGCCCTCTGCACCACCCACAGCAGGAGAAGCTCAGCAAAGGTGTGTTGGTAAATGTTTAACAACCAGCTCTCTGAGGAGAAAAAGTCCTGATTTGTAGACTATTTTTAATTTCTGTGGTGTTACTACTACTCCCACGGCTGCTTTAAAGCTGCCAACATGATGTTCCTGAGTGCAGATTTAGGAAAAGATGTACACAGTCCGTCTCCTGAGCCAGTGCCAGCCGGCTCTAGCACACCCCTGCATTTTGGACACCTCACTCTCCCTTACTCTTGTCCTCCTGATGATTTTGAAATGTCCCTGGGACCTGTCCCCCTTCTCCATGCCCAGCATCTCTCCCTCAGCCCAGGTCTTCATCAACTCCTGCCTGGACTATTGCAAGAGCCTCTTCCCTGTTCTCCCTGCCTCCGGGCCCTCCCTCCTCACCCCCACCCCTCCTCCCTCCTCACCCCTACCCCTCCTCCCTCCTCATCCCCACCCCTCCTCCCCAGCATCAGGAGTGAGCGCTCCTACACCGGTCATCTCACGGCACCGTGCTGCCCATGCTTCAGATCCTTCAAACCCATGGTTTTCAATGGAAAGATCAGAGTTGTCGGGTGTGCAAGCTCCTTATGATCTGATCCCCATCCACCAATCCATCTTCACACACACACGCACACTGAGCCCCAAGGCATTTCTCTGAGGAACCATGATACTCTTCATGTCCCCCCTTGACGTTCCTACAGCCTAAAATGCTCTGTCTCCGGTCATTGCTCCACTCCTCCCTCTGGGCTTATCAGCGTTGTCCTCTTCCTCCAGCCCCCCTTGCCCCACATTCCCACGCATTTTATGGAGAACTCGGTGGGGGAACTTGCTATGGGGAACCACGGCTGCTTCTGTGTACCTCTGCCTTTCTCTCCCCCCACCAAAGCCACAAGGTCCTTGAGGGCAGGAGCCTCGAGTGAGTCTCCTACTCTTCCGTGCCCGGCACCGTGTCCTGCGTGATGGGAGAGGCTGTCTGGCTCTGGAGAGGGAGGGTGGTGCTACGAGGTCAATGGGGTGAGGCAGTGGGAATGTGCCCAGCCAAGCACCTCTCCCACCCCAAAGCCTCGTAGCTCCTGCCAGACAGGGGTACAGGTTGCTGAGGGAGGTGGGGGAGTGTAAGGGAGGGGAGTGAGGACCAGGAGCCTTTCCAGAATGCTCTATGGTGGCTGAGGCTCCCAGGATTCCTCCCCCATCTGTTTCCTTCTTCTGGGACTGAATGCCCCACTCTGCATAGTTAAAACCCGTCTCTTAGGTTCTATGTCTGTTACGTTGCTTCAAATTGGTGATTACGGGCTCAAAACAACCACTGGGCCACATGTTAAAGGCTCTGGTCCAGGCTCTGATCCCGAGGCTGGAGGACAGCCACTCCCCTTTCCCCAAACACATTCAAACTTAAGTGCCAGATCAAATGGACAATGTCTTGGATTTCAGGTACTTTCCTTAAAATAATTGTGAGAAAACACCCTTGGCAAGTTATCTCTGCTCCAGTTACTAAGAGACTCGGCAAGACTCTCTTCCCTCCAGCTGGTTTTTCCATCTGAAAAAGAAAGTCAGTGACCAGCTGATCACTACTATCTCTGGTGCTACGATTCTAAGCCAGTTCCCCCTCACCGTGCCTTAATCTCCTCATCTATAAAATGGTCATAATATCTACCCATCTCAGAGGGCTAGTGAAGATCAAAAGAGATAATGGACATAAAAATACTCTTGTATGCTATAATTATATTAGTATTATTATTTGTGAAATTTAATGAGGGCACTAAAAGTCTTTTATAAACATTCCTGGGTGATTTAAATAGATTTTAACATGATGGTAGTCATCATGGTGACTGTGAATTTAGGAGAAAAGCGAGAGTACATTAAAGGCGAGACTTCCTAAATGGGGACTCTTCACATAATTGGGCAAACTCATAGGTCAGACATCTCCTAGGTGAACTATGGACAGTTACAGGCCAGGCCTGTATCAGCAGTTTTCATTATGGCTTTTTTTATTCCACAAGATCTACACAAAGGACTGGCCATTACAGTCTGTGCATGCCGGTTTATTCTAAGGCTTGTCCTGAATGTTCAGTCAGCCTTGTAACAGATGTGCTGAAGAGAATCAAAGTAACTCATGCCTGTTCGCCTTTCCCAAGTGGAGTGTAGCTAGGTCACTATAGTATTTCAAAACGTTTTCATTCCATCTTTTTTATTATCATTATTATTATTCAGCCCTTCAAAACCAAGGTCAAGATTCAGAAGTAAGCCATGTCTTACTTTGATCTTCAAGATCATGGGCACACTCTGCTCAGCAGCCTACATACCCGTGTCTCCAAGCACAGTAAAAGTCTAATTAGGAAATCTTTATAGTGTCCTTGAGAATTGGGACTCCGGGGGTAACTGAGGCCAGGGACAACAAGAGGAGTCCATGTCACTCCACAGCTTTTGCTTGAAAATGATGGCTGACCACTCTTCCAAGCCTCCAACCAAAGAATGACACTCTTCTTTTGCTCGGTAGATTAGTAGAGAAGTACTTGTTGGTAAACACCTGTGAGTGAATAGCCATTGACCCAGACCTCCCTGCGGTCCTCCTGCTTGTGTCACCCTGGCCACCCTGGCCACCCAGGCCCTCCCTCTGTACCTCGCACCACACACGTGATATTGGGAGTGTAGTTTCTGTTCAGTGGTTCCAACTGATGCTTAGAATAAAAGGTTGACTCCTAAGGAACCCACTTTTTCATCAATATACAGTTACCTGATCTACAAAGGTGGACAAACACAGGTGGCCTACCCGCAGGTGACCATCTATCTTGCAACAATGTAAATGTATCTTACTGATGGAAGACACTGAGGAAGAAAGAAAAACTTACCCTCCCCACCACCCCAAAAGCAAGAGTTAATCAAGGCTCCCAGTCCACTGACCAGCCAATCAGAAACATCCTCTTGGGACTTCCCTGGTGGCGCAGTGGATAAGAATCTGCCTGCCAATGCAGGGGACACGGGTTCGAGCCCTGGTCCGGGAAGATCTCACGTGCCGCGGAGCAACTAAGCCCATGCGCCACAACTACTGAGCCTGCGCTCTAGAGCCCGTGAGCCACAACTACTGAGTCCACATGCCACAACTACTGAAGCCCGTGTGCCTAGAGCCCATGCTCCGCCACAAGTGAAGCCACCACAATGAGAAACCCGCGCACCACAACGAAGAATAGCCCCCGCTTTTCACAACTAGAGAAAGCCTGCATGCAGCAACGAAGACCCAACACAGCCAAAAATAAATTAATTAATTTAAAAAAAAAGAAAGTGAAATTCAAACATAATTATTGTTCTTTATAAAAAAAAAAAAAGAAAAGAAAAGGAACAACTTCTTGGTATCTGAAAGGCAGCACATTAGAAAATAGGCATGAAAGCAAAGTCCAATAGTGCTGTTATGAAGGGACTAAATGTCATCATTTTATTATTAATAAAATATTATTATTATTATGAAATATTTGATACTCATAAATTACTTTACAGATAAAAAAGTACTTTTCTCATGATTGATATTCTGCTAGTACAGTCATATTGATTGGTGAAACATTGAGTTATTTCCATATCTATTGGTAAATAGCCACTGACCCAAGCCTCCCTGCAGTAGTGCTTCTTGGGTCACTCTGACCACCGGACCCTTCCTCTGGACCCCCTCCCCCCTCCCCCACACAGACACACACACGCACACACACACCTGTCCAAGATCCAGCAATCAAACAGTTAGCACCTGGCCAAACAGAGGTCCCTAAGACCCGTGCTAGGCCAGTGCTACAGCCAGTGTCCATTCAGATGGGTAGGTGAACATGCCGCACTGGTTGTTGACTATTTTAATACCTCCCTGCCTAGCTGCACTGAGGACTTTAGGATGGAACAGCCTGCAGGGTTCCTGTACTCTGCACCCCACACTCTGCTCTCTGGCTCTGTGGCAGCCCCATTGTGGGAACATAAGTCAGGTGGCTTCAGAAAGCCACAGGGCAAACGCTGAGTGCCTAGGCAGGCCCTTCCTTAACCGTGAGGGAGGAGTGGGAAATGTCCTCAGTGACTAGCACTTAAATGTGGCCTCCTTCCCTTCGGCTGTACCCCAGAGCCCCAAGTTAGGTGCCTCTTAAAAACCAGAAATAATAACACGTAAGAGCCACATGGGCAAGTCCCCAACCTGCCATCTGCATCAATTTCTCTCTGTTCAATCCAATGGAGAGAGATAATAACCTATCTTAGGCTTAATTAACATCTGGGCTCTGCTGCTGGGAGAGTCCCAAACCCATGTCTCCCTGTAATTGCAAACCTTTATTTATTTGGGCACTTTGATGACAGCCACGTAATGGGAACTATGGCCCAGACCCCATCAATAGCCTCATACTTGCCAGCAGCTGTCCACCTCCCCTCCGCACCCCGACCTGCCCCTCCCTATTCCTCTCCTGCCTGTCTACCCAGCCATCTCCCAGTATCCCTTGCTCATAATCCCCCTGCCTCATGCCATTCTGTGCTTGTAGAGCACTTGGAATCTGGAGGCCTGGACCGCAGTCCCAGATCTTCCCGTTACTTACTCCACCACCATGAGATGCATGCACTTGAAGTGCCCAGCACTTTGCCTTGCATACAGTAGGTGCTAAACACTTGCGGTGGCCTTCCTTTCTACTCCATTCCATTCTTTAACCCCTAGGTCTCTCACCTGAAAATTGAGTTATTTATGCTGCCCAGCCTGCCTCGCTTGAGTGGTTATGAGCGTCAGAAGAGAAAATGGCTAAGAGCATCTTTTGTAAGGTATGCTACACAGAAGGGTGGCCTCCTCAGAAGGAGGGAGGGTTGGAGTGCTGGAGGGATCACTGACCAGAAGAGCCTCCCGGGTGGAGAGTCCCTTGGACAGACCCCAATCTAGGGTCTAGACTTTAGTAATGCAGGTCTCTAGGAAATAGGTCTCCATCCTCAAGAAGTTTTGGGGGAAGCGGAACTCCCAGGAAGCAACTAGAGAAGGATAGAGCAGGTTTGGCCACCACATGGCCAGAATCTCTCCGGGGCATGCTTCCCGATCCGCCTGAGACCCAACTGTCAGCAAGGAAAATTCCTCACATTTGTGTCATGCTTTTCCATAAGAAGTGGCTTATATACGTGATTTCCTTTGAATTGCACAATGCCATAAGGAAGCATAATTACCTTGTTTACAAATTTATCAGACCTAGGAGAAATGCACCTCTTTGTGCAACGTCACACAGGGAGCCTTGTAGAATGGGGTGCAAACCCAGGTCTCTGAGTTGGAATCCTGTGCTTCTATCCGTGTGGTGGTTACCTCTGGAAGAGACACAGCCTGTTGCCTTTGTTTTCTTTTTTTTCCCTCCCTTCCTTCCTTTCTTCTTTTTTTTTTTTTTTCTCGATAATGCTGCATTTATTTAAACTATTTGCTAGTTTATCTCTAAACTTATCAAAGAATAATAATGAATAAAGTAATGCCATATTCCATTAACACCCACACCAGTAAATTTCCCAGTTAATCCTGTTAGGTACCCTAAGCCTTTTTAAAAATACTATTTTGAATTAAAATATTTCTAAAATGCACTATACAGTGCTTTTTAAAAATTAGATTCGTTTATTATAAATGTAGCGTGCTAATAAAATAAAAATTCAGCCAGTCTAGTATCATATAAAGTCCCCCTCTCCTGCCCTCCCTCAGGTCAGTATGCAGATTGAGCTGTTTACTAGAGGCATTTCTTTTTATATATATATAAATTTATTTATTTTATTTATTTATATTTGGCTGCGTTGGGTCTTTGTTGCTGCGCACGGACTTTCTCTAGTTGCAGTGAGTGGGGGCTACTCTTCGTTGTGGTGCGCTGGCTTCTCATTGCGGTGGCTTCTCTTGTTGCAGAGCACAGGCTCTAGGCGCGCAGGCTTCAGTAGTTGTGGCATGAGGGCTCAGTAGTTGTGGCTCATGGGCTTAGTTACTCCATGGTATGTGGGATCTTCCTGGACCAGCGCTCAAGCCCGTGTCCGCTGCATTGGCAGGCAGATTCTTAACGACTGCGCCACCAGGGAAGCCCAGTAGAGGCATTTCTGACGTGGGACAGTGAGACCTCTCTCAGACCTCTGGGGGACAGTGCAATTCATTTAGGGCCTTCCCAGAACTTGCAGTGACCACTCACGCATCTATCCAGGTCTCCCTCTCACTGGAAAAGCAGAGCCGTCCTCTGTCCAGGTGTCTGGGTCCCTGGTGGGAGGAGCTGAGGTCTTTGTAGGAGAGAAGGACCCAGGCATCTCCCTGCAGGCGGCTGGGTCTGACCAAGGAAGAATTCGCTGACTTGTTCTCTACAGCCTCACAGGGCAGTGTGACAAATCTTAGAAGAACTTTTCAAGAATCAGAGCTGTCATCCAGGGGCTGGGTTGTCTCAGGAGAAAGAGAGATCTGCTCCCAAAGGCCGTAGGAATTCACAGAGCCCCCAGAGAGGGGACAGTTTCCCTCAAAAATCCTTCTAGTGTTGGGCTAATGTTTACAGCAACTGTTTCTGAAAAGTTACTTGAACTCTGGGTCCTGAGCTCTTGAAAGCAGCCCTTAGGACCAAGTGCAGACTGAATGATGACTGTCTTCACAAACTTTTATAAATAACAGTTTTCCTCTGATCCTCCTAAAGTCTCAGCTCATCTAAACCTGGGCCTGTGGTCATAAGATGAAGAGTCTCTGTTGCAGAGACTGTATCTCTTCCTCAAGTCCATTTCCCTTTCCTTATGAGCACACTGCTGGACTACATTTCCCAGCTGGCCTTGCAGTTACATGTAACCATGAACTGAATTCTGGCCAATGGAACATGGTGAGAAGTTGTGTGTGTCACTTCTAGGCCTGCCCATTAAAACCTCCAAATGATCATGCACACTTTTTCTCTGTCCACTGGAAGACATTCTCTAGCTGGAAGCAGGTGACCCAGAGAGAATTTTGAGGTACTAGGATAGAGGTCAGCGAATTTTTTCTCTAAAGGACCAGATGGCAAATATTTTAGGCTTGTGGACTATACAGACTGTTGCAACTACTCAAGTCTGCTGCCATAGTGCAAAGCAGTCATAGACAATGTGTGAATGGATGAGCATGAATGTGTTCCAATTAAACCTCATATACAAAAACAGCCAGCAAGTCCAACTTGGCCCACGTCTCCTGCTCTAGAAGATGATGGAGCCACAATGTAGAAGGAACCTGGGTCCCTAAATGACTGCTTGACAACCACAAGTATTCACACTGAATATTGCATAGGTGAGAAATAAACTCTCCTTATGTTAAGCCAGTAAGAGTATGGGATTTGTTAAAGCAGTTAACAGTCTTTACCCTATTTAATTATACCCAACATATTCTGTTCCTTCTGGTTGCCAGGTTCATGGATCAGGAAATGGACCAATGAGGAAGAAAACCCAAAAATTCTTCTAAAATGGCCTTTAGAAGTACAGGGCTGGAGAGAGGTTGCAGGTAGGAAATTTTCAAAAGCATCCTCCAATCTCACCCTTTTAAAAAGAAAAAAGTTCTGGAGGATTTTACTTCCCCCAGAACCTAGATGAGGCAAAGTTTTAACTCAGTCAGAGCCTTTGAGAAGACCATCTTGATGGTTGAAAAGGATAACTATCTCTTTTGTGAAGCCCTCTATGACCATCCTTCCCTCACTTGGCTGGGTAGCGGTGGGTTGGCTGCTTGTCCTGTGTTCCCTCAATACTTTACACACTGACTGACCTTACTTCTTTTTAGCTTGTACAGGTATTACATGCTTTGGTCTCTTCCACTGGATTACAAGCTCCATTACAGCAGGGATGCCTTCTTGTTTCCCTGGGTGCACCCCATCCCCCACCTCAGACTCACCCACCTCACCCCACAGCCAGCACAGTGCTTGGTACACAGTAGGTGCATTATAAATGTTTCTCCAGTGAAGAAGAGAACTGGAATGCATGTATAAAGACATGCACAGGTTAAGGTCAAAATTATCTAGGTAATAGGTAGGGAAACATAATTTATCATCCAAACTAGGACACTTTTGAGAGTGAAATGTGGCTCTACTATAACTATGTGAGGACATCAGGCATAAATGGGGACTGTCCTGGGCAAACGAGAATCTGTGGTCATCCTAGCAGAGGCCCCTGTGGATCGTGGTCTCCCACGATACAGAGCATCCCTCAAGGAAATTGGTGATTTCTATTAGTTTAAGGATCCTTTAAGATTAAAAACAAGCCAAAAAGGAGACTCAGAGTACAATGGAAAGGAAAGGGTGACGTGATTTGAAGTTTTTCTTGGCCGAAATCTGGGAGGATCAGCATAGCTCTCTCATTGCGCTGTGAGCTTTCACTGATCATTTCACACTAATGCCAAGTACAACATCTTGAGTTTACAGTGCAGCTCAGCTGCGTCCTAGAGCACAGTCCCAGGCATACCCACAGGAACTTGTACATGCGTGCGCACACACACACACACACACACACACACACACCAGTTCCATCAGAACAGGAGGATCCTAATTATTCCTGTGTGTACTCTATCTACATAGCATGTCTCCAAGGAACACCTCAGAACTTCCACATTTCTAGAAAATAGTCTAAAGAATCACTCTAAGAGAACCGTGTCCATTTCAGGGACATCCATTTGAGAAGTAAATGAAATCATGATTGTGAATATTTGTGAAAAGTTTCAGGAAGTAGTGCGTGTGTGTGTGTGTGTGTGTCTGTCAGTCTGAGTGTAGAACAGTAATCACACTAGAAATACTGATCTGGCTGATCATCACATGCTGACAAAATGAATCTAATTACAGAGAACAAATAAAAATCTAGCCAGAGAACACAGGCAGTTGCCACGCTCTCCCGCCACAGCCGATGGAAGAGATTGGGCTGGAGGTGGAGCCACATAGTTCAGGTGGCTATCTAGAGCTTCAGATGGAAAATTGGCCCATAATCTTTCCACATAAAGCATGCCATTTGAACGCCCACCTACTGTTTCCTATTCTTAATAGATTACTTCCTTGTGTTTGCCTGTTTTCCCTCCTTGGGTCCCTGGAACATGTTTCATGGAAAATGTCCCTGCCCAGCTATACATTCCCTCCGTGGAGGAGCCCCACTGCGGCTCAGTCATCCCGACTGTGTTATTTCAATCTGAATGTTCCAGCAGCCACCACTCCTTTCCTGGACTGCTCTTTACTGAGAGCACTGACTTATCCAACATTTAGATTTTGAGCCTCAAAGCAACCTGAGAGATCGTTTGGTTAGCTATTACTACCTCCATTTCACAAAAAGAAACTGGCCCAAGGTCAAAGAGCTGATATACGGGAAAAACAAAGGCTAGAACCAGGTCTCAAGTCCAATTCTCTTTTGGCTCTACCCACAGACTCATCCACAAGAATACTACCCCCCACCCCACCCTAGCCCCCCAGTTATTTCATTTGTCAGTTAATATTGGACATTTGCTAAGACCTGGGTCAAAGAAATGAAGTGGCAGAGATATTACGTAACTAAAACCTCTTTGGACTTCATCAACGTGAACGCCTCCAAAAGGGTCTGACCAGCCATGGGCTCCGTGAGCTTCCTTCATCAGCAACAACTGCTACAGATATGAGAGGAAGGGTCCCACACACCTTGGTGTGGCTCCACATCTCTTTCGGGCAGTAGTGTGGTTCGGTGCGGGCACAAACAGGATCACCTGATCTCATGGTGCTCCTTTAAAGAGATGAGCTCCTCTACTGGAAATCAGGTAGTGTGAGCGTTTTCCCTGGGAATCGAGGACGTGGAGGATGAGTTGGCCTGCAAAGGCTAAGACAGGTTTACCTGCAGAGGAAGCCTTGGTGGAGGACAGACAGCAGCTGTGGACAAGGAACTGCTGATGGTTTTGTAGATCTTTAGATGGTGCCTGGGAATCATTTGCAAGCCCTGATCTGGCACACAGAACTGATAGTAGGACCCAGTGGCCCTACCCACCCTCCCTCCTTGAACCCATGAGACTTTGGAAACATCACTTTCTCTGTGTATGAGTTCACCTGCAAGAGTGTGACCTTTGGGAACGTGGCTTATGATGCTAGAATATCTGTAATGTTAGGAGAGGTATTCCCTGCACTAAAACATTTTTTCCTGCCTACTGTGGCCTCCTACATCACAGTGCCTGAAATTCTCTTATTATGGGGTTTTATATCTCAAAGGCTTTTAATATCCAAGAATACCCTATTAAAATGTCAGTTCCCTGAAAAGGCCACTTAGGTAAGAGTTTGGGACACACTGTAGGCTTTAGGAACAATTGCTTGAGGATGCAAAAGTGCGAACATTACCACTTAGGGAAGGGAGGGAGGCAGGCCCTGTGCTTCACACACACACACTTGGCCCATGTCACCAAGGCAGTGGGGGGAGAAATTAGAAGCCTGAGTTCTAATCGTGGCTCCACTATAAGCTCCCTGCAACACCTGAACGAGTCCTTTCCCTTCTCTGAGCTCGGTGTCCTCATCTATAAAACGAAGGGACTGGTCTGGAAGTGCGCTGAGGTTCTGTCTGGCTCTCAGGCTCTCAGGGAGAGTAGATGATCTTGGAGTGAGCTGGTGACCTCTTGAGCCATTCATTGTTGGCTAATCCTGGAACAGAGGGGAGGGAGAATCCCCGACAGGCAGCAAAGAATAAATTCCCCTAGGAGAGGGATCCAGGATTGGGATGGGTCCTGGAGTAGGGAGGAGCGAGAGGGTGGGGAAGATGCCCCAGGATGCCTACTCCCTCCTACTCCCAGACTTGTTGCCAGTGGGTCCTGATCACCCTTGTTAGGAAAACAAAACACCGTGCTACCAGGTGCCCTTATGGTCTTTGATCAGATGCCTGGGCTCTGCCAAATTTCCTTGAAGAGTGGCTGGGTTGCTTTCAAACTAACTTATCCCAACCAAAAAAATACAGAGAAAAAGAGGGTAGGACTTGGAGTTAGGAGACCTGACTTCTGGCCCCAACTTGCTGAGTGATCTTAGGGCAAGTTATTTTATGTTTCCTAACCTGGCCCTTAGATACAGTATCAGTCTGCATTTTAGGACACAGCATGGCCTCCAAGTTTTGAGGTAGTGAAAGGGACGTCTAGCAGGCAACTCCTGCTCTGGCTTGGCCAAGAGAACATCACCTCCAAATTAGACTCTGGTGAGGGTCCAGGCCACAATGAGTCCTAAAGATGTCCCCAGAGCCCCAGGCAGTTTCTAGCCCACAGTCAGAGGTTTCTTCTATTCTCACCCACTAGGGGATGGAGGAAGGCAGAAACATGCTTGACTTTAACCTTTGCTCCTTCTTTAATTCAGAACATTAGTTTTGCTATTATCTAATGCAATCCATCTATTTTACCTATGAGGATCCCAAGGCTAGAGAGGGGAAGTGACTTGACTGGGTCAGTGCAGACAGAGTCCCGATCACTTCAAGGCCTGGATTCAAGGCTCTTCCTTCAGGCTTCTGCCATACCACATTTTACGAGCCTTCATTTGGCTCAAATTACAGGGAGGGATATGGGCAATAACTTTGGTGACTACAATTCCATTAAAGCTAATTCCAAGTAAACCAACCTTCTCCAAACCAGAACCATCCCTTCCCTAAGAAGGTCGGGGAAGTTCCAAGGAAAATCTTGAGAACTGAATCTACCTGATATGGAGTGGAGGAGTCAATTGAATCCCAATCTTCCCTCCCTTCCAAACATAATATCCTTAAAACCTTGGCTCCTCCATCTGGGTGATGACCTTGAACTTTATCAGCCCTATTCTCATAGCATGAAGTGGAATCACCCCCTTTACTCCCTCCTTAGCATTTCCTGAGCACCTGCTAGGTGTTGGGCTCTATGCTAAGTTTGGTGAATCAGAGATGCCTAAAGTCACATGCCTGTCCTGGGAGAACTCAGCCAACCAGGAGGGATACAGATGATTAATAAATATGGTGCAAGGGAAAGAGCTCCTCCACCCTCAAACTACACCTGCTCTTGTAGGGCAAGGCCTTGCCAGACCAGACCTCAGGGGTGGAAACAAGAGGAGACCAAGTTCCTCTGGGGGTGGCCACCACACCCACCAGCAGCATCCTTGCCAGGAAGACAGACACCTGGCCCCTCTACCTTCAGCATCGTGCAGCTAGTAGACACTCATGCGCACTTGTTGGTGGGAGTGGCATGTTAAAGAATGGCACACAAGTTTATCATCCAGCATCTACCATGTGTAAAATGTAGGGGTAGCTAAGAAAGGGGGAAACAAAGAACAATTCAACTGCCAGTTTCTGCCATCCCAAAGCTAAAAATCTAGTCATAAGCCATAAAAACTGGAGGAATGTGAAAAGAGCATGGGTTTAGGAGTTTGAAACCCTGGGTCTTGGTGTCTCCTTGTATAACTTTGGGCAGGACATCACCCCTCTGTACCTCATTTGTTCATTTCTAAGTGGGGGGTGGGCAGGGCCAAAGCATGCCCTGGAGTTGCAGGATTGGCGTTGATGGATGACTGTGTACTTGGTTTGTTTTTCCTTTAAAGTTTGGGCTTTCTTTTATTCCATGTGATTAAAGTCTGAACTAGGTTTGTGGGAAGAAGGAAAAATGAAGCCAGGATCAGGTGGGAAGCTGGGTAATAGGAGAAGTCCAAGGGGAATGATGTGTTACAGGAGGAAGTGGGGTGGGAGGTAGATGAAGAAGAGAAACAGGAAAGGAGGTGGTCAGAAAGGCTGCTCTCCCTGGGGGTTAGAAACAAGGGCCTTTGCTGGTGCCACTGAACAGCCCTAGAGCGGTCAAGGAATTAGTGCCAAGCTCCAGGGCCACCTAGCCATTCAAACCACCAAAATGATGGTTAGTCAAGGCTGTTCAGATTGGGTCACTCCAGAGCTGGGGGGGTGGTGGGGTGGGGAGGGCGGGAAGTGGGGTTGGTCCCAGGCACATTGTGAACATGGATGAGCCAGGAGGAGCAGGAAAGGCCCCAGCTAACCATAAAGCCAGATCCAGATGGGGCCAAGCACATGGAACATTCTCCAGGATAGATCACATGCTGGGTCACAAAGCAAGCCTCGGTAGATTTCAGGAAACTGAAATCATAACAAGCATCTTTTGCAACCACAACACTATGAGGCTAGAAATCAACTATAAGAAAAAAACTGAAAGAAACACAAACATGTGGAGGCTAAACAATATGCTACTAAACAACCAATGGATCACTGAAGAAATCAAAGAGGGAATCAAAAAATACCTAGAGACAGATGTGGCCAAGTACAGAAAAACCTGGTGCCAAGAGTATAGAGCGCCCTGGCCCTAGGGCCCTCCTGCCCGCCTGGAGCCCTGAGTAGTTTCCCACGTGTCAGGCAAGGTTCCTAGCACCAACAATCCCTGCACATTGCTAGCTCTGTCATGCATCACTTACCAGCAGATGCTAAGGCTACGGTTGCATACCACACAGAGGAAAGAGTTCTTCTTATTACATTACTAAACCCTTTAGAAATGAGGGCAACGAGCTCCTAATAGAATTGTTACGTTTCTCATGGTTCTTGGTGACTGCCATGAGGTTTTCTAATCTCCAGTGTGGTGCCAGGGGTGGATTCTACCAGCCAGTTCCTTCTCCTTTCACAAGCAGAACCCTTAAAAGCAACTCTGTCCCTGGGAGGGCATTGTGTTTTCTCAGTATAACAGAGCCTTTCTAATTTGTTTAAAATCTACTCTTCTGCTGACTGAGGGGCAGTGAGAGGGAAGGTTTTCTTTAGGGGGGGGCGCATGCGTGTGTGTAGAGTGGGTGTTGTCTGACACTGTAATAGTTGAGAGGCTATGTAATACCACTGTCTATTTTACTGTCCTACTCCTCTCTCCTTCTGCCTCAACACACACAAAAATTGTACAAATGGGATGTTTGTGCCGAGAGAGGTGGAGAAACACCTCCTCTGTGGACGCATGCGGCCACCCCTGCAACCATCTCTCTTTCAGCCGGAAGTCACTCCGTGTTTCGTGCAGTCAAGGCTGCATTGTTGGACACCGAGGATTACTTAGGCTGGGGAAGACTGTGGCAAGAGTCTCACTGCATTTAAAGTACCATCAGGTAGTAAAGGAGAAACGTGAGCCTCACCTTGCAAGACGGAAAAGCTAAATTTGATGAATAAACCAGACCTCAGGTGCTTTCTGGAACGTGTATTTCCTCTGCTTCACTGTGCTTTTGTCACACCACTCTTTTCCCCCTGAGTGTCAAGAGTAAATTGGTTTTCCGGTTTTGTTTTGTTTTGTTTTTTCATTTAAAACATCTCTTCTTACGCTAGTGATGTCATCCCTGGAAGACTGAGATGTAAGAAGAGGTGAATCATGTATCACCTTCGCATCTCTTCTAGAATTACATCAGCCAGAGCCCTGGGGTGCAGTGGGGATAAAAGCCAAAAAGTAGAGGGGAGGAAAGAGGGAAAGGGAGGATGCCGGTGGGGGAGGGAAAAAGAGAGCTGGTTCTTTTGCAGTTTGCTTATTTTCTTCTTTCTCCTTCCTCACCCCCTAAACACCCCCTCCCTATTTATAAATCAGATAACAGGAAAAATCAGACTTTAAAGAGACAGTTGCTTTATATTTATTGATGGTGTTGGTGTAAATGTCATTTGTTTGAACTTTCTGACCAATCACCATACCCCCATCAGTCACAGACGAAAGCCACCTTGGCATTCTCTCTGGACACATCAATTGGATTAAGAAGGAAGACATGAAGACCCTGCCCCACCCCCCAAGTATTCATCAAATGATCTTCACCGTGATTAACGTTCTCATCAGTTTCAAACAGCAAAGGAACTGGCAGTGCATGGAAATAATTTGAAATATGAAATTACTGAAATGTGAAATCTAATCATGCAAACTAGCGATGACCTGCAGCTGACTTTCCTGCCCTCTCTCTACCTGGGGGTTTGAAAACATCATTCAATAATGTGTAGCTGAGGTATTCAGGGAAAGGGATAGGGACTCTCAACCAAACCAAAATATAATAGAAGAGAAATATAAGATAGGCCTTGTTCTAATGCCCTCAGAAAGTGACTCTGAATATTTTTCAATTTCCCACACACCCACCCACCTTTTGCTTTTCTAAAGATCATCTTATGCCTGAACCACTCCTGTTAATTAGGAAGAAAGTCTACCACCCCCCTTCCTCTATGGCTCCAGTGAATTCCAGACTCCTTAGGATCACTGGGTCTAGCTGCTCAGAACGTATTTATGATGAAAACAAAACCAAGGGCCTCAGGACACTACACTAGGGAAGGCCAGGAGAGCGCTCAATTTCTGCAACACAGGAAAAGGGGCCCATAGGGGCAAAGGGAAAAAATAGTTTGCAGAAGGCACAGTTTTGGCAGAATCTTATTACAGCTTCCAGCTGATCGGGTGTAGCCAAACTAGAGACATCTGTTTGGAGTTTACAACAGAAACAAACACACGGAAAGCATGAAAACGCTAAGACACACACACAGACCAAGCTCTAGCAGTCCTTCTCCGCCTTGACCTCCAAACCATCCTCCCACTGGGTCATGCTGGGTTGTAGAAGGGAAGGAAATAGGCTCTTCCACCTGCCCCTGCCCCGACCCCACCCCACGTGCACCATGACTCATTCAAGCCATGACTGGAACCTCTCCACTTTCCTCTCTCCTTGACTTTCCTCCCAGGAAAAACAGAGATGTTCCCACTCCTCAGAGAGCATCATGGGGACTTTCCTTAGCTCTCTAATTCACATCTAAAGCTCCTTGAGCTGTTTGGAAAGGAAAAGGTGAACCACAGAAGGAGGTGGTAAAACCTCAGAAGACCTTGAAAGTCACCCCTCCCTAAATAACATCATAGGTCTGGCAATGAGGAACAGAACTCACCCGGCATCTCCAAGAATTGCCTCAAAGAAGCCAGAAAAAGCCCACACTCACATTAACTAATAATAAGTGAAGAATATGGTCCCAGCTGCAGCATCCAGAGTTGCAGAGGACCAGAAAGGCCCCAGGCTACACATAAAGTGGGTTCCCCTTCCCTAATTACCTCCAAGCCCCGCAAAGGACAAAGACTGTTCTCCCACCCCATCCCAGCCATGGTCACACCTTCTGCCGCCCAGCCCCACGGCCAAGCATTTTCTGAAGCAGGTCTAGACGCTCACCTGTTCTGTTAAATTTTCCTCTTTATTCTCTCCCCACTGGCGGGCAAACAGAACCAGAGCAGTGCTACTCTTTAAAAATAACGAAATGTTTTATACACATTTCTGTATATACAGCTGAACAACATTTTACATGTCCCTTTTGCACAGCAAAAGATATAAACATTGGACTCTGAGAACACAGTTATGTACAAAAAAAAAAAAAAACCAAAAAGATGTCAAAAATACTTCACAACAGTGCAAAAATATTTTACACAGTATCATGGAGTGAGATCTTTTGAGCGGGAGCACGGTGTGTGTGTTTCTAAAGGAAAACTCCTTTTTTAGATATTAGATGTCTTTAACTGTAAACAAAATGCAACTTGCTTTCTCCCCCCCCCCCTTCCCCACCAGTTATTTGAGGAATTTGGCAGAATTTCAAGGGTCTGAGTCTGAGGTAAACAACCCAAGCTCTCGCACCAAAAAGACTGGGGGCAAGGAGGTGGCACTAAAGCCTCAAACATTGTGAGAGCAAATTCTTTTTTTTTTTTTTTTTAATGACATGTCAATGACAGCGCCAGGCCGCTCCCAGTTGGGGGCTGGTGGAGGAAGTTAACCCCTCCTCCTCAGGCCCCAGCTGCCCCACAAACAGGAAACTGGCCGGCAGACACCTCACGCCTGTGGGGCTTTGCTAACACCAGCTGCCCTTCCCCTCCCCAGACCCCAGAGGCTGCCTCTCTCCCCTTCCTTATAGAGTTTCCCTCCCCCATATCTCCACGTGCAATCTGAGCCCTGCTTCAAACAGAGCCAAACGTATGGGGGTGGGGGAGGGTCTGGGCCTCAAGTGTCCCCTTTCCCCTTTCTTTGGGGGGGGGGGTCGGGAAGGTAAGGAAGTGGTGGAGAGACGGGGTGGGGGGCGGGTCACGATGGGGCAACAGGGGAGCGCACAGGACATTGCTGGGAGCTCAGCCCGAGTGGGGCTCGTCTGAGCTGGCGCAGTCGGCGGGGTCGGACTGGTCCCCGGCGGTGGTAGTGGTGGGTTCCGGGCCCCCTCCTTCGATGGAGCTCTCGCTACCCGTGCTCTCACCCGACAGTAGGCGCGTCACCCGCAAGTCGGCCTGCAGGCTGCGTACGTCGTTGCCGAAGCTGAGCTCTCCCAGATCATTAATAAGCTGGGACAGCTCGGCCTTCATGTCGGAGGTGCTGCCCAGCAGCAGAGACGGCGACACAGCCTCAGGACCCGGCGAGACCCCGCCGCCCCCCAGCGCCTCTTCGCGGCCACTCTCCAGCGTGTCCAGCAAGTCCCCGCATTCGAAGGGCATGGCCACCACCAACGCCCGCTGCGCCTCGGCCTCTTGCTCTGCCGGGTCTCCCTCCCCGGCTCGGTCCTCCTCCTCCTCCTCCTCCTCCTCCTCCTCCTCCTCCTCCGGGCAGCCCTCCGTGTGCAACCCTCTCTCTTCCTCCTGCAGCTCCTGCTCCTGCTGTTCGCCGAGCAGATCCTCGGTGATGGAGCCGAGCTTGGGCGCGCTGCGGCTGCGCTCCACCGGCGGCTTGTAGCAGCAGGGTCCGTGCAGGAGCAGCTTGCGCAGAGGCACTAGCGGGATGGTGTGCGCGCCCACCAGCTCCTGCTGTTGGTGACGCGCATCGTCCCGCCGCTTGAGCCGTTTAAATTCCGCCAGAGCGTTGGCTGACGTCTGGTAAAGCAGCAGGGCCATGGCCTGCGCCTTCTCGGGCTTGGACACCAGCACCGCGTGGCAGCGCAGCATTACCGCCTTGTGCTTGAGCTCGTGCCGGTACACCCAGGCGAAGACCTTGGGCAGTCGCGCGTCCGCCACGCAGTAGGTAACGCGGTGCAGCAGGTAGAGGTGGCCCGGGCGGCGCAGCGCACGCTCCTCGGCGTGCACCATGCGGATGCCCTGCGCACTCACAGTCAGCTTCATCTTGGTGCCCTGACGGCCCGCCTCGCTCTTGCTCCAGATCTTGCCCACCGCTAGGTCGGTGCAGCCGTCGCCGCGCGCCTGGATGGTGGTGGCATTGCCCAGGTAGAGCACGGTGTAAGTTGGGTCCTCGCTGGTGATGTGCAGCTTCTTGCGCTTGGAGCGGAACATGCTGCCCACCCGGCTGAGCGCGCCTTCGGGGCACGCCCGCGCCAGAGAGCTGAGCGCCGAGTAGTGCAGGCTCACCGCGTAGCCCTTGGGTTTGGACGCCTGCCGTGGCGGCGCCTCGGCCAGCAGCTCGAACTTGTGCTTCTTCCACGGCAGCATCTCCGGAGGGCGCCCCAGCGCAGCTGGGCGGCGGCGGCGGCGGCGGAGCGCCGATTGAGAGCCCGGCTGAGCCACCCGCCCCGGCCGGGCCCGGCCGGGGCAAGACCGAAAAATAAAACTCTGCTGGGAGTGGCCCAGTCGGAGGGAGTGGGGGCGGGGGAGATGTTCGAGAACCCCGCCGAAAGAGGTAGGGGTAGAATTTTTTTTTAAGAGGATTTAACTGCAACGAGTGGGGGGGAGGGAGGAGCACACAGATTTACCCCAGCCTGGGCAGGACCAGGGCAAAGAGTCTTGGGCAAGCAAAATGAGAGAAAGCACGAGAGTGGAGCAGAAAATGTCTTTAGAAAAAAGGGATGCGCGCGTGCAGCAAAAGCAGCCGGGATGGTGCGAGAATACGCAGGAACTCCTCGGCGAAGGTGAAAAGAGGCCCCCTCTCACACTCACACACACAATCCCCAGGGCTAGGGCCAGAAACCGCGGAAACTCAACCGCTAGTGTGCCCAGGGGTCGGTGCTCCCCACCCCCAAGGGGTGCTGGAGGCAGAGAGGCCCTCGGCTGAGCGGGTCCCAGAATCAGCTGCTTGCCCCAAGTGCGCTCAGATGGTGGGTCCGGCTGGCCGCGGCGGGCCCAGCGCAGCAGTCCCGCCGTGGCTCACTGCATCTTCTCTCCCGCAGGACGCCGGGGACTCGGGCTTCTCCGGCTCACTGTCCGGGCTGGCTCCGCCAGGGCAGCGCCAGGCTCCGAGGGCGGGGCGTGCGCATGGTCGGCTCCGGGGATAGTCACTACCTCATTTCTTCCCTCCGGAGGGTGTCCGACTGCACTCCCGGGATCCCCTGGCTCGGCTGCCAGCCTTTGCTGCGCGCCCCCTCCGGTGTCGCGAGCGGTAGCTGCCTCGCCAGCCTCACATCCTTGCCGTCTGGGAGGAAGATCTCGGGTAAATATAGGCCGGCGCGAACCATTCGCCGCGCGGGGACAGGGGAGGAGCAGAGAAGAGGATCTGTTTCGGGCTTGGAAGCCCGGCGGGTTCCTGGTCTCTTAAAGGGACCTGGTTGCAGCCATTGGTTGAGGGAAAGGGCAGAACGGTCCAACCTGGCAATTAAATCCCAAGTTTACCAGCAGAAATTCTGTAGAATTTATCTACAAAAATCGCCAAGACCTTTGGTTACCCCGCAAGAAAAGCAACTTGAATTCTGACACTCCACCCCCAGCCTGAGTTGCAACTCACTGATGTGAGTCTCCATCGGAACTTCTGGGGGAGGTGGTGGAAGGTGGGATTTACACTATAAAAGACAAAAAGGTTGGGGAAATAGTGATTCTTTCCGTGTGTAATAGCTTTCTGAAATTGACTGGGTGCTGTTTAATTTTTTTTTTCCAGAATTTTATTCTATTAAAGAAAATAAATAGGGGCAAAGAAAACGCTGAGACTTATCTTTCACTATCTTGGAGCCCTTTCTCCACAGGCAAAGAGCAGATAGTGAAAAGAGAGATGAGTGGTAATAGGATGATTAGAGTGAACACTATAGTATGTGTTTGGTAAATAAGGTGCTTCCAGCTCCTAACCCCCAGCAGTGCCCCCTCCTTCTGTCAGGCCTCAGAGTAGAGCAGTTTTCTGAGATATATTCAATTTCTAAGTAATGCTTGTGTGTGGTTAGAACTCAGTTTATAATTTGGCAGGCCAGTCATTCAGTTTTATTACATCATTATCACATTATGGATGAGAATTCCAAGTAAAAATTCAAATGACGTTTTTTATTTGTGTCAAATAATGCCCGGCCACCCTCCACAGAGAATGGTTAGCATTAATCATTCTTTTCTCTTGTGCCAGCTGGATAATGTCGCTTTAATCATCTGGCCAGCTTGACCCTTGGCTAGTAACTCATTTCTGGGCCCTCGAAACAACCGGCTTGCCTCTATGGTCTGCTCAATCAAAGCAAAACCACTTCTAGCTGGAATGTGTGATAAATGTCCAGATGACCCTGCATCAAACTCCCAAACTCATCCCAGAGGAGGAGAGTAGGCCCTCCCACTCCCCAGGCCCAGTCTACTGGGTATCTGGATGTCTCTGGCTGCCATGCCAGATTCTGATTTCAGAACAACTGTAGCTCCTCATGGAAATTCTCTGGCCCTCTACCTTTGCTAACTTTTAACCTTTCTTTGAACTCTAACCCAATTTCCTAGAGTCATTGGTGCTGCGTTTCAATTTAACTAACTTTCCTGAGTACCTTTTGGTACCAGGCCCTGAGCTGGGAACACACCTAATTCCCGTCTCCAAGAAGCTCCCAGTCCAATGAAGGATGTAAACTTCACCCACCTCTGGGCTTCTTCTGGAATGTAAGTCCTGTGAGAGCACCCTATCTCCCCCCAGTGCCTGACACTACTTAATTGTTGAATGAATGACTGAAACATGCATGTGAACAAGAAGACAGAGTGAACTAAATGCCCTGAGAAAGACCCAAAGTACTCTGAGAAGCTGGAAGAAAAGGTTCTTTGTGACTAGGAAAATCAGAAAAGGTTCCATGGAGGTGGTGAAGTTTGAAATATGGACAGGATTTTGCCACAGAGGGAAGAATTAAAGGGCTTTCCAGATATAGAGAACGGCAAAATTATAGAACCTAAAAATGCGTGCACATGTGTAGTTGAGGATGGCATTTGACAATTGTGACAATGAAAGAAGAAAATTTCCTGATCAAACAAGGAAGTCTTCTGATCATGCCCTCCTAGTCTCTGAGGGAAGGAATGGCCTTTTCATGGCTGGCTGGTCCCAGAATGTCATTAGACCAAAGCTCTAATGCCTTACTCCTCAGCTGCACTGATGGGTTAATGGAGGTATGGTGTTAGAATGAGCTGGTTAGGACTATAATAACCCATTTAAACCAAGGTTAATTCCTCTTCTGCTCACATTTCTGGAATATCTTGCAGTGGCAATGAAGCAGATGGTATGTGCTCGCAACAAAAAATTCCGATAAAAAACTCACCAAATTAACCTGTGCTAAGTGACCTTTAGCAGGTCCATAATCTCAAAGTCTAGACTCTACAAAAGCAGGCATCATGTTCAAGCAGTTAACATTTCCAAATTACTCAGAGGTCCAGGGACCAGAAGTGTTTGAGCAGGAAGAGGAGGGAACAGTGGTGGGAGCTAAGGCTGCTCTCAGCCTCCGCGGGAGGCACCTCTTTGGGCTTCATGCGGTGGCAGGGAAACCAGTGGACCACAGCAGCAGGGAGGACTCCACTGGTGGGCCAGGCTTTCCAGTGGAGCCAGAGTGTCAGACCCAGATGCACAGCCCACAGAGCCTGCTCCTGACTGTCTTCTTAATAAGCCTGTTTTCAACCTGGGGAGGACAGAGAAATTCTAGACAAATGTCAGCACTCTGACATGTGAGTCCCGCTCTGTGCAGATTTGAGACACACAGCAGTTCCAGAAGAGACCTCAACAAAGTCAGCCGGAAACGGCTTAGAACCTGCATGGGACCGCAGACTGCACCTGTTTTTTATGACACTGCCCCATCTACTGGTGCCAGGCAGAAGTGACACTTGATGAGATGGTTTCTCATAGAACTGGATAAGCCAGTGGTTGAATCAATACACAGCCAAGTCACAGCTGGAAAGAAACCCAGCCTCTAACGTAACATGTAAGAGTCAGCCTTTTAGCACGCAGGAAGCTTTCAGGCTGGTTTTCTCCCACCTTATTTCTTGTATAACGCTCCTGCCTCTTGGTCCCCCTCCCCCTACACCCCACTGAATGAATATGGGCTTCAGAGATGACAAATGATGTATCTGGGATCTTCAAAGTCATTCAGCAAATATTTGTGGATGTGATTTGTGGATATACTGTGGATGTGATGTTGTTGCTGGGGATACTGCCCCAAAGCAGACAGACGGGTCTCTGCCCTCATGGGATTTATATCCTATGGGGAGGCAGATAATCAGCAAACAAATCATTAATAAAATATCCTTTAGTGGTAAGTCTCTGAGGAAAGGAAAACAGTGTTAGGAGTAGAAAGTAGCTGGCTTAGACAGCAGAGCCAGGGAAGGTATCTCTGGGCAGAGACCTGGATGAGATGGAGCCAGCCAGGCACAGAGATGGAGGGAGAACGTTCCAACCCGTGTTGGCCAAAGTGGTAGTCACTGGCCACGTGCAGCTAATGAGCACTTGACACGTACTTGGTCCAAATTGAGATGTGATGCAAACATGAAATACACTCTGGATTTTAAAGACTTAGTAAGATAAGAAGGATGTAAAATATCTCAATACTTTTATAGTAATTATATATTGAATGATAATATTTTGGCTACTTTGAGTTAATAGAATATACTATTAAAATTGATTTTGCCTGTTTCCTTTTACTTCTTTAATGTGGCTGCTAGAACATTTAAAACTATACATATGGACAGCTTTGTGCTAGGCAAAGGACACACCCAATATGATGTCCCCAAGGTGGGAATGATTCCAGTGGGTTCAAGGACTCTCTGGCTTCAAAATCCCACTGTGTGATCACAGCCTCTTACCCTTCCAGCCCTCTTCATTCCTTACTCTATCACATCAGTTATTTAACCTTCTCAAGACCTCCAGGATCTACATCAGCATTCCTCACAAGTAGACTCACCCACTGGCTGCATCAGAATTCCCTGGGACAAGTCCTGGATCCCACCCTTAAATGGGAATTTCTGGAGTTAGGGGCTGGGAGTATACATGCTTAAACTCCTCCATGATAGAACAGTTACTAAAGTTTAGTGAGCCCTGCCCTAGCCCACTTCATTTTTCCCACTATCAACTCATTCCTAGCCTCTTATCCTTGCCTTCCTCCCCATCCAGGACCTTCTGGATGAGCATCGGGTCCACAATTTCTGTGCACTGCCTCCACCCCAGCCCTGGACCACTACCACAATCTCTATGCTCTGCTTCTGGAGCTATAATGCTGAGTAGAATCCCTCAGCCGTTCAGGCAGTGCCTCAACCCATTCTGACCCCTCCTATGGTAGGCAGAATAATGACCCCCCCCCCAAAGATGACTATGTCCTAATCTCCAGAACTTGTGAATATGTTACAGTACATGGCAAAGGGGCAGATTCTACAATAGATGGAATTAAGATTGCTAACCAACTGACCTTAAAAAGGGAGAATAATCTGAATTATCCAGATGGGCTCAATGTAATCACCAGGGTCCTTAAAAGTGAAAGTGGAGACCTCAAAAACATTATGCTAAAGTGAAGGAAGACACAAAAGGTCACATACTGTATGAGTCCATTTATATGAGCCATCCAGAATGGGTGAATCCATAATGACAGAATGCAGATTGGTGGTTGCCAAGGGCTGGAGGGATGGAGGAAGGGGGAGCAAGTGCTTAATGGATACAGGGTTTCCTTTTGGGGTGATGAAAATATTTTGGAACTAGATGGAAGTGGTAGTTGCACAACATTGTGAATATGCTAAATATCACTTAATTCTTCCCTTTTACAGGGTTAATTTTATGTTATATGAATCTCACCTCAATTTTTTTTTTAAATAAAGAAGGAGGCAGAAGAGCGGGTCAGAGTAGTGTGATATGAGAAGGACCCAACTCTCCTTTGCTGGTTTTGAAGATGGAGAAAGGGGCCACAGGCCAAAGGATGCAGGCAGCCTCCAGAAGCTGGAAAAGGCAAGGATGAATTCTCCCCTAGAGTTTCCAGAAAAGAGGCCCTACCGACACCTTGACTTTAGCTCTGTGAGACCTGTATTGGACTTGTAACCTGCAGCATTGTAAATTTATGTTGATTTAAGCCAAGCTTGTGGTAACTTGTTACAGCAGCAGTACACCTCCCATCTAGCTGTCCATTCCTCTGTCACTCCCTTCAATGTGTACCCTGAATCCTCGCACTTTCTAGAAACCACCCATTCCCCATCAGAGCCAAGCAGAGGACCTGGTGCTTCCTTAAAAAAACTAAGGCAGGGCTTCCCTGGTGGCGCAGTGGTTGAGAATCTGCCTGCCAATGCAGGGGACACGGGTTCGAGCCCTGGTCTGGGAAGATCCCACATGCCGCGGAGCGACTAGGCCCGTGAGCCACAACTACTGAGCCTGCGCGTCTGGAGCCTGTGCTCCGCAACAAGAGAGGCCGCGATAGTGAGAGGCCCGTGCACTGCGATGAAGAGTGGCCCCCACTTGCCGCAACTAGAGAAAGCCCTCGCACAGAAACTAAGATCCAACACAGCCATAAATAAATAAATAAATAATAAAAAAATAAAAATAAAGGAATTCCTTTTAAAAAAAAAAGTAAAATAAATATCCTTCTTTAAAAAAAAAAAAACTAAGGCAGTTAGAGCAAAATTAACTGTGTGCCAACATCTATACCCATTCCCATCTCTCTGCCTGCCCCCCTCAAATCCACCCTTCACGCTCTCACCAAACCAGAAATCTGACCTTGTACTTCCTCTCATTATAACCCTGCAGTGGCTTCCCACCAGCCACAGGTTACAGCCCCAGCTCCTCAGTATAACATGTGAGAATGTTCGGGTCTGGCACCTGCCCACCTCTGCAGCCTCATTCGTCGCCTCTCCTGGCCTCGTAATTTATGCTGCAGCGATGGAGAAGAGCCTATGCTTCTCCAGGGCTTGTGAGACTGTTTCTTGTCTTCCTGCCATTGCTTATGTGGTTCTAACTGGAACGGCCTCCTCCTACCACGTCCCCTGGCTGACCCGGACTGGGGTCTCACCCTCTCTCCAGGAAAATGTCCCGAGATCCCTAACTCCTTCTCCACACCCCCTTGTGTGTATCTCGACTTCTGTGATCACCTGCTTGTCGTCCTAGCGCCTTTAATTCTCTGCCTCCTTCACTAGGCTGTGAGCGCCTCAACAGGAGTGACTGTATTTAATTCATCTTTCTGTCCCCAGTTCCTAGCACAAGGCCTGCCACCAAGTCAGTATACGATAAACCTTTGTGGACTGGACGTCAACCATGTGCTTATTTTCATAGCAATCGAATTGTCATAAGCACAGACTGGCAGGACTGGAAGGGTCCCTCAGGATAATCTAGCCTGGGGGCTTCCCTGGTGGCGCAGTGGTTGAGAATCTGCCTGCCAATGCAGGGGACACGGGTTCGAGCCCCGGTCTGGGAAGATCCCACATGCCGCGGAGCAACTAGGCCCGTGAGCCACAACTACTGAGCCTGCGCGTCTGGAGCCTGTGCCCCGCAACAAGAGAGGCCGCAATAGTGAGAGGCCCGTGCACCCCGATGAAGAGTGGCCCCCGCTTGCCGCAACTAGAGAAAGCCCTCGCACAGAAACGAAGACCCAACACAGCCAAAAATAAATAGATAGATAGATAGATAGATAGATAGATAGATAAATAAATAAATAAAGGAGTTCCTTTAAAAAAAAAAGATAATCTAGCCTGCCCCTCGGTTTTATAGACAGGAAAATCAGGTCCTGAGAGTACACGCACTGGTCATACAGTTATTTTCTGACCAGGCCAAGATTAGGACGCATGTGGCCTGAATCTCAATCCAGGTAATCTGTTCAGCTAAACATAAAGCCAGAGGCTTTCAAACACATAAATGTGTGGCACACATGTTCTGCACTCTCTCCCTTCTATGAAGGGCTATGTCTGGGGACTCATGGGGGGACTGGGCAGAAGCCGCCCTCATCAATCAAACGTACATCTCCCTGTGACACGATTGAGCTGCCACTCACTGGGTCCCTTGAAATGTCCCCTTGTCACTGGCCTTCATGCCACCAAAGAGGTTCAAGGCAAACATGACTGTCGTGGGATCTACATGGTCGGACTTTGGTCTCCCTAGTGGTTGAGATCTCACCCAGGTCCACGACAGTCTGGTGGCCCATTGGGCTCCTCTGCTCTGCCCAGTAACCCTCAACCTCGCTGGGGTTTTCACCTCCAAAACAATGAGCATTGTAGCAGTTCTTACTTCTCAGGAAATAGTAAAAGACGTACAGTAAAATGAAATGAGTGTGGTAAATACTTGGAGATTTTCAAACTGAGGGTAGAGAGGATATTATGCAATCTGTGTTTTAGTTCGTCTCTCAGTTTTGAACTTCTCTCTGGGCATGTGGGCCTGACGGATCTCTAACTAGGCCACACGAATGAGCTGGCAAAGTCACAGCTCTTCAATCGCGAATATTAACTGCACTGGCCTCTCCGTACTGGGTGCTGGGGAGATGCACAGGGTCTCACCCTTAAGGAGCCTATAATCCAGTGTTCACTGATTCAGAGAGGACTTGAGGAGGTACTTTGGGTATGTGGTAGGACAGGGGTCCCCAACCCCCGGGCTACGGACCACTAATGGTCTGTGGCCTGTTAGGAACCGGGCCGCACAGCAGGAGGTGAGTGGTGGGCAAGTGAGTGAAGCTTCCTCTGCTGCTCCTCATTGCTCCCCATTGCTCCCCATCGCTCCCCATCGCTCCCTATCACTCGCATTACCACCTGAACCATCCCCCCACCCCACCCCAGTCCGTGGAAAAATTGTCTTCCACAAAACCGGTCCCTGGTGCCAAAAAGTTTGGGGACCTCTGTCGTAGGGGATGAAACATAGGTGCAAATAGGTTTAGTCTGAGATAGTGGAGGCTGAGCTAAAGCGCTCTGAGGGCTCAAAGGGAAAAAGAAGTTCTAGCCAATCAGTGAGAGACCAGGGCCCTCTTCATGGAGGGGGTGGGTTACAGGCTTCACTGAAGGATGGGCAGGTTGGTGTGGACAGAGATGGGAGAGAGAAGTCTAGAGGGAGGAAAGGGCTTGTGCGATGGCATTAGTGTTGAACCCTAAATGATGGACAAAAGCAGGAAACTCAAGCGTATTGAGCACCTACTACACGTAGTCACTGCGCTGATGCTTCACATCCATCTGAACGTTTCATCCTCTTAAGACTGTTGGGAGGGGCTTCCCTGGTGGCACAGTGGTTGAGAATCTGCCTGCCAATGCAGGGGACACGGGTTTGAGCCCTGGTCTGGGAAGATCCCACATGCCGCAGAGCAACTAAGCCTGTGAGCCACAACTACAGAGCCTGTGCGTCTGGACCCTGTGCTCTGCAACAAGAGAGGCCGCGATAGTGAAGAGGCCCGCGCACCCCAATGAAGAGTGGCCCCTGCTTGCCACAACTAGAGAAAGCCCTCGCACAGAAACGAAGACCCAACACAGCCAAAAATAAATAAATAAATAAATAAAATTAAAAAAAAAAAAAAAGACTGTTGTGAGGTTCATGATATTCCCTTCATTTTACACAAGGAAAGGACTGAGGCTAAGAGAAGTTAAGACACCTGCATGATATCATGTATATGTGGAATCTAAAACAATACAATTGAATGAATATGCAAAACAGAAACAGACTCACAGACATAGAAGACAAACAAGTGGTTACCAAAGGGGAAAGGTTGGGGTTGGGGGGAAGGGACAAATTAGGGGTATGGGATTAACATACGAGCTACTGTGTAAAAAATAGATAAGCAACAAGGACATACTGTATAGCACAGGGAATTACAACCATTATCTTGTAATAACCTAAAATGGAGTATAATCTACAAAAACACTGAATCACTAGGCTGTACACCTGAAACTAATATAATATTGTAAATCAACTATACTTCAATTAAAAAAAAGAAAGAAAATAAACCTGCCAAAGATTTCCAAAGCCTATGCTCTTTTTATTTTAAAATTTATTTTATTCTAGTAGAGTTGATTTACAATGTTGTGTTAGTTTCTGCTGTACAGCAAAGTGATTCAGTTATACATATATATATATATACATTCTTTTTCATATTTTTTCCATTATGTTTTATCACAGGATATTGAATATAGTTCCCTGCGCCATATAGTAGGACCTTGTTGTTTATCCATTCTATATATACTAGTTTGCATCTGCTAATCCCAAACTCCCAAGCCATCCCTCCCGCATCCCTCTTCCCCCTTGGCAACCACGTCTGTTCTCTATGTCTTTGAGTCTGTTTCTGTTTCGTGGATAAGTTCATTTGTGTCATATTTTAGATTCCACATATAAGGAATGTCATATGATATTTGTCTTTCTCTTTCTGACTTACTTCACTTAGTATGATAATCTCTAGGTCCATCCATGTTGCTGCAAATGGCATTATTTCATTCTTTTTCATGGCTGAGTAGTATTCCATTGTATATATGTACTACATCTTCTTTATCCATTCATCTGTTGATTGTTTCCATGTCTTGGCTATTGTGAATAGTGCTGCTATGAACATAAGAGTACATGTATCTTTCTGAATTATAGTTTTGTCTGGATATACGCACAGGAGTAGAATTGCTGGATCATATGGTAATTCTATTTTTAGTTTTTTGAGGCTGCTCCATACTGTTTTCCAGAGTGGCTGCACCAATTTACATTCCCACCAACAGTGTAGGAGGGTTCCCTTTTCTCCACACCCTCTCCAGCATTTGTTATTTGTAGACTTTTTAATGATGGACATTCTGACTAGTGTGAGGTGGTACCTCATTATAGTTTTGATTTGCATTTCTCTAATAATTAGCGATGTTGAGCATCTTCTCATGTGCCTGTTGGCCATCTGTATGTCTTCTTTGGCAAAATGTCTATTTAGGTCTTCTGTCCATTTTGCGATTGGGTTGTTTGGTTTTTTGTTATTGAGTTTTATGAGCTGCTTGTATATTTTGGAAATTAAGCCCTTGTCAGTTACATCATTTGCAAGTCTTTTCTCCCAGTCCATACAAAGCCTATGCTCTTTGTGTTGAGTCAGGTCAGGCCTGACTCTGGAGGACCTTGAATAGCAGGTGGAGGCATCTCACAGACTGGGTGAGTCACTGGAGGCATTTGAGTAGGGACGTGCCTTGATCAGAGCCGGAGCTCAGACACCCACATCCCAGCTCTCACTCAATGAGGGTCCCAGAGCAAGATGTTGCCCCTTTCTGGCCCTCACCTTCCTGCTTGTGAGCTGAGCAAATTCCCCTCTGGTTCTAAGATCATAGGAGGCTGTGTTGGTTTTGTAGGGCTGCCATAACAAATTATCATAAACAGGGTGGCTTAAAACAATAGACATTTTTTCTCTCACAGGTCCTGAGGCTGGAAGAAGGAAGCATCCTTCCTTGCCTCTTCCTAGTTTCCACAATCCTTGGCGTTCCTTGGCTTGTAGACATATCGTTCCAATCTCTATCTCCATCCTCTGATGGTGTTCACCCCCTGTGTTTTCTCTGTGTGTGCCCAAATTTGTGTCTTCTTATAAGGACATCTGTCATTACAGTAGGGCCCACTCTAATCACATATGACCTCGTCTTCACTTGATTACATCTACAAAGATCTTATTTCCAAATAACGTCACATCCAGGTTAAGACTGGAAGTTCTATTTTTTTTTTTTTTTTTTGGAACCTCTGTTTTTGAGAGACACCATTCAACTCAAAGCAGAGGCCATGATAGGAAACTGCAGGGGTAAGAGAAGAAAATAGACAAGTTAGATGTCTATAAACTCTGAAGGTCACCCTGTGTCTGAAGCCCCCAGAGATGTTGTCACCATGACCTTGTTTGCCCTGAAGCCCCTCCTTTCATGCACTGCTTGCTTGGAATATTTACCACCTGGACAAGGGCCAGGCAGAAATGCAAAGGCATAAGAAGGCAGTCAAGAGAAGTGAAACGATGAGCCTTGCAAGTGAGCCTTTCTCATCAGGGCCACCAGAGGCAAGGAATGCCAAGTTTGTCCCCTCCAAAAGCAGAGGGCAGAGAAATTGCTATGCCTGCATGGTTCCCTTTAAAACTGAAACCTTGTATCTTCACTTTTCCGTTTGTGCTAACAGTACTGTAACTAATGATGACCGCATTTGCTAGATGGTTGGTTCATGGTGCCCTCAACCCTCACATGACAAAGAGGGCACAATGTTGTCTTCTCCCTGGGTTATATGGTGAAGGAACCGCCCTGCTATTGACAGCCTGGGCACCTTTTCTGAGACTGTCATTGTGCCCCTGTTATTTCAGAAACTGGGGTGAAACAAAGGGTAGCATGAAGCAGAAGGGAACCCATTGAGGTAAGGAGTCTGTAAAGCACCTTAGTGATTATGTATTCCAACACCCACTTTGAAGTATGAACCTACTTGAGAACATCCTGATGCCTGGTTATTTAGCCTTTGCTTAAACACCTCCAGTGGCAGAGAGCTCACTACCTTTCAAAGCTATCCATTCCATCTTTGAACCACTCCAATTGTAAGTAGGTTCAGACAGATGGTAGTGGCAACTCTGTAGCTTCTCCCTATTTGTTCTAGTTCTGCTTGCCTCACGTCTACTCAGAACTCTCTTCTCTCCTGTCCTAGGGTAGTCCTTCACATAAATAGAAATGGCCCATCCTACCTTCTCCTGAGACTAGCCATACTTCCTCCACCTTTTCCTCATTCCCTCACCATGCAAGTGTACCTGCTAACATTATCAATGTATCTATTAAAGTGACTTAGGGGAGGGCCCACAGTTAGACACAAAAAGTAAAATCCCAGTGGTCAGAAGACTTTCCCAGTGGATTAGGGTCTACCTGGTGGTATAGTTCGTGGCTCCACCAGCGACTTGAGCTATTTAACCTCGGATGAGTCCCTCTGTCAGGCTGATCACCACTAAAATACAAGTTCATAGGGGCAAGGAGTTTGTCCAATGCTGAATCCCCAGAGCCTAGAGATGAATGAATGAATGAATGAATGAATGAATGAACAAGAGAAACCTGGCACTTTCCATCTGCAGATTTTAGAGTTGGTGATTATTCATTCTACTTGGAGCCTTCTTTACTTTATATTACTTCACTGAACTTTATTGGGTCTCAATTTCTACAACTAAAAGTTCAGAAAAACAACAGTGCCCTTTCTCACTTGACTGTTGCGAGGGAAAAAAGAATGGCAAAGTCATCTGTGAATAAAAGACCCCAGAAATTCCACATATAACTACAAGAGTTGGGAAAAAAATCCACAGGTTCAAATACAGTACACGTAGGATCTTGTAGCCTACACACCAAAACAAGAGGTCATTTACACGTTTCGTTGTACACACAATGACTTGCACAAGCACGAAATCAATGTTTGAAGTGACTCAAATTAATCATTTATAATAACCACAAAGGGCTGCTGAACTACTGAAACTTGATTATGTGTAAGAATCCACTCATTTTCAACAGGGATAAATTGAGAATCGCAGATAACCGAAGGGAGTTTCCCTACTGATTCAGTGACTCTGCAGAGACTGCCAGACTTCTATTTTCACAACTCTCAGCATTATGCAAACTGCTTTAATGTCCTTGTGGAAGTAGTTGGTGTAGAGAATGGGAGAGAGGGAGGGGCAGGGTTGCAAGCTTGCCTGGGAACAATTTTTCTACCAGTGACACATTGTTGGCCAAGGGGTGAAAAGAAAACCAAAGCAGAAACCCACCTACTCACCCCTCTCCACTCCCAGAGAGAGGTGGAGCCCAGAGGCAGAACAGTGTGGAGTTGGAGAGCAGAAAGCTACTCCAAGGTTTGTTCCTGAGTGTGGGTTTGCGGGGCTTGGAACTACATTTGTTGAATCACAGTAAATCAAGTAGTATGCAACATCATGAATGAAGAACACTCCATATTGCTATCTGGAAACTGGATATGAGGCTTCCAATCTCAAAATCAATGCAACTTTCTCCAAGGGTCAGCTATTCAGAAAATCTTGGCTTCAAGAGAAGGTCTAAGCTATATGGGCATTCAGGAGGATCTGACCAGTCTTCCAGACAGAAACATTTCCACTATCGTGACGAAGTGATGAGAGGAGTTTGAGTGGGTTGTGTTGTTCCCTGAAGTGTGTGGGTGGAATGGCTTTTGTAGTTAGAGGGCAGGGACTGGGCTGATTCATCTCTGCAACCCCCTCACTCGGGAGCAGCAGCCAACACCTTCCCCATCCTTCACCACCACCATCATCACTCCCTCCTCATCTCACTTGGTTCCTCTGAATCTGGATACCATGATCGTGTCTCATCAGCATCCTCAAGTC
Source organism: Balaenoptera ricei (assembly GCF_028023285.1). Classification (NCBI taxonomy): domain Eukaryota; kingdom Metazoa; phylum Chordata; class Mammalia; order Artiodactyla; family Balaenopteridae; genus Balaenoptera; species Balaenoptera ricei. Next base: position 87,505,842 of record NC_082642.1, on the reverse strand, counting down.
CCCTTCCTCCTTGCCCTTCTCACTGAACTAGCCTCATAATCCCTCAACATGGACCAATTATACATCTGGATTCTCACCTGCATTGTCCACTTCTGGGGAAAAAATTGTTCAGTTGTGAAAATGGGTACCCCACAAAATACCAGGCAATGAACTTGCAGCATTATCTCATTTGCTACCTCTGCCAGACAGGAATTATTATTATCCCCATGAACCAGATAAGAAAACTGAGGCTCGGTCGGTCAGTTCTTTTTCAATGGTAGATTTGAGGAGCATCTTGGGGGGATAGAATTATTTATGCCTTACTTATTTGTCAGCTAAGAATAGTTGCTGCTATTTTAATTTTATAATGTCAGTGTCTTTTTGACGCCCCACCCATCTTGATTAAACTATCACTTTATTTGGTCAAGATTTTTTGGAGCCCATAAGAGGAATGACAATAGAAACCAAAAGTGTTTGTTTTCCTTAAATCTCTGAAGGTGACAAAATCTGGAAGAGGAAATGAGGGTGAAGTCCCAAGTTTCTGACTGAGCTCTAGGAATGAGGTGGCAGGTTTCTTTATATCATCTATTATTATTATTTATTTTTAACATCTTTATTAGAGTATAATTGCTTTACAATGATGTGTCAGTTTCTGCTTTATAACAAAGTGAATCAGCTATACATATACATATACCCCCATATCTCCTCCCTCTTGAGTCTCCCTCCCACCCTCCATAACCCACCCCTCTAGGTGGTCACAAAGCACCGAGCTGATCTCCCTGTGCTATGCGGCTGCTTCCCACTAGCTATCTATTTTACGTTCGGTAGTGTATATATGTCATCTATTATTATTATTGTCACTAGAATATAAAGTTCATTGAATCTTACTGTATGAGTTAGTTTTATCTTTAACCACTCAGCTCCAAGAGAATGCCAGAAACTGTCTGCTAATTCTCTTCCATGGGTCTTCTCCATATCTTACTTCTGGAGATGATGTTCAGGGTTTTTAAAGATACACTGTTTCTAAGTTGAGAAATGGGAGAAACCATGTTCTAATGTATTCCTTCACTGATCTGTGAGCACTGCCTTCCCAAAGCCTTGCCAGCTACTACATGGCTTGTCAGCAGCCCTTTGGGTGTTTCCCAAAGTTCACTCCAATTCAGTAAGAGTCAGCAGTGAGGTGTAGCACACAACGGTCAGGGTCCCAGCTCTTCCTGACCCAAACTTGCTGTGACTGACTTTTAGCCAGTCCACTTCAGTGTCTTCACTAGCAGGCAGTGGACTTCTCTTGCTACTCAGAGTGGCCTGTGGCCCAGACCAGCATCATCAGCATCTCCTGGAAGTACAGAGGGCCGGCCCCACCCTAGACCTTATCAATCAGAATCTGCACGTTAACAAGATTCCCAGGGGGTTCACATGCACATCAAAGTTTGAGAACTGGATTGTGAAATACACACTAACAACCGTCATTCTCCCCTTGCCCCAGGAACGAATAAAATAGTGAGGAGACCTGGGTTCGATGCCTGACTCCGAATATATTTCATCTCTGACTTGGGCAAGCTGTGTCCTCTCCGGAGCATCACAACATTGAGGTGTTTCTCCTGATTAAGGAGAATGGAGCTTAAACGCCCAACACCCACACAACTCTAACCCGACTTTTCTAACGATAAAGTGAGAAACAAAATCCAGGCCGCAAAGAGTGGAGCGGGGTCACTGTTTTTCACTTTATTTTAATTTATAGGAAAATTTAAATACAATTCTAGGTGGAACTTTTAAACGCTTTTTAAAAAATTATTTGAAAAAAAAAAAGCATTTAAGTCAGATCCATTTGGCTTTCCTTGCAAACTTGCCAAGCTCTTTCCATTCCGAACTGCCATCCAGGCTGAGACTCTTCTCACCAATTCACAGCTCCGGAAGACCAAGTATACAAAAAGCTGTTTAGTTGCCGGGCGTGACAGCGGCGAGGACACACCTTAGAACACCGGCCGAAAACTAGCGCCAGGAAGCAACGCCACCTAGCGCTGCAGGAACACCCTTCACCCGGGCCTCCGCCTCCTTCTGACGAAAGTAGCAGGGAGGCGGGGCTAGTATCCCGAATATGAACGGCCACGTTTTCCAAGTCTCCTAGTTCTACACCGGAGGCTAAAGACCGATGCACAAGTTTGGAAGGTACCATTCTTTTAATTTAATCAACTTATCAAAATTTGAGATATTCCTAGGAATATACATTGAAAATTAAGTCCTCAGACCACTTTACATTTATTTTCCATCATAGTGGCAAATATGAGATATATAAGTGGCGATTTGAAACAGTTATTGTGTTTCCCTTCAACTTCGGGCCTTAACTACTTGGGCTAGCTCTTACGTCACTTCCGGAGATCTATCGTCTAACTGTCCAAAAAACAGGAGCGGGTCCGGCAAGGAAGATTCGTGCGCCGACGGGGCAGCTATGGGTCGGAGGAGAGCGCCGGAGGCTGGGACCCTTGGCCGGGCTCTTATCCGCCAGCAAGTTCAGCGGAGCCGTAGCCATCGTCCCACCGACTCCTGGGTAAGACATTGTCATCTTTCCCAGTCTGTCTAGTTATGAGTCTGAAAGCTGTGAAGCTTGGGGTCAGAGGTCACAGTGAAATTTTCCAGAGGAAATGATGCCAAAATAGGGTTTCTAAGGATGAATACAGTCGTCCTCCGTTAACCGCGGGGGTCGGTTTGGGACCCCCCCCCCCAACTCCCCACGGATACCATAATGCGCAAATGTTCAAGTCCCTTAGAGCCTCCCAGGCAGATAAACAGGCCCTCCTTCTAGCAAGGCACAGGGCCCAGAGGTGGAGGTGGTGGTGATGAGGTTGCAGTGAGATCTTGAATGCCAGGATGAAAGTTTGGTCTTTGCCCTGTAAGCCCTGGAAGCGTTTGCAAGTTTCTGCACAGGAAAGACATAAAAACTATTTTTTTGTATTCATTTGTTCAAAGAATTGACCCTCCAGTAGCCGCTGGTTGGTACCAGAAATACAAAATAACTCAAATTCCTGCTTCACCCTTTTTATTTCCTAGTGGTTTCACTCAAAGCTGAACAACTTATCTGCAAAGTTTGGCGGGCCTAATAGTTCCCTGGGCCTGGGAACGACCATCGTTTTTAGGATCCTTGAAAAGCGGATGAAGTAGTTTGACTTGTGTTTGTCATTTTGACATTCATTCCCTCATGTATTTGAGAACTCACGAAGTTCTCTGTAAGAATCTGTGCAAAGTCAAAGGTGTCTCTAATTATCCATGTGCACTTCACGCCATCTAACTTCCATCTGTGTAATCTGCAGAATAAACAGCATACAGAGCTCATCAATATTCATCAGGTCAGAGTTACTCTGGACATTAGATTACGAGTAATTTTAATTGATTTTGAAGCAACTTGTTGTTAATGTACCCATTAGGAAGCAGTGGGAAGATTCGATTATGAATTCTGAAGAACTGGATTCTAATCCTTATGCTGATTTTTGCTGATTCTGTGGCCTTGGGCAAACCACCTAGCCTTTTAACCTTCAATTTTTTCACTTACTTGCACCTGTACAGAGTGTAGAGCTTAGGATGGTGTTTATCTTATCAAACTATGGGTTGTGTCTGGAAATCAGTTCAGTAGCTCGCAACTAGCCAGGTTTTTCACCCTACAGAATAGAATTCAGGAAAATACCAGTCTGTGTGGCATGTAATAAAGTAACTTTGTTTCAGGATTCCTTTGTTTCCATTTTACTATACTGAATGGTACACGGTTGTATCACTAAGTTTCTCACAGCATTTGGGTCACTATGTGAAATGTATTTCTTAGTGTGGGTCTCCATCAAAAAAATGTGACTAACAGTGGCTGCCAGGACCAGAGTATATGGTATATGGGTTCAGGTTCTTACCTCTACCACGTATTAGCTTGCCACTATAGGTAAGTTATTTTATCTAATTTAATCCTGTTTCCTCATCAGTAAAGCAGAGATACAATAAAATTTATCTTAAAAGATTTTGAAAATAAAATGAGAAAATAAATGGAGAGTAACTATCATGAGGTAAGAAAGTGCTAATTTAAATGTTAACTCTTAATGGACATATGGACACCAAGGGGGGAAAACTGCGGTGGGGTGGGGATGGTGGTGTGCTGAATTGGGCGATTGGGATTGACATGTATACACTGATGTGTATAAAACTGATGCCTAATAAGAACCTGCAGTATAAAAAAACAAACAAAACAACTAATACTAAACTTTCATTGGGTTATTTGTATGGAAACATGTTAATATAAATGTTTCAGACATTACATGAAATTTCTAAAAATCTTATATTTGTATTTGTATGGAAATATGTATGGAAATATGTTAATATAAATGTTTCAGACATTACATGAAATTTCTAAAAATCATATTTGTATTTGTATGGAAATATGTATGGAAATATGTTAATATAAATGTTTCAGACATTACATGAAATTTCTAAAAATCTTATATTTGTACTTGTATGGAAATATGTATGGAAATATGTTAATATAAATGTTTCAGACATTACATGAAATTTCTAAAAATCTTATATGTTCTGGTATAATGTTATAAGTAATAATCCTATTTATTACTTTAAAATGTATATCTCAGAAATAACTAATTTTCTTGTCAACTGCATTATTATGAACTGTCATCAAATCTTTAACCGTGGTCATTTTTAAGTCTTTGGTCATTTACAGACAGTTCTGGGTGTACTCTGATGATTTTGCAAATATGTTCCTATAAAAGGGTTTCATCTTCAAGAAATACATGGAAAAGACTCTGACAAGTACAGGTTTCTGGTAACGGACTGTACTGCTGAACTGAATGAATAAGCATTTTCAGAACTCTAATGAAAAACTGATGAACTCATAAAAGTGCTAACAAAAGATCAAGATGAAAAAAAAAAATTAATTACATGGGACTGAGTGAACTGATGAGGATGAGTATAATTTTTGTGACTTTCTGTCTGAATTTAAAAAAAAAAAAAAAAATTCCACAAGGACTCAGAGGCAAAGAATATACAAATCAATTTTCACTGCAAAGTAAAGGAGCTGTTACAGTGGAGGATTACTGGACTGAATGTCAATACTATGACATAGTATGAGTGTGTTTCATGTTTGGTAATTGCAATCATTGTTGCTTTTGTTGTGGTCATCCATGTACAATGCTTGGTGTCAGTCGATTTATCTCTTGTAAAAATAAAATACAGTGTGTGTGTGTGTGAAAAAAATAAAAATAAAAAAAAAAATAAATAAATGTTAACTCTTATTAGTATTGACTCTAAAGGGGCTGATACCACCCTCAAGACCATAGAATAGTTACTTGGGAGTTAGTTTGGCTGTTAAGAGCAGAAGAGAGCAGCTGTATTACCACCTTGTGTTTTATTCATAGTTGCACACAAGTGAACTCAATGATGGCTATGATTGGGGTCGTCTTAATCTTCAGTCCGTGACTGAACAGAGCTCCCTGGATGACTTCCTTGTCACTGCGGAACTTGCAGGAACAGAGTTTGTAGCTGGTAAGTTGTTGCTGAGTGCCTACAGCACATTTGTGTCTTTGCTGACTATATACAAATAAGTCTACTTGGAAGTGTTTTGCCGATCCTACCAAACTCATAAAGGAGCTGTCTTTAATCCAAAGGCAGATATCCCAGAAGCAGTGTGGGAAGGTCCAGGTGAACTCAACTGGGAGGTACAGAATGTGCCACACTACTTTTCAAATTAAGCTCTTAAAAACACTTCAGCTTATCCATCATCATATCAAATTCAAGAACCTCAGTCTCTCATAAGGAAAGAGACCAGTCAACATTACAGTGACAATACCAACATTTTCCAGAAAATGTTTTCTGATACCATTGTTAGAAGCAAAATCCTGGGCCTGCTGCTGTAACATAGGCAATTTGAATTGTATTTTGAAGCACTTGTTAACACATAATAGTGAATTTTTCCATGCATGTAATTTGTTTTAGTCACTGCTTTCCCTTTTTTTGTTTTTGTTTTTGTTTTTTCTAAGCACTTAGAAAACTACCTGGCACAGAGACAGCATTATAAACTACCATTTCTATTGCTCTTCTCTTATTATAAGTGTTATTATGTTGTTTAGCAAATTCATTCATTTGTTCAAAATGCTTTTATTGAGCCCCAGCTACTCTCAGGTATTGTACTGGCTCCTGAAAGTATGGTGTTGACTAAGACAAATGTTGTTTCTGCGAAATTTTGTCTAAGGTGCTATAAAAGAAGTCTGTAGCAGAGAATGGGGTCATAAAAGATGGAGTTGGTGTTCTTTTCTGTCTGAAGGAAAACGGGCCAGTCAGGGCAAGCTTTACCCTGGGGCTGAGTCTTAAATGATGAGTAGATGTTAGCAGGACAGGTGAGATGACACAGGACATTATACACAGGCAGGCAGAGCACTTGAAACTAAGATCTGAGCAGCAGTCTACTTTGTTCAGAAAACGGTTAGGAGCTTCGCCCTGTTGGTGCTTAAAGTACATGGGGACAGGATGTGATGCACAAACACGAGGGAGGAGGGCCAGGGCCAGGAGAGAATAAGGGCTTTAAAGGAGTCTTTAGAGGGATGTAAGCAAGTAGGAAACATTTTTTGAAAGATCACTGATGGATTTTGAGGAAGAAAGACTAGTTAGGAAACTATTGCTTTAGTCCAGCAAGAGAATCAGGCCAGAACTGAAATAGTAGTAGTAGAAGAATGGACAAAAGAACAGGAACAAGATTTTTAGTGGGCTAGAATAAACCAGACTTTATGGAGGGGGTGGAGTAAGTGAAGAGTGAGGAGTGTCTTTCTGCATGTTAATGAAGACCCCTAAATAGCTTCAGGGTGGGGGTTGGTCTTGTGAGCAGTGTAAGGATAATTAGAAGGTTGGAATTTTTAGCCCCACTGGGGAGAGGAGAGGAGCTGGAGATTAAGTTAACCACTAATGACCAATGACCTGAGCAGTCATACCTACATAATGAAGTTTCCATAAGCCTTTCAAAAATCGGCAAGAATTCCTCATTGAAATTAATTTCATGCCTTTTCCCCTTTTTCCTTAATAATGTAGAAGTGATAGAATTTTGTCTCAACTCTCTGTGGCCTTCAGACAGCACTTGTCTCCTGGACACACAGGGACAGGGACTTAACCTGGAGGCTAAAAGTTTCAGCTGTCTGTGAACCCCTCAGATTGCAGGCAAAATTGTACGTGTGTGTGTGTGTACATAGTGCATTTTGAATCAGGTTAAGTCCATGGTTTTTAAGCCGGTTCTCACATGGATCCCTGACCTTGCAAAGGAGAGCAAAACAATGAGAAATGCTAAGCGTTCACTGGGAACTCTTAACTTTTAAAAGATGGCACAGGCCGTACTCACTTCTTATGTTCAGCAAGTAAGAGGAAGATGTGATATTATGATATAATAAGAAATACATTTATATTTGGTCTTCATCTCTGGTTCCTTGATACAAGAGCTTCTAAAACCCTTGTAATTTCTTGAGTGGTAAGGGTGAGAGGAGTGTCTTTTGTTGTTCATAATAAGCCCCTTGCAGCCTTACTAGAGTTTATGCTAATGAGGTGACCGGTGGGCCCCTAGGTAACTTCTTTGTGGGGGCTGATTGCCACAGGAAGCAACCCTGGGATTTGAGGGTTGGGACTTTCAGAAACTCCTCCCTCAACCACTGGGGAGCGGAGACGTCCTGGAGATTGAGTTAATCACCAGTGACCAGTGATTTAATCTATGGGGCCTCCATAAAAATACGTTCAGAGATTTGGCATCTGAAGTGGGGAAGTCACTTAATAGTTAGTGTCAGAATAGAATTGAACTGTAGGACACCCAGTTGGTGTCTGGAGAGTTGGAGAACTGGTTGTTGGTGTGGGAAAACCCACACATTCGGTGTCAGAAGTGTTGGTAGTAAAAACAGTTCAGAGACAGGTGGCTGCATTATTGTGTGATTACCTCCAGCAGAACTCAGCATCATTGCTGAATGAGAACGAGAATGGATAGTTGGCTCGGTGCAGTGGGCTAAGGAATTTGATGTTTGGTCAGAGAGTGGTGGAATGGATGGACCATGTGGTTTTAGCCAAAGAGGGAAAGAAGTGAAGCTGCAAGCTGGGTGGTACACTGGGAGAAGAGGAAAGAATCAAGGGGCTGGAGACATTTACAGAGGTTGACCCAAGCAAAGTGGGAACACTGGGTGGGAGATCACCATTGGAAGGAAGAAATAATGTGAAAGAATTATCCAGTATGGGGCTAAAGGGATGTGTATTCTGACTGTAGGTTGAAGATGACATGAATGAGAATGGTGACTGAATTGGCTGTACTCTAGGTCAGGGGTCCCCAACCTAGGTACCAGTCCGCGACCTGTTAGGAACTGGGCCGCACAGCAGGAGGTGAGCGGTGGGCGAGCGAGCTAAGCTTCATCTGCGGCTCCCCATGGCTCGCATTAGCGCCTGAACCACCGTTCGCATTACCTCCTGAACCATCCCACCCCACCCCACCCCCCGCCAGTCCATGGAAAAATTGTCTTCCATGAAACTGGTCCCTGGTGCCAGAAAGGCTGGGGACTGCTGCTCTAGGTGACTGGACCGTGCAGTATTGGTGGTCCAATGAGGGTAGCAGATTGCAGTCTTTGCTTAAAGGTTAAGAGGAACATTGCTGAAGATGTCCTGTTATCCTTGGATAGGACCTCCCCTTGGCATTTTGGTAAGAAGCTTAGCTGGCTTCTCAGGTGCTTATCTCAGTGGAGTCACCTGCCCAGGAGACTAGGTGGCCATGTGTGGTACAGTAGAGGGGCCTGGAGCAACTTGAGGGGGATAGAGCCCTAGAGCAGAGGTCTCTGGTTCATACATAGACTGGATGTTTTTTTATTCCTTTGAACTCTTATATAGCTTAATTGTGGATGTTCATAAATATTTCATATAAATTATAGCTGTGTAGTAATTTACCAGTTCTAACTGGAGTGAGTCTCCTTGCTGAATCTTTGCTTCCCCCCTCACTCCCATTGGCTTACAATTATTCTCCACATGTAAAATGAGGAGATTGGTTGTAATGAATGTTTACAATCCCTTCCCACTCTTATTGCTTCTGTTTCCATGAAATGCATTTAGCATGTGGAGTTTTATAAAATCAGTACTTGAAAAAGTGGTTGATCTTTTGAAAGTTTTAGTAAAGATCTGTTCTTGTATTCTTTCTTGGGGGGTGGCTAGAAAACTTCCTTTAGAAATTATAATTAATTCAAGGCTAGGGGAATCTATCTAAATCAAGAAAGCTTAAATTCTGTTTTAGGTGCTCATATTTTTAGTTTTCTAAGTAATGACCAACATTCACTCTCTATACTTCCTCTTAAATAACAGTACTTTTTTTTTCCTACAAACAGAGAAGCTTAATATTAAATTTGTGCCTCCTGAGGCTAGAACTGGACTACTGTCTTTTGAGGAGAACCAGAGAATTAAGAAACTCCATGAAGAAAACAAACAGTTCTTGTGTATCCCAAGGAGGTGAGTTGAATAAAAATATAGGACATTAAAAGGCATAACAAGGCCACTAAATATAAAATTTTTTATTTGGTGTTCACGTTTTTCTGCTTTCTTTTCTCAGCTGCTATTATTAAATCCCAATCTCCTATATTATTTTGGTAACTCATGTGGAATTTTTTTTTCCTTTATGATTGTTGCAGACCAAAGTGGGACCAAAAAACTAGCCCAGAAGAACTCAAACAGGCAGAGAAAGATAACTTTCTAGAATGGAGACGTCAACTTGTCCGGTGAGTGTTAGCCTACAGGAAGATTTGCCTTGAAATTCTGAGTTAGGCATTTTAGTGTGCTTGCATTGCTATTTGCATTTTGAAGGCTTTGTTCTTTTAAAAGGGAAATGGTAGATTTCATCTTATAAGTGCAAATTGGTGTGTGTGCAAACCGCATTGCTTTGTGCACATGTGTCCTTGCACAAAGATGGTGAGTTGATTGCTCCATTCCTGGCCTTTTCTCCTTTTCATACCCTTCTCTAGCCATTAGTCACCCTGGAGTTGATCACTGCTCTCTGGAGCATTCTTCCAGGAAGAGATGTCTGGGAGAAATGTCACTTCGTGTGTTAAATAAACTTTCAGGGCTTAAAAAGCTTAAGTATAAAATTTGCATTTGATTTGCATATTGATTCAGCAGAAAGTATATAAAAATCACTTGACAGTTAATACTTGTGTACTTATTTTTTTAATGCAGTGAATTTGGGTGTTAAACTTCTCATTCTAAAACCAGGTTGGAAGAGGAACAAGACCTGATATTGACTCCATTTGAAAGAAATTTGGATTTTTGGCGCCAGCTCTGGAGGGTGATTGAAAGAAGGTAGGTTACCGTTTTCTTTTTGTGTAAGGAGTATGTGGTGGTGGCGGTATATTAGATTGGGAAGTTATATATGTTTGTGAGCCCAGGGAGGGGCTGAGGGGACAGGATCAAGTTATGCACAGGGCTACTGAGAATTATTATAAAACCTGAAAGTATGATGCTATATTTCTTTTTAAATATAAGGGGTTTTTGTTATTAGATAAACACATTGATAAACTTGCAAGAATGGTGACTATCTTCTGTAAGATAAGTTCTGAAGCACCTGTAGTTTTTCAGCAAATGTATATGAGTTCCTCCCGGTGATATGGAAAATATGGCTGGGAGAGGGGTAGGTGTCTGCTTGCAAAGAGCAAATATGTTAATGGGGGAGGCCAAGAAAAGGGCCAAGCACCAGGGTCATACAGTTGGATGAAACGCAATCGTTGCACTAAGGTATTAGTAAAATACAAACTGGAGTGTGATTCCTATTGTATTAGAGAGAGGGTAGTGGGCTGAGTCAGAGCAGAGGAAGGAGCAGTTAGTAGTTTTGGGAGAAATTAAGGAGTGATTTGTTTTAATTGGGCTTTGAAAACAAGAGAATGCCTTTGATAAGTTGAGACTGGGAGATTTTTTAAGTCTTTTCCATATCCTGATAGCTAAAAGGTTTTTATTTTTGTCAAAGAGTGTATGAATTATTTATAAGGATTCCATAAATGAACCTTTTTTTTTTTAACATCTTTATTGGAGTATAATTGCTTTACAATGGTGTGTTAGTTTCTGCTTTATAACAAAGTGAATCAGTTATACATATACATATATCCCCAGATCTCTTCCCTCTTGCGTCTCCCTCCCTCCCACACTCCCTATCCCACCCCTCTAGATGGTCACAAGGCACCAAGCTGATCTCCCTGTGCTATGCGGCTGCTTCCCACTAGCTATCTGTTTTACGTTTGGTAGTGTATATATGTCCATGCCACTCTCTCACTTTGTCCCAGCTTACCCTTCCCCCTCCCCGTATCCTCAAGTCCATTCTCTAGTAGGTCTGCGTCTTTATTCCCGTGCCCCTAGGTTCTTCATGACCATGTTTTGTTTGTTTGTTTGTTTTTAGATTCCATATATATGTGTTAGCATACGGTATTTGTTTTTCCCTTTCTGACTTACTTCACTCTGTATGACATACTCTAACTCCATCCACCTCATTACAAATACCTCCATTTCATTTCTTTTTATGGCTGAGTAATATTCCATTGTATATATGTGCCACATCTTCTTTATCTATTCATCTGTCGATGGACACTTAGGTTGCTTCCATGGCCTGGCTATTGTAAATAGAGCTGCAATGAACATTGTGGTACATGACTCTTTTTGAATTATGGTTTTCTCAGGGTATATGCCCAGTAGTGGGATTGCTGGGTTGTATGGTAGTTCTATTTTTAGTTTTTTAAGGAACCTCCATACTGTTCTCCATAGCGGCTGTATCAATTTACATTCCCACCAACAGTGCAAGAGGGTGCCCTTTTCTCCACACCCTCTCCAGCATTTATTGTTTGTAGATTTTTTGATGATGGCCATTCTGACTGGTGTGAGATGATATCTCATTGTAGTTTTGATTTGCATTTCTCTAATGATTAATGATGTTGAGCATTCTTTTCATGTGTTTGCTGGCAATCTGTATATCTTCTTTGGAGAAATGTCTATTTAGGTCTTCTGCCCATTTTTGGATTGGGTTGTTTGTTTTTTTGATATTGAGCTGCATGAGCTGCTTGTAAATTTTGGAGATCATAAATGAACCTTATATTTGAAATGATGCTTTTAACAAGGAGCCCTTAGGATGTGGGTTTGTTGGTTTGTTTGTTTGTTTGTTTAGTCCATAAAATATACCCAATAAGAACATTAGGAAATAGGGTGCTTTAACTGGGATTCTCGGGAAAGAATATTAGCACATTTAGCACCATTACTAAGAAAAAGGACTTGGATTAAATTTGTAGAAGTTATTTACATTTCCTTTTAGAGTGATGAAAATGATCTGGAATTAGATAGTGGTGGATGGTTGCACCACTTTGTGAATATACTAAAAACCACTGAACTGTACACTTTAAAAGATGGATCTTATGATATGTGAATTACATCTCTCTTTTTTTTTAAGTCACTTATATACCTCCCCCCCTCATCTTGCTCCCTCAGGGGCAGAGAGGGCTGTTGGCCTGGGATGTGAGGAGGTCAGAGTAGCAAGGCAAATCTCTAAGCCTGAAGAAAGGGGAAGCTTGCTCCTGATCGCGGGCTCCATGCAGGCTTGAATGGGGCTTGGGAAGACCCAGTATGGTTCTCCCAGGGAGCAGAGTGAGCTAATCTCTCCTTCAGGGCCTCATTAACATTTGGGGTATGTACTGCTGAAAATGTCTGTTTTCTTATTTCCAAAGATAAATGGTAACAATGTGAAATATTGAAACCTCACCCTTGAGGGAATGCCCCCATTTGCAGGCTTATAGTTTACTATTTAATTGTAGATTTTCTCCTACTTCCTTTATTGTCTGTCTTCCCTCTGCATTCCTTTTTTTTTTCCTACTTATTCTGGTTTCTGACTTTTACATAAGAGGCCTTCCTCCGATGTCAAGTGATGTTTGTTGTCTGTTCATATTTCAGAACAAAGCATTACAAAGCTGATTGACAGGACTTTTGTTTGGGTGGAGTTTGCCCACTGGTGAACTTCACTGTACAGTAACTGAGCAGGGATCAATTTTATTTTTTTGGAATATGCCAAGATGTCAATATCTATGGGTGTTTTCCCTAGGATCAGTCAGTTTCTTAAAGAGGAGGACTGTCTCCTGCCAGGAACAGGGCTAAAGGTGGTGGTGTAATACAAGGGAGCTGGGCATTTCCATCATTTGGGGTGTAGACTTATGTTTAATCCTCCTCTCTTCAGTACAGCACCTCTTTCCCACCTTCTCCTGTGCTTGAGGTCCCAGTTCAGGAGCCTGTCAGGTTCATTTTCTCCATGGGTTCATTTTCTCCACAGGGGCTGTGGGGTGGCGCGCGGCTGCCTGGCTGAATGGAACAGGGGCGTGGACCTAATTGCTCCCTGCTGAGAGTGATTTCAGTCCTATACCTCACCCTCGCCATGCAAGCTAGACGTGTTGCTTCTAATCCTGAGCTTTCTCGGAGCTCTGGGGCATGAACAGGCTCACTTCTCGTTGGGCTGACATTTCTTAGTTGCTGTTCTTTCTTTCTGTTTGTCCTGATGAGTTCCAGTCTTTGCTTTCATGTTTTGCAGGCTTTGAGAGGGAACAGAGGTAGCCATATGTGTTCTTCCAGGTTTAACAGCAAGGCCCTTCCCTTGCTTTTCATGCCCCTAAATAAGCAATTTGTTTCCCCAGAGTGAGCCTGTACCATTGAAACTTCTAGCTTCTAGTGGATTACAGCATTACTTGCTCTTTTACTTTTTTGTGATATTTCTCTGTTTTTATAAGAGAGAACATGTTTCTGACCCGGGGAATATAGTTTATATCACACAGAAGTGGATCTGAGTCACATAGAAACATCAATAAAGTGACTACTGCTGTGTCTTTTAATAGGAAATATTTATTGATATGTTCTGTACAGCAGATGTCTCCTGTTTGGTAGCAGGCTAGCTACGCCATCTGCCTCTTTAATTTCAAGAGTAGTTATCAGAAAAGATTTGATGTATAATATGTCATTGAAATGGCGGAAACTGCCAAGGCACAGAGGGCAGAACGCTGTATTCCAGTAAGACAAGGCGCTTCCATTGCATCAACCCTTCCTGGTACATAGCAGGCACTTTGCTAGGCATCCTAATTCAGCACACGAAGCAAGCTGCCTTAAACTTTTCTTCTTTTCTTACTGGTGTGTCTAAGCTGGTTATTCTTTCTACCTGTTTGGTAGGTAAACATAATGTGTGTGGACCTTGTAATTTTAGTTCATTAGGCTTTGTCCATTTTTTGCAGTCATTTTTACATTTACTGTTAAATCCTCACAGTTGGAAAGTGGTAGATATTACCTTAAAGAAGGAAATACTAGGACCCACTTAACTAGAGAACTTAAAAGCAATTTGTCATAAATTAGCAGGTCTGTGAGTTTCTTTGACTCACAAGATCATGCTGGAAATTTAACTATTCTGAAGGAGAATGCACTTTGTCGAAAGCTCTGCCCTAAATGGTAACCTTGATTTAATACATTTTCTTCAGTCACATAGGAGTTACCTCAGGAAAAGCTGACCAGATACGGATTTGGAGAAGACTGGTGGAAGGTGGTAGCACATCCACAGCTTGTTTCCTTCCAGTGGCGGTCACAGCTGGCCCTTAAAGCAGCTTTCCTAGCCACAGGGTCTGAAGGGAGGGAGGATTCTGCCCGAGAAGTGCAGTGTTTATTCTTACAGTGCTCAGCTGCTGTCGTCCCCACTACATTTGTGAGGGATTCGAGGGGCTTGCTGTCAGCCGCAGAAAGTTTTCATATTGCTACATCATCTTACCTGTGATGGAAGGCATTGGACTCATCATTCCTGCTTCATTATGGCAACTTAAGTTGATATTTTAATGTTTTGTATTTTTGCCATTTAAACACATTCTTGGAACTGGTGGATGATGATTTGCTACATGTACACTTATCAGCCCTAGGTTTAAATAAGATATAGGCTTTGATGGTGGCAGCTGTGAGCAGGTGATATATTAGGGGTTTTTTTTTTAATTTTTTATTTATTTATTTTATTATTATTTTTTTAATAAATTTATTTATTTTTTATTTTTGGTTGCGTTGGGTCTTCGTTGCTGCATGCGGGCTTCTCATTGCGGTGGCTTCTCTTGTTGCAGAGCACGGGCTCTAGGCTCACGGGCTCAGTACTTGTGACGCACAGGCTCAGTTGCTCCGTGGCATGTGGGATCTTCCCGGCCCAGGGCTCGAACTCATGTCGCCTGCATTGGCAGGCAGATTCTTAACCACTGCGCCACCAGGGAAGCCCATGTTAGGGGTTTTTGAGGCCTTACTTAACACAAGTGTAAACTAGGCACTGAGTGTACAGTAGACCTCACCTTGGATTGAAGTCTTTGGAATACTCTTTGATCTCTCCAGGAGAGTTTACTAGAAGATACAGGTAAAAGTTTTAACAATGAAACATCATCAGAGACTACAAGCTCTGATCCAGAGTGCTTGCGTTCTCATTCCAGCTCCCTCACTTAGTAGCTGGTGACCTTGAACAAGCCACTTAGCTGTTCTAAACTTCAGTCTCTTCGCATATAAACTGGGGATAATTGTACCTTAAAAAGGTAAATATATCAGTGCTTAATATGTGGAAAGTGTTTGCTACTATTTCCTTTCACTTCACAGTGATAGGTGTATCTCACAATTGTTTTTCAGTGATATCGTGGTCCAGATAGTAGATGCTCGAAATCCACTCCTATTTAGGTGTGAGGATTTGGTAAGTAAAATGTGACATGATTCAAACTTTAAGTCCTTGGGCAGCAGTGGGAGGACAGCATCACCGATAGCAGTGACCCTAGGCAGGCCTTTGCACCCTCCTCTAGCTTTGTTTAATCTGGCCTCCTGCTCCTCCCAAGGTCAGGAGCTTGCATTTTGGGACTGTTTAGACAGGTGTTTTCTTCAAACAGTTGTTTCCATCTGCAGCAAGGCACAAACACTTGAACTTTCTACTTTTAGAAGCCACTTTGTTAATAGGCATTTGCCAGTGTTTCTCATTTTTTAAGAGACTCTAGTTGAAATAGCATTTTGCTTACTTTAGCGTATGCCTAGTCCCTTCACTTACCCATCCCACTAAGCTTTCTCTTCTCACACCGTAGTTATTACCTCCTGTGGTATTTTACAAATGAAGTAAGTGTGTAAAACACCACAGGGGGTAATCATTAAGGTGTGAGGATCACAAGAAATAGTGATACAGGCTTTCAATTAATAAGACACTGAACACACATGAAGTATTCCTATTTTTGTTTGAGGACCAGAGTAGGAATAGTACTGATTATTTTAAAATCCACTGGTGAATAACAATCTTAATGGGGAAGCTCTTATTAATTCAGCTTTCATACTTCTGGTGTATTTCCTAATGGAGAGCTGTGCTTGGGAATTAATTTAATCACTGGGTCTTGTTTTCCTTTTAGACTTCAAAAATAGTTTTTTATATTAATAGGTAAGATTATTATTAGCTATCATCACTTGGCTTGAAGATAGTCCCTGCTGGCTTACAAATCTAGTTATACAGTTCTTTAACTTTGCTTAAAAGAAATAATTCAGGATTATTAAAGAGAGGAACTGTATAATTTAAAGAAATAAGAACGTGTTATACTTAAACTGGGCAGGAAAGCATTTCTTTTTACCCTTCCCAGTTTCTTATGTGAAGAGTTATTTTTTCTAAGTATAGATGACCTAACTTCTTTTCAGAGCTTTCTGAAAGGATCCATAGAATGTATCATGATTAAAAATCTTTAAATTAGGAATGATTTAAAACTGGGGGCAGGGCTTCCCTGGTGACGCAGTGGTTGAGAGTCTGCCTGCCGATGCAGGGGACATGGGTTCGAGCCCTGGTCTGGGAAGATCCCACATGCCGCGGAGCAGCTGGGCCCATGAGCCACAATTACTGAGCCTGCGCGTCTGGAGCCTGTGCTCCACAACAAGAGAGGCCGCGATAGTGAGAGGCCCGCGCACCGCGATGAAGAGTGGCCCCTGCTTGCCGCAACTAGAGAAAGCGCTCGCACAGAAACGAAGACCCAACACAGCCATAAATGAAATAAATAAATAAATTTAAAAAAAAAAAAAAAAGCTTCCTTACCTACAGTAACTCTGTTTCATCCCTTCACAGATCTGTGCTGGGAACAAGCCAGCACTTGATAAATGCAACCTGGAACTAATAGGATGCGGGACAGACTTGGGGTAAAGCAAGTTGTGTAAACATAGTCCTTGACCACCACTGTTAAAAAAAAAAAAACAAAAAAAAACTGGGGGCAGTAAAAACTTTTCATAGCTGGGGACCTTCAGTATAATTAGCCTAATTTTTCCCCTTTTGGAGAAATATCTAAATATCTTTATCTTGCATAGGAATGTTATGTGAAAGCAATTGATGACAACAAGGAGAATGTTATTCTGATAAATAAGGCTGACTTGCTGACTACCGAGCAGCGGAGTGCCTGGGCCGAGTTCTTCGAAAAGGAAAATGTGAAAGTCATTTTCTGGTCGGCTTTGTCTGAAGCCATTCAACTGATTGGTGACTCTAAGGTAACCTGGGAGACTTTTTCAGGTTGGGTTTCAAGGAGGAGGATTTTGGCTTCTGTTAAGTGTGCTCTGGTTTTTTTTTTTTTTTTTTTTTTTATTGTTGATGTGTGGGGTTTTGTTTCTTTTTTCCCTAAGTGCTGTGATAGTCGGGTGATCTATAGAAAAGTGAGTCACAAGGTTGCTTTCTCTGGTTTTTAAATAGTCTGCTATCCCAGGGGTCTATGATGCACACTGGTAGTAGCTATAATTTTTAATTTTTTTAAATTTGAGGCAGAAAATTGTATAGGAAGTTTCATACTGACCTTGTATGTAATTGCTTTTTTTTTTTTTTTTTAAAGAATTGTTTCTTTTTTTTTTTTTTTTTAATTTTATTTATTTATTTATTTTTGACTGTGTTGGGTTTTCATTTCTGTGCGTGGGCTTTCTCTAGTTGCGGCGAGCGGGGGCCACTCTTCATCACAGTGCGCGGCCTCTCACTGTCGCGGCCTCTCTTGTTGCGGAGCACAAGCTCCAGACGCACAGGCTCAGTAGTTGTGGCTCACGGGCCTAGTTGCTCCGAGGCATGTGGGATCTTCCCAGACCAGGGCTCGAACCCGTGTTCCCTGCATTGGCAGGCAGATTCTCAACCACTGTGCCACCAGGGAAGCCCTGTAATTGCTTTTAAGAGAAGTCAGAACAAAAAGTCAGATACAACTGAATGTAGTAACTTCTCTGGACTTGATTAGACTCTCTTTTGACTTTGTTTTGAAAACAAAGAAATGAAGTAGTCCTAAATTAAGATATACCATGTTATTTTCTGTATCTTTTAATCCACTTTTTACAGAAACAGTTTAGGAGTTATTTTCTAGTAAAAATTAATGATAACCAACTATGAAAAGAAATTAGTAATAGAATCTTAGAGCTGGAAGAGACTTAAAGTCATATCTTTTCCTATCCACCTCCTTTCCTCTCACCTCTATTTATCAACTATTTGCTGACTGGTTAGTGTGCTGAGCTGGGTGCTATGAATACAGCACCCTCCCTTGGTGAGCTCACAAGTTAGCGAGCTCTAACTCTGTGAAGGAGTTCTTCCCTCCACCTCCCTGGCAGTCGCATGCTGTCTCTGTGACTACTTTAAATGGCAGACACCAGGTGTCTCATTCCTTTTTATCTCCAAGGTTAGAAAGTTCTTCAGTCCAGTGAAGCTAAGTCAGCTTCCCTACCTTTGCTCTGAGGCCTCTTCCTCTCTGCCTCTGTTCTCTCTTCTGCAGAAGATACATTGTCTGCTTTCCTGCTCCTTATAGACATGACCTCCGGAGCACTCCTCACCCTGAGCGCCTGCCTGCCTGTGTCAGACACCTAAAATGGGTGGCAGCTGGTTGAGTACAGTATTCCAGGTGTGGTTTGCCCAGGACATGTCCTCTTATTTCTTGTGATCAGGATACTCCCAGTAATTCAGAGTTTTTGTTAATTCACCCCCTTTCAAAGGAGCTTATGCTCTTGGCCCATTGAACCTGTGAAAAACCACATCCCTCAAATATTTAAAAGACAAGACTTACTAAGCAGATCTCATCCTATCTTTACATGTGGCAAAAGGTATTCATTGTGGTTTTAGCTCAGCTTAGGATCATGCTGTTCCTCTTAGATATTAGTGATTTGGGAACAAGGTAGAATCATTTTGCGTGTGTCATTTGCTTTCCTCTTCTTCCAGCTTTGAATCATCTGCAGATTTTGTATTGGCCCTTCTATATATTCTTTCTGGTCATTGATAACGCTGTTGAGTAGACCGGAGCCAAGGATAGAGCTCTGTGACCTTTTGTGGACTTAAGAAGCGCTCAGTACCAAGCGTTTTAGTGTGATGCATACAGATGTATTTGAAAGGCTATAACAATAGTTATTCTGTTATTACTGTTAATAAAAACTAACCCATAGAAAACTTATTCTTAGCCAGGCACTACTATTCTGAGTACTTTATGTGTTTTATTCATTTCATCTTTTACATCTGTGGTATTCCCTGACCTATCAACCAAGGAGTAGATTGCAAAGGGAAGTGGGATTTGTTTGCACCATCTGTTCTCAGGGAACCCTTGTTGCCTCCCGTTGCTGTCAGGGGAGGAACTGTTTGGAGGAATTTCCTAACTTGAGGAATTGTTTCCCTGTCAGACTCTGGATTAACAGTGCATGATTTATGGAAGATATTCTTTCTTCCTTTTTAAAAGTTGAACCCTATTTATTCCTCCCAGGTCTTCTGAAATCTGTTATTCATGGTTTTCCAAGTCAAGTAACCAGCTACCATTGTGATATATCTAATCACATCTGTCATTTGAGTATCAAACATGAACTTATTAAAAATAGATACTTGCTGTTTTCTCACCTATCTGAAGTTTGGTTCTTTCTCTATGGTTGCTTAACCTTTCTTATTTTAAAAAAATAGGACATTTTTTTGAATTGAGTACTTTGGTTTTCTCTTGGCCATCTCTTAAATTGCACTGTGTTCCCCCAAAAGACTGACTTTTCCCTTCTTTCTTTCTATTTTTGATGTAACTACTGCAAAGTCCTTTTGTTGCCTTTATCATTTTTCCTGAACCAAAACTGCTTCTAGCCTTAGTTTTCCTGATACACATTCATGTTCAGTTTACATTCTTGTGTTCTGCAGAAGAGCACACAGTGACTTCTTTACATTTATTGCTCATTTATCATAGAAATTGCTTCCAATTCCATATTTCTTTTTGAGTTGCCAGGAATGACAATGAAATCATACCTTTTTTCCCTGACATTTTTTTTTAGTATCTCCTTCCCTAAAATGTGGGATGCCTGTTTAACTGAGTCCATCATGCCCTCTCCTGTGGCGGCTACTCATTGTAATGCTAGATTATTTGTAAATGATAGGTTTCCATCACTTCTAAATCTGAATCAGTTCTCCCTTGTTGACACTGATTGGTAATACTATAAATTGCCATATTTCTGCTTTGTTATCCATAGGAATTCAGAAGGATTAACACACCCATGAATCGTAAATGATTTTTACCTTTCTCTTTCCAAAGGAAATCGTTGGTTGGTGAATAATTTCCATACGTAGAGTTGAGTTTTATTGCTCTCATACTTCACACACACAGACCTATGCTCCATGGTGCTATGATTTATTAAAGGCAGTTATAAAAGAATAGCAGTTTGCTTAACTATGCAAACCACTGTCTTTGAAAATGCAAATATACAGTGAAGCTCACATTACAAATTATACCCTTCTTGCTTTGTGCAGAGAAGAGAATGTTAAATGTTTTATCGTTCATGAGAAATGCTTTGTTTTATTCTACAGCCCATTGCAAAAAAAATGTACTGCCAAGGAGTTCAGCTTGATACAGGTTTTTCTAAACCCTTGCTTTCTTTTAATAGGTAAAAGAGTTATCTATTAGAAAAGTAATACATGTTTTTTGTACAGAGTTCAAATAATACAAAAATGTGTAAAGTGAAGGTCCACCACTCCAGAGGACACCACTGTTGATAGTTTGGTTATATCCTCATGCTATCTTCTCCCTCTATTCACCTTTTTCTTTCTCCTTCATAACTTTCCTTGTCCTCTGCTCATCTTAGATAACCAACTCTGAATGTTGTTCACCAGAGTGAAGAGTGCAGTTGTTACACACTTCTGAACTTTTGTGGTTTCTGTTATTTCATCAGGAAGAAGTAAACGGAGACAGTGGAGAAGCCATCACAGCTGAGTTTGAAAACTCCAGCTGTGACGAAGCTGGAATTCTACACGAAGAGACTGAACATCTTTCACTTAATGAAGTTGCCAGGAGTGATGAAGATGACAGCGAGTATGAGGACTGTCGGGAGGAGGAGGAGGAGGATTGGCAGACGTGTTCAGAAGAGGGCAGCAGCCCTGACGAGGAGGCCTGTGGCCAGGATTGGCAGGAAAGCTGCATTGTGGATTCTGAGGCTCAAGGAAGGAAAACCCCACAGAAGAGGCAAATACGCAACTTTAGCCACCTGGTATCAAAGCAGGAATTACTGGAGATCTTTAAGCAGCTACACTCTGGAAAGAAGGTGAAGAGTGGACAACTTACTGTTGGACTGGTAAGATGAAATATGTCATAAAATTGTTCCGTGAGGGTCTGTATTCCCCATCCTTTGGTAGCTACACTGGAACCTCAGAGATCAGTCAGGCCCTGGCATCATAGGGAACATTGATGCCCTCTTGTTGCCCAAGGGCATCCTGGGAGCAGGCTGGGTGACAGGCAAAACCCAACTCAAAGAATGAACTTTTTCAAGGCTTATACTGGTTACACCACTGTTCATATTAATTATCTTCTACAGTCTCCCAGTTCATCCCTACCTGTCACGTCACTTCCAAGAGATACTAGAATGAGAGCTTTCAGGGCTGTCTTCAGACTTACAGTCCAACGTTCTTACCTTTAGATAGGCTTTTTAGATAGGGCAGGCTTTCGGCATCCTGTGATCCTTGCCAACTTATACTGTAAACATTCCTTCTGACACCCTTCTAGGTGGGCTACCCAAACGTTGGGAAGAGTTCGACAATCAACACCATCATGGGCAACAAGAAGGTGTCTGTGTCTGCCACGCCCGGTCACACCAAGCATTTTCAGGTATTTCTGCAGCATCGGCCTCTGTATTTCCTTCTCCGCCAGTTCCTCCCTCTGGGTGTTTTCTGGAGTTCTTTGCCACTCGTGTGCTGCTCTCCTTTCCCTTCCAGTGCTGTATGCCCAGCATAAACCTCTTACTTGTCTTTCAGACTCTCTATGTGGAACCTGGCCTCTGCTTATGTGACTGCCCAGGCCTGGTGATGCCATCCTTTGTCTCTACCAAAGCCGAGATGATTTGCAGTGGAATCCTCCCGATTGACCAGATGAGAGATCACCTCCCACCTATATCACTAATATCCTTTGTGCTGTGCCAAAATTCTGGTTGTTATGTGTATATTAGGGCTTAAGAAAAGTCTGGGTAATAGACAGGGGAGGAAAAACTAATCACTCCTTACATAGTTGTAAGGATTAGAAACAAAGACTCGGTGCTTTATGTCTGAATTAGGGTCATCTCACAAATCTATAGTGTATTTACATAAAAATGTGTCATCTTTAAGGTCTGTTTCAGAGATCATATTTTAATATTTTTAAAGGATACATTTGGAAGTGATCATTGTGCATAAGGCTTTGTTTAAAAGAGGGGAGAAAAGTCTTTTAAATTAACGAGTAATCGTACTACTTTGGAGAGGTGAAAAGTTTTTTTGTCACAGATGTGCTGAAATACCATGTTCTTAGAAGACACCATGGGGAGGAGGAGGGGGTCAGTTCAAAGAAACGGATTCCTTGACAATCTTACGTTTGCCAGAATATTCCAAGACGTGTTTTAGAAGCTACGTACGGCATTGACATCATAAAACCTAGAGAAGATGAAGATCCCCAGCGACCTCCAACATCAGAAGAACTGTTGACGGCTTATGGATGTGAGTTGTGATTTATTTTAAAACATGAACAAAAAATAACAGTATAGCTACTAAGAGAAATACTCTGCAAAGGTACAAGTTCAGAATTTTTCCTTAGCATTTGTCATGTCATCTTTCAGGCTTGATATTTTTGTTGTCCTGTTGGTCTTGCCCACCAAGTGGCCTCCAGGTAGCTGACTTGGTCCAGCAGTAAAGGAGGGAGAGCCGGCCACTGCCTGAGTGGTATTTTACTTCAGTGTTAAGTGCTTTTTAGAGTTAGAGAAGGAGATGCTCTGTATCCTAGAGTTAGAGAAGGAGATGCTCTGTATCCTTTGCCTCTTCCCCAGGTCTTCATCATAGAAATCAAGTGCCTGGGAGACACATCTTCTCAGGCTCTCTCAGGCCCTTTCCTATAGGAGGCCTAGGACCCAAGTGTAGACACAGGGCTTCTGATCTAAGGCTATGTTGGCTTTTTGTTTTTCTGCATGGGAATTATCTTTGTCATTTCTCCAGTTCATTGTGATTTATTTACCTTAAACACAAACTTTAAAGGTAATCTGGAAAGACGCGTATCTACCTAAAGAAAAAGCGGTGTTAAAAAAATTTCCATGCGTGTGTGGCTTGCCTTGTAAGGAATTGCCCCCAGCCGGGAAGGAGTTCAGGTTATTTGCGTATTTACTGGCAGAGAAAGGTGATTTGATATAAACCACAGTTATATGGTTAAAATCAGAGCTTGAATTTACTTTAGTTGAGCGACTTTAAAGAGGATGAATACTAAGCACTTGTTACAAGACTGCTATAGTCACAAAATCATAGGACAAGAAGGGGCCTTAAAGATTCCCCCACCTCTCATCCCCCTTTTCATAAGACAAATAATCTGAAATCAGAGCATGAAATGACTTGCCCAAGGTGGTGTCTGGTCAGAGGCATAGCCTCAGTGAGAACCCAGATTTCCTAATCTAGACCTCTCCAGTGTGCTAACCTGAAAGATGGGAAAGGTAGACTTTGTACTAAACTTTGCATCTGGTTTGATTTCCAGATAAAACTGAAAGGAATGTGAGTCTTTTAAGATTTTTCATCTGATTCTCTCTGATGAAATCAAAGAGAGTGAGGGCAAAACCAGTTTATAAAAACAGATGATTAAACATTCTTAATGTATTAGTGAAATTCAACATCTCTCCATATATTTGTTAGCCATTTTGTCTTCTGAGAATCACTTTTTTCTATGCATCATTTGTTTTTGTCGTAATGATTTGTAGGAGTTCTTTGTTACCTGTGCTGCAGATGTTTTTCCCAGTTTTTATTTATGGTTTCTTTAGCCCTGTAGAAGTTAATGACTTTAATAAACAATGTTTTTTTTGTTTCTTAGGGGGGTTTTTTTGGCTGCATTGGGTCTTTGCTGCTGCGCGCAGGCTTTTCTCTGGTTGAGGCGAGCGGGGGCTACTCTTCGTTGTGGTGCGCGGGCTTCTCGTTGCAGTGGCTTCTCTTGTGGAGCACGGGCTCTAGGTGCACGGTCTTCAGTAGTTGCAGCGCACAGGCTCAGTAGTTGTGGCTCATGGGCTCTAGAGCACAGGCTCAGTAGTTGTAGCGCATGGGCTTAGTTGCTCCGCGGCGTGTGGGATCTTCTGGGACCAGGGCTCAAACCCATGTACCCTGCATTGGCAGGTGGATTCTTAACCACTGCGCCACCAGGGAAGCCCAGCAATGTTTTTCCTTCTTAGTTTTGTTGGGTTCAGTGTTTTACTTGGGAAAAACTATTTTACTGTAATCCTTTTTTTTTTTTTTTTTTTTTAAATCTTAGGGGTTTTTTTCCCGTTTTCCTAAATGTATTTTTGTGTACGGTTCTAACCATTGATACTTTCTTCTAAACTGAAGGAGCCAACATACAGCTAGTATGGGAGGGAACTGAGTTTTGAACCTGTCAGCCAAAGCTTGTGTTTTTGCCCACTGTGCTCGGCTACTCCCTTCTAATTGAGTTAGTATTAAAGGAATCTTCGTTGTATGTTTGGGAAACTGAAAAAGGTGTAGACATATCATTAAATAAGAAAACTTGCTCTATTGCTTTGGATTTTGCTAATAATATTGACGACATAGCATTGTACAAGTAGCCTCCTTGAATCAATAATTAAAATCAGAGAGATAGAAGAAATGACTGGAGTAGAGAGAGATTGAATGTGTCACAGCATGTTGCTAGGTGGTTGTCAGAAGATCAGATGTAACAATATAGTCTATTCTGGATTATCAGATGTTTTTGTAATGCTAACCAAAATATTTTCTACATTATTAATTGATTTGTTTTTTTTTTTAAGTTAAATAAGAATGCACAGTGTAATAACAGAAAAGGCTAGATTTCCATCACCTCAGTTGTCTTTGTTGTGATGTTTTCTAACTTAGGTTTTGCAAAATTCATTTCTCCTCACAGGTATGCGAGGATTCATGACAGCACATGGACAGCCAGACCAACCTCGATCTGCACGCTACATCCTGAAGGATTATGTCAATGTAAGTGAACCCTGCTTCTTGTTCCTCTGGAATAAGTAGGTCTTCTTTCTCCACAGCGTATGTTTAGAGTAATGGCAACCAGCTGGGTTATAAAGGAGATATCTTCTCATTGATATTGTGACATAACTGGAATTATATTCTTGATCCAGGAGAGCTAACATCATATAAATCATAGAAGTGATTGACATAATATGAAAGAGATGAAGATCTCTGAATACCTCTTCGCAGTGAAGGTGATAAATTTATGTCTCCAGTTTTTCCATCTCCTCCAGCCCTTGGGTGTTTCTACTGCAGCTATATCACAATATTCCTTGTAGTGTAGCTGTTTATATACCTGTCTTCCAACACTTGTCCAGTAACAATAATAATCATAGCTAACATTTATTCAAAGCTAGGCCTGCTAGGAATAGTTCTAAATGTTTTACGTTTGTCATCTCATTAAAAATATGTAAGTCTGTGCAAGTATTATTCTCCTATTACAAGTGAGGACATGCTAAGTTTTGGGTTTTCTTCATCAGTAAAATAGGAATTAATAGTACCTATCTCATGAGATTACTATGGGAAATAAATGAGAACAGTGTATGTGTGTGGAGACACACACACACACACACACACACACACACACACCACTAAGCTCAGCGCCTGGCACATAATTAGCCCCAGTAGTTTTTATTTATTAAGCTACTTCTTTCTACAAAAAAGCATTCCAGGGGCTTAATTGGTTGTGAGGATTTCACTTTATTCCCTCCTCTTCTCAATACACCATCAGCGGAGCTTGGAGCATAGAAATAAAAGAAGGCAGCCATATTCTCTTTTTTTAAAATTCAGGAGGAAAACAGTTAATAGAATATTTGTATAGATGAATTATTTATTCATCTACCATTTGTAAAACTATGGAGGGTGGGGGAGATGAGGTAAAAACAACCACAGTTTTTAGAGTGTTTATGGTGGAAAGAGGAAACTTGGCACCCAGTGGACAGCAGCAGCAGGCCCAGTGTCCCCATTAGTACAGCCACACTGTCCCACTACGTCCTGGCTTTGGTTTTGGAAAATATTCTCCTAAGTATAATCATATACATGTACTGAAGAGTACGGTAAACAAGGTCAAAGGGGGCACAGGGAAGATTTCATTCTTGTGTGGGAGCTGTGGGAAGAGGTAGGCCTCTAGAACACTAAGGATCATCATCAGGGTGTAAGTTGGGACTCTCCAGTTGCAGTGACCAAAACTCAGCTCAGCTGTCAAAAGGCCGAAAGTTCCATCAGAGTGTGCACGGTGGAGAGGCCTCCCCTGTGGACGCTCACACAGATGGCCCTGAGGATGTGCAGTTACCATGCATGTTGTCTTTGCAGGGTAAACTCCTGTACTGTCATCCTCCTCCTGGAAGAGATCCTGTGACCTTTCAGTATCAACACCAGCGACTCCTAGAGAAAAAAGCGAATGGTGGGGAAATCAAAATGCAGCCGCGCAGAAATAAAAAAGCAAATCAGATTGAAAATGTAGTGGACAAAACTTTTTTCCATCAGGTAAGTTTTAAAGTTTTTCTTTAACTTCTGATCCAGTACATTTTGTATAACAGCTTTATTGAAATAACATTCGCATACCATAAAATTCACGCTTTTAAAATATACGGTTCAGTAGGTTATAGGATATTTGCAGTTATGTAACCATCACCACTCACTCCAAAAAGAAACCCTGTACCCATTAGCATTCACTCTCCACTCCCCTCTGCCCCAGCCCCTGCCAACCACTAATCTACTTTCTCTATATAAAGATTTGTCTATTCTGGATGTTTCATGTAAATGAAATCATATGCTCTGTGGTCCTTTGTGACTGGCTTCTTTAGCCTAATGGCTTCAAGGTTCACCCATGTATCAGTACTATATTCCTTTTTATTGCCAAATAATATTCCATTGAATGGATGGACCACATTTTGTTTATCCATTTATCAGTTGTTGGACATTTGGGTTGTTTCCACTTTTTGTCTGTTATGAATAATGCTGCTATGAACATTCATGTGCAAGTGTTTGTGTGGACATATATTTCATTTCTCTCGGGTATATACATTAGGAGTGGGATTGCTGGGTCATGTGGGAACTCTAAGTTTAACAGTTGAGGTACTGCCAAACTTTCCAGAAGTGGCTGGACCATTTTACATCCCCACCAGCAATGTGTGAGGGTTCTAATTTCTTCACATCCTTGCTAAACTACAGAAAGGAAGTGATATTTAAGCTGGAATTTGAGGAACAAATAAAAATGTGTCAGTTGGAAGAAGCGGTGAGGGCCAGATTTCCAGGCAGAAGGAGTAGCATGAACAAAGGCAAAAAGTTGTGAGAGTGGATTTTTTCAGTAAAGAGCCCATGTTGTAGGTGGCCTTGTGTGCCATGTGAGGGAATATGAACTTGATTCCCCAGGCCACAGGCGGCCATCAGAGATCTGTGAGGACAGGACTAGAGAGATACAGAATAGAGAACTCTGATAGAAATGTGCACACTGGATTTGAGGAGTCTTGCAGTGGTCCAGTGAAAGCTGATGAACACCTGGGTTAGAGCAGTGGGGATAGAGAAGAGGGGGAAAGATGTACAAAGTTCTTGAGAGTGGAATCCACAGAACTTAGGGCCTGGCTGTATGTGATAGATAAGGAAGACAGAGTGTGTGCCATCTTCAGGGCTGGGCAGATTCTTATACCACTAGCCGAAATAAAGAATGGAGAGTCAGCTTCTAACTAACTTTGGGTTGCGGCCGGTTGAAGTTTGATATCGAGATAGAGATTTCCAGAAAATAGCTGGTATTGAGTCTAGTTATAGATGTTGTTTGAAGCCATGGACTAAACAAAGTTGAGGACAAAGAGAATGAAGTGAAGACAGAACGCTGAGAAGCTTATTTAAGGAATGGGGAGAGAAAGAGGACCAGTGAGAGATGGAAGTCCACTCTCTTGGAGTTCTCCATAAGCAATCCTGTGTATATCCTGTAAAGGAGACTGCTGACATCACCAATAATATTTTCTCTTATTTCCTAGGAAAATGTGAGAGCTTTGACCAAAGGAGTCCAGGCTGTGATGGGCTACAAGCCTGGGAGTGGCCTGGTGACGGCAGCTACTGTGAGCTCTGAGACGGGGGCTGGGAAGCCCTGGAAAAAACATGGTAACAGAAATAAAAAAGAGAAAAGTCGTAGACTCTATAAGCACCTGGATACGTGAACTTGGGCTGCAACAGAAGTAGCATCTGCACTGTGCATCTGTGGTGCTATAGGGTGGACCCTGCCCTTGTGATTCACACCCAACAGCTGATATCAAGACCGAGGGGCTCCTCAGAGCACCAACTCCAATTAACAGGGTCGTCTTGGAGCCCCAGAAACCTGCTCCTGTAGGAGGCTGAATCTGAGATGAGGGAACGAATGATGTATGTTTATTTGTGTAAACATATATACAAATGCATAGTAATTTGTAAACTGGGAATTTCTTGAAGAGATAGTAAAATTAAATTGCCACTTATGGATTTTTTATTTGTTCGTATAGCTACACTGCAATTTGGACATTTCACATTATTTAAACAATTTTAATCTGCTAAAACATACTGGGATTTTAGATGGATTTTTGAGCACATTATGAGATTTGTGATTCTCCACCTCACACACATACCCAGCACACACCCCTGATATGGCAGAAGGCATATCAGATCTTGGAATAGGGGCTAGCACAGGTGATTTTTAAAAGCCCTTGAAGAGCATAATCCTCTGTTGAAAGTCACCGTGAGTCTCTTCCCCAGAGGGGAGCGTGGGTTTTTCTATAGCCAAACCCACAGCGAGTGAGGAAAGAGGCAGCTAAGCAGCTGGTTCTTGTTTTAGGTGTAGGGATCCTTGATGTCCTTAGCACTTAGGACCATCAGGAGTAGTTGACCAACAAGGGCAGTTGACCTTTTACAATCAACTTTATAATACACTATGGCTGCTTCAGCCTCTCACTTCTTTACTTTTGTCTCTTTTTCTCTGAGCCTCGTTATTCCCTTAATTCAGATCCTTACCTTGTTCTGTGTCATAAATATTTTTGGAAATCTAATGGAAGTTATGGATGCTTTCTCCAGAAAAATGCACATTCCCACCTACACAATTTTGCAAAATGTATCAGAAGATTCACAGGTCCCCAAAGTTCATGAATTCACTGTTAAGAAGCCTTGCCTTGGGAATTCCCTGGTGGTCCGGTGATTAGGACTCTGCTTTCACTGCCAAGGGCCTGGGTGCTATCCCTGGTGGGGGAACTAAGATCCCATAAGCCATGAGGTGTGGCCAAAATAAAAAAGTGTTATAATTTTTTTTTTAATTTTTTTTTAAAAGAAGCCTTGCCTTTAACTGACCATAATGTATTTGGTATATTTGAAAATTGTTATATGTGGGAAATTAAAAAATTTTGTTCATTAATAAGTATTCATTGACCAAATTTTAATTTTGAGAAGTCCAGATTTATCTTTTTTTGCTTTGGTTGCTTGTGCTTTTGGTATTATAGTTAAGAAAGTATTGGCAAATAAAAGCTTACTAAGATTTACTCCTGTGTTTTTTCCCAAGAGTTTTAGGGTTTTAGCTCTTAAATTTAGGTCTTTGGGCCAGAGTTAATTTTTGTATATGGTGTGAGGTAGGGGACAAGCCAACTTCATTCTTTTGCATGTGGATATCCAGTAGTCCCAACACCATTTGTTGAAAAGACTAGCCTTTCCCCATTATTTTGATAACCCTGTCAAAAGTGGAACGTAAGTGTGAGGGCTTATTTCTCAATGTATGCCTTTGATATTTAACATTCATGGGTGTGTAACAATTGTGAAGAGTATCTGACTCAATTTCCTAGCACGTACTGCTGGTAAGAGATGATGTCTGTGCAGGTGCCCCACCCACTCCTCATCCCTTAGCCTAATTGGAGCTCGCCTGCAGCCCAATACACGGTTCCTGTGCAGGCTCACAGCTTTCCACAAGCCCTGTGTTTTCTGCTTTCCCACCTGAGGACTTTTCCTGCACCCCAGGAGCTTGCTCAGCCTGCACACAGGGCAGTCTAGAAGGGCTGGGGGCTTAACACTCCCTGGGGTAACCCCCAACCAGTAAGGAATGGGGGCCAGTTGGTAAGCACCCCAGCTTCCCTTTCACCCAGTGTGTACATTCTACATGTTCTTCCTCAGTGGAAGTGAGCCCCACTTGTCCACGGCTAAAACTGTCTCATTAACTCACCTTTCCTTTTCTCCCTTCCCGGTCTCACTTTCTCCTCTTCCTCATTTCTGCTTCACAGAAGTGCCACCCAAATTAACTGAACCTAAGTCTTTGTTTACAGTCTGAGGAACCCAAACTAGGACACCATGAAAAGGGAATTTCTATTTTCACCTTTGCTTCTGCCCAGAATATGTCTCGTTAAGCATCCTAACAATTTTTATTTTTAAGTATCCTCCTCACCCTTGTTTTACAGGTTAGTACTTAAACTTACGAAGCGCAGTCATTATCATTATCACATTATCAAACTTTTTGTTTCGAAATTTTTTTCCAATATTTAATTACAAGGACTATGCCACCCTTTTCAAGTAGAACCTGCTATATACATCTGTCATCTGTTTACTTTTCAGGAAATTAGAAGGAAGTGTGGTTTCTCTCAAGAAACCAATAGCAGCGTATGTTTTCTTGGTGGGGAACCAGGAAAAATTTGGCAGCAAGCCAGAAATCTACTTACTGCCACCTTGTTTTACCAGCCTTTTCCCATCTTCGGTCTTTGTGGAGAAGTGAGGAAAATCGTTTTAAATTTCCACCCTTAACAAACATTTGTTGTCTGTTGTGTTCAACATACTGTATACCAGGCAAGGGTGAGAGGCCCTACAGAAAGGAAAGATGGTGCTTCCAAAAGTTTCCAGTATAGGGACTTCCCTGGTGGTCCAGTGGTTAAGAATCTGCCTTCCAATGCAGGGGACGCAGGTTCAATCCCTGTTCGGGGAACGAAGATCCCACATGCATGCCACAGCTAAGCTTATGTGCTCTAGAGGCCATGTGCTGCAACGATGCGGCCAAATAAATATTTTTTTAAGAAGTCTCCAGTATAAAGAGGAAACAACAACCATTTTGAGCAATTTAAAAACAAAAGGCATTATGTTAGCAAAAAGTAGATCCTCAATAAAATTTTTAAATGTTTTATTGAAGTGCAAAATATGTATACAGAAAGTGCACAATCATAAGTGTACAGATAGCTGAATTTTCACAAGCAACACATCGATGCAGCCAGCACCCTGATGCAGGCACAGAGCATGACCAGCACCCACCTAACTGCTATTCTAACCTTTTCGCCTCACTTTATATTATATAGAAACAGAATCAACGGCATGTACCCTTATGTATCTCACTTTTTTAATCAGGGTTTGTGAGATTCGTCCATATTCTCACGTGTAATCGTAAATCCTTCATTCTCATTGCCAAATAGTATTCTATGGTGTGAATATATCACAATTTATCTGTTTTATTATTGGTGGACTTGTAGAGGTTTCTCAGGTTTGGGGTTTTTTAAATTTTTTAATTAAAAAACTTTTATTATTTAGACCAGTTTTAGGCTCACAGCAAAATTATGCAGAAAGTACAGAGAGTTCCCATTTATCCCCAGTCCCCCCCCACACACAGAGCCTCCCCTACTGTCAACATCCCATACCACAGTGGCTTGTTTGTTACAATGGATGAACCTACAGTAACACATCCTTATCACCCAATGGGTTTTGGTTTCTTAAAATAGTGCTGCCATGGATGTTGTAATACAGTGCTGTTCAACAGAACTTTCTGCTGTAATGGAAATGTTCTATAATCGGTGCTGTCCAGTACGTAACTACAGCCATATGTGACTATTAAGCACTTAAAATGTGGCTAGTGACATCTTCAGAAGTTAACTGCTAAAGGTAATGACTGTTAACTCCTGCCTGACCCAACAATCAAAGGTCAGTATGATGAGATTTTTTTCAGAGTTGGGGAGAATAGGGG
The DNA here is from genome assembly GCF_028023285.1 of Balaenoptera ricei. NCBI lineage: Eukaryota > Metazoa > Chordata > Mammalia > Artiodactyla > Balaenopteridae > Balaenoptera > Balaenoptera ricei. The sequence continues at coordinate 87,473,413 of NC_082642.1, read as the reverse complement.
TAAATTTCACATTTATAATTTATACATCTTGTCTACTTCTAAAGTAGGCAACACACAGTATTAAAACACTTATAATCTTTTGGATTATAAACCATTGAGTTTTTTTAAAAAGGATTTTTGGATCCATAGTAATATTCAAAAAAGGGAGAGGAAGGGAAACTTTTTTTACAAAAGAACCCCAGGCAGAAAATGTAGAAGGAACGATAGGATCATCATTTTGTAACCGTCAACGAAATCAAGGATTCAGGCAAGATCACCAACGGATGCTGAAAGCACTGAGTGAAGGGTCGTTGTGCAACTGGATGGTCCCACCCCTCTAGGTATCACCCACCCTTACTTATTAAGTTCAAAGGGAAAGTGCTTTCTACAGTGGAGCAACCTGGCGGCCACTACGTTAAACAAGTGATCAAACGCAGCATCACCCGTGGAATGCCAGCCTGGCATTCTGCACCCCCGATGCGGTGTATTAGGGAGTACACGACATCCCCTTGTACCGCTTTTGCAAAAGCATTTCACCTCAATATAATCACGAGGAAACAACTAGACGAATTCCACATTTGGGACAATCTATAAAACAAGGGACCTGGGCTTAAAGAGACACACGGCTAAATGAGTGAATCCTAAACTGAAAAAAAAAAAAAAATCAACTACATTACTGGACATCATTGGAACAACTGAGCAAATTTTAATATGGATTACATTTTTTTCTTCCAGTTTTATTGAGATATAATTGACATACAGCCCTATGTAAGTTTAAGGTGTGCAGCATAATGATTTGATTTACATGCATCATGAAGTGGTTCTCACAGTAAGTTTAGTGAATATCCATCACCTCATATAGGTATAAAATTAAAGAAATAGAAAAAATTGTTTTCCTTGTGATGAGAATTCTTATGATTTACTCTCTTAACAATTTTCATATATAACATACAGCAGTGTTCATTATATTCATCATGTTGTACATCACACCCCTAGTACTTATTTATCTTATAACTGGAAGTTGGTACTTTCCGACCACCTTCATCCACTTCCCCCTCCCCCACCCCCATCCCCGGATTACATATTAGATAAGATTATTGTATCAGTGCAATAGAAGTGTGGTTCTGAGGAGACTATCCTTGGAGAAACACGCTGATGCATATTAAGGGTAAAATGTCATGATACCTGCAATTTCAAATGGTTCCAAGTGGAGACAGAGAGATAAAACAAATGCGGCAAAATGTTAACAGTTGGTGAATCTAGGTGGGTATTCTTTCACCTTTCTGTAGTTTTGAAATTTTTCAAAATAAAAAATCAGGGAGTGAGGGGTTGTAAGAGTTGACAGTTAAATACCATAAGGGCTCAGGAGCCATTCAGAAATACCATAAGGGCTCAGGAGCCATTCAGAAGCACAGACAAAATTGTACCAGAAGACTATAGAATCAAACAGTTACCACGATTAACAGAAACATGCAGAGCTTCCGTCTTTACTCTTTGCCTTTGCTGGCTTTTAGGCAGGGGGTTTATCCAGCTCCCATACTGGCATGTAGGAACTTAGCAGGAGGCTGGTTGCTTTCTGAATTGCAAACGGCAGTGAGAACTCAACATTTCTTTTAAATAATTATCTCAATGCAAATATTCAAGTACTGAATTCGCTTTAAGAGGTGAGTTGCCGGACTTCCCTCACGGCACAGTGGTTAAGAAGCCACCTGCCAATGCAGGGGACACGGGTTCGAGCCCTGGCCCAGGAAGATCCCACATGCCGCGGAGCAACTAAGCCCGTGAGCCACAACTACTGAGCCCACGCCCCTAGAGCCCATGTTCCACAAAAACAGAAGCCACTGCAGTGAGAAGCCCGCGTACTGCAACAAAGTGTAGGCCCCGCTCTCTGCAACTAGAGAAAGCCCTCGCAGCAACGAAGACCCAACGCAGCCAAAAATAAATACATTAATTAATTAATTTTTTTAAAAAAGGTGAGTTGTTTTGCTTTAAAGCCCCTTTAAAAAAGGACTTTCCTTGATGTAACATCTCAACATCTGTCTGTTCCATTAGCCCTTGCCTAGCTTCTGAGTGACATGCAGGAAGTGACTTTCAGCAATCAGATGTTACGAGGAACTTGAGGGGAAAAAGGTGAAGAAACCCTCACAAGATCCTACAGTGTGTTGATGACAGAGTTTTAAATAGAACCCAGGACCCCAACAGTCCTACCACCTGCTGCAATCACAGAACTCCAACTTGTCCACAACGGGACTGATTAAGATTTGGAAAGGCCAGGATAAACAACAAGGTCCTACTGTCTAGCACAGGGAACTATATTCAATATCCTGTGATAAACCACAATGGAAAAGAATATGAAAAAGGATGTATATGTATGTATAACTGAATCACTTTGCTGTACAGCAGAAATTAACACAACGTTGTAAATCAACTCTATTTCAATAAAATTTTTAAAAAAGATTTGGAAGAGTCAGTATTGCATTCTCTTAGAATTAACTTCTCTGTATTTATAGCAGGTAAAACAAACTGATGCAGAATTTTTTTTTAAATGTTGTTTGAGGAGTAGCCCCAAGCCCTTTCTCTCAATAATGCATTTTAAAGAACACTGGCAGGAGGCAATGCGTCCTCAGAAGAGAAAAGCTGTTGAGCTGCTAGCCTGTCCCACCCACCACCACAAGCGGATTTACGGCCTGATTGGCTGCCCATTCCTCAGAAATGCCCAGCCCACTGCAGCCCTTCCTTCGTCAGGATGATGCCTATGGGCGCAGTGCCTCTACCAACAGGACAAGTTTACGAGCTGCGAGGGAGGACGTGTGTTACGGTCCTCTTGTTAGTTTTTCTTTCTGGCAAACTCTGGACCATGGCCAAAAAAACATTCTCTTCTGGGCCTCGGAGGAGCCTGGTAAAGGAACTGAGACACTTCCTGAGGGCGGATCAGGTGGAGAGCCCTATGGAAGGTACTGGAAGAATTTGGGAGGGGTCCTAATGGCAGGGAGGGAGTTGGTTAGAATACATCACCCTAAGTGTTCCCTACAGGATGAAGTCCTGGCTCCTTCAGGACCGGACCATCTGCCCCTCTCGCCCATCTCCCCTCGCTGCAGAACCTCTGCTGTTTCCCGTGCCCATAGGCCAGCTCTTCCCACCTCCAGGAGCACCTTTGCAGGACTGGTGCCATGGCCTTGCCAACAAAAGCAAACATTCTCCAAAGCCCAGCTCATGCGTTTCGTGAAAGCCTTCCCCGATGTACCCACACATGCAATGTTAGGTATCACCAAAGCATTTTTTTTCTTTTTTTTTTTTTTAACATCTTTATTGGAGTTAATTGTTTTACAATGGTGTGTTAGTTTCTGCTGTATAACAAATTGAATCAGCTATATGTATACTTATATCCCCATATCCCCTCCTTCTTGAGTCTCCCTCTCACCCTCCCTATCCCACCCCTCTAGGTGGTCACAAAGCACCGAGCTGATCTCCCTGTGCTATGCGGCTGCTTCCCACTAGCTATCTGTTTTACATTTGGTAGTGTATATATGTCCATGCCACTCTCTCACTTCGTCCCAGCTTACCCTTCCCTCTCCCTGTGTCCTCAAGTCCATTCTCTACATCTGCGTCTTTATTCCTGTCCTGTCCCTAGGTTCTTCAGAACCATTTTGGATTGGAAGAATCAACATTGTGAAAATGACTATACTACCCAAAGCATTTTCAATATGTTCTTAAGTACATATCACATTTCTTTGGCCTGTTTAAAAATCAATATTTTCACTCCGTAAATATTTTTCTAACTATGTGCCAGGCACTGAGCTGGGGAGACAGGTAGGAACTAACCAACCCCGGCTGCAAGGTGCTCACAGCCTGGTAGAAAGACAACACTCATCGCGCTTGAGAGGCACCCTAACAGAGGAGGAGAGCAGGCACCTACCCCCTCAGGACCAGGACGCCCAGTCACCTTGGTAGGGAAGACCACTGGTGGAGCAGCTTTGGGAAGGAAAATCACCCAGTTTGGTTTTAGACGTGCTCAATTAAGACATGCAAGACATGTCACGCATAGGCAGTTGCATATGTGAGTCTAAAGTTTGGGAGCTCTGAGCTGCAGATAACTCACTCGGGAGGCACAAGCACAGAAGGCAGATATTCCTGGCACATCTGGTGGTGGGGAAGGGAAGAGAGCTCAGAACTGAGCTCTGTGTCTCCCTCCATTGTTGATCTTCCTTTTCACATTTTCTTTATACCTCTTTTTTTTAGTGGATCTGAGGTTCTTCCTAGGAAGGACAATAACAATAATAATTGCCACTGCTGACATGTGCCAGATGCTTTATCTGCAGGATGTCTAATAATCACAGTAACTCTATGGTAGGCACTCTTATTCTCAGTTTACAGGTAAAAATACTCCCATGCAGAGAGAATCAGTGCTTCGCCCCAATCACACCTGCAAGGACGCAGAGTGAGAATTCCAGTCAAGATTCTCCAAAGCTCACATCTTCCCACTGCATCATCCAATGAGCCAAGATATCCAGAGACTGGGAACAGCTCCCCACAGCTTCTCCAGCCCCACTGAGGGCCATCTCATAACCCAGTGTGTCTCATAAGAATCTCCTAAGAAGGGACTTCCCTGGTGGCACAGTGGTTAAGAATCTGCCTGCCAGTGCAGTGGACATGGGTTCGAGCCCTGGACCGGGAAGATCCCACATGCCGTGGAGCAACTAAGCCCATGTGCCACAACTACTGAGCCTACACCCTAGAGCCCGCTAGCCACAACTCCTGAGCCCGCATGCCACAACTACTGAAGCCTGCATGCCTAGAGCCTGTGCTCCGCAACAAGAGAAGCCACTGCAATAAGAAGCCCGCACGCTGCAACGAAGAGTAGCCCCCGCTCACCACAACTAGAGAAAGCCCGCGTGCAGCAATGAAGACCCAATGCAGCCAAAAATAAATAAATAAAATAAATAAATTAAAAAAAGAAAAAAAGAATCTCCTAAGAAGCTTGTGCAAAGCAGTGTAGTTGACTAAATAATGGCCTCCAAAGATTTCAAGTCCTAATCCTTGGAACCTGTAAATGTTACCTTATGTGGAAAAAGGGTCTTTGCAGACGTGATTAAGTTAAAGAACTTGAGACAAGAAGATTATGGTGGATTATCTGCGTAGGCCACAAATGCAATCACAGTGTCTTTATAAGAGAAAGGCAGAGGGAGATTTAGCACACAGAAGAGGAGGAGGCAATGCAGCCACGGAGGCAGGAGGCAGAGACCGATCAGAGGGCTGCAGCCATAAGGCTGCAAGGAACGCGGGCAGCCACCAGAAGCTGGAAGAGGCAGAGCAAGAAGCAGCTTCTCCCCGAGAGCTGCCATGGAGAGGCGGCCCAGCCAACACCCTGATTTTGGTCCAGTGAAAACTGATTTCAGACTTTTGGCCTCCAGAACTGAGGGATTACGTTTTTGTTTCTTTAAACCACTGCGTTTGTGGTGATTTGTTTCAGCAGCTCCAGGAAACTAATCCATGTAGATTCCAAGGACACATGCCCAGGGAGTTGGATTTAGTAGGTCTGCTTTTTGACAGGCAGCCAGAGTGATTCTGATACCGACAATCTGTGGGCCACACTGCCTCAACTGCTCAGGCAGGGGACCTGTAGGACTTAAACCCTTAAACTAGGGGTTTTTAGTCTGGGTCTATTCTGCTATGGAATCCATAGTTGAATTTCAGGAGTTCCATAAATTCCTTAAGATTATACGAGAAACTGTGTGTGGGTGTGCACACAAGTTCATATTTTTCAGGGATGAGGTTTTCTTCATCCTTAAATTAGATGAAGAATTTCTAATTTAAGAAAAAGACGTTACTAATTACTAATTACTAATTTAAGAAATTACTAATTTAAGATTTACTAATTTACTAATTTAAGTAAATTAAATTTACTAAATTAAATTTACTAATTTAAGTAATTTAAGAATTACTAATTTAAGAAAAAGACGTTAATGTGTGTAAACCTGGTCCAAGGTGGGTGAGGAGAATTGGCCAAGCAGGGTTCTTAGTTCCCCGACCAGGGATCAAACCGGGGCCATGGCAGTGAAAGTGCAGAGTTCTAACCACTGGACCACCAGGGAATTCCCTGAAGCAACTTTTATTTTTTATTTTTTTTTCGGCCACACCATGCAGCTTGTGGGATCTCAGTTCCCCGACCAGGGATCGAACCCGTGCCCCCAGCATTGGAAGCACAGGGCCTTAACCACTGGACAGCCAGGGAAGTCCCCGCAACTTTTAAATTAGGCCCACCTCCCCAGGGTCTATGCTGAACCTGAGAGAGCAGGAAACCGGAACAAAGATTGAATCAAATTAAATAGTGGTATCTTCAAGTCAAAACAAAACTGAGAGCATAAGGCAACCTTAGGGCCTGGTGAGAGAGTGACACAAGACTGTGGGCTGTGTCCTCACTTCAGTGAGATAATTAGTGGAATAGATTATCTTTGGATAGATCTGCCTTTGGGAGCAGTAAGTAGACAGCATCACTAGAGGAACCCAGGATCTAGGCAGTCACCAGTCAGCACCCACAGGAGAGCAAGGCAGAGATGACCATTTGTAAGCACAGAGGACAAACACCGGAAGAGCCCGAAAAGAACCAGAAGGCAAAAACAAAGAAGAAAAAAAAAAGATGAAGAAGAAAAAAAAAAAGATGAAGAAGGCAGAGGTTTCAGACTAGGAGCATTTATTGTTTATACACTATGAGAAACTTGGGTTACATATATTTTTCCTTTTAATTTAGCCCTTTAATCTTGTCTTAGTTGGCATGAATTTTATATCAATTCATCTTAATCATTTTACTATTTGAATTTTGGCCCCTTTTGTTTAATAACATATGTTAATTTTATCTTTATTTGCTCGATTGCCTGTTTAATATCGCTCTCTTTTCTACTGGACTGTAAATTCCACTGAGGTAGAAAAACATCTGTTTTTCTCAACAATGTGTCCCCCGCTCCTAGCACAATGCCTGACAGATAGTGTTTTATTTCTCCCGTGTGTGGTCATAACTTTTAAAAATGAATGAACCAATAAAATAGTGTAGCCACTTTGGAAAACAGTCCAGTAGTTCCTCGAAACTTGAAACACAGAGTTACCATGGGACCCAGCAATTCCACTCCTAGGTATGTGCCCAAGAGGACTGAAAACCTATGTCCACACAAAAACCTGTAGACAAATGTTCACAGCAGCATTATTCATAACAGCCAAAAAGTGGAAACAACCCAAATGTCCATCAACTGATGAAAAGAAAAATAAATGTGGTACAACCATACAATGGATTATTTTTCAGCCATAAAAAGAAATAACATACGGATACATGCTACAACATGGATGACGCTTAAAAACATTATGCTAAGTGAAAGAAGTCAGTCACAAAAAGGTCACTATTGGATGATTCCATTTATAAGGAATGTCCAGCATAGGCAGCTCCATAGAGACAGAGGTAGATGTGTGGTTGCCTAGGGCTGGGAGTGCTTGAGGGGGGCTGGAGAGTAACTGCTAGTGGGTACTAAGTTTTTTGGCAGGTAATGAAAATGTTCTAAAATTAGATAATGGTGGTGGTTGCACAACTTTGTGGATATATTAAAAACCACTGAATTGTACACTTTAAATGGGTGAATTTTATGATATATGAATGGGATCTCAGTAAAGCTATTTTTAAAAATAAAAAATAAGAAATGATATAGTCATGTCCTTTAAGAAAAGTTATTAAAATCAACAAGGAAAATTTTAAATCATAATAATAGCTTGTTTTCAAGAACAATAGCCCTGTGTACTTGAACTGATGGCAGTGTGGCTGGATGGGAGGGGACAGATCGCAAAAATCACGGGGCTCCCTGGCTGCGGGGGTCGCCGGGTAAGAGGACTTCGCCTCCAGAGCCCCGCTTGGGCAACGGAGCAGGGACACAGGGTGCAGCTCCAGCCTCAGAAAAGAGTGAGGGAGGATGCAGAGGGGCGCGTTTGATTCCTCCTTCTTGGCCTCCCACAGCACCCTTTGTACTGTGCCATTTTAACGATCTGGACCAAGCCCCACTCATCGCGGGATCCCCAGCGCCCAAGCAAGCTCCCCAGGCGCCAAGTATGTATTGTTTGACTCAGGAAATATGGTGGGTTAATGAACGGACGAGGTGCCTCACAGTGCGCCGGCAGGTCACTGTATTCCGCTCTGGCCGCCGGGTTTGGGGGTGCGTGACAGCGAAGGGGTCCGCGGGAGCCGCGCTGGCGCTGTCTGGGGGGCGGGGGGGCGCAGCCTTTGTGCAGAGGCTGTTCCCGGCTTCCGCCGCTGGGGGGCGGCCTCCCGCCCGCCGACCCCCGACAATAGCGCGAGGGGTGGGGAGCCGCGCGTTCCCGGAAACTTTTCCCTCGAGTCTTGACCGCCGCCGCCCGCCCCCGGGAGCGCGGAGCTGGGCGCGCCCATCTCCGGCCGGCGGTCGGCGCGCTCGGCTGGGGCCGCTGCGAAGGAACAGGATCGGAGAAGGGGACGCGCGGGGAGGCAGCGCCCGGGGCGGCGGGCAGCGGGGGGAGGCTGCGCGCGGGTCCCCGGCCAGAGGGAGGCGCGGGCACCGGGCCAGGCGGAGCCGAGACAGCCATGGAGGAGGCGCCCAGCCCCGCGCCCGCGCTCTGGAACTGGGACTACCTGGACCATTGCTTCGCCCGCCACCGTGTCTGCATCTCCTTCGGCCTGTGGATCTGCGCCTTTTCCTGCTGGATCGCCGTCCACGCGCTGTAATGGGGACTGGGGCCGGGCGGCGCCGGGGCGGGGACCGGGGCGGCCGCGGGGGGCAATGGGGCGCTGCCCTCTGCTAACTCGCGCTTGGAAATCTAGAGGGAAGGGGGCAGAAAGGGAGGATGCAGGAGGCAGCACAATTGCAGCATCGAGAGGAACATTTTGCTGTAGACTGAAATCAGATACTTCTTTCCGGATTCCACGCACAAGGAGGCTGGGCTGGGAGCCAGCAGGAGGAGGCTGGGTGGTGCAGTGGACGGGGCCGTGGACCGGAAGCAGCCAGTCCTGGGTTCTAGTGTTAGCCTTTCCCCGTTTACTGGCTATGTGAGCTGGGCGAGCTATAAGATCCCTGGGGCTCGTTTTCCTCACGTAAATGGGGATGATAGCACATAATACGGCTGGGAGGATCAAATAGTGCTGGTAAAGCTCTTACTAAGTGCTCATTAAACAGCATTATTATTGCTCCAACACTGCCATCAACCCTTGGCGGAGGGCAAGGGCCTTGGACAAGTCTCTCAATGTTTCGGGCCTCAATTTACTGGCCCTCTTAGCTGAGAAGAGGGGAGGCTAGTAGTACCCGACTCTGGCCACAGATTTTGCCCTGGTCTGTCCGACACCTGGAGTGGTTTGGCCAAGTGGTCCCCATAACCTGGGTTCTAAGGGTGAAGTCTGGCTAAAGATGGTCTTCAGATCTTCTGCCACCCTGTCCCAAGCTCTGGAGGATGGTGCCACCCACATATTCCCTGGCAGGGGAGAAGGACCACCCCTGAGGGAGGCTGGCACCGGCTCACCTTCGACAGGCAATCACGTTCCCCTCAGGCATTTGACGCTGGTGGAGAGATTCTGCAGCCCCACTGCCCAGTCCCTGGAATATGAATAAGAAGACACTTAGAACAGTGACTGAGGGCCTTGTGCTGCCTTAACTCACTGATCCCTGCCACAGCCCCATGGGGTAGGGACTGTCATTGACCCCGCTTAGATGAGAAGCCTGAGCTGCTGAGAGGTTAACTAACTTGCCTGAGTGAATGGGGAGAACCGAAATCCCAGAACCTACAGAAGGGGGCGGGCTTGTGAGGTAAACTACCCAGATGAGAGGATGGGAACTAACAAGGCAGTTTTCGTGCATTATCTCACTTGTCCCTCACCGCCGCCCTCTGAAGCCAGTATTATTAGACGTCTTACCCTCCAGGAACTAAGGCGTGGAGAGGTTAAGGAGCTCCCTCGAGAATGCCCAGTGGCCAGGCTGAGAGCACACCCTCTGCCTTTGCGCCTTGCCTCAGCTGTGTGGGGACTGGGTCAGGGTCAGCCCGGGATCCGTGACCCCTGAGAGCTGGGGAAGTGGCCGAAGAGCCGCAGGGCACACGCAGAGCCGCCCCACGTAAAGCAGAAGGCCTGCCATTAACTCACCTTTCACCATAGGCCTCAGTTTTCTCCTTTCTCAAATGGGAGGGTTGAAATGAATTACTTCTGTTTTTTTATAAATTTATTTATTTATTTGTTTGTTTTATTTTTTTGGCTGCGTTGGGTCTTGGTTGCTGCACACGGGCTTTCTCTGGTTGCGGTGAGCGGGGGCTACTCTTCGTTGCGGTGCGCGGGCTTCTAATGGCAGTGGCTTCTTTTGTTGCGGAGCACGGGCTCCAGGCACGCAGGCCTCAGGAGTTGCGGCACGCAGGCTCAGTAGTTGTGGCTCGTGGGTTCTAGAGCGCTGGCTCAGTAGTTGTGGTGAGCGGGCTTAGTTGCTCCGTGGCATGTGGGATCTTCCCGGACCAGGGCTCGAACCCGTGTCCCCTGCATTGGCAGGCGGATTCTTAACCACTGCGCCACCGGGGAAGCTCTAAATGAATTATTTCTAATTTGGGTCCAACTCAGAGAGTCTCTAATGTAGGAGTCTTCACTCCTGGGCCTTGAAACAGTTTCAGGACCCAAATTAACAGTTGGTGTTCCCACTGTGAGCTTTGGGCTTCAGCTGGCCAGTCGGGGAATGTTTGGGAGCCCAGTGGCCTTCTGTCCTCATTCATTAGTCCCAAGGGCTGACGCTCAGAACCAGTCAAATGGTCCTAATGATGTACAGTGAGTACCACCCTGTGGTTAAAGGAAATGAAACCAGAACTGCAATCATGCCTCAGTTTCTCCATAGAAATGGAGCAGGGAAACATCTAGAACAAAGTATTTCCAAGGTCCGACCAATGATGCTGACAGAGAGACATCTGGCCCCTTCCAGTCTGTCCTGCCTTCCTGCGCTTGTTCCTGGGGGTGGAAAGCAGGCAGTAAGGGAGAGAAGCCAGCAGTGGGGCCCCTAGGGGGAGGTCAGCCCAAAGTGCCATCGCAACTTCAAGGAGTCTCCCACAGTGTGTGAAAAGCATGCACCCAAAATGAAATCAGTTTGGATGCAGCTGGCAGAAGCCAGGCCATTTCACTGCACAGATGGATTAGAAGGATTTCATTTTAATTTCAAAGAAGCAAGTTGCCTTTTTAATCCAGGCAGTTAACTCTGCTCTGCAGTTAAACTGCAATGATTGGGTTACTTTTATAACCCTCCTGTTTCCTTTCAAAACGTAAAAGCTGACAGCTCATTTGTCAGCACTGAGTGGTGGGTCATGAACTTGAGGCAGCCAGATTTGTAGGAGGAATTTCTTTCCTCCTTTCATGAGGTCTGCCTCCTGCCATGGGCTTGTTGGTCAGAGGCTCGGAGGCTTTCCATCCTTTCTTTTCCCATCTGTAAACTAAGGTCAAAACCACCTGCTGAATATCGGGAAGAAAGTGATTCTGAAGGACATAAAGTCACAATTGCCCTTTTCAGACACCTGCTTTGGGAACCCAAACTCACATCTCTGTGTTCTGCCCACACGCCTGTCTGTCCCCGCAGCCTTCTCTATCTGAGATGTGGGAAGAAATCCGGACGGGACCAGTCGGCGCTGTGTGCTGCCTGCTGCCTCCTGACCAGCCTGTGTGACACCATCGGGGCAATTCTGGCCAAACAGCTCACCATCCAGGTGTGTTGGGCCCACAGGTGACAGTGGTTTCTGTCTTGTTCCTTCCCCATGCGAGGCAGTTTCACCTCAGGGCTTGTGCCCCTGCTGGTCTTCCTGCTCCTCCAATACCCACGTGGCTCACTGCTCACCTCCTTTAAGTCTTTGCTCAAATATCTCCTTCTCAATAAGCCCTCCCTGATCACCTGTTTAAAAGTGTGCCCTGCCTCTACCACAGGTGCTCCAGACTACCTCATCTTGCTCTATTTTTCCCTAATATACCATCAACTTTACTTATTCATTATGTTTATGGCTTATTGTATGTTAACCCCTACTAGGATGTCAGCTCCATAAAGGCAAAAACTTTTATTCGCTACCATATCCCCATCACTTAAAACAGCAGCTGAAGCATAGTAGATGTCCAATAAAAAGGGATTGTTGCTCTTACTGTTTTTAGAGACCAGGGCCCAGCCGCAGCTGAGGCAGGGGTGTGTGAATCCTTTCCCAGGTGGTGATGTGGGCTTTGGAGCAAGTGAGAAGCAGTTTCAAGTTTTTCCAAAGTCTAGACCCTCAAACAAATCTGTGTAGAAGGGGCTTATCCCAAAACACATATCCCAAGGAGGACCTATGGGTCCCACTTCAGGGGGCTGGTCCTGGCCTTTTGCCATCCAGGTAGATGTGAAGGAGGGGAGCCTAGTGGTTGGACACAGATCTGGAGAGTTCTAGACCCTGCTGTGAGCAGCATTCTATCAGAAACAAATCACCTTTCATTCTGGGAGCCCATTCTCATTAGCTGATAGACTATAATGAGGCCTAGCTCAAGTCCAATAATAATAGCTGATATTTATTAAATACTAAACTATGTACTTGACATTAAGGGCTTTTCATGTATTAACTCATTTAATCCTCAAATCGACCTATGACGTGGGTGCTCTCATTATCCCTGTTTTATACATGTGGAAACTGAGGCATAGAGAGGTTAAATAACCTTGCTAAAGTCACCCTCTAGTAAGTACAGAGTCAGGATTCAAACCCCAGAACGTGTGCTCTTAAGCACTAAGTACAGTGGACCCTTGAACAACATGGGTTTGAACTGTGTGTGTCCACTTATACGTGGAGTTTTTTTCAATAAATACACACTACGGCACTACAGGATCCACAGTTGGTTGAATCCATGGATGCAGAACCTCGGATACAGAGGGCTGACTGTAAAGTTATACTTGGAATTTCCACTGCAGAGGAGTTGGTGCCCCAACCCCTGAGTTGTTCAAGTGTCAACTATACTGTCAGTAGCTAGTGCATGTATGGGTGGGTGCATTTTACTTTCCTCCAGTCGCTGGCCTAAGCAACTTCCCATGTATCGGCCCATACAATCTACTTAACAATGAGGGAGGCACTGTTATTATCCCTGCTTTATAGATGAGGAAACCGAGGCCCAGGGAAGTTCAGTGGCTGGGCCAAAGTTGCACAGCAGAGACTATGCTGTCCAGTGGGAAGTGGGGCGGGCTGAGTTCTTGTCCCATCTCTCTGATGGGCGTCTGCATAATGGGATGGTTACTTAAGTACCCCATCTCCTCGTTAGTCAATTGGAGGTGATAACCAACCTTTCCTGGGGTTGGAGGTGTCCCTGGAAACCCTACATCAGTGGAACACACGTGGTAGAGGAGATCCAGAATGAGAGGTGCTACAGTTGCTGAAAGGCGTTTGAACACCAAGACCCTCTTTCCTTTGCTCCCAGGTCTTCACTGGTGCCTACCTAGCAGCTGTTGACCTGGTGAACTTTGTGTCCATTCTCTTCCCAGTCTGCAGCTCCAAAGTCAAGTCCAGTTCAGGTAAGCGTGCTGCCATCTGTTCCTGTCTTCATCCATCCACTCATTTCATCCATCAATGTGCTGAGTGCCTCTCCCTGTCACGCCCGAGCCTGGACCCTGCCAGGCACAGACGAATGGGCGAGCTCCCTGGCTTCACCCAGAGGGGGGAGTCAGGGGCCTAAAAGGTAGTTAGCGCTGCTAGTAAGGGGGTGTGGGCACGCAGTGGGCAACCAGAGGAGGGGAGGGGCTGCAGGTGTCAGAGAAGGATGTGACGTCGGAACTGGGGCCGCAAGGAGGGGCATTCCAGGTGAAAGAGCAGCATGGGCAGAGGTCAGGAAGGGGAGGGGGCAGGGCTTTGGGAATGGACAGCGATACTCAGTGTGCAAGTCCAGGGGCTCCAAGAGAAGCACCTGGGCTGCCTCAGGCCGAGCGGGGGCTGGAAGTGACTGAGATGGGACGAGTAGCCTTAAGCATGTGGGACTGAGACGTTCCTGAGAAGGGGCACCAGTGCGTCCCAAAAGGAAATGCTTGCATCAGGAGGTAATGTAAGATGCTCGAGGCTGCCCAGAGGAGGAATGTTCTTTTTGGAATTGTTCAGAGGAGTATCTGTCTTCTATTTCAAGGAGACTTTCAAAGACGATGCTTATCCTACTCACAGCTTTGGTGCGTTGGCACCAGTGTGCCCACTCATAGTACATTCACCAAGCTTGTGCCGGTTCCACTCTGTGCCGGGCTCCGTGCAGATTATAGAACTGGCCGGGCACGGTGCCTGCCTTCAGCGGTCTCCAGTCTAGGACGGGCGACTCTGTGTGCATGCAGACGCGTATGATAAAGGATCACGTTGCCCTGCCTTGAAACATAAAACACTGCGGGGGAAGAGTGCCAGTCATGGGGGGGTGGGGGAATAAGGGGAAGGGGGGAAAACCCAACCACAGGCCCTTGAAGGGGGTGGTGAGGGGCTGGCCTGTGCAACAGTGTGGGAGCCCATCCTGGCCTCGGGTCTGGGGTCGACACCAGTTCTTCCCACGCAGCTGTCTGTCGAGTTCCAGATCCCGGGAGCCCTATGGGATCTTGGTGTCTGTTGCAGGTCGGGGCTCCCGGGAGAGAAAGAGGAGGCGGCAGCTCAGGGCCAGCATATTTGCCCTGGTCCTGCCGCTGAGCCTGGGCCCAGGCTGGGCTCTGTGGGCCGCTGTCCCGAAGACTTCAGGCCCCATCCGAGGGCCACAGCGGAGGCTGCTGGGAAGCCTGGTACAGGTGAGGCCGAGCCTGCTCAGGGGGACCTGACGGCGGTGGGGTGGGGGGTGGGGGGGAATGCGGGCCCCTCCCCTCCTCCTAGTTCCAACAAATGCCCTGGGGGTGGGCATCAGGGTTAGGCCTTGTTGGGAAGAACCTCCTAAAAGCAGAAAAGGACGGGCCTGGGGAGCATGGGCATCTCCTCGGGGTGCTGAGTGTATCACTCTTCCCGCAGGACAATACTGAAATCCTCGGCTACCTGCTGGGCGGCGTCGCAGCCTTGGGCTCCTGGGCTTCCCGGATCCCCCAGCTCTCCAGAATCGTGAGTCTGGGGCCGGGACTGTGGGTTCCAGCTGGTCTGGTCTTAGGGCATCTGGGAGTATCCTCCCAGCTCCAGGTCACCGGGGTGGAGAGGTGGTGTCTCCGTTCACATGCGCGTGTGGGTGTGTACGTGGGTGTGTGTGCATGTATACACGTGCGTACGGGCAGCGGACAGCCGCCCCCAGGCCTCGGGGGGTCCTGAGGCTCACAGGGAGAGGGCCCTGTGTTCTCTCCATTTCTCGTAGCAAGTGAAAAGCAGGCTCTCCGGAAGGAGCCCCTGAGTTTGGATGGGCAAGCACCCCATGAAGGAATGAGAAGATCTGAGGTTTTAGAGAACAGGATCATGCAGCTCCTGCGGTCTGTGTATTCGAGAGTGTCTTGTTGGCAGATATTTTCCAGGCATCTGGGGTGAGGGAAGCCCTGTGATGGCCAGTCCCTTGGGGGAAACAGATGTGCCTTGGGATGCCCTGCTTGCCCTTGGGGAGCTCACAGTCTCCCCAAGGAAGACACAGAAATGGAAAGCAGGATGTTTGAATGCTCTAAGAAAGAATCAAATGTTTGGGGTTTTGGAAGAAAGAGAGAAGCCTCCTACATTATTCAAATTGAGCGAGGGTGAAAACTGTTCACACTGCCAGGCACTGGGTGCTGGCGCGGCCCCAGGTTGGCAGAAGGCCAGGTGGGGTCTGAGGAGGCAGAGGCGAAGGGAAGGCGCCCAGGGCAGAGGCGAGTGTGCGGGAAAGGCCACCGAGGCGGGAGAGCGCCTGCCGAAGAGCCACGTATCATGGACGCGTGAAAATGGCCGGGCCTGACACCAGAAATGTGACGGCCCATCATTTAGTCTTGCCCAAGAGCACTGTGGTTTAATAGCAATCCCAGGAGAACAGGATTTGAGGAGGCGGGTGCTTAGTTGACCACTCGTGGGAGCTGCAGCCTGAAACCTCCCGGGGCACGGGGCCTCACCAGCAAAGATGCTGTCTCCAGGGCAAGGGAGGGGGGCATGGGGCCACTGTGCTCAGTTCAGCCGCCGCTGGGACGGGCCTCCAGGGTGTGGTCAGGGCTGGGAAGCCGTGCCACATGAGGACCTCTGAAGGAACCGCTGCAGTGCCCTGACCACCTGTATTAGTTTCCTGCTGCTGCCATAACAAAGTATCCCAGACTCTGAACAACAGAAGCGTACTGTCTTTAAGTCCTGGAAGCCAGAGGTCCGATACCGAAGTGCCAGCAGGGCCACACTCTTTCTGAAGGCCCTAGAGAGAAATCTGTTCCAGGCCTTTCTCTAAGCTTCTGGTAGTTCCTTGGCTGGTGGCAGCACAACCCCAGGATGTGTGTGAAGTTCTCCGTGTGTGTGTGTGTGTGTGTGTGTGTGTGTGTGTGTGTGTGTGTCGTCACATGGCTTCCCTCCATACGTTTCTGTGTCTGACTTTCCCCTTTTCACAAGGACACAGTCATCTTGGATTAGAGCCCACCGTAATAACCTCAGCTTACCTTGATCATCTGCAAAAACCCTATTTCCAGATAAGGCCACATTCACTACCTCTGGCGGTTGGGACTCCCAACATCTTTTTGGGGGGACACAATTCAACCCATAACACCATCCCACCTAAAATAGCCCCAGGCCAGCCCCACCTCTGTGTCCCTCCCTCTGCTTCATTTTCTTCATCGCATTTATCACAGCCTGAATTAGCTCCTTTAGTTATTTACCAAGTTGCTGCTGGTCCCCTCGCAGAGCATCAGCCCTGTGAGAGCAGTGCCCTTGTCTGTTTTATTTCTCACTGTGTTCCACGTGCTTGGGGTCTGCCCAGGGTATGTTCCAGCAGACACTTCTTAATGAGTCACTGCATTTGGCCTAGAGAAAAGGAAGCTCATGGATACAGGAAACAGAGGGCTGTCTTGGGGCAGAAAGAGCAGCCTTGTTCTTCTCAGTCTCGGAGAACAGGACCAAGACCAGAATCAATAACCAAGAGGTTACTGGGAGGGCCGCTTCCCATTCGGTGAAAGGAAGAATTCCATGGGTTAGACACTTTGCCCAGTGCCTGGCATGTTGAGAACAATTGGTATTGTTATTCCTGCTTTAGGAGGTAGTGGGCTCCTCATCACTAGAGCCATTCAAGCCTGATGGCCCCTTGGCAAGAAGATAGAGGGAGATTGCAAGGGGACTGAGCTGGGCAATCTCGGAGGGGCTGCCAGCCCTGAGTGTCTCTGGTCCCATGAATAACCCAGAGCCAGGGTTCCCTCATTAGGGAGAAAGCCAGCAGGGTTGTAGTGCTATGGGAAGCCAAGCCAAGCCAGCCTAGACTTGGACCCTGGATCCCCCAGAAGCCGCTTCTAATTTACCCCTGGAGGGGGCGCTGAGGAGCAGCCTGGCTGGGTGGCTTTGGTGGGAAAAGATCCCATTTTTCCAGGAGCAAGTCCTTGAACAGGACAAAGGGTGTGAAACACGCACTGATCAGTAAAGCGTTGTGCTGACAACACCGGGAATCACTGCTGCTGTAAGAGTGTCTGAGGCACAGCCCGCTTCCAGTCCCCAGTGCGGATTTGCCGGGAAGCCACCAGGCAGGTCGTCCTCCCAGCCGTCTGTCCTGACCTGCTAGACAGGCCTGTGTGTGCTGGAGAAATTCATACCACATCTCGAGTCACCAAGCCAGTTCCAGTCTTCAAGCAGTGATGCTTGGAGCACTGCTGTGAGTTCAGCGCCGCAGGCGGAGCCCTCTAGACCCTAGCACCGACCCTGAGAAGAGCTTGAGTTCGGAGTCAGTGGGCGCTGGGCATGGGTTGGCACTGGAGTGAGAGTGGAGGGCCCCCCCAGCTTGGCCTCATCCAGCTCAGGGCCCAGCCCGGCTCTGCAAGTCACCTTCCCCTCTGGCCATCAATGTCCTCTGTAAAGTGGGGGTGGGTGGGCTGGAGGACCCCAAAGTCTTCCCGCCATAGCAGTGCTGCCTGGGCCGTGTGAGGTGGGACGGGCTGATGGGAAGGGGTGACACTCCACCCGCAGCCTCTGGGGCCAGTGGGCCAGGGGCCACCGTCCCCAGCTGCGTGCCGTCTGCTCAGGGGGTGGCGGGCCAGGAACAGGGAGGCCCGGGAACAAAACTAGAAGAGATGCAGAGGGAGATGTAACACTCCTGAGGAATCTTTTTTTTTTTCTTCCCCTTTCCTTGGCCGCGCTGCGCGGCTTGTGGGAAACTAGTTCCCCAACCAGGGATTGAACCCAGGCCCTTGGCAGTGAAAGCGTGGAGACCCAACCACTGGACCGCCGGGTAATTCCCAGGAATCTTTTTTTTCCTTTTCTTTTTTTTAAATTTATTTTTGGCTATGTTGGGTCTTCGTTGCTGTGCGTGGGCTTTCTCTAGTTGCGGCAAGCGGGGGCTACTCTGCGTTGCTGTGGGTGGGCTTCTCATTGCGGTGGGTGGCTTCTCTTGTTGCAGAGCACGGGCTCTAGGCACACAGGCTTCAGTAGTTGTGGCACGCGGGCTTCAGTAGTTGTGGCTCGTCGGCTCTAGAGTGCAGGCTCAGTAGTTGTGGCACACGGGCTTAGTTGTTCCGTGGCATGTGGGATCTTCCCGGACCAGGGCTCAAACCCATATGCCCTGCATTGGCAGGCGGATTCTTATCCACTGTGCCACCAGGGAAGTCCCAGGAATCTTTTTGAGGGTTAAAATTAAAATGGAGAAAATCGGCTAAAACATGCTTTTTCTCTTGAATTTTTTCCATTCCTTAACCAAGGCCTGTATGTCTCTAAGTACGGTCATCTAATGAGCAAATTAAGTTACATATATATATAATATAATTTATATTTATGTATTAATTTAAATACCTATGTAATTGTATATAATTGGAAATACATAATATTTGTATATATACTTAATGTGTATATAAAGTGACTTTATACCTGTAAAGGATACTTACATATAAATATTGCTTGTTTCCTTTTTTAAAAACCAGTATTTCCATTGCTCATTCTCCAGAAATATCCCCTTGGCTTCAAAATTTCCAGAATGTTATCTCTAATTTTCCTGACTTTCCCACCTCGCCTGGTTCAGAGTTGGTGGCCCTGAGACGAGAAGGGTGGGCCCTTGGCTCTCCATAATTCAGTCTCCGTCCTGCTCTCCCCACTGACATTCACGAGCCCCTGCCCAGCGCTGGGTTTCAGGGCACCGAGATGGTGAGGACCTCAGCCTGCTCTCAGGAGCCCTCTGTCTGTTGGACCGACAGATGTGTAAGGAGCTAAGTCATGATCAGGGTGAAAGGCACTCCAATAGAGGGATACGTCAGAGGTGTGAGGGACCCTGAAGAGGGAATAACTTGCTCCCCTTAGGGTGGAGGTGTTAAGGGATGGTTTCCCAGAGTTGGGTTTAAGCCAGGTTCTGAGGGATGAATAGGAGTTCACCAGACAAAGGAAACAGCTTTTCTTTTTTTGGCCACGCCACGCGGCTTGCGGGATCTTAGTTCACCAACCAGGGATCGAACCCATGCCCTCTGCAGTGGAAGCGAGGGGCTCTAACCACTGGACTGCCAGGGAATTCCTGGAAGCAGCTTGAAGCCCAACAGAAGTGGCACCTCTGGGGACTGGCCATGGGCAGAGGGCTTGCCCTCCAACTTCTTACATCACCAGGGGCCTGGGTCTCAGAATCAGCTTTAAGGGAGCTGACAGAGGTGGCAGTGTTCCTCCCAGCCCAGCCCCCTTCTCTCTCTGCCCAGTGCTGGGGTAGAACATTTCCCTCCATCTACCTGTGGACCCGGCTCCTGTCGGCCCTGGCTGGCCTCCTCTACGCCTCGGCCATCGTGGCCCATGACCGGCGGCCTGAATACCTGCTACGGGCCACACCCTGGTTCCTGACCTCCCTCGGCCGTGCAGCGCTGGACCTCGCCGTATCCACCCCAGGCCAGGGGGCTTGGCTGCTGTGTCTCATCTGCCCTCCTACCCTCTTGCTAGAAAGAATTATTTCCCAGTAGCCAGGGTGGTGGTTTGAATCCTGGGGGAGGCACACACAATTGCAACGTGCAGTTTTGTGCTGTGTGTCCTTTTTTTATTTTAATTATTTATTCATTTATTTGGTTGCACCGGGTCTTAGTTGCGGCAGACTGGCTCCTTAGTTGCAGCTCGCTGGCTTCTTAGTTGCGGCATGCGTGTGGGATCTAGTTCCCTGACCAGGGATCGAACCTGGGCGCCCTGCATTGGGAGTGCAGAGTCTTACCCACTGCACCACCAGGGAAGTCTCTCCTCCTTTTTTTTTTTTTTTTTTTTTTTTTAAAATAAGAAGAAATATCTCTTGACTGGAGCTTTGTGAAACAGCAGAGGGGAGTATGAAATGAAGCTTCCTGGCCTTGGGATCACAGAAGAGCCAGGCTCCTGTCTCGGTGCTGCTCCCCACCTGGATTGGTCCCCGCCCTCTGTGAACCTGTTTTCCTCACCTTTGCCTTGTCTTTCTCACAGGCTGGGAAGGGCTTTACGAGCTGACCTGCCCTGCACGGGTGATCATCTTCTTTCTGTCCTCTTCGGTGCTGGAGCCTGGGGTGGGGAAGCAGAGAGAAAAGCTGTCAGTGATCGCTGACCCCCTTTCTGATCCCCAAGGGGGTGTTGCCTGATGTGCTGACACACCAGTGACCTTGGTGTGAGGGACTCAAGGGCAAGCTAAGCTCAGACAGTGGCGAGTGGAGATGCTGGGTGGGGTCGGGGGAGGGGTGGAAAACCTGTGGATTTAGCATAAATAGTTCAGAAATGGATTTTATCACGTACTATTTGAGTCTGCGAGGGCTGCCGTAACACATTACCACAAACTTGATGGCTTAAACCACAGGAATTTATTCTCTCAGATTTGGAAGCCAGAAGTCCGAAATCCAGGGAGAGCCATACTCTCTCCAGAGGTTCTAGGGGAGAATCTTTCCCTGACTCTTCCAACTTCTGGTGGCTCCTGGGGTTCTTTGGCTCCTGGCAGCATAATTTTTTTTAATTTTTTAACATCTTTATTGGAGTATAATTGCTTCACAGTGGTGTGTTAGTTTCTGCTTTATAACAAAGTGAATCAGCTATACATATACATATATCCCCATATCCCCTCCCTCTTGCGTCTCCCTCCCTCCCACCCTCCCTATCCCACCCCTCTAGGTGGACACAAAGCACCGAGCTGATCTCCCTGTGCCATGCAGCTGCTTCCCACTAGCTATCTATTTTACATTTGGTAGTGTATATATGTCCATGCCACTCTCTCACTTTGTCCCAGCTTACCCTTCCCCCTCCCCGTGTCCTCAAGTCCATTCTCTACGTCTACGTCTTTATTCCTGTCCTGCCCCTAGGTTCGTCAGAACAATTTTTTTTTTTTTAGATTCCATATATTTGTGTTAGCATATAGTATTTGTTTTTCTCTTTCTGACTTACTTCACTCTGTATGACAGTCTCTAGGTCGATCCATCTCACTACAAATAACTCAATTTTGTTTCTTTTTATGGCTGAGTGATATTCCATTGTATATATGTGCCACATCTTCTTTATCTATTCATCTGTCGATGGACGTTTAGGTTGCTTCCATGTCCTGGCTATTGTAAATAGAGCTGCAATGAACATTGTGGTACATGACTCTTTTTGAATTATGGTTTTCTCAGGGTATTTGCCCAGTAGTGGGATTGCTGGGTGGTATGGTAGTTCTATTTTTAGTTTTTTAAGGACCTTCCATACTGTTCTCCATAGTGGCTGTATCAATTTACATTCCCACCAACAGTGCAAGAGGGTTCCCTTTTCTCCACACCCTCTCCAGCATTTATTGTTTGTAGATTTTTTGATGATGGCCATTCTGACCGGTGTGAGGTGATACCTCACTGTGGTTTTGATTTGCATTTCTCTAATGATTAGTGATGTTGAGCATCCTTTCATGTGTTTGTTGGCCATCTGTATGTCTTCTTTGGAGAAATGTCTATTTAGGTCTTCTGTCCATTTCGGGATTGGGTTGTTTGTTTTCTGATATCGAGCTGGCAGCATAATTTTAATTTCTGCCTCCATCTTCAACTGGCCTTTTTCCCTTTGTGTGTCTCTGCATTACTTCTCTTCTTCCTGTGAGGTTCCTGCCACAGGACTTACCTTATCCACCCTAATCCATTGCCACCTCATCTTAACAAATTATATCAGCAAAGACCCTGTTTCCAAATAAGATCACATTCTGAGGTTCCGAGTGGATATGAATTTTGGGAGGACACTATTCAACCCACTACGTGTACTGTTCCTGTAAGCCAGGGAAAATGGTTTTCAAAATCCTTTTGTGTAACAAGTATCTACTAAGTGCTTGTTAGAGGCGTTGTCTGGCTGGGTGCTGGGCCCTCAGGGGGACAGGAACTAGGGAGTGTCGGACCTGGCTCTGTCCTCCGGTGAGCTGGGTCTGTTCTGGGGCCGACCCGGCAGGATGATCCCGGGGAGGGAAGGAACCAGCCCAGGGTGGAGCCCTCAGGGTGCAGAGGTGAAGGCAGCACCGGTGGCTGAAGGTCTCCGCCTCCGTGGACCTTAACTTCACTTCTCAGATCATTTTCCTTTCCTGGGTGATGAAGAGCAAGATGAGGCATGCCTTGGGATTTGCCTCTGAAGCCAGAGAGAACGCCGACACCCAAGCCCTTTTGACCTGTGCAGAGAAGGAGGAAGAAAACCAGGAGGCAAGGACCGAGGCAAGGTCTCACAGCTGGACGGGGGCCTCCCCGGTGTTTGTGCACAGTATGGGCAGAGGCAGCGAGCCTCACCGGGGCCGGGCCTGGGAATCCTGGGGGTCCCCACGAGCTTGGCCAGTTGGTCACTTTAAAAAACTACTGTTAAAAAAAAAAAAAAAAAAAAAAACTACTGTTACGCGCAATCCTGAGTGCCCTGAATAAGTAGGATCCTCTGTTTTCTCAAGTACAAAATGTTTTTTTTAAGTTTGCTATTATGCTATTTGGTAATTTACATATATATATTTAAGTTCACATGCTATATAAACTAATATGTTAGTTTAGAAGTAATGTGCTTTTTGCCCTCATTTCGTAAAAACTTAAGTTCCCACTTTTGCATGCATCTGACATCCACAGTATCGCCACCACTAACACAGCTTTTTTTTTAAAAGTTGGTATTACTAAAAAGCTGGTTTTTAAAAGTGCTGTTTACAAATAACATCCACCCTTTACAATTATGTCATACCAGTAAATGTGTCTGTCTCTGTCTTTTGCTGATTTAATCAGGTGACCCCTCTAAGTAAGCAGAACTATGCTAACTGAGGCAATTTTTCTTTGTCAGAAGTCCTTGGTTGCAAATAATTGAGAAAGTGCCTCATAATAATAAGAGAGCTCGTAAAGAGTTGAACATAAAGCAGCTCCCTCTTTTCTAAGATCATTTTTTGAGGAAAAAAAAATCTCGCCTACTACCTGGGCTCCTCACTACCCTCATTTCTTTCAGAGTAGAAATGAGGCTCCGTTTGAGTGAACCGGGTCCACTCCTCCGAATTTTCTAGGTTTAACATTGTAATCTGACTGAGTTAATGAAGTAGAAGATAGTGTGGGTATGACCAAGGTAAAAGGGGATATACAGGTGCTTAGACCAAAGATCCAAGTTCCCAAGAAGGCTCTAGTGGGAAGTTATTTTCATTCCATTCTAGAAACTGTTACGAAATTATATCCCAATGGGGAGCTAAGGTATTTAAAGAGAGCCCCGTGTGTTTAGTATTTTGAAGAGAGGAAGTGGAGCCTTTGTAATCTCTTCAGCAGTCTTTCCATCAGTGGTTCTCAAAGTGTGGTCCCCAGACCAGCACTGCCTGGAAACTTGTTAGAAATGCAAATTCTAGGGCTCCACCCAGCTCTACCAAATCCAAAACTCGGGGTGTTTTTATAAGTCCTCTGGGTGCTTCTGGTATGCAGTAAATTTCAAGAACCACTGCTTTACAAAAGCATTTATTTAGCACCCACTCCAGTGATTCCCAAACTTTGCCATACTTTAGAATTATCTGGGGGGCTTTTAAACTCTGTAAGTCACATCCATACCAATTAAATCAGAATGTCTGGTGTGGGGCGGGGTGGGGGGGTGAGAGCTAAACTTCAGTTGTTTGGTTTTTTAAGAAGCCCAGGTGATTCCACTGTGTAGCAAAGTTTGGGACCCACCCACCTACTGTGACCTCAAAGAGACAGATAAGATACATCTTACAGGAAGCAGAAAGTGAGATGTGCCATAAAAGAACAGAAAAAAAATACTGTAGGCGTTCTTTTGAAGAAACTGGGATCCTATTTTTAGAAAAGGTCTCCTGACTTTAAGAATCCCCCTTTCTGTCTCCCCATCCCCGCTTGAAAGAATTCGGACTGGGTGCCTCTCACCACGCTACCGTACTGCAAGCCCCTCAAGAGGATGGCAGCTGTCAGCCACTACCTGGAGCTGACCATCGAGCCTGTGCAGCAGGTAAGTGGCTGTGGGCCACAGCCGGGTGTCCAGAAGGGTGGGAGGTAGTCCTGGAAGGCTTCCTGGAGGAAGTGACACTTTAGCTGCAGGAGGGGCGGAATGAGGCAGGAAAGCCTGTAAAAAGAGGAAGGAACTCTCGGAGGCCTTGGTGGGGGCCGGGTGGTGGCGGGCGGTCAGATGAAGGGGAGTTCGGAGATGAAAGGGTGGAGGCGAGGTAAGGGTGAGATCGTCACACTGCGGAAGCTGACTATCATCAGAGGGTGACGGGAGTCCAGGGGGCTTCAGGACTGGAGACTCAGGGTCAGACGTGCATTTTAGAGCCGTCACTCAGGCAGTGTTGGGGGGCAGACTAGGGAGTGGAGACTAAAAGCAAGGGGGTCAGCGAGGGGCAGTTGTAAGTCCAGGAAAGACATGGTGTGGCCTGAACCAAGGCTGCAGCCGATGGAGAAGCAGAGCTGCAGTGGAGTCGGCAGGTAGAGCAGTGGGGGCAGTGAGGATGTGGTGGTGAGGAGGACCGTGTGCTCCAGATGACTCCCAGGGTTCTGGCCTGCATGTGGGGGCCTTCAGGAGGAAGAGGGGTGGAGGGAAAGAGGCGACAAGAAGCCCACTCCATGTCCCACACCCCACTAAGTCGTTCCTGTCGAGGCTACAGCGACCTCCCAGTTGCTAAATCCCGGGGTCATTTCTGTCCTAGTTGAGGTTCAACTCGTTTGGCCACCTGCTTCTTCTGATTTCTGGGCCCCTCCCTGTTCTGGTTTTTCCGCCACCCTCACCTCTGCGGGCTCCTCCTGGTGAGCTGACTTCAAGGTTGCAGTACCCCAGCTCCACCTCAGGAGGGCTCCCTTCTCTGGGTACACTCTTCCAGTCCCATAGCCCTACCTGCCAGCTCTGGCTGATTTCCCTGGCCTGTGTCTCCATCCTTTTCCTCTCCTTCAGTTCCAGTCTTGGCTGCCCCACTACCTCTCCATCCTCCCTCTTCATCGTCACCACGTGGCATCTCACACGTGCCGTGTCCAATACGGAATTCTGGATTTCCATGTCCAGACCGGCTCCTCTCCCCACCTTCCTCACGTCAGTAAGCGACACCACTGTCCGTGCAGTGGGTCAAACTCAGATTCCTCTCTTTCCCTCACTATACGCCCGTGCCCATATCACCCATTTGTGAGTCTTGCAAATACTTCTTTTAAAGTAGATCCAACCTAGAGATTATCATACTGAGGGAAGTGAGACAGAGAAAGGCAAATATCATATGATATCACGTATATGTGGAATCTAAAAAATATTACCCCCAAAAATTACAAATGAACTTATTTACAAAACAGAAACAGACTCACAGACATAGAAAACAAACTTATGGTTACCAAAGTGGAAGGGTAGGGGGAGGGATAAATTGGAAGTATGGGATTAACAGATGCACACAACTATATATAAAATAGATAAACGACAAGGTTTTACTGAATAGCACAGGGAACTATATTCAATATCTTGTAATAAGCTGTAATAGAAAAGAACTGGAAAAAAAGAATATAGGTATATTCATATAAATATGTAGAAATGAATCACTTTGCTGTACACCTGAAACTAACACAATATTGTAAATCAACTTTACTTCAATAAAGAAAGAAAAAAACCAGTAGATCCAGGAGCCTCCTAACTGGTTTTCCTCTCACCGCTATTCTTGTCCCACCCCCTCCATTTACAACCAGTAACCAGAAGGGTCTCTTAGAAATGTAAATGACATCTTGTTCCTCTTTGGTTTAAAAGACTCCTCTGGCTTCCCATTTCACGCAGAATAAAATCTAATCTCCTGACACAGCCCCTCGCTTTCCCCCTCCCTCACTGCCTCCTATTCTCCCCTCTTCACTTCTCTCTGGCTGCACAGAATTTCTCTCCGTTCCTCTGCCTACATGTTCTTTCTCCTGATTTTTTGCATGAATGCTTCTTTCTTGTCTTTCCAATTTCAGTAAAAATGCCACCTTCTCCTTCCCCCACCACTCATTCAAAAGTTGCTTCCACCCCTCTGCTGTTTATTTTATTACCTTTGAAATGCTCTGCAAAGCACTTATCGTGATCTTTTACTTTTGTTTGTTTTCTGTTTCCTGCTGGGATATAAACTTTGTCTCCTTCTGTCTTGTTTGCCAAAACCCTGGTGCGTCAGGTCACGGGCTCTCCATACAGGTGTGTTTGGAACGCAGAGTGCAGTGATAGCCGCCCCGCTGGGCTGCCCCTGGGACGGGCTGACACTCGACTTTGGGCCTGAGAGAGAGGTTTTACTCTTTGTTGTTGTTCCTTGGAAAGTGGGTGTAAATAACCTGTATGTGACGTAAGTGGAGTTCTGGGAGGTTTGGAGCACGCTTTCACGATTAAGAGCCCACTTCGGCCATTAAGCTCTTCTTCTGTCAAGAGGGTGGGTGGGTGGGTGGGTGATGGGAAGCCCTGGGGAAAGCACAGGGAGCCCTGGCAGCATCTGGCCAACGCTTTGCACTAGAAATTTTTAAGCCGTGGAACTTGTGAAAAATAATAGTGCAAAAGTTGCATTCACTTGAACCCTTCCAGTACCTGAATCTTGAGTGGATGCCCGCTGGAGAGCAGACTCCTAGAGAGAAGACTGTGTTCCTCTTCCGTTCTCCTCCACTGAGGCCGGCCAGCACCTTTTTGAGCAAATACTTCCACTCGGCCTCTTCCTTCTGTGTCCACCAGAGGGCGAGAGTTGCCTCCAAGACAGCTCCCAGCAGGGAGCCAGGAGCCCCGCCCTCTCTAGCCTGGGCAGAAGCCACTTCACTGGGCTCTAGGTGATCTGTTTACTGCGGGCTAACTACCTGCCAGGCTCTGAGTAAATAATAACAGCCAACACTTCCATGACGCTTATTGTACTTACTGGTCACAGTGCTTGGAGTACTGGTCTAAGTGCTTTACATAGATCAACTCATTTCATCCAACAGCCAACCCATGAGGTATTATGCTCATTTTACAGAGAAGGAAAATGGGGCCCAGAGAGGTTAAGCAACCTGCTCAAGGTCACACGTTTTGTTGGTGGTAGAACCAGGATTCAGACCTGTCTCTGCCAAGTCTGTGCCTTTGACCAAAATGCTATGCTGCTTCTTACTCGGCATGATGGCTGACACCAAGTAAGCGCTTGATAAATGTTTTTTACAATTATTAGCAACGCAGATTCTTATAACAACCTGAGGTAGACACTATTATTATTTCCATTGTCATTTATTAATAGTTAATCATTTTATTATTCTTTTAAAATGAGGCACAGGGAGGGTTAACTCACTTGCCCAATATCCCATAGTTAGAAAATCACAGAAATAGGTTTCAGACTAACCCTGTCTGACTCTGGCACCTGAGCTCTTATAGAGAGGACATGCTTTTTATGCCGCCGTTTCATGCCACCATTTCATGCCTGCTGCATTAGCAAATTATTTTCTTTTTTTCATGAGAATGTCCCGATGGGCGTGTTGTGGTGATATTGGTACCCTGTTGCCATGTGCCTTGATACACGTCCTGTCTGAACTACCATCAGGAAGTGGGCAAAAGAGCCAGAGTGGTGCTCACTCTTTGCCAGCACCCCCTCCTGAGCACTGGTCAAGGAGAGATTTCCCAGGAGATGCAGCTGGGGTCAGGCTGAGCCTGGGAGGCCGAGGGCGTGGGGTCCTAGGAGTCAACAGCTTGCAGCATTTGAAAACTCCATTTTATCTGTTGACTCAGGTGTGGTCAGACCTGAGGAATTTATAGATTCTTTCGTTTGTTGTGGCCTGGGAGGCCTCTGCTGCCCCGCCTCCCCCCTCCCCCACCCAGAAAGCTGTCTTTGTCTCCTTTGTGGACTTTCCTCCCTTCCAGCCAGACTCTCACAGGGAACTGTGTGCCCTTGACCCATCCAGGGCTGGAGCCCTGCGTGATTTGGGGACCAGTACGAGCAGCTGTTCTTCTCATGTGTCCAGGACATTTACTAAACCTGAGCCCCGTGACACCAGTTCAAAGGAAGCAAGGCAGGGGTTACCAGCCCCTTCTATAGATTAGGAAACTGAGACTCAGGAGGATAAGTTTTTTGCTGAGGTCATATGGTTAGTTGGTGGAAGATACGGTCCAGAAGGCGGGTTATTCCCCCTGTGCTGTGTCAGTGGGATGACTGCCCGGCTCTGAGAGCCCAGCCCAGAGCCTTGAGGATCTCTGGGGACACCCCTGTGAGGCCTGTGGGAGGAAGCGCTCTTCTGAGATAGATGGACAGACAGACAGACAGACAGGTCATCTCAAGTTTCTTCCTCCCTTAACCCTTCCCAACTCACTCTCATATGCTGCTGGCGGGTGCGTTGGTTAAGCCTCTATGGAGTGCACTTTTGGCAAGAGCTATCCAAATTACAAGCGCTCATACCCTCTGATCCAGCAATTCCACTTCTAAGAACTTATCCTTTATATCCTGAGATTTTTAATGTGCAATATAATTTACTGCAGCCAGGACTGATTGTAAAAGCAAGAGACTGGGAATATCCTAAACGTCCATCAGCAGGGGACTGGTTTAAATAGATTGTGAACATCTCTACCATGTTACCAAAAAAAAAAATCTGCTATAAAACTATTTCTAAGGCATGTTGTTAAGTGAAATAAAGCAAGATGCCTAAGAGAGTATAGAGTGTACTATCGTTAGTGGAAATGGGGGAAATATGTACATGCATATGCTCGTGTGTGCACAGACTATTGGGAAGGACACACAAAGGAGGGCCGGCTGCCTCTGAGGAGGAGCTGGGTGGCCGCAGGAGGAGGGTGGCGGCGGCTGCGTCCTTTCGTGCCTTTTGGATGCTGAAGCACGTGGATGCTCTGACAGTGCAAAAAACAAAGATGCCAACCAAGTCTCCTGCCTGCCCTTCCCCGCACACCTTGCAGGCGAGCTGCAGTGCCACCAGGCTGCCTGGAGATGGACAGACAAGCACGGGAGCCACGTCCCTGCAGGAGCCGCCCTCGTACCCTCCGGTTCAGGTCATCCGGGCGCGCGTGTCCTCCAGTAGCTCCTCCCAGGTCTCGTCCATCAACTCTGACCTCGAGGTAGGTGCTGTGTCCGCCGGCAGGTGCACGGGGCCTCCTTCACCCGTGCTTGCCGGTGCCTCTGTGGTGCCTGCACTGCTCTGTTCTCCTCGGCCCATGCCAGCCTCATGCCCGCTCAGTAGTGAATAAGCATCTGCCCAAGGACTTTCCCATGCTGTCTGCGCTGAGGAGGATTTTCCGCAGTCAAATGAGTCATGGAAACACTGCACGCTGAATCACGGGGCACATTCAAGTCTTACAGAAATAAATGCTGACTAACAAACTTTTTAAAGAGTCTTGGTGTTTCCCAAACCCATTTGACCATGGAAGGCTTTCTTCCCCACCAAGGATCACCAGGCTTCTCCCTGTGATGCTGTCAGGGTCATACACGGGGGCCCTCAATGGGCATCGTGCCTGGCACTTTCATAAGCTTTGCCTCATTTTGAATTTTTGGATCTTTGAACAAAACACATCACGTTTTGGATACCGGAAATGGGTCTAACTCTCAGGTCTGCGGTCCTGTTACTCTCAGCCCCACAGCTGTGGCTCCCAGCCCTGGTCAGGAGGAAGTTTCCCTTTGTCTG
Organism: Balaenoptera ricei; assembly: GCF_028023285.1. NCBI lineage: Eukaryota > Metazoa > Chordata > Mammalia > Artiodactyla > Balaenopteridae > Balaenoptera > Balaenoptera ricei. The sequence goes on along the minus strand of NC_082642.1, from coordinate 87,443,369 downwards.
TGGCAAGTGAGAACAAGGACAGCATAGTGGCCAGGTGGTACCAGGACGGGGAGGGGCCGTCCTTCATTCTGGGTTTGTTGGTTCTCCCACTCTTTTGATATTTAAATGCCCTTTTATGAATTGACGATAATAGGAAGTGCTAAGATGGTGTTGAGGGTTTGGTGTTGGTCTTAATGGCCTTATTTGGCAAAGTAATCAATCAGCTGTCCTGAGTCAGTCCCACTCGTAGTGGACCCTGAAATCCGAAAGACTTAGAGCCCCTGATCTGCGGGGTAGAGTCCAGATCCCTTAGTGTGGGGTTCAGGCCTTGCACACCTGCCCCAGCCTCGTGCCCCTCCCCTGCCCTCACCTACATGTCCTCCCTGGCCGTGGACTCTTCCCTCATCCCCAGGGCTCTGGGCCTTTCTTCCTGGGATTTCCTCTGGCCCAACTGCCGTGTGTCAGAATCCTACCCAGATGCCACCTCCTGTGTGAACTCCCCTCCCCTCCCCTCCACGTACACACCAGAGATTAAAGCCTCCTCCCCTTGGGTGCCCAGAGCATACACCTCTCTTCCACCCCTGCTGTTGTTTGCCGTGTAGCCTGAGGGATGCAGGGACCTGTCTCCCTGGCCAGGCTGTGCACAGGCTTTTAGGTCTAGGGGCCTGGGCTGCCCTCATCTCTACCTCTTGATCCTGGAACACACACAGCTGGTCATTGAGAGGTGGGTTTTGAGGGAGAAATTCTGCTCCAGACCAAGGACCATTTGGGGTCCGTGTATCCCCGAGTCCTTCATTTGGTGCTGTTTATTTCTTGGATCTGGTCCCAGAATGTGTCGGACAACCCAAGGCGCATGGCTTGGCAGCCCAGAGCCAGCAGTCTGGGCAGAGTCTAAGGCTAAGGGGAGAGAGAGAGAGTGTTCAGTGAGGGGAACGGACAGTTGAGTTGGTGAGATGGGGGAGGGGGCTTGGGGAGGACAGGATGCAAGCTCGCTCAGTGGAAACCCTCAACTGAGCTAAGGATTGGACAGTGACCTTGAAGAATTCAGAAATTTGTCTTTGTGGCTGTTTTGGGCCGTTTCTGTGTTTTGCAGTCCTTTTTCTCCCTCTCTGTTCGCTCTTTCCTTTTAAATTCCAAGGGCACAGGGTCGCACTCATACATGAGGCAAATGGAGATGAATGCTTTTGCCCTTGTTAAACAAGGAGTATATTTTTAGAAGCTCAGGTGCCCCCATTCACCCCACCCAGCCCCTCCATAACCCCCAGCACAGTCCTCCTACCTCATTCCCCAAAACACCCATACGCTACACATGACAAAGCGCTGAGTCCCGATCGAAGTTACTTAGAATCTCACTAAACACAGACACTGATGAAATGTGAGCAGGGGACAGTGTAGCTTGTCAGGCTTGTGGCCCATCCGGCCTTCTGGTAATCTATATATTCTCTGCTTAGAAGTAATACATGTTTATTGTAGAAATTTTGGAAGATGTAAAGAAGAAAATTAAAGTTAAGCCACAAGCCTATCAACCATCAGCTGCCTCAGGGTGGTGGGATTGGGTGGGCTCCCCAGTTTTTCAGAGCAATATTCCTTAAAAGTTCTGGCTCCTTGATGGCTGAAGGGGAGCAAGAGGGTGTCTTTTAGCCGACGAGTGTGACACTGCATTTCACCCACCTGTTTGGGTCACTCATTCAGAAACATGTTCTTGAGGGGGATTTGAAAGAAAAATGCATGAGGGCAGGGGGGCTGGCCTGACCCACCACACGCGGTGAGAGGTACTTGGTAGATTGGTCACAGCCTGATCATGACCTTGCTCCTCCAGACCACACCCCCAAGGGACTGAGGCGGGGCCCCAGGTCATCACCTCTTCTGGTTTGCAACTCCTCTTATTCCCAGGATGGATTGCACAGTTCAGATATTTCCTAACACTGGGCTGAGACACCCAGGGCATCTGTCTGTGCTCTCTGGCTACAGTCGTCTGTGTCTTTGGCCAGCCAGCTGGGCTTCTGCTTGACCCGCGGGTCCATAAGTGAATGCTTGCGCGCTCCCACTCTGGAGGCCTGGGAGGCATTCTGTCGCTAAGGTGTTGTGCTTGTCACCTCTGTGGTCCTTTACAACTTTGTGACTTAACTCTCAGAGGGTGCTTTTGTGTCCATGTCCTTGGGGCACATACCCACAGGTTTGAAGACCTACTTCCTGCCGTGCTGGGGGAGGTGGAGAGAAGAGAGGTCCCTCAACACGATACACATTGTATCCACAGCACTCAGCTAACTACGCGTCTTTAAATTCATTGCTCACAGTGACTGCGTGTGTGTCATGAGGCAGGCGTGGTATGTTCTATACTTTACAAGCACTGTTTGGTATAGTCCTCCCAACAGCCCTGAGGCAAGTACCTTTAAATATTCTTGTTTCCCAGAAGAGGAGCCTGGGATTCAGTGAGTTTAAGTAACCTGCCCAAGAAAACATCATCTTCATCATCATCATCATCATCATCATCATCATCATCATCTTCATTGTCATCGTTATAATTGGCAGACCTGGGGATTTGAACCCAGCTCTGTCTGGCTCTGAAACCCTGTTGTTACCCACTACACCCCACTGCCTCGGCAGGAACTACCCAGGGCCGAGTTTCTTATCTATCATTCCCATTTTACAGATGAGAAAACTCTCTCCACAGGACTCTCTCCACTCACCTATGCGCTACCTGTGTTCTCAGGCAGGGTCCTGTCTAATAGACAGGATAAAACATTGGGATTTACAAGGAATGCCAGTGATGCAGAACACCCCTGAAAAGAGGTGAAGCAGAGACAGATAAGGCATGGGAGCTTGCATGGAGGGAGAGCTGGGTTATTTTCACCTTTTCTCAAGTGTCCACTGGATGGGCTGGTCAGGGCACCAGACGAATGGCAGTGGAGCCTGAATGTGACCCACGACTCTGTAGACAGGCCATGTGCGTGGGCTGTGCGGATTCCTGGACGTCTCCGCAAGACAGGGCACACTCCACGGAGACTGCACCCACTCACTCACTCACGCAGCCGCTCGACACCAAGCAGCCTGGCTCCTGACACAGCCGTCGGAGGGCGTTCTGAACACATGTGGGGGAAGGGTCACCGGCTCATGGTCCGTGGGTGAGGGCCCAGGGCCCAGGGGGAGCAGGGCTTTCCGGAGCGGCCCCCTCACTTGCCGGGGCAGCCAGCACCTGTTTTATGAGCGCAGGGTCGACATTCCCTCAGTCTTGAGACTGCTCCTGTGCCTTTTAAAGGTTTTTTTGGCCTCCTAGCCTCTGGGATGCCAGAAAAGATTGAGTCCAGCTTTGTGTTTAGTCATTTTTTTCCTTCTGTGCTTCCTAGCAATGCCACTGAAGCTTTGTAGGAATTCTGCAAGGAGGCTGTTTCTGTCAACAGAAGAAAGTCTGCATGTTGAGAATGACTGTACCTGGAGCTGGCTCAGTGTGTGTGTGTGTGTGTGTGTGTGTGTGTGTGTGTGTGTGTGTGTGTACAGAGCCAAATGCCAGACACCATGATTGCTGTCTGAAGAGGCTCGCGTCCCAGGCCCCCGTGTCCTGCTAATTCTGTGCCTAAGGCTCTTGACAACCAGGACTGCTTGTTCCCTCGCCAGACCCTGCTTCCAGCACCAGCAGACCAGGACAGAGTCCCTTGGATGTTTGTCAGTCTTAAAGCCAAATCATTCTTTCAAGGAAAAAACAATTAATTAGTTAGTAAAAAGAATACACACACACATACTGATTCTAAAAGTGCTAATTTTAGAAGTAAATACATATAAGTATGAAGAAAGAGGCCAGAAATTTCTAATAGGTCCCAAAGACCAGAAATCAAGTTCAGGGCATGGTGTCTGCCCTGCACAGATCTGTGTGCCCCTGTGCGCTCTGCAGCAGTGAGAGATGGTGCGTCCGGAAATGTGTGGACAGTCAGCTAGTTTCCCTGGGGGTAAGGAAAGACTGTACTGGGCCCCCCAGGGCAACGGGGCTGAGCAGGAGAGAGAGGGCTGACCAGGGGTCGGGTGGACACTGGCTTGTCCAGGCTCTCGCTGACCTGCCAGGCGGCCTTGGTTCTGCCCTGGACTTCTTGGGTTTTAGTTTCTCCCTCTGTAAATGGGAATCAGGAGACCTGCCCTACTTACATTACAGAGTGATTCTGAGGATCAAATGGGGGTGCTGCTGGGGCCCTGCAAGCCTGCCGATGGTGCTAGATGCAGCGCAGTGGACAACGGGCTGCAAGTGGGCTCGGGCACCTACGCTGGCCCTGAGAGCCTTTGAGGCAGGCGACGCCGTTCATTCCTCTGGACTTGCTCTGTAAGTGGAGATAATGAGCTCAGGGAGCTGGTGAGGCTCCGACAGAGCACTGTTCCCGCAGATGCTGAGCTTTGAGCTGGGCCATCTTTCAGGTCCCATTTAGCAAGTGACCTTAAGTGAGAAAGTGTACTGGGGGAGTTAGGCGGAGGTTAATTACACTGAGTCAGTTCTTAGAAGTGGAAAGGCTTCCATCAGGAAAACAGCAGGGTCAACCACCAGCAAAATGGGCTGCTGTGTCTGCCTGGGTGCCGCTCAGAAAACCTCTTCTGGCCTCCGCAGTCTCTAGAAGCCTTTCCATCGCGCTGCCTGAAATCCAGGGAAGAGCCCCTGACTGAGCTCCTGCCTCCGTCTCCCCTCCTTTCAGGACTGTCCTACCCAAGGTCTTCCCAACACTTGATCAGCCCCATGGCCTTCCTGCTCTAAGGCCCTCTGTTACAGTTTATGTCCAGACCCCTTGGCCTGACCTCTAGGACATTTCATTGTCTGGTTCTGGGCCAACTCTCCAGGTTTTCCTCTGCACATCCAGCCAGCTTTCCCTTCTCTGGGTTCCTTGGCTCATCTGTCTTCTCCTGCCCTTCAAGGCCCTGGCTAAATTCTGCTTCCTCCAGGAAGCCTTCCCTGTGTTCCTGAGTACGGTTGCTAGATTTAACAGGCAAAAAATACAAGAGGCCAGTGAATTTGAATTTCAGATAAACACACCTATACTAAAACATTATTTGTTATCTGAAATTCAGATTTCACGGCGTATCCTGTGTTTTATCTGCAGCAGCCCTGCTCCTGAATCCAACTTGATCGTGGCCATTTCCCGCCCTTCCCTGGGTCACTTCTTCGGTTCTGAGCAGCATATGAATAGCAAAATTTCTTCCAATAAAATCAGGAACATACAATGTTTTATGTCAATTATATCTCCTGTTTTAATGGGAAAAAATAATTTTAAAAAAATCAGGAACAGGAGCCAAGGTTGCCAAGGCCTTTCCCACTGGTGGTCTTGGAGTTTGGCCTAAATACAGTATTTGCATCTCCTTGTGAGTGGAGTTCAGAGGTGCTCGCTCCCAACCCTTGCTGCCCACCGTTGTAATACATAGGGCTTCATCTCGGCTTCCCCTTCATCCCAACCTTGGGATGTCCCTGCAGTGAAACTGTCATCTTTATAAGGGAAACCGGCCCAGTGTGGGTCAGAACTTCTCTCTCACTGATCCAGTTCACCATGGGCCTTGCATACAGCACTCCACAGCCTGTGATCCATTTTTCCTCACATCCCATTTTCCTCACGACAGCCCGGGAAGGAAGAGCTGAGTGGGGAGTTTGGGCTGGTAGAGGAGGAAAGAAAGTATGGGAGGTGAAACCGCGCTTGATCCAGAGTAAGTGCTATAGAACTACTTAATTAACTAAAGAAATTGAAAGGATGAGATTTTTGAAGAGTATGGTGTTAAGGTTTAAAAGCCTGTAAGGTACTAGGAAAATCAAAAAGGAAATCTACTTGATGAAATCTAAGATGGAACTGTAGCTGGTGTGTATCTGGCAAGTCTCAAAACTTTATGATCAGAAAAAACAAAAAACCTTTATAATGGGTCCTGAGTCCAACACCATTTCACCTCCCCCATCTTGGGGAAGTCACTTCTCCCCAGATGTAAGAGGAGGGAGTTGAACAAATGGTTTCTGAGGGCCCATCCAGCTCCCAGTCCTAGAAAGTGACCCTGTTTCCTCAGTGGCTGAGACACACCTCAGAGTCTTCAGGAACAAAGGAGAACTTACCACGTGCCCTGTGGACAGGGCCTATAGGTTGCCTCTTGGTTTCAGAAGCACGAAAAAGTGTGCTTTTAGATATGAGGTGAATTGAAACTCTACATGCTGTGGTTCACGGAGATGATGGAATTGTGGTCCTAAAGACAATTTAAGGATATGTGGAAATGCTCACTATATTTTAAGAGAAAAGAGCCATTTGCATAATTTGGGGTGTGTGTGTGTGTGTGTGTGTGTGTGTGTGTGTATTCCAGAGGGCTATTCAATAACTGTTCATAGAGGCCCTCTTTTAGGGATAGAATTCTGGGCAATCTTTATTTTGGGTTTTGAAAAAATTTCTATACAAAAATGAACAAATTTTGCTCTTGAAACAGGGAAAAGACTACAAAAATGTTTATTTATTTTTACTTCTTTGTGGGGGGTGGAGAGAGACCTCAGTTACAAAGATTTGGGTTAATTGTATTCCTTAGGCACATTATCATTGGTTTAGAAAGTAACTTAAAAAAAGAAATCCTGGCTACTACTTCCACTAGAGGGTACTCTTCTGAAATTTTAGATTGTTGTGATGCCGAAGATTTTGGAAAGGAGGTTTCAAGGTTTCATTTCAAATTCAGTTGGAGGACTCAAACTTCTTTATTTGTTTGCTTGTCTTTAAGTACACTTTTTCTTTTGGAATAATTTTAGATTTACAGAAAAGTTGCAAAGGTAGGACAGAGAGTTCCTGTATACCTTCACCCAATTCCCTCTAATGTTAACATCTTGCACCACCATGCTGCATTTGTCAACACAGAGAAATTAACATTAGTACATTACTATTAACTAAAGTACAGACTTTATTTGGATTTCACCAGTTTTTCCGTTAATGTTCTTATTCTTAGCATATTTTCTTTCATCTCTCTTTTTATTTCTATTACATTTGCAGAAGTTATGTAACTCTTTCCACCCACGTTGTCATCAACATTTCCGTCTTTTGCAGTGTGTGTGGAAACATCATTTTTAGTAATTTTGTGTGCTCTCCATTTAATCTTTTTTTTAGTTTATGTTCTCCCCAGCAGGATGTCATTAAAAGATGAATGCTATGGAATTATCACAGTTTTGTTAGGTATTAATGGCACTGTGCTTAGGATTTTTTAAGTCCTTATCTATGAGATACATACTGAAGTATTTACAGATGAAATTATTTACTTTAAAATACTTCAGCAAATAAAAAATTGGGGGAGCTAGAGCAAATGAAAGAGTATATGTCCACGGGTGTTCATTAGATTATTCTTTTGCTTTTGTGTATGACTGAAAATCTTATAATTAAAAAGTTGTTCAAAAGAAAAAGGCATGGTACAGCTGAAGTCAGTGGTGACTCAAGTTTTCTAGGTCCATTCTGTTCTCCCGTGGAACGGGGGAAGGAGTTCATAGGTACCCGGCTAGAAGCATGTGACCTGGAAGGGGTGGGTGGGAGAGGGAGGGAAGAGGGAGAAACTGGGGAGACGACTGTCAAGCTTCATTTCTGCCACCCACACCCCCATATCCTGCCCTCCCTCCTGCAGCGACCACCACATCCTACCCAGCAGGGAGCAGGGAACTCTTGTGGGGGGCACTGACCAAGGACCCAGCTTTGGTGCCCCTTCCCTGCCCTCCTCAGTTTCAGGGTGGGACCTCTGCCCTTCACCTCCAGTCTGCCAGGTGCCCTGCCACGGAGCTTGGGGCACAGCTCTGTCAGCACAGCCTGGGTCAGACCTCTCTGTCTGACTCCACCCCTAACTCCAGCTCTGACCCAGAATGGGACTTGTGCAGGCCCCAGAGCAGAGCCCCATCTCTGGGCTAGCACAGATATCAGCGGACAAATAGAGGTGTTCAATAAAGTTTTTATAATCTTAACAGACACACAGCTGCACACACAGATTCACGTAACAGACTTGCTGAGTGCATTCTGTGCCAGCCCTGCCAGCCCTGAAGACTCAAAGTTGAGTCAAACTGCAGCCCTCAAGGAGCTCAGAAAGACCAAACAAAAGCAAACAAACAGAAGTTGTTCAAAATGGAAATTTTAAAAGAATTGAACAGTAGGGGCTTTGTTTCAATGTGACAATAAAGCCAAATCCTGTGTACTGTGCAGATTGGCAGCAGTTCAGTGTAACAGACATACACAGATCAGTATAACAGACATTTGCAGATTCATAGCTTATGAACACACACACACACACACACACACACACACACACACACACACGTGTCCTGGGCACTACAGGAGGTGCTGGACGAATGAGAGCAGACAGCGACGCTACCCTTCAAGAAGCTGAGCCAGACATATTTGAGGCTTGGGGTGGAACCAACCGTGCAGTAAAGGCTGATTAAATATGAATCTTGGCTGGTAGCAAATACCCCATAGTTTCAAGATGAGGATTTTATTTGCATCTCTCTTTCTTAGTTTTATGGGTTTGAGTTGACTCATCTCAGCCATGTGGTTAATAAATGGAATCTTTATTATTATGATTATGCCTAATAATAATTTCTAATAATAGTAATTTAAAAATCTGCATAGATGGTAATTTTTTCAAGGACCTGTAGCCCTTCATAATTATCACAATTATCCTACTGACCATTTAACTAAGTTGTAGCCACTAGTAGCTGCTGCCTTTTTGCTTGCTGAAGTCAGTTGTTCCTTTGCCTCCGGACCAGCGGAGGGCCTGCCTTCTGGCTCAGTGAGCAGACAGGGGCTGGCGCTGATCTCTGCTCTGTGATGGTGGCAAAATCTAGTCAACACTTGTTTTTTTAATCTCTCTTTTTATTCTGCAGCAGAAGTATTGGGAAGCCCTAAACTCGGAGCAGGTATGGACAATCGTGCTCTCTCTTTATTCCGCAAGGGACTTCCTGTGGCTTGATGTCAGTTCCTGTTTTTGTGAGCCCCCCTTGGATGGCTGGGCCAGTGCCAGATTCCTCTAGGAAAAAAAAGAATTTGAAAATGAGAGGAGAGTCTGAAAGTCGAGGGTTTTTTCCAGGCTCTCCATTTCAGAGTTCTTTCTGCTTTGTCCAAACCATCTAGTAGGGGCTCAGAGAAGATGCATAACGCAAGGAAGAAACGTGCTTGGAACAAAAGTTTTTGAACAAGAGGAAGCCCAGCAGGTCACTAATGGTAGTGGTGCCGGGAGTGGCTGCAGGAGTTGAGATCAACATTCCCCTCTGTTGTCATTGTGAGACCTTGGGCAGCTGGCTGCTGTCTCTATGCCCTCCTCGCCTCCAAGTGACAAATAAGCACATGATTCATGACAGCCACCTGTGCCTGTCACCTCCCAGGATTTTTTTTCTGATAAGAGAGTAGATTATCTTTTGCTCAAATTCTCTGAATGCCTGGATTCCAGCGATGTTTTTATTACTTAAAATGACATTTTAAAACACATTATTCTGGGAATTCAGAAGGAAGAGATTTAAATTGTTTTCGAAGGCTTAACCCGCTTTGAAGAGCGCACCTGACCAGAGTGGTGGGCTGTTTCTGTTTGCCGGCAGCGGAATTGGTCAGGAGTAGCAAGGATAACTCTTAAGAAGACATATTAGGAGCTGGGGCAGTGGTTCTGACACATCAGGGCGGCTAAGAATCACCCTAGGAGCTTGTTCAAATGCCAAGCCTTAGGTCCCAACCCACAGATAGGGTCTAGGGTGGGTCCCCAGCATCAGTCTTTTTGATGAGCACCCTGGGCCCTCCTGGTGAGACTGGTCCAGAACTGAGATCTAGAACGTGGGTCTCCACTTGAAAACAGAATTCATCAAAAAGCACACTGTCCATTCTCAGAGAATGGAACAGGCCCCCACTTCCACTACTAGGCAACTGGGTCTCGGAGGCTGAGGGGCCGGGGAGCTCTTTTACTTGGGATCTCTGATAACGTCTGGAAGGAATTTGCTTAGAGGTGCCCCCCCAAGTCCACCTCCACAGGCAGATGAGAAATTAGCACACATGTGCCTGACACAGCCCCAGACACGTACAAGGGGCTGAGCTGCACCAACGAAATCAGCTCAGTCCCTGGCCTGCAAGGTTACTGGGGATGAGGTGGTTTTCTTAACATGACGCTGTTTTTCATGACCAAGTAGTAGAACTCAGTTCAGTTATGAGCAGTAAATCAGTAATTGAACGGGACTCTCTTTCTGTTGGAAACAAAGCTATAATTTGTGTTTTATAACTAGTGGGGTGTGGGCATTATCTTTCAGTGGCTCAGGGAGCCTTGAGGACCTTGTCCTGACCCTCTAAGGACTGGACTGTTTGATTCTGCTCAGGTTTGAGTAGCTGGTGGAACATTTTTCTTGGAGTGCATGTCCATGCCTGGCTCTATTTTCTTGCCCAGATAGATTGTCTGGCCCGGGCTGACATATCCTATGTGGCCTTTGCTTGTTGTTTCCTGGGTCTTTTGCTACTGTCAAATGCAACCTTATGACTCAGAATCACCAGTCACAGAAACTCAGAAATGAGAGATCGTATTATCCAGTTGCTGATTCAGCCTCCCAATTTACACATGGAGAAATCAAGATCCAGAGAAGAGAAAGCAAGTTAGTGGCAGAAAGAGGACCTGAGCCCGGCCCCTACTTGCCTCTGTGGCTGGAATCACTAAAGACGATGCCCTTGCTCTTGGCCCACATGAAAAGCTCTCCTTTTATCTGTCGTTTTAGAACAATAGGAGGATTTTGCAAACAGCTTCATCAGTGCTTGTGTGCTCACCTATTTTTTTTTTCTTTTAACCTTTTTTTTTAACCCCTGTGCATTTCAATTTCCCATACTTGTCTGAGTCAGAGTGATGAGATATTCACTGGCAGTGACCACCACTCTGGATTAGGTTTTAAATGTTTGTTTTTGACAAGTCTGCTGACCTCAAGTTTAGAGGAAACACCACGTGGGGGGCAAGGGCAGACCAGTGCCCTGCTCCTAAGAAGCTCTGTCATCTACCTGAGAGGACAAGGTGGACACCCAGGGCAGGGCTTCCCACACTCAGCTGCAAACCAGTGGTACAGGCAGTAGAGAAGCGGGGGGGAGCTCAATGGGTGTCAGGATAGGCTTCTTGGAAGAGGAGGAACTTACCTGGGCCATAAAGAATGGGTTGAGTTTGCCTGGTCTTTTCCAGGAATGAGTTAGGCAGGGAGGTGGGAATTCTCAGGATAAAGGGAACATGACTGAGTCTCACTAGAGAAGGACTTGGTGAAGACAGGGGAACATAGAGTAGGAGGGGAAGTAGGGCTGGTCTGTTCAGGGTGTCTGTCCATTAAAACTCCTTGATTTAAAGTTATACTTGCCCTGTTAGGTTCTAGAAACACAGGCCTGGTTAACTTGTCCTTACCTGTTTGCTCTTGTCTGTGCCTGGGCCATGAGAACCAGGATTGGAGCTGTTGTTGGGGAAATTGTAAGATGGGAAGGGCCTATTCCACCAAGGTACCTCTTGTGTCTTTTCTCCACAGTGGGATCCTGAAGACGTAAACCTTGGAGGGAACAAAGACAACATGGAGATATTCAGACCCCGGGTGCACAGGTGGTCTATGAAGCCAGTGGACTTGACCTCTGATAAGTAACACTTTCTGGAGCCAGCTCAGCAGCTCAGAGCCGAAGGTCAAGGTTTTGTCAGGAACTGAGCAGGGATCAACCTGCAGAGACAGCCATGGCAGGAATTTAAGCTTCTGCCAAGGCCGCCCATGAAAGTGAGGAACCAGGAGCTGTCAGGGAGCTTGGCTGGTGTGCACCATGGCTCAGAATGGAGCTAAGACCTTGGGCCCTGTGGACAGACCTGGACACACCCAGAGTTTGTTCTGAAAATTCAAAGTTCACAAACCAATCTTGCTTTGAAATATAGTCTAAAATAGTTTGGCCTCTCTTTTCCCTTTCCCTTTGGATTCAACCCTACTCTGAATATCTGCTACAAACGAGTTCATCTAACAAACAGCTAATATGTTTGGATCTTAGTAAAGCCCCACTCCGTAAGACCTGGTTAAGCCTAGAGAGGGGTGGGCCCGCGTTTGGGGGGTTTGGGACACAATCACAGGTTCTGATGGGACCTGGCTCCTGCCCTCCAGTCACCCACTTGAGTTTTCTGCTAGAAGTTGAGAGAGGACTGTTCGATCAACCAAGTGTTTGCAAGGTCACTGGTATTGCAAGGGTGAGCAAAGCAAAGTGCTCTAGGTACCAGGACTTGCTCCAGCCTGGCCCAGTGTGTGCTGGGCTAGGGTCTGCAGGTGAAGGGGACCGTCTGCTTCAGGTCCTGAACTGAACTGAAACCATGCAAAGGGTAAGAGGCATGGTGGGAGGGGCTCGATTCAGGTACCGAAATCCCCTCTCAGGATTATTTTGGAGCTAAGGTGGGAGGAACGCTGCAATGAATAAATCCTGATTGAGTGAACTGAAGTATCTCACCATGGAGCACAGAGATACATCTGAATCCCAGCACAGCCACAGAAGTTGGCCACCAGGGGACCTGGGAGAAATGCCAAGAAACACAGCTCTGCGCCTAGCTGGCCCCTGGCAGCCTGTGTGACTCAGCTGCAGCTGCCCAGTTGCTCCTAAGGGGTAGTGCAAGTCTCAGCAGCATGAAAGAAGGGGTGCCTCAGGGAAGCAGGTTGTTCCACATGTCTCTGCACAGATTCCAATCCCCTGCATGATCTCTGAACTAGAAGTGAACCTAAAGCCACCCTATTTATCCAACTGCTTTGGACCCTGGTTGTCTTTTAATGGAGTTTGCTAAAGTCAATTTTGCTCTGTGATCTTAATCACTGAAGCTGTACTTTGAGGGAAGATGAAACTTTTAACTGGGGACAGGGGGAGGTTGGGAGAACATTCCAGCAGATGAAAGCACACAGAGGATTGGAAGCAGGGAAGGGGGGAATCTAGCTAAGGAAAGAGGACTCTGATGTGGCCAGAATGGGTGTAGGGGGTGGGTGAAGAGGCTGGAAAGGAACCTGGGAGTTGGTGCTTCATTCTTTGGCTGACTGGTAGCTGTTGCAAGATACAGAGTAGGAAGCTGACTGACATGCCTCAGGTGGGCCCCAGCTGATCGGTGAGTTTTACATCCCTGCAGCCACAACTTTTCAAGAAGCAGAAATGTACAGTCATGGATACAGTACCAACTTGGGGAACATGTTGAATTTGATTAGTAACAGCAGGGCAGGAGGAGGGCTCATCTTTGGAAAAGCAGAAGGCCTGGGGATAGGATGACATCCCTGGAGTTTTTCTTTAGCACATCGCCCCTCCCAATGGGAGGCTGGCTCATGTCCCTGGGGCACCAGAAATTGGTTGGATCCTAATGGAAATGGCCATTCACTCAAGAACATCAAATGCTCTCGCTGGCTTTGAGCAGCACAAACTACTTGAGCTCCAGATGTTAACCATCTCTCTAGATCCCATCGTCCCTGCCTCTTCCTTCACAAACCAGTTGTTATCGTGTCCAAGCTGGTCTCAAAATGGGATCCCAGAGTGAACTTTTATACTGACAATTTTGGCAGCAAAGTTTGGCCTCATTGTTCAATGAGAATCTGCCTGTTATGCAAAGCTCTGGAACTCTGGAGCCTTTGTGAAGAGATGCCAAACCAAATGCCTTCCTCCCAGCAGGACTGTTCCCACCCTGGGCCTCCACTGCAGCTTCATCCCTAGCCGTTAGTCAGACCAGGAGGATAACGGGAGTTACTTGCCCTGAAGACCCACTGAGCAGAGCAAGGGGGTTACCTACACTAGGGAGAAGCTGGGGAACCAACTGTGTCATCATCCTCTCCTGCCCACTCCTCTGGAGATGAGAGATGGTATAATAGTTGTAGTTGTGCTGCCTATTATCTGCATGGCTTGGAGCTTGTTACCTAACCTTTGTGAACTCCTGGGGTAGACTGAGAATCATACCTATCTAGAAAGCTTGTTGTGAAGATTAAATAACGTATATGAAATGCATAACACTACGTGACTCAAAGTAGACACTGAAGAGGGATTAGTTTCCTTCCTCCCTATAATTCCTGGCCACATATGACCTGCAAGCCAGTTGGTAACCAAAGAATCAGACCCACAGATGGAAGGGACTTCAGAGGATTGAATTGCCTTGACAACAACCCCAATAAGTGATTACCCAACCCCTTCATAAGCTACTCAAAAAAAAAAAAAAAAGGATTTCACCCATTTTAATCTCCCAAGGAAAGAAGTCTGTGTGATTTAGGGAGAGCTCTATCCCTAAGATTTTCTTAAAGCCCTGTCTAGATCCTGAAGAACCAATTCGCTTATCTCCCCCAGTACTTCAGTATGATGAAGAGATTTATGAGAAGTCATCTGATGCCACACTCACATCTGATTGTTACAATTGGGTATGAGCTCCTCCAGAGCAAGGAGAGTCACTGGGCCAAGGAGCATGGCTGGGGTCCAGTTCCTAGGTCTGATTCAATGTGATCCTTGTTAAGTCATTTCCTTTTCTGGTCACAGTTTCCTCATCTGTAAAATGAAAGGACAGATTTCTTTCCTTTTTTTTTTTTAACCTTTTATGAATATGCCAGTGAATTTTTTTTTTCCTACAGAAGACTGACATCTTCATAAACTCTCAAGAAAGAGACAATATCAAGAGAAATTTCAGATACATTTTAAAAATAGGTTTCATTATATAATATACACTTCTCTCTGTTTGGATTTTACTATCCATTTAAGATAAAAATCCCCTTTTATGAAGAACCCAGGCTTTGCTGTAACAAGAAGAGATCACAGCATCTGATGTTTAAAATTTTTGCAGTTTCCTTCCAGTACTGAAAATTTTAAAATGTGATATATGAATAATATTTTCCAGTGACAGAAAAAGAATTCTATATCGATCATTAAGAAAAAGAAGAGCAGTGTCTTAGTGTTTCAAGACTAATTTTGCAACATTTCCAAGATTCTCTCCACTTCTTTTGCTGTCCCTTCTTGATCATCCCCCTCCACAGTTTCCAACTATGAGGGCATTGCTCTACTCTCTTCCACTTTTCATTGTTTTTTTCTGACGTTCAAGTCGATGTTTTGACAGAGGAGGCCCTACCTTGAATGAACCCAAGATTTGGTGTAATGGTGACGAACATCTCTTCAAGAAGTTTACACGTGCCTGTCCAGTATTATTCTAAAGGTCGTCATCGCGTGAGAGAGACAGTCTTAGAGTTCAGGGAATGGTGCTAAATCAAGTGACTTAGAGCACATCGGATTTGCTGTTTCCTTACCCAACTCTGAAAGCCAAACAAGGCACCAGGCATTCAGCACCGCTGCTTCTGGACTGGACACTTCATTGAACAGCGCGTTAACTTCCAGTGTCTCAGTTAATCTGTCGCCTAGAGAACTCAGCATACCCTCCCAATTCCACTGGAAATTTTCCACGGGCAGTCGATATTGGTGGCAGAGAGCCAGGCTCTTCTCTTCCTGGTCCTCGGGGTCCTGCAGCTGTGATTGCAAGATGGCTTAGTCCCTGTTGTAGGTCAGGGGCGCTCGCCCCCTTCTTCACCCTCCACTGGGCTCCTCCACGACCGTCCTGGCGGGGCAGTAA
Organism: Balaenoptera ricei; assembly: GCF_028023285.1. Classification (NCBI taxonomy): domain Eukaryota; kingdom Metazoa; phylum Chordata; class Mammalia; order Artiodactyla; family Balaenopteridae; genus Balaenoptera; species Balaenoptera ricei. The sequence goes on along the minus strand of NC_082642.1, from coordinate 87,427,847 downwards.
GTGGTCTCCTCAAGCTGCGACGGCGAAGGAGGCCACTGTTGGCACCGTCAGAAGTGAATCCCGACCTGCTACTGGCTACCTCTCCCTCAGAGAAGCGGCCTAACCCCGGCGGCCTGCTTCCCATTCAAACCACTGCCCTGGGACTTCCGGGAAGAGAAGAAATGCCCGGCCCCGCGAGCGAGTGCGCACTAAGCAGCCTCCGCCTCACGCGAGTCCAGCGCGTCCCACGCCGCCCCCGGGGCCCCAGGCCGGCGCGGGGTCCTGTTTCACCGCCTCCGGGGAGCTGCAGAGGGCGGATCCTGCGGTGCGTTTCACACCGCTGGTTTTGTAAGGGGGTGATAACAAGATTATGGTTCCCAAATTATTGACAGCGTTCAGCATCCTTTATGGTGTACTGTAAAACATCCTATTTGGTTTTAAATACATTTAAAATGTTTTTTGAAATATAGTGCAGGTACACAGTTTTTAAAAAGAGAATCAGATTGTAACAAAAGGCTTATGAAGGGAAACAGCAGTGCCCTGCTCCTCCGACCCCAAAGATCCTGCTTCTCGTGCGTCCACTTTTTTTTTTTTTTAACATCTTCATTGGAGTATAATTGCTTTACAGTGGTGTGTTACTTTCTGCTGTATAACAAAGTGAATTAGCTATATGTATACTTATATCCCCATATCTCCTCCTTCTTGCGTCTCCCTCCCACCCTCCCTATCCCACCCCTCTAGGTGGTCACAAAGCACCGAGCTGATCTCCCTGTGCTATGCGACTGCTTCCCATTAGCTAGCTATTTTACATTTGGTAGTGTATATATGTCCATGCCAATCTCTCACTTCATCCCAGTTTACCCTTCCCCCTCCCCGTGTCCTCAAGTCCATTCTCTATGTCTGCGTTTTTATTCCTGTCCTGCCCCTAGGTTCATCAGAACCTTTTTTTTTTTATTTTAGATTCCATATATATGTGTTAGCATACGGTGTTTGTTTTTCTCTTTCTGACTTACTTCACTCTGTGTAACAGTCTCTAGGTCCATCCACCTCACTACAAATAACTCAGTTTTGTTTCTTTTTATGGCTAAGTGATATTCCATTGTATCTGTGTGCCACATCTTCTTTATCCATTCATCTGTCGATGGCCACTTAGGTTGCTTCCATGTCCTGGCTATTGTAAATAGGGCCGCAATGGACATTGTGGTACATGACTCTTTTTGAATTATGGTTTTCTCAGGGTATATGCCCCGTAGTGGGATTGCTGGGTGGTATGACAGTTCTATTTTTAGTTTTTTAAGGAGCCTCCATACTGTTCTCCATAGTGGCTGTATCAATTTACATTCCCACCAAGAGGCAAGAGCGTTCCCTTTTCTCCACAGCCTCTCCAGCATTTATTGTTTGTAGATTTTTTGAGGATGGCCATTCTGACTGGTGTGAGGCGATACCTCATTGTAGTTTTCATTTGCATTTCTCTAATGATTAGTGATTTTGAGCATTCTTTTCATGTGTTTGTTGGCAATCTGTATATCTTCATTGGACAAATGTCTATTTATGTCTTCTGCCCATTTTTGGACTGGGTTGTTTGGTTTTTTGGTATTGAGCTGCATGAGCTGCTTGTAAATTTGGGAGATTAATCCTTTGTCAGTTGCTTTGTTGGCAAATATTTTCTCGCATTCTGGGTTGTCTTTTCATCTTGTTTATGGTTTCCTTTGCTGTGCAAAAGCTTTTAAGTTTCATTAGGTCCCATTTGTTTATTTTTGTTTTTATTTCCATTTCTCTTGGAGGTGGGTCAAAAAGGATCTTGCTGTGATTTATGTCATAGAGTGTTCTGCCTATGTTTCCCTCTAAGAGTTTGACAGTGTCTGGCCTTATATTTAGGTCTTTAATCCATTTTGAGTTTATTTTTGTGTGTGGTGTTAGGGAGTGTTCTAATTTCATTCTTTTACATGTAGCTGTCCAGTTTTCCGAGCACCACTTATTGAAGTGGCTGTCTTTTCTGCATGGTGTATTCTTGCCTCCTTTATCAAAGATAAGTTGACCATATGTGCGTGGGTTTATCGCTGGGCTCTCTATCCTGTTCCATTGATCTATATTTCTGTTTTTGTGCCAGTACCATACTGTCTTGATTACTGTAGCTTTGTAGTATAGTTTGAAGTCTGGGAGCCTGATTCCTCCAGCTCTGTTTTTCTTTCTCAAGATTGCTTTGGCTATTCAGGGTCTTTTGTGTTTCCATACAAATTGTGAAATTTTTTGTTCTAGTTCTGTGAAAAATGCCATTGGTAGTTTGGTAGGGATTGTACTGAATCTGTAGATTGCTTTGGGTAGTAGAGTCATTTTCACAATGTTGATTCTTCCAATCCAAGAACATGGTATATCTCTCCATCTGTTTGTATCATCTTTAATTTCTTTCATCAGTGTCTTATAGTTTTCTGCATACAGGTCTTTTGTCTCCTTAGGTAGGTTTATTCCTAGGTATTTTATTCTTTTTGTTGCAATGGTAAATGGGAGTGTTTCCTTAATTTCTCTTTCAGATTTTTCATCATTAGTGTAGAGGAATTCAAGTGATTTCTGTGCATTAATTTTGTATCCTGCTACTTTACCAAATTCATTGATTAGCTCTAGTAATTTTGTGGTAGCATCTTTAGGATTCTCTATGTATAGTATCATGTCATTTGCAAAGAGTGACTGTTTTACTTTTTCTTTCCTGATTTGGATTCCTTTTATTTCTTTTTCTTCTCTGATTGCTGTGGCTAAAACTTCCAAAACTATGTTGAATAATATTGGTGAGAGTGGACAACCTTGTCTTGTTCCTGATCTTAAAGGAAATGGTTTCAGTTTTTCACCATTGAGAGCGATGTTGGCTGTGGGTTTGTCATATATGGCCTTTATTGTGTTGAGGTAAGTTCCCTCTATGCCTACTTTCTGGAGGGTTTTTATCATAAACGGGTGCTGAATTTTGTCGAAAGCTTTTTGTGCATCTATTGAGATGATCATATAGTTTTTATCCTTCAGTTTGTTAATATGGTTTATCGCATTGATTGATTTGCATATATTGAAGAATCCTTGCATTCCTGGGATAAACCCCACTTGATCATGGTGTATGATCCTTTGAATGTGCTGTTGGATTCTGTTTGCTAGTATTTTGTTGAGGATTTTTGCATCTATGTTCATCAGTGATATTGGCCTGCAGTTTTCTTTCTTTGTGATATCTTTGTCTGGTTTTGGTATCAGGGTGATGGTAGCCTCGTAGAATGAGTACGGGAGTGTTCCTCCCTCTGCTATATTTTGGAAGAGTTTGAGAAGGATAGATGTTAGTTCTTCTCTAAATGTTTGATAGAATTTGTCTGTGAAGCCATCTGGTCCTGTACATTTGTTTGTTGGAAGATATTTAATCACAGTTTCAGTTTCAGCACTTGTGATTGGTCTGTTTATATTTTCTGTTTCTTCCTGGTTCAGTCTTGGAAGGTTGCGCTTTTCTAAGAATTTGTCCATTTCTTCCAGGTTGTCCATTTTATTGGCATATAGTTGCATGTAGTAATCTCTTATGATCCTTTGTATTTCTGCAGTGTAAGTTGTTACTTTTCCTTTTTCATTTCTAATTCTATTGATTTGAGTCTTCTCCCTTTTTTTCTTGATGAGTCTGGCTAATGGTTTATCAATTTTTTTAATCTTCTCAAAGAACCAGCTTTTAGTTTTATTGATCTTTGCTATTGTTTCCTTCATTTCTCTTTCATTTATTTCTGACCTGATCTTTCTGATTTTTTTCCTTCTGCTAACTTTGGGGTTTTTGGTTCTTCTTTCTCTAATTGCTTTAGGTGTAAGTTTAGGTTGTTTATTTGAGATTTTTCTTGTTTGTTGAGGTAGGATTGTATTGCTATAAACTTCCCTCTTAGAACTGCTTTTGTTGCATCCCATAGGTTTTGGATTGCTGTGTTTTCATTGTCATTTGTTTCTAGGTATTTTTTAATTTCCTCTTTGATTTTTTCTGTAATCTCTTGGTTATTTAGTAGTGTATTGTTTAGCCTCCGTGTGTTTGTATTTTTTACAGATTTTTTCCTGTAATTCATATCTAGTCTCATAGCATTGTGGTCAGAAAAGATACTTGATACGATTTCAATTTTATTAACTTTTCTGAGGCTTGATGTGTGATCCATGATGTTATCTATCCTGGAGAATGTTCTGTGTGCACTTGAGAAAAAAGTGTATTCTGCCACTTTTGGGTGGAATGTTCTATAAATACCAATTAAATCTATCTGGTCTATTGTGTCATTTAAAGCTTGTGTTTCCTTATTTATTTTGTTTGGATGATCTGTCCATTGGTGCAAGTGGGGTGTTAAAGTCCCCTACTATGATTGTGTTACTGTGGATTTCCCCTTTTATGGCTGTTAGCATTTGCCTTATGTATTGAGGTGCTCCTATCTTGGGTGCATAAATATTTACAATTGTTATATCTTCTTCTTGGATTGATCCCTTGATTCTTTTTTTTTTTTTTAAATGCCTCTCCCCTTACCAGACTTCTTTTATTTATTTATTTGTTTATTTATTTACTTACTTATTTATTTATTATTTTTGGCTGTGTTAGGTCTTCGTTTCTGTGTGAGGGATTTCTCTAGTTGCGGCAAGTGGGGGCCACTCTTCATTGCGGTGCTTGGGCCTTCCACTGTCGCAGCCTCTCCGGTTGCGGGGCAGAGGATCCTGATGTGCAGGCTCAGTAGTTGTGGCTCATGGGCCCAGCTGCTCTGTGGCATGTGGGATCTTCCCAGACCAGGGCTCAAACCCGTGTCCCCTGCATTGGCAGGCAGATTCTCAACCATTGCACCACCATGGATGACCGATCCCTTGATTCGTATGTAGTGTCCTTCTTTGTCTCTTGTAATAGTCTTTATTTTAAATTCTATTTTGTCTGATATGAGAATTTGCTACTCCACCTTTCTTTTGATTTCCATCTACATGGAATATCTTTTTCCATCCCTTCACTTTCAGTCTGTATGTGTACCTAGGTCTGAAGTGGGTCTGTTGTAGACAGCATATGTACAGGTCTTGTTTTTGTATCCATTCAGCCAGTCTATGTCTTTTGGTTGGAGCATTTAATCCATTTACATTTGAGGTAGTTATCGATATGTATGTTCCAATTACCATTTTCTTAATTGTTTTGGGTTTTGTTATTGTAGGTCTTTTCCTCCTCTTGTGTTTCCTGCCTAGAGAAGTTCTTTTAGCATTTGTTGTAAAGCTGGTTTGGTGGTGTGAATTCTCTTATCTTTTGCTTGTCTGTAAAGGTTTTAATTTCTCCGCTGAATCTGAATGAGATCCTTGCTGGGTAGAGTAATCTTGGTTGTAGGTTTTTCCCTTTCATCACTTTAAATATGTCCTGCCACTCTCTTCTGGCTTGCAGAGTTTCTGCTGAAAGATCAGCTGTTTAACCTTATGGGGATTCCCTTGTATGTTATTTGTTGCTTTTCCCTTGCTGCTTTTAATATTTTTTCTTTGTATTTAATTTTTAATCGTTTGATTAATATGTGTCTTGCTGTGTTTCTTCTTGGATTTATCCCGTATGGGACTCTCTGCACTTCCTGGACTTGATTGACTATTTCCTTTCCTATATTAGGGAAGTTTTCAACTATAATCTCTTCAAGTATTTTCTCAGTCCCTTTTTTATCTCTTCTTCTTCTGGGACCCCTATAATCCAAATGTTGGTGTGTTTAATGTTGTTCCAGAGGTCTCTGAGATTGTCCTCAATTCTTTTCTTTCTCTTTTCTTTATTCTGCTCTGCAGTAATTACTTCCACTATTTTATCCTGCAGGTCACTTATCTGTTCTTCTGCCTCAGTTATTCTGCTATTGATTCCTTCTAGAGAATTTAGAATTTCATTTATTGTGTTGTTCATCATTTTTTGTTTGCTCTTTAGCTCTTCTAGGTCCTTGTTAAATGCTGCTTGTATTTTCTCCATTCTATGTCCAAGATTTTGGATCATCTTTACTCTCATTACTTTGAATTCTTTTTCAGGTAGACTGCCTATTTCCTCTTCATTTGTTTGTTCTGGTGGGTTTTTACCTTGCTCCTTCATCTGCTGTGTGTTTCTCTGTCTTCTCATTTTGCTTAACTTACTGTGTTTGGGGTCTCCTTTTTGCAGGCTGCAGGTTTGAAGTTCCTGTTGTTTTTGGTGTCTGCCCCCAGTGGCTAAGGCTGGTTCAGTGGGTTGGGTAGACTTCCCAGTGGAGGGGACTGGTGCCTGTGTTCTGGTGGATGAGGCTGGATCTTGTCTTTCTGGTGGGTAGGACCATGTCTGGTGGTGTGGTTTGGGGTGTCTGTGACCTTATTATTAGGCAACCTCTCTGCTAATGGGTGTGGTTGTGTTCCTGTCTTGCTAGTTGTTTGGCATAGGGTGTCCAGCACTGTAGCTTGCTGGTTGTTGAGTGGAGCTAGGTCTTAGCGTTGAGATGGAGATCTCTGGGAGAGCTTTTGCTGTTTGATATTACGTGGAGCCGGGAGGTCTCTGGTGGACCAATGTCCTGAACTCGGCTCTCCGACCTCAGAGGCTCAGGCCTGACACCCAGCCGGAGCACCAAGACCCTGTCAGCCACACGGCTCAGAAGAAAAGGGAGAAAAAGAAAGAAAGAAAGAAAAATAAAATAAAATAAAATAAAGTTATTAAAATAAAAAAATTATTAAAAATTAAAAAACTAAAAAGTAATGTAAAGAAATTTAAAATGAAAGGAAGAAGAGAGCAACCAAACCAAAAAACAAATCCACCAATGATAACAAGTGCTAAAAACTATACTAAAAGAACAAACAAAAATACAAACAAAAAAAAAAACAGGCAGATCCTTAGGACAAATGGTAAAAGCAAAGCTATACAGACAAAATCACACAAAGAAGTATACACATACACACTCACAAAAAGAGAAAAAGGAAAAAAAATATATATATATATATACATATATAAAAAAACGAAGAGAGCAGCCAAATCAATAAACAAATCTACCAGTGATAATAAGCTCTAAATACTAAATTAAGATAAACATAAAATCAGAAACAAATTAGATGCAGAAAGCAAACCCCAAGTCTACAGCTGCTCCCAAAATCCAGTGCCTCAATTTTGGAATGATTCGTTGTCTATTCAGGTATTCCACAGATGCAGGGTACATCAAGTTGACTGTGGAGATTTAATCCGCTGCTCCTGAGGCTGCTGGGAGAGATTTCCTTTTCTCTTCTTTGTTCGCACAGCTCCTGGGGTTCAGCTTTGGATTTGGACCCGCCTCTGCGTGTAGGTCGCCTGAGGGTGTCTGTTCCCACCCAGACAGGAGGGGGTTAAAGGAGCAGCTGATTCAGGGGCTCTGGCTCACTCAGGCTCGGGGGGAGGGAGGGGTACGGAATGCGGGGCAAGCCTGCAGCGGCAGAGGCCAGTGTGACGTTACAGCAGCCTGAGGCACGCCGTGCGTTCTCCCGGGGAAGTTGTCCCTGGATCACGGGACCATGGCAGTGGCGGGCTGCACAGCCTCCTGGGATGGGAGGTGTGGATAGTGACCTGTGCTTGCACACAGGCTTCTTGGTGGTGGCAGCAGCAGCCTTAGCGTCTCATGCATGTTTCTGGGGTCTGCTCATAGACGCGGCTTGCGCCTGTCTCTGGAGCTCGTCTAGGCGGTGCTCTGAATCCCCTCTCCTCACGCACCCTTTTGGGGAGTCTGAGGTCTTCTGCCAGCGTTCAGTAGGTGTTCTGTAGGAGTTGTTCCACGTGTAGATGTCTTTCTGATGTATTTGTGGGGAGGAAGGTGATTTCCACGTCTTATTCCTCCGTCATCTTGAAGATCCCTCTCTGGAGTTAATTCTTGAGAGGAATTTATTTCATATATCTGCCTTCTGCCTCTGGTCTCTCGTTGCTGCTTGTCTTGTCATTGGCTGAACCCAAGTGAAAGCCAGAGGGCAAAGCAATCCATTGATTTTGTTTATAGAGGCACCTCCTGTAAGCTGGGGGGTTTTTTTTGTTTTTTTTTTTTATAATTTCTTTAATTTATTTCTAATTTGTTTCTATTAAGTCCATAGGATGGACTCTTCAATATATAACTCAACATGTGTTAAGCTTCGCACGGTTTATTATAGCAAGCAATAAATCTTTTTTTTTTTTAATTTATTTATTTGTTTATTTATTTTTGGCTGTGTTGGGTCTTCGTTTCCGTGTAAGGGCTTTCTCTAGTTGTGGCAAGCGGGAGCCACTCTTCATCGCGGTGCGCGGGCCTCTCACTGTCATGGCCTCTCTTGTTGCGGAGCACAGGCTCCAGACACGCAGGCTCAGTAGTTGTGGCTCACGGGCCCAGTTGCTCCATGGCATGTGGGATCTTCCCAGACCAGGGCTCGAACCCGTGTCCCCTGCATTAGCAGGCAGATTCTCAACCACTGCGCCAACAGGGAAGCCCCTAAGCTGGGGTTTTTATGAATCTGAAGTGGCTCCTCCACTGTCTCTTTCCCTTTCTGCCAACTGAAGCAGAAGACTCTGAGGCTTTAGAACAGGGCAGTACTCCTCAACATTGTCGAGGTCATCAAAAATGAGGAAAGTATGAGAAATTGTCACAGCCAAGAGGAGCCTATGGAGACATGAAGACTAACTGTAATGCTGTTTCAAATCAGCAATGTTGAGGAAATTTTCTGAACTTTCCCAAAATGCTAGTCCATATCGCAGAGAGTTATTTAATAAGGCTAATTATTGGCAATGTTCTGAAAAGGTAACAACACCAATAAACTTTTCTGGACTTGCAAAGAGAAAAGAAAAAACAGCTGGTTCTGCTGGCGGTCCAGTTTCCAGAGCTACTTGACGTGCCGTCTGCTTGCAGCATAGAGTGGTAACCATGGCTCACGTGTCACACCCTAGGCCACCAGTTTTTTAATTGTTTTGTTTGTTCTAGCAGTTTTCTCTTTTAGGTTTGATATCAAACATGCTTTCCAGTTGTAAGGTTCTAAGATTATACTGTATTTTTTTGTTTGTTTGTTTTTGGCAGATTACCTCCAACTTCCATTAAGTACAGGCTAATGAGACACTGCAGCTAGGACAGGACCACCAGTGTATTGAGAACGTTTTTTCAAAACTGTCTTCACATCCTGTAGGTTGCTGTGGAATCCTTTGTGCAAGGCCCCCTTCCCCACGCCGTTATTCCTGAGCTAGTTTCCAGCTTCTGAGTCCAGACCGCACCAACTCAAATGTGCTTTCAGAGCAACCTGTCAAGTGCCTCTGCTCTGAACTGGACCTTGACCTTCATCCTTTTGTCTTTCCTGCAGGTGTCCTAGTATTTGGGGTGTCTCCAGTGCAAGTCTGGGAAATTTTCTAAACCCACAGCTGGAACAAGGGCTCTCATACACTGCAGCTGCCACAATCTTTCCCAAGGGCAGCCTGACCACGTGTGAGAAGAGCTATCCCATAGGCCTTTCCTCTGACCAGAAATTGCACTTTGGAATATGTAGGTCCTCAAGCTCTGATGTGTGTGGTATCTGTTCAAATATGGGCTCTTAGTCTCCACCCCAGGGATTTCCTAGATCTGGGCAGGGTCTGGGAATCTTTGACAAGCTCCTCAGGTGATTCTTTGAGAGCACTGCCCTCAGGAAGTTACTTTTAAAGTGATCTATTTGTATGAGATGTTCTCATAAAACTATCTAGAATAGGGGGAAAAAAGTGATAAAGCCCCAAAACTCCACTTGTTCGGAAAGATTAAACATTATAGTTTCATGAAGAAATGCTACTTTGGCATTAAACCTAAAAGATTACAGACCCGTAGACTGAGGAACAGACTTGAATTACCTTGAAATCATCTAGTTCAGTGCCTGAGCGGCCTGCTCATTCTCACAACATGAATTCCCAGTTCTAACATGGTAAGAAAAATCTGCAGAAGACAATGTCAGGTAATAAAGTAGAATCCAAGAGAGTGTGTGCCACCATCAGCAATTATTTTCAAAACACTGTGTACTGACAATATCAGATGAGTCTTATTATGAGACTTTCCATAGTCAGGGGATTATGTGGATTCTTGTACTAGTGGTTTCTGACTGTGGAAGCAGTTGAATACATCCCCCAATTAAAAAATAGTTCCCCCTAAATTCCCTTTCCTTTCAAGTTTGCAGCATAAAACTTTGTTTCCAAAGGAAACCACTTGGCTCAAGAAGCTGTTGTAGTTCCAGTTCATTGCCAATCACATCCCCCAAGACCAAAGAATGGTAAAGGGAGACCAGATAGCATCGACTCCCAAACCGGGGAAAACAGGCAGGAGAGAACCCCTGAGAAAATATAACAACCTAGTTACCATTTAAAAGCAAGGCAGGAAAATTAAAAGGACAGAATTTTTTTGAGTTCTTAGTATGAATAAGAAAAGAGGCATATGAAAAAGTAGGTATTATATAAGTAACTTTGTCATGGATATATTTATGAATGTTATGCTTTTTAATACTTTTTGGTGCTTCATAAACTTTATAAAATTTTTTTATTGGAGTATAGTTGATTTACAATGTTGTGTTCGTTTCAGATGTACAGCAAAGTGAATCAGATATATATATATGTATATTTATATATATATCTCCATCCATTCCTTTTCAGAATTTTTTCCCATGTAGGTTGTTACAGAATATGATAAACTTTTTCAATTAGTATAGGTCTATTATGTAATCAGACAAAATAAACTGAAGAAAGTTATAAATACATATATGGTCCCCCAAATAACATTCACAGAAACATTAGAGGAGGGGAAGTTTATAAGTAACTATACTGCGTATTGTGCATGTATTTTTATCTTGCTCTCTGTGTGTATGTAGAAATTATATTTCCATTATACTTTTCATTATTCTATACCTTTTCCATAATGAGTATTTCTTTTCTAGGTTAAAAACAATGTGATCCACCATAATAATAGTTGACAGACAAGGACCTCAATAATTGCAAAAAACACGTGAAAGGTTATTGGGAGTAGGATACTCACAGGGTCTCAATGTACCATCTGTCGATGAAAATTCAATTAACAATCAAGCTAAGAAGAAAAAAAAGGGAATTTTATTTGAGCCAAACTGAGGATTATAACCCAGGAAACAGACTCTGAGAAAGCTCTGAGAACTGTTCCGCCTGTTAGAAGTCAAAGGCACAGTCATATCATTCTCAAGACAAAGGATCATACATCCAATGATATTTTACATAAGATTCACCAAGGTTACTTAGTCCAGGTAAGCACGTACAAAGTGGGCTGCAAGTCAGCACAGCCCCCTACAGAGTTTGGAAAGAATGCTGTTCTTCAAAGAAGTTACATTACTAGCGTCAGAAGAAAAGGGGAAAAAGTTATCTTTTTTTTTTTTAAACAGGATTTATGTATTTATTTGTTAAATCTTATTATTTATTTATTTATATTTTGGCTGCATTGGGTCTTCGTTGCTGTGCGCGGGCTTTCTCTAGTTGCGGCGAGCGGGGGCTACTCTTCGTTGCGGTGTGCGGGCTTCTCATTGCGGTGGCTTTTCTTGTTGCGGAGCACGGGCTCTAGGGGCGCGGGTTTCAGTAGTTGCGGCACGTGGGCTCAGTAGTTGTCGCTCGCGGGCTCTAGAGTGCAGGCTCAGTAGTTGTGGTGCACGGGCTTAGCTGCTCTGTGGCATGTGGGATCTTCCCAGACCAGGGCTCGAATCCGTGTCCTCTGCGTTGGCAGGCGGCTTCTTAACCACTGCGCCACCAGAGAAGTCCCGAAAAATGTTATCTTTATGGTGAAGGCACTCCCGTCTTTGAGAAGTTCTGGTTAATGTGTAACGCAGACGCACACTGCACATTAGGGAGAGAAGGAGGAGGCACAAATGGACGCAGAGAGAGGATTTTATGTTTAAATTTTCTTGATCTGCCTTAAAAGATAAATTTTGTTTCATCACACCCTGCAGAGTAGTTTATGAATTACAAATGGAAATGGGTTTGTTCACAATGGGGAAATCTGGATCTCACCATGGGGGTGATATGAGGATATCACCATAACCAAGTCATCAAGTTCACATTACCAAGACGGGACAAACTGACATCATGTGCCTCCTGTTGTAATATCCTGATCAGGATACAACATCACCTGTGAAATATTCTTGCCAAATATTTTCATCAGAAATCCATTTTTGAGGAAATAATCAGACAAATCCAAATTGTGGGCCATTCTGTAAAGCAACTACCTTGGATTTTTTTTTAATGTCAATGTTATAAAAAACAAAGAAAAAGACTAGAGAACTGTACTGGTTTAAAGGAGCCTAGGGCTTCCCTGGTGGCGCAGTGGTTGAGAATCTGCCTGCCAATGCAGGGGACACGGGTTCAAGCCCTGGTCTGGGAAGATCCCACATGCCGCAGAGCAGCTAGGCCCGTGAACCACAATTACTGAGCCTGCGCGTCTGGAGCCTGTGCCCCGCAACAAGAGAGGCCACGATAGTGAGAGGCCCGCGCACCGTGATGAAGAGTGGCCCCCACTTGCCACAACTAGAGAAAGCCCTCGCACAGAAACGAAGACCCAACACGGCCAAAAATTTAAAAAAAAAAAAAAAAAAAAAAAATTATTAAAAAAAAAGGAGCCTAAAGGCGGGGGATGGGAAGCTACATGGGATTATTGGGACAATTGAGGACATTGGAATATGTACAGTATATTAGCTAACATTATTATTTCATTTTCTTGAGAATGATAATAGTATTATGTTTGTATAGGAGAACGCCCTGTTCTTAGGATAGATATGCCAACTATTTAGGAGAGAAGCATCATGATTTGGCAACTTTTAAATGTTCAGACCAAAAAAAGTATACATGTTTCAGGTATTTATGTACATGGAGAGAAAGAAGTAAACATGACAAAATGGGATCAACTGATGAATCCAGGTGAATAGTATAAGCACGTTCATTGTATTATTGTTGCAACTTTTCTGTAGGTTTGAAGTTTTTCAGAGTAAAATTTGAGGGAGGAATTACAGGCGTGAAGACTCTCACAGTCAGCTTCATCACGAGGTCGCTCTCCATCACCCTTGATGGTAGAGGACCCTGAAATCCTAGGGCTTTGTGAAGGAAGCAGCTGGATTACTGGTGACTGTAGCTTCCCCATGCAGCTGGCTTCTGAGCCGGCTAATTGTGGGATGATGTCAGGCCACAAAGGGTAGACAGATTCCAGTTTGTCTGGTACTGAGAAAAAAATAGTCCCTGTATCTTAGACAGCGCTGATAAGGCACCTCCGTGGATATGAGTAATGGTCAGACCCAGGGGATGAACCGGGGCTGAGAAAGCTGGACAATGGAAAGCTGGGAGCACCATGACAAGGAAATTCTTCCCTTGAATTGCCTTTTCCTATTGAGATAAGATAGTACGCAATAAAGCACCAGACTCAGAAGTGCTGTCACCAGCGGTAGCAGCTGGCGTGGGGCCTGAGTTGCAGCACGTGAGTGCCTAGTGTTGTCAAGCATCTAGGGGGTCTCTCAAGGGCTCGCTCTGGCCTGCCGCACAAGGGGCAAAGTCAGTGACCTCAGACCCAGAAGACCTGGGGGCAAGTCCTCATCCCACTACTCACCAGCTCTGAGACTGATTCTGTTTTCCTTGTTCACAAAATAAATGTCTACTTCTCTCCTACCTGCCTTACTGATGGGTTGCAAAAACTGAAAACAAACCATGAAAGGGTTTTTCAACCCAAAGGCTGTTGAGATATCAGTATTATCATGACTTCCTAGGCATGAAGCAATTCATTTTGTAGCTTTCCCCCTCCTCAGGCCCAACTCACCTGAATGTCTTTTAGGCTCTGAGTACGTTTTTATTCTGAGGTTGTATGAGTAAAACCTTTCAAACTTCTGAGGAAGCAGGATGGAGATGCTTTGAGATGCTCTAGTTTCTCCTGAATAGGCAGAGTGTGGCAGCGAATGTTACCCCTTTGTTATACCTTAACTGGGAAGTAGATCCCCATAGGCAAGCAGTGACTCGCCCACACTGTCCCGAGTGAGTCAGTGTCCCAGCTGAGCGAGCACGGGTGGCCCTGGGCCAGAATGCCACAAGGGAGGGGAATCTGGGACTCAACTCAGTCCAGGATGTGGGCCTTGGCATCTCAGGGGCAGTAGAGCAGAGCCGACAGAGTGAAAATGGAGCAAGCCTTAGGCTGGTCTTCAGGAGAAGATTGAGCTAGTGGGTATATGCTACAGAGAAGGAGTTTAACTCAGTGCAAGGGAGAACTTTCCTTTGGCCCTGTCCCAGCTGCAGTGGTGGCCAGGAGCTCCCTGGTACTAGAGTGATCCCACACAGCTCCATCACCCCTCCTCTAAGATGTTTCGGGAAGATGCACCACTGACCAGAGATGGATCAGATGGTATTCCAGGGCTCTTCCAACCCTAAGAATACTTTTATCCAGCAGTGAATTTGCATTAACCCATTCCCTGCTTACTAGTCATGTGACCTTGGACATGTTTATTAGTTTCCTGATCCTTAGTTTTCTCAGATGTAAAATGAGACTGTTAACATCTACCCTACTTATTGGGTTGTTAGAAACATCAACACAGATGAGAAGTGACTCCTGGTGAAATCATAAACGTTCTCCCCACTCCCTCAGGCCTCTGCCCACAGTTCCTGGGTGACCAGGAGAGTGCCTGGACTGGCCTGTCCCATGGGCCAGAGCAGAGGTCACAAATGCTCAAGGGATCAGCACCGAATCCAATTTCACTAGCCATCCTCCATCCCTGCTTAGCACTTTGCCCTGTCTGGCTTCCCCATCCCTCTATCTTTACCCTTCCCTTCTTCCCTTCCCTTATGCTCAGTCGGCTAGCACTTTCTGAGAGGGTACTATGTCTCAGACACCCTGCTGGGCTGGGGCACATGTAAAAAATACCCAGTCCTGCTAGCGTGTCTTGCCTGGTTGTGGGGAGAACATAGAGAACAGATGAGGTGGGCAGTGCTCTGAGGGAGCGTTGTGCTGGGGCTCACAGGGGCAAGCCTTTGTAGGGGCGAGGCCGGGAGGGCAGGCTGGACGGGAGAAGTATCCACCGAGAATAAGACATTTGAGCCTGTCTTTCAACAGATCACTTTCCAAGTAGAGAAGGCAAGCGGAGGGCATGAACAAAGAGCATGTGGATGTGAGCCTTGGGCCCCACGGGCCTGGCTTCTCTGCTGGCCCTTAGCCAGCTCCTTCCCTCTGGTCCACTTCCACAGGGAGCTTCCTTCTGTGCAGGAGGATTTGGAAACTCGAAACAGTTCCTGGAAACACTGCTGCCTGGTCACTGGGGGCTGTGAAATGTTACTATGAAATAAAGGCAGTAATTCTCAGCCTTGGCTGGGCACCAGCATCACCTGTGGTTTGTTTTCGGTTTGTTTTGAATTCACATTTACTGGCCCCAACCTTCATGTACTCTCATTCAGTAAATCTGGGGCGGGACCTCTGAAACTGGTGTGATCTGCTTTCACAAAATTGGAGGTAGAAATATTGTCCCACTTTTGTTTTTCCAGTTCCTCACTAAGGACTGCACAGGTTTTATTGTGGGAAGTCCAGTATCCCCTAGTCAAGATTCCCAACTAGCTTCGGTTTTCTGAGAATCCTAAAGGCTTAGAAGTTCCAAAAAGCCGCAGAACTGTGGTGGGATTAGAAGGAATTAGTCCGGCCTCCATTCCCGGAGTGGAGAGAACGATGGTGAGCAGTCCACTACTTATATCTTCTCTGAGCCTCAATTTCCTCATCTGTGAAATGGGAATAAGAACAGTTCCCACCTCATAAGATAGTGGTGAAGACTAAAAGAGCACAGAGAACACAATATATAGCACGTAGTAAGCACTCAGTCAACAATGGTTAATGTTATGGAGGCAACAAGACCTGCCTGGCAGTTAGAGGGATGGGCTCTGGAGCCAGATGGCCTGGTTCACAGTCTGCCAGCTACTCACCATATAACCTCCATGCCTCAATTTCCTTTTCTGTACAAAAGGGGTAATAGTAACTCCCTCACAGAACTGTTATTACATGAATGAATAAGTGCCAAGCACTTAAATCAGTGCTGGGCAAACCACACCAAAGAAACCTCAGCAGGGAATCATGATTTCTGCTGTGACCTCTAGCTGCCTCGTGGTGTCACTGTTGGACACTGGTCCTACCCCCTCCTCAGCTGGTGTCCGCTGGCGCTCCCAGCAGCCTTTCAGGCCCAGCTGTGGCCCTTCGAGAAGGAACCACTGCCTCCCCCTTTACTAACCATGGCCAGGGGAGACGTGGTCTCCTAATATAGCAGTTCACCTACACAGCCTCCTCCAAGGACACCAGCTGGCCTCGCAATGCTGAGTCAGGCCCAGTTTCAGCCCCACCAGCTGGCAGAGCCAGCATCTCCTCTCCCACCTTCTTACCCGCAAAGATCTACCCCAGGGTCCAAGGTCTCTTCGACCATCTTGGAGCCTAAAGCATCTGAGTACATCCCTTTCCCCAGGGAGGCTACCTTTTAAAGGAAGTTATTAGGGTAAGTCTTGGGTCCCCAAGCCCCTCTTTGTTCAGAAGGCTGTCTGTCCTCCTTGGCGGCAAGCAATTGGCCCTCATTAGGGAGATTCCCCAAGAGATTAGCAGGTGCCAACACATACCCTTCTGGTGGAACCACTACCAGGGATTCTAAAGTGTTCTTTTGGCATGTTAGAGAAGAGAGGAGAAACCCCACCTCTGCTTGGAAATCATATATGTAATTTTTTAAAAAACACCATGCATGATTCTATTGATAACATGCCTCCAGGGTAAGAATCACTAAAGTAAGAAGACGAGACCTAATGGTTATTAAAACTCCCTGTACCAATGGGAGGCTGTGGGCTTACACCCTGGAGGCTGCCGTCCTCAGAACATTCTGATCCGAGAATACAGGAGCTAAATCTGTCCCTAGAGAGCGGCTGGCTCAATGATTCTCAAATTCAGTTCAGCAGAATCACGGGGTCTGCCTATTGAACAGATTCTCAAGTCTTGCTGATTCAGGAGGTCTGGGGATGGAGGAGTGGGGAGGAATCCCAAATCCCAGTGAGATGCCACGGAAGAGCCCCGTGGGGTGGGGTGGGGAGGAAAAGCGGGTGGAGGGCTGCCCACAGAGTGCCGCTTAAGCAGGGGCTTATGAGAGGCAAGGGGGCTTCTGAGGGAGGCTCAGACGGGAGGGAGTTGTCATCTGTGCAGTTCTCAAAGTTAAAGCTCAAATCTCTTGCTAAGTAATTTATCTCCTCTCTGGCTATCGGGACATGTTTTCAGATGGAAGAAAGTATATGTCCAAAGCAGGAATCCCAGTATCAGAACCCTCCGTGGGAGCGGAGGTGAACCCCTGGGAATGCAAGCCAGGAAGACAATTGCTGCCACTGGTCAGTGAGGAAAGCCTTGGGCTCCGATGACCTCATGGCTCTTTTCTGTCGCCGGTGACGGGACACACCCTTCCCCTCTGCCCACCTCCACCCACAGGCATATCAGACAGATGACTGCATGAGCACAGGGGAAAAGTGTTCCCCATCGATAACACACATTCTCACATGCTGCTGCCGCCACTGGCCTCATCTTCCAAATGTCCCATGATGTCAGGCTGAGCAAGCCTGGCTGAGGTCAGTGGGAGCTCTCTCTCCCTGGAGACGCAGGAATTTTTGAAAAGTTGTCTAAGGGCAAACGTCTGATTGTGCCTTGAATTTTTTGTGTGAAAACTTTAGCTCTGACAGCTCAAGTCACATTTGCCTCCTGGCTCACTGTGCCTGATTTTGTTTTTCTGAGCAGTGCTCATTGTGAGAAGTAAAAGAGTATTTCCCTATCTCTCCAGAGGCGTCGGCAAGGCAGCTGGTCCAGCCATGAGGTAGGTGATTGCTGAATCAAACAGCTCAAATGCTTATAGCCTCCAGAATCCATCCCTCAGAAGGAGTCTCTCCCCTTCTCCCTGCATTCCGGCAGAGACCCCAAGGTGTCCCCTTACCCCCAAAGAGCTCAATTAGTGATAAAGAAGTCATGGGGCCAGAGCCTCCTGGGTGTCACCATTTCCATCAAAATGCCAGAAGATCACCAGAAAAAGTCCTTTCCCCACATTATCAAGCTCTCAAACCTCTGACAGCTCCCCAGTCATCCCCGGCCTCCTGCTTGGCTAAATATTTGGGAGCTGAAACAATAGCCTTACTGAAGCAGTGATGGGCAATTACTGGAAAGTCATGTGATTGTCCAAATTCAACCAATTTGTCAGACCATTTTCCTTTCACTCATCACCTCCCCCACGATAAGATAGGGTGCCAGAGCACAATAATCCTTTCCTGAGATACAATGTAGAGGCTCCTGAGAAAAGAAACAAAAGTGGGGCTAATTTTGGCTTTTCTGGGACTAAAGAAAAGCAGGCAGGCAGGCTCCGTCCAACTCAAGGAAGCCAGGGTGGGCCTTGTTGCATTGCTCCAGGGTGTCTGCTTAGATCACCAGGGGATTTGGAGAACAATGCAAGGGGGGGAGGGGGAGGGGAACAGAGTTCTGGCTCTGGCCACGGTGACCAAGCTTTGTCCAGGCTCTGAAGAGGTCTCTGAAACAGCAGCCCATGGCTTCAGACTTGAATTTTTTTTTCAACTGTAAACGCCTTGCCACTCCTCCCCAACTTAATGAATTAAGATTTGGGAATTCCTTCCAGAGCCAGCAGTGGTCTTTGTGCTCTGCAGGGCTCTGTGAAGGCCCTAAAGTTGTAGGTGAATGTTGGCAATCATGGGCACTTTTTTCTGGGGCAAGGGTCCGTGGCTTTCCTCTGATTCTCAGAGGGATCTGACATCCAAAAAAGACGTGCCCCTCAAGGCAAAGTGTCCCCCCACCTCTCACCCCAGCCCCAGGGAGAACTCCTGTTCTTTGTGGCAATGCTGGTGAAATTTCCATGTGCATTAGCATCAGCTGGGTATCAAGTTAAAATGTAAATTCGAATTCCTTCGGTCTTGAAGGCGAGCAGTGATTCTCTCTCCCCAGGCCTGGATCATGGTCACAGCCTCCCACCTGATCTCTAGTCCACCCTCCCTCTGGCCACAGGAGTGACCTCGATGCACATTTTTTAAAAAAATTTTTATTGGAGTAGAGTTGATTTATAATGTTGTGTTAGTTTCAGGGGTACAGCAAAGTGACTGATACATATACATATATCCACTCTTTCAATGCACGTTTCTTTTTTTTTTAATTTAATTTTATTTTTTTGGCTGCGTTGGGTCTTCATTGCTGTGCGCAGGCTTTCTCTATTTGCGGCGAGTGGGGGAGGTGGGGTTTCTCCTCTCTTCCTACTGTGCCACCGGGGAAGAGAGGAGTGGGCGAGTGGGGGAGGTGGGGTTTCTCCTCTCTTCCCACTGCGTCACCAGGGAAGTCCCTCGATGCATGTTTCTAGCTGTGTTCCTTCCCTTCCTTAAAACCTGTGTGCCCTTCCATCTCTATGTTAAATAAAGCACCTCAGAATCCATAAACAAGATGTTCCATGATTTGTCTTCATCCTATCTTTTCTCCCATTGTATCTCTCCATGAGCAGCTAATTCCATCCATGCTGGACTACATAAGAGCAAGGACTTGGGAAGTGAGGGGGTCAGACCAATGTCTGAATACTATTCCCGCCATTGACCATCTGGACTCCAGTTTCTTCATGTGTAGAATGGGAATAAAAATACCTATCTTGGGCTTCCCTGGTGGCGCGGTGGTTTAAAAATCTGCCTGCCGATGCAGGGGACATGGGTTCGAGCCCTGGTCCAGGAAGATCCCACACGCCGCGGAGCAGCTAAGCCCATGCACCACAATTACTGAGCCTGTGCTCTAGAGCCCGTGAGCCACAGTTCCTGAGCCCGCGTGCCACAACTACTGAAGTTCGCGCACCTAGAGCCTGTGCTCCACAACAAGAGAAGCCACCTCAATGAGAAGGGATTGACCCAAGGTCTTGTAGCAAGTAAATGAAACACTCAATACCCATATCCATACCTGCTGACTAAAGGTCCAGAAATTCCTTCTATTGTGACAGGATTCTGGGTCTCGTAGCTAGGAAAAGATGAAGCAGGATAGCAAAACAACCCCTCCGCTACTTACTCTCAGTGCATTTCCTGAAAGGGAGGAGGGGACCAGGTGAGGTCTTACGGCTGTGGGAGTATGGGAGACGTGGGGCTAGAGGGAGGGTAGCACTTCCAAGTGCCAGGGAAGTGCTATTTTTTACAAGTTCCCCCAGGTGACCTATTACATAGTGACAGTGAAGAAACAGGATGGGTTAATTTCTGACCTGCTGGGAAGAGCTGGGCAAGAACCCTAGTTCTTGTGTCTATCTGGTCGACATTCCACAACGTACCATGTGGCCACTCCAGCCTTTAGACTCAAGGCTATGAAAGACCAGAGCAGACAGTATATACAGAGACCCCCTGGGGGGCCATGTGGTCCAGGTACACAGCAAGGCAGAGCCATCAGGTGTTCAGGCATCCAGCCCTCAAGCCAGTGGCCTTGTCTTACTGCCACTCAGTGCTGGAAGAATCCAGGGGAATTAATGGAGAGAAAATAATACTTTTGCCCAAAGTGCTTCCCAGAAGCCTTTCCCCTAATGGTGTTTTGGAGTTCAGTGAATATTTCCTCATTCCTCCTGCACTTGATAACTAAGTGGTCCAAGCCCCAGAGAAGCAGGCTGTTATTATCCACAGATGACAAAATTACAGGTGGAAAGGTTGAGACTTGCCCTGGTCACACAGCACACTAACGGCAGAGGCTGTGTATTGGAAACAGAAGCCCTTGTTGTCCTGGAGGAAACACCATGACTTAGCTGTTCAGAAGCAGCAGGTCTTGGCTGGGTAGCTCCATGGAGAACAGGGCATCTGCCGGAGGTTCTCCCGCCCTCTCGAGTCCCAGCAAGAAGGGAGAGCACACCTCAGGCAACACTTCTCTAGCAGGGCAGCTCTGCATCTGTGTTTTGGCACCTCAATATCTCTCACATGTTTATCAAGCCCTTTCACATCTTGTCCACCGGTTCTCCCCGCCCTTGTGCTCAGGCACGAGCTCTCTCGGCTATCCCCAGAGGTCTCCTCTGCATCATTCCATCCGGAAAGGCAAAATGACAGGAAAGCTCCCACCAGGGGGTGGAGAGGTGATAAGAAGGAAAAACCTTAGGCTTTCAATTGTCCTGTGGTCAGTAGAACAGCCGCTGAGGTGCTCCGTTGTGAAACCACACTGTGCC
Source organism: Balaenoptera ricei (assembly GCF_028023285.1). Classification (NCBI taxonomy): domain Eukaryota; kingdom Metazoa; phylum Chordata; class Mammalia; order Artiodactyla; family Balaenopteridae; genus Balaenoptera; species Balaenoptera ricei. The sequence continues at coordinate 87,406,751 of NC_082642.1, read as the reverse complement.
AAAGTGGAAACTCCACCAGCTCCTACAGGGTGCCGCCCATCACCACACATGCAGATTTTTGGTATTCTATTGACCAAGAGTGAGACATCTGTTGTCATCAAAATCCAGTATGCCATGTAGATTTCTTTTTAGCTTTGCTCAGTGGAGAATCATTTTTGAAGCCCTGCTGTTGTTTCCCTACGCCTTCCCACTCGGCTCTAAATTCATTAGCAGCCATAGACAATGCGCATCAGGAAACTGGGCAACCCACACACATAGCCAACAAAGAGTTTGTGCAGCCAAGCAAAGCTCCTTTGTATGCCTTGGCTTTGATGGTCCCAGCTGATGCTTCCCTTTTGGGAAACTATAAATTCTTCACCTTTGGGAGGTTATTCGGGCTGATGGAAAATCTGATAGACCAAGAACACCATCCACAGACCCCTAGGCTAGAATAGCCAAGACAGTGAAGCACTTCTCTCAGTCACCTGCCCTTTAGCTTTCTGTCAGCACTGCTCCCATCTGGCTTTACCTGACCTCTGCCATGCCAGGTGTGGCAGCCAGCCACCCATGTGACTCCTCATCTCTTGGTATTCACAACTGTGTAGTCCCCTCGCACAATGAAGAGGGCTGATCCGTGTGACCAAAAGAATATTGCAGACCTGATGGTGTGGGGCTTCTTGAGCAAAACCATTAACAGAAATTTCAGCCTCCACCTTGGGCCCTTGACTTGCTCACCTGGGGAAGCCAACCACCATGTTGTGAGGACATTCAAGCACCTGTGGAGAGACCATGTTGGAAGGAACCAGCCTCCAGCATAAACTTGCCAGGCACTTGAATGAGCTACGTCTGGAAGCAGATTCCCTAGCCCCAGTTAAGCCTTCAGATGATTCTAGCTCCTCAGCATTTGAATCTTCAGCAAAGACCCAAGACATCAGGGAGCAGAGATAAGCTGTCCCTGCCGTGTCTTGTCTGAATTCCTGACTCACAAAAGTAATGGGATAATAAATCATTATTGTTGGTTTTTGCCAGTAAGGTGTGTGAGTGATTTGTAATGCAGCAATAGATGCCTCCAGCCTAGTTGTGTATGGATAGCAGCCATCATAAAATTCTCTCTGCAAAGCTCATCCTACTTTACAAAGCCATCATTCAAAGCTGAATTCTTCTACCCCTGCCTTCTAAATTGCATTCATGTGGTCTTGAGTATTCATAATTGAGGAGGGTCCTCCACCTACCAGTACCAAGGAAGGTGCAAATGCACCTTGTGGGTGGAGGGGACCGTACAAAGTCCACTAAAAGAGCCATGGCTTGAATAAGCAGTTAACTTTCCACTCCTCCCACCAAACCTCCCTTAAGAGAGGGAATCTGACTTTGGTCTCTACCACTCCTTGGGAATCATCTTCTCCTCAGTCATCAGGGGCCGCCCCATCTCTAACTCCAAGAGCCTAAATTCTAATTCCCCTGTACCTTCTTGGTCTTCCCCTCCTTTGATTTTCTTGATACCTACCTCCCTTTGTTCCTCTTCGGTCCACCTACTGCTTCTTCTATTTTAATGGCAAATCTTCTTCCCAACCCTTTTTCATCCTGGACTTCTGATGAACTCCTAATGATCCAGACTAAAGGGAAATGGGCCGCCTTGGGAGGCAGTGAGCTTCCTGGTGTTGGTAGATGCAGGGTGACCTTCTAACAGGGGTGGCGTAACAGGGGTTCCAGCAGTGGTCTCTGAGACACTACTCAACAACATAAGACTGTAAGTATTGAGAGACTTGGAATATCAAGATAACTTAAACAATATTCAGAACTGGGACTGTTGTTATTCCAGAATTCAGACTCATCATAGAGAGTCAAATCTGGACACGATCTTTGAAATCGTCTATGGTCTTATCCGCTCTAAAATTTTAACTCTCCCTGTAGAGATGACTTCCATTGTTTTCTCATGACTAGCCCTATTTTTCAAGAGCTAGTCGCAAGTTTCCTCCAAGAACCTATACATCTGCCCTGGATGTGTCGTGTGCCATGCAGACTCAGGCCAGCTAAATCAGGTGCACCCTCTTCTTCTCCAAACCTACTCATCCTCCTGACTTCCTTATCTCAGTTAGGCACACTCTCCTCTGGTTGGGTCTCCAAGGTAAAATCTTGGAATCATTCTTGTGTTTTTCTCCATCCTTCAAATCTCTGTTTTATCGGTTGCCAAGACATCCATCTTTCTCCTTAATGTCTCTCTCATCTTTCTCCTCTGTATTAGTCAGGGTTCTCCAGAGAAACAGAACCAATAAGAGATAGATGGATAGGGGCTTCCCTGGTGGCTCAGTGGTTAAGAATCCGCCTGCCAGGGCAGGGGACACGGGTTCGATCCCTGGTCTGGGAAGATCCCACATGCCACGGAGCAACTAAGCCCGTGCACCACAACTACTGAGCCTGCACTCTAGAGCCCGTGAGCCACAACTACTGAAGCCCGCGTGCCTAGAGCCCGTGTTCCACAGCAAGAGAAGCTACTGCAATGAGAAGCCCGTGCACCGCAACGAAGAGTAGCCCCTGCTTGCCACAACTAGAGAAAGCCTGTGTGCAGCAACAAAGACCCAACACAGCCAAAAATAAATAAATAAAATAAATTAATTAAAAATTTTTTTAAATAAATTAATTAAAAAAGATATAGATTTATATAAGCCAAATCCTCATTATATATAACACTATTACTGAGCTGAGGCTGGCAGTTCCTACAGTCTGTGAGCTGGAGACCCAATGGTTTAGTTCCAGTCAGAACCAGGAAAGCCAGTGGTAAAGTTTTCTTTCAAAGGCTGGCAGGCTCAGTGCCCAGGAAGAGCCAATGTCTCAGTGTGAGTCTAAGGGCAGGCAAAAAAGCTAATGCCTCAGTCTGAAGGCAGTCAGGTAGGTAGAATTATTTCTTACTTGGGGGAGGGTCAGCATTTTGTTCTATTCAGGCCTTCAACTGATTGGATGAGACCCTCCCACATTAGAGAGGACAATCTGCTTAGCTCAGTCTACGGATTTAAATGTTAATCTCAGCCAAAACTGTCCTCACAGAAACACCCAGAATAATGTGCACCCCATGGCTCAGTCAAGTTGACACAAAAAAAATTTTTTTTTGGCTGCATTGGGTCTTGATCGTTGTGCGCCAGCTTTCTCTAGTTGTGGTGAGCAGGGGCTACTCTTCATTGTGGTGCGTGGGCTTCTCATTGCAGTGGCTTCTCTTGTTGTGGAGCACAGGCTCTAGGCGTGCGGGCTTCAGTAGTTGCGGCACGTGGGCTCAGTAGTTGTGGCTCGCAGGCTCTAGAGCACAGGCTCAGGTGTTGTGGTGCACGGGCTTAGTTGCTCCGCGGCATGTGGGATCTTCCCGGACCAGGGATCGAACCCATGTCCCCTGCATTAACCACTGCACCACCAGGGAAGTCCCGACACATAACATTAACCATCATATCTTCCTACCCATCCCCACCACCTCTGCCTTAGTTTGGGCCTGTATTAATTTGCTTTCCCTGCTACCACTCTAAACCTCTTGGCCTATAACTAGACTCAAGTCCCAGCAGGTCCCAAGTGAGGTACCAAGTGTGACCCATGAGGAGATCTAATACACTGAAAAACAAAACAAAAACAAGAACTGCATGGGGAATTCCCTGGCAGTCCAGTGGTTAGGACTCGGCGCTTTCACTGCTGGGGCCCGGATTTGATCCCCTGTTTGAGGAACTTAGATCCTGTAAGCCACGAGGTGCAGGAAAAAAAAAAAACTGCATGAGTTTTCCAATTTATACATATAGAAATCTGGGGAACACAGTGTAGAATAGATCTTAAAGGTATAGGATTATGGTGGAAAGACTATAAAGTTGGATCAGACAGAATTTATTGATATGAGCCCACTCAGCAGAGATTCTGAATTCAGTGCTTTAGATTGCGGGGAACCTCAGCATCCTTGAAGAGTTCTGTGGCCACTTTTCTCTGTAGGTCAAACATTACAGTAGGAACTACAACCACCACACCGGGATCCCTAATGCAATGAGGATGATGAGATCCCCAGAGAGGCCCATACCAAGTGACAGCACTTAATCACAAAAGATGAGTGTGGTTACCATAATGGACAACAGAACCAAAGCAGTCATCACAATAGACTGACTCACAGAGACCTATGGCATTTGGCTAGCAGATCATGGTCCCTTTGGGGAAGACTTAGAGAAAGATTAACAGTACTGTATAAAAATTTGGCAGTGTTGGCAGAGCCTTTCCTCAAGGGACCTGGCCTCCACTTCATTCAAGAGCTCCTTGGCCTATAAACTGACTCAAGTCTGGGAATTGACTGAAGGGCCATCATGACTCTGTTTTGGTGATCTAAGATATCCTACTGTTCACTCAACCTAGAATTCTTATGCTTATACAGACGCAAGAGTCTATGCTGATTCATGGGCTGTGGGCAATGGTTTGGCTGAATGGGCAGGGACTTGAAAGGAACATTATTGGAAAGGTAGTGACACGGAGGTTCCAGGAAGAGGTCAGTGTATAGACCATCTCTGAATGAGCGAAAGCTGTGATGGTATTTGTCTTCCATGTGAATGCTCACCAAAGGGTAACCTCAGCAGAGGGGGCAGTTTAATAATCAAGTGGATGGGATGACCCATTCTTTGGATATCAGTCAACTTCTTTCTTCAGTCAGACCTGGCATTGCCCATTGGGCTCATGAACAAAGTGGGAATAGTAACAGGGATGGAGGTTATGCATGGGCTCAATTTCTACTCACCAGTGCTAACCTGGCTATGACCACTGCTGAGTGCCCAAATTGCCAGGAGCAGAGACCAACACTGAGATCCCTTTATGACTCTGGGGTGATCAACAAGCTACTTGTTGGCAAATTGATTACATTGGACCATTTCCATCATGGATGGGCCAGGACTTTGTTCTTATTGAAATATCTACTTAGTCTAGATATGGATTTGCCTTCCCTGCACACTATGATTCTGTCAAAACTACCATATGAGGATGTACAGAATACTATATCCACCACCACACTATCCCACATAGCACTGCTTCTGATCAGGAAGCTTGCTTTACAGCCATGAAGTACAGCAATGGGCCTATGCTCATGAAATTCACTTGCCTTACCATGTTCCCCATCATCCTGCATCAGTTGGCTTGATAGAACATGGAATGGCCTTTTGAAGACTCATTCATAGCACCAGCTATGTGGCAATATCTCATGAGGCTGGGACAATGTCCTCTAGGATGCTGTGTATTCTCTAAATCGGTATACAGTATATGGTGCTATTTCTCCCATAGCCAAGATTCCTGGGTTCAGGAATCAAGGGGTGGAAATGGGAGTGGCTCCAGTCAATGTGACTCCTAATGGTCCACTAGCAAAATTTCTGTTGTCTTTCCTTGTGACCTTAGGTTCTGCTGGTCTAGGGGTTCTAGTTCCAAAGGAAGGAATGCTTCAACCAGGAAACACAACAATGATTCCATTGAACTGGAAGTTAAGGCTGCCACCCAGCCTTAACTCTGTATACCTCTTTATTAACAGGCAAAAGAGGGGTTACTCTCCTGAGCAAAGGATTGGAACATTTCTAAGGAAACGTTACCTAAAGGCATGTTTTCTATCAGTTCTTCTTATAAGAAAAAGAAAAAAGAAATACGCATATTTCATTTTTCTTGGAACTGCCAAAGTTCCAAATAGGTATTTGAGGGACATGATGGTCTTCTTTATGTGTCAACTTGGCTAGACCACAGTTCTCAATTAGTCAGTCAAACATTGATCTAGATGTTGCTGTGAAGGTATTTTGTAGATATGATTAAAGTCCTTAATCAGTTGACTTTAAGTAAGGGAGATTAACCTAGATAATCAATTGGTTCAATCAGTTGAAAGGTCATAAGAACTTCTTCCTTGGAGAATCCACCTGAGAGTTCTAGCCTACCTTTCTGGATGGTCTGCCATATGGAGTTCAGGTTTGCCTAGCCAGCCCCTACCATTACATAAGCCAATTCCTTGCAATGAATCTCTTAATATATTAATATGTATTTCCTTCTTGTCCTTCTCTAGTTGAATGCTGATTGATAGAGACATTAAAAACCCTCTCTCCAAAGCCTCTCCCATTTCCCACCTTCCCATTCAATGGAGAACCTAAGAATTAGGCAGGATCGTGTGGGCTCATTTTCTCAAGTTAAAGGAAAAGCACATTATAATGAAAACATAAAATTATGTTGACAAAAGGAATGTGAATTACTTATGTAGACCCATTGAAGCTTAACTAATCCTTCTGTTTCTGGTTTTTTGTTTTAATTGAGATATAATTGACATATAACATTGTGTAAATTTAAGTTGTACAGGTGATGATTTCATGCATCTATATATTGCAGTATTATGACTACCACCATAGTGTTAGCTAACACCTCTATCAGGTCACATAATTATTATTTCTTTTTTGTAGTGAGAACAATGAAGATCTAGTCTCTCAGAAACTTTGAAGTTTATAATACAGTATTGTTGACTATAGTCGCTATGCTGTGCATTAGATCTCCAGGACATATTTATCTACTAGTTGCAAGTTTGTAATCCTTGAGGTACAAGATGCATCTGATTTTTCTTTTTTTCTAACATATTTGGAGGAAAGCAAACTTCACTCTGAAATGGGAGTCACCTATGTTCTGGACATCCTTTGTTTCCATTGCTGGGTCTCAGAACCACCTCTTCTCCATACCTGGCAGCAGAAAGTGGAGAGAAGAGAGAGAGATGCTAGAGGCTGTACAATTTAATTTTTTTTTTTTTTTTTTTCTGCACCGAGTGTGACATGCGGGATCCTAGTTCCCTAACAAGGTATTGAACCCGTGCCCCCTGCAGTGGAAGCTCAGAGTCTTAACCACTGGACTGCCAGGGAAGACCTGGAGGCTGTACAATTTAGACACAAGAGGGAACATGGACACAGAGATTTCTGATTAAGAATGTTGGTAATTCAAGAAAATGGGGTAGGAGATGCAGGGACTCCAGGGGGTTTAAAAAAGAAAGAGGGAATATGAGAAGGGAGAGAAGGGCTGATGTTAGGAAAGGAAGGTCATCCATGTGACTATAGGTCAGGGCAGTGAGGCTCCAGACTTTTTTTCAGGGCAAAAGGACAAAGTTTGAGAAAAGAACCTCGGTGCCTGACTTTCCACACTCCCGACTCTATATGGTTCACATCCAACACTGAAGCTTTGAGTAAAGAACTGCTTACCCTTGTTTGGACCTTGAGGTCTAAAATAAGAAGGGAGAGACCCCCTTCCTCCAAGATCAGTGTCCGGAATTAGAAACACCTTCATTGAAGCTGACAACGGGGCGGTGGAGGGGACAAAAGTGTAGTGACTTTTGCATTGCCTTTTACAAAGTAACCCAGAGCACAGAACATTGGGTGAAAGGTACAGGGTGACAGATTTCAGTTCTGCCAAGAAATATCTTTGAAGTGCTCTTTCTGACTAAAGGGAAATGAGCTGCCTTGAGAGGCAGTGGGCTTCTTGCCCCATAGGTGTGAGTAGATGCAGGGGACCCCCTAACAGGGATGGTGTGGGAGAGGACTCTGTTGAATTGTATTCAACAACATAATTCTACAGTTATTGAAAGGTGTAGATACTGAGATAACTTTCAGAATATTTGGGACCAGGACCATGAGGTATCCTTTTATAATCTCAGAGTTAAACCTCATCACAGAGAGTCAGAGGCAGACAGGATCTTTAAAATCATCTTGTCTAACCTCCCTCCTCTCCCCCTTTTATATAAATGAAAAAACATAAGGCCCAGAGAGAAGTGACTAACTCAAGGTCACACAGCTAAAAAGTGGAAGATCTGGGCTAGAACTTGTAGGCATGTTTCATCTCTCAACATCTTTGCTGGTCTCATTATCAAATCTGCCCAGCAATATCTGGAAACTTACCAGGAAAGAAAATAATGGAAACAATTAAACCTAGACAAATGACAGCTTCTTCAGATATCACTTAAACACAAAGAAACATAAGGAACTCAACTGCTGAAACTCCTTGATAACATCAAGGAAAAGGAGTCATTTCACATAAATCTCAGAGATGATGTCATCTAAACACACAAGCAGTTAGTGGAAGTTCCAACTCATTATGAAGGAAATGATTCTTATAAATAGTTTTGATCTGGAGATACTGTTTGGCATCTTCAAATCATAGATTCTTGAAATAGGAAGACCTATCATAGAGGTCATCTGATCCAGGGCACGCTGACCTTGCAAATATTGGGCCAGGGTTCATGCCACTGTCAACTCTGTGCCTCATGCTACCTTGTACCAGCCACTACTCCAGCATTTTGCATATTAAAGTACACCAAACTGAATGGAAGTTTTTTCTTCCAATATGAAAATAGTTTTTCCCTTAATAGAATAAACATGCTCATTGCAAAATGTCAAATAATACAGAGAAGTATTAAAAAAAAAAAGGCTTACCAGAAATCTCACCACTCAGAGATAACCATTGTTAGCATTTTGATATCATTTAAGTATTTCTCCATGCACATATGTTTCCACTTGCACATCCATATTTTTGTAAAATTGGGACCAAGTATAAGTGCAGTATTGTCACATTCTGCTTTTCACTCATCTGTCTGTATAGACCTACATCTTCATTTTAATGGCTGCATGATAAACCTTAACATGGTGAGCCAGACCCTGACTGATGGATTAGTTGTTCCCAGTTTTGTTTTTGTTTTTGTTTTTTTGCTAACATGGGGGTTATTTCCTGCTTCAGGGAGAGAGGTCACCTTGGTCACCCTCGGGAGGGTGTATCATCTCTGGAAACTAAAAGTAGCTTGCTCCTTCAAAAGGGTGATGGGGGGGCTTCCCTGGTGGCGCAGTGGTTGAGAATCTGCCTGCCAATGCAGGGGACATGGGTTCGAGCCCTGGTCTGGAAGGATCCCACATGCCGTGGAGCAACTGATCCCGTGAGCCACAACTGCTGAGCCTGCGCGTCTGGAGCCTGTGCTCCGCAACAAGAGAGGCCACGATAGTGAGAGGCCCGCGCACCGCGATGAAGAGTGGCCCCCACTTGCTGCCACTAGAGAAAGCCCTCGCACAGAAACGAAGACTCAGCATAGCAATCAATCAATCAATAAAAACTCTTAAAAAAAAAAAGGGGTGATGGGGTGATTGTAGGGCTAAGGCTCCCTGGAAAGTGAGTGGGTGGGTAGGAGGCAGTATTGTCTCCTCTGGGAGTTTAAAGGAGCCTTTGGTTTGCTGGAGAAGCTGCCATAATCCATGGGGAGACCTCAAGGTATGGTCAGTGACTGGAACCCATCTGGCCTTGGCTGACTTCCAGATCAGCTTGGAAACCTGCCCCTGAGGTGCTCACAGCAACAGCCAGAATTGAGGACTGAGCAAACCTCTGGTCCAGAACTCAGCTCACACAGGCCAGCTGCTGCTCTGTGACCAGGACTGCACTCCTGGAGCAAGAGACATGGCTGCCTAATTCCTTGGTTGCTAGGTGAGGCCAAAGCTTCATTCACTTCCGGACTTTGGGTATAGATTACTTAACCAGCTGCTGCTCTGTCACCAACCCTTCCCCTCACAATTACAGTAAGAGACACCACTATCAATTAATTCCCATGGGTGCTATATGAAGTGTGGAATGGTGGAGGGGGGGTCTGGGGTCCACCCACACTCTGGGGACAGCATGGGGTACAAAAGTACCACCATCACCACCTCCAGCTGAGGGAGAGAGAAGATGACAATGCAATAATAAGCATTTTTCTACATACATTTCTCATATTTATCCAATTAGCTCCTTAATATAAACTCCTCTAAGTGGAGTTACTGGGTTTGTGGGGAAATGCTAAACAAATCTTGCAGTGATGCTGGGAGGTACCTGGGAAGGACCAGCCGGCCAGCTGCTGAGAACCTTCACGGGGTAGCAATATATTATAGAAATAGCCACTGTCCAGGGTCTGGCCTTGAAGGTTCAGAAACTTGATCCCATCAGGGTCCCAAAGTTAATGGGTCGGAGGAGACTGGAGGGGATAAAGCAGAATCCCAAGTGATTAATTTATAATGAGATATCTAAATGCCAGATGAAGCGGGCTTTTGGGTCAACATGACCGGCCTGTTCTTTCTCACTGTGGGCAGCCAGTGTGGGAAGCCAAATCACAGTCGAAGGCTAGTGGTGGCCCTAGAATAGAGGAAGGAGAGTTAGTTTGGTGTAATCTGAATGGTGGCCTGATGCAGCCACTTCTCCACCAGAGCGAGGATAATGTACACCCCTGAGGTGACAGTGGCTACAAAGGTAAGTCAGGTGGGTTATAAGTACTGAAACTGCTCTGTGGCTAAGGTGGACCCCAAGCCACTCTCCTTACAGACCCCCTTCTTCTGTCCAGCAGTCTCTAGGGGCCTGAGGACTCACAGCTTTTCCTGTAGACAGAGAGGGTGCAGGCGGTCAAATGATACCATAAGACCTGCTTTTTTTAATAGCCTAGCCGTATCTCACTTTTCTATTCATCTCTTCCTTTATTCGCACATTCAGCAAATGATGGTTGGGCACCAGTCAGATCCTGCAGAGATAGCAGTGGGGAAAATAGACCAAATTCCTGCTCTTGTGGAGCTCACATGCTAGGGGAGGAGAAAGACAATAGACAGATAATCAAATCAATAGAAAATAATTTTTTTTTTAAAAAATCACCAAATAAATAAGAAAGTTGCTAACTGCAAAAACCTATATGCAAGATATTAGCTGGCAATATTTGCTATGAACAAAAATTAAGCAGGGTAAGGGGTTAAAGAGTAACAGAGGAAAGTGGGGAACATTTTTAGAGGGTGATCAGGGAAGGTCTTTCTGATAAGGTGACATCTGAACAAAGACCAAACTGTACAGATATCTGGAGGGCGAGTATTCCAGGTGGAGGGAACAGCACATGCAAAGGCTTTGAGGCTAGAGGATGGCTGGAATAGCAAAGAGATCCATGTGGCTGGAATATATATATAAGCAAGGGGAAGAAGGGATAGGGGAGGGGGCCAGGGAAGTGATGGAGCGGGGGAATCAGATCATGTAGGGCTTTGTGGTGCCACATTGTAAAAACTGGATTTTATTCTGGATGATATGGGAAGCCACCAAAAAGTCAAACTCACCTTTTATAAGGAGTCTGGCTGTTGTGTAGTGAATAAACTGATTATTCTGTGTCAAAAATGGAGCCGTCGAATATTAAGAAAGGGACCTTTGGAGATCAAGACTCCTGCTACACAAAGTGTGGCCTATGGACCAGAAGAATTGGCATCACCTGGAGTTTGTTAGACATGAAGAAATCTTAGACCCCCACCCCAGACCTCCTGAATCAGAATCTGCATTTAAAAAGCTCCCCTGATGATCCTTGGTCTAGTCCAAGCCCCTCATTTTACAGGTGATGAAACCAAGTGTCAGTCTGCAGAAGTGACTTGCTTACAATCACATGGTTAGGTTCATAAGCGGGCCAGGGCTAGCGCCCAGGTCTCCTGACTCTGACGAGCCCACTTTCCATGGCCTCGCGTGGTCATGAGATCATAAAATCCACTCATTCAGTCAATAATTCACTCACTCACTCAATCATCACTAAGGCATCATCCCATAATTGTACACAATCATCTCACTAAATATTTTTACCTTTTAAGAACTCACGAGCAAGTCAAGAGAAACTGATAACAGACTAGGCTAATCTAACTCAATTGACCACCTACACCAATTTAAAAAAAAAAAACAGAACAAAACCTAATGGTGAATGCTAGCAGATTTAGCTGCAATACTTTTCCCAACCCATCTCATCAACTGCTGAGATTTGCTGGAAATGCCCAGGATGTTTAGGTGTGGTGTCCCCTGAAATGTTTCTTCCTCCAGGAGGGTGGGAAAAAGCACAGATTTCATTGTCTTCTCAGCAGAAAAATCCCCTATGGCCTGAAGCAATTTTTTAAAAAAAGCTCAGTGTGGGTACCACCCCAGGATCTTGGAGATTAGACATAGAAACCCAGGTCATGTCCCAAAAGGGAAGAGTCAAGATAGGAAGGACTCTATTTTAAGGGATTGATAGGGTGAATGGCTGGAAGTTTCTACAATGGGAACAAAAGGCGAGCTATCATCTCTGTCATTGCTATTATTGTTGTTATTATCAAAAACTTGTAAATAGTGCTCTTAAATTATTGTCCCTTTAAAACAATAAAGGAGATAATGGAGATTTCTATGGGCATTTGCCATTCACCAGCAGCTTTGCTTTCAGAAAAGTGGCCCAGTAATGACTGTTGGGACCTAGAGAGTTCCAGGGGCAGGCCTGGGTGTGTTGTATGAGGAATGAAGAGGGTCAGAGCCCTTAGAGAAATGGTTCTGGCAGACTGCAAAGGGCATTTCCAAGGGGAGAAGACCCACTGTCTAGGAGGCTATTGAAGCCAATCAGGGGATAGATGGCGGGAGAGAGGGTGAAGGAAGGAGGGGAGGGGTAGATGGGAGACGCTGCGGAAGTAGATACCTGGGACAGGGCAGAAAGGAGGGCTCCAAGATGTCTCTGAAAGGTCAAGCCTGAAGGATTGGAGGGATTGGTGGTTTACCCGGAAAGTTCCTCAGTTTCTATATTAACCAGGGAGGTTAGCACTAGCTGCTGCCCACCCTCCTCCACCCCTCCTCCCTGTGACGACAAAGGCTTATTTACATCTAACTCCTACAGTCTGTCGTGAGTGGGGCTGGGAGGGTGGCACTCCCACACAGCTGTCTTCCAGGGACTGAGGCATCCTGGCTGGGCCCATCTGGAAACTGCACCATCTTGGAACCCTTTGCTTTCAGCCAGCTGGGCAGAAGAGAAAGTAAAGCTTTTTCTTCACCACCATGAATGGGAGGTGACCCATAACTTTCACTTGCTTCTGTTGGTGAAGATTAGTCATGGGACCCCACCTTACTTCCAGGGGCCGGGAAACCTATTTTAGCTGTGGGCCCAGGAAGTGAGCCTGGCTGGGGAACACAGCCAACTCTCTGCCGTGGGGCCGCCACGCCCACACCTCGTGTGGCTGTCGGGAGGCTGGCCCACGGGCCGGGGCTGCCCTGCCAGGAGTGAGGAGATCTTGGTGACCGTACTAGAAGGGAGCTTCCTCTGGCGCCTCCTCACTCCAGATCTCATCCTGCTGCCCCGTCTGGACTGTTCCTGGTTCGGGTGAGGTTTGGATGCCACCAAGGCAATCCCGCCTTGTAAATGGCAAGGCCCTTTATTTGGTTTTTTATTGTGGCTGTACAACCTTTAATGCTCCTTCCAACACTGGGATCTGATGCATATTCAGAAGCTTTGGATTCTCACCCTGCCTCTCCAGTACCTTATCCTCCGATCTCAGGGGAGTCCCTTTTTCCTTCAGTTAGAGCCTTAGTTTCCCTAACTGCAGAGGGAGTGGGTCGGCCCAGATGACCGTTCATGTTCTTTCTAGGCCTCAGAGACTTCCTTCCCTTGAGGACTAGCTTGAACCAGCTCACTTCCACCTCTCCTGAGTCCTTGGAAAGGAATGAGACCTGAAAAACCTGGAGTTACTGCTGTGACCTTTGGCCCTATTTGATCCTGCCCAAAATTGCATAACAAACTCAGTGACTACTTCAGCTGAGCAGCTGCTGGCATTCAGCAACTATTGGCAACTATCCCAAAAAAACAGGACCTGAATGGGTAGAGGGAGAGACCCAAGGGTATGTGCCAGTGCCAGAGGCCAGATTTCAAGGCAGCAAAGAGTTCTGCCTGCTGGGACCTCTATGAGATCCAGGGCATGAGCAAAGCCTAGAGCATCCATAGATGTGAGACCAAGTACATGAGTCAGGGTCCCAGCAGGCAACAGGTGCATGCTCAAAAGTGCTCAGGGGCCGAAGGGGAGAGAAGAAGACCTTAATGAAGGGACTGTTTACAAACGTGTGGCCAGAGTTAAGGGACCACACCGAACGGTGAAGCGTCCTGGGACTAAGCATCCCGGGACTTGGACCAGGCCTGAAGGGCAAGGGGAGGAGATGTTGCCTCTGGAGGCCACAAGAGCCAGAGTCCTGGGTGAGGGGCCTCCCCACAGGAGCCAGAGCCGCAGACGTATGTGACCGCTGCCAGAAGTGCAGTAAAGCAGAGAGGAGGACGGTGGCATGGAGTGGGGAATAAATATGTCCACCTGGAATCTCCTGCTAGTGCTTCCCATTGGTCCAACATAACAAGAAGCCAAAGGAATAGGGAGCCTGGTGATGCAGTTACAGAGAATCCAGAGGGGCCAGAGCAGGACATGAGTCTCAGGTCTTCTCTGGTCTTCCTCCCATCCTCTGTGAGATTTTGAATACCCTGGACCTGGTGGTACACTCTCAACAAAGTCCCCAGCCACGTGGGTGACAACAGCAATAATAATGAAGATGGTGACATTATCTTGTTTATATTACACACTCTCCTGCAATAATATCTGGTTACCTGGAGCATGTTTCACCGCATCTGAAGGAGCCAGGTTGAATTTTTGGCATCTTACCTTGAGATTGCTTTTAGATACAGATTTGGACCCTGTTCCACCTTTCATCTGCAGTGGTAACACTAGCTGCTCTGTCAGTCCTGTGAGAGTTGGAAGACTGGGGTAAATTTAGACCAGAGAGTTATTGTGCCAGAGCCAATATTTTAAATACTTGATTTTTAACATGACCTTGACCTCTGTGCCTTGCATAACCACATATTTCTTGTCCTGGGCTTGGCCAGCTTTTCAGTCTCTCGCCCCCATGCTCACATGTATCTCCCCACCCCTGGCAGCTCTGAAAGGTCAGTATGTACAATGAGCCAGGGTGCTGGGCTGTACTCAGTTCCCCCTCCATCAGATACTATCACTGTCAAAACAAAGTCAGCGATGTGAAAACCCTCACCATTCCCCCTGCCTCCTTTCGGAATGCACTGTTCCAACTGCAAGTACAAAGCAGCAATTTATAAGCATGAATTGGTACAGAAAACAAGACACAAAACCAAGAAAATGAATATGACATGGCATAGCATGAAACCCAGAGCTGTAAACAGGGAGATAGGGATGGAAACAGGAACAAGATGACATTTGGAGATCAATATACATGACGTAAGAGAGCCAAGAAACCAGACCTCAGGTATTTCTTTTATTGCTTTGCGTAGCCACACTCACTATGGAATGACTATTAATGGATGATTTTCTTCTGGTACTTTTAAAACTCTTTCAACAATTGTGGCCATACCTTTTAGTACTATTTAAAAAGGAAAAAGATAAAGATATATATGTATTTTTTTACCCTATAGTATAGTGTCCTGTTTTCAAACTGTGGGTCACAACCCTTTAATAGGTCATGAAATTAATTTAACAGGTATGGCCAGCATTTTTCAAAAAAATGAAATAGGGTGAGAATCATCATAAACATCAGAGTGTATTACACAGAGCAAAGTTAAGTGTTGGATGATACACGGAGACACGTGTGCTGGGTGTGAACGTAGGCTGCACTCTTTGCCATGGACCGCGGTGTGTACAGTTGGCTGGGTATCGGGGCACTTGGGCACTTGTTCCAGCACAGCTTTTAATCTTCCAAGTGGCCTCCTCTAGACAGTTGTCCTCTCTGGTGTTGGTATCCTTATGTGTAAAGTGATACATTTGGACAGAATGAACCCTAAGGGCCTCTCCATCCCCCAATTTAACACGTATCTATTGAATACCTACCAAGTGCCAAGCACTGGGTATTTAGCAGCAAAAACCTTGCCCTCACTGAGTTTATATTTTGGTGGGGGGTTGCCCAGTAATAAACAAACAAATGAATAGATAAAACACTGAGTGGTGATAAGTGCAATAAAGAAAATCAAAGCAAGATAAGGGAGCTTACAGAACAATGAAGGGAGGGGATGCCTGCCACATGGGCAGGTGAGGCCTTTCTGATAAGGTGATATTTCAGTTGAGACATTAAGAAGGAAAGTGAAAGAATCAAGTCACACAGATATCTGGGGGAAGAGTAGATCCTGCCAAGACTGAAAAGAAAGTGCTTTTGCCTTGTTGGAGGAAGAGGCCAGAGTGGCTGGAGCAGAGCGAGCCAGGGGTCGGGGCGGCGGAGCATCACACGGAGGGGGACCGGACCAGAGGAAACGAAGCCTGGAGAGGGTTGACCTGATCGGACTCATATTGGAAAAGGTTCCGTGTAAATTGTAAGAGGCTTCTAGAATACTCCAGAAGCAAGATAATAATGTCTTGCTCTAGGGTGGTAGAGAGAAGAGGTGAGAGGGATTCTGAATATATTTTGGAGGTAAAGTGAGTAAGATTTGCTGATGGTTTACATATGATGTGAGGGATAAAGAGGAATATAGGATGAATTCAAGGTTTGAGGCCTGAGCAGCTGGAGTTTTGATTTACAGAGATAAGGACGAGGATAAGAGAAGAGGCTTTGGGGAAGGGAGGGTGAGGTGGGAGATGCTTATGGGGTGTTGGAAATCTAAATCGGGAGAGAGGCATTCATCAGCACATGATGATACAGAAAGCCATAGGGCTGGATCAGTGACCCCTGGGAGGATGGACACAGAGATTAGAAGAGGTCCCCGGGCCAATCCCTGGCCCCTCCCACATAGAGACCCAGTGGGTGAGAAAGAACCAGCAAACATGATTTGACTCTGTGACTCTTTCCAGAAGAGGCTGCTGAATGAGAAAAGGAAAACTTGGAAAATGTAGGTTTTGTTTTGAAATAATGAGCATGACTTTCCTACCAATCATTGCTAAACCCATCATTCCTGACTGCAACGATCACATCTTGCACCAAACTAAGTAGAGGTTTGCTGGCAGGGTAAATGGAAATACATATATTGATTGACTCAGGGTTTCCTCTGGCTTGTTGGTGTTGTGAAAAAATGGGGTGAATTAGAGCTTATTTGCTTTCAACAGATGATTCCAACTGAAAGAAATTGATTTCCAGGGTTTCCCCAGCAGCCCCCGAGCTCCAGTGGGAGGCTGCAGAGTGGGTTTCCCCAAATTTGCCCCCGTCAATGCCATCTCCATGTCAAAATATAATTGCAGTGCCAAGTCCTGAGCTCTCCGGGGAATTTCTCTCTCTCAGCAAAGGCAAGAGAGACCAGCCTTGTGAGGAAGTCCTCAGCACATGCCTTTCTGGTGCTTTCTCAGGCTTCAGGACTAACTCTCCCACAGGAGCAGAAAAAATTTGAAGTTGCAGAGAATTCAATGTACTCTTCACCTCATTAAAATGTGTCCTCTTGAAAAAGGATTCCAAACTGCCGTGTGCATCAAACCGTGTGGAGCTGCCGGGTGTGTCTTTCTGTTAGTCCTGGATTTCGACCGCAATGTCTATGGGCCATTTGGATGCAGTCGCAGTTGGAAGGTCGTGGTGGCCACACCGAGATTAGAGGGGAGAGCAGAGGACTGCTATATTAGGAGCAGCCGCAAAAGGAACTAGCAATTTTTGCCCCCCAGGAAAACTTCCAAAACTGCCCCCCCCTACCCACCCCACCATTGTCCTCTGCCTCTTGGGCCTCCTTCCCTCCCCTAGCAACAAATTCTCTGATTCTATTGTGACTTCTCTGGACACCCAAGCCAGGACTCCGTGCATCCCAGAAACTGTACCCTGGGCCTTCACCCTCCCTCTCTTCACCCTCTTTGCCCTTAGAGCACTGAAGTCCTAAAATAACTATGTCTGGCCTGCGAGACAGGTTGACAGATTTGGAGGCTCAGTATGGTTAAATACTGCCTGAATCAAAAGTGAAGGCCCGCTGAATGTTCTCCAGCCTTCCGGGAGTGTACTTGCCAGGCTGAGGGAATGGGCTGGCAGCTCTGCTCCCCGATCAGCAGTGGGGACAGAGGACAATGTTGGGACCAATCTATAGCCCAATAGAGAGTCCGGTTTTGGTCTTGGCTGTACTTCTCTGCCCAGGCTGCGCATTATTTTTTAAAGCCCTTCCCTAGTTTCCTGTTGCTTATTGTACAGAGGCTAACCTTAGTGGACTCTCATTCAAAACCTCACACCATTTAGGCTTCCCACAACAGTAAACCATAGCCTCTTACATATCCTCCCCAAGCACAAGCGTGCACACACACACTCACACACACTCTCTAACATTCTATTCATGACAGACACAAGGTCTTTACCCACAATGTCTTCCCACATTTCTGGGCCTTGGTCCAAGTCTTTTCCTTGTGCCTTGGCACTCAAATCCACCTTCTCAGACCCTAAATTACCCTGTTGGTGGTTAGGGCACTTTATACTATGGCTTGTGGCCGTCTGCATGGCACTCAAGCTAGCTGTGTGGGCTCCCGCCCACACTTGCCCCCTCCCCAATGTCCAAGTACACAGGAGACTCTGAGCTCTTTGAGGGCAAATTAGCACTGGCGACAGTCACATGTCAGGGGCTATGGCACTTTCACAGAATCAAAGTAAAGAAGACTTCGCTAATTCAAAATGGTACCAGGCGAACGGCTCCCATTTTAGTTTCTGTTAATTTCCTGTTTAAAGACTCCAAAAAAAATGAAACTTGACATCTTCAAAAACAAAGAAAACCTGGCACATGACTTGGGACTTGGGCACATTAAACGCCCTCCAACTGTGGTTCCAAATAGATTGTGGTCAGGCACTTGATCAAGGCAGCTACCTGAGCACAGGCTTAGAAAGGTAACCACTCCTCCCCTCTTTGACTCAGCAGTTCTCTTGCTAGGAATTTATCCTAAGGAATAATTATGTATGTCGATAAAGATTTAACCACAAGGGAAAATCGAAACAAATTACATGCCTAACGGAAAGGATAGGCTGAAAAATCGGGGTAAATCTGTGTGAAAGTGTACTGCACATCCAATAAAAATTATGTTCTAAAGATATGTCTACTGACATGGAAAATTGTCCATGATTTATTGTTGGTGAAAAAAATGCAGGTTACAAAACAGAATATATCATTCAATTTTTATAATAAAAACCTACCATAGGTATATGCAGAGGATAAAGCCTGGAAGAATATAATTCAGAATGTGGACAGTTGTAATCTCTGGGTAATGGAATCATGGCTAATGTTTACTTGCTTCTTTTATATAGCCTGTTTATTTTGGCAATGAATAAGTGTTTCTCCATTAATATATAGAGAGTATTCAGAGAAAACCATAATTCAAAAAGACACATGCACCCCAATGTTCACTGCAGCACTATTTACAATAACCAGCTCATGGAAGCAACCTAAATGCCCATCGACAGTTGAATGGATAAAGAAGATGTGGTACATATACACAATGGAATATTACTCAGCCATAAAAAGGAACGAAATTGGGTCATTTATAGAGACGTGGATGGACCTAGAGACTGTCACACAGCGTGAAGTAAGTCAGAAAGGGAAAAACAAATATCATATATTAATGCATATATGTGGAATCTAGAAAAATGGTACAGATGAACTGTTTTGCAAGGCAGAAATAGAGACACGGGTGTAGAGAACAAATGTATGGACACCAAGGGGGGAAAGGGGGTGGGATGAATTGGGAGATTGGGATTGACATATATACACTAATATGTATAAAATAGATAACTAATGAGAACCTGCTGTATAGCACAGGGAACTCTACTTCACTTTGCTATACAGTAGAAATTAACACAACATTGTAAAACAACTATACCCCAATTAAAATATATATATATTTAGAGAGAGGGTATTAATAATAAATAGAGAAGCAACAGAGAGCCATGGATCAGAGCATAAGTTCATCAGCAGACAACCTGAGTTGGATTTCATCTGCCAATAACTTGCTGTTGGATCCCAGAGAAAGTTCCTTAACTTTTCTTCTTCTGTAAAGTGTGCATAAAAATAATGTGTAAGGCGATTCTATGGAGAAAAGAGAGTCTTTTAAACACAGGGCGCTGGAACCACTGGACACCCACAAACAAAAATATGAATCTAGACAGAGACCTTACAACCTTCACAAAAATTAACTCAAAATGGATCACAGACCTAAATGTAAAATACAAAACTATAAAACTCCTAGAAGATAACATAAGAGATAATCTAGATAAGCTTGGGTGTGGCCATAACTTTTCAGATACAACACCAAAGGCCCAATCCATGCAAGAAAGAATTGATAAGCTATACTTCATTAAAATTAAAAACTTCTGCTCTGTGAAAGACACTGTCAACAGAATAAGACAAGCCACAGAGTAGAAGAAAATATTTGCAAAAGACAAATCTGATAAAGGACTATTATCCAAAATAAATAAAGAGCTCCGGAAACTCAACAGTAAGAAAACAACCTGATTAAGAAATAAACACCTCACTGAGTAAGACGTGCAGATGGCAAATAGGCACATATGGAGAAGGGTGTGAGCGCGTGGGGCAAGGAGGATATGGGTACTCTCTGCATTTTCCTCTCATTGTTGCTGTGAACCCCAAACTGCTCTAAAAAAATAAAGTCTATTAAAAAAAAAGTTTCTATCTCATTGGGGTTGCCGTGAGAGTTAAACACGTCACTCCTGCAGAGCTGTTAGAATAGCTCTTTGGCAAAGAGTAAGCACTCAATACATTTTAGCTAAAATTAAGTAAAATCAACACACACACATACACAAGAAGAGATTTTGTTAATGCAAATGAGAAAAAGATTTCCTATCTGACTGGAAAAGCCCAGGGACTTCATACCCCAAACTCACAGAACCTGGCATATTCTAGATGCTCAATAAATGCTTGTGAACAGGTAAGTAAGGGACTAATCTCTGATTTAAACCTGAGAATAAATGAGATTGCTTAGGGTGAGATGAGCATGGGCCCAGGGCTAGGTCTTATGGCCTCTAAACTTAATGATCAGCTAGAGTGGAAGAAACAGGCAAAGGAAGCTAAGAAATGGCCAGATAGGAATCAGGAGTGTTTGGTGTCTGAAAACCAAGAAAACTGAGTGTTTCAGGAAAGAGGAAGTGCCCGGCTGGGCTGGGTGCTCTGCCGAGAGGCCAACACCAAGGAAGTATGAGCATGTCGCTCAGGTAACAAAGGTCCTGGTGATGGTGGTAAATGCAGCTGCACTGGAATGGGGCGGGGGGTGGGGGAGCTAGACAGGAGGGGGGCTGAAGAATGACTGACAAGTGAGGGAACAAGACAGGGGGTGGAGAGACCTTTCAGGAACCTTGAGAAGGGAGCAAAGAAAGACATTAGCAACCAGAGGGGAATTTGGGACAGAAGAGAGTTTATATTTGTTTGTTCTGCTTTTAGGCTGGAATGACTGGAACAGGTTTAATAAAATACTGATGAGAAAGGATGCTTCCTCCATGTCCATGAGGGATGACGGGAAAAGCATGATGCAGATGCAGTGGTGGGAAGGTGAAACAGTCCGCGTCAGAGATTTCTCTTTTCTTTGTGCAGCAGGGAGCCAGGTCATTTGCAAAGAGTGAGGAGAATCGGAAGGGATGGGTGGATCTGAGCAGAGAGGAAGGTCTGACATGGTCTCTGTGGGGAGCAGAGCAGCCATAGATGGCAAACTCTAGAGGGATTGTGGGGTCCTTATCCATGCCCTGTTCCTTCTGCAAGTTCTTCCCACCTCTAATTCCACAGCCACAGATACCAAGACCCAGAGGGAGGAAGCCGTTTGCTCAAAGTCACGTAGCACATTAGGGGCAAAGCTTTGATTGGAGTCAGGTGTTTGGGCCTCCAGTTGAGGGCACGTCCATCCCATGGCAGCAGTCACCTTCTCATGGGTCTGCTCTTCACCATGTGCCGTTGTGTCAGGCTCTGCAAAGGATAGGCTCCTGGGTCTTACGAGATGTTGTGTCGCCCCTTCCCCCTCATGCAAAGCCTTGCACATAGAGGGGACGGAACCAATGTTTTCTCAGCTAATGAATGATTAGAAATCAGGCTGCCCTTCTGTCTCACTCCTCTTTTTTAAAAAAATTAAATTAAATTTTATTTATTTATTTTTTCAGCCGCGTCTCTTGGCTTGCGGGATCTTAGTTCCCCAACCAGGGATCCACCCGGGCTCCTGGCAGTGAGAGCGCGGAGTCCTAACCACTGGACTACCAGGGAATTCCCCGTCTCGCTTTTCTTAAAGGGAAACCCTCCCTTATGTATCATAATTCCCTTCTTGCTCCCTCACCCCCATTTCAGAAAAAGCCAAGGGGAGAGCAGAACGAGCATCTCTCTGTCATTTAGGGTAACAGACACCAAAACAGACACCAATATCTGCTTTCCTACCCTGGGACACGGATAACATATTTACTTATGTACACTTCACCTTGTTCTGGAAAAGATTTAATGCTCCTAGGGTGTATCAGTTGCTAAAAGTCCTTCTTTTTATTGTGGATGTCCCAATGCTCCACATAACTGGATTTGGCTATTAACAGATTCTACTAATTAATTCATGGTATTTCCTTGGGGGCTTAGGAACTCATTTATGTAAATGAATGCAAAAGAGACGACACATTAGAATTCCCACCCCAAAATACTTGTCATATTATAAAGATAGAATCAGGAAGGAGTAATTACTATTTACCCACTCAACAGGCTAGTTGAGCTTTTTTTTTTTTTTTCAGTTACCTAGAGGTAACCCTATACAAATGCCAATAGAAGACTCATACCCTGGCTCTGGTGGGTGGCAGGCCCCTGACCGTGGAACACTCAAATGATGGAATCAGAGGTGCAGAGAGTGTAACAGAGAGAACAGTAAGCACGCAGCCATTAGGAGACCTCTGTTCTAGGTTTGGTTCCATCACTTATCCTGGGCCTCCTCCGTTTCTTGATGGACCAGATAAAATGAAGCATTATTGCTGCTCTGACACACTGAGAACTTTTGGAATGTAAACTATTTCTGGCTTCGGTCCAGGCCTCACAGAGCTTTGATGTCCCCTCAGGCACAGCAACCAGCCGCTCCTCTCCATGCAGTCCTTTTTAGTGAATAGGAGGAGCTTGGTCCCAGTGGTTAAATAGCGCCCCTGCAACTTGCAGGGTCTCTGGGTGTGGTCCTGGCTGCGTGTTCCGGGGCCTGAAGCTCTGGAGCGTTGTAATGCAGGGTAAACTGATAAGTGTATTTAGCTCAGTGGCGTTAAATAGTTAAATATTCCCTATCACTTTTTCACAGCTGAGCAGGAATGGCTGAATGATGAAACTTTCTAAGAAACTTCACGTTTGAACCTCTTTATAGGTTCGGCTAGGGGATTATATATGTGAAGATATGGCAAATATCAAAAAGTAACCTGACTGGGAAAAAAGTCTGTCTGTGCGTCTGTTTGCATTTCCTGAGCCCCTGAGCCTTTACCACGAGTGAGGGACTATACCAGGGCTGGGAAGGCAGGCCCAGGCCAAGGTGGATGAGAGCGCAAGGAGCTTGCAGAAATGTGGGTGATTTCTATCCTCAGCTGAGGGGCCCCCAGCCTCCAGGCTAACCCACAGGGTCAGGCTACCAGATCCTGGGAAGGGAGCTATTCTTCCAGAGTAGGAATGAGTATTCTATCTGGAACACACGAGTATCTAGGTTGCTAGCGTTAACTGAAAAAAAAAAAGCACAACCTGAAAGTTGAGAGTTATGTTTTATTAGGCGCACATTCTTAGGACTTCAAGCTGCGAGACAGCCTCTTAGATAAACGCTGAGAAAAGGGTTCCGTAGAGGAAGGGGGGGAAGCCAGGAGATATGGGAGTTTTTGCAACACCACCAGGTAGTCAGAACAAAAGGCTACTGCTAATAAAAGAAAACCAAATATCTCAAGTTAAGGAATTTAGCGCTTTCCTATATATGGGAAGATGCAAGAGTCTGGGCTCACTGAAATCATTCCTTTGATATGCACCTCAGCTCTCTGGGGCCAGCATCCTGTGTTTTCTCATCCTGAGTTTCCTCAGGCTGCACCATTGCAGGTAGCTGCAGTCTGATGGCTGCTAGATGGCGGGCATTCCTTGTTTCCTTCCTGAACTCCCTTAGGGCTCACCGTTGGGGTGGCTGTAATTGCTGATGACTGCGACATCCTTTGTTTACTGATATGGCAGGCAATTTTTTATTTCTTA
Source organism: Balaenoptera ricei (assembly GCF_028023285.1). Taxonomy (NCBI): domain Eukaryota; kingdom Metazoa; phylum Chordata; class Mammalia; order Artiodactyla; family Balaenopteridae; genus Balaenoptera; species Balaenoptera ricei. The sequence continues at coordinate 87,382,855 of NC_082642.1, read as the reverse complement.
CTAGGAAAGTCTATCAATTCTGTTGTTGAAGGCAGGACTTTGCCAGGCACTGGGAATTTAGAGGTGGATAAAACATGATCTATGGACACAAGGAGTTCACAGGTATCTGGTCCTTAAGAGAAGCTCTCTCTAAGCCTGGGAAGCCCCAAGGGAGCATCCAAAATCATGTTCCTGGATATGCAAAACTGAGGACCAGATCCTTAACACACTTGGCCCCAGCTAGATGCTGTTGTGCCAGAAAGGCCTGGAAAGCCAGCTGGATTGTGCCCCTTCTCTGCGCAGTCAGTGGATTTTACTACAAGAACCGCTTTCCTCTCTAACCAGGCACAGATATATTAGAATGTTAGAAATTTATTGTTTCCTTTTGTATTTAACTTGCTATTGACGAAGACTCTGTACATATTCACTCATTCTCTCTGGTTTCCAATGAAGGAAGGAAACAATGTCCTTTAGGCACCTTCCCTGCCCTTTAAAATTATGAAATGTCCCACATTCACAGACGAGTATAGGTACAGTTTAAAGCTAAATAATAAAAGAAACACCTGTTACCCAGCTGGGCCTGAATCCCAGCTGTGTGGCTCTGTCCAGTCCCTGCTTCCCCTGACTACTCCCACCGCCCTACATAACCAATGTACCGATTTTTATGCTAATCATTCCAGTTTTCTTCACAGTTTTACTCCCCATATTACATGTCCCTAAGAAATCTACTGCTTGGATTTGAATAGCACAAATTTAAAGAAAAAAAAAAAAAAAAAGCTGTGTAAGGAAAGAGCACTATTGCCATTATCAGATGGGATTTCCCAGGAAAACAAGCTGACTTTTTTTCAAGGGGTACAGTATGGCTTCCGCTTTCCTGAGTTTTCAAAAGTCTCTTCTGGGGAAGTCAGAGGGCAAAATCGTAAGTAGAGGCAGATCTAGGATTTGTGGAGCCTGAAGATTATATAATTTGGGGGACTCTTTAAGAAGAGTGTGAGTTCAAAATTACAAATGTGGAGTTAGCTGCAGGGCTTTGGGAGGGACAAATATGAGTAAAGGGCTTAAGTTTCATTGGCTTCAGGTAAATAAGTCTCTAGCCATGAGGGATCACCTGCACCCAGGCGTCTGGTAGATCTGCAGTATGGGTGAGGCACTGAACACCCTGTAGAAATAGGGTCAGAGGGAAAGAGCTGCTTTGTATTTTCTGCTTCTAAGCTCATCATAGCCTATCTCCGTCTCTCAAGAACAGGTCAAAGAAGAACACTTCAGAAATGGAGATGTTTTGTGAAATGAGGGTTCTCAGCTGATTCTAGAAGCGGGGCATAGAGAGATGAGCAGGAATTTCCTTAATATATGAGGAAGCCATGACAAACACAGATAAACCTGTTCTCAAGTTTAAATAAGGGTATAATGTCAGTGGGGATTTTGGTGATGACAGTTTTCATCATATCTGTTTCTTTTTTTTTGGCCTCACCATGTGGCTTATGGGATCTTAGTTCCCAGAACAGGGATTGAACCTGTGCCCTCGGCAGTGAAAGTGTGGAGTCCTAACCATTGGACTGCCAAGGAATTCCCTCATATCTGTTTCTTGAGTCCCACTTTTCCAAGTGGAGCTGGTTAATCTCTACGTCTGGTACACGGCTATTATTATGGGATTTCCCTTCACCATCCTCCTGGGGAATCTTTGTCTCTCTCTTGTTTTAGATCTTCCTCCTTGATTTACTCTATCTTTGAGTGGGGTACATTCTTCAGTAGCTTTCTAAAGATGCATGATACTTGCATACTTGAAAACAAATTTTATTCCACTTTCATACTCAGTTGGTAGTATGGCTGGGTATAGAGTTCTAGATTGGAAATGACAATCTACAGAATTTTAAAGGCTTCATGGTATTTTAGCTTCTAGTTTTGCTGATGGGAAGTCAGAAGCCATTCTGATCCCTAAACTTTGTATCTGACCCACTTTTTTTTTCCTCCCTGGAAGCAGTAAAATCTCTTGGTCCCTCAAATCGTACCAGCCACTTACTGACACTTCAATCTGGCAGTTCATTCTGTTCTTGAATTACACCGTTGATTGTTCCTCCCCATTTTTTCTCTTGCTCTCTTTCTGGAAACACTGCTATTCAGTTGTAAGGCCTCCTGAACTTGTACTCTAATTTCTTACTTTTTCTCTCTTATTTTCTATCTCTTTGTCTTTTTGCTCTATTTGCTGGGGAATTTCCCCAATGTTATATTCCAACTACTGTGTTGAATTTTTTATTCTTACGTAGGCAGATAATTTTCCTTTCGTATATTCTTATCATATTTCCTAACTACAAAGTATTATATGTGCATTATTTAACAATTATTACAAAAATACTTTACATAGAAAATAAAAGGTTTCTATAGTTCCGTTTAGTAGATCATGAAACAGAATAGAGTCCAGAAGTAGACTCATGCATAATAGCCTAAACCTTTGTAGATGAACCATATTTTATATTTATTTTCAACAAAGATGCTATATAGTAAGAAATGTGACCTCCAAAGAGAGGTCTGGGTTTGTCCCAGTACCTGGGAAGCAACATCTAACAACAATTCCTAGCAACCTCTGCTAGGAATTTCCTGAGCAATAGGAATGTCTTTTTTTTTTATGGTGGACCCCTGGGACTACACCCGGTATTATATGCTAATGAGATGACTTAGGCTGGAGGCTGGTCATGTAAGAAAGACCAAGCACGAGATTAGAGGCTTGGGGCTTTGGGTCAGTTGGTATCAGTCCAACTTCCAGGGAGGAGAGGGCTAGAGATTGAATTCAACCATGTGGGTAGTGTTTCAATCAATCATGCCTATGTAATAAAACCTCAATAAAATCTCTGGACACTAAAGCTCAGGTGAGTTTCCCTGGTTGGCAATACTCTGTGCACATTACCACACATCAATGTCAGTAGGGTAACACATCCCTGATGATGAGAGAAACATTGTATTTAAGCACTCCCAGACTTTGCCCATACATTTTTTTCCTCTGGTTGGTTTTAATTTGTAGACTTTTGTTATTATAAAACTGTAATTGTAAGTATAGGGCTTTCCTGAGTTCTGTGAGTCATTCTAGCAAAGTATCGAATCTGAAGGTGGTTTTGGGAAAACCTCAAACTTGCAGCTGTTGTCTGAAGTAAGGGCAGTCTTATAGGGACTGTTCCCTCTGAGTGTGCAGTTTGGAAAACCCCTTAGAGATGCCAAGGCAATTCAGTGAGAAAATGGCACTCTTTCCACAAGTGGTACTGTAATCATTGATATCCATATGTAAACAAGTGAACCTTGATACTCACCTCAGGGAATTCCCTGGCAGTCCAGTGGTTAGGACTCCGTACTCTCACTACTGAGTGCCCAGGTTCAATCCCTGGTTGGAGAACTAATATCCCGCAAGCCATGCAGCATGGCCAAAAGAAAGGTAAAAAGAAAGAGGTTGAAATAAATTAAAACAAAAATTTTACCTCATACTGTACACAAAAATTAACTTGGAATGGATCATAGGTATAAATTTAAGAACTAGAAATGTAACATTTTTAAAATAAAAAATAAGTGAAAATCTTTGTGACTTTGGGTCGGGATATATTAATATATTAAATAGACCACAAAAAGCAGGAAAAAATGATGAATTGGACTTCATCAAAATTAAAACGTTTTGCTCTTCAAAAGACACTGTTAAGAAGATGAAAATGCAAACCACAGGCTGGGATAAAATACAGCTGACCCTTGAGCAATGTGGAGGTTAGGGGCACTAATCCTTGTGCAGTTGAAAATCCACATAATATTTAGTATCTGTATCCAAACTTAACTGCTAATAGCCTACTGTTGACTGGAAACCTTACTAATAACATAAACAGTTGATTAACACCTATTTTGTATGTATTGTATTCTTACATTAAAGTAAGATAGAGAAAAGAAAATGTTGTTAAGAAAATCATAAAGAAGAGAAAGTACATTTACAGTATTGTACTGTATTTATTGATACCATAAGTTTACATTGTCTGTTTACAAGATGAATCGTCTGTCAGTACCTACATCAGTATTGCCTTATGTGATGCAAAACACTGTAGATGTTACACGTATTACTAACACTAGACATAAAAAATGGAAAGACAATGTGAAAAAGAAATTCATATTTATTTACAGGTGTAACAACTTATGCATTGATAATGAAGAAGCAGCAATATGATTGCTTCATGGTAGCCTAACCTACACACTAACAAATGAATTGTTATAAAATTTTTAAAAATTTATTTTTATTTTTTATTTTTTTGGCTGCATTGGGTCTTCGTTGCTGTGGCTTTCTCTAGTTGCAGTGAGTGGGGGCTACTCTTCATTGCGGTGAGCGGGGGCTACTCTTCGTTGCAGTGTGTGCACTTCTCATTGTGGTGGCTTCTCCTGTTGCAGAGCACAGGCTCTAGAGTGCAGGCTCAGTAGTTGTGGCTCATGGGCTTAGTTGCTCTGAGGCATGTGGGATCTTCCCGGACCAGGACTCAAACCCATGTCCTCTGCATTGGCAGGCAGATTCTTAACCACTGTGACACCAGGGAAGTCCCTCGTTATAAAATTTTTATGGCATACAGTATTACTGTCATATTCATAATACAGTATTGGAACTTTGTTACATTTTGTGAAAAAAAAACTTTCCTATGATGATAGGCTGAAGCACAATTTCTCCAAGTAGGGGAGAGAGAGAGAGGCGTACTTTACAGTAATGTAATTCTTTGAAACCAAAGCTATAAAATAGTAAGAAACGAACACATTCTTAATTTCATATTAAGTATCACTCACCTTATGCCAATGTAAGGATAGGCTTCCACTTCAATACAAGTCTTGTACATGGTATTCTATATGATGAATAAATACTTAGGCAACGGTGATGATGATGACACAAAAATGTCTCATACAGTTTTTGCCATGCACTTATTAGATTTTCAATATTTACTCTTCATTAAGTAAAGTAGATCATCATAAAGGTCTTCATCCTCACCGTCTTCACATCAAGTCGGCTGAGGAGGAGGAAGAGGAGGGGTGGGTCTTGCTCCCTCAGGGGTGGCAGAGGCAGAAGAGGCAGAGGTGGAAGGAGAGACAGGCACACTCCGTCTAATTTTACAGAAACACCTTGTAAGTTCTGACTTTTTTGTGTTTTCATTTCTCTAAAAAGGCTTCTATGTGGTATCAATCCTTCTTCTACCTTTTGCTTTAGTTTCAGTGCCTGAATGATAGAAGTGTCTGTGTTGTAAAAGTCAACAGCAGTCTTGAATAAGCAGAACCCGTCTGCCGGATTGTCTAATGTCAGCTTGCTTCCTGGCACTGCTTCTTCTACATCATCTTCCGCATCATCTGGCACTGGTTTACAAACACTCCTCTCTGTCAAGTCCTCTTCAGTTAATTCCTCTGGTGTGGTGTCTATTAGCTCTTGAATTTCTCCAAGATCCATATCTTTTATATGTGTGTGTGTGTGTATATATATATATATATATATATATATATTTATTTATTTGGTTGTCCGGCTCCTTAGTTGCAGCACATGGGCTCCTTAGTTGTCACATGTGAACTGTTAGTGGCAGCATGCATGTGGGATCTAGTTTCCTGACCAGGATCGAACCCGGGCCCCCTGCATTGGAGTGTGAATTCTTATCCATTGAGCCACCAGGGAAGTCCCAAGATCCATATCTTGAAACCCTTCACCACCACCACCCCCACCTTTTTTTCATATCCACAATCTCTTTCATGATTCCCTTGATAGGATCTGTCCTAAATCCTGTGAAGTCATGCACAACATCTGGATAGTTTTCTCCAGCAGGAATTTATTATTTTGGGCTTGATGGCTTTCACAGCTTTTTCTATAACAATGATGGCATCTTCAATGGTGTAATCTTTCCAGACTTTCACGATGTTCTCTCTGTTGGGGTTCTCTACCGTCACACTGACAGTCTTTTCCAGAGAGTACCACGTGTAATGAGCCCTAAAGATCCTTATGAGCCCCTGGTCTAGAGGCTAAATTAGAGACTTGTGTATGGGGGCAAGCAGACCACTTTGCCAGCTTCAGTGTTGAACTCATGGGGTTCTGGGGGGGCCAGAGGCATTGCCCAATATTAAAAGAACTTTAAAAGGCAGTCCCTTACTGGCAGGGTACTTCTTGACTTCAGGGACAAAGCATTGATGGAACCAATCCAAAAAGAGGGTTTTGTTGTGCGGGCCTTCTCGCTGTACAACCAAAAGACTGGCAGCTGGTGTTTATCTTTTCCCTTCAAAGCTCGGGTGTTAGCAGCTTTGTAGATAAGGGCAATCTGGATCATAAACCTGACTGCACTTACACAAAACAGAAGAGTTAGCCTATCCTCTCTTGCCTTAAATCCCGGTACTCACTTCTCTTCCTTACTAATAAATGTCCTTCGTGGCATTTTTTTTTCCCCCCAGAATAAGACACTTTCATCTGCATTAAAAACCTGTTCAGGCAGGTATCCTTTCCCCTCAGTGACTTCTTAATGGCATCAAGGAACTCATCTGCTGCCTCTTGGTTAGCAGAAGCTGCTTCTCCTACTATCTTGATATCTTTTAAGTCAAATCTTTTTCTAAAATGATCAAACCATCCTTTGCTGACATTGAATTCTCCAGCTTCAGATTCTTCACCTTCTTTTTGCTTTAAGCTGTCATATAATGACTTTGCTTTCTCTTGAATCGTATTGAAGTCTATAGGTATGTCTTCCCTATAGCAATTCTGCACCCACGTAAAAGCTGCATTTTCAATACAAGATAAAAAGTTATTTCACAAAAAGTGCAATGTTTTCCCACCTGCTGGTGTAGCTGCAGTGAAGCTTTCATGAATTTGTTTTTCTTTTTTCATAGTGGTCCTTACATTGGGACAGCACAATAAATGAAATTACAAATGCTCTAGAAGGATTCAATAGCAGAATAACTGAAGCAGAAAAACAGATAAGTGACCTGGAAGATAAAATAGTGTAAATAACAACTGCAGAGCAAAATAAAGAAAAAAGAATGAAAAGAATTGAGGACAGTCTCAGAGACCTCTGGGACAACATTAAACACATCAACATTTGAATTATAGGGGTCCCAGAAGAAGAAGAGAAAAAAAAAGGGACTGAGAAAATATTTGAAGAGATTATAGTTGAAAACTTCCCTAACATGGGAAAGGAAATAGTCAATCAAGTCCAGGAAGTGCAGAGAGTCCAATACAGGATAAATCCAAGAAGAAACATGCCAAGACACATATTAATCAAACTATCAAAAATTAAATACAAAGAAAAAATATTAAAAGCAGCAAGGGAAAAGCAACAAATACGATACAAGGGAATCCCCATAAGGTTAACAGCTGATCTTTCAGCAAAAACTCTGCAAGCCAGAAGGGAGTGGCAAGACATATTTAAAGTGATGAAAGGGAAAAACCTGCAACCAAGATTACTCTACCCAGCAAGGTTCTCAATCAGATTCGATGGAGAAACTAAAACATTTACAAACAAGCAAAAGCTAAGAGAATTCAGCACCACCAAACCAGCTTTACAACAAATGTTAAAGGAACTTCTCTAGGCAGGAAACACAAGAGAAGGAAAAGACCTACACAGGCAAACCCAAAACAATTAAGAAAATGGTAATAGGAACATACATATCAATAATTACCTTAAATGTAAATGGATTAAATGTTCCAACCCAAAGACATAGTCTGGCTGAATGGATACAAAAACAAGACCCATATATTGCTGTCTACAAGAGACCCACTTCAGGCCTAGGGACACATACAGAAAAAGTGAAGGGAATGGAAAAAGATATTCCATGCAAATGGAAATCAAAAGAAAGGTGGAGTAGCAATTCTCATATCAGACAAAATATACTTTAAAATAAAGACTATTACAAGAGACAAAGAAGGACACTACATAAGAATCAAGGGATCAATCCAAGAAGATATCACAATTGTAAGTATTTATGCACCCAACATAGGAGTACCACATTACATAAGGTAAATGCTAACAGCCATAAAAGGGGAAATCGACAGTAACACAATCATACTAGAGGACTTTAACACCCCACTTTCACCAATGGATAGATCATCCAAAATGAAAATAAATAAGGAAACACAAGCTTTAAATGACATACTAAACAAGATGGACTTAATTGTTATTTATAGGACAATCCATCCAAAAAGAACAGAATACACTTTCTTCTCAAGTGCTCATGGAACATTCTCCAGGATAGGTCATATCTTGGGTCACAAATCAAGCTTTGGTAATTTAAGAAAATTGAAATCGTATCAAGTATCTTTTCTGACCACAACACTATGAGCCTAGATACCAATTACAGGAACAATATTGTAAAAAATACAAATACATGGAGGCTACACAATACACTACTAAGTAACCAAGAAATCACTGAAGAAATCAAAGAGGAAATTAAAAAATAGCTAGAGGGCTTCCCTGGTGGCACAGTGGTTGAGAATCTGCCTGCCAATGCAGGGGACACGGGTTCGAGCCCTGGTCTGGGAATATCCCACATGCCGCGGAGCAACTAGGTCCGTGAGCCACAACTACTGAGCTAGCGTGTCTGGAGCCTGTGCTCCCAACAAGAGAGGCCACGATAGGGAGAGGCCCGCACACCGCGATGAAGAGTGGCCCCCGCTTGCTGCAACTAGAGAAAGCCCTCGCACAGAAACGAAGACCCAACACAGCTAAAAATAAAATTAATTAATTAATTAATTAAAGGGCTTTCCATTAAAAAAAAAAAAATAGCTAGAAACAAATGACAATGAAAACACAATGATCCAAAACCTATGGGATGCAGCAAAAGCAGTTCTAAGCAGGAAGTTTATAGCAATACAATCCTACCTCAAGAAACAAGAAAAATCTCAAATAAACAACCTAAACTTACACCTAAAGCAATTAAAGAAAGAAGATCCAAGAAACCCCAAAGTTAGCAGAAGGAAAGAAATCATAAAGATCAGATCAGAAATAAATGAAAAAGAAGTGAAGGAAACGATAGCAAAGATCAATAAAACTAAAAGCTGGTTCTTTGAGAAGATAAACAAAATTGATAAACCATTAGCTAGACTCATCAAGAAAAAAAGGGAGAAGACTCAAATCAACAGAATTAGAAATGAAAAAGGAGAAGTAACAACTGACACTGAAGAAATACAAAGGATCATGAGAGATTACTACAAGCAACAATATGCCAATAAAATGGACAACCTGGAAGAAATGGACAAATTCTTAGAAAAGCACAACCTTCTGAGACTGAACCAGGAAGAAACAGAAAATATAAACAGACCAATCACAAGCACTGAAATTGAAGCTGTGATTAAAAATCTTCCAACAAAAGAAAGCCCAGGACCAGATGCCTTCACAGGAGAATTCAATCAAACATTTAGAGAAGAGCTAACACCTGTCCTTCTCAAACTCTTCCAAAATATAGCAGAGGGAGGAACACTCCCATACTCATTCTACGAGGCCACCGTCACCCTGTTACCAAAACCAGACAAAGATGTCACAAAGAAAGAAAACTGCAGGCCAATATCACTGATGAACATAGATGCAAAAATCCTCAACAAAATACTAGCAAACAGAATCCAACAGCACATTAAAAGGGTCATACACCATGATCAAGTGAGCTTTATCCCAGGAATGCAAGGATTCTTCAATATACGCAAATCAATCAATGTGATAAGCCATATTAACAAATTGAAGGATAAAAACCATATGATAATCTCAATAGATGCAGAAAAAGCTTTTGACAAAATTCAACACCCATTAATGATAAAAACTCTCCAGAAAGTAGGCATAGAGGAAACTTATCTCAACACAATAAAGGGCATATATGTCAAACCCACAGCCAACATCATTCTCAATGGTGAAAAACTGAAACCGTTTCCACTAAGATCAGGAAAAAGACAAGGTTGCCACTCTCACCACTATTATTCAACATAGTTTTGGAAGTTTTAGCCACAGCAATCAGAGAGGAAAAAGAAATAAAAGGAATCCAAATTGGAAAAGAAGAAGTAAAACTGTCATTGTTTGCAGATGACAGGATACTATACATAGAGAGTCCTAAAGATGCTATCAGAAAACTGCTAGAGCTAATCAATGAATTTGGTAAAGTAGCAGGATACAAAATTAATGCACAGAAATCACTTGCATTCCTATACACTAATGATGAAAAATCTGAAAGAGAAATTAAGGAAACACTCTCATTTACCATTGCAACAAAAAGAATAAAATACCTAGGAATAAACCTACCTAAGGAGAAAAAAGACCTGTATGCAGAAAACTATAAGACACTGATGAAAGAAATTGAAGATGATACGAACAGATGCAGAGATATACCATGTTCCTGGATTGGAAGAATCAACATTGTGAAAATGACTATACTACCCAAAGCAATCTACAGGTTCAGTGCAATCCTTATCAAACTACCAATGGCATTTTTCACAGAACTAGAACAATAAATTTCACAACTTGTATGGAAACACAAAAGATCCCAAATAGCCAAAGCAATCTTGAGAAAGAAATGCGGAGCTGGAAGAATCAGGTTCCGTGACTTCAGACTATACTACAAAGCTACAGCAATCAAGACAGTATGGTACTGGCACAAAAACAGAAATATAGATCAATGGTACAAGATAGAACGCCCAGAGATAAACCCACACACATATGGGCACCTAATTTACGACAAAGGAGGAAATACAGTGGAGAAAAGACAGCCTCTTCAATAAGTGGTGCTCGGAAAACTGGACAGCTACATGTAAAAGAATGAAATTAGAACACTCCCTAACACCATACACAAAAATAAACTCAAAATGGATTAAAGACCTAAATGCAAGGCCAGACACTATAAAACTCTTAGAGGAAAACATAGGCAGAACACTCTATGACATAAAGCACAGCAAGATCCTTTTTGACCCACCTCCTAGAGAAATGGAAATAAAAACAAAAATAAACAAATGGGACCTAATGAAACTTAAAAGCTTTTGCACAGCAAAGGAAACCATAAACAAGACGAAAAGACAACCCTCAGAATGGGAGAAAATATTTGCAAACGAAGCAGCTGACAAAGGATTAATCTCCAAAATATACAAGCAGCTCATGCAGCTCAATATCTGAGAAATAAACAACCCAATCCAAAAATGGGCAGAAGACATAAATAGACATTTCTCCAAAAAAGGCATACAGATTGCCAACAAACACATGAAAGGATGCTCAACATCATTAATCATTGGAGAAATGCAAATGAAAACTACAATGAGGTATCATCTCACACGGGTCAGAATAGCCATCATCAAAAACTCTACAAACAATAAATGCTGGAGAGGGTGTGGAGAAAAGGGAACCCTCTTGCACTGTTGGTGGGAATGTAAATTGATACAGCCACTATGGAGAACAGTATGGAGGTTCCTTAAAAAACTAAAAATAGAACTGCCATACCACCCAGCAATCCCACTACTGGGCATATACCCTGAGAAAACCATAATTCAAAAAGGGTCATGTACCACAATGTTCATTGCAGCACTATTTATGATAGCCAGGACATGGAAGCAACCTAAGTGGCCATCGACAGATGAATGGATAAAGAAGATGTGGCACATATATACAATGGAATATCACTCGGACATAAAAAGAAACGAAATTGAGTTATTTGTAGTAAGGTGGATGGGCCTAGAGTCTGTCATACAGAGTGAAGTAAGTCAGAAAGGGAAAAACAAATACTGTATGCTAACACATATATATGGAATCTAAAAAAAAAAAAAAGGTTCTGATGAACCTAGGGGCAGGACAGGAATAAAGATGCAGACATAGAGAATGGACTTGAGGACATGGGGAGGGGGAAGGGTAAACTGGGACGAGGTGAGAGAGTAGCATTGACATATATACACTACCAAATGTAAAATAGATAGCTAGTGGGAAGCAGCTGCATAGCACAGGGAGATCAGCTCGGTGCTTTGTGACCAACTAGAGGGGTGGGATAGGAAGGGTGGGAGGGAGACACAAGAGGGAGAGGTATGGGGATATATGTATACGTATAGCTGATTCACTTTGTTATACAGAAGAAACTAACACAACATTGTAAAGCATTTATACTCCAATAAAGATGTTAAAAAAAAAAGAACAAAACCAAGACTCCACTGTCAAATGAACAGAAGCTGAATTAAAAAAAAAAAATCCAATTAGAAAATGGGCAAAAGACATGAGCAGACATCCTGAAGAGGATACACAAATGGTAAATAAGCACATGAAAAGAAGTTCACTATTTGTGGCCATGAGGGAAATATAAATTAAAGCACATGAGCTATCACTACACACCTAGCAGAATGGCTAGAATAAAAAAATGGCAACACTTAATGCTCGCTAGAGTGCAGAGAAACTGGATCACTTACAAACTGCTGGTGAGAATGTAAAGTGGAACAGCCACTGTGGAAACCAATTTGGCTGTTTCTTATAAAACTAAACATGTAGCTACAATACAACTCAGCAATTGCTCTCCTGGGCATTTATCCCAGAGAAAAGAAAACTCATGCTCCCGCTAAAAAACTGTACACAAATGTTCAAAGAAACTTTATTCAAAATAGCCAAAAACTAAAGACAAAACAGATGTCTTTCCACCAGTGAATGGTTAAGCAAACTGTGTACATCCACACGGTGGAACACTACTCAGCAATAAAAAGGAACAAACTGTTGATATATTCAATGACTTAGATGAATCTCCAGGGAAGTATGTTGCATGAAAAAGTCAATTCCCCCCAAATTACACATTGTATGATTCCATTATATTATATCCTTTAAATGGCAAAACTATGGAAACAGAGAAGAGATTAGTGGTTGCCAGGGTCTGGGGAGGGGAAAAGAGAGGTGAATGGGTCTGTAAGAGGGCAGCATAAGAGGCCCCTGTGATGATAGGACTGTTCTGTATCTTGACCATATCATTGTCAGTACTCTGGTTGTGATATTGTATTATACTTTTATAAAATGTTACCATTGGGGGAAATTGGATAGAAGGATCTCTGTGTTATTTCTAACAACTGCATGTCAATCTACAATTATCTCAAAATAAGGAGTTTAATTAAATGAAACTGTACATGAATGTTTACAGTGTATTTATTCATAATCATCAAAAACTGGAAACAAACCAAATGTCCATCAATTGTTAAATAGTAAATAAATTGTAGTACAACCTTACAATGGAATACTACTCAGCATAAGAAAGAATGTACTATTGATAGGCAACAATATGAATGAATGTCAAAAGCATTATGCTAAGTGGAAGGAGCCAGACTTAGGAGTATATACTTTATAATTCCATTTATATGAAATTCTAGAAAAGTAAGAAGCCATAATGATAAAGAGCAGATCAGTGGTTGCCAGGGCCCAGAGGGTGAAGATACAGAATGACTGCATATGGTTTCCAACTAACTTTTGGGGGTGATGGAAATGTTCTATCAATATAATGATTGCAGTAGTGGTTATATGACATTATATATTTGTTAAAATTCATCTAATTGTGCACTTAATATTGATGAATTTTATTGTATTTAAATTATGCCTTCATAAAGCCGACCCCAAAAATGGGGCTAACACATTTAGATGAATTTACAAATTTTTCACTTAACTGTGTATTATGGACTCTGGCTTCAGGGCATATAGTTTACCTTCTTTCCACAACAGTTGCACAGTATTCCAGTGTATGGAGCCCCATAATCCCACAGTTAATTTAGTTAATTTAATTGTCCCCTTTTGATGAGCATTTGGGATGTTTCCAATATTTTACTTTACAAATAAAGTTGTAATAGTCAACCTTATCATATATCTTTGCATACTTGAGTATTTTTATTGAATGGATTCCTAAAAGTGATTTCTTGGTCAAAGGTTATATACAATTAAAAGTTTAGTAGTAAGTATCAAATTGCCCTACAAAATAGGGTGGTGTCAACTTGCATTCTTGTCAGTGGTGAGTAAGAGTCCTGTGGTTGTTTCTAAGGGATTTTTTTTTTTTAACTCAGGCTTTCAGAGTTTATTTCATCTATTTATTTTCCATCTAAGGGATTCTTTTTAAGCTCATTTACTTGTTCCTTTTCCCACAGCCTTTTCGTGCAGTTAATATTTTCCTTTTCACAGCTCCCACAGGATTTCTGTAGCTCTGAGTTTTGACTGTTTTTTTTTTGGGGGGGGGGATAAATTTATTTATTTATTTATTTTTGGCCACGTTGGTTCTTTGTTGCTGCACATGGGCTTTCTCTAGTTGCGCCGAGCGGGGGCTACTCTTCGTTGTGGTGCGTGGGCTCCTCATTGCGGTGGCTTCTCTGTGTTGTGGAGCATGGGCTCTAGAGTGCAGGCTCAGTAGTTGTGGCGCACGGGCTTAGTTGTTCCGCAGCATGTGGGATCTTCCTGGACCAGGGCTCGAACCTGTGTCCCCTGCATTGGTAGGAGGATTCTTAACCACTGCACCACCAGGGAAGTCCTCTGAGTTTTGACTGTTGATGTTTTGCTAGGGCTTGTAGAATGACCTAGTTATTTGCTGACCATTCAATCAACAAGGAGCTCATATGATAGTGGGGAGACAGACACGAAAAGCAATACTATATAGCATGTTAAATAGCATGATACTTGTGTATGTGTCATACACTGATAATAATGATGAGAGAGAAGATGATGATAATGGTAATAATAATAGTTAAAAATTATTGAGCCCTTACTGTGAACCAGGAAGTAATCTAAGAGCTATATATATACTTATTTAATCCTCCCAACAATGCTCTGAGGTAGAAACTATTTCTACTGTTCCCATTTTATAGACTCCTTTGCTGGGCGTTGAATGACGAATAGGAGTTAACTAGGTGAAGAAAAGTTGTGGATTAAATGGAATCAGTCAGAATGAAAAGTGTGTATAAAGGTACCAGGGAAGAAAGAAAAGTCAATTCAGCAGTCCTGTGAGTAATTTCAGGTGGCTGGCACCCAAAGGGCGCAGGAAAAGAAGAAGCTGGAGAGAGTTCATGAGAGGGTGGATGGAAATGTTTCTCATTTCCTCTTGCTAAACGCACACACACACCCTACACTTGGCTGCCCCTACCTTATTAACCTATGGTTTCTAGTGGAGGCTGGGGGAAGACTTCTCATTAAGAAGTAATGCCTGGGGACTTCTCTGGTGGTCCAGTGGTTGAGAATCCGCCTTCCAATGCAGGGGACGCAGTTTCAATCCCTGGTCGGGAAACTGAGATCCCACATGCCGCGAGGCAACGAAGTCCATGCACCGCAACTAGAGAGAAGCCTGTGTGCCGTAACAAAGAGCCTGTGCGCTATAAAGAAAGATCCTGTGTGCCACAAGGAAAGACCCGACACAGCCAAAAATTAATTAATTAATTAATTAATTAAAAAAGAAGCAATGCCTGGAATTAGACCCAAAGGTTGAGTAAGACTCAACCAAACAAAGAAGAGGAACTGAGTGTTCAGGCAGAGAATGTGACACGAGATACCATGACTGGAGTGCTTAAGGAACTGACTGGAACTGGAGATGGCTAGTTATGAAGTGTTAAGGGAGAAGAGCCATTAGCGAGACCAAAGAGGGTGGCAGAGGCCAACTCATGTAGAGGCTGTAGGTTGCATTAAAGAATTCAAAACTCATGGTGACTCCAAAATCAATCAATGACAAAGAAATGATCCAATATCTACTCTAGGCAGGCCGTGTCCTGGGGGCCAAGGGAGTTGCAATGATGTGGACTGCCTTTAAGAAGCTCACAGACTAGCTAAGAAGGTAAGACATGAGCAAATATAAGGGAGCCAATCAAAGATAAAGAGCCACATATAACAAGGAATAAATGTGAAATGTTGGGATTTATGGGAGGGAAAGACAATTGGCTGGGGAGGTGGGATACTGAGGCATCAGGGGACGGAATGGAGTCTTGAAGGGTGGGTGCCATTTGGAAGGTGATAGGGAGGTAGCCTTCTGTATAGGACATTCCAAGAATAAACAAATGGAATATATCCAACATATTTGGAAGAGACTGAGTAAGCCTGCCGGGCCAAAGGGTGGGTGTGTGCAGGGAATATGAGAGAACATTAGAAAAGGTGCATAAAGTCAAATTAGGAAGGGTCCTACATGCAAGGCTAAGGAATTTGAATTTAAATCTTTGTGGACAAAGAAGGGCCATTCTGTCTTTTTCAGTGTTGAGCAACTTGAATAAGGTGATCTTGTTTGATGATTAATCTGGAACAAAAGAGATAACCAAGTCAGGGAGACAACTTAGGGGGTTAACACTTATGTCAAAGTTCTGTACAAGGTTGGCCAAAATAAAGAGGAAACGAGAAACCAGAGGGAAGAATGTGCCTCATTATTTATGCCTTTTTGCAGGAAAGTTATTTTCTTCCTTACCATGACATACATTCTCTTCTCATGGTAATCTGCCTTCAGAACCTTGAAGATGGATGTACTTAAAGTTCTAGAAGCTGAGTCAATGGCATAGTATGATGTCTTTTAGGAATATGTACTCAAGTTTCTTCACTGGCATCTATCACTATGTTTCATGCTCACTCTCCTGTCTGCTGGGTCTCCTTTTTCCACAGGAGGTTCATTATTGAAGCATTCTTGATACAATAATAAAATACATTAAAATTATTTCAAAGGATGTTTCCTTCTCTTGGGATGTTTTTACTCACAACACTTCTGTGGGTTTTCCCATGCCAACAACTGGTTCTCCAACTCTCCAGACACCAACTGGGTGTCCTACAATTCAATTCTATTCTGACACTAACTACCGTGAGTTAGCACAGACTCCACAGTTTTAAGGGTTCAGTCCCACAAGACCGTCCCACTTCAGATGCCAGTTGAAAGTATTGGGTCCCCCAGGTACCCATGCTTTTGTCCAATTTGGCTGCAGAGTCAGAGTTCCCAAACTCCCCCCACCAACTTCAGGTTCCATCATTTGCTAGAATGGCTCACAGAATTAAGGAAAACACTTTACTTTCTACCACTGGTTTATTATAAAGGATACAAATGAACAGCCAGATGAAGAGGTATATCGGGTGAGGTCCAGAAGGGTCCTGAGCACAGGAGCTTCTGTCCCTGCCGAGTTAAGTTGTGCCACCTTCCCAGAACAGAGCTGTGTTTGCCAACATGGAAGCTCTTCCAGCCCTAGGTTTTTATGGAAGTTTCACTACACATGTGTGATTGAGTAAATCACTGGCCAGCGGTGATTAACTCAATCTTCAGCACCTTTCCCCTCCCCAGAGTTGGGAGTTCTAAAAATTCCAAACCTCAAATCACAGGGTTGGTTCCCATTGCAACCAGCCCCCAAGAAGTAACCTAGGGGCCCACCAGCCACCTCATTAGCATAAACTCAGGTAAGGTTGAAAGAGGTTTATTATGAATAACAAAAGACACTCACTTCTATCACTCAAGAAATTTCAAGGGTTTTAGAAGCTCTTGTACCAAGGAACCAGAGATGAAGACCAAATATAAATGTATTTATTATATCATAATATCACACCTTCCTCTTATTTGCTGAACAGAAGTGAATACGGCCTGTGCCATCTTTTAAAAATAGAGAGTTTTCAGTGAACACTTAGCATTTTTCATTATTTTACTCTCCATTGTAAGGTCAGGGACCCGTATGAGAACCAGCTTAAAAACCACGGAGCAGGGCTTCCCTGGTGGCGCAGTGGTTGAGAATCTGCCTGCCAATGCAGGGGACACGGGTTCGAGCCCTGGTCTGGGAAGATCCCACATGCCGCGGAGCAACTAGGCCCGTGAGCCACAACTACTGAGCCTGCGCGTCTGGAGCCTGTGCTCCGCAACAAGAGAGGCCGCGATGGTGAGAGGCCCGCGCACCGCCATGAAGAATGGCCCCCGCTTGCCACAACTAGAGAAAGCCCTCGCACAGAAACAGAGACCCAACACAGCCATAAATAAATAAATAAATAAAAAAGACTTTCTCTCTATTTCACTGTCTTTAAAACAAAACAAAACAAAAAACAAAAACCACGGAGCATCACCCCACCCAAAAATGCACTATGTACACACACACACACACACACACATGCACACATGTGTAAAATTTTGCCTGCAATCTGAGGGGTTCACTGACAGCTGAAACTTGTAGCCTCCAGGTTAAGAATCCCTGTCCCTCTGTGTCCAGGAGACAAGTGCTGCCCGAAGGCCACAGAGAATTGAGACAAAATTTTATTACCTCTACAGTATTAAGGAAAAGGGAGAGAAGGTATGGAATGCACTCCAATGAGGAATTTTATTGGATTCTTGAAAGGTTTAAATGGTAAGATTAATAATAACAACTAAAAAGCTTTGTATGTATACACTATAAAATGCTATACCTGTATAAATTTAAGGGATTCAGTCTCCATTTGTGTATACAATATGGTAGAGAGCTTAAAGTGGAGGAGAAACGTCAGTCCTCCTCATTCCCCCCTCCACCCCCCCTTATAATTGGCCCTTGCTGGACTTGTTTTCAAAGGAGTAAGCCGTTTTCGAGGGCCCTGCAATGTGCCAGAGGCTATGCTCAGCACCTAGGAGGGAAAAGAAAGACTGTGAAGACTCTTGCCTTCTAGGGAAGTTTATAGCCCGGGGGGAAGAAACAGATGTGTATTTTAAAAAACACACTAATAAAAAGAATCAGTGATGTGTTAAAATAGACTTGTGGAAATGCTGTGGAGAAAGGAAGTGGTGCTAATTTTGCCTGGAGGTAAATTTGAAAGCCCTGCAGAATGGGAAGGATGTTCAGGTGAAGTTTTGTTTTGTTTTTTCCCTTTTAGCACAGGAAGAGAGAATTCCAGGGTCCCTCTACCCTGGACTTATCACCTGGACTCTGTGTACCAGCTATTCCAAAAAGAGAAATGGCCAAGTGCACTCACCCTGCTCTTCAGTAATGAATGAAGTAGCTAATGTGTGCCAGGAATGCTGCCCAACATTCTCCAGCTGTTATCTTTAATTCTGATAACAACAAAATGGTGGTGAGTGTTAGCGCCGTTTTCCTGAGGAAACTGGGTTCTGAGCTAGGACTCGTCATGGTCACACAGCTAGAAAGTGGCTGAGCCAGGACTGGAGCTGACTCTAACTTCAAAATCACTGTCTTTCTTCTATGCTACATGGTTGCTTTGGGCCTGTGTTTTAAGGCCTTGTGATGTTGTGGTGTACTCAAGCACACACATAGCAGACATTTGATACTTGTGTGGTGAATACATGGATAAATGAAGAAAAGAACGAAAGACTAAACTTCCCAGTAGGGGCAGCTCCTAGGAAGCCTGTTCCTGCATCCTGCAGAATGAATTTATCTTCCTTGCTATTGCCATATCATCAGTCAGACCCTGTGGCCCAGAGGGACTCCCCTCAGCAGGGTGTGCTGACCTCTGCTGCAGGCACTGTCTGGGGAAGTGTAGATTTGCCCAGCCAGAAGCCATGCTTGTGCCTGAAAAGTCATGACACCACCTCTCATCCACTCTGCCAGATTTTGCCACCATCTGCCCTGGATTGTCACCACATGTGGAGAGACCTTGCTTTGCCTGCAAGGCTGAGAGTCCCATCTGCCTCACTGTTAGCAAAACGAACTCGGGTTTGCTGGTCTGATGTGCAGCAAAGCCAGTCTCCTGACACCAGGTGGTGGTGAAGGAAAGTGCAGCCTTTATTGCAAGGCACCAAGCAAGGAGAATGGGCAGCTCATGCTCAAAAGACCCAAAATCCCCAATGGCTTTCAGGGAAGTGTCTTTAAAGGTAACCTTTAGGGGTGAGGGTCACAGGGTGTGTGATCAGCTTGTGGACATTCTTCTGATTGGTTGGTGGTGAGGGAACAGGGTGGTATTTCGGGATCTTAATCATCAACCTTCTGGTTCCAATCAGTCTGGGGTCTATATGCTTGCAGTCAGCATGTAGTCACCATCCTAGTGGTGGTGACCCTGGGGAGGGGGGGGGGGGTCTTAGTTTCTGCAGAACATTACAAAATTATGCATCAGATTGTAATCTGTATCCCTTCAGGAAGAGCTAGGAGTTTTGTGACTCTATCATTCTAATCATAAACTGCTTGAGTTTGTTCTTTGGAAACTTGGGGAAGGCCAAACAAGAAGGAGGGGACACGGAGGAGCTTTTGTACCCCAGAGGCTCTCTTTTTCTTTAAGACTCCTCAATCCTGAGGGGGAACAGGGGCAGGATAAGATAAGGAATACAGTTTTGGATAGAGAGGTTAATTATCAACTTAGCAGGGAAACTCAGTTTTAGGGGGACTTGGTTTCATCACCACCCTCCTCCCCGTGGTCCCTGGGACTAACACACAACAGCTGGGGGAACCAGAGCAGCTCTAAAATGGGAACCACTGTCCACCACTTTTGTAAGGATTACAGAGGCATAGTTGTCACTTGAAGCCCTTTAAAGTATACTGTCGAATACAGTTATTATTATTAGAGTTAGCACTTGACGAATGTTTAGCAAATGATTAGACAAATGATGATGTGAAAAAAAGTATGATGGGAAAAAGTGTTCTAAGAATTCAGATTAGTGTAGGGTGAGGGGCCACTGAGGAAGGGAGACTGGAGGAAGGGAGGATTTGGCTACTTTGGAATATGGAAATGACAGTGGCCATGGGGAAAACAACTAGAAGGGAAAAACTGCACCAGCATTCAGTTCAGCAACAAGCACTATTTATTTGCAGCAACATTCTGGTCCGAGGAGTCCTATAAGGAAGTTGTATGTAAAGGTAACTCAACAATAGCTAACATTGATCAAGAGTCACTTTGTGCTGGGCACTCAGCTAAGTGCTTTACATGGGTGACCTCCTTTAATCCTCACAACAGCCCAATGAGGTGGTCACTGTTATAATCATCCTCAACTAATAGATCAGGAAATTGAGACACAGAGATGTTAACTAACTTACCTGAAGTCTAGTGAAAGCCAAACCATGCAGTGATTTGAATGCCAAACTAGGACTTTGAACTCCCACAGTGGCAGAGGAGAGCTGCTGAAGCAGTAATGTGGGCAGTAACATGGGTGCTTCAGGAAAAAAGCAGTATGGTGCAATGCTTAGGAGTTGGGACTTTGGCACCAAATTACCTGTTTTTTAAAAATCCCAATTCTGCCACTTGCTAGCTGTGCCATTTAGATGTATTATTTAACTGCTCTGTGCCTCAGTTTCCTCATCTATAAAATGGGGGTAATAAAAGCATCCCGCTTTTAGGGTCTTATGAGGAGTAAATGAGATAATAAGTGTAGAGCACTTAGAAACAGTGATGGCACATACATGTATGACAACTGTTAGCTACTATCAATATGTTAGCTATTTGCTAGATGGACTGGAGAGAGGTCAGAGGCAGGGGGCCAGCAGGAGGCAAGGACTGAAGCAGCACTGCCTAGGGTGATGGCAACTGGAATAAAGAGTAAGATATTTTAAAGTAAGATTCAATACGTTTCATTAACTGGAAATGTGGGATAAAGAAGAATAGTTAATAATGATTCCTGGTGTCATTAACTGGGAGGAAAAGGGTTTCTAATAGCAACAGGAACACTGGGAGAGGAGGTAGTTCTTGGGGGCCAAGACCACACTTAGGGAAGGCATGGGGGGCATGTCAAGAGGACTCTGGGTTCTATCGCTAGCTCTGCCACCAGCTTGGCAAAAGCCTCCTTCCTCCTCTGGGTTTTCCCATCAGCAAAATGAAGCTTTTACACTTGAGACCTCAAAATTCTCTCCCAACTCAGATATTTTCCTATTTCACCTGGGAGTGCCCTAAAGGGAGACTGATGCTGATGGCCTGGCTCAGGCTTTTTGAAGTTCAAGGGTAGGTGACAGGAGGAAGGCAATAACAGAAGAAGGGGACTCCCCTCCTTCTTTTTTTCAAATTGAATTATAATTGACATATAACACTATATTAGTTTCAGGTGTATGACATAACGATTTGATATTTCTATATATTACGAAATGATCACCACGATAAGTCTAGTTACCATCTGTCACCGTACAAAGTTATGACAATATTATTGACTATATTCTCTATGCTGTACATTTCATCCCTGTGACTCATTTATTTTGTAACTGGAAGTTTGTACCTCTTAATCCCCATCACTTATTTTACTTCTCCCGTCTGGCAACCACATTTTTGTTCTCTGTATCTATGAGTCTGCTTCTGTTTTGTTTTGTTTTTTCATTTGTTTTGTTTTTTAAATTCCACATATAAGTGAAATCAAACAGTATTTGTCTTTCTCTGTCTAGTTACTTTACTGAGCATAATGCCTCTACATCCATCTATGTCATTGCAAATGGCAAGATTTCATTCTTTTTTTATGGCTGAGTAATATTCCATATATATATATCACCTCTTCTTTATCCATTCATCTATCAGTGGGCACTTAGGTTGCTTCCATATCTTGGCAATTGTAAATAATGCTGCAGTGAATATAGGGGTGCATATATCTTTTTGAATTAGTGTTTTTGGTTTCTTTGGAAAAATACGCAGAAGTGGAATTGTTGGATCATATGGTAGTTCTATTTCTAATTTTTCTGAAGAAACTTCAAACCATTTTCCATAGTGGCTGCACCAATTTACAATCTTACCAGCAGTGTATGAGGGTTCCCTTTTCTCCACATATTTGTTGTCTTTCTGATAATAGCCATCCATTCTGACAGGTGTGAGGTGGTGCCCCCTTATTTTTCTTCATGCCCCCTTAAATATTGCACCTCAGGTCCTGCAAAGGCCCCCTCTCTTGAGATCCCAGGGATCTCTGGGACAGGCTCTACAAAACAGCCTGTCCCAGAGATCCCTGCACCTCTCAAGAGATTCTGGGCAGCAGTGTTGGAGAAAGTCAAGGTCAGTGTTTGGTTTAGATGCACTGTCTTCCACTTGACTGGTTCTTGACTCAGGCTTTGTATTTCTACCAGATTAGAGAAGAAAGGAGAGGTTGTTTTTAAAAGTTCACTGTCCTTAGCACTGGCATCAGAAACACAGCGACAGTGAAACTGGAACCCTCGGTGGTGGCAGCAGCCCAGGAGAGCTTGTGTTTACCCAGATGGCACACCTGAGGGGGTGGAGCATCACCTGCCCAGGTGCACCTGGAACTGACCCTAGGCTGGTGCGTGCAGAGGGCCTTCCATTCAGAAGGGCTGTTGGAGAATGGGCAGGTGCTTTTCTGAGAAGTGCTGCATTTTGAAATGGAGTTTCACATAAAGTAAAATAGAATGGCAAAACCTAGGCTGAATAATGAACATGTTGAATGCATGCCAATCAACTTAGACAGAAACAAACACCGGGAGAAAAATGTTTTTTCAAATAAAGTACTACTTCCACAACATAGTGGCATAAAACTACACAGAGGAGGTGACTTCTCCTTTTTTAAAGCTGAAAACTGTGCTTAGACCATTTTCCTCAGATTGGACAATATTTAGGAATTAAACTTAGGAATTAAAATTAATTCTTACATATAGTGATTGGGAGTCACTTAAAAAACCTTAATTGGCTCTCAGACTTAATGATTAGAGGGAACTTTGACATTAAGTAGGCTCTTTTCAGTTCACACAGAATCGTCACTGTTACTCATGTCAGCAAATATTTATTGGGCATTTATTGGGCATCAATCTCAGTGAAATAATCACTGTTAAATAGTCTCAGTGAAATATGGACAAAGCTTTATACACTCCAGAATTATTTATAATTGCCTCTGTTCTCCTTATTTCTCTCTCCACAACTTGCGCCAGTCATACTGAAATACTTGTAGTTCCTCTGAACATGCTGCATCTTTTTTCACATCCCTATTTTATATATATAAAATATTTCTATCTCCTTTCACTTTTTATTCTTTACCATCCTTCTAGAATGAGCTAAGTGTCACCTCCTTCCAGCATTTTCTTGTCGCTAAATTTTTGGGGCTAAATTGTGTCTCCTTAAAATTCCTGTGTTAAGGCCCTGACCCCACCCAAAGCCTCAGACTGTGACTGTGTTTGGAGATAGGGCCTTTAAAGAGGTGATTCCGTTAAAACGAGACCTTTAGGGTATGATGACCCAATCTGACCGGTGTCCTTATAAGAAGAGGAAATTTGGAGGCACAGACACCAGGGGTGCACACACACAGAGGAAAGGTCACATGAGGACACAGTGGGAAGGCCACCAAATGCAAGGTAAGGAGAGAGGCCGCAGAAGAAACCAAACCTACTGACACCGTCATCTTGGATTTTTAGCCTCCAGAACTGTGAGAAAATACATTTCTATTGTTTAAGCCACCCAGTCTGTGGTACTTGTAGGTCCTTTCCTCTTTGGGTTAATGGAACTCCTCATGCCTCCTCTTGTCACCTTATTTTAATTGTATATGTCTGCTTCCCAGTCATTTTTCTTCCACATTTTGAGTTCCTGGAAGTCTAGACTTAACTCGCTTTTATATCTTCAAACCAAGCCCAGTGCTTGACTCCTGAATGCCAAGGGTTCAATAAATGCTGAATGAATTAATTACTCTGAATGAAAACAATATGCAATGTAAATGATGAACAATGAGGAACATGATACGCAAATTATAGCATATTCATATGACTAAAACAATGCTTACAACCAATTTTTAATAATGTGGGAGAAATGCTTATGTTCTTATATTAAGTGAAAAAAAGGTAGGATAACAGATTCTACCTTCAGGATGGGCACAACTATATTAAAATGAATCAAAGGCAAATCAAAGGAATTATGCAAAATGTTCCTAGTGCCTCATCCGGGTAGTGGCGTTATGGATGTTTGCCTTAGTTCTTGCTTCCTATTTTGAAAATTTGGACCCCTGGTATTTCCTATTGAAAGTCAATCTGTACTTACCTCCTTTGTTGCATCTCTCCTTCTGTATTTCAATTTTCTGATTTCTTATTCCACTGTTTTACTAGTGAAGACTCTATACTCCTTGGAACTGGAGCAGTGTTTTTGTACTATGGTTTCTCTGGTGCTTGGCATATCGTATTAAACACTAAACATTTAGTCATTCACTAAATAACTCTTCAATGAATGATGGCAATAACAACCACAAAAATGAAAGTTTGTTGTTGTTGTTGTTAAGGAAACTCTCATTAAACCTTTTTTTCTTGTGTCTGGCAATCCGGAAATATGTGAGCAGAGATAACGGTTTTCACTATGAATGGAGGCCAGTAATGATTCAAGTAACCTTGCATCAAAAAAAGGGATTAAAAAAAAAAAAAAAAGGGATAAAATAGGTCCACAGAGCAGAGAAGGGTTTTATGATTTGGGAAAACTTTCTGAAAGGCCCAGGTGTGCAACATGCTGAGGGTGGAGTAAGAAAACCTGACTATATTTTGTCAGATTTCTTCAAAATCCCTTACCAGTCAGTCAATTTGTTCATCTAAAACTTGACGTCATGGTAAGATAACACAGGAGTGTTTACAATGAAAAGTTACTAGCAAAACCCATGGAGTGTCTAGTTGCCACAGCTAACACTTTTTGCTCTCTGAAGTTTAGCCTCAGTTTCTGGTGAAATTTAGTAATGAATATCCACATCCACACTTGTAGATGGGAGTGGACCTGTCTCATAAATACTAGGTCAAGGTTTCCTTCCGAAGCTTAAAAACAGCAGAGTGACTATTTGTGGCGCTCACCATAGGGCCCCACTGTGACCTCAGCACTCTGGGTTCATTTTAGCTTCACTCACACACTCAAAACAGGAGAAAACTCAGTGGGCCCGAAGCAAAGGTGGGATCTTAGAAAAACACAGCTGCCAGTGTTAGCATGTGTGTAAATGTTTCTCTCTGTCGTGCCCGTGCTGCTTTCTTATTTGCTTGGCTCTGAAAGCTAAGCTTTCGGGCTTTAAACTTAATCCCGTCAGACCTGAATCGATGCTTCTTAATTATGCCTGTGATGTAGTAAATCAACACCCTATTAGGAAGTCATTCAAGCATTAAATATTTAGGCACTTATTACAAGAGAATTGCAACATGTAAGCCCTCAGGCAGGAAAAGATGTTGCTAATCTGTTCCATGTATGGAGCAGTGCTGACATTGTGCAAATCAGGACAGGGCTGCTGGTTATATGCCCATTCATATATTTCATCAAATCCCACCTTTCAAATAACAAAAACATCCAGTATAACCTCCCTCCTTCACCTTTCCTACTTATTTGCTTCTTTGTGGTTCCCTTTAAGCTGAAATTAAGTCCTAGTTGTGGCACATGGGCTTAGTTGCTCTCTGGCATGTGGGATCTTCCCCAGCCAGGGCTCGAACCTGTGTCCCCTGCATTGGCAGGCAGATTCTTAACCGCTGAACCACCAGGGAAGCCCATGTTGGAAGATTTTTAATCACAGTTCTATTTCAGTGCTTGTGATTGGTCTGTTTATGTTTTCTACTTCTTCCTGGTTCAGTCTTGGAAGGTTGTGCTTTTCTAAGAATTTGTCCATTTCTTCCAGGTTGTCCATTTTATTGGCATATTGTTGCTTGTAGTAATCTCTCATGATCCTTTGTATTTCTGCACTGTCAGTTGTTACTTCTCCTTTTTCATTTCTAATTCTGTTGATTTGAGTCTTCTCCCTTTTTTTCTTGATGAGTCTGGCTAAGGGTTTATCAATTTTATCTTCTCAAAGAACCAGCTTTTAGTTTTATTCACCTTTGCTACTGTTTTCTTCGTTTCTATTTCATTCATTTCTGCTTGATCTTTATGATTTCTTTCCTTCTACTGACTTTGGGTTTTCTTTGTTCTTCTTTCTCTAGTTGCTTTAGGTGTAGGGTTAGATTGTTTATTTGAGATTTTTCTTGTTTCTTGAGGTGAGATTGAATTGCTGTAAACTTCTCTCTTAGAACTGCTTTTGCTGTGTCCCACAGGTTTTGGGTCATGTTTTCATTGTCATTTGTTTCTATGTATTTTTTTATTTCTTCTTTGATTTCTTCAGTGATATCTTGCTTATTTAGTAGCGCACTGTTTAGCCTCCATGTATTTGTGTTTTTTACAGTTTTTTTTCCCTGCAATTAATTTCCAATCTCATAGCATTGTGGTCAGAAAAGATGCTTGATATGATTTCAATTTTGTTAAATTTTCTGAGGCTTGATTTGTGACCCACGATGTGATCTCTCCTGGAGAATATTCTGTGTGCACTTGAGAAGAAAGTGTATTCTGCCACTTTTGGGTGGAATGTTCTATAAATACCAATTAAATCTATCTGGTCTATTGTGTCATTTAAAGCTTGTGTTTCCTTATTTATTTTCTGTTTGGATGATCTGTCCATTGGTGTAAGTGGGGTGTTAAAGTCTCCTACTATTATTGTGTTATTGTCGATTTCCCCTTTCATGGTTGTTAGCATTTGCCTTATGTATTGAAGTGCTCCTATGTTGGGTGCATAAACATTTATAATTGTTATATCTTCTTCTTGGATTGATCCCTTGATCGTTATGTAGTGTCCTTCCTTAGCTCTTGTAACAGTCTTTATTTTAAAGTTTATTTTATCTGATATGAGTATTGCTACTCCAGTTTTCTTTTGATTTCCATTTGCATGGAATACCTTTTTCCACCTCTTCACTTTCAGTCTGTATGTGTCCCTAGTCTGAAGTGGGTCTCTTGTAGACAGCATATATATGGGTCCTGTTTTTGTATCCATTCAGCCAGTCTGTGTCTTTTGGTTGGGGCATTTAACCTTGAATTTACATTCAAGGTTATTATTGATATGTATGTTCCTATTACCATTTTCTTAATTGTTTTGGGCTTGTTTTTGTGAGTCGTCTTCTTCTCTTGTGTTTCCCACCTAGAGAAGTTTCGTCAGCATTTGTTGTAAAGCTGGTTTGGTGGTGCTAAATTCTCTTAGCTTTTGCTTGTCTGAAAAGCTTTTGATTTCTCTGTTGAATCTGAATGAGATCCTTGCTGGGTAGAGTAATCTTGGTTGTAGGTTTTTCTCTTTCATCACTTCAGGTATATCCTGCTACTCCTTTCTGGCCTGCAGAGTTTCTGCTGAAAAATCAGCTGATAACCTTAT
The DNA here is from genome assembly GCF_028023285.1 of Balaenoptera ricei. NCBI lineage: Eukaryota > Metazoa > Chordata > Mammalia > Artiodactyla > Balaenopteridae > Balaenoptera > Balaenoptera ricei. The sequence goes on along the minus strand of NC_082642.1, from coordinate 87,354,961 downwards.
GGGGATTCCTTTGTATTTTATTTTTTGTTTTTCCCTTGCTGCTTTTAATATTTTTTCTTTGAATTTAATTTTTGTTAGTTTGATTAACATGTGTCTTGGTGTGTTTCTCCTAGGGTTTATCCTGTATGGGACTCTCTGTGCTTCCTGGACTTGATTGACTATTTCCTTTCCCATGTTAGGGAAGTTTTCCACTATAATCTCTTCAAATATTTTCTCAGCCCCTTTCTTTTTCTCTTCTCCTTCTGGGACCCCTATAATTCAAATGTTGGTACATTTAGTGTTGTCCCAGAGGTCTCCGAGATTGTCTTCAATTCTTTTCATTCTTTTTTCATTATTCTGCTCCTCAGCAGTTATTTCCACCATTTTGTCTTCCAGCTCACTTATTCGTCCTTCTGCCTCAGTTATTCTGTTATTGATTCCTTCTAGTGTATTTCTCATTTCAGTTATTGTGTTGTTCATCTCTGTTTGTTTGTTCTTTAGTTCTTCTAGATCTTTGTTAAACATTTCTTGTATTTTGTCAGTCCGTGCCTCCATTCTATTTCCGAGATTCTGGGTCATCTTTATTATCATTACTCTGAATTCTTTTTCAGGTAGCTTGCCTGTTCCCTCTTCATTTGTTTGGTCTTGTATGGTTTTACCTTGCTCCTTCTTCTGTGACATATTTTTTTGCTGTTTCATTATTATTATTTATTTTTTGGTGAGTGGGATTGTGTTCCTGTCTTACTGGTTGTTTGGCCTGAGGTTTCCAATGCTGGAGTTTGTAGGCAGTTTGCTTGGGGGTTCCTTCCGTCTCCTTGGGCATCAAGGGTCCCCACCAGCATCTGGCAGGTGCCCTAATTGCGGGGAGACATGAATGCCACGTCTTCCCACACTGCCATCTTGACTCCGCCCTCTAAACTTTTAAAAATGTTAATATTTTACTATATTTATTTTATCTATCTATCTATATATTTATCTTTGTTGTTTTGTTGTTGTCAACCCACTTGAAAGTTGCAGACATCATGGCACTTTATCCTCAAAAACAATCTCCTATTATATCACATCTCAGAAAACTAAAACTGATGAAATCTAAATTCAAAATTCCCTTCTTTCTAAGAACCCTTTTACATACTACCAGGATTCCAATCAATGTTCATACATTGCATTTGATTGTTATGATGTGCTGGTCTGTTTTATTCTAAAATAGTTTATCCATGGTTTTGTTTTCTGATTGTTTATTTTCAAGACATTGACATTTTGGAAGAGTTCAGACCAGTTGTCTTACAGAATGCTCCCACTTTTGGATTTGGTTGATTGTTTCCTACTAGTGTCTAACTCATTCCTCTATCCCCTGCATTCCCTGTAAACTGGAAGTTAGATCTAATGGAAAGTTGTGAGTTTTAATTAGATTAAAGTACAGTGTAATCTGGGAAGTGGTGATTCATTTTCTACATATTGACTGGATTAAACACCATTTGGGGGACTTCCCTTGTAGTCCAGTGGTAAAGAGTCCGCCTTCCAATGAAGGGGATGTGGGTTTGGTCCCTGGTGGGGGAACTAAGAGCCCACATGCTGTGGGTCAACTAAGCCCTTGAACCACAGCTAAGACCCAATGCAGCCAAAAATAAATAAATATTAAACACCATTTTAAGTTGTTGGTACTTTAGAAGATCATCTTCAGCCTTATAAGACTCCATTCCTATCCTTTACCCACCTAGGGAGGGATGCATGGTTATATACGGACAGAGAGGGAGAGAGAGAGGAAGATTTCCCTGGCAGTAAGAGGAAGATCACTGAATTTGGAGTTTAGCCCTGAAGTTGATCATATCCCTTTCTCAGTTTCCTCATCTAAAATTTAGAATAAGTTTCTTTTTAATGGATTGTTGGTTTCAAATGAAAGATCAGAAAAGTCTTTTTTTGTGAAATAAGAAGATCTACGTGGAAGCAGCTCAGCTTCAGGGACTGACATCCAGTTCACAGACATCCTTGATTCATCTCAAGTAAGTGAGCAAAGTATGAATCAATCAATCTATCATCTATCTATCTATCTATCTCTATCTATCTATCATCATCTATCTACCTACCTACCTACCTACCCACCTACCCATCTAGAGTAATGAATTTTTGATATTTCTCAAGATTGACTAGAAAGTGTGGTGGGGGTCAGTTTTTCAATGATGATTTAAGACAGTGGTTCTTAATCAGGGGAAATTTTGCCCTACAGGGGATATTTGGCAATGTCTGAATACACTTTCGGTTGTTTAACTGGGGAGCAGTTACTGGTGTCTAGTGGGTGGAGGCCAAGATGCTGCTAAATATCCTACAATGCACAGGACTGTCCCCCTCACCCCCCAGCCAAAGAATTATCCTGCTCAAAATGTCAATAGTGCCAATATAGAGAAACCTTGATTTCATATAAGGCACAATTAAATATTGAACCTTAGTCCAAAATCCTAGACCAATCCTTCAAATAAGTATTGGGAATTTGAAATTCCATGCCATAAAATAGCAAATTATGAATAGAAGAAGAAAAACAGAAAGAAAAAAATGCAGATGCAAATATGCTAATCATTTCAGTTAACGTAATTGCTAGAGGTCAACTGAGCTTCCTCCAAGACTAAAAAGAAATCACAATCAGTTGTATAATTTTGATTATTAAAAAGGGTAACTCCTAAAGGACATTGGTTTTCCTAAAATAAATTATAAAATGTAATTTTCAAAAAGTGTTTTATAATACAGGGAGCAATGAGTGACCTGATGATGGGATGGGCAATAGTCTCAGTATTCATGCAAAAAATGCAGAAGTAAGTTCCATATGACTATTATAGCGACTTAGAAGCTATAGGGAAAATATTCAGATGAAATGTCTTTAGGGTGATTCTGTGAGGCACTGGATTAATATGATTCCATTTGGAGCCTTCTGATGGTCTAATTTGATTAAAGAATTGAATTATGGTACCTGGAGGAATATAAGGTTTAAGTAAAGGCACAACTGAACCATGGCCTGGAGCCCTTATTATGTTTTTAAAAACACTTTGTAAATATACTATTTTAAAAAATAACTTTATTGAGATATTATTCACGTACCATAAAAATCACCCTTTTAAAGCATAGAAGTCAGTGCCTTATGGCATTTTCACAGAGTTGTACAACCATCACCGCTGTCTAATTTCAGAATATTTTCATTACCCCAAAAGGAAACACTGTACTCATTAGCAGTTACTCCCTCTTCATTCCCCTGAACCTCCTTCCCCATCCCTGGAAAACACTAGTCTACTTTCTGTCTCTGTGGATTTGCTTATTCTGGACATTTCACATAAATGGAATCATACAAGATGTGGCCTTTTGTGACTGCCTTCTTTTACTTAGCATAATGTTTTCAAGGTTCATCCATGTTGTCACATGTGTTGATATTTCATTCTTTGTATTGCCAATTAATATTCCATTATATGGATATACTTATTCACTTTTTGGTTATTATGAATAATGCTGCTATGAACTTTGGCATGAATGTTTTTTTATCCTGAAAAGATATATTGAATTTTGTCAAATACTTCTTCTGCATCTATTGAGAAGATCATGTGGTTTTTGTTCTTTATTCTTTTAACATAGTGTATTGCATTTATTGATTTTCATATGTGAGATCAACTTTTACATTCCTGGGATAAATCCCACTTGGTTATGCTATAAAATACTTTTTACATGTTACTGGACTTGGTTTTCTAGTTTGTTAAGGATACTTGTGTCTATAGTTATAAGGGATATTGGTCTGTAGTTTTTTTGCATTGTCTTTGTCTAGTTTTGATTATCAGGTTCATACTGGCCTCATAGATTGAGTTGGAAAATATTCCCTCCTATTTTATTTTTTGGAAGAATTTGTGAAGAATTGGTACTCTTCTTTAAATGTTTGTAGAGTTCATCGGTGAAGTCATCTGTCTGGTCCTAGGCTTTTCTTTGTAGGAACTTTTAAAAATTACTAACTCAATCTCTTTACTTGCTATAGGTCTATTTAGATTTCTATTTCTGCTTGAGTCAGTTTTGATACTTTGCATCTTTCTGGAAATGTATCCATTTTGTCTAGGTATCTAATGTGTTGGCATAAATTATTCATAGTATTCCTTTATAAATCTTTTAATTTCTGTAATGTAGGTAATGGTGTCCTCTCTTTTATTCTTGACTTTGGTAATTTGAGTCTTCCCTCTTTTATTCTTGATTATCTGGATAAAGATTTGTCAATGTTGTCAAAATTTTCCAAGAATCAAGCTTTGGGACATCAGTTTTCTGTAATGCTTTCTTATTCTCTTTTCAATTTATTGTCACTCTAATCTTTATTATTTTCTCCTTGGTAAATATACTATTAAATGTTTGCATAATGTGTTATAAACTACATTCTCATTTTGCTGACCATCTTTGGGCTTTAGGTTTTCTCTTCCTCCCTTTTCCCCCATTATAAATGATATCTGAGTGACCATCTCTGTGTAAGCGTTTTCCCTGTTTCAAATACTTATATACATTAATAGAGGAGAAATGGCTTTGGAGGGACACGCTAGTCCTTTAATTTACCCAGCTATTTGACATTGAACAAGTTACTCAAGTTTAGGTTTCTTTAGAGATTAACATCTCTTTAGGATGTTAATCCTTTCTTGGCACCTAGGTAATGTTATTAGGTTTCTATGATTGAGATATCTTTGGCAGAGGATGTGAACATTTCTTAAAAAACTTGATACATAAAGGAATACTTTTTTATTGTTCCTTCTTATATGAAATAAGAAAAGGAAATAAATATAGATATGGAAGGAGTCACTTCCAAAGTTCCAAGATAGGTATCTGAGGGATGTGATGGTCTTTTCTATGTGTCAACTTGGCTAGACCAGTTATTCAGTCAAACACGGATCTAGATGTTGCTGTGAGGGTATTTTGTAGATATGATTAAAGTCCTTAATCAGTTGACTTTAAGTAAGGGAGATTATCCTAGACAATCAATTGGTTCAATCAGTTGACAGGTCTTAAGAGCAGGGCTGACTCTTTCCTGGAGAAGAAGAAATCCACCTGAGTGTTCCAGCCGACATTTCCTGATGGTCTGCCCTATGGATTTCAGCCTTGCCTAGTCAATCTCCACAATCGTGTAGGCCAGTTCTTTGCACTAAACCTCTTAATAGATATCTCCTTCTGATCCTGCTTCTCTGATTGATCACTGACTCTTACAAGGAGGACCAAATTTAAAGAAAAAAAGTTAAAAATTCTAAACCTCCTTATCCTACATTTATTAAGGCTGTAGGCTAATTTATTCAAAATTTACTGAGTAGTTACTACCTAATGTTTATTGTTCTAGTTGCTGGGACTATAGGAATGAATAAAATAGAGAAAATTCCTGTCTTCGTGGAGGTTACATAGCAACCATAACAATATTGACCGCCTGCTACAGCATCCACATGTGGAGGATAAAAAGGTGAACTATACCTTCTCTCTTGGACCTTGTAATTAGTCCGTGAATATTTGAATTGGTATGAAGGAGGGTGGAACTGAGCATGACTTTTAATTGTAGGAACACGTAATTTCTAACGAAGAGATAAAATCAGGTATTTCAGAGGAGCTATGAGGTACCTCTTGAAGGGATATTTGAGATCTTTAGGGTCCTGAGACTTCTTTAACAAATAAAATTATATTTTAAAAATGAAACTAAGTTCATAAATGTATTTAGATGTACCCTAAAAAAATCACATAAGCTTAAAAAAATTATACAGGGAATTTTTAGTAAAGCCCCAAGAGGTTTCACTTTGGCTTTCTTTGTGAGCAATATGAACTATTTAAGTATATTTAAAGAGTCCAGTGACAAAGAACAATGTGCAAATAGTGAGATGTTTCTGTTGTTCTCCACTTTAACACCTGGTTCTATTTCATTCTGTGCCTGCAGCTGTTGTGGAATTTGCAGAACCTTGAGCTGTTTGGACTCTGCTTTCTAGACTGGATTAGATTACAGGTAACCTCATGGTGGAGATGTATTTTGGATCAACTTACTTTTGAAGTGTTTCTGGAAGAAATTCTTTGGTAATGGGACTTCCATACAGTAGCTCAATCAGTATTGCCTTAATTTGCCAATTTTGGTGAGGCATTTTTTCCTTTGACAAAAACAAAACAAGAAGAGCAAATGGGTTCTTTTTCTTTATTACTATAAAGAAGCAACAGCCTTCAGCAAACAGACAATAACAAACAGCCTTCTGGTGATCTTGAGATATGGACCCATAGTTTATAGTGGGATGAACATCTGTCGACTTGAATGAGACAATCATACCCACCTACTGACCTGCAATCCTTTCACCATTACCGAGCAATTCTTTTTTGTTGCCAGGAGCCTAAAGGAAACAATCACCTATAGCTGGGCTTGTTCCTTGTTTGCTCTAGAAGCCAGAACTGCCAGCACTGAAAATAGGTCACAAGTGACTAGCAGTCCCTGAGAGGCTCACAGGAAGTAGCTGCAAAGGTCAGGGGAGGTTTTTAATGATTATCTAAGAGGCCAGTGAATGACAGGCCTACAGGAGTTTCTCTGCTTGGCATCTGAAACAGCCACGTGGAGGAGCTGCCTCGGAGACAGACTGACAGGTGTGGAGATGTGAGCCTGGTGCCTGAGCCCCATAAAGGAGGTGCCTTTGCTCTGTTGTACAAAAAGCCTATGACTATATACAGTATAGGGAAATCATCTTTCAGGACTCAAAGGATGATCATGAAGGATTTACGGCATTAACTGCAGAAACCCAACACAATAGCCCTAAGTGGAGAGTCAGGGTTGCGATGAACAATCTCTGAATTAATTCCAACCCTGAGATGTTGGGATCCCATGACATCAGGTATATGTCTCTACTAATACTTGTTTTCATGGATCATTTGTTACTGAAGTTTATACCTTAATGCTGTTTCACTGAGAAAATTGTTATAGTACAAATGTCAGGGTACAGTTACAATCTTGACATTACTTTTCACTTGTCTTACTGGCCAAGAACACAATTTCAGAACCAGCTTGACCCTGGGAACTACTAGGCTCAATAATAACCATTGCCTCTCCCCGAATAAAGAGGCAGGATACCATAGAGCAGGGATCAGCCAACTTTTTCTGTAAAGGGCCAGACATTATAAATATCCGGGGCTTTGTGGGTCATATGGTCTCTGTCACAACTGCTCAACTCTGCTGTTGTAACACAAAAGCAGCCATAGACAATATGTAAATGAATGAGTATGGCTGTGTTCCAATAAAACTCTATTTTTAAAATCAGGCAGCTGGCTTTGACTTGGGGCCCTAAAGGGTAAAAGCACAGACTTTGGAGTCGGGTTCAAATCCTGACACTATTACTTGCTAGCTGTGTGACCTTAAAGAACTTAATTAACCTCTCTGTGCTTTGCTCTTTTCACATCTCTAAATTGATAACAGTACTTACCCCACAGTGTTGTTATAAAGATTAAATAAGTAAATGTGTAAAGTACTTAAACAGTGCCTAGCAGATAGTAAGTGTTATACAAGTGTTTGTTAGATAATCAACCATCCTGTGAAGTAGGTAATATTATTCCTATTAAAACTGAAATTTGAAGAAATAAATATGTTACTTCTAAGAAGGCTAAGACTGGAACCTAGTTTTCCCATCTCCAGTACAATTGTTCTTTTCTCATCAGAGGTGAAATCATTACCTCTAAACACAGAGAAATCCTGGGAACAGCCTAAGGGGGCAGGCCTTGCCCCTAAAACCATCATTTAAAGAGCTGCTTGTATTTCTCCTCTCCCTGTCCACACGAGGAGGCCCTATAAGCAGTAGTGTGCTGGAGCTGATCTGTGTTGGCTCATTAGAGCAGACTGCTAAATTTTCAGGAATTCTGTGAGCTGCATAAACTGTTGGTAGCTTGAAAATGGCCGTGGTGGGAGTATTTACACCATGAAACTGGCAGGTGCTCCGAATCAGGGCTTTTTTCCTCCAGGAGGCCTGGATCACTAGCACATGACTGGCTACATGCCAGCAGTGAGCACTCCTCCAAGCAGGGGTCCTATGATCTAAGCGAGTTGGTAAACAATATTCAGCGGCATGTGACCCACCATATCCTAGTGTACCATGGCCTGAGAAGAATGCGCATCCCTGGCTTTCTGTCTCGTGGCAGAGACAGAAAAGATTACATGCTTTGCTTAGCAACAGAAGCGAGTCAGTGGTGGCCCCTGGACTCTGATTTCTATACAACTGATTCACAGCTCTCCTCCTGTTCCTGTTCCAACACACTCGTGTGCATGCACACACACACACACACACACACACACACAGAGTCCTGTGTGGTTCAAGCTAAATAGGGACAAAACAACTTAGGAGGGGCTAAAGGAAAGAGAGAGCTTGGTAGGCAAACATCATAAAGTACTTTTAATGGTCACTTTTTATAGGAAAGGCAGTGAGTGCTGTGGCATTTTTTTTTAGTCTTCTAAATTTTTTTTTTTACCTTTTTTTCTTTTGGCTGTGTTGGGTCTTTGTTGCTGTGCACGGGCTTTCTTCTAGTTGCGGCGAGCGGGGGCTGCTCTTCATTGCGATGCGCAGGTGTCTCATTGTGGTGGCTTCTCTTGCTGCGGAGCACAGGCTCTAGGAGTGCAGGCTTCAGTAGTTGCAGCGCGTGGGCTCGGTAGTTGTGGTTTGCGGGCTCTAGAGCCCAGGCTCAGTAGCTCCGCGGCATGTGGGATCTTCCCAGACCAGGGCTCGAACCCGTGTCCCCTGCATTGGCAGGCAGATTCTTAACCACTGCGCCACCAGGGAAGCCCCTTTTTCAGTCTTTTCTAAGGTGAAGTCTTCCTGAACACTGTCCTCTAACCTGTGGGAGCAGCGGAAGAAATACAAAAGAGGGCTGGAGTCAGTCAGAAGGACAGTTAAAACAAATCACTTCCTCTTACGAAGTTGTGAACCTCATTTTTCTTCTCTATAAAATGGGAAGCTTAATCATTCCATTGTTAGTTTGACATGGTGGTTGTGAAAATCAATGACAGTTTGTTATTCATTTAGTCGACAAACTTATTACTGGGTACCATCATTAGCAGGTCCTCCACTAAGTGGTAAGCATCCAGAGATGGGTGAGTTGGGTCCCTGCTCATGAGAAAGTCAGAATCTGGGTGTTTAAACAGATAATCCAAAGAGTTTGGATCCCGGAGGCTGGATCCCTGTGGCTTCATTTGGTCGTACTGATGAAGAGTTTGACCCTGGAGGCAAGTTGCCTGTGTTGAATCCTGGCTGTGTGTTGTTTATTAGCTCTGTGACTTTGAGTGAGTTATTTAGTATCTTTTCCTATTCTGTAAAAGGGAATTTTAAGCTCTCCTCAGTTTCATCTTTAAACATTGAGATGATAATAGTACCTACTTCCTGGATTATTCCAAAGATTAAGTGAGATAATACATGTAAAGCTTCCTCCGTTTAAAAAATACAGATAATAAAATCTATTAAAAAATACAGATAATACAGATAAAAATCTCTTTAAAAATACAGATAATAGTAACTACTGCTGCTTTTAGTATTGGCATTGTTGTAATGATCAAATAACACACACACAAAAAATAACACACGAAAGTACTTAGAACTGTAGAAACAAAAACACAAATACAACATAGACTAATGGAAGGCACAGACGTTAAACAGGTACTTGTTCAAGGTTGCAAATGCAGTAAAAAGATGCACAGAATAGGGAGGCTTAGCCTGAGAGTCCAGAAAGGCATTTAACAGAGACGATGTTTGGGAATGTAAATTCATTCATTCATTCATTCATTTGACAACAAACATTTGGGAGTCTACCATATGCCAGGCTTCATCTAGTGCTTGATATATAGTGATAAACCAAACCGATTCAGTCTTTGCCAGTAGCTGCACCAAAAGATGGCTTCTGGGGAGGGCAGGGGAAGTGCTTCCTGTGTCCCTTCCCCTTAATTCCAAAAATCCTTTCCCCATTTACAAACATGGACAACTGATCCTTTTTCAGTCTTACATAAACTGCCATGCAAGCATAGCCTCAAGACAAACCCTCATTTCTTCGTCCAAAAAGACTACCACTTTTAAGCCCCTTCTAGAAAAATTCTTGAGTTGTAATCAGTCCTCATCTTCACAGAATTGAAATCTGGTGGGAGAGACAGGTGTTAAATACGTACATAAACTCACAGGTAATTAAAATTGTGGTAATGGTTATAAAGAAAATAAATGGAGGTCATCAGAAAATAAAGGAAAGAATAAATAGCCAGGGAAGGCCTTTTTCAGGAACTGAGGTACACGTATTTAAGGCACGAGCTGAACTTGTATGAGTTAGCCAGGCAAGGAAACAAGGGAAAGAGAGAAAGAAAAGGGTGTGCAAAAGCCCTGGGGCAGGAAAGAGTGTGACATGTTTGAAGAACCGAAAGAAGGCTTACTGTGGTTGGAATGAGGTGAGGTAGGGAAGGATCTAGGGTGGGAGGAAGGTGAGGGTGCAGGAATGCCAGTGAAGGGGGAGTGATGGGCAGGCTACGTCTAACCCTGGACTTTGTAGGTCAAAGAAGTTCACATTTTATTCTCAGTGAAATGGGAAGCAATTGAAAACTTTTATCAGAAGCTATGCTCGGAGTCACACACAGTAATACACTCTGGCTGCCGTGTAAGGATGGACTGGAGGGTGGGAAGTGTGAAAGTGGGGACATCAGTTGGGGGCTAAGGTAGTAGTTCCAGGTGAGAGAGAAACTTGAGAGGTGGCTTGGATTATTCTAGTGGAAGCAGAGATGGAGAGAGGTGGAAGGATTTGAAGTGGATTTGATATTGGAATGGAAAGAATGACACCCAGGTTTCTGGCTTGAGCAGCTGGGTGGGTGACAGTGTCTTTTGCTAAGGACGAGAAAGTCTGAGAATGTAGCTGGTTTGGAGAAGAAGGGCAAGAGCTGAGTTTCAGATAAGTGAATTCATGAGGTACCGGTGAGACATCATGTGAAGATGATATGGACATATGGCCCAGAGACTCTGAAGTGAGACCTGGGCTGCAGGTATATATATACAGTTGTGAGTTATTAATGTACATGCAGACAATAGCTACAGCCATGGTATTTGAGGTCATCAGGGGGAGCGAATGTGGATCAAGGCTCTCATCCCTTTTTGAGGTTCCAGATGCCTTTGAAAAGCTGATAGACATTATACTTCCTCCTTTAAAGTATTTTCATTCAAGTTTAAGGAATTTATAGACCCCCTGAAGCCCATCCACAACTCCTGTAAGGTCCATAGATGACAAATGAAAAAAAAAAAAAAAAAAAAAAGACCCAAGCAATAAGACTTGTATGTACAGAAAAACAGGCCCTGGATTGAGCCCTGGGGAGCAGCCCCATTTAGAGGTGAGACAGAGGAAGTATCCACAAGAGTCTGAGATGACGTAGACAAAGAGGGAGGCGCAATTCCAAAAGAGACTTATTGAAACTGAGAGAAAAGTCTTTCAAGAATGGGAGATAAGTGTTGCTGAGAGGCCTGAGAGATAAAGACTGAGAAGTGTCCACTGAGGTTGGCAACAGCAGTGACTTTTGGGAGGCCCAGGACTGTACTTATGAAGGGTTAGAGCTCTCGGAAAGAGGCATTGCCTGCTCCTCTGCAAAAACTGGAGTGAGGGAGAGATACTGGATGCAAAGGTGGGTTAATATGTAGATTTGCAGGTGTTCCCTCTTGATGGCCTGCGTTTTTTTCAGTGAACTAGAAGGTAAGGTGACGGTGAGAGAGGAAGACAATTGAGAACAAGGGTGGAAAGTGAAGTTAGAGCTTACTGAGAGGACTGTTACCTATTTGGGGTTGTGATCAGGGGTTGGGTCTTAAAGAGTGAGTAGGATCAGAGGAGGGCAGGGCTGGCCTCAGTACAAACAGAAGTCTGGGCACAGAATCATCGTGGGCCAAGAGCCAGCCAGGCTTCCAGAACTTCTCAAGGCTTGCTCCACTCCCTTTCTCTTCATCCTGGGCTTCTCTTTTTCTGGCTTGTCTTTCCCCTCAGCCTATAAACATGCTCAAGCCTTACCCAGTGACTCAGCAACTCCTCTCATCAGTGTCCAAATTGTCTTCTTTCCATACCCAAAACATCTGTAACAGGAAACTTTTTGACGTCTTCAATTGCTCTTGTTCTTCCTATAGTTTTCCCTTGCTTGGTTGTGTGTTGCTTTATTTTGGGGATGTTGGCTGCTTTTTGAAGTCTGGAGCTCTGCGTGGTCTTTTAAAAGCCTGAGTGCATTGATAAGTTCATGCTGGGTTCCTTGGAGATACAAGCAACAGCCAGAAGCCGGGGGGAACCCCTGCAGGATTTTAGGTAGGTATGTGTTTTAGACAGTTCACTCTGGAGGCTGCGTGGAGGATGAATTTGTCTGAAGGAGACTGTTAGCAGGCTGCTGTAATAGTTCAGGCTGGAGAGGATGGCTGGAACTTTTGCCAGTGGGAATGGAGGTAGAGATTTGAGCGTTACTGAGGTGAAATAGAAATGACTGGATGATTGGATAACACAAGAGGCTGAATCTAGAATGACTCACACTCATTCCCAACTTTCTAATTCCCATGGCTGTGGATGGTGGTGCCAACAGCTGAGGGAGGAGAAGCTATGAAGGCTGAGGATGAGTTCGGTTTTGGACAAGCTGAGTTCGGGGCGCCCCTGTGATATCTAGATAGAGCTGCCTGATAGGCAGTTGGATATTTGGGTCTAACTTTTGTAGAAGAGGTCTGGGCTGGTGATCACTGATTTGGTAATCGAAACTGTGAGGATGGAGGTGATTTCCTAAGAGTGGAATGAGACGAGCTGTGGGCTTGCAGTGGAGTCTCCCATGTAAGATGCAGACTCACAACTGGTGGTAAAACAGGATGGAAGGGGGCAGGGCACAACTTTTAAAAAAATGACATAGCCATAGTACATGACAAAAACTAGTGAGAACCAACTAGGTCCAAGATGGTGGAAGATTCGACTTCCAGTCGACCTTGAGCCTCATTATACGCTCATTGTAATACATTAGCATGTTAAATGACACACCCACAGGCCCATGACAGTTTTGAGGCCAACCATAAAAGGTCAAAAAGTGGAATTCCTGGAAATCCCCACCCTTTCCCCAAAGCAGTTGGAATAATCCTCCCACTCATTAGCTTATGAAATTATCCACACCATATTTCAAGGCCTCTTGCTTCTTGCCTTCCGAGATGGCCCACACTCTGTCTGTGGAGTGCGTTTCTCTCTAAATAAATCTGATTTTTACCTATCACTTCATCTCCGAGTTCTTTCACAACGAAGAAAGAACCTTAAATTGACAGGCAACAGTGGCACTTAAGGCGCCACCCAAGGAGGCAGAGGCTTTATTTACTGAGATGTGAGAACTGGAAGAGTTCTCACATCTTCTGGAAACAAAGACAGTATTGAGATTCCAGAAGGTGGGAGTCATCTGAGCTGTTAAATGTAGCAGAGAGATCCAGAAAGATAAGGGTCTGCAGGATGCCTGCTAGATTTGGGAAAATGAAGGTCATGGGTTACTCTTGCACTAACAGGGTGAGGAAGGGTGTAGGTGGGGGGAGAAGAGGGGAAGCTTGAGTGCCTGGTGCTGAGAAGTGAGGAAGTGGAGTCAGCAGGAGAGACCACCGTTTAAGAGGTCTGCATGAGAGGAAGAGAAGCGCTTGGAAGCTAACTGGAGAGGGCCCTTGGAGAGGAGGGTGGGCACGATAGTTTTGTTTTTAGAACCTAAGCTTGTTTAAAGGCTGAGGGAAAACAGCGAGGAGCCAAGGAGCCCGGAGAGGTGAGGAAGGAGGCTTTAAGGGCTCCACGCCGCCAAGACAGCTTCTTAGAGTTTGCCCAACGCTTCCACGCTCCTTATCTCTTTTAATCATTTGAGGGGGGAAACAAACGGTGAGACTGAGCCCAGGAATCGGGGAGAGAGCTGTAGATCCATCTCGGTCCAGTGCGCAGTCCACGCCACGTGGTACCAGGAAGTGCGCGGAAACCGTCCAGCTCCACACAACCTACGGGCCAGGAGCAGCGCGTTCCGGGCTCCCGGTGAGGTGACATCGGTGCAGCGGACTTGGGGATGTGTGCTGCCCCCAGATGAGGTGTCAATACGTGTCGCGGACCAAGGGTGGCAGCTCCCCGACTAGTGTTATCATGTGCTATGAACCGGAACATGAACGCTCCCTGCCCTCGGCAAAGTATGCCCAAGTGCGGTGCACCAGAGGTCGTTGAGTCTCCTCCTTTCTTACGCTCCAGCAGCTGGGAGTTCTGTTAGCGGTAAGGTGAATGACAGCAACAGTGATAGCCGGGCCTCAAGGGCGCGGGCAAGGTAGTCTCACGGCCGACAGATGGCGGGAGCCCGAGGAGGCAGGTGGCTGAGCGCGCTCCTCGCGCGAGTCACCGAAGGGACGTCGCGAAAACCAAACTCGCGATTTGTTCATCCTGCCGGGGCCCTTCTCCGAGATAAATCTTCTGCGGAGGGAAGTATTTAATTTGCATCCAGCGCTGTCGGAAGAAACTCCTTACCGCTGGAGGCGGTATAGTGAGTGCGTGGGAGCTTTCTCTTGGGTACGTCTTCCAGTCCTCAGCCCAAGGCCGGGCGAGCAAAGCAGGTTGTTAAATGCGATTTATAGTTTTTGGTTTGTTTTTGGAGGGGGGCAGTCTGCTGTTAGGGAATGAAAGGTACCTGGATTGCGAGCCAGGATCTGACCTCCTCTCCATCATTCTAGTACAAGCTACCTCTGTGACCTTGACTCTGCGCAAGTTAAGCTAGGCCCTTCACTGCGACTCAGTTTCCCTGTTCATAAAATGGGGATTTGGACTATGATCTGGTCTGCACGGCCAGGATGGCAAATTCCACCTCCTCCCGCCAAAAAAATGCCGTCCTCCTTTAGGAACACCCCCTCCCCAACAGCCGGCTCCTCTGTAGTGCCCTCCCTCACCCTTTCTTTTCTCCTCCTGCCTGGGGGGACGGGACCAAACAGGAGGAGGTGGGCGGGGCCGGCCCCTCGCCCCGCCCACCCGGGCCCTCCCCTCCCGACTTCCCCTCTGCGCCCCTCCGCCTTCGGAGCTGGATGAGGCAATCACGTGACCTCACATCCGGCTCGGGAGTCCCGAGCTCGCCGCGCGCGCTCCCCCACAGCCCGCCGGCTCTCCCTGCAGCGTGATCCAGGCGCCACCGCGGAGGGGAGGGGGGGTTCGCTACGTCGCTGGCGGCGGGAGGCCGTTTCGGAGTGCAAAACGCCCCCTTTCCCTGCCAACCTCCCCCTGCTGCCCGCCCTTGTTCTCGCCCTGCTCCGGCTACACGCCGCCGCCGCGGGCGCCGAGGAGGAGAGCGCGGACGCCCCTGCGCCCGGCTCGGCCCGGGCCCCGCCGCGGCGCCTCCCTCCCCTCACCCCGAGCCGCAGCGTGCGGCGGCGGCGGCGCCTCGAGCTCGAGCGACCCGCAGCCGCCAGCGCCGGCCGAGGGCGATGGGGCTGGGCTGAGGCGCGGCGGCGGCGGCGGAGGCGACAGCGGTGGGCCCCGGCCCTGCGCGGCCCCTCGGCTGCTCCGGCCGGGAGGCCGCCGAGGAGACGGCGCGGCGGTGCCGGGTGAGTGGCCCCAGCTTCCCCGAGGCGTCGGAGGGCTGGGTGAGCAGGGCGTGGAGCCGGTGGGCGGAGGGCTGGGTGAGCCGGTGGGAGGTTGGAGGAGGTGAATGGTATTGTCAGGGGTGGCGGGTACCAGGTGAGCTCTTGTTCGGCCTCCTCGAGCCGGAATTGGGCATCACTTCTCGGGGAAGGTGTATGTGGGGTGGGGAGAGGAGCCTTAAGACTGCGGAATGTCTGTCTGGGACAGGTGAGGCGCGGAGGAGGGCACCACGTTGTGGGTGTGAAGGCCTGGTTGGGACACGCCGCTTGGGGCGAAGGCGAGTGTGTTGGGTTTGGGAGTGAGATGGTGGTCCAGCCCTTTCGGAAAGTCCGGGAGATGGTGAGATCGAAGGTAGGGGTATTGGCAGGGCGCTTGATGGGTTTGTGCGGGTGCCTACTGAGGAATCTTCATTTCGTCCTTAGCCCCGGAGTAGTGGAGCTCCTGGCCAGTCACCGTATTAAGCTAAGTGAGGCCCAGAGAGGAAAAGTGACTTATGACTTGCTTAAGGCCTCTCACTTTGACTCTAGAAAAACCCAGGGCCCTTTCTCCAGTACCTCCATGGCCGCTCTCTTTAGAGCCTTTCCTTCTCCCCACATCATTCGCAAAGTTGGGTTCTGGTGGATATATGACCTCTTTTTTTTGCGGGGGGCGGGGGGAGGGGGAGCGGAGGGAATCTTGACTGGGGATTGACTGTAGTAATTCAGAGCTTCCCAGTTTGGAAAGCTTTTGTGACAGGTGTTTATCATTTCCTCTTCCCACAGATCTGACAGAAACATCCTTGGATCTTGGTGTCTGGACATAGGAGGTATGAATCACTCAGATAATTAACTACTTTTTCATCAGTGTTTTAGAGCTATATTTAGTGGTTACATTAGTGCAAAATGAATGGGTATGGACTTGTAAACCTAGAAACAGAAACCTGTGTTTCCTACACGATTCCAAATGAAATGAGTAGAACGTTTATGTATGTAATGACTATTTTAGATCTATGAATCGGGAAGTTAGAATTTTTTAAAAATTTAAGAAATGCAGGGACGTTTAAGATTATTGCAAAATGAACACTTTTCTAAAGACTTCGTTGCTAAAGTGAAGGTGTTCTGATTTGATTGTCTTTTGAAGGGCGATTACTTAGTTAAAAATGCTCTACCTTTGCTTAGAATTCAACCTTTTAGTGCCAAGGCACATTTATTAATTTTGTTTCACTGGAATATATGTGGTATTCTTTTCTTAGGAGGATTGTTGCTTTGCTGAATAGGCTACAGTTGCCAAAATAAATGTATGCGGGCATCCCATTCTGGTTTAGCGACCCTTTTTTTTTTTTTTTAATTAATTAATTTATTTATTTTTGACTATGTTGCGTCTTCGTTTCTGTGCAAGGGCTTTCTCTAGTTGCGGCGAGCGGGGGCCACTGTTCATCGCGGTGCACGGGCCTCTCACTGTCGCGGCCTCTCTTGTTGCGGAGCACAGGCTCCAGACGCGCAGGCTCAGTAGATGTGGCTCACGGGCCTAGTTGCTCCGCGGCATGTGGGATCTTCCCAGACCAGGGCTCGAACCCGTGTCCCCTGCATTGGCAGGCAGATTCTCAACCACTGCGCCACCAGGGAAGCCCTTAGCGACCCTTTTTAAAGGCAAGTCGGTTCCTGGAAGTTGCTTGAAATAGTAAGCCTATTATTAATAATTGTTATGAAAGTTTACTTTTGGGGCTATCCTTGTTTTTGCATTATCCACCATTAGATCAGATGAGGGTGAGACGGCTAAGTGAGATTTTTGAACATTATTAGAACAGCAAAGCCTGTTTTTGGTCAGGGGATTGGATAGGAAGAATGTTGACGTTGGTTGGTTGTGTTACTTCCTAAGTAGTACAATTATAAAAAAATAAAAATATTAAGTAGCAATTTAGTTTGAAAATAAAGTTGGCAGGCTTTACTTTGACTCCGTGTTCAAATTATGTAGTAAGAGGGCTGAGTTCTTCGTCCAGGCTGACCAGGAAGCTTTATTTGGGGTAGCTTTGGTTGTTAAAGTTTTAATTTACAACTGATTTGAGATAAATAGGATAAATTCCTATATAGATAGGAAAATAGTTTCATGGTAGTTAAAACTCTATAACCTGAATATCTAAACAGTATTTTCTGATGAGTTTTCTACTTGGTTCTGCTTATTAGTTATTAGAGCTAAAATCCTTCTGTTGGTTTAGTTAGCCCTAAATAGTTATTTCATTTAGGTAACATCAGTTTCCTATCTGTTACATTTCGAGTATGGATTCTTATGTGGATAATAATGTGTGTTTGCAGCTACAGAATATTGTAGTAGAAGAAGCATGAACTTGGGAATCAGACCTGAGTTTGATCTGACTTTGTTAACTAGATATTGACTTTGACCAATGCTGATAGTTATTGAGTAAGCTTACTGTATGCTATGCTTTGAATTAAACATGATGTGAATTGTCTCATTTAAACCCCATTTTACAGATGGGGAAACTGAGGTTCAGAGATGTTAAGTTGCTCAAAGTCACATGCAGCTAATCCGGTAAACCTAGAAATAGAAACCTCTATGGCACATACAGTAACAGAGAGCTAGGATTCTGGCTGTGTTGAAAGTCCCTTATACTGTTGCTTAACTTCCCTGTTCTGCTTTTTCTTTCTTCTTTTTTTTTTTTTTAATTAACAAAGGAGAATACTAGTACTTACATCAGAGAGTTTTGAGGATTAGCTGAGAGCATATGTAAAGAAAGGAGCACTCTTCCTGGCACATAGTAAATATTCCTTTCCCCCTTCCATTCCATATACTGAATCAGGGCTGTGCTTGTTTAGCATGGTGGTTTTGTAACCACTGTGAATATAAGGTTTTAAATGTGAATATACTTTATTGCTAAAATGGATAACAGTCCTAGGAAATGGGCAGTGATGAATGATAATGCGGTATGCTGTGGAGTTTTGTCTTTAATATTTTGTGTTTTTTTCCCACTGGTCTAGGTGATGGTGGAAATAGGAACTTCATGCTTGTGAATGACAATGAGGTGGTGGTTGTAGTTTCTAAAATCTTAGAAGACAGAAGTAGAATTTCAAAATGATATTGATTACTTGGGTCATCTAAAGCTGGCTTTTGTTCACTGGTATACTGGGTAACCTAAGCAGGGGGCCTTGTGAACGGACCCTAAGTTGAATAGGAGTTAGCAGCTTATCACTAACTTATCACTAAGACAACATTCTTAAAACAACTCACAGTGGTATGCTAAAGGAAGATAATCTAGTGTCTGACATCTACCTGATACATAACCAGAAGGTCTGTTCCAGTGATGGAATGTGTTCTGAATGTGCTCTATAGCTCATCCGGTTAAATCTGGATCTAAGAGTTAGCTGATGGAATTTAGTCTTTGGTTTTAGAACATAGTTTTTCAGTGTGAAATGAAGCCAACTGGCCTGTTGGAGAGAGTAAATCTGTAGTCATCAAAACGGTATTCTAATTAACCCACTTAACTAGTCCAGGTAACAGGCAAGAAGCAAGGAAATGATCATTACAGTCTTACTTTAATGTTGTTGATCTTCGTATTTTGAGAGTAGAGAAATGAGAGAGGATCAGGATTGGGCTACATATTTTAAGATTTAGGTTAAAAAGTAAAAAGTTCTAGGCTTGTTTAATCTGGAGAAAAGTATGTATCAGTTACAAGGTAGAATGTCCTGAAGTTAATGGTAACTAGTAATTATAAAAATTGAGTTAAAAACATGTGTATTAGTCAGATTAAAAATAGAGGTAATGTGAAATGTTATGAATAAATGGTAACTGGAAGAAACGATCACGGTTACAATGGTGAGTTGAAAATGACTTTTTGGTCCTCAGTAAGAAGGGAGAAAAGTGGAATGAAGGAAAGGGAGAGCTGTCCAAATAATCAAATATCTGAGACAGAGGAAAGTTAAGGATGAGGATTGCTGAAGAGTTTCCATAGACCACCTCTCCAGAGAGCTATCCCAACACCAGACCTTGTAATATCTTCAACCCACAGGCTTGTATTGGAGCCTTTGCTAGGTCTGAGATGGTAAAATATTAACTCAAATAGCAAACTTTGAGACTGTCCAAATTAAAAAAGGACTTATGTACCTTATGTATGTGTCTCCCCATGGGAAGAGTCCACGTAGATTTATGAAAATGGAGCTTCCCAGAGGCACGTATCTTTGAAGTTACAGGTGAAAATGCATCTTTTACCTTACCTATCACCAAAGGCCACTAACGCTAGTATGAGCTGAGAATGCAAGAAGAAAGTAGTACCCTGTGTTTGAAGTCTGTTTTTTTTGTATGTAAGATGGGATGAATGAAGTGAGTTGTAATTAACCTCTTTTTTTTTTTTGTAATTAATCTCTTAATCAAAATTTCTCTCTTGTTGACTCTTTCACTTACTCGCTGTGGATCTTGCTTTTAAATAACCCGTTGAGGGAATTCCCTGGAGGTCCAGTGGTTAGGACTCTGAGCTTACACTGCCCGGGGCCCAGGTTCGATCCCTGGTCTGGGAACTAAGATCCCACAAACAGCACAGCGTGGCCAAAATTAAAAAAAAATATATCCAATGACACTCAGATACTAGTTAGATTAGAAGCATAATTTCCAGGAAAAGTGAGTTAACTGTAAAGTAGAATTTCTTGATTACATGATGTGGAACACGCTGATATCTATATAATCTTTCTCAGAAATTTTTAATAAAAGTTATTTATATCTGTTGTTGGGTGATGAGGTGAAAGACAGGTCTGCCTCAGTGATAGCAAGCTAGATTAATTGACTCCTATTTTTGTTGTTGTTTTTTTATTTTTTTTCACAAAGGATTTTATGAGTTGGACATTGAAGTAAGGAGGTATGAGATTGGAAAATAATAATGCTGAGTGGTTGTAGGTTATTTAGACTAGCCCCTTCTTTTTATAGAAAAGGAAACTGATGTCTGGATAGGTAAGTGACAGCATGTTGGTGAAGGAGAAGCTTTCTATTAGTTGGGTGTTCTTTTCACCCTTGTCTTTAGTTTGTACTCTGAAGTGATAGCACATCTCAAAACTCAATGTATGTTTTGTGGTTTGTTTTTTTTTTTCTTATTGAGAACCAACTTTAAAGGATTGATTTTGATCACTTAACAGACTTCTATTACATTTTCAGTTTATTTTAAAATAAGTCATGGAACAGCTCCCACATATGTGTCTAGCATGGCTTCTTTACAGCATCCCTATTGCTTTATTTTTCCCATTTGTAAAATAGGATGAAAAATATGTTAGTAACTTACTTTGATATATAAAAGACAAGTATTTTGGTTCCTAATTCTTTCTGATCTAAACAGCTGAATAAAATGAAATCCCCTTTTATGTAGGGGCTTTGGGCCTGCATTCTCATTTAAGGTAAAAATCCTGTGTAGTCAAAATTACCCATGAAAAAGTCATTTAGGAAGGCACCAGTTTGAAAACTGGTTAACTGACATGGTTTTTCAATTCTCACAGCTAGTTTTTTCTTCAGCTATTAATATAGGTTACTTTTTTCTGGAATCATAATGGGTTATGTGCTTTGGATTGACCAAGGAACACCAGATTTAGTCTCCGTTGCATGCTCACTCTGGGACAAGGATGTGAGGGCAAGCATCCTGCTGCCATTATTTAGAGTATTTTTCCCTCTTGTTTTTCTTTTTTCTTGCAGCACAGATAGTTGAATTGTAATTAAATCCATATGTGATGTGATTTCACAGTGTGAATAATGGAGAAAGAAATTAGGTGTTTAGGAAAATCTGCTGTTTCCCTAGGGTTATACTGGGTGTTTTATACCACACAAAAAACCTAGCATAATTAAAGGGCTAGGTAATAAAGTTGGGATTATTGGGGCACTGTTGGTACTTTTTATAATTCTAGGTGGATATTCAGCTACTATCAGTGTTTTTTGTTTTGTGTTTTTGTTTGTTTTTTTGTTTGTTTTGTTTTTGTTTTTTTTGTTTTGGCTGTGCTGTCTTTGTTGCTGCTCCCGGCTTTCTCTAGTTGCGGCGAGTCGGGGCTACTCTTTGTTGCGGTGCGCGGGCTTCTCATTGCGGTGGCTTCTCTCGTTGTGGAGCACGGGCTCTAGGCGCGGGGGCTTCAGTAGTTGTGGCACGTGGGCTCAGTAATTGTGGCTCGGGGGCTCTAGAGCGCAGGCTCAGTAGTTGTGGCACACGGGCTTAGTTGCTTCGTGACATGTGGGATCTTCCTGGACCAGGGCTCGAACCCGTGTCCCCTGCATTGGCAGGCGGATTCTTAACCACTGTGCCACCAGGGAAGCCCTATCAGTGTTTTTAAGAGTTAATGTCTCCTTACTGCTAAAAAGATTTGCCTTATTTAAAAACAACTATGTAAGTTGTTAATGTTTTCCATGAAATTTAAAGTATTTGAACTTAAATATCACTCTGGGGATAGCACAGTAAGAAAACACCAGTCGTTAAAGAAATGTTATGGTGACTAAAGATTTAACAGTCATATGCCCTGGGAGAGGGCATGTGTATTGGTTAAAATGTGGCCTCAGAGCCATATACAAGTGATTTTGAATTCCAGCCTCATCACTTACTAGCTCTGTAGTCCCTTAACCCTATTTAGTTTCTTCATTTGCTGAATGGAGATAATAAAACATAGAGAATTGTGAGGATAAGAGGCTCAGTAATTGGTAAATTACTATTATCTGTTAGTTTAATAACATTTAACGTATTCAAAACAAGTCACACTCCTGTGTGTATCTGTGTGTCATCAGAGAGTGTGTGTGTGGGTTGTGATTGAGGATTGCTTTTTCTCAACTGGAGCAGCAGGCAATAATGATATACTGTTTAATTCAGGCTTTTATAGCAAAAATACCATGATTTTGCATCTTTGGTAGCGACATCCTGTAGAGCTCAAGATGTTAATTTCATGGGTCTCTAATGTACATTTGACGTATATTTTTATCTTGATGTCTCTGGGTGTGTTTGTAGTCTCTTTTTCCCCTATCCTCTGTGTGAATGTTACCTGTTGTCTTTCTCCCTGGCTGCATCATAAAATTTAAAAATATGTTTAATTATGTTTATTTAATAGGATTTTATGTTCCCTTATTTTCATTTAGAAACTCTGGTTAGTAAAATGTGTCTGCATCTTTTCTTTAAAAAGAAGTCTTGAAATTTTGTTTTACTTCTCTGGCCTTTGGATTGATTTCTTTAAATGTAGTCACTGGTTCTTCGTAGACCAAATATTTTTTCCTTATTGTTTTCCCAAGCACCTGAGATGGAGTTCTTACGTACATGCTAATTATCATAATATAATTCAGTTTACGAAGTGAAATGTAATGTACTGCAGGCAAGTAGCCTGAGTAGCACTTAATTGCCTGAAAGACTAGTCTAGCAAATTGTTAGTTAAAATAGATTTTTATTCCATGGGTCCTATATAAAAATATACTTTTTATAGTTATCACCACTGTCTTAGAGTTAGTTGGTGAATAATTTTGAGCTAACCCACAGTTGTTTTCTGTTCAGTTTTTGGTGAGAAGAGTAGAAAAACTGCTTAATTTTGTTAGGTTCAAAAACATCTTGGTGTGTGTTTTCCCAAAATCCTTTCTAATCTCTGGTGCAGCCCATACCTTTCCCCATGTTACTTTAAAAGTTGTGGCAATTACCAATTGTTGTAGTACGTAAGAGTTGTGAGTTTTATAGGCAGTAAGGAATGAGGCTGGGTTAGGGCCTCTTAGTTGAGCCCTAAGATTGTGTTGGCACATCTAACTATCGGATACTTTTTTAGTTCCTGTCTGTGCCAAGCACAGGGCTAGATGCTGGGTATATGTTGATGAGTGAGTTCTGCCTTCTTGGAGGTAAACAGTCTAACAAAGGAACACAGAACTGCTGCTTTGTACACCATTCACATTGTATTCTTTGGGAATGTGGCCCCTTGGCACGGCCTTGGGTCTCTCAGTTGAGAAAAGTTCAGAATCTCCATCACGTACAAGTTAATCCATATCTTTATCAAACAAGGTCTTTCATCATAATCTGATTCTGTTCCATCTTTTTTAGCTCCATTTCCAGCCATTCCCCAGAGGCCATCCTGTGCTCCAGCTAGTTCAAGTAACTTGTATTCCTGACATTTTCTGGGATTTCTCACCTTAGCACTTCTGCATATGGTAATTCCTCTACTTGGATTCCATCTCTCTCTTATTTCCCCTCTTTTTACTGCTTGTTTGCCTGATGAACTTCACACCCGTGAGGTCTTAGATCAAGGGAGAGTTCTTCTCTGAAGACTTTTCTGTCCCTTAGCTGCCTCTTCCTCCCTCCCCGTGCCTCTCCCTGCTCCCAGTGCTCGCATGATACTTACTTTACTGCAGTGTGCAACCGCTTTGATATGTTTGCTTACTTGTCTAGCCTAGGTTTGGCTTCTTGAGGTTAGAAATTTAATCTTTGTAATCTCCAACATTTAGCACGTACTTGGCACGTGTAGACAATGACATTCTATCAAATGATTTTTTATGAAATAGGAAGTAGTGATAAACCATACTGATTCTTTCTAGAATGCTAATTTGATATTTACAGATTTATTTTGAAATATTAAGGGTACTTGGGCAACATGTTGGTTTTCTCAATTAATTTGCATTTTCCTAAATCAAACAATGGTCTAGGGTTGGATTTTAAGATATTACTTGGTTAGGATAGAGGCACTGTTTTAAGTTCATCGGTGACCATGTTGGTGAGACTTTCTGTCCATAATAAGGAAAAATTGACCATCACTGGTCTCTAAAACAAATAAAACTTTTCAATCCAAAAAGAATGGGTGATCCGTAGGATTGCCATAGCACCAGCTCCATCTGTCTCTGCCAGTAGTGCCCACTGCTGCTCCTGGGCAGCAGGGAGACTCAGTCAGGAGGACTCCCAGACTTTTATGGGCCAACCTCTCTGAGTGGTAGAACTGTAATGCCTACTCCCTGTATCTCCTTCATGCTTAAAGAAAAAATATTTTGGGGACTTCCCTGGCTGTCCAGTGGTTAGGACTCCACGCTTCCACTGCAGGGGGGCACGGGTTCAACCCCTGGTCAGGGAACTAAGATCCTGCATGCCTCATGGTGCAGCCCAAAAAAAAAAAAAAAAAAAAAAAATTGTTGCCTAGAGAGTCATCTTAGATTTGCCAGCTTTGAGAAGCTGTAACCCATTTATGTATTAACTTCTGAAGAGAATAACTCTTGATGAACTGGACGAGGAAGTAGTTGATACTGATGAGCATAGTCTTGTGGCGGCGGTTGTATAGGGTTAGGTGAGGTCACTAAGGACCTGGGGAGAGGGTATTGGGAGAGTCAGGAGAGGGAAAGGGGCATAGGGATGAGGTGTGGGAGCAGGGCAAAAACAAAATTTACTTTGTTGTGAAATTTTGCCCAGAAAAAGGAAAGATTTTACCCCTTCTTCACACTCACCTCCTGTCTTGCCCTTTCTGACTCAGTCAGCTATGTTGCTGGGTGCTGGCCTGCTTCCCAACTTTAAGTCTGTTTTTAGTCTGTAAGCCCAATATTGTGAGACAAGTGCTGACTGCTCTGACACGTGTAGAGGAGGGACAGAGGTGGGACAAGTCTGCTGTGGGGTGGAAGGGACAATCAAAGGTTAGTAGAGAAGATAATTGACCAGGGGCTGGAAGGACCAGCAGGAGCTTCAGCCAGCCTAAGCTAGGGAACGGCATTCTTAGCAGAAGGAACGATGTATATAAAAGAATGGAATCAGGAATCAGTAGGGCTCTTTGAGGAACTGCAAGTTGTGTTCTGTATAGATGGGATGTAAGGTTTGTAGGAGGTGAATAATAACCATTAATGAATGGAAGATGGTGTTGACAACTAGGCAGGGCCAGGTTCTGAAGGATTTTATGTGTCTCCCAATTAGTTGTGACTTTGTCCTTGGAGCCCAGTTGGGTCTCTCTTTTGCCCCAGTTTCCCATGGTAGGCAAACACATAATAGTATTGTGTGTTGTAAGACTTTCCAAAGTCTTGCTGGTAAGAGGGCTACTTAACTTTGTTTAATGCAGTACTTTTCTTCAATTTATATGAGCAGGCAATGCCTTTAAAATTTTTTTATTTTGGAGGGACTTTTACCAGTTGGGAAATGCTGCTGCAGACAATAGGAAGCTCTTGAAATTTTAAGCAGAGAGAAACGATCACATCAGGTTCGTATATTGATTAGAATGAGGGAGACTGGAGAGGGGATCAGGACCCAAGGTGAGGCATGCCAGTGCAGATAGGGTGGGGTGAGGTGGGTTTGAGAAAGGTAGGAATGATAAGACTTAGTGCCCAGATGGATGTAGAAGGTGTGGGATAGGAAGGAGTCGAGGATGACTTCCAAATTCCTGGCATGGCTTTTTAGGCAAGTCCTATTCGTTAAAGGAGTAGAGGGAATTGGTAGTGGCAGCAGCAGGTGGGAGGGCAGGTTTTTGGAAGAAAGATGAAACAAGCCATTTGGATTTAGCTGTCTGCAAACATGGACCGTAGATGTTTGAATCCGTGGGTCTGGAGCTCCTGAGAGAGCAGTGCTGACAATACTGATTGGTGGTTGCCACTGTAGATGGGCCAGTGGTGCCGCCCTTTGCCCATGACATTGTTACAGAGAGAGACGCATAGAGGAATTCATAGTTAAGAAGTAGGCAGAGGAAGTAGAGGCTTGGGGAATATTAATAATTAAGAAGTGGACAGAGGAAGTAGAGGCTTGGTAACCTGGCTACTTCCCTCAACACCCAGGCTAGTGTAATATGAAGTAGAATTCAGCAGCATTGTGAGAGGTAAAATGGTCATTTGTGGGCTGTCTTAGGAACCTACGCTGTTTTCCGTATGAAAGCGTGTATTTCAAGTACATGCTGCTTTCAAATGAATTTTTGGAAAATGGATGGTGCTGTCTACATTAATTTGTTGCTAAGGCTTTTCGGTATAAAGTCACCCCATGCTTGACTTTCTAGGGAAAGTGAAAAATGCTAATCTTAGTTAAGTGAAGATTATTTTTTTTCCTGTTTTTAAAAGACAGTATTGATTGAAAACTGGTAAATAGATAATATTTTGTAAACTAAAAATCCTTTACAAATGTCAGTCACTATTATTACGGTTGACATAGGATCCAAATACATTAATTTTTTTTTTTTTTTTTAATCCTGAATAGTGGTTTATAGAATGACCATAGGAAATGAGGAAGTTTAGATTTCTGTGATGGTTGTACCATGAGTAAGGCCGTTATCCTCTTCAATAGCAATTTAAAGTTCTGTATTATTGAAATGTTTGCTGAATGAAGATGTTAAGGCCTTTATACTTCCGTTCTATGCTGAATCAGCATGAGTAAGTTTCAAATTGGGGAAAAAGGAGTAAAGTGGAAAAAAATTCACGTAATTGAAAAAAGCTGATCCAAGTGCCTATCAGTTGTAATTGGAAATTTGCAGGATTGTACTTTTTGTACAGAATGGTTTCCTGGTGATTTTGTGCTTCTTTGAGGTTGAGCCTTTATAATGTTTGGAAAAATGAAATGTGAACCATACTGTGGTATAGATCATGAGTAAAACTAATTTTGTTTTCTTGTAAGCATAATACAATAATCCTGAAGTGATATATGCTGAGTTAGTGAAGAAAAATTATTTTGGAGTTTGTTGTTATAAGAAAAATGAACATATCTGTACTCTATGTGTGACTCCTTAACATACTGAAGATTTAGAAGTATAATTCTCCGGAAAGTTCTTTTGTTCTTCCCTCTTTTTTTTTCCTTCTCTACTCTTCCCTATCCCCCCACCCCTTCTGATCCTAGTTCTTCCTTTCCACTCTGCTGCTCTATTTTGATACTTTTCTGTGCAAATGATTACTTTTTGTTTCAATATGCAACTACAGTATAATCTTTTTGAATATTTTTAATAATCAATTTTAAACTCAGCATTGTACTGCCAATAATGCACTTTACTCAACTGTAATGACAATGCCATAAACAGTTGACACCGACTTTGAGTGTGTGCATGCATTGATCACTGCATCACCACGGTTACCTGTCAACTGAAGCAGTAAGGTTTCTTCTATGTTACATCCCAATTTTAACTATGCTAAAATGTGGAAAATACGAGTCTTAGAATTAATGAATCTTTAGATTTCAAAGACCATCTTTTAAATTGCTGATTGAAATGTCAAACAAGTTATTAGGGATTGGATTAATAGCATTACATTTTAGAAGAAATAGTCACTAATTTGCATTAAAATGGAAGAAACGTTCATGTATATATTGCTTAACAAAAACCCTTACCTTACCTCTGAAAAGTGTAACTTTTTTAGTTGAAGTATAGTTGATGTACAATATTATATGTTACAGATGTACAATATGGTGATTCAGTATAGTGAGTATACTTCATTTATAGTTATTCTAAAATATTGGCTATATTCCCCATGTTATACAATATACCCTTGTAACTTACTTTATACGTAATAATTTGTACCTCTTAATCCCTTACCCCTAAAAGTGTAACTTTTAGTTTGGGGACTTAGGCACAAACAAACAATTTGGTTTATTTATGCAGTTGTTATTAGAACTCTTTTTAAAAATTAATTAATTGATTAATTAGTTAATTAATCAATTAATTAATTTGGCTGCGTTGGGTCTTAGTTGCGGCATGCGGGATCTTCGTTGCGGTGCACGGGCTTTTCGTTGTGGCACGTGGGCTCCAGAGCACACGGGCTCAGTAGTTGTGGTTCGCGGGCCTAGTTGCCCTGCGGCATGTGGGATCTTAGTTCCCCGACCAGTGTTGACCAGGGATTGACCAGGGATTTGAACCCATGTTCCTTGCATTGGAAGGTGGATTCTTAACCGCTGGACCCTGTTATTAGAACTCTTGATTTGTCAATTCCTATTGTATTAAATGCCCATGGCACACAATTTCTTTTGTGCGTGTTTTAAAATACTCTCATTTGTTTCAGCTAGGCTTGTTTGTTTGTAAGTACCCACTTTCACCCCTAAAGAAAAAAAAAAGCACAAAACTTTTATAGTCTATTTCATAAGTCTAACAGTGCAGAGAGGAATTTGAAGAAACTGTTAGTGGTAACATACATGTATAGGTACATGTGACATGGATTTCTAATTGGGATTGTTGGATCAAAGTATGTAGGAGGTTTAAATTTTTGTATACTGTCAGTTGGCTTTCCAAAAAGCTAGTACAGATGCAGTGTATAAAGGTGCTCTTTTTGTGTGTGTGTGCCAATTTAATAGGCAAATAATGTTTTATCACGTAATTTCATACTTTACCTCACCTTGTTTTTTAATAGGATCATGTGCTCTTTGATTGTTACTGTTTTCCCCCTCCCTGGTTCTACAGCATTGTAAGATTCCTAAATTCTAGTTTCAGATGATTGTGAATTTGGCAGTAATCTTTACAAAGGGAATAATATACCTGCCTGCCTTTCCCTCCCATTATCATATGTTTTATGTTTATTGCCATGTCTTATTTTTCTATTGAGACACATGAAACAGAAGTTCTATTATAGGCAACTCCTACTTTCTCTTATTAGTATTTCCATTGGTACTAAAAAAAAACTATATAAAATTTCTTACCTTTAATCATTCTTGATCAGTGATTGCCTTGCTAAGGTTTGTGAAAACTGTCAGCCTCTTTTCTTACCAATGTTGGAACGTCACCTAGTGGTGAAAGAGTGCAAGAGAAGGCTATATACACAGGCGATACTTGTGTAGCTCAGAAACTTTCATGGTTGGAATAAATCATGAGTTATTGGATTGGCCAAAAAGTTCGTTCGGGTTTGCCGTAAAATGTTACAGAAAAACCCGAACAAACTTCTTGGCCAACCCAATATTACAACCGTCTCATTTTAGTGGAGAAGTTGAAACCAAGATGGGTGAAGGAACTTGCAAAACAGTTCATGTTGAATTAATTGACATTTAAGAACAAGTTGAAGCTGATTCTTGAGTTGTGTACTCTTTTCATTTGTTTTTGTTTTTTTTTTTTTGTATTTTGGGATAAAGTTGTATATCTCCTACTGTTCCTAATATAGTAGTGAACATGGCATATATGCTCACTTAATACTTATAGATGAATTAGTTTGATAAAATAATTTAGAATTTGCTGTTGCTTATGCTGTATCACTGGCTAGTACTTTTCCTCAGTGGAGCCAAAATATGGAGGAGACAAAAAAAAAAAATAGCTAACTGTAGCTTTCTTGAAATATGCTTGTTAAAGGAGCCTTCAAAATGGCTACTTTACGTTGTCTGGGGTAAAATAACAATAAGAGTGTGATCCAGGCAAAGAGAGTGGAATGGTCTGATAGAGACCATCTGGAGATTCCTACAAGTTCAGGCCCACAGTTGGCCATGTGTGGTAGAATTAGAATCCTGTACATACGCTCAGTCTTCTTTCCTTCCTTTCTTTCTTTAACTATTTAAAAATATTATTGCACATAGATGCTGAAAGCATTCAAAGAACACGAAAGTCTCCCTCATTCCCATCCTGACACACTGTTACCCCTGATAGTTATGTCACCAATTTACAGATATATTCAGCCTTTGGTTGTCTTAGGGGTGGGTGCCAGTTTTCTTTTGAGGCCTTTTTGGTTCTGCCAGTTTTGAAGATTCACTCTTTAGGACTGGTCTTATCACAGTGAGCCTTTCTACTACTTTCAGTTGTCTGCTGTAGCATTTTTCATAATAGATGGTAAGATTTTGAAATCAATCTAGCAATTATAATACTTTCATAACTCTCAGTCCTTGAGTATGGAGTTTTAGAAAGTCACATACATGAGGAAGGTTTAGGGGAAGTATAAAAGTTTTAAGATCAAAGTAACTTGAATAAATGAAAAAAATCTCTCATTCATATTAAGTAGACAAACTTAATTAATTATGCAAACTTAATTATGCAGTATATAAATTATATGTTTTACTCATTTCCTTTTTTTATAATGAGAATAAAGCATAGATACCATTTGTGAGTCCAAATGTGCCTTCTCCCAGTTTTTACTGATTAAATACTATACAATTGACTGTAATACTCAAAGCCATTATTTTGTGTAATGATAGTCTTACCACATGGGGTTTCTCTGAATAAATGGGTTGGTTTCTTTGTTTAAATAGCGTATATAATAAAAGTGATAAAAATGTATGCACGTATGTTATAGTGCAGGTTAGGTTATGACTCTTAATGTTCTTGAATTGACCCTAAGACAGAAAATTGCATTATCTTTCCTAATTATAACTTTTTTTGTTACAGCTATCACATTGTTTTGTAACTTACAAAAAAAATAATTATACAAAGACTGCATTTTACAAATGTAAATACAGTTTTAGTTTGGTGTATATTGGATACAATGGTCTTCCTTAAGCCTAAACACAGAAACAAAAGCATGTATTATAAGAGAAAGTTCAAGATGGGAAGTGATAAAATGGGTATTGAGTAGAGCTTTGTTAAGATTTAGCTGGTATCCTCGTAAAATTTCCATGTATTCATTAAATTATATTATGTCATTCTTATTGTTAGGAGCTGACTTGAAGTGTTAAGTTTTGCCCTCATAAAGTTGTCACAATTCGGTTACTGTTGTTGGGAGATTGAGATTTTTTCATTCTTTTTACACAAGTATTTGTATAGATATTAAAATTAAGGTTGGACAGTGAGTAGAGTTAGGATTTTATATTAATAGGGCGCATTTTATTTCAGTTGTAAAGGTAGAACTGCTTTTGAATTGCGGAAGGTCATCTTAATTGCTGTGGATGCTACAAAATTGACAATGAAATAATATTGATTGAAATATTGATGAAATAATACAGAATGCTGGCATTGCTGTTTATACTTCAGAATCTTTAAAACACCCTTTGCTTTGTGGTCCTGAAAGGTGTGTTTATCAAATCTTTATTTAACACGTATAGGTATGTTTAATTCTCAGGAAAAATCCTAGAACTACAAAATAAAGTGGGATGATTCATTTTGTTTTTCAACAATACAAGGTGGCCCAAAAATTTTAGTGCAGTTTTAATTTTTAAAACTTAAGAAGTACATGTTCCAAACTTATAAAAAATATCATTTGAGAATTTTTAATACTTATTTAGTTTTGCAAATATTGAATAGTACATTTTTAATTTTAGTTTTTTAACTTCAATCTCCCTGAAGTTGGCAAATACCAACAGAAGTAAAAGATTAAATTAAAAATATTTATTCAGAATTTACTTTGCTTGAGGTTTTACTTGACTGGCAGATCATTCCCTAATTCACCTCATAAAATTACCTACTTTGGAAATCTAAGCACATACATTGAGTATCCTCAAAGAAAACCCTCCACATATAATATTATAATATTGTTACAGCTAATGCGAAACTCAGGTTTGAAGCAAAGATGCCTTAGGTGTGGGGATTCTATGCTTGTTAAGGCCAGCTCATCTTGTTTTAGGAAATGAGATCTGACTCTTAACCCTAGATTTAAGACTATACCTTAAATGGTTCTTAGTAATTACATAATGTGAAAAAATGAGTTAACTTTCACAAAAATTAGCATTAGATTTTGTGTGATTTATTCCTGATAGCTTCACTTTGTCCTGTGCTGCTGTTTTTACTCACACAAAAAAATCAGGTTCATTGTAAATGCAAGGAAGGGTTTGGTTAAGCACAATAGCCTATAAGCTGCTTGCTATTTAGATAACATCAAGGCTCAGTCATGCACCGTGGAATTGGGACTTCAGTATGCTAGCTAGATATGATTTATTCAAGTAATAGGAGCTCTGCAGTGGCAGTCAGATGGCAGAAGGTATATCTTCTGAAAACCCATTTAAAATTGGAGCATTAAAAAATCCTAAATTTTAATGTCTTAGTCATTTTGAAAACAGTTCAAAAAGAACCCAAACAAGTATGTGGCAGAAAGGTGTCATTTGAATGGATTTTTATGCTTAGTTTCATTTTATTTTTGTTATTAAGAGCCGGCTTTTGAAAGCTCTGCTAATATCAACAGTTGGAAGGAATGATGATACAGTGCTATTGGTAAGAAAAATTTCTTTGTTTTTTATGATCTAGAAATTGACTTGATTAAAAAGCACATGCACTCAAGCAAACCACCGGAAGTTGTACTTCTGTAAGTTAAATGGATTTTAGAAGTTTGATATTAATGTTTTAAATATCTAATTGGGTAAATGGTAGAATAGTATTTAATATGTATTTTCATCTTGGTAAGTAATATATTTTGAAATATGTTATATAGATTTTTATCTTCATGATGTCATAAAAATGTTAAGGGCTTTCTATATATGTACATGTTTTTAAAATTTATACATTTATGGTATGTGTATGTTTTAAATGTAAGCTGTTGCAGTTGTCTCACTGGGTTTTACTAAAAGTTTATGTGAAGAGTAAATTCTTAGTAATTTCCTATGAAGTATAATATGTTTATAGAGAATAATAATTGGTGACTTTTAGAGCAACTTTTAATTTGAATTACTTAAATTATTTTTAATATTTCATCTTTGGTAAAATTTGGTAAGACTTAAGAACTTTGCCTTAAAAAGTAAGTTAAATTTCAGAGAAATAACACTTATAAAAAGAGTAATGAGATAATACGGTCAAGAATTGTATTTAGAAAAGTATGAACATAGATTGTTGTAGGCAGTGCACCATGTGTAATGGCTCATTTAAAAATAATTTGAGTATTTTTTTTGCTGTGGTCAGTTTTTACCTGTAGAAGATGAGATGAAAATATAGTTATCTTGGACTAATTTGAACTCTGTCAAGAGATATTTGGGAAAAGGTTTTAAATAGTTATGAGCATATGGAATTAAGGAAAACATTGAATTTTAATGGTAGTTCTTTTTCTAAAATTATAAAAAGCATGCTTATTTATCTGCAAATATATTCTACATTGAACACTTAGAATTTACAGAAGTGGGGAAGTACATCTATATTTCTAGACAATGGATGAAAGACAAGAGTGAAGAAGAGTTAGATTCAAAACCCAGGGGTAAGAGTTTATGGATAATACCTGAACATAATAGGTTGAGTCAGTAGATTTGGGACTCAGAGGCAGAGTCCTCAAGATTCATATCCCTTGGTGCCAGGAATGACTCTTCTCTGAAAATTTTCTTTTATTTTCCCTTCAGATGGGTGAATTTTTTTTTTAAATTCAAGTATAGTTGATTTACAGTGTTGGGTTAATTTCTGCTGTATAACAAAGTGATTCAATTGTGTATGTATGTATGTATGTATATATATATATATATATATATATATATATATATATATATATATATATATACACACACACATATACACACACATTCCTTTTTATATTTTTTCCATTATGGTTTATCACAGGATATTGAATATAGTTCCCTGTGCTATACAGTAGGACCTTGTTTATCCATTCTATATATGATAGTTTGCATCTGCTAATCCCAAACTCCCAATCCATCCCTCCTGCACACCCCCTCCCCCTTGGCAACCACAAGTCCATTCACTGTGTCTCTGAATCTGTTTCATAGATAAGTTCATTTGTGCCATATTTTAGCAAATGGATGGCTTTTATTTATTTAAGAAAACTTTTCCATTATGGACAATTTATACATATTAAAGAGTAGAAAGATGAGTATAATGAACTCTCATGGACCATCACTCAGCTTTTTTTTTTCCTTTTTTAATTTTAATTTTTTTTCATCACTCAGCTTTTAAGTCAGCTTTAGCAGTTACCAACTCACAGCCATCCCCTGATTGATAAAGATTTTTTGTTTGTTTGTTTTTTGTTTTTTTTTTATTTTTTTTTACACGTTCCCATATCTCCTCCCTCCCGCATCTCCCTCCCTCCCACCCTCCCCATCCCACCCCCCCAGGCGGTCACAAAGCACCGAGCTGATCTCCCTGTGCTATGCGGCTGCTTCCCACTAGCTATCTATTTTACATTTGGTAGTGTATATATGTCCATGACACTCTCTCACCCTGTCACATCTCACCCCTCCCCCTCCCCATATCCTCAAGTCCATTCTTTAGTATGTCTGTGTCTTTATTCCCATCTTGCCACTAGGTTCTTCTTTTTTTTTTTTTAAGTTTTAAGTTTTTTTATTGGGAAGTAAGTTCAGACCTGCAGAAAAGTTGGTTTGTTTGTGTAAAGTTGTTTGTTGGTTCCTTGATTATTCTTCTGATATCTGCATAATCTGTAGTGATGTCTCCTGTTCTATTCCTGATATTGATAATTTGTGCCCCCGCCCTTTGAGTTTAACTAGAAATGATCAATTTTATTAATGTCAAAGAACCAGATTTTGGTTTCATTGATTTTTTCCATCATTTTTCTGTTTTTTAAAATTTCATTTATTTCTTCTCTGAATTTTAGTCTTTCCCTTAAGTGCCTACACTGGGTATAACTTGCTGTTCTTTTTCTACTTTCTTAAGAGCATTATAAGAGTGTACTTTCATTTCTCCATGTTCTTTGTGCTGTTGCTATGTATAGTTACCCACTTAGTTACCATTTCTGGTGCTCATCAGTCCTGTGTGGAGATCCTTATTACCACTGGTTATGTTTTTTTCCCCCATCTGAGGAATTCCCTTAACAGTTTTTTTTTTTTTTTTTTTTAAATAGTGTAGGTTCTCTGCTGGTGAATTTTTCCCAGCTTTTGGGTCTGAAAAAGACTTTTATTTCACCTTTGATTTGGGAAGATATTTTTGCTGGGTATAGAATTCTCGGAATAGTTTCTTTTTCTCAGTACTTCGGAGATGTTGCCCTGCTGTCTTTTCACCTGCATTGTTTTTAGCAAGAAATTTAATGTCATTTTTATTTATTTTCCCTTGTATGTGACATGTCTTTTTTCTCTGGCTCCTTTCAAGATATATATATATGTATATATATACACACACATATATATACATATACACATATATACATGTATATATGTGTGTGTGTGTGTGTGTGTGTGTGTGTGTGTGTGTGTGTATATATATAACCCACTTTTCATCATGGGTTTTGATGGTGGTATGCCTTGGTTTAATTTCTTATGTTCTTTGGTTAGTGTTAGTTGGACTTCTTGGATCCGTGGGCTTATAGTTTTTCATCTAATCTGGAAATTTTGGGGCCAGTATAGAATTACATATTTTTTGTTCCCTCCTGCCTTACATGTATATCAGGGTGCTTGAGATTGTCACACAGCTTACTGATGCTGTTATGCTAGCTTTTTTTCCCCTCTAGTCTTTTTCTCTCCATTTTTTATTTTGTATATTTCTATTACTATATCTTCAAGTTCATTGATTTTTTTGTGTGTAATATTGAATCTGCTGTTAATCCCATCTAGTGTATTTTTCATGGACCTTGTTTATCCATTCTATATATGATAGTTTGCATCATATATAGTCAGACATTGTACTTTTTATTTTATGTTCGATTTGGTTCTTTTTTATATTTTTCATGTCTCTGCTTCACATGATCAATCTTTCCTCTTGCTTTTTGAACATATGAAATATAGTTGCAGCAGTTATTTTAATGTCCTTGTCTGCCAGTTCTATTATCTCTGTCAGTTCTAGGTCCTCTTCTGTCCATTGATTTTTCTCATTGTGGGTCGTATTTTCTTGCTTCTTTGCAAGCCTGTTAAGTTTTAATTGGATATCAGACATTGTAACTGGATATTTTGTATTCCTATAAATCTCCTTGGACTGTGTTCTGTGAAGCAGTTAAGTTACTTGGAAACAATTTTATTCTTTCAAGTCTTAAAAGTTTTGTTAGGCAGGATCAGAGTAGCTTTTAGTTTCGGGTTAATTTGAACCCACTACTGAAGCAAAACCCTCTGAGTACTCCTCCTGATTTCATGCAGCTATGAAGTTTTACACTGTGATTGGTGGCAACAGGTACTCTTCCCAGCCCTGTGTGAGCCCTGATGCATTTTTCCCCTTAAACCTTTTGGGTGGATTTTCCCCTGGTCTTGGTAGTTTCCTCACACACAAGTGCTGATCAGTATTCAGCTGAAGACTCGAGAAGGGACCACTTTGCAGATTTTCAGTGTTCCTTCTCTGTACATATCTCTTCTCTGGTAATCTGCCCTGCAAACCCAGTCACTTTGGTGCCTCCCCAGACTCTCAGCTTCATCTCTTCAACTCAGGAAGATTGCTGGGCTCCCCCTGGGTTTCCTGTCCTACACTTTTTTTTTTTTTTGCATCCTGTAAATTATTCAGTTTGTAAACTGGGACAATCGTAGAGCTCACCCATTTTTGTATCAGTTTCTTTCATTGACGTCCAGTTCCTTGAAGACTATATAGTTTTATATATTTTATTCATTTTGTTGTTTTAGTTAGGAGGGCTAGTCTTGGTTGGAAGCAGAAGTCTCTCCATTTAAGAATTTGAAGAGGTTCCTCCCCTCGAGAAACATACTTTAGGTGGTGGTGGGAAATGGGGATCAGAATTATATGTTTTGGTTGTTAAAAATGACTCTGGTGAATCCTGAGTGATGATCCTGAGACACAGTCCAGAACTTACGGAAGAACCACGGATTAAAGGTTAAGAACCGCAGACTGGATTCTTTAGTGGGGACAGTGTCAGGGCAGAGTTCCTTTGCCTTATTACCCTTTGAAGGTAGGCATGTACACATTTGAAACCTTGCAGGATTGGAATAAACCTTACAGGTTCAGGCAACAACAGCTGATCTTTTCTACAGGGAAAGAGGTTGGACTTGCTAATTCTCCCCAAAGTCTATAGCAGCAGGTGTATAGCCCTTGAGAATAACTGCTGCCTCAAGTTGTATTGGTTTGATGAAACAGTCTTACAATGGTGGGATGACTCTAGTACTATACTTTTCAGGGCTGTAACAGTACCCTAGACTGAGAAGAAATTGTTACTAAATTGCCTAAAAGGTTTTGTATGATAATGTGTCTTGTTTTCCTCTGAGAAACAAGATACCTCTGAGGCTTCTTTTCCAAGATGGCACTGAGTCCAATATATTGTGTGTGTGTGTTTGTTTGTAATCAAACTCTTGCATTTTATTTCTGTGGAAAGCCCTGACTCTACCTAGCCCTAACCCCGTCTTCAGAGCTACCAGAAGGTAGAGAAACTTTGAGTGCCCATTCAGGAGGCATCAATATTTTTTATTGGTCATTTTGTTGATGACATAAATCAGGAAATTTCAGTAGTCTTATGGGGGGGGGGGATTAACTTGAAATCCTGCAGTTGGTTTTACTTTGCTATTAATTCATATCATGTAAACATTACATGTGGCTATTGCTGTCTTAGCACAAATTCTTTATCAGGTCATTCATTCAGCAAGTATTTTTTGAGTGCCTACCATGTGTCAGGCTTGTGCTATACACCATATAGATGAGTGGAGGTATGGCATCTGGAATGAGGGAGGTAATATTCCCACTGTGTTCTGCAGAGATCAGCCTAGTCTAAAGCAGTGGCTCTCAAACTCTTTGGACTCAGGGCTCAGACCCTTTTACATTCTTGAAAACTATTGTGAACCCTAAGGAGCTTTTGTGTATGTGTGTTATACCTGTTATCGCCACATTAGTTTTTATAGATCTTTAAGAATATTAATTTAATAGAACAGTAATAGATACTACATGTTAAGTAACATATTTTCCAAAAATATATATAGTTTCCAGAAGCAAAAAAAAAAAAACGAGAAAACTGACATTGTTTTACATTTTGCAACTCTCTTTAATGTGTGGCTGAATGTCTAATATTTGAAGTTAATCTGTTTTTTAATACAGGAAAAAAATTTTTGTCAGTGGGCTCAATGAATTTTTTCCTACACAAGCATTATGGGTAGTCAGGGACAATAAGATTGCTCAGTGGACTTGGAATCAGAATGAGATAGTTAGTTGAGTGGTCTCCAATAGAGGTACACCTGCCTTAGAGATTAACCCAGCAATTGCCATACATGTGATAGGTGCTCAGTAGATGAGTCTGGGGAATGAAAAAGGAAGAGTCTGCACTAATAGTTTCTCTCAGAATTTAAATGACTTTGTAGCAAGGCTAGTGCTAGTATAAATTAATTAATGAAGTTTTGTGATAGTAGTAAGCCAGGCAGTTTCAAGAACTGGCACACCATTGAAAATGTCATGAGAATCAGCACTTTAGTGACTACTTAAATATCAGTTAAACTTGTATCAAAACAAGAAATCTGGTAGTATGAAGTTACTATCAGATATAGTCTACCAAGATACAAAATAATGTTCTAATATTTGTTCCTCTTTCCCTCAGTTATCTTCAATTGTTCTGAAGCACAAGACCTTTCCAAACGCTGTAGATATGGACAAAGAAGAAAGAAAGACTATCAACCAGGGACAAGAAGATGAAATGGTAACCAGCTTTTATAATACACTTATAAAGTGTGAAGAATTTATATTTCTAGGGAAGTAGAAAAGGATATTAAAAAAAAATGCTAAACTAAAATACAGTAAAACAACAGCTAAATCAGTGTGCTGTCTTCCTTCTGTGTTTTTGAGTTGGGATTATGTAACACCTCTGGTTCCAGTATAGTTCCTGTTTCACTTGTGAACTGTTAAAACTTAAAGGAAAGAGATATGTTTTTTCATTTGATAATTTAAGAAGTTACATTAGCTAATGCTTAAATATATCCCAAATACAAAATTTCTAATTTTCCATTTATAAAAAATGTTTAAAGTCAGCTTAATAAAACTCAAGTCTTTGTTGGTGGTATGTAGGGGGAAAGATAGGGTTGTCACTTTGAAATTTACCTCTCATGTCACTTGATGTGTAATCACTGTGTCCATGCAGGAGATTTATGGCTATAATTTGTGTCGCTGGAAGCTTGCCATAGTTTCTCTCGGAGTGGTGTGTACTGGCGGCTTTCTTCTCCTGCTCCTCTATTGGATGCCCGAGTGGCGGGTAAAGGCAACCTGTATTAGAGCTGCAGTTAAGGACTGTGAAGTGGTGCTGCTGAGGACTACTGTAAGTCCACGTGTTTACTTGTAGCTGATTATTTGAGGAGTAAAATAATGTCTTTGTGTGTATTCAAAATAAAATACGAAGAGAACATCACTGCTAGGATACAATGAGGAATACTAATCCTAGTATTTCTAAAGCATCTGTGTTTGAAGTGACTATTATCCCAGTGATTAGACTTTAAAGGAATCTTAAAAATGATCACATTGGGCTTCCCTGGTGGCGCAGTGGTTGAGAATCTGCCTGCCAATGCAGGGGACACGGGTTCGAGCCCTGGTCTGGGAAGATCCCACATGCCACGGAGCAGCTGGGCCCGTGAGCCACAACTACTGAGCCTGCGCGTCTGGAGCCTGTGCTCCGCAACAAGAGAGGCCGCGATAGTGAGAGGCCCGCGCACTGCGATGAAGAGAGGTCCCCACTTGCCACAACTAGAGAAAGCCCTCGCACAGAAACGAAGACCCAACACAGCCATAAATAAATAAATAAATATTAAAAAAAAATGATCACATCTACCCTTTTTTATAGTTCTTGAGGCACTGAGAGATTGGATCAATGGTTGGTGTATCGAGGTCACTTGACAGGACTGTATCCCAGATCTCTTCTACTCTGCGATGCTGTTGCACCCTAGGCTTTGTTTTAAAATCCTAATTGGAAGCATTTTATAAGAAGCTTTAGTATCTAGTCTCAGTATATAGTTGGATAAATTAGGAAATTATGATCTTTTATGAGATCCTCTCAGTGAAGTATGACATAAAATGGTGAGCAGTTGAAAGCACTTCATGTTTGAATTTATGCATCTTCGTGAAATGGTTTAACATTTAATGAGTAGAAAGTGACACTTTCTCAATTAGAGATAAGTAAATAATATATCGTGTAAAGAATGGAAACCAAATATATATGGTTATGTAATATGCATAATTGACACTTTATCCTTATTCCTTTCTCTTCTAAGGATGAATTCAGAATGTGGTTTTGTGCAAAAATTCGCTTTCTTTCTCTGGAAACTCCCCCATTTTCAAGCCCAAAATCTATGGCTAATAAGGTTTCGAATGGCCATGCAGTTCACTTAACTGAAAATCTGGCTGAAGAGAATAGGCTTGAGATGAATAAATATTCACAGCCTCAATCACAACAGGTATTGTGATCTTAGTCTCAAAGTTCCTTTAAGAACCAGTATTGTTACATTTTCTACTATTACACATTGTTACATTTTATACTATTATGGATAGAATTGTTACATTTCATACTATTACGGATATATATTGTGATCTTAGTCTCAAAGTTTCTTTAAGAACCAGAATTGTTACACTTTGTACTATTACGGATAGTCTATAATTTTGTACTTGCAGTTTTTTTTGTTTGAGATAAAATTATATGCATATAAAATGCCTATTTATCATTGTATATAACACAGTTTAGTTATTTACTAGAAGAAATAGATTACATGTCACATGTGATTGCTTTAATTTTAATAGTTATTATACTATATGCTAAATTTGTGTTAGTAAACTTAATTGTTAACAAGTGATAATAATGCTCTTTGGTGTAACCTTTATGTATGTTCTACAGATTCGTTGTTTCACCCACCATAGTGTAAAATACTTCTGGAATGATACCCTTCACAATTTTGTTTTCTTAAAGTACGTACTTTTCTTTTGTTTGGATTATGAGTATCTTGATACTGTTTTAGCTAGAAAAGAATTCATTTTAGTGTTACATAAAATTGAAGAGGTTTTTGTTACATAACTTTCATTCACTTGTTCATTAATAACTCCTTGGTGTTATTTGAATACTTAATAACCATTTTAGAATAAATCCTATCTGCAACTTGTACCTTGGCAAAATTTACATAAAAGTTAGAAGCTGTATGGTCCCAAAATCCAGTCTGAGTCCTTTTCGTTTTGAGGATTCATCTCAAAGTGAATTTTGAGTATACCGTTTAGTCTGTCAGTTCTTTTTCTTTTTGAGGGTTCACCTCAAAGTGAATTTTGAGTGTACCTTTTAGCCTGTCAGAGTATCTGAATTATCACCTCTCAATTTCCTGACAGTTCCATCCACTCGTACTTGAGGGATGGAGTGATAGACAAACATAAATTTCACTTTAATATGTGGATAAAGATGGGACATCATCAAACAAGTTAAGCCTTGGGTAGGACAGATTGGAATAATCCTTTAAAATTTATTTTTTGTGGAGGCTTCAAATTATATAAGTACTAAATTAACTAGGATTCTATTTTTATTGCTGTTAAAGTGATTATTATAAACACTCGTTAAGTATCGTTGCTTGAGAGTGGCAAAGGAATTCTTAATATTAGCAATAAAAAAAGAATCACCTTGTGAACATTTAAAATGTTCATGCCTGGATTTTGTTCCTCAGACACTAAAGAACTGGTATATTCTGGAATGGAGCAGGGCAATTCCACATGCCTACTTCTGAAGACCATTCCTAGTTAAGAACCGTTGCTTTCTTTATAGAACACTGCCTATAAACTGTCATTTTGTTTTTTTTAAAAATTTTGACTTGGAGCTGATCCCTGCTACCTTTGGAGAAGTAATCAACCTCAGTGGGAAAAAAGAGTCAAACATATTTGCTGTGTAGCCTTTGCCAACCATACCAACTTGTAGAATTTAAACTTATCCCAGTGATAGCAGCTAATCATGGAGCTTGGTTTTTCTATCCGAAAAAAGTAGAAAAGGATTGGAGTTAAATGATGTGTTAGATTCTCTTTAGAGTTTTTCTGAATAGCATCTCAGTTGAAATAAGCATAATTAAGACATTTGTGGCGGAAAGTAGATATGCTAGTTGAATCCCAGTTTTAATTGTTACAGATTTTAGACATTGCCTGTGACTCATACAGATTCAGCACTTCTCTTCTCAGTATGTATTAGATGAGGGAAAGATTTAGATTGATGCTTTTGTAGAAAGAAAAATGAGTAGGACTTCTTAGAGTGAAGCTTAAAAATTGAAGAGGGGAAACTAGATAAAAAGTAAAAACTTTTTCATCTTTAGTTTGGAATTCTTGAGTTAGTCATAATTTAATTTTATTAATTATTAGCTCTTACAACTTTGGCACAGACTTAAAGGATAATAATATTGTTACATAAGCTTGAGTATTGAGAGCCATCTTATTATGTGATACGTTGGATTATTTAGAAAGTTGCCACATTTGAGACTTACACCTTTCATTATTGTTTTATCTTAGGAATTGGAGATTTAAAAATTCTCATCCATATCTCAGTTTTTGTTAGGGGTTTCTATTTGTAAGGAAGTCACACTTTAAAACCAGGAATATAGAAAAATGAGGCATTGAGACATTTGGATATTTTAAACTTTGTTTAAAGTAAAAACTTTGGATTTATTTAGGGGACTGGATGAAGGTGTTTCTTGTACGTCAATTTATGAAAAGCATAGTGCAGGACTGACAAAGGGGATGCATGCCTACAGGTAATTTTTATCCAACTAAAGTTAGATCTATTGTCAAAATTCCTAAATAAAGTAGTGTATATAGTCTACCCTTTTACCATATAGTTGTAATATTAACAGGTATTTAAGTATTATAGTAGTTGACAACTTATTGATATTTTATTTGGGTAACATTGTCTCTCAGTTTAAGAATTATAAAAATGTTGAAGCTGATTTTGAAGTGAATATCCCTGATAATATACTGTATTTCATCAGTTCTAAGGTGCACACTTCCCTGCATTTTAGCATCTCTGTGAGGAGGGTGTGTCATACAGTGGGTGGAGTGTCATCCTTTACTTGACAGCATTTTTATCTTTCTTGATAGTACATAAAATCATGGAATGTCTTACAGTTCAAATCTTAGATTTACTGAAATGTTGGGAATTGTAAGCATGAGCTCAAATTTACCACAATGAAAATTTGTCAATTGGGAGACATAATCCTTTTTATAGTGTTATTCTTTGCTAAAGTATAAAAGTATACCAGTGTATTACATATCATAGAGATAAATGCCTTTTTCAAACTACATTAGAAATTTTCTTGTACTCCTATAGCATGTTCTTTCAAAGGGTTGGAATATAAATTCATTCATTCAGGCTTCTACTTCATAAAAGGCAAGAATTAATGTATCATATAGAAAGTACTATTATAAGGAATTTAAGTGGAAGATTTTAAGCAACTTAAACATTAAAAAAAGCCAAATGTATAATGTTTTGAAATAAACATTTTTTAGTACAGTATTCTTATTAGAAAAATAGTACAGGACCCCTCAAATTTACTTATGTAGTCTCTTGCAAAAATTGATTGCAATTCAAAATTGTTGAGATGTATTGTGTTCATGGATGGAAAAGAAAGTCTTTTGCTGATATGGTTATTATAGACTAGTGGGAAAGGTACTTGTCACACAAAAAGATAAAGTGATAATAGTATAGTTATCCAGTATGGACTACATTGATTTAAATACTGTAGATAG
This sequence comes from Balaenoptera ricei, assembly GCF_028023285.1. Taxonomy (NCBI): domain Eukaryota; kingdom Metazoa; phylum Chordata; class Mammalia; order Artiodactyla; family Balaenopteridae; genus Balaenoptera; species Balaenoptera ricei. The sequence goes on along the minus strand of NC_082642.1, from coordinate 87,311,123 downwards.
AGAATTTAAATTGTAGAAGACAACTGTTTAGAAACATGAATGTTTAAGTTCTGGATTTAAGGAGCAGTCGGTGGTTTGAGCCTTATCTGATGCAATGCCTTCCCTAAATTGTACTATTATGATATAATATAATGTAATATTATTATTATTGTATTTTCCTCTTATAGAAAATTGCTTTACGGAGTAAATGAAATTGCTGTGAAAGTGCCTTCAGTTTTTAAGCTTCTAATTAAGGAGGTAAGACAATTGTACTTGTCTCAACATTTGTGATCAATAGGTTTGTCAATTGAAAAGAGCCAGGATTTAAGTAATGAGAAGATATCCTTGGTTTTTTGTTTCCTAACTTCTCTTTGCTTATTTTTTTACTTGGAAGGGCAGAAAGATATTCCTCTGATAGATCAGTAATTTGGGAGCGTGATTACTTTTTTATTTTGTCTAAGTTTTTTCTTTTCTTGTCTGTAGATTTTTTTTTTTTTTTTTACTCTCAGGAAGTTGCACATCTAAACCTTGCCCTATTTTACAGATGTATACACCTGTCTTTTCTTTTTTCCTGCTAATTTTTTTGGCTGCACTGCGTGGCATGTGGGATCTTAGTTCCCTGACCAGGGATCGAACCTGTGTCCTCTGCAGTGGAAGCATGGAGTCTTAACCACTGGACGACCAGGGAAGTCCCTCCCCCTAATTTTAAAAACAATCATGTTTTCTTCATGTGGTACAGTCTTAGGAACTAGGCATTGTGCCAGAAGTTTGGAATTAAAAACATGACATGATGAGTAACAATGAGGAGCTTGCACTTTAGCCCAGGAGGAATACATGTCAGTAGTTACTGTGGTGACCCTTCAGTTGTAAGAGCCGTAGAAGCGGTGGGAATGAGGGATTGCAGGCATGTAAAGGAAGGAGTAAGTGGTTTTGCCTAGGAGAGTTAGGCTCTCCAGTCTTCTTTCTGGTTTGGGGCTAAAGTATAGAATTAGCTGTATGTATTGGGTGAATACTTTTAGTAGAAGGTACACATTGTTTTCCGTCAGTTCCTGAGAGTGGCCATATAATGCTGCTTTAGAGCATAGCAAAGTGTAATGATTAGGAATTAGAAACACTGGTTTATAATGAGACTTCATCAGTAACTAGCTTTGGTCATTAGAAGACCTTGCTCCCTGCTGCTCCTTTATTGGTAAAATTGTAGGAAGTCCTTTAATGATCTCATTTGATTTTTTTTTTTTTAAGGGAACTTTTATTTATTTATTTATTTAATTTATTTATTTATGGCTGCTTTGGGTCTTCGTTGCTGCGCGGGCTTTCTTTAGTTGCAGTGAGCGGGGGCTGCCCTTCATTGCGGTGTGTGGGTTTCTCATTGCAGTGGCTTCTCTTGTTGCGGAGCACGGGCTCTAGGCGTGCGGGCTTCAGTAGTTGTGGCACACAGGCTCAGTAGTTGTGGCTCGCAGGCTCTAGAGTGCAGGCTGAGTAGTTGTGGTGCACGGGCTTAGTTGCTCCGGGGCATGTAGGGTCTTCCCGGACCAGGGCTCGAACCCGTGTCCCCATGCATTGCCCCGTGGATTCTTAGCCACTGGGCCACCAGGGAAGCCCATCTCATTTGATTTTGAAGTAAAATGGGACTATATATGTGAAAGTGCTTTAAAAAGTACAGAAGCATCAATTTTAAAACACTGGGGGGTTATTAATGAAATTGGTAAAATACTATAAAATTTGGGTAAACAAAGTCCATTGCCAGGACTCCTTATCTTTTTTTTTTTATTCAGGTTTTAATACTTAATTATTTCCTTAGAGAAAGCAAAACAGTGTAACTTATTTCATATTTGTCTTCTCTTTGGACTCCAGTGAACCTTTGACTTAGAAGTAAATTAGTGCTTCGAGTTCATAAGTAAACGTTTGTTCCAGTTGGTTAAAAGTTTTTGTGTCCTTTAGCAGCACAGTAATTATTGAAAGTAAATGTATTTTATTGCTAAAGCAGAATGAAGAACAGCTAAATTCACACACGTTAGCTGTTTCTAGCTGAATCTGTATTTGGGTTTGGTATGAATCTAAATGGATTCAAATAAATTAAGCTTATTTAGTCAAACTCTAGTAGTTTGATGGTAAAAAAAAAAAAAGTAACATCTTGCCCTGCTCTTTGGGTAGTTACTTGTTACCCTAGGATACTACAGAGCTTATCCTGTAAGTATCCTGTTGGTTATTTCTTAAATCTGTATGGTTATAAATATCTCATTCAATTTGACTTAAAAATCTTGTTTTTTAGGTTCTCAACCCATTTTACATTTTCCAGCTGTTCAGTGTTATACTGTGGAGCACAGATGAATACTATTACTATGCTATAGCCATTGTGATTATGTCTGTAGTATCAATTATAAGCTCCCTATATGCCATTAGAAAGGTAAGTCCAATTTATTATGGGTTTCACAACTGTGTTTGTATTTTGTAATAACACGTAAGGTGTGTAGAATGATACTTGGTATAAAGTAAGTACTCCATACAGTTATTCTTTTAGTTATGTGAATATGTACTCCCTTTCCCTCTTTTTTGAGGTGGGGGAAGGCAGCTGCTTTTTAAGAGTCAAAGTATCGCTTGACTGCTTTGAGGCTGTAGGATCTATAGTTGCTTATCTAAGACTGGAATACTGGAGGGCTGATCCTGCTGTTTTCAGGGCTGTCTCATTAAAGTGCTTCTTATTTTGTCTAATGTTTTGAGCTAAAACATTGAATGATCTTTGAATCTTTTGGTCTTGACCTTTTCAAAGGCAGAGTAATATGAATTTATTATTTTAGCTTACCTTATTTTATATTACCCTTGCTTTCTAATAGCTTGAAGAGTTAGTTTATATTAACGAGTTAAAATTTTTTTCCCCGATTCAGCAATATATTATGTTGCATGACATGGTGGCAGCTCACAGTACTGTGAGAGTTTCAGTTTGCAGAGTAAATGAAGGTAAGTAAGTACTTCAGTTTACTCTTGGAAAAGTAAATTTAAAAAGATTTCCACTAAGCACTAATGTGTGAAGCAAGCCCAATATATTTTATATATACACTTATTTCCATAAGGAATAAAAATGTGTGTTTGGATTTGTACTCATGTTTCTGTATCAAATTCTTTCATTTATGTGAAATTGTATTTTTCTATAATGTGACAGATACTATACTAGGCTCTTAGGATACAGTGGATGGACATAGTCCTTGCCATCATTGAACGTCAGTCTAGTTGGAAAGACAGATGATAAACAGAAACAGTAAAGTGTGATAAATGCTATGATAGGGAGAAGTCAGGGTTAGATATTAGAGCTCATTTACTGTAGGTGTCAGGGATGCCTTCTTTGAAAAAGTATTCTTAAGTGATTGAATTAGACAGATAAAAAGTAGGAGAACGTGGTAAGGTGGGAGTGAGAGAGGGATAGAGGAGGGTTCTAAGTGCCCAGAGGCCTGGGTATTAGAGAGAGTTTGGTCATTGTAATAACTGAAAGAAATTCAGTGCAGCAACTAGATAGTGGACAGCCTTTTAAGGCTTGTTAAGGGATTTGGACTCTCCCAAAAGGCAGTGGAAAGCCATTGAAGGGTTTTAAGTAGGAGAGTGATATCATATTTGCCTATTTGAAAAAATCATTCTGGCTGCCATGTTCAAACTTATTTAGAGGGGATTAATACTGAAGGCATGAAATGAATCAAGGTGAGGGTTGTGGAGATGGAGAGTGGTGAGATGGGTTTGAAAGATACTTAAATGTGGGCATTGAACAAGATTTGATGATTCATTGGATGCAAGGTGATACAGTGGTGTCAGGCTGGGGCATGGATGTTGGTGTCATTTAATTAAATAGGAAACACTGGAGGAGAAGCAGGATTGTAGGGAGGGGTGATGTTTTGGATACATTAGTTTGGTGAGATATTGAAGAGGTAAAGGAGATAAAGGGGAGGCAGCACAGCATTATGGGCCTTGGAGACAGTAGCTGCTTTGATTGATCAGGAAAACCAAATCAGTCTGCATTCTCTTGTCTCAGTATACTACATCCAGGTGTAAACCCAAGTTGGCCTGGCAGGTTGCTTTCTTCCTTGCGCTTCCTGGTCACTTGCTAGAGTACTAGCTGATAGTATCTGCCTCCCCGAGCTGCAGTCTTAGATGTGTAGCTTATTGGTGCTCCTCCTCTTCCCACTCTGCCGCTGCTGAAGATCCTGGGGATGCTAGGACAGATGCACTGCTCAGTGTTTAGCTTCCTTATCCCCTTTGTATAGTCCAACAGATCACTGATATTTAGTTTCTCGGTATACCTAAGAGGGTTAGAATTTCAAGTGGCATTAAGGCATTGAGTCACGCTTTTAAAATAAGGGACTTTATTAAGAAATGAAGATTATTATACTTACTACATGCAAAATAGCATTAGAATTCTTTAAAAGTTGTTTCCTCATAGCTTCGTAAGCTACTTCTACCTTTCTTTAGAAAGGGAAGAGTATTTGTCCTGCAGGCTAACATCACAAACAGTAGTTTTCTCCTCACCCATCTTTGCTTAGAAACTAGTGTCTCTTCTAAGCTAGTTTAATAAAATCAAGGGGTAGGGGAAGAGAGAGAGAATGCCCAAATATAAGGCCACCTTTTACTTGGGAAGATCATTAAAGAAATGTTTAACTAACTTGAATATAATACATAAATTTCTAAGGAAATAATGAACTAGGTATGACAAAGTTTAATTTATTTTATAAATTGATTTGAAATAATATCTAAGCTATTTTGGGACTATTTTAGGAATATTGAGAAAACAATGAGACATTATGGATTATAAATAGTAGCAACAAGAAAAAGAATGCTGTTAAAAAAGAAAGTGCTAAAATTTCAATGCTTTTATCTGTTTCCAAGGGATTACAGAAATCTGAGTGTATTTACCTGTTGCAGGGGGCCTCCTGTGTGGATTCATCACCTGTTTACTCAGAGGGCTGATAGCTAAGATTGAGCATCCACCGTTGTAATGAGTGTTGAAGCCCACCTACCTGTTAGCTTAGAGGGGACTTGGCATCAACTCTGTGCAGTTGGCGTCCTATCCAGGGACAAACTAGCTGACACATTTAGACACCATGCTTTGTTAGCTTAAGGAATAATAATCTTATTTGTCAAAACTCTTCATCTATTGGGATTTTTCTATTTAACTCCATTATATTTTTAATGTCTTATTGAGATCAGGTGACCTTTGGATAGATCTTTTGTTTGCTGTATTTTTATTCCAAGTTAAAGAATATTCTTTTCAGACTTTTCTTTCTTTAAATTCAGAAATCGAAGAGATCTTTTCTACAGATCTTGTGCCAGGAGATGTCATGGTCATTCCATTAAATGGGACAGTCATGCCTTGTGATGCAGTACTTATTAATGGTACTTGTATTGTAAATGAAAGCATGTTAACAGGTAAACTAAATTAAATGAGTAAAACCCAGATGAGTTGTTTATAATGATATTAGGATTAAGTAGTTGTTGATTAAGCTATGTCACAATTAACTGTGCTGTTTGTATCCTTTACTCATGAATGTCATGAATGTGATAGATATTTGTGGAAGGATTTTCTTTTTTATTATGAGGGAACCAAATTCTGCATTATACTCAGCTGTGATACTAAAGCACAATGCTGTTGTTCACGATATCTCTTGTCCTGCTTCTGTCCATTCTTTTGACATGAGGAAATGCTTTATAGTAAGGGAAGAGGAAAGAAATCCTTTGCCCACAGCATATTTACTTCTTACTTTGATGTGCAAAAAGTGGGACTAGAATAGTTGATATTTTTATTAAATTGGGGAGAAATAGACTTTAAAATAACTTCCCTTTGGAAATTCACAATCTGGAGGTAGAGCTTTATATCTTTATTTTTTTTAAAATTTAATTTAATTTAATAAAAAAATTTTTTTTCTTTGAACATTTTTTTAACATCTTTATTGGAGTATAATTGTGTTACGTTGTTGTGTTAGTTGCTGCATAACAAAGTGAATCAGCTATGTGTATATATCTTTTTATCATGACTTTTTTTTTTTTTTTTAAACTTTGGGTTTGTTTGTTTATTTATTTATTTATTTATTTATTTATTTATGGCCGTGTTGGGTCTTCGTTTCTGCGCGAGGGCTTTCTCCAGTTGAGGCAAGCGGGGGGGCCACTCTTCATCGCGGTGCGTGGGCCTCTCACCGTCGCGGCCTCTCTCGTTGCGGAGCACAGGCTCCAGACGCGCAGGCTCAGCAGTTGTGGCTCACGGGCCCAGTTGCTCCGCGGCATGTGAGATCCTCCCAGACCAGGGCTCGAACCCGTGTCCCCTGCATCGGCAGGCAGACTCTCAACCACTGCGCCACCAGGGAAGCCCCTTATCATGACTATTTTTTAATTGTCATAGTCAACCTGGCAAGAAAGTGATTTCTATATAATACATTTTTGAACTGTTAAGAGGCTTAAAACACACTCATACACATAAATATCCCCACACACCTGTCGCCTTTGACACAAGAAGTGTGAATGCTACAGAGCACTACATTTTAATGTTAAAAGAATTTGGCTCTTTCTTATTGTTAGAGAATTACTGTACTCCTCTGCCTTGCTCGGATGCTTGTTCTCTTCTTACGTGTGTGTGTGTGTGTGTGTGTGTGTGTGTGTTTGTGTTCGGGGAGTGGGGTGGGATTAGGAGTGGATCTTCACGTGTTGTGTGTGCTTGGGGTTGCAGAGTGCTTCCCAGGTTAGTTCTCAGGGATACCAGAACAGGTGCTGAGGCAACGGTAGCAACCTCGTCTTCTTATTTGAAACTTGGCACAGTTATTTCCAACTGATTACCTTTGAGTCACAGATCACTTTCAGGAATTATTGTGGAAGACAAAATTTGATATTTCTGGGTAAGGAAATTGATAGACAAAAAGCTAATTGATTAAGCTATGTTATTCACATGTGAGAACTGTTAATAACTGTTGTCAACAGTATGATAACATTTAGGATATTTAACAACTCAAGATTTGTGTGTTTGATACTGATTTCTATGCTTTAACTTATGGATTTTTTTTTTTAAAGGAGAAAGTGTTCCAGTGACAAAGACTAATTTGCCAAATCCTTCAGTGGACATAAAAGGAATGGGAGATGAATTATATAGTCCAGAAACACATAGACGACACACTTTGTTTTGTGGGACAACTGTTATTCAAACTCGTTTCTACACTGGAGAACTTGTCAAAGCCATAGTTGTTAGAACAGGTAGAAAATATTTAATCTTGTCTTGCATGGTTTAGCATATTTGAAGCCTATCGAATGCTTAAAAAGAGATTCTGTTTTGAGAGAGAATTCTCATTTTCTTATAAAAATACTATATAATCATTTTCTTCTTTAATTTTTTTGAAAGGATTTAGTACTTCCAAAGGACAGCTTGTCCGCTCCATATTGTATCCCAAACCAACTGATTTTAAACTCTACAGAGATGCCTACTTATTTCTACTGTGTCTTGTGGCGGTGGCTGGCATTGGGTTTATCTACACTATTATCAATAGCATTTTAAATGAGGTATGTACATGGGACCGTTAATAGAGTTTGATTCTTAGTTTGATTTACGTGTGGCTCTTGAAGATTTGAAATGTAGCTAGTGAGTGAGACTGAAAAATTAAAATTTTAATTTAATTTAGATTAATTTAACTTAAAAAAAAAAAGCCATATGAGACTTGTAGCTATTATGTTAGAAGGTACAGATCTAGAACATCACCATGAAAGCAGAAAGTTTTGATCAGCTCTGGTTTAGATGATCTTTTATTTGCTGTCTAGTTACTTTAAAAAAGGGAGGAGTGATCCCATACTCACCAAAAGCTTTATTTTTTCTTTTTTTAACCTCTGTTATATACAGCATTAAAATTATTTGTGATTACTGAATTGAAGGTATTTCTAAGGGACCTTGTCAAATTTCTTTTTTCTATCCCCTATAGAGACTAGCGTAGTAGTAAGAGTCAATATCTGATAATATTTGTTGACTTTGAAGTATGTAGTGTATGAAGTATATGGGGCTATTAAAGTAAGAATTAGCTTTAAAAATAGCTCTCATTCCACAGTCCACTGACAATTCATTGAGCTTTCCATTTTGCAGAATCTCTTAAGGGGAAAAAATTATAGATAGTTAATACATGAATATACATACACAGTTATTATATATAAGATTAAAAATGGTTTATAGACCTTTCACTAAAGAAATACCCCCCATTGGGTTAATAAATATTTAATAGTGGGGGTCTGACATTTATTTTTATGTTAACTGTAGGTAGAAGTTGGGGATATAATTATTGAGTCTCTTGATATCATTACAATTACTGTGCCGCCTGCACTTCCTGCCGCAATGACTGCTGGCGTTGTGTATGCCCAAAGAAGACTGAAAAAAGTGGGTATTTTCTGTATCAGTCCCCAAAGGATAAACATCTGTGGACAACTGAATCTTGTTTGCTTTGACAAGGTTGGTTCAATGTCATAATCATTCTCAAAGGTCACTTTGTAGCTTTGTAAGTCTAAAGTATTTAGATTAATGGTTTCTGTATTCTTTATCAACTAATTTGCACACTTTTTTTGGTTTTTTTTTAAATTTATTTATTTATTGTTAGCTGTGTTGGTCTTCATTTCTGTGCGAGGGCTTTCTCTAGTTGTGGCGAGCGGGGGCCACTCTTAATTGCGGTGCGCGGGCCTCTCACTATCGCGGCCTCTCTTGTTGCGGAGCACAGGCTCCAGACGCGTAGGCTCAGTAGTTGTGGCTCACGGGCCCAGTTGCTCCGCGGCATGTGGGATCTTCCCAGACCAGGGCTCGAACCCGTGTCCCCTGCATTAGCAGGCAGATTCTCAACCACTGCGCCACCAGGGAAGCCCTGCACACGTTTTAAAAGAAATGTTCTGATTTTTCTCTTTTTTAACTTACTTGGCACATGCATCATTTTTGTATTATTTCTTCTCATTATTTTTTCAATTTTTAATACTTTGGATATTGCTTATTTGCCCAAATCTGCAATTGACTGACCATTCATACCCAGAATTATGCCTTATAGTTGTAGTAGTAAAATTTATCTGCTCTTTGATCTTTTTAACAGAATAGGCTCTATACAGATATGGTTACTGGAATGTTATTGCTGTAAAGTATACATTTAGTGTTTGCTCTATGATTTCATTGAATGTGTTACAAAATTATGAAAGACACTGATTATATGATTTTATGTGAAAATGACAAATTTTGTACCTGTGTGAAATATACCTTGCCTCTTACAAAGGGTTCTTCTTTCCTCACCTGAAATTAGTTTTCCTAAAAGTTTAGAGAATTAAACCTTCATCAGAAAACTTTCCATCTGTCTCTTCTGGGTAACTAACATGATAAGAATTTGATTTTTGTGCACCTTCATTATTAAAGAAAAAAATATGAGATGTATTTTATCAAGAGAAAAAAAAAAGTCGTATCCCATGACTGTGTTTTATATGAATCTGTTAAGAAATTTTTACTTAAAATTTTGCTTAATCTTTTTTGGAAATGTTTTTAAAATTTTTAAGCAGACACAAAAGTGGAGAAAAAGATGCAAGTATAATAAGCCCTCATTTGCCAATTATCCAACTTAAACAGTTACCAACATATTGTCAATCTTATTTCACTATCCCCTCATTTTGAAGGTGGCAGCATCAGACATTATATTATTTCATCCATATACTTCGGTATATAGCTCTAGAAGATAATGGTTTAACAGAACTTACCACAGTACCATTATCACTGCTTACTACACTTAACAAACCTTAGTATTACCTAATATCCAATTCATATTCAGGTTTCCCTGCCTTTCTCAAAAATATCTCAAATTTTTACAATTTGTGTTTTCAGTCAATCTGAATAAGGATTGCATTGGTTATAATTAATCTGTGACCGTTGTTCTTCTTGCCTTTTTCCCAGTCGTGTTATTGAGGAAACCAGGTTATTTATATCCTGAATTTGGCTGATTGCACCTCTTGATGTCATTTAACTTGTTCCTCTTCCGTTTTTTGGCTCCCTATGCTCTAATCTCCCCCTCTTGTGTTGGCATCCGTTATTGATTGATAGGTTGATTGGTGCATTGTTCCACCATTTAATACTATAAGCACATAAGAATACAATTCTACACATATCTCCCCCTACACCACCCCACCCACAAAGAGGAACCATACCATAGGGAGTGTTCTGCACACTTTTCCTCACTTTTTGTCCTGCAAGTTACTCTATTAGTACACAGACAGAGATCTTACTTATCCCCCTCCCCATCTTACAGCTGTATTGCACTCCATTATGTAGATGCAGCATACCTTTTCATGGTTTTGTAAATGTGTGCTTTTTTTTTTTTAAGACTGGAACTCTTACTGAAGATGGTTTAGATCTTTGGGGGATTCAACGAGTGGAAAATACACGGTAATTATTAGCTAGACTTGATCATTTATTTTAGTTAATTTTAATAAATATTTTATTATATGAAACATTCAAATATATAGAAAGTAATATTATAGCTATGTACCCACCACTAAGATTATACAGTTGACATTTTGCCATATTTGCTTCAGATCTCCTAAAAGATTTAAAACATTACAGATATTGCTAAAGTATTAACCTATCCCTTTTTCTACCCCTACCACCATTTTGAAGTTGTGTTGTTATCTTTGCATGTTTTTGTATTTTTACTTCATATATATCTACCCATAAACAAGATCTGTCTATAAATAAATATACACAACTGTTATGTACTGTATGTGTTTTGCTGCTTTTTTGCCTCATAACATTGTTTTCAAGATTCATCCATGTTGATATGTATAGATCCAATTTATTAATCTTAACTGTTGTTTAGTATGCCGTTATGTGATTAAACCATAATATTTGTTCTTCAGCTAAGGGACAGTTTCATTTTTTCTCCCTTTTTCCTTCCACTTTCACAAACAGTGTCGCAATTAAAATTCTTAGGCACACAACTTCTGTGAGCATGTGGTTGAGTTTCAGTAAACCAGCTTCTTAAAAGTTTCATTGCTGGGTCATACCGCACATGCATGGCCACAGCTCTAGTAGGTACCGTCTACTTGCTCTCTAAGTGATGGTGCTAACCTACACTCTCTCCCTTAGTGGGTAAGAGACCCTGGTGCTCCATATCTTTGCCAAACTTACCATTGTCAGACGTCTAATTTTCCCAAATGGATAGATAGGAAATGGAATTTCATTGTGGCTTTGTTCAGAGTTTCTTTGTTTGGAGTTTGAGCGTATTTCCATTTTTGGAAGGAGGGTCATTTAGCATTCTCTGTATTGTCAGTTTATATCCTAATTTTTTTAATGGTGTTGTTTGTCTTTATCTTATTCACTTGGTAGAAGTCCTTTGTATTTTCTGGGTGATCATCTTTTTCAGTACTATACATTAAATATATTTCACCAGTCTCTGTTGCATCTTTTTACTTTGTTTTTGCTGTCTTTGATGCTTAAAAGTTTTACTACTATAGTTGTGTTTATGCCACTTTTTATTTTTTCTTTCTCAAAAGTCTGGGATTTTGGTTTATACAGTCTGAGAGACTATTGTTTGGTTCATGTAATGTCAGAGCTGTCACATCTTCTTGGTAAGTAGTGTGTCACATTGTGACCTTACTTATCCCTAACGATGCATCTTGCCTTAAATTCTGTTTCATCTAATATTTGTATAGTTATACACCAGCTTGCTCTTGCCTAATGTTTGCCTCGTATATCTTTTTTCTATCTCTTTACTTTTCAATCTTTACGTTTACATTTATTGCCATCGTGTTCACATTTATTGTGATTTCAGATATATTTGAAATTATTTCTACCATCCCTCACCCCAATTCCCAAACACATTTTCTCATATTTCTCTCATTTTCTCAGAATTTATACATCCTAATCTTTTACTACTTGTCCTTAAGTTATTAATATTCATATTTAGAGTCTAAAGTCCATGGGTGTCTTTATTAGTTTCTAAACCCCCCCAAAACCCATGCACTGTACACTACTTTTACTTTCACCTCCCTTTTTATATGTATTTGTTGCATAACATTTTATGATTATGATTTTGGTTTTATACAGTCTGCATGCTAGGATTTACCTAGGTTTATGGATATCTTTGCTAACCATTGCTTCTTGTATCCCATTCCTCTGGATTAAATTGCCATCTTCCGTAACTACATTCATTAGTAGTTGTTCTGTCTCTTGAATGATGGTGTTAACTGTATAGATTCCTAGTTTGACAGCTGTGTTCCCTCAGCACCTTGGAGGTGTTATTCCATTTCTCCTAACTTCTTTTGTTACTGCTATTGAGAAGTCTTAGTCTTCTTTAGTAATTTTTTTTTCTACTTTGTTTAAAAAAATACTTCTTTATGCTTGATTTCTGCAATTTTACCATGATCTTTTTGTTTGTGCAGTACTCATTTTGCTTCTTGATTCCAAAGATTCATGCTTTTCCTAAATTCTGGAAAATTTGCAGCCTCTGTCTGTTCCATTATGGCTTTTCCCCCATTCTTTGTTTTCTCTCCACCTGGGAATCCTAACCATACCCTGGACAAGAAATTTCATTCGGTTCTTTCCAAATCTGCCTCTCCCCTTTTGCCCGCCATGGTGTCTTGTTCTTTTTCTAAGTCTGTAATTTTAAAATGCCTTCTTTGCATTCTTTCAGATTGCCATTCTATTATCTCAAGTTTATGGAATTCTAATTCTGTCTTTGTTTTGTCTGTTGAGTCGTGAGAATTGTTTCCTGGTTCGTTTTTAAATTATGGGCTCATCCTTAGCAGGATTTTTCTGTGAGTCTCCTTTGTGGCTATGTTGTGGGAGCTCCTCTCTAGAGAGTTTAGACTTTGGCCAAAAGTAGTGTCAGTGGTGCCAGACAAGCTGTAATGTTACTTTCATAACTTGGGGATTTCTAGGCCAGGCAGTAACATATATTCAAGCCCAAATGCCATCCTGAGTAGCATAATGGTTTAGAGTTTAGGTACTGACACCAGACCTCTTGTGTTTCAATCCTTGCTTTGCCACTTGTATGCTGTGACTTGGCAAGTCACTTAACCACTCTGCTTCGGTTTCCTCATCTATAAAATGGGGATAATAAAACACCTTCCTGTGGTATAAGGATGAGAGGAGTCAAATAAATTTAAAGTTCTCAGAACAGTGCCTAATGCATAGTAAATATGTTATATAGATATTAACTATTTTCTTGAACTTTGGGTGGGGGAAAAGAGGTAAGCTTATTCTTAGTTATGCCTTTGTCTGTGGGTAAATTTTTTCTAGTATACTCTTTTTCCAAGGGTGTAGTTCTTCAAGAGCACTGGCTATCTTAGGTGAGAGGGATTCTCTCAGTTCCAACTCCCCACTTTGTATGTGGCCATGACTTTGTCTCCTGTTCCCCATGTGGTTATTAAAACCCAAGGCCTTAAGGGTACTGAGATGGCTCTCCTCCCTCTTCCTTCTCCCCCAGACAGTCACAGCATCTGTTTAAGGTCATACCCCTCTGGTTTTCCTTTCCCTGTTTCCGGCACTTGAAATTTTCCTTTTCTTTCTTATGAGCCCAGTTTTGCATTTGAAAGGTAATGCGTTACACATTCATTTTATGTTTCTACAAGAGAGTTTTATGTGTTCTAATTTGCCATGTGTCCATAGGCAGGAGTTTTAATTATTGTTTAGTATGTAGTATTTTCTATACTGTTAATGTCTGGTCTAGTTATTCAGAATCTAAGGTAATACTGTATTTTAGTCAGGTATAATAATTTTCATGGAAGAAAATGTTTTTGAATGTCAATCTATAGTGAAAATTAATACATGCATAAATGCAAACATTTTATTTCTACTTTTCAAAATAATAAAACCTGAAAAGGCCTGTTAGACTATTGTCTTCAGTCTTGGGATTTATGAATCTAATTCAGTGCATTTTCTATATAGTTTTCTTTTGCCAGAAGAAAAGGTTTGCAATGAGATGTTGGTAAAGTCTCAGTTTGTTGCTTGTATGGCTACTTGTCATTCGCTTACAAAGATTGAAGGAGTGCTTTCTGGTGATCCACTTGATTTGAAGATGTTTGAAGCCATCGGATGGGTAAGTTCAGTGTTTTAAAGTACGATTAATTAACTTTAGGAAAATAGTAAAAATTAACTTGCAGAAGAATTGTTTCTTCACATTGTTTTGACAATGGTCTATCTTGTACCATAAAAGAAACTATGTAATTTCTAAAGATTCATCACTGGAGAGATATTTATAATTGTCTAAAAAGTCTGTTTTAGTTAAATTGACTCATTCAAACGACCTTTAATAGAGGATGACCTGCTCAGGGCCCCGCTTCATGTTTACAAGAGAAAGCGGGTATCAATATCTTGAGGCAGTAGGTCTAAGTCAGTAAGAAGATCTCAGTGACACAGTTCGTTGGCCATAGGGCAGAAGTATAGAGTGGGCATGTGTCTTCAGTGTTCTTTTGTCCCCATCCACATACTACTTCCTGTGTCCTTACTCTCACATGCGCGCACACACGCATGCGCAGAGGTTTCTGTCTGTTCACTTCTTTCTGTTTGTTTTGTCCTTGATTATTTTAATTTCTGAGTGCTCGCTTGTGTTCTCTGGTTTGTTTTCTCTGTTCTTCTTCTATAGATGTAATAATAGTTTGTTTTTAAAGTTCCTTTCTTGCTTCTGAATTTTTAATTTTCTCTGGGTCAGGTTTTCTTCCCCCGCTTCCTATATTAATCTTCTCCTTTATGCTTTTAGAAAAAATTGAGGTGTCATTGACATCTCCTTCATGCTTTAGGTTTTCGTTATACATCTTGATGGTACTTTTATATTTAAGAATGAAGGTCTGATTTGATAGTTCTGGGTAGCTGCAACAAGGTTTTCATCCTTGTTCATATGTATGTTGGTCTGTTTTCCTGAGATGTGTCTTCCCTGAATGGGAAGGCTGACTGGGGGAACCTGTTGTGTACTGAGGGTGGGGCCCCTTCAGCAGGCATTCTTCAGTTTCAGGGGAGCAGAAGTAGTCTTTAGGTTGCTTTCCTCGCCCACTCCCCCAATGCTTGCACACGCAGTACTTTGGAATGCTGCCCCTCATATTAGCAGCCCTTCCTCCTCTCAGGTAGGTAGTTCGTATCTCTAGAGCATGACTCCTGGGTTTTTTTGGGGTTTTTTTTGTTTCTTTCTGCTTTGCTCAGCTATTCTGACTGATAAGAAATGTTCCCACCTCTCCTGTATGTCCTTTTGTGTTTATTCTGGGCTACTATTTCCTTCATTGCTGTATCCATCAATATGTTTCGGTTCTCCTTGCTTTGCTTTCTGTTTACTTTTACAGGGTTATTTCTTTTTTTGTGTTTTGTTAGTGTTTTGAAAGGGAGGGAGATGAAGGAAGAAGTGCTCTGTCATTTTCTGAAAGCCCACAATAAATACTCATTAAATTTAATTCCTTAAAGGAGACCCACTTCATTTATAAGGAGTAAAACAAAGTACAGCTGATTCATCTCTGATATTCTCTAAAGCTGTTCTCCAACTGAATAGATTTTCAGTAGATTTTTTGTTCTGTATGTGACTCTTTTAGAAAGTGGGCTAAATAAGTAAGTTTGTATAATAGCATGCTTTTTTGACTGAGATGCTTTGATGCTTGATCTTAACACAGAGTATCTATGGAACGTTTTTACATAACTGGGCACTACTATTATGTGATTAATACCATGTAAGATGCACCCCAATTTCAGAGGTGTTAAAATGTTTCTTAAGAACTGTGTAAAATTGGCTAATTGGACATAGCTCTTTTCCCCGTCATTTTCCCATTGATGATTCCTTCACTTATAGAGCCAAATTAGTTTATTGTTTGTCATGTGCATGTATTTAATACAAGTTTTTGATTGAATTTTTCACCAGAAATATTTTAAAATTAAATTTCAGGGAGTTAGGATAGTAGTACTTCAATTAGACATATTCAAGCTGGGAAACTAAATTCACATCTTTGTTCCTCAGAGTGCTCTTGACCCAGTGCTTCTGCTAACCGTATCTGAGCGCCACATATTTTTGAATCCTCTTCTGTTAGCAGAAAGGAATCCCTGGATGATAGACTGACAATTTTTGGAACTGCAAGGACCTTCTGTATCTTGCAGAAGTAGTCTTTAAACCCAACTGGTTGTAGGAGCAAAATTAGAGAAGTTTTTCTCTATTTCTTTACTGACCTCTGCCTCCCCTCTCCCATGGGTTGCTAGGACTTTAACTAAGTAGCTTTGTTTATATTTTGTTTTACTTTTTTTTTTTTTTTAACTTAACTGAAGATAGCCTAACGTTTCATTTTAAAATGGAACCAGTGAATTGAATTTATGAATTTCATGAATCAATACTTTGAATATTTTTCTTTCAGATTCTGGAAGAAGCAACTGAAGAGGAAACAGCACTTCATAATCGAATTATGCCCACTGTGGTTCGTCCTCCAAAACAGCTGCTTCCTGAATCTACACCTGCAGGAAACCAAGAAATGGTGCAGAATTGTTTTAAGCTAGATAATACTGTTGGTGCTCACATTTTGTCCTCATTTTAAAATATTGCTGGAAGATGAAGTCACATGTCCTTTTTCTAACTCTAATAGAGATATGAATATGTTTACTGCATTTATCAGAAACTACACCTGGTGTGTTGCAGGCCTTCTGTGTAAAACATTGAGATTCAATTCTCAGTACTATTACTTTTTTTCCCATTTACTGAGTGGCTTAGTGCCTTGTGATTTAGATGCATGGTGGTTAAGCCTTTTAAATTGCATTGGTATTCCTGGGACTTAATAAAAAGAGTACGTGAAAGGCTTTATTTTTAGGTTAATTTTTAAATATGTTCCTATTAGTTTATGTTAGAACTTAATATGTTAATACTTCTAGGGTAGCAGAGTGTTTTAAAATACTCAAGAATATACTTTTTTAAGAAATGGGAGGTGGTAAAGAAGCAATCTTAAAACCTGACTTTGAAATACTCAGAATTCCTTACTGTTTTCCAAATAATGTTTTGTGGATGTGTAGTTAAAATTTTTTTAGCTTGAGTGTGTTAATGGACTTAATTTATACTATTACTTTATTCTTTTCTTTATTGTTTTATTTTTAGGAGCTGTTTGAACTTCCAGTAAGTGAAGAATGTTTACTTGTTGCCTAAGTATATCTTTAAAAAAATTTTTTTTTAAATTGAGTTATAGTAGATATACTTGTATGTCTGTTTTAATTCTTAATAAATGGTTTGTGCATCTTTTGAAATTACATAGGCTATTTATGAGATAGGAATTGTTCGCCAGTTCCCATTTTCTTCTGCTTTGCAACGTATGAGTGTGGTTGCGAGGGTGCTAGGGGACAGGAAGATGGACGCCTACGTGAAAGGGGCGCCGGAGGTCATTGCCGGTCTTTGTAAACCCGAAACAGGTAAGGAAGCAGCTAGGCTTTGAGTGAGATTCTGGTATTTGTGTAAGCTTGTAGTCACAATTCTAATGATGACCTTTATTTTCTCCTTCTTAAAAGTTCCTGTTGATTTTGAAAAAGTTTTAGAAAATTACACCAAACAGGGCTTCCGTGTGATTGCTCTTGCACACAGAAAATTGGAGTCAAAACTGACATGGCATAAAGTGCAGAATATTAGCAGGTAAGGTTGATGAATGGTTTTTCTACAGTTTTTCCAATAAGGCATCATTTATGTTTATAAAAGTCTTGTACAATAATTTATATTCAATTACTATTTATTTATTAAATATTTATTGGATATATGCAAATATGTAACAGTTCAATGTTTGTTTTAGGCAATTGAGATAAAAGTACAACTCTCTGGAGCTACTTTTATTTTTTTAAAGCTACCTTACCTTTAAAAAATTTTATTTATTTATTTATTTATTTATTGTCTGTGTTGGGTCTTCGTTGCTGCGCGCGGGCTTTCTCTAGTTGTGGTGAACGGGGGCTACTCTTCGTTGTGGTGTGCGGGCTTCTCATCGTGGTGGCTTCTCTTGTTGGGGAGCACGGGCTCTAGGCACACGTGCTCAGTAGTTGTGGCTCGCGGGCTCTAGAGCACAGGCTCAGTAGTTGTGCGAACGGGCTTAGTTGCTCCGCGGCATGTAGGATCTTCCCAGACCAGGGCTCGAACCCGTGTCCCCTGCATTGGCAGGCGGGTTCTTAACCACTGCGCTACCAGGGAAGTCCCTCTGGAACTACTTTTAGTTTATTTGTTAGATATTTATTGAGTGCCTGCTATGTGTCAGGCATGTTTTAGGAACATAATTATGTTTTTGGTAAATAAACATAATTCTACAGAAGTTTATTTTTCCCCAGTGATCTAGTTATTCCTTGGTATTTGTAGGGGATTGGCTCCAGGACCTGCCTCATGGATTCAACTTGTAGTACGATAGTATTTATTGAAAAAAATCTGTGTGTAAGTGGACCCACACAGTTCAAACTTGTGTTGTTCAAGGGTCACCTGTACTTGCTTTTGCCCAGTAGCTGAAACCAAGTATCATGAGTCACAATAACCACACCCCCCACCCTCACCCGCAAAGCTCAGATGGCCATTACCAGCGTCACGTTTATTTCCAGTTATAGCTATGGGTTTCACATTCAAGGATTGTCACTTTTACTATAACTGATACAGACTGACCTTTTGAAGATAACACTTTTGTTTAGGAATATTTCATGGGGTACCTAGCATTTTGTAAGCAGAAAGAAATATTTATTGGCTATCCTGCTAATTCTGCCTATCACATAGACTTTTCTTCTCACATCCCCTCCCCGCTACCATTGTCTCTAATTCAGGGACTCAGCTCTTTTCTCCAGTCTTTCCTATATCTAACCTGTGTACCACGCTATGTCTACAGAGAGCTCTTTAACATTCAAATCTAATACTAGTCTTCTACCTGGAATTCTTATAAATAACTCCCCATCATCTACCGGCGGAGTTCACAAGCAAGAATATGAATCAGGAAATAAACAACAGAACACATACTTAGTTAAAAAAAAAAAAAAGTAAATGATTCAAACAGATAATTATCGGAAAAAGACATGCAAATGGCCACTGAACACATGAAAGTGATAAGACACTTCAGTTCTTGGGGAACTACAGAATTAAACCACAGCAAGACATGACTTCTTTCTTAAAGTTTACAGAATTGAAAAGATTGATGATATCAAGTGTTAGAGAAGGCTTGAGAAAATTTTAACAACGTACTGCTACTGCACTATTGTAAATTTGTAAAGAACATGCATAGTACCTATCAAAATCTCAACTTGCTTATACAATTTGACCCAGCAAGTACAATTCTAGGAATCCAGCCTAAAGAAGTATTACTATGTGAGCATAAGGTTCAAATTTAAATAGTATAAATAACATGATATGATAGTGGTTAAATCCTGAAGTATGAATACTTCTGTTAATTATTCTAAGCGCATTATGTGAAAAGGGTAGGACAGTGTTTATAGTACAATCCTGTTTTTCTGAATGAGAACTAAAGGAGTGGAGTGGATAACCAAATAATAACTAAAAGGAAAAAAAACTTCAGGAATTCTACCTATTAAAACAAAATACTGGGGGAATTTGGTCTAAGCAGGGACGTTAAAAAAAAAAACAGCGGCAACCAAATGATCTGATGCATATGTGTGATTGGGAGCCACACATGTAAAATATTATACCCTAATTCCTATGAAGGGAACATTAAGGTTGTCTTTCTCTACGGCTTTGCCTTTTACCACCTCTCCTCCCCCACCTTAAAGACTGAGAACTGAGTTGCCTGTGGTTCTTGAGCCTGTCTTTCAGGCATCCTTCTGTGCCTTGGACAGGCTGTTCCGTCTGCGCAGAATACCCTACCCTCCCTATCAGCCCTTCTCTCTCTCTACTTCCCTTCCTCATCTTTCAACCAAGATCTTCTCTGTGTTTCCATTCTACCTGTAGGAACAGGTTTTGGCATTTCTCTTACAACTTGAACCTGTATATCTTGAATATTGTACTATTCATTAACTAGAGGGCAAGATTTCCATGACCTATATCATTCCTAGGAGAGTTAGGAAACCAGCTGCAGCCAGAAACTAGAACCTCACAGGAAAACGGTTACAGAGCTTTGACCCAGTAGTTTCACATTGGTACAGCTTTGTGCTTTGAAATGTATTTTCAGGTTTCAAGGCTTATTTCTCCTGTTACCACCAGCAGTATAATTCGTATTAAGTTTTCTAACTATTCTTTAATATCTTTACCACCCATTGTATAATTATATAATTTCAAAGATGTTTAGATTTTGTCACTGTTTACTTAAGCACCCTTATTTTGAATTTTGTGTAGAAAAACCACTTGGTTATTGCAAGTCTGAAATTTTGGTCCCTAACTTCAAACCCCATTTTCACCATTGAAAAGAATATTTCTGTGATATAATTTTGATAGCTTTAGATTTTTTTAAGAATGCAGCTGTCACTGAACAGACTTCATCTCCATTGTAGTGGTGAAGCACATATTATTTTTGCATGATCCCTTTGCTTGCATGTCTGTTTCCCCACAAAAGGGTCTTGAGAGTAGAGATCATGCCTTTTCATCTTTGACCTCCCAGTGATGAGTGTAGTACTTGGTGCACAGTAGATAATCAACTATTTGAAGGAATAGCATTTTGATAACTATTGAATATTAATATTCTAAAAGACCCATCTCTGGATCCTGAGTAGATCTCATTGTTGGACTGCTAATAGTTTTTGTATCATGCTTCCAGCATCAAGAATTTGATCAAGAGTTTTATAAAATTCCTCAAAGACTTGATAATGAATCCAGTATAACTATTGAATGTGCCTGTGTACAGTTTTTCCTTTTCTCTTAACATTTAAATTAGAGTATGTTCGATGGGGGACGGTAAAAAATAGATATATTTTATGGTCATTCATTTTGTAGGTAGGATACAAGATGAATATTCCTTAGTACTAGAAGTATTTAGTGTCTTAGACAAAGATATACATTTCCTAAGGATCTTTATATACCCATGTTTCAAAGGTAAAATTTAATTTCAAAATATATTTCTTGGGAATCGTTTTTTCAGATTTAAGTTCGTTGAGATCGAACTCATAAACTTATACATTTATGGTTTATTCAGCATATAAAATGTTTTAATTTATAATTTATGGCTATTTTAAATTGCCTTATCAACATAAAATGAACAAATGCCTGTTCTCATGACTAAATCATTATGTTAAAATTTCTTTTTCTGCAGAGATGCCATTGAGAACAACATGGATTTTATGGGATTAATTATAATGCAGAACAAATTAAAGCGGGAAACCCCTGCAGTACTTGAAGATTTGCATAAAGCCAGCATTCGCACTGTCATGGTCACAGGTTAGACTTTATAAAAGGACACAGAAAAAAATCGGGTGTGACTCTTAAAGTTCAGGTTGTCTAATATTGAGGAATGATCAGTTAGTTATAAAAGCATACTTATTACTGTTGATATATAGCTCCATCGAATACCGCACTATTATCCTATAACTCAGGTAAGTAAATTTATTATATAGTTGCTCCATCTTACATTGCCCTATTTCAGCTCTGAATACTTTTCCAAGATAGAGGACAACTTTACAATACACTTTGGAGGTCTAGCAAATCTGTTTATAATAAGTATAATACACTAGTGAAAGGCACACTGTAAATATTTAACTGTGCTCTTTTTTGTTATCTCTCTTTAATCATATATTTCTTATAGCAGTTGTTTTACTCTGCCTTGTGTTAGTTATTTGTAGATTTGTTTTCTCTATTAGGATATAAGATTCTTGAGGGTTAAGAATATGATTTACTTATTTTGAGATTGTCTATAATTTTTAGAACTGTGCCACATATATGGAAAATGATTAATAGATATTTGTTATATTTTTATATATAAGATAGTACATTTATCATTGTGTGTAACAGTGAAAAGAGCCAGTTTTTGGTTTCTTTCTTGACTGCTACATCTAAATGATTCTCCTGGTATTTATCATACTGTTATGATCAACAGTTTATCATACTGTGGATAATATTAGATAATTCCTTTCTTAGTCGTATGAAATTGTGGCAGCTCTTAAAGTGTTTTTTTCTTAGCATATAATCAGATTTAATATATTCACTTTATGGCATTTACATGTTCAGTAAGACATATGGAAAAGGCTTGTGTACATTTTTATGTTTTAGACTCTGAGATCCATCTAATACCATACTTATTACCAGATAGCTCAAGTAACCAAATTTATTAGCATCCCAGCAGTTCTTGGTTCTCATGATCCTGCTTCAGAGCACTTTGTCTGTATCACTGGCCCTTGTTTTCCTGCCACGACAGAATATGGCGTTGTGTCCCAAGAGGATCTGTCAGGTCATAGGAAGACACGCTTGGAAATAGTGTGTGGGAATTGAGGGAAGAGACAATAGTGCCCTTCCGTTCTGGTAGCAGTGGGCTCCCCAGACCTTTGCCTGTTTCTCCTGTACATCTGCATTTTCCTCTCTTGATCTTGTCTTTACAGTGTCTTTAGTTTTTTCCTTTTGTGACTGAGAAGTTGTCTGTCTTGCTTCTCTTTATGTCTTGTAAAGATTGTATTCTTGTTACTTTGCTTATCTTTTTGTTTTGTGTAATCTTGCTTTTGTAACTCACTTTTTTCTGTGATGCTACTCTCATATTCTTGTACAGATTACCAGTCACTCCCAGGTTATTTCAACAATATTTATTGAGCACTGTGCCAGGCATTGAATGGGTACCACTAGTCCATGACTCAAAAAGATTGAGACTGTATTTGGCTTTAAAAATTGTGGGTGAGAATGTTCTGAATATTTAGTATCTATGTGCTTTTGAATTATTTGAGGCTTCTTTTGATATATATATATCCTGATTTTATTATTTTTAAACTCCAAGAGTAAGGACCATACATTAACTTCATTTTGCCCAGCCCAGTAATGGGGACTGTAGTAGATTCTCAGTAAGTACTTGTTGTTTAATGCATTCATGTTTCTGTTGTAATGTTAATGTATTTTCAATATTTTGAAAATTAGGTGACAACATGTTGACTGCTGTCTCAGTGGCCAGAGACTGTGGAATGATACTACCTCAGGATAAAGTTATTATTGCTGAAGCATTACCTCCAAAGGATGGGAAAGTTGCCAAGATAAATTGGCATTATGCAGACACCCTAACACAGAGTAGTGATTCATCAGCAATTGACTCGGAGGTAATGTCAAGTAGAATTTTCTTTTACAAAACTTGCTTGTTTTAATTTATTCTGAAAAAATCTGCGTTAAAAACACAACAAAAACTCAACAAAAACAGAAGCCTGGGCCATCTCCTCAGAGACTCTGATTCATTAGAACTGGGGCAGATGCAGGTCTCTCAGTGTTTAAATTTTGATATTTAGCCAAAGTTGAGAAGCACAGTTTTAAAGTATAAGAATCCCAAATATTTATCCTATTTTAAAAGTAGTGGTAAATGATGCAAGTGGTCCATAATATTTAGCTCATGGATCATTTCAAACCGAAGCTGATATTTAGCCTTCCTTAAGTTTTATTTTTTAAATAAACAATATAGATAGATTACCTTAAAACTGAATTTTCTTTTACTTTCAATAAATGTTAAACATTCAGTTGTCTTGTGTAAAACATCAAATGAAAGAATTTAGTTTTGGATCAAATATATTTAAAATAGGATTGTGTTACTTGGTTTGGCTAAATAGTGTTCTGAACGTCTTATACACAGGCTATTCCAATTAAATTGGTCCATGATAACTTAGAGGATCTTCAGGTGACTCGTTATCACTTTGCAATGAATGGAAAATCATTTTCGGTGATACTGGAACATTTTCAAGACCTTGTTCCTAAGGTTAGTGATTTGGGTTATGTATGTGTTCACACGAATACACTGTGAACAGTATTTTAAAGAAATTTATATTTTTTCCAGTTGATGCTACATGGCACTGTGTTTGCTCGTATGGCACCCGATCAGAAGACACAGTTAGTAGAAGCATTGCAAAATGTAGAGTAAGTATTGGTGGATTTTGTTTTTGTTTTTGTTTTTTTTGAGGCCCTGCTGCGAGGCATGCGGGATCTTAGTTCGCTGACCAGGGATCGAACCCGTGCCCCCTGCAGTGGAAGCACAGTGTCCTAACCACTGGATCGCCAGGGAATTCCCTGTTTTTATTTTTTAATTTTTTATGAATTGTAGTTCTGTTTTCAAAACCAGAAAAGTAACTAATATTTCATGTATATAAACTTGTCACCTGTAAGATAGGTAAGTGCCTCTTTGAAAGAGGCTCATCTGCTTATTTATTTAGGTAAAGTACAATATCCAGCATTCCTTTTCTAGGTGATATCCATGAGGTAGAGTTCATTCACTCTTGAATGATAGAAGTGATGTCATACTTTTAGTAACTAATTATGTTTCAAGTTTTTAAGGGAGAAATCTTTACTGATAGCCTTAAAAGTCAGTGTACTAAAGACTAGGCAGGCCCAATCTTTGCTGTAAAGATTAGGAAACTGAGATGCCAAAATGATAAACTGATGGTTGCCCATCTTGTGACAGTACTGGAGCAGTGACCCAGGTCATTTGACTTTCAGGCTGGTGCTGTTCGCAAAGCAGCATGCCTGTGGTCATTGTAATGAAAAGATTCATTAGTCCCACTGGGGGAATCTGGGTCTGTCAGCTCTTCAAAATACTGTGCTGGAGGAAATCTTAAGTTAAAAGTTGTATGTTTTTAGAAGTTAATCAAAATCTTAACATAATTTTTGTTTCTTAGTTACTTTGTTGGGATGTGCGGTGATGGTGCAAATGATTGTGGTGTAAGTATAGATTTTGTGATTTGTAGTTCTTTCTGTGGCCTAAATCACATGCACAAAACGCAAGTAATTTTATTCTTCAAACCATTAGGCTCTGAAGAGGGCACATGGAGGCATTTCCTTATCAGAGCTCGAGGCTTCGGTGGCATCTCCCTTTACCTCCAAAACTCCTAGTATTTCCTGTGTGCCAAACCTTATCAGGTAGTATACATTGAAAGACTTCCCATTATCTTTTTGTAGCTTGCTCTAAGAATATAGAAAAAAAAAAAAGTCATAGAAAGTAATTTGAATTTGTTTTAATGGTATGTTAGTGTATTTGATCTATAACTCTTTAGCAACAGATTGATTGCTACTCCTCATTTCTTCCAGTTCTGCTTTGGCTAAGTTCTTTTGGTAGAAAAGTGCTTTGTTGTAACGGTTGAATGTTGATGTTCATCTGTCAAGATATAATTGTGGTTTTGGAGGAGGCATTTAGAATACTTCTGTTCACATGCCAACAATTGTTTTCACAGGGAAGGCCGTGCTGCTTTAATGACTTCCTTCTGTGTGTTTAAATTTATGGCTTTGTACAGCATTATACAGTACTTCAGTGTTACTCTGCTGTATTCTGTGAGTACTGACATTGCTAACAGATGGTATTTAGTGTTAAGACATTTAAATTAAGATATTGAGCATATATGTTTCAGTTTGAATGCATCCATTAATTGTGGAACTTAAATAACTAGCATCTGTAAATATTCCTTTAGTTTACTGTATTTCGAGTAGCAAATTGAAAATCTCATTAATCTGGAATAGCATTTTCCTTAAGGCCAACAACTGTGGATTCAGCCTTGTGAATGAAAGATGATTGTGTTCTTTTTTTGCCTTTAGGGCAGATTGGACATCTTTTTAAGAACTCTTCAAAATGTCAAGCTGTGACGTACTTTAGAATTGCAGTTAACTTTGCTATACATTTATAAGGAAAGGCCAGAATGAGAAAAGATGTTTCAGCTGTAGTTTTAGGACTTTTAGGACTTGTATAAACAAGTGATATCCCTAGGTACTCCATAGATTTTGTAGTTGAAGTGATCTCACTTTAGATTTTTCTCTAAATGAACATTGGTGAGATCCCAAGGAGTCTCTGTGAAACTATCCCCTTTTACCATTTGTGGAAAGTATCAGGAGAGGTGGTGTTAGATATTAAGGAAGCTTCAGGATACTAATTTTCAAGAATGTTCAAATTTTGTGAGTAGAATTTTGTGTTTTCTTTTTGCCAAAAAACTTTTAAAGGTTTTTATTGAATGAATTTTTTGGAGCTACTTTTTATACTAATATATTAAATTGAATTTTGCAAATATGTTATATTTCACTAATTTAAAGGCAAATCTGTTCAATTTTTAAGCATGTCCAAGTGTCATTTTGAAGTTGTCATTTAAAACCAGGGAGGAAAAATCTAATAAAACCAGGGGGAAATGGTATAAAAGTGGTGCTATAAAAATAGTTCCTGAACGCTAACTATTTTTAAAAAATCCCTTCTCTAGATCTTAAGTAACCTAGGAGACTTCCAGTTTCTCTTCATTGATCTGGCAATCATTTTGGTAGTGGTATTTACAAGTGAGTATTTTGCTTTGTTATTGTTTTTAAAGCATATGAAATTCTGATGTGGCTTATTAAACTTTGGTAAATTTACATGAACAGTTGTAACACAGTGCATATCTCTCCATTTTCCCTGTAAGTATGTTCTTTTATTAGTGGTTGTTTATATTTTGCCCCATTTGTTTTATTCTTTCTCCATTTTTTTCTGAAATATTTGAGAATATGTTTATGTTATCATGACCCTTTGCCTCTGAATGTTTTAGTATATATTGCCCTAAACAAAGTCATTTTCTTATACAGCTAAACACAGTTATAATGTTCAAGAAATTTAACACATACAATTTTACCTAATCCATACCCATATTCAGGTTTCGTTATGTGTTCCAATAAGGTCCCTTCTGCCTATTTCCCCCCCACTAGTCCTCTAGCCCAGGATCTAGTCTAGGCTCATAAATTTCATTTAGTTATCATATCTCTTTTGTCATCTTTAATCCAGAATAGTATGTCAGCCTTTTGGGGGGGCTTCTTGACGTTGACATTTACGAAAGAAGATAATCCAGTTATCTGAGTTTGTCTGATATATTCTCATTAGACTCAGGCTATGCATTCTTGGCAGGAATACCAAAGAAGGGATGCTGTGTCCTCCTGAGTACATCATATAAGGAGACAAGATGTTGATTTGTTTCAGTATTGGTGATGTTAACATCAAAATAAATAATAATTGTAATGAGATATGATCTATTTAATCAAATGAAAATTCATAAGTCCATACTGGAAATAAATAAGTGATTGGGAGAGAAGGGAAAGCTCTTCCTTACAGTAAAATGCTAACTAATAATACAGAAGGAATGATTGGCTTATACTATGGAAAGACCCTTGTCTTACTGACATCTTAGGCCGGCTACATCTTAGCTGTGGGGGACTACTATGTATGTCATAGGATGCTTACCAGTATCTCTGGCCTCTACCCACTGGATGCCGGTAACACTCCCCCATTTGTGACACCCAAAAATATCTCCAGACATTGCCAGATGTTCTCTGGGGGCCAAAATCACCTTGGTTGAGAACCACTGAGTTTGACAGTCTTTAGTGGATGCTACAACTAGTGAATGAAAGTTGATAAGGAACAGGATTTTTACAGTGTCTTAGTATCTTTCTACAAATTACTTATTAATTACAAAGAGAAAAATAGAAACACTACAGTGGAGAAACTTGGTGGACCACCTTAATAAGCGATCAGAGCCTTTTTTTGTATGTTACTGTTATGTTTATATAGCTTCAAACCTTTGTTAATATCTTCTTAAGAGGAGGAAATATGTATTATTTTAACTGTAGCTTTGCAATTAAAGATTCAGAAATAAACATACAAGGGTGGTGATGATAAATGCTAATATTTACTATTCTTTTTACTTGTACTAGTGTTTCCTTTGAACTTCAATAGACTAATGTAAAAAGTGCTCCTGAGCCATTTTTGAAAAAGCCTAAATTGTTTACTTTTACAGATTATTTAGATATGTATAGCATCTGGCTTGTTTTTTGAACATTTTTCATGCTAAATATTTGTTAGAGAAAAACTGGTTTTTTTTTTTCCTAAATAAATGTTCCTAAATGAATCTGACAGATGAATTTAGATATAAACCTTTCTTCTCTTTCTTCTCAACGTAGTGAGTTTAAATCCTGCCTGGAAGGAACTTGTGGCACAAAGACCACCTTCAGGTCTTATATCTGGGGCCCTTCTCTTCTCCGTCTTGTCTCAGATTATCATCTGCATTGGATTTCAATCTTTGGGGTTTTTTTGGGTCAAGCAGCAGACGTGGTATAAGGAGTCGCGTCCACATTCAGAGTAAGTTGGTCAATCCATTAAAAAGTATGTGTAAAATGTATGTAATATATACGCATGCAAAAATAAGTTTAAAATGTATGTAAAAATTGCATGCAGCTTGACTAAGCACTTAAATAATTTGGCCTGTATTTGACTTTATCTGTAGGAGGGTGGTTAGGCCAGGTCCTAATAATCACTACCAAGATGGGGACATTGGACCAGTTTCTTAATTTGCAGCTGAGCCTTGCTTTCCTTATCTGTAAAATAAGAAAGTTGAAATTAATCACTAGGGTCTCTTCTAAACCCAGAATGTTTGTGTTCCTAACTTCTCTAACCCCAGTTTGGGAAATGACATTTAAAACCTAAAAAAATTTAAGTAAAGGTATTAAGTGGGTCTTTTATTTGTTTATGGGCAGAGTGTTTTCCAGTTCACAAATTATGATAGCATTATTTTAATTAATTACACATAGGTAAACACAAGGTCTGTTTACCTTTACTATGCTAATATTACTCCCCAAATTTAAAGAATGGGGAAAGGGTTAAGTAAGAGAGACTTATTAATTAATGAAGTTTCTTACTTCTAATTTTTTAATTGATTGGAATGTGACTAGAAAGAAAAACTGGTTTCCTTTGGGAAACATATTGTGTTTACTAATATAAAATCTTTTGTGTGTGTTTTAGTACACAGGAAGCTTTTAATACAACAGGAAGCCTATATGGGAATTCTTCACATTTGTACAATGAAACCAATCCTGATAGACATAATATAGAAAATTATGAAAATACCACAGTGTTTTTTATCTCCAGTTTTCAGTACCTCATAGTGGCAATTGCCTTTTCAAAAGGAAAACCCTTCAGGCAACCTTGCTACAAGAATTGTAAGTTTGGCATTTATTGTGATTCCCATCCTGCTTCCCTTCTTTAAAAGTAATGCAAGAGTAGAGTTAAAACTGTCCTTTCAAAGTAAAATAGATCTTCACAAATAGAATGAACCTAGTGATTTAGATGTTTACTGTCTTGTTTTATTCTCATGGTAGCTGCCACCCTAAGTTTAAAATTAAAGCCAGCAGTTCTAAACATTCCTGGTTTTCACATCCTATTACTTCTGGCTCCAACTTTTATTTTTACAGCCCATTGCAAAGAGAGTTAGAATTAGAAGCAGGAACAGAGGTTCCTCAGTTGGAACAGTGGGTATTATACTTTCCTTCTGGGTGGTCTGCATAGCACCAGCTGTCTTTTCTCATTTTTGACACTGTTCCAGCCAGTATTCACCTGGAATTCTTCATTTCTGTCACCTTTGCATCCACCTCAGAAGGGGCCAGTAGGATGGAGGCTTGTGCCTATGTAAGCTTGTCTGCCTGTGGCAATAGGAGATAGCATTTTGTTTGATCACAATTAGGGTTTTGGGGGAAAAAACTTATTCACTATATGTAAATTGCTGGTTTTAAAAAATTGAGGCTGTACTAATTAATATATGGAATAACTTAAAATTTTTTTTCACATAAAACTGTAGACTTTTGCAGTATCTTGGGATGAGTAGTAGTTATTCTTGTGCTGTAAAGAAATGCCAGTGTTCTAGTTGGCAGAATGTCAGGCCACAGGTTTTGGTGTGATACAGGGGTGATAACTCCTCACATCTCTATCTCATGTTAGAGTTAACAAAGCATATTCACATATGTTTTCTTATTTAGTCTTTACTTCTACCCTCTGGTTTGTAGGGAAGGTGTTATTACTTTATATTTTGGACAGGCAAGACTGTTTAAAAATATAAGTGCTGATAATAATTGAAATCTGTTTTTTCTTTTTTTAAAAAAAGAACTGATATTTCTTATCTAATAAATGGAGGCTGTATTACTGAGAATCATATTAAAACCATGGGGGACAAAAAGCCTTGCATAGAAGGTTTATCACTGTACTTTTAAGAGAACTTCATAACTTAAGTTACCTTATTATAAGGTGAACTTAAAACATGTATATCAACCTTAATTATTATTTTTAGTTCAATATTTTTAAATTTTAAGGAAATATTGAGCATGCCCAGAGGTAGCTAAAACATCTATCAAAGAACAAAACTTTCTTTACATGAAGAAAACTGGTGTTCAGACTGGTTGATAATAAGTAAGACAAGCTGCACCAGGAAAGTTAATTTAGAGGTCTAAGTAAATCCACCCTATCCATACTTCTCCAGTTAAGAAAAAGAGAGAGACTATTAGTTGCCTATTTTTTAAACACATCTTTTATATTATTTTGGAAAACTTCCAAAAAAATTAAAGGCTCATATATTTTGATTTCCTATTTAATTTCAAATTGATTTAAATAGACTCAATTGTTGATGGCTGGACTGTTTTTTTTTTTTAAACGTGTTAAAAATTATATTTTAATAGAAATATAGCCACAAAACCTTTGTCCTTACTATAAGCAGCTTGTGCATGTCTGTCAGTACATACAGAAGTGCATGCTGTCATTAAAACATGCCTCCCGGAAAATACAATAGGAACAGGAAAGTCAGCGTATACATACTTTGCTGATTTTCACATCCTGTCTGTCTGTCTGTCTTTCTGTCATTGAAGTCCCCTGATCTTGGAATGTAGTAAAGAAGGAAAAGTAGAGAAGAAAGTAAGAAATGACAGAAATAAAGTATTACTGTATAAAGTGATATACAATGTAAAGTGTAAATATAGATGGAAAAGAGTGGGGAAAAGGTTAAGGCTTTCCTAGAGCTGACATTAATTAGCCTTTCCTTTTGTCCTGCACAATAGACAGTTAACAGGTCTTCACTGGGACCTGCTAGTTGCTCTTCTCAATATCTAAACAGTGTAATGTATTCAGTCTATCTTGAGGTGATTATTTTTAAGAATTAATCTCAATCTTAGGCATTTAAGGCATTATAGAGTTTTTTGCTGTCTTCTAGTGGTTCAGTTTGAATCTAAGTAAAACCTTATTTCAGCCTGTGGTTACCCATTTTTAACTTTAGCTTAGGCCAGTTATATTTTCCTGTTTGACTATGCTATCATTTCAGGGGCCATGATCATATGGACTTAGTTCTAACACTCTCTCTTAACTAGATGTGATTTCTTGAGATCTGGCTTCAATTTTTGCTACAGTTTTTTTTTTACTTGATCCTTATAACTTACTGCTTGTGAAATCCAGGTTCTTTCTCAGTTTATGAAGGCATTATTACTGACATGCCAGTATCCTTCCTGTTCAGGCCTGTGTATCTTTTGCCTGTTCATCTGCCATGCCTGAATTGGTTGGAGCAGATACCTAGAGGCCCTGCAGAATAAGGTGGCCTTTTAAAGACAAGTAACTGAGTAAGGAAGGAGGGAATAGGAGTACGAAAGACTTGAAATCTGTGTTATAGATCAGGCAGTCCTGGTTAGTATTTTTGAGGAAGGAACAAGAGAGGTATATATCAGAGCTATGGACAAGTATTGCGGATTTGTTTACTCTATGTAGGTTTTTATTTTTGAGTCACTTAACTAAGGGGAATATGAAGGAAATCCTTTATGGTGCCTTATTTTGATGCCATATTCCATCAAAAGGAACTGGTATCATTAGAAGAACAATTCTGTGATGCCATAGCTGGGATGTATGTAATAATAACTTAAATCTACGGTTTCCTCCAGGATCCTCACCGTATCCCCATTTTATAGTTAAAATAATTTGACTCTGAATGACTCGTTGATGTTCACATAGCTTTGTGGCAGCATCTGAAATAGAAGCTAATTCTTTAACTTGTGGAACATTCTCCCTCAGCCGCCAGTCACCACCAACACAGCGTTTGTTTTGATAGCTGTCTTCTGGTGAAGAGCATTCCTTGCACTTCAGTACGATCACTAAGGAATCACTGACCATGCCAGGAGAATCCCGGAGTTGAGAGCACAGTCTACTAGAAACTCATACCTCTCCAAAATGAATCCCTGACTTTTCCATTCTTGGTTGAAATCCTTACTGATTTTTTCATTTTGGTGGTTATCTAAATCTGCCAGCCACCCACCTCCCCTGTCAGATTCCTTTGAATAGTGCCTCTTTTTCTCCCCTGGCTAAACAAAGGAAAGATTCAATTATTTATTTTTTCCTTTAAATGGAAATCTTGGCAGATTTTTAGAGGTGTGATCAAAGCGGGTGGTTATAGAAGGACAGATGAAGAGTTGAGAAATACTGTTGAGGTAGATGTAAGAAGTTTTTGAGCTTGAGTAAAAAAAAAAAAATTTTTTTTCTGGTAACATGTCAGGACTAGATTGCAAGTCTGTTTTTGCTTATCGTTATAAAAATGCAATAGGATTTGAAAAACATTCAATATGGGCTATTACTTTATTGAAACAAAACCTTTTCTGTCTCTCTGTCTCTCTTTGGGATTTATATTCTGACTTTTTTTTTTTTTTTTTTGGTCCTTTTTCTGATTTAGTCTTTGTGTGTGTGTGTTCATGTACTTCCAACTAGCACTTTCTGAACACTTTTTCTTTAACTGACTATATAGATATTTGAATGGCTATATAACATGTATTACTTTCATTGCTGCATTTATTGAATAGAATGTTGTATCCCCTGTTTGAAATTTATTTTTTATTTTTTGGTGAAATTTTTATTTTTATTTTTTGGCCGCCCCGCGCAGCATGCGGGATCTTAGTGCCCTGACTAGGGATCAAACCCACGCCCCCTGCAGTGGAAGCGCGGTCTTAACCACTGGACCGCCAGGGAAGTCCCATCCTGTTTGCAATTTAGTAGAATGTTGGAAAAGATAAAAATCTAGAAAAAAAATTCCTTTTTTATCTAAGTGGGTTCCAAATTTTTCATCCTGTTGGTCAGTGGCTCATAGTAAAAGAGTTTCCCCACTTTTGGCATGAATGTTAGTATAACTTTCAGTCTAAGCTGCTAGAACAATAAATATATATATAAAACAATAAACATATATGTATTAAAAAAACACAGTATTGTTTCTATAGAATAATAACTGTTGGCCTATAGTTTTCAACTGACGGATTAACAAATTTCATATTTACAATTGACTCCCACATTTAAAAATATTGAGACCCCTTCCTTCATTTACAGTCTGTAAATAGTATATTAAACTTCTTTGCTCAATCTGAAGGCTTCATGATAAAGTTTTGGTTATATGTGGTCATAGTAAAGTTTGAGTTTTGAAGCCAACCTCAAATAGGAACTTAGAAATAAATATCCAGACCAAAGAAAAAAAGGGGGGAAAAGTTGGGGTCTGTCAATATAATTGAGACTATTTCTGAGCCCCCTCCACCCCCATGGCTTGTTACATAATGGTGTGCTTGTATATATACGTGCATGTGAATGCATGTATGTACACAGTTAACAAAATGGTCCTGAGCAGGGAGTTTTATTTTTGAGTTAGGAAAGTGATACAAAGTGCTGATGGATGGAATTTACCATCCCTACCTACCACAGCAAGCCACAGGGTTAGCCCACATTTAAAGTAGCAGATCAACTCAGTTTCTGGGTTTTAGCTAGCGTTTTCTGTGGAAATATTTTCATGGAGGAAATTAATGAAAAAGTGGGATTCACTTAACAGAAATATACTTACGTTCAACTTAGAGTGCCTCTGTTTAGGATTATAACATAACCAATACTGAGAATAAATGTTCTCAGCATTTTTACAATCAACAATTGTCTTTGCATGTATGTTTTAAATGATAATCTAATTTTGCCATACGTAGTCTAGTCTCCTGTTTGTGAATTATAGATTGGCTTGGTTGTCTTATAAAGTAGCTATCTATCTGTGAGATACACAAATAAATATCCATAAAGGTCTGTCTCTTATTTTTTATAAATGCTGATTATTTTCACATTACATAAATAAATCCTTTGGGCCTTCATGATGTATCATACTCTAGGAAATATCATAGAGCACACATTTTATATACTTCATCAACCTGAATAGAAGTATTCAAAACCAAATTTAAGATCGACAGTATACCAGTTGTTATTATATGCCTTTTTATTTAAAGGAACTCCCTAATTTAATTGTTTTACTTTCTGTTTCAGATTTTTTTGTTGTGTCTCTGATTATTTTGTATGTTTTCATATTATTCATCATGTTGCATCCAGTTGCCTCTATTGACCAGATTCTTCAGGTAAGGCTTAAGCACATCAGTTATTACTGATTGTCTGAGTAGTAATAGGATCTGGGATAGCAGTGGTAAATAAGACAGTAGTGGAAAATGACACACTAGTATCCCATAGCCAAATGAAACTTCTGGATGATTGCTAGGGCTTAAGATCTATCCCCCTCCTCTGCTCTTATGTTACTGGGGAAGAGACTAAACTGCCTTTGTTTCTTTTTTCCAGGATCTCTTCTTTCCTAATTTTCGAAGATGCAGTTATATTAACCCAAAGGGAGCATAATTAAAACAGCAGCCTTTATTGACTCTACCTGTTATTTTTCTTTCCTGTTTCTCCAGTCTTTGCTTCTAGTTCCATTTCCCTTTGTCCACAGACAAATTAAATGTCCCTTGGTCTTTAAAAATAAAAGAACATTGATTCCATTATTTGACCCGTCCTTTACCAACCTACTTCTCGAGTAGTCTGCATGTGCTGCCTCATCACGTGCTGTCCATTGAGTTCTTTATTCTCATTCTCATTAAAAACTTTATGAAAGATGAAATACTTGTTTTATACAAACGAATATGCATACACGTTTAAGTTGTTAATCATAATAGCAGTAAAATAATACCTAGGAGTCCAGCATGTAACCTAAAAAAAGGTAGCATTACCAGCACCAGTAAGGCTCTATTGTGCACCTTTCTCCAAACACCCAGAGGGAACCACTACCTCATTTTCTTACTTTTCACTATACATTTACCATATATTTATGAAGTCTTAAAAGATAGTTTTGCTTACTTTTGAACTTTATGAAAATGGTATCTCGTAATTGCTGTTTTACTGTGACTTGCTTTTTCCCAAAAGCCTTACTATGATGCTGCATGCATTTCATTTTCATTCTATATAGTATTCCATTATAGGAATATACCATAATTCACTTCTCAGTTCTCCACTGGTAAATAACTGGATTGTTTATAGACTTTTCCTGAATCAATTGTCCTGATGTAAACATTCTTATACACATCTCTTAGTGTAAGGGAGTGAGCAACATCAAAGAATTCATCCCAAGTACAAGCAGCAAGGGGGTGGTACAATGCTGTTGAGAATTTAAAACCAGCAATAAAGCCCACTAATCGTCCATCTGCTAGAAATATCACCTTGTCGTGGGAATTCTAAACAATGTCAGTGGTAAAATACTCCTTCTGTTACCACCTGCCCTACCTTGGCATACCACTAGGGAAGATGGTCTTCTGCTGTGTTCTAGTATAAGTTTGAGCATGTCCTCTTTAGCTTTCTGAGGTTCCAGTTGTTTTCCAAAGTGATTATACCAATTTATACTTCCATCAGTGTATGAGATCTTTTGTTCCACATCTTTGCCAATGTTTGTCTAGTGGGTGTAAAGTGTGATATGACTTTGTAAGTAATTTTGGTATATGGTTGGATAGGACCCCTATCCCCACCTCACATTGTTCATCATGACCTTTTAGGCTGTTCCTGAGCTTTTCCTCCTCCGTATACATTTTAAGTTTAAGTTTATACCAGGATAAGCCCTCTTGGAATTTTTATTAGAATTACACTGGGTTTATCAAAAAATTGAGGGGGAGAATATCTCTATTTCTTCAGAATATCTTTCTCCCTAAAGGTTTTTATACAAGTTTTTGTTAGATTTATTCCTGTAGTATTACGGTTTTTGTTCCTCTGATAAGTATCTGTTTAAAATTGCATTTTATAGTCCTTTTATGCTGGTGGAAACAGTGCAGTTATTTTGGATATTCATCTTGTATCCATCAGCCTTGTCAAACTTTATTCTTAAAATTTTTAGATTCTCTAGGATTTTGTTTTAGACAGTTATCTATAAATAGTGACTTTTTTTGTTTCTGACATTTCAGTCCTTATGCCTTCTATGTGTTTTTCATGTCTGTTAACCACACGAATGTTGGTGTGATAGCGATGTACTTTTCCTGTTCCTGACTCTACAGGGAGTGTTCCTAGTATTTCATCACTGGATGTATTGTGGGCTGTAGGTTTCTGGTATATACTCTTTATCGGGTTGAGGAAGCTTATTTCTATGGTGGTGTTAACATAAATAGACATTTAATTTTATCTAATGCTTTTTCTACAGCTATTGAAATGATCACTTGGTGTTTCTTCCAGGAGAATGTGGTGAATTACAGTTGACTGATATATATTTTTTTTATAGTAACCTTTTATTTATTTATTTTTATATTTATTTTTGGCTGTGTTGGGTCTTCGTTTCTGTGCGAGGGCTTTCTCTAGCTGCGGCAAGCGGGGGCCACTCTTCATCATGGTGCGCGGGCCTCTTCACTATCGCGGCCTCTCTTGTGGAGCACAGGCTGCAGACGCGCAGGCTCAGTAATTGTGGCTCACGGGCCTAGTTGCTCCGCGGCATGTGGGATCTTCCCAGACCAGGGCTCAAACCCGTGTCCCCTGCATCAGCAGGCAGATTCTCAACCACTGCGCCACCAGGGAAGCCCAGTTGACTGATATTCAAATGTTGAACCAACACCGCATTCCTAGAATAAATCCAACTTGTTCATGATGCATTCTTATTTATATCTGCTGGATTTGGTTGACTATGATTTTGTTTAGGATTTTTGCTTGTGGTTGCATGAGTGAGATCAAACTTAGTTTTCTTTTCTTGATGTTATTGACAGGTTTGGGTATCAAACTTATATGCACTTTATGGATGAGCATTCCATTTCATGGACTTTTCCATGTTTTAACTAATCCCTTTAATGGATATTTAGGTTGTTTCCACTGTTTTGCTATTATAAACAGTGCTGTATTTGCAGATTCTTGCACACTTCATTAAGAAGGATGAATGCATATTTAGAGGTTAATGGCAGAAGTAGAATTGCTTGGCCAAAGGGTATCTAGAATTTGAATTTTTATAAATACTGTGTTATTGAACTTTGAAAAGGTTGACAGTTTATAGTCTTACCAACAGTGTATGAACATCTCTTTCCCTACACGCTTCATTCAGGGATTTAGATAAGCACCTTAGGCAAAAGAAGAAAATAAAACACATTTATATAATATTTCTCTCTCACCACACGTCTTATGCTTCACAGCCAAATTATTTTTTGAAAGAATGCTACATGCAACTCACCTCTCACACACTCATCAACTAATC
Source organism: Balaenoptera ricei (assembly GCF_028023285.1). NCBI lineage: Eukaryota > Metazoa > Chordata > Mammalia > Artiodactyla > Balaenopteridae > Balaenoptera > Balaenoptera ricei. Next base: position 87,273,772 of record NC_082642.1, on the reverse strand, counting down.
TAATCTGGCTACTACCCCTGCCAGTCTACTGAAATTGCCCTTGCCAAGGCAATTAACAACCTTCTTGTTAAGTCCAGTGGATTTGTGTCCCTGATGTGTGTGTGTGTGTGTGTGTTTTTTCCCCTCAGTCTTACTTGTCTCCTCAGCAGTATTTGACAAGTTAGCCATGCCATCATTCTTGGGACATTCCCCCTGGAATTTTATGATGCTTTGCTTTCTTCTGACCTTTTCCTACTTCTGTGACTCCTCATTCTCCATTGTGGTTCCAAACCCTGTGCCTGTGTCTTAAATGTTAGTGTTCCACACATTTGTGTTTTTATCCCTTGTCTTACTCTATCCATTCAGGTGACCTCATCCTTAATTGTGGCTTCCCCTGTAGTTGCCATCTATGTGTTGAAAACTCCTGACTTTATACCCTTAGCCTAGTCTCACAACTGAGCTTTAACCTGAATATCCACTAACATACTGAACATTATATGCGTGGTTCACCCATCAGTTCTCTCATTCAACATTTAGAAAACTAAGCTCATCATGTTCTCCCTCAACCCTGCTTCGACTCTGTTTCTTGATACTACCATTTATCCAAGGCAGAAGTGTGTGTGTGTATACTTGTCTTTTCCTTCTCTTTTCATGGCCAGTCTGGTCCTAGATTTTCTCAGGTTTCTTATTCTGTATCCCTGTCTCTCTCTTTACTCCAGTCCCATCTGACACCTAAAAGGAAACTATTGTTTCCTACTCATAACACTTCTGACCCCAGACGTGTGGGGTTGTTTCACACCAACCAGTTCTCTGGACACCAACTGGGTGTCTTGCAGTTCAGTTTTAACACTAACTACCTGGAGCGAGCACAGACCCTACGAGTTAAGGGCTTGGTCCCACAACATTGCCCCCACTCCAGGCACCAGATGCAAGTCCCAGATTGTCACCTGTACTTCTTCTGACCAACCAACTATAAGTCAGGGTTCCCACAACCCTCTTTTCAGCTTTGGTGATTTGCTGTAACAGCTCACAGAGCTCAGTGAAACACTTACGTTTATTGGTTTATCATAAAGAATATAATAAAGGTACAGCCAGATGAAGAGGTACATAAGCCAAGGTCTGGAAGGGTCCCAAGCACAGGAGCTTCTGTCATATGCCATTGGGATGCTTCACCCTCCCAGCACACGGATGTGTTGACCAACCCAGAGGCTCTCCAAACTGTAGTTTAGGGATTTTTTTAAATGGAGGTTTCATCATATAGGCATGATCAATTATTAACTCGATCTTTAGCCCCTCCCCTCTCCCTGGTCTTTCTGGTGACCAGCCCCCATCCTGAAGCCCATCAAGAGTAGCCTTATTAGAACGAAAACATTCCTGATACCCAGGAAATTCCAGGGGATTTAGAAGCTCTGTTTAAGATATTCCTATCTCCCCCACCACTCAGGAAATTGCGTTTAAAGAGCCCTGTGTCAGGAACCAGGGACAGAGACCAGATATATTTATTCCTCATTATGTCTGCCACCACTCTAGTTCAGGCTACCATCGTCTCTTGCCTGGATCAGTATAGCAATCTCCACCCCTCAAATCCTTGCTGAGCCATAAGTGTCTTTCTAAAACATGTTATATCATGCCACTCCTCAGCACTTGACACAAGTACTAGTGTGTACCTAGGAACTCAGTAAATATTTGCTGACTAAAGAGATGAATGCATGGATGAGATTTTTTTCCTTCTTTTTTTGTTTAGGCCTTAGAAATTAATCACAGGTTTTAAAGTGAAAACTTACTTCTTAAATTGATCTGCACAGTTCTTTTTATGAATTGTCTTTAAACAGTGTAGAGTTTTGAGTAGTACTTCATTATTAGATCAGTATCTACTTCATTGTTTATAGGACTTTATTTTTAAAATAGAGACTTGTTAGAAATTCATGATCTAGTAGAGCATGGGCTTTTGATTTTGAATAGGATTTGTCTCTAAGTTCAACCACTTTAATGTATCTTTTAAACCTTGAGTTACTTCACTTTGCATTTTATCATCTGAAAAGCGGTATAGTATCTACCTTGTGGCATTGCTGAGGATTGAGTAGATAGTGTGTGTGAAAGTGTTTGGTATATAATAGGAATTAAATAAATTTGGAAATTACGATATAATGCTATAATATCAACTACATACGATATTAACATAATTTTTGTCTTCCAGATAGTGTGTGTACCATATCAGTGGCGTGTAACTATGCTCATCATTGTTCTCATCAATGCCTTTGTTTCAGTCGTGGTAGAGGTAAGCACTTTACATAATTAAGTAGCTGCCTTGCTGCTTTGCAATTCTCCGTGATTTAATGGTAATGGGGGAAACGGATAGGTAACATTATGGAAGCCCACAAAGAATTTCAGTTTCATTGCAGTTAAATTCATTTAGCCTTCTCTTCTCAACTGTTCCATGAGCTAATAATAGTCATATTAAGAGATAGGACGGAATTCCCTGATGGTCCAGTGGTTAGGACTCCGTGCCTTCACTTCCGAGGGCGTGGGTTCGATCCCTGGTTGGGGAACTAAGATCCCGCATGCCATGTGACGTGGCCAAAAAGAGAGAGAGAGAGAGATGATTTAGCTGCAGTCATAGATGGGAGAAAATAAGCAGTTATAAATCAAAAATTAGTGACTGAGAGAAAGGAGAGAAGATTGGTGCTCAGGTGGCCCATAAACTGGTAAACCAGTGGCCATGAAATCAGAGCACCACCCAAGTCCTGTGATATACAGTAAAATCTCCCATTTAAGGGAGGAAAGGGAGGGGGCTCTCTCCATGAAGTATAGTAAATATTAATAATTAGTTGATTGAAATTGTAAAATAGTGACCATGATGAACTTATCCAGTCTCAGCATTGATTGCTGGAACTTCTTCCTTGGTATTTACTTTTAAGTTTTCCTTAGAGGGAAGAGGTCTTAAGTACTCTTTGATCCATTTTATACTGTATAGTTATTCTCCTACTAGGATTCCTTTAGGTCAGCTTCTCTAAAAGGAGATAGTAAGTTCTCACTTGCTGCTTATTAATAAAATTTGGTCTGTTCTCAGAGCTACTATTATTCACTCCTACAGTAGCAGTATGTCAAATGAAGAAGGAGATACAGTTGTGATTTTTAAGTTAAGGGTTTCATAGAGTAGGCTTTTGAATTAAAATTGGTAATTTGTGGGAAACATGTATACTTTAGAGATAATGACTCTAGACTTGGAAATTATGTTTAATTTGATATTTTTCTAAAAGATGACTTGGTATTTAAATTGGGGCCATAGTGGACAGCATGGTTATTACGGTACTGATCTTTTTAGGTTGCCCATTTTAATGTATTTTTGCTGTTTTATGGACATTAGAAAGCATGTCCAAGATACTGTACTTTAAAAGCTTTCCTTTTTTCTATAGTATAAGTTCATCTTTTCACGCAAATGTTATTTAAGATAAAATCTTTTTATAAAACAATTTCTAGGGAATCCTTTCTTAATCTCCCTTAATTTATTCTTGCTTACTATCAAAAGAATTATTTTTCATCATATGCATATAGATATAGTTGTATATAGATATAAATAACTCAATTCACTGTTAAGAAAAATACTTCAGATTATAAGCATTATTTTAATATGGGAAAGACCTGAGGATTCATATAAAAGCCATACTTTGTAGAAAATTTATCAAGAATTTTATGATTTATATTTGTTACAAAAGTCCTGTTGTTATTCTTTATCCTTTTGCAATATAAACTGAAATTCTCTATATGAAAACCAAATCATGTTTTTCACTAATGTCTCAGCATTGTGTGAGCCTTTTTAAATGTATGCATTAATAAAGAATGATGTAGTCATTTTTAATTCTTAACTCGCTGGACTATCTCTCAGAACTTCTTCCTTGACATGGTCCTTTGGAAAGTTGTGTTCAATCGAGACAAACAAGGAGAATATCGCTTCACCACCACACAGCCACCACAGGTTGGAAATCAGCCCTTACTCTCAATTCTTCACGTCAGTTGTGTACTCCGCATTGTGTAGGGTGGTATTCTGTTGTGTGTTGCTCAACCTTTTCCTCTATGCCTGGCATTTCATTTTTTTGTAAGGAGTCCTAGAAGATTCATGGCAAACATTTGTTACAGTCTTTTTAGGACTTCAGAAGTTTCATAAGTCTCTTTTCCATTCCAATCCTTATCTTCTGTGTGTGTGAAGGTCTTGTTCTCAGTGGTAAATTTTTCCATTTCTGTCTGGCTTAAATTTTATGTTTCTGGTTTTTATGAGTCCCATTAGAAGCTAAATGAGATTCATGTAAATAAAGTTATGGAATGGGAATTGTTTCTTCATGGATCAGAGTCCAAAGGTCAAAATTCTGAGGAATTATTTCTGATTTCTTGTCAGTTACTGTACTTTAACTTTGGGTGGCTTTTTGGTTTTCCCCAGCATATGTCTCTCATCATTTAGAAACATTTTCAGAGAGATAGTGTTCATTTTTATACAAACCATGGTTTAAGGACTTTTGACTTTTTTTGTGGTGAAAAGAAAAGAGAAGCAGATGAATAAAACCCATTTTTTGGTGTTAGGATGTTGAAATTCTTGATAGGAAATATAAGTTACTCTTGGTTTTTAAATCAGTACCATTGAATCACAGCTCTGAGCAGCTTTTTGAGTATAGAGAACTTGACAGCATAAAGTTTCACTCCCTCATTATTGTGCCCAATGCTGTTTGTAGGTGGGCGATATGCTTTATACACATGAGTTCTAAACCTTTCACTCATCCCAAGCCAGAAAGAAGCTTTCCGAATTCAAGAGGATTCCCTGGCGTGGGTCACTCACTTATTTTTAGCTTTCTTTTACCTGAGTAGCTATGTCCTGAGCTTTGCTTTGGTAATTCATCAGGCTTGATGCCTGGTGTAGTAGTATCACAGGATCACTTTATAAGAAGTTCTATAGAGCACCATTTCCTTTTCTAATGCTTGATGATGAGTAAGGATAGTTTTGTAATAATGTGATAAGTCTGGAATCTGCTTTAGTTTCTTTTTCTCAAAGCAGTGTAAGGCACAGTTGTCCCTAGTAAGTATGACCAGAGCTGTATTAGAGAGAGGCTCAAGTCCCTGAGCTAAATCTCCTCCGTGTCTTGGTGACCTCACTACATTACTTCAAAGGGTTAACTTTGGGTCCTATCATCAGTCCTCATATAAAATATTTGTACTGGCAAGGCCTTGGCCAAGGAAAACATTTCCATTGAGTTTTTAGCTTTTCCAAAGAGATCTCCGACTATTGATCTAAACAGGAAACGCAGGTTCTGAAGAGGAGCTGTACCCTAAGTCAAAAGTGGGTATCATAAAACTCCTTTAAAACATTTCAATTGGAAAGCCTTCCGCACTTTTCAACCAAAATTAAATGGCAGAAAATGCTATCATTTGCTATATCTTTTTTCTAAAAATGTGTAAATAAGTATGTGTCCTCATTATTTTTAAGAGTTTGTGCCTCTCATGTGAAGTTGTACCTCTGAAGTGTTCTGGGGAGAGAGTGGTCTGAGCAGGGAGGCTCCCGCCGGCCCCATGTGTTTACCAGTTCTGAGCACCATTGAGTAGACAAGAAGTTTGGCCTTCAGTTTCTAGGGTCATGATTTAAGAAAGCATTTTTTAAATCATTGGCTTTAGAAAAGAGAGTTCTTGTAACCTCTTAGCATAGAATGCTATGCTTTCATCTTCCAACACTTCCCGTTTGTAGTTTGCTCTCACTGTTCATATTTGTGACCCTTGGAGAGCCCATCAGTTAGTCAGATTACTGTAAGGCTGTAGTTCTCAATTAGGGGTAGTCCCCCCATCCTCCCGGGCACACGTGGCAGTATCTGGAGACATTTTTGTTTGTCACAATTGGCGGGGGGTGGGGGTGAGGCTGCTACTAGCATGTGGTGGGTGGAGCCTGAAGATGCTGCCGAGTAAACATCCTGCAGCAGCGCCCAAGACAAAGACTGTCTGGGCCAACCCGTCAGCAGTGCCGAGGCTGAAGAACCCTGCCATAAGGTGAAAAAGCAAGTAAAGATGAGAGCGACCTGCTACACCTAGGAGCCCATTCTGTGCTCTTTCCTACCAAGAGTCCCGTGAGGTCTTCTAAGATCGCAACTCTCAACCTTCTCTGTTAATGTCGGGGGAAGAACAGCCATGTTTCTTCATTCCTTCCTTACCATATAAACCCAGAGACCATTGAGTAAGGTTCGAAGTTTCAAAGCTAAAGACCCTGGACTAGGCTGCAGGTCTTAACGCAGTTGAGTTGTGAAGTCGAGAACCTCACCTAGAAATCTCTAGTAACCGTGTCCAAAATATCTGGTGATCTGCAAGGCAGCTATGTAACACCTCCAGAATCCTTCCAATCTTAAGGTGTTTCTAACTTCGTTTTATACATAAAGAAACAGCATTCAGTCAACTTGCCATGGTTATGCAGCTTATGAGTGGCGGAGCTGGGAGTTGAAGCCAAGGTTTCTGATTTCAAGAGGAGTCTTTTTTCCACTGTGCCACACTGTCTCACACTATGAGGCCACAGAGATGCAAACTAATGTAACAATCAAGTAACAAAATGGAGACAAAGAACAGCTACTGTTTTCAAAACCTACTTTTTATGGTAGACACTGTGAGGCATTTTGTATAAATTCTCTCTAGTTGTTACAACCACCTAAGAGGTTAGGGTAGAGAGACTAAAGATATCCCTGTCTTCACAGATGAGGAAACAGTATTAGAACTGGAATTCAGGTTCAGTTTTATCTGGGCCCAGGACCATAATATTCCTATAACAGAAAGCCTCCATCTGTTCTTTAAAAACGAAATAAACCTTTAGGTGTCATTTTATTTAATAGTAGACATTTTAGATATTATGTTTATTTGGCCCACTGAACATACATACAGCTAACCTAATTTAGATACAGGAAAGATTTTTATGTAATAGTCATTTATTTCCCACAGTGGTTCTTTTTCTTATTAATGCACAGTGGCCTCAGTAAATGTCCATTGAATCAAATTGAAAACAGGTTAAATAAACCATTTGTAAATAATCAAAGTTAAAACTTGTATGTAACTAAGTATTTTTTTTTCTGTAGTGATCTTTAGCAGCCCCAGATGTTAATACTTATTCTCTGACCAAAAAAAAAAAGATTCTTGAGATGCAGTGATTTTCAAGTAAGGATATTCATCACAAATGCCTTGAGCTCCACCTTTGACCTACTGAATGAGAAGTCTTCAGTGGAGGGGCCCATCACCTGTGTTCTTCTGTACAGCTTTACCCGTGTTTGAGAAGATCTGTGCTATGTATTCTCTTTCGAAGAAGCATTTGTGCCTACCCTGTGTCTGGTAAACTGAGGCTGCTTAGTGGTAGATGTGGAACGGGAGTCATACCGTCATGTATTTTGATAATGCCTGAGAATGTGTCCTGATTATGTTTTCCTTTTGGGGGAAAAATCCAGATGTCAGCTGTAGTCTTTATGCCACTTAGGATATTATTTGAGTTTATTTAGATAGAATGTTCATTCTGATTGTCTTTGTCTTATATTCAGGATTGGTATGGAAGAAGACTTTTATGAAAACCACAGTACCATTACAACATTTTCCCCATAAGCATGGCTTTATATCTTACATACTGCCTATGAAAACATTTCCTAAAAGACACTGCTAGGAGTTAGCTGGCATTGGGGTTCTGGAATGAACAGCTTGGACTGGTCTAAGAAGCAGGAGAATTTTAGCTGTAGATCTTTTTGAAAGTTCTTTGTGGTTTTTCTGCTGGGCCACTTTGCCTTCTCTGGGGGATACACTTGGTTATTTAACCATTCCTTTCAGGAGCAAATCACAAGATCCAGTTGCTGGGGCTCCTGTGTTCTGCTTCAGAGACTTGCCCTAGATGTTTGGCGAGGCCTTGGTGCTCATTCTAAGCCCCGTGATGCTTCAGCTCTTCCCTCTCCTTGTGCAGTGCTTGCCTTTGTCCTGTTGCCACTGTCTTTTCTCTCTTGATTTAGTTCTATTCTAGCATGCCTGTAGCACCGTTTATTTTCTCTACCAGTGAATTATATTGTTTGAGGATGTCTGTGGTATGCTTGTGTTTGTAAATTAACAAGCCTATGCTTGCTTATAGTGTATTTTTTGTGTATGCTGTTTGGGGGAGGTGAGGGTACAAGAACAAAATATGGGTCTAATTATAGTGGAGGGGGGAATCCCTAGTGTTCCTTGTGACTGAATTTATTTTTAAAATTATAACAAGTGTACGTTGCTTTTAATAGGGACATGAGGATTTTTTTTTTAAAAAAGCATGCACATTAATGTGAAAAGAATACTATTCAATTGTGATTCTGTTTGCAGTGGATTTCATTTTAATTTTATTGCTTGCCTCATTTTCCACAGGTGGGGAAACGATGGATTTTATTATTTTGTGTGTGTGTGTGTGTGTGTGTGTGTGTATGTCTTACATTTGAATACACTTGGCTGTGACTTTCCTTAACTCAGCCTGTTTTGCATTGCTTTCAGCCTAGCTGGCTCATCTGGACAGACAAGGCCTATATGTTTCTGCCTTTTTTTTAAAAAAAGTCAGCATTCACCATTCACCCTTTTCTGTGATCCTTTAACAATGCTACTTGCTGTAAAATAAAAAGTGACAGCTTTCACATTGATTTAGGAACAGTGAATATTTTTTCCCCTGCAATTAGACTGAAGAATTTAAACACCTCGGGGAAAAGATAGGTCCAAGTAGTGAACTGTCGCCTCAGATTAAATATTAAGGTTTGTCATGTATACGCCTATACTGGAAAGGAATTATTTGTTATTTGGATCACCTGAAGAATCCTATAGCTAGTCTCTTCTAATGCTAAATGTTTTCTTGTGGACTTCCTTTGAGGTGATGGTAATAACTCTCTTTTTAGCTATGACAATGAAGAGGCTACTAGATGAATAATCCTCAAATCTGTATCCCCACTAACCCACCACACCCCTAATTTAATATAGCTTACTTGTGACAAACCACAGTTTTTGCCTTAAAATTCTTGGTAATGGTGCAGCTTACACTGTTTTGTCGACAGAGTAAACTAGAAGGCCTTTAAAAGCACGTATTGTGTATCATGCTCTCTGCCACATGCCCACCCCCAGTTTTGAAGAAGGAGAGAGTAGTAGGTTCCTGGTGGTTGTCTCAGTACGATGAGACCTACTAAGTCAAAGTATGAAGAAGTTTTAAAGAGTTTTCATTTTAAAGTATTTTTGCTATTCTCCATTGGCCAATTTAGAAACCTGTGTTTCAGGATCTGTGTTATAGCAAATTTGCCTTTCTTGATCATGAAGATATTTTGAGAGTTAACATTAGAATGCTTCCGGAATTTTGTGAGATTACAGCTGACCCTTGAATAATGCCAGGGTTAGGGTTGCTGACCCTCCCCACAGCCAAGAATCTGCTATGATTTATATAATTTATAGGCCTTCTGTATACAGGGTTCCTCCATATCTGCAGATTCAACCAATTGTGGATCATGTAGTACTGTAGTATTTGCTAAAAAAATCCACATGTAAGTGAACCTGCACAGTTCAAACCCGGTGTTGCTCAAGGGTCATCTTTACTTCAGTTGAGCTTAGACCTGGTTGTAGCCTAGGTTATATGTTGATGGCAAAACAAAACAACCTGGGATTTAAATTTTGCTTTGTAGAAGAAACAGCCAAAATAGTTAAGAATTGACTGTTCTTCAGAGGTGAATATAACTACAGGTCTCAGTATAGTCATTTAGTTTTATTTCATTTATTTCCGGTTTCAATTTAGACAAATTCTGAGGGCCTATATTGAATTTACATTTTTGTACAATAACCAGGGACTCTGCTTTCTTGTTCTTCAAGAACTATTTATCTAAGATCACATCCAGTAAAAACATTGGGATTGATCCGAAGGAATTCTGTGACAGCATAGCTTTTTATAATGAAATAATACTAAGAATTAATACTTGCTTTATAGTTTTCTGTGTACCTCTTTCCAGTTGTGGAGCACCAAGGGGAAACCATCATTATAAAATAAAATTGTTTTTTATGTTAATGAGAATGTGGTTTTAAAAGAAGTGATTGACATTAAACATGATCTAAGTTCTGATTTTGACCTAACAATATTTACATAATGCTTTGAAAGGTGATATTAACAGTAGCAGTGGTATCTTTACACTGTGTTTTTTCAAAACTGATCAGGTGGTTAAGTTGCTAGCAGCAGTAGTACCAAAAGATAGTTTAGGATAGAATGAGGGTTTTCATATTAAATATTAAAAATTTTTTCTCTGTCTGAATAGTTTGAAGTTATTCTTAATACATCCGATGTTTTGTGTTATGGAATCACAGACTTCAGATATACAAGTTATTTTTTAAATGTATCTGCATACAGGAGGAAGTAGGAACATAGAACTAAATAAAATGAAGTATAAATTACATGGATACTTTAGAAATATAATCTTAAAAAAATAATGTTCCTAAATAATGGAAAGCTGACTTTTTTTTAAGCGTGGATTTGTTTTTTTTTTCCTTCATGTATTTGTTGTGCTCAGAAGTCATTTCCTCTTATTTTTCTGTGCTGATGAACTATGCTTTAACAAACTTGTTAAAAACAACAGCTCTTAATCTACTGGGTGTTCCTCTTTTTCCTTATTTTCTTAGGAGTCAGTGGATTGGTGGGGAAAATGCTGCTTGTCCTGGGCCCTGAACTGTAGGAAGAAGATGCCAAAGGCCAAGTACATGTATCTGGCCCAGGAGCTCTTGGTTGACCCGGAATGGCCACCAAAACCTCAAACAACAACAGAAGCGAAAGCTTTAGTAAAGGAGAATGGATCATGTCAGATCATCACCATAACATAGCAGTGAATCGGTCTCAGTGGTATTCTAGTAGCAGTATTGAGGAGAATGTAAATGTAGGACTTAATCTGATCCTGTGCGTCAGAATGGCACCCTTTCAATTTATGTCCCTTCCAATACAGTAGCTGATTTGAGTTTTTTTTTTTAAACAAAACAAACAAAAAGTGATTGGCCTGTCAGTTAAATTAATAATCAATCTTCAAAGTCCTATACCTTCATTCAGTGACTCTAAATATTATATATATTTCCAGAACTTGCTTGATTGTTATCCTCAGTGATACTCTTTATAGGGTACAGAAGAAAGTTGGTATCTGGAAGGTATTTAGATACTAGCTTCTAAGACTTTAGTTTATACCTTTAAATTTATTTTCACAGCCCCCTTATTAGATAAAGTCATCATTTATATACAGGCCCTAAATTTGTGGTTGATAAATAAAATGGGTGTTAATTAGCCTCCAATGAAAATAGGTACAAAGCCTGTTTTTATTTGATTTCAATATTTCTCCCGAAGAAAACTTAGTATACATAACGCCAGTTCCCTTTGATAGCCTAGAGTTAGGAGTGAGTTTTATGGTGTTGCAACTCAGGTAATTTCCATTTATGGTTTTATATTTTCTGTACAAACTGCCTGGGTTTTATTTTTTCTAATCAGCAAGGTGCTTCACTGCCTTCTTGAGATGTCCCTCAAAGCTATTATATGGATCTTGTGCTATGTCTGGTGTCAGTAGTATAATTTGCTTTAGTTACATGTTGTTGAAGCCTTTTCAGTAGGAAAAAAGCTGATTTCTTTTGGTAGTAGATGTAGATCTACCTTTTTAATATCTCTTCATACCTGTTTTTTTCCTCTCAGGCTTTATATTATTTTAAATGTCTTTTTATTTTCTTCTACGTCTTTAATTACCTAAAGACATAGGATAATAGTTTTTTGTTTTTTAGTTTTTTGAGTTAGAATTTTACCTCCTAAAATTTTAAAGGTTTGATGTATGTCTCTCCTGTCAATAATGAGGCTTAAAAAAATGAGTGGTTTTGAATGACTGCTATTTTTTCAAAGCAGTATGAACCTGGCGAGTTTGTCTTATGCCATTAGGTGGCGCCAGAGGTCAGAGTTTACCTGTTCTGGATTGGGTGTTTACGAATGAGCATATTTGGTTGTGGAAATTTCTGGGAGAAAAAAAAAAAATGAAATAAAGTTAAAAAGAAAAGTCATTCATTGAGCCAAAAGAAATGTAGAAGATATTTTTCACCTTTCTGTTTTGCCTGGTTAATGTTTAAATTCTAAACAAAATTAAGGTAATTTAAAAATGCCTTTATAGGTAAGATCCAGCAGTTTGGCAAAGCCCAAAGTTCTGATAAACAAGAAAACTGATACTGCTGTAAAGTGGACACTAAACTACTAAGACTGTGTGATCTTATCCTGTGCTCTTCCTTGACCGGTAGCATGCTTGTGCTTTTCTACTTCTAGCTGATCATTATTTTCCTGATACATATTTACCAGTTTGATCAGATGTTACCCAGAACCATAAAACCAAATGGTTCTCATTTTTTATGCTGCAGAGACCTGATGATTTTTGGTTAACTGTAGAAAAATGTATGTTACACTCAGGATCACTGTTAACTGCTGTGGCCACTGATGATTCTTACAAAAATATAATCAAAGTTTTCCATCAAAAAAGTATGATACTATATTAATACACATTAGATGATAAGAACAGTTGTTCCATGAATGATTCTATGAAGCTATGCATCTTAGACCTCTTGAGCTGTGAATTAGCACTGTTTTTATAGTTACTTACTCTCTTTATCATTTTATAATTTCCACATTCAGTTCACTTCCAATACATACGAGTGATAGTCTTCAGTGATCTCCCACAATTGTAAATTTTATTCTTTGATTTAAATACTGAAGCATATAATTAAAGTAATTGCTAAGTAGCAGCTTAAAAATCCAACTATCAGATTGTATTTAACATCTTTAAGAGCATGATCATAAAGAGCTATATTTTTACAACCTCCCCCCTTTTTTAACATTTAGATTTTATAAGGGTTTTATATCACATCTGTCCATATTGTTTTCAAAGGAATGAGATTTTTAGGTCGGTGGACAAAACATTTGTAGGAGGCTAGATTTGAACATAGACAAGGTGGGTTGTTCAGGTTGTAATGGATGGCTTCCAGAATGTGATTTGAAGAATGCCTGTGAGTCCAGGTGTGGGTCCTACTTAGTGCCATAGATAGACGAGTCCTCTCTCTGTAGGTCACCATTACATAGTAATTTTGATTCTGAATTTCACATTAAATTATTTGAGTGTATACAGATCTAAATTTTAAAATCTGTACATATATTATTTTGACGTATTAAGATGAATAAATATTGCTGATTTAAATTTTATTTATGCACATACCTAAAGGACAGAAATGTCCAGGAAAGTAATTGTTAAATAATATGTAACTTTTTAACTTTTTAAATAAATAACAAGATTTTTAACGTGTGTCTCCCTCAGGGTTGTTTAAAGTTTTTTTTCCTCCCTCAAATATAAATAGTGGTAACTAGATGTTTTGTATCTTCTAGCACCAACTGCTGTAAAGCAATGCTGCAAATAATGCTTGAATAAAAGTGGCTAAGCCAACAACAAAATAAAAACTTTTTATATTAGTTTTATAATCCCTACATTCGAAAGCTTTCCAAATTGTACTTGCATTTAAATAAAACTGTTGCAGTTTTTACTGTTTTGTTTCCCATGTTTATGAAACTACTGCACAGTTTCAGAGGCATGGAAAATTATGTCAGTGTTTATGTACTCTGTTCCCCCAAACGGCTATGGATCCAATGTCCAGAGAAGAGCCAAATTCCAACTTTAGAAAACATTCTAAGATTTCATGCATGCAGTTTTGACATATCTGAAAATAGGCTTTTTGTATATTTATGGTGGGAGGTGGTTGGGAACTTTTAACAAAATGTTAATTTTTGTACAGTCTGTGGGCATTTACACATATTTTTAATGTATTAAGATTTGGTAATTATGTGCACATTAAATTAATAAAATAATTACTTCCTGTTATGATTTGTGAATTCCCTAAGACTTTGGATTTTTTTAAGTAACTTTATATCAGAAATGATACTGCATCTTTATATTTTTTAAATTGTATTGCTGCTCAAGAATGGTACCCTGATGTCAAAAAGGCATACATTCAGAATTGTACATTCAGCACTGTAAATAGCCTTACGAAAAATTTTTGATTGAAGCTGTTCAAAATAAAGATTTGAATGATATATATAACATTTCTTTTTTTCTGTGTCTTTATATACGTTTGTTTGCTCTTTAGTAGCATGAATACTGCCCTCTCTGGATTTATTTTCCTGCTTAATACTTCCCCCATTTCTCTCTTTTTTTTTTTTAACTTTGAATTTTTCAAGAAGATAATGCAACTTTCCACACACCACGTCATGTCTGTGACCGGCCCATAGAAACCCATCAGTCAGATACAGTGTAGAGCCAAATGTTAAGTATCAGGAAGTCTGAGGGAAATGGTGAAATAGAAGACTAGGGACTTAGAATTTATTAATAGTTGGGAAGATCAGACGGAAAGCTAATGCCATGTAAGCCATGGTAAGTTTGAGGGGAAGCGGCATCCATGGATGCAAAAAGAGTGCTCCATGGAGCAGGAGAACTTGGAGCTAACTACTGGCCATAGGAATCCCAGAGAGGGCAGGATGTGCTGGGCCTTGTGCTTGGGTAGGAGGGCTTTCCTTGTATCACAGGTTCTGCAGGAGCCATGTGTCCTCTGCTGTGGGCCATGTGGATGGTTGGCTGGTGTGAGACCTAGTTTGAGCCCAAGTTCCTTCCATTCTCTGTGGGTTGTGTAGCAAATGATCGTGTCCCTTGCACCACAGCCTGCAGGTGGCAGTACAGTTCTGCCTGTCTGTCCTTCCTTTTCCCCCTCCATCACTGCCAGTTGCTTTACTCTGGGTATATACTGCAGGGAAGGACAGAGGGAGTTCTAGGAGTTTGAATGAGATTGTCCCTGTACCAAGTTGGGGTTGTGGTTACTCCACAAGTACAGAGAGATCGCTGCTGTGCCCTGGCCTTGGAGTCTCTCCCACGGAGGAAGAAAAGCATATCTCATTCGGTAAATACCTGGTTTTGAATGGCCAAACCCTGTAAGCCAGGGTTCTGTGACTTTGATACAGAAGCTGCCACTTAGGACAGCAGATTCCTGACTTGTTTCATGGATCCAAAATCCAAAGGACTTGAAACACTGGTGCCGTCATTACTGCAGTGCTCAAAGTACTTCTCAGTACCTCATCAATTTGCTCATTGGATCAACTCTGTTCCACCACTGTCCGCAACTTCTGTGCCCAGTGTTCCCTTCTTGGCCCATCATAATGTCCTCTCTTCAAAATAAAACTTGCAGGTAATTCTCACTGGAGATCTTCCTGGGGAAATAGGCTAAAGAAGCTTCACCCGAATTTGACTCGAAGTCGTATTCTGATTATCCCACAGTACCTCTTCCCAGGCCTCTGTCATGCTGGCTCCTGGCATTTGATGGGCAAGGGGCCTTTCACTTGGTCTGCCTGTGTGACTGACTCACTGGTCACCAGGGGAGCTGTTCCAGGCTCTGGAGCTGCTTCCCTTGATTTGAGCGGAAAGACAGACTGCTTAGTGGCTTTCCCTGTGTTTTAGGACTGCGTGCTTAGAAGATAATTTCAGTCCCTTCAGCATTTAATGGGCTTTGACTGCATTTGGCCACACTAAAGGCTGAATAGATTTCAGTTCCTTTTCTATAACACCTGCCAATGTCGATTTGGGGGACTTTTTTCCCAACGAGGATAAAATAATTTAAGAACCACTTCTGCTGTACCACTGCGCTCAAAGATTCCAGAGGTTAATGTTTATTCTTTTGCAATTCAAGCATTGACTTTTCCCAGTATTTTTAAATACCTATATTCCTACCTTTTTTCTTAAACAATGCCATTTTCCCTTCCAAATCACTTTATATTTGCATTAAAAAAATTTTAATAGTGACATTAAGCACGTTTGATAAAATTTCAAAGCTCACAGAAAGGTATATAAGGAAGTCAACTTTTTCCTGGTTTCTCCCCCAAAGGGGGAATACTAAAGTTTCTTGGTTGTATTGTTCTAGAAAAAATATATATGCTCATATATGTTTTTAAAAATCCGACACACATAGAACCCCATGTTATATGCTATGCTGCCCTTGTTTTATGTCATTCAGTGTATTTTAGAAAGTTATGTCAGGAGCTTCCCTGGTGGCACAGTGGTTAAGAATCCGCCTGCCAATACAGGGGACCCGGGTTCGAGCCCTGGTCCGGGAAGATCCCACATGCCGCGGAGCAACTAAGCCTGTACGCCACAACTACTGAGCCTGCACTCTAGAGCCCACGAGCCACAACTACTGAAACCCGCGTGCCTAGAGCCCGTGCTCCATAACGAGAAGTCACCGCAATGAGAAGCCCGCACACCGCAACGAAGAGTAGCCCCCGCTCACCGCAACTAAAGCCCGCACGCACCAACAGAGACCCAACGCAGCTAAAAATAAATTAATTAAAAAAAAAGAAAGTTATGTCAGTACTTGCAGCTCAAATCCATTCTTTTCAAAGTCTGCAAGGCATCCTATTGCACGGATATACTATAATTTAAACGACTAGTTCCCTATTGATGGTCATTTAGATTTTCTCTCTTTTTTTTTTTCTATTAAAATCCTGCAAGTAAGTTTTTGTGTACATGTCTTAATGAGCATTTCCATAGGATATATTTTTAGCAGTGGAACTGCTGGACAAAGAATATGTATGTTTAAAATTTGGTTGATACTACTAAATTTTCCTCCCCAAAGTTTGCTACCATTTATATTCCCACCAATGTAGTATGAGAATATCTACTTCTTCACACTTCATAAAACACTGGATATTTTCAGGCTTTATATTTCAGTGTGGTGTTGGTATAGGGGTTATCAAATAGCCCAGAAACAGACCCACACAACATTCATCAGATGTTGATTTATGACAGTGCTGACATTGTAGCTCTGAGGGAAGAAGCGATATACATATATAGGACAGCAGGTTATCCTAATGGAAAAAAATAAAATTGTACGTACATCATCCACAAAAATCAATTCTAGACGGATTAAAGACCTAAATGCGAAGGACAAAATTCTAAAATGTAATAATAAGGTGTTACAGGAGAATATTTTTTTGGCTTGAGAGGAGAGGAGGAATTATTTTAATAGACATAAAAAATCTTAAAGATTAATAACTCTGCCTATATTAAGACTTCTGTCTATCAAAAGACAGAAAGCAGGTGAAAAGGCAAAGCACAAAGTAGATGAAGATATCTGTAACACCTACAACTGACAAAGGATTAGTATCCAGAATACATAAATAATGCCTACAATTCAGTTTGTTAAAGACACAATCATACGTACTTTGCATATAGAAAAATGGTCAAAAGAACCCAAATTTCTCAGAAGATGAGGCACAACTGGCCCTTAAAAATACGAAAAGATGCTCAAGTTCATAATTCAATAGGGAAATGAAAAATTAAAACCATACCGAGACAATTATTTCATACGAATGGCAAAAATTTTAAAATCAATTCCAAGGCATGGGTGGAGATGTACAGGAACGGTCATATACAGTAGGTGGCAGCATCTATTGGCACAACTACTTTGCAAAGCAGTTTGACATTCCTATGTTCAAATGAACATGTGGACACCCTTCCTTCAACCCATCAAGGCCATTATGGAACATATTTGAGAATGTTTTTAGCTTTACTACTCCTAAAACGAAAAAAAAAAAATGAGTGGAGCACTTGAGAATGTCCTTAGCCTTATTCCTAAAAGAGGGAGAGGGGAACTGGAGCAGAACTGGAGCGAAATGGCAGAAAAAGGAACACCCGAAGGAAGTGTAGCCCAACCAGGGGTGTGGTTGCTGCAGTGGTCCAGCTGTGTCACTACTGGACACACATCACAGAGTCATATTGTGCCTTTGGGGAGAAACTGCTCTCCCTCCTGCTCTTATCATTCGGCTTTGGCCGTAGGACTTGGGTGATATATGGTCTCTTTTTCAAAGTTTGAAGATATTTGTCATTAAAAACCAGAATATGCCCTCTGAGATAGGGTCCTTTCCATGACTTTTATTCTGGGAAAGCCTTTATCCTCAGGATGCAAGGATACTTCCCTCTTCCTTTGGAAAGTGCCAAATCACACGCAAAGCTCTAAGCCTTTCAGTTGCTTTGGGGTGCAGCACCATTTCAGGTAAGGCCAAATATTTTAAAAATTAGTATGGGCAACTGGAGGGCTCGGTTAGTCTGTATGAATAAGAAATAAAATTTAGTACAAGAAGCAATTCGTTTAAAATTACATGTAGGAAACATTGTTTTGGCAGATTAGTATTACTGTATTTCACAGATAATTCAGTGCCACGAGTACTAATTTTTATTTAAGCATCTTAGAAGTGATAGCTCCTTATTTATGGCTCAATCAGAAATACTACTCTCAAATTCTAGCTCTGTGACCCTGGTTAAGTTACTTAACCTTTCTGTGCCTTAGCTGCATCATCCTTTAATTGGGGATAATATTAGTACCTAACTCATAGGGTTATTGTAAGGATTAAGTGAATTAATTTAAATAAAGTGCTGAGAACAATGCGTGGCATAAAGTGATAGGTACTATTACCTACTAATACCTACTTTTCTCAGTGTAGTTCACTATTACGGGGTGGTCCTGTTTTAGAGTAAGTTGGCACTGCAGATACAGCATGATTGTGATAAGAGGAATCAGGTGATGGTTGCTGCTGCTTTAACAGACTTTGCTGTTCCCTTCAGGGCTGTAGGTCATAGCCACCCTAGGCTAAGTCATGAAGTCAAGAGCAGGGCTATGTTCACAATGCACATTGCTCTGTGATGTCTGTGAGCTTGACTGTGAGAAAGATTATTTTAATTAGTTCTCTCTATGTAAAGATTTAAAGGTATTGACTTTTCCATAGCTTGAAAATGCTTTCATTTCAACGATTTGAACTAAGAGTGGAAAATCAGTAAAACGAACGAGGCCTCGTAGGGTAGAATGAATGTCTTTTCACCACCCAGGAAAATCAGCACTCCTAAGAGGGAGACTTAACTTATATCTGGGTAACATTCAAAGTCAGTGATAATCCTGGCGAAGGGATCATGCAGGGTTACAAGATTGAAATTCGAGCGTTTGTCCTTTGTGTGTTGCCCACAGATCTGCCGCGGTCGCCTTTCCAGACATGCTGAGGAGCGCTCTGCTGTGCGCCGCGCTCGGGCTCCTGCGCGCCCAGCCCTTCCCCTGCCCACCCACCTGCAGGTGCATCTTCCGCGACGCCGCGCAGTGCTCGCAGGGCAGCGTGGCGCGCATCGCGGCGCTCGGCTTGCCCACCAACCTCACGCACATCCTGCTCTTCCAAATGGGCCGCGGCGTCTTGCAGAACAGCAGCTTCAGTGGCATGACCGTCCTGCAGCGCCTAATGCTGTCCGACAGCCAAGTTTCGGCCATTGCTCCCGGCACTTTCAACGACCTGATAAAACTTAAAACCCTGAGGTTATCGCACAACAAGATCACTCACCTTCCAGGCGCGCTGTTGGATAAGCTGGTGCTCTTGGAACAGCTGTTTCTGGACGGCAATGAACTAAAGAGCCTTGACCAAAACATGTTTCAGAAACTGGTTAACCTGCAGGAGCTCTTTTTGAACCAAAACCAACTCGCTTTCCTCCCTGCTAGCCTCTTCACAGACCTGGGGAACCTGAAATTGTTGGATTTATCGGGAAATAATTTGACCCACCTGCCCGAGGGATTGTTTGGGGTCCAGGTTAAGCTTGAGAAGCTTCTGCTCCACTCGAACCAGCTCGTGTCTCTGGATTCGGGGCTGTTGGATAGCCTACGTGCCCTGATGGAGCTGCAGCTCGACAGAAATCACATCCGTTCCGTCGCACCCGGCGCCTTCGACCGTCTGCGAAGCCTGAGCTCTTTGACTCTTTCCAGAAACCGCCTCGAGTTTCTGCCCTCTGCCCTCTTTCTTCATTCGCACAATTTGACCTTCCTGACCCTGTTCGAGAACCCGCTGGAGGAACTCCCCGAGGTGCTCTTCGGGGAGATGGGCGGCCTGCGGGAGCTGTGGCTGAACGCCACCCAGCTGCGCACCCTGCCTGCCGCCGCCTTCCGCAACCTGAGCGGCCTGCGGGTACTGGGGGTGACGCTGAGCCCGCGGCTGAGCGCGCTCCCGGAGGACGCCTTTCGGGGCCTCGGCGAGCTGCGGGTGCTCGCCCTGCGCTCCACCGGTCTGGCTTCCCTCCCCGCCGGCTTGCTCCGCGGCCTCGGCGGGCTGCGCCACGTGTCGCTGCGCCGCAACCGGCTGCGGACCCTGCCCCGCGAGCTCTTCCGCAACCTCAGCAGCCTGGAGGAGATCCAGCTTGACCACAACCAGCTGGAGACCCTGCCCGGCGACGTATTTGAGGCTCTGCCCCGGCTGGCGAACGTCCTGCTGGGGCACAATCCCTGGCGCTGCGACTGTGGCCTGGGGCCGTTCCTGGCGTGGCTGCGGCGGCACGCGGGCCTCGTGGGTCGAGCCGAGCCCCCGCTGTGTCACGGCCCCGGGCCGCACGCCGGTCTGCCGCTCTGGGCCCTGCCCCACGGCGACCCCGGCTGTCCGCGCCCCGGGAGCCCGCCTTCCCGCCGCCTCGCCCTCGGCTCTTCCGAAGGCCCCCAGCAGCCCGCCCTGCCCGCCGCCCCTGCCCGCGCTTCCTTGGGACCCAAGCGCTCCGAGTCCTGGGCGTGGGCCCGGCCGGTGGCCGAGGGCAAAAGTCAGGACCAGAGCCTGTTCTGGGGTCTCTATTTTCTGCTTTTAGCTGCTCAGGCCATAATAACCGGGATCATTGTGTTTGCGATGATTCGACTCGGCAGGCTCTTTCGGAAATTAATCAGAGAGAGAGCTCTGGTTTGAGGCAATGGTAAAACCTTGCAATTAATTAAAACATGACCAGGGTATTGTCAGACGTGGCTCTGGGGAGAGTCCAGACGGGCTGCCGCTGTCTTCCTCTCCCTGCTTCCACTTCCTCTTCTCCCATCTCCCTCCCTCCCTCCCTCTCTCCCTCCCTCCCTCTCTCTTCCCCTTTCTATCTCACCTCTCATTCCCGCCCCCGCCCCGTACCATTTACAGTCAGAAATTGTGGCTGCCTGCTGTGCCTTTGTCTCCTCCTCCGTCGTGTGCACCTGGGGGCGCGGGCTGTGAAGGCCCCTCCCTGTGCCCGCCCTGCCGGCTGGAGGGAGGGTTCTCTCCACTGTGTACGGAGGGAAGGTGCAAAGGAGGCAGCCAGCTTCAGTCCAGGGCCCGCCTCCCGCACCTGGCAGGTGTCTGGTAAATGTTTGTGAAATGAATGAATAACATGAATACAGGGGAATCCAGTGATAATGGCTTTTCCTAGCAGAGAAGATGGAGTGCTCGCTTTATCTACTTTCATTTGAAAAGCAGAATTCTTCCAGTTCTTGGACTTTCCTGGTGGCGCGGTGGTTAAGAATCCGCCTGCCAATGCAGGGAACACGGGTTCAAGCCCGGGTCCGGGAAGATCCCACATGCCGCGGAGCAGCTAAGCCTGAGCGCCACAGCTACTGAGCCTGTGCTCTAGAGCCCGTGAGCCGCAACTACTGAAGCCCGCGCGCCTAGAGCCCGTGCTCCGCAACAAGAGAAGCCACAGCAATGAGAACCCCGCGCACCACAACAAAGAGTAGCCCCCGCTCGCCACAACTAGAGAAAACCCGCACGCAGCAACGAAGACCAAACACAGCCAAAAATAAATAAATTAAATAAATAAATTTATTTTTTAAAACAAAAGAACTTTTCAAAAAAAAAAAAAAGAATTTTTCCACTTTCTTGTCTGTCCTGTTTCTTCTCACTTTATGTATGTCTGACCTGTGGGGTTTTGGGGAGAGCGCTGAACTCCATCCACACAAAAGCATATTTTCAGAGCAGGTCCGCTGTGTGATAGGCTGAGAGAGAGAAAACCCAGCCTTCCCGCCGGGAGCTCGGTGCCCAGCGCAGAGCCCTTACAGCAGCGTCCGGGCTGAGCGCCGAGGAGCGGGGGAGGGAAGGGCACGAGAGCCGGTGGGACGTGGGTTAGGGGAGGAGCGGGGGCGTTCGGGGGGGGTCTAAGTGTGGGGCTGGGAGCGCCCACTGTCCACGGATGCGAGCCCGTGAAGCGCTGCTCTGCTTGTTCATGGGGCCTGTGAGTTGCTACTTGCTTCCTACAGGGGTGAAGACTGTCATTTTGACACTGGGTTGGTTTTCATTTCCTGAAACTAAACGTTACCTCATTTCACAAGCATTTATGGAGCACCTGACAGTGACAGGTGTTCATGAATGTAATGATAAGCTTGGGTTCTAGTTTATTATGCTCGGATCACGTTCTCATTTATTCCAATTGAAGGCAGTAAAACTCTTGTTGCTTTCATTGGGTGTCTGCTTGTGAGAAGCAGTGGTTAAAACATGGGCTGGAGAGTCGGAAGGGTTCAGATCCCAGCTCCACCTACTAACTCCATAGGACTGTGGGCAAGGCACCTGAATTCTCGAAGCCTTGGTTTCCGCATCCCTGGAAAGGTAGAAATAGTACGTGCCTCTTAGAGTTGTCGTGAGAACTAAAGGCAATAAAGCATCTGATGACAGCCCAGTGCCCTGCATACAGTAAATGCTCAATAAATGGTAGCTCTTATTATTAAAGGACGAGCAATTATTACTGCTGTCATCATTTCAAAAGAAGAGCTTTGAGCTGTTTTTTTTTTTTTTTTTTTCCTCTGTGTATATAAAGATGAGAGCAAACATCCTCAAACTGGAGATAACATTCAAATTAGTCTTCACTTTTGGGTGGTCTCAGCCCTGTGTGGTCAGGCTCTATGCTCAGGGTCCAGAGAAATAGGTCCTCCAAGAACCACTGGATGTGGAGTAGAAAGAGCTGGCTTCCTGGCACTGTAGGTGCACTTCTCTTTCAAGGCCAAGTTCACGTCTCCTCCTGGTGAAGTCTTCCCTGACTGTCCTAGCAGATTAAAATGTTCCCTTCTGTGTGCCCCCCTCTCAGGCTATCTGGCACTAGGCACCCTCCCACTCCAACTGGTTCTGCTCACCCTTCACTCTAGGGGGTGTGTGTGTGTTTATGTGCCTCCTTGGCTTATTTATTTACATTGCTCCAAATTTTGAAACTACCTACAGCATAAAACTCATACTCTGCATATAGTATTCTTCAACTGTTTTTTTCTGGGCTAACACATTTTTGAGATTTATCCACATGAAGCATTTGGCTCTAGTTCATTCATTTTAGTAGCTACATAATATTCAATTGAATGAATATACCACAATTTATCTGTTCTCTTGTTGATGGACATTTACTCCCAGTGTTTTTTCTTTTCTTTTTATGGCCCATTACTCTACATCCTTACCACCTCTTGATAATGTCAGAATTTTTAATTTTTGTAAATCTGATAGGTAGGAAATGGTATTTCATTGTTGTTTTATCTTATATTTCCCTGATAACTAGTGAAGTTGAACTTATTTTTAAATATCTATTGAACGTTCAGATTTCTTCTTAGAATTATCTGTGCATATCTGTCAACCAATTTATAATGGGGCATTTTGTCTTTTTGGTATTGATTTCTAGGAACTCTTTACATATCCTGGACACTAATCTTCTGTAAATTATATGCTTTGCAGGTATCTTTTTTCTGTTCTTATTTCACTTTATTCATACTGTCTTTTGTGGAGCAGAAGCTTTAATTTTAATTTAGTCAAGTTTAGCGATAAAACTTTATAGTTTGGGCTTTTGAAAAAAAAAAAACCTTGTCTTAAGAAAATCTTCCTGGGGCTTCCCTGGTGGCGCAGTGGTTAAGAATCCTGCTGCCAATGCAGGGGACCCGGGTTCGAGCCCTTGTCCGGGAAGATCCCACGTGCCAAGGAGCAGCTAAGCCCGGGTGCCACAGCTACTGGGCCTGCACTCTAGAGCCTGCGAGCCACAACTACTGAAACCCGCAAGACTAGAGCCCATGCTCCGCAACAAGAGAAGCCACCGCAACGAGAAATGAGAAGCCCGCACACCTCAAGGAAGAGTAGCCCCCACTCCCTGCAGCTAGAGAAAGCCCGCGCAGCAACGAAGACCCAACGCAGCCAAAAATAAATAAATAAAATAGATCAATTTATATATAAAAAAAGAAAATCTTCCTACTCTCAAGCCATGAAATTACTCTCCTTTATTTCTTCTAAAAGTTGTAAAGTTTTTCACATTTAGATCTTTAGTCCACATAGAATTTATTTTAGTATACGGTGAGATGTAGGGAACCGACTGTATTTTTTGCCAATGTACATCCTATTGTCCCAGACCATTTATCACATAGTCCATTCTCTCCCCGCTGGTTTGCAAAGCTGTTGTTTATCAAGTTTCCTTATATGCATGGGTTGGTTTCTGGGTCGTGTAGCCTAAACCATTGGCCTATTTATCTAGTCTTATACTCACTGTCTTCATTATTGTAGCTTTGATAATTCTCGGTAGAGTTGCCACTCCACCTTGTTTTTCTTCAGAGAAGTTTCATCTATTCTGGGCCCTTGGCAGTTCTATGCATATTTTAAGGTCAGCATGTCAAGCTCCACCGAGAAACCCTGCTGGGATTCTGATAGGCAGCTGGCATCCCCCAGATCGAGTGTTCAAGAGAGAGATATCAAGACAGAAGTCAGTGTCTTTTATAGCTTAGCCTTGCTAGTCACATTTCATCAGTTCCTCAGTATTCTACTCAGTATTCTATACGCAGGTCAGCCTCTTCAATGTGGGAGGGCACCAGCTGGAGTGAGAACACCTGGAGGCAGGGATCACTGGGGCCATTTTGGAGCCTGGCTACCATGGATGTGTAAGTTTGTGTGGTTTACTCTTAACTACTGATTTAATTTCAATGGTCATAAATCTGTTCAATTTTCTATTTCCTCACTTTTGTTACATTATATATTTTTAAGGAAATTGTTCATTTTGTCCCCACGTTTTCAAATTTGTTAGCCTAACATTTTCCATAATATTTAGTTTTTCTGTTGTATCTGTTGTTGTCGTCCCCCTTTTATTCATCCTTAATATTGTTTATATCCAACTTCTTTTTTTTCTAGATAAACCTCACGAGTGTTTTTTCTATTTTCCTACTTTTACTGAGAACAAACTTGGGGCTTTGCTGCCCCTCTCTATTGTATCATTGTTTTCTATTTCATTCATTGTCAGCTTTATTATTTCCTTCCTCCATTTCCTTTGAGTCTATTTAGTTGTTTTTCTCATCATGACTTCTTAGGTCAGATACTTAGCCCATTAATTTTAACTCTTTCTTTTTCGGGATGTAAATTTCCCTTAAGGACTGTGTCCAGGTTGATGACTTTTAGGTTCTCTTACTGTAATTAACATTTTGGTGGTTGTTGAAAATGAGTAAAAAGGAGTTAATGTTATTGTTTCTTTGGAAATATTGTTTACTATAGTGTCAAGTAGTACATTGTAACTACATTTCCTTTCTAGCACTTCCTTCATCTTTCTAGAATTTGTGGAAACCGCTCTGGACCTCTACCCAGCTGCCTCTGGGAACTCCTCTCCACGGCTTTCATTGGTTGCATCCACTATCTCCTAAATTCCATGTCTTCCTCTTCTAGTGTGCTCTCCCATCTTATAACTTCCTAGGAGAAGGGATACAGAGGGTATCCTTTTTTCCGAGTCCTTGCCTGAAAATTTCTTTATTCTCCCCTCATACTTGGTTGCTAGTTTAGCTGTGAATAGAATTCTAAATTCAAATTGTCTTTTGCACCAAGATTACTGGTAAGAATTCATTGTCATTATTTACAGCTGACTCATTTTCTTCTTTTTGGGAGCCTTTAAGATCTTCTCTATGTCTTTCGTGTTCTGCTTTCAATATGATGTGCTATGTATTCCTCTTTATTTCATTCACACAGCTGGAAACATCCAGGGTCCTCTGGAGACTTGTGTCCTTAAGTTTTGTGAAATTATCATACACTACTTCCTTGATAATTTTTTGCCTCTCTTTTAATCCTTTATTTATTTATTTATTTTTATCTTCTCTTGTGTCTTGTCTTTGAAATCTCTCTCTTCTACTTTCTGGAGACTTCTCAACTCTGTCTTCCAACACTTTAATTAAAATTTTAATTTCTGCAGTTGTATTTTTAATTTCTGTGGTGCCTGTTCTTTAATTGTTCCTTTTTATAGATTCTTACTCTTGTTTAATGGATGCAGTCTCTTTTGGATTTCTCTTAGGATACTAGGGTTTAAAATTTTGTAGTTTTTAAAGTTACCATTTCCTTTCTGAGCTATATCTATTTTCTCTGGGATTTGTTGTTGATTGTTGTTTGTTTCCCTTAAATCCATGGCTGTTGGCTCATATTTTAAAAGGGAGGCAATAAAAGTCACCATCAGAGAGCTCTGTACACATGGCAAGTTTCATGTTTGGGTTTTGTGGTAGCAGACTGAGTATTATACTGGGAACCTCTACAAGCCAGAATGTTCGTGGAGGGTTGTTTTCTCTAGAGCATTGTAATTTTAAAAAAATAACTTGTTTGTTTTCCTAGGTGTGGGAGCAAAGGCAAATGTTCCATATGGTAGCTTTCAAATAACGCCCTGGTTTTTACTCCCCTGTCTCACACACACCTGTCCTGCATTGTACCTGGTGTAATCAATTTTCAAACCTCTCTGGGGCTCTGTTAAGAAAATGGGATCTCTCTGCTCAGCTGCCTTCAACTGTTCTGTTCCATAAATGTGTTGAAATCTCTAGTCCATTGATAATCCTCTTCCATTCCCTGTGATGTAGTGGGTTTATCATTTCAATTCCTTTGTTACCATCTAAGTGGGGTCCTTGGAGGGAGAGGAGATAACTGGGGACAAGCAATTTGCATGTTTAACTGCAAGTCTTTCCATTTCTATTCTCCAAGTTTCCAGTCTCTCTGCCCCCACCCCGCCCCAGCATGTTGTAATTGGCTTCTCTTTCTGGAACAACTGCAGGTTGGGCTCTGAATCTCTGCTGACATTGGGACTGACCAAGTCTGTTTTGGGAGAAGTCACCCTGGGCTTCCCAGCTTTTAAAAATCACAATTACTACCAGGGCGTGCCGAAGGCAGGGAGATTCCAGGACTCACTGTGTAGTAGCTGTGCCCACCCTCATTAGGCATCTGGAATGTTACAAGATGATTTCATCGCATCATGAATAGACAAGCATTAATTGAATTCAGTGGCTGGATCCACGGTACCGGGGAGCCTGAGATGCCCAGGGGGAAAAACAATGAACAGCTTCTTCCCAGTGACACTCTTCCTCCATGCCCTTCCACCTCTCTGTTGATGCTTCCAGGTGCTTCCTGGCTTTTATTACCCCAACACAGATATTGATATTTTCAAGTCCACTGCTTGGGATGGTTCTGTGTTCCAGCTGATGCCGCATTCAACCAAGCTTTATTAAATATATAATACATGCCTGGTACCATGAAATCAATTTTCCTAACCTTTACAACTGCCCTGGGAGGTAGGTATTATTATCCCATTTTATCGATGAGAAAACTGAGGTCCAGAGTGGAGCAGTAATGTACCTAAGGTTATGATCGGCAGAGCTGTCTGTGAGCTCAAGCCAGAGCTGTCTCCTGGCTTCTGGCCTAGACTATTCCAAGCCCCCTCCCCCACTGCTTCTCCTGGTGTGGACGGATCGCCTGCTCAACCCAGGACCTACTGCCTGGGGGAGGCGAGCACCAGGAGGACACTCATTCGTGGTTGTAGACATCCTGACCTCGGCATTCTAGTCCCTTAAGCCTATTAGGGGCTTCTGAGAGCTGAGAGTTATTTGTAGGGGCTTTGGTTGCTAAGAAGGAGAAAAGAAGAGGGAATAAAGAGAGAGAAATAGGGAAGAAAAAAAGGGTGGGAGAGAGATAGTTGAGAGGGGAAGGGAACGAGAGGAAGGAGGTAGAAATCCAAGCTCAGGTCATTCTGACAGTGGCTGCAAGCATGGCCTTGACCCAGCAGGAGCCGTCCAGAGCCCACGGGAGGCACCGTTGTGTGGTGGGAAAGACAGAGAGTTGGTCTCAGATATGGGTCTGAGCAATGCCACTGACTGAGCTTCCGCATCCTCCTGGGGTGGTATAGGAGTCAAATGGATGTAAAAGTGCACTGTAAGCTGGAGCTCTGTCCCAAAGGGTCCCCTGTTTTTGGCACACCGTGGGGGCAGGGTGGTTCTTGATCTACCGCCTCTGCATCCCGGAGCAAAACCCAGAACAGTCCCACTTGGCACAAAGAAGACCCACGAATGCAAAACATCAACAGAAGATGGAAAGAGATAAAGGGATGCAGGATGTGTCTTCTGCACAAGCCTTTCCCATGGTCCTGTCCTCCCTCCACAGGCCCCGCAGCCCAGAGCTCCCACGCTCTCCCCTTAACCGCTGCAGCAGGAGCTGCCAGATTGAGGCCCGCCAGAACCCCAGCTTGACAGAAGGCAGAGAGTTGGGCCTCTTCCCTGGCTCCAATTCCCTAGCAATTCATGTCCTCAATGACATCAAAAGAGAAACAGAAAATGTCGCTATTTCTGAGTTTTTGCCCCCTTCAACCTCAAGGTCAAAGTCAGCCTCAGTTTAAACTCTTTTCAGTTGATTTGTAGGACAGGAGTAGAGGAGATGGTATCAGTGAAACTCTGCAGCCCACCCAGCTTTGGGAATGCTATCATTCTAATAAGGTATTGGCCTAGCGACCTGCCCAGGAGCATTTAGGTAGAACACAGTCTATCTGAAGATGAACCTCAGAGAACCTCCTGGCTGCATCAGATCCCTGTGTGCCATGACCCTCCCACTGCCCAGCACCCTTTCTGGTTCAATTAAAGTAACTCCTGGGCACCGTAAGATCTATTAACATTTCCAGTGATGATGAAAACATCAGGGTTCTCTGTTCAGATCTGTCAATAGGAAGAAACAAGCTGCCTTGACAGGTAATGTATCACACAACCCTAGAGGCAATCAGGCTCTTTCTGGAAAAGAAAATAAAGAAAAACAATCTAAAAAAAGTTGGGGAAGGGCACAAAAACTAACCAGGCTATCCTGTCCCCATGCCTTGTGCAAGCACATTCTTGTAAATCTCTTTTTCCTTTTATGCCAGGGTGCTCCTGCAAAACTAGAAAGCCTTAAAGGATCCATTCCCACAGGCAGAGTTAGTTGTTCTCTGTGGAGCATAATGGCCAAAATAATGACCACCAAAGATGTCCATGTTTTAGTCCCCTATGAATGTGTGAATAGGTTACCTTCCACGGCAAAAGGGACTTTGCAGAAGTGATTAGGTTTAGGACCTTGATATGGGAAGATTATCCAGGTGAGCCCAATGTAATCACAAGGGTTCTTATAAGTGAAAGGAGGCAGGAAGCTGGAGAGAGATTTGAAGATGTGACAATGATGCTATTGGCTTTGAAGATGGAGAAAGGGGACCATGAGCCAAGGAATGCAGGCAGCCTTTAGAAGTTGGAAAAGGCAAGGAAGTGGATCCTCTCCTAGTTCCTCCTGAAGGAACCCAGCCCTGCTGACACCTTGATTTTAGTCCAGTGAGACCCATTTTGGGTTGGTGGTCATTTGGTATAAGAGCAACAGGAAACTAACTTTTCCCACTTCCATGCCTCAATTACAGCATCTAGCACATTTTACTATAATTCTATGTGTATGGATCTGCTTAACTGGGCTCCTTGGGGTCAAAGCTACATATTAAGTAGCCTCTCTGTCATGGTGCTACTGGGTCTAGTAGGTGCTCAGAGTTAGCCCTCCTGAATGAATATGTCATATCTACGCTGGCCCGCAGAATCAGAACTGACAGAGGTCAGCTGCGACCCATGCTGTGCTGTTAAGGGAGTTCACCTTTGACCCCACTGCCTTTAGAGAGTTAAATGTTCTTCCTTACTAAGGTTTTGGAAAATCAGGATTTGCCACACATTTAATGATGAGCACAGGTTCCCATAACTGTTTTCTGAGCAAGTGTGGCCTTCGTGTGTGTGTCTCTGAAGCTTGGAACAGAGGGTCTAAACTCGAGGTAACAGGAAGGAGAAAGGGCATGTGGATTAGGTCTCTAGGAGGGTGGTTTGAGATGTTGGCCTTCACCTTGAATGTTATGTTCAATCCTGGGAGCCAGGATTAATAATTAACCTAGCAGAGAGAGTGTAGAAGAAAATGACTGGGACAAAGGGTGGGAGGGGGAGCTGATGAAGGGCTGGAACCCAGTCACAGGGAAACTGGTTGAGAGAGCCGGGGTGTTCAGCGTGGAAAGGAGAGGATTTGGGGGGTTGATCACTGTGTT
This sequence comes from Balaenoptera ricei, assembly GCF_028023285.1. Taxonomy (NCBI): domain Eukaryota; kingdom Metazoa; phylum Chordata; class Mammalia; order Artiodactyla; family Balaenopteridae; genus Balaenoptera; species Balaenoptera ricei. The sequence goes on along the minus strand of NC_082642.1, from coordinate 87,243,605 downwards.
TAGCCAGTTCAAGTGTTGGTATGGGGAAGAGGAAGGGATTTGTTCCATGGGGTCTCAAGAGACAGAACGAGGACCACTTGGCAGGACCACCCACAGGGTGGGTGGTGGAGGAGACGCTTGGTCCCAGGGTTGGCGTGGCCATCACGTGGCACCATGAGCTGTCTCTGTGAGCTGCTCAAGCTGTGGCCGAGCAGCCCCGAGATGGAAGGAATTCCAGTGTTTGATGGAGACAGATGTGAGGCTGCTACGTGTCCTTTAAGGTCCCTTCTCCCTCACGCGGCCAGTGATTACTCGACCCTGCCCTGGGTTGAACTGGGTGGATATGGGTGTACCCTGCTGCCCAGACTCCGGCCACTGGAGACACTGGCCGTGGCCTTGTTGAGCTGATCTGCACAGAGAGGAAGAGCAATTTGCAGGCTCTGTGTCAGCGTGGGTCCTTAATGCCCTGGGGTCAGTCCACACCCTCAAACATAAAACCAGCCGTCCCAACAACAGGCTTTTTGCAGCTTGCTCTTTCCGGGGAGGAGGCCTCTCACTGGACTGCAGGGCCTCCCAGGGGTTTATATTCCCAGATTGCTTTGGAAAAGCTCAATCCTAGGTTCCCACACAGTCCTTAGAGGGCTGGTCCCTGGCCAAAGTGTGTGTCTGCTTTTCTCCCCTCTTCCTGTGCCTCTTCTTCTAGCTACCCAGCCCCCCGCCTAGGGATCAGATGCTCACTCGGCTACTGACCAGCTATGTGACTGTGAGTGAGTTCTTTTCCCTCCTTGGGCCGTAGTGTCTGCATCTGTAAAATGGGGGTCTGGACCAGGAGGTCACTCCCACTCTGATGCCACAGAAACCCAGAGTCTAGGACCTGAAAAAAATCACTTCCCTTCCTTGTCCATTTACTTCTGTCCTTTCAAAGACACATCCCTGCCCCCTCCTCCCCGCCCACCCCAGGCTGCCCTTGAATGGCTGACCCTGCTCATCTCCCTCCGAACACTTAAGCAGCTACAGAAAGGGCCTTTTCCCAGAACGAGTGGAGAACCAGTCTAAGTGCCTGTCCAGGTGTCCCCGTGCCCATGTCTGTTCCTACTGCCTGCACCACACTTTGTAGAAATGCATTTTGGCTGGTTGTGCTCCTGACTCCTGGTTGGAGGGCACCTGGAGAGGTCCCCTCTGAGCCCCAGGTTCAGTCCGTGCTGTGGCGGAGTCCAAGTCTCCCCGCTAACTAGGAACGCAGCCCGCGTGTTCTGCAGCAGCTACCTGCTGCCCAGTCCCTGCCCACAAAGAGAAAGCTCATCCTCTGGCACCAAACCTGGAGTCTCACTCGTCCTAGTGCAATGGCCTGAGGATTATCGTGGGTTATCGATAATAACCCCTGGGTTATCGTGGCCCTGCTCTTGCCCCCGCCGCCGATGGCTGGGGATAGACGTTCTTGGAACAATCATGGTGAGACATGGGTGAGAAAGTGCTTTGTGATTTGAAGAGCTCCATGTGAGGAATGACTACATCTGGGAGGTCCACTGGGCACCCATAGGACAGTGAGGCAGGGCCTCCCCAGGACTTGGGTTCTCCCTGGTAGCATCTGGGGAGGCGTCTTAGGTCAGCAGGTGCTACTGTACGTGGGCTTAGACGTGTTGAGTCAGGTGCTTCCTGGAAAAAGAGTGCGAACCAGAGCAAGAGCAAGACAGAGAGAGAGAGAGAGAGAGAAAGATGGAGAGAGTGAGAGTACGCGTGGACCCCATCTTGGCTGTGCCCCTCACTGCATGGCCCTCGGCAAGTTCTCCTTCTCTCTAAAATCAGTTCCTTCAACTGTAAAGCGAGAAGGTTGCTTTCAATGCCAGACATCCACACGCCCCTATCAGTGAGGCTCTGTGAACTCAAGGCTCTTCTCTGCCTCCTTGGGACTCCTGGACCACACAGCTCCTGAGTTGTCACCAAGGCTGAGGCAGTAGGGAGACCAGAGCGGTCTGGGCAGCTCGGTGGTTGGAGGAGGGAGCCAGTGGGGCCATGGAGATCCCTGCTTGGGCTGCATCCTCCACAGGCCTCCCTCACCGAGCAGGAGCCAGGGGGAGATGTGAGGCTGGTTCCCAGGGGCCCGCCCGCATGGTGGATGGTACAGCTTCCCGGGCACGTCATCCTCTGACAGGCCTGCAGTGCCAGCCTCTTAATCAGAGCCCAGCCCTTTGGACTTGGTTTATAGATCGAGTTATGGGACATCACATAAACGCCCAGTGGAAAACCAGTTCCTGCATCTTCCTTTCTTCCTGAGGAATTCCTGCTTCTGCTCAGAGTAACCAGGTGGTCCCCTTGTTGGGCATCTAAAGACTCTCCCTTTTAAAAACGCTTGATTTTATAAGAAGTCAACGCGAAGAAGGGCAGGTCTGGATTTTCTGGAGGGAAGCCCTGCACTTCAACACTTGGCCGAGAGAGCGGGGTCAGCCTCACGGCCACTTGATGTTGTTTCGAAGCTCAGGTGACAGGAGCAATATTTAGGGCGAGTTGCTGGAAAGAGAAGACATGGGAAGTGGCTCATACACTCCCCCAGGTACCCTAAAAGATGTCTCTCAGACAAGCCAGAGGTGTAGAGAGCTGTAAATCTATTTTAAAAATTCCTATCCATAAATCCATACAGAAAAGTACATAAATCGCATGTGTGCCGCTGGATGAATGATCACAAAATGAATTTTGAAGTATTCACTTTTAGTCACATTCCTGAATACCTTTGAGTCCTTCACTTTTGTTTTTCCTCCTTCTTTCCTTCTTGCTTTTTTTTTTTTTAATTAAAAAAATTTTTTTTTCTGGGGCTTCCCTGGTGGCGCAGTGGTTGAGAATCTGGCTGCTAATGCAGGGGACACGGGTTCGAGCCCCGGTCTGGGAAGATCCCACATGCCGCGGAGCAACTGGGCCCGTGAGCCACAACTACTGAGCCTGCGCGTCTGGAGCCTGTGCTCCGCAACAAGAGAGGCCACGATAGTGAGAGGCCCGCGCACCGCGATGAAGAGTGGCCCCCGCTTGCCGCAACTAGAGAAAGCCCTCGCACAGAAACGAAGACCCAACACAGCCAAAAATAAATAAATAAATTAATTAATTAATTAAAAAAAAATTTTTTTTTCTTTTTGGCTGCCCCGAGTGGCATGTGGGAATCTTAGCTCCCCGACCAGGGATCGGGCCCATGCCTCCTGCAGTGGAAGTGCGGAGTCCTAACCACTGGACCGCCAGGGAAGTCCCCCTTCTTGCTTTTAACTTAGGTTATTTTGTTACATTTTATTTGAGCCACCTCAAATCCTTTCTGGAACCAGGAGGGATGAGAGTAAATACACAGAAAGATGAATGGGTTGAGGGATGAAAACCCATTTCTCTGAGATGACTGGGAAGCTGATCCACCCAGAGTCACCAGTCCTGAGGGCCATGACTCCATCCTAGACATGAGGAAATGCCTCCCAGCAGGGATGGGGTGGTGATCTTAGCAGGGGAGAGCCCGGGGTCATCCTTGTTCTGCCCTGACGCCAGCTCTCTCCTCCCCGTCACTTGTCACCTGGGTCTCCATCCATCCTGTCAACCACTTCCTGCCTTCCTTCCAGGTTCCCAGTTGTAATAAGTACTATCACTGCATTCCTGTCTTCAAAATCCTCTGCTGTCAGCAGCAAAGCTTAGTCATTTCCCTTAATTTGCCAGCAGGGAAATGGCCGATGCCAGAGAAGACAGCCTGTCATTCCAAGGACTCAGGTGATGGCTCTGACAGTGGAACCCAGGCACCACGGTCATTTAGCCTTGTTTTCCCCTCAGAGCAATAACCAACAGCTTCATTTATGAGGAGCGGCAGCTCTTTCAGCTCTCATTTCTTATGCAAAGGCTGACCAGAAGGCAGTCTTCAGGAATAATATGTTGCTCCTCTGAAGAACAGAAACTGATAGTCAAAGGTGTGGTGTAACACAGAGAATGCTGGATTCTCATCCTAACCTTTGACTGAGACTTCTCTAGAATTCAGTTTCCTTTTCTAGAAGATCATAGATTTAAACAGGATGAAGTCTAGGCTCCTTTCCGGTCCACGCCCTCCTCCAACCCCTCCCCCAAAGCACATGGTTTGGGTGGGTAGTGGTGTGAGAACCACACATTTTGGCACTTTTAGGTGCCAAAAATGGTGCTGGATAATAACACATGTATAAGCAACTGTTTGAACAAAAGAAGAAACCCCAATTCCTTCTGATACCGATTTTATTTAGAAAACTTTGCTAGACATTTCTTTTTTGGACAAGTCCTTAAAAAAGGGAATAGGGGCCAAAGGCCTGAGATGAACCTTGCTATGAGAATGTCTCACTTTCTGAACTGCAGATGCCGCAACCTTCCAAGGTACTGGATTGAATAAATGGCCTAAAAGCACAGGTTGGAGTTTTTCAAAGCAAATGAGGGGGCAGAATTACAGAGGCCTCAGCTCAGGCAAGCCGTCTGAAGGGGCTCCAATCTGAAATGCTCTTTTCAGGTCTTACGATGGAACTGAGTCGCTGAAGGCTCCAAGTGCAACGAAAGCTCTGAAGGAGTTGGTCACAACTTATGCAGACCCAGCCCAGCCGACTCCCATCCTGCAAGAGCCGCTGCCCCCCAGCCCAGCCTGGGGAGGAGCCTGGGTCACTCTATGCACCTGCGCGGTGAGAGAACGCCAGAAAAACGTTTACCATTTATATGTAATAAATGATAATAATAACAATAATAATAAAGCTGGAAGCTGTCGGGTCTGGGCACTGATGTGTGCGGTGGGCAGCGCAGAGTCAAGAGGGTCTGAAATTAGTCAAGGCGAATGCAAACATAAACTGTGAACAAAATTTGCCCACTTCCCTCCTTCACTTTCCTCCTCCCTCCCTCCTTCCTTTCTTCTCCTTTATCAGATGAGATCGGGTGAAAAGTTATGATGTTTTCATAGAATAACAGACCGTCATAAATAGTTAGCTCGTGTAATGTCCCCACTTTATGGATGGGAAAACTGATACCCAAAAGGGGAAGTGACTTGCTAAGGTCCATGTTCTGGGCTCCTAGCTGTCCATGCCTTTCTTGAACCTGTTTGTCTAGCTAACTGCGTTTTCTTGCTCCTTTTTGGGTTGTATACTGAGAGGAGTTTATAGAGAGTGTGCTGAGCAAGGCAGGTTTCTCAGAGTGGGGAGCAGGGGAAGAATGCGGCTCCTTGGATTGAGCCCAGGTGCCCCTGTGTTTTTGCGCAAACTTCAGTCATGTAGGTCATTCAAAACAGACTTGTTCATTCATGTAATAATTAAGGAAAACACAGCAGCTCTTACAGCGCTCATCTCTGACCTTTAATTAGGTGTGGTGACGCGCTGGAAGCTGCTCTAGCCGTGAGGACCACGAAGTTGTTAGTTTAATCATTTCAAAGGCTGCTCTGTTTCATTGTGGCATAAAATTTGGAAGTCTCATATGAAAATGTACAATTAAATATAACTCGAATAAATTGCTTTAGGCCAAAGAGAACTTTACCCTTCTTCCTGTGACCAGCCCTGTCCCCTTCCCACCCCCATCTGTTAACTGTCTATTTTCAAACTCCCTGAATCCCTTTGAGGTAACTAGATGATTGGGCTCTTTGAAAAACCAGTGTTTAAAAAGACATTTGGTAAGCTTACCGGCGTCAGTCTGTAGATTTCAGAGATAGCTACTGGTTAGGCTCAAACTGTCCTACCTGCGTGACTTGAGGCTGCTGGGACAAGAAAGCAGACTCTGAGGCCTCTTGGTCTACATGGGCTGGTCTCTTGATAAAGTAAATGAAACCATAACAACCACTACCCTTCCTGGTTTGCAGTCAGCTATGGAAAAAAGTCCAAAAAAGTCTCTCAGCCTGGCATACAAGGGCTTCACAATCCGGTTACCTATAAAAGCTCACACCCTCAAAGAAGTACCCTTTCTTGCCTTTGGGCCTTTGCTCACCCCATGGCCCTTGTCTGGAATGTCCACCCACCCCCTTGAAACTCTTTCAAAATCCCATTCATCCTCGAAAGCCCTGCATCCACCCTGCCATGCCTTCCTTGATCTATCTCAGCTAGAGAACGTTCCCCTCCTCTGTCCCTTCTGGACATAATGCTTGCATGAGGTCAGGACCTGTTTTTAGTTTGGGATGCTTTATGTTGGTTGTTTATGTGTCTCAGGCCCCTGAGACTGAGCTCTGAGGATGGGGGCTGAAGGTCATTCCAGATGGTCTCTGCAGACAGTTTGTCCCTAGCAGAGCGCCTACCTGGAGCCCAGCTGATGGCCACTAAGGTTTGCTGGGACATTTGTTCATCTGGACTGTGAGCCGAGCCCATCCCTATGATCCTACCTGCATGACTCACTTAGGAAAACAGCATTTCACCTGGGGGCTGGTCCTGGGCAGTGGAGATCCCTCCTGAGAAACACTGAGCCCTCGCTCACAGGGGTTGGCATGGAGGATGGGGTCTTTAAAATATGGGGAATTTCAGGAATGTTTTCTTCATTATAAAAATCGTCAAATCAATTTCAGAAAATGTGGAAAAAATATAAAAGACAAAATTATAGGGGAGGGAAAGATGGTTCTTATTCCCGTCACCCAGAGGCAGGCCAGTCTTCCTCCAAGGCTCAGACATGTCTGCTGGGCGAGGGGAGCTGAGTTCAGGCCAGAGCAGAGGGGTGGCTTCTGTGACCTGTCCGCGTCTGGGTGAACCAGGAACCAGCTCACTTAGACTGGGTTTCTGTGTTCTTTATTTCGGATAATGTTTTCAGAAAGGCCTAATTTTTAATTTCATAGAAAAAACATTTCACCAGTTAAATAATCATCTTCAACTCTGTCTAGCATACCATTTTTAAGGGTACAGTTCATTAAGCATATTCATATGTAACCGTCATCACCATCCATCTCTAGAACTTTTTAATTGTCCCAAACTGAAACTCTGTAACCATCAAGCATTAGCTCCCCATTTCTCCCTCCCTCAGCCCCTGACAGCCACCATTCTACTTTCTGTCTCTGTGAATATGAATACTTTAGGCACTTCATATAAGTTGTTTGGGTTGCTTCTCTCTTTTGGCTATTATGAATAATGCTGCTATTAACATGGGTGTACGTTTATCTATCTATATCTATCTACCTATCTATCTATATGTACATATACGTACATACACCTGGAAGTGACATTGTTGGTTCATATGGTAATGCTATGTTAAATTTTTTAAATTTTTATTTTATATTGGAGTATAGTTGATTTACAATGTTGTGTTAGTTTCAGGTGTACAGCAAAGTGACTCATTTATACATATACATATATCTATTCTTTTTCAGATTCTTTTCCCATATAAGTTATTACAGAGCATTGAATAGAGTTCCCTGGCTATGTTTAACTTTTGAGGAACCAACATACTGTTCTCCATAACAGTTGCACCATTTTACATTCTCACCAGCAACACACAAGTGTTCCAATTTCTCCACATCCTCTTCAGCATTTACTAGGTTCTATTTTGGACATAGAAGCCATCCTAATGGGTGTGGAGTAATATCTTATTATGGTTTTGGTTTGCAATTCTCTGATGACTAGTGATGTTGAGCATCTATTCATGTGCTTATTGGCCATTTGTATATCTTCCTGGAGAAATGTATACTCAAGTCCTTTGCCTGTGTTTTAATTGGGTTGTTTGTTTGAAGACTGCTTTTTCACATGTGAAATCCTCTCTGCTCCTAGGCTTGACAACCTCTGACCAAACAGCCTCCTTGGGACACTCATGACTCAAAACACATCACCATCATCATCAGGAACAGAACTCCAGGATGAAAAACCATCTCATGACACCTGCCTTTGGAGAAACACCATTAATAACCTGGTATAGGTGGAGATGAGTCTGGGAGCTGTCACTGGGGATTTTAAGAAGGTGACTTTCAGAATCCTCCTACACTGTTGGTGGGAACGTAAATTGGTGCAGCCACTATGGAGAACAGTATGGAGGTTCCTTAAAAAACTAAAAATAGAGCTACGATATGATCCAGCAATCCCACGGGCATATATCCAGACAAAACTCTAATTTGAAAAGATACATACACCCCTATGTTCATAGCAGCACTATTTACAAGAGCCAAGACATGGGAGCAACCTAAATGTCCATCAACAGAGGAATGGATAAAGAAGATGTGGTGTATATATATGCAATGGAATATTACTCAGCCATTAAAAAAAGAGTGAAATAATGCCATTTGCAGCAACATGGATGACCTAGAGATTATCATACTAAGTGAAGTAAGTCAGACAAATATATGATATCATTTATATGTGGAATCTTAAAAAATGATACAAATGAGCTTATTTGTACAGAATAAGCTCAGACAGAAACAGACTCACAGACATAGAAAACAAAGTTACAGTTACCAAAGGGGAAAGGATGGGGAGGGATAAGTTAGGAGCTTGGTATTCACAGATACACATTACTATATATAAAATAGATAAACAGTAAGGACCTACTGTATAGCACAGGGAACTATATTCAATATCTTGTAAAAAACTATGATGGAAAAGAGAAAAAAGAAGGTGACTTTCTACTTGTTTGTTCCATTAATATTATTCTGCATATTTTAAGTGTTTCATTCTTCCCTCATGAGGCTGGTGTGCAATACTTTACATGGCCCAAATCGTGCCACTTTGGGACAAGTAGGAAGATTAGAAAGTCATTTTTTCAAAGACTGCCCTTTTCCTGAGAAGTAAAAAGCAGCCATCCTCTTCTATAAGAAGAGGAAGGTGGGGAAGAGAGAAAGGCCCGCCCACCTACTGAGCACCTACTGTCGTCAGGACTGAGCTGGGCCCTTCTCACATGATTTTCCTTCTCATCCTTTCATCAGTCATGTCAGGCAGGCTGTTACTGAGTTCACACACGGGGACAGGGAGGCTTGGAGAAGTGACGAACTCACGAAGGACCCAGCCAGAGACAGGTAAAGGTGGCAAGCACCCCAGAAGCCTAAGCCCTTTCTGTGACAGCAGGCACTTCTGCTCCTGGTGCTGGGACCACACCTGAATTTGGTGTCAGGAACCTGTTTCAAGAAAATATCATTCGCTCTATTTCTTCACAATTCCTCCCTCTCTGCTGGACATTTCCACTCAACCTCTGACATGTTGAATCTTGTCACCCCAAAAGCCCGGTGTCCCCTCCAGGATGAGCCTTCTCTCCCATCCCTCGCTCCCGGACCCTGCCTCCTCCGCCTGCTCATTCTACTGCCCCCACAGCACCGCCACGCCCACGGGCTGCACCACCGCCACACCCACGGGCTCCCGCACCACCACCACGCCCACGGGCTCCCGCACCACCACCACTGCCACGCCCACGGGCTCCGCACCACCGCCACGCCCACGGGCTCCCCCACCACCGCCACGCCCACGGGCTCCCCCACCACCGCCTCGCCCACAGGCTCCCGCACCACCACCACCGCCACGCCGATGGGCTCCCCACCACCACCACGCTCACGGGCTCAGCACCACCACCACGCCCACGGGCTCCCCCGTCGGCCGCCACATTGTCGTAAACTCTGCCCCACCCCTCAAACGCTGCATCATGCTGCTCCTAACACCTCCCTCACTGCTCTTTTTGGTCCCTACAGTTGGCTGCTCTGCCTTTGTCAGCCTCAGTAATATTGGGAAGCCCCAGGCTGCCTTTCTGAACCTTCTTCTTACCTCACTCTGTACCCAGACCCCTTGAGAATCTGACGAAAGTCATGAGATTTTTTTTTTTTCTCTAGAAAATCGCCCATGCACAGCACATGCACTGACACGCTGTCTCACGGAGTCGCCCGCTGCCTCTCCCTCTCATCCTTTAGGTGTAGAGCCTGCTTTAATCCGTGAGGTTCTTGGACTCCAGATTAACACCATTTCTGGACAACGTCCTCATCTATGGCTCCTTAGACCTCCATCAGCACCCAGACCCTTTCCTGAGCTCAGACCCTGATTTCAGACTCCGCCGGACAGTCTACATTGTGGTCCCATGGGGCTCAAATGCAGCCTGTCCAGGTGAGTCTGCCACCTTGCTCCCAACGCCCTCCCCTGTGTCTTCTCCCCCTCTTAATGGTACGCACCATGCTGAAAACCTGGTTGCTTTCCTTCATGAGTTTTTTCTCTTTCATCACCTGTGGCATGGACTGCTAAGAGCCCCCCAGTGACTGTGCACACCTACTTTCATAGTTATAAGTGTTTTACTTTTGTACATGGCGTTCAGCTCAAGACTACATTTCCCTTGCAATAGGGGCAGCCATACGACTAAGTTCTGACCGATAGAAAGTGAACAGAAATGATATGTATAGCTCCTAGGTCATGCCTTGAAAAAGAAGGACTGAGCCCTTCCTCCTTTCCTTTGGCTGGAATATGAATGTGAAGGCAGGGGATGAAGCAGCCATTTCAGCCATGAGATGGCAACCATGGATTGAGATGGCAGAGCAATTAGATAGATGGGATCTCAGTCCCTGATATACCACTATTCCAGCTCTAGATGGAAAATAAACCTTCATCTTATTTAAGCTCTTGCTTTTTGGGGCTCACTTTGTTGTGACCTAACCCATATAGTGACAGCCCCATTGTGTTACCCCACCTACCACCGTAATCAATCCATCACCATGTTTTACCAGTTTTACTCCTTACATAACTTTTGATTCAGTCTCCTCTTTCAGTCCTCACTGTCTGGTCTTAGCTCAGGCTTTCATCATCTCCCATCTGAGCTATTGCTATACCTTTTTTATTAGGTCTCTGTACCCACACCCCCTCCTCCCAAGCAATCCATCTTCCGTACTGCTGCCAGAACCATCCATCCTCTACACCAGTGTTTCTCAACCTCAACACTCTTGACATCTCAGCCCAGATTACTCTTTTTTGTGGAGGGCTGTCCTGGGCACTGGAAGCTATGTAGCAACATCTCTGGCCGGTACTCACTTAACGCTACTTGCATTCTCCAAGTTGTGACAACCAAAAATGTCTTCAGTCATTACCAAATGTCCCCTGAGAGGGTGGCAAAATCACCCTTGGTTGAAAACCACTGCCCTACACCAACCTGACCACATCTCTCCTTGGCTGAACCCTTCCATGGCCCTCCATTGCCTACAGAATGAGTCCAGTTGGTGGGACCCTTCAGACAGTACATCCTGCATTCCCCCTGGATGGTGTTCCTGCAGAGCCCTCACACACACCCTGCCCTCTGGTTATCTGGAACTCTTTGACACATGCTCGATGTGCCATGGTCCTTGGTGCATTTTAGCTTTTGCAAATGCTATTTGTTCTTCCCAGTGTGCCCAAATGCCTGCTCATCCTACCAGGCTTAGACCAAGGGTCACCTCCTTGGGGAAGCCTTCCTCCCATGGCTCAGGCAGGCTGGGCGGCTCCCTTGTGTGGCCCCATCTCATATATGCCTTACACTTGAATATGACTGTTCATGTGTTTGAGTCCCCTTCAGACAAATGCACTTCTGTATACGGGCCCTTGGCTGGGCCTGACCTTTAATGAACGCTTGGTTTGCTGAGCTGGGGCTCCAAGCTGAGCAACCAGGATGGTGGAGGGAAGGAAATATATGATGTGTCCAAAGGTGCAGGAGAGGAAGGGGCTTGGAATGAGGTGAGCCTGATCATGGATCCCAAATGTCTGAGGGGCTGGCCTATGGGCGAGGGCAGGGACGATGGGGCCTGAAGTGGGGAAGAGAACCATCTGTAGAGGGTCCAGGGAGCCAGGATTCAAAAGAAACATTTAAAAAAATAGAATTTTGTTTTTTGTCTTAAAATAGTTGTCCTAATGATCAATTAGATGAAATTCAGGAATGTATGTTTATTTATTTATTTAAAAAAATTTTAAATTGAAGTATAGTTGGATTTACAATATTGTGTAAGTTTCAGGTGTAGAGCACAGTGATTCAGTTATATATATATTCTTTTTCAGATTCTTTTCCCTTACAGGTTATTACAGAATATTAAGAATAGTTCACTGTGCTGTACAGTAGGTCCTTGTTGGTTGTCTATTTTATACAGAGTAATGTGTATATGTTAATCCCAGCCTCTTAATTTATTCCTCCCCCAACCCCCCTTTCCCCTTTGGTAACCATAAGTTTGTTTTCTGTGTTTGTGAGTCTCTTTCTGTTTTGGAAATAAGTTCATTTTTGTCTTTTTTTTTTTTTTTAATGAAACATAAAGCAACAGATAGTTCTAAAAAATCCTCATTCATCACTACTCCCTACCCCCACTACTGGAGCAGTTTTCTGTGTATCCTTCTAGATCTTTTTCTGTGCATTTATATAATAGATATAGACAAAGATATACTTGTGTGTACATGTAAACACACACACACACACACACAGATGTATAGTTGTTTGAAATTTTCTCTCACCTGCGCTCTTCTCTCTTGTTCCTCCTTATCTGTGCTGGGAAAGGTTTTTTATAAAACGGAGTAAATGGACAGAGACTTAGGTGGCGGCCACATCCCAGTCCTGTTAGGAGAGGCTGTCTACGTGAGCACAAGGGATGCCTGTTTGTCTTTGAGATTCACTGCTCTGAGGAACAACCTAAAATTCCTCCTTCAGAGAACAGCTGGGGCTGTGGGAATGAGCTGGGAACCACAGCCATTCATCTGGAGCTCAGGGGCGTGGCCTTCTCTGCCTCCAAGACAGCTGGGCCACCGGGAGGGGAGCAGCAGGTGCGGGCAGAACAGGGCCACCTGGGGAAGGTGAGAAGTTGCGGGACAGGCAGAGACAAGAGCCCTGGGTGCCCATCTCAGGCTGACTCCATGGGCACTGAAAGGGCCATGCGATGGGAAAACTGAAGTTTTGTACCATCTGGCTTTTTGTGTGATCGTGATCAACAAACGGAAAGAGTGCTTTCCTAAAACCAATAATTGCAACCATATTATATATATTAGCCTGCTTAAAACATCATATACATTTTTCTTTCTCAGCAAATAGAGGTGAACCCCCTCTTTTATATTAGCTACTTGGTATGGGTTTTCATGATGCAGGGAATCACTGTCTTATGGACGGACATCTGCATTATTTACAAAGATCTGTTATTACCAACAATGCTTGAACATATAGCTTCGTGCCCACATGGTCCTGTCAGTGAACGTGGCACTGACGCTGGTTTACATGTTTTGAGTTTTGATATCTGCTTCCACCAATTTATATTCCCGTTAACAGTGCGTGAGACCACCAGCATCCTTGCCAAGCCTGGGTGTCTCCATCTTTTTTATTCTGCCAATCTACCAGAGGACCTCATTGTGCAGTACTGACAGCCCCATCCTGGAAGTAGACCAAGTGGGTCATAACTTCACCTCTTGACGGTGAGGTGGAGGGGCTTCCTCCCCAGCGGGGAGGCTGGATGGTATGGTTTGCAGTTCCCTGGATTCTGTGCTTATTCACCAAACTAGAGAAACATGCGTGGGTGGGAGTGCTGAGTTCTCTGAACCCCGAGGCAACCTGGTCCTTCTGGTTCTCCCAGAGGGGCTAGAAAGTGAACCCTGAGGTTTACAGGACCTGCGGGTAGTGAATCAGGCTTTTACTTTCACCAATAATAGATTTCACTTCTGGGGACTGAGTGGGGTCATTTTGCTTTCTCTGTAGCAGAGAGTATGCTTCTCCATGAAAGAGAGGGGCTCAGTGAGCGGAAGCTCTGAGGTCCTATAGCTGGATCCCAACAGACGCTCTTATTTTTTAATTTTTTTAATTGAAGAATAGTTGATTTACAATATTGTGCTACTTTCAATTGTATATAGCAAAGTGATTCGGTTATACACATATATATGTATATATCTATATTCTCTTTTTTTCAATTCTTTTCCATTATCGGTGAGTACAAGATATTGAATTTAGTTCCCTGTGCGATACAATAAATCTTTACACTCTTAATCTGGGGAACGGTCCTTCCTGCACGGACCGGTTACTGTATTGAAACCCGTGTCTTTTCATGAGGACCAAAGAAAATGATAGAAGTGCTTTGAAAACTGCAAGCACCCAAGGGTCCTCCATGAAACCTGGAAACCCTGTGGTACTGCACGTCCTGCAGCGTGACTCTGACTGTGCCTCTCTCCTCCTCCAAGACCTTCGGTGGCTCCCTTCTGCCTGCAGAGGGACATCCCACTCCTCAGGGACGCATCCCAGCCCTCCCAGCTGGGTCTGTCACACACCCTGGGCTCTAGCCACACACAGTGTTTGGTTGTGAGCTCTCTCGCCTTCTTGCTCTGACTCCGTGATTGTCCTTAACTGCCACCTCATTTCCAGATCCTGTGCATCTTTTTTTTTTTCTTTAATTTAACAAATTTCTTTCTTTCTTTATTTTGGCTGCGCCACTTGGCTTGCAGGATCTTAGTTCCCCAATCAGGGATTGAACCTGGGCCACGGCAGTGAAAGTGCCGAGTCCTAACCGCTGGACTGCCAGGGAATTCCCCCTGCTCATCTTTTCAAGCCACCTTTTACATGAAACTCAAGCCCTATCCCTTCAAATGCACCCACAGGTATCAACCTTACCCCAAGGAAGCTTCTGTCAGTGACTTCACTCCCCTCGTCCCCACCTAATCCTTCCTCTCCACCAATCCCAACACAACCGCACTTCTATCTACAGTATTATGTGTGTCCGAGCACACAATGTGGTGGAAATAGCATACAATCCACAGTCTAGGATTTGAATCCTAGGTCTGCCACTTAGTGTGTGATCTTGGGGAAATTAGTTAACTGCCCAGGGCCTCAGTTTTTCTATCTGTAAAGTGGGGGCAATTACTCCCACTCGCAGGATTATTTGGTAATCAGTGGTTCTCAGTTGTGTGTGTGTGTGTGTGTGTGTGCGTGTGTTGACTCCCCAGGGGGCATTTGGCCCTGTGTAGAGACATTTTTGGTTGTCACAACTTGGGAGGGATGCTGCTGGCATCTAGTGGGTAGAGGCCAGGGATGCTCTAAGTACCCTATGATGTATAGGACAGCTCCCTACGACAAAGAATCCTCTGGTCCCAAATGTCAATAGCGGTGAGGCTGAGAAAGCCGGTGTAGATGAAGTAAAGTAATAAGGTGCTGTGGGCTTTCTGGCTCACAGTAGGTGCTTCATGAACAGCCTTTCTTTCTTCCTGCCCGCTGAGTGTCAGCTCTTTACGGGCAGGAAACATATCTGATTAATCCCTGTGTTGTCTGGAGCTCCCAGCATAAGGCCTAGCACAGGGCAGCTGAATATCAGGATTGGGAAGGAAGGAAAGAAGGTAAAGAGGGAATATTCTTATTCTTTCAGGTTCTATGGAAAGGCAGTTGAAGACCCGAATGTGGGGATATGGAGGCTCCAGGGGAGTAAGAGGGAGGGAGTTTTCCACGTGGACTATTATTTGGAAGGAAGGCTGGTGGCTGAAGAGATGGGCTGGGAGCTTTGTGGAGACCCCCTCCAAGTATCCTGCCCCTTTTGTGCCAGCATGACTTAATGGACAGGGCACTTTTTGTTTCTGCCTCTGAATCATGGGGCCACGGTGAGGAGGAATGTGGCATGATTCAGGCTGAAGGGCTTGACTATGGCAAGCTCCCCAAATGACTATTTCAGTAATAACACTATGCACTTTTATGTTTTCCTTTCATCACAGCTCTCAAAACACAGTGCAAACATTAATTAAGGCTTTCAGCATGCCATGAGGCACTGTGTGTAAACATTAGTCTCCCCACTTGGCTGAGAGGGTAAACTGAGCCAGGGGAGGGCAGGTGGCTTAATCCAGTGTGGCTCATACCTTGTTGAGGCTCCACCTTGGAGAAGTTGGGGTTTAACAGCCTCCCTGCCCCTCCAACTATGACTTCTTTCTCTCCTTCCCAGGCCCTCTTGGTGATACCATGAGTAGAAATGGTTTCTTATTTCCTACTGGGGCAGCAGGACGACAGCTCCAATGCAGAGGTGCAGGGCATAGGGAGCTCCGCATTCTGATATATCCCTTCACTGCCATGTGTCACCACTTCTGGGAGGGGGCAGTGAGGGGACAGAGCATGATGTCAGAAGGCAATCGAAAGATCGTTTTTATGGACTTCCCTGGCAGTCCAGTGGTTAAGACTCCAGGCTTCCTCTGGAGGGGGCACAGGTTCGATCCCTGGTGGTGGAACTAAGATCCCACATGCCCCGTGGCACGGCCAAAAAATTTAAAAAATAAATAAATAAAATAAAAGAAACATTGTTTCTAGGAGGGACACTGGGGGTAACTTTATCTTTCCTCGGAATTTTTCCAAAACCTTAACAACAGGTGAAGTGGGTTAAGCAAATAAGAGGGTTCCTTGTATTGTTCCTGCAAATGTTCTGTAAATTTGAAATTGCTTCCGAACTGAAAGTTTAAAAGGAAAAGAACGGATGTCTTTTCTAGAACCGCAGCGGCCAATGCAGCGGAGAGAGTCCAAAAGAAACACTGGAGGAAAAGAGACAAGAGGAAAATGTGTTCTTAAAAAAGAAAAAAAAAAAATCCAAAAAACTGGCAGAAGGAAACCCCTTCCGCTGAGCGCACAGGCTTGCCTCCTTGGGTGACGCCGCACCTGTCCTCGCACGTCGGGGCGCTGCAGTGGCGCGCGTGCCCCTCCCCACCACCGCGCCGACACTGCCCCTGGCGGTGACTCACGCCGGGCATCCTTTAAATACGGGGAGGGCCCGGCGAGCCGCACTCATGCAGCAGCCGTGAGCCGTCCCACGTCCTCCTCTCTGGCTCCCTCTGGTTGACGGCGGCCGGGCGGGCGCTGTGCTGCTGGTAAGTAGGAGGGCTGGCCTCCTGCCTCCTCCCTCCCTCCCACCGGCCTGGAAGGACCCGGCTAGCCTCCCCCTCCTTTTTTTCTGACCCCGCTCCCCCGGGAAGAGCGTCCAGAAGGGGCAGGGCTGGCGCGGTGCCTGGGGATGCTCTCAGAACGCGGCCGGTGGAGCCTGCGCTGGAGGGGCACGTGGCCGAGCTCACGCTGCCCAGGTGCCTGGGGCCACAGCCCCTCTCTGCGGATCCCTGACCAGCCTCTTACTCTTTTTGTCCTGACCCGTCCTGGATGTCGACCTGGGACGCTGAGAAGATGTTTTAGACCGGCAAAAAGTTGACTTTGAAAGTTGACTGAATATCACACCAGTTACCCACCGAGTTTACCTCTTTCGGGATACTAGCTCCACTGGGAGAAGAGTTTCTCTTTTTAAGATCCAGGTTATCTGAACCCAAGTCCTCTTCCCCAGCACTTACTATGGTGGCCACCAGCAGCCTGTCCTGTATTTGGGTCTGTTGAGGACCAATGGGGGTATCCCAGGTGACAGAGCTATCCTCTTTTCATAGACTGACTTCTAGTGGCTACAAAAGTGGCTTCAGCAGATGTGCTGGCGCCTGGTTTGGATTTCCAATTTGGAATTCAGCTGTGGACTCAGGGTTTTCCAGATTCTAAGTTTGTGTGTGGCTTAGGCGACTTCATTCTGGCAGCTTTCTCCTCTTGCCTTGGCCACTAATGACTTTGGGTAGGGAGAGTCAGGGCTGGAGATGGATTTGTGATGAGGCTGGTTTGCATTTAAAATTGTGACTGTTGTACCTTTACCAGATTCTCTGCTCAAATGTAGAGGCAGGAGCGGGGCCAAGGAACCACCTGTGAAAAACCAGAACTTTTCTAGAGCTTCCCACCGTGCCAAGTGTGAGAGAGCCAGTCTACCTCCAGGGCCAAATGTGTGACCTCAGGGCAGGCTGCGACTCTCTCTTGGATGACACATCACTCAGACTGAAGGTGCTAGATGCCTGTCTGTCACGCTCTGGCTTCTCCTTTAGGATTATATCACCATATCAGCCAGTGTTGGTGCCACTGGCTCTGTAATTTAGAAATTCTGTAATGGCTGTCACTTCTAATACTTTGAATCGATTGAACATCTGGGGTACATTCAGGGCCAGACAGTCCTATTTGCCTGTGGTCTTGAGTCAGCTGGGCGGGCTCTGCAGGGATGAGACAAGAATGTGAGAGAGGTCGGGGTGCGGGGAAGGCTTCTGAACAGACCCTGCAGAAAGTCAGGGCACGGAAGGTTCTCCCAGGGCTGGGGACACTACCTGGGCTTGCTCAGTAAATGGAGGGGGGGCGGGGCTGCCAGTGGAAGTAGATCCAGATGTGGAGAAATACGGAGAGCTGGGAGAGAAGCTGTTCCAGCTCGGTCCTGCCAGCAAACACTCCCGGGGCTGTGACTACACGTGGCAGTTTTCCTCCCTAAATCCTGACCGTGAAAGACTGACTGCAGCTTCTGGTTTCACTGCCTCCCTGGGCTTTGGGGACACAGGATTTAGGAACTTCTGTCAGGATGCTTTGATGAGGGGCTGGTCCATTTTATCTAAGTTGGGCCCCCCAGGTGTTACCCTGAGAAGGGGGCTGTAGCCCATGGCTTTTAAAATAAAAGCCCCAAGTGGAAGCGTCTCCCTGCTCGGTTGGCAAGTTTGTCAGTATGTCCTGCCACTTCTGCCAAGCTAATTACAGCCTTGCTCTGGCCTCTGCCAGAAGCCCTACCTCCCCTAACCCCAGGGCTGGAAAGGACTTGTTTCCTCGTACTCATTTCCTTTTCTAAACAAATGGACTGAACTTTGACCTTGATGGGCCGTGAGAGATGGGGTCAGTGACTGAGCCAGGCGGCGGATAAGCATGTGGCTGCTCTTCCCTTGGGGCTCCAGGATGTGTCTGGGGTGGAGCCCTGAGCCGGGCTGTGTGTTGAGATGATGGGATCACCCCCTTCCGGTTGAACAACCTCTTCTGTTCTTCCATCCACTCCTTCAAGCCACTCAGGTGAAACTGAGCAAACACGAGCATCAGAGCAGCCTTGAGGAAGAACATCCCTCAAACCATGCAGCCTGGGAGTTGGGAGAGGCACTTGACCTTGACTAATCATGCTGGGCAGCTGGAGGGTGGATAGTAGATGAGCCTGAGATCATTTTCGAATGGAGGGAGAGAAGCCACCTCTTCCCCGCATCTAGGCACAGCTGGACACGTGGTTGACGAGGTCCTAAAGCCTCATGGTAAGGTTCAGGGGGGTCACCAAGCTCTGTGGTTAGGTAGAGCCCTGATCTGGGTGTCTGGAATCTTCCACTGACTGTGTGAGCCCAGGCAAGGCCCCTCCTCCCTCTGGGCCCCTTAGTTTTCCCATCTACAAAATGACCAGATGGTTTGACCAGATGGGCTCAAAAGGCCTTGGCATCTCTGATGCCCTGGGCTCTAAGTTCTGCTTCTGGGAGCAGCCTCTACTGCTGGGTTCAACTTAGCACAGACCCCAGATTTCTGACAGGGACGGAGAAAGGGCCACTGAAGGAAATATCGACAGAGGGGGCTGGACCCTGTCTATGGCCCGACCTTCAGCCTCCCCAATCCAGGGTTCAGTCTCTCTGTCTTGGCAGTAAATGACATAGGTCAGGAGCATGGGGTCCCAGCTGGTCTAGGCCTCAAGTGGTGCTTCCGACTGCGGGCTGTGGGACCCTGCATCAGAGTCACTTGGGGAGTTTGTTAAATGTGCAGGGTCCTGGGCCGTTCCCCCTACCCCCCAGACCTAGGGATCAGGAGCTCTGTGGGTGGAGCCTCCAGAGATTCTGATTTTACTCAACAAGATGAACAATAATTGTAAGTAACATTTATCGGGTGCTCATTTTGGGCCAAGAACAAGCCTAAGTGCTTTACATGCATTAACTCGTATAATCCTCATCACTGCAGTGCTGTGAGTTCTGTTCTATTAAGCGAGTTTCCCAGGCACTTCCAGGCGACATTTATGTACTGATCTGGGGAACACAGTGGTTACCCCCTTCAAGCGAGACGGGGAGGTCAGGATACAGTGAGCCTCTCATTCAGACAGTGGCTTCAGACCCGCTGGACCGCGCAGAGAGGAGCGGCTTGATTGAGGCTGACGCCGGCTGTGTACAGAGGAGACAACACAGCCCCATGCCTGGCATCTCCCTCGGTGGACGGGGCAACGTCTCAACGCTGATGAGGCCATGTTTTGGGAGACCTCTGTGCGGGGAGGGCACAGGTCAGGGAGGGAGATTTCCTGTCTGGGCCTCAGTTTCCCCAGGTGCGCTGGGAGGGGGCCTCCCTAAGGTGCCCCTCTCAGCTCCCTGATCCATGAAATGGCTCTTGGCCATGTGAAGATGCACCAGTTAACAAGTGGGATTGCCCTGCCTGGAAAACTTTTGAAGCAAGGTTCAAAGCAAGCAAGGGCCTGAAAAGATGGATACAATGTCCTCAAGCCTCCATGTGAAGGTGGCACTGCTGGTGGTTCCACGTGACCTATAGGGGATGGTGGGAATGG
Source organism: Balaenoptera ricei (assembly GCF_028023285.1). Classification (NCBI taxonomy): domain Eukaryota; kingdom Metazoa; phylum Chordata; class Mammalia; order Artiodactyla; family Balaenopteridae; genus Balaenoptera; species Balaenoptera ricei. The sequence goes on along the minus strand of NC_082642.1, from coordinate 87,223,396 downwards.
CGGGGCTTCAGGCCAAATCTCCTCTCTGTCTCTGGTAAGATATCAGAGCTGCCAAGGGCCCCTGGGAGTCTTTACAGTAGGGGAAACTGAGGTCTGGAGAATTTACCTAAACTCCACTCCAACTTAGAGTTAAGACAGAGTAGCACATCCGTCTCCGAGGTTCTTTCCAAAAGCTTTGCTCCATGGCATTGAAATAAGAAGGCGTCTCCTCCCAGGGAACCTCGTGTTTCGGGAATGTGATGATGGTATTAAACCCAAAAGTCCCAACCCACCAACCAACAAAGCTCAGGGCTTCGGGGCTAATTATGTGTTTGCCCATGAGTCATAGAGGCTGTTTTTGCTAGAGAGACCGGAGCCAGAGCGCCTGGTCCAAGCGCTTCCACTCCTGGGGAGGGACCACGTCAGAGTGCCCAGGTGAGCTGTCTGTCTGTCCTTCCGTGTGTCTGCGGGCTCAGTGAATTCCCTGGGCCAGCGACAGACGCGACGCTGCCCCCTCTCCCAGGACAGGGGCTGGACCAAGTCGCTGCAGTGACTAAGGATGCGTTTGGCTGCCTGGAGGAGGAGGGTGTAATTAGGGCAGCTTTGTGGGTCTTTAACTGGTGTTTGTCACGGCTGCCAAGCGGCACAGGGCAGCGTGGATTATTAGTCCAGTGCGTGCTGGGCTCCTGAGGGCCTCAGGCTGCCGCGGACGCCGGCCACACTTGCTGGAAATCCAAGGGCCCGGCTGGTTGTCCACCCTGCTCCCGCGGCCCCGCCCTCCCCTGAGGGCTCTGCAGCTGGGTTTGGGGTAGGTTCCCTGGAGGTCCTTTGGAGCAGTCAGTGCCAGCCGTGGCGGTAACAAGTGCTGGAAAGTAGGAAAGCGGTGCATGTGGTGCTGGAGTGGGCTCTGCAGACACGAGGATTCATAAAAGGGAAAATCTGCAAATTCTTGCAATATTCGTTAAGCTGAGTGTGGTTCGTTTTAAACAACAGTGGCTCTGTTCCCATAAGGGAGTTATCTTTTTCCTCCTCTTCCCAAGCCATGAGGCACCACCCCTGGCCGTGGGCCCTTCCTGGGGCTGGCTTGATGCCGCCTCCCCAGCTGGGGAGTGCAAACTCAGAGAGGTCTGAGACGGGTCTTCAGAGGGTTCCTTGGCCCACACCCTCATTTATAGATGGGGAAACTAGACAGAGACTGCCCTGGGCTTTTCAGGTTATGGGCACTTTAATTTAGTCCCTAATACTTGGGCTACAACACCGTTTTGAAGCATCCTGGGCATAGGAGTATACATAGGAATTAAGTGCTAGGTGCCTCATCACCAGGAGTGATGCTTCACCTTTTGTAAGTCAGTCCAGGGGGTAGATCTCTCTCACACATATATCAAGGGGATGGGCAAACACCCACAACTGTCTGCGTGGACCCCCTGGGAGCACAGGCACAATTGTCCTGGTTGATGGATCTCATGTCCTTGCCCTGGGACTCAGCCTTAGAATCCTATAGTCTTGGTGATGGACAGCTGTCATCTAGTCCAATACTCTACCAGGTGTAGAATCTTCTCTCCAGCTTCCTTACCATGTTTCTGCTTAGTTTCTGCTTGAACACTTTCAGGGATGGGGAGCTTACTGCCTTATGAGGCTGTCCATTCTGATTCAGACAAGCTGTCTTTGGTGATGAACTAAAATGCACGACCCCATAGCTTCTGTGTACTAGTTTCGACCTCGAGAGCCACACTAAGGCTGTTTTCTTTATCCCAGGGCAGCCCTTCATGTACACTAAGAAAGTGCTTGCAGGCTTATCACATCTTCTCTTCGTTCCGCTATTCATCCACAGTTCCTTCAATGGATGCTCAGATGGTCTGGTTTCTGCATCCCCTCACCATCCTCTTACTCTTCTCTAGAAGGCCTTCAATAGACCAGTTTGTCTTTGGCCTTCTTGCAGTTCAGGGTGAAACTGAGAACAGCATTATAGATGTGGACTGATGAGGGCAGTGTAGAGCAATACTATCACCTCCTTTGTTCCATACTTAATACTTCTATTAATGCAGTCTAAGATCACATTAGCTTTTGTGAGCAGTCTTCTTTCTCTGCTACCATCAATAAAAAGCCCTAACATCTAAGGGTGGATGTTAAGTCACTTTTTCAGTGCCTCCTTTCTAAGCTGTTCATTTTCTGCTCTCAAGTTCTGGATCCAACATTTATCTATACAAGTTCATTCTTTCAGATGCGTCCATAGCTTAATCTGGCCCCCTTCCTTTGAATCTAGACTCCATTGTCAAGTTGTTATTTTTCTTTCATTTCTCCACAGTTCTACATACTTATTTGAGTCTTTGATGGAAGGTACAGCAGGTCAGGGCTTGGATGGGCTGTAACTAGGGCAACAAGGCCTGGGTGGGTGGGGGTTGAACTTGGGTTCTGTCCTCAGAGTAAGCTTGTTGGGGGCAGGGGAGGGGTGCATTGAGTTGAGGCCAGGTTGGGAAGCCTGGATTATTCTGAGTTATGGGCCAGACTCAGGACTCCATGAGTTCAGGGGAACAAAGAAAGGCCAGAGAAATACCTTCTCCACCCAGCCAGTTTATGCCTTATAGGCCATCATTTGAAATTCCTTCTTCTGACTCAGGACTTCTGCTCATTAAAAGGACAGACACTGCAGTAACACTCACAGTTCTCATCCAGGAATCTGGAGATGCTGGCTTTAAGCTCTGAGCCTCAGCTTCCCTGCTTCCTGCATTCCCCCAAAATGATGGGCATGCATGAACAGCAGTTCTTAACCCTTTGGGAGTTAGAGACCCCTTTGAATCTCGGATGGAAGTTACAGATGTTCTACACATACACAGAAATCCATAGTCCCTTGACTAAGAATGCCAAGATTAAAAGCACCTTGAGGCCTTCCTGCCTCCAAGAGTCTACAAGGGCCATGTCGTAGGGGAGCTTGGCACTTGCTCACACGTTTGCACAGAACACCCTCATAGCCTTTCTTCAATTTGCTCCTCACAACGGCCTCAGGAGCGGGCAGATGTGATCACTCTCACTTAACAGATGAGGAAGCTGAGCCTGGAGGCCTCAAGCTTCATTCGAGTGAAACAGCTGATTTGTGGTCCTTAAATATTCACGTAGGGCCCAGTCCCCATGCCCCCCATCTCCACTTTCTATTTGTATGGACCTGATCTCAAACACCAAACCTTGCATGACTTTGACTCCATTCCCAGATCAGCACCATGTCTGCGGGAGCGTCTGGGCCTACCAACTTTCAGCTCAAAGTACATCCTAAGTTTTCTGGGACTTCCTCAAGGCCACCCAATGTTTCTTTTGGAAACTGGGACTGGTACCCAGAAGGCAGACCCCAGACGTTCGGCCGACCCACAGTAGACCCTTCCAGAGAGACAGGAAGTGGTGTGGATAGTTTCCTTTTATTGGGAAGGTGGTTTGGATTAAACCTAGATGAAGCCCCTGTGAAAGGGTTAACACAGGGGCAGGTTGGTGGTGGTGGCGCTGGGGCAGTGCTGGTCGGCGTGCGGCGGGGCCCAGGGAGAGGGAAGGCTGAGCTTCCCTGCCGTCTTTTCCACCAGGTCGCAGTGTGGCCCTGCTCTGCTGGCTTCTGCTGCTCCTCCCCGCAGGCGTTCATGTCTGTGGCCTCCGCATCTTCCCCCAGGTTCAGGCCCTGTTTATTTGCTCTCGTTTCCTATCTTTTCCTCCTGAGGAAGCCACGTTCAACTAGCAAGTCCAGGTGCTCTGAGAGACACAGAGATGGATAAGATACTGCTCCTGACTTAAGGAACTCACAGGGACGGGACACGAACATCCCTGCCCTTGCAAAGGCTGTTGACTAGTGAAGGAGACAGACGGGGACACAGTGAATGCCATGTGTGGCTGCTGTGGCTTAGGCCATAATGGAAGTTGGGAAAATCACCTGCACGGGAGGGTAACTAAAGCTGACTCATGGAATCCTGGAAAGCTTCCTAGGGGTGACTGGCTGTGAGCTAGACTTAGAAGTGTGGGGAAGATTTGGATGAGGATGAAGAGCCCTCCAAGTGGGGCGAATTGCTTGGGCAAAGGCATGGAAATAGGAAGGCCTGGGGGAAAATGAAGAGGCTGCAGACCAGACCACAGGTAGCATGAGATGGGTATGTGGTGATGGGGTTCAAAGGCAAGCCAGTGTTTGGCACCCAAGGTTGACGTTGGCTTAAAAACAGCTGAAGCGTCAGTGAGGCGGTCCTGACTCGTGCCCTTTCTCTCCTTGCAGAGGCCATGCCGCTGAGACATTATCTCCTTTTGCTGGTAGGCTGCCAAGCCTGGGCCGTGGGCTGGGCCTACCATGGCTGCCCTAGAGAGTGCACCTGCTCCAGGGCCTCCCAGGTGGAGTGCACGGGGGCGCGCATCATGGTGGTACCCACCCCGCTGCCCTGGAACGCCATGAGCCTGCAGATCCTCAACACGCACATCACCGAGCTCAACGAATCCCCGTTCCTCAACGTCTCGGCCCTGATCGCCCTGCGGATTGAGAAGAATGAGCTGTCCCACATCGCGCCCAGTGCCTTCCGTAATCTGGGCTCGCTGCGCTACCTCAGCCTCGCCAACAACAAGCTTCAGGTTCTGCCCGTCAGCCTCTTCCAGGGTCTGGACAACCTAGAGTCGCTCCTCTTGTCCAGCAACCAGCTGGTGCAGATCCAGCCGACTCACTTCACCCACTTCAGCAACCTCAAGGAACTGCAGCTGCATGGCAACCACCTGGAATTTATCCCCGACGGAGTCTTCGACCACCTGGTGGGCCTCATCAAGCTCAATCTGGGCAAGAATAGCCTCAGCCACCTCTCACCCAGGGTCTTCCAGCACCTGAACAACCTCCAGGTCCTCCGGCTGTACGAGAACAGGATTTCAGACCTCCCCATGGGCTGTTTTGACGGGCTTGGCAACCTCCAGGAGCTGGCCCTGCAGCAGAACCAGATTAGTATGCTGTCTCCTGGCCTCTTCCACAACAACCGTAACCTCCAGAAGCTCTATCTGTCCAACAACCACATCTCCCAGCTGCCCGCCGGCATCTTCATGCAGCTGCCCCAGCTCAACCGGCTCACGCTGTTCGGGAATTCCCTGAAGGAGCTCTCTCCGGGCATCTTTGGACCCATGCACAACCTGCGTGAGCTTTGGCTCTATGACAACCACATCACCTCCCTCCCGGACAATGTCTTCAGCAGCCTCCGCCAGTTGCAGGTCCTGGGCCTCAGCCACAACCAGATCAGCTACATCTCTCCGGATGCCTTCAATGGGCTGGTGGAGATGCGGGAGCTGTCCCTCCACACCAATGTGCTGCAGGAGCTGGACGGGAGTGTCTTCCGCATGTTGGCCAATCTGCAGAACATCTCCCTGCAGAACAACCGCCTCAGACAGCTGCCAGGCAATATCTTCGCCAACGCCAATGCCCTCATGACCATCCAGCTGCAGAACAACCAGCTGGAGAACCTGCCCTTGGGTGTCTTCGATCACCTGGGGAAGCTGTGTGAGCTGCGGCTCTATGACAACCCCTGGAGGTGTGACTCAGACATCCTTCCGCTCCACAATTGGCTCCTAGTCAACAAGGCCAGGCTGGGGACAGACACGCTCCCGGTGTGTTTCAGCCCAGCCAGTGTCCGAGGCCAGTCCCTCATCATCATCGACGTCAATGTTGTTGTCTCCAGTGTCCAGGGTACAGTGGTGCCCACCCAACCAAAGACACCCAGCTACTCTGACACCACCTGCATCTCCTCCACCACTGAATTCGCCAGCACTACGCAGGACTACACCAGTCTGACCACCATCGGGACCACCGATAACCATGAGACACGGGCCACACCCTCTACCCAGAGCGGGCTGGCCATTGCTGCCATTGTGATCGGCATCATTGCCCTGGCCTGCTCCCTGGCTGCCTGCATCTGCTGCTGCTGCTGCAAGAAGAGGAGCCATGCAGTCCTGATGCAAATGAAGGCACCCAATGAGTGTTAAGAGAGGCAGGCTGGAGCCAGGGCTGGGGGACGGTGGGACCCCAGAGGATCCGGGATTTCATTGTTCTGCCTCCACCCCTGGGTCCACAGAGCCATCCCCTGCTCCCCCTCTCTCCGGTCCCCGAGAGAAAGGTGCCCCCACCTTTTCCTGACCTGCCTGGTTCTCCTGTAGAAGAGGTTCTTGCAGAGCCTTCTTACCAACAGGGAGACCTAACCCACTGTGGCAAAAACCCTGCGGTGTTCCCAATTCACATCCCTGGGCTTCTCTCAAGAAAGCCCCTCCTCTAAAACCTCACCAGCGCTCCTCCAAAAACCACCTTCCCTGTGTCTGCACCCCTGCCAACCTCTATAGACGCAATTATTACACACCTGCCACTTTGTGGGAATAGTTCTCCACTGGGACAGCCCCGCTCCCAAGTATTATGTAAGTTGATTCCCCTTCTTTGCTCCTCTTGTTTGTGACATGGCTCTACCCTGTCCCCTCAATGAAAGGTCTCCCTTCACTTCCTACTCCTGAAGGCAAGGTGACTTCTCTCCTCGAAGAAGGCTTCAAACCGTTTAGCTATCTCTTAAGAACTGCCAAGTGCCCTGGCTTTCAGGATGCTATGAAAGAGAGAAGCGAAAAATGAGGCTGCTCAGGTCCTGGAGGCCGGACTATCATCAGCATCTCTTATGATTTTTATCTGGAAAAGGAAGAAAGGCACCGCTGCAACAAGTTTAGCCGCTTAGAGAATGATATTTCTGAACTGCAAACTTTGCTTTGAAAATTTTAGTCCTTTAAGGAATAAAATCATGTAGAATTTCTCACCCCCCCAAAAAACTTGAAAATCAGCTTATTGGTACTGGATGGAGAAAGCAACTTGGTGCCTGGGGGTCCTTGTGTTCACCCCCAGGATTTTTCTCTTTTAACTTTTTATGGAAGTGTAATATGCATACAGAAAAGCGGGAGCATGATAGTGTATAGTTTGATGGATTTTCACAAACTTTACACACCTGTGTAATCAGCACCCAAATCAAGAAACGAGACATCGCCAGGATCCTCCATCCTGAGCTTTTACTGGAGAAGACTGGGGCTCGTGGAGGTGGCATGAACTTACCTGGGAACTGGCTCCCCATGGGTCAGGATGAGCCCCTCACTGTCCTCCACCTGCAGCCAGCCCTTGCAAAGGCCCAGCTGCCAGAGTTGGAGGAGAAGATGTAGGTACACTCTGGCCTGGATGGGAAATTGTATTAAATCCCAGACCTTGAAGCACCAGGCTTGGCCAGGTCAGAGGCATCTCAACTAGAGAGGCCCATGCAACCACACACTCTACCCTGCCAACAAGCTGTCTGTTGCTCATTGGAGGCTCTTCTGCCTGGGCCTTTTATGGGCATGATATGCCTATATCTGTTTTTAATTTTCACTCTCCATTTGGGAAAGTGAAATAGCTCAGAGATGAGATCCTTTAATTGGACAGCCAAGTGTAATGGAACCCAGCAATCCCTCTGGTTGTGGTAAAATTCTCCATCGACATTACGGTCAGCTAGACACTGAACTTCAGCATTCTCATCCACAGCAGGCAACATGGGTACACAGATAGGTCACACTGGGTCAGGGCCCTCTGTGGAGCCTCTCCCTGCCTGTGGTCTGGTTATAAGAGTTGAGTTGTTTGGTCCAGAGTTGCAGTCACATGAATACCTGCCCTCGCCATCCTTCCTGCTACATATATATTCACACTGGTAAAGAAAGTACACTCAGGACAATGCATGTCTTTCTCTGGACAACTGGTATACCAGTTTAGAAGTAGAAACAGTGAAATGGAGAATTTCAGGTGTCTGTGTCTGCCCAGGAAAGAGCTGCATCCAACACTACAGGGATTTGGAAATCTGCGATCAATCCTGACTGGCCTTTACTAGTTCCCTCTGCCCCACGAGACAAATAAGAAATCCCCTTGGGCCTTAACAGCATGATGCTGAAAGGTCCCAACAAAACGAGTGTGTAAGAACTTGTGCATTTTGTAGCTTTTCACTCTCTGTCACAGGGAATCTGGGAGAGATGGGGCCTGTTAAGGCAAAAGACATAGTATCCCCAAGGTAAATTTGGGTCTCCAAAATGTTTTCAAATTATTTATAGCACCTGGTGGACATGTATCAAGGCTTGCCAGGGTCCAAAAGGACGTGAGTCCAGAACTTGGGTCATGGGCATCATTCCACTGATGGTGGCCTGCCATATTGATCCTGGGGCCCAAAGGGGCAGCTTGGCTTGGTCTCCTCCAGACAGGAAGCATGGTTTGGCACTGCATTCCTCAAGATGCTCCTTGTAAGTAGGCTCCAATGTCTCCTTGTGCAAAGGTACAAGTGGGCCAGAGATGGCAGAGAGGTGAGGAAGGAGTCCTCTTCATCCAGTGTGTACTGCCAAGCTGAACCCAGAACCCCTGGGTATTGATGGCATTGGCCATGACCTTGGAATATCTTCCTCACTGGCCCAGGATATCACACGTGTCTCCAGGCCAAAGGCTGGCCTGAGGGCAGCTGTCCTCAGATGACTCCCCAGAGGAGCACCCTGGGTGGGGGTGGTGGACCCTTTACCTGGCCTTCTGAGCTTGCCTGTTCCTTTCTCCCACCAGAGTGGACTGGAAGAGCCATTGGGCCTCCTCTTCCTTGGCAGGCGTTTTGGTCTTTCTGAACCACGTTGTCTGGTCAGGGAGCTGCCAGAAAATGTGGGTGGAGTTTCCTTTCCAACAGGATGATGCATTTGCTCACTTCTTGGGGCTGGAGTGAGCTGCTTGGTCCCCCAAAAGTTGAGTTCACTTTCTCCCTTTGCTCACTGGCTTCTAGTTCCCCTTGCCGGTACTCCATTTGGAGTGGAGGGTCAATGTTGGAGGAAAGATAATAAAAGCCCGCTAGAACCACTGTTTTTCAAAAATGCTTACTGTGCATGGATACCCTTCAAAGCACTTAAGAGCCATTTTCTTTTTAACCCTCACAGCACCCCTGCGCATGAGTAGTACATGTGAGAGGGTCTAAAACCACTTGTCTTCCGCAACATTATTCAATAGGCTGTGGGTTTACCTTCTCTCTTTAAGCTTTGTACAAGACCTCATGGCCTGTCCTGGGCTTTCATCGTTAAACCAAAGAAAACGGGGGTCACTGTCCTGTTGCTCCGCAGTCTTAGCCATTGGAACCTCACCTGCTACTGTGTGGATCCAAAGCTTTGTGAATACAGGAAAAAATTAAACTCCTCCACCCGTTAAAGAAAAACTGGCTTCTCTCAAAGGAACTGTTGGGCTGAGTGTATATTGTTCCTCCTCGTTAGAATTTAAAGGCACAACACCCTTCTCAGAACTCTTCCTGGGCAACAATACAATTGTCACAGATGTCTGTGTAGTGCAGTGATGGGAATCATTTCCAAACTCAGGAAGCTTGTGGCGAGCAGACAGCTAGAGACAACTAGATAACTAGAGTTGCTAAAGAGACACTGGAGGTAGCCCGGCCTTTAGCTATGAATCACTCAAAGAATTCAGCCTACAGATCCCACAGTCGGAACTGAATCGGGGCTGCTGGGGAGCCGGTGGTGGTGGTCTTGGGGAGCAGGTCTTCGCTGTGGTTCAGAGAGGCATGGGGCAGACACTCCTTCAGGCCAAACTCCTCCCAGTCTGAGCTCTCTCCTTGACCTAAGGAGAGATTGTTCTCACAAACCTGTTGCCTTCGTGCTGCCTTCAAAAGTAGATCAGTTTTGCCTGGCTTAAAGAATCATTGCAAATAGTCCCAGGTGCTTGGTGATGCATTTAGAGCTTTCTAGGCCCCCGAGGTTTTATAGAGTGTGAGCCCTGGTGGGCAAGGTTGGGGGTCTGTCTTTGCTGGATGCTGCTTGTAACAGATTTGGTGTGCAGAATCAGCAATAAATGGTATACGCAAGACACGTGTGATACTGTGGGCGCCTTGGCTGGGGGATCTCACTGTTGATTCTACGCTTGTCACACGAATGCAAGGCTGACCTGGACAGCCCCCCACAGAGACCAATTCCAGGCTGGGAAAGGTCTTTGGAAAGTGAGCGGGGGCCAAAATGATGTCTATAGGTCACTGTGACCAGAAGGGGCCTTAAGAATAGGTTCAACCCATTTTATAGATGAAGAAAGTAAGATTGGGACAGGAAATGTCCCAATCTTATTTCCCCTAGTCACCTAGTGAACTAGTGGCTGAGTTTGCAAGACAACCAGGCTTCCAGACTCCCAGGCTGGAGTTTCTTCTATGTCTCAGAAAGGCAGTGAAGTTCACTCAGCATTCATTAAAGTGCCTGCACGCATGCATGTGCGCGCGCGCGCGCGCGCACACACACACACACACACACACACACACATATACACACACTCTTCACTTTGTTCTGAAGCCCCTGGATGAACACCTTCAGGGCTGTTCACTCCCTCCTCAAGCAACTGCTTTCATCCTTGGATAATCCCAGTGGTTAAAGCTTCTCTCTCCATATTGGGCCAAAGTTCACCTCCCTATATCATTTCCTCCTCTTAACTCAGAAAGGGTTTACAAACTTAAATAAGCATTAAATAAAGAAACAAACACAAAAGGACAGCAAACCCACAACCCTCTTAGAATTTCTCCTGGCACTGAGAGCCCACTGGTGCGTGTGGCCGGCTGTCCAGCTGCGGTCAGTCTGGCCTTGCACTGGAGGGGATGTGGGTGTGCAGCCCTGATCCCAGTCCTCAGCCCAGAGCAACTTACTGGAAACTCTCTAGGGCCTAGTGGCTGCCCTTAGGGTCCTAAAGTTGCCAAGACCATAACCTTAGCTGGATTTTGGCCCCAACGTGGATCCGTCCATGGGAACAGTTCAGGGTCATTTTGTAATCTTCAGAGGCCTTGCCTAGATTCTCTTCTGCTGTCCTGTGACCCTGGTGACATTCCGGGAATGCTCAGGCCACGTGAGGGGAGGAACCACTGCCTGGAACTTTGATCAGCACCAGGACTGCTGGGTTCATGCTGACCACTGACCACACCAGAAGCCCTTCTGCTCCTGAGGAAGAGCCAGGGCAGCTGGTCCCCAACCGTGAGCCCCTCGCGGTAGGTTTCCTGGGGTCACTACAGGGCTCTGGGGGTCTGTGGGGATGTGGGAGGAATCTGGCCTGGGATCCCAGCTTGGGGGCAGGAGATGGGCTGGCCACTTGTCCCAGGTTTCAGAGCATGTCCCCAACTCCATGTAGGCTGCACCTTCCGTGTCCCCTCGCCCGGTCAGGAGAAGCCCCTGAGGTACTCAGCCAGGGTGGTGCTGGGCTGGGGCTGGAGGCAGGTCACGGTGCGGGATTCTGAGATGAAGGTGACCTAGTCCCTGGGCACAGACAACTTCTAGTGGATGGTGGGGATAAAGTAGTGTGACCATATGTCTAGGTTTTCCTGGTCCCACCCTTGTTTATGCCTGTCATCCTGGCATAATTATCAAGAGCTCTCCTTTTATTCTCAGAAGTGTCCTGGTTTCGATGATAAAGTAGGAATAAAACATGTATGTGGCTACGTTTTAGCAAACATTTATTATTTGCCAGGCACTGCATTAAGTGCTTTATTATTTACCATCTAATTTAGCATATTTATCATCCAACTGAGTGCTAATTTTAACACTAAGGGATGGGGTTATAACCAGGTATTGGGAAACTGAGGCTTAGAGAGGGAGTGACCTGCCCAATCCCACACAGCTAGTAGATAGCGGTGTCAGAATTTAAACCCAGGGTACAGCAATGACAGCGCCCTAATCCATGAAGCAGGATGAAGAATAAGACCCTGGATACAGGCTCACAAGAGCCACAAATACATTCTGTTCAATTCGGCACCCAGGGCCTGAGCACCTCTCTGGCTCAGCCCTGGGCCAGGTGCTGGGGTGCATGGCCAGGTAAGAGATGCTGCGGTCACAGGACCGCCACCTCCCAGGGGCTTCTAGTCAGGTGGTGCAACTGACTAGAAGGCAGAGCAGAAGGGCCCACATGTTCAACAGAAGACAAGTACCTGCAGGATCCAAAAGAGGCACAGTCCAGGAAGGCTTCCCGGGGGACGTGTGACTTGTGCTGGCCTGGAGGGTAGGGAGAATGGTAGCAACAGGGAAAGGTCAGCAAGGGCATTCTAGTGGAGGGGGCTGCCTGAGAGTGGGCTAGAGGTGGGGCCCATGGGGAGCATTTGGAGAAAGGACAGTGCCCGGTTCACAACCTCCTCTTATTTCAGAATGTTAGTTCCCTTCAGGAAGCTATGACAGTGGATAAAGTTTCCTTGAGCCTCTGCAATGTAATTGCAAGGAAGGAAAGGAATCAAGGAAGCCCCTATTAGGTACTTGGAACTGTGCTGTGTGTTTTACATGATCTAAAAAATGTTTTAAATTTAAAAATTTTTTTGGCTGCGCTGTGCAGCATGCGGGATCTTAGTTCCCTGACCAGGGATCGAACCTGTGCCCCCTACATTGGAAGAACAGATTCCTAACCACTGGACTGCCAGGGAATTCCCTACATTATTTTTACAATAACTTTCAACCTTATTACAACAGTGACACCTATTTATTATTTTTAAAAGTTGAAAATACATTATTAAGCCAAAGGAAAAAATTAAAATCACCTGCAATTAATTCTATTCTTCAGAGATAACCACTGCAAATGTTTTGTGTACCGTCTGAAGCTCTCTAGGGGACCATCAAAGTCACTTCAGTGACATAAACTCAGGTGTGGGTTGAAAAGAGCTTATTACGAATAACAAAAGACGTTCCTCTCAACTCAGGATATTCCAAGGGTTTTTGGAGCTCTGTGCCAGGAACCAGGAAGACCAAATATAAATTTATTATATCAGAGTATCATAAACCCACGGCCAGTTATTTCATTTAATTGCCACGATGACCCTAATGCACGGTAATGCGGGTGTTATTATTATTATTATTATTATTATCATGATTGTTCTCAAGCTACAAATGTGGAAACCGGGACTCTGAGGGATTACTTCACTGCTTGGGATGCCCTGGGCAGCAGGGTGGGGAGGGCAGGCTGGCTGGGGAGGGGGCCAGCCCAGGTCCCACTGCCTCAGCCACTTGGCTTATTTCCCTGATTGAGAGGAAAGGAGACTGGGGTCCTGGAGACTTGGGTGAGGCAGTCAGGGGCTCCAGATAAGCCTTGGAAGCCCCTCTTCCTGCTCCAAGATGTACTAGAGCCCGAGGGGCAAAATCCAGACACGTTGGTGAGACAGATCCTGATGTGGATACCCCAGGTCCAGGGACAAGTCCCCTGGGGGTGTCGGGCCGGGCTCTGGGCTCCCGTCACCCTCTGGAAGGAGTGAGGGTTGGCTCTGTGGTGGATGACAGATGGGCTGTGGTACAGAAATGTACCAATCCAAAAGTAATCTGAGAAGAGGAAAGAGTCCATTCGCAATCAGTCACCCCTTCCACCCTCCTCCACAAAAAGCCAGGCTTCCTTGGCTTGCTGAAGGCATGGAACATTTTTGTGGGCATTTGCTGGTCTCTGCGCAAATGCAGAGGTGGTTTCTCAGATGACAAGCTGGAATCTTCTGGCTGCCGCCCCACTGTCCCCTCTGCTGCCATCCTTCACAGTACCTAGGTGGGGATGTTCCCGGTCTCCAGAGCCTGTGGTGACCTGCTCTGGAGGGTGGCTCAGGGAAGAGGCCCAAGTCCAGGGCACCCTGGCCACATCAGAATCTGAGCTCCACTAAACCAAGGACAAAACAATGACCCGTTTCCCTTGGCCCGAAGAGCCAGAAAGTGCTGTAGCGAGACATCCGACTGGCCCATAAATGAGATGTTTGAATGAGCTCACCAGTTTTTCCTTAGCTGACTCCTGTGATTACTTTACAACAGAGCTGGGGCTGGCCTGGGCTGATGTAGCTGAGTGCTCTCTGTGTACACGGCTCTGGGTTTGGAGCTTTCAACGCATTTTCTCATTCAACCCTCGGAACCACCCCTTGAGGAAGGTAGTATTGAAACTTGCTGTTTTGAAGATGAGGAAATCGAAGCACGGAGAGGTTAAGTAATTCAGCCAAAGCCACACAGCTAGTAAGGGATGGAGACAAGATTTGAACCCAGACTGTCTGGCACCACAGCACAAACTCTTAGCCATTCTAGAGTGATGTGAGAGTAAGTCTTGGGCTGGGAGCGGAACATTTGGAAATTATCAGTGTTCCACACCCTCACTGTGAGTACCATCTACCACTTCCTTTGCCCCAGTAGACTGGGGCAAGAGGGTCTTGCCCTGAACTTTAGAGGCTCTGTTCTGGCTCCCCTCTCACCATGACACCCCCAAGGGGTGAGAAGTTTGCATGATCAAAGGGACATGCCCATCTGGAGGCTGTGTCCCCATTTCAAATCCTGATTCAGGTACCCAGGACCCAGGGCTTGTGTGGCATGCTTCCCGAGGTCCATCTTCTCTAGGCTGACCCCGTCACAGAAGTGCATTCCCTTAGGCTTGTGAGGTGCTGGGACACAGCCGTGGGTGGGATCTCTACTCACAGTACCGGAGAGAGTCCGGTGGGAAGAGAAGGGGACAGGCGGTAGGCAAGGTCCCTGTGTATGTTCACCTTGGGTCCTGAAAACGTGAGGATGGGTCTTCCTGTTCCAGAAGCCTTGTGGTGTCGCTGCAAGCACCTTGCTGACAGCTCAGGCCATCAGGACGGATCCTAGCCCCACACATCTTAGTCGTGTGCCCTTGGACCCATTGCTGTAGCTCTGGGACCCCCAGTTTCCCTGTCCTGGAAATTTCTCGATGTGCTCTGAGGATCAAGATGCAGGTGTGAGAGCTTTGGGAGCTGGCAGGTGGGTCTCGCCCCTTAGCTCAGCCCCCCACATCAGAGAAGTTTCTCCTACCTCTCCCACCGGCCACTGCCTGAGCCTAAGCTGATTTCTCTACACTTGATTTTCTGTGCCGCTGATGCCATAGTTTTGACTCAAGTCCTGAATTCTCCAGTTACATATCTTTGTTGGAAAATTCTAAAGTATATTATTTCTTTTTTTTCTGTATAACTATAATTTTTTTTATTAGTTATCTATTTTACACATATTAGTGTATATATGTAAGTCCCAATCTCCCAATTTATCCCACCACCACCACCTGCCCCTGCTTTCCCCCCTTGGTGTCCATACGTTTGTTCTCTACATCTGTGTCTCTATTTCTGCCTTGCAAACCAGTTCATCTGTACCATTTTTCTAGATTCCACATATATGAGTTAATATACGATATTTGTCTTTCTCCTTCTGACTTACTTCACTTACTTCACTCTGTATGACGTCTCTAGGTCCATCCACATCTCTACAAATGACCCAATTTCATTCCTTTTTATGGCTGAGTAATATTCCATTGTATATATGTACCATATCTTCTTTATCCATTCGTCTGTCGATGGGCATTTAGGTTGCTTCCATGACCTGGCTATTGTAAATAGTGCTGCAATGAACATTGGGGTGCATGTGTCTTTTTGAATTATGTTTTTCTCTGTGTATATGCTGGGTCATATGGTAGTACCATTTTTAGTTTTTTAAGGAACCACCATACTGTTCTACATAGTGGCTGTATCAGTTTACATTCCCACCAACAGTGCGAGAAGTTTCCCTTTTCTCCACACCCTCTCCAGCATTTGTTGTTTGTAGATTTTCTGATGATGCCCATTCTAACTGGTGTGAGGTGATACCTCATGGTAGTTTTGATTAGCATTTCTCTAATAATTAGTGATTTTGAGCAGCTTTTCATGTGCCTCTTGGCTATCTGTATGTCTTCTTTGGATAAATGTCTATTTAGGTCTTCTGCCCATTTTTTGATTAGGTTGTTTGCTTTTTTAATATCGAGCTGCGTGAGCTGTTTATATATTTTGGAGATTAATCCTTTGTCCGTTGATTCATTTGCAAATATTTTCTCCCATTCTGAGGGTTGTCTTTTTGTCTTGTTTATAGTTTCCTTTGCTGTGCAAAAGCTTTGAAGTTTCATTAGGTCCCATTTGTTTATTTTTGTTTTTATTTCCATTTTTCTAGGAGGTGGGTCAAAGAAGATCTTGCTGTGATTTATGTTAAAGAGTGCTCTTCCTATGTTTTCCTCCAAGAGTTTTATAGTGTCTGGTCATACATTTAGGTCTTTAATCCATTTTGAGTTTATTTTTGTGTATGGTGTTAGGGAGTGGTCTGATTTCATTCTTTTACATGTAGCTGCCCAGTTTTCCCAGCACCACTTATTGAAGAGACTGTCTTTTCTCCATTGTATATCCTTGCCTCCTTTGTCATAGATTAGTTGACCATAGGTGTGTGGGTTTATGTCTGGGCTTTCTATCCTGTTCCATTGATCTATGTTTCTGTTTTTGTGCCAGTACCATATTGTCTTGATTACTGTAGCTTTGTAGTATAGTCTGAAGTCAGGGAGTCTGATTCCTCCAGCTCTGTTTTTTTCCCTAAGATTGCTTTGGCTATTCGGAGTCTTTTGTGTCTCCATGCAAATTTTAAGATTTTTTGTTCTAGTTCTGTAAAAAATGCCATTGGTAATATGACAGGGATTGCATTGAATCTATAGATTGCTTCTAACGCACATTATTTCCAAGTGACAGTGGGTTAGAAGTTAGAGGTACGGCAGGGGTGGGTGAGGCACAGTGTCCCCATGAGGCTTTTCCTTTCACCTGCGCCTCTTGCTTTGGTCCCAGCTCTCCCAGCAGGAGTGATCAAGGAAACCAGGAGATCTCGGTTCTAACCCAGGCCCCACTGCAGACACCTGGGGGCCTGGCCTCGCCCTCTCAGTGAGGCTGGCCAGATGGTCCCTAGGGTCCTCATGTCCCTTCTAGTGGGATTTCTTCTGGAAACTGCCTTTGAGAACCAAGGACCAAAGGGGTTAGCAGGAAGGGGACTGGCATGTTGATATTATTATGGCACTTTACAAATAGGAATTGCTCCTCTCTTACTCTCGGTGGGGGAACGAGGAGGGAGGGCTCAAGGCTATGCTCACACCTGGCTATGGTCATTCACTCCGGGCTGGAATCATTCCAGGGAAGGGCAGCTCTGCCTCTCAAGCTGCTCATCTCAGCCATGGACAGTTCAGTTCAACAGACCCTATCATGAATCAACACGAGCGTAGAGAGGACCACACCCCTCTTCTCACAGAAAGGACAGCTGTGAGAACCCGTCATCTGGAGGACGATGCCAGGTGCTAAGATAGAGAAACATATCAGGAGTCAGAGAAGGCTTCTGTCAGGATGCCCAGGGGTTTCGTGTAGGAGCCTAGGGACAGCCCAGGTAGCAGGTATGGGTGGGACCATGGCTACATCATCCTTCTTCAGCCAGGCCCTCTTCTTCTTATCTGTATTCTGTGCATGCAATATCAAGAGAATAAAGTCTCACGCTAAAGCTGAACTCTGTAATGCTGGTCTATGGGGTGGCAGGACCAGGAGGCTTGTCCCTTTCCCTAGTGTGTCCTGAGTGGCAGCAAGCGCCATCACTGTTATAGACCTTCCCAACCATGGTGTATAATCCACCTCCTGTGGCTTACCTATGTGGCCATCAGAGGAGCCTCAAGGGAGAGGCAGTGCTTTTTCAGGGAGAAATTGTTCCTTCTCTATTGATTAGGCAGAAAAGTTCCTGGAAAAACTGAGAGTTATTGAGTGTCTGAATGGGAAGAGGGTACAGGGGGCTTTTTGTAAGCACTGTGCTTGCATGTGGAGCCTTTTGGCTGAAGCTGAATCTTGCGATGGAAGAAGCAGCCAGCAGAGAGCAGCAGAGAGGCAGGCAGCAAAGGGTGCTTGGGGCCAAGATTCCCCAACAGGGAGCCAGCTGAGTTCTTGCTGAGGACAGGTAAATTGAGAAAAATTACGATTATATTGCATGAGGATTTTCTCTTTCTTTCTGCCTTTCCTTCTTTCTGTCTGCTTTCTTTCTTTGAAGCTAAATATACTCTAGCTAAAGGGCATTTTGTTCTTCCTACTTTTTTGATGTTCAAATAATCTTTTCTGTAATGATGGTGGTTTGAGACCTTTAACAATGGTTAACATAGCTTATTAATTGCTCACACTATGTCAGACACTGTTCTAAAACCTTTACCTATATTTACTCATTTAATCCTCCAATTACCCCAACATGGTTAGCACTAATATTATCCTCATTTTACAGATACGAAAATTGAAGCACATGCCCAAGGTCACATAGCTAGAACGTGATGGAGCTGGTATTCCAACTCACGGAACTTGAACCACTAGAAGCCATGTAAATGATGATGTGGGTGGGAGCAGTAGAGACGTGGGGGGTACAGACCCCCTAATGGGACAATTAAGGCCCCGTTGATCTCGTCATGTGGGAATGTGAACCTAATGCCCCTAAATCATCCTGAAATCTGGAAACATTTAATGTGCTATTTCTCAGTTTCTACATGCTGGCTAGTGGTTCAGACATAAAAAAAGACTGAGTGGGGCTCCCCTGGTGGCGCAGTGGTTGAGAATCTGCCTGCTAATGTAGGGGACACGGGTTCGAGCCCTGCTCTGGGAAGATCCCACATGCTGCGGAGCAACTAGGCCTGTGAGCCACAAGTACTGAGCCTGCGCGTCTGGAGCCTGTGCTCCGCAACAAGAGAGGCCGCGATAATGAGAGGCCCGCGCACCGCGATGAAGAGTGGCCCCCGCTGTGTCACCAATTCGTGACCTGTGGTAGATGCTGGCGTTTAAAAAAAATTAAGGGGCTTCTCTGGTGGCGCAGTGGTTGAGAATCTGCCTGCCAATGCAGGGGACATGGGTTCGAGCCCTGGTCTGGGAAAATCCCACATGCCGCGGAGCAACTAGACCCGTGAGCCACAACTACTGAGCCTGCGCGTCTGGAGCCTGTGCTCCGCAACAAGAGAGGCCGCGATAGTGAGAGGCCCGCGCACCGCGATGAAGAGTGGCCCCCGCTTGCCACAACTAGAGAAAGCCCTCGCACAGAAACGAAGACCTAACACAGCCAAAAATAAATAAATAAAAGATTAATTAATTAATTAATTATTAAAAAAAAATTAATATTTAGTGAACTAAAAATTTGGTCCCCTTCCCTTATTTAAAACAAAAACCTACAGGTCTGTGGAATCCCCTCATCTGGGACCTGCCTGTCCACACAGTGTTGGAAAGTTCCATGGGCTCCAGGCTGGTGATAGGGGTGGCCGGCAGGAGGGGAGCATTTTGGTAGCAGCACTGAAGAGAAGGCGGACTCATTTCAAGATAAGAGCCCGTCTTGTCCCTGTGGCTGCTCTCAGCCTCAGCGGTGCAAAGAGCTGAGGGTAAGATCTCCTCATAATTAGGCTCTGCAATGTGCTGAGATTTGAAAACTCAGGAAGAGTTACAGTTAAAAAACTTCCAACTCAGGAATAATCTGCCCATATTTTACGTACTATCTTAAAAATTCCACAGTACCCATGGTCTCCTTTTATACCCCTGTTCCATGCCTTTTGGTCTCGGTCCCGCCTCTTTCTCCAATCTGGAAAGAACATGTCAAGTCCACGAGACCAGGGTCTTGGTCCTGCCACTAACCTGCAGGGTGGGACTGTGGATTGGCCACGAGACACCCTTGCTGTCAGAAGGTTAGAACTCTGGTCCTATTGACCTTGCAAGGCTGCTGTGAGGTGGTATGAAAACAACAATTAAAAACATAAACCAGCTTCCCATCTCCTGGCTCTCTGACCAGTGTGCTGGTCACCGGGCTGCCTGCCCTTGACGAAGGTGCCACTTCTGTTTTCTCTTCCCGCTCAGATCTAGGAGATGCTGCCCAGAGCCTGGCTACGCTGGGCCTGCCTCCTGCTCCTGGCCACGCCTACCCAGCCCTGCCCCAAGGGGTGTGACTGCTTCACCCGGGAGGTGTTTTGCTCCGATGAGGAGCTGGCCGCCATCCCGCTGGACATCCCGCCACACGCCACAGACATCATCTTCGTGGAGACCTCGTTCACCATGGTGGGAGCCAGGACCTTCAGTGGCAGCCCCAACCTGACCAAGGTGGTCTTCCTCAACACCCAGGTGTGCCACTTCGGGCCGGATGCCTTCGGGGGGCTGCCGGGGCTCCAGGACCTGGAGATCACTGGCGGTGCCTTCTCCAACCTCAGCACTGACATCTTCTCCAACCTGACCTCGCTGGGCAAGTTCACCCTCAACTTCAACATGCTGGAGGCTCTGCCCGAGGGCCTCTTCCAGCACATGGATGCCCTGGAGTCCCTCCAGCTGCAGGGCAATCGGCTCCAGACCCTGCCCGTGAGGCTCTTCCAGCCTCTGAGACGTCTGAAGACCCTCAACCTCGCTCAGAACCTCCTGGCCCAGCTGCCCGAGGAACTGTTCGCCCCCCTCTGCAGCCTGCAGACCCTGAGGCTGAGCAACAACGCACTGGCCGGCCTGCCCCGAGGGCTGTTCAGCCACCTGGGCGGCCTGCAGGAACTCTTCCTGGACGGCAACTCCATCTCCGAGCTGCCCTCGCAAGCCTTCGCGGGGCTCTCCCGCCTGGAGAGGCTATGGCTGCAGCACAACACCATCGGCCACCTGCCCCGGTCCATCTTCTCCTCCCTGGGCAAACTGACCTTCCTGAGCTTGCAGGGCAATGCGCTGCGGACGCTGCCCGCCAGCCTCTTCGCCCATTCCCCGGGCCTGGTCAGCCTGTCCCTGTCCCACAACCAGCTGGAGACCGTCCCCGAGGGAGCCTTCGCCAACCTATCCAGCCTCGGGTCCCTCACGCTCTCGCACAACGCCCTCACCCATCTGCCGGCTGGCGTCTTCAGGGGCCTCGAGGGGCTGGTCAAGCTCTATCTGGGCAGCAACAACCTGACGGCCCTGCACCCAGCCCTCTTCCAGAACCTGTCCACGCTTGAGCTGCTCAGCCTCTCCAGGAACCTCCTGACCACGCTGCCCCAGGGCATCTTTGACACCAATTACAACCTGTTCAACCTGGCTCTGCACGGCAACCCCTGGCAGTGCGACTGCCACCTGGCCTATCTCTTCAGGTGGCTGCACCGGTATAGCGACCGGCTCTTCGACAGCCAGACCTACTGCGCTGGCCCCGCCTACCTGAAGGGTCACGTGGTGCCTGCCTTGAGGGAGGAGCAGCTGGTGTGCCCGGTCACCCAGGACCACCTGGGCTTCCAGGCCCTGGGGCCGGAGGACAGGGAGCCAGGGGGCGGCTGGGATCCGGCCACGAAGGAGAAGGCGACCTGGAGCCGGTGCACCTACAGCACCCCCGAGGGCACCGTGGTGCTGGCTTGTGATGAGGCCCGGTGTCGCTGGCTGAACGTCCAGCTGTCTCCCAGGCAGGGCTTGGCCTCCCCGGGACTGACGTTCAATGCCAGTCAGGAGTGGGACTTGAAGTCGAGCTGTGGCTCTGTGAGGGTCACTGTGTCGATCGAGGCTCTGGCAGGGGAGCCCTAGGTGCAGAGCAGATGGGCTGGGAGCCTGGGCAGACAGCCTCCGGGCCCAACCAGGCAAGAGCCGGTGAGGGGAGCTGAAGCTTTGGTTCTTCAGATGCAAGGGATGGAGTTGCATCTCCCGGGTGGAGGAAGGGGGAGGAGGCTGGACCCCCGAGTCTCCGCCTCCCCCTCCTCCTTCATCCCCCCCAGTCTCTGAGTCTGAGACCTAACAGGGCCTTCCTCAAACTCTGCAAAGCACCCGTTAAAGCTGCATCGTGGTCCGGAGAATAAACTAATGCCGTTCCCCTGGTGTTTCTCTATTATTTAATACCCACCCTAATCTCATCCCCACCCTGAGATACCCTCTTACCAGTGCTCCATTTCCACAAAGTGGAGGCCACCCTCTCTTGACATCCAGTTCAAGAGCCAATGTCTGTTTCTATTTCTCTGCCTGGAACTGTGGTTTTAATTGATAAGGACAAATAGGGGAGAGGATAAAAGCAGAGGTGACCAGAAAGATGAGGGGCGGGGGTCTGACTCCACATTCAGGGGACTCACGCCGTTCGTGCCCCACTCCAGCGCTTCCAGGAGAAGTCAGATGACAGGGGCTCTCTGGAGGGGAAACGCTTTGCCTGTTCAGCCGACGGGATGGCTGCTCCCTGAGGAGAGGGGGGAGGACAGGGAGCTGGGTGGGCTGGGACCGATGCCCTTCAGTTCTAAGTGTCGGCGTCTGTGGGCTGCTCACTCACTGAAATGGTCCTCTCTTGGCTCTGGGGACACCACCCTCTTACCCAAGCCCAGCTGCTCTCCCAGTTTTACCCAGTCACCTCTTGCACGCTGGTCTCCTCGGGGCTGGCTGTCATTCAGGCTCCCTGGGTAATCCCTATGCAGGCCCTTGGGATCAGATGCCACCTCTACGCTGATGACCTCAAATCTCCAAAAACCTAAGCCAAATCTCGGACTCAGGTTTCTGGCTCCATGATGAGATATCTGCTTGCTCTGCCTGCAACCCCGTGTTTTATCATGACGGCCACAAACACGTCTAAACCAGACTCCGACCCCACCTCCTCCTGGATCCCAGCAAATCGCCAAGCCCAGGAGCTGGGAGTGGTCTTCAATCTCTCCTCCCCTTATTCCTCTTGGCCAACCAGTCACTGAGTGCTTCTGAGTGCCCCTCTGTCCATTTCTCCTTTCTTGTTCCCAGCCCAGGGAAGCTCTTTGTCTCCTTGGATTGAACCATGACCCAGCCCCCTTCCTGGTTTCCCAGCCTGCAGTGTGGACTGGCTTGGCTGAAGTGCTGGGGTATGGGAGGGAGAAATAAATCAGATGTACAGCAGGCCCTCCAGGAGCTCATAGTCTGGTGGAGAGATCAGAAAAGGATGCATGGGATGAAAACACAAGCAAGACGGGGTGGGCACCAAGAAGGCGCTGGGGAGTTCAGGGGAGGTGGAGGTCTGGGTGAGCACAGACCTCGGGAAGCTGCATTTGATCCCTGGGCCTTGAGGCTGTGCCAGAAGAGTGTGAGCCAAGGGATGGAGACAGGCAAGTGGGTGAGGACAGGGCCATGGCCTCTGGAACAGGCTACAGGTGGGAGAGGAGATGGGGAGATAAGTAAGGCTGGAAAGCTAGCTGGAGCCTCAACAGGCCCAGGGA
The DNA here is from genome assembly GCF_028023285.1 of Balaenoptera ricei. Taxonomy (NCBI): domain Eukaryota; kingdom Metazoa; phylum Chordata; class Mammalia; order Artiodactyla; family Balaenopteridae; genus Balaenoptera; species Balaenoptera ricei. The sequence continues at coordinate 87,200,463 of NC_082642.1, read as the reverse complement.
GGAGTTCACGTGTTCATTAAGGATGCCCAGCTGTTACTGAAGGACTTTATGCAGAGGAGGGCCATGCTCCTGCCTGTGAAGTTTGAGGAGAGCAAGAGGCAGGGAAAACAGTAAGGATTCTTGCTTGGCTTGAGCTGAGAGCTCAAGGATGCCAAGGAAATAGAATGAAAAGTTTTCAGCATCCGAACAGCACATACACAGATGGATTAAAAGACTGAAATAATTTCAGAAATGCAAATTCAAACAATATAGATATCACTTCATACCTATTAATCCCATGGAAATTAGAAAGCTGGATTATGCCCAGTGTGGGCACAGGGGAGCCTCCAGGTACCGCTGGCTGGAGCAGCCACTCCTCTAAGGACACGAGCAAGCCTGAGGCAAAGAAAGGGTTTGGTGAGGGAGTCAGGGGTCCAGTGGGTGGGGCTGGAAGATGGCGGGAGGGAGAAACCTGGGGTGACTCTCAATTTTCTCTCCTGGGAGGCAGGGAGGACAGTGAAGCCATCGACCAAGGGCAGGGGCATTTCTGGGGAAAGGGAGGAGCAAGATGCCAGCTTTGGACAAGGAAGTACAACTTCACCCTCGTGTCCAGTGACGCCCTTTTAAAAAGACATGCTTCCTGAGTGTCAAACCAGTTAAATTCTAAGGTGATGGAAGGTAGTTTGGCAGCTGTGCCAAAGGAACAGACTCTCTCTCAGATTCATTGGGTTCAGTTCCCAAAAGCATCTGGTTTAAGAATAATCCTGACCAGGTCCTCCAAGGCTGGGGAACGTTGCTTCCCCAGAAAGGAGGAGGCCCTGAGCGACTGAGGGTCCCGTGATGCCAGCCCCCAAGGTTTGTGCTCTCACTGCCCAGGCCCAAGGCTGGGCTGCAGTGGCTGCTAGCTTCCAGCTGGTTGTGATGTCCACTGTCTGGGGAAAGGATCACCACACCGGCACACAGGAGGCGCTTCCCAAATCTCCATCAAATGGATGCCCGTCTGAACTACAGCTCCTGGTCCAAATAGTCCTTGGGTCTACCGCCAGGGATAAAGGAACAAGATAATCCAGCAGACATTTCTCTTAATTATATTCCCTCCCAATATAACTCTTTGTTAGGTTAAGATATAATAATTTTTCTCTGTGCTGAATGGTGCTGGGGAAAGAGCACCGGCTGACAGGGCAAGCTGCTTGCTGGCCCTTTCAAGTTGGTTGGATGAGATCAGTCACTGTGCTCTTCGGGTAGGGTTGCCAGATTTACAGATAAGCACATACATGCTGCAAGGGACATATTTATACTAAAAAAGCGATTCGCAGTTTATTTAACTGGGTATATTATTTGGTGACCCAATCATCTGATGAAAGTGGGGAAACAATGGGGGTGGAGATGGGGGTTTGGGGGTTCTCTTCAGGGCCAGGGAGGCCAGGCCTGAGCCTGCAGTGGTGCAGGCCCTGACTACTGAGGGCTGCTAGGGTCTTGAGGTTGGAGCTGACAGGAAGCAGGGGGCGCTGAGCGTCCCCCCAGACCGAGGTGCACAGACAAAGAGGCAGCTCTGAGTGTGCTGTGCACGCAGGGCCCTCGGTCCTGCTGCCTGTTTCCTTGTGAGGTGGTCCCAGTCTGGGGCAGCAGTAGAGCTTTTGGTGGGTTCTGGAAAGAATTCAGGACACTTGGCTCCCCCTTCCTTAACATTTGGCTTTTGGCAAATCATGGCTCCTCTCTGGGCCAAAGGAGGTTGGTTCTCAATGCTGACTGAATCTTAGAATCACCTGGGGGAAGTTAAAAAAGACAATAGGGGGCTTCCTTGGTGGCACAGTGGTTAAGAATCCGCCTGCCAATGCAAGGGACATGGGTTCGAGCCCTGGTCTGGGAAGATTCCACATGCCTCGGAGCAACTAAGCCCGTGTGCCACAACCACTGAGCCTGAGCTCTAGAGCCCGCAAGCCAAACTGAGCCTGCGCACAACAACTACTGAAGCCCGCACGCAACTAGAGCCCGTGGTCTGCAACAAGAGAAGCCACCACAATGAGAAGCCCATGCACCGCAATGAAGAGTAGCCCCTGCTTGCCGCAACTAGAGAAAGCCCGCGCACGGCAACGAAGACCCAACACAGCCAAAAATAAATAAATAAATAAATTTATTAGGAAAAAAGGAAAGACAACAGGGTCCCACTTCCAGAGACGATGATTCAACTGGCCTAGGGAGACCCAGATATCAGTTTAAACACACACACACACACACAACACCCCCAGTGATTCTAATGCTCAGCCAGGCTTGAAAACTCAGGGCTCGATTTTGTCCTGTTCTAGGTCTTCCCACTATCTGTAGCTGCCCCAGAGTTGTGGAGCAAATGCTCACCTTATCAGACCCACCTGGTGTAATGCTTGGGATGAATTCATGAACAAAATAAGCCACAACACTGTGTCCCAAAATATCTCACAGGTTTGTTTTTTTTTTGGCTTGTTGGTTTTATTTTATCATCCTCAGTGTTCTCAGATTTTGGAGAAACAATAAGCTGAGTGCACGCTGGCTTGTTTTCTTGCAGTACGAGGGTGGTTTAGTTCCTCCAAAACACCTCAGAGCAGATGGGAGTCCTTGCCCTGATGCCTGGAATGGTCCACAGTGCTTCAGTGATTTCCCCACCACTTGCTAGCAAGGTAACCTTGGGCGAGTTACAGAAACCCTCTGCGCCTGTTTCCTCATCCATGCTGTTTATCATGGGGGTAATAGTACCCACCTCACAGTGCTACTGGTGAAGATAAAACATTCATTCATGGAAAGAACCGAAAACAATGAGACGTGGTAAGTTCTCAAAAATGTTATCTCTTATTATTATTATTTCTAGAGAAGTGTGTGTGTGTGTGTGTGTGTGTGTGTGTGTGTGCGCGCGCGCGCAGGGGGAGGCAAGAACTGGCCAATCTCTTGGCCATTGCACTTGTTTCACCCGTATTCATTGGTGTTTCTGGGAGGATGTTGACATTGCTGTTTATATATCAAGATTATATTATTGGGAGGATTGGAAATGCCATTTACAAAATTATTCAGTGCTAACAGTGGATACTGGAAAAGTGGATGGTGCTGCCACAGATAGACAATTTCGCACAATACTAGTGCAGTAAGGAATTCTTTCTCACACTGTTTTCGGCCTGCCTCCATCTCTTGCATCCGCAGACAGTTCAACATCTCACAAACCTGCAAAGGTTCTGATTCTGGGTCTCAGGGCGCCCCCGCGTGACCAACTGGGAGAATGGCTTTCCGGGAAGTCACAACCAGGGAGCTCCAGAAGGAACAACAGACCACATGGATGCTTCCCGGCTGGCAGCTCCTGCCGAGCTTCTGTTTCCTGCGATTCTGGAACATGCCCGCGCCCAGGGAGCAGTTGGAGCGGAGGCTGAGGTCCCGGGCGCACCTCCCGGGAGGTTTAGACATGCCGGGCGTTCAGATTTGTCCCAGTGATGTTCTGCATGGCGGGGGTGGTGCGGGGGGGAGAATCCTGCACGACTGTGTGTTGTCTTGCGTCTCCCATGGCTTCCAAACCTCCAGACACTGCTGTGGGTGAAATCCTGCCGGTGACGATCTCTGTTCATATACACTCAAAGTTGTGGTCTCTGCCTTGTTGTCTGCACACTTTTTCCAGGACTGCCCCTTAGTATATATACATTCTGGGAAGACTGTGCTTTATTTTTTTTGGAATTTTATTCAGAGTTGTTCAGGATTTTGGAAAAAAATCCCCCTTGGCAATTCTTAACCCTTATTTCAAGAAGTCGCGTATAGAGGAAAAGCAACTTCTCTTAAATTCATCCTTTACTCAGTATTTAGTAGGTGAAAGCCTCTAACTACTTCATCAAGTCTCTGGTGAAGTCTTATCCAAGCATTTACACAAAAAAATGAATATTATTTTATTATAAACTGCCTTTTGTTTCTAGTTTATGACAGTCAGAACATTTGATTTTTAAATTCTCTTTGAGATCTGATGATATCTGTGAAATTTATTTCGGGAGACTGAAGGGGGTGTTAAGATTTATTTGCTTTAAAAGCGGTGTTTGGGGGGCTTCCCTGGTGGCGCAGTGGTTGAGAATCTGCCTGCCAATGCAGGGTACACGGGTTCGAGCCCTGGTCTGGGAAGATCCCACATGCCGCGGAGCAACTATGCCCGTGAGCCACAACTACTGAGCCTGTGCGTCTGGAGCCTGTGCTCCACAACAAGAGAGGTCGCGATAGTGAGAGGCCCGCGCACCGCAATGAAGAGTGGGCCCCACTTGTCACAACTAGAGAAAGCCCTCGCACAGAAACGAAGACCCAACACAGCCATAAATAAATAAATAAATAAAATATTAAAAAAAAAAAAAAAAAAACCAAAAGGTTGCCAGTAATCTTAAAAAAAAAAAAAGCGATGTTGGGTCTGTTGGTGATGAGCTCCACTATTCCAAAGTAACAGAAGGAGCAAAAGCTAGATGTCAAGGTCTCCAGAGAAACAGAACCAGGGGGATATATATATACAGAGAGAGAGAGAGAGAGAGAGAGAGAGAGAGAGAGGGAAGGGAGATTTATTATAGGAATTGGCTCACGCAGTTATGGAGGCTGAGAGATCCCACGATTTGCTGTCTGTAAGCTTCAGAGTCCAAAGGCCGGAGAACCAGGAGCTCTGATGTCCAAAGGCAGGAGAAGACAGATGTCCCAACTCAAGCAAAAGGGTAAATTGGCCCTCCCTCCACCTTTATGTTCCGCTCAGGCCCTCAGTGGATTGGATAGTGCCCACCTGCATTGGTGAGGGCCATCTTTACCCAGTCTATGGATTCAAATGCTAATCTCTTCTGGAAACATCCTCATAGACACACCCAGAAACAGTGTTTTACCAGCTATCTGGGAATCCCTTAGTCCAGTCAAGTTGACATGTAAAATGAACCATCACAGTCTCTGTCAGTGGAGGTTTTGAAGTTATTTCCTGGCACCTTTTCCCCACAGGCAGAGACTGTGGCCCCCTTTCCCACACCGTGTGATGGTACATCTCATTTCCCCGTTGCAGAGAAGCTTTGTAAAAGGGAGTAGAGATTCAAGTTGCCTTTGGAGAGACAGAAAAGATTAGGAAGGCTCATTTGTGGCATCCGCTCTGTCTCAACCTTGCTCTGCGACTGTGAGCAAGTTACTTGCCCTCCCTGGGCCTCTGAATCTTCATCTGGTAACCAGGGGCTGAAAGTTTTGAGCACTGATGTCCTCTTCAGGTGGGTGTGTGGAAAGTCTCACCTCCTGCCCCGGCCCTCCAAGGTAGGCTCACCTGGCCTGGGGGATGCTGGGCACCTGCAGGAGGGCCCAGCCAGAGTCTAAGCTCTCAGAGCTCTGGGCCCTTGGGCCCTTGACATGCAGAGTGCCATCGGGGCCTTCCAGGCTGGCCCCTCAGGAACTGCCTACTGGTTGTGACCAGTGATGGTCAGCTCACTCTCTCCTGACACAGCCCACCTTCCCTGGGCAGCTCCAACCATCCAAATGGGCCTCCCTGCTGGCCTGGCCAAGTGGACACTCCTGTCCCCACAGCGACCTTCAGAAATGGAAGCAGCTTTCCCATCTCCTCAATCATCCCAGCCCTTCAGTCATCCCAGCTCCAGTGTAACCATCCCCAGTCACAACTTCTCATAAGCAGCTGCTTCTCGCAGGGTGTGGTCTTCATAGAAGCCATGGTTGGGAGCCCTCATGAAAGATGTGCCCTCCTCCTGCTGTGGATGGACCACAGGTGTGGAGTGTAGACCTGACCGCCTTCCCGCAGGGCTGGGCTCTGGGCCAGAGGCCCCCCTGGTAGACAGAGAAGCCGTTTTCCTGATGCCGTCATCTGATAGGTTCCCTCCACGGCTGACAGCAGGGGCCGTTTTATTTCTTCCTCAGAACCATGTGGCTGGCCTGCCTGTGTGCTTTGGTTCCACTCCTGTAGGATGGATTATCCCAACAACAGCCTTGCCAGGCTTTGCTCGTCAAGCTGGATTTCATAGAAATTCCAGAGACTCTGGGATCAGCCTTCATAGAGAGATCCTTCATGGTCAAAGACATTCCTTTTGTTGAGTGGGGAGCACTAATGACCCTGCAAGGCTGAAAAAGGTGGCATTTGCCTACAAGGCCTTTGAAGCAGGTGTGCTGATGGTCTGGAAGGCTGGTGTGCTCAGGCTGCTAGAGCTTCATGGGGCCTCACCTTGTCAGCTGCAGAAGCGGAAACTCAGTCCTGAGAACGACAAAGGAATGAGGAGAAGAGACTGTTTGATGACCTTGCTAATTAGAGAAACTGTTCTGGAATAATACTGACATTTTCTTCCTGCTCAAGGGACCAGGCTCCTGCTGACTTTTGTGTCCATGGTTGAGAGAGATCTTTGCCCTTCCCAGGAAAGCCTTTCAGAGACTGTCCCACTGAAGCCCTTCTGCTAGCAGAGACCAGGATTGGATACCACCCCTCAGGATTCGGGACAATCTAGTGTCCCATGTTGAACTGAACATTCAGCACAATGGGACTGAATTTTTTTTCTGGAAACTCCTTGAGCTGGAAGTCATGAATTTGGAGAGCAACCTTCCTGGGTGGCTCCCATGTTCTGTCTTCTTTGGGCCAGTCCAGCACACAGGAGGAAACTCAGCTTTGTTTTTCATGGTCTGTATAATTTATACAAGCAACAGGGACCCAGCCTGCATCCCCTACTAATATAGAGTTCTCTCTACAAAATATAGATAATTTTGTCCCCTATGGCAGCCGGAGGGGGAGGGGAGGGAGGGTATGAGGAGGATGGTTAAGATCCATCCTCTGGGGCAGCAGAGGGCAGGCGCAGGGCCAGGCCAGAGCAGGAAGGCACCACCAGTGTTGACAGGGAGGGGTCTGCGGAGGGGCTACAGGAAAGCAGCCAGGGGCTGGGGGCCCAGGAGATGGGGGTGCCTGCGTGGGGGTCAGTATTTGTGGTGGGAGGGGGTTCACTAGTGTCTTTGGTAGGGGTTGAAGGTACCACCAGTGGGGGACAGGGGTTGCACAGGAGTCTCATCAATAGAAATAGGGTAAAGGTGAGAGGGTTGGGGTTGGGGTGACCTCAGGTCCTAGGAACCCAGGAGCCGAGTGGCTGCCGCGACACTCCCGGTCCAGTTATGCAATGCCCCTCCCCCAGGAGCAGGGGTCCGGGTCTGAACTCCTGCCAGCTCCGTGGTTCAGCCAAATCGCCCTTAACCAAGAAGTTGATCATTTCTCATAATCAGATTTCACCTCTGCCTTGGGGAATCATGGATTTGGGAAATTCACAGATTTCAGCGTGGGAGCCAATTCAATCACCTCTTTAGAGGTGGCGTGTTTTCTTCTCTTGCCAAATTTGAGAAGTCTCTCCCTGCAGTCATTGCGGTGGTGAGCTTGCCTCAAGGGACTTCTGTATCCCCATTGAAGCTCTAATCCATGAGGTTCTTTCCCAGATGGCCCCAGAGGATTCCCAGGTGGGTGCAGCTGTCAGCATCTCAGAGGGACAGCGGGTCTCGCTGAGGCTGCACCATCCTCAGGCACATCAAGCGCCAGCCCTGCTGACCACCTGACAACCACCTGGCCTCCCACCTGCCTGCGGCCACATCCTTGCCAGCCTCCCCTGTGCGAACTCCAGCCCTCGAAGCACACATAGTGACCACCCCTGTGACGGCACTTCATCAACCCTGATGTCCTCTGAGCAACCGTGACCCTCAAACTTTAGCCCTCCTGTCACTGCCACCTTGCCCAGAACACCAGTCTTTGCGGTCTTCATAACCATGGCTTGATCGGGGACGGAGGCACCGTGGGATATGCTTCCCTCTGCCTAGATTTAGTCCCTCTCCAGCAGGGAGCACACTGCCACGCTGTGGGGCTGAGCCCATCCAAGAAGGAAACTCCTATTCACCATTCACTGCATGTCCCGGGAGGTTCTGCAGCCAAGGCCTCCCTCTCTCCCGATCAACCTTTCCCCTAACAACACCCACATGCTTCTGCCAGCCCTGTTCTCAGCAGCACAGAAAACACTCAGCTCACTGACCCCTTGTTTCTCCCCTCTGCCCCTCCCAGGGCTGCAGTGGCTTACCATCGACACACCTGATGCAGTGTGTTCTCAGCCTGTCCCTTAAGTATAGCTCTTTGGTGGCTTTTCCCCAGCTGTGCCATCAGCCTTGGTACCCACAGGTTGTCCCTGGTGCCTTTGAGGCTGAGAAAGTTGCCGGGGAGAGAGGCGAGCCCAGAACAGAACTCTTCCCATGGGAGGAATCCCATGGAATTACCTGAAGCCAGTGTGGGCACACACCTCCTCCTGCCCCCAGTAGGGGACATATGATTTCTTGGGAGAGGAAAGGGGTTAGACTGAACCCTAGGAGGCTGAACAAGGACATTTTAATTCAATCCCTGGTTGGATTCTATTTTTGCTCCAAAATCTGTGTGTCAGACATCATACTTCTGGCATCTGTGAAGCTGGCAAACTTGTGAACACTCTCAGAGTCTTAAAACTTGCATTTGTGGAGTTAGCATATCCTAATAAACAGCAGGCCGAAGCCTTAGGGCAGGGGTCCCCAACCCCCAGGCCGGGGACAGTCCTCAGCCTGTTAGGAACCAGGTCACACAGCAGGAAGCGAGCGTGAGGCGGGAGCGAAGCTTCACCTGCTGCTCCCCATGGCTCCCCATTGCTCACATTACCGCCTGAACCACCTCCCACCCCCCAACCCCTAACGCCCCCCGCTCTCCCTCCCCCCCGTAAAAATTGTCTTCCACGAAACTGGTCCCTAGTGCCAAAAAGGTTGGGGACCGCTGCCTTAGGGCGTTTGCAATAAGTATTATTAGATCCACTGCCTTTGCCCACAAACCCGTCGTCTATTTAAATTGAAATAGAAGAACTCGTTCAAATACAAATATGATTTTTAGAAATTTCATGTAATGTCTGAAACATTTATATTAACATATTTCCATACATATTTCCATACAAATACAAATATAAGATTTTTAGAAATTTCATGTAATGTCTGAAACATTTATATTAACATGTTTCCATACAAATAACCCAATGAAAGTTTAGTATTAGTTGTTTTGTTTGTTTTTTTATACTGCAGGTTCTTATTAGGCATCAGTTTTATACACATCAGTGTATACATGTCAATCCCAATCGCCCAATTCAGCACACCACCATCCCCACCCCACCGCAGTTTTCCCCCCTTGGTGTCCATATGTCCATTCTCTACATCTGTGTCTCAACTTCTGCCCTGCAAACTGGCTCATCTGTACCATTTTTCTAGGTTCCGCATACATGCATTAATATACGATATTTGTTTTTCTCTTTCTGACTTACTTCACTCTGTATGACAGTCTCTAGATCCATCCACGTCTCAACAAATGACTCAATTTCGTTCCTTTTTATGGCTGAGTAATATTCCATTGTATATATGTACCACATCTTCTTTATCCATTCGTCTGTTGATGGGCATTTAGGTTGCTTCCATGACCTGGCTATTGTAAATAGTGCTGCAATGAACATTCGGGTGCATGTGTCTTTTTGAATTACGGTTTTCTCTGGGTATATGCCCAGTAGTGGGATTGCTGGGTCATATGGTAATTCTATTTTTAGTTTTTTAAGGAACCTCCATATTGTTCTCCATAGTGGCTGTATCAATTTACATTCCCACCAACAGTGCAAGAGGGTTCCCTTTTCACCACACCCTCTCCAGCATTTGTTGTTTGTAGATTTTCTGATGATGCCCATTCTAACAGGAGTGAGGTGATACCTCATTGTAGTTTTGATTTGCATTTCTCTAATAATTAGTGATGTTGAGCATCTTTTCATGTGCTTCGTGGCCATCTGTATGTCTTCTTTGGAGAAATGTCTATTTAGGTCTTCTGCCCATTTTTGGATTGGGGTGTTTGTTTCTTTGATATTGAGCTGAATGAGCTGTTTATATATTTTGGAGATTAATCCTTTGTCCGTTGATTCATTTGCAAATATTTTCTCCCATTCTGAGGGTTGTCTTTTCGTCTTGTTTATGGTTTCCTTTGCTGTGCAAAAGCTTTGAAGTTTCATTAGGTCCCATTTGTTTATTTTTGTTTTTATTTCCATTACTCTAGGAGGTGGATCAAAAAAGATCTTGCTGTGATTTATGTCAAAGAGTGTTCTTCCTATGTTTTCCTCTAAGAGTTTTATAGTGTCCAGTCTTATATTTAGGTCTCTAATCCATTTTGAGTTTATTTTTGTGTATGGTGTTAGGGAGTATTCTAATTTCATTCTTTTACATGTAGCTGTCCAGTTTTCCCAGCACCACTTATTGAAGAGACTGTCTTTTCTCCATTGTATATCTTTGCCTCCTTTGTCATAGATTAGTTGACCATAGGTGCATGGGTTAATCTCTGGGCTTTCTATCTTGTTCCATTGATCTATGTTTCTGTTTTTGTGCCAGTACCATATTGTCTTGATTACTGTAGCTTTGTAGTATAGTCTGAAGTCAGGGAGTCTGATTCCTCCAGCTCCATTTTTTTGCCTCAAGACTGCTTTGCCTATTCGGGGTCTTTTGTGTCTCCATACAAATTTTAAGATGATTTGTTCTAGCTCCGTAAAAAATGCCATTGGTAATTTGATAGGGATTGCATTGAATCTGTAGATTGCTTTGGGTAGTATACTCATTTTCACAATGTTGATTCTTCCAATCCAAGAACATGGTATATCTCTCCATCTGTTGGTATCATCTTTAATTTCTTTCATCAGTGTCTTATAGTTTTCTGCATACAGGTCTTTTGTCTCCCTAGGTAGGTTTATTCCTAGGTATTTTATTCTTTTTGTTGCAATGGTAAATGGGAGTGTTTCCATAATTTCTCTTTCAGATTTTTCATCATTAGTGTATAGGAATGCAAGAGATTTCTGTGCATTAATTTTGTATCCTGCAACTTTACCATATTCATTAATTAGCTCTAGCAGTTTTCTGGTGGCAGTTTTAGGATTCTCTATGTATAGTATCATGTCATCCGCAAACAGTGACAGTTTTACTTCTTCTTTTCCAATTTGTATTCCTTTTATTTCTTTTTCTTCTCTGATTGCCGTGGCTAGGACTTCCAAAACTATGTTGAATAATAGTGGTGAGAGTGGACATCCTTGTCTCGTTCCTGATCTTAGAGGAAATGCTTTCAGTTTTTCACCATTGAGAATGATGTTTGCTGTGGGTTTGTCATATATGGCCTTTATTATGTTGAGGTAGGTTCCCTCTATGCCCACTTTCTGGAGAGTTTTTATCAGAAATGGGTGTTGAATTTTGTCAAAAGCTTTTTCTGCATCTATTGAGATGATCATATGGTTTTTATTCTTCAATTTGTTAATATGGTGTATCACATTGATTGATTTGCGTATATTGAAGAATCCTTGCATCCCTGGGATAAATCCCACTTGATCGTGGTGTATGATCCTTTTAATGTGTTGTTGGATTCTGTTTGCTAGTATTTTGTTGAGGATTTTTGCATCTATATTCATCAGTGATATTGGTCTGTAATTTTCTTTTTTTGTAGTGTCTTTGTCTGGTTTTGGTATCAGGGTGATGGTGGCCTCATAGAATGAGTTTGGGAGTGTTCCTTCCTCTGCAATTTTTTGGAAGAGTTTGAGAAGGATGGGTGTTAGCTCTTCTCTAAATGTTTGATAGAATTCACCTGTGAAGCCATCTGGTCCTGGACTTTTGTTTGTTGGAAGATTTTTAATCACAGTTTCAATTTCATTACTTGTGATTGGTCTGTTCATATTTTCTATTTCTTCCTGGTTCAGTCTTGGAAGGTTATACCTTTCTAAGAATTTGTCCATTTCTTCCAGGTTGTCCATTTTATTGGCATAAAGTTGCTTGTAGTAGTCTCTTAGGATGCTTTGTATTTCTGCAGTGTCTGTTGTAACTTCTCCTTTTTCATTTCTGATTTTATTGATTTGAGTCCTCTCCCTCTTTTTCTTGATGAGTCTGGCTAATGGTTTATCAATTTTGTTTATCTTCTCAAAGAACCAACTTTTAGTTTTATTGATCTTTGCTATTGTTTTCTTTGTTTCTATTTCATTTATTTCTGCTCTGATCTTTATGATTTCTTTCCTTCTGCTAACTTTGGGTTTTGTTTGTTCTTCTTTCTCTAGTTTCTTTAAGTGTAAGGTTAGATTGTTTGCTTGAGCTTTTTCTTGTTTCTTTAGGTAGGCTTGTATAGCTATAAACTTCCCTCTTAGAACTGCTTTTGCTGCATCCCATAAGTTTTGGGTCGTCGTGTTTTCATTGTCATTTGTCTCTAGGTATTTTTTGATTTCCTCTTTGATTTCTTCAGTGATCTCTTGGTTATTTAGTAACGTATTGTTTAGCCTCCATGTGTTTGTCCTTTTTACGTTTTTTTCCCTGTAATTCATTTCTAATCTCATAGCGTTGTGGTCAGAAAAGATGCTTGATATGATTTCAATTTTCTTAAATTTACTGAGGCTTGATTTGTGACCCAAGATGTGATCTATCTTGGAGAATGTTCCGTGCGCACTTGAGAAGAACGTGTAATCTGCTGTTTTTGGATGGAATGTCCGATATATATCAATTAAATCTATCTGGTCTATTGTGTCATTTAAAGCTTCTGTTTCCTTATTTATTTTCATTTTGGATGATCTGTCCATTGGTGTAAGTGAGGTGTTAAAGTCCCCCACTATTATTGTGTTACTGTCGATTTCCTCTTTTATAGCTGTTAGCAGTTGCCTTATGTATTGAGGTGCTCCTATGTTGGGTGCATATATATTTATAATTGTTATATCTTCTTCTTGGATTGATCCCTGGATCATTATGTAGTGTCCTTCCTTGTCTCTTGTAACATTCTTTAATTTAAAGTCTATTTTATCTGATATGAGTATAGCTACTCCAGCTTTCTTTTGATTTCCATTTGCATGGAATATCTTTTTCCATCCCCTCACTTTCAGTCTGTATGTGTCCCTAGGTCTAAAGTGGGTCTCTTGTAGACAGCATATATATGGGTCTTGTTTTTGTATCCATTCAGCCAGTCTATGTCTTTTGGTTGGGGCATTTAATCCATTCACGTTTAAGGTAATTATCGATATGTATGTTCCTATGACCATTTTCTTAATTGTTTTGTGTTTGTTTTTGTAGGTCCTTTTCTTCTCTTGTGTTTCCCACTTAGAGAAGTTCCTTTAGCATTTGTTGTAGAGCTGGTTTGGTGGTGCTGAATTCTCTTAGCTTTTGCTTGTCTGTAAAGCTTTTGATTTCTCCATCAAATCTAAATGAGATCCTTGCCGGGTAGAGTAATCTTGGTTGTAGGTTTTTCCCTTTCATCACTTTAAGTATATCATGCCACTCCCTTCTGGCTTGCAGAGTTTCTGCTGAGAAATCAGCTGTTAACCTTATGGGAGTTCCCTTGTATGTTATTTGTCGTTTTTCCCTTGCTGCTTTCAATAACTTTTCTTTGTCTTTAATTTTTGCCACTTTGATTACTATGTGTCTCGGCGTGTTTCTCCTTGGGTTTATCCTGTATGGGACTCTCTGCGCTTCCTGGACTTGGGTGGCTATTTCCTTTCCCATGTTAGGGAAGTTTTCGACTATAATCTCTTCAAATATTTTCTCTGGTCCTTTCTCTCTCTCTTCTCCTTCTGGGACCCCTATAATGCGAATGTTGTTGCGTTTAATGTTATCCCAGAGGTCTCTTAGGCTGTCTTCATTTCTTTTCATTCTTTTTTCTTTAGTCTGTTCTGCAGCAGTGAATTCCATCATTCTGTCTTCCAGGTCACTTATCCGTTCTTCTGCCTCAGTTATTCTGCTATTGATTCCTTCTAGTGTAGTTTTCATTTCAGTTATTGTATTGGTCATCTCTGTTTGTTTGTTCTTTAATTCTTCTAGGTCTTTGTTAATCATTTCTTGCATCTTCTCAATCTTTGCCTCCATTCTTATTCCGAGGTCCTGGATCATCTTCACTATCATTATTCTGAATTCTTTTTCTGGAAGGTTGCCTATCTCCACTTCATTTAGTTGTTTTTCTGGGGATTTTTCTTGTTCCTTCATCTGGTACATAGCCCTCTGCCTTTTCATCTTCTCTATCTTTCTGTAACTGTGGTTTTTGGTCCACAGGCTGCAGGATTATAGTTTTTCTTGCTTCTGTTGTCTGCCCTCTGGTGGTTGAGGCTATCTAAGAGGCTTGATGGGAGGCTCTGGTGGTGGGTAGAGCTGACTGTTGCTGTGGCGGTCAGAGCTCAGTAAAACCTTAATCCACTTGACTGTTGATGGGTGGGGCTGGGTTCCCTCCCTGTTGCTGTGGCGGTCAGAGCTCAGTAAAACCTTAATCCACTTGACTGTTGATGGGTGGGGCTGGGTTCCCTCCCTGTTGGCTGTTTTGCCTGAGGCAACCCAACACTGGAGCCTACCCGTGCTCTTTGGTGGGGTTAATGGCAGACTCTGGGAGGGCTCACGCCAAGGAGAACTTCCCAGAACCTCTGCTGCCAGTGTCCTTATCCCCACGGTGAAACAGAGCCACCACTCGCCTCTGCAGGAGACCCCCCAACACCAGCAGGTAGGTCTGGTTCAGTCTCCCCCAGGCTCACTGCTCCTTCCCCTGGGTCCTGATGCACACATTACTTTGTGTGTGCCCTCCAAGAGTGGGATCTCTGTTTCCCCCAGTCCCGTCAAAGTCCTGCAATCCAATTCCCACTAGGCTTCAAAGTCTGATTCTCTAGGAATTCCTCCTCCCGTTGCCTGACCCCCAGGTTGGGAAGCCTGACGTGGGGCTCAGAACTTTTACTCCAGTGGGTGGACTTCTGTGGTATAAGTGTTCGCCAGTCTGTGAGTCACCCACCCAGCAGTTACGGGGTTTGATTTTACTCTGCTTGCGCCCCTCCTACCGTCTCACTGTGGCTTCTCCTCTGTCCTTGGACGTGGGGTATCCTCCTTGGTGAAGTCCAGGGTCTTCCTGTCAATGATGGTCCAGCAGTCAGTTGTGATTCTGGTGCTCTCGCAAGAGGGAGTGACAGCACGTCCTTCTACTCCGCCATCTTGGTTAATCTCCTTGACTCTATCTCCGAAGAACTCGTTCATACAAAATTTCACTATCCAACCTCTACACTCTCCAAATTAGAGATCTAACCAGGAAAAAGAAAAATGTCTCACGAGCAGCCAAAATAAGTTTCCAGTGCCTTGGATGAAAGCGCGTGCATTTGCTCAAAGAAACATTCCTGCACTCAGGGTCTGTTCACTTTTATGTTAGACACAAGTCCATCACGTTTGGTCATATGGTTTCCAGACTGTAGTAGATTAAAGGCAAAAATCGTAAATTGGGAAGACGGTGGCGGTCCTGCTGGAGACTTGCTAGCAACAAACAAAGAGACACAAAAATGGCAGAATCAAACACGAATTCCCGAAGAAGAGGAGCTGGGCCATTTAGTGGCGGGCACTTGGGTAGCTCCCAGGGCAACACGTATTACAGCACAGAGCTGGAGGTAAATAATAAGCCCTGATGGATAATGTTGACCCGAGCTGCCTGGAAAAGTCCACGTTACGTACAACACTGGCTTGATTTGCGGTCCCCTGAAAGCAGAGCTTGGGGCAAGGGCTTGGATGCAGTCTAATTGGGAGGTGATCCCAGGAGGCAGGCGCATGCGACAGGGAAGGAGGAAAAACCAACATACGGACGACTGCGAAAGCTGCTCTGCGTAACGCGGCTGGCTCCAGAAGGACTGCCTGAGAAACATCCAGAACGACTCTAGGAGGCGGAGCATTTCCCCAGCAGCTCCCACTCCCACCCCCACCTCCCATCCGCCCCCGCTTCCGGAAGTGGGCACGAGGATGGCGGAGGAGGGAAAGTCCGCCGAACCCGGAAGCTGCCGCTGAGAAACGGCCCTGATGGAGGCGACTGCTGCGAGCGGCCTGTTTACAGCAGCGGCTGCGAACTCTAAGGGGTGTAAATGTTAAACGTTTTATCAATTAACAGGGCGTGTGCTCAGTTATCCAGAAGACGAGTCAATCCAGAATGGTCCTTCATGAGGGCTCTGGGCTCGCAGTGTCCCTGGGGATGTTGAAGGAGCTCCTGTGCTGGCGGATGTGCTCCTGTCGGGGCCAGAGCCTATGGGAGCTGTTTACAGCGGAGGCTCCTGGACATTTTTCGTTAATCCCGGCGTCCAGAAGCAGACCTTGAGGTGAGGGTCCAGATGCGGGTGATTTCTCATCAGGAAGTGATCCTGGGAGAGGCTGGTAAGAGAGTGGGAGAAGGTGACAGGGACGTGGTGGGAAGTCTAGCAGTATGCGACCTCAGACAGAGAACCAGCCCCAGCCCCGGCCCGCAAGAAAGCTCTGGAGTGTAAATTATTTCCCAGTTTGCCCCAGCTGGCCCCAGTGGTGGGAGGACAGCTCTGCAAAGAGCCACAGGTGCCTTGGTTGGGGTGAAAGCACGCAGAGGCCGGGGAAGGGTGCGCGGGACCAGTGAGGGTGGCCCAGGGGATCTGGGAGCCTTGCCGTTGTTCACTACAGTTGGGTCCTCCTGTGAGCCCGGCGCTGGGCTAAGGTGTGGTTTTGCTGTGTTTACTCTCTATCCACTGGGGGAAGGAGCTGGTTCTGGTTACCCCTGCCCTCAAGTGCACAAGACCCTAGGAGACCTGAGTCCTCCACTGGGCCCTGTGACCACAGGGCCTCAGTTTCCCATGTATTAATGAGGGGGATTGACTTGTAAGACAGCCTCCCGCAGTGGTCACTGAAGCCTGATGTGGTGGCGTGTGCATACGGAGAGAACGCACTTTTTAGTTGTCATTTGTCATTTCTTATCTAGAGATATATGATTAAAATTCTATTATAAGCTTGCTGATGAGACACACAGACTGTTTAATGAGATGGTAGGGTGGAATCCTAGGAGCATTTTACTTCTGTAAATTCCATCCTAAGATCTAAGGAGAAAGGTTGAGGGTAGTGCCAGCGAGAAAGAGAGAGGAGGTGGGGCAGGTAGGTAATTTTAGGTGGATTTTTTTAAATTGGAATATAGTTATTTACAATGTTTTCGGTGTACAGCAAAGTGATTCAGTTATACATACATACATATATAGGTATATATATATTCTTTTTCAGATTCTTTTCCATTATAGATTATTACAAGATATTGAATATAGTTCTCTATGCTATACAGTAGGACATTGTTGTTTATCTATTTTATATATAGTAGTGTGTATCTGTTAATCTCAAACTCCTCATTTATCCCTCCCCCACCCTCTTTCCCTTTTGGTAACCGTAAGTTTGTTTTCTGTCTGTGAGTCTGTTTCTGTTTTGTAAATAAGTTCATTTGTATCACTTTTTAAGATTCCACATATAAGTGATATCATATGTATTTGTCTTTCTCTGACTTACTTAGTATGATAATCTCTAGGTCCATCCATGTTGCTGCAAATGGCATTAGTTCATTCTTTTTTATGGCTGAGTAAAATTCCATTGTATATATGCACCACGTCTTCTTTATCCGTTCATCTGTCGATGGACATTTAGGTTGCTTCCATGTCTAGGCTACTGTAAATAGTGCTGCTGTGAACATAGGGGTACATGTATCTTTTTGAATTCAAGTTTTTGTCTCTTCTGGATACATGCCCTAGGTTGATGTTTTTAGGGTGGTGAGATAGTTGAGGCAAATCAGGCTTAAGAACAAAAGGCAAGAATAAAAGATAATTGCCACCTGAGGACAGGACAAAAGAAGTGTAAACAGTTGAGCAGCAGTATCCTCTGGCTGTTGCCCACCCACATTGCGCAGAGCACAAAGGCCAGCTTTTCCCGGAGCGTTACTGTTCCATGGTGAGGGGAGCTGTAGCTGTGTGGGCTCACTTGCACTTTAGAATCTACCATGACCAGATCGACCACGTGGGTGATGGCTGTAGCTCTGCTCTCCCGAGCCCATCTCGGAAGGAGGGGCTTTCTGAGTGATGAGAGTTTTCCTGCCTGTCTCTAGCATCCATAAAATATATTGGCAGGATGCGGGGACCTCTCAAAGCTGTGTGCTCCCGGCTGACCTATTCTATGCCTGGGAAGGACGCTGCACCCCAAAGAATGCTTGGGGCCGGGGTCGGGTCACGGGCGGAAGCCTGAATGCCAAGCAGTCATTACGGGAGATTGATGGAGGGGAGCGCCTTGCGGGGGCCCCAGAGGCCTGCCGCAGTTTCATTGCGGTTATTTATGGCCTAGCTGGGGCGTCAGAAACGGGATGACAGCTCGCCGTAAGCTGACCTGGCTGGCGCACAGCCTGCAGCCTCTGCCTGCCCATTCCTCAACTTGAGGAATGGCAGCCTCAAAGACAGTGACCAGACGTGGGAGGTGTGGAAGGAGAGATTCCAGAATGCATCCTAACCCTGAGACCTCTTTATCCAGAGAGAGGTGTGTGTGTGCGTGCACGGGACACATGCTTGTACCCCCTAAATATTTATATAAGCGGACATTTGTGAAATAGACATAGCACAGCTAACTGGATTCGTTTTTTTTTTTTTTTTTTTTTTTTGGGTACAGGGCAAGGGAACACAAATAATCCCAAACAGCGAGTAATCCAAAAATGGTTCTTTGTAACTGGCTTGGGGAATATATGCTAAAGGTTTTTTGTTTGTCTTCTTGGTTTGTTTGTGCTGTGTGTGTGTCTTTTGGCAACAGAAGTACCAGTCTAATCCTATTTAATTTATCTGAGCTTTGTTTTCTTAACTGACACTGCGGGTCAAGGAGGTCCAGAAATGTCCTGGGTGCTAGGGGCTAACTGACATGGTTACTGAGATGGTCAGACGTCTGTGGATGATTCAGTCCACCCCAGGGACAGACAGCAGGACCCACCACGGTGATTAGCAGCAGCCTGACTGACAGTGGCCCAAGCAGGGTGAGGGGCCAGTGGTGTGCAGCCAGAAGCCCAGGTCAGAGTCCTGGTGAGGCCACTTCCTTGTATCCCATGGGCCTTGTCACCCCTGTCGGGTCTGCCTCAATGACCCTGTGGAGATCGAGGACACGAGGCAGAGGGAAATGCTCTGAAAACTGGAAAGCGCTCCTGGTGAGGTCTGTATCATGACATCTCTGCCTGGAGGGCCCTCCAGGGAAGGAAGTGCCCACCCAGAGGCAGTGGCCAGATGTGTGGTCTGGGCAACAGAGCAGCAATTCTGTGTTTGGGGCCCTGGGGAGGCGGCTCCAGGGATTCAGCCTGGGGTGGGGGGCCTGGGCCGGGTGGCTGCCTGGGGCCCTGCAGAGCCCCAGCAGGGAGTGGGGAGGGAGGACCTGATGCTCCCTGAGAAGGAGGCTGCCTTTTGTTGGAGGACAAGCTGAAGTCACAGTGTGAGAAGCAGAAATGAGTATCACTTGGTAGTTCCATGAGGCCACTGAGCTGAAAAGCTGAAGGGGGTCATTGCCGTTGGGTCCCTTTATGTCTTTTCATCTGTTTACTCCACAGCAAGTGCCGTAATAAGAGACCGTGGTCTAAGGTGACCAATTCATAAAACCTTAAAGCTTTAAATGGACACATTCTCCCCAATACGTCATTTATTTTAAAAACATATTTTACATCTTTAGAGCTGTAGCTCAAATATTTCTCTCACTTGGGAATTCATTTCTGATGCCCCCAAACATCTCTCTCTTACTTCCTGGGTTTCGTTGGATGCACATTTGCGGGGTGCTCCATGAGTAGCAAGCAGTGTGCCTGGTCCCCACCCCGGGTACGCAGCCTCTGGAGGGAAGGCAGGGCTGTCAGCCAACAGTTCCAACTCTGGCGGAAAGTGCCTGACAGAGAGAAGCACAGGGGTCACAGGACTCCAGACAAGTATTTTTGTCAGTTGCTGCACAGCAAATTACCCTAAAATGTAGTGGTTTAAAGCAGCAGTAATCATTTATTATCTCTGTGGGTGTCTGCGGGCCAGCACGCAGACAGAGCGTGGTGGGGACAGTTTGCATCTACACCATCAAGTGGGGCCTGCTGGGGATGATCTGAAGGCCCGCACTCGCTGTGGGTGCCGGCTGCGGGCACTGGCTCTCCCTGTGGCCCCACGTCCTCAGAGCGTGGCGGCTGGGGTCCAAGGACAGGTGTTGAGGGGGAGAGAGAGAATATGAATGAGAACCAGGCCGAGGGCTGTCCTTTCTGTGACCTGGACCCTGAAGGCACAGGGCATCACTGTGCCCCATTGGTCAGGGCAGTCACGAGGCCCCCCCGCCCAGATCCAAGGGAGGGGACACAGACTCACCGCTCTGTGGGAGGGGTGTCTGTCCATCATACTGCCAGGAGATCCTGCAGGATGGCATAAGTACATGCGAGTGGCTGTCTTTGGAGAATACGAATGCCATGTCCATCTGGGACGGGACGGGGGCTGGGGAGGTCAGGGGAGGCTTTCTGGAGGGAGTGATGCTTGAACTGAGTCTTAAAGACTGGGGAAAATAAGATGTGTGAGAGGAGAGGGAAGGAGAGAGATTCCAGGTGGAGAGGCAGCGTCCACCCAGGGCTGAGGACTTGAAGAAGCACGGCGAGTCGGTGGCAACTGCAAGAAGTTCCGTGATTCTGGGGCCGCTGGGGTGGGGCCGGGCAGGTGGGAGGTGGGGCTGCAGCGTGGAGGGGCTTAACCTGCAGTTCATGAGCCCCTGGGCTTGTCAGTTCCTCCAAGAATCAGACCCTCTCCCAGGAAAAAGTACTTACAGGGACCATTTCAGGGACCCACGTCAAGGGCCCTAACCGCAGGGGACCTCAAAGGGTCCCTTCCTGTCCTGTGTTCTGTGGAGCCAGCTTGGGCCCTGCACTTGCCAGTGATCTCGCAGGTGTGTGTGACCTCAGGGGTCCCCAGGAGCACATCAGACTCGACCCAAATGGCTTTGCCCAGCCACTGGCATCACTGAGCCCCAGCTATTGCTGGCATCTTCTGGGCATCCTGGCCTTCCTGGCATAGATAGAGCCTCACTGTTCACTAAGTGCTTCTGTATGGATTCTATTCTCCCAGGGGGGGAGGCATGCTCTCCACTCGACAGATGGGAAACCAAGGCTCAGAGACCATTGTTCACTCGCCCAAAGTCACACAGCTAGTCGCCATCAGAATGGGCATGATGATGTGGGTCTAACGGCCTCTCCAGGCCAGCCCATTTCCACCTTGGCATCCTTTCTCCTGATGCAGGGCCTGGCATATCACTGAGCCACCTGATACCACCTTGCCCTGCCCCACCCATGAGGCTCAGCGCCAGGACAGTGTGACTCAGGCATGAGTCAGCTTTTGCCTCCGCTGGAAAACCTCCAGCAGAGCCATGCTGATCCTTCCACACCTGCCTCTCCAGCACTCCAAGTCTGTGTTTCCGGTGCATGCCAGATACCCTTCCATGGAGGCCCCTTACTCTTCCCATGTTAAAATCTGCACTCGTCATCTTTGCTCACCCTGGATGCCTCTAGTGGTCCTGCACTAGGCATTTCCTGTATCTGGGCTTTCAAGTAGGCTTGGCCAATAGCAGGTGGGTGGAGAGACACCAGGGTATTTCTTCCCCTCTCTCTGCTCTAGGAAGCGTCTCCAGCAGGGCCTGGGTCTCCTCTGTGCCCCAGCTCCCACTGCACAGGGCTGCTCTGGTTTCTGCTGGGCTGGGTTGCTCCTGGCCTTCCGGTTCTAGTTATACTGCCTCCTCTTTTCATCCCTTCTTCTCTAGACGGTGCCAGTGGTTTTTTCCCACTGCTAACCTCTATGCTGCCTCAACATCTTATGTAGCTTCTCAGCTTTTACATCACTATACAACCAATCCCCTGTATTAAATTCCCTCTGTTTGAGATACCAGTGTACTTCCTGCTGCCCAGCTGGACCCCTGACTGAGACCATTCCTTTACCCAAGGATGGCACCAAGTTAGAGCGTTCAGTCACCAACCTCACCTACCCCTCACACAACTAGTCACCGAGCCAGAAGACTATGCCTCTGGAATCCTCTCGAGCCCAGCCCCGCCCCCGCCAAATCCTCCTCCCATCTGCTGCAGCCCTGGGCAAGTCCTTATCATCTCTGGCTAGGATGAGCCCAGCAGCCTTCCACCAGGGCACCCTGCCAGCCCACCTTCCCCACAGTGGCCTGGGGGCTTTAGACAAGGTCCCCAGAACGTTCCCAGTCAAGCCTGACTTTAGAGCTAACCTTTCCAATCTGGTCCCATGCTACCTTCCAGCCCTGGCCATCCTCCACACCCCCTGCTCCCACCGTGCACCCTATGGCCCTCCACCTGTGTTCACCTGTTCCTTCTGCCTGGACCGCCCTGTCTTTTCTCCTGGTGAATGTCTATTGATTTTTTAAGACCTACAGCAGATACTACCACCTCTAGGGTGAAACACATCACTCCCCATTCTGCCTTCCATGGCCCTGGGTCTGCCTCCCTAAGAGTCCTTCTCACATGAGACGTGAGTTTCTCAGGGCTGGGACCCTGTCTGAGCCCTCCTTCTACCCAGGCACCTAGCCCTTACGCAGGAGGTCAGTCAGTCTTCTATTGGCTGGAAGGGAAAGTGCTATTGGAATCAGCTGGCCTCCCAAGCCCTTGGCGATGGGGCCTGCCCAGGTCCCTTTCCTGTTTGAACAATCAGCCAGACTCAGGGGCCTCTCCTCCCCTAACACCAGGGCTGTTCATTTCAGTGACCTTTTCAATGATCCTGGTTAATGTTTAATTTCAGTTTCTTTGTTTTCTGTAAAGCAGATAATAGGGTGGTGTAGCTGGGAATGTAAAAGACCACGAGAGGAAAACAAATACCCACCCATTTTTACTTAACTACAAATTGTTTATTCCCCCCCAGATTTGGGGGGATGAATGGAAATGAAGGCAGAATGTTAAAATGTAGCCCTTCAAAATTGCTATAACCTTATACAGAACGTTGGTGATTCTCTCACCACAGGCCCTAAAGCTGGACTTTAGGAAGACTTTGCACATCAGCAATTTGCTGGACTCTAGAAAGACTCAGTCTTCCCGAAACTTCCATCAGTGTCTGTTTCCTGCATCACAACTCAAATGGCTTCCCGTGGGATCCTGGATAGAGCCCAAACTCATCAACTTTAAATTCAAGACCCCCTTCCCCCTCTCTGTTCAGCCTCAGCTGCCTCTTTTCCAGCCAGACATCCTGTTTACAGAGCCCAGACAGGACATGGGGTGGGGTCTCACCTCTGTACCTTTTGAGGACAGGGTAGAGGAGTGGTTAGGAGTGTGAGGTCCAAATTTGGACACGTTCAAGCTCCATCCTACCCTGGCTGTGATGGCCGCGCAGCCTCCAGGAAGCCCGCTCTGAGGCCCCTGACCCACGCTGTGCATCCCTCCAATGTCCACCTGCTCCAAATGCCGTCCCTCCTCAACTCTCAGGACATCAAAACCTCCAATCCTGTGATACCGACTTCACGGTCATTTATTTGTGTTTCTCTAGTCTCTCCACCCGGACTCTGTGTGCCCCTCAGAGTGCCTGCATGAAAAATGACAAAAAAAGGATAGAAATTCACCCTGAGCTGCGGTCAGAGCTGGCCATCCAGCCTGCTTTGGGGGCAGGATGCTCAGTGTATCACATCTATAAGATAGGTGCCTGTAAGATAGGCCTCTGATCTGTCTCTCTTCCCTGAGAAGTCAGAAGAATAATCATGAACAAAAAATGGGTATGAGCCTCAATGGGTGGGGTCAGTGGCTGACACTCAACTCTCAAACCTGGCCCCTCCTGAGTCATCTTGGGCAGGCGCCCTCCCACTGTGTTCTCTGTTGCAGTTTCCCTGTGTTTCCACTCCCTGCCTCAGTGCACTCCCCAGCAGACAGGACAGGAGGGACCTGGGCCTCCACAGGCCCCTCCTTGAGTTCATGAGGTGCCTGACCCGTGGATGAATAAGATCATAACTCACAAGGGCTGCCCGCTGGGGAGGAGAGGGAATGTTTATGAATATATGAAATTTGAGGTGCCCAGAGTGATTGACCCTAGGCAAGTTCCTTCCCGTCTCTGGGCCTCACTTTCCCCCATCTGTATGCAAGAGAATCGGATCAGGTAATCTGGAACGTTCCATCCAGCTCTCTGATCCAGAGATTATGGGGAGGATGTAGAGAGGTTTTCCCAGCACTCAGCACAGCCTGATCCTATGAGGCCTGACCAAATGGCGTTTAGAGCAGCGCTTTACCCTAATGTCAAACGAATCGCCTACATCTAGGTAAACTGTAGATTCTGATTCACTGGATCCGAGGTGGGGCCTCAAATCTTCATTTCTAGCAAGTTCCCAGGTGCTATCAGTGCTGTTGCTGGTCCACCCATTGAGTCATGGCTGTTTAGCCCTGGTTCTCAAGGTGGGTCCTGGGAACGGGAGCATCAGCATCACCTGGGGACTTGCTAGAGCTACGAAGTCAGACCTATTGGGGCAGAAACTCTGGGGTGGCGCCCGGCAATCCGTGTTTTAAAGCCTTCTAGGTGATTTTGATGCACGGTCAAATCAGTAGAACCACTGTTTTAAGGGAACCGGTTCTGTACTTGGCTGTACATAGGAAGCACCTCGAGAGTTTTAAAAAATACTGGCGCCCGGGTCCCGCTCCCAGGGGTTCTAATTTAATTAAGATGGGGTACCTCCTGGGCACTGGGATTTTTTAAAGCGCCGCAAATGATTGTGAAGTGATCCCGATGAGAGAATGTATCCAAGATGTCAGGCCCCAACGTAGGCCTGCGGGGCTCCTGGACGCACTCTCCGAGCTATGGCCACTAGGGTGCGCTGTTGCGGCGCCTGGGAGGCCGGCCGCAGGGCGGCTCAGACTCCTGCCAGTCCGCGGCTGGAGCGGCTCCGGGGCGGGGGGAGGAGCGGGGGCGCCTGCGGGAGCGGCTCCTGGCCGAGGCGGCCAGCCCCCGTGCATCTGTACCTAGTTAGTGCTGGCCGCGGCCCCACCGCGCTTGACGTCAGTGCTGTGCTCCGTGCTGGGGAGAGGCGGCCGTTGCAGCCGCTGCGTACAAATTGCTTCACCCGGCCAGCCCTGCTGCCCCCCTCCTCCAGGCAGGACGCCAGGCTCACCCTGGGTACCGAGCCGTTGTTCACGCTCCTCGGATGACGAGGAAGCCCCTCCCGGATTCCACCCTGCTGGGGCACCAATGTCCTTTCCCATCTTCCCCGGCAGCTCCCTGCCCCTCCCCTGCCTTGTCAGGACCCTGAGGGTCCCAGGAAATCCCCCGGACCCGGGTCCCCCAGGCCAGATCCTCGGATCTGCCAGGTCAGCTGCAGGAACCAAGTCTTAGCTTTCTTTCTCCTTCTGAGTTTCTCTTCTCCCTGGCTCTCCTCTGCTCCTGCCCTGCTGCCTGCTCCTCTTCTCTCTTATCTGACGTGTGTGGATCAGATATTTCAAGCTGATATGTTCTCACAGCAGGAGTGGAAGAGATGAGGCCAGAGATTGCCTTGGTTTAATATGACAGATAAGGCAGTGCTCTTTGTAAGGAACGTTGTTTGCGTTGGTGGGGAGGAGTAAGGTGAGTCCTGCTTGTTGATGAAACTTTGGTTTCAAAAAAAAAATTCTTTCCTTTAAGCAGGGGTGGGAGTTTATTCTGGAGGAGAGAGTGCACTCAGGTACAGTAATGCTCTCCTGTCTAGCTTCCCCTGCTGGCTGAGGACATCCCTGGAGTTGCTTTTCCCAGTGAGGATGCCAGAACTGCCTTTATCATAAATGCTCCATTACAGTTGTCTTTATTATGAATGCTCCATTTCACCCCTGCTCTTGCTCCCCTCCCCCGTGTTTGATCTTCTGGGCCTCTGTGTGAGATTTCATCTGGAGAAAGGCTTTGTGGGTAAAAGCAGCTTGAACGCCTCTGGTCTGGATGATGCCTGATGACCCTCTGGGTTTCAACAGCTCATAGTTCTAAGAGGAGGAGAGGGAATTCTGGGAAGCAGGAGGCAGGCTTGATTCCTGCTTGAACCTTGACCTCAAGTGCCTATTCCTGGTTCCTTCCATTTGACACCCCTGCCCGCTCCCAACCATGACAGAGCAGTGAGGTGGGCATTCCCTGCAGCCCCAGAACGGGGAGAGGCTGCTGGGGTGTTGGAGAGGGACACAGACCGGCAGCACTGGGCAGGTAGCGCGGAGCCAGGCCAAGTCAGATGGGGAAACCGAGGCCCAGAGAGGGAAAGGACTTGCTCAGGGTCACACAGCTGGTCTGCAGCGGATCCCTTCACAAGCTAATTCCTCAGAAGCCCCTGGCAGGGCCCCTCAGAGCTCCTACTAGGTGCCGGGTTGAACACTATCAGGAAGCGTTGAAGGACTGACCGCTGGGTGCCAGAGGGAGCCGGTTTGGTTTAATCTGAGGAATACTAATGTCTCCTTGAATCCCGATGATCGACCCCTTGCCAGAGGCAGAGGTCCTTCCAGGGCTCAGCCTGACCCTGGGGCAGCAGACCCAGCTGGGGCTCTGGCTGGAGACCACTGCCCCAGGGCTCAGAGGGGATTTCACCTGCCAGGCACCACCGGGGACAGAAAGCCAGGGAAGAGGTGTGGGAGGTCAGTATGGATCCTGCACCTTCCAGCATAGCCTCTGAAAATAAAGGTCTGAGCCTTGAATTGGATCTCAAAAGGGCCTGGGGCAGCCAGTTTCCCTACTGCCTCAGCAGCGCATCTGCCCAGAGCCCAGCGGGAAGTCAGGGACTCATGAAATAGCAGCTGGAGGAGGACCAAGGAGATTCATGCTCTTGTCTTGTGGGTAAGGAACGAGGGTGGGGGGGGGGGGCAGGAGAGGGACGGGCCCAAGGTCACCGGGTAATCAGCAGCAGAGTGGAGCTAGGACGCAGGCTCTGGACTCTGAGTGGTGTGTCCCCGCCACTGTCCAGTTTTCCGTGTGGACAGAGGCTCTGCTTTCTCTCTCTTTGGGTTGTGTAATGTGTGTGTAATGTGTGTGTGTGTGTGTGTGTGTGTAGACGTTTCCTGTTTTCTGTGTCTCTGCCTCCAATTCCTATCAGCTTCATAAAACCCAGAGCAAAAAATTCTATAACCTCGTTCACCTATTCCAGGATCACCATCAGGAAATCCTCTTCCCACCTCGCTCAAAGCTCCCATGCTCTAGTTTAAGTCCCTCCAGGTGGAGCTGGCAGGGTCCGTGGGACTTACTCCAAGGGCCCCAGGGAAACTGGCTGGGCCGTTTTGCGAGGAATGCTTATTTCCACTTCGCAGCCTCCAAGCACGCGCTCTCTCTGCCTGAGGTCTTGAATGTTGCTGCTTTTGGGGTGGGGGAGCGCGGTGTGATCCCAGCTAGTGATTTATGGTCTGTTTACTCAGAAAGCGCTTGCTCATTCCTGCTGGTGGGAAGGGATGGCGGGGACGGAGGGAGGTGAACGCGTGTCCTCTGAGCTGCAGAGGGAGCCGGCAGGGATGACTTACCCACTCCCCCTGGCGGTTGGCCGCCATTTACTCCTCCTCCGTGCCTCTCTCCACAGGATGAGAAGCCGAATGCTCTTCTCCCCTACCTGGGAGGCTTCAGGCATATTTTCTAATCAGAGGCCACTGAATGCAAAATTCCACCCAGAAGATGAGGAAGGAGGAAAGAATTTAGCTGGAGGAGCAGTACTGTGTGCAGGGTCTGTACTGGGTCCTTGTGTGGCAGCCCTAGGATGGAGGTACTGCCTCCATTTCACAGATGAGAAAGCTGATGCTCAGGGGGCCTAAAGTGCCTGAAGTCACACAGAAGTGAATAGAGTTGGGATCCAAACTCTCGTCTGGCTAGTACCAACGCTCATGCTCTTCTTCCACCAGGGTTTCTCGAGTGTACCCTGGGCCGCCTACATTAGAACCACTTCCTCATTCAGTCCATCCTTTTACACAGGTGTTACCAACCCAGGCTGTTCCAGGCTCATGGGAGCCACCAGGAAGCTTCACAGAGCTTCCATGATTGGGGAGACCAAGACACGTATAAGAACCAAGTCAATTATATAGTTGTCTAAGTCAGCTTGACTGTAACAAAATACCACAGTCCGGGTGGCTTAAACAAACATTTATTTCCCACTGTTATGGAGGCTGAGAAGTCCAAGAGCAAAGTGCCAGCACATTTGGTGTCTGGTGAGGGCCCTCTTCATGGTTTGCAGATGGCTACCTTCTTGCTGTGTCCTTACAGGTGCAGAGAGAGTGCTGGTCTCTTCCTCTTCTCATAAGGGCACTAAGCTCATCTTGAGGGTTCCACCCTCATGACCTCATTTAAACCTAATTACCTCGCAAAGGCCCTGCCTCTGACTTCTATCACACAAGGGGTTAGGGCTTCAAGGTATGAATCTGAGGGTGAGAGGACACAAACATTCAGTCTGTAGCAATGGTATAATAGAAAGTATAATGGTATAATAGAAGGTGATAATGCTGTGACAAAAAGGAGAGCCGGGATAGGAGGTGAGAAATGGGGAGGTGGTATGTGGGTTATCATTTTGAATATAATGGTCAGGACAGGTGTTACCAAGAAAGTGACATTTGAACCAAGACTTCAAAGAGATAAATGTTTTGCTATTGACCCTGCACTTCCTGTGCCCACTTCATACCTGCTCATTCAGAGCTTCTGGGAATATGTATTTTAACAAGTCTTTTATACATAGGTAAATTTGGAAATCTCTGTCTGCACCCTGGTGCTTCTTCTCCATGCAAAAGACTTTTACTTAAGCGGTCAGGAAATATTTGCCCAAATCTAGGTGTGACTTTAGGTGTTCAAGAATGAAGTTGGAATCCAGGGTCCTGATGACGATTCCCTTTGCAACTTGATAACTGGCTTATACTTAGTAACTGAAATAGGCAAAATGCACTCATGACCAGGACTGGGCCTGGAAGGATCTGTCAGTGCAGGGCAGGATGCTCATGTTGTCCAGTCAAGGTGCAGTCCAGGTTATTGGAGCAACAGGCGGGTGTCATGAGAAGAGCATGGCTCAGAAAACTTGGGTTCTAGATCACCCTCAGCTGTGGTGAGCTTGGCCAAGTCATTTGCTTCGACTTCCAGGTTTATGAAATGGAGCTGCTAAAACTTCCCCTACTTATTTCAGTGCTGCCTCCACTTCTACCACCAGCCAACTTGTGTATCCATCCATCCACCTACCCATCCCATCCATTTACCCATTCTATCTATCCATCCATCAATCCTATCCATCCACCCGTTCCTCCATCCCATCCATCCATCCTGTCTATCCATCCATCCACCCACTCATCCCATCCACGCCATCCATCCATCCATCCATCCATCCATTCACCCATCCATCCACTATCACCACAACCATTAGTATCCTCATTTCATTATTATCAACATTTCTGGTTTGGCCCATATTCAGATCAACAAAATTCCATGCTAGAACTTATTGTAAAGGAATTAGGCCTGAAAAAAACAATGAAGAAAAATTGTATGGGTAATGAACTGGGATAGTGAAATCTTTCATCTGGGAAGATTTGTTTAATGAGGTCCAAAGGTGGAGTTCGTGCTCCTTGTCTGGGGGAGCCAGACAAGTGCCTTGTAACTTTAGTTGCAGTGGAAGCCGCATGAAAGGCAGCTTCAGATTTCCCCTGGTGGCTGGGAGCCCTGCCTCAGTGCCCAGCCCTATTAACTGTTGGCTTCCCAGTTGCTGAATCCAGCCAGAAACATCCTCCACTGTTTGAAGTGCTTATTGGAAAAGCAGATTTCATCTTGGCTGGAGCTCTGAGCAGTTCCTTGTGTGGGGTACTCCCCAGGGCTGTAATTGAACACAAGAAAGCATCAGCCTCCTTTTGGCATTCTTGCTTTCATCTCAAAGTCACATTTTAAAATTTATATTTAAAAAAGTTAGGGCAAGGGGCCAGCACGGCTCACGCGGCCACTGGTGCCAGAACCCCCAACACGGCAGCTCCAGGAACGAAGGCTGTGGAGGATTAGAAGGGGGAATTAGGACCATACAGTGGAGCGATGCTTCACGCCAGCTTCTGGGGGCTCTCAAAGTGCTTTTGAGGCTGGGCCTTGGTGTGATGTGGGCTTTGCAGAGCAGGAGGCCTGAGGGTGCAGACCCGGCCCCACTTACAATAGTCCATTCGGAGGAAAATTTGCTAAAAACCTCAGAGAACAGGAGAATCTGAAGCCTGCTTGGACACCCATACAGGGGCTGATCAGCCTGGTCAGCAGGAAGTGCTCTTTCCTCCCAATCCAAATCCATTGTGCTGCTGGGGAACTTGCTTCCAAAGGCTTCTATGGACACTGGTGACCACGAGTGGGGGAAAACCCCTGAGGGAAATGGCTTGTGCTCTGTTCTTTTTCCTCCGGATGCTCCCTTTCCCAGGAGCTGGGGCAGGATTCTGAAAACAGCAGGTGTCTAATGGATGTTTATTAGACGAGCGCTCCCATGCAAAAAGATTGTAGTTAAGTATGGCACACCCTTTTCCTACAAGCCTTAGTAAGACCATTATCTTCTCCAGGGGCCGATGTGAGACAGAAACACCAAGCTTCATGGAGGACTGAAATACAGTAGCGTCCTGGAGAAGGCAGTGCCCTCACAGTTCAAACATACACCCAAGTACCCAATCTGTGAGGCCCAGCTGCCCCCCTTGCACAGGGCTATTTGTTGCGTCATCAACTTGTGCCCCACCATGACCCGTTAACCGTTTTCAGGAGGTTTTTTTTAT
Organism: Balaenoptera ricei; assembly: GCF_028023285.1. NCBI lineage: Eukaryota > Metazoa > Chordata > Mammalia > Artiodactyla > Balaenopteridae > Balaenoptera > Balaenoptera ricei. Next base: position 87,169,988 of record NC_082642.1, on the reverse strand, counting down.
GGGAAATCATTATTGTTTATGCAGCTGGAACTTATGTTTATCCCTGTTTGACACTAAGATCATTGATACCTTGTGTTTGCCAAAAATTAAAAATTAAAAATTTGAGTGCTTACAACAAGGAACATACATTCAATAAGATGATAAAAATCATCATCCTACTTTCAGGGCCACAAGAAGGAGGAGGGAAGTAAGCATATAAACCCTAAAACTCTTATTAAATTTAACTCTGAGGGTCCTAGTGGCCAAGAAAAGAAGGGGAGAAGTAGGTATATTCGTTCCTTAGGGGAGATAAAATTTCTCATTTTTGGGTTCTAAAAGAAATTTTTGAGGGACTCCTGTAGAGTGAGACAGTGGGCCAGTGTGTTGACAACAGTTTTATGCTAAATGCAGAAGTAGTTTTCACAGGGATATTTTCTCTTATGGCCTTAACCAGCATTTAGGGTGATGTCTGGGATGTGGAAGGCGACCTTGAGGGTACAGTAGAGTATAGGAAACTAAGAGGACTGATAAGATCATTATGCATTCCCTACTTAAGGGCACTGGGTTGGATCTGGGGCAAAAAAAAGAAGAGAGGCAAGATAACAATGGTATAGGTCAGAATAGATCTCAGGGGAATCATTAACTCTGCACATGGCCAACCCCCTTCCCCCCACCCCCAAGAAGTGAGCAGAAAATGAGTCATCTGGTTAAATCAGCTAATGCCTAAGTTTGGCGTTGGTGCCCATGTGCACGTAGGTGTGTGAATACAAGCCCTTCCCCCATCCTACTGCCCTCCCACCCCTCAGCGTACACCCCACCCTAGAGAAGTCTCCTCCGAAGCCTGCAGTCAGCTCCTCTGTCAGTAGTTGGTTTTGATAAACAGCCAAGATATAGGGTTTCTTTCAAGGTTTGAAGATCATTAACTCTTTGGAAGAACAAGAGGACAGTTTCTGAAGGCTCGGGGTGGGGGTGGGGGGGGGACAGCTTATGGGTGACAGCCTTAATTACCCCAAGTAAATATGCAGGAGCAGAGCCAGGCAAGGCAGCAGAATCAGGGGAAGGAGTCTTTGCTCCATGGCTGCAGGGTTCCTTGTTACACTGAATCGAGCTCCTCTGAGCTGAGCATGATTCCTGGGCCCCTACAGCCCTGCCCTTTGATGGTATTTTCCCCACTTTGGGAGGCATCGGCTTTAGAAAATTTAGCGTATTTACTCACATAGCCTTAACTGAGGACCTAGCGTGTTTCCGGCACTGTGCTAGGCCCTGGAAGTGATGACAGACAGACTCACTGCCCTGGAGAAATCCCCACCCCCACATATAATTATGAGACATGTGATCTCATGTGTGATGAGAACATAATAGGAAATAAAAGTAAATTCTAAAATTCTTCTTTACTCAGATTGGCTTTCCTTCTCGGGAGTCACAAGCCAGTTTCCTTCCTGTATCATGATCGTGACCGTTACTGACACTTGGGGTGATGGCATGACTTTGGTTTACAAGCTGCATGTTTGGTTGCCATGAAGTCCCTTCTGAATTCTGAGAACAGGGCCATCACTACCGCCTGGCCAGCTTGGGGTGGGCCCCTCGCGCTCTGCTCTCTCCAGGTGCCTCTGCGGCCTGAGGCTCCATCCCCAACAGGCCAAGCTTCCCTGCGGCCCACACGGGGGATGGGGCCCATGCCTATTCTCCTTGCATCCATGCTCCAGCTAAAAGAGCAGCTGGGGACTCCTGGCCTTATTTTGGCCCGGCTGAGATGGGGGGAGCCACCGGCGCTGGTGGAGGTGGAGTCTTGGTATTTTAGTGTGTAGTCGCAGTCAGCATCAAGAAAAGCAGCAGGGAAGTTTGAGCTTGTTCCTTTGCAATGAACAGCACGTGGTTTCTTTTCGAAACCAGTTGTTCTTAACCATTGTCTCCCTTGAAACACGTGGAGAGTGTTGAGCGTGGCCCCAGGCCGGCAGCGGCAGCGTCACCTCTGAACTTGTTAGAAATGCACATTCTTGACTCCCCCTTCGGAGTTACTGAATCAGAAACTCTGGGGTGGGCCCAGTGGTTTGGGCTTATCAAGCCGGCCAGGTGATTCTGAGGCCACTCGTGTGTGAGGGCCAGGGAGCAATGATAACTCACCGTGACAGTGATTCTTGGTCAGGGAGGCTCCCCTGGGGCGTGTGCCATAATCTCTGGAACTGAGCTTGAGGGTGACACATGTAGTTTGAAAAAGTCCCTAAAGAGATTATGATCTCTCCCTCCTCCCCTCCCCTATCTGAAAATCATTGATCTAGAAACTAATTTTGCATTGGAAGAATCATCTCATGCAAATGTCTCCGTATTTTGATGATTTTTTTAAGCTTCAGAAATTTCATGATACCACGGAGCATCTTGTGTCTGGCCTGGAAAGGCTCCCTCCACAGTTACACACAAAGACTTAATTTTTACACTCTGAGACTTAAAAAAGGAGAAGAGTTTCCTCATAGTGATTTTGGCAAGTCCGTCCTGTGGAGCTTGCTGATTAGAAGTTGGCTGAGGCGACAGCCCACCCCGGGGGTGGGGGAGACCCACCCTTGAACCTGTACCTCCCTCACCAGCACAGGGAGTAGGGCCCCGCAAATGGGATGTCGCTGTGCTTAGCCTCAAACGAGCATGCACGGCTGCGTGACGTTTTACACAAGCTCCTTAAAGGAAGCGGATGGCGGGAGCCTCTTTTTATCGCCCACGACAGGGAGAAGATAAAGCTGAAGTTGTCCCGGTGTTTGCAAACAGTGGTAGACCTGAGGTTTTTTTTTTTTCCTCTGAAAATGTTTTATTTGGGAAGCCTTGCTGGATTTAAAGAGAGGGTGGGTGTTTAAAAAATAAGGAGCGTTTGCTTTAATCCACCCCAGCTCACTGCTCTCTGCAGGTGTTCAAGCTGCTTGTACCTGCCAGGAAGAGTCGGAGAGGAGGGAGACTGCTTCTTAGAAAGTGGGTTTTCCTGTTGAAGTGGGCAGCCCGACAAGGCCTGCTTATCTGGGTGACAGGCTCCACCTCCGCAGGAGGTAGTATTTCCCCTGCGGCTACTGAGGCAGGAAGCAGGTGGCAGGGAGCTGACCCCGCAGGGTCCCCCAGAGCGGGCGGGGCTTTGCCATTAACTGTGGCTAGTGCTGATCTCCCTGATTGCTGAGTGGTTCTGAGTCTCTCTGAGGAGATGGGATCGGCTGACGTCCTCAGCAGATCCGGTGGTGCAGGCCTGGGTGGAGACATCCGGGCCTCAGTCAGGGAACAGAGGTCTGAAAGGACCCAAAGCGGCCGCTCGCTCTTTGCGAAGAGCGGGGAGGAAGCCCACCCCCAGCGTGGACCTGGCTGGAAGGGAAGCTGGTTTTCTCATGTGATGGCCCCACCGGAGCCCTGACCTTCCCCTCACTAGGATGCAAGCTCCACACGAGTCAGATCTGGTTGGTCTTGCTCCTCACATACCCTTAGCATCTGGAACAATGTCCGGCACATAGTAGGTTCTTAATAAATATTTGTTGACTAAGTACGTGAATTTCTCCCCCTTCCCACTCCTGCCTGCTCTCAAGCCTGACAGGGGAAGGAATGAAAGGTCTTGTCCCTAGGCTGTCAGATGCCCTGGGGACAAAGAAGGGCTCTTCTGGGAAGACTGTCACCCTTCTGCAGATGTTTCCAAGGGCAGCTCCGAATGAGGGAGAGGAAGTGAGATCCCAGGACTGGATACCAGGCCAGTGTGTCACATGTTTATAAGAGTTGATGGGGCCGACACCACCCCCTTCCTGCCGCCCCTCCCTAACACTCTGGGCTGGAATCCGGCATGCAAAGTTAAGGATAGACAAGGTGGCTAGACACAGGGGCCTTTGCAGACATTTGGGGCAAGGCTTCTCTGGCAGTTTGCTTTTAAACCCACAGGTCACCCAGAAGCGGGAGACTACCTGACAGGGACGCATAAGAGGCTCCGTGTTGGCGAGCGCTGGGCTAGATTGTGTGGAGCCCTGGAACTGCCGTGGGTTTGTGGTTCTGGCTGAGTGCAGTGTGGCACGGAACTCCCTGCCCACGGGCTCCAGGCTGTGTGGTCCTTGGATGAGGACCCAGACCCTCAGACTCGAAGGACCCTGCAGGATGCCTGTCCTACCCCGTCCCAGGCAGGACCCCCTCCTCCACAGCCCCACAGCTCTGTCTTGGACCAGGAGATTACAAACAGTTTAAACTATTAGTAATGTTAATAGAATATTAGTAATGTTTATAGAAAAATATTCCCTGGGGCTTGACTAAGCAATTGCATTTTAATGATGCCTATAAAAGGCAGTGGGTCATTGCTGTGGTTTTTGAACTTTCCCTTCTAACTATAGGTGGTATCATTGGTCCGGAGGTGTTCCTCTTGGTGGGCTCCGCAACAAATATGATGACAACAGGAGAGTGATTAGGAAAGAGAAGAAGAGCAAGGCATGGATACAAATGTGATACACTTCTCTAACCTCAAATTACATAAAAATTTTTTTATTTAACTTACATTTCACAAGGAGGCGTAAGCCCAGCCCCTTCTAAGCTTGGCAGCAAGAGAAGAAAGAACAGGGAAGAGATTTGCCTGAAGCCACATCAGGTGGCCAAAGCAGCCTTGGGATTTGAGAGCTGTGGATACAAGTGTGTTAGAATGGCATGGGGCATCTGGCTGGAGACTTTAGGAAAAGACTAACGAGTTTCAGGTCCTTTGATAATTTGCCTGTTCTGAACATTCAATCAATTATTCAATCATTCATCTTCCAATAAGTGCCTTTTGAAGACCTGGTCTGTGCCCAGCACTGTGCTAGCACCAGGGCAACAGTGGTAACAAAGGACCAGGTTACTGCCCTCATGAGCCTATGGACCCACTTTCTAACCTCCTTCTCTCTTTTACTGTAGAGAAGATAAAAGCAGTCAGAAGCAATCTGCACGCCCCTTGTCTCCACATCAACCCTGCCCCACCCCGAGCCTGTGTCTGTGCCCTTGTCTTTGCCTCTGTCCTGTTACGATGGATGAACTTTCTATATCTGGCCGAGGCCAGCCCCTCCACCTGCCCGAGCCACCCCACACCAGCCTGGATTCTCAGGGACGCTGCTCCAGTGTCTCCCTTCTCTCTCTTGCCCTGCCCTTCTTTCCCTCTCTACAGGGTCTCTCCTGTACAGCCGTGCTGTCAGTTCCCCCGTCTAAGTATACTTTCTCTTGACCCTGCTTCCTCCCCCAGAAAAATGGCCCCCGAGCTCTCCTCTTTACAGCTAAACTCTTCCAGCAGTTGTGCGTACTTGTCATCTCCACATCCTCTTCTCCCGCTCTCCCTTGAATCCACTCCAGTCAGACTGTCGCTCTCGAAACTGTCTTGACAGGATCTCTAATGTCCTCATTTTGCTAAATCCAATGACCATTTCCTGGTCCTTCCTGTCTTGCTTGACCCATCAGCAGCATTGGACAATGGCAAGTTCTCTATGATTCTTCTTTTAGGCTCGCACCTCACACTGATGGTGTCATCAGATCCTGTGAGCTCTACCTTCTCATCACCTTTATTGCTATCATGTCGGTCCAACCTACCATTATCTCTTGGCTAGAGCATTACAAAAGGCTCCTAACTGGTTCTTTCTGCTTCCACCCTTCCCAACAATGCCCCTCCCTGCCTTCGGGTCTATTCTGCACACAGCTTCCAGAGGAATCCTTTCAAAAAATAGGTTAGGTCATGTCTCTCCCTTCTCATCTCACTTGGAGCCTCAACCACATTCATCCCAAAGGCCCGTAGAACCCTATGCGGTCAGTCCTTCCATTACCTCTCTATCTCCTTGCTCACTCTCTCCAGCCTCAGGCCCTTTGCACTTACTGTGTCTTCTGCTGGGAACTCTTTGCCTCCAAGATCTTTACTCAGATGTCACTTTAGTAAGGTCTTCCCTGATCACCCTATTTAAAGTTGCAACCTATCCCACTCACACTCCCTATCCCCCACCCCTGCTCTATTTTCTCCAGTGTACTTATCACTCTTCAAATATGTATGTTTTTAAATTGAAGTATAGTTGATTTACAATATTGTGTTAGTTCCAGGGGCACAGCAAAGTGATTTGGTTATACATATGTATACTTTCTCAGATTATTTTCCACTATAGGTTATTATAAGATATTGAATATAGTTCCCTGTGCTATACAGTAAATACTTGTTTATGTGTTTTATGTATAGTAGTACGTATCTGTTAATCCCAAACTCCTAATTTATCCCTCCCCCCTCCCTTCCCCTTTGGTAACCATAAGTTTGTTTTCTATGTCTGTGAGCACTTATCACTCTTTAATTCGGTGACCTACTAATTCAGTGGTGGAGGTGGGGAACCTGCACTGGGTCCAGGTAATAAGGAGGTGCATCATCTGTAGAAAATTTAAAAATAATCACGAAATGTACTAAGTTGGTCCTTTTTTTTTTTTTTTGGCTCTAGAGAGTCACACAGGTTTTTTTTTTAAAGCTTTATTTATTTATTTATTTATCGGCTGCATCGGGTCTTAGTTGGGGCACGCAGGATCTTTTGTTGCAGCACACGGGCTCTTCGTTGCGGTGCGAGGGCTTCTCTCTAGTTGTGGCACGTGGGCTTCTAGCTGGTTGTGACACGTGGGCTCCAGAGTGTGTGGGCTCCGTAATTGCAGCACATGGGCTCTCTAGGTATGGCACTCAGGTTCAGTAGTTGTGGTGCGTGGGCTTAGTTGCCCCGCAGCATGTGGGATCTTAATTCCCCGACCAGGGATTGAACCGGTGTCCCCTGCATTGCAAGATGGATTCTCAACCACTGGGCCACCAGGGAAGTCCCTAAGTTGGCCTGTTTTTTATTAGCACCATGCATTGGCAATTCTAAACATTGTTATACGATACTTCTCCCCACCAGGGTGACTGCTCCTGGTAACTCTCCACTATTTAACATACTCTATATTTCCCTTATTTATTTTCTTGTCCTTTTCCCTCCCTTAGAATGAAAGTTCTTTGGGGGCAGGATGTTTTGTCTGTTCACTGCTGTGTCCCTAATGTTTGCTGGGGTGGTAAATGCTCAGTGAACTTCAGTTAAATAAATGAAGGAAGCAGAGGGCACTCTGTGTGCCCACAGCTGAGGGTCATCAGGAGGGCTTCCTCGATGAATCCGTGTCGAAGTGGTCGAGGCAGAAGGAACAGCAGGTGCAAAAGCTGGGAGCATCTTCACTCTCAGGGTCACCAGCTAAGGGTAGGAGTCAGAATCCACGAGTGTCATTCAGCAGAAGTCCTTCCTTCATAATGTTGATGTTTGGTGAATGAATGTGTTCCTTTACTGGTAATTGGTTGAGGGTCCTTGTTGACATCTTACAGAGGGCCGGCTGTCACTTTCAATCAGAATGGCTATTCCCCACTCCTTCTGAAGAATTCCAGGCCTGGGAGGGGAGCACACTCTCCCACACTCCATCAGAAGCTTCTCTTATCCCTGTGTTAAGTGTGGGAGCTGGGAGACCATGTGCGAGGCTGTGGTAACCATCCCGGAGAGTGATGGATGAGAGATGGGAGCCTTCCTTTGCGAAGATGTCCCTACTTTCTCTTCCCTTTTCTGGGCAGAGCTTGTACCTTCTTCCTTTTGGCTCCTTGTTCATTTCTTTATTTTAACACTTATAACATGTTACCATCTTTATTTGCTTCCATGTTTTTATCTTCTACTGAATGTCACTCCAGTAACAGAAATAATGCTGACTCACTTCTGGTCCCTAGCACAGAACCTGGCACATTGGAGGAAATCAATAAACGCATAAATAACAAGGCAGATGTTGTATAAGGTGCTATACCAATATCAAAAGAATATAATGGTTATTGTGATGATGCTTTTGAATGCCCATCATAATGAGAGTGACTAGTCCATGGTGATTATATATAATAGAGAATATATATATAATATACTTTTTTTTCTGTAAAGGTGACATGTCACATAACTCTGTTCTTTTAAGTTCCAGAAGCTCAATATCATCCACAATTATTCAAGCATTATCAATGCAGGGTGCCTATTAAAGTGTCAGATATGTTATAGCTTCCAAAAAGTGTGAATTAGACCAAAGATCAACTTTAAAAAAAGATGTTAACCTAAAATACTAGTTTTATATATGTACCAAATCTGAGATGGGGAGACCAGCCCATATGCCAGTGCACTGATTTATCCACAATTGGCAGGTGGGCCCTACCCCACTGGAAATAAATCTTATAGGCTTCAGAAATCAGTCTAATGAAATAAGATTTTTAACTAGTTCAAAATCAGAGTTCAAAAACAGTTCAGTTAATATTTAAATATCAAGTTAAGACAGGAAGTTGAACAAAATTAACTTGGAAGCTTTCACAGAGTTTTAAAAAAGCAACACTTGAGTCGTAAAATTGACCATTTCATTATATTCAATGGATTTGAGCATGCAATATATGTTAAAATTTTCACTTAGCAGATTCCTCCCCAGACTTTTAAAACCACCACCAATAAACATTTACATATTTACCCCTCCTCAAAGCACTTCCCCAGGTATACACAAATACCACTCATTCTGAGGTCCTGTTGCTCCAGATTAAACAGGTTCTCCTTCTACGGGGGCCCATAGGATTCTGCTCCAGCCAGAGCAAGGTCTCTGGCCCTTGGATAATTTCACCACCTCTGGTTGACTGAGCAGGGCTGGGAATCTCATTATGGAAGCCATCCACCTCCTTCCCAGGCCAGCCTGAGAGGGGATCAGCGTTGCGTCATCCGCCCTGGGCCTCAGCCCACCTTGCTTGAAGCCAGCTCACCAAAAGTATTTTAAGAGCATTCCAACAGCCCAACTGCCATTCCTCCACTATCCCAAATGGGGAAAAGCTTGTGAGGTGGATCTTCCTCAGGGTGACCATGATCGGCCTCCTTGTGCTTCCAGGAGAGTGCCCTTCACGCCAGACAGACTGGCTGCCAGTCATCAGGTCTGGGAGTCTCAGGGACAAGGGTCACTCTCAGAAGTGAAGGTATCTCATCTGAGAGGACACAAGTAGAGATACTGAATAAAACCTGGGGTCTAGGGCTGGACGTGCAACCCTTCCTCACCCACGGCCCACACCCGCTCCTACACAAGTGCCCAAACACTGCAACATATTGGGGCAGTTTTTAAGTCTATTTTTGTCTCAACTGGGACTTTCATTCACTTGATATCTAAGTTCTCAAACTATCCAGTGGGTTCCTGTTTCTTTTTTAATAATTAAAAGAAATTTCACACTTCATGATCACTGTAGGAAAATTAGGGAGGAAATGTAAATAAAAGGAAAACATAAAAAATCAATACTAAAAGGTTAATATATATATATATATGCGTCGGAGAAGGCAGTACGTCCAGACTAGTTGTTAGGCAGGTCTGCCAGAAATCAATCCAGCAAGAAAAAGATGGTGTGCTCCAGAAACTCCCACCTATTGCTTCTTCCCTGTTTCCTTTGGGGACCTCGGGACAAGAGCTGGGATTGCCACGATAGACGGGCATCACTGGTGCCCTGTATGCACAGCACAGAGGAGTAGGAGTGTACTAACCCGTCTGAAGGACCACAGATGGCCACTGTCCTCCATTTTCCCTCATTGCTCCCAGAGGGTAGCCCTGATCAGGCTGTGGGCTGGGATCTGGGTGAGGTTTTCCTATCGCCAGCTTGAACTGCTGTCTGCTCCACTCCGCAACAACTCGCCTTCCTCATCACCACCTCCAAGTGAGCAGCAACGGTCTTCTGCTGGGATGGCGGACAGGATGTGTAGCTGTTCCCAGATGCCTGTGGGTTTGTGCTTCCCACCTGTCCTGCCCAGGCTGATCGTCCAGTGTTATCACCAACCCTCTGGGTAGGCACTAATAGAGGCGCAGCCTTCTAACTAGCCCCAGGACAGCGCTGAGGAACTGGAGTGGCTCTTTGGTCCTTTGGGAAGTTCCCCTGGGAGGCTGTGCTCTTATTCTAATGGTGGATGTTCTTTCACCCGTGTCCTGCGGGTGCTGGCCAGATCCCCTGTGAGCATGGCAATGGTTCAATCTGGAATTGCCCTCCCTGCCACCCATGAAGATCTGTCTATTCCCATTACCCCCTGGCTTCCCACGAAATGGTCCATGTGGCTTGTCTGCACGCCTTATGCATCACGGTGTCTTGGAATGCCTTTGGGCCATTCTCCAAAGACTCTGGATTTGACTGTGGAGTGCCTGCCCAGAGGGCTTGTCACAGGCTCTGTGGGTCCCCCTGAAGAGCGGGGCTTGTTGGGGGAGAGGGGAGCAGCAGCGAAGGAGTCTGGAGCAAGCATTGTCTCAGGGGAAGGCCTGGCCTGCCGTTTGTCCCCCGCACCCCCCAGACCTCATCACTTCAGCGGCACTTTCCAAAGCGGCTGCCCTTGGGTGCAGTTGGTTGCACGCTCTAATGACATTGTCATTAGGATTTCAGCACCACCTACTAGAAGGAGGAGGGTCACATACATTATTGCTCACCCTCAAAACTTCCTCTCTCCATTTTTGCCTAACAAGTGGCCCAGAGAGTATGTTTGAGGTCACACTAATGTCTACTTTGCATCAAAATCCCGGCCCTCGGATGGATGCCCCCCTCCTGGTTGTGGTCAGCCAAGTCTATGCGGCCGATGGCAGAGGAGGGGTGGAGAGCAGTCAGTCAAGAGTCAGGGCCCAGATCTTAAACGTGGCCCCTCAAGCCGGTTTAAGCCGAATCCTTTCCTTGCCCTCAGGCCGAAAGAGCTTCCCCACCGGGAAGGGGACGCGCTGGGGGTGGGAGCATCTCCTGGGGCGGGAGGGTGCGGCGTGCCAGGAGCGCGGGATTGGGCGGCGGGGCGGGTAGGGGAGGAGAGCCCGGGAAGAGAAGAGAGATGGGGCAGGCTGGGGCGGGGGATGGGTGCAGAAAGGGAGGGCTGGAGGAGAGGGGGGCCCCCCAATTGGCCGATGGGCCGGGGCGGCGGCCGAGAGCGGGGCGGGGCCGGTGGTGGCTACAGCGGGGAGGGCGAGGGGCGGGCCGGCTGGTGTGGCCGATGAGACCGTTACGAAGCCGGGCTCCTGGGCTCCCTTTGTTCCCGGGAAGCCATTTAAAAAGCCCCTTCCTCGAGCGGGGACAAAGGCCGGCGGCGCGGACGGCTGAGCGGAACGCCCCCTTTAGAGAGGCCTTTCCAGTCGCGGGGCCGGACCGGAGGCTCAGGGCGCAGCGAGGGCCGGGGCACCGCACGCGGGGCGCGCGCTCCCCTGAGGGGCTAGGAGGGCCACTTTAAAACAACAAAGGTGAAAACACACAGCTCTCCCTCGCTGGAAGGCGCAAATGCTCGGGCTTCTGGGTCCTCCGCAGATGGCCGAAGCGGCTTCCCATCCCCCGCCTGGCACCAGGGGGATGAGGCGCGTGCGCCGCAGTAGGGCGCCTCGCCGCGTGGTCCTCAGTGCCGCTGTGGCACATTCCTGGCCTTTGCAATTATTGGGAAATGAGAGGATCTTTTTTTTTTTATCTCCCCTGCTCCCCCTTCGCCCTCCCTTGTTTTTCTTCCAAGCATGGAATTATCTACTTTAGCAGTTCAAAAGACATTCCATTCCCATGACAAAAACAGCAACGGTGATGTTGGCATACCGTAGCCCTCTTTCTTACAGGGAGATTCAGGCAATAAATCATAATGAATGAAAATTTAAAATAGCATTTCTTTAACTTTTAATGGTGTACTTTGCTTATTTTCAAGTGCCGCTAACAGCTCTGTTTCTTGACGTCCCTCAAGAAGAACCCATCTGAGATGCTGAGCTAACAATAGTGAATTTTATTTCTTTACAATATTCCTAAAGAAAGTGGATTGAGGAGATTCGTTTTGAACTCCCTCTCAACTCTAAAATTCCTGAAGTCTATCAGTGAAAAAAGGCTGATGGAAGATTTCAAAACGGAGTGAACAAAAAACTATCACCGTGGCAAACGACCCATCTGTCTATCCCATCCATCCAACCTATTCTGTTTAGTGCTCTCTTTCCCTCCTTTGGCAGACCTGAACCTTACATCTGTTCCAGAAACAATGACATACACACATTGGCTCACCCAAGGCAGACTCACATCAGTGTATGCCAGAGTATCTGGAAACGGTTGATCAAAAACACTCTCAGTAATGGGTAGTCCAACAGGAGACACTAAACTGGATAAAAATGAAAGATGGGGGATTATTTCCTCAAGAGAACCAAATATTCTAAACGTTTGAACTCACTTTTAAACAAAACCGTCTCAGACTTTCATCCCTAAATGTGTTGCAATTTACACTCAGGCTGGAGGATGGAAGGGTGTCTCACCAAGTAATTGTTTCCAGTAAAGGTCATTTTTGGCCTCTCAAATCACGACTCTGGTATGTCACATTGCACAGGTATTTTTCACAGCTCACTGAGTCTGATGGTTCTGAGGGTATTTAAGACTGCTGCAGAGAGGAGCCCAGGGCCACGGCGATTAGTGGGCTTCTGTAGGAAGCCCGGTGGAAGGGACAATGGGCCAATTACCAGCAAAGCCTGTGGTCTCCCTTGGAGAGGTTAAGGAGAGCACATGGCCTTTGAGCCAGCGTGTCATCTGTCCTGGGGCTTAATCAAGTTATCATATCACCCCAGTGTCTCCAGGCCTCCATCCTTCGATTTGAATGAGGGCAAAAATTTGCAGACAAATTTCTAGCAGCAGGAAGTTGGTGCTCTCCTGCGAGGCTGGATGAAAAGCACCTGTAACCTTGTCGGCCTTGTCCAGCTCCTGCTGGGAGCCGCTTCAGGCTATAGCCTGTTGGCTTCCGAGCCTGCCTGTCAGCAGGAGCTGAGGCTAGGGCTGGGGGAGGGGGCGCGGGGAGTGGATGCCATTATGTGTTTCAAAAGAATGCCCTGGAGCAGGCCGGCTGTGGCCAGTACAGCACAATGTGGCTAGCTACCGTGAATGTGTAGGTGGACACTCTCCCCTTCCTTTTGATATTGGCCTGGAGTCATACTTAGGTTAAGACGGGGGCTGACATGCAACAACCTTCATGATGGCATAAAGGGAATACTTGTGTTTCTCCCTCTCTCTAGCGAGAGTGAGAAGCAGGGAGCTCTCCAGAATACCATCAAGGCATTGCTCCTTGGAGCCAGGTTTCTGCTCCTCTCTGAGCTGCAGTTTCCCCCTTTGTGAAGTTCAGGGATGTTGTAAATTTCGTCTAATCTGCAGGGTGGAAGGGAGAGGGGGTTTGGTGTGGTAGGCTGAACATTGGTGGGGGGTTATGAGACCTGTGTTCGAGGCCTGGCTCTACGTGTGGGGAGGTGGCTCAGCCTCTTTTTGTTGTAGTTATTTCATTTGTAAGAGGGGGATAATGATCCAGGCCGTTAGCTACTTCACAGCTTATGAGTCAATGCGATGATAGATCAGTGAATGAAAAAACTTTAAAACCACACTTTACTGGTGCCTTTACAGCCCTTCCAGCATCGGTGCTCTATGACTCGGTGTCACAAAGAGGGATTGGAGGAGAGGAGTTATTAATTAGCGTTAATATAAGAGCAGTCCATCCTGAGAATAAGTTGATCACTGACTGTGAATGTCATAGTCCTTAGCAGGAAAAGCCAGAAGATGGGACTTTTAACACTCTGTGGGACTGGTTGTTCTGATCAAAATCAACTTTTCTGAAGTCTACAGGAAATTGGACTTCTTGACATTTTGATGAAAGGCTCGTACCCTAAAAAAGTGGATGGAGACCTGGCCAACAAATCACTTCTTCCCCTGCTCTTTAGACGGTGTTCATATTCTGTAGCCACTTTGTGACAGGGGACATCAACCTTAACCCATGGCAGCTCCAGCCTGTTTCCTCACCTATAAAGTGGGGTGCATTTTCTCTGCCCCTCTAACTTATGGGAGCGTTGGGAGACTCCACTGGTTAACAGGTGAGAAAGTGCTTTGTAAATAAAGAGTAAGGTGCCAGGTAGGTTTGCACTGTACGTGCGTGTGCACACACACGGAAAGGACTATTATTGCCCATTTAACTGGAGCTTAAATGAGCACGTTGGGGAAATATCGTGGCCTTGTGGACCTCAGTACATGGATCCAGTGTCATAGATGATCTGGCTCAAAAGAGGATTCTTCATTCAGAGCTAACACCCGGCTGCTCTCTCTGAATGAACAGCACTGGGGTGCCCTGCTTGATCTCACCTCCTGAGGGGGTGGCCCTGTGGACATAGGCAGGTCTGGGGTACTGTTGCCCAAGCACAGCGATGACCAGACAGCCAAAAGGTAAAATACAGACCGAGTGCTCTTCATTCTTTACTTTCCCACTTGCCTCCCCCTAAGCCCCTGGTCCACCAAAATACCCATGACTCCCTCAAACAGCACATGAGGTCCTGCCCCACAATTTTGCATCTGCCACTTCCCCTGCCACCGTCTCTCCACCTTCTCTGCTTATTAAGTCTGTCTCATCCTTCAAGGTCCTATGCAGTGTCCTCCTTTGTGAGGACACAAAGTCTGTCTCATCCTCAAGCTCCTAACCCAGTCAGAACTGACTGCCCGCCCCCATCCCCACCTTGGAACTTCGTCCTGCCCTTTGCTCCACAATGTGGGTTTTGTATTAGCATTCATTGTGCACACACCTCTCTCCCTGCTTACTCTGTGAGCTTCTCAGGGGCAGAAACCAAGTCTGATTCCTTTTGGTGGCCCAGTCTCTAGTACTGCTGCTGGTGCATAGCAGTAATTTATGCATTAAATGTTGCATTGCATTTACCCTGCCCCTCAAAGTGTCAGAGAATGATGTGAAGGGATTGTGGGAGGGGAGGAAAAGATGAAACCTTTCCTTTTCATGTTTATTTAAACCAAATCCAGTTTTGGTTTTGCCTTGCATCGCAGCCAATTTGAAAATCTAAAAAACTGCTCCACTGTGATTGGCAATTTGAACGTAAATTTAATTAGGACTCCTTTCTAAGTGTTTCAGTCCTGCCCAAATAAGGCATTCCTTTGCTGCCTCCTAAGTGACTCTAGGAACTCTTTACAGAAATGGTTCCTGGCCAAGTGGACAGGAAAACAGCTCTGCTCAGGGGTCCAGCCTCACAAAATACCCTTGTGCATTAATCTCCACTGGTTTACTTCCACGGGAAGGTATGAACTTCACACTCTGGCAAGGACCCAGTGGCAAAGGCCCTGTTTCTAAGGTCCCTATTGACATGTTCACTCAGAGAACGTCGTGACCAGGGGGAGAATCTCTTCCTGTAGTTCTTAGTGAGGGGTCCCAGGACCACCAGGGATTCACAAAAGTAGTACACAAGGCTCTTTGATGCTTTTCAGTATTTCAGAAAGCCTGAGATGAGGGTGTAGGACCTACTATAATGTGAAGCTTCTGTGTGTTTTGTTCTCTTGTTTTGGGCTCCATTCAGTATGGTAGCAGTGGATAGTTCATGCTAATAAAAAGTTACCCAGAACTATATTTAATTTTTTAGGTCAAATCAGTTTTTTATTGAGGTATCACTTACAAAATAATATTTACACATTTTATGGATGCAGTTTGATAAGTTTTTGGCAATTGTGTACAGTTGTGTAACTACTACCACAGTCAAGAAATAGAGCATTTTCGTCATCCCAAAAAGTTTTCTCATGCCCCATCCCAGTGAACACCCTCCCTAGACACCCTGCTCCAAGCAGCTGCGAATCTTGTCATTATAGTTTTGCTTTTTCTAGAATTTTATATAAATGAAATGATACAGTACGTTGTCTTTTGTATTTAACTTCTTTCACTCACCGTCAAGTTTTTGAGATTCATCCATGTTGAGATTCATCCATGTCGTTGCATGTATCAATATTTTGTTTCTTTTTATTGCCTAG
Source organism: Balaenoptera ricei (assembly GCF_028023285.1). Taxonomy (NCBI): domain Eukaryota; kingdom Metazoa; phylum Chordata; class Mammalia; order Artiodactyla; family Balaenopteridae; genus Balaenoptera; species Balaenoptera ricei. The sequence continues at coordinate 87,154,231 of NC_082642.1, read as the reverse complement.
CAGTATATCATAGGATAACTACAATTCGTTTGTCCATTCACCCATTGATGAACATTTGCGTGGTTTTCAGATTTGGGCTGTTAAGAATATGTGGCTATGAATAATGTTGCTATAAACATTTGCATACAAGTCTTTGTGTGAATACATTTTCATTTCTCTTGGGTAAATACCTAGGAGTGAAATTGCTGTGTTGTATGATGGGTATACATTTAACTTTATAAGACGCTGCCAAACACTTTTGCAAAGTGACTGTGCCATTGTGCATTCCCACCAGTGGTGCATGAGAGTCTGATCCCCATTCTAACACCTGGTGTTGACAATCTTTTTGATTTTACCCATTCTAGTGAGTCTGTAGTGGTATTTCATTGTGGTTTTAATTTCCCTGATGACTAATCATGTCCATATTGGCTAGTCATATATCTTTGTTGAGCAGGTATCTGTTCAAATCTTTTGCCCATTTTTTATTGCATTGTTTGCTTTCTTATTATTCTGGATACAAGTCCTTCACCAGTTAGGTATTTTACAGATATTTCCTCCTAGTCTGTGGCTTGTCTTTTCACTTTTAAATGTGTCCTTAGATGAGCAAAAGTTTTTAATTTCGATGAAGTCCTTTTTATTTTATATATATTTTACAATTCATGCAGTTTGTGTCATGTTTTGGTAATCTTTGCCAGCACAATATCACAAAGATTTTTCCCTCTGTTTTCTTCCAGAAATTTTATTATTTTAGTTCTTATGTTTAGGTCTATGATCCTTTGATCATTTTGTATATGGTGTGAGGTAACGTTTAAGATTCAATTTTTTTCCTCCATGCTGATATCCAGTATCACTTCTTAAGACTACCCATTCCCCATTGAAGTACCTTGGCACTTTTGTAAAAAGTCAATTGACTGTATAAGTGCAAGTCTGTTCCTGGACTCTATTCTGTTCCATTGATTTATATGTCTGTAATTATGCCAATGCAATAGTCTTGATTACTGAAATCAGGGAATGCAAATTCTTCAAAGCTTGTTTATATTTTAAAGATTATTTTGGTTATTTTTGATTCTTTGCTTTTCCATATAATTTTAGAATCAGCTTTCAATTTCTTCAAAACAAGCTTGCTAGGATTTTGATCGGGCTTGCATTAAATCTATAGATCAGTTTGGAGAAAATAAACATTTTAACAATGTTGAATCTTGAAATCTATGAACATGGTTTACCTTTCATTTATTAACATTTTCTTTACTTTCCCTTAATAATATTTTGTAGTTTCCAGCATGCAAGTCTGGCACATTTTTTTTTTTTATGGGCTGTTATTTTTTTTTTAATTTAATTTAATTTATATTTTTATACAGCAGGTTCTTATTAGTTATCTATATTATACATATTAGTGTATATGTATCATATATATATATATATATATATATATATATATATATATATATATATGTTAAATTTATTCCTAAGTATTTTTATGCTGTTTGTAAGTGGAGTTTTTTTTTTTTAAATTTTTATTTCCCAATTGTTCATTACTTATATGTAGAAATACAATAGCTATTTTATTAAACTTTTTACTTTGAAATAATGTAGCTTCACAGGAAGTTACAAAGGTAGTACAGAGGACCCATGTACCCTTCACCCAGTTTCCCCCAGTGGTTATAGTACAATATTAAAACCAGGAATTTGACATTGGCATAATGGGTGTGTATCATTATCATATGTATATATTCATGTAACAACCACCGCAATTGAGATACAGAAATAGGCCATCACCACAAAGATCTCCCCTGTCCTACTGCTTTATTATCACACCCATCCCCCTCTCCCACCATCCCTAAACTTTGGCAACCACTAATCTGTTTTCTATCACAATAATTTTATTATTTCAAGAATGTTATAAACATGGAATCATACAGTATGTGGCATTTTGAGCTTGGCTTTTTTCACTCAGCCTATGCCCTTGAGATCAATCCAAATGGTTGCATATATCAACATATCATTCATTTTTTTTAAGAACATTGTTTATTTTTATTTATTTATTTATTTATGGCTGCATTGGGCCTTTGTTGCTGTGTGTGGGCTTTCTCTAGTTGCGACCAGTGGCGGCTACTCTTTGTTGCTGTGTGCGGGCTTCTCATTGTGGTGGCTTCTCTTGTTGCAGAGCACGGGCTCTAGGCGTGTAGGCTTCAGTAGTTGCAGCATGCGAGCTCAGTAGTAGCGGCACTCGGGCCCTAGAGCACGCGGGATTCAGTAGTTGTGGTGCACCGGCTCAGTAGTTGTGGCCCACTGGCTTAGTTGCTCCGCGGCATGTGGGATCTTCCAGGACCAGGGATCGAACCCATGTCCCCTGCATTGGCAGGTGGATTCTTAAGCACTGCGCCACCAGGGAAGCCCATATCATTCATTTTTATTTCTGAGCAGTATTCTATATTATGTATACACCACTGTTTGTTTGAACATTCACCTACTGAGAGAGATTTTGGTTGTTTTCAGTTTTGGGATGTTACAAATAAAGTGGCTAAGAACAATCATGTATAGGCTTTTGTGTTGACATAGGTTTTCATTTCCCTGGAATGTATGCCTACAAGTACAATTGCCATGAGGTATGGTAAGTGTGTGTTTAGGTTTTAAAGAGACTGCCGAGCTGTCTTCTAGAGTGGCTGTACCACTTAACATCCCCACCAGACACGTGTGAAAGATCCAGCTTCTCTGTATCCTTGCCAGTATTGCGACTATTTTTAAAATTTTAGGTCTAATAGGTACATAGTGATAGTTCATCATGACCTTATTTTGCATCTCTCTAATGGCTAGTGATGTTTAACATTTTTTCATATGCTTATTTGCATCCCTAAGTCTTCTTTAGTGAAATGTCTCTTCATGTCTTTTGCCCATTCCCTAACTGGATTGTTTGGTTTTTTTACTGTGGAGTTTTGAGAGTTTAAAAATATATTCTAGATATAAGTTCTTTTTCCAGATATGTGGTTTTTGCAAATGTTTTCTCCCAGTCTATGCTTATCTTTTCATACTCTTAAGAGAATCTTTTGCAGAGCAAAAGCTTTTAATTTTGATTAAGTCCAGTTTATCAATTTTTTATCTTATGGGTGATGCTTTTGGTCTAAGAACGTTTTACCAAGCCCTAGGTCTTGAAATTTTTCTTCTGTGTTATTATCTAAAAGTTTTATGGTTTTATGTTTTACATTTAAATCTATGGTCCATTTAAAATTAATTGTAAAAGGTGTGAAGTTTAGGTTCTTTATTTTTTTTACCCTCGAATATCCATTTGCTGTGGCATCGTTTGTTAAAAAGACTATTCTTCTCCCATTGAATTGCTTCTGCAACTTTGTTAAAAATCAGTTGGCCCTACTTATGTGGGCCTATTTCTGAGTTCTGTATTCTGTTCCACTGATCTATGGATCTATGCCTCTTGATTACTATAGCCATATAATAAGTCTTAAAGATCAGGTAGAATAATTTCTCTCACTTTATTCTTTTTCAAAATTGTTTTAGTTATTCTACTTCCTTTGCTTTTCTATGTAAATTTTAGAATAAGCTTGTCCATGTCTTCAAAAAGTCTTGCTGGGATTTTTTTTTTTTAAATAACAAGTGAGTTTTTATTAAATATTTAAAAAATACAGATTTTGTGGCAATTATAAATTAATTTCTAATATAATAATAAATTGATACTTTGAACCAAGAAAACAATATAACCAAAAATTCATTTCCTAATGCAAAGCAGGTACCCTATGTTTAGGGATAGTTCATATTAATGCATAATTTTGTTTTTAGAAAAAGATTGTTACAGTCAGGTATATAACCACTTAGTTACACCTAAGCTCTACTGGTTAAAAATAGATTCTTTTAGAAAATCCATTTTAAACATATTATACTTTTTTTCAATGATTTTCTCCAAACAATGGTAGAAGTGTGCCTTGATGGACAGAACTCAGGAACTGGTTTGACCACACCTAGGTTATACTGATATCTACAATATAGGACTCCAAGGGAGAGTCCAGCTCCAACTTATGAAGTAGGCCCAGTTCCGAATGTTTAACAATGAAGTGCTAACAAACCGATAGTACTAATCATCAAAAATGAACAACTTTAGGTAAATTTGTTTTGGGTTTCTGTGGTTTAGGCACATCCAAAATTTCTTCATAGTCCGCACTCATTCCCTTTGCCCAGCAACCAACTGTGACCATTCGATCTGAATTCTGACCATCTTTCTTAAAATGTTCCACAGAGCCACAAAGTCTGCAGCAACCACCATCAGCATAGAGTCCTTTGGGATTATCAGGACAAGATCTGCACAAGTGTCCCATTTCCCCACAAACAAAACATTTTGCAAAAGGAAATTCACCAAAAGCTGGGTCAACTTTAGCCTTGCATTTGGTTATTTCATGCTCTGTGGATCTACACTGGTAACATATTCCAGTGCCCATTTCTTGATTCTCAAGGGCAGCTGGGCAATCTGCAATCCCATGGCCAGGTTTTCTACAATGGAAACATACCATTGCATTTTTCTTTGCTGCTTGTCTTTTTAATCGTCTTCCTTCCTGGCGACTGTCTTTCTTTAAAGCAACTTCAATTTCTTCCCTGACTTCCTGACTGTCTTTTGCTATCATCTCCCCATTGTGAACCATCTGTGAGTTTTGTCTTAGATATTCCATGAATGCATTCACATCTTCATTTAAATACTCCCTTTTCTTTTTATTCTTTTTGTGTTTTGCTTGGGGTGCATCAGTTTTAAGGGACAGACTATTGGCTTCAATTTGTTTACTCTTTGGTAGGTTTTGGCTTTTCCCCTCAAAGAACCCCTTCTTCATGTCCTCCCATGATGTTACAGGGAAGGGTCTTTTGTTCTGTGTGGTAGTAACTCATGCCCACCTGGTCATGGCTTCATCAGATGTTTATCAGTCTGCTGGTGTTGGAGGGTCTCCTGCAGAGGTGGGGGGTGGCTGTGGCTCATCGTGGGGACAAGGACACTGGCAGCAGAAGTTCTGGGAAGTACTCCTTGGCATGAGCCCTCCCAGAGTCCATCAAAGAGCCGGGTAGGCTCCAGTGTTGGGTCGCCTCAGGCCAAACAACCAACTGTCTTGCTGGGATTTTGATAGAAAATTTATTTTACCTGTGTATTGATTTGCGGAGAATTAACATATTTTATGTTGAGTCTTCCTATCCATGAGTGTAGTACGTCTCTCCATTTACTTAGATTTTCTTTGATTTCTTTCATCAGCGTTTTGAAATTTTCAGCATGTAAGTGTTGTACATGTTTTGTTAGACGTACACCTAAGGTTTTTTTTAGTAATTATAAATGGTTTTATATTTTAAATTGCAGTGTCTGTATTCATTGCTAGTATACAGAAATACAATTGATTTTTGAAAGTTTATCTTGTGTCCTACAGTCTCGTTGAACTCACTTATTACTTCTAAGAATTTTATTTTTCTAGATTTCTTAGACTTTGTAATAATATACAATCATGTCATTTGCAGATAAGGAGACTTCTATTTTTTCCTTTTCAATCTGTATGCCTTTTATTTCCTTTTCTTGCCTCATTGCCCTGACTAGACCTTCTAGTACTATGCTGAATAGCCGTGGTGAGAGTGGCCATTTTTGCATTGTTCCGGGTCTTAGAAGAAAAGTATTCTCAACAGTATCTCTCAACATTAAGTATCATGTTAGCTGTAGGTTAAAAAAAAAAAAAAATCTTTCTTATCAAGTTGAGGAGGTTCACCTCTATTCCTATTTTTTGGAGAGTTTTTTAAATCATGAATTTTGTCAAATACTTTTTCTACATTTATTGACATGATCAAATGTTTTTCTCATTTATTTTAGTAATATGGTACATTACATTGATTGCATTTTTAATTTAAACCAATATTGCACTCCTGTGTTAAATCTACATGGTTGTGAAGTATTATCCTTTAAAATATGTCGTTAGATTTTGTATCTAAAATTTTGGTTTTTGTGCCTATGTTCATGAGGGATATTGGTCTGCAGTTTTCTTTCTTTCTCTTTCTTTGAAGAGATCACATCTCTTTGTCTGGTTTTGATGTCAGGGTAATACTGGTCTCCTAAAATAGATTGAAATGTATTCTCTCTTCCTCCATTTTTTGAAGTTTATGTAGGATTGGCATTTTTTCTTTTTTAAATACTTGGAAAATATACCAGTGAAGCTGTCTGGGTCTGAAATTTTCTAAGGGAAAAGTTTTTATTTACAAGTTCAATTTCTTTCAGTGATATGAGGCTATTCAAATTTTTTACTTTCTTTTGAGTCAGTTTTGGTAATTTCTGTCTTACAATGAATTTATGCAGTTTATCTAACTTGTCAAATACATTGGCATAAAGTTATTCATAATAAACCCTGTTAGCCTTTTGATGTCTGTACTAATGTTACCTCTTTTTTTTCTGATACTGATCATTTATATCTTCTCTTTGTTTCTTTTTTATTATTATTATTTAGTTTGGCTGCATGGGGTCTCAGTTGCGGCAGGTGGGATCTTTGCTGTGGCATGCTGACTCCTAGTTGCGGCATGCAAACTCTCAGCTGTGGCATACATGAGGGATCTAGTTCCCCGACCAGGGATCGAACCCGGGCCCCCCCACACCCCCCCACCCCCACCCCCCCGCGTTGGAGTCCTACCCACTGGACCACCAGGGAAGTCCCTCTCTTTGTTTCTTTATCAGCTTAGCTAGGAGTTAATTTTATTGATCTCTTTAGAAAACCAGTTTTCATTTCATTGATTTTTCTCAATTGTTTGTCCATTTTGTATTTTATTGATTTTTGCTCTTATCTTTATTATTTCCTTCCTTATACAGTTGACCCGTGAACAGCACAGGTTTGTACTGTGTGGGTCCATTTATATGTGGGTATTTTTCACTAGTGAATATTGCAGTGCTGCATGATCCTGGATTGGTTGATTCTGTGGATGCAGAACCACAGATATGGAGGAACTGAATATATATTGGGGGGGCTACTAAAAGGTATGTGTGGATTGTCTACTGCAGGGGAGGATTGGTGCCCCTAGCCCCCACATTGTTCAGGGGTCAACTGTACTTAATCTGGGTTTCACTGCTCTTTTTTTCTAATTTATAAGAAACCTAGGTTACTGATTTTAGGTATTTATTCCTTTCTGATATAAGCATTTAAAACTATTCATTTTCTGTAAGCACTAATTTAGTGCATGCCACTTATTTTAATATAGTCTATTTTAATTTTCATGTCTTTAAAACTTTTATATTTCCCTTGTGATTTATTTTTTGACCTATGGATTCTTTTAAAATGTGTCATTTAATTTTCAAATATTTGGCATTTTCCTAGATATCTTGTTGTTATTGATTTCTAATTAAACCCACTGTGGTCAGAGAACACAGTTTGTATAATTTCAGTCTTTTAAAATTTGCAGAGACTTGTTTGTGTCTCGGCATATCATGATTCCTAACGATCCCCATGTAGACTTGAATATGTGTTCTTGCAGTTGTTGGATATAGCATTTTACAGGTATCAATTAGGTCAGAGTGGTTGAAATTGTTCAGATTTTCTATGTCTTTGTTGTTTATATTTATCTAATTGTTCTACCTCTTGCTGAGAGTGGATGTTAAAACCTCCAACTATGATCATGGAATTATCTATTTCTCCCTTTGATTCTGTTAATTTTTACCACGCATATTTTGAAGTTTTATTATGAGGTACATGTATACTTAAGATTTTCAAGTCTTCTTGTTGAATTGATCCTTCATCATCATGAAATGTCTCTTTTTACTTCGTTAATTTCTTTGTCTCGATATCTATTTTTAAATTAATTTTGTATTGGACTATAGTTGCTTTGATGTCTGTTTTATCTGATATTAATAGAGCTCCTCACACTTATGGCTATTGTTTGCAAGGCATATATATTCTTTTTAACCATCCATTTACTTTCAGCCTATCTTTGTCTTTATATTTAAAGTAAGTATATTTTTTATAAACAGCATATAGTTGGGTCTTGCTTTTATTTTTATCCAATGTGACCAACTATGCCTTTTACTTAGATTGTTTTGTCCATTAATTCTTTTTTTTTTTTTTTAAGAAATTCACGTTCTTTTATTTATTTATTTATTTATTTATGACTGTGTTGAGTCTTCGTTTCTGTGCGAGGGCTTTCTCTAGTTGCGGCAAGTGGGGACCACTCTTCATCGCGGTGCGCGGGCCTCTCACCATCGCGGCCTCTCTTGTTGCGGAGCACAGGCTCCAGACGCGCAGGCTCAGTAATTGTGGCTCACGGGCCCAGTTGCTCCGTGGCATGTGGGATCTTCCCAGACCAGGGCTCAAACCCGTGTCCCCTGCATTGGCAGGCAGATTCTCAACCACTGCACCACCAGGGAAGCCCCCATTAATTCTTAATGTAATTATTAATATGGTTAGGATTGGGCCTATTACTTTGTTTTCTCCTTGCCCCTACTGGGTTGTTTTCCTCCTTGCCTGCCTTTTATTGGATTATTTGGATAACTTTAGAATTCCATTTTAACTTATATATTGACTTTTAGCTATAATTCTTAAAAATTTTTTCCCATGGTTTCCCTAAGGACTGTATGTAACGTATCCTTTTATTTTTTTTAAGAGATTTCCCTTTTTATTTTTTAAAATTAATTAATTTATTTATTTATGGCTGTGTTGGGTCTTCGTTGCTGTGCACGGGCTTCTCATTGCGGTGGCTTCTCCTGTTGTGGAGCACGGGCTCCAGGCACGCGGGCCTCAGCAGCCGTGGCTCGAAGGCTCTAGAGCTCAGGCTCAGTAGTTGTGGTGCACGGGCCCAGCCGCTCCACGGCATGTGGGACCCTCCTGGACCAGGGCTCGAACCCATGCCCCTTGCATTGGCAGGCAGATTCTTAACCACTACGCCACCAGGGAAGCCCTGTAAAGTATCCTTAACTTTTCACAGCCTATTATAGTTCGTGCTTCACACAAAATGGAGAAAATGTGCAACCTTGTAATTTCACACCCCTCTATTCCTTATGCCTTAGTTATTATGTGTATTACCTCTACATATGTTATAAACCAACAAGGCGGTGATACAGTTTTGTTTTAAACAGTCACATATGTTGTAAAGAAATTAAGAGGAAAAAAAGTAGAGTCTTGTATTTATCCAGATATTTTCAATTTCCAATGTTCTTTCCTTTCTGAGGATTTGAGTTCCTATTTGGTATCATTTTTTTTCAGTCTGGAAAACTTCCTTAGTATTTCCTGTAGTGCAACTCTGTTGGTAACAAATTTGCTTAGTTTTCTTTTATCTGAAAATTATTTCTCTTTGATTCTTGAAGATTTTTACTGGATCTTGCGTACTGGGTTGACAGGATTTCTTTGTTTTTTCAATTTTAGCACTTAAAATGTTGTTCTACTCTCTTCTGGACTCCATAATTTCTGATGCAATATCAGTTCTTAATTGGATTACTGTTCTCCTGCATATAATATGACATTTTCTCTTGCTTCTTTCAAGATTTTCTCTTTCAACATTTGACTATGGTGTGACTTAATGAGATTTTCTTCATATACATAATGAAACATACTGTTTGTCATTCATTGAACATCTTGAGCCTATAAATTTATGTCTTTCACAATATTTGAGAAAATTTTGGCCGTTAATTTCTTCCATTTTTTTTTTCTGGCCCATTCTCCCTGTCTTCTTCTTTTATGACTACATGTATTGAGGCTCTGCTAGGTTATATTTATATTCTCACTCTCTTTTCTTTTTGTTCTTTAAATTGGATAATTTCTATGTTTCATCTTCAAGTTTACTTCCTCTTTTCTCTGCCACCTCCATCCTGTTGTTAAATTCACTTAGTGATTTAAAAAGTTTTTTAGATATTGTATTTTTCAATTCTAGAATTTCCATTTTTTTATTTTCATTTCTTTGTTGAGGTTTCTTATGTATTCTTTCATTGTGAGCATGTTTTCTTTTATTCATTGAAGATAGTTATAATACATGCTAAAAATTTCTTGTCTGCTAATTACAACGTCTGTGTCATCTTATGTTTGTCTCAGCTGATGCTTTTTGAGCTTGATAATGTGTTCTATTTTCCTGGTTCTATGTGTGTTAAATAATTTTGGATAATATTCTGGACATTATGTGTGCTAAGTTGTATAGATTCTGGAGTTTAGTAATTTTCTCTGATGGATGTTAATTCTTTGGTTTTATCAGGCAGTTATCTTGGTTGAATTCAAACTGTAATCTCCGTTTCTTAAGCAGCAATGACAATATCAGTTCAGATCTTTCTCCAGTAGCTCAGCTGCTTTGCATCTTGTCTGTGTATGTATAGTTCAAGGTTTAGACAGAGATGTGGACAGATGACTTTTGGGATCTTCTTTCTGCTTCTTTCCCTTTAAAGCTTTACCCCGTTCTCTTCACTATCACGGTTTCATTGTCTTCAAGGCCAGAAAAAAAAATTTTTTCCACCAGCACCTACCCTCCTCCCTCCCTACACCACCCTGCATGCTGTACCAACTGCATGTGGTCTCAACTAAAAGCTGCAAATATGGGTATTTGCTCTTCAGAGTATAGACTCCGCATCGTATTCCATCTGCTTTTTTTCACTTTTGTTCACTGGGTATGATATTACTCAAGCATTATGGGAAGTGCAAGTTGACTGTATTTAACTTAATCACCAGAAAAGGAATGATACATTTCTTAACAAATGCGAAGAATGGAAACATTTCAGGAATTTCAGGATTGGAAAGAGTTTGCCAGGCCTGACACAGTGAGCCCTAAATAATGCTCCAGGGATGAATCTTCTCCCCAAATCCCACTCTGCTGGATTACCCTCAGTGATAGAATGCTCACTACCTCATAAAGTAGCCCACTCCATTTTAGACAGTTTTGATGACCGTCTGAAATATTTTCCTTTGATATGCTCAAAACATCTTCATTTCAGCTTTCACTCCTAGTTCCAGTTCCAACCCTCACGGCCACACAGAATGAGCCCAATCCCCCTTTCCTACAAATGTCACTGAACTATCAGTCGGGGATGCAGCCTCAGCTCCTCCAACCAGTCTTTGAAGTGTGGGATTTCTAGTCCTCTCATGGTTCTGACCTCCTTTCCTTGAGCAGGGTCCTGGACCTACATAGCTTCCTAAGAATGTGATGTCCAGAAAGGACCCAACACTTGGGGCAAGGCTGGGGCAGCCTAGAGTCCCCCTTCTTTCCACAAGGCAGCTGAGGTTCCTGTTGGTGTATTCCAGTCGTGTCGTACGTAACTGGCTCATATTAAGCTGGTGCTCAGTGAGCAACCCTGGGCCCGTTTTCATCTTTCCCTACGTAGAAGCACACATCAAATTTCTCCAGCCAGCCTCCCAAAGCTGCCTTCTAAGGAGTACAACATCAAGCCTCAGAGGATGTGCCACCATCAGAGGCCTGTCCTGCCCTGAGACGTCCCCTCACCCTCAGGGCATCAAGCCTGGAAGGTGCTTGGAATCAGATGCCTCAAGGCCCTTAAATCTGTCTGCATTTCTGGTCTATAATTTTCAGAAAAATTAGTCTGCATCTTGTGATGGCTTATATTCAAGTCAGCGTCCACACAGCCACTGCAGAGCAAGATACTGTATACAATCCTATAATCTGGAAAAACAATTTTTGTATGACCTCATTAGATCCATGGAATAGCCAGAGTAACTGTATGAAATGGGCAGAGGAAAATGTATTATTCCCATTTGACAGATGAGGAAACTGAGGTTGCAGGTTGGCTCCAGGCTGCCAGGACTAGGGACAAAGGATAGTCAAAACCAATGGAACACTCTATCACAAAACATTTTTCTCAGCATCTCAGAGACTTCAGGCTTCCGGTCAAATTCATGTCTGAGCCATTCTCTGGGTAGAAAGTTTTTTCTCAGGGCATTTTGGGAACAGATGATCTAAGCAAATCCCCCCTCCCTGTGCCCTCACCCCCAACCCCAAGGGGTGTGGTACAGGGTGCACAGTAACAGGGAGAAGAGAGTCTCTAGGCTGCTTTCCAAGAAATTGCTTCTGGAATCATTTGCCTCCAGCCCCCAACAAAAGCTCAGGTATGGAAGCTTGGCGTGCCTCTGACCTTTCACATCCCAGAGCCAAGCTGCGGGGAGGAGGGGCTGCCGCACAAAAGGGTCTGAGGAGTGACCGGCCTGCCTCAGCTCCCCGCTGTCCCCCACAATGGGGCCCGAGGCCCTGGTCGCCTCTAGAGGCCAGAGAAAAGGGCCGAGATAATGACAGGCCCAGCTACCGCTGCTCTCTTCAGAGAAATGAGAAGAGGGAGGAGGCCAAACCTCCCAGATAATAAAGAAGTAACAAATGGGGAATAAAAGCTTATGGAAGACATCTTAACCCAGGGATGAAAAAAATGTCAACATCTGTGAGGCTTTCTGCACCAGCAGACCCAGCCCTAATGAAAACCCTCGAAGAGCCATTCACTGGAGCAGAGGCGAAAAGGCTACATTTTTCTATGGGGGCATCGAGGCGGTTTCAGGGGTTGGACGAGGCTGCCCTTTCCCTTTCGGCTGCTGTGGAACCAAGCGCTAATGCTCACCTTCAGCTTTATTAAGGAACCAGGGGCGGGAGGAGAATGCAGGGGCCGGACCACCTTTATCCTGAAGTCTGTGAGGTGGGTGGGTTTAGGAGCAGGCGAGATGTCTGCACGCTGAGGCCAGGAAGAAAGCCAGAGGAATTAGAGAAAATGCTGTTTAACAAGAGTCTCCTTTGACCGGGGCCTTTAGGAAGGATGTGGCTCCAGGAAAGTAATCCTCTTAGCACAGACTTCTGTGTGTGTACAAAACAGGGAAATCGAATCTGAATGTCCTCATTGCATTTGCTAAAATACCTAATGAAAACACAAAGATGCCTTATCCCGATCTTCACCCTTCCTTCAGAAGATGGAGAGTGGCAGATGTTTGCTTATAGAGCTGACTTTAAAAATTCAGACTGGGAATTTGGGGTGGGGGAGAAGCTGAGCTTCCTCTCTTCCCAAAGGGTGTGGGTTTGCAGAATTTCGAGCCTTTGTATCTTCCCTTGGGGTTTTCAACACCCTCCTCCCTTGTGCCTTTGAGGCACTAGGTGTGATTTTATTTCTTTGGTTTGTGTTCTGTGTTCACCATTGGAATGTGTCTCCAGAGGCTTCAATGAGAAAAATCTCAAATCCTGGCCAACCTTTGCAGCTTCCTGAGGAGAGTGGGAAAACTGGGAGGAAGAGAAATGCGCCCCCAAATTTGTGATTGTTTTGCAGTCGGAAAATGTTGTATCCTGGCCAGAGAGCACCAAGGTGGTCCTCACCACACCCACACCCACACAAGGTATGCATTCCCCTCCCCACACACATACACATACACACACATGCACATAACAACCCATGCCACTCACTCCCAGGTACTCATACACACATACACCCTTTCAGTTATAAATACACACACAACGCAACCCCTCCCAAACACCCACCCACACACTTCCAGTGTGAACTGTTTTAGCTAGCCTTACGGATAAACAGCTTCCTTACCCATCACCTTAGCACACAGGTTTTTAGACTAAATGCTTCAATTATGATTTAGCTCCAAAAGGAAACAAGACGTAAGTAAGGATAAGTAAAATGTTTGCAGGATTGCCCATGAGGGCTTTGCACTAAGTTAAATTGGGGTGTATACTTTTATTTTTTCTTTGATAGGGGGCTATTTGTTAGGGGGCTATTTGAAATTCAAAACTACTGTTTGCTGTTGGGACGCAGAAGGGATGGAGGTGCAGGGGGCAGCCACAGAGGGGCTGATTATGGCCCCAGGTCTGGTCCAAGCTGTCCACCTGTGGGTCGGCACTGTGCTCTACGGCTGGCTCTAGGTCTGGTGCGAGCTCTTCGTCTGCAGGTCAGCAGATGTCCAGGGTGGGTAGTCAGCTCCCAGGCTCTCAACATATTCAAGTAGTGCCCCGAGAACCCTCTGTCATCTGTCATAGTGAATTGGGGGGTGATTCCCGTGCCCGGAGTGCCGTTGAACTGGGTGAACTCTGATGTCTTTTGTAATCCTAATATTAATAATAATATGTTATTTATGAGGACTAATTATGTCCTAGTCACTGTTCTAAGGGCCTTAAAGGATTATTTCATTTAATTTTCACAGCGCTATGGTATAGACTATCTTATGCCAACTTTGTAGATAAGGAAACCAGCCTGGAGACATTAGTAATGATAGAACCAATATTCAAACCCAGATCTAATGACAGAACCAATATTCAAACCCTGGAGATGTTAGTAATGATGGGACCAATATTCAAGCCTGGAGACGTTAGTAATGATAGAACCAATATTCAATCCCAATATTCTAACGCTAAGCTTAGGCTATTGACCTCACACTACAACCAGGCCCTTTAAGAGAATTTGACTCTGAATGAGTTTCTACTCCCTTCTTTTCCTGGTCTGTAGGAAGGCATTGACTCTGTTCCTCCTGGTTCATCCCCATGCTGCAGCATCTCTCCTTCCCGTCCCTTTGGAGGAATGGGGGAAACCTGGGGAGTCCCTGCCAGCCCGTCCCTGCTGTGGGCTGGGGAGGATTCCACACCCAGCTACCGAGTTCCAGACCATCAAGGTGGTCAGACATCCTGCATTACCCACTCCTGGCAGCGGCGGTATGGGGACACCCACATCAGGTGCTCTGTCCACTGGCCAACAGAACTCTTTCAGCAGCTGTGCTAAGGCACTGGGTTCATTGACAAGGCTCCTAGGCCCTCCTGACCTGTGCATCCCTCTGAGGAGCACACCTTCTCGTTCTCCAGGTCCTCTCTCCTGAGAACACAGCCCACCAGGAGAAAGGTCAGCAGACACCTCTGATCCTTTTATGTCCAACATGCCTGATGCTCTGGGGTGGGGAGTGGGGAACGGGGTGGTGGGGAGCCAGAGTCACCGCCCTGGAAACTGTAGGTATCGTTGGATCTAACTCCCTATGGTGGTTCTAAAGCTGTGTCCACAGTTCTCTGAAATGACTCCCCTCAAGAGGCAGAGCTCAGTTACCTCTTCCTGAGTGTGGACTGGACTTAGTGACCAGCCCACTAGAGAGTAGAATATGGCAGAACTGATGGCTGTCACTTCCAAGATTAGGTTATAAAAAGATGGTCGCTTCTGTCTTGGGTTCTCCATCTCTCTCTGTCTCCATCCGTGTCTCTTGAATCACTTGCTCTGGGGAAAGCCAGCTGCTAGGGTGTGAGGCAACCAGGGGAGAGGCCCACAGACTGAGAAACCGAGGCCTGCCAGCAATTGCATGGGTGAGCTTGGAAACGGTCTTCTGAGGCCACCAGCAGCCGTGGGAGCCAGCCTGGAAGCACCTCCTCCCTCAGCTGAGCCTCGACTGACCGCTGCCCTGGTGGGCGTCTTGACTGCAGCCTTGGGAGAGACCTTGAGGCCAGATTCCTGACCCACCGTGAAACCGTGGAGAAACCAGGAGATTGCGTCTGGTGTGTGAAGCCCGTACCCTGGGGTCACTGTGTCACGTTGCTCTCTCTCACTGTGCAACTGGGAGAACTGAGGCCCTGCTGGGGAAGTCACCGACCCGTTTTCACAAATGACGAGTTGGTTCTTGAAACGAACTTAAATATTTTGACTTCTTGTCTAGTGCTCTCTCCACTACATCAGGCTTCCTCTTGCTCCCGTTTCCCACTAATGGACGAGAAGAATTGAATCTGGCAAAGCCCTGCCAGCCTGTGAGCTCAGGTCTTTATGTTCTGAGTGGTGTGGCCACAGCAGGGGATGCCCCGGTGGCATAGGGTTTGGTGGGGACAGAGGATCACTTCTGGGGCCGTTTGAGAGTATAACAGCCCCTACATCTGCCCCCCTTCCTAGGGCTCATGTTTGGCTGATGTGGGAAGCTCAACCCATGCCTATGAATTTTGAATTTAAAACAGAACTTACCACCCAGAAATGACTGTGTGAAGTAAGTGTAATTTGCCTGTGTTTATTTTTTTTTTTATTATGAACTTAAGCAAAGTTTATGGAAAAAAAAGGAACCTGATGATCACGAGACGTAGCTATTTTACATCTCTCTATATTCTCTTTGTTAGTGTTCTTTGCACAGCTGTAATGGCCCGAGCACACTATTTAGAGTTTTGCCTTCCTCACTCAGCAAGTGTCCTTTGTGCCCCAGGCCCTGTGCGGTTGGGAACTCAGAGCCCGCTGTGCCTGGCGCTCTCCCAGACCACCCTCCCGTTTGCCCGCCTTGCCCCCTTGCCTTCCGCCCGTCTCGCTCCTTGCAGGGTAGCCCAGCTTCTGACTCCTGGCTCCGCCCCAGCCCCTCTTCCACCCAGGCCCGCTCGGCCTGGCTCACTCACTGGACCACACTGTGTGGCGGGCTTGGAGTCTTGGCACTCTCCCCGCCTCCACTGAGGGCTGGTCGGTGCTACCGGAGGCCACATGGCTGACAGTCCTCCTGAATCTGGAGGAGGGGCTGAGGAATCTGCATTTTTACAAGCTCCCGAGACAGTTTGGCACTCAGTACAATCTGTGAACTACTGCTCTGCTCCCGCCTGCTGTTGACAGTGTGGAGCTCTTCATAACCACTTGATTGGTCTGGCTTTTAGCAAACTTCACAGAGACAGTCAGAAGCAACCTTCGATTCCCTGAGCCTGAGCCCTCGGCTGGACTGGGTCTTCCTGCCACCCCAGTGTTCTCCTCGCCATACACCTTTATCTCTTCTTGTGACCTGCTTTCACCTACAGGAGCAGGAGGTCAGAAGAAGCCAGGATGCTGTTCTCCAATGTTGGTCCATTGGCTTCCTGATGGAAGCCTAGAGATTGGTTTCTAAGGGAGGAGCTGGCAATTATCGACCACAATAAGGGCTGAGAGTTCACCGTTGGCCTCTGTGTGTTGGCTTTGTGAGCACTTTACATTAGGAACAGGTGACACAGTGGGAGGTCTGCAGCAGGGATCACTGTGGACTTTGGGGCCGATGCTCCCATAGAGTGCTCTCATTGCGTCCTCCCACTCTGTCTAAGGGGCCGGTTCTCCAGTGCTTCCGACCCACTGCTTCCTCCAGGTAGAGGAAACCATCCCCGGTTTTCCTGGGGTCCACACGATGTCCCTTGCTTCTCTCAGAGGGCAAGAAGGTCCCTGCCCTGGGCCTCAGTGGCCCCAGCCGTAACATGGGGCGTTCCAAGGAAGTCCTTTTCAGCTCTGAGATTCTGTAATATTTGCTGCAGGTAGGGGTCTCTCCGTACTGCCTAGATCCTGTCCCAAACGTGACCGCCTTCCCTCCCAGTGTGGGCCTGGACTCACAGCCTTGCAGGCTTGGTTCCTTCCCCTGTAAGGAGGGGCTCCTGCGCCTGAGTCCCATCAAACTCAACCAGGCTGAAGTGTCAATCAGAGAGGAGACGCAAGCTGGAGGGGGCTTAGAAAGTGCCGTGGGCTGCAAGCATGTCTGCAGATGTCTGTTTATTTTCACACCCTGAGTGCCCTCTGAGGGAGGCCGGGGCCACGGAGCAGCAGCCAGCTCCTGGCTTTGTAGCTCTGCTGTGAGGCCTGTGATGTCTGAATTCTCCCCAGGCAGTTCTCCTAACCGCCTGCCCCCTGAGGAAGAGCCCCACCGGCTCTGTGCACCAGCAGAGGCATAGTGGGAGATGTGATCGGAATCTAAACAAAGCCTGCAGAGAGGACCGGAAGTTTGACACGGGCCCAGGCAGGAACCCCCAGCCCTAACAGCTGCTCTCCCCCACGTGACAGATAGACTCAGCCACAGCCTGGAAATAACACCCGGGGTGTCATCTGTGTCGCCTGCCACCCTCCTGCCACCCTTGTTTTCCCTGCTGCCGCAGGCATGATGGCTTCTACCGCTGACATTTGGGGTCTTGTGAGATGTCAGTCAAGGGAGCAATCATTGTTCACACAGGCCCTATCCCTGGTGTCCTCTATCACATGCACACTTCCCCCTCGACAGCCGCCCAGACTCCTTGGCTCCCTTGACAAGCCCTCGCCCGTCCAGTCCTCCACACGGGCCTCCAGGAAGGAAGCCCTCAGGCCCCCAGTGAGGACAGACAGGGCCCCACGAGTGAGACAGGCCTCAGGGCCTCTGGTCTGGATCTGGAACTGTTCCATTAATTTGATACTGACTTCCACAGCTGGGGACTAACCCCATAAATCCTGACTTGGACACGTGGCAGCAATAGACACCAGGACGGGGTGGGTGCATGAAGCTGCTATGAGTGGGAGAGAATAGCGAGGGTGCGATCTGACTCCAAGGGCCAGGGAGGGGATGGAGTGGGAAATGTTGACCCTCTCTCCCCAAAAAGAAGATGATCTAAAGATGTCACAAATGTGTGATCAGGGCCGTGATTGACATGGACCTTCTCATCCTGGCTCTGCCACCCTGGGCAAGTCATGCAACATGGCCGGGCCTCAGGCATATTTGCAGAATGTCAGGATACACTGATTGATGGCCAAGGGCCATCCCAGCATTTATGTTCTATGTTTTATTTCTGTTCTGTGAGTGTCCAGTTTCCGAAAGGGTATGTTTGAGGGAGGAGTGGCTGGGGAGAAAGGAAAAAGGGTCTGGATGGCGAGTGTGTGAGGGGTGTGTGCACGGACGGTATTTCCCAGGATCCGAGAATTGCTTCCTCCGACCCACGGATGAGGGAATAGCCTCGGAGAAGCTAAGTGAGTCCCCAGCTGGGGTGTGGCCGGGCCAGGGCTGGGTCCATACTTCGCTTTGCTTTTTTTTTTTTTTTTTAAATTAATTTTTTAATTTATTTTTGGCTGTGTTGGGTCTTCGTTTCTGTGCGAGGGCTTTCTCTAGTTGCGGCGAGCGGGGGCCACTCTTCATCGCGGTGCGCGGGCCTCTCACTATCGTGGCCTCTCTTGTTGCGGAGCACAGGCTCCAGACGCGCAGGCTCAGTAGTTGTGGCTCACGGGCTCAGTTGCTCCGCGGCATGTGGGATCTTCCCAGACCAGGGCTCGAACCCGTGTCCCCTGCATTGGCAGGCGGATTCTCAACCACTGCGCCACCAGGGAAGCCCCGCTTTGCTCTTTTTATAGAACCATCTCTGCCCTCTCCCTTCCAGCTCCACCCATCAAGACCCTACCACCCTCCAAGCCCCTTCGCAGTGTCATCTCTGTGTGGCCTTCCCCGAGGCTCCTCCTGCCAGAACCCGTACCGCACCTAGTCACCCTTCTCTTGCCCCCTTGACTTCTCCTTAGACCAAAGCGGGTCTGGCTGCCCCAGTGGCCCGAGAGCCCCTTGAAGGCTGGGCTTCAACATGCCAAGTCTTTCCCAGCCCCGCACAGTGAATGGCAGTAGTAGGTTCGACGGAGTGTGGAATCGAAATTACTGAGAGGAGCCCCAACATGCGGGTCCCCAAACTCTGCCCCCAGCCCCCCCAGGCCTCAGAGGTGAGACCGCGTAACCCCCCACCCAGCCCCTGGAGCATATGTCCCTATGTGGTGAGGCCCGTGCCCCTGTGCCCAGGAGGCTGCGAGGGAACCACACCGTCAGCTGTGCTTTAAAGGGGCCCCTCCTCCAGGGGCTCCTCGACCAGGCAGGAAAATGGGTTACGGGATACCCTGCGCTTGCCCGTGGAGAAGAGTTTGCTGAGGACCCCGCGGACTCCAACCCTCTGAGTTGTAGTGACTGTAGCCCCTCCACCTTTCCATGTCCTGTTTCCACCTACAGCAACAGGAGGTCAGAAGAAGCGACTGTGTCATTCTCATGGTCCATTCCCTTCCTGTTAGAAGCCCAGTGAGGACAAGGACAAGTATGGCATAAGCCCGCCCTGGTCCCTTGCTGTGTGTGAGGCGTGTGGAAGGGACTCAGTGAAGGAGTTTTAGAGTTGAATCTATTTTTCCTATTTGTCCCAGAGCTGTTGGACTTGGAGAAGGACCTCAGGGCTCACGCGGTGAGTCCAGCCCCCATGGTGGGCATGTGCTCTGCCTCAGGGCCCCAGAAGGGATT
This sequence comes from Balaenoptera ricei, assembly GCF_028023285.1. Taxonomy (NCBI): domain Eukaryota; kingdom Metazoa; phylum Chordata; class Mammalia; order Artiodactyla; family Balaenopteridae; genus Balaenoptera; species Balaenoptera ricei. Next base: position 87,134,345 of record NC_082642.1, on the reverse strand, counting down.
TGTTCAGAACCGCCTTGGGCCGTCTACCCACGCTCACTGCGTGCACTGTGGCTGGCCCAGGGGAAACTCTATACAGAGGCCACGTGCGCTCAGGAGGTGGCAGCACAGGGGTAGCAAGAGGGCGTGGGCCTCAGAGTCAAGAGAGACCTGAGTTTGAATCCTGGCTCCATATTTCCTTGTGTGGTGCCTTGCCAGTCTTCACTTTTCTTACTTATAAAAGGGGTAACGTTAATATCCACTCTGCAAGGTTGCTGTTGTGTTGAAAACCAGATCACGTTGGCAGATGCTGGAGCACGAGAAACGTAGAGGCACTCGCTACCCTTCCTTTTCGGTCCCGGAGGGAGAGAAGATTTGTCCCCTTGGGGACCGGTGAGGCAGTTCCTCAGCTCTGATTGTATCCGCGTGCCACCCAGTTGTCGTTAAGTGAGGTTACCCAAGGCAGAAAGTTAGAGGGAAGTTTGACTTGTGGGCAGCTGGGCTTCCTTCCTGTCGGGTGCTGTTGTGGCCTGGAGGCGCCGCAGGGGAATGGGCCCCAGGGTCTTCTCTGGCAGAATCCGGGACCCTGGGTCCTTACCTGACCTGTGTGTCACCTGGGCAGCCCCTTCTCCCCCTGGGCGTGGGGAGGGTAACACCTGCCTTGTTTGCAGCTCGGGACTGTAGCAAATATCCACGTGAGGATTTTATACACACGAAAGTGCCGTGCAAACACTGGGGTCACTGCCGTTTTGTTGTGAGCACCACTGTTTTCTTAAAGAAGCTTTCCGAAGTAAAAGCATTTGCACTATATCTTGGTTCAAACTTTTTTTTTTTTTTTTTTTTTTTAAGCAGCAGGGAAAAAGAGGGAGCAAGGTTAAAAAGAAGAAAAGGATTCAAGCCAACAGCTCTGACTCCATTGTTAGCCAAGTAGAAGACGTGAGGAACGAGAGATTTGTTTCCAAGGGAGTTTGTCTGAGCCAAGAAGAGCTGCAGCCAACCCAGCCGGGCCTGGGGCCAGTGCTTCCTCAGGGGGTCAGCGCCCTGCCCGCCCTCCCAGGCCCCGCTTCTCCCACTATGTGGAGGCAGGAGGTCGTCCTTCTCTTGCCTTCTGGCCTGCTGCAGCGCTGGCTCGACTTCCTTCACCTTAACCCTCCTTATTTCTCTGACCAGGTGACTTGTTTCCCCACCACTGTTTCCTGCCTTGCTCAGCTCCCTTCCAGCCCAGGTTCCACAGTTGCCTCTGGAAACACAGGCAAAGCCCTGGCACCCGCCTCCTCCGCTCTTTCCCCTCCCCGGTGGCCTATCCGGGCCCGGGCTGTGCTCCCCAGCCTGCCTGTGGTCGGTGGTGCTGGCGCCCCTGGCACAGGCCTTTGGCACCTTCCTCAGGTTGCAGGCTGGGTGGAGGCCTTGGCAGTGAGCATGCCTGAAACCTGAAAGCCATCCAAGGCCCAGTTAGAAAGGCGTGAGGGGGTAGAATAGACCAGAGCGCTTTTGGGTGGGCAGCTGCCCACCAGCAGCCACTGAAACCTTGCCTAGGCCCAGCTGGGGGAGGCCGGCTGGGAAGGGGCTTTCGCCCATCAGATGCACACGCCACCCTGTGAGTGAGCTACGTGCTGGCTAGCAGCTGCGCCCGGCGTTCGCTGCTTTTCAGCCCAGTGTTAAAGGCAGATGGCATTAATGGGAAGGCCTGGCTCCTGGGCAGGAGGTGGAAGGCGTTCCCCAGTCCTGGTGGGGTAACCAGTGACTGGCGCACACACACACCTAGGGAGGAGAGATCAGAGGTCATAGGTGCCTCAGTGTCAGCCGCTCAACACCCTGTTTTCCAGATTGGGAAACTGAGGCCCAGAGAAGGAAGGAACCCACGCAGTGGAACCCAGGCCCCGTGGCTGCTCAGCCCTGTACCCCTCCTCCTTCACCCCCTGCTGCCTCGCACCAAACCAAGCAGATCCAGGCACCCCAATGCATCAGTGCACCAAAGGGTTGTAAACCAGCTGATTGGAGCAGGGGATGCACTTTCTCACAGAGAAAAAGTGTTCCACAATCGGCTGCGTCTCCCAGTGCCCTAGGGTCCCCACTTTCCCAGGTGTAAATCAGGATGGACTTTCTTGAAGAGGATGTTGTTCTGCCAGTTGATTTCCCGTTGCTGGAAATTTAGATAAAGCGGTCATCCATGCGCATGCGTGAACACAGGAGTGGGTGGGAATCTTTTGGGTCGGGGAGGTGCCTCATGGACATCTGCTTTCAGCATGAGCTGTTCCGACTTCTCAGACCCATTTGTCTCCCCTTATCTGAATGTAGGTCTTCTCTAGAAGCTCTTATTTGCTGACACCATCTCCAGCGGGGAGCAGCGAAGCAGTGGGGGTGGAGTGGAGGAGAGGATCCGGGGATGGGGTCTGAGAGAGCGTTTGAAGTGCGGGCTTCATGTGGTGACGGGTGAGGGGGGGTGGAAAGACCACGCTACTATCATGGTAGTTGTCAATCCCGCACTCCCTCCCCCTTGTCATCTGTTTCTCACCCTGGCAACAGCCTCCAGACTGATCTCCCCACTGCCCTCTCCCCACTTCCACCTGGCTCCCCCCTGCTCACACGATAAAGTCTAAGCTCTTTCACTGCCCCCCTCACACTTGCCCTATCGTTTTGTTGCAACAGACCACTCACCATTCTGCAAACCTGCCCTCCGAGCTTTCCCTGCCTGTCTCTGCAAGGCCACCCCCCTCCCTCCTCCAGCCATGCGAGCCTCCTTTCAGTCCTTGGACCCAGCAAGCACCGGCCGCCTCTGCCCCTGCTGTCCCTCTGCCTGAATCCCATTCTGGCTAACTAGCCCCCTTGACCAACCCCACCTTGACCTGGTGCACTCCCACCTCCCCCTGATGCTTAGCTTAACTTCCAGGTCTGCTGCCTAGGCACCTGCCACCCTTTCCTCTCACCTGCTCTTCTCCTCCACAGAACCTCAAACAGAGCATAGAAATTATCAGGACTCTCTCCTTCTCCACGCGATGATGAACTGCTTGAGGGCAGGCCCATTCCTCATTCACTGTGGGCCGCCAGTGTCTAGTGTTTAGTAAGTGATTAAGAAAACATTTGTTGAGTCGAAATCATCTTTCTTACTGGCCCGAGAGCTCCTCCAAGGCAGGACCTGTCTCTGCATCACCAGGATGACTGGTGAAGTACTCGCCTCACAGGCTGCCCACAAATGCTTAGTCAATTGAATTTCAATGACGCTGTTATTGGGGGAAGTGATCAATAGTGTTTCTATCTCTAAACACCCTCCACTTGTAAAAAAAGAGAACTCCCAGGCTGTCTTGGTTACCAACCATTCTTGGTTTTCAAAGATGAAAAGCAATTTGCCACAAGCAGAGAATGACAAATACTCAGGATGAGAGAGGAAGAAGGGAGGGAAACAATTATGGGAGGGAGAGGGAGGGGTGGGCGCTATCGACCCCATCTCCTGAGCTTTCCTTCTGCGAGTGAGAAGGAAAGCAGAAGAAGGTTATTCTCAGAAAATCCCATTTTCTTCTTAAGAGACCAGGAAAGTGTTGTATCCTTCTTTCACTGTTAGACATCAGAGTCTGTGAGCATGAAGCATCTCATTTACATTGGAGGTGATGGCTCAGGGTGCAGGGACCTTGTGAGCCACTTGAGGGAAACTCCTGCATTATTCAGAACATACAGTTTAACAATATTTCCACAAGTATTCAGTATCTCCCCCAACTCTGGGCTTTCAGCAATTAAAAATGAAATTATGTCGTTCATTGAACCATATCTGTTAAGCACTGCCCAGTTCCTACTCTCCTTATATTTAAATTTTATTGGGAGGAGACAGATTAAACACACACACGTGTAAACAAGAAAATATCAGAGTGTTCTCTGCAGAGAATTAACTCTGGGCAGGTCAGGGAAGGCTTCTTGGAGGAGGCAACTTTTGAGCTGAGGCCAGCCACAGAAGCTGGGGAGGGGCACTCCAGGCCTAGGGCACAGCAAGTGTGTGATCAGGGCAAGCTTGCTGGTTCCAAGGTCCGAAGAGAGAGGGAAGGAGGGAGAGGACCACATGAGGTGAGTGGGTCCCAGAGGCGGCGGGTGGCAGATATTTTCTCCTCAATTCTGTGACTCACAGGAAATGGGGCTTGGCAAAAAGAGAATGGACTCGGGATATGGGTTCTAGTTTGGCTCTACCGCCGAATTCCCACGGTACGGGCCTGGGGCAGGCGGTCTCAGTCTCTCTTTGGTTCTCGGCTTCACTTTGCGGGGGGGACCTCTGAGCATCCCAGCCCTGAAAAGGCAGGCCGTTGGCATGCATGTCTGCTGTGGCACAGATGGAAACAAGAGAAACGTCATCTGCTCCGTCCATACGGATTCGCCTGAAGGAACCCTGCACCCTTCCATGACAAGTTGCACTTCCCTGGGCGTCTGGGCGGGGCCCCCTTTTAAGATGAAAACTGCTCCTCCACCGTGGTGACTCTTGCTTGCTGGCTTTCCTCACGCCAACAGCTGGTCTACAGCTGGCCAGCTGCTGGCCTGGGTTCGGGGCTGAGGTGGTGGCTGGATTGACAGGCAGTTCCGTGGCAGCCATGGGGGTTCCAGCCCCCTGAGCAACGGGCCATGGCCTAGCGCCTTCCTCCCTCCTGACTCCGCGTGACTGGAGTGTGGACTTTGGCGGGCGAAGGCCACGCACCAAACTCGTGTGTGGCAACCGGGGACCACCCGGCCCTGAACCATTGGCTTGCCACGTTTCAGGGTGGGTTACTCTCCTGTGCGGGCTTGTTTTTCCTGGCACTGAGAAGGCCACGTGCTTCAGGGCAGTGAGTTGAGGAACGTCTGTGTGCTCTATTTACACAGTGAGGGGAGAGAGAGAGACACTTTTTTTGCGTCAACAGAAGGATGCTTGGGAACAGGACCGTTTATAACCCGTTAAACTGCCTGTCCCCACAGATGCCGGGGCCCCTCCTGTGTGTGGATAATGTTTACAATATGTGGAGCGCTACGGGCGGGGCCGGCAGCACGCGCTGGCCAAGCACTTCTGTTCTGAATAAACCTCTGCGGCAGTGCCGGCTAATTCATACCAGGGAGAGGCTTGCACCCCTCGGTGACCAGAAAATCCTGGGACCCCCGGGAAGTGGGGAGGGTCCCGAAGGTCTTTAGCTCGTGATCCCCTTTAAAGAGTCACCTCCTACCACCACGTGTGTCCAGTCTGAGCACAGAACACCTCCAGGGACCAGGAACTCACTGCCCACAAACTCGGCTATTCTGTGTGGGATTGCTCAGCTTGTAGAAAGTTCTTTCTTAGAGCAGTCAAAGTCTGCCCTCTAGACACATGTTCACCCTAGGGCCCTTTGGGGTCAGGTAAGGTGCAATCCCCTCTGCCATGAGTGTGCTGAGAGGAGATAGTTCCCTCCATCTGGGGATCTGGGTTGAACTGCCTGAGTCCCTTCCGCTCCTATGACCCGGTTCTGACCCTCCTCACCGTCTGTCCAAGCCCCATCTCCTTCCCTGGAAATGTGGCTCCCAGGTGCTCACTGAGCAGCCCAGAGAGGGGCCGGGAGAGGCCCCGCGTCCTCTGAGAGGCAGGTAGGCCCCTCTACCAAGTGAGGAAGGTGGTGGGCTCCAGGGCCGCTGTGGCCACGCGCTGGGGCTGCGCTGGGGTCACACCCCCTCCTGCCCTCAGGCTGCTGAGCGTCCACTCTGGCAGCCACGTGGGGCCCTGGAACGGGTGCTCCGTGGGCCTCAGGGTCGCTGGCTGAGGAAGGCCCGTCTGCCGGCCAGCAGCTCACACTCCCCCTGTTCCTCATCTCCCCTTCATCTCCCCCTGTGTGGGAAGTGCGGGTTCTAAACCAGGTCAATAAGATGTTAATAACAGCAAGAAGCTCTCATCCGAGTATGCGCCTCTAAGCCTCCGTCTGGCAGCCGGGGAAGCGGGCACAGCAGGGGTTACTTCCCCCAGCGCAGCTGAGGAGACTGAGGCTCAGGAGGGTGACCTGACCTGCCACCCCACAGGGCGGTGGCCACACTACCCAGGAAGAGAACCCATGGTTTTGGAGGCCAAATCAAATAAATGCCTTTCTCTGCCCTCAGACAGCTCAGCCTAGCAGGGGAGCTAGGATGTGCTCACGAGGAGACACCCGAAGACTTGGGCATGGGGTGGGGGGCTGAGGCCTCGGGTCATGCCGCTTCCTCTCTCCATGCAGTACCCTTTAGATCGCCGAGCAGGGGCCTGGGGAAAGGGCTGGGTGTTGTGGTCCCTCCTGCTGCAATGTTCTGGCTCAGAGACCGGGGCTGGGCTGAGCGAGGACGGTGGCAGGGGCCTGCTCTGCCACTCTCCTCAATGCCCGGAAGCCTGAGGGCATGAGGACTGGATGCCTTCCCAGAAAACACAGCTCACTGTCTGCCTGGCCCGTCCTTGAGCCCGGGCCCAGCTCTGTCCCATCGCAGGATCCGCAGCGAGCTGCCCCCCTCCCGGAGCCCAGGGAGGAGAACAGGCTCCCAGGCCTGGGAGACCCTCCCTGTGGGATGGGGACCCCAGGCCCACCTCTCCAGCCCTGCTCTGTAGGAGAAGCACCAGTGGCAGCTGGGTCTCCAAGCCAGACCTCTGGGGCCGTCCCCAGGAACTGGGGATCCCGAAGGCTGCATGTGGCCTAATTCAGAGCAGGAGGCCAGCCTCTGGAGAGCTCAAAGGAAGGACTTTGTTTGCAGGGAAGAAGACAGGGCAGGGGTCGCCTCCCCCTCCTCTCCAGCCCGTCTCTGCCAGGGCAGGGGGCACGCGGTTGATGGGGCTGCAGTCACTCCCTGCCACCCCCGCCCCTCAGACTTTGAGCTCACGGGCTCAGCGCAACTTGTGCGCGGTTGACCCAGAGGAGACTTTCTGTGCCCTAGATCTGACCGCAGCGAGCAGAAAGCCTTTTCCTCCTGGGAGCAGTGGGGCGAGCCTGCTGATGGAAGGGGAGGCTGACTCTGAGACGTGCCGGTTTGAAAACACAGGATGATGCTGCAGGAAAGGGGTGGGTTTAATCAGCCTACCCCTGGGCACAAAGGGGCAAAGAAAAGAACCAGTTCTGTTTTCAAGATGGTGTGATATTTGCGTGAGGGGTCGGGGTGGAGGGGGGTGGGCAGTGGGCGAGGAGGTGGCCACGTCTCCCTCTTTGAGGTTGGTGCACTGACAAAAGCCAATGAAAGGGAGAATGAAAAGACCCGGTTTCTAGTTCCAGCTCTGCCAAAGACTGCCAGAGCCTGGCTCAGTGTTCTCATCTGTGAAATGGGGTGTTAAGAATGTGCCCCCTGGGCTTCCCTGGTGGCGCAGTGGTTGAGAATCTGCCTGCCAATGCAGGGGACACGGGTTCGAGCCCTGGTCTGGGAAGATCCCACATGCCGCGGAGCAACTGGGCCCGTGAGCCACAACTACTGAGCCTGCGCGTCTGGAGCCTGTGCTCCGCAGCAAGAGAGGCCGCGATAGTGAGAGGCCCGCGCGCCGCGATGAAGAGTGGCCCCCACTTGCCACAACTGGAGGAAACCCTCGCACAGAAACGAAGACCCAACACAGCCAAAAATAAAAAAATAATAAATAAATAATAAGTTTAAAAAAAAAAAAAAAAAAAAAAAAAAAGAATGTGCCCCCTGAAAAAGCACCAAGTTTTGGGAATTGGGATGTGAAGAGGCTTTTTCAACCGCGAAGGGCTGTAGAATGGGACTGACATTGCCGTCATCTAATAGGCCTGGTGAAGACCCCCCACCTTTTGGGATGGGGAGGGGGGAGGGGCAGCCGAATGGGATCTCACATCTTTCCTTCCCCACTAGGAGGAGCACTTGGCACTTCCAGAGACTGGATTGTCTGTGTGTCTGGAAGAGCGGGTGGAGGGGAGCAGAGTCCGCCCAGCTCCCGCTTCCTCCCGCCCGCACCCTCCCTGCAAGGCTTCCCTTAGGGCAAACGTCCGAGCCAAGCCGGGCTTTCCGTCTCTCAGAGACCTGGGAGGAAGCGTGGGGCTGCCAGGCACTGCCCAGCTGCAGTGTGACCCCCCAGGCCCAGAAACTCTCCAAACCTTGGACCTCAGCGGACATCCCGCAACTCAGGGGGACTGAGGGTGTGTGGGGTGCCTCTGAGGCTGAGACAGGAAGAGCCATGTTGTATCCTATTCTGGAGTCAGAAGGCTTTGTGATGTACTGCCAGTGTTAACAGAAGTAGCTGGGCAGCCTTCAGAAATGCTTTTCACCCCCAGATGCTGCCATAGGGCTGTGCAGGTATCCTAGATTTATTAATTAATAAAAAAGTTGCCATTTGTTGAAGAGTGTTTACCATGTGCTGGACACTTGCTAAGCTTGTGACCTACTTGAATCCTTCACCAACTCAATGAGACAAGATTATCATTGTGCCCTTTTCATAGGTGAGGAAACTGAGGGTCAGGGGCAAGGGTCACTTGCTCAAGGTCACATAAATACTAATTGCTGGAGGCTGGATTCAAACCCAGGTGGGTCTGGCTGATTCCAGACCCTTGCAGATCACCTGGTACCTGGCAGGTACCCAGTAAAGATATGTTGAATGGAGCCTGATGCATTTTGGGGAGTCTGATTCTCTCCCATTATAGTCTGATGAAATGACATAGAATATGTAAAAGTACTTATCTCAGCGACAAGCATGCAGTAGGTCCACATAAATCTAAAGGCGAGGCCCAGCTTTCCTCCTTTCTACATGCGGTATCTGCCCACATGAATAATATTTTCAGAGAACACAGCCTCCCCTTTGGGTCCCTGCCCAGGCAAGCCTGTTAAAAGTCCCCATCAGACCTTGCCTAAGGGAGTGAGGGGCCTTGGGGGTGGGGTGGGGGGAGGAAAAGGAAGAGGCTGTGATTCTCTTCTCTTTGAGTCCCAGATGCCAGGAGTCTGGGAGTGGGGAGGAAAGGCACCTGCTTTCTTTGCTGACGCTACTGAGGGAGCACTTCTCTCCACCTCAGTGGAGGTTGACGTAGAGGCTCCTGGACCTAGAAGCTTGGCTTTCTCAGAGCTCTGAGAGGCTGAGTCACGCTGTCTGGCCCAGGTGTGAGAGAAGCGCTGATTGTGTCCTGCAGTGAAAGATGCTGGGCAGGGGGGGCCTTGTGAGAGGGGAAGGGGCCTGCGGCGGGCCAGGCAGGCAGACTCCAGGTCCTCTGGTCCCCATGCGGAGCCAAGGTGCACTTGGCTGCCTCCTCATTCCCAGACTCCTGGCTCTCCTGCCTCTGACTCTCCTGCAGGTGGTCAAGATAGAACTGTGCCATATTTCCATCCATTTAACCCTCCCTGGCTGGGTCTCCTCTGACCCACACTGACATGGTATCAGAGTCCAGGCAGAAAACATAACCCATTCCAGAAATAAATCCATTGGAAGAGATGAAAGGGCAGACTTGGATGAAAAGCAGCCTGGAGGGTAGCAGCCACGGGAAAATGGCACCATTCCTGCTGAAAGGTCGGAGAAGAGGTAGTGTTTCCAGAACCCAGAGAGAACTGGAACCCTGGCAGAGGTTCCCTGGCAGGAATTGGGACCCAGAGGTGATCGGCCAGATAAAGGGACAGAGGGGGAGAAAGACTCTGGTTTCTACCCTCCTCCTCCCCCCCCCACCCCAGTCTCCTGGATGGTTGGGACTTGGGCAAATGTAGCCTGCAGGGGCCAGTCGCCTGTGAGAGACAGCGGAGGAGCGTGGAGGGGAGGGCAGACAAGCAAATGACCTGCCTTATCTCCTGCTAGTCAGACCTTTGGAAAAGAACGCATCTTTACAATGGGTGATCAGGAGGGTTGGCCCTGGAAAGTAAACTTGGAAACTCTGGAAATAGTCCCAGATCCTCTGTTGGTTACCAGGATTAGTGGTGATGCCCAAGCATTATCCCTGCTGGGAGTGAGACAGGGAAAAGGAGGATTTTTTTGGTGTGTGTGAGAAAGATGTTTCCTTACATTTTTCAAAGGATAGGGGAACCCCCCAGATGCGTTTAATGAAGCACCAGGTTTCATGTTAGACCATAATACCAGTCTTCAGGGGCAGAAAGCTCTATGGCAGGCAGTAAGACAGACCAACATGCCTATTAGGAGAGGGTACTAGACTCAGGATCAGGAGACCTGAGGGTAAGACCCAGCTCAGACGAGTCCCTTACCATCTTTGAACCTCAGTACCAGTCTTTCAGATGGGGACTCTGCATTTTTCAGAGTTCTGAAGAAGTGAGGGACAACATGTACGTGCGTGGGTTTGTAGACTATAGAGCACTCGGGTAGAAAGGCCTGTGCCTGGAACACACACCATCACAGGAGAGTTGCTCAGCCTGCTTTTGGAGTTGATGTGTCCCCTTGGAGTGGGCACCTGATCCCCTTGTCTTATAGAGTCAAAAAGACAATTGCAGTCAGCTTGTCCAAACTCTCTCCTAAAGGAGGAATCTATTCTCCAAAGTTTTTGAAGATGATCCTTTCCATTTTTTCTCCTTCTCTCTGCCTCTCTCCTTCCCCCTTTCCATCTCTCTTTCCTTCCCTGCTTTTTTCCCTCCCTCCTCCTTCCTCTCTTCCACAGGTATTTGGAGCATTTACTCTTTGGCAGGCACTGCGCTGGTTTCTGGTCCTGCAGCAGGAATGGAGACACATAGGGACCCTCACAGAGCTTACAGTCTAGCACTTGAAAGGTCTCTGCAAACAATTTCTGTTGAAGATCTCCAGTAACAGGGGGCTCATTACCTTAGAGGACAGCCTATTTTGTGGGTTCATTTTCCCTATTTAAACAGAATTCTGCCTCTGTAGAATGCTTGTTCTGACCTCTGGAGCTATACAGAGCAAGTCTAACCCCATTTCCTGTGTCACTGCCCTTGAAATGTGGGAAAATAAACATGGAATGCTCAGAAAATATTCTCACTCTCCAGTTTCCACTTGTGAAGGGGAAGCTGATTCTCCGTGAAGTTAAATTCCTCAAGGGAGTGAGGTCAGAACCAGGGTGGGCTATCATGTGGGTGCTTGGGCCCTGTTCCCAGGCCACCTGGGGCAGAGGGAAGCTGTGTGGTGGAGACTCACAGACAAACGCAGGCAAAAGCGTGCAGGTGACGAGGGAGGTGGGCCCGAGTGAAGCAAGGGGGTCAGTCAGTGTGGAGTGTGGGGTGTATGTGAGGCATGCTCTGGCCGTCTGCCCAGGACAAGCCTGAGCTCCCGGGTTTCTGGGCTGATTCACAGCTTCCTCCCTCCCCAAAGGAATCCCCTTTATAGCTCTCCAGGCCTGACCCCAGCGTCCCTGTGAATGTTGTCTGACAGCTGCACGGAGTGCAGCCGTGGCTCCTGCGCCGGGTGCCAGCTGGACGTGCTCGGCGGCCAGGGCCCTGGGAGCCACCGCTTGGGATGTCAGAGGAGCGCTGAAGCCGCCCTTCCGTCAGCAGGAAGCCCAGCCGCAAACACTTGGACAGGAAGCCCGGGCGCTGGCCAGCTGAGCGAGCTCTGGTTTCTCCTGCGTCCCAGGCTTTGGCCCAGCGCGGAGGGAGGCCAGCCAGGTGCCGCGGGCAGGCAGCACTGACAGAGCTGCGGACTCCCCCTCGGGCCTAGGGATGTGGGTTCAAGGGTGTGAGCGGAAGAGCATCATCGAAGCCGGGCCAGAAGAGGTGCTTCCTAAAGGAAGGGTGAGGGAGCGGGGAACATAGTGTCTAGCAGAGCCGGGCCAGCTGGCTGAGGATCTGCAAAGACCTTTTTGTGATGGTTCCAGACAAAACGTGTTCCCTTGGGTTCAGACCTCCAACATAAACTCAGACCGGCTCCAGCCTCCAGGCTGCCTCCACCTCCGGGAAACACACGACCACCTCTTGGGGTGGGATGTCCACACAGTCCCAGCTTGAAAGTGGCTCCTTGCAGGGAAGGACTCTTTCGTAACCTACCAAGCTGCATTCTGAATGAATTAATAAAAAATTGAGTGTGCTCAGCCAGGGACAAAGGCAATTGTGCATTCAGGGCTGACAGTTTTGCTTCTAAGCGCTACGTGTGATGATCTCCAAGGTAGTCTGTTGGTGCATACAATCACCCGAAGGACCCCCAGTATTTGTAGAGTGCTTAAATTTTTCACAAGTCACTCAGGGATTCCCCCCCCCCGCCCCCACATTTGCCTCTCATCACCTGATAAGGCAGTAAGAGATGGCTGGTATCTGGGGACCAGGAGGTAAGTAGATGACCTTAAAGTCCCTCAGCTCAGGAATGGCAGAGCCAGAAGCACTGCCGTGACTTCTGATGCTCCAGAAAGAGAATTTGGATGATTACTTTCCAAGTGCCCTCGCATCTCCTACCCTATCGTGGACTGTGTGCATTCAAGCACAGGCACACGGAGGGGGATGGGCTCTGGGCTGGAGTCTGCTGCTAATATCCCTTTGTCAGGGGCCATTTTGAAAACCTCCTCCTGGGTGAATCCTGCCTGTGGCTTTAGTCACTCTCCTCGGCGTCCCCACAGCTCTTTATTTGTGCCATTTTAATAATCTAGATTTTATCATAGTCAGTGGCCTCTGTGATTCTGATTCTAGACCAGGGGTTGGCAACTTTTTCTGTAAAGGGCCGGAGAGTAAACACTTTAAGTTTGTGGGCCATTTGGTCTCCATGGTAACTGCTCAGCTTTGCAGTTGCTGGTGCAGAAGCAGCCATAGACATGTCAACAAATAGGGTGGCTGTGTTCCAATAAAACTTTATTCACAAAAACAGGCAGTGGGCCGTATTTGGTGCCCAGGCTGTAGTTGGCTGACCTCTGCTTTAGAACTCTTTGAAGACAAAGGTTCCTTTGTTCATATACAACCACAAGCACTCTTCCCACCCCCAGTACCCACATTGCGTTGACTCTATTTATACTTTGTGCTTAATAGGAATTCAGTGTTAATTCAATGAATGAATACATGAATGAGTGAGTTTGCAAGTGAAACCATTACAGAACTGGTTAGATTTCAGTTCAGATCCTCATCTGGAAGCAATATGATATCATTGAGTCTAAGCTCATTGGGGGGAATTTGAAGGCCTGGTTTAAACACCAATTCTGCTACTTTCTAGCTTTGAAAACTTAGGCGTGTAAATTATTCTTTCTCAGTCTTAGTTCTCAGCTTGCCCATATGAGATATAGGGTGATAACTACCTCAAAGTGTTGTTGTGGGATAACTAGAGAATGAATGGAAAGCTGGGGGCCCAGTGCTGGGCACACAAAAAACACAGAAGCACGGTGGCAATTGCTCCTGGAAGGAAGTAGTTTTACTGCTGGAAGCCACTTTGTGCTCAGGGTCAGCTTCCAGATTGGGTCTCAGCATCCTCCTCTGACACATGGAGAGGATATTGTGAGAATAAGTGGAAAGATACCCCTCAGTAGGTCATGTAGACCCAGGCAGTTTTTTTTTTTTTTTTTTTCTGGTGTTCTTTATTTCTTCTTGTGGATTCAAGTTACTGCCCATTGTCCTTTCATTTCAGGACCCAGGCAGTTTTGCAGAAGTCTCCCATGTGGCTCTCCATAAGCATCCCAAACTCACTGTCCAAAACAGACCTCATCTCTACCTGCCACCTTCCAAGCCGCTCTTCCTTCTCCATCTCTCCCGATCCCAAGTCAGAAATCTGAAGGTCATCTGCGGGTGAGGCTTGCTTCCTCCTACCCCAAGACCAGCAACCACCAAAGCATCCACCATCCCCTCCTCCCCATGCCCCTGCCTCGTCACGGTCTTACATCTTGCAGTTGCAGTAGCTGCTTTCAGTGGCTCCCAACTCCATCCATTCAGCCACTGTGCTATTAGGTCTATGCTTCAAAATACACATCTGGCCCTGTCCTGCTCAGCTTCTAAAATCTTCAATGCCTCTCCATTCATAGTAGGCCAAAGTCCAGTTCCTTAGCCAGAACTGTTCTCCACTGGTCTCTGTCGGTCTCTCCAGCCTCATCCCTTAGCATCCTTTGCTTGCCACCTGTGCATTCTCCTCTCTTGCATTTTTTATGTAGTTACCTTCTCCCTCCTCCTCACACCCCAGAATTCCCATCCTCTCCAAGATGTCACAAATCAGTCATTAAATAGCATCTTGTGGCCCTGGAGTTTTTAAACACAGTTTTTAAAGGTATTTCACTCAGTTCTAGTTTGGAACTTAGCTCTGGGAAAATCTGTGCCAATGGTATATTAAAAAAATATATATATAATATATATATATATATATATATATATATATATATATATATATATATATATATATTTCAACTAAAAGGGAACTTATATATCAGGTGCTTTCTGTCTAGAAGCTTCCCTGTAACATCCAGAAAAGAAATGTGCTGGCATTGGGCTTATGGATCAACTCTCTTAACAGTAAACATCAGGCTTCCAGTCCAGTAGAATAATGGTGTGACCAGTTTGGATGCCATCTGACTAAATTGCTCCTCCAGAGTTCCTCTGGAGTCACACAGCAGAGGTGTCCTCCCGGCAGCAGAACCTTCAGTAGAACCTGTCACTGTGACCACTCATTAATCCAACATGACCAGCAGCTGGTACTTGGCTTCCTACAACTTCAAAGCCTGGCAAGTTTGGAATGAAGGATGAGGCCTCCAGGCTACAGGAATTGGAAGGGTGAAAAATCACATGGGCGTTCTCCTTGCCCTCCTGCTGATGGGTGACAGCAAGCCTCCTTGTCCTTGGAAAGAGCTCCAAGTACAAACACCTAGGGCCAGTTCAAATTGGTCCTCTCTGGCCCTCTAACCTCAACCCCATCTCTGGTCTCACCTGTTGTCCACTCAGGGCTTATTGAAATCCTCCTGCCTCTCTTGCTTCCTTGAGAACAGGGAACCAGGACAGAGTACCCCACACAGTGTTGATGGGACTTTCATCCCCACCTTGTTTGCACACCAGAGTTAGGTAGTCTGGTGGCCTTTCCAGAGCCACAAATAATTTTTTCTTTTAAGGAGCAGTGTATAAAGGCGTACTTCTTCTCAGACATTAGCCGGGCTGAAAACTTGTGTGAATGCAATGAGATGTTTTTCTTAAAAGTAAGAAAAAGACATTTGCTTTTGCTTAAAATCTGCTCTTACTAATCTCTTTGATGTAAAATTCCCTCTTGGTTTAGAAGTAGTGAAGTGTAATGGACAGAGAATGACATGGAAGAATTTCCCTTAATCAGCTCATCTCTATCGTATAAAATGCTACTTTTTGACTCTAACTCACCTATACGCTACGGCTGTTAGGAAAAACATTGCTGGGTTGAATTTCCACAGTGCTTTGAATTGTTAGTAAGAAAGAACTGTGAGAGACATATCTCGGTTTTAGAAACTTGAAATATTGAAACCTCAACTTATTAAACAAACAAACGGATGGATTTAGGCATGGTAAAATAATCTACAACGTTGAAAAGATGAATATGATGCACTTAAAATGTGATTAGGTTTATGAGGTTTAGCTTAACATTTTAAGTAAACCTTCTATGGCATAAAGCAGTTATAGGACTTTTCAATATTGTATTGATTAGAATTAGGTTTGGGTTTAAGGAAGGTAGAAGTTTGTTTTTCTCTCATGTAAAAGTTTAGGTGGGTGGCCTGGGGTTGATGTCACCTCCCTAGTATCAGAGATCCAGACTTATTCATTTATTCATTCATTTAATCAGTCAGTCAGTCAGCAAATATTTGTTTAGCACCAGTTAGGCACTGGCATTATAGAAGCAGGGGAAGGAAAAAAGAGGACAAACAAAAATCTCTGCCATCATGCACTTCACATTTTGTTGTTCTACTGGGCATGGCCTTGACCTCATGGTCTGAGATGGCAACTTCTCTGCATTCTTGGCAGCAGGCTGGAGGAAGGAATGAAGAAGGCAGAGTGCACCTATATAATCTCTTTGGAAAGGTTCTTAGAAGCCACAGGACTCTTTTCCCTACATTCCATGCAGTGATTAGTCAGGTAGTCCCACCTAGCTGCAAGGGAAGTGGAAAATGTAGTCTTAATTCCAGGTGACCACCATGTGCCCAGCTGAAAGTCTATTATTAAGGAAGATGAGGAGATGAATAATGGCGGGGGGCAGGGGACTATAGGTATCTCCCACAAACAAAACTTGTAATTAAAAAAATACGCTTTATTTAATTTGATATATTCAAAATATTATTTTTCCAACATGCAACAAATGTAAAAATTATTATTTCCCATTCTTTTGTTTTGTCGCTAAGTCTTTGAAATCCAGTGTCTATTTTATACTTACATCACTTACATTCTCTCATTCACTCACCTCACATTTCAATTCAGATCAGTACATTACAAGTGCTCAGCAGGCACACTGAACAATGCGGCCCTGGAGCCTGGCAACTTGAAGTGCGGTCCACGGGCCAGCAGCATATGGGCAACACTGGGAAAGTTGTTAGAAATGCAGACTCTCAGGCCCCACCCCAGACCTACTAAATTAGAACACCAATCGGTGTGCATATCAAAGTATGACAGGCACTGTTCTATAATGCTTCTTCAGAGGACAGTTTCCATTAGAACCTAATAAAAAGTCTAGGGAAAAGAGAATCTACCCCCAGTGAACTCTCTGGAATCAAGTGTGGAAACTTGTCAGACACCATCTTTCCTTTTCTTGATCCTATTAGACTGTTAATTAGACCTTCCAAGAAGGGGCAATTTTAAAGATGTTACATTTAAATAAATCAATTAATTTTGGTTAATTGACCAAGGGAGAGACTTTAAACTCCAAACAACAGAGAATTGTTGGGTTGTGAGTGGATTTAATTTCCAAGGCTGTCCTCCAATGCCATGAGCACAGCTTTAAAATATATCAGATTTCTCTTAAACTTGTTGCCTGATTTTTTTTTTTTACAGCTTTATTGAGATACAATTCACATGCCATACAATTCACTGATCTCAATTGCACAATTCAAGGTTTTTTGTATATTCACGGAGTTGTGCAACCATCACCAAAGTCAATTTCAGAACATTTTCATCACCCTTAAAAGAAATCCTATACCTCTTGGCAGTTACTCCCCATTTCCTGCTAGCCCTGGGTAACCAGTAGTTCAGTTTATATCATGACAGATCTGCCTAGTCTGAACATTTCATATAAAGGAAGGATACCATCTATGGTCTTTGGTGACTAGCTTCTTTCACTTAGCCTAATGTTTTCAAGGTTCATCTATATTGTAGATGTATTGGTACTTTATTCCTTTTCATGGCTGAAAAATATTCCATGGTATGGATATATCACCTTTTGTTTATCCATTCACAAATTTGTAAAGTGTTAATACAAAAGCCAGCAAGAAGGGGGAAAACAGTAAGTAGGAACTCAAGGAAATAACAGCTCCTGCGAGGTTCAGAGTCACAGAGAATCAGAATGAAAAAGAACCTTAAAAGTCACTCAGTCCTTTTTTTTCCATGTGGAAAACCCAAGACCCAAGGTAGGAAAGCCATCTGCCCAGGGTCCCTCAGCATCAGGGTTTGAGCTGGGATGAAGCCCAGCTTGTCCTGACTCCAAGTCCTGTGCTGTTCCCTGCTGCCACCCACATCCAGGGCCTCAGGGCTCCTCTCCAAGGTGGAAACGGTAATCCCTGGTGACAGCAGGGAGAGGCACAAGTTTTTTTTTATCTCAGTCTTGGTCTCAATTTTAGAGAATCATTCTGAGTTCAGAGCCTCAAGGTGGGTTTAGAGTTACTTCTGGAGAACTGTTTAGAAGCACTGGTAGTAGGAAGTTTGATATTCTGGACCTCTCTCCCCTGCACCTTCAGCCACACCTCTTAATCATCAGAAAGAGTGTATGAAAAACTCAGGAATCGAGTACATCACAGCTGGTAGGGACCTCACACCGTTTGCTCAGGCATGAGCCTGTGGTGCGGGGGGTGGAAGTCTGTTCCCTTTCAGCCTCCGCCGGCTGGGGGGCAGGGCCCTGGCTTTCACCTATTTTGGGATTCTTCTAAATTGGGAAGACAGTTTGCATACTGGGTAGTCAAAAACAACAGGTGTCCACGACAGTTATAAATCTAGTGTTCTCAAGCGAGGAATAAACGGGAAGCCCTGTCCCAGCAAACAATGCCAGTCTTGGGCACTGACTCAGGGGACAGCAGGTAGGTATTTGAAAAAAGACTGAGAAACTTTCCGAGAGCCTGTGTTCCCTTCTGACTGTGTCTCAGGGAAACAGAGGCAAGTTGAGTGCAGGACCAGGGTCCAGTGGAGGATGAGCCCGTGACAGGCCGAGGCCCAGGTTCATGTGAGACACAGTGGAAGTAACAGGGGCCGTTTAACCCTGAGAAGAGCCAGGCTGTGGAGAACTAGGAGAGTGTATTCTCCTGTCTCCGAATATTGGAGCTGTCAACAGGGTGAGGTAGTCCGGGGGGCATGGCTAGAATTGAGAAGTGGGAAATTATAAGGAGGCAGATTTCAGTTTGATGTGAAGACGTTTCTAGCAACCAGAGGTGCCCACCAAGTAACTAGAGTGATTCCAAAGGTGGGGACCTGTCCTCCCCTGGAAGTCTCCAAGCCAGGACATAGGAGGTCAGTTGGTTAGCCTCTAAGACTGTACTGTCCAACACAGGAGCCACTAGCCACGTGTGGCTTTTGAGCACATATAGAAATGATGATCTTTTGGATATCTTGGCCCAGCCCAGAAAGCTGCCCCCTGCAGGCACAGGTTCTTCTCCCAAACTTACCCGTTAGATGAAGCCTCCTTCTCTGGGGAGAAGGGAGGTGAGGGTGTGTTTCTCCCGGTGCTAGCAATGCCCAGTCAGGGGGTGTGTGGGGATAAAGGTTAGGTTCACCTGGGCTTACACCTCCAGTGTAAGCCAGTGTCCAGCGTGCTGAGGTGGAGAGAGACAGGGGGTTACGGATTATAGACACCTGGTGGACCAACCTGTGTAAGCTGCGTCTCCCCACCGGTGCTAGCAATGCCCACGTGGGCACGAACCGTGACCGTGCACGGAAAGGCACATCACCTGGCTGAGTGCATGCCCCGTGCTCAGTGCAGAGCAGCTATTGTCTGAGTCCTCGATCCCACACTCGGTGTATCTCCTATGACATCAAGCACTGGTTTTCGGGGGTGGGATTTTGCCTGTCTCTTACCAACTGGTGTTGTGTCTGAATTCTAGAATTGTGGGATTTCAGAGCCGTTAGAGCTCCCAGATACCATCTGGGCGTGTTGCAGATGAGGTAAGTGGTCTGTAAGAGGGGAAATGAGGCGGCAGCGAGGAAGAGGGCCGTGTGGGTGTTGTCCGGGACACGTGTAGCTTCTCCACCTCACCCCCACCCTGTCACCACCGCTTCCTAGACCTAGTAATTCAGGAAGGCAGTCTGTCTGACCAAACGGCAGGAAGTCCACGGCCCACTCCCATCCCGCTGGGGGCTGGTTCTATTCTCGGGCCATCGGGGACCACACGCCCCTCAGGCATGTGATACGAGCCCAGACTGCTCACTTTAGTCCTAGGATCTGCCACATTCAGTCTCTTTCTTAGTTGTTTATGTTTTCCTTGCATTTTATATCTCCATGACAACCACAGGTCCTCTCAGGTTCTAACAGAGATCTTTCTGACCCAGCATCTGGGTAGAGATGAGGAGATATTTTTGCGATTTGTTTTTTTCATACTTTTCCCACTTACTTTATTGTTCATTAAGTGCAACATATTAAGTTTAATATATTAATGCAAATCTATTTCAAACTCCAAGTATGTGATAAGAAAAGAACTTATTTTTCTGAAAATACCTTTAAAAACAGATCATCCGGGACTTCCCTGGTGGCGCAGTGGTTAAGAATCCACCTGCCAATGCAGGGGACATGGGTTCGAGCCCTGGTCCAGGAAGATCCCACATGCCACGGAGCAACAAAGCCAGTGCGCCACAACTACTGAGGCTGTGCTCTAAAGCCCGCTCACCACAACTACTGAGCCCACGTGCTGCAACTGCTGAAGCCCACGGGCCTAAAAGCCCGAGCTCCGCAACAAGAGAAACCACTGCAATGAGAAGCCCGTGCACCACAAGGAAGAGTAGCCCCCACTCGATGCAACTAGAGAAAGCCCACATGCAGCAACGAAGACCCAACGCAACCAAATAAATAAATACAAATAAAAATTTTAAAAATAAATCCAATCCAATCCAATCCGTTCCTCCTAAAATAAAAAAAAAGCAAATCATCCGTGATGTAGTCAATGGAGTATATATTACAAAAATCAATTTTTATCATAACATAAATTTTTTTGAGCCCAGGTTTCACTAGCTGTGAACCAGAAGTATGATATACTTACTTGATTGGATCCATGTCTCTGTATATTGGCATTTCTCTCATATCCTTTTTGTATATGCAAAATGCATTATAATCACTGATTCTAGATAAATCTATTTCTTGGAGAGTAATAGACATGACAAGAAGATGGTTTTCATATGAAGAGAAGTACAGGCAGATGAGGCTGAGTTTGCTCCGAGTTCATGTTCAGAGCACAGCTGAGGAGCAGCTTCAGAGCTGGAGCCAGATTCCTGTGTTCTTGCCTCAGCTTTGCTGCCATTGAGCTGGGGATCTCGGGCAAGGCCCTCCCTCTCAGCTACCTCTTCTCCAACCTTAGGGATCAGCTGAGCTGAGGGAGCCACGTCACTAACGATGGGCCTGAGACTACAGGAAGGGCTCTGGCCCAGGTGCCCGGTGCTGTGGTGAGTTGCCTGGGAGGCTCAGACCACAGCGTCGGCGCAGGTCACCCCCATCATGTGCGGGTAGTGTGCTATTAAACAGGCCTCCCGCTGCTGACCGTCCCAACCTCTGTCCGGTAGTGCAGCTGGGTGAGATCTCTCCCAGATGGTGAGCTTCCGACACTTTTTAGCAGGAAAAAAATTCGAATCGAATCACTCCAGGCTGGCCTTGCACGTTGTCTTTTTTTTTTTTTTTTTAATTTGGTCCTGCAGTGTTTTAAGTCTTAATTAGCTGACAGTATTTAAGAATTAAGAAATGTTAGCTTCTCTTGAATGTTTTGGGTGAACCAGCAACACCATCCTCATTCTTTTTTTTAAGGAATTCCTTTATTTTTATTATTTATTTATTTATTTTTTGGCTGTGTTGGGTCTTCGTTTCTGTGCGAGGGCTCTCTCCAGTTGTGGCAAGCGGGGGCCACTCTTCATCGCGGTGCACGGGCCTCTCACTATCGCGACCTCTCTTGTTGCGGAGAACAAGCTCCAGACGCGCAGGCTCAGTAGTTGTGGCTCACGGGCCTAGTTGCTCCACGGCATGTGGGATCTTCCCAGACCAGGGCTCGAACCCGTGTCCCCTGCATTGGCAGGCAGACTCCCAACCACTGCGCCACCAGGGAAGCCCCACATTGTCTTATTTGCTGATGAAACAGCCTTTCTTGGGCATAAACTTTTGAAACTTACCTCTTCAGAGGAGACTCATCTTAAGGGGATAAGCTTTAGCGTTGAAAATTCTCTTTCCATCTTTGATTGGCTGTTTATTCTCCTTTATTCCAGGCCCTAAACTTCAGCCCTATTTGTGCTGTCTGAGTATTTGTGTTAAACAGTCAGCCTGGACTTCATCAGAATGGCAGCATTTTAGGGAACCCAGTTGTAGGGCTAATGTCTGGGATTTCAAAGAGCGGACGCTTTAAGTCTCTGACCTGTGCTCCAGAAGGGTAAAGGTTGGCACTGAAAGCTGTCATCTTTACGGGGGATATTAAGCAAATGGGACTTTCTCCTAATGCAGCCAAAGGGGCCGGCAGCTCCAATTCAATGCAAAGAGAACTCAGGGCCCACCGGAGGCCCAGAGCTGCATTCACCATCGCGAGTCTCCTGCTTTCTGCAGAGCGTCCAACGTGCTCCTAGGAGAGTATTTCTTGAGCACTTACTGTCTGCCCAGCTCTGTGCTGAGTGCTATGGGGGGGCAGACCTAACACGAGTGTTACCACGTGAGTGCTGGTGGCTCCTTCCCAGCTTCCTCCAGAGGGCTCGGGCAGCCGCGTCTGGCCTGTCCACCAGCAGAAGGGCGCTGGCCTTTGTGTTGCTACCACAATCCCGGTATCTGAAGCACCTGGACGAAGCTGACGCTTTGCCTTTAGTCCGCCAGTTCCCCTCTAGGACCAGAACTTTATCCAAAACTCCACTCTTCTGAGCTGGGGCTCAGGCAGCTGGCTAATCTCTTGACACCTTCTCGGATGCTCCCTGTGTCTTCAGCTGGGGTTCTACTCCAGTCTGGATCGTCACCAGCTCTCACCGCGCAGCCCAGCTTAGACGCTGGGTATTGCCACTGTCCCATTGGCCCTGCAAACAGGCAAGACGGAAGCAGACTGCTCAACCCACTTCCATTTGTGTGACCCTCTCTGACAGGGAAGGGCTCCTCCTCTACTCAGCCCCCAGCTAGAAACCTGACAATCAGCTTAGATCCTTCCCTCCCCATCCCATCATCCAATTAAAGTTGATTCTCGCTCTCTCAAAGCTATTGATTTCTCTCCATTCCCACCGTTAACAACGTTGGTTCAACCAACTGTGTCTGTCTCGCTCACCATTGCAGCTTCAGCTCCCGGCATAGGACCTGTCAAGTGGTTGCTCACAATATTTGTTGAATCAGTGAGCGAAAGTGAGTGAGCCAGTGTAGACCGTCCATGGGGATCTGTCTAGGCTCATCTCTCCCCTCACTCCTGGCACCCGTCCTGAACTCCTTTTGGCTCCCTGTCCATCCACCTCTCCCGGAAGCCTTCTCTTATCCTCCCGTGTGAATGAGATGGCTTCTCTGTGCTTCAGAGCACCGCACACGCAGCCCATTCCTATAGTGCGCGTATCCCACGGCCCTGGCATCGCCTGTTTGTGTATCAGTTGTTCTCACTTGACACTTAGTTCCATGAAGCAGCATCTGTGTTTTACTAGTCATTGCATTCCCAGCACTCAGCACACGGGAGGGGCTCCTCACATATTTGTTGACTAAATGAAGATCTAGAAGTTCCTGCTTCCCCACCTAACCCCTTGCCACCCTCGTGTCTCCCCCTCACCCCGTCCCTCCGGGTTTTGGCACCGGTCACTCTGATGCGCGTCCAAGAACCTCGGGACCAGCTCCACTGGAAGTTTGTATCTGGGCACTGGCATCACCCATCCTGGTTCTTGCCCCGTATTGGGGTGCTTTGTTCAGTGTCCTGACCTGCACAGTAGGATGTGCTTTGCTGGTTCTGACCTCCCAGGGCCTATCCAGAACTCGTGCCCTGTTCTGGCGTTTTCTGACCAAGTCTCCTGTAGTGTTTTGTGCTAGGCTGATCCCCTCACTGGGCTGTGAATCCCCAGGCAGGGGTGACATCTAAGTCCTATCTGACCACCCTCCGCCATCCCCGCAGCGCCCACAACAAGGGCTTGTTGGTGCATAGTAGGTTCCCAGGAAAGGGCAGGTGGTTCCCTTGGATTGATCAGAAGCTGGAGAGACTCAAGGAGGAGCAGGGCTCTGGGAGTTGGGATGAGTGGAGGGAAGCCCCTAAGGTGAGGGAGGGAGAGGGGAAAAGGGGAGACATTTGTCACCAAGAGTGTGGGTGGAGGAGGAGATGTCCTGGCAGGAACAGCAGGGGAGCAGGAGGTGTAGGGAGGGAGGGAGGGGGGTGCAGAGCAGAGTTGCCGGCCTCAGTGCCCTGTTAGACATGCCCCAGGCACCCGGGGGGCAGCCAGCCTGCTGGGCCCCGTGCCCACAGAGCTGTGACCATGGGAGCTGTCTGCACGTGCCTGTCCTCGGCCACAGGGGCCCTTGCTCTCCCCATGTGATGGAAAGGGCCTCACACCCCTTTTATTGAGATAGGAATCAAGTCAGCAAAGTGCTTCATGTCTCCTCTAGAAAGGATGTGAAGCAAAGGTTAGTTATCTTCACTGCTACCACCACTGCCATCCCCTCACTATTTCTCACATCTGTTTCCCTGGGTGTTCACCTTTATTATCTCATTTCAATCATCACAACTGCCATTATTTACACTTCATAGTTGAAGACACAGAAGTTCAGAGAGGTTGAAGGGCTAACCCAAGGTCACACAGCTAGCCTTGCGGGGTGGTGATGTGGACTGAGATACCTGCTCCAGAAATCCTCTTAGAAAGTGTGGGCTGGGGCACAGCCCAAGTCTGTGTGTGTGCACGTGTAAGTGTGCCTCTCCTGGTTTTCTCCGTGTGCACCTGTGTCTGTCCATGCCTCTGCATGTCGAGGGGTGCGTGTACGGTTCAGGGTGTACCTTTGCAGGTGTTTATGTGTGGAACCGCGCAGGGGGCAGCCTCGGGGTCGCGGGCGCGTGTGAACGTGGCCTGAGCTCGTACACGCGCGTGCACGCAGGCACTCACCCCCTTCTCAGATGTCTTGGCTGAGGGTTTGACAACTGAAACCCAGCTGCGTTCTGGCCGGGAAACATCCGCTGTGGAAACCTAGGAGGAGCTGACAGTCCCTAAAGAGGGGCTCCACATGCTGCCAGCAAGCACTCCTGGCCCGCTGCCTAATTCCCTGCAAATGCTCTTTAAATCTGTTTCTAATTTGGACTCTGCCTTCCCCTGTCCCCACCCAGCCCTCCCCACTCTCCCAACTTGCCTCAAACCAGTCGAATTATGCTGAATAATGGCTGTGGAGGGGGGAGAGTGCTAAAGGTCGCCAGTGGGCTGTTGCAGGGTGTAATAATGTCACATTTTAATTTACGCAGGGAATGGCGAGGGGATCAAAACCAATAAATTTGGGCTGTACTCGCAACTCCAGCCAACGGTAACTCCTGCAGGTCATGCCACTTCCAGGGAAGAAATCACTAACTGTCACACCCCACAGTCCACTGTACTGGAGAAAACCCATGTGTGTATGTACAGATGCAAAACACAGCATTTTCTGTTTGCAAGGGGGCTTGGATTTGGGGATTTGCAGCATCAGCCAGAATCTCTCCAGTTGTTGGAGTGTCACCCAGATGGTCTGGGTGTTAAGATTCTAAAACAAAATATGTCTTCCGTGTATTTTGCAGTCCTGTGAAATACTCAACACCAGGATGACCCAGATCCATGGGAAAGTGTATACAAAGCTCAGCGAGAAGAGTCAGGAGCAGAGCTGTATGTATACATTGATGGCAGCTCTGAACGCTTATTTACAGGCGAGAAAGGTGGGGAGGGGGCTGCTGGGAGACATCTGTTGGAACTGTGTTTGTGTTGAGAGGTTGGGGATGTCATTTGAGGTGCAGTTGTCTTAATCATTAATATGGACTTAAAGCATGAATTCTTTTGGAAGGCAGAGGGTTTGCTCTACTGACCCCTTATGCCCCCTTGCGGAACAATGGAGGCCAGAGATCTGGAGGTCTAGAGATGATTCTCACCTGTGCCAGGTAGCTGGGGAAGCCAGGAGCGAGAGGAAACCATGGGTTGTCGGGCGTCTGGAGGCCTTTGCTAGGGAGGCTGTGGTCATGGTGATCTGGTGAGAGCCCCGCCTCTTCCCTCCAGCATCCTGAGAGTCTGCAACTGGCGTGTGCTCCAGGGGCTGCTGAGGGGGCCTGGCGTGCTGCCCATCCCTCAGCTGGCTCTGCAACTGCGGGAAGGTGGAATTTGCAGTCCTGGGGGCCACCGGCGGGAAGCCGTGAGGCTGTCAAGACTCTGGAGCACACGCTGCCCCATCTGGCTGGGAAGGAAGTGGGAGGGGGAGAAGCTGCTCTGGGCTGAACGACACCCTGAGGACTTGTGCTCCCCTTTCCCCGCCACACACCAGACAGAGGCCACCAGGATGCCCTGGGAAGAAGAAAGAGGAGGATGGGGCCCACACATCTGCCGTGCCCGGGGGCCTGTCTCTGATTTCATCCCTCAAGGCACTTCCCTTTCATATCTTTTTCCTTTTTAAATGGTTGCCATTTATTTAGTTGTCTGGGATGCTTAAGACTTTGCCTATGTCAAAAGCCTCATTTAATCCTCAGAACACACCGGCAGGGTAAGTGTGGCAGAGATGGCTAACCTTCAACCAGAAGTCCCTGCTTCCCTTTCTTTAGGGTTGAGTTCTTGTTGGGAAGTAGCTGCTCATTCATGGACCACACTTTCCAGCCCCCTTTACAGCTAGTTGCAGCCAGAGGACTGAGTTCTGACCAATGGTTTGTGGGCAGAAGTGAGTTGCTCCACTACAGAGCCTAGCCCATAAAAACCTCCCAGGAAGCCCTCTCTAAACTTTACCCCCTTCTGCCTGGATGGAATAGGGGCAACCCCCAGGATGACCTGGGAAGCCACAGACGTAAAATGACAGAACATCTGTCAGCCTGGGGGTCTGAATGCCTGTGTGAAGAAAGACTGCTCAGCCAGTATGTTCCCTGCCCAGTCCTGAGCAAGATGTAAACTTATATCCTATTGTTTCCAAGCCATTATACTATTGGGGGTCTGTTTGTTATAGCAGCAAACCCACCCTAAGTAATTAATTAGGAATTCTCACTTCCATTTTACAGATGAAACTGAGACTCAGAGAGGAAAATAAATTGCCCAAGGTCACATACTCAGTACTAGCAGGGTCACGATGCAAGTCTAGGCCTCTCTGGTTTCATGCTCTAGTCTTATGAGTTTCCCGAAGTATGTTCCATGGAACACTATTAACACAACAATGACACCCCAGAACTTCTGTGCTTGAATAAGTTTGGGAAATGCCAACTTAAGCAAAGTCAACAGGCTTCTTTCTGCAGCTCTTTTAAGGATGTTTGCACACTAATGACCTCTGAGATTCACCACCATGGCATCTAGCAGGCAGGGAGCAGAGTTTTCCCAATGTTTGAGACCACAGGAGCCTTTTCTCTACAGAGCTTCTTTGAGAAGAGCACAGCAGGAGCACACTTTGGGAAAGGTTGAACTTCAGTATGCTGCCCATTATGGGTTGAATTGTGTCTCCCCACCAACACCCCAAAAAGAAACACTGAAGTCTTAACACTCAGTACCTCAGAATGCGACCTTATTTGGAAATGGGGTCTTTGCAGATTTAACAAAGTTAAAGTGAGGTCTTTGGGTGGGCCCTAATTCAATATAACTGGTGTCCTTGTAAAAAGGGAAATTTGGATGCAGGCAGGCAGGCACAGAGGGAAGAGGATATGAAGACACAGACATGCAAGGAGAATGCCATGTAAAGGCAGAGATGGGAAAGATGCATCTCTAAGCCAAGGAGCACGAAGGATTGCCAGCGAACACCAGGAGCTATCAGAGACAGGAAGGGTTCTCCTCTAGAGGTGTCAGAGGGAGCGTGGCCCTGCGCACACCTTCATCTCAGACTTCTAGACTCCAAAACTGAGAGACAATAAATTTCCATTGTTTTTAGGTGCCCCGTTTGTGGCACTTAGTCCCGGGAAATGAATACACTCCCTCAAGCTCCTTTCAAGACTGAAGTTTCTTGGCATTGGTACCTTACAGATAACCATCCACATGACTAACCAAGGTGGCTTCAGTTTACCAAATCACAGATGGAGGAAAAGAGAGGCATCAGCTTCGGGGCCGGGCTCTGCATCCCCTTTTGACTCCCTGACCTCTCTGTGCAGTTTGATCTTTTGTAAGGTGCGGATAGCAAGGCTCACGCTCACTTCAGAGGCTAAGGGGAGGGTTAAATGAATTAACATAGCTAAAATATCTAGACTAGTACCTGACAGAAAGCTAGTGCCCATTCCTTTAAAATTATCCAGGCAGGATGGCATGGTAACTGGGGCGGGGAGTAGGGGGCGGGCAGGCCGACCTGCGTTTGAATCCAAACGCTGCTCTTCACCAATGGTGTTACCTGGAGCGGTTTGCTAACCTTTCCAAGTCTCAATCTCCCCATCTCTACAATAGAGAAAAGTCATGCCTGTTGCTACCAGAGGGTCTTCAAAGAAGGTAAAATCACATCCCTCAGATAACAAATGAACACGTGTGAATGATTTTATTGAATCTATTGTTAATGAGTGAACTAGAGAGATGTTACAGTTGGTTCAAGGGAGAATCCTAAAAACAGACACGTGTAGATCAGAAAGCTTGAAATGCATTTTCAAATGGACACAGTGAACTGGCTTTTTACACAGGGAATAGGGGCTGCCCAGCTCGTTTGTGTGTCCACAGTCAAGAATCCCTGTGTATCCTCAGTTCCCTACAACTTATAGAGCTGCAGAAGGAGCTTAGAGGCTGGAATCAAGATAGCTCGGAAGGGTGTGCTCTAAACAATATGTACTTTTCTCTTAGAGATACCCAGTAATAATTTTTGCTTATTCCAGATTTCCTTATGGTCTTGTCACCGAGCTGGTCAACTGGACCTGCGTTGGGGTCCTAGCCCGGGCCGAGACCCCCTGTCCTGGCCAGGGAGGTTCTTTTTCCGATCGTATTCACGTAGCCAGTAACAACGAAACCAATGCTGAGACTGGAACAGCACAAGCTTTATTCAACGGGCAAAGAATGGAGAATACGGAATGTAAGTTCACAAAGCAACTTCTCAACCCAATTCTGGCGGAGACGCCAAATATATAGGACGGTCGAGGTAAAAGGGAGGGAATTAAAAAGAGTGGGAGGAATATTCATGAATTATCCGAGAACAGGGGTGTGGTTTGGACCCAGAACTGTTGCAGCTCTCCTTTTCAGTCCTTGTATGGGCTTTTCCTGTTGCTGTCATGGCAACTGTTAACTGTCATGGTGCTGGTGGGTGTGTCATTTGGTTGCTAATGTATTATTACAGTGAGCGTGTAATGAGGCTCAAGGTCTACTGGAAGTCAAATCCTCCACCATCTTGGGCCTAGTTGGTTCTGACCTGTTCTTGTTTTCTACTTCTTGCAACTTCCTCCTGAAACTTAGGTAAGAATAACTGGTTTCTATTTGAGGGAGGGTCAGGGGTATGATTCTGGGGCAACAGCCTCTCACATATTCGTATGTACGGGATTAGAAAAGGATAGATGAATATGTGAAACAAGCAAGTTGCTGAATAAGGTATGATCCTATTTTCATAAAAGCAAGCAAGCTGTGTTGTGTGTGTGCGCGCGTGTACGCACCCAGTGGGTGTGTATATATAACACTGACGAAATTCAGACTAGTGTCTGGAAGAATGCACAGACTGCACACAAAGCCCGCCTCTGGAGGGCGGGGTCGGGACTGGGATGTGGACGGAGACTTCCATGGCTCACGTCCTAAACTTCTGTGTCGTTCGAATACAAACCAATACCTGCTTCGCAGTATACTGTGACTGAGGATTGTCTGAATGAGAAATAATGTCTGTCGTGCTTGGCGCAGTGCCTAGCTTTCAAAAAATGGTAGGTTTTGTGATTATTATTCATGTACATTCGAAGAGCCCACAGCCCCCAGGCCTGTTCTCAGGAAGAAATGACCATGAGGGACAACCACACTGCTGCCCAAGGGCCTCCCCCTCTGAGAGAAGCTAGTTTTGAAATCCTGGGCTTGTATCTGGGGACCCACCTGTGTGCCCCTCACCCCGCTGAGGGCTGGAGGGCGCCTCCTTCGTGAGTTATGGCTTCTGTCTGCTGTGTCTCCTCAACTCTGCTGGCAGCCACATGCCCAGGCCCACCCCACGTTTAGCTGTGACGAGCTCCTGGGCCACAGGAGGGAGGCCTGGCTGGGCAAAACTCTAGACAGAAGGGCTGCCTGTACGCAATGCCCTCCTCCTGCCGAGGCCGGGGCCTTGGCTCCGTATGAGTACAGTTAGCATTCCCCGGCCAGGGGAAGGGGGTGCTGGTCACAAAGTGCAAAAGAGACAAAATCGAGTTTTTGAGGATCTAATTTTAGCCTCTGACTCATCCCTAAAGACAGCCTTGGTACCCGGGAGAGGACTTGGGAAGGGGTCAGAACACCTGACCCTGGTGCAGGTTTGGCCACTAACTGGCTTCATCACGATGGACTGAGCCTTAGTTTTCCCATCTGCCCAATGGGAATAAGACTAGTATTTATCTCCAAGGGCTATTGTGAAGCTCAAATGAGGTGGTGTCTGTGAAGGTGCTTTGTGAGCTGTGAAGTTCTGTAGAGATTTAGTTTTGGTTGATGCCATGAGGTACTGCAGGAAGCTAAATATGCTGTAATAATAGCAAATGTTGTATGGCACTTACCCCATGACAGGCCCTGTTGTAATTGCTTTACATCTATGTAGTCATTCAATATCCACAGCAGCCCCACGAGGAGTGTGCAATTATCCCATCCCCATTTGACAGATGAGAAAACCGAGGCAAAGAGAGATAAGTAGCTCCTCAAACCTTCCCATGACGACAGGCCACCTGGACAGAATCCTTCCTCAGGGAAGCGTCTCATCACCAAACCCACACATGCAACTAGGTTTTCTTTTCCTTTCTTTTGTAGAATATTTCAACATATATAAAGTAAAAAGAATATCAGAATAAAATCACATGAATTCTCACTACCCAGCTTTATTAATTACCAGTTCATGGCCAATTTGCTTCATCTTCATCCCCTCCTCTCCCTGATCTACTCTGAAACAAATCCCAGATACGTTGTGTATATGTATTTCATTTTGTGTTTCCACCAGATAGAGATTCTTCCAAAAACCTTAACCTTAAAACCATTGTCACCTAAAAATTTTTAATAGTCATATCATCAACTACTCAAAAAATTTATTTGAATTAGGATACAAATAAGGTTCATATATTGTAATTGGGTGATAGGTCCCTCGAGATTTTTAAAATCTATACGTTTCCGTCTCCATTTTTTTTTCTTACATTTTGTTTGATCATTATCGTTGTTTGAAGAAACCAGGTCACTTGCCCTATAGAGGTCACCACAGTATGGATTTTGCTGAATGCACCCCTGTGGTTTGTCTATGGTTAAGGTCCTTCTGTCTCCTAGATTTTCTGTAAATTGGTTGTTTTGTCTAGAGGGCTGCCCAGATTCAGTTTCCTGGGTTTTTGTTTTTTGTTTGTTTGTTTTTCCAGCAAGGGCCCTTCATGAGTAGTATCCTTTTCCTCCGTCCAGTCCCCCAGCTATTGGTCTCTCTTCTTCCCAGTATCTGGGATGCCATCTTGAAAGAATGTGTCCTAGGAGTAGGGACGCTGGGATCTAATGGGGGCAAAACTGAGAAGGAAATGGCTCAAGACAACATCTAGAAAACTCAAGGTCTTTACCTGTATCCACTGTTTAGTTAGAAGGTTCCCCTTCATCTTAATAGTAACTATTACTTCTTGAGTGTTTACAGTATGCCAGGCACTGTTTTGATTGCTTTTAATATAAAACCTACTTTATTCTTCTCAACAATGCTGTGCAGTCAGTACTAAAAGTATTATCATTTAGAAAAGGGGAACCAGCCCCAGAGAGATTAAATCACCTACCCCAAATCTCACCATGGTGTTTGCCAGAGAGAACAGTCCTATCTCCAGGAGTGCTTGACTTAGGGACTTTCCAGGCCTGTATCATCAACACATGGTGAAACGCTGCCTTCTCACTCTGATTGACCCTTTGTGATCTCAAAATAGCGTGTCAACTACAAATTCTTCTTTTATCTTTTAGGGAGTTTGCCTCTGGGACAGCTGCTCACATCCAGATTCCTCATCTCAAGGTCCCCTTGTAGACATAAGAATTAGGCTCCCTTGTTAGGCAGTACTTTGCAGGCTAGATTAGGGGACATGGCCCATCTGCCTGGAGCCCTTGCCTTTCTCTTGATGCTAGAGGACTACAGCGATGTTTTCCTATAAAGACAATCTGTTTGGCACTGGTATTTTTTTGACCACTTTACAGGATACCCACCCCTCACCCCACCTGATAAAAGCAATTTGGTCCTAGAGTTGGAGCTCTTCCTACCTAGCCCTGGGGCTGTGCCTAAACCGCGAGTCTTTCTGTTTCACCTGCAGAACCGGGGTAATGATCTTTGTATCTTTCAAGGAGGCCTCTTGTTTAAGGCTCCTCACCAGAAACGGGAACCAATAATATATCATGTGACAGCTTCAAGAACCAGACCTCAAAGTTCTGCTGGGAGCCAAACCTCTCTGTTCCAGAGACATGGATCGTCGGCCTGCGGCTGGGGTGGTGAGGGGGCCGTGGAGAATGGCAGCAGCAGGCAGTGGCAGGGCCAGCTACATGACTTGCGGGGTTCATTGCGAAATCCAAAATGTGGGGTCACTTGTTCAAAAATTATCAAGAACTTCAAGACAGTGACAACAGAGCATTAAACGAAACATGGGGCCCTTCCAAGTCTTCCCTCACTGGTACTTCGGGACCCATCCAAAACACTTTGATAAATGACGTGATGTTTGTAAAATGAGACCAGCTAGGCTGGCTTGTATGTGCTACTACTTTTCATTGGGCCTCAACTAACTCTGAACTGTGGAATATTCCAGACTAGGTATGGTGGGAACAGACAGAGAGTATCCAGGGGGAGAGTCTTGGGTGTCTGAAGATCACACCATGGCAAAAATGACCTAGCAGTGATTTCTGCCTCAGAGTGAGTGGGTGAGGGCAAGTAGAGTGTGAAAAAGTACATTTGCTGATTTAGTTATACATACAAACCATAGAAAGTAAAGCCCCACCTGAGGGGGCTTGGTCTATTCAAGATGCAGAGAAGGTTAGGTGAGAAAGCCTGGCACAGTATTGGGTTAGAGAAGGTTGGGAAACCGTGCCTTTGATTCTTTTTAAAAAACAGCAATGCAAGGAGAAACATTTGTAGATGTTTATGAATATGAAAGAAATCTGGAAATGTGAAATGACAGATGCCGATGAGGTTTCTTTGAGAAGAACCCACAGCGGAATGGAAGCAGGGCACCAGCCTGCCACTTCCCTTGCAGAGGAGAAGCTGGCTACTCTATGGACGGGGCCATACCCAGAAGTTGGGGGGCAGGAATGTCTGGAGTTTGTGCCTCAGGCAGTTTTCCCCCAGCCACCTCTACAGGATGACAAGACACTTCTTCCAGAAAACCTAGAGATAAGAATCCACACTGCACAACCCAGGGGCACCCTTCACCTCCTAGCCCAGCAGGGGGCTGTCCTCCAGGGTGTCTTTCCCACGCTCTGCAATGGGACCAGTACCCCACTGGCTGTCTGGTGCGGCTCAGTGTCTCTCTCCTCCAAGGTGGAGGCGTTCTAGCAAACAGTGGCTTTCCCACTGGTGGTCAGTGCGGTCCCCCATCGGACACCATCTTGTCTTCCCTGCATGGCTAGCCAACGAGGGATGACTTGTGTCCTTGTCTCTTTTCTGCTTCACCCTACAGCATGCCACTGAGTTCCTCCTAGGGGATGAAACCAACTTGGAGCAAGATCACCCTGACTCCAGCAAAACTTGGTCTTCCTGAAAAAGTACTTAATTTAGTTCTAATGCTCACTTAATCCTTTAGTCTGGCTACCCTTTTTCCTGGCCGAGTGGTAAGCTACTATGACTCTCATTGAAAGGCTGAGAATTGCAGCGATTAAGAGCATAGAACCTACACCCAGACTGCTGGAGGTCAAATCCCACCTTCACCAATAACAGCTGTGGAAACTTCAGCAAGTCAATGAAACTCTCTGTGCCTCAGTTTCCTCATCTACAAAATGGGGATACTATGGGCTGTAAGGAGAGTTATATGAGTTAATACAAGAGAAGTCCTGTCGTGGAATAAATGTTACTATTATTATTAAATGAGAAATATGATTAATTAAATAAATATGTACAATTACTATTAAATAAAAAGATGACTTTACCGGTTTCTCGATGGCACCAGTAATTACATGGGGTAATTGTTTGGCCTGTGACTGAAATACTGAGTATTATTACCTAAAAGCAGCTTCCTAAATTGGCTCAAAAGTCAGTATCCCTGTGTCCAGATGAGCAGATTCCTTCTTGCTTCGAAAGAGAAATGAAGAGGAAAGAAGTGATTTCTTCTGTGGGGTTGGATGCTGTCCAGAGCCGTATGGCCATACTTTAAATTGATGAATGGCTGAATTGCCGGCAGAGAGCCTGACAGGCGGGGACTGCTGGGATGTTAAAATAAAATGATAGAAAATGAAGACAATTCAGCTGAGTTTCCACAGGGGCATTTGATCCGACCAGACTTCTTGCCAGAGCAAATGAGACCAGAGTGAGCTAACACCTGTAACAACATCGCTGTTGTCACTGCCTGAAGGGCGGCCACTGCGAGATGGAAAAGGAAATAAATAGTGAGGGGAGAGCGCAGACAAAGGAAAGATGCAGGCCTGGGAACCTGAGTGTTCATGCCGCTTTCAAAATGACAATGGGGTTCTAAAAACTGAGCACCACTTAAAACAGGAAAAGAAGAGGCTTCCAGCCTGTAAAGATGCTGCCCGGCCCCGGCCCTGGCCCCGGGTCAGCCAGGTCTGGACTCATCCATGTCAGCGCTGTGTGTCACCCACTGGGTGCTCTGGGCTTGTCTCCCTGGGACAGGCTGCACTCTGCTCTCTTCCTGGAAGCTGAAACTCTGACACTGTAACTAACTACTACAGTTATGGCATTTTTAAAATATATTTTTATTATAAAAAAATATGCGTTATTTAAAGAAAGCTTAGGAAATACAGAAAAGTAGAAACAAGAAGAATAAATTTTTCAAATCTCACTACCTAGAGCCAACATTTGTTAAAAGTTTGGGGTTTTCATCCAGACTTTAAAAAAAAAGTCAGAGTGATATGATTAAAAATATATATAATAGTTTGATTATACCTTACTTAATATTATTTCATAATCATTCTATATCGTATTATAAAATTTTATAGATATAATTGAATGAGTGTACAATATTCTGTCAAATAGATTCATTATAACAACTTTTTTTATAAAACGACATTTTGAATATTTCCTTTTTACTAGTATAAACAATAATATAATGAACACTTTTTAAATAACTGCTCTATTGAGATAAAATTCACCTACCATCAAATTCACTTTCTAAAGTATACAATTCAGTAGTTTTTAGTATATTCACAGTTATACAACTATCACTGCTATTTAATTATAGAGCATTTTTATTAACCCCCAAATAAATCCTGTACCCAATCCTCCTACCCTCTAGCCCCTGGCAACCACTAATCTACTTTCTATTTCTATGGATTTACCTATTCTGAAAACTTCATGTAAATGGAATCATACAATATATGGTCTTTTGTGTCTGGCTTCACTTAGCATATTTTCAAGGTTCATCCATATTGTAGCATGTAGCAGTACTTCATTCCTTTTTATGGCCAAATCATATTCTACTGTATAGATAGATGTACCACATTTTGTTTATCCATTCATCAGTTGATGGACATTTTGGCTATTTCCACTATTTTTTGCTATTATGAATAATGTTGCTATGAACACTCATGTACAAGTTTTTGTGTGGACATATATTTTCAGTAATCTTGGAGATATACCTAGGACTGGAATTGCTGGGTCGTATGGTAACTCTGCTTGACTTTTTGAGCAACTGCCATTTTACATTCCCACCATCAATGTATGAGGTTCCCCGTTTCTTTATATCTTTGCAATCTCTTATTAATTTCTGTTTGTTTGCTTTTCACTAGCCATCCTAGTAAGTGTTAAGCATCTTTTCATGTGCTAATTGGTCCTCTGTATATTTTCTTTGAAGAAATGTCTATTCAAATCCTTTGCCTATTTTAAAATTGTGTAATTTTTATTATTAAACTTAAAAGTTGTTTTTATATTCTGGATGAAATTTCTTATCAGATATATGCAGAAAATTCAAACATTTTCTCCTATTCTATCAGTTGTCTTTTCACTTTCTTGATAGTGTCCTTTGATGCACAAAAGTTTTAAATTTTGATGGAGTCCAATTTATCTGTTTTTTCCTTTGGTTATTTATTCTTTTGGTATCATATCTAAGACTCCATTGCCTAGGCCAAGGTTGCAAAGATCTACACCTACTTTTTTCTTCTAAAACTTTTATAATTTATTTATTATAGGGAATTTGCTCATGAGATTATGGAGGCTGGAGAGTCCCAAGACCTGCAGTCAGCAAGCTGGAAACCCACAGAACTGATGGGGTAGTTCCAGTCTGAGTCTGAAGGCCTAAGGACCAGGAGAGCTGGTGATGTGAGTTCCTTCCTGAAAGCTGGCAGGTTCCAAATCCAAGAAGAGCCAAGGCTTCAGTTCAAGTCCAAAGGTGAAAAAAGACGGATATCCCAGCTTAAGCAGTCAGGTGGGAGGAAATTCCCTCTTACCCAGTGGAGGTCAGCCTTTTCATTCTATTCAGACCTTCAAGCAATTGGATAAGGGCCACCCACATTGGGAAGGGCATTCTGCTTCACTTGGCCCACCCATTCAAATGTGAATCTCATCCAAAAATACCCTCACAGAAACATCCAGGATAATGTTCGACCAAATATCTGGACACCCCGTAGCATAGTCAAGTTCACAAGTAAAATGAACCATCACACCTAGGGTTGGTGAAGGCCTAGTGGTGACATTTGAGCTAAGAGTGGGAATATTGGGGGAAGAGATTTTGAGGTAGAGGGAATAAGTTCTGAAGTAAGAATAATCCATAATATTCCAGGAATTGTAGAAGGACCAGTGTGGTTGGAAGGAGATGAGCAAGGAGGAGAGGAATCTAGAGACGGGGGCAGGGCTACATTGTGTGTGGTTTGTAGACTGCGATTAGAAGTCTAGATTTTATTCTAAGTAAAGTGGGAAGGTATTGGAGTGATGCAAAAAAGATCAAGGTGATGAAATGAAAAGGGTGTGTGTGTGTGTGTATGTGTTTATGTGCGTGTGTGTGTTGGGGCAGGGAGACCAATTGCAAGGTCAAGATGATGGCAGCTTGAATTATGGTAGTGGCTGTAAAGGTGATGGTCAGAGGTTGGATATATTTTGGAAGTAGAGCTTGAAGGACTTGTTAGTGGATTGCATGTGAGACGTGAAGAAAATAGATGAATCAAATATTACTTCTAGATTTTGGCCTGAGTAACTGGATGCTTTGGTATCATTTATCAAGATAGGGGAATGTTTGCTGGGAGTTGGGGTGAGGAGTTGAGTTTTGGAGAAAATCAGAAGTTCTCTTTTGGCCTCATTAAGTTTGAGTTTGTTGCCTCTGACTAGAACTCAGGCTTTCTAACTAGGACAGGTGTTTTTCCTACAATGCCACACTATTCATCTGTTGACTGAAAAAAGATGCACAACATGAGAGCTGTGGGTTAAGTTTATTTGGGGCAAAATGAGGGCCATAGCCCGGGAGACAGCCTCTCAGATAGCTCTGAGGAACTGCTCCAAAGGGGTGGGGGTGGGATCAGTGTATATGTGATTTTGGTGAAGGGGGAGACGTGCAATCAAGCACACATGTTGGCACAGGGTCACTGCTAATTTTGAGAAGCAGATGTTAATGATTTTAGTGCTTTTCTAGATATGAGAAAATGCAAGAAATTGGGCTCATAAAATCTTCCCCTGAAAAGATCTAACTATCTGAAGGCCTGCTCTGCCAGTTTTTCCCAGAGCACAGAGTGCCTCATTCCTGATCTCTGCCCTGAACTCCTTTCAGGGTGTGTTGAAGGTTAACGGCTGCAGCGACTGGTGACTTCATTCTTATGGAACCAGATGGCGAGCGACAATTTTTAGTCTGCATATCCATTCAAAATATATGTATTGAGCACCTGCGTGCAAATTTCTGTTCTAGATGTTGAGGAAAGAGCCCTGAGCAAGTCGGACGCAGCAGAACTAGCTGCTGTTTCTTGAGTCTCTGCTGTGTGCTGGGCATTGTGCAGAATACAAAATGAATCAGACGCATCTCCATCTCACCAAATGCTTTCAACTTAATTGGGTCGTTTAGGCAGAGAGACAAATAAATAACAGTTGAAAGCCATAAATACATTTATCGAGTACCTGTTATATTCCAGGCACTCTGCTAGCCATGCCACAGGCTGGGAGTATAAAGATGAATTAAGATGCAGGCCTGTTCCCCAAAAACTCACACTCCAGTGGAAGAGACAGACACCTTCAAGCGGAGGAATGACTCAATGATTCTAATCCAATGTGGTCAACGACAGAGCACTGTGAACGCACAAATACGCTGAGCAGAGGCCATCATCCTGCATGAGGGTGGCCACCTAGAGGAGATAATAATTCAGGTGAGTCTTAAAGGATGGGTCAGACCAAGAAAGGGTGAGGGCATTCCCCGCTAAGGGACAGCACACGAACAGAACAGCGAGCTGCCAGAGAGTTTTCAGCAGAGAAGTGAATGGATGGG
Source organism: Balaenoptera ricei (assembly GCF_028023285.1). Classification (NCBI taxonomy): domain Eukaryota; kingdom Metazoa; phylum Chordata; class Mammalia; order Artiodactyla; family Balaenopteridae; genus Balaenoptera; species Balaenoptera ricei. The sequence continues at coordinate 87,096,417 of NC_082642.1, read as the reverse complement.
CTTGCATTTTGTAGCTTCATATGTGTAGGTCAGTGGTGGTTGAAATGGGGGCGGGGGGAAGGGGAGGCAGGGAAGGACTGGAGGCGGCAGTGCCAGCCAGGAGGATGTGGCTAAGGATAACATCTAAGAGAGGAAAGACGGGAGCCAGAATGAGTGACAGGTGGTGTTCAGCATGGCGGGGGCTCTGCCCTCCTGCAGACCTGGAGGGTCAGCACGGCTTTCACCAGTGAGGGGCACTGAGAAGGGCTGAAAGGAGGACCTGGGGGACTCAGCCCTAAAGTAGATCGAGAGGCTGGCAGAGAAGTTTCCAGTGGAGGTGGTAACAACCAACAGGGACTTCCCTTCCCTGATGAGCATTTCACGACGTCATGTAATCCTCAGGGTGCTGTTAGGCACACACCCCATTTCAAACGCGAGGAAATGAAGGGTCGGAGAGGTTGAGTGACAGGCCTGAGGTCAGACACCGCACAGCGGTGGGGTTTTTTATTTTGTCTCCCCTGCTGTAATGGGTCAGAACCAAGACAACACCACACCGAGAGAGATCCTTGGCTTTATACCCCCAGACCCCAAGGAGCAAGAACGAGTATGAGGCTGGGCAGAGCCTGCCGAGTTCCTGCCGGGCGCTCACGCTTCTTCCAGCCCAGCGGTCCCGCCCTCACTCTCCAGAGACCTGTCTCTCGCCTTCTCTGACCCCGGCAGGCCTGACAGCCGTCAGGCTCATCACCTCTGAGATCAGAAAGACTGGGAAGTAGACATTAGTGGCTGTGAGCTGAGGAAACACACAGAAGAGCAATTAAAGTGGCGCATGGGGGTGAGCTTGCCCTTAATGGTTTGCAGCTGCAGAAAGCATTCGCCTCCCCCTTCGGGCTCTGCCCTGCTGCTGCGGCTGCCTGTCTGTATTTCGCATCCTGACCAATTAGATCCCCATGTGTGCTGCAGGCGTGAAAAAATAGAAAGTGAATAATCCTTCATTCTCTGCATAGCGAGCAGCTTTGATCCTCTGGCGTGGGGGCCCTGTTCCATCAGAAAGTGCACCTCTTCTCGGTTTTCTTTTTTTTTTTTTTTTTTTAACTCAGTTTCCTTGTTTCAAAATGACATTAACCTCCACCCACAGACCTGTGAAATGACCACAATTCATCTTCAGACCCCTGTGATCAAAGCTGGGTTGGGGTTTTTCTTCATCTCTTTTTTAAACTCTTGCTACACAGCCCTTCTTTCCTCACGTTGGTTTGCTGCCAATGTTTCCAGGCTGAAATCAAAAGGAATAGTCTATTAATATCAGGCTCCTGCAACAAGGCCACCATTGTCTGCTTCATTTCAGAGTACCTATGGTCCTCTGGTGAGAGAGAGAGAAATGGTGAGTGTGTGTGTGTGTGTGTGTGTGTTCAGATAAGCAGTTTCAAAATAAGCAGGAAGAGAGGGAGTTAATCCTGGTTTATTTCAAATGTGAGATGAATCTCAGTGACTCTGGCTATAGATTCAAATACTGATCGCCTGTTTGACTTTGAAAGCATTAAGATCTCAGAAGCATATTTGGTAGGAGACCTATTTTAATGCTATAGATAAGGTAGTGGTGAAGCTGCTTGTGGTGGTGTAGGGGTACAGGCAATAAAGGAGGTGGTGGTGAGGAGGAAGGGGAGCTGGAGGTGGTAGGGATGGTACTGGTGTTGGTGTGAAGAGATGCGGGTAGAGAAGGCAGAGGGGGTGCAGGAGCTGGGTGGTCATAGTGATGATGGTGTCGAAGAAATGGAGGATGAAGTGGCTATAGAGGTACTGAAGGGGAAAGTAGAGGAGGTGGTTTGGTGGTGAAGGTGAGAGAGGTAATGGAGGGAGTGGAGGAGGAGGTGAAGGATATGGTCATGGTGGGAGTAGAGGCAGTGGTGGTGAAGGACGTGGAGGAGGGGGTGCAGGGTATGGTGATGGTGATGGTGGTGGTGGAGGTGGTGGTGGTAGAGGTGGTGATGGTGGTAGAGGAGGTGGTGGTGGTGATGGTGGTGGTGGAGGTGGTGATGGTGGTGATGGTGCTGGTGGTGGAGGTGGTGATGGTGGTAGAGGAGGTGGTGGTTGTAGTGGAGGTGGTGGTGGAGGTGGTGATGGGGCTGGTGGTGGAGGTGGAGGTGGTGATGGTGGTAGAGGAGGTGGTGGTGGTGGTGGTGATGGTGGTGGAGGTGGAGGTGGTGATGGTGGTAGAGGAGGTGGTGGTGGTGGTGGAGGTGGTGGTGGTGGTGGAGGTGGTGGTGATGGTGTATATAAAGGAAGTGGAAAAGGAAGTAAAGAGGTGGTGTGGGAAGTGATGGTGGTGGAGAAGGAGGTGAAGGGTGAGCAGAGTTACTGAAAACAAGAACCAGCTGCTGTCTGTCCTTCCATCATCCTGTCTCAGCAGATCCCACAAGCTGGGAAGACTCAAAAGCTTATCCCATGAATCCTCGGTTTCACCCAGGTGTATGTAAATCTTTTCCTCCTGCTTCACTGGGCAGGTTTTGTGTGGTGGTCACTCCCAGCTGAGGGCTGCTTGGATAGCCCTTGTTGGAAACAGCTCTCCCTGGATCAGTATCTCATAGCGTAGGTCCACATCATCCAAGTTCATGACATGCATCCACTGCACTGTAAACCTTCTGGGAGTGGCGGGTAGAGGCAGGGAAGCGGTGGGGTAGAGATCAGCTGGATCACCCAGATCGAATATGCTTAGGGCTCTTGAGTGAACTGCATGATTCAGTAAGAAAAAAGAACTGGGAGTCCTGGGGCCTGGGGCCTAGCCCTGCCTCGGATAGCCGCATGGCCTCCAATGGGCCACTTTCCTCTCCATTCCCCAGTCTCCCACTGTGTGAAATGAGATCATTGAATCAGAAGAGTTCTGCCAGCTCTGACCCTTGTCTTCTATTTTGGAGAAATTAAGGCAAATATTAGAGCCTTGCTTGAGTTCCATCCTGACTTTCTGAGGATGGAGTTTTATTTCCCATTTCTTCAGTTTGGGTCCTTTCCTGAAGGCAGAACAGAGTGGCCCTTAATTTACCTGTGTCAGCCTTGGGTAAGTGGGTGGGTCACATGACCCAGTGCCCATTACCCTCAAGCCATCACGAGAACCAGGTTCAGATCAAAGTCAGACTGATTCTTCCCATACCTGCCTTAGAGGAAAGGTCACAAGTTCTGGTGAGAGGGTTCCAAAGTGGCCTGTTATCACCTGTCATTGCACATTGCCAGAGATGAGAAATGCAAGTCAGAGCCCTAGAATAAAGCCGGACTCTTCCATACCAGAGAGTAAGCAATTGACCCCGGTCTAAGAAAGCTGCCAGAACCGGAGCAAGGGAGGGCATGGGGCAGGAAGGGCAATCTAGGGGGCGGATTCTTTGCTGCTGATCAAGAGTCAGGACAGTTGCCGGTAGTGAACTTTTCCACCAAAGGACAAAATTGCCCTTGTCAGGATGCGGCTGTGTGGCAGGAGCGCTGGATTTTTAGTCAGAGACTTGGCATTGCAGCTTCTGAGACTTTGAGTTCATCGCTTCCCTTTTCTAGACCTCAATTTCCTCCTTCCCGTTGTAATGGGACAATAATAACGCCAGCACCAATGTTGCCCTGAGGGTAAGATCACTTTGCAAACTGCTCAATATTTGATAAGTGTTAAAGGATTTTTATTCCTATAGCTCCCCTTGACTTTGGACTTGACTTGATGGGGTAGCTAGGAGGAAAGGTGAGCTGGATGGGAGCTGTTCTGACACACCTGAGCAGCCTGCGGCCATTGCTGATTTAATTACAAATTTCCAGCTGAGAAGGCACCACTTAGGCACCTGTAATTGAAATGTTCTCAAAGGGGCACTGGCTGTAACCCCATGTGAATGCCTCAAAAGATGTAATTAGCCAACTGAAGAGCCAGGCCTTTAAAGGAAGGGACACAACATTTCCTGAGTATCGACTACATGTCAGGCTGGGTGCCTTTCATGGATGATCGAGGTTAATTCTTATAAGGTAGAAATTATGATCTTTACTTTATAGATGAGGAAACTGAGGCTTGGAGAGATTAAGTGACGTACCCAAAGTCATAGTGCTGAATCTAAATTCAAACCCAGGTCTGTCTGTCTACATCGCCATCATGCCATGGTGATGTCTTACCAAAAGAAGTTGAAATCTTTCTCTGATTGATTTTTAAATAAGGCTATCATGGCTTGCCTGACTCTGGATCCCCGGAATTGACACTGGTTTCTGAAGGCCAGCTTCCCTGACCAGGATCAGCCACCAGGGAGGGTAGGAGAAACAGTATGAAGGAAACCTTGAGTACTATTTCCCAGCATTAATCTCATTCCCCTCAGAAGGGGAATCTAAAGGTGCCTCCAAAAAATGCAAAGGAAAAAAAAAGCCGTCCTGGACAAACTCCAAGGGGAAGGAACTTTATTGTTCTTGGTTTTATTTGCTCGAGGGCAAGAACAGGATTGCTTAAAAGCTTTGTAAATGGCACACAGGTGATGGGGTCTGGCTGGTTGGTGCTGGTGGCACTCAGGATATGGCAACCACGGGATGCTTAGTGAAGGGGCTCAAACATCCTTTCCATCTCCTGGGTCCTAAGATCATTCAGATTCAGAGCGGCGACACTAAGTCTGAAGGAAGAGGATATGTGATGTGCAGGAGCTTCTGTTTAGGTGGAGATGGAGGAGATGGAAGCACGTAGCACTTTGCTTGTTCCCCCCTGTTGAAATGCTCCACTGCCCTCTCTTCCACATCTGGATCCTTCTCATCCTTTGGGTCTCAGTTTAAATGTCACCTCCTCAGAGACGCCTTCTCAGGTGATCAGATCCGAAGGCTGTCTTCTCCTAGCTCATCTTCCTTTCCCAGCAGAGGTGCACTGGTCACAATTTGTAATGATACGTTTAGTCATTTACCTGCATAAAGTCTGTCTCCACACCAGACTCTTAGACCCACGAAGACGGGCACCACCAGGACGGTCTATTTCTTCACCATGTTTTACTGAGTGCCCAGTACATGGCAGGATGAATGGATAAGTGGAGTGGTTAGAACAAAGGAGTTCTTAATGCATGAAGGGGTGAGCTGCGTGGGAAACCTAAGTATATGGAAGGAAGGGAAGGGAAGACCCAATTCTAAGCAGTTTTAAGAATAAGAACATTTATTGCAGCACCTAACGAGGAGCCTCGCAACAGGCGCTTCCAGAACTGGCCCCACAGTTGCGGGCTGTCCTTGTAGGCAGTGGGATTAAGAAAGAACATACATTTTCACTAATTAAAGAAAAGTTTTGAATTGCAATTGTTCCCCAGTTCATTGACGTAATGGTAAACCTTCACAGTTCAGAAATGCTAAGCCATTCATTAGACATCTGCTGTGAAATTAACCTCCAATCCCTGCAGCTGAGACATTAGACCTGGGCCCTTTTCCTGGAAGGCTAAGTTAAAGAGGTTCGTGTATGGAAACCACTGGGGAGTGTCACCTATAAATGGCTGGGTGGTGAGACTTAAGAAGAACTAGGAGCCTCTCCTTTCCCATTCCCTACCCCCAGCCTTGGCCCAAGTCTTCTTGTTAGATTTCAGAAATTCCTTGATTATTGTATATTCCTTGGACTGTACACCTGGTTGCTTAATTGGCATCTCCATGGGCTGTCTAATAGACCTCTTGAACTTAAAGCATTTAAAATCAATTCTTGGTTACCTCCACCCCTACGAATTTGCTTCTTACCCAGTCTTCTCCATATTGGGAAATGTACCACCATTCACCTCTTCTCAAGCCAAAATTTACGAGTCATGTTTATTTCATCTCTTTCCTTCACAGCCGACATCCAATCCAGCAGTAACTCATGTCAGCTCTGTCTCCAAATTACATCCCAAGTCCAGTCACTTCTCACAGTTTCCACTGCTGTCGGCCTAGCCCTTGAACCCTCCTCTCTTACTTGGACCACTGCAGTAGCCTATAAGTTTGTCTCCCTGCTGCTGTTCTACTTGGCAACCAACTCTTTTTGGTCATCAGAAATGTGAAAAGATCATAACACTCCCCAACTTAAAAACCCCTAATGGCTTCCTGATGCCAAAGAATAAAATTCAGTCTTCCTCGGTGGCCTACGAGACTCTATGGGATCTGCCCTTTGCCCGCCTCACGGGCTTCTTGAAAGCTTTGTTTACTCTGCTCAGCAACTGGCTGAGTCCTCAGGACCATTGCAGCAGTCAAGTCCGAAATACCTTCCCCAAGAACTCTGCAGGCTGACTTTTTCTTATTATTCAGGTTTAACTTAAATATGTCCTTCTCACAGAAGTCTTCTCTAACTCTTGATCAAAAATAGCCCACCCCTCCAGTCTCTAAGTCCTTACCATGTTTATTTTCTTCATAGCACTTTTCACTATTGGAAAATATTTTACTCATTAGATTACCTTTACTATCTGTCTTCACAGCAGAATGTATGCGTCATGAAGGCTTATATTGCTTATTGCTGCAGCCCCTACTCTAGAACAGGGTCCATATTTATAGGTATTCAGTGAATATCTGTTGAATAAAGACAAGTTTTAAGCCTTAAATCTCATATTAAAAACCAAAACTCTTGGGGCTTCCCTGGTGGCGCAGTGGTTGAGAGTCTGCCTGCCAATGCAGGGGACACGGGTTCGAGCCCTGGTCTGGGAGGATCCCACATGCCGCGGAGCAACTAGGCCCGTGAGCCACAACTACTGAGCCTGCGCATCTGGAGCCTGTGCTCCGCAACAAGAGAGGCCGTGATAGTGAGAGGCCTGCGCACCGCGATGAAGAGTGGCCCCCGCTTGCCGCAACTAGAGAAAGCCCTCGCACAGAAACGAAGACCCAACACAGCCAAAAATAAATATAAATTAAAAAAAAAACAAAAAAACCAAAAAAAACCCCCAAAACTCTTTGCAAGAAGAAAGGTCAACTTTTTTTTCAGGTCTTGGGAGGACCGAGACACTGTAGGGACAGAGGGCATCGAAAATATAGGTAGGTGAAGCCTAAGGTAATATTGTAATGGGAGAGCTTAAGAGCATAAAGGAAGGACGAGGATGGGTGACTGGACAGGTGGTCCAGGATTTGGTCTTGGTTCAACCATGATAAATTTAGAGACTGAAGATCCTAGAGTCAAAAAAGAAGAAAGTCACTCAAAGGTCTGCCCGGAGTCCTTGGATTTTTTTCAACCAAGTTTGAAATCTCAGGCAAGTGCTTCAACCCCTCTGGGCCTTAGCCTCTCAGAGCCTTGGGCTAGATGATCACTAAGGTTTTGGCCACCTGTGATTGCTCCATGTTCATTCAGGAAGTAATAGCCGAGCACCTACTGAGCTCCAAAAACTGTATGACATGCTAGGAATACAGCAAAGGACAAGGCACAGTCCTTCTCCTCATGGAACTTCTAACATAGAAGACAGAGATTAGACAAAGAGTTACACAAATAAGCATGCCATACAAATTGTGTTGGGAAGGGGAAGTAAAAGATGCAATGAGAGGTGATAAATGAGCACCTTGTGGGGATTGTAAGGTCAGATGGACCTACTCCCCCCAAAGAGATATTTTCTTAATATTAAAAATATTCAAGCTTTGGGGGAGGGGACAATGTGGCTCGGGGGAGAGTTTCTGGCTGAGTCCCTGATCGTGGGCTGTGCATCTGGGCAGATGCTTTCTCCATTGCAGTGAAGAACCCCCAGTTCCTGGTACATGGCACGCGGGGTCCTCCTGGAGCCAGGAGGGTGTGCTCAGTGGGTCATCTCTGGGCCGAGGGTGGCTAGGGAAAAGTTCTCTGCAGTGTGAAGACTGGTTTTCCTCTATGCTGCAGATGAAGGTGAAACTTGGCGTTTTCAACTTTTTATGGCAGTTCCCTGACCCCACCTGGCGAAATCCCCACAGGCAGCAAATAGAAGTTGGAGGTGGAGGGACTGCCCATTCCTCTCCTACTCAGTGTGTGATTTTGTGTGGGTGTGGGTCTTGGTATGTAAATTTATTTGTGCAAGAAATATCACTTTATTTTGTTTAAAATGATCTTAAATCTTTCTCTATGCCCCCATCCTTTCAGGTGGAGGAACTCAATCCCAGTCATTACTGGGCTCTCTCCTCCACTCTCCCCAGTGGGTCCCAGGGGAGGCTGAGATCCCCCAGCCCTCCCAGGCTTGGCCTTTCTGGGGCACCGAGGAGCCATCCCGAGGAGCCTCGGCCACCTCCCCGAATGGCTGAGACCACACAGGACTCCAGGGACCTCTCTCCAAGGCTGGAGAAAGTTCCCATCTCTCTTCTCTCCTAGGCTGCTTTCAGAGGTCCCTCCAGGACACCTGGCATCTCTCTGTGCTCTGACTTCTACAAAAGACAGCAAGAGACTCAACTTTCAGGCTTTGTTGCTTACTGCCTGCAGAAATCCCTGAAGCAGGCCTGTCTCTCTGCTTGGAGGGCTTGTGGAAACTCAGGAAAAATGCGTACAAATTTATACTTTAAAAATTGTCCTGCCATAAGACTGAGGCTCTGCAATCAGGGAAAATCTGCATCTGTCTGAGTCTTGACTTTACCTGGGCAAATCGCCACCGCTTTAAGCCTCATTCCTCATCTGTAAATTAGGGAAAATTGTAGTAGAGACCCCTTCATGGATATATATGCAATATATTTAATATATGCAAATATATTTGCATGCCAAATACTTAGCACAGGGTCTGACACATGGCAGATGCTCAATAAATATTAGCTATGATTTTAATAATATATGATGTTAGTTATAGTTATAAGATATACTGTTAATTATGATCCCCTAGCTTAGTGATCATATAGGTTTTATGGAAGGTGGTCTTTCCAGTGCTGCTAAGCCTTTTCCACCTACCCTGGACTGTTGAACGGGGCTTGGCGAGGCCGGCAGTGTTTTCATGCTCCCCGAAGAGCAGGTGCAAGTCCAGTCACGACTTCTCCCGTCAACCTTGTCAAATCATAAAGAATGATGATCTGTCCTTGGAGGTTCCTACTTTCCTTGTGGCAGCTTCTGAATTATACCTCTCTTGTTCAGACAGATTTTTTTTTCTTCTCTCTACCCTCTCTTCCCCTCCAAAATACTGCAAGTAAATATCATTTATATTGATTTTTTTTCAACCTACCCTCTGGGGAGCCCATTTCCACCCCCTGAAAGTCTGGGAGGCCAGCCTCTGATTATAATTTTTCCTAATGTGAAGTCAAATTTTTGTTTGTTGTGGCAATCTTAAATCTTTTTGAAAAACAGGCTCAAGTCTTTGGGACAGACTCTGACAAGGGCTGTGTGCACACGCTGATGACAGAAGGGTGGAGCCGGGAGGAGAGCAAGGCTTCCATTTGTGAGCTTGGGCAGAAGGATGAACCTCAGAGGGAAGGAAAGGAAGGGAGAAGAGGAGGATCCCCGGGCCTGAGGAGAGAGACACAGAGAGACAGATCCACCAGATGAGGACCTGGGGAAAATGACACAAGGCCAGACTGCCTGTGTACTTTTCCGACTAAACTAAGAACATATTTGACATGAGAAAAAAAAGTGTGTGTAAGGAAAATGGCCTTAATGGATGAGTTGGTTGCATCTTTCCAAATTGAAAGCCAGACCCAGGAAATTTCATTCAGGAATTAAATGCAGAGTAAGGCTGATTTCTTTCTGATTTTGAGTCGTTCTGTAGATTGGAATAGATCATCTCTGCATGTATTTTCTATACTTTAAAGAAACAAGAAAAAACATTGACTTTAAGGGTTCTGCTGATAATATGTTTGAGGACTAGCTTTTATTTAGTGCCTGATATGTGTTAAATATTTAGTAGAGGTTTTATAAATGTGTCTGAATCAACCCTAAAAATAATACTGTGTGGGAGACGTTATCTTTGTTTCTTCCTTTCTTTCTCCCTTCCCTTCCTTCCTTCCTTCCTTTCTTTCTTTCTTTCTCTTTCCTTCCTTCCTTCCTTTCTCCTTTCTTTCTTTCTTTCTTTCTTTCTTTGTGCTTGAACTGAAGTAGTAGCAAGGCAAGCATGCTTACTTGGTTTGTATTTAAAACTAAGTTGAAAAGGGTTGCTAATATTTTAAACGAGGAAAATTCAAAGTGACTGATAAATAGATGGTCAAAGGATGTTTAATAAGAATAAGTTAAAAACTGTATAGCTAAGGAAAACAAAAGCAACTCTAGCAATATAGTGTATTAGCTGGAACATAGGCAGTATTTAAAAGAATGTTTCTAGAATGAACATGAATATGACACTTCTGATCCTATTGTTTAACTGGAAACCTAAAACCTACTGGGGGTTCTTAGACCAACAACAAGTTTTTTGGGAGGAAGGGGGACTATTTTTCTCTGTTCTAGATGTAGACAATGAGGATCAGAGAGGTTAAGTAGCTTGTCCAAAGTCATGTGACCTGTAAGTACAGAAGCTGGGATTTAAACTGGGCCTGGCTCAGGCCACCTGTCCTGTCCAGTCTCCCTCACCAGACAGGGCCTGAGAATTCTCTCTCCAATGTTCTACCTCTTTCTTTTGCTTCCAAACTTCCACCGTTCATGGAACCCATCCCTCAGGACTCCTCCCCTTTCTCAGCTGCAGCTGCCAAGGCATTGGCTGTAACCTGCCTGCTCCTTTCCCTCATCTCTCAGCAGCCCAGCAGGGCCAGAGCATCCCAGGTATACAACAAATATTTCTTCACCTGACAGTCTCCCAAGGATGTTGTTAACCCCTAGACAACAACGCAAAGTCTATTTTTCAAATTACATCAGTCAATGACTTTTTAGTTTTTGTATTTATCAAAGTTTTACATGCACATTATGTGGAGAGTCAAATCATTCTACGAGGGCTGCCTTCAATATGTTTGTGTTTCTCTTCTGATTTTCCAGTTTTAAGCACTGACTCTGGAATTCCCACTAGGTAAGATGAGTTTTGCTCTTTCATTCTCTGCCCTAGCCAGGACACTACCCCCCCTTACACTGCACACTCCTCTTCCATTCCACATCCTCCCAAGATTGTTAAATATGAATGTAGTTTATTCAGAATTCTGTGTTTACATTGTTACAAACAAAATTCAACCCAATAAATGTTAAAGAGCTGGCTGGATCTATTCAATGATTCGTGAATCAGGTAGCATCCAGTCTAGCAGACAGAAAGGAGCTCTGAGAGGCTGTATAAAATGAAAGACTTTTACAGGCAGAAAGGAGCAGAAACAGGAAGTTATACTACGTAAGTTCCTTTTAGGGATGGCAGGGGCTATCAGGTAAATGACCTGTCTAGTACTACTCAGGCGATTCCTGATGAACTGGTTTAAGATTCCATTTCTGGGAGAACCGAAACTGTAATTAAGTCTTGGTTTGGTGACATGGAACTTAGCATACGTGACTCCATTTTGGGCCTGTTGTCTTGTTTTAACAACATTATGAAAATTTATATTTATAATGGAGCCTTTGGTAAACTGTGATTATTTTTCCTTTCTTGGAGTTAGTAACTATCTTATTTTTTCATCTGCTTTGTTTCCTTTGTATTAAGCAATAATTAAAGTTCAAACTCTGCCAAAGATCTAAATCCTCTCCACAGTTATTTGAAGGATCAGGTCTTCTATCAAACTCATCTCTGTGTGAAGCCCCTCCCAGAGTTCTGCCCTGCAGCGCTGGGGGTGGGGCCTCCACGCCTGGTGTTCCTCCTGGTACCCCTGCAGCACCCTGGGGTTCCTTTCTTTCCCAGTTGGAGCTCCTGCTTCCTGCATCCATGTCTTCCTCTTTCTTGGTTTACTCTTGAATTTGTGAGGAGCTCTTTTCCCAGTAACTTCATGAGAAAGGGGGCCTTTTTTAAAGGATTTTTTAAAAATTAATTAATTTATTATTTATTTATTTTTGGCTGTGTTGGGTCTTCGTTTCTGTGCGAGGGCTTTCTCTAGTTGCGGCAAGCGGGGGCCACTCTTCATCGCGGTGCGCGGGACTCTCACTGTCGCGGCCTCTCTTGTTGCAGAGCACAGGCTCCAGACGCGCAGGCTCAGTAGTTGTGGCTCACGGGCCCAGTTGGTCCGCGGCATGTGGGATCTTCCCAGACCAGGGCTCGAACCCGTGTCCCCTGCTTTGGCAGGCAGATTCTCAACCACTGCGCCACCAGGGAAGCCCGCCATGCCTTTTTAATCTCAGCATTCCCAGCACTTGGCATCGTAGGTGCTCAATAAATGTTTGTTAAGTTGATGAAAGGATAAAGGAAGAAAGGAAGACAGGAAAACATCAGCAGAGAAAAAGTTATCACACATCTAAGAGATAAAAGGGAAACAATAAATCCTGATAACCTGATGTTAAATGACTGACCTACACTTTTAATTTATGATTTACATAAGTAATAATGAAAGTTCACAAGAACACCTGGATTTAGGAAACTCTTCTCATCTTTTCCAAAGGCAGTCTGGCACAGGGGAAAGAATATAGGCTGTGAATGAATTACCTAAACTTTCCGTGTCTCTGTTTTTCCATCCATAAAAGATAGGGATGATAATACTTACCTAGGAAAACTGTGGTGTTGGGTGACAACTGATAGTAGCTGAGCACTTTCACCTGTCATTCCATCAAAATGACATTTAAATTAAATTAAATTAAACCATTTGCATGCAAAATATCTAGCTCTGTGCCTAGCCTGTTGTAGCACTTGGTGAATGAAAATTACTTCCCTTCTTTCTCAAGGGCTCAGGGCTCTCTGAATTGCCAAACACAGCAGTATCAATTGTGTTGAAAATGGTTTAAAAGCTTAGATTTGGATTCTGAAGCATGGTGAGATGCCCATTCTATTCTTGGCTTTCCATGTGACTCGCTGTGTGCCCTTCGCAAGTCCCTCCCCCTCTCTGAGCCTCAGTGCTTTCTTCAGTAAAATGTGGGGTTACATGGATGGTGACTCAGGTCCCTCCCCCACCCCAACTCTGTCATGCTAGAATCTGGTTCTATGAAATGTCCTTCCCAGAACCCGACTCCACACAGCTGCTGTGAACATAGTTTGCCTACAGATAGCTGCTATCTCTGGCCCTGGCACCGGCTCCTACAAGACTGGGGCTGTGGTAGGTGTCCTGAGGTTGACTGGGGAGAAGCGAGTACATTATTCTGCAGTGTAATGCAAAACAGACCTGGCCTTGGCTCCGGCCAGCACCAAGGAAGTGGACTTCATTGTAAAAGCCACCTTGTCAGCGTCAGGTCGGAGTGATTAATGACTCTTTAATCCCACAGCAGAATACCTGACAAAGTACGCTTGGGCCAAAAAGGCAGAACAAACCTAATTAGCGTGGTCGACCCACTCACAAGGTGTGGGTTGCTAAGGATCCCAACAGCTTGGAAAGGAAGCCTCTCCCTTTAGGTCTGTGAAAGCATCAAGTGGCCACAATGGGGAAGGGACTCCATTAAAAGGAGGGGGCCGGCCAATGAATAAACATGCAGGTTACCGTGTTGATATTTCACTGAATGCCGTTCTGAAGTGGGGTGCTTGGGGCCTCCGAGGCCGGCGCCCCTGGTATTGTGCTGGGGGAGGGACTGGCCATTTGAAGTCAAGGTGAGGACATACTGGGGGCAGATGGAACCTGCTTTGTTTGTGAAAGAGTTTTTCTGCTATTTATGCTAATGAGTGGGAAACACTTCTCAAGCATTTCAGATGATTCTGTAATGAGGCCGGGCAGAATGTGCCAACATTGTTGGCCCAGGACGATTTTAAACTCCCACTCGCCACATTAGCAGCCCCTTTCTTTACACGAAGGCCCTTGGAGGGTAAAAGGGGACAATGAAGGGAGAGGGAAAACATCACAAAGAGAGGCTTTTGTTTCGCGTTCCTTTGAACCCTCTCAAAAGCCGGGTTTCAAGGGGTGTGTTGGGTCTGCCTTTCAACGTTACTGAACCCAGAATCCCCTGTTGTTTAGCAACATAGAAAGCTGACCTTAATTGACTCCACTTCTGAGAAGGCTTTGTAAATCACTCTGCCCCAGAGTGAAATTTCCTGATGGGGTCTGTATGTGATATATACCATTATACACTGGATACCAACGCGCCTTCCCACATACACAGTGATTTCCAGCTTACACCCCACTTTATGGCCATTGTCTAGTTTAATTCTCACAGGCACTTACCGCTGGATGAGGAATCGTTGCTCTCAGTTTACAACTAAGAGAACTGAGCTGCAGAGAAGTTAGGTGGCCTGCCCAGAATCATACGGCAAGAAAGAATCAGAGCTGTGACCCAGAACTTGGATCTCTCTGGCTTTTTCCACTCTATCACAGATATTCCTGGGATTGGAGATCATGTAGATGTGTGTGCCAGAGAGATATCTTCACTGATGAGTTGCTTAAACACATTATTTTTTGGAGAAAGAAGGGCACCACAAGATTATGGTGACATTTTGGATTTCCCCCTTAATTTCTGGGCATGATATCATTTCCTGGACAAGACTTCTCCTTTCACTGTACCTTAGCTGTGCCCAGCTGATTTGTACCCCCCTCTTCCTTCCTCACCCCCAAGTCACCCAGCTACAGGCACATGGCTGTTCAGTGGAGCAGTACTGGTGTCTCACCTTCCCTATGGGATGGCACTTCTCTGAGCCTCACCAGTGGGGTGTGTTGTGAGGAAGGGGTTCCACCCTGGAACTCGTCCAGAAGTTGGGCTTCAGTTCAGGCCTGAGAGACATATCCATACCCTCAAAGCCTCTAGACTAGTAATAATCGAAGATGCCTTTGACTTCTGACCAGCTTCACGGGCATTTGACCTGTGCAGTTGTGCAGGACTCCGTGCTCAGAAGGGCCCTGTGCTTGGTTTCATGCCCTGCTGTCATTGTGTTGACATGCTTAATGATTTCATCTCTGAACTTTGTTTTGTAAAATGAAGTCCAATGAACCGATGGAGCAAGGGAGAGGCGTGCGATGTGCCTGTCCATTGCAATTCCTTGCTTGCTGTTCACGGCCCAGGTGAACAGAGTCCCCGTGGGGCCACAGTCAAGGGAGTTTAGTGACACTCAAAGCAAGGTAGGTGCGCTATGTCTACAACTGAGTCGCTGGTGGCCCCAAGAGGCCATGCTTTCTGTTCAAACCAGAATGGAAGAATGCAGAAAGAAGATAGTGGTTTTCTAAGAAACATGACTGACCAAAGAACCCCATCATATCCTTTTTTACTCATGGGACTTCCCCATATTGACCAATCATTCACACTGAAAATGACGACGGAAGGAAAGGGAGAGAGAGGAGGATGCAGAGTTGCTTGTCCTTTTCAGCAGCCTCCTCAGTAAACCAAAGGCAGAGTGCACTCGGGGAACAGGTGTGTATTATGAAGTGAAATAAAAACAGTTGAGTTAGTTTTGAGTGGCACTTCCGCTGTTCTGGTAAGAACAAAAAAATATGTATATATAGGATACGAAATCAAAATTCTGTAATTTTGGTGATTCTGCATAGGAGTTAAATGCTCTTCTGTTTGCATTCAAAACTGGCATTGTACAATCTAAAGATGAACAGTAAAGCTCGGGCCAATCATTTAAAATTTTCGTTTTGCTTTACTTAGAATGACAGTAAATAGCAAATCAAAACCACCATGAGCCTATTTGACCCACCTCCTAGAGAAATGGAAATAAAAACAAAAATAAACAAATGGGACCTAATGAAACTTAAAAGCTTTTGCACAGCAAAGGAAACCATAAACAAGACGAAAAGACAACCCTCAGAGTGGGAGAAAATATTTGAAAATGAAGCGACTGACAAAGGATTAATCTCCAAAATATACAAGCAGCTCATGCAGCTCAATATCAAAAAAACAACCCAATCCAAAAATGGGCAGAAGTCTAAACAGACATTTCTCCAAAGAAGATATACAGATTGCCAACAAACACATGAAAGGATGCTCAACATCATTAATTATTAGACAAATGCAAATCAAAACTACAATGAGGTATCACCTCACACCGGTCAGAATGGCCATCATTAAAAAAATCTACAAACAATAAATGCTGGAGAGGGTGTGGAGAAAAGGGAACCCTCTTGCACTGTTGGTGGGAATGTAAATTGATACAGCCACTATGGAGAACAGTATGGAGGTTCCTTAAAAAACTAAAAATAGGGGGCTTCAATTGGGCAATTGGGATTGACATGTATACACTGATGTGTATAAAATTGATGCCTAATAAGAACCTGCAATATAAACAAACAAACAAACAAAACAACTAATACTAAACTTTCATTGGGTTATTTGTATGGAAATATGTTAATATAAATGTTTCAGACATTACATGAAATTTCTAAAAATCTTATATGTTCTGGTATAATGTTATAAGTCATAATCCTAGTTATTACCTTAAAATGTATATCTCAGAAATAACTAATTTTCTTGTCAACTGCATTATTATGAACTTTCATCAAATTTTTAACTGTGGTCACTTTTAAGTCTTTTGTCATTTACAGACAGTTCTGTGTGTACTCTGATGCTTTTGCAAATATGTTCCTATAAAAGGGTTTCATCTTTAAGAAATTCATGGAAAAGACTCTGACAAGTACAGGTTTCTGGTAACTGACTGTACTGTTGAACTGAATGAATAAGCAGAACTGAATTTTCAGAACTCTAATGAAAAACTGATGAACTCATAAAAGTGCTAACAAAAGATCAAGATGAAAAAAAAAAATTAATTACATGGGACTGAGTGAACTGATGAGGATGAGTATAATTTTTGTGACTTCCTGTCTGAATTAAAAAAAAAAAATCCAACAAGGACTCAGAGGCAAAGAATATACAAATCAATTTTCACTGCAAAGTAAAGGAGCTGTTACAGTGGAGGATTACTGGACTGAATGTCAATATTATGACATAGTATGAGTGTGTTTCATGTTTGGTAATTGCAATCATTGTTGCTTTTGTTGTGGTCATCCATGTACAATGCTTGGTGTCAGTCTACTTATCTCTTGTAAAAATAAAATACAGTATGTGTGTGTGAAAAAAAAAAACACCTTAATTAAAAAAAAACTAAGAACTTTCACCATAAAATAAAATAAAATAAAATGAATGTACTCAAGTTCAAGAATAAAATTAGGAAATTGTTCTCAAAAAAAAATAAATAAATAAGGGGCTTCCCTGGTGGCGCAGTGGTTGAGAATCTGCCTGCCAATGCAGGGGACACAGGTTCGAGCCCTGGTCTGGGAAGATCCCACATGCCGCGGAGCAACTAGGCCCGTGAGCCACAATTACTGAACCTGCGCGTCTGGAGCCTGTGCTCCGCAACAAGAGAGGCCGCGATAATGAGGCCCGCGCACCGCGATGAAGAGTGGCCCCCGCTTGCTGCAACTAGAGAAAGCCCTCGCACAGAAACGAAGACCCAACACAGCCATAAATAAATAAATAAATAAATAAACAAAAAAAAACAACTAAAAATAGAACTACCATATGACCCAGCAATCCCACTACTGGGCATATACCCTGAAAAAACCATAATTCAAAAAGAGACATGTACCACACTGTTTATTGCAGCACTATTTACAATAGCCAGGACATGGAAGCAACCCAAGTGTCCATCGACAGATGAATGGATAAAGAAGATGTGGCACGTATATACAATGGAATATTACTCAGCCATAAAAAGAAACGAAACTGAGTTATTTGTAGTGAGGTGGATGGACCTAGAGTCTGTCATACAGAGTGAAGTAAGTCAGAAAGAGAAAACAAATACTGTATGCTAAGACTTATATATGGAATCTAAAAAAAAAAAAAAAAAAGGTTCTGAAGAACCTAGGGGCAGGACAGGAATAAAGACTCAGACGTAGAGAATGGACTTGAGGACATGGGGAGGGGGAAGGGTAAGCTGGGACAAAGTGAGAGCGTGGCATAGACATATATACACTACCAGATGTAAAATAGATAGCTAGTGGGAAGCAGCCGCATAGCACAGAGAGATCAGCTCGGTGCTTTGTGACCACCTAGTGGGGTGGGATAGGGGGGTGGGATAGGGAGGGTGGGAGGGAGATGCAAGAGGGAGGGGATATGGGGATGTATGTATACATGTAGCTGATTCACTTTGTTATACAGCAGAAACTAACACAACATGGTAATGCAATTATACTCCAATAAAGATGTTAAAAAACAAAACAAAACAAAAAAACACCCTGACAAGTTGAGAGCGAGACTACAGAAGAAAGGAAAAAACTTTCTATTTTAGGACTTTTAATGGCACCTTCTTCCTTTCGAACAAGGGGCTCTCTACTTTCATTTTGCACTGGGTCCTCCAGATTACCTAGGCAGTTCTGTTTCTGACAGAAGACACATAGAAAGTGAATACTAGGTGTTTTAAAAAAAAATGTTCCATGATCACAGATCTCATGATTCACTCAAGAAGAACTGCTCTGTGAATGCTGCAGAGCCTCGTGTTTTATTTGGGTGCTGTGTGGGGCTGGGCATGTGCTGTGACGCTCCGTGGGTGGAGGGTGGTGTCGTGGAGGCCACGTGGATGTATTTCCTACATGAACGTGGATAAGTGGCTTATCCCAGGATGTCTTCTTTTCTATTTTATTTATTTTTTTTTTACTTATTTCTTTTTATTGAGGTATAGTTGATTTACCATGTTGTGTTAGTTTCAAGTGTACAGCAAAGTGATTCAGTTATACACACACACACACACACACACACACATATTCTTTTTCAGATCCTTTTCCATTATAGGTTATTATGAGATACTGAGGCTGTTTTCTTAATCTGCAAAATGGCAATAACACATGCTTTGCCCATTGGTCAGGGGTTCCAGTAAAATAATGGATATAAAGATATTTTGAAAACTGTAAAGTGTTGTGCGTGGATAAAGTACTTTATAATTTTTGGTATTATTTAAAAACCACAAAGCAGGAATCATGAACACTGCTATCTTTGTCCCCTCCGATTTGCGAATTAATTTTGAATGAATTCCTGCCAAGTTTGCATAAATCCAAATTCATTTCTTTTTTTCTTTGACACAAATCTGTTAATAACTGTTTGGAAGACAGTATGGAACTTCAATATATTCACAACCTTTTGTCCCCCTTTGTAGACATGCAATACACATCGATGTTTTTAAAGGCAAGAGTGGTTTGGCAGAAGTTAGAAAAGTTTTACCCTATAGAAAAAAAGCAAAATATAAAGTAGTTTATACAGTATTCTGTGATTACACAGCTGTCAAACCTGTGTATAGACAAATGACAAGGGAATAAACCAAAAGCCCAACAATTAGATAAACAACTTGGTACAGAGGACAAATGAACCCTAATCACATAGGGTTCTATCATAACATGGTCTACTTTTTTTATCACACAGTTTGGATAACTTCTGGATTCAAACATGTTTCTCTAAATGTAACAACTGCTCACAGGCCAAGTCTGATTGATCAACCCGCTGAGACCACAGCAATTGTACTAATCATATCCCTCCAATACCAGCATTATAAATAGTTCTCTGTCATATAGTGAGGACTTCGTCATAAATGATAGACTGATACTGTAGAATAATGGTTGTACTGGGAGGGAAATCATTTCTGCCCATGACCTTGGGGAAGGAATTTCTCGTAGCATGGACCTTGGGGAAGGAACTTCTCAGCATGGACCTCAGTTTCTCCATTTGTCCTTGGAATGGAGTGGACCATGAACTCTAAAGGGCCATCCAGCACCAACATTCTGTGTTTTGATGGCTCTGATGCGACTTTCAAAGCCTCATTGCCAATGTCACCTTCAGGACCATCTGAAAGAGGAGATGCATAGACATGGGGACATTCAGCATGGGCGGGTTCCGTGTGCCAATGTGACACAACAGATCTGGGCTCTCAATACCTGTTCCAGGTTCACACCAGCACAGCAGCTGACCTGTGAATGTCTGTTGAACACCGAATTATGGTTTCATAGTTTACACCTCATTTAATCCTCCTTTTAGACTGCAAGCACTTTAAAGAGAGGCTCATCAAATTCCTCTCTCCCTTCCCATAGCCCCTAGCACACCCACAGGGCCTGGCACATGGTAGGAGCTCAGTAGATGAGAATTCCAACATTTTGAGAAGACTTAAATGATGATCAACACCAACTTTGTTGAGATAGATATTCTCACTCATGAAGGACCCCAGCTTGCCCAGATCAGTCCTGGTGGATGTCTGCTGCCCACCAGTGGGAGGAATAGGGGTACAACTTGTGCTTTCCGGGGAAGATGTGCAAACTGGAAACTGTCAAGTCCCAGAAACTGTCAAGTCCCATACCTTATGGCTTCAGGCTTTTCCTTGCTTTGCAGTCCTATCTGAAATGGCATTTGGAATATACCCTTTGAGCCAGCAATGAAAAATTGTGAGAGGCCGTTAGTAGCAGCTGCATTAAGAATAGCCTCAAACTGGAAACACCCCAATGTCCATCATCAGGAGAATGGGCAAACAAAATGTGCTGTATCCTTATTAGAAAAACTACTAGGCAATAAAAAGGAGCAAACTACATGGATGGCTCTTAAAAGCACATAAAGTGAAAGAAGCCAGACACAAAAGAGTCCATACTGAATGATTCCATTTAAATGCAGTTCCAAAACAGACAAAATGGATGTAGAGTGAGAGAAATCAGAACAGTGATTGCCAGGGTAGGGGTGGGGTGGGGCAGTTTGACTGGAAAGGATACAAAGGGACCCTCTCTCTGGTGTGATGGTTATGTTTTCTATCTTGACTGGGCTGGTAGTTACTTAGGTTCCATTTGTCAAAACTCATTGAACTGTACACTTAAAAAATCTGTCCATTGTATTGTTTGCTACATTAACCCTCAATTCACCTCCTCTCCCCCCAGTACTTGGAGCTGAAGTTTTCTTAGCCTTTCAATGGTTGGCTGTCTCCCGGCTCAGATACTGGGAGGGGAAGTTGTGATTTCCGCAGCTGTGACCACACTGCAGATTTCCTCACATCCGCCTGGGGTGGCTCCAGCACGTGGCCCATTTCTCATGCAGGCACTTTGCTGGCTCTCTGGGAACACCTGTCTCTCCCTGGGCTCTCCTGGGGCCCATGCAAGACGCTCATCCTTCTTCCGTTCAGCACTTCTTCAGATCTCAAATTCTCTCTGCGTTTTCTCTTCTCCAAGCTAATCCTCAGTTTTTTCCATTCGTGCTTCACTGAACATGGTTTCCAAATCCTTCCTCCTCGGAGTGTCCCTCCCCTGGATCCGATCCAGCTGCCCGGGGCCCATTTAAATGATTCTCTGACTGCTTGGGCTGACAGCTCGACTTCTACTTCCCAAGTGATTGCAGCAGGAGGAGACAGGCTACGAGCCTTTGTCTGCGTAACCCAACAGGTTAAACTTTTTTTGTTTTTTAAGGGAGAAGACAAATGAAAGCGTGGTGGGTATTCCACAAAGGCTCCTGTGAATGATTGACATACATTTAAGCGGACGGCATATTTGTGCGATGCCAGGGGGCTGATACATTAATAGATATAATTTGTAGGCTCCCAAGGAGAGGTTAAAGAGGGGAACACGGATTCCTTTGAGCTGACTTGGTGCTCCCATGTCATCTGTCCCAACCTTAATCAAGTTATCATATCAACCCAGTGTGTCCTGGACCCCAGCTCTCTGTCTGAATGAGGAAAAAATCTGCAGACAAATTTCTAGCAGCAGGAAGTTGGTGCTCTCCTGCGAGGCTAGATAAAAAGTACCTGTAACCTCTCCAGGCCTCCCTCTTGCTCCTGCTGGGAGCTCAGTTCAAGTGGCTCCCTTATTTGATTACGCCTCTCAGGCCTTCTCTGGTGTAGGTATCCAATTCACTGCTGTGCCCACTGGCTCCCTACGAAGCAGAAAACATTAGAGTCACTCTTTTGCGAAATTATGGGGAAGCTGAGGGGGCCAAGCGCTTGTGGTGTGTGTGTGTGTGTGTGTGTGTGTGTGTGTGTGTGTGTTTGTGTGTGGAGACACACAGATATGGATAAAGAGAGGAATGCTGTTTGTTAGCAAATGTGGCATTGATTTATACTCCCTTCCTTTAGTCACAGAGTAACTGAGTGGCATCTCCAAATTCTCACGATAAAAAAAAAAGAGGTAGCAGAAAAAAAGAAAAAAAGACTCCTGCTAAGTGCTATATATCATTACCTTTTTTTTAGTGTTTGCAAAAGATTTAGAACATGCATAATTTACAATCAATGGACCAAATTATCCTATTGGATTTAATTTTCCTATGGATTTATTTGCTTCATGACTATATAATTCAAATTAGAGCGCTACATATTATTTTATAATGAATGTATGAATTATGATGGTATTTGAAACTGTTTTCATTCGAGTATTATTGGAATGATGCTGATGGGTTGGTGGATTTGTGCATCCATCTCTCCTACACGTTAATTTATGAGTGGACAAAAAAAGTGGAGGTGATACATGTTGTAGGGATGGGCCTACTCTACATTACCTTTTCTCTTTTTTTTTTTAAATTGATGGCAGATTATTATTTTTTAAAATTTATTTATTTTATTTATTTTTGGCTGCATCGGGTCTTCCGTTGCTGCGCGGGGGGCTTTCTCTAGTTGCGGCGAGCGGAGGCTACTCTTCGCTGTGGTGCGCGGGCTTCTCATTGCGGTGGCTTCTCTTGTTGCGGAGCACGGGCTCCAGGCGCGTGGGCTTCAGTAGTTGTAGGTAGCTCGCTGGCTCAATAGTTGTGCCTTGTGGGCTCTAGAGTCAGTAGTTGCGGCGCACGGGCTTAGTTGCTCCGCGGCATGTGGGATCTTCCCGGACCAGGGCTCCAACCCGTGTCTCCTGCATTGGCAGGCGGAGTCTTAACCACTGTGCCACCAGGGAAGCCCTACGTTATCTTTAAAAAATTGGTTTTCTTTCAAAGAAAAACATGTATTTCCCCACACAATCACCAAAAAACAACCAAAAAACCCACTCCCCCACACCACTGCCGCCAAAACTTGGCAAGGCAAGGCAGTATTTTGTATTCATTTCTGGAAATCTCAACCTAATCAAGGAAAATAATGGTACCATTTTTCATCTTCAGGTGCCCAAGACACCTGAGAATCCGGCCGAAGAGAAGCATTTTAAGATCGGCCTGTGGCTTCGGGCAGACGGGCACTGGCCAGGAGCTGGTAAGAGGGAACGCTCAGAGGGTGAAATTGGACTTGCCCGCGAGCTGAGGACGGTGCTGGGCTGGTGAGACATCGAGTTAACGTCCATCCATGCATTCCTAAGGGGGGGCGGGGAAGGAAACACACCATCCGAACTCAAGAGGCCTATTGATTTATCCCCGTTAGCAGGCAGGACCCTTGAGAAGCCCATGCCTTGGGGCTCGTTAGCATCTTTACTGCGAGAAGACCGCGCAGCGGCGAGTTCCCACGGGGGCCGGGAGTCAGCGGGGCGCTGGGCGCGGGCCGGGAGGCGGCGGCTTTTCTTAAAGGCCTCCACAGACTCGGCTGGAATCGCAAGGGTTAAAGAGACCTCGCCGCACAGAGGGGCGCCCCGGCGGTAATCGGGAAATAAATTTGATTTTCTGAATTCTTTGGCAGCTGGTGACAAAGGGCCAGGTACGGCGCGCGGCGGGGTGGATCCGTGCAGAGGCGGCCGCCCGGCGGGGCGCACGGGCCTGGGGCGCACAAAAGCGGCCGCCGGCGCACAAAGGCCGGCCCGGGGCTCCGGGCTGTCCGCCCGCCCCGCCGCTGGGCCGGCTGCAGAGGGGCTGAGTCCCAGGACACCAACTGTCTTCATCCTGGAACTCCAAGGGCCTTCTGCTGGGGCCACAGGCAGCAGGGGACTTCTAAAGTTTCAATCAGTTCATCAAGAAATGTCCACAACCCTTTGCCTAATTCAGCCTTTTGCTATGGTTTGGGAGGAATCACCAGAAATTCCCTGAAATTTCCCCAGATTCCTCCCGACTCAATGGGCCTCCCTTGTCTTTATTTATTGGATTCTCTTCGGTCATTTCCGAGTCTTGTCCTGTCTGTAAGTTTCTTGAAGGGAAGTGGTGGACCTTATTCTTCCCTTGGTGACAAAGCTGAAGTGCTAGGGGAAACCCTGGGGAAATGTAACTGCTAGGCCTCTAAGGGCAGGAATTAATGCTTTGTTCATTCATTCACTCATTCAAAAATATTTCCCGAGCGCTGCTCGCTGAACCCCCAGCCCTGTGCTGATCTCAGGATGTTTTCACCTCCTCTGGCTCCTGTCACATCTTGCTCCTAAGTCAGCTGCAGTAGCAGCACCTCCCAAACGCTACAGTGTCTGGTTCCCCCACCAGCCTAGAAAGCCCTGTTGGTAAAAGCACAGATTTGCTTCTCCTCAGACTTGAAGATGTGTGTGGGCCAGATTTCCTCAGCACCACTCTGGAATGTTCCTACAGCCAGTACCTCAGACACTAGCCAAACTTCGGTCTCGTTTCGTTCATGTCCAAAATGAGGCCGTCCATAACATTGATTTTAGAATATGTGTAGAGGATGTCAGGATTCCAGAAAAGCAAACTCTCGGAAAGGAACAAAATGTGTTAACTAACACACAGCTTACTAAGGCTCTTTCCACACTCTCTCTGAGCAAATCTGTACCTAAAAAGAAGTCCGATTAGCTTAGCTGCTATTAAAATACAAGTGGCCATTTTTTAAAGAAATTATAGATATGGGGCTCCCCTGCTAGATTAATTCTTCTTCTGGCTTCATTCTTTCGAGCAGATTCTTTTTTTTTTTTTTAATTTTTATTTTATATTGGAGTATAGTTGATTTACAATGTTGAGTTAGTTTCAGGTGTACAGCAAAGTGATTTAATTATACATATATCTATTCTTTCTCAGATTATTTTCCCATGTAGGTTATTACAGAGTATTGAGTAGAGTTCCCTGTGCTATACTGTAGGTCCATGTTGACTATCTATTTTATATATAATAGTGTGTAAATGTTAATCCAAACCTCCTAAGGTTTGGTAACCATACTTTTCCCCTTTGGTAACCATAAGTTTGTTTTTGAAGTCTGTGAGTCTGTTTCTGTTTTGTAAATAAGTTCATTTGTATCATTTTTTTTTAGATTCCACATATAAGTGCTATCATAGAATATTTGTCTTTCTGTGATTTACTTCACTTAGTATGATAATTTCCAGATCCATCCATATTGCTGCAAATGGCATTATTTCATTCATTTTTATGGCTGAGTTGGCAGTTTCTTTTACTTGACCCTTTCTCACAGAACCAACACTACCAAATAATAGTACCAAAGCCTCGTGTTATGTGCCCTTAGACTCTGTCTCAGGGGAGTCCTCTTTCCTGTTGGAGCCGTTCTATTTCAAGCTGATCCCTAATTAAATTCAGTGTAACTTGGGACCCATGTGTGTGAAGGTGGACCTGTGCCTGTGAGTAAGGTGTTTGCAATCAGCAGCGCAAAGCCTGGAAATGAGGCCTGAGTAAATGAGAGTCTAAATATAGAACAAGTACCCTAGGAGTTCTAGGAAGAGAAATTATTCTCCCCCCAGCACAGGGACAGCAACTTACCGTGCGTTTGTCTATGTCATGATGGAGTAGTGTGATGCTGATAGCAGAAGAATATAATTATCATACTCACAGGATGTCAGGTAAAGAAGATTCCAACTGCTTCATTGTATTAGTTATCTATTACTGCATAATAAGTTACCACAAATTCTGCGGAGTAGAACAACACCCATTTGTTATCCCACAGTTTCTGTGGGTCAGGAGTCTAGGGACAGATTGGCTGGGTCCCCCGTTTCAGGGTCTCTCGCAGGCTTTAATCCAGGAGTCAGCCAGGGCTGGGGTCTCATCTTCAGCTTGACTGGGGAAGGATCCACTTCCAAGCTCACGTGGTTGTGCACAGTTCCTTGGGGGTTGTTGGACTGAGGGCCTTGGCTCCTTGCAGGCCATCGGCCAGAGGCCACCCTCAGTTCCTTGCCCTGTGGACCTCTCTTACCCCATCAGAGCCAGCGAGGGAGACAGTCAATACAGAGAGTCTGCTAGGAAGGCGAGTGTTACAGTCTTGTATGGTGTCAGCATGGGAGTGACATCCCATCATCTTTGCTATATTCTGTTGGTCAGGAACAAGCCACAGCCTCGTCCACAATTGAAGGGAGCGGATTACACAAGAGTGTGGATACCAGAAGGTGTGAACCATGTGGGTCTCCTTAGAGTCTGTCCACCACATTCATTTCACCCACAAATAAACTGAGGCCCTAAGATGGGGATGTGCCCTGGTCACAATCTCAATGAGTTAGTCTAGTGGCTAGATAGTCATCTTGCTAGGATTTCTATTCTGTCTGGTGCTCTTTCCTAAATGGCATGCCTCCAAGATACAGGCTTAACACCTGTGAAGCCCCTGGTTCTGGAAAGCAGGCATGGTCTCTACACAGCCGTCTTTGACTACTGCCAGCTTAACACTCACTGCCCAGTAATCACTGTGGTCCCCCACTAAGGAACTCAAGGAACCACAATTCCCCTGCCTCCACAAAATATCCCTAAACCAAAATGGTAGAAAGAATCCCATTTCCATATCAATTAAATGGGAAAATTTTGAGAATATCAGGATTTTCCTAGTCCCCTACTTCCACCCTGCCCCAACTCCTTTTAACAGATGAGAAAACTGAAACCTAGGAAGGAGAAGTAATTTATTCAAGCCCCATGGACACAGCGCAGTTCTCTTTCTTTTTGACACATATAAAGTATCAGAGAGAAGGTATTGGCTTGAGCAAGCAACCATAGGAGGGGGTGGCACACAGGACAACTGGAACCAGGACTCAAAGGCCTCAGGGTCAATCCTGTCCCATCCCTCCACTGCAGCCAGAGCTCCAGGACCCCAGCCCCACCCAGGCCCTGAGACAAAAAGGAAAACCATCAAATAAACAACAGTCCTCATCCCATCAGGCTGTGTTGCCTCTTGAGGGAAAAAAAAACAAAAAACAAAAAACTGCTCAGATCATAAATTCTGGACATGCAAAGGCCTCTTAAACAGCTAGTTCCCCAGGGACCACATATCACTGACAGATAGAGCACAGTGTAATAGGACTCTAGCTTTGCCTCTCTAATTTCAGTAGGACTACAATTCCCACCACAAGAAGTGGAAGTTATGTCTAATTTGACATGAAGAGAGAAAGAGAGAGATTGAGATTCTTTCTTCTGGGTCGAAGTCTTTGTCTCACCTCCTCTCTGCACTGGAGAGAAAAAGTAGTATTTTCCGATCTCCAGTCACTGCGTTGGCCAAACAGCATCCCAGGAAGCCACTAACAAAATCTCCTCCTCTACCTGTGCTCTTATCAAAGCGACCTCTGGCTGCATTCTTCTTCCATGGTCCTCAGAGGGTAACTGGAGGAACAAGTGAAACAGGGTATAATGAGTTCTGTGCCTGTCCATCTTGAATTTAAAAGCCCTAAGTTGTCTCCTTGCTGGCTTTGAAGAGCTGAAATCACTCCATTTGTTGGAATAGTTCAGAGAATACGAAGAGTTTGTGCCTTGGACCAGCTCACTAAGTAGTGCTGATCCTGGGCTGCCTTTGAGTTTTATTTCCTGGGTCTAAATGGACTTTTTTTTTTTTAATTTTAAAATTATTTTTAAAAATTGAAGTATAGTTGATGTACAATGATTCAGGTGTACAGCGGTTTATATACATATATGTATATGTATATATATATATATATATATATATATATATTCTTTTCCATTATAGGTTATTACAAGACATTGAATATAGTTCCCTGTGCTATACAGTAAGTCCTTATGGTTTATCTATTTTATATACAGAAGTGTATCTGTTAATCCTGAATTCCCAATTTATCCCTCCCCCCCTTTCCCCTTTGGTAACCATAAGTTTGTTTTCTATGTCTGTGAGTCTTATTTCTGTTTTGTAAATAAGTTCAACCAAATAGACTTCCTGAAGGCACCTGCTGTCTGACAGAAATCAGAAATAGACTTCAGAAAAATAACCATCAAATCGTTTGGGAAGAAATAGAGAAGGTACACTTATTTTAGCAATAAGATGGTCTCTCCTGGGATGCATAACTGATTTGGTGGAAATGTTTCTGTTTTAACTAAAGTCCACTTGAGTATTAGAATAACAGGGATTGATTTTCAGGGCCTTTTAGACTTTGGGACCTCACTGTTTTCTGAATGTGGACTGTCAGGTCTCCATCCCTTTGCACATGCTGTTCTTTGTACCTGGAGTAGCTTCCACCTTCCTCTTTCCGACAAACTTCCTACCCACCTGGTAGGGTGCAGCTCCCTCCTCGGTGAAGCCTGTGGACATTCCTGATGCCCCCACTCCCCTCGCTCTGCACAGAGACGGTTGCCTTCCATTCTGGATGCTCACAGCCCTTCTTTGTAGCCCTATCTGGATACTGACAACTTCTGCCCTGGGGAGACTGATACAGCAGGAGAGCAGGGATTTTGTCTTGTTCATTTCATCTTCCTTTTTGTAGGCCTTACACAGTTCATAGTGGCACAAGTTTGATAGGTGGATGAATTGGTAAATTGCTTTAAGGAATATGTCTTTGACTTGTTTATTTTGAATTTTTGTTAACAAATTGCCTACTAGCATTCCTGGGCATACGCAGTCAGCATTGAAATGATATAGAGCTGCTACGTGCAGATATGAACTTTGAAGAGGACAAAGACTTGCAGGTGGAAATATAGCTCAAATGAGTCAGAGCCCCCTTGGAGATCAAAAGGAGATTGCAGCCCTATTATCCCATGTTCTTAGTCATTCCCTGTATTTACTGAGCACTCAATGTGTCTACACAGCATGCTAGGGGCTTTACAGAGACTACCACAAAAATCCCTTTAAGGTCCTATTATGCCCATTTTACAGATGAGAAAACTGAGGCACAGAGATCAAGTAAGTTGCCCCAGGTCACCTACCTGGTGATGGAGGCAAGTGTTAGCCTGAGCTGGCTGACTCCAGAGCCCAGCTCGCCACCTCTAAAGGGTCACAGAAGCTTTGTCCCCGGTGTGCATTGGCTGTAATTGAGGGTCTCTGGCACACTAGTTCCTGCTCCCATTGCTCCCAGTGCATGAATGAAAGCGATCGGGTCTCCATCCTCGAAGTTCTGTAGGGAGGGGTGGAGGTGGGAGCTCAGACAAGCACACAAGTTACTATAATGCAGGATGAAACAACAGTGTCACCAAGAAGCAGGACATGCTATGGAGGATGGTTCAGGAAGGCATCTTATAGAAGATGAGTCTTGAAGGATGGGGAGGATATCAACAGATCATTGGGGAGGGATCCAGATAGAGGCTAGAACCAGTGGGGAGAAGGGGGGCAAGTACCAGCCAAGGGGAAGGAGGCTGGGAGGTGAGGCGGGGCCAGCTCATGGAGGGTCCAGCTATCTGCCTGGAGGATGCAGCCAATCTGGTAAGCACTGACAGGGGCTAGTTTAAATAAGCAAGAAGAACCTGCAGTCCAGATGGTTGAAGCTGAGCCTAGTGGGGCTGAAGCTCTAACTACTAGCTTCATGTCTCTGTTAATTGAGTTCCAAACTTGTCCCTCCTTTCTGAGGTTTCTGTCTTCACTATCGGTTTCTAACCATCCTCTGCTCTGGCTCCCATATCCCCTACTCACCGCCCCCGCCCCATTATCTCCTAATTTTGATTTGAGAGTTCTCAGTACTCTTCATAGATTTGCAGGTGGTTAATAACTTGCCGGGAATCTCCCTGTCCCAGCTCTGTGATCACCCTCTCATTCGCCCTAGCTGCTCCTCTGCGCCCCCAGTAGCACTCAGCCATGGAGCTCCAAGTTTTAAATATCACACAAATGGTCCTTCTGGCCTCTCAGCCTATGTAAACATTATTAAAATCCCATTGTCTATAAACTGAGTAGACTCACTCATGAGAATCCACTTAATGTCTTTAGAAGGAAGCACTGTTCAAAAGTTCACCCTACAAGGTGTTCGTGGGAAGAGGCTCAAGTCTACCATTCCTGTGGCAGGTCACCCTCCACCTCTGCCCGAATGTGTCCAGTGGTCATGTTCACCGTCTTTGGCACCTTTCTTCCTTCCCAGTGTCGCTAGCTGGGACGGGTCCAAACCCACTGGGGAAGCTGAGGCCACACCTCAGGAACTCGGTACCCCTCCTTCTCCTCTCGGGCCTGTGGCTTCTGCTGACTCATGCCTTCCACTCCCTGTGGTTTAGGGAGATTGTACAACAATCCAAACATTCTTTGAAGGGGGTGACTTGCTTATTCATCTTTGAATCCACTCAGCGTGGTGCCCGACACACAGGAGTTATTCAGTAAGTGTTTATTGACTTGCTTCTTTCCAGTCCACCAGACTTCATGGCCTTGACTCCGTTCCCCTGAACTCCTCTGCTGCTCTGATCCACAGGACTGGACTCGGGCATCCTGGCTCCCATCACTTGGCTTTGTAGGTCTTGTTTCCCAACGTAATCATTAGCTTAGCTCTGTTCTGAACCTCCTCCCACTTTTCATGTCCCTCTAAAGCATAAAGCCTACAACTTGATTCTCAAAATAGAGACAGTGGGCTTTAAAATACTTTTTAAACTCCAAAGTGCTGTGCAAATGTAGAGAATACAATCAAAATGATGAGCTTTCTATGAAGGACCATAATGGTTAAGAGTGGAAGTAGGATGCTGGGATAAAGGAACAACTTTAAAACAAACAGACAAGGTAAATGACCATGAACTGAGTTTAGTAATCTTGGGAGACTAATTCTCTTCTGGCTTAACAAATATTGATGAGATATATCTTGTATATTTTTAGTTGGAAAGCAAAATGAATTTCTTTCAGCAGTATATTTATGATTTCATTTCATCTACTTTCAAAAACTATTTGAGAAACATACAATAAGTTAACAGACAGGAAAGGAGAAAGAATTTATCTATTGGCTCCGGCTTTAAAACTCTGTGACCACTTTTCCTCTCTGTCTCTCCATTTATAACATTGGCAGGGAGGGGAGGGTTGGAACAGATAACCTGTAAAGTCCTTCCTGGCACTGATAGTCTATGGCTTATTGAGAAAACCAAGCCATTCTCTTTGATTCCTTACAGGGCTGAGTTCACTTTCCATGTGAACTCTCTTCCTGGAACACATCTCATTATTTGCCATTCTTTGTTAAGTGTAGTTTTCTCTGACTAGACCATGAGCCCTCCCAGGTCAGCACTGTGTCTTGTCCAGTTTCGTGCCATCCTGACTCAGGGCCTGGCACATAACAGACGCTCAGTGAATATTGTCAAATGAAGAGGTCCGAGGTGCTGACGACATCTCTGTCCTCAGGTGACTGAAACGCTGGGCTGATGAATGAAACTGAACACTCATATACTTAGAAAGGACTTCTACCGGGAGAAAAAGATTTCAAACAGTCTGTCTGAAAACGTTCTTCAGGGGTCCTTTCCCAGGTCATCTGAGGCTGGTGAATAAGGTAAAGCTAAACGGGTAGCACAACTCCATTGGACACGGTATTTTCAGTTTGTATTAGTTTTCTGACTTCTTCTCAATTTAGCTGGTGTCTGGCCATCTTTGATCTCTGACAGAATTTTAACATCATAAGCATCTTCACAGGCTGATGGAGAAGAACCTACCATGTACTCCTAGCCACTCGTTCAGGAGTGCCTGGGGTGTTGTTGTTGGGTGGTTCATTATCTCATCTGAGCTAAGGTGATGTCAAGACATCATTTCTTAAGTGGAAAGCTCAGTCATTCATCCAGATGTTTTGTCTTTGAGGAGTAGAAACCCTGACCTTTGGTAACATAAAGTCCTTATCATGGAGTCCATTAACTTGAAGGCGTCAAAGAATATATACAGTGGTGAGACTGTACAAAGATTGCTGAGCTAGGGGACTGATTGAATGATTTCCTTCCCATCAGAACGACTGCCATGGTCTTAGCTTGGTCACTGTTTTTTGTTTGTTTGTTTGTTTTGTATTGTTTAGGGCAGCTTACATTACTGTTAGATTTACTTTCCCTTGTGAAAAATTATTTTCATTAATAGGGTCATTCAAATGGGAAACACTGAGAGAGGATGGTGCAGTTGGGCAGCAGTTAGCACGACAGCTCCTGCATCGGAGTCCTGGGTCTCATCTCCTTCGGGCCTGGAAAGGATCCTAGACAGCACAGGGTCCAAGATCTGTTGGCTGCTGGAGTCCTCGCCAAGGAAGTTCAATTCCTGAACAGATTCAGTGGGCAGAACGTTCTCTGTAAACCTAAGTCAAGAGTCTGGAAAACAGCCGGACAAGTGCTACGTCTTGCTTGACTGAGCAGATAGAATGAGAAGAAAAAATAAATAAAGAGAAGATGAGGATTGAAGCAATTCGAAAAGTAAAATTCAGAGGTAGAGAAATAGAAAGAGGGGAAATATTTTACTGGTCTAAAATTGAAGAAATGTAGACTTGAGTATATAGGGACTTGTGTCAATGTGTTCAGTCCTCTGGTTATATCAACAGGGGAGCTGAGGCTCAGAGAAGGGTCAGGACTGCCCGAGATCACACAGCTAGTTAAAGACGTACCTGAAATTGGAACCCAGGTCTCCTGGCTCCACGGCTGGTAACAGGACACCGTAAAGTTAGCCAAAACTTATTTTATTAAGATCATCTATGTTTATTTAATCAAGACAGAGAGTCAGGGAAGACAAAACAATTTAATTAGTTATGATTCACCAATTGGCCTTCAATTCCTTCTCCTCTTTTTTTTCTCTGAAGAGTGTTTATTAAGGTTCAACTGGCCTCCCATTCTCTCTGAAACTTTGAGTCTTGCAAGAGGAAGAAACTCTAATCTTCTACTTTGTCTCTAGAGGAACCTATAAAAACACCTACTTGAGGTCTCACCATGGCAGCTCCTCAGAGAGTAAGATCTTATCCAAATCTGCTTTTCTTTTGAAGCCTTTTTTTCCAGTCTTTAAACATAAGACAATTCAAACATTCCTTGGGTAGCATATGCCTCTTTATTTGACTGGGTGGCAGATAATATTTTTGAAGAATTGACTGCTATATTCTTATTCCCCTCCCATCTCCATCTCCAGCAGACGTATGAACAGCTGAGATTTCCTTCTGCCCCAGGCCCTTCCTCTCTGGTCCAAACAGCTGGGGCCTAATCCCATCACTCACTGCTTTCAGGAAGGGTGTCTCAGACAAATGCAGAGAGCCATGCATCAATTCCTGCATGTCACTAGGGAATAGCAAGGGACAAAGATGGAAGAGTAACCAGGGTCAGCTTATGAGGACTTTAAATGCTGAATGAAAGAGTGTTTTCTTGAGCCTATAGGACTGGGATGGCCAGAGGAAGTCTTTAAAGTGGGAACACCATGATCAGATTTAGTGTTTAGAATAGACTGTGGTTGCACAGTAGATAGGGGTAGCAGACAGAGTTAGCAGTAGGGAGGCCAATACCAATCTGTTGTAGAGGTAATTGCAGAGGGAGAGGTGCTGATGGCTTGACCGGGGGCAGTTCCAATGAGGATAAAAGGGAGATGGATTCAATAGGAAAAAAAATAGAAGGGAGGATTGGAAGGACCTGGCTATGCTGAGTGTGGAGAGTGCAGGCATCTGTGAGGCCGGGGAGAGGAAATGAGGGAGGGAAGTTGAGGCAAATGAGAATTCTGGCCTGGGGGCTACAGCATATCCAGGGGAATATGGGGGGCAGAGGAATGCGGCAGGATGTGGTGCAGGGGTTGGGGGTAGGGTGAGAAGGAATGGCAAGTTCAGCTGTGGCGCATTTAAGGAGTTTGTGGGACATGCAGGTGGACAAGCCCTGTGGGGAGTTGGAAACCCAGGTCTGGGGTCAGGAGGGCCCATAGCCAAACATGCGGACTCGCAAACCAGGTGGTGATGGAAGCTGAAGGCAGGAGGTGCCGATGAGTTTATGCCTAAATGAACATCCAACGCCTTGACCATAGGGTCTGCGTCCTATGCGCTGTCACTGTATTAATCTTTCTAAAGCACCACTCAGACCCAATTACCCTACCTCTACTTGCAAATACTCCTACATTTCTTATAAATTCAGCTGTCCTTTCTTGACTGTTTTAATTCTCGTGCTCATTCTCTTCTGTCTTCTTGGAATGCTTCTTCCATCTCTTCCGGCTGAAATGTTATCTATTCTTCCAAGAATCAAATGACATCTTTCCTGGCCACCCCCATAAGTGATCCGTTGGATTCTTAGACCTTTTAGTTTAAATTGTGATAGAACTTTTGCTCTGTGACACGCCTTCACCCACCACCATCATCACACACCTTGTGACCCTCTCCAGCACCCCAAATTTTCACACTTTGTGCCTCAAGGAAGGGACACCTGTGCAGCATGCAGAGAGCAAGTAGGTCAGGTCTTGTATTTGAGTTTCAAAAGTCGAGGTTGTGGAGTTATGAGAAGCTGGATTTTGAGTTTGTGTTTTATATATGTAATTGATTTGGAAGACTAGATTAAAAACCAGGTTTCCTTACCCCTAGTTTAGAGGAAGAGTCTTCCGATTGGGAGAGGGGAGAGTTGGAGGAAACTTGATGAGGGAGGGAGGTTTATGGTGAAACTGCACAGCTCAGATTGGGACTTGAACCCTTTGTCTTTTAACTGAGATCACACACCTGGTCTCAGGACTTAATGAAGCTCAGGTTCTTTATGTCTCATCGCAGCAAGAATTCAGTGAGAGACAAAATGATAGGTAAGAAGTGGATTTATTTAGAGAGATAACACATTCCATAGACAGAGTGTGGGCCATCTCAGAAGGCGAGAGGCCCAAAATATGGGGTGGTTAGTTTTTATGGGCTGGGTAATTTCATAGGCTAACGAGTGGGAGGATTATTCAAACTATTTTGGAGAAGGAGTGGAGATTTCCAGGAATTGGGCCACCACCCACTTTTTGGCCTTTTACGGTCGGCCTCGGAACTGTCATGGCGCCTGTGGGTGTGTCACTTAGCATATGCTAATATATTACAATCTGTGTATAATGAGGCTCCAGGTCTACTGGAAGTTGAATCTTCCACAATCTTGGACCTAGTTGGTTCTAACCAGTTTCTGTCACGTCCTCAAGGGCTATGTCATTCTTTTAAAGGTTATGCCCTCCCCCCTTCCCTCCTGTTTCAAACGGATTTGGGGTGAGAGAACCAGGCCTGGAGGGACCACTGAGACAGAAGAGGAATCAGCCTCCAGGGATCAGGCAGGCTCTGCTTTGGTGGGCACGGGCGCTGGCAGCCAGAGTGGTTCTGCAGACCACCCCGTCTCCATCCCAGCCAGTCTCCATCCCACCACATTGTGGGTGTCGAGGAGCCCCAGCCGCTGTCCTTCCTGTTGGACCACTGCCATGGACGATCAGGAACCACTCCTGTCAATGCCCAGAGAGTTTGCATAGTCCCTATCTGGCTTGCCTGTGTGGACAACTCCCTTTCCAATTGCCCCAGGATGAAGGGTGGCATCTCAGGTATCCAGAGGACTGCTGGTGAACTTCTCTTCACCATATCTACACTTCTGTGAGATTACATGGAAATAGCTCAAAATTTCCCTCTTGCAGAAAGAGATATACTCCTGCTACATATACTTTTCTACTGGCATCAGATGATGATCTCCCTTGTGTTGTAGATATTGCTTACTGCTGGATGTCTTCTGTTTGCCTCTCCAGATACACTCTCTGCTCTTCTCCACTCTGCTCTCTTCCCCAGAGGCTGGTCAATGTGGGCTGTAGGGCTTTCGACTTCCTGTTGGGTTCAGCCAATGGGGAGCCTGGCAGGAGATTAGAAGGATGGGAAGAGTGAGGTCAGGGCATTTATCCCCCCAGCTGTACTCTCAAGGGAGCCCTTCCTGAACTCTTCTCTCCTGAGTTCCTGCAACCTCTCCTTCTTCTTGTTCCTTCCAGTAGGTATGGGTAACAATTTCTCTGTTACCAGGCACCTCAGGCTATCACACTTATTTCTTGTTTCCCTATGCCCTGCCTATATCTTCATAACTAGTGCCTTCGTTAAGCTTCCTTGAATTATCCTAATTTGGTTGTGACATCTGTTTTCTGCTGGAACACTCCTGCAGATTATGTTTTCCAAGCATGGTTAAAACAACATCTGCCATGCCACATGTTCTTCTTATCTTATAATATGACTTTGACAACTCTCCCTTGAGAGGAAATGACACTGTGACTTCTGAACTACTCGTAAAAGATGATACAGCTTCTGCCTGAGTCTCTTGGGAAACTTACCTTTGGAGCTGAGAGCTGTCATGTAAACAGTTTATCCTAAGGCTGCCATGCTGTGAGGAAGCCCAAGCTGGCCCACTCAGAGAGAGAACGTGGAGAGGCCCTGAAACTACATGAACAGAGATGCCTGGCCAGCCCCCAGCTGCTTCAGCAAACCCTATCTGGCTGCAACTACAGGAGACCCCCCCCCCCCCCCTTCCAGAATTGCCCAGCTGAGCCCTTCCTGAATTCCTGTCCCACACATACTACGAAAGATACTAAAATGATTGTTGTTTTAAGCTGCTAAAATTGGAGTGAATTGTTAATGCAACAGTTGATTACTAGAGCAGACCCTGACGGATATGGTATACAAACAGCTCTCCCTTCTGAGCTGTGAGTTTCCTGTGGTGAAGGGATCATGCCTTATTATCTTCCCTAGAGCTGCTATCACACAACAGTCCATTCATGAATATTTGTGAATGCGTCCAAAAGATGAGACTGATTTGAGTTGTGGTCCTCAAGGAAGATTTGCACATTCTGCTCACTTGGGAAATAAGAAATGGAGACCATTGCATTGTTGACCTCATAAAGGCAGACTGTGGGTTCTGCTTCTTTTACTTACAAATAGGCCTCTTTGAACCCCAGTGACCAGGAGCAGATATACCTCAGATTTAAGATGCGCTTTGAAAATAATATTTGCCTTAAGAAGCAGAACACTAATTGTGCCAAAACGAGATCATGGACTTTCCCAAAGACTTATCTAAAGCCCCACACTAAGGGTGGCCTCCCTGTTTTCTCTCCTTTGTGTGTGTGTATTTTGTCAGTTCAAGGCCAGAAAGCGAATGGTCCTAAACCGGGAAATGGAGTTAAATGTGGGGAAAGAGGCCACTGCTTGGATAAAATTCCTGAGATGATGGGTTTGAAAAGTGGGAGTGCCAGAAATTTCCTGGAAAGTTTATTTTTGCTGAGTTTTAAGCCTGACTTCAGACCATTAGAGCTCTTGGATAATGCCAGTTTGTTGAAACATGCAGAAAGCCAACCGTCCCTAGAAATGAGGTTCTCTCCTGCCAGCTAGAGTTTTGTGGTCTGGCTCGCCTCTATGCTTGAGTTAAGCCAGACCTTAACTTTTAAAGCAAATTGTCAGGAAAGGTCAGAGGGATGCTGTGCTGCCAGTAGGGCTGATAGGAGCGCATCTAGACCACCGCTTCTCCCAGGGAGCTTGTGAAAACAGATTCAGACTCAGGTGGTCTGGAGGAGGGCTGGGACTCCGCCTCTCCACCGACTAGGTTTTTTTTTTTTTTTTTTTAAACCATCTTAATATGGTTTTTTTTAAAGGCACAGGCTTTTTATTTTTATTTTTATTTTTTTTTAAGATTTATTGATTGATTGATTACTATGTTGGGTCTTCGTTTCTGTGCGAGGGCTTTCTCTAGTTGCGGCAAGCGGGGGCCACTCTTCATCGCGGTGCGCTGGCCTCTCACTGTCGCGGCCTCTCTTGTTGCGGAGCACAGGCTCCAGACGCGCAGGCTCAGTAGCTGTGGCTCCCGGGCCTTGTTGCTCCGCGGCATGTGGGATCTTCCCAGACCAGGGCTCGAACCCGTGTCCGCTGCATTGGCAGGCAGATTCTCAACCACTGCGCCACCAGGGAAGCCCACACCGACTAGGTTTTGAGAAGCAGCTTTATAGAGGGCGTGGCTGACGACGGGAGGGCCCCATCTGACCCACCTCCATCGGGCAGTCCTTCCACTGGGGCTCAAAGTTTTTTTTATTTCAAGAATCTCCTAGTAAAACAAAAATGCCCTTGGGTTGGGATGGGGTGCAGAGAGGGTCTCCACCTGAATTTGGGCAGGAAATATGTCATTGCTATTTAAAATAAAATTCATCATAACAACAACTCAATTTATTGAAATTTACCCTTTGCTGGGCTCTGTGCTGAGGGCTTTGTGTGTTGTATTGACCCATCTAATCCTTATGATCCCCTGGTGAGGCGGGTCCTATTGTGTCCTTCTTACACATGAGGAAACTGAGGCACAGAAAAATTAAGTTCCTTGTCCAATTATCAAACAGCTCGTGCGGAGAACACTAAGATGGGCTGTCAGACCTCAGAGTCCCAGGTCCTGAGCAGGAGGACACGGGAGGCTCCTGTACATAGCGGAAGGGTCAGATCCTGGAGGAGGATAGGGGAGAGTGGGATGGGTCAGCCTTGCTAACCTCTTAGTATTTCCGGGGACAGCATGGCGACATGTTTGCCTGAAAGTGGTATTGTTTTGTCCACATTAAACCGTTCACCCATATCTTTATTTAGCATTTGCTGAACATGCAATGATGTGTCAGACGTTGCACTAGGCGTTAGGGTAACACGCTGAATAAGCCACATCCCTGCCTTCAAGGAGTGCAGAGTTTCCTCGAGGAGGGTGACCTGCAGGAGTGCCAGGAGGACAGAAACAGAAACACGCAACCACAGGCTGCTAATCTCACTGCCATTTTCATGACCCTGGAGCAAACTCTTTCAAATGCTGAAGTTACAAAGTCTCTGCCCCCAAACACTTAACCCCCTCAAGGATTTAATTGGTGCACTGGTGGCATCTCAGTTGACACCCTTTGCATATTCCCGCCTGTCTGTCTTTGTTTATGCTGCATCCTCCTTGTAAAGAACCTTTTGACCCCTTCCCCCTTGTCTAAATCCTACCCAAGGGACAGGCCACTTCTTCCTCCATGAAAACTGGACAGATCCCCCCAGCAACACACATCATGCGGGCCTACACTCATCTAGGGTGACCAGTTGTCCCAGTTTGCCTGGGGGGGGGTGGAGCATGGCGGGGATAGGGAACTAAAGCATTTCCT
This sequence comes from Balaenoptera ricei, assembly GCF_028023285.1. NCBI lineage: Eukaryota > Metazoa > Chordata > Mammalia > Artiodactyla > Balaenopteridae > Balaenoptera > Balaenoptera ricei. The sequence continues at coordinate 87,057,640 of NC_082642.1, read as the reverse complement.
GGTGGATTGCATTTCTATTGCCACATAACAGATCACCACAAACTTAGCTGCTTAGAACAACACCCATATTGGCTTACAGCTCCATGGGTAGAAGTCCAGGCATGGCATGGCATGGCTGGGTCCTCTGCTCAGAGTCTCAAAGGCTGAAATTCAGGTGTCCACCAGGCTGAGTTCTCATCTGGAGGCTCTGGGTAAAAATCCATTTTCAAAGCTCATGCAGATTGCTGGCAGAACTCAGTTTCTTGCAGTGCAGGGCTGAGATCACCATTTCCTTGCCAGTCGTCAGCTGGAGGCCACTCAGCTCCTAGAGGTTATCCATATTCCTTGCCATGTGATCCCCTCCATCTTCAAAGCCTCATTGGATCCTCTTGTAATTCAAATCTTTCTGACTTCACTCTCTGACCTCCAGACCTGGATTTAAAGGGCTCCTTTGATAAGGTCAGGCCCACCCAGCTAATCTCCCTATCTTAAAGTCAATTTATTTACACCTGCAAAATCCCCTCATAGCAATACCTAAATTTAATGTTTGATTGAATAACTGGGGGAGGCTGTGTGTACAGCAGGGGCTTGGAATTTGGGGAGTCCTCCTAGAATTCTGCCTATTACATCTGGGATGAAAGCCTGGGACTGCTGGTCACTCTGTTAGCAAATTTAGCAAGGGCCAGGCATTGATTATTCATCTCTCTACCTCACTTCTGACCCTACTCCACAGCTCTGTACATGGCAGGTTCTTTCTTAGTAAGATGCACTGCTCTGGGTGACAAGGCAGCTGACCTCAGTGACATGTAGCATTAGGACAACAGGGCCTAATGGCTGAGACTGTGAGCACCGAGTCAGACAAACCTGGATTCAAACTCTACCTTACCAGCTTTTGTGATCTTTCACTAGACACCCAAACTCTTGGAGTCTCATATAATTTTTTCTTCTATAAAATAGATACTGCTACTATACAGTCCTAATAATGTTGCTATGAGGAATAAATGAAATCATGTACATTAAGCACTGGACTCAAGGCCTGGTATATAGTAAGCGCCCAATGAAACCAGTTATTATTGGTATTACCATACCAGAGCCAGTTAAATGCTAGCAACCAGATATTGCTTGTGGTGTCTCTGGGCAAGATGCAGAGGGAAGGGCTGAACATTCACAGTCCTCCAGCGCTTAGAAAAATATTAGAAGGAAAACCCAATAGAAAGGTTTTCCTGCAGTGATGTCCTGGCCAGCCTAGGTAACTGAGCTCTACTCTGAAAATTCCTTTGGTAACTTAGTGCAAGAAACACATCTTCCTTCAATTTAAAACTTTTGGGTGGTACAGCAGTACAGATGTTAAATATTTGGTGTGTATGGCTCCAGAGGGTAGGGGGGTGGGTCGGTAATTCTGAATCCTTTGAACATCTTAGCGGCCTCTCTGGATGAAAGGTGCATATGTTGAATGTGGCAGTATATGAAATTAAAAGAAAATAATTTTCTGCTCAAACAGCTGTGGGGTCTCTGCAGACCAGAGGGATGTCTCAGAGCAGTTAGTGGACCCTAGGGCACAGGGCCCTTTGGAAAACATCTGGAAACGACACATCTAACTCCAACCCGGCCTATCAAGGATAAAGTTGTTTATGGAGGAATTCCTCAGTTTCAGGGCAATTCCTTGCAAAAAAGAAGGCCTTCTAGTGCAAACTTGTGCCACGAAGAGTGTGCTAAAGGGGATTTATTGTTTTAATTAAACTAATTTCAGCTTTGAATGATTCTTTAAAAAACAACACACAGACACAAACAAAAGACACACAGACGTTCCCTTCCCCTCTTCCTACTCCTGAAGCACACAGCTTGGGCTTTAAAGGGGGACTTACTGCCTTTGTCCTGGAGCCAGCAAACCAGGTGGTCACACAATCAGCAAACCAATAACAATGACAGACATTACAATTTTCTACTTCGCTGCCATAAACAAACACTGAGCAATGGGGCAGAGAAGGCCTGGGCCATCAGCAATGCGGATAGAAAAGGAAGACAAACAGTGTTGGGTCCCAAGATTTAGATGAGGCCTCAGGCAGCTCCAGAGCTAAAAAAAAAAAAAAAAAAAGAAAAAAGCCTCCTCCCTTCCTCCTACACAAATGTTCCAAGGAAGGATCCCTTAATACCTAAGCTTAGTGGAGCTTAGCGAACTGTAACAGGCCCAAACAGGGGCCGCTGTGACCTCCGCTATAAATCACTTTCAAGATAGAGATTTGCCTCCCTCTTTGACCCTCCTACACCGCACATAGATTAGATTTAAGGAGTTGAAGTTGAGGGGAAATGTTTTTTAAAAATTGCCTTTTCCACTCTGTTTATTTATGTGGGTTGGATTTCCCATGATGAGCATTATTTTTTTAAACCTTCTTAAATCTGTGAGCTGTCCTGTCCTCTTTTTCCATACCCTTTGAAAGGAAGTTCCATCCCCAATGACTTTGATGTAATTTACAGTCACCTTTTTCAGTGGTTGTCTCTGGACCGGAAGGGACGCAGAGATCATTTAAGTCCAGCGATTACCTAACATGGCTAGCTATCAGCACCAGCCTGGTGGCTCCGGGACCTGTGCAATCAGACTTAGGGGGTTGGCCCTGAAGGTGTGTTTAAGCGCCCCCACCCCTCATCCCACCTTTGGTGAATCTGATATGGCTGCTTGGTGGATATATATCTGGGAACCACAGGGCGTGGAAATCTACTCCCACATCATCACCCTCAGTGTGTAGATGTGAAAACTGAATTCCCGAAAGAGGTCATGGTCTGTTCAAGGTCATCTGATAAGTTGGGGGGGGGGGTCTCCTGAGTCCGAGACAAAGACTGGGACCTTTCGCCCGCAGCTGTATGTGTGCGATTCTGACTTCAGGGCTGAGGAATGGCCCCGCAGTGACAGGGAGTGGCAGCACACTGGTATTACAGGGAAGCTGCCTCTTACGGCCGCATTCACGTCACCAAAACCTCACTTGGAAGAAACTCAGTTCCCTGCCCAACTCGCTCCATCGGCTCAGCGTCCTCCAGCTCATTTCTCTTGTCTGATGTGTTTGTCCAAGATTGGTCGTTATAGCTAAATATGAGATTCACAGTAGCAACCATGCCATTACTGGTGAACTCGTTCTTTCCCCTTCCTCCTTCCCTCCCTTGCCTTCCTTTCCTTTCCTTCCCTTCCCTTCCTTCCTTCCTTCCTCCCTTCCCTTCCTTTCCTCCCTCCCTCCCTTCCCTTCCTTTCTTCCCTCCCTCCCTTCCCTTCCTTTCCTCCCTCCCTTCCTTTCCTTCCTTTCTTCCTTCCTTCCTCCCTCTCTTTCTCTTTCCTCCCTCCCTTCCTTCCTTCCTCCCTCCCTCTCTCCCTCTCTCCCTCCCTTCCCTTCCTTTCCTCCTTCCCTCCCTTGCCTTTCTTTCCTTTCCTTCCCTTCCCTTCCTTCCTTCCTCCCTCCCTCCCTTCCTTCCTTCCTCCCTCCCTCCCTCCCTTCCCTTCCTTTCCTCCTTCCCTCCCTTGCCTTCCTTTCCTTTCCTTCCCTTCCCTTCCTTCCTTCCTTCCTCCCTTCCTTCCTTCCTCCCTCCCTCCCTTCCCTTCCTTTCCTCCCTCCCTCCCTTCCTTTCCTTCCTTTCTTCCTTCCTTCCTCCCTCCCTCTCTTTCTCTTTCCTCCCTCCCTTCCCTTCCTTTCCTCCCTCCCTTCCTTTCCTTCCTTTCTTCCTTCCTTCCATCCTTCCTTCCTTCCTTCCATCCTCCCTCCCTCCCTCCCTTTCTCTTTCCTCCCTCCCTCCCTTCCTTCCTTTCTCCCTTCCTCTCTCTCTCTTTTTCAAAGAAGAGAAAGCAGTTATTTCTTTTAGTCACTAATCTTTAGAATATTTGTCCTCACTGGAACTTCACGAGCATCTGTAGGATTCAGCTGAGGAGTTGCGAAGCTGAGCGCAAGCACCACTTCTGTGCCCAGGAGGCGTCTCCCTCCCTGTCCCCCTAGTCAGGGTGCTTGTTGGGAGCATCGGTTGAGGGCAGCTCTGTGCCCTGGATTTTAAAAAAAAGTTTAATCTGTCATCACTCCTCTGTTTGTCACTGTAGTCTGTGGGGCCGGGGGATGCAGTTTTCAGCTCTAACATTCACAGGAAATAGTTTATGTATAATTTAGAAAACCAGTGACCTTAGTATCGTTGCTTCTTTCTCACCTTCTTTTTTTCCCTTCTTCTTTTGCTTTTCTCTCCTTTCTTCCTGTCAGCCTGTCTCTTCCCTTCATCTTCCACTGTTGTCACTTTTCTCTCCCTCCTCCTCCTCTTTCTCATCTCCTACCCTAGAGCTGGCAGCAGCAGGAGAAGGAGGGGGCAGGCGAGGGAGAGAGGAGGGGAGAGGGAAGAGGAAAGGAGGAGCAGAAACTGGTGAATGAACGAATACAAGAGTGTCATTGTGATGATCACAGCCCTGGTTAGGACACTGGAGTGAAGGTCTGGGATGGTGTGTTGCACAATTTGAACTTTTGAAGCAATGGGCTCTGCCAGGGAACTTCCTCCCAAAGCATTCCGTTTGATGTGGGAAGCAAAGTAAAGGTTACAGTTAATTTTGAGAAGAGAGTGAACTTGATGGTCTCCATGCTGAATCGAAACTATCTTCTCCCTCTTCCACCACACAGTCTCAGAGATGACTTTTTCTTCCTACACTGGATGGACCTCAGCTGCAGCTTGAGGGGTCTGAACATACCAGTAACAGCCAAAATGACACCCACTAACTTCTACTCCAAACCAATTCCTTCTCCACTGACTTTTTAAAAGCACCACAGTTTTGTAAACTGGGAGCCCTCCCACCTTCAGTATGACTGCTCGGCCGTATTGCAGATGGAAACAGAAGGAAAAACTCTGTAAGATATCTTGTCTTTATTGAAACTTTTCATATTTTATATATCATGAATATTTTGCATTCATTTTTATTTTAAAAATATGGCATAAAAATGGTATTTATCTTGATCACTGAGTTTTTTTGACTCTTCCTTCAATTTTGCACACTGGTATCAACTTCACCTAAACCCTTCCCAACTCTCTGAGGCAATTTAGTTGGTGACCAAGTCCTAAATCCTGCTAATTCCACCTTACAGCTTTTTCTGAGGGTCTCTCTGTCTCTGTCTCTCTGTCCCTCTCTCAATTCCGCTGCCACCACTCCATACGAGGCCACCACTGCTTCTCGCCAGGATACATCCACAGCCTCCTAACTTGTCTTCCTGCTTCATCCACCCCGGCTCCCTAACAATCCTTTTCCCCCAGTGACCCCAGGGTGACTTTCTAAAACACAAAGCCTCAACTTGACATTTCCCAGGGTCTCCCTACTGCCAACCAACTAGCAACCCATCCTTAGTTCGACATTGCAAGTCCTCCAATGTTTGGCCCCAACCTTCCCTCTGTCTTTACTTTTACTAATGTATGAAACCATTGGTTCGCTTTTGCTTGGTTAGGGAGTATGGAAACTAGGTATAGAGAAAGTATTGGGTTGGCCCAAAAGTTCCTTTGGGTTTTTCCATAACATCTTACAGAAAAACCCGAACGAACTTTTGGGCCAACCCAATATAACAATAGATCTCTTAAGAGAATAGGTATTTGTGAAAAAGTAGGTCAGTGATCAAGGAAGTTTGGAACTGGTTTCCTATTTCCCCTCCTTGGTGATTCAAAATAATTATTAGCATATTAAAACCTCTGAGTAGGTAAAGAAACTCTTACCATAATGCAACATTCTCCTAATATTTGTCCATTGAATCTCATCTTAAAATTCAGAGTAACCTTTTAAGGGATATGTTTTGCAGAACAGTTTGAGAAGCATCAATCGAATAGTGAAAGCCTTTTGGACAATCAAGCTAAAAACCAAGGTTCTAGGGTTGCTACTGGTGTTCATTCACTGATCCCCTTGTTCATGTTGCACACAATGCACTCTGAGGAAACCAAATGAATATAACATTAAGTTTTTGTCCCCAGGAGTTCACTGGGAAAATTACAAACCAATATGGTAGGAGAAGTCATAGTGGTAGGGACAAAATAAAGAAATTATGCTGGGGGACCTTTGAAGAAGAGAGATACTTGAACGGGGTCTTTTTTTTTTTAAACTTGTGGACATATTTTATTTTATTTTTAAAATCTTTTGGCCGTGCCACACAGCATGTGGGATCGTAGTTCCCCGATCAGGGATCGAACCCACGCCCCCTGCAGTGGAAGCACTGAGTCTTAACCACTGGACCACCGGGGAAGTCCCCTTGAACTGGGTCTTGGAAGAGTAAGAGTTTAAGGCTGGAGAAAGTGAAGAGATACTTTCCTAAGAGAGGGACAGTGTATGTAAAGGGGAACAAAAGGACATTGCGTATCTCAGAAATGGTGAACAGGACTTCCCTGGTGGCGCAGTGGTTAAGAATCCACCTGCCAATGCAGGGGACACAGGTTTGAGCCCTGGTCTGGGAAGATCCCACATGCTGCGGAGCAACTAAGCCCATGAGCCACAACTACTGAGCCTGCGTGCCACAACTACTGAAGCTGCGTGCCTAGAGCCCGTGCTCCACCACAAGAGAAGCCACCGCAATGAGAAGCCTGCACACTGCAACGAAGAGTAGCCCCCGCTCACTGCAACTAGAGAAAGCCTACGCACATCAGCGAAGACCCGACGCAGCCAAAAATAAATTAAAAAAAAAAGAAATGGTGAACAGGGAACATGTGATGGCATGAGGTCAGTGGTGGAGAAGAGTTTCTGGAGAGGACGAGTCCCAACTTTCACAATCAACAGGGCACTGTGTGATGGTTCCCCCTTGAGTTGTGCAGTGCACAGCCTGCCTGCCTGAACGTGGAGGCCCTGGAGCAGATGTTAGAGAGTCAGACAAGGTCACATCCTAGAGGGACGCTAGAGTTGAAACTTTAGTGAAAAGACAGCCATGGCCTAGCCAAGTAATACAGCTTTTTGTTTCACTTTAAATCTATACAATATACGATTATTTAATTTTAAAAATTTGAACAAAATATAAATTTAGAGTTAGAAACAAAAGCCCCGCCCTTCCTTTTCTCCTACCCTAACCACAATCTTACCCTGCTCACTCCACTCCCAGATGACACCTCTACCAATGGTTTGGCTATATCCTTCCAGAATTTACATACAATTATTGGTACATTTATGAATATATTAGTTAGTAACGTTTTTACTTTAAGTGGGCTCATACCCTGCATGTTGTTCTGCACCTTGATCTTCTCACCTAATGATGTATTATGAAGAGCTTCCAATGTCATTACAAGTAGAGATGCACCTTCTTCTTTTTCATGGCTGCCATGCTAGGTACTGTGGTTGCCCCCGCCCATCCACTCTGACCCTTCCCCCTTGGGGAGGATCCTTGGCATTTGGGTGCGGTTGACCTCGTCCCTAGTTCTAGGGATGAGCATGGTTGGTATCAGCCTCAGCAGTGAGCTCAGGATCACTCCCATCTCGGGGAGGGGCAAGATGTTCCTGGGTGACCGCAGGAAGAGCAGACCCCTCTGTCCCTCTGTCTGAGCTGCTCTGTGTGCAGATGTCAGGCCCGGGAGGGCTATTGAAGTTTGTCGGCTCTGAGAGAAGCCAGCAGAGGATGAAGGTAATGCATGGAGGAGGGTGAGCTAAGAGAATGATAGAAACACGGAATCCGAAACCCTCCCTCCGTGTGGACTTCTCCACTAAATAAGCCAATGAACTGCTGCAGAGTTTAGGGCTGTTTGCTGGGGTCTTCATTGAAATAGCTACACGGTACTCTCTGGATGATCTACTACTTAACCAGGCTTCCATTGTTGGGCTTTAAGATGATTTTTGTGGTGTTTTTATTTGTTGTTTGTTTGTTATTATAAATCAGACTGCAAGAAACATCTCTGCAGTGTTTCGTATATGTAAAATATGTTGTAGAAAAAAAATAACTGAAGTGGAATTGCTGGGCCGAAAGGTATACATACTTTTACTTTGCTAGAAACTGCCAAATTATATTATACTTTCAAAAGGACAAACCACCACCAACAGAGTATGGGAGTGCTGGGTGTGGTGGGGGTGATAAGATATTAAACATATTAAATGACATCTGCCAATCAGCACAGATGCTGGCCATCAGCCTGCAGTGTTGAAGCAGGGTCCTGGGGGTCCCAAGGGAGAGGATGGGGGGCCGGGTGGGCAGGGCACACAGGGGGTTCGGGTCAGTAGCCATTTCCCAGCTGTTATGGAGGTACTCGAGTTCATGGGTGTCTACCTATTCCTGCACCATTACAGGAAGTTGGTTGAAAATGTCCTAGCTACATTGTGATGTTGTGGTGTTTGGTGAGATAAGCTTTCCTTTATTGTTCTTTTTCAAAATTCTCTTGGCTACTTTCTTACATTGTCCCTCCCAGAGTTTGTGCAAATAGCTTTGATTTCTAGATGGCCGATTTCATCTTCTGCTGGAGAAGGAATGTCCCATCCTTTCCCAAGGCAGATCTTTGACCAGGCCTACCGGCCATTCATTGGGTCATTTTCGGATTTAACTAGTTAGAATCAAAAATAAAATGACAGAAAGTGGAATAAAAGTCTCAGAGAATGCAGTCCTAGGGGAAAATGATGAATGGAAGAGAGACCTTTCAGCCTGCTGTGTCCCATTTTCTAAACGAAGACCCTTGGATTTGGGGAGGTGAAGTGAGGTAGGGAAGGCCACGCTGAGAGTGGGTGGGGGATGGGGAAATGGCTGTGACCTTCAACCTGGAGCTGCACCCCACGCCCACCTGCCCCAGGCTGGATGGCCTCTGTGTCCTGGCAGTTTTGTGGATGGGCACAGCCCTCTACAGCTTCCAGGGCACATCTGTGCTAATACTGCATGCTCCCTGCCTGCTCACACACCTAGCAGAGAGGTCTGAGTGCTTGCTAAATGTACCCAGGCCCTTCTGGAGACATTATTCTCTAGAAGAAGATCCCCCCCTTACCCTGCTGTATTTTCTTCATGCCCCTATCATCGCCTGGGGTATTATTTATTTATTTCTATTCACCATCTGTCATGCCCTCCCTCCCCCAGAACAGGAGCTCCACGAGGGCAGGGACTTGGTTTTGGTTGTGACCATATCCACATGCCTAGAACAATGCCTGGCACATCGCGCTGCTCGGTAAATGTTTGCTGAGTGACTGGACGCTATGAATGACTCTCTTAGTTTGGTCTGGCCACTAAAACAGAACACCACCGAGTGGGAGGCTAACAAACAAGTTTATTTCTCGCAGTTCTGGAGGCTGGAAGTTTGAGATCAAGGCACCAGCAGATCTGGCGTCTGGTGAGGGCTTGCTTCCTGGTTCATAGATGGTCGTCTTCTTACTGTGTCCTCACATGGAGGAAGAGGCAAGGGCGCACTCCCAGGTCCCTTTTATCAAGGCACCAATCCCATTCATGAGGGCTCCACCCTCATGACCTAATCACCTCCCAAAGGCCCCACCTCCTCATACCATCACATTGGGCGTTAGGGATTCAACATGTGAATTATGGGGGGACACAAACATTCAGAACATATCAATGACTGAGGAAGCTTTCGTAGGTTTGCAGCCTGTTTCTCCAGGGAGACGAGGAAGCTGACACCAGTCAGTGCCATGGCCCTGTTGGAGGTGTGAATCAGGCTGGGCATGTGGAGACAGATAGAGGTTGAGGACACAGTCTCAGGTGTCTTGGTACCAGGGCACAAAGACCTCAACCAAATAGCCTTAGGGGATTTAACAATTCTTTTTATCATTCACTGGATTTCTTTTCAAAACCTTCAAATGCTGAGGAGGAACAAAAATAGGGAGATTGTTTATGATCTTTGGTCTTTTGTTTTTTTTAACCTTGAAGCTGAATGAACAAAAACAATGGAGCTCACCCCAGAAGAATGTTGAAAGCCTTGGTGTTTCACCCAAGTTCATTCGGCTGTTTAGAGGGGAAGGAGGAAATATATCATGGAGTGGTATTGACAGGTGTGGGTTTACTGAGAGTTCGGCCAAGTTCAGAGGATATTTGACATGCATGGCTTGCCACCCTCTTCTCAGAACCAGGAAAAAAAGAACCACAAATATTTCCTCACTTCACTGAGCCTTGGTCTCCTCACCTGTAAAATGGGGTAACAAAGACCCACCTTGCAGTGTTTGAGGATGCAACGAGCTAGTGAGTATGAAGTGCCCTGTAGACCGTCAGATGTTGTACAAGTGTGTTATTGTTTTCATTGCGAAAGGATTGGAATTCTGCACGGTAAAGTTGGCATGTACAAATGGCAGGAAAATTTACTGAGATATCCACTTGGACTTTGTTCTTACTGTATTTTTCCCCCTCTCATTCTAGGTAGATAATTAAGCCTTTGGGTTTCCTTGTTTCAGGACTCTTTGGGCTGTAGGATTGAAACCAGGAGTTCTTCAAGATCATTCTCTCCCCATTTCTGGCCTGACTTTAGAGAGGATTGTGCTGACAGGAGAAGGAGGCAGCAGGGGAGGCTGGGGAGCGGAAGGGGAGAGAAGGGGACGAGAGGGGAGAGTGGGCTGGAGAGGTTCTCCCAGACCTAGAAGAGAAGCAGTTTGGGGTTCTGGGCCCTTATTCTCTTCTCTCCCAGGGCCCCAGGGTAGAGGCAGAGCCTCGGTGAGCCCAGGGTCCCCCATCTTCTGCAGAGGCCACAGCCCAGGAGCAGGTGAGCTGACGGCCTGTAGGGACCTTGGACTATGAAGACATCAATAACCAGAGGCCCTTACAGCTGCTCCACTTCCAAACCTTGGGCCCCTTCCATGGCCCCCCGGTGGATGGTCCCAATGCCGCTTCCAGGATGAGCCCCATTCACTCATGACCGAATGGGTAAATTTCTCCACCAACCTAATGAACTGGATGCTCCTAATCAGAATTCATTTGTTTTTAGAAAAATCATGTGGCATTTCTTTCATGCCTGTGTTTGTGGAATAAAACCTATTACCTGCTCCATATAGAACACAATATCTAATAAATGCCCTTGGACAAAAATGTTACATAAATAGCAACACCTGAAAGAGACATATCCTGAAAGAACCAGTAGAAATCAGGAAATCACTGTCTTATTTTTGCCTCTGGCACTAAAAATCTCTGTAACCTTAAATAAGTCACTTTCTCCATCTGTGTCTCTATTTATTGGTTAAATGAAGGAACTGGACTAAATTCCTGGTCCATGTTACTGCAAATTTAGAATGAATTTGGGAAACATGAAATAGTCATGAAACCATATTCTTTTTTTTTTTGGCTGTCTTGGGTCTTTGTTGCTGCACGTGGGCTTTCTCTAGCTGTGGTGAGCGGGGGCTACTCTTCGTTGTGGTGCGAAGGCTCTAGGCGCGTGGGCTTCAGTAGTGGCAGCACGTGGGCTTCAGTAGTTGTGGCTCGTGGGCTCAGTGGTTGTGGGTTGCAGCCTCTAGAGCGCAGGCTCAGTAGTTGTGGCGCACGGGCTTAGTTGCTCCATGGCATGTGGGATCTTCCTGGACCAGGGCTCGAACCCATGTCCCCTGCATTGGCAGGCGGATTCTTAACCACTGCGCCACCCGGGAAGCCCCCCATGAAACCATATTCTTAACTAAATATATAGTTTAGAAACTACTCCAGTAGTGTACTGTAAATTTCCACTTCAAAAATAATTGATTTTTGGAAAAGGAGAGTTTTTGCAATTGCAGAAGACATGCATAAATGTCACATTATGTCTATTACCTGCTTAAGCAACACTTGTTCATGCACTTATGGTGTCTCTGTTAGGACTTTGGTCTTCATGGTAATGTGTACTTGGGATTTTCATTTTAAAAAGAAAAAGCGCCTTTGAAAAAAAACCAATCCTTCCATAACGGGCTCATCTTTCACCGGGGCTGGAACAGTGTAAACATGACCACATGAGGCTCCGTATTTATGTTTTCTCAATGATTTCCAGATCAAATTTGCTGTGTTTACAAGATGGAGACACTTTTTCTAACCGCTGGCATTGCAAATTCAAACACGGGCTGGGCGGGGGGTGGGGGGGGGATGGCCCAGCTGGGCCCTCTCTGCTTCCAGTTCTCCTGGGTCTCTGACAATGTGTTCATGGATGCCCCGGCAGGATGCGCCTAGCTCAGCAGCTGCCTGTGGACACTGGATTTCATACTTAAATTGAATCAGGATGCCAGGTTATTATTACTATTACTACTATGACTATTATTATTATTATTTTAAACTTTATGGCTCAGGTCCAGAAGTAGGATCCTGACTACAGAATTCTTCTTCTTCTTTTTTTTTTTTTTCCATGCTTGACAATTGCTTTACTTTTCCCTATACCTCCCTCGGTTCTTACCTCCTCAAGACCTGGTGAATCTCATTTTGAAGTTTCTCTTAATTCCCTTGAATCGTGAACGTGTTAACCTGATGCCCAGAAGCCCCTGGGTGATCATGAGGTTTGCCAGTCATCTGTTGAGGTATCCTTAGTGTTCTGTAAAACTTCAAACACGAAGTCCTTGAATGCTTTACCTTGAAAAGATACCATATCCCTTTAAAACAACCATTTCACTTAAATCCCCTTGTACTAGATGTTTAATGCTTATAAGACATGGTACTTGGACCATGGAGCTGGTGCCCTAACTAGCTATCCTGGTGTCCTAATCGGGGCTCTGTCAGTGGGCAGTGGGATGCCCTAGTTCCTCTGTCACTGTCTGCTGTTTGCTTTTTCACCGAGGCCACAGAGTGGAGAGGAAAGAGTGGACTTGCCTTCAGAAGCCTGATTCACAGCCCGGAGCTGATCCACCAGCAGCTTGACTTGGGTGGAATCTGACTCTTCGAGGCCCAGTTTCCTCTTCTGTCCTCTCGCCTCACAGACATCAGCTGTGGTTCCATGGAACATGCCAGGCATGAAAGAATGTTGTAACTAGAGCACCATGGGAGTAAAGCGTTCCATGACCATCAGGCTCAAGGTTCTTGGGGCGGTGGCTAGGGATCAGGGATGCTGTCTATTGCTGTGCACCTGGGGATATTTGTAAAAACAAGTCTAAAAAATTAAAAAAAAAATCATTAACATCCCTGAAACTCAGACGTAAGTTTTCTTGGACTCCACCATCACTATAGCAAACTCCCTCCCTCCCTGGGCTTCCAGTTGTCCCTCGGTCAGCTGGAGGGATGGCCTTAGTGGTGTCTAAGGAGCCTTTAGCTCCCAAGTGCTGCAGCTCTGTTCCATGGCTCTCAGGCTGGTGTGTAGGGAGATGTGATGGGATTGGAGGGGAGAAAGGGAGAATCTCTACTTATACCTCTATTGAAGATTTCTTGGGAAATAAATAAACAAATGAAAACTTTATGACCAGGAAACTCAGATCTAAATCAATTTTAGTGGCCATCTTATTAGAGGTTTTGATTTCACTCAAAATAGGTATTCCTTGACTGCCGCCCAAGACCAGACACACACCATACATAAGTGTGTGCATTATACACATGTTCTGATTTCTGCTTTCTTTCTTTTCTTTCTTCCTTTTTCCTTCCTCCCTCCCTCCCTCCCTCTTTCCCCTCCCCCTTCCTTCCTTGTTTAATTGCATGTGCCTTATTGCATACCATTTTTAAATATTTTGAAAATTGAATAAGTAAAAATATTACATTTTTAAAAGTGAAAAAAAGTGACATAAAGGAAGTAGACTGTGCGCCTTTGTGTTTTCAGTTCTGGAATCTTGTTCCTGCAACTCACAGCACAGGAAGCTCTGCTGGCTGTTAATCAAATAACGCCTTGACCTGGATCTGGAGGTGTTTTTGTAGTGCTGGCTCTGATGTTGATTGCTGTGTGACCTTGGGACAGTCCCTTCCCCTCTCTGGACCACAGCTGCCTCATTCAGAAAATGAAGGAGTTGGACTAGATAGTCTGTAAGGTACCTTCCAGACTTAAAGCTCTCCATATAGGTGTCTCTCACTTTATAAAACCCAACATCTGAAACAATTAATAAATAAAATCTACCCTCCCCAAGCACCTTTTTACTTATTACACAGGCCAATAAAGGTAAAATGGCTTGCATTATAAAAAAGAATTTTAAAAAATAGCTGCTTCATTTTAGAAATAATTTGATTTACGTGTAGCGTTTCAAATTCTCTTATACCTGTAATTGATAAAAATTTATCTAGTTGGACATTTCAGAGATGGTTCTTTATCCCTAGCAGCTGACCCTGCCACATCCATCAGACAAATTCCCAAGAAACACGCCTATAATGTTCAGCTGAAATCTCTAATGGGTGTGATCAAATCAGGTTTAATGTTCGCTTTGGTGAAAGTTACTTTGAAAGCCTATGTTGCTTTCTCATTACCATTTTATTTCTACCATTAGCCACATTTAAAAGTATAAATCACTACTAACATCTTTCAGAATGAAGGTTAACCCTCTCACCTCAGAGCTGATCCCCATCGCGAGTGAGGACATGGGGAGGCACCATGGAAAGAGGAGGCAGCATCGTGGTGTGACCTTGGGTAAGTTGCTTCCCTCTCTGGGCCTCAGTGTCCTCATAGGTAAATGCCAGCTTGGTCTAGGTCACTCTGCAGGGCCCTTTGCCACTGATGTGCAAAGATGTTGTCATAATCTCTGCAGTTGCTGGGCTGTTGTGTGTAAGAAATTTATCCGTTAAAGCATTTCTGATGGCTGTTCCCCTCAGTTTATGCTGGGGTGTGGTGGACCAACCGACAGCATCCTTCAGCTTTAGAAGAGAAAAATGGTTCCCCAGACCCAAGAAAACCACCGTAAAGGAGAGAAGTGGGGAGTCAGCAAAGGACTTCATGAACCACCCCCCTCTCCCTCAGCTCCCTCCCCGCTTCAAGTGCCTCCTGGTTGAATTGCCTTGAGACCCGGTTTTCCTGTTCAGTCCTCCAAAGCATAGGGACAAGTCTGTGAGTAGGTGACTCTCAGGATCCCTGGGAGCAGGCGAAAAGGCTCAACCTCCTTTAAGTGCTTTAGGGAGGGGCTCTCAAACTTTTTAAGACACAGAAGTCTTTTTAAAAAAATAAAATCTGAGGGCTTCCCTGATGGCGCAGTGGTTAAGAATCCGCCTGCCAATGCAGGAGACACGGGTTTGAGCCCTGGTCCGGGAAGATCCCACATGCCGCGGAGCAACTAAGCCCGCGAGCCACAACTACTGAGCCTGCGCTCTAGAGCCCACGAGCCACAACTACTGAAGCCTACGAGCCCAGAGCACGTGCTCTGCAACAAAAGAAGCCGCAGCAATGAGAAGCCTGCGCACCACAACGAAGAGTAGCCCCCGCTCGCCGCAACTAAAGAAAGCCCGCGCGCAGCAAGGAAGACCCGACGCAGCCAATACATACATACATACATACATACATACATAAATAATTAAAAAAATAATAATAATAAAAAATAAAATCTGAGGTGGAACCCAATATATAAAACAAATAAAAGTGGTGTTTCGTTGGTATAAACCTATTTTCTATGTTCAAATGTATGACAATTATCAACTCAACAAGAGGCTGTTTGTCTTGACTAACATAAAATCTTGAAATTGGAGAATGGGGTGCCAGTTCCTGTCTTATGAGCCTCTGCATTGGATAAATTTCCGTAATTTATTTTGTTACATCATGTCCGGGTTGCAAATGGGAAATTTTTCTGAGGGTGGCTTTGCCGTCAATTGACGCTCCTCAAGTATGTAGAGGTAGCAACTTTTATTCTAAAGTCAGCCCTAAAATGAGTTATAGATTTCCGTTAGTGGTCTCCGATGTGTTAATATAGTATAATTCCATGTACTAATATAGTATAGTTCTTTCTTTCATTAAAAATATTTCTAACTATATTATAAAAAGTATAGATTTGACTGTAATGCTTGTAAAACTTCTGAATTACTTAAGTGGAATGTCTTCGGGCAGCAGACATGGAGAATTCTGGAGGCTTAAGGCATCCCTGCTGGGAGATGTGGGTGAAATATGTTCTCTGCCACACAGAGGCAGGGAAAAGGGCCCACAGTGACCGGCAAGGTGTTGATATGTAAAGCCATGTTTTAAAGCCAGATTCTCAAGACTCACTGGATCTAGTTACCTCCCTCTTGTGGATTTTCTGTTCCCTTGGTGGAGTCTTTTCTAATGCTCCTGCCTCCCTCAGCAGGCTCCAGACCTCGCCTAGAAAGATAGTTGAAGCTACAGATTAGAGGAAGTCCAGCCCTTCGCTGAGACCATCATGGAGGTGAGAGTGGTACCACTCCAAGGAGAAGGCGAGTCCTATGTGGAATGCGGTTCCCTGGAGCTGCCTTCCCCAGACCCCCATCTTGCTCCCTAGCTAGTCTTCTTCCAGTGCCAACTCTGGAGGTTCTGGACTTTAGTAATAAAGCCCATATTTCCTTGCCAAGTTGTATATGAGGCACTGGGGGACACGGAGATGAATAGGCTCAGGCCAGGCCCCCAGCAGCTAACAGTCAACAGAAGTGTGAGCTCCTGGGCCGTTTCACCTGAAAGAGAAGCTGGGTTCGTGGTGTTCTTCAAATATTATTTTCAACATCGACTCAGCTTGTCTCAAAGATCTAATGGTACTAATTCATTTTTTAAGTCCCAGTAAGATCTATTTAAATGTTCCCATTCTTCTGCCCGACCCCACTCCCACCTCTCCAGTGTGAGAAAGCAGCTTCAGGACATCTGCTAATGATTGATGGCCCGGCTCTCTCTTTGTCTTTCTTGGCCTGTAGGTTTAGGTCCCAGATTGTTTCAAAATGGCCAGCACCAGTCAGCATGTGGTATCTCCGAAATCTTAGAGACAGCAAGCAGATCACACACTCGTAACGTCATACAACTGAAGGAATTATTTAAAAAAAGAACAGTAGAATTCTCCAATATTTGTTAGTCAAGGCTGAAGACTTTACTTCTTGGGCAGTGAGGAATAGCATCCCAGGGAAAGCAATTTTGCAGAGGAAAAAAATAATAATAATAAGGAAAATAAGGAGTCATGTCATGCCTAAGCCTGTATACCATTTCTCCTCTTCCGGGGGTCTCCAACAGTGGAAGGGGCTGGGAGGCACACTTTCCGTGTCCTGGAACAGATATCCACTGCACAGCCCTACCGAAAATCAAACTGTCTCTTAGGTGAGGGGATGGGACTTAGCAAGTGATTCTCTATCTCTGAGCCCACAGACTTCTGGGATCAAGGTGTTAATGGTGGGGAAGATGAGAAGAAGCCTGTGAACAATTTTCAGCATCTCCGAGAGCTTGCCGGGAATGCCGCATTTGCCTGGATAGGGGTTGTAGTGTCCACAGGATGCCCCCTTCCTTTGCTCTTGGCCGTGTGGGTGCACTGGGGACTGCTTCCTGCAACCGGAGGCTCTGCTGCGCCAAACAGAATTGTGATGAATCACCTGGGCTTTGACGGGAAGGCAGGTCTGGGGTCACGCCGTGCTCATCCACTTCCTGAGCGGATGACTTTGATGGAGCGCCTTGATCTCTCTGAACCCCAGTGTCCTTGCCTGTGAAATAAGGCCGATAATCACATCCACGTCACAGAGTTGTTAGGGGTGGTCCATAGTGTACCCTTGATTAAAGGCAGCTGTTATTGTTAGTAGCTTTAATTAATGAAAAATGAGAAATCCAATTATGATTTAACAAAAGTAGCACATTGACAGGCAAAAATCTTTCCAAACTTGTAGCTCAGAGGGGTTTGACTCAAGTTTGAGATCCTTTACACCAGGCGACTGTAAGGTTCTTGACTTTCAGTGGGGCAGTGGCATGGACATGTGTATGTTTAAAATTTAATTGAAAGACTTTGATTTCTTTCCTTTGGGCTGACTATGCATATCTTCTGGTGTCATAAAACAAGCCCAGGACCATAGTGCAGGCCACATGCCCCGTGGTGACCTCTTTCTAAGCCACCCCTCTGTCCTCTGGATGGAAAACCATTGATTGAAAAGGGCAGAACAATACCCTCTGTCACGATGGCTGCAGATCACATTCAGTCAGGACAGCATTCTGTTGATTCAAAAGAAACACACACACACAGACACACACAAACACACGTCCCAGCTGGTGACATCAGTGACCTGAGGAGAGTGGGGGAGATTTGAGGACAGTTTACCTGGGAATGAAGGTTTCAATCATACTACCACCCAGTGGTGGGTAGAAGTAACTTAGATCGATGAAGCCTGTTCTAGGATTTTGCTTAATTCTCAATAATCTTACTGCTACTCTTTGTTCTTAGAGGTCTTTCTTGGCAATATGTAGAGACCCATGGTTTTTCTTCTTTAAAAAAAAATATTCTGAACTTAAAGTGCTCTAAGAAATAAAGACTAATTTTAAAAAAGTGTGTGAATTCCCTGGCAGTCCAGTGGTTAGGACTCTGCACTTTCACTACCAAGGGCCGGGATCAGTCCCTGGTCAGGTAACTAACATCTTGCAAGCCCATGACGCGCCAAAAAGAAAGTGTGTGTGTTTGTGTGTGTGTGTGTGTGTGTGCTCGCCTGCACATGCTGTGTTGAAAACAGTATCATGAAACATAAAATTTGGTTCCCAGCTTTTCATGTTAATGTTACATGACTTGAAGGCTAGAGCTTTGTACCTAATATTATGATTTCCCTGTCTATTGGGCCCACGTGGAAATTTCCTGCTGAATGCCAACCCTCCTCTCCTCTCTCCCAACACACAGCCCTCCCACCCACTCACTTTGCAGTGGATACTCTTTGGAAGATCTTTTAGGTTTTCTTTTTCATCACACAAGGACGTTGCCGTGCGTAACAAGGTATTTCTTCCTACAGTTGAAGACCTCAGCTTTATGACGAATGGCATAAGTTCATTTTCTTTTCCTAAGACATTTGAAATGTAATAGTTCATTGAAGAGGGAGGGGGAAAACCCATTTAGTTTTCGTCTTGACTAAAATGAAAGGAATGGTGATTAACAATTCAAAAACAGAGCTTGTTAATTAAAATTAACTACCATTACCCAACTTGCCGTGCAGCTCACTGGGAATCATTTCTCTTCTGCTTGATTATGATGATGAAAACTTATCTTTTACTGGATAAAATGAAGACATCTTGATCGGAGAGAAAAATTGTTTCTTAAGACTGGCTGTAGAAGTGTTTGTTTTTATAGAATTTTTTAAAAAACACCTAAGTAATACATTAAAAGAAGTTATTCTCCAGACCTAACTTTGTATTAACATATGTTTAAATATGGGGAGAAATTTCTCGCATAATGAATCCAAACTTAATAAACCAAATGCATTTAGATTTCTACAGTTGGGGACCTTCAGGGTTGCAAATACCTGAATAGGTACACAATTTCTAAATAATTCTGATATTACTGAAGCCATACTCCAAATGCACTGTGCCTGTATCACATGATTTATTGGATATGGTGATTACCGTGTTCTAGAATTCTTCTCTCCCCAGTGGAGAAGAATTTATTCTTACACGATTACTGCTACACAGTCATGTCGATCTGATCCTGTTACTAAGCATGACATCGCTTTTTTTTTTTTTAATTTTTATTTATTATTTATTTATTATGTTTATTTTTGGCTGTGTTGGGTCTTCGTTTCTGTGTGAGGGCTTTCTCCAGTTGCGGCGAGTGGGGGCCACTCTTCATCGCGGTGCGCGGGCCTGTCACTATCACGGCCTCTCTTGTTGCGGAGCAGAGGCTCCAGACGCTCAGGCTCAGTAGTTGTGGCTCACGGGCCCAGTTGCTCCGCGGCATGTGGGATCTTCCCAGACCAGGGCTCGAACCCGTGTCTCCTGCATTGGCAGGCAGATTCTCAACCACTGCGCCACCAGGGAAGCCCCATGACATCGCTTTTTAAGAAGAACCCCCAGAGAAATAAAGTGATTCTAAAAGAAGCAGAGGAGTGAGGGGAAATTGAACTATGAGCTTTAATCTCTGGAATAATTCCAACTCTGCAACAGGAGAGAGCAAGTCTACCCTGAGAAGCAAATTCCACTAGCTCAAGTGATGATGAGGACCCTCTCCAACAGGGAAGACATCTGCCCCTGTCGCACACTGATTTGCCCACCACTGGCCTTAGGACAACCTGTTAGTAAGAGAATGAAAGGTCCTTTTATGTTTTAACCTCACCGCCTCTGAAACTGCCCTTCAGAAACCCTACCTTTCTCGTTCTCTCTTTTCTTGGCAACACTCAAAGTCCTTTGTAAACATCCTCCCAGGAAGTCTCTGTAGATCTGTCTGATAAACTTTGAAAGGGAGAGAGTTTAAACTCCTGTCTGAGAACAGATTGGATGGAGAGCTTAAAAGATTATTCCCTTCAGAGAAGTAGCCGAAATCACCAAGCTTGAAAAGGTGTCAAGGAGAAATAGAAATGACACAGCCCTGGTCTTTCTGTACAGAGCTTTTTTCTCTCCCCAGACCCAGCGTTCTTATGAGCCTTGTTGAGCAGGAGAAAGGCAAGCCCAGGCTCTTGATTCTAAATGCACAAAATTGGGAAAGCCAAGACAATGAAACATTAAGAGATGTGCTCAAAATTCTTTGGAGCTAACTAACGTATAAACCGCTCCAACCAAACAGAAATAGCCCATTGGGTCAGAAATGCAAACTGTTTTCCTTTTTAAAAGAATTTGTTGGCAACTCAAGTCTCATTTTTCAAATTCATTTATCTCCCTTTCTCCCCATCCCTCTTCCATCACAGGGCAACGGAAATGTATTTGTCTATCGAAAAGATGTTGATTTCCTCCCAAATTTAAGATTCCTAAGGAACCACATTGAAAGAAAGGATAGGGATTCTGATGGGTTTCAGGGTCAAGAGGACAGCTCTCTCACTTCCTCTTGTCCTCCTCTGGTTTCTTCCTGTTGGAATGTAGCTACTTGCATTCTATTCATGAATAGTGGAGTTTTCCATCCTGGAAGATATTGTCAGAGGGGAGATGATGGTTATTCCAAAGTGGAGGGGATTCCCACATGGGATGGAGGTGGGACCAGAAGACCCCAAAAACCCCTTTCAGTTCTAAGGCCCTGGGGACCAGTCCTTCAATCCTATCCCAGGGGACGACTTGTGGTTCAGAAGCATTTGGTGCAAGTCTCAAGAAATCAGACTTAGATATTTACCCCTCCTCCCACCCAGATGGTCCAGTAGCCGGTATGGAAGCTTTGTGGGAAGAGCAGTCCGTTGTAAGTTTGCTGGGCCAGATTGTGGAGGATGCTGGACTCGATGCGGTTAAAACAAAGTAGACAAACAAACGAAAACTCTTCTCTTCTTCTAGCGGTGTCTCTTCAGTGAGACCATGACTCTGAGCTCTTAGGTTTTAGAAATATGTCTATTTTTGAAAATTAAGCTTTATTGAGGGATTCTTGACATAAAATAAACTCATATTAAGAGTGTACAATTTGGTTCATATCAGTACTATTTACAATAGCCAAGACATGGAAACAACTTAAATGTCCATCAACAGATGAATGGATAAAGAAGATGTGGTACATAAAAAAGAGTGAGATAATGCCATTTGCAGCAACATGAATGGACCTAGAGATTATCATACTAAGTGAAGTAAGTCAGACAGAGAAAGACAAATATCATATGATATCACTTATATGTGGCATCTAAAATGTGACACAAATGAACTTATCTATGAAACAGAAACAGACTCACAGACATAGAAAACAAACTTATGGTTACCAAAGGGGAAGGTGGGGGAGGGATAAATTAGAGATTTGGGATTAACAGATACACACTACTGTATATAAAATAGATAACCAACAAGGACCTACTGTATAGCACAGGGAACTACACTTAATATCTTATAATAACCTATAATGGAAAAGAATATGAAAAAGAACATATATATATGTTTCCTATCGTATAATCACTTTGCTATACACTTGAAACTAACACGACATTGTAAATTAACTATACTTCAATTTAAAAAATGCATGTAAAAAAGTGTACAGTTTGGTAAGCTCTGACACATGTGTACACTCAGGAAACCATCACCACAATCAAGATAGTGAGTATATCCATCACCCTCAAAAGTTTCCCCTTCTCCCTTTGTGATCCCTCTCTGTCCTCTCCAGCACCCTCTCTGCCCTTCTCCCCCAGTCACTAGGCAGCTATTGATTTGCCTATGTCACTATAGTTTGCATTTTGTAGAATTTTATATAAGTGGAATCATAGAGGACGTACTCTTCTTTTTCTGACTTCTCTTACTCAGCATAACTATTCTGAGATTCATCCATGTTGTTGCATAGGTCAACAAGTTTTCCCATTTTCTTGCTGAGTCTATTGTATGGATATACTACAATTTGTTTATCCATTCACCTATCGATAGACATTTGTATTGCTTTCAGTTTTTGGTTATTACAAATAAAGCTGCCTTGAATATTTATGGATAAGTTTTTGTAAGGACATATGCTTTCCTGTCTCGGTAAATACCTAGAAGTGGAATGGCTGCATCATATGTTAGGCATAGGTTTAAGTTTTTAAAAAGCTGTTTTCCAAAGTGGTTGTACCATTTTACATTCTCTCCAGTGGTGTGTGAGAGTTCTGGTTACTCCACATCCTTTCCAACACCTAATACAGTCAGCCTTTTTAGTTTTTGACTGGTTTTAGAGGGTGTGTCATGGGGGCATATCTCATTGTGATATTAATTGGCATTTCCCTGATGACTAAGAATGTACATCTTTTCATGTGCTTGTTTGCCATCCATATTCTTTTTGGATGAAGAGTCTAACTCTTTTGCCCATTTTGTAATTGGTTTTTTTGTTCTTATTACTGAGTTTTGAAAGTTCTTTATATAATCTGGATACAGCTCTTATCAAATCTGTGATTTGCAAATATTTTCTCCAAATTCTTTTTTCTCTTTTTCACCAGTGTTTTTCTTTTTTAATTTCTCAAAACAATGTCTTTTGAAGAGACATTCTGAATTTCGGTGAAATCTAATTTATTAATTTTTTGCAATGTACTACACTTTTTTGTGTTGTATCTAAGAAATCTTTGCCTAACCCTGGGTCACAAGGATTTTCTCCTATATTTCTTCTAGAAGTTTTATAGTTTTAGGTTTTATATTTAGACTAAGATCTGCTTTGGGTTCTTTCTTCAATGTGACGTGAAGTATAGATCAAAGGTCTTTTTTTTGTTGGTTTTTTGCATTGTTCATCCAACTGTTCCAGCACAATTTGTTGAATAGATCAACATTTCCTCATTAAATTGTTTTCGACTGTCTGTCAAAAATCAGTTGACTATATATGTGGGGTCTATTTCTGGATTCTCTGTTCCATTGACCTATTTGCTCATTGCTACACAAATATCATATTGTCTTGATTACTGTAGCGTTCAAATAAGTCTTGAAATCAGATACTGTAATCCTCCAACTTTGTTCTTTTTCAAAAGTGTTTGGCTAATTCTAGTTCCTTTGCATCTCCAAACTGGACATAAATAGCCTACTGTGGGACACATAGAAGCGAATCTAAACTTCTTTAAACCACACTTGTTATCAGTTCCTTAGGAAAGAGGATTCAGAGATAGATACCAGCACTCATTAATTATACCTTTATTTAGAAGTATAGTATATATGTATCTTGAAAGATAAGTGTTTAAGTGACTTGAAAGAAGAGAGGGAGGAGGAAAGACAAGCTTCATGGAAGAGATGAAATTTAATGATATAATTTTGATAAGTAGGGTGTAGATAACCTGAGTTAGCACCTAGAGAGAATAATATAAAGTGTGGTCATCACAAAGTCCAATTAGATTGTAAGAAAAGGTGCATGAAGAAAGTGGCTTGTCTTCATATTGTAGAGGATCTTGAAATGGAAGTTGAAGAGTTTGTGCTTAATTCTCTAGGCAATGAAGAGCCATGAAGATTTTTTTCCTGAGAGAGCGTTTTTTAGAGGGAGAGGTTTGTTATGGCAGTTGAGCCTACCGCACTAACTGAAGCATTTCATGCTCACATCCTTATACAGATCCACTCACATCTCACCTGCTTGCTACCAGAGTCAGGAGGAGGAGGGAGGGAGGGCTAGGACTTATGGGAGAGGTTGATTGGCAGCAGGGCTTTAATTTCAATGGAATGTTTTCATGGGCATCGCCTTTCCCTTCCTGGATCGGGGGATGAGTGGAGTTTCCTTGGGAGTGTTTTTCTTGGGTACATTCATTGGGTTTCAACTAAAAACACAGGATATTGGTATGGATCTTCACAGTTTAGGTTGAATTGCAGTCCACCCCCAAAACTTCCTTGAGGTTATGTTTTATCCAACCCTTCTCACTGTTCAAATGCCTACCAAACAGATTTATAGAGTGCCGAAGCTGGAAAGGGCCTCCGAGAACATCTGAACCATCCTTATCCTCTTACTCCCTCTGTTCTGTGAAGAAATGAAAGTGAGACAGTAACTCAATTCCAATAACACGAATCTGATCACACTGTTTACCTCTATAAAACTCTTCAATGCAGCCTAAGACCTTTAGCTACGGTGACCCGACATCCTGATTTGCCCAGAATGGTCCTAGTTCTTGCTTGTTGCCCTGGTGCAGTTGTTCATAGTGACCCCTTTCACTCCCCAAAGTGAACCAGTTTGAATGATAAATTAAATGGTCCTCCTAAGTAATGCTTTCCAACATACAGACGCTGATGTGGAGACAGGCACGGTGGTGGGGGGAGTCTCAGAGTTACTGTGGAGGTTTTGTACACCCGTCATGTTTATACAGTCTCTCAATCAGCAGAGAGATGAGTAAGACTATTACATTTTTTTTTTTTTTTTTTTAAACAGAAACACACACCAAAAAAAGGACTATTACATTTTAAGGGTCCAAGAAGAATGTTGAAGTTTAGTATGGGAATCGCTTGAAAGTATTGAGACACATGACCTACAGGATCCAGCCCTCCTTGCCCAGCCTCCAGCCTCCCCTGCTCATCTCCTAGTGCTCTGCTTCCCTCCTGTGGTCCAGCTCCGGGGAGGGACGATTCGTGGGTGTCATGACTCTTCCATGCTGGTTCAGGGCTCTGTGCTTTTGAACACGTTTTCCCTCTGCTGGAAGATATCTGCCACCAGCCCCTGCCCCTCTTGTCCAACTGATGAAATCCCACCTTTCCTGCAATGCTCAGAACCTCCACACCCCTGTCTCCCCAGCCCCCCACAGGGCAGAGCCAAACTCTCTCTTCTGAGCCTTCCCGTGCCCTGCATTCTCTTCTGTCCTGGTGGTCCTTATCCCTCACTCTGTGTTGGCTGTATTTGTTTACGTGCTTGTCTCTCTCCTGGACCGTGAGCAACTTGAGGGCATGGTGACTGGCACAGGGAGGGGACACAGGCAGTATCTGTCAAGCTCATTCAGTCAATACATATTTATTGGTCATTAACCTTATTCCAAGCACTACTTTGCATGGGATCCACTAGTGCACAAACGACGTCCCCGTCCCCGGCACTCCAGCCCTGTCTGGGAATGGGTGTGGTGCGAAGGGAGCATGGGGGCTGACCTGTGCATCGTGCATGTGTCTGTGCGCGCATGCGTCTCTGTGGCTCAAGGAGGTTTCCTGGAACCTTGGGCTCTTCTCAGGAAGCCAAAACACTTCAGGACAAGTCAGTCTTTTTCCATGTAGCTTCTTTATGAATTAAGCAGCGTTAAGTCTCTGATCTATTTTAAAACAGAGAAAGGGAAGTCTGTAGAGACAGAAATAACTTTCTCAAGGTCACTGAGTTGTGTGGTTGGTCCCCAGGGAGAGAAGCCTTGTGCCTTGGACCTGGCTTAGCCCAGGGTGAGGGGTGACGGTGGGCATGGCCTGCCAGTTCCCCTGGGAGGTAGAGGCTCCCAAGGCCGGCCGGGCCAGCGTCTGTGAGGCAGGCTGTGGGGGTGCCTGTCTCCAGGCAGGAGCCCATCCCAAGAGCTGGTCCAAGGCCACAGAGGCTGAGCAGAAGCCCGTGTGCTGTTTCTGCTGAGGAGGGCTCCATTCTCAGTGGTTTATGTGTACCAGTCCTGGAGTCGGGGAAAGACTTAGAGCTGGGGCTGAAGTACACACCAGGTCCCAAGGAGCTTGGCAAATGATAACACAAACCACTGAAGCAAAAGAAGACAGAGAGGGAGAGGGGTGTGGGGCAGGAGGAGCGAGGAAAGTGAGAGAGATTGGGATACGGAGATTCTCAGGCTGTGGCAAGGGACCAGAGTCTAACTTTTTGCTCTCAGAATAAATCACTCTCATTCTCGCTCCCTCTCCCTCTCTCTGTCTCTCTCTCTCCACACCCACCACCCCACTCTCATCCCAATTCATTTCTTTCTGAAACAGCCCTCCTCACCACAACTCAGAGATTTTTTTTTTCTTCTTTCATTCGGAAGTTGCAGCAACTTTGGGCAGCCCTGGGTCCCTGGTTCAACACTCCCCCTTCCTGCCTTCACCACCTCCTTACTTACATGCAGAAACACTCGTCAGGAGCAAGAAAAATGAGATGGGACTCCCACAGGACAGAAGGAAAGGTGATGGCTCCCCTCACGGAGATGTCAGTCTCCAGGTGGGGTGGGACCCAGGCCCGCCACTTGGTCCATGGAGCGGGCTGAGGGGCTCGCCCTGGTTCCCCTGAGGTAGGTGTCCTCCGGCTCTGAGTCTCAATCAGATTCCACAACGGCCCCTCCCAGCTCAAAGAAATAGAAGCCACGGGGAGGGGAGAGCAGGTGACTTGGAGGTGGCAGAGAAATGCCAGCTGCTGTCAGGTAACCTGAACCCCGAAACCTAGTTACTCAGCTACCGTCAGGCCTCACCAGGGGCCTCGCTGCATCGGAGGTCCCTCCCCCAGCGCAACTTCCTAACTCGGCTTTACCCTTCTGCTGGGGGGCCAGTGCCCTCTCCTTGAGGCTTGTCACGCCCACACTCGCCCTTCCACTTATTGGGGTCACTTGCCTCCTCTCTGGGCCCATCAACAAACCCAAATATCCTCAAGCGTAAGGAGGCCAAAGGGCCTGAAACGGTTGTAACGCAAGAGGGAAAAAGAACTGGGGAGGGAGGAGTGGGGGAGGAGGAGGGAGTGGCCGTTTCATTTTGAAAGGCTGAGGCTGAAGTGTAGCAGGACCCCGTTAACAGGAGCTCCCCTCACCCTCCAGGGAATCTGGCGAGAATCCAGGAAACGGATGGCTGCTGCCGCGTGGCCCACACACAGGGTGGCAGGGCCCTCCCTGGAGCTCAGGAGCCCAGCATCAGGTTCCTGGGACCAGCCTGACTGCGCAGGACAGCCCAGTCTCCCTGCCTTCTCTTCTTCCCTTTCCACTTGGAAGTTCACCCCAGAGTGGGGCTGGGAGAGAGCGGGGTACCTGATGTAGTGCCCACTACACAGCAAGGTGCTAAACGTAGCTATTGAATGAATGAATGAAACATGAACCAAACAGAAAGGAGTAGAGGGAAACAAACGAGGCAGAAATAGGAGTGGGCAGAGATTCGGGACGAGGGTGGAGAAAAGAGCAATTGAAAGGGGCTCTGTGTCTGGGGGCAGATAATGTAGACTTGCAACTCATGGAACACAGCCATCTAACTGCACCATCTGGCATAAATACTTCCACAGTTCACACTGTCCACATATACTGACCCTCATTCGGGGGGCAGGCCTACTAGGAGGACTCCTGGGACAATATGATCCAATGTTCCCATTTTACAGATAAAGAAACTGGAGTTAAATGAGGGCAAGTGACATTGCCGAGGTCACTGTGAGTTGGGGCAGGGCCCGTCTCCAGGTCAGGTTCTGGCTCCACCTGGCCCCCTCCAGGGGATTTAAAGAGGCAGCTTTCATGGACAAGGATTGATTGATGGCTGTGACTCATTAGCACATGAAACCGGTCAGACCTGGCCTTTCTCTGCCCTCCCTCTGGAAACCACACCCAGCCCTGGGACTTCTTCTAACCTCTTCACTTCTCCCTCTGCTCTCAACTGCCAAACTGGCTGGCATCCCAGCCTTTCAAAAAAGAAGCGTTCATTTTGTTTGAATCACCTTAGGGGCCCCCCTTTTGAAAATATTTTATTTATACCTAAATTCTCCAGAGATGGAGAGACTAGTGTCTCATTCATCTGTCTCTCCACAGTGACACAGTGCGTGCACATAGTAGGTGCTCAGTAAGAGTTTAATGTTGGGAGGAAATACGAAAATTGGAGACCAGAACTCGAGGCAGCCTGGGGAGCCACAAGTTTTACGAGCTGTGTTGGTGGATTTTCTTAGAAAAGCCCTGGACCCCATGGTCTGGCAAGGAGAAGTGCCTTTATGTGCCTGTTAGACAAGGAAAAAGTACTATTAGACCTTCATTTATACTCAAATACATGCAAAGAACAGAAGTAGGCTCTCAAACCAAATTAGAATCAAGCCAAATCAAGTTGATAGACAAGATTTAGGGGACTCCAGCTGCAGCAGGCTTGTGAACCCCTGGCCTTTTAATATTACTTTCCAGGGATGTAAGCGCAAACTTCCTTCAATAGCAATTTATGACTCAATTCACATCCAGTCTATTTCTGGAGTTAATATCTCACATCCATAGTCAAGAGCAGTTGTGTGGACATTTGGGCATCATGTGAATTTTGGTTTTGATGGCTCTTTTGGAGTGGGGTCTGCAAAAATTACATATTCAGCTACTTAAATGTTTCAACCAAGGGGAAAAAGAAAAACGAGGAATGGCCTTCAACTGTCCTTCAAAGATGGCAGCTCAGTTGTTCTTATAAGGTCAAAACCAAAGTCAAGGAAGATTTTAGAGATTTCCAGCCTGGACTTGTTATAGCTCATAGAGTTTCTTGTAATTTCAAGTGATGTCATAGGTGGCTCAAAACACCATTAAATTTACTTTCGCTTAAATGTTTATATACACACACATCCCATGTGATTATGTACATTATCCTGATGATGTATATTTGCCATGTATCACTTTTGCTAGCAGTTGGCTTGTGGGATGAGAACTACCAAGAAATCAAGCAATAAGTAGGCAACTCATATCCAAATGTTGCAGGTCACTGAAATTGCCTTTAAAGAAAAAAAAAAAACTTCACAAAATAAAAACTATCAAATAAGAAAAAAATAGAGAACACTTTTGTACAGAGAGAAAAATTACTATTAAAGGGGAATAATAAATGGAAACAAAAGCCTGAAAGCTTTCAATGTTTTTACAACTGTTCATAGTGTTTAAGGATATTCTGGGAAATAAAATTACATGACTTTCATTACTTGCATAAGTCACTGGTGCAAGTGAGATGAAGTGGACCAAGTAGGACCTGGGTTTTAACTGTGTTATATGAGGGCAGTGGGAGCTATGGAAGCTTTGGGGGGGAGAAGGGAGAAGGGGGAGCTGTGTTTTAGCAGAAACATCAGTAGTCCGGCGGCGAGAGATTGGTGGAGATAGAGCAAAGGCAAAAAGCACAATTCTGAGGATGTAGCAATAACTGATGTGCAAAATATTGAAGACAGTTGAGCTGGGGTAGATGTTGGGATAGATGTGGTGGTTTGAGAGGGAACTGTCTAAGTTCCTGGTGGATGATGATGGCAGGTAGGTGTGAGGGGAAGGGAGAAATGAAAGATAGCCCTGAGCCTGGCTATCTGGGAAGACGATTATCATTAGACCCTCCAGTGCTGCTCTGGCCAGGATGGCAGCCACTGGCCACAGGTGTCTACTGAGCACTCGATATGTGGCTGGTCTGAATTGAGAATTGCTGTCAGTATAACACAGACACCTATGTCAAAGACTTAGTTCCCCAAAATAGAATGTAAAATATCCCATTAATAATTTTACACATGGATTACATGTTGAAGTAATATTTTGGATATATTGGGTTAAATAAAATATTAAAATTAATATTAATGTTTCTTTGTACTTTTAAAAAATGTGGCTACTAGAACATTTTAAATCACACACGTGGCTCACATTTGATCTCTATGGGGCACCGCTGCTCCAGTGGTTTCGCATTGCTCTTAGGGTCGGACCCAAATTCCTCACTGAGACCATCATAGCCCCATGTGACCTGCCAGCCTTTCTGAAGCTGAGTGAGGGCCCCACTCCCCTTGGTCAGCATGTTTCAGGCACGCTGGCCTTGCTGTTCCCCCGGCACGCCGTTGCTCTTTCCTGCTGCTGGACTTTCTCCCACCGTGTCCCTGCCTGTCATGTTCTCTCCTGAGATCTTGACTTGCTGGATCCTCCCACCCTTCACAGTCTTCTCCAGAGGACTCCTCCCTCCCCCACCAACATGCTAGCTCATGCCCTATTTTATGTTCCTCAGAAGACTTCATCAGTTTAGAAATTACCTTGTTAATTTCTTTGTTTAATGTTTTATTGTCTCCTCCTGGCTACGACTTAGGTCCTGAGAAATCAGGGACCCCCATCTGCCTTATTCTCCTTTGTATCTCCAGGCTTGGCACATAATGGGTATACAATAAATATTCGATAAATGAATGAATGGAGAAATACAGAACCGTGGAGAAGGGCTCCTGGCTAGACCGGGGTGGGGTGTTGGGATGATGGCTTTCAGCACTTTTCCTCCAATATGGTCCATACACCATGGCTCTCTCTAGACTGTGACCTCCTGAAGGCCTTCACATCTGTTCATCACTGCATCCCCAGGGTTCCCAGTCCACCACCGTGTGCAAGGTGAAAGCTCAGAGGATTATCTATGGAATGAACACATGGATACAGAACCAAAGCTCGCGCCATAGACCCCACTTCTTCCTGCAGGAAACGAAGGAATTGCATCCGTTTTCTCTGAATTAGCTTCTACCTCGAATATTTCAAGTGCTTTGCAAACTGGGAGAAGTTTTTAGTAATTGTATTCATGAAACAGCAGCAAATGACACTGGTCCTCTTTGAGGCCCCGGGTACCACGGTCAGCCATTTACAAACCTTGCCCAGGCTGGTCAGAGGTGACATTTTCGGACCTGTAAAATCAGGCTGGGCTTTTTGTTTTACTGGCCTTCCTGGCTTCAGGAGTCACCTCCTCAGTGAGGCCTTCCCTGATCATCCATCCCAAATTAGACCCCCAGCCACACTTCTGTCCCTTTTATCACAGCACCGGATTTTAGTTTCTTCATAGTATTTACCATGAGCTGACGTTCTTTCCTTTATTTATTTAATTTCTTTTTTTTAACTGTCTTCTCCGCAGTGGGATTGTGCTCACTGAGAGCTGTGGCCTGCCTGTCTTTTTCACTGCAGAAACTCTGGTGCCTGGAAGAGCGCCTGGCACGAAGTAGGTGCTACACGAATCCCTGGTGAATGACTAGCCAGCTGCAATGGAGAGCTATTCTGTGGGCCTGTGACCCACTGGTGCCGGATGCCCCTGGCTTCCGGTATCGCATCCTGAGCTGCAGGTGACCTCAACAAACTGTCTCTTCTAAAGAAACCCCTCAGGTAATACATGCTCATTTTGATCTACCACAAAACTGGGATGCAAACACCAGCAGTCACAGACAGGAAAGAAAAGCCCAAACTATATCTGGAAATTCAGAAACTGCTTCGTGGCTCTGGGACATTTTGCTTACAGAGACTGTACTGATCTTGTTGCAAATAGCTGCCCTGTATTGGCAGCTGTTCTGGTGTGGCCACCCCCATGGCTGGTGCTTTGGAACACCTTGTTACACCCTTAGGTGCTCTTACCCACTGGTTTCTCTGGGTCATGGTGTGACTCCTTCACCTACTGAAGAAGGACTCTCAAACCAGCCACACAAATATGATCTTCAAAATTGGATACTTTTCTTACTTCTTAAAGTTTAGGATTTATTTTCCCATTCTCTCTCTATAATTTTTGGTTCTGAAAAGTTCCTGGCAATTCATTTGTGCTGAGAATCATTAAGCTTTTTTGTTGTTGTTGTTCCACCCAGTTTGTTTATTTTTTTATTGAGGTATAGTTGATTTACATTATTGTCTTAGTTTCAAGTGTACAGCAAAGTGATTCTGTTATACATATATATTTATGTATATATCTATATTCTTTTTTTTTTTTTTGATTCTTTTCCATTGAGAATCATTAAGCTTTCTGTGTAAAAATAAAACTTGGCTTCGATTGCATTAATTCTTCTGCCGCTCGGTAGACAGGAGGATGGAAGGGACCCGCGCTTCTTGTGCCCTGAGAGGTTCAGTTACGCATCCAAGGCAGCAAAGCAGGAGTGAGGAGAACAGGTTTCTGTCACTCTCTACCTGCCACCTTGGCCAAACTATTTCCTCTCTTTGAGACGAATTATCCACATTTGCTACGAGAATAACATTTTCAGTCCTACTTACCTACATGGATTGCTTTTGGTATCAAATGAGAGAGTGCTGGCGAAAGCATTTTGTGAACCTTAAAGTATTATTCAAATGTGAGTTGTTATTTTTATTAATATCCTCCTTCTTCTTATACTAGTAATGTATAGCTTCCTGAAGGATTTCTGTATGGTAGGCATTGTGCCACATGCTGTGAGTAGAGAAAAAATATGTTGTTTTTGCCTCCAAAACTTGCACAGTCTGGGTTGGGGAGAGAGATAAAGAGACACTATAATCCAGTATCATCAGTGCTGTGTTGAATGCTCCAGGAGGGGGCAAGAGGGACGGGGAGGGCTCAGGATGGGTTTCTGGAAGCAGGTGAATTGAGCAAAGTCTTGAAGGATGCATATGTAGGAGGTCTCTGGATGGAGAGGTGGAAGAGTGATGCTTCCGGCGCAGGGACGGTGTGTGTAAAGGGATGGAGGGCTCATGGCACTGGTTCAGCTTTGCGTGCAGGGGAATCATGGACCGGATGCTGACTTCTTGTAGGGTATAAGGCAGGAGGGTAGGTCAGGAGCAAATCACGCGAGTTTCTCTGGAGGTGGAGGCAATAGGAAGCCTTTGGGGGTTTTCTCTCGGTGACGTGGTTGTTTGGCTATGTGACTGGAGTGTGCTTGATGGGTTGGAGGGAGGCAAGACTGAAGGAGGTGAAAGCAGAAACCTCGAAGCTCCTGCACAAAGGCAATGACAAAGGGGGCTGAGATTCGAACAACAGGGAAGCCTGATGGTTCCCGGTGTCTTGTGGGATGCAGGGAGGAGATCGGTGGTGGGGTTGAGGAAGACGCATTAAGCCTGGGAAGACAGGGGTAGGACACCTCGCAGAGATGGGGACCTACTGACTTTCATGTGGAGATGGCCCTTGGGCGGCTAGGTCCACGGTCTGGAGCTCAGGACAGAATTTGGGATTGAAGATACCAGATTTGGTGGTGGTCTTCATGCAGACACCAGTCACTGTGGTGGGTGATGAGTGACAAAAGGAAAAGGGCATGGATAGACTTTTCAGGGAAGCAACCTTAATGCGTAGGTCGCGGGAAAAAAATCCCATGATGGATGTTGAGAAGTCACCAGAGAGGTTGGAGGAAGTCAGGAAAAAGGGGCGCCAGGGGGGCGAAGGAAGGAGAGAATGTCCAGGATGGAGTCTGCACATGGTCAGAACCTCACAAATGTTGACAGAGGAAAGAACAAAAGAGGGACCATCTGATTTGTTCACAGAGGGAGGGGCATTCAGAAGTCTGGCTGCAGGGATAACAGTGAGAGAGAAGTGAGGCAAGGGAGGCTATGAGCTAGAACTAGAGTCTAGGGTCCTTGGTGAGGAGGGAGGCGGGCAGTCACGGGTGGAGAGAGGAGTGCAGGGTGGTGGAAGCTGGCTCTGAAAGACGGTAGAAAAATGAATGTATTTATATGCTGAGGAAAAAGTAAAAAATGTAAAGGAGGTTGAAAATTCAGGAATAAGAGCTGATGTTTTGTGGGCCACATCCTTGATGAAGGGGAAAGGCATCCAGAGTGCAGTCCCTGAGAAAGAAGGGAAGGATGGAGCCAGGTGGAAGGAAGCTTAAGGGGAGAAGGCAGGACCAGTCAGAAGGAGAGCTGACCAGGACCTGACAACCAAGGAGTGGGAGAGCTGGATGACACCAGACTTTTCCCTGTGGAAGGAAAAGCCCTGTCTGGGCAAGGGTGTTGGGGGGGGATGGCACTGGGAATAGGTCCTCACGCTGCAGCCCTGGGACCCGCACCCCTCATTCCCCTACCCCGCTTCCTACTCTACTCACCCGTGGAGTGGGCACAATGATGTGTCACCCACCCAGTAGGCTCAAAGGAAAAGCAGAACCGGCAGTGCAGGGGGGCGGTGGGTGTTCATACCGAGGCTGCAGGTAGAGGGGCATTTATTTAAGAGAAAAAGTTTCCAGAGAGAACAGTGGAAAGGCTGAGGAGGGACTAGCTCAGATGAGGGGCAGCACAGAGCAAGATCTGAACCCGTGGGTGGAGGCTGTACGCTGAACATGAAAACCTGGCTTTTAAAAAATTAAGTTGAGGAGCTTCCCTGGAGGTGCAGTGGTTAAGATTCCTCCTGCCAATGCAGGGGACACGGGTTCGAGCCCTGATCAGGGAAGATCCCACATGCCACGGAGCAACTAAGATGGTGAGCCACAGCCACGGAGCCTGCGCTCTAGAGCCCGCGAGCCACAACTACTGAGCCCGCGAGCCACAGTTTCTGAAGCCTGCTTGCCTAGAGCCCGTGCTCCGCAACAAGAGAAGCCACCGCAATGAGAAGCCCACGTGCAGCAATGAAGACCCAACACAGCCAAAAATAAATAAATAAATAAATAAATATGTTAAAAAAAAAAAAAGTTGAATTCAACCCCACATAGGTTAGAAACCAGTTGCTATGTCTCAAGATGATCAATTGTTTGAAATCCAACTTCTATTCTTAAACTAGCATATGCGTGTAAATATGACTATAGCCTCAGGTCTTTGTATAGGAGCTGTGCGAATATTTGAGGCAAGAATGACATTTTAAATTATCCTTTATGAACTGCTCCCAGCATTAAACTGTTTCAAAATGTCTCTTCTTTGGATGGATACTCCCTGGTTTGAACTTAAAATGAAATCTCAATGAGATCACAGTAGTTTCCAAGTTCTCTAGATGATCATACATTATGCTCCTTTCCCATCGTGCCCTTCCCCCAACTCCAAAATAAGAAAAATAATCCAAACGAGTCTTTGGTTTCAGAGTTTTTTAGAGACTTGCTCTCCTCTGTAAGGTATTAATGGGCAATTCCACAATTACTTTGTAATATAGAGTTTTAAGGGAAATATCTGTTTGATCCTTCAAGATTCTATTTGTATGAAAATAATCTTATGGGTCCTAATTATGGAACAGGCACAGGAAAGAATAACTTCTGTTCAAGAGTATTTGTTCTTCACAAATCTGGGGTACGGGAAGCCTTCCTTTATGGTTTGTATCTCATCCCTGACCCCAGATATCTATTGGGTATTCACTAAAATGAAGAAATGCCTCGAGTACTTTTACTTACTTTTACTCCTAAATGTCGTATATGGTACTTGCTTCTGAAACTGATTTGACGTGGCATTTACCCTCTCCTGGCCCCCTTAAGGAATAATATTCCTGTTTTACATTTTGATGCCTTAGGGACAAATGTATGGCTTAGGGGAAAACCTGATAGAAGAGAAACTATGTCACAGAAAACATCAAGTTTAGGGTGGTGGTGTTTGTCAATTGAAGTAGTTTTTCTCTAGGTTGGAGGTTTTGTCAACTGGATTTATAAATTTCATGTCTCATATTGATGAGTAAACTAGCAGAATTAGTTTAACATGAAATCAGATCACATTTGTGAATAACAAAATAGTAAACTACAAAGAATGTTCCTTAAATACCATCACTATCATTGATACTTGCAATTCTAAAAAAAAAAGAAGATTCATTGATCCCTGCTTCACTAAAGGCAAATTACAATTGGAAACATATCCAGACATAGAAAGAATAGCTGCAGTAAAGCCTTATTATTAATTTAGACTTCAATTATTTACTTGAGCTGCAAATCATGGCTCTTCTTATTCTTACTATAAAGATTTATAGTATAAATAATACTGCAAGAGCTATGTTTAACCTGTTTAAGAGAATACAGTCTTTAAATGACTTTAGTGCATTCGTTTGATGAAAGCAAGTGCTTCTGTAAACTATGAATTCAGACTCACTACAAGTATTTGCCAAGTTTACTGTTCTTCCTCCTATTGGATATTTAAAATTCAGATTTTTCACTAATTCAGACTGACTTCACTAATTTCTTCTTGTTTAACCAGACTAATTCAGTAAGTTTAGTTACTTCAGTAAATGTACCAGTGGAAAAACTCTAACCAGCTGGGGAAATATGTTTCCTAAATGGAGAGAGTCTGGTAATCAACAGACCACATTCTCTTTTCAGAAAAGAAGTGTGCGAGTGAAGGGGGGGTGGGGAGAAAGTGCTTAGGGTGAATAGGGAAAGTGATGGCATTTTTAACTCTTGCTATTCTGTTTTCCAAGTAAGATAACAAGATATCACAGCGAAGGATAGGGTCTTAGTGGCAGATATTAGATACATCTAATCCTGTCAGATGTAGTCTTCCTTTGATGGGTCACACAGTGAACACGATTGATTCTCACTAACACAGCAGGTCTCCAAGAAAACATGTGGCCTATTTCCTTGCAACAATGGAAGTACAGGGCCCATGCTTCAGGTCTGTTTCCAAATCTTTAACTGCAGATGAAAACACTTGGATGTAAAATCATCCCAGGACCTTGGTTGAAAGTTTTGAAATGTGCCAGATACAGGTTCTTGTAGATACAGGTTCTTGTAGCCACATCACAAGTGTCAAGCTGTAGAGGCACACGGAAGCATGCTGAGGAGATAATCACAGACTGTGGACTTGAGAAGGACTTCAGAGACTTCTGGTCTAAGCCTCTCACCTTGTCAGTGAGGAAACTGAAGACCAGAGACTTAAGAGGACTTGCTGAGCATCTCGCAGGCAGTGGCCAGTTTGGAACCAGGATTCCCTGACTCCCCAGTCCATTCCTTGACCATATCAAGGCGACTCTGCTCATTCGGAAGATATTAGTATTGTAAAATGATTAATCTTAAAATTAACCATTTGACACTAATTTTTCTTAGGTAGAATTTGACTAGTTATTTACTCTACCAGCACTTTCTATGGTCACAAAAATTTATACAAAAATTAATCAT
This sequence comes from Balaenoptera ricei, assembly GCF_028023285.1. Lineage (NCBI taxonomy): Eukaryota > Metazoa > Chordata > Mammalia > Artiodactyla > Balaenopteridae > Balaenoptera > Balaenoptera ricei. The sequence goes on along the minus strand of NC_082642.1, from coordinate 87,020,826 downwards.
GATTTGGAGGCCGCAAAAGTTACCTGTTAACGACCTTTTTGTACCACCAGTGTACACTACTCCTCTTTTATGGCACTTAACATAGAGTAATTAATTTTTTAAAAAAATTAGTCTGTTGGGCCTACTAGACTGTGAGCTTTATAGCTACAGAGATCATGCCTTTCTTCTCCCTTTATTTCCATGGTACCTGGTTCAATAATTATTGAATGCATACATGAAATTCAGAACCTAAGGGAGAGGCAGTGGTGCTTTCACATGGGGCCCGGTGCGATTACAAGCAGCTCCTGAAATCACTGGGCAAAGGCCAGGGCTGGCTTTCCCGTTTGGTGAACATCCCTCATTGTGGCTTAGGAATCATTAATAGCTGACATGCACTGGGGGCTTACATGCCAAGCACCACTCTAAATGCTTTGCCTGCATTTATGCATTTCATCTTCACAACTCTATGCCATACCACCCTGTGAGGTACAAATGACACGTACGGTACAAAGGAGGCACAGAGAAGATAAGTTATTTGCCTGGACTTACAACCTAAACAACCTGAAGCCAGATCATGTGCTTTTAACCTCTGGGCTATTCTGCAGTCCAAGGACTGAAGCAGTCAACCTTGGCTCTATGTTTCTGACCTCTGAGCCAATTCATATATTTGAAAATTTCAGTACAACCATGGCAAACTTCCTGAAATTCCCCCAAACTGGACTTACATATTTACCTCTCTCTGCGTTTTCCCTCACAGTTCCATTCCCATCTCTTCCTGTGGAACGCATCTGTCACCTCTCCGCTTCAGGTGCCAACTCTCTGAAGACCTTACCTGGTTTCCTCTCAAATCAGAATCAATCTCTCTGTTCTTAGGTGCCCTTTGTTGAAACTTCTTTTCTGGCACGTCCCACATCAGGTCGGGGGTGAGTCACTTGGATGTTTGTTTGTCTCCCCAGCTAAAGTGAGAGCTCTGGGAGGGCAGGGGCTGGGTGGGACTTAGTGTTATCTTTTTAACGCTTGCAGGGGGCTTACTGGGCACTTAGTAGGTGCTGGGGTTTTCGAAGATGAGATTCCTTTTTTACGGAGTCGCGAGTTGCCGTCTGTCGGCTCTGTCTTTTTTGGGACGACGGTGTGCGTTGAGCCGCCCTTGCCCGACCGCTCCCCGCGCCGCCTCCATTCCCCACCCCCCCGCCTCCATCCCCCCCTCCATCCCCCCCCGTCCCCATCTCCCCCCGTCTCCATCCGCCCCCCCCCGTCTCCATTCCCCCCCCCCCCCCGCCTCCATCCCCACCCCACCCCGCCGCCCAAGGCTTGGCCTGCCGCTTGGCAGGGCTCCGGCGGCCGCGAGGGCCTGTGCTGCCCTGACACTGGCCTCGGCCCAGTTTCCCGGCTTCTAAATGCGGCCCGGAGCTACCGGGGGAACTGGAAAAACACTGGCAGGCGGCCCCACCCCCGGGCCCGGCGGGCCGGGCGGCCGCGTTTCTGCGGCTAAGGGCCTGCTGCTTGGGAGGCGCTGGGGCCCCGGGCGGGGAAGCGGGGGAGGCGGCCGGGCGCGGGCGGCTGCCTGCCTGTCAGCGGGAGCGGGCGCGGGCTCGTGTGTCAGCGGCTCCCTCCTCCCTCTTCCCCCGCCGCCGCCCGCCCGCCCGCCGGGCCTCCCGGCCTCCCGCCGCCGCCGCCGCCGCCCGCTCCCCCCGCGGCCTGGCAGGCTGCCGGCTGCACAGGCGGGGGTTCGCGCCGTTCTCACGACCTCTCAGGTTGCCTGAGCTCATCTGGGAGCTATTCATTTCCTGCCAGAAAGCAGCCGGGCCTGCTAAGCAAACCACCTTGGCTGCAGGGCCGCCGGGGCTGGCCCGGCGTGGCCGCCCCGGCCTGCTCCCCGCCCGGGCCGCGGGCCCTGGCGGCCTCCCTGGAACCCCCGGCGGCCCCGGCGGGCGCGCGGCGGGGGCAGCTCGGCCGCCCATCTGGTTGCACTTAGGAGCCGGGGAGGAAGCTAGCAGCGGGTTGTTACCAGCCAAGGGGTGTGGGAAAAGTTAATTGACTTTAATGACAGGTTTCCCGGGACGGCGGTGACGATGAGGGGGTCCAGCTTAACCCCTGGGTCCCCACTCCAGCAACACGTGGGGTGCAATGGGTCTCGCCTCCCAGTCGCGGCAATTCACCGCTTAGAGAAGGCGCCCGTCTAGACCCAAGAGAGCCCCCTTCCAGTTCAGCGCCTTTTCCGCTCCGGATGCTGCCGGGGACGGCGGGGGGCCGGAGCCCCGAGGGTCTCCATTGAGAGGCTAATGCACGCGGCAGCGAGGCCGGCGGCCAGCATCCGGACGTGGAGCTGGGAGCCGCGCCTGATCTCCGGGAGCCATCGTCACTGCCCGGGGGCGGGGGAGAGGGGCTGCTGGGTGCGACCCGAGGCTGTGTAATTAGTTCAGGCCCGAAGGATCCGGGTGGGGGCCAGATTGAAGCTTCTCCTCTCCCCCAACTAATTACTCCAGAAAGAGCCTGGGTGCAGGAGGGCACAAGGCCTTAGACAGAAACCCACTCATTTTACGGACTTGGAAATGTTCCAGAGAAGGGAAATGACTCATCCAAAGTGACACAGTGAGTTTGGTGGCAGGGCTGACACAAGAGCCTGAAAATCCCCATTGGGGCCTAGGGTCTCCCCTTTCTTTCTATATTGTACAGAAATGCCTCATCTACTAGTTTAAACCCAAATTCAGGAAAAAAAGACCATTTTCAAACTACTAATTATTTTCAAACGAACAAATGTTTACTTCTTTTCCTTAATCACTCCCCCCATATCTGTGTGCTTTTGATGATATTAATAAAAATCCACTCTTTTCAGTTGTTCCCCTTCAGCACAGGGAAAGACAAAGAGATTTAGTTTTGAGTTGATTTAGTGATCTCACTCTGTGTGTGTGTCAATTTTTAAGAACATAAATGTACTTCTATAAAAATGAGATCCTGTTGTCTCCATTATTTCTGCTGGGACACTTCCAGTGGAGCCAGAGGACAGATTTACCAAGTGAAGCATTTGAGCTTGGAATGGGTGTCTTAAAAGAGCAATTGTTATTATGTTTGTGTTTAAACAAGAGAGAAACGGCAGAAAAATGATATGATAAAGAAGGCTGTGTGTGTATGTGTGTGTATTTCTCTGGGGGGAAGGTGTGTTGGACACCTTTCACAGACACAAAATGAGGCAAGTAGGAGCCAAAATTTTTAAAGTATCTTTTAAACCTCTCACTCTAGGTCTGAAACTGGGTGGAAGGTATTTGAGAAAACTGACTGCTGTCTGCTAGATCATTCCTGTGATAGAGCGGCTCTCCACACTGGCCTGTGGAAAAGACCAGCTAGGCGGGGGAGAGGTAAAGCTTTTGAAACAAGACAGAAAATCGTTGGCTTTATCTTTGTTAGGAAGGCTTCAAAGATTGATCTCTCCCGCCTCATCCTTCTCCTCCCAGAAGCCCTTCCAAAAGAAGGGGGGTGAGAGGAGGCTGGCGGGAGGGGCCGGGCAGGGAGGACGACTGGCCGTCGGTGGGGGAGGAAGGCGCGTCCGCCAGACCCACAGCGCCGCTGATGTGTCTGGTCTCGCAGGGCTCGTGGTTTTCATTTCCCCAACACCTGGATGCAGTCAAACACCTGGCCAAATCTGACAAAATCTGACAAGCCTTTGTGATGGGATTTGGAAGAAATTCCCTGCAGATCCTGGCACAGTTTAAAGCTGTCCGCTTTGAGTTAGGACTTGTTAAGGAGGGTTATGTGAGCTGAAACCGGAGACAACCCTTTTGCTTCTATCTGGAGCCCACATCTTGCCTGGAAATGGGGCATGACCAAGCAAAGGGGTCGCTTGCTGTTTGTATTAAAAGGGGAAGATGGCCTGTGTGCTTGCCAGCAAGGCCCCCACATGCTTTCTCTATTAGAGCCAAGCACAGAAACTTATCAAAAACATATGTCTGGTGTTAATCATCTGGACTCGGGCTCCACTTGGGAGTCTAACTAGCTGTTCCTTGGCAGAAGGAATCTGTTGACCTTCTCAGCTTGCTTGAAGAGGGTGCAGAGAGGCATTTCAAACTTTTAGATGCTGGTACAGAAAATGTCTAGCTGCACCTAAAGACTAATTAAAGGAAGACTCTGACACTTGAAGGCTGGAGGCTGCAGCTATGAAGACTGTTTTCACTTGGATGTTGGTGAGCTACCCCAGGGCAGTAGTGGTGCAGGAGCCACCCGTAAATGTGCAGTGGGCAATAGTACTGGATTGATGAACTTCATGAATTCAGCCCTGTTCCACCCTCCTCAGAAGGAGCCAGTATGAGCACCAGGACTGAATGAACTACCCAATTGCAACTAGAAAAGTTTTTGTAATCCTTTAAGAGATTGACCACAAATTGATCAGGGAAGCCATATCAGATGGGTTCTCTCACAAATTAAATGGAATTTAGTTCAAGGAGGGTTGGTAGAAGGTTGGACAGATTTTTAAAAATGTTCTTTTAATAACAAAAGAGCCAATTCCTGAATTCTCAGATTACATATAATTCAAATTCTGCCCGAGACCTTCTTTTTTACATATTCTGAAATAATCAGTTCTAAGACATAAGAGCATTCACTCTTTTTTTTCTTTTATTATATTTTCTCAAATAAACTTCCCCAAAGGAAGATATTTTAAGAGCATTTTCAAACATCTTTGGCATCACATAAAAAAGAAATCTCGTGTAAAAAACGAAATGTCATCTGAACTTTTATAATACAAAGGCGCAATCCAATATGAACATATAAAATATATACAAATATAGTGCATGGTCAGTCACTTAATACAGCTCTCTACAAAAAAGTAACTTTAGAAATTAAAAAAACCAAAGTAACCACTTAATCACAAAAGTCCTCCCTTCTTTCCCAGCCTCCAAGTTCCTGTTTAGTGTCCCGAGGGAAGAGAGGTGGGTTGGGGAATTTAGGGGGAGGGGTGGCCTGAACCCCTCAGTTCCGCCACGGCCTCCACATGGAGTCCGCCGTGAGCGAGGGGCCGCTGGAAGGCGACACCGCGTTGGGGCCCACGGAGGTCCCGCTGTTGCTGGTGTAGACTGGGATGACTGGGCCGCTGTGAGCGAAGGCCCCGTTGGGGATGAGGAAGGCAAACTGGCCGTCGGGAGCCGGCACCACCTGGAAGCCGCCGAACACCTTAGCCGCCTCTCCAGCCGGGCTGCCCAGCTTGCAGGGCGCGCCGCCGGGAGGGGGCGCCGCACCCCCGGGGATGGGCACGAGCGGCGGAGGCGGCGCGAACGGCGCGTGCTGCGGACCTCCGGGTCCCGGAGGGGGTGGCGGCGGCGCCTGTAAGGCGGGGTGCGGCTGCCCAGGGTAGGTCATGGCGTTGATCTGGGTCATGCAGTTGGCCAGGTGGCCGAGGAGCCGGGTGCGCACCTCGGTGTTAACGCCCTCACACGTGGACAGGAAGCGGGTCACCTCGTTCATGCACTCGCTGAAGCCGGCGCGGTACTTCCCCAGCACGCTCGGGTCTGTGCTTAGCGCGGCTGCGGGCCAGAAGGAGACAGACGGGTCACCGAACAGCCCTGGCCCCGAAGCCGCCGCCTCCGCCCTGGGAGGTCCCCGCGGCGCGCCTCCCTGACCACCCGCCCGCGGAACTGCCTCTTGGCTACCGGGCTGGGTTTAGAAAAACCATCCGCCTCTCCACACTAGCTTGGCGACCGAACCCGCGACGCTCCCTCTCCGCTCCCTGTCACTCCATTTAAACCGATCTCAAGCCTCAGATTTGCCTCCTCCCCACCCTCGCGCGATGTGACCTTGGATAATGCCCTTCCCCCCTTCTCCACCATCCTAGCCTTATTTCCCGTTCTGTAGTGGGAGAGGAGGGAGTGTTAAACCAGATGACCCCAGGCTCCACGCAGCTTAAAAACCGCCACGGTTCCAAGTCCTTTCGCCCCCACCCGCTTCCCCCACTGCCAAGCCGCCCGCCGCCCTCGCTGCTACAACCTCTCTCCCTCCCTTTCCGGAACAGTAACAACTTGGAGTTGTGGCTATAAATAAGCCCCAGACCGTGGGAACGCAAGAGTGAGCCAAGGCAGTAAAATGTAGCTGAATGCCTCTCACAACCACGGGCGGAAGTCTGGAAGAAATCACCGCGGGGAGAGAGGGACGCCCGCAGAGGGGGACGCGGCGAGCCGCCCTCACCAGTCATCTGCGCCCGCTGCAGGTTCCGGAGGTGCTTCACTGTCATTTCCAGAATGTCTGCCTTCTCCAGCTTAGAATGCCGTGAGCTCTGCACCGAAGAGAAGGCAAGGGAGGAAAGTGAGAGCCCCGCCAGCGGCCTCGGAGTGCTGGGGGTCCCTCCCCACCCCGGCCGTGGTGGCGACATCCCTAGACCCTGGCTAGAGGGGCTCAGCCCTCCCGCCTCAGAGAATGCAGGACAGGCGGAGATCCCGCTGGCAAGGGGGTTTCATTCCTAATACCTGAGAAATAGTATTTTGGTTTTTTATTTAAGAAAAAAAAAAGCAGAATTATTCACTTACATCTTTCTTAAGAGCATCCAAAATCAGTGTTTTCAGCTGGCTCAGACTTTCATTGATTCTTGCTCTTCGTCTTTTCTCCATGATAGGCTTTGATGACTGTAAAGAGAAAAAAAAAAAAAAAGAGCGCTGAGTTCCCATGGGACCTGCCATTTCACCCCTTGATTTTAAGGGAGAAAGGCGCCCCCAACCCCGTCTTAATCTCTTGGGGCTGCAAGAGATGCAGGTACTGCCCTTACCTTTCTGTGCTCAGATGCTGTCTTTGGTTTATCCGGTGTCGTGTTGACACTGGCTGGGGTAGCAGCCACCGGGGACGAGGAATTTTTCTCCATTATATCAGCTGGCATTTTCTTTTCCTTTCTTTTTTTTTTTTTAAATCCCTAGAGAATTTTATTTTTGGAGTTCTTCACACACAAAAAAATTGTTTTGTTTATGTCCCTTCTACTTGAGACTTTCGCAAAACTACTGAGCAAGTGCTGAGGGTTTATTACAATATCTTATGGCTACTTGGTGATCGGTAGCGCAATTCCAGGACCAAGGAGAGAGGTAGACGGGGGATTCCGCTGTTATCAGCACCAGCTCCGGATCCTGTGTGATCCCCAGGCCCTGGCGGCCTCTATATATATCTGGGACTGCACGCGAACGGCTCGTGTGAAACTTCCCAAACTTTCTTTCCCACAGTAACTTTCAGCCAATGGGAGGAGGAGACACGCGGCACCGCTCGTGGACCGCGCCCCCCCATTGGCCGCCAGGCACAAGGCCTGGCGGCCAATGGCGCGCGCCTGAGCCCGGGGCACCAGAGGCTACAACGTCAATCAAAAGGATTTTAACCCTTTGCTACTCTCCCTGCTGGGCTTTGCTTTACAGAGGATTTTTCCGCATTGGGTTTGCTCTGGTCTAGTTAATTTCTTTTGGGGCTAGGGTCTTTGCTCCTTATTTCCGTTCATGTGTAATAGAGCTGCTTTGACGCTAATAAGTTCATTTGAAATATATTTTTAAAAAGGTTTAGAAGGGCAAGGATAAAAGGTTATAATTGCAGTGGTTAAAAGGGGGGAATTGTGTAAGCGTGTGAGTTACGGAAACATCCAAGTGATTTGCCGCTCAGACTCCGCACATTCGGGGGAGGAGAGGAGTGAAAGTCGACAATGCAGAAAACGGACCAAAAAAATTCCTCTTTTGCATGCAGAAAAAGTGCCTCCATCTTACATTTGCAGGTTTTTTAGAGCAAGGTGGTTTTTGATCCCCGCCCTCCCCCCCCCACACGCCCACCCCGACCCGGCCCTCATTTCTCTTCTGGAGTTGGGGGCTTGGACCCCGCGCTTCCCCAGGAAACAATCAGAATAATTTCCAACTGAGCAGAAAGGAAATGGAATTTCAAATGAAAGATGAACAAGGGGGGCTTTCATGGCAATGCCTCAGGGACGCGCGCGCGTCCTCGCCACCCTTTCCCTTTCCACCCGCCGGCTCTCGATTCTGCCGCATGTTGAGGTGGCGAGCCGAGCGGCAGCCTCTCCCTCCTTCTCGCCCCGCGGGCGGCCGGGGCAGCCTCGGCACCCGGCGCGCGCGGGCCCTTTAAGAGCTACGCCAGCCGAGCTGCAGTTTGACATCAGCCGGCCGGCGAGGGCGCGCCAGGAGCCGAAGCACGTGCCAGGATGTTTTATTGCCGCCGCGGCTGCGGCCGGGCCGGGAGGATGTGTGTGTGCGTGCGTGTGTGAGTGTGTGTGCGCGCGCCCCGGGGGCAGGGAGGCGGGGGGCGGCGGCGGGCGGCGGAGCGCGGGGGCTGGTTCCTGGTCCCCGGGAGAAGCCAAGAAGGTAAATAGCAGCTGCTGTGCTCGAGCCTGGGAAAACCCCGCCCCCTGCGCCTTGGCCGGGGCTCATTGGCGCGCGCTGCGTGTGGGGTGTGTGTGTGTGTGTGTGTGTGTGTGTGTGTGTGAGTGTGTCCGGGCCCCCCTCCTCTGGTCCCCGCCGGGCCAGGAATCCGAGGGGGCGGCGGGAGCCGAGCCCCGGAGCTTACCACCCACCCACCACCCCCACCAACTCCGCCGGGCCAAGGTCAGCCCTTCCGGGCGGGGAGCGCACGCCCTGGGGTGGAGAGTGGGGAATTATTCCAACCCCCCACTCCACCCCTGATTTCGGGCTTGAGGTTTTAACTCTGCCAAAAGCCTCACTAGCAACAGCCCGGGGGAGGGGTGGGGGCCTTCTTGTTTGCTCCCAGCCCCGGCCCTCCCTCCCACCGCGGGGCCTCCGGCGCCCGCCGCGGTCACGAGATGCCTGACCGCACTTAGGAAGCGGCCGGGTCAGCCTCCTGCCTCCGCTCGGCGGCTGCGGTTAAAGCAGCTTCGCGCCGCCCGCCCTTTCCCCGGGTCCAGGGCGGCCGGGCAGCTCCCCCTCGCTGCGCCCGGGAGGCCGCCGGCGGGCGGCCGGGAGGAGGCGGGCGGCGCGGGCGGCTGCGTGCTGCCGGTTGGCCGGGCCGCGCGCCGGGAGGAGCCGCCGCTGCCGCCGCCGGGTGCCACGTGGCGGGCGCCGGGCCGGGAGCGCCAGGGCTCTGGCGGCGGCCTCCCTGGGGGATTTGCCGCGCAGGGCGGGCGACGCGCACAGCCCCGGCCGGTCGGCCGGCCGCCACCGCCGCCTCCCTCCCTCCCGCCCGCTTGCCCGGGTCGCCGGGCCCCGCGCCCCCACCCCTTCCGCCCTTCCCGCCGCCCGGGAGCTCGGGGCGCTGCTCGGGCGGCTCGGGGCAGCCCGGGAGCCGAGCGCGTCTTGTTTGATGTCGCCCCCCGCCCTCCCAGCCTTTCCCTAGGCTTAGAGGCCGCCGGAGGCCTGGCACACATTTCTCAGTCACTTCATTCCTTCCTTCCTCTGAGCTCCCCACTGAGATAATGCTGTAAATGATTTCACCAGATCTTGTCCCGGATGAGATTCAGCGGTTCCCGACTCTGGGTGACCTTGGGCAAGCCCCTCTCTTCTTTTCATTACGGAACGCATGCTCTGTGCCAGACACTGTGTTAAACCCTGGGATTACCACGACGAGAGATAGAATGGCAGCCTGTAAGGAGTTGCAACTCTGGAGGCAGACAGACTGATTTCCTGATTGATGACCGAGCATTCCTCTATTATTCCTTTCTTTTAGGGCTTGGATGATGGCCCAGGCCATCAGATCAGGAGAACCTAAAAGAAACACTGAACCACACCTGTATGGGCAACACTATTTCTGGTCTATATGAGGGGGTACAGGGATAAATACAATAGTTATTGCCCTCAGGGAGCCTAGGGCAGAGAGACACTGAACTCTTAAGTGCAGCTGATACCTGCCTATTTCCACGTATATTCCTTTTGTAGGTCCTAGGTTCAAGAGAGACAGTTATGTGTCTAGATAGAAGTAAAATGCTATGAAGTTTTAGGATAATTGAATTACTCATAAATTGGGGTATCCTGGAAAAATTCCTGGAGGAGGTGTCCTGTGCTTTGTATCTTGAAAAATAGGTAGGATTGGGGCATTGGAAATGTAGTGAGTCATGGGGCTGGGGAGGATGGCAGTACCCATGGCACTGAAAACCTAGACTTTGGAACTTGAGGTCTTTATTCAGGGAACATGGTCTGGAGCCTAGGGTGTGTGACAGCCAGGAGTGTAAGAAGGCACTGGAGGAGGAGGAGACTTAAGGCCCTTAAACATCTTGCTAAATGACTTTGGATTTATCTTCAGACAGTGGAGAGCTATGAAATGCTCTCGAGCAGAGAAGGGACATCAAAGTTCTCCTTTAGAAAGATGGCTCCGGGAAAACGTGGAGAGTGGTTTGCAAGGTTCAGAGGCAGAGGGCCCAGTTAGGAGGTTCAAACCAGTAAAGGAGGTTCCTAGGTGACAGGTGTAGGCTGACACTCACCCGGAAGCACCTGCCTAGAACTAGCTCACCTGGGCGTTGACTGCACATTGTCCAATGATCCAAGTTCTGCAGAAACCTGCCTACCCTTTACTGCAATGTTCCCCCACAACCTGGAGTCCAACCAAGGAATCCTTGTGACTGGGACCGAATTTACCTTCCAAGCCTCATTTCCGTCTTCCAGGACAGCCCTCAATTCTGCAGCCAAACCTGTACCTCATTGCAGGCTGAGTTTACTCACTCTTGCCCCTCAAGCTACTCTCTGGGATTTTTCTGTGTTTTCTTTACACACTGCAGAGTGGGCTGTGCCCTATCATGTTCTGAAGAAATGATGAACAATGCCTCCTTTGTTGACCTGCAACCTGGGCCAGTGGGGAAGGACTTTTCTTTCTTATTTTAAACAGATGGAAAAGTGGTGATGACAGAAAATTGTCTGTTGCTTTTGAAAAAAGTGGAGTTTCCCTGTGTGTTTGACATCCTCTTGGTGAAAGGTGATGAGACTATGAGTTACCCTGCTTTCTGCTGTACAGACTTTGCAAGCTTCTTAAAATGCTTCTGCTCAGCATCTGACTTTTTAAAAACTGCATAAATACTCTGACCCAGATTCTTCCAAGGAATGAAAATCTTCCCAGGGAAGATTGTTAACCCTTTCCAGGTTACCCCCAAATCTATGAGAGCCAGTGACTTCCTCTATTAAACTCTGCTATGACATTGACTGCTGTCTTCTCTTGGGCCCTAATTAACTAGCAGGGCATGCCACCCCGTGTCCCTTCTAGCCTAAGAGCCTTTTTTTTTTTTCTTTTCCCCTGATTCTGTCATCTCCTGAGGATTTGGCACCCTGAAGGTGCGTGGAGAATGTTGAACATAGTCAAGTTATGGTCTCACTGCAGTGCCTAAAACAGCCTCATTGGCCAAATAGTTAATCAACAACTCGTTTACTGCCACTTTAGGAGTGCTTAGACTGGTAGAATGAGCAAATAATTTAAACACACACACACACACACATTTTCAGATAGAGAGAGCTGGTCAAAATTTTGCCATGAATTTGTTTCTGGACCAAATAAACAAACAAACAAAAAACCAAGCCATGAAATTGTCAGCCCTCCATCCCAACCATTCAAGTAGAAACTTTCTTTGCAAATGTGCTCAGAGGCTATTTTTCAGCATCCTTATCCTGGGCAGTGAAAACAGTACCAACCAACGGGACACTCTCCGCACCTTCTCAAATGGGTAACTAAGCTCCTAAACTCAAGAAAAGCCTTTTGGATTTGGAAAGCTCTTCTTAGAGAGAAACAGCCTTTATTTTTCCGTCTTCCTCATCCCCTCCGCCCCTCCCCCCAAAGCACAGAGAAAACTGAACCCTGTTCATCAGCGGAGGTCATTTCTTTGATCCCCATGTGAGACCAGCAAAACACCAGGAATCTTTCCCACTGTATCATGCCCAATAAATACAATCAGGGGCTGCTGTGTTTGTCTCCTTCCCCCTTTCTGCCCCATGAAGGGTGATTTTTCTCCATCTTATTGCATCACCTGTTTGCTTTAAACCATAAAACAAATAACCGCATCTCTAGTGAGACACCCCTTTGTCCCTGGGTATCGGAATGGTTTGTGGGTTTGGTTTAAAGCTAAAGAAAGGAGAAAGAGTGAGAGAAGAAGAAAAAAGGTATTTTGCCTGAGGACTTGAAGCTTTTTTTTTTTTTTTTCCCCTTTTCCTCCGCTTGACTGACTTTCTCACACTCAGATTCCCTGCAGCCTGCCAGGGACGTGGTAGCTGCCCTGCCAAGAGCTATCCTGGGAGGGCTATTGAAAGAGCTTTGAGTAAGTACACACTGGGCGGATTTTCCCCTCCCCTCCATACCTGCTCCGCACCTGTACAGGGAGCAGTCCCACACCTATCACCTGATCGCAGCCCTTTCAGAGACCGTGAGAAAAATAAAGCCCAGGATAGAAGAGATGTTTGTCCCTGTAGGGCTGCAGCCAGCTCCCCACATTACAAGTGCCCAGAAACAGCACATTCCTGCCCCGGTGTGCGCGCGTGTTTGCCCTCGCGCGTGCTGGCTGGGGGCACCGAGAAGGCGAGGGAAGCCAGGCGTCACCTGCATGGTGTAATGATTGCCTTGCTGCCTTCATCTTCTGGCATCTACCTGACTGGTAGTTTTGTGATCCTTTACTAAAATCATTATTGTGGTCCTTCTAGATGAGTCCATATATGCTCATCACAGCATAATTCACGACCGGGATTTCTGACCTTAAGGTTCACGATGAACCCCCAGGGAACCCCCTGAAATGGAATTCAAAATTATGTCTCTCCATGCATATTTAGCAGGAGCTTAATAAATACTTTTTGAATGAATGAACAAATGCATCCTTCCCCCGCCGCCCCCAAGGAGAAGGTCCACAGCTTTTAGCAGAATCTCAAAGCTTTTTTGACCCAGAAACGTTGAGGAAGCTGTTCCAGGCAATCTCTGATTACAAGTGGGTACTCTTAAGGCCCAGAGAGGGCCAGGGACTGGTTCAAGCAACATAGGGCCAGAGTGGGGGCCAGAAGCCAGCTCGAAGCCCTTTCCATCACGCCACAGTGCTGTGGGCTTTGGGAAACTGAGGATGGGTTTATAGAGTTGTGATCACTGCCAGAACTTGGATTTGAAATAGACACTTTAAGTAAATAAATAAATAAATAAATAAATAAATAAAATAAAATAAAATAGACACTTTAATAAAGATACTTTGAATTTCCAGAACTTTTTTTCCCTTAACTTTTAGGTACTTGAGCGGCTCTGCACCCAGCATTTGGGTGGAGAAAGGGATAGACAAGAAAGCCAGGTGTCTACCGACAGAAGAGGACTCAGGAATGCTTGCAGCAAGAGTCCTGGGTGCCATGCAGTAGCATTCGAAACGACCGCAGCTCTGCATTCCATCTTTGATAAAAATAAGCTGCCACTTCTAAACAAAACTGCCTAGTTGGTTTCTGGCCAAGCTGGGACCTCGAACTGCAAATCGCGGGTGAAGGTGGAAAAACGAAGTTTTAAGCATTGGCTCATAGCAGACTGTAATGCTTTCTGCTTCCCCCCAGCCCTTTGGAAAACTTGACCACAGCCAGTGGGACCAAGGGAATGTGCACTTTTCTAATGGGCCCAAAAAGAGGATGGTGGCCAGGAAAGCCTTTCCCATGGGGCGGGGGCAGGGCACCAGGGACAGCTTAACTCCCACATTTGGCCGCAGCAGCCATGGCGGGCAGGCTCTAAATGTGCTCTCAGCTAACCTTTTATTCTCTGAGCAGGGCTGCGGTGAGGCAAGCCTGCAAGCCCAGGGATGAAGGCAGGCATTTCTGAGGGATTGCACGTTTGCTGACTTGCACCCTTGTGTGTGAAAGGCTCAGAACTGCACGGGGGCTGGTGCCTGTAGGGGCCTCTGGAAGACTCAGGAAGGTGGGGTGAAGTCTTAGCCCCTTTAAACCCAGGACATGGGTTTGCTGGGCTTGCTGATAGCTGCTCAAATTGTGACATCAGATCAAATTTCTCAAAAAATCAAAAACAAAAACAATGCAACTAACCAAGAGAATCATTTGGATAAAACTTAGGGCCAGAAAGTGACATGGGATGAATGTATAAGGCATATTTTAAATCGAAGTCACTGTCATTGTTACCCTTGCTTATTTTCCTCGGCTTACAGGAAAGGGGTAGGGGAGGCAAAGTAAGAGACCTAACAGGTGGCTTAATGGGTCCGTTCATTGAATGCAAAGGAAAATTGAGCCTAGGAAGAAGTGACTGGACTAAGGTGTAACAGCCTCTCCAGAGAGGGAAGAGAAGGCCAGAATTAGGCTCGAGTTTCCTACCCACCAGTCCAGAAACGCGCCCCTCTGTATCTGTATGAGAAGAACATTTTGAAATATCATCTACAGCAAGTGACTAACATTGCCACCAAAGATGGATTTTCCGGTTGAGAACCGGAGCTGCCTGCTGGTACGCGAGTGTGGTGGTGTGACAGAATATGCCCAACACACAGCGTGGTTAAATGCCAGGCTTGCTGCACCGTGATTCCCTCTAGAATTTGCTCACCACCCTGTGACCTCTGGAAAAGAAGAGATCTTGATTTCTGAGTTCCAGGAGACCGGAAGCCGCTCGCAGGGGCCACATAGAATAGCAGAGGGAGAGGTGAGAAAAAGAATGAATTTTTCCAAGTGGTAGAGAGATGGTATTTGCATGTGAGATATACGTTTTCCTTTTAGGTATCGGACTTAGGGAACAAGAAAAGACAGTCCGGGCAGCTGCCACAACTGCCACTTAAGACTCTGGTGGGTTCTAGCATTTCGGGAGCTTCTGGTCTCTTCCACAGAGTCGGAGGGTACCTGTCTTCTTGCCTTGTAGTATTTGACAGTGGACAAGGCACTTTATAGTTCATTACAGCATTTTGTCCTTATATATAGCCTTATAACCTAGCCTAGAAAGACATGGTGGAAGGCCCAGGGAGGGGGAGAGAGAGGATTCAAGTGATTAGTTCAGGACACCATGGGCTGTTGAGGGCACAGGATATAGGATAGACAAGCTTCCTGGAAAGTTGTACCTCTAGAGAAACAGGGCAGGGAGCTTAGAGGCCAGGAGAGAACAGACTTTCCTTCAGCCACCGGCAAGAATAAGATGTCAAGAAACTGGAGCAGAGGGAAGAAGGGAGATGACTGTCAATTTGTTAGAGAGTATCAGTAATCCGGAGGACACATCTTGGGCGGGGAGCAAGGAGGAAGGGTACTTTCTTGTGGCAGGAAGCCAGGGTGGAGAAGGTGAGGGGAAGGAATCCCACTTAGCAAGAAGATGACTGAGCAGGTTCCGGAAAGGACATGGAAAATTGATGACCATAGTTTTCACTGGGCTGAGGTTGAGCTGCTTAGTTCAGCATCTGGTACCTTCTGAGAGGCTTCCTGGAAGATCTCAGGAAGGGAGACCGGGCCTGTGACTGAGGGGCCTGTGGAACTCTGGAACCGACATCACTTTTCCTCGCTAGTTATTTGTTCTATGCTTTTGTATTGCTATAAGCATAACACAAGAGCCCACAGACTAGAAAAAGCGGTGGGATTGTTTGGGGTGATGGCAGGGAATGGGGGCAGTATGGAGACTGCATCCTGTTCTGTATCCAGTCTGAGGGTGGTCGTCCTGGAGAGGAGGCGGCAGGGTGACTCAGAGCAGAGGGGAAGGCAAGCACATCAAATTCTTCTAGTGCCAGGGGAAGGACCGAGGACCCAGGGTTCATCTCCAGCTCCCTGACCGTGTGGGCAACTGCCCACATATTGCAGTGCATTCTGGGTCCCCTCAGCCCAACTCTGCCTCTACTCTGGAAAGTAGGGGAGAGGAAGCTCCTTTTGCAGGGTTGGGCTTCTACAGGCCCCTTGACTGAAATCGGAGAGGAACCTGGAGGCTGTGAGTGGCGGCACCTCCTGCCCTGACCGATGGAGCTCTCTTGATAAAGTCCCTGAGCGTTGGCTGTCTCCTGGAGCAGGTTGCCAAGCTGTGCGGGTCTCATCCACGGATCCAGCTGTGGCCTTTATCTCACCAGGCTCCCACAGTCACAGAGGGACCTGGTACTCACGTTCAAGTATTTGAGCTCCCTGGCCTGGGGGGCTATTCAACCCTCTACACCCTCCTCACTTATCCTCAAAGTCCCGGCCCCTGGGACAGACCTGGACTTGGTGTCTAGAACTCCAAGTCATCTGGACAGAGGGTGGAGTTTCAGCTTGTCTTCTTTGTATGGAGCGAACCTGTGTGGATGGTAGCCAGACAATCCCGTCAGGGGTGAAAGCCGTCCCATCTCCAGTTGCCTGTTTAACTTAATTCAGGTCAATGACTATTTGCGAGCACCTACTATGTGGAGGGCAAAACTACATGTCTACTTTGACAGTTACTTCCATCCTTTCCTGCTATTCAAATGCTATCCATCTGTACAGAGGGGCGACATCCCAGGTTTATATTATAAAAATTGCCCCTTTACTCTCCACATTCTTCATCTCTATTGCTTCTCTGATAAAGAAGCAAAGAAACTCCTTACGGTGTCTGTTATAATATCTTTCACAGAGTTGGCACCCCCAAATATTTGGACAATAAATGCACGAGTGGAATTCGACTTAAAAAAATGTTTTACTGGCAATTCAATGGACCCCTGAGAGGGTCAGCGTACTTTTCTAAATTTTCCTTGATTGCTGAGTCCCGGGAGTGGGTTTACTTCGACGACTCCAGGTAAGCACCTCTGGGCAGCAGGGACACCCCTGCGGACAGCTCTCCTCTGTTACAATCAGGAGAATTGAGAGGCATCTACGGCTGTGTTTTCCCAGGCCTATCTTTATTGATGGTTATTAAAGACACACCAGCACACGGCAATACGAAAGTACAAAGCAATTCCCAGGGTAAGGTACGTGGGAAGGAGCGAGATATTGAGCTCCCAAACAATTCTACTGTAATCGCAGTCTGCCATATCTACGTATAGTTAATAAGTAAGATGTAAGCAGGCAGGTTCCACCACTGGGCAGCAGATGGAAAGGAAAAAGGCTACGGGAGAGATCACTGGTCCTGCTGGAAGACGGAAAGAAAACAAGGAGGATACCTGGGAAAGGTGAGTCTGGTGGGCAGTCACTGGGAGGTGCGGAAGCCTACACCTGGTCCCCAGGAAGGACCACTGCTCACCTCTTCTCCTGCCCTCACTCTCCCTATGCATGCCAGCCCCCCGTGGAAGATTGCGTGTAACCAAGAATATGTAGGAATCACGCCCAGACACACTGGGTTAAAAAAGTGTCAATACAGCACACAAAAACACCTGTTTTTATAGAGGACCCCAACACACCTGTTGTTTTACGATGCTGAGCATTATTGATAAAGGGGGCTGTAAAGTCGAGGTGAAATGGCCTCTTATATTTAAATAGCACCTTCCTCAATGTTTTACAGCTGAGATTTGACTGACCCGGTGATTATTTGTTAGGAATGTTGAGCGCATATCTCTATATATGTTCAAAGTGGCGAAAAAGCAAAGGCTCTGGAGCCTGACTGCCTGGGTTCACGTTCCAGCTTATTCACTTTCTAGCTATGTGACATGACTATTCTGTACCTCACTTTACTTGCCTGTTAAATGGGGAGAAATTCATAGTACTTACCTTATAGGATTGTTAGGAGGACTAATATATGGAATATGTTTAGAACAGTGCCTGGCATATTGTAAATACCATATAAGTTCTCAGATGCTTTTATCATATTGCTATATATATGCCATATATATGTTTATATTTATATCTGGCATACAAGATAGACACTCATTCATTTAAAAAATATTCAGATGTTAATATTCTCAAAGAAATGGATGGACAACCACTGTGATAAATTGGTCTACAGGTATTTGACAAATCAAAAGCTTCAGCAGTCTTTTATGAATCAAAGGCTGTGGGACCAGGAGGAACCTAAAAAATTAGCTGGCTTCTTCTTCTTTTCCAGGGAGGAGGGTCTCTACCATCTAAGCACTCTGGTGGCTTTGTTTGTGGGCAGGTGCAGACCTTGGTGTAGCCCTGCCTGGAATAATTAAAATGAGCCTCAGGCCCATGGAAAGTAGAGCTCTAGATGGAGGCAAGGGCATCGGCAGGGGCCAGGCACACAGGCTGTGGACTGGAGGGGGATTCGTTCCCCCTCGCCGACAACACGAGGGACCGGGAAGGGCTGTCGAGGGACACTTCATCCAAAAGAGTAAACATGGGCAGGCCCTCCCTGGATGCCAGTCACACTTCCATGAGGTAAGATGGGTGGGAAAGACGAACGTCTGAGACCTTTCCTGCTTGTAGATGCCCATATAATTTATGGTCTAAACTGGAACACTTTTGAGAGTGAAAACGAATGCTATTAACAATTATGTCAGGACAATTGGCATAAAAACTGGGACACATGACCATCGTAGTTCTGTGGGCCTACAATGGCAGGTCCTAGATTGTTCATCTGTCTATTTAGATATCTTTTATCAGAGGTGCTTCCTAAGAAGAAAAAAAAAGTTTTTTTTGGCCATGCCATGTGGCTTGTGGGATCTTAGTTCCCCAACCAGGGATTGAATCCATGCCCCCTGCAGTGGAAGCTTGGAGTCCTAACCAATAAACCACCAGGGAATTCCTAAGAAATATTATTTTTAAGTCACTAATGTATCAGCATTTCTTCGTCTTTGGAAGGTGATGCCATTGATTTACCTTCCATACAGGGAGGAGCCCCAGTTTTGAACCTAGGGGACCTTAGTGTGTATAGGAGAAGGGAGGGTCAGAGGGAGGCCCTGTGATGGTTGGATGGTTGTGCTTAAGGCCATGTTTGACATGACTCGGTTTCTTCTTCGATAGAGCAGGTGTGGTCCGAGCTTCCCCACCTGCGAGTTTGCACCCAGGTTACGGCTACAGCATAGCAGTACTGCCAGGGACTCTTGCACTGACCAACCATGGCTGAGAACATCCATTTTTCTTGGGCATGTGAATGTGGAAAAAGTGAGTGCTGCAATTTGACACTCAGTCCATTGTTTAATGGCTGAAGGAAGACTCCAAAGGAAAGAACATTCTCCCACCTGAAATATTTGCTCTTTTTGCCTTGAATTTGACTAAGTCTTTAGTGGTAAACAAAACCCAAAACCCACCCCAAAACCAAAAGCCGAACAAACAAACAAAAAACACATTTCTTTTTCTAAATAGTTCAAACTCAAGGTTTGGGTTTTGTTAATTTCCTTAAAAAAAAAAAAAAAAAAGACAAGAAAGAAAAGAAAAATGGCTCCTTCACCTGAGTGTTCCAATATGTGCCTATTTAATGATTAATAATACCTTGTGGGCTATTGTTGGATTTGGCCTCTGCTGGTCTGAACAGGAGAATACTGATTCACTCTTCAGGCATTTATGAATCACAAGTATTTACCCTGAGACAATAAGTGAAAGGGGGCAGATTAAAAAAAGAAAAACACCCAAATATGCTGGGTTCTTTGAGGAAAAAATGGAGATAATGTGGGCTCTCAGTCTTTGATACCCTGTGCGGGGCCCACCGCTTTCTCTCACTGAATAAAGATTGTGTGGCGTGACCACGACTGGGCCTTTTGAGTTGTATTGATTTTCCCTTTCACTTGCTGAGAGGTCAGGCAACTTTTCCCCCTTGGTTTCCATGTCATGTGCCTTCGTTTTCTTCCCACCTGTCTGGTCACTCTGTGTCAGTGGTGTGCAAGGGATTCTCTTTATGGGCTTTTAGGGGCACCCTTTCTCCAGAGTCCCACTCGTTACCCTCTTCCGTTTTCACCGGGTGCAAGGGAGGCCCTGGCAGAGGAGAGGGTGGAGACCTGCCTTCATTAAAGGGGGGCTGGAGGGCTGGGGGGAACGGATTAAAGAGGTTCAGGTCTTGGCGACTGACTGGGTCATGGTGGGGAAAGAGGACTCAAAAGATACCATGCAGGGCTGTCGCTCGAACAACTAATTGTGGAGACCCTTCTTCCACAATTCTGCTTTTTTTAAAATTATTATTTTTTAAATTAATTAATCAATTAATTAGGCTGCGTTGGGTCTTCGTTGCTGCGCACAGGCTTTCTCTAGTTGCGGCGAGCGGGGGCTTCCCTTGTTGTGGAGCATGGGCTCTAGGCTCACGGGCTTCAGTAGTTGTGGCTCATGGGCTCTAGAGCGCAGGCTCAGTAGTTGTGGTGCACGGTGGGCTTAGTTGCTTCGTGGCATGTGGGATCTTCCCGGACCAGGGCTTGAACCCGTGTCCCCTGCATTGGCAGGGGGGTTCTTAACCACTGTGCCACCAGGGAAGCCCCACAATTCCACTCTTAATAGTAACTCCTAGACTTATTTTCCCTACTTTCAGCCCCAAAGCCTAGAGTTCAGTGAAAAATAACTGCCAAATTTGACTCCAACGACCCTTAAAATTTTTTTGAGAGAATTTTAGACTTACAGAAAAGTTGCAAAAATAGTACAGCTCTCTTATACCATTTAACCAGCTTCGCCTCTGTTACACACCCCACCCTGGTGACATGGTTATCTTATATAACCATGGACTGATCATCGAAAAATAATCTTGGTACAAACTATAGATTTGTTTTGGATTTCATCATTTTCTCTACTGTATTTCATCCTGTTCCAGGATCCCATCCAGGGTCCACAGTACATTTAGTTATCTTGTCGCTTTAGTCCCCCTTCAACCTGTGCCAATTCCACAGTCTTTTCTTGTCTGTCATGATACGACAAGAGTACTAGTCAGTTGCTTCGGGGAGCGTCCTTCACTGGGGTCTGTCTGATGTTTTCTCACAATTATATAGAGGAGCTTTGTCGCTAAGGAGAATGGCACAGGGCTGGTGAGCCCTTTCCAGGGCAGCATGTCAGGGGCTGTACAATGCTGCTCTATTTCACTGCTGTTGTTGACCATGATCACGAGGTGAAGATGGTTTCCACCAGAACTGGCCGCTGTACAGTTAGAATTTTCCCCTTTGTATTTCCTAAATGTTTGGGGGGTGTTACTTCAAGACTACTCAAATATTCTGTTTCTGCTTACACTTCTGCCCACTAATTTTAGAGTCCATCAGAGGATCTTGCCTGTGGCAATCATTCCTGGGGTAGTCTAATCATTTCCCTCATTCCTTCTATACTTATTAATGGAACTTTTCTTAAGGAGGAGTTGCATGACTTTACATGGTAGAAAAGCAGAAATTTTAAAAAATAAATAAATAAATAAAAATCTAAAAAATCCTTAC
Organism: Balaenoptera ricei; assembly: GCF_028023285.1. Lineage (NCBI taxonomy): Eukaryota > Metazoa > Chordata > Mammalia > Artiodactyla > Balaenopteridae > Balaenoptera > Balaenoptera ricei. The sequence goes on along the minus strand of NC_082642.1, from coordinate 86,999,747 downwards.
TCTTTTGGAGCCTACATTCTAGATGGAGAGGTAGACAAGCAAAATAAATAAATGGGTAAGAGAGTATATTAAAAGATGACAGGTACTAGAGAGAGAAATCAAGCAGGGACGGGGAGAAGGAAGTACCAGGAGGTGCAGGTTTAAATGGCACAGTCAGCCAAGGCCTTAGAGAAAAGACTTGAAACAGAGGAGGGAGCCAGCACGTGAAAGTCTGGGGGGTAGCTTCTTAAAGAGAGGAAATAGCAAGTGCAAAGGCTCTGAGGCAGGACCATGTCTGGCCGATGTGCTCTCGGAAAACAAGGAGGCCAGAGTGATTGGCTCCAAGTAACCGAGGGGGAATGGGAGGGAGAGGGAGGGGATGTAGAGAGTGGCAGGGCTGGATGGGGCAGGCTCTGGGCCATTCTAACGGCCTGGCTGTGCTCTGAGGGAGGCGGGAGCCACTGCAGGGGTTTGTGCAAAGAGGTCACATGATCTCCTTCATATTATTAAAGGATGGCTTTGGCTGCTCTGGGGTAGGCAAGCATGGAGGCAAGGAGATCATGCTTAGGAAGCTATGACATTCATTCAGGTAAGAGATGAAGGTGGCTTGGCTCAGAATGGTAGCAAAGAGTTGATTGGAGTTTGGGTGTATTTTTGAAGGTCAAACTAACACTGCTAGGAAAGATCTCCCGTGTGGTGGGCAGCTTCTGGCCACCTCCTGAACCCCCCAGGGAGTGTATGCTCCTCCCTCCACCTTGAAGTGGGGCTTCAGGAGCAAGTTTGAGACGCACTGGCTGGCTGCGTTGAGTCTAAGCTCCACAGCCCCTCAGCAGAGTCTTCTGCTATCCGGGTCCACCTCCCTTCTCCCTGCAGTGCATCACACATTTCCCTCTGCCACTTTCTGCTCAGGCCACCAACACATGGCCATAAACTCCCCTGCTCAGTGCTCTCTGCCAGTCAAGGTCCTTCCTAACCTCCAAAGCTCAGCTCCACCCCTGCCCCCAGCCCCGACTTTCTGACCTCCTCCCCTCTTGGTCCCTGGACACTAAGTAGACTCAGCTTCACAGAGCAGCCCCTGGATACAGACACACCTCAAGCACCCCTGCAGCCTCAGGGCCCCTGAAGCACAAGAACTGGCACCGAATACTTCACTAGCCTGTTGGTTGGCTTGTCGGTATATGGCATATCGTACAAATGAAAATACTATGTTTCCTCTTAATCATCCAAGTACATTTTGCATTATACTCTGCATATATTCCTATTTCTTTTAATATAAAAATAATATATCTGCTCCCTCTGCCCAACCTTTCAAGGAAAATTGAAGTTCCAGATTTCTTCTTGTTGGACCACTCTGTACCTCTGTGCGTCCTGTGTACCCCAGTTTGAGAAGTCAGGAGAGGCAGGCATCACTGAGGGTTCATTTGCTGCTAATGGATTTCTCTTTATCTGTTCATTGATTTAACTAAAAAGTGCATATGGTTAAGATTTTCAAGCAGTACAAAGGGTACATCCTGAAAAGTAACCCTTCCATCCGTGGCCCTCATCCCCCAAACCCCGCCCCAGAGGCAGTCACTCTCACCTGTCCCATGCATACACATCCGGGGATCGCTAATGAACAGCCAATGGCTGGTAGCATCCAGTAACTACCAACTGAAGGTAAACTGAGTTGCTATGGGAACCAGCTCCCAGGACTGACCTCCCCAGGGCTGACGCAGCTCCCGTGCAGAAGGGCCAGTGGTAGCTGTTGCCACTGCAGCCAACCTGCCATTTTTATTGTTGTCTTTGGCTCAGATCACATAGGGCTGAGTTTGCAAAGGCTCCACACTGGGGTGGAATTGGGGCATTTGGTACCACCCTCTTTGGCTCTGGGTCTGGACCATTGCGATGTCCCAGGCTGGCTGTTGTCTCTCCCTCCAAGTCAGCCAGCCAGAGGGAGGTGCACAGCCAAGAGCTACATCGAGAGGGAAGGCAGGTGGGAAAAGGGACGGAGGAAGCCAGCCCCTGAGCCGTGAGAACACCAATGCCGAGAGTGAAGGGAGATTTCAGGGGGGAGCTATGTCATCCTCCCACTCTTCCTGGGGCCTCCAAGGCTCACCTGAAAGGCAGTACTCTCCCTCTACCTTTCCCGTGGGAATTCAGCGCAGCCAACAGAACCCCTGAACTCTGCTGGGCCGCTGCCAGCAACTTTCAAGCCTTTCCCCCCCTGCCGGTTACAGTGACATGATGTCGTTTTTATTGAGGCAAGATTAGATTTTTTTTCAAGTTTTTAAAAGTGTGGTTCACATGATCTCTAGTACTTTGCCTGTCGCTGGAAGACCACAGAGCTGCCAATTTCAATTTGCTTCAGCTTTTATCACTAGAAGAAGCTTAAGAGAAAAAAGAAAGGGGAGAAAGGCCAGATGAAAATATTCCACTTGGCCCTGGCAGTTAGATTGAGGGTGGCAGGGGACACACGCATCGTCCCCTCCCGCGTGTGTAACGGGTGTGATCAGGGGACTGAAGTCGGGTCTGGCAGCTGGACAGAGCACTGTGTCCCAAGGGTTTTCATGCCATAGCCAGAGAGGAAACACACAACTGGAGTCATTCATGGAGTCAGGAATATATTAGAAAAGATGCTAAGCTATTGGGAGATGGGTAAAATAAACCCATAGAAAAGTGGTCCTTCCTCTTAATTCTAATTTGACTAATTCCCTTCTTTGGAGGCAACATTTCCCATTCACTCATTCATTCAACACATTTATTGAGCATCTTCTGTATGTCTGTCTCCGCTGAGGATACAGGGTGATCAGGCTAAGTTCGTGTCATTCACCATTTTTATAGGAAAATTGAAGACTGCCAATTTGCATGGATGATGGTTTTTCAGGTGCCAACTCAGCCCTCAAAATGGGCGATGTGATGGAAAATCGTGAAAAACATGAGATCCAATCACATTGTTTTGGCATCAGATCAGAGAATGAGGTCTGGAGGAGTAAAGGACAGGCTGAGGAAATAAATGTCTCCCACGCCATGGGAATCTTAGAGTAGAAACAGCATCCCTGTATCCCCACCACTGACAGCCATTCAGATCCCTGCTGGTCTGGTCCTCACAATAGCCTGGGAAGTAGGGAGGGGAAAATTTTACCACAGCTCTACCTGGCACTGGTAGGTGCTCAGTGTGTATTGAATGAATGTTGAATAAACCCCCAATTTACGGGGGGGGGGGTAGGGTAGGTTCAAGAGAAATCAAGAGATTGGTCCCAAGTCACCAGTAGTAAGTGGCAAACCCTGGACTTGAACCCAGAGGTCTTGAATATACACGTCAAGGCCCATCATTACTCCTAGAGGCAACACTCTCTGGAGATTTCTCCAAATGACTGTCCTTCCTTTGACTGGCAGGAAAGTGACTCCGGACTCACCTTCCTCAGAGGTTGCAGTGAGTCTTTGGGGAGTCATTTCAATGGATGGAGGCCAAACTGACCTCAGAGGTGGACAGGACACCTCATGAGGAGAGCCTGCATCCCTGGAAGCTTCTCTCAGTGTTGAATTGGTTGGGCTAAGAAAACTGAGTATTGGGTGTTGTTCCTTGAGTATGGACTTCTAAACTGTCCCAAATGAAGTTGGACATATTTGGGGGGGCTCATTTCCTTTTAGAAATCTAGGCATCTCCCCAACCCACGCTCTCTCTGTCAATTATGTGGATGAGAAAAAGCTGGATTCAGAGCAAACTTGTGAAGAAACAACTCCCCATTTGTGTCTCATGAGCCTTGATTTTCCTCTTCCATAAAGGGTTGGAGTGGAGTAAGTCCCGGGTAGCTTAGAAGGTGACATCGGGGTTACAGGGAAAGGCAGCCTAATTGGAGCCGCAGTATCACTGGGCTGGAAGAGACGCAGAAAGTCACTGAGTCCCTTCCCCTGCCTCCGGGAGAAGAAGATTAGAGCACACGCCCAGGGGCTGGTGCTGGATATGTCCCTGCCAGGAAATGCAATGTGGGGACCAGGCAGAGGCCATAGGAAAGTAGAGTCTGTCTGCATGAAAAGAAAGATCAGAGGGTGTGAAACTCCCTCTTCTTGTCCCCTTCACCCTGAGAGCATGAGGTAGTGCTGGAAGCTTCACCTTGGAAGTCAGAGAAAGATCTGAGTTCTGATCCTGCTTCTGCCATGGACGCATGTCACTGAACATGGTATTCGTTACCACCTCTCTGGGCCTCAGTTTGCCCATTGGTAGTCTAATGGTTTTCAGAAAATGCCTAGGGAGGAGTTTCCTACCAGGAAGCTCAGGGACGGAACCTGGAGATGCGCTGAGTGGGAGGGGCTCTCCCTAGACCTCTTTTCCTTCCACCAGAAGGATCTGGCTTTTGCCTGTTCACACATTGTATGTCCTCACATGATTTTTTGCAAAGAAAATGTTCCATTGGTTTTTTTGTGTTCAAGTTTGAAGCCATCAACTAAGATGGTCTCAAAAATCCTCTGCAGCTGGAAAACTCTTATGAGTCTTCCCTTGTGCCTCCCGGGCTTTTGGACTTTGCCTCCTCTGACCTGTAGCACACTGTCCTTTAACCACTTGTATGCTGGTTTTTCTCTGCCCAAAAGCTCCTTGCAACCTGATTCCACAAAGGATTATGGGTATGGGGGAGCTGCTGCATAGGCAGAGAAAGTACCTGCCCCTTAAACTGCTCACAATTCAGTGGGGTAGGCTGGAGACAGTGGAACGAAGAATTACAATACTACCCAGTGTCTTCTAATATTCACCACCAACAACTGGGACCTTGTCTTATCTCTCTCACCCACATACAGCATATGTAGGACACTTAGTAGTTGCTTAATGAATATTTGCTAAAAGGATTGATCAGTGAATGGCTTGTTCCCCTCTTTGGGAGGAATCACAGATGTATCTGTAGCTAAGGGCCTTCCCAGGACTGACTGGAGCTGTATCAATTCTGTGGCCTCTGTGTTTTCCTTTTATGAGTTGGGCCTATAGCTGTTGGTAGTCATCACCTGTTATGGGTCAAATTGTGTCCCCTAAAAAAAATGTGTCACAGTCCTAACCCCCAGTACCTCAGAATGTGACCTTATGTGAAAATTAGTGTTGTTAGAGCTTTGTTGCTGATGTCATTAAGCTAAAGTGAAGTCATACTGGTGTAGGGTAGGCCTTTAATCCAAAATGACTGGCAGAGCTTCCCTGGTGGCGCAGTGGTTAAAACTCCATGCTCCCAATGCAGGGGACCCGGCTTTGATCCCTGGTCAGGGAACTAGATCCCACATGCGTGCCACAACTAAGAGTTCACATGCCACAACTAAGAGTTCACATGCCACAACTAAGGAGCTGCCAAGCCGCAACTGTGGAGCCCATGAGCTGCAACTAAGGAGCCCACCTGTCACAACTAAGACCGGAGCAACCAAATAAATGAATAAATAAATATTAAAAAAAACAAAATGACTGGCGTCCTCATAAGAAGAGAAGAGGAGACACAGAGACAGAGACACAGAGAGAGAAGATGGCCATGTGATGATGGAGGTGGAGACTGCTGTGATGTCTCTACAGGCCTAGAATACTAAGGAATACTGGCAAACACCAGACTCTTGGACAGGCAAGCGAAGATTCTCCTCTGTAGGTTTCAGAGGGAGCATGGCCCTGCTGACACCCTGATGGCAGACTTTCAGGCTCCAAAACTCTCACAAGACAATACATTTCTGTTGTTTCAAGTCACCCAAAGTTTATGGTACTTTGTTTTGGCAGCCCTGGGACACTAATACATCACCCCACCTGTAATACTATGCCTGGAAAAAAAACTACAACCTCTTTTTCCTTTAACCTCTAGGAAATGGTCACAGGAAAATATGTTTGGTTGAACTTACTTTTTGAAGCATTAATTACAGTATCTCATCAAAATATTTCATGTATTTAAAGCTCTAGAACCTTTGTATGTTGGGTCATATGTATGGAATATATTGCGTAGTAACATACAAATCCAGAATCAAAAAACCTCCCCCCAAACAAATAATACAGTAACTTCCCCCCTCATCTTTTCAAAAACAAATTTGCTGAGGATTGGCTACTTCTTTTGACCTGAGAGTTTGTACATTTGTTCAGTCTGGGGGTGAGTTTCACTTTCCCGTCTAGGAGCAGGGCATGACTGTCTGGGTTAAATATGATGTGGAATAATGATTCATCTCGCCACAGCAATGATGCCACTTGCTTCTGAATATCCTTCTTGCATTTTGTGTCATCCACCCATTCTCCTGGGGGCAGATTTCCAGCTCTGGCTTCTCCTCGGGTGCCCTTGATCAAGAAAGCACAGCTCCTCCCCCTCCATCCCCAAGGTGATTCAGGAATTTGTGGGACCCACCTCATTTCTGGTTATTGAATAACTGGCGGGGCATCGAATGTCAGGGCTGAGAAAACAGAACAGCCTACCTGTTGGACTAAATGACCTCATAGCTCCGGCTGTTCTCATGGTGTCAGCTTGCACTGTCTGTCAGCGACTTTTTCATCGCAAGCGGCGCTTACATCAGACTATTCTAATCACGGTCACTGTGCTTCCAACATGGGTGAAGGAAAGAGGCTTAAGGTTCTGATTAAGCCTGGGCAGTCTTGCCAAGGAGGAAGGGGTCTTCTTTTTTATCGAAGTATAGTTGATTTACAGTGTTGTGTTAGTTTCAGGTGTACAGCAAAGTGATTCAGTTATACATACATATATATATATATATACACATATGTTCTTTTTCAGATTCTTTTCTGTTATAGGTTATTACAAGATATTGAATATATTTCCCTGTGCTATACAGTAGGACCTTGTGGTTTATTTTATATATAGTGGTATGTATCTGTTAACCCCAAACTCCTAATTTATCCCCCCTCCCTCCTCTTTTTTTCAGCCTCAAGAAAGGAAGGTGTGAATGGGGAATGAATGAGGAGCTTATTGTGTTTTAATTCAAAATTCACCATTAACCTCCCCACTGGGATTTCCAGCCCAAGGCTTCTCTCAGCAGTAGATTGGAGAAGCGCAAACCATCGGCCTCCCATCCTCCCCCAAATCTGACCTGGCTGACTAGGGCTTCCCTGCAGGGAAGAGAAGCTTCTGGCACCATTTCTCCAGCATGGGTACCGCAGCAGCAATACCGTGGATGTCTTTGATCCACAAATCTTTGATGTGGAAAACGATGTTTTCTGGGCTTTAGCAGATGACCAGAGAGTCTCTTTTAGGTTGTATTTGTGGACCTGCTTTTCTCCACTGGTGCTGGCTTCCCAGTCAGTGCCTCTGAGAGACACCGCCGAGACAAGGAGAACGGAAAACGATCTTTTTATTTATTTATTTTTTTAATTTAAAATTAACTTGTAAATAGGTGTGGCCTTAATTTTTTTTTTGAATTTTCTCCTATTGTTCTTTATTTTTTAATTTTTTAAATTGACATATAGTTGATGTATAATATTATTGATATAAGTTACAGGTGTACAATATGGTGATTCACAATTTTTAAAGGTTATACTCCATTTATAGTTATTATAAAATATTGGCTGTATTCCCTGTGTTGTGCAATCTATCCTTATAGCTTGTTTTATGCCTAATAGTTTGTACCTCTTACAGCTCTACTCCTATTGCCCCTCCCCCCCTCCCTTTCCCTGCTGGTAACCACTAGTTTGTTCTCTATGTCTGTGAGCAAAAAATGATCTTGAATAGCAAGTCATGTTTTCCTCAAGTTAGAGCTGGAAAAACTGGGGAGAAACTGAAAGGGGGGTAATTATTCTCGGGTGTTGTTAAATTTATTCATTTGCTCACTCATTCATTCACTTATTCATTCCTTAATTCAACAGACATTTTCTGAATATCTGCTCTAGACCACATACTGTGTGATGTGCTGGGGAAATAAAGACGGTGTCACAGTTTAGTGATACTAGTGTGACTCGTGCCTGAGGAGAAGTCTGCCGCCGGGGTTTGAGAGAGTCACGGGGAAGGAGAGAGCTCAACCAGTGGCCTGGAGAAGCAGGGAGGAGAGTTTTATCCTGGGACTAGAAGAGCCACTTTCAAAGCAGAGACCTTGGGCACTCGACCTCAGAATTACCTGGGGGAATTAAAATGCAGATTCCAGGCTCTCATCCCCAGCCTGCTGATGCAGAGTCTCAGGACTGGGTCCTGGGGATCTGCATGTGGATTCTTAGGTACTAAGTTGGAGAATGCCTGCTTTAGGCTGCTGCATCAAAAAGGATGTTTCTAATGAGAGCTGGAGCCAGTGAATGCACAAGCGAGTTAGGAGGTCTGGCCTGGTCCAGAGTTCCGTGTATTTATAACCGAGACCAGGGCTGATGTAGAGCGGAGCAAGGGACAGCCTAGGACATCTTTTGGCGAGATGCAAGGAGAGAGCCCTTTGTCCCCTAACCGATTTTGTCTCAAAACTTCAGGGAATCTCCTTTCTTTTGCTATTTCCCCGTCTTTTCTAAGGAAGTCGTTTGTATTAGGAAGTTGGAAGACGTAGGTACAATTCCAAGGACATCGGGGGTTGGGGGGAGGGGTGAATTGTTTCTGTTGCTCATACCTGCTTGGGGAAGATCCACATTCTCCTCGGAGGCCCCTTTGGTGGAGGGCCTGCTATGGCTCTCGCTTAAGTTGCCAGGTAATCTTCAGCTGAGGAGAGAGAGCCCCACCAGCTCTGCACAGTTCTCCTTAGCTCTTAGTAACACCCAAGAGAAAGGGCGGTGAAGGGCAGGCTGTACAACACTATTTGTGATCTGCCCTTGTGTTCAGTGAGTAATCACAGTTGGAGGAAATCAAAACCGAAAATTGGAGTGCCTTGCCATCCATTCATTCCTTCAACAGAAATCTATCGAGTTGGCGGTGTTGTGTGATTGCTGGAGTTTGAGGTGAGTAAGGCAGACACAGCCCCTGCCCTCGTGGCGTTTACGACCTAGAAGGGAAGAGAAACAAGTAAAGGATGCATCACAGTGAAGTGTGTTGAGAGTTGAGCCAATTCTTCCGTGGTTCCTTTGAGCCCTCAGAGAGCGCACCTGGCCCAGGGCTGGATGGCTCGTTGGTATTTGAGATTTCCTGTCCTGTGTTCACTTGTTCCTTCGATCGCAAGCATTTGCTGAACCCCTGTTATGTGCCATGGGGAATGAATTATGTCCCATCCTCTGCTAATAACCTTAGAGGCAGATTTAATAAAAAAGTGAACAAAACGTAAAACCTTGTCCCAAGAAGCTCAGAGTCAAATGAAGGGGGTCAGAAAAGTAAACCAATTGCATTGAGGCTGGGGTCATGGCTCAAGTGTACAGTCATGGTCTGTGCAAGGTCACAGGGGGATGTGGGGCTGGGGTGGGGGGCAGCGAGGGCAGAGTGGTCTGCGGGGACCACTCAGCTGGACCTGGAAGCATACGTAAGAGTTTTGTCTTCTTTTAGTACTTCCCAGAAAGGTTCACTGATGCCTATTTCATCATTCAGTCCCTCAGTAACGATGGACTGAGTACCTAAGATGATCTTAGAGAACCAGCAAGACAAATCATTAGATTAACCAATCAAACCAACAACTTGTTGGTCCCTTGGCAGGCGACAAGCTATAGTCAAGCCCTGGGGACTAAATCAAAGAAGTGGAAGACTCTGTTTCTTGCTCAGGGAGTCCACAGCTGAAGTGAGATGGCCAAATGTGCCCAGTCACCTCCAAAACTTCTAGTTTAGAAAAAGCTAGGTCCTGCCCACCAGCAACAGCGAGTTTCCTTCTGAGTGGAAGTGAGATGTCCCATCACCTGGGTGAGGCAGTAAGTATAGCTCTTAATTTTTGTAACAGAATGCCAGCTCTGTTGTCTACCAGGCTGGTATCAAAAAGTAGTAAGATCTGTAGACAGCTAGTTATATACGTTAATAATAAAGTTTATTTCCAGTTATAATATAAGCGCTTTAAAAAATAGAAAAATGCAGAAAAGGTGAAAGAAAACCACTCTTCTTATTTGATATTTTTCTTCCTTTTCTTTCATGATTTTACATGATTATGATCATTGTAATAATCCACTTTGTTTTTTAACGTGATGGCAACATAAATTTCATTTCAAACGACTGCACAATCTTTCACCATTGATGTACCATGATTTACTTAATACATTTAAGCATATAACTTTTAAAACATTTGTTTTTCTTAAGACAAATTCCCAGAAGTGGAATTGCTAAAAAGAGGAGCATTATTAATATCTCAATACATATTGCCAAATTGTTTTCCAAAGGGCCATATTGATTTTTTTGTTTGTTTTTTACTTAATTAATTTATTTTAAATTTAATTTTTATTTTATATTGGAGTATAGTTGATTTACAATGTTGTGTTAGTTTCAGGTCTCCGGGGTCATATCAATTTTTATTTCTGCATTATGTGGGAATGCATGAGTTTAATTCTAAATCGTGTGCTATTCACCTCTCATCAAAAACATGATTGAAATAATGAATTAAGCCCCGTCCTCTGATTGGGTCAACACAAAGGAATAGGTTTGAATTGCATTAGTGTAGTTCCTTTACACTGAATCATAAGTTAATACATTCCCTTAACTTTGATTATGGGCTATTACCAAACAACAGAAAAGATACTTTTGGCATCTTCTGCTAAACCGTCATTGACAACCCATCCATTGTGTTACTCAATGTCCCTTATATCAGGACACATCCCTCTTTAACTTCAGCTATATTTCCATTTTTTAATCAAACAATGATACCCAGGCTATCAAGAAGCTCATAGGCCACATTTGGCAGACAGGGCTGTAAAACCGTCTCTCCTCCTCTTTTGGAGTGATTGGGAACAGGTTCCAGGACCAGCAGCCGAATGCACATCAGTGTATCAGTTTCACTGATTGCAAAGGAAGTTTCCAAAACTGCAGGTTCTCTTTTAACCTCGGTATTGGGGAATGGGATGGGACTCCCAGCTCCCTCCCTGAGCCTGACTTTGGGACCTTCGTGTTCCACCAAGTAGATGCTGAGTCTACTTACTCAAGCTACTGCAAGAAAAGATTATGGCCTGCTTCTAGAAGGCCGGTGGAGTAGAAGCAACAGAACACTAGGTAGTGGAGGGGGAGAGGGCGCGGGCAGTGAGGAGTGACTCCCTGTGCAGACGGCTTTTTACAGAAATCCAGGGGGGAGACAGAGAGCAGGAACCTGTTCTGCTCTGATGAGACCAAGGAGCACAAGGCAGTGACTGCGTCGCAGTGCCCCGACCCAGTGACCCTCTCCTCGTAGATGTGGCCCTCACCCATCTCATTAGCTACTCCTCCTCCCAACAAGGAGAGAGATGAGAAGGTTCCAACCTTCCCCTTTTGTGGGCTGAGGAATACACGTCTCTCCTCTACAAAAATGTGAAGAGGGAAAATGAGGATTATCCCCAAGGGGATGTAACTTTCTGATTTTCCCCTCCATTTGTATCTTGAGGTTTGCTGTTATAAATGTCTTTATTTTTAAATTGTAAGTAACTTGATTTTTTTGTATTATATTATATACAAGTAAATAACTATAGGCTTGGAGTTCTAAGGCTAACATGGGCAAGACACAGTGAACAAACCCACACATTTTATGGGTGAGGCCTTAAAAGCTAGTCAGTGGGAACTCGAGTTATCAGGCATGATTTTTCGATGGGCGGCAGGGCTTGAGTTGAGTTTGACCACGTGTAAGAATCATGAGATCAAAGGCAGTGCTGGAGGTGAGAGTAATCATGACTAGATACGAATAATTGTCATTCCTTTAGCTCTTTACAATTTATAAAGTCCTTTAACCCTTATTATACACTTAATCCTCACGCCAACCCTATGGAGTGGATTTTATTATCATCCCCATTTTACCCATGTGGAACTGGGTTCAGAGAGGTCAAGTGGTGGAGCTGGGACTCATATCTGGGTCTTCTGGCTCCAAATTTCATCTTCACCTCCATGCCCTGTCCTATACTGTCTGAGCTGGGTGAGGAAAACAACTCGATTAAAGGGTTAGAAGTTGTCTAAAGCACAGTGGGAAACTACGGTGTTGAGGCCGAGCCAGACCAAGGAGGTCCCTGAGAGCCAGGCAGAAGAGGTTTCATGCAGAGGAAATAGGGAGCCATTGAAGGCTTTTGAGCAGGAGTGTCACACAGTACAAGCAGTGGGATCCATCAGTCTGATATCTAGTGTGCACAGAGGACTGGGAGGTGGAAAGAGGGAGTATGGGAGTAGAGACACTAGTGAGGGGGCTTCTGGAAGAACCCCGGGTCTCCAGATTATATTGTTAGTACCCAGGATCTTATTGGCTTCTTTCTGGGAATTTATCACTGTGCCATGGAACAACTGAAATATTCTGTCATTCACTATCTTTATAAATGAGCCCGTATCTCTGAGTTTTGGTCCATGTTATTGGACCAAGCCTTTCTGCTTCACCTCACCTCAGGGTCCTCTCTGTACGCAAGGTTGTGATCAGAGCAATGCACTGAGAGTGCCTGTGAGCTGGAGCAAACATGGACTTGACTTTTACCATATTTAATGAATATTTACTGAGAACCAGCCATGAGCTTGGCACCGTGCAACATTCCTCTGTTGGAGAGACAGAAAGAATGGGTCGCAGGGCAGCTGGTTCGGGTGCTCTGGGCTGAGGCAGAGAGGAAGCTGGGTGGGAGGGGGTGGGGGAGGGGAGGGGGGAGGCGGTTAGACAGGGACACAAAGAATGCAGGAGAGGGTGACGGAGGCTGGCTCCTGTTCATGCCAGGAGGCCAAGGATTAGGTATGAATCCATCTGCAGCAGTGAATGTCCCACTCAGAGGATGGCTCTGTCGTGTGATCAAAGGGTGTCTCGGAGATGCCAGCAGCCCCAGCCCCGGGAGACCGCTCCCTTCTGCTCTGTGGTGACCATGATGGCCCTCTGAAACTGGCTGCTCCAGAAGGAGCAGTTGGGAGCCGGTCCCCTCCCCTCCTCCACCCCACATTTTCTCCCTTGGGGCCTCAGCGGGGAGCCCCACCCTCCAGGGGAAGTCTGTGCTGTGAGGTGCGACAGGACACCTGAGGCCAGCCCCACTGACTCACTGTGTGCCCCTGGGCAAGCTATTTCTTCTCTTTGGTTCCTTCCTCTTTCAGAATTGGAGCAGCTTCTTGTAGCTCTGAAGACGTGAGGGTGATTATAGCCGAATTGCACCGTGGGCATGTGTGTGTGTGACTTGCTGTTTAATAGGGTGCTACGACAGCAGGTGGGCCGTCCTTCCCACCCCCCAGCCCCACAAGTGTGGCTCTCATTACTGTCAGGAGACCTTAAGTCGGCCCCATGGAGATGAGAACAGACCCCTTAATTAGGCACCGTTCCCAGAGCCGGAGAGGGACCATCCTGGGCCTGGCTGCCCTGGCGTCGCGGGGAGCCGGCCTGCAGGGCTGGGGCGGGGGAGGGGCGGCTGTGGCCGGGGCATCTGAAGGGCTCAGCAGGTTTACACTTCGCTGACCTGATGGCTGAATGGGGCCCTGTCTACCCCCATGGGGGCCTGGAATCTTCAATTATGGCAATTACATCAATGGGTCGGAAGGGCAGCACTTTCCACTGAAGAGCTTCAGGGCTTAAAAGAGAAATCCTAAAGCCACCGTTTTTTGGTATTTTTTTTCTTTCTTTCTTTTAAAGGGATTGGGTTGATGGAAGAAGACCCCCATCTGCAGTCTAATTGGGCTGTGGCTAGAAAACAAGGAAGTGGCACTTTTGGGGGGTAAAATCTGGCCCGCACGTGCTCCCCCATCTCTGGACCTCTGGCTCTTCTCTCAGACCACTTTGTGTTACAGGTCCTGGTGCACGTGCATCTCCCTTGTCATCTTTCTGAGCTCGAATGTTATGACTTCATCTCCGAATCCTCCCGGCACAGAGTGTAGTGGGTGGCAGTCGAGGCAGCTCTGAACTGGTGGCAGAAGGACTGGATTAGTCCTTGGAGGAGGTACTTAGTCTCTCTGATCATCATTTTCCATATCTGTAGAATGGGCACAATGCTGTCTCTCCTTCACCAGGTTTCAAAGAAGACTCTACTTCCTGCTACATACTCAAGCTAATCAGGCATATTCTCTCTCTCAGTGACCCTGTTAGGTTGGTAGCACTCCAGTGTGGCCCTTGTACCAGCAGTGTGGGTGTCACCTGGGAGCTTGTTAGACATGTAGAATCTCAGACCCCACCCCAGCCTTGCTAAATCAGAACCTGCATTTTACCAAGCTCTCCAGGAAATCCTTGTGCACATTCAAGTCTGAGAAGTGCTCCTCTAAACTGAAACTTGTACACAATAAACATGTGTTAAGTGAGTGAGTGAGAGTGAGCCTGTGGCCTTGTTCTCATCTGTAAAATGGGAATAATCAAATCTTTGTTCTTCTCATATGAGGGACGCTGTGAGGACCAGATAAAGAAGTCATTTATAATTGTAAAGGCGTGTTATCCAGTCACTCATGAATCCATTCGATAAATATTCGCTGAGCAGCTTCAAGGCAGGTTTGGGGTTCAGAAAATACGTTCTCTGCTTAAGAATAATTTGAAGTTCTCTAAAAGCCTGATTTTTAAAAGAGATAAGTACAATAAAATGTGCTAAGTGTTGTCAAATAGCTGTGCTCAAAATAGGGGATGACAAGGGGGAGCGATCAATTCTGATTGAAGTTCAGGGCTGGGCAGGTCAGGAGAGTCCTCACCAAGGCGGTGGCATTGAGCTTATGTCACATGGTGTGAGCCAAGTGGAGGAGGGAGAGAAGATCTTTCTAGATGGAAGCTTGGAGGTATGAAAGAGAGTAGGGGTCAGGGTGGCTGTTAGTTCCCAGGTCTAATAAGAGCAACTAGAGTGACAGTGTATTTGCAGATGGCCCCATGACTTGATTGGTAAGGGTGGACAGGAGCGGTCTTGCTGCCTGTTTCGTTTCTTTGGGGGCCCATCACCTGGTTTATTTCAGTTTCCAGTTCCAGGTGGGGCCATCAGCCTGAGTTATCGTCCTGTCTAAGCTGTCAATTGCCTAAGAGGAAGACACTGGTTTGGGGGCTTTTTTTGTTTGTTTGTTTTATTATTTTTATTCCTAATCTGCTCTAATGAGTGAGGTTTATTGCCAACACCAAGATCCTACTTCCTAAGGTTTTAACATAACACTGAGTAGCAGGGTTTAGTTAAGGAAGGAAAGTAGGTCTCTAGATTTGTCATTTATTTTTGCGACAGTTAGAAAGGAAGTTGGCACCTGTGATAACTGAGAATGGAGATGTCAGCATGTTTAGGAAATGGCCAGAGCCCTCCTCCAGCACCACTGACATCCGTCACTGCCCTCCTCTCCCACTGCTACCCTGCTGTGTCCACAGCAACAGAGGACACAGGCTCAGGGCGACATGGCTCTTGACCAGCGGGCAGACAGAGGTACAGATACCACCGAGCCCATTGAGCAGAAACCCTGATACATCCGGAAGAGGCGGTTCCCACGTGATGCAGCCGAGGGCATGGGGGCCGAGTCTCTGGGCTCTGCCTGGTCACAGCCAGTGAGACCGGGGGTAATTGTGGAGGACACCGGGTGGCGTGTACAGAAGCAGGCATGGGGTGGAGTCTGAGTTCTCCCACAGGCCAGGAGACTTTCAGTTTGACATGAGGGTTGAGTTCTCACTACTTGTCCAGGCTGTCAGCGTACATACACCGGGCCTGATTGCAACCACGCGATGGGGAGGAGGGCCCCTGGGCTGAGCTCCTCAGTGTGGGAGGAAAGCGGCCTGCTGGATGCTCAGGCTCCATTTGCTGATCTCTGAAGCCAAAGGCAAGGACCTTGTCTCGCTTGTATGGGACAGCGCCCTTGGGTCCTGAGTTACTATTTAACCAAACTTGCAAATAAGGGTTATCTGTCTCTGGCAAGGACATTGGGGCAAATGGCTTTCTGTACCACTGCCCTCGGTATTAGTGTTTATCTCTTTGGCAAAGGAAAGAGATAGAATCTTCCCTTTTCACTGGTCCCTTTTAGTTCTCTGTTGGTGTAGGTGGCCAACTTTTTAAAAATATGACTCCAGCGGGTGTGTTGCTCTGGGTGGATCTTGGGAGAACACGATGCAGCGATAGCCTGAGATTAGCAGCCAGGTAAGGCTGGATTCAAATCTGGGCTCCTCCGCCGATGAACTTCATGCCTCAGTTTCTCCACCAGTACCGCACGAGCGCCCTGCCCTCCTTGCTGGGTCGTGAGGACTAACGGACACACACAGTGACAGCTGCTGTGCTGGCTGGTTTGCTTGGAATCTAGGCCCAGTCCCCAGTGGTCTAGAGATGGAAACTCAGAAGGCTTTCAGTTCAAAACCATTTCAATGTCAGAGCCGGGGCAAGCAAAGGAACTCGTGTCAACCCTTCATCAGCCAGAAAAGGAAACTGCAGCCAGGAACACTCCACCCTGTAGGGCCCCTGTGGCAGCAACGCCTGTCCTCAGACCCACACAAACACCACAGAAGAGGGAGCCCCAGTGACCTCAGGTTTCCTGGACCTATTCTCGACACCCACCCTCCCTTCACCTGACTTGGCGTTTGGTGTCCCAGCTCTAGTTGCCTTGCCTTTTGGACTTGATCTTGCCAGTTCCTTGCTATGGCCTTGAATCCACTCAAAAGTGACTCTGATCTCACACCCGGTACATTAGTTCTGCTGCCTCTGGGGCACACGCCTCCCTCTTCTGTGGGTCCAGGAGTGCAGCACTTCAGAAGAATGGTCTCCTCTTCTCCTGGGTGCTGTGTTGGTTTCTGGGTTTGCATTCTCTCTCTCTCTCTCCCTCCCTCTCTCTCTCTCTCTCCTTCCCTCTCTCTCTCTCTTTTTTTTTTTTAAATTTATTAATTAATTAATTTATTTAGTTTTGGCTGTGTTGGGTCTTCGTTTCTGTGCGATGGCCTTCTCCAGTTGCGGCAAGCGGGGACCACTCTTCATCGCGGTGCGTGGGCCTCTCACTGTCGCGGCCTCTCTTGTTGCGGAGCACAGGCTCCAGACGCGCAGGCTCAGTAATTGTGGCTCACGGGCTTAGTTGCTCCGCGGCATGTGGGATCTTCCCAGACCAGGGCTCGAACCTGTGTCCCCTGCATTGGCAGGCAGATTCTCAACCACTGTGCCACCAGGGAAACCCCCTTTTATTTTTTATAGCTACGGGAGCAGTCCTTAAGGAATTTTTTGGTGAACAGGCCATATGCCTGCTTCATCAAGCAGTAAGAATCAGCAGGAGGAAAAAGGATGCTCTTAACATGACATGAAAAAATCAAAAGCGCTCTCAGCCTCCCCTCCAGAGGGCAGAGGGAAAATCCTGAGCAAGCCCCTGGCGTCGATGACTGAATCCACCTCTTCTAGATGCTATGGGGTGTCCTGAAACATTCATCTCCTTGCTCTGAGCCTTAGTTTCCTTTTCTGTGAAATGAGGACAATAATGACTCCATTCTCAGCAACTTCGTCAGCTTGCTCTCTGGACCAGATGTGAAAATGCTTGGTAAGCTTGGTAAGCCCTGTGCGCTTGACAGGGGGCTGCCATGTTAGTTCTCAGCCCCATTCTAGGTTGAGGTCTGTATGTCCTCCACTGGGTCAGTCAGTCCTGGCTATGCTCAGCAGCCTTCTGCAGAGGCCCCTCCATTTCCAGGCTGGCAGGACGGCCGCCGTGATTCCACCTGCCCCCTCTCCTCGGGCTCTTCTCCCAGATGAGTGTGCCTTGTGGGTGGTGAGGAAGCTCAAGGGATTCTTAAGGGTCACTTTGCTGGGAGTCTCCAGATGGGATCTCCCATGGCAAAGATGCCTCAACTGGGGACCCCGCTTCTCATCACCCCCAGAGGTAGCAGAGTAGCGTCCAGGGACACGTGTGGGGCTGCATGGGTGATATTACATCCCCAGGTAGGCAGGAAAAATCATCGTAAAGGGCAGCCTTTCGCCTATTGCCTAGGCAGTAACCCAGCCACCAGTGGCATCTGCATAAGGTGTTTACATTCACCATAAAGGAGCCAGAAGAACTGTCACAAACTTCCCTTAGAGATAGCAGCATCAGTCTGGAAATATTTACTAGTTCATCCATTTGGTCATTTGTTCAGACATTTGTCTGTGTATTTATTCGACCATACACATTTATCAAGCACTTACTATGTGCAGAGTCCTACATATGTTATGTCTTGTATTAGTCAGGATAAGTTAGGTCACGCTGTGGTAGCAAACAATCCCAAAATCTCAGTGGTTGGAAGCAACACCAGTTTATTTCTTACTCATGTTACGTTCTCAGTACAACTCTTTGGGAAAGGGGCTGCTCATGGTTGCCAACCTGACGGGTGCTGTACCATCTTCAGTTGCCATGATTTCAGCATGAGCCCTTAGGGTTCACTGCAGCAGGGGAAGAGAGCGTGGAGAACTGTGCATCAGCTTCTAAAGCGATTCTGTCTGGAAGTGACAGGCACCACTTCTGCGCATGTTTCATTAGCCAGAAGATGTCACGTTGCCACACCTAATTTCAAGCACGGGGGAGAGAAGTGTAATCCTTCCCTGGGCCTTAAAGAAAGGAAATATGGAAATAATATGACCTCTGTTTATTTCTACCACATTGCTAACCCCACCACAACCCTGGATGTAGTTATTATTCTGATTTTACATATGATGAAACTGAGGATAAGAAGGGCTAAGGACCTCCTCCACATTTGCACATCAAGTAAAAAGGAGATGTGGGATTTTTGAACTTGGGACTATCTGGCTTGCAAAGCCTTTGCTGGTTCCCTTCTATCACCCAGTCAGGTACACGAATTAGCTGTATCACCAGGTGGGAAACCAGATGGTCGGCCAAAGAAGGATGGATCACGTGCTGTGTAGTTTTAGAGGAGGGAGAGGTCACTGTCAGTTGGGGAAATCCAGGAAACCTTCATGGAGGAGGTGGCTTTTGCCTCCAGGTCTGAAGGAATCGGCCACATTTGGACCTTCAGAGATGTTTGTTCTTTCAATTGGTTATTCATTCTGTGTGTTATGCTCACATCTGGAGAATCTTTATAAAATCCATTTAGTTCACACTCTTAGTTTAGTTCACACTCTTCTCTCACAAGAGAAGTCCTAGAGTGATGGGGATGGGAGGGGAAGTCGTTCTGAACTGGGTTTGACTGAGGAATTTTCCTGGAACAGGCCTTGGGGAGAGATCTGATGCAGTGGGTCAGTTAAGACTGAATTTTATTGCAGATTTATGGCAGCTTTCCTTCCTCCTTCCCTCCCTCCCTCCTTCCCGCCCTTCCTCCCTCTCTTCCTCTCCCTTACTCCTTAGTGCCTGCTCTCTGCCTCGGGCAGGGCTCAGGGCTAGGTCAGGGGAGGAGGGAGCCGACTCTGACACAGTTTTTGGCCCCCTGGGAGTCTCCGTGTTTAATGATGGGAGGGATAAGGTTGCAGGGCCCCCAGGGTCCCAGTGTTTGCCTAGAAACTCAAGAAGAAGCCCCCAGTGTGGGGCAGAGTGACTGCCTTGAGGGGTGTGGGTAACTGGAGTAAAAGAAAATAAGCCAGACTTACAGAGCGGGGGTGAGAAGCTGCAGGGCAGCCGGAGGGGGAGGTCCCAGCCTGCGGCTCGGCTCGGAGGCGCTGAATGAGTCAGGACCCAGCGCTGCTCCCTGACGGGGGCGGGCAGCTGGGCCCTCGGGCTCACCCAGAGGCTGCCACCGCACCTGGCCTTGCCCACAGCTGTGCTCCAGCCAGTGGCCCAGGGTGGCAGCCAGCTTTTGTCAGCGCAGCCAGAGCAGAACTCAACCGCTTCACTGAGTTTTTTCTGCCTGTCACACACCCACTCAGGGAGAGCTGGTTTCGAGGACAAAACTCTGCCTACGTCAGGGGTGTCCTGGGTCAGCCACGGAGGAGAGATACTGGAGGACATCTCTGCACACACATGGAGGCTTGGCTGTACTGGGTTCCCTTCCAAGATTCACGGGCCGCCAGCAAAGCCCCTGAGTTTTCTACTTGAGAAACTTAAATTCATTCCTGGGTGCCCTTTACCTGTGTCTGCATTGCTTCTACCTCTAGGTCTCTTCTCCCACCATCAAAAGACTTCAGGCCTGGAAGAATCTCAGAGGGTAGCCAGGCCAGTGGTTACTCAACTGCTGATCTTCACCTGGGAAGCTTTGGAAAATACACTTTGCCAGGCTCTGAGCCCTGATGTTCTGACTCAGTAGGTCTGGGCCTGGGCCCTGTCCAGCTGTTGAGTCTGTGTGTCCCACGCTCAGGGTCCCGGAGAGCACTTCCCTTGCCTGTGCTTGGCAACCAGCCTTTCCTGGTGAATTTATCGTTCTCATTAAGGGAATGGCTCTCTAAACCCGCGGAGAGGACCAACACTGTTGTGCTTCTGAGCGCTGGGCTGCCCGGCCAGGAGAGGGTTGGCTTCTGCCCTGGCCCAGCTCCCTGTCATCAAGGAGAAGGAGCCCTTCCCTGAGGAGGGGGAGCGGCGTCTGTGTCAGCCACAGCTGCCTTGACAAGCTTCCCCTGAGCAGTGCAGAAGGCCGGTCGGCCAGATATGCCCTCACCAGGGCCCAGGTCTGCCAGGCTGAGGCGAGGGGCTGTGGAGAAGCACAGCTGACCGCCCCCCTTCCCCTCCCACACACCCCAGGCCGCTGAAGAGCAGGCTGTCTTCTGGAGGGACTGAGACCGTGGCCATGTCTCTGGGGAGACACTTGAATCCTCATTTCTAACTCCCAAGAAGTATTTTGCAAAAGGATAACAGTCATTTTGCACCCCAGATGTGCTCGTGGAGGCTTTCGTGTGCTGCCTGTGACTGTCCTGGGAAGAGAGGGGACAGGATTACCTTCCCACCCTGGAGACGAGCAAGCTGAGCTCAGAAAGGACGTGGGGTTCCCTCAGGTGCCATGATGTATGTAAGGTGCCCTCAAATTGTTCAAAAAGAAATTGTGTGTGTGTGTATCTATATCTAAACACATATAGATACACACACACACACACACACACAAAGAGAGAGAACAACTGATAAAGTATATGGGGTAAAATATAACAATGGTGAAACATCTGGGTAAAAACCATACAGGTGTTACTGTATTCATTTTATTTTTATACTGTTTGAAATTTCAAACGTATTTTCAAATTAAAAAATTGCTTCAAAAAGGGGATGTGGTTTATTCAAGGACGCAGAGCAAGTTAATAGTGGGACCCCTATCCACGGAAAGCCCACAGGTCACATCTTATCATCTCTATATTTATATATTTTTCTTAGACTCAACTTAAATGCCACTTCTTGAGTGGACCTTCCCGACCTCCTAGACAAGATCATGTGTCCCGATTTCGTGTACTTTTCCTTCCACTATGACAACAGATAGGAGTGAATTATTTTTAACTTAATTCCTGTTTCTCCTGCCGGACTGGAAGCTCCATGAGGGCAGGGTCCCATCTGTCTTGTTCGTGCTTTATCGCAAGGGTCTAGCACAGTCACTGGAACAGAGGAGATGCCCAGCTAATGTTCATTGATGGGATGAGTGAATGAGTGAATGGATGCCGGAGCGCGGGCCACAGATGTGCACAGGCGGACACACACGTGCACACACGGGCTCGTGCTCTCTGTTCTTAGTTCCATCGCTCTGTGTCATATGCAGGCTGGAGATGCCAGGATTTAGAGGGCAGCTGGCAGTGTGGCATCTTGCCTCTGGAAACGACATCTGGGAATGAATGACATCCTTTGGGAAGAGAAGATGCTGCCCCTTCCCAGCCTCTGCCTCCCTCCCCTCCCCACCTCGAGCCCAGAGGCTCTTCCGGGGGAGGAACGATGCTCTTGCAGCAGGTGGTGAAGGGATCCCAGAGCCCGCGGGCTGGGAGAGGGGGCAGGGATGCGGCCTGGAAACCGCTGCCTTTCCGGAAACAAAAGAGCCCTTTAAAGTCACTTGATATCATGTTCTCCTGCGCTGGGCGTCTGCCAAGGCCCCCTCTTCCCATTGTGGAGCATCAGGAACACCAGAGACCTGTACTTGCGCGTCCTGATGCACAGCACGGGGAAAGGGGACCCAGCCTGTGCTGGGCAGGCCTCGTGGGCCCCAGGCATGCCCATTAACTGAAGAGTTTTGATTTTCATTTTTGAGGAAGCGATACGTCCACATATTTCAAAATTCATAAACTGTAAACACACATGAGGTGGAAGTCCCCTCCCACCCCTGCCTTCCACCCATCCAGTTCTCCCTACTGATGTTTTTAGTTCTTACGAATCCTTCTACAGGTAGTCTATGCATATCCAACCTACTTCATCTATTCCCTGCGGTGGCTGGCAGAATTCCATACACACTGTTTGCATCTTGCCTTTTTCACTTAATGAAATATCTTGGCACTCTTGCCATACCAATCCATAAAAGAGTATCTTTGGGCTTTTTCTTGGCTACATAATATTCCATAGTATCAGTGTCCTGGGTGAAGATGCCCCCTTCCCCCATCCCCGTATCTAAGGAGCCATGCTCCAGCCTTCCCCTGCCATGCTGTGTGCATGAATCGCTCACTTCTGTTCCTGAATTGTACTGAGCAATGATATTTAGAGATGGGAGGGACCTCATACCTGTGCTGTCCAGTACGGTGACCACTGGCCTCACATGGCTGTTGAGCCCTTGACATATGGAGAGCTGAATTGAGATGTGCTGTAAATGTCAAATACTCACTGGATCTTGAAGATATAATTTTAAAAATATAAAATATCTTATGAATTATTTTTTATATTTATTACAAATTGAAATTATAATTTTTGAATATATTGGTTAAATAAAATCTATCTTTAAAATAAATTTCACCTGTAAAAAATTTTTTATAAGTGTGGCTTAATGGATTTTAAAATTATATATGTGACTTGCATTCATGGCCAGCATATTTCTCTTGGACTAGGCTTCCTTGGAGTCTTGGAGGCCCAGAAGAGAGCTGGGGATGGGAAGGAACTAAATAGAACAGGAGAAAGCAAAGGAGTAGAAACAGATGGGTAGCAGCAGCCTGCTGAAAGCTCCCGGCTGGGGGTCAGGAGCACTGGGTCCCCGCCCATCTCAGTGATTTTCTGGGAGACCCCAGGACCTGCCTCCTCCCCTCTGGGTCTAGGTTTCCTCCTGTGTGCAAGGTGATGACTAGGATTCCAGAGTGCTGCCTCCAGGTGAGCAGGAATTCCCCTCTGCTTTGTTCTCTGCTCTGTCCCCAGAGCTAGAACGGTGCCTAGCACAGTCTGGGTGTTTGCTGAATGAATGAATGAAAGTAGGAAGTGAAATAGAAAATTTCATTTTTTCTTTCTAGGTAAGTGTTAAACTCATCAAAGTATCAGGAGTTAGAGGCCTCTAGAGATCGTAGGAAACCTCGGACTATGAAGCCAAGACTCAGAAGGCAGGAATGACAGAACTAGGACCACCTCCAATTTCTTCACTCCTCCAACCAAAGAACCATCCAGAAAAAAAGGCTGTTCCAAATTAGCATCCGCTCTTGGTAATGTCTGCTGTTGATGCAGCCTGGCCGTGGCACCCGTCCTCCTTCCCCACCAGCCGTGTTCAGGGTGTGGGATGACATTTCCTGCTTCTGTTAGGCAGAAGTCCTGAGGAAGGATGGGAACAAGAGGAACCCACTCAGAACCAAGGGCTCAGTGTTTTCCAAGGCCTTTCAGTCAGAAGGGCCTGAGTCCCCAGGCAGAGGCCCTGTCATCTCCCCATGCCTTCCGGCCCCAGGCCACTGGCCCAGAGGAGCTGGAGGCCAGCCCCGGGGGCGGTGAGGAGCCAGCAGGCTGCCATCAGCGGCGAGAGGGCCGTTTCTAAATGAGTCCTGCTCTGCTCGGGTGGGAGGGCTGGGCGAGGCGCAGAGGGGATTTCTGGATAATATTGAGAGAATGACAGCAGGGAGGGAAAGGAGCCGAGTTCCCACAGAGTGTCCGGTCACTCCTTCGGGGGCTGTGGGAGCGGGGCTGGCTGCCTTTTTCTCTCTGGACAGCAGCACACGCAGTTTCTAATAATTAAGTAACTTTAATTGTCCTGGGAAAGCAGAGCTCGCCTTGGGGCACGCTGCACAAACTCATAATTAATGTTACCAAGAGAGATTAGCAAAGGAGAACTGAGAAATGATTCACTTTAAAAAGCGCCTCACAGTTAAGTCTTATTATCCTAAGTTTAGAACCTCATTTATCTGCTTGGAGGAAAACAAAACAAAACAAAAAAGACCCAAGACCCAGAAATGAATGCATGTGAAATTAAAACTCCATGCCTTTGTAATCTGGTTTAAAAACATCAGATGGGAAAATGCTGCTGTTTCTTGATTCCATTCTGGTGACCAAAGGAAAATTTAAGACAGAGGATTATAATTAGTACGTGATAATGCATTAAGAAGAATTCGAGCTTTTTACTGGTGCCCCAGTTGCTTAGAAATTATTTCATTTTAGGATTTTTTGGAATGGCTTTTTCTCTCTGACTTTCTATGAGAGACATACCAAAACCCGTGTAGTTTTCAATGACCGTTCGTATGTAATGATACTAGTCAAATGTTTGTGATGTCAGTGTTCGGTACACATTGGATGAAT
This sequence comes from Balaenoptera ricei, assembly GCF_028023285.1. Lineage (NCBI taxonomy): Eukaryota > Metazoa > Chordata > Mammalia > Artiodactyla > Balaenopteridae > Balaenoptera > Balaenoptera ricei. Next base: position 86,975,361 of record NC_082642.1, on the reverse strand, counting down.
TAATGAATGAGTGAGCACATTAATGTGAGATGGGAGGACCCCAAAGAGGAAATGGGGAAATATGGCAGCTGTGACACAGCTGGGGTGGGAGGGAGGGGAGAGAGAAGCTTGAATGTCAGGACTGAGTGTGAGAGTGAGAACAAGGGTGAAGAGAAGCTCAGAACTCAGGGCCCCGTGTGGCCCTTATGCATAATTAGTAATCCATAAATAGTATGTGATCGATAGCCCTAAACTAGTGAGGATGTTTCCTCACTAAGTCCTTGTGTCTCCACAGCACTGCCCTGCTTTCTTCTTCTACTCAGTATCCTAGATGATGGGCGTCCCACCCTTTCCAAGTATCATCGTGGGGTTTTCTTCCATTTAGTCAACGAATATTGACTGAATGCCTACTAGGTTCCAGGCACCATGTTACGTGGACACGCAGGTGGAAACAGCTGATGTGCAGGCAGGGACTTTGGCTCTAAACCTACACATATGGTTCCCTTCTTCTCTCTGAGCCTCCGTTTCCTCAGCCACAAGGTGGGAACGACAGTGCGGGCCTCCCTGAGGCCCTCTGGAGAGTGGATGGGAGCTGGAGAGATGACAGTAGGGATTCCCGGAGCCCCTTTTTCGGGTAACTGCGGAGGAGTTTGCTTCTGGCTTCTCCGCAGCCTCCATCCTACCCCGGGTACTGTTCTCGTCACATGCCCACCAGACAGGGCTCAGACAGCTGGGCCCCTCATCCCTCCCCCAAGAGTAGGAGCTGGATTTGTCCCAGGCAGCCATCTGCTAGGGCACTCAGGCCTTTCCCGAGACTCTGCCGTCCCCTGGACATCAGTTACTCCCCATCAAGAGGCTGGGGGGTACATAACGAGGTGATGGCTGATTCAGCTCAAGGTATGATTCTTTTCATGGTCTTTCCACGTGACCAGACAACTTACCAAGAATGAAAACTTTCAAGACATGAAGGAATGAAGCCATTCTCTTCCTGGTGCAGCCCCTTTGTGACCACAGGCAAATTGTGTCTGGGCCTTTGTTGCCTAAGGGGCAAGGATTGAAGGGGCACCAAGGAGGCTCCCCCGGAGCTTTTCCTGAGCAAGTAGAAACTGGGGCACTGAGCGCTGAGGTGGCAGAGGCTGGGAAAAGCTTTCAGACCTGAGGGCGGAAAGAAGGGTGTAGTGGAAACAGGGCTTGCCAGGCTCAGTGGCAATGAAGAGGGGCCCCTCTTGGAAATTTGACTAATGAAGGCACTGGTTAGAGAAAGCACACTCTGAAAGTAACTGGTGTTACTACTAATAACCACAATCCTTCAACCTGTTCCGAACATTGGAAATTATGAAGTGCTTTCCCATACGTTATCTCATTTGATCCACACAAAAATTCCAGGAAAGAGGTATTATTATTCCCATTTTGCAGGTGAGGAAACTGAGGTTTCTGAGATTTCAGTTGACCAAGGCCTTGTGCTCAAGTTCTCAGACTCCTACCACTCTGCCTGATGAGAAGCTGCCCACAATAATCCTAATATTTCTTTCCGGCTCTTAAATACTGTGATCTATATTCCTGGTCTTCTCCAAAATGTGATGCTATATATTAAATTATTACCTTGGAACTCAGGAAAAAGCAGACACATTTTTGTTCATTCATTCGTCTTCTAATCATCAATCTATCGAGCTTGTATTTCCTGAGAACCTATTCTGTGTTATAGCTAATCAGGATCCCTGACTCCAAGTCTTGGGCGAAGTGTGATTCTTAGATTTTAAGTAGGTTGCACAGGCCTATGTTAAACAATCCAAGTTGTATAGAAAAAAGTAAAAAGTTAAGCCCCTTCCCTCTTATTCTTGATACTCTGTCTCCCTGACCCTCTCCCAGACACAACCACTGTTGCAAGTTTCTTGAGCATTGTTCAGAGATAGTCCATGCATATGCATACGCACACACGTGTGTGTGTGTGTGTGTGTGTGTTTCCCTTCTTCCAAAATGGTAGAGTACCATGTACTGTTTCTGTATCTTGTTTCTTTGCTTATAAAACTGTATCAGGGAGATAACTCCATATCAGAACATAGGGAGCCGTGCTGATCTTTCTAAATGGCTGATTAGCATTTTATGTTACATAACCTACATTTCATTTTTTAAACTACTTGCCTACTGATGGATATTTGGGTGGTTTTCATTATTTTGCCATTCACGTGTTTCCTTAACATCCACGCCTTAACGTTTATCTTGGAGTAATTAATCTTGGAGTAATGGTGGAGTACAGTGGAAATTGCTGGGGACAGAGAATTGAGAGATAAGGGTTCTCTCTTAAGTCTGTGTTAATTACCTATTGGACTTTGGGCACGTGCCACTGCCTCCCTGGGCCTCAGTTTCACCATCTATCAAATGGGAACACCGGGCTCTAGCTGGCGTCTAGCATCCCTCCCAGCCTGTCTCCTCAAACCCCAGAAGCAGCAGAGTGCCCCACAGAGGGTCGGCCCGGCTGGGTCTGTGGGTGGGGTCCGCGGAGCTCAGTGACCTGGTGAGCCTCTCCCGTCGTTGATCTCAGTGATGCAATATTGAACTCAGGCAAGTTTGGCCTTGCTCTCCCCGGGAACCAGCGTGATTGTGATTCAGGGCCTGTAGCGTGGCTTCCCCACCAGCAAATGAGCTGCAAGACACCTTTCTTGGCAATGGGCTTAACGAGGGCTCCGGGAATGTCTGATTACTCATCTTTTTGCAACGGCAGCAAACTCCCGGCGAGAAGAGGAGGCAGTTAGCGTGGCTTCCTTCCTGAATTAATGACTTCAGCGTTATGAATGACTAATCAGTTCAGCGCGGAGCAGAACTGGGTGGTCGATTCGGGGCTGCGGGCGGCAGCCAGGCAGATGGCGAAGATGGTGCTGGGTGTTGAGTGGGCTTTAACCTCCCCCGCCCTCTGCTTGGCTGGCTCGGGGTCTCCGTGCTGTCCTTTTAGGGGGGCAGAATTGGGGTCAGAGGTCCTACCCAGACACCAGTCTCCACTGTCTCCTAGAGTCTGTCTACCTGGGACGTCATTGCTGTCAGCCGATTGCAAACTCCCCCTCCAGCCTCAGCTTAGGTCCTTCCGAGGGAAATCTAAATGCTTGCAGAGAAATCCAAGAGTGAAACCCAAAATATGCCATTTTGTATGATATGCCTGCTGTGTACCTAAGAAGGAACTTTGAAATTAATCTGTTACTGGGAGAAGACGTAAAGGTGGTGGGATTCTTCTTTGGGCCACACTTTTGAGACAAGAACCACGAAAGGAGGACTTCTTTTCTGGCTAGTTTTCTTACCCCTCTTATCTCAAGCAGCTTATTGTAGATTCGAGGATTAATGGGGACTGGAGGGAACGTTTCTCCTTTAAAGCAAGGTCTCCGGCTTCACAGTGCTCCCCATCTCACCCCCTTCCTCTCTCCAAGCTTCCCCTGTCAGGCCAGTCCTGGCCCAGCCCTCTGCTTTCCACCAGTGACTAGGTAACTACTGCCTTTTGCGGTGGCCCGAGGGCCTGCCTGGACTATCGCCGTGCAGCACAAGTTCCAGGTGGGGCTTATGCTTTTGGCCTCACCTGGTCCTGGTCCCAGAAGTCCGGCACAAGCTCCTTCCATGAGGGCACGGGTCCTGAGAGGTCTCTCTCCTCTTCTCCCAGTCCAGGTGGAGCTCTCCCTATCAGCCCCCTGACCCCTTGGACAAAAGGGGTCCTTTCCTTTTGACTCTTTCCCTTTGGCTTCGATTTGAAAGTGCTCTCCTGATTGACCAGACAAAATGTGCGGCCTCAGCCTGTGCCCTTTTGAGCTCAGGCCACAGGAAATCTCTGAGCATCCTGTGCAGGGGGTGGGTCACCTGTCTCCAGCAGCACGTGCTGGGCCCTGGCTCTGGGGTTTGTCTTGGGACGCTTCCCCCAGCCTTTCTACGATCAACCAACTCATGATAGGGGGTTCTCTAAATTTCCCGTTCTTCCCACCATATGTCCTTTGTGGTCCAGCATGCTCCCTTGAGGTTGAAGGGAATCACCATTTAACACAGGGCTCTGCCCAACACAGATGCTCAATTGTTGGGTGGATGGTTCTTATCCTGGGCAATGCCGCATTTCCTTTGCCCTCAAAACTTTAAAATTGGTTTGTGTTACATCTCCCTGGACCAGCTGCTCTGTCCCCAATCACTTTCTTTTTCTTTTTCTTTTTTTAAAAATTTTTATTGGAGTATAGTTGATGTACAATGTTGTGTTAGCTTCAGGTGTATAGCAAAGTGAATCAGTCATATATATATATATATATATATATATATATATATATTCAAATTCTTTTCTCATCTAGGTTATTACAGAATATTGAGTAGAGTTCCCTGTGCTGTACAGCAGGTCCTTCCTAATCCCTTTCTGAGGCACAACCCCACCTTCCTTGGCACAATGGCAGCAAAGTCCATCACGTCAGAGGGACCCTGTTGCTTACAATTTCATCAGCTTCCTAACCTGGCAGAGAGGAGTTGGCCTTTGTGGAAATCATCTTCAGCTAACATCTTTAATAATTTTAGGATGAGTCACTCTACTTGCCCTTTTTTCTAGGAATCCCCCCACAAATTCACTTTATGTGCTCAGAGTAGGCCAGAGACGACCTCCCCAAGAGGGGGACACATCCCCGAGGACGTCCCAAATACGAGGTGAGATTTATCTTTTCTCTCTGCAATTCAGAGCCTTTTAACATCTGGGTAGCCGAAGTCCCAGTGTAAAATGCTCCAGGGGGTGCTCCCTGGACCGCTCTCTTCTGCCAGCACCTCTGAGTCTGGGCCTTGGGTTTCATCCTTTCTCTCAGTGTGGTCCCCCGCCTGGCCCCTTGTCCTAGGGGATTGCAGCCCCCGCTCTTCAGCGATGATGCCTAAGGATGAAATATACACCAACACGTGTATTTCCTGAGACTAGACACTACCACTGCCCACTTTAAGATTAACAAGCTATTTGACTAAGGAGATTATTTTTTTCTTTTCTCCTCTCCACCCCATCCCCTTCCTTTCGGTTGCTTTTCACACCAAGACACTGAAATCACAGGGTATGGGCAGTATTTTTCTCTTTAGAAATCCTTTTTCAGGCAACTATGTCAAGAATGTTTTCATACTTTGGGTTGGATAGGGAGGGAGGGAAAAATAAAAAGGCTTAATCCCCCCCAGATGGGTATTTCTCTGAAAGCGGACATGCAAATGTTGGGCTTGTCAAACACTAAAATGTTTTCTTTCTTCTTGAGAATTATGGCACACTGCCTGCTGAGCCTGGGAGATCTGACGAGTGAAGGAGGGAGCCTGGGCAGCGGAGGAAGCAGAGTGTGGGAAAGGGCAGGCGGCAGAGGCACGCGCCAGATAAGCGGGGGCGCTGAGGACAGCCGCCCTGCGCCATGTGCCTCAGGCCGTCCCTTCCGAGCCCCGCAGGCTGGCGAGGTTGGAGGTTGCCTTCCAGGAACTGGAGGCGGGGATACGGGAAAAGCCAGATGCCCCACACTCTTGCGCATGCGCACTGACATCTCACCCGTGCTCCCCTGGTGGGGGCGGGGCTAGCCCGAGTCACCTGGGAGCTCCAGCCAGTGAGTTGAAGCTCGCACCTGCCAACCTGAGTGTAACAGTTGAGATTCAGCGAGGTATTATCATGCCTGGGGTAGCCGCTTGAGGCTTCTGTCAGGGAACCTCTCTAGATTCTCCTCCACCAAGAGACCTCGAGCTGGGAGGGGGACAGATTTAGCAAATGCTTCCTGCGGGCTACTAAATAATTGCAAAGCACCACATGAGGCCTTGCTACCCCTAGGTGATGAGTTCACAGCTCTGTGGGAGAGAGAGACAAGAAAACATGCATGCGAAAGCAGGGCAGCCTGGGCTGAATGCAAAAAGAGAGGTACAAGTCTCCCCCACCACACGCCCAAATATGGTTAAAAATTTTATATCAGGTGATAAAATGGCTTAAAAATGGCTTTTACTGCATCTGTAGTTCTGAAGACGAGCTGGTCTAATTTTTTCGGTTTTGGTTTCTCACTCCCCAGGCCTTTGCCTCATGAAAGTATGGAAACAGGGCGGGAGGTGGCCTCCTCTTCATGCCAGGGCACCGCGCTTGGGTTGGGCACAGGTAAGTCTGGCTGAGGCTGCAGGAAGAACTGTGGACTTGCCTGCTATCTGACTTACTTCTCTGGGTTCTGGTTTTGAGGATCAAGTGAGGTCGTGGTTATGATTATATTTTGTATATTATAAATCAGTAAATAACTAAAGAGTAGTATTATTTCCTTGAGAGTTACAGCCCTGAAAGTCCTAATGACGTCTTCAATTTATTCAGCATCTACTATGTTCCAGGCACTGTGTAGGGACTTAACACATGTTACAGCCAACTAGAATGTAAGCTTGATGAGGGGCAGGATTTGGCCTTGTTCCCCTGTAGTCCCAGGGCCTAGAAGAGTGGTGGTCACATAGTAATTCTTCAACAGATATTTTTTAGAGGTTGAAAAAGGAATTTCGAATCCTGACAGCCCCCTAGGACATTGGCCCTGCTCTACACACGAGGATATGGAGGCTTGGAAAGGTTGAGCGGCCTGTTCTAGGTCCCACTGCTAGCTAATCGCTGACTTGGGATTGGAGCTCAGTTCATCTGTCTGTGAGTTCAGGCACTTTCCACAAAGCCCAGGCCTGCCTGGGGCCCTCGGATCGTCTGTCTCCTGACTTTATTGGGCTTAGTTGTCCTTGTCAAAGCAGGTTGCTGTGCCAGGAAGAAGTGGGATTTCTAGGGACAGCTTCAGGGACAGGCAGGCTCTCCCCTCCTGGTTCTGATGACCGGGCAGAAAGCCTCCCCAGTTAACTTCATAAATGCCTCGAGCTCTTCTTTTGAGAAAGAGGTGGAACAGTATCCATGTTAGGCAGAAAAATGGTCCCCCAAAGATGTCTATGACCTAATCTTTGGAGCCTGTGAATATGTTATGCTACATGTCAAAGAGGAATTAAGGTTACAGATGGAAATAAGGTTGCTAACCAGCTGACCTTGAGACGTGCAGCTTGTCCTGACTCATCCAGGCACGGTGCGGGCCCTGTGAAATCACCGGGGTCCTTTAAATGTGGAAGAGGGCAGCAGGAGAGTCAGTGTCAGAAAGATGTGACGTGAGAAAGGCTTTCCTTGCTGTTGCTGGCTTTGAAGATGGAGGAGGGGGCCACAAGCCAAAGAATGCAGGCACCTTCTAGAAGCTGGAATAAAACAAGAAAAGAGATTCTCTCCTAGAGTTTCTAGAAAGGAAACAGCCTGGCCAACCCCTTGATTTTTAGCTTAGTGAGGCCCATTTTGGACTTCTGAGCTCTAGTGCTGTCAGATAATACATTTGTGGTATTTGTGGTGATTCATTACAGCAGCAACAGGGAACTAATACAGCATCTTAGCAAGGAGCAGGCCTCAATCGGGTTTAGCTTGTGCCTTGGACTCCAGGGACAGACATGATAGAAGCAGACACAGCCCTCCAAAGCTTTCCAGAGAACCCCTCCGGTCCCTCTTACCACAGCCATGGGCAGCACCCAGGCACACAGGCTTTGAGCAGCTTCATGGAGGTGCTCCAGCTGCACCTCACCCTGGGCTGCCCCACATACGTCTCACTTCCTGTCCTGGGACTTCTGCTGCATGGCCGGGACGCTAACCGATGTGCATCCTGGAATTGCATGGGGCCACCCTTGACCGATAAGGGACAAGAACCCACGGGTAAACGTGTCCACATTTTGACTCTCAGGTGAGCAGTTTTAGGACGCTTTTCACAAAGCTCTTTAGGAGTTTCCAAGGAATTGAGCACTTGGTTCCCAGATGGAAGCCACCTCAGTCACGCATCCTTGTATTGGCTCTCCCCTCTTCCCTGTTTCCCTTGAAACTGGACCTCACTCCTGCCTCTCAACCCCGCCCTGGGATCATTACCCATACCAATACCTGTATGGGAACCTTTGTTTCCAGCCCTGCCTTTAGAGGAAATAAGACAATATGCCTGAACAGATGCTCTGCCCTGTCTCCCAGAGCTGCGGGGAGCTCGTGCAGGTGTAGGGTAGCGGGCGGCAGCGAGCCCTGGGACGTGCACAGAGCCTCACAGCTGTAGACGAGCCTGTCTTGGGGTCTCAGCTGAGGATGCTTCCCGGTCTAGTTAGAGACGGGTGAAGTCTGGAGCGGGAGTTGCCAGGCTCTTTGGGGACATCAAGGGCCCTGCTCATTTAGTCACCCGAGTCCCCTGATTCTGGTGGGCTTCCCTTAGAGCATACCCACTGTGCCTATCACTCAGAACAGATGGTTTTCTGGTGAACTTAATTACATCATTAGCAACTGGGCTACAAAAATGAGTGATGTGAGAGGGGCTGGGAAGCTGGGAGTCTCCCGGCCCCATGGCTGGGCAGCTGTTCCTGGGGCTGGCTGAGTACGCCTTTGCAGTGGGCTCCTTCCCATCCCCCATCCCAGGCTGCCCCTGTCATGCCGATAGGCTGAGCTGCCCTCTCTGATCCCGAGGCTTTCCCACCAGCTATGCCCAGAACAGATGGAAATGAATCTCTTGTGCGTCTCCAGCTGATGCGGATTTCACAGCGGGCGGAAGAAAGTGAGGGGGAGTAGATAAGCCACCCCTTCCCACGGCCACTTGGGAGGTCACACTGGTTGTTCAGCTGTCCACCCTCACTTCTTGTGAAAAGGGGTGGGGCTTGTCACTGGGGGGATTCATTTCAGTGGAGGTGAGCCTAGAAGCTAGGAATACAAAATACCCCTGTTCCTTATGGTTTTAAACCTGAGCTCCAAGGAGCCATAGGGACTGGGGACCCCTTACCATCACTGCTTCAGCCAGAGCAGAGTTTCTTTGCAGCCTCATCGGATAGCACAGCTGCATAAAAGGCTAGACTAGTCCCTAGTCTCCAAAGGTTCCCTCTCCCTCCCCCCATTTCCTGTCTTGTAGCCTCTGCTTTCTGCTGTCATCCCAATATTCTTTCTGCACAAACTCATCCACCTCATCTTCCAGACCTGGCTCAGATGCCACTTTCCCGAAGCAGCTATCCTCTTCTGTCTCCCCTCCCCCCAGTTTTAGCAGTAATTCAGCCCTCTTTCCTCTGAAGTCTCCAAGGGCTCCATCTGCATAGCTCAAATTACACCAATCACTTTCCGCCTGCGATGTGTAATTACTTCTGCACTCGGTTCATTTCTCCCACCGGACTGGGTTCTCTGCAGAGCAGGGAATGGCTCTCTGTCCTGGCTCCGTAGTCCCCATGGGAGATGCTGGGTAAAATGTCTTTTCTACTTTGGTTGGTTTTGTTTTTATTTTTAATGAGTGCACGTGAAAAATGCATATCAAAAACTGCTTTTCCCGAAGACACTGTCTTAGTCTGATCTGGCTGCTATAACAAAATACCATAGACCCGGTTGGCTTAAATGATACATGTTTATTTCTCACAGTTCTGAAGGCTGAGAAGTCCAAGGTCAAAGTGCCAGCTGATTCGTGTCTGGTGAGAACCCTCTTCCTGGTTTACAGGCTGCCGCGTTCTTGCTCTATCTTCGCATGGTGGAGAGAGAGAGGGCTCTGGTCTCTTCCTCGAATAAGGACACAAATCCTCTCATGGGTGTCCTATTCTCATGACCTCATCTAAACCTAATCACCTCCAAAGGCCCCACTTCCAAATACCATCATATTGGAGATTACAGCATCAACATATGAGCGCTGGGGGACACAAACATTTCGTCCGTAGCCTATCTTGCAATGACAACCTCTGAATTCAATACTGGGAATTCTGTTCAAAACGATCCTCTTTTGAGTACCTGCTGTGACAGGCACTGGGCTGAGTTGGAGGGAGGTATTCAATGTCGGGTGAGACCCAATCGCTGCTCTCTGGGAGCTCACGGTCCGGTGGAGTTGCCGCTGCACAGTCCGACAGCTACACATTGTCATCAGTGCTAGGACGGCTGGGGCAGGGAGGTGGAGATGGGGCTCAGCACATGCATGCCAGGGGCCACGGGAGGAAGAGGCATCCTGGTGGGGGCATGCTACTGATGGCTGTCTCTGGTGGGCTCTATCACCAACTCTGGCCAGGCCCTAATGGACTTTGAAAATACAGTCCTGGGTACACGCCAAGTGGGAGTTAAGAAGCCTCTTCCTTACTCACGTTTTTCAAGGCTTTACCAGTCCCCACATAACTGATGTTTTGTAATACTTTTGGATGATGGAGATGGATATAGAGTTGTGCTGTCCAACATGGTAGCTACCAGACACAGATGGCTATTTCAATGTGCTTAATTAAATGCAATAAAATGTAAAACAGTTTTTCATTTGCATTATCCACATTTCAAGTAGCCACATGTGGCTAGCACAGAATAGAACTGTTCTGTCATCAGCCTTATTGGATGTTTTATTGAATAGCCCTGGTACAGAAAGTTGCTTTTCAGCCACTAGCTCTTAGTGTTTTATTTTTTTAACGGGAGAAAATCAAATTTAATTTTGTTTGTAAGGGGCCTGGGGGCATAAGAAAAGTGAGACCCAAGGACAAGTTAGGCAGTTGAGGCTTGTATGCCATCTGAGAGAAGGAAAAGGGGGTAGGGCTTTGGGACTTCAAAGGGTTAATGTTTTATTTTTAAAGGTTAGCTACTTTTTGTCTTCTCCTTCTACCTTTCTTCTTAAATGACCTCTCCCTTTGGTCTCTTCCCATAATTTTCTGAGGACTTTCTTTTTCCTTTCTGAGGACTCAAGTTGCTACTACTGATATTGACCCTGTAGGTCTAGTCTCACTTCCTCTGTTATTCATTCCACTGGAGCAAAGAGCTTTGCTGTTCTGTGCTTAGTTTTCCATGGGCTGCTAATCCTGTCTCTCTCTCTTTTTTTTTTTTATAAATTTATTTATTTTATTTATTTATTTATGGCTGTGTTGGGTCTTCGTTGCTGTGCGCGGGCCTTCTCTAGTTGCGGTGAGCGGGGGCTAGTCTCCGTTGCGGTGCACGAGCTTCTCATTGCGGTGGCTTCTCTTGTTGCGGAGCACAGGCTCTAGGCACGCGGGCTTCAGTAGTTGTGGCACGTGGGTTCAGTAATTGTGGCTCGCGGGCTCTAGAGGGCAGGCTCAGTAGTTGTGGTGCACGGGCTTAGTTGCTCCGCGGCATGTGGGATCTTCCCGGACCAGGGCTCAAACCTGTGTCCCCTGCATTGGCAGGCGGATTCTTAACCACTGTGCCACCAAGGAAGCCCTAATCCTGTCTCTCTTGATCCTCAACCTACTGTAAGAACCAATGGAAAGGGCTTTAAGCCAGCCAGAAGAAAAAGTAGCCAAGAGGCCAAAGTGATAAGGATCTTTTGGTACCTGGGGAGAAGTTGCCCTTCCTCAGGATGGATCTCACTGACCTGGGACCTACCCTCACAGAGGGCAGAAGGATTTGCAAAGGGAGCCAGGTTGTCTGGGAGCCAGCTTTCCTTAAGTTCAGCTAGAATGCCTTAAAACACAGCACTTATCCGATAGGTAGAGAGAACATCAAGACAAGCTTCATCTGAGCTATAAATGTACAATTATGATAATATGTAATTTAAATCGTACTGTTCCTTCAGACAAGTAAATTCCTGTTCACAGTCACTATGATGTTTATACTTTTGATATCCCAAGAGTGAAAGGGGGCATCACTGGTGGGACAGCCAATGCAACCTCCAGAGTGTTTTGCAGTCTGCTTGGAGCCCATGCATAGGTAACACATCTACGGCAGCATGCAGAGATTGTCACTCATTTTGGGGTATCAGTGACAAGATTTCCAGGACAGTCACTACATACACAAGCCCTTATGCCAAGGGACAGAGTTGGCCAACCAAAGAGGAAGGCCTCAGTGGGTGACATCATATACTCATTCCTTTTCTTGAACTTTACTGGTTTGTGTACCCCGTAATTGTGTCAGTAGTGGGCAGAGAGAGAGAGAGAGATGATAGAACCAGAGTCTTGTGCGCCAGGCGTAAAACCAGTTACCTAGAACTTTGTAAAGTGACTCATTCTGCTGAAATAAAAACCTGTTTTATGTGGATGTGATACCGGTACCAACAAGCTTCCTTCTTCTCTTCCCACTGTACTTTAAATTCAGATATTGGCTTAATAAGCATCCACTGAATACCTCCTGCGCGCTGGGTCCTGGGCTTAGAGCTGAGATGGATGCGGAGCTCATCGGCGGGGGTGGTGAGTCAGAGAGCGCAGGGTCCATGATGGAGGCGCCGCTTGGGTCAGTATACGAAGCAGACTGTGATCAGCCCTCTAAGCGGAGCCCCACAGACAAGAGCCCCTGGGCAAGGACACAGACTCACTGAAGAGCCATCAGAGATGGCAAAGTGCTTTAGAGCTTCGCTCTCCAGTGGGTTAGGACGAGTTTCTCCCAGTGTCCTTACTAGGGGCTCCCTATGGCTTTGAGTGGCCTCAGTAGCTGGTGTTTGACAGGCAGGGGCGGGGAGGCCCACTCCCACTCTCCTAGTATCCCGAGATGCTCTATTCCTTTGGCGGGGTCAGGAGATAGAAACCATTTCTAATGGCCTCAGTGAATGTCATCCCTGAAGAAGGCTCCAAAGAGGGTTTAGTCCAATTCCCCTCATTTGGAGAAGCTGAGGCCCAAAGAAGGGAAGGAGCTCCCTTTGGGGCCCTGTGAAGTAAAGCAGTGACTCAACCCATCTTGGAGCGCTCAGGGTTTGCATTATTGCTCTGAAGGTATCTGAAGAAGAACACGAAGGGAGAGGAGTGCCCTGCTGCCTGCAACACACAGAGATATCTGTCAAGGGAAAGAAGGAAAAGACCAACAGTGAACAAGCCGTACGTTCTTGCCTGAGCCATTTTCCCACGTCAGGACAGACTGTGATGAAAAATTTAGGTTTCTCCTTTCATGTTGCCTTTCCCTGCACTCTGGACAGAATGCCTTTCTTTTCCTCCTTTTCTTTGGCCGGATCCTGACCAAGCCTGTAGAAAAAGAATCTTTTAAGAACATATCTATCTATCTATCGATATACATTCAGGCCCTGACAGTGACACGAAATTGTAGTGCCTCTTAATTACCCAGGAAGTGACAAGGTCAAGAGGTGTCTGAAAGCTGCCTTGTGGTTCTGGCATTGATTTCTAACCATTGTCACCGCTTCACAAGCTAAAGTGGGGGCCACAGAGCCTGGGTTTCTCCACTGTTTGGATTTCTTCCTTTCTCCCTCCCTCCCTCCTTTTTTTTAAATTTGAAAAGAAACTTCTGGCATTTGGGGTATTGATTGGAAATTTATAAAAGCAGGATGTGTTTCAGGTTGGCTGACCAGTCATAATTGCTGCTTGGGCGCCAGGGGAGGAGGTCAAGTTCTTGTAAAGACACCCTCCCCCCACTCCATGACCCCGCTCTCTGGCTACTCTCTCCCACTTTCTTCCTATTACTTTTGGACTTTCCAGGAGAAAATGACAAAAAAGATTTTTAATGCCCTTGAGTAGTCACTGGCTCTATTTATAATGCATACATAAGTTGTGTCCTTAGTTCTTGACACAGAGTTATGAAGGAGATGTGTTTTGTTTTGTTTTTTTAATAAATTTATTTATTTATTTATTTTTGGCTGCGTTGGGTCTTCGTTGCTGTGCATGGGCTTTCTCTAGTTGCGGCGAGCAGGGGCTACTCTGTTGCAGTGCGTGCGCTCTAGGTGCGTGGACTTCAGTAGTTGTGGCACATGGGCTCAGTAGTTGTGGCTTGCAGGGTCTAGAGCGCAGTCTCAGTAGTTGTGGCTCACGGGCTTAGTTGCTCCGCGGCATGTGGGATCTTCCCGGACCAGGGCTCGAACCCATATCCCCTGCATTGGCAGGCGGATTCTTAAACACTGCACCACCAGGGAAGCCCCTGATGTGGTATTTTTTTAAAGGGGAGGAGCCAACCATTGAACCATGGTCACTGAGAAATTATATTAGACTACGAAAACAGAACTAAAGGTGTTCCTGGAAACATCAGCCTAAAGTTTTAGAAATTCCTGTGAAGTGTCATTGAGTTGTATTTTGAGACAGGGAAACCACAGCCTTCTTTAGAGAAATGAGTGCACAGAGGCTTACCTGAGTATTTTGTTCTTCAATAAAAACTATGGAATGTGATTACACTGCCAGAGTAGAGAAATGGTTAATTCTTAGTCTGATAATAGAGTTTTTCAAAATTTTACCAAGTCCTAGCGGATGTTAGAAATTCCATGGAGAAGAAAAGTCAGAGCCTGCAACGTGCAGGTCGCCAATCTTCATCTTCCATGTCAGAGAGGACCTGTCTGTGCAAATACAACTCTGAAACTTCTAGAGCTCTCAGGAAGGAGTCAGAGGCACTGTATTTTCCTCTTGATTGTACAAATGACACCTTGGAAAGTTAGGGCCTTAAATCTAATGGTGTTAAACATGGAAAGATTCTATAATAAGAGAAACTTTACCTCTCTTCAGAGAAATCTTGCGTTTTCTTCCCAAACCTTCCTGCTTTTCATCAAGGATTGAAACATACCTAAAGGGACTTCCCTGGTGGCACAGTGGTTAAGAATCCGCCTGCCTATCCCGGGGACACGGGTTCGAGCCCTGGTCTGGGAAGATCCCACATGCCGCGGAGCAACCAAGCCTGTGTACCACAACTACTGAGCCCACGTGCTGCAACTACTGAAGCCTGCGCATCTAGAGCCCGTGCTCTGCAACAAGAGAAGCCACCGCAATGAGAAGCCCGCGCACCGCAATGAAGAATAACCCCTGCTCGCCACAACTAGAGAAAGCCCGTGCGCAGCAACGAAGACCCAACGCAGCCAAAAAAAAAAAAAAGAAAAAAAGTACCTAAAACGTTTCAAGGGATAAGGGACAGAGTGAGGAGTTGGGGGTTTGGTGTCAAGGCAGAGTCTTAGTCTCATTCTACCCCAAATCTTGAGCAAGCCACTCTCCCTCTCTAGACCTTGGTTTCCTCATCTGAAAAAATGGGCAGTTGGCCTCATTGACCTCCCATTCATCTGGGACCCAGAGAACAGAAACAAGAAATACATTGACATCTACTTCTGAATGCTAGTAAAATTTCATTGGGCTTCAGGTTAGGGACAAATTAAAAAATATCTGGCCTTTTGTCATCTGTAAATATTGACTGCACAGGACTTAAAATCCAGCCTGAATTAAATATTCCCAATGCCTCTCCCCGAAATCAGAAATAGATTGTGGCTAGACAGACAAGACATAGAAGCTGTTGAATAAACGTGAAACAAGTAAATATATGAGCATGATGCAGACACCCAGGTGTGAGGATGTCTCATAACTCTAAGAAACGTTGCTGTCTGTCCACTCAACAATTCATATACCTTCCATCCATGCCCCCATCCATGCATCCTCCCACCCATCCACCCATGGGTGGCATATTGGCATCACCAATATGCCATCTTGTTCCTCCATACACTACATGACGGGTGGGTGTCATAACAAGGAGGTTTAGAAATGTGCAGGGTTGGGGGGCCCAGTTGAAGGGGGAGATCCTTTCTAGCTGGAGTCTTTAGAGAAGGCTTCAGGGAGGAGCTGGCATTTGAGCTGAGTTTTGAAGGATGTAGCATGTGAAGAAGAAGGGGTGATGTGGGGAAGACAGAATGAGCAAGGGCACAGAGATAGGAGAGTCCTGTATTTGTGGGGCATGCTGAATAGTCAAGAAAGAAGGTCAAATAAGAAGACTGAGGAAACATTAACTCCGGGGATCAAAGCAAATAAGGAGAGTAGCCAGCAGTGTTTTGGAGGACCTTGGAACCAGCTATTTTTACAGTAGAGAGAGCGCTGATGAGAAGGAAGTGGAGGAGGCGGGAGGGCTTGGGAGCCAGGAGACAATGGCTAGCACATTTTGTTATGGGAAAGGGTATGCAAATAAAATATGAAAAAGCAAGAGGAAACCCTGAATACCGAATGAAATTTTACAAGTGCCTTACATTCAGTCTCCAAGAGTTCTCCAAGTAACTCTTTAGAAAACTTTGAAAGGTCAAAGAGACTGGGTTGGTAAGAGACTCATTAAGGAGTGGGAGGTAAGAGGGTGTGAAAGGAATTTCACTGTTTTTTTGTGTGTGTGAGACAAGAGCTTTTCCACCTTCTTGCACCTGGCCCTCTTATGCTATGTTTTCTGGAATTGCAGACATGGAAGCTTGGGTGGGTGGAGTCCACTGCTGTGCCCTGAGCCAGATGGTTTTCCAGCCTGGGAAGCACCGTCTGGACTGACGGCAGGAAGAGGAGCAGAGACCTGGGCTGGAATCCTGTCTTTGCTCCTCACGAGATGCATGACACAGGAGAGCTGCACAAACTCTTTAAAATGGTATCATTAAAATGTTTCCAGTAAGGATCCGTTTCAATGACATATGAAAAGAGAAACTAGCCCCAAACATTAAGTCCTCCAAACACGCTGGCTCTTTCACAGGTCATCTCATTTTATCCCTGCGATAGCCCACTGAGGTAGGAATTATTTCCCTTCTCGCAAATAGGATTCTTGAGGCCAGAGAGTTTGAATAACGTTCCCATGATCACACACAGAACTAGGCTCCAAACTCAACACACTGGAGGACCAGTTAGTCATTTAATGATTTTTGTGCTTCAGTTACTGTAGAACTCTTGGCATTAGGGATTCCTGATGGCTTTGGGCTATTACATAATTAGCATATATCTCTGTAATAGCAATATATTATAATTATATTAAGTAGAAGAGGAATGGAAAGTTGTGGGTGAAGGGAGCATTGGAGGAAAATATGAGAGAGTGGAGAAAACTGGGAGGCAAAGTAACTTTGCAAGTTCCTTAAATGAATTCTTCAAAAATGAAGAAGGTGGGGGGGAAGATGAGCCAAGCTGCGGGGATGAGTAAGCCAGGCAGCCTCATTCCCCCCCACCCCCGACCCACCCTGCTACCCCGGCTGCCCAGACCATGCTCCAGCCTCTGGCAGGGGCACCTAGTAACCACAGTGCACAGCAAAGCAAATACTGCCTTGTTGATTTTGCTAAAAAAGAAAATAAGAGAAACAGAGTTTACTCCCCGAGGCCCCTGTGCTGAGCCAGCTGTTTTGTAGCCCCCCCCCACGCTAGGCTGTGGTCCTCCGCTTCTAAGGTACCTTGAGTGTTCAAGTGAAGGGAAATCCAGGCTTTTTAGCTTCAGCGCCTTTTTCCTTTCTTATAAACAGTGAAATGCTCACATCTGAAGTCTTCTGTTTTGACCAGTACATGTCAAGGCCTAGAACATTCCTATCACCCCGGAAAGTTTGTTTGGGGTTCTTCTCAGTCAGTCCCTGCTTCCCCCCCAACCCCCGGCAACCGCGATCTGATTTCTATCACCATTGGTTAGTTTTGACTCTTCTAGAATTTCATAGAAATGCAATCGTACTGGGTGTTCTGCTCATGTTTTCTTCTTTCACACCGCATATTTTTGAGATTCATCCGTGTTGTTGCCTCTCTCGGTAGCTCATTCATTCTTATCAATAAGTAGTATTCCATTGTATGGACACAGTGCAACTTAGTTATCTAGTCTCTTGTGACCGGCATCTGGGTTGTTTCCAATTTGGGCCTATAATGAAAAAAGCTGCTACAAACATTCTTTTGAGACTGTAGATGTATGTTTCCATTTCTCTTAGGTGAATACCTTTCAGTGGAATTGCTGGGTCAGGGTGTAGTTACAATGGTGTGCTGGGGTGGGTTGGTACTGGCTGGCAAGAGGCAATTATGCTCATCTCTTCCCAATTCAGCTCTCAGTGATGTCACTGGCGGCTTGAAACCAGCCATGGCGAGGGAATTGATACCAAGGAAATCAGCAAATACTACCAAGCAGGCTTGTTTTTCTTCTGGGGAGTCTGTTGTTAAACATTTACCAGTATACCACTGGGTAGATGTGTGTTTAACTTTTTAAGAAACTGTTAGTTTTTCAAAGTGGCTGTACCATTTAACATTCCTACCAGTGATGTATGAGAATTCCAATGGCTTCATGTCCTGTCCAACATCTGGTGCTGTCAGTTTTTAATTTCAGCCATTCTGGTAGGTGTGTGGTGGTATCTCATTGTGGTTTTAATTTGCTTTTTTCTGGTAACTGATGATATTGAGGACTTCCCCATGTGCCTGTTGTGGTCCTTTGTATATCTTCTTTGGTAAAGTGTCTGTTTAGTCTTTGGCCATTTAAAAACATTGGCTTGTTTGTCTTTTTTATTATTGAGTGGCAAGAATTCTTCTTATATTCTCCATAGAGGCTCTCTGTCAGATATATGTTTTGTGAATATTTTCTCCTTGCTTATGGTTTACCTGTTTATTTTCTCCACGGTATATATTTTTGTGAGCTGATATTTTAAAGTTTGATGACATACAATTTATCCATTTTTAATGTATGGTTCATATTTTCTGTATCAGCTCTAAGATATTGTCATGCTCTCTCTGCCTGGAGTGGCCTTCCCCATTGCCTATCTGGAGAGCCATTCATTCTTCAAGGCTCAACATAAAGGTCACCCTTTAGGGAACCCTTTCTGGACTGCAGCTAGTGGTATCCTCACCCTTGGACCCCCACCTCTCTGATCATGCTATGATGTAACTGTCTCTTTATGGGTCTTTCCAACTTACCTGACTAGGAGCCCCAAGTTGGGTCTGGAGGGTTTCTAGATTTTATTTTCCATTGCATCTCCTCTTCCTCCTAGTCTCTTCTCTCATCTCCATCAGCAGCACCCTGCTAAGTGTCTGGCCTACAGTAGGTTCACAGTGAATGCTAGCTGGTTGAGTGAATTAACTTGAACAAACCCAGGACCTCATAAATCTCCATGGTCGACCTCTTTGTCCCTTGATTATGTTGTAAGGTTTGAGACTATATTGCTAATAGATCAGAGGATGGGGTAGTTTATTTCACGGAGCAAAAGTGAGTTTGAAAAATTTTACCAGGCTCTACCAAAGTCAGAGTTATTGAGGATCCTCAGTGAGGATCCAGTGTGATTCTGCTCAGAGAATGTTAAAGTTAGGCAGCTCTGTGTGCGTGTGTGTATGACAGGGAGGGAGAGGGAGAGGGTGTGTGCGGGATGTAATCTGAACTGCATCTAAACTTTGAGCCCGAGTTGACAAAAGCACTGGGCTGGTGGTTAGACAAACCTGGGGTCAAGCACATTTAGAGCTATGTGACATTAGGCAAGCGCTTTCACCGCTTTTAGTCTCAATTTCTTAGGTATAAACCAGGGGCAGTCATACTACCCATTGTCGTTGGAATTAAAGGCAATGTACATAAGACAGATCTGCAAATAGTACATTTTCCAGGATACCTGAACCTAGGGTCTGGGCAGCTCTCGTGGGGGATGCTTGGTGGTTTCCTTGCTCTGCGAGGTTTTCCATGAGTGAAGGTTCCATGACTTACAGTTTCAGTGTGGTATCTGCCTGGGGAGGTTCCATACAGTTCTGGAGGTAGCAGAGTCGGAGGGGTCCCTGGGAGTCCACACAGAAGCCCAAGTGAGGTAGAGTACTAGGAGTGCTTGGCATGCCAGCCACACAGCTGTCCGCCCCTGAATCAGAGGGCCCCTTTTTTGAGGAATTTTCTTTCTTTTTTTAAAATTTATTTATTTATTTATTTTTGGCTATCGCGGCCTCTCGTTGCGGAGCACAGGCTCCAGACGCGCATGCTCAGTAGTTGTGGCTCACGGGCCCAGTTGCTCCGCGGCATGTGGGATCCTCCCAGACCAGGGCTCGAACCCGTGTCCCCTGCATTGGCAGGCGGATTCTCAACCACTGCGCCACCAGGGAAGCCCTGAGGGATTTTCTAATTGTCTGTTCTTGCAGCACTCAATTGTGCCGGAGTGGGCTGTGATCAAGGCTTCCCTAGAAAACTGGAAAACTGGAAAAATTTGCCAGTTTTCCCCGTGGCAAACTAGTGGCTGCCAATACCCTTCTCCTCCCATCCTTCAGGGTCTTTTCAAGAATGTACGGAGACAGTGGGAGTCAGGCCTTTGGAAATGGTTCATAACTACATAGGCACGTGGTGCGTGCCTGCCAGGAGCGGCTGCCTTTCTTTTGTTCCTTCGTTCACTCATTCATGTATTCATTCCACATCTATTCAGCATCTAGGTGAGCCACGCATTGGGATTAGAAACGGAACGAGAACAAAACCAAAGCCCTCTGCAGTTGTGTCCAGCCATCCAAGGGTTAAGCGGGCGGCTCTGGAGGCGGGAGGGCGCGCGGCGGGTGCCAAAGTCGGAACCTGTTCGGCTGCAGCTCCGGCGCTGCCTTGACTCGCGGCCAGGCCTGGCGCAGCCGCCGGCTGTGGAATGTGTGAGCGCCATGTGTCACCGCCCCAGACTGTGGGAAAACGCTGCTCCGCTCACCTCCCAGCAGCTGCCCCGCGCCCGCCGGCCGGCCCAGCCGGTAAACGGGAACCGCCTGCCGCGCGGGCCCCGGGGGCACTTCCGAGAGCGCCTGCGGCACCCACCGCTCCGCCCGCCTCCGCGGCAGCCCGGCAGGGCCCTCTCCCTGCCCTTTGGATCCCGAACGATCTAACTGCTTCCCGTTTAGTTCGGTCGGCCCTGTTAGACCCAGCAGCCTTCTAAGCGCAGGGCCTGGGGATGAGGGCCGGGAGGGCTGTGGTTTGAGATACCTCTGGTCCCCCTGAGCACCTTCCTGGTCCCCCGCTAGGGGCCCCGAGGTCATGCTCAGTGATCACAGCTCCGAGTAGGAGGCCCCGCTGTACCTGCTTCCCCCAAATCAGAAACAGATTCCTCCAGGGCCAGGCAGGGGATCTTCACCTCCCTGCAGGGTCACACCCCCAGTCTCCGGTGCACCCACGATGACAGCCCAGCGCCTGGTGTGAGTGGGAGCCACGCGGTGCTCAGAAATCCCCCAGGCCAAGGCCTTCTAAGTGCAGCCGCGCTGGGGGACTTATCCGAGGTCACCCTGCTGGGTGGCAGCAGAACCACTTCTAGAATCCAAGTCCAGTGCCCCTTCTGCCACAACCCCAGCACTCCCCTCCTGGGCATCGTGCCCTTCTCAGCAACTTAGTGCCCTGATTTGAGTCCCTGCCTTAATTAGAGAAGTTGAGAGTGGGGCACAAGGGGATGGGGGTAAACCATGTGTGCTGAGGCTTTGCAGCTTTGCCCAAAGTCAGCCTTACGCTGCCAGAGGTCCTAGTCCTGTCACTTCACCCTGTCTTCCCGGGGGTGTGCCACCCACAAGCCTTGGGCCCTGGTTAGCGAAACCTCCACCGCATCCCAGTGCTCCACCAGCACCTTTCCGTTTTTGCACCTGGCTCCTGCTTGTCCTTCAATGTCTGGGCCTGAGGTCAGGGTACAGCTCGTCCCTCTCCTGAACTCCTGAAACACTTGATTCCTGTCCCTTCTTACGGCCACCTACAGTTCATGATCTACATGCCCTCTCTTTTCTTCCACAATTTCTTAAGGACAGGGTCTATGTTGCCTTCCTTTCTGTATCCCCGACAAGCAATAGTTTGGAAGTTCTGCTTAGTGGTATCTGCTCTGTTTGTTGGCTGGATGAACTAGAACATGAATGCTTTTCCAATGCAATCTATCACTGGCTCACCATTTCACTTACCAGATGTGTGACCTGGGCAAGTTACTTAAGTCACCTCTTTAAGTCTCAGTTTTCTCACCTGTAAAATGGAGATAAGTTCAACTGGTCTTGGGTCTGAAGTGACTTATGTAGTGGCTGGCACACAGCAGGTGCTCAATTAAATATATATATATGTATATATATATACACGTACATATATGAAACTGCTAAAATATTCAGTACATGAATGCTTATCAGCGTACGCATAGAATATGCAAATACTAAATGACAAGTATTTTCAGTAACTCTTTCAATACGGCACATCTATCTCTTTGTTAGCTAGCCTGATGGTTGGGGAAACTCCTTGTTATATCAGTGTGGGTCATCTTTTGTGTGTTTTCCCCTTCCCAGTGTCCTTCTGGGGGCTGTGGTGACAGAGCCAAGACTGGACATAGAGAAGCAGATGTCTGGGTGTGGGTAAGTGTGTGCTTCTAAAGGTGCCCCACAGCCATACCAGACAGACTCCTGTCTTCTCAGGACCACTTTTCCTCCTCCATCAGGGCATGACTTTTAACCAGCTAAGCGTGTCTGGAGCATCTGCTGTGTGCAATGCTTTGTGCTGGGCTTATGGATGATACAGATCCTCACGTGCCTACCTGCAAAGAGCTTCTCTCTTTATTGGAGGAGCAAAATGGGGACGCATGGGGGAAATTATTGAGTCAGCAAGATAGTGTCACTAATTTAGTGCTATCATGTGAGGGGCTGGTGACAAGTGACACAGGTTTCTAAGGAAGGAGAGATCAGTGATGACGGTGGGTGTATTCGTCTACTTGGGCTGCCATAACAGAATACCATAGACTAGGGAGCTTAAACAAGAAACATTTATTTTCTCATAGTTCTGGAGGCTGGCAAGTCCAAGATCAAGGTGCTGGCCAGTTTGGTTTTTGGTGAGGCTCTCTTCCTGGCTTACAGATGGCTACCTTCTCACATGTCCTCACATGGCCTGGGTGGGGCAGGGCTGGCGGTGGTGGGGAGTCTTGTCTTATAAGGACATTTATGCTATTGGATTAGGGCCCTACCTTTATAGCTGCATTTAACCTTAACTACTTCCTTAAAGGAAGTCTCCAAATACAGTTCACATGAGGGGAGTTAGGGTGTCAACATATGAATCTGGTAGGGGGGCACGATTCAGTCCATAGCAGTGGGGAAAGGGTGTGACTCAGTCTAGAAAGAAACCTCCTTGGCTAGGTGGGTGGGGAGCCTGCCTGGTGAAGGGAACAGCTTGGGCAGAAGTGCAGAGACAGGTGCGAGCAGGCCGTGAGGAGCCTGGCAGGGCTGGTACCAAAAGTGTGTGCTGGGTGGGAAATAGGTTTGAGAAGCTGGGGGTATGGCCAGATTATGGAAGGTTTTGAATGCTGGGTGTTTGGAGGGTTTTTTAATGCTGAGTTTGTGCTTATTGTGTCTGGAAATAGGAGCTGAAGAAGGTTTGGGAGTGGAGGAGGAAACACTGGTTAAATGGCAGGGCAACAATAAGGCTTTGAAAATGCTTCTCATAGGCACCAGATCTAGGAAACCTAATCCTAGTCTTCAGATGAGGGCGCTGAGGCTAAGAAAGGTCAAGTGACCAGATTAAGGCCAACAGCGGGTTAGTGGGACGCCAGGATCAGCTATGGCACTCGGCTGGCTCCACTGTGGACCCATCGTCCATTGTGTGCCTTGGCCCCTGGGTACCAGGTGGGGAGAGGGGCTCAAGGAAGGTCCATGTGGGAATTCCCTGGCAGTCCAGTGGTTAGGACTCCGAGCTTCCTCTGCTGTGGGCCCGGGTTTGATCCCTGGTCAGTAACTAAGATCCCATGGCCAAAAAAAAAAAAAAAAAAAAGGAAGGTCCACTTACTGGGCTTGTGACCAGTGGATTAGAGGGAGTTGAGAGCCAAAAGCAGCTGGAACCCGCAGCAATGATCTAGATGAGATTCCCTCCACTGCCTCTTCCCCCGACCTGGCTGCGGCAAGATCAGCCTACGTGAAACTGTTAGGGAGCAGTGGAGAATGGATTTGAATGCAGTTCTGCGGACTGAGGAGGATTTGCAATGGACGCGCAGGCGGAAAGGAGGGCATTTTATATCTGTTGGATATGTTGGTTGCTATTATTATTGCTGTTTAAGATGGTACTCTGAACCATACATTTAAGTTAACGCTTTAAACAGTAACACACCAGATTTAACCCAAATCCAAACAATATGACAGTACAGACAGAAAGGCAGAAACATCTGGGAGATATTAAGTGCCTGTGAACAGTGGTTTTTCTAAGTCGAAATCCATGGGGCCGACTTCCAGGAAAACTAACCATTCTGTAGATGAAGAAACTGAGGCTCAGAAAGAATAAAAGCTGCCTAAAGCCACACAGATTGTAAGTGGCCGAGCTGGTTGACCCCAGATCCATCTGGATTCAATGTGTGTCCTCTTTCCACCCCCAGGATGCTGACACTGGGCCTGTTTGACACTTGGATATCAGGTATCCATCTGGTAACTTTATTTTCCAGACCCCAAATAGGGACACATGGTCAGACAAGTGTGAAGGCGCTTATGGGGACAAGAGGCTAGAATGTTTTAAATTAGGACCATCCGGGCAAAGCCAGGACATCTGGTCATCATAGGTATCTAGGGGCTGCCCACACCCTTGGCACGAGGCTGGCTGTTGCCATTTAATACTCTTCCCCATCCTGAACGCCCAAGGTCTATTTTTCAGTTGGAGCATATGCCACAGACAAGTGAGAGACTTTTAAAAAGATCAAACAGCTGGAGAGAGATTGCATTGGACATTCTTTTTAGGGCAGCCTGAGAAGGGGAAAGAGCAGGGGAGGGCAGGGAAGTGGCAGAGGGTCAGAAGAATAACCCACAGCTTCCAGATCCTAGGAGGTGCCAGGCTCTGTGAGCGGAGGGCAGACTGAGGTTGGAGGGCTCTTCACCTGTCTCAGGAACGTGGCTACCCTCCTCTCCTCTCCCTTCCTCTTTCCCCGTCTCTTCCACTTGCTCTTTCCTCCTTTTGAACTTCAACTGCTCCCTTCCTGCCTTCCTCCCACTCCCGCTGGGAGAAGAAGGATGTGCAGCTGTGCCTGGCACCTCTCTGGGAGGGGGCATCGGCTTCTGGGGAGGGGAGATGGCTTTTAGCTGACTTACTAGCGAGTGATGTGATGGCATCAAAACCTCTTCTGCGAAATGGGCCCAAAGGAACAGGTTACTGTAGAATTCTGTGGGGTCCTATGTGAAACCGTTCTGGAAACTGTAAAGAATTGGACACATGTGGTGCTCAGTTTTGAATTCTGTGGGTGTTGGGGTCAATGTCATGTTGATATTGTTAGGATCAAATGCCAATCTTAGAAGCATTCATCTGGAGACGTGTGTGTTTGATATTGTGTGTCTGACTCATTAAGAAAGAAGAAGTGAGGTCGGAGGGGTGTGTGTGTTTCTGTGTGTGTGTGTATGGAGAGAGAGAGAGAGAGAGATTTGGCATTCGCTAGAAAACGCATAATCATAGAGTATTAGAGACAGGCCTCAAAGAACGTATAACATATCCTCTTCGCTTTATACATGGGGACACTACAGTCCAGACAAAAAAGTTAATTTTCCAAGGTCAATAGCTAGTCAGTGGTCACAGTGGACATCATCCAGGTCTCCCGGTCCAAGTATAAGTCTTCCCCTTTGAGGCCGTGTTCAGCCATATCATGCAAACGGCCCTCTGCTAGGAGAACGGGGAGGCGGACAGGAGAGGAGATGTGATCTCTAGTGTCCGGGCCTCACAGACTAACTGGGAAGGCCATGCCCCAAGCAGAGAACAGCTCCAAACTGTGCTGACTAGGGTGGGAGATCCAGGGATACAGCCCAGGGGCCTATGAGAATTCAGATACAGTCACAGCCATCCAGGCCAGATGGTTGGGGAGGACTTGGGGGACAGTTGGAATGATGTAGCATTGCCTTCAGTGATACTTTGGGCTCCAACTCTTGTCTAGAGGTAGTTAGTTAGGCTTTTAACCAGCACCTCTATTTTGAATTCACATGTGCCTATACTTCGCTTTCCCTGCAAAGCCCATTAAGTTACAAACTGATGGCTCCTAAAACCTCTCTGCAAAGGGTTAAATGTCTGTGACAGAGACAGAGAAGCTCACCAGTTAGTATCTACTTCGCAATCAGCCCAGTGTCTAAAGGAAGGCCACTGACTAAGTGGTTGGCAAAGCTAATTTGTCATTCTGGTGTTTTAACCTATTGTGCTTTTAAAAGCATTATTCTTCCAAAGCATTTCAAAAGTCTATCTAGCTCCTCTTGGGGAGAACCAATTAGCAAGCAGTCTTTACTTGCCAGTGCAACAAGTTCTCATTAAAGTTACTCACCTTGTTTTCCTTTTTATCTGGAAACATCATTGGGAACCTCTGGAAGACAGTGATCTCTGCCCCCTCCATTGCACCTCCCGTGAATTCTTGCCCAGGGTGGGCTCTAAGGGAACTTTTGTTGGATTGACCTGAAGATCAAAGTAGGTGGCATATCCAAGTTACTCCCAACCCTCTTGAACCCCCAAGCCTCGAGTTGCTCACAACTCGAGTTATCACCTGTGAAACTGTGGTTATCCTAATACCTCATGTGAATTTCCACCATAAGCAATGTCACCTGATGGCGGGCATCTTGAGGAAGAAGACTGAGTCTTATTTGTCTTGGTATCTTTATGCTTAGCCCAGTGCCTGGTACATAGGAAGTGCTCAATAAATGTTTATTGGATTAAACAGAAACAAAACACACTTTTATTAGGCTACTTCTGTCCCCAAACTCAGACTATATATCATTACAGGTAAAAGAGATTTTAAAAATCATTCCCTGCTTTGGAAACTGTACTATTGGCTTCTTTTCTCAAGGTCAGCGTTTCAGATCTGATTCCTGTAGTTCACACAAGAAATGATAACTTCCCTGTTACTTCAAAGTCCCTTTCTCTTACCTAGGCTGATTTTTTTTTTTAATTTTAATTTTTTAAAGCACAGACTCATCTTTGATCTATGCAGGACAATGTATCTGTGTTGACAAGATGTTTTCCCCCAGTTTCCTCACGTAAGCAAGCTTTAATCAGTTTGCTCCTTCCTTGTTCTAGTCCTGAAATGATTTTTTTTTTTTTTGGACCCAGAGTTCACCACGGAAATTCACATTAGAGATTATTTCTGAGTCTTTCTGGGCTTTTCATCTTCCGATTATTAGGATAAGACCCTCCCTCTACCCCCAACCTCTGTCCACTCTTTGGATTATAACTTAATTTAAAAACATGATCTTGGGCTGCATATTCATTCATGTGAAGATTAACTGATCCAGATGAACTTTACTGGGATGTAAATACTGGAGCTGGAAGGCAAGATCAAAACCATTCCCTGTACAGAAATGTTAATCTTTCTTTTGCAAAGGGGAAGCACAGCACTTTAACATGTAAGGCGATTTCAAGCATTTTTACATTAAGTAGACTCTTGTGTCCTTTTTGTATGGTTGAGATTATTTACAAGTAACAGGTAAAGGCCAGAGGTCCACAGAACCACCCAATCTTCCTGTTTTAATGTCAGCCCCACCAAAGATGTTTCGAGAAATCACTGTTGTGACCACAGTATCAATTAGTACGACCTACTAGTATTTCATCCACTTGAACTATGTCACCAGAGCTTGAACGAAAAAACTATGTTTCTATTTGTGTGTGTGTGTGTGTGTGTGTGTGATGTGGTGGTGGAGTGCTGGGTTAATGCAGAATAACAAGAGAAGAGCCTAAGCTTAATGAACAGTCAAACTATAACAGACTTTTCTTATGAAACAAATTCTCTAGATTTCTTCTGTATATCAAGAAATCAGTGAATCCTTCCATAAAGCAAAAGTAAATCTTTGTTGACTTATAAGAATGTTTGGACTTTCCCTGGGTACTTGCCACTGAGTCACTTTTATATGGAGAGCTTTGGAAAGTTTGCCTCCCGCTAACAGATACCAAATTGAGAGACTAATAAAACATAAAATAGCCTGGGGCATTCTGGGATAAAAATGGCTCCAAGCTGACCTCTTATCCAGACTTCCATACTTCCACCCCCTCCAGCTCAGCCCAATCTCTTAGACCAGGTCTAAAATAGGCTGCTTCCCAAGAAGGGTATTACCAATACCAAAGGGTATTACCCTTGGGTTAAATAAATATTTTGTGTGATTTCTTTCACCTGGCCAATCAATTATTGGCTCAGATTGACCTAGAACCTTCTGGTTATTGTAAAACTCTTCTGTCTCTACCCCTGAAGAAAGAATCATCTATTATCTCAACAGTACACACACACACACACACAGATACTTTTACAGCATTTTGAAGCTTTGGTGAGATGCCTTAACTTATTTAAGCAAATTACACAAATAAAGTAAAAAAGCTCACATCTGTTTTGAGATCGA
Organism: Balaenoptera ricei; assembly: GCF_028023285.1. Taxonomy (NCBI): domain Eukaryota; kingdom Metazoa; phylum Chordata; class Mammalia; order Artiodactyla; family Balaenopteridae; genus Balaenoptera; species Balaenoptera ricei. The sequence continues at coordinate 86,947,494 of NC_082642.1, read as the reverse complement.
CTCTGGTAGCACTCGTGTTATTGGACATTATAAAAAAGAATTCCAGTTACAGCAACTACATTAATAAAAGCACAAGTGGGGTGGGTGAAATTGGAGTAGTTCACTAGGTTAGATCAATATTCAATCCTGGCTACACATTCACCTGGGAAGCTTTTGAAACATACCCATGCCAGGTCCACATGTCCGACCAATTAAATCAGAATCTCTGGGGGGTGTGGCCTGAGCATCTGTATTTTTAAAAGCTCCTCCAGAAGATTCTAATGTTCAGCTAGTGTTGAGAACCACAGAGTCAGGTAAAAGGAACCTGGGAATCAGGAACGCAGTGATTAATATTATGCCATGTCCAATAACAGAGTCTGAACTTTTAATTTAGGATAAATCTTCAGGTGTCAGACGCTAGATAGGACTTTAGAGAGAATGTCTCATTGTAGAGAGGAGGAACTGAGGCAGGGAGGCTTATTAAGGTTGGATGGCAAGATAACATAGACAGCACTCGTTCTAGAAATCAGTACCTTTCACTGAATACCTCTGCCCCTAAAAGTTATATTGGAAATTAAAAGATCAGATACACCTTTTTGTTCCTAGCCATCCATTTACTTCGAAATACTTAAAAGACCGAAAATGGTTTATGGTGGTGAAAAGAGCACAGCTTTGCCACTCTCAGACCTCTGAGTGGCATGGACATAAAGGCCGCATCATTTATTAGCTATTGCTTATCCTCTTTGAAGCTGTTTTCTCACCTGTAAAATAGGCATTAAGAATAAAACAAATGAGGGAATTCCCTGGTGGCACCACGGTTAAGACTGCACTCCCATTGCAAGGGGGCCCGGGTTCAATCCCTGGTCAAGGAACTAGATCCCACATGCATGCCGCAACTAAGAGTTTGCATGCTACAACTAAGGAGCCCACTGGCCACAACTAAGGAACCCACCAGCCGCAACTAAGGCCCGGCGCAATGAAGTAAAAAAAGATAAATATTAAAAAAAGAAAAGCTTTTTTTTTTTAAAAAAAGAATAACACGAATGAGATAAGTCAAACATGTAGGATGTGCCATAATATGAGCTCAGTAAATTAAATAGTAATTATAATTATTAACTGCATTAAAAAAAAAAACTTGGGCTTTATGTAGAAAGAGCTGCAGAGGGGATACAAAGATGTCATGGTGTTTCTTTGCATGAAATATCTTAATCTTGCAAAGGTTGTTTTTGGTTTCCATTGATTGAAAACACAAATAAACCTCAACTGAAGCACTTCCTAGGAAGGAATGAATGGATTTCCAATCTGTGTTTTCTTGTTTACGGTGGAAAATATGGCATCCAAGGAAAACACAGGTGGTTAACTGTTCAGTGCCTTCTATTTTTATCATATGCAGAGAGGGCTCTAAACATACAAATGCAAATATTTTAAGTAACAGAAAATGAAGACTAACTTCTCAAGGTTAAAAGGCTTCAGGTTTCCTGTGGCAAATTTAGGTTTCTCTCTTTCAGCCATTTCTTGAAAAAGAGCTCCAGATCCCATACAGATTGAATTCCAAACCAATTATCAACAACAACAAAATCTGACAATTGGCATTTTCAAAGAACCATTTCTTTTCCTTTAGGGTCTTTTTGTTTTGTTTTGCATCCTTTTTGTTTTGCAAAAAGAGTATCTACGTCGGGAGAGGCAAGCCACCTCGGCGGGTTGTGTGTCTGTGAAACGAAGATGGGAACCGAGACTCGGCAGGTCCCCGGAGAAGCTGGCCGCCCCCGCGTCCCCAGCCCCCGGCCGGGCTTGTGCGGACGTGTCTCGGGCGTGACCTCTGAGCAGCTGCGCCACCGGCTCAGCCTCGCGGCGGGAGAAACCCGAGCTCCTAACAAAACAGTTCCATCTTTGGCAAGTCCTCTGGTATTTAAGGCGCTGCCGGTGGGGAGAGAGGCCGCGTGCATGAGAGGCTCTGGGAATTCGCAGGCTTTCGCCTCCCTGGTGTTACGTTTCTGAAGGCTCTGAGCATTTGCGGTGGAGCCTGCGGTGGATGGCCGGGCGGGGGCGGGGGGCGAACCCAACCACTGGATCTTCCTGTGGCCCGAGGGAGTCTGGTTCACCGTCCTCCCTGGGGTGGGTCTCAGGACTTGATTTTTCTTTTTCTTCTTTTCTGCAGATACCATGTGGTCAACAGGGGCTGAGAAGATTTAAACCCTTACAAGAGGAAATCTTTCTAATATCATCCTCCCTCCCCCCCCAAGCTGATTCAAGTTGTCACTTTAGGAGCTGCCTCTACCTGCCTGAAGTACTGGAATGCAGAGTTGAAATTGACAAAAAATTAATGCATTCTTTCGGGGGAAGACGTTTTGTGGCCCCATAATAGTACTCAACAGTTACTGAGTGCTTACTCTGTGCTAAGCACTTTAATGCAATAATTCATTCAATCCTCACAACAATCCTATGAATCCTATGAAGTAGGAATTCTTGTTATACCTGTTTTATAGGCAACGAAATGGGCACAGAGAGGTTCAGTAACTTGCTCAGGGTCACACAGCTAGTAAATGGTAGGGCTGGGATTGAAACTTAGGCAGTCTTGCTCCAGAGCCTGTGCTTATAACTACTGTGCTCACCAGATGAAAGATGCTGTGTTCTAGAATTCCTCTTCTAGCACGCCGGATCTCAACAAGGTGGAGAAACAAGCTCTGGAAAGTTTGGAAATCAGATGTGACAAAGTCAGGCTTTCTGAAATGTCCTGACTTAGTCAGAAAGAGCTGGGGCCTGTGGGGGAGGTGTATACAGCCCTCACCAGGAATTGTGTACGTTCTGTTAGTTTTGGACATGTTGGTGGTGTGTTAACACTCACCCTGCCATTCTTGGGAAGGCTTCCCTGGCGTTTCGACTTATGGGAAAGGGATAGGACAGGCAGTGACAAGAGGTGAGGACTGTAGTCAGTCGGCTACCAGTATTGGTGTGAAAAAGGGGGGGTATAAGAGCGACATGGTGCCTGGCAGCCCAGCCAGGACCTTCCCTGAGAGTCAGGGGAAGGGCCTGATCTCACCTTTACTGCTCCAGGAAGTGTTCCGGGCCCTTGGAGGCCCCCTCCTCTGAAGCCCGGGTCTGGCAGGCCACTTTATTGATGGACAGCAGTTGTCAAGGAGTCAGAATTTGTTTCCCCGTCGAGGACATCCCCTTCCTGGTATGCACGTATAAGGAGTGGAATGAGGCATTGGAGGATGCTTTTGGGGAGAGGGCAGTGAAAAAGCCAAGGTTCTAGGATGGGTTGGGGGCTCATTTCTCTGCAGTGTGGAAGAGCTAGAAGCATTGTTTCCCTCACACACACACACACACACAATACAGGAAGTTCACTTCCCACTGGTCTGAATGTCTCTTTAGATTAATCCTTACTCACAGATTCCACTACTTTTGTGGTAATGATCTCTACAGTGCCATTTTATACCAGTGAAAGTACGCACACATGTACCTTCAGTTAGGCAGGAAAAGTCTTTCCCTATGGCCCCCTCTCCGGGTACCAGAGTGTGAGGGTCCTGGCACACAGCAGGAGTACAGAAAGTGCCACCCCCTACCCACCTTTATAGAACAGTGATTAGGGCACAGAGCAGCCGTGGGTCTGTACCTCAGTCACCTGGACTGTATCTGGGTGTCACCAGGCCAACCCTCAGTGTAAGTATTCCTTTAGATGGGTAAACGGTGTGGTGGGACATGCATACCTGTTGTGGGTTCCTTTATGGCTGTGCCGCTTACTTGCTCTGTGATCTTGGGCAAGTTACTTAACTTGTCTGTGCTTTGGTTTTATTGTCAGCAAAATGGTGCTAATACTAATAATCGTCTCAGAGGGTTGTTGTGAGGATTAAAATGGGCTAATAAATGTAAGATGCCTGGCACATGCTAAGTTGCTTAATAAATATTAGCTTCTGCTTTTGCTACTATTACAGCTATTATTATTAGGCAACTCTAGGCAGCTTACTTTACCCCTCTGAATCTCATTGTTCTCATATGTAAGATGGGTGTAATACTATCTGTTTTATAGGGTTGTTGTGAGAATTAGTGTTAATTACTGTCATGAAGTGTGCCGTTTATGTGTTCGCTTTAGCCTAGTTTGTGTCCCAGGCGACGACTTTATTTTCAGATATGAGGAGGTTTCCTGTAAGAGCTTCAAAATACTGACCGTAGCCAGTGAGGGTGCTTGGACACTGCATAACCTCAACCACATCCCCTTCCCCAGCTGTAAAATGGTATAATAACCACCCCTAGGAATCTCAAGGACCTGAGGAGGAAAAAAGTAGACAATAATATACAAAGAAGCATTTTGAGCTCCTCTGAAGAGAAACGCACATAAATGGAAGGTGGGATTATAAGGTGGAGTAATCACTGATTTCTCTCCCCCTCTTTTTTATTTACTTAGAAGAAAACTAGCAATTAGGAAGCATGGCCTTGTTAAAGCGGTGGCCTGGGAAATTGTTCTCTTGGCACCTAATCAGGACTTGTGACACGGCAAGTTTTTGCAAAATGTGGGCAGCAGGGGACCTCCCCCCAGGCCCAGCGATAGGGCTGCAGATGGTGAGGAATGTGCTGTCTGAGGGCCGTGGCCTCGGGGGGCTGACACAGAGCCCGCCAGGGGCGCCTCCCTGGTCTCCTGTTCCCTGAGGAAGTCTCCCCCCAGGTCAGCAAGGAGGCTCCACCCAGCTCAGGAGCCTTAATCCCTGGAGCCTGAAGTCACCCTTCTGTGCCTGTTTCAGCTTGCTGCTTGTCCTGGATCCAAGCTTTTCCACCCTTGCGCCCTCTTGGCGCCACCGGGGTGACCGGTGAAAGCTCCTCCCATCTGGGCTTTTTGCTCTAATTCGGTACCGAGAGGAAGAAATCTGCCGGCTCTCCTTAAGATGGGCCAGAGCGGAGTTAGGTGCTTGGGGCCTCCGCTTGCCCCCTCACTGTGCCTGGCTTCCTGAAGCTGCCTCCACCTGGGAAGACTCCGTCCTCTCCCTGAGTCCCAGTCTGCCCGTTGTTCTTCTGCATCCTGCTAAGAGACTGCCTCTGCCAGGAGGCCTCCCCCAGGCTTCCCGGGTGCCATTACCCTCTTCTTCCTCTTCTAGACTCTATTCGATATAGGGTGGTTTTTGTGTTAGTCCTTGACTTATCTCACCTTTGACTCTGAGCTGCTGGAAGGAAGGGAAGGGACAGAAATTGGAGAGGTAAAGTATACCCAGCCAGGTGCCACGGCCAGAATTATGCGCAGAATTGACTGAGTTGATTTCCCCTCACCGCATTGGCAAAGCAAGCGGACAGCTTTCTGCGAAACACTGGGATGAGCAATTCTTTTTTTTTTTTTTATTAATTAATTTATCCATTTATTTTTATTTTTGGCTGTGTTGGGTCTTCGTTTCTGTGCTAGGGCTTTCTCTAGTTGCAGCGAGCGGGGGCCACTCTTCATCGCGGTGCGCGGACCTCTCACTATCGCGGCCTCTCTTGTTGCGGAGCACAGGCTGCAGACGCGCAGGCCCAGTAGTTTGTGGCTCACGGGCCCAGTTGCTCCGCGGCATGTGGGATCTTCCCAGACCAGGGCTCGAACCCGTGTCCCCTGCACCGGCAGGCAGATTCTCAACCACTGCGCCACCAGGGAAGCCCTGGGATGAGCAATTCTTTTAAAAATTATGAATGATTTTAAATATACAGAAAATATTATAGTAGGCACACATGTGTCTACCACGCAGGTTACCAGATAATAGTATTTTACCATATTTGCCTTAAATATCTTCTTTTCTTATTTTTTTAAAATAAAACTTTTAGACATGGAAGCAACCTAAATGTCATTGACACATGAATGGATAAAGAAAATGTGGTATGTATATATACAATGGACTATTACTCAGCCATAAAAAAGAATGAAATATTGCCATTTGCAGTAACATGGATGGACCTAGAGATTACCATACTAAGTGAAGTAAGTCAGACACAGAAAGACAAATATTATATGATATCACTTTTATGTGGAATCTGAAAAATAGTACAAATGAACTTACAGAACAGAAACAGACTCAGAGACAAAGAAAACAAACTTATAGTTACCAAATGGGAAGGGGTGGGGGAGGGATAAATTGGGAGTATAGGATTAACAGGTGCACACTTCTATATATAAAATAGATAAACAACAAGGATTTACTGTGTAGCCCAGGGAACTATATTCAGAATCTTGTAACCAACTATGATGGAAAATAATTTTAAGAAGGAATATAGATACATACATATATATGTATAACCAAATCACTTTGCTGTACACAGAAACTAACACAATATTGTAAATCAGTTATCCTTCAATTAAAAAACAAAGTCAAAAAAGAAATGAAATTTTAGGTACAGCTAAGGCTCTCCATCTCCACTGGGGTCCCATTTTCTGCTCCCTCCTTGGGGGTCACCACTTCCCTTTCTCCTTCCATCAGGGGCCCTTTACCTGCATCCATGGATGGGATTTAGGAGATTGGTAAACTGCTGAATTGTATGTGAAATTGTATATGCACATCTTTTTCACACATATCACAGCTATTCAGGAAATCCTCTGGACTCAGTCTCGTGGTCTCCACTGCTACCACTGGTGCACAAGCACCATTATCTGTACTGGGACCAAGTGCTCCCTACCACAGTCACTGACATTGTAGAGTCTCAGCCGAATCCTGTTACCCCTTTGCTCAAATCACACTAATGGCTCCTGATTTAACTCAGAGTGAAAACCAAAGTACTTGCAGCCCACAAGGCCCTGTGTGATATACGTCCCCCCAGCCCCCCTGCCTTTCTGACCTCGTCTCCCACCAAGGCTGCCTCCCTCTCCCTCTCTCCAGTCCAGCCACACCAGCGTGGCCGTGCCCGGGGGCTGATCCCTCTGGCTACTACACTCTCTCCAGATACCCACATGGTGAAACCTCTCATGTTCTTCTGTTCTTTGCTAACATTTCACTTCTCAATGAGGACAACCTGGCATACACTATTTAAAAATATAACCACAGTGGTTAAGAATCCGCCTGCCAATGCAGGGGACACGGGTTCGAGCCCCAGTCCGGGAAGATTCCACGTGCCGCGGAGCAACTAACCCCGTGCGCCACAATTACTGAGCCTGCGCTCTAGAGCCCGCGAGCCACAACTACTGAGCCTGCGTGCCACGACTACTGAAGCCCACGCGCCTAGAGCCCGTGCTCTGCAACAAGAGATGCCACCGCGATGAGAAGCCCGCGCACCGCAATGAAGAGTAGCCCCTGCTCACGGCAACTAGGGAAAGCCCACGCAGCAACGAAGACCCAATGCAGCCAAAAATTTTTTTAAAGATTTTTAAAAAACTGCATTCCCACCAATCTCTCTCTTACTCTGCTTGAATTTTTCTTTTTCCATAGCACCTAATTTCTAGCAAATTGTATGTTTGCTTATTTATTACATGTATTATTTCTTGCCTATCTCTTCTTGCTAGAATGTAAGCTCCATGAGAGTAGGAATTTTTGTCTATTTTTTTTTCACTGATGTTTCTTTGGTCCCTGCAATAGTACCCGGCACATAGGTGCTCCATAAATATTTGTTGAATGATTAAATAAATAACTGAAAATGAGCATTTCTTGCTGGAAAGTCCAGAATTTTTCAACAGGTTTTCAAAAGTGTCTGTGACACAAAAAAGGATAGGAACCATTGACAGAGTAAATCATCAAAAAGTTTGCTGGAAATTTTTTGCTTGCCAGGTAGCCTGTCTAATGAAGCAGAAGGTCATGAGAGGTGTTTCTCCTTCTCCAACTTGTGTTTCCCTGGAGAGCTACTGCTAGCAGCTGCTGGGAACTCCTTCCCCAGGACTGGCAGTGAGGCCGCCTGGATCCAGCCCTGGCCTGACGGAGGTAGGGAACCAGTGGGGCACTAATGGAGAGTGTGGGCAGGAAATCTGGCAGTGGGCCAGCTCCAGAAAAGCTGTAATTGTCTTTACTCCTGTGTCTGGGGGCAGAGGCCAAATGTAGCCATAGCCTCCTGAGCTTCCTTTGGGGAGCTAGGCAAGATGCCCAGACCAACAGGAGTTGCTTCCTGCCTTCCAGGCTCCAAGCCTAGGCAAGCAACTAGACCAGGAAATCTCGTAGGAGCCCCAACCAGGGAGATGAGACATTGGCATGTGATGCAGAGAAAGATAATAGGGGAGTGGGGGGAACCTGGAAAGCAAAAAGATACCAAAGGCCATCTGGAGGTGATAGTGGGAGTGAATTGCAGGTGAGTCAGCCAGCTCTCAGGCGAGTTAAAAGACAAGTGGGTAATTGTGGGTGCAGTCGGCAGGTCACACACAGAAAATGAGGAACAAGTGGTTAATTGGGCCCACAAGCCCAGGATCCCGCCTGTAATTAGCAAATTGCAGGGCTTTGATATTTGCTTTGGTAACAACTTGTATAGTCAATTGCAGGGAGGAAAACCCCCAGCCTGGGAGGTGACCCCCTGTCTGTGCTCTCTGAACTGTTTTCTCACAAACACTTGCAGGCAGCATACACATGAATATACCCCCAGCATTGGGAGGGAGGGGGTTTACACCTTTCTGCAGGCTGACAGCAGCCTGTGACACTTTCTTTTTTCCCCTTTACCTCTTGCTTAGGAATGGCCTTGGGGAATTCCCATGCAAGTGCCATAGTAGGGGAGGGGAAAGACAAGGAATTCTGTTGCACTGTTGTTGAAATTTTGTCCATGAGGATGGCCTATGCTGGTCCCTGATCAGAGATGGCCCTCCTAGACTTCAGATCTGTGTTTACCTCTGCAAGTTTCTGTGAAGTTCTAACTAAAGTGAAGAACAGAAGTATAGGAAAATTGCATTGGGACTGTCATGGCAAAACCTTATCAGTTGCTGCAGAGGCAGAGAGACTGGTGAGCACCGGTTATGGAGCACTATGAGAAAGTATCAGGAGACCTGGGTTTGAATTTGGACTCTCTCCTGACTCTTTGTTGGATCTTGTCCAGTTACTTAAATACTTGTATATCATCTCTGTCATTTATTGGCCAGTTTTTATTGACTGATTTTCCCCTTGGTTATGGGTGAACATTTTCCTGCTTCTTTATATGTCTAGTGATTTTTTATTAGATGGTAGACATTGTGAAGCTACATGGTTAAGTATTTGGACTTTGCTGCCTTCTTTTAAACAGTGTTAGACTTTGTTTTGGCTGGAAGTTAATTTACTCATGAAATAGTTTGATCCCTTTGAGTCCTGTCTTTGAGCTTTGCTATGCAGGGTCCAGAGTGACCTTCACTCCGGGAATGGTTCAGCCACTTTACTCAAGTGTGCCTCCTCTGAGCTCTCCATTGATTGCCCCAGGGGATCACCAAGGACTCTCCACTTTGGTTGGTGCACAACCATTTCCGCATTTTTGAGAACTCTGGGTTGTTCAACTTAGTACTCTCTGGTCATTTCTTTTGCCTGGTCTTGTGGAGTTTCATTTTATACACACATGTACTAATTCTCAACAGACTCAAGAGGATATCTCAGCAGACTTATGGTGTTCTTTTTCTGTGTATCTCCCCTCTGTTCTGGAATTGTGATCCTCAACTCCTAGCCACCTCAGCTTCCCCAGTCTCTGGTCTCTGTCTCCTCTGCTTAGCAAAGCTTCCAGACTGTGCTTGTGATTTCCAGATGGGAATTGCCTCCAAGCATAAACAGGGTTATTTTAAGGCTCACCTCGTTGATCCCTTCTCTCAGGGATCACAGTTTTGCACTGCCTATTTCTCAATGTCTTAAAGCAGTTGTAATTCTATCAAGCCTAGAGGGTGGTGTCTTCTTGAGTTAATAAAACATCAGTTTCCCCAAGTGTAATAACATAGCATAATAATATTTTCTTCAAAAGTTAGCTATAATAACTGAAATACATAATGATCTGAAATAATATAAAATGATGTAATAAGCAACAAAACATAAAATAAGAACAGTTAATAAACACTAGTCCTAGTTTTACTTTCCGTTGACACCAATAGTACGAATGGATTTAGCATTTTCATGAAACGGTAGAATTTTAGAGCTGCAAGAGATTTACTTCCGAGACAATGAGTTGGTCCAAATGCCTCATTTTACAGATGAACAGACTGAGGCTTTGTGAGTGGGAAGTGATTTTCCCAAGACCTCATGGCCAGTGAGCAGAAGAATGAGACTGGCACTCAGGTGTCTTGGCTTCCAGTCTGTGAGGCATCCATTCATCCAGCTCACAGTTAGTGAATATTTACTAAGTTCGGAACACTAAACTTACTGCCATATTGCCTCTGTATCATGTTCTGGTTTGCAGAAATGTTTAAAAATTGATTTTGGAATGTTACAGTAGGTTCAATACATCAGCATATACTTTGGGGCTTCTCAGGAGTGAATCTGACTGGTATTAATTGGAGCAGTCTCCATTGTCTAAAGTGCAGAAATGCGAAATGCTTCTCGTATTCAGCTCCCATGGGATATTCCATTATAGTGCTTCAGACATGCGAACACGTCAGGTAAGTACTGTGGTTTTATGGCTCCTTCAGTCATGGTTATAGGGCAACTAAGGATTTACTCTGCATGCCGCCGTGCCAGCGAGCCAATGCAAAGATGGATAATACAACTTTAAGGAAGGTGATCAGGAAGTTGCAAAATGTGAAAAGAGCTGCGTACAAGGTGTCACGAGGCCTGGGTTCTAGGCCTAGTTTGTTACTTCTCTTCTCTGGGCCTAGATTTTCCTGACAGTAAAATGAGTGCAATAGACTGGATGACCTACAACATCCCCTACAGCTTGGAGATTTTTACATCTGGAACTCTACATCGAGTTATCCCTACTGCGATGCATGGTGCAGCTGGGGAGTGGTGGTGGGTAGGAGCTGCGTGTGGAAGATGCGGGAAGGCATTCTAAACCCAAGGGGCAACCTAAGCCAAGGAAACAGAGCAGGGATATGGCTAACTTGGAATTTGTGATCTGATGCACGCTGGAACGTAGAGAAGAACGTGAAGACCCTTGAGGAAGCTTCCCTGCACCTGCATCCCCAGAGGTTTTGTGACCCCCTATTAAGAAACTCTGCATTAAAAGTTAAAAACTGTCACTTGAGTTGTCCATTTAGCATCAGAAATTACAAACACAAGTGCAAATAATACAAAGATTAAAATAGTGAGGCAGGATTGAGCAGAAGATATATATATATATATATATATATATATATATATATATATATATACTTCCCCCTTTAGATTACCACTGAAACAAAGACAGAAAATTTCAAAATATTATATAGAACTCCACTCTTCTCCCAGAACAATGCTCAGAGTCTTATAGACTCTGGTTTGCAAAACAATGGTGAAAGGGGATAATGGTAGATGAGATGGGAAATGTTGATCAGGAGGAGATCATAGAAAGCCTTGAACATCAGGCTTCAGACTGAGTAATTTATTCTGTAAGTTGTGGGGAATGATTGAAATTTTATGGGCAAAGGCTTATATGATCAGGTGTGTGTTTCAGCTTTCTGATTATAGTGTGGAGGAAGGACTGGAGAGGGTTGAGACAGAAGGACTGGCCGTGAGGCTGGCACCATAGCCCAGGTGACAAGAGGATGAGGGACAAAAGAATGAGGACCCTGACACAGAGTAAGAACGGTGCTCATGGAAGAACACTGAGGATGAAGAACACCTGGAGCCTGTCTGCTGACCGAGGTGGAGGTGAGGGAGGAGCCCACATTGCTTTCAAGTATTCCAGCTCGTGGGATGGAGTGAGTGGTGATGTAGAGTCACCTCAGAGCCTGAGCAACAGTAGAAAGGGGTTTGGGAAAAAAGACAAATTTTGGTGTTTATTTGATTCATTCTGAGCTCCTCCCATGGTAAAGTAAGGATGAGTGCACCTATTCCTTGGAGTTTTTGTGAGGGCTGATGGATTAGTATATATGAAAGTACCTGGGATATGTAAGTCCATCCATCCATCTATTGATTAAATCTGTGTAAATATGGAGGGAAATAATTAGTTCAAGTAGGACCATATCAAACATTTCAAATTCACTCTGAGTAAAGAGATCATGCTGAGAAGGTCTCTGTAGGTTTGGACCATTCTACTCCCAGACAGTAGGCTGGGCCACAGTTCAACGCCAGGAAGTTGTTTTTGGTAACAACAGGTGTCTTTCTTTCCCTTCCTTTCATAACCAACCTCCTACTGCAGTCTATTTCTAGGTCTCTAATTCTAATGTAGTAAACAACAGAAGAAAGAAAAGAAAAAAGAAGAACACAAACATCAAATTGATCAGTGTATTTCCTTGGTGGCCTCCTCTGAGGACACACCTGTGCCAGGCACCCATCCCCAGGTGTGTAAGAAACTGTTACTCGGACTCTTCTCCGTGATTAGACAGTAACATCAGGATTGAAGAGTGTGGTGGCTTCGCCTTGGGAGATGCAGACACCTTGGAAGGTGACAGTGCCCCGTGGAGCCTAAGGTCAGCTGCAGATCTTCTATGTGATGAACAACACCAGGCACTATTTCTCAGGCTCCTGATACTTGCTCGATTTGCACACTGCTCAGATCAGCCAAACCCTCCCACACTGGCCTCCTCCCTTTTTCTCAGTTCCCAGGGACCAGCATCCTGAGCAGGTGAGAGCCTTCACTCTGCCCCTTAGTTGTGACTGCAGTGCTGTGTGCCAGCCAGGCAAAGCGGAAGCAGGGAGCATTGTCAGGAGAGCAGGGATTTTAGCCCTGCCAGATCCCTCCTTTCCCACTTCCTTCCCCGCCCTAGGTCACAAATCCCCTGGCAAAGCAGCTACAGCTACAATCTCAGATTGAGAGAAAGCCTGCAGGCTCTGACTCCCCTTTTTGGCTTCCAACCCAAACTGGACGTTGTACTTTTGCACACCCAACCATTGAGGGGTTGGGTCCAAGTCCTTTTCCTTTGAATCCGGGTATACTTGTGATCGCTTTGACAAGTAGTATGGCAGAAGTGATCCTTTCTGACTTCAAAGCTAGGTCATCAAAAGCCACATGGCTTCCACCTAGTTCACTGGAGACTTAGTTCTCTGATCAACAGTCCCTGCTGAGCCCAGCCTTGCAGCCATGTCCACCCATGAGCCTGACATGTGCGTGAAGCCATCACAGACCCTTCAGACCAGCCCATCTGCCAGCTGAGTACCTCCGAGAACCATAGTTGGTGCCACGTGGAACAGAATTGCTCAGCCAAGCCTGGCCTGAATTCCTGACCCACAAAAACTATGAGATATAATAAAATGGTTGTTTTAATCTACCAGATTTGGGGATGGTTTGATATGCAGCAATAGATGACTAGAACACTAGACATAAATAGAAGAAACTTTGCTGACGGCTTTTGATAAATTTAGGCTGATTTCATGTGATTTGCCCCGTCCATCTGCTCCTGACCATGATAATTCCATTTTGCTTAAAACTTGGATCAAGTTACCTCTTAACGGAGCCAAAACTTCACCTGGGTTCACGGACGGCTCCCTGAGCCACAGCAAAGGTTTCAAACTCTCCGACTCTGGTTTGGTTGTCAGTAAACATCCACTCCGCTCATTCAAACACAGCCCTGCATGATGCCTTCATCCAAAAGATTTGCAGAAATTGCCACATATTGGAAGTGTGGCGGCACAAGCCATTTTCTGTGGATCCAGAGAAACAACGCGGAGACAACTTTTTCTCAGCATCTTCACAACTTTTTCTCAGCATCTTCACATACAGAAAGGGTATCTTTCCATTTCTTGGCTTGTACCTGCCTTCAAATATAGAGTACAGGATTTCTACATGGCGATTTTTCTCCCCAGTTACCATCATTCCTGTCCTTACAGCTCAGAGACCTCTTTTTCAGCCTTGATTTGGGGAAAGTTCCCAGTTTCCTGAGTGGGGTGAGTGTGAGTAGGGGGTGGGCTTGGGTCCCCGTGGTCAAGTGACATGCTTATGTGTGCCCTTCTTGAAGTATGCCAACAGGACAGGTGTGGACTTGGAGTCAGTAGGATGTGGGTTCAGACCTGAGCTCTACCACATGCAAGGTATGTGACCCTAGACAAGTTACTTAATTTCTTTCAGTCTTAGTTTTCTCATTAGTCGAAAGGATAGTTTTCACCAGTTTCACAGGAAATATGAGGCTGTCTTAGTTTGGGTTTGGCCAGAAGCAGATCCTGAGACAAGGACGTGAGTGCAAATGGTGTATTTAAAAGGTGGAGGGAGCACAGGCAGAGGCGTGGGCAGTGGTGTAGGGAAAGGAAGGAAACCAGTTAGGAGTTCATTAGCAAGCCAGTTACCACTGTGGGCAGCTGCAGCTTGATCCCAACAGAGACATTCTTGCAAAGGGGTAAAACACATGCCCTGAAAATTATTCTCCCCATGGGGTGAGGGAGCTGGGGTATTTAAACACTGACCCCTCCCAGTCTATTGGCTGAAGGCTCTTCCCCAGAGCAGGTTAATTTCCCAGAGAGAGAGCTAATGTCGTAGTTCAGCTGGACTGCTCCCTTCTGGAAAAAGCCCTCAGACCCAGAGACACCCATCCTGGAACCTGGATGTTTTCTGGAGCATACTGAAAGGATGAGGTTGGAGGGTCACAGGCGGCGCTGTAATAGCATCAGTTAGAGAGGACTGAATGAGATGTATGTAAAAAGCTGGGCTACGGCAGGCACCTAACACATGCCAGCTCAATTCTCTTCTTCCCTTTCTTCATCTCTCTCCTTGGCCCACAGTGACCTCTGCCTTCTCTTGTCCTTATTGAACACCCAGGTCATTTGGTGCTTGATATATAGTGTTTTACCTACTGATAGCTTGTCCTTCAGATAAACAGTAAATGCATCAACGGTCAGCTCCTCCCATTTCTTACACTTTGTTGCATCTCCCATAGTACCCAGCTTAGCAAGAAATATACGGTAGATGCTAAGTAGTAAATACTAGTCAGACATCAGGGGCTAAACCACCTTGGTTGATAATGGGAAGGGCTTGTACAGGTCTGGTGGAGTAACATGTACAAGTGAGTTAATGCATATAAAGCATTGTACTAATGCCAGGGACAATTCATTATCCAGTTGATTGTTCCTTTTTTATTTGTGGTAGCCTCGATCATGAGGTTAAAGACAGCAATAATACTTGGAGGAGACAATGACTCTCAAAGTAAAGAAGAAAGAATATATTCTGGGAAAACAGTTTTCTAGTTCCCTTTTACTTTCCCCAATTATTGGGAAACAAACAAATCCCCTGTTACCCTCCTCTTGTTTTGTGTGACACAATATTTAGACATTGTTGTTGGCTGTGCAGTGTGTAGGTTATGGGAACAATGGACAATTTACTGCAGGCACTCTCTAATGATTTTTATGATTAATTCTCATAATAAGTCTATGAAGGAGATTTTATTTCCATTTTATAGGTGAAGAAATTAAAGTACAGAGAGATTTAGGCAACCTGCCCCAGGTCACACAGTTATTAAGTGGCAGAGCCAGGATTTAACGAGCTTGTCAGGACCTCCCTGGTGGCGCAGTGGATAAGACTTCATGCTCCCAATGCAGGGGGCCTGGGTTCTATCCCTGGTCAGGGAATTAGACTCCACATGCATGCCACAGCTAGGAGTTCATGTGCCGCAACTAAGGAGCCCTGGAGCCGCAACTAAGGAGCCCTGGAGCTGCAACTAAGGAGCCCACGTGCTGCAACTAAGACCCAGCACAACCAAATAAATAAATAAATATTTTTAAAAACCCCAAAAAACCCCGCATGTCTGCTCCAGTGGCCATAATAACAAATGCACATACCACTTTGTTCTAAGTTAACTGTGGAGCAGCAGAGTGTTTGTGTCCTGAATCATTTTCCCTTCCAGAACCAGGGTTCAATAACGCAAATTCTTGTATATGGTCATTTGGAAATTGGTACTGATGAATCTAATATTCCTTTCTGCATGCTTTCTCCTCTATTATTAATACATCCATGGTGATCAGAAGTTCACCAACGTGCTTAGCTGGATAGAGAGTGATTGCCCAGTGTCATATTTGCTCTGAAGAGCCTGATTCTTGGGGAGCAGAGGATGTAGGTGAGTCAGAAGGCATGGGTTCTTCCGCAGCTGGAGACTCCCTGAGGGGGTGATGAGATGGCCTGAGCTCATGGTGAGGTGACCAACTGTCCCAGTGTCCATGGGCACTTTAGTGCGGAAACTAGGATGGTCCTGGGAAAATCGATTTGATGGGTCATCCTAACTCACATGCCAGAGTATTCAATAAGCAATTTGTTTTTAACCAGAAAGCAGGAAAGAAGAGCTCTATAGATTTTCAAGGTGCTAAGAAGAAAGCTTCTAGATGTATCTCAAAAGTCAAGTTTCTGAGACTTAATAAGAAAGTTGCAGTGGAAGGGAATTTGAGCCAGAAGACCTGGAGTCCCATTAAGGAACCTTATGCTGTGTGACTTAGAAAATCCTTCTAACCTCTCCGAGCCTCAGCTTGCTCACCTGAGAAATGGAGAAGACAGCCCCAGCCTGTTTTAGTCACAGGGGCTGTGGCTGCCATCAAAAGACATAATGGAATTGAAAAGTTACTATTTGCAGACACTCACCACAGTCCTATAGGATGACTAAGGGCTGCCGCGAACAATCCTTGTGGAATACAGTAAGGTCAGGTCATCTTGATGAATAAGTGGGAGGTCAGCCCTGTGGGGAAATACATCTCCACACACAACTGAGAGACTGTGTAGACAGAGTCATAGGATCTTTTCAACTGATAGACCAACCACAGTTCAGCTGGTACCTGAGAATGTATCAATCCCTTCCGAGGTCTCTAAGATTCAAGATGCCCGGAAAGTGTATATTGATTAAAATGAAACATGCAAGTCATTAGAACTCTTAGATCCCAAGAATCTGTAAAAATCTGCTCATCTCTCTTCTGCCCTCCTCTAACATTGTTCCTGTAACCTGGATCAGCGGCCAGGAAACCTGGACTCTGATGTCACCTGCAACCCCTGTCTGTCCTCGCAAGGCACAGTGGTCCTATCTATTACTTAAGTATCGTGCATTAGCTGTGCTTCCTTGTGCTGTGGTCTCAGCTGTAGTCAAGACTTGGCTCCTTTTTGATCCACCTCCTAGAGTAATGGAAATAAAAACAAAAATAAACAAATGGGACCTAATGAAACTTAAAAGCTTTTGCAAAGCAAAGGAAACTACAAACAAGACAAAAAGACAACCCTCAGAATGGGAGAAAATATTTGCCAATGAATCAAAGGACAAAGGATTAATCTCCAAAACATATAAACAGCTCATGCAACTCAATATTAAAAAAACAAACAACCCAATCCAAAAATGGGCAGAAGACCTAAATAGACATTTCTCCAAAGAAGACATACAGATGGCCAAGAAGCACATGAAAAGCTGCTCCACATCACTAATTATTAGAGAACTACAAATCAAAACTACAATGAGGTATCACCTCACACCAGTTAGAATGGGCATCATCAGAAAATCTACAAACAACAAATGCTGGAGAAGGTGTGGAGAAAAGGGAACCCTCTTGCACTGTTGGTGGGAATGTAAATTGATACAACCACTATGGAGAACAGTATGGAGGTTCCTTAAAAAACTAAAAATAGAACTACCATATGACCCAGCAATCCCACTACTGGGCATATACCCAGAGAAAACCATAATTCAAAAAGACACATGCACCCCAATGTTCATTGCAGCACTATTTACAATAGCCAGGTCATGGAAGCAACCTAAATGCCCATCAACAGACGAATGGATAAAGAAGATGTGGTACATATATACAATGGAATATTACTCAGCCATAAAAAGGAACGAAATTGGGTCATGTGTAGAGACGTGGATGGACCTGGAGACTGTCACACAGAGTGAAGTAAGTCAGAAAGAGAAAAGCAAATATTGTATATTAATGCGTATATGTGGAATCTAGAAAAATGGTACAGATGAACTGGTTTGCAGGGCAGAAATAGAGACACAGATGTAGAGAACAAACGTATGGACACCAAGGGGGGAAAGCGGCAGGGGAGTGGGGGTGGTGGTGTGATGAATTGGGAGATTGGGATTGACATGTATACACTGATGTGTATAAAATGGGTGACTAATAAGAACCTGCTGTATAAAAAAATAAATAAAATAAAATTCAAAAATTCAAAAAAAAAAAAAACAAAAAAAAGACTTGGCTCTGGACCCAGCCCCTCTCATCTGCCTTTTCCAGAATCAGATCCATGGATGTGAGGCCGTGGAAGGTGGGGTCACATGACTTGGACTTTACTGGACTTGTGTGTACCTGAGTCTCCTCTCTTGGGGATCCAGGGATTGGCTGCTGAAGGACATAGAGAAGGTTTGATGACCCTTCGGCAGCAAATAGTGGGGCCTCCAGGTTAGTGACTCTTAAACGCCAGCATGCAGGATGTTTAACCACCTGACGTGCATGCTGAAATCTGATTTCCCGGCCCTATCCACCCAGAGTTCTGATCCAGTATGTCACAAGAATGTGGGTTTTTAAATAAGCTGCTGGTTTGCTTCTGAAACGTGTGCCCTGTGAGTCATACTTTAGAGAACTATTGCTGAGAATTGGGGTGCTTCAGTTAAAGAGATATTCAAGCTAAGCTAGATGTTACCATGAACTTTTAGAGACCAAGAATGTGATAGTTAAAAAATAATTTAGTCTTTGGTGCTTTGCCTCCGGTGCTATTGCAGGCTGAGATAGTCATTATTTAGAAGTGAACAAAGTTTTGGAGTGTATTTCATTTTCTGATGGTTTGGATGCTGGTGAAATGGAAAATTGACCCAAGGTCTTGGACACCTTCGTGACTATTATCTCTTCTGTCCTCCCGACGTTCAGGAAAGTGAAATGCAGAGATTACTGTATCCATTTTATAGATGAACTCGGCCAAGTTCCTTGGCTTAATAAAAACCCCATGACTGTGCATTATTTTACTGTTTCAAAGCATTTGTACATGCATTCCCTTACTTGAGCCTCACAGGAAACTGTGTACAGGTAATACCATTGTCTCCGTTCTGCAGGGGAGGGAATTTAGGCTCCAAGAAGTGACCAGACCTGCTCAAGGTCACAGGGTGAATACGTGATGACACCAGGACTAACTGGCTCTCTGGCTCCTGACATCACACTCTTTTCAACACGACCACGTGCCTCTCTAGAGAAGACAGCAGCCCACCTGAGACTGGAACCTAGAGATCCTGATTGTTGGGGAAGCAAACTGTTTTTCCAGGCCCGTGGACACTTCTCCCAAGATTTAAGATCCACTGTGACAGTTTGCTAGCTCCACCCTCACATCACTTCCCAAGCAGGGAAAAATGAAAAGGAACCAGTTCCTGATGGCTCCCCTCAGACTTCCTGGATAAAACCAGGATAGACGGCAACTTAATTTAAAAGAAATGGAGGAAAAAATAGGAGATAAAAGTGACAAATGGACATGGACGTGTTCCTACAGTCGTGACCGCCCTGGCTGCGTACTTGCCTCCTGTCACAGATCTTTCTGTGTCTGGCACCTTCGTCTCCCCCACTCTGGGGCCCCCAGGGAGGCGGGGTGGTGAGCAGGGACAGTTGTTGGGATTTATGGGGCCGCTGCAGCCCCTCTTCCTCCCCCCACCCCCCGCATGGTAGGGAGGGGAAGCAGGATCCATTTCCTCCTGGGTAAACATTTTCACAGGAAGCATTTATCAGATGTCAGCAGGGGCAGCGTGGGGTCTGGGGTCAGTCAGGCAGGATCTGCTTCTCTCTTGCTCTCCCGGGTGAAGGCTGTGGGGTTTCTCCTGCCCATTCGCACCCTCTCTGTCTTGCGTCCCACCTTCTCTCAACCAGCTGAGCTGCAGGGGAGGAGGACAGATCCCAGGACATCCCAAGTCCACTCCACCCTTTTTAATAAACAGGGTTTTTGTCAGCCTGAGCCCTGTAATGAAGCTGATTGCCCAGATCCTTCCAGAAGAAATGCTGATAAGGAAGTGTCTGGAAAAAGACTCAAGCAAATAAAGCTCCATTACTCCTCAGGTGCTGGCCTTGGACTCTGAAACCATCTCCCTTCCTCCTAGGCGGGGACCAGTGACTTGTACTTGACTCTTCTGTTTGGGGAAGGTTGGCCAAGAAGGACCCCTGATTCAGGACTCTCTCCTGAATTTTCAGATTCCGGCCCCCTCTACCAACGCAGAGGGAAGAAGCCTTCCCTCACCATGCCTGCTTTTCCCTCATGGTGCCTACAACCTGTCCTCTTCTCTTCTATGAGAAGCAGTATGTAGTAAAGAGTTGAATCTCAACTCTGCTGCCTATTAACTGTATGACCTTAGGCAAGTGACTGTACCTTCCAGGGCCCAGTTTCCTCATCAATCATTTCTTTTTGTAAATTAACTGAGCACCATCTCTGTCCTAGGCACTGGGCGAGGTGTTGGATAAAAGTTATCCCCTTACAGATTTTTGTGAGGATTAAATGAGACAGTTCAGTGAAACACTTAGCAAATCAGAATAGGTACTCAATAACGGCGAGCAAATACAGTTATTCTCACTGTTATTATTTCCACGTCTGTCTTTGGGGAATTTGAAAGGCCACTGGTAGCTTTCCAGGCCTCTGACCCTCATGCCATCATGTAGAACCCTCTTGCCCTTTTCACTGGATCAAGGCTGCTGTCTTCCCAGATTTCTCTGTGGAACCACAGCCCAGTCACTCACTCAGTCTGTATTTTAATCATTCAACAAAAACGCACAGAGTGTGTCCTTTGTGTGGCAAAGAGGTATAAGAAAGGCACCAGCCAACAGGCACGGCGCTGGGGGCAGCAGAATACATCACCAACTGCAGCTAAGTCAAAGACAGAAGTGAGACTCTGGAAGAGCCAGTAAGTAGCGCTCCTTCTGGGGAAGAAGTGGTTATTTCCACCTGGGGATCTGAAGGAAGGCTTCATGGAGGAGGTGCCATCTGGGCCGTGCTTTGAAGGAGGAGGACGGTTGTTGGGTCCTGTGGAGGTGGGAACATGCATGAGCTGTGAGACCTGTTGCTGAGCAAAGGAAACCACTTCAGCCCGAGGAGATGAAGCGTTTGGTCTCTGGGCTGTCACTTAATTGTGCAGACATTTTAAAGCTTCCATTAGATTATCAGTAATACTTGTGGGTCATTTTCCACATACATAATGTTGTTTGAATTTCACAAAAATTGAGTCAGAGCGAGAATTATTATGCCCACTTTCCAGATGAGGAAACTGTGACTCAGAGAGGTCAAGGGATTTGACCATATCCGTGAAGGTGTCCAGTGGGAATGTGGTCATTGAACTCGTGTCTCTTGGCTCCAAGTCCAGAGCACTTTCTGTGGCATAAAGCTGCTCCTCCCTCCTCCCACCCCCTCCCACCTCACTCAGGCTGGTAAAGCTGGTCTTTGGAGCCAGAGGAGCTTTGAGCTGGTCCCTTGGCCTCCGTTGATGCTGCATCAGCACTTGCCAAGACTCTGCCATAGCATCCTTAGAGGTCTTCCTGCTTCCATTGGATGGCCTCCAATCCATCTTCTATAATCACATCTTTTATGCAGAGTAACATTTCTAAAGCTGAGATCTGACCATGCTATGCCCTTGCTTGAAGGACCAACCCAAACTCCTTCACCTGTTCTTCCAGGCCCTTCAGGATCCATCCTGCCCTTTTGGCCTCCTCAGCCCCCTTCCCTGCCGGCCTCCCTTGAGCTTCCTGTGTGTGACATGCTGAATTTCTTGCAGTTCCCCAAATACTCCAAGCTGTCCCCTCATAGTTTTGTGCCTACATGGGCCCTGGAGCCAAACTTCCTGGGTTTAATACTCAGACCCACCACTTAAATAGCTGTGAGATTGAGAACAAGTGCTTCAGTGGCACTGTGCCTCAGTTTCCTTACCTGTAAAATGGGGATAATAATAGGACCCATTTTGTGAGGATGTTGTGCACACTAATTTTCATAGATATATAAGGATTAGCCCAAGGCTCAGTACATAGTAGGTGCTTAATAGATATTGTTGTGGCTGTTCGCAGTGCAGGAAAACTTTCCTTGGCTGGTGAGTTTCCTCTGCTGGGCTGGTTCTCTTAGGCTCCTTCTCCTGTTGCCCCCTCCGGGAAGCCTGCCTGAACTGCCCAAGGTGAGTACCTCTCACCCGCTCTCCTGTGCTCACAGGCCCCTGCACGCGTCTTTCCTGTGCTCCTCTGGCTGTAACTGCCAGCCTGAGTTGGCCTCCTCACCACACTTAGAGCTCCTTGAGGGCAGGGTCTCATCTTTGAGAGCTGGGGCCACGTCTGAGTTACTGTGGTGCTTGTCGTGCCCAGCACGGCCCTGACACATGTGAAGTTCTCATACCGTCTGCGGAGGGAGTGATTGGCGTGCAGGGCTGGCACTGAAGGCTTTGTTGGTGGCATAGTCACTGATGTGTTGGGTGACTGACCACAGACACCTCTCTACGGCTTTGTTTCCCCAGAAATGGAATGGATGACTGGCCTTGCTGGTCTGACTGGTGTCCCAAAGCCCACAGTGCCTTCAGGACCACACCAGTACCACCCTGGAGGGTATGACAAGCTTTGGAAAGGAAACAGTTAATGTCCCATCACAAAACGTTAGCCTGTTAGAACGGATTTACTGGGAGGTCATAAAGCTCATGACAGGGCCCCTCATTGCCCAGCCGCCTTCCAAGGCCCTGTGCTCCATGTTATTCTTGGCACTTCAGATTCTTTTTCTTAAAGATGCCCCCCCAAACTGTACCAGCTTCAGGACCCCCAAATCCCGGTGGCCCTAAAGCTCATCCTTCCCCGGTGAGTTTCCTCATCTTCTGTGCATCTGGGACTCCGAGTCAGGGAGGGGGACCAGGAGTCAGGCCCCTGTCACACTCTGCCCTCTCCTGGCTTCCCCACACTCACCTGTACCTGAAGAGCAGCTCCGGGAGTTGCCAGCGTCCATGCAGAACCCCTCCCGTCGCCCACACCCACGGCTCCCTCCTCCCACAAGGCTTCTCAGGTCCTCAGAACCCCCCTGTGGGTTTGGCTCTGAACCGCACCCCACCCCGTCCGCCTGCCTTCGGGGCGGTGCCCTGGGGTACGGGCCTCCTTGGACTTTGGGCGGTCCAGCCCCTCCCTTCCAGGGCCCAGCCTCCAGCTCCACCCACCACAGCAGTGGTCCCCAGCCCCAGCCCCAAACTGCAGGGCAGGCCTGTGGGTCAGAAAGCTGACCTCCCTTGACCCGTACCCATGGGTGGGAAGAGGGAGTGGGGGGATGGCGGGGTGATGCTAGACACATTCAAACCATTTCCTTAGGGAGGAAGTGGCATTTTCATAAATACTCTATTTGAAGGCTACCTACACACACCCTACAGGGCACAGTTCTCCATCCTGGTTGCACTTTTGAATGACTCAGGGAGCTTGAAAATATACTGGTGCCTGGGTCTCACTCCAGAGATTTGTTCTAATTGGTGTGGAATGCAGACCAGGTACACGGCATTTGTAAATTTCCCCAGATGATTCTAACGTGTGGCCAAGACTGAGGAGCCCTGCTTTGGGGAACAAGCACATTCTGTAAACGTGAAGGCAGATGAACAGTAAGGGTTTGGAGCAAAGTGAATTTTAGCATGAGTAACACGCCCACGCTTGCTAAAGTTGCCTCCCTGATTTGACCTGAAAGAGACACACCATTGTCTCCCCCTCCCTCCAGGCCCGAAGCTCTGTGGGGTGGGTGAGGATCACACTGGCTCAGCCCACCTGCCCCCTCCAAGAGGGGAGGAGTTTTAAGGTAGAAGCAGTGACGTTTACGGGAGCAGGGCCAAGCCTTCTTCACCTTGGCGTGCCCCAGGCCTAAGTCAGAGGTCATGGGCTCGCCGGGAGCTTGGGGCAAGGGTTCAGTGTTTGTATTCCAGCCGAGCCCCGCGTGCTGCCCCATGCCTGCTCCTCCTCCTGGCTCCTCAGCTCAGAGAATTGTACCGTCATCGTCTTGGCTGTTTGGTCTCCCCAGTTCACTCACCCTGGACTCTGCCTCGGTTTCCCTCCAAATCCAGTTGGTCACCACATTCTGTGCCTTCCCCCACTAACATCCTCTAGATGCCCTTCCTCCCCAGCTGCCCGCCCAGGCCCTCCTCAGGTCCCCCCTTGCTACTTCTACCAGAAGCCCCTGCTCTGGACTTCCTGTTTTTTCTCTTTCTGCATCAGATCATGTTCCTATCTCAGTAAGTCTCTTCCTTTCTTTTTTAAAATTTATTTTATTCAAGTAGAGTTGATTTACAATACTGTGTTCATTTCTGCTGCACAACAAAGTGATTCAGTTATACATATATATTTATTCTTTTTCATATTCTTTTCCATGATGGTTTATCACAGGATATTGAATATAGTTCCCTGTGCTACACAGTAGGTCCTTGTTGTTTATCCATCCTATATATAATGGTTCACATCTGCTAATCCCAAACTCCCAAGCCATCCCTCCCCCATCCCTCCTCCCCCTTGGCAACCACAGGTCTGTTCTCTGTGTCAGTGAGTCTGTTTCTGTTTCGTAGATAGGTTCATGTGTGTCATGTTTTAAGTGATATCATATGGTATTTGTCTTTCTCTTTCTGACAGTAAGTCTCTTCCTTTCTCTCTCTCCCTCTCTCAAACGCAGTCTCCAGGAGCCAAAACCTCCCGTGATTTCCCTTGACCCAGCCAAGTGGTCCTTAAAGTGTCTTCCAAGGACCAGTAGCACCAGCATCACTTGGGAACTTGTTAGGGATGCAAGTTGTCAGGCCCCAGCAGAGGCCCACCGAATCCAAGCTCTGAGGGTGGGGCCGGGTACTCTGCTTTACCAAGCCGTCCAGGCACTTCTGCTGTGTGGCCTGGACAATTTAGTCCACACTCCTGAGTGTGGCGTTCACTGTCTCTCACACTCCAGTCCCAATTGACCTGTTTGTCCACTTTTCAGCTCTCACATCTCCCGTATCCCTTCCTGTGGGACTCTGCTCATACTGTTCCCTGCCTTGGAAAGCCCTTGACCACTTCCACGTATCTAAATCCATTTCTCCTTCCAGATCCAGCTCAAATATCATGCATTTTGGCAGATCCCAAAGATGCCACCTCCAGGAACATTCTTCCCTTCCCTGACCTCCGTAGCATTATTTTTTTCCCTTCTCTCTCTCCCTCCCCTTCTGTCTGAGATTTCTGAGTTTTACCTTTAAAGCAGGGCTTCTTCCAATCATGATTATCTATTAGAATCACTCAAAAAAAAAAAAAAAAAAAAGTATACCCAGGCCATACTCCAGAGCAATTAAATGAGAATTCCAGGATGAAGCCTGTCATCGTATATTTCAAAAGTTCCCCAGATCATTTTAACGCATACCGGAAATTAAGTCCCTCTCTCCTAAAGCAACCAGAGGGGAAACCGTGACAGGAAGAGAGATGAATTTACAGTTAAGAGACCCAGGTTCTGTTCAGGGCTCTGTCCCACCTGGCTGTTTAACTTTGGGCAGGTTACTTGCCCTGTCTGAGCTGCTGTTTCCCAAACTGCCATTTGGGGCATTATTTTAGATCAGTGGCTCTCAAGGTTGGCCAATGCCTGATCCCACCTCTAGAGATTTCCTTTTAATGGATCTGGGAGGCCACTTGGATTCTGACATGTAGACAGGGTTGAGAACCACTCTTGTAGATCTTATCTAAGGGCCATGAAACTGTGTCTAGAGGAGTTTTAAGGTAGAAGCAGTGACGTTTAGGGGAGCAGGGCCAAGCCTTCTTCACTTTGGCGTGCCCCAGACCTAAGTCAGAGGTCATGCGCTCGCCGGGAGCTTGGGGGCAAGGGTTCAGTGTTTCTATTCTTTTGGGTTTACTTTTGGGAGCAAGGAGGCCTGCCTCTTCAAATACGTGGACTTCTCTGCCCCGGCACCTGTTAACTTTTTCTCCCCAAGAAAACACACACCTCATGTCAGTGATGAAGGGCACACAAAATTTCCTTGTTTGGTAGCAGGATGGCCAGGGATTTTGAGCGGCAGGTAGCCGGGTTGGGTGTGTGTATCCACTGTGGCAGAAGGAGGGTTCAGGATCAGATGAAAATCTGCATCAGAGGGTCACTGAGGGGACCCATTCTTCAGCAACCTTGAGGCCTCACCTTACGTGTCTCAGCTCCTAAAAACCTTGTCACAGCAGCACAGACAGGGACATAACCTTTCCTTCACAGCCAGGTCAGGGGCTCATTTAAAGGCAGGTGTGAAAAGAGAACTCATGAGGAACAGAAGAACATGGAAGACATGGAAGCAACCAGAATGTCCATTGATGGATGGATGGATAAAAAAGATGTGGTACATATACACAATGGAATATTACTGAGCCATAAAAAGAATGCAATAATGCCATTTGCAGCAACCTAGAGATTATCAGACTAAGTGAAGTAAGTCAGACAGAGAAGGACAAATATTAGATGATATCACTTATATGTGGAATCTAAAATATGATACAAATGAATTTATTTACAGAACAGAAACAGACCCACAGACATAGAAAACACACCTATGGTTACCAAAGGGGAAAGGGGGTGGGGGAGGGATAAATGAGGAGTGTGGGATTAGCAGATACAAACTACTGTATATAAAACAGGTAAACAACAAGGTCCTAGTGTACAGCACAGGGACTATATTTAATACGCTGGAATAAACCATAATGGAAAAGAATATGAAAAAGAATATATGTATAACTGAATCACTTTGCTGTACACCTGAAACTAACACAGCATTGTAAATCAACCATACTTCAATTGAAAAAAAATAAGGAGCAGGAGACAGCATGCACCAAGTGCAGCTGAGGTCTGAAACTGGATGAGAAGTCTGGCTGAAGCCTGGGGAAGGCAAAATGACCCAGCTGCAAGGGGAGGGGTGGAGGGGAGGAAGTAGCCTGCTTATTTAAGGGGTGGGCACGGGGAAGGGAAGCGAATGCTTACATAAGCACCTCTCTGATGAAGGTGTTACTGATCCCCAGAGACGCCCAACAGCCATCTACAATGGGCCCCTCTGTTTATCTGCACTTCGGGCCGTTCCCCTACAAAGGAAATCGGCCCAAGTGCAGGGGAGCCCAGAGCAGGGACCCTCGACCTCAGGGCCGGGAGAGTGGAAAAGTGAAGACAGTGAAGATGGGAGAGACGGTCCCTGAGGTCTTCACCCCTCCCCCACCGCCCCCAGTACAATGAAGCCTTTCTTCCTCTGCTCTGTTCTTCCACAGCCTTCCCCAGTGATTCCCTCTCCCAAGAGATAGGCTGGTCCTAAGTCCGGCTGCTGCCGGAGGAGGGAGGGGCTGTGTTTTGCATTGAGAGGTGATGCCGCCTTCGGAGGCCCGAGTTGCTTTGCAGAGGAGACAGTTCTGGGGGTGCGTTGTCTGGCTCAGGCCAGTCCTGGGAGCCAGGACAGAGGTCAGGCCGTCTGTCTGGAGCTTGGGGCACTAGACCATGCTTCCTGATAACTTTACAGTCTAAGCCATAGAGGAAGAAAATGCACATGGAAAAGGAGCTTTGTTTTGACCCTTTGACACTGGCTGGGACCAGCTCTCCCCGCCAGGGGGTGGGGCTGGAGGGTGGGGGAGGGGATGAGGATGTCACAGGGCAGCGGGTGTGATGTGTCCACCCCCCACCCCCCCACTCCCACCCCCACCCCCACCCCGTCACCTTCCAAGTGTCTGGTGGAGGCTGAGGAGGTTGTTCCCTAAGGTTAAGATGCCTGGGGTTGCTCCAGGCAAACTGCAAGTTTTGAGGCTTGAGTGTTGGTCAAACGCAGCTTTCTGGTCCCAAGGAGGGAGAGAAGTCATAAAAGTCACCCACCCAGAAGGCTCAGCATGGCTTTGGAGGCATCTGTCCTCTTCACAAGGCCATCGTTTGGTTGCCTTTGAGGTAGATGGATGGGAACGGTCTGAATCCCATTTCCTTGGCAACGGCTGGCGGGGAGCCAGAGCACAGGGAGAGCTGCAGGGCTGCACCTGAGGTTTGGTGTGGCCCCGGCACTCCAAGCAAATGCGCAAAAGCGGAGAGGGCATTTCTGGACCCCTAGATTGTAAAGTAGTGGAAGAATCCCAAAGTTGGAAGGGAGCTTAGACCAATTTAGGAACTGTCTGCCTCAGATGGCCTGACCTGCTGGTTTTCCAGATGAAGAGACTGAGGCCCTGGGATGCAGGGTGACGTGTTCTCCAGGGAGCTGTCAGCAGTCGGGCCCAGAGCAAGCTTGCCGTCCCCAGCCCCAGGCACCCTCCGTGGCTCCGCAGAAGCTTCCTCCTTGGGACTTGACTCTGGGCCCTTTGGCCTGCTCTTAATATCCCTGCCCTCTGGGAGGGCCTTCCCCAGCTCTGTGATTTTTGGCAACTCTTTTAACCACACTGTTACTCAGTCCAATGCATCTGGGAAGCCAGGCACGACCCAGACTCCTGGGAACACAGCTGTGGCACCCGATTGGCCTTTCTCTGCCAACTCCTCTACAGCCTTGGAAAGAAGATCTGGTTGGGGAGAAAGGTTGGGGAGAATTTGATATGGCTTAGCAACACCCCAATAAAGCCTTGGCCTGTGCAATGCCCTGGCCCCTCCCCCAAACCCTAGGAAGAATGTAAAGATGAAACATCCTAAATGATGACCCATCACAAAATCTTCTTTGGTTTCTTCCCACCCTAATCCACGGGATCTATTTTAAAAGAAAAGGAGGAAAAAAGATTGAAAGGAGGCCAGAGGTGGTGACTGCCTCCAGAGAGAATGGGCCAAGAACCGCCGCCAACTGCATCAGTTCAGGCCGCCCATGGAAATCCACAGAAGGAACCCCAGTTTACCATGTTCGGAAAAGGAGGCGTGTGGTCCGAGGTCAAGCAGCAGGGTGAGAGTGGCAGGGTCCAGAGAATCCCCAGCGCTTTCCTGCCTGTCGAGGGCTCAGCTCCATCCTGTGTGCTGTTTGCACAGGTGGAGATCAAGGCTGCGTCTCTGTGTTGCTCAAGCAGCCACTGGTGGCAGCCAGCCAGGGGAAAGCGTGGGCCAGATCCTTGCCCCATACCGGCCTAATACCGAACTTCTTTGACTGATGGATCACGCTATCTTTTGAACTCCTGTGCGGAGGCTAGGGGAAGTCATAGGTCCTGAGATGTGGGTACAGTGCCAAGTCTCTTCAAGAGCCACCTGAAGGGAGGTGACCAAGGAGGAGAGAACATTCCTATGGTTAGCTCTGCCACCTGAGGCTCCCTTGAGCATCCCAGAGACACCCCCTTTCAACAGTGGAGCTCAGGCAGCTGGTGAGCAAATGCCAGCAGAGCACCTGGGAACTGACGGATGCACCAGGATGGCATTCATGCCAGGGAGAGGCCTGAAAGCCCATCAGAGAGAAAGGGCCAAGTCCAGTGATTGCATGAAGGTGACGGGGCCGTTCTGTTAGGTGGTTAGCACGAGGATGGTTCTAGGTGGGGAGACAGGCCTCAGCTGTGGAGGAGGGAGAGGTGCAGGTGCAGGAAGGTTGTGGGTAGGGATTCCCCTGCCTCCACACTGCAAGTGACCAACGTCGTCAGAGCCTCAGGGCTCAGAGGTTAAGAAGACCAGGCTTAGCAGTCAGACAGAAGGGCCTGACTCCACCTCTTTCTAGCTGTGTGAATGTGGGCAAGTGGCTTCACTCCTTTGAGCCCTAGTTTCCTCATTAGTAGGACAAGGGTTAGAATACCTACCTCACAGGTCATCGTGAGAATTCAGTACAACACCACATGTCAAATGTGTATCACAGGGCCTGCCACTCAATATAAAATTATTATTATGACTTTTTTCTTTCAGGGGGATTGTTTTTTTCAGGGATTTTTAAAAAATTTTCTTTCAGTGATTGTTTCCAGACCCCATGATTCTGCTGGTTTATAGCATGGGAGTCTTTCTTTTGACACCCAGGAGAGCTACCGAAGAGGGAGGACAGAGGCTAGCGTACCTTTTTGTGGGCATTACCTGTCTGCGTTGCTTTTGACTTTAGCTAGAGCAGGTGGGAGCAATAAGGTGAGGAGGCCTCATAGGTGGTCTGCAGCTCCCTGGTCGCTTACAAATGCTTCCAAAACACAAAAGGGCCTTCCTCCTCCCTAGGACATGGGCTGAAGGGTGGTCTGACTCAGGCTTCTCCCAAAGTCCCCCTCACACTGTAACATTCCTATCAGGTTCCTTACAGTTGGCCTCGCAGTGTGGGAAGGGGCTCAGTCGGCTAAAGTCGGGTATGGCTCAGGCCTTGCCTGGCTGGGTGTGACCTCCCACTTGCCCCTGGGAGTGGCCAGGGTCTCGGCCTCCCTACCTGGTGCCAGTATCCTCTGTGGCCGCCCTCTCTCTGAGGCCGGGGGCTTGCTGGGCCTGTGTGGTTCCTCTGGGGGATTCCTGGCCCTGGAAGTGCCTCCTCATTAAGGGCTTCAGGACCCTCCCTCAGCCTTTGGGCTGCATTACACCCAAGGGTTCCGATTCCAACGAGGGTTAGGAAGAGGTTACACTTTCAGGCAGCCCTAGAGAGGGGCTGGGAATCTTCATCAGCCCTGGAGTCGGCTCAGGAACCAAAGCAAGGGTTTGGGCAGGATTTCCTCAGGTCAAGGTGCAGCTCTCTTCCTCCCCGTCTTTACACAGATCTTGGTTTTGCCTCAAAATAAACTTTGAGCAAATATTTAAAGAAGAACTGAAGGGGAAGGAGCAAATTATTAATCTTCCTGGGGCAGTCACAGGTCTTGGTATGAACCCAACTTCATATGAGTCCCTAAAACAAACAAACCGTGTCAGGGACGGCAAGCAGTCAAGGAAATCTTGTTCTCTTCTTCCTGGTCATCAGCCAGACTACATTTCCCAGACTCCCTTGTGGCTAAGTATGGCCATGTGACTGAGTTCTAGCCAATGGAAAGTGAGCAGGAGTGATGAGTGCCACTTCCTGGTCTGGCCCATCAAAACCTCTCAGGTGCACTCCCACGTGTTCCTTTGGGCCAAATGAGGATAATGCCCAGGTACCTTGAAAACCACATATTATAATGTCTGTGTCCATCTAACCTTGTAGATTCTGAGATTCCTACAGAGCCAAGTGGAGGAGGGTCACACACTGGGTTGACTCACTCACCCACTCAAAACTGATGTGTGAATAAGAACTAAACATCTGTTGCATTTCAACTGTTCTGAATTTGGGTATCCTTATGCTAGAGCAGTGCACTTATACTAACTCATATAGGAACAAACATTTGAGCCAGAGAGACAGCCTCTAGTCCTTGCAATCTATAAGCCGACACAGTCTATTCTTGTAATTCATGGTAAGTGTATTCTATAGAGTTGCTGTGATTATTGAATTAGGAAATACTGAACCATCGCTCCTAGGAGGAATTCAGGGTTAGCTTCCTGTGAGCCTCTGGTCACAACATTTTTGATGACTGATCAATACAAATCTTGTTTTTTGCGTGTTTCTGTTTAAAGACACCTGATTTAAATATATATGATATATATATATTGATTAACAATATATATTACATTGTATATATATATAAACAATATATATTAACTATATTTATATTGATTAACAATGAACTGGCAGCCAACGGCACTACAACTCACAGCTGAATGAAACTTACCTAACATACATATTATTTGCTCCATAAGGCATATCACAGCCTTCCTGCACTAAGGAACGCTAGACAGAACTTCAGTGCTATCCCTGGGGATTGTTTTAAACAGTGAAATCACTAAAAAACAAAACAAAACAAAAACCACACACAAAAATGCGAAAAAAGTGGCACTAAATACCACCCCATTACAGTATGAGAGCTGAAACAAGAAGGCACAGGGTGCGTATCACCTGGGAATGTGGCATCAAAAATGCAAAATTTTCATCCCTCTATCCATGAATGACCACCAAAGTGCCCCGAGTATTGACTTTGGGATTATAAATAGGTGAATCTGCAAATGATGAGAATAGACCATAGCTGGATACCACCAGAGTCCCCTGACCTGGTATTCTGATAGCGTAGCCTGGCTGATAAGGAGGATTGGGATCAGATGAACTGAGGAAGGTGTAGGGCTAGTACTGGGAGTATGTGTGTGTGTGTTTGGGGGGAGGGTGAGGGGTGTGGGGTGTGGGATGTGCAGAAGGATGGTGTGAGTGGCTCCCAAAGACGTGGTGGGTCAGAATCTGCTGCCTCTACTTGCACTGCTCGTTCAAGGACGCTTTTGGGCTGAAGAAGGCACCAAGGTCATCAGGCTACAATTAATTTAAAAGGGATGGCAGCATCCCTGGTAGAATCTAAAGTAACCACGTTCTCAGTGGCTGTTTTTTAAGACAGGACTACATCTTGGGACCATTTTTGGTTTCATGAAAGCACCATGCTCTTTCTCACTTTAAGCCTTTTTTTGTCTCTGTGTGGAACTCCATACCCTCCCTCTTCTTTTCCTTCTTGCCCTCACCTTGCCTGCCTAATTTTATCCACCCATCTAATCTTGGTCGGTTTTTCCAAGTTTGGACTCCAAGCTTGAACTAGGTGACCCAGCTCTATGCCTCTCAGTACCCTGTTCTTCCTCCAGTGTTAATATTCATTATGTTATGCATTTTCTCTCTTCTTGACTGGACTGTCAACTCCCCCAAGGCAAGAAACTTATTTATTGTAATCTCCAATCAAACTGCCTTAAATAATGAAGATGTGTATTGGCTCTTGAAAATAAACATTCTAGGGGGTAGACCTCAACATTGTTTTAATTCAGTGGCTCAGGGATGTAACCAAGGATCTAGTTTCTTTTGCTCCCTCTTCTTTGCCTTCTGTGTGTCAGCTTCATCCTAAAACAAGCTCTTATTCTGCTTATACAGTATCTACTAAGAGCCCCCAAGATAACTTCTTTCTTTCCACGTGCAGAGAAAGAAAGATAGTAAAGATTGTTTCCCCTGGAACCATCAAACAAAGGTCCTCAGCTTTCGTCATTGAATGATCTGAAGTCATGTGCCCACTCCTGAACCGTGGAAAGAGGAAGAGGGTTACTGTGCCTGATTTAGATCTTGGAGCTAGGTTGGGACCAGTTGTACGGGACTGACTGTTGTAGAGGAAGTATGGAATGGGTGTTGAGGGGGCCAGCTAGAGTGTCCAGGAGACTAAGGACTGGTGGCAGGGAGATCCCAGAGAGAACAAGTCCTAGATGAGCCGGGGACCTGGACAGGCTATTGGAGAAGAGCCTTGGACTCACGTGGACCAAGGGTGGGACCATTTCCTTCCTTCCGAAGTAAGGGAATTTACAGCAAGGCAGGCGCTACTTTTAGAATGAAGGCCCAGTAGGATCAAAGCTAGAAGGCAGTGATTGAGGGGAAGACAGCACTGTGAGATGAGGTTGGAGAGAGATGGGGTGGGGAGGCAGTTCATGCAGAGCTTTGCAGGCCATTTTAAGATTTGAGAGATTAAGCATGAACAGATCACGTTTCCGCAGCTTCCCCAGAGAGGCCTCTGAGGAAAGAGGGGCAGACACACCACCACTGGAGAAGCGTCCCCCTTGACATCCCGTTATAGGAATGCTGCTCACCTATACAAAGCTTTTCTTGGTGACAACTGAAAGTGAAATAGGGCAGCTGCCCAAATGTGTGTCCAGAGTCACTGGCCAGACTTTTGCTTCTCCAAGAGAAGTGACTGTTTAAGATCATGCTCCTCAAACTGGGGTACCAGGTTTCCTGTTGGGGTGGTGACTCAGCAAAATCCATTAACTGACAGGATAAAATTGGCTTATCCTCATGGGATATAAGTTCACTTTGCAGTAACTTGAAATATTTTTATAGTAAAACAAGATATATTATGGAGTAGTGGATACAAATCCTGCAGGAATTTTTAAGCTTAACCACAGGCTTTAGGGAACGTTTGGGCTTGAGCGTAGGTGGGAGGAGTTTGGAGGGGAGTGTATAGAATACGTAGGACCCTTGCTGGCCAGCCTTTGGGGATATGATTTCATTTTCCTCTCCTATTTGGGATACTTTAGGGAGAAATGAGAAGCACTGGCTTCAAATGGCAGGGCCACTAATGCTTGTGCTTCAGGGCTAGCTAACACCGCTCTCTTATGACCTCATAAAACCACAGAGTCAGGTTAGGGGGCAAGGCTCCTCCTCCCCTCACCACATATAACGAGATCCTTCAGGGACTTGGCAGGTAATGCCCCTTGGATTTATCCAAAACAGAAGAATATGCATTAGAGTGAATCTGTGCTTGAACGAGTTATCTCAAAGTGAGGTAGGGGCTAGAGCCTGCTGAATCTCATATGTGATGCCATTTGAATGCCTGGCTGTGACCCAAGGAAAAAGCGGGGGTGGGGATGGGGCGTGGGCACCTCATAAACACCCTGCCTCTCATTTGCCTCTGTAAAGGTTATGTTTGTTCAAGGTCATTGCCTTTTGTCTTTTCTTTTTTCATAAATCTCAGTTCTTGGTATCCTATTTCCCCTCTCCCAGTCCACTTACTGCCCTCTGCATTTCTTCTGGACAATGGGTGTTATGCTTTTCATCTTTGTGATTTTTCTCTGAGTGCCCACTCAGATCAGGAGGGAAGTGTCTCTTTGGTTACTCAATTAGTTTTTGTCCCCGAGGGCTATTAGGAGGGGAAAGCATTTGGAATTCTTTCTCTTTTTTTTATGAAGAACTTTCTCTGTTCTTCCATGGGTAGTTCTTGAATGATCAATTCCCCGGGGGAGCGATGAACCTCTTGATATCTGAGACTGTTTGAAATTTCCTGTGCGTGCCTCAGCGACAGCCTTCCCGGGAATGTGTTCTTGAAATTCTGCAGGGTGGTCTCCCTCCCACAAAGTGGGACCTGTTCTCCATGGGCCCCGGAGAGGAAGGAAATGTCAGACAGGTGGAGTTATGAGAATTACAAGGAGGAAACAGTCAAAATGTCACCCTATAACTAATTCAAGTGTAATCGAAATTTAATAAAGTACAGCGATCCATTTTGCATTTACATACCATCTTTCATCTGAATGTGGAAAATACTACTCTTTTCAGTCCTTTGGTCTGGTTTTTGCGAAGAGTCCCGTCTGTGTTTTGTTTTGTTTTTTTCCTCCTCCCCAAGGCAAAGAAAGAGTAACTGACTTATTCAAGTTCGCACAATAGCTCTTCAGATTTGAGAGAAGTTGGTGTTGGTGTTATTTTCAGGCCCCGGGGACAGGATGGGGGCTGGAAAACAAAGATGGCTTTTCTCTGGCCAAATGGTCACCCAGTGAAATCCCTTCCGGATGGGCCAGCCCTGTCAGGTGAGCACACCGATTCAGTTAAAAAATATGAAAACAGAACAAAACAAGACCAGTGTGACCTGTCCTCATCACAAGTTTCTGGTGAGAGGTCCCCTTTCCCCCTGGGACCTCTGACTGGTGGTTTAAGAATTTGCTTTGTTTCATGATGCTGCTGAACACTTGGCAGAATATATTTCAGGATCTAAGGCAGGCCTTCAAAGATAATGGTGTCTGAGTTTGGGGATAACATGAAAACGTCAGTAACATACAGGGAGACAGGGTGGGGCATGTTTTATTTTGTGATCCAATCTGTCTTCTTCCCAATTAAACTATGTTTGGGGAAGAAATGCCACGCTTCTGGAAGCTAAATTTATCACTTATGAATCTCGCTTGATAAGATTCATGGAGATTTTGATCTCCCTGTGTGTCTATTTATTTATGATTTATATCTCACCTATTTCCACTTGAGATTGGAGAGTTTTATAATAAATATTTGAAACGAACATCAAAGGTCAAAAACAACAGAAAAGAGGAGGGAAAAATGTACTTCAAGTTGCAAACTAACACAGTGATTAAGATCGGCAGTAGCTTTAACTCTGCAAGCACTGTATTGATTTCCAAAATAAATTTATGTCAAAGACCTGTATACGAGGCTCTTTGAAAAACATGATGACTATATTTTTAGCTGTACTTTGGCAACAGATGCAGTTGTGTGTGTATGTGTGGGGGGGCAATTGTGACATTTCATCAGACCCTCCCAGGAATCCTTTCTGTCCTCGCTCTCCCTGAGAGGACCGGGGTGTTTAAGGGTTAGATACAGGCAGGTGTCTCCATACAGTTGTGGGTTGCAGGCAATAAAAACTGCTTCTGGCGGTAGTAGAACCAGTCTTGATTACCGGCTGGTGGACAGTCCCTTGGGGCTCAGCAGCTGGATGGACAAGGGAGTGCAGCTCTTCTTTCTGGCGTCGCTGTACTTGGCTCAAAAATCCCAGAAGTGAGTTCAAGAAGTAACGCATGGGTGAGATGGCAGCTCTTTGTAAGGGGATGTCAAGGCATTTTGACAGATTGCATGCAAACTGCATACAAGGAGGGCAGAGGACAGACCCTAAAGGAAACTGGAATGCTGTTTTCAAAGGACTTGAGTCCAGCAGGGAACTCTAACTCCACCCCACACTGGCTTTGCTTAAGGAAATTTCCTGATTCAAAAATAAAGCTGCTTTGGGACTTCTGTGGTGGTGCAGTGGTTAAGAATCCACCTGCCAATGCAGGGGACAGGGATTCGAGTCCTGTTCCAGGAAGGTTCCACATGCCGCAGGGCAGCTAAACCCGTGGGCCACAGCTACCGAAGCCCACGCGCCTAGAGCCCATGCTCTGCAACAAGAGAAGCCACCACAATGAGAAGCCCGCACACCCCAACGAAGAGTAGCCCCGGCTCACCGCAACTAGAGAAAGCCCACGCGCAGCAACGACCCAACGCAGCCATAAATTAAATAAATAAATAAATTTATTTATTTTAAAAAATAAAAAAGCTGCTTTTTACTGTTTTCTGTGATATGAGCTTAGTCTAGTGATGTTTTCATGCTCAACTGACCTGATGCTTGTCCGATGATCAATCTGAAAGCCAGCAGAGTATGAATTTTCTATCATCAAGAGTGGGAACTGTTGGGCAGGGTCCCAAGGCTGCCATAACTCTACACCATAAACTGGGTGGCTTAACACAACAGAAATTTATTCTCTTACAGTTCTGGAGGTCAGAAGTCTGAAATCAAGGTGTCAGCAGGGCCATGCTCCTCCAAAGGCTCTAGAGGAGAATCCTTCTTTGCTTCTTCCAGCTTCTGGTGGTAGCCAGCAATCCTTGGCGTTCCTTGGCCTGTTCCAACATCACTCCAATCTCTGCCTCTTTTGTCACATGGTTTTCTTCCCTGTGTGTCTGCCTTCACATGGTGTTTTCTTCTTTGTGTGTCTTCTCTTCTTAAAGGACATCAGTGACTGGATTTAGTTCCCTTTCTAATCCAGTATGACCTCATCTGCTATGTTCTGAATGTTTGTGTTCCCTCAAATTCACATGTTGAAATCCTACCCCCCAATATGATGGTATTAGTAGCTAGGAGCCTTTGGGAGGTGCTTAGCTCATGAGGGTGGAGCCCTCATGAACGAGATTAGTGCCCTTATACAAGAGGCTTCAGAGAGCATCCTAGCCCCTTCCACCACGTGAGGACACAGTGAGAAGTTGGCAGTCTGCAACTGGGAAGAGGGCCTTCAGCAGAACCCAACCATGCTGGCACCCAGTCGTGGACTTCCAGCCTCCAGACCTGTGAGAAACAAATTTTTATTGTTTATAAGCCACCCAACCTGTGGTATTTTTGTTATAGCAACCCAAGTGGAGGAAGACAGAAAACCAGTATGACCTCATCTTCACGTCCATTTTAATTAGATCTGCAAAGATCCTATTTCCAAATAAGATCACCTTCACGATTTCACATAGAAATGCATTTTGGGGGACACTATTCAACCAAGTCCAGGCAGAGAAGGGAGTTTACTTTTCTGATGGTTGATGAAGTCAACTTTAAATACAAAAAAAACTAATGGGTTTGACTTGGAATTCATTAAGAAGGAAACTCAGGGACTTTTGTTTTCC
Organism: Balaenoptera ricei; assembly: GCF_028023285.1. Lineage (NCBI taxonomy): Eukaryota > Metazoa > Chordata > Mammalia > Artiodactyla > Balaenopteridae > Balaenoptera > Balaenoptera ricei. Next base: position 86,909,813 of record NC_082642.1, on the reverse strand, counting down.
ATCTAAACACCTTTTAAAAGTGCTTGGATTATATAACTGGGCAAAACAGGTATTATCAAGTTCTTGGACTAGTCTGTCAAGACTTAGTTTTTAGGGAGTTGAACATCAAGTCAGTTTAAGCAGCTTTGCTATGAAGGAAAAAAATAGTTTTTTCTCTGGATGAGTTCCCAGTCTGGAGCAGGGCATTCCTAGACCTCAACATGCCATTTATCTCCGCGAGTTGTCCCTTGGCTTCAGGCCTGCTTTTGTCTCCATTCTGCCCCTTCTCACCTTCCTTTTCCCAAATTTAGAACTGACAATCCCTTGAGTTACTCTAAGAGAAGAAAACAAGGGGTCTGGTCTCTAAGGGAGGTTGAGAAAGAGAACAGGAACTCAGAAACACCATATGTTTTGTCCCTCTCAGCTTTTATGCTCACTCTGGACTAAGTCACAGAGACATGGTTCCCATGGTGACCCATCGGCATGGCCCACAGAGACTTTGCTGGGTGTCAACTCAGCTATTTTTTTCCTAATCTCATATAACACAGCAGTCATATGCAGAAATGCAATTGGGCTTGACTTTAACATGGCTTTTCATTTTTCCTGACACAGGTCTGTCTGGCAGGATTAGGGGCAGTGTTTTGAGCAGTGAGGCTGGAATGGTGGACAAGGGCCAGATGACCAGGGTCACTGAGAGCCCTGCTAAAAGTGGACTGTATTTGGGAGGTTTTCCCTCTCCAACTGTGCTGTCAGACCACCTACATCAGAATCCCTTGTGGGTATGTGGTGAAAATGAAGATTCCTGAGCTCCACCCAGACTTTCTAAACCAGAATCCCAGGAGTGGCTCAGAAGTTTGCCTTTTTCTGCAAGCACCCCAGGGGATTCTTGTGCAAACTCTTGAGAGCTACTAGATAACGTGGAGCCCGGAGGATGGTAAGCAGACTTGGGTTTTAGCAAGACTATTTTGATATTGTAGGAAAAAAATGAAGCTAGAAGGCTGTTTAATAATCTAGCATTTTATGAAACACATACTATACTTACTACATGCCATGAACTATGTTCGTTGCTTTAGAAAATTAACTCATTTAATTCTCATAACAACCCTAGGAATAAGTTCTGTTATTTTCTCCACATTCTGGGGAAGGGAACTGAGGCACAGAAACTTGCCCAAGGTCATACAGTGGTGTGACTTCAGAGCACATGTCTGCAACTACTATGCTCTGTTGAGATGTAAGAATGTGGAGACCTATTGGTGACTTGGGGACCTGAGGAAAAAGAACTCAAGTACAACCAGAAGATGATGGAACCATTAACCAGAACCTGAACGTGAAGATGTGCTGGTTTTTACATACTTATGTGACCCATACCTCTGCTATTAGTCGTGAGCTCTTTAAAGGGAGGGATACTGAAGTCACTCACAGCTTCCAAAATGGAGTACATGTCGGATTGCACAGGCACCAGCCTCAAAACCAGTGGGTCAAGATTCCAGAATCAGCTCTGTCAATTACCTGCTGTGTGGTGAGTTACTGAATATTAGTTTCTCCAACAGTAAAATGCAAGTGTTGGATATGTGATGTCTCTTCCACTGTAACACGGGCAAGGCTGCAGGGTTGCAGAACTTCAGTGGGTGCCATTCTCTTGGAGTTCTCAAAGACAATGTCAACAGTGGTACCCAGGATTGTACACTATGGGATTACTGCAGAGGGGGATGATAGTACCTACTGGTGGATTAAATGAGTTAATACAGGTAAAGCGTTTGGATCACACCTGGGATATGCAAATGTTAGTTATTATTGTTATTATTATCTCTCAATTTATTCCAGCTGGAATATCCGGAGTCTGAGATCCTTTGAAATAAAGAAATATCGTTTCCCCCAGAAATAGAGAAAGTGAATTTGAATTTGAAGGACAAAATAGTCTATAGGCAGACAATTTTCTCTCTTAACTGGTTTGTTCCTTCTACCTAGTATGTCTATTGAGTTCCTTTGGCCCCCTTTCTAGCATCTTCTTCCCTGGAAACTTCCACTTCCAGGTAAACGAGGAAAGTACAGGTATTGGCAGAGGCTGACTTGACCAGCACCTTCTCCACCCAGCTGGCTCTGTCTCTGCAGCTGATCAAGGTCCTCTGTGGACAACACATTTCCCAGTGAAGGCTAGTTTGCTTAATGTTCAGCTCACTGCTGAGACGTCTGCACAAGGCATGGAGCAACAGAGATCGGTGTTCTCAAACTACTTCTATATAATGATTTGATACAGAAATCTAGACTAAATCTAGACTAAAGGATATTTTTTGCTGTTCCTAAAAAATATTAATCAAGCAAAACACTTTCCTGAGGACATTTCCTGAGGATGTGTGAGCTCATACTTAAATTTGGAAATGGTGTCTTCTGAGGAATTTCAAGAGACTCAGTTTCTTATTTTTCATTCATTCCTTCATTCATCTATTCATTCAATCAACCAACTTTTATTAAGTGTTTATTGACTACATGCCAAGCATACATTACATGTCAGTGACCCTGTGTACTAGTTATTTAGATTTGAAGTCAGAAGATTGGTTTTAAAATCCACTACAACCCACTAACTTTGCCAACTCTGGGAACCTCAGTGTTCTGTCCCACCTCACAGGGACGTTGTAAGGGTCCAATGACTTCATATACATTATGGATGTCATATGTAAACAGATGTCACTATTAGGAACATAAGGAATGTGCTGGTAGGGCAAGCCTTAGCTTTGTAGATAACCATGGAATTCTTTCTAACAACACACTCAAATGACATCTCTCACAGGAGAGAGCCTGTGTTATGACAGTGGGAGAGCAGCCTTTAGGCCACTTGCTTTATCCCTGGGCATGATTAAACCTTTAAAACCCTTTGGGGTGTTGGAATGCTTCACTTCCCATACAGTTTTCCAAGTCAGTAATCCTCCAAGGCCATTTGACTTCCAGAATTTTTCACCAAACATTCATTGCTTCCCCATTTTTCTGTCTCAACCAATATTTCCTTATATTACATAATCATAATATCCCTGCTAGTCTGAAGGAAAAATCCTCCAAGGGCAGGTAATATAACATTTCTTATTAGGCCTATTTGATTCCTGTCGGGCATGGGCTTAGATGATCTGGCCAAAATTCTAGCAGGTTGCTGACAGAATAGAAGGCTGAGCTGAGTTCCCATCCTTGTCCTATTTACCAAGTCAGAGCTGAGTGGCATGAGGAAGGCCAGTGTCCCTCTTGGGCTGCTCTGCATTTCAGTCATGCCCTTGGTTAACCCATAAAGTCTTGAGTTTGGAAAAGCACCGTCTGACAGGACCTTGCTCACAAGTCCTTAAGGCAACTCTAGGAATTCCAGAAGGCACTGACTACTCTTGAAGACCTCATGAAAATCTCCTTATTTTGCGGCCCATTCTGCTCATTCATTAAACCCTCAGACTTCTGTTTGGAGCATAAGACAGGTCAGTTTCCTGCACCACTGTGGACCTGACCACTCTATGATCTGTACTGTCTAGTATGGCATCCACTAGCCACGGGTGCGTATTGAGCACTAGAAATGTGGTTGGTCCATATGGACATGCGCTGTAAGTGTAAAACAGTTAACAGAGCTTGAAGACTTAACACAAAATAGGAATGTAAAATATCTCATGAACAATTTAAAAATATTGATTACATATTAAAATGATTTATTGAATATATTGGGTTCAATAAAGTATATTTTTATATTCTTTTTTACTGAAATATAGTTGACATACAATATTATGTTCATTTCAGGTATAGTACATAGCAATTTGACATTTGCATCCATCGTGAAATGATCACCAAGGTAAGTCTAGTGACCATCTGTCCCCATGCAAAGTTGTTACAATGTTATTGACCATATTCCTCAGGCTGTACATGACATCCCCGTGGCTTGTTTATTTTATAACTGGAGATTTTTCCCTCTTTATTCCCTTCACCTATTTGGCCCAAGCCCCACCCCTCTCCCCTCTGGTAACCACTCATTTGTTCTCTGTATCTATGAGTCTGTTTTCATTTTGTTTTGCTTGTTTTGTTTTTTAGATTCCACATTTAAGTAGATCACAAGGTCTTTGTCTTTCTCTGACTTAATTCGCTGAGTATAATACCCTCTAGATCCACCCACGTTGCCCCAAATGGCAAGATTTCATTTTTTTCTTAATTAAGTAATTAATTTATTTATTTTTGGTTGCATTGGGTATTTGTTGCTGCATGCGGGCTTTCTCTAGTTGCGGCGAGCGGGGGCTACTCTTCGTTGTGGTGCGCGGGCTTCTCATTGCGGTGGCTTCTCTTGTTGCAAAGCACGGGCTCTAGGCGCACGGGCTTCAGTATTTGTGGCACGGGCTCAGTAGTTGTGGTGCGCAGGCTCTAGAGCACAGGCTCAGTAGTTGGGGCACACGGGCTTAGTTGCTCCACAGCATGTGGGATCTTCCCGGACCAGGAATCGAACCCGTGTCCGCTGCATTGGCAGGCGGATTCTTAACCACTGCGTCACCAGGGCAGTCCCTCATTTTTTTTTTTTAAATGACTTCCTGCAACGATCTGTCAGGATCTCAAAGAGAGTGGTGAACGTTCCTCCCTCGTGCTGCCTCTGCCTGAGTTCAGCATGTTTCCCAGTCCCCTGTCCATACTGTATGCCCCTGTTTCCTCTTCTACTAACTGTCCTTTTTGTTGTCTGACAGATGATGATGATTTAAGAAGCAGCAGCATCAGAGAACACTGGCATTTTGAAGATTTGAGGGAAGGGCTGACCTCAAGTTTTCATATCTAGGTCTATGTAAACACACAAAATCCTTTCCTCCCCTTTCTAAAATTCTTTCCATAAACTCATTTGACTGAAAGATGAAGTCATGTGTATGAAAATATCCATGAGATTCTGAACATGTTTATCAGTAAAAAGAATTTCATTTTCCACAGGGAACTCTACTCAATATTCTGTAATGGCCTATATGGGAAAAGAATCTAAAAAAGAACGGAGATATGTACGTGTAAGACTGAATCACTTTGCTATACACCTGAAATTAACACAACATGGTGAATCAACTATACTCCAATATAAAATAAAAATTAAATAAAACAATTTTTAAAAATTTCATTTTCTAGAAAACTTACTTCTGTTAGACCGTGGGGGTAACCAACAGTTCAGAAAGGAGAATGCTGGGCCAAGTGACCTTTAGAATTTCCTTCCAGCTTTAAGATCGAGTCTGTAATTCCCTGTCCCAGGGTTTTATCCACGCTGGAGGGGAGCTGTCTCAGGGATGGAGAGAGAGCATGCAGACCAGGTACATCTTCAGTGGAAGCTTCATCTTCATAGACATTTGCCCTCTAGAAACAGAGTTAAGGTCAATCCCTTTGCCAAGAGGTCAACAAACTACCTTCTCAACTCGGTCAGTAGACTAGGTGTAAAAGACCTCAAGGACCATCAAGTTTCCTTAGAGGGACTTTTTGAACATTCAGAACATGCGTCAATAAACTGGCCTGGACCCAGAATTTACTGAAGGGAGAAAAAACACAAAAGACTATGATAAACCCAAGGATTATCTTCTTGGCATTCCCTAGAACAGCTGTCTGGCAAATGTTACACGGTGTCTGAGATTATTTTAGAAACTTTGTCTTGAGGAAGAACACGTAGAGAGAATACCAGACAGATTTGCCCTCATTTTTTGTCACAGAATAAGAATTTCAGGGCCATTGATACTTTCAGTGAAATCATCCTGACGATGGTCTTATCATTTTTTGAAACTTAAATCATGTCACATCTAATAAATTTATAGCCAACTGCAGTCACAAAATGAGGTGATACCAATAGTTATTTGGGTCTTCCTCCTCCTCTTCCTGTTCCTTTTCCTCATTATCATGGTAAATAGAATATTCAAACGATGTGTTAAACAAGAGAATTCTGCCAAGTATCCATAGATGCCCATCTTAAATGAAATACATATTCAGTGGTAAAATGATAAATGATATGTGCTTTCCTAAATTTCCTTTCAGACCTCATTTTCTCCCCAAATATCCTATTTTCAGTGTTTAGTAAAACAGATTATGCCAGAGAGGGGGAGGGAGGGAGAGATAAAGAGAGAGAAAGAAAGAGAGAGAAGAAGGAACGTTACCCATGAGGGGTGGAATAAAAATTACAGCAAGACTGTGATCAGAGTATAAAACTCAATGTAGCTCTTGGGGTCTATACCTGTGGGGGTGAGTGAGAGGGTGGCCTAGCATGAACCCCTCACTATGTTCTTGTTCACATCAGAGTTCTAAGTGAAAGAGCAATTTGTCAACATGGATCACTTACATCAAGGTAGTGTCTGAACTTCGAACACGTGACTCACAGCCATTACCTGAAGATGCCACCTTAGCAGTTCGAATGATGAAGTTTGGGGTTGTGTGTGTGTGTGTGTGTGCAGATGTTGGTTACTTTATACACTAATTATGGGGAGCTTTGTGGCTAATCTAGAAATCAAACTCTCATTTGTAACATGATTTCCATGTTCTAAATAATAATTTTTAAAAAATTTTGGAACAGGGCTTCCCTGGTGGTGCAGTGGTTGAGAATCTGCCTGCCAATGCAGGGCACACGGGTTCGAGCCCTGGTCTGGGAAGATCCCACATGCCGCGGAGCAACTGGGCCCGTGAGCCACGATTACTGAGCCTGCGCGTCTGGAGCCTGTGCTCCGCAACAAGAGAGGCCTCAATAGTGAGAGGCCTGCGCACCGCGATGAAGAGTGGCCCCCGCTTGCCGCAGCTAGAGAAAGCCCTCGCACAGAAACGAAGACCCAACACAGCCAAAAATAAATAAATAAATTAATTAAAAAAAAATTTTTTTTTGGAACAGAGCAGGATTGTGAGTTGGGGGCAACCTGTACCACTTGGAGAGAATGGAGAGTCAGTGCAGCTTCCTATGGAATGCTGTGGAAATACTCCAAACATTCCCCAGGCATGTCACTTCTTTGAAAACGAAGAGTAGAAACAGCTAAGATGGAGTTTGCCCCAGCACGCATACAGAACTCTGGATGTCGGCAGACTTCATTCTCTCTTCACACAGGAGATGGGTATGTGCTGACTGCATGTCTCCTCTCACTTCCAGCCTTAATTTTCTTTCTCTTCTGCCTTCCCCAGGTTATATTAAGCTAAATGATAGGTTTGCTAGGTGTTGTAGATTTCCTAAAGTCTGCAAGGAAAATAGACTTACTGATCGGCCCAGACAATGCTGAAGTGCATTAAGACAAGGAAGGAAGGAAAGAAGGAAGGAAGGGAGGGAGGGAGGGCAAGCCAGTCATCATTAGACAAGAAGAGACATACACTGTATGATATTTCATTGGAAATTCATCATTTAGTGGGAAGGCAATAGAGAGCACAGAAGAATCCAACACAGGAAGGTATTGTTCTGTGTGGTGGTGAGCTGGTGTGGCTTTTATTCATCTTACACTCTGATGAGAGCACATTCATTTCTGGTGGTCTTCCTTTTGAAGAAAACCAGTATTCACATTACAAAATTAGACTTAAAAAACCCCAAAACCTTAAAGTGTTCTTTTAGATGGGAACCATCTCAATACCCTTAAGTGTTTTGTTTTTCAGAACATTTTTTTTTTTCATTGAATGGGTCCAATTTAAAGGTAAAATGAAAGAACGCTTGCTAACTAAAAGTTGACTGTAAATGACTAGCAGGCAGCATGAACTTAAGCTAGTGAGGGGAGGGAAGGTTTGGGAGTTTGGGATTAGCAGATGCAAACTAGTATATATGGGATGGATAAACGACAAGGTCCTACAGTGTAGCACAGGGAACTATATTCAATATCCTGTGATAAGCCACAATGGAAAAGAATATGAAAAAGGATATATATATATATATATATATATGTATAACTGAATCGCTTTGCTGTAGAGCAGAAATTAACACAACATTGTAAAGCAACTATACTTCAATAAAATTTTTTTAAAAAGAGTGAGGAGATAGGACTGGTTTATAGACATTGCACGTAAACCTTTCTAGCCCTGCACCAGGCTGCCTCAACTTACAGGTTACTACCCTGTCCTTGAGGGAGGGAGCCTATTTCCTGGAAGAAGTGACAAAAATATGTTTAATATTCTCTACTTTGACTTGTTTGTGCTTGCATTTCTTCTTTACATTTTTAATTTTAGAATAATTTCATACTTACACAAAAATTGCAAAAAAAACCACCTTTTTTTCTGAGCTTGAATACTTTAGTGTGTAATTTTTACAAATTCCCTTACATAATTATAATGCAATCATTAAAATAAGGAAATTAACATTGACACATTACTACCATCTAATCCTCAGATGTCATTCAAGTTTTGACAATCAAAGAATGTTTGTTATAGCAGACGGATCCAGTTCAAGCTTACCTGCTGCATTTAGTTGTCATATCTCTTCAGTTCCTTCACTTAGAATACTTCCTCAATCTTTCCTTGGTTTTATAACTTTGATACTATTGAATATCACATTCTGATTATTTTGTGGAATGTCCCTCAATTTGCATTTGCCATCTGATATTTCCTCCTGAGTCCATTGTAAAATTGCTCTTTTTCTCTTTGTAATTAATAAGAATTTTGTGTGGAAGTACTCTGAAACTATGCAAATCTCCCATTTCTTAAACTTTCACCTACTAGTCTTAACAACGACTGATGTTTCTTAGATGATTTAATTATTACCGTGATGGTTGCTAAATGACAAATTTTCTAATTCCATCATTTCTCCATTTATTAGTTGGTGTTTTACTGTAAGAAAAAGTTTTTTCTCCTCTCTTTCTTTAGTTCTATCAGTATGGACTTACAGATTTTTATCTTAATGATTATAATATATTACTATCATTATTTATTTTCATACATAAATTGCCCCAGATTTGACCAGTGAGAGTGCTTTCAGGCTGACTTCTGTGTCTTTTTATATATCCTCATTCTCTGAAAGGCTGTGAGTCTTTTGAATGGTAGCTCTGCTGGGCTCAACAGAAAGGGGGCTGTTCTTAGAGTCTGAAGACCTGGGTTGAAGTCTTCTTGACTTCTTTCATTCCCAGTTGGGTATCCTTGGGAAAGTGGCCCTTCTGTATTCTGTAAATGGGGGTAATCAATACCTGTATTATCTTTAATATCTATACTGATTGAATTAAAGCTGTATAAAAGGAAACATGATATTGATCTTACTAATCATGAAATTTAGTATTCATAAAAATTTCATTGTATTTGAAAACTATCTAGGGTTAGATTTTCCTGGGTCTGTATGAGGATTGTTGAGAACATTGTAGAAAATCAAACAAGTTACTTATAGGCAATTACTTTCAAAATCAAAAATGATAAAAGAACCATGAAAAAATTTTTAAATAAAAATATTTGATGTGGGATGAATGTACGTTTTAAGATGTTTAAAATGATGTGGAGTGGGACCCTCAAACTAGGAGAGTTGAGGGCTTATGAAGGACCTAAGCTAGGCAGAACACTTGGGGAGTGGGTCCCCTGTCCCTGTTCCAACCACAGAGGCTGGACAGCTAGAGTTTTGGGAGAAGTAAGTGCCTTCCTGTGCTGGATGGTGGAGTGGGAATCAATCCCTAATTAGTCTGTGACTCTGAGCAGACTGCGCCCCTCTCTGGGGCTCAGGGTCCTCAATAAAACCAAAATACAAGCAAATATGCAAAAATCCTTTAAGCTCCCTTACACCTCTAAAAACTGTCTGTGACAGACATAGAAAACAAACTTATGGTTACCAAAGGGGATAGCTGCGGTGGGGGAAGGCGGTGGGGGGGAGAGCTAAATTAGGAGTTTGGGATTAACATATACACAGTACTATATATAAAATAGGTAAACAACAAGGACCTACTGTATAGCACAGGGAACTATACTCAGTATCTTGTAATAACCTATAATGGAAAAGAATCTGAAAAAGAATATATATATGTATAACTATATATATATATGTATAACTGAATCACTTTGCAGTACACTTGAAACTAACACAACATTGTAAATTAACTATAGCTCAATAAAAACAAACAAACAGGAGGAAAAAAAAAAAACCTCTGTCTGAAGATGCTGGACTCCATGATCACTCCCCATCCTCGAGACTCTAAAATTCTATGTACCATCCTCTGAGCTTTGATTCCAGGAGCTATTTATTTTGAGCATCAGTTTCTGCATAGCCCATAATCAAGGATTCAACTTCTCTTGCTGCTAGTGTCTCCTTCAGAGAGGAAGTAGACCCGTCGGGCTTTGTGAGCTGGCGTTCTCCCCTCTTTAAACATAATTGCATCCCCGCCCTAGGGACTGGGCTGAGAGAAGGATAGGCTTTCTTCCTAATCCATTAGTATACTGGTTTGTAGTCCTTGCCCTTGACAATTATATCAAAAGGAGGACCTCATGAAGAAAAGATATTTTGCTAAGGTGGAGTATTAGTATTCCATGGTTGCTGTAACAAATTACCACAAACTGGGTGGCTTAAAACAACTGTGATTTACTTTCTCATGGTTCTGGAGGCCAGAAGTCTGAACTCAAGATGTTAGCAGGCTTCAGGCTCCCTCCAAAAGCTCTAGGTGCGAGTCCTCCCTTGCCTCTTTTAGCTTCTGGTGACCCCCGATGTTCTTTGGTTTGTGGCTACATCACTCCAATTTCTGTCTCTGTTTTCTCCTCTTCATCTTTATAAGGGCACTTGTCATTGGATTTAGAGAGCACTTGGGTGATCCAAGATGACCTTATCTAGAGATCCTTACTTAATTACATCTGCAAGCTTCCTTTTTCCAAATGAGGTCGCACTCACAAGTTCTGGGAGATTGGATATAGACATATCTTTTGGGGGCTACCATTCAACCCACTGCAGGGGGCATGAATGTTGGGCTATTGGCCCTTAGATGAGCTCTAGAGTGTCAGTGATGGTGGATAGAGAGGGTGCTGTGAACAGTGTCAGGGAGAGGGAAGGATGGAAAGAGCGAGGAGTGTGCACATGACCCCTGTTGACCTTGGCTGGTACTGTCATCAGCAGTTTAGTGAGGGCCATTCTGAGCACCCATTTCTCCTCCTTTCCAAAGGAGGGTGCTGTATCAGTAAGTTAGGCTTGGCTCTGCTGCAGTCACAAACAACACCAAAATCTCAATGGCTCATAAAACAAGCATTTTTCATTCACTTGCCTTACGTCTCTGACAGGTTGACAGCAGGACTGCTCCAGGTCACCTTCACTCTGAGACCAGGATGATGGAGTGGTAGACTGGGAATATGGCCAGTCTTGTGGCAGACGGAGAAGAGTGCATGATAAACCTCAAGCTGGCTCTAGAATCTTCTGCCTGGAAGTGATGGGTGCCTTTCCTGCTCATTTCACTGGCCAGGGCAAATCACATGGCCAAGGTCAATGGCAATGAGGAAGAGAAAGATCAGCTTTTCCCAGGGAAGGGCAGTGAATGTTTATGAACCACAATAAGGCAAGCCACAGGTGCTGTAGGAACAGCCCCTCTGTCTGCTGAAAAGCTGCATAGCTTCCTCTACCACTTCTCACCCAGGGAAGATTGCTGCTCTTCCAGGTTTTCTTGAAACCCTCAGCATTCAATTCTCCAAGGATTGTGCTATCTGCATTTTTTGAGTATACCCTACTCATTATCCTGTACTACGCAGGCCTCCCATCCCTGCTCATTCCCCATCTCCCAGGAAAAAACCATCGGGTTATAGTTTCATGCCATTTTCTGGAAGAGCTGCTGTTGGGACTATGCTTTCCAAACACAACCTACATTGAGTGTCTCCAGCCTAGTTATTTTCACAGCAGCTGTGGGAAGAACACTTTGCTCCTTCCCCTGTTTGCAGAGGCTCTGAGAAAATGGTCAAAGGCTTGGCCCTGAAGTCACAGATGGAATCATCTATGGATCCCAAAAGTCTTCAACAATTAAGGCGGAAGAGGTCTTAAAGAGGTGGAGTGCAGATTCCATGAATCTAATGGTCCATAGATGAAGTGCAAGGTTCTGTAAGTTTCTTAAATTGTAAGTATAACTGTGTGAGAGTGTATGTCCAGTGGCTGTGTATTTTCTGGGGCCAGGAATCATAGCTTACATCTGATTCTCAAAGAATCTGTGAATCCAGGAAGATTAAGAACCATGGAATCTCAACCATGTACCAAATGGACTGATTCTAATGTATTAGCTAACTTCCTCAAAAGCCTTTCCCCTATACCTTGGTTTTGTTTCAATGAGTTAATTTCTCTAGTATCCCAACCTACTCTGGGAGAAAGAAATAGTCTTTGGAAAGTTACACTGACTTTCAAAGCCAGGAAGGTATCCTTTGGTGCATTCCTACCCCAGCAATTATTACCCTTCGAGCGCCTGCAGAGCTCCCTCCAGCCTTCCCTTTAGTCTCCATGGGGACTCATTAGGTTTCTAATAGGCAAGTGGGAAGACTTACAGTGCTGGCTTACCAGAAGGCCTTGTTTTGGGAATTTCACAGACAGGGCAGCTTCTGTCTTGTAAGGAAATTTACACCCCACGAAGCAGAATAGGGAATGACTATGGCAGATGATGATAATAGGATTGCATCAATATTACATGCCTGCCAGCCAAAGAACCAATATGTTTTAACAGCACAGGTTATTTATTCTCCTTTATGAAGCTAGTTGGAGGTGAATAGTATTTCCTTTTTACAGGTAAGGAAACATAGGGTCAATATTTTATTAGCCTCTTGGAGCAGAGATTCTTAACAGGGTCCTTGGATGGGACTTCAGGGGTCTGTGAACCCCTGAAATGATCTGCAAAGACAAGAAAAAATTTGTATGCGCATTTGGGAGGGGAGGAGAGAGGGAGGAGCATGAGATTTTCATCAAATTCTACAAAGTTCTGTGACTGTAAAAGGTTCAAAACCACTCCCCTAGGGCTTCTATTCTTGTAAAATAACTGGCAGATTAGCCTAATCTTAACGTTCAGCCCTATCTTTGTGAGTTTTTTTCCCCCCTTGGTTGCTGACCTCCACAACCGTGAAAAAACTAGAAAGCAAGAACAATCGTGGAGGAGTCATATTTAGATAAGTTTCCCTTACCTATCTCTCTTCTGGAAAGTTTAAAATCTTACTTCTACCCATGATCATCCCACGTATGTTAGAGTCCCAAAGACAGAGTGGAAAGAAATCTTAAAAATCATCAGGATTCATGGATGGGAAAACTGAAGCTTAGAACTGAGGCTTGATCACACTCACATAATAAATCAGTGATCAAGTGAATGTTCATTCCTTTCTGCGAAATCAACTCCCATCTCAGTTGGAAACCCCTTGCCAATATTTTTAAACAAATGCCAATTCAATAAGACTGATTTTTCTTGACATTATGCAAATGAGGCAAAGGAGACTGAGTGGCCTTCTGTCCAGGGAGCAGGAAGTGAAGCCTGTCTGGGGCTACATGCTCCCTTGGGACACGTTGTGGTGTCAGAAAGGAGTTCTGGAAGAAGCAGGCCCTTGTCCATTTCTGTTTCATGAGTGAGCCCCTTCTCTTGGCCACAGCTGGAGGCGTGCCTCCCGACCCACTTCCCCGGGGAGAGGGAGCGGAGCGTTAAACCAAAGTGCATCTCCTCAGGACGCCTGGTAGGTTCTGCTCTCCCAGAGCTGCCATCAGAACCACCTTTCCTCCCCAGCCTTGCTTCCCACTGAGGGAAACGTTGACTTTTCCAGGTTAAATGTTCCGAGTCAAATAGCGCCTCCCGTGAGAAGCAGAACCATGGTCAGGTCACAAGGCAGGTGAGACTCGGGGACCAGAGAGGCCGTGAGCTGACGCTGTTAAAGTGTGCTGGGTTTTATCTTTAAAGACATTTAAATGTCTTTCTGCCCCAGAGGCAGACTTTGTTCTGGCTGGAGGGACCCTGGACCTCTCTAACCTCCATGAGGGGTAAAGTCTGGTGTTAATGTCACTAGCGAGCCGTCAGTCACAGAAACTGGCCATATGCCCCGGTGTCTTCCAAGGGGACCTAACAGTGTTTCTTCAGAGAGACCTTTGATAAGACACCTCAGAAACGTAGTGATTCGTAAGAAAGATGTTATTTCCTACAGACTAGGAAAGTTGGAGGATGCTTTAAGATATTATTCACTCATTAGACAGACAGATGAGGAAACCAGAAAGGGGCAGCTGCCTGAGGGCCCAGAGCCAGGAGGTAGCAGCGCTGGGCGGGACACTTGGGTCTTGTGACTGAGCTGTGTGCTTCAGGCTGCTCTCCACACCACAACTTTCTGTCTTCCTTCCTACTCAGTCTTCCTTAAACTTCAATCTCCAAATTGTACCGAGGGTTCATTTGTGGGACCCCCAAGTCAAATTTCAAGAACCAAAGAATGCAGATCAAAAGATTTGCCGAATAGCATCTAAGGGACTTTTGAACACACTCTCACTGAAGTGGAGAGGGCTGCATCCCGTCTTTGCAATCAGGATAGTGCACACACCCCAGTCCTTCTGCTTCTACATTCTCTACAAGCCCAGAGCCCAGGGATCCTACTAGGACATGGCCGCAGCCAGCTATCCATCCACACACGTGTCCAAGGCCACTTGTGTGGGAACCCGTTCTCATCACCTCTGCCTCCGGAGACTTCAGCTGACACCTCCCCACTCTCCCTTCCCCTGCTCCAGCCCCTCTCTGGTCGTGCAGGAGCCAAAGGGGATTTGTGCAAACAGGCACAGGCCCAAGCCCAACCCAGGCCTGAGGAGCTTGACCTGAAGCAAGAGGATAACCCAGGACAACCCACGCAGCTCCCCGGACGAGGAGGGGTGGCCCGGCAGCCGGAAAGAAAACTCCTGGACTTTTTATTGAATCCATAAAACAAAAGGTGAAGGGGTTCTGGGGAGGGGAGGAACGCCCGATGATTTATGGCGCTGGTGTGCAGAGGAGGAGAGCAGGGAACTCTGTCCAGCTCGGCGGGCGGCGTGTGATTCATTTCCCCCGGGGCCGCGGGGCCGGCCGGGCGGGCGCAGGCAGCCTGGGGCCGCCGCACACCCCGCGCTCGTTTATTTACGGTGGTTTATCAGCGGCTGCGCGCGGCGATAAAGTTTATGAAAAGAGGCGGCGGCTCCGGCCGGCGGCCCGGCCCGCGCTCCTTTCCCACACTGATTAGGATCGAGCAGGGCTTTGGAAGCTGTAGTTAAGGATCTCGGGTGCCCGGAGCCGCGTCTCCCCCTTCCTGCCCCGCCCGCCCGCCCGCCCGCCCGCCGGCTGCCCGGCTGCTGCCCCGCGTGGGAGCCGAGGTCAGGGTTGCGGCCGCGGCCCGGCCCGGGCGGGGGAGGGGAGACCCGCCCCGCGCGGGACGGGGAGAGGGAGCGCCCTGGCCAGGGATGCTGGCAAGGAAGAGAAAAATACCGTTCAAATAAAAATGCGCAATCCCCGTGTTAAGAGGTGGAAGAGGGGTGATGGGGATTTTTCTCCTCTGAAAGTGTGACGTATTCTCATCCCCTAAGTTTACTTTTTTAGGTCCTTCTCCATCATTTCACCTACATTGTTTTGTCTTTGCATTTGGACTTAAACTTTTTTTTTTTTCCTTTTCTTGAGCATATTTTGTTCGTCCCTTCAAGATAGTTATTGAACACCTACTTTGCAGGGCACCTCTAAGCATGGGGGTTTTGGCGGGGGGTGGGGGGAGATTCAAATATGAAGAGGACGGTCCTGTCCCTCAAAGTTCTCATGTCCACAGGGACAGACAGTCCAGTAAAGTGTAACAGCAGCCCTGGGACTATAAGTAGCAGACACTGAGGCCGGCACGAAGGCAGGTGCCGCTCTAATGCCTTGGCGACATTAACTTGTTTACCGGTCAGAGCAACTTTAGGAGGGAGGTGCCATTATTATGCTATTTTACATATGGTAAAACTATGGCCCAGAGAGGGCCAGTGGCTTGCTTGAGATGACTCAGAAGTCAGTGGCTGAGCCGGGATTTGAACCCAGGCAGAAAGGTCCCAGAGCCTGGGCACCTAACCTCTAAATCTCCCTGACGCTCTAGAATAGACAGGGAGCCGTGGGAGTGCAGCAGCCCGATGGCCTATCCTTCCTGGGAAAGACAGTGGACAGTGGACTGTCTGCAGGCGGGGGGCGGGCATCATGAGGGTTGGGCTCGAAGAGTAGGTTTTCACAAGACAGGCATGATGGCCAGAGGAAGGCACTTTTAAACAGAAAGAACTTCTTCTGCCGTCCTGAGTTCTCCAGGCCCAGCTCCTTTCACCTTCCGTTTTGTATTCTTTCTCCAAGGAATGGGAGAGCAGTAGTGCAGAACCTTCATACTGTGTGAAAAGAAGGTCACCTTCCCAGGCCACTTCCTTGATCTGGAAGGCTCTATCTGCAACTGCTGTAATCCTAACAGTTTTCAAGTCTTAACAGTGTCATCCCCTCCTGAAAGCTCTCCTGGCGGCTCCTTATTTTCCTACCAATGACTGAAAGCAATCCTTCCTCCTCCTCTCTCTCACGCTTGCCTGTATGCAGTAAAGCTCGTGGGTTTGGGCTCCATCTGTCCTTCTTACTAGACTGTGAACTCCTGGAGGGCACTGGGATATTCCTTCCCTTCTCACCTGCTTCTGCCCCAGGCCTGGTTTAATATCCTGCACATAGGAGGTTCTTACTAACTATATGCATTTGGTGAATAAATGGGGGAGAGAGAGAAAGCATCTGATCTCATAGGTGTCTCATTTACCCCTCGATGGATTTCATAATCAAGCAAGCTAAAAATGGAGATGATATGTGTCCCCACCAGAGAAGGTCTGGACCGACTCTGCCAAGAGAACACAAAGGCAGAGTCACCCAAGCCCCAAGTCCCTTAAAATCCCTCCAGACTGGGAATAGGATTAGTCCTGGAGCCTGGGCATAGCAGGAAGTCTTGTTGCCCCAGTTATGGGGAAAGGGCTGTGAGGGACTGGAGCCAGGCACTTCATTGCGTAATCCGTCTTGATTTCAGTGAGGTTTTCCATGGGGCCAATGGCATGGTGGTGGACATTTGACTCCAAAGGGTAAGGCATAACTACGGGCACCTGTCAGCACCACTGCTAAGGGGGTCAGGGCTGCATCTTGTTCTTTGTTGTATTTTTGTTTGTTTAGAACCAGCTTTTTAAAAATTTAATTGGAAAAGTACCACATGAACATGATTTAAAATTGAAGTGATTCAAGAGGGTATACAATGAAAATTCTGCCTCCAGCATAGACTCCTCAACTCATCACCTCCCTCCCCAGGGGCAGCCATCGTTAAGAGTTTCTTTTCCCAGAGATGCTGTGTGCACATATATACAATATTTTTGTATTTTTTCATGATGACTTAATGAGGTTATTGTGGACATACTCAATGCACTTGCAGGTGTTGGTGATGTTGTTACGGTTGTTGATACCCTGGAAAAGAAGTTAATGTTCACTGAGCTTGAGAACTGGAGAACTAGTCTTGTACATTCTGAGTGATGTTGAGTAATAAAAACTGTGTAGTAGCAAAACGTAGATATCTCAAATACTATATGGAAGAAGACTGATCTGGTCCATGGGTAGTGGAGAAAGGATCCAAAGAGGCATGGTTGGCCACAGGGCAGGAAATGTTAGGCCATCTCTAGCAAGGACCAGTATGCTGTCAATCAGGGTGGATCGTAAGGAGTATAACTGATGGAAACCAGCAAATTATTTACTAGGTAGGTTCTCGTTAAAGTATTTACAAATCTCCTGTTATTTGTACTCTGTTATAGACTGGTAGGAGGGAGAGTCACAGAAGTGAATAAGGTAACTTCTAGTTAAATAAGGAGGACCAGAATGCACTCATATGACATTAAAATAAAGATGCCCTCCATAGACTGGTTGACAGACTGGCATCCTTTAATCTAGAGAAGAAAAGGACAAAAGGTGACAATTATTTAAGTACCTGGTAAAGGAAACTGAGCACCCCAGGCCTCACTGCCTGAGTGTGACTTCTTAATGACACTATACCCTAAGGTACCTAGGGCAAGGGATCTCCAGGTCTCTGCAAAGCCTAAGAGCCCCGGGGCCTGCTTCTGATGGCCGTCCCTAGGCACTCTGCAGCCAGAGTTCTGGGGAATGAGGAAGAAGGCTCTTTGCTCATCTCCCCTCTGTGTGACATTCCAGTAGCGTGGCCCCAATGCTCTACTGTCTGCACTCTGCTCCCATAAAACTCCAACAAAATTGTCCTTTCCATTTTTCCTTATGGTCCTGATGCTCTTGATAAAACTCAGATATGAGTCGAAAACATGTTTAACTAAGGCGTACTTGGGATGAATTGCCTCCAATGAACAAGACTGTCCTCCAGGGTCAACCCTAGCCCCCTCAGGTCTCCTTTGCCCCAGAACGCCCTCCCTCCCAGGAGCCCCTCAGTCCCTCATGCAGTTGTCAGATGTGCTTGGACACATCAGACTCCAGCTCAGGTGCAAACTAGGACCTAGATTCCCCCTAATAATAACTAGCAAGTGCTTGGTTGTTTTGATGAAAGATTCTGCTAATTGTTCTATAAGGAAGGTCAAATAAGAGGTTGTGGATATAAACGATGGCAGGAAAGATTTTAGAGAGTGAAAAGGGAGGATTTCTTATATCAGGATGATAGGAAGGAAAGTTATTTCAATCTCTCTAGGGAAAAGTCTGCAGTCTTTCTTGAATTGTTCAGGAATAGGAGTCCTAGTTCTTTCCAAGCCAAGCCCTTGGTATTCCTGAGTTGGACTGAGATGTCCTGCCTTTAAAATCGAATAATAATGGCTTTTCCCCTAATTCAGGTAATGTAATTTCTCCATGTAAATTTTTTTCCATGCATTTTTCTTATGTCTTAAACCTTTAGCACCTGCAGGCAACAAAACTAATGAACAAGTAGTAAACAGATATGAATGGGAAAACTTGAAAACCACCTATCCTTCTGAGTTTGTTGCTTTTTCTAAAGAGCATGAGTGCTTGTGGTTTTATACTGCCTGCCCATAATGTAGCCATATTTTCTGCCATTAAAATGGTTCCTAGTTCATGGACGGAATGAAACAGACCATTAATCCAGGGTGTTCCTGGAAGAGCCTCATATTTCAGGAGGCATACCACGACTTTTCACCTTTTCATCCTCCACCACCTGAGTACACTTGAGCTTCGCTATTGTCCACTCTTGAGTATTAGTTTCCATTCCTTCCCCCTGCCCACCTCTCTCCACCTCTGCTGTTTCACATCATGGCCCAGACTGACTCCCCTCCTCTGCCAGGCTAAAGATAACCTCTCCATCTGGGATATCACCCACAGGCTAAATTTATTCTCAGAGGTGAGTTGGGGCTATCCTGTGCAGTGACTCCAGGCATACATCTAAGCCCTCACGGCCGTATGTCATCGAAAGAGATGAAAGGAGCTTGGGAAGGGGAAGGGACCCCTGGGGAGAGAGAGGGAGGGGGAGGAAGGAAAGATGAAGAGGGAGATTGATAGGAAGCTGGCAAAGGGACTTCAGAGAAAGGGTGACGTACCGTGACACTGTGACTACAGCATAAGCTCAGTTCGTCTGAAGGATTTGACTGCCCCCAGCAAAGATTCCATTTCTGTCAGTTATAATATTACTGTAATACAACCCTCAGAGGGAAAAGCCCAGTGCTAATTAGGGCTCAAGAAGTCAGTGGACTTGATGTACAGAATGGGGTGTTTAGTTTTATGATGTGGCTATGGGTTACATGAGAGACTAATAAAAGAACTCCATAAAATGCGGCTTGGAGCAATGGGGTTGCAGCCTGTGCCGGAGGGTCAGCCCTGTTCAGAAGTTGTTTTAGATCAGGGCTGATGTCTAGCTGGTATGGCCATTCTGGTTCGTGTTACTGAGTGGTCAATCAGTGCCAGGCAGTGTTCCTGGAACTGGAGATGCAACAGTTATCTGGAAGTGGTTCCGCTCTGAGAGACTGTCCAGTCCATTGGGGCCAGAACTAGGCAATCAGGGAGACCAGGGGAATCAGGGGTGGCTAAGCTTTGCTTCTGAAGCCCATTCCTGGCCTGAGTGTATCTTAGGTGGGGACCATCCTGGGTGACTCTTGGTGAGAAGCTTCTGTCTGTGGTTCTGCTTTGCCCCCACAGGTTACTAATAGCCTGGTGGGTCTGCTGAGAGCATGGAGTTCTCAAGAGGGGCTCTCATTGTACAGACATAGAGGTGGAGAGGCCAAGGACTGTTTGCCATCTCCCTCGTCACACTCTAAAAATGCTTGTAAGCTTCAAACAACATTTTATGATGTATTTCACTGAATTAACAATTGAACAGAATAATTCTTTTACCTTTCATAAGCGAGAAATATTAGACAATCTGGATAGGAAAAAAGAAGATAATAAAAATGATAAATTCATCACCTAGAGACAACAATTTAGCGTTTGTTCATGCAAACTTTTTTTCTGGATGTATTTCCTATTTCTACAGATGAGGGAGATACATACACACATACATACACATATGTATGTACTTTGGAATCTGCCTTTTTCACTCACTTTCCCAACGAGTGCAATTTTAAAGTAAATCCAATTATTCAAAAATATTTAATTAATGCACACGACTTTTTTTTTTTAAACATCTTTATTGAAGTATAATTGCTTTACAATGGTGTGTTAGTTTCTGCTTTATAACAAAGTGAATCAGTTATACATATACATATGTTCCCATATCTCTTCCCTCTTGCATCGCCCTCCCTCCCACGCTCCCCATCCCATCCCTCTAGGTGGTCACAAAGCACCGAGCTGATCTCCCTGTGCGATGCGGCTGCTTCCCACTAGCTATCTATTTTACATTTGGTAGTGTATATATGTCCATGCCACTCTCTCACCATGTCACAGCTTACCCCTCCCCCTCCCCATATCCTCAAGTCCATTCTCTAGTAGGTCTGTGTCTTTATTCCCGTCTTGCCACTAGGTTCTTCATGACCTTTTTTTCCCCCTTAGATTCCATATATATGTGTTAGCATACTGTATTTGTTTTTCTCTTTCTGACTTACTTCACTCTGTATGACAGACTCTAACTCCATCCACCTCACTACAAATACCTCCATTTCATTTCTTTTTATGGCTGAGTAATATCCCATTGTATATATGTGCCACATCTTCTTTATTCATTCATCCGATGATGGACACTTAAGTTGCTTCCATGTCCTGGCTATTGTAAATAGAGCTGCAATGAACATTTTGGTACATGACTCTTTTTGAATTATGGTTTTCTCAGGGTATATGCCCAGTAGTGGGATTGCTGGGTTGTATGGTAGTTCTATTTTTAGTTTTTTAAGGAACCTCCATACTGTTTTCCATAGTGGCTGTATCAATTTACATTCCCACCGACAGTGCAAGAGTGTTCCCTTTTCTCCACACCCTCTCCAGCATTTATTGTTTCTAGATTTTTTGATGATGGCCATTCTGATCGGTGTGAGATGATATGTCATTGTAGTTTTGATTTGCATTTCTCTAATGATTAGTGATGTTGAGCATTCTTTCATGTGTCTGTTGGCAATCTGTATATCTTCTTTGGAGAAATGTCTATTTAGGTCTTCTGCCCATTTTTGGATTGGGTTGGTTGTTTTTTTTGTTATTGAGCTGCATGAGCTGCTTGTAAATCTTGGAGATTAATCCTTTGTCCGTTGATTGATTTGCAAATATTTTCTCCCATTCTGAGGGTTGTCTTTTGGTCTTGTTTATGGTTTCCTTTGCTGTGCAAAAGCTTTTAAGTTTCATTAGGTCCCATTTGTTTATTTGTGTTTTTATTTCCATTTCTCTAGGAATTGGGTCAAAAAGGATCTTGCTGTGATTTATGTCATAGAGTGTTCTGCCTATGTTTTCCTCTAAGAGTTTGATAGTGTCTGGCCTTACATTTAGGTCTTTAATCCATTTTGAGTTTATTTTTGTGTATGGTGTTAGGGAGTGTTCTAATTTCATACTTTTACATGTAGCTGTCCAGTTTTCCCAGCACCACTTATTGAAGAGGCTGTCTTTTCTCCACTGTATATGCTTGCCTTCTTTATCAAAGCTAAGGTGACCATATGAATGCATACAACTTTGAAGGACTTCCCCCCAAAATCCAGCGAGAACAAAGAGTTTAATCATCTTAGAAGTAAATGAGGCACTTGCCAGGGATAGCAGATCAAATTTTTCCTGTTTTTACATTAAGACATGGGATGGAAATTTTCATATGATGGTGCCCTGGCTGCCCTTGACTCTCAGCTCCAACCTGGTGGTCTCCTGATGAGGCAACCAATGGGAATGATGGGGGCGGAGCCTGGAGGAGCAAGGGCAGGTGAGGCTCTGTTAGAGGCTTGGGGAAGGGAGTCAGGGCAAGGCTTTCTCCCCTTTGAGCCAGTGGATGGAGAGCTTGGGGATGAGGTTCTAACTGAGGTGGGTCCTGGGCTATATCAGCACTCATGACCGGCCCCCCTCCCGCCAGGTTCCTGAGGATAAGCTGAACCTGGAGAGACAGTGGAACTGAGAGGTTTGCTCCCTCCTGGTGCCATGATTGAGATCGACTCCCTATATGCAACTACTCACAGGACTAATGTCACCTAAGGAATTCACAGAGCTGGCCCTGAGTTTCAAAGAACAGATAGAAAAAAATAAATGTGCATCTAAGAGGGATCAGGGGGCAGAGAGGGAAAGGAACCCACCAAGCAGCTAGAATATCAGCCTAAGCAGAAGTAACAAGGACCTTCAAACACAGTAGAAAAGGAAAACAAAGACTTCCTGGAACTAAACATATTTTTAATGAAACTCCTAACTGGATGACTTAAATCAGAAGATGGACTTGACAGATCAAATGCAAGAGCATCCTATACCCGGAACAAAAATACAAAGAGATGGAAATCATGAGGGCAAAAGCAGAAACCTGAAGGCTGGACCCAGGAGACCTAAGATGTCAGTAATAGGAGTTCCGGGAGGAGGAGAAAAATAAACAGATGAAGGAGAGCGAATAATTAGACAAATGACAGATGATAAGTTCCCCGAGTGAAAAAGACTCGGGTCTGAGTCTTTGGTTTAAAAAGAACTCACGGGGTCACTAGGACTGAAAGCCACACACCTAAGCCCATCCAGATAAAATTCTTGAACAGCAGGTGTAAAGAGAACCTCTTGCCCCCTTCACTACAAAGAGGAAAACATTAATTAAAAGAGAAAAGAAAAGAAAAGAGGTGGGTGTCATGTTTCTCACTTACCATAATGGGAACTTGAAGACATCTAAAAAACACTAGAGCAAGCCAAAATACTTGCTGGTCAGGATAAAAAAATAAATAAAAATATCACCCAGATATCCAGGCAATGGTCTGAGAAAAATACTCTAGAAAGAACCTTAAGCAAATGAAAAAATGAACTGAAGCAGATAACTCAAGACAAGAGAAGATGAAGAAGAGACAATTTGGTGGTGGGCAATTGGGCCTCACAATCTCTCTGTCTCTGTCTCTCTGTCTCTTTGTCTCTGTCTTTTCCTCTCTTTCTGAGGCAGTTGCAACAGAGGTCTCTGCTCAACCCAAGGGGAACTTTGGAGCTGGGATTGTTCTGAGTCGAGATGGATCTGGCTTTTTCACCCCAGTAGTTGCACAGAGGGTGCCCCCGGGAAGGGAGCAGACCTGGGGTTTGGCAGTTTCTTTCAGCTTCAGGCAAGTCCTGGAGAGAGAGAGACTTAGCTGTGAGCTGTCAGCAGCCAACGCTCCTTCAGCTGAGGGCTGGGACGGGCGTAGCCCCCAGCATCCCTCACAATGCATGCATGGTACCACTTATGTAAAATGATATGTATCAATACATACTTATGCTGGGGAATGTTTAATAATCAGCTCTTGGGGAGATGGGGGCTGGTGTGTGTGTGTGTAGGGGTTTTCCGATTTGTAGCCTCTGTTGATTCTTGTGGTGTAAATACTCCTATCATGGCTGATCTCAAACTACTAATGTGATGTCACTGCAGAGGGACCTGGGACCAGACCCAGCAGTTTGCCCAGGAGGTTCAGGGAAGGGGAGGGGAGGACAGGGGAACAGCAGTCCCAGCATCTTATACGGTGGGAGTGCTCTGATACCGGGAGTTTTTCTCTGTTTGCCTCATTTTTTCTTTTTAGTCACTTTTCTAACCCCCGTCCCTACCGTCCACTTCGGTAAGTTGGTATTCCTTGCAGGCAGTGTTCCAGAAGGAATCTCAAGCCCTTGTTCGTACCGAGGCCCACGTGACCATCAAAACTCAAGGCTGCTTCTTGGTGGGCGGTGCTGGGGATGGAGTTGAGAGGGTGTGGAGGGGTTGGCAAACCTCCTCTGAAAGGGGCCCGTGGTACATATTTTTGGCTTTGTGGGGCCTATGGTCTCTGTTGCAACAACGAATCCCCCGCAGGACATGGTTTGCTGACTCCTGCTGTACGTGATACCATTGTGTCATAAACCTCACTGAAGTGTTAATTATGGCTATTTCAAAGGCCCCAGAGGAAAGAGCCCCTTCACTCTAAACCAACCAACGAGTTCAGACCAACCAATGCAGAGGAGGGATTTAGGCCTTGGGGGAGGTTTTGTGGTTCAGCTGCCTTCTCCAGGAATGTGTTTTAACTTCTTTTCTCCAGGGTTAAATAAAATGAGGAAAAGTGAATGCCTGGGTTAAAAAACAAAAAACAGACTGAGTGAACTGATGAGGATGATTATAATTTTTGTGACTTTCTGTTTGAATAAAAAAAAAAAAAAAATCCCAATTAAAAAATAAATAAATAAATAAACTGACAAACCAAAAAAGCCCAAACCCTTCAAAAACCAAAAACCCAATTCTACTAACAAACTCTTTATTTATTAGGATCCTGTTAATTTTGGATGTGGAAAAATAGACCTGGGAAGGAGGCAGGTCCTCCCCACAGCACTAGCTCTGAAGGAAGGTACCATAGACAGATCAACAGAGTAAAAACCAAGCCCGGCAGCCAGAGCCTTCATAGGCCTAAGACATTAAACTCTTCCTCAGCTTTCTAGCATTATTTGAATGTCAATATGAAATCTATGTCTATTTATAAAAGTGAATCATGTAGGACCTTTTTTAGGGCAACACTTGATGAATACCTCTAGCATGTTGGTGTAGATACTAAGCTACAGTTTTCCAAATATATTTGGGGCAAGTCTCTTTTCCCCCGGCTTCAAGTTTTCCATCTTTGAGTATTTACAATGTCTTGGACAGCCTTGTGAATTTTTGTGTCTTTGAATTAATGTGGATTCTTAAATTTCACCCAAATAATTAAGCCCCTCTACTCAAAAGAACTGACTTTGACTCCTGACCAGTCCTTGCCTTGTAACTCCATGAGTGGACAGCATGACAGGCGAGTTCTATTCTGGCTTTTGGTTTGTCTTAGAATGTGTGTGTGTGTGTGTGTGTGTGTGTGTGTGTGTGTGTGTTTATAGTTTGGTGGTGAACAAGTTATTTTGTAGTAGAAAGTCCTTGCCTTATCATTACTTTGCTGATTTTTCCCTGGTGACCATGAAGCTCAGAGCTGAATTTAGGGTCCATACAATCCCACCCTGGTTCTGTTGCAATGATCTTTCGGTAATTCTCAGTCTTTTTGGGTTCACAGATCTCTATGGGAATTTGATGGAAGCAAAGAGGAATCCCTCAGGAAGCGTTCCTATCTGCCCACAAAACATAGGCAGAGAGTGGATTCTGATCACTCCCTTTGGAACTCTTCAACTATCGTATTTTACATTTTATTTGTGTTACTTTCTGGTGCCCCCAGTGCTGAGGCACCCAGGACTTCAAGAAACAGAGGAGATGCTGACAAACGCTTCAAGGGTTTCTTTGTTCTCATGCAAAGGGGGAGAGGTAGTCAACGCTTTCTACCTCAAGAGTTATTTCTCCAGGAACATTACCACAACTTAGTCCTGTAGTACAAGGGGAAAGCACCGGACTAAATTAAAGTCCTGGTTTTATCACTAGCTAGTTCTGAACTTAAACAGATCCTTTCCCTTCAGTGAGCCTCCATTTCCTTAACTGTAAACTGAGAGCCCTACACAGGCCGGTGGGAGATTAAGGGAAAGACTCCCTGTTGGAAGAGCTGGCTACTCTGTAAAGTGTGGTGCAGATGACTGGTTCCTTGGGATCCTCCCTAACCAGCACTCAGTTAAACCAAGACCAAGGGGTGGGACACACAGAGGCCATCACCTTGCCTTGTACAGCGATGGCCACTGACTGATGACCCAGCATTCCTGGGCCTCCATTTGTTCCTTCCCAATCCAGGAAAAAGATAAACATTTAAGGAGGTTCTAACATGACTGAAATGAGCAGGCGGAAGCTGATAGACCAGTGAGGGCCTGGGCCCTGTCTCTGGGATGCCCATGAGAAATGCCGATCTCTCCCACAGATCACCCCTCCCCCTCCTCCACACTTGCACAGTTACGCCTCCTTGGAGCTCCAATGCAAGAACCAGCCCTACAACAGCCCCTTCCCTGACTGTGTTCTTTTTTCTTCTGCAGGCCACAGGATTCTTGTCCATTGGATTCCAGTAGCATTTACTGCTTGTTCTGTTTACCTGTTACGAAAGCTAAATTCAATAGTCTACTGAGTACTTACCATGTAGAAGGCTTTGCTCTGATCAGAATCCTATATTGCTTGATTCATCATTTTCAGATTGTTCATCTCTATATGTGTTGTACCCCTTACGGAATGGGATCACTTGTGATACACGCATCCTCCAACCATCCAGCACATTGGAGTTGACAGCTAAATGTCCATGCTTAAGTCAACTCCCCCTGGCTAGAGCTCTGGTATAACACAGTGGTGAGTCAAACACACAATTATAAAAGTTATGCATACCCAGTTTAAAGAGTTTGGGAATATATAAAATATAAATTTACTTATAATCCTACCATCCAGTGATAACTTCTATTAATATTTTAGTACATTTTATTTTAACCTTCTTTTATCTATGTCTCTATTTACCAAATACGGAACCATCTATGTGCAAAGTTTTACACTTCACATTTTCCCACGCCATTACAAATTTTGAAAACATAATGCTGTATAATATTCCATTATATTGATGAACCATCTAATTTATCAATTTCCTTATTAGACACGTAGGCTGCTGTCAAGTTTTCCACTATTACAAAAATTATTGTAATGAGAACTTTTTGTACATATGTCTACATGTCTGCATGCCTACATCTCTGATTATTTCCCTTCAGTGTGTTCATGGAATTTAAATTACTATTCAAAGGGTACAGAACTTCTAGTTATTGGTTTGTATTACCAGATTGTTGTCAGAAAGGATTATCCTTTCTATCCCATCAGCAGAGAAGAATGCCTGGTTTATTATTCTTACACTAACATTAATTATCTTTTTCAACATTTACAAATTTGATTAGCGTAGATGAGTTTCAGTTTTGCCTTTCCATATTTCTTTGATCATTAGTGAGCTTAAACATTTTTATATATTTATGAGAAACATTATTTCTTCTCTGAATTATCTGTTGATGTTTTTGACCATTTAAAAAAATGGAGTGTTAGTATTTTTCCTATTGGTGTGCTACAGATGCATTATTGAAGGTTTTACAAACCATTTTAAAATCAACTGAATATTTTTTCATTTTTTTATGCCACATCATCCACGGCCACCTTAGAAGAAAGACCAATTCCAGACGCAAAGAGCAGTTCCTTCGGTTATTTTGGGTTATTGAATCATTTCTTCTTTGCATAAAGAATGCACAAGAAAATGTGAGTGCAGTTTTTTCCTCAACACACTTGCTTTCCATTAAGTGGATCTTTTGTGCTGAAACAGATTTACAGACCCACCAAACCAGAGGATGCCGCTGGCAGAAAGATGAGCCTGGTCTGGTGTTAATGCAAGAAGATCCCTGTGGTACAGACGCAGGAAGTTGGACCATACGGAGAATTTTCTACCTCTGCCTTCTTTCCTTCCTTGTTCCTTTCTTTTTACTTTTTGTAATTGTAAGGTGGCAGGAATGGCTTGACTCGTTAGACGATACATATTTTTCAGAAAGTCTCCGTTTTTTACATTTCCCTCAGGTAATATAGATTCCTGAAAGCATTGAAAGAATAAAGACATTTTTTGAAATCCATTCATAAGATGCGCAAGAGGAATTCATCACAGAAACTTCAATCAATCTTAAAAAACAAAACAAAACAAAACAGGCTTCAACAACTCCCTTGAGATAGGTGTTAGTATTATCTTGATTTTACTTACAGAAGAGGCTTAGAGAAATTAAGCAATTTGCTCAAGGTCAACAGCCAGGAAAGCAACGACACCAAAACTTGGACCCAGTTCTGCTGATGCCAAAGTGCCAGTTCCAGTCTATACTACTCCGCTAAGCTAGTTAGTTATAGATCTTAATTACATGTGATCCAAAAACTCTAGTTACAGTCTTCATATGTGATCAGAAAGCTTGTACCAGATCTATGAGGCAGGTGCTGTAGGAAACTGGGCACAGTGTTGGGACATCTGACAAAGTATTGGACCATGGGGCCAGGAGAGTCAGCAAATTCGTGAATGAGAGAGAATCTTTAATGGGGGTCAGAGTGACCATCTTTCTGGCAAAATGGCAAAAGGGAAAATTGGACACACTGGTATAGAAAGACAAGGGATGGCTAGAGAAGGAATCAAGGTGGTTTCTCTTCTTCCTCAAAGACTCTAGGGGCTCCATGTTTGAGTCTGTTTCAGAATAATTGTGAAAAGCTGTGGAGTTTCTAGGACGATGGGGGAAGAAGAGTTGGCCCCAGGAAGATGGAATTGAGCCAGGTGAGGCTCTATCAAGGTGTAGAAATAAGGACCCAGGAGCAGGGAGCTGGGCTTCGGGAATGGTGGGGCTTGAAGGAGGAAGGCACAGCAATAGGGGAATGGGTGCTCCTCTCTCATGAGCTGTGTGGTGAATTGTTCTCTTAATCAAGTTCCCATCATAACTGCAAACAGTGCTCTCAAGAACTGGGACGTAGAAGAGGGGAAAGAGTGCTTTCTGGTTTGGTGCAGCAGATCCTCTAAGACAGTAGCTTTCATACTTTTTTGGATTATGACTCACAGCAAGGAGTACCTTTTCTCTCATAAGCCAGTGACATATACATATCTATGAAACTGAAGCAAAATTTCATGGGACAATGCTTACCCTTACTATGCAAGATACACGCTGATATTTTCTATTCTCTTCTGTTTCATTTGAGCAAAATTGCTGACACCTCTCACGAAACTGATTTCTCAATCCTTGAAAGGGTCATGACTTACTGAGTGAAAAATCAGTTCTGTGTTGCACCATGTGTCAACAAACAGAATGTCCACAGAAGCCATCATTCGGTTCTTACAAACCACAATCAACAGCATGGAAGAAGTTGCATGCAGAATTTCTTCCAAGGCAAAGAGATAAAAAAGCAAGGTTTTAATTCTGGTTAGCCTGTGTCCTTGTAGCCTGCAACTAACTTCCACTGCAGTGGATTTTCAGATTGTCCAGAATGTGATTCTGTAAGGGGGGATTGGAAACATGTTCTGAATATGTGCAGAAGTTTCCTGAGTACCATTTAAGTTCAGTCGTGCCAAGCCTGAGATAGGGCGTCATCCCTCGCAAGCTTCCCAGGACCCCTTGGCTGTGCACACAAAGAGACCCCGGCTTTTCTTGTTTGGGCCTTTGCTCCTTCCTATTTGATTGAATCTGAAGAGGAACTGTTTGCCTTAGGCCGTACATCCTGAATCACAATCAGGATGCTGCTGGCACAGAAAAGCTGCTCACACCCTTGCCTGAAATAACTGAACAGGGAAATAGAGTTCCTCCCATCCCCAGCCTTAAAGAAAGAGGCTCATAATTTATGGTGTGCTGGCAATACATCAGAAGTCAGTTCAGTCACTTACAGTAAAATCAAGGAGGGCAGAACAATGAATATAAAGTGAGATTAAAACACCTCATTAAGGGACAAATTGTTCAGTGGACCCCAGAATAACGATGCTTTGGTCTTGGTTAGCCAGAGTCCAGTGGCCTTCAGAGATGCTTCCTTGTCTGTAGGATATGAAAAAAGGTATAAAACCACACCCTCAGCTTTTTCAATTCTTCAACAAATATGCTTTATTCAAACTATCTATCAGGGACAGTGCTACTAGGATATATGGGTTCCCTAGGGCTGCTGTAACAAATTGCTATAAACTTGGGGTTTTTTTTTTTTCTTAAATTTAACTTTATTTTTGGCTGTGTTGGGTCTTCATTGCTGCACGCGGGCTTTCTCTAGTTGCGGCGAGCGGGGCCTACTCTTTGTTGCGGTGCGCGGGCTTCTCACTGCGGTGGCTTCTCTTGTTGTGGAGAACGGGCTCTAGGTGCACGGGCTTCAGTAGTTGTGGCTCACGGGCTTAGTTGCTCCGCGGCATGTAGAATCTTCCTGGACCAGGGATCAAACCCGTGTCCCCTGCATTGGCAGGAGGGTTCTTAACCACTGCGCCACCAGGGGAGTCCTAAACTTGGCGGCTTTAAACAACAGGAATTTATTCCCTCATAGTTGTGGAGGCCAGAAGCCTGAAATCAAGGCATTGTCAGAGCTGCTCTTCCTTCAAAGGCTCTAGAGGAGAATCTTTCCTTGTGTCGTCCAGCTTGGTGGTCCTTGCATTCCTTGGCTTGTGGCCGCATCACTCTAAGCTCTGCCTCCAGCTTCATGTGGCTTTCTCCTCCTTCTGTGTGTCTCTCCTTTACGTGTCTCTTATAAGGACACTCACTTGTCATTGGACCTAGGGTCCACCGACCTGGATAATTCAGGCTGATCTCATCTGGAGATCTTTAATTATATTTGCAAAGATCCTTTTTTTTCCAAGTAAGGTCTCATTCATAGGTACTGATGGGGTTAGGACATGGCCATATCTTTTGGAGGGCCACCACGCAACCCACTATACAGAGGACACAAAGTTGAAAAGGACAGGGTTGTTTTTCTCAAGGAGCTCAGTCTAGTGGGGGAGGCACTAGGTATATAACGATGTCAAAAGAATAACCACAGAGAGAGCTGTGTTCCATGGGCTGAGGGGATCTTGCGAGTTTGTATTGGGAGTTGATGTGGAGGTTATAGTGGGGCAGGGAGGGAGTGTTTTTGGGGTTTTTTTAGCTTTTGAACTCTACAATTTTCTGGCATCTAGAAATCACTATAAAATAAGTCCAGTCTGAATGGAGAGGATTAATACCAGCCCAGCCAGGTCTTTTGGGTCTGGCTGAGTTCAGCCAACCCTGTTGGTTGTCTGGAGGTTTGGGAGAGTGGGCAGGAGAACGAGGGAAAGACGAAGCCCAGGAATTGGTTGGGATTGTTGACGGCTACTTTGCTGGGAGGTGAGAAGCAAGACACCATGAAATGGGTCATTGGCTTTCTCTGTGGTGGAGAAGGAAAAGAGGAGCATTTGTGTCTGCCGCCCAGCCCGAGTCAGAGCATGTGGCCCTGGTGGGGGGATGCCACAGGCCAAGGCAGCTGCTCCACTGAGGTCTTCTCCTTCGCTCCAAGGCCTTGGGCCAAATGCTCTGCCTGGGCCTGGCGTGGTGGAGGAGGGCAGCTACTGCCTCTAGACGTGCTGGGGAACAAAATAGAGATGGTTTGCACATTTCTCTTTTTGAGACAGCGTTTTTACAGTCTTTGCAGATTATCACCTCCGGGTCTTTATGCTCTCCTGGGACCTCACCTTCTTTGTGATTGTTTATTATATTAAAAAAATTCTTGGTAATAGATATTATGGAATTATTGTTAATATGCTTGGGTGTAATACACTTGTTATGAAGAAGAACATCTTTACTCTTAAAGAGCACATACTGAAGTATTTATGGAGGTGTTACTAATGTTGACAGTTTCCAATATTTCGGTGAAAATGTAGATAGATAAACCTAATATCACAAAAATGTTAAGAATTGCTAAGTCTACGTGGGAGGTATGTGGATGTTCATTGTTCTATTCTTTCAACTTTTTTCTGTACTTGAAATTATTCTTCATAAAAATCTTGGGGGAGATTGGGAAAGGAAAATTCTTGAAGCAGAGTTTCTTGACGTATGTTTCATGGGCTCTGGGGGAAGAGGTAGATGAGCTTCAGGGACCAGGAAGCTTCGAAATGTATATGTCAACCTTTGCAGGGTGTGTGTGTGTGTGTGTGTGTGTGTGTGTGTGTGTGTGTGTGTGTGTTTCTATCCTCATTATGGGGAAAGGTTTATTGTTTGCAGCTCTTCTTTGATTCTCAAATGGATCTATGACTCCCCTTCCTCAAGATTAAACACCATTGTTTCAAACTAGAGATAAATTTGCAAGTATTATACCTTTTGTAAATGGATACAAATGGCCAGAGTCTGTTAGCGATGTATCATTAGTACTTTGTTGCAAAATTTGAGTTAGTTTATAAATATAAATTGTATACTACTCTGTCTTTATATTCATTAACTCATTTCTTGGTTTTTCTTAATTATTTCTTTTCCTATTACAGTTGACTTCTTAGACTTTCTCATAGTTTAAAATACTAACTGCTAATATGAACATATCTGTTTTCCTTTGCACAAATTTAAAACTGAAATAATCATTTTGGTATCTTTCTACATTATAAAAATAACATAGCCTCACTATATACAGTAAGTCTCCTACATATGAACGAGTTCTGTTCTGAGAGCACGTTCTTAAGTCCAATTTGTTTCTAAGTCCAACAAAGTTAGCTTAGGTACCCAACTAACACAACCGACTATATAGTACTATACTGTAATAGGTTTATAATACTTTTCACACAAATAATACGTACAAACAAACACAAAAAATAAAGAAAACGTTTTTAATCTTATAGTACAGTACTTTGAAAAGTACATTAGTACAGTACAACAGCTGGCATACAGGGGCTGGCATCAGTGAACAGGCAAGAAGAGTTACTGATGGGAGGAGGGAAAGGAGGTGGGAGATGGTAGAGCTGAAGGATCGTCAGCAATAGGGGATGGAGGGCAAGCTGCAATTTCACTCACGCCTGATGTTGATGGAATGCACGTTCGCATCTTTGAAAGTTCACAACTAGAAGGTTCCTATGTAGGGGACTTACTGTACAACTTGTAAAATACAGAAATGAATATAGAAGGAAATAAAGTTACCATTAACCCATGCTCCGGAGGTAACCGCTATTAACATCTTGTTGGATTTCTTGCTTTTGGTGTGTAGGCTCCTGTGTGTATGCACATATATATATGAAACAAAATTGAATAAGGCTGAACATGCAGGTTTATATTATGCAAAAGAGAACATTTCAAACTTCTTTACACTTTATTGTCTCCCCAATTTTTATATAGAAGCATTCAAATGGATTTCTTCAGTCTTCATATCAAATATGGTTGTTCAAATCCTTGTGTTTAGGTTTTAGTGAAGGCAACTTTTCCTTGAAATCTCTTATCTCTTCTGAGTACTTAATACCCTGAGTAATATTATTTATGTTCAGTGCCTAGAGTTATAGTTTGTTTTGCCCATTGAGTTGCCCCCATGAGATGGGCAAGAAAAAAACAATTTTTCAGTCCATACTGGTTGTTGAGGATAGAACCAAAGTACAGCTGACCCCAAACAGTTGGAAATCTGGGGGGCTGGGGTTGGGGGGGGGAATCTGAATAAACTCTGATTTGTGTGTAGCTTGTTCTTACAGGTCTGATATTTGGTGAAATCAGAAGAGTGCAAAGGAAAAAAGCTATGGCTGCCTGCAGGAGCCACTTCTGGGAGCCAGGAGGTTGCCATAGAGACGTCATGGGGCAGAGGAGAGACGAGGAGCCTGGAGAGACTGGCCGTGTGACCCTCGCCATCCCCTGACTTTCAGTGGCACTTGATGAGGCCCTAAATAAGTTTTGATTTGAACCAGGGTTATTTGTTTACTTAGGTTAATGTACATAAAGCGCCAACAAAGTGTCTGGTACTTAAATAGCACAAAACAAATACTAATTCCCTCGTGTCTTATTAGACCATGAGTTCTTGGGAGGCATTTGTGTTGTTCAGTGCAGTGTATAACAACATGGGGCTTGGATCCAGATAAACCTGTTTAGGGTGTTGAGTTTGCCTCTTATTAGCAGTATGACCTTGGGAAACTTGCCTCATAAGGATAGTAATAGTTCCCATCTCTTTGGGTTATTGAAAGGATTAAGTAAAACCATACCTATAATAAAGGCTAATATTTATCAAGGGCTTACTACATACAGAGCACTGGTTTTTTTTTTGCTTTTTTTTGTTTTTAAAGATTGATTGATTGATTGATTGATTGCTATGTTGGGTCTTCGTTTCTGTGCTAGGGCTTTCTCTAGCTGCAGCAAGCGGGGGCCACTCCTCATCGCGGTGCGCGGGCTTCTCACTATCGTGGCCTCTCTTGTTGCGGAGCACAGGCTCCAGACGCGCAGGCTCAGTAGTTGTGGCTCACGGGCCTAGTTGCTCTGCGGCATGTGGGATCTTCTCAGACCAGGGCTCAGACCCGTGTCCCCTGCATTAGCAGACAGATTCTCAACCACTGCGCCACCAGGGAAGCCCCAGAGCACTGTTTTAAGTGCTTTAGGTGTGACCATCTTATTTAATTCACATAAATCTGTGTGCTAGGTGCTAGCACCCCCATTTTGCAGGTAAGAAAACTGAGGCACAGAGAAGCTGAATAACGTGTCCAGGGTCACAAAGCTATTACATAGGTGAACTGGGATTTGAACTGAGGAAGTTAGTACGCTGGTATTTTTACATCCCACTTTGCACGGCACCTTGCCATGGCCATCCCCTCATTGCGTGTTTGTGCGACTGCATGCCTGGGAAATACTCGCTGAATAACATCTACAGGAGTGTCTTTCCAGGTTGCTAGTTAGAAGAGCACTAAATGTATTCCTGTTGTGAATAAGAAAATGTGCTCATTTAGAAAAGAGACACATCATATGAACCTGATGTTCAATCCTTTAAAATAGTAGCTTTAAAACTCACGTTTGAATAACCTCATGGAAGAAAGGTTGGTCTGGTGAACATTTCTGCTGTTGCCTGTTCCAATCAGCTGCTGAGTTGGGCTTCTGCCAGATTAATGACTCTTCTCCCATATGCAAGAGGGCGAAGCATGAGAGTGTTACCAGGAACTGAGACCTGAACGGGCTTGCAGGGCCGGGCTCCCAGCCGAGTCACGCCCAAGTGGTGGGTGCTTGCCAGCTTTGGGGCTAAGCTATTGCCCCAGAGAGGCTGGGCAGGGCGGGCAGCTCTTTGCTTGCTGATTCTCTGGTCTCCCAGGGCAACAGCCTAGAGCCGACTGTGGTCACCCGTGAGAATGCTCCTCCTGACTCAGCGGGGCCTGCAGTGCCCCAGGGTGTGGCTGTGTGTTCCTTTGGGCCCCTCACAGATAGCATTTATTTCAAAGGATATCACTGCGCCATTGTGGGTTGAGGGCTAGAGCTGCAGGACGGAAGCCGCTTGATTTGAGCCCTATTAGGTCCCCAGAAAGTGTCAACTTGTAGAACTTTTCACTGGGCTGCTGCTGTATGCATAAAGTGCTTAAGATGGGGACATTTTAAGCCTGTTAGTGTATCAGTACATCCGTGACCATCAGGAAGAGACTAGAGACCTCGGTTCTAGAATCAACTCTTTCTCTTATTTGTTGTATATTTGGAAAGATCACTTTCTCTCCTCTAGGCCTCAGTTTCCTCATCTGGAAAATTAAAATAACTCCTGCCCTACCTGTATCCCTGGATTCGGCTGAGAACCAGATGGGATGATGAATATAAAAATGGTCACTAAGCAGCCAGTGCTGCCCGAAAGCAAAGAGCCATTTCTTCTCCTGCAGGTGAATCTTACTGCCCTGGCTCCTAGTGATCCTCCTGTTTCTTTGAGTCTCTGACCATGGCCAGCTTGGAGGGCTGGGGTTTGATTTTATTAAGAGAAGTGGCTGGATTCCTGACCTGAGATGCCAGCAAGGAGCTCCAAGAGGAAGGACAGTCTCAGGAAGCCGGTGTTGGAGGCTATGGGATTAGCCATGCCTGTTCTGTCTGGAAGCCTCCCTCCATTTCCACCTTCAGTGGGTTGGGCTCTCATTTTACTAAAGGGGGAAATGCAGTTTTCCTTAGTGCCTCTCAGTCTTCCGCGGTACTTTAGGGAACTCTTTTATTTTAGGGGCACATATTGGGGTGCAGGGCACCTTCAGAGTGAAGGTTACTTTGGGAGGGGGAAGGGGAGGCCCCAACAAGGTTAAATCTCAGCTCATAAGGACCAAAAAGGAGAGGAAGAGAGGGAGGAGGAAAGGGGGGATGATGCTAGCCCAATGGCAGCTACGCTGGCTCTGATATGCTCACCATAGATTTTTTGGCAGGAACAACAGAAACTTTTCAGCCAATTCTTTGAGGAGGGGTGGCACCCTTGTTCTTTGTGCATTAAGATGTAGCTGTTGTTGTACCAGAATAGTCTACTAATGGCTGCACAATGGTAGACAGGGGTGAGGTCTGGCCCCCAGGGGTTCTGCACTCGGTTCCAGCTAGAGCATGTCCTCAGGGGAGTGACATAAAACTCGTGTCACAGAAAGTGAAGGGGTGCTTAGTGAGGAGCATGAGACTTGCCTTCATATACCTGAGGACCCATCCTGGGGAAGGGTAGCCGACTCTGTTAGCTCCCAACCTTTCCTCCTCCTCCCCTACTCTCCAAGCTTTGGCTCATTATAAGCCAGAACTTTCTATAAGTCAAGATACCTAAATGTGGTGAAGCAGAAACTGACTCACCTCATGAAGCAGCCCACGTGGAAGGGTCTCAGAGACACAATGGAGTTGACCTAGCCGATGTCCCTCCAAGTCCTAGAGGCTGGCTGTGATCTCAAGGACTGAGTTTGCAAAGTTATGATCCGACCTACATACATGAAGTTCACTCAGCAGTGCTCCAGAGCCTTCGCCACGATGAGAATATCCTTTAGGACTATTTTGCTGGACCTTTCTCCATCACAGTAAGCCTTTGCGGTGCTGGAAAGTTCCACTGCCCTCTGGTTTTGCTGGGAGGGGAGGATGGCCCGCATTTGTCATTCTGCATTCTGACTAGCCCCCTTTTTCATGTTTCTTGTTCCTTCTTTATTCTCATTTTGTTGCTCTTGGCACTAGAATTTGTGTGGATTTGTTCATAACAATTACCCTCCGCCTTGAGAAGCATGTGGAATGTTTTAGGAATATTTTTACAGAGTCTCGGACCATATTTTTATGGCTGGAAATTAACCAGAGAACTGCAAAAATGCAGGCTTGCTTATTCAGCTCTACGTCCTGATGATGAGCACTTCTCACCTCCTGCTTCTGTCTTCTAGGTCCTTGGGCCCTAGTGACTCCTTAGACGGGATCCCTTCTCCTCTGACAGGACTATGGGTTACATGAAGCTCTGTGTTTTTATCGTCAAGCCTTCTGGTCCTCTTCTCACCTCCCAGATACCGTCTTTCTCCTTGATTTCCTTTTTTCTCTCTTCAGTCCTTGCTGCCTTCCCATGCCCCATATTTCTTCCATCTTAGAAACCCCTCTGAGCTGAAGGTACTTGTCTGCACCAGTGTTTAGACCTGCTTCCTGAAGGACTCACGGAGATCATGCACTTGGGGCGGGGGTTAAGACGAGTGGGCTTTAGTTCCCTTTAAAAGGGCTTTAGCCATTCAGACTACTGTTTCTCTTGGGAACTGAATTGACAGGATGCTAATCTCCAGCAGACATCCTTTTGCTCAGCCATGCTTGTGAAGTCCTGGTCCATTTCCCCATTTTCATCATTTTGATCATTCTTTTCAGATTCCGACATAAAGGCAGGTGTCTGGTGCCTTTTATTTTCAAATTTAAAATGTTTGGGCTTCCCTGGTGGTGCAGTGGTTGAGAGTCCGCCTGCCAATGCGGGGGACACGGGTTCGAGCCCTGGTCTGGGAAGATCCCACATGCCGCGGAGCGACTGGGCCCGTGAGCCACAGCTACTGAGCCTGCGTGTCTGGAGCCTGTGCTCCGCAACAAGAGAGGCCGTGACAGTGAGAGGCCCACGCACAGCGATGAAGAATGGCCCCCGCTTGCCACAAGTAGAGAAAGCCCTCGCACAGAAGCAAAGACCCAACACAGCCATAAATAAATAAATAAATAAATTTATTAAAAAAAAAAAAAAAAAAGAAATGCAAATTCTAAAAAAAAAAAAAAAAAATGTTAAAGGCTGAGGAAAACTGTCTGAGTCTTGAATGTGAGGCCACAGAGTTCTGTTTGTTGGCCCATGACCCCACATCAACTGGGCATTATTGACTCTGCAACAGGTGTTGGGGGTAGGCACGGGGACAGAGGAACTGGTGTGACAGCTTCCTGCCCTCGGGCACTCAAGAGTCCAGCCAAGGAGACTCCCCTAGGGCATGGTGAGGGCCAGACCAGGTGCTGTGGGTGCACCGAGGGGGAAGGCTTGAATTCTGCTTGAGTGGAGATGGTGTAGGGGCAGAGGGGAAGGCCGTTCAACTAAAAAGGTGAAATCTCAGGTGGGTCTTAAAGTACCTGAGGAAAACCTTGCTGGGAAGACAAGGATTCTGTGGGCAAGGAAGAGCATTAGGAAAAGCAAGGGATTATGAGAAGAGCGGTATGTTTAGGGAGCAGAGAGCAGCTGCGTGTAAGTAGAGGTAGTGGACGCGGGTGGAAGCCGGGGTGGGAGATTGGGGAGGTGTCTTAGAGGGGGCTCATGAAGGGCCTTGGGCGCCATGTGAAGAAGTCGGGATATTGGTGATGGGAGTCATATTGATCCCTGCCCCCCACCCCAATCACCACGACCTTTCTGGAGGGTTTTCCTGCCCACCAACTCACTGCGAGATGCTCGGAGAGGCCTCTGTGAGTGTGTGTATTTCCGGCTGCAGAATGAAAGACAAACAGGAGTAGTGGGAGGCTGGCCGCAAGGAGATGGCCTCGGAGGATTCTGTGATAATCCAGGTGAGAACCGTGGAGCATCCACAAGACGGGCAGCCTCTGCCTCATGGACCGCACGTCAGTACTGCCCGCCACGTCCAGTGACAGTGCCTCCCCTGGTGCTCAGGCCGCCTCTGGCTTGCTTCCCAACCTCTGTGGTCACCCATCACCTCCCTTCCCAGAACTCATCCTCTTGTTTACGGTGGCCCCTGACTGGGGCTGCATCCCCAAAGCTCCCTGAGGCACTCCCCCCAGGACACACAGGTCAGAGACATGGTGGGATGGATGAGGTGTAGCCTCGGGCCCCCCCCACCCACCCGCCTCGTGGAGGAACGCTTACGGAGGAAAACAGAAGTTCTCTGTGTCTCAGCTGGGTTTGGGTTGGACTCACCATTTCCTTAACATCCAATGCAGTCCCTGTGGCTGTCTGAGGAAAAGGATTGCATGGGCTGGGGAGGCCTGCCTACATTAATGTGAACTCAAAGGCTTCCTGCTCACGGCGTGGGATGGCTTCAGACCTGTTTTTGCAGGCCTTTTGGCCGCACCGGGGGAAGTTCTTGCATGACGTCAGCCAGCTGAACATGTGCTTGTGTCATCCTCAGGAGCACTGCAGCTCCCAGGGACTCTGCCAGCTCCCATCTCCCGGAGAAGAAGGCCTGTCCTCCCAGCCCTTCCCTGTATACTTTGCCTCCCAAGGTTTAGAGCAGTGTTTGCCTGAATGTTCTCGCTGTTCAGCAGACAAAAGATCTCATGGTGGTCCAAAACCTTTGGGAAGACTCTGGGTTGAAGAATGCTAAGTAGTTTATTTAGTTCACTGCAGACCTTCTCAAGATCTCTAATGTGCTAATACAGTTGGCCCTCTGTAGCCAGTGGAGGGTGGATTGTACTCTGCCATTTTTTTTTTTTTTTTTGGCTGCGTTGGGTCTTTATTGCTGCGCACGGGCTTTCTCTAGTTGCGGCGAGCAGGGGCTACTCTTCGTTGCGCTGAGCGAGTTTCTCACTGGGGTGGCTTCTCTCGTTGCGGAGCACGGGCTCTAGGTGCAGGCTCAGTAGTTGTGGCGCACAGGCTTAGTTGCTCCGCGGCATGTGGGATCTTCCCGGACCAGGACTCGAACCCGTGTCCCCTGCATTGGAAGGCAGATTCTTAACCACTGCACCACCAAGGAAGCCCTACTATGCCATTTTATATGGAGGAGATGAGCATCCCTGGATTTGGGTATCCACAGGGGTCCTAGAACCAATCCCACACCACTCACGCGGGATGACTGTATTTATACTGTGAGTCTCCCAGAGGGGGTAAGAATATGAACAATCCATCTTCCGTACTTATTTGGCCAAGGCGCTTCCTCATGCCCCTTTCTTTGGTACCGTAGAGGCTTTCCCTCTGGGGAAAAGGAGCTCAGCTGGGGGCTGAACTTTGTGGAGAAGATGCTGAGAGCAGCTAAACTTTATCTCCTAGATTTGGGAGGGATTCTAATTAGGGTCAGCAACACCCCAGTTTGCCTGGAGCAGTCTGTTTTATGTGCGTTGCCCCAGCATAATTCAGATCGACTCCCGACTTCTACTCTCCAAAGTGCCGTGTTTGAGGGCTGAATTATATGGTCACCCTGGCTATAAGTCCACTACAGAGCCCAGAGTCCAGCCACTGGCCTTCTGGATTCCAAAGGGCAGCTATTGTTAGGCTTACTTCTGCTTCTGCCCATAACACAGTCTGATGTCACCC
Organism: Balaenoptera ricei; assembly: GCF_028023285.1. Classification (NCBI taxonomy): domain Eukaryota; kingdom Metazoa; phylum Chordata; class Mammalia; order Artiodactyla; family Balaenopteridae; genus Balaenoptera; species Balaenoptera ricei. The sequence goes on along the minus strand of NC_082642.1, from coordinate 86,869,391 downwards.
TTTGACTCACCACTTGCTCTCTGACAACCTTTGATATTTGCCAGTGGGTCCCGAATTCTTTCCCCTTTATTCAGCCACCATATTCAGCCTGGCAAAATGCCTCACCTTCTCAAAAGTGGTTCTGCAAGGGAGAGTGACAGAAAATCAGGGCCCCTAAGAAACGCAGACCTTTTGTGTTAGGTGTCCCTTCACAATGCAGGCCTTCAGTCGTGGCATTTCTGGACCGCCTCAGCCCGTGAACTTTTGGACTCTGCGTCTGCTGGTCTGCCTCTGGACTGTTTGTCTGTGTCATTCTTTCTCCTCCTTCCCTTGTCTCCTCTTTATTCCTGCTACTGAAACAGCCACCTTCCTGCTGTCAGATGCTCTGAAGGAATTCGTGTTAGAAAATATCAAGAAACCATTCTCATTTAGGGGAGGAGAGGAATAAAAGGGAAAAGGCCAAGCACACAGGGCAGGAACCGAGTAGCTGATGAATGAGGGCGATCGCAGAACTTAGGGAGAAAAATGAAAGAATTAGACATTTTCTTTTTTTTTTTTTTTTTTTTTTTTTTAGACATTTTCTTGATTCTTCTGGAGGGGCAATTAATGACCTATAAGATTTGATCTCAACTTTCGTTCGCTCTTTGAAAAATATTTTTGTTGACAAATTCATTTTCAAAGTGTTAGAGTCTGGCTTTCCAAAATTCTTTATGTGGAGACTCAAAGCGGAAAGATGAGGATTTACTGAAGAAATGCTTTGTTTTCATTTGATAAAGTAAAAAGTGAGAAACATCTTTTATATTTGCAAAAGCCTCCAAAAAAATCTCACCAGTTAGAAATACAAAAGGAGACTAGTGATCAAGTATTTGGGGTTTCTTTTTTATTAGGGGATGTTTTTGGATTTAAATCCTGCACACCTGAGTTTCATCTGGTTGTAAATGTCCCAAGCAATAGGGTTTCTTCATGGATATTTGCTTCACGTTCTTAAAGTTGTCCGGGACAGACTCTTAAACCCTTGCCTCTTTCTCAAAAGAAAAAAAAAAAAAAAAAAAGTAACTATTTTGACTTTAAATTTAATCCTTTAAAAAATTTCTCAAGTTATGGATCTTAAAAATAAGATCCACTCTTGTTTGGTGACCATTTTGGCCTTTTTTCCCTTTCCCCCCACCCCCTTTCTCCCACCAACTGCATAGTTTTGGTTTGCCTTTTTTTGAGCGTGTGGAGGAAGTATTTTTTTCTCCTTAATTCTTTTGAAAGAATGAGGTTATTTGGCTTTAATACTGTCATCTAGGCTTTTCTAGTATGTGTCTGTTTATAGCAGTTTTTAATTGGCCTAAATACCATAGTTTTCAGCTCATTCATCTGTTGTAGAGTCTTCACGACTTTCCTTGACCAAACCAAACCAAACTAAACAAAAATCAAATCAGAGTCCACTCTCAAAAACACAGCAAAACTGGCCCTCTGGTTCTCAGGAGATAACTGACTAAGGTTACTTTCTTATTTTTTTTAATATACTTATGCACATAAATATATGTATATATATCGGTATTACATTTCAAAGTTTTTTCAAAAGATGCTTCAACCCTATTATGTAAATCCTGACTGAAAAATTTTAAAGAAATATTTGTACCTAGACATTAAAATCAAACCTTGATTACACAAGCTCCACCTTATTTTGTTGACTTTATTTTTAAGAGAGAAGGCCATTTAATTAAAAAAATTCTCCCTTTCTTTCTTTTCTTCCCCTCTCCCCTCCCCCACCCTTGCTATTGTCTCTTAGGACCAGGAAGTTTATATGTAAACAGAAGCTGTAATCAGACCCCTGACCTCCTCTGGGCTTTCAACCCAGTGTTTCCACAGAGGGATTAACCCCAAATACCAACTTGCTCTCAGAGGCAAAATTGTTCCTGAGGCGGGCATCACCAAAGGGTTTTCTTCTCTCTAGGCTTTCACATTCACCCTGCAAATAAGGTCTTCTCAAAGGGAGGCTTAAAGGAGGCCACGGGAAAGCAAATTGCCAGGCAGGCTGGAGCCGGGAGGGATGCTGAGAATTCTCTGGGCTCTCCAGCCCCTTAGTCTGTCCTCTGCCCACCAAGTGGTCATAACCTTCCCGATCCATGAGTGTGGTGGGAAAGGGCCAGTTCGCTTGGTCTAATAGTGCCTCACTCTGTGCATGCGCGTGCATACTCGTGGGAGTCAGTGTGGGTGCACATATTCCCATCTTTGGATTTACACACAGGGCGTCCTGTGGATGGCCGGCTTGGGGGCAACTCAGGGATGCTGGCAAAGAGCAGAGCGTGGGGATGGCGGGGATCAGGATTTCCTTCTTGGGGGGGGGAGACACGAGCAATAGTCCTGGCCTCTTGTCCAGAACCACAGCTGTGTGCCTACAAGGGGAAAGTTTGCAAGTCGTTCTGTTTTATTCTTCCCTGCAGGTCTTAGAATGTCCACTTATTCTAAGACTTAAGGGAACGCTTTGAACCAGGCATCAAGCTCTGGGCTGGACGCCAAGTCAGCTCTGAAAACAGTCAGAGCTCCCCTCTGGTTCCCTACTCGCTGGGCAGAAAGGCTGAGAGAGTGGGTTCTCACTTCTGCACCCACCTCACACCACCACCACCCACCGACCCCGCCCAAGTCGGTTCCCCACGTCGCCCGAACAGCCCTGCTCTAAGCCGGGATGCGGATGAGACAAGACAAGGAGCTTTTCTTAGGCCAGCGCATCCTCTCCCCACCCAGACCCCCAACAATTTCTCATCCGAGAGACAAAGTATCTTTCTTTGAAAGGCTCCATGTGGCATGTCCAGAAATATCTCATGTTATTAAGAAGGGGGATGGGGGTGGGGAAAGGGCCCGATGAGGCTACTTAATAGCTCCTAACAGCTGTGGAAAGTTTGATGCCGCAGGAGCACCCAGACAGAAAATTAAAAAACTAATAAAGTCCTCAGTGAGGGGGCGCTGGCATCACGACAGCTTTACTTCTCCAGACACCTAATAAAGGGACATTCCGGGACACTCACTCATAAGGGGAGTCTGCAGGGGTCACGGAGAACAGTGGAAGGCGAGCCATGGAAACACAGCAGTCACTCACATCCCTGCAGGGAAGGGGCCTTGGCTTCTCCTCTTTCCCCCCACCTTGGCTCCATGTTAGGAAAATGGCAGGGTGCTCAGGACCAAAAGAAAAAAATAGAAAGACCAAAAAGAAAAAACCCCACAAAAGAAGAGGGGATCGATTACAGGAGCCCCGGATTTAGAAATGTCACTTTCACGGACAGAATAAGGAGGAGGCTGACGTTTCACAGTTTAGGTATTAGAGGGACAGGAGGTGAGGTGGAGACTGGGAGGCGGTTTGGCTTCTGGAGGTGGCGGAAGAAGAGGGCTTGGAGGACTGAGGTTGGTTCAGCTGGATTTTTGGAAGCACTCTCTTCACCATAGGTTTTCTCACGTGGATTTTTCCACTGCGGTTACTTGGTCATTTTGGATCTGAGTTCCTTGGGGTCTGTGAGGTTATGGGGTTGCCGGTTGAGACTTTGGTTTTAAAGTGCATTTATGTTATTATGTCTTGGTTCTCAAGTCGGTTTTGTGTGCATTTGAAGATTTTTTTCACCATTTTTTTTTTTAAATGGTGACTTTGAACAACCAAGCCATCAGTCAGTTGTGGAGATATTCCCATAGGCTGGTGGTACCAGTCTTTTCACACAGATAACTGTGAAAGCGCCAAAGGTGGAACGGAACAGCCTGTTGGGAACAAGAGAGTGAAGTGAAGTAAGTCAGACAGAGAAAGGCAAATACTGTACGATCTCGCTTATGCGTGGAATCTTAAAAAACCAAATGCGTAGGAACAGAGAGAACCGATTGGTGGTTGCCAGAGGGGGGTCGGGGTGTGGCCTTCGGGGTGGGGGGAGAATGAATGAAAAAAAAAAAGTCAAAAGAAAGTTGGTTCCATTTCCTAATCTGTTGAATTCAGTTCAAGTTTTTGAGAATGGCTTGACTTAGTCCTCACTTTCTGCCTAATATTCTGAGACCAGCAGCCAGACTGGTTCCTCGGGATTACCTCTCCACAGCAGTGGTTACAACCGAGTAATGATACATTTGCTTTAGAAGAATACAGTTTCACGTTGTGCAAATGGCTTTTGCAAGCTGGCCTGGAGATAGCCCTCGCACAGATTTCCCAAGGGCTCCTGGTACCATGGAAAGAGAACCTGAGACAAGAAACCTGGGCCCCATCCCGGCCAGCTCTGCCGCTAACAGGCCTGGGTTGCTTGAACAAATCGTTTGTCTCCCGTGGCCCTCAGTTTCTTGTTCTACAGGGTGAAAGGGTGGGAAACGACTTCTAAGGCCCCCTCCCGCTCCCAGCTGCTGTCGTTTTGTGAGGTGAGAAGGTTTGCCTCTGTATTGGTGTTCCTGGCTCTCCTGAGTCAGAGAGAATGTTTTCCTTCTGGACTTTCGTTCAGCTGTGGCTTAGCAGAGTGGAGCTGTAGCCCTTGGGTATGATGCCGGACAGATCAGTGGTTATGAGATGAAATATGGGCTTTTCAAGTTTTCAAGTCCAGAAACTCTTTCATGGTCTTTTTGGTTTTTTTGTTTTGTTTTTTCTCAAAAAAAAAAAAAAAAAAGGTTTTTCTCCCATGAGTAGCGTCCCACATTTAAGAAAAGAGGAATGCTGCCACTGGGGTGGGCGTGGGCTGGTTTCTATTGGGTGGATCTCTCTGAGGGAGGCCTGGGAAGTTCTTGTTTATACTGGAAAGATCTAGACCAGTGCTCCTCAAATTTCAAAGTGCATAAGGATCATTTGAGGTTCTTGTTGAATCCAGATTCTGGTTCAGTAGCTTTGGGGTGGGACCTGGAAGTCAGCATTTCCTAAGAGCTCTCAGGCGATGGTGCTGGTGCTGGTCCATGGACGACACTTTTCGTAACACGGCTGGATGATCCCAGCTAAGGGGTCCCCTCGGCTCCTCCAGAGAACAGCAGAACTCACAGAATGGGGACACTGCAACCAGGCCCTCCAGCCCAGGGCTTCCAGAGGGATAGAACTCCCTATGTTAAGAGATGACTTTTCAGGCTCATTCTGGATGTCGGTCTGTCACAATCTGGCTGAGAATCAGTCTTTATGTACGTTCTCCCTTTTGCCATCTGACACTTGAGTGGTTTCCTCTCTCCGTTTCTCTGTCTCTGTCTCTCTCTCTGTTTCCGGCACTGGGAAAAGAAAAATTGGACAATAGGGTAGGGAAGATCAATGCGTCAATTACTTAGAAAGCTACAGTATAGAATCAAATGAACCCCATACTCTGGCTCATTAACAACATTTTATTACTTGGCAAGTCCAGAACTAGTGCTGCAGCTAAAGAAAGAAACGTAAATCATTTAATACACCTTTCTTAATTGAGCCGCACACCAGGACCACCTTCCCACTGGTATTATGGCACCAATTACCTCATTAGGAGAGAAGAGCTGCTTGTATGACAGGTTTTGGAAATTAAAATGGCAGAGGGACATCCTTCAGGAGGACTAATTCTGGGCTGGGCTGAGTTGAACAGTGAACAGTGGCCAAAAGGGCCTGTGAGGACCTGGGACTGAAGGTAGGACAATGATCCCCGTTCAGTCTGACCCCAGGCTTGGGGACAAGATCTGGTTTCACTCTTTCAGTGTTCTTTGGTCAAGAATGTAAACCCCAGTGGCTCTTGTTCTTTGGTTTATATAAGATCCACTGGGGAGGCTTGTTAGGAATTCACGTTCCAGGGCCCTACCTTGAGATTCTGGTCCAGGAAATCCCGGCTGGGCTCCAGCCAAACCTGCCTGTAGTAAGGCCCCTGGGTAGTTCCCCTGCAGGAAGCCCACAGATGCTCATTTTTTTGGTAGAAATTGTAAAGAGAGTCCCAGTGACTTCACCCCAAACCCAGTTGGGTGTATGCAGGTTCCTCCATCACCACGGGTTTTCATCTTTCCAAAATACAGACCAAATGAGCTTTGCATGGTTTGTTTCTTTAGACACAACACAGATAATTTTCTCTCTTTCTCTCTGTTTGGCTGAGTAGCAGGGCAGACTGAGTTTGACTATTAGCTTGGATGTTTACTTGCTGTGTGACATTGGGCAGGTCATGGTGCCCTTGAGGCTACGGTTTCCTCAACTCAAAATGGGCACAGTCATTGGGAAGAGTGAAGTACATAGACATGTTATTGGTCAAGACACATTGTCTTTTGGCAACCATTTCCTTCTCTGTAAAACGAGAATGTTGCCCTTGAGGATGAATCTGGGGAGTCCAGGTTGCAAGTGGGTTCTCTTTCTGGCAGCTTTTCCTGTTTTCCTTCCCTGTAGTAACAAGAACTTCAACCTCCAGATTTTGTGTAAATATTGAATTTATAGCAATGGTTTTGTAGAGTGTTCCAATTTCCTGGGTTGATGATTAATGTGGTTTTCTCAGAGTGTGCTGTGCCTTCTCCAAAGGCTTTTCCTGCTAGTCCTGTGAACCGCACAAAAGCTAAATGTTATTTCTGCTTTTCTCTCTATTGTCATGTGTCATCTACTGTCACGGCAGCAGATGCATTCTGTGTTATCCCATAGGGCAGAAGAAGCATCAGCTGAGAGACCCGTAGGGAGGTGAAATTAGGCTTAGAAACTGGAATTTCCTATTACAACAACTTCCCTGATTCAAAACCTTGGCTGGCTCTACATTGCCTACCATGTCATGCACAGACTTCCCTGTCTGGATTTAAGTGTCTCATTGCCTGGCTTTAGCAGGCTTTGCTATTCCTATATCCTCTTCCTAAGTAACTTGCATTGTGTGGCTTTAATTCACTTTTGTGATGGTCACTCTCCAATCCAGATCCCGTTCTGCATTTTCATCTGTCTGCAAAGCATCTCCAGTGGGCTATCTTGTCATTATAACAAATTCAAAATGTCCTCATGGACACCCAACAGCTTTCCCTTAACTTCGCTGCTCTTCCCATCTTTCTCATTTCTGTTTGTGGAAGGATGATCTGGCCTTAGGGAATGAAAGCTGACTTGGAAGATTTGAAACCTCCTTATTCTGTCATCTGATCTTGTACTAGGACCCATTGCTTTGAAATATCTCAATATTAATAGTTACAAGAAATCTTTTCCAGTTCTTATAGCTCATGCTATTTCTTCTTCCTCTAAATCAATAATGAAACCTCTATAGATTTTATAGTTCATGGGCCTGGTTGGATCTCACCTGTGGTGTAGAATGGTTCGTGAGCAGCATATGTGCAAATGGGGTTTGTTGATAGCATAAGCCAATTACGTGTATAAATCCATGGCGTATGATGCCAAATAAGTCCACATACAGTATGCTTTCATTAGGAAAAATTCACCCTCTAGAACAAGCAGAGTAATTGTCCTGATCAACTTTGCACTGATTGAAACACACCTGGGGTGCTTCTTGACTATTATATTGTTGTATGTGTATTGCATACACATGTATGAACTGTCAAAGACATTATCTGAAAGTCTCCCATTACTATTACATTTCTATCGATTTCCCCCTGAATTTCTGAGAATTCTTGCTTTATTTATTTTTTTATTCCATATTATGTGGCATATAATGGTTCATGACAGTTATGTTTTCTTTATGTTCACTTTGTCAATATTTACCTAAATTTCACTTAAGCTTTTCACTTTTAATTCCACTTGGATAAAAAACATTGTGATCCTGATTTTTTTATAGGTTGTACATTTGTGAGTGTGATGTATTTGCTAGTTTATCTTTCCTTAATCTGATACTTTTCTTTCTTTGTTTTAGGTATATATCTTGGGATAGCATATGGATAGGTTTAGTTTTTCAAATATTGGAGTTTAAGCCATTTACATGTATTATCATAGTTGCTCTGTTAGTTTTTATTTGACGTAAGTCAAGTTGTTTATGCTTTCTGTTTCTTGGAGTTTTTTTCTTTTCTATTCTTTTTTTTTTTTCCTTTTTTTGCTAGTGAGATGGAATATGTAGGCCCTATTGCAAAATTCCATTTGGATTGCATTGAAAAATTTAAAAACATATGGACTTTATTTTCCTAATTAATAATTTTTAAAAAATTTTCCCTATCAACTGTTTCCTATGTAAGGTTATGAAATAAACACACTTTTATTTCCCCCTTCCTTACTTTACTCAATTTCCTCTTCTATTTATTTAATCTGGGATTTTAGACTCAGATAGTACTTTTTTCCCCCAGTGTTTTGTTTTATGAAAATATGCAAACATACAAAAAAGTTGAAAGGATTTTACAGTGAAAGCCTGTGTACCCAGCCTCTAGTTTCCACTATTGCTATTTTACTTTCCTTGCTTTGTCATGTATCTATCCATCCGTCTGTCCATTCATCAACCCACATTTTTTTAAAATGCATTTCAAAGTAAATTGAAGAAATCAGTATACTTCACTCTAAATATGTCAGCATGAATATTATTAACTAGAATTTAATATTTGCTTGCAGTTTTTTTACCCCTTTGAGGTAAAATTTACAAACAGTGAAATACACAAATCTTAAGTGATTTTCATTGAATTTTGACAAATATATACCAGATGTTATTTTTTAACATTATTTTCTCTTTCAATAATTATTGTTTTGTATTTTAAAAACTCTTTTACAATCATGCTTTAAAATTATTTAGATGATATATTTAAATGGTTTTAGTAATCAACATGAGTTCCATTTCATCAGAACTTCTCCATTCTTTATTTTGATTCATCTCTCAGTTGGCTGGAGTGTACCTTAAGTACTTTTTTCAAGAAGGATGTGAGTGATATACTTAGGAGTCTCTGAGTAGCTAGAAATTTTCTTATAGTTCTTTCAGACATGAATGACAAGTTGGATGAGCTTAGAAGTCTTAACTGGCAATCTTTTGTACCCAAAACTATAGATATTTCTGTATTGTCATCTGATCTTTAATGTTATAGGGCTATCTGAGGCTATCTGCCTGGATAATTGTAAATTCTTCTATCGCTCCTGAACTTGAGTATATCTAGTAGTTGAAATCTTTGAGGTAATTTGCCAGGTACTCAGTGGGATCTTTTGATCTGCAAGTATATAGTTTTATTCAATTATGGCAGAGGTTGGTAGCAGTTCCCCCAGATGCACATTTTCCTTGTTAGTAACCTAATTCTTGATTTTCATATGGGCACATAGCTGCTTGGAATAAAACCCATATTTTCCAGACTCCCTTGAAGTTTAATGTTGCTAAACTTCATTTCTGTCACAGGCAGCTAACTCTGATCCTTATGGTTATATCAGCTCAGGAAAGTTTTCTTCTCTTATATTTTTGGTTATTTTGTTTTGTTTATTCTGTTCTCTTTTGTTTTCCCCAGGAACATCTCTTATCTATATTTTCTGTATTATCTGTTCTTTAAATCCAACAATTTTTTCTCTTTTTTCTCTTATTATTTCAATCACTTTGTCTTTTTCCTCCTCATTCCATGGCAGAGTTTCTCTTCTGTACCTCCGATTTTGACTTTTTGCTGTGCCCATTCTACTCTTTATTGTTTTTAATGAAAAATTTAATTAGCTATTGCTTCTTAGTTTCCTTAACTCACTCATACATTTCTGCCTCCTCTGAGCATCACCCTTTTCATCATTGCCTCTGGCCCTCAAAGCTTCGCAACTGGAGTGGGGAGGGCAGTCAGGTTTGGTGGGGTCTCAGCCTCTCTGCCGCTTACTTCCTGGAGCCCCTGCTGTTTCTCAGGAAGCAGAGATGTGAGATGGCTTTCAGTGTCTTCCTTCCTCCGGGCCCACCTGCACCATGTTGAACAGGATGGCCCCAGGCTTTCCACCTTGCGGAAGGCACACTTTCCTGTGCTGGTCCTCTCTCCCCGCAAAGCTTCTTCTTTTTTAATTCTTCTCTGGGTCCTTTCAGAGGAGATCTGGTGTGCAAGAAGTTCAACAATTAGTTCCAATGCCTTTTTACCCAGGAGTCTGTAAAAGACATTCTTTAACATTTTTTATATTGTGAGAGCATATACCGTATGCTATAAATTTATTAAAAACAACCTTAGTCTTTGTAGGCAGAGGAACAGAGATGTAAGAGAACTTGAGTCCCCAACTCAGTCACGTAGACCATGTGATCCTGGTCGTACGCTCTTCAGTTTACTTATCTGCAAAACAAGAGTAATACCTTGGATTGAATGAGATCAAGGACAGTATTTGAAAGCATTTTTAAGTTCTTAAAAGCTAAAAAAAAATGTAAGAAATGGCAACCATTCTCTTGATGTTCTTTCTCTTTTTGCTTCTCATAGGCTGGGTCCACGATATGGAAGATATTCCATAAATCTTTGTTGGTTAGTTATTTGGAATGAATGTCCAGAAAATGCTGAAGAATACCTGAGGAGACAAAAGGGAGTGATAGAGTGATTAAATATGTCATTACTGCCTTCTTTGCTATTTATAAGATTTCTTTTAACCTGTGGTATTATCTGCTTAGAAAGTGCCAGATTGTATTAACCATGTTCACATTTTCTCTCTGATCCCTCCTTCTAACCCTTGCTCTCCATTCCCCCAACACTTATTGTAAAAAGGTGTTCTTTTAAAGACTTTTTAAAAGAAATGTAATTATCCATGGCTCAGTGTCACTTTTAAAGTTGTCCCTTGGTACTTTTTGGAGGCTGCAAAATATGTTTAATTTCCAAATCTTCTTGGAAGTCACCCAATAAATTCAGGCATGGAAGGCATGGTCAGAGTACAGGGTGAACGAGGAGATCGTGCTGTGAGTTGGCCAGTATCGTTTATTATAGGCAATCCAGCAGGTGCGTAAATAACTCCTACTGGGAGGTTTTCCCCTCAGCTTCCCAAAATGGCTCCATTTCAACATCCAGCAGTGACGCCGTATTCTCAGAATTGGATTAGCTAAGCACTGGGCAAAGTAAAATCCACTAGAACGATCCAAAGGAAAGCTTTGCTCCCACATCGACAGCATTAGTATGAAATAGGCTTTTGTTTATTACAAATGGTAGGATTCATCAACTAATTGAAAAGTCTAGTTCTTGGAAGTGCACATATACATTTCATGTTATATAGTTCAAGTCTATGTATGTCATTTTTGAGTCCTTACTAAGTATCAGACCCTGTACTGGGTGCTGTGGAGGGTATTCAGATGAGTGCAACCTAGCCTTGTCTTTGGGAGTTCACACGTTTGTTGGGAGACAGGGACAGATATATCATCTCATCATGAAACAGATTGGGAAATTATAAATGCAAGCAAAATGCCGTGGGGTTAGAAAGGAAAACTTGGAGGTGCCTCTTGGTAGAGGAAGAATTAAAACTAGGCATTCTTGCATTCATTTTTTACACAGACAATGATTGAATGCTTTATATCATGAACACTCCAAGAGGGCCAATTTTAGTTGTTAATTATTTACAGAAGAATAAAGTTCAACAGGCAGAAAAGGGAAGGGAGGGCACTCCAGGGAGTAGGAGTTTAGTTGAGGCCTTGAGGCTACAGGGCCTGCCCAAGAGATGGGGAGGAGTCGGGTGTGGCTCTGACCCAGGATGTGCATGGGAGTGGGGGAGGGGGTGCTGTAGTGAAGGTAAGGATGGAAGATAGATGAGGGTAAAACTGCAGAGGGTTCTGAATGCCCAGCAAAGGAACAATTAGTTTACATTTAAATCACATTTTTACAAATTGAGTCATTCTAAGGTTACCGGGATTGCTCCCTTTTTGGTGTAATAATTGGAAGTGCACTGTCTGGGAATCAGACCACACTTTGAATTTGAGCTGTGTCAGATGAATAACTGTGGACAAGTCACTTAACCTTTCTGACACTCAGTTTTCTCATCTGGGAAAATGGGGTTTGTGCAGATTAAGTGAAAAGACATAGGTGAAGGCACCAAGGACATTTGTCCATCTTTAGTAGGTACTCAATAAGGGTTAGCCTCTTCTCTTTCCCTTCCTTCCCTCCCTCTTTCTCCCCTCCCCTTCCCAGAGGAAGACTGTGATGAACAACATATTTCAGTAAGATCACTGAGTCCTCAAGCTTGGTTGCTAAGTTTTTTTTCTCAATTTTTATCCCAGTGGTTCTCAAACCAGAGCAGTCATCAGAATCACCTACAGGTTGTGTTAAATCACAGATTGCTGGGTCCCACCCCAGAGTTTCTGATTCAGTAGGTTTGGTGGGGGGGCTGAGAATTTGCATTTCTAACACATTCCCAGATGTTGCTGATGTGGGGAGTGCACTTTGAGAACCCCGACCTTATCTTGTTTTGCCCTGGCGTAGACCCTGTTAGTTGCTTACCCAAGAGCTATCCCCTCATCCCTGCTGACAGAGCCCTGAGTTTTTCTGGTAGAATAGAAAGATTCTTTTTTTTTTTTTTTTTAATTTGTTTATTTTTGGCTGTGTTGGGTCTTCATTTCTGTGCGAGGGCTTTCTATGGTTGCGGCGAGCGGGGGCCACTCTTCATCACGGTGTGTGGGCCTCTCACTATCACGGCCTCTCTTGTTGCGGAGCACAGGCTCCAGACGCGCAGGCTCAGTAGTTGTGGCCCACGGGCATAGTTGCTCCGCGGCATGTGGGATCTTCCCAGACCAGGGCTCGAACCCGTGTCCCCTGCATTGGCAGGTGGATTCTCAACCACTGCACCACCAGGGAAGCCCTAGAAAGATTCTTTGATTTCAGTGTTAGGTTTCTACCTCAGTGCCAGAAGATGATGATGATGATGGGTCTAAACCAATCATGGTAATCTCAGTTCCCTTGACCATTGATTGATCTGAATGTACCATGTAGTGTCTCAAGAGATGTAAGGGTGAATCAACTGACAACAACTCACAAAGAGAAGGGCTTCTGCCCCTTGCACCTTCTTCCTGAATGTGTATATACTGCTGCAGTTACACTAGCCATCTTGGGACCAAGAGACGATAAGCACGAGGAAGAGAACCAACATGGCAAGGATGTTAGGGCAGAGATACAGGAAGAACCTGGATCCCAAAGGCATCATTGAGCTGCATGCCTTGGACTGCCTACCTCAACTTGTTCTCATGTGAGAAAAACACATTTTCATCTGTTGAAGTCACCATAATCTATTCTTTTGTTACTTGCAGCCAAACACACTCCTGACTGATATAATCTGTTCTAGTTCTCTGATGGCATAGTTAATATTGACTTCCTTTTATAGATGAAGACACTGAGGTTCCGAAAAATGAAGGTGACATAATATATAGTGGTAGAGCTTAGATTCCAACTCAAGCTTCCTGATTAAAAGTTCTTGGCATTTTCCCACTGACCTATAGCTCAGCCATTCTAATTATTTCTTCCCACTAATATAAATAAATAAAAATAAATAAATTTCTGTTTTTCCTTCTATTAAGGAAGAAACAATTGATAACTCCCTATCTGTTCTGAGCTTTACTTCTGCCTCTGCTCTCAGCCATCTGACTTCTGATTGTTATTTATTAATTATCTAAATAATTAATTCCTTCCACATTTACATATAGATATACTATATATAACGTTTGAACTTGATCTTTTTTTGTAATGGACAATCTTACTTTTGTTCAGATTTTGTTCCTTACAGAAAGAAGTAGTTCAAATTAGCTTTGTGTCCTAACTTTTATTTTTTTTTCTTTCTATCCTAAGATTGTTTTTACTTTTATTTATTTTTATTTTTTTTGAATTTCATTTTATTTTTTTATACAGCAGGTTCTTATTAGTTATCTATTTTATACATATTAGTGTATATATGTCAATGTGTCCTAACTTTGAGACATAGGCTTCAGTTATACTTCTAAATTTCTGAAGACCTTGAAGTTCTAATCAAACAAAAATTATAGAGCAATACTAGTAATCTTCCAGAAAACACAATTGGATGCAGACTACTATGTAAACCAGCCTGCGTCTCTGACTTTGATATATCTTCTTAGCCCACCCACCCATTCATCATACTTGGGCCCTCCCAGCTCTACTACCTCAAGCTGTCAAGCTTAGTGCAAATGTATTGAAGAGACCAGTCCCCCAGTCACACTAACGCATATGTTTATTCCCCCATTGCCTGGTTAAGACAATGGGCCCATAGCCCTCTGAACCCCTAGGGAAGACTGAAATCCCATTTATTACTAGCTCTTAGATTAGAGCTGGGTATATATGATGGCACTTAAATTAACTACAATTGCTAACAATATTTTCTTTAGTATATGAAGAAATACTGTTATTTAGCTCAGTTAAATTACCTTAAGTAGTTTATTCATTCATTTGGCAAATTTTTATTGAATGTTATGTGTGCTACGGTGATAACAATGCCATCCATTTATACAGTCACTTATCCACAGTCTATAAAAGCACTTTCATAGCATTAGGGGCTGGGGATTGATTTACAATGGAGAGCAAAGCCAGTGCCTATTGATGAAATATACCTATTGTTCATAGAAATATTTGTTAATATAGTTATGAGAACATGTACACGTGTGGTTTACTTTTTTATTACTATTATACGTTAACATGGTTATGTGCATATGTACATATATGCTATTGCTTGCATCTTATTACTATTTTCTGGTTGGAGATTTTGACCTCACATCTTATCATTTCTTTAGTGTTACTATCAATAACAATGTAAGGAATCAATTAGATGTGCTGTCTTCTCATCTATTAAGGAAGAAGGGATTGATAAGTCCCTATCTATTCTGAGATTTACTTGTACCTCTGCTGTCAGCCACCTGGCTTCTGATTGTCCTTATTAAGTATTTAAGTAATCATTCCACCCCGATTTACTGAGCAGAGTCCGCTTAAGTTTGGCACTTTGGAGCAGGGAGAGATGAAAAAGCTCAGGACTCTGTGAGAAGAGGCTCATCAGACAGTAAAAGAGAGAAAATGTGCAAAAATAACTGAAATATAACACAACAATCAAATAGGAGACCAAAGGTGAGAGAGAGGACTTCTGGCAGGAGAATCAAAGAAGGCTTCCTGGTGGTAGTGGTGGTGGTGGTGGTGGTGTTTATGCACTAGAATGTTAAGGGTCCAGCAGGATTCGGGTACTTTGACTGAATTGGAGACCATGGGCTAAAATGTGGAGAAAGCTCTCTTCACTCTGTGCCTGAGAGGGCAAAAAGCCTATCTATGCGATGGGAGTAATACTTATCCACCAGGTCAGGTCTTGTTCCACAATAGGGAAGGACCACTCCAAATACTGAGATTTGTCTGGAAAAGCTCTGGTACCAAACAGCTCCCTTGCAGAGGCTCGACCATTTTCTGTGTAGAGGTTTGGGTGAAATGGTTTGCACGTTTTCTGGAAGAGGTGGACCCTCATGCTTCTTAGGAATGGAGCAAAGCCAGATTAGCTGACACTTGGAGAGGGGCAGGTAGATTCTTGGCTCAGGAAGCTTTTCAGGGTACGTTTCCATTAGGTTGTTCCTTTTGAGATAGCACAAAAGAATGACATGAGGAGGAGGGGGTGATCAGAGAGCAAAACAGTACAGTACTCAATACTTTCAACCAGCCCCTTTGAGTTATGTACAGTGTGCTCTCCCACCCCAAGTTACGAGCAGCTGAGTTGAATTAAAAAACAGTCCCTCCTTTGCTGCGACCTGGCCTGCCAAATTCTCAGCTGGCGTGAGCTTTTATAGCTGTGTTATAAACCCCCCAAAAAGTGAGGCATATAATGGAAACCTTGACATAACTTGAACTCCAACGAGCGGCTTGTGCCTCTCTAATTATCCTTACGTTTCATTGGCCGTTTCTCTCCCTCCTCGGGGAAGGACCTGCTGCAGAGGCTCTGCCTAACGGTCCAGGGGGCTGGAGGGTTGAAGCTGGGCTTTGCTGGGGATAATGAGACAGTGTCTGCTGGTGGGAAGCCCCTTGTTCCATACATACTAACCCCTCCCTTTTCCCTTCCTTCCCTTGTTCTCCCCCTGCACCGCCTCTCACAATGCCCTCCCCCTGCCCATCCCCCCCCCCCCCAAAAAAAAGGCAGAACAGTTCAGTTGGTTGTAAAAATTAATGAGTTCAGATACAGACTTGCCTTATTCCGGTCCAGCTGCGTAACCACGGCGATTCCGACCAGCATTCTAGACGCTGACATCAGCTCCACACCCCGGTACAATGCTGCTCTGTTTGATCTCAGAAACAGATCAGGCTCCTGGGCTTTATACATCCTGCTTCCTCCCTTCGTAGACTCATTTTATCACCCACCAGGAGAGCTCATCTCACTGCTCTCCCCCTGGGTAGCTAATACCAGAGGATCAGACCCTACAGCTGACTCTTCTTTCACCAGCTGGACACTTTGATCCAGTCTCCCTGGTCCGCTTGGAGGATCCCTGCCCCCATAGGCGATGACAACTGCTGGAGGACGAGAGTGATAATGATTTCACCGCCTTGTCTTTGCACAGGACTTCACGATTTTCCATGCACTTCC
Organism: Balaenoptera ricei; assembly: GCF_028023285.1. Classification (NCBI taxonomy): domain Eukaryota; kingdom Metazoa; phylum Chordata; class Mammalia; order Artiodactyla; family Balaenopteridae; genus Balaenoptera; species Balaenoptera ricei. Next base: position 86,853,076 of record NC_082642.1, on the reverse strand, counting down.
AAGATATCGTCAATGTGGCCCAGGACCACCCTGGGCGGTGGAGGTGGGACACCCATTTTACAGATAAAGAAAGTCTGGGAGGGCTGGTGAGTGGTGAGAGGAGGAAGCGATCCCAGAGTCCTGGACTGCTATTCCCAGCTCATTCCAGGGACTCAAGGTGCTCACCGCTTAGTGCAGGGACCAGGCGAGGTAGATGGAGTTTCTGTTGGTGAACAGAGCTGGAAGAAAGCTCTGTGGACCCACTCTCTGCCAGGCTGAAGGAGAGGGGCAGTGACAAATCACTTTAAGCCCCTCAAAAGTGTGTCATTAATCTGTCACAGCTCACCCCTTCTGCAGAATGCTGCTTCCTCTTCCTCTGGTTCAAGAATATTTATTTCCCAAGAGGACCAGACAGATGTCTTGCTTACAGTGGTTCCAGAAGCATCAACACCAAAGATGGATTGTAAGCAGTTTAGGAGGATTTCAGGAGAAGCTGCTAAAACGATAACAAACTTTTTTAGAAATAAAACATAGAAGCGTAAACCTTATTACAGGGGGTGTTTCATTCCGGAGTTTGGGGTAAATGTTTTAGCAAGTATAAATTTAGCAGAGAAGAGGAGCACCGAGGTCAGTATCAGTTTCCTGTGGCTTTTGTGCAGCGTTCCACAGACTGATGGCTTAAACAACAGACATTATTCTCTCCCAGTTCTAGAGGCTAGGAGGTTGAAATCAAGGGTCATGCGCCCTCTGAGACTCTGAGTTGATGCCTTCCTTGGCTCTTCTGAACTTCTGGTGGTGGCCGGCAATCCTTGGCTTGCCCTGTGACACCGCGGTTTCTGTCTCTGTCACACCTGACATTCTCCCTGTCTTCACATGCCCTTTTCCTCTTCTTATAAGGACACCAGTCATATTGGCTTAGGGTCCACCTTAAGTTAAGATGAGGTTGGAAAAGATTAGAGGGGTCCTAATCCAATGACTAGTGAGGGTCTTTCTAAGAAGAGAGACGTAAGTTGGTAACATCTGCAAAGACCCTACTTCTAAATAAGATCACATTCACAGGGACCAGGAGTTAAGAAATGAGAAGAGAGGTGGCAGTCTTGAAGAAATGCTCTGGGAGCATCACTTGGAGCTCCTGCTTCCCCTCAATGGCTCTTCTCACTTGACTGCAAGAATGAATCTCAGGTCATCCAACCTGACGAGGACCCCAACTGGGAAACTGAGCTGGTTTGCAGTTTCCAAAACCTACGTTCATTCCATTGCATCTTGTCTTTGGTGGACTTTGAATGTGACTGAGCCCTACCCTTGACTTTTGGTGAAGGTGCTGGGAACAAAGGCCAGCGAAGCCGCTTCTCGGAAGCCTTCGGGGGCTCATCAGCTGACCTGGAAGCACAGCTTCGAGGTCTTCACTCTGGGTCTTGTGCTCTGCCCGCCCCCCTACCCCCAGTCATGCCTTCACATTATCAGACAGCCCGGCTCCCTTTAAAGTTGCTTCAACTCATGTTAACCGTCATCTTGCATCATTTCTAGCTGTTTTCCTGTGTCCCTTTCTTTTGTAGAGTATATAAACTCAGCATGTTTAATTTTTGAGATAGATTTGCTGTGAAGCCTCATGGTTTTTTAGTGGCTTAAAATGTATTGTATTGTGAGTTTTTCTGTGCCAGTCACAGTGTTCACTGTGGGAAGCAGCGGGACACCAGGGATGTTGATGTTTATTCAGTTTTAGGGGGTTTTAAGGCATTCCTGAGACCATCCAGATTTTAAATATTCTGTCTCATTGTTCCTGAAGCTATTAACATATGCCAGAAATGATGGTGTCTCAGCATCTAAGCTACACATTTCAGATTGCCTCCTGTCCCCAGAAATGACTTCTATGAACAGCCTTCAGTAAGCCACTGTAATGGTTCTGAAATGAGAACAACATGGTCATTCCATCATTAAAGCCCCTCCCGCTCTGAGACTGGACACACATTGCTGTTTTCTGCCAGGGTTCTGATTTACGAGATGCTCTATGTGTCTGGGTTTAATATATATGGCTGGCTGCCCTCAATGTACACGACTTGCTGGAATTCTTTCTCGCATGATTAGATGGATCACATTTATGTTATATGGTTACTGTTTGGGTATGCAGGCAATCCTAGCTTTGTACAGTATCAGTTAACTAAAACACGTGCCTATTGGAATGTGTCCCCACTTTGCACGGTTCCCTGGTAACTGCTAAGTGAAGACACAAGAGTTTCTGTATGAGTTTCAGTGAACATGGTTCCAGCGCTAAGCAGGACTAGCTGTAGCTGCTTTTTAAATAAAATTTGGATGAAGAAAGTGACTATGGAAGCTTCCCTGATGGCGCAGTGGTCAAGAATCCGCCTGCCAATATAGGGGACACGGGTTTGAGCCCTGGTCCGGGAAGATCCCACGTGCCGCGGAGCAACTAAGCCCGTGAGCCACAGCTACTGAAGCCTGCACACAGCAACGAAGACCCAACACAGCCAAAAATAAATAAATAAATAAATTTATATATATAAAGAAAAGAATGTGACTTTGGCAGTTCTCATTTCTTAAACAAATAGTGAGCACCCGTTGAGTCCAAGGCACCAGGATTGTCTCTGTCTTGAAATACAACTGCCACAGCCTCCACACTCGAGCTAAATGGTGGAGGAGGTCTGATGACATATGGAAATGACTGAATGAAGACAAAGACAGCTGACAGTTATCAGAGATGGAGTGTGGCAGGGACTCAGAGGGGGCGTGGTCTTTTTTCTGGGGGCAGGAGGATCAGAGAACTTGTATGGAGGAGTCAACATTTGAATTGAGCCTCGAGAGAGGAGGGCATCTGGGGAACGCAGAAGAGGGAAATGGGAGGTGGGCGCTCCAGGCTGACCTGACAACATGAGCCAAAGCACAGGGGTGAGAAATCTTGAATCCCAGAGCTGGGAATTTATAAATGATGACCTATGGGTGACACTTTCCAAGGAAGGAATCTCTGCTTCTAAAGCTCACACACCAAGGGTAGATGGTGAGAACCAGTCAAGTATTAGGGATTTCATGGTGCTGTCACCTTCATGGCCTTTTTTGATGCCCAGAACAAATCCGTGAAGGACGGAACGTGGTTGTCCCCATTTCATAGACGAGGAAGCAGAGTCAAAAGGCAGAGACCTGCCCAAGCCTTCAAAACTAGCAAGTGACTAAGCAAGGAGAAGAAGGCAGGTTTCCAGAGGTCCAATCCCCTCCTTTTTCTACTGCCCACCCTGAGAAGTTGGTGCTCATGACAGTTGTATTTGGTTTCTGCTAAATTGTCCAGCTTCACATGATTGTGTTCACAAAAATACTAATTATTATAGCTAACCTCTCCCTAAGGAAACACTCATTGAGGGGAAAATGAGAAATCAACCTGGGCACGTCTAATGGCTTTGAGTTTCGTTGCTTTCTTATTTCTTCTGTTCTTTTACTTTGAAAATTAATGTCGATTGGATTTTAGAAAACTGTTCCCCACAGAATATTCTCAATTGTTAAAAATAAGAATAATAATAACACCCCCACTAAAGGAGGCTGTGGCGTCAAGCTGTCTTCCATTTTGGGCGGATTTTCCTTTTGTTTAGCCAGTAGTTACTGCAGGACTGCTGTCCAGGGCTCCTCCCGGCAAGGGCTGATGTGTCTCTGAAAGCACATTGCTTCCACGTCTGAACTCTTCCGTCCTCTCAAGTTTACCTCAAGCAACACGACGAAGCCTCTCCATCAGTCACTTCCTGACAGATCAGCATGGATTTAATCCCAATCAGAGTATCTGAGAGCCAGCAAGATGGGGCGGTCAGGAGGCCCACGCTGGCTGGTCGGAAGCCTTTGACCAAGTAAACACAATCTCAAAGGGCTGGGGAGCTTGAAAGTAAAACTGTAAATGATCCCATCTGTGATTCTTGGCTGATGATTCCTCTGGGGTGGACCAAAGAGGGGGAAAGCAGAAGAGAGGGTCTCTCTTTGCTTTAAACAAAATATCGTTACCCTTCTAGCATCTTCCTTGTTTGGGGTATTTTCCAAGTGAAAGCTCATTAGGGAGACACGAAAGCACGTCTTACTAATGTCCATCAAAGAGACAGGCTCAGTTTCAAAGCACAGAAGAAATACGATAGTGTTGAAGCAAACTACATGAAAAAGATCTTATGGCCCCAAGAAGCGAGAAAGAAACAGGGACTGGTGACTTGGATTTTTTTTTTTTAATCCAATCTTTATTTGGGACAAAATAAGTGAGTCCCAGGAAAATGAGTATCTCCTGGGCTTTCTCTTATTTACATCAGGCAGGCTGAACTAAACATTCTGGAATGTTTGTAAATGTTTGGGTTTCCTATTCCATATTTTCTCCTGTTGGCACCAAAGCTGAAGGGTTCAGAATTTCTCAAACAAGGTTCTTACCCACAGTGATGACTATTATTAACATGTATTGATCTAGAGGATATACAGAAACAGGATTAAGTGCAGATCCGGAGCCCAGGGATTAGGTCTGGCTGGAGAGCAGAATGTAAACAGGGGATGTCTGAGTGGTGGGGAGCAGGGGGGCTCATTAGAGGTCTGGACCAAGGCACAGGGTAGCTTTGTGTCTGTCCTCAAGCCAGGGAGGGGGCCTGGATGCTGGTGAGCATGAGCCGGGCTCCCTGGCTAGCTCACTGGTCTGAGGGCCAGAACGTCCCTTCCTGGGGCTCCGTAGGGGTATTGGGCAGGTTCCCAGGGTGACATGCCCCTCTGCAAGGAGCACGCGGGCCAGGTAGAGGGAGGCTCTCTTCTGTCGAGCGTTTTGCTGAGGAAATCCCAGCTGGTCTCAGGCACGCTCCTTGGGGAAGCAGTTCTCCTCCGTTACAGAAGGGTCCGTCTCCCTTGGCTGCCCGTGGAAAGAGTGGCTGTTTTCCACGCTTCAATCCTCGTGCATTGTGAACCCCCCAAAATACCTCTTTCAAAACAAGGCCCTGGGTGAACATCAAGCTCCCCAGGAGAAAATCCACCATAAGAATTCAGGCTGCCATAAAAGAGAATGAAATTTTGCCGTGTACAGCAACATCATGCTAAGGGAAATAAGTCAGACAGAGAAAGACAAATACTATGTGGTATCACTTATATGTGGAATCTAAAAAATACAACAACTAGTGAATATGGCAGAAAAGAAGCAGACTCACAGGTATAGAGAACAAACTAGTGATTACCAGTGGGGAGAGGGAAGCGGGGAGGGGTAATATAAGGGTGGGGAGTGGGAGGTACAAACTACTGGGTGTAAGAGAGACTCAAGGACGTATTGTACAATGCGGGGAATACAGCCAATATTTTATAATAACTCTAAATGGAGTGTAACCTTTAAAAGTTGTGAATCATTCACTATATTGTACACCCATAACTTATATAATATTGTACATCACCTATACTTAAATTTTAAAAACTAAAAAAAAATTCAGGCTGCAACCCTGCGCCACAAGAATCCACTGAACCTGAGTTCCCAGCAGTGAGATGGAGACTGCTTACTGGAGTAAGCCATCGGGATGGACCCTCTCACTCTGCTCATGAGGCCCACCTGGAGACGAATCCAGTCCATCTGGTGTTCTCAGGTTCAGAGGTTCATGTGGGGACATCTTCTAGATCAGAGGTTCTCCATCTCAGCACTATAGTTGTTCTCATGAGTAGCAGGGACACAGGGTAAGCAGAGCTAGCCCTGGCACTAAGCATAGCGATTATCGTCACAGGCTTTGGAATCTAAGATATGGGATTAAACCCAGCTTTAGTTGGTCAGTTTTCTTATCTGTAAAATGGGGATAATATCACCCACGTGAGAGAATACCTGTGAAGAATAAATGTGGTGATACATATATAAGTGGTTGCTTACCCCGGTGCCTGGCACATAGTAAGTGCTAAGTAAACGATAGGTTTACTGTTTCCTGTCGTGGGCTTCACAGACAAGTGTGTGGATGGGGACATTAGCATTTAGGAAGCATCACTCTATGCTACACATCCTACGATTGCTTTCATGGGTGTAGGTAGAATAGACCCTTCCCTCCTCAGTTGTGGTAGCAGCTGTTGACTTAAGGTGATGGTGGTGCCTGGCGCCAGAAGCTGAGGGTGGAAGAAATGAAGCGTCACTCGTCCTTCTTCTTAGATCTAAAGCAAAAAGTCTGATATGTGCTTTCTTCATTTGTTCTTAACTGATGGTAAGCTTTCGTAGCTGCAATTATAGTGTAAAGTCTTTGAAGAGAGAAGACTTATTTTCTCTTATGCCCAGGCCTTGGATCTTACCGAGCTGCATATCCAGGTTTGGTTCTTGGCATCCAAGCTGACCCCATCCCTCTCCTCCCAGCCACCAACACTTCCTCAGAAACCTCATCGCTCAGAATTCAGGCTCCCAAAACCTGGGCAAGAAATCCTGAATTACCCGTTGAGCAACTCAGCTTAAGGGGGAATCGGTAGAAAAGGTGAGTCAAACAGAGATGAAGAGACAGGGAGAGAACCATTCTTTGATCCATTCAAACACTATTTGTGAAGTACCTGCCTGCCAGCCACTGTGCTTGGTGCTGAGATTACAAAGACGATCAAAACTCAGCCTCTGACCTCAAAAACGTAATGGCCACTTCTTGTCCTTGGAGCAGGTCAAAATGTGTAAACATTCAGCAGGTTGCAAACTTTGGGCAGTTCTTGATGAATGTGATGCCTCAATAGAAAGTTGCTGTTGTTGTTGTTTTTAAGAATAGTGCAGACAAAGACACAAAACCAGATCATTTTAAGTGTGAGATGCGGATGTGCCCAGGGCATTGCGGGAGAACAAAAAGAAGGTAGGATGTGTTCTATAGTCCCGGAGGGGCAAGTGTCGTTCCTGACAGAGGTTCCAGTGTAAGTGAAGTTGGGGAGGAGAGAAACCATGTGGTGTGGGCAGGAAACTCTGAAGAGCCCCATGTTCGTGGCACATAAATTGTGAGGCAGGAAACAGTGAGCCTTGAGATGGGAGAGGGAGGTGAGGACTTTGTCTATGAGGTGGACTTTATCTTGTGGGCTATGGGGAGTCCTGGGCAGGTTCCTGTCAAAGAGGGAAGTGGTCAGATCTGCATCTTAGACAGCAGTGTGGAGGTGGGCTCAAGACCAGGGGCAGGGAGAACAGTTTTGAGGCCATTGCCGTTTTCCAGATGAGAGATGGGTAAGAGTTTGAACTAAGATACAAGCTTTTACACATAGTGCAGTCACACACACACGCACACACACAGTTTTCCAACTGAAGATTTTCGTGTATTCTGCAGAAAAGCCCACTTGAGCTTGGTAGACACAAAGGTGGAATTATTCAAGAGGAACTCATGTCTCTCTTAAACACTGTTTTTTAGTACCGGGAGATTTCGAGTGTGAGTTCAATGCTCCTATGTCAGCTCTAAGCAGCACGTATTTCATGTCCTTTGCATTTTTTTGTTTTTGGAGACATTTGCGAGGAAGTAATTCTTCCTTATCCTTTTGGGTGTTTATTTGCTGCTTGTCTCGTCTCTGAAATATTTTCTGTTATCTACTTTGCTGGCGAGGCTCTAGTCTGGGGAGTGAACACCCTGTATTAGCTCATATTTTCCACATTTAGTTCTTCACTTCTTTCCTCATATTGTCCAGAAGAAACTCTCAAGCAGCAAAATTGATGAAAAGATTTTGTCTCCTCTCCATAGCCGCTCCCCACCCCCTGCATTGACTGATGTGCTTCCTCATGTCCTGTTCCTTTAAAATAGTAGACTGAAAGGTCTGCTCATTCATTCCAGAACAGCGGCTCAGAGAGGCACTGCTGGTGACCTGGACTCCGATGGGAACGGTAAGCTTGGGGCTGTGGACTCAGAATAGTCTCTGACGGCTGCACACCAGCTGGAGGAGGGGGGGGAGGGGGCGACCAATACACGCTGTCTATCCAAACTCTCATGCTTCAAAGGAACGTTGCTTTCATTGTTCCCTAAAGGGGATGAGTAAATAACGAGATATTGTCAGGAGCCAGGGTGTTTCCTGCTGGAGGCTAGGATGCCGCCAGTGTCAGAAGACTTGGGACCTAGGTCTGTATGAGCCACTCGTGAGGAGTGTGGGTTTGGACGAGTTACTTCACCTCTGGAAGACCCATTCCCACTTCATAGATAATACAAGAGATAATAGAACCTGTCGTTTTGCCCTTACAGGTTGTGTGATGTTGGGTGTAGAAACATTTTGGATACTGAGAAATGCATTTTGGAAATAGTGGTCTAGTATGAGAATTTTCTCTTGAACATTAAACAAAGCACCACTGAAACAGCTTTGACTGTAATAAAAGGGTTTGAAGAAATAAAGAGAAAGTATGCAAAATGCGCCTTCAGCTGGGCAGGAGTATATAATAATGTCTTGATAATCCATTACAGGAAGACCTAGGACAGATGCTTGCTGGCTTCCTTTTGCCTTGCAGCCTACTTCTCTCTGCCTCTCTCTTTTCCTTTTCAGGGTTTTACAAAACTGATTTCCACGCCAGCCAAGGCAGACACCCCCTGGAAGGTGGAAGCTGGGATTTAACATTATGAGAAGGAGGGCACTGGCCTCAGACCCACCACCTCGGTTTGGATCTCAACTCTTCCCTTCACTCCCTAAGGGTACCTGGGTAGGTTTCTTCGCCTCTCTTGACCTGAGTCTCTTATGCATAGATTGGTCAGGATTTTATTAAGGTCCTTTCCAGCACATGGATTCTGCATTGTCCCAGCATTGAGTCAATAATACCTTCCAGGGGCTGAAGAGCCTGGTGTTGCTGAGTGACTGAGTCATCACTGGGACAGGATCTCCTGTCCACTTACGGCAGTTATCAGGAGTTGGCATTGCTGTGCTAAGTCCCTGGTTTTGTCTCCTCACAGTGGCGTGGGGATTGGACACACCACCGCGGTCGCTGGCTGGCTCAGCTTGCCCAGGATGCAGGAACGTGCATGGTGCAGACAGATACCGTATTTTCCTTCAGTCCTGATTCTGGGAAAGCAGCAAGAGAAGAGGTTGGGGAAGGGAGTGGTCATTCTACACAGGCACCCAAGGCGAGGGGAGTGGGAAGAGGGTGACTTGTAAAGTAGCAGGCCACCGCTGAGACCGGCCAAGGGATGAGTATTACTCAGAGGGTGGGTCCAGTTCCCATTTTACAGCAGAAGTAAACTCTCCAGACCCTGTTGTAGTTGGCTAATGGTGATCCCCAAACCACAGGCTCCAGAGATATGAGCCAGCGTTCCAGGAAAAGCCACCCACGGGAGAAGGGAGGATGGAGGGACAGAGCCTGGAGCAAGGGCCTGCGTGTTTGGGGCTGATTGCTTCAAATGGAGGGTGATTGTGCCTTCCAGCTCAGGGTTCATTGGTCAGACCTCCAGCACAATCCAGTCCACATCCACGGATGCCTACATGCCAGGGAGTTAAGTTTGCCCTCCCCAAAGTCAACATCCAGAGAACCGAGAGAGTCATGGGGTCACTGGGAAGTTCTTCATTCTGGTTCTTTTTTTTTTTTTAAGCTCAGAAAGACCAGCCCACCACTTAGGAGGCTTTGTTTGGATGGTTCTCCAAACCCCTGGTCAGATGGCTGTCTTTCAACTAAAACACAGGGTTAGTTGAATTTTCTTCCAAACTTCATTTCAAACAATTATCTTGGCATGTTATCTGTAATATCTCCTTTGGAAGGTTATTCCACATTAAAAAAAAATTCATCATATCCTGTGAATGAGTGGATTGAGAAATAAAACCTCAAGTCAGTGAAGATGTATGAAGACTTGAGTGACTCCTGAACTACCTTTGACTGCGGCTCTCAGCAGCAGCAAAGGAAGACCCTAGAAAGATGCCAGTCTGGACCCCTGCAAAATCTGAGTTGTCTTCCTTGAAAAGTCAGCTGTTCATTGCCTTCAGGTCAGGTCATACTTGAATCATCAGACCCTGTGGTCCTTCAACACACACACACACACACAGAAAATACACATTTGTATGCAATATTGCACACCCCCTCCCCCAAACTCTCAGCAATTAGGAGTTGAATTCCCCAGTCTGCTGAGCTGGACTTAGAGACCTAGCAAAAGGGACTCTTGAGAAGAAAAAAGGAATTCCACACTGGTGAGGTTAGGGCTGCAGTCCTTAAAAGCGAAGCGGTTTCGCGGAGACTGACCGCTTTAGAAAGGGACAGGTCCTGATGCTCCCAGAGGGGAATTGGGTGAAATGCTGGGGACGGGGTCCAGGAGGCTTGACGATCAGAGCCAGCGCTGGGACCGGCTGGCCCGGTGGGGTTCAACTTCTGAGCTTCCCCACCTGCCCTCTCACTCCCACCGCCCAGGGCCCTACCGTTGCTCTATTCTTCACCCATCTCTGAAAACCTTCCATCTCCCCATGCTACTTCAAAGCCCCCTGGGAAAGCCAAGTTGCCAATTAAGCCTCTTTGAGGCAGGTTCTCATTCCTTCCCCCACTAATTGAAATGTTACTCCTTTTACTAAACTCCTAAACCACCCAAACACAACTGGTCTTCCTCATTTGCATTGTAACAACGTCCCTAATGTGCTTCCAAGAGCTTTCCGTAAAGGGGACCTTCTCTCCTCTCCTGAACGGTCAAAAGCAATTCGAGGCAAAGGCCTTCATTTCCATCCCTATACAGCTGCTCATTAGCTAAGGTGGAAGAAATTCCTTTTATTCTGGATTCATTTCCCAGGATGATAATGTCTTTTTTGTCTCAGGCCACTGTTCCCAAACTAGCCCTTAATTGCTGATAGTAATTGAGTTAATACATATTTACAGCCTGGTAAGGTTAAAGAAGGTCTCCTGTAGTTTTATTTGAGGCATTTTATTTAACCTGCAATAAAATCATTAACAAGTTGTTTGGTGTTAATTCTCTGTCCTTTATCTTGTCTCTGCCCCTTGGGAAAGTTGGGTGAAGGCAGATGGCTTTGGTGTGGGGATCGATTCTCAGGCTGGGTGGACCAGGGAGCCCCAAACCTCACCTCAAAAGTCACCTCCAGGTCCTCCTGTATTCAGGGAGGAGGGCCTCTCCTCGGTGGAAGCAGATACCCTGGGGCAACACTGTGTAGCTCTCCCAGGCACCCAGCCAAGCAGCGCAGGCGGGGTGATGAAATCCCATCAAAGCCACAGGGCTGGGCCAGGCTCCTGAATTAGCTCCCACCGGTAACTCGAGCCCCAAGTGGCCCACAGGCTGGGCACCGAACCAAGGTGTCAGGCCATGTGAGCGCCTGGCCACTGGAGCCCGCCCAGAAAGAGGGGCTGAAAACAGAGCAGGAGGAGGAGCCAAGGGCAATGCCAGGGGAAGCCAGGGGTTTTCCAAACTCTACCCTGGGAGGCCCGGATGGCTGCCTGTTGAAAGTCGCTCTTGTCAAATCCCTTCTCTCTCCTTCCCAAAAGCAGCGGGAGTGACGTGGAGGCCCCCTTCCCCGTGGGGTTCCGGGCCTCTTCAGCCCATCAGAGGGAAACTGGCTTACCAAAAATGAAGCTGGCTTGAGTCAACAGCATGTCTGACTACCCCCAGAGTACTGCTCCCGGTTGCCTGACACTTCCTTTCTCTCCCCCTTGCTTTGCTTGGGATTCCAGCTTCTTTTCCTCCCGATTCATCCCTGAGGAGTGGGCCAGGCTGTGGCAGAGGCTGGCATTCTCCAGAATCCATGTTGCTGTATACTTCCTAGCCACGCATCTGCATTGTCCAGCTCCCCTTGCAGTAGACACGGTGTGGGGAAGGGGGGGAGTAACAAGCGCCCCCTCTGTGCTCTTTGCCCTTTCTGGCTGCCTGGAGTGAAGACGACCCTCTGGGCAACTTTTGAAGCCAAATGTTAAAAGTGGCAGAGCCTCAGTCAGCTCAAAAACTTAAATGACAGGTGGAGGGTAGCTGTGCCACCCATCCTATGCATGAGCTTGAAATCAGTGTCCATGGGGTGTAAACCACTGTATGCTTTGGGGACTCTTTGTTATAGCAGGGAATTTGCTGTACGGTCTGAGACTGTTCATATAACACCAGGAACTGTGCGAGTTGTTGCCTTTGCCTGGTGGAATGTTCATCCACCAGTGCCTCTCCCACGCATCCCTTAAGACTCAGCTCAAATTCCAGCCCCTCTGTGGAGCCTCTCTATGGGCAGAGGACACACAAATGTAGCTTTATCTGGTGATTCATCCATGGGCTCCAGCAGAAGCCACCTTTGCCTACCTACACGACCCACTGAGTGAGATTTAGAAACTCAGCCCAAAGGCCAAAAGCCTCCACACCAAAGGTAGCTCCTCTGAGACTCTGATTTCATAATTCTTTGATTCTGAAATCAGGCTCAAGAGCCTTGGAGGAGGGGAATAAGTACTAAGCTGATTTCTCGGGTGATTCAGCACGCTGGCGATAGATGGGCCCTTAGAAATCATCTGCTCCTGCCTTTTTCCTTACAGATGAAGAGGTTGGGGCCCAAAGTAGAAAGGCAGAATCAGCACCCGGGCCTCCTGACTCTCAGCCCGGTGCTCCTTAATTGTCCTATTTAAGCAAGGCAGGTGACATGCTGTTGTCAAGTCTCCCATTGCATCCCCTGGTCCAGGCTCAGAATTATTTGTTCTTTTCAGTTCTCCAAGTCGTGCTTCAGCCCACTCTGTTTCAGTGTTCTCAAATACTGCCCCATGCCGCCTTCCTTCAGTCTGAGCATTTCATCTCAAAGTTCTTGGTGCTGATTTCCAGCCAGGGCATGTTGGGAAGCTCCAACATTTCCAAGGTTAACTGTTCAATAGCCTATGGACAGATATAGCCCACTCACGGAACATAGACCTATTCCTTTGCTCTATAGCGAGGGGTTGGGCCAGGCAGGAAACGTGGCATCACTAAACTCTTCCCTGTTTCTCTGTCTTGTCCTTCTCTTCGTGGGAGGAAGAGTCCTTGAGGAGGAATTCCATCCCCATTTTACAGAGAAAGGAACGGGAACTGAGGCTTAGAGAGGTTTGGTGATTAGCTCAAGGCTCTACAAGTTGTGATGCCTTTCTTCTGATTCCCCCTGCAGAGTCCTCTGTCAGAGTGAGAAGTTTATCTTTTTCGCTTTCTAAGCCACAAAAGGAACACTACGGTATAGTTTGGGGGTATATTTTGGAATTTCAAACTCAATCAACCACAATTTCTCTTATGATTTCCCAAAAGCACAGACTTATTTTGCAGTATTCATTTCTTAGAGTCTAAGAGACCTATTGGTCAAAACTTGACATCTGACCTAACATAGGGGTTGATGTAGTTTTCCACAATGCAGTCCCATCCTGTCAGCATTTTTTCTGATTGTTGGAGCTGGTTCAAAACCCACACTTCTGCCCTCACATCCTTCCTTTCAGGAAGCTGCAGGAGAATCAGAGTCCTGGATGCTTGTCTCAGGAAGGGTCCTTAAGGTTGTATAGGTCAATCCTCTCGTTGTATTTTTTGGGGGACCATAGGCCCATAGCGAGCTGGTAGCAGGGCTCGCCTGGTGTCCTGACTCTTCAGCACAAAGTGCTTTATGGAGAACATGTGATAGTGAACCCAGATTGGTTAGTGTCTCCATAAAGTAAAGGAGGAACATCATTTTCTTTCAATTCTATAACCTGGAGCAAGGAGGAGTCCATTTTCCTTTGGGAAATAGGTTACGTACCATCCTGTCTATAATTCATTGATGAAAATGTCACCTTTTGGGATTGCTGATGCCTATTTTCCTCTGGGATGGCTCCCTGCATCTTTCTGATTCATGTCTCTGCTTTGTCAGCAGTTCTTTTTTAGCTTAGTGTGTGTGCATGTGGGGAGCGGGGAGGTGGTGGTATGGGTGGGGTGACAGTCACTCAGACACCGGAGCTGGAGGAGGGAAAGGGAGTGTTTGACAAGGTTAGAGTTGGGGGTGCCCACCAATGGCCATTCCTAAGCATATTTATTGTATGCTTAGTATAATGAAGGAAGATTGCTTCATATATGCATACTTGATCATTCACTTGGTGCTTTTTCCATTTGGTATATTTTTAAATTCCTTAAAAAAAACCTTTGGAAGGCAGAGACCTAGAGAGGAAGAGCTAACGTGTTGCGGAGTCTACAATACTCTAGGAAAAGTGCTTCTTTTTTTTTTTTTTAAATTAATTAATTAATTTATTTATTTTTTATACCGCAGGTTCTTATCAGATATCTATTTTATACATATTAGTGTATATATGTCAATCCCAATCTCCCAATTCATCCCATCACCACCCCCTGCTTTCCCCCCTTGGTGTCCATACGTTTGTTCTCTATGTCTGTCTCTGTTTCTGCCTTGCAAACCGGTTCATCTGTACCATTTTTCTAGATTCCACATATATGCGTTAATATACAATATTTGTTTTTCTCTTTCTGACTTACTTCACTCTGTATGACAGTCTGTAGGTCCATCCATGTCTCTACAGATGACCCAATTTTGTTCCTTTTTATGGCTGAGTAATATTCCATTGTATATATGTACCACATCTTCTTTATCCATTCATCTGTTGATGGGCATTTAGGCTGCTTCCATGACCTGGCTATTGTAAATAGTGCTGCAATGAACACTGGGGTGCATGTGTCTTTTTGAATTATGTTTAGGAAAACTGCTTCTTACGTTCACATATATATGAGGAAACTCTTTCCATCCCCAACAATACCATGAGACAAGTAGTCATATTTTAATTGTCATGGTGAGGATATCTGTGCTCAGAGCAGTGACTTGCCTAGGAGCTCACAGCTAGTAAGTGGCAGAGGCAGGATTTGAATTCAGATCCCTATGAGTCAAAGCCACATTCCTTTCCACAACATCAATCTGCCTCCCTCAGTACCTAGAACTGTTAGCAAAGAGGAACAACCAACCCAATTTGTAGCTTGAGAAAAATGAGTTTTTAAATCTCAGAGAGGCAAGAAATACAATAGTTTCTAATCTCAAAATTGGGACTAAAGTTCCAAGCTGTGCTAACTGAAATGGTATTCTCCAAGATATGGTTCCCCCTCAAGAGACCAGCCATCAGTTGGGAGCCATGCCTGATACTTGTGTCCCAACAGGTAATGGTTCAGAATGAGCCCGTGGGTGAGGGATAGATTGGCTGGTCTAAAGGAGAGGACTGAAAGATCTGAAATGCTAGATCTGAGTCCAGACTGCTGTCCTGTCTGCCAGTCTGTTAAAATTGTCTTTGCCACGGGCCATGGATGTGCTTATACCATTTATCAGAACCTCTTGTGATCTGGCAATAAGGAAACCCAACTCAGTTGTAGACAAATATTTTGCAGTAATTTCATTTACTTAACCAGGGCGGGCTCTCTCCCCTTGGAGAATGAAGCTGGAGCCGGTGTAATCACTGGTCAGATCTTCTTCTCACAATGGTCTGAGTGGGAGCCTCTCCCCTCCGTGTTACCTCCCAAAGGAACAAGGGATAAATGCCCTTGTAAGACAGTTGGTCTCATTTTGTGGATGTGAATTCAATGTCTCACAGCTCCATTCTACTCATCCTAGCTCCGGCTTAAGTTTTAAAAACTAATTCTCTCTGCATTAATCTGAAAAGATCCTTCAAACAAAAGCTCAACATCTGAGTCTATTTACTGAGTGTGCAGCTGTGTCAATTGGCCAAGACAAAGCAAGGCTTCCTGGTCAGCCCACAATGGGCTGCAGGTAGTCCTGCAAACAGAGAAACACAAGGCACGGTCCTTTCAGGAGCCAGCAACACTCCTTCCAATAAGGGAAGAGTTGGAGCTCAGGGGTCAAGAGAAAAGGAGTGCCACCCTTCCCCCACGTCACCACACACACAAGTGGGGACTGAAGGATACGATCTGTAAGCCCGTCAATTAGGGCTATTAAAAAGGTAATTAGCCTTCTTCCATGGAAACCAAGGACAGAGACGTGAAAAGGGGAAATTCATTTCCATATGGTTACATTTTTATGTGACCAGTACACTTTCTCAAGGAAGCGAGATGCTATTGCTGAGAATATCACTTGGCCAGTCATGATGGGAAGGTGATATCAAGTAAATTTAAGAGCTATCTAAGAATAAAAATAATAATTTTTTATTCCTGAAAAAAACTTTTTTTTCTGCTATTAGTCAAACACTAGATTCAAATCAAGTGGCCAGAGTTAGGAGGCCAGGGAGGAGTTGAGAGTTGTTTCCTTTCTAGTTTCCTCTCCCGAAGAGAATCGTGGCAGGAAATGAAACCTGAAAATGTCAACAATGAACAATTTGTCTTGGATTCTGATAAGTGTGAAATTCAGAATTAGTGTTTCTGTTCCCTCTCTTTTCAAACATGTGTGGGTATTTTGGTAATAAAGCCCAAGAGAGAAGAAAACGAATTGAGGAAAGCCCTTTCTCATAATGAGATTTGAAGATATCTATTGAAATGGATCTAAAGTATGCAGTACTCTTTGCAACACTGGCCCAGTTCACAATGAACATAACGGCTTACATGTATTTACTTTGTCTCTGTGTGTGTGCATGCTTTCAGGTAAAAGATAATTTAATTTTGTTTTGTTTTTCTCCACCATCTCTTTCTCTCCTTCTCTTTCACTTTCCCTTCCCACTTTATTGAGGTCAAATGTACATGCAGGGAGATGCACAGAGCTTAAGCATCCAGTTGGATGTGTCACATCTTGTTAATCCACACAACAGTAAAGATATACAATATTTCCACCGCCTCAGAAGTTTCCTGCTCCCGTACAATCAATAACCACCCCCAGGTAATCACTGTTTTAATTTTTATTACTACATATTAGTTTTGCCTGTTCTTGAATTCCACATAGATGATATATGGTAAGAATTTTTTGTGTGTGACATCTTTTGCTCAAAATAGTATTTTTGAGATTCACCTGTGATGTTGATGGATTGTATCAGTTTATTCTCTTTCATGTGTAAGTAGTATTCCATGGTATGATGACACCACAGGGGACGCATTCTTGTGTTAATGGACATTTGGGTTGTTTCCAGTTTTAGGCTGCTGTGAAATAAGCTACTGTAAACATTCTTGCGCAAGATCTTTTGTGAGCATATGTTTTTTTTTCTCTTGGGCCATTACCTAGGAGTGGAATTGCTGAATCATAGGTTTAAGTGTATGTTTAACTTTATAGGAAACTAAGAAACTGCCAGTTTTCTAAAGTGGTTGTACCATCTTATGCTTCCAGAAGCAACGTATAAAAGTTTCAGTAGTTCCATCTCCTTACAAACATTTGGTGTTTTCAGTCTTTTTAACAGTAACTGTTCTAATGGGTATGAAGTGGTAATCTCATTGTGGTTTTAATTTGCTTTTCTCTAAGGACTAGTGATGTCAAAAACCTTTTCATGAGATTATTATCATTTGCATATCTTCTTTCTTGACGTTTCTATTTAATTATTTTGCCCATTATTTATTGGCTTTTCTCCTTATTCATTTGTAGGTATTCTTTATATATTCTGGATAAAAGTCTCTTCTAATATATGGGTACAACAAATATTTTCTCTTGGTCTATGACTTTCATTTTCCTTTTCTTAATGGCATCTTTTTGATGAGCAAAATTTTATTATTTTGAAGGAATCCAATTTTTCAATTTTTGTCTGTATGATTAGTGCTTTTGCTGGTCCATCTAAGAAATCTTTGCCTAACCCAAAGCTGTGAAGACATTTCTCTATGCTTTCTTATAGCAGCTCTACAATTTTAGCTTTTGTGATTAACCCTACAATTCATCTCAAATTAGTTTTTTGTGTATGTTGTGAGGTAAGGGTTGAGGTTTATATTTTCCAAGCGTTTATCCAGTAGTTCCAGCACCATTTGATGAAGACTTTCCTTTCTCCATTCAATTGATCTGATGTCTTTTCACAGATCAGTTGACTGTGGCTCTATTTCTGAACTCTCTGTTTTTTCGTCTTTCTTTATGCCAATACTACTTTGCCTTGATTGTTATAGATTTTTAATACATCTTGAAATCAGATATTGTGAGTTTTCTAATCTTCCTCTTCTTTTTAATGATTTTGGCCACTCTAGTCCTTTGTATTTTTATATAAATTTTAGAATCAACTTGTCAATTTATTTAAAAAAGTTCATTGAGATTTTGACTGGGATTATGTTAATTCTGTAGATCAAATTGGGAAGAGGGAGAAAAGGCTTAACATTGATCCTTTCAATTAATGAACATGGTATCTCTTTCTACTTATTTGTTTTCTTTTTTTTTCAGTAATATTGTATACTTTTTAATATAGAGGTCTTGCATGTATTTATTTAAACCTATTCCTAAATGTTTCAAGTATTTTGATGCTATTGTAAATGGTAGTTTGAAAATTTTATCCTCTAATTGTTGTTAGTAAGCAAAAATAGAATTGATATTTGTATATTTGACCTTGTAGCTTGCTATGCTGCTAAATTCCCTAATTAGTTCTACTAGTGGTTTTATACATCCTTTAGGATTTTTTATATACATATTCATGTCATCTACAAATAAAAATAATTTTACTTCTTTCCAGTGTTTATACATTTTATTCCACGTTATTGCACTGGCCAGAAGAGAAGAGGTGAGAGCTGACATCCTTGCCTTGCTCCTGATCTTAGAAAGTGTTCAGTAATCTACCATTAAGTAGGATGTTAATGTGGATTTCTCATAGCTGTCCTTTATCAGACTTTTTTTTAAAATTAATTAATTAATTTATTTATGGCTGTGTTGAGTCCTCGCTTCTGTGCTAGGGCTTTCTCTAGTTGCGGCAAGCAGGGGCCACTCTTCATCGCGGTGCGTGGGCCTCTCACTATCGCGGCCTCTCTTGTTGCGCAGCACAGGCTCCAGACGCGCAGGCTCAGCAATTGTGGCTCACGGGCCCAGTTGCTCCGCGGCACGTGGGATCCTCCCAGACCAGGGCTCGAACCCACGTCCCCCGCATTAGCAGGCAGACTCTCAACCACTGCACCACCAGGGAAGCCCTATCAGACATTTTATTCCTAGCTTGCTGAGAGATTTTTAAAATCATAAATGGGTATTTAACTTTGTCAAATGCTTTTTCTTCATTTTTGAGATGATCATGTGGTATTTTTCTATGATTCTGTTGATGTGGTGAATTAAATTGATGGCTCTTTCAATCTTAAATCGACCTTGCGTTCCTGGGATAAGCCTCACTTAGTCATAATGTGTTATCCTTTTTTATGTAATGCTGGATTTGATTTGACAATATCTGTTAAGCATTTTTGCATCTATATTTATGAAAGATATTGATCTGTAGTTTTTACTTTCTTGTCATATTTTTGTCAGTGTTGTGATGGTGTGATGTTTAGTTTTATGTGTTAACTCAGCTAGACTATAGTACCCAGTTATTTTATGTAAAGCTAATCCAGGCGTTGCTATGAAGGTATTTTGTGGATGTGGCTAACATCTGCAATCAGTTGACTTTAAGTAAAGGAGATCACCCTTGATAATATGAGTGGGCCTTATCCAATCAGTTGAAGGCTTTAAGAGTAAAAATAAGTGTCCCAAAGAAGATATTCCACCTCAGGACTGCAGCATCCATTCCTGCCAGAGTTTCCAGCCTGCTGGCCTGCCCTACCATTTTGGACTGCATGAGCCAAGAGCCAATTCCTTAAAATAAATCTCTATCTATCATGACATATGAATATATAAAATCTCAATCTTGTGGAAGCTGGTGTTAAGGATTTGTTAGGGTGGGTCTATTTCAGTTTTGTGTTTTGGGTATGATTCGTATTCTATGACATGGTCCTTTCTCTGAAGGTGTGGAATTTCTGGAGTTTCACATGAATGGTGAGGCGCTCACCAAGATATCTCTTCACTCTGCTTGGCTGGAACTCCAAAGTTTTTCAGCCTTAAGAACCTCTGGTGTCTCTATTTAGATTTTCTCCCCAGAGAGTATGTTCTCTGATAGGCCTAGTGGGGTTTTGTCCTGTGCTTTTGCAGCCCTGCTCTCCACCAAGAAGCCAGAGGGAATTCCCAATATAAACTTCTGGAACCCTTCCTGCACAGCTACCTCTTCACTGGTACCCTGCCCTGCAAATTCCAGCTGCTTCAGCATCCCCAAACTCCAGTCTCTACTTCCTCAACCAAGCATGCCTGCCTTCCTCTGCTTGTGCCCCACCTCCGTGCAGTATGATCTGGTAACTGTCCCCACGTAGAAAGCCAGGTTACATGTAGGGGTCACTTCATGTGTTTCTTTTCTCTCAAGGATTACAGTCCTGCTGTCTATTGCTCAATGCCTGAAAAGAGTTGCTTTATTTATTTTGTCCTGTTGAATCATTACTTATGGTAGGAAGGCATGTCCAATACCCGTTCACTCCATCATGGCCAAAAATGGAATTTCAGCCATCCATACATTTGTCAAACCATCCTCTAAACCAAGACCATCCCTATGGCGTCTCCTTCATTTCTCATGTGCTCAGCAAAGGGCAGAAATCACCGATGAGTTCAGAAAAATCACTGGGTGATTCTTACAACACTTGTCTTCCATGGTTCTCAAAAAACACACAAACATATCATAGTTTCTAAAAATTCAAATAGTCCTTAGTAGTCCTTTGTAGGCCAGCATTTTTCAAACTGTGTTCTGAGGAATGTTGGCTCCATAAGGAGTTAAATGGTAATCTGTGAATGAAGGATTCTCTGATCAAATACTTTGGGGGAAATGTTACGTCTGATTTTTGTTCTAGGAGAGTCACATATATATTAACATATTAAAGACGCTGACACATCCTGCTGAAAATTTTCATTAACTCAGTGTTTCCCAAACTTAATTGATTAGCGGAGCTTCTTCATGGAATATTCATTGGCAATGGAAACATGTGCTTTTTAGGTTCATGTATTATCTGACCTCTTATCTATTTTCCCTAAAGTTTTGGAGAAATGTTATTCAGAAGGGAAAATGAGAGCTTTTAAGTTTGACAAATCAGTTAAAATCAAGGCTGCTGATATGGTAATCAAGCTGTACATTTTTGGTAGAGCCAGCAATTAAACAGATAATTTAAACCTCTCCAGGAAACTGTGTGTTTGAATTACACTTCCTAAATATGCAAATAACGAGGTGTTATAGGAAAAGGGACTTTTTCCTTTAAAGCTGAATGACTTAGATCAGCATATTTATTTTTTAAAGCCCTAGAAATCTGGAAGTATAATGCTAGCCCCTAAAGTCTTACCTTCAATAGTATTTCATATTTTACTGTATTTTTAGATAATAACCCACGTATATAAATGTTATTAGTCATTTACTAACGCCCACTAAAATACTTTTGGAAACGTTTTCCAGCTCAGACACCTTTTAAAAACGAAATGACATCATGTCTGTTAGTCTATATTGTTCTATACTGGAGATTGGGAATACTTCCCCACCCCTCCATAAAGCGACGGCTGAAAAGTTTATCATCTTCCTCCCTAAAAGCACCTGGAAAATGTGTGTGCAGTGAAACCCCAAAGCACAGCACTGAGGAAGTCAGCTGGATTTAAAAACCTCTCCCTAGAGGAATTGCCTGTCCCACGGTCCTGGGAACTTTGGGGGCCCAGGAAGGGCGAGGCTCTGAGTTGCCGAATTTCCCTGTTTGCTGAGAGGCTAACCACCTTCTCCGCCCTGCCGTCCTTTGCCAGCTCCATGTTCTGAATTGCAGGCAGAGGTAACGGTGATGCACAGTTATTTATTCATTCAATGCATTTATTTATTTATTCAAAACGGATTTACTGAGTGCCAGTTATGTACCAGGCACTATTCCAGAAGCACTGGGATGTAGTGGAGGACAAACCCAGTCCCTCCCCTCATGGAGTTTACATTCCAGTGACGAAGAAGAACAACCAGTCAAGTCACAGAGTGAGAAGTGCCACAGGGGAAAGAATCATGTTAAGGGGTCAGACAGTGATTGGAAGAAAACTGTGCTACATGGGGTGAGTGGGAAGATTTTCTCTGAGAGGTAACATATATGCAGCGACATGAATGAGAGGACAAGACAAAGACACACATAGGGAAAGAGTTTTCAAGGCAGAGGGGACAGTAAGTGCAAAGGCCCTGAGGCTGAGGCTTTTGGTTGAGTCCAGTGGCTCCCAGACACTAACTGGATGCATCAGACTCACCTAGAAAGCTTGAAAGCAAATCACATTTCTGGGCTCCACAATCTCAGAGCCCGATTCAGTAAACCAAAAGTGGGGCCTGGGAACTGTGATTTTTTTAAAAGCTTCCCCCAAAGTTTTTGGTGCTTAGCCCAGTTTAGGAAACTCTGATCTAATCCAATGACCTCATTTTACAGATGAAGACACTGAAGTCCAGAGAGGGAAAATGATTTAGCCCCGGGTCACAGAATTAAATTGTGATGGAGCCAGGCCAGGAAACCATATTCCCACACCCCCAATAGGGCTCTTCCTCTTCTACCCCCTCTCTTATTCACCCCACCCCCTCCTCCCCTCCTTCTCATCTGCCCCAACACGAGAGGCCAATAGAAGTGCGCTTCCTCTAATGACAGTTGTTGCTCTTATTATTACTCTAAATAATAGCGACCATTCCTTGAATATTTACTTTTTTCCAGACATTGTTCTAAGCACTTTACATGTATTAACTCATTTAATCCTCACAATAACCTTATGGGATTGGGGTGCTTGTTATTCTCACTTTACGATGAGGAAACCGAAGCTGGCGAGATGAGGTCACTTCCCCGAGGTCACACAGCTGGCAAATGATGGAGAACTGATGATCCTGGCCTCACGGGATTGCTGCCTCATGCTGACCTGGGCAAGAGCCCTGGGATGATCATTACTGCTGTTATTGATCTGCATCAGCCGGAAACTTTAGTTCCCCCGCCTGCGCCCATCCCAGTGACACCGGCCATGCCATTATGCGGGCAGCTGGGAGCGCACCTGAAGCCAGCGGTTCACAGGTGAGGCTGTGGAGTCTGTCCCCTGGGACAGCAACTGTGGTCTGAACATGATTATTTCCCATCTAGAAACTCCAGGGCATGCGGGTTTCCTTTTAGTGATTTTTCAAACCAGGCTCTGCTGAGAATGCATGAGGGATAAACTGGCATACTTGCTGAAGGCAAAGCTTAACACAGCCTCTGAGTCCTTGCCGCCTTGAAGTTACACACCCTTGGGACTTCATTGCTGAGGCCGGGAAGGCTGGTTGTGTCATCTGTCTCACTGCGGGTGACTCTGAGAGTGAGGTGCAAAGATGAAGACAGTATGATCTCTGTCTTCTAGCGGCTCACAAATCATTGTAATTCATAGCGGAAAGTAGCATTATTCCATCAGAATGTTGGGCACATAGAGGACCATGGTGGTTCATGGTGTTCAGAGTACCATGGCAACTGGTACCTCGGAGAAGAACAGGAAGGATCTAGTTGGATGTGGGCCTTGATTTCACAGGTACAAATAGCAGAAGGGAACGGCAGGAGGCAGGAGCGGTCTCAGCAATATCACGGAGGTGTGCCATGGTGTGGCAATTTGGGGGACAGGAGATGAACATGGGGATTGGGAAAAAATGTGTAAAGATCTCATTATAGGTATAGCTAATATATTTCTACAAGCTAGGAGCTCAGAGTGAGACAGACTCAATGATACATTTCTATCCTCCAAATACCCAGACCAATAAATAGCACAGAAGGCACTGCATTAGGATCCTTGTCAAATAAATAGATAGCACAGGGTTCACTAATATTTCCCTTGAAAATACCAAGGTGGTATTTTATTTTTAATACTTAGTAGAGTTAGTAACACATTGTATAACAGGGTACAGAAGGAGGGCACTGGATGAGAGGCTGGACTCAAGCGACCCCCTCAAACCTGTCCCAGCCCTGATGTGCTATGCTAACACATCCAGTATCTAAAGGTCAGAACCTACGTATTCGTAGGTCCTAGCTACATTGCATGCTCCGTGAAGCTCTGGTATCTACCTAGTATCTAGGTACTGTGGGCCTTCAGAAGATAAACTAAGGCCTTTAGAAGATGATTGTCTATTTCACATCAGTTCCTGTAGAAAGGATAAAAGAAAGGCAAAAACCTTGAAACTTAAAGTTTATGATAAATTATGTCTATCTCTCCCTCTCTTTCTCTCTCTCTCTTTTCCTTGGAGATTCACTTGTTAAATCTTCACCACTGCTGAGACATTCAGTCCTTGCAAATTGACAAGGAGAAAAAATAATTCTCTCATATAACGCAAATCAGATGGTCTCTGGAGAACAGTACTGTCTTAGTTTGGGTGCAGAAGGTCTCCAGGGAGCTGGTGAAGAGGAGGTCACTAAATACATGGTTGAATGAATGGTACTTTGCTCCTTTATAAAACAAAATGCACTCTATTCAAGGAGCGCCAAGATTTTAGCAACAATCTTGAGATGATAATATTGGATGCTTTGCTCCCGCCTCTGCATAGTGACAGCTCCAGAACCAGAAGGTCTGGGGTTGACATCTTCTAAATTCTCCTTTCCTCACGCTAGCCAGCAACAGCAGACTTCATGCTGGTCCTCAAGTACACTCCTGCCTCAGAGCTTTGTACCTGCTGTTCCAACCACCTGGAACAGTCTATCCTGGCAACTCCCATGACTCACAACCTTACTTTATTCAAATGTCACCTTCCGGACAGACCCCCTCTCCCTCTCTTTCTTCTCTCTCTTTTACCTTGTTTTATTTCCCTTTCGTAGCAGCACTTATCACTACCTGATAGTACACGGTTACTTATTTTCTAATTCAGGGGTCCCCAGCCCCGCAGTCTGTGGCCTGTTAGGAACCGGGCCGCACAGCAGGAGGTGAACAGAGGGTGAGTGAGCGAGGCTTCCTCTGCCACTCCCCATCGCTTGCCAACGCTCCCCATCGCTCGCCAACGCTCCCCATCGCTCGCCAACGCTCCCCATCGCTCCCCATCGCTCCCCAACGCTCCCCATCGCTCCCCAACGCTCCCCATCGCTCCCCATCGCTCCCCAACGCTCCCCATCGCTCGCCAACGCTCCCCATCGCTCCCCATCGCTCCCCAACGCTCCCCATCGCTCGCCAACGCTCCCCATCGCTCCCCATCGCTCCCCAACGCTCCCCATCGCTCCCCATCGCTCCCCAACGCTCCCCATCGCTCCCCATCGCTCCCCAACGCTCCCCATCGCTCCCCAACGCTCCCCATCGCTCCCCATCGCCCCCCAAAGCTCCCCATCGCTCCCCATCGCTCCCCAACGCTCCCCATCGCTCGTATGACCAACTGAACCACCCAGCCCCGCTGTCTGTGGAAAATTTGTCTTCCACGAAACCGGTCCCTGGTGCCAAAAAGGTTGAGGAACCGCTGGGCAAATCATCTACTAATATGTAAGTTCCATTAGGGCAGAGATTTCTGTCTGCTTTTTTTACCTGGGAACCTCAAACAGTACTGGGCACTCCAAACATTTTGCTGAAAGAATGAAAATGTGAGCTTGGCTCGGAGTTTTCTTTTGTTCCAAGGATTCTGTATCACCTGGAGGCTTTGCTCTAGAGCCATGAGCATGTGTGAACCTAACGGAGCTGTGTGAGGCTGACCTAATAAAATCACCTCCTCCCTAAGACCAGCTGTGCCCTACCTGGCCTGCTGGCCCAGGGCTACCCCCAGGTCACACCGCAGCAGCTGCCCCCCACCCAGGGCTGACTCACAGTGCTCTCTGCCATCTCCACCCCCTGGTCCTTGCTTAACTTCCCAGAGGATGGATGCCTCATGGCCTTGCTTTGAATTCCACTTCTTTGACTTAGAGGGGCCAAAGGAGCAGAAATGACAAAGGCTGTTTAGAATTTAGTCTTCCCGATTGTTTGACCTGGTAAATAGATAAACAAAAAAGGGAAGAAGAAAAGAAAGAAAAAGAGAGGCTGGCCTGGGCCCTCCAGCTGCGGGTCCCCGTGGGCCTGGCCGACAGGAGCCCAATTACTGCGGGGCCAGTGCACCTGTGAGGAGTTAATGAGAGGCGTGCAGGGGGGTGGGAGGCCCTGGGGGCTCCGATTAGGACCCCACGGAGGCTGCCCCGCCTCCACCCCCTACAGGGGTAATGACCGATTAATCTCAGCAGGTTGCATCTGGGGACACACCATCTCTATCGCAGAATGAAGAGGAGGAGTTCTAGGTGGGTTTCTCGCTCGGCTCAGTTTCCTTAGGATTTTTATTGATAGATGCTGAAGCTGTTTGTGAATTTAACACTAAAGGGCATAAATGAAAATATAGGCGGGGGTGGGAGTATTTCCAGTGGGCTGTATGCCAAGGGAACTCAGCAGGAACCTGCTGGAGCGTCAGAGCACGGAGTGTAATCCTCTCACTTCTCAGAAGGGGAGGCTGAGACCCGCAGAGAGCTTCAAGGGACACTCACAGGAAAGTGGCTTCTAGCGGCAGAAAGAAATCACTCGTAGGGCTGCGGGTAGGGGGTGGTCAGCGTGGGGTGGTTGCACGGTTGTGTGATGGTGAGAGGGCCCTGGAATGGGATTCCGGCTCCACTGCTTACTGACGATGGCCTTTGGCAAACTGCTCAGCTTCCTGTCCTCCCCATTCCTTATCTGTGAAATGGGCACAGGGGTAGTGCCTGCTCCCAGAGATGCTGTACGGTCTAAATGAATCAATACACCCAACGCACCTAGGGAAAAGTCTGGGCCATGGCAGCTTGAAGCAAGTGTTAGATTTTATGATTATTATGGTCTGTTTTCCAATGGGACACCTTCCAAGGTCCCACTCCTAGGTTAGGATCAGACTCAGACCGCGGGTGTGGGTGGATGGTGGTCTGATGTCATTTGGTTTAGTCCCAAAGAGTCTTTTCAAACATTTTGCTGAAAGAATGAAAATGTGAGCTTGGCTCGGAGTTTTCTTTTGCCCCAAGGATTCTGTATCACCTCAAGGCTTTGCTCTATAGCCATGGGCATGTGTGAGCCTAACGGAGCTGTGTGAGGCTGACCTAATAAAATCACCTCCTCCCTAAAACCAGCTGTGCCCTACCTGGCCTGCTGGCCCAGGGTTACCCCCAGGTCACACCACAGCAGCTGCCTCCCCCCAGCGCTGACACACAGTGCTCTCTGCCATCTCCACCCCCTGGTCCTTGCTTGACTTCCCAAAGGGTGGATGCCTTATGGCCTTGCTTTGAATTCCACTTCTTTAACTTAGAGGGGCCAAGCCTCTCTTTTTCTTTCTTTTCTTCTCCCCTTTTTTGTTTATTCTGAGCACTTGCTACACGCCAGTCTGTCCCTGGCATTTATACATACATAAATGAGAAAAAGGCCGGGCTCTCCTGAAGAGCCATCAGACAGGGTCCTCGGCTGAGAGTCAGAAGACGTTACCTCTAGAGGCAGGTCTCTCTCGAGCTGGCTGTGCCACCTCAGTAAACTGCTTCATCTCCCTCAGTCTCTGTGGTTTCCTCTGTCAGATGGAGAGAGTGATCCCTACCCTGCCTCCCTCAGGATGTTAGCAAGGATCAAACGACCTAAGTGCACGCGGAGGGTCTTTGACTGCAGGGAAATGCTTGTGCTAATGTGCGGTGACCGTGGGGCTGCAGTGACCACTCCCCCCAGGACCCGATACGGGCTTCATGTTCCTAGTGCTGCGAGTGGCAGCAGAGAAGGTTCCCAGGGAGGTTGGCTAGAGACCTAAACAGCGGAGCCAGGAGTCAGTGGGACCTAAGCTTGAGTCACAGCTTTTCCACTTCCTAGCGGTTGACCTTGGAGAGGCTACTTAACATCCGCCATATCTCAGAAACGTGAGAGCTACCTCATTACATTACAACCTCATAGGACGGTTGTAAGGAGAAAAGGAAATAAGGCATGTGAAGCGCTCACAACACTGTCTGGTATGTAGTGACCCCTAGAAGGGTTGGCTGGGCTTTGGTGAAGTCACTGCATTCTGGGGTCCAGCCCTTGACAGGCCGCCAAGAGGATCCCGCTCACAGAGTCTATTGTATCGGCAACTGATGTGTAGATGAGATTTCCAGTTCACCCGTTTACTGAGTGGAATCGACCTCTCCTGGGGACTGGAAACACTTGTCCAGCTCATCATTTTCTTGTAGGCAAACTCTCCAAGGAAGCTGAGTGGAACCAGCATCTTGCCTGGTAAGCAGAGTCTCACGGCAAGAGAGGCCAGGGAGGTGATTGCTTATGTTTGAGGCACCGTGTCCAGATGGCCCGATGCCTCCACCTCCATGTGATACCGCTCCTGAGTCTGGGCAGAGCTATCTATAGCCAGAGCTTTTCTCCTGCCATACAAACAATGCCAAATTCCAATACTATGTCCTTCCTTTTCTACGCTGCTTCCTCCTGAGTTATCACTCATTTCTTTATAAAAGTTGAGGCCCTTGATATCTCTTGTCCCTAGCCTGCTTGTGGCCTATGACATCTTCTGGCTTTTGGGTTACCCCTAACCTACCCGCTGTTGCCCCTTGTGCACTGACCCTGCTGGTTTAGCTGTGTACAGCCTGCACATGGATGGCTCGTCTCCTATAGGGAACCTACTTTCATGCGGACATGTCATGGTCTTGGTATTTTCTAATCTATGCAATGCTTACCAGATCTAAGCTCCTAGAGGACACGGCTGCCCATGGGGAAGCTCTTCTTTAGAAACTAGCCCTTCATCTCTGCTTTTATAAAGGGGACTCTGAGGGCCGTGGGAGTTAATTACTTCCTTCACGAGGCAGGGATCAGTGTCTTACATTCACTGATGTCCCATGCCAGGGCAGAGCCCAGCACAAAGAAGGTGCTCAATCATATCTCTCAAAGGAATACAATCCCCTTCTCAATAAGGTGTCTTGTTTATCTCAGAATCCATGTTTTGGTTGGCTGTAGAAGACAGCATACCTTGGTTTCCTACCGGAGACATTCCTTTTACCCATTCTAGGCTCATGCTCATCTGAGTTTTGTCTTTGGGGCTGGGATTTCATTCTCACTTACACCCTCATTGCCTCTTCCCACACAGCCCACTGATCTCAGGGCCTCCCAGGTGAAAGCATTGTTCTTTTTTTTTTTTTTTTAACAACACCTTTATTGCAGTATAATTGCTTTACAATGGTGTGTTAGTTTCTGCTGTATCACAAAGTGAATCAGCTATACATATACATATATCCCCATATCTCCTCCCTCTTGCGTCTCCCTCCCACCCTCCCTATCCCACCCCTCTAGGTGGTCACAAAGCACCAAGCTGATCTCCCTGTGCTATGCGGCTGCTTCCCACTAGCTATCTATTTTACATTTGGGAGTGTATATATGTCCATGCTACTCTCTTACTTCGTCCCAGCTTACCCTTCCCCCTCTCCGTGTCCTCAAGTCCATTCTCTACGTCTGCATCTTAATTCCTGTCCTACCCCTAGGTTTTTCAGAACCTTTTTTTTTTTTAGATTCCATATATATGTGTTAGCATACGGTATTTGTTTTTCTCTTTCTGACTTACTCCACGCTGTATGACAGACTCTAGGTTCATCCACCTCACTACAAATAACTCAATTTCGTTTCTTTTTATGGAAAGCACTGTTCTGATCCCACCATTTCTCAGGTCAGATCCTTAGATGGCTCCCATTGCTTTTGAAATCAAGGACAAATTTCTCACCTTGGTAGTCAGGGCCTTGGATCTGCCCCTGACCTTGCCCTCCAAACTCAAGCTCCATTTGTTCCCCACAAGGGCTCTTGGTTGCATTTCAATTGCATTGCCCAATGTTTTCCAGACCTTCCCCTCGAAATTTTCTGTCTTCACCCTTTTCTTCATGCTGTTCTCTCTCTTTGGGACAACCTCCCCCAACAAAACAATGTTCAAGAGAAGCCTGGAAAGCTGTAAGTGATTCCTCTGCCTGCTGGAATCACTTAGACCTTTTAAGAACAATCTTGAGCTTTCAAGAATGATCTTGAACGTCATTTTGTTTATAAAATCTCTAATTAGATGAAATCCCTTCCTCCTTTTATCCTCTAGATGTGCATCCGTACACCTCCTCTGTTTTTCTCAACTTTACAAGTGTTTCTGTAACTCCCTCATTCTTGCCACCCCTGTGCCTGAACGTTTTTTGAGGATGAGGACTTGGTCTCAATTCCATTTCTTCTCCAGGACTGTGCACGTGGTGCTGCCTTGGGATGTAACTGAACTGAACAACTTACTGCACTGAGTAGCGATTCTGTAAACATAGGCGCTGCCTCTATACATTACAATTCTTGTTTCTAATTTCTTTCTGGGTCGCATGGACCTTATAAAAGGAATGACTTTCACTGTCATCAACAAAAACCCATTTCAGCATCATTGGTTTAAGCTGTTGGAATTAAAAGCCAACACATCTCAGATCACTTTATGCCTGAAAACTCAAACTGCTATTGCTTGCAAGTTAGTGTCGCCATGGCCATGCCTTGCATGTTGATCATTCAAAAGGAAGTCACATGTGGTTTTGTTCAGCTCTAGGAAGTGCAAACATGAATTCCTCAAATTTGTCCAACCAATCTCTACGTAAGGACGAAAGATAGAGTTTCATCCATTTGTTCAAACAGTTTGATTCGCTAACACACGTTTTACAGGACCTGAAGAGTTGTTGAAAGGAGTCTCTGTCTCATCACTACAGGATGCATTCTTGAACTTGTAAAATAAACTAGTTAATTAGCATGTCTTTCTATTCTCCCATGCCTTTAGGTATACCTATTTCCAGACGTTTTCAAGATGCATGTGGGGAGGCTGTGATTAAAGGGCATTTTTTTGGTGTGGTATGGACGGAGGCTGAGTCTCTTGACAATGACTTGAAAAAAAGAATAAAATCTATTTTACATCAGTTGAATGTCTCTAATTGGGTCTTGAAGACCAAACAATTCCCTTCAAGACAGCTGGGGCTTTGGGTAGCCCCAAACCAATTAACTCAAATTATATAATTTTCCTCCCACTCCTACCCCCAAAGCTTGACTTGCTTATTTAGTAAAGAGGAGGATTAGTGCAAGCACTAAGGAGTCCATTCTCTGGCGGCCTGGCACAATATGCTGAACTGAGTTCTGGTCCAGCCCGGAGCACCCTGGCTGGGAAGAAAGGAAAAAGGGGAGCTAAAGTCAAGCTGTCCCCTTGGTATGAGCCTCTCTTTCTTGGGATACAATGCAATTCAGCATAAATGTATTACTGGATTACCAGGCAGCAGAAAGCATCCTAGCCTTAAATGGAAACAAGCAATCTTTAGCCCTCCTAAACCTCTGAAAATGTGCAGGAGCTAATTAAGGCAACAAAACTCATGAGGTGCTCAGAGTAGACCAGAGAAATGTGAATGGTTATGGGGGAATTTGAATAGGGGTGTGTGTGTGTGTGTGTGTCTGTGTGTGTGTTCATGTGTGCACACACGCGTGTGCTTGCTTAAGGGAGCAAAGAGCTGTACTATGAATAGATTTCACGTTTCTTCTCTTTCCAAATGGTTGGTTAAGACCGGGAGAAGCACTGGGCAAATGATAAGATTATGTAACAATTCCAAATGCATATTTTCCATATTTTGAAACATCAATAGTTTAAGAGTGAAATAAGACTCTACATTTACAACGGTATCACAAATACGCATTTTGTGATCCTTGTAACAAGATACGAAATTTCTGATTTGATCATTGTAAATGTAAATATAAATGAATTTAAAATAGTTTTGTTCGAATAAGAAAGGATAATTAATGGTATCTCGAGGCTGGCAGAATTCTTCAGGGAAGCTCTTCCGGGTATTTTTTGGACTAAGGAATCCCAACTTGTAAGTGCTGGCCTTTTTTTTTATGTGCCAAAAAGAGAAGGCAAACAGTAACTCCCCACCGCCCCCCCCCCACACACCCCAAAATGTTCTGAGCATTTAAAATATGGCACTGAACTTACCCTAGTATTTTCTCACATCTTCCTTTCTGAGAGGACCCTGCCCTGGATACCGTTCGTTCCTTCAACTACTAGAGTTGAAGAGTTTCATGGAGCAGGCTTTCCTGTTTTTCCGGGTCCTAGGAGTTATTGCCCACGTTTGACTTTCTGTTCATATGTCTGTTGGAAAGGACAATGGAGTGAAATTAAAATTCTCCAGGAAGCTATACCTTTATCTCCTAAAGCTCTGGTGGATGAAGTAGCATTTTGTCTTCTGTTGATGCCCCCAACGCTCTAGGATTTTCTAAGATATATGAAAGAGACCCTAGAGATAATGTTTACTGGTTTCCTTTAGAAGCTACCTACCATCAGTATAAGACTTGGAGCCAGAAAACCACATCCCTTGGTTGTTTGGTCCACAGTACCTCTGACCAGGGCTTAGGCCTTCCCTGTTGATGGTCTCTGTTTTGGAGAGATGGATTCTCAAATTCAGGGGCCATAGTCCCAGGAAACGTATTCAGTTAAGACCCAGAATATGGATACCTGTTAAAATAAAGATAACTGAGTGTCAAGTTCAAATTCTGAAAAGAATGTTAGAAATCATTTAGTGCACTCCATCACTTTAAAGATGGAGCTATGGCATCCCAAGAAGACAGGTGACCCATTCGAAGTCACATGGGGCTTGGTGGTACAGCCTGACCAGAACTCAGTTCTCCTGACTCAGTTAAAGAGTGGCCCCTGGCTATTAATGCTGGTCACATCTTAATCACAGAAGCACATCGTTTGTTCTGACTGTATAGATTGCTAATGGACCCTGTGATTTACAGGCTGAGGTTTCACCCTGCTACTCTTGGCTGGATGGATTTGGCATCTGTGGTCCAAGCTCTAAGGTGGAAAAGCAGACAAGGCCCTCTCAGTGCCACTCCTCTTCACTGGACGTAAAAGCAGGAGGTGTATTATGAACATAATGTTGCTGCCTCCATCTCTAAGCCTTAGTTGGCCCTTCACTTTGGGATTCTTCACCAAAATCAAAGCACCACTTTGGTTTATTTTGAAAATATCTTGAAAAGGAAAATGTTTGACCACTCCTCTCCTGGCTTTACCTCCATGTGCTGTGTGTAATGATCCAGAGAGAATCAATTGGACACTGCATTTTAAAGATAAGGATTGGGATTTTACTTCTGGGTAACCTGGTGACCCCAATCAATCTCTGTCTTACAAACCCTCTGAAGATTTGATGCTCCAGTCTGCAATTAAGTCCCAGCTTCCAAGAAAGGCAACAGATGTTGCAATCCAAACACCTTTATTAACTATTTATCTTCAGATGTGTATCAACAATCTCTTGGCCAACAGAAACAGCGGACTGCTTCTTAAATGGAAAAATCACACTCTTTCATCTTCAAGTTATTTTACTCTGTAATCCCTTTGAGAAGATAAAAAAGAGATATATTAGAAAGGTAGCCAATGATATTTAATTGCTTTAAAGATTTGCCTTTTCTAAAAGTCACCAATCCAGTGGAAATATTACTATTAAGTTACATATCCCAATTATACAAAGAATCAGATGGTATTAAAGGTAAGCAGAAAACATACCCAAAGTGACGATTTCAATGTTCTGTTTTTTCGTATAACTTGCTGATTATATTTCATTGCCAGACTGCAGCCCTGTTTGAGGCATGGCTTCAACACCATAAAG
Source organism: Balaenoptera ricei (assembly GCF_028023285.1). Classification (NCBI taxonomy): domain Eukaryota; kingdom Metazoa; phylum Chordata; class Mammalia; order Artiodactyla; family Balaenopteridae; genus Balaenoptera; species Balaenoptera ricei. The sequence goes on along the minus strand of NC_082642.1, from coordinate 86,819,768 downwards.
AACAATCCTTGGCACCCACCTGCCTTACAAGAATGTCATAGGATTGTAAATGATGGTGCAGTACTTTGAACACTGAGGATGAAATTCAAGGCCAAGGTATTTCAAGCAGGACTCTGCGTTATCCTTTGCATATGAACTCATTGAGGTTTTGTGCTAGAGCTGAGCTCTTGTCTGGAGTTTATGAGGTTATTCCATAGAGAGGAAAACATACTCTTGTGGGATCAAAGAGGCTGCTTCTCCCTGGATTTAACTCACTGGTTAAACGGGTAGGTGGAGTGGGCAGCCCTCTGCTTCGAGAGCAGGGCTGACTTCACAGGGAGGCTAAAGCAGTTTAAGCTTCTCATCGGCACAGGCCCTTCCAACGTGTTCTTGTTGCCATTTGTCTTCAAGAAATTTGCAAAAGTCAGGTATTTTAACCACAGTTGGTTAAGAACGCTGTTTCCACTCTGACTTTCCTTCCATTGTACCCCCCAGGGCTGTCAAGTGATGTTAAAGTGGCTGCAGAGCAATCATGCCCTCCAGCTAAGAGGACCTTGAGTTGGGGATACTTTAGATCTGACTTCGCAGGATATACTTATACCGTCTGCTGTCTCTCCTGTGTACAGTAAAGATATTTCCAGCCTTTCTGACGTAGGGATGGATTCCAGGAATGTTACCTCCACTGTGCCAACTCACCTGTTGTCATGACACCCATCGAGGGTTAAACTAAACCCTGGAGGCTTCTGGGTAATGGAGGAGAGGCAAGGTTTGCAGGTTTGGAGCTAAAAGCAAGCCTGTGGAGTATGCCTTGAATCATCACATGAATACAATTGTAAATGGAGGATTCCATTTCAGTGATGCCTGGTAAAAGGAAAATTCTCTCCTATTAAGACTATCCTTCATAAGACATTATTTATAATTATAAGTGCATTATATGTTTTTTTTCTTTTAAAATGAGAACTGTGTGAAATAGAATTCATCACAATTCTGTGTCTGTAGATACAGACTTGTAGCAGGCTACAAAAAGCAGGTATATCTAGTGAGAAATTGTGAATTTATGCCTTGCAACTTTCAATAATAAAGAAACAAACTCCAGTCAACCATGTGAGAGGAAAGAGTGTATTATCGTCCTATTATCTCTATTTTTTTAATTAATTAATTTATTTTATTTATTTATTTTTGGTTGCGTTGGGTCTTTGCTGCTGCGCGCAGGCTTTCTCTAGTTGTGGCGAGCGGGGGCTACTCTTCGTTGCGGTGCACGGGCTTCTCATTGCGGTGGCTTCTCTTGTTGTGGAGCATGGGCTCTAGGCGTGTGGGCTTCAGTAGTTGTGGTGCACGGGCTCAGTAGTTGTGGCTCGCGGGCTCTAGAGCGCAGACTCAGTAGCTGTGGCACACGGGCTTAGTTGCTCCGCAGCATGTGGGATCTTCCCGGACCAGGGCTCGAACCCATCTCCCCTGCATTGGCAGGTGGATTCTTAACCACTGCGCCACCAGGGAAGTCCCTATTATCTCTATTGAACATCATATTATAGCAAAATCATTGTCATATTAAAAATGTAATCAAAAGGTAGTTTTAGAATGTAGGTTAAAAAATATAGATGTATAATTATATATATGATAGGTAGTTAATTACTCAAAATACAAAGTTGTCTTTAGGATTTTGAACGTTTATGGTGTTTTCCAGCTTTCTAAATAAATATTCATGTTTGTACCTAATTTTTTATTTGTAACCTTTTGTATTCTTTTTCTCATAGAAACCCCTCAAAATTCTATTTGCTCTAGTCCCTACATAACTTGGATCTGCGTAGAAGTGGGTTTCAGGCAGCAAAACTTCATCCTTCAAAGATTATTTAATTCAGAGGCCAACTCTATCCGTGCTCCTTGCTTCCCTCTGCCCCTCCCCACTATGTTTAAGGAAATTAAGGCTTTCACGTGAAGCTGTCTGCCTGTGATCATACGGCCCATGTGTGGCAGAAATTGGACAAATCCATGCGGTAAGCAGAATGGATGCTGGGACCTCCTGGTCATAGAGATCAGCGGCAAAGGGGCTGATAGAAGCTGAGAAGCCAGGTTGCAGTCTGGAGTGCCACTGCTTCATGTGTGACCTGGTATTAGAAATTTCCCTCTTTGGACCTTGGCATCCCCATTTGTGCAGTCCCAAAGGAGTTACCTTCTTGCACTGGGAAGTTAGAGAAGACGTCCGTGATGAAGCCACGTCTGAGCGGAGACATAAAGGAAGTAAGAGCGTGAGACACGTGGGTCTCTGGGCTTTCTCTGAAGAGGGGACAGCAACTCCTGAGGCAGGACGGTGCACGGCATCTTGGAGGAACAGCAGAAGGCCAGTGTGCTCGGGCACATAGAGCAAGAGGTCGAGAAGTAGGCATGAGGTCAGCACCTGAGGGAAGGCCCTGGTCAGGGAGCTGAGCCTCAGGGAGATGGGGAGCTTTTGAACATGGACATGACGTGACCTGGCAGATATTTAAAGACTATCACTTTGTTGCCGTGTGGAGTGAGGGTGGAGACCAGGTAGGAATCTCCCGAAGTCACACAGGTGTGGCCTGGGGCAGGGACCAGCGGGGAAGATGCACACGACCACCTCCAATACGAGACACGAAGTCAGAGGAACCTGGAAAGAGGCATAGGAAGGTGGTGGTATCTGGGAAGAAGGAGCTGGACCTCACCAGGCAGAGACAGTGGGCGGAGGCAACTTCAGTTTTGTAGAGGAAGTGGTGTCAACAAAGACACATGTGAGAAAAACAAGGGCTGTGCTCAAGGACACCGTGCCATGAAATGACTGGCAGTGAGGGCTTTGGGCTCTGTGCCCTTAGTCCAGTTACTCACCGTCCCACCCCTCAGAATCCTCATTGTAAAATGGGGTCGGTATCGGCATCTAGCTTGGAGAGGCTTTCCAACAAGATGGCGCCTGTGTGGTGTTCCAGAGGCACCGAGTAAACGGTAGCTCTCATGACCACAAGTGAGATTTTATTAACTGCCCAAAAGTTCAGTGAGGCTGAAGCATAGGAATGTGATGGGCAGAAACCCAGGAAATCAGGCTGAAAAGGCTGGTTGAGGCCTGACAGTGAAGAGCCTTGAACTCTACCCAGTCTGTCTGGGGAAGGCTTCCTAGACCAGCCTGGTTATAAGACTCACAGGAAGTGCTTGTTGAAAATGAGGTTTCCCAATCCACTACCTGGGATGGGGCCCAGGCAACTGGAGTTTAGCAGGAGTCCCTTGGTGATTCTTATACAGGTGCTGCTCAAGAAACTTTTTTTTTAAAACTTAGGGTTGGAATGGGAATGCCTTCAAAGGCCAGGACTTGATGGACCCCTCTGCAAAAGCAACAATAGGTTTTGTGCTTCCAGTTTCTCTTGTGCAGTCAGCAGTGGCAAAGCGGGAAATGGGGCTGAGGGCTGGTGGAGGGAGGAAGCGTATGGGCTGGGACTAAAGGAGAGCTCTGGGGGCCTTTCCAGAAGCCAGCCTTCCCAGGAGAAGATATGCAAGGCAGTGGCCAGAGCTTGGTTCTCTTACACGCGCCCCCATAAGTCACTGTGTGTCCTTGAGTGATTCTTGCCTCCTCTCAGAGTTGCAACTTCCTCCTCTGTTTAAAAAAAAAAAGTCTAGAGGGCTGAGTTGGGCAAACTCTAAAGTCCCTTCCAGCTCCAAGTTTATCTGTTTATCAAACAACCTAATCTTTGCAAAAGCACTTTCAAGGGCTACAGCCTGGAGACAGTCTTTGCAAACTTTGCTGTCAGACTCAAGGCTTTTGGGGTTACACAAAGGGCACCAAATACCCCCGCCATCAAGATAAGAGAAGGAACGCTTCCCAAGGGCTTTCCTCCCCGAGGTTTGGCAGTTCGCATGCACCCCTGCACACGCAGATCTGAGCTCCGGGACTTGTCTGATTTAACCCTTATCGCGCTGCAACATTTGGTGGGGTCAACGTGGAAGCAGCTAGACAGTTAGACACTGCTGACCTCACATCTGCCATCCTGGCACCAGGATAGTGCTCAGCCCTTTTTCTGCCTGAAACAAACCAGTTGGGTTTTAGTGCCCCCTGATTGGACGCCTTGTGATTCTGTGGTGTGAAAAGCAAAGAAATGAAATGCCTTTGATTTTGGATAAATCACTTATGCACTCCAGGTCTCAGTTTCTTTAGCTCAAAGATATTTAGCTCAAAGTATCCCTGGAGGATACTTTTTTTCCTGACTGCTATCTTTAGATTTGACAATTCCGCATTCTGTTGGCATAACGTTTACGAAAGCCCTTTCTTTCCCCCATCATATTGCGGGATGACCTGCCTTTTTAGGATTAGCTTAAAAAAATAATAGTTTCATCCTAGGTGCAAAGCTGCCTTTCTATTCACTTTATCTCTGTTAAAATCATCTTTACATTTTGAGGCAAATGGTGGTCACAGTGGCTTCACTAAAGGCCCCTCTCCCCTCAGCACGCACGGATCTGAGAGTTCCTGGACGTGTCTGATATAATCCTTACCACCTCATTAAGTTTTAAGCAGAGCATATTCATGTAAGAGTCACAATAATGTCTTGATATATTTTCTGAGGGAAGGTGGAGGTAGGTATGGGGGCTGTGCAGTGGAAAGGATAAGTCTGTAACCACTTGCTAATTTATTTTCTCCATTCCGGGGTGCGGGGATAATCATTTGTGAGGGGGGAAAGTGTAAAATCTCAGGAAAACGTACCAAGAGTTTTGGGGGAGGAGTTTTGTGTTTGTGATATCATGATTGACTAACCAAGAAAAGTTAAGGCAGAACATTTTTATAAAAAAGGCTGGAGGGGGTAAGGTGGGTGGGAGTTAGTTGAGCCCTCAGATCGCTCCTGTCTGGCTAGTTGTCGCCTGATTTCTGCATAGCCAGCTCCGGCACCATTATTCCTCACACAGTTATGTTTCCCCTGAGGTCTCCTTGGGGAGCCTGCCATGTCCTGAGGAAGGCACTGGTCTCCCCACAGAATAGCAGCACTGACCTTCCTCCTCCATAGCTCCCTGCTCTCGGGGATTGTGAACCTGTGGTCTGGCCTGGGGGCTTCTGGAGGATCCCATCTCCCAGATCCTTACCATGAAGTGGGCAGGGGAATCATGTCCTGAACACACCTTCCACACCCTCCACCTACAACACGCTGTGTCCCCAACAGAGCCACTGCCCATGTGCCAGTCCAAGGGGGGCCCCTCTGAGTCCCCCTCACCTGCTGAGGCGCACAGAGGTGGGGCGGGAAGCTGGCTGCCAGAGGGCTTGCAGCAGCGCACGAGTAGCTTGGTGTAATCTCATCCAGGAGTGGCGACGTGCAGTTTCTGTTTGACTGCAGCGAAGTGCTCATGACAAATATTTAGTGAGGCCTCCAGAAAGCCCTGTGCTCGTGGGCTCCACCCCATAAAGAGAAGAAAGAAATGTGCTTCTGTCCTAAGGCAACTGAGGGCTGTGCGCAGACTTACCCAGCACTCTGATAGCTTAGAGCCCCCAGGGTTCCTTCGCTGCTGGGAGACTGGAGGCTTACTGCCAGTGGCCCAGGACGCCCAGGAGAAGGCAGTGGGGAGGGGTGGCGGAGGCCAGCCTGAGGATACTGTAAAACAGGTGACCTCCCCGGCCCTGTCTGCTCACCGGCTCCTCCAGGGCACAGAATTCTCAGTGGTGTCTGTTTGCTGGGCCCAAGCCTTTACTTCCAGCTAACCCGCCATGGACCTTCATGCAACAGCCTATGAATACCAGCTCCGGCCTTCTCGCTGGCCTCAGTTCTCTTAAACCAAGACCAAAATCTGGGTCCTTTTGACTGCCTATTTCTTCTGCTTCATACACCACCTGCTGATCTGATTTTTGGCCCAGTCTCTTCTATTCTCTCCCCACCAAACCCTACTTTCCACCACAACCCGCACAGAACCAGCCCTTAGCCCCATAGCCCTCTCCCTCAGATACCCTGCCTCCTTCCCCTTCAGGCATCATTTGGCTCCCAGTAACCCAGCGAACTGGGAGGTGGGCTCCCAGAAGCCCACCTTTACACTGACCTGGTTGGCTGGTGCTTCTCCAGGTCTGGCCAGCGTCTCCTCAGGGGATGCTCTGGCCATGGCCCCAGGAGTTCAGGATACCATCATGGCATCATTTAGCCATTGCGACAGTCTCCTACTGGCCTGGCCCTCTAGGTTCCATCAGCAATAAAAAAGCGTTGATGACTAGGACTGTTTAGCCTGGAGAAGGATGACGGGAGTGATCAGATAGCTGAAGTGCTTCGTGTTAGTTGAGGGGTTGAACTCGTTCTCCAGGATCCCAGCGAGTAAGGGGAACTAGGGCTGAGGCTGGAGGCATCAGAAGGCTGAGTCGGCCTCACAGTAGGAAAACTTCCTAGTAGAGCTCTCCAAAAATGGAAGGGGCTGCCTCATACCTCAGCCTGACAGGCTCTGTGGATAATCAGCTGCTGGAGAGATTGGAGGAGTTCTAAGGGCCCTTCCTGCCTCAGTTACCTGTTGCTGTACAATAAAGTGCCCCAAACATAGGGGCTTAAACAACGATTTATTATTTCTTGTGATTCTCTTGGTTGGCTGAACTCAGCTGGGCAGTTCTTCTTGCCCCGAGTCACTCATGTGACTGCAGCCATCTGACAGCTGGACTGGACCTGAAGGATGTAAGATGACTCACTTGCGTGTCCGGAGCCTTGGTGCCGGCCGTCCTCGGAGCCTCCTCGCTCTGTGGTCTCCTATCATTCAATCATCTAGCCTGGGTTTCCTTATATGGTGTAGGCAGTTTTGCGTGAGGACGGGAGAAGAAGAAGCAAACCTGGTCGATGGAGTACAAACAGTGTTGCTTCTGCCACATGCTATTGACCCACACAAGGCCAGGTTCAAGGGATGGGGAAATAGACTCCACCATTTGATAGGAGAAGCTACAAAGTATCTGTGATCACATTTAATCTACCATAGTTCCTGAATTACCTCTGCTTCTGAGTCTTCTGTGTGATCCCTTAAGATTCCATTAGCCCCTGGTAAGGACCATATGGTATATTTCTATACCTGTGAAGAAGGGCTTTATGTGGACACTGGCTGCCTACTAAATATCTATCCCCCCTCTTTTTTGGGGGGGGTGCCTATTCCATCTCCATACAGTCTCTTGCTGTAGGGGAAACTGACCTCTTTGTTAGTAGGGCTGATAAGTCTAACGGATCACTGACTGGCCCAGGAATCCAGGCCACCAATAATCTCACGGCATTATCCTGCTCAGAGATTGGTCTGGAAAAGGCATGTACAGGCATACCTCAGAGAGATTGCAGGTTCGGTTCCAGATCACTGCAATAAAGTAAGTATTGCAATAAAGCAAGTCACACACATTTTTTTGTTCCCCAGTACATATAAAAGTTATATTTATACTATACTGTGGTCTATTAAGTGTCCAAAAAAACACTGTAGTACATACCTTAATTTAAAAATACCTTATCGCTAAAAAATGCTAATCATCCTCTGACAACATAGGGTTGCTACAAACCTTCAATTCGTAAAAAACAAAAAAACAAAACAGTATCTGTTAAGCTCCATAAAGTGAAATATAATAAACAAGGCTTGCCTGTAATCGAGTACAGGCCAATGACACATAGGAGAGGAAGTTTTCTAGGAACTTCTGAAAAAGAAGTTTCCTCATTTTTAAGAAAGAACTACTGGAAAGGATAATTTCTTTTGTGTTGTATGTGGAGGTGAGGCCTGGAACTGCTTTCATCTTGTTATTAAACTAAGGATGAAGCCACGGTAGAAAGGAGGGCAAAGCCCAGGGAACCATGGAGAATAGGAACAGGAACCCCGGTCGCTCCAGCCTGATCCTGGGCTTGTTTCAGGTCCATGAGGCAATAACTCCTCTTTATTATTTAAGCCAGTTTCAATGAGCTTTTCTGACACTTGCAGTTAGTAGTATCGTAAATGACCCAGGGCCTGAAATTGTTAGATGACCAACCTAGTCACTCTATTAGTGGGTTACAAATCAGATATTAGCTTTTTTTTTTTTTTGGCTGCACCTTAAGGCGTGTAGGATCTCAGTTCCCCGACCAGGAATTGAACCTGGGCCACAGCAGTGAAAGCCCAGGATCCTAACCACTAGGCCACCAGGGAACTCCCCAGATACTGGCTTTTAAAGAAAATAATAACTAACGTATTTTTTGTTTTGCTTTCCTAGAGCGTGGTGAAATAGAAGATTCATTATGTCAGAATGGAATAAGAAATACCCTTGGACACATCATCTGTTCAGCCACCTCATTCAACAGACAAGGAAACTGAGTCCTGGACACTTCAGTACAAACATGCCTCGGATGTCCCGACGCCCAGCATCTCTGCTGCGTCCACAGCCGTGCAGTCATTCGCACACTCTGGAGCACGGGGACCACCGTGATAGGCATACTTTAAATGTGAACTTCGGAACAGCCACCTTGGAAATTTGTTTGGCAGTTTTTTAAAAGATTAAAGACCATCTACCCTATGGCTCACCAATTCCACTCCTAGATATTTACTCTGGAGGAATGAATTTACATGACTTCTAGAGGGATGTTCATGACAGCTTTGATTCATACTACCTAAAATCCGGATACATCCGAGAAGTCCAACAACAGGTAAATGGATAAACAACAAACTATGGTATTTGTGGTGTATCTGTTCAATAAAATACTACTCAGAGTGAAAGAAAAAAAAAGAATGAACGACTGCTGCATGCAACAACATGCATGAATTTCAAAAACATACTGAGTGAAGGCAGCCAGACACAAAAGAGGACACGTGGTAGGATTCCATTTGTATGAAGTTCTAGAATAGCACCTTCCATCTGGTGACGGAAGTCAGATCAGTGGTTGATTGCTTCGGGCTGTGTGTATTTGTGTGCAGGGGCATTGCCAAGGAAGGGGCATGAGGGACATTTCTTGGGGGATAGAAATGTTCCGTGTCTTTTTTTTTTTTTTTAATATTCATTTATTTGGTTGTACCGGGTCTTAGTTGCGGCAGGCAGGCTCTTTAGTTGTGGCTCACCAGCTCCTTATTGCAGCACGCAGGTTTCCCAGTTGTGGCCTGAGAACTCCCAGCCTTGGCATGCATGTGGGATCTAGTTCCCTGACCAGGGATCGAACCCGGGCCCCCTGCACTGGGAGCCCGGAGTCCTATTCACTGCGCCACCAGGGAAGTCCCAATGTTCTGTGTCTTGATCGGGGTCTGGGACACGTGAGTGTATGCGTTTGTCAAATCTGATCACACACTTAAGATCTGAGTATTTTACTAAGTGTAAATTATACCACAAAGCATTTTGCAAAAATGAATTTGTAGCCACAGACAGGAAGGTACAACATTAACACTTGATCTGGTTGAGAAGAGGGTGTGTGAGCCGAGGACTATCAAGCTACTGGCATGAGTCTGTAGTGGTATGCCCTGGAATCTGGAGCTTGGGAAAGTGCTGTGTGTTCCCGCTGCGCTGATGGCTGGACCAGCCAGCTTCCTGTGTAGCCTGCCAGCACCAAGCTGTCAGGATGGGCCCAACCACAGCTGCTGTAATAGCAGGTTAGGAGGGCCATTTCCTCCCGGCCCTGTGGCCACATCACAGGGACCAGCCATACCCCGGCCTGCTTCCGCTACCACTGACTGCACTCACCAAAGAACCTTCCCTTTCCTCACTCTCACCTACCCTTCTGGAGCCTTCCTGGACCCAGGCTGGACTTGCCATCATTTCGAGCTTCACGGGAGATAAACTCTGGCTATCTGACATTCCAGGACTGCTGCACTGGGCCACTGCAGGCATGCTTTTCTTTAACTTTATTTTTAAACTGCCATTTGTGTTTTCCTCATATTTCCTGCCAGATTATCAAATCAGGGTCTCTCCAGATGTCAACATCTCATATTAAATTGCAAGTCTGGATAATCTTCCAAAATAATGTTTTCTAAGAGCCAGGGAACTTCTTTTGTTCACATTATTCATCTGTTCAAATTGTATCATGTTCTAGCACTGATTTCTCCACTGAAATATATCTTTCAAGAGGTCAAGGCTGGCCTGTTTAAGACAGGCCTGACGCTGGCATCAGGCTACAGGTTGCTTGGAGAATAGGTGATCTGTTGGGATTTTTTTCTTTTTGGTTCTCTTTTACTTCTCTATTTTAAAAAATTAATAAATCACAAGTAAACCCTTCATGGAATAAGCATGGAATGAATTCAGCTTTTCCCTTATTCCGATGTTTATATTTTTAATGTAAAATGAAATCTCTAAGATGCCAGACATATGGTACCCAGACGAAGTCTGCTTGCCTGAATCTGGGGCTAGAGGTGGTTTTAGAATGTTTCAGCCACATGCAGTATATGTTCCCCAGATGGGAATGCGTGCCTGGGGTGGGGAGGACCCACAGCCCTAAGCTTGCTTCCTTGTGCTTCTCCTGTCATTGAAGAGACCTGCCTTGTTCCTCTGTAGGATCAGGAAATAGGGAAGCCCAGGCACACGCCTAGCCCAGTGCATAAGGGTAAGCACCTGCCTGAGAGACAGAGATGCTCTTGGGGTCCCAGGGCTGCCGCTCACTCACAGGGAGGTCGATCCCTCCTCTCATGGCTTCCACCAATTTGGGCCTTGGAATGGATCCATTAGTTTCAACCTCAATGCCTTTTGTGGGCCAGCTGAGAAGGATGGGGTGTTGGTGGGGGAAATGCAAGAAACGTCCTACGGAGTGGGCTCCTGACCACCTCCTGCTTCTGCTGTGATCAGAGCCAGTTCGCTTTGTTCTGTTTTATATCTTAGGCTTCCATGTAAACCCAAACAAAACAACAATAACAACGACAAGACAACCTCCTTTGGGGCCATGTCTAGCCCTAAGGCTGATATGGGAAGATTCATGGTTCCTTCTTGGAGCTGAGCCATGGGGCATAACCTGCCTGAATGGTCGGAGCCCACCACCTCCATGCAGGAGACCAGGCAGGCACGGAGGAATCGTGTGAGCTGTGCTAATTTGGCATGTACACTCTCTGGTAAGTGCCCCTTCCCTCCCCACCTCCCTTCCCTCCTTCCTCCCTCCCTCCCTCCCTTTCTTTCTTCCTTCGCTTCCTTCCTTCCCTCCCTCCTTCCTTCCTTCCCTGCCTCCCCCTCTCTCTCTCTATCTCTCTCTTTCCTTCCTTCCTTCCTCCCTCCCTCCCTCCCTCCCTTCCTTCCTTCCCTTCCTTTCTTCTTTCCCTCCCTTCCCTTCTCTCTCCCAGAGCACTTCCTGGTGTTTGGCCTACATGCTCCAGACCTTTCAGTGGCAATAAATTCCTTTCACACTTTAGGCTGTTTCAAAGGGAATTTGGAGGTGAGGGCACCTAGCCTCCTGTCTAGACACAATTTCAGTGTGCAGATGGAGTTGGGCCTGCCCGGGATTCTCCCACGAGTCCACCTGGGCCCATCTGTGGCTTCGTCAGTCTACAAGGAGCCAAGTTCAACTGCCCACTGGAGGGCTTTCAAGCCTCCATGGCTGCTGTTCCAGACTGCCTTCTGCCAGGCATGTGAAGTGCTGAATCAGCAAAAAATTGGGTGCCTTGAGAAGAGACTGGGAGAAACGTGAATTTAAAAACACAGCACAGCCAGGCCACAAAACAAATGCTGCACAAAAGGTTAATTCCACGGATAAACAGCTCTCGGTGGCGCTTGACCTAGCAGCTGGTTCCCATTTCGTGATGCCATTCTGCCAGATGTTCCCCTCAATTAATACATTCTGCTAAAGCCAAGATGAAACGCAAAACTTGAAGGCTGTGAGCATTGCTGGCAACACGATGTGGCAACATGCAGGAACAGAGAAATCTCTGAGAGTGTCCTTTGTGGGGACCACTCGTTTCCAGAAAGAGCCGCCATGACTGGGGCCCCGTGTAAGCTGTTTGTGCCTCGTGAGATGGTGACTGGCCTGGGATGTCTTTTAATAGAAATGTGAGAAGAGGGAGGGTCACCTGATTTTCCATCCCTTATGTGTATTGACATAATTTAAGAGACGGATTTGAAGATCATTCTCTGAGTTTCCTCGATCTGGGGATTCCAGACTCCGTCTCTCATAGTGTTTTCCTTTGTACACAAAGAACCCCCATCCGTCACTCAGTCATTCATCCTGTGAACATGCATCCGAATCTCCCTTAGGTTAGGCATTGATTGTATCCTGTTTTAGTTAGTGACATGGCCCCCTGTGTTCCCTTAGGGCAAGACCAAGATGGATTCATCTTTGTAGATTCTGTAAGTTATTAAATGTATGTTTCTGTGGTGAGTCATAGCCAGAGCACTCTTTTAGTTTCCTGGCTCTCCATCCCAGAGACACAAGCTCCTGTCTGGTCCTATTTCAACACGGAACGGTGAGGATGTGGGCCTGGGCGCTCCGCACTCTGCATGCAGAAAGAACAAAGCCACTGCTCTAGAGGTGTTCTCCATCATGCTGAAAACTGTGTCCAATCTCATTGTCGGAAGCAGCAGGTAGCTGTGAAAGGCGGCCCAGGCCCCCATTGTGACCGCCTTGGCTGCAGGTGAAAGGTCACTTCGCAGGCAAGACTCTGACCCTTAACTTTTTTGTTGCGAGTGTCACAAGGTAAATTAATCAGATTTATGGCATTAAGCTTTGCCAATATCTTTATCCTCTCGGCTCTTTTTCTCCAGCAAAACGCTCTCTCTTAGGGGAAAAAAAAAAAATCTTTTTCTTTTTTTTTTCCTGAGGAAGGAGGAAAAATGCTTTTTGTTTCTCTCTCACAGTTTTCCCTAAAAAGTGAAAATGGTTGGACACATATGGATAAAGCCCAGAAGCCAGAGCAACCCTTCCTCCCTGGAATAGCTGAATGAGGCTTCTTGGAAGTTAAAGTGAACTTTCCTGGCACTTAATCAAATGCCCCAGAACATGGGACAATGAGGAGGGCAGGTTCTGCTGGTGGTGATAGGCTTCTTGATTCTGGATAGAGCCCTCTTCTTTGACCAGAGCAACTTAGGAAAAGCCCATTATGGAGACGTCACCAGGGTGGACGTGGGTGTATGTTTCATCTGGACCTGGCCCAAGGCAGTCCCGGTACCAGAGCAGTATTTCCGAGGGGCAGGTAGGACGGAAGCAAAGGAGCAGAGACTCACCCGGTCCCCAAGCTGGAGGCTGGAAGCGTCTCCCAGCAGGAGCAGGAGGGAGGCTGCTGATGCGGCAGGTGTTTTTTAGGCAGCCTCGCAGGAGAGCTCCAATATCCTGCTGCTAGAAATTTGTCTGCAAATTTTTTCTCATTCAGAAGTGACGGGATCCAGGAGACACTGGCTAGATATGATAACTTGATTAAGGCTTGCGCGGGTGATCCAGATGCCTGGGAACTGGCTGGAAGAGCATGTGCTCTCCTCTAATCTTTCACCAGGAGGGAACTGATGGGTTGCAGCTGGTAGATTTCATCCCCCTAAGCTTGAGGGGGGTCAGTGTTTTAGACTCAAGAGCCCTTGAAACGCTGCAGTTGTGTTTCTGATAGAGCGCCTTTGCAGACAAAGAAAAGTCAAGTGACAAAGGATCATTTTCCCCCATGAATTAGCAACATAAAATAAGGATTGGGTCCTATTGACTCAACCAGTGTTTGCTGAGCACCTACTATGTGCTAAGCCCTGTTTTAGACCCTGGATATAGCAGTGAACGCTTCAAGGAAAGTTCCTGCTTTCATGGAACTTACCTAGTTGGGAGAGACTGACAGTAAATAATTACGAGTTCCCCATATGTCAGGGGGTTAAAATGCTATAAAGAACAATCAAACAGGATCAGAGGATAAAGCAATATGATGGGGTAGGAGGTGACACTTTGGATAGATAGAGTCGATAGGAACATCCCCTCTGATAAGATGACACGAGGCTAGCAACCTGAATGAAGGGAGAGCACAGCACTTTGATAACTGGGGCAAGGCCTTCCTGAAAGAGGATTTAGCATGTGCAAGGCCCTGGGTGGGAGTGGGGCCTCAATGTGTTCAAGTAATATTCTTTTACAATTTTGTTTCACTTATGAATGCAAAAACAAACCCATTTAACAATGATGATAACAGTGGTAGGACTTTTGTGACGGTGTTGTTATGAGGATTAAATGAAATAATGTTTATTACACTTAGCACAGTGTCTTTGCATAGTAAGAATTTAATAGGGACTTCCCTGGTGGCGTAGTGGTTAAGAATCCGCCTGCCAATGCAGGGGACATGGGTTCGATCCCTGGTCCAGGAAGATCCCACCTGCTGCGGAGCAACTAAGCCCGTGTGCCACAACTACTGAGTCTGTGCTCTAGAGCCCTCGAGCCACAACTACTGAGCCTGCATGCTGCAACTACTGAAGCCTGCGCGTCTAGAGCCCGTGCTTCGCAACAAGAGAAGCTACCGCAATGAGAAGCTCCCGCACCGCAACGAAGAGTAGCCCCCCACTCTCCACAACCAGAGAAAGCCTGAGCGCAGCAACGAAGACCCAACGCAGCCAAAAATAAATAAAATAAATTTTAAAAAAAGAATAAGAAAAATAAAAGTTTTTTAAAAAAGAATTTAATAAATGTTAACTGCTTTTATAATTATAATTATTTTTTACTAAGCATTTGACAGTCCTAATAATCCTATAAGGTAGGTGGGCAAGGACTATTAGCACCATCTTGTAAATGAAGCATCTGAAATCCATAGAAGGGAAATGATTGGCCCAAGGTCTCATCGTAGGTTAGTGGCAGGTGGAAGCAGCCTGGGTCCCTAAGGCTGATGCAGAGAGTCATCCAGGAGAGCTGTTGATCTGCATTGGACTTTACCTGAACAGGCAATAAACTTTTGTTGTATTAAGCCACTGAGATTTGGGTGTTATTTGTTACAGCAGCTAACATTACTTAACCTGACTAATGCAATGGACTGTGAGGGGGGCAGGGAGACCAGGACTGTGCCCCTCAAATAGCAGAGCTCTTGACTTTTGGAGGAGAAACTGTATTACCCCCAGAGAAGATAATAAGAAGAAACTATGAAGTCTTGCTTCTTGGGGTTCATTTAGACTTGGTTCTTCACAGGTTATTTTGATTTTTCATCATTGGACATGAATCTTCTTAAGCTACATCATTTATAATAGAGGACCTTACATGCTGCTGAATGTTATTGTTTTGAAAACAGAAGGATACTATTTGAGGGTGGGTGGGGACAGGGAGTAACTGGGACTAGAGGAAAGATGAAGTGAAGAATGAGTAAATACAATATCATCATATATGGTGTCCTTGACCCTCCATCTCGCCTCCAGAACTTTCACTGGTCTCTGGGGTCTCTCCCCAATCCCAGTCCCTGCACCCCAGTTACACTGGACACCAAACATACCTGTATTTTTCCAGTACCAGTTTGCTCCTACCAATGCCTCTGCCCAAGACATGTCCATCTACTTCTCTAGCAAAACCCTCTGTATCCTTCAAAGCCCTGTCTGAACGTCACCTCCTCCAGGAAGCCTTCTCTCTTCCTTAGTCATAATCCACCATTTCTTACCCTGCACTGCCACAGAAGATCCCTATTGACTAGTGGCCACGTTTTGCCTTTTGCTCTGCTTGCGTATGTACATCCAGCTCCTGCGTGTGACGGCATGCTTTCCAAGCCCAGGCCTTGGACCTCATTGCTCTCCAAAGAGGCCAGAGGCAGGATTCCATTTGGAAAGAGGTGAAATAAAGCAATATTTCCTATTCTTTTAAAAAAGGTAATTTTAAGTGGCAGGGCAAGCATTCTGAGAAAACTCTCTTTGGAACTTGTTGGTATTACCTCTTACAAACATTTGCACCCTCATATACACACATTTCCCACCGGGCCCCTCAACTCTATGGGCAGATGGAGCACGATGGTGTATTTTGCTGTTGCCGTTATGTTGATGTTCAAACTCCTCTTCTCCCCTCACCCCCATCAATTATTGAATGCTTTAAAAAAAAAAAACTACCCCAGCAGATGTGTGTGAGCTGTTTGATCTTGAGACTGAATAGGAATGAAAGTATCCGAGACTCAGATTATGGTGCAGAAGAGAAAAAAAAATCTTAACAGGAGCTCTGTGAAGGAGAAAGTCTAGCTTTGATCTTACTATTGAATTTTGCTAGTGGGGTGTGTGTTTATATCTATTTCTATTTATCTTTTTAGCTCCAAACTTCTGTGCTGCTGGGTCCATCTTTTGTAACACTACAGAAGGGAGTTTTGTCTGGTTCTGTGCAAGGTGATTTAAGTCATTTAAGGTAAGAATTTAATTTCTCCGGGAAATAAGGGGAGGACTATAGCTTAATTTATGGATATCTTTTCCTTTAAAGGAGCCTAAAATAATTGGAGCCACTTTATCTCAAACCAAATGGAAAAGAGGCCTATTAAAAAGTAAAGAGGCCATGCTTGCAGACGACGAGGTCTGACTTTTTCGTTTAATTCCTAATTTGCACATCTTCCTCACTAAAGAAAGCCCAGACCTTAGAAAGTAGTCTGACCTTTGTAATCTAGAAGGAGGGAATTGAAGTACATTTGTTTATAATTAACTTCTATTTTGAAGAAGTTTCCCATGAACGGGGTCTCTTCTTTTTAAAAATTTGGTAATTTTAAAAGTTAAAAAATGAAATAATGCTATTTGCAGTAACATGGATGGACCTAGAGACTGTCATACTGAGTGAAGTAAGTCAGACAGAGAAAGAAATACCATATGATATCACTTATATGTGGAATCTGAAAAAGTGATACAAATGAACTTATCTACAAAACAGAAAGAGAGTTACAGAAGTAGAAAACAAACTTATGGTTACCAGGGGGTAAGGGGGGGAGCCATAAATTGGGAGATTGGGATTGACATATACACACTACTATATATAAAGTAGATAACTAATAAGGACCTACTGTATAGCACAGGGAACTCTACTCAGTACTCTGTAAAGGCCTATACGGGAAAAGAATCTAAAAAAGAGTGGATATATGTACATGTATAACTGAGTCACTTTGCTGTACACCTGAAACTAACACAACATTGTAAATCAACCATACTCCAATACAAATTTTAAACATTTAAACAAAATAAATTTCTTAACTTGACAAATCTTTAACTTGAAAAATTAAAAATAATTTTTTTATTGAAGTGTACTTGATTTACAATATTTCAGGTGTGCAGCAAAGTGATTCGGTTTTATATATATATAAAACTGAATATATATATATATATATATATATAGTTTTTCAGATTCTTTTCCATTATAGGTTATTACAGGACACTGAATATAGTTCCTTGTGTTATACTGTAGCCTTGTAACTTGAGAAATTTTAAAAGGCACCTTCCCCTGATATGCTGATAATATGGTAAAATGACACTCAAGTGATACATATAAGGATTTTAATTGTTCGTGCAACATGTGGAATTGTGGATTTTTAATGCATTGCAGTGTGAAATGGAGGCCGTCCAATCTCACTATTGATTTTTCCTCTTGATTTGAGGACTGCTGAAATGTTTATTATAACCTTCCTTTCCTTGCATGCATTCTTCAGTTAGTGTATTCATTCATTTAATCAATATTTATTGAACCTACTACATGCCAGACACTTTGCTTACACACATCTAATCTGTGGCAGGCGTTAAAAAAACAGATGTTCACCTGCATCTCAAGGCATAAACCAGCAAGAGTTCCTAAATTAGGTATGCAGAATCCTCCTAGACAGCTATTCTCAGAATTTGTTTTATTTAGCATTTTCCTATGTATTTATTCAGCACCAGCCAAATATAAAGCACCATGCTCAGCACTGGCATGAACAGGGAGATGAATCATGCACAGACTGTGTTTTCTAAGTGGCTTGGAGGTTGGGGAGGGACATGCAGAAGTATCACCAGGAAGCAAGTAGGTGTGGGAGGATGGAGTGGGGGGAACACTCAGGGAAAGGAGATCCCCGAGGCCTGGGCTGAGGCTGGAGCTCGTCAGCTTCTAAATAACAAGTTGGAATGCCAGCGTTCTGGAGATGCTATTAAAATGCTGTCCACGGGGAATCCTTCGCTGGGCCGAGAGGGGAGCTCACACCCCGAGAGCACCTTTTGCCTAGAACTAGGCTGCAAGACTGTGGGATGTGGTTCACAATGTTCTAGAAGATTCCAGAGAGCATCAATTCCCTGTCAAATGAAGGCCCCCCCCAGAGGAAAAATTGATAACCCCCCACCCCCCACCCCACCCCCAGAAGACTTTCCAGAGCCTTGCGTCCGTTGTTACTCTCTGTTGCACCCCGTCTGGCCCTCACATCCCCTGGAATGACTTCAGAACCGCAGGGTTGGGTTCCGTTGACTTTGTGACAGGGCGCGGCCTCACGGAATGAATAGCTGCTGTAGGTGAACTGCAGGGCCCGAGGGTCTCATTAGTTAAATCAGCCTGGCGCAGTCATGGAGTTGGTTGGCCCTCACAGACCCCCTCCTCACTTTACTCCATGGGATTGGTGTGTAATCGACACTAAGCCATCGGCCCTGCCGTATTTTGGTTTTGGAAACAGTTCACGATTTTTCGTAGAGAAGTTTTAGATTTTCCTGGTGTCTTTTGCCACTTCTTGTCAAGTATATTTTAGGCATATAATTTTTTTTTTATAGCTACTTTATTATTTATTTATTTATTTATTTATTTATTTATTTATTTATTTCTATCTGTGTTGGGTCTTCGTTTCGTGCGAGGGCTTTCTCTAGTTGCGGCAAGCGGGGGCCACTCTTCATCGTGGTGCGGGGGCCACTCTTCATCGTAGTGCGCGGGCCTCTCACTATCGCGGCCCCTCCCGTTGCGGGGCACAGGCTCCAGAGGCGCAGGCTCAGTAGTTGTGGCTCACGGGCCCAGTTGCTCCGCGGCATGTGGGATCTTCCCAGACCAGGGCTCGAACCCGTGTCCCGTGCATTAGCAGGCAGGTTCTCAACCACTGCGCCACCAGGGAAGTCCTTTAGGCATATAATTTTTGATGGCTTCTCTTCAGACTTGGCCAGCTAAAAAATATATTAGGATATAAAATGACCGTATATGTTTTGTATTTCTAACCATACATGTCTGTATGAAAGCTTAGGCATTAAAGAAGGACGTCTAAAATGCTTACTCTGTGCCTTATGTAGCTACTGTGTAAAAAGAAAACAAATACTACAGAGAAATGCAGAAGTTATTCCTCCTATATTTATTTGTACAATACTATAGATGCATTCAGTGCTATGAAAGCTTTATTTCTGATGGCACCTTGTAGAAACTTTTACATCTCAATTTACTAGTAAATTGAATACTAACGAAGGCTTTGCTACTGTAGTATTTGGTAGAGGCTTTACAGTTAAACGCGCCTGGCTCACACACTGGCCCTGCCACACATGATCGGCCTGACCAGGCATGTGTCACTTGAACTCTTATTTGTGAAACAGAGGTCTCGGGGTTGTTGTTTTATGGATTAAATAAGATGACATTAAATGTTTGGCATTATGCCTGTCACCTAGTAGGTGCTTTTAAGTGCTAGCAATTTTTCCACTTTTTACATATATTTCTAGTGCCTTTCACTGGGTTTCAACAGCTGTGAATAACTCTTATCCTATGATAGAAGTTGATGTTTTCAACATTTCTCTTTGTTTTAAAAACTCTTTTTAAAATTATTTATATTTTTATTAATATATAAATAATTAATAAAAATATAAATAAAATTATTTACATTTTTATTAATATATTTATTAATAAATATATTTTATTATTTATATTTCATTTATTTATCTATTTATTCATTTTAATTGAGGTGTAGTTGATCAATGTTTCTTTTTAAAAGCATCAAGGTCTGTAAGTCCGTACATACTGGCAGTATTAGGGGTGGCCTCCCTGGTAAGGGTGCCTCTTTGGGGTCCTCGCTGTCGCATTGCACGCACCCACAGCCCAAATGCAGCTAACAGGTCCCCTCCTGTGCCCCCAGCCCCCCATGCCACCACCATACCGTGGCCCTGAGGGAGTGATGCCCTCTCCTACTGGTTGCTCAGATTACAGGTGTGTGTTGGAGAGGCCCGCACGCCCTGCAGATCCCGCATCAGGAACGCCTGCTTTCGCCCTGCCGGTCTCTCACAGACTCACAGACACCTCTGAACCTCTGCCTCCCTCCCTTTCGGAGCTCGCAGTGCATCTGCCGCTGCCAGCCTCCCAGAGCTGGGCTTCTTGAAGTCATTACCTAAGGTCATTCTCTTTGGCCTTTACAACTACACCTAATCAAACTGTGGTCTCCACTCTGTTTTTCCGAGCTTTTGAACTCCCCTAGCCTCTCTAAGAAAACTTTCACACTTCCTTTCATCTCTCTTAAGGTTTACGCATCTGGATTTCTCTTGCTCATGTCCGGTCAAAGCCAGCCAGCCTGGGGAGGCAGGGCGAATCCCCTGCTTTGCCTGTCGGCTCCATCCACTCATGTCTGGGCAACCATCCAGCACCCATTGCATGCAGTGTTGGAGGGGCTCTGGGACCATCAGTCAAGGAGTCCTGCCTTCCATTGGCCAGGTCTTGGCATGTGTCTGTGCCTTGACCAATCAGATTCTCTCTTGCAAATTTGCATCTTGGATGGACAGTGCAGCTCTGGAAAGCCACTGAAGGCCTAATCCCATCAGTAGCTCCCTCCCAGACCACCCATTAGTTCCTGCTCCCTAGGGCCTGCCTTGCTTCCTGGCCATTCTGAGACTGATTCTTCTGATTCTGATTCTGTAAGTGGTCCTGTATCTTCTACTAAATTCCTTTTGTGTTTAAGATAGTAAGATTCCATTTCTCTTCCTTGCAACCAAAGAATTCTGATAGAATAGGTCAGTCCAAATAGCTACATTTCTAAAGTTCAGTTTATGTTATGATTATTCTTGACTGACCCACAGTGGAATCTTCTAAAATTCTTTTCTATTTTGAAACAAAGGCTTTGGCAACTGTGTTTTAGAGTGAACTTCCTGTTATCTTGAATAAAAATTGACCGTTTCTTAATCACATGGCAAAAAACATGGCTACAGGTGATGCAAGCAAACACAAGAGAGGGTGATGTATGTAAACTCTGCCTTAAACCAGTGCTTCCCAAACACTACTGTGCATAAGAACAAAAAAAAAAAGTCAGTGGAACAGCATGTTCCGTTATCAGCACACTAAACCACAGGATTAATGAACTTTCTGGCAAAAGCAATCACATTTATTAGTGTCCCCGTGTAACTGTGGCCTAGAACAATAAACTTAACCATTTTAAAAAAAAAAGAGGGATTTCCCTGGTGGTCCAGTGGTTAAGACTGCACGCTCACAATGCAGGGGGCCCCGGTTCCACCCCTGGTCAGGGAACTAGATCCCGCATGCCGCAACTAAAAAATCCTGCATGCCACAACAAAGATCACGCATGCCACAACTAAAACCCAGCACAGCCAAAGAAAGAAAGAAAGAAAGAATCACCTAGATAACTTCTTAAATACATCAATTCTTGGGAACTACCCCCAGGGATTCTTATTCAGGAGGTCAGAGTGGGACCCTGGAATCAGAATTTCAAATAAGCTCCTAGGTGACTCTGATGCTGCTGACCTAAGGCCCACATTTGGAACAGCAAGTCCTTAAATATTATCTTTTCCCCAAGCAAGAGAGGCTTTGGAACACAGGAAGCTCTCCTCTGGCTTGTTGAAATTAAAAGACAGGAGATGAGATGAGAACGGCCTTTCCATGGGAACTTTAGAGATGGCTGTGCTCGCTGACCTCACTAACAAGCTTTGTCCATTGAGCCCTGAGCAGGATGAGATGATGGCTGGATCGGAGGGTGTGTCCAAGGGCAGGATGTCTTCACGAGTCCGCCTGGCATCCCCAGAGCCTCACAGGCTGCTGGGCAGAAAGTCCAAGGCTACTTCAGTGAAAAGCTAAAAAAAAAAAAAAAAAAAAAAAAAAAAAAAAAATGGCAAGGAATTGCATAAGATCGGAGGAGATGCAAGACTGCCCCTTGGGACTGTTCAGCAGTGACCACAACTAGAAGCTGTGACCCGGAGCTGAGCCCAGTCCTCATGGGCCCTTATTCCCACCTTCAGCACCCACCTTGCTTCTCTCTCCCATACCTATAGCTCTGAGGTTACCTCTCCCCAGATGCTTTCCCTGCAATCTTTATTCTGCATCATTCCAACGTCTACATACTGAGCTTTGAAAAGATTAAAATCCAGTTCTGATACAACTAACAGCCCCTCCTGCTTTGCCCCTTATTGCATTCCTGGAGCTTTGTTTCTGTATCTCATTTAATCCTTGCAACAACCTTATGGGGTAAGTACTATTACCCCAGTGTATAGATGAAGAAACACAGTCTGAGAAGTAATTTGCCTTAAATAAACTACTTAGGAAAAATTCGAGGCAGAATTTGAACCCTGTTCTGTGAGACTCCAAAACCTATGTCCCAAACCGCCCTGCCGTTCAACATCAATTCTGTGTGTATGAGTGTCTTCCTGTATGTGTCTTAGTATTTGCTCTCCCTGTCCAGTGGAAAGCTCACCTAGGCAGGACCTGGGGGCTCTTGGAGAATATTCTAGTGGTTCTCTTTCAGGCTCACATCCTATGGTGTGCTTAGAGCCACATTTCTTTCCAGAGTAATCATTCAAGAGGTATTGTTTACCACTGATGTGTTCTCTGACATTTCTGAACATCGGCAGGGGGAGGCACATTACTGGAAGTGAGAAGCATTTTTTCCTACTTACCAATCAGCTGTGTTTTCCATTCATATCTGTGAGACAGATTAAAAATCCAACTTCCAAGAGGAATAAAGAGCTCATTATTCATCGTCATCTATTAAAAGTCTGTTTTGTGCAGACCATGAGGCTGGATTCTGGAAGGAGCCACAGAGGACCCTGATTTGGGAGGCCGTGAACTCGGGGTGTGCTGGGATGCAGAGGTGGGGGAGGCGAGGCCGGCAAAGGAAAGCGAGCAGAACCTGGGCTGGAGGAAGGGCCCTGACGGTGGCACTGGTCCCCGGGCTGGGCTTCATGCTGGACCTAAAAGTGCGTGGCAAACACAGCTGCCCACCTGGGAGGGGTTTACTGCGGCTGGGCCTGGGTGGTAGAGGGGCTGGAAGTGGGTGGCTGCCAGTTTTGTTAATACAGGTGTTTGGTTCACTCAGCACAGGAGCCCAGGCAGTGGCTGAGAAGGCACAGGAAATAGTCACTCATTTATTCATTCATGCATGCATGCACTCAACAAATATTTATCGAGTACAGAACTTGCACGGAGAATACAGGTATGAACGAGACCGATAGGGCCCCTGCACTCAGGGAGCCTGGAGGGGAGACAGGTGTTAAATAGTAATGGCACAGGGGTGATTTGCTTCCTGTTGTGCTCAATGCTATGACAAGGATGAACACAGTATTACAAGAGGGCTCAGGCTCTGTGGCTAGGAAGAGTGTAAGTGCCCTGAGCCAAAGGGCAGGAGTTCAAGACCAGGCTCCAAGTACAATGTCCTCTGTGCCAGCAGTTCCCTCGGATCAGATGAGACAAGTGCTTTTTGGAGGTTCAAACCCTGACTTGCCCTTGAGGAACAGGCCATCTAATTGCAGAGACAGACCCTGTGCCCATGGTAGGAAAGAGCGTGGTGTGTTGAGTGAGTCCTAGACTTAGAACCAGAAGAACTGCTGTCTTGTCCCAGCCATTCTTTGTTCCTGCAGCATGGCTTTGAGCAAACTGCCTAAGTTTTAAGAGATTTGAACTCTTCAAGCCTCAGTTTCCTCATCTGTAAGTGGGAGAAACATTTACTGCTCTATCTGCTTTATAAGATTCGTGAGTGAGAATGAGAAAGGGTTTGATAAAAGCAGGAGATCTTGATGAGCCCCCCCCCCCCCCCCCACACACACACCTTGAGCTTAATGAGCCCAGGATGTTTAGGGCCAAGTGCAGACTTCAGTGCTCAGAAAACATTGAAAGGGTTGGGTCTGGAGAGATTCCCATGAGCCGTCTTCAGAGGGATGAGTGTGGCACCGAGAAGAAGGAAGTGGCCTGATATGGACATTCCACGGGGGTGGCATGTGTGAAGGCAGGTCAGCAGGAGGGAGGAGCCCTGAGGGGACGGCCAGAGGATGTTTGGCAAGAGTCCAGAGCCTCAGTGTTGGATAGTGAGGGGTGAGGGGAGCTGTGTAGGATGGAAGGAACTAGCTGGTGAGGAATCTTGCAGCACATGATCATCTCCTTATCTTATTTATGGTCCCAGTTTAGTTAAATCTCATTTAAAACATTTAGATAAATCATTTTTTATGATTTAAATAATCATAGTTTTTTCTCACAGAGGTTTATTTCTATCGCAAAGAGGAGGGGCTGGCTTTTCTACATATAAGTTATAAAGAGATCATATGGGGTTGGGAATATGGGCCACTCTTTGAAGAAAAATAAAGTTAGAATCCCTACCTTATACTGTGTAAAAGATGAGTTTTAGATGGATTAAAGACCTACATGGGAAAGGTAAAATGATAAAGCTATAAAAGATCTATAGAACAAAACATAAGAGAATATATTTGTGACCTTGGGGTGGAGAAAGACTCTTAAAGAAGGATCCAAAAGCACAAACCTCAGGGCAAAATATTGATGGATTTGGCTACAACAATATTAAATTTTTGTGTTCAACAAAGGACACATTAGACAAAGATTTAAGAAGGGCAACATGTGAAGAGAAGATGCTTGCAATGTCTTAAGCTGATGGGAGTCAATAGAATAAGCAAGGAACTCCTGTAGACCAAAGAGAAAAAGATGGGAAATCTAGTGGAAAAATGGTCAAAGGCTATGTGTGAGATCAAGTTACACAGGGGAAAATTTAAGATTAACAAGTATACAAAAAGTTGCCCAACCTCACTAATAATCAAAGAAATGCAAAGTAAAATTACAAAATTGTATTTATACTCACAAAATTTGCAAACACTAGAATATCAGATCACAAATACTGGTAAACATGTGAAGAAATAGGCACCCACAAGCATTGCAAATACAGATTTCAGATAGCAAACTTCAGGGACAGTATGACCTTAACTGAAGAAAGCATGTGATGTCTGGCCAGCCCTCGCTCCAGGGGTAAATGTCATAGAAATGCCCACACAGGTCAGAGTTGTGTTGTTTGCAGTAGCAGAGAGTTGGTGATGATCTCAGAGACCACCTCTACGTAATGGATAGATGAAATGAGGTGGATGCATGCCATGGAATATTATGCAGTAATCAGAAACAGTGAACTAGAAGTAGAACACCAGCATGAGTAGCAACATGGTTTTGAGTGAAAAAGAAGAAACAGAATGAGATATTTAGCACAACAGCATTTATATAAATTAAAACTATAGCAGACAAAAACTATATTTTATAAGGATTTATTCATATCCAAGGATATATACCAAACACACTAGATTAGGTGCCCATGCAGCAGCAAGAAATGGGGATATATCAATCAATGTCCAATTGGAAAAACAGAAACCACTCTAGATATTTCAAACAGAGAGGATTTAATACAGGGAATTGATTACAAGGGTATTGGAGGCCAGGAGATGAGACAGGGGACACTGAGATAGTGAAAATCAATCACATCTACGGCTGGTGGAACAAAAGGGAAAAAATGGTGTCACCAGACCTAGGAGTTCAAAGGAAGGAACCCCATGGCTGGTGTGCAGGCATAATTTGCAGTCCTTTGGTGGAGGGGCTCATCTGGGGCTGATGGCTGGTGCTGGGAGTGCTGAAGGAAGCTTGGGGCTGGAGCTGTGGCTCTTTTCTGCTGCTGCGTAGGAATGCTGACAGGAGCCAGAAAACTGAAAGACAGCTTTTCTGTTCCTCCTGCCTTCCTATCTCTAACCCGTGTGTCCCATTGGCAGAAACTGCCAGGAAGTCAGTTGGCAAAGAAGTCTGGGAAATGAATTTAGAGTTTAAGCCCCAGTATTACAGAGCAAAATATAAAATTATAGGCTTGGGCTCAGAGATATAAGAAATAATCAATGTTGTAAAAATAACAAAATATAATTAAAAATAGGAGCCTTGCCTTAGACTACTGGTGATGGTGTACTTATGAATGAAGGAATATGATTAACTCATTCTGCAACTAAATCCAAAAATAAATAAAAAGTAAGTGTTCAGGACAAGGAGCTATGTGACATGGAGCCCATTTGGGGTCTGAGTCACCGTGTCACCTTGGCCAAGTCACTCAAACACATGCGTCTCAAGTTTTCACCTATGCTAATCATAGGCCTAAATTTATAATAGCCAAAATTATAGAACTTCTAGAAGAAAACACAGAAGGAAATCTTAATGACCTTGGATTTAGCAAAGATTTCTTAAATCTGATACAAAAAGCATGAACTGTAAAATTTTTAAAAAGTAAACTGGACTTCATC
Source organism: Balaenoptera ricei (assembly GCF_028023285.1). Classification (NCBI taxonomy): domain Eukaryota; kingdom Metazoa; phylum Chordata; class Mammalia; order Artiodactyla; family Balaenopteridae; genus Balaenoptera; species Balaenoptera ricei. The sequence goes on along the minus strand of NC_082642.1, from coordinate 86,793,535 downwards.
AAAATAAAGACTTTTATTGTTCAAAAAAACAGTTACAAAATTGAAAATGCAAGTCACAGATTGGAAGAATATTTTTTCAGAATATGTATCTGATAAAGAACTTATGTCTAGAGCATAATAAAGAATTCTTACAACTGATTGAGAAGAAGACAAATAGCCTAATTCTTTAAATGGGCGAAAGATTTGAATACACATTTTGCCAAAGAAGATACATGCATGGCAAGTAAGCACATGAAAGAAAAAAAAAAAAAAGAAAAAAAAAGCTCCAGAGTTCCCTGGTGGCCTAGTGGTTAAGATTCTGGGCTTTCACTGCTGTGGCCTGGGTTCAACCCCTGGTCTGGGAAATGAGATCACACAAGCCGCAAGGCACGGCCAAAGAGGGGAAGAAAAGGCTCAACATCACTAGTTGTTAGGAAAATGCAAAATAAAACCACATCCCCATTAGAATGGCTGGAATTTAAAAGACTGGCCAAACCAAGCGGTTGGTGAGGATTTGGAGCAACCGGGACACTCAGATATTACTGGTGGGAATGCAAAGTGTACAGTTTCTTTGGAAAACAGTTTGACAACTTATTTTAAAAAATTAAACACATACCTCTCATGTGATCTAGTCATTCCCTTCCTAGGTATACATTAGAGAAGTGAAAGCATATGTTCAGACAAACACTTGTGCAAGAATGTTCATAGCAGCTTTATTTATAATAGCCAAGAACTGGAAATAACTCAAATGTCCATCAATGGATGATTGGATAAAAATTGTGGTATAGCTATACAACAGAATACCATACAGAAGTAAAAGGGAATGAACTATTGATACACATAACAGTGTAGTGAATCTCAAAATAATTATGCTAAGGGAAAGAAGCCAGACAAAAAAAAAGCACATACTGTATGATTATATTTATATAAAATTGTAGAACATGCAAACTAATCTGTGGTAACAGAAAACAGATCAGTAAATGCCTAGAGACTCTGGGGTGCGGTAGAAGGGATGTGGGCAGAGAAGAGGAGGCAGGGGTTACAACGGGGCACAGGGACACTTTTGAGAGTGATGGACATGTTCATAGTCTTTATTTTAGTGAAGGTTTCACAGGTGTATACATATGTCACAACTCATCAAATTGTATACTTTAAATTTGTTCAATTTATCATACATCAATTATACATCAATAAGACTGAAAACAAACAAACAAACAAAAAATAAGTCTGGGGGCTTCCCTGGTGGCGCAGTGGTTGAGAATCTGCCTGCCAATGCAGGGGACACGGGTTCGAGCCCTGGTCTGGGAAGATCCCACATGCCGCGGAGCAACCGGGCCCGTGAGCCACAACTACTGAGCCTGCGCGTCTGGAGCCTGTGCTCCGCAACAAGAGAGGCCGCGATAGTGAGAGGCCCGCGCACCGCGATGAAGAGTGGCTCCCACTTGCCGCAACTAGAGAAAGCCCTCGCACAGAAACGAAGACCCAACACAGCCAAAAATTAAAAAAAAAAAAAAAAAAAAAAAGTCTGAAAACAAAAAGTCATGTGACGTGGGTCCTAGTTCTGGATCCCAGGTACCATGTCATCTTGGCTGAGTTACTCAACCACATGGCTCTTGGGGGTTTCAGCTATGCTCTGGGAGCTTTGGCTTAGATCACAGGTAATAAATGCAAATACTCTCAGGGGCCAAGGAAATACAAATGAATGAATTGGCTAGGTTCACAGTGGAGAGGAGTGGGGACTGTGGCAGCATGGAGGGTGTGTGCCCCTGTCTAGAGGGGGCAGCCGCTTATCACCTCCAGCCATTTGCTGCTTGGATGGAATGTGGGCAGTGTTGCCAATGCTTCAGATTTTTAAGAGAAACCTGAAATCTGGATTTTTAAAACGAAATTTTCCTGTTATCAAATGCAGGTAACTAATTTTTAAAAGTTCAAAAATTGTGCAGCCCGAACTTACACATGCGCAGACAAGACCCAGCCCGAGCCCCACCAGTTTGGCAGTTTGGGACCTCTGACACCTGGGATGCTCTGACAGTCCTTGGCCAAGGGCCTCATCTCAATTTTCAGCCAAAGTCAATTTCCTAATTCTTTTTGCCCCTACTTTACCAAGAAAACATTTCTACCAATGCCCTTGCATCCTGCCTACTCCCCATCTACCATTTTACCTAAATAATATCTTACCCCTTGGTAGACCTTGAACTCTCATTTCTTCAGTTCATGGGGGAGAAGTCCTGGGTAACTTTACAGAGTTAATAGAGGCTGATATATACCCCCCAAAACTGAAAGCAGGGACTTAGATATATTTGTGTATATCAACATGCATAGCAACATTATTCACAACAGCCCAAACATAGAGACAACCCAAATATCCATCGACAGATGAATGGATAAACAAAATGTGATACGATACAATGGAATATTATTCAAACTTAAAAAGGGAGGAATGGAATTCTGACACATGTTACACCATGGATGAACTCGAAGACATTATGCTAAGTAAAATAAGACAGACACCAAAGGACAAAGATTGTATAATTCCAGTTGTATGAGATACCTAGAGTAGTCAAATTCATACAGACAGAACATAAAATGTGTGGTTGCCAGGGCCTGGGGGCAGGGGAAATGGGGAGTTAGTGTTTAACGGGTACAGAGTTTCAGTGGGGGAAGATGAAAACGTTCTGGAGATGGATGGTGGTGATGGTTGCACAACAGTGTGAATGTACTTAATGTCACTGAACTGTACACTTAAAAATGGTTAAAATGGTAAATTTTTTTTTTTTTTTTTTTTTTTTTTTTTAAATTTTATTTACTTTTGGCTGTGTTGGGTCTTCGTTGCTGCGTGCGGGCTTTCTCCAGTTGCCACTAGCGGGGGCCACCCTTCGTTGTGGTGCGTGGGCTTCTCATTGCGGTGGCTTCTCTTGTTGGCGAGCACGGGCTCTAGGCGTGCGGGCTTCAGTAGTTGTGGCACGCGGGCTCAGTAGTTGTGGCGCACGGGCTTAGTTGCTCCACGACATGTGGGATCCTCCCGGACCAGGGCTCGAACCCATGTCCCCCGCACTGGCAGGCGGACTCCCAACCACTGCACCACGAGGGAAGCCCTAAAATGGTAAATTTTATGTTATGTATATTTTACCACAATAAACCATTTTTTTAAAGAAGCTAGACCCTTGTCTGGAATTTTCAGATCGTATGAGGCAAAGTGAGAGGCTCTTTCTAACACGCTGTGCTTAGGAACCATTGCCTCAATGCCCAAGTGGCATGTTGTTTCTATGACTCCTTACGGGGCTCCTCACACACCAAAGGGGACCACTCGCAGGTCACTAAGGCTCGCTTAGGCTGCATCCATTTGGAGGAGTGAGTCTCAGTTCCAGCTGTACTTTGGGAGCTTTGAAAAATGCTGATGCCTGGGCCCCACCCTTCCAAAATCTGGTTCAATTAGTGTGGTCATGGAGCCTGGTCTCTGCGTTCAGTAAGAGCCTCCCGGGTTATTGGAGTGTGCGGGCAGAGTTGGGAACCACACATAAAGAACTCTATTTTGAGAAATCAGTAGGATGTTTTTTGGATATTATGGGTGAGTAACTCAATGACCATGTCAGGCAGGACTGAGCAGATGCATGGGGCAGAGTAGCTTTGAGGAGGTGGGTTTGTCTTGGGAAGGGTCCTGCAGAAGTGGATGGATCTGGAAGTGTGTTTATCTGCACCCTATAAAGAGGCAAGAAATGAGCAAGTCACATTTCTTGATTTGGAGAAAGGAAAAATAAAAACAAGGTTGGGATTAAGTAATGAAACATGAGGCAAGGGGACCTAGAATTCCAAGGTGAAGGGTTGGGTTTCTTCTTATTCCTGAGCAAAATCTTATCAGTGGAGAATATCCATGTTCGCAGAGAACTTCTTGGATTTCCATCTCAGGCAATTCAGTGCTAAGAAAAGTAAGCCAAGATTCTCTAAACAGGAATCTATCTCTACCCCCTGCAGTTCTCTGTCAAAATAGCCCATGCCCCAACCTAAAGGCAGGATTTCATTCAAACCAGTATCTAGACCCACAAAACCACTTGACCAAAGTTCGGTTTATTTAATTTAGTGACTTGACCTAGTCAAACAGTTTTTTGAGGGATTAGAGATAATAATCTAAAAAGAAAATAGAGGATCAGCATACAATTACACTCTTTGGCTTTGTCATCCTAAATCTTTTATGAACCAAAGTGGGAGAATTGATCAATTGATCAACCTGGTTCCCTTTCCCTAAAAACTATTTTCTCCAAATTGTCTCATGGAATCGACAGGGAAATGGCGGTCATGTGATATAGATCCAGTGAACCATCAAAACCCACCAGAACATAATTTTTAAAAATCAAGGAATGAGCAAGAGGTTCTGGAGGGAACATGTGTGTTTATTTCATGGAAATAGTTTCGTGGGGCTAAGAAGCTGATCAAGGCTCTGGAAGTCTTAGTGCATGCGCACATCTTCCTTATCTGCAGGTCACTGCTCTGGCGATCTCACTGTTCACAAGAGTTGAGAACTGAGAATAATAATAACATCAACAACACTAGCTAACCTACACTGCGTGCTTGCTGTGGTCTCTCTCTAGGCATTCTTTCATGATCTTGGCATGTATCAAGATTTCTAATCCTCAGGATGACCCTATGAGATAGGTATTATTTTTCCCACCCCCATTCTAAGGATGAGGAACCTAGGACAAGGAGCCGTTCAATAATTCACCTAAGGTCACGGTGCATTGCTGCACTGGACTCAGATTAGTCAGATTCAGAGCCTGAGCTCTTCACATTTTCTACTTTTATTCTGGAAGAAGGAAAGGAAGGTAAAAACAAACAGTGTTTATTAAGTGTCAGCTACTTCACACGTGATTATTTCCTTTAACACCCAGAACACATCCTTAGCCCCATGTAATAGGCGTGGAAAAGAGGAAGCACAGACTCAGAGTTTAATGACTAGTTAGTAAGAGATGGAGCTAGGTTTCAACCTGAATTTGACCGTAAACCTGTGCTTTTTTCACTAAACCATGAAATTTCCGAGTAGCATCCATGCACGAAAGCACACTTCAGGGAGAAAGTCTCTTGCTTAGATCTTCATCCTTACCTTTGCATGGTTTTAACAAGTTGGTTACCTGGTTTCCTTGCTCAATGCCAGGAAGTATGTGGGGGGTTGGAGGGAGAAGCGTGGGTAGGTGGATTGTAGGGGAAATATAGTTGATGGAGAAATAAGTGTCCAAGAGAAGAGAATAATTAAATAAGCAGTGTCTTAGCTATACATCTTTGATTTCTTTGAATAGATATTTTGCATTAAAAGCTATATGCTTTCGTTAAAGGAGTCAGAGGAAAGAGGTTGGGTGAGTTCATCAGGTAAATTTTGTAAACTTTCAACAATTAGCATAAAGAGAATCCTTACTTAAATTTAGAACACAAAATCAAGTGCAACCAAGAACTCTTTTAAAAAGCAATTTTAACTCTAAAGAATACTTTACCATTTACTCTAAACAATGTAACATCCACAATATGATGATTCCAAGATTATTAAACATGTATCAGAAAAAAAAATAAAACTACAATGAGGTATCACTTCACACTGGTCAGAATGGTCATCATCAAAAAAAATCTACAAACAATAAATGCTGGAGAGCGTGTGGAGAAAAGGAAGCCCCCTTGCACTGTTGGTGGGAATGTAAATTGATACAGCCACTATGGAGAACAGTATGGAGGTTCCTTAAAAAACTAAAAATAGAACTACCATATGACCCACCAATCCCACTACTGGGCATATACCCTGAGAAAACCATAATTCAAAAAGAGTCATGTACCCCAATGTTCATTGCAGCACTATTTACAATAGCCAGGACATGGAAGCAACCTAAGTGTCCAGCAACAGATGAATGGATAAAGAAGATGTGGCACATATATACAATGGAATATTAGCCATAAAAAGAAACAAAATTGAGTTCTTTTTAGTGAGGTGGATGGACTTAGAGTCAGTCATACAGAGCGAAGTAAGTCAGAAAGAGAAAAACAAATACTGTATGCTAACACATATATATGGAATCTAAAAAAAGAAAACGGTTCTGAAGAACCTAGGGGCAGGACAGGAATAATGACGCAGATGTAGAGAATGGACTTGAGGACACGGGGACGAGGAAGGGTAAGCTGGGACGAAGTGAGAGAGTGGCATGGACATATATACACTATCAAATGTAAAATAGATAGCTAGTGGGAAGCAGCAGCATAGCACAGGGAGGTCAGCTCGGTGCTTTGTGTCCACCTAGAGGGGTGGGATAGGGAGGATGGGAGGGAGACGCAAGAGGGAGGAGATATGGGGATATATGTATATGTGTAGCTGATTCACTTTGTTATAAAGCAGAAACTAACACACCATTGTAAAGCAATTATACTCCAATAAAGATGTTTAAAAAAAGAAGAAGAAGAAGAAGGTATGGGGAGTTTGGACACAGCTGCAGGAGGTAGTGCAGGTCCTGTGCCTGGACATGCCCTCCTTCCCCACTCTCCTGTGCTCCTCTGCATGGCCTGGGCAAGCTCTTTCAGGGTTCTTCTGAGAAGTCAGCCCTATTCTCTCTGCCCCACCCATCCCTGCCCTGCAGTTCTCACACTTCGAGGGCCTCTGAATGCTCGTTAAAACACAGATTGCTGGGCTCCTCCCCTGGAATTTCTGATTCAACAGTCTGAGCCCTGAGCGTTTGTGTTTCCAACAAGTTTCCAGCTAACGCGGAAGCTGCTGGTTCAGTAAAAACACTTTGAGGACCACGGCTCCAGAGACAGTTGCTCTCTCCACAGTTGCCCTGTTGTATTCAATTGTTTTATTTCCACTTTGGCCAAGCAATTTCCGTGCCTTCTCAGGAGTCTGAGAGCTTCTTGAAGGAGGCAGCTGGTTTTCTGGCCTGGGAGGAGAGCAATGGCAGGATGCTGAGGGGCTACTGGGAAAAGATGCCTACTGAGCAGAGAGGACCCAGGGCTGAGGAGTCTCTGCAATAAATATGCTTTAGTCACAGGTCTCTGAAAACTGCATCCCAACCCCAGACCCTGCTGTGGTCTTGCATACCCAGTGGAAAGTTAGAAGCTGTAATTAAACAGAAAGAGCTAGTTTTTCTTGTTTTTTTTTTTTCCAAAAAGGCAGAAACAGCACTCTCTGGGACCCCTATAACAAAGTATGATACAGGGAGAGGTGTTTTTCTCTACTAACCCACAAACCACTTTTCTGGTGACCCAAGGGATTCAGGCCATCACTAGCAATGCCTGAGTGAGATGAGAGTGCCGGGCAGAGCAGGGCATCGCCAGGGTCACACTGCCCAATAGGGTAGCCGTCAGCTACACGTGGCTATGTACATGTAAATAAGTTAGAATTAAGGAAAATGTAAAATTCAGTTCATTGCCACACTAGCCACATTTCAAGCACTCAAAAGGCACAGATGGCTAAATGGCCATCCTGTTGGACAGCACAGCAGCTATAGAACGTGTCCAGCACTACAGGAAGTCCTATTGGCTAGCCCTCCTGTAAGGGCATGGGGAGTGATGGTATCTTGGGACAGGGCAATGCAATGTGTTTGTGCCCCTCCCCCTACGTGCTACTGCTGCCCAAGATCTGCAAAGATGGGTGCCTGAGAACAGATGCTCCCCTATGCCTCCCGACTTTCCTACATTTCTTGGGCTGGTGGCACCCCTGGGACAGAGGGGGACTGGTGGGACTGAGAGTAGGGTTGTCGCAGAGCAGGTGGAGTCACTTCCTGGGACTCCTAGCAGGACCTCCGTGGCGCAGAGGCTGCCTGACATGCTCGTGCTAAGTTGGGTCACCCTCTTTCCGTTGCCATCAAAGTCGGCCATTGCCTCACCCGGCTCCTTCTGCAGGAGGAGCTTTCCCTCCACTGGCTCATAAACTGGGTGTGCACCTTCTCTTTGTCATCACTCCTCTTTTAAAAACAGCCCAGGGACTTCCCTGGTGGCACAGTGGTTAAGAATCCACCTGCCAATGCAGGGGGCACGGGTTTGAGCCCTGATCCGGGAAGATCCCACATGCCGCGGAGCAACTAAGCCCGCGAGCCACAACTGCTGAGCCCTTGCGCCACAATTACTGAAGCCTGCGTGCCTAGAGCCCATGCTCTGCAACAAGAGAAGGCACCGCAATGAGAAGCCCGCACAACACAATGAAGAGTAGCCTCCACTTGTCGCAACTAGAGAAAGCCCGTGAGCAGCAACGATGACGCAACGCAGCCAAAAATAAAAAATAAATAAATAAATAAATAATTAAAAATTTAAAAAAAGAAATAAAAACAGCCCACTCTGAGTTAGAATTCAGGAATTGAAAAGGATGGCAAATGGAACAATGGAGTGGGGTGATCCAGGCTAATGAAAGCTTCTCCAAGACTTAGTATATTTTAGCAATCAGGTTTCTAAGCCCTCCCTGGAGACCTAGCCATAGTCTGATAAATCTCTCTCCATAGACGAGTTGCCTGATTGTAGGTAGTTTTATCTGATTCCTCCTTAACTCATCATAAATTAAAAAAACAGAATCTAATTTCCTCCAGGCTGGCTAAAGGCTGTGGCAGGTGGGAAGGAAAGCACTCCAGGTGGCCTTCCGGGTTGCACCAGGGACTTGAATTGTAGCCAACGGGCCCTGGTCTGTCTCTGCCTTGAGCCCCTCCAGCTCCTCACCTCTCAGTGCCACAGGGGTCTTAGCCAGTGGCAGGGTAACAGAACAAGGATCCGCTGTATATGGAGCACATCGAGGGGAGGGGGAAACAGCCTAAGGACAAGTATCTCAGCCAGATAATTGGAACGTGTCCGGTTTCAGCCCAATATGTGCCCACAGCTGGGGTTTAGAAATATCTAGAATGTGTGGCAATGGGCAGCAGCCTCCTGGGAGATTTATCATAAGAGAATAGGAGTCAGGACGTTGCAAGTTTGATCTGGTAGGTACAACTTCTAAGCTGGAAGAGGGCAGGGAATCGCACATGCAGCATGGTGTTTGTTGCCCAGATTTGTCTCCAACCCAGAGGGCGGAGGATGGCACAAGCCGGCTGCTCTAGGTAAACCCTGGAAAAGCTGTCTGACTCCAAACAAAAACACAGCAGCACTCTGAGAAGCAAAGGCGCTGTACATGTTTGGAGGATCCGATCTTGCTCTGCCTACCAGGAAAGAGGGCCACGACACTCTCTGATAGGCAGGCCTTCCTCATCCTGCCCCGCTCCCCTTAGCAGGCCCCCCAGCAGTCTGCTTGTGTGGGTCAGGCCTCCGATGCCTCCTCTGCAGTGACAAGTGCGAGCTCCCCAAGGTCAGCCGGGACCAGACCACAGTGGACGCAGAGCAACACGCTTCCGAAGAGGGGGCAAGCCTGTGGCCCTGGTGAGCAGACCTCTGTGTCTGTGAGCCCCCTCCTCGAGACCCCTCAGCTCATTAGGCCTTGCTGGTCCCTGCAGATCAGTGGAGCGAGCACCGCCCTGCCCTCTCACAACAAACACGGCACTTTCACAGTAAAACAGGGCCTCGGTGTGTCCCGGCACCAGGACACCTCCCAGTTCTAACAGACCGTGTCGTGGCTCTACCAGGAGCACGTGTCCCAGGAAGGGTACTGGGTGCGGAGCAGGAGACCTGGGGCAAGTTGCATCCCCGACCTGGGCAGCCGAGGATGGCGTGCTGGCTGTGTTCTGAGGTCTCAGTCCTCAGAATCTCCGTCCTGACACTGTGTCCAGTGAGGATAAACTTACTGACAAGCAGCATGTGACCTGAAGGGTATCTAGAAGAGTCTTATCAAACGCTGACCTATCTTTCCATATGCACACATGCTCTGGCAGAGTTACATGTCCTTGTTAAAACATATACTCATACAAGACAATTTCACTAAATATTTTTAAGTTATTCTAAACTGAATTATTTTGAACTTTTGTAAAAGTGTTTTTTCATTTTGTTTTTAATTAATGTCATTATCTTACAGCCTTGAGTCAGGCTTTCCTCTCCATCTTTGGGTGTTCTTATGCCCTCCAGCTGGTATTTGGTTTATTTATTTTTTATTTCTATTTTTTTGGCTGCGCCGCGCAGCATGTGGGATCTTGGTTACCCAGGATCGAACCCGTGCCGCCTGCAATGGCAGCATGAAGTCCTAACCACTGGACCACCAGGGAATTCCCCCAGGTGGCACTTTAAAGGTGAGCTTGCCCCCAGTTTTATGTCTCTCCTGATCTTCTCTCCCAAACTGCAGATCCAGATATTAAACTGCCTCTTGCACGTGACCACGAGGGGATGTCTCTCAGGCCCCTGGCCTCCACAGACTGAATTCTGACCCATCCGTTCCCTCCTCCTGACACCACCCCGGGCTGCTCCTCTGACAGCCCATCCCCATCTCAGGGAAGAGCAGTGCCACCCAATGCCTGCCCCCTTTCCCTCATTCCCACAGCAGTCAGTCCCTAATCCCGCTGCTTCTACTTCCTAAGTAGTTCTCGAATCTGCCCTTGGCTCTTGTCTCCATTGCCGACATCTCGGTTCCGGGCACCATCACCTCCCACTTGTAACACTGCAAACTCCCTGCCTGGCTCCAACCTGGCCACACCGCCCCCTCTGCCCCCTCCAAACAACACCGAACCTCGAAAAATGTGACCCTAACATATCATTTCCCTGTTGAAAACTCTAATTGTTCACTATTACCCTTAAGATGAAGTCCCAAATCCTTAGCACAGTTAATAAGCAGCCCCCTAACATGGCCTCAGCCCCCTAGGGTGACCCACTCGTCCAGATGTCCGGGACTCCCTTGAATGTCGCACTGGAGGTCCTGGGTTCTCCTTAGTTTCTGGCAAACTGGGCTGGTTCATGGCTCTACTCTCCTCCTCCTCCTTCCCCATCTCCCCTCCCCGCCCCCCCCCCCCATTTTCACCCCTTCTGAATTTCTGTCATTTAATGCTGTCTGTCACCTCGGGAACTTCACACTTGCAGTCTCACCGCCTCCCACTGAGAACACTCTGCCCCATCCCCTTTGTCTTCTAACTGTTAAACCCCCTTCCCTGGGGTGGAAAGGTGTGGCAGGTCTGAGGGCTGGCCTCCACCGAGCAGGGCACTTTCTAGGTCTTCCTGTGACACCAAAGCAATCTTATCGCAATCGCTGGGTATTTGGACTCCTCCCTCCGTGACCCAAGTGCTGAAGGCAGGGGCTGTATCGCCTTTGCCCGCTGTTGTCTCCCCACATCTGGCAAAACAGGTTTTTAGATCAATCGTGATTCATTCAGGCAAAGCCTATACGCAAAACATGTGTATATCTGTTATTTTAGGTCTTCAACAGGCAGTGTCAGAGAAAACAGTTGGTTTATAAAAACATGATAAAATGTCGATGGACATATATACACTACCAAATGTAAAATAGATAGCTAGTGGGAAGCAGCCGCATAGCACAGGGAGATCAGCTCGGTGCTCTGTGACCACCTAGAGGGGTGGGATGGGGAGGATGGGAGGGAGATGCAAGAGGGAAGAGAAATGGGAACATATTGTATATGTATAACTGATTCACTTTGTTATAAAGCAGAAGCTAACACACTATTGTAAGGCAATTATACTTCAATAAAGATGTTTAAAAAAAAAAAATGTCGAGTATCACCCACAATTAAACAGATGCAAATTAAAATAACAAGGAGATGCATTTTTTTAACCTACTAGCTTCATACAGGTCACCAAGTGTTGAGAACTGAGGGTGCCAGCAGGCGCTCTTTTCGTTGGGGTAGGAACATAAATCTGCAAGAATCCTTCAAGAGCAACTCCGCGATCTCTGATAAAAGATTATCTACACATTTTTGTGTGTGACCATTTCACTCCTAGAAGTGTGAAATTTCTTACACATGTGTACAGAGGACACACAAGAATATTCAACAGGTCATTGTAACCAATGAGAGAAAAAAAGAAAAAAATCACTACCTGTCCATCAAAAGCAGACTAGTTCAACAAATTACAGAAGCCCTTCTCATGGAGGATTATGAAGGAACTTTTTAAAAAATGAGTTAGAATTACATATGTTCATATGAAGCAATTCTTGAAACAGAAAAAAATGAAAACAATGTGTTTTAAGTTGTGATTTTAAAAGGAAATATACATGTGTGTTCATATGCGTAAAATATTTTGGGAAGAATACGCAAGAAATTCTTAACAGTAATTACCTCTGGGCAGAGAGACTGAGATCTGGGATAGAAGAGAAACTTATTCATTGTATATTCTATTTTAAGTGTTTGAATATTTTAGGCATGAATTAGTTTTGCAATTATACAAAAAGAAAACTCTACATTTGTTTTGTTTTTTAAAAAGAAGCTAGTGAATTTGCATCTGCCTCAGATTCTAGCAATTTTCCTTCCTCCCTTCTTTTCTTCCATTCTCTCCCCCTTTCTAAGAAAATTGTCTTTCCAGAATCTTCTAAAACTGTTAAACACAAAACCACCCTGTTCCCCATCCCCGGGTTGGGAGTCCAGGTTTGACCAGGCTAATCCATCATCACTTGCTGCTAAGTGTTGGCTTTTCTAACTTGATGAATGGGGCACCTCCTGTCCTACGTTCATCCTCTTGGCCCATCTTGTTACTTCAGCCAGGACTTGGCCCCCAGCTACAACCGCTCCCGGCACCTCGCTTCTCTCCCTTCCTGCCCCCAGGAATGGAAATCTATTTTTCCATTCTGACGTTGGTGGAAACCTGGAAGTAGGAGGGGGTTTACAACCCATGGGGTGACCTGTGCTCAGTGAGAGCCAGTGGTGGATAAATACTCCCCTCACAGCTCCGTGGGGTTCCCCAGGTTTAAGTTCTGGTTTCCTACTGGACTGACCCTCGGGTTGGCTCTCCCTCGTTCCCTTTGCTTTCCCCACCTCTCTCCTGTTTCTTGGGATCACGTCCCCAAATAAACTACTGGCTTGTGCTGTGGAGCTGCTTGCTGTGGGAACCCAGGCTGGGCACCATCCCTCACCATCTCTGTGGAGCTCTGGCATCCTTGTCCTTCTGGGCATCCAGAAAAGACGATTGTCCCTGCGGACCTTCTCTTAGTCTTCCTGGGGTGAAACCTCCATCCTCTAGGTCCTTATGCTGTCTTTTCTCCCCCATTCATGTGAGGATGGCATTCGTCAACCTGGCTATTCTTTTCCAAAACTGCCCCCAAGTCAGACAGAAAAGCACAGCATAGATTTTCCAGGTAGAAGCATCTGCTCTGTAAATTAACTACGCCCTTCACATTGGGGTGATCTTGCATCCATTTTAGATCCCTGATCTCTGATTTGGCGATTCAAGAAACAAGAGAACCTCTGAGTCCAACCCCTCCTCTCCCGATTCCCTGGAATGTGGGAGCACACACGGTCTGCTCCATGCACGTGCTGCACCAACCGGGCGGAACCCTGGCTTCAGGTCACCACTGTTTCTTCACCCTCTGGTCAGAGTTCCCTCAGAGGGCTGCCGATGCCTTTCAAACAGTCCTGGAAAAGCTGTCTGATGGCTGCCCATTCCCTCGACCCGCCCCTTTTCTGGGTGGCACTCTCTCTTTTCTCGGTGTTACACTTTCAAAACAAACCATCTCCACTGGTTGTGGTAAATTTCAGTGAAGGAAATTTCAAGCTAGGAACAGTCAAAGACCTACAGGAGGGACACTATGCCAGACATCATAATTGCCTTTTCATTACTGTCTGCCTTTAAGAAATAAATAACGTTTTTATTTGAAAATCAAACCAGAATAGATTGCAGTCTGCAGAGATTTGGTAAAGTAAGTGGAAATATGCAACATGGCTCTATTATTTATAGACCTGACTATGATTTTTTTTTAGGAGAATAGCTTCATTTGGGTGTTCTGTAGACCTGAGTCAACTTAATATAACAAAATCCTTATCTGTCATAGAAACCTAGAAGTTTAGAGCCAGAGGGGCCTTAAGGAGTCACAGGGTTCAGTCCAAGGTTATGTGATGACATAAGATGGGAACATGCAAGGAGAAAGACGGGATTCATTCTAACTGACCACCTGGAGAAAGGTCTTGGATTCTCAGATTCAATAAAGAATGCCTTCGCACATCTTTTTATCTATTACAATTCAAGACTGGGAAGTTGTAATCCCCATTGTTGGGTTGAGGAAAGTGGTTCAGAGAATAAAGTGACTTATTCCAAGTTACACAGTTGATCAGTGACAGAGGTTGGATTGGAACCTGACTCCAACTCCAGGCCAGTGTTTCTCCATTCACCATGACATGGTTGTCCTGGGTTTCTGGGTAAACTTTGATTGACAGCGCCATAGCAAAAGTCCCTACCGGCCACCCCCAACCCCTGCCCCAGGCTATTCCTCAACACTGATCCCTCTCTGATCCCTCCAGCTCTCCCAGCCTCAGGGCTTGCTCACACTGTGGATGAAGTGAGCTGCTCCAAGCCCCTACCATCGGAGATGCCTTCTTCTTGACACATTTTTCATTTATTATTCCAAGACCTTTGTCAGTTGTTTTCTTCACTTTCTCCCAGAATGGCCCTTTCAAAACAGAGCTGTTTAGAATGTCCTATTTTCAAAAACAGAGGCACTTACAGTCTAATGAGGGTTGGGTGGAGGGGGGTAGAATGGACAGGGAAACAACCTCGCAGAGGAGTACCAACAATACAGCAAGACAAGAGCACACAGAAGGGCATTGTGTCATGGGTAGAAGTGGCAGGAGTGTGAGGATTAAGTGAGAGAGTTTATGGAAAGTGCCTACACAGTCCTGGCACATAGTAAATGCTCAATAAACTATAACCAGTCTTATGCTCACTACCACACATCCTGTTGGGGGCACAGAGGAGCAAGGCCTCTGCCTGTGTCTGATTGCCACGCCTCCTCCCACCCCCTCCATCTGCTCCAGCCAGCTTTTCTATCAATGAGAAACACACCAAATTCTTTCCCTCTTGGGGAGGGAAAAGCTATTCCTTATGCCAGGAACCCTCTGTTCCCAGCTCTTGGCAAAGCTGGCTCCATCTCACCCTTCCGGCCTCAGGGTAAATGTCACCTCCCCAGAAAGGCCTTTCCTGACTACCCCATCACTCCCAGAGTTATTGTGTATCACATTATACTGGCTATTTCCTTCTTGGCAATTACCAGAAACTGTAATGATTTGGTTTATTTCTTTCCTTTGTTTATTGTCCCACTAGACTTCAAGCTCCAGAAAGAGAAGAGCCACTTCTGTGTGCCTCCACTGTCATGCCCTAGACACTGGAACAGCTCTTTGCATGACCAGCATGTGGTTGGTCTACCTCTGCCTGGGGGAGCTGGGAAGGCCTCACAAATAAAGGTGGATTTGATCAGGGTCTTGGAGGGGGAACAAGAGGTTACCTTCCAGGGGCTGCAGAGATGAGGTGGCACCGGGCCTGCTTTTCAGTAGGAAGGAAGTACTGAGAAAGGAGATTTTTGCCATGATGAGCAGCCCGTCCAGGAGAAGACAGGGTGCTGAGTCCAAACCAACACTGGGCATTCAAACAGAAGTACCCTGGGGGTAGGAGGGACCAGTGGTGGGTGCCTCATCCCGCTATCAGGGGCTAAGAGCTCAGGCCCTACGCTCTTACCTGGGCTCTCCTAGCAAGCAGCCTTCTGGCCTGGAATTTGTGATCTGCCCACCGGGCGGGAGACCTTATCAGATGGTCAAGTCCAGTTTTCAAACAATAATAATGAAAATTAGAGGGATTACCATTTATTGAGCTCCTACTAAGCATCAACCACTGTACTGGGCATTTTACACACAAATACCTGTTTAAGCCACAGACATCACACAAGGTTGGCTTTATTTCCCCCAGTTTCAACTGGGATTCAAAGAGGGTGAGTAACATGTCCAAAGTCTCCGGCCTAGAAAGCTACGGATGGAGTTTCAGACCCAGCCAGTCCTCTGAACGACCACCACCTCTGGCTGGAGTACCTCACAGGTGAATCAATGAATTAGTCATCGTAAGTCAGGCAGCCTGAACCTGTTCTTCTCTGGGAAGCTGATACAGACCTAATCCCTAAACCGACAATGCCAAGGGCGAGACTCTGGACTTTGGGAACCCTGTGTAGGGCTGTCACTCCTTCTCCCGCTCAGAGGGGGAGACACCTCCTCCCCAGGGCAGGCAGAGAGGTACGTGGCGGGGCGTGGCGATGGGGGAGACCTACTGCAGAAATCCCGCACGGCTCTGCCAGGGAGCGGGGTGGCTAGGAGCGTGGGTAGAGAGGCAGACAGACTGGTTTGAAGTCCAGCACTTGAACTGTCACCCTGACTGGGGAAAGTCTCTTTACCACCCCGCATGTCAACCCTCACCTGTGAAATGAAGCCGAGAACAATCTCCTGGTGTTGCTGTGAGAACTACGTGCAAAAAACCTATGCAAGTTGCCAAGCGCATACACTTGGCACCCAGCAAGCCCTCAGCCCTCGGTGGCCTTTATTATCATTATAGCTGTTAACGGTCTTGAAGGGAGTTGTCCACGATAAAGTGGGTTTGAATCTTGGTGCCATTATTTTTTAGTGACTTTGGGCAAGTTACTGAACTTCTAAACTCCTCATCTTTAAACTGGATAATTTAGGAAGTTTGGGGAGGTGGGAGTCCAGTGCCCTCATCCTTAAATTCAAATCAGCTTCTGTTAAGGAACTGGGAAATGCCAGAGGGAGGGAATGACACTCGCCACATAGGGACAGCATCTCTCCTAAGCCATGCTCTGCCAACAGGAGGCCAAGGACTTCTGGACCGTCTGAATCTCATCAGGGCTTCCAGGGTGTGGTCTCCAGAGTGCGGCTGCATCAGCTGGTCTGAAGCTTTCGACTCGTCTGTTGTTTTGGTCTGAGCTGAAAGAAGACTGCTGTAAGGAGCGTGGTGAGTATGATCGGCACTGGAGTTAGGAAAGAAAAGGCCACAGAGAAAGGCCGCATCTACGCACGCTGCCCTGGGTGTGCCCGGCTTCGGGAGTTCAGATGTGTAGCCCGGGGCAGGCCCCCCTCCCCCACTGTGGAAACGAGGGCCCTAGGTGATCTGAGCTCCCTGGCTTGGGTTCTAAACCTCTCATCTGCTTCCATGCCCCCTGCCTGTCTTGCGGGCTCACCTTCTCTCCAAGACAAAAGCTCAGATCATCTGCACCTCAGTCTCTTGGTAACATGTCCGACACTGAGTGTGAGTTGATGTGAATTAGTCCTGAGATGTGGACACCCCTCCAAGGACACGGACTGAGTTTCTGGGCCTGCCAGGCTGAGAACCCAATCTTGTCACACGGTGGCTCCACCACGTTACTGCCACTCTGAAGCCCTGACGGAGCTGGCAACTGACTGTTCCGGAGGGCACTGGTCTCCCATCACCTTCTTTATCTGTAATGATATCACCCTCAGGGTTGTGCAAAGGATTAAATATCCATGCCGGGCATACACTAGGTACTCAACAAATGCTGATTCTTTCCTCATCTTATTAAACCCTATGACAAGCCTAGACCACGAGATTGCGTGCGATCACCTCGAGGCCTGGAACCCTGCCTCCGATCGCTCTGGTTTCTCTCTCACACTCTCCAATAAGTCCCTAGGACCTGACCTTGCCCTTGGTGGTTGTCTTATCCCCACTGGGGGTTCTCATCACCCTGACTTCTGCTTACACATCAGTCATGCCCTCCAGGTGTTCCCTGAGCCACACTACAGCTGTTACATGGCCTGGCAGCATGGCACCCACATTCTAGAGCTGCCACCTACTCGCTGATGGAACTGGCTCTCATCATTCCTGTGTCTGGGCCTCCATTTCCCCTTTTGTGAAATAAGGGTGTTGGGCTAGCTGCTCACATGCTGTGCTTGTGTGAATGAATTATTCCATCCACCTGTTTATCCATCCATCCACACATCCACCCACCCACCCATCCATCCACCCATCCATCCGCGCACCCACCCATCCATCCATCCATCCACCCATGCATCCATCCACCCACCCATCCATCCATCCACCCATCCACCCATCCATCCGCCCATCCATCCACCCATCCATCCGCCCATCCACCCATGCATCCATCCACCCACCCATCCATCCATCCACCCATCCACCCATCCATCCACCCATCCATCCGCCCACCCACCCACCCATCCATCCACCCATCCACCCATCCACCCATCCACCCACCCATCCAACCATCCACCCATCCATCCATCCACCCACCCACCCATCCATCCACCCATCCATCCATCCATCCATCCATCCACCCACCCATCCATCCACCCATCCATCCACCCATCCATCCATCCACCCATCCATCCATCCATCCACCCATCTACCCATCCATCCATCCATCCATCCACCCATCCATCCATCCATCCATCCATCCATCCACCCATCCATCCACCCATCCATCCACCCATCCATCCATCCACCCATCCATCCATCCATCCACCCATCTACCCATCCATCCATCCATCCATCCATCCATTCATCCATCCATCCCTCCATCCATCTCCAGCATCTCTCAGTGCTGCATTAGGGACTGTGGTAGAAAGAGAGAGTTGAACGGCTATGCCCCAGGCCTCCAGTCTGTCACACCACTGTGAAGGAGACAGACCTCCGCACAACAGAGTGTACTCTCGGAGGGGACAAGCAGTTGGGAGAGATGGTACACGGGTCACACAAGGATAAGAGGCATCTGAGTGCCCCCAGCCGTGGTTCGGCAGAGTGGCAGCGCCCAGAAGTCTGTCCCGTTCCGGTGGAGATTCCTCCCTTTTCCCGGGGCGTTAGTCAGCGCCCTGAAAGGCCCGCCTCCCCGCGGCTGTCCCCCTGGTCCTCCGGCGGCAGCGCAGCACAAAGGTCCTGTTGTGGGCTGTAGCCCAGGCAGCAGCGAGCCTCGAGGTGACTCACCCTCTTGCCATTTCCTTTGTGCGGCTCGCAGGCTTCTTGCTGGAAGCCGGCGCGAGGCTGCGGGGCGGGCGGGGAGCCGGGCAGGGGGCGCGAGAGGCCACACCCACCCTCCACCCCTGCCAGGAGGGGCGGCAGGAGGCAAAGCGCAGCCTGCGGAGGGAGGGGGACCCGATCGGCGTTCCTTGGCTGCCGACCCCCTGAACCAACACATCTTTATGAAAACTGACCAGGGAAGGGAAGTCATGGGTGTCTCGGGGAGCCGCGTGGACTGCCGGCCTCCCGGCGGCTCCTTGGTCCCAGCCCAGAGGCTCTGACGGCAGCATGTGGACCTGCCGGCGCTGCAGGCATCCTCCCCGCCCTGGCTCAGGGCTCGGGCTGGCGTGTGGCCGGACACAGCGGCCACCTAAGGAAGAGTGAAGGAAGCCAGAGAGCTCGGCCCAGGAGCCTGCGACGTGTTCCTCCGCAGGCTAACTGCGTGACCTCCGGCACGTGTTAGAGGTGGAATTTCAGGCATCTCTCCCAACAGGTCCTAAGTCGTGGCTCCTCGGACCGTTCCCGGTCTGGCTCCTGCCTCCTGCGCTGGCTTTATCTCTGCCCACGCACCCCTTAGCTTTACACTCCAGCCGCTCTGAACGACCTGCTCTGTCCTGAGCACACCACGTTCTCACTTACCTCCAAGTTTTGCACAAGCTGTTTCTGCCGCAAAGGAAAGCCCTCTCCATCCTCCTGAAAGGCATCTGGTTAGTCCTGTCTTTCAAGAGTCAGCTCAGGTGTCACCCTCCCCTAGAAGCTTCTCCTTGGAGTCCCCTATAAGTGCTTCCCCTCTGCACTCCCAAGAACCGTCACAAAGCCCTGTCAAAGCGCTTACCCACCCCACCCCCTTCTCTGCATCCCCTGCTTGTTTACAGGAGGGAGGGCACTGAAGTAGTGAGTGAATGAGTGAGTGAATGAACGGAGAGCTTGAGAAAGGAAATTGCTTCCCCCACCAGTGCCCTGTGGATGGGGATTAAGACAAACCCTACAGGAAGCCTAAGAAAATGGCTCTAATTCTGTCTTTCCTTTTCCAGTTTTTAGGCACCTCATGAAAAACTGCAGGTGCTAGTGTGAGGTTGTTGCCCTGGACTAAGGAAGGATCCACACAGGCAAGGGAGGTGCATCTGGCAACAGTATTCAGGGTTAAGGGCAACTCACGATTTGTAATCCAGCCATTGAAACAAAAACATGCATGGCTGTAATGACGTTCTATCTTGGGCCAGGTCAGCAGGCGTCCCTGAGAACAGTGCAATAGGCACCTAGAAGAATCCCCACACACTCCAGCAGTTCTTTAGGATTTGTGAAGATTTCACCATTGCTGGTCTCAACAGGATTTGAGTAGGTGGGGTGAAGCTAATTTCTGACCCTGTTTTAGAGATGAACATACTAAGCTTTAGGGAAACTGAGTCTTGCTGGATATCCCACAAAGAGTAAGTGGGGAAAAAAGAACCCGGGTCTTCTTTCAATCAATCCTCAGAGGCTATAGATGTCAAGCACCATAAAAATGAAAGGAATGTGTTTCTTGCCACCAGGGAGCACGCAGGCTTGTCAGAGAGACCCAAGTAGAGCACGACAAATGCTACCTTCATGAAAAGTGCAAGGGGATAATGGAGTCTAGAAGAGGGAGAGGTTTGTTCTGGCTGTGAAGTCAGGGAAGACTTCTCAGAAGAGACTTTTAAATGGGGCATTGAAGGGTGAGTAAGAGTCTCCTGAAGATAGAAGAGGATGGGGGGAGAACTCAGGGAGAGGGGACCGTGGTGGAGGAAGCATGCTACCACATGGCTCCCCCCTTTGGCACTAAAGTATTTCAATGTTTAAGCCAATGAGGATAATAAGAGCAGATGCAGTGGTTTGTAAATTTGAAGGGCTTAGAAGTTCCTGCAAAGCACCATCCTCTGGGCCTCACCAAATCTCTGTGGCAAAGAACTGATCCTCCTGTTCTGTGGGCAACTCTCCAGATGGAGTGTGAATTTGGGAATCTTCATCAGTTGAATAGAAAACTGGGGTAGTCAGTAGAGAGGGATGAAAGGGGTCAATGGAGAATTATTTTAAGATGGGAGATACTACAGCATGTCTTATGCTGAAGGGTACGATCCAGAAGGATGGCAAAAACAGTGCCCAAGCATCAACCTGTGCCATCAGCCTGAACCTGCTTTAACTGACATTCAGGGTCCTCTTCCAGCATGCTCTACATGACTTAGTGGGTATGCACTTGACTCCTAGGATCCTCACCCTCCATCCCCACTCTCTTCCTTTTCTCCCAGGTCCTCATCCTGTCAACTCCAGCATCACCGCTGCTGATTCCTAGGAGATCAGACCAGAAATATCCATCAAGTTGGGCCTCCCCACTCCAGTCATGTGTCTCCTGGGAAGGAAACCCAAATACAAGTGGAAGGTTCTAAGGGAGATCGAGCCAACGTTCAAGTGGCCTCAGCTCCCACAGGTTCCAGAAACCCATATTTGGCAGCATCCAAGGGCCTCCTGTGAAACCACTGGGAAACAGCCAACACTTTGACTTTTAGGTCCACATTGAAGACCCATATTGTAATCTCTCTGTATCCTTCACTGCTTTTTGTAGACGTTGTTGTCTTAGATTCATTTACGGATGACAATCCAACCAATGACCAGTCATTGAAAAGCAATGCAACCCTCCCGCAAACTTCTTTCTTTTTTTTTTTTTTAACATCTTTATTGGAGTATAATTGCTTTACAATGGTGTGTTAGTTTCTGCTGTATAACAAAGTGAATCAGCTATACGTATACATATATCCCTATATCCCCTCCTTCTTGTGCCTCCCTCCCACCCTCCCTAGCCCACCCCTCTAGGTGGACACAAAGCACCACACTGATCTCCCTGTGGGATGCAGCTGCTTCCCACTAGCTATCTATTTTACATTTGGTAGTATATATATGTAAGTGTTACTCTCTCACTTCGTCCCAGCTTACCCTTCCCCCTCCCCACGTCCTCAAGCCCATTCTCTACATCTGCGTCATTATTCCTGTCCTGCCCCTAGGTTCTTCAGAACAATTTTCTTTTTTTAGAGTCCATATATATGTGTTAGCATACGGTATTTGTTTTTCTCTTCCTGACTTACTTCACTCTGTATGACAGACTCTAGGTCCATCCACCTCACTACAATTAACTCAATTTCGTCAAACTTTTTTCTTGATGAAAGGGTGGGACCCAAGAAGTCATACTGGTACCATGGCTCCTCATCAGCTGATTGGCTCAAGAATGGACATGTGACATTGGGCTACTGTCTGGGCAAGCCCATCAGCTTCTTTTTTGAAATAATTTGAACCGAGAGACATAGAGACTCAAGTTAGGAGTATGCTTGAATTGAAAGGTCCTGAGATATCAGGACAGTAGCTAGTACTGTGTATGACAAAGTAGAAGTCACAGCAAGCCTAAATTATGCAAGAGAGAAAAATAAGAGTCTTGCAGAGTGGTCCATCTAGTCTGCCAAGAGGAGAATGGAGTTGATATGCAGAAAGAGTTAGAGATGAGAGATCCTGTAGCTCTTAAAGGACAGAGGGACTTTTCTGTTCCCCTGTGACCCAGTATTACTCCCTTCCTGTTCTTGGAGGTCAGTGATCATCCCCTATATCCTTTCAGTGACCACTCTTGTCATTTGAAATTGTTTGATCCTTGTTACCAGCATGCCCTAAGTAAGAAAAATAATAAAGCCTAAGATTTAATGTATGTGAATTAATCCTTGGGATTCCTTGGTTCAATTCAGCAAACATTCCATGGACAACTTCCGTGCACGAGGTTCTAGGGGCACTTTGAATAAACTTGAGACCCACTATGTATCTTCAAAGAATCCCCAGACTGGAAAAATGTGTTCGCTCATACCCAGAACACAAGGTGGTTTAACATCAGCACCCTAAGAGAAATGCAGGTGGGAGGCTGGAGGGGTGGACCACAGCTGGGGAAGCAGGAGGAGCTTGATGGAAGAGGGCCTCCAAGGATGGGTGGAATTTAATATTGGGATGAAGAAAGAGGGATGGAAAATATGTGAATCAGAAGTCTGGTGGCAGGAAGGGGCATGATATTCATGGAACATGGTAAACTGAATGGCTTGGAAGAATTATGGGGTTTAGAGGAATAATATTAGATGAATCTGTAAGACAGATTTGATTGTGATTATGAGGGCCTCGAATGCCATGTCAAATTGGTTGTCACAGAATCATAAAAATGGGAAGAACCTTGGTGGTCATCAAGTCTAACTCAGGTAATTTGTCCCTATATCTCTTAAGGAAGCCACCAAGACCAAGTGCATCCCAAGTGCTTATTTGGGATATTGTCATTTCCATGGTAATGACTCAAACAACTCTTCTCTCTTCAACAACTTTTAGTTCTTTCCAGAAGGACCTTCTCACTACCAGGAAGGATCTTAGAGTTTAGGGAACCAGGCCAAAGAATTTTGCAGTACATGGTCTGAAATAGCAGTCTGTGAAGTTAAGAAACAGGAGCGGGATATTCACTGTGTGTCAGCATCAGTCACTGTGTTTTATTTTTTTTTTATTTTTTAATTTTTTTCAGCTTTAATCACCTCTTTAATGAAAGGTGATTTAACTTAATTTTAATACACAATCATTAGAAGGAAAGGAATAAGAATATTAGAGGAAAATAACAGGGTATACCTCACCAAATTGGGTCGACACCTACTTCCAGATCCAAACAGCAGCTGGGAAGTCCCGAGTGACAGCAATCTGGAGCCCCAGCTGGGAAAGGGCCTGGGCGGTGCATCCACCCCATGGGTGAGACTTCAGATTGGAGTTCTGGGGGCTTCCGTTTATAATTCCAGGCTGCAAAGGGCACTGTGTTTTAGACTTTATTACACTAATCTGCAAGGTAGATGTGACAATCCCTTTTCAGATGAAAAAATTGAAGCTCTAGACAGGAGTAGGAAAGTTCTCCAGGTCTGACAGCTGCAAGAGGTGAAGCAGGAATGCGGCCCAGGTTTACCAGAGTCATGAGTTTCCATCCCCCTTCTGTGCTTCCTTTAAGGCTAGACAGTCCTGCCTTCAAGTAAATATCACTCGTGAAGGAATTTCAGAATG
This sequence comes from Balaenoptera ricei, assembly GCF_028023285.1. Lineage (NCBI taxonomy): Eukaryota > Metazoa > Chordata > Mammalia > Artiodactyla > Balaenopteridae > Balaenoptera > Balaenoptera ricei. The sequence continues at coordinate 86,769,649 of NC_082642.1, read as the reverse complement.
ACCTTCACTTAAATGAATGGCTGATGGCTGGAAGTGGGTGGGTGGAGGAAACAGAGTATAACAACCAAAGCTTCATTGCATGAATTTAGCAAAGCTCTAAACCATATATACCAGAAGTCTACAGAGACATTTGGCAAAATGGTTATGTCTTTTTAAATAATCCCAGGAGGCAATTTATAAGATGCCTTGAGCAAGTCCCCAAATTCAAAATCCCTTATCATCTTACAAACCCCGCTTGAGACCACACAGTGGTTCTGGCTTCTGGAAACAGCAGGTGATGTTGCTTCCATGACTAACGTCATCACTTTGTACACAAGGGAAAACAGAGGAAGGAATGTGTCTGGATGGGGGACAGGAGGAGGAGGAAGCCTTAGATCCTCTCTGGGGCTCTGTCCATCTGGAACACTCCTGGAGTTAGATCGGGGTTGGGGGATGTTAGCAGTTTAGAATGCCAGGACCTTAGATGGGGGGCTGGGGAGGGAGGCTGGGAGAGCATTGTCAGGGAAGAGAAATGATCTAGAGGCGAGAAAGCCCAGGATGGGCTGATGGTAGATGGAGGGACAGGCAAACAGAGCCAGAAGAGGCCTACGAGAAAGTTGGACCCAGCCGGTGCCTAAGCAGAAAGACCAGAGAGCTTAGCACAGGTTCCCAAATTTTGGGGCACATCAGAATCACATGGAAGCTGGTTAATACCCTGGTTCCTGGGGGAATTCCCAGAGGCTGAGTCTGGGATGGGACAGAAGTGGCATTTGTGATCAGTTCCCCAGGTGATCTTAAGAGGCAGTCCTTAGAAAACACTGGCAACAAGATTTTCCTCTGTGGATGTCTGTGATCTGCTCTGTAAATTGAGAGGTTTGTCAAGGACAATTCCTACTGTCTCTGCCAACTCTGACACTGGGCTTCTCCAAGGCTTCCACGCCATCTCTTTGCTCATGCTTGCAGCCCTCAGTATCTCTCTCAACACAGTCATTTCCCGTGCCTTTTAATTTACAAGGCGGGCAGGTCGTCAGGTATCTGCTCAGCTCTTGAAAAGACCTACGGATAAAAGGCTCTAACAACTCCATCTGGTCTGCCCATTTGTGTAAGAACAAGGCAGCATCGTGTGTGTTCATGTGGGTGTCCAAATGGGACAGAGTCCCCCTCTCTGGAGGCCACAGCTCGGGGCCAGGACAAAACCACTTCCAGGTCTCAGGTCACATAACCACACAGGATGATTTATTGAAGGAAGAAAGCTTCAACGGCTCAAGGGAAATTAACCATGTATATTTCTCCAGCAATTATGCTTGTGCTGTCTCTTGAAAAATAGTCCCCATGCCCTGCCTAGAAGAAAAGCCAGATTCTCAATGAATCTGTGTTCTGAAGGCATCCAGAGGAGGATGGTGTTTTTCTAACAGTGAAAGCCACACGAAAGTCTTCACGGCAGCTTTGTGCTATTCCTGCTACAGCTCCTTTCAGGGCTGACTGGAGAATCGAGGAGTCCTGTCTGGGAAAGCAGGACAGCCTGGGCCTGAAACATTGATTTCTCATTCAAGTTTCTCAGTGAAATGTGAATGAGGAATTTTCCACTTCTTCTTGTCCTGATTCACCTTGGCGGAATCTTTGGAGTCCCAGACTGGGGCAGAAAAAGTCTATTTCAGGTGGGCATCCAGCCAGATTTGCACCCCAAATGAATAGTGTTCTGAGCTGTTCCAGTATCAGGTGTCTCCTTTTGGCCGGGAAAAGACTCCATCCACCTGACTTCTGCTTTAGCTGTTTGCTCTGGGAGGAACCAGGCCAGAATGTCAGGACAAGAGAATACCATAGTGCCATGTAAGTCCTCTCCACTGGATACAGACTCAAGTGGGTGATATAGATCCATTTATACTACCCGAATTGCTAGTATATGTCAGGCTCTATGCCAGACTTTGGAGATCAGAAGGTAAATAAGACACAGTCCTTGTTCTCAAGAGTTTACAGTCTAGAGGCAGTCACAGCTGTGCAAATATCAGCTAGGGCAGGCTCTGATAAAGATGACAAGAGAGATGCAGAGAAATTGGGGAGATAGGTTCTGGCTGGAAGGCATCAGGGAATGCTTCCCAGACGGGCTGGCATTTGCACTGAGTCTGGAAGGATGACTGGGAGAGAGATGGTGGAGGGGGCAGGGGGAGGGGCTGTCAGAAAAAAGTACTGTGGTTAGAACATCCCTGGTGCATGGGGGTACAGTAAATAGTCTGGGGTCACTAGTGGGTAGATATGCAAAGAGAAGAGTAGGAGGTGAGGCTTGAAGAAAAGTCAGGGGCCAGGCCCTGACGGGCGCCCTAAGTCATGGTGAGGGTCTAGACTTGACAAGATGGCAATGGACAGCCATCAAAGGACTCAGAGCTGGAGAGAGAGAAGTTGGATGTAGAGAGAACAGGTAGAAGGTTTTTGCAATAAACCAGATGAGGAATTAGGTTGGCCAACGCTAGGCTGAGGTAATTAAAATCAAGGACAGAATCAAAAGATATTTTGGAAAAGAAAAATAATTGATTGTTTGACCACGGGGAGAGGGAGAATTTAAAGATTCTCAAATACGTGCCGAGCCCCAGTTTAGACAATGGTAGGCGGATGGTAGGATGGTTGGTGGTTACTCCCACAGGCTCCAGAGTCAGAAGGCCTCTATCCAATGCCTGGGTTTTCATCTTCCTAGGTGGGAAATTGACTAGCCTCTCCATGCCTCAGTTTCCTCTTCTGTGAAAGGGAATGAACAAATTGCACAGTAACTCTGTCGGCTGTCACTGTATTGACAAGCCTAGTAGTGCTTTTTGGTTTTGGTATCAGTCATTCACCAGCATCCCCAACGGTCTGTGAATCAGACCTTACACAGGCTGCGCTGTGAAGAGGGGGCGCCTGGTGCATCCCTTTGCTCACGTGGGAGGGGCTCATCCTCTCTGCTTTTACTCTCCATCTGGAAACACATGACAATTCTGTTAAGTGCTACAATGTTTTTTTGCAAAAAAAAAAAAAAAAAAAAAGCCTCTTTTGAAAGTGAAGAGGTTTAAGAAAGTGTCATTTCTTGGGTGGAAAATGAAGCTTGATGGGAAAAAGCACTGCCAGAATGGCATTTGAGAATTTGAGGTTTCCCCAAAGAATCCTGCAAATCATCCTCTACATTCTCACTGTAAAATGATCAGGGTGCTGTGATACGTGGGGTTTAAAAAACCGTTAGACAACATACATGCAGAAAAAGTCTGAAAAACATGCCAGCAAAGCAAACCATTATAAAAGGAGTATTTGCATAACCACCACTCAGGTCAAGTAACAGAACACTGTCAGCACGCCAATGCCCCTTCCTGTCACACCTCTTCCATCCAAAAATAACTTTCGTCTTGACTTTTATGGCAACCACCTCGCTGCTTTTCTCTCCTCCCATCACATTAAGTATGTATCCCTGGCTCCTGAACACCAAGATTTCATTTTGATTATACCTGACCTCCATACAATGGACTCACATGCATGTACTTTTCTGTGTCTGGCTTCCCTTTCTCAACATAGGAGCAAGACCGTCCATGCTGGTGTGACTCTGCAGTTTGCGTTTCCACCACAGCCCTGTAAAGATATACCACGATTTACTTACCCATTTGACTTTTTTAAAATAAATTTTCTTATTTATTTATTTTTGGTTGCATTGGGTCTTCGTTGCTGCGTGCGGGCTTTCTCTAGTTGCAGCAAGACGGGGCTACTCTTCGTTGCGGTGTGCGGGCTTCTCCTTGTGGTGGCTTCTCTTGTTGCGGAGCACAGGCTCTAGGCACACAGGCTTCAGTAGTTGTGGCACACAGGCTTAGTTGATCAGCGACATGTGGGATCTTCCTGGACCAGGGCTCGAACCCGTGTCCCCTGCATTGGCAGGTGGATTCTTAACCACTGTGCCACCAGGGAAGCCCCCCATTTGACTTTTGATGGGCGTTTGTGTTGCTCTTTTATGGGGACTATTCTGAATGGTATTGCTGGGAATGGTCTTATCCATGTGGATACATTTCTGTTGGGATTATCCTGAGAATGGAGTTACTGGGTCACAAGAAGTAGTCGTAGCTTCATCGTTAGTATATACTGCTAAAGAGTCTTACGGAGTGCTTCCACCAGTCTACCTACGTTTCCTCCAGCAAGGCCCAAGAATTCCCACCTCTCCATACTCACCAAAACCTGGTGTTGCCAATCTTTTTTAGGTTTTAGGACTAAAGTAGGTTTGAAGGGCATCCCAGACAAATAACTGGAGGTCGGTGTGCTGCCAGATCAATTCCAGGTCTAAAGAGCTATAATATTGGAAATAAGTATGATGAGTTACTTTCTCAGGGAAAGGCCCATAATTTATGCTTTAATATGCAGAAGATTGTTGCAAATCTCTGAATGGGGTTACAGAAGCAGTCTGCTTGTGGGCAGTGGCTGGTGCCCAGAGGTTGAGTTGTAAGGAGATAAAATGCTATCTCAGAAAAATCTTTGAGACGGAAATGGAGGCAGGGATGGAAGTAATCAAAAATGCACTGAGGCAAGGTAAAAACCCTGAGGGAACAGTTCTGGAAAAGAATTCAAGATTTTGTAGCCATGTATTGCTATGGGTCCGTTGGTTTTTAACATGTATGTAAGTCCTATTGTATTGTTCTTTTACACTTGCAATTTGCCTTTCCCTCTAAAATATTGATCTGGTTTATCCATTTTAATTACTAGGTGGTATTTATTTGCACTTGAACATCCCATTTATTTATCCGTTCCTATGTTGGTGGCTATTGGTAAACAATGCTGCAACATATTTTTTTTGTTTTTCTGTTTTTTAAGATAGGAAATAAAATCAAGCTGCAGTGAGTACGGCAATTTTGGAGGCTGAGTACAAGAATGTCTGCTATATTATTTTCTGGACTTTTCTGCATATTTGAAATATTTCATACTTTAAACATGTTTTAATATTTAATATTAACCCAAACAGGGCACAGAGAAAGAAGAGCACTTAAATGAGCAGATTCCAAAGTCTTACTGGCTGGGTTGACCAAGATGCCTTTGGAAACAACTTAGACCAGACACCCAAAGGATGGACCTAGTAGCATTTTGACAAAGACCTTAGTTTCCTCCCAAGCCCCAAAGATGGCAGTTCTGGAATTAGATGGACATGGGTGGGATCCGATTCCAGTGTTCAAAGAATGAGATCCTTGGCAAATTGTTTGGTTCTCAGCCTCTTTATCAGTAAAACTCGGGGGATTAAATCTGCCAGGCAGAGCTGTTCTGAAAGTAAACACAAACATGTATGTAACCGGCAGTTATACTCATTTGGGTTTGATGAGGAAAGCAGAACCACTATAAGTGTATAGAATAAAGAATCTGTTACAGGAATTTGACCTCCACAATTGTTGTGGAAGCTGGAAAAGTGATGATCTGAAAGGGGACACTTGGAGGATCAGAGAAAATTCACCCACCAGGAACCACAAAGCCACGCTGATAATGACTACGGAAAGCTCTGCACTTGATGGTGGCCTGAAGTTACTGTAGGTCAGCAGGAAAGGAGTTGGGAAGAAACACTGGACATGAAGTGAAAGAGAACATGGGACAATCTGGAACTCACAAGTACAAAACTCAATTCATAATGGCCAGCTCAGGTCTCATGGTAATTTGCTGGCCCACGGAAGGCCCAATAGCAATAGCAAGATAGAAACTTCCCTAAAGGGAGAATAATTACCTGCAGAGCATGACACAGGTTTGCACTCAAATCCTAAAGGTTTATGCTATTACTTATGTATGGGGGACCTGCTAAAGATTCCATAAAGCTCCCTGTCTGCCACAAGACACTTCTAGTACACATGGATCTACTGACTCTTATGTTCCATTCAGATGGCAGAGGACCTTGTGTGGCAGGCTGGATCTGTTGCAAAGTCTCCTCATTTTCTGGATCTAACTCAAAATTAGCAGCCTTTCAGTTACTCAATAAATGAGTTGAAGCAGCATGACCAAATGAAGTACAGTTGCCTCCAAAATCCAGAGGTTCACTGGGCATTCTGCCATTTCCCTGGAGGTAAGAGAGGCCAGATGTTGCAATTTCTCTTTCACTTTGGACAGAACATCTCAACATGTCCTCATCACTGGACTCTTAGAAATTTCACCGAAAGATCTGGCTCCTGATTTTTTGTGGGATTCATTCTCCTCCATCTGCTTACATTTTTCTTACCAAGGTATTCAGAGTAGCTGCCATTTCCTGCCCTCCAGGACCAATCAGCATAGTAGGCCTGTATGATTTCCCATGGAATGGAGAGGATATTAAGGTCCCTGGGATTTAGATTATGACAGTAGACTGGGGAGTTAATATAGCCCTTAGGCAGGACAGTGCCTAAAAAGGCGTATTGCTAGCCTTGCTAGCTTAAAGCAAACTGCTCCTGGTGGTCTTTATCAAGAGGAATAGAGGAAAAAAGCGTTTGCCAGATCAACAGCTGCCAGAGGTTGTGCTGACTTTCTTCAGCAGAAAAACCACACCTGGCAAAGGAGTTTCAATTGGAGTTACACCAATTAAGTTTATGATAATCCATTGTTATTCTCCAAGATCAATTTATCAGACCAAACAAGCTAGTTGGATGGGGATGTAGTGGGATCTCTGCATCTTTCAAGTCCATGATGGTGGAACTAACTTCTGCCATACCTCCAGGATTGTGGTATTTCTTTAATCTCTTGTAAGTAGAAGTGATTCTGTTGGCTTCCACTTGACTTTTCTTACCTTAATGACCCTTACTCCATGGATAAAGGAAACAATGTGGAGAGTCTACTAGTTGCTGTGTATGTCTATTCCTAAAACGAACAATGAATCTGCCCGTATGTCTCTATCCCAATACTCAGGGTCCCTTTCTCCCCAGCCAATGTCCTAACTTTAACATAAGAGACCCTGTGAGGTCATGATTTCAATTTGCATTATTCACCCCAAGATTAGACTTTGGGTTTGATTTTGAGAAATCTTGGTCCCTTAGCCATAGGAGCTACCAGCTTTCCTTAGCCAGACCTTGAGTTGGAGACTTAAAAGCCCTTAAGATCCTAATTTTCTTCCTGTAAGTTCTCCAGCACACTTTGGATCTACCTAGCAATCCTTCTCTCTGCCAGGTTTTCACTAAAATGTTCTATGACAGCAACTACTTGGTCATCCAAAGCCTTGCCTTCTCTGGACACTTAATTACAGGTGTTACAGGTGATCATTTAAGTAGCTGTTTTGTCACTGGCAGTGTCCTCTTTATCACTGTGGACTACCTTGTGGACTACCAGTGTCCTCTTTATCACTGGCATCGGGATCGTTAATGCTTTAAATATAATCAGACCAGAGAACCCTTTCCAGAAAACAGAGAACCCATTCCATAAGACAATTCCAGAACCAATTCAGAGAACCCATCCTTGAGATTCTCTTCCTCATGGTTTGATCAGAGAAACAGAGCTACTCTTGATGACTCAAAGTAAAGGATTTCTTATAGGGATTAGACTTGACACTATTGTGAGAGAAGCTGAGGAAGTAAAGGTCCAGAAGAGAAAAGTTACTAACCAGGACAAATGGTGAAGAATTCTGGGGGAGACTCTTACCTCTGTGTCTCCTGGTGGTTGCAAAGTTGCTGCAGGGTTAGTCAGTCAGGAAGACCAGCTGGATTTGAAGTGGGAGGGAGCAAGGACAACCCGGGACCCATGCCTATCTCTCATCACATCCAAGCCTGACAGTGTGGGTGGTCTATGGAAGAAGCCTGTGCCGTCTGCCATGGAGTTGCACACATGCCCGACCCAGGACTCAGCAGGAACTGGAGAGGCTACAGAATGGGGTCCTACTCCACGCCAAGGATGGGAGTGAACAGGTTCAGTGACAAGCACATGCATGAGCTGCAGTAGCACGGACCTTCAGCTGAAATGATTGTTCCCTCCCTCTGCCTTCCAAACCTCACGTCAGTTTCTCTGTGGCCAACTGGAAAGAGGGTCATACAAAGAACAGAAGTCTGGGGAATGTCATTTGAGCTCAGCTAGACTGGTCCAGCACAAAACCACCACAGCAGTCCATATTGTGTAGCTCTTATTTAAGGAGCTCAAGCTCTAAGCTAAGGATCAGTACCTAGAGGGAGATGTCAAAGGGACACATGGAGAGGAACCACGTAAAAACTGGAATATGAATCAGCCTAAATTAAGACTGTCTGTGAGATTTTACTCATACAATCAGGATCTGGGAAACCCGAGGGAAGGGCAAACTTTGCTCCAGACATTTCTGTATTGACAACGATGATGAGGACCCACCATGCCCTTGTAGAGCATTTTATGTTTTATGAAGTGCTTTCACATCCATCATTTCATTTTGGGTGTATTGACCTTCCATTTCATTCACTTATTCACTAAATACTTATTGAGTATCCGTCCTATGCCAGGCACTGTGCTAGGTGTTTTACGTATGTTGCCCCCAAATATGACATCTCCTGTGTATTTCACTACATCTCCGTGACAAAGGTATCATTGCTATTTTACGTATGAAGAAACTATGGCTATAAGTTTGGAGATACAGAGATGAAGGACACCCTGTCCTTGCTCTCTGGAACAGAGGTCAGCAAACTTTGCCTGTAAAGGGACAGATAGTAAATATTTTAGGCTTTGCGGTCCATACAGTCTGTTACAACTGCTCAACTCTGCAATTACGGAGAAAAACAGCCATAGAATACAAAAATGAATGAGAACGACTGCGTTCCAACAAAGCTTTGTTTACAAAAACAGGTGGTGGGACAGATTTTGCCTGTGAGCCATAGTTCGCTACCCTTGCCCTACAGGGTCACAGTCTAGAGGAGAGACTAATGCAAACAGCCCACGATGAGATGACGTGGTAAAGAGGATATACAAAGGGCTGGGCAGGCAGAGTGTATAAGTATCTGGGGAGCTTGGCGAGGCCTCCATGTGACCTTTCAAGAACCAGGCCTCTGTGTCCTGTATTTCCAGGTCACCGCCATCCAAAAACCAGGAAATGGCCTGCAGACAAATCAAGGTGGGATCCTGAGCTTATGTCTAATCAGAGCATGTGTGTCCCTCCTGAGGTGACTGTCTTCCTTTGAACGAGTATGGTGTGAGGATTGTGATCTACTGTCTGCTTCCCTCTCCTGTGTTAACCACCCCCAAAGCATCTCAGAACCCGGCGTTCCATATCTTTGGCAGCGTGTGGGCTTGGTATGAAACCACCCTCAACTTCTTCTGACCCGCAGCTTGGAAATAATACTCCCTAGTAAGCAGTCACCATTTTACACCTTCTAGAATGTCCTCTAGGTAACATCCTCAATGACAAGTCTGGCTCCTGCTGCGCCCGAGGTATAAAATCACCCTTGTGGTTGGATGTTACAAGGAGACAGACCTCAGCTCAGAACAAGGAAGAAATCTCAGAAACAATCTAAACAGCCTCAAACTGGACTGGGTTGTCTAGGGAGATGAGTTTCTGACCAGTGGGGGGTTTGAGCAGCGGCTGGGTGACCGTCTGAAGGAGAAGGACTCAGGAGCCTTTCTGCCCTGCTCTCTTATGAACTAGCTCTGTGACCTTGGACACATTTCTTGACCTCTCTTGGTTTCATCATTTGAAAATGGAGATTACACATCTTTCATTTGACTGTCGTGATAATTAAATGAGAATGCCGTCCAAATTCTTAGCATGCACCAGCCTGACACACAGTTGGTACCTGCCAGCCTTGCAGGGACTCTGACATCAGGTGGGGTGGAGAGAAAGGACTTCTGGGGTCTGACCTTACGGTTCTCTGATACAGATATCTAATGGGAATCCCTTCCCTTATATGACATGATTTCACGGAATCCCAGAAACAAAGGCATATGACCTCGGAGTCTGCAATCTCCCTGAAACTGGACATAGTGAAGGAATGTTTATTCAGACAAAAGGATGTTATTTGGAGGGGAAAACGATTGTAAGATTTTTATGCGGAATAGTTTTTCACATGTATAGGCCATTTTGGTCAAAAGAGACTCCAGCCATAAAAAGTTTCTGTTTCAACCTGAAGAAAGCTTTTTGAATGTCTATATTAACAAAGCTCTCACTGAGGTTGAGGGAGTTGGGAGGACTTTTTCCTTTTATAAAAATTGTGCTTGCCACCTGTTTAAAAATATATTATTCAATGGGTTGGTATTAGAAATAGATATCTGTTTCCATCAAGTCCACCAAATGAAAGCATCTGAGTCTGTGGGCAGAGGGAAGGGCAACTTCTTTCTCTTATGCGGATGGAAAGAATCCCAAGAGACTAACGAAGCAAGAAATTATCAAAGCTGTGGTATTTACTAAGTAACTTTGTGCCAGTGCTCGGCAAGCTGCCACCACACTGTCAAGCCCCAGCGCCCTGGCTGACCGGTGCCACACAGGCTCACTGCCCTAGACGGAGGAGCCCGGAAGTTTGCTGAACCCGGAGAGAAGAAAAAGAACTCATTCTGGAGAGTCCCAGCAGGTGGCGGAGCCCTTTCACGCAGTAAGCCTCTTTTGACCCAGAGCACGTACAATAGAGCTCTCTCAGGAGAGAGATTTCTTTTTCCCCCACCCTGGGTTTCTTCTTGGCCCTTGGGATTTGTTCTAAACTGGCTCTGTCTGTGTGGGAGTTGCCTTGGCCTTTCTGATTTTCTTTCCCTTTGGAACTCTCAGATCTTTCCATTGTGTGCCATGTCCCTGTTAAAAGGCTGAGTCACTCTGTCTTGCAGACTGCACATTCCCTCTGTGAATCAAGGTAACCTGGCAGATGTCGGGCGGCTCAGTCGGGGAAAGGGCGCATTTATCAGCCTGTCCCGGCCCTGGGCACCCCCTCGGGAGCATTGCTGAGGGACATAGCTTTCAGATGAGAAGGTGTCTGTAAAAGGCTGACAGGAGCCGCTCAGGCCAGATGACCTTTAGAGATCTTTTCCAGTTCTGAAATGCTAAGATTTCGAAATGCTGCGTGGCCCCCAAAAGATGCCATTTGAGGAAGAGCAGATGGAATTAGAGATGTGTGTGACTCAGAGGAGACATCAGAGCGGCCTGGACGATCCCTGGATCTGGAAATGAAGGAGAGATTAGTCTTAGTACATGTGGCCTCAGAAGATGGAAAGTTTGGCTGGAATTTTATCACAGGATGGGACGTTACAGCTCATATAGAAAAGGAACCCTGACTTCGTAGTTAGGGGCCCAGGTATAAAGCCTGAAGACCTGATTTCGAATCCTGACCCCTAATTTATTATCATCTATGTGACCCTGGACTAGTGACCTTACCTTGCTGAGCCTCTATTTTCTTATGGGTCAAATGGCAATGATAAGACTGAGCTTGCTTCTAACATCAGGCTATTGTGAGAATCGAGTAAGACAAGGGAAACTGCTTGTAAATTCTGCAGTTCTACAGATTTAATCTTCTTGTCCAAACCCTTAATTTTATAGAGTAGATAACCAAAGTCTAGAGAGGTTAAGAAACTTATGTGAGACCAGACAATGTTGGTCTAAGGTAATATCTGATAAGGCCTCAGGGATAATTATATTGATATGATTACCAGGCATAATTATATTGATCCCTGGAAGCCCTGGGAGAAAAGGCTTTTGGGGGACCTTGGGGCCATGATGCAGCCCCAGCTTCTCAGTGGAGTTTCACCTCACTCTTAATTTTATTTTCTGATTATAAAAATAGTATGTGCTCATTGTATGAAACTTGCAGAATACAAAAAGCACAAAGAAGAAAAATTTAAAACATTTCCCATGATTCTGCTTAATTATTGAAATTTTGATATATACCTTTCTAGTCTTTTTTCTATGCATTTGCATATTTGAACATAACCGGAATAATATTTATGCACAGTTTTGCACATTGATTCTTTTCTCACCTAACAGTTTGTTATGCACTTTGCCATTAAAATTCGTTAGACAGTGTTTAATGCTTGCATAATGGGCTGCCGGTTACATCGGATATCAAGGTTCTTTCCTAATTTTTTGCTATTGTACATAACAGTGTTGAACATTCTTGTACTCTGTACTGTTAAGTGCTGCCCCACCATTAAGCAAATGTTTCCTATAGATTTCTCTAGATGACTTTGGCCACTCTCTCAAACTCTTGTGCCTTGTCTTTTGTAAAGACTCACAAATATTAATTTGTCCCAAAGTGTTAGAGGTTTACCCTGATGACTTGAATGGTGTAGAATATGATACACAGGTGAGGCCCAAAGCCCTGTTGAAAGTACTTGATTTAAACACGTGTATTTACATTAAGTATTTATTTTTGCCCTGTGTTGTTCCCAGAGATACTTAAGGTATCTGAGTTTCACTTGCCTTTCCTGGTTAAAGTTTCAGATTAGACTGGTGGTGGTTGGCCCTCAAAGGTGCCTCTAAATGAATCTCCCCCTCCCACATCCATATCCTTGAGAAGTCCCCTCTTCTTGAATTCCCCGTGACTCACTTTGGGGCAATCACACGCAGCAGAAATGATGTTGCTTGACTTGAGGCAGGTCATAGGAAGCCTTGCAGTTGTGCCCTTGGTCTCTGGGAACATTTGCTGTGAGGAAAGCCACTGCACATAAGAAGTTCTCTATCCTGAGACTGTCGTGCTGTGAGGACTCCTAAACTAGCCACATGGAGGGGCCACCTAGCCAGGTTCAGTTCCTTCAGCCACTCCATTTGAGGCACCAAGCATGTGAATGAAGAAGCCTTCTTTGGTGCCCAGCCCAGTCGAGTCTTCAGATGACCCCAGTCCTGGCCTCCATCTGACTGTAATTCCAGACCCCATTGGGAACCACACACAGCAGCTGAACCCAGACACCCTGAAGATTATGCCAGGTTGGCAGAATAAATGATGACGAGGACATGGCCCTGCTTGCCCTTGGGGAGCTCTGATCTACGGTGAGGATGCACAGGAGACAGGGACCTGAATGGATCCGATACACAGGAATAAGGAGCCTCACAGTGGACCGGTCACTCTGCCAGAAGATGAGGCGATGCTGCCTGTAGAGTAGGGAAGGATTTTCTGAAAGGAAGACACTGAATTGCATCTTGAAAACTGCCTGGGAGCTTACCGGTAGACACACTGAAGGAGGCGCAGCAAAATAGAGGGAGACCCATGTGCAAAGAGACACTCTATCCTGGTTGGGGAAGAGCAGGTAATAAAACCAGTGGGAGATGCAGGACCTGATTGTGACAGCCTCATATGCCGGGTCATAAAACAGAAATTTGGCCTACCTGAAAATGGGGAATCAAAAAAGAGTTTTTAGCAGGTGGTTACAAGATGAGATTTGCTCTTAGACCACTTTGGCTACCTTCCTTCATTCAACAAGTGTTCACTGAGAATCTACCTTTCATTGAGCCAGTAATGGTCAAGGGCGGTGATGTCCAGTAGAAATGCAATGGAAGCCATGTATGTCATTTTAAGTTTTCTAGTAGCCATATTTAAAACAGGAAAAAGTAACAAGCAGAACTAATTTTATAATAACATATTTTATTTAACCCAATAGTTCCAAAGTATTTTCGACAGGCCATCAATATAAAAAATGTTGAGATATTTTAGGTTATCCTATTCTAAGTCTTCAAAATTGGTACACATTTTACACTTTTAATAGCACATCTCAAACTTGGACTAGCTACATTTCAAAAGCTCAACACACACACACGTGGCCCGTGGCTATCGTACTGGGCAGGGCAGCTCCAGATGCAGGGGATGAGGTGGAGAGCAAGGCAGGTGAGGTCTCTGCTCAAATAGAGCTTATATTCTAGGGTTGAAGAATGGAGACTGAGAATAAACCAGTAAACAGCTAAAGCAGCAAGATTGCTTCAGATAGTGATAAGCAGGGTGGAAAAGATGAAAGAAGTAGAACGAAAACATTAAACTATGGTGGCGCACGCCTGGCAAGCAGCTGGTGGTCAGGCAATGCCTTGCTGTGAATGTGACCCTGATGCTGACACCTGGGTGCCAGGTGTATAAAGCTCTCAGGGCAGAGCCTGTGAAGATCTGGAGGGCGCCGTGGAGGGAGGACAGCCAGAGAGGCGGCTACTGCCACAGTCCAGGGGGGGACAGCCATGCTCGCAGCAAAGGCTGCAGCAGCGACGGCTAAAGGGAGAGGATGAACCAGGGAGATATTTCAGCAGTTGAATGTACAGACTTTGTGACTGACAAGAGGTCTGGGGGAAGGAATCTGGAAGATGATCAGGACTTGGGCTTGGCTGATCGAATGCATCAACTGGTGTCTTCCCCTCCACCCCAGGGGGTGAGTAGAGGAGTAAGATATACATTCACTCTGGGGCATATGCTGAGTTTTGAGTTGCCCGTAGGATAGAGGAGTGGAGATGCTCAGTGTTAATTAAAGTTTACAGAATTCTCACAAAATTTTTCTTCATACCCCTCTAATCAGTGAGGGGAAAATCCCTGCTTTTCGTCCTAGCTCTTAATGGCACCTTGGACAGACTTCATCATTTTCAGTTAATTAAATCTCAGTCAAGTGAATGTATCGATACTAAAAGCCATTGAATTGTACACTTTCAAATGGTTAACGTGGTGAATTTTATGTTACAAGAATTTTATCTAAAAAAATAATAATTCAGTTGAACTTCCTTTCATTTATCAATCCCTCATCTGGTTCAGAGGTTTACCTTCCCCCAGTGCAGGCTCTCCTGGAAGGATTTATGTGGGGAAGGGGCAAGGCCAGTTCTTTCCAGCCTCCTCTTCCTATTCCAGGCCTCTCTGTTTATGAATTGGTGCAGGAAGGAGAGCCCAGGGAGGTGAAGTTCATTCTGTGTTTCTGGCCTCAGGTATGGTCAGGAGGTATCCCTGGCCTCGCTCTGGTTCTTTGAGCTGCTGGTGGCCTCCACCCATACGGTCGTCTCTCTGGGAAGAGTGACTGCTATTTTCAGCCCCATGTTGGTCCCTCCAGGTACAGAGCATACCCTCGGACCAGGGCCCTGCTGGTAGCCTCCATCCCCAGTTCCCTCTTTGTGAGGGGGCCTCCCTCACTGGGCAGCTGCTGGCCAGCCCCGTGACTATTATCCTTTCCCCGTTCTGCGTTTGCTCATTGGGAGCAGCAAGAATACATAGACTCACACTCAGAAGGCTGCAGGATACGGGGGTGGGCGGGAAGGGTGCCTGTTTCTCTTTGCAGGCTTAGACTCCACACTCTTTTCTAATCCCTGTTGGTATCAGCCAGTCTGGTAAGGCCAGAAAGGAAGTGGGCACTGTCTGTAGGCTCACAATGAGATATCTGTCCCCTTGCCTGAAGACACCCCAATCTCTAAGAGAGATGCTTGTGGAGACCCCGTCTCACTTGGCCTTAGAGTTGGATGTAGCCCCCTTCTTTCCCCACAGTGCAGAGTAGGAGTCTGTCTCCGGGAATGAGTCCATTGATTCCCCACCCCCTTCCCCTTGCCAGTCTTTAGACAAGAGAGGGGTTCCAGGGTGATGGTTGGCTACCCTTAGTAAGGCTCGGGCAGGGTTCTCAACCTCAGCCACCCGTTAGCGTCATGTGAGGAGCTTTTGCAAAACACCAATGTGGTACAACTATTTTAAAAACTGTTTGCCATTATCCACGGAAGCTGAATGTATGCGTGTATCTGAGCAATTCCACTTCTACATATAGACTCAGCAGAAAGGCATGCACATATGTGCCAAGAAACATGCACAAGAATGTTCGTAGCAGCACTACTTGTAAGAGCTAAACACTACAAACAATGCACATGTTTATCAAGAGTAGAATAGTTATGCATATTGTGTGGATAGCCAGACAATGGAATACTATACAGCAATGAAAATAAATAACAACTACCCAAAACAACAGGTGAGTCTTACAAATAAAATATTGAATCAAAGAAGTCAGACACAAAGAGTTCATAATCTACAGTTCTGCTTCTACAAATATCAAAAATAGTCAGAACAAATATACTGTGTTAGAAATCGGGAGAGTCTTACTCACCTGGGGAGGAGGGGCTGAAGGAATGTACAGAAAGTTTAAGGCTGCTGGCAGTGCTTTTTCCCTTCAATGTAGGTGGCAGTAATGTGTGGGTATTCGCTTTGTGAAAATTTGCCAAGATTTTTATATAATTTTTCTGATGTACATTATAATTAAATTTAAAAGTTTATTTAAAAAATACCAGTGCTGGGCTCCCTACCCCCATGGACTCTGATTTCACTGGGTCTGCAGTGGAGCTCAGGCTTCTCAATGGATTCAAAGTTCTCCAAGTGACTCTAATGTGAGGTCAAGCTGGAGAATAACCAAGCTGTGCCTGGTTACTGGCCCCCGTCTTTAGATGTGGGGAACTTGGGCTTGCTATTTTCACCCACCAGCCAGTCCCATGCAGCATCTGGTTACAGGATAGGAACTGAGGAGACAGAACACTGAATTCTGGAGGTGCAGAACACTGAGTCATCAATGAGCATACAGATCAGTACTCCTGAGAGTGAAGGGTTGGGGTGTTGGCTAGAGATTGCTTAGAGTAATGGATCCAGGCACTAGGGTGGATAGGACAAGAAATAACCTGGGAGAGAGCTATAGACTTAGAGAAAATGGGGGAACCAAGGACCTGGACATCTGGATGAGGTTTCATAACAGGTGCAAGAAAGGTCAAAGAGTGAGGCACTGGGAGAATAAGAGGTTGTGATAAAAGCATGGATTTGGAGGTTCAAAAGCCCCAGAGTAGAGCAAAGCGGGAACATCACTCCTGGCCTTGCTCTCAGTGTGACCTGTTCTCAGTGTGGCTCAGGTGAAATGCCTGGCTCTCAGGTAGTCACATCCAGTTTGTAGTGTCCTACCAGAACAACCTTTGACCCTTTCCTGACCCTCTCACTGGCTTATCAACACAGTGGCTCAGTCCTGAATGTGAGCTCCAGTGTTGCCATCAGCCAGGAGGTCAAGCTTGGTAAATGGCTCACCTTAGTGGACTTTGGGTGAAAAATTGGGGGCTTCTGGTCAGATTAAATTATTTTTATTTTTATATTTTATAATTATTTAATTTTTATTATTTTATAATTATTTTTCATTTCCAACAGTGCTCTGCAGAGACCCCTGGAGTCCCCCTGTAAGCAGGGCAGGTTGAGGTGATGGGAGAAGAGAGCTGTCAGCCCCACTTCTCTAGATTTAACTGGAAAGATGGTCTTTTAGTTGTTTTACACACTGGATTCAGCAGCTAGTAAAAGCTTGAAAACCAGGTATGTGATTATCATTAACGTTCCTTCTAATCTAAGGATCTGAATTCCCTCCATCTCCTCAGTTGGGCAACAAGTGAATTAGGACTCTTGGGTTTACACCCTTCAGAAGCTGACCCCCCACCTCCATCTTCTCCCCTCCACCAGTTCGGCTGCAGAAGGAAACACGTGGGCAGGTGCCAGAGAGGCTGCCTGAAGACAAGTGTTCACCGAATGCAGGGGCCCCACGTCAGAGCACTGCCCTGTGTCCAGCCCCCCGGGAGGGACCTGCTTATTCTCACTCTTCCGCAGAACAAATGGAAAAGAAGATGGGACCCTTGTAAAGACCTGCAACCGGAGGAACAAGGCTGGTCCTGGGAGACTGACTGGGCTTGTTTTTACTTTAGAAAAGGAAGCAGGGCCAGGACTTAGCAGGGTGGCCCCAAATGTCCCCAGACTGAGTGGGGAGGAAACATTTTGAGCCACCCTCAAAAAGCGTGCTGTTATTTCAACTCCCAAAAGCAAAATTACGTTGTGGCCCACTGAGGAATGAGGTCACCTGTTCACAGACCCACTTATGGAGAACATTCCTACATAACATTGCTTGGCTCCTTGGAGTTGAGAATAAAGACACTGAGGCCCAGAAAGATGGTCAGAGCTTTGCCATGTGCTTGTATCCAAGGTCACAGAGCTAGGTAGGAGCTGAATGTGTGGTTGGTGGGAAGAACACTGTCTCTGGGGTCAGACAAGCCTATGACTGATCCAAATGCTGCTGTGTGACCTTGGGCAAATTCACTAACCTCTTGTTTTCTTATCTGTAAAATGGGAATAATAATACCTACCTAGCAGGCTTATTGTGAGATTAAGTGAGAAAATATATATAAAATGCCTGACACAAAATGGTGCTCACTGACTAGTAGGTGTTATTAGAATAAAGTGTAACTGCCTATAGATATACAGCCCCCTTAAATGAGAGGTGGAAGCACAATGAAAAGGCTGTGTTGGTCACTGTCTGGGTGTCACTGGGTACTTGGTGGAAATACGACCCTTGGGAGTGATGTTTCTCTGGAGCTTGTCTTAATGGCTCAGGAGAGAGTCTGTCTTCTTGTCCTTCATGAAGTTTGCCCTGGTGGCTTCTTTCCCAGCTGTGGAGCAGCTTCTGAATGAACCACTGGGGAGCCTCCATCACCTGGGGAAAGACTGCGGCCGGTGATCAGACCATAATCTTGCATTCATTCATTCATTCATTCATTCAACAAGTATTTGAGCACCTGCTTCATGCCAGACACTATTCTAGGTGCTGGGAGCACAGCAGTGAACAAATAAAATCCCTGCCTTCATGGAGCTTGCATTCTAGAGGATTCTAAGATTTCTCAGGAAAGTGGTAACAGGGCTGATGCCAGGCTCTGAGGCCCTTCTGTTCCCAGGCTCTTCCCTTATTGCCACGGACCCTGCAGCAGCGACTGTCTCCATTTCCTCCTCTGTCATTATGGTTCTCCTTCCCCAAGCCATTCCCCTTTAACTGGGGGGAGTTAAAGCAAAACAACAATCATGTTTAGAAGCAGGAAATAGGATACTTTGTTCAATGTACGATAAATTAACGCTTTATAAGTCTCTTCTCTAAAATGCGCCCCACACTAATTAAGTTAAGTTGCTTTTGCCTTGTGCCTGTTGCCCCTGCTGGATTTCCTTCTGAGCATGACTGGCCTGAATCAGAAGGGCCCCCTCCCGTCCTGGGGCCCAGGTTTTGGGGGTGTGTCTTTTACAGCAAACATGGCACCCCTGACCCCACCCTCTTTATCACTTGACTCTGGCTGTGAAAAGAAAGAGAAGAAAAGTAGGTTTGTTTGGCTTCTTTTCTGAAGCCAACAGGGAGAACAAGGCTTGAAACAAGAGGAGGCTGCATTTGGGGTCAATGGTTAACCAGTCAGATTAATAAATGCTAGAAGGAGGAAGAAGCCAGTGAGGAAAGAGGCAAGAAAAAATGTCTCCCCGTAGTTCAACGGCCAACCGAAGTTTACCAAGATCTGTGACCTGTGGTTAAAATGTCCCCAGAGGCCAGCTCTCATCTGATTCCCACCTGAAACGCCGCTGCCTTTTAGGAGGGCCACCTGACTCTGCCCTCGGGCTCAGCAGCCCCGCGCTGAGCCACGTCTCACCAGCCACACAGAACTCACTTCCCTGGAACCGCCTACTCTGTCCCCCAACACAGCTTCCACCCAATATTTAGAATCGGAGAGAGAGCTTTGGGCCCGGTAAGAACTTTTGGCTGACGTGAATCAGGACAGCTGGGCTGTCCTGGTCTCTGCCCTGACTTGCCCTATGAGTTTTAGCAAATTGCTTGCCCTGTCCATGCCTCCGTTTCCTTGCCGGTATAATGACAGGGTTGGCCTAAAGCAGTGGTTGGAAAACTCTTTCTATAAAGGGTCAAATAGTAAATATTTTAGGCTTGTGGGCCATACACACAGTTGGTGTCTGTCTCAATTACCCAACTCTGCCATGTAGTGTGAAAGCAGCCATAGACAATGTGCAAATGAATGGGTGTGGTCGGGTCCCAGTACAGCTTTATTTACAAAAACAGGCTGTAAACAAGATGGGCCAGTGGGCTGTAGCTTTTGGAGCCCTGAACTAGATCTCTAAGGAGCTCATTGTGCTTTGCAATGAACAAATATCATTTAACCCTGGATTATGTTACAGAGAGAAAGTTCAGGTCCAGAGATGCTAAATGACATCGCCCAAGCCACCAAGTATGTTAGTGGCAGAGCTGGAGCTAGAAGTCCCCTGGCTCTAGTCCACTGTGGCTCTTGATTCTTCCCAGGGCAAAGCACAAGCTGTTTTGGGCAAGTGGGAGTTACCCCAGGAGCTACTCTCCCGATGTTGCTGGGTGCAGGGGAGTGGGAAGCGGTGCTCTCTACCTGTTTCAGTGAGGGTCCCAGACTGAATTCAATGAGATAAAGGACACCACAGGAAGAAGAGGGTGGGGAGGCAGAGGATACTATGCTGTTCATTTTGAATCTGGGGGAAACTGTGGTTTAGGAGAGCCAAATCTGCTTCCAAATCTGCACATGTTAACCTCCTTTTCACCCAGATGGTGCTGCAGGGAGGAAGGCCCCACCAGTGTGTGCTCTTCTTGTGTGTCTAAATGTTCCACCAAAGGGAGATCGGCTCCTGGGCCTGCTGTTCCGTGGCAGAAGCGGCGTGGCTGGCCCAACGCGGCTGTTTATTGTTACGCTTCTGTGACATGCTTCCCTTCAAACAGCCTTGTGTAAATTTGTTTGGGACTTGCTGTTCCTTGGCTGAAGACCCAGCAGCTTTTACGATGTGAATCTGTTTTCCTCTTTGCCCCCAGCCTTTGCTCTCTAGAGGGGAGAGGCCGTGGATAAGGTCCAGTGGGGGTGGGGTGACACCTCTTTCACTCAGAATCTCAGAGGCCCCGCGGTGCAGCCAGTGTGATTCCCTTCCCCACATTCTGCTCTCCACTCCCCACGTGGACCCCTTGACAGGACCCTGGCCACGGGTTTCGGAGCAATAATATTCCCCCATCACCACCGCCACCACGACCACTTCTGAAAGTGAGACAGTGCACCCCACCCATAGTCACTGAGCTCCGAGGAGCAGTCCCAGGGCTGTTTGTTACGATAGGATTTCGCAGCAAAATTTGCATGAAAGAAGTGAAGCTTGGGAACCGGTTTGCCACAGAGATTTTCTTGCCCGATGAAGAAGTAGGATGTTCAGAGCTGGCTTCGGCACGAGCCTGGATTGGGGAGCGAGACTGGTTCTGAGGAGTCAGCCACAGAGGTCTCCCCCAGGAAGGTATATGAGGTTCATGGTCAGCCCATGTCTTCTGGCTGCAGGATCAGCTCAAGATGATCTCTACCTGAAGTCATAGACCTTCAGGCTAGTTTTGGAGGCTGTTGAAGTCATGAATATGGGGTCCTGCATGTTGAGATCACCCAAACCCACCCTCACGTGCCTTAAGACGACCAACGATGGTCAGAGTCTGAGTTCTCTGGGTGGCTGCTTCTCTTGGCCTCTTTCCCACTGTTCCAACCCGCTCCCCCCACAATCCTGCCAAACAAAGCTGCAGCAATCCCTGACCCACCTCTGCTTTTTAACACCTGCTTTTGCTGACAGTGTTACCCTCTGCTTTGAAAGCCATCACTCTTCTGGGCTGCTCCAATTAGTCCTTCAGCTTCCAAATCTTATGGCTCTTACCATCCCCTTCTTTATATTTGTGCACCAATGCCCTACAAGACAGTGTTATTCTTCAGGGTAGGGACTCTATCCAATTTATTACTGTATCCCCATTTCCTCCTGTGATCTTTGGGGTAACTGTTGAAGGAGTGAGCAGATGAGAGAGGAAGTGACCTTGCAAGGATTGGCAGTTCATGGGACTGGTGAGTAATAGCCCCCCAAAAGCATGTCCAAGTACTAATTCCCAGTACTGGTAGATGTGACTTTATTTGGAAATAGGGTCTTTGCAGACACAATTAAGATAAAGATCTTGAGATGAGATCATCCTGGATTTAAGGTGGTCCCTAAATCCTTATAGGAGATAGAAAAAGGGAATATACAGAGACACACAGAGGGGAAGGCCATGCAAAGACAGGGGCAGAGATTGGAACCAAGGAACACCAAGAGTTGCCAAAAGCCAGGAGAGAGTCATGGAATTGATTTTCCCTCAGAGCCTCCAGAAAGAACCAACCCTGTTGACACCTTGACTTCAGACTTCTGGCTTCCAGAATTGTGAGGGAATAACTTTATGTCATTTTAAGCCACCAGTTTGTGGTAATTCATTACGGCATCCTTAGGAAACTAACACAAAAAGAAAATACATCCCCACTAATTCTGTTAGGACAGTATTACTCTGATACCAAAACCAGACGAAGACATTGCAAGAAAAGAAACCTACAGACCATTATCTGTTGTGAATGTAGACACAGAAACCTTCAATAAAATACTAGCAGATCAAATCCAGCAACATATATAAAGGATTATATGCCATGACTAAGTGGGACTTATCCCAGGAATGCAAGGTTTGCTTAAAGTCCAGAAAACTATTAATGTAATATATCAGATCAATAGAATAAAGAACAAAAAATGCATGATCATCTCAGTAGATGCAGAAAAATCATTTAACAAAAACAACACCCACCATTCAGGATCAAACACTCCACAAACTAGGAATAGAAGGGAACTTCCTAAACCTCACAAAAGGTACCTATAAAAAACCCACTGCTAATATCACACTTGATGTGGAAAGAATGATTACTTTCCCCCTAAGATCAGGAAGACAAGGATATCCGCTCTTGCCACTTCTATTCAGCTTCCAAATCTTATGGCTCTTACGGGATGGCTCATGTTCCAGCCAGGGCACTTAGACAAAAAACCAAAATAAAAGACATTGAGATTAGAGATGAAGAAGTAAAACTATCTCTATTTCCAGATGACATGATTTTATATACAGAAAATAATGTTTTGTTTGGTTTTTTTTATAATTATTTATCTTTTTGGCTGTGTTGGGTCTTCGTTGTTGCGTGGGCTTTCTCTAGTTGCGGCGAGCGGGGGATACTCTTCGTTGCAGTGCACGGTCTTCTCATTGTGGTGGCTTCTCTTGTTGCAGAGCACGGGCTCTAGGGCACGCAGGCTTCAGCAGTTGTGGCTCACGGGCTCTAGAGCGCAGGCTCAGTAGTTGTGATGCACGGGCTTAGTTGCTCTGTGGCACATGGGATCTTCCCGGACCAGGGATTGAACCCATGTCCCTCCACTGGCAGGCAGATTCTTAACCACTGTGCCACCAGGAAAGTCCTAAGAAAACAATGTTTTTAATCCACTAAAAACATTTAGAACTAATGCCTGAGTTCAGCAAAAGGAAATTTTAAAAACAATTTACAATATCATCAAGAATAATAGGATACTTAGGAGTAAATTTAGCAAAATAAATGCAAAACTTATACTTTGAAAATTATTTTTTAAAAAAACCTTGGGCTTCCCTGGTGGCGCAGTGGTTGAGAATCTGCTTGCCAATGCAGGGGACACGGGTCCGAGCCCTGGTCTGGGAAGATCCCACATGCCGCGGAGCAACTAGGCCCGTGAGCCACAACTACTGAGCCTGCGTGTCTGGAGCCTGTGCTCCGCAACAAGAGAGGCTGCGATAGTGAGAGACCCGCACACCGCGATGAAGAGTGGCCCCCACTTGCCACAACTAGAGAAAGCCCTCGCACAGAAACGAAGACCCAACACAGCCATAAATAAATAAATAAATAAATAAAATTTTAAAAAACAAAAAACCTTGTTGAAGGAGATTAAGATCTAAATAAATGGAAAGATATCTCATGTTCATGGATCAGAAGACATAATATTTTGGGGATGACAATATTACCCAAACTGATCTAAAGAGTCAATGCACTCCATCAAAATTCTAGCTGGATTCTTTGCAGAAATTGATAAGCTGATCCTAAAATTCATATGGAAATTTGAGGGACTCAGAAAAGTCAAGACAATCTTGAAAAAGAACAACAGCATTGAAGGACTCACATTTCCAATTTCAGAGCTTTCTATGAAACTGCAGTAATCAAGACAGGGTGGTACTGGTGTAAGAACATATAGATCAATGGAATAGAATTCAGAGTCCAGAAATAAACCTTCATATTTATGGCCAATTGATTTTTGACACATGTGCTAAAACAATTCCATGAGGAAAGAACAATATTTTCAACAAATTATGCTAGGACAACTAGATATCCACATGGGAATGGATAAAGTTGAACCCATTCCTCATATCATACACAAAAATAACTCAAAATGGATCAAAGACTTGAATGTAAAGCTAAAACTGTAAAACTCTGAGAAGAAAACATAAGGGTCAATCTTCTTGAGCTTGGCTTAGGTAATGGTTTCTTAAATATGACACAACACACATACAACAGAAGAAAAAATGGGTAACTTGGACTTCATCAACATTAAAAACATCGTGTACTTCAAAAAACACCATCAAGCAAGTGAAAAGACAACCAAAAGAATGGGAGAAAATTTTCGCGAATCATATATCTTATAAGTGACTCGTACCTAGAAGATATAAAGAACGTGGGCTTCTACCACTTGTGACTGAGGACTTTCACTGATATTGCCTTGTGTTGAGTTGAAATATTTCTCCCCAGAGCTTTCCTCCTTGGTCAGTCTTGCCTTCCGAAGCCACGTAGGGGCAGTCTGTTTCTCTTCCACGTGACAGCCCTTCAGCTAGCTGCAGATAAACAGCAACTCTCTGAGGCCTCCCTGCTTCAGACCAAATACCGACAACTCCTTCAGTCATTCCTTACATGACGAATGTATCAAAGTTCTCAGTGACAGATAGCAGAAGTCCATGTTAGCTGACTTCGATAGAAAAGACACTGCTGTTAAGAGGAAATGGAGTTGTTCACAGAGTTGGCAGAAACCAAAAACCTTGAAACTTTCCCAGAAGCATCCCAGGAGGGCACAGGACAGGCCAAATGGAACCCACACCACCACAAAGGAGAGAGCAACCATGGTCTTTGTAAACTGTGGGTGCTAATTACCCATGCAATGGAGGGAGCAGCAGCTAGTTCTCAAGAACTTACTGGGAAAAATAGGTCACGGAATTTATCTAGACACGAATTTGCCTCGTTAGGTCAGCCTGGCTTTCTCTAGAGCATCAGGCATAGATGGTATTATGGATAAGTGTTTATGTACCCCCAAATTCATATGTTAAAGCTTTAACCCCCAATGTGACAATATTTGGAGATAAGCTTGTGAGGAGGTGATAAAAGCTAAATGAGGTTATATGGGTGGGTCCCTACTCTGATAGGGCTGGTGACCTTATAAGAAGAGGAAGAGACACCAGAGCGCTCTCCCCCCACCCCCTCTCCCGTGGGAGAACACAGTAAGAAGGCAGCTGTCTGCAAGTCAGGAAGAGATTCCACATCAGGAGTTGAATCTGCTGACACCTTGATCTCAGACTTCCCAGTCTCCAGAACTGTGAGAAATAAATGTGTGTTGTTTAAGCCAGCCAGTCTGTGGTATTTTGTTATGGCAGCCTGAGCTAAGACAGGTGGGTTGGTGGTGGTTATGTGTTTTCAACTACCTGAAATTTCTACAAAAACTAGTAGCCCCTAGAGAGACATGAAAGCAGAGTCATGACCCAGGGTTTTCCCATTCAAGCACGAGACTTGTTCTCACGGGGGTGGTTTTGATGTAGTTTATTCCAGGGAGCATCAAATTAAGAAAAATAAAGATCATTCAAGAAGGCATTGGGTTGTAGCATGTTAGGGGTCCTCTAGGTCAGTCCTGAGGCAGGCACCAGATGGGCTGCATCCAAGTTGCCTGGGAAGCTTTCTAAAAATATAAACTCTAGGCTGTACCGTCTGAGAGTATAATTTCATCAGTCTGGGGAGGGAACCCAGCAATCTGTATTTTGGACAAGTGCCCCAGGAGACAGGGCGAGGTAAAGCCAGGACAGGGAACCCTGCTCTGGGCAAGTTCTTCACACATGAGAGGCTGAAGAGGAAGACTCTAGACTCAAGGTCATCCATCCTTCTCCAGGTTCAACCTGGACCAGAACCCAGGTCTCTTGTCCTCTGGGTATTTGTCTATCTCTTCACAGCACTGACACGTCTTCTGTGCATGAGGGAGGGAGAATTGGCTGCAGACACCAGGTGATGCTTTCTAAGGGGCACTGAAATTTTCGATGAGAGCTAGGAGGTGAGGGGGCAGGAATTCTGATGTGGGGTATGGGGACAGTTACAGTCTCCTGCTGACTGCTTACCTAGGGCGAGGCCTTAAAAGCATAAGTAGAAATGAATAAGACAATGTGGGTGGAAGGAGATTCCGGGAGGAGGGAACAGCTTGAGACCAAACCTGGCTGGCGGTGGGAAAGTGTAGGCAGAGTGAGGGAAGCAATGGCCAGCTGGGCTGGCTCTGCCCAGAGCAGGGGACCTCTGAGATGCACTTGGAGTTGAGGCTTGCACGCCGATGTGCTAGTAAACTCTGAAACACCACTGGGCACATAGAGATGGGCAATAAATGCCTCACAAAGTCATTTGATGACTTGCCCTGGTTTCAAGACGTGAAGGAGTTGAGGGCTTTCTAAATCAGCAGAGAGAGACGGGTCCACGTGACTCATGTCACCCCTTTGGGAGGGAGGAGATTCTACCTGGAGGGGAAAGGCACATAACCCCAGATCTTGCAGAGAAGCAGCTAACCGTGTTCCCACAGCCCCGCTGAGTTCTCCCTGGCAGCTAGGTAGATATTTTGGCTCCTGCTTCTTTTAATGCACGTGGGGAGAGGTCAGAAAAGCACAGGTGGGAGGGTGCCCCCGCCCCAGTGACTCAGGGCAGAGATTATGGGCGTGATTGTCTGAGGGGACAGGTGAACAAAGCAGCCTTGGCCCCCCCTTATCAGCGCTTTGCCATCAAGTCACAGGCATTTCTGGAGGGCAGCTCTGGAGGCAGCTGCCAAGTAGGGGCAGAGTCAGATAAGTGCAGCTCCGGGTCACTCCAGAGGCTGTCCCATGCCTCACCCACGACACCCCACCTCCCACAGCACAGGGCTCCTGGGGCCCAGGGAGGGCGCAGCCTTCTTTTTAAAGCTACCATCTCAGCAGCATGCACTTCTTGAGCAAGCACCATATGACCATTGTTGCGTTAGGGTCTTGGAGTATGTCAGGAGGGAAGAGGTACTGAGATGCTTGGATCACCTTTCACCCTGAAGGGTGGGAATGGTCAGTACACGGACAAATAATATGTGGGCTGGGAGTGTTTGGGGGTGCGGAAGAGGCAGGGACAGTTCTGATGAAGCTCCCAAATTCCAAAGAGGAAGCAGTGCCTTCTAGCTGGGGATCCTGAGAAGGCGCAGAGGACGGGGTAGCATTTGAGTTGGGACTTGAAGGTGCAGATTTGGAAGTGGTGGATGCAAAGAACCACAGGTGATGGAAATGGCCTGGGAAAGGCAGAGAGGATGGACATCCCAGGTCCCAGCCACCACGTCCTTCCTCCTTCCCCAGGGCCCATGAGGCAGAGCCCGGGAGCTTCTCTCAGCATCTCTGAGTACCCGTGCTGTTCAGATCACAGTTCCAGGCGCTGACACTGTTTCTAAGAGGAGGAGGAGTGGCTAGACCCTGTTTGTAGGAGCTCAGAATCTTCCATATGAGAGGAAAGCGCTGCATGAAGCAAGAGTGGGACTGCTCCCTGAGGCTTCTGCCCTGCCCCCGCAGGCTGGTCTCTCAGGAGCCCAGGACATGCTCCCCTGAAACACACAGCTCCCTGGGCCTGAGCAACACTTGCCCTGCCTCCTGGCCTTTGCTTTGCTCTGCCTGCTTCTGGAGTGTCCTTCCTCCCACGTGTGAGCATCCAGATCTGCCCACGAGGCCTGACTCAGATGCCACCCCCAGCATGACCCAACTCTGCTGCCCTTCATCCCCCGCCCCGGAGGAAGAGGGTACTCCCCTCCTTGATCGCCCCTAGCACACGATGTGTCTTCCTCTCTGTGTCATAACAGTTATCTGGTGACGCAATTCGGCCTTCCCTAACACTAGATGTGAGTGCCTTGAAGGCCGGGCTCCGTGCCCCCCTCAGGGTCTAGCACAGCCCCCAGCACTTTGTAGGTGTTCAGGAAACGTCTTTGTTAGCCCCGGAGGATTGGAGATACACATCTCTGAAAACGTGGAGGCCAGAGCTTATCAGAAAGGGTTAAAAGTATTTCAAAAGGTGAACGGGAAAGAAATGGGGTTTGGAGATTTGGGGAAGGAGGTACAAGAGTGACCTGGACTCTCCTGGATGGACGGGTCTCACTGGTTCCCTAGACCTCGCGCCCACCCAGGAAGCCCTTTGCCTAAACTCCAACCCAGACACACGACCCGACTGGATGTTGGACTGAGGCCTTGAACACGAGGCAGAGAAACTTTGGCTCAGAGGCGAAGGAAGGCACTAATGCTCTTGGAAAGGTTTCTGGTAGGAGGAAAACTGCATTTCAAAAAGAGAGCTTGGGTCATGTCACTCCTTGGCTTAAGATCCTTCAGAAGTTTCCATTTCCCTTAGCATACAGAAAAAGCGCCTTCGTGTGACCCTCAAAGCCCAGAGTGTCTGAGCCCCATCAGCGTGCGGAGCTCAGCCTGCCCTGAGGCAGCCACTGTGCTCTTCTCTCTCTTGGTCTTCCCTCCATGCCCCCTGCCACAGGACATTTGCACAGGTGGTTCCTGCTATCTGGAACACTACTAGCCGTGGAAGTTAAGGGGGTGGGGAGAAATGGCAGGAGCCACAGGGGACTGTGTAGGATGAGAAGGACAGTGGTGGAAACATGAAGAGTAGGTGGATATTACTTTTAAACACCAAATTAAAGCATGTACAGAGTTGAAAGAGGGAAGGAAAAGGAAAAGAAACTGATGTTTACAAGGTTCCTCTTGAAGACAGAATGATAGTTAAGGTCTGACTGCTGGGTTCAAATCCCAGACATAGTACCTGATGGCTGCGTGGCCTTGGGACAGATGCTACCCCTCTCAGCCTTGGTGTCGGCAGAGGTCCTCTTACAAATATGCTGAGTTAGTATGTTCAAAGCACTCAGAGCAGAGCCTGGCTCCTAGTAAGCAGACAATGAATGTGAGCTGTTATCAGCATCGATATAAACCAGGAATAATAACACCTAAGGGCCAACTGATATTATTTACCTCCATTTTACAGACACGGAAACTCAGGGTGGGAGAGGTTTCGGTGCCTGCCTGTGGTCACCCAGCAGAGCCAGGATATGAACACAGACATTTCTGATTTCAGAGCCCACACAAGCTGTTTTCCCATTGCACCATGCTGGGAGGAGCCTGAAAGACTCATCTAGTCCGATCTTCTCGTGATAAAGATGGGGAAACAGAGACCTCAAAGGATAAAGTGACTTGACCCAGCCTCGTGTTCTTAAGCTGTAAGCATCGAGGGATCATCCCAGTCGAGATGTCCTATAGACAGTTGGGAATACTGGACCAAGCCTGGGCGAGAGGCAGAACTGGCTTCCCGGGATTGGGTGGAACCCCACGGCTGGTTTTCAACTCCCAAAACCATCTGCCCTGGCAGAAGTTCGCTGACCTGTGTGCTCCCAGGGTGACCGGGCAGATGGTGAACTCTGGTTGCCAAGGAGTGGGGTTGGCAGTTCTGAAAAGGGCCAAGTCAGCGCCCTCGCTCCGCAGGCTTCCCACATCCTTGAGTAACCACCACGCAGAGGTGCCAGGCTTGGGGCCAAGGGTGTGGTGGAGGCTGAATTAGTAATACACACTGGGTGCCCTCTCCAGCTGGGTTTCGCTGCATGCTCATGACTAACACGATCACTTCCTCAGCATTCGTGGTGGCCTTAAGGTCCCAGGGGAAAAAGTACAACTTTGGAGGACTTGGGAGGGGGCAAAGTGGCCTGGAGTGAGGGGTCCTCCAAAATGGAAACACATGTAATTGGCTACTTATAGGTATGATGTATGAAGTGAATCTGTCAAAACTTGAAAGTGGATGGCAGTGGGACAAGTAATGAGCAGAGAGAGGAAAGAGGTGTAAATAATCCGAGGTGAATGTGGGTCTTGTTGGCACAGTGGATTTATGCCCTGTCTTCATAATGCACCCTTTCATCTTGGAACCTGGATTCCAAAAATCAAGTCTAGACAGGAATTGATGTTGCTGCCTCTCAGATCGCGCCGTTCAAGTTTTCTCAACCCCCGGGACTCCCGAATATGGATGTGAACAGCCCACTCTGCCAGGGGACATTGCTCGGAACTCAAGAAACCAAGGACGTCATTCTTACGGACGTTTCAGGCACAGACACTCTGCTCACAGGCAGCCCAAGGAGGCACCGCCACTCGTTCCGGGGGGGTGACGCCACCTTTGTCTCCATCTGCCCGAGTGGGAGACAAGCCCAATCATGCCTGCGGCCCGACGGTTGGCCTGTGCCTCTTCTTCTTTCCTTCTTTTCACGTGTGCCTGGGTCTGGTTTCGGCAGCTTTCATCAGCGACTGAAACCGCCCCCTCCCTGTCACTTCCCAGGGGCCGCGGGCAGGCCCGGGAGCCTGGGCAACGGTAAACAAGGCAGCCCCGGACCTCTCGGAGCCGCTGCTCTGCCCAGGCAGGCCCTGTCTCCTGGGTGGCCAGAGCCAGGGCCCAGGAGCCCCCTGCTGCAGGAGGCGAGAGTCTGACAGTCTTCACTCCTGAGCGAGACCCCCTCTTCCATCGCCCCGGCTGTGGGTCCTGCAGACGTAGGCTGGGAACCCCGGGCGGCTGGGCTGGAAGAGAGGGTGGAGCAGGCCAGAGGTTGGAGCATCTGTAGCGGAGCATGTGAGGCCGAGTCGTGACACAGCTATGGGCCTGAGAACTGGAAAATGGACTAGAGAAGACTAAAGTGATCCAGGAAACACGGACAGGCAAAAACTACACACGTTCAAAGCAAACGACAAAGGCACAAGGACTCAGAAACCAGTTCGTCCTTCTTTATGAACAGCTGGGGATCCCTGAAGCTTGCACTGTCCCCTGTTCTCTATGCTGCAGGGACCGGGGAGAGGGCAGTTCTGTAGGAGACAGAGCAGAGCACTAAAACAACTAAAGAGCGCTGGCACTTATGGACTGTGTGACCTTGCGCAAGTTAGTGGGCGTCTCTGAGCCTCAGATTCCTTGTTTGCAAAAAAGGAGACATATCTACCTCCCCAGGTGGTTGCCAAGGTTAAATGATGACACAGTCATCCTATGCCTGACACATTGTAGGCCTTAAATACATAATCACAATTACCATTCCTCACCAAACACTGCTCACTCACTCCCTTTTAAAGCTTACCCTCAGAAACCAACTTTCCATATGTGTGCTCTGTCCTCTTTCTGAATGACTTCACCTTATCCATAGCCTCAGATGGGTGTGTGTGTGTGTGTGTGTGTGTGTGTGTAGAAAAGACCAGAAGAGACAAAGAAAAAATGTCCTTTCAGCATAGTAAGCACATTTTCCCTACCCTACAATATGTGTGTACACACACACACACACACACACACAGGCCTGTGGCATGGACAAGCACAGTTAAATCTTCCTCCTTCTAAAGGTGGGAATGCTCACCTCAGAAAGATTAAGTGACCTGAAAAAGCCACACAGCCGATGTGTTTCTCCAAAAGAAACAGCCAGGAGTCAACGTTTCATTAAGGTGTTTCTCCACACACAAAACCTGATGAGGAGACATTGAAATCATACCTTTAGGACCATGTAAGTTGTTCTTAAAAGGTATCACCTAGCTATTTTGAAAAGGCAAAATTCAATTCTTTAAGGAAATGTGCTGTCACTCACCCCGTGACTTCTCTGATGACTGCCATCTCCAAATGCCCCGAACAGATTCCTGCGAAAGTCAAGCCACAGAAAAGAACAGCAGTCACTCCTGAAAAAAATTTATTTTCTCCTGGAGACACCACTGGGCCTCAACAGTTCCTCCTGTGCTGTTCTGCTCTATGACATGTGCAGCTTCAAATCACATTCACAGCAATGACGGATCCACCAGCCATGAAGCCCTCACCACGGGGACAGTGCTTTACATTCACAGAGTGTCTGTCATTCACTCATCAGCAAATTTGTTCTTTTCAAAGTCCTGTGAGGTGGGCTGCAGGTAGGCTCAGGATCCCCATTTCACAGGAAAGACAGTCAAGGCACAGAGGGGTTCCCCGACCAGGAACTGAATCTGGGCCCATGGCAGTGAAAGCGTGGAGTCCTAAGGACTGGAGCACCAGGGAATTCCCTGAACCACGTCTTCTGATGTGACCAGGACTCTCTTCTCTGGACCACTGCGCCTTTCCAGAGCGCTGTGCTGAGAATCGTGGATTTACTTTACCTGCTGTTATTTGGTGTGACTGAGATGATCTTCCCTAAACAGATTTCCTGTCTTGAAGTTTTGCTCTCTGTTCCGCTGAGAACAGGGACATGCTTTGAAGAAGGAATCTGAACATGAACAGTCATGTTTTATGTGCATTAGTGTTTATTTCTCTGTGACATGGTAGCTTCCTCTGGAAAAATCCAGCCAACACATCCGTTTCCAGTCCTGAGAAACTCTGCAATGTTGACCATGTGTCTGACTCCTGTGTGGTCAAAAGAGTGATGTTTCTGAAGGTCCACAGCTTATTTCCATGTTAAAATAATTCCACGCTCGGCTAATTTCCACTTAGACACAAGTATGCACCTGTTAAAATAGGTCATTTTTCACTGTTAATCTTCCAGATTCCATGGGTATGTGTGGGAACCTCGGGCAAATGTGACCAGAATGTCACCAAGAGCATTGTTCTCCTCTGAGTGATCCTGGTTGGCCCAGACCCCTCGCGGTCCCTCACTCCCACGGATCTGAGAGAGGAAGAAAGATCACTTTCTGCTGAGAGCCTGGATCAGAATGCAATGTTAGCATTGAAGGCCTCGTGTGACATTGCTTGGGCTTTTTGTCTTATAATTGTGTTCTATTTTAATTAGGTCTCTTGCAGATTTTTTTCCACGCTCTGGTGCACTGCAGTGTACAAACTCAATAACTTCCCCCCCAGTGTCCCCCATAAAACTAAAAGAAAAAAATAGAAAGAAAGAAAAAAAAAGACTTTCAGAGCAAGGAGCTCTGGCATCTGAGGTTTTGTACCTCTTGCAGAAGTAGAAGGTCATGTCTGCCACAACCTTTTAAGGCTAAAAAGTAAATTCACAAAAGAGCACTTCTGATTCTGAAATTTGCATCTTGGCAATGAGCTTTTTTTTCTTCTGCTTCAGATCTGGAATGCTTCCAGAAATCCAAGTGCCCTACATGAGTCTCGGGGGACTGCCTCCAACTCCTAAGAACCTCTAGGGCTCACTGCAAATGTGGAGCCTGGGTTCCAGAGAGACAGGCTTCAGGTCACCAGGGAAATTGATGACAAACCCAGGAAGTCCAGGCCCCCTGGCTGACCTCAGACACAGGACTTGCGCTGGGACAGCCTCTCCCCTCCATGAGCTGTGAGGAACTGCCTTGAATTGCTAATCTCCCTGGCAGTTTATTTTGAAGAGAAAGTCAAGGTCTGAAGCCCAGAGCAGGGAATGCCTTGTGGGCTACATCAGACAAGCCAGAAATCTCTGGAAAACCATTCAGCCTCTCCGGGAGGCAGATGCCAACATCTTGCCTTTCCACAGGGCCGCTAATATACATGTGAATCCCAAATCCCAGAGTCGGCTTCTCCAAGCTGATTTATTTCTCTGAGAAGGCAGGATGTGGCTCCTGCTCTGTCCTTGAGGACGTCAAGGTGAAAAGCCATGTTTTTAGGGTAGAATCTGGCACAGAAACTGGCTCATAGCAGGCACTTCATAGACCTGCCTTAGCTGAAAGGATCTCTTATCTTCCTTTCATCACCAAGGGATGGACCATGTTGGTGATGAGACCTAAGGACTTAAAAAAAAAAATCCATCTGGTCAATTACATAGGTTATAATCCATGTAGTTATGATTTTTTCCAAGGTTCCAGCCAGTTCTCTTAATTCAATTCACTTTCATCAACAATTCCTTAACACCCACCCATTCCCCAGGGCTGTAGTGGGTGCCACGGGGAGACAAAGGTGAAGGGGATACAGTCCTTTCTGCTGCTTCTGCAGCTGAGTAAGCCTATAGCTTGTGTTTATTTGCCGAGAGCATGGCCAACTCAATGAAAACAAAACAAAGCAAAACAAGAAGAAGTTGATTTGGTGCCATGACTGGACTTGGGAGGGTAAGGTAATGACCAAGCTCTGAATCCCTGGGGGGCCAAGCAAAGTTTGCCGATGGCATGGTAACAGCACGGTGGTTGCTGAGGGAACCTGAAACCATGTCACGTGGAGAAGATTTGTAGGATGGAAGGCCTTTGGCCTGGAGAAGAAAAGACTTGGGAACAGGAGAGCTGTTTTCACATACCTGAGAGAGCACCATGGGGAAGACCCCCAAGGGTAGAGCATACGCAGTGGGGCATGCATCTAGGGGGACCAACTGTAGCTCGAAATTGAGAGTCCTCTGTAGTCAGAGCTGTGGAATAGGATGTCCTGCAGAGGAGAACCGAGCTCGGGAGGAGGGGAGACAGCTTGATCCTTTAAGCTTTACTCTCTCTGAGAGCCTTGAATTCTCTCCCTCCTTCAGCTCTAGCTTAATGAGCTGCTAACACCAGCACGTGGGTTCTCAAACAACGGAGGTGTGAATGGGGAGACCTGGCACCACAGGTGGGGAGATGAATAGCAAATTCCCACAGGGGTCGCTGGAATAAGAGGAGGAAAGCAGAATCGTTCTGCAGGCCTGAAGGTGGGATTTTGAGCTCCGCCTTGCCCCAGTGCCAGTGCCTCCGGAGGGTGACAAACCACCCTTCAGCAGGAGGGGGAGTCTCTTGGCTATGTCTTTACAAGGTGACAAGCAAGAGAGCAAGAAGGCAGAGAACGGAGGGCCTGGGCAACAGGTCACCTTCGGCTCCTCTAGTCCCCTTGCACTGACTCCGGGTGATGGTGATGCTGGGACTTAGTCGCCCAGCACTGCGTGAGTGCAGAGGGTACCACTCCAGGGGGAGGGCACGGCAAATCAGCTCCTTCCCACACCCCAGCTTTTCCCCGCAGACGGGGTGTCTGCTGTTCAAATTGAGGGAATCGTACCCATCCATCCCATCCTATCCCTCCACACAAATTTTTTTTTTTTTTTTTTTTTTTGGCTAAAAGTGTGAGTAGCTTTTTTCTGACATCACTGTCTAAGAAATAAATGAATTGCCACTGATTCACTCAGTCAGCAGGCATTTGCTGAGCTCCTGTCACAGGCTGGGGTTTTAAGTTCAAAGATAAAGAATACAGCCTCCCATCCGCTGAGGAGCAGAGAAGAGGGTCAGCAGAAGCCAAGGATGTCAACACAACTGGGCCCTTGACGAATGTACAGCCTGTTGCTTTGGGAGCTTAGGGGAGGGGCCCACCTCAGTCTGGGGGTTTACAGAAGACTTCCAGGGAGAGATGTCGTTTCACCTGACTCATAAA
Organism: Balaenoptera ricei; assembly: GCF_028023285.1. Lineage (NCBI taxonomy): Eukaryota > Metazoa > Chordata > Mammalia > Artiodactyla > Balaenopteridae > Balaenoptera > Balaenoptera ricei. The sequence goes on along the minus strand of NC_082642.1, from coordinate 86,734,584 downwards.
GGAAGAAAAGAGAGGGTCAGAGAAAGAGAAGTGAACATAGCAAGAGCCTGGCGGTGGGAAGCTGCATGGCAGGCATTACAAGTGATTAGCACTACTGGTCTGCAAACGAGGAGATGCGCAGTGGAAGGAGATGAGCCAGAGGGGTCAGTCTGGACACATGTTAAGGGCCTGATTGTCATTCCAAGATGCCTGATGTTTTCCTGTAAGTTGCAGGGAACAGAGGAGTGACATGGGCTGATTTACAGAGATTTTTTCTGTCTTCATCAAAGATATAACATATTTGTTTTTGTTTTTGTAAAATAGATAGCTAGCGGGAAGCAGCCGCATAGCACAGGGAGATCAGCTCGGTGCTTTGTGACCGCCTGGGGGGGTGGGATGGGGAGGGTGGGAGGGAGGGAGATGCGGGAGGGAGGAGATATGGGAACGTGTGTATATGTGTAGCTGATTCACTTTGTTATAAAGCAGAAACTAACACACCACTGTGAAGCAATTATACTTCAATAAAGATTTAAAAAAAAAAAAAACATATAACATATAGGGGAACAGAACTAGTACTGACTACACTAGTCAGAATTCTCCTGTAACCCTTTAGTTGAGACATGGGAAGGGCCTGAACTAGGACAGTGGTTGTAGGATGGAAAGGAAGGGACCAAAAGGAGAAACTTTCGAATTGAAAAATCAGTAAGACTGTCCAACACGTGAAAGCTACAAAGACAAATGATCCAATAAAACCATGGGCCAAAGACGAACAGACACCTCACAAAAGAAGATATACAAATGCCCTATAAGCAGATGAGAGCATGCCCAACACCATTAGTGATCAGGAAAATGCAAAATAAAACTACAATGAGCTATCACTTCACACCCTCTAGAGGGGCTGTAATCAGAATGACCCTCTAGAGGGGCTGTAATCAGAATGTAATCAAGCGCTGTGAATGTGGAGGAACAAACTCTTGTATGCTGCTGGTGGAGAGTTCAACAGTATAGACGTTTGGAGAACTCTTTGATAGTTTATTGCAGAGTTAAACGTACATCTATTTTATGACCAAGTAATTCTACTTCCAGATACTTGCCCTAGAAAAATATGCTCTCAAAAACATGTACAAGAAAAATATGTTCCCAATAAAATTATGAACAAAGTTTATGGCAGTCTTATTCAAACACTGCGGAACTGGAAGCAACCCAAGTGTCCATCAACAAAGGCAGAGATAAGCAAACTACGGTATATCTATACGATGGAATACCGGTAAGCAATAAAAAAGGAACACACTAATGATACACGCAATGACACGAATGACTAGCAAAATCATATGTTAAGTGAAAGAAACCAGGCACAAAGTAGAACATACTGCATGATCCCACTTATATGAAATCCAAATACAGATGAAACTAATGTATCATGTTAGAAAGCAGACAGTGGGTGTAATTGTATTGGGGTGGGGAAGATTGACTAGTAAGAGGCTGGGGGCAATGTTTACAGAGGATAAAAATGTTCTATATCTTATCTGGCTGATGATTACACAGGTGTATATAGCTGTCAAATTTCATCAAACGGAACATTTAAAATCTGAAGTTTTTTTTGCACATGAACTTCATCTTAAAAAAAAAAAAAAAAAAAAAGTCTGGTGATTGGTTTATAGGTGACCCTCACATTTCTGGCTTGAAATTCATGTGGATGGTGGTGACCCTAAGGCAGATATGAGAGGAAGCAAGTGAAGAAGGCAGAAGATGAGTTCAATTTTGTACACGTGGAGTATGTGGTATCCAGTCTCACAGGCACTAGCTGGTGATATCCTGCGAAGAAACACCAGAATCAATGAGTCTGCAGCTCAAGGAAGAGGTCAGGATGGAGATGTACCTTTGGGGATCACTTGCTCACAGAGGGTAGTTAAAGCAAAAGTATGAGTGGGAAGGTCCAGGGAGGGTCTGCGGTGTTGGAGAACAGGGGGCTGAGGGCCAACCCTGGCGGGGGGTAGTTGTTGCTGGGCGAGCAGGGGAAGGTGGTCTATGGAGCAGGCTGGAAACCATCAGGGAGATTTGAAGGAAGCCAGAACCACAGGTGTCCCCAGCAGAGAGTTGTGTATGGGGTTTTTTTTTTGGGGGGGGGGGGTTTGTTCGTTTTTTGAGTAGGTAGGTTTTACATATTAAAGATTTTTTTACAACTTTATTGCAGTATAAATCGCATATCATAAAATTCACTCATTTTAAGTGTATGGTTCAATGAGTTTTAGTGAATTTATACAGTTGTGCAATAGCAACCACACTCAAGTTTTAAAACACTTTCATCACTGCAAAAATGTCCCTTGTGCCCCTTTACAATCAATCCCTGATCCCACTGCCAGCCCCCGACAACCACAGATAAGCTTTTGTCATCATAATTTTGCCACTTCTAGAAATTTCATACAAATAGAGTCATAGAGTCTTCTGTGTCTGGCTTCTTTTTCTTGGCCTGTCTTTGAGGCCCCTCTGTGCTGTTGCAAATATTTGTAATTCGTCCCTTTCTCTGGTGAGTAGTATTCTACTACGTAAATGTACTGTATTTTGTTTATCCATTCACCAGTTGATGGACATTTGCATTGTTTCCAGTTTGGGCGTTATTACAAACCAATTGTAGATTTTAAAAGTTCTCACCAGGCAAAATGCAACAAACAAACAAACATGGTAACTATGTGAGGTGATGATTGTGTTAACTAACCTTATTGCTATACTCACTCATTTCAAAATACGTATTGGGTTGGCCAAAAAGTTCGTTTTTCCGTAACATTGTACGGAAAAACCCAAACGAACTTTTTGGCCAACCCAATACTTATGTCAAATCATCACATTGTAGACCTTAAATTTATAAACGTTCTATGTCAATTATATGTCAGTAAACCCGGAAAAAATTAATGCTTTCCATATATTATCAAAAAAAAAAAAGGTGTGGTCTGGGGCCCAGCAGCATTGGCATCACCTCGAAGCTGTTAAAAATGGCGAATACCGGACCTCAACCAAGACCTAGGGAAGCAGAATCTGCATTTTTAACAAGACGTCCAGGCAATTCTTATGTACAAAAAAGTTTGAGAAACACTGGCTTACACCATAAAAAGCACTTTCCTAAAGCAGGATTCAACTCCCTCTGGTAAAGAGCTTTAATTTTGTGTGTGTGTCAATGAATAAAAAATTAAATCCCTAGTAAGGGAAAAATGGAAGGGCTTGCCCATACAACTAGTAGTTAACCAAATGGAAGTATGACCTGGTTAAAGAGAGAGGAGAAAGAGAATTCAGCTCATAAAAAACAATTTGGGAGCTAAAGTGAACTTTTGGGGAGGTACCAGTTAAATCAAGCAATGAATAGTCTACCGTTTTTCATCTGACTGGTAACTCCTTACTTGAGAACATGGACTGCTGAGGTGAAGATCTTGGCTGCTCTCATCGTCACTCCCCTCTCAGCAAATACCCCATCCCCGCAGCCATGCATATACTAGGTCAGTAAGCTCAGCAAAACACACACGAAAACCAAAAAGCTTTGTGGGCACCAGGTCACAAGTTGCATTCAGGCCCTGACCTGCCATCTTGAAAATGCAGACCATGAGTCCTCACTGAGAAAAAGGGCATGTGGATTTCAACACAACATAACGCTTCTGTTAGGAAAGTGACCCTGTGCTCACAGGCTTCCAGGAAGCAGACATCTCTGAAAGTGGGAGGGTCCAGATCCAAACATTCTGCACCATCAGAGGTTCTCTTTTTCAGTGGTTTTCCAACAATGTTTTGGTCCCTGGAGCCCAGTGTGGGCAGTGCTGACCTCGACCATCTCCTTCAGTGGACCTTTCCTACAGTCCTCCTAGAAGCAGAGCTCCGCAGCGGGGAAGGCAGGAGCTTGTGACTCTGGGCCTTATGAGTTCAGCCAATGTTGTCTAAAAAGAACGCTGATCTTAAATAAATCAAAGTACAAAATGTATGTCACTGTGAGCAATACCACCGGTACAGTGTCAGAGCTGAAAGAGACCTCATTCATTCAAACAGAACTTCATCCATAGTCAATTACGGACAGGAAGCAAAATAGCCATGCGGTTAAGAGCTCAAGTTTTGGCGTCAGAATTCCTGACTTTGAATCTTGACAGCTGTGTGATCTCAGAGTAAATATTAACTTCTCTGTTCCTTGGTTTGCTCGCCTGTAAAATAGCAATAGTGCTTGCTTCTCAGGGTTGTTCTGAGGATGAAGTAGAATCATTGACCTAGAACACTTCCGAGAATGCCTGGCACGTAGTAGGCGCTCAGTAAATGACAGCTGTTGTAATCACTGCCCCTGTCATGGGATCTCAATGAGGGGAAGCACTAGGGGCTTACAAGAGCAGTGAGGAGGGGGCGTCACACAGACTGGAGGTCGGTGGGGGTCAGGCAAGGCTTAAGGGGTGTCTTGAGGTTTAGGAAGAATAGGCAACCTTGTGGGCTCTGCGTTCCGCCTCTTCATCTTGCTTTTTCTGCTGCAGAGTACACGCTCACACGTGGACACGCGCGCACACACAGAACACACGTCAGGAGGTTTGCAGCTGTCAGGGAGATAACATGGGAACAACTGCCAGCAGCTGGGAGCCCGACCCCAGCACTCGTCTGGCAGCTCCAGTTCCAGCTGTGAGGGACGAGGAAGTCTGGAGCCAAAAGTCAGCCTCCCCCCACCCATGAGAACATGTCCCCAGATTAGGCAGCTGCCTGCTCTCTCTCCGCCTCCCCCTCAGTTCTCAGCTGGAGGATGGGAAGATGGATGGGAGGTGAGGAGCGGGAAGCCAGGAAATCGGCTCTATTTATCCACGTCTTCCTGGAGAGGAACCAGGAGACCCCCACCCCGGGATCCCAGCATCTGGCCTTGCCTACAGATGCTCTGCTTGTGCATCAGGCATCGGTCCTGCTGCATTTCCCTCGTCTGTGTGTGGGTGGAAGGTGGGGGAGATGCCTGTCCAAGGCTAATAGTGATTCCCGATCTGAGTCTTCTGGGGAGCTTGGGCCTGGGCCCCGCCCCAGAATGACTGAATCAGAGTCTCTAGGAGGAGGGCCTGGGCTCCGGTATTTTTCTTTTTTCTTTTGGAAAGCTTTCTAGATCATTTTAATGAGTACCCAAAGTTGAGAACTATTGACAGGTAAAGAAAAACGTAGCTCTCAGGAGTCATAAACCAAGACCTTCAGATCTGAATGGGACTTTGGAAATCGTTCCGCCCAACACCCTTATTTTATAGATGGAGAAACGTAAGGGCCAGGTGGGAACGTGCTAAGTCTAGCCTCCGGGGTGAGCTGTGGCAGAGCTGGCCGAGAGCCCAGGTGTCCTGATTCCAAGCCCAGCGTTGTTTTCACTGCACGTACCAGAGCAAAGTTTAAAAGTACCCCTTGAACACTTGGGCCTTGAAAGACAGTGCTTGTTGCTACCAAAAACAAGCAGGCATTTAAAAAGGATGGGACAAGGTGCCTGTTCTGCAAGAGCGAGATGGAGGGGCAGACGTGTACCCCCTGAAGGTCACCACCCGGCCTTGGGCAGATGGGCATTAGATGAAGGCCCAAATTTGCTGGCTTGTTGGCTCCACCTGCTCAGCTATGGTGCTCAGCCCCTGAGGCTGCTGCAGTCTAGCAATCCCCTCCTTAGGGATGTGCAAGAGGACTCCTACACTTTATAGGCCACACTCATCTCCAAGGGGCAAGGAGTCCAAGAGATCAAGGGCACACAGCCACCAGGAGCCTGCGCTCCCTATTCTAGACCTTACCCTGGGTACCCGGGACCCCTCCATCCCCTGCCAAAGCACCACTGACCACTTCCAGGGCCTGCGTGGGCCTTTCTTAGGTCTGTCCTCCCGAGCAGAGGTCTTGCTGCAAGTCTGTGCACCCTTGGTCCAGAGGCCGCCAAGGAATACACTGCCAGTATGTGCACCCCTCGGCCCAGGTATAACCAAGAGATGGTTGCAGCCAAGGGACTTGGATGAGAACTATGACATTTTTTGGGGCCAGGTGTCCAGATCTGGGGACAGGGCTATTGCTGGGACGGCAGATGGGGGAAAGAAGGGGCAGGGCACAGGTCAGGGGTAAGCTCCCCTTGTGCTACCGAGTTCTGGGGCAAAACTCCCAGAATTTGAGAATTCCAAACTAAGACTAGGCCTTCAGGTCATCATAAAGATATATTTGTCAGAGTGAGAGGGTAGAACATCTTTTCATTAATAGTTTTAAGCTTATTTTACAGCTTTTAAATAATAGGCATAAAGCTTATATAGCCCTCCATTTGCACTCTCGCTCCGGGCTCTGTGACTGTCAGGGGCATACTTTTCCTCTATGCAAATTACAAAAAGGAGTCCCTCTCTCTGGACGCGCGAAACCCCCAGCAGAGCGTACAGCTGAGGCCCCTTGTACAGTGCAAACCCTGCCCAGCTTAGCCTGGCTGTTTTGGAAGAAAATCAAACTCAGCCCCGTGAGTATAAGGACCAACACAGGGGAGGCCACGGGGGAACATTCTCAGTCCCTTAAGGTCTCTCGCACTGTCCTGGCTTGCAGCTTCCCTCCGGAGAGCAGCCTCCTGGATTAGCACCACCTTGTCCTCAGTGACTCGCCCAGGAGCCAAAGCACCCGGGGCCTCTGTCCCCACAGCACAGCAGCTGGTCCACATGGACTCCTGGAGCCCACTGGCTCCCTGACTCTCCTGACCCAGCCAGACACTGTCTCAGTGTCAGCTCTGTTGGTCCCGGTCCATGTCAAAGGGTCTCATTCTCAGAGTACAATCAGCAGACTCAGAAAGATTGATCTCAGCGGTGGAGGGACTGGGAAGACCGTCCTTGGTGAGGAATTTTGTAGGTGGCTAAAGGTTGAGCCGGCAGACATAATGGAAGGTCTTCCGTGAGCCAAGTCAAAGAGGTGGGCGTGGTTGAGAAGAGTGTGCTGAAATCAGGTAGACCGTGAGGAAAGAGCAGATGAGCAGTGGGGGCGGGAGAGGTGAGTTCTGAGGAAGGAGCAGGAAGGGGTCAGGGGAGGAAGACAGTGGGTGGTCTTGGATGCCATGATAAGCAGCTCAGATGGCTGCTCTGGTCTTCACACTTCAATTCTCAGCTGGACTCTCCATGGAGACCTAAAAGGCAGATGTGTTTGTGCTGTTGGTCACTTTTGCCACCAGATAAGTGTAAGCTCAAGAATCTGAGTTCTGCTCTCACCCAGGTAGGAGGCTGGACTTCTTCCCCCAGGTGGGGCAGGCTCGGAATAGGAGCCAATATGTGCTCGGCGCGTAAGCGTCCACCTGACTCTGCACAAGCAGGTGGTTGACTGGTGATTGAGACTCTGGGCTTTGCCCCCTACTGTCCCTCTGCAGCAGACCATGGTAGGCTCGTCTTTGTATCACCCATTCATTCATTCATTCATTTGTTCATTCTTCATTTGTCAGCCTCCAACTGAGGTTTCCTCCATGCCACGTCACCACGAAAGCCAAGGACAAATCAAAGAAGCAACAGACAAGGTCCAGGTCTGCAGAAGCTCCATAAATTGCCACCGAGAAAATGAATATAAGCAGGAATATATTCTGCTTATCTCTCAGGCAGGTGCTGGTTTTGTTTTCCCTTCCAGACTAAGGTGCATGGCCTATGGACTCTTTCAGGAAAGTAGCCAGGGGATTTCCCTGGTGGTCCAGTGGTTAAGACTCCACGCTCCCAATGCAGGGGGCGAGGGTTTGATCCCTGGTCAGGGGGAACGAAGATCCCACATTCTGTGCAGCGCGGCCAGAAAAAAAAAAAAAAAAAAAGGAAAGTAGCCCAAATGTCTTTCAAAGCCTGAGGCTAGAAGTATGAGGGCCAGTGGCCCCGGAATGCAGTCTGCAATGGCCAGGACAAAAGCCCTTTTCTGAAGCCCTCTTTGGGCGCTTGTGTTTCACTCTGCTGTGTGCCTGTGCAGAGCCCCTCTCTTCCTCTTCAGCCTCTGTGTCTTGAAGCAAAACCCCACAGCTCCCCATGGCCACTCCAGCGGCTCCACCTGTGTCTAGCACCCAAACTAGGTGAGAAGTCAATGAATGTCAACCTGAAAATCCCAGATGGAGCTCATCCTTTCCCACTGCACCCTCTGCCCTCACACACTCTGACACCTCCACCCCAGCCTGCGGGTGGCGCTGGAAGAGGTCTGAGATAGTGCCAGGGGCCTTGATTTAAACGCAGACACTTTCCTGCTCTGTTCCACACCAGAAAACCAAATCCTGGATTTAATTGAAAAGCCAGCTCATCTGAAGGGGCGCCCCACCCCTGGGAGGCTCAGAAGGAACAGACAAACAGGATTAATCCTTGTGCACAGGTTGACCCGTGATGCGTAAGTGTCCACGTCAGAGCCTGCAGTCTCACCAGCTAACGAGGGCCCCATAAAAGTTTCATTCAACAGATAGACAGGCTACTGCGAAAACTGTGACTTGTATTTGCCTCACCCACTAGCCTGGCAGTCACTAGGCCTGGCAAGCCTACTCCTCTGTGTGTACCTGGGCACCTTCATCCCCTACCACAGCCCGAGGACCCTGAGTCGACCTGGCCACCCATCCACCCACTGGCAGCTTGGATTTGGCTTGGAAAAGTGGAAGGTGATTGAAAAATAATGTTTCTAAAACTACAGAGGCTGCTGAGCTTCACCGCCATATCCTCTGCGCCAGGTCCTACATTCTCACATCTCATCCTCACCATTGCTCCCCAGGTTGTTACTATTCTCATCCTGCAGATGAGACAGAGGCTAAGAGAGGTTGAGTAACTATCCGAATTCCTATTGCGAGGAGGTGGCAGAGACAGGATTCCAGCCCCATCATGCCAGGAATTCGATCCTATGGTCTTTTCAACACAACACGTGCAATCATGGCAGAATCCACCAATCACCTGGGTGTCCCCACCATAGCTCCACCCCCGTCCAAAGCTTCCATGCTTCCACAGCCCCATCCTCTTCCTCTGACATCAACAATTACCAAATCTCTGCATTCTTCGCACAAAGTGACTTGTTATTTGATGGGAAATGTGAATATGGTTCATTTGTCATCAGTGCAGGTCTAGACATCCCCAATGCTAAGAGGTCCCTTCATCTGTTTGTGGAGGAAAGAAAATATGAACTTCTGTTCTCCTAGGGAGGAGCAGACTTCAGCGAGTAGTTCTCTAAGGTTTGGCTGTCTTAAGTAAGAACATTTGATAGTCATTTTGCTATCTTTTTTCTCATTTCATGAGCCTGGAGGTGTGTCTGGTGTGATTACAATTTTTTTTGGGCGAGGGGGTTGTTCTGTTGGACTTTATTTTTTTTTAATTTTTTTTATTGAAATATAGTTGATTTACAATGCTGTGTTAATTTCTGCTGCACAGCAAAGCAAAACAGTACAGTTCTTTAAGTCAGTATTTTCTCATGGTGTCTCTGGGTTGTAACATCTTCAACTTGGAGATAGCCTTCCAGATCCTGCCATCCAATCTTCCTCAGTTTACAAAAGAGGAAACTAGCATCCAGTAAAGGAGAATGGCTTATCCAAAGGCATGGCCAGAAATACAACTGCAAACTCTCAAGGCTGATGCCCATGCTTCTTCCAGAGACTCACGGGACTGGCTGATGAGAACACGTGCCATCGTGACATCATGGCCTCATGGTGGTCTTGTGTCCCGGGTATCAGCATCTCCGGTGTAGGGGAAGAAACCTGGGTCAAAGAGCTGCAGCGAGTAGCAAATCAGAGTGACTACACTCTCACTAGTTAGTCTGCCCCATAAATGTGGCTGCCTTCTTTCCACTTATAGTGTCTGTCTTGGAGTTTCAATCCTTGGTTGATTTAAAGAGCAAATGAGAATCTCTTATATTCAAGAGAGAAAGAAAACAGACAGGAGTGATGCTCAGTCCCTCTTCCTGACCTCAAGGGCCAATAGGGAAAATATGTCTGTGAGTACGTACAGCCTGCTGGGGACCTCAGCTCCACAGCCACAGATCTGTGTCACTGCCGAGATCTCTATCTTCCCACCCCCAGTCTCCTCTACACAGGCTGGAATGAGCACTGCAGCCCTTCCCTCAGACCCAATCCTGCTCTCACTGTTCCTGTGTCGGGGCTGACGTCACCCTCCACACAAGAGCCCCACCCTGAAACTGAGGGGTCGTGGACATACGGCGTCCCTGCCTCCAGTCACCACTTCCTGTCAGTTCTAGCCCACATACTTCCCCCTCTGTATTCCTTCTGTTACTCCCTTGGGACACACCTTCATATTTTGCTGGGATTATTGCAATATCCTCCTAATTAACCTTTCAACCTTCATGCTGGCGCCATCATTTCCCTCATGCCCACATTCCCACCCTCACCAAATCTGTCCTCCATGTCATTCCCAGAACACCCCTCAAAATGCAGATCTGTTCCTATCACCGCTCTGCCTCTTTAAAATCCTTCGATGACCTCCCATTGCCCTCAGAATAAATTTGAAATCTTGTGGCAGTGGCTGCTCTGTGATAATTGTCTTCTGTCTTCCATGTTGGGATGGGAGCTCCTTGGGGCAGGCACAGTGGCTGGCACGTGGAAGGCATTTGGTAAATGGTTAGATAAAGAGTCAAGGGACACATGAGTGAAGAGAGAATCCACCAAGAGGCAGGAAGCCGCGGGTTCCACAGAAGAGGCAAATCGTGTGCCTGGGACACTCCACGAAGGAAATATTGGATTGGAAAGATGCAAGACTGTTTTATGGCCTGGAGAGTGGATTGAGGGTTTAGACAGGTAGAGACAGAAGCAAGTGGGAGGGGGCGGCTGGGGAGGAAGGAAGGAGAGGGAATCCAAGCAAAGAAAAAAAAAGGAGGCAGCACAGGTAGAGTGAAGGAACGCACATCAATAAGGTGAGGTGTGAGAATGGAAGCAGAAGTGGATGAGGGCAGATGGAGGCAGACCCAGGTGGAGGTCTTGAAGCCAGACTGAGGGATGTGAGCTTCTGCTGATCACAACATTAGGGCTTACACTGGGGAACAGTGGGGAGGGGAAGAGCTGGAGAAAAGTGGTGACGGGCTCAACGCCCACAAATTGAGAGAGTTGCTGTTTCATTTGGCTCTTGTTGACCTGAGTTTCAAAGGAATCCAAGTATCCCTTTCTCCCCCTTTATTTTTAAGGCACTTAATTGAAGTGAACACTTGGGCCTTATAAATAAGTGGTAAAGGATGAACCAGTTTTTATTTTAATGAGAGGTTTAAATGGGCTCACTTTGAATTGAGAGTCAACATCCAAGTCTGTTTTTATCTTGGTAATACCCCACGAGATGTGGTCTCCACTAACAGTGATGTGTGGATGCCAGCGCCCTGGACAGCAAACACTGTCTCTGCTCTGTCCTGGGCAGAAGTCCCTTCCAATGCGGACAGTACCTCTTTGAATAGGTAGTACCCTTCTAAGCGGACATTGGCAGAGGAGGGGTTTAAGCAAACTTTTTACGTAGTTTGTTCTGCTATTAAAGGCAATTAAACCTTAACTCTCTTAATTCATGGAAGAGACAGGCGGAGACAGTGTGGTTGAAGGGAAAGAGGTCTGGTCTGGGTCACAGAATCAGCTCCACCCTCTCTCTCTCTCTTGGCACTTTTCTGTATAATCGTAGGCAAGTCCCTCTCCCATCCCAAGCCTCTGTTTCCCCATCTACAGGAAGAAGGATTGGACAAGACACTCTCTTTCCAGAGCACTTCCAAGCTCTGAGATGCCATGAATATCTGCACAGTTTCTCTTCTGACCTCTGCTTTGCTGTGCTTGTCAGTAAGAGCATCAGAGAGCAGGAATCCCGGATGGAGAGAAGGAAGGGCCTATTTTAAGGAGACAGGTGACTAAGAAGAAAACTGCTAGTGAGGAGAGCAAAAAGCCCAAAGAGCGCTGGCCTTTGCACAGGCCTGACATTTTTATGGGGCTTTGCTGGCCTTGGACCACGAGCTGCCCACACACACACAGGGGCACCCCACAGCAACCACTGAATGCTGCATTGTGGCATTGAGACTCATGGGCCAAAAGCCCCTATTTGCAGTCTCCGTGAAAGCAGACTGAGGGAGGGACCGGCCCGGCTTGACAGCTTGCATTGGGCTGGGCCTGACTAGGTCCAGCAGGGAGACCTCCCAGGGAGGCTGGGAGCAGAGGAAATCAGGTTGGAAATTCACTGGCAACCCACACTTGACCCCGTGGAAAGTGCTGGTTTGGGTTAGAAGGAATGGCACAATTTGGCTTGGCCAGGCTGTCCCGTTCAATCAGACCACAGAAAGCCACAAGCATGAGTTAAGCCTGCTACCACGTGCTGAGTCTTGTGTCATGGGATGTCCACCATGTAGTGGGCCCAGGGCACACAGTGATAAACATGTATGGGCTCTGTCCTCAACAGAACTTGCAGTCTAGTGGGAAGGGCAAGTGTGCCAACAATCTGTCACCATCTGTCTCGCTAAATGTCACATTCAAGATGGATCTGGGGGGCACCAAGAATCTAGTCACTCATTCGGAGAGATGGCGGGAGGGAGGCAAAGGGTCACAGAAAAGGGGAAAAGTCCTCACGTTTTAAAAGATATTTGGGAGTTACACAGGTGGAAGAGAAGGGGTGGATGGGAACATTCCTGGCTGAAGGCCCAGCACGTGTGCGGACACGGAGGTGTGAAAATACGATCAGTTTGCAGAACTGTAAATAGCTTGCAGAGGCTAGTGAACAGTGGGCAAGGAGGGCCTGGAAGTTTTGCAGGGTGAATTGTGCCCCCTCGAAAAATATGTTGAAATCCTAACTCCTTGTACTTATGAACGTGGCCTTCCTTGGAAATAGAGTCTTTGCAGACATAATCAGGTTAAGAAGAGGTCACTGGGGGGAGGGGGCCCTAATTCAGTGACTGGTGTCCTCATAAGAAGAGGAACATTTGGACACAGGGACAATACCATGCAAAGATCAGATCGATTGGTGTTATGCATCTAAAAACCAAGGAATGTGAAGGATTGCCAGCAGCCACCAGAAGCTAGGAGAGAGGCATGGAACAGACTCTCCCTCTGAATCTCCAAGAAGGAATTAACCCTGCCAACACCTTGATATAAGACTTCTGGCCTCCAGAAGTGACCTCCAGAAATGGGACACAATAAATTAAACCACTCAGTTTGTGATAATTTGTTATGGCAACCCTAGGAAACTACTACAGTGAGCAGATAAGCCACTCTGAGTTTCCACCTGTTAGTAACCTATAATGTCCCTAACTTCAGAGAACCATTCAAATGACTCATGGAACCATTCAAATGACTTGAAAATTCCCATGGCCAGATATCCAAGCTACTACTCTTTTGTATTCCTTCTTATACCTGGTACCTGGAAACGGTCTTTAATCACACTATGTATCCTGATTTTCATGTCTTTTTTTCTTTTGTGTTTTCTTTCTTTTTTTTTCATTCAGAAAGATATACTCTCCAGAATTATAGAGCCATATGTGTGAGTTTGGGTGAATCAGCCAACTTGTTAGTACCGAGTGTTCTGGCCAGTTTTCCTGATCCACCCTTCTTTCCTTGAGATTTCCACAATTAGATTGCTTGCAAAGTTTGAAAAATGACCTTCAGCTCCTTGCGGACTCACACGGAGTCCCATGTGACTATCTTGTTTGAAGACCTGTGCTTCCAATGCCACCTCAGTAAAGCAAATCTTCCCATGACATCTCTAGGGCAGGGCCCACCTCCCAGGCTTCCTTCTATCCTGCAGAATGAAGGTCCCATCCAGGATATCTGCTCTGGGTTAGCTGATGGGGAAACTAAGTTGAAGAAGATGTCCTTAAGAAGCTAGCAGTCTGGTGGAGGCTAGGCTTGGGAGAGAGTCATAACGACCAAGTTGTTTTAGTCCATCATGGTTAGTGACCCAGTAGATGGATGCACAAGTTGCTTTAGAGCCCAGAAGAGGAGCACTTGGCCCATAATAATGGATGCCATTTGTTGAGCACCTACTAAGTGCCAAACACCATGGTGGGGTTTTACATGTATGACCTCTAATCCTCAAAGAGCAAGATGCATATTACCATCCTCATTTTACAGATGAAGAAATTGAGCTTCAAGAGGTTAGCTAAGTAAATCACTCAAAGTCCCTCAGTTAGCAAGTGACAGAACCACAACTAGAACTTAGGTCTGCCTGACACATAAGATCCCACATGGTTTCTCCACAATACCAGGCTGCCTGAGTACAGAGAGATTGGTTCAAGATGGTGGAGTAGAAGGATGTGCACTCACTCCCTCGTGCAAGAGCACCAGAATCACAACTAACTGCTGAACAATCATCAACAGGAAGACACTGGAACTCACCAAAATAGATACCCCACATCCAAAGACAAAGGAGAAGCCACAATGAGAAGGTAGGAGGGGTGCAATCACAATAAAATCAAATCCCATAACCACTGGGTGGGTGACTCACAAACTGGAGAACAATTATACCACAGAAGTCCACCCACTGCAGTGAAGATTCTGAGCCCCATGTCAGGCTTCCCAACCTGGGGGTACAGCAATGGGAGGGGAAACCCCAGAGAATCAGACTTTGAAGGCTAGCAGGGTTTGATTGCAGAACTTTGACAGGACTGGGGGAAACAGAGACTCCACTCCTGGAGGGCACACACTACGTAGTGTGTGCATCAGGACCCAGGGGGAAGGAGCAGTGACCCCATAAGAGATTGAACCAGGCCTACCTGCTACTGTTGGAGGGTCTCCTGAAGAGGTGGGGGGAGGCTGTGGCTCACCGCAGGGACAAGGACACTGGCAGCAGAAGTTCTGAGAAGTACTCCTTGGCATGAGCCATCCTGGAGTCTGCCATTAGCCCCACCAAAGAGCCTGTAGCCTCCAGTGCTTGGTCACCTCAGGCCAAACAAGCAACAGGGAGGGAACTCAACTCAACCCAACAGCAGACAAGCAGATTAAAGTTTTACTGAGCTCTGCCCACCAGAGCAACAGCCATCTCTACCCACCACCAGTCCCTCCCATCAGGAAGCTTGCACAAGCCTCTTAGATAGCCTCATCCACCAGAAGGCAGACAGCAGAAGCAAGAAAAACTACAATCCTGCAACCTGTGGAATGAAAAGCACAATCACAGAAAGATAGAAAAAATGAAAAGGCAGAGAACTATGTACCAGATGAAGGAACAAAATAAAACCCCAGGGAAACAATTAAATGAAGTGGAGATATGCAACCTTCCACAAAAAGAATTCAGAATAATGATAGTGAAGATGATCCAGGACCTCAGAAAAAGAATGGAGGTAAGGATTGAGAAGATGCAAGAAATGTTTAACAAAGACCTAGAAGAATTAAAGAACAAACATCTAGAAGAATTAAAGAACAAACAAATAGAGATGAACAATACAATAACTGAAATGAAAAATACAGTAGAAGGAATCAATAGCAGAATAACTGAGGCAGAAGAACGGATAAGTGACCTGGAAGACAGAATGGTGGAATTCACTGCCACAGAACACAATAAAGAAAAAAGAATGAAAAGAAATGAAGACAGCCTAAGAGACCTCTGGGACAACATTAAACACACCAACATTCGCATGATAGGGGTCCCAGAAAGAGAAGAGAGAGAGAAAGAACCTGAGAAAATATTTGAAGAGATTATAGTCAAAAACTTCTCTAACATGGGAAAGGAAATAGCCACCCAAATCCAGGAAGTGCAGAGTCCCAGGCAGGATAAACCCAAGGAGAAACACACCGAGACATATAGTAATCAAACTGAAAAAAATTAAAGACAAAGAAAAATTATTAAAAGCAGCAAAGGAAAAACAACAGATAACATACAAGGGAACTCCCATAAGGTTAACAGCTGATTTCTCAGCAGAAACTCCACAGGCCAGAAGGGAGTGGCAAGATATATTTAAAGTGATGAAAGGGAAGAACCTACAACCAAGATTGCTCTACCCGGCAAGGATCTCATTCAGATTCGATGGAGAAATCAAAAGCTTTACAGACAAGCAAAAGCTAAGAGAATTCAGCACCACCAAACCAGCTCTACAACAAATGCTAAAGGAATGTTTCTAAGTGGGAAACACAAGAGAAGAAAAGGACTTACAAAAACAAACCCAAAACAATTAAGAAAATGGTAATAGGAACATACATATCGATAATTACCTTAAATGTGGATGGATTAAATTCTCTAACCAAAAGACACAGGCTCACTGAGTGGATACAAAAACATCTATATGCTGTCTACAAGAGACCCACTTCAGACCTAAGGACACATACAGACTGAAAGTGAGGGGATGGAAAAAGATATTCCATGCAAATAGAAATCAAAAGAAAGCTGGAGGAACAATACTCATATTAGATAAAATAGATTTTAAAATAAGAATGTTACAAGAGACAAGGAAGGACACTATATAATGATCTAGAGATCAATCCAAGAAGATATAAAAATTATAAATATATATGCACCCAATATAGGAGCACCTCAATACATAAGGCCATTGCTAACAGCTATAAAAGAGGAAATCAACAGTAACACAATAATAGTGGGGGACTTTAACACCTCACTTACACTTAAGGACAGATCATCCAGACAGAAAATTAATACGGAAACACAAGCTTTAAATGACACAATAGACCAGATAGATTTAATTGATATTTATAGGACATTCCATCCGAAAATAGCAGATAACACTTTCTTCTCAAGTGCACACGGAACTTTCTCCAGGATACATCACATCTTGGGTCACAAATCAAGCCTCGGTAAAATTAAGAAAATTGAAATCATATCAAGCATCTTTTCCAACCACAACGCTATGAGATTATAAATAAATGACAGGGAAATAAACATAAGAAACACAAACACGTGAAGGTTAAACAACACATTACTAAATAACCAAGGGATCACTGAAGAAATCAAAGAGGAAATCAAAAAATACCTAGAAACAAATGACAACGAAACCAAAACCATCCAAAACCTATGGGATGCAGCAAAAGCACTTCTAAGAGGGAAGTTTATAGCAATACAATCCTACCTCAAGAAACGAGAAAAATCTCAAACAAGCAACCTAACCTTACACCTAAAGGAACTAGAGAAAGAAGAACAAACAACACCCAAAGTTAGTAGAAGGAAAGAAATCATAAAGATCAGATGAGAAATAAATGAAATATAAACAAAGAAAACAATAGCAAAGATCAATAAAACGAAAAGCTGGTTCTCTGAGAAGATAAACAAAATTGATAAACCTTCAGCCAGATTCATCAAGAAAAGAGGGAGAGGACTCAAAGCAATGAAATTAGAAATGAAAAAGGAGAAGTGACAACGGACACTACATAAATACAAAGCATCCTAAGAGACTACTACAAGCAACTCTATACCAATAAAATGGACGACCTGGAAGAAATGGACAAATTCTTAGAAAGGTATAAACTTCCCACACGAAACCAGGAAGAAACAGAAAATATGAACAGACCAATCACAAGTAATGAAATTGACTGTTATTAAAAATCTCCCAACAAACAAAATTCCAGGACCAGATGGTTTCACAGGTGAATTCTACCAAACATTTAGAGAAGAGCTAACACCCATCCTTCTCAAACTCTTCCAAAAAATTGCAGAGGAAAGAACACTCCCATATTCATTTTACAAGGCCACCATTACCCCGATACCAAAACCAGACAAGATACTACAGAAAAAGAAAATTACAGACCAATATCACTGATGAATATAGATGCAAAAATCCTCAACAAAATAGTAGCAAACAGAATCCAACAATACACTAAAAGGATCATACACCATGATCAAGTGCAATTTATCCCAGGGATGCAAGGATTCTTCAAAATACGCAAATCAATCAATGTGATACACCATATTAACAAACTGAAGGAGAAAAACCATGTGATCATCTCAATAAATGCAGAAAAAACTTTTGACAAAATTCAACACCCATTTCTGATAAAAACTCTCCAGAAAGTGGGCATAGAGGGAACCTACCTCAACATAATAAAGGCCATATATGACAAACCCATAGCCAACATCATTCTCAATGGTGAAAAACTGAAACCATTTCCACTAAGATCATGAACAAGACAAGGTTGCCCACTGTCACCACTATTATTCAACATAGTTTTGGAAGTCCTATCCACAGCAATCAGAGAAGAAAAAGAAATAAAAAGAATACAAATTGGAAAAGAAGAAGTAAAACCATCACTGTTTGCAGATGACATGATACTATACATAGAGAATCCTAAAGATGCCACCAGAAAACTATTAGAGCTAATCAATGAATTTGGTAAAGTTGCAGCCTACAAAATTAATGCACAGAAATCTCTTGCATTCCTATACACTAACAACGAAAGATCAGAAGAAGAAATCAAGGAAACAATCCCATTCACCACTGAAACAAAAAGAATAAAATACCCGGGGATAAACCTACTTAAGGAGGCAAAAGACCTGTACTCAGAAAACTATAAGATACCAATGAAAGAAGTCAAAGATGACACAAACAGATGGAGAGATATACCATGTTCTTGGATTGGAAGAATCAATATTGTGAAAATGACTGTACTACCTAAAGCAATCAACACATTCAATGCAATCCTTATGAAATTACCAATGGCATTTTTTACAGAACTGGAACCAAAAAAAAATCTTAAAATTTGTATGGAGACACAAAAGACCCCGAATAGCGAAAGCAATCTTGAGTGAAGAAAACGGAGCTGGAGGAATCAGACTTCCTGACTTCAGATTATACTACAAAGCTACAGTAATGAAGACAATATGGTACTAGAACAAAGACAGAAATATAGATCAATGGAACAGGATAGAAAGCCCAGAGATAAACCCACGCACCTATGGTCAACTAATCTATGAGAAAGGAGGCAAGGATATACAATGGAGAAAAGACAGTCTCTTCAATAAGTGGTGCTGGGAAAACTGGACAGCTACATGTAAAAGAATGAAATTAGAACACTCCCTAACACCATACACAAAAATAAACTCAAAATGGATTAAAGACCTAAATGTAAGACCAGACACTCTAAAACTCTCACAGGAAAACCTAGGAAGAACATTCTTTGACATAAATCACAGCAAGATCTTTTTTGATCCACCTCCTAGAGTAATGGAAATAAAGACAAAAATAAACAAATGGGACCAATGAAACTTAAAAGCTTTTGCACAGCAAGGAAACTATAAACAAGACGAAAAGACAACCCTCAGAATGGGAGAAAATATTTGCAAATCAATCAACGGACAAAGGATTAATCTCCAAAATATATAAACAGCTCATGCAGCTCAATATTAAAGAAACAAACAACCCAATCCAAAAATGGGCAGAAGACCTAAATAGACATTTCTCCAAAGAAGACATACAGGTGGCCAAGAGGCACATGAAAAGCTGCTCAACATCACTTATTATTAGAGAAATGCAAATCAAAACTACAATGAGGTATCACCTCACACCAGTTAGAATGGGCATCATCAAAAAATTTACAAAAAACAAATGCTGGAGAGGGTGTGGAGAAAAGGGAACCCTCTTGCACTGTTGATGGGAATGTAAATTGATACAGGCACTATGGAGAACAGTATGGAAGTTCCTTAAAAAAACTAAAAAAAGAACTATCATGTGACCCAGCAATCCCACTACTGAGCATATACCCAGAGAAAACCATAATTCAAAAAAACACATGCACCCCAATGCTCATTGCAGTACTATTTACAACAGCCAGGTCATGGAAGCAACCTAAATGCCCATCAACAGACGAATGCATAAAGAAGATTTGGTACATATATACAATGGAATATTACTCAGCCATAAAAAGGAACAAAATTGGGTCATTTGTAGAGACATGGATGGATCTAGAGACTATCATACAGAGTGAAGTAAGTCAGAAAGAGAAAAACAAATATCATATATTAACACGTGTATGTGGAATCTAGAAAAATGGTACAGATGAACCAGTTTGCAAGGCCGAAATAGAGACACAGATGTAGAGAACAAAGTTACGGACATCAAGGGGGAAAGTGGGGGCGGGGGCGGGTGGTGGTGGTGTGATGAATTGGGAGATTGGGATTGACATGTATACACTAATATGTGTAAAATAGATAACTAATAAGAACCTGCTGTATTAAAAATAAAATAAAATAAAATTCAAAAACAAAAAAACTAGTACAACACACCCCACTTACACACACACACACACACACACACAGAGACAACAATAAATATTAGGTCAGAAATGAATAATAAAGATTAAAAAAAGGCCAGACTGCTTGATGCCCAGGGCTTGTTTCATCAAAGTAAGCACTTAAAAACATTCAGTGATTTTTCCATATTGTTTTTGCACTAACAAAAACATTTAGTGGGAAGATCAAGATTAAACTCACCAAGGTTGCCAGTAACCCAGCCAGTGCTGTTCTTATCTTGCTTGACCTTCCTGAGGGCTGATCTTGTCTCCTTCTTGAAAATCCTTCTTCTGTTTCCTTCCACAACATCATGCTCAGCTGGTGTTCTTTCTTCCTCTTTGGGTGTTCTTTTCAATTTCCTCTTTTTCTAACTCCTTCTGTAAGGTTCTGCCCTCCATCCATTTTTCATTTATCATTCTATGTACCATCTCCAGGAAAATCCCATCTACTCCAATGATGTCAATTACTTTCTTGGTCATGTTTTCCTCATTTGTTTCTTGTTGATTCCCAAATATTTACATCTAATGCTGACCCCTCTTCTGAGCCCCAGACCTAGATACCTGGTGCTCTCGCAATCATTTCCACCTGGAACTCCCACAAACACCTCAAAGTCACCATGTGCATATCTGGTCTCATTATCTTTCCCCCCAGACCTCACTTCCTCTGTTCTCCATCCCAGGGAATGGCACTCCATATCCCCTGTTGGCTAAAGCATCCTTCTTCCTTATCCTCCTTCATTTGATCAATTCCTAAATTTTCTTCATTCTGCCTTCTAAGTTTCTCTCAAATATGCCTGCATCAGCCATCCCCACAGTCACCACCTTAGGTCTGTCCTCTGACTTCTCTATCTGAATGATTGTTTTTTAAAAACTTTTTTATTTTGAAATAATTTAAATTTATAGAAGAGTTTTCAGGATAGTACAGAGAGTTCCTCTATACTCTTCACCCAGCTTCCTTGTATAACCATGGTACAGTTATCAAAATGAAGAAATTAACATTGCATACTGGATGATTTGGATGGCTTCTGTGACAGATACTCCTGTCTGCCTAGTGCCTCCCCAGAATCTTTTTTTCCCCTTTTATTAGATGGAAATGGAAATGTGTCCACCTCCAGAGGATGGATCAAGGATGGTCTCTCCCTCTCACTTTGACTAACTTCCACTCGTCCATCAGCACCAGCTGATTCCCCCAAATCTGATGAGGTGGTCCTCCAAGATGCTCCCCTAGCAGCCTACTCTTTCTCCACAGCCGCTGGATTGTAACTCTCTGTGTATTTGTCTGTCATTCCCAGTAGGCACTCCGTAACTATTTGTTATATGAATGGATGAATGAGATCAGGGTGGCTGGAGCTATAAGTTTGCAGTGGTGATCCAGAAGAATGGCATCTATGAATCAAGGAGTTTGAAAAACTTACTGGGGACCCAAAGTCCTTTAAAACCCAGAGGCCCACTCCCAGTGCAGATGGACCCTAATGCCATTTCCATCCTCACGCTGACCATCCTAGTGATGAAGGGTAGGGCTAAGCCTGGTGTCACAGGCTCCTTGAATGTCATGTCTGGGAGAGTGCCTTGAATCCAGTGGTTCCCAGACTTAGTTGGCTGACTCAGAGCCTCCAGGGATGGGGCCTGGCAATCTGCCTGTTTAATAAGCTTGCAAGGTGATACAATGCACTGCAGGAACCTGGCTCCAGTCCAAGAAGTGGAGTTCAGAAACCCCTCGGGTAGGCCAAACTTCTTATTTTACAGTGTTGGACAATCTGATTGTGAGGGTCTCTTCCAGCTCTGATTTTTTGATACATTACTTTTTTCCCCTAATTTCAAGATAACCTGGTGAATCTAAATGTTTTTAATATGAATCATGGATCTACATATTACACTCCTAAAATGCCTGTCAAAAGTCACATATGAGGAAATAACTCCAGTTTCTTAATCTTAATATTTTTTATTCAAAACCTCATTTTTCTTACAGTGTAATATCAGAGATTTAGATTTTATGAATCCTACAGTAGTATTACATTAGGATCTGATGGGAAATTACATGCATTTGCATCTTTATTTATTTATTTATTTATTTATTTTTGGCGCATTGGGTCTTCGTTGCTGTGCACGGGCTTTCTCTAGTTGTGGCGAGAGGGGGCTACTCTTTATTGCAATGTGTGGGCTTCTCATTGCGGTGGCTTCTCTTTGTTGCAGAGCACAGGATCTAGGCACGCGGGCTGCAGTAGTTGTGGCTTGCGGTCTCTAGAGCGCAGGCTCAGTAGCTGTGGCACACAGACTTAGTTCCTCCGCGGCATGTGATATCTTCCCGGACCAGGGCTCGAACCCGTGTCCCCTGCGTTGGCAGGTGGATTCTTAACCACTGCGCCATCAGGGAAGTCCCCATGCATTTGCATCTTGATTTAGCTTTGCAATCATATTCAATTTCTACACTGGCTTTGGGCAGCCTTTATTTCTACATGTAGCATTTACTGATTTTTATGATTGGAATATAATACAGGTTTTTAGTCCAAAAGAGTTTAGTCCTAATGTTCATGCCTCTCCAGAATTATATATCTCTGTCTAAGTAAGCCCAATTGCAGTAGATTTTCCACTCTTTAAAATCCCTAATATTCTATAATGGTTTGGCTGGTTACTGGATGGAAACAGAAATACCATATGTCAGAACCTCAACTACCCCCTGCTCTCCCTCCCATTCTAGACAAAGAGAACAAAGTGAAGTTCAGGAGCAACGTGGGCAGCCCTTACCATGGGATCTGCACAGCCATAGCGGAAGCATGTGGCTGGAGGGACAGCTGGGCTACCCAGGCTGACTGATCACCTTAATATTCATGCACCTCAGGTGCAAACAATGCAGCTTCCAAGTCTGCATCTTTCCACAGTAAGGCCCCATTTCTGAGTGCAATCTGGGGTCAAACAGGTGGCTAGTCTCAGGAGGAGGTGAGTGAAGAAGCTGTTACAGACAAGAGGCTTGCAGTCTATTGGGGAAGAAGTTCTGGGAGTTCTAATGAACTCAGGAGTACACAGAACAGTGACAAAATTTTAAAGTTTCCAGGTTGATTTGAATCTTTCAAAGGAAAAGCACACTGGATATTCAATAGCCAGGGGCGGAAATGATTTCATGGTCTGTGATACACATTTCTCATCCCTTCTTCTTCACTAGTAAGGATTCATTTCCAAAAAACATTTAAGAAACAATTAAGCCTTCACGGCTAATCAGAAGTGCATGGAAATGCTTTGGTCATCATTTTTCCAGGCTGCTGCCATGACATCTGTTCTATGCTGCGGCGCTATGGGGAAAGAACCATGACTTTCTAAGCTTACTTCCATATCCCCCCCTTCCTGTGCCTGTGATTGGAGGTGAAATGGACCATGTACTGAAGAACTGAAGTTCTTATGACATCTCAGGATAGCAAAGGTGCAAGGAGACCCTTTCTGACATTTTGGCTTTAGGGACCCAGATTTGAAACTTGCAGCCAATGCGTCCATCAGAGCTGTGACACGTCCCTTCCTACTTTCCTTTTTTCTTCCTTCCTTCCTCCTTCCCTGTCTCTCTTTCTTTTCTTCTTTCTTTCTTTCTTTCTTTCTTTTTTCTTTCTTCCTTTCTTTCTTCCTTCCTTCCTTTCTTCCTTTTCTTTCTTTCTTTTTCTTTCTTTCTTTCTTTCTTTCTTTCTTTCTTTCTTTCTTTCTTTCTTTCTTTCTTTCCTTCTTTCTTCCTTCCTTCCTTCCTGCCTTCCTTCCTTCCTTCCTTTCTTTCTTTCATATTGAGCACACATTATGTACAAGGTCATGTACCAAACTCTGGTTTATTTGATTCAAAAGAGAGATGCAGCAAAGTGACTGCTGACAGGTATGTATGGAGCATTTTCAAAGCACCTGGGCCAGCCATGCTTTTGTCTAACAATTATTTATTGAGCAGTTGCCATGCTGTGCCAGAGACACAGAATTAAAGTAGAATGAGTTTGTTTTTAAGACCTCACAGTCCAGTCTTAACACCCAGATAGAAAGAGCTATGAAATAAGATACATAATCTTGAATGACATAAAATGCTGATAGTCCATCTACCCATCCTTCTGTCTACTATCCCTTCATCCAACAAGTATTTATTAAATGTCTACCACAAGCTGTCTCTATTTTCAGCTTCAGCAATGCAACACTAAAAATACCAGCATACAAACCATAAACCAAAAAATTAATAAACAGAGTTAATTCTAATAGTGAACAGTTCTACAAAGAGAATAAATCAGGGTGATGTGATAAAGACTGCTCCAGATAGAGAGGTTATGGAAGGCTTTTCTGAGGCAGTGACATTTGAGCTGAGGCTGAAGGGGTGTGAAGGAACCAGCATGTGATTATCTGGGTGAAAACATAATCGCAGACAAAGGGAATAGCAAATGCTAACATCCTGAGGTAGAAATAAGTTTAGTGGGTTCAGAGAACAGGAAAAAGGCCAGAGTGACTAGAGTGTAGTTAGTGGGGGTGGGGTAGAGGAGGGGTGTGTGGAGTACTAGAAGAGAAGATCTCAGAAAAAGTCATAGACTGGATCATGTGGTCTCTTACAGACCCAAAGACATTTGCATCTTATTCTAAGCACATTAAGAAGCCTTTGAGGGGGACTGGTGGTCCAGTGGTTAAGATTCTGCACTCCCAATAGAGGGGGACCAGGTTCGATCCCTGGCCAGGGAACTAGATCCCGCATGCCACAAGTAAAGATCCCTCATGCGGCAACTAAGGATCCTGCAACGAAGATCTCATGTGCCGTAACGAAGACCCAGTGCGGCCAAATAAATAAATATCAAAAAAAGAGGAAGAAGAAGAAGAAGAAGCCTTTGAGAATTTTACATTGGGAAGGACATATTCTTATTTATGCTTTAAAAGATTGCTCTGAACCTCTCTCTCTCAGTGATTCGTGTAACAAGAACACAAAAAAGCAAACAGTAAAGATATAGATCCAAACAACACTTAACTTAATTGATATTTATATAACGTTCCACACCCAATAAGTATAAAATACACATCCTTTTCAGGTGCAAATAGAATACTGACCAAGATCAAACATGTTCTGAGCCATAAAATAAATCTCAACACATTCAAACAACTGAAATCTTATAGAATGTCTTCCCTAAACCAATGAAACTAAATTAGAAATCAATTGCAATAAAATATCTAGACAATCCCCCAAATATTTAGAAATTAAATAGCACACTTCTAAACACATGGGTCAAAAGAGAAATTACAAAGAAAGTTAGAAAATTTTTGAACTGATTGATAGTGAAAATACAATATATCAACTAAAGCAATACTTAAAGGGATATTTATAGTTTAACTACCTATATTAAAAAGGAAGAAGGTTTTGAAATCAATGATCTAGGTTTCTAGCTTAAAAAACTAGAAGAATGCATTAAATGTGATATTAAAGAAAAGAAATAATAAGCATAAGAGTATAAAGCAGTGACATAAAACACATACCTCAAATAGAGAAAATTGACAAAGCCCGAAGTTGTCTCCTTGAAAAGATTAATAAAATTTATAATTCCTTATTTAGATTCATCAAGAAAAAAAGAGTAAACACAAATGACCAATTTCAAGAATGAAAGAGGGGATATCCTATAGATCCTACAGACATTAAAGGCTAACAAGGGAATACTCTGAACTCTATGTGAATAAGGTCAGTAATTCAGATCAAGTGGGCAAATTCTTTGAAAAACATAACTAACCAAAGTTGACTCAAGATGAAACAGAAAATCTAAATAGCCCAACCTCTACTAAAAATATTCAATTCATAATCTTAGTCAAAAACATTTTCACATAGATAACTCCAGCCCAGACGGTTTCACCAGTGAGCTCTATCAAACATTTATGGAATTAATAGTACTATTTTTACACAAACTCTTTTAGAAAAATAGATGTGAAGGCCCCATTTCTCTATCCATTTTATGAGGCTAATATAATCTTAATAGAAAAACCTGACAAAGACATTTAAGAAAAGGAATATATTATCCTTATTCCATGGATGGGAACACTGGAGCTCAGAGAGGTGACATGACTTGTCCCAAATCTCAGGATTTGGAAGTGGCAGAGCAGCCCAGGTTTTCAACCCCAGACTCTCTTCACCATGCTGTTGCCTAGAAAGCAGCCCCTTTACAGTCTGCAAATCATATCCTGTAGGCAAGAATTTAAGGCTACCTCCACCAGAAGCTGAGACCAGAGGACCACCCCCCCTTCACTACTTCCTACTCCCAAAGGAATGCAGATGGGTGATTTTGTATCCCTTACTGCCCATTTTGGAGTCCCTGGTGTGAATCCTCCTACTTGACAATGAACAGCTGTGTGAGGCCAAAGATCTATGTGTGGTTACAGAAAAAAATTCTTCCGTGTTACATCTGGTTTTGTCATTTGGGCCAATAATCCTGTCTAGTCCATTATGTATTGCTTTGGGTAACAGATACGGCACAGAAGGAATGCCTAAAAGTTTTAACAGGAAAGCAAGTCACTGCCAGAAGAAGGTAACAGTAAAACAGCAGCCTAGAAATAACAAAACTCTGCTCAGTTTTTCCTTATGCGGAGGGTCAAGTACTATTTAAATTGAAGTTTGAGTGCTATTAATTAGCATTCAAATGAGTAACACCTCTTGTATTTGACCCATTATCAGAACTTGAAATAACCACCTCAGTTCCTCTGTGACCCTGTAGTTTTGATGTCCTGGGTATGATTTTTTTTTTTTAATTGGGGTATAGTTGTTTTACAATGCTGGGTATGATTTTAGAAGTGGGCCATTGGCTGCCATGTGGGAATTTCACTGTGTCTGCTGTACTACGTTGTGAATCTTCATGATCCAGTCTTGCTGGGAAACGTGGTTAGGGCTGGCCTTCATCTCGCAGCCTTGACATCTAATCTTGCCACCTTTTCTAGTTGAGTCTACCTGCTAGATATCTCTCAGCTGTGTCCTCCCCTTACTCCCCTCTGTCCTTGTTCAAGGTCTCATCATCAACTCCAAGGCCATGGCTTCCTAGCGTGTTCCCTGCCTTTAATCTCTGTGCCTCCAGTCTATCTTTCACAAGATCATTAGAAACTGTATTTCTATGTTGTCTTTGTGTTAAACCGAAAATTCATTAGTAGGTCTTTCATAATTCTAGGCTCAATGTGTGTAATTACTGCCCCAATTTAAACCCTCCGAACTGAATTCTCAAACGTCCCACCCCACCCCCTCTTCCACAGCCTTCCCCATCTCAACTAAAGACCATTCCTTTCATCTAGTTGCAAAAATTGGGGGTTGTAGTTGACTCTACTTTTCTCTCTGATCCAATCTAATCAGCAAACCCTGTTGTCTGTGTCTCCCAAAGAGATCCAGAATCCACACCGTTCACTGCCTCTACTCCCACCCTGAACCAAATCTCCCTGATCTCTCACTGGGATTATTGCAGAAGCCTCCTTACTGATCTCTCTGCTTCCTCCCTTGCCCCACTACTATTATTTTCAAAAAGCAGCCAGAGAGCTCCTTGTTAAAACCCAGAAGCCAGATCACGGGACTCTTGTGTGCAAAATCCATAACTGCCACCTTGCTCAGAGTAAAGGCAAATTTCATTACAGTGGCCTAAAAAGTCCTACTCATCTGGCCCTTCACAAGCTTCCAACAGAACCTTGTTGCCAGCCACTCCCTCTGCCTGGAAAACTCTTCCCCCACATGTCTACATGGCCCACTTCCTTCCCTGACTACCCAACAGTAGTACCCTCTTCTCTCACCCTTCCAATCTTCCTTTCCTGCTTCCTTTTTTTTTTTTTTTAGTAGAACACACATAACCTTCTGATGTACTAATATACTTTTCTAATAATTTATTATTATTTATAGTCTACATTCCCAAATAGAATATAATATCCGTTAGGTCTGAACTTCGTTTATTTTATTCACTGCTGTATCTCCAGTGCCTGGTACATAATAGATGCTCAATAAATATTTATCAAATCAGTGAATAAATGAATATGCTTCTCTAGCCTCATCTTCCAGAGATCCCTCCCACTGAACACTAGCTTTTAAATAATAATGATAATGGTAAATGTTTCTTGAAAAAACTTTGCTACAGACAAAAGTGTAAAAGAACCAGAGATAACTGTTGTTAACATATATATGTACGACATATTGATTAAAACAAGCAAACACACAAAAAATGTAGCCAAAGCATGTGCAAAATACATCAGCACAGAGTGAAAAAAGAGTTCGTTGGAGTCCAAGGTCTGTGGATTTATAACAATGGCTCCCTGGTCTCAACAGCAACCCCATGTTCATGTCACAGGCAAGAAAGCAGATGTTGGGTTTATTGTCCAATACTTTGTGGTGATATAGGTGGGGCTGTGCTCAGATCCCCTCAAGGTCTTACCTAGTAAACGTTCTGATTATTTGGCAAGAATAGAAAGCATTCCTGTGAACTGCACAGTTCGTATTTGAACTCCTCATTAGGCAAGCAATTACTCCAGCACAAACAGATCGCTCAGGCCCGGGATGTTTCCGGGGAAAGGAAATAGCTAAGTCTCTTCAATGCTGTTTGACTCTCCCTGTGTCTGAGGTTGCCAGATACTCCAGGACACAGGTGCATGGGATGGTCCCATTTCCCAGGGCCTTGTTCTGTTTCAAGCTGTGTTGGGACATCTCATGAAATCAAGATGTGGGTTTCTCCCAGGTTAGAACTTCCTTAAGGTTCCTCAGAAAAGAAGGGTTTGTATCTGTAGATGACTTACCCTGCATCTCTCCCCTCCATCCATGCTGCACAACAGACATCTCCTACAAGTCAGTCATCACTCCTGTTACAGACAGGCAATCCAAGCTCTCAAATAGTCCTGGTTGACTTCATTTTCCTTTTAGCACCTCCTCTGCCCTCAACATTTTCCTCTCCCTCACCCTCAGCCTCTAATCTGGTGGTTCTCAAACTTCAACATGCATCACAATCTCCTGGAAGTCTTCTTAAAGCACAGCTTCCTGGGACCACCTTCCCGACCCATAGTTTCTAACTCACTAGATCTGGGATGGGGCTGGAGACTTCCATTTCTATCAAGTCCCCAGGTGATGCGGATACTGCTGGTCCTGGGACCATGCTTTGAGACCCATTGATGTACTTCATCACTGTTTGAACTCTTTCTCCATTCTTACTGCCACTGGCTTAGTTTGTGTCCTCATAGATTTTTTAACTTTTAGAACTTGGACTTTAAACATAATATTTCAAAAAAGTGAAGTAACAGGCTCAAAGTCACACAGCTGGAAGGTGGTAGATTCAGGATCCAACCTCAAATCCTCAGACCCCGTGCGGCACAGAACAGTGATCCAAGCCTTCACCTTGCAGGAGGCCTTGCCTAGAGGACAGGTCTTGCCCAGTGAAGCAGCGTGAGCAAGTTAGTGGAGCTTCACCAGCTCCCTTGATTCCTCATGCCTCTCTGCCTTCCACTCTCATCCAGCTACTCTAGTGAGCACCTACTGTGGGCCAACGTGAGCTCATCCCTTCATTCTGTCAAGCCCCTCTGAGTGTCTACTATACAGCAGGCACTGTCCCCATCGCTTGAGACACAGTAGTGAGTAACAACAGTCATTTATCTGTCCTCATGAGCACCCAGTGGAGGCCTAATGGAAAGATTAGACACTATCAAGTAACTGCACACAAAATTCAAGTCTTCAGGACTATTAAAGGAGGGGTTCCTGGTGCTCTCAGCACATGTAAATGGGGGAATTTAATGGAGACGGGTGTGGAGGAAGTTTCCCTCCGGGGAATGACAAGTAGGTGGATATCTAAAGGATGGTAGATGTTAATCAGGTAAAAAAGGGAAGCAAAGGTATTTGGCGGAGGGAGCAGCCTGTATAAAGGTCTTGTGGTAGGAAGGACCCTGATGATTACAAGGGAATGAAAGAAAAGCAGTACGGCTACAGCAAGAAGAGTGGAGGGCCAGAGAGGCAGGGAGCCACTGGGCCTTGCCGGGACAAATAGGGCACATTAGGAGGGTTTAACTGTTCAGAACAATAGGAATCCACCATGGGGTCTTAAGCAGGTACAGGTGGCATCATCAGATCCGCTCTTCTGAAAGATCCAGGGGGCTGTCATGTGGAGGAGGCGAAAGGGAGCCCGAGTTCTGAGTGATTACTAAGCATATCCGGCTGGAATCTGAGGATGTCAACTTCACTGGAAGAAAGCATGGCCAGGACGAAGTCTCAAATCTGTGGAAACTAGAGAGACCAACAGCTTGAAGGGATCTAAAGAAAA
Organism: Balaenoptera ricei; assembly: GCF_028023285.1. Lineage (NCBI taxonomy): Eukaryota > Metazoa > Chordata > Mammalia > Artiodactyla > Balaenopteridae > Balaenoptera > Balaenoptera ricei. Next base: position 86,704,278 of record NC_082642.1, on the reverse strand, counting down.
ATCTTTTATTAAAGTTTGAAAGCCCCCAAACAGAAAAACGAATTGCATATTCCAAACATAATCATGAAATGTCACCAAGGGACATCGCTAGCCTTCCCAAAGGAAAATATACAGTTACTTGGCCACTGTGAACTTAAATTCATCTCGCCTAATGTTCCCAGAATTCGTGTACCCTGATGAAAATTTAAATGTATTCTGCTGTTTACCGAGAACCGTGGGGAACACATTTCAACTAAATCTCTTTCTTCAACGACTCTCACCACTTCCAGTCCTTACACGTAATTCCCTGTCTGGAAAACCTAGGTTTACCCAGATGCTCCTTTTTCAGGTAGGAGCTGTCTCTCACCTCTCCCAATCTTTTGTTTACAGACAAGCAATCTCCTCGGCGACCCCTGGCAACAGTGTCCCGCCATCTCATGAATGAGATGCCAGTCTGATACGTCATCTGTGTTTTGCTTCAGCCTGAATTCTGGGAAGTGCTGCCATTTCCCTTCCTGAATATTTGCTTTGAAAATAAAGAGAGGATGTTCATCTTCCCCAGGAACCTCCCAGGGCGTTCCTGCCTTCAGTCTTCCCCCTGCCTTGGGAAATTCCATCAGGCAAACACGAGCTGGACTAACCACTCAGGTGACTGGACTCCAGAGAGGAGGAGTTCAAGGAAAAGCCTTTTGCAGAATCCTTTTCCCTTTGGATACCCACCCAGGCAGTGATTTTAGGAAGGTGACTTGCGTTTGCTAATACCCACGCACCAGTTTAAGTAGACTTCCAAGCCATGCTCAAGGACACAGATGCGTTAAAAAGCCCAGTGGCCGGGCTCCTGGGTTCTGGCTCTGGCTTTGCCAGTGAGCAGCTCTGTGACCTTGAACGAGTGTCTTTGGTTCCTGGCCTCTGGGTCCTCAACTGGAAAATAGGAGAGTTGAATTGAATTACCAGTGTTTTCAGTTTTATTTTCGATCTTTTTTATTATTATTATTATATTCTTACTGCTCTAGGCCCCCATGTTTGAAAGATTTTTTGACTTCTATGCACTCTGAACTTATTAAACAGCTTTTATTTTCTCTTTTTTATTCATCAAAGCACACACCAGAGGCTCTGATCAACATGGCTAATTGATGTTATTCTGGCCAAATAAAATCTCATTTAAGGGCATGTAGTTGCTTATAGGATGTTTGAACTTTTGAAAATAGGTTGCAAATCCCTACTGCAATATTCATAGACCCCTAAAAATCCTAAGGATCCTAAATGGAGGAACAAATAGGGTAAAACATCTTTAGAGAAGCCAGCTGTGTCCAGTGTCCTGAAGCTTAGGCCTGAGGAGATAGAACACCAAGTCCCTATACTAGGGGAAAAAGTGTTCCAGAACTGACTGAAATGGCCCAGGCTCGAGCTAAACAGACCTCTGTCTTTCTTCTCTGTTGACAGAGAACCATTATGTGTCTCTGGATGACATCTATCTATGTTTCCCCTCCATTTAATCTTGCCAGTCGCCATATTCATGAATAGCCCAGATCTCTCCATCAACTATATCCAAAATGAAGCAGCTCATTTATCTTTCTGATGGTTCCATAGCCCAACTTCCCTAATACCCGTGATTATGCTAGACGTCAAAGGCAGACAAATCAAATTCCTTTTCTAACCCCACTTTATTTTTTTAATACACTGATTGAGCGCCTACTATTTTCCAGTCACACAGTAGGTACATAACACATGCTTGCTGAATGTATGCATAAATTAACCAACTCAGGTAGGAGCAAACTTTGTTAAACATTTCCACACATCCCATGTCATTTAACTCTCTCAAAAACCCTGTAAGGTGGGGAGCAGTCTTCCCATTTTACAACTGAGGAAACTAAATCTCAGATACTGTGACTTGCTCAGGGTCATACAGCTAGGAGGTAGTGAGGTAGAACTTGAATACAGGTGTTTGGTCTACACCCTTGGCTGGCGCCCTCCAGGGCAGCCCCTTGTGGACTCCTGCTGTTCCATCCTCTAGCATTTCTGGATGAGAAGACCCCGTCGCTTCTCCCTCTCCATCACCAGCTCACGCAGTTCATTCATCCAGTCCTTAGCTGCCATCCTGCTCACCATCACCCGAGGGCACATCAGTCCTTCTCATTGTGAGGGGCTCCATCACCTCCTCTCTGGGATCTTACCCAGCTCCCACTCGTCCTCTCCTCACCTCCCTCCTAACACCTTCTCTGTCCTGCAAAGGGTCTGACCCACTCCTTAAAAGTCAACTGTATCATCAATTAGCTGGGTGATGTTGGGCCAGTCATAACCCCAGTCGGGGTTCCCATTAATTAAATGGAAGGATTTCACTTGGTGGCCCTAGCAGCTTAGACATGGGTCCCTCCAGCCAACACCCTTTCTTCTCTCCCTTCCCTTTCTCAAGGCTGCCCCGTGCTTTACTGAGCCCTCCTTCCGCCTAGGGGCCAGAGCACTCCTCTTTCCCAAACAACTTCTGGAATTCCAGCTCCTCAGTGACTTCCTGAAACAAGTAACACAAGAGGGCTGTTTTTAGCCTCTTGACTCTAGCCCAGCGCTCCAATATCTCTCAATGCTGGAACCACAAACTCCCAGAGAAACACACAGTGTCGGGGTTAATGAGCACCTACCTGCTGCTGCCGGCCTGCCTGTGGTTCTCCATCCTCGGAAACTGGACACGGATGAATCCATTCCCTCATCACTCCACCTGAGTCACTCCGGTCAATTTTGGAACAAGTGACATTACATTTTCCCTCTATCAGAATTGGGAAGGTTCTTTTCAAACAAAGGTTCATGTTACCTCCAACACCTATGCCCATTCTACATACAAAGAAAACAAGACCCCCAAACCACTGGATAGAAGGTTACAACCAAGAACGTGAAGGACAGTCAATGACAGGCCTTTTTCTTGGGGATTGATGGAGGAGGTATTTGACTGAACGCATTCCTTTCTCTCGTAGGATAGGCTAGCAAAGGACCCACTGGGAAAATGGCCTCTCGTGATTAATCCTATTATCAATGACAAGGCCTATAGGTTTCCTGCCCTTATTGGCACAATAGTTCAATTGCTCAAAAACATGGTGCTGATGACAGAACTACGGCTCCACCACTTTCAGACTGACTTGCCTGAGATAAGGGCCATGGCTATACCGCTGGAAGACAAACAGGCGAACCAAACCTGTCATCCAAATATTTCAGTCTAATATCAAGTACCCCCATGGTCATATGCACGCACATGCATGCACGCGTGCACACACACACACACACACACACACTATCCTGTCCCTTTGATTAAACACATTTTATACCCATGATGCATTTTTAACGAAGGGAAACAATATCCCAAGGCTAGTGTTTGGGGACAGACACTCCCCCTTCTTGCCTGGTTGGCAAGGTGCTGAGTCAAGTCAAGGATTTGGAGTCAGAAGAAACGGGACCAGGATTCTGGCCTTAACCTTGACTCACTGTTCAACCTTTTCAAGTCCTCTGTTTCCTGATCCATAAAATGGAAACGCCACACAGTTGTTCACAGTAGCACTGTGTGCATTAGACGGTACAGGCTGTGAAAGCTCTTTGCAAACTGTAAGGTACTGCTCAAATAGAAGTTATTAATACCAGGCTTTTACTCCAGGGATCTTCTGGGAAACTCACATGGGTGAGCCTGGTCGCATGTATGCACACACTGTTGCCAGCTCACCTTTCTCAGAGGTAACTATGCCCTCATGCCTGTCCACGCAGAAAGCCACAACAGCTGCCCCAAACCCACTGCCCAAGCTCCTTCACCAACATCTGTAACCTTCCAAGGACTGACCCCACTGACCAGCCTAACCCGCCATACCGACACTGTCATGGTTACCCAACGAGCTTTCCTTCTGCCTACCTTCCCCCACCTAGAATGCTCTGCCCCACCTCCCCAGCCTCCACAGCCTCTGCACATCAGAAGCCTACCCATCCTTCAAGGCACAATTTTAATGCCACCACCTCCAGGAAGTCTCCCCTGGTTGTTACCCCACCCACCTGCAACAGAAGTGGTTTCCTCTCCTCTGAACTCCCTTTATCATCCTTCTCTTATAGGGTCTATTTTCTATTAGAGTGAATTGTGGGCATGTTCTCTCTCCCTTTACCAAAGTTGGAATTCCTCCAGACCAAGTTCTCTGTCCATCCCCCCCACCCCACCCCAGCACCTTGTACAATTCCCAGCAGCAGCAAGGGCATGGTGTTGAAGGAACAAATGAATGAACGCACTTCTCCTTCCAAACACAAATACCAACAGCAAAACGGACCTCTCTCCCTGAGCGTGAGGTTGGTAAAGAATGCTGCATCTGGAACACAGACAGAAGATCTCAGGGACATTAGCAAGTGGGGATCACAGGAAAGCAGGTAACACAGAGATGGAAAGTCAGTTGGTAACATGAAATATCACATAACACATGGGTTGACGGTCAGTCACTAAGTAACCACAAAGTCCAGGGCATATTTGTAAAAGGTAGCCAGAGTTACAGGGCATGTTTAATAAAAATCATAGTAATCATGAACAGATTTAATTTTTTATGGTTTTACAGCTATTCTTCCAGGATATTCAAGCAAATATCCAACCTTAAAAGGAGGACCTGGGAGTGGCGGCCTAGAGGTGGCACCACCCTGGCCAGCCAGGCAAGAAGGGGGCAGCATCTGTCCCAAACACTAGCCTTGGGATATTGTTTCTCTTCATTAGTCTGGGAACGGAAGTTCTAGGCCAAGCTATGCAACTAACTGGGTATGTAGACATGTCAGAAGGATGTCATTTTGGTCCCCTTCTGTCTATCCTCCTGTAAATCACAGTTAGAGCAGGTGCTCTTACATGACCCTCAGGTAAGGAAGGTGCACGGGTTTCCCAACTGCCCACAATGCCTTCAGCCATTTCCCACTGACTTCTGACCAAAGGCCCTCCGGGTGTACTCGAACACTGGTCAGCTTCACAGTAGCACATCGTTGGCCGAAGCAAGGTTTCCTGATGGCAAGTGTGGAATGGGAGTCCCGAGAAGCAGAGAGGGCTGCCGTCAACTCACGACCCAAGGTCCGCCTTCAGTTTTGGGTGTCCCTGCCCCTGGCTGTCATAGGCAGCTAAGTCCAGGTCAGGGGGCCCGGGCTGGGGTTCTTTGCTCTGCTGTCTTGTCTTTTGGAGGCTCAGCTTCCCACAGAAGAACATAACACCTCTGAGCCAGGGTCCGGTGGCTGTGTATTCCCTGAGCTGGTCACCAACACCCCTGGGCCATTGCCCAGAGCCCAGCAGTAAGCAGCCGACTGCGGGGGGGTGGAAGAAAAACAGGAATGTCCCCTCACCCCTCCGTCACCCACGCCCAGCGCAAACAGCGCTCACCCCTCAGAAGCCAGTAATTAGATGTTCCCAGGGCGGCCTGTAAATTGCTAACTTCTCTCTTTGGGAGGTAGGAAGGAAAGAGATTGCTACTGAATATTTCTCTATTTTTCTGTCTGTGGGTGAGTGTGTGTCGAGAGATAGCATGTGTGTGTGTGTGTGTGTGTGTGTAAATCCCCCTCCACCCCGTGACTTACACAACTGGGTATTTACACACCAGATGATCCCTGCAGGAAAAGGCAAGTCCCCAGCTGCTGTGGAATTTTAAGAGATCTCCCTGGAATGCCCTTCTGGGATGTCTGGTTCTAATTGCCTCTGTAAGCCGGTGCTGGTGAGCTAGCAGAAGCAATGAGAGGTGAAATTAAACAGATTCCAGTTCACATCAGATCCCCAGCCCTGCCAGAGTCCCCCAAGGGCTGGAAAAGAAAACAAACGCAGCCGCGGTGGTGGGTGTGGTGGAAAGAACTCTAGACTGGAAATTGGAAGGCCCAGATTCTTGTCCCTGCACTGCCACTAACGCCCTGCCCTGCGTGGCTTTGGACCCATCGCTTCCCTTCTCGGGCCGCCAATTTCCTCATTTGCTAAATACGTGGTGAGGACTGCTGGCTGGTCTCCAAGGCCCCCGTCCCAGCCCCAGATTCAGGGACAGAAATATCAAACTCTCATTGCAGGGCTTGTGGGGGGGGGGAGAGGGGAGGGGGGGATTTTCTTCCGAACTTTAAAACCAGACACTCTGCATTTTTAGATCTTTAAGAAGAACCGGGGAAAGGGAGAGGATTTCGTTCCCATCCACTGTAACCTAGTCCCGGCCCCAGCCCCATTTTTCCTCTCTCCTTGGCGGGGGATAGGGATGGTTGGACACCCAGCCAGAGAGGAGACAGGGATCCCACAGTTCCTTAGCGCCCCCTATAGGCCCAAAGGGCGGTCGTGCTGAAACCGGAGTTGTCCAGGCAGCCATCTGCACCCCTGCATCCAAGGTTTCTTCTACGGCAAATCCTCGGGTTTTAGAAGCAGACAGTTCAAACTGGCCCCTAAATTGTGGGGAATTTCTCTCTGTTTGTAGCCTGGTGCTTTAAGGCTCAGAGTAAAGTTGTTGAACTTAGAGCCACAACAGGCCGGGGTGGAACACCCCGTAGGGTTCCTATGGTACACGCACAGTGCAGCCGGGGTCACCGGTACCACATACTTCTGGTTCGCACTCTGCTCTTACCCACCCATCCCCCGCCGGCCCCCTCACCCCCTAACCCCACAGAGGATGCTTGCATATCTCCAGCGAATAGGCGCTCACTACTTTCTGACTCAGCCCGTATCCAGTAGGGATTTTGTATGGTTAGTAACAGAGCTCAGATCACAAATTTGACTTTGTCAAATTGGGAGTTTATTTGCTCATCAAAAAGGCATCGGCAGATAGCTGCCGTCCACAGAATCATCAGGAACTAGAGCTCCTTCTAGATTTTTCTGTAGCCATTCCTAGAGCATGACTCCCTCATGGGCCTCGTGGACCAAGATGACCACTTAAGTTCTAGCCATCACCTCTGCGCCCAGAGAGAAAGAAGGGGGAGGGCAAGGGTCCCCGGGGTCCCTTCCCACTAGGGCAGCCCCCTTGAAGACCCACCTAATGGCTTGCGCTTGCATCTCATGGGCCACTCCAGCTGCGGGGATGGCTGGGAATGTAGTCTCATGGACACTTTGCATAAAACTGGGGTCTGTTACCAAGGGAGAAGGGAGAATGGGCATTGGGTAGACAAGGGCTAGACGCTGTACAGCCCGTGCGCGTTGAGAGAAGCCATGAGCGGCTGCGCAGCTTTGCTGTTGTCTTGCGGGCACTGGTTTCCCTCTGCCTGCAGAAAGGACGGGAGTCCTGCGTGTGCTCGCCTGATGCAAGAAAACGCTCCGCCTCCCCACACAGGACCAGACTCCTGCCAAGCTGGTGAAGAGACAGTATCTGCCCGATCACTCTCTCCCGAAGACGATGCCAGACAGCTTCCTCTGAGCCAGGCCTCTCTGGTACTTTCCCTAGGGAGAACTGCACCAGCTCACCCAGGAGGACCTGAGCCCAACTTCAGACACACCCCCGAGGTGCATGCTGCCAGGTCTACTGCTTCCCAGCAGGAGATAGTGGCGATTTGTCCCTGTCCTCTACCCTGACCGGGGGATTGGGGGAGGGGGGGAGATGTCCAGCCCGCATTTGGATGTGCCCTCTCTATTCCAGGGAAAGAGTTCACTGAGTTCTCCCCAGATTTTTTCTGCTGGGCGCCAAAGCCACGCATCAACTCAAAAAGCAAACCCTTACATGTTTAAAGTCGGTACTGAAAATGGTGGACAAAGAATGTATAGCCAACAGAGACTGACTTGGCCCTGCAGCTAACTTCTTAATTAGCTTCCTTCTAGCTTTCTGGTGTCAGATGCTCCTCGTCCTTTAGGCTTGTAGAGGGGGCTCAGCCTGCAGTTGATCTCCAAGCTCTGCATCATGTGGTGGATGTGATTTCCTCCCCCTCAGGAGACCCACAGGCCTTTCCCTCCTCCTTGGACCACTGCAAGGCTGCTTTCCAGGGAAGGAAACTGAGGCACGGAAAGGTGGTCACTTACACACTGGACCAAGATGTATAGGTAGGTGAAGGAAGGAGAAAACGGAGGAGTGAGCTTCTTTGGGGAACGACTTTCCAAATCTCCTAGGGGGGGGCTCCAGCTCTTCACTATGGTCTCAATCGGTACTTCTTTTTTATTTCAACAGCCATCTACGTAATTCAATAACTGCACCAACTGTTTGTGACAATCAACTGCATTCTCTTCATAGAGCATCATCTGAAGCAGGCTTCAGTTGTCCCAACTCTTGTTAGACATGCCCTAAAAATGCCTCTTCCCTCTTCCTGCCACCTTCATCCGTTCGGTTCTCTCATGAAGAGAGAGAGGCCTTTAACCATACAATTAAAGTAGGATTTGCCTTTAAGATGGCATTTCCAGGAATGAACCATGTTTAAAGGCCAGGACCACCTCTCTGGGAAGGCGAGGGAGAGAAATAATCAGCTTCAATTTGTGAAGAACCATTTATCATGAATGCTCTAAAACTATGTCTGTTTTAGATCTTTTCTCAAGTCTAACAAAGTTATTGCACATATATCATGGAAAGGTTCCTAGACTCCTGGGCTCTGCATACAGCCCCCCAGAGAACAGCTTTTCCATTTCTTAGAATATACTTAAGGAAAGACAGAGTGTCATTTTTAGCACTTTGCTAGTTGGTATTTTTTTTTAATATATTTTTTGTGCTGTTTAATGCTAGGTACTTAATACTTTGGAGCACTTAAAATCCTAACAGTAGGTTGAATTATCACTGCTTTACAGCCAGGGAAGCTAGAAGAAAGGTTAAAAGAAATGGTTAGGTGCATGCTCTGTCTTCAGCTCAAGGTAGAAGTAGGAAGTAGAGTCCCATGACTGTATCATACTGACAGCCTGACACCATCCTTGCCTGTCTGTGTACATTGAAATTATTATTGAGAAAACTCAGCCAAATCTCTCATTTCTCCGGAGCTCAACTGTAATGCCTCCAAAGCACAAAATCAGAGTAGCTGAAACGGAGCAGCAACTTGGTTTGAATAAATCATTTCAATCCCTAGATGATTTTTTCGTATAAAGTAGGGGTCACATCCCCCAAAGATCAGTGCAAAGTCTCTTGAATTCCTGGAAAATGTCATAGGAAATGTAAACAAGAATGTATTTGTAGTAGTAATCTCTCAACATCTACATGGCGATTATTTGTTTAATAAGCACTGACTGAATGTTTCATCTGCATTGAGTTTTGGGCACACAGGACATGGGTTCCAGGATTGACTGCTGGTGTCATGGAGCAGAAAAGGGTGAATTTAAACCCCAGTCCATAAACTGGAAGATATAAACGTTCAGGAAAAAGGCAAGGTGTGGAAGAGAGGATATAGTATCTTGACATTTGCATTTTTTAAAAAAGGAAAAACGAATATGGATTTACATAAAAATGAATATGGACAATTTACATATTTACTTGTATTATAAGCATAATGGATATACCTGGTAACATCAGTTACTAGAAGAGGGGTAACGGGTGGTGGGAATAAGGGATAAGAGGGAGAGTTTCCACTTTCTACCTTTTGTACCTTTTGAATTTTAAACCGTGAGAATGTATTACCTATTTACCAAAGAATAAATCACATTTAATTAAAAACCTAATGCTATCTATATTCCAAGTGGCAGGGTCAGTGGCTCAGAGGCCTGGGAGGAAGGGAGCAGGCACTGTCTCAGCCAGCCTGGCTGATGGTCGTAATGCCCATGGACCTCACACTGGGCACCTCGTGCTACTCAGCGCCCTCCCGTGGGCCCAGGCCAGTGTGTGTCCAGGAGTCAAGGCTCATGTTATTTCTTCAAGCAAAAAAAGAAGGACATCAGTTGCCAACTGGCTTGTAATGCTTTTCAAGCAAAGTGACAAGACTCCTTATGTCCTTGTCTGGGAACCTGGCTGTAGAGGGATGCAGACCAAGCAGAGGGCATCCCGGAAGCCGGCCAGGATGCACTGGGACGCATGCACCAGGAGGGAGCGCTGGAGACATCATCATGTAGCCTGGCAACGAGAGGCTTTGTGGAGCCAGCGCCCCGTCTCCAGCTGTGTGAAGGGAAGCCGGAAGACAGGCGAGATGAAAGCCCGCGCAAAATGTGTGTCCTGGGCAGGCTACACACCTCTCGGAGCTGCCTTCCTCGTCCACATCCACAAGGGGACAATAACACCTATAGCAGCAATCCCCCCGGGGTTTTCTTTTTCTTTTTTTTTTTTTAAATTTATTTATTTATTTTTGGCTGCGTTGGGTCTTCATTGCTGTGCTCAGGCTTTTTCTCAAGCTGCGGCGAGCGGGGGCTACACTTCATTGCGGTGCGAGGGCTTCTCATTGCAGTGGCTTCTCATTGTGGAGCAAGGGTTCTAGGTGCACGGGCCTCAGAAGTTGTGGCACGCAGGCTCAGTAGTTGTGACTCGTGGGCTCTAGAGCGCAGGCTCAGTAGTTGTGGTGCACGGGCTTAGTTGCTCTGCGGCATGTGGGATCTTCCCGGACCAGGGCTCCAACCCGTGTCTCCTGCATTGGCAGGTGGATTCTTAACCACTGCGCCACCAGGGAAGCCCTCCAACCCTCCCCCCCGCCCCAGGGTTTTCTTGATCAGGACATAATGTATGCAGGATGTCTGGCACTTAGTAGGGACTCTGCAGAGGCTCCTGCACCCCGTCTCTACTACATAAATTTCCTATCCAAGCAAGTAGATCTGTCCTGGGTGGCTCCAGTGGGTGAAAGCTGCAAGAAAATGGACTCGGGCTTCTATTAGGAAAGACTTTCCTACAGACAGAGCTGTTCAAGGAGAGAGCAAATCCTTCTCGACGGGCAACATTGTCACATGGTACTTCCTAGGAAGAAACCAGAGGCCCCGCCTTTGCTGTCGGTAAGCTTCCAAAAGGAGGCAGGGTCAGAGCCCCTAGGCCCTTCCTGTCCAGCTCCTCTCCGTTCCTGACCCTCCTCCAGCCAGCCTGCTCCCAGAAAGGCTCAATTAAGAAGGCATTTCCAGACCTCTCTGCGGCTGGCACCACAACATTTTTTGCATTCTCTCCTCTGCTACTCCAGGAGGTGTGTGTGTGTGTGTGTGTGTGTGTGTGTGTGTGTGTGTGTGTGTCACCTGCCTCAGGAGTCCTGTGACCCTGCCTAAGAGGGATTTTCTCCTTTGACCTCACTGGTAGAATTTTCTCCAGGCTCTAGAAAGAATTTTCTTCGCTGTGCCTTGACTCTCCAAGACTTCTGAGCAGGCGCCGTTCTGAGCTCATGGGGATTCTGGGATAAGTGGGGTCTGGCCCCTGGCCTGGGATAACCACAGTCAAATGGGGGTGACACATACTTATGCAAGTACCTCTCACCCTGGGAGAGCTGTGATCCACGCGCAGGCATGCAGCGCCAGAGACCCAAGGAGGCAGCGGGTGATTAATTCTGACACCAGGTGCACAGGTCAGCGACAGCTTCACGCAGTAGGTGAGGTTGAAACCCGGGGTTCAGGAATGAGTCAGAGATTGGGAGTGGGAGGAATGCCCATGATTTCGAGGCTCCTGTTGGCTTCATTTCTGGTCTGCGAATCATTTTCTCTTGGGTTTTCACACCAGTGAAAGTATTTCCCTTGCAGGGTGTGGCCCGCCCTGGCTTCAGATACCCCTTTGGGCGGGGCCTTGCAGGAAGGACCTGTCTGGCTGCCAGAGCTGGACCAGATCCGCCCCCCAACCCTGGGAGACGCTGACCCCCTCCCCTTTTCCTCTCTCCCCTCCAGTGCCCCTGGGGAAACTTATCCAAGTTCTAAAGAGTAAATTTAAGTCCTTGGCAGCCCTCCCACAGATGACTCCCAAATTATCCCATTCCAAGGCTGGGGGTGTGGGAGGCTGGGGGTGTGGGAGGCCAGGAGTTCAGTCCCGAGGATGTGGCCCGGTGTCTGAGAGCTCCGGGCGCCATCTGCTGGCGGAAACCAGTAGGCAGCCTGGAGTGGGAGGCGGGGGAGGGCAGCACTTTACCAGTGACAGGGACAAGCCTGGTCTCGCATCCCTGACAGTGAAGGCAATTCACTGTCTCACCGACACCAGGCAGAAAAAGGGGGAGAAGAGGCGCATGCGTGCTTGCGCCCGTGTGTGCTGAGTTCGTGCGTGTGTGGATTCCTCCACGGTCTCCGCCTGCAGCCGGGCTGGGGGTAATTTGGAAGGTGTGTTGGGATGGTGTGCATGCTTCTGTTATTGTTCCCTGGGGTGAGTCTTCGAGTCTGTCTCCAGAGTAAAAAGACAGTAAATAAGAAGGTAATCAGGCCCAGATGTATTCCTTCAAGGGAAGTTTCCAGATGTCCTCTCATGAATCCTCAGCCCAAACGTGGGTGATGTGTGAGATTCTGTTGATTGCATTTTCATTTGGGGAGAGTGAGACAGTGCGATCAGGGCCCAGAGCAAGAACACCGGTCTTTACTACAAACATCAAATGACCCTGCGATAAAGACCCTACAGGTCATTTAGTTCATCCTCACCATTTTGCAGAGTAAGAACCATGAATTCAACGGCAGAAGCGCACAAGACATCCCATTAGATTACCTTTAAAGTCTTTCTCAACCATCAGTTCTGGACACATCTCCACCCCAACCCAGCCCGGTATGTGTGCCAGGAGGATCCCAGGCAGCTGCTCCCTGCCTTGCCCACCTCTGCTTCACCTCTTCTCTATATTCCTGAAGGAATTTCCTGGCCCATAAATCTTGAGAGAATTATTATTTCCTGCGGCATCTCTTCGTTGGAAAATGTGGCTTTCTAGTTTCAGGCTCAGAACCAGATTGAGGTCACAGCTCTCAAGTTGGAGCAGAATTTCTCCTGGATGGTGGTGGGAAGGACACCAACCTTCCATCGCCCCCTGAGGGGCTACCAAAGACACTCCTTACTTTTCCTGGCTCCCAACTAATGCTGCGGAAACAACCAGATCACAAGGTTCTCACCTGGAAGAATTGGGGGGGGGGGGGCGGGAATGGGATCTTCCTGTATTCTCTCCAAAACCACTGCCTCTGACTTAAATTTCTTCCCCTCCACAATGAGCAAAATCTTCCAAAATCACAACTCAGCTCAAAATCCTGCAGGCAATGCCTCCTTTCTGCCTATAGGATAAGTCCAAACACCTTTACAGGGTCTGCAAGCCCCTGAAGACATGACCCCCACTTCCCAGCAACACGTGGCTCCCTTGCCGTGTTTCCACACATGTGACGAGTTCCAGCCACGTCGGTCCCTTCCCTGTTTCCAGTCCCTCTCCCACAGTGCTGTCCTGCAACTACTGTCACCTCCTGCTTCCTTCAACCTCATGCCCTTTCCTCTACCTCCAAATGTTGAAATCTTTTCTGTTTTTCGAAAGCCTATTAAAGGTCACTTTCTCCCGGAAGCCTTCAGGGATCTCCTCCCTCCGAAGTAAACAGAATGTCTTTTGGGTCTCCCAGAATGTATTGGGTCTGTACGCCTTCAGGTTCTTGTAGGCTCCTTTATTCTGCAGCCCCCCACCCACGTGATTACTCCCTCTCTTAGATTCTGAACTTCTTGAGGGCAGGGGCAGAGTCTTGTTCTTTTGCATCCCCCTCCTCCCTTCCTCCCTCCGCCCAATGACCCAGCGCTGTTCCCAGCAGTGAGGATGTTCTCCGGGGAATTTGTACATGGTGTTCAGATGATCCAATATTTTGACTTTTCCGACCTCTCCTTCCCTCCCAAAAGGACACATTAACCCAAAAGAGCAACTTACTTCGGAGAAAAACTTCTCACCACCATCATCCTTCTCAGAGGAGAACATGGCCCAAAGCCCCAGTGTGCAGGCAGCCGCTGTGCTGTGAATGCCCCAGCTCCTGGCATGCCTGGTCCAGACTCAGGATCTGCAGGGAGCCTCATTCCAGAGCTGAGGACCTCCACTGAGAAGGAAGTAACCTGAGCTCTCAGAATTCATAGCTGGAGAACTCCAGAAGGAAGTCTCAACCTGCTGCATCCTCCATAGGTGCCCGGAGAGAAAAGGTGTTTTTACAACATTGGTCAAGAGATGGGCGTTGGGAGACAGGTACTAGCCCTGGCTTTGCTGTAACCAGCTCTCAAACCTGAGGCGAGTTCCCCCCCCCCCCATCTGTATAACGTGGCGGCTGGCCTGGATCATCTTTAATGCCTTTGCAAGACTGACACTCAGGAATCGTAAGGACACGAACCAGGCAAGTGGCTCTGCATTCAAAAACCTTCACCCATTTTGTCTCTACAGTTTTAAAATGAAGTTGCATAGGGACATCCCTGGCGGTCCAGTGGTTCAGACTCCGCACTTCCACTGCAGGGGACTCGGGTTCGATCCCTGGTCAGGGAACTAAGATCCAGCATGTCACTCAGCGGGGCCAAAAAAAAAAAAAAGATGCCAGAGTTGTGTTGATATCAAACAGTTTCGGTCATCCAAAGTTTTCATGAAGAACCTCCAGCCAATAAATCATTTATTTCCTGATCTTTTGAGATGTTTGATAGTTGCCATTGTATATGTGTGAAAGCTGAGATGGGAAAAAGATACATATATTCAGAGCCAAGATTTTATTTCCCTTAAATAATTTCTGTAATGTTTTTAAATTCTAAGAGTGATGTACATTCATTGTGAGTAAATATTGAAAATATAGGAAAGTATAAAGAAGAAAAAAAAATCCCCTAGAATCCTACCCCCCAAGGATTTCTATGACCATACTGGTGTAGATCCTTCCAGATCTTTGTCTAGACACATTTATGGACATATTTTTGCAAAACTAGTATCATGTGAGAAGTCCTGTTTAGAAACCCTGGATTTTTGCATAACAAAATACTGTGAGCATTTTTCCATGCCTACAATATTCTGTGGTGTTATTTTTAATGGTTTCATAGTATCCCATCATATAGATATACTATATTTTATTTAACCAATCCCTGATGGTCTCATAAATACCCTTTTTTTCATGCATTTGTCTAGTTTTCTTCTTGGGTTATGTTCCTTAAAATAGAACTGGTGGGCCAAAGGATATGGACTTTCTGAAGATTTCTGATATTTCAAAACTCTTCTTCTGAACTGACCCCCTTACAGGGACTAAGTCACCCAGCCTGCCCACCCCTGGCATTCCCAACTTGATGAATGATGGGATGTCAAAACCAGAAGGGACCTTAGGGATGAAGATTTACAGATCGTTTAACAGATGGGAAAGCAGAGGTCCACAAAGGGCAAGTACCTTTCTGCAATTCCCCAAGGGAGCTGGTGGCAGAGTCGCAATACAGCCTTACAACCTGGACCCTGAAATCCATCAGCTTGGCCCAGCCTTCTCAGGGTTTCAGACATATATGCAACAAGCCCGGACATTTACAGAGCTGGCATGTATGCCAGAGAAACGTCTAGCCTAAATGCCTGTATTAAATATAAACGTCACCAACTGTCCATCATCTCAACAAACAGAAATCCTCTCCCAGGGCTAAGATTTGGTTTTCCCTTGGAGGGGTGGTACTGAGATGGTGAGAATTAGCTGCACGGGCTGTAAAATTGGTTTCTGGGGGGGACACTGTTGTGAAGCGACTTGTAGACTTGAGGGTTTAGTCTCATTAAAATGAAGGACCAAGCCCATGCCTGAAGCCCCCGGGTGGGTGGGGCGAGCCCCCAACTTGGCTATGACGTCTCAGGCATCTGAGCCCAGAGAAGCCGTGCGTGTCCCAGGAAAATTCCCCCACGGCTCTGGAGAAAGCCTTCCATGGGGAGCAGAGGGGCTGGGGCGGCCCCGCTTATGCTAACAAGGCACTAAATTAGTGCATTACACACCTCATTTAGCACAACTGTGCAAAATCTAAAAGTACTAATAAATTTTCCTTCTGGGGTCAAGAATCATAAAAGGATAGATGATCAACCATTAATTAGCAGAGAAATTAAAGCTTGATGTCTTCTGTTCTATCCCTGCCTTCTTTCAAATGGCACAATTTGTTCAAAACGCTTTTGCAAAGCAGTCTTTCTTAGGAAACAAAAAAAGCAGCATCAGCCAGGAGAGTAGCTTTCTATCCTCTGTGACTCTCAGGGTGACGGGCCTTGCTTAGAGCTCACTATTCTAGAAGATGAGCCCTGGGCATTTCGTCAAGGGAGAAGGAACTGGCCGTCTTCATTTCCTTATTTTTTCTATTAGCTTTAGTGTGAGATCTAGGTCTTATACTGGGAGCAACTTTTACAAAAGGGCATTCTTCTTTGTTATTTGCACTAAAAAATCAATCACTCTGAAGGGTCTCAGTGAATTTTGCCAGATTCTGCAAAACAGACACTTCTGGGATGAAGGGAAGTCAACCTTTGGTTTGCGTTTGCCAGTGACTTTTGAGGACAAATCTCTTAATAATTCATCGCTCCTTCTTTTCCCCTTCCTTTTTTAGGATGTGTATTTATGTATTACAGAAAGTTGGGTATGGGGCTTTATATAATTCTCAGCTGAAAGTCTTAAACCTTCTGGAGATCTCTCTGCCCGTTACTGCTACCCCAGCTTCGGTGCCCTTGTGTGCCCGCTGCGTACAAAGTGGGATATTTGATTGTACAACAAAAGGTGCCCTGAGCAACAGTATAAAGGCAACTTTTTCAGACCAATTAGTTTCCCCTCTTCTCCTCCCCAGGCCTTGGCTTTGCTAGAGGGCAGGTGAGCATCCCCAGAGAGCGAGGGAGGGCTGACCCTGAGGCTTCCCGTCATCACTAGATCCTCCCAGACGTCTGCAAATAAGTTTAAACAAAAGCCGTGAGGAAGACTCAGCTCGCTTAAATCCTCGTGTGTTTTGGTCATGGCTTTGGAGGTTTAAATACGCCCAGATGTTTTAAACTTTTCCCCTGTTGCATATAATCACCAGAACCACTGGGGCTCTGTTCCTCTCTCCCCGCCCTGCAGGGACACGCAGTCTAATTAAAAGGGTTCTCTTTTGTTTCCCTAATAGCTCTCAGCCCTGGGGAGCCCAGAGCATTTGGTCAACTAGGCAGACCCTAATGTTTAAGACCCCACACTTGGGCATGCCTGCACCAGACATTCAAATGCAGCCTAGCCTCCGTAGGGAATTGAGGGGCTGGAGGGGAGATGCAGCAGGACCAGGATTCTGGGGAGCGTCTCCTGCGATGACTCTGGAGATGCGCCGTGAGCAGGAGTTGGAGGATGGAGCCTGCCCGGGAGGGTCTGTTTTCTAATAGCAGTTATAGGAGCTGTTGCTGGCCCCTCACTCACTGGGAAGGATCCTTTCCTCCTCCCTGGGGCCTTGGCTAGAGCATCCCTCTCTGGCCCCCTTCTCTCCAGCCTCCAGCTGCGGCCCATGCTGGCCCTAAGCTCTAATGGGTCTCTCCTCCGGCCTCTTCTCCTCGCTGGAATCGCTGCCATCCCAATGCATCCCCCAGGCCACTGCACCAGTGATCTTCTCAAGACACAGACTGAGTCACTCTCAGGCTTGAAATCATTTCCTGGTTCTCTGTTGCTTCCAGAATAAGGTGCAAAGCAGCAATCTTCTGGCCCTAGCCTCCTCTTTCCCCAGTTCCCCCTCTAGCTATCCTACTGGATTTCTTACTCTTCCTGTTCACTGCCTTCTACTCGCAACGTGCTTCCCACAGCTGGGCCCGGAAGAATCCAGCTTGCCCTTCAAAACCAAATCACGAGTCCTCTCCGAGGTGCGGCCTCCCGGAGGCTCTGCAGGCAGGTCGTCTGTCACCCCGTTTTCTATGTCACATTCTATTGAAATGATCTCTGTGTGTATTTCCTTTCCAGACCATGAGCTCCACGAAAGGAGGGGTATGTCTGTTTCATCTCTGTGCCCCCTCTCCTGGGCACATTTCATGTACAATATTTATATTACCTCTGTAAGTATTGTATATGAAAGTGGGGAAATCATATATGACTATTTCACAGGAATTTCCTGGGTCACTGAAGGCGATCTTTAACCTTGGTCACTCATCCTACTTTCCAGATCACTGCTAGTTAGATGTTACCTTCTAGTGTCCAGACAACTGTCCGTGAGGGTCCCAGCCCTGCAGCAGGGAGCCCAGCAGGGCATGAGACACCGCAAGCCAAGCCCACTGGAGCATACAGCCCCTCTACCAACACTCCTTATCAGGGGACAGCTGCAGGACAGGCTGAAACTAAAAGGGTCAAGGAACACCTTAGCTTAGAATGGACATGGATAAAAACACAATGCCTGGGCCCCATCTCAGACCAATTAATCACCGTCTCTGGGTTGGGGTACAGGCCTGAGTGTTTCTAAGCTCCCAATGTGCATCCCAAATTAAAAATCACTACTTTAGTCCAAAATAGTGGAAACCTTGCAACCCACTTCTGAACTCTCAAGAACATAACCAAAGCAGTCTTTCTGGGAGAGTTCTGTAAAATATTGCTAATCCCCAGCTATTTGAAGGAGTCAAATAGAGCTGGTACAAGTGACTTCTCATTATCCCAAACCAGCTGACTCCTTGGTCATAAAACGGCAGGCAGAGGGATTAAGAAAAAACGCCTCCAGACTGGAACTATTCAAAACCACACGGGACCTGTGCTCAAAGGACTTGGGATAGCTTTTCTGATTTTTGTTTTTCTCATCTGCAAAGTTGCAAAATGGATTTAGCAATAATTCCTACCACATAGAATATGGTGAAGGTTGGATATGAGATGTGAAAGCATTCTGTAAACTACAAAGGGCAGATGTTAATTGCTGTTATTTTGGTGCTATAACTATACATTTCTGAGTTTATGGGAAACAGGGCACATGTCTTCTTCATTTCTGCACCCTTTGCACCAGACTGCTGTGCCTGGCTCAAGTCCTACCCAGGGTGTATACTGAGTATGTGAATGAATGAGTGAATGAGGTTAAGAGCGAGTGAGAAAATGAGTGAGGAAATGAACAAATGGATGTTTGAACACTGGAGTTCCGTGTCCCCAAATCCATACACCAAAGCTCTGCAAGGCCATGCGACAAAGCTTTTCCCTCCCCTGCTTTCCAGCCTTCAGCTGACATGACCCACACATGGAGCAACTTAACAGACAAGCAAACATCTGGGGGCCAGAAGCACCGTCACACAGCCCGCCCTGGACCTATTCCCGAAGTTCAAGAAATGTATGTAGCTTTGCAGTTTCCACTTGTGTCTCATGCCCTTCCCTTCTTTGATGCTGCTAACATCAGGCAGGGCCTGGCCATGGCCAAATGGCCAAGGACAGAGGTCAGGGCAAGGAGCATGAGGAAATGGGCTTCACCCAGGCTATGCTAGTGCCTGCAGGGAGAAAGCTGACCTTGCTAAAGCATCTCTGGCCCACGGGCAGAGGCCACCAAACACAGAGGCTAGAAGCAAGGCTGCGGAGGTCCTGGAAAAAGAGCACTGGGCTTGGAATCAAAAGACCCAGATTCAGTTCCAAGGGCCACCATTCATCTTCCACGTGGCCTTGGGCAAGTCACTTAACCTTTCTGTATAAAGGGGCTAATCACTCCTGTGTCACAGGGTTGTGAAGAGTAAATGGAAAAAATATTCCTGGAAACTCCTAACTTGCATCAAGCTAGCTTTAAACATTCATTCATTCATTCTTCAACAAAATTCATTTATGGTGACTTTCCAAGGACACAAGCCTCTCAATAAATCCTTCCTCCCTTCTTCCCTCCCTTTCTTTTTCTCAGAGGGGGAAGAAGACTTGGGTGTTATTTGGTTTAAACATAAAGGCATGAACCAATGAAACGATCATTGTTTTTCCTAAAAGAGCTTCTCACCCTCGCGCCCGAGAGGGAAAAGACAGAGCAGGGAGCTGTGCAAATACACACTTATCACCATAAACAGAAAAGCACACACATCTTCAAGATGATTTCTCTCAACAGCCTGGAAGAAGACAAATCAAATTAAACCCTTGATTGGAGAAGCCCGCACTTAGCCAGAGGAGTCTCCATGGTGCCAGATGTGTCCGACAGGGCCAGATGTGTCCGGTGGGACCAGGAGGTCTGGGACAATTCTGAGGGCGCTCCTCCGTGTTCCACGTTATCTCTCATTTCCTTTGGGAGCCCAGGAGACACAGCCTTCCCAAAGCAGCCTCTGAGGTGGCCTGTGAAGCTTTTGTCCTTGGCAGCAGGGAAATTTCCGCTTCAGTGG
This sequence comes from Balaenoptera ricei, assembly GCF_028023285.1. Classification (NCBI taxonomy): domain Eukaryota; kingdom Metazoa; phylum Chordata; class Mammalia; order Artiodactyla; family Balaenopteridae; genus Balaenoptera; species Balaenoptera ricei. The sequence goes on along the minus strand of NC_082642.1, from coordinate 86,684,292 downwards.
TTCCAAACAAGGCTTGCATTAACTCTGGGCCTGTGAGGAGAGCACGCGCGACAAAACCCAACACCGTGTCCCAGCCCTCAGACAAGCACAGAAACAAACTGTGCAGGAATTTTTCAGAATAGAATCATCCGCTCAATGTCACTGCATACATTTACCTACCTCAGCGCCTATTCACGGCCCCCTGTAAAGGGGGCTATCAATAGAGATGGATCAGACAACATCTCTATGGCAACACCTCCACTGAAGACTGATGGCCGCCACAGCGAGAAGAGCGACGATCGTTTTTTAAAAAATACACACGAATACAACACTACTCACCCCGAAGGACCCCTTGGCTCCTGGGACACAGGGTGGTGTTTAAAACAATAGCGTAGGAGCCCGTGACAAGACTAATTAGGAGCACGAGGGGACATGCAAACTCAGGATGGAGAGTTTGCACAAAGAATTAAGACCTGGAGCGTCCCAACACTGGAATTTGTCAACAGAGTTAACATTCTCTTTCCTGGAAACTCTCAGTCTGAAGCACTTTATAAGGACCTTATTCTAAGGGTGCATCTTGGGACAGGGAGTGAGAGATGGTAAAAACAAATAGTAGTCACCACCAGGCCTTGAACAGGATACTAAAACTAGCAGAAGGCTGGATCCTTCTAACTGGCCCACTCGGTGACCTTCCTCTGAGCCTTCACAAATCAGGATTTGTGGAAGGAGCAACCTTCATGACCTCAGAATCAGAAGCCTTAAGGGCTTTGTGGTTCAAAAGTGCTGTGACGGTAGAAAGCCTAAAATGCTACTACTGAGGACCACCACCACCATCACCACAATAAGAAGAAGAAGAAGAACGATGCTGATGAGACGATGATGGTGATGATGATGGACTGACGTGGATTCCATTTATAGACACTTTCAGGAGGTCTTATTTATTGCATGCTTTAGAAAGAAATTGGGCGCCATCTCAGCAGAACAGTTTTTCCAACTGTGGAAAAGGATAAGCAAAGGAAAAATGTCATTTCATCTTGCTTCCTGATCAGTTGCTTCGTGTGTCACAGAAAGGAACAGAGGAGAAGTGAAGACCAAGGCAGGTCAGGGCAGAACGTTCTGTTTCCATTTTCCCCACTTACTTTCCCCCCGACTTTAGGCAAGTCATTAACCTTGCTTGCCTCTGGAGCTCTTTCCATAAAACAAGAAGGACTGCGGATTGTTAGATGAAAGAGTCCGCTGCGCCTACAGAGTTTCTATCCAGCGCCCGTTCTACCCAACACGTGAAAGGAATTAGCTGTAATAGGCCAGGCGTCAGGTGGAGGGTGTGAGGGCACCGCTCCCTGTGACCCCGGTGTTAGGATTCCGTAGCTTTGAACAGCCTTATTTTAAGAAAGCTTGTCAGCGGAGAGCGGACTGCGACTGACTCTTGCTTTTTTTTTCTTTCTTTTCTGTTCATTCTTTCCAAATACTTACTCCTTTAGGCAGTTTCAAGAATTTGTATCCTAATTTTCAGGAACCACAATAAAAAACCTCTCTTTTTTTTTTTCTTTTATTAAGTGAGAAGCTCTTATAGTTAAACACATACAAAGTAGATCATTGAACTCATTCCTTTTTCTAGGACCTGTACTTCAAATATCTCTTATGGAATTTTAAAATTCTATTAACACAGTTAAAATACATCTTTTTATATCCATTTGATATGTAACAAATATTAATGTCACTAGCTTATATTGATTCTCTACTTATTAGTATATAACTAATATATATTAGTTAGAATTTCTGCAAGGGCTACCAAAAATGCCTGAATAAAGACTCAAAATAGTTAATTTAATTTAAAGGAACAACACTATTAAGTTCAAAAGCAATTAATACAATTTTGCTTTCTCCATGAATTTTCATCTTATTTTAATTCCCTCTTCAACATTATCACAATATATATGCTTTAATAAACTGTATTTGTTTTAAGTGACTGCTACTACATTTTATAAAATCATTATAATTTTTTGCTCTGATAATATCACTTTTTAAAACTAAATCAAACTTTTCTTCATTTCCACTCAGTCAGGAGTCAGTTTCAGCCCAGCAGAAAGGGATATGTGACCATGTGATTCAGGTCCGTTGAGGATAAACACATGTTGAAAGCTCTGTTTTTCAACCTTGGGTTTTGTTCATTGAACTGATGACAGTTGTCGTTTCCATGGGGTTTAACACTTCACAACCTCAGCTGTACAGGACTGAGCTTGGCAAAATGATTGATTGAGCTCCTGTTTATTTTTTTTTTGCTTCTAAGGGTATTTGTAGATTAAGATTCAATTCACAGCACAAGTAAGACTTGCTGTGTACTCACCACGCTTTCCCATGTTTGCTGCCCTGAGTAGAGTTTGAACTTGCAAACAGGGCAGCCTCAAACCTGCTACTCTCCTAAGAAGCAGAGGACCCAGAAAAAAGCAGCCATCATACTGCTTATTCCTTAGGCCTTCTAGTGAAGAGGAAGGTTCTAGGTCCTGCTCCCCTCTCCCTCTGCTGCCAACAAGGAAACAGAGGGACCATCACTTTCTGAGGTCACACCAAAGATGTCACAATGTACAGGCCCCACTGGGTTATCTGGGCACCTCCCTATCTTCTTACAACCCTTTTGAACTTCCAGGAGACCCTCATGAGCACAGAAGCCATCAATTTAAGAAGAAATTACACGGTGAAGTTAGGATTGAATGCTTAAGACAGGCATTGCCTACCGATTAGGTAACAGCTGGGGAAAAGTTCATGAATTTGTTGATTTCAGCAGACATTTACCCCACTTCAGAGTGTGTAGGTGTGTGTCGGGTGGGGGGATTCAACGGTAGGTGTATAATAGCCCTATCATGTTAGCTCTTAATATACCCTCATCCAAATAACTAGACAAGATCTTGCAGATCGTAAATCTCACTTTATAGATAGGAAAACTGAGGCCCGGTGGGGGTTGCGTGTCGCCCAAGTTCTCTTGGCAATCGAGGCTAGAAGCCAGGTGTGCTGGCTCTGTACCAGGTTACATTCTGGTTTGGGGATTAACTTCATCATCTCTATCACGGGCTGTATTAGATTCCTGTGCCGCAGTTTCACACCAAAGGACTGTGAAAAGGGTCACGGCCAATTTAATTGACAAAATCCAATTTAATTTACAAAATCCATTTTTGCCCCTAGTAATATCCTGCTGACCTAGGCAGAGAGCTGTGAGGGTCATATGAATAATGGATGAGGAAGTGACTTGTAAAGTGATAGGTGATGTACAATTACGAAGCACTATTTTTCCGGTGTTTCCTAGGGACCCTGGTCACAAGATTCAATAGCAGCCTCTCTCCACACAGCCGAAGTTGCTGACTCAGCTCTACAGCCTCAGGAGCCAGAAGCAGAGACAGGCTGCATCTGAGGGGAGGGTGGGGTAAACCTATGTAGCCATTTGGAAAGCAGAAGCATTTTGATGCAGCCAAATGACAGAAAAAAAAAAAAGCACACTCCTTTCTGTTTTTCTTCTTAATTACCAAATAATATCTAGTATAATCATCCCCTCCCCCGGCCCCGGGGGCCTGGGAATGGGGTGGGGTAGGCTCAAGAAGGGGTAAGGGCCAGGACGTGTGTTGCACACACTGCCTGGTGCATGAGGATGTTTGGAGACAGCAGCACCAGAGCAGCTGGGCTCGGGTGGCCACGTCACTGCTGCGGCTGTGTTCTGAGAGCAGGCTGTGGTCCAGGGCCCCGTGGACAAGCCAGCCCAGCTCCCTGCCTCACGGGGCTCCCAGGCCCCAAGAGAGCATCTCTTCCGCGTTATAAGCAGGGCCCACGGGGATGGCTAGAGTGAGTCAGGAGATGAAGGCAACCACTGGGATAGAAATGGCGTAGAGTCTAAGAGGACAGGCCGACCCGGCGGGAAGTGTCCTTGATGGAGACCTGCGTCCATGGCCTGGCCTGCCGCTCGTGGAAACTTGGACTCCTGCATCCCTCTCGGAGGCTGTGAAAGTTGAGACAGTGGTCCCAGTCCTGCCTTGCAGCTGCTGGGAGCTCACTGGGAAAGGCATATCAGGAACCATCGGATGGGAGGATATTTTTATTTATTTCCAGCAAGCATTGACTAAGTTCTTTCTGTATGCCATGTACCGTGAGGGCACAGGGGATACAGAGATAAATATGACACCCCTTGCTCCGGAAGAGCCTTAAGCCTAAGAAGTGACCAGCACTGGGGCTATATGCCCTGCAGAGGCCAGTGCCTGAATGCTCTTGGGTACAGGAGCTTCCCTGCAGAGGGGAAACTCTTTGGGGCAGAGGCATGGGTTTTGTGTTTGCAAACCCACAGATGGAGCGCTTACAGGGAGAAGGAGACTCTGCCATGGGCACCACTGATACAGGCCACCTTGGCCATGGCCAGGACCCAGTGAGCAGCCCAGAAGCCTGGCATCCAGCCACAGGCCACCACCATCTTCAGCTTGGATGACCACCAGTTCTCCTTCTTTTGCAGCCCCACGCAGTCCAGAGCCGGGCCAGGCATGCAGAGAGCGCGTGTTGAATGCCACCATCGTTACGGTCAAGGGGCACATCTACACAGAGCTTCTCCCCCACTGCGGACCGGTTTCATAACACACTCAAACCCATGAGAAAGCCCAATGACCCCGAGAAATCAGCGAAAAGGGGAGGGGCACTTACAAACCATGGCAGTTACAAAGCCTAGTCTCCACTTTACTTGTTCTGCCTTTGACGCTAAAGACATTGGAGTGAATGAAGAAGCAAATGAGAAACAAGCAACCAAGACGACCCCACTCTGAAGTCTGAAAGGGAAACAGAAGGTCAGACTCCAGAAAGCCAGGGCAACCCAGCATTGTTTTTTCAGAAAACCTCTGTCCTCTTGTGGACAAGTGGGAGTTCAAGGCCACAGGGAGACAGAGATAGGGGAGCCATTCAGGGCTGCACAGCCTGTTACTCTATCCTCGCTCTCGAATGACGCGTCCTTCAGCCCTCACGACAGAGCCTCGGGGCCCCAGGGGCTTGGCTCCTGCCCACCCCGCATCCCTCTCCAGCAAGGCTTGGATCTCCTGCCCAGATTCTCTGCCCAGACTCTGGGGATAACATCATGAAGACACTACTTCTACTTGGACTTTGCTGAAGGCATTGCCTTCTGCTTGGCAGATGTGATCTTTTCGATCCTCTCCCCAGAGGCCTCTGAGACGGGCCAGGCTGAGGAGGAGGTTACTCTCCTAAATTTAACCTTCCCACCATCAGACTGGTGTGTGTCAGGGTCCCAGGCTTGGAACCAGGTCCCATGCTGGGTTTTGAAGGAACACTGACACTGCCTTGCACCATGGATCCTGAGGCTTACAGTACAACTAGAAATCCATCAAGGTGCAGCTCCAATGCCACCTTCCCCATGAAGCTACTTCCAATTACCCAAAGCCACCAGCAGGATCGAATGTCTCTCTCGCTCCTCTGTGCCCGCCACTGCACTCTGAACTCTTACTGTAGCACTTTTAAGTCAGCTTTGTGTTAAAGTTAGGTGTTTGCATGTCCAATTCTGACACCATTTCCAGTATGTGGGTTTTTTCCCCACTCCACCAAGCAATTCTCAGACACCAGCTGGGTGTCCTACAATTCAACTCAATTCTGACGCTATCTACTCAGAGAGATTGCCCCCACTTCAGATGCCAATCACAAGTCCAGGTTGTTACCTGTGCTTCTGACCAACTGGCTATAAATCAGAGGTTCCCATGACCCCCTCCTTGGATTCAATTAATTTGCTAGAGTGGTTCACAGAACTCAGGAAGCCAGTTTACTCATTAGATTACCAGTTTGTTACAAAAGGATATGAAAAGATACAAATCAATAGCTTGATGAAGAGATACATAGGGCAAGGTCCCCAACAAAGAAGTGTCTGTTCCATGGAGTTGGGGGCAACACAGTAGCGTGTGGAAGCATTCTGGTTCACCAGCCTAGGAGCTCTCTGAACCCTGTCCTTTTGGGTTTTATGAAGACTTCATTACATAGGCACAACTGATTAAATTGTTGGCCTTTGGTGATTGAACTCAATCTCCAGACCCTCTCCCTCCCCAGAAATCAGGGGGTGAGACTGAAAGTTCCAACCCTCTAATTACTCGGTTGGCTCCACAGGCAACCAGCTCCCATCTTTAGGTGCCTTCCAAAACTCACCTTATTAACATAAGACACATTTATCACTCTCAGCACAGGAAATTCCAAGGGTTTTGGGAGCTCCAAATATATATTTATTATAAATCAATATCACAGTACGTATGTGAGCCCAAAGACTATGTGCTCCTTGAGGTCTAGGCTCAGGGCAGACCCTTGGCAAACACTGAGTGATTAAATTAATAAAAGAACAGGTACAGTAAATGCCACATTTCACTAATCTCCTGGACACCTAACCTATGTGGTGAAACCCTCTTTTCTTCATTCTACAAATTCGTATTGAGTTCTACTATATGCCAAGCACCATTTTTGGTTATAAAAGGAAACAAGGCAGACAAAAAATTCATACCTTCATAGAATTTATAGTTTAAAAATGAGAAGAGGAAAACAACAAACAAAACAAGTAAGTAAAATAGACTGAGAAATAGCAATGACTGGAGGAGAAAAAAGTGATGGAACAGAAGAAAGCAGGAAAGGGAGAGAGAGAGAGCTGGGGTTGGGGAGGAGATGGGTTGGGCTTTTCCCTATGGAGGTCAGGAATGTCATCACTGAGAACACGTTTGAGAAAATACTTGAAAGATGTGAGAGAGTGAGCTACCTGGACATCTGGGAGAAGAGCCTCGGAGACAGAGGAAAGAGTGTGTGCAAAGATCCTGAGGTAGGAAGATGCTTGGCATTTTCAAGGAACATCCAGGAGTTCAGTGTAGCTGGGGCAGAGTAGGTGAAGGAGACAGCAGTGGAAGATGAGGCCAGAGGGATAATGAGGGCACAGGTCACATAAGGCCTGGTGGTCATTATTAGTAAAATAGGAAGACACTGAATAAGAGTTTTGAGAAAAAAAAAAAACAAACAGCATAATCTATCTAACTTTGGTTTTAGCAGGACCACTCAGGCTACTGTATGGAGACTAGACTGCAGTGGGTGGGGCAGTGCAAAAAGCTAGGAGGCCAGTTAGGAGGGTGTTGCAATAATCTGGATGAACATTAACGGTGAGTTAAGACAGTCTGATAACATTGGACATGGTATGAAGTGGGAGGATTCTGGTACAATTTAAAGAGAGAGACAGGAGAATTGGCTGCTGAAATTGGATGTGGTATGTGAGGGGAAAAAAAGAGAGAAATTAGGGGGGACTGCAGAGTTTTGGGACTGGGCAATTAGGAGGATGGGATTGGCATTAACTGAGATGAGGAAGTCTGCAAGAGGAACTGCTCATTGACCATTATGCTGGTGTTAAGATGTCTATTATACATCCCAGCAGATTTGCAGATAGGCAGTTGGGTACCCCAATGTGGAGTTAGAGAGAAGTCTAGGCTGGTGTGGAATTATGGCCACATCCTAATCTCCAGAATCCACGTATGTTACTTTATACAAGAAAAGGGACTTTGCACACGTGATTAAGTTAAGGATCTTGAGATGGGGAGATTATCCTGGATCATCTAGGTGTGATCTAGTGGTTCTTATAAGAGGAACACAGAAGTAAGAGTCAGAGGAGAAGGTGATGTGACGGTGGAAGCAGAGATCAAAGTGATACGGCCACAAGACAAGGAATGCTGGCAGCATCTAGAAATGGGAAGAAGCAAGGAACAGATTCTCGCAGGAGCCTCTGAAGGAACCAGCTCAGCTGACACTTTGGTTTTAGCCCAGTAAGACTCATTTCAGACTCTGACCTCCAGAGTTACAAGATAATAGATTTGTGTTATTGTAAGATACTAAGTTTATAGTATCATTATAGCAGCAAAGGAAGACTAACACCATTGGATATATAAAATTGAAAGCTTATTATTTAAAGCTATAAGAACAATGAGTTTTCCAAGGGGCCAATTATAGAGACAAAAAAGAGATCCAAACACGGAGACCTGGAGCAGTTGGGGCTGTGAAGAGGAAGGAGCAGGATATACTGAGATGAGTTCGAGGGTCCAATAGAAGGAAATCAAGAGAGTACAATGTCTAGGAAGCAAAGTGAAAGATGAATTTCAAGCGGAGGGAAAGACTCCCTGGGTGAGATGCTGATGGTCAAGAAAATGAGAAGTGAGCATTGGCCATGGGATTAAGCCACATGGAGACCCTTGGCGGCCTTGATAAGAGCAGCTTGGGTAGAGAAATAGGGTGACGGTGAGTGGGAAAAGAGTCTGGCTGGCGGATTAAGCAAGAATTGGAGGAGTGGAATTTGGTGATAAGGTGAGAAGGCAAATCTCTTAAGGTGTTTGGCAGGACAGGGAAGGAGAGAAAGAGGGTGATAGTCCAAGGGGATTTGGGACTCCTATTTATGATTTCTGTTTAGGCTGTTGACAATGATCTAACAGAGAAGGGATAGTTGAGGACGCAGGAGAGGAAAATAGCTGGAATAATGTCCTTGGGTAGATGAGAGGGGCAGGATCTAGTTATTCCAGCTCAGACTGCCTAGACTCAGAGGGCTTCTCCTCCCTCTGGATTTGTGATCCCCCCGCCCTCCCCTCCCCAACCAGGCCACGGAGGCACCTCCCTGCCCCTACCCAAGCAGGGATCTCCTGCTTTCTTGAGATTCTCCAGCAGTTTGTCTCTAGCCCAGTGAGCTTTCTGGACGGCGGTGCTCCCCATGGGAGGGGGCAGAGTCGTCAGGAGAAAAGCCACTTGGCAGTCAAGGCCCTGCCTTACCTCTACCCAACTCTGAGAATCCGCTGCTGGAGAAGATTCTGAGAATCTGCTGGAACAACTCCACCCCACTGACATGTTCTGAGAGATAGTACACTTGGAAAAGCCCAGCTCCACCTAAGAATGACATTTCAACTTTATACAAAAACATGGCTTTTATGGTCAAGCATGACAAAAAGACTGTCTTGTTCCATTTTTTCCCCCACTTTTAATGACCTCAACCTGTTAGTTTCCAGTTTCCTTAATTACACCCAGAATGTTTCCCCTGCCTTTTATAAACTCCTTCATGTCAGTCACATGCAGCATTCTTCACTGCCTCTCACTCCATATTAGGTGACATCTCATGAGGAGGTTAGACAGCCATCGGGTTCCTCTGTAAGCACGGACCATTGGTGAGGACACACAAGGTCTTCTGTTTTTATAATCATATGCATTGTATATTTTAAGTTATGCATATTCAATACCTCTGTGTCAGGTCTTGTTATATAAAAATGTAAGATGAATTAGGGTAGTAATAGCTGACAACTTTGTGATGGTCACAGTTACTAATCAGTTTCATCATGGTTCTATTTGCCATAGCTGTTTCTCCTTATGGAAAAGATGTTGTAAGGCTCATTGTAGAAAAAAAAAAAAAAACTTGTGCAAATTCTTTTTCATAGAAGACTGTCTTTGATAGAAACTTTGAGCTGGTAACGTTATGTCCCCCTTAACATTTTAAAGAACTTTTTAGGTTTTTTTCCTCATCCAACACGACTCTCATCCTAGGATAAAAATAATAGTCATGAGTGGTTTGTTTCTGTCTTTGTTGAACTTGTAGATGACATCTTATCATGAAAGGGAGCTGATTAGAATTTCCAGTAGGTCAGAGGAAAAACTAGAAGTAGAATCCTGATGTTCTAAACCCCAGTGGAGGGGGGGTGTGCAGAAAAGTTATTTTTATCCACATTGGGGCTGGCGGGGATGGCTTTTGTGACTGCATCAGCCTTTGTAGATTTATTTATCCAGGACGTCCACCATCACTAGACTTCCTGGGTCTGCAAGTTTCGGCTTCTGTATGCATAGTTCCACAGAAACAAGGGATCTTTTCTGTTTCTGAGAACATACAGAGAAATAGAGATTCTCTAAATCTATAAAATGGCAGTATACATTTCCTTCAAGTGTGCTGCTATTTTAGAATAAGATATAAGTAAGACGGAAAGGTAGAGATGATTTATTCCAGCTCCCTTATTTCACATATGGTGAAACAAAGAGGCAGAGAAGGGAAGGACTACCCGTAGCTCGCGCAGCAAGTCAGAAATAACATGTGTTCAGACCTTTAAACTCCTGGGCCGCTTCTCTCTCCATCTTCCCCTGATCCCCATTGCAGGCTTTACTGATTCTAAACAGTCATTGAACTTTTGACCAAGGTCTCATTGACCTGGGAGTGTGTTGCCAAAATCAAAAAGGCTTCTTTCTGACTTTTTCCAGTCACACCAGATTAGAAAGTATCATGCTCTTACTTGGGAGTGTAAGTGACTGAAGCTGAAATGCAGCCTTGTATACTGGCAGGAGTGGGTGGGGAAGGGGGACAGAGGAGGAACAAACAAACAGTAACAGCGTGACTAGAGGTAGATGTCATCTAGAGGAGGCTAGTCCTCATGAAGCTCTTTACTCACTGGGTGACCCTGGGTTCATTTTGTCCCATCTTGGTCCCTAGAACAAGTTTCACCACCCACAAGATGGGACGTTTTGATAAATAGTCCCTAGTGTTCTGTGTCCTGGGCTCCTTCAATTAAAGAATGTTCTGCCTTTGCTCTTGGTTTCTTCTGCTACTGTAACCAAGAGAAGACAAGATGTTCTCTGGGCCAGGTGTGGAAACTTCAGTGCCCTGGGAGGTATTAAAACCCATGCATGCTGAGCCCTCCCACAGAGAAGAAGACGTCTTTACCTGGTACATGCTACTGTCAGGGAGGACCATTATGGTTGTGTGGTCTGGGTACAAAATCCAATGTGTCACAAAAGCCCCTGTGGAAAGGGCAGACACTCTCACCCCCAGTTCTCAGCAGCAGCACCTTTTGATGGACTCTCTAGGAACAATTTCTGTTTCAAGTAAAACAATAGCTACTCACAGTTATCTCTGGCTAAGAGGTCTTTGTGTGGCTAAGATTAAAAACTGAAGTTATTTACGAACTAGTCCTTTCTCTTTGAATCCTCTAAGTCCTTCCATGTGTATCCTTTGTGGTCTAATTCCAAAAGGGTCTGTTCATTTATAGACTCATTCCTCTATTTATTCATTCAACAAACAATCCTTAGGTCCTATATACCAATCATTCTGCTAGACATTGGGGCTGCAGGCAATGTTTTTGCCTCCATGGAGCTTGTAATCTATTAAAAGCAGATGAAAAATTAGGAGAGATTAAAAAGAAACAACACAGATATATATGTGATTGCAAACTATTTTAAGGGCTCTGAAGTAAAAAAGAGGGAGCGAAGGGCAAGCATAATAGGTACGACTAATCACTGGACAAAGAGGAAGTGACATCTTATGCTGAGATAGGTTTTCACAAGGATATTCAGTGCCCATTGCTTTCGGATACAGCCTAATTTTCTGCTAACCTGGAAGCAGGGATTCTGGCAGGGGGTAATGAGTATAAAGGAGAACAATGGTTTCATATGCTCTGACATCACATTTATTTCCTAGATGTAGGAGAGAAAATTAGAAGAATAAGTCTGCCTGATATTGAACCTTTTCCTTTTTGGGAGTTTGCAGCTAGACAATTTTTTTTAAGCAATAAAGCAGCCATTTATCTCTTTATAAGTACATTTTGGCCAGTTTCTAGTTAATCCTCATAACCATCTCAGTTAAATAGCTCAGTCAACCAAGGCTGAGTGACACACGACTTCTTGCTTTGAGCTAAGGGGACTCATTAAAGAACATGCAATAGTTTAAGAGGAATTGGACCCTTTCCCTCTGCAACATCAGGAGGCTGCTGTCGCAAAGAATTAAGATCACATGGGGATTTCGGTTTCTGGCTGTGACAGAGTAACTGGTACATTATTTGTCTCCCTGCTTTAAACAACTACAAGCAGGGCCAAAACATACGAGGCAGATGTTCTCAGACGCTGGACAGCAGGCAACTGGAGACTGTGATTTTGGAGGGAAGTGAACTGTATGAGGAGACTCCCGTGTTCACCCCAGCTCTCTGCCCAGGAGGATTTCCCTGCAACAGTGGAGAGTGAGCCTAAGCTGAGTAGCTCTCTCAGAGCTGAGAAGGCAGAGATCAGAGCTCCAGCCTACAGAAGAGGCTGGACTTCGTGGGACAAGATATCAGAGAAGAAAGAGCTCCACAAAAAGGCAGACCCCTGAAGTCTGCATGGGGATTGACCGGGGGGGTCTGTGGCTGAGAACTGAGCTACACGTACACAACTCAGAATCCACGAGGCCTAGCAAAGGTCACACGCTGCAGGGCTGAGACCTGAACAGACACACCAGAAGTCCTGCGGCCCTGAGAGACAGTGGACTTCGGGCCCAAGCAGAGTGGACGCACCTTCTAAGAAGTACCTTGAGGACTGATTGGAGCCCTTGGAAAGTCTGTGCCTTGAGAGTAAAAGCCATGACCTAGAATTAGGGCCTAAAACTAGCCTCAAAACAGAAAACAGACTACCTCCTTTCACAAAGAAAAAGAAACAGGCCTGACAGGACCTGACATATACAATCAACTGATGTTTGACAAAGGCACCAAGGCAAATTCATGGTGAAAGAAAAGTCTTTTCAACAAATAATGTTGGAATAACTGGACATCCTTTAGAAAAAATGAACCCTGAACCCCATCTCACACAGCTCACAAAAATTACGGTTGTCTCTTGGTATCTGCAGGGGATTGGTTCCAGGATGCCCCCACCCCTACGGGTACCAAAATCCGAGGATGCTCAAGTACCTTATATAAAATGGTGCACAGAACCTACACACATCCTCCTGTATACTTTTAATCATCATTAGATAACTTACAATACCTAATAAATACCATGTACATAGTTGTAAATACAATGTAAATGATATGTAAATAGTTGCCAGCACTTGGCAAATTCAAGTTTTGCTCTTTGGAACTTTCTGGAACCTTTTTTCTAATATTTTTGATTATGGTTGACTGAATTCATGATTTGGAATGCACAGATATGGAGGGCCAACTGTTATTCAAGATAAATCCTATATCTAAACCTAAAAGCTAAAACTACAAAACTTCTAGAAAAAAGGAGCGTATTTTTGAGGTTCAGGGTGTGCAAAGATTTTTTTAAGATGACATTAAAGCACTAACCATGAAATTTCAAAATCAATAAACTGGACTTTATCAAAATTAAATATTTCTACTCATTAAAAGAATTTTTTAAGAAAAGGAGAAACAAGCCACAGCCCGAGGCAAAATATGTATAATAAAATGTCTCACTAGGGGAGAAAAGGGAACACTGTGGGAGTGTAAATAGTTGCAGCCTCTATGGAAAACAGTATGGAGGTTCTTCAAAAGATTAAAAATAAAACTACCATATGATCCAGCAATTCCACTTCTACATATTAATCCAAAGGAAACATAAGCACTAACTTGAAAAGATATGTGCACCCTTATGTTTAGTGCAGCATTATTTACAATAGCCAAGACATGGAAATAACCTAAGTGTCTATTGACAAATGAATGGATAAAGAAAAAAATACACACATATATATTAATATATAAAATGGAATATTGTTCAACCATTAAAAAAAAGGAAATCCTGCCATTTGCAACAACATGGATGGACCTTGAGGGTATTGCACTAAATGAAATAAGTCAGGAAGAGAAAGACAAATACCAGATGATCTCATTTATACGTGGAATCTAGAAACAAACAAACAATAAAAACAAACTCATATATGCAGAGAACTGTTTGGTGGTTGCAATGGGTGAAGGGGGTCAAAAGATACAAACTTTCAGGTATAAAATAAATAAGTCCTGGGGATGTAATGTACAGCATGGTGACGATAGTCAATAATAATGTACTGTATATTTCAAAGTTGCTGAAAGAGTAGATCTTAAAAGTTCTCATCACAAGAAAAAAAAAATTAAAACTGTATGGTGATGGATGTTAACTAGACTTATTGTGGTGATTATTTCACAATATATGCATATATCAAATCATTATGTTGTACACCTGAAACTAATATAATGTTATATGTCAATTATATCTCAATTTTAAAAAATGTCCCACTAAGAACTTGTATCCAGAACACAAAAAGAACTTCTACAAATCTGTATTAAGAATAAAAAACACAAAAACCCAAGAGTCCAGGTGTTTTTTTCAATGGGCAAAAGACATTTCACAAAAGAAGATATATCAATGGCGAACAAGTGCATGAAAGGAGGTTCAACATCTTCAGTCATCGGAGAGATGCCCTCATAGTGCTTGAAGTTCTGTAAGGAAGATAGACATTGAGCAAGCAATTAAATGGCATTTGATGGACAAAATTACATACCAAAATAGCAGTGACATACCAAGGGCGTGGTCATGGTGGGAACAGTCAGCCCGGAGTACCATAAGGAGGTAAGTTGTCTGTAGAAAATTTTAAAACAATAATAAAACCGACTAAAAGCTGCCTGCCTTTCATTATGTGACAGCGATTCTAAACAATATCAGTGAAAAAACATTCTTACCCCCACCCATTTACCACTGATGATAGTTAAGCACTTGTGATATATATAATTTAGATCCCATGTCCCCCCTTAACATTAATTAATATATTTCCTCTTTAAAATCTTCCTGAAATAGGAAATTTTAATGGTTGTGTGATACTCCTTCATATTTTGTTAACCAATCCCCTCTTATTGAACACTAAGGGTGTTCCCAACTTTTCAGTCTTACAAATGACATTGAGACAATATCTCTATGCATAAATCTTTGACATTTTTTCAGGTTATTTCCTTAGGCGAGAAATGCCTCTTCTTGATGTTTGATGTTTGAGGAAATTCTTGGACAGTGAATTAGCTGGAAGTGTATGGGAGTGTTATGTGCAAGGACCACGTAGATGTGTCCTCCAGGGCTGAGAGATGTGGAAAGGGCAGAATAGCAAGTGGGGAGCAGCATGGGAAGGACCCCTGGGAAAGGAGGAATGCGTGTAGGACTCTACCTAAATGGTGAGTAGGAGGAACACCAGGCCATGCCTGCACCCAGAGCAGGGATTAGAAGTTACGTGGAGGCCGCCATGTTCCTTGTGGCTGGCAGACTTTACCCTCTGTGTCTCATTTTCCTCATCTTTAAGAAGAGCTTAGGAACAGTACCTAACTTTGTAACCCTCTTCTATAGATTAAATAAGTTAATGCTTATAAAGCACCTAGAATATGATCTGGAACACTGTGAGTGATATGTAAGTGTTTGGTAAATAAAATAAAGGTAAGCATGACTCCTGTGGGGAGCCTAAGACGGTGCCCAAGGAGGAAATCTGCACCAAAGAGGACACAGAATGGATGCCTTTTGTCCCTTCATGCGGGAAAGTGACTGGCAGCCTTGCCCTGGAGTCAGCTTCTATCAGAGCAAATGCCTAGCGGGGTCAGCTGCCTCTTTTCTCTACCTCTGGCCAGTATCTCAAAGATAAGCTGTGAGAAAGGAAACACACTGAACTGAGAGATAGAAGACACAGCCTTCCCCTTCCATCAGCTCTTCGGGGGCACCAGCCACCACTTATTAAGCAGTTTATGTCATTAAGCTTCTCCCAGGGGAGCTGGAGAACCACAGGACAGTGTAGATAATGAAGATCTATTGCATAAGCAGAAAAAGTTCAATGGATAAATACCTCCTCCCATGCTTCCTGGCCGCCTCCACCCCAGCGGTCCTGTCTCCTTTTCATTAGCAGAGGATTCCACATGGATTTTATTTTCTCATTCCTTGTGGAAAAAGACATTGATTCCAGCTTAAAGAGCTTCTCTGTATCTGTTACCTGAGGCTGAGAATTGGGTTCCTCCAGGCACAAGCTGGATGCTTCCCATGCCCGGCGAGCCCTGGGCACGCTTCTGACTCACGTCCCTTTTTGGGCCTCTGAGATCAAGGATAGTGCCTGCTCTCAGGCCCCTCCAACCAAGGAGGACTGCCCTCAAAAATAATAGTCTGCTTCGGAAAGGGAACCAGAC
Source organism: Balaenoptera ricei (assembly GCF_028023285.1). Classification (NCBI taxonomy): domain Eukaryota; kingdom Metazoa; phylum Chordata; class Mammalia; order Artiodactyla; family Balaenopteridae; genus Balaenoptera; species Balaenoptera ricei. Next base: position 86,668,384 of record NC_082642.1, on the reverse strand, counting down.
GCCACCATTCCTTTGGTTTCTTCCAAGGGAAAGAAACACAGGGCAAAAATGGAAAACACGAGGCCTAAGGGCCTTCCGATCTGGACATTCTGTGAAGTGGAAAGTCACCAATGGGCCAGGCAGCATCTGGAGGCAGGGTGGGCTCAGGCCCGGGTGAGGTCACAAGGGGAGAAAGGGGAGGAACACGCCACCTGGTCCCCAGGTCAGTGGAGTCCAGGGCACGTCTCACCGCAATAGTTTATTTTACTCCATCCATGGACCTCTCACTCTTTGATTGAGCTGGGTGTGTATCATGTTTGAACAGAAACAGGTGAAGAATTCCCCGCTAATGTCTAGCACACATTTCTCCAAGCCTTCTTTAATGAGCGGTTTGGAGTCTGTATTCCATTTCTCCCACTCTTCAGCCTCCTGCCTTACCTGTCTGCCCTGGATCCCGCTTACCAGCTCATCCAAGCTAACCTGAGGTTCACATATGGTGTCTGAACCTCATATACCCTCCAGCCCAAATATGGGACTTTTAAACTCTGCCCCTAATACACACACTCTATCATGTTTATTCCATTATTGTACCCCTCACCCCATCTCTCTCCATCCCACCTCTGATCCCACAGGAACCAGAACCCCGTGGCCATACAAGATATCGCTATTGCATTGTAGTCACCCCGAGTTTACTTTCACAGGTAAAGTAAGTACCTACAAGTCTCTATGGTTTAGAATAACAGTGTTACCTGAATAATTGCCTGAAGCAAAGCATTAGGAAAAGTGCCTTTCTCTTAAACCTGGTAAACCATGTAGTTCTGAGGTAGAGACTAAATTAGAAATATTACAGCTGGAAAACAATGCACACACCAAACCCCATGAACTGTGTTAAAAACTGGAAGTTCAGAAATGAACAACATATGGATTATTTGGTTGAGAGAAGCATATATCACCCAGTGTATCGGAATCGGAGGACCGTGAAGGCTAGCAGTGTGGAATTAAATTAAAACACTGGAATTGCCACTCTGAGGAATTTGTCTTTAATTCAGTGTTTCTCAACCTGAGCACTTTTCACATTTTTGACAAATAATTCTTTGTTGTCAGAGGCTATCCCGTGCATTGCAGGGTGTTTAGCAGAATTCCTGGCCTCCACCCACTAGATGCCAGAAGTACCTTCCCCCAACTGTGACAACGAAAAATGTTTTCCGTGTGGGGGCTGGTCCCTGTACCTCAGAGAGAAGGTGAGATTAGCGACTGGGATGAGGGAAATAAAATATTAGTACTTCTATATATTTTTATTTGATTATAACCTATAGAATTTAAATTTTATTAACATTAATGATGTTGTCATCCAAGATATGTCACTGAGATACACATAACTTGGACAGGTAGAGAGAAAAACCCTCATTTGTTCTATCCCTCTAGGCTTATTACAAGGTGTTGTAGTTCATATGTGCACAATCAGATGAATTTAGTAATTATTTTAAATAGCAGATGGTAACAATAAAGACCCCACAGGTTATATCATGGCAAGGCACTTAAAAATGAGGCACATTTTTTTCTCTTACAAAAAGACAAATTATTCCAAATTTGCTGCCCTTTCCTGTGATAGGTAGTATGCCAGTAGTATGTTGCCTAGTAGATATTTTCCATACACACAAAACGCATTTTTTCAAAGCAAAGGTGATATTTTACAATGAGTGAAAATGTGACTACTTTTAGAAAGATGCCTGTTCTATGGCACTTCTGGCAAATAGCTAGAGAGCTTGAAAATTCCTCCTGAAATAGAACATATAGCTATTCTGTATAATATACAACAGGCACACTTTTAGATTCAGAACTAAGCTGACATGAAAGTAAAGAAAATCACCAGATTTTCACTGTGGGATGCAGAATACACAAATACTGAGGGCTGATCGGGGACTTGAACATCTACAGATTTTAGCATCTGCAGCCGGAGCTGAAACAAATCCCCTGCAGATACTGAGGGTTGACTGTACTCTAAAAAAGGCCCAGGCATTTGTGGAGGAAGACCAAATAGAATTCTAAACACAAGAAAATATAGTTTTTATAATTAAAAACTAAATAGATGAGAAAAAAAGTAGGAGGACATTAAACATGAAATTAGGCACACTGAAGAAAGAATTAGTGAACTGGAAGATAGATCTAATGGAATATGCACAATACATATTTTTTTGGAATCAACAGAAAAACAGTGCTAAAAGAAAATAATTGTCAACCAAGAACTGTAAACCCAACTAAAATATTATGTAAGAAAAAGAAAAAATCAAAGACATTTTCAGACAAATAAAAACTGAGAACTTTTATTATAAACAGAATAGTTACTAAAGGAATTTCTAAGAAAGAAGTACTTCAGAGGAAGAAGACAGTCTTGTCAGGACGTTCTGAGCTTCAAGAAGAAATGATTGAGTTACAGAAAGATAGAGAAGATGAAAAGGCAGAGGGCTATGTACCAGATGAAGGAACAAGAAAAAACCCCAGAAAAACAACTAAATGAAGTGGAGATAGGCAACCTTCCAGAAAAAGAATTCAGAATAATGATAGTGAAGATGATCCAGGACCTTGGAATAAGAATGGAGGCAAAGATTGAGAAGATGCAAGAAATGATTAACAAAGACCTAGAAGAATTAAAGAACAAACAAACAGAGATGACCAATACAATAACTGAAATGAAAACTACACTAGAAGGAATCAATAGCAGAATAACTGAGGCAGAAGAACGGATAAGTGACCTGGAAGACAGAATGATGGAATTCACTGCTGCGGAACAGACTAAAGAAAAAAGAATGAAAAGAAATGAAGACAGCCTAAGAGACCTCTGGGACAACATTAAACGCAACAACATTCGCATTATAGGGGTCCCAGAAGGAGAAGAGAGAGAGAAAGGACCAGAGAAAATATTTGAAGAGATTATAGTCGAAAACTTCCCTAACATGGGAAAGGAAATAGCCACCCAAGTCCAGGAAGCGCAGAGAGTCCCATACAGGATAAACCCAAGGAGAAACACGCCGAGACACATAGTAATCAAAGTGGCAAAAATTAAAGACAAAGAAAAATTATTGAAAGCAGCAAGGGAAAAACGACAAATAACATACAAGGGAACTCCCATAAGGTTAACAGCTGATTTCTCAGCAGAAACTCTGCAAGCCAGAAGGGAGTGGCATGATATACTTAAAGTGATGAAAGGGAAGAACCTACAACCAAGATTACTCTACCCGGCAAGGATCTCATTTAGATTTGATGGAGAAATCAAAAGCTTTACAGACAAGCAAAAGCTAAGAGAATTCAGCACCACCAAACCAGCTCTACAACAAATGCTAAAGGAACTTCTCTAAGTGGGAAACACAAGAGAAGAAAAGGACCTACAAAAACAAACCCAAAACAATTAAGAAAATGGTCATAGGAACATACATATCGATAATTACCTTAAACGTGAATGGATTAAATGCCCCAACCAAAAGACATAGACTGGCTGAATGGATACAAAAACAAGACCCATATATATGCTGTCTACAAGAGACCCACTTTAGACCTAGGGACACATACAGACTGAAAGTGATGGGATGGAAAAAGATATTCCATGCAAATGGAAATCAAAAGAAAGCTGGAGTAGCTATACTCATATCAGATAAAATAGACTTTAAATTAAAAAATGTTACAAGAGACAAGGAAGGACACTACATAATGATCCAGGGATCAATCCAAGAAGAAGATATAACAATTATAAATATATATGCACCCAACATAGGAGCACCTCAATACATAAGGCAACTGCTAACAGCTATAAAAGAGGAAATCGACAGTAACACAATAATAGTGGGGGACTTTAACACCTCACTTACACCAATGGACAGATCATCCAAAATGAAAATAAATAAGGAAACAGAAGCTTTAAATGACACAATAGACCAGATAGATTTAATTGATATATATCGGACATTCCATCCAAAAACAGCAGATTACACATTCTTCTCAAGTGCGCACGGAACATTCTCCAAGATAGATCACATCTTGGGTCACAAATCAAGCCTCAGTAAATTTAAGAAAATTGAAATCATATCAAGCATCTTTTCTGACCACAACGCTATGAGATTAGAAATGAATTACAGGGAAAAAAACGTAAAAAGGACAAACACATGGAGGCTAAACAATACGTTACTAAATAACCAAGAGATCACTGAAGAAATCAAAGAGGAAATCAAAAAATGCCTAGAGACAAATGACAATGAAAACACGACGACCCAAAACCTATGGGATGCAGCAAAAGCAGTTCTAAGAGGGAAGTTTATAGCTATACAAGCCTACCTAAAGAAACAAGAAAAAGCTCAAGTAAACAATCTAACCTTACACTTAAAGAAACTAGAGAAAGAAGAACAAACAAAACCCAAAGTTAGCAGAAGGAAAGAAATCATAAAGATCAGAGCAGAAATAAATGAAATAGAAACAAAGAAAACAATAGCAAAGATCAATAAAACTAAAAGTTGGTTCTTTGAGAAGATAAACAAAATTGATAAGCCATTAGCCAGACTCATCAAGAAAAAGCGGGAGAGGACTCAAATCAATAAAATCAGAAATGAAAAAGGAGAAGTTACAACAGACACTGCAGAAATACAAAGCATCCTAAGAGACTACTACAAGCAACTTTATGCCAATAAAATGGACAACCTGGAAGAAATGGACAAATTCTTAGAAAGGTATAACCTTCCAAGACTGAACCAGGAAGAAATAGAAAATATGAACAGACCAATCACAAGTAATGAAATTGAAACTGTGATTAAAAATCTTCCAACAAACAAAAGTCCAGGACCAGATGGCTTCACAGGTGAATTCTATCAAACATTTAGAGAAGAGCTAACACCCATCCTTCTCAAACTCTTCCAAAAAATTGCAGAGGAAGAAACACTCCCAAACTCATTCTATGAGGCCACCATCACCCTGATACCAAAACCAGACAAAGACACTACAAAAAAAGAAAATTACAGACCAATATCACTGATGAATATAGATGCAAAAATCCTCAACAAAATACTAGCAAACAGAATCCAACAACACATTAAAAGGATCATACACCACGATCAAGTGGGATTTATCCCAGGGATGCAAGGATTCTTCAATATACGCAAATCAATCAATGTGATACACCATATTAACAAATTGAAGAATAAAAACCATATGATCATCTCAATAGATGCAGAAAAAGCTTTTGACAAAATTCAACACCCATTTCTGATAAAAACTCTCCAGAAAGTGGGCATAGAGGGAACCTACCTCAACATAATAAAGGCCATATATGACAAACCCACAGCAAACATCATTCTCAATGGTGAAAAACTGAAAGCATTTCCTCTAAGATCAGGAACGAGACAAGGATGTCCACTCTCACCACTATTATTCAACATAGTTTTGGAAGTCCTAGCCACGGCAATCAGAGAAGAAAAAGAAATAAAAGGAATACAAATTGGAAAAGAAGAAGTAAAACTGTCCCTGTTTGCGGATGACATGATACTATACATAGAGAATCCTAAAACTGCCACCAGAAAACTGCTAGAGCTAATTAATGAATATGGTAAAGTTGCAGGATACAAAATTAATGCACAGAAATCTCTTGCATTCCTATACACTAATGATGAAAAATCTGAAAGAGAAATTATGGAAACACTCCCATTTACCATTGCAACAAAAAGAATAAAATACCTAGGAATAAACCTACCTAGGGAGACAAAAGACCTGTATGCAGAAAATTATAAGACACTGATGAAAGAAATTAAAGATGATACCAACAGATGGAGAGATATACCATGTTCTTGGATTGGAAGAATCAACATTGTGAAAATGAGTATACTACCCAAAGCAATCTACAGATTCAATGCAATCCCTATCAAATTACCAATGGCATTTTTTACGGAGCTAGAACAAATCATCTTAAAATTTGTATGGAGACACAAAAGACCCCGAATAGGCAAAGCAGTCTTGAGGCAAAAAAATGAAGCTGGAGGAATCAGACTCCCTGACTTCAGACTATACTACAAAGCTACAGTAATCAAGACAATATGGTACTGGCACAAAAACAGAAACATAGATCAATGGAACAAGATAGAAAGCCCAGAGATTAACCCACGCACCTATGGTCAACTAATCTATGACAAAGGAGGCAAAGATATACAATGGAGAAAAGACAGTCTCTTCAATAAGTGGTGCTGGGAAAACTGGACAGCTACATGTAAAAGAATGAAATTAGAATACTCCCTAACACCATACACAAAAATAAACTCAAAATGGATTAGAGACCTAAATATAAGACTGGACACTATAAAACTCTTAGAGGAAAACATAGGAAGAACACTCTTTGACATAAATCACAGCAAGATCTTTTTTGATCCACCTCCTAGAGTAATGGAAATAAAAACAAAAATAAACAAGTGGGACCTAATGAAACTTCAAAGCTTTTGCACAGCAAAGGAAACCATAAACAAGACGAAAAGACAACCCTCAGAATGGGAGAAAATATTTGCAAATGAATCAACGGACAAAGGATTAATCTCCAAAATATATAAACAGCTCATTCAGCTCAATATCAAAGAAACAAACACCCCAATCCCAAAATGGGCAGAAGACCTAAATAGACATTTCTCCAAAGAAGACATACAGATGGCCACGAAGCACATGAAAAGATGCTCAACATCACTAATTATTAGAGAAATGCAAATCAAAACTACAATGAGGTATCACCTCACTCCTGTTAGAATGGGCATCATCAGAAAATCTACAAACAACAAATGCTGGAGAGGGTGTGGTGAAAAGGGAACCCTCTTGCACTGTTGGTGGGAATGTAAATTGATACAGCCACTATGGAGAACAATATGGAGGTTCCTTAAAAAACTAAAAATAGAATTACCATATGACCCAGCAATCCCACTACTGGGCATATACCCAGAGAAAACCGTAATTCAAAAAGACACATGCACCCGAATGTTCATTGCAGCACTATTTACAATAGCCAGGTCATGGAAGCAACCTAAATGCCCATCAACAGACGAATGGATAAAGAAGATGTGGTACATATATACAATGGAATATTACTCAGCCATAAAAAGGAACGAAATTGAGTCATTTGTTGAGACGTGGATGGATCTAGAGACTGTCATACAGAGTGAAGTAAGTCAGAAAGAGAAAAACAAATATCGTATATTAATGCATGTATGCGGAACCTAGAAAAATGGTACAGATGAGCCAGTTTGCAGGGCAGAAGTTGAGACACAGATGTAGAGAATGGACATATGGACACCAAGGGGGGAAAACTGCGGTGGGTGGGGATGGTGGTGTGCTGAATTGGGCGATTGGGATTGACATGTATACACTGATGTGTATAAAACTGATGCCTAATAAGAACCTGCAGTATAAAAAAACAAACAAAACAACTAATACTAAACTTTCATTGGGTTATTTGTATGGAAACATGTTAATATAAATGTTTCAGACATTACATGAAATTTCTAAAAATCTTATATTTGTATTTGTATGGAAATATGTATGGAAATATGTTAATATAAATGTTTCAGACATTACATGAAATTTCTAAAAATCATATTTGTATTTGTATGGAAATATGTATGGAAATATGTTAATATAAATGTTTCAGACATTACATGAAATTTCTAAAAATCTTATATTTGTACTTGTATGGAAATATGTATGGAAATATGTTAATATAAATGTTTCAGACATTACATGAAATTTCTAAAAATCTTATATGTTCTGGTATAATGTTATAAGTAATAATCCTAGTTATTACTTTTAAATGTATATCTCAGAAATAACTAATTTTCTTGTCAACTGCATTATTATGAACTGTCATCAAATCTTAAAAAAAAAGAAAAAAAAAAAAAAAAGAAGAAATGATTTTCCATTTAGAACAAGGATTCCTTTATTAGTTCCTAATTATTAAAGGTTTATACACAAATTTGTGCTACTTTGACCATTTAAATGCAGTTCAAGGATTTGAAAATAAATGTTAGAAGTTAAAGACTTTTTTTTTGCCACTTATTCATAGTAAAATTTTAGATCTTTTTAAAAAAGGAGGAAAAGAAAGAAAAAAGACAATAACAAAGCAAGTGAATATCATTTATAAGAAAATGTTGTTCGGAAATACAAACATAGAGATTGGGAAGGAAGGAAAAAACAGTCTTTGTTAGCAGATAATATAATTGTATATGTAGAAATCCAAAAAAATAGACCAAAAAACAAAGCGAAACAAAACAAAACCCTAAAGCAAAAACAACTCCTGAAACCAATAAGCAGTAACAGCAAAATTGCAGGATATAAGTTAATATACAAAAGTCAATAGCTTTCCTATATACACTAGCAGTGAACATTTGGAATTCAAAATTTAAAACATAATAACATTCATATTAGCACCCTCTCAAAATGAAATATAAATATGGTATGAATCTAACAAAATATGTACAAGATATATATGAAGAAAATGACAAAACTCTGATGAAAGAAATCAGAGAAAAACTAAATAAATGGAGAGATATTTCATGTCCACGGATAGGAAGACTCAATATTGTCAAGATGTCAGTTCTTCCCAACTTGATTCAGTGCAACCCCAATCAAGTCCCAGGAAGTTATTTTGTGGATATCAAAAAATTGATTCTGAAGTGTATATGGAGAGGCAGAAGATGCAGAAGACCCTGCACAATATTGAAGGAGAAGAACAAAATCAGGATTGACACTACCCTAAGACTTATTACAAAGTTACAGTAATTAAGACAGTATGGTATTGATGAAAGAATAGACAAATAGATCAATGGAACAAAACAGAGACTCAGAAATAGACCCCCATAAATATAGTCAACTTATCTTTGACAAAGAAACAAAGGCAACACAATGGAGAAAAGATAAACCCCAATAAATAGTACTGGAACCACTGGACATCCACATGCAAAAAAAAAAAAAACAGAATCTAGACACAGACTTCACTGGAATTTGTCTCCACAGAAGAGACAAACAAAACCCAAAGTTAGCAGAAGGAAAGAAATCATAAAGATCAGAGCAGAAATAAATGAAATAGAAACAAAGAAAACAATAGCAAAGATCAATAAAACTAAAAGCTGGTTCTTTGAGAAGATAAACAAAATTGATAAATCATTAGCCAGACTCATCAAGAAAAAGAGGGAGAGGACTCAAATCAATAAAATTAGAAATGAAAAAGGAGAAGTTACAACAGACAATGCAGAAATACAAAGCATCCTAAGAGACTACACAAGCAACTCTATGCCAATAAAAGGGACAACCTGGAAGAAATGGACAAATTCTTAGAAAGGTATAACCTTCCAAGACTGAACCAGGAAGAAATAGAAAATATGAACAGACCAATCACAAGTAATGAAATTGAAACTGTGATTAAAAATCTTCCAGCAAACAAAAGTCCAGGACCAGATGGCTTCACAGGTGAATTCTATCAAACATTTAGAGAAGAGATAACATCCATCCTTCTCAGACTCTTCCCAAAAATTGCAGAGGAAGGAAAACTCCCAAATTCATTCTATGAGGCCACCATCACCCTGATACCAAAACCAGACAAAGATAATACAAAAAAAGAAAATTACAGACCTATGTCACTGATGATTATAGATGCAAAAATCCTCAGCAAAATACTAGCAAACAGAACCCAACAACACATTAAAAGGATCATACACCATGATCAAGTGGGATTTATCCCAGAGATGCAAGGATTCTTTAATATTCGCAAATCAATCAATGTGAGACACCATATTAACAAACTGAAGAATAAAAACAATATGATCATCTCAATAGATGCAGAAAAAGCTTTTGACAAAATTCAACACCGATTTATGATAAAAACTCTTCAGAAAGTGAGCATAGAGGGAACCTACCTCAACATAATAAAGGCCATATATGACAAACCCACAGCCAACCTCATTCTCAATGGTGAAAAACTGAATGCATTTCTTCTAAGATCAGAAACAAGACAAGGATGTCCACTCTCACCACTATTATTCAACATAGTTTTGGAAGTTCTATCCACAGCAATCAGAGAAGAAAAAGAAATAAAAGGAATACAAATTGGAAAAGAAGAAGTAAAACTGTCACTGTTTGCAGATGACATGATACTATGCATAGAGAATCCTAAAGATGTCACCAGAAAACTACTAGAGCTAATCAATGAATTTGGTAAAGTTGCAGGATAAAAGATTAATGCACAGAAATCTTTTGCATTCCTATACACTAATGATGAACAATCTGAAAGAGAAATTAAGGTAACACCTCCATTTACCATTGCAACCAAAAGAATAAAATACCTAGGAATAAACTTACCTAAGGAGGCAAAAGACCTGTATGCAGAAAACTGTAAGACACTGATGAAAGAAATTAAAGATGACACAAACAGATGGAGAGATATACCATGTTCTTGGATTGGAAGAATCAATATTGTGAAAATGACTATACTACCCAAAGCAATCTACAGATTCAATGCAATCCTTATCAAATTACCAATGGCATTTTTTACAGAGCTAGAACAAAAAAATCTTAAAATTTGTATACAGACAGAAAAGACCCCAAATAGCCAAAGCAGCCTTGAGGGAAAAAAACGGAGCTGGAGGAATCAGACTCCCTGACTTCAGACTATACTACAAAGCTACAGTAATCAAGACAATATGGTACTAGCACAGAAACAGAAATATAGATCAATGGAACAGGATACAAAGCCCAGAGATAAACCCACGCACCTATGGTCAACTAATCTATGACAAAGGAAGGAAGGATATACAATGGAGAAAAGACAGTCTCTTCAATACGTGGTGCTGGGAAAACTGGACAGCTACATGTAGAAGAATGAAATTACAACATTCCCTAACACCATACACAAAAATAAACTCACAATGGATTAGAGACTTAAATGTAGACCGGGCACTATAAAACTCTTAGAGGAAAACATAGGAAGAACACTCTTTGACATAAATCACAGCAAGATCCTTTTTGACCCACCTCCTAGAGAAATGGAAATAAAAACAAAAATAAACAAATGGGATCTAATGAAACTTAAAAGCTTTTGCACAGCAAAGGAAACCATAAACAAGATGAAAAGACAACCCTCAGAATGGGAGAAAATATTTGCAAATGAATCATCAGACAAAGGATTAATCTCCAAAATATATAAAGAGCTCACGCAGCTCAATATTAGAAAAACAAACAACCCAATCAAAAAAAACCTAAATGGACATTTAGGTCTATTTAGGTCTTCTGCCATTTCTTGGGCAGAAGACCTAAATAGACATTTCTCCAAAGAAGACATACAGATGGCCAAGAAGCACATGAAAAGCTGCTCAGCATCAGTAATTATTAGAGAAATGCAAATCAAAACTACAATGAGGTATCACCTCACACCAGTTAGAATGGGCATCATCAGAAAATCTACAAACAACAAATGCTGGAGAGAGTGTGGAGAAAAGGGAACCCTCTTGTTGGTGGGAATGTAAATTGATACAGCCACTATGGAGAACAGTATGGAGGTTCCTTAAAGAACTAAAAATAGAATTACCATATGATCCAGCAATCCCACTACTGGGCATATACCCAGAGAAAACCATAATTCAAAAAGACACATGCACCCCAATGTTCATTGCAGCACTATTTACAATAGCCAGGTCATGGAAGCAACCTAAATGCCCATCAACAGACGAATGGATAAAGAAGATGTGGTACATATATACAATGGAATATTACTCAGCCATAAAAAGGAACAAAATTGGGTCATTTGTAGAGACGTGGATGGATCTAGAGACTGTCATACAGAGTGAAGTAAGTCAGAAAGAGAAAAGCAAATATCGTATATTAACACATATATGTGGAACCTAGAAAATGGTACAGATGAACCAGTTTGCAGAGCAGAAATTGAGACACAGAAGTAGAGAAAAAATGTATGGACACCAACGGGGGAAAGCGGCAGGGGTGGGGCGGGGGGTGATGAATTGGGAGATTGGGATTGACATGTATACACTGATGTGTATAAAATGGATGACTAGTATGAAAAAAAATTTTTTTTAATATAAATAAATAAAAAAATATAAAGTGGGCAAAAGGTCTTAACAGACACCTCACCACATAAGATATACAGACAGCAAATAAGCATATGGTAAGATACACGACACCATATGTCATTAGGGAATTACAAATTGAAACAACAGTGAGATACCATCTCACATCTACTCAGATGGTGAAAACTGAAAATACTGACAACAGCAAATGTTGGTGAGGATGTGGAGCAACAGGAATTCTTATTTATTACTGGTGGGAATGCAAAATGGTACAGGTACTTTGGAAGGTAGTTTGGCAGTTTCTTACAAAGCTAAACATAATTTTACTATACAATCCAGCAATCACACTCCTCGGTATTTAGCCAAATAAGCTAAAACTTTATTTACAAACAAATTTATAGTTACCAAAGCAGAAATGTGTGGGGAGGGATAAATTAAAAGCTTGGGATTAACATACACACACTACTCTATATAAAATAAGTAACCAACAAGAACCTACTGGATAGCACAGGGAACTCTACTCAATATTCTATAATAACCTATGGGAAAAGAATCTCAGAAAGAATGAATATATGTATATGTGTAACTGAATCACTTTGCTGTACACCTGAAACTAGCACAACATTATATATCAACTATACTCCAGTAAAATTTTTTAAAAAGATTTTAAAACAAATAAATAAATAAATAAAATTTTATGTTCACACAAAAACCTGCACACTAATGTTTATAGCAGTCCTATATATAGTTGCCAAAACTTGGAAGCAACCAAGATGTTCTTCAATAGGTGAATGGATAAACAAACTGTTGTATCTCCAATTTTTTGTGTGCAATGGAATGTTATTTACTGATAAAAAAGAGTGAGCTGTCAAGCTGTGAAAAGACATGATGGAATCTTCAGTAGGTATTGCTACGTGGAAAAAGCCAGTTTAAAAATGCTATATATAGTATGATTCCAAATATCTGACTTTCTGGAAAAGGCAAAACTTTGAAGACAGTTAGAAAAAAAAATCAGGTATATGCAGGAGGGAAGGAGGTATGAATAAGTGGAGCTCAGGTAATTTTTAGGACAGTGAAACTATTCTGTATGATATTTTAATGATGGATAGGTGACATGCACTTTTCAAAACACATAGCACTGACATCACAAAGAGTGAACCCTAAACTAAGGACTTTAGCTAATAATAGTGTATCATTACTGGTTAATTGGAACAGACCCCACCTGATGTTAGACTTTAATAGGGGAAACTGTGCAAGGTGGGAAAGGGTCACAAGGGGGTGAATGAGAATGTGCTGTACTTTCTGCCCAATTTTTCTGTAAACTTAAAACTGCTCTAAAAAAATAAACTCTATTAACTAAAAAAAGAGAACTATTAGAACTCATGAGTTCAGCAAGATTACAGGACATAGGATCAACATACAAAAATCATCATACACTGTATCAACATACATAGTATTTCTATTTAACAGCAATAAACAATCTGAAAATTCAATCACTGTTGCCCTAATTCAATCACTCAGCAGCCATGTGTGACTAGTGGCCATTCTATGGGATGGCACAGACATAGGACATTCCCATCACTGTAGAAGGTTCTACTGGACAACACCACCCTAGCTCAAAATGAGGGCTCTGTCTCCTCACCTCAAAAGCTGGGATAGTTTCCATCTCACAGGTTGTTGTGACTATTAAATAAAATGATGCCTGGAACAGAATAGGTGTTCAGTAAGTGGTGGTATCTTTATGATTCATAAACAAGGAGTCGGCCGTGTTGGCTGTTGGGATGCCCTGGCGATCCTCAGTGCTACCACTAACTCTCTGTGTTACCGTGGATAGCTCGCTTCCCTGACCTGTGACTCAGCGCCCTTGTCTGGAAAACACAAGAATTGGGTCAGATGCTGGTGATCACTTCTGATATTTGAATAGCCTATTAATCAAAGGATCTTTCAATGATAAATGATTAAAGAAATTTTTTCACTCTATCTCCTCCACAATAGGGCCAAATCATGCAAAATGTAGAGAAAAGGAAATAGGGGATATACAATTTTTTCTCGTTTCTGTGAAAGGTCCTAGAATTCTTGGTGAAATTTAACAATTAAAAATCATTCACTCTTTCAACATAATGAGGAAGAAAGAAAGAAAAGACAGGAGTTGGGGGAAGGGGAAAAAAAGCATATAAATTTACAGGTTGACTCAACCTGTTCCAGCTAGGGGACATTTGACCTCGATATATCTTCTGAACAAAGTAGGAGGGAAGGGCTTCCTGCCATCCTTTGTCATCAAGCAGGCCAAGCCTGGCTAATGGGAACTGTCACCTGGGCCTTTCCAGGTCAGAAACGAAGAACAGCAATTAACTCCTCTCGGGGGCCGGCGGCCCTGAGCCAGCCCTGCTAGGCCAGGTAGCTAAATCATTAAAGACACAATTCTTTTCAGTGATAAATTTTGCAGGCACGTGAAACCCGCTGCTGGCCATTAATCTGGGCTAATCAGGTTGAAAGCTGGGTTGTTTTATTTAGTAATTAACGGGTTATGTGAAAAACATGATCCACGACGGCCTGGGGCGTGTCTATACAGCACTGTCCAGGCAGAGAGAAAGGAGGACGGCAGAGATTCTCTGGAGAGCCGCTCAGCCTTATGCAATTATAGCCGTGGGCAAATGCTGAAAAATGACCCTGGGTTCGTATTGACACCCAGGAAAGAAACATTCCTGCCAACAGCGCAGGCGGAGTCTTGAAGGCCGATAATTGCTCTCTCCCCGCTGCCCCTCACTGCCACCTGCTAAGCCAGGCCCAAGGTTTCAACGATGCACGGTGATTCTGCAGGCCCACACTGCTCCCCGTGGCTGTGGACAGCCTGTGTTTGAAAGTGGGCCGGATGGAGCGTGGGGCCCTCTGCAGAAATGTGGGTCCCAAAAGGAAGAGAGGAAGCTGAGGGTGGGAGAGATGAATCGCTCTGGCTTGACACCTTGGTGTCAGGTGCTCAGCGACAGCCAAGAAGGAATGACCACTTGGAGACTGGATGGATGGATCTGGAGCTCAGGACCTGCACAAGAGGTCTGGGCTGGAGCTGTGAGCCTAGAGGGGCGCGTGATCATCTGGAGAGGCTGTGTTGAGAGCAAAGGCTGAGGGCAAAAAGCAGAAGCCCCGGCTCAGGGCCCCGGGTGTGGCCCCGCTGGAGGTCAGCACCCAGCTACGACCCAATCCCCGTCGCACAGTTCTGCTGCCACTCTGCTACTTGATTCCCTCCTCCACTCTTGCTACACACTGAGTCACCGGAAACCAAGTTCTGCCTATTCCACCTTCTAAACTCCCTCCCGTCTTGTTCTTCCCCATGGCCCGCCCTCTGCGGCAGGGCTAGCCTCTCTGCGGTAGAGTCTGATGCACTAGCTACTTTCAGGTCTGTCCATTTCCGTTCTTACCTCCTCTGAGTCTCCACCGTGGAGTCGGAGTGATCTTTCTGAATTACAAGTTGGCCCAGAACTTTTGGGATGCTCCTGAATGATTTAAAGATAAAATCAAAATGCTTAACCAGGTGACCAAAGTCTGGCACGATATCAGGGCCTTGCTGCCTGTCCAGCCCCCTCTCCAGCCACCTCCTCTCCCCTCACCCTCTGTGACCCAGCCACCCTACACATCACTCACTTTGACAAACGTGTCTTTCAGAAACCTCTCCCCCTCCCTGCACCATGTAGCTCCTCCTGGATCTTTGGAGTGTCAACTGGAACACCTCCTCTTCTAGGATAACTCACCTGGCCCCTCAAGCTGGATTCGGAGCCCTCCTGTGGGTGCCACAGCCCTGTACTTTCAGGGCATCCACCAGTTTGCGGCCATTGTCTGCTTCCGTCTCCCTCCAAGCCCTGGGAAGGCAAGGCCCACACCCATAGTGCTGTTTGCTATTGCACTTCCAGCTCCTAAAATGGTTCCTGACATAGTAGGTGCTCAATAAAATTTGTTGCATGAATGAGCATACAAATTCTTTGAATCAGAAGGCCCCTTGAAGGGCACTGAGACTCAACCCTCACTGTACAAATAAGGAAAATGACCCCAGAGAAGGCCAATAAAGTACATGTGGCAAATTAGTGGCAGATCAAAAAGGGACCATGGATCTCTTGACCCAGTCTAGCGGTCTCTCCAACAAACTATATTACCTTTCAATTCACATCTGCCACTGCTTTTTCTTTGGAAGATTTACTACTTAAATTCCTTGTGGAAGGCCCTCGACCTTTTGACCAGTTTAAGCAATTTCTCCAGATGAACAGCCTGTAAGTGGGAATTGCTGACATTTCCATGTAACGTCAATGACTAGAAGCAATTTGAGGAACACTCCTGAAAGTTCATGTTAACCTTTCAGTTGACAGGTAAGAGGGAGTGTTTTGGAGCCAGAAATTTAAACCTGAGTTTAAATTCTGGCTCTGCCATGCATGAGCTATATAATTTGGGGCAGTTTACTGGACCTCTCTGTGCCTCGCTTTTTTCATGTATAAAATGGAGATAATAACAACACTGACCTAATAAATTATTGCTAACAACAAGTGAGATGCTGGAACTTCCCTGGTGGTCCAGTGGTTAAGACTCCATGCTCCCACTGCAGGGGGCATGGGTTCGATCCCTGGTCCGGGAACTAAGATCCTGCATGCCACATGGCACAGCCAAAAAAAGAAAAAAAAGTGAGATGCTAATAATAATAATAATAATAAAGATGATGTTTATTAAGGGCTAGATACTATGTTAAGTGTTTTATACGTTTTATCTCAATCTCTAGTGTATCAGTCTCTCATATATCTTTTATCTTATCTCAACACCTATATGGAACAACATACTATTCTTATCCCCATTTCATAGATGGAAAAAAGCACAGCACAGAAAGGTTCAATAAGTTGCCCAAGGTCACACAGTCAGTAAGTGGAAAAGCCAGGGCCAGCTCGCTTCTAACCACCGCCCTCAATTTCCCGTTCAGCCCAGTGCCTGCCACACGTGCTCCATCCATGTTTCCTACTATGAGTAGAGGCAGCACCAGAAGCAACAGTTGAAACTGCATTTTGTCAAAGGCTTGGGCTATAGCAGGTGCTCAGTAAATGGTAGCTTGGGTTATAGTAGGTGCTCAGTAAATGGTAGCCTGAAGAGTCTGTGTCTGGGAATGTGTTTTCTATTGTTCCTACTCTTTCTTTAAAAGGCACCTAGGAGCCCTTGTGAGGAAATCCGATCAGCAGGCATGGGTCCCCGCGGAGCTAGGTGTTCTGGCCACGGAAGAGCCAGTCCTCAGAGGGCCAGGAGTTCTGGGACCGGCTGAGTTCCACTCAGCTGCCAAGTCAAGATGTGCCAGGACCTGGTTTCATCTCCCTGCAGGCCTGAAGCGAAGCCTTGCGCACACAAACCAGACGGAGTGCCAGGTCAAAATGCCCAAGGGCCGGCCGATGTAGCACCTACAGGACTGCAAAAGCCCTGGGGGGAACCTCTGTGGTCCCAGGACTGGGCCCTGGATGCCAACTGGAGGACACACCCTGATGGCCCCCTGACCCTCCTAGGCTAATCATGCAACAGGGTAGATATTACTCCTGTCTCCTTTCTCGAGGGGCGACCTCTCATTCCTCAAAGACATGCATCTCTCGTTGGCCTTACCGCCTGGCTGAACAAGGGAAGGTACCAGCCAGTTAGGTCCAACTTCACAAGAACACCAATGGCGCCATTCTTTGGCAAACTGGGGAGTCATTGAACCCCAGAGATAGAAGGGTGCTTGCGTGGAGATCTCCTATAAAGGTAGGTGTTATGGAAATAAGATTGAGACCCTGGCCTCTAGAGGCATCCTGCCCAGGTTTGAGTCTGGGCTCTGCCACCTATCAGCTCTGTGACCTTGGGCATGTTTCTTAATTTCCCCGGGCCTCCATGTTCTCATCTGTACTAATGGGAATAATAATGTTACCTACTTCGTAGAGCTCTGTGAATGTTACATGAGAGAACTCATGAAAAGTATGGTTGACCCTTGAACAACTGCAGGTTTAAGCTGCATGGGTCCACTTATAGATGGATTTTTTCAATAGTAAATACTACAGTACTACACAGTCCATGGTTGGTTGAATCCGCAGATGTAGAGGAACTGTGTATGCAGAGGGCAGACTATAAATTATACACAGATTAACACCCATGATTGTTCAAGGGTCAACTGTATTTAGAATGGTGTTTAGGACACAGCAATCGTTCAGTAAGTGTCAAATGCTTATTCTTATCCCTGCACCTAGTGCAGGAATCCTCTCTATGACTATGTGCGGCTCATATCCACTTAACCACTTCTAATGACGGGAAGCTCGTTACTTTCCAAGGCTCTTCTACTGTTACTGGACAACTCTGATTATTGGATGGTCCTTCCTTCTCTATGCAGCAATTAAAATGTGCATGTAGGAAGCCTACTATACTAGAATGAAAGATACCCAAGATATATTCAATGAAAAAGATCAAGCTGCAGAGCAATATGTGTTTAAAAAAATAGGATTTGCCCTGCTCAGCCCTGAGACAGCTCAGTGACTGATGACAGATATTGGCCCCTCCCTCTGTGTGATTGCCCCGCCCCTCCATGGTTTTAGGCAGCAGGGCAGGCTGGTAGGTAATGGAAGAGAGTTTAGGTGCAGAGGCTCTGCTGATTAAATCTCCTAGCTACCTGCTAATCCAGCCTCAGAGAGGGTCAGTCCCAGAGCTTGACCAAAGGAAACTCACTGGCCACAAGGGGTGATTTAGGTCATTTTTTAAATGAAGCTCGGGATCCAGAATTGATGGGAATTCTTGGATCTGTCATTTAAAAAATTCCCCAAACTCCCAAGAGTTGGCCAAACATCTCTCATGCAAAACTTAATGCATGCACATCAGGGCAATCGCAAGTCATCTTCCCTTTCAGGACACTCCAAGGGTCCCACTGAGGTCCTCCTCTTATCCTGGGGTGATGGCCCCGCCCTGCCCCGCCCAGCCCCGCCCACTGCACCTGTTCCCTACCCAACCATGAGGGGGAATCAGATTTCCTCTCTGCACCCACAACACCTGCGGAGGCTTGGAATAGTATTATGTAACCATTTCATTCGCAAGGAGAGAATGCTCACCTTGTCCGCTAGCTTCGCTCTGCCAGAGAAGTTTCTGTGGGTCAATGGAAGTTTGCAGACCTGCGCCATGTGAGTATGCAAACCTCCATCATATTCATTATTTTATTCAGTTTTACAATAAACCCAAAGAGGAGGTCTATTCAATCCCCATTTTACGTATGAGGACAGTGAGGCAAAGACAGGGGAGACTCACCTAAGTGCAGAGGCAGGCTGACACCCAGCTCTCCCAGCTCCTCATTGCATGTTCTTTCTGGTCCCACTGGCCCCTTCGCAGCTTCATCCTTTCCTCCTGTCTTTGTTCCTAAACCAGTTCCTCTGCCCTCTTCAATCTACCATCTTTCGCTACCATGGGGAAGAGAAGCCTTCTTTTAGGAGAAGAAAAGTTAAAGGAAAGTGTGACAGAACAGAAAACTATTGGAAGCCCAGGCGGCAGCAGCGGCAAATACGAACACGGGTCTTGTTCATCCTGTGAAAGCCCCAGATCGTCCAGGCTGATTCTCAGGGTCTGATTGAGAGTAAAGCCAAGGTCCTCCTGATGGCTGTGAACGGTCACGCTGCTCAAGGCTTAACAGAGGTCGGCTAATGAGGCTCCATGATGCAACTGAAGAAGAGGATACAGATGGTCAGGTCTGCCCTGGGCCCGCAGTGCCCACCCCGAGGCCACACAAGAGCTTTAGAGCCCTTGAGCTGTACTTTGAAGAAGGGCAGGGGAGCTGCCAGACGAAGGAGGCAAAGTCATGGACCGCCGTCGCCATGGCAGCCTCACTCAGCAACATCGTTTATAATAGAGAGAGAGAGAAAGGGAACACCAGCCCCCAGGCGGTCCCCATGCTTACACCGGGCCCCCCCGGGCTCAGGCCCTCGGCATCTAGGAAAGCGAGGCGAGGCTGGTGTGGGCATCCCCTTCCTGCTAGCTGGGACTCTACTCTGCAGCCTCCACCCTGGCATTGCTCTGGAGGGTGCCCACTGCCCAAGGTGGACCAGAGGTCATGTGGGGGATGTGGCCTCAACCAGCACCAAGGGACCCTGGGTAAGGAGGCGCCCCTGAGGGTGCCACCTTACACTGTGGCTGATGGGGACCCCAAATGGGACCTGTTCTCCTCTGGAGCATTTCTCAAGTGGCTGAAAGCCCTGGGCCAGCCTGAGAACGGGCAAAGTACCTGCCCAGCAGGCTAAACTTCCCAACTTAAAATATCAGCACACTGGACAACCTAAGAGTCTGAGGTGGGAGCTGGAAGCTCCCCCAGGTAAACTCCTCCTGGGCTGAGAAGGTGCAGGAGAGGATTCCAATCCAGCTTCCTTCTAAGTAGGGTTTCTCTTGGGGCCTTCGTTTCCGCATCTGCAGAATAAGGGACGGAAGGAACTTTCCAGTCTCTCCAGTTCTGCTCTCCTATGATTCTGGAAACCCCACACCTTCACTTCTGAAAGGCTATGTCCGTTCCCAGACGCAGTAGCTCCCGGTGGACACACACGAGATTTTATCACAGAGAGAGGCCACTGCTTACCAAGGGTTTCTCAGCATCAAAAATAAGAAAATATTCTGTCTATCTGTGACAGCCCCAAATTCAGCTACATTCAGTTACATGGTTATTTAATATAATAATATAGGTAAGAGTTCTTACCTCTTTCCTTAAATTCAACCAAAGCTTTGCCTGGAGCACCCCCATAGATTGCTCCAGGTCTGAAAGCTCCCATTTTAGGTTCTGGTGCCAGGTTTCACGGTTACCCAGAGTCCAGCATCTGAGGAATATCTTTTTTGTTTTTTGTTATTTTGTAAAGGATCTTCATAAACGTTTCCCCCCCCCCCTTTTTTTAAATTGAAGTATAATTTACAATGTTGTGTTAGTTTCAAGTGTATGACAAAGTGATTCAGATATATAATTTTTCAGATTCTTTTCCATTATAGGCAATTACAAGATATTGAGTATGGTTCCCTGTGCTGTACAGTAGGTCCTTGTTTTTTTATCTATTTTAAATACAGTAGTGTGTATCTGTTAATTCCAAACTCCTAACTTATGAAGATAAATTAGGATCTTCATAAACTTTAAAAAAGACATGAGAAGATGCATAGGTAAGCATACACATCTCTTCAGCAAAATGCGTCCAGTACCCTCAGCGCAGGCCCTGCCCTGGGTGCCAGGCTGCAGTCTCACGGGGGATGCAGACAAGACACACAAACAGAAAGCGACGTCAGGACGCGCCCCGTGCCTTGACCTTTGGGCATTCGGGATCACATTTGAACACAGGAGACACAGGCTGAAAGTAGGAAACTCATACGCCCTGTTCACAGGGCTGGGGGGCAGGTCACAGAGACCCTGCTGGCAGGCAGGAGAGTCTCCCCTCCCACTGACCCGCCTGGCCCCTCGCTCACTGCTCTGATCACGTGCAGCTCCCTGGGGACCCCATTGTCTGCGCGGATGAGCTGGGGTTCATTTGGGAAACCCGTCCCTGGGAATGGAAAGGGAGAGTTCAACCGTGGCGTTGGACTTTTGTGCTAATACAACTGTGTTTTGTTTGGGAGTTTTATCTTTTTTCAAATAACCCCACACAGAGGACCCTAAGAAGGTCCCCAGGCCACAACAGACAGACGCATCGTTTCTTTTTATTCCATCAGTCGGGGAAAAAAGTGAGAAAGAGGAAAGAAAGGGAAGAAAGGAGAAAGAAGCCCCCGAGAGAACCTCCCGTGTCCTTCCCATCAGCCACGTGGGTTTGCACAATTAAATCTCAATATCTCCTTCCAGGGCTTTGTCCCCTGACTGCCTGTGAGGACGGTCACTGTGGCACTCAGAGCGACTCCCCTCTCCACACTGCAGGTCTCTCTCCAGCTGCTCCTTCCGGCCGCACCCAGCCAGATGGGCTCCTCTGGAGGAGTGGGTGGCGCTCCCGGCAACAGGGGCGTCCACGCCAGACACAAGCAGCCCGCCAGTGCCTGGGGAATGCAGAAAGCAGGCCGCTGGCGTTGCTGGCCTTTTATGTGGCTGCAAAGAGGGTTCATTCCGAGTGTAGGCCAGTTTATAGCAGGAGCAAGGAAATGGTTTGTTTGGGGATTTTTCCTATTAGGGATCCATCAGGGATCATGTGCATTCAAAATCATCTAGTATTTTCTGTTTTAAAAAATCCTAAACTCTCCATTTATCTGATAATAAAATTAAAGGCATGAAACTTAATACAAGATGTCTATTTTAAATCTGAAGCTATGGGATCAAACGGGACTTAGGCCTAGTTTGGAAAGAAAGAAAATTCAGTTAGAAGGAGTGCAGAGAGTTAGAAGGAAGAGAGCGACAGGCTTCTCTGGAACGGGTCCCCCACTTCCCCCCTCCACCTCCATCCATCCTATCCTCATCCTTTCTTTTGCTCCTTCTGCCCCTTCCTTGAATCTGTGGTTCCCTCCCTCAGCTCTCGGGAGTCCCACTGCCTCCACAGAGCATTTTGGGGTTCTGTCCCTGCCCCTCTGACGGCTGCCTCAGCATTACGGCAGCCCTGGTCCATATCTGCCAATGCCGTGTTATCCCTTCTCTTCTCACGGAGCCGACTTGCCTACGTGGCTTACCCACCAAAGACCAGGACCGCTTGCTCCTTGAAGGCAGGGGTGGGATTTGAGTTGCCCCTAAAATCCCCCTACCACCACTGGCCTGCCGCATAATAGGTATCCAACATGTCTGAGCAGAACTGCAGGTGACAGAAGGTGACGCTGAGTCTCCAGCAGGCTTAGCCCGGCTGGTGGCCACCCCTGCCTTCACCAGGATACCAGCCGTGCTGACTGGAAGGTTCTTCTGCCAACTTGTTCAATCAACATGTATTCATTACACCAATCTCCCAATGAAAAAGAGCTCATTTGGGCTTAAATTTAACATGGGGGGGTGGGGAGTGGGGAACATGGGATGTGAGTTCACAGACTTTGAATTTGCATTTTAACTGGGCCAGGTCACATTAGCTCTCGATATTATTTCCTCCTCTGTAAAATGGGCATAATAATAGTCATACCATCCACCCCGCCTTCTTCTCCGAGTGTTTGTGAAGAGAATGTCTGTGAAGAGCACTTTGTAAGAGCATTTATCATACAAACGACTGCAAAGCAAGCTTTCCTGTGCCGGGAAATGTTATTCCTTAAGCCATTGCTCTCACTACTTAGAAATGGGTTTGAGAATTAACAAAATTAAAGACTGTTTTTTTAAAGAAAAAGAATCTATGTATAAAATTATGGTCGCCCTGCTGCCAGAAGTGGGGTGGGAGGACATTAGGGAAGGGACCTGGGTAGGTCTGAATGTGAAACGGTGACCGGTTTTCCTGGAGCCAAGAGGACGTGCAAGGTACGTTTGGACATGAAGGCTGGGGCTGTAGAGGCCCACATGCACGTTAGTGGCTCCCTAACGCTTGAGGATCTTTGAGCCATGAAGCGGGGTGCAGTGAGCTCCAAGTGTGGTCAGCGTGGCAGGGCGCGTTGGACGGGGAAGGGAGATGCTGGAGAGAGGCAGACTCAGACCCACACTGCAGGAAGGGGACTCTGCAGGTCACTGCCTGGGCGGGGGGAGGGGGAGGGGGAAGCCCCCAGGACACCAAGGCTGGGTCATCTGTCATCCCAGGGCACCCCCATCCGTGCAAGGCATTGTAGCTGTCTGTGGCTTGTCCATCTCCCACACTGGCCTATACCTTCCTTGAAACAGGTGTCATAGCAATATCTTGTGCCCAGCATCTGGCCCATGGAAGGTGCTAATACATATGTGTGTGGAATGAATGAGAGTGACTCACTTTTATGTCCTTAGTGAAGCTAGGACTCCTGCTTTGTGAGGGAGCTACATTTTCAGTAACATGGCCCCCTGGACCTTCCCCCTCCCCACCAGGATGGATAAGGCTCTGGGAAACTTCCAGCTGCCTCTCTTCAGACTTTGCCTTGGCCCTTCCCATCTGATGTAGGTCCCCTGGGACCACGAGACCAGCCAGGACCGAAAGCCTGCCAATCACTGAAGCCATCGTGGCCAGATTTGTCGAGTATCTGCTCTGTGCTAGGCCTTGGGGGAATGACATGCATCATCTCATTTAATTCCACTCCATCTTTATCACAATCCTTTAAAAGCGTTATAATCCCATTTATTAAATGTAGGAGCTGGGGCTCAAAAAGTTCAGTGACTTGCCCAAAACCACACAACGAGATCCAACGCACCCAAAGTACTATGCTGTGAACTCCTTAAGGTGGGATTGCATTCTATTCGCTATCATATCCTCCACGTCCTGCCCACACTGCAATTTTGAGTATTTGTTGAATGAACGACTGGGACAAGATTCTTCTGATTCCAAAGCTCAAATGCACTCTGAGCCTCCACTGCCTCATCCAGAAATAACATGAAACAGATGGGCTTGGTGTGAAGTTAAAATGTTTGGTAAACATAGGGGTATGGAAGCCACCTGCCTTCCAGCATTCCCCAAATCCCAGACTGCAGACAATGCTTGCAGATCTCCTTTTTTTTTTTTTTTTTTTTAAATTAATTAATTAATTAATTAATTATTTTTGGCTGTGTTGGGTCTTCGTTTCTGTGCGAAGGCTTTCTCCAGTTGCGGCAAGCGGGGGCCACTCTTCATCGCGGTGCGCAGGCCTCTCACTATTGCGGCCTCTCTTGTTGCAGAGCACAGGCTCCAGACACGCAGGCTCAGTAGTTGTGGCTCACGGGCCCAGTTGCTCCGCGGCATGTGGGATCTTCCCAGACCAGGGCTCGAACCCGTGTCCCCTGCATTAGCAGGCAGACTCTCAACCACTGCGCCACCAGGGAAGCCCTGCAGATCTCCTTTTGAAGAGGTTTGGGCTTCAGAGCTCAGCTCATTTCCCATTGGCGCTTATTTGTGGGTCCGATCTGATTCTCAAAACTGGCACTGTCAGCTGCCACCAGGCAAACGGGCAAATCTTCCAGGAGAAGCTAAACAAACTCCCTTTATTTCCACCACATCTGAAACCTGCTAGCTAGTCCTGGCCACCACCCCATCCTGACCACACCTCCCAGCTCCCTCATGGCCCTTTGTCAGGGAACTCGGAGGAACTGAAAGGTTAACCGAAAGGGGACCGTCTTTGTTGCCCGAACAAACTAGTGGTGGGGTTGCCTTCTCAGCCTTCCTGGCTGAAGTTTCAGCTGCTGCGGCCACACAGAGCAAGCCTTGTTCTTTTGTGAAAGTTCTAGTCCCAGTTTTGTTCCAGGGTTGTGGAGACTTCGGCAGGGCCTTTGTGGCCAAAGAATCTTCCTGGACAATAAGGCCACCTCCTCCAAAGAACCTGTTCCGCCCTGGAGGGAGAGCCGAGGCTCACAGACTGCCTGGCGGCCCAGCACTTGTAGATGTGGAAAGTTCCATGAGGCCTGGGAGAAAAGGAGAGCTTGGGCCTCCACACTGCCAGGCCCCTCGTAGGCCAAGTCACAGCCCAGAGAGAAGGGTACCTCCAGGCCTCACCAGGTAGGGTCAGCATCAGCCACACCCACTTGGGGACAAGACGGGAGACCTAGACTCAGCTGAATTGTCTCTCTCAGAAGCTGGCTTTTCCTGCCTGGTATAGCTGGTGTCCCCTCTTGATCTAGGGTGCCAAGACTCTTCAAGACCAAACACAGAAAATTCAGAAAAAAGAAAATTCAGTTGGGGGAAGGTAAGCGTGGAAAAAGGGTGAAACTCTATTGAGTATTTACCAAATGCCAGGTGCTGTGGGAAGCACTTTTTTTTTTTTAAATAGACATACCATAGCCATTTATTAAAAGGCATAATATAGAAATGATGTCAAATGATCACAAATGGATAGAGAGGTTTAATGCACTATCAAGATATAATAACAATTAGTATTTATTAAGCACCTACTATGTCCCAGGTATTCTGTTAAGCAATTTATCTGTATTGTTTCATTCCATGTTCATAATCATCTTTTAAGGAAGGTAGGAATATTATCATTCTCATTTTGCAGATGAGAATTTGAGGTTCAGAGAGGTTAAGCAACCTGCCAAAGTTCCCACAGCCTGTAAGTGGTGAGCTAGGATTTAAATGTAGGATTTGAATCCACATCTGTGCAATGGAGAAGCCTCTATTCTTTGTTTCTTTATTGAGGTATAACCGACATACAATATACTGCACATATTTAAACGGTACAAGTGGTAAGTCTCTGCGTATGTGAAACCATCACCAAAATCAAGATAGTCAACATACTCATCGGCCCAAAAGTTCCCTTGCGCCCTTTATAATACCTTCATCCTGTCCCCAGCCACCCACAGATCTTCTATCACATTAATTTGCAATTCCTAGAATGTGATTCCTAGCATCATACAATATGTCCTCTTTTAATTTTTTTTTTAATCTGGCTTCTTTCACTTAGCATCAGCATTCTGAGATTCACCCGTGTTGCATGCATGTCCATTCTTTTTAATTGCAGAGTTGTATTCTATTGTGTGGATATACCAGAGTGTGCTTATCCATTTCTCTGTTGGTAGACATTTGAGTGATATCCAGTTTCTGGCTGTTAGAAATAAAGCCACTAAGAACATCTGTGTACAAATATTTGTTTAGACACAGGCTTTCATTTCTCTTGGGTAGACACCTAGGAATGGGATGGCTAAATCATATGGTGGGCTATATATTTAACTTTTTAAGAAACTGCCAACTGTTTTCCAAAGTGGTTGTATCATTTTACATTTCCACCAATAATGTAAGAAGGTTTCAATTGCTCTAGATACTTGTCAACACTTGGCATGGTCAGTTTTCAACTTTAGTCATTCTAATAGGTGTATATTTGTACCTCATATTTTCATGTGCTTATTTGCCATCCTACATCTTCTTCGGTGAAATGTCTATTCAAATATGTTGCCCGTATTTTTAATTGGGTTATTTGAGTCTTATGATTGACCTTTGAGAGTTCTTAATATTTTCTGAGTACAAGTCTTTTTTCAGATCCATGAATATTTTCTCCAGTCTGTGGCTTGTCTTTTCATTCCCTTAACAGTGTCTTTTATAGAACATAAGTTTTTAATTTTGATGATGTCCTATTTATCAATTTCTTCTTTTATGGATGGTGCTTTAGTTGTGTTTGCCTAACTTGAGCTTGCAACACTTCTCTCCAATGTTTTCTTCTAGAAGTTTTATAGTTACAGTTTCTACATTTAGGTCTATAATCCATTTCATGATAATTTATGTTTATCATGAGTTGAAGATTTCTTTTGCATATCCAATTGTTTCAGCACCATTTGTTGAAAAAAATCCTTTCTTTATTGAATAATATTTGAAATTTTGTCAAAAATCAGGTGTCCATATGTGCATGGGTTTATTTCTGTACTCTCTATTCTGTTCCACTGATATATTTGTCTGTCTTTATGCCACTATCACAGTGTCCTTATTAATCTACCTTTACAGTAAGTTTTGAAATCAAGTATTGTTAATCTTGTTCTGGTTTATTTTATTTTGCAAAGCTGTTTTGGTTTTCTAGGTCCTTTGAATTACTGCCATGTGGATTTTAGAATCAGTTTGTCAATTTCTACTAAAAAAATGTGCTGGGATATTGATGAAACTATCCTTACTTACATGCTGATCACAGTTTTTAAACTCTTTTTATTTATTTATTTTTGGCCGCATTGGATCTTTGTTGCTGTGCATGAGCTTTCTCGCCTTTCTCTCTAGGCGAGTGGGGGCTGCTCTTCATTGCGGTGCACGGGCTTCTCATTGCAGTGGCTTCTCTTGTTGTGGAGCATGGGCTCTAGGCACATGGGCTTCAGTAGTTGTGGTGTGCAGGCTCAGTAGTTGTGGTGCATGGGGTTAGTTGCTCTGTGGCATGTGGGATGTTCCCAGACCAGGGATTGAACCCATTTCCCCTGCATTGGCAGGTGGATTCTTAACCACTGCACCACCAGGGACGTCCCCCTAATCACATTTAAATTTTACCAAAAATCTTTGAGTTATGGCATTATTCTTAGTATTTTATAGATGAAGAAACCAAGACTCATATAGGTTATAGAATCTCATTAGTGACAGAGTAAAAATTTGAACCCAAGTCTGCTGTAATTCTTGCTACCACTCTACCACAGTGCTTGAAGGAGCTAGCTGGGTCATATGTGTCCCAGCTCTCAGCTGGCACTCCCCATTGGAACAGTTTTGGATTGTATTTAATACCTGAAGCCATCATTTGCCGTTTACTTGATTGCAAAATAGACCTTCAAAAACATATTCTTCATGCTCTCTCTGGTCCTCTCTTCATCCTCATTTCTTCTGTGAATGGGGGAAAATGCACACTCTCATCTATGGGTATAATACCTTCCCTCTAAGTCTCGCTAACTGTTATTATAATGAGAACTTACCAGACTTGTTTACAAATGTTCAAATATTCATCTCCTTAAAAAGCATGTCACTCTTCTGTTGAAAAACAATTGATGACTCCTCAGTGTTACTGAAATTAAGTTGACTCTTGGAGCATATTGAGAGTAGAAAGAGACCTCAGAGATCATGTATACCAAACAGTGGTGAAGCAATATTCAACTCTGTTATTTCATATGTGAGAGCTGATTACCAAGGAGAGGAAGGGACATCTTGAAGCAATGAATCTGTAACACCACCTCTAACAGATTTTCTGGGTTTGATTTTTTTTGGTTTTGAGCTCTATCTCAGGATTTTTATTTCAGTCTGGTCTAATGTTTTTGCCTCTAAAAATGTAAAAGACTCGCTGTGACATTCAAGGCTCTCCTTAATTGCATTCCAGCTCATCCCCTGTCCTTTTACCATACTCCACTCAAATTGTGCCCACACCAGCAGAGCCCTTCTTCATCTCTGTGCTTTGTTTCTGCTGTCCTCAGCTAGTGATGAACTCTTTTTTTCTATCTGCATCTATTTCTTCTGAAATACCTTCACTCCCCTTCATTTGAGGCTGATCTCAAATGCCACCTCTTCTATGAAACCTTCTCTGATTCCCCCAGCTGCATGCATAGGTTCTCCACCACCACCCCAAGTTCTCATTCCCCTGGGTCTGAGATGAAAAATACCCTGTGTGGGATTAACAGCAGATAGGTAACTACAGAAGAGAAGATCAGTGAATTTGATGACATAGCAACAGAAACACAAAATGAAAGCCAAAGAGATAAAGAGAGAACAGGAAAAAAAATGAACAGACCATCAGTAACCTGTGGGACAGCTCCAAGTGACCTAATGCATGTGTAATGGGGATCACAGACGAGGAGCACAATATTGAAGAAATAATGGCTGAAGTTTTTCTAAACTTAATTAAAACAAACAAGCAAACTGTATACTCACAGATACAAGAAGGTTGACAACCCCCCAAACACAAGAAACAGGAAGGAAAGTACAAGGCATATCCCAATCAAATTGTTTAAAACCAGTGGTAGAAAGAAAATTTTAAAAGCAATTAGAGAAAAGAGACACAGCATGTACAAAGGAACAAAGAGTAGAATCATAACAGATTTCACACTGAAAACACCACCGCTCAGAAGATAGTGGAGAAGCATCTTTAAAGTTCTGAAAAGGAAAACCAACTTAGGAATTCATTGCCCAGCAGAAAAAATACTTTGAATATGAAGGTGAAATAAAGACTTCTTCAGACATATAAAAGCTGGAAGACTTACTTCACTTAGTATGTTAATCTCTAGGTCCATCCGTGTTGCTGTAAATGGCATTATTTCATTCTTTTTTTTTTTTTTTTTTTGGCTGCACCAGGAGGCTTGTGAGATCTTAGTTCCCCAACCAGGGATCAAATCCGGGCCCTCAGCAGTGAAAGGACTGAGTCCCAGCCACTGGACCGCCAGGGAATTCCCATATTTAATTTATTTTTTATGGCTGAGTAATATTCCATTATATATATATATATATCTCACATCTTCTTTATCCATTCATCTGTCAAAGGACACTCAGGTTGCTTCCATGTCTTGGCTATTATAAACAGCACTGCTATGAACATCGGGTGCATGTATCTTTTCAAATTAGAGTTTTTGTCTTTTCTGGATATATGCCCAGGAGTGGGATTCCTGGATCACATGGTGACTCTATTTTTAGTTTTTTAAATGAACCTCCATACCATACAATATCAATTATATGTGGAATCTAAAAAAAATGTTACAAATGAACTTATTTACAAAATGGAAACAGCCCTGAGCCCCGGGGGGCGAGCTTGTGCGGCGCGAGGTGGCAACCTGTGGGATATCCGCGCGGGCTTGAGCCATGCTGAAAGTGGCCGGCCACCTCAGGCCCAGGCCGTCCTGCAGCAGTGCCTGCACGCCCAGCTGCAAGTACGCCCCGCCGAGGGGGACGCCGCGGCCCAGTGGGTGGAGGTCCAGAGAGGATTAGTGATCTACGTGTGATTTTTCAAGGGAGCTGATAAAGAGCTTCTTCCCAAAATGGTTAATACACTGTTAAATGTGAAATTAAGTGAAACAGAAAATGGCAAGCACATCTCTATATTGGATCTATCTGGCAACATTCTTACCATCCCTCAAGCCACCCTTGGGGGGAGAGTAAAAGGAAGAGGCACGCAGTATCACTCTAACTCTGGAAAAGAAGAGGGGTTAGAACTTTATTCCCAATTTGTGACTCTCTGTAAAAAAGAATTAGCTGCTAACAGCAAGTGTGCCGAAGCTGGGGGTGGTGATGGAACATGGCACTTATGGCAACAGGCAGGTGTTAAAGCTCGACACCAATGGACCATACACACACCTAATTGAGTTTTGAAAAATTAAAAGTTTCTACAGTTGTAATTAGATTCTCTTCCCCTTCTTCTTGAGTACACTAATCTGCAGGATTTTTAGACAAGAAAATCCTGGGTCCCATCCATAACTCTGCAGCCGGCTAATTGGATGGCCTTGCCACGTAACCTAAACTCTGGATCTCAGTCACCTTCCATCCTGCTTTCCCCTAAACTCGCACTCAAAAATTTGAAAAATGCCTTCTGTTCACTTTATGGTCATTGATAAGAACATGGAAATGTTCCTAGAGAGCTGTATTTAAGCATTTTACAATTAAGCATTCTGGGTAATCAAGAAAAATATATTTCTTATACCCTCAAATGTATGTATTATGTAAAAAAAATCACTATTTGGGTTAAAACTAGGTAAAACCCAGCACAAACTGATTATTATTTTGTCAATTTTGTTTTAGTATTTCAGATTTCCATATTTTGAATGAAAGAATATGCAATTTACTATTCCTTCTAATCATATCTATGAAAATGTAATACAGAAATGTTATTGTGCATTTTAATATTACCCTCCAAGGACATCCAAGTGCTTTAAATTATTTTCAGAATCTTTAGTTGATATAGGAACAAGGTATGGGGGACTAAAAGTTGTTTTTATTTAATATACTAATGGCTTAATATTCTGTTTCTCAGTTTTTTACAAAAATAATGTGTGTTGCATTTTCTGTCTTTGGTTTTTAAAAGTTACTGTTTCATTAAATTAGTGTTCATAAATCTTTTAGGAAGTTCCTCTCTTGTCGGTTTAGATTGCTATAAAAGGAATAAAAAGGGATGCTTTCTACCAGAAAAACAAACAAACAACACAAAACAAAATGAAAACAGACTCACAGACGTAGAAAACAAATTTATGGTTACCAAAGGGGCAGGGCGTGGGGAGGGATAAATTAGGAGTTTGGGATTAACAGATACACATGACTATATATAAAATAGATTAAAAAACAAGGACCTACTGTATAGCACAGGGAACTATATATTCAATATCTTGTAACAACCTATAATGGAAAAGAATCTAAAAAGGAATATATATATATATATATATATATATATATATATATATATATATGAATCACTTTGCTGTACACCTGAAACTAACACAACACTGTAAATCAACTATACTTCAGTAAACTAAATAAATAAAAAGCTGAAAGAGCTCAGCAGCAGCAGGCCTATACTATAAGAAATAGCAACAGAAATCCATTAAAAATTATACCAGATGGAAATCTGGATCTATGGAAAGTACTGGAGAGTACCAGGAATGGTAACTACATGAGTAAGTGTATATGATCTTTTTTATTACAAGTCCCTTTCAAAGATCATTTTTAAAAATGTAATTGCCTGTTTAAAGCAAAAATAATAGCAATGTATTGGGGACTTTATAACAGGTTGAAGTAAAATGTATGACATCAATACACTGTAAAGTTTCTTAGCCATTATCACAATTAAGAGCTTATTACGCCAAAGGTGAAATATGACAGTTCACTTTTTGAAGTATATCCTTCCGTGCAGCTGAAATGCCACCTCCTCCAAAAAGGCCACCTAGGTTGATGGGCTTTCTTTGGCCTGTCTTCCCACAGCACTCCATGCCCCTTTTAGGAGTGCTCGTTCTCTAAAGTTATTGTCTGTGATTCAGCATTATTACTCTCCTTCTCATGTTCAATCCCTACCAAACTGTTTGTAGAAAAGCTTGAGCCTCCTAGATCTCTCTGAGTTCCAAAGAACAAATTTAATCAGAGAAGTGAGGAAATGCAAAAGCAAAGGAAAACAGTCAAGCAAGACAAATAATAATAGTTTAGCCATAAAACAAAGTCAAGGACCTTTAGTTCCTCCTCAAGGGCTATAGGTAATATCCTGAGCCGTATTCTTGAGTTGTTTTGCAGATACTAAAACCCCCAACAGAGCAAGAGGGAGGGGATATGGGGATATATGTATATGTATAGCTGATTCACTTTGTTATACAGCAGAAACTAACACAACATTGTAAAGCAATTGTACTCCAAAAAAGATGTTAATAAAAACAAAATAAAATAAAACCCCCAGCAGGTGGAAGAAGTTAACTATGCTGACCACAGGCATGCGGACCTCAGAACCAGGTTGATGATGTTAACTCCAGAAATACCATGCTGTTACCTCACCACCAACCAATCAGAAGAATGTCCACGAGCTGATCATGCACCCTACAACCCTCACCCCTAATGTTGCCTTTAAAAACCCTCTCTGAAAGCTATCGGGGAGTTCAGGTCTTCTGAGCATGAGCTGCCTGTTCTTGATTGGGACCCTGCAATAAATGCTGTACTTTCCTTCACCACAACCCAGTGTAAGTAGACTGGGTTGCTGCACATCAGGCGGGCAGACTCAAGTTTGGTTCTTCACCTGTGAGGGAAGAAGTTGAACCCCCAGCTCTGGCATGCTTTCTGTAAACCATTTCCACTCCCTGCCACCCTATCCCACCACTACCACTCCACACACACACACAGAAAAGGCTTTAGGAATGCAAAAAGGAGTGGGATATCTATCACTCAGCAGAGTGTAGTTAGAGGGAAGTTTCCAGCCTCCCTCTCTCCATCTGCCTGGGACAGTTTTCAGATAGGAGAACGGACCAGATTCAGGACAGGACCGAATCAGGTGTATTCCAGTGGTGTGGAGAGAATCCTGAACTGACCTGTCTTCTGATGTTTCTGGAGGGCGGCATGGAAGGTACAGTGCGGCATGATGGGCAGGGCAGCGCCTCCTTCTTAGAACATACTCCCAAGCCTGTGCATGGACATGGGCTTATAGTCCTCCTGTGCGCAGCCCATCCACCCCCATAGTGGAGCCTGGGACCACACGCTGGCACTGGAAGGGCCCCACGAGACTCAGACCAACTCTGTCCTTTGGCAAGGCCAACCTGATACCAGAGGACTGAGGGGCTTGCCCAAGCAAGGGTGGAGGGGAGATCAGCGTGAGCGCTGCATTGTAACCACGCCTTGCTGGACAAACACACAGTACCTTGGCTTCAAATGCCAAGGGAAAGTTTCAAATGCAAAAGGCTTAAAACAGGGGAAAGTAATTTACGTTAGAAGTCCGAATAGGAGAGTGGTCACTGTTGTAGGAGGTGCTCCTGGGAGGGAGCACAGGGGGGCTGTGGGATGCCGGAAACGTTCAGCTTCTTGACCTGATGGATACGAGGGTGTGGCAGTTTCCATCAAGCTGGGCAGGTGACACGTGTACGTTACATTTCAATAAGAATGTATTTTTAACAAATGAATGAAAAGAGAGAGGAAAGGAAGCATGTGGCCCGGACGCTGTGCTGGGCAGCCCCCAGTAGGTGGAGAGGGCAGTGTGTCCGGCGCCCCAGCTGTGCCCCTGGGAGGGGCTGAGGGCCGGCCGCCCGCGCGTGTTGTCAGAGCTAACAGCCGGGCCTCCGGCGCGCACTGTCTCCCCTGTGTACACAGGGTGTTAGGCCAGCCTCCACCGAGCTGCACTTCATGGTGACAAAGACAACAATGCCGCCATCTCGTAACTGTCAACAGCATCGCTGTGCTCAAGGCTTTGTTCCAATATTTGCGGAGCCAGAAGGGCCAGGTCGCCTTTACGATATTGACTTAGATTCATCACTTACCAGAGAAAGCAGAGCGCCCAGGCCTGCTGGCTCGCTGCTGAGGCCTTTGGGACGTGCGTGACCTTAGGCAGAATGTGCGGGGTCTTAGAAAACCGACCCGCTTGGCTGTTGTCACTCTTATCTTCCCTGTGGACCTGGGGTTCAGGAGTCACAAATTTCCAGACTGCCGATCAAGATTCTCTCAAGTCCTCTATAATCCAACCTGCCAGATTGGCAGAGGGAGCTGGGGAAACTGAAGCAGAAAGTTTACATCTTGAACTGAAGATTTCGGGAAATGGCATTAGAAAGCTTTTCATGAGGAAGTTTTCTTATTTTATAGGAAAAGGAACTTTTTTTTTTTTCTTAACTGGATTCAACTCTATAAATGCCAAATATCCTAGCCTCTAGCTCAGGGTTTTACTGCTCCCAATCATTTCTGAGTGAGACACTTTACCACTGACAAATACGAGACCACTTTCCAGAAACTCGTGTTGCCAGGGGAAGCTCGCCGCTCCCCTTTGTGAGCCCCGGGCCTCGGCGTCCCGGCCCTGACCTGTGACCTCCGGGCTCCCGGCCTTGCTGTCAGCGGGAGAAAGCGAGGGGCCAGCCTGCGTCAGCTGGACAAACGGGGGCCTGGCAACACGGCCTTGGGCTCTGCTCTCCACGAGGAGCTGACCCCTCGCAGCAGGTGCCCCGTCCCCAGGGCGGCCTTGCTGTCCGGTCAGGTGGCAAGAAGCTCAGGCATCTCTGCTGTCTGACAGGGTTTCTCTTCTTCCCGTTTTATGAGAAGAGCTCTGCCGAGACTCCGTGCCCTGCCCTCTCTCTGTCTCCAGGGCCCACACATTCAGTGAGCCCTCCGGTAGCCATTCATTTAGCCAGTTTCCTGGGCCACAGCGTCCCCTGGGGACCCCACTTTGGTGGGCAGCAGCGGAACAAGACGCCCTGCTGTTTCCCTTCCCTTTTAATTACACGGGGACAAGCTTCCTTGGGCTGACTTTGGGAGGCAAGCCCCGGGGCCAGCCTTGCTGCCCTCCACGAAACAATGCACACATGTTCCAGAGAATTCCCTTCTCGCTTAATCCGGGCTGGGAAGAAAAGGGCTTTTCTTCTTGTTGTCAAAGGGGGTCTTCGATGCTAAGATTCCATTTTGTGTCTCAAGTCATGTCACGGGACTTCTGCCTTGGCCTTGCTGGCTGCTCTTTAGAAATGAAAGACACAGTCCGTGCTTCACCTCAGGACAAGTCCGCCCCCACCGCCCCGAAAATACAGGGGCTGGGGGCCAAGAGAAGCGGGAAAATCTTCCAGCTCCCACTGTTCCTTTCTTATCCAGGCAACCTCAGCTTTTTGGACTATTTGCCCAAAGGATGAGTGGGGAGGGCTGGGCCTCACCTGCTGATCTCAAGGGTCATGAATATTCTTATAATCCCCTGGAAAGAAGGGCCCTTTCATTAGAGAAGCAGATTCCTCTGCCTCTCCGCTCCACAGCCTCTGGGGCCCAGCTGGCTTCTCCAGATTTTCCTAAGGCCTGGCTATGCTGCTTTCCATCGCGAACCCACGCCCCTATTTTATAGATGAAATAAAGGAAATAACAGCAAAGAAGTTACAGACACGCAACCTGTGCTTAGAAAGGAGCTGGGTTCAGTACCCAGAGGAGAACAAACTTCCTGCATCACTGGTAGTTGCAGGCACTTATATGTTTACACTTTACCTTGTTTGGCAAAAGGATTGGAGGTAGCTTTTGGAAATACCCATGAAAATTCGGACGAAGAAATCAAAGATAAGTGCAGGGAGAGTGGCAGAATGAAATCAAGGCAGGGTAAGGTAAGTTAAGACATGTAAGTTTCCATTTGCGAGCCAGGCTAAGCTGAGAATTTAGCTTCAGGCTTCCTAGAAGCCAAAGAAAAGGGAGAAAAATGGTTGATAGAAGGTCAGAGCATACCAGTCTCTCAAGGGAAGCACAGTTCTCCTTGAAACTGAGGCCTGAGACTCCCCGCCCAAGCCCCCCATGAACGGTGAAATGGTGAGTCCTCTATTAAACAAAAACACTAGGTACTTCATTAAAAATATCATCTCTGATGTAACAGTTTCCTTAAGTTGTGCTTTAAAATGGTTGAACTTGCAACTCACACAGCAATGATAACTGACATTCACTAGACTCCCATCTAACCCTTGTATTTAAAATATATCCTGAATTCAGGCTAAGAAACTAAGAAATAATTCTCATGGGGATTGCATTGCTGCAGATATTTTAAACAAAGGCTCTGATCCTATCGCTAAGCCTCATAGTACAAAGCAATGATTTTCAAAGTTTTAATCTCTTAAAAAGTATCGTACACCCCAAAGTTTTTGTTGACATGGGTTTATGTCGATTGATATTTAATATTGGATATAATAGTTGATACTGATATATTCAAAACTGAAACTGAGAAACATTTAAAATATTTACTCATTAATAAATTTTTAAAATAAAATGATTCCATGTTAATATAAAATACATTTCTTATGAAAAACAAAAGAATGTAGCAACACGAGTAGCTATTTTTTTTTAATTTATTTATTTTTAATTTATTTATTTTTGGCTGTGTTGGGTCTTCGTTGCTGCATATGGGCTTCTCATTGCGGTGGCTTCTCTTGTTGCGGAGCACGGACTCTAGGCACGCGGGCTTCAGTAGTTTTGGCACGCGGGCTCAGTAGTTGTGGCTCACGGGCTCTAGAGCGCAGGCTCAGCAGCTGTGGCACATGGGCTTAGTTGCTCCGTGGCACGTGGGATCCTCTCGGACCAGGGATCGAACCCGTGTCCCCTGCATTGGCAGGTGGACTCTCAACCACTGTGCCACCAGGGAATCCCACGAGTAGCTTTTTAAAATTTTTTTTTGCAATTCTCTTTAGTGTCCAGCTTGATAGAAGACAGATGGATTCTTCTGTCTGCATTCAATCTGTTGCAATATGTTTTGGTTAAGGAGGTGAAGAAAACCTGGTCTCACGCAGTAATGGGATGAGAAAAAACAAGAAGAATGGAATAGCCTTTCCAGGTAATTGTGCAGCTTCTTTGATGCTACACAAACACTTGACACGTCAGTAAACTTATCCTCTATGACGTAAAATCCCTTGGTCTACCTCCTGCTTGGAGAGGACCTTTCCCCATGCCTGATCTGGACCCATTATGCACTAGCCGTTCAGAAAATATTGGTTTCCTTGGTTATGCAGATCTTCCAACCGACACATTTCTTTTTACAATATGAAAAAATCACATTCATGAATACCATCTTCCATCTCATCAGAAAAATACTGAGAAGTTGTCAAGCTCATTTTGTTTTTCCAAATTCTCATTTTTGCTTAAATGTGTAAGTTTTATCATTGGCAACCAATACAACAGAGGTGTTTTCCTTCAAGTTGCAGGTTCACGCTTAGTTTTGAGAAAATGTCTGCTTTATGAGTCAGTTTGAATTACCATAGTTGATTAGTCATTCTTTTAAGCAAAATGGTGTTCCTTGAAAAAAATGACAGTTTAGGTCATACATCAAATAATTGCACGAGTACTTTTTATCAAGATGACTGTGATATTTTGGGTTACAAAGGGTTTTATGTGACACTCCTAATTTGTCAGACTATTAAAAAAGCATGTACTTAAGGGTTGAGGTTTAATAAAACTAAAAATCGATAAAATACATTAATATCATGGCAATACAAATTAATCAAATAAATGAATAATTTTTACTGTTTCATCAAGCCATTCTTTAAGTAAAACTAGTTTGTTTGTTTTAAACTGAGTGCCTGGTGGTAAAGATGACACAACACTCGTTAGCACAGGTTGTGCCACTGTCTTGATTCATGCTAGGCAGTGCTACCCACGGCTGTTTTTGCAGAGCCAGTGAACGTCAACATAGTGAAAAGGGGAAATAAAATATCAGTGTTATTATAAAATCATTTTGACCTTGTTGAGTACTGACAGGGTCTTGAGTACCCCCCGGGGTCCCACCCTTACCAACTAACTGCTGGTGTAGAGGAAGACTTGGCATCTAAGATGGCAGGTATTCTCGAAGAGACTCCGGATGCCAAAAAGGAAAAGGCAAGGATTTCTTTCTGAAAATGTTATCTATTTTGAGTACAGCTCTGAGAGCTAAAGGAATTAGAAATGCATCCTGTGTTTATAATGTGATAAATATTTCAGAAGTTTAGTGCTTAGAATCAAGTTATTTGGTTAAGGTTAGATAAATGCTTAATATAAGCCAATAACTGAATTCTACTCATTTCATCACACTATCTTATCTACCATACTGATATATTTTAAACATTAAATGAGATAATAGCTCTGAAAGCTGTATGCCAATTCAGGGCAGTTTTATTTAGAAAAGGCAGTTTTATATAAAAATAGAATCACTTATGGTTACCAAGGGGGGGCAGGAGAGATAAATTGGGAGATTGGGATTGACATATACACAGTACTATATATAAAATAGATAACTAATAAGGACCTACTGTATAGCACAGGGAACTCAATACTCTGTAATGATCTATATGGGAAAAGAATCTAAAAAAGAGTGGATATATGTATATGTATAACTGATTCACTTTGCTGTACAGCAAAAACTAACACAACGTTGTAAATTAACTATACTCCAATAAAAATTAATTATAAAAAAATAGAATCAAAGTTTTTACAAATGTCAGCATTAGAAGGACCTTTAGTGAACAGCCAATCAAACCCTTTTATTTAATCAACAAGGAAATTAAGACTAAAGTTGCAAAGGACCTTCCAAATTACAGCAAATCCTGGGCCAATTTTTTGCCAGTTGAAGTGAAAAGTTAATTATTTATCCCAGATAGCAAATGAAAAAAGAGATGACACTCACACGCTCACAAACACACAAACCTGAGTAAACATACAGCAGTGAGCATTACCTTATACGTAACTCAACGTCTATATACTGTATGTTTTACAGACGTGAACAGTTCACTCATTTGAACAGTTTTTCAATATTTGTTATGTGCCAGATGCTGTGCTAAATGTTAGGGATAAGAAGATCTATGATACCCAGTGTCTGCCCTTAAAGACCTTTCAGTCTTGTGAAGAAATGTATGTAAAGCGGCACTCCCAGGACACGATGCTGTGTTAGAACAGGCAGATGCGTGGGGCGCTAATGGAAAAGCAGCCAGTTCAGGTGGGAGTCGGGAAGGAAGGGAGGGGTCACAAAAGTTACCCAGAGGAGGTGGTGCTGGATCAGGGTCCCCATGGATGGACGAAGGTTATCAGAGCAAGGAGGACAGTCCATCCTGAGCAGTGTGTGTGCAGGAAGGTGCTGTGACAGAGCAGGAAGGTCTGTGGCTCTTGATATGGATGTGGGCTGAGGGGATGGTTGGAATTGCTATCAGAGAAATGGGCTGTGTGCTAAAGATTTTGAACTTTATTTGAAAGTTGTCTGGAGACAGTTTTAATCAAAAATGGTCACGTTTGCATTTTAGAGTCTTCTTTCTGGCAAGAGGGTAAAGGATGCTTAAGATAGAAATGAAAATGAAGGCATGCAGCAGGAAGAGAGGTGAGCCACGGGGCCATGTGAGGTGTGCAGAGACAGGACGATGAGCACAAAAGATACTAAGATCAAAACTGTAGACATTGGTGATTGGGTTTGTTGCTTGTATCAGGGACAGGGAGACTCCTAGGTGTCTTTCTTGGCAGCTGTTACAGTGCCTGTCACCAGAATAGTGAGATCTGGAGAAGGGAGAGGTTTACAATGGAGAAAGGGGTGGCTTCACTTTGGACAGGTTGAGTGTAGGACACCTAGGGACACGCAAGTAGGGAGCTGGAGCTGGAGCTGGGGTTTGGAATGTGGAGACAGGAACAGGATGGAGCTGGACATTTGAGAGTCACAAGCAAATGTGGCTGGGAGTCAACCAGCCAGGAGGAGTAGGAGACAGAAAAGGAGGGTGCTGAGGGAGCACTCCAGGAAAGGCCCACACTCGGGAAGGTCTGTGGACAGTCCTGACAATCAGCAACCATTTTGTGATAAGGAAGACCAGGAGAAAGTGGGGTCACAAAATTACAGAAGTCAAAGAAATAAGAGTTGAGAGAGAGAGAGAACAGATGTCACAAAGTATTAAATGACCTTAATGGATCAAGCAAAGTAAGTATAGCAGCGTTTGGGGGGATTAGCAACACAGAGGTCACTGGGGGCCTCCGAGAGGGGTGGTTGGCCGAGGGGTAGAGGTGGGAGCAGCAAGGACGTGGGGAGGGAGGCTCAGCCTGCAAAGGAAATGCCAGCTTGGAGTGAGCTGTAGATTGAGTACGGGGTGATCTCTCTTCCAAGGCGCTTGGCTGAGAATGAAAGAGAGTGCATAGTTTACAGATATACAGGGTTTACCGAAGATACCAATTTACTTCTAGATCCTGGGATTCAAGGACATTTTAAAAGTTCACTTGCTTTATTTCCAGATAACTCTCCCCAGAAGTACCCAGAAGACAGTAAAGTGGCGGTATAAAATGAAGACGAAGGAAAACCCATTCAAATTGAAAAACGTAAAAATAGCTAACGTAAGCAACCATACTGAATAAGATGCCAACAATCCAACTTTCCTTATACCCACGTGGTAAAGCGTGGCCTGGTGGCAGGGCTAGTAGGAGACAGTGAGCCAGTCCCTTTGCTGCCCGCCATGAACATAAGGATTCACAAAACTCTCACTGTGCCCTCTCAGGCAGCCCATCCATACTCTATTTTTTTTTAATTTTTTTGAATTTATTTTTTTCATTTATTTATTTATTTTTTGGCTGCATTGGGTCTTCGTTGCTGCGTGTGGGCTTTCTCTAGTTGTCGCAAGCGGGGGCTACTCTTCATTGTGGTGCGTGGGCTTCTCACTGCAGTGGCTTCTCTTGTTGCAGAGCATGGGCTCTAGGCACACGGGCTTCAGTAGTTGTGGCACACGGGCTCAGTAGTTGTGGCTTGTGGGCTCTAGAGCACAGGCTCAGTAGTTGTGGCACACGGGCTCCGTAGTTGTGGCTCACGGGCTCTAGAGCACAGGCTCAGTAGTTGTGGCACGCGGGCTCAGATGCTCCGAGGCATGTGGGATCTTCCCAGACCAGGGCTCGAACCTGTGTCCCCTGCATCGGCAGGCGGATTCTTAACCCTGCGCCGCCAGGGAAGTTCCTCCACAATCTTTTTAAAAACCTACTTGGTTTCAGGTCTTTGTCCTCCCCTGTTCCAGTGCAAATTAAGCTCCTGCCCTTCCCTCCGGCAGGGAGGGGCTGCTGGGTGTGAGGTGTCTCCTTGGAAGTCAGCAGCATCCCAAGACTGGGCTGCCTGATTTCCAAGGATTTGGGTGTGGTGAGGTGTGGCACTGAGCCCTAGAAATAGAAAAATATTCTATTTGCAAACATTCCCGAGGGGGCTGGAACTCTCTTATCTACAGCTCCCAGATGCCAGCCTTCTGAAGTCACAACCTCTCAAACTTCTCTGACGTCCTTTGCCGACGGCAACTTCTTCCTCAGGCTTCCTACTAAGCAACGCAGGCTATTTCTAGTAGAGAAACAGTTTACAGCACCGTGCAGTGGTTAAGTGCACAGACGAGGGGACAGATTGCCAGGGTGGAAATCCCAGCTTTGCCACTTACAAGCTAAGTAGACTGACAGCTTGAACAACTCAGAGATGTCATTTTTTTTTCCCATCTGTAAAAGGGGAAAATACCAGTACCTATCTCTCAGGGTTGTGGAAACCAACACACAGGTTAAGTGCTTACAACACTGCCTGACACATAATAAGCACTCAATAAATGTTGGTATCATTATTTAGAAGGATTTAGGAGAGAAACACCTTGTACCCGGTTTGGAGGCAAATATGATGCCTTTCACTTAAAAGAGAATGTAATCTGGAAAATGTCCTGCTTGACTTAGTTGGACCAAGAGACACTTTTCCTCAGTGTTGAGAGAACATCTTTAGATGCCAAGTTTAATCAGTGGTAGGAACTTTGGGACCATCCTGGAAGAGGAAGGGGCTCTGATAAGGTCACTCATCACGTGGACGCAGAGCATGATTAGAAGCACGGCTCTTTGGCTTCATGGCCTGTGCCCTGTCTTTGCTCTCCTGTAGATAAACACATAGGTTTCAAACCCTGTATGTGTGTGCTTGTCAGGGCCTTGCCCTTCTCAGCAGTGGCCTTCTTCCTGGTACAGTTTCTCCAAGTAGATTTCTTTTTCTGGAAACAGCGATGAATTCTTGGTTACAAATCCAGGATAAATAAACACACACACACACACTAGACAATAGACTCTCCTTTTTGAAAAAGCACCCTTTAGTTAGTGAGCTGATTTTATTCAAGCTGCACCACAAATACAAAATCATTACTAAAATTCTGGGCTACCTCTTCCTCAATAAAGCTTAAAAATAAATGTGCTCTGAATACTCAGAATTCACTTAAACTATGAAAAACTAGCATGACAAGTGCCATTTTCCCTGGCTGAGGTTCACCAGGG
Organism: Balaenoptera ricei; assembly: GCF_028023285.1. Classification (NCBI taxonomy): domain Eukaryota; kingdom Metazoa; phylum Chordata; class Mammalia; order Artiodactyla; family Balaenopteridae; genus Balaenoptera; species Balaenoptera ricei. Next base: position 86,625,498 of record NC_082642.1, on the reverse strand, counting down.
TGACCTTCAGAACTTGAAAAACTTTGATGTTTAGAGCAAAAGACTTTTATGTAAGTACGTGCATCTCATTCAATTGGGGTTTTCCCTTAGCGCGGACTTGCCCGATGTGCCGGAAGTAGGGCATACAGTTCTCCCTTTATGAACATACCCACATTTTTGCCAAGCAGCTCACAACATGAAAAGGAACCGCCATCGAGGAGAGTTGAGGAGGTGAGGGAAGAGGCTGTTAGCACATGGCCGGCCCATCCAATACCTGCCCTTTGTTCCAGGCTCTGCACTCAAACCTTCCTGGAATCCCAGAAAGACTTGGCCAACAAGCCAGCCTCGGAACTTCAGGCAGCCTCTCTGAGCCAGAGTTTACGTACGGTAAAATTTTCCCTTCAGTCCAGCCTCATCATCAGTGAAGCTAGAGCTCTAGGTATATAAATGAAGCTAAAAATCTACGCATCTCTAAGAATGAGCAGAAATCATATTATTCTCAGAAGCCCTAGTAATACTGTCACTCAAATCCGTGGAGGCCAGAGGTGAGCAGAAAGTTACTGTTTAAATCAGAGGTTTCAAATGGTGACCCATGGGTGGGCAGGGTGTTAACAGATGTTTCTGTCTGACTCACACACTGTTTAAAAGATTCTTAAAATCAGCTGCTAACATTTAAAAGGCAGGAGGTTTCATATGATTATTTGGATCCCCAACTTCCTTTACAAAATGACTGACTTTGGAGGCATTACATTTGTGGCCCCTGATTTAAATCTTCATGGAACAGAAACAATACTTCCCTGGGAGTCAGGAGGCAAGGGTTCTAGCTCGACCACTGATTGAACAAATTGTTTCTTCTCTCTGGGTCTCTTTTCTTCTTCTTCTTCCCTTTTTTTTTTTTTTTTTTAACAAAACAAGAGCTATCGTTGTTCTAAAACTATAATTCACTTTCTAGATAAGCAAAGCAAGTCCGACAGTAAAAAAAATGACATAACTCCTCTAGAAATCACACCATACTCTGTACAGTCAGCCAGGTGGTAGAAGGTTTTAAAAAATGTTTCAGTATATATATAACTGGTAACACAAAAGATTATCCAAACTATAGGCATCTGTATAAAAGCCATGGTAACTCAGAAAGAGGAAGCTATTTTTAAAGGAAAAAGTGCTCTGTCTCATGTACTCGGGAAGATGAAAGCTGCCCACCACCAGATGCTGAACATGCAGACGTGCCGCGTATCCATCTGCCGTGGAAATTTCCCTATTTCCACATTCTCATCGTGTAGTTTTGAGGGTGAGCATGCCACGCCTCGGCCGTGGAGGCTTTCTGCTCCAGTGGCTTCAGACAAAGTTACCATTAACTCCCCAACCTGCAAAAAAATTATTTGACACAAAGGATTCCAAAATGTCCTCCTCTCCCCCTACAAGCCCACAAACAAATGGTACAGGAATGAGGTCAGAAAGGAATCCCCCGCCTACCAGGCCCCTGAATTCATTTACCTACCTCAGAGCCCATTCAGGGGAAGGGGTGGGACCGGGAACAAGAGCCCCTCGGAGGCCAAGTGGAGTTTGGGGGTCGAGCGCTACATTACAAGATCTGACAGGCCTTTGCCAGCCTTCAGCTTCTTTGTGTCTCTCACATAATAGAGAAACACAAACTGAGCAGCACACGATCTGTGGTTACACCCTTGGACAGAGCGCACTCTTTGCAAATGCTAATAGTATTGTAGCATCCTGTCACCCGGGAACACAAAAAAAGGATGTTGATTTTCACATGAACCAGAACAGGCCCATTGTACACAAGTTGGTGACCAACTTGTAGTATCTGCACATCAAAAGCCCAGCCAATCATAGGGTACACAGCTGGCGAACCGCACCAACCCGGGCGCCTGTCCCAGAGAACGAGATCCTAATGCCCCGTCCACCGCTACGGTGACAAAACATAGTGCTTTTGACGTGAATGGGCCCACAGTCTCAGGATCCTGATTCAGCAATTAGTATAATTAGTAAGAACGTAAGTGTCTCAGATATTTAAAAAGAGAAATCTGAATGTATGAAAATGGGCGTGGCTTCGTGCTCCTGCTGAGAGCCTTCGGTATGGCAGAGGCAGCAGAGGGCGGGGATATTCAATTAGGCACTCATATTAGGGGGGATCTGATACTGGACTAAGGAACTCACGAGAATGTTGGCAGGGAAGTATTTATTACCTATTCCTATCCTAATGGTCCTGGGAAACTACAAACTCTCAGGGCAAGAAAATTAAATAAAGAATATAAATGATATTCCTGAAAATAAACTTAGAGAATGTAAAGGCTTCTGTTAATAGCTTTCCCTTCAAGAGCTAAATTTATTAGAAATCAAAAGGCAGTCAAAATTTGGGAAAATAAAATATTCAATCAACGTTTTGAAAACTGGGGTAAAAATAATTCTGCATCTTAACAGTTGGGCTAACTCAAAAAGAATTAGAGAATCTGTAGAGGTAAAATGGGAAAATTAACATGATTAACACGTTAAGGGAAAATTGCAGGGTATTCATTTTCACTCCTAAGGTCTGGGGTAGACCTGAGATTAGAGCCCCCTGAATCTCAGTATCACCTTGTCCCCCAGGGCCCCGGAGGAAACCATCTCTGCAGGGGTTTCTATTCTTGTGGTGCAACAGAAGCCTCATATAATTAGGGAAAACCATCCTAGGCCATTTCTGTAAAGTTAGCTCGACTTGCACTTTCTAGGTGTATCAGTGCCCTAATATACTCATAATTTTATAAATAAATTCATTTCCCTAGAAGTATATTTGAGAGAGAGCACGTTTTATAAGTGCGTAGGCTTGTAACCAGATTTGTTTTCCAACTTAGACTCTGCTATTCACTGGAATGACCTTGGTTACTTAACTTTTCTGAGCTTATTTTCTCATCTATAAAAATGGAAATAATACTGCCCATGATAATGGATGCATAACACAAGACATACTGGTTCTTTGCTCTAGATTTAAGTTCTTTTCTTCAGAGTTTAAAAGGAAAGTCAAAAACGTTTCACAGGATTAATCCTTGGCAAGATAGGATACTGACCATTAAAAAGGTTTCAGGGGGGTCTCTAGATAGCTCCCCAAAGGCTCATGGCCGGTGACACTACACTGTGTCCTGAGTCCTGCTAAGACCTTTATACAGGCTCTCACTCAGGGTGTGCTGCCACCCCTGCAATGGCCGTGACTGAGGCGGCTGTGCACCTTTTCTTCCAAAACACATCAAACACCGCCCCTCGCATTATTGCTGCTCATGGCGGTGGGGAGTCGGGTTCACTATCATTACTGGGTGTGTGCGGTGCTGTGCTGTGTTAAGGTATAGTTGACTCCTGGTTTTCACTACATATACATTGATGGTAGACAAAAATGATATACATTCGGCATCCAGAGGGATTGGCTGTGAGCCAGGTGCGGTGGCACGTGCCAGCAGTCCCAGCTACTTGGGAGGCTGAGGGCAGGAGGATCGCTTGATCCCATGAGTTCCGGGCTGTAGTGCGCTGTGCCAATCGGGTGTCCGCACTAAGTTCGGCATCTGTATGGTGACCTCCCGGGGAGTGGGGGACCACCACGTTGCCTAAGGAGGGGTGAACCGGCTCAGGTTGGAAACGGAGCAGGTCAAAACTCCTGTGATCAGAGGAATTGGTTGTGTACCACTTGGAGCATCACTGACTGCAAGTGTGAGGACTTTTGACTTAAGCCCTCTAGACAAATACAGTTCTTAATGGAGAAATAGTAAGTATGGCATTTCGTTAATGACTCATGACGACTTCTGTGTTAAGATGTATGGAAAAGAGAGATTAAAAACAAAAATGGAACACAAACTAAGGGAGCAGAGAAATGGATAGGTTCATCCCTTAAGAGGTATATTAATTTCAATATTTCCTGGTAGCTGAAGCAAAGAAACAGGTGAAGGGCTTCCCTGGTGGTGCAGTGGTTGAGAATCTGCCTGCCAATGCAGGGGACACGGGTTCGAGCCCTGGTCTGGGAAGATCCCGCGTGCCGCGGAACGACTAGGCCCGTGAGCCACAATTACTGAGCCTGCGCGTCTGGAGTCTGTGCTCCGCAACAGGAGAGGCCGCAATAGTGAGAGGCCCGCGCACCGCGATGAAGAGTGGCCCCCACTTGCCGCAACTAGAGAAAGCCCTCGCAGAGAAACGAAGACCCAACACAGCCATAAATAAATAAATAAATAAATAAATAAATAAATAAATAAATAAAATTAAAAAAAAAGAAACAGGTGAAGTCTTGAGTTCTCTTTGACAGAAGGGAAGCACCATATGCATTTGTCTGTAGTGGGAAACTCTGCTGGCACTGAATTATCTAGTAATCCTTACTTTAAAGCACTTAAGTGATAACAGAGACATGTCATTAGATTTTACTATTGCAAAAGGTACTGTGTATTTTGTCAAATAGGTGCATCATACAGTATTTGTCTGCGAAAGCCAAGGGCATAATACTAGATAAATTAAGAAGTCGGTAAAGGTAAGTAGTCCACGTAGTACTGCTTTCTGATGATTTGGCCTAATTCTCAGATAAACTTTATCAAAGCAAGAAGATGGAGTTAACCTATTCCCTACATACTTTCTCCCAAATGTTAGAGGTCTCACAAGCTTTTGGCAAGTGTTAGATCACGTACGCCATGAACATATTTTTTGACCAGTGGATAAAATTCTAATTTCCATGTTGTTGCTATGATTTAGTTACTTCAAGAGTAAGTAGCAGAACGGACATTCTGCTTTGAACTCTAAGGGGTGAAACTTGTATTCTTAACACAACCATAAGATATGCCTCTGTGGAGGCTGCTGACAGTTTCACTGGATCTTCAGTGAGGTCAATGGCCTACATTTTTTTTTTTTTTTTTTAAAGACTTTTTGCATTTTCTCAAATACTTGGATAGGAACCAGGCTATACCTGGGTTAATTAGTTAAAAACAAAACAAAACAAATAATAAGAATCCTTTACCACAAAGAATAAGGAACTCATTAAAAACATTTAAAAGCTATAGTTACCCCCTATCAGTGACGTGACCCCAATGAACCTTAACACTGATCCCACAGAATGTGAACAAAACACACAAGAGGGTCCCCTTTCAGAGGGCGATCATATACACTCTCTCATTGTCAAGCTGGTAACAACTCTCATTTCAAGATACATATTTAACCCAATGCCTTATGATATATGTTTTTCTTACCCTTATTTTATAAAACTGTCTTCTTCGGGCTAAAGATCACTCACATTTAAACTGTCCTGACACTGTTCTGCTTTGCAATCTTTGACAACTTTTGGAGTACCTGTCTTAACTCTTAAGTTTTCTACATCTATCACCTTAGTCTAATATGTGCAGAAATTATGACTTAGTTATCACAAATTGGGTATTTTATTGTTTAAATTTTATTGAAACAATAATTATTATTTTAAAACACATTTTGTAATATAATTAAATAATGCATCTGTATTATTTACAAGCACATGGTAGCTACTTCACTTTGACAAAGATACTAATTCTTCAGCTGAAAGTATTAGAAGAAAACACATAAATTATCCTATTAAATCTTCAGGAAGTAAATTCTTCAAACTTTCTTGACCTATGAAGATTTTGAACTTGAAGTGCACAAAGGATGAAAACAATTTAAAATGCAACTAGTTTCAGGGCCTCAAACTAGGATTGGTCTGTTAACGCTGACAAGTGAAATAACTGCTCATATGACTGAAATATGTTCTTCCTTATAAACCTTCTAAAGGAAGTCAAAGATTGTCTTGACACCTATTCACCAGAAATATACCACACTCCAGCTACTGTCTTCCACTTATGGAAGCAATCGCGACTTTACAGAGTCTTTTCCTGGTTTTGATTTCAGCCAACCACATGAATCCTGGAGAAGACACACCCATGCTCTGCCTTATTTTACACATCTAATGATCACCAAATCTTTAATAAGCACCATTTATGAGCAAAGTTCTGGGAAGAATTATAAAATAAAAAATGGGAGTTCATAATCAGGTGGTAGATGGAATTAAGTGATCTTTGAGGTTCCTTCCAGCTCTAAGACTTAATGATGACTTGTTAGTAAGCCTCATATATGACTGAACATGTTAGCATCATTAATGAAAATGGTGGCCATGGACTTCCCTGGTGGTGCAGTGGTTAAGAATCTGTCTGCCAATGCAGGAGACACGGGTTCGATCCCTGGTCTGGGAAGATCCCACATGCTGCGGAGCAATGAAGCCCGTGCACCACAACTACTGAGCCTGAGCTCTAGAGCCCACGAGCCACAACTACTGAAGCCCTTGTGCCTAGAGCCTGTGCTCCACAACAACAGAAGCCACCACTATGAGAAGCCCGCGCACCACAATGAAAAGCAGCCCCTGCTCGCCACAACTAGAGAAAGCCCGTGCGCAGCAATGAAGACACAATGCAGCCAAAAATAAATAAATTTTTCAAAAAAAGACAGAAAATGGTGGCCATGGCAGCAAAATGCAATTAAAAACATTTTAAAAATATATTTTACCAAAGAAAATACCAAAATGTATTGACAAGTATCAAGACATGAAAAAGAGCATTGTTAGACCATGAATTACATACAACTGTGCAATGTGAGGCATGTGAAATTCAAGCATTCAAAGAAGAGCTACATTTAAGAGGCTTGTTAGACCATGCATTTGGTTATACTGTGGCGTCAAATTATTGCCCTAGGTGCACAGGTTTCTCTCTCTCTCCCTCATTAAAATAGAGACAACTTAAAAACTGCTCTCCAATAAGAGAATTATAACATGATTTCAGTATCTTTAATTACTCATCTACACAAATGACCTTAGATCAAGCACAGGCAAAATATAAATCTCAGTAATATCTACATATAGTGTGAAGGTTTTTAAAAATAATACAGAGTTCATTCATAGTGCGCAAGTAAAAACAAGGTTAAGTTTTAAATATTTAAACACAAAGCATGATTATTCAAAAGGTAAGCATATTTATGAGCACATTTCTATACTGCTAAAGTTCCTGAAACCACAGCATATACCAGCTTAGAGAACTGAAATTTTAAAAAAATTACTTTGATCCCCTTTATTGGTAAACTAAAACACCATTATTTTTTTTTGCAGATAAATACCTCTAAAATAAATAAAAAATAAAATTATTAACTAGTTAAGGGATTTACCTTTTAAAGCTACACTCTGAATCTTATCATCATGTGTAAAACTCCCAAATTATAAGGTCAGGAAACACCACTCTCTGCAATGTTCCCTACTTATTTTTACACTATTCATTTGCATCTGGAGGCTAAATAATTTGTGGGAAGGAGTCTGCTGGAGTAAAGCCTGGAAAGGGGGTATAATACAAAGAAAAGAGAATATAATTAAGCCGCTAAGAAAGGCTGATTGCTCCGCCTATAACTAAAGCTCAGCTGAACTATAATTCAACCGTGAAGCTGCAAGAACCGCTCGTTTCCTGTCATGATTTGCCTACACAGTTTGATTTTTTAAATTGATACCCGGACCGAGTAAATTTTAGATATAATCTATTTACAGTTGTTCAGTCTTCCATACAGAGCTTTGTTCATTCTATTCTTTGCAAATTCTGACATGAAAAACAAATGATTCCTGGTCTAGTTAGAATTTAACTTCTGTATATTGAATTTGTTTTTATTTGTTACATTTGTATACTTCTGTATAGTGATTTGTTGATATTTGAATCATTTGTAATTTCTGAACTACAGACACAATACACAGGGTTTACTGTTGAGAATCTGAATTTTATTTTTTTCTTTTAATAACATCTGCATTTAATAAATACCTGGCTTTTGGGTGGGGAGGGAAGCATGCTTAGTGTGAGAATAGCCATAAAGGAAAAAAATGTATAATCCATGAAAGAAGTTGTATTACTGAGGAGGACGGGGAATATCTGGACTCTAATGTGGGATTTTTAATAATATTTTTATTATCTATTTATATATTTAAATTACAAATACTGATCTCAAAGAAATGGAGACATCCATCCTCCCTCCCCCACACCTTTCTTAAATTTATACAAAGAGACGCAATAGTAGTAATGACTTAACATCAGCCTTTTTGCTTGGGCGAAATCTGTAGAAATACAGCTGAGGGCATTCTTCCCTATCCATAGCTCACAGAGATAGACATGGTCCTATTTCTTTTTTTCTTTAGAAATAGATTTGTAGTTATAAAGTGGTCGTGTTTTACAACTGCAAAAATATTAATTAATAATTGCATGATGTTTGCTTCCGTGAGGGTGTTTACCCACTGGCCAACACTGGTTAGAGGGAGTTAACCGGTAAGGTCATCTCCTAACCTTTGTACAGGACACTGGGGAGCTCTACTCCCTTTCCATTCACCCACTATCCCTAGGTCTGAAGGATACAGAAACGTCCTTGACTACTCAGCCAACAAATAAAGTATACTGCTACTAGCTGCTTAAAACTGGATCTACTTTTCTTACCAACCAGTTTAAAACAAATATTTCCTGAATTCGCAATTTCGGAAATACTTTGTGGTATCCTTTAACCTTGCATATTAAGTGTCAGATCTTGATAGAGATCACAATAAAGAATGTACTGATGTTAAATTAAAAAAAAAAAAAAAAAAGTGAGGTGGCAAGGAAACTGTTACCAAAACATAATTCCAAAAAACTGTAAAATTAAGTAAACTGTAAAATAAAAACTGTCACACAATGGGCATTTTCATTAGAATAATAAAGGCTTAATGAAATGGCAGCAAAGAGCAGAGTTAAATGAGAAAGACATTTAAAATAAAAAATGGCCTATTTCTTTGCTTTAAAGTCCTTTAGCCAATAAAAAAAATTTATATAAAAAAATGAAAATGATGTGAGGATATTATTGTAGTTGAACTGTAATGAATTAAACTATATGTTTCTTTAAACATTCAGTAAGAGGTGGATGGTCAACATTATTCTAATTGTTGAAATAATTTCTATTTAAAATACAGTCTTATGAAAGAAGGCTTTTTTCCTGAGGCCTAGCTGAAATGTTTGACAATAGCTGAAATTAGTCTAAATGAAATTAGTCAATTGATTATTCTTAATCTTCCCTATCCTGTGTCACAAACCAACAGCTCTGTCAAATGGTAAAAAAAACTGTTAACAAGAAAGCCTAGCTCAAGTATACAACATCCAAAATGAATGAATTTCAAATGGGTAGAGAGAGTACAAAAACATCAACTGAATCAAATAGGTAAGCTGCTGCTCACTTAGCTTCTAAGGCAACTTCTAAGCTGTCAATGAAGGGTTGAAATCTTTCACTGAATGTACATGGAATTGTAATACAAATTAACCTATTTGAGGGGTTTTTCTATTAACTCGCTTTCTTTCATGTGAAGAATATAAACTGAATTATCATGGTCAAATAGTTTCTGGATACAGAACATTACAGAAACAGACAACAACTCAGCAGGTTACCATCAATTTATACACAATTGATAGCCTTTAGAAAATTGCCATCAGTTTTATTTCAAAACACCTAGCATTCTTTTTCTGGAAAAGAAACCGACATGGAGTAACATCAGCTAATGAGTTAGTTGAACTAGTGCCACTACAAGTGAGACAACAAGCAGGAGAGCGAGTTTCTTATCTTCAAGGACTGAGCCTACTGGCCATACCAAGTTAAATTAACCCAATTTGTCACTTGAATACAAAAAAATAGAATGTTAATGCCATTTCCACTGTGTTTCCATTGAAAAGGCAGCTGATGGTTAAAGTGCCTCTAACACGCATAAATTATTTTTATTCCATGACTTTATTTTATGTTTAGAAAGGTGGAATAGCAGAAGAAAAAAAAAGGCAGGACAAAAGGCTCTGGAGTTTTCTTTCTTCAGATGTGTGCAGAGGTGATTATATTATGAGTAGGAGGTCTGTAAAAATAAACAGAATTTTCATTGATAAATTTAGGTCTAGGGAGACAAATGTAAAATTTCTAAGTAAATTTTACTACTGCATGATCATAAAAATGTTGAAGCTTAACTGCCTAAGTTTGCTAGTTTTATTAAATTTAAAATATCCACCACCAGAACAATATAAAATAATTTTATCAAACATGATGTATGAATCAAATATTGGACTTCATCTTCAGCAAGTATCAGAATAGGTTACTCAAAATGATCAGGCTGAGTAACTCCATGCATCTTAAAACTGTCATTGCAAAAGTATTCCTTAAGATGCTTGGTAACTTTTATTAAACGGTCAGAATGAAGCAAGGCTACAATTTTGCCAGATTTGTTCTTTTAAATGGATTTGCAGGATACAAAATAGATCATCTGTCCAATTCACAGATACATGTAACAGTTCGGGGCATAGAGAGTAGAGACAAGTAGGGAACAAAGAAAGTCGGGACTATTTTCCTGTACACAGCCGGCCTCATAGGACTGCCCTGGCCTGCAATTGAGACAGACACTCTGGCAGGAAAAGGCATGTTCCCAGCAGCAACAGTAACTCCAGATGTCACACTGATCAGCTTAGGGAAGTGACAATGACTGTTCTGTAAAACACTGGTTGGCTTTGGGCTACCTTATTTCATTGAAAAGACAGAAACATACCTTATATTTTTAATGGGGTTTCTGTGAATTTTTCCCCCAAAAAACCATATGTGTAAACAAAGACATCAAGTAAACTGGTGTTTATGAAGAGCATCTCCAAATCCAGAAGACTCTCAAACTGTTTCTAACATTAACTACTGATAGTAATTATGATGATGAGGAAGACATCGTAACACTTTATGGTTTTAAAAGAACATTTTCATACACTGAGGTTGTATAAAACATTTACAAACAAAGACACTTAAAAACACTGAATTATGTTTGGTCTGAGTTAAAGATGAATGATATTTAGTTTCTAGATATATTTTTGTATACATCCATACACCAGTCTTAACTTATGAAAGAGACAAACAAACAAAGTAACAAAGCATTATTCTAAAGCTTTTAACTCCTTCCTCTCTCATTCATTGCTGGTATACTGTTCTGAATGATGTTGGTCTGAGCTGTGCTTCCCTTCCTAGCTTGCTTTCTCAAATATATCGCCCCTACACTACAAGAAAGTAGGTAGTCTGATTTAAGGGCCTTTTCTGAACAGAATGCACCTAGGGAGAGAATGAATCTTTCACATTTCTACTCCTTTCACTTCTGACTGTGCTGCAGGCTGCCTATAGTGTAAGGCTCACAGATAAAGTGAGTAATTAAATACTTCAAATTCATGATAAGGTCTTAATTATAGCATTTTCCCTTTCTCAACTTCTTCTATAAAAGACTTACTAATTATAATTCTTCAGCAATAATTAACAGTTAACTCCGCTACTATGGGAAGTCTTCAAATATACAATATTTTATTGGGAACTGCTTAAAATGCCAGACTACAGAATTAAACAAGAGCCCATACATTCAGAAGAGTCCTAAATTCTACAGCTATCTAAGTTACTTTAAATTGAAAAATGGTTTATTTAAATGTTTTTAAACATTGAGAATAAGATTAAGAAAAATTGTTAAAATTTTTAGTCAAGACAAATAAAAAGCTTTGCAAGTGATCATATACACAATTATCCATTGAATATGAACAATGAGAAATAAAACAATGAGAGCTACAGCTCAATTCTTCACATACAGAAACTCTATGAGCCACCTGCACACTATTAAATATCTTAGCTTTATTCACCTTTCTTCTGTTCAAAGAGTTCTAGAGGATATTTTTAGTTTAGCCACAAGGCAATCAAGTTATTCAAAGGAACATCATACATACAAAATTTAGAATCTAGTTTCAGAAATGCCTCCTTTTAAAATTATTTAATTACATTAAGATTATTATTAAGGAACAAGTTGGATATAGTTAAATAGATGATAAACTATTAAAATAAGTCTAAAATATAAATTTTGTGTTTAGTCATTACCAATGCAGTAAGAAGTTTTTTACTCACTTATTACAATTTATTTCTCCTGATGAAGAGCTTCAATAAAAGCATCAAGTTTTTCTTGAATTTCTCTAACTTTCTCTGTGGAGATAAAAAGAGATAATAAATTAGTTAAAAACAAATTTATTTTTCAAAGGCATCACAAATCATAGAAGATAAATGGTTTGGGATACTTTAACGACTTGGGAAAAGGAGGGAAAATTACCTTAGCACCACACGCCATCTTATAGCCAAATAAAGTTCGAACAGATTATGTAATAGCAGGAGCTTCTAAATTTTTGGAAGGGGAGGAGCGTGGGGGTTTGTGACAGATCCCTTTGAGGATTTAATACAAGCTGTGGATCCTTACACAGAAAAATGCAAGTATAGATAAATATACCATTACGTATAGAATTTTAAGGAGTTGTCAGATTCTCTGGAGTCTAACCAAGGACTCAGAGTTAGCATTATCTGGAACAGAGGAAAATATAAAATAATGAAACCATTTTTTAAAATTAGAAGAGAATACAGGTGAGTATATAACTGGCCTTCAACTGGGAAATTACTTTCTAAGTATGAAGTAATGGGAGAGTTACAAAGATCAACCACTATGACATTAAAATGTACCCTTTGTATGTCAAAATGTCCTAAAATTGAAAGGCAAAAGAAATTGTAGGAAATATTTTCAACAAACATGAAAAAGGAAATAACACTTTAAAAAATAAAAACGTACTTTTCTTGCTGTGAATGAGGAAAGTTTAAAAACACCAGAGCCACTGATGACAGATTTACATTATTTTATTTGATTTTAGGTTTTCATGTTTATAGATGTTCAAATAAAATCTATAATTTCTCTCTGAAATATAAAAATTTCCTTCAAAATGTAAACTATTCACAGGACACGCCAATCTCCTAATATTAAAAACAGAAGTCGTGATTTATTCTACTTCACTAACCTAATCATGCAGCTCCCATTTTAAAATACAGGTTATAGTAAGCATGGTAACAAATATTTTTGTCCTGTTAACACAATTTAACATGTTGGTGAGAATTATCAATTAAAGTGAAATGACTGGTTCAAAGCTGATCTAGAGGCAAAACTGCAAAGCATTCTACTTCATATCTTAGAGAAAAAAACATGTAAGAGGTATTAATAGTCAACATTTATATTTTTCCCCCCAGAACTTCATGCATACTTTATTTGTTGGCAGTCACTAAATGGCTGCATAGTGCAAAGCCTGAATAAGACAATATTCTCACTATCATGATGTTTATATTCTTTTTTTTTCAGATTTTTTAAAAAATTGAAGTATAGTTGATTTACAACATTTGTATCTTCTAAAAGATACAAACTGTATCATTTAAAAATAAATAATCTGCAATTGAAGATATAAGTATCCCTTTTTAACAGTGAGACAGCATTTGTGATGAGTAGCCAATAAAAAGAACTATCCTTTTTGTAAATTCTTATTAGCATTGCAGGAACTCAACATAGCCTACCAGGGTTGCATATAAAGAACGTAATGTCTTCATCTTCTTTTTCCAGTAATTCAGCACTTCTAATTCTTGGTATTAGACCGAGACTAACACACACCAAAAAAAGCCAGGGGAGGGGGATCCCCTACTGTTTTAATCATTATTTACTGAGAAAATATGATTTTAGTTATCACAAAGGCAGGAGTAACTCCTTATATATAAAAAATTAAACTCTTGGAAGTTTAGTTTGTACTTTTTGGTAGTCTGTTTTTTTTTGTTTTTAAACTAGCAGTCAAACCAGTAAACATACTTCCTTTCTCAAAATAAGGCCACATTTCTTATTTTAAAAATTATTTCATGTAGTTGCTTAGAAACAGTTCACCTATTTTCTTCATTGAACATTTAGAGAGTTCCAGATACTATAGGTCATCAGTTGAAAAATTTTTAAAGGGGGTTGGGAAACAGGTGGAAAAAAGTTTTCTAAACTGTCTCACAGAATTTTGGAAACGGATGGGGTCTTTAAAAAATCATCTAGCTTAAATAGCACAAAACAGGGAAATCTAAAACAAGTTTTCAGAGCCTTAGCAGCTCTCTAACATTAGAGACTGAGAACTATTTCTACTTGGGAAAATTATACTGTATGAAGAAAGGAAATCATTCTCTCTGCTCCATGATCAGAGTACAATCAGGCAGCTGAACGGCCAGCTCTAGCCATCCTTTTGCCCTGTCAATGACCTCTATGTTCAGCTGGACAGACTATCTGTGAGTGGGTGATACAGTAGCATCACTCACAAGACACTGTTCAGAGCAAGATCTATTTGTATTGAAAGAAGCCAAGAGCGACTCTGATGCATGTGCCTAATTGTGGAATCTGAATCAAATTCAAATTCTTCTAAAATTAGAGATAAGTGATGTTTTTTGTAAATGAAAGTTAAAAAAAAAAACTAATTAATTTAAATATGAAAAACACAGAATAAAAAATTACCAAATTTCCCTTTAAAAAGTTTTTTACAAAATATTTTACAATCGGAATATCAGGACACTGTACTGAAACCTCAAGAATGACACAAAAAACATTAGTAAGTTACTAGGAAGTAATGCAGGGAGAGGAGAGAAGAGGATGGAGGTAAATGTTAAAAGAAAAAAGAATAGTTGTGATAAATGTATCCTTTTAATACTAAATTGAAAAACTCATTTCTTCATTCATTCCTTCACTTACACAATGTACTTAATGGAGTGACACGGGGACACACAGTATACCCTGCCTTTGAAAAGAATTCCTTGCTTACTTTCTACCTCTGTCTAAGTCTGTAAGTGTCTACTATGTTTTGCATGATGTCAGATCCCACATTTCATTTGGTCCTCATACAACCTAGCAGGTTTCACTGCCAAAGATGAGGACATTAAGCCTGGAGAGTTAGCCTTGTCCACACTCCTCCAATTAAGAAATACATACTAGATCTGCTACCATATGCAGACACTAAATGGTAACAAAACAAATGCTATTATTTCAAGTGTATTTGTTGAAAGTTTTACCTTTTATGTAAGATAAGACATTTTGATAAAAATTAGGGAGTGAGATAGTTACTGAGCACCTCCTAAGTAGTTCTGTGCCTAGAAATGTCTAAAAAATATGTTACCATACTCGGATGAATATTATTACCTCTTGAGGAGACTAGATCTATACACACTTGGAGAGACCCTTGGAGAACAATATAAGAGTAGGAAACTGGCCCAAAAAAGTTTAGCATCTTCAGTGTCTACAACAATGCCTGACTCGCTATATATGCTCAATAAATATTTGATAAATGAAGTTCCCAAAAGTATGGCATGGAAAATGAGGGCTGTAGGTTATCAAGAAGGGAAAAAAAGCACTTAACATGCTTCCTGGATGTTATGCCAGGATCACAAGAGCTAGAGCAAGTCTGAGAACAGGAGGCAGGGTATACACTGACAGTGAGGAACAAGGAGAGCTGGTGGGTCACCTGAACCACATAAAGCACCACAGAACAGAGAATACTCAGGTCTTAGAACACAATAGCATTTTGCGGGGGTGGAGGGGGGGAAATGGGGGGTGGGGTGGGGGACAACTTAATTATTGCACCTTAAGAAGGCTAAAATATGCTGACGACACAATCACACACAAGCGTTTCATGCTTTGCAAGGAAGCTATATTACAAATAATATAGCAGCATTATTTTCCATATTTGAATTCATTCATTTTAAATTCTGAGGTAAGGTTCCAGCACTGTCTTGTACACCAACTATGCCTCCTGGCTGCACAGAAAACTCAGTTATGTGTAAAAATCAAGTTGGAATGTTAGCAACTAACACTTAACACTTTCTGATCCTTCCAAATTCATGTCTCACTATTACAGTGCTTTCAAATCCCCAAATATTATGGTATTTAATTTTTTCACCATTAGAATTTACTTTCCCACAGAAAAATGTGTATATATTAGCATGGCTAATTATAGAGCAAACTCCTTTTTCTATTACATATTTGCAATAAATATTTATATAGCTAGAGAATTCCTATAAATTTGTGATTTACTTGATCAACTAAACCAACTCAGGAAGGGATTAACAAACTGCTATTTCTGTTACACTGAAATAGCCAATTCCACATGTAGTGAATACTGAGTCTACTTGCCATTTGTCCAATGTTTACTTAAAAGATGAACAATTTCAAACATCAATTCATTGTGCTTCTTGATTGAGTCATGAATATTCCCATAATCCCCAACTCATAAACCGTCAGTCTCAGTGAATGAAGTTCCTTCTCTTTTTTCTTTTCTTCGGATGACTTGACACTCATTCATGTTTTGGGCCTCTTTATCTCCACATGAAATGATACTGCTACTCTCATTTTCTTTTTGAGACTTCTGATACTTGCTCTAAAAGTCTCAAATATAGACTAATCTGTAATTAGGATTTGAATACACTGTGAATACCAAAAGGCCAGACCCGGGAGAAGGTTCACTTCAGTGGTTAATAACAGTTTAGAACAGGAACAAAGAATCACACACAAAACACTACCACATGAACTGAAATAAACCTTTTACAGCTTTTGATGTTTTTAGAGAAAGCATAAAGAAACGAGCTGCAAACTTACTAATGCAGTGTATTTTAAACAAACCACACATCCAAAGATCCAAATGTACCTTAACAGAACTGTTTTATAACATACTGCATACACATTTTGTACCAAGCTTGAGGACACCTTGTAGGTGAGATTTTGCTATAAAAAGTGGTTCACTAAAAGACTGAAAATTAAAGGAACACTTCTTATTGTGTTATATATGTTCTTCCTAAACAGGCTTGCTTTTCATTAGACAACTACACTGTAAGGGCTCTTTAGAAATTCAGTATTTAAAGGAATCATCTAGGGAAACAAGAAAACCAACAACAACAAAAAGTGAATAGTAGACCAAATTCAAGAGTCTTAAAACTACAGCTGTAATCTTAGACTTAGCACAAGAAAAGATGTACACCTCTTACAGCTGAAAGGAAGAGCCAAAGAGATACAGAGTGAAAGATGTATAGCTAAATCTAACACTTATCTCTTGAATCTTGGCCCTGTAGTTTTTTTCCCCTACAAATAGGTATGATTATTTTTAAACAGACTCATTAATGAAGACAAACAGTATACTTCTGCTTGTTACAGAAGAAGGAGGCATCGTTTCCTATGTCCTGGAAAGCTGTTTGAGACTTGGACAGTAATTGTAAAGCTGGGTGGGGTCCCAGACTTCCAGGAGTCTGTGAGGTGGAAATAGAGTTCTCTGGGTTATTTCCATTGTTTCAAAAGTTCAAATGGAAATCTTTGTTTGGGCTAGAATTACATCTACTCTTGTAACAATTAGTTATTTAGGCTGATTAAAGATATAATTGCAATCCTATGTTTCAAATTAAAACTATATGCATTGTAAACAAATCTTATAAAACATGGACTTCACAAGAGTATACAATAATGAAAGGAGTGTTTGATGAAAAAAAAAATGTTAGGAATCCCTGGTCTAATGCCCCTAACAATCAATGGAGTAGTTATTTCATATTTTTATCAAGATGAAAACATAATGTATTAACAGGTATACGATAACGTGATCAGGGGAACTAAGTTTCTAGTCCTGGTTTTGCCTTTAATCTTACGACTGCAGACAAATCATGGTCCTAGTTTCTTTATCTCTAAAATGAGGGAATCAGTCTAAAAAAAGTCCATATTACTTTAAAACTTAGGACTGAAATGTACTATTCTAACTGATCATGTTTTAATTGTACCTTTTAAAACTTGTAAATGGTCTTTTCTTTGTTCTTTAGTATCTTTTTATTTGATGTTAAGCTCCTAGTAAAAAATGCAACCACAAATGATAATATTATTCTCATAGGGTTGCAGAATTCATTTTAGAAAGATCAGTTTTATACTGTTTTTTTTTTCCCCCAGGAATCAATGTGGGACTGCTTGTATGAATTACCTACTTAACAAAAAAGTCTGTCATTTAAAATCACTCAGCAAGTGCTACAGCACTTGCTATGTAATAGATGCCCATGAATATTCATTCATTGCTCATTCATTTATTTATTGGTGAGTGATCTGACTTAACCAATACTTCATGCAAACATTAAAGATGATTATTTTAAAATTTTGCTATTTCAGACCCCAAAACAGTATGATTTAGAAAGAAAGCTGCCATAAGAAAGTCTGTGGGGCTTCCCTGGTGGCGCAGTGGTTGAGAATCTGCCTGCCAATGCAGGGGACACGGGTTCGAGCCCTGGTCTGGGAAGATCCCACATGCCACGGAGCAACTGGGCCCGTGAGCCACAATTACTGAGCCTGCGCGTCTGGAGCCTGTGCTCCGCAACAAGAGAGGCCGCGATGGTGAGAGGCCCGCGCACCGCGATGAAGAGTGGTCCCCACTTGCCGCAACTAGAGAAAGCCCTCACACAGAAACGAAGACTCGACACAGTCATAAATAAATAAATAAAAGAACGTGAATTTCTTAAAAAAAAAAAAAAAAAAAGAAAAGAAAGTCTGTGAAGTAAATTATAATTTATGTCTGCTGAATGTATAAACAGCTCAAAGCGACTTGTGAATAAATTCAGCCTAAATTTTAAAAACAACTTTAACTGAGCATTTCTACCAGGCTCCTTTTGGCTAATAGAATCAAAACCTCTTAAAAAATACTTTCTTGAATTTTGAAGCCTATTCTCCAAAAGACTTCAGTATGGATGAACACAGAGTAGCTTTATACCCAGGCCTTTATATTGGTTAGGCCCTTACACTTTCATAAATAGATGGCAACCCTAATTTCATCTCAGCTATTAATTCTTATGGACCTGCCCTTAACCAATAGAGTCACACCATTCCAGGTGCTTGTCAGTGTCGATCGGTGTAAAATCTTGAACTTTCTCTGCTACCTGATACTTATTAAAAGGCTCAGTTACAAGAAGAAATTACATTTATGGAAAATTGTATGGGGGACATATAATTCATCTATTTCTCTAGATGCTATATATTTCATCTTTAGATAAGCCAAACCAAATAGTTATTTATTTAGATGGCATCATTCTGATTTTGTCCAGAATTGCTTGTTACTGGCCTACACTGAGGAACATTACAATAAAGAGCCCCATGAAATTCATGATTATGTGCAGTCATTTGATTCAGTATATCATATAACTCAGTGTTCCTCTTATGAGGACTAGTGACTTTTCTCTCAGGTGTGTGTACCAGATATACCTATGCTTCAGCTAAGCAACTGCTATGCTGTTGTCTGAGAGCTATCATAAATCATGTGATCAACTCTGCTTTCCATTTTGCATCAGCTACTGAAACCAACTCCCCCTGAAACTAAGTTCCCCTGCAGGGCTTATGATTAACCTCTGTACCCGAAACTTTATCCCTTTTCTTGTCCCGTCCCTGTCCCCCTGAAGATTGAGAAGTAGCAAAGAAAAGAGGGGACTGAAACCGAGCAGGACCTCGCGGAGCATTCCTCAGGTACAAGGCCCTCCATGTCCCCTGCTTCTTGTTTGACCTTCCCTGAGTTCCAAAGAGCAGAGTAAAGCAGTTAATGATTAGAACAGTCACAGGACTCCTAGTTCCTCCTGAAGGGACGTAGATGACAATCTGACGCATATCTTCGAGTTGTTCTGTGGAAACTAAGACCCCCCACCCAGTGGAGGAAGGTGACTACATGCTGTCAGCAAGCAAGTAGACCCCAGACTGCTTGGAACTGGAAAGTGGATGACTGAGATTACCTAAACATCACCCTGTTACCTCACCACCAACCAATCAGAAGAATGTCCACGAGCTGATCAGGCACCCTGTGAACCTCACACTTAACGGTTGCCTTTAAAAACCGTTCCTGAAAGCCAGCACGGAGTTCAGGTCTTTTGAGCACGAGCTGCCTGCTCTTGCTTGGGGTCCTACAATAAATGCTGTACTTTCCTTCACCACAGCCCAGTGTCAGTTGATTGGCTTTGCTGTGCATAGGGCGAGTGGACCAGCGTTCAGTTTGGTAACACTACTAGGAAGCTCAGGGCCAGATATGCAGCTTGCTTATAGCAAAGTACGCAGAACCCTTGAGCACCAATCTTAGCCCAAATTTCGCATTATTTCACTTGCCTGGATTTTCTCTTCCCTTCCACCCAATTTTTCCACTCAAGTATTTTTACTTTTTGCACAGGGTAGATCTTTATAAGCTGCCTCAAACTGTTTGGGGAATAAGGCAGGGAATTAATAAACTAACAAGCTAGTTTGTAGAAGATATACCACTAGGTAGCTGATTCATATAATATACTATAATATTCTAAAAATAATCTTTTTATACTGGTAATACTTTTAAAATCAGTAATTTAAGAATATTTTGGGAGGACAATATTTGTCACATTTAACCTTCTATGAATAATCCTTACACGAGAGAAAAAAATAAAGTATTTTTACTTCTGCTCAATTCTCAGAAAACTCAATGATATAAAAATCTATATTTCAAGTCATTATTTTCAGCAACAGAAAAGAATCATACATTTTTATGGGATTCATAATCGTCTTTTTAAATGTGAATGATAGATTCTACCATAAGATTATAATTGTCTCCTGTGAATTATTTTATTCTGTATCCAGTACATAAAATATTCCATATTCATTACATCTATCAACTCATACTATGATGAAAAAATATTTAAGTTATTTTATGTGGTAACTCATTAATGATACATTTTTTTTCTCAAAAAAGTTTAAATAAATACGCTATTTCAAAATGAATACATTTCTTTTTCTCCCCATAAAAAAACCTAAATATCACTACAATTTAAAAACTATGATATAGGTAATTAACTGGGAAAGTTAAAAAAGCGTTAGCGTAATGACCAGTAAAATATTCAGTCCCAAACAATTGAGGTTTTAAAATAACTCATCATTTTTTTCTTTTCTATTTTCCTCTTCTTAAAAGCATATTTTACTCTGAATTTTGTTAGGAGGGAAGTTGAAACATTTTAAGAGAAGGAAAACCACCCAGGCAGCCCTTAAAGAGACAGGACATCATTTATCACCTGAAAAGACAGATTTATAAGAAGAGGGCCCTTTCTGTTCCTTTAAGACTGCAAAACAGATGGGAAGTGAATGGACAGTCAATGGGACAAGAAAACACATGGGAGGTGCCGCTGTATGTATGTTCCCAGCATAAGAAAGAGGTCAAGATTGTAACTGCATGACTGGGTCCTGGAAAGGGTCTTTCTTCAAGCTGTTACAAAGACAAACGCTGTTCCTCATCCTGCTGTCAAACTGTTATAAATATTGGTTTGTCAAAAGACCTTCAGTGCTGAAATTTTAAAAAGGAGGTGTAACAGATGAATGAATCATGAGAATGATTCTTAAACAGTCAGCTCATTAACATAATTTTAAAAGTAAAAGAAAATAATACAAGAAGGGAGAATGTAATTCTGATTTATGAGCCAAACTGAAAGTATATAGAAAAAAGTATGGAATTAAAACTTGCAGACTTTAATAAAGTTATGAATTAAGTGAGATGAAAAACAAAAATGGAATACAATTATATCTCTTAAATAAGATGCTACATAAGGACAAAGTATTATTAATCTTATCACAAGGAGAACTGATAGGCATTTGTGTTGTTTTAGGTTGATTTCATAAGTTTTCAGTTATTTCTCACTATAACCTTATAAATTGGTATCATTACTGATATTGGTTCCATAAGGCAGAATAAGGCTCAAAGACATAAATGCAACTTCAGAATTAATTTTATGCATTCAGTAATTTAGAAAATCACCTTTAAATTATAAGTCACAATTTCTTTTTTTCTACAGAAAAGGAATAAAATTGAAATAGCAATAAGAATGCATAGATGGATAAGCCTGGGTTATCTTTTTTGAAGAATGAAACCATTACACATTTCTTTAGGAGACAAATTCATTGTTCTCGAGTTAATGATTAGTTGAACTAGGAGAGTAGGCTCTAAAAATAACACACTGAAAATAATATAAAAAAGGAAGCCAAACTATATGAACTTGGTTATCTACAGTCACCACTAGCACAAACCCAGACTAAAAATGAACAGAATCCCAAAACAAATCTAAAAAGATACTATCTCTGACACATGTTGTTAGCCCCAACTTTGCCATAAATATTTATGTAACTGGCTAAATCATTTCCCTCAGTGAACATCAATTTCCCCATCTGAACAATGGGGATAATAACTTACAAGCCTTATACGCCTTTAGAAGACAAACATAACACACTGTGTAAAGTGCAAAGCTCTATACAAACTTAAAGCACATATATAGAGTTCCAAACAGGATTTAATTTGGATTCCAAAGTACCAAATGATGCAGTTACATGAGAATACTTTCTATTCCTAATGCTTGCCTGGCTCATTGCTTTCCTGATTGTCAGCAATCTCAGTAGAAGTGAGAATAAAAGATTACAAAGTTAAGAAGAGAGTGGATGGTTTAAAGTAGAGACAGCAGCCAAACATTCAGAAGTTTTCCTGTAGACTTCCCAGGTGGCGCAGTGGTTAAGAATCCACCTGCCAATGAAGGGGACACGGGTTCGATCCCACATGCCGCGGAGCAACTAAGCCCATGCGCCACAACTACTGAGCCTGCGCTCTAGAGCCTGCGAGCCATAACTACTGAGCCCGCGTGCCACAACTACTGAGCCCGCATGCCACAACTACTGAAGCCCACACGCCTAGAGCCTGTGCTCCGCAACAAGAGAAGCCACTGCAGTGAGAAGCCCGCGCACTGCAACGAAGAGCAGCATACACTCGTGGCAACTAGAGAAAAGCCTGTGAGCAGCAACAAAGACCCAACGCAGCCAAAAATAAATAAATAAATAAATTTATTAAGGAAAAAAAAAGTTTTCCTGTGTAAAAGAAAATCATGATCGAACGTAGCTAGTGCACAGAAGAATCAATCTAGTAGTTTTAAGATGGGAATGATTTCAGCATCTTTGAAGAAAGAGAGACATAATGAAGGTACAAGTACATATAGGAAGTGCCAGGGTCCTGAATACAGGTGGAGATTAATTTTAAAAGCAGAGTGATTCTTAGTACATGTTTTGTTACTATATAGCCTCTGGAATCCCTGACCTATTTAAAGCAATGGGTACTATAGGTTTTATTTTTACTAATGCTGCTTATTCCTCTCAGGGAATCTTTTTGAAATAAGTTTGTATGAAGAAAAGGAAGAGAAATTGAACCTACTCTGATAGATGAGAAACCAGAAATAGGAGCAATGACAACAAATTGAAGATTTGGGGTATAAGAGGAAGCCAACCCAAGATTTCTTCATGAAAAATGTGTTCCAGAAGTGTAACAGAAATTATGTCCCTAAGATCACATTAAAAATTTTGTTAGAATACAATGTTACAGTGGTTATCTCTCGGCAGTGGCAATAGTTTAAAAAATTCTGCCATCTATATCTTCTAACTTTATACAATGCATATGCACTAGTTTTGTGATAAAAAAGATTAAAACAAAAACACCTAAAATTCTGGTAGTTGTACTGGGTGAAGACAGGTACACATGACACAGAATATGAAGTGGTACCAATAAAAGGAGAGACTAAAAAAGACCTGAATTCCTTGGCCCAGAAAAAAGATCTAACTCAAAAGACTAAAACTAAGGAACAGACTGAAAAAGTTCTTCTAAGAGAAATTAAAATGGACTAATTCCATACACAGTAGGTAACGACGAAGCAGAGAAAATCTATTATCTTTAATGGGCTGTACAAGCGTGAAAACTTCATCAGTTCAAGAAAGATTTCAATTCATTCGCAGGTGACAGATCCAGGAAGGGCAGTTACTAGAAATAGGAAGAATTCAAAGTGAAACCCCAACCACAAAGGATGATACGATGACAGCCAATTACTATGTGGCCCCATGAAATGTCTCTTGGTGTCACAATTACCAAGAGGTTATTTGGGAAGATATCAGTCACTTTTAAAATTGATCATATCATGAATCAGCTTAATCATTTCTATGAATGTGATAATTAAGAATATGAAATTTCTAAGGTAACTTTGAATTATGCTCATTTGGAAACAGTTTAGAAATGTATAAAATGGTAAAGAAATTAAAATTTCTTTTGTCCTCAACCCCTCCTGCAACTATCCTGAGAACCCTCTTTCACAGAGGTTACCAGTTCAGTGTGCATCAATTTGTCCTTCAAGACAGTTCTCTCTTTTTTAAAAAATTTATTCATATCTTGTTTAATTTTATTTTTTAATATACTGTTCCACAGATCAATGGATTGTTTTGCAATTCGATTTAGTTTTCAATAACTAGATTCCATTTTTTTCCATCTTAGAATGGAGAGAATACATAATTAAAAAATAAAACAAAGTTTAATCCAAAACGTAGATATTATTTCATCCTAAAGTCTCACTGAGGGAGTGGTAAGCATTAATAACATGGGGAAAAACAGCCTCATTTCTAGCTTTAAAAATGTACGCTGTCTTTTTTATACATAATCATATACACACAAGCACATAATACATTACACATAAATAGAAACCACTTTAAAATGATCAACAAAAAAATTCAATCCATAAATTACTGAAGAGCCCTTTCCTATCTTTATTCTCACTTTTAATCAGTTAAAATGTGAGTTTAAAGCAAAAAAGAATATACTTGCTAGTAAAGCACTGAATACCAATAGCCTGTAAATATCCTTTTAATCTTGTACCAATTTATCAATATCCATCAATGTTGTCTTTAAAAGACAGACTTAGGGCATGAAAAATGTGCTTGATTGTAAAAGCCCCATTTTGAGTCTGAATTTTCTCATCAATAACCTGGAAAGCACACAATTCGGACTCATCGTGTGGAATTGTGCATGTAAATAACTGCTTCTCTAACACACAGGACTCTCCCTGAGGATTACTTTATTCTTTGTGTCAACTCACTCTCTCTCCCTTTTTTGGACTACAACACAAAGGCAGACTCTACTTCATCTCTGCAGACTCAAGGTAAAAATAATCCTTCACTCTCTTCCTTAGCTGCTTTGTCAATTTCACCTTACTAGGAAAAATATTTCACAAAGGCAGAAGTTAAAAATTCAATCACTTTAACCCTGAGAAGATACCTTACAGACCTCAAACACTGATAACATAAAACAGAAAGAAGCGATTTATTCTGTAGTGAAGAAAAGAAACATTCCAATCTTTCCATTTTTCAAATATACTCACTTCTAACCATTCCAGAAAGTACATAAATGTCAGATAGAATAAAAATATTCCAATCGACTTAAAAATTCCTAATAAACACACACACAAAAATGAGTGTTTCGGTGAACTGGGTGGATCGGGGATTAGGACATCACTGGCGACCTAGAAAGAAGTAAGAAGTGGTTCTGCTAGGGATGAAAGCAAGTCGCAAGATGCTAGCAAAGGAATGTGTGGGGTATAGGGGTGAATGCAGCAAATGCGAGCTGCTCTACAAGAGAAATGAGGTGGCCGTTTTCTGGTGAGACAGAGTGGAAAAAAAGCTTTCTTCTCCCTCTTTTTTAAGTTAAGAGAAGGGGGTAATGAAGAGCCTGTATTAAAACGTCATGATCCAACATTCAGCAAACACATTCAATATGATATACAAAATATGGTGAATTTATGAACGAAGCAAATGGCTTTGGCAGAATAGATCAATCATAATAGACATGAAACATTTTTCTTCTTCAATTGGTTATTTTGGTTGATCTGCAGTTGTCTATAGTAGGAAGCCTGCCTTCTGCTCAAGTAAACAACACTGGCAGTACCTCAGTAAGGTTTTTAACCACTGAAGGAAGGTAAATAAGCAGGGAGGAGGAGAAACACTAGCTCAGGACCAAGAGATAATAATGATGTATAAGAAGGCACAGTGAGAGACATAAGAAAAAAAGAGACAAAGAGGGAAAGACTGCTTAGAAATGTGCTAGAAGCCAGGAGAGATGAGAAAGCAGTACTGAGTGCCTATAATTACTGGCCCAAAAACCACAATCACAGTATGTAGGTATAAATGATGCCACAGAGATTATGGTTTTTACAGTTGCCTAGGTACCTGGAATTCTACAACTCAATGCTACCCTCTCCTCCTTTAAATCCCTTTAAAATTCATTTTCTTTGGTTATGTCTACAGAAACAAAATGAACATGCTACTATAGATAATAGTTCAAATAACAAATTTTCAATAGTCACATGATTTATCAGACTCTACTAAAAGAAGATATATGTCGATTTCATGCCCATTAATAAAAATAACAGACTGTGCCGCTGTAAACATGAAGAACTCTCCAGAGTACTGGTGCGGGGGCAGAGTGGGTGGTGGCGGCGTGTGGCAACAATCACCCGTGGAGACTTGGCAAAATATGCATGCCGTAGCCCTACCTCTGGAAAAAGAGTTTAAACACACGACTTCCTTTTTCTACAGTTTTAAGTTCCAGATTCTGAGTACAATAATCTTTCTAGGATGATTTTCAGTCTCACACTACTTCGCGGCCACGGTTTTCATCCATAAAGGCCCTCAAGGATTCCGCAAGTACGGCAGAAGTTTAGGAATGTGGAGGAGCCAATGAAAATTAAATTCAAGAGTATCTTGCTATTTTTCTTTCCTAAATAAAGAACAACAAAATTATTCTTGCTGAAGCTTCTCCCATCTAGATATTTCCTGACTACTTTTTATCCAAGTTTTAACATGCATGAAGACATTTCTTAACTCTCTTATAAATTAGAATTATATTTCAGAGATAATGAAGGTACTTCTTAAACTTAAGCAGCTAAGGTGCATTTCTCTTCCAATCTTAGCTTTTAAAATGGTAGTACTGGATCATTCTGCTGCTACTCCCTTTTTATCACCATAATTTAAAAAATTCACTAGTACATTAATTATGAAGAACAAACAAAATTTTCATTATAAAAATAATTTGTTACTACCTGGTAGCTCAGAGAAAAAAGAAATTTCCATCTGTCATCTATATTTCTAAGTTTTTAGCATCAAAACTGAATCTCCTGCACACTAAGATAGAAAGCTTGTATCTTTACTCCATTCTAATTATCAAGAGAAAGCATAGGATGGAGGATAAGAGGAGACTGGGAAAGTAAGGAGACACAAAGACAAGCCCCACCAGCATTGTATATTGCCAAGAGAAACAAACTTTAGTTTCAAGAAACAATTGCCGGCTGTCTGGGAGATGCTCAGGCATCAAACAATAAAGAACAGTCAACAGAGGCAAGAGGCCGAGCATGCTGCCGCAACTGCTTCTCTAATCCCCGGACCTCTAGTAAAAAGGCCAGCTGTTGCCACCTCGTGTAGAGAGTCAGCAGAGCAAATTAACCACGGGAGAAAAAAAGCTGCGGATATTGGAAAATTCTAATTTACCAGCCTCTTTAAGCTACACTGTTTTTAACATTGAGGACATCAAACTATTATCATTAAAATAAGCCTGTGTAATGGTAGCTCAAGTAAAAAGGTTTATGACTGTTTTCACATTTCATTAGTAAATGAGATAGATGTAAATATGAAACATTCGGTTTTGACTGAAGCATATCTTCTCTTCATGTAAAGTACAAGAAATATGAAGAAATACACTGAGGCTTATTATAAAACATTTCAACACTCCCAGACAAGCTCGACAAAAAGCCTCAACTTAGAGTAACAGCCATTATGCTCAAGTAAAGATTCTGGATCTGTTACAGCTGGATTTTAAGTCTCTAAGTACAAACACACTACACTGAAAAGCTGTGTCTGAATTTTGGGCAACTTTGATACTACTTACCTATGGCGGAATTCAACTGAGTGTACTTCAAGACAATTTAACAAGTCACATAAAGAAAATTAACTTCCTTCAGTCTGTTTACTGGCTTCATTTACACTTTTGTGTTCTCTTACCCAGATGTTCTAATGCTATCAAAGTTTTCATATTGTTTGAAAGTTTAAGCTGCAAAGTTTTTGTAGTGTAGGAAGTACATAGGATGATAATGATCATGATGATTATCACGGTCATAACTAGCATGTATGTCTTTTTTGACCCTCTCCGTAAAGGACACTGTTAACTATGGGAGCTTCCAAATATAAAAGACCATTTTATATAATTATATTGTCTAACACCTTGGGGTTTTTTTCTCAAATTAGTTCAGCAGAGTAGTTAAAAGACCTGGGCTCAAATCTTCGCTTTACCAGTTACTATCTGTGTGTTTCTTAGGCTGACGTTTCTTTTTCTATAACATGAGAAAAATGACTGTACCTATGAGACTGCATGTTAAACACATAACCTAATATCTGGCACAGGAAATTTATTCAAATATTAATTTATATTCATAAATAGATTCAAGTTTCGATACAAAAATGAAAAGGAATTTATTGTAAAATAAGAAGAGAACAATCTAAATGATTGGTAATACCCCTTTAATTCCTGGGTATCAGCGATTCTTTGATTATGTACACAGGGAATAGTGAACAAGAGTTAAAAAAGAAACCTAAGCTCTAAACCCCATGCAATTGATATCAAGGTCCAAAAACTCACAATAAGCTAGTTAACTGTTGATACGATATTTACAGACAAACAATAAAAGAATCCCATGCTGTTCTGATGAAACTCAGTTTAGCAACATTACTAGCAGTTGTTACCAGTGTCCAGACACTCAGTTTCCAGGCTGGGATGGAGAATAAATTCCAAAAAAAAGTCTGTGAGATGTTAGCACTATTACTTATTTTATATAATGACAATCATAAAATATATCTTATAAATCATAAGCAGATCATTATAGAAAGAAACACTTTAAATTGAGCTGTAACATGCCAATTTTTTCCTCTCCAAAGAAAGCGTTTTAAAATTGCAGTCTGTTTCAGTAAATACACTGGACACATTATTAAAAACTATGCTGGGAATCCAAATAGATTTTATCTAAATTAATGCT
Organism: Balaenoptera ricei; assembly: GCF_028023285.1. Taxonomy (NCBI): domain Eukaryota; kingdom Metazoa; phylum Chordata; class Mammalia; order Artiodactyla; family Balaenopteridae; genus Balaenoptera; species Balaenoptera ricei. Next base: position 86,596,719 of record NC_082642.1, on the reverse strand, counting down.
GTATTTAAGTATCTATAAAAAATCCTTTGAGATAAAATTCACTATAAAATCAAAAGAATTTCATCAAGGTCATAGCGAACATATTTAAACACCAGACAGTTCTGAGTATGACTGGACAATGCAAAAAAGGAATAAGGTGGAAAGATTAGCTATGTATTTTACTAAACTGTCCATGAGGCAACCCAGTCTTTCAACATCTTCAGAGGTCATGTTTTCAAAAGTCTTATTATCTCTAAATTATTTTCATATGATCCTTGATCCATTATCAGCTATAAAAACAAAATTAAATACTTTTTTACCCTTTTCTCAGACTTAGGGAACAGTTGTAAGAATACTACAAAGAACAGTTTTCCTGAATCATTTACTGTCATTATGCCCCACAAACCCAAATATTCTACTGTGTATTAGCTACAAATAAGGATATTTTCCTAAATAATCCCCATCTAACAAAGTTTAAAAATTAACAGTGAAGTATTACTACCATGTAACCCTTAGATTCCCACCAACTGTCCAATGAATGTCCTTTAGAGCAAAAAGATCTAGTTCAGGATCACGCATTGTATTTTGTTTTCCTGTTCTTTAGTCTCCCTCAACCTGGAACAGTTCCTCAGTCTTGCCTTGTCTCTCATGATCTTGATACATTTTAAAGATTACAAGCCAGTTATTTTGTAGACTGCGCTTTAATTTGGATTTTTCTGATGTATCCTTATGATTGAATTTAAGTTATACATTGAAGGTAAGAAAATCATAGAAGTGACACTGGGTTCTTCTCACTGCATTCTATAAGGTGGCACACAGTTCTGATTTGACCACTACTGATAATATTACTGTGAGCACTTGATTAAGGTGGTTATTACCAGGCTTCCCACTGTAAAGTTACTCTTTTTTCCTTTTTAATTTTGCATGGAAATAGTTTGTGTGATTATACAAACACCCCATTCCTCATCACTGATTTTATTCATTTACTTATATAATTATCAATTTATGGACTCCTGTTTTATTCAATGGATTATAATTTATAACTGTCCTTATTTATATTGATGCCCAAACTGTCCTAGTTTTGGCCAACAGGAACCTCTGCATGTTGGCTTCTGTATCTTGTTGACGTGTCCCTATCATCTTTCAACTACTTCCTTACTTTCTACATCCTAAGATGTCCCAGGTTCCTCCTGACCTTCCCCTGCTCCACCTATGGAATCCACTGCATCTCCAGAGTCCTGCTTCCTTGTATGCCTCCTCATCTCATGACCCTCCTAGGACTAGAAGAGGCAAGTTCTTCTTTCATTTCTTTCATTTTCCTAACTCTAGCTTTGTGGCTTCATTTCAATACTGAACACGGTGTATTTTCTCCAGAATATGAGAGAACACTGTACTACTTATGTACTCATCTTAAGGACAACCAGTTGACGAATCCCCAAAGTAAAGTGGTGAAATGATTTGAAATTGGGCAAGCTTAAAACTGGCAAAATATATGATGCATCAAACTTCTACCAATCTCTACAATAATCTACCCTGTACCATTCTGAAACTGTAGTAAAAACAAACAAACAAAAACTCTGACTCCCTTTCTCTAAATTTCATTAACCGACTTAACATATTCTAACTGAATATGCTATACTAGGAACTTTGATCTGTGTAAGACAGTAGTAACCATTAAACTGTGAAAGTTTACTGGCTGAAAGTATCCATGAACATATTCGCAAGTGTTAGACTGAACATAAACAGTAAAGAAAAGGTACTCTCAAGACTTTTTTTCAACTAATGGACAAAGTCATGGCTCATCTCCTTTAGTGTGACGGATGAGGCTGAGTCACTGGTCAAACACTTGCTTCCAAGGACATTATTTGGTACATTAACATGGCAATAATTATATATATACAAAAGTAGTAAATCATTTCAAGGGAGTCATATGAGTACTTTCTCAGGAAAACGTAAGACGTGGCTTGACAGTGCACAAATTTGTGTTAGCAATACACTTTCCTTAAACAATCAAGTTTCAAATTGGGAGTAGAAAATGATGGGGTTACACAAGACTATTATAAAACATGAGAAAAGACACATCACTTTCTAATCACTTAAAAATGTATATGCTGGTAAAACACATGGAAGTATTTCACTGTCTGATAACTATGTCTTGAGGGATACAAAAGAAATAGATCTGTATACACTGTGATACTGACACATCTCTTCCTGTAACAGTACTAATTGAGCATGAAATTATGAACCAGAAACTTCCAAATGTTTTTTGAACCAATTCCCCTACCCTGTAAAAAAAACTATCATAGTATCATTCTTACAAAGAAGCTAAGGCTGTGGGAGATACCCTGCCTAAGATAACACAGCTAGTGCACGGTAGTTCAGATTTAAGCACAGGCCTTCTGAGTTAGCACAGACTTAACTACACCACCAAGGCAGCATGAAAAAACTGAAAGAATAGCAACAGAAGATGGAAATAAAAGTTAAAGTGAGATATGTTTCAAAAAAAGATTACCTAAAGAAAGAAGGAAAAAAGAGAAAGAAATAGGAAGCTGAGATAGTAGGGAGGAGAGAGGAAGAGAGGACAAGCAGTGGAGAACATGCTGCTCTGGCACACAGCAGAAGACAGGAAAACGCTGCTTGGTTTCGCTTGCATGTTCTAGGGATTGTATTGTAGTGCTAAATATTCAGCTTAGAAACTGTTTTCAAATTTGAAGAACTGCTTTTGGTTGAGCATGTGCTATCTTTTGGATATCAGAAAATTCATAGATAGTAAATTTAAGTTTACATTTAAAGAAAAAAATACTGTTCCATGAAGCTGAAATAAGGGAAACTTGTAACAAGGTAAACTCAAACAGAAGCACTAACCACTAGTATTTTTATTTTTATTTAATAATATTAACTTCTCACTGATTTCCTTGGGTTCTCAAGTATCTAAGTAAATCTTAATAGGCAATCCAAACATCTTAAAGCTAGGAATTCACTAGCATTCAAAGAAGAAGCAAATGTCCCTCCGTGCCCTGCCAAAGCCCCCCAAAACCAAGTGACAAAGTGACTAACAGGGCCCAGCTAGGTTGGGGGCTGACGGTGGGGAGCCATATCACCCTGGTATATAGGTGTTAAAGCCAGACCAGGTGTAAGAAGGTGTTCGTATGGGGGTGTTGGTGACCTGCCCAGTAGTGAGGAGAGGATCCGTGTAGGAGGAGAGTCAGTGCAGGCGGCCAAAGCACAAGCAGGATGAAAACAGTATCTCTACAAAAGCACGGTTGGGCTTCAGGTGAGGAAGAGTCCTTGTGCAGCCGGGCAGGGGGTAGGAAGAATGAGAGAGAGAGATGCCTGGCAGTGTCAGAGCATGAGCTCAGTAAAAAGGACTCCGTGAGGAAGGGCAACCTGGCACAGAATGTCAGAGCCTAGATGAGGTGGAAAGGGTGTCAACACAGGGTAAGGTATTGTGGTGGTGGCCTGGAGTTGGGTGATAAGAACCGAGCTGGGTGAGAAGGACATTTGTGCAATGAAGGGGACAGTGGCAAGTTTGGTTACAGATAAGAGGACTGATCAAAATAAGTAAATATATTAAAGATACTTAGAGCCAGATTTCTCATTGTCAGAAAAAGGAATTGCAAATAAGGAAAAGGAAAAAATTAGAATGAACTCGGTATTATTAGATTAAAATGGAAAGCACTGGTGTCAACTTATGGTTTTCAATACAGATATATACATATGATTAGAAATACAGATGTAAATATGCGTATATATGCGCACGCACACACATGGTATTTGTTCCCTCGCTCCACCGAGTGGGTCTGGGAACAGTGATATTTCAATAATGATGAACATATCTGGTTCCTAGTTCTTAATTTCTAAATATCATTCTCCAAAAAGGGAAGCTCGGTCAGGGAAAGCACAAGATGAATATGGAACATCTTGTGTGGAAGGACAATATTAGGACAACAGGTGAAACTTGCATGGAGTCTGAAAATTAGATGTAGTAACTTATCAGTGTTATTAACATCCCGATTTTGATGGTTGCTAGGAGAAAATTCTTGTTTCTAAAAAAACACACGTTAAAGTACTTGGAACTGATGGAGCTTCAGGTCAGCAACTTTCAAACAGTTCAGGGGGAAAAAGCTCTTTGTACATACTTTTCTGTAAGTTTAAAATGAGATGGAGAAATAAATGGACATGAGGAAGGTAAAAAGGCAGTGAGATGGAGGGCAGGAAGGATTACTTACTGAGGTCTTCAGCCAGTTGAACTCGTTTACCAGTAAGCAATTTTACCTTCTTCTCACTATCTTCAGCAAAATCTTCCAGTACCTCTTTAACATTTTTCTCTAATCGCCTGACTGTTTAAAGCAAATAAAGAAACATGAGAAGCATGATTTTTATGAATGCACAAGGATGATAAAATTAACAATATATGGAGAGCAAGTTCTTATTTTTCTCATCACGATAAATCTATTGTTAAGTTCAGGCTTCTCACAGTTATAGGGAGAATATCTACCTGTTATGCAGTACTTTTATCAACATGAAACTAATACATATCCTCAGAGAAAGTCCTATTCTTAAGCCTTAACACTTTAATGGAAGTACAGATTCCCCAAAAAACCTAAGTGATGCTTAGGAGTCCTTTCCTAACAGAGTTTTTGTGTAATGAAGAAAGACTCCTGGTATGTTTATCTCCCATCTTTTTCAATTATGGTTTATTTTCATTAATATTTTAAAGGCAAATTATAATTTCTGGTTTTCTAATAAATCTAATATTCAGGAAATATTTTGGCATCCATCTATTTAAACTGGAATGTTATTACTGTTATTTTTCATGTCAAATTAGAAAGTGGTCCTTCTGTGGCTTACCTTCAGTGTTTGTAAGTTGCTGTCTTAAAGTATTTGCGGTGATAGCAAGCATTCGCTGTATTCGCCAAAACAGGACAACGTCATTGCATTCCAACTGAAATATTAGGTAATAAAGATTACCAGATGCAAACTTAAAAATGGAAACCACAATCATGAACACATAAAATTCCTGAAGTCAGTACCTACAGCCTCTGCTTTAATAAACAATATTCAGATTTACCTAATACATATATTCCTCTTGTAGATAGGACCTACTGCATTTTTTCTGCACGGGAACCACAAAGTTCTACATGATTTGGGTTTTATTTGCACCACAGCTACATAGCTTTGTTTTGATTCCAATGACAAAGCAAGTAAACTTGGGAAGTAGAGAATTTCATTATGTTATATACAAGCAGAAGTTCATAGAATATATCCTTACTTAGCATTTAGTTCAACTAACAATCATGTTATCTTAAATATGTCCTTAGGCTAACCTCTTTTCTTTGAGTGTTCACTCAAGCCATTTTTGAAATTCAGCTGCATATGAAAATACATTAATGATATTTTAAAAAAGCTTATCCTCTGGGTGAGGAGTAAAACAGGGGTAGGAGATTAAGTAGTACAAACAACTATGTATAAAATAAATAAGCTACAAGGATATATTGTACAGCACAGGGAAATATAGCCAATATTTTATAATAATTTTAAATGGAGTATAATCTATAAAAATATTGAATCACTATATTGTATACCTGAAACTAATATAAAATAGTAAATCAACTATACTTCAAAAAAAAAAATAGCATATTCCTTTTCAAAAGCAAGAAAGGGAGAAAGAAAGCAAGAAAGCAAGAAAGAAAGAAAGAGAAAGAAAGAAAAGAAAGCAAGCTTATTCAATAGAGAGGTCTTACTAACAATGAAAATTATGCAAACAACTTGCCAATTTTTACATAGGCACATTTAAACACAAATTTCTTTTAAGCTGCTGAAAATGCAAAAGAAAAACATTTTAGGGGTCTCAAATAAGATCGCTGATTAACAGAGCTCTTTCAGAAGGACACTTTAAAAAGCACTTCTGCTTGTATGAAAAAGCTCAAAATACATTAGTTTACCGCCACCTAGGGGTTACTTTGTAAAATGTGACATGAAAGTGCGGTTGTTCATTCTAAGAACTTTATACAGTTCTTTTAAAGAATTATTTAAAGCAAGATTTTCAGGGAGGAAGCTTGCACAAGCCTCTTAGATAGCCTCATCCACCAAAGGGCAGACACCAGGAACAAGAACTATAATCCTGCACCCTGTGGAACGTAAACCACATTCACAGAAAGACAGACAAAATGAAAAGGCAGAGGACTACGTACCAGATGAAGGAACAAAATAAAACCGCAAAAAACAATTAAATGAAGTGGAGATAGGCAACCTTCCAGAAAAAGAATTCAGAATAATGATAGTGAAGATGATCCAGGACCTCGGAAAAAGAATGGAGGCAAAGATCAAGAAGATGCAAGAAATGTTTAACAAGGACCTAGAAGAATTAAAGAACAAACAAACAGAGATGAACAATACAATAACTGAAATGAATAATACCCTAGAAGGAATCAATAGCAGAATAACTGAGGTACAAAAACGGATAAGTGACCTGGAAGACAAAATAGTGGAATTCACTGCCGTGGAACACAAGGAAGAAAAAAGAATGAAAAGAAATGAAGATGGCCTAAGAGACCTCTGGGGCAACATTAAACACATCAACATTCGCATCATAGGGTGCCAGAAGGAGAAGAGAGAAAGAAAGGGCCTGAGAAAATATTTGAAGAGATAATTGCTGAAAACTTCCCTAACATGGGAAAGGAAATAGTCACCTAAGTTCAGGAAGCTCAGAGTCCCAGGCAGGATAACATGCAAGACACGTAGTAATCAAGTTGATAAAAGTTAAAGATAATGAAAAAATATTAAATGCAACAAGGGAAAAGCAACAAATAACATACAAGGGAATTCCCATAAGGTTGTCAGCTGGTTTCTCAGCAGAAACTCTGTAGGCCAGAAGGGAGTGGCACGATATATTTAAAGTGATGCAAGGGAAGAACCTACAACCAAGATCACTCTACCCAGCAGGGATCTCACTCAGATTTGACACAGAAATCAAAAGCTTTAGACAAGCAAAAGCTAAGAGAATTCAGAACCACCAAACCAGCTCTACAACAAATGCCAAAGGAACTTCTCTAAGTGGGAAACACAAGAGAAGGACCTGTAAAAACAAACCCAAAACAATTAACATAATGGTAATAGGAACATACATATTGATTGATAATTACCTTAAATGTGAATGGATTAAATGCTCCAACCAAAAGACACAGGCTCACTGAATGGATACAAAAACAAGACCCATATATATGCTGTCTACAAGAGACCCACTTCAGACTAGGGACACATACAGACTGAAAGTGAGGGGATGGAAAAAGACACTCCATGTAAATGGAAATCAAAAGAAAGCTGGAGTAGCAATACTCTTAACAGATAAAATAGACTTTAAAATAAAGAATGTTACAAGAGACAAGGAAGGACACTACATATGATCAAGGGATCAATCCAAGAAGAAGATATAACAATTATAAATATATATGCAACCAACATAGGAGCACCTCAATACATAAGGCAAATGCTAACAGTTATAAAAGAGAAAATCAACAGTAACACAATAGTGGGGGACTTTAACACCTCACTTACACCAATGGACACATCATCCAAACAGAAAATTAATAAGGAAACACAAGCTTTAAATGACACAATAGACCAGATAGATTTAATTGATATTTATAGGACATTCCATCCAAAAACAGCAGATTACACTTTCTTCTCAAGTGCACATGGAACATTCTCCAGGATAGATCACATCTTGGGTCTCAAATCAAGCCTTGGTAAATTCAAAAAAACTGAAATCATATCAAGCATTTTTTCTGACCACAACACTATGAGATTAGAAATCAATTACAGGGAAAAAAACGTAAAAAACACACACACATGGAGGCTAAAAAATATGTTACTAAATAATCAAGAGATCACTGAAGAAATCAAAGAGGAAATCAAAAAATACCTAGAGACAAATGACAATGAAAATATGACAAACCAAAACCTATGAGATGCAGCGAAAGCAGCTCTAAGAGGGAAGTTTATAGCAACACAAACCTACCTCACGAAACAAGAAAAATCTCAAACAAACAACCTAAAGTTACACCTAAAGGAACTAGAGAAAGAAGAACAAACAAAACCCAAAGTTAGTAGAAGGAAAGAAATAATAAAGATCAGAGCAGAAATAAATGAAATAAAAACAAGAAAACAATAGCAAAGATCAATAAAACTAAAAGCTGGTTCTTTGAGAAGATAAACAAAATTGATAAACCTTTAGCCAGATGCATCAAGAAAAAGAGGGAGAGGACTCAAATCAGTAAAATTAGAAATGAAAAAGGAGAAGTTACAACGGACATCGCAGAAATACAAAGCATCCTAAGAGACTACTACAAGCAACTGTATGCCAATAAAATGGACAACCTGGAAGAAATGGACAAATTCTCAGAAAGGTATAAGCTTCCAAGACTGAACCAGGAAGAAACAGAAAATATGAACAGACCAATTACAAGTAATGAAACTGTGATGAAAAATCTCCCAACAAATAAAAGCCCAGGACCAGATGGCTTCACAGGCTATTTCTATCAAACATTTAGAGAAGAGCTAACACCCATCCTGCTCAAACTCTTCCAAAAAATTGTAGAGGAAGGAACACTCCCAAACTCATTCTACAAGGCCACCATTACCCTGATACCAAAACCAGACAAAGATACTACAAAAAAAGAAAATTACAGACCAATATCACTGATGAATTTAGATGCAAAAATTCTCAACAAAATCCTAGCAGACAGAATCCAGCAACACACTGAAAGGATCATACACCATGATGAAGTGTGATTTATCCCAGGGATGCAAGGATTCTTCAAAATACGCAAATCAATCAATGTGATACACCATATTAACAAACTGAAGAATAAAAACCATATGATCATCTCACTAGATGCAGAAAAAGCTTTTGACAAAATTCAACACCCATTCATGATGAAAACTCTCCAGAAAGTGGGCATAGAGGGAACCTATCTCAACATTATAGAGGCCATGTATGACAAACCCACAGCAAACATCATTCTCAGTGGTGAAAAACTGAAAGCATTTCCTCTAAGATCAGGAACAAGACAAGGATGTCCATTCTCGCCATTATTATTCCACATAGTTTTGGAAGTCCTAGCCACAGCAATCAGAGAAGAAAAAGAAATAAAAGGAATACAAATTGGAAAAGAAGAAGTAAAACTGTCCCTGTTTGCAGATGACATGATACTATACATAGAGAATCCTAAAGATGCCACCAGAAAACTACTAGAGCTAATCAATGAATTTGGTAAAGTTGCAGGCTACAAAATTAATGCACAGAAATCTCTTGCATTCCTATACACTAACAACGAAAGATCAGAAAGAGAAATTAAGGAAACAATCCCATTCACCACTGAAACAAAAAGAATAAAATACCTGGGAATAAACCTACCTAAGGAGGTAAAAGACCTGTACTCAGAAAACTATAAGACACTGATGAAAGAAATTAAAGATGACACAAACAGATGGAGACATATACCATGTTCTTGGATTGGAAGAATCAATATTGTGAAAATGACTGTACTACCTAAAGCAATCTACAGATTCAATGCAATCCCTATGAAATTACAAATGGCATTTTTTACAGAACTAGAACAAAAAAAAATATTAAAATTTGTATGGAGACACAAAAGACCCCGAATAGCGAAAGCAATCCTGAGGGAAAAAACGGAGCTGGAGGAATCAGACTCCCTGACTTCGGACTATACTACAAAGTTACAGTAATCAAGACAATATGGTACTGGCACAAAAACAGAAATATAGATCAATGGAACAGGATAGAAAGCCCAGAGATAAACCAACGCACCTATGGTCAACTAATCTATGACAAAGGAGGCAAGGATATACAATGGAGAAAAGACAGTCTCTTCAATAAGTGGTGCTGGGAAAACTGGACAGCTACATGTAAAAGAATGAAATTAGAACACTCCCTAACACCATACACAAAAATAAACTCAAAATGGATTAAAGACCTAAATGTAAGACCAGACACTATAAAACTCTTACAGGAAAACCTAGGAAGAACACTCTTTGACATAAATCACAGCGAGATCTTTTTTGACCCACCACCTAGAGTAGTGGAAATAAAAACAAAAATAAAGAAATGGGACCTAATGAAACTTAAAAGCTTTTGCACAGCAAGGAAACTATAAACAAGACAAAAAGACAACCCTCAGAATGGGAGAAAACATTTGCAAATGAATCAATGGACAAAGCATTAATCTCCAAAATATATTAACAGCTCATGCAGCTCAATAGTAAAAAAACAAACAACCCAATCCAAAAATGGGCAGAAGACCTAAATAGACATTTCTCCAAAGAAGACATACAGATGGCCAAGAGGCACATGAAAAGCTGCTCAAGATCACTAATTATTAGAGAAATGGAAATCAAAACTACAATGAGGTATCACCTCACACCGGTTAGAATGGGCATCATCAGAAAATCTACAAACAACAAATGCTGGAGAGGGTGTGGAGAAAAGGGAACCCTCTTGCACTGTTGGTGGGAATGTAAATTGATACAGTCACTATGAAGAATAGTATGGAGGTTCCTTAAAAAACTAAAAACAGAATTACCATATGACCCAGCAATCCCACTACTGGGCATATACACAGAGAAAACCATAATTCAAAAAGACACATGCACCCCAATGTTCACTGCAGCACTATTTACAATAGCCAGCTATGGAAGCAATCTAAATGCCCATCGAAAGACGAATGGATAAAGAAGATGTGGGACATATATACAATGGAATATTACTCAGCCATAAAAAGGAACGAAACTGGGTCATTTGTAGAGACATGGATAGACCTAGAGACTGTCAAACAGAGTGAAGTAAGTCAGAAAGAGAAAAACAAATGTTGTATATTAATGCAGATATGTGGAATCTAGAAAAATGGTACAGATGAACTGGTTTGCAAGGAAGAAATAGAGACACAGATGTAGTGAACAAACATATGGACACCAAGGGGGGAAAGCAGGGAGAGGGGTGGTGGTGGTGGGATGAATTGGGAGATTGGGATTGACATATATACACTATTATGTATAAAATAGATAACTAATAAGAACGTGCTGTATAAAAAAAATAAATAGGATAAAATTCAAAAACAAAAAAAAGATTTTCATTATATAAAGAAAGAATTATAATATGGGGGGGAAAAGCATGATAAAAAATGTAGTGCATTATTATTTCCATTATGCAAATAAATGGTTATGTTATATATCTACACACATATACATACGACATGTATAGAAAGAGGTGAATGGATATACATAAAAATGTTAACTAAAAGTACTTCTAGGTCAGGGGATTATAAAATACTGTTTCCTTTTGCATGTTTTTTTTTTAACATTTATTTATTCCATTTACTTTCTATAATGGGAAAGTATTATTTTCTAACATAAATTTAATTCTTAAAAAAATCTTTAAAAAGTAGTGTAGTGCCTATTATATGCACACGATCTAATATGCACTGGGATGATATGTATGTAAAATGTAATTACTACAAAAGTGGTAAATATCTTTGAAAAAATAAGAGTTAGATCACTCTGTAAATTACACATACTTTTTTTCAGAAGATCAGAAGACTTAAAGTTAATGCTAAACCTCAAGCTTACTTTTAAGCAATTAAACAACTATCACTAAAATACATTTCTCTTTGTTTTTGGAAACCTTACCTCAGAATCTACAAAATGCCTCTGGTAGTAATAGAAGCCTCTTCGACAAAGGTTACAATGGTTTAGAGCTGTTTTTAAGAAATGTCTTCTATAAACTTGGTGCCAAGTATCCTTGATCTAAAATAATAAAAAGAAAACAGACCAAAGAGTTACTGTATGCTCTCCAGGTTGATCAAGCACATTCTGAAAAGTCATATACAAAGTTTACTTATAAAAAAGTTAATTAAAACCAATGGCAATGTTGTTATTCTATCAAACTTTTATATCCATTAAAAATTTTTTTTTCAAGATAAAGATTAGATCACTAGTACTCTGACTCCTTACCAGTCTATATACTTCAACATTTGCAGTGTTTCTAACAAGCATTATTATTAATCATCTTGTAGAGTAGAGAGGGTGGAGATTATCTTCCTCTAGTTAGAGGTAAGGTGTCCAAGGCAAAAAGAGGTTGTGAGCCTTGTCTGAGGTCAGAGTCAGACTAGGAAGCTGGTCTCAGACCATGTCCATCAACCCAACAACATTTCCTTTCTCATTATGAAATTTCATTGTTCCCTCAGCAATATGACCCCCACCACTTTATTATATAGTCTGTTAGGGTGTTCAGAGGTCTTCCACACCATTGTCTTTTTTCGAGCACGACAAAAATAATGTTGAGAAAGTAGAACAAGCATCATCAACACCATTTGAGAGATGAGAAAAGGGGGCTGAGATTATACCAATAACTAAAGGCAATATTACTAGCTAATGGAATGGAAGTGTACTGGAATTCACATCTCCTGACATCTAATCCATCCACTTTTCTTATCACAGTACTTTGCTACTTATTTTATAGCTTCATAAAATGCAGTGAACACAGTTTCTCTTGGAAAAAACCTGATATTTTCTCACTCACAGAAAGTAATTAAGATATACAGCCAATCCATATCCTAAGATATAGATAAAGTCCCTCCTATTGTATTAACCACTTATAAAGTTCAAAAGTATCCAACCGAACAGAACTTACTGTTAGTAAGAGCTAGGACCAATGTGGATAAATGAAATCTATATTCAACTAATAATTTCATGTAATCATTAGTTTTAATTTTATTTTCAATTTATAAACAATGAGATGTATAGCAGCTTTAACTGTTTCTTCTCATCAGTTTTCTTTTCTTGTTCTGACCTCTGGTGGATTTTAAATTAAGAATACTCATTTCTCAAGTGCAGAAATATAAATAGCAAATAAATCTTTAAAAGAATCTATGCATGGCCCTGAAACTTCTTAAATGACTGTTTTCCTCACTAGAATTACTTTTCTAAATGGGGTTCACTTAAGCTAATTTAAGCTAATGTTAACATGAAGTTTTGATCCCTTACACCCTAACTAACTAGGGAACACAGGCCCAGAAACACAATTGTTTTTTAAAAATTTTCTCCAAATAAGCATCATGAAGGTAAGCAAAAGTAGTCTAAACTATAATTATATATCTTCATATTTATTATGAAGAAAGAAAATGAGACAGACCCCAAAGGCGTTATCCAATTTACTCATACCTGATTAAGATACATTTGACTGAAAAAACATACATATAAGTGAGCCACATTTAAGCAAAAATTTCATTCTGTAATCTGAAACAGTGTAACATAGTGCAGGGATCTGGGTGGGGTCCCTCCCCTTTTGCCAGAACTTACTGCTGAATTTGCCCAGACAACTTCCCTTTTCTAAGTCTCAAGTTCCCCATTTACAAATTAAAGCATTATACTTAAAGCAATACTGAGAATAAAATTTCAACTGTTTCCACACTCAAAATGACCAAGTTCTTTTTGTCAGCAAAAGTACACACGATCAAAGTGCAATTAAGCACTTAAATATCTAAGTAATACATTAGAAGTAGTAACATTTTACTACAAGAAACAAAGACTAAGGAAGCAAATTCATGCTTTTCAGCAGTTTATTACCAAGCTTGGGTCTACTTCTACTCCTCGGGATTCAAGGTTCTTTCGGACTGTAGTTATCTCATCACTTGCAAGATAAGCTGGGTGCTCCTCATTACATTTCAACATCTTCTCCAGTTCATTCTTGGTTTCATTGTGAACACACTTTGAAATGTTTAAAAGAGGACTGTGTTTAGATGGTTCATGATTTGGCATAATTATAAAAACAGAGTCCCAATTTTAATAAATATATTACTTTTGCACGATTGGTGACACAAGCTCAACCACAACAAACAAGGAAAACCAGAGTACCCCTGCTTATGAATGCAAAACAACCTGGACGTATGAGGGGGCAAGGGGGGAAGGGGATTAGCCCTATTTGCTATACTTTATCGATACTTTGGCTGAGATGTTTTACTGTCCAAGTTATAGGATCAGGCACCTTACTATGTACTTCCTTTCTTGACCTTAGGGTATGATTTCAATCTAGGAGAAAGTGCCCTATATACATGGGAAGAGATAATGTTCTATAAATGCCTCATATCTAAGAACTGGATGACTGTAAGGCCCTGTGCCTGTTGACATGCCCCTTTTCTGATAAACACAAAATTCATAGTCTGATTTTTTTAAAAAGTCTTTTCATTAAAATCATTCTTAGATTGCTTCTGTGAGGTGCCCAACATTCTTAAATTCACTTCCAGTCTCTTCTCTATAATTGTTTACAATCTCTTCACCAAATGAGGAAAGCATACACACTAGTGGTAAGTCTGACAGCAAGACTCAGTACGGTGTCAAATTAACTTTATCTTTTCATTTTTTCCATCATTCTTTCAAAACTGCATGGTACAGGAAACTAGCTTCAATTTCACTAATTACTCTAAACAAGTTACTACCATAGCACTTTGCCCCAAACTGTACCAAACTATGGAATCTGAGTATTTATATAAAAATAACACTGAAACACAAATAAATGGCTCGTAAATGGAACTACTAAATAATATTCTCTGAAAACATTAGAAGAAATTTAATAAAGAGAAATTTCACTGTTTCCTTAAACTTCTGCTATTTGGTCTGAGACAGGAAGGAAAACTCCGACTATATTCTCCCACTCTTCCTGTCCTGTTTCACTGCCACCTGTTCCCACCACGCTGGCTGTTCAGGAGAACACCACTCTCCCATCTATCCTGACCGAGATTTCCGTTAGTTTAGCTCAAAGTGAAAATGTTTCAAAGGAATGGTTTTTCCCCAGAAGATTAGGAAAAAGTAACAATATAAAAGCAAAACATAGTTTTCAGAACATGGATTTCTCATCTTTAGCAAAGGACAATCTTAAGTTTCTTTTCCTGCTAAATCCTGCCAACTCAAAAAGAAAAGGAACTGTTACACAGCTATCTAAACTTGCAGTGTGGGACCCAGGGATATTCTCAACTTCTAGAATCTGTTTCTCACTGAAAACTCCAGGTATGAAGTCTAGACCAGTGGTTTTCAACTGGGAGTGGGAGGGTTAGAGAGGTTAGAGGAGAGCTTGAGTTGGTGAGTCTGACATGACGCTTTGCTTTGACAGAGAAAACAAAACCTGCGTATACAAACACCTCCCCAGCGGTTCTCCTGTCCCTCCCCTCTACACTCCAAACTATGGCCTCTGTTTGTTCTACAGTCTGACTGAGTCTTACACATGCTGCCCTGAAACCCTAGGAGAAGCTCTTCTCTGAAGGGTTTCCAAATTCCTCTTCTAGGCTACAGATCCTTGCATTGGCAGTAAAACTAATTCCTCTGCTTCTCTTGAAGGGATTCCCTATGGGTTCAAGTTCCTGAGAAAGTAACTTACAACCAGGAATCATTCCTCTCTGAGAATGTTTAGCCAAAGCATATTTACTACTAGTTGCTGAGGCAAGTTCTGCCATCATTGATTGTTCTAGACCTAATTAGGCCTAATTTCACTAAGCCTTAAAGGTCAGACACTGTTTTTCTTTGGAGTTTATCTGCCTTACACCAGTTCTTTCTAATCAATGCCTCTACCTGTCTCAAAGTCAGAAACCTCTGATGAATCCCCTAGGAATTCTTTTCTGAAAGACCGCCTCCTCACAGCCCATCTGTACAGCAGAGATAACTGATGCACTCTGAATACATGCATGACCCAACCACTAACTCTGTCCATTTCTTCAGCTTCTTTTCAGTCTCTGAGTGACTCATTTTCCCACAAAAATCATATCAGAAAAAAAAGAGAAGAGGAAGACTGTCCCCTCACTATTTTAAGACAAACTGGGACTTATATCTGATAGATATCTTATGAAACAAGAAATGCATAAAACCAGAAAAAAATAGGGTGTTGATTATATAATTAACTCTGTATTTAAAATAAAAACAAAAAAATAAAAAAAGAAGAAAATAGGAATGATATGTCATTTGGTAATTTTTCATTCTCTTTATCTGCTCTCTCAATATACACACATCTGATGGTCTCATTTCTCTAATTACATGGATTCAAGGAAGGAAGAAAGGAAAGTAAATTGGATGCCACCTCTTTTTCTTATTCATTACTTCCTTCATCTATGTATTTTGATTCTATATTCTATTTACAATCTTTTATTTAAGGAATTAACATAAGAAGGAGATGGTGGTGTAAGACTCAATGCTAATAGGAAAAGAAGCCATAACAGCAAGGAAAGAATAAAAATGGGTGGGGGAAAGGGGGGGAGGATTTTAATGATTACACATTTTCCCTCTATTTATTCATTTCTAAAGTTATTTATACTTGCCTTTACCATTTTGTTCTTTTAAAATGATCATTAAATGTTTATAATATGAATTCTATAATTCTACTTCCTGTCTGAATTTTTATGCTTATTTTGTGAACACAGGAGCAAAAAATGCAAAAGAATAAAATAATTTAAATAGACAACAGAAAAATCCAGTGATAATATTAATAGAATAAGGTTTTTTAAAAAGTCATTATACCTTTTATTCTAATCACATTCATTCTACATCCTCTGAAGTCCTTGTCATTTTTTCTTGTTTATAAATTTAATCTTCATTTTACCTCAAATAGGCACTTGAACAAAGTAATCAACCACTCTTTTTAATAAAAAAAGCTACCTCATTTTTTTTTTAAACTTTCTTTTGTAGTTTACTGTTTTTTCTAAAGATTTATTGTCTTTTAGAAAGGCCAATATAAAATATTTGAAATTATTAAGCTTGGCTTAGAGGCATTCAGAGGTTATATTTTAATGCCTGAATTAAAATGCCAAAGATTTGTTTGTTTTTACCTGTTCTTGGGTTCGATTCTTCCAGTATAACCACCTCTTTTTCCAATCTGGACCTACCATATTTTCAATTGCATTTTCAGCTAGAAAAATTAAAAAAAATTTTTTTTAATTTATCAGGAATTTTATCACTTACCAGGTACATAAATTATAACTAATACTATCTTGCTTTCTTAACCACTTCAAAACACTGTGTCAATATGAAGTCAGTTGAAATAAAGAATAAAACTATATAATTGATAGGGTACATATATAAGAAAGAATTTAATTACATATGTTTAGAATCTATGAAAAGTATAATTGCTTATAAAGTTCCCATAAGTATAGTAGCAAACACTAAAACAGTCTGAATTACAGCTTTTTAGAATATAAGTACATAAAAATATCATGTGTCCAATTTAACATTTTTAATAGTTACAAGCAGTTGACCAAAGAATTGCACAAATAATATTCAACTAGAACAGTACTGACAAAGAACTTGAGATGTTAGTTTGTTTTTTTTTAAACCAATGTTCACTAAAGTTAGATGACTCTTTATCCACTGAGAATACTCAAAACTCAAAAACCCATGTCCCTACTTACTGTCCTTGAGACGAGCCTGAAGAGCCTCTTCCATAAAATAAATAGCTGCATCCCACTGCTGTTTATCAGATATGGACCGATCTTCTAAAGCATTGTGCTGAATAACCCTCTGAAATAACAAGGAAAGAAAAAAAGCTATTTTGATGTATATCTTGTCATTTTAGTAATTTTAATTCTAACTGACAGCTCAGCAAATATCCAAACTAGCAGATGTATCTACAACATAAAAGTATGTCCCTCCCACATAAATGCAGAGGGTCCTATTACCTGCCTGCTTATTTGTCAGCTTTCTGTCTAAAAAATAAAACAGTGGAGATTTTCTCCTAGCCCAAATTAAATGAGTTCACCATCGAGAAGATAGTTGGGGGTTGGGGGGTGGGTAGAGAATTACATATTTAACTACATAAAATTACACCCTAGAACCCTGGTATTCAGGAGCTAATGATTCAGATCATCTCTACTGCTTCTTTATGCCATATGACCTATGTGTTAGCATTTTCAAAAAGGAGAGGAGAAAAAAAAAAGCAATAACCATTATCTCACTGTTAACACCAATGGAAAATGTAATGGAAGGAAGCTTAAGAGGTCTAGACAATCATAAGTAAATGTTAGTTATTTATTTTAAGAAAATTGGTTTCCAAGTCTTATAGCTTTTGAATTAATGAATGAATGAAAACGGCACCACTCTCTCTCAGTAAGCCAATCTTATTAAGGCATTTAACAAGAATGAATATGGTTTTCAAATATGAAGACAAACATTTCTTAAAAAAAAAAACCCTATAATTACGATCAGCCCACAGTGAAATATGCATTTTTAGAAAACTGCTCAATCTTATCTTTCAACAGTTCCTCCCATAACTGTCTGAACAGAGTGGGTGGTTAAAAAAGGTTTGATTAGGTGATGAGAACATTCTACGGAACAAAAGATTTATCAGGTGATGAAGGTCAGGAGCCAGGCTTTACAATTAAGACACAATGGGGCTCGTATCCCAGCTTTGCCAGTGACAACAATAGAACTGCTTAAGAACAAACTAAAATCATGCTTACAAAATACATAGAGTTTCTGGTACCTCCTAAGCATCCAACACATGGTAGTTAGCATTATGATTTTAGGAATCTAACATTTTGACTCAACTCCACTGAAAACCAATGCATCTAATCCCTTTTACCACTGAGGGTAAAATGAGAAGCAGCTATCCGTAGTTCAGGCCCATGTAAATTCTGTGGAAGTTGATAGAAACCTGTTTACTGCAAGGTTTGATTTTCTTCTGAAATGACAGCCAAGAAAGAAATAGCAGAGGGCGATTTTAGAAGGGCAGAAAAACGTCAAAAGGCCGATTATATTTCGTAAATCTATTTCTTTCCGTCATTATTTTCAATTCAGAACCTAATTTAAATAGTCATATAAAAATATTCTATAAAAGAATATCAATTTGAGAAATTATATAAAAATATGAGGCTGGCACCCTAATATACAAACGACATACCAAGCTGTCCTCTGCAAAATCATTCCACTTGTGGCGTTTAATAGTTTCTTCCTTAACAGCCTCTTTAAGTTTATCAAATATGTCATCATGCTCTTTTCCTTTCGGTTCTGTCATGAAGCGGGAAAATTCTTCTTGTAGGGTCTCCCAAGCAACCTAGAATGATTTAAAAGAAAAAAGCTGCATCTATATTGCATACTTTCATTTAACGTGTAACAAGAAAAATAAACACATGAATTTAAGCCAAGTAGATGTGATAAATCAGTTTATCAGAAAATACATATGAAATCACATTTTTTAAAAAAGGTATAGCAAATATAAACTCTGCCCTCAAGAGCTCATACTGGTAGCTGGTGGAATAGACTTGGCCTCCTGACATGTTTCGCTACACGTACACAGCATCTCAAATTTTAAAAAATTAGTAACCAACATTTAAAAACTTAAGAGACTTCCTATAAAATCCACGCTTCCAGCCTCACTTGAACCACCTGGCAACAATGGGCCCACGTTCTTGCACACCTTCGCCCGCTGGAGCTGAACAGGAGCTGCCTGTCCCTTCAGAGAAGGCACACAGGCCACATCAGCCACCAGACTCGGTTCAGTTACTTATTTACTTCACTCTCTACAACATCTGAGTTTGCCTGCCTCTTCCATACTGTAAAAAGTTTAAAATTTCTTAATGATTTAGTTTTTTCACATCTTTGCCCTTATGCAAATACATGAGGCAATGTGTCAATACTTTCGAACACAGATATTATTCAGCCTTGTACTATTGCTAATTCCCAATTATCTGAACAGTGAAAGGACAGCACAGTGTCAAAAGCAATTAAGAACTAAACCTACTTACGACTAAGTGGGCTAGTTAATATTGTATTTTATATCTAGCCCTCTTCGTTTTAAACATTAAGAAATTATGGCATAAAGAAAGGTGACTGTTGGGGCTTCCCTGGTGGCGCAGTGGTTGAGAATCTGCCTGCCAATGCAGGGGACACGGGTTCGAGCCCTGGTCTGGGAAGATCCCACATGCTGTGGAGCAACTGGGCCCGTGAGCCACAATTACTGAGCCTGCACGTCTGGAGCCTGTGCTCCGCAACAAGAGAGGCCGCGATAGTGAGAGGCCCGCGCACCGTGATGAACAGCGGCCCCCACTTGCCGCAACTGGAGAAAGCCCTCGCACGGAAACGAAGACCTAACACAGTCATAAATAAATAAATAAATTTTTTTTTAAAAAAAGAAGAAAGGTGACTGTCCAAGAATATAGAGTGAGGTATTAAAATCTGTTTCCTGACCTTCAGCAGGTTCACGTCTTTCTACCACACCTATGTGTGAAGGGAGAAAGCAGCAAAAGACAGAATCACTTGCCATTTTTACGATCACTTCTGCTGCTTGAACCTTAGGATATGAAAATGTGCTTTCATGGGACAGGGTCCAGAAAAATGTTAGAGCCAGTAGTGAGGAGAAGAAGTGGCAGCAGCTCTCTAATTACTTTAGGGGGAAATGTGTCGAGACCAGGGGTCAGCAACATGGAGCTTAGATAGAGTGGCTGTAAGAGTTCTTAGAAAAAGAGACTTGAGGAAATTGAGAACAGAGATAAAGAAGCAAGGACTGGGGGCTTCCTTGGTGGCGCAGTGGTTGAGAGTCTGCCTGCTAATGCAGGGGACACGAGCTCGAGCCCTGGTCTGGGAAGATCCCACAGGCCGCGGAGCAACTAGGCCCATGAGCCACAGCTACTGAGCCTGCATGTCTGGAGCCTGTGCTCCACAAGAGAGGCCACAATAGTGAGAGGCCCGCGCACCGCAATGAAGAGTGGCCTCCGCTTGCCACAACTAGAGAAAGCCCTCGCACAGAAATGAAGACCCAACACAGCCAAAAAAAAAGGTAACAAATGTTCAAGTACAATTGGTGTCTTAAAAAAAAAAAAAAAAAAAGAAGCAAGGACTGGAAAGATAGGAAAGGGGTAAAATACACCTGAATAATTAGACACTGACATTTTGTTTCTAAGGTTGGTTTTAAAACACAAAATTTTTAACACGGATTCTAATTTTGTGAGCAACTTCACACTGAAGCAAAGGACACACTGGCTCTTATCTACAACAATCATTCTTCAGAGTAATGTGCCTGGCAAGATCATCTAGGATGATGATCATAATCATCATAATAGCAGCTGGCATTTACCAAATGGTTACTATGGACCAGATTTTGTCTAAGTATTCTACATATGTTAACTCCTTGACTCCGTACAACAATTTGTGACGTAGGCAACACTTTCATCCTTATTTTATAGATGAGAAAACAGGAAGGTTATTAAGCAAACAGCCCAAGGATCGCATAGCTACAAAGTGGTAGAGCCAAGATACATGGGTATCAGAAATGCATTCTCTAAGGCACTTTCTTACAATTCCTAGTCTAACCTTCTGGCAGGGTCCTAACTAAGGAAATAATTATTTAAGTAAAATTGAGCCCTGCAGAAAATCAACAAATAAAATGTTTCATCCATTAAACATTTTCCTTATGGAATCTCTAACCACAGAAGTTAAAAATATTTCACATTCGAACAAATTTTGCCGGTTTTGTTAAGTGCTACCTTTGGAAGGAAAACCAATACCCTCAGACCAACACCATACCAATTAGTAAATTTTTTTGACAGTAGTCACTGGTAGGAGCATTAAGGTTAATCCCAATACAGAGATTAGGAATAAAGAATAAAGGAGCATAAGGACCAAAGAGAAAGATAGTGGCTGTGATAGGAATAAAACCTAAAATTCACAGCTCCTAATCCCTTCAGATAATGCTTCTTACCCATTTAATTAAATTATATCCTAACCTCGACTGCTTTATTAGGAAGCTGCTTATCAGTCCACTGTTTAAGCTTGATATCCACTGTCGTATTAAAAGTTCCAGAATTCATGGTCTGTGCAGCTGGAAGATAGATGTTTTCAATCACATGAGTTGATACTCTTTCCCACAAAGACTGCTGAAGGATTTCCTCCCTGAAATTAAAAAAAAAAAGTTCCAAGAACACCAAATTCAAATATAATACTGTTTTTATAAACAGCTTTATTGAAGTATCAACTTACAATAAATTGCACATATTTAAAGTTTTGACATATGTACATGCCTATGTATCACCGCAATCAAGATAATGAACTTATTCATCATCCTCAAAAGTTGTAACCACTGGATCTACTTTCTGTCACTGCAGCTTAGTTTATATTTTCTACAATTTAATATAAATGCAGTCATGTAGCATGTACTCTTATTTTCTCTGTCTTCTTTCATCAGCATAATTAGAGATTCATCCATGTTGTTGTGTATATTAATATTTCACTTCCTTTTTTGCTGAGTAATATTCCATTGCATAAATCTGTTTACTTATTCACCTGCTGACGGACATTTGGGCTGTTTCCAGTTGTTGGCTATCACAAATAAAGCTGCTATGAGCATTCATGTACAAGTCTTTGTATGACATATGCTCTTGTTCC
This sequence comes from Balaenoptera ricei, assembly GCF_028023285.1. Classification (NCBI taxonomy): domain Eukaryota; kingdom Metazoa; phylum Chordata; class Mammalia; order Artiodactyla; family Balaenopteridae; genus Balaenoptera; species Balaenoptera ricei. The sequence goes on along the minus strand of NC_082642.1, from coordinate 86,574,309 downwards.
TCTTGGGCAAATATCTAGGAGTGGAATGCCTGGATGATATGGTAATTATATATTTAACTTTATAAGATACTGCCAAAATGTTTTCCAGATCAGTTGAACCATTTGACATTCCCATCAGAGGAGTATGAGAGCTCTAGATCCTCTACATCTTGCCAACATTTGGTATGATTAGTCATTTTCATTTTTGTCACTGTAACAGGTTTACAGTGGTATCTCATTATGGTCTTAATTTGCATTTCCCTAATGACTAATAATTCCAAGTGTCTTTTTATGTGTTCATTTACCTAATATTAATACATACTTTATATGTGTTGACTGTGAAGTACAGTCCAAGACTGTAAACTTCTTGGTATGATTTTAACAATTTATCAGACCACAGCACAAAGCACAGAGACATTATGGGATATTGCTAGGTAAAATTGTTCAACATTTTATGATAATATAAAGGATGAATAATCAAGTTGAAAATTCTACCTTTTAAAAGACATCTTACAAGAATACGGTTCTCTAAATAGAAAAAAGAAAACTACTTCAATCAAGAAAAAATTAGAAATCTCTAGAAAATACTTATTTGGCTTCTCCCAAACTATTCTTTACTGTTATACAGTGCTAAAATATACAAAAACACTCTGTTTATCAAATGATCAGTCTTAGGAGTAACCTCACCTTTTAGGATGCAGTTACAAAGCTCAGGGCAACAGAAACACCCCCTTCTGTCCAAAAGCCAAACTTCACTTTTCTTGGGTGAGGAGAGCTAACACTTACTGCCATGCAAGTTGACTCATACTCACTCAATATTTTCTGTAAAATTAAGTCTACTGAGTCAATGAACTTAGCTGCAGGTCTTCCCTTGCTAATTTTCAGGTCTTTTTCCCCTTACAACCAGAAAACAAAAGAGTATGGGAAGGAGGACAAAACACGTGAAGAAGATAAAGAGGTAAAAACATACAGTTGTAGGGCTTCCCTGGTGGCGCAGTGGTTGAGAGTCTGCCTGCCAATGCAGGGGACACGGGTTTGAGCCCTGGTCTGGGAAGATCCCACATGCCGCGGAGCGGCTGGGCCCGTGAGCCACAACTGCTGAGCCTGTGCGTCTGGAGCCTGTGCTCCGCAACAAGAGAGGCTGCGATAGTGAGAGGCCCGCGCACCGCGATGAAGAGTGGCCCCCGCTTGCCACAACTAGAGAAAGCCCTCGCACAGAAACGAAGACCCAACACAGCCATAAATAAATAAAAACAAATACTTTAAAAACAAAAAAAAAATACAGTTGTAAAATAAATAAGTCATGCGGATGTAATATACAGCATGAAGAACATGACCAATAATATTGTAATAACTTTGTATGGGGACAGATGGTTACTAGACTTATCATGATGACTGTTCCATAATGTATGCAAATGTCAAATCACTACGTAGAGGAGGAGCTTCAAGATGGCGGAAGAGTAAGATGCGGAGATCACCTTCCTCCCCACAAATACATCAGAAATACATCTACATGTGGAACAACTCCTACAGAACACCTACTGAACGCTGGCAGAAGATCTCAGACCTCCCAAAAGGCAAGAAACTCCCCACGTACCTGGGTAGGGCAAAAGAAAAAAGAAAAAACAGAGGCAAAAGAATAGGGACGAGACCTGCACCAGTGGGAGGGAGCTGCGAAGGAGGAAAGGTTTCCACACACTAGGAAGCCCCTTCGCGGGTGGAGACTGCGGGGGGCGGAGGGGGGAAGCTTCGGAGCCACGGAGGAGAGCACAGCAACAGGGGTGCGGAGGGCAAAGTGGAGAGACTCCCGCACAGATGATCGGAGCCGACCAGCACTCACCAGCCCGAGAGGCTTGGCTGCTCACCTGCTGGGGCGGGTGGGGGCTGGGAGCTGAGGCTCGGGCTTCGGAGGTCAGAGGTCGGATCGCAGGGAGAGGACTGGGGTTGGCTGCGTGAACACAGCCTGAAGGGGGCTAGTGCGCCACAGCTAGCCGGGAGGGAGTCCAGGAAATAGTCTGGAGCTGCCGAAGAGACAAGAGACTTTTTCTTGCCTCTTTGTTTCCTGGTGCGCAAGGAGAGGGGATTCAGAGCGCTGCCTAAACAAGGTCCAGAGACGGGCGCAAGCCGCGGCTATCAGTGTGAACCCCAGAGATGGGCATGAGACGCTAAGGCTGCTGCTGCAGCCACCAAGAAGCCTCTGTGCAAGCACAGGTCACTCTCCACACCTCCCCTCCCAGGAGCCTGTGCAGCCTGCCACTGCCAGGGTCCCATGATCCAGGGACAACTTCCCCGGGAGAACACATGGCGCGCCTCAGGCTGGTGCAATGTTAGGCTGGCCTCTGCTGCCGCAGGCTTGCCCCGCATCCATACCCCTCCCTCCCCCCCCCCCCCCCCCCCCCCCGGCCTGAGTGAGTCAGAGCCCCCTAATCAGCTGCTCCTTTAACCCCATCCTGCCTGAGCAAAGAAGAGACGCCCTCAGGCGACCTACACGCAGAGGCGGGTCCAAATCCATAGCTGAAGCCCGGGAGCTATGCAAACAAAGAAGAGAAAAGGAAATTTCTCCCAGCAGCCTCAGGAGCAGTGGATTAAATCTCCACAATCAACTTGATGTACCCTGCATCTGTGGAATACCAGAATAGGCAACAAATCATCCAAAATTGAGGAGGTGGACTTTGGGGGCAACGATATATATATATATTTTCCCCCTTTTTCTCTTTTTGTGAGTGTGTATGTGTATGCTTCTGTGTGTGATTTTGTCTGTATAGCTATGCTTTTACCATTTCTCCTAGTGTTCTGTCTGTCCGTTCTTTTTTTTATTACTTAAAAAAATTTTTTTTCTTAGTAATTATTTTTTATTTTAATAACTTTATTTTATCTTCTTTCTTTCTGTCTTTCTTTTTTTTCTCCCTTTATTCTGAGCTGTGTGGAGGACAGGCTCTTGGTGCTCCAGCCAGGCGTCAGGGCTGTGCCACTGAGGTGGCAGAGCCAAGTTCAGGACACTGGTCCACAAGAGGCCTCCCAGCTCCATGTCATATCAAATGGTGAAAATCTCCCAGAGATCTCCATCTCAATGCCAAGACCCAGCTCCACTCAACGACCAGCAAGCTACAGTGCTGGACACCCTATGCCAAACAACTAGCAAGACAGGAACACAACCCCATCCATTAGCACAGAGGCTGCCTAAAATCATAACAAGGCTACAGACACCCCAAAACACACCACCAGACGTGGACCTGCCCACCAGAAAGACAAGATCAAGCCTCATCCACCAGAACACAGGCACTAGTCCCCTCCACCAGGAAGCCTACACAACCCACTGAACCAACCTTAGCCACTGGGGACAGACACCAAAAACAATGGAAACTACGAACTTGCAGACTGCAAAAGGGAGACCCCAAACACAGTAAGTTAAGCAAAATGAGAAGACAGAGAAACACACAGCAGATGAAGAAGCAAGGCAAAAACCCACCAGAACAAACAAATGAAGAGGAAATAGGCAGTCTACCTGAAAAAGAATTCAGAATAATGATAGTAAAGATGATCCAAAATCTTGGAAATAGAATGGAGAAAATACAAGAAACGCTTAACAAGGACCTAGAAGAACTAAAGAGCAAACAGAGATGAACAACACAATAAATGAAATTAAAAATTCTCTAGAAGGGATCGATAGCAGAATAACTGAGGCAGAAGAACGGATAAGTGACCTGGAAGATAAAATAGTGGAAATAACTACTGCAGAGCAGAAAAAAAGAATGAAAAGAATTGAGGACAGTCTCAGAGACCTCTGGGACAACATTAAATGCACCAACATTCGAATTGTAGGGGTCCCAGAAGAAGAAGAGAAAAAGAAAAGGACTGAGAAAATATTTGAAGAGATTATAGTTGAAAACTTCCCTAATATGGGAAAGGAAATAGTTAATCAAGCCCAGGAAGCACAGAGAGTCCCATACAGGATAAATCCAAGGAGAAACATGCCAAGACACATATTAATCAAACTATCAAAAATTAAATACAAGGAACAAATATTAAAAGCAGCAAGGGAAAAACAACAAGTAACACATAAGGGAATCCCCATAAGGTTAACAGCTGATCTTTCAACTGAAACTCTGCAAGCCAGAAGGGAGTGGCAGGACATATTTAAAGTGATGAAAGAGAAAAACCTACAACCAAGATTACTCTACCCAGCAAGGATCTCATTCAGATTTGACGGAGAAATTAAAAGCTCTACAGACAAGCAAAAGCTAAGAGAATTCAGCACCACCAAACCAGCTTTAAAACAAATGCTAAAGGAACTTCTCTAGGCAGGAAACACAAGAGAAGGAAAAGACCTACAATAATAAACCCCAAACAATTAAGAAAATGGTAATAGGAACATGCATATCGATAATTACCTTAAATGTAAATGGATTAAATGCTCCAACCAAAAGACATGCACTGGCTGAATGGATACAAAAACAAGACCCGTATATATGCTGTCTACAAGAGACCGACTTCAGACCTAGGGACACATACAGACTGAAAGTGAGGGGATGGAAAAAGATATTCCACACAAATGGAAATCAAAAGAAAGCTGGAATAGCAATTCTCATATCAGACAAAATAGACTTTAAAACAAAGACTATTACAAGAGACAAAGAAGGACACTACATAATGATCAAGGGAGCAATCCAAGAAGAAGATATAACAATTGTAAATATTTATGCACCCAACATAGGAGCACCTCAATACATAAGGCAAATACTAACAGCCATAAAAGGGGAAATCGACAGCAACACAATCATAGTAGGTGAATCCCACATTCACCAATCCACAGATCATCCAAAATGAAAATAAATAAGGAAACACAAGCTTTAAATGATACATTAAACAAGATGGACTTAATTGATATTTACAGGACATTCCATCCAAAAACAACAGAATACACATTCTTCTCAAGTGCTCATGGAACATTCTCCAGGATAGATCACATCTTGGGTCACAAGTCAAGCCTTGGTAAATTTAAGAAAACTGAAATCGTATCAAGTATCTTTTCCGACCACAGCGCTATGAGACTACATATCAATTACAGGAAAAAATCTGTAAGAAATACAAACAAATGGAGGCTAAACAACACACTACTTAATAACCAAGAGATCACTGAAGAAATCAAAGAGGAAAACAAAGCATACCTAGAAACAAATGATAATGAAAACACAACGACCCAAAACCTATGGGATGCAGCAAAAGCAGTTCTAAGAGGGAAGTTTATAGCTATACAAGCCTACCTCAAGAAACAAGAAACATCTCAAATAAACAACCTAACCTTACACCTAAAGCAATTAGAGAAAGAACAAAAAAAACCCCAAAGTTAGCAGAAGGAAAGAAATCATAAAGATCAGATCAGAAATAAATGAAAAAGAAATGCAGAAAAAGATAGCAAAGATCAATAAGACTAAAAGTTGGTTCTTTGAGAAGATAAACAAAATTGATAAACCATTAGCCAGACTTAGCAAGAAAAAAAGGGAGAAGACTTAAATCAATAGAATTAGAAATGAAAAAGGAGAAGTAACAACTGACACTGTAGAAATACAAAGGATCATGAGAGATTACTATAAGCAACAATATGTCAATAAAATGGACAACCTGGAAGAAATGGACAAATTCTTAAAAATGCAAAACCTTCCAAGACTGAACCAGGAAGAAATAGAAAATATGAACAGACCAATCACAAGCACTGAAACTGTGATTAAAAATCTTCCAACAAACAAAAGCCCAGGACCAGGTGGCTTCACAGGCGAATTCTATCAAACATTTAGAGAAGAGCTAACACCTATCCTTCTCAAACTCTTCCAAATATAGCAGAGGGAGGAACACTCCCAAACTCATTCTACGAGGTCACCATCACTCTGATACCAAAACCAGACGAAGATGTCACAAAGAAAGAAAACTACAGGCCAATATCACTGATGAACATAGATGCAAAAATCCTCAACAAAATACTAGCCAACACAATCCAACAGCACATTAAAAGGATCATACACCATGATCAAGTGGGGTTTATCCCAGGAATGCAAGGATTCTTCAATATATGCAATTCAATCAACGTGATACACCCTATTTACAAATTGAAGGAGAAAAACCATATGATAATCTCAATAGATGTAGAGAAAGCTTTTGACAAAATTCAACACCCATTTGATAAAAACCCTCCAGAAAGTAGGCATAGAGGGAACTTTCCTCAACATAATAAAGGCCATATATGACAAACCCACAGCCAACATTGTCCTCAATGGTGAAAAACTGAAACCATTTCCACTAAGATCAGGAACAAGACAAGGTTGCCCACTCTCGCCACTATTATTCAACATAGTTTTGGAAGTGTTAGCCACAGCAATCAGAGAAGAAAAAGAAATAAAAGGAATACAAATGGCAAAGAAGAAGTAAAGCCGTCACTGTTTGCAGATGACATGATACTATACATAGAGAATCCTAAAGATGCTACCAGAAAACTACTAGAGCTAACCAATGAATTCGGTAAAGTAGCAGGATACAAAATTAATGCACAGAAATCTCTTGCATTCCTACACACTAATGATGAAAAATCTGAAAGTGAAATTAAGAAAACATTCCCATTTACCATTGCAACAAAAAGAATAAAATATCTAGGAATAAACCTACCTAAGGAGACAAAAGACCTGTATGCAGAAAATTATAAGACACTGATGAAAGAAATTAAAGATGACACAAATAGATGGAGAGATATACCATGTTCTTGGATTGGAAGAATCAACATTGTGAAAATGACTATATGACCCAAAGCAATCTACAGATTCAATGTAATCCCTATCAAATTACCATTGGCATTTTTCACAGAACTAGAACAAAAAATTTCACAATTTGTATGGAAACACAAAAGACCCCGAATAGCCAAAGCAATCTTGAGAAAGAAAAACGGAGCTGGAGGTATCAGGCTCCCCGACTTCAGACTATACTACAAAGCTACAGTAATCAAGACAGTATGGTAGTGGCACAGAAACAGAAATATAGCTCAGTGGAACAGGATGGAAACCCCAGAGATAAACCCACACACATATGGTCACCTTATCTTTGATAAAGGAGGCAAGAATATACAGTGGAGAACAGACAGCCTCTTCAATAAGCGGTGCTGGGAAAACTGGACAGCTACATGTAAAAGAATAAAATTAGAACACTCCCTAACACCACACACACAAATAAACTCAATGTGGATTAAAGACCTAAATGTAAGGCCAGACACCATCAAACTCTTATAGGAAAACATAGGCAGAACACTCTATGACATAAATCACAGCAAGATCCTTTTTGACCCACCTCCTAGAGAAATGGAAATAATAACAAAAATCAATAAATGGGACCTAATGAAACTTAGAAGCTTTTGCACAGCAAAGGAAACCATAAACAAGACGAAAAGACAACCTTCAGAATGGGAGAAAATATTTGCAAATGAAGCAACTGACAAAGGATTAATCTCCAAGATTTACAAGCAGCTCATGCAGCTCAATATCAAAAAAACAAACAACCCAATCCAAAAATGGGCAGAAGACCTAAACAGACATTTCTCCAAAGAAGATATACAGATTGCCAACAAACACATGAAAGTATGCTGAATATCATTAATCATTAGAGAAATGCAAATCAAAACTACAATGAGATATCATCTCACACCGGTCAGAATGGCCACCATCAAAAAATCTACAAACAATAAATGTTGGAGAGGGTGGGGAGAAAAGGGAACCTTCTTGCACTGTTGGTGGGAATGTAAACTGATACAGCCACTTTGGAGAACAGTATGGAATTTTCTCAAAAAACTAAAAATAGAACTACCATACGACCCAGCAGTCCCACTACTGGGCATATACCCTGAGAAAACCATAATTCAAAAAGAGTCATGTACCACAATGTTCAGTGCAGCTCTATTTACAATATCCAGGACATGGAAGCAACCTAAGTGTCCATGAACAGATGAATGGATAAAGAAGATGTGGCACATATATACAATGGAATATTACTCAGCCATAAAAGGGAACGAAACTGAGTTATTTGTAGCGAGGTGGATGGATCTAGAAACTGTCATACAGAGTGAAGTAAGTCAGAAAGAGAAAAACAAAAAGAAAATGGTCAGAAGAACCTAGGAGCAAGACGGGAATAAAGATGCAGACCTACTAGAGAATGGACTTGAGGATACAGGGAGGGGGAAGGGTAAGCTGGGACAAAGTGAGAGAGTGGCATGGACATATATACACTACCAAATGTAAAATTGATAGCTAGTGGGAAGCAGCCGCATAGCACAGGGAGATCAGCTCGGTGCTCTGTGACCACCTAGAGGGGTGGGATAGGGAGGGTGGGAGGGAGGGAGATGCAAGAGGGAAGAGATATGGGGACATATGTATATGTATAACTGATTCACTTTGTTATAAAGCAGAAACTGACATACCATTGTAAAGCAGTTATACTCTAATAAAGATGTTAAAAAAAATCACTATGTAGTGCACTGAAAGTAACATAATATTGTATGTCAACTATATTTCAATACAAACAAAAGGAAGGAAAGAAGGAAAGAGAGAGAAAGAGTATGCGGAGAGAATAAATCACTGAGGATCAAAAGGACAAAGTCCATTTAGTCACGGCATTAATGACAGATAATGGGAGAATTTTAAGAGAAAGGTGGAAGAAAAGAAGTAGAAGGGCCATCTACTCAGACAATTTTAAACACAAACTCAAGATATCTGAAAGATGAACAGAAAATCAGGATACAGCCTCTGATCACGAAGGTCTTTTGCTGCTCCTGTCTCAGAACAGACATGGTCTGTTAATCTCTTCCTAGGAGTCTACGGGACTGGACTCTACAACCCAGACACCCTTTCGAGGAGATCATAACAAAATTCCAGACCACCAAATTCTGACAAGCCTTAGGTAACTTTCTCAAAGGAGGCTGCAGCTTCCCAATCCACCAAAGGTGGCTGCTGTCACTTATCCTTACCCAGCTCACTTGCCCTTTCATCACTAAGCTGCTGTCCTCTGTCCAGACTCCCCCTCCTCCCCTCCATCACAATAACTTTTATTGTGCCTCCAATACCTTGTTCCATAACAAACAAACCATTTTATATTCTCATTCTTTCCCTTTTCCTTGCATCTTCAAACCTTTCCTCACCCTCCCTTACAGGCAGTAACTGTCCTCAAATTCTGCTGCCTGGAAGCTGCTCATTAGCTGAGCGTGCTTCAGAGTCAGGAAGTGGAAACTATGTTCTCCTTACCCCACAATCTCTCTTCCAGACCATTAGTCCTCTACTCACATCGACCAGTTCCCCCAGTATATATTCTAGGTGATTGTAGACTTCTTCTCTAAGTTTTGCCATCGTCCAGGGATAAATACCACTAAGACACAAAATACAATTACCATTATAGTTCTATTTATCACCCCCTTTATCTCCTGAACTTTACCTATATGCCCTTTTAATTAAATTTTTTTTCAAAATGGAAATTTCTTCTTTTAAAGCAGAGGACTTACTCCATATAATAATTTAAAACCAATACAGAAAAAGTAAGAAGTCCTCCATAATTTCTCTTTCACTAAATGACCACTATTCACAGCTTAATTTATCATTAAAAATATTCAATGTCTACATTACTATTTGTGTGTGTTTACACAGGTGATATTACACATACTGTTTAAAAAATATAATATTAAAGTATATTATACATAGTTTTCCATGTTGACATCCTATATTTTTCAATGGCTGCATAGTAATCCACTCTATGGATAAAGCAAATATTACGTAATTCCAAATAAAAACATAAGTTTTCAATTTTTTACACTTATAAACAAAACCATGGTGAAGATTCTTATTCATTCATCTTCATCAAAAATATCTTCAGGGGCTTCCCTGGTGGCCCAGTGGTTGAGAATCTGCCTGCAAATGCAGGGGACACAGGTTCGAGCCCTGGTTTGGGAAGATCCCACATGCCGCGGAGCAGCTGGGCCCGTGAGCCACAACTACTGAGCCTGCGCATCTGGAGCCTGTGCTCCGCAACAAGAGAGAGCCACGATAGTGACAGGCCCGTGCACCGCGATGAAGAGTGGCCCCCACTTGCCGCAACTAGAGAAAGCCCTCACATAGAAACAAAGACCCAACTCAACCATAAATAAGTAAATAAAAATTAAAATGGAGATTTCTTAAAAAAAACAAACAAAAACAAAAACAAACAAACAAACAAATCTTCATTTCCATAGAGCCCTAGCAATGTAATTATTGGATATAGATGTACTCAGTGTTTAACTGACTCCTCTTCTCCATTACCTACACATCCAATCACTAAATCCTGTCAATTCTATCCTCTAGGTAACCTCTCAAATATCTCAAAAATGTCTCCTCTTCTCCACCTGCACAACCACTATTCAAGTTCAAGCCACTATCTCTTCTGGTCTAGATTATTTCAACAGTCAACTGTCTCCTTGCTCAGTTTTCTCCACCTGTATTCCACTTTCCCTACTACAAAAATCTTTCTAAAATGCAAATCTGCCTAAACCTCTTCATTGGCCCTCACTGGTTGTGGGATAAATTTCAAGCTTCTAAACATGGTTTCTAAGGCCCTTAATCATCTATATCTTGCTTATATCCACCGTTTCACCTCTTGCCTCCTTCTATGCTAAAGCCATAGGTACCTGTCTTCAATTACCTGTATCACTTTTCTTGCTCTCACCTCTTGGCCTCTGCAATATTCTGGTCACTGCCTTTACCTAGCATCTATTCACTCTTTAAATCTCAAATTATAAGAAATCTTTTTGGATTCCTTACATCTGAGTTAGGGTACTTAACTGTGCATTCTCATATTCCTTTCATTCTTTTAACTTCAACAAAATAAACTTAATGCTTTTCACCAAAAATTGTATGTATACTGCGATACCATTTTTAAGTGTATTTCTATAAATCCTGCCAGCTATCCTTCTAAATAAGGATAAAATAACTATCTCCTGCTTAGTGTTCGTAATCGACTCCTAAAGATCAAGTATATTGTGTGAAAGCGCTGAGAGCCTGTATCTTACTCTAATGAATCATATGTCAAATCTACACCTCCAATAACTTTCTTAAAATATGACTGAAGTATAGAATGACAAAATGCTTGTAACAGTGTTTCCATATTACCAAATACAGATCAAACAGTCCTGTGACTTAAATAATTATAAACATCTTGGAGGTGTATCCTAAAATGTCACATAAGGCATTAAGCAGCAAAAAGACGCTACCTGATACAACATCAACTATGTCACAAAAATAAAACATTTTGGGTGCAATGCAGTTGAAATCAATGTGGCACAAACAGCTAAGATTAGGACCTGCTATTTTGATCTATGTTTGTGTTAAGCTACAGCGTCTGGGGAAAAACTGTGGGGCGGGGGTGGGGGGGTGGTGATGAAAAGATCCAGCAGCTCAAAGAATAAATCTCTAGCAGCCAGATGTCCTAGTTCTCTCCCTTGCCTTCTCAATAGGCAATCTGGCAATATAGGTTTCTTGTCCCTTCACAAATTCCCTTCATCACCCATGTGTTAAGTAAATTAGATTTATCTTCAAGGCTCGCTTAAGTGTAGGTACACTTTGATTTCAGACTTGCTCTGTCCAAACAAAACTAACCATTCCATTTGATGATGCCAGAAATTCACAGAGGCACCACATTTTTCTCCCATAAATAGCATTATAAGTTATTATAGTTTACAAATCACTTTTTCTGTAACATTATCTTCATACAACCTAGTAAGGTAAGTAGTACTATTCATTCTGTGTGTACGTGTATATGTATATACTATACACATACATACATATATATAACACACATATCTATCTCTTGCAAACTTCAAAAGCTGGATGACTTATAGAAAGCCATAGAACTGGCTTAAAATACAAATAATAATGATAAGTTTTTTGTGTGTATATATATATATATATGATTAATCAATCAACAAATACGATAAAATCAGAATTCTTTTTTAGATAAGGAGAGAGATTAAAAATAGGCAAATTTTGACTACTTGAAGAGAGAAAAAGGTTCACTACTGAGGAAGAAAGGGCACCAACATAAGGAAACTAGTAGTACTGAATACAAACTTAAGGACTGGACACTACTGTCTAAGTTAAATTTTGATAATCTTCAACTGAGCAAACAGAAGAGTTACAGAAAATATTCATAATAAATGGCAGTTCTGCTCCAAGAATAATAAATTCTTAAAATACTACAGACTTCATTATAAAGATAATTTTTATACAAGGGATTTGTTAATTAAAATACGATTATAAAAATTTAAAATTTAAGCTATTTATACATAGCTTGCTTGAGGTACATGGAACCTATTTTGGTTACTGCCATTCCAACATATTTAAGAGTGTCAATATTTACATAAAACATAAATTGAAGGTGACACTTGGCCCTAAAAGCGATTTGCATGAGTATTTTTCAAAAGAATGCATTTACTTGCTATTTAAAAAAAAAATCTCAAATAGGATTCAATTTCAAATGTGATTTGTACAAAACATATCAGACACATATTACAAAAGCACCGGTGTTCTTATGCAGATGTGAGAATTTGAAAGTAATATACTCTTCTCCGTTTACAAATCAATTTTCTCTGTAGTTTTGTTCTCTATGTGTAATCCAACAAGAGCAACCAGTTTTGATAGACTGTTTGATACTTAGCTAAAGCACAATTTGATAAAACTTTTACCTAAATGATTTTATAGAAATCAAAATTATGTATTTATTAAGTATACGATAAGGAAAAACCTAAGATGAATGAAGATTTCAAAAGAGCATGGAGAAAGCTATCTTTCAGAATATCTCTTCTCAGAGATACATAATAAATACATAATTCATTATACTTAAAATACTTAATTGGTTAGACTAGAATAGTGGTTAGATTTTGCAAAAAAAATACTTTTATGTCCTTGCCTATTTACTAAGTGTTTGGGGGGGCAGGCTAAGGCTACAATAAATCACTGCTTTATCAATCTAAATTTTAGTATTCCATTATAATTCACATAGTAAAGTCTGAGAAAAGGTCCAATACTCACCAGTGTTTTGGAGTAACCTGGCTCAGACTGATAACTTCATCAAGGATTTCATTTTTAGCTTTTTCAAACAGTTCGTTCTAGGCAATATAGATACACGTAAGTAAGATTTTCATAAGATAGTCAATTTGCCCTGCCATGATTTTCAGAGATAACTAAAAGGAAGGCCTCTGACAAGCTACTGGCTGGGCTTAGGTTTGAAGCATGCCTGACCAGCAAGTAACGCTCTTCTCTTCTAGTCTCTTTCTTTAGGAATGCCAATATCCAGATAAGGACAAAGAAACTGACACACGTCTACCTTATTCACTCAACTCTGAATGCAGTTTTTCACGGAACATTTGTTCAGGTAAGTTTTTTACGTAACAAACGTTATGTGAAAGTTATCAACGCACATTAATTTAGTGTATTAGTAACAGTAATCTGATGCTGTGTTTTACAACTGATGGCATTTTAAAATCAAGGAAAACCAATACTTAAGACCTATTAACTTAGAGTATAAACAGTGAAAAGGTTAAAAAGTTGATGTATAATTTTTAAGTTTACATTACATAAATATGTTAATTTATAAGACCTTGAAAGACTATTCTTCACCTTCCCAGAAAAAAATTTTGAACACTTGTTTGGATATCCTATGATCCCTAATTATTTTTATTATTATGTAATAAATAATTTAAATTATTTGCAAAAGTGACAACTGTTCCTGGAAATGTATTCTTGCAACTCTAAATTAGTAATCATGGTTAAAACCAAAACAATTTAGCTTACCAGATTTTGCTCGTCAACATAAATTTTGTTAGAGCACAATACTAAATTGGATATATACAAAATACATGAGGTACATAAATATTACCCGGTCAAGTTCTCGCAGGCGAGGATAGTTATTCTTCCACTCAGTTTCAAGGTTAAAACGTGTTGCTGAGGAAGAAGGAAAAATGCTCAAGTTTGAGGATTCTCTTCAGTTCCAGATGCAGTGGTTAAAGGCTATCTCTCACATATCTGCTATATTAACTGAATTTCTTAGTGTGCACAGATAGCTCCTGAGTACTCTGGGCTCTCAATATCTCAGAATAGCATTATTGCAACAGCTTTCCAAACTAATCCCTTTGACTTTAGTTTCTCCATTTTCAATCCACAAAGCTCACAGCTGACACAATTTAGTACAGCTGCTAAGAGCATGGGACTCTGAAGTCACACCACCAACTCAATCCTGATTTTGAACCCCATTCAAATCCTGGGTCTATTATCTATTACTGTTTGATGCCGGGTGTGTTACTTAGGTAAATTATTCTCTGCCTCAGTTTGCTCTTCTGTAAGATGAGACTAATACTTACAAGGTTGCTGAGGGACTAATGGGATAAATAGGTAGGCTTTCCTAATGAAAAAAGGGAAGGAGGATATACTCTCACCAAATGAAACTACGGAGGCAAGCAAAGCCATGGAACAGGAAAGCGTGGGATTCAGGAACCAGTACAATGTAGCTGAAAGTACACTGGCTGCTCTGCTTCCCAACACATCTCCTCTCTTTCCTCTAAAAAGGCGGAATCTGAGTTCTCTATAGTTATACTAGGTTCTTTCTCCCAAACACTACTGCAAACTTTCTGTTTAAATTTTGTAATGTGCTCCTAGCACCGTTTCCCCTGAAAGGAAAAATCCTGCTCTCATACAACTGAAGATTTGTATTTTTCCTTTTCCTACATACTATCTTACAGTAAATGAATGAAAAGCAACTGTTAAAGAAAAGGAAGTAAAGAACCTGATGGATGCCCAAGACTGCCAGCTAATAAAATATCTAAATTTGAGAGTTTATTTTAAAAACCCAACTTACCTTTGAAACTGTCGGCCTGTTGTTCAACTGACTCTCGTACCATTTTCCAAAAGCAGTCCGATACAGCAAGGCTTAGATTTCTTGTAGTCACCTGGTGTGCCTTTAGCATGCTTGTCCTACAAAACAATAACCAGAGCTAAAGTATATTAAAGTGGCAGAAAGGACAACACTATCACCAAGTTTGAGAATGTGCTTGTTATAACATGAGAATAGCCACTTAATCATTTTATACTAGGGCGGTCCAATGAACTTTCTGTGATGAGGAAAATAATCTATACCCGTGCTGTCCAATATGGTAGCTACATGGGGTTATTGACCCCTTGAAATGTGTGGCTAGTGTGACTGAGGAACTCAAATTTTCCTTCTATTTAATGTTAACTAATTTAAATTTAGAGACTTCCCTGGTGGCACAGTGGTTAAGAGTCTGCCTGCCAGTGTAGGGTACATGGGTTCGAGCCCTGGTCCGGGAGGATCCCACATGCCGCAGAGCAACTAAGCCCGTGTGCCACAACTACTGAGCCTGCGCTCCAGAGCCTGCAAGCCACAACTACTAAGCCCACGCCACCTAGAGCCCGTGCTCCGCAACAAGAGAAGCCACCGCAATGAGAAGCCTGCGCACCGCAACAAAGCCCCTGCTTGCTGAAAGTAGAGAAAACACGCGCGTCCAACAAAGAACCAACACAGCCAAAAATAAATAAATAAATTTATTTTAAAATAAATAAGTAAATAAATTTAAACAAGCACACAAGGCTAGTGACCACTGTATTGGATAGCATAGTTCTACCCACATGCCAGATCCCAACCCAACAGACAATTCTCAAGACTACATGTGAAAAGACTACCTTGACTTACTTACTATACTAATATAGAGGCAAACACATTCTTCCAGTTCAAGAGACTCTCTACATGTATAATGTTTTAAAATTCAGTTGCCCTTTAGCTTTTCCTCTTTGCTTTTCTGCAGTATCTTATTTTCTGTTAATTTCTGTCAATATCTATTTAAGGACACCCCTTTCACACTCCCACCCCTCACTCCAACTTTCCCCAATACTGTAAGAGAAATGTATACACGCATTTAAACATGTAAGTGTTGATTTTAAAAAATCAACTTATAAGTAAAACAACTTAAGTGGTGTCAGTGTGGTCTCCAATGCCCATATGCCAAGGGGCAGTTTATTACAACAGCATGTACTGTACTGTGTGATAAACTGCTCCCAATTCTGTCACAGTAGCTTGAGGACTTGCTTATTAAATACAGATCGCTATTTGGGAATTCAATTCTGGAAATTCAATGTTAAACTGATAGCTATAAAACAAACTTTTAAATGAAAATAGTTGAAGCTACTCCCTCACTATAAATTCTTTAAATATTTAAACAAGATACCTACTTTAGGAGTTTTGAATTCTGAAAAAATTCTTCTTCATAGTCTCTTATAGCTTCAATGCTTTCAGAGCTGTTTCCTAGGGAGAGATGATGGTAAAGTTTTCACTAAGAAAATTCATTTTTATTATTTGAAAACAACAAAAAACTATAATAATCTGTCTTTGCATACCTTTTCCTGTTACAACAGCAAAATAACCTAGAGCTTTCATTGGGAAGAGTTTTCCTTCAATTATCTGCTGAATCTATTTTCAAAAGTGGGAAAAATAAACAGATGCAAGTTTACATAATTTTTAAAGCATAACATGCTATTTAGAAAGCAAATTTAATAATGCTATATATGTATACGTTTAGGTAAATATATGTCCGTACAAAAGTACTGAAATGTATTTCAGTTGCTATATATGTCTGTACAAAAGTACTGAAATGCATTTCAATTGCTATTTGAGGAAAAAATTAAATACATTTAATTTTGTTATATTAAAAATGTATTATTAAAACGTAAGTACCAAAATTAGAACTTGGAATGACATATAGAGCTTTGGAGTCAGGCCTTAGTTTGAATTTCCGCTCTGGCACTTACTAGGTGTGTGGCCTTAAGTAAGCTACTTAACTTTTTCAAAATGGTAGTTGAAAAGATTATACGATACTTAACACAGTGCCAGGCATGCAGAAGCACACAATAATAGTAGCTGCTATTATTATTTCCCCAATAACTAAATTCTGACAAAGTTGGACGGTCTTTTTTTTCTTTTTCTTTTTTTAACGCTGTAAGAAAAAAGAATTTGGATCCATTGGTTCTCAACTCTTTTAGGGTCAAAATTCCTTTTCTAAATGAAATAAAAACTACAGACTCTGTCTCCAGAAAAATGCACATTTGCACAGAGATCTATCATTCACACATAACATAAAAGAGTTCCTACTCCCAGAAGCTCATTCAGATTAATACTGAGATAAGAATCCCTCCTCTAAGATGTTACATTTCTAAGCTAATGCTGAATCTTTGGTATAAAAAAGACTGATAGAAGCTTCAACTGTATTCAAAGGAAATGCAAACTCCTTATCCTAAAGAAGAGGAGAAAGAAATGAAAGGAATGATGGGAAATGGGAAGGAAGCACAGAAATTTGCTTCTACCTCACTTCTCCCCTCCTCCCTATCAGGACCAATACTGCCAAGGGCAGGCCTTACCCTTAAAAATAAGGCAAAGCTAAGGTCACGGAGGCTGTACAGAAAAGAGTTAACGCAGCAGGCCTGAGACTGCTGTCCTCAGAAAGGCCTGCTTGTCCTTGGCTGGCATCTGGGAACTTAACTGGTAAACAATTCCCTACACTGATATAAAACTTTCCCTAAATAACAGTGGCTCATTGTGTAATCCATGTGGTTTATGCTGAACATCTGCTTTCCTTTGGACGTCTGGAATCTTGGTACTTGAGGGTGGCTACATGAACAGCCCCCGATAAAAACCCTAGGTGCTGCATCTCTAATGAGTAACTTGTTGCTGGCAGGATTAAGCATTTTCTGTATGACTCTACTAGGAAAGAACTCTTGGAAACGTGAGCTTGGTTTCCTTCAGATATCACCTTTTGCACCTTCTCCTTTTGTAATTTTGCTTTGCATCCTATCATTGTAATAAAATCTTAGGTGGAAGTATGACTATGTACTGAGTCCTGTGAGTCCTTCTACGGAATCAGGGAGCCTAAGGGTGGTCTGTCTTGGGAACCCCATCACAGAGGCATAGTCCTACAGAGTTTCGGATGGGAAAAAGAGAAATTCTAAGCAGTGGCCCGAGGGATGGGTACTTATATCTGAAGTTGTTCCATGGGGGATGAAGACATAATAACAACAGATGACAGCCACCATTTACATAACACTTTTTTGCCAAGCACTATTTCAACCACTTTATGACGGATATTTAACTCAATAAATTTTCATAACCTATGAGACAGTACCATTAATATCTTCATTTCCAACAGACGAGAAAGCCTGAAGCACTGAAAAAGTAAAACAACTTACCTAAGGTTACACAACTAGCAAACAGTAGAGCAGATGTGAAACCAAGCAACCTGGCTACAGATTGTGCACTTTTACCCACTTTTACCTTATGCCTTGATAATTAAGTAGAGAGCCATGTCCTAATAAACCTTGCACACAATCGTACCTTGAAATAAAATTCTTTCCTTGTTAAGGGAGGAGGAGAGAAGGGACACTGAATATCATGAAGAGAAGTCACAGAGTCTCAGAAATGAAAATGACCTAGAGATCAACTAGACTAATATGTTGGATGGTGCATTGACTGGATGCAGAAAAGTCACAAGATTTGCCCGAGGACATGCAGCTGGTTGGTGGTAGAGCATGGATAAGAATGCTGAGCCCCGACACCCCATACAATGCCTTCTCTATTATGAAAATCTGCCACACAGTCTTTGATCAGTTAAGAAAGGTAATGTTTATCTGAAAAAAATACATAAATAAATAATAATATTTTTTAAAAAAACAGGATAAAATAAGTAAGGCCCAAAAGGAATTTAAACTGTCACTAGTTTTACATTAATTTATGAACATCAACTAAAAACAAAGTTTAAACTATAACAAAAAATACTACAAATGAGGTTAATGACTCTCTGTCAACATACAAAATTTAAATTAAATTAGAGTAAGCAACATTAGCAGTTTTAAGTATTTGAAGCAAACTGATTACAACTGTGGAATTTCACTTATACCTCGATATTGCACTTAAGTAATTTACTATAACTATACAATACTTTGTTTTTAATGAGAACCAAGAAAAATCCCATTACTACTTGTATTTCACAAGGAAATTATTTTTTCCCCCAACCAGTCCCTGTCATAACTGGAGCTTGTATAAAGAACTTGTCCTCACCCTGCTGGGACTAGTCACATTTTTCTCTGCCAGGTCTACTTTGGTCAAAACAAATATTGTCCTTCTTCCATGAGGATCCATTTGACTGACCAAGTCTGTAACAATGCTGCGTTCAGCATCCACAGATCCATCTGAAAAAAAATTGAAAAATGACACTGTAGGGCTTCCATGGCGGCACAGTGGTTAAGAATCCACCTGTCAGTGCAGGGGACACAGGTTCAAGCCCTGGTCCGGGAAGATCCCACATGCCGCGGAGCAACTAAGCCCGTGCGCCACAACTACTGAGCCTGCACTCTAGAGCCCGCGAGCCACAACTACTGAGCCCATGTGTCACAGCTACTGAAGCCCACAGGCCTAGAGCCCATGCTCTGCAACAAGGGAAGCCACTGCATTGAGAAGCCCGCGCACCACAACGATGAGTAGCCCACACTCGCCACTAGAGAAAGCCCATGCGCAGCAACAAAGACCCAACGCAGCCATGAATAAATAAATAAATAAATAAATAAATAAATAAATAAGACACTGTAATGGTTACAAAGTAGGTTTTAAAAACTTCAACAAGCTACATCCTTGTGTCTACATTATAGTAAGAAAATTTTTCTTAATATTTTATCTTAGTTATGAAAAGACACTCTAGCCAATAAAAATGTCTATGATGCCTATACAGTGAAATTTATCAAAATATCACCAACTTCAATTCTATTTACTAATAAAACGAACAAGTAAGAGGAAAGGACAAAACATATTTATTTTGTATGTTTATGTAACATGCATATGTAGAACAAAGCTTTGATTGCTAAGTAAGGAAGAATATTAGTGCAATTAAAATCTTTCAATAAGACTTACCTTGAATACATAGTATGATGGCATTAGGATTCTGCATATAAGCTTTGCTGATACTGAAAATAATTTCTTTTGTGTCAGGAGCCATGCCTGATGTCACAGTCTTGAAGAAAAAGGTTTTAAATGTCATTATAAATGTCTTTCACAATATGAATAAGATAAAACACACATTTTGTAGATACTTACATTAATCACACCTGGTAGGTCAACAAGCACCATCCTCTGTAGTCCAGGGCCCTTTACATTTAAGGATATGGTCTGTGCAGGGAAAAAAAAATCCAAAACCAAAAAACTAATTTTGGGAGGCAGCTTGTTAGGAATTTTTTGGTGACACATATTTTGAAAATTCTGTATCTCATCCATTCAGATATGCAGCTCAGAAAAAAATTATGCTTTTTCTGACCGTAACAGTAATTATCATAGAAAATTATCCACAAAACAATACATTCTTTGGAATATTAAAAGAAAAAAAAAAGACTAAGTATCTTGGAACAGCTGCAATCTAAACATCAATGCTAACACCATGATTTCAAACCATAAACACTGGATTTCCATAAAACATTGTTGAAATGAATTGCAACACTTACCTCAGGGCTAACAGTACAGCCTTCTTTCACATTTTTTCTCATTCGGAGTTCTATTTCATGTCTTAATGCTGCAAGCTATCAATGGAAAGCAACAAAATCCTAAGGAAATCTTCAGTTAAATATTCCATTTAGTTGTCTTTTGTAAGTTTACACGTTATAAAAAGTTACATACATAAACCTCATACAAATACTACTTACATCTTCCTCTTTGGTAAGATCAAACTCCCGAGAACTATCTTTAAACAAGGCCACGTGGTGAGGGCCTTCACTGAGAGTCACCTGAAATTAACAGAAAATTGAGAAGACTGTATTTATAATTCTTATTAATTCCCACAGCACTTACATGGTTCTCATTTTCCAGTCAACATTATACAGAGTACCGAGCACAAAGCCATCAATCTCAAAACTTGAAAAACTAAAAGGAAATCCTGCATTTCACTTCAAAGGTAAATTTAGGTAAAGGCCAATTCATTTATTCAGCATCTATTTATTGAGAGCCAATTGTGTCAGGCCTTGTAGATGGGGGAACTCGAAGAATTGACTGTCCCTGGTTTAGGCCTCATAATATACTGGGAGAAATATACAGAGAGAATAGGTCTGTGTAGCAAAACCTAGGATGCCACAGAGGAGAGCAGTACTAAGGGGAACTAAGGCAGCCTTCACCCAAGGAGTGACATTTGAGCAAGAAATTCTCTTAACAACTTATATGTCAACAGTCAGTGGTTGCATGAGAACTTCTAAACTTCACATTCCTTAACTTTTCACTTGTAACTTTTCAAGCTTCTAATGATCCGATTTCACTTTTAAAATACAATTCTGTCTACTAAGATTAGCTAAGCATACAGAGGATAACAAATAAAACCTAGCTGTTTGAAGACATCAGAGGAGCAACCATAGCAGCCTGGACTGAGTCCAAGACCCCAAAGGAATTTGGATGGGTATATTCCTGCAGCTATTTTCCCTCAGGGCATTTGCTGATTTGTGACACAGGGTGGCCTGAAAGAGAAGTTTAAAACTTGCAGCAGTCTCACTGTGTTGAAGAGACAAAATCGGATTCCAGGGTTATCAAGCAGCCACAATTTAAGATGCCAAACTCTCAGAGAAAAATGGACAGCAGAAATAAATCTCCAAAAACTGAGCCCTACATTCTATGCACAATTTCCCTTTAAGGCATTTGTACATTAAGGAACAAAGAAGCTGTTAAAGAGGTTAAAATGTTAAGTCAAGATTTTGGCAATTTCACTCTTCAAGGGGAGACAAAAATCTGGAGTTTAGAGTCCATCAAGGAGAAGTCCTGGTAAATGCTAGTGAAGTAATGGCAAACTGAAAAGAGAACAGCCTTGTCTGTTTCAAGGAAATCTGTCCATGATATCTGCCTGCTGGAAGAAAGTGAACTCCTTCCTAAAATATAGTATCAGCCACAGCCACAGCCACTACAATTAGGGTGGTGGTTACAATGTACAAGGTAGGTTCACAATATTTTTACAGTTGATTACAGAGCATGATATAAAGTATAGTCAGTTCATTCTTTTCCCCCTAAATTGGTAATATTCCAAATGCCCATCAACAATAAAACGGAAAGTGTGGTATATTCACATAATAACACAAAGCAGTGAAAAAGGAACTAGTTTTACACAACATGGTTGAAATCACAGCCAGATCCCAAATAATGCACTGTCTGAATCACACTAGACTGCCTGTTGCAATTATAAACAAACCTCAGTTCTGCAAGACTTCAGCATCAGCCTCATTGTCTCACCTTCTACCACTATCTAGCCTACATTCTTGGTGACTTCAATTTTCCATTTCTCCAATCACTCTATACCTACTCCATCCATCAGCTGAGTTAAAACATACACACACATCCTTGTGTCTACATTACAGCAAGAAAAACTCCTTATCTTTGTTCATGCCTGAGGGATGCCACCTACTGATTTCTACACTAGCAATAATTCCAAATGCTACATATCAATTATTTCTTTTGTCAGAATTCTTCATTTTAACACAATGGACAAACTTCATTAAGGTGACTACTTTCCTGAGGAACTTCATTTGGCCTATTTTCCTTTTTAACTGAAGTAGAGTTGACAAACAATATTATGTTAGTTTCGGTGTATAACATAGTGATTCAACATTTAAATACATTACAAAATGACCACCACAATAAGTCTGTTAATCCAGAGGGCCTATTTTCTTACCTTAACCGGAGAACGTGTCATCATCTCCCCAGATCCTCTAGGGAATATTCGTGCTTGAGCAATCATTTCCAACACACTAGTTTTTCCAGCACTTTGATCTCCAACCACAACAACCTTAAGACAAAATAAATACCACATATTCATATTTTTTGATACCAACTTAAATTTAATAGATTTGGAATGCTGCTGAGAATTTTTAGTCTTAAAAATTATCCACAATTAAATGATTTCAAAATATCATCCAGAAAAAAATGATGGTTCATACATGGATGTGTACTGAAAATATAAACAGCAAAACATTAACTGGATCCATTATTTACAGCCAAATTTTTATTAAAGACTTATGCTAATTTAAACCACTAGTTTTAAAACCACATTAACACTAATTTTCCACAAATCTTTTCCATAGCTAGTTTACTCTTTACAAAGACATTTTCAATTCTATAAGGTTAAATTTCACTCATGTACCTAATCTTATCCACCATTCAGGTATTTTAATATCATGGATATCATGAATACATAATGCCAAATATCTGAAAGTCTTACTTTATTATGCATAAATATAAGTAAACCAATGGACCAAAATAAAGAGTCAAACAATATTCAATGCTTAGGGCATCACCTAGAACACATGAATATTATACAGAAAATTTTATGTCTTTGTCTATACATATGTGTATGTATTATGTATGTAACTTTTAAAAAAACTACAGTGCTTTTTTGCTAACGGGCAAGTTCACTGTGTACTAATTTTTCACTTACCCTTGGCAGATGATCTTGTGTATTATAACTGGCATCATAATCGGACAGAACATCAAGAACTTCAGAGTACATGTCAATCAAAGATTTCTATAAAATTCAAAACATTAATAATATAAAATAGTGAAAACATTTTTTAAAAACCACAGATGTGTCGAGATAAAAAAGCTGATACATTCAAAATGTTTCCATAATAATTGTATTGCTTTTCCTAGTTATGCAAATAAATATTCCTAGTAAATGTAAAACAGTACAGAATAAAATTCCATATGTTCTTATACAATTTATCTTATTTAAAGAGACAATGATTTAACACAGAATATTAATTCATGATTTCCGAACCTTCTAATTAAATGGTAAAAGAAGGAGGTTATTGTTTAATATTGAAGAGCTAACATTAAGTGCTCAACAAAGGAAGACCATTAATACCAAAAACGCCCAATAAGGGGTCAGGTGACCAACGGAAAGGAATGTTTGGTGTATGCGTCAGAGTGGGAGAGAAAGAGAGACTGAAGAAAGGGTAAAGTAGAGAAAGAATCACCAAGAGTATTGTTAAATCAGTATGAATGATTAGTGTACACTGATAACTGGGCAGGCCAAAATGTGAGAGCACCAGGGGCAGACATCCTGTCCTGCTGTCTCAGTAAAACCAGTATCAAACACGGTGCCGGGAAAATTATAAGCTTCAAGTATTTGAGGAATGATTGAACATATACACAGGCCTGGGAAAAAGGTTACTATCAAGCATTTAATAATTAAAGGTAAGTTTTAATGCCAAAGTAGGAAAAAAATGAGGGTCTACACTTCCTTTCATCTCTCAACACCTAGAAATAATTAAAAGGAAAGCAACTGTTATCCCCTCCACCTAAAAATAAACAAAAAACTTTTCGAATTTTCATTACCATTTCATTTTATGAGAGAAAATACAATTTCTCAGTGTTAACATATACAATTCTCAATATATATTAACACTTGGATGTGGTTTTTCCCAACTGCCATGTGTTGACTTATAAATAAAGTCATGCTATTTATTTGTTTTATGCAGTCGTAATTTGGAGTCAGAACTATTAATACATGTTGGTTAAACCAGGGCTATATATCTTTGGACCGTGGCTACAAAATGAATGTGCCATGATTTACTGCAGTTTTGCTACGTACAAATTCTGTTTACTTATATGACATTTAAGTTAAAAGAATTACTTCAATTTCATTTAGCACATAAAGGTTGGTTTAGTGGGGAATAATAAGATTTAATTAACTGATAATGGTAATTACCAATGTGCTGATGATAACAATACCAGCATGCTTTTTCAAAAATACTTTAAAATGTCTAAGGAACCTTCCAGAAGAAAACATTAACTATTGTAAAACTGGAGAAAGTGGCCTCTTCACTGAGTGGCAATACAAGTAAGGCAATGAAAATAAGACATATGTAACTTTCTATCAACTTACATTGCTGGTTTTATAGCTGTATAAATTAAGTAAACCTAGAGATAAACTAAATATTACAGAAGAAATAAACTGATTCACAAGAAACTAAATATTTCAGAAAAAATAAACTGATTCACAAGAAATGACTCTTGAAAGTATGAAAATTTATGGATATAGTATAAAATAAATGTTTGGAGATTATAATTTGTGAAAAGTCTTAACACAGGAAGAGACCTCCCTATCCCCTAAGCATATCAGGTTAGAAAGAAAAGGATGATAGAACCCTTTGCAGTTCCTTAAAAACCGGTATTGATCAACACACAATGTGAAGTGCTAAAGTTCTGAGAGCGAACAAATTAAGACAAACTTAAAGTACCTTAAGCTTTCTATGATGGATGCCTTTGTCATCTTTCTGTAATACTAATTTTCTCAATTCTTTGTTCTCCTTTTCTAGCCGTTCCAAGATTCTCTGGTACTTTAACTGCAACAAAATAATACACATAACTTTATAAGAAAGAGATGGGTTAAAAAATAACATTAAGTGTAAATTAAAATCTTCCAAGATCCTGAAGCAATATCTCCTGTCTACTTAAAATGAATTATTTCATTTAAAAGTCATCTATGAAAATGTTTAACAAATAAATTATGAATATTATCTCAAACAATGAACTTCATTATAGTTTTCTATTTCAATTGGCATTTTGTTTGGAAAAGTCTTTGCTGTTTATGTTGAAGAAATTATTAAAAATACTAAAAATGAAAGGAGTTGAAGAAGGAAGTTCTTAAGTATACTCTATGAAGCAATATTTCCTATTACAACAAAATTTTAAGTCTTCATTAAAGGGACATTTGACAAAAACTCAAACTCTTCCCATCCCCCATATTATTTTATAAAAATGATACAAAATAAAAAAAGCTAACAGTACCTGACCATGCAGTATGTGACAGGCCCTTTACTGACTGTTTCACCTGCATTAACTCCCGTAAGCCTTCAAGTGAGGCAAAGGTTATACAGATTAGGAATCAGAGGTCAGGGATGCTTGGTAGCCTATCTAAGGTCACAGAGTTTTGAATACAGGTCTGAGTTGAGGGGTCAAACTCTTGCAAGTTTTGGTAAGTTTCTGTGGCCAGAAATTACACATTAATTTTTAAAATATTGATATAAGAACAATTTAAAGAAAACTAATACATTTAGACAGCCTTTTTTGTCAAAGTAGATGCTTGGCTACACAATGTTCTTCTCAAATAAATGTGATCCTTTTCTAATTGGCCTTCTCTGTTTGTACACTATTATTTCTTCTCTAAACATTAACAATGTTCAGAAAACTATTAAGAATTACTCTTTCCTATAACCAACTGGATGTTTATGTCCAACTTACAATAACATGACTCTTATAATGGAAAATATTTCTTAGAAAATATGTTAGGTTGTTATAATCTTCCAAGCATACAGTAAATAACAAGAGATCATGGCTCTATCCTCAGAGAACGTCCAGCTTTAGCCAAATTAAAGAAAATATTATGTAATTGAACAATATAGTATGAGACAGGTAGAACTACAAGCTAGATTCTATTATAAATGTATTTTACAGAATTTGTTCATCTATCTGTAATAATAGTATATATAACAAAATACTGGTAGTTATCTAAGAATTAGATCTGTGCTGTCTAATATGGATGGTAGCCACTAGCCACATGCAGGTACTGAGCACCTGAAATGTGGCTAGTCTGAATGGAGATGAGTTAAGTATAAAATACACACCAGATTTCTATAATTCAGTAAAAATACATAAACACCACATGAATATTTTTTATACTAATTAGATGTTTAAATGATATTATTTTAGATCTGCTGGGTTAAATTTATTATTAACATCAAAATTCTATCTATTTCTTTTCAGCCTTATTTTAATGTAAAAATTTTAAAGTACATGGCTTGCATTATATTTCTACTGGACACTACTGATATAGATAACGCTATTATTACATCATGAACTCTCCATCGAGTGTTTGTGTCAATGCCTAGCAGCTGACAACAACTGTACAAATTGAAGGGTTGATATCAATAGGTATATACAGGGGTGGTAGGATTTCCACTGGCTCACTTCTTGGTAAATATGGAGTCAATTATGGGGTCTACATTTTCTGGGGCTGGAAACACTCTTTAGTACAGGTGCCAATCTGCAGTCTTCCTACAGAGATGTGCTGCTGGGTCATCCTGCAAAGACGTCTAGACCAGTAATTCTCAAACTTAAGAATTCATCAGAATCACTTGAGGGTTTTTAAGAACAAAGATTGCTCAGTTCTACACCCAGAGCTTCCCACTCAGTGCAGATGGGATGGGACCAATAATCTGCATTTCCAACAAGTTCCCAAAGGACATAACTGATGCTAATGCTGCAGAGACCACATTCTGAGGCCAATGATTCTTAATCCCTGGCTGCAGATTGTAATCACCTGGCTGGGAAGCCATAACAAATATATACAGTGCTGCTCAGAGCACATGCAATTCTAACGTATAGTCAAGTGTAAGAATAATGCACAGATATTAAGAAAACCTGGGACTCAAAATATACTAGTTCCTAATTTCATCTAGATTGTCCTTGTTGTATTTTTTTCCCCTAAAAAGAGAGAGCCAATAAGTCTTTTAAACTTATTCTTAATTACTGCATATCATTGTATCTACATAGAATAACTAAAGATAGAGTGGGTGATAGGGCAATTTTTCACTAGACTGTTACCTACTCAATTACACTGCACAGAACAAGTCTTTAATGATAATTGTTATCATCAATTATAAGAGAATAGCTTTTCATAGTAGTGTTATAAATACCTTTGGAAAGGTTATTATCTGATTGGCTTTGGGCTTCAGAGAAGAACTGTGGTAAACTCAACTCCAATTTCTTTAACTGTTACTTAATTAGCCTATCAATGTAAAATTGCAAGCTTAGATTTATATAAGGACAGGTCACTTTCTCCAGTTTTTGCTGTAGTTTTTCTTTAAAATTAGAAGCATAAGATTCACTAAAAAATAGGTTTTTACACATAAATTAGTTAATTAAACTTATCAAGTTCCTTCATTATTCCTTATTTCTCAATTAGTTTTTGCATTTTGGGGGGCATCTACTTATAATAATAAGGTTCTATCATTAAACCACTCTAAATTTTGCTTTGTTAAAAAGATAAATTTCCATATCACCAAACTTAGAGTATAAGAAAAACTTTCTGGTTCTTTTCACTCATCAGAATTACCTGGGTATGCAGAAGCTCTTCTTGAAGTTGGTCTATTTTCTCTTTGTCTGACACCTAAATGTTTAAAATAAATAATTTTATTTGAGTAGAATTAGGTTTATATAGAATATACAGTAAGTTAATGTTTTTAAAAAAGCATTTTTAAGAGTGAAAACTACTGGCTTTATATGGATATTTAATCAAAGCAAATTTTAAATCAAATGCTTATTTAAGTAAAAAAATCTTATTCATCAATTAAAAAAAGCTCATCAAAATTTTATATTAAGTGAAAACATTAAAAAGAAACCATCTTCCTACTGCCATTCTAGTCATATATGGCTGGCTTGTTAGAAAAATAAGAAAGCAACACATATGGTTACTATATTCTTGATAGGTTATTTTGTACTCAAGCACAGGGACTTGGATGCTTGGAGAAATAAGGCAATGATATCCTTACAGAAATGTTTCGGGAAGTCAGACACATGTTATCATTTACAGCTACTGAAAAGTTCATTGGTCATAGTGTATCTTTAAGCAAACACTATCCATTTCTATTCTGTAAGTAGGAAAGTGTTTAATAAATGCAAAGAACAACTTGCATTTTCAGAGCTTTAAGTGGAGCCAGATGCTTGTTTTTAAATTCAGTTCCAATGCAAGATCTGCTAACCCATAAAAAAAAAAAAAAAACCCATAAAGCGAGTGCATCAGGAGCAATGAAGTTGAGTAAAGCAACTAAAATTGATTTGAACATAAAACAAAAGTAGGATAAAATCCACAGGTATTGGGGAAACTACTCCAAATTGTTATTAATGCTAATAGTTCTAAGATAAAATATTCAAAACAACAAAAAACTTTATTCTATAACAGGCTTTAAAGTAGTCACAATTCCAAATATAAAACACAATAATCAACTGTAATTAAAATGATGTCATTTATGACAAATACATGTAACTGTACTTTGACTCCTTGGTGAGATGCCGAAGTTGCCATTCTCAGTCTTTCAAAATAATTATCTAATTTCTGACACTCAAAATTTTTAGAGATGATTTTATTCCATAGGAGACAAAAATCAAGTTAAAATTCATGTAAATCTTTATTCATCTTTATTCATTGGCTATTTAAGCAGTCAAGACATCATGGTAGCAAATATATATGAAAACATTCTAAATGATTTGCTTATTGAGGTAGACGTTAATAACTCTTATCCATGCAATAAAGTCATTTTGAGATTTTAATTCCTACTTCCAAATAATTTATCAAAATTTCCCTCAAAATTCTTTTAAATAAAAATGACAATACTTGCTAGAAATGATAGGTATGTATCATTTTTTCCTAAAAAGTCTATGTCTAAAAATTCTAAATTTGATTTGGTAATTAGAAAAACAATAATATAAAACAAACTTTGCCAGAGACTTGTGGATAGAAGTGTTTTTCATTTGACTATGTGTTTGTGTAAAATGGACAAGAATTATTAATCGTCTCCTAAAATGTGAGGAAACAAGCACGTTGGGGAGGAGCCCACAACCCAAAGAACAAAATTTTAAAGGCCAATGAAGAAATATATAATTCCATATTTTGACCATATGGCATGCCATCATACTGTAATAGTATGGTCATAAAAATTTTGTTATGCAAATTATATTCCCAATTCATTTTGAAAGTTTCTCTGATTTACTCTGTTCTGTTAACTATTCATCCAACTGCAGTTAAATTAGTATGAAAAGTATAAACAATATTAGTGTAAACTGTTTCAGTTTTAGATGTGAATATTTAATGATTTCATGCAATATATCCTAAATTACAGTAGAAAATCCGACATTTCTCTATATCTGGGGCAGTAATTAAGAAACTAATACAATTACACAAAGTTAGAATGTTTACTATAAGCCAAGGACTATAAAAGGTTACCTTGATAATTTGGTAAAATAAAAAGGATATATAAAGAGTTAAAATGATATAAGGTTATTAGAACATTACAAATACAATCTTTATGCTAATATTAGTATTTAGTAACAATGACTGTTAAGATTTTCATAAATTTGGATTTTCAGGAATATTTAAATTTATCATGTGCCCTTCTGGCACGACTGTTAGGAACAACTCATGCACAGTTTTACCAATACACTTCCTATCTGCTTAGTTTAATGTTAAATTAAAAGATTAATGTTGTTATATAAAAGACAGGTGATGGTGGAATCAAGAATTAGACCTAATATTTTCTAGGAAACAAAATCAAAACATTTAGGTTCACAAAATAAATATTAAAGATTAATGATAAGATACTTTTACATATTTTCTTAAGAGAATACTACATGCTATTTTTAGTCTATCATTTATTTGAGGTCTTAACTAGCAACCTGGGTATATTTTATTTTGATGCACTTTACTGGTAAAACTCAGCTACTTACAGTAAATTCTTGTCCTGCTGTTTAATATATTTAGTTTTCATTATGAAATTAATTTAAAACTCACCCTGACAGAAATGGGTATCAATAGTCTTGAAACCAGAGCTTTTCTACAATTCCAGGGCTGTAAAATTGATGGAGAAAGAGCGGAACCCTCTGCAGAAACAAGCTAAAGCTGAAAGAGAAAAACCTTTACTAGCTCCTCACAAAAACAAGCCTGATTTTTAAATTTTAAATATTTCTTCCTACTAAGCAATTGTGGACATTCTGAAATACAGAAATGCATAAGACTCATAAAAATTTTTATGTATGTGTACATATTCACAGGAGGCAAACCTATCAATGGCAGTCTTAATCTACTGTCTCTGCATGAGCTCCTTTGCTCAGATGATACAGGGTAAATCTATTAGCTGCTACTAATAAGATATAAATAATGAAGGCCTACTTATATTTTCAAGGTGTAATAAGAAATAATGATCAAAAAGCAACAAAAAGTAGCTGTGGCTTTGTACCTCAAGCAAACCTCAAATGCTTGGAATGATAAAAATCTCATCAAATTAGGATTTTGGTCATTATGACAATGTAGGGCTGAAAAGTCATCTGTGTACTAACTATAGGGGGAACAAAGGGGAAGATACAGTAAGGAAACCATCTTTAAGGACAGTAAAAGGAATGATATTATTATAGAGGAGCATAAATTGTTTTTAGTCTCATTTACTTTCACACAAGGTAACTGCAAAGTGGGCAGAAGCCCTGTTTCGTGCTCTACTTAGTATGCCTTAATAAACAAAACAGATGGAGGTATAGTCCTGCCAGTAGCTCTTTTACAAATGTGTAAAGTGAGGAATAAAAGGGTTACATGGATAATCCAATAAATATTAGGAATAGGAAGGATAACCCTAAGCCTGAAAAAAGGCTAGTAAAGTAGGCCCCAAATGAACATTAACCCTTGGCAGTGTAGAAAATAAACAATATTCACTATTGATATTGCTTAAATCATCAGATTCAGTAACACATCAATAATCTTAAACTGTATCTCAGAATCTTAAAATAGCAGATCTATAGGACTCATTGCAAATTATTTTACCATTATGAAAAAAACAAGAACTACTAGTAACTAGAGCTATATTCATCATCCTAACTAACATACCAAAACACAGTAGCTCCCTCCCCTTCTTTCTGTAACAAAGCTAAGGAACGGAGGGCTTAGCCTAAGCATCCAACTTGTTACAATATTTAAATGGTACTCTCAACAGCATGAGGAACAGAGAATGTTAAAGCACCATTTAAAGTAAGCCCTCCCTTGGGACTTCCCTGGTGGCACAGTGGTTAAGAATCCGCCTGCCAATGCAGGGGACACAGGTTCAATCCCTGGTCTGGGAGGATTCCACATGCTGCGGAGCAACTAAGTCCGTGTGCCACAACTACTAAGCCTGCTCTCTAGAGCCTGTGAGCCACAACTACTGAGCCCACGCGCCACAACTACTGAAGCCTGCGCACCCTAGAGCCCGCACACCACAACTACTGAGCCCACGCACCGCAACTACTGAAGCCCATGCACTCTAGGGCCCGGGTGCTGCAACTACTGAGCCCGCGCACATAGAGCCTGTGCTCCGCAACAGGAGAAGCCACTGCAATGAGAAGCCTGCACACCGCAATGAAGAGTAGCCTCCACTCACCACAACTAGAGAAAACCCACGCACAGCAACGAAGACCCAACGCAGCCAAAAAAAAAATAGTAAGTCCTCCCTTGGTTTAACACAAGTAGGAAAATAACTTGTTTTCTATTTCTACCTATGTTATTCATTCACTGAAAGCTAAACAACATATAGGAGTTGATTCCACAGCCATGGAATTGAGAAAAGCCAGGTAGTGATACTGAAAAAATAAATGAAACTATGATGAGTATTCTCAAGTATTAACCACCACCAAATGCGACAGGGTTAGCCAGCAGAATTATTGCACTAATTATCTATAATATTGGTTGATTTCAATATCAGAACCTACAGGAAGCTAGTTATATGACTGAATCTTTTTTCCTGAATAAGATTTGCACCTAACTCCAAAACTTTTCTTATCTAATATATGTAACACAAATAGCTGATTTCAAGATCTTAGAGTATAATTTTTAAATCATTACATACAGTTCATTTGACTCTAGTCTCTTTAGAACATTAACCTTGGGATCTATACCATAGGATCATCTAACAGCCAAAAGTATATCTTTAAGGATTCCTTGGTTGCACCTATAACCAAACATTTGTATACTGTTATGCTGAGTTTTATCAGAATCTGTGTTTTATTGACCAGAATTGTATCAAATTTCCAATGTTCAATCCTTCAGTGGACAAGGTGAAAATTTGTGCTGACTTTATTAATAAATGTGGAAAGTCTTTATACAAATTTATCAAAGTATCTAAGAATAACTTTGCCCCAAAGTTAAGTCAAAATAGTTTCCTTCTGTAAGAAATAAGAATTCTCTGTTGATTCATTTTAACTAAAACAAATACATTTCATTCTTTAATTTAACATGGTCATTCACAGTAACCCTTTTCATTTTACAAATGAAAACTTGGAGAATAGACAAGTTGGCTACAAATTTAAGGTGACTCAATAACTGGACCAAGGAAACTACAATTCATAATTCTTATCTAAGTACAAATCCATGAACCCTCACAGATAATCTAATTTTCAGAAAATAAATTCCTATGTTTAATATTTTGGATTTACCTACTCTAGGAAAATTGCATATCTCTTTTATCTTTCATATTTTTACTTTGTCAAAAATAATTTCTCATAATTGGAGTCCATGAATGGATTAAGGTGACATGATCCTGGTAGAAACGGCTGATTAGTGTGAACATATCAGTAGCCCCCTTAAACCATCCATCACCTTGCGCTTCTGTTGGGCATGGCTCGTGCTATATTGGCCTGCGGCTCTGCGTGCTTCCTCTTCATGCTCTTGAATTTGCTGTTGTAAGAGAATGAGCTCACCAAGCAGACCCTGCCATGAGTTTACAACGAGGAGAAGAGGAAAATTGGGGAGGAGAACAATGTTAAACCAAAGGGCACAAGAAAGGAACAGATGTAAGTCAGAGAGGAACGGATAGCTTATAACAAAAATGGAAACTCAGTTATGCACCTTTAGAGCCACAATATAACTGGGTTCTGTACTACATTTCCATTTTTCTCCTCAGTAAAATTATGTCTCAGAAATATAAAACAGCATAGTTTAATAAGTGAAAAGGAAAATGTAATAAGTGACTGTTTGCTGAATAAAACGAGCCAGATATATAATATCAACATACAATAAAACCGAGACTAACTGGAATGCTCAAGGAAGGTGGCACTATAGTTAACTAAATGTCCTAGTAACAGAAAAATTGAGAAAACAAATACTTCAACCCTTATTTTTGAATTGCCAATACGAACTAGTGTATGCTCCTGACTTGATACATATGGGGGAAAAAACAAAACTGATTTTT
This sequence comes from Balaenoptera ricei, assembly GCF_028023285.1. Taxonomy (NCBI): domain Eukaryota; kingdom Metazoa; phylum Chordata; class Mammalia; order Artiodactyla; family Balaenopteridae; genus Balaenoptera; species Balaenoptera ricei. The sequence continues at coordinate 86,540,227 of NC_082642.1, read as the reverse complement.
GAACAGTGTTGATTTCAAAGGTCTGAATCTTCTAATTCTCAACCATAAGTTTCATAAGACTAAATGGAGAATACATAATAGCTTAATCACTTATTATTATTCTTCAGTTTTCCTTGACATCTGATGTCTTCAATTAAAGACCCCTCAAGGGACTTCCCTGGAGGTCCAGTAGTTAAAACTCCAAGCTCCCACTGCAGGGGGCGTGGGTTTGACCCCTGGTCTGGGAACTAAGATCCCACATGCCACGTGGCATGGCCAAAAAGTAAATAAATAAAGATCCTTCAAAACGTAGTTTTGAGCATCAAGTTAATCAAGGTTTTACACGAATTCATAGTTTTACATGTCTACGCACAGAATCTTACTTGATTAAAATTTAAGGGTTTTTTTTTTTTTTTGCAAATTAAAAAATAATTTTTTGAGGTACTGTTTTAGCTTTATACAACATCAAATAAGTAGTCTGACTGAATTTTCGCTTTTTATGAGCTGTTTTGACATTAATTAAAAATGGCCTCTGAGAATATAACCAAGGATATATCAATTACTAAAGCACAAGTTCAATAAAATAACATAATTAAGATATGGAGATAATATAGTTACTATGAAAATAAAAATAAAACAAAACCCAGTTTGGACCTATGCACAAAATAATCATCATTTCTATGTTTAAAATTCATTCCATTTAATAATCATGAAATGTTCATCTGATATAATATATTCACTTGTGACATGAAACTAAAATACATGTCATTTTCTGTACAGTGTTTTTAATTGCTGTCTATTAGATAATCAACCTCAAGAAATGTAGGAGAAAAAACAACTAGGAATTGACAATGTCAGGAACCTTATATTTTCTCAGTTAGAAACCCTAAAAAGGCAAAGTTCCAATGAATGAGGTCACTCTTTAACTTGCACAAGAATAGTTTACCTGGGAGAACAATTTTTACCAAGTTGTAAAAATTATTATAAAAAGAATTAGGAAAACTAATACTCATTAAAATAATCTAAATTAGGAGTTTCAAATAGCTTCACAGCTTTACAAAATAACTGCCAAAAATATTTTATTTTGTATAGTACAATTATAAAGTTTCTTAAAATGAAATATTGGTTAACATTACATTCAAATTTTAATTAGTAGACTCACCTGGAGGTTTAATAACTTAGTTTATATAATCCAAAGATTTATATAAATAAAAAAGTTTACCGGAAAAGAAATAAATACAAATAGAAAAGCTGTATTACAGTAAAGCACTTTAAATTAAGGGAAATATTTGCAAACAATTAGGGGGATTTTTATTTTGTTTGATTCTTAGTTTTAATACATTAAGTTATACCAACATAATGAAACTGGTTGACTTACTATATAAATCAAAGGATGAAACTAGTTGATATTTCTTCATGAAAAGTAAGAGAACATCAAAGTGGCAAGTAACATAACTGAAATGTCAACACTTGTTTCCAAATTCAATAGTACAAAATATATTTATAAAAATCTGTGGTTATCTTTTAAATAAATACTTTTATGGTCATTGATAAATCTATCAAAGAAATGCAATGCCAACTCACTACCCTCATCATTCCCATAATTTTTTATGTCCTTTTTTTTCATTTTTTTTATCACTGCCTTTCATCAAGCAGAAAGAAAAGTAATCCAACTCATTTTTATTCATTTAGTCATTTATCATAATCACTTCTTCTCCTCATCCAAGTGTTTAGACTTCTCAGAACAGTTCCCTTTTAAAGAAGGCTTCCCATGTTGGCTTACACATTAGTGTACCTGTGCTTTAATTAACATAACATCCAGTAGTATAAGTTATAAAATGCCAAAGCAGTGAGAAAATATTCCACATTTCTTAACTGTGCTGGTCTATCAGGCACAGGATTCTTGTTTATTCATAGCTTAAACACCCCTCTTCATCCACTGCTTATATGTACATAAAAATTGTATGGTAAATATCTAATATCTATTACAAGAAAAACACCCTCTCTTTCTAGTGACACCTCACTTTCCTTCCATGTCTGTTACTGAAGCACTTTTATGTGAAGGTAGTTGAAATTAACTGTTACCTCCTGAAAAAAGTAGGAAGAAAACAAGAATTAGACACAGAAAAAGCTATATACACTATACTAAAAAAGGTTACCTTTATCCAATTTTAGGCATCAAATCTCACCCTAAGCACAGCTGGATTAGCTTTTAAAGCTAAGGCTTGTGGAATAAGGAAGGGAAAAATGTGTGTGCCTCCTGTGCAAGATGAGGCATTTGTTCATGCCTCCTTACATGAACAGAACACTTTTACTCAATGAATATTTTCCCAAGCTCAGACATTCTTCTCTCAAGAAATAGCACATAATTGTTTTTTAAATGATATATATTACATTAAAAATGTACTAATTGTGGTCTTTAACAATAGTTATTGTAAACAACCACAGATGAATACTCTCTATACATCTCCTGGTTACTGTCAATTTGACACTGCAGCTCTCATAGTCCCATATATCATGTACAGTGTTCTCGGGTTTTTAAAAAAGTATAATGTCAGACCAAGAAAATCAGTGATAACTCCAGAAACCAAAATATCAACTAAAAATGCTGCAAATACCTCTAGAAGTTGATAAGCTTGTTAGAAAATATTTTTTTAAATCTTGAAATTATGACTCATTCTTATGTGAATACATTTAAAATGCTATATTTTTGGGAATTCCCTGGCAGTCCAGTGGTTGGCACTTGGCGCTCTCACTGCTGGGGCCCTGGGTTCGATCCTTGGTTGGGGAACTAAGATCCCGCAACCTGGGAGGCATGGCCAAAAAAATAAAATAAAATAAAATAAAATAAAATAAAATAAAATAAAATAAAATATTGGGTTGGCCAAAAAGTTTGTTTGGGTTTTTCTGTAAGATATGGAAAAACCCAAACGAACTTTTTGGCCAACCCAATACTATATTTTTAACAGTATTCTAAAGGGTCCATACCTTGTTTGTTTTTATACCTAGCACACAGAATAAGGCCTGACACGTTAGATGTGTTACGGCCAGCATCTAGGATAGGGCTTGGCCCATGTCTGCTGCTTGAATGAATTAAATGATAACCTAATTTTACCTAAAAATGCATACAGAGTTTACAGCATAAAATCTAAATTGGGTTTCCTAAAAATTGCCTATTCTGTAAATAAGCTACACATCAACCCTACAGTCCATTTTCCCACTTATCACAATTCCCAGAACAGATTCAACAGGAATTAAGAAAAGGGGAGGAAATTAATCAAATAATGTTAATATGCTAACTCATGGAATAATTCAAAGTGTTAGATGGTAATAATCATCATTGTTATTATCATCATATTAATATTTATTTAGTTTTATCATGTGCCAAGATCTTGTGCTAAAGGGCTTTACGAAATGCTCACAATAACCCTTATCAGGTAGGGTTCCCTCTATTACTGAAGAGGAAACCAGAAATTCAGAGAAGCTAAGGAACTTATCCAAGGTCACACAGCTCAGAAAATAGGAAGGAGAGAGTCTGAATACAGGCAGTGTGACTCCAAAGTCTGCACCTGATACCTGTTAGCTCTACAGTCTCACTATTTTCAAAGTGCCTTTGATCCCTCACGTTCAACTTACATTTAAATGAGGAAAATGGTAAAACTACAATATTTTGGAGGGCAAATGTAAATTACTCTTTAGAGAAGGAGTTGACAAAGTACAGTGGGCTACTTGAGTAGTCCTAGAGACCATAGGGCTTGCAAACCTAAAATATTTACCATCTGGCCTCTAAGGAAAAGCTTGCCAACTCCTGCTTTATTAGTTTTAGAAGTAACTTGGGGCCAGAAAAGAACTTCATGAAAGTGAAGACTTCTTTCCCCTTCCATTTAAAAAATATTTCTGGGCTTCCCTGGTGGCACAGTGGTTGAGAATCTGCCTGCCAATGCAGGGGACACGGGTTTGAGCCCTGGTCGGGGAGGATCCCACATGCCGCGGAGCGACTGGGCCCGTGAGCCACAATTACTGAGCCTGCGCATCTGGAGCCTGTGCTCCACAACAAGAGAGGCCGCGGTAGTGAGAGGCCTGCGCGCACCGCGATGAAGAGTGGCCCCCGCTTGCCGCAACTAGAGAAAGCCCTCGCACAGAAACGAAGACCCAACACAGCCATAAATAAATAAATAAATTTTTTAAAAAAAATCACAATTAGGATGGAATCTATTTTAAAAAAAATTAAAAAAATTAAAAAAAAATAAATATTTCTATGGGGCTTCCCTGGTGGCGCAGTGGTTGAGAGTCTGCCTGCCAATGCAGGGTACACAGGTTCGAGCCCTGGTCTGGGAAGATCCCACATGCCACGGAGCAACTAATCCCGTGCGCCACAACTACTGAGCCTGCGCGTCTGGAGCCTGTGCTCCGCAATAAGAGAGGCCGCGATAGTGAGGGGTCCGCGCACCGCGATGAAGAATGGCCCCCGCTTGCCGCAACTAGAGAAAGCCCTCGCACAGAAACTAAGACTCAACATAGCAATCAATCAATCAACAAATAAATCTTAAAGTGTAAAAAAAAAAAAAAAAAAAAAAAATTCCTAGGCACTAAACTACTTTTCAAAGTTTGAATAGTTCTATTTCATTAGCTAAAAAGATCTATTTTTCTCCCTCCCAGTAATATATAATTCAGCTCAAGATATTTAGAGCCAACTAAAATATGTTTATTATTGGATATCAGAAAGAAGTATGTCCTTCTACTTGAATTGTTTAATTTGCTCCAATTGAGAAATATCGTATCCTATTTTACTATTTGGACAATTTCTAAAAATAATAATTTTAAGAGATGAACAAATCAGTCTATTACCAATAGTTTTTAGCGATATTACAATTTCTACCAAATCCCCTTTGTTCTAAATTATTGCCTAAAAACAATGTTATGTACACAGTATATATTAAATGTTTTTTAAATGACATAAAAATGCAATATGCTTATTATTAAGGAATAAAACAAGTATCTAACCAAGTATAGTTGCCAATTGTTAGTTGCTCAGGAAACCTAAGTTTCCTGAATCTGCGGCTACTTCATGGTGCTGGTTGTGAGAATTTCATTTTGCCACAGTTTACATTATTTGTTGCATGAGGAATCCCAGAAATGTAAGTCCTACTTAAGCAACACTGCTTTGTTACAACTCAGAATTCTGAGTATAAGTGCTACCTTCACATTCTTGCTCTCCTCAACAGTTGTCAAATATTGAAGGCCAGGAGAAATTCAAAGGTAATCAGAGCAAAAAAGACACATTACATAAAATCTTTGGGCCCACTCTTGTTAGCATTAATCAAATTTGCTTACTTTAAATTAGACTTTTACTGAGTTAAATCAACGGACAAATTGTGTTAAGAGTTCAGCATTATCCTAGGTGCTCTGAGAACAGAGATTTTGTGATAGAAATAGCCTATTAAACAGTAAGAATGAAAGCCAAAGTAAATACTGTTTCATCTGTCAAATGTTTTAAATTGTTAAGAGAATAATTATTGGGACTAAAATGGTTATGGAAGGCTTCACAAAGGTGACAACTGAACTGGGCTTTCAGGATGAGTGGAAATTAGGCAGAGAAAAGGGAAGAGAGATATTTCAGAGGGTAGGTATAAAATAAGTAAAGCCACACAAATAAGAATTACAGTAACGTGGAAAGGAAGAGCATTACTATTTAATGATTATTTTTAAAGAGTAACAATACTTTTTATGATTTGGACTTCAAATATTTTCTATAAATTATAAATGGGCTTGTAACCTTCAGAATGACCATACTCCTTACTTCTATGAGAAGTTTATGAGAAATCAGAAACATGATAGAACAAAAGCACAGATAATGTCTCATTTAGCAAATTAATTTTCATTAGAACACAACAATGCTACTGAATCTAAAAAAAGGAGATACACTAAGTGGTCCTGTCACCTATATATACTATGACCGATATACAGAAATCTACTGACTTACAAACCAGGTGAGTCCATTAATTCACTAAAAAAGGCTTGCCACTCCAATTCCGAATTTGTCTTCAGGTAGTTCTAAAGGTCTCCAGGTCTCAAGAATATTATTCAGGTCACACTAAGGGCTCTTTCTAATATTTTTCTATAGTGAACACAAGTTTAAAAATTTTTGATTAACTAAAAGCATTTACTAAAATGTGGTTTCAGTATTTTTCCCTTTTTTATTTATCAAAAATACGTACAAGAACTTTTGATAAACATAACTACTGTCCACAAACTGAACAGATATAAATCCAGGCAAAATCAAAGAAACTTGATGTTTAGTTAGCCTGTGTAGCATTATGTGGGAATACATGCTTTTTGACTTCTTGAAGACCTCAATCACAACTTTCCAGAACACCTAAAAGTCTAGTGACCCCAGACTGCGAACCGCAGGTAATGTCTATTGTGTGGTTCATTCTGCCTGACTCAAGTCAATCTGGCATCTGTGTTCCTGCAACTCCCTGTCACTTTCACTTCAGTTGACTTAGAAAGGTTCCTAATTGTCCCTCTACTTGCCAGCACTTTTCCAGATGTGTTCTCTTATTAGAAAGAACAAGTTTTTCTTTTTACTTCTAGTCGAAATGTTTTTAATTTATTACCACATAAAAAAAAATCTGATTCACATTTACTTTTACATTTCTAATAGAAGTCTAGCCAGAAACTTTGGTATAAACCCAACAATCATTAAGCTAAGGCATGAGCACCATTTTAAATCTTGGGGCTCTCAGACACCAGACTGAACCAATCAAAAAGGTATCACCTGAACTCTGGATGCCATCCTACCACCTCTGATTATTGCCCAAATTTTCAAACTTGATGCTTTAGAATAATTTCAAAAAGGCTTCTGCTAAGGTCTCCCTTTCCATGCTTACATTCAACCATCAATTTACAGACAAGCCTCTTACAGTCAGTTTATCTGCGTCTTGTCTGAGTAGTTCATTATTTTCAAATATCACAGGTAACAGTCAAGCCTTGAAAACATAATGCTGCATATTAATAAAATTTAAAACCACTAGTTGAGGTTGAAAATACTTTTTCTGTATAGTAAACATTTAGACTAGCATTTAATACTATCTGATTTAACCTATAATGAAAACGGCTTAATTTATAACAAATAGTTGTAAATAATTGGTGCGTTTTTAATGGGCAAGATAATCACCATAAATTATGGAAAAGTTAAGAAGAAATAGTCTACAACAGCACTTGTCTTCAAGCAAAGTAAATTATAAAATAAAGCAATAAATTTGCTCTCATGTCTACTGTATAAAATAAAATCTGTAAATATAAATAAATTCCCAGAGATCAGTTCTCTTGTTTCTTCTATACTGCAGAGCTCTTGATCATTTATCAGTTACTACTCATTTATCACCTTAACAGGATTTTAAGGGAATTATCTGTCAGGTCCTAAACAGGATTCTCATTTACCAAAACAATCCTAGGCCATATCAGAAAAGAACAGAGATGCAAGCCTCCCCTAACCAATCTAGGCAACAAGATATCCTGTCGCTCAAAAACCATACTACCATACTTGTAACAGGGGTTCCTTCTCCCCAGTTAGATTAGCTTTTCTCTGCACATTAAGTCTATCTGCATTAAGGGCCAAGGCCTTGGCTCAAAATAAGCTGTGCATCATAGGCTAATTTCTATTCAAATTTTTCTTCCCAGTAGCATGTATAGTCAAGGGTATCTCTTGGTTAAAATAATGCCAGTGGAAAAGGTATCAAAAATGATCAAGTTAAAAGGCAAACACACACACACATATATACACACATTTTGAAAAATGTTTTCTCCAAAAGATCAAGTTAAAAGACAAAAGAAAAAAAATCTTTTGAAATATAATTAAAACTTGGAATATCATGTAAAAAGCTCAAAGTTGAAGGACAGGAAACAAGATGGAAATCTACACATAGGAATTACTTTCTTCCTGCTTCCCCAAAAAACATAAAATTATTTACCTCAATGATTTAAAACCATAATAACCTTCATCATTTAATTTTTAAATGTTCATATTGAATTTTTAAATGTTCATGGAGTATTTCTTCCAGATATTTATTTATCTAGGTTATTATTAAAAAAAAAAAAAACTTCCAAGGAATCAGTTATCTTACTAATTTCAAAAGATGAAAAAAGTGAAGAGTAAGACAATATCAGGTTAACATATGAATATAAATACACAACAATGCATGTTATTCTACATCAGCAATTCTCCTAAAAGTTTCATATGGGTTTTAATGCATGAATTGAAATTAACATATCCTAAATAACCCCATACGTAATTCTGTTGACTATCAATGTAACAGAAGTCTATTTATCCCTTAGTAACAAACTTGCTATTCCCTTAATATTTCCCCTAACTGTATATCGTGAAACATTAGTCCCTAAAAGGTATTCATGGAAAAAGGGTTTTGTTGCTAAATAAATCTGGAAAACCCTGCACACTTTGACTTCTCTTAGAGATTCACAATGCACATGCATATATTAAGGTCTGAGAAATCCTAGAGAAAAGAAAAGAAGCCTGCTTGTTTTATTTATACCAGCTTTCCCCCACACATATTTAACAACAAAACCCTTTGTTGGGGACAACCCTGGAAACTAATATTTCACAGACATATTTGAGGGAAACTGGCTTCTCCAATTATATTTCCAGAACTGCTGAATAATACCTTGCATTTTGTACCAAGAATAATAACAGTACCTCCACTGGATGCTTTTATGTTTGCTTCTTGGATGTTACCATTTTCAGATCTTCCAGGGTAGGTAAAAACTTTTAAAAACCTTTCAAGACTATCTATGTGAAGAATGCTCCTTTATACGTACCTTTCTATAACGCTTGTCACTTTCAGACCCGGGATCTGTCGCTCTAAATGCCGTTTCTCCAGGTGAACCTTAAAGATAAATATGCAGTCCTTTAAATTCTCCAGTGAAGTCAATAGCCTAAACTAAATTCCAAATTATGTTTAGTCGGTTGAAAGATAAAAGGATTTTTAGAGCAAAAATCACTTTTTGGGAAGCTATTCTTATTTTAAGGAATGCAGTGGTAACCTAAGAAAAAAATTTTCAAAACCATTATAGGACATGTTTAACTGATTTTTTAAAATATCACTGAAAATTACAATAAAAAATAAGGCAGTCTTTGATAAGGATTATTTTACATGAGAGTACTTACAGTTCAGCCATACACTACTGCCATTACAGACCATATACAGTAAAAAAATTAAATTAAAAATGTCAACTGTGACAAGACAGATGAGACAAACTAAAATGACTTTCGTTTCAATTATCAGAAGCAATCAGATCAGGTTCAAGAAAATATTTTGGTTAAGCAAATTTTCTTTTTAATAGCTTTAATCTTATAATATAGACATACATATTTAGGAATTTTAGTTTTACCACAAAAAATTATTTTATTATTTCCACCTAAAGGATAATGAATTTGCCCAATATAATTCTGACATTTTAAAATTCAGCATAAGCAATATTATAAATTTGGTCTGCAATTTTATTTGCAGCTAGTTTATTAGATGCATTTAAAAGGCATGTTAAGATCAGCAAAAATATCTGTTTACACACCTAACAAGAGAAGTAGGTCAGAAGCTTCTATGACTTCACTAACCAATTTGTGACCTGTGAAAAATCAGCAAAGGGGGAAATAGAAATGTAAAATTTAACAATGAGCAAACAAAGATGTCTGAGACCTCAGATTTATATCATGATAGGGCAGAATTGGGCAAATACACCAGGACTAACCTTAGTAAATTCTACTCATTATGGTCCGTTATAATTAAATGTTTTAAAATCACCAAATCGTCTCTAAGCAATTATGAACAGCAAACACATAGGAAGTATCATCTACCTGTCAAGAACAAGTGATTTATTTTTCCCTCACTGACTAAAGCCAAGCATGTTTAAGTTCTTGCAAATTTTCATTTTGTTGGGCTAAACAAAAATTAAAACCACGGGGACTTCCCTGGTGGTCCAGTGGTTAAGACTCTGTGCTTCCACTGCAGGGGGCACAGGTTCGATCCCTGGTCAGGGAACTAAGATCCCGTGTGCCGCATGGCGCGGCCAAAAAATAAAAATAAATTAAAAAAATAGTAAAACCACAGAGCAACAAAACGTGTTTATCCTTTTATCAAAAACCTGGCTTTTATTTGTACTAAATATCTTCATTTAAAAGATGGAAATAGGGACTTCCCTGGTGGTGCAGTGGCTGAGAATCTGCCTACCAATGCAGGGGACACAGGTTCAAGCCCTGATCCAGGAAGATCCCACATGCCGTGGAGCAACTAAGCCCGTGAGCCACAACTACTGAGCCTACGCTCTAGAGCCCGCGAGCCACAACTACTGAGCCCACGTGCCACAACTACTGAAGCCCGCGTGCCTAGAGCCTGTGCTCCGCAACAAAAGAAGCCAGCGCAATGAAAAGCCCGCCTGCTGCAAGGAAGAGTAGCCCCCGCTTGCCGCAACTAGAGGAAGCCCGCGTGCAGCAATGAAGACCCAACGCAGCCAAAAATAAATAAACAAAATAAATAAATTTATTTTAAAAAATGTTAATTTAAAATAATAAATAAATAAACAAAAGATGGAAATAAACAAATGAATACATTTTAAGTATTTTTCCTCTGTGTTTCCCGACATTTTAAACGAGATCAAACACACGTCCTTCCTTACCTGTGGTGAAAAAGTCCTTCAATAAGCTGAGGCTTTCAACAATCTTGTCAAAGTCGGGTGCCAATTTTGCAAGGTCCTCTGAATCAGGAAGGGCTTTTCTAATTTTCTCTGGAGAAGAGAAAAGAAATAGTCTCAAAATAAGAATTTGACTATTGAAACATTCATACAATTTAAAAAATCATATATAAACTTAAATTTAAATATTTTTCCATTTTTCTCCCTATTCCAACTACAACTGCTACGTATATCTGAAACAATGTGTTATTCTGATGATCTTCTACAAGCCATGAAAATTTTTAAAAAAGACTCACCAAACATATGGTTTAGAGGGTTAACTTTGATTTATAAGTTAAATGCCTTGAGACAGAAGCACTGTATAAATGTTAACACTGGATTGGAATTAGAAGTATTTTTTGGGAGGAAGTCACAGCAGAAAGGCAATGAATCAAAGAAGAAAGAAAAAATATCTTTCGTAGCACCTGACCTGAATTCAAAAAAAAGTGATGAAATCCCAGTTCAAGTTTAAGAACAGAATTCCATTACTTTTCTCTCTCCTTTTGTATTCCCTAAGAAGACTTACACTTGTTACCACTTCAAAAAAACTGTCTCTGAACCCAAGACAAGCCATTACTTTATTATTGCTAGCTTTATTTATAAAGTGATCAAGTATTTATTTTTGTTTACAAATACTCAACAATTTTGTCAAAGTTTGGTACAACTTTACAGTGTCTTCTGAATTAGGAAGGGCTTTTCTAATTTTCTCTGGAGAAGATAAAACACAAAGTTTCTCAAAATAAGAATATGTATTAGGTCTTATTCTAAGTGCTATAAAAGCATTAACTTGTTTAATCTTCATGTCAATGCTACAAAACAGTTCTCATCAACCCCATTTTACAGACAAGGAATGAGGCACAGAGGTTAAGTAACAGGACCTGCACATACAGCAAAGTGGGGGAGTCAGGTTTAAGCCTAGACAGTCTAGCTTCAGAACCCAGGCTTGCAGTCACTACAGCGTGGGACTAGTGAATGCATAACGTTAAAAGCTCTTCTCATAAACGTTAGAAAAATAATTTGAAGGAGTGCTTTTCCTGTAAATATCTTTGTCTATGTAACAATTTTATCTTTAAGACAGTGCTGTGAATAGTGCATGCAGAGATTAAATCCACCCCCGTATACACCTAAGCTAAAGTCTAAAAAATGTCTACACAAAGTCTTAAAAAAAGAGACCTGAGGAAAATAATTTCATCAGAAAAAATCTTTTTCTAAAGATCACCATGAGTTACTGGCAATCATAACTATCAAATATACTTTTTTTCTCATCTATTATTTGAAAAAGGGAACAATGAAAGACTAACAGGAGAAATTACTCTGGACACTAGCAGGCTTTTAAGGAACCTGGTTACAAAAAGTAGAGGTAAACAAGGTACTCAATCAAAGGGAGCTAGTTAGGTGAAGTACAGTGCATCTGTTCTGGGTAACATCATACAACATTGAAAATGATATTCAAGAAGGCTGCTCAGTAGAGTAGAAAATGCTGACAAATGTGTTAGGTAGCAAAAGACAAGATAGCAAAGTGTATGTTCACTATGACTATATAATTCTTAAAAAGGAAAGTAAAATATTAACCACATACACAAAATAGGTACAATTAAAAGAAACTGATCCCTAAGGATCGTGGCAGCTGTGTTAAACTGATGAACTAGTGGATAATTTTTTTTCTTACCTATTTTTTTTCTGCTATTCTATTACTTTTATCATTAAAATAAAACTGCTACAACAGGCCATCATCAAAAAATCTACAAACATGGTGGTGTGATGAATTGGGAGATTGGGATTGACATATATACACTAATGCGTATAAAATGGATAACTAATAAGAACCTGCTGTATAAAAAAAAAAAATCTACAAACAATAAATGCTGGAGAGGGTGTGGAGAAAAGGGAACCCTCTTGTACTGTTTGTGGGAATGTAAATTGATACAGCCACTATGGAGAACAGTATAGAGGTTCCTTAAAAAACTAAAAATAGAATTACCATATGACCCAGCAATCCCACTACTGGACATATACCCTGAGAAAACCATAATTCAAAAAGAGTCATGTACCACAATGTTCATTGCAGCTCTATTTACAATAGCCAGGACATGGAAGCAACCTAAGTGTCCATCGACAGATGAATGGATAAAGAAGATGTGGCACATATATACAATGGAATATTACTCAGCCATAAAAAGAAATGAAACTAGTTATTTGTAGTGAGGTGGATGGACCTAGAGTCTGTCATACACAGTGAAGTAAGTCAGAAAGAGAAAAACAAATACTGTATGCTAATACATATATATGGAATCTAAAAAAAAAAAAAAAAAGCTTCTAATGAACCTAGAGGCAGGACAGGAATAAAGACGCAGATGTAGAGAATGGACTTGAGGACACGGGGAGGGGGAATGGTACGCTGGGACGAAGTGAGAGAGTAGTACTAACATATATACACTACCAAATGTAAAACAGATAGCTAGTGGGAAGCAGCTGCATAGCACAGGGAGATCAGCTCGCTGCTTTGTGACCACCTGGAGGGGTGGGATAGGGAGGGTGGGAGGGAGACTTAAGAGGGAGGAGATATGGGGATATATGTATACGTACACAGGATTCACTTTGTTATACAGCAGAAACTAACACACCATTGTAAAGCAATTATACTCCAATAAAGATGTCAAAAAAACAAACAAACAACTGCCACAATCTTAAACTTAGAGTTAAGGAGCTATCTCAGTACAACTATTTCTCTTTCCTAAAGATACAACCAAGAAAAGTATTTTAATGTTGATACAAACCCAAATCGATATACTCATCAATCTCCCATACAATGTCGGGCACAATCCATTTATAGTCACTAAGGTCAGGTATCATATCTTTCCACTGATCAAAAGTCTGAAAGATAAGAAAGTATGCCAATCAAATGATCTGAATGCCATATAAAAGATAAAAAAAACTATTTAAATTTATTTTGTTAAAACATGCTAAGCTACTAAGAGCAATGTATTATGTTCAAAATTTTTAGAAACAAAGTGGTCTCTGCTCTTCTGAAAGTAAATTAGCAGACAAGCATATAAAACATGTAAATGTTCCTCTACTAAATACAGAAAATGGAAAAATTCAAAATGTACTCCTATTTCAAATGGGTTTCATGATTTGGCTTTAAACAACACTGAGGAATACAAGGAAGACAGACCAGGGATCAGGATACCCCACCTTTGGTCCCAGAGCTGCTACGAAGTAGTTGCATGAGCATGCCACTTACTTCCCTGCCTGTGCTACTAAATGGCAAAGCTGAAAATCAAACCTAAGTGTTCTTACTCCCAGACCAGTGCTCCTTCCACTAGGCCATTTTCATCTCTTATAATAACTAAGATTCAGAGAGCGTTTTCCTATTAGCACCATTAAAACAATTTAGCACATAATAGAGGCACACAATAAATGTTTAAACATCTAATTACATTCTACTGCACTAAAGAAAAATGACATATGCTAAGAAACCTTAAAACAATCATGCTGGAATAATTGGAAAAGCAGTAGGAAAGTTAAACTCACCTTTTTGGCGGTATAGCCACCCCCAACAGCAGATCCGAGTATGAGATACCGAAGTTTTAAGAGTCTTGCAGCTAATCTCGCTGGCCAAAAATTTCTGCGGGGCTGGTAACCATATTTAATTGGAGAAAGTTTCAGTTTACGTAAAGGAAGGTTAGTTAGAGAGGAGAACTGCTGAAATGAGGTCCTGAAGTGGGGTCTTTGAAGCTTTAAGATAGGATGATGCGAATAATAAATACTTCGTGAAACCAGATGCAGTTTTTGTAGTGGTAAGCTTCCTTTTGTTCCAGAGCTGTGTTTCACTAAGGACTGGCAGACCTCACTGAAAGAAAAATAGGTGTGGGAGAAAGATCAGATGGGGAAACAATGCAAAGGAAACGATATAAAAGAGCAATATGCAAAAGTGAAAACACACAGGCACACATGACCAATCACACTGTGCCTTACGATAGCCCACAGTTACTAACCATTTACTGTGTGCCAGGCACTCCTGCAGCAGGAACTAACTCATTTGATCCTGCTGATAATCCTATGATAAAAGTACTAGTATCGTCCCCATTTTACCAACGAGGAAAAGGCGGACAGACATAAGTAAGTTGCTGAAGTCCCCACTGACATAAGGAGTAAAGGAGGGATTCAAACCTAGGCAGTGGGACTCCAGAGCCTGTCCCCTAATTTACTATATGTGGGCTATGATCCTGGTCCAAGAAATCAAAACTGAAAACAAAAAAGGTAGAGACTTATTTTATTAACTACTGACAGCTATTTGCTGTCAGTAAAGTTGAAAACAAAATATCTTTGTAGAGTGACATATCCGAACTAAACTCATCATGGTAATCATTTTGAAATGGTACAGAAATACCAAATCACCATGTTGTGTAATAGGAACTAACACAGTGTTGTAGGTCAATTATACTTCACAAACAAACAAACAAACAAACACACATAGAAAAAAGATCAGATTTGTGGTTACCAGAGGAAGGGGGTGGCAGAAGGGGGAATTGAATGAAGGCAGTCAAAAGGTACAAATTTAGAGTTCTAAGAGAAATAAATACTAAGACTGTAATGTACAATATGATAAATACAATTAACAGGCTGTATGTTATATATGAAAGTTGTTAAGACAGTAAATCCTAAGAATTCGCATCATAAAAAATATTTTTTTCTATTTCTTTAATTTTGTATCTATGTGAGACGATGGCTGTTCACTAACCTTACTGTGGTCATCATTTCATGATGCATATAAGTCAAATCACTATGCTGTACGCCTTAAACCTATACAGTGCTGTATGTCAATTATACCTCAATAAAACTGTTAAAAAAAGATGTGCTGTAATAGCAAAAAATGTTACCACTTAAATATCTAACATTAAGAACATAAATTTATAAACTATGGTACATAAACAAAAGAGAATACTGTGTATAGCCATTAAAGTGATAAATACGAAGACCATGTAGATGTACGAAAAGATTTCATGTAATGTTAGGCTAAAATGGTGGTATGAAAATAAATGTGAATTATGGATGCACCTATACAAAAAAAGGCGTGTAAACTTTTACTTTTAAGCACAAAAGTTCCAGTAGCTTATAACATCTATTCTTTGCCCTCTCATCTATGTTTCACAATCCTGAGACGGTCCAGGAATGGAAATCAAGGAAAAATTATTAACACCTCATGGCTCCCCAGAAAAAGAAAGAAAGAAAGGGGGGGGGAAAACACCCCAAAGAGAAAAAAATCTAAATGCACATGTTACTATCTGAGCTCTTTCCTCCTGTCCTTCCTGGCAGAGAATGAAAGTCTCCTACCAACAAACATACGCCTGATTATCTTATTCAACACACAGTCATAGTGCTTACTATGGGCCAGGCCCCATACTAAAGAATAAATTTGTAATTCATTTAATTACACGGGAGTAGAAATATCTTAAGGAATAGGAATCAAGGAACATTGAAATAATGTTGTGACGAACGACAGTGAGGGGAAAGGGGTATCTAACTGCCAGGCATTATGTCAGATGTTTACACAAATGCTACTGTTAACTCTCAGAAAAACCCAGTAAGGTAAGTATCCTTATTTTACCAACTTGCTTTTTTTAACTGTGTCTTGCCTAAGGTAGAATGACTAGTGAATGGTGGAAAAGGAATTTGAATATATACTTCTATATTAGGCCAAACTAAAAATCAAATGTGATGCAAAACAAGGCTCCCCGACCCCAACCCCAGAAATCATCTATTCACACTCATCCATCATCTGCTTTTAACCTATGTACTGTTTCCTAGCATGTTATTATTTTTTCAACAATTTTATGCAAATATTTATTGCACCTAAATAAATGTTGGTCATTGGTTTTCTGACATGTCTATGAGCACATATTTAGATATATATGTCAAAGAATGTTTATTTATTAAAGAGTAAGAATTTAAATGTACTCCTTCATAACATGCATAGGAGCTACATCAAAAGACAAACTCCAGAACTTGGGGCACCTGACCGTCCGCATCTCTACTTCTGCAGGCAGCTAAACTGTGCTATCAACATAAGACATTTTAAGCCATGACTACAGAGTCAACAGTAACTTTAGAAACAATTTAGCTGACAGCATCCAATTGAATAAACAATTATCAGTTGATAATTAGTCGATTGGAAACTCAATTTTTAAAGTTTTTCCTACATATCTTAATTGCTCCAACAAAGTACGCTATTTTCTGCAAAGTCTTTTCTTATTTAAAGAAAATTAGATATATTTCCCCAGTAAATACTGAGTAGAAATAAAAAGGTTGTAAATAACTTAGTTCAGTACCAAGGGCTGGGGATTTACTCAGAAATTAAAATTCCATGACATTAGAAGTAACTTATTCAATTATTCTAATGGACTGAAACTTCAACTATTGTATGCCATTCAGTTCTAAATTTAGACTCAAATTAACCTTCATAAAACAAATGGATCCCATCACTTATAAACACTATAAATTACACCACTTAAAACATTCCGAAAAAAATTCAAGACAGGTGTTTAGAGACTGAGTTAATTCAGGAAAACCAAGTTTTTCCAACCTTGCTTGATGCATGTTACTTCTCATCAAATGCCTGCAACAATGAGTTAAACCTGAAGATATCTAAGGATACTAGAACACAGCTACGTGTAAAGATTAAAGTCAAATTTAATTTCATTAAAATGCACATAGTAACCCATAGAAATGTAAATACTTCTATGATTTTCGGTTTAGGATTAACACAGACCAGGGCAACAATAACACAGTGATTAGAAAGATGGTGCTACATTCACCACCTCACATCCAAAAAGCAAGTCTCCCTTCCTAAACACTGAAAAGAGCTGCTATTAAGAGAATATCTCTAATCACCATCTCTGATCACCATCTCTGACACTACATGTATGCGTCACCGCTCCAGATCTGACTCCAAATCATGTTCACTCAGCGTACTAAGGAAAGAGGCAGAGTCCCCTTCACCCCGAGAGAAGAGCTCAGGTACCTGCAAAAGCAATGTAAGCTGGCGTGCAGGTAGAAGAAAAAGACAGTGAGAATTAAGAGACGCGGCAAGGGTGACACATGGTTAGAGTCATAGAGCCCGGACAGAAGAAGCCACCAGAGACAGAGATAACAGCGAGGATAGAAGGGTGAAAGGGGCAGGCACAAAAGGACATAGAAAAGGCCAAGACTGAAAAGCGCCCAGAATCTTCCGAGGGGCATAGGAACACGGACAGGGGCCAGTACGGGGGCCAGCACCTAGGTAAGCCTAGTCAGGGCTCTTGTCACTCCGGGTCCTCAAAAATATCCCGGAATCCTCCAACTGCTCTCTGCTTGGCCTGAGAGTTACCTGCACATTCTGGATGTAGTGATGGGACAACCTCGTTTTCTGGAGGCCCCAGAAATAACGGGGCCAGGTCGGAGCCCGCACTTACCAGGCCACGGCAGCCCGGCGTAGTCGCCACATCCCGCCGGCGAGGAGGTCACACAGGCGCCGAGGCGGCCAGGGGGGAGCTCCGGTTCAGCCCCAGTCCGGCTCCTACTCCAGGAATGACCCAAGAAGAGGCCCTCGGCAACAAGGGCACAGAGCACCCACTGCGGACCTCCCAATGGCGAATGGACTTCCGTGAGAGCCTGCTCGGCACCCGTACTCGGTCCGTCCGGCAAACCTTCACCCCCCGCCCCTTCCTAGGAGGGCAGCACAAACGGTCCGGGGGAGGACTCACGCATGCGCTCAAAGCCTCTGTAGAAACCACAGTATTTTCCCCTCCCCTCCCCTCTCCCCACCCCGCCCCGCCCCTCCCTTTTTGTTTCCAGAGTGGCATGGTGAACTCGTGCCTCTCTGGTTAAAGACTTGGGGAGGGGAGGGGTCGAGGTGCGGGGCCAGGGGCTGAAGGGCGAGAAATACGGAGTGATAAATTCTTACTGGGTGGCTACCTTTTAGAAAATTTGGTATTGCAGGAGCATAGAGGCGGCTAGGGAATACAAAATGAATACAGTACACAGATAGAGTAATAGAATAGAGTAATGAAAACCCACGGCTGCCCCTTTGCCCTTCTCCTTTGTTTGGCCTCTTTGTTTACGAAGTACTTTCATATCCTTAGAGCAATCTCCGGAGGCTGGAGAAGTACTGGACAAGTTAAATGCTTTAGAATCTCTGAAGGTCAGATCTAAGAGGGGTCATGAATTAGGAGACCTAAGAGCTTGGTACAAGCTTGTGCAGTTTATAAAGGCGTCAAAAATGATTTTGTTCATTTACTCCTTAACCGGCTTTCATCTGGCTTTTAATCACACTAATTTGTTGAAATTGCTGTTGTCAAAGCCTCCAACAACTCCATATTGCCAGTGGTCACTGGACCGCTCCGCGTTCAGCTCAGAATATTGGATCTCAGCACACTCCTTAATCGGCTTCCCTCTCCTGGCTTTCAGGACATCACATTCACCTTTTCTCAAGGACCTGCTACTCCCCCGTCTCCTTTGCCATTTCCTCCTCCCAGCCTCTCAACGTAGGATCTCTTGAGATCCTGGACCCCTTCTCTTCTCTGTCTTCATTATCTCTCTAAGTACTCTAAGTCAGTTCTATGACTTTAAATGCCCTTTTCCCATTCCAACTCTTATCATTTTATGTTTTATGTGGAAACGGGCCCATACAAGGGATGTGACCTGTGGAAGGTAGTGAAGTCAATTAGTGGCCCAATATCAGAGAGCCGGGTATGCCCCCTTCATTTTAAGAACTCCACCCCCGGCACATGCTACACACAAAATTCCTTTCCCCGTAATCATCAGACTCATAAGTCAGTGTGCATCCATTCACAGTAACACCAAATATAGACCCAGCCTATGGTAGTAAACTTCCCAAATGCAGGACTCTGGGATTTTCTTTATTATATTTAGTGTGGTGACTGTTTTAATGGCAAGTACAAATGGGAACTTGCTATACTGATCTGTACAAAATGTAGGTTTCCCAGGATTGTAGATTTATGCAAAAATTCCTTTGTTACTGTTAATTCCAGTTGTTTTATGGGAAAAAAAGTGGAAACCAAATAATGGCAACTCCTTTCATATATGGGTTATCTTTACATCTTACAAAGTCCTTGTTTTGTGATTCTACTTCTAGGCATTTAGCCTACTGAATCTGTTCTCCGAAAAACTGGGTTCTCCTCTTGGTGCGTGTCAAGCCAAAAGACACAACTAAGCCAAAGTTCAGGAGAAGAAAGGATTTATTCCTTGCAGCAAGTGAGGAGAAAACTGGGAATCTCCCAAAGCAGTGATTCCTCCAACAGCAAAATTTGGGAAGTTGCAAGCTAAGGGAACGTGCATGTTCATGAAGGGGTTGGGCCGTCAACAGAGTCCAAGCTTGAGTTGATTGGAGTCACACAGGTCAGAAAAGGTCAACATCATCATCCCTTAGGTGCCAGTTGATCTGGTGGTTGAGGCTTCAGGCTAATCTTTACCAGTGAAACAGAACTGGGAGTCTTTACAACTGATACATTCTCTTTGCTACTGTTGCTTCTCTTGCCTGATAACAGTTGTTTGTTTCTGTATTCTTTTGTTACCTTAAGATCGTTAATTACTGAGACCTGAGGGGAAGCATTGTGGCCAGGCTGAGCTCACACAATGGCTTTGGCCCAAAATGCCTTCTCTAATGCCATGAAAGCCATACGTAGTTTTCTTTCTCCAGGCCCTCTACTTCATCTGCTTACAAGTCATGCAAAGATGTATACATGCTGTTTCTTTCTGCATTGTATGAAATAGCAAAAGATCGGAATCAACATCATTAAAAGATAAACTGACTTAATAAAAATTTTAAGAGTTTACTTGATCAAAAATTATTCAAATCAAGCAGTACCGAGCTGTAACAGGGAAGAGCCAATTTTGACTCCATGCTGGATCTGTTTCTTTGACTTTAACCTTTGCTTTTCATTGCCTTTGTTATTATAATCATACATGATGGCCTGCCTCAGGGAACCCTGCCCCTCTGCCTGAATGTTAAACTAAAGTGCCTTTCTTTGTTCAGCTCACAGGGAGACAATCTGACCCTGCCCACCTGTGAATGGCTGCAGAAAGAAGAAATTAACATATCCCCTCCTCAATGCAGGCCATGGGAGATGTTTTGCAAGACTCATGGCCCTTTTTACTTTACTTCCTCACCGCCTCTCCCTCTCTGATTCTATAAAAGAGACTGGCATCCAGACCCCGATAAGATGGTTTTTGGGGACCCTAGTCCGCCATCTTCTCAGCCTGCCAGCTTTCCGAATAAAGTCGTTATTCCTTGCCTCAACACCTCGTCTCCCAATTTATTGGCCTGTCCTGTGGCGAGCAGAGTGAGATTGGATTCGGTAACAAAGCTAGAATTGGTTAGAAGTGATCCATCCATTGACACTTTTATGGAGAAGACACAGAAGTGAAGAAAGGAAATTATTTGGTTGGCTGTACTTTAAGTGGTTACCTTATTTGGGAAAGCCTAGTTGGCTGTTTCTGATTGGTTGTTTTAGGTTTTGATTTCTTAACCTTGAGGCTTAGGTTTTGTTTTGCTTAGTAGGCTGCTATAGGGGAACAAAATTTGCCATCACAAAATGTTTCTCTTTGGCATGAGGTTAATTTAAGTGGATTATTTTTAAGAAACAGAAGACTTAGGAAGTGTTTCTTTTTACCTCCCCCTTAGCTGCCTAAGGAATTTAGACAGAGGCCCTGTTGTAGGAACAGAGCTATCACCAGAGATATCTGTAAAAGATATGGACTAAGTGCAGTGGGGGAAAACTCTTAGTGATCAGAATCCACTCTCCATCCAATTGTCTCTGAATGGCCCAGCATTTATTTAGGAAATATTTACTTTTCCAATTCCATGTGAATTTCCTTTCTCCCCTTTGAAGTCCCAAGCCCCTATCCCCAACATCTTCTTTTGTCTTTAGCTGAGGATGGTACTGATATTTAAGGTAAGGCTTCAGTCATTTTGGCGATTCACAGTTTTTCCGGGTCTCTCCCATGTATACATGTTATTAAACTTTTGTTTGATTGTCTCATGTCAACTTAATTATTAGACTATTGCTGAGCACAAGTTCACGTGCCCAACACACAGTGATGCCAAACAAACCTAGAGGTTTGGAGTAGAGAAAGGTTTCTTGAAAGGGCCATGAAAGGAGAATGGGCAGCTTGTGCTCAGAAAACCCAAACTCCCAGATGGTTTTGGAGGAAGAAGTTTTATAAACAAGATTTAGGATGAAGGCTGCAGGATATATGACTTTTTTCTGATTGGTTGGTGGTGAGGTAACAGGACCCTGTTCCAGGAATCTTGTACTCAGCCTGTAATTACCGTTCTCCACCTGAGTGGGGGCCTTAGTTTCTACAGAAGAACTCAAAGTTATGTATATCCCTTGAGGAGGAACCAGGACCTTGCTTTATGGCTGCACTCTTGTCTCTTGATTGCTCCTTCTTTGTTTCTGCATTCCCTTCCTTCTCTAATTAGAAACTGTTTGAATCTGCCACTTGGAACTCAGGAGGTCTAGGAGGCTGAAGTTTTTTTCCTACAAACAAGAAATGGGGGATATAGAAAGGCTTTTGTACAAGGAGCGCCCCACAGCGTCCTGCTCCATTTCAAGGCCAGACAGAAGAACCTAGAAGGGTAGAGGAAAATTTCTTCCTCCTCGACACTGCCAAGACATTAGAACCATCTTGTCTAATGACCTTTCTGTTAATTAATTTAATAAGAAAAATAGCCAGAAATAGAAATAGTTAAATAAATTATATTCATACTAGCCATGAAAATCTATGAGTTAGATCTCTTTGTCCTGATAAGGAACAATTTCCAATATATAGTATCACATGAGAATAAAGGGGCAGAATATTGTGTAATCAAAATGCCACCATTGGTCTAAATTCATCCCCCTGACCTGTTTTGTTTGGCTTGTGTTAGCCTATTTGGTGTTTTAAAAATAATATTGAACTTGTTGCTGTTAAAGGGAAAAACCACAGGCCCCAAACAGTGTCACTTATGCTAAAGCCCATGATACCAAACCTAGATTTAACACCTAACCCAATGAGGCCCTCCTGGGTACAAAAGCCTCTCTGTGCCCCTGTTCCTTGTTTATAGAAAAAGGCTTTAGTCTCCCGGCCTTCTCTGAGTTCCACTTTGTAGACTCAAGCAATTACTAATTAGGGAAGTGAGGGAATACAGAAACAAAGGAAAAGCAAATAGTTCAATGATAAAACAGAGTCATATTTCATACTCAAGGGATACACATAACCATCTGATGCATATCTTTGAGTTGTTCTGCAGAAACTAAGACCCTCACCCAGGTGGAAAATGGTGACTACATGCTGACCACAAGCAGTGAACCTCAGACTCGTTGCAACCAGAAGGTTGATGAATAAGATTCCTGAAACATCATCCTGTTACCTCACCACCAGTCAGATTAAAGTTCACGAGCTGCAACCCTCAACCCAGATGTTGCTTTTAAAAACCTTCCTGGAAGCCATCAGGGAGTTTGGGTCTTTTAAGCATGAGCTGCCTGTTCTCCTTGCTTGGCACCCTGCAAATAAATGCTGTACTTTCCTTCACCACAACCTGGTGTCAGTAGATTGGCTTTGTTGCACTGCGGGCATGTGGACCCAAATTTTGTTTGGTAACAGTAACAACCTGGACTTGTGATTGGATCTGAAGTGAGGGCTTAGGGAACCGGTCTTGTGGAGCTGAGCCCCTAACCTGTACGATCTGATGCTATCTCCAAGTAGATAGTGTCACAATTGAATTAAATTATAGAACACCCAGCTGGTGTCTGGAGAATCTGAAAATTGCTTGATGGGAGGGAACCATCCCAATCCCCACCACCCTCAATGACTTTTGGTGACTAGAAGTGTCAGAAGTAAAGCAGAGGATTCAGAGGGTATCAGGAGTAGACACAGGAGGACTCTTTATCCTTTACAGGAAGGGTCTGGGGAAGGACTTGAGGATGGTGAGTCGTGAGTGGAAAGGAGACTTACTTTCACTGTAAATCCTTTTATACTCTGAATTTGTTAACATCTGTATTATTTACTTAAGGAAATAGATGTTAAAAATGTTTTTCTGGTCCAGAAGTCATGAAATAATTTTACTATTTTAAACTTTCAGGTTCAGATGGAAATTGAACAGTGCACCAATTAAAATTCCCAAAACATTTATTAATATATTTATTTGCAAAAAGACATTTTTCAGAGAATCAGGGATCTTCAGAAAGGGAGATGTTAATGGAAACTGAAATATTTGCATTTGTTTTTTTAAGTTTTGTGTTAAAATTGTTACAATAGAAGTTTTTGCCAAGTTCTTCCTGGGAGATACCCAAGTTCCCTGACACTGCACTCTTCCTCTGTGGTTTCCTGGAGAGGGAAACTAGCTAAGTCACAAATAACTGCACCATCAGGGTTATCAAACTCTTCCCACCCTTCAGAAAAGCATGTCATAATCCTCCTCAACAAACATTATAAATGATTTCCTAAAAATCCTCATTTGGATTATATATATATATATATACATATATATGTGTATATATATATATATATACACACACACACACACACACATATATATATGGATATATTTTTTAAAAAGAGTAAAACCCAGCCCTGCTCTCAAGTAACCATGGTCTGGCTAGGGAGACACATACCTAAAAAGGTAAACAATGTTTACAAAGGTAAACAATGATTGAGTACATACTGAGGACCTAGTAAGGGGTGGAAGTTCTGCTACAGGGCAGAACTATAGCTTAATCAAGTGGGCTTAAGGAAGATAATTCTGGGAAAAAAAAAAAAAGAAAAAGATGAATTTGTAAAGACAGAGACTGAAGGTTGGGAAGGCTAGATGAGAAAGTCAAGTGTGAGGGGTCTGAGCTAAGTACAGCAATGGGATAGAGGTGAGAGATCATTTAAAAGGATATTTTTGAATAATTAAAGCAATGGAAAACTAAATGCAGAAACTAGGGACAGGAATCAAAGATGACTAGTATATCAAGCTGTAGTGAATCAACAGCGCTAGTGACAGTCACAGATACAGGCAAGCTTATTTGGAGTGGAGATATGATAATGCTGGTTTTGGATTGATGATTAATGCTGAGGCATTAATGAGTTATCTAGGTTGAAAAATCTATGAGGCTCTTAGAAATCAAGTCCTGGAATTCCAGAAGGAGGTAAGGCTTGCAATACAGATTTGAGAATTGTCTTTATAAAGGTGAAACTGAATCACTTTTTTAAAAACTTTTTTATTTCTTGGCTGCTGCATGCAGGATCTTAATTCCCCTGCAATGGAAGCGTGGAGTCTTAACCATTGGACCTCCAGGGAAGTCCCAAACTGAATCACATTAACCTTTGGGAAACTGTGCAAGAACTTGAAATTGTTTACAAATGATTAAATCCACATTATTTTATAATGTTTATATTTTAAGACTAAAAGTATTACATGCAGTGAAATAATGCAAGAAGACGAAATATAGGGCTTCCCTGGTGGCGCAGTGGTTGAGAATCTGCCTGCCAATGCAGGGGACACGGGTTCGAGCCCTGGTCTGGGAAGATCCCACATGCCGCAGAGCAACTAGGCCCATGAGCCACAACTACTGAGCCTGCGCGTCTGGAGCCTGTGCTCCACAACAAGAGAGGCCGCGATAGTGAGAGGCCCGCGCACCGCGATGAAGAGTGGTCCCCACTCGCCGCAACTAGAGAAAGCCCTCGCACAGAAACGAAGACCAAACACAGCCAAAAATAAATAAATAAATTAATTAATTAATTAAAAAAAGAAATATAAAGCATAACATTTTCAAATGATTGTTCACATTGAAAACCTTAAGAAAGCAATAAGAAAAAATAAGCTACTAGATATAATTAATGAGGTAAGAAGAGTCTCAGAATACAAGGTGAAATAAAAAAATAATTGTGGTGCTATATACTTGCAAAAACACCTGTGCAGATATCAGGTCTTAATCATTGGAACTTGTAATTGTTACCTTATTTGGAAAAAGGGCCTTTGCAGATGTTATATTAAGGATCTTGAGACGTGAATAGTACAATATTTTAGATTATCCAGGTGGGCCCTAAATGCCAGTACATGTATCCTTACAAAAGGAAGATGTCACAGGTACACACAGAGGAGAAGGCAATGTGAAGACGGAGGCAGAGGTTGGAGGATCTCACCAACTAGAAAGAGACCATGCTGGCACCTTGATCTTGGACTGTCCAGCCTCCAGAACTATGAAAAATAAATTTCTGTTCTTTATAAGCTACCCAGTTTATGGCATTTTGTTATAGCAGCCCTAATTGACTAAGGCACAACCCAATTAAAAATGGGCAAAAAAAATCCAAACAAACACTGAACAAAGGAAGATATACATAAATAACTAAAGAACACATAAATGAAGTGCACAATGTTATTAGTCATCAGGGAAATGCAAATTTAAACCACAAGATCCCAATATATCTCCACTAAGCTGCTAAAATGAAAAAGAATGACAATACCAAGTTTGATGAAGAACTCTCAGGCACTGCTGATGGGTATGTAAAATGGTAAAACCACTTTGGAAAAATATTTGACAGTTTCTTACAAAGCTAAACATACACTTCCCCTTTGGTCCAACAATTCCACTCTTAGGGATTTACCTAAGAGAAATAAAAACACATGTATGCAAAAAAGGTTTGTATAAAAATGTCCCAGCAGCTTTATTTACAGTAGCCAAGAACTGGAACCAAACCAAATGTTCATCAACAAGAAAATGGATAAGCAAATTTATACAAGGAAATACTACTCAACAACAAACAGGAATGAATTATCAATACAGGTAACAACATGAATGAGTCTAACAGACATGCTGAACTCAAAAGAGGATGTTTCGTTCATGTGATGTTCTAGAACATGGAAAATGGGTGTTGGGAGTGGGAAAGGAATATTAGGGTACTTTCTAGGGAGATGGAAATGTTCATATGATAGGAGTCTGGATGACCTGGATGTATCCATTTATCAAAATGTACAGCTAAGATTTGTGCATTTCAAATTTCAGATATGCACATTTACATTTTGCATAAATCTATAAAAAATAATCGAGTGAGGAAGGTTGAAGCAGGGAGATTAAATGCAACAAGAATAACAAAATGTTGATAATTGTGGAAGCTGGGTGGTGGATATGAGTCATTATATATACACACAACTCATTTATATACTTTTCTGTTCACTTTGTATGTGTTTAAAAGTTTTCATTATAAAAGTTTTAAACTGTATCATATGATTCTTGTAAAAATAATACAAGAAGGGAAATGAAATGCATTTGACAGGCAGTCTCATCAGTGTAAAAATGAAGAGCAGAGAATGACTATGAAAGGCAAATAGCCTATGTGCTGTGCAGAAGTTATTCCAGGTGCATTAGTTTCCTGTGGCTGCTGTAATAAATTACTCCAAACAATTCTGGAGGTCAGAAGTAAGAAATGGGTCTCACTGGGCTAAAAAAAAAAATGTCTATAGTGCTGGATTCTTTCTGGGGGATCTAGGGAAGAATCCGTTTTGCCTGTTTGTTCTGCCTTTTCCAGCTTTTAGCGGCTGCCCGCATTCCTTGGCTCTGGCTCATTTCTGCCTTTAAAGCCAGCAATAGCTGCCTGAATCTTCCTAACAGCATCACTCTGACACTAACTCTTCTCCCTCTTCCACATTTAGGGACCCTTGTGATTACATTGGTCCACCCATATAATCTAGAATTATCTTCCTATTTTAAAGTCAAATGATTAACAACCTTAATTTCAACTGCATCCTTAATTCCCCTTTGCCATATTCACTAGTTCCAGGGATTAGGATGTGGACTTCTTTGTGGGAGGCATTATCCTGCCTACTAGACAGCTCTATTTAAATTCTTTTGACTGATCTCTCTCTGATACTAAGGTGTGTGAGTGTGTGTGTGTGTGTGTGTGTGTGTCTGAAGTATCAGGTTTATCCCACCCAGCCACACCTGGAAATAGCTGTAGTTTTAAAATTGTACTTCTAATCTTTGTTTTCATATTTATCATTTTCTTATTTTTAATGATTTTTATACATTTGTCGTTTTTTTCCTGCGGTCTAAAAAGAAATCTCAAACTTGCATTCTGTGTCCACAAATGTCATTTTCTGCAGTGGTACCGTTGCCTTTCCTGCCTTCTAAGTACTTTTTAATATTCTTCTGCCTTGTAAATCTTGTTATATTTCCCTCACTTATCTTTATTGCTTTCTCTGCCCGTACCTTAGAGGTCAAGTTTTTTCATTATCTTAAAGATGCAAAATTATTGTCTAAATTTTTTTCTTGTCCCTGTAGTAAATAAACTCATAAGCAGTAAAATCATGGATATGATCTCCCTCTGGATTTTCTATTACGACTACTGTGATTACTATCACCAGTGGACACTCATCGAATGTGTTAGGCACCATGCTCCCTCCTTACATATATCTCCCTCCATTCTTTTCTACAATATTTTTTTCACAGGCTTCATTTTTTCTTTTCTTCCTTGCTCTTCTAGGCCAGCGGGTTTACTTTGTTTTCTATCACAAAGTATGTATTAACCAATGACTAAAATCTCTAATTCTGCTGCATATATCTTGTACTTAGTGGTTATTCCTCCATAATTCTGGCTACAGGTTTGTTTGTTTTTTTTGTCACTGTTATAAATTTTCATACTTTTGTTGCATTTTCACAGGTATTTTAGTAATTAATTAGAAATAAACTGCACCAAGGACGGATAGTCGAATATAGACCTTACTGGCTGAGAAAATGCGGCTCCCTTGCAGATATTCAAACTGTAGCCTTGCTTTAGTTGGACAAACTGTGAGGTGGAATACATTTTTGAAAATTGAATTTATACTGTTTTTCCCAGACTTCTATTTCTCTTCTGCCATTGAAAAGGCAGGCAGCTTTTGTAATTTCCTTGCCTCACATATATTAGGAGGAAGGAAGTATGGGGAATTCAAAGGCTCTCCTGGTGAAAGCTTTCTGTGAAAGCTTAAGTCTAGTGTTAGGATTTTGCGAGGAGGCATGGAGTAGAGAAAGGGCCTTGGAAAAGCAAAAGTTGGACGGTAGAGACTCCTAGAGTTGAAGCAAAAGTTGGAGGGTAGAGATCCTAGAGGCCAGACAGAGGAGAATGTTCTCCCCTAACTCCCTGTCCTGTACTTGGGAGAGATTAAGACCTATGAGGGGTCTCAGCCGCCGTAAAATTCCACCTAAGCATGATCAGAAACAGCAGATCCATCAGATTCAAAAGGATCATGAAGACTAGGAATTTGGGTGAACTCCAGAAATTACCTATGACCATTAATTGTAAAGAATTAATTTCTACACATATAGTTATTTATTATGTCTATTACATCTGTCTGGTAGAAATACTATATAATAGTGTGCTACTGTGTATCTCTTCCCACTCTGCATTCAGTGACATCTCGTTGGTAGTTTGTAATTAGTTTACCCCTAATAAAAAATACTACTACTACCACCACAGAAATCAGCAAACTCTACCAATCAAGGCTTGAATTATTATTTTGTTGACTGTTTAGTCTTAAGAAAGTGATGGAGAGGGGCTTCCCTGGTGGCGCAGTGGTTGAGAATCTGCCTGCCAATGCAGGGGACATGGGTTCGAGCCCTGGTCTGGGAAGATCCCACATGCCACGGAGTGGCTGGGCCCGTGAGCCACAACTACTGAGCCTGCGCGTCTGGAGCCTGTGCCCCGCAACGGGAGGGGCCGCGATAGTGAAAGGCCCGCGCACCGCGATGAAGAGCGGTCCCCGCACCGCGATGAAGAGTGGCCCCCGCTTGCCGCAACTGGAGAAAGCCCTCGCACGAACCGAAGACCCAACACAGCCAAAATAAATAAATAAATAAATAAATAAATAAATAAATAAATAAAAAGAAAGTGATGGAGAAATGGTAATACTGTAGGTTCAATTTAAAAGTGTGTTGTATCTGTGCCTGTTCCATTGTGAATAGCACAGAACATTGAGGAAATATTCTTCCAGTATTTAAAAATCTGTTATCTGATTCAGGAAAGAAGTCTTGCACATCATCATGGATGATTCAAGTTCTGACATACGTTTTTGTTGTTTCACATTTCTCTTACTTGTTAATGTATAGAGAATATCAGCTTATATTCATGTCAGATGTAAACTCATAGGCCAGTGATGTGAGCAACTTCTTTAGTATATTTAGTAATTGATAGTAAGTTCTTTAGTATCGATAGTAATCAAAATAATCAAGCACTTATTCCTAGTAAAGTTTATACTGATACTATGCATATGGATGCATACTTTTTTGGTAGAGCTAGTTGCTAAACATTTCCCAGGACAGCACTGGTGTGCACATGTATGCTTGAGTAACACACTACTTCTCTTCTTCTACCTTTCCATAGTTGAAAACTTGTGCCATTTAGTTTTTTTCTTTGTTTTGAAGTTTCCTATATCTCTGACCACTTATATGGCCATGTCCTCTTTTTTTTTTTTTTAATAATAAATTTATTTATTTTTGGCTGTGTTGGGTCTTTGTTGCTGCTCACGGGCTTTCTCTAGTTGCGGCGAGTGGGGGCTACTCTTTGTTGCGGTGCGTGGGCTTCTCATTGCTGTGGCTTCTCTTTGTTGTGGAGCACAGGCTCTAGGCATGTAGGCTTCAGTAGTTGTGCCATGCAGGCTCAGTAGTTGTGGCTCGCAGGCTCTAGAGCACAGGCTCAGTAGTTGTTGTGCACGGGCTTAGTTGCTCCGCGGCATGTGGGATCTTCCTGGACCATGGCTCGAACCCGTGTCCCCTGCATTGGCAGGCAGATTCTTAACCACTGTGCCACCAGGGAAGTCCCTGGCCATGTCCTCTTTTGGCCCAATGTCATGTCCAAAGCCTGCAGAATATCCCTTTCTCCACTCTTCAGGTTCTGAGGTTTCTTACCCCTGCTTAGAGGTATTTTTCTCTACACTTTGGAACATTTCCACCTTGCTTCCCTTTTAGATCAATAACATGTCCTCTACCAACACCCTATTCCCAAGTGTGGCCTGTTCAACAAATAAAACATTTACTTGCCTTTAAGTAACACTGCATGGTAATCCATTCTTGTAGTATCTGCACCAGATGCCTTTCCAGCTTGCTGGCATCTTCCTCAGCAGGAGAAGATTGAACTGTGTGCCTTGAAGAGGAACTAGCTCTCACATCCTTCTTGCTGTTGACAGCCTCCTGACTCCCTCATACCTTGGGTGGTCTTAGTTTCTTTTGTAGTGGGAAGGGCCAAGATGAGCAGTTGACACAGCAGCCCGCTACAACTGCTATAATCCTGATCTGGTTTACAAACACCACCAGAAGAGTGAGATCCACCGTCTCCCAGTCTGGAGACCCACGTTAGCAGCAATGGTGCTTGCATTTAGAGAAGGCAAAAAGAATCTGCACACAGTGATTCATTTACAGGGGTACACCAGGAGGAGAGATGATAGGAATGCACAGCCCCCAAGAAGTTCTTAACAAGCAGGATTAGATTTACCTATTTGTATTAAAGAAACACAAATTAGAACCTCTTCTTCCTTTGTTTCCTTTACTCTACCCAGCTTGCCATTTTGTTCCCTCCTTGGGGATGGGTGAGATTTAGATGAGCAGAAAGGATGGGGGAAGAAATACTGTAAGGATGTGTGTGATGAATATGGGGGTCAGTGGCCATTTTAGGTTTGTACTTCTGCATCATTCTACTACCATGACGTTACCATACCTGTTAATACGTCTATCTCATCACAAAATGAGTTAATACGTATGAAGCATTTAAAGCAGTGCCTGGTACATAGTAAGCACTTAATAATTCTATTAGTTGAGATAGGATGGGATAGGCTGCTCTAGAAGATAAACTCCCACATCTCAAGGACTTAATCACAATAGAGTTATTCCCTTCTCACATGACAGTCTGATGTGCACTGGTTGGGTGGGTGTCTCTCCTGAAGGCAGCTGACTGACACCCAGGGTGCTTCCCACCTGAGCCTATACCATCTGAAACATGCTACCTTCAAGGTCACTTTGGTGAGCATGGAGGATTGTCTGGTATGATTTTTAAGGGCTAGAAATGACTTGAGAGTGTGACCACTAGTGGTCAATAGGGTCAAGGTTCACTTCTGCTCACATTCTATTGGCCAGAACCTGGTCCTACAGCCAATATAACCACCAGTAAAGCTGAGAACTACAGAGGAGAAGGCGGACAGTTATTCTGACTGCCTATCTCTCCAGTTATAAGCATTAGCTATAACGATAACAATGTTATTATTCTCTAAGAATGAGATATTTTCTTCTATTTAAGTATTACTATCTATATTTCCATTGAACTTACAGTTTTAGCTTACTTCTTATGTCCATCTGTTTCTAAAACACCATGAAACCTACTTTTATTTTATTTATTTATTTTAAAAAATATTTATTTATTTTATTATTTATTTATTTTGGCTGCACTGGGTCTTAGTTGTGGCACGTGGGATCTTCACTGCAGCATGTGGGATCTGTTAGTTGTGGCATGCGGGATCTTTTAGTTGCGGCATGTGGACTCTTAGTTGCAGTGTGCGTGTGGGATCTAGTTCCCCGACCAGGGATTGAATCCTGGCCCCCTTCATTGGGAGTGTGGAGACTTACCCACTGGACCACCAGGGAAGTCCCCTTATTTTTATTTTATTCTCCATAATGGGAGAGTAACCTAATTTTAATCTCCATAACAGGAGAACCACCATACTGGCAGAGATAGAATTTCCCAGACACCAGCTAAATGCGGGCTCAGAGTTAAAATTCAGTTGATTTAAAGAAATGCAATATTTATCACACAGCTAAGTTTACATTCTGAGATTCATACCTGCTCCATTAAAATATACATTCTATGTAGAGAGACTGAAATAGATTGAAGTATTTTTAACTTTTAGGATTGTTCTATGGCTGTTAATCAGGGCTGGCTCTTTTAAGAGCCCTGGAAGAAAGGTTATTGTGAAGTGCAGCCTTCTACATGCTGGGTTGCATCTTCGAGATCTGTTTGATAAAGGGTTGGACTTGGAAATTAATCGCACTGCATCAGCCAAAAAGACATGAGAAAGACTGTGCTTTAGTGCTTACCTTCCAGTTACCTCAGGACACTGGGTTTACAGCTACCAGTGCTACCAATGAGCAGTGAAGACCGTATGACTTCCATGTTCTGTTCTACCAATGAGCAGTGTAGACTATATGATTTTCATGTTCTATTCTTATGAGTTCAGAGAAATATGTTAATTTTCTCCAGGTCACACAGTAATTTGGAAATGTGTGGTATATTAAGGGCTCAATTTGCAAACCATTTGCTTGGAAGAGTAATGGAAGAGAAAACTGAAAAGTAGGTTTAGAGGAGATCACAGAGTGTTTTGAAGATGTCAAATTATATTGGATATTTTTATTTTGGCAAAAGGACTTACGTGTAATTTCTTTGTGGGGAAGCACCATGATCCAAATGGTGCTCTATGGAGGTTAATCTTCCAGTGGAGAGTAAGATTCGTTAAAGATGGGAAACTGAAAACAGAGAGCCGGTTAGGAGGAAGTGTAATTATCCAAATGTGTTCTGACTTGGATTATGATTATGGGGTCAAAGATGGCAATGAAGCTTTAAGCCCAAATGGCTGAGTTTTCATTTTTTAAATGTTAAGGCTGAAAGACATTTATATATTTTTAAAATAAACTTCTTTGTTGTTTCTTTTTCCCTTCCTCTTTTGAAGCATCCGTCCTATCATAATTTCTAGTGCATCCATACTTCCTTCATTCCAGCAGTGTCTGTGCCAGTGATGGGAGCCCCACTGTTTGCACGGAACAGCTCTGCAGTATGCTTTTCAGAAAAGAACAAGCCATGTTCCCCAGCTCTTCCAGAGATTCTATGAGCTGCTCACTATTGCTCGATACATTCCTTTCCTGCTCAATTTCCCCAGAGTTAGTTTCTGTTACTTGCAAATAAGAATCATAACTAATTCAGTTTTCTTATTTGATGCCATAACCCAGATGTTGAATAGAACAATCCTGCCCTGATAATTTAGATAAGACTGATTCAAATTATATTCCATGGATTGTAGAAAGTCTAACATCTTCTCCAACATTTCTATAAATTCTGTGGGAGACTCGGGTTCTCACGGACACATCTGACTCAGAGCTTTTGTGTCGCCTAAATCAAGATTTCTCAACCCTGGGACTATTGACATTTTAGGCGGAATTGTAGGAATTTTTGGCAGCATCCCCAGAATCTGCCCACCCAATGCCAGTCTGAATCTTATGACTGCCCTGTCCCCAGTCATGACAATTAAAAGTGTCTCTGGACAATACTAAATGTTCCCTGGGGGGCAAAATCACTCCCTGTTGGGAACCAC
The DNA here is from genome assembly GCF_028023285.1 of Balaenoptera ricei. Classification (NCBI taxonomy): domain Eukaryota; kingdom Metazoa; phylum Chordata; class Mammalia; order Artiodactyla; family Balaenopteridae; genus Balaenoptera; species Balaenoptera ricei. Next base: position 86,506,152 of record NC_082642.1, on the reverse strand, counting down.
TATCCTAAAGTAATTCAGTGTAGGAACTGGTCCCTGTTGTCTCTGTTCTCACCAAGTCTGTCTGAGTGTGGCACTCAGACATTTTTCTCAATTTCCACCATTAAAAAAAAAAAATGTAACAAAAGGTATCTAATACTGGTAGCACATTTGATGGAAGTTCTGCAGAAATGGAGAGATTTTCATCACAAATATGGAACCAAATCAAATTTCTTAGATGCTCATGTTTTTAAAGTCTTTCAGTCATTTCTGCAACTTGGATTCTAACTTCCAGCCACATTACTCGCCCCTCTTCTATTTCTCTTCCCTTATCACTATGTACTTCTCTATTCTTGCTCTTCCCTGCCTCCAAATTCCTGTCCATTTTCATTTCAAAGAGGTTTAGTTATATCTTTTTATTTCTCTGTACCAACTCATCCCCTTAGGTTCTCACCTTCTAGTCCTAACAGGCTTATCAAGGTATTTTCCTAAACAAAAAAGCCCCCTCCCTCACAGAAATTCTGCAACATGTTATGAAGATAATTCCTACTATAGCTCCTCCTAGTGAGCTACAGTAGTATTAGGTCCTTTTTATTGGGGGGGATCTGTTATAATTATCCATTACAGCATAAAAACTACCCAAAATTTAGTGGCTTAAAATAACCACCATTTCTTACTATCTCTCTCCAAATGGCATACTCTGTGGTTAGTTTGGGCTCCTTGCAGCAGAGTATTTATTCTCAGACTAGTTCACCTTTCTCATTGTGGCTCAGGGCTCCTAGAGAAACGGCTCCTCCTGACAGAAATGGAAGCTGCCAGTGTTTTAAAGCCTCACCCCTCAGTGTCACTTCTGCCATATCTGTCAAAGTAGTCACAGAGCCTGTCAGATTCAAGTAAATGTGTCGTCATCTTTATTACCATAGTCAATCCTCTGGCCACAAATTTTGACATTACTCCTTCATGCAAATTACCCTGTTTCCCTCCCAGGACCCCCAAATGTCTCATCTTATTACAGCATCAGACTCAGACTTGAGGTCTAGGTTTTAGATAGATGAGAGAACTAGGAAAAGAGCTAAGAGAGCTTGGTGCTCTGAAAGCCGAGGAAAGGAGATGGTTTCAAGAAGAGAGTGGTCAATAGGGTCAAAGATCATGTAACACAGAGGCTGAGGAGAGGAGATTCTTGAGTGAGGCCAGCAGAAGGCTTGGGTCCCTTCCTCTACCTCCTTCACTGTGGGTGGTGATGATGGGCGTCAGAGACCTTGTTCACAGATTTATTTTTATATATCATTTTCTTTTTCTGATGACATGAAACATGTTCCTTCTAGGCATTTAGGAAATATGGGGGAAAATGTATAGACAACCACTAAAACCTTTTGTTGAATTGATTTTTCTATTCTTTATATAAATATGTATGCTTCTGTGCACGCATATATGTGTGTCTATGTGTACATATATTCATTCCTTTTTCCTCCCATCCTTTCTTCGATTGTTCAGTCACCAGCAAAACTTCTCTATGGGCACTCAGTGTAAGGTTACAATAGGAAAGCAAAGAGAAAGAAACGAGACAATTATCAGTACTTAAGTTTTCAAAACAGACTTGAAATTCCCAGAAAATATTTTACTTAGACAAAAAAGGATTTCTGAGTCTTAAAGTCTGACTTTTGGGTACAAAAGCTAAATTTCATTTTATAAATAATAGACTTTGGAAGAATGAATGATGTAAGATCCAGTTTTCAAATCCACTTTATCATGGATTTGCTAAACATTTCACAGCTGAGGAAGGACAGATTTGGGAAGTATGATTGAGTTCGGTGTGGTGTAGGTCCCGGAGACACTCCCATACCTTGTGAGTTGATAGATGTCTCAGAGCAGTGCTGTTGGGGACCTCAGGCAGAGACCTGGATCCTGACTCCTGGGGAAATCTGAAGGGACAGTGACATTGACAGAGAAGTCCTGCGTACTGACACGTCACAGCAGTCGTGGAGAAGTGGATGAAGCAGGAAAAGTCTAGTCAGGGACCCCACGTTGCCTGTGGCCCAGGAGGCTTGGGAAAATATCCTAGAGTTTCATTTGCCCCAAAGTGTGGAGAAGGGCTGAGAGGAGGCTGAGGTACAAACCGTGGTGGAGCCACAGATGTCTCAACGGAGGCAAGCCTAGTAAATGCAGACGACCAAGTAAATAAATGATGACTCAGCAGATGCCAGTGAGGGACAGAGGACAGCGAAAGGGCCAGTCTTTCTGCACTCTGTGACACCAACATCCGGGGAATGGAATCTAACGGAAGTAAGAGGGAAGGGGGAAATGCTTAACTAACTGTTTAAATACAAAGTACTTGGGAATACCCCAGGGTGACTTAGCTACCTCTCAGTTGACTAGATTCATTTCCTGCCATCAGGCAAAATGAGGGAATAAAAGAAAAATCAAGTTGAGATATAAAAAAAATAAAGTTACATTTTCTGCACGCTGTGACCTAAGAAATACGTATTGTTGTTTACGTGTGTATGTGTATATATGGTCATCTACGTTATTCCCTAAAGTTTTGATGACACTGTTATAGAGTTTTACTAAACATTCTATCATGAGCAGTTTAACCATGTCATTAAATATTCTTGGACATGTTTTTACTGACTGCATAATAAATCCATTGTATGGGTATAGTTTTCCTTCCCCTTCCTTCTTTCCTCCATTTCTTCATTTCTTCTATCCTTCTTTCCTTCCTTCCTTCCTTCCTCCGTCCCTTCCTTCCTTCCTTCTTTCTCTCCTTCCTTCCTTCCATAATTCCCTGATTGTTAGATACTTACTTTGTTTCTAATTTTTTACTGCTATATGAAACATTTTTTTAACAGTTTAAATCTTTTCCTATAACTTTAATTACTTTTTGGGGAACAATTTCCAAAAGTGAAATTACTGGGTAAAGGTATATAAATATTTTTAAGCCTTCCTATTCACATCGTCCAACAGCCTTCCCACTTAGCCATACCATTTACATTCCCATCAGCTGATTCCTTCATGTGGATGTCCCTTTTTTCAGAGACAGCTCAGGAGGGTAAAGTTCTATGTATATGAACAAAGTGGGGTGCGGTCCAACAGGTTAAGGGCTCTGAGTACAGTGTGACTCTTATTTAGGCTTTGAAACGTCAAACTTGGAGCGTGAAGGCTTTCCTTTGTTTGACACAAAATATAGATTAAATATTAATCCACTAGAGGGCAGAGCTATCCCACTAAACCAAGGTTTTTCCGGAAAATCCAAGCCAGTTTATACCATCAATTTAGATCTAAATCCCGACATTGTCATCAAGGTGGCTTCAATTATTTTAATGAGGTGATAAAGGCTGGGCTGATATATATTTAAAATAAGCAGCTTCCAGTTACTCTAACAAACACATTGTATTCACACTGCTTTTTGAAGAATGAACTTTTAATTTTAGAATAGTTTTAGATTTGCAGGAAAATTGTGAAAATCCTATAGAGTTCCCATATGTCCCAAACTCACCTTCCCCTATTGTTAACATCTGGCATTAGTATGGTACATTTATCACAACTAATGAACCAGTATTGACACATTATTAGTAATAAAGTCTGTAATTTATTCAAGTTTTCTTAGTTTTAACCAAATGTTCTTTATTTGTTCCAGGATACCACATTACATGTAGTTGTCATGACTCCTTAGGTTCCTCTTGGCTGTGACAGTTTCTCAAACTTTCTTTGTTTTGATGACCTGGGCAGTTTTGAGGACTACTGGTCAGGTATTTCGTACATTATCCCTCTACGGGGATCTGGCTAACTTTTTTTCTCATTATTAGACTGGTATTATGAGTTTGAGAGAAGAATATCACAGAGGTAAAGTGCTATTCTTATCTCATCATTAAGGTTATGTACTAGCACCATGATTTAGGACTGTTGATGTTGACCTTGATCACCTGGCTGGGCTAGTGTTTGTCAGGCTTCTCCAGTGCGAAGTTACTCTTTCGACCCCTTCCCATGCGGTGCTTTGTGGAAGGCAGTCCCTATGAGCAGCCCACACTTAAGGAGTAGGGAGTTATGAAACCCTCCTGGAGGGGGCAGTATCTACATACATTATTTGGATTCTTCTGCTTAGGAGATTTGTCTCTTCTCCAGTTATTTATTTACTCGATCCTTTGTTTATATCAGTGTGGACTCATGGATAGTCATTTTACACTTTGGGTTATACTCCAAATCCAATTTTAAAATTTTGTTGCTCAGACTGTTTTGGCCCTTGAGAACTCTTTCATTTTCTCCAGTGCCCTTTTGATATACCCCCATCATTGTTCTTTTTGTCTTTGTTTTTGTTTTGTTTTTGTGAACATTTCTTACCTTTCTGGCCCTAAAAGAGGCTCCAAGCTCGTCTTTCATATTTGCTGCCCTAGTCCTGGAATCAGCCTTTTTTTTTTTTTTTCCCAAGGAGCCCTGGTCCCTTTTGTTGGAGAATGGTATTAGAAACAAAGATCAGGGTGCTAGCTTTATGTTCACTTAGCTATACATTTTGTATAATTTTATTCTTCCAACTGTCCTGTAAAGTTATTAGTCCTATTTTATGGATGAGCTTTCTTCACAGCCATGAAAAATCTCCCCCAGCTAGTAGTAGACCCTGGCCTCACGTCCAGATTTGAGGTGACTACAAATTCACGTTCCTTTCAATATGCCCAGAAATAATGGCTAAAGTGGAAGAGGAGTATACATTATTCCCTGCAATTGGATGAAAGATTTTGCCTTTACTTTTGTTTCCCACCAGAGAAAGAATTTGTCTTGGAGTCAATTGTTTGCTGAAGCTCTCTGGCAGTCAAAGGAAAGTGGTGATCCTTCTGGTGCCCCTAATTTACTGAGGAAGCCACCATGGACCCAGAACCTCAGATGGGCTGTCCTGACCTGGCTCACAAGATTAGAGGGAGGGAAGTCTTCCTGGAGGACCCTGGGCAGGCTTTGAACAGGACCGGAGCCAATCTGATTTGGAGAGGCAGGGGCTGGTGGGGAGGAAAGAAACAAAGAACATCACTGAGATGAAAAATACTGTAAGAAGGAAATATTCTGGTGGGAAAGAGAAGGCCTAATGCATGGTAGCTACATTTCCATTTCTCTGGGCAGTTTAGGAGCTTCGGTAGCTCCTTAATGAGGATAAATTTCCTGCCACCAAGTGAGGCGCACAGGTTTTTTATTTGGATATCTTCTGTGTAATTGGAACAAACTTGCATTACATTTCCAGTTCCTTATCTTTGGTAATAATATTAACTGCTAGCAGATGGGCCCCATCAAAGAGGTTGACACTGTAAAGTTCTCATTGGGGACAAGCAAGAGACTTGGACTCTAGTAGCAGTTAACTAGAACTTGAAGAAATTATGCTATAGCCAAAAATATTTTTAATAACATTTACTTTTTCTGATTATGACATTAAAACGTGTTTACTGTGGAAAATTAGATGATACAGACAAGCAAATAAAGGAACGAATTCTCCAACTTAGAGATATTTACTCTTAGATTTTTGTTGTATTTCTCCTTTATGTTTTCTTGTCTGTCTATGCATCCATGGATAATATCAGGCTCATGTTGCATGTAAAAATTTACATCTTGTTTTTCACTTAATATTTGATTACCTGTTTCATCTTATTAAGTATTCCTGAAAAATCTGATATCTCATGGATATGTAATATTACATCATATTGGATATATTCAGTTTGAAATATACTGTGATAAATTTTTGTATATGTACATTTTGAATATAGCCAAGATTATTCCCTTAGGAAAAATTTCTGGAAGTAGAATAAAGTGGTGATAATAAAAATATGTGTTCCAGAGAGCTGATGTCAGGAAAATGAGATCAGATGAATTAAACCACTCACAACAGTGTTTGGTACATGGCAAGCATTCAATGAATGTTAGGTATGATTGTTGAAAATATATTCTACTTGATAAATATTAACAAATAATCTTCCAGAAGACTCCTTTTCATTCTTAACATAAGCAGGTCATTAAATATTTTAATAGGAATCGAAAATATTGTGAACCACAACTCTAAGCTTTGTGGTGACATCTGGGGTAAGAGATGGGGTTTTGGCATAAGGGAATTGAAAAAAAATTAGCAATAGGCCTTCCAAAGAGTGGGTTAAAGGGGTGACAAATACCGTGGAAAGAAATGGTGAGGCAAATGTCACCACTGCATCTGATGGAAGTATGACCAGGGCTCACGCTGCGATAGTGTGTCGGTACGCGTGCATGTGTGTGTATATGCGTGTGTGACATTGTGGGGCTAGAGGGAAAGAGATACAAGGCTCTTGTGATGCCTAATGTCTTCCTGGGGCTGGAAACCCCAGCAGATCAAGTGTGGGGCTGTGGACCCAGGAGCAGTCACAGATTATTGAGGGCAGAATACAGGCTGAGTGGGGTCACCAGTGCTTTGAGGAAGGAGGTAGGCCAGCTGCTGTCCAGATTGGGATGGAATATTCTGTTGTGGAGAAGGTGTAAGCTGGAGACCATCTATTCTATCATAAGGGTTAAAAAGATCAAAGCAAAGAAAATCCTGGCAAGATCATCTGACTCTGAATTCTGCTCATTTAAAAAGCTGGGGTTGGACTTCCCTGGTGGTCCAGGAGTTAAGACTCTGCACTCCCAAAGCAGGAGGCATGGGTTTGATCCCTGGCCAGGGAACTAGATCCCACATGCCATACAGCCAAAAAAAAAAAAAAAAAGCTGGGGTTGCCCACTTTATACAGTGAGGCTGACAAAAGTCGGTTGGGATCCTCCCTCTCTGCAGTGCTCTCTGATGGCCTTTCCAAAGTCCCTGAAAATCCACCACCCTGAATCTGCCCTCCTAGGTCTGGCAGGAGGCCTTCTGTGAAGTCCCTAGGGGGCTCCTACGCAAATTTTTGCCACATTGACTCTGTGCTAAGCACTTTATATGCATTATCTCACCTGACTTCTTATCAACTACAAGAGATTTATTAGAGGTTAAGGAAATTTTTTTTAACGTCTTTATTGGAGTATAACTGCTTTACATGGTGTGTTTATTTCTGCTGTATAGCAAAGTGAATCAGCTATATGTATACATATATCCCCATATCCCCTCCTTCTTGCGTCTCCCTCCCATCCTCCCTATCCCACCCCTCTAGGTGGTCACAAAGCACCGAGCTGATCTCCCTGTGCTATGTGGCTGCTTCCCACTAGCTAGCTCTTTTACATTTGGTAGTGTATATATGTCCATGCCACTCTCTCACTTCGTCCCAGCTTACCCTTCCCCCTCCCCTTGTCCTCAAGTCCATTCATTACGTCTGCGTCTTTATTCCTGTCCTGCCCCTAGGTTCTTCAGGACAATTTTTTTTTTTTACATTCCATATATATGTGTTAGCATACGGTATTTGTTTTTCTCTTTCTGACTTACTTCACTCTATATGACAGACCCTAGGTCCATCCACCTCACTACAAATAACTCAATTTCATTTCCTTTTATGGCTGAGTAATATACCATTATATATATGTGCCACATCTTCTTTAACCATTCATCTGTCGATGGACATTTAGGTTGCTTCCATGTCCTGGCTATTGTAAATAGAGCTGCAATGAACATTGTGGTACATAACTCTTTTTGAATTATGGTTTTCTCAGAGTATATGCCCAGTAGTGGCATTGCTGGGTTGTATGGTAGTTCTATTTTTAGTTTTTTAAGGAACCTCCATACTGTTCTCCATAGTGGCTGTATCAATTTACATTCCCACCAACAGTGCAAGAGGGTTCCCTTTTCTCCACACCCTCTCCAGCATTTGTTGTTTGTAGATTTTTTGATGATGGCTATTCTTACTGGAGTGAGGTGATACCTCATTGTAGTTTTTTGTTTTTTTTTTTTAAGTAGAGGGAAGGATTATTTATTTATTTATTTATTTTTGGCTGTGTTGGGTCTTCGTTTCGTGCGAGGGCTTTCTCTAGCTGCGGCAAGCGGGGGCCACTCTTCATCGCGGTGCGCGGGCCTTTCACTATCGCGGCCTCTCTTGTTGCAGGGCACAGGTTCCAGACGCGCAGGCTCAGTAGCTGTGGCTCACGGGCCTAGTTGCTCCGCAGCATGTGGGATCTTCCCAGGCCAGGGCTCAAACCCGTATCCCCTGCATTGGCAAGCAGATTCTCAACCACCACGCCACCAGGGAAGCCCCTCATTGTAGTTTTGATTTGCATTTCTCAAATGATTAGTGATGTTGAGCATCCTTTCATGTGTTTGTTGGCAATCTTCTTTTGAGAAATGTCTATTTAGGTCTTCTGGCCATTTTTGGATTGGGTTGTTTTTTTTTGATATTGAACTGCATGAGCTGCTTGTATATTTTGGAGATTAATCCTTTGTCAGTTGCTTTGTTTGCAAATATTTTCTCCCATTCTGAAGGTTGTCTTTTCGTCTTGTTTATAGTTTCCTTTGCTGTGTAACAGCTTTTAAGTTTCATTAGGTCCCATTTGTTTATTTTTGTTTTTATTTCCATTTCTCTAGGAGGTGGGTCAGAAAGGATCTTGCTGTGATTTATGTCATAGAGTGTTCTGCCTATGTTTTACTCTAAGAGTTTTATAGCGTCTGGCCTTACATTTAGGTCTTTAATCCATTTTGAGTTTATTTTTGTGTATGGTGTTAGGGAATGTTCTAATTTCATTCTTTTACATGTTGCTGTCCAGCTTTCCCAGCACCACTTACTGAAGAGGCTTCTTTTCTCCATTGTATATTCTTGCCTCCTTTACCAAAGATAAGGTAACCATATGTGCATGGGTTTATCTCTGGACTTCCTATCCCGTTCCGTTGATCTATATTTCTATTTTTGTGCCAGTATCATATTTTCTTGATTACTGTAGCTTTGTAGTATAGTCTGAAGCCAGGGAGCCTGATTCCTCCAGCTCCATTTTTCTTTCTCAAGATTGCTTTGGCTATTCGGGGTCTTTTGTGTTTCCAATTTGTGAAATTTTTTGTTCTAGTTCTGTGAAAAATGCCGTTGGTAGTTTGATAGGGATTGCATTGAATCTGTAGTTTACTTTGGGTAGTATAGTCATTTTCACAATGTTGATTCTTCCAATCCAAAAATATGGTATATCTCTCCATCTGTTTGTATCATCTTTAATTTCTTTCATCAGTGTCTTATAGTTTTCTGAGTACAGGTCTTTTGTCTCCTTGGGTAGGTTTACTCCTAGGTATTTTATTCTTTTTGTTGCAATGGTAAATGGGTAAATGGGAGTGTTTCCTTAATTTCTCTTTCTGATCTTTTGTTGTTAGTGTATAGGAATACAAGAGATTTCTGTGCAGTAATTTTGTATCCTGCTACATTACCAAATTCATTGATCAGCTCTAGTAGTTTTCTGGTAGCATTTTTAGGACTATGTATAGTATCATGTCATCTGCAAACAGTGACAGTTTTACTTCTTCTATTCTGATTTAGATTCCTTTTGTTTCTTTTTCTTCTCCGATTGCAGTGGCTAAAAGTTCCAAAACTAGGTGGAATAACAGTGGTGAGAGTGGGCAACCTTGTCTTGTTCCTGATCTTAAAGGAAATGACTTCAGTTTTTCATCGTTGAGAATGATGTTGGCTGTGGGTTTGCCTTTATTATGTTGAAGTAAGTTCCCTCTCTGCCTACTTTCTGGAGGGTTTTTATCATAAATGGCTGTTGAATTTTGTTGAAAGCTTTTTCTGCATCTATTGAGATTATCATATGGTTTTTATCCTTCAATTTGTTAATATGGCATAACACATTGATTGATTTGTGTATATTGAAGAATCCTTGCATTCCTGGGATAAACCCCACTTGATCATGGTGTATGATCCTTTTAATGTGTTGTTGGATTCTGTTTGCTAGTATTTTGTTGAGGATTTTTGCATTTATTTTCATCAGTGACATTGGCCTGTAGTTTTCTTTTTTTGTGACATCTTTGCCTGGTTTTGGTATCAGGGTGATGGTGGCCTCAAAGAATGAGTTTGGGAGTGTTCCTCCCTCTGCTATATTTTGGAAGAGTTTGAGAAGGATAGGTGTTAGCTCTTCTCTATGTGTTTTGATAGAATTCACCTGTGAAGCCATCTGGTCCTGGGCTTTTGTTTGTTGGAAGATTTCTTTTTTTTAAGTCAGGTTTATTGAGGTATAATTTATATACAGTAAATTCACTTTTTTATTATTTAAGCTGGGTTGAGTCTTTGTTGCTGCATGTGGGGTCTCTCCAGTTGCGGCAAGTGGGGGCTACTCTTCCTTGCAGTGTGCAGGATTCACATTCTGGTGGTCTCTCTTGTTGCAGAGCATGGGCTCTAGACACGTGGATTTCAGTAGTTGTGGCTTGTGAGCTCTAGAGCACAGGCTCAGTAGTTGTGGCGCATGGGCTTAGTTGCTCCATGGCATGTGGGATCCTCCTCGACCAGGGCTTGAACCTGTGTCCCCTGCATTGGCAGGCGTATTCTTAACTGCTGAGCCACCAGGGAAGCCCATGTTGGAAGATTTTTAATCACAATTCTATTTCAGTGCTGTGATTGGTCGTTCATATTTTCTATTTCTTCCTGGTTCGGTCTCGGAAGGTTGTGCTTTTCTAAGAATTTGTCCGTTTCTTCCAAGTTGTCCATTTTATTGGCATATAGTTTCTTGTAGTAATCTCTCATGATCCTTTGTATTTTGCAGTGCCAGTTGTTACTTCTCCGTTTTCATTTCTTATTCTGTTGATTTGAGTTTTCTCCCTTTTTTTCTTGATGAGTCTGGCTAATGATTTATCAATTTTGTTTGTCTTCTCAAATAACCAGCTTTTAATTTTATTGATCTTTGCTACTGGTTCCTTCATTTCTTTTTCATTTATTTCTGATCTGATCTTTATGATTTCTTTCCTTCTGCTAACTTTGGGGTTTTTTGGTTCTTCTTTCTCTAATTGCTTTAGGTGTAAGCTTAGGTTGTTTATTTGAGCTGTTTCTTGTTTCTTGAGGTAGGATTGTATTGCTATAAACTTCCCTCTTAGAACAGCTTTTGCTGCATCCCATAGGTTTTGGGTCATTGTGTTTTCATTGTCATTTGTTTCTCGGTATTTTTTTATTTCTTCTTTGATTTCTTCAGTGATCTCCTGGTTATTTAGTAGCGTATTGTTTAGCCTCCATGTGTTTGTAGTTTTTACACTTTTTTCGCTGTCATTGATATCTAGTCTCATAGCGTTGTGGTCAGAAAAGATACTTGATATGATTTCACTTTTCTTAAATTTAACAAGGCTTGATTTGTGACCCAAGATGTGATCTATCCTGGAGAATGTTCCATGAGCACTTGAGAAGAAAGTGTATTCTGTTGTTTTTGGATGGAATGTCCTATAAATATCAATTAAGTTCATCTTGTCTAATATGTCATTTAAAGCTTGTGTTTCCTTATTTATTTTCATTTTGGATGATCTTTCCATTGGTGAAAGTGGGGTGTTTAAGTCTCCTACTATTATTTTGTTACTGTCGATTTCCCATTTTATGGCTGTTAGCATTTGTCTTATGTATTGAAGTACTCCTATGTTGGGTGCATAAATATTTACAATTGTTATATCTTCTCCTTGGATTGATCCCATGATCATTATGTAGTGTCCTTCTTTGTCTGTTGTAGTAGTCCTTATTTTAAAGTCTATTTTGTCTGATATGAGAATTGCTACTCCAGCTTTCTTTTGATTTCCATTTGCATGGAATATCTTTTTCCATCCCCTCAGTTTCAGTCTGTACGTGTCCCTAGGTCTGAAGTGGGTCTCTTGTAGACAGCATATATACTGGTCTTGTTTTTGTATCCTTTCAGCCAGTCTATGTCTTTTGGTTGGAGCATTTAATCCATTTACATTTAAGGTAATTATCGATATGTATGTTCCTATTACCATTTTCTTAATTGTTTTGTGTTTGTGTTTGTAGGTCTCTTCCTTCTCTTGTGTTTCCTGCTTAGAGAAGTTGCTTTAGCATTTGGTGTAAAGCTGGTTTGGTGGTGCTGAATTCTCTTAGCTTTTGCTTGTCTGTAAAGGTTTTAATTTCTCCGTCAAATCTGAATGAGATCCTTGTTGGGTAGAGTAATCTTGGGTGTAGGTTTTCCCCTTTCATCACTTTAAATATGTCCTGCCACTCCCTTCTGGCTTTCAGAGTTTCTGTTGAAAGATCAGCTGTTAACCTTATGGGGATTCCCTTGTATGTTATTTGTTGCTTTTCCCTTGCTGCTTTTAATATTTTTTCTTTGTATTTAATTTTCGATAGTTTGATTAATATGAATCTTGGTGTGTTTCTCCTTGGATTTATCCTGTATGGGACTCTCTGTCTTTCCTGGACTTGACTGACTATTTCCCTTCCCATGTTAGGGAAGTTTTCAACTATAATCTCTTCAAATATTTTCTCAGACCTTTTCTTTTTCTCTTCTTGTTCTGGGACCCCTATAATTCAAATGTTGGTACGTTTAGTGTTGGCCCAGAGGTGTCTGAGACTGGTTTGGTCTGGTGGGTTTTTACTTTGTTCCTTCATCGGCTGCATATTTCTCTGTCTTCTCATTTTGTTTAAGTTACCGTGTTTGGGGTCTCCTTTTCACAGGCTGCAGGTTCATAGTTCCCGTTGTTTTTGGTGTCTGCCCCCAGTGGGTGAGGTTGGTTCAGTGGCTTGTGTAGGCTTCCTGGTGGAGGGGACTGGTGCCTGTGTTCTGGTGGGTGGGGCTGGATCTTGTTTTTCTCGTGGGCAGGGCTGCGTCTGGTGGTGTGTTTTGGGGTGTCTGTGAACTTAGTATGATTTTAGGCAGCTTCTCTGCTAATGGGTGGGGTTGTGTTCCTGTCTTGCTAGTTGTTTGGCTTTGGGCATCCAGCACCACAGCTTGCTGGCCATTGGGTGGAGCTGGGTTTTAGCGCTGAGACAGAGATCTCTGGGAGAGCTCTCATCGACTAATATTATGTTGGGCTGGGAGGTCTCCGGTAGTCCAATGTCCTGAACTCGGCTCTCCCACCTCGGAGGTTCAGGCCTGAACCAGGCCAGAGCACCAAGACCCTGTCAGCCACATGGCTCAGAAGAAAATGGAGGAAAAAAGAAAGGAAAAAAAATTACAAAAATAATGAATAAAAAAATTATTAAAATAATAAGTAAAAAAAAAATAATAATAATAAAAAGAAAAAGAAGAGAGCAACCAAACCAATAAACAAATCCACCAATGATAACAAGCACTGAAAACAAAACTAAAACATAAAAATCAGAAAAAAATCAGTCTCAGACAAAAAAATCCCAAGTCTACAGTTGCTCCCAAAGTCCACCGCCTAAATTTTGGGATGATTCATTGTCTATTCAGGTATTCCACAGATGCAGGGTATATCAAGTTGATTGTGGAGATTTAATCCACTGCTCCTGAGGTTGCTGGGAGAGATTTCCCTTTCTCTTCTTTGTTTGCACGGCTCCTGAGGTTCAGCTTTGGTTTTGGCCCCACTTCTGTGTGTAGGTTGTCCTCAGACATCTATTCCCTGCCCAGACAGGAGGGGGTTAAAGCAGCGGCTGATCATGGGGCCCTTGCTCACTCAGATCACAAGGAGGGAGGGGTACGGGAGTCATAATTGGAATGCAGGGTGAGCCTGTGGCGGCAGAGACTGGTGTGATGTTGCAACAGCCTGAGGCATGCCGTGTGTTCTCCTGGGGAAGTTGTCCCTGGATCACGGGAACCTGGCAGTGGCAGGTTGCACAGGCTCACGGGGAGGGGGTGGTGTAGATAGTGACCTGTGCTTGCACACAGGATTCTTGGTGGCTGCAGCAGCAGTGTTAGCGTTTCACCCCCGTCTCTGGGGTCCGAGCTGATAGCTATGGCTTGCGCCCGTCTTTGGAGCTCCTTTAGGCAGTGCTCTGCCTTCTGTGGGCAGATGGGGAAGGAATCCCCTCTCCTCACATACTCCAAAACATTGGTGTCTTGCCTCTTAGGCAGATCCAGACTTTTTCCCAGACTCCTTCCCGGCTAGCTGTGCCACACTAGACCCTTTCTGGCTGTGTTCAGGCAGCCAACCCCTGTCCTCTCCCTGGGATCTGACCTCCAAAGCCTGAGCCTCAGCTCCCAGCCCCCACCCGCCCCGGCGGGTGAGCAGACAAGCCTCTTAGGCTGGTGAGTTCTGGTCGGCACTGATCCTCTGTGCGGGAATCTCTCTGCTTTGCCCTCTGCACTCCTGTTGCTGTACACTCCTCTGTGGCTCCGAAGCTTCCCCCTGCCTACTCCCTGTCCCCGCCAGTGAAGGGACTTCCTAGTGTGTGGAAACTTTTCCTCCTTCACAGCTGCCTCCCAGAGATTCAGGTCCTGTCCCTATTCTTTTGTCTCTGTTTTTTCTTTTGCCCTACCCAGGTATGTGGGGATTTTCTTGCCTTTTGGGAAGTTTGAGGTCTTCTGCCAGCATTCAGTAGGTGTTCTGTAGGAGGTGTTTCACGTGTAGATGCATTTTTGTTGTATTTGTGGGGAGGAAGGTGATCTCCACGTCTTACTCCTCTGCCATCTTGAAGGTCCTGAGGTTAAGGAATTTGTTTTAGATCACACTGATAGTAAGTGGCAAGGCAATAATTGGAGCCAAACCACTGGACATAAAAGCTCATATGCTTTTTACTTTATTGACGTATAATTGGATTACAATAAACTGAGCGCATATAAAGTATAAAATATGTCAAGTGTATACCTGTGAAACCATCACCACAATCAAGAGGACTGAAGCCCTAACTTGTAACCACTAGGCAGCAGCTTCTCCCTGTTAATACTAGTCCTTCCCTTGGCTTCACTAGATCAGTGTCATTCCCATCCTATATGACAAGCAGTCAGATACTTGAAAATGACCAACTCGTGCTTCTTCAAGCACCTTTATGAGTTTCTGCAAATGCATTTCATGGGACATAGCTGAGTTTCTCTTATCAGCTTGTTAACCCTCCCATATGTATTTTGCCCAGGTAATTGGATATTTGGATGATTCTTCAATCTGCCAAAAGCCATGCAGCTATTGTTACAGAGTACACAGTCTGGGACCAGTCCTGTAGGTGGCAGGTAGCAGTGCCCACAGCAAGGCCCAGGTAGGCAGGTTCAGTGGCCAGGGTTCAGATGTCTCTGGCTTAGCCTGGCCTGCTCTGAATGCTCTCGTCCTAATAGACTGATATCCTTCAACCAAACAATCAATTTGTTTGTGTTTATTTTAGAAAGATTAATAAAATTATTTTATTATTTATTTATTCTTATCGAAGTATGGTTGATTTACAATATTATATTAGTTTCAGCTGTCTAGCATAGTGATTCAGTATTTTTATAGATTATATTCCATTTAAAGTTGTTACAGAATAATGGCTGTATTTTCCTGTGCTGTGCAACATATCCTTGTTGCTTATCTACTTTATACATTGCAGTTTGTATCTCTTAATCCTGTACCCCTATCTTGCCCTTCCCTGCTAAAATAAAATTATTCAATTGTCTTTTTTCCAATTTTACGTATGTATATGGAATAAATATACAAATAATATTTATAAATATGTTTTGTATTTATATATACATGTATTCCATATAAAAATGTTTTTAGGGAAGAAAAAAATCCCAAGTACGGTTATCTTCAACTTCTACTAATCTTTCCTTTAAAAATATTCTTATAATTTGTCTGACACTAGACAGGGCATGTATACTTTATCTTATTTATCCTTACAAGCGCCCCCTAGAATAGAGTAGTAGTAGCATTCTATTTCACAGATGAAAAACTGAAGCTTAAGGTAATTCAGTAACTTGTCAAATTTTCCATCACTATTACATGGTAAACTCGTAATATAAGTTATCTGATTCTATGGCTGAAACTAATTTCAGTGCATTAAGGATTTGGGAGGTGAGTGGCCGAGGGGAACAGGAAACAGTGGCTAAAATCCCAGGTCCAAGGATTTCTTTGATTAAATACCTTCGAATACATCACATCACACACACAAATATATATATTTTCTGCTTTTACAAAAACAGGATTATGTTCCACACAGTGTTCTATAACTTAACTTGGCAGTTTATGTATCATAGACAGCTTGCCATGACAATAGATCTATCTTATTTTTTATTTTCCTTTTTTAAAATAAGTAGTACAAGCACAACATAACCCTACTTGCCAAAAGTGTAGATGCTGTGTTTCCACGCCCAGGGATTCTGATTCGGTAGGTCTGGCCTGGGAGGCTGCATGGAGTCTAGAAGTGTTCCCAGTTAACTGACAGGCACCCCTGGTATAGAACTTCTGCTCTTCTAGGTGCCCCCTGTAGAATGAATGGGATATAAACAAACATAGCAACAACAAAGCAGGCAGCCAATGACAAGTGTCCTGGGGCCAGAGAAAGACTAAAGGGAGAAAAAGCCACTCAGTTCCCAGTGTGAGAAGAGGTATAGGGACGTTCCTGTGGCAGACGTGGGAAGAAAGTGCTGTTTCATGGGGCATTGCACAGGAGGGCAGTGACAAGACAGTGACAGCCCCTAAACACCTGTATTAGAACAGAGATCGAGCTGGAAGCTGGGCGACTTATTTTAAAGTTGCATTTGCATGGCAAACTCACTTTTTCCTTAGATTGTTAACTTGAGATGCTTGGGCAGTGTTAGTGGAGGGTTTGGGAGAGCTAAAGACCTCAGCGAGCCTCCTTTGATGCCGTGCCATGCAGGGGCGGGTCTGAGTACTGGGAGTGCATCAATTCCAATTTCCACTCGTGTTCCCATCAGGAAATAACACTTTCCATCACCCATTTGCTTAGTGCATTGGAAGACATATGCAAGATGAACAAATTAAAGCTCTGAACTTCATGAGGCGTTCATTTCAGTCTCTTCTCCCTCCCCAGATATCACTGGTTGATCCACTTGAGAGTGTCCTCCCATCTGTGCTGGGTCTTAGTTGCTGATGAATGATGAAAGTGATGACTAGCATAAGTCATCCTAAAGTGGACATAAGGGAGGATGGTAAACAGGGAGCCCCAATAGCCAGTCCCAGTTTTGCCTCTCTCTCTCCATCTCCAGCAAGGACCTGTTCTTGATTCCCACTAGGAGGCTCAGCCCTGTTCCTGGGTCATCCTATGGCAGGGGTACCAAACCCAGCCCAGCCTCACTCTCCACCGCTCAGCCCTAAGTCACACTCCCCACCAGTCTGACTGGAGGCAGTGTCCTGATTCTGCAAATTGGGCTTCTGCCTAATTCCCAAACATAAGATCCCCTGTGGGTACTACTGTTCCCAGGTTCCTGTCTGGCAGCCTGCCTCGACCCCCAGATCCTTCCTAGGAGTAAGGACTAGCCTTTCTCTTGCCAGGCTCCTACCCGGAATTGGAACACTGCCCCAGGCCCAAAGTCTCTGGCTGGGCTTGGCCACTAGAGGACAGACTCCAGAGCCAGCTTCCTGTTTGGATTTCCAAATATCACCTGCCCCATATTCCTCATGGCTGGACTTAACTGCTTGTTGGAAATGTTTCCACTTCTGTCTTTTTTTTTTTTTTTTTGGCCGTGCCACGCAGCATGTGGGATCTTAGTTCCCTGACCAGGGATCGAACCCAATCCCCCTGCATTGGAAGCACAGAGTCCCTTCCACTTCTGTCTTATGGCCTCCCTTCTCCTGGCCAACTGCTCTCCTGAGCTGTAAGCAAAGATTGCCACAAAGTTCAACTGCTAGACTGAACTTACTTTGTTAGCACCTGTAATTCCATCAGTTCCCCAAGTACAGATATTTACTCCATTGGGTGTGTCCACATCCTCTCCACGTCCTCTCTATCTTGCCTAAGTAGTTGGATACACCCTACAATTCTGTGATATGGCTCTGACTTTACACAATTAGTGGATTCTGCAAACATTCTATTTAAATAGAACATTCCAAATGAAATCCTCTTTTAAATATGCTAGAGAGACTGTTCAAAGAATCCTATTCTGATTCCTTTACAAAAAGTGGGTAGAAATATGGTGCAGTGTAAAGTACCTTATATAAGACGAGTTCTTTATTTGAGGCCCACCTCTCATAGACTGTGAACTCGGAAAATCATTATACAGTCTTCCTGGAACTTTTTCTTCACCTGAGAAACAGTGAAGGTAATTTAGTAATTTCTTAGGTCCAGTCTAGCTGTAACAGTCTGTGATTCTTAATAGTTATACCTTAACATGCATTGTTTTGTACATTCAAAATTTCGGGTTAGGGGACTCCCTGGCAGTCCAGTGGTTAAGACTCCGCACTTCCAATGCAGGGGACGTGTGTTTGATCCCTGGTCGGGGAGCTAAGATCCCACATGCACTGCAGTGTGGCCAAAAAAAAAAAAAAAAAATTCAGGTTAGAAGTTCTCAAAATTAAGTACACTGGCATGAAGTTTCTGCCTGAGAATTTACTCTTTGGCTTTTGTTTTTGTAGACTGTCCTTAATGATCTGGGATTGTCATAATAGTTGCTGACTAAAATACGCTTCACAGAAGGGAAGCTGCCTTACCTCCGGAGAAGAGCTTTATATTTTTTATTTTTGTAAATAACAGAAAGCTATTTACAAAAAGCTTTTTTTTACAAAAGGGGGGCTCTTCTGAAGGTGGACAAATGGGCCCCCCCAAGTCACCCTAAAGAAGGTCAGAACCCAGTGCCAAGCAGGGATAGTTGAGAGCAATGCGTCTGAGCAGTAGAGACAGTGGTAACCTGCTCTTTTCTTCTGTAATTAATGGGGAGGCCCCGTATCTTTATATTAGACCCTTTCATCTAGGGGTTGCTAAATGTTTCACAAATGTTAATTAATTCAATGAAACTTCACATCGCCACCTTGAGGCAGGTAAGTCCTCTTCGACACATCACATCTTTGCTTGCTCCAGTGTCATCCACAGATTATGCATGAATGCAGATTAGGATAATTGATAATAAAACCTTGAGTTTAGATAAAGCTCTGGAACTAAAGATCTCAAGTACTTGGCAAATAACCAGATTTGAGGAAGGAGGACTGAAGAGGAAGTTTGAGGCAGCTCATTGCCAATGACGACAAGCAGAGACATTGTGCTCATTTCCAGTTCCACTCTATGTTGAGGACACATGACCTTGGACAGGTCTTTGTGACTCCTTTGTGACTCAGTTCCTACAGCTCTCAAGTGGGGACAATAATACTACTCATCTTCATACTCCATAGAAATGTTTCAGGGAATAGTGTTTGTAACAGGCTGTGGAGTTCTCAGATGAAAGGTGGAAATTAACATATGATGAAACATTATCACCACTTATCTTCACACTATCTAAATGGGTTAGGTATGTGAAGTAGCCGCATCCCCACAGTCCCAGCAGAAACCAGAAATGCCATTATTTCCATTTAGCATTTATTATATACACCCAAAGAGGGTGAGAGGTGCTCAGGGCAGCAGAGATGCTCCTGGGATAAATGAAAGCAAGTTGAGATACCAGATCAGAAAAGAGGTAGCTAATTTTTAGTTTTCTTCTCTTTTTTTCTTTTCCATTCTTATTTGAGATGGAATATTTGAGAGGGAATGGCTGAAGCAACATTTCCTCTTGGGCATTCCTCTCAATTCTAAGTTATCAATATATGCATATTATTCAGATTCCCAAGAATGGGCTCACTTGCAGGTCCTCCCCTGGGCCTTTGTTTTCAGTCTTCTTTGTTAGAAACGTTTCCTCCATCCATCTCCATTTAGCTAGGCTGGCATAGAGCTTCCCACATCCATAGAGTTTTCCTGGCCTAACTTTCTACCTGAACTTCCTCTGCCACTCCTTTGTGATTAGCACTTCTTTTGGCATTCATATTTTGGTGTTTGTCTTGCTTCTTAATAGACTTAGCTCTTCCAGGGTGTATTTTATTAATTTACGTTCTTCATCTAGTACAAGTCTTGGCACACTGAAGTTAATCAAATAAGTGTTAAATGAATGAATGGTCTCTCTCAGCAAAATGTCAAGGTTCGAATTTATTTATTTTTATTTTTGGCTGTGTTGGGTCTTCGTTTCTGTGCGAGGACTTTCTCTAGTTGCGGCGAGCAGGGGCCACTCTTCATCGCGGTTCGCGGGCGTCTCACTATCGCGGCCTCTCTTGTTGCGGAGCACAGGCTCCAGACGCGCAGGCTCAGTAGTTGTGGCTCACGGGCCCAGTTGCTCCGCGGCATGTGGGATCTTCTCAGACCAGGGCTCGAACCCATGTCCCCTGCATTGACAGGCAGATTCTCAACCACTGCGCCACCAGGGAAGCCCAAGTTTCGAATTTAGACCACACCAAGTCCACATCTGCTACTCTCACCATGTCATATCACACCCTGTGAGGCACATATAGTGTAGAATAGAAATTTTGAACAGGCAAAATTAAGGGAAAGAGAGACTGATTTAAATAATAAACTTTCAACTCCTTTGGGTAAATTCCAAGGAACGTGATCACTGAATCATATGGTAAGAGGTTTAATCTTGTGAAATATTCCCAACCTGTCTTCCAAAGTGACTGTACCATTTTGCATTCCTATCAGCAATGAGAATTCCTGTTGCTCCACATCCTTGCTGGTATTTGATATTGTCAGTGTTCCAGATTTCGATCATTTTAATACGTGTGTAGTGATTGCTCATTGTTATTTTAATTTACAAGTCCCTGATGACATAATCCAATGAGTTGATTATAAATAACAAACCCAAAAGATATTTACCTAAATTGTTTTCTTGGTTAATTGCTTTAGCCCTGATTATTAAATTTTTTGTTCCTAAACATTTGTCCACACAAAAACCTGCACGTGAATGTTTATAGCAGCCTTTTTCATAGTGCTCAAAACTTGGAAGCAACCAAGATGTCTTTCAGTAGGTGAATGGATAAATAAACTGTGGTGCATCCGGACAATGGAATATTATTCAACTCTAAAAAGAAATGAGCTATCAAGCAAGGAAAAGACAAGGAGAAACTTAAGTGCATATTACTAAGCGAAATAAGTCAATCTGAAAAGGCAACATACTGTATGATTCCAACTATATGACATTCTAAAAGGCAACAATATATGGAGACAGTAAAAGAATCAGCGATTGCCATGGGTCATGGGAGGGTTAGGGATGAATGCGGGAGCAGAGAGAGTTTTTAGGGCAGTGAAACTACCCTATACGATACTACAGTGGCTAAAACCCACAGAATGGACAACATGAAAAGTGAACTCCATCGTAAACTGTGGACTTTGAGTAAAAATGATGCGTCAATCAATGTAGGTTCAATTGGTGACAAATATACCATTCTGGTGGGGGATGCCAATGGGGTAGGAAGGATGTGTGTTTCTAAAGAGTATATGGAAAATCTCTGTACCATTTGCTCAATTTTGGTGTGAACCTAAAAGTGCTCTAAGAAAAGTCTATTGAAATTTATTTTATATTAACACTTACTTGATAAATAATAATTAACTTTCAAACAATGTTCTAAAGGGAAGTAGAAGATTTAACTTAGAGGGTTCAAAGAAACTGTCTATATACACATAATATTGTTTACAAAGACTGGGTTACTTCAGAACTTGCTTGTGCAATGATTTGTGTGATATTTAAGCACAGCCTGATCCATAAAAATATGCAAATTTACATCAGTTTGTCTTTACTGACATCACTACTCATTGTATTAAGCCCAGACTCAGGCCTCAAATTCAAGACTTCCATGTAATGATCTTGATCTCTATTTCCTGCCATATCTCACTCCCTTATTCCTTCACACACACCCTGGCTGCAGCAAAGGTGATGGACTTATTCTGGATCAGCCCGTGTGTTCCTCCTTCTGATGGCTCCCTTGCTTTAGATGCTCTTTCCTATGGCCCACTTCCAGTGTAGGCCCCAGCACTCCACCTATTGAAGTCTTTTCTGTCTGTTTTCAAGGCCCTTCTCAAATGCTCCCTTCACCAAGAGGCTCTCCTGGTCGTATAGATGTAACATCCCACACAGAGCACTTTGATTATGCCAAATGAACCTGTAGTAGCTGTGTTAGCCTAGTAACTAGGGTCATGGACTGGGAGAGCTGCATTGCCATGGCCAAATACTCACTCTTCACTAATTATTTATTTTCTGTGCTGGTGTTTCCATGTCTGCTAAGTGGGGAGGATCATAATACTACTGACTACAGAGGCCATTGTAAGGATTGTGAATGTGTGTGTAAAATGCTCAGAATAGTGTCTGGTACATGGACATGTTCTGTAAGTGTTTCCTTTTCCATGGAATCTAGCTCTGTTTCTGGGTACATTCATGATTGCGAACTCACAGTGCTGCACGAGGAAGGAGGTTGCCCACAAGCCATGTGGCTGTAGAGGCACTGGGACATTTTACCATTAGAACTTCCGGAGAGATGTGAGGAAACACTGTTTCAAAGTCCTCATTCTCCTGGACCATGCTTTTGAAATGATTTTCTATTGGTTCCTAGTTTTCATAAACATTTTTTACGTTCTTAGGGAATGACTTTGCTATTCAGGTTTGGCTTAAATATTGTTACGGCGTAACCAGATCTGTTTAATGAGGTAAGTTCGTGTGCAGTTTTCCCTGAGATTCTTAATAAATTACACAGTCATCTTAACCCCACAGTGGTGTAGGAATTGCCAAGTTTATTCAGGAACCCAGCCAGAAGGAAACAGTGCAGGAATTACCAGTTAGAGGCAATAGAATGAAGCACTTCTTTCTCACTTGCCGACTAGCACTGGTATAGTTTTACCACTTCACATACAAACATTCCTCAATCCCCATAAGTTGAGATAAAGTTTAAAATCTTCTTATTTTACTATTTTCTCTGCTAAATATTTAAATGACTCCTGTTAGAGCTCTAAAATGCTACTTTTTTTGAGACATAATTTTTTATTGAGATATAATTCACATTCATAAAATCTACCCTTTTAAAAAGTATACAATTCAGTGAGTTTTGGTATATTCACAAAGTGTTGCTGCCATAACCACTATCTAATTCCAGAACATTTTCATTCCCCTAAAAAGAAACCTCATACTCCTCATATTTTGATCTTGTGATAAAATGGTTATTGACGTGGTTAGGTGTGCTGATAATTTTTAGAAATTCAGAGAACTGCATGTATGTATAATATAGTAATTAATATTACAATAGGTTACTTTTTAATGTTTATCTTAGTTATACTTTACCATTTGCTCAATGTTTTACACACACACCCACACACACTTTAGTCTTGGTCTTGTTAGGGTTTTTCATATCAGGTTGGGAATATCAGTGCCAACATTTGTGCATAGCTTGAAGGAGAGGGAGTGGACACAGTGAAGGTAAAAATAACTCTCCTTTATTGAACAGATACTGTTTCCCGGGCACTGTCCCTCATATAACAGTTTTAGGAGGTAAGTTCTATTATCATCTTTATTCTACATGTGAGCAAATGGAGGCTTCTAGAGCTTATGAAACTTGTTATCCGCAGGTGGCATAACTAGGAAAGTCCAAATCTGAACCCAGGCCCTCCAAATTCCGAGCACATGCCCTTAAACACTGTGCTCTACTGACTGCTGTTAAACTGGATGTTTAGTTTAATTATAACAACAGCCCTTGATCAGTGCTGTACGATACATTTCCCCAAGCCCTCATTCAATTCCTCCAATTACTGGATGAGAAGACCAGTTCTTGTAGGTTAAATGATCACATGGCGAGGCCAGCGCAGATGAGCAGCTAGATTTTTTTTTTTTTTCCAGAGCGGACATGGATGTGTGTTCCCCACCACCATTCTGGGACTTCTGACAGTTATCTTAGACTTCTGTTCCAGCTCCCATGATAACTAACCACATTTCATCACATTTGTTTGCATATTTGAAGCTCTACATCACTTTGAGGGTGGCAAATATGACTTGATTTATGTATGTAGTCGCTGTGCTCAAATAATGTGTCTTGAATGAATGTGTGAAAAAATCAAAAAAATGAGTCTAGACTCCTTAAGAGTTTAACCACCAGTATTTAGTGAGAGGAGACTACACAGAATAGCTTGGTTATACCTTTGGGTTTTTTTCTGCAAGTCTGTCAAAAAAGTAAACAATTCCACGTACACATTAAGTGCGATGTGTTTTGCACACAGAGGAATGCGATTTCAAATACCTTTTGAAGAGGATTAGTCACAATTTGTACCTTTGGTAAGCAAAATGAATGAGGATCTTATTAAAAGCCGATGGATTAGGGCTTTCATTAATCAAATAAATTCTGCAGCTCTGTTAGCCTCCTTCCCACCCCCGTTCCTCGTGAATAAATCTGGGAGTCCTTGTGCCCGCTCCCCTCTCCTCGGAGAGGTCCTGCCAACTCCGCATTGTCCCGCTGGATTTGCAGTCAGATGTCTTCTGCTGGCAGGCACTGTGCAGGCAATGAGTTCTTTCCCTGTATGTTGGGCACAAAAAGATCAGCATGGGAGCAGCCTCCTTTGGGACAGCTGCTCAGAGAGAATGCAGTTAGCCCGGAGCCTGCAGAAATTCCTCCACGCAGAGGGTGGCTCGTAGGAGGAGTTCAGTTTGCTAAGTACTGTCATTTGCTCAAAGAAGGTGTGTGCTCCAGAAGGAGTTTTAACCTGGAGGATCATTAAGTCTTTCAGTCAGCTGGTGAGCGGCGGTGGCTGGGCAAGTTCAATTCGTCCTGGACGCATCTGCTCCAGAAGGTCAGGGAGGAGTGGAATCACTTTTCCATGGGGGACCACTTTGAGAAGGGCCAGCAAGCTTTGCTCAATGAAGGAGAAGAGAATGAGATGGTAAGATTCTAGCCACTTTCCCCCCCTCTTTCCATTCCCACTCCCCAGCCTCCAATACTCACACGCACACACACACACACTCACACACACACACTCTTCTCTGCGATTTGATTCTGGCATTATGTAAGAAAAGGTAATGTTCAAGAAATCTTTCTTTCTCATAAATGTAACCTCTGATAGCAGAAATTTTCTAGGATGGAAAATATTGTATTCATTTTATCAAGAATGTTTTGAAGTAAAATTGAAAGGGAGAGAAGTACAATGCCCGTTCATGATATGTTTTTGAGTCTTATCAGTATAGCAAGTTCTGTTCAAAACGTCTAATAATTTCAGCAAATCCCTAATGTTGAGAGCAGTGTATTCCCTGATAGGAAGAAGTAGCACATCTACAGTGAAATAGGAGGGGAGCCGGGGTTCTGACCTTCTTCTCTGCTCACACATCTGTGTTCACAAAGACTGTTGGACAGGGAAAACATATAAAATATTAACAATTATCAGCCTACATGCATTTCTCTTTACTTCTAGAATTTTACTTGTAGCTCCCTACATAAAGATTGGTCTCAGAAAAATTTCTGGAGTTCACTGTCTCTTTTAATTTAGATGTGTTCCCATCTGAGAAACTGCAGGAAAAATCAAAGATGATTCTTATGCTCTTGCTGAAATTAAAGCTGTATTTCTCAATTACAATATAATCAAGAGAGAGTTAGGAATGTGTACTACTGTTAATAAGGCTATTCTGCTAATTGTGTAAGCATAGACTTTTATGCCAGTAATGGTGTAATTAAAACGTTAAAATGTGAAGCTCTCATTCTACAGTAACATTTTTATCTTCCTGGAATTAATATATAAATAACAAACCCAAAAGATACTTACTTAAAATGTTTTCTTGGTTAATTGCTTTAGCCCTGGCTGTTAAATTCTTTGCTCCTGAACTGGTCTTTCAAGTCTAATCTGCTTACCTGTTCCTATAGCAACAACATTTTTTTGGACCTTCAAGAGTAGACGCCTTCTGCTATCAAAGCTGAAAAAATTATAAGGGAATCAAAGTCACCCAAGTTTACGTGACTTTCTTAACCATCTCCTTACTTCTTTTGGGTTTGACCACCAAATGACAGTTGCCTTTAGGCCCTACACAAATGTCACCAGAAATGACCTTCTGACCCACGTTGGATATCATCCTTATTTCTCCAGAGTGTTTTCTCTATATTAAGAGAATGAAGAGAATTCTCTATATTAAGTTGAAAATTTGATCCTCATCTTGAATATTCTTCACCAGAAGGCAGAGTCTCCTTCCCTCTACTGATTTTTTAAATTCTCCCTCAAATCCTCAGATGGAAACACACCTACTCTTTTCCTGCACACTCATTTCTTCTCTTCCACAATTTCTCATTCAAGAGTCATGAAGAATCATCTACTTTCTGTCAAGGCTTTCCTAGTTCGAGGGAAACTACTACCCCTTCTTTAGCCTACGTATCCTAGCGAAGCAGTGTGGTTAATAGTTCATCTTCGTAACAGCATCACCCAGTCAATGCATCACAGTGTCAACTTAGTATTGCATGCAGCTGAAAGCCCAGTTAGGAGAGGGCCTTTGACAAGGAAAGGACACTGTGTTTTCTGGAGAGGAGTCATCTGGCCGGTAGTCTCAGTGGAGGTGCAACAATTAGTATGCGCTCTTGAGCTCTCCATCCTGCTCGGCCTGGAGAAACCTGGCCACCTGCCTGTTGCTGTGTCTGACACTCTGTCCCTTTTAAACTCATTACTCCATTCCCTTCTCCCAGAGCAGTAAGCTTCAAAGATTAGCAGGATATCTTAAATGTATGCCACATATATTTAGAAATTTTTAGTTTACCAATAGTTTCTTGCCTACTAGCTAACTTGGTTTTCACTACACCCTATGAGGTAGGTGCTATGCTTCCCACCTGAAAGAGGAGAAAACTGATACACTGAGAATTTGCTCACCTAAGGTTACATCAACCATGAAGACCAGGAGCCGAGACCCCACGTAGGTTAAGTTGGTAGACCTGAACATAGCCTCCTGATGCCTTCTTCAGCTTTTGCAGAGGACATAGCACTCTTAATAGGAGAACACACTTCCTCCCTCATAAAACAAAGCTTAGATGCATCTCATCTGCTTAGATTTCCCAGGATCTCTTGTGGTACATGATTTGTATTTCCTGAGTCAGTCTGTCTTGTTTGGCCTCAACATTAATCCCTTTTAGCAAATCAAGATTGTCTAGAAATGTGTCACACCAAAGTGTTTACAGTTTCTTGCTTTCTAATATACACTCTTTGGACCTTTGCAGAAGTCATTCCTCCGATGATAGAAATGACTGCAAGTTTCAAGAGAAAACAGCATTCTAGGGTTTAGCCCTCATGTCAAATAAAGAAGAACAGAATATCTCCATGCCTAATGATGCCTGGGACTATCTTCCACTCTAGAACTAATAAAACAGGAATGAAAGAGACACTCTAGGTGACCTGAAAGTAATATCCTTAAGTGCAAAATGAGATAGGAACCAATGGAAGAAAGAACTTGTTAGGAGGACAAGGCAGGAAAGAGGAGAAAGTGACCTTCTGAGAAGGTTCACCCAGATGACTGCCTCTGAAAGACCTCAAAGAGGAGACCATCTCCCAGACAGCACCATAATGGAACCAGAGACCAGGCTCTCACTAGCTTTGGGCTAGCCACTTGCCTGCTCTAGCCTCAGTTTTTGTACCTGTAAAATGGGAGCTGTCCTTCTTATTTTACCTGTCTCACAGAGCTCTTATGAGGATCAACTAAGACAGTCTATGTGGAATTGTCTGAAGAAGTATAAAATTCTGGAGAAGCATAAGCTGATGTCTATGCAAAGATAGGAGGAGTGAGGGCTTCAGCAATTAACCAAATGAATGAATACTACCCTGTCCACCCACCCACCATGAGGTCATCTCTTCTCATTAAATAATGATAAGTGAGGAATATATACTTTTATTCACAAGCTGTAGAGACCATTTATAAATGGAGAGGAGCTGAGTTACTTTATAACCTGCTTTGTAGTGCTTACTTTGGAAAACACCTACCAGTTTTAGGACTCAGTGTCCTTATTTGTAGAGGGAGAGTGTAAGATGGGCTGTGAACTCAAATTCCTTTGTATTCAGATGTTGCATATTTTTATTTTGAAAGGCCTTAGAAACACTGAGTGCTCA
Source organism: Balaenoptera ricei (assembly GCF_028023285.1). Classification (NCBI taxonomy): domain Eukaryota; kingdom Metazoa; phylum Chordata; class Mammalia; order Artiodactyla; family Balaenopteridae; genus Balaenoptera; species Balaenoptera ricei. The sequence goes on along the minus strand of NC_082642.1, from coordinate 86,478,382 downwards.
TTTCCTTATACCATGACTGAATAAAGGTATGATTTAATTGATTCAAATTTTACTCACCATTATCTTTAGTTATACTCTAATGAGATCAGACTCCTTTTTGGGGAAGTGTTTTGTTACAGCTAGACTTGTTTTAAAAGTTGTGTTCTCTGATTTCTTTCTTTCCTAGATTTTAGCAAATAAGAAAGAAAAAAAAAACCTTGAAAATTTTTTCTGATTATAAAGGTAACATATGTTTACTATAAAAATATTGAAATGACATATAAAGTTCTAAAGAATGAAGTAAATATGATTCATGAAATTTCCACCCAGACATGATCAATATTATTATATTGGTGACTCTCCTTCCAGATTTATAAAAAATGCATATACAATCACTTTCTAATATTTTACTATATTTTAGTATTATCTATACTCTTATGATTATTTTTATCTGTTGCATCCGTATCATGGAAATACTACATAATGGTATGTTACTGTACATCTCTTCCCAACTCTGCATTCAGTGATGTCACATTAGTAGCTTGAAATGAATAATGTTGGGAGTATTTATGCCACAGAAATCAGTAAGTGCTACAGAGAACTTCTACCTGCCCCACCTGAAGGCTTGCTGTTAAATACATTCCAGCACACCACAGCTCATATTTGTTCTTCAAGACTTCCCTTTTTACCCCCATACATGTCTGAATAGAATAAGAATATTGTGTTTGGGTATCATCCATTTATTTGCACTATGCACCATGCCAAAACAAAAGACAATCACAATCTATTCTTAAAAGAATGTACACCACCTATTTACAAATACGTTTTTTTTTTTTTAAAACAAAAAATGGAGTCATTCCATTTATACTCTTTTTTGAAGCTGGCTTTTCATTACACTTAAAATATATTAGGGACATATTTTCCTTTTGATATTTACAGCTCCACATAACCATTTTAATGTTTAAATTGTGTTTGGATGGACTATGCTATACTAAGTAAATCTCTCGTGTTACTCACTTACGTCATTTCTAAATTTTTTTGGCTGTGATGGACAACTTTGTGCATGTGTTTTAAAATATTTATCAGATCATTTCCTTAGGATAAAGTCCTAGAAAAAGCACTGGTGCATTAAAGGGGATGTGTGTTTTGAATTTTGATTGATACATTGCCCTACATTGCCCAAATTGCCCTCCCTAAGATTGCGGTTGTACAGAAATATACTCTAACTAGCAGTCTTTTTTTTTTTTTTTTAATTTATTTATTATTTATTTATTATTTATTTTTGGCTGTGTTGGGTCTTTGTTTCTGTGTGAGGGCTTTCTCTAGTTGCGGCAAGCGGGGGCCACTCTTCATTGCGATGCGCGGGACTCTCACTATCGTGGCCTCTCTTGTTGCAGAGCACAGGCTCCAGACGCGCAGGCTCAGTAGTTGTGGCTCCTGGGCCTAGTTGCTCCGCAGCATGTGGGATCTTCCCAGATCAGGGCTCGAACCCGTGTCCCCTGCATTGGCAAGCAGATTCTCAACCACTGCGCCACCAGGGAAGCCCCCTAGCAGTCTGTTTTTGAGAATACTTGATTTCTCTACCATACTTGCCAATGTTGAGCATTATCAGTATTTTTGACTTTGGCTCATCTGGAATGTGAAAATGATACTTTATGGCGGAATTATTTTTCATTTCCTTAATTTGAAATTGATCACATCGCTATACGTTTCTTAGCATTTTTTCTTTACTAGAATATATTAATGCTATCACTGATGTTATATCAACCAGTAGACTGGGTAACTAAAAACTAGTGAATGTGGAAAAGCAAGAGAAACTCTTTTTGAACTTCCAAGTCATTTGTGGGAACAGCAAGAAGTTAGTGCCACGGGCACACAGTATAGCAGCAGGGTGGTGTGTGGCCTTTGCCACATTGGAAGTCCTGTTGCGCCTTCAGCGTGAGCTAGGGGCATCTGTCCTCTGCAATTATTTGGCTCACTTTGATAGCTGATGTTGGCCTTTTCTTCCTTAACACCAGGGAGCAAAAGCACCTCCCCCCACCTCAATAGCCACTTATTTATTATTCTGCATGAGCACCTCCGAGTTGGTTGCCAATGTTAACTAGTGAACCCACAGATCTCATAGTGGAGGAATTGTGTTCGGACTGAGACATTTTGTCAGTTGAAATGTTCAGGAAGCTGGGCCACTGGCCAAGTCTAGGGTCTTTATTCTTGATTCATTGCTGCAGAACTCCCATGAAGTCAACTCATCTTTGATTGAAACTCTTGAAAAGTACGATTTAATGGCTTCTTGAGAAGAGGGGCCCTGCTTGGTTCACCTTTCTATGGCCTCCTTCTCCCCTTTCCCACTCCCACCCAGAATTTAGCACAGTTCTTGGCACAAACACTCAGGGCATATCCGATGGCACAATTGCAAGCCCCATTAACCTGCAATTTTGCATTCTGAGAAGAACAGGGAGGTAACAAGGCTCAAAGGCTGCAACAGTTTGAGAAATTTAAAGAGAAATTTAGGAAATTTTATGTTATTTATTGGGGATTGTCAATCATTTTGTGAATTTATCAATTGACTGCTCTCTCCCTCAGGCATAAACAAAGCTTATTCTTCAGAGTTAATTAGCCATGCTACACTATTTTTCTGTGAGATACCTTATTCTACCCTTTCATCCGTTCACGTATAAACTCAACAAATATTTACCAAACCCTTACTCTGTACCAGGAGTCCTCTGTGCTAACCAAAGAGGATTTCGAGTGAATAGCAAACAGTTTCTATTTTCAAGGATTTCACAGTAGAGTCGGCAGGACCGAGTATGTAATTTGTGGGGTCAAGTACAAAATGAAAATGAGGTATCCCTGGTTCAAGAATTATTAAGAACTTCAAGATCACTGTAGCAGAGCATCCTTCCAAAAGCAGGGCCTTGTGTGACTGCACAAGACACACACTCATGAAGCTGTCCTACAGTTGGGGGAACCAGGGATGCAAATGTAATGAAAGTGTGCTGAAATAGGTATCATTGTGGGACTTATGCATACAGAGCTGTGGGAGCACAGAAGAAGTAGCAACTCTGTCAAAGAACACTCCAAGGGGAAAGATGGCATTTAATTTCCCTGGAGGGGCCAGCCTTTGAAGGACTGTATAAGACATCCTAATGAGTATACATTTTATCTTTTCCAATGATTCCCAAACGTTGGTCCATGAAAAAACCATACCAGAATCAAGTTGGGGAGTACAAAAAAATAGATTCCTGGGTCCCCATTCCAGGCCTACTAAATTAGAATCTTTGACGGTTGAGTTGGACTTGGTCAGAAAGATGTGATGCCAACCTGATGGAAGCAATGGGGAAGCTACTGAAAAATTTGAAACAGGGAATGATACGGTAGGATTTGCCTTTCCAAAGGATGTTACGTCAGGGGATGAGGAAGTTTGGTTGGAGGAGGCAAGACAAGGAAGGAGTGTTTGAAATAGTCCAGGTGAGAGATTCAGGATGCTGAGTGAAGAATGGATTTAAGAGATATTTAAAAATTAGAATTAAAAAGACTTCATGATCCATAGACTGTGGTATAAGAGAGAAGGGGTGAACAGGATGAGTAATTATTAAGGAAGGCTTTAAGGTTCCTACTTTGTCCAATGGGAGAACATGATGCTACCACTTAATCCCATAGGGAAAAGTAGGAACAGGTTGGGAGCGGGGATGGCAATAGTCACAGCAAATACTTATATGGCCGTTGATCTGGACTAAGAACTTTACATATAGTAACTTATTTAACCCTCTCAGCAACCCTAGGAGGGATGAGCATCTCTCTTCTACCAATGAGGAAACTGAGGCACAGAGAGATTAAATGACATGCACAGGTTCATCTGGCTAAGTAAATGGAAGGCTATAGCCTAAGTTTGTGCTTTAAACATGATAATTTGCTGCCTCTTGGTTTTGCTTAATTTTGGATGCACTACTTCAGTTGTTAATGGTTGCAAAGCAGCAGGGCATAATTGAAAGAAACACAACATTAAGAGTCTGGAGACCAGCACTGTGGTGTTGGCTCTGCCATTATTAAAGTAGATCATGGTCATCTCTCTTTGATTTCACCTCATTTACAAGATGGAGATAATAATACCTTACCAGTTTGAACCAGAGACCAATGCAGATGGTTTCTTGGTGTACTCTCCAGCACACATACAAAATATGGTTTAAAAAGTTTTAAAACACGTGGATAAAATCTCTGTGAAACATCTTAAGAAATTTAAGTGATACTCCTGATTTTTTCAAAGTGCTGTGAGATTTTTTTAGTCATGGAAAGGAGAACATATCTGGAGACATTACATTAAGTGGGAGATGGAAATTTATGGCAGTTGCTGTATTAATTACTCAATGAATAAAGGAATAAGGAGTAAATCTATTCATAAAAAATTAACCAGTGCTAAACCCTACAGCTCCCTCAGGCCCACAGAAGACACAGAGCACAGGCACTTAGCCTTCAAAAGAATTGGTGATATGGTGATATGTCCAGAGGAAATTCATTCCTGGGCACCAGTTTCAAGACTCTGTGACTATTTCAAAGCCTCTTGAAGACTAGCCAGAGTGAGAGCATGTATCTAAATGGGCTACAGCTATTTCTAGATGCCCATCATGTAAACCTTGGTGAGTTGCCTGAAACCACAGCTGGGTAGAGTTGGAAGGCAGCTCAGAACATCGCCTCCTCAAATCCATCCTCACCCTGAGGCTACTTTTATGTACAATGAGCACAGTTATGCCCTAGATGCCCCCTCAGAAAAAGAACAGAAAGAGGCCCAAATGGACTGGGTGATTTCCAGAGAAATATTATGTCCCTCAGGCCAGAACACTTTCTGATTTTAGTGGTTGCACACACAGGGCTCTGGCTGAGACTATAATCACCTTAGCATTTCCAGAATCTTCTTGGGGGAACCATGGCTGCAGGATTTTGAATCTCTGGTACTCCAGTCTCAGGATCAGTACAAAGAAGATGATATTGTGAGGAAAGGTCAATTTTTGAGGCCAGGTCAAAAACAAAAGCATCCAAGAATGCAGTTTGGGTAGATAAGTTGTTCCTTCTACTTGCTTTTAATGGAAGAATAAGGTTGAATTTTATGGCATACATTTACCTTCAAGTTTTCTCTCCTTCAGCTTGGAATCACCAAGCACGATAAGGATCTTTCAGCTTGGAGGCCACGTCACACTGTGCAGGTCTTTCCTTTAGTCAATTCCAAGAGACAATTTTTTACTTTCCATTTTCTTTCATCATCAAAATGTGGTCTTCTTGCTCTTCCCAGAATATATGATATACTTTCTCTGCCAGGGTGGTATCTTCACCCTAATATCTGGCCATCAGAGCCCTGCCCCTCCATCAGAACTCGTCTCAAATCTGACTTCCTTCTTTAAGCCATCTGGGAGCCCCTGGGTCACACTTGGTCCCTTCCTTGTCTGGAGTGGATTTGAAAGCCTACTATAGCAATTTTCACTGGATTCTGTAGTAGAGTCATGTGTTTATCTTTCTCTCTCAACAGATTGCGAATTAGTAGGGGCGGGTACTGCATCTTATTTCATGTCTATATCTCACACATAACATTGAAGTTATTTAATATATTTCTGATAAGATAGATTCAAGATTTTATGCAAATATTAGAAGAGTTTTTCTCTTCTTTCCTGACTCAATTGAGTTGTTAATCTGAATTTTACAAAAACAAGTACTGAGAAATTATGTAATCTGTCCAAATCTGAAAGTTAAGAAGCAGCAAAAACAGATCTTGAACCTTGGCAGGTTGATTCCAAATCTCCTGCTGTAACTCCAGTAGTTTCCTGGCTACTATTACTGCTACCACCCCTACTAATACCACTATCTCTACTACTACTATCACTACCCACGACTATCACTACTACCACTACTACCACCACCACTACTACAGCTACAAAATAAGCCCAACACAGTGTGTATTAGTTTAGCAGCTATGTTATATTTAGGGCTCATTTTGAGTTTGTGAGAAAACCTCCAGGTCTCTTTTATAAAAGTCATAGCTTTCTGATCTTTTGGGCATGAAAGTGAACAAGGGCACAGGTACTGGAATCAGGTCACCTGGATTCCCCTTCAGTTTTCAGCCATCCGTGCCTGCCTGCATCACAGAAGTGGTCTCTCTTCATGCTCTTGTCCCTCCACCAGTGTGTCCTCCTTGGCTTGTTACTCAGTGCTAGGCTTTTAGTAGGGGCAGAGAAGGTAATCCTAGCCAGTCCTTTTGTGTTTGGGCTTCAGAGAGTGGTGCTTTGTCAATACTCCTGTTCATCCTCTCCATGGTAGCCACCTCTGTCTTCTATCTGTCAGTGGTCTGAGATGGGAGCTTTCTGCCCCTCTGATCGCAGTTTCTTGAGCATGATTTTGTAGAATCCTGGTTTCAGGATGGTAAGTGGTAGAGGATTTTTGCTTCCGTTCTTCATCCAGCACCAATGGATTTTTGGTTGTGTCAGAGAGGATTTCCTACTTAGAAGTAACTGACCTTTGTCAACTTGGTCATACAGTACTGGTTTTCGTCCCAAACTTCACATGCGGCCTTCTGATAACTCCAGGATTACATATCCCCAGATACTAAGCCAGTGGAAAAAACAATTTGCCTTTCTTTCAATAGTCTCAGTAAAATAGATGAGCAAAAAAGACTCATCTTTTCTCACTGGCTCTGATTGGATCATCTCCTCTTTTCAAATTTATTAGTGTGGACAGGAGAATACCATGGTCTTAGTCACATGCCCGGTCCTAGAGTTGGGGTCAGAGTCAACTCTGCATAAAGCTCATCAGCAGAGGGTTGTGAAGGGAGTGGTTTGACAGAAGAAAATTGGGGTATTGGATGCTATTACCTGGACTGAAATAAATGGGGATTGGGTGGTCTAGACAAGAAAATACAAATGGACGAACAGAATTTCCAATCTGATAGTCAATAAATCATAGGTTAGCTGAACTGAACAAATAATGTTTAAAGTGGTTGGGTCCCCCTGTGATAATTTTTGCCTCAGAGAATATAAAATATGGAGCTTTGCTGAAGGTATTTTAGATATCTGTGAAGAGGTAGAAAAGAGCCTTTAAAAATATATGTTCATTTTTATTTTAAAAAATTATTTAAATTGAAGTATAGTTGATTTACAGTACTGTATTAGTCTCAGGTGTACAGCAAAGTAATTCGGTTCTCTCTCTCTGTATATATATCTTTTTTTTCCTATTCTTTCCTTTATAGGTTGTTACAATATATTGAATACTGTTCCCTGTACTATACAGTAAATCCTTGCTGTTTATTTTATATATGGTAGTGTGTATCTGTTAATCCCATACTCCTAATTTATCTCCCTTTCCCCTTTGGTAATTATGTTTGTTTTCTATGTCTGTGATTCTGTTTCTGTTTTGTAAATAAGTTCATTTTTATTATTTTTTAGATTCCACGTATGAGTGATATCATATAATATTTGTCTTTGTTTGACTTACTTCAATTAGTATGATAATCTCTAGGTCCATCCATGTTGCTATTTTTCTGATTTTAAAAGTTCATTGAATCGTATTTACTTATTACAAAACAGAAACAGACGCACAGACGTAGAGAACGAACTTATGGTTACCAGGGGGAAGGGTGAGGGGAAGAGAGAGATTGGGAGTTTGGGATTGACATGTACACACTGCTATATTTAAAATAGATAACTAACATGGACCTACTGTATAGCGCAGGGAACTCTGCTCAATATTTTGCAATAACTTAAATGGGAAAAGAATTTGAAAAAGAATAGGTACATGTATATGTATAACTGAATCACTTTGCTGTACACCTGAAACTAACAACATTGTTAATCAACTATGCCCCAGTATAAAATAAAAAATGAAATAAAATAAAATAATTTTGGTTATTAAAAAGGTTCATTTAATCATATTCAATGATTAAAATATGCACAATATAGAAGTAAAAGAAGAATCACAATGATGCCATCACCCAAGGCAAATACCACGAGTATTTTATTTTATACATTTATATTTCAGTCTTTTTTTGTTTGTGCTTCACCTTTTTTTCAATTAAATTTGAAATCATACTGCATAATTTTATGTTGTTTCCCTTCACTTAATATTAGTACATGTACATTTTCCCCATGTTATTAAAAATACTTAAACATTAATTTAATGGCTATATAATATCATTTAATGATTACCAGATTCTTATATACATAGGTAGCTTTCTATTACTACTACTAATAATATTGTAGTGAATATCTACAATATAAATATAAATCTTGCATATAAATGCATATAAATCTTGTCTGTGTTTTGTATAAGTTAGAGGGATATTTTTAAAGACAGTCTTTCCTAGTTGCTAAAATCATACCCTTCAGGGGCGTCTGTGCATTTGTAAAGCCAGATTGGCTTTCAAAACCCCTCTCAGGAGTAGAGATCTAGACTCGTGTGGAACTGAAAGAAGGGATATGATTTTGATGCTCAGAAATGCCATGTTTCCCATTCTCCATCCCAGAAAACTATGAAGAGGAAGTGTGTAATAGAAAGTTGTGAAACTTCTATTTATTTAAAGGCTTTTCAGGCAAAAGGCATCATGTGCATATAAAGGATCAATTCTGACCGCAGCAGTCCCATGTTGCAGAGGTGAATGGGGCTATAGCAATAGACTAGGGAGGCTTCATATTTCATTTCAGGAAAGTTTTCTATGTAGCTTCCCCCTGCTGTTTCTACCCTAGGAGGAATAAATAAAAGATAGAATTCCTATTATCTTGGTATCAAATTCTATCCCCTGTGGTCACAGCTATAGTATCTGTTCTTTAATAAAGGCCTGATTATGGGACTTTCACACTATACGCAGAAAAGCCCAATCATCTTCTTTCTGAACTTTTACACAAGATCACAGAGCAGGAAAAAAATTATTTTTGAGTTTTACATCATTGAAGTAATTGCCTACAGAGGGTCCCTATATAAATTAATTGGCTAATTGAAAATAGCAAAAGATATGCAAATAAAAGTAGAATATTTTATTACCCCAAGGAAGGTATACTTTTCTACTTAATCTTTCATAGCTTATTGATCAACTATTCACTGCTATATCTCCAATGCTTAGAAAAATGCCTGGCACAAAGTAAGTGCACAATATATATTTTTGGAATAAATAAATGAATGAATGATGGATGAATGTAGCTAGTTACAGTTACATTCCAAAATGATATGAAACAGCATACAAATTGAAAGGTAAATAAGGATTAGAATTGAGATAAATAGATGCCTAGTTTTCTACACTTCATTTCACCTCAGATTCATTCCATAGAATCAGAGTCTCAGGCCAAAAGCTTCTTCAAAGTTTATCTGACCTTCTCCTGCCCCTTACCTCACCCAACTAACCTTTCCTTAAATGCCATCAGAGAAGGAAACTCAGCATAAGATAAATCATTTCCTTGTAAGACAGAGCAGGCAAGTTAAAAAACTCTATGTTGAACTGAAATACAGTTCTATTAACCTGAATTCATTAGTCTTACTTCTCTTGCCTTTTGGGGCTCCCTGTCAAAAATCGGCTTCCATTTCTACAAGTCAGGCATTTAAAAATTGTTCTTGTATGTCCTTCAGCCCCACCCCTCCAGGTATCTCTTCTCCAATCTAAAGAGTTCCTTCAATCACTCTTCATGTGGCATCGTTCTTTGAAATTTACTTCAGAAAATCTTGGAATGATAATTTAAAGAAGCTACCTTCTCTTAGTGTAATTCTCTCTTTGAAATCCACAGAGATTCTGGGATAGAGGGGCATCTACCAGGAGGAACACAGAAGTGCCACTTACTGTGTCACCAAGGTTGTTGACAATAAGGAGTTCAGACCTTTCTGTTCAGAACCAGACAGGTCTTAGATCAGTCTGATTCTGTTACCAAACTCAGGTTTGGCTCCTCGCCGGTTGAAAAATCAGTACTCAAGAGACAATTGTTGGTTGGAAAGGAAAGGTTGCTCTAATCAGGACTGGCAACCAGGGGAGAAGGTGGACTTATGCTCCAAAACCAACTCTGAAGATTCTGCTAGGCCGTGAAAACTGTTAAAGGGAAAAGGGGGAAATAATCTCAGTTAACCATTAATGGAGAGGGTGAGATTCTTTGTCATGTTTCCATTCTATGCAGGTTTGCTGACCTCTCCTGATCTTCCTTTGGATGCTATCTTGCCCGCTTGGTCCACCTGCAAATTTGCTGAGGGTTATGCTGGGGGTAAAGAGTCAGTCATTCTTTAACTACTTAATTCTTCATTCTTACTCCTTTTAATCCGGGAAAGAAATCAACAAGTTAGACAAGGCATTGTGTACATTCAGTAGAGCATAAGACAGGAGTTAGGTTAAATGTTACCTAGTGATCTCATAATAAGGTCTGAGGGAAACAGAGATGGACAAACAGAAAAGGGGCAAAAGAGCTGCTTATAATTCTTGCCTAATAATTGTAATAGTCGTAGTTATTGACTACTTACTAGGACCTATGTACTTTGATAAGCGCTTTTCATGTGATGCTTCATTTTAAATTTATAATAACCCCATTAGGTAGGTACTGTCACTACAGGTGCAAACATTAAATGTTTCTGTTGTTCTTCTATGGCAGGTGTCTGCATACTACAGATTGTGGGTGAAATCTGGCCCACTGATTGCTTTGTAAATAAAGTTTTGTTGGAAAACAGATCCTTCATTTGTTTACAGATTGTCTCTGGTTGCTTCTGCACTATAACAGCAGAACTGAATAGTTGTGAGAGAGACCGTATAGCCTACAAAGCTGAAAATGTTTTCTATGTGGTACTTTACAGAAAACATTGACTTGTTCTTTTCCTTTCCTTTCTGGTCTCATTCTTTTTTAAAAAAACTTTTGCTTTATTGCCATAGTAAAATGTTACTTGTTAAGATTGTCTACATTTTCTTTATCCACCAGTGCTCATTTAGTAGAGCTCTGAAAGGACTGGGGCTGGGTGGTGTTTAACAGTTTGGACAGGCTGTCAGTGAGGGCAGTAGATATTTACAAACTGCCATGGTGGAAAGGGCCTGTTTAGAAGCCTGGGCTCTTTCTAGCATGAATTATTCCATTAACCATTCATTTTGTGTGAGGAATTTCCCTTGTCGGGCCTCTGTTTCTTCCATCTCTAAATAGATATAGATCTGTAGGATCTGTCTGATTTAGTTTCATACCTGTCCTCATTTTGAGGTTGCCCAGATCTGTAAGAAGCTTTGCCTACTAGACATAGTTCAGCCATTTATCACCAAGAGCCAAATGGATCCTTAGACACCTCAAATCATGGAATTTCAGGTATAGAAAGTCACTCAGAAATAATCTAGTCCGACACATTCATTTTTTTGTCTTTTTTTTTTTGTAAAGATAATTGTAGATTCACATGCAGTTGTAAGAAATAATACAGAGATTCTGTGTACCCATTGGTAACATCTTGTAAAACTATAGTACAATCTCACAATCAGGAAATTGACATGGATACGATCAAGGTACAGAACATTTCCATTACCACAAGGATACTTCATTTGCCTTTTCATAGCCAAATCCATTTCCTTCTTATCTGCACTCCCTCCTTAAGTTCTGGCAAACACTAATCTGTTCTCTATTTCAATGATTTCATCATTTCAAGACTGTTATATAAATGTAGTCATACAGTATGTAAACTTTGAGATTGACTTTTTTATTCAGTGTAATTTCCTGAAATTGATCCAGGTTGTTGTGTGTATCAAGAATTCATTCTTTTTTATTGCTGAGTAGTGTTCCATGGTATTCCATGGCGCCATGTTTTATTTAACCATTCATCCATTAAAGGTCATCTGAGTTGTTTCCAGTATTTGGCTATCATGAATAAAGCTGCTATAAACATTTGTGTATAGGTTTTTGTGTGAATGTAACTTTTCATTTCTTGGGAATAAATGTTCAGGAGAGCAATTACTGGGTTGTATGGAAGTTACATGTTTAGTTTTAAAAGAAAGTACCAAATTGTTTTCCAGAGTGGCTGTACCATTTTACATTCCCATCAGCAATGTCTGAATGATTCAGGTTCTTTACATCCTCACCAGCATTTACCATTGTCACTATTTTTAATTTTAACCATTCTGATATGTATGTAGTGATATTTCACTCTGGTTTTAGTTTGCATTTCCCTAATGGCTATTGATTTTGAACATCTTTTTGTGTGCTTGTTAGCCATCTGCATCTTCATGTCTTTTGTCAATTGTCTAGTTGAACTGTTTTTTTTTTTTACTGTTGAGTTTTGAAAGTTCTTTATACATTCCAGCTACCAGTCCTTTGTCAGATGTGTGGCTCACAAATATTTTCTCTCAGTCAATAGATTTTCTTTTCCTCCTCTTAAAAGGCAAAAATTTTCACAAAGCAAATGTTTAAAGAATTCCAATTTATCATTTATTCCTTTTATGGACTGTGCTTTTGAAGTCAAGTCTAAGAACTCTTTGTGCAGCCATAGGTCCCAATATTTTTTCCTGCTTTTGCTCTTAAAGTTTTATGTTTTATATTTAAGTGTGCAATCCATTGAGAGTTAGTTTTTGTATAAGGTATGAGACTTAGGTTGAGGGTCATTTTTTGCCTATGGATGTGCAATTGCTCCTGTACTATTTGTCAAAAAGGCTATTTTTTCTCCATTAAATCACTTGTGCACATTTGTCAAAAATCAGCTGGGCATATTTTTATAGGTCTATTTCTTGGTTTCTATTCTGTTCTGCTGAGCTATGTGTCAACGCTACACAGTCTTGATTAAGGTAGCTATATAATAGGTCTTGAAATTAGGTAGACTTGTTGCTCCTACTTCATTTGTATTTTTCAAAATTGTTTTAGCTATTATAGTTCATTTGCTTTTCCATAATCCAAATTTTATAATAATCTTGTTTATATCTACAAAAAAATCTTACTGAGATTTTCATAGGAATTATATTAAACCCATATATTAATTTGTAGAGAATTAAAATTTTCACTCTGTTGAGTTTTCCAAACCATCAACATGGTGTGTCTCTCCATTTATTTAGATCTTCTTTAGTTTATTTCATTAGCATTTTGTAGCTTTCAATATATGCGTCCTGTACATATTTTGTTATATTTACATCTAAGTATTTCATTTTTTGTGATGGTAAATCATCTTGTATTTTTAGTTTTGGTATTCACATGTTCTTTACTGGGATATAGAAATACAATTGATTTCTGTATGTTTATCTTGTATCTTGTGACTGCGGTGAACTCATTTATTAGTTCCAAGAGTCTAAGAGGTTTTCTGTTTGTAGATTTCTTGGGATTTTCTATAATAGAAATCATGCCATATGCAAGTAGAAACAATTTTATTTCTGTATGCTGTTTATTTATTTTTTCTTGTCTAGCTACAACTCCAGTAATGTGTTTGAATAAGAGTGGTGAGAATAGACACCTTGTCTTGCTCCTGATCTTATGGGGAAAACATTCAGTCTGTCATCATTAAATATAATGTTAACTGTATGTTTTTAAAGATGTTCTTTGTCAAGTTGAGGAAGTTCTCTTTTATTCCTATTTCTCTGAGAGTTTTCATCATGAATGGCTGTGAAATTTTGTCAGATGTATTTTCTGTATTGATTGATATGATTGTGTTTTTGTTTTGTTTTGTTTTGTTTTTTTGTTTTTTTTACTCTGTTAACATGATGGATTACACTGATCGATTTATGAATGTTGAAGTAGTCTTGTATCCCTTGAATACACCACTTGATAATGGTGCATAATTCTTTTAGCATATTGCAGAATTCTATTTGTTAGTATTTCATTTAGGACTTCTGCTTCTATACTCCTAAGGGATATTGGTCTACAGTTTGATTGCTTTCTTTTTCCTTTCTTCCTTTCTTTTTTTAATACTGTCTAGTTTTGTTATCAGGGTAACATTAACTTCATAAAATGAATTAGGGAATGTTTCAATTCATCTGTTTTTATTTTCTGGAAGCAATTGTGAAGAATTGATATTAATTCTTCTTTAAATGTTTAGTGAATTTTTCAGTGAAACCACCTGGACTTAGGGATTTCTTTTTTTGGCTGCACCATGAGGCTTGCTGGATCTTCCCCAACCAGGGATTGAACCTGGGCCAGGGCAGTGAAAGCCCAGAATCCTAATGATTAGGCAACCGGGGAACTCTCAGGGATTTCCTTTTAGAAATTTCAAAAGTATAGATTCAATTTTCTTGATAGTTCCAGGGTTATTCAAATTATCTATTATCCTTCTAATGACATGAATAAAAAGATCTTTTTTAATAGTTTCACCGGTTTTATGGTTTTATTTTTTTAAAGACTGTTTTCTCTTTGTAGTTCAGTTTGGGCAATTTTTATTATACTATCTTTCATTTCACTGATTATTTCTTTCCCCTCCATTCTACTGTTGAGTCCATTCATTGAGGGTTTTTTTTTTTTTTTTTTAATTTCAGGCACTGTATTATTCAGTTCTGAAGTTTCCATTTGGTTCTACTTTGATCTTCTATTTCTTGTTGAGATATTCTCTTTTTTTCATTTTTTGGGTGTGACTGTAGTTGCTTCTCAAAGTATTTTTACAATGGCTGATTTAAAATCTTTATGAGATCATTCTAACATGTCTGTTATCTTGGCGTTGTCATCTGTTGATTCTGTTTCTTCATTCAGTTTGAGATCTTCTTCTTTTTGGTATGACTTTTAAAAAATTAAAAACTGGACATTTCAGGTATTATGTTACAAGACTCTGGATCTTATTTAAAACTTATATTTTAGTTGGCTTCTGTTGCCACTGCTCTAGCAGAGGAAGAGTAGGGCACCACCTCATTACTGCCAGTTGGTGGGGAAAGTCCAGGTAACCTACTCAATCACCATTGACACTTGAGGAGGGGGAGGCTCCTCATTACTGTTGGTTAAGGGTGGAAGTTTCAGCACCATTAGGCTTCCAGTGATAACTCTCTGGCTTGGAGAATTAGAAGTGCCTCGCTGCTCCTTCTCACATGACCTCCACTGACACCGCGGGAGGGGGTGTTACTACTGCTAGGTGGTAGTGAAAAATCTTGCTCTCCTTGGGCTTCCTCTGACAACGCCCTAGCATGGAGGAGGAGGAGGAGGTGAGAAGCTTTGTTACTGCTGGTTGGGAGTGGTGGTCTGGGCTCCACATAGTTTCCACTGTTACCACAGGGAAAAGGGTGCTTGCTATTACTTGGTGGGAATGAAAGTCTTGGCTCCTTATGCAGCCTTATCTAACATCATTCCCGCTGGGGGTTGAGGTTCCTCCTTACAATATGTGGAGAAGAGCAGTCTAGACTCCCCACTTGGCCTTTGCTCGTGTAGGTGGGGTGGGGCCACAGTTTTTCTGTGTGTGAACTTTGGATCCTTTCCTGGTCATTTGGCTAGAGAGATCAGGCTTTTGGTGTGTGCATGTGTGTGTGTGTGTGTGTGTGTGTGTGTGTGTGTGTGTGTGTCTTCTCCCATTGCCAGCTTCTTTTGCTCCAAGTCATAGATGAGGCAAAGAGAAAACCCAGGGAACTCACTACTGTGTCACTGGTTCCTTGGTTCCCAAGTTCTGTAGTCAATCTGCCTTCTCTCCACCATTCAACCTTCTTATGTTTATTTTCTATATAACGTTCATGGATTTTAGTTGAATTTATTGAGAGGAATAGGAAAAAGTAAGTCTACTCCATGTTTCCAGAAGTAAAAGTCTCAGTTACTTTGAAAGATAATATTACTTTCTGACTTTATTTTAAAATATATTTTATTCTACTTTATAAAATTTTGAAAGCACAGAAAAATATAAGGAAATATGACAAACATCACCATGGTTCTATCATTGTTAACATTTGATATATTTTCTACTAGCTTTTTTTTTCTATAAATTTTCTTCAACATTATTGGACTCAACCCATAAATGCCTTTATTCATTTAACACATGATAAATTTTCCCTATGTCATGAAAAATTTATTGTAAATTTCAATTTGATGACTGAATAACATTCTATTTTGTGGAGGTGTCATATTTACTTAACTGTTCTCCAAATGTCAGACAGTTAAGTTCTTTCTAGTGCATGTGCATGTTTTACTCTTGTGTATAAAAACGTAGAATTTTACCTTTTCATTTCAGATTATTTCCTTATGATGAATTCCTAGAAATAATAATTATAATACTGCAACAAAAATTAGGAACACTTTTAAGACTCGATAAATTTGCTGAATCGCTTTTTAGAAAGGTTGTGCCACTTTATGAAGGATCCTACCAACTGTATAAAAAAATGCCTTTGTAACTCTCTTGGGTCAGTTTTCAGTACTTGCCAAAGATCTTGGCCAATTTTAGTAAAAATGGCATTTTGTTTTAAATTTTCCCTCCAACCTTATTCAAGATCAAAGTTCAATGTAACTCAATTTGTTGGGGGCCGATTATCTGTAGGTTCATATATTGGATACCAAAATGTCAAGGTCAATACAAGGATGAAAAAGGCATGTTCTTTCACCAAGGGACTCAAAGTCTAGGAGCAGTACTGGCTAATACATACTGAGCACTTGTCTTGTGTTAGTCATTGTGTGAATACTTTATAGGCAACATATTTTTTAATTGTCACATCAACCCTATGAGGTAGTTATCATTATAATAGTCATTTGAGAGAAGAAATTTTACTTGGTCTAAATGGCAGAGTCTCCTTCACTGTATCGATCAACTTTTCCCAGATGCCATGTGCATAAGAATCAGCGGAGATACTGAGCTGGAAATGCCCTGGTCCTCTGGCCCTACCCTCCAAAATTTGGGGTGGTGGTCCAGGAATTTGCATTTTTAAAAAACGTCCATGTGATTCTGATGCATATGGTTGGCAGTCCCACATTTAGACACTCTGGTATAAATATTTACTTATGGCTTTGAAATAGGGGCTATATGACGACTGAGCAAGGAATCATTTTCTCTCAATAGTCAGAGAAGCTAGTTAAGTGTAGAGCTGTTTCAGGTGTTTCCAGTGCCTGGTTTAGTTGGGAGATTCCAATTCTCCACTCTCCTATCTATTTAGCAATAAAGAGGTTTCCCCTTAAGAGAAATGGTTGTTGCAAATGTAAATCCATGGCAGTCACATACAGGGAAGGGAGAGCACTCAGTTTATACCTTTAGACTACATGTATACATCCCTGCAGTCCCTCTTGACATGTCCCCCAGCAAAGACCTTCATGTCACCATCTTTTCTCAGCCTTAGACAATAGATAAACCATATCAGTTGAACAAATGTAATGAGTCTCTGCAGTGTGGTTGCTGTGGAGATAGATATAGCCTTCAATGACCTAATGCTTTAATGGAAGAAGCAAACATTTTATTCAACTAACCCAAATATAAGTTCTACACGGAAGGCAAAGTGATCTAAGGAAATACCTTTCTTTCCTTCCTTCTTTCCTTCCTTCCTCCCTCCTTCCCTCCCTCCTTCTCTTCCTTCCATCCATCCTTCCATCCTTCCTTCCTTCCTTCTTGAGCACTTTCTGTGTATGAGTCCCTGTGCTTGGTATTAGGGATACAAAAAAAAGTCCTAGGGCCAAATATCTGGTAGAGGGTAGAGTTCAGTGGGCTAGTGTTATGACAGCAGTATATCCAAGGTGCTGTGGGAACAGAGAGGAAGCTACAGCCAATTCCTGGATGACCTCAGTGAAAAAGTGCCAACTGAAAATAATCTAGATGGACGAATAGGAGTTTACCAGCAAGCCCAGATAAGACAAAGAACATTCTAAATCAAGGAGACACAATGTACAAAGGTACTGAGATGTAAAGAGACAGAGCACATTCCATTCGGAGAACTGAATGTAGCTTGGCAAAGTTGGTGTGCAGGGTGTATGTGTGTGTGGGGTGGAGTGGGATGGGAAGAACAGAGAGAAGAGGCTCAGAAGATAGTGTGGGGAAGGTTAGGAAGAGCTTTGCCTGTCATTCTAAAGTGATTGAAGGGTGGATCTAAGGCAACCATCCTGGTTTACCTGGACCTTTTGGCCTTTAGCACTGAAAGCCCACATCCGCAAAAATCCCTCAATCCTAGACAAATCGGGTTGGTTGGTTACTCTAGTAAGGAACTGAAAGAAGGTGTTTGGGAAGGTAACTCTGTAGCAGCGTGGACAACAGTGCAGGTGCACGTGGAACTGAAACGGGGGCTCTTGCAGTGATTCTAGTAAGCCTAGAGGTTGAACTAATAGGAGAGAATTATCAGTGATGAAGCAGAGGAGACTAATTTGAGAAAAATCTAGGAGACACAATCCACAGACCTTGAGCTAATTAGATGCTGAGGGAGGAGGGGGAGAATATTAGAGGGAATCCCTAGATTTCTGAGTCACATAACTGGCTGTGTGGTGGTAGTGGTGATTCAGAGAGAGAAGAGGGTGTGGGTAATGAGTTTGGTTTTAAATTTGTGATGAATTCGGACTGAGGAAGATTCATAGAGCAAGTTTCATCTGAATAACATTTAAAGATTGCTAGGATTTTTTTTTACCTAGATGAAGGAACAACAAGGTAGGGGCAGACATTTGCAAAATAGAAACAAACAAAAACCTGCTTGAATAAACACATATTGGTAGGTAAGAGGGTATTTCTAAGAATGATGTGTAGTTATAGGACATACTCATTTTAAGTACAACTTTGCCTGTTACGACTCTGATTAGACTGAGGTAAGTAAGAGAAAAGAAGGTGTTGTTTTACTATAAATATAGGATAAGGCAAGGCTACCCAGTTGGTATATCATGGATGGTGCTGGGGGTGCTACAGATGGATTACAGGGGTTCATATAGGAATGTTGAGATATTGATCTCCTCCAGCTTCAAGCAGCCTCATCTACTTATCTGATCTGCACTGTGTGTAAAAAAGATTTGGAAGCACTGTGCTAAGGAAATCCCTTTTATGGTTTGGTTTATAGTCAAACTTAAATTGACATAAAATCACACCTCTATTTTTATTAGAATGCAAAATAACAAAACAAAAATTAAGTTCTTTTTTTTCTTTCTTGCTCATAGACTTTTTATTTTTTCCCCCAGCATTATCGGTACATAATTACATACAACATTGTATAAGTTTAAGGTGTACAATGTGATGATTTGGTAAATATATATATTTTGAAATGATTAAATTCTTTATAAACAAAAACTTTGGATTTGTTTTTAACCATTGCTTTTTGGGATAGATGTTATTATTTCTAAAATAAAACCCATTAATTAAAAGCAGCTGAAGATTAGGTCATTTATTTGTTGTCTTTGTGTAAAATCTGAAATCATTGGGAATGTAGCTATTAACATTTGAATTCTTGCAGAAGTGCTGGCTGTTCCATAAGTCATTATCATGAAATAGGGAAAGATCTAGATTAAAAGAACCAGGAAAATTACGATGTTAATCATATAGGAGTGTGAGACATTTCCCCTTTTCTTTTATTGTGAAATATTATATAATACCTATATTAAAGCACACGAAACATTTTTGTACAACTTAATAGATATTTATAAGGTGAAAATTTATTAATTATCATCGAGGTTAAGAAATAGAGTAGTGCCACACCAGTTTGGAAAAACCAGTTGTAGTGGAACTTAGTGGGTCCATTGAAAAATTTGAATACAATTTGGGTTTTAGTTGAGATAAAAACTCACTGACATGGACAAATGGAGGCCAGTGAATGAAAAAGCAGATCAGAAAAGAGCATTTATAGTATGGTTTCATTTTGGTGAAAGAAACAACATATATGCAGCATGTTGTTCACTGCGGGAATCTCTGGGTTGTGGGAATGTAAAGTTTTTGTTGTATGTTCCTTTTCTAATCTTTAAAATGTGCATGTATTGCTTCTGTAATAATAAAAGCATAAAAGGAATACCTGAGATTATATCATAACTATCTGGCCCAGCATTGTGTCCTGAAGTATCCTCTAGTTGGGTGTGACATCCCAGAATATTTCAAAAGATAGAAATTCTGGTCTTCCTTTTGCCCCACTACTCTCCCAAACAATTTTCCATTTTTATTGGGTCGTTCATTTCCTTATCACCTATCCTAACTTCATCATCTACCACTTAGATCCATTTGCTTGAAATTCTCCAGCAGATTATGAGGCGTCTTTTCTGTCAGTTAAAACCAGAATCATGCATCATGGCTTGGCGGTGTCATCTTACAGAATTGCAAGAAACCTTCCCCAAGGTGGTGCTTAGGTCTGAATACCAGTTATGGAAATGAATCATGTAGTCTTTCCACATTGGGGAATTCCGATGCTCAGTTGGTGAATATTGCACAGTGGCCAGGAAGTCACACAATTTCACAATGGGTGTGGCATGCCAGCTCCCATCCTCAGGGCCAGGCAAGGGGCTTCCTGCATGTGGCATGCTTCCTCTTCTGGAGAGCTGTCTGATGGTCTCAAGCAGGTTGTCTGCACAATACGTTGGCAGCAATTTGCACAAATGGTGCAATAGAAACCACCCTCTATTTTTTGTTAAAGGAATGTTAAAGCTTGAGTGAAGGCCACATGGGCAGCTTTGAAGTGGAGGCAGGCATCTCCATGGAAGGGGTTTATGACGTTTGATGTGCACCTATGAGGGGACTGCAAGCTGGTCACATAGGTGATATTCGTGAGGTTCCTATTGTTATAAGAACTACAGGCATCAAAATTTAGAGGGACTCAAGAGATCATATAATTCCATCCCCTCTGTTACAGAGGGTGAAACTGAGGCCCAGAGAGGGGAAAGGGATTATTTAATAAAACCAGAGTTCAGACTAGAGCCCAGGCTTGCCCATCTCCAACCCAGTGCTTTTTCCCCTCTACATCAGTGTTTGCAAACCTGTCTGTCGGCTACGACTCTCAAGAGTTATCGCTATGGATCCAAGGACTTGTATGCCCAACAAGCATTGACAGTTCTGCAGAAGTAGAACTCAATCATTTGAGAGTGTGTAGCATTTTAAAAACTGTCAAATAAACGTGCAAAAAATATATACAGCCAATTTAATAATAAATCAAAACTCATATGGTCATTGCCTGGATCCGAAGGTAGAACACTGCAAGCATTCAAGATGTTTTCCTGGGACCCTCCTTAATCATAACCCATCTCTGTCTCCCTCCCCCAATGTAGAAGTAACCTCTTACTTGTCTTCTGTAATTCTTATTTTCTTGCCTTAAAAAATATTTTTTCTAACCATTCCATAACAATATTTTTGAAGCTTATACGATTGAAACCACATCGATTATATTCTTTTGTGTTTTGCTTCTTCTGTGAGATGTATCCATATTATTGCATAAAATTAGAGTTTATTCATTTTCATTGTGTCAGAATAGATCATGGTAAGACTATATTAAAAAAATGTCAGTTTCATTGTTGATGGACTTTTGGATTGTTTCAAGCTTTGAGTTTTTCTTGTTCATGTCTCCTGGCACACATGTGCATACATTTCTGTAGAGAAGACACTTACCAGAGGAATTGCTGGATCACACAGCATGCATATCTTTAGCCTTGCTATAGAATGCCAAACTACTTTCCAAAGCAGTTTTAACAATTTATCTCTCACCAGCAATGTTAAGAAAGGGCTCCTCATTCTAAAAAGGTGGTAACCGTTGTTCTAGGAATGCTTTCCACCCACTTCTACTATATGGAAAAGATTTCAGGCCATCTCAGCAAGAGAGCTTGGTAATAAATACAATGATTTTCAAAATGATTTTTATATACAGAAGCCCTTGTTTAGGCATAAATTTGTAATGGAAGATCAATATATTTATATTGATTTTATATTGTTTGGACAGATAGAAATGCAGTTGTTCTGGTTGAGAGGGAAGTGTTTGAGCTCAGAGTACCGCCTTCTGGGCTTCAGCCCAGTGTCTGGTACATGGTGTAGTTATTAGTAAGGTTGTCTGAAAATGAAACAGATTTCGCCAGGAAGTAGAGTTTGCTTCACTGGAGGTGTGGGTGTTTCATATTGTGAAAGAAATGTAGGATAGGATCTCTGACCCTTCCCTCTTTCAGAATTCAGATAGCATACTTCCCCCTCTTTCATTTTCTAAAATCCTAAGGTAAGTGACAAATAATCATACCTGGGGATAAAGACCAATAAGAATCCTTGAGGATACAATCAACTGTCAAGATAAATTCTCCATTGATCAAAGAGTGGAAGTCTGACTTTGGAAGGAGATCACTGCTTTTTCCTATGCTTTCTCTCTTTCTGTGTGCCCTTGTTTGAGAATTCTCCTCAGATCTCAGATTTCTCCTCTTGAAAAATGATGTTTGACTGGATGTTTGCTAAGATTCATCACATGCTAACAGTGTCGAATTGTCATTCTTGGCCTCTCTGTTTAGGAGTCTAGTAATATTCAACAATGTAATTGGAGCCATTTGTTCAATCAAAAAATATGAGTGGGCCTCCTGTGTTCCAGGAAGTGTTCTGCTATGTGCAGGGATCCAGTGATGAACAGGACAGACCGAAGCTCCGCTCTTGTGAAACTTACATTCTACGAACCAATCATAAAAAAAATAAACAAATAAGAAAAATATCAGATAAAGATAAGGGCTTGTAGAGATTTAAAAAGGATGATGGGAAGAGAGTGATTGGGCATCTTCTTTAGGCTGTGTGGTCAGGGAAGCTGAGATCTGAGTGAGAAGTGGGTGGAAGCAGCCGTGTCAGGGCATCCATGAGGGTTTATCAATTAACTTTAAGTCTAACTGCCTTCATAATAAGAACAACTTCTATTTGAATCAGGCTTTCACCACTGTTGTCCCATTTTATTGTCAATAACAGTTTTGTGAGGTAGGCATTAGTGCAATTATTATTTTCTAGGTGGGGTAGGGACTTCCGGACGCTAAAATTAGTAAGTGGCAGAAGCAGGTCTTGAACTCAGTGTTTGCTCTTTACATGTGGCGTTTCCCCCTGCTCTGCCTTGTCTTGGGTCTTTCTCCTGTGCACTGAGGAGGCTGCCCAGACCAGATGGTGTCCTGGATACCGATCTATCCGAGTTCTACCTGTCTTACACTACTCAGACATCACCAGCAAGAGAAGTTTTCATTTCAGCATCACATGGGAATCTGGAAAATGCATCTTGCCCAAGATTACCAGACCAGAAGATTAAGATGTTGATTGCAGAAACCACCTTCTGTTAGCTGGGTGGAGTCCTTCTCTCCTATTTCCTCTCCCTCTGCAGTTTGAAGCTTGTGAAAACCTGTTTAAGGGGAACCTAAGAACCTGTCTGGGCAGTGCATCCATTAGCTCAAATGTGAACCATCAGCAAGAGTTCAAGCACTGCCCCTGGTGACACCTGCCAAATGAGACTATCAGAGAGCAGGGGAGGGAGTGTCTTCATGAGAGACAGCCCTATTGGTAGAAAGAGTTTTCCTTGTGACCTACTAGCTGGGTGACTCTGAGGGCCTTCCTTAACCTCCTTGAAACTTACCTTTCTCAGTCTCACCCCCAGCTGATATTACCTTCCTTGTAGGGTTATGAGGATTAAAACAGAATATGGAAAAACGATATTTAGGGTGATTGGGACATAATAACAAGTTATTATTCACGCGAACTGTGTGTTTCATGAGCTTCAGCCAAGTTTGGGTTCACAGTTATCCACCGGGCAGGGTAGCACCACCCTGCCTGCCACTGATGGGTGGGACAGGTTGCTTTTCTGCCAGCCCACTGGTATGACAAGGGGGAGTTTCCACAGCCCAGGCTGGCAGCCTCCTGGGCTGAGAAAGGTAACCCTGATTAGGTCAAAGGACACTGAAGCCCCAAGCACATCTTCCTGCTTCCATAACCAGACTGCTGCCCAGCTGGAATGGCCACAGGCAGAGGCCTCTCTGTCCCTGACTTTGCCCGAGGACCCCAGCTTTATGAAAGTTGCAAGAGGTTCGCTTGCTGGTTGTGGAGGGGGAGAGATGTAGGTGTAGTTTTTAAGGGTTCAACAAACTCTCTTTTGATCAATGGCTAGCTGGAGTAGAGGACATGTCTTAGAATCCCAAAGTCTCACCCAAAGTTGTATTCTCTGGCCATATAGGACGGGGTTAATTGGAACACCACAATACACGGACCTGTGCTACCTGAAACTCACATTTTGTTCTTTGGTACACTCCATGTTTCCAGACGCTGTCCCTTTGCTCAAGGCTTGTTCTTCCTACCCTCCTTTTCCAACTACTGAAGTTCTAACAATTCTCCCCAAGTTCACCTCAAGCCACAATCCTCCTGGCAAGCTTTTTCTAAGTATCATCTCAGTTGGGTATCATCATCATTTTAAACTAATAGCATTTTTCTCTCTGGGCTTTTCACATGACACTTCATATTTTCTGCCCTGAATTGTATTTTTTAATCCATCACCTCTCCCATCAGCTCCTTGAGGGTGGGAAATTTATCTCTAACAGACCTACCTTACCCATGGCCTTAGACACAGTAGACAATATAAATTGAACAGAAGCAAAAATGCCTTGAAGACTTTACGCTGGGGATGCAGCACCTAAACATTTTCATGTGGAGTTCCTTGGTTCTGGGGCCTGACAGAGTCATTCCACTCTTTCCCATAGCAGTCTTGGGAGGTAACGCTGAACAAGTAAACTGGGAGTCAATGGTCAGAGAGGGGGCACTCCAAAGCTAGGAATAAGAGAGAAGTGAAATCCCAGACCTGAGAATGAAACTGAGCTTAGTGACATTCTAACTTTCTGCCACAGGACAGTGAATGGCAGCCAGGTCGCTAGACTCCCAAGGATCCCCTCCCTCAGGGCTCACACTTGCACCATTCAATGCATGTCAACACTGTTAATGGAAAATGGGACTCGGTGTTTAAGTAGTTATTGTTGCAGGGTATTTCTTTATATATTTTTAAAGTCATTTTCCTGTAAAGTAATTTCCAAGACCAGGAAATTAGCACAGCTCACCCAAAGGTAATTGTGAACTCACCTTTTGGTCCAGAGCAGGAGCCTGGGTGGCAGATGTCCAAATCAGTTTGTCCCTTCCAGCCCAGGCACCTGGTTTGTCTCTGTTGAATGTGAGGAGCGTGGGAAACTCAGCCTTACCTTTGGCATCTTTTCAACTCCTGGAGACAGACGATAAGGAGGAAGAAAAAGAAAAATTAAAGCACTTGTTCAAGAAACCTAGCCTTAGAGATTAAGTGTGACGTAAATGATGAGACTAGTTAACATTTCCTAATGGCCCAAGGCACAGAACAGTGTCTGGGGATTGCTTATGCCTCCTTTTTTCTTTGACCCCCAGTACATTGATTTAATTTTTAGAATGCCCAAAAATAGGATATAGTTAAACTTCTTGGGATAGGACAAGGAAAGTAGGGTTTATTAATTTTCATTTCCTCTTTCTCTTAATCCTTCCTTCCTTCTTCCTTCCTTCTCTCTTTCCCTCAGTACAATCACTCATTTATTTATTCACTCATTCAGTGCCCACTACGTGCAGATCATGTACTAGGTGCCGGGTAAACAGTTTTGGAGGAAAAAACTTGAATGGATCCTAAATTGACAGAACTTAAAGCCTTGTGGGGACAGAAAGGAAGAACAGTTAGAAAAGCAAGCAAAAAAATACTAATTGCCAGTTGGGAAAATGCCAGAAAAGTATAATAAAGGGTGTATGAGATCAGGGGCTTATAATTATATAGGAGATTGGCTAAGGCTTCTCTGAGAAGGAAACATTTGAAGGAGACTTAAAAGGATGAGAAGTCGCCAGGCAATGGAAGATCCCGAGGCAGGTTAGGGCTCCATGAGTTTAAGGAAACGTCCTTGTGGCTGAGGCAGAGTGAGATAGCGGGGTGGTTCTTTTCGGGGAGGGAAGCGGGTGTAGTCCATAGGGGCAGCTGGATTTCTCTCTTAGCTCCTGTTTCCTCATCTGCAAAATGACTTCCTATGACCACTACTGATCTTAGGGCCATTTGGCATTAAGTGCTTATCCTTGTTTACCGTAGATTTCAAAATCAAAATTTTCTAATTCTCCTCTGGGTGCTGAGGATGGCGTTCTAGGCACTAGGGCCTAGAGACCTGCTTAGGTGGGGCAAATGCCTACAGCAGGCTTCTCAAGCTCTACAGTTTTGGGCCACATAATGTTTTTTTTGTGTAGAGCTTTGGGGGCAGCTGTCCTCTGCATTGTAAGATGTTTAACAGCATTCCTGGCCTCTACCCATCAGATGTCTGTAGCACCTCTAACCAAGGTGAGAGTGACTTCCAGCCATTGCCAAATGTCCCCGGGGGGCACAAGATAACTCCTGGTCGAGAACCACTGGCCTACAGAGAGAAGTTGTATCTCCAGTGAACAGGCCCAGGATGAGATGAGAAATGGAAGCTGACATAGAGCCTCAGTGTTGGGGAAAAGAGAAAGTATGGCAGAGACCATGGGAAATGGGGAACACCTGCTCGTTTAAAGGGGGGCATCTCTCACTTGCTCTGGCTGATTCTTCCTTTTTTCCTTAAGACTTCAGGTTCTCCCAATTAGTTGTCCATAATCTTTGGTTCATGACACACTCGTTCTTTGCCCATGCTGTATTGCATTAATTTAGTTAGTCATTTAATTAACACCTTATAATAATGTGATGACCCTACCACTCAAACAAAATCTAGAATTTTGACAATAACCTACATTTGACAATGTGTCCCCTCTTTCTCTGCCTCGCCCCAATAGAAGTAACCATTGTCCCGTACCATGTGGTCATCATTCCCTTGCCTTCCTTTCTATATAGTTTTCTTTTATCTAAGCAATCCTTAAAATATTCTTAAAATTTTAGTCGTTTTTAACTTTATAAAAAGATTATCATGCTGACGTAAGTAAGCCTTTGCACTGACTGTTTTCACTTACTATTGTATTACTAAGAGTCACCCCTACTCTTGGGTGTTGCTGGGAGCTGATTTGTTTGAAGTGCTGTATCAGATCTTGTAGAGTGAGCACATCACAATGCATCATCCTCTGTCTCACTGGGTGGTGTTGGGTTAGTTCCTGGACTACTTTGTATATGTCTCTTGGTGCTCCCCAGAGGATTCTTTTTTAAAATTTTTATTTATTTATTTTTATTGAAGTATAGTTGATTTACAGTGTTGTGTTATTTTCAGGTGTCCAGCAAAGAGACTCAGTTATTCATATATATATCTATTCTTTTTCAGATTCTTTTCCCATATATGTTACTACAAAATATTGAGTATAGTTCTCTGTGCTATAGAGTAGGTCCTTGTTGTTTATTTTATATATAGTAGTGTGTATATGTTCCTCCCAGATTCCTAATTTATCCTCCCCCCACCTTTCCCCTTTGGTAACCATAAGGTTGTTTTCTGTGTCTGTGAATCTGTTTCTGTTTTGTAAATAAGTTCATTTGTATCATTTTTTCAGTCCCCAGTTGATTCTTACAGTGCAAGAATGTGAGTGCAGTAAGGTCACAATTTCTGATTAATTTTAAAGAAAAGGTAGAACTTTTATGTGAAAATAACTGGGGGACCAATTTAAAGTTTTAAGAAATACTTACCAGGCCAACGAGAAACCTGTCTGCAGGCTATTCTTTTTGAGCCTCCAGTTTAAGATTAGGTCATTCAGGTTGAGAATTTCTCAGCTGGATTGAGAAGTTAACTTAACTTAGAGGACACTTAGGAAATCATTCTTTAGCACAAAAGAGTGGGAAACAGGAAATGACCCAGGCAGAAATTTGAATAGAGTGTGTGGTGAAGATCGGCAGTGACGTAAACTACCTTCCAGTAGCACAACTTGTTGTACTGCATGGAAATTGTAGCAGAACATTCTCTTCACTCCCAACATTTGGAAATAAGGGAAAAGAGCTTATCTTTAAGGAAGTAAACTTTTAAAAAATGAATCATTTGAACTTTCCAATGTTTAATGAAGCCAGTAGAGAAATGCAAATTGTCTTAAAGAGAATAAATGGCTCTCAGGCCAACAGGATCTGACTGTAATTGATTGAATATATTTAAAGAAGGCATGTCAGTCAAGGTGAGAGAATTCATCAGAGAAGATTCCAGAGCCCAATTTAGGCACTGTGCTTGCTTACAGCTCCATCGGCAGGACAGTCACAACTGTGGAGATGGTGCCGCTGGGAAGAGAACAAACTCTTAATACCTGAGTGTGTATTTATCTGGTCCATGTGACAGGTACATACACCTCCCTCTCTCATGACACCCCGGTTTCTGAGACCTGGTTGATGTGAGTATTCTCTGGGAGAGGTGTTCTCCTGGAAGCCTCTGGAACTAGAAGGCCGGGAGCCATTCTCAGGACTTGGTGGCTCCCAGGTGATAATATCACCCGATGGAGCTTTTTGGAGTCAGTCACTGCTCTGCTTTTGTTGTCACCCTCTTACTCTCCCCTGCATTTCCATGAGTTCCTGTCTTCACACTTCTCCATTCACTAAGTGCTTACCTAGTGCCAGACCCCAGGTTCACATAAAGAGTGTAAACTCTGAAAGATCAGCCTTGATTTAGCCTTATGAACCCTCTAGGGCAGGGTCTTTTCTAGATTCTGGGAACCCCCTGAATCTCTATGGAGAACTTTATGTGTGTGTGTTTCTGGGGAGAGGGTCTGTAGACTCTTAAGAGGTTCTGTTGGCTGAGGTAGTTTAGATCATTGCTCCGGGGAGCATAGTTTGACTTCTTGAGTATAGGGGAGAAAGGAGAAGGCCTGTACACCTGGAAGACAGACTTTAAGCCCTTAGGGGTGCAAAGGATGTAGACGCCCTGGGACAAAGGGAGGAGGAGAATCTGTGGGTTGGAGGGGGATGATGAAAGTGATAGCACGCTATTCCGTAATGCATGTAGACTGCCATGAGGGTAATATTCTTTGGACATTTTCCCAACATGTTTTTTTTTTTTGACTGATTGACTCCTTTTTGTGGGAGGAAGGGTGGGTGGAGTGCAGGGTAGCAGGGGCAGTTCTCCCAAGCATTTTTGGAGACATGGAAGGTACTTTGTAATGCGCGAAGGAAATTGCTATGGGGTGACAAGAAACAGCACTGGACTAAGTTTTGCAATTTAAACCCAGTATCTATGAATAGTCCCTGCAATGTAATTCACCTCAAGTCAGTACAGTTCAACTCATTTCAACAAGCAATAATTGAACACTCCTTGTCCACATTATTCCAGCTTTTCTACTGAAAATTTGGCAATGGGTTATGGGTCGTGAGCTACTAACTGGTGTTGTGTCCACAGGCTGAGAGCAAGCAATCTTTTAGGGTACCACTCTGGTATCACTAGGGGGTGTTCATGTGTCTTTCCTGGGATACTTCTGGTCTACCTGTGTTGTTATTAATAGCACCCAATTCAGATGACAATTTATATAGTCACCTCTCTCTATAACACCTGTATTGCTCTAAACGTGTTTAATCTGTTTATGTGCCTCTGGAGCTTCCCATTAAACTAATGAGCTTCTTGAGGCTGGAAGCATTGTCTCATTTATCTCTGTGTCTAGCACATGCCTGCTATTCTCTGGACACTTAAAAAAAATATTTCTTCAGTTGAACTGAAATTAAAAACAGAATGAAGAAGGGCCTTAGAGTAGAAATGGTCAGCTCACATTGTCTTCCGTGTGCTGCTGAGGCCCAGACTGGAGGCCCAGCTCTGAGTCACTTATGAGCATCGTACATTGGGAAACTTATTTAATCTTTTTCAACAAAAGGAAAGTGTGTATAAAGTGCTTGGTGAAAGACGTTGCAGTGCTCCACCAATGTTAGCTGCCGTCATTGTTTCCAAATTATTAGTTGTTAATAATAACTATTACTATAATCACTTTAAATTTATTTATTTATTTTTAGCTGTGTTGGGTCCTCATTGCTGTGCATGGGCTTTCTCTAGTTGCGGTGAGCCGGGGTTACTCTTCGTTGCGGTGCACGGGCTTGTCACTGCGGTGGCTCCTCTTGTTGCGGAGCACAGGCTCTAGGCGCAGGGGCTTTAGTAGTTGTGGCACGTGGGCTCAGTAGTTGTGGCTCACGGGCTCTACAGTGCAGGCTCAGTAGTTGTGGTGCACGGGCTTAGCTGATCCGTGGCATGTGGGATCTTCCTAGACCAGGGCTCAAACCCGTGTCCCCTGCATTGGCAGGAGGATTCTTAACCACTGCGCCACCAGGGAAGTCCTATAATCATTTTAAATTCCAGTTTTCTTAGCTGGAAATGGAAGGTCATCATTCCTGCTTTACTTTGATAATGAACATGAAGACACTTTGGAAACTACATAGAGCTCTCATTGCATAGCCTGTAAAAGAATGCACGTTGACAGGGAGGTTTGTGCTTACAGAACCGGCATAACTTCGGCATATTATATGAGGAGCTAGATTGAATGGCAAGATAAGCAAGCTTTTAAATATAATATTTTTAAAGGACGAAAAACTGGCCAGATGGGGAGGGTGGGTAGAAGTTGATCTGTTCCAAAGTGTAGGAATATAATAAAAGCACGTGGGAAAAGACAGTGGGATGGACTCAGGACAGGTGTCTGGAATTTGGAATTGGGACCCTGCTTGGTATGAAACCAGCAAAGCATTGCTTCTGTCATGGTGAGGGGACAGAGCATCCCAGGCTTGGCATCTGGGGAGCAACAGCTTGAGTGTGGGACAGAAGAACATTTATGTCAGGATAGACATTCTGCTTTGCGAAATGAGTCAAGAGCTTGCATTTCTGAGGTGAGGTGAGCATTTTATCAAAGGCATGCCTAATGTGGACACTACCTAAGGAAGCCATTCGGCACCTGCCTGCACTGCTAATAAGAGAAAGGAACCTAGTAAGTACACATGAAAGCAGCTTTCCGTCAAGGATCACAGAAACTTTTCTGATAATATATCTTTACCAAGTGAGACAGAGAAGTCGGTGGATTTAAAGATGCATGTTCCAGATCCCTTGTTATCCTAACAGGCAATTCTAACAAAAACAGAACTATTGACACTAAGAATTCTTAGCTCTAAATGCCAGTAGACCCAGGGATCAAATTTCAGGTCTATGTTAGGGGAAATAGTAAAATAGTAGCAGCAGCAGTAAATGTTTACATAGCACTTATACATAGTAACACACAGCAACCCTGGGAAGGGGGTACTATCAGCACCCCCATTTTATAGATGACAAACTGAGGAATACGGATGTTAACTAACTTGTTCAAGGTCACAGCTAGTAAGGGGCACACTAGGCTTTGAACTCAAAGTGTTTTGGTCCAGAGAATGTGCTTTTAACTCGGACACTCTCCTTCCTCTCAACTGTAGCCATTATAACCAGTATAAAGTACACCTATGACTTTGTGGGATATAGCTGTGGGACCTAGGCCATAAGCTTCAGGTGTGGTTTTCCATTCTGTCCCAGGCTTTCCTTGGAAGGAAGAAGTTTGTCCAGATTATACATATTAGAGGTCGGTCTCTTATCTTTTTGTTATTTGTACCCTCATGGCACATAGCAGCTGCTCAATAGTTGAAATAAACTAAATTGTCTCTGCGGTTTTTTCCCCTTGATGTAAAATTCTTTTTGTTATTAAACAAGAGAGGAGGGTAGGAAGGCATAGCTCCCTCTACCATAAACCCTTAAAGGCAAGCTGGGGTTTAGTTGTTCATCCTCTTTTGGTCAAACACTTTCACCAAATCCTGACTCCAAACTCAAGGCCTTTTCCAACCCCTCTTGCCCATGATGGTTCCCTGGTTCCAGCCAAGGGAATCATTCATTGCTGCCATCACCCAGTCCTTCTGTCACATGGCTCATGGTCACGTCTGTGAAGGCTGTGGATTGAGTTCAAGACTTGAAGGCTGACAGATCTGGGTCTGAATCAGGGCAGCAGAACTTGCCAGCTGTGTGGCCTTGGACAAGTCATTACATTCAGCCTTTCTGAGCTAAACCTCATCATTTATGGAGCGAGGGTCATATTATCCTATTCAGGAGATGCTTGAGAGACTGAAACCAGATAACATATCACGTAGTATAGTGTTTGGCATGGGGTAACCACGTGCTGAAATTGTAGAAACTGAATTTCTCAGTTAGATTACAACTTCTTGGAGGCCTGAGATCATGTCTTATGAAGGATCTTTGTCAGGGATCCTTCTTCACTTCCTTAACTCCTCACTCTGTCCTCCCCTTACCTTCCTCAGCTTCTTCACTCTCTGCCCCTCCCACCAGTTTCATCACCAAAATTCCAATTTGTTCATTTGTTGTTTGCTGTGCTTAATCAATGTTTGGGGTCATTTTGGTTCTGTCCCAGGAGATATTTGGCTACCGGACTCAGAGCTGCCGGAAAACCCTCTGCCTTGCTGGATCTATCTTCTCCTTTGGGATCCTCCCCTTGGTGTTTTACTGGAGACCCGCTTGGCACGTGTGGGCAAACTGCATCCCGTGTTCCTTGCAAGAAGCAGACGTCGTGTTGCTGAGGACAACAGTAAGTGTGTACCTGGTTCTGTACCTGGTGGCCCTTTTTCCTGGACATCTTGTTATGGGATGGTTGTGGGGAGATGAGCACAAGGCAGGCGGCAGCTGGATATCCAGCCTCAGGCTCCATCACAGCCTTACATTTACTTACCAAGAATTCAATAATTTGTGTATGATTGGATTTCATTAAGAAGACCTAATTCATAGGGTATTCCTTTTAAAAGTGTGATTTTAGTGAATGTCGGAATAGGGAATAACCATGTTAATAGCTCAAAATAATAGTGTGAAGTAGTTAAGTCAGGCTATAGGTTATAACGTTCATACTCTTCCTTCTCCCCACCCCCATCCTGACACATCAATGCCTATCCCAGCCCCCCTCCACTGGAGTATCCCTGGGGGAAGGGAAGGTGGGGAGGAGGTGGGAAGTGCCCCTCTGAGGAGGATCCTGTTTTCCCCTGCTCCTTTGAGAGAGCCATGGTTACCGATAGGAGTCTGTTGCATCCTGTAGATATGCTAGGGTTTAAAAGTTTGGCCATCTTGTCCCTGAGTAGATTGCCGCTTTCTGCTAATACAAGGTCCTGGTGTTAGGGGAGTTCCCCTGTATTGGCTCTGATAACACTTCCTTCTAGCACTCATTACACTTAGGCAAAGTGCATTGTTCCTGCTGGACTGTTAGCTCCACCGTAGAAGGGTCTATCTCTAACTTGTTAACTGCATCCCTAGTTCCGGCACATGGTAGGGATTCCATACATATGTGGTGGCTGACGGGCTAAAGTGGACATTCCTCTTGATAGAAGTCAAAGTGCAGTCTCACAGAGGATCCTTTTCGGGCTGACTTTTACTGAGTGTGTCTAACAATGCGTCAGCCCAAATGACCCAGAATGACAACCAAATTCTTGATAAATCAAACTCTGCTGGGCTGTTAGCTTCTTTTTTTTTTTATGTAGCAACCTCTCTAGATAAACATTCTATTCATTTCAGTGAGAGAAGAGGATAGCAACAAGTCTTATAACTGACCCCCAATTTTTTTCCCCACGTTTCAATCTGAGTTGGAGCTAGACCTCAATGAAACTGGCAATTGGATGAAGTTTGTCTTTGTTGACCTGCTCCCCCTGGGGTCAGCCCCATCCCTCATTTCTGGCTCCTGGTCACTTCAAGAGCCACCCGTTCTATGTCCCAGCTTAGCTGACATGTGGACCATATTACAGATGAGAGCTGAGGCAGCTCCACCCAAGTTCAACTATAATTTAACTCAAGATTCTTGGAGAATAGACTTCAAGACATTAAGAAGGCAAGATGGTAGTGGAGTCAGAGCATCTCATTTTGATGATGTTGGGTTGGGAGCCCTGCTCCACTGCTGCCTCAAACCATACTTCACAAAGACTCACAGAATACGCATGAGAGAAGAGTGCCTGGCGCTCACCAAGGAAGATCTCGTCATTTGATTGGGGAGGAAATGGGGTCTGGAGAGGGTGCATATTTTAGCCACACTCCTTGATAAGTTAGGGGCCTCACCAGGAAGAAGTACCATATATCCCAGTTCCTAGTTCAGGGTTGTCCCCTCACGACTGCACGTAGTTCAGTGGTTCCCAAACATCAACCAGCATTAGAATCATCTGGAGGGCTTATGAACAGATTGCTGGGCCCCCCTCCCAGGATTTCTAATTCTTTAGATTTGGATTGGGGCTCCAGAGTTTGCATTTTTAACAAGTTCTCAGATGATGCTAATGCTTCTGGTAAGGGACCATACTTTGAGCAAAACTGCTGCAGATCGTCATCACTCCCACTGATGAGCTTACTTGGTCCTTGGGAGAGGAATAGAGGCCTGGGCATTTGCTTTATGGCTCAGCCAATATATATTTATATGGTTTCAAGGGGAATGATCCAGATTTAGCAAAGTGTTATAAGTGGTCCTGCTGTATACAGCCCTAGTGTCTTGCTGGAGCAGGGGTAGAGAGATGTTTGTTTTCTGGGGCTCAGGATAGGGATGTAAGGACTTATGGAAGACCACATCTTTGGGATACTTTCATAGTTCGACCCCTTGCATGTGAACTTAAGGACCTATGAGATTCTTATTTTTTGGCATGAAAGGAGGATTTGGAAAAGTACTTCACTCTACCCTGCAGGTGCTTTCATTTCGCCCAACTAGTTCTCAGGGAGCAATGCTTTTGTTGCAGCAGAAACAACCTCAGAAACAGAAAAGCTTTCAGCCTTTCAGAACGTATCACCAGATTCTTCAGATCTGAGAGCATCTGGTTGGCTGAGCTATAAGCTCCGAGGTTGCTGGCAGAGTCAAGGCACAGAGGAGCAAGAGGAAATGAACAAGGAAATGGCAAGGAAGGGAGCAAAATGAAAGAAAAGGAGAGGGAAATAGGTAAAAGAGAAAGAGGGGGAAAAGAGAAAGATCTAGTAAGATACAAGCTACTGTGTATGACATAAACTACTATGATATACAACAAGAATGTATTGGCAGGCCTTCCCTGGTGGCGCAGTGGTTGAGAGTCTGCCTGCCAATGCAGGGGACGCGGGTTCGAGCCCTGGTCTGGGAAGATCCCACATGCCGCGGAGCAACTGGGCCCGTGAGCCACAATTACTGAGCCTGCGCGATTGGAGCCTGTGCTCCGCAACAAGAGAGGCCGCGATAATGAGAGGCCCGCGCACCGCGATGAAGAGTGGCCCCCACTTGCCGCAACTGGAGAAAGCCCTCGCACAGAAATGAAGATCCAACACAGCCATAAATAAATAAATAAATTAAAAAAAAAAAAAAAGAATGTATTGTACAGCACAGGGAATTATAGCCATTATCTTGTGATAACTTTTAATGGAGTATAACCTGTAAAAATACTGAATCACTATGCTGTACACCTGAAGTTAATATAAAATTGTAAATGGACTATACTTCAATAATAAAACCTAAAATTTACAAAGGAAGAAAAGAAGATCTGGTAAGAGTGAAAGAAATAAAAAAATGTCAACCAACACGGAGCTGGTCCATTTTGGGATTTGGAGTCAAAAGTTTTGACTTCTAGTCCCAGCACCTTAGACACATGACACCTTAGGTTTGTTACTTAACATTTCAGGACCTCGGTTTCTCTATTTGTAAAATAGGCCTAGTAAAAGCACTTGTTCTTTCTTGGGTTGGTGTGAGGATGAAGTGAGATTACATATGTAAAAACCATTTACAAACTGTAAAATGCATCATCAAAGATAATTTTGATTATGTATGCGCTTTTGATATAGCAACATCACAAGCTTGCTGTACAAAAGGGCTTGCGATAGCCTAGATGCACCCATGTATAATGGCCCTGCTCATCTGGATGCTGTGTCCTTTCCTCATTATCCAGGGGGCCTGGCACTTCCTTCCAGGACAGGAGACATGGGGAAGATGCCCTATAACTAGGAATCCCCAGCACTCATATGTGCTCAGGCAGGTCACCTCTCCTAGTTGCACGTGATCAGCTTTGAACTGGACGTACAGCAGAGAGATTAAAAAGGCATCGGTGGCTCAGGGAGCTGCATTCCATCACCCTGCCTCTTTCTTTGGCTCTTTGAAAGTCTATTAAACCTTTCTCCCATTTCACTGCCCTCTGCAACTAATCAGAGCTATTGAAACCAGCTTCAATCTTGTCTTTTTCATCTTGATTTCAACCTTAATTTTTAATTACCTGCTCTTGTGCATCATTTTAAATGGATTTGCTATGCCAGAGACTCTCCAAATAAATGAGGTGCTAAATTAGTCTTTAGGTAATTAGATAAGAACCCGATTATTTCAAACACTTTTACTATGTGAGTCTTAGATAAAAATAAGCTTTGAGAGTCAATAGTTTAAAAGTCTGCTGTAAGGTTATTTGCATTAAAATGACACCTTAAGAAAGATATTACTTGAATTATATTATAATAGCTGGACAGTAAAGATTTCCCAGTAAGAAAGACTGGATGACTCTTCCCTGAAAATGTGCTGCATACCTGTTTTCCATGTAATTAAAAAATCAGTACTTGGTATTTATCATCAGTCTTACACTGGTAAGATTACAGATCATTATCCCAGATACTGATTAGGTAGTCATTTTTTAACATTAAAAAAAAATAGTAACGTGATGTACTGAGTGAAAGTCTTCAGCACCTAGTTTATTTTCTGTTCCCCTCCTCTTATTAAGCACCTCTAAGAGTGAGATTTTTCCAAAAGATAAGAGTAATTACATTTCTATTTTATAATTTAAAAGTGCCATTTTATTCATTATTCATCTACTTCTGAATTTTAACCAATATCTGTAGCGATGCCACATTTCTATGCAAATAACGTGATTTATATTCACTGGTGTTTTGAATTCAGATGCTCCTGATGATTTTCGTAGTTTTTATCTTTATTATAATTGCATATACATTTTTCCTTCACTGTCACTGTATGTCACATGTTGCCAAAGACTCACAATGTTCAGAGAAGAACTTTGTGATGATTGGCTATTAGGCCTGACTCCGGGCATTTCATTTCAATGTTTTAATGGGGAACATTTCCCCTTCAGTTTCACCTAAAGATGTCAGTGGTAGGGGCTTTAGTTTAAAAACTTAGAAATCCCCCAAATCAGCCATGCAAATGGCATCTTGGGTCCACCAACCAACCAGCATACTCATCAGATACCAGTATTTGTGTTCATGTTTCCTGGATCCCTTACTTCCTCCCCTCCCTCCTCTTCTGCAACCTGGTCTCTCCAAGCCCAGGCTACACACATTGGCACCACTTTCTAAGGGAATCAGACAGTTTGTTTTGTCTATGCTCTTACTCATAAAATTTCTTCTGCTATTCCCTATCTCCCCCATTCATTCATTCACTTATTCATTCAACAAGTATTTATTGAGTACCTGTCAAGTACCAGACATTGTTATAGGCACTGGGGAATACAGCTATGAACAAAACAGATGGAAATCCTTCTTACAGACGGACATTCTGGATAGGACTCAACTGATAGACACTTGTACACACTCATACACACATTCTCTCTACAGTAAATATAGACAGTAGGTGTTCTATCTCTACTTATTAAAACCTACTCATTCTTCAGCCATACACCACCTTTTCTATTAAATCTTTGTTGATCCATTCTCTGCCCCAATACCGGAGGGAATTAATTGCCTGTCCTTCCTTCTCTCCTAGCTCTGTATTTGCCAGCTCTGACTGCTGTAATGCTTTCTGCAGTCTGCCTTCTATTAAAATGCTATTTGCTCTACATTTTATAAAACAGCATCTCATCGATTATATTATTTACTTCTCATAACAACCCTAGGAAATGGCATTATCATTTTTATTTTACAGATGAGGATACAGAGAGGACAATAACTTTGCAGCCTAGTAAATGTCAGCCAGCATTTCCCTCTCCCTTCCTTTCTGTCTCTTTCCCTTCCTCCTTCCTTCATAAATTTGATGAGCACATGTTGTATGCCAGCCACAGTGCTAGCTCATGGACAGCGCAGGGGGCAGGGAGTATAACAGTAAAATCAGGGTTCTTGACTCCACAGAGTTCGTCAAATCAACTACACAAAAAAATGCAAAAATCCAACTGTTATAAGTGGTACTTTGGAAAGCTTCGTGGTTATTGTATGATTATAGACAAGGGATTTGATCAAGTCAAGAAAACCAGGAAAGGCTTTCCTGAGCCATCAGAGGATGATTAGAGAACAGATGTGTGGACACAGCGGGGGGGTGGGGGGAGTTGGGGGGTGTGGGCGGGGAGAGGGTGTGGGATGAATTGGGAGATTGGGATTGACATATGTGCACGGCCATGTGTAAAACAGATAGCTAGTGGGAACCTGCTGTATAGCCCAGGGAGCTCAGCTTGGTGCTCTGTGGTGACCTAGGTGGGTGGGATGGGGGGGAGTGGGGTGGCAAGAAGGTCCAAGAGGGAGGGGATATATGTATACACATAGCTGATTCACTTCATTGTACAGCAGAAAGTAACACAACATTATAAAGCAACTAGACTCCAATATAAAAAAAAAAGTTGATGGTGGCTGGTGGAGAGGAGCATATGGGGAATGGTCCAGGTAAAGGGGGTAGTGTGGACAAAGAACTTGAACCTGTCTTCTGACTCTCTAAGCCCAGCACTTTCCCCCACTATGCTACATTCCTTTTTATAGCTTTTTCTCCTATTACACTAGAAGCTTTTTGCAGACAGTTGTCATGGCTTTTCATTCCCCATAGCACTTAGCACGTGTCCACAGTGAGTGTTCAATAATTATTTAATTCAATTAAATAAATGAATTAAATCTGTAATAAATGGTCTCATGGTTTCTACCAACACTTTATCACAAAGACCCTAAGGTGAAAAGTCACGACTGAGAATGTAAGAGAAGATAGTATGATTCTTTTAGGTACTCATTCCTTCTTCTGAATCTTATTCCCCCATACCCCCCCCCCTTTTTTCCCTAATATGTTTATTTATTTATTTTTGGCTGTGTTGCGTCTTCATTGCTGTGCACGGGCTTTCTGTAGTTGTGGTGAGCCGGGGCTACTCTTTGTTGCGCTGTGCAGGCTTCTCATTGTAGTGGCTTCTCTTGTTGGGGAGCACGGGCTCTAGGCCCGTGGGCTTCAGTAGTTGTGGCACATGAGCTCAGTAGTTGTGGCTCACTGGCTCTAGAGCAGGCTCAGTAGTTGTGGTGCACAGGCTTAGTTGCTCCACGGCATGTGGGATCTTCCTAGACCAGGGATTGAACCCGTGTCCCCTGCATTGGCAAGCGGATTCTTATC
This sequence comes from Balaenoptera ricei, assembly GCF_028023285.1. Taxonomy (NCBI): domain Eukaryota; kingdom Metazoa; phylum Chordata; class Mammalia; order Artiodactyla; family Balaenopteridae; genus Balaenoptera; species Balaenoptera ricei. The sequence goes on along the minus strand of NC_082642.1, from coordinate 86,439,412 downwards.
CACTGCACCACCACAGAAGTCCCTCCCCCATCCCTCATTTTAAACCATTTTTTTGTTAGGCATTCAGTCGGAAATCCCTGAGATTCTATGAGCTGGCTTCTCACAGATGATTTTTTTTTAAAGACAAATAGTTCTGAGGCCGTTATCTATTGTAAAACAGGGCTATTTCTATTGTGATTTATAGTTTGCAAAGCTTTTGCATATATATTGTCTCATTTGGTCCTTACTAATAGAGATTATTTTCCCCCCATTTTACATTGGAGACATGAAGAAGTTAAAAGAAATGCTCATGGTGTTACAGCTGTAAGCAGTGAAAACAAAATATATGCTGAATTGTTCAGGATTTTTTTTCTTTTTTTTTTAACATCTTTATTGGAGTATAATTGCTTTACAATGTTGTGTTAGTTTCTGCTGTATAACAAAGCGAGTCAGCTACATGTATACATATATCCCCATATCCCCTCTCTCTTGCGTCTCCCTCCCACCCTCCCTATCCCACCACTCTAGGTGGTCACAAAACACTGAGCTGATCTCCCCGTGCTATGCGGCTGCTTTCCACTAGCTATCTATTTTACATTTGGTAGTGTATATATGTCCATGCCACTCTGTCACTTCGTCCCAGCTTACGCTTCTCCCTCCCCGTGTCCTCAAGTCCATTCTCTACCTCTGCGTCTTTATTCCTGTCCTGCCCCTAGGTTCTTCAGAACCATTTTTTTTTCTTTTTTTAGATTCCATATATATATGTTAGCATACGGTATTTGTTTTTCTCTTTCTGACTTACTTCACTATGTATGACAGACTCTAGGTCCATCCATCTCACTACAAATAACTCAATTTTGTTTCTTTTTATGGCTGAGTGATATTCCATTGTATATATGTGCCACATCTTCTTTATCCATTCATCTGTTGATGGACCCTTAGGTTACTTCCATGTCCTGGCTATTGTAAATAGAGCTACAATGAACATTTTGGTACATGACTCTTTTTGAATTATGGTTTTCTCAGGGTATATGCCCAGTAATGGGATTGCTGGGTCATATGGTAGTTCTTTTTTTAGTTTTTTGAGGAACCTCCATACTGTTCTCCATAGTGGCTGTATCAATTTACATTCCCACCAACAGTGCAAGAGGGTTCTCTTTTCTCCACACCCTCTCCAGCATTTATTGTTTGTAGATTTTTTGATGATGGCTATTCTTACTGGAGTGAGGTGATACCTCATTGTAGTTTTGATTTGCATTTCCCTAATGATTAGTGATGTTGAGCATCCCTTCACGTGTTTTTTAGCAATCTGTGTCTCTTCTTTGGAGAAATTTGCGTCTTCTGGCCATTTTTGGATTGGGTTGTTTGTTATTTGATATTGAGCTGCATGAACTGCTTGTATATTTTGGAGATTAATCCTTTGTCAGTTGCTTCATTTGCAAATATTTTCTCCCATTCTAAGGGTTGTCTTTTCGTCTTGTTTATGGTTTCCTTTGCTCTGCAAAAGCTTTTAAGTTTCATTAGGCCCCATTTGTTTATTTTTGTTTTTATTTCCATTTCTCTAGGAGGTGGGTCAAAAAGGATCTTGCTGTGATTTATATCATGAAGTGTTCTGCCTATGTTTTCCTCTAAGAGTTTTATAGTGTCTGACCTTACATTTAAGTCTTTAATCCATTTTGAGTTTATTTTTTGTGTATGGCATTAGGAAATGTTCTAATTTCATTCTTTTACATGTAGCTGTCCAGTTTTCCCAGTGCCACTTATTGAAGAGGCTGTCTTTTCTCCATTGTATATTCTTGCCTCCTTTATCAAAGATGAGGTGACCAAATGTGCGTGGGTTTATCTCTGGGCTTTCTATCCTGTTCCATTGATCTATATTTCTGTTTTTCTGCCAGTACCATATTGTCTTGATTATTGTAGCTTTGTAGTATAGTCTGAAGCCAGGGAGCCTGATTCCTCCAGCTCCATTTTTCTTTCTCAAGATAGCTTTGGCTATTCGGGGTCTTTTGTGTTCCATACAATTCGTGAAATTTTTTGTTTTAGTTCTGTGAAAAAAGCCATTGGTAGTTTGAAAGGGATTGCATTGAATCTGTAGATTACTTTAGGTAGTATAGTCATTTTCATGATGTTGATTCTTCCAATCCAAAAACATGGTATATCTCTCCATCTGTTTGTATAGTCTTTAATTTCTTTCATCAGTATCTTACAATTTTCTGCATACAGGTCTTTTGTCTCCTTAGGTAGGTTTATTCCTAGGTATTCTATTCTTTTTGTTGCAATGGTAAATGGGAGTGTTTCCTTAATTTCTCCTTCAGATTTTTTATCATTAGTGTATAGGAATGCAAGAGATTTCTGTGCATTAATTTTGTATCCTGCTACATTACCAAATTCATTGTTTAGCTCTAGTAGTTTTCTGGTAGCATCTTTAGGATTCTCTATGTATAGTACCATGTCATCTGCAAACAGTGACAGTTTTACTTCTTTTCCGATTTTGATTCTTTTTATTTCTTTTACTTCTCTGATTTCTGTGGCTAAAACATCCAAAACTATGTGGAATAATAGTGGCGAGAGTGGACATCCTTATCTTGTTCCTGATCTTAGAGGAAATGATTTCAGTTTTTCACCAGTGAGAACGATGTTGGCTGTGGGTTTGTCATATATGGCCTTTATTATGTTGAGGTAAGTTCCCTCTCTGCCTACTTTCTTGAGAGTTTTTATCATAAATGGGTGTTGAATTTTGTCAAATGCTTTTTCTGCATCTATTGAGATTATCATATGGTTTTTATCCTTCAGTTTGTTAATATGGTGTATCACATTGATTGATTTGCAGATATTGAAGAATCCTTGCATTCCTGGGATAAACCCCACTTGATCATGGTGTATGATCCTTTTAATGTGCTGTTGGATTCTGTTTGCTAGTATTTTGTTGAGGATTTTTGCATCTATATTCATCAGTGATACTGGTCTGTAATTTTCTTTTTTGTATTATCTTTGTCTGGTTTTGGTATCAGGGTGATGGTGGCCTTGTAGAATGAGTTTGGAAGTGTTCTTCCCTCTGCTATATTTTGGAAGAGTTTGAGAAGGATAGATGTTAGCTCTTATCTAATTGTTTGATAGAATTTGCCTGTGAAGCCATCTGGTCCTGGGTTTTTGTTTGTTGGAAGATTTTTAATCACAGTTTCAATTTCAGTGCTTGTGATTGGGCTGTTTATATTTTCTATTTCTTCCTGGTTTAGTCTCAGAACATTGTGCTTTTCTAAGAATTTGTCCATTTCTTCTAGGTTGTCCATTTTATTAGCATATAGTTGCTTGTAGTAATCTCTCATGATCCTTTGTATTTCTGCAGTGTCAGTTGTTACTTCTCCTTTTTCATTTCTAATTCTATTGATCTGAGTCTTCTTCCTTTTTTTCTTGATGAGTTTGGCTAATAGTTTGTCAGTTTGGTTTATCTTCTCAAAGACCCAGCTTTTAGTTTTATTGATCTTTGCTCTCATTTCTTCCATTTCTTTTTCATTTATTTCTGATCTGATCTTTATGGTTTCTTTCCTTCTGCCAACTTTGGGGGGTTTCTTGTTCTTCTTTCTCTAATTGCTTTAGGTGTAAGGTTAAGTTGTTTAATTGAGATGTTTCTTGTTTCTTGAGGTAAGATTGTATTGCTATAAACTTCCCTCTTAGAACTGCTTTTGCTACATCCCATAGGTTTTGGGTCATTATGTTTTCATTGTCATTTATTTTTAGGTATTGTTTGATGTTCTCTTTGATTTCTTCAGTGATCTCTTGGTTATTTATGAATGTATTGTTTAGCCTCCATGTGTTTGTATTTTTTACAGATTTTTCCTGTAATTGATATCTAGGCTCATACCATTGTGGTCCAAAAAGATACTTGATACTATTTCAATTTCCTTAAATTTACCAGGGCTTGATTTGTGACCCAAGATATGATCTATCCTGGGCAATGTTCCATGAGCACTCGAGAAGAAGTGTATTCTGTTGTTTTTGGATGGAATGTCTTATAAATATCAATTAAGTCCATCTTGTTGAATGTGTCATTTAAAGCTTGTGTTTCCTTATTTATTTTCATTTTGGATGATCTGGCCATTGGTGAAAGTGGGGTGTTAAAGTCCCCTACTATTATTGTGTTACTGTCGATTTCCCCTTTTATGGCTGTTAGCATTTGCCTTATGTATTGAAGTACTCCTATGTTGGGTGCATAAATATTTACAATTGTTATATCTTCTTCTTGGATTGATCCCTTGATCATTATGTAGTGTCCTTCTTCGTCTCTTGTAATAGTCCTTATTTTAAAGTCTATTTTGTCTGATATGAGAACTGCTACTCCAGATTTATTTTGATTTCCATTTGCATGGAATATCTTTTTCTATCCCCTCACTTTCAGTCTGTATGTGTCCCTAGGTCTGAAGTGGGTCTCTTGTAGACAGCATATATACAAGTCTTGTTTTTGTATCCATTCAGCCAGTCTATGTCTTTTGGTTGGAGCATTTAATCCATTTACATTTAAGGTAATTATCCATATGTATGTTCTTATTACCATTTTCTTAATTGTTTTGGGTTTGTACTCTGTAATGGCCTATATGGGAAAAGAATCTACAAAAGAGTGGATATATGTTTACATATAACTGATTCACTTTGCTCTACACCTTAAACTTACACAACATTGTAAATCAACTATACTCCAATAAAAATTTAAAAGAAAAGAATAACAACTGATCATATAGGCTCTGCTTTGCTGGAACTTTTCGAAAGGAATATCAGATTGAACTTTTAAAAGGCCTTTCAAGCCAGGAAAGTCAAATAATGACTTGCCATCAGACATTGACTGCAAAACGTACAGATTTGGGTAAATTCCTCTCTTCTTGAGGTCCCCAAACTATCTTGAGGTTCCTGCACCTGCCAGGGACTGACCTTCCTTACTCACCTGGTAAGACTTCTGGAAGCCCTGTAGGCATGGTACTAGGTAAATATTTCCAAGAGTCATTTTTGGCTCCATAAAGTCAATCTTAGTGCTTTAAAGCTGTCTGGTCATACCTAGTCAATGCATGCCTCTGTCAAATATGACATTTCAGTCAAAGCCTTGATAATATAAGCAATGTTTCCAATTGTGTCCTGTTATAAGGAGAACAGATTCTTATTGAACTTATGCAAGTAACTATATTGCCATGAAAATGAGAATACTCACTAAAAGTTTCCAAATTCTGGAGAGATCAGGTAGGGAGAAAAAGAGAAATGTTCTATCTTTGTTTACAAAGTTATCATTTATCAAATTGCTGCAAGTCATAGATAGCTTGAGAGAAAAGTTTTCCTTAAATCTGGAAAAGCAAAACATAAAAGAACCAGCAATGTTTTAAACAAAAATTATAATCATCCTGATCAGTTCATTCAGTCCTGTGGAATTAATTCTAGATCTTTTGTTAGCAGTTTTATGAAGCCATCTGTTTCTTCATTAGAGTTCTATAAATTCTTACCCAATTCAGTAGTATGGTCTGAGAGTTTATCAGAAAACTGTACTCTAGAGAAAGTATCAGAGGCCTTTCTATGAATCTCTGTAAGGATGAAACATATTTGTAAAAGCATCAAAGTAAAACAATAACTGTCTATAAATGACAAAAGAGTTAAAATGTAAAATAGATAGCTAGTGGGAAGCAAACACATAGCACAGGGAGATCAGCTCGGTGATTTGTGATCACCTAGACGGGTGGGATACAGAGGGTGTGAGGGAAACACAAGAGGGAGTGGATATGAGGGTATATATATACATATAGCTGATTCACTTTGTTATACAGCAGAAACTAACACACCATTGTAAAGCAATTATACTCCAATAAAGATGTTAAAAAGAAAAATGCATGGTTAAAGTGCTGATTACAGTGCAGTTGACAAGGAAATTATTTCTGTGACATACACCATTTTAAGATAATAACTAGGATTATGATTGATAACATTATGGCAGGACAAGCAGAATTCCAGAAATTTCATAGTTTCTATAACACTTATAAACATATACCTATACAGACACAACATAAAGCAGGCTTAGTATTACTTCTTTTTTTGACAATGCCTCCCGTGTGATTTACCATGTCAAATAAGTGTAATTAGTTTAACATCTCCTTTTTTATAAGGAGAGAGGACAAATCTCTGAGATATTTCAGGGGCCTTCTGAAACATCTCATATCTCAAAGTTAGATCTAAGTTAAAAAGACTTCATTTAGAATTTGATTTTGGGAATTTGTCAAAAATATCAAATTTTTGTTTTTAAACACTTGGTCAAATAGGATCATAAGTCACTGTGAAATAATGCTTAGTTATTCATTTAAACAAAATAAGAATTAAATACTTCATAGGTAAATATAAATGTTATATAGTTGTAAATAGTCTTAGCTACAAAATATAGAATCTTTGTTTTTCTAGACAGATTACATTAAGGTAAAGAAATCTTTGTTTACAATTTCTCATTAAGACCAGACCATTAATCTCAAAACACTTTGTCCTTTTAACAGAAAACCAAATTTTGTACCAGCTTACTTTTTATATTAAAATTTATTCATTCTAACCTTAGCCAGTCCTGATGGCACATAAAATTCCTCTCTAAAGACTCTTTTTTTCCACAAATTTTCTACAGCTTTCTATGTCTGTTTTAATTTCCTCCTTTTTTTCTTTCGCATTTAGAAGTAACCAGCTTTAGGACAAAATTACTTTCTTTTCCCTTAACAAAATGTATTTCAATTTTTTGTACCTTTAAAAATTTTTTTCCTTGAATATGAAAATGTTTTCCTTATTAATGTTAATAGTTTAAATTACGTATATTAACTAGAATTTTTAAGCTTTAGAAACCTTAATTTTTAGTAAAAACTAAGAAATAAGCAATTATGAACTGTCTTTTCCAGTAGTATTCTGTAGATTGGCAAACTTACAATTACTTTTTATAATTTTTAAAAACTTGTGCTTTCTTATAGAAAATATTTCAGTGTGATACCAAAAATATTTACTAATAGTCCCAAATATCTTTTGTTTCTCTGTAAAAGGAAGCCTATATTCAGTAATTAATGTTTCAGTACCTTATTTTGTTTGGAAATGATTTAGATATTTAATAAATTTCCATCATTTAACTTAATCTAGCAAAACTCTAAAGTTTCCAAAAAGGTTTGGGGGAACTATTTTGAGATAGACACATCATAAAACATAACTATTCTTAAAGAGTTCACCTAAAAACTCCTATTCATTTACATTTATTTAATGTACGTATGAAAGTATCATACTGAATTATTTTTATTGCTGACAAATTTTGTAACAGATATAACAAACTTATTTGACTTTTAGTAAACCTAGGTACAATAAAAGTATTATACTTAATGTTGATGACTAAAGGCATGTCTGCATTAATTAAATCAATGAACTTTAACTTTAATACTGAATATTTCCCAGCTCTCTTGAACCTGAAATTCATTTGGGTTACCACTATATTTCTGAGAATTTACTTTATTTAAGAGCTTAATTTTTTTAAGCCAATTAAATAGAGCTCTTTTACAAATTAATTTTGGTAATACCATCCAAAAGTAGAAGCATATTACATCTATAAGGTACATACATGGGCATACATACATCCAGATAGGCACAGACAGAGTCTCATAGTTTTAGTTTTAAAGCTTTAGTCATGAATCAGGTACAATAAAAAAAACTCACTAGTTTATAAATAACAGTTGGAATAAATTACATCTGCTTGCTCAGATGGCTAAAGTCTTTTATTATGTGTGGAGAAGACATCAGCTTTGCATTTGCCTTTGGCAAGCAATTTTAAGGAGGTTATTTGGGCAAGAGAGTCCTTCTAGCAATTTGAATTAAAAGGCCTCTTCTTTTTTTTTTTTTTTTTTCAGTCTTAGGAATTGGAGATGTCTAGATGAGGTAAAACATTTATATTTCAAAGGTACAGGGAGAGAAATACAAGCTCCTCCTAGAAGGACTTTTGTCCCCTTAGGGTCAGAATTTAAAAAAAAAAAAATTTTTTTTCAAAAAATGTTTTTTTCAAAATGGCCATAATAATCATAGACCTGTTCATCAGGCCCCTGGAATTGTTGTTGCCTTCTGTGGGGATCAATCTTGCGGTTATAAAAAGAAAGCTCAGAAAGAGATGGATGGCAAGGAGGAGAGCATTGCAGTGGACATTCAGAGGAACAGGAAGGAGTAGAGGGAGAGAGAGAGAGAGAGGGTGTAAGAGTAAAAGAGACAGAGAGACAAAGAGGGAGAGAGCTCTCAGAAGCCTCAGAGGAATTTCCAGTTTTGCAATCCTTTGAGATAATTGTGAGTTAGTTTCTCTGAGGGAAGCGATAGTGGATTCATTATTATGTTTTTCTGTGTCCTCAAAAATACCAGTTGAGATACGCTTCTATTCTTGCCTTACATCCTTTTTTTAATTGACTGCCCAGACAAACTAATTTAGGAATTTCAAAGGAGCCCCATGTTGGCCAATTTTATTGTAAATCATCCCAGGTAATTGTAGCCCAGCAAGACAAATACTTGCAGGACTAAGGCCCATAGTTCTTATACATAAAACCAGCAGAAGTTTTATGAAGAAGGAGGCGGTCCTTAGAGAGTGAACTTCTCATATTCCAAAAGTAATTATTTACCAGGAAAAAAAAAAGAAAAGTAAAACAAAATCCAAAGAACAGAAGCCAGTAGCCCAAACAAAACAGGAAGTGAAATCCTGAAGGCCACTTGAACAAAACAGAGAAGATGGGGAGTGAGATCTTGGAGGACAGTAGCTGGTAACAGAGGACACCCTGTCTCCTACCAAGGTGGGAGGTTTCAGTACAGAGGACTTCCAACCAAATTCTGGGACCACTAAGGAGACAATAGAGCTGGACTCTTGCAGGTACCTTACTCAGATCCAAGACGATGTATCCATCCGCAATGTATCCATCCCCCAAAAAAGAAATTTCTTTTTTCTTTCTCCTAATCAGTATTAGGAAAATACTGATTTCCTAATACCTCTTTGGAACTTCGCAATGGGTTACATTTTCTTTTTAAGGCAAGCTCAGAAGTACTACATGTTGTGGAATGAACTCCTACATAAGAGTCAGTGACTCCCCTGGAGGTCCAGTGGTTAAGACTCCTTGCTTCCACTGCAGGAGGCACGGGTGTGATTTCTACAGGGAACTAAGATCCTGCTGGCTGTGTGGCAAAAAGGAAAAAAAGGGGTGGGGGATAAGTCATAGAATTGGCCTCAACTTGAAGTGACCACTGCAATGCTTTTAAATTTCAAGAGATGAGGTGCTTATAGCAAGGTTGGAAGAAGATAAGCAAGGTCACTCACTTCATTCAATGTAAGAGTTAGTCTGGCATTTTCAGGTTCAGAAAGTGCAGGTCCACAGGAAATAAAAAATGCCCAGGTTTGCTTCTCTATTTTTCTGTCCAGGTCAAACCCAAGTCTTCTGTATACATTCCATTCTTTGAAATCCACTCGAGTTATTTTAAATCCTACTCTTTTAGAGTTCAAGGACTGGTCTGGTTAATTCTCTTGGTAAAGGGGAGGTAAAGAGGAGACTTGAGGTGTTAAAATGTCTAGATTTGCCAGGCAAACAATTTGGATTATCTGCATTACAAAGCAATTATTTAAAGTGGTAGGTCTTCTGGTGCATTTAAGTATTTTATAGATCATTAACTGCTTGAGAGAGCTGGGAAACAGACTGAAGTGGAAATAGCTGTTTCTAGGTAAATACACTTCTTTCCCAGAAAGGAAAATAGACTCTTAGAGATTCTAAAGTTCCCTTAAAGGGAAAAGAAGTTCCTAGTTACAGAAAAATCTCAGGAAAAACATACTGTGGAAATGAGGTACAGAGCTACACCCAACCAAAATTTGTCACACCCAGCTATGGGCCAGACCTCGGACCAGGTCATGCACATTATGCATTTAATTCTTCAAGCATCCATGAAATGTGTATCATCATCCCCACTTCCTGGATAAAGAAAATTAGGTTCAGAGAGTTGCAATGATTTTTCAATTTGGTTTGGAGCTGAGATTTGAACTCACAAAGGAGCCCATGTTCTTTCCATACTGGACAACACCAAGCTAAAAACGGAGAGAAGGTGATGAGGTCACCCACAGTGACCACTTCACAGTGACACATTTTCCCTCCCTTTCTTTTTTTTAAAAAATTTATTTATTAGTTTATTTATTTATTTTTGACTGCATTGGGTCTTTGTTACTGCATGCAGGCTTCTCATTGCAGTGGCTTCTCTTGTTGCAGAGCAAGGGCTCTAGGCACACGAGCTTCAGTAGTTGTGGCACAGGGGCTCAGTAGTTGTGGCTCACAGGCTTAGTTGCTCCATGGCAGCTAATGTGGGATCTTCCCAGACCAGGGATCAAACCCACGTCCCCTGCATTGGCAGGCGTATTCTTAACCATTGCCCCACCAGGGAAGTCCCTCCCTCCCTTTCTTTGCCGTCTTTTCCCCCTTAAAAAGTTGGATGAATTTCTTTTTTTTAATTAAAAAAATTTTAAATTATATACTTTTTAAAGGTTACTTTTCATTTATAGTTATTAAAATATGCATGATTTTACAGAGTCTTTAACAGAGTGGTAAACAAGAGAAAAGTCAGTGATACTACCTTATTCTAAGAAAAATGTCTCACTGTGGCATCTTTATTTAGCCTGTAGATTTCTACTTTACATTATACAGAATTATGAGTTAAAAGACCCCAGAGGTAAAGGCGATGACAGGAATGGAGCAAATATATCCAAGCACCTTCAATTTAGCCATGCTACAGACTGTAATAAGATGAATTCCAGCCTTTAATACTCGCCTAGACTAAAGCATGCAGTTGGTGCTTTGGATTAACACTGGCCTGTGGGAGCTGGGGAGTTTCAATGTTCCAATTTGCTTTTCCCTTTTTAGGGATTACAGTCTAGAGGTCTGTTTGCTTTCACACTGGGCCAAAGGGTGACAGCTTGATTTTGGGAATCAGATTTTCTGTTGCTAGGAGATCAGAGATTCTGAGCAACTGGATGCTATTTGTTACAGAGTCTAGAATTCAAGGTGATATTTATTTATTTATCTATTTATTAACATTTTATTTATTTATTTATTTAATTTTATTTTTGGCTGTGCCGTGTGTTAGTTGCAGCATGCAGGATCTTCGTTGAGGAATACAGGATCTTTCCTTGCAGTGTATGAGCTCTTCGCTGCAGAGCACAAGTTTCTCTCTAGTTGTGGCATGCTGGTTTTCACTCTCTAGTTGTGGCACGTGGGCTCCAGGGCGCGTGGGCTCTGTAGATTTGCAGCACGTGGCTCTCTCGTTGAGGCGTGCAAGCTCAGTATTTGTGACGTGGGCTTAGTTGCCCCGTGGCATGTGGGATCCTAGTTCCCCAACCAGGGATTGAACCCATGTCCCCTGTATTGGAAGGCAGATTCTTTACCATTGGAACACCAGGGAAGTCTCTCAAGGTGATTTTTATACATGAGTCACAAACACCTTGGGGACGACTTGTTGAAACAAAGAGGAAGGAGCCAAGATATAGCGTGGGAAAACCTGACCTCAGGTCTCTGTTCCCTCCTGCTCCCCATACCAGACTGGCTTGGGCAATTCTAAGCCTTGTTGATGAAGAGTTTTCTCATCTGCAAAATGGATACCATAGTTTTGACTTTGAAGACTTGTGAGCCTAAAATAGGAAAACTGACACAAAAAGTGTTTATAAACTGCGAAGCAATCATTTGAAAATTAGTAGTTAATATTATTTTGCTTCATTTAAGAGGACCAAGAGGAGCTTATCTTCCTTATTGTTCTTACTTGGTGGCCTGAGGTCTCTGGTCCTGATGCCATTTTTATAATTTGTGTTCCTATTTACCTACAAATTATGTGTTTTCTTACCAAGTTTTTCATTGAAACTTTGTTCTTTGGCAATTCTAGTTCAGGCTGGATATAAAAGTGGCAGTCCAGGCAAATTGTATTGTTGAACAGAATGTAGAATAGAGCGGAGGGTAAGATGGGACTCTGGAAGGGCTGGGGGATGAGGGCATCAAATCCCTGCTCTAATGTTTACCAACCGTGACTTAGTTTCCTCACTTGTAGAATGGGGATGGTAATGAACAGTAACTACCTCATAGGGTTTTAAAACTTTAAATGAAAGAATACACATGTGGCATTATGTGCCTAGAACATAATAAGTGCTAAACAAATATTAACTGTTTTTATTACCGTTATTATTAGAAGCTCAAAATTGTTCTCATAACAGAGACCACATGACCTTTTGATGTGGTCAAAGGCAAAGCTGTATAATGCTGAGCTATGTCAAGGTGTGTTCTAGGGAGTTGTTGGCACATTCCACAGTATCTAGAACATGTCCACAAGTTCAGTGGCTTAGTCATTGGAAATATAGCCATCTTTGGTCATTCTTAGGCTTTGAAGGTAACTCCATGCAAATTTGATTTGATTTAATTTAGTCATCTTTTCAAAAAATATGGTAATAGCCAATTTTACTGGTTTTTAAAATTAATTCATTAACTTCCAAATTTCTACTAAGGTTTTTATCCCCTTCCCCTCCTCCCTCTCCCACCCCTCCTTTCCTCTCTTTTTCTTTTCTTTCCATATCCTCCTTCACTTTCCCTCCTTCCCTCTCCCTTTCCCTCCCCTCCCTACTTCCTTTGCTTTGCTTTCCCCTCTCCTCTCCCTTTTCTCACTGCTCTCTCTCTCTCTCCCTCTCCCTCTCTCTCTCTCAGAATCTGTGCCAGGCCTGGCTGGAGCACAGACATCCATCAAACATGATCCCTACCCACAGTCCAAGAGGAGTGATAAGGTGAGGGGGCAAAGGGCAATGCCATGAGGTAGAATGTGGTGAGAATCTCAAATACCCTGATGGTTTTGAGGACAGATCACCCAGAGAAATTAGGGAGGTTCCCATGACATGAACTTTGAGCCAGACCCTGAAGGATGGTTAAGATCTAGCCCCATGAGGTTGGCTTTTTCTCTCACCACAGTGTGTCAGCTTGGACTTTTCTCCCTCTTTCTTAGTTCTATAGTTCTTCCAGGCTGCTTTGTAGCAATTTGAGTCTAAAGCATCACCTGCCACTGGAACCCAAAGGTCTAGGAGGAGCTTCAAGCTGTGACAAGACTCCCAATGGATTCATCTGAGGTTAACCCAACCTGGACCCTGGAGTCTCCTCAAACGTCCATTGATGAAAATTCCCAGGCAATTCCAGTTGCCTCTCAACCTATGTCTGAAGTGTTAGTAAAGAACCTCAGTAACCTGACGCCCAACCCTAGTATCAAACTGCCATTCATTCTACCAGAATGTCTGCCTCAACCAACTGGGCGGTTACTTGGTGAAACCATACCCTATAGGAGAGGGGTGAGGACCGTGTTAACTGATCGGAGAGATAAGATGGAACAATCAGTTTTTCAATTGATTCAATCTATTAAAAAACGCTGCGGCAAAGGAGTTCCTTGGTCTGACTCTCAAAGAGAACCATGGCAGAATGATGTTGAGACTCAGTCAAGAGGGCAAAGATTTAGAAGTAGCTGTCGTTTTTGCCGGTTTCATAGAGATCCTTCTGAGGATAATTATGAGAATTATTACAACAATAAGTATTACAGTAATTATGACATGGAGTCGAAGGAGCCATAAACCTTATTCTTGTACTATTTTTTCTTCCTGGTAATTTTAGGATCATTGTGAAGCTTGGGAAGGATTGTGTACCAATATTTTGATCACTTGTATTACAAGTTCTATGATGTCCTTTTTTCTTGCATCTCTTTTCTACCTTAATACAGTAACTTATAAGGAATCTATGTAGCTTGCATTTGAATGACTTGAATATATTTTAGTTCCACTTTGTGAAACAAATTAACTTGTGTGGAAGGAAAGGGAAGAAAACGTTGGGTGGCTTGACCACAGCATTGTTAGAAAAGCGTGTTGAATTGTAATAAAAATTTTTGATGTGCTGTTTCAATTTTCAGTAGCAAATAAATGTGTTTATAGAGGATTTTATTAAAATTTGAGACTTACTTGAGTACCTTTAAAAAAATTCTTGTTATTTTAGACTTGTTTTTGCTGGCTATGTATTAACTGAATAATACTTATCCCTATCATATTCCTAGGGTGTAAATATCTGGCATTCTATATTTTGTGATTTGTCCTGTTGGGAAGGAAGTTTATACATTTGGGTAAGGTTAGAAAACAAGGGCACAGATATTTGCACCTATTAACCTCTTGGAAGAAGTTATCAGTTGGTCTTGGTTGGAGGGAATTGAAAGAATGATAGTGGTATATAATACTAAGGGAAGATGTAGCCCCAATGGTGTTTTAGTTCAGTTATTTTCTTTCATAACCTAAGTGTACACAGACCTGGATTTCTTTGTGGGATAAAAGAGATACATAAAACTCATCTTCTGCCCTCCAACTATCTTTTGTTCGCTTTAAAAATATATTAAAGAATTGGGTACATGGGACTTCCCTGGAGGTCCAGCGGTTAGGACTCCTGCTCTTTCACTGCCCAGGGCCTGGGTTCGATCCCTGATTGGGGAACTAAGATCCCACAAGCTGCGTGGTGTGGCCAAAAAAAAGAGAATCCAGTTGCAAAGCAACTAGAGACCTGGTGGTATTCAGAATGAAGCAGAAATAGCCCAAACCTGGACGACTGTGCAAACAAATGGCAAAGAAGTTCAACAGTGATGTAAAAAGGGATATTAAATATTAATATCCACCAAAGTAGGTCTTCAGAGGTTGTCCTACTTAGAACTACTCAAACCATCATGGTCTACAGCATGGGTGAATGTGGGTGGTCTTGAGGTTTTGTTAAACTTGCAAGCTGTTCCTAGAGGCAAGGCCGTCTTGACTGCTGTATGCATTTGAAAATCATTGACTAGTGAAAAACTTATTTGTTGTAATCGTGTTAAATTTATTAAAAAAAAAAGATCTAGCCCCATGAAGACTTAAAGAGAGGAGAGAAGGATGCGCATTCCAGGCTGAGGAAGCAGCAGGAGCAAAGGCATGGAGGTGGGCCTCTCCTGAGGAGAATCAATGTAAGAGATTAGCTACAACTACTAATCCTTCTCACTACCTTTTGCAGAGTCAGCTCAGACACTCTTCATGGCAAAAGTGGGTATGGTGGAGACAATCCCTGGTTCTGACCTACATTCCCACGCATCAAATTGTTTCCCAGGCTTGACTTCCCTGGCCATTCTTCCTTGCTCCCAAGGTTTACCAGACATCCGAGTGGAATTTATGTGTGGCATTTACCCATTCAGATAGTAAACTATTATTATCACATGAGTCTCTAAGGGACCATTGTGGTACCTGTTACTCAATCCAGCGCTGCTCCCTCTAGTTTTATTCTGTGTTGGAGTCATCAGTGAACTGCAAAGGGAAGCAGCTTCAATTAGGGTCATGCATGAAGATACCTTCCTCAATGCTACCTGTGCTAACATCTTGACAATTACCCTTGGACATGCTCAGTTCATATTTTCAGTATTTTTCCCATCCATTCATCAGACTTTCACTGAGCAGATCAAAATTCCCCATGTGGATGGGATATAAGGGACAGTAAAACATGGTCCTTACCTTCAAGATAGTCTAGAAGAAGTAAGAGAATGCAAGGCAGAAGGTAATTGGGAACACAAGGGAAGGACAGTGACAATCTTTCAGAATTAGTATAGTGACAGTCCCCCAAACCACACCCCCCCAACCCAAGAGGGTGTTAAAGAGGTTGTTCTGGAAGAGGTGGAATTGTTAAGCCTCAAAACATGGGAATGGTTCTGTTGACCTGGTCTCCTAACCCTTGAGAGCTACAGAAACACTTTGGAATGCTTGCTTTTTTTTTTTTTCCCCTGTGAAATTTGTATCTGGCCGTAGCCCCATGGTTGGAGGGTAATAGGGAAAACTAGCTCTTACCTGAGCATCTGCCTCATGACTCTTGAGCGTTGTTGTGTGTGCCAGTATTCACATCCTGATTCCTCAGTAAGTGATGGCAAGACTTTTCCCCTCAAGGCTCTAGGTCTACCAGATTTCAAAGGCATAGGACTCTGTCAAGAATGTTTAACTCTGTAAACATACAGAATTATATTAAAATGATGTTTTTCAGGTTGAATTTTAGACTGATGACCTCTCTGAACTTCACGGGGGTTTCGGTGTTTGTTTCCTCAGGATGAATTCCAAACTTACTCTTGGAAAAAGGTAGTGTGGATCTGCCTGTCAGCATTGAACAGTGCATTTCAGCTCATTCCTGACCACCCTCTCATCACAGATGAGGAATATATCATAAATAGAGCCATAAGAAAGCCAGACCTAAAGGTAAGTACACTTATGGCTCCTGCAGGTGCTAAAGAAATTTAATCATTTTCCCCTCCAAGTACAAGATTAAATTTATATATAGCCAAAACTTTAGAATAACAATAAATGGAATATAACCTTTAAAAATTGTGAATCACTATATTGTACACCTGTAATTATATAATATTGTACAGCTACTATACTTCAATACAAAAAGATTAAATTCAGTTCCTCCACTGTGCCAATCTTCTTTTTTTTCTACTTGTAAGCTCTTTTTTTAATTTCAATTTTATTTTATTTATTTATTTTTTATATAGCAGGTTCTTATTAGTTATCTATTTTATACATATTAGTGTATATATGTCAATCTCAATCTCCCAATTCATCCCACCCCCCCACCCCCACACTCACAACTTTCCCCCCTTGGTATCCATATATTTGCTCTCTACATCTGTGTCTCTATTTCTGCCTTGCAAACCGCTTCATCTGTACCATTTTTCTAGATTCCACATATATGCGTTAATATACAATATTTGTTTTTCTCTTTCTGACTTACTTCACTCTGTATGACAGTCTCTAGATTCATCCACATCTCTACAAATGACCCAATTTCATTCCTTTTTATGGCTGAGTAATATTCCACTGTATACATGTACCACATCTTCTTTATCCATTCTGTCGATGGGCATTTAGGTTGATTCCATGACCTGGCTATTGTAAATAGTGCTGCAATAAACACTGGGGTGCATGTGACTTTTTGAATTATGGTTTTCCCTGGGTATATGCCCAGTAGTGGGATTGCTGGGTCATATGGTAATTCTATTTTTAGTTTTTTAAGGAACCTCCATACTGTTCTCCATAGTAGCTGTATCAATTTACATTCCCACCAACAGTGCACGAGGGTTCCCTTTTCTCCACACCCTCTCCAGCATTTGTTGTTTGTAGGTTTTCTGATGATGCCCATTCTAACTGGTGTGAGGTGATACCTCATTGTAGTTTTGATTTGCATTTCTCTAATAACCAGTGATGCTGAGCAGCTTTTCATGTGCCTTTTGGCCATCTGTATATATTCTTTGGAGAGATGTCTGTTTAGATCTTCTGCCCATTTTTTGATTGGGTTGTTTGTTTTTTTAATATTGAGCTGCATGAACTGTTTATATATTTTGGAGATTAATCCTTTGTCCATTGATTCATTTGCAAATATTTTCTCCCATTCTGAGGGTTGTCTTTTTGTCTTGTTTATAGTTTCCTTTGTTGTGCAAAAGCTTTTAAATTTCATTAGGTCCAATTTTTTTATTTTTGTTTTTATTTCCATTACTCTAGGAGGTGGGTCAAAAAAGATCTTGCTGTGATTTATGTCAAAGAGTGTTCTTCTTATGTTTTCCTGTAAGAGTTTTATAGTGTCTGGCCTTACATTTAGGTCTTTAATCCATTTTGAGTTTATTTTTGTGTATGGTGTTAGGGAGTGTTCTAATTTCATTCTTTTACATGTAGCTGTCCAGTTTTCCCAGAACCACTTATTGAAGAGAATGTCTTTTCTCTATTGTATATCCTTGCCTCCTTTATCATAGATTAGTTAACCATATATGCGTGGGTTTATCTCTGGGATTCCTGTTCCATTGATCTATATTTCTGTTTTTGTGCCAGTACCATGTTGTCTTCATTACTGTAAGTTTGTAGTATAGTCTGAAGTCAGGGAATCTGATTCCTCCAGCTCTGTTTATTTCCTTCCCTTAAGATTGCTTTGGCTATTCGAGGTCTTTTGTGTCTCCGTGTAAATTTTAAGATTTTTTGTTCTAGTTCTGTAAAAAATGCCATTGGTAATTTGATAGGGATTGCATAGAATCTGTAGATTGCTTTGGGTAGTATAGTCATTTTCACAATATTGATTCTTCCAATCCAAGAACATGGTATATCTCTCCATCTGTTTCTGTCATCTTTGATTTCTTTCATCAGTGTCTTATAGTTTTCTGAGTACAGGTCTTTTACCTCCTTAGGTAGGTTTATTCCTAGGTATTTTATTCTTTTTTTTGCAGTGGTGAATGGAATTGTTTCCTTAATTTCTCTTTCTGATCTTTCGTTGTTAGTGTATAGAAATGCAAGAGATTTCTGTGCATTAATTTTGTAGCCTGCAACTTTACCAAATTCATTGATTATCTCTAGCAGTTTTCTGGTGTCATCTTTAGGATTATCTATGTATAGTATCATGTCATCTGTGAACAGTGACAGTTTTACTTCTTCTTTTCCATTTGTATTCCTTTTATTTCTTTTTCTTCTCTGATTGCCATGGCTAGGACTTCCAAAACTATGTGAATAATAGTGGTAAGAATGGACATCCTTGTCTTGTTCCTGATCTTAGAGGAAATGCTTTCAGTTTTTCACCACTGAGAATGACGTTTGCTATGGGTTTGTTGTATATGGCCTTTATTATGTTGAGGCAGTTTCCCTCTATGACTACTTTCTGGAGAGTTTTTTTTATAAATGGGTGTTGAATTTTGTCAAAAGCTTTTTCTGCGTCTATTGAGATGATCATATGTTTTTTATTCTTCAATTTGTTAATATGGTGTATCACATTGATTGATTTGCGTATTTTGAAGAATCCTTGCATCGCTGGGATAAATCCCACTTGAACATGGTATATGATCCCTTTTAATGTGCTCTTGGATTCTATTTGCTAGTATTTTGTTGAGGATTTTTGCATCTATATTCATCAGTGATAATGGTCTGTAATTTTCTTTTTTGTATTAGCTTTGTCTGGTTTTGGTATCAAGGTGATGGTGGCCTTGTAGAATGAGTTTGAGAGTGTTCCTTCCTCTGCAATTTTTTGGAAGAGTTTTGAGAAGGATGGGTTTTAGCTCTTCTCTAAATGTTTGATAGAATTCAACTGTGGAGCCATCTGGTCCTGGACTTTTGTTTGTTGGAAGATTTTAAATCACAGTTTCAATTTCATTACTTGTGATTGGTCTGTTCATATTTTCTATTTCTTCTAGGTTCAGTCTTGGAAGCTTATACCTTTCTAAGAATTTGTCCATTTCTTCCAGGTTGTCCATTTTTTTGGCATAAAGTTGCTTGTAGTAGTCTCTTATGATGCTTTGTATTTCTGCAGTGTCCATTGTAACTTCTCCCTTTTCATTTCTAATTTTATTGATATGAGTCCTCTCCCTCTTTTTCTTGATGAGTCTGGCTAAAGATTTATCAATTTTGTTTATCTTCGCAAAGAACCAGCTTTTAGTTTTATTGATCTTTGCTATTGTTTTCTTTGTCTCTATTTCATTTATTTCTGCTCTGATCTTTATGATTTCTTTCCTTTTACTAACTTGGGTTTTGTTTGTTCTTCTTTATTTAGTTCTTTTAGGTGTAAGGTTGGATTGTTTATTTGAGATTTTTCTTGTTTCTTGAGGTAGGATTGTATTGCTATAAACTTCCCTGTTAGAACTGCTTTTGCTGCATCCCATAGGTTTTGGATTGTCATGTTTTCATTGTCACTTTTCTCTAGGTATTGTTTGATTTCCTCTTTGATTTCTTCAGTGATCTCTTGGTTATTTAGTAACATATTGTGTAGCCTCCATGTGTTTTTGTTTTTTACATTTTTTTCCCTGTAATTTATTTCTAATCTCATAGCATTGTGGTCAGAAAAAATGCTTGATATGATTTCAATTTTCTTAAATTTACCAAGGCTTGATTTGTGACCCAAGATGTGATCTATCCTGGAGAATGTTCTGTGTGCACTTGAGAAGAAAGTGTAATCTGCTGTTTTTGGGTGGAATGTCCTGTAAATATCAATGAAATCTATCTGGCCTATTGTGTCATTTAAAACTTTTGTTTCCTTATTAATTTTCTGTCTGGATGATCTGTCCGTTGGTGTAAGTGAAGTATTAAAGTCCCCCACTATTTTTGTGTTACTGTCAATTTCCTCTTTTATAGCTGTTAGCCTTTTCCTTATGTATTGAGGGGCTCCTATGTTATATATTTATAATTGTTATATGTTCTTCTTGGATTGATCCTCCACTGTGCCAATCTTGAACTGACAGTATAGGACATTATGAAGAACATGGATTTTGGAGCCATACAGAGCTCAATTCAAATTTCAGCTTCATCCCTCAAAACTGTGCAGCCTTGGGTCAATTACTAAACTCTGCTGAGCCTCAATTTTCTCATGTATAAAATGATGATATTGCCTACCTCTAATATTAATTGATAAAATTCAGTAAATTAAGAAATACAAAGATCAGTATGGTGGCAGGTATATAGTAGATGCTCAGTGCATATTAACTGTTAGTAGCATCATGCCCTATATTATAATCTATGCAACAGGGCTTGTCTTATGGTAAAGGTAACCCCCCCAAAAATATTCTAGTAAGTTTATGTTTGTAAAATGATCTTATCATTCAAATGTATTTGGTTTACTCCTTTCCCATCATATTAAATTAGTATTACTTGGATTATGACTAGTTAACATTCGTACTAAAAACATATTTTATAACACAGACTGCTTTCTCTTCAATCTATATATGTGTAGAAAGCTGTTTAAATTGGTTTTATGAGCTCAAGGTCAATTTTTTAAAACAATAAAAGTCAATTGCTGAGCAGTTTCTCTTCTGTCAATTGTTATCACCCAGTTGTCTTAACTGCCAAAATAAACAAAATCAAAAGAGATGAAGCACCCAACCAACAGATTGCTTAATTTTTTTACATGGCCATTCACCTGAGGGTAGACAAACAAAATTAGCCTATGGACATGGCCTCAGAATATTATTGACCTCCACCATCTTTAATTGCATCAAACAAATAAGTGGACAGACAAATGGAGAAATGTTCAAATAAACAAACAAAATGTGAGGAGAGGGCAGGGGTCTTGAAATGGAAAGTTCTGGCACCCAGGCTTGATATCTTTGTTTACCAGCATACAACATAGGAAGTTTGGTTGGTTACTGTCTCCCTGGGTCTTGAGTTTCTTATTTATAAAATAAGAGTAGTAATGCCTTCTCTGCCTGTTTCTCAGGGCTGTCGTGAAACTAAAATGAAAAGAAGAATAATGTGATCTGTGAGCGGTAATGAGCTATATTCATATAAAGGACTGAAACTTTTATTAAAATTGGAAGATAGGTCACAGGCTTAGCCACAGCAATAATGATGACAATGACAGCAATAACACAATAGCAAAATGATAACCGTTCAGGACCACATAGGGGGAGTTTGGAGACTGCAGCAAATGTAGGCTAAGAGGAGACTCCAAGGGCTATTTTGTAGGATTACACACAAAAGTGAAACCCATGGCTTAACCTGTTAAACAGGATGCTCTTACAACTTGTTCCAACAAGAAATGAAGGGTGGGATGCCTGAGGTTGAAACAATTTCTGGTTCTGAGCAGAAAGATGCAAATCACCCCACAGCTGATCCTTGATTTCCTAATTACTGTTTCTTGGTCTGAAGTTCCAGGCAATGGGCAAATAAACTTCACCCTTTGCAAATATTATGCTTAACATCCACTTATCAGCTTTCAGAGCCTCTGGACGTGAAGAGGGAAGCCGAGAAACTCCAGGCAGAGATGTTTCCTGCTTGGGGAATCTCAAAGATATTTAAAAGGCCTATGATGGAGTCATTCTTCTCACTCTGTGATGAATAGCCTCAGAAATTTTCAGGAGATAATGGGATTTTCCATGTTCTGGCCTGACATAAAACTTATCAGTAACCTCTTTGTTCCTCATTATTGCTGCCTTCATCTGCTGTTTTGTATCTATTATGTTATATAACTTTCTCACAGCCTATTGATCTAGGTTCTCTAACTGAGCAGGGATCTCACATTCTACCATCGTTTGTCTTTTACATTTTTTTCTAACTTGAATTTTTGAACTTACAGAATTAATAAAGTAGGCAACCCTCACTTTATACAACTTGAATACTGGAAGTTATGGGATTTTCAGACTGTCTTCTGAGACTAGCTTGACTATTAGATCCTTCAGAGACTAGACTTGGGGGCTAGAGGGGCTCGAGTTCAATTTCCAGCCCTGTTTCTTTCTTTCTTTCTTTATTTTATTTTTTGGCTGTGTTGGGTTTTCTTTGCTGCGCGTGGGCTTTCTCTAGTTGCGGCGAGCAGGGGCTACTCTTCGTTGGGGTGAATGGGCTTCTTATTGCAGGGGCTTCTCTTGTTGTGGAGCACGGGCTGTAGGTTTGCGGGCTTCAGTAGTTGCAGCACACAGGCTCAGTAGTAGTGGGGCATGGGCTTAGTTGCTCCGCAGCACAAGGGATCTTTCTGGACCAGGACTCGAACCTGTGTCCCCTGCATTGGAAGGCAGATTCTTAACCACTGCACCAGCAGGGAAGTCCCAGCCCTGTTTCTTAATAGATGTGGTCTTGGGCAAGTTACTTAATCAAAATGAACTTAAGCAGCAAAGTGGAAATGAAGATAATATCTGTCCTACCACAGGATGATTAAAAAGACAAGAACCCCGCCCCCCAAGTGCTCAGTAGACAGTAGCTGTGATCACAGTCTAGCTCTATTTGTAAAATTGTAGAGAATACTGGAAAGGAAAGGAAAATGTGAGGCAAAAAATTCGAGACTCCAAGATGGGCCATGACAGCTAACACACCCCAGGCTGGTCATGTTCCCTCACCTTAACTTGTAGCTTGTGAAGGAAGAATTGTTCCCAGTGGCAATTCACTCCAATTTTATACTGAAAGTCAATTGGAAGATAGGATTTATTTTTTTAAATATTATTTTGCAACCAACACATTGAAATAAATCCATTCTGTAAAATAAAAAATACAGTATTTAATACGCTCACTTGGTAACTATGAATGTGTGTATGGGTGCACACATACACATATATATTTTTTCCTCTAGTTTTATTGAGATATAATTGACACACAGCACTGAGCACTGTATAAGTTTAAGGTGTACAGTATAATGATTTGATTTACATACATCATGAAATGACTACCACAGTAAGTTTACATATATATATTTATTGGACAAGGTTAAAAGTCATTTGAAGTAACCCAGGTCTTGGAGCTTAGGGATTTAAACTCTATTTCTATTGTGGTTGCCAAGGGGGCAGGGATGGAGTCAGAGTTTGGGATTAGCAGATGCAAACTAGCATATATAGAATGGATAAACAACAAGGTCCTACTGTATAGTACAGGGAACTAAATTCAGTATCCTGTGATAAACCATAATGGAAAATAATATTAAAAAGAAAGTATATACAGTATAACTGAATTAATTTGCTGTACAGCAGAAATTAGCACAACATTGTAAATTAACTATATTTCAATTTATAAAAAAGAAAAAAATTCTATTTCTAGTTGACATGTGGTTGTGAAAAGCACTCATTTATTTATTTAATAAAAAATGTGTTGAGCACTTGTTATGTACCAACTATATGCTCTTCCAAGTTTTAGATTTTATCTAATGTTTATACAGACTATAATACTCATAGGTATAGAACATATTCAGAGGAGTTGCAGTGGAACTTAGAAATGATCTGGCCAATTGCCTTAATTTATTCATGGGAAAATTGAGGTGCAGAGAAATTTCATTGAATTTCTCAAGGACACAATGATAAAAGCAGCTGTAAAAGGAAGTCTTGGACACTGTTTCTCAACTTTGGCTGCACATTAGAATTACCTGAGGAAGTTTAAAACTATTTATGCCCAGGCTGTACCCCAGACAAAGGAAATTAGAATCTCTCTGGGAGTGGGACCCAGTCATCAGTATTCTTTAAAACTCCCCAGTTGATTCCAATGGGCAAAATGAGGTTATAACCATTGCTCCATAACAATATGACAGTCTTACCATTTCTCTTTGTACTTAATTAGGTCACCTGTTAACGGAAATTCAGATTTATATGTAAAGTTGCTTAAAGAAATCAAAAATAAGAAGGCATTACGTCATAAGCATTAACCTTTCTTTCCATTGCCAACACCCTCAGATGCTTGCTTCCTAGAGTTCATTTTCTTGCAATAGCCATCTCACGGTCTTCTAGAACCTGCTGCCAGTCTAATCTTTTAGACTGTGTCTTCAGTGTCTCTTCCATAGGTTACTTTGAAAATCCATTGCTTACAAAAGAAAGTTCTAAATACTCATGCTAGCACTTAAGGATGCATCATCTGGTCTTTATTTACCCTTCCAGCCTCATTCTCCATTCTGCTGTCAAATAGTCTCCCCTCACTTACCCCTCCCTCACAACTAAATTGTGTATAATCTCTTTGAAATGCCTTCTTCCCTTCTCACCTGAGCGAAATTCTTCCAATCCTTTAAGGATGCAGCTCCGATTCTTCTTCTCCATGATACCTTCTGTCATCTACCCTCTCTGTATTTCTACAGCATTTCAATACTATAATTTTTACTTTATTATGTTTTCATTTCTTTGACATGTGCATAATTTGACTGTATGGTATAGTTTTCCCTTTCATAACATATTTTCTTCCCTTGTTTGGTTATCAAGTAGTGGAATGCAGAGGCTGAGTTTTACTTATATACTTATCCGTGTAGTAGGCCCATGATACACGTTGCTTGAATGATGACTTCTAATAAAGAATGCCATTTGTGTAGTAGCCAAGGATAGGATTTGTTAGGAAAGGATAAATCTTAAATAAGTATACTAGGGCTCTATCTTTGCTTCTTCCACGAATGCTTCTTTAGTCACTGAACTGCTATGTATTTACTGATCCTCAAACTGGAGATTTCTTAGGACTTTTCTTTTGCAGGTGAGATGCATAAAAGTGCAGAAAATAAGGTATGTTTGGAACAACTTGGAAGGACAGTTTCAGAAAATTGGGTAAGTTGTTTGAGCAATTGCATCTGAAAAGAAAAATATTATTTCAAAAATATTTTGCTCAGTATGTCTCTCTCATTGTTATTATTTTAGCTCTTTGGAAGACTGGCTCAGTTCTGCCAAGATACATGTAAAGTTTGGATCAGGTCTAACAACAGAAGAACAAGAGATTAGGTACCACGTATATTTTTATCTACACCAGCTCAGAACGACTGTCACCAGTTAGTGAAAAAGAGAGCCCAGGAAACGGTTATCTTAACTGTTCAACATCAGAATATGTTGTAATGCTCTATTTAGTATTATTAAATTAAATGCTTTTATATGCATTACCTCCCTTCATGCAACCTCGTGGGGGAGTTAGAACAGACATCCTCATCATCTCAGTATAACAGATGAGAAATCTGAGACTCAGAGAGGTTTAGTGGCCTGAACTAGGTCACACAGACGGAAGTGATAGAGGAAGAAGTGCATCTCTGACTATAGGCTTAGTTATCTTCCTACTCTGCGTAATGTTCCTCAAGGTTACTATAATAATAAGGTTGAACCAGTTTTGGCTGTGATCAGGAAATATGTATTATACTATGACAGCATAGTTAAATAATAATTGTAGAGCAGCAGAAGAATATCATGCAAGACTTGTAGCTCCACAATTCTAAATAATCTACTGGGCAGGGGAGCGAGGTTTGGGAAGGGCATTGGGTTGAATGCCAAGAGTCTGTCACTAATTCACTTGTGGCTTTGAGCAAATGGCTTCTCCTTTTTGGGCTTCAGTTTCCTAACTGTTAAAAAGGGGAGGAGAACTCTGTAAACACCTTGCTGTCCTAAGTTTCTATGATTACTGCATTCCCCTCCACCCCATTTTGGGGCGGAGCTTTGGTGGTTCTTTGAATGGACTCAGAGTGCTGCATCAGCATGACCTGGGTGCTTGTTAGAAATGCAGAATCTCAGATCACATCTCATTTTTATTGAATCAGAATCTTCCCATTCGCAAGACCACAAGGCCGTCTGTATGAACATTAAAGTTTGAGAAGTGCTGCTGTAGTATTTACATTCCGTTAAGCTCTTTGGTCTGAGCATCTATGTAGAAGGCACAGAGAAAGTGTTTAGCATTCCCAACAGCAAAATAACTCACAGAGTGTCATTGCTCTGTGTAATCAAAGAAACACATCTCTGAGTTTTCAATTAAAGGGCGGTATAACTGTGGAGTTATTTTTGAGAGTTCAACACCTTTTCACTCACATTAAAACAAATTCTGCAGCTTCCCAGAACTGAATAGGAGGAGGAAAAGTAGGCCCGGTATTCCTTATCAGTAAAACTGTTCCCCTGTAATGAGCCCTCTGTCCCACATCCATGGAGCCAAGAGTTGGGGAGAGACAGAGTTGAGAGAGTGCTAATCCTGAAACTACTTGAATGGAACAATGACTAAAATTAAATACCCAAATTACCATCAGGGAAATATTTAATTTAATAAATGATCATGTTTATTGGTTTTGCACCTGGAAACCCTCCCCCTCTCCAGTTATTTTGAGAAAGATGGTGATGTTATGTAATAAGGGAGGCATATGTTGATCCCACAAGTGAGAAAGTGAACATGGAATAGACTTTTTTTTGAAAGGGTAAGAAATGAGTTTCATTTTTATTATTAGTAACTGAGTGAGCTGTGATCTCTCCCTATAGGAGGTTAATATGTGGGCCAAATACTATTGATGTTGAAATCACACCCATCTGGAAACTGCTCATCAAGGAGGTAATCAGTATTTTCTCTTGGTGCTGGCTAGAAAATAACAAGGTTAGATTTTAGTCAAATGATCAAGAATGCTACTTGTTAATAGTAACTGTAATTTGGGCTATTTTAAAAGAATGCAAAATGTATTCATATCTCTACTGTTTCTTGTGGTCCATTTTTGCACACACATTTCCTGTTACAGCATAAGATATGATGCTCATGTGTCTATTTATCCTTTAATGACTAGATGAACACAGGGTTTCCTTTCTTTCTTTCTTTCTTAATCCTATACTTTTTATCCTGTCTCATCTTTGTGAAACTAAAATAATAATTAAAACTTAAACAACTCAATCCCTTTCTTATGGGCAACATATACAATTGCATTAGCATCCAAAACTGTAGGAAGAAAACATCTGTTCAGCCTTATTAGTTCTACTGATCTCAATGTGCGTGTGGGAGGGAAAGAAAGATTTGACCGTAATTTACTACATTGAATTTTTTCTGTTTGACTCTATCACTGAGCTCATTTTTCATTTTACCATGATTATTATGATACTACAACCTTACAGCTGTACTCTGGGTCCTCTCCTGCATGGTACCTCCACTCCTCCTTGACTTAAAAAAGACTTACTAAGCTCCAGCTACTTTCTCAATATTTCTAGCAAGTTTTAAGTCATGAAACAGAGCAGAAGAAACTGATAAAAGCTTCTGTGTGCTTGTTCCCTAACCAGAGGCAAAGATTACTGTTCCTATTTTAGAAAGATGGAAATCAACTAGAGGGAATTTGAGTAAGGGCACAAAATGTTTTTATCCCAGGCAGGATTACAACTGTTGGAGTTAATCTCTGCTTTCTCTCATAGTGTTCTAGATGCTCAATTATCTAGATTATTCCTTTCAGCTTGGCTCTCTATTTATGAGAAAATTTAGTCTTCAACTCGTACATTAATCTAAAGTACTTTAATGGCTTCAGATATGGCAATGTTGTATCATAGAGAAGAACAACTAGAAAGCATTTTAACTTTGTAAACCTGACCAGTAGGTCAGGTTCCAAAGACCACTCAATGTAAACTGGACATGATAATATCTACTCCTCACACAACTGTTGTGACGGTCAACATGGTGATACATGAGACAATACTTTGTAAAGTATAAGGTGCAGTGGTGATTAAAAATAAGTGCTCTGGGGCCAGATTGCCTGGGTTCAAGTCCTGATCTGTAACAGTTGTGGCTCTGTGAACTTGGGCAAGTTTCTCAACATATAAGGCCCAGTTTCTTCATCTTTACAATGGAGATAAGTAATAACTTCTGGATAATAAGATAATTATGGGAATTAAATGAGTAAATTCAGGTAAAGTTGCTTAGTGCAGTATCTGGCACATGGTAATTGCTGCATAAATATAATAAGACTAAGAATATTGGGTGGGACGATTTATGTCATGGAGATGATTATGATAACAAACAAGTCAATGAATAGCTAAGTGTAAAACCTAAATATCTCCCTTGTCTTCCTGTTTTTATGCTGCCAACAGGTTTTAAATCCATTTTACATATTTCAGCTCTTCAGTGTCTGTCTGTGGTTTAGCGAAGACTATAAGGAGTATGCTTTTGCTATCATAATCATGTCGATCATTTCCATCGCTTTGACCGTATATGATCTCAGAGAGGTGAGTTTTTCCACCAATCGTATGGTCTGAGAAAGAAAGAGTTGTGACTTTGTTGAAATTTTGTTTGAAAAGAGTATAATCGGAAAATAATCATTGCACACTCCATAACAAATGAGACCACGTTTGTAAATTTCTAGCACAATAGCTGATGCTCAACAAATTCTAGTTCTTTCCTTTCCTTCCCATCCCAATCCCTAACCTTTCAAGTTATATTTTTCCCTCTCTTTAGCTTACTAAGTCTGATTATTGAGAAGAAAATGCAAATATTTATGAATTGTGAATAAGTGAAAAAATATGTGTAGAGACTACTGATGGGTCTTGAAGATGGTGGAAAAGGGGTGGAGGTGGAGGAGTCTTTAATATTTAATAAGGAGTGTTAAATATCTTTGTCCTTTCTGTTTGGTTGGTAATCATTTGTCAAAACCCCAGTCCAACTCTTGGCTTTCTTTATGCCTACACAAGGGGATCTAGGTGCTGCTGGGAAAAAAATCACACAGTACAGGTTGGTTGATTGCGCTATAAATCCATGAATACCGATCTCATCTGCCCAAGCTTTCTATATGTCTCTGGTCAATGTGCTCTCCCATTCTCCAGAATTAAGTTTTCAAACCAAATCTTCCTTCAAGTTTCTGAGATGCCTAACTGCCCACATTCCACTTTTCCTCTAATTCAGCTGATAATCTATCTCATTGCTTTTTTTTTTCCCCACAAAGATAGAAATCATAAGATAGGAATTTGCTCAGTTCCACAACCTCCTACTGCCAGATGACTTTTGTCTCCACCTCCCTCCTGACCTGATCTCTCATTACAGAGGAGGAGGTGCCCTCTGCTTGTGCTTTTGATAGCATCCTTTCCACCTTCTCAGCATGCTTATGGGGTCAGTGAATGACTCTTTTTCTCATTCCCTCTCCCTAAGAGCCTTCCCATCAGCATTTAAACATGCTCAAGCTTCTCCCAACTTAAAAACAAAACAAAACAAAAAAACAAAAAAAAAAAAACAGAAACAAATGAAAAAATCCCTTCTTTTGACCATGCTTCAAACTTCAGCTACTACTCTACCTCTTTTCTCCCTTTGATGGCAGAACTTCTCAAGCTCATTATGCACCTCTCTTCATTTACTCATCTCCCTCTCATTTCTCATCTATATGGAGCTGGCTTCCTCTCTTAGGACTCCATTCAAACAGCTCTTGCTAAGGTCACCACTATAATCCTAAGGCTCATAGATAGTTTTAAAATCAAAAAACAGTACTTTTTAAAACTAGCTAGTCTTTTTTCTTAATAGAAGGAGTAATATATGGACATAATAAAAAAAGTTCACAAGAACAAAATAGTGTAAATGAGAAGTAAATACTCCTCCCACCTTAGTTCTTTCAGTGTCTGGGTCTCCTTTTAAGAGGCATCCACTGGGACCAGATGTTCTATATACTTTTAGCACTGTTAAACACATATGCATTAATTTGTTTTACACAAATGGAAGTATACTAGTATATACACTGTTATGCACTTGCATTTTTCACCTAATGTATCTTAAATATCTTTCTGTATCTGCACAAATATATTTTCTCTAAATGTACCATAATTTTAAAACCAGTCTTATATTGATGGATATTTAGGCTGTTTCTAGTCTTTTGCTATTAAAACAATGCTGCATTGAGGATATTTGCATATATATCTTTTCATACATCCACATATATGTATTTGCAAATATGTATAAATCACAAGTATATATAATTTATATTACATGTAAATGTGTGTAAAACATATCTGTATTGATAAGGAGATATATATTTTCTATATTTGAAATTGCTTAATCATAAGCCAAATCTATTTTTTTACTAGACATTGTCAAATGCCCCTTAAACAAGTAATGCCAATATACACTTCTCCCAAGAGTAGATGAGTGTTTATTTTCCTTATTTTTGCCAATATAAATGAAAATAGAATTTCATAACTATAATAGCATGTTTTCCATTGTGAGTTGAGCACTTGCTCATGTTTTAAGCTATTTGTATTTCTTTTACTGTGAACCATATTCATGTCCCTCATTAATTTTTATTGAGTGGTTGGTCTTTTGCTTGCTGATTTCATGATTCCCCTCCCACAGTGTATACTTTCTTCCACAGCGTAGACTTCACTAAACCTCTCAGTTGCATTTGACACTGTTAACTGCTCCCGAGCTTTCCCTTTGGCTTCAGTGACAACACACTCTCCACCTCTCTAGCTGCTCTTCCATTCTCTTTTTATAGTTCATCCTCCTTTACCTGGTTTTTTAAAAAACGGGTGTCTCATATCAAAACAATATGAAAATGTTCACCACATAAAGGCTCCCTCTTCCTCCACCCCTCCACTTATGCAACCACTTTTTAGTTTCTTGGGCATTCTTCTAAAAATTTTTTTGGAATATACATATATTTTGTTTTCCTTTCTTATGTAAGAGGGAGCATAATTACACTATTTCCTACCTAGCTTTACTATTATTATTAATAATACTGCCTTGATGGTCTTTTCATGCGAGTACATTGAGTCTTCATTATTCTTGTGCTGCATATACTAATGACTTCTAAAGGCATATGCTAATGACTTTCAAATTTATATATGTATTTCAAGTCCAAATATCTCTATGTGAGTTGAGACACATAGATTCAACAACCTATTTGATTCAATGTCACTTCTTCAGGGAAGATTTCTATTGGTTCATTAGCTATATATGCTCCAAAAACACCTTATTGTTTTCATTTTATTGTTGATTGCAGTGATATATTTATGTGTGTGATTATTTGATTAAATGTATTTACCCAGTAGGTTGTAAATTCCTGATGCTAAGAATCATATCTGTTTTGTTGACCGTTCTACCCCAACCTCTCAGCATAAAGGTTGTTCAATAAATGTTGAGTGAATGTATAAATGAATAAAAGAATAAGTTAATAGCAGAAACCTCTTTTGCCTTATATGATTCTATTAATCATTCTTAGGACATATTAATCAGGTTTGTAAATGATTTGAAGCTAGGAGATTAAGGGAGAGTCTTAAATGACAAAATCATAATAAAAAAATGAAAACACTAAATGATTAAGAATTTGTAATCCCCAGGACCATGTAAAAGGTCTTTCACACAATAATTTCTTCATAAATGTGAAATCAAATATAATTGTATTATTATTTTTGTCTCCTCCTATTTATTCACTCTCAATGTCCCATATATTTCACATATTAAAACAGCAAATACTATGAGGGAATAACAGGAACAATCAAACTCCTTATGAAGTTAGATTAGGAACTCTGATGTGGGGTAACCCAAAACTGAAATAGTGCTTGGTTCTTGACACTATTTAGGTATAAACATAAATCTTGAATGATCAAAGTTCTTTTGAGTGGACAGAGCATGCTGGGAACTTCCTTTCTATTAAACAGCACGTACTTCTTATCACTGGCTGAAGAGCACCACAAGTTGGATGCTTTTTCAGTTGAGTAGGAGCCTACTCAGTCTTGTTCTTAAACAGTACATTCAGTTGGCTCCATCTTTAAAGAAGGCTAACACTTTACTGAATAATATCTGGGACCTATCCTCAAATAGAAAAGGCTTTTTAAAATTTTCTGTTCTTCTTTTTCAGCAATCTGTAAAGCTCCACCATTTAGTTGAATCACATAATAGCATTACAGTCTCTGTATGTGAGAAAAAAGGTAAGTCACTTCATTTTAGATCTGTGTGTTGTCCATATGAAATGAGAAAAGGATTTAAATTTGTATTTCTGATTGTTCCTACTACTCTCATCTTCATATGTATCTTTTCCTGTGCATTTACTTAAAGGGGTGGGGAAGTGGAGATTTTTTTCACCTTTTAAAAAAACATTGAGGTAAAACTGACATATGATAGGCTGAACATAATTAAAGTGTACAATTTGATAGGTTTTGACATGTGTACCTACTTATGAAATTATCACCACAATAAAGATGACTGTCCATCACCCCTAAAAGTTGCCTTGTGCCTGTTTGTAATCTTCCCTTTCAATTTCTCACAATTTCATCCTCAGGCAACCACTTTGCATGTTTAGAATGTTTTATAAATAGTATTGTATAGTATGCATTTTTTGTCTTTTATAGTATATTTTGGGTTAATTTTTTGGGGATCGAAGTTCATAATAATTTTGAAGTTCATCCATTTTGTTAAGAACATCAATAGTTTATTTCTTTTTATTTATGAGTGAATTCCATTGTCCAGATAGACTAGTTTGTTCATTCATTCATTCGTTGATGGAAATTTGGGTTATTTCCAGTTAGGGGCTATTACAGATAATGCCACTTGAACACTTGGGTTCAAGTCTTTCTATGGACACACACTTTCATTTCTTATGGGAAAACACCTAACTGTGGAATGGCTGGATCCTATGATAAGTAAATATTTAACTTTTAAAGAAACTGCCAAACTGTTTCCCAAAGTGGTTGTGCTATTTTACATTCCCACCAGCAGTGTGTAAGAGTTCCAGTTGCTCCACATTCTTGCCACTGCTTGGTATGGTCAGTCTTTTTAATTTTAGCCATTTTAATAGCTGAGGGGTAGTATCTCATTGTTGTTTTAGTTTACATTTTCCTGATGACTAATGGCATTGAGCATCTTTTCAAGTGCTTCTTTGCTACTTGTATATCTTCTTTGGTGAAGTATCTGTTTAAATCTTTTCCTTATTAGACTGTTCGCTTATTATTAAATTTTGAGTGTTCTTTCTGCATTCTGGATACAAGTCCTTTTTCCAATATGATTTGCAAATATTTTATCCCAGTCTGTAACATAATATCTTTTCATTCCCTTCATAGTGTCTTTAAAAGGGCCGATGTTTTTACTTTTGTTAAAGTCTAGTTTATCAGTTTTTTCTTTTGTGGATCATGTTTTTTGTCATATCTAAGACATCTTTGCCTAATCCAAGGACATCAAGATTTTCTACGTTGTCTTCTAGAGGTGTTATAGTTTTAAGTTTTACGTTTTTGTCTCTGTTGTACTTTGAAGTTTTTTTTCTTTTTCTTTTTTTTTGGATTGAAGTTCATTTTTTGCAAGCAGATATCCAAATGTCCCAATACCATATGTTGAAAAGACTGTCCTTTCTCCACCAAATTGTCTTTGCACCTTTGCCAGAAATCAGTTTCCTGTACATGGGTGGATCTATTTCTGGACTCCTTATCCTATTCATCCTATTCTACTGTTCTATTTGCCTGTCTTTATATCAATGCCACATAATGTGGCTTTATAATAAGTCTTGAACTAGAATAATGTTAGTCCTCCAGCTTTGTTCTCTTTCAGAATTGTTTTGGCAATATTTGACTCTTTGCATTTCCATATGACTTTTAGAATCAGCCTGTCAATTTCTACCAAAAGAACATGCTGAGATTTTGATTGGGATTGTGTTGAATCTATAGATCAATTTGTGAAAAACTGACATGTTAACAAATTTGGGTCTTGTGACTTGCAGACATGGTGTATCTGCATTTATTTGTCTTTGATTTCTCTCAGCAGTGCTTTGTAGTTTTCA
This sequence comes from Balaenoptera ricei, assembly GCF_028023285.1. Lineage (NCBI taxonomy): Eukaryota > Metazoa > Chordata > Mammalia > Artiodactyla > Balaenopteridae > Balaenoptera > Balaenoptera ricei. The sequence goes on along the minus strand of NC_082642.1, from coordinate 86,405,471 downwards.
TTGTACAGTTTTTCACTCTTTCTCAGATTTATTTTTAAATATTTCATATTTTGATGCTATTTAAATGATATATTAAATGTAAATGTCCCATTGTTCATTTGCTAGTAGTTCCCTCATATGCATGTGCTGATTTCTAGTCTGCTGAATACTAAAAGGGGACCTCTGTGGGCTTTTGGGGCTCTCCCTCTGGGCAATTACTTTCTCTCCAGTACTCTGTTCTGTGAACTCAAGATGCCTTAATCTCCATAGACTTTTATCTCTGTTCCAAACTAAGAGTCTTCTGGACTTTGTCTGGGTTCCGCCTCCTTCATAGTGGCCTGGAAACCCTCTAAAGGCAGTAAGATGCAGGGCATCTTCATTTGTTTCCCATTTCTTTTGTTGCTTATATTTAGTGTCTAAAACCATTGTTTCATATATTTTGTATGACTTTTGGTTGTTTCATGTGGGAAGATAAATTTGCTCCTTTTTGCTATATCTTTGCTAGAAGTGAATTTTTACCTTTTAAAAATGTCCTGAAATGTAAAGTTACATAAAAATGTAACTTTTTATGATGAAATATTTTACATATATACAATAGTGGAGAGAATACGATAATGAAACCCTATGTACCTATCACCCAGACTCAATTATTATCAAGTCACTGAATGCGTTTTCATCAGTTCTACCTCCTCCCTCACCCTGGATTATTTTTAAACTATTTCAGATATCATATAATTTCATTTGAAAACATTTCAGTATAGGTCTAAAATATAAAGACTCCTTTTTAATTCCTTTATCACAGCTTTAAAAAAACATAAGAGTGAGGGCAGTGAAGTGGGAGGAACAAGAGAGTTTTCTGAAATGGTGTTTAAAAAAACCCAAAAACATAATTAAAAAAATCATCAGTTCTACAGGCAGTATCCAAATTTCCACCAATTGAATCACAAGTGTGTGTATATATACTTATGATATATATGATATACAATATATAATATATATTTATGATATATAATATATATTTTCAAATCAGGATCCAAATAAAGTCCATATACTGCAATTGGTTAAGTTTCAAGTTTATTTTAATTCACACTTTCCCTCCTCCACATCCTATTTTTTTCCTTGAAAATTTTTCGTTGAAGAAAGTAAGTGGCTCATCCTGTGGTTTCCACGGTTTTGAGTGTATTGATTGCATACTCATGGAATAATTTAACATGATTTTCTACTCCTTGTACTTCCTATAAATTGGTGGTTAGATCTGAGGCTTGAGTTTTTGGCAAGAGTACTTCATAGTTGGTATTGTGTATTTCTAATAAGAGGTATATAATATTTGTCTTTTTCTTGTGATATTAACAGACATAAATCCTCATGACCCATATTTATTATTTCATTGAGTTTAAAATATATTCCATCTTCATACATTAAGTGGAATATTTCCATAAAGAGAGACACGCTTCTTCAACCATTTCATTACCCTGAGATTCAGCTTGTTTCAGGATAAATATCTGACTATTTCTCCTTATTTACCAGCTTTCAAAATAATGGGTTGATCTTTTAGCATTTTCCAAAGGCTTTAAAAAAATTTTAGTGTCATTATAGATGTATAATTTTAACATGGTTGGTATATTTTCATCCGCTGCAGTTTTTATTCTTGTTGTTCAAGATGCCCATCTTTGGCCGTTCAGAACCTTTTCATGTTGACTCTTGAATTCATTTGACATGGCCCCAGTAATCTTTGAAAATTGTATTGCTTTCTGGTATGATAAGCTGTTCCAAGTTCATCTTGGGACAATTCCTGCTCCAAACCTGGACACATCCATTTTTCCAAAGAAAAATATGGTACTTACATATGGTACTTAGAGACCTCAGTCAGAGTGTTAGGAATGCTCATTTCTGTGGTGTTAGTCATTGTTTCCAGGCCTTTTCAGAAGACATACCTAGAAAATAATATTCTAAAGATAAAGAGAAATGATGAGCTCATACTGACATTTCCAGATTAAGTTTAGAACTAAGGGTTTTTAACTTAACTTTGTTGACTGTCCTTCTAGTTCTCCTTTCTCCATACCAAAAGTCCTGATTCTCAATTACAGCAACAAATTACTCATTTGCTTTATCCCATTACACATAGTAATCTCAGAGTAACAAACCAACACACCCAGCAACAATATGATTCCTAAAAACAATTTAAGATTTTTTTTAGAGTTCTTTTTTTCTCCTGTTTGTGATACACCATGAAGAAGGTACAAATTATACTTGAAAATATATGTTTTAAAGTCACTCAAAATAATTCTTCTCTGTATGGTTATGCCAACAGCTCTATAGTTTCACCTCATTTATTCTGTTTTAGACTTCTAGCATTAGCTTTTCAAATTTATTTTTGTGTTAGTGTAGTTACTATATAAAATATCTATATGATTTGAAAGTGAAATCCATAAAACAAAAGACATTCAGGGGAGTCAATTTCCTAACCTTCCTTTCTGTACCTGTGTATTCATACTCTCAATAGTAATCATTTTTTAAAATTTTTACATTCAAAAATGCAAATTATAGATAATATTCATAGTGACAGTATATATACAGAATAGGATATATACATATACTGCTGCTTTTTAGATTGCAGGGATGTATCCTACACACTTAACTTAGATTTCCTGGTGTGTATGCTACGTACTTAATGATGTTTCCCAGGGACCCTTTCAGAGCAGTATATATAGATATTCATTCATATTTCAGCTGCGTAATACTCTCTTGCATGGAGGAACCATTGTTTATTCAGTAAGTTCTCTATTGAAGGATTCTTTTCCAGCCTTTTACTATAACAAATAATGCTGTAATAAAAAGCCTTGTGCATTTATTTTTCCAGTCTATCTTTGACATAGATTTTGAGAAGTAAAATTGCTGAGTTAAATAATAAATGCATATGTATTTTTGATGGAGAAATATTGCCAAATTTCTTTCCATAGACAAGGTACCAGTTTTCACTTGTACCAGAAATGTGTGAAAGTACCTGTTTCCTCATAATCTTGCCAACAGAATATATTGACAAACTTTTAGATTTTTCTAATCAGATAGGTGAGCAATGCTATTTCATGTATGGTTCTCTCTTTTTTTTTCTTTCTTTCTTTTCTTTTTCCCTATGAAATAATTTACAACATACAGAAAAGCTACAAGAGTAGATCAAATAACTTTTTTCTTGAACCATTTGAAAATAAGTGGCTCCATGACTCCCACATGCTTTAGTGTATATTTCTCAAAGACAAGAGCATTCTTCTATGTAACAACAATTCAAACATTAACATCAGACAGTTAATATTGATATTAGTACCAAAGAATGCTCAGTCCCATTCCAATTTTGTAATTGTCTTAATAATGTTCTTTATAAGAAAGGACCCAAGATCACCGAATACTGTTGTTTGCCGTATCTCTTTAATCTTTCCTTGACTTTCACGACCTTGACTCTTCCCACTTTGGTTATTTTGTAGAATGTCCCTCAACTTGGATTTGCCTGATATTCCCTTACAGTTAAATTCAGCTTATGCAATTTTGGCTGGAATATTACAAAAGTGATGCCATGTTCTCTTAGGTGGTACATAATTTAAACTTGTCCTATTACTGGTGATGTTAACTTGGACTACTTAATTAAATGGTGTCTGCCAGGTTTCTCTATTGTACAGTTACTTTTTTCTCTTTCTAATTAATAGTTATTTTGTTGACATGTACTTTGAGACTTTATAAATAAACGACCCTCATCAAATTTTCACCCACTAGTTTTAGTATCCATTGATGTTTCTTGGCTAGATTAATTATTGCTTTGATAATGGCCAAATGGTGATTTTCTAATTTTCTTTCCTTCTATGATAATTAATTGTTAATTTACTGTAAGAAAAAGCTATCCTTTCTCCTCACTTATTTATTCATTTACTTATGTCATTATGGACTAATGAACTCCTGTTTTATTTGATGGGTTATTGTTCATTATAATTATACATTACTTTGATGCTCAAATTGTTATAGATTTAGGCAGCGAGAGCTCTGTAAGTTGGCTCTGATATCTTTTTGATCTGACCCCATTGCTCTTTGAGCACTTCCCTACTTAGTGGCATAGCAGGACGTTCTACCTTATATTATTTGTACTTTTTTGGGCCCAGCGTTGTAATCAGCCATTTCTTTAAAGAACTCTAGTTCTTTTTTGAAGGGAAATGAAATTTAGACACCAAAATTTGGGCACTAGGTGTGCACATCAGTAGTGCGTTTTCACTGCTCTCAGCCCTCTCAGAGAACAGAATTGGAGCATGTACATATAAAAAAAGACAAGCAAATACATTTGCATGTATTCTTATATACATACACATTCACAGGTATATTATTTCTCTATTGAAAACCATCAGTTTACACTCTTGTCTCCAATTCTAGTCCAATACTACAGCGTTCATTCTGGTTTTCTTTCTGTTTCTATTTGTAACTTCCTTTCTTCAGTGAGAAACCTGGCTCTCATTAGCCTCATTATATCTAGTTATTGTATCAGTCCTGCCTTTCTCACCCTGCTTGGACTCCAATATCTCACACCAGGCCACTGCCACCATGGGGGTCCTTGTCTCCCTCCTTGGGCTCTGACACTCTGCCCCAGGCCATGTAAGCACCCATTCATCCATTTTAGGCTCCACCATGTGGTGGGTGCTGCCACCCCCATCCCTACTTCACCCAGCCCCCTGCATGGATGTCTATCTTGCTTAACCCCCTATAGCTTTGGGCTTTGGGAATGAATAAGGAAGATAAGAAGTAAAGGAAGACTGGAAAGAAGGACAGAAGGCAGAAAGGAAGGACAGATTTTTCAATTTTCTTATTATGAGTAAGAATGAATATCTTTTCAAATGTTTAACACCTGCCACTTGTAGTGTGTGTATGTGTATGTGTGTGTGAACTATATGTTAACATCTCCAGCAATTTTGCTATACAGTCATTTGCTATAATCTCTTTTCTCTCAAACTCTTTGTTTATTAGGAATATTAATCTTTTGTCTGTAATGTAAGTTTCAAACATGTTCTGTGAATTTGTCGTTAGTTTTTTTCTCTGCTTATTTATTTATTTTTGCCACACAAAGGTTTTTATTTTATGTAATATAATGTATTACCTTTTTTTCTTATAGTTTGCAGATTTCAAATCAATGTTGAGGAATGGCTTCCTTTTTATATATGCCCTGGTTGCTTTTTCACTGATTTCCAATTTAGGTAGATGTTGGACTGTGTTTTTGTGGGAAAAAAACCTGACTCAACTCTGTCTCCTTGCACTTTCAGCTGGAGTCCAGGAGCTGGAATCACGCTTCCTGGTACCTGGAGATCTATTAATTTTGACGGGGAACAAAGTGCAAATGCCGTGTGATGCCATTCTGATTGATGGAAGTTGTGTGGTGGATGAAGGCATGCTGACAGGTATGGTTCCGTCTCCTAGCTTACAGCCCCTGCTGCTATTCCCAGGTTTTTCCTGAATGATATTGGTAAAGCATGGGGTCACTATGGGACCTTCCTATCCCCACAAATCTTATCAACAGTCCTGCAACTGGATGGATCTGAGAGTTCAAATTAAAGCTGCTTTCTATGTACTAGGTTAGATAACCGTCCTAACTTTTTGAGTGTTTAGCATTTATTTCTTGAACAAAGGGTTATTACAACCCTGTCATTTTAAAGATTTAAAGATTTTAGAGGTCATTAGATGTTTCAGAATCATCTGTGACTTTTACGTTTAGTATTTTTCTATAAAATACATCTTCAGAAAAACACGGAGGGTTTGAAAACCATAGATGACATCCTGAAACACCTCCCCCCCAACCCTGCCCCACCCCGGTCAAGGCCAGGCTCTTCCTAGCTTGGTTTGAAAATGCTGAAAAGTGGTTGAGGCAGGATTTGCCAAATCTGCTAATTTCAGAATACACACTGGATATTTTGGACTAACCGTGTTTCATTTTTAAATCGCATGCTGGAGCTGGGAGGGACGTCATATCATGGATATGGAAGCTGAGGTTCAGAGAGAAGTGACTTCTCAAGGTCACGGTGCTTTGAGTTCTTACTCACATATGCATTTATGAGAAGATGCTGTGCCAACCTTTCTGTAAGCTAAAGAATCATAAAGCCTTGTTCAGAGATGGAATTGGAGGCTATAAATACATATTGATGTACAGTACTGTGGTTCCCATTAAAGTCCAAATCAAGTCTATTTCTCCTGGCAGACCAGGAAGGCATTAAATGCAGACAAGAGCACACAGCTCCCTCCTATGTGAACTTACAAAACAAAACAAAACAAAAAAACAAAACAGGTGTGACAGGTCAGGTTCCTTTCTCTAGGGAATCCATAGACTGATAAAAATCCTTTCGTGCTGGGACTTTTACAATGCCAAGTACAATTTTCCTAATGAATGTGGCCCTAGTATACTGGAACATATCCCTGATCTTATACTGTCCTTTCTACAAATGGAGGTGGAGGGCTTCAATAAGCTTTATTCTCTAAGCTTTATTCTTTATTTGGTTACTTTCACAACTCCTTCACCACCTTGTACTGCCACTTAACCCACTGAAATCTGCCCCTCCCAGTGTGCTGGCAAAGGTCACGGATGTCCCAATTGGCAAATCCAATGGATTCTTTAAATTTCACATCTTATTGGCCTATCTGCTGCATTTAACCATTCTGACCGTCTCTTCCTTCTGAAAACACTCTTCTAACTTTCCAAGACAGTGCTGACTCTCCAAGTTCTTCTACCACTGACAATACCATTCAGCTTCCTACACTGCTCCTCTTCCTCCATCTCTTTGATTTTTGATGTTGTTGAGGGGTCCTGGACCTTTCCTTTTCTCACCTTTCACTCGAACCCTAAGTAATCTTGTCTTTTCTGGTGGCTTTAATTATTGTTTATAAGGTGATGACCTGTGACTAAATATCTCTGGTCAAGGCCTCTCCCCTGAGCTCCAGTCCCAAATAAATATCTAACTGCCTACAAAGCATCTCGACATGGTCATTCCACAAGGCATCGCCAAATCAGGGACCAAAAGGCAATTCCTCCTTCCTCCTATAATCCCTGTGTTGATGATTAATGCCACCCTCTGTTCTTTCTTCCAAGTCAGAAACCAGGAAGACATTTAGAAGTCCTCTGTCCCTATGGATCTGCCAATATAAAAATCTCCCCAAGTTTTGTAGCTGCTCAATTTCTTCTTTCTCAAAAACCAGTGCCTCTTTTCTACTCCTACTGCCAGTTGCCCTAGTTCAGACCTTGTCTTCTTTAAGCAGGACTCTTGTGAATTTTCCCCCAACTGGATATCCAGCCTCCAACCTCATCAGACTTCACTTCATTCCTTGTACTGCAGACAGAGTACACTCTCTTTGTACGTAAACGTCATAGTACTCTCCTGAATCAAACAGCTAAATATCTCCCTATTTCCCTCCTGCCGCCAATGCCTATAGAAAAACATTTAAACACTTAAGTATGTGCATGCAGGGCCTTCCATTCTTTGGATCCTACATAGCTCTCATGGCCTCTCATTCCCCAGACCCCACAACTTGCTATTCCCTAAATGGTTCTTTCCAGTCTATTTCAGCATCTCTGTTTCATTTTACAATACTCATAGTATTTATAATATGACATTATACTTATTTGTTTCCATGGCCGTCTCCCCCCTCTGGACTACAAACCTCTTAAACACAAGAACTATGTTTCTCCTTGTATCCCCTATACCAAGGGTTGTTCCTGCCACATGGCAGCCTCCAAAAAATGCCTGCTGTGTGATGAGTTAGTATTTGCATGTTTAAGTGAGTGAAGGCCTCCCACCTCACAAAATGAGATGCTTGTTTTCTGTAGGAGAAAGTATTCCGGTCACTAAAACTCCATTACCTAAGATGGATAGCTCTGTGCCCTGGAAAACACAGAGTGAAGCGGATTACAAACGGCATGTCCTCTTCTGTGGAACAGAGGTTATCCAGGCCAGGGGGGCTTGCTCTGGCACCGTGAAAGCAGTAGTACTGCAGACGGGTTAGTCAACATCTCCTTCTTTTTATTATTTTGATGAAATATTTTCGCTCAATTTGTCTAGTGCCTTAAATGAATTAGGTAAGGAGCAGTCTTTAGATGACAGACCCCATAAATGTAAATATAGATATTTAAAATGTGAATTGAGCTATGGCCTTTTAGTAAAAATAATAACATTGATGACAACAATTATTATTCATATGCTTTGTAATTGATAAACTATTTCCACATATCAGATTAGCAGAACAAAGATGCCTGTCCTCATTTTGTGCTGGGGCCTGCACAATTCAAGTGAAGTTTAAAAAAAATCACACAGCCAGTCACTGACAGAGCTGGACCTAGAACTTAGGTATTCTCACCCAAAGAACTAATCTCAACTTCTTTCCAGGCAGGACTAGAAATTGAAAACTTGATGATGAAAAGTGTTAGAAATTGAATCCATCTGTATTTACGGGGCCATTTAATTTAAATTCAAGTGTTCTGTGCGTGTGTGTGTGTGTGTGTGTGTGTGTGCACGTCCGTGCACACGTACAAATCCTTTCCTTAAAATGACGCTGTATTTGGAAAAGCTGTGCTCTGCCCCCATATGGTGCTTTCCTATCTCTGGGATGCATTGAAATTAAAAGTATAAGGAAGGAAAGCCAGAGAGGAATAGGCTCTGAAAGAGCTCAGGTATATCCATTCTAACACTTAGGTATTTGGCCAATTATCCTTTAATTGCATTTGGGCTTAAGCACTGTTTAAGTATCTCTAGAGAAAGCAAAGGCTGTGTTGAGGATTAGAAGAGCGCTAACAGTAGTATTTGTCGTCCTGAGAGTTTGAGGTGTGTGTTTGCTGCTTCAGGATTCAACACTGCAAAGGGGGACCTCGTGAGATCTATTCTCTACCCCAAGCCGATGAATTTTAAGCTCTACAGGGATGCCATCATGTTCCTCCTGTGCCTTGTAGGAACAGCCACCATCGGGATGATCTATACTTTGTGCGTCTATGTGCTCAGTGGGGTAAACAGCTTTTGTTGTTTTACTACATGCACACATACACTCATCTATATTTCATACTCTCCATGTTGACCTTAATATAAGGCGCAGTTTTCAAACCTGGGAAAGCAAAGCCAGACACTGAAACCTGCTTATATACTCCCAGATGCCCAATATAAGCAATTGATCACCAAGTTCCGTAATAGCCATCAGATCTAGTGGGATAAAACACTTTGTTTATTGAGATAGCAACATGCCTCCGCTCTTGGACTTTTCCTTACACTAGTTTTTCATCTTCAATCTGAGGATGTTTATTCCAATAGTGTAGTATTTTATAGCTGTTAAACGAGGAATTTAAAATAAAACCCAATGTTGGTGAGATCATGGCAAACTGCTACATTGTTCTCCGCTGGTAGCGGTATGAATTGTTACAAGCTTTTTCATTGCACTTTGGCAAAATGTATTGAGAGCCATAAACACGTTCATACCCTTTAAACCACGTTTGGCCCACTCACATCATTTCTAGGAATTTGACCTAAAGAAGTAAGCAAAAAGGAGGAAAAAAGTCATATGCATAAAAGTGTTCACGGTTGATTTATCTGTAATAGCTAAAGAGGGACTTTATCTTCCCAGGAACCTCCGGAGGAGGTGGTGAAGAAAGCCCTTGATGTCATCACAATTGCGGTTCCTCCCGCTCTACCTGCTGCCCTGACCACAGGCATTATCTATGCCCAGCGGAGGCTGAAGAAGAGAGGCATCTTTTGTATTAGCCCCCAGAGGATTAATGTATGTGGACAGTTAAACCTTGTCTGCTTTGACAAGGTATGTGTGTTTCATTCTCATCCTCAGTGACATTTTTATCATCATCGTCGTCATGCACAGGCACTTCACACTCTTGTGAGGCAGGAAACATTAGATGTGGGTACTGGGTACCTGACTTCATTTTGTCTCTGGTTGGATGTGTGATCTAGGACAGATACATCTCTTGAGCTCTCAGATTCTAGGGTTTAGAGAAGGAAGAGTAGGGACTGAATAGGTGAATATTTTAGGGTTCTTCCACCTCCAATATTCTATGAAACACAATGAATTAAAATAACATTCTGTCCCTCCGTCAATACCCTCATGCAAAGAACAAAATTTAAGACTTTTATTACAGTTACTACTGTATCCCTAATGCTAGGACCATTACCTGACACACAGTCAGTGCTCAGTAAATATTCACTGAATTAATGAATGAATAAAAAAGGAAGAGTTTATTTAGCTGTGTCTTACTATGAGACTTGGTTAAAATAAATCCCCAGTCAATCCCTTACTATATTTTCCCATCTGCAGTATATTGCTTAAAATAATCCTTGATCCCATGCCAGTTACCCCCAATCAGCCTCTTATTCTACCTTCTCCTGGATATATTCTTTTTGTCTATATACTCGTGTGCTGGCGTGAAGGTGAGAGCTGTAAGAGGGTAAGATGGAAATGAAGGGCTGTTTTGTGCCTGGGTCTTAATTTATAAAGGTGACTAAGTGACCGCAGGCAGAGGTCGATGCCATTGAAAGAAAAGTTTAATGCTACTCTCAGTTCCCCTAGACAGAAGAGCCATGTCTCACCAGGCAAGGCCCCAGGAGGAATGCCAGATTTTGATCAGGAAGCAAAGCAGGAGTGAGGGGAGTGCTTGGGTTATGGCCTTTATAGGAGCTTCTGCAGGAAGGGCAAGACAGAGCAGTGTACACAGCTGAGAATTGGCTAGTGTGAATGATTTTGGTGGGCTTTGGGCTATAGGAGTGGTCTTTAGTTGTCTAGTAGCTGGCGCTGGGGTGATTAAGTCAGAGAGACTGTTTCCTGGGGAATCTGGTCAGATAGAGAAGGTATGACTCCTGACTGGTTAGTTTGCATATCAAAGGCATGCTGTTGGCTGAGACCCTGGTTATCTCTAAGAATTGGCTAGCCCCAAGGAGGCAGTCTGTCCGTCAGAAAGGTTTCTTAAGTTGAACTTTTGGTGGTGGGCACACTGTATGGTATACAGAAGTAGAACTATAATGCTGTACACACAAAACTTATATAATTTTATTTATAACATATAATGTAAACCACTGCTTTCACAATTAAAAATAGATTTAAAAGAGAGAGAGATTTCGTAACATGTCAAATATCATAATATACAGAAAATTCGAAAAGATATACAACCCGAGGACATTGTAGGCAGGCGAAAGTGGGCAAGGAGTCAGGAGAGCAATAGAGTGTGATTTTGATCAGAGCAGAACATTAGTAACGGGAGAGGGTGTTGTAGACTTCAAATGTATGGCTAAGAAAGGTTTACATACTCTTTAGGCAGTGGGGAGTCATTGAAGGTGTTTTCTCTTCTTTTTTATTGTTGCCTTCCATTTTCTTAATTTATTTTTTATTGTGACATAGGATGCATAACATAAAATTTACTGTTTTAACCATTTTTATGTGGCTTTAAGTGCATTCACATTTCTGTGCAACCATCACCACTATCCATCTCCAGAACTTCTTCCCTCTTCCCAAACGGAAACTCAGTACCCATTAAACAGTACAGTGAAGGTTTTTGATAGCAGAGAATTAATGGGATCAGAACTGTATTTTATAATTACTTGAATATCAGAGAGATCTACCAAGAACAGAAGGTTAATATGGCTCTTGCCACCATCTCAATGTTATTTCGTGATCAAACTAGCATCATAAGAAAAGACGTTCTGGTTCTAGGATCGTGTTATCCTTGGACTTGGAAAAGGAAACAGGGAGTAGGAAAGATAATTGTGATATGAATTTGAATAAAAAATTAAGTAATGATTATGAGCAATTATCATTATTCTCAGCTCTTACTCTATGCCAGACATTAAGTTAAGCACTTTGTAGTATCTCATTTAATTTTTAAAACAACCCTATATGATTATGACCATGTTACTGATAAGGGCTCTGATGTTTAGGGGGATTAAATAATTGGCCCAGGTCACACAGCTGGTGTTTTAGCCCAGTCCAAGCTCTTCATCACTATACTGCACTGAGAGAAATACCAACAAACCCCTTTTTACCAAATAGATGTCAAATAGCAAACTATATTTCTTTAGAACAGTGAAAAATTCTACTTCCATTACTTGTTTCTGATGACATACTTTTAACTTTTGCTATAAATGCTGGGACTCACCCATTTTTAAAAAATTGTATTGAAGTATAGTTGATTTACAATGTTGTGTTTAGTTTCTGCTGCACAGCAAAGTGACTCAGCTATACATATATATATATTCTTTTTCGTATTCTTTTCCATTATGGTTTATCACAGGGTACTGAATATATTTCCCTGTGCTATACAGTAGGACCCTGTTCTTTATCCATCCTATATATAATAGTTTGCATCTGTTAATCCCAAACTCCCAATCCATCCCTCCCCCACCGCCCCCCTCCTTGGCAACCATGAGTCTGTTCTCTATATCTGTGGAGACTCACCCACTTCATAGCTCTTAAAAGCAGGCTTACCAAAGACTCTCCCATCCATTCAGTCTTCTGTTAAATTCTCGAAACAAGCCTCTGAAATATGTAAGGCAGGTACCGTTTTCTTCCCTTTATTGCTCAGAACACTAAAGTTCAAAGAGATTAAGTGCCAGCTTGTCACACAACTGCTATGAGTTCATCGAATCTTCCACCCAGGACTCCAGATACCCACCTTATTGTGTCCTTCCTTGAAGAGCTGATCTTGATCATGTGTTGTGACATATATTTTCCTGTTAAAACATAGCTTATCAGTGTCACTGTGGGGCCGCTGCATCTTCAGAGTCAACCGAGCGCTTGTTTCTGTTTAGACAGGTACCTTAACAAGGGATGGCTTGGATCTCTGGGGAGTCGTGCCCTGTGATAGGAGTGGGTGAGTACTTGGGACCAAATGCATTGTCATTTCTCTTTTCCCAGAACTCTGTGTTTTTTTTCCTGAATACTAATAATGGAAAGATTTTGGCACTGGCTTTGGTGAGCAGCAGTTGCCAGAGTATCTTCATTTAATTTCTCTTCTTGACTACTTCCAAAGCTCACTAAAACATGCATATTTCCTCCACCCCAGTCCCAGCCCCGGGACACTCACAGAACCCAGGAGATGAAGGGCAAGTTTTTTGTTTTTTGTTTTTTAATAAAGTGTATGTCTGTATTATTTTTAAATTTTTATTTATTTATTTTTATGGCTGTGTTAGGTCTTCGTTTCTGTGCGAGGGCTTTCTCTAGTTGTGGCAAGCGGGGGCCACTCTTCATCGCGGTGCGCGGGCCTCTCACTATCGCGGCCTCTCTTGTTGCGGAGCACAGGCTCCAGACGCGCAGGCTCAGTAGTTGTGGCTCACGGGCCTAGTTGCTCCGCGGCATGTGGGGTCTTCCCAGACCAGGGCTCGAACCCGTGTCCCCTGCATTGGCAGGCAGATTCTCAACCACTGCGCCACCAGGGAAGCCCAAAGGGCAAGTTTTGACACTGCATTTAAATCTTTGCTAAAATGTGATTTGCTGTCAGCATATTAGTTTGGGGCCAGTGTGTGTCATTTGGACAGTACCAAGACACTGTCCTTCAAGGAGGTAACATTCCTTGTACAAACTGAAGCCTTTCCATGTGCTAGGAGGAACACTGCCCTGACTTGTAGACACTGAATTTCAGGACGAGGAACATCTGTGGAGCCACAGCTAGTGTACTTCATTTTCCTTGGTATTCTAGTTCTGGCAACACTACTTTCTGGCTGCCAGAAACTCCTCTTTTCTGGCCAGAAAGGACTCCGTTTTGACTGTTTACAACTTAACATGGTAAAGATTTGCATGTCCCTCTGCTGGGGCTCTCTTGTTTGAGTTTGCTTCTCTGCCTGCTTTTTCTCCCCACTGCAACTTCCAGCTTGATCAGAACACGAACATATGACAAATTCAGGTTTTGAGGGTTTTTTAAAAAAATTGAGGTATAGATGATTTCAGGGTTTTTTTAATTAATTTTTTTTGTCTTTTTTTTTTGCTTTTGAATTTCATTTTATTTATTTATTTTATACAGCAGGTCCTTATTAGTCATCCATTTTATACACATCAGTATATACATGTCAAGCCCAATCACCCAATTCATCACACCACCACCTCCCCTCCCTCCACTTTCCCCCCTTGGTGTCCATACATTTGTTCTCTGCATCTGTGTCTCAAGTTCTGCCCTGCAAACCAGTTCATCTGTACCATTTTTCTAGGTTCCACATATATGCGTTAACATACGATATTTGTTTTTCTCTTTCTGACTTACTTCACTCTGTATGACAGTCTCTAGATCCATCCACGTCTCTACAAATGACCCAATTTCGTTCCTTTTTATGGCTGAATAATATTCCATCATATATACGTACCACTTCTTCTTTATCCATTCGTCTGTCGATGGGCATTTAGGTTTCTTCCATGACCTGGCTGTTGTAAATAGTGCTGCAATGAACACTGGGGTGCATGTGTCTTTTCGAATTATGGTTTTCTCCAGATATATGCCCAGGAATGGGATTGCTGGATTATATGGTAGCTCTATTTTTAGTTTTTGTTTGTTTGTTTGTTTTTTGTTTTTTGTTTTTTTTCCTAGTTAATTTGTTTATTTATTTATTTATTTTTTGGCTGTGTTGGGTCTTCGTTTCCGTATGAGGGCTTTCTCTAGTTGCAGTGAGCGGGGGCCACTCTTCATTGCGGTGCGTGGGCCTCTCACTATCGCGGCCTCTCTTGTTGCAGAGCACAGTCTCCATTCGCGCAGGCTCAGCAGTTGTGGCTCACGGGCCCAGTTGCTCCGCGGCATGTGGCTCCCAGACCAGGGCTCGAACCCGTGTCCCCTGCATTGGCAGGCAGACTCTCAACCACTGTGCCACCAGGGAAGCCCTATTTTTAGTTTTTTAAGGAATCTCCATACTGTTCTCCATAGTGGCTGTATCAATTTACATTCCCAGCAACAGGGTAAGAGGGTTCCATTTTCTCCACACCTTCTCCAGCATCTGTTGTTTGTAGAATTTTTGATGATGGCCATTCTAACCGGTGTGAGGTAATACCTCACTGTAGCTTTGATTTGCATTTCTCTAATAATTAGTGATGTTGAGCATCTTTTCATGTGCCACTTAGCCATCTGTATGTCTTTTTTGGAGAAATGTCTGCTTAGATCTTCCTCCCATTTTTTGGTGGGGTTGTTTGTTTTTTAGATATTGAGCTGCATGAGCTCAGGTTTTGTTTTTTTAATGAAAATATTTCCCTCTCATACTTGCAACCTAAATCACAAAGCATCTTATACATAAGAGGTACATCGTGATTCTTCTGCATTATGCAAATGACATACGATTTAACCATAAAATATTTTAATTATATATGTTTAACACATTTTCATATTAATGTATTCTTTATAAACAAGTCCATTTCTGGAGTTGAAAAATTAATCCTGGTGCTTCTAACCATTTTAGTCTATAGAAGGAGGCTGTTACAAGTGGTAACTTTCTAAAGATCTTTTCATTTTCTCTTGAAGATAGATTTGGATATATACCCGGTCTTCTTGTTCATTCGTATTTTCCTGTTTCAGTGTCTATAAAAAAATGTATGCATTTATTCAAATATGTGAGCATTCAGAGAGCAGTCTTTTTCTTATTTATATTTGTGTCCCTAATGCCATATAGCACTATAGCAGGCACACATAGTAGATGCACAATAAATGTTCGTTTATTTAAAGTGAACTTAATATGTTCCATCTTTTGAATGCTCTTCTCCTTATTGAATTGGCATCATCTTATTCACAAAACTTTTAAAACTTTCTGTTTCTAAAAGTGACTTGTCAAATTTAAATAAAAACAATTGATATACTATTTAGATTATTGATAGATTAATCCAAACTGTCACTCTCCTTCCCCCCTCCCTCCTTTCCCTCCTTCAAAAAGGTCAAAGTTGGCTCTAAATGACTAAAAGAGCAATTAAAAGTGTTTTTTAAAATTTTTTAAAGTATTTATTTATTTATTTGGCTGCATCAGGTCTTAGTCGCGGTACGTGGGCTCTTCGTTGTGGTGTGCAGGCTTCTCTCTAGCTGTGGTGCACGGACTCAGTAGTTGCAGCACGCGGGCTCTCTAGTTGTGGCACATGGGCTCTAGAACTCATGGGCTCAGTAGTTGCGGCGCTCAGTCTTAGCTGCCCCACGGCGTGTGGGATCTTAGTTCCCTGACCAGGGATCGAACCCACGTTCCTTGCTATGGAAGGCGGATTTTTAACCACTGGACCACCAGGGAATTCCCCCAACATTTTTTTAATTGACAAATTTAATTGATAGAATAAGAGAAAACAGATTAAATTCTAAGCAAGCAGTCAGCACTTGACTTAGTCGCTGTTAAATATCTTATTGTAAAATGTAAGCTCATTTCTAATAATTCTTATCTTTTCCAAAGAGGGCCTGCCTAATGTGCCAAGTACTTCAAAGTTATTGGAAGTCTACCTGAGCTACCTGGTCTTGATAAGTCATAAACATTCAAATAATAGTTCAAGGTCAGGGATGACAGAGGGTTCTATTCATTTTTGTGCAAACCAGGGTCTGGCCCAATCCTCCCAAACTCAGAACTGTGTATTCAGAATTACATACGGAAGACAGTTTGTGTGCCATCTTAAAGATAAGATTCTTTTTTCCTGATCTGTGTTTGCTTTACAGTGTGAGCTTGAGAATCTGTGTTAATCACTGATGGTGACTGCTTCCTTTTAGATGTTTACTAAAATACCACAGACATATTGTAACCACTGAGATAACTTGATCTTTCAATATATAATGATATGATCAACAGGCTCAGTAATCAGTCGAGAGGTTTTTGAACTCTTAAGGAAGCTTGAATGAGGAAACCAGGAAGAAATTTGGCTGAATTACGAGTTAACGTTCTGATGTATATGCTTTCAGGAACAAAACTCTAGAGCAACCGAAGGAAATGCAGTGTCCATATCATGAGAGATAATAGTCTGATCCTGGAGACCATGTTTTAAGACAAACTATGATAAATAGTAAAAAATACAAATTCTTTCATGAAACAGTAACTAGGAAGGTCAGAGGTCTGGAAACTGCACATTGGAAGCACAGCTAGAGGTTCCTGTGTAATCCCAGAGGAAGGGAGTATTAAAGGGGGTACAGCCAAGCTGTCCCACAAATCTGAAGGAAGTTGACATGTGGAGGAGGAGGAGCAAGTAGCTTCTGACTGGCTCCAAGAATCAGATTTGGCCTTAATTCAGGAAGCACCTTCAGCCGCTCAGGGTCCACCAAACAGTATGGCCTGCCTTGTGAACCACTTACTGCGCTACACATGTAAGAAGGGACTGACCAATAAGGTCCAGAGGACATCCTTTTGTAGGCCCAATGCCAAACTTGATGACTTCAACTCTGAGTTAGTAAAAGAACCCTGCATATGATGTTTGAGTTGTATCTCGGTAGATTTTAGATGAGGGCACTTTCTACAGGAACCAATGGTAATGATGGCTGCAATATAGATCCTAGATGTCAGGGTGGAAGAGGAGAATGCTGTGTCCTTTTCAAAACGTCTTTTAAAAATTTCATTTCTTTACCATTATGGTCTTTCAGATTTCCAGTAACCAACTCATTCATTTATTTGCTCTTATATTTGTTGACTGTCTACTGTGGACCAAACATCAGATATGTTGGAGAGAGAGATATGGAAGAGACAGCCCTGCCCTGAAGAATAGATTGAAGATATACACAAGTAGCTATAGTATGAGCTAGCCTGTTCTGTCTCACAGCATAAGAGATAAAGTGGTCTGGAAGCTCAGGTGGGAGTGGATGTACTTAGAACTAAGGGTGATACTTCTAGCTCTTTCTATAACTCTGGATTTAAATCAGTGCCAGAGAGAGGGTAAGGAAAAGAGGGAAGAAAGAGCTTGAAAGAACCTCAGGATTTTTTCTCATACTCATTGAACTTATGTAAGGATGATGGATGAATGAAGCACTATTCTTTTGGGGAGATTAGAGTGTGGATATGTAATGTAACAAAGCATATTAACTTATTTTTTAAAAGGATGGTCACCTCCAGAAGCTCCATGCTGACCTGGAGGAATAGGACTAAAGCCCTTTCCCTTTTCTCCTTTAGCTTCCAGGAAGTCCACAACTTTGCCTCAGGCAAGGCTTTGCCATGGGGCCCACTGTATGCAGCCATGGCCAGCTGCCATTCTCTGATCCTCCTGGATGGGACCATCCATGGAGACCCACTGGACCTCAAAATGTTTGAAGCTACTACCTGGGTAAGCTTCTGTTCTGCAAAGATTCTAAGAAGCTTCTTCAATGCCAGACCAAGCCAGGTGTTATCATAGCTATTCAATACTCATAAAATGCGAGGTCTCCAATATGGAGTACATATGGCAGTGAGGGGCAAACTCATCTAAGCCCCAGTTTTCTCCTCTGTACAGTGTATTTCCATATTAGGGTTATTGTGAGGATTAAGTGGAAGGACGCATTAAAAAAAATCCCTGGTGCTGTGCCTGGAATATATTACCAGCTCAATAGTATTAGTATAATTATTATCTAATTACTTTCTAACCCTTTCCAGCTGTAGTATGAGCCATGTCTGGTTTCAGAGTTATCTCGAACATGGGGATTAGGAAACATCACTGTCCCCAGTGCTTAGGATAATTCGTTGTTACCAGGAGTTTTATTCCTACTACTTTAGTATTAATTTTGTCTCTAAGACTAGACAATAAAAGGGAAAACCATGAGAGCTTTTGTTGAGACTCTGAAGTAGATTTCAGATCAAATGACCTTGTTCAGGACGAGGAATCCGGCTCTCCCGGTTCTAGTCTTGGCTCTGTTCTGATTGACTCCTTCACCTCGTAAGGTCATCTCTCCTGTTGGGGTTTTCCATAACTTTAAAATGAGGGGATTGAATTAGACCAACAGTGTTCACCTAAAAGAAACAAAAAAGCTGGAATCTTTTCTTAAAAGGAAATTTTATTCAAAAGCATCCTACACAAAACAAATCGTTGGAGTTACTCTGGTTGAGATAGAAAATGGGGAGTAAAAGCACAGCTTAGGGAACACACATCCCCACCTACTTAGCTACAAGCCCACCTCCACCCCCTATAGCCTGGTTCAGCTCCAGGCCCCTGTGATGCATGTGTGAGCCCCACTGAAGGAGACAGTCTTTAGGGTCCCTTCGAACGCTAATAGGACATGGTTCTGTAGCAGTCTGATGTAACTTTCTCCATTCTTCTTGGGTTACTGTTTCTGTACGTTTAAGTAGAGATTATAATTTCTTCTCTGAGATTTTTTCTGCCACTCAATGAGATGATTATAAAGCATTTTGGCAGCTTTGGGTAAAAGGTTCCTTTGACTATACTTTAGGGTCTTTATTATAGCAATTCCTGAGTGTCTACTGAACATTAACCACATATATCACAGTCCCTGCCCTGCTGTACCCTGGGGACCATGAATCCAAATTAGACAGAGAAGGAAGTGCACGAGCAACAGTGAACCAGGAGAAAAAGGCAATAAGGTGCGGGCTACTCACGCTCAGTGTTTTCAAGTTAGGCCCTTCAGAAATGGAGAATGAGCTTTTATACAGCACATTCCAGCAGAGAAAGCAGGAGAAATTGCATGAATAATTCAGAAGTGTCTGCCCTTCAAGTTCCTAGCATTTCCGATGCATTATTTTTGTGTGTGGCGAATTAAGCCTGGTTCACCTCCGTGTAGCTGCGGGAGGAGAATACATTGAGACGGATTGAGATGTTCTCAAGGGAAGGATTTGAGCACAGTATTAGTGGATGAACAAGAAAGAAATCTCTACAGTGAAACATCCTGTTTGAAATAGGAAATGGTGGTTTCCGGGCATGATTTCCACATCACGGGAGCACCGGCATGTGCCATGGTTGTTAAGCCCTGCAAACCAGCCAGCCAGGTAAGCCTTGCCCGCCCTCTACCCCACAAAACCCAACTCAGAAGGAAAGTCCTGTCAGGCCCACAATTTTGAAAGCTCAGAGATGTGTCTTCTTTGAATTCCACGTATGAAAATTGGTGAGACCTTGTTGCCCTTATTTGCTAAACTAAGGATTGGCAAAGGAGTAATTAATTTCCAACAGCTAGAAGCTATGTGGTGTGTCCCTCTCCATTCCCCATCCCTCATCCAGGTCCCAGTGGCAGGAATTGCAATCCTGCATCAGTTCCCATTCTCATCAGCGCTGCAGAGGATGACAGTCATTGCCCAAGAGATGGGGGGTGACTGGCTGGCATTCATGAAAGGTGCACCGGAGAGGGTGGCCAGCTTTTGCCAACCTGAGACAGGTAAGTGGACAGACTTATATTACAATGGGCAAATCTGTATTTCCAACCCACATATGTCCCCTCAGCATTTGATCGATGAATCCAATTGCCTACTGGCCATCACCAATTGGATGACTCACTGGCATCTCAAACTCGGTACCAAAACCAAGCTTATCTTTCTCACTCTCTATATTTCCCATCTTAGTGAATGAAAGTACTACTCCCCCATCCCAGTTTAGGATTCTTCCTGGATTCCTCTCTCTCCCTCAGTGCCTCTGTCTTGTCAATTGCTAATCCATGGCGCTGTCACTCCATCAGCTCTGGCCCTCATCATCCCTCCACTGGATCACTTCATAGTTGGTGAATTTGTTCCCTGCCCCCCAGTGTCCCCTACTCTAATTCACCCTTCACACTGTGACCAGATTGGTTTTTCTGTCACACAGTATAATGATGTTAGCACATTCCTGCTTTCATTCTTTGGTTGCTTCCCATAGGCTCCAGGATAATCTCCTTTAGGATCATATCTAAGGCCTTCATGATCTGACTCCTATCAAACTTCCCAGAGTTTCCTTACCACTCCTATCTTCACATCCTGTGCTCCCCCTGAGATGAACTATCAAGGTTTGCTGTCTCATGGCCCTGTGTCTGAGCACATGATGCTCCCTCAGCCAAAATGCCCTTTCCCTTCTCCATCTAATCACATCCTCCCTGTCTGATAGATGCACCAAGTGTTTCCATAGCGTGCTGTAACTGCCTGGATCATAGCAAGGATCTCATTCGATTGTATTGTTAGTCTACTGGCTGTTACCCTACTAGACAAAGACCCTCAGAGTGGCAATTGCAGTGTAATCTCTGCATCGCTAATTCCTGACCCACAGTAGACTCAATAAATATTTGATGGTTAAACTGGAGAAAAAAAGAATCATACACTTTTCCCATTCTTCTTCTTCTTTTTGTTTTTTTTATTTTTTGAATGCTTCCTTTTCATTTCTGCTTCACTGGATCCCAAGAGGTCAACCGTGACAATGTAGTAATATTTAACATTCCCACTGACTTGTTTGTGTACATTTTTAGAGGTGTGTTTTCTTGGGCAAGAGTTGGAACTCTTTGTAAAGCATTTCTCTCCCAGTACTAGCTGAGTTCATGTTGCATACTAATCTTGTGTTATTTTCTGAACAGTACCAACTAGTTTTGTTAGTGAACTTCAGATTTACACGACACAGGGCTTCCGGGTCATAGGACTGGCCTACAAAAAGCTGGAGATGGACCATCACACCACTGCCTTGATGAGGTAAATGGGGTGGGGGGAATTTTGATAAAGCAGAATGGTTTCGCGGGAAGATGCACCAGACTGGGCAGTGGACCCAGCAACACAGCTTACTGAATTTGTGTGCATGAAATGCCTCTGAACTTAGTAAATGGGGATATAGTCATCCCTGCCCTGCCTAAATCACAAAGCTGATGTGAACACTGACTGGGAGAACTGATGAGAAATAGCTGTATAAATTGTAAAATATGATGTGATTGTACAGCTTTGTGAAAACAGATATATGAATACAACCCATGTTCCAGAGAGTTTGAAGTTGTGGTCATGCCCCCATTTTGAACCAAATATAAGTTTGGTTTTAAATTATTTTTGATATTTAATTAATTAATTAGCTATTTTGGGATTTTATTATTTTTATTTTTTATCATAGTTGGTGAATTTGTAGAAAGAAAACATAACACTTGTCTGAAAAAAAATCTTGATAAAAAATACACAACTTAATGAAATGAATAAATATAGCTTGGACTCAATATATAATCTAGGTAATGTAGAAACACAAGAAAAACCTGGAGAGGCCATACTAAAGAGAGCTTTGGTATGTATAGATTAAAATAAGGATGCTCAAAAGCTAAAATGGACTGGAGTAATTAGTGATTCAAATTTATGTGTTGTTTTATTTTCCACTGTTTTCAGACTATGGTGTTTATTTCATTTTCAATGTCATGTCCAATACTCTATGTCAGCCACTATTGGTAACACTGCTGTGGAGATAATCAAGGCTTATTTTGTTATTTAGGATTTTAAATTTGGGAGGTCTAATATATTTGTTTTCAACCCTGCCAGATTCAACACTCTCTTCCTGTAACTGTATTATGTATCACTTCCTTTAATATAAGGAAATAAAATTCATATGTAACATGATCTGCACATATTCTCTGTGAAAAAGAAATATAATGCCCTCTATATAGAACAAATAGAAGCTAAAATTACAATGCATTATAAAAAGTAATAAATAGTTCCATAAATACACAGCTGACTCCATTAAAACAAAATGAAGCAAGATGTTTCTTGCACCCTATGTAGAATCATTGGAGCTGTAACTTTCAGGAATGCAGACTGATACAGGTGTGTTATACATCAAAGTCTCAAATACCGCCGGCAGTCTTACTGTCAGCAAGGTGACTGTGAAATGGCTAAAAACTCTTGGGAAAGTGGAATAAAATAGTACACCCTCCTCTCATTGTATATGGTAGTCACATTCCTGGAAAACTCAATAGAATCTTAAAAATGTGTACAGAATACTTTGTGTTTATATGTAAAACAGAGCTAGGAGAAGTATAAACAATTTTATATTTGCTTATTATAATATAGTTGTATTATATTTACTATAAAAAACAGTACACTAAATAGTATAATAATAGTGTGAAATAAACAGTATAATTCTGTACTGGCTTAGGAAAGTATCAACAATATTTTAGTGTCCTTGAATGTCCTGTAAAATATTCAAAAGTAATGTGGGATGCAGGGTAACATTTTGCACGTCTAAAAAGTTTCCAAAATGTCCTCTAGGGGCAGTATCGCCCCTGATAAGAATCACTGATGTGTCCCAACCTTGTCTCTTTGTGAATGGTGGGTGAGGCCCAGAGTGGGAAATGGCTCATCCAAAGTCATTGCATGTTGGATCCCTGGACTTACTGGCCCCAGGAGAGTGGGCCAGCTTACTGTGACTCTTAAAACTTTGGTTATTACATTCTGGATGTTTGTTGTAATTTAATCAACCCAGTTCACTCAAATCAGAGAGCTAAAAGTGACCTTTGAGATTGGATCTCACATTTTAAAGAAGAGGAAACTTGGGTCTGTGATGCGGCAGAATTGGGAATGAAACTTTGTTTCCTGAGAGCCTGTTGACACATGTTATCAAGATTCTGGCTGCTAAGCTGCTGCTTCTGATTATTATAATAAAATATTTGCAAATCAAGTTTCAAACTCATGGCTTCAGGGCTTGTGCATGTAACAAAGCACTCAGGCAGAGGCACATGGGCAGTGGGAAATGGTGACACACAAGAGAGTAACAGTTGACTCTCACAGCGTTGAAATTCCAACTTTTCAAAATCTGGTAACGTCTATACCCAAGTTCACTGGTAGGATCTGAGCTTAGGTCGTCAATCTGCCAATCTTGTGTTAAAGACACATCACCACTATACATACTTCTAGTTAAGTCAATTTACCTAGCCTTTCTAATCCATGATGAGAGCAGAACATTCTTTCTGGGGTGTGTGTGTGTGCATGTGTGTGTGTGTTTACTCAGAGTGCTTCCAGCACTGATATCATAATTTCTTTGATGGTTCTTCGTTCGCTTTATGCATATTTCACCTTTTAAAAATCACATGGATTTTAAGAACATGAAGTGTAATCACAGGAGTGACAATGCTCCTTTGTATTACACTCCCCGTTCTTCATTATTTTTAGGTGCTTCAGGAGGAGGTATAATGTCTGTGCAGGAAGCAGGAAAAGATAGCATGCTATTCCAAGTTACAGAGCATGAGCCCCTTCAAGGGACTACATCTTCTCTTTATTTTCTGGCTCAGATTGAATGAAAAGAAGAATCATGTCATGTTAGAGCTAGAAGAGACTTTGCAGATCCGTTAGTTTCACCACCTGCTTTTATAAAAGTAGAGATAGATTGCCAGACAAGGAAAATGATTTGCCCATAGTTACACAGTAAGGTAGTCTCAGAGCTGGGAGTAGAATGCTGGTCTCCTGATTACTGTGCACTGAACCCTACGAAGGCCATGTGCCAGAGGAACCAGAAAAACGAGTGCCAAAGTGGGTTGCAGACTTTATCACATGCTTGACCCTGCAGCCATTTTCTTGGCCCGATCTGGTGCCTTGTGGTTGGACCATGTCAGTCATCTCTGAAAATGTCTAAAACCTGATGCCTGTGTATGAGGACCACTAGAAAGATTAGAGGACCTGAGTCAAGCATCAACTAAGTTATCCTTCAAAGAGCAGCTCAAATATCACCTCCTCTCGTAAAGCTTCTCCAATCACTCCACCCAGAAATGATTTCACCTTCCTCTTTGATGGCATAGGACTCTTATTTGCACATGATCATGATACTTTCCCAGCCTTCCATGTAACCAAAGTGGTCAGGTCTAATCTTTTCCCCCAAGTTGAATGTCAAGTCTCTGGAGTCAGGAGCTACTATAGTCCCTGCATATTCTCTTCCCCTTTCCAGAGACCTGTTCCTTGCACTTATTTGTGTGTTCACTAAATGGTCATTGATCTGACAGACTGGTTGACTTCAGTTCCTGTGAGAACCCTCTGGTAGTAGAAATTCTGAAAGAGGAAGTAAATTTTCCTAGGTCACCTGGCGAAAAATGGTTACAGCAGACAGTAGAGCATTTCAACTGGCAAATGTTTGCCGAGCACCTCCTCTGTGATGGGCACCGCATGACTATTGTTGAACTTGTCACTGAACTGAGAAAGGTTGCCCTTAAGGAGCTGAGACAGAGAGACAGATCAGATAGCAACAAATGATAATATATGGACAAATAAAATACAAGCTAAACTGAGGTAGAAGTAATATGTTGAGGTAGCAAGTGTTTCTCTCTGGGGAAGTCTCTATGGGGAGGTGCATGTGAGCTCAGGTTCAAAATATAGGAAGGGTTTCAATGGCAGATAAAGGGAACTTATAACCTTCTCCATGAAATAAGAGGAAATGTCTTACGGCGCCTAGAGCAAATGTTCGGAGATCGTTGTGTACGGAGTACACCCATGGTAAGTGGTCCAACTTGGCTGGAGGTCGGGATGGATAAAGAATTAAGTGACAGATGAAGCTGGAAAGATCATTTGGAATCAGATTATGGAGAGACTTAAATGCCAGGTTCAGAAGAATAGGAAGTGCTATCCTTCTGAGCCAGCTCTGAGGTGAGTAGTTCAGCTGTGTCCACTTTCTGTCACTCCAGTGGAGGTGTTAGCGGTGTCCTGGAGAGTACCCCTAATTCTAGTTCGGGCCCCTGATTGAAGTGAGGCCCAGCACTGAGACAAGCAAGGCAGGTTGGTTTTTTTGCTTTCATCTGTATTTCGACCAGAATTGGGCGGTACTGGTGCCTTGCTCTTGTGTCTGCTAGAGGTATCTGGGTCTCAGATAAATGAATCATGGAAGAATCTTTGAAACCACAATCCCAAATATGCTCCCCTGCACTTGGTCCTGTGGAAGGTTTTGGAAATGTTCTTGTGATGGTCAGGAGCCTCGGAGAATTTATTTGTTTGCAGAAACATTCACACTTTATGTAGAGAAGCAATGCTACCTGCTGAGAGGCAGAGAGAGACAGGGAGGGAGAGAGATTGGCTTCAAAAGAAGGGCTCCTTTTTTGAGATTATGGCCTCATGCCTCTTGGGACTAAAATACCATAGATTTCTCTAGCTTTGATTTCTAGAGAAACTGGTTTTTTGTTTTATTTACCTTGTGCCTCACTTATTTTTTTTTTAAACATCTTTATTGGAGTATAATTGCTTTACAATGGTGTGTTAGTTTCTGCTGTATAACAAAGTGAATCAGCTATACGTATGCATATATCCCCATATCTCCTCCCTCTTGTGTCTCCCTCCCACCCTCCCTATCCCACCCCTCTAAGCGGTCACAAAGCACCAAGCTGATCTCCCTGTGCTATGCGGCTGCTTCCCACTAGCTATTTTACATTTGGTAGTGTATATATGCCCATACCACTCTCTCACTTCGTCCCAGCTTACCCTTCCCCCTCCACATGTCCTCAAGTCCATTCTCTACTTCTGCATCTTTATTCCTGTCCTGCCCCTAAGCTCTTCAGAACCATTTTGTTTTTCTGTTTTTTTTTTAGATTCCATATATATGCGTAACATATGGTATTTGTTTTTCTCTTTCTGACGTACTTCACTCTGTATGACAGACTCTAGGTCCGTCCACTTCACTGCAAATAACTCAATTTCGTTTCTTTTTTTTTTTTTTTTTAATATAAATTTATTTATTTATTTATTTTTGGCTGTGTTGGGTCTTCATTGCTGTGTGCGGGCTTTCTCTAGTTGCAGTGAGTGGGGGCTACTCTTCGTTGTGGTGCACAGGCTTCTCATTCTCGTGGCTTCACTTGTTGTGGAGTGCAGGCTCTAGACGCACAGGCTTCAGTAGCTGTGGCATGTGGGCTCAGTAGTTGTGGCTTGCGGGCTCTAGATCTCAGGCTCAGTAGTTGTGGTGCACAGGCTTAGTTGCTCTGCGGCATGTAGGAACTTCCCTTACCAAGGCACGAACCTGTGTCTCTTTCATTGGCAGGCAGATTCTTAACCACTGCGCCACCAGGGAATCCCCCAATTTCATTTCTTTTTATGGCTGAGTAATATTCCATTGTATATACGTGCCACATCTTCTTTATCCATTCATCTGTCGATGGACACTTAGGTTGCTTCCATGTTCTGGCTATTGTAAATAGTGCCGCAATGAACATTTTGGTACATGACTCTTTTTGAATTATGGTTTTCTCAGGGTATATGCCCAGTAATGGGATTACTGGGTCATATGGTAGTTCTATTTTGAGTTTTTTGATGAACCTCCATACTGTTCTCCATAGTGGCTGTATCAATTTACATTCCCACCAACAGTGCAAGAGGGTTCCCTTTTCTCCACACCCTCTCCAGCATTTATTGTTTGTAGATTTTTTGATGATGGCCATTCTGACCAGTGTGAGGTGATACCTCATTGTAGTTTTGATTTGCATTTCTCTAATGATTAATGATGTTGAGCATCCTTTTGTGTGTTTCTTGGCAATCTCTATATCTTCTTTGGAGAAAAGTCTATTTAGGTCTTCTGCCCATTTTTGGATTGGGTTTTTTTTTTTTGATATTGAGCTGCATGAGCTGCTTGTATATTTTGGAGAGTAATCCTTTGTCAGTTGCATCATTTGCAAATATTTTCTCCCATTCTGATGGTTGTCTTTTCATCTTGTTTATGGTTTCCTTTGCTGTGCAAAAGCTTTTAAGTTTCATTAGGTCCCTTTATTTATTTTTGTTTTTATTTCCATTTCTCTAGGAGGTGGGTCAAAAAGAATCTTGCTGTGATTTATGTCATGGAGTGTTCTGCCTCCAAGTGTTTTCCTCTAGAGTGTTTTCCTCTAAGACTTTTATAGTGTCTGGCCTTACATTTAGGCCTTTAATCCATTTTCAGTCTATTTTTGTGTATAGTGTTAGGAAGTGTTCTAATTTCATTCTTTCACATGTAGCTGTCCAGTTTTCCCAGCACCACTTATTGAAGAGGCTGTCATTTCTCCATTGTATATTCTTGCCTCCTTTATCAAAGATAAGGTGACCATATGTGCATGGGTTTATCTCTGGGCTTTCTATCCTGTTCCATTGATCTATATATCTGTGTTTGTGCCAGTACCATACTGTCTTGATTATTGTAGCTTTGTAGTACAGTGTGAAATCAGGGAGCCTGATTCCTCCAGCTCCTTTTTTCTTTCTCAAGATTGCTTTGGCTATTCAGGGTCTGTTGTGATTCCATACAAATTGTGAAAATTTTTGCGCTAGTTCTGTGAAAAATGCCATTGGTAGTTTGATAGGGATTGCACTGAATCTGTAGATTGCTTTGGGTAGTAGAGTCATTTTACAATGTTGATTCTTCCAATCCAAGAACATGGTATATCTCTCCATCTGTTTTTATAGTCTTTAATTTCTTTCATCAGTGTCTTATAGTTTTCTGCATACAGGTCTTTTGTCTCCTTAGGTAGGTTTATTCCTAGGTATTTTATTCTTTCTGTTGCAATGGTAAATGGGAGTGTTTCCTTAATTTCTCTTTCTGAGTTTTCATCATTAGTGCATAGGAATGCAAGAGATTTCTGTGCATTAATTTTGTATCCTGCTACTCTACCAAATTCATTGATTAGCTCTAGTAGTTTTCTGGTAGCATCTTTAGGATTCTCTATGTATAGTATCATGTCATCTGCAAACAATGAAGGTTTTACTTCTTTTCTGATTTGGATTTCTTTTATTTCTTTTTCTTCTCTGATTGCTGTGCCTAAAACTTCCAAAACTATGTTGAATAATAGTGGTGAGAGTGGGCAACCTTGTCCTGTTCCTGATCTTAGTGGAAATGGTTTCAGTTTTTCACCATTGAGAACAATGTTGGCTGTGGGTTTGTCATATACGACCTTTATTATTTTGAGGTAAGTTCCCTCTGTGCCTCCTTTATGGAGGGGTTTTATCATAAATGGGTGTTGAATTTTGTCAAAAGTTTTTCTGTATCTATTGAGATGATCATAAGGTTTTTCTCCTTCAATTTGTTAATATGGTATATCACATTGATTGATTTGCGTATTTTGAAGAATCCTTGCATTCCTGGGATAAACCCCACTTGATCATGGTGTATGATCCTTTTAATGTGCTGTTGGATTGTGTTTGCTAGTATTTTGTTGAGGATTCTTGCATCTATGTTCATCAGTGATATTAGCCTGTAGTTTTGTTTTTTTGTGGCATCTTTGGTTTTGGTATCTGGGTGATGGTGGCCTCGTAGAATGAGTTTGGGAGTGTTCCTCCTTCTGCTATATTTTGGAAGAGTTTGAGAAGGATAGGTGTTAGCTCTTCTCTAAATGTTTCATAGAATTCGCCTGTGATGCCATCTGGTCCTGGGCTTTTGTTTGTTGGAAGATTTTTAATCACAGTGTCAATTTCAGTGCTTGTGATTGGTCTGTTTATATTTTCTATTTCTTCCTGGTTCAGTTTCGGAAGGTTGTGCTTTTCTAAGAATTTGTACACTTCTTCCAAGTTGTGCATTTTATTGGCATATAGTTGCTTGTAGTAATCTCTCATGAGCCTTTGTATTGCTGCATGTCAGTTGTTACTTCCCCTTTTTAATTTCTAATTCTGTTGATTTGAGTGTTGTCCCTTTTTTTCTTGATGAGTCTGGCTAATGGTTTATCAATTCTGTTTATCTTCTCAAAGAACCAGCATTTAGTTTTATTGATCTTTGCTATTGTTTCCTTCATTTCTTTTTCATTTATTGCTGATCTGATCTTTATGATTTCTTTCCTTCCGCTAACCTTGGGGTTTTTCTGTTCTTCTTTCTCTAATTGCTTTAGGTGCAAGGTTAGGTTGTTTAGTTGAGATGTTTCTTGTTTCTTTAGGTCGGATTGTATTGCTATAAACTTCCCTCTCAGAATTGCTTTTGCTGCATCCCATAGGTTTGGGGTCATCGTGTTTTCATTGTCATTTGTTTCTAGGTATTTTTTGATTTCCTCTATGATTTCTTCAGTGATCTCTTGGTTATTAAGTAGTGTATTGTTTAGCCTCCATGTGTTTGTATTTTTTACAGATTTTTTCCTGTAATTGATATCTAGTCTCATAGCATTGTGGTCAGAAAAGATACTTGATATGATTTCAATTTCCTTAAATTTTCCAAGGCTTGATTTGTGACCCAAGATAGGATCTATCCTTGAGAATGTTCCATGAGCACTTGAGAAGAAAGTGTATTCTGTTGTTTTTGGATGGAATGTCCTATAAATATCAATTAAGTCTATCTTGTCTAATGTGTCATTTAAAGCTTGTGTTTCCTTATTTATTTTCATTTTGGATGATCTGTCCATTGGTGAACGTGGGGTGTTTAGGTCACCTACTATTATTGTGTTACTGTCAATTTCCCCTTTTATGGCTGTTAGCATTTGCCTTATGTATTGAGGTGCTCCTATGTTGGGTGCATAAATATTTACAATTGTTATATCTTCTTCTTGGATTGCTCCCTTGATCATTATGTAGTGTCCTTCTTTGTCTCTTGTAATAGTCTTTATTTTAAAGTCTATTTTGTCTGATATGAGAACTGCTACTCCAGCTTTCTTTTGATTTCCATTTGCATGGAATATCTTTTTCCATCCCCTCACTTTCAGTCTATATGTGTCCCTAGGTCTGAAGTGGGTCTCTTGTAGACAGCATATATACGGGTCTTGTTTTTGTATCCATTCAGCCAGTCTGTCTTTTGGTTGGAGCATTTAATCCATTTACATTTAAGGTAGTTATCGATATGTATTTTCCTATTACCACTTTCTTAATTATTTTGGGTTTGTTATTTTAAGTCTTTTCCTTCTCTTGTGTTTCTGCCTAGAGAAGTTCCTTTAGCATTTGTTGTAGACCTGGTTTGGTGTTGCCGAATTCTCTTAGCTTTTGATTATCTGTAAAGGTTTTAATTTCTCCATCAAATCTGAATGATATCATTGCTGTGTAGAGTAATCTTGGTTGTAGGTTTTTCCCTTTCATCACTTTAAATATGTCCTGCCACTCCCTTCTGGCTTGCAGAGCTTCTGCTAAAAGATCAGCTGTTAACTTTATGGGGATTTTCTTGTATGTTAATTTTTCCTTTTCTCGTGCTTCTTTTAATATTTTTTCTTTGTATTTAATTTTTGATAGTTTGGTTAATATGTGTCATGGCGTGTTTCTCCTTGGATTTATCCTGTATGGGACTCTCTGCCCTTCCTGGACTTGATTGACTATTTCCTTACCCGTATTTGGGATGTTTTCAACTATAATCTCTTCAAATATTTTCTCAGTCGCTTTCTTTTTCTCTTCTTCTTCTGGGACCCCTATAATTCGAATGTTGGTGTGTTTAATGTTGTCCAAGAGGTCTCTGAGATTGTCCTCAATTCTTTTCATTCTTTTTTCTTTATTCTGCTCTGTGGTAGTTATTTCCACTATTTTATCTTCCAGGTCACTTATCCGTTCTTCTGCCTCAGTTATTCTGCTATTCATTCCTTCTAGAGAATTTTTAATTTCATTTATTGTGTTGTTCATCATTGTTTTTTTGCTCTTTAGTTCTTCTAAGTCCTTGTTAAAAGTTTCTTGTAGTTTCTCCATTCTATTTCTACGATTTGGGGTCAACTTTACTATCATTACTCTGAATTATTTTTCAGGAAGACCGCCTATTTCCTCTTCATTTGTTTTGTCTGGTGAGTTTTTACCTTGCTCCTTCATCTGCTGTGTGTTTCTCTGTCTTCTCATTTTGCTTAACTTACTGTGTTTGGGGTCTCCTTTTTGCAGGCTGCAGGTTCATAGTTCCCACTGTTTTTGGTGTCTGCCCCCAGTGGCTAAGGTTGGCTCAGTGGGTTGTGTAGGCTTTCTGGTGGAGGGGACTAGTGTCTGTGTTCTGGTGGATGAGGATGGATCTTGTCATTCTGGTGGGCAGGACCATGTCTGGTAGTGTGTTTCAGGGTGTATGTGAACTTACTATGATTTTAGGCAGCCTCTGTGGTAACGGGTAAGACTGTGTTCCTGTCTTGCTAGTTGTTTGGCATAGGGTGTCCAGCACTGTAGCTTGCTGGTCATTGAGTGGAGCTGGGTCTTTGCCTTGAGATGGAGATCTCTGGGAGAGCTTTCACCATTTGATATTACATGGGGCCAGGAGGTCTCTGGTGGACCAATGTCCTGAACTCGGCTCTCCAACCTCAGAGGCTCAGGCCTGATACTCGGCCAGAGCACCAAGACCCTGTCAGCCACATGGCCATGTACATGGGAAGTTTCTTGCCTTTTGGGAAGTCTGAGGTCTTCTGCCAGTGTTCAGTAGGTGTTCTGCAGTAGTTGTTCCACATGTAGATGTATTTCTCATTTGTGAGGAGGAAGGTATTCTCCACATCTTACTCCTCTGCCATCTTGAAGGTGCCCTGCCTCACTTATTTTTAATGGTGTTTTCTACCAGAGCTAGAACTCCCTGGTGGTTTTTAACAGGTGTGGTGATGAAAATCACCACAGCAGATGGAAGGCAGCTTTGTGGTTATTTAATTCATTCTCTACAAAGATTAAAGTTAATCTCGTTCTTAATAAGCATCCTCTCTTCCTTTCAGTTCTGTCAGAGCAAAAGTCTCTCTATCCTTGTGCCCCCTCCTGTTTTCTTTCTGGATAGTTCATGCACACATTCAGTACCCCAGGAATGGTGTGTGAATGAGTGGGGACCACTCTGAGAGGAAGATACCTGACTTTGTTCTTGTTTTGCTTCCTGTAAGAAAGACTATAATGTGTGATTTCTGTTCAATCATCCATATACTTCCAGGGACCAGGTAGAATCAGACCTGATATTTCTGGGATTGCTGATCTTGGAGAATCGACTGAAGGAAGAGACAAAACCTGCCCTTGAAGAGCTCATCTCAGCCCGGATAAGGACCGTAATGATCACAGGTATAGAACAAAGTGTGCGTGAAAACAGGAAGAATTTGATGTGGAAATAGACAGAGATTCACTCATTTAGCAAATCTTGTTGACTTGCTACTATGGGCCAGACACTGTTCTAGACACTGGACATGGACAACAAAATAGGCAAAGTTATTACTCTGAGCTTCCTTTCACGTGGGTTAAGATAGAAAATCAATCATTCAATTGAATAAACAGCTACCAATAAGTGTTATGAGGTACATAAAACAGGTGATGTGGTAAAGTGTGTCTGACCAGCTACTTTAGATGAGGTGTCCTTTCTGAGAGGGAACGTTTGAAATAACACCTGAATAAGAAGACATAAGCCATGCAAAGATGTTGATTTTTATTATCAAATGTTCGGAGAAGAAGAATGATTAGTCATTGTGGTCTGTAAAATACACTGAAGGCCCATCAATGAGAGCTACAATTCTGGAGATTAAAAAATTCTGTCCCTTCTCCCACTCCCAAAGTCCAAATCACAAACAAGGGAGCAGTGAGAAAGGATCGTGCAAGAGAAATGTGTGAAATTTCTTAATGAATGCTTCCGAGTGGAGAGCCAATGATTTCCTAATGCATTCATGTTTTTTGAGGGTGTATTGCCTTCCCTTTCTCTGCTCTTGAAGTCAGATGCATTTAACTCTATGAATTCTGGCATCAAGAAACAGTCTTGCCCCATCAAAACACTCTCTCCCTATCCCACTGTCCTTGAACCCAATTTGATGCTGGAAATTCGAAAATACATTCCCCTCCCCTTCGGTGCTTCTCCATCCCCCTCCACTACCACACACCCCAATCCAAGAGACTTTTGGATCACTTTTTCCCTCTCCCTTCTTAGCCCCTCAGTCCAGCTTCTAGGTGCTGCTGAGTTAGTTTACTACTTATTAGAATTCCCCTTACATTATGACCCTTCTGTTTCAAAATTTTTATTTAGCACTGATTTTACACAGTCTCAGAATCTATCCTTTACCAGTTAGATTTATGTAGAAGTAAGAGCTCATCGCTCACAACACTCCCTCTTCACTTCTTCTTTCATATTGAAATTTCTGTTCTGCTTCTTTCCTTGCTTGGTTGTAATTTTTCGGAAGAATTGTCCTTGGATGGGTTGGAAGGGTGATATGCTCTCTGATCTTTTATATACCCTGAAATATCTTTCTTTGCTCTGATAGGTGAATGGTGTCTTGCCTAGGTATAGGATGTTTGGGTTAGAGTACATTTTTAAAAAAAATTTTATTGGAGTATAGTTGATTTATAATGTTTTGTTAGTTTCAGGTGTACAGCAAAGTGAATCAGTTATACATATGTCAATACATATAATGTATCCACTCTTCTTTAGGTTCTTTTCCCATATAGGTCATTACAGAGACCTATATTACACTACTAATGTAGAGGACTCTACATTCCAGAGTAGAGTTCCCTGTGCTATACAGTAGGTCCTTATTAGTTATCTATTTTATACACAGAGTCCTTTTTTATTAATGGTCTGTAGGTTTTATTCTTTTGTCTTCCGGTTTTTGGTATTGCATATCACAGGGCCAGTGGAGTCCACTGTAGGTAACTTGTTCCGTTTACATGTAATCTTTTTTCTTTAACTTTAGAGTGTAGAAATGTTACCAAGGTGTGCCTATATGTTTGTCTTTTTTCATTAATTTAGTCTGGAACATTGTGAGCATTTTTAATCTGTCTTCTTCTTCTCAGGAAAATTTCTTCTATTGCTAATTAGGGCTTTTGTTCTCTCTCTTTCCTTTTTCCCTTCTGGAATTTCCATTATTCACATGACAGGCTTCCTGGATCTATCCTCTTGGTCTCTTACCTTTTTTTCTTGTAACTCATATTTTAAATTTTTTCATATAATTTTTAAAGGCTATATTCCATTTACAGTTACTACAAAATATTGGCTATATTCCCCATGTTGTACATACATCTTTTTAGTCTATCTTATGTAATTCTCATATTTTTATAATTTTGCTCTGAGCTTTAAGAGTTCTTTTTTTGCACTGAATTTTTTCAAACTGCAAACTCCGGTATCAAAAATGAGGATGATCTCCTTCAAATCACCTTTTTAACTGTGAAGTTCTTAAATTGTGTTTTGGGGTAGGAGTGACTTTAGAAAACCATTTTTTCCCTGTGCTCCATTTGAGTTTCCTAAGTGCTCTCATTATTTTTAATGAAGCTTTCTTCTGTCTCCAGCAGCTAGCCTACTTTACCAGTCATGTTCTGGTTGTTCTGCATTATATTTCCTTATCTAGCTACTGGAATTTCTTAAGTAGGTTTTTATCTTTTTTTGTGAGATAGTTGAGGATCAGGCCTGGGCTGCATGTCCTAAACAACAGACCTCTCGCAGGTGACAGATGGCAGAAAGGTCTGTGTTGCAAAGCAGATGGCCGTTGTTGCCCTGCTGAGGCATGTGGAAGAGCCTCTCACTCTCAGGGCTCCCTGTACTCTTCTGATCTCAGGCTAGAGCATCTCCTTCCCCCCAGTTAGCTCTTTTGAGGATTCTCAAAGTATTTTGGTAGAAACCCCTGGGAGAAACCATGTTAGGGATAGCCAGCCAGTTGTTACATTATTTATTTTAAGTGGTTGCTCTACGAATCACAATATCTGTACCTACCCTTTCAAGAAGGCTTATCATCATAAACATTCCCTACTTTCTCTCCTCTGTTACTGTTGTATATACATGTGTATGACATACAATGAAACCCCACCAGACAATGTTAGAGTTTTTAATTTCAACAGTCAAGAGTTGGAGAACATAAGTGAAGAAAAATTGACTTTATATTTATCCAGCTCTTTATTATTTCTGTTCCTAAATGTTCATGTCTTATGTTGCAAGTTTCCCTCTGGTATCATTTCCTTTCAGCCTAAAGAACTTCTTTAAGCATTTATTTTTGAGTGTATCTGCTGGCACAAATTATCTTAGGTTCCCTTATCTAAGAATATCTTTATTTCTCTTTCATTCCTGAGGATATTTTCATTAGCTATAGGAGTCTGAATTGACAATTTTTTTCTTTCAGCACTTTAAAGATGTTGCACTGTTATCTAGCCTTCATGGTTTTTGATGAGAAATCTGTGATAATTTGAATTATTGTTTCCTTATATGTAATTTATTGTTTTCCCTAGCTGCTCCTAAGATATTTGCTTTATCTTCGGTTTTTTAGCAGCTTGATTATGTGTCTAGGTGTGGTTTTCACTGAATTTATCTTGTTTGGGATTCACTGAGCTTCTTGAATCTGTAAATTTAAATCTTTTACCATATTTAGGAAGTTTTCTGCTATTATTTCTTCAAAAAATTTTTTTCCTGTTCCAATCTTTCTCCTCTCCTTCTTGGGCTCTAATGACATGAATGTGAGTTCTTTTGATATTCTTCAATCTTTGTTCTTTGCTTTTTCAGTTGAGAACTTCTATCTTGTCATTTATTTCAAGAGTATTAACCTTCACCACATGGAGGAGGATTACAATAGCTGCTTTAAAAGCACTGCCTGATAATTCCAACATCTGGGTCATCTCGGGACAGGCAACTATTGAATTGTTTTTTCTTGAGAATTGGCCAGATTTTCCAGGTTTTTCACATGTTGAGAATCCTGAACATTTTGAATATTATGTTGGGATACTTTGGATCCTGTTAAAATCCTCTAGAGAATGTTGAGGTTTTTGTTTTAGCACGTAAAACTCTGGAATATGGGAGGTGATTAATATCATAGTTCAATTCTTGAAGCTTTTGCTATCCTTCTTCGGGTTTGCTCTGCACGTGCACAGCTCTGGGTTGAGCTTGGGGCTTACATAGTTCATATACTGAATTAGTCTCCTTGTCTAGCTCTCTTCTTTCTAGGATTTCCCTCACAACTCTTCAGCCCTCCAGTGCCCCTTTCCTTGTTCCTTTGGCCAGAAAAAGTAGGTTTTTCTTGGAGTTTTAGCTATCTGCACAGCTCTGGGACTGGGGCTCACACTCAGGTCAAATTATGTGAGAGGAAAGAGAAAAAAAGCTGAGAATCTCTCCACCTTGTAGATTATTTCTCCAAATTTGACTCCCTTTCGCATTCTGCCATTTGTGTTTACTTTTCAAAGTCCTCAGGTAGGTTTTTTAAATGATATTTTTTCCAGAGTTTTCCAGTGTAATCAGTGGGAGAAATAGATTCTAGTGGACTTACTCCATATTAGCTGGAAGTGGAACCATCAGATGTCATATTAAACCAGTAGAGTTTTGCTAAACATTTACTAAGCTGTTGCCAAATAACAGAAACATATTTGAACTTTTCCTTTTTAATTTTACTTCCCACTCCCTGGCAAAAATATACTAGTAAGTCATAAAGTAACCAGATGAAAAGCAGCAATAATAAGAAAAGGGATCACAGAATCATGGAAGGTCAGGGCTGAGAGAGAACTTAGAGACTATCTCTTCTTGCACCAAAAATAAGGTCTGAACTCCTTACCCTAGCTTTCTAGGTTCTACGTGAATTGGTTCTGTCTCTTCGATCTCATCTTGGGATACTTTTCCTTTCTTCTAGGTGACAATCTTCAGACTGCAATAACAGTGGCCAGAAAGTCTGGAATGGTTTCTGAAAGCCAGAAAGTCATTCTCATTGAAGCAAATGAAACTACTGAGTCCTCATCAGCATCTATATCTTGGCAATTAGTCGAAGAGAAGAAACATATTGCATATAGGAATCAGGTATACCTAAAAGCAGACCTTCTGCCATATTATCTAACTCGTCACACAGTGTTGGCTACTGAGCAGCTTTGACTGGCAGAGGTGTAGAGGTGACCTAGGGTCAACATACTTCTCCAAATGTCTAACATGTATACAGTTCAAAGAACTCAGTTATATCATTTTCCCATACCATTCCTGCTGAGCTTTAAGGTATGGTGCTTTCCTGGGTGCTGGAAATAATACATTCTTTTAAACTTAAAAAAAGTCTTTAGAAAGAATATAGTAAGTGGGGCTGCAAGTCTAATTTTCCATTTTTTCCCTTGCTTGCCAGCCATCCCACTGGGTTCAAAGGGGATTTAGTCCCTAAGAGAGACACTGCTGTGTGCATTGGAAAACCAGACTATATCTTCAGGGTGGGAAGAAGTTTTATTCAATTATCTCCAATCTTGTCAGTATCCTATCTCTATTGTGTCCTTGTGAAACAATGTTAATTCTGTAAAAAAAAAAAAAAAGGAAAGTTCTCACCTCAGGGAGAGATTTGTTAAGCTGCAATGCTTTTGTATTTTATACTTGAAATGTGTGAAATGTGCTTTTCTCTGGGACTCACTGAGATCAAATCTCAGGATGAGAACAGGACGTGAGTAAGTGCTACCCCCCTGTTCACTAGAGGCTGTTGATGTGCAAAGATTGATCCAGCAAAGAGAAAGTGTTTCTCTGAGGAATCAGGGCTGGAGTGTGACTTTTAAAGAGAGATCCCAGACTGTCATTGTTGCCTTCGCTCAGATATGTTTGTGGTCCTAACCACTCTATCAAGTCTAAAATTACTGTGTCTTGCTTTGCAGGACAATTACATTAACATCAGGGAAGAAGTTTCTGATAACAGCAGAGAAGGAAGTTACCATTTTGCCCTAAGTGGAAAATCCTTCCAGGTTATAAGTCAACATTTCGGTAGCCTACTGCCAAAAGTAAGTTCTAAGAGGGTACCAGTCTCCTGGTAAAGATGCTAACAATGTCACAGAGCATGATCGTAAGTAATTTCAAACCTCTAACTAGGTTAGATATACCTATTGAATGTATCATAAGGGAAGCAGATAGTTTTGCAGAGGTCACTGCTGTTTCATTTCCTGCTAGATTTAAAATAAGTAAATTTGACTAACTAATTATCCATCATCTATAGGATTAAAATGTTAGTGACTTCTCAAGTGATAAGATTGCTTTGGGGGAGCTGTCACTATATTGCCATGGTTAGGGGGTCTCACAGTATAGTGTAAATCCAGCAATTATACAGGAAGGCAGGCCAAGAATAGAGGAATTCCATTAGGTGTTTGATAGAGGACGTCTATACAAAAGAGGGTCAAACTTAAAACTTTTCTGATGAAGAACAAACCCACAATGAGGGCAGGTAAGTTATATACATAAAAAAAACATATGAGCAAACTAGAGAAAGATTGTGTCCAGTGTAAAGCAAAGATAATTTATTTGTATTCAATTGCTCATTATCTTAAGTACTGTTTAAGAAAAAAAGAATGAAGACTTTAAAGCTGAGTGAACCATAAGCTGAGTTTACAGCCAAGAAGAGCAGAGAGCACACAGCTGTAACACAGAAGAATTTAGACTCTGTTGGATGGGGTTCAGGTGGACGGAGCTGGTACAGGTTTTTATACAACAATCCATTAATGTGATAATCCATTAATGTTTCAGAGCCCAAATTAGGCTGGAGATATCAGCTGAGTTTCACGATTGGTCAAGCCCAGATGGTATGGTTAAGTCAAAGACCACAGATAGTCACCCTCTCATCACTAGGCTATTTTTCTGCTAGATCTGAACAATTTTCTGAGAAGCAATTGCCTCCTTTCCTTCTCCTGGGATCCTGACCTCTTGTTATCTTGCAATTTCTCATACTTTACTGGTTTAAGGTTCCATCAAGCTCAGGGTTTTTCAGGACCACATTCTTCATGGTCCCTGAGCTAAATTCCTGTAGGTAATCATTTACATCAATTATGTCTATTAAGTAGTCATTTTTATTGATTTTGGTCTTCCTGATCACTTATCTGATGACCAAAGTCTCAATATCTATCTTAAAATCCAAAGAAGGGCTTCTTGGAAACAAATATTTTTCTCACTCATGGATATCATTACCCAGTCAGTGTTCCGAATGTTATCAATTACTTCATATATGACCAGCTGACATAATAAAAAAAATTTTTCCCTTTTGCATTCTTTACAGATATTGATCAATGGGACCATCTTTGCAAGAATGTCTCCAGGGCAGAAATCCAGTCTGGTTGAAGAATTTCAGAAACTAGAGTAGGTCATTACCAATTCAGATGGTGTGAAGTGCATGGAGGCATGACAGGGGGAGAGTAAGGAAGTCACTCAGTTTGGTTAAGGCAGTGGTTCTTAACGTGGCTACACATGACAGTCAACTTGGGAGCTTTGAAAAATTAGCAATACCAGGACACCACCATTCAGAGATTCTGATTCAATTGCTCATGTGGGCACTTGGACATCAGTATTTTTTAAAAGTTCCTTTCATAAGTCAATTTTGCATCCAGAATTGAGAACCCCACTGAACTAGAACATAAGGGGCACAAGAAATAACTCTGGAAAGGTCATCTGAACTTGGCTCCTAAAGGTACAATGAAAATTTAGACTTCATTTTTACAAGTTATTTTCACGGTTATGATATAGGGAGGTCCCTATGACAGGAGATTCACATAACCCTAAAAATATTAAAACATTCTTATGCTAAAGCATCCTCTCCATCCTAAATCAGAAAAATATTCTTAACACAAAGGGTCTGCATTGTCAGAATCCCATCATTTGGGATCCTTTATTTCCTGTTAATGGAACCCCATGGAGTCTCGGAGGCTTTCTCTACCTCTGGTGCTGGACCACACTCACACAACTCCAACTCCTACTCGCCCCTGGTCCACCCTCCTACTCACTTGATGCAGTCACTAGGCAAAAGTTCTATATGCAAAAAGCCCTATCTTCTCAATATGGCTAAAAACCTCCACAGTAAACTCGTTGCCTAGGTAGCAGTGTGGAAGAGAAGCACAGCAAATTCTGCAAACACTGTCAGCGTGCTTCTACCTTAAAAAGCAGTCTGTCTTCGTCAACAATTCAAGAGAGCAGTATTCATCCGGCTTCAAAAAGCAATCCTGAAATGGGGATATATTTTCTTTCTTCAACTTCCGGTCCTGGCACCACATTTTTGAGTTGAGTGACAGCTGACACGGTGGATTTCCTCTCCAGTTACTATTAATGTCACCAACAACAAATTCTTATTTATCATTTTATAATACATCACCTCACTGAATACGCATAAATAATGCTTATAGGGGAGAAAAATGATAGTCAAAACGGGAAAGGGATCAGGTCAAAGATCCAGATCTTCTGGCTTCAAATCCTGTGCCCTCCCCACCATGCCATGCTGTCATATAATCGTGAACATCCTGTTTTACAGCTGACAGAGCTGCCTCCTAGGCAGAGAAGTGCAGGGTCTCCTTGAATCGCTTGGAGTCAGGAAGGCTGTATGGGATTTCTTAATCCATTGTAGGAACTGCTGAGTCATACTTTATTTTAGTCAAACCAGACTATTAGGGAAACTCCCTTAATGTAAATAATAAGTTTGAGCCTTAAGTAATGAAGCTCATTTTATCTTTTTCATTAGAGCAATTAGCAGGTAAGATTGCTTTGATCTCCTCTACAATTGACATGGTTCCCTTTTAGTTACTTTGTAGGTATGTGTGGAGATGGAGCCAATGACTGTGGGGTAAGTAGCTGTCAGTGTGTCAATTGTACTTGCTTCAAGCCCTGTAAGAGATTGTATCCCCTGGGATATATACCACCTCCATTCCTCTTGAAGGAGAAACTGATGTGGACGGTTTGGAAAGGTTTTAACCAAAGCCACGCAATGACTCAGTGGTCAGTACAGACTAAATGGAGTAGAATTTGGTTCTGGATTCCCCATTTCTTTGGCTAGGTGTCCCAGTGCCATCTCTTTCTTATGTGGCAGGCAGAGCAAAATTTGATCATCTCCTGGCCAGTGCTTGGGCCCACAAGCCACTTCGTGGGCAGCTTAACTAGCCTTTCTTGTGTGGCCTCAGGAGAGACGTGTGTGAGTGTGCATCTATACAGTAAGCTGACTCTTTGCTTTCAGGCTTTGAAAATGGCTCACGTGGGCATCTCTTTATCAGAGCAGGAAGCATCTGTGGCCTCACCTTTCACTTCCAAAACTCCAAACATTGAATGTGTACCTCACCTTATCAAGTAAGTAGGTACTTTTCCCCAGCATTGTTTTAATGTCTCTTGACTTTTAGGTGCAGACCCCTTTGTTTTACCAGGCAAAGACCAGTGGAAATGTGTGTCCCTGGGCGGGGAGGGTGCTTTGTGGGAGAAAGCAGTCAAACATTCTACTCCAGAGTGGACTTACCTCCTGGGAAAACAGTGGCATTTCTAATGAAAATCACTGAATAGATTATTTTTAGAAGATTAGAATCTGGAACTTGTTGCTGCTTTGAAAATGTCAATCATACTCTTCTTATTATTATTTTAAATGTATCTCCTTAGATACTTTCTTAATGGAGAATTGACAGAAACTTTCTCTTCCCTACTCGCTTTCCTTTCCTCTTGCCTCTTTATGCTTCCTTGGAATATCCTTCCTATCCCCAGTTTTCAGAATATTTATTCATCTTTGCTGCTTCTACTACAATTTCCCTTGGTGCTTTGTTCCCCTCCCCCAACCCCAGAATATGTACTTCTGCTGCATTTTGTTTGAATGATGGAGATGGTTAGCATTGTGGTTGCTTTTGGTTATTATAACTAGTATGTGTTTACAGTTTATAAAGTGCTTTAATGCCTAGTATCTTATACATCAAAACAGCCTGGAATTG
Organism: Balaenoptera ricei; assembly: GCF_028023285.1. Lineage (NCBI taxonomy): Eukaryota > Metazoa > Chordata > Mammalia > Artiodactyla > Balaenopteridae > Balaenoptera > Balaenoptera ricei. The sequence goes on along the minus strand of NC_082642.1, from coordinate 86,363,244 downwards.
TAGGGATGGTCACTATTTCTTTTACAAACAAAGAAATTGAGGCTCAGAGAACTTGATGTATCGAAGCTCACAGCCATATGGGATTGAAGATTGTATTAGAATTAATTTTGTTTCAATGTGTTTTATCTACAAATATCATACTCTTTCCACCACATTAAAATAGTGATTTGACTAGCTCCTCCCCATTTAAAAAATGTATTCATGCATTTGACAAATATTTATAAAGTAGGGACTTAGTGCCAGGAACAGTTGGAGGCACTGGGGACCCAGAAGCAAATAAATCGAACGTCCCTTGATCTCACGAAGCTTTCTTCCCGTGAAGAAGTTGGGCAATAAACACACACACAGAAAAATCAGGGGTAGTGTGAAAAGTTGGAAGATGGCTTGGGCAGCGGAATCGGCTGCTTCAGATGTGGTGGTGTGGGGAAGCCTTTCTAAGGAAGTGAGGGAGGAGGAGAAACCACCTTCTAGGCGGAATAAACAGCAGCAGCAAAGCCCTGATACAGGAGAAAGCCTGGTTTGAGGGTCAGGTTTTGGAATCCCAGGAAACCATTCTGACCAGAAGTAAATTTAAACTCTATTTTTTCCCAAATCAATGAGATAAAAGTGGCATTTCATAAGTACTCTACTTTATACTCTAAATATATACTATTCACTCAAAGTCAATCAACAGTAATACAAATGAACATGCTCATTGATTCCAGTCTCTTTAAATTTGATGTATGCCTAATTTGAGTGTGCCTATTGTCTTAGTTCAGTTTTAGAAAAAGTTGGGACTGCCAGATGAAATTTGAATGAGATGTTTGCAAACTCCTGAAGCACCTGGAGCATGAAAATAGCCCCCAAACCTGCAATCTTATTTAAATTCCTCAGTTCACAGATGAAGAAACTGTGACCAAGAGAGGGAAAATGACCTTTCAAATCACATTAGTGAGTAGATATGAGATCTGGGACCAGTTCCCAGGTCTCCTGACTCAGAGCTGAAATAATGCCTGCAGACAGGACAAGAGTAACTCTATATTCGGGCTCCAAAGCTCAATCAAAGGCCTGTGGACCTTGGCCTGGAATTAGTCTTCCTTGAAAATCTAGCACACTGACTGCCGGCTCCCACTGGCTCAAGACTGTCGAGTCTGTCAGACAAACAATCGAATTATCAGGCTTTGGTTTTTTCTTCTGAGCTCAGCTGAACAGCACAGAATAACTGACCTCATTTCTTTTTGTGACTTTCATTTCATTACTCTTTCATTTCTTTTCTCACACAGGGAAGGACGTGCGGCTCTCGTTACCTCATTTTGCATGTTTAAGTACATGGCTCTGTACAGCATGATTCAGTATGTTGGTGTTCTGCTGCTCTACTGGGTATGACTTGAGACCTAGCCTCTTGGTTAGTGAGAGCTAAAACAAGTAGCAGTCACTGGCAATTTGCAATGCCTCTTAAAGAAAGAGTGCACATGGGATATTTCGAGTACCGACAGCCTCTCTAAAACTATCTTTAACGTTTTTGAAAGTAAATCAGAAATAGACAAGGATACAAAGGAAAAGTCGTTGGTGTCAGTTCTCTGACTCTCTGACAGAAGTTTCTTATCTCGTTGTAGCTGAGGTTCAGAACTGAAGGTAAACTTTCTCTCTCACTGTTGTTTTGGCTTGCCTGGACCAGGTCTCTATCTTCCCAGTTCCAGTGTAGTTCCACCCTAGCATAACATTGGTTGAAGAGATGCTTGTCTAATTGGGGTTCTGGTAAATGTTTCCTAACTGGCTCTCCCTGGAAACACAAACGCCAATCATTAATGTTTACCAATTTCAATGGCATAACTACTCCCACCATGGCTGATTTCAAGCTATCTACCTGACGTCACTGATCATGGAGTTGGGAAGAGATGTATTATACAGTAGCATACCATTCTATAGTACTTGCACCATATAGATACAAGAGATGTAAATAACCTTAAGACCATTGATAATATTTTAATGTAGGAAAATGATTAGAGAGTGCTGAGTTTTGGTTATTTATTACCTGTGTTTTTAGTACAATTTATTTAATGGTAAATTTATATAATTTAAGTTTTTATATTGGCTGTGTTTAAAAACCAGCTCACGGAATTCCTGAAAATTTAACAGTTGACTTTCATGAGCTAGTACAAAGCAGCATATCACTGATTCCCTGAATACAGGGACTTGAAAATTGACATATCATGGCCCCCATAGCACATAGGTCTTGTGATGGTTTTTACTATTTAACAAAATATAAAAGGAGAAAAGACATATCTAGTATTTGTGAGCTCAACACGTGGGCTTATTCTGTTAAGTAACACTGAGAAAGTGAATTCCACTTGTGCTGAAGTTATCTAGATTCATCTCTATGTCTTGCCCCCTTGCTCCTGGTATGAAGGTTTTTACTTCCATTATTTTCAGATTATGTAAGTCCTTTTCCTCTCACTGATGAATGGGCTGGAAAAGGAGAGGCTGTTTATAGAAACTTGGCCCTATTTTGGAATCCCAATAACTCATTATGCTCAAAAGTAGAGTTAAACACGGGTCATCATTATCTCCTTTCCACGAAGGGGGTGGAGGGGGGAAGGAAGCAAGTTTCTTGAAATCAGTAAGACATGAACATTTTTTTTTCAAGAATATCAAGATGCTTTATTAGGACTTTCTAACAGCACCCAAGAACGCAAATAGTGGGTTTAGTTATTCTCATTTTCCATTGGTGAAATTTAGGTAAGATCACCACACATTTGTCACTGACCATTGGGAATGTATCATTTTGTTGTGCCAGACCAAACCCCACCCTTTCTGCTAACAAGTAGAAAAGAGAGCAGAGATGAATCAGAGTGAGATGTTCCCCTCAACAGGGGTGACACTGATGCTCAAAGGAGCAGCCCAGAAAACACACTGCAGTGGCCCTCCTGGCTAGAAAGGAGTTTGCAGGCTTGTCTTTGGTACCCTTGCTGATATGACCAGGCCCCTGACCATACCATCTCCTTGGTAATTTACTTGAAAATCCTATGTTGCAGTGAGAAAATGAGTGCAATTGTTGTCACATTTCATCCAGAAGGTTATAACTTTTTTGAGCCACTTTCCTTTTTATTTTCAGGAGAGAAACAGCCTTTCAAATTACCAGTTTCTGTTCCAGGATCTGGCCATTACAACTCTTATTGGTGTAACAAGTAAGACGTCTTTTAAATTTTCTTCTCAGAGATACTCCCCTCCACTTGCTTCCCTCTGCCCCTGCAGGATTAGTCCACCATTGAGGGGTAGCAGCTATAGCCGCAGTGATGAGTGACGTATTCCCAAAGGGGTATGGTATGCAGAGAGAGAAAGAGGAAATAGAATCTTCATTTTTAAGTGTTGAAAGTGTTAGCAAAGGAAAAGCTGGCTCGTTGTTTTGCTGTTTTCCACAAAATATAGAGCTTCTATAAATGGTCACTAAACCTTTAAAATGAAAAAAAGCACCTTGAAAATCAGGAACACTGACTTCAGTGTGCTTTTAGGTATAGTTATGGTCCAAATGTGCCCAATTTATAGAAGCTAAATGGCTTTTATGTTTCCCATTTCCAATCCTGTCAGGATTTAGAACAGAGATTAAATGTAATCTTGCCGTTATGCCACTCTCACCCACCACCTCCTGACTAATATATGAATTGTCTCCCCAGTTTCCCCGCTATGGGATTTTTCCATATTCTATCCATCATCTTTACCATATTCTCTGCTTTTCTCTCTTATATATGAATGCCACCAGCTCCACTTGTACTTTAAATCCTACTTGCTCCTACCTCCTCAAGGATTTTGTTACTGGAATGATCTTTTTCTGTATCACCAACTTTTCTCTGGTCCACTGGATCATTCCAATCAGCAGATAAATATATTTTTGTATCTTCTTTCTTTAAAACCTCTTCCATGACCCCAAATCTACCATTAGCTGCTGTGCCCTTTATTCTCAAACTTCCCAAACAGTTGAGTAGACCCACTTTGTCCACTTGCCATCTCTAATTCTATTGTCATTTAGTTTCAATCAGCCAGATTCTAATGTTCGTGGGCATGAATTTGGATTCTGGGCCTGTGCAGTTGTTTGGTGGAAGGCAGCGGTTTCTTGGCACATATGTAACAGCCATCTCTCCAAAAAATTGTAGATATGCGTGTATATGCATATGCATAGAAGCTTATTATAAGCTTTACTAAAAAGAAAAATGTGTAGGGAGCAATTATCAAATAACAATAAAGTATACATTACTCTTTCTTGCAAATTCCATTTAGCCAGTGGATTCTCACAGAATGCTTTAACTGAATTTCATCAAAGTCTTGTATCCATAGTCAATATATTGTTGTGATTGATGACTGAAATAGTTCTGATGTGAATGAATGTTCATTGACGTTTTTCTTTACCTGAGTGAGCAAAACAACACAGGCTTACGTTGAAACTTTAATCATTCATCAGTCATGTGAGCAACTTATTTGGATAATAGTTCTTGAAATCTGGAAGAATATTTCCTCAGTTAAAAAACAATTGTTCATGATGTAATGGCTACAGACGTGACACACGTTTAAGTTCAATCTCCGTTATTAACTTTAAGAACAGAGATAATGTTAAACTGTAGTAAAATCATTAGGACGTTATCAGTTCTGAGTATTCATTATCTTTGTTTTTAAGATAATATTTATTGAATTGCAACTTTATATAGTATTCTTCTAATAATGGCCATATTTAATAATTGGCTTACAAACTTAGTGGCAGTTGGCTCTTGTGAGCTCGTATGAGCCAGCTCCAGACACCACTGGCTGGGAGGGTCCACATTACTGATACATTCAAAAATACCAGCGTATACACACTACTGTATATAAAGTAGGAAAACAACAAGGACCTACTGCATAAAACAGGGAACTATACTCAATATCTTGTAATAATCTGTAACGGAAAAGAATCTGAAAAAGAATATATATATACATATATATATATATATATATATATATATATATATATATATCTGAATCACTTTGTTGTACTAACACAACATTGTAAATTAACTATACTTCTATACAAAAAAAAAAGTACCAATCTTAGACTGCCTCTTCCACATGCCTCCTGGTCTTGCTTTCACACTGTTTCCACTACATCATCTTATACCTCGTCATCATAATCTTAACAGCTATCACGCCAACTTATCGTTTAAAAAACTTGCTCAAAAGCTTTGCTTTCAGAGAACATACTCAAGGAGAGTAAGTACTATCCACACTTCGGCTGTCTCTACCCCAACACTGCTCTTGTCAAGTCCACCAATGACTTCCTTGCGGTCAACAGTACTGATCACTTCTCTTTCCTCATTGTACTTGGATCTCTCAACAGCACTCTTATCCTTCAAAAGGTTTCTTCTCTTGGCTTTTGTGATGCCACACACTCCTGAATTATCTATTGCCTTAATGAATACAGCTTCCTCATGTCTTTTCCTGGTCTCTGCTCCTTTACCTGTACTCTAACTTTTAGAATGTTCCAAGGCTTGCCTGTTCTTAGGTTCTCTTGTCTTTTCAATCTACACAATCTCCCTAAGTGATTTCAACCAATTCTATGGCTTTAATGTCTCTAGGCTTGATGTCTATCCTGAATTCTGGAAATGCAACTGCTAAGCATCTAATCTTGGATATTTAACAGGACGGAGACTTAATGTGCCCAAACAGAATGCTTTATTCTATCAGATCTGATATTCAACAAAATTATTAAATATTTACTGAGTGTCTGGTTTGTACTACTTACTGTAATAGGCACTTGACATACATCAGTGGAAAAAACCATAGAAATTCCTTTCCTCATGGAGCTTGTATTCTATTAAAATAGTATCACAATCTACCAAGTTGTTCACATCAAAGACCCAGAGTCATCCTTAATTTCCCTCTTTTCTTCACCTTTACCTATATCTATATATATACAATTTCTATTGGCTCTACCTCCGAAACACATCCTACATAGCTTCTCTCCATCCCTATTGTAGCCACTGTCACAAAGCCACGTCACCTCCCCTGTGGATTACTGCGGTACCTTCACAACTGATCTTGCCTCTGCTCTTGCTGACTTCTCACCCCAATTTAACTTTCACACGGTAGTAAGAGTGTTGTTTTTTGTTTTGTTTTGTTTTGTTTTTTAAGTCTGGGATGGGACCTGAGAATTGGCATTTCTTTTTTTTTTTTTTTTTTTTTTTATTTTTGGCTGTGTTGGGTCTTCGTTTATGTGCGAGGGCTTTCTCTAGTTGCGGCAAGTGGGGGCCACTCTTCATCACGGTGCGCGGGCCTCTCACTGTCGCGGCCTCTCTTGTTGCGGAGCACAGGCTCCAGACGCGCAGGCTCAGCAGTTGTGGCGCACGGGCCTAGCTGCTCCGCGGCATGTGGGATCCTCCCAGACCAGGGCTCGAACCCGTGTCCCCTGCATTGGCAGGCAGACTCCCAACCACTGCGCCACCAGGGAAGCCCAAGAGTGTTGTTTTTTTTTTTTTTAATAAATTTATTTGATTTATTTATTTTTTATTTTTGGTTGCGTTGGGTCTTCGTTGCTGCATGCGGGCTTCTCATTGCGGTGGCTTCTCTTGTTGCAGAGCACGGGCTCTAGGCTCACAGGCTCAGTACTTGTGACGCACAGGCTCAGTTGCTCCGTGGCATGTGGGATCTTCCCGGCCCAGGGCTCGAACTCACGTCGCCTGCATTGGCAGGCGGATTCTTAACCACTGCGCCACCAGGGAAGCCCAAGAGTGTTGTTTTTTAAATGTAAACTTTATTGTCATCCTTCCCATTTCCACTAAATCCAAAGTCTTACATGATCCAGCTCCGGCCTACTTCTCCAGCTTCACCTCTAACCATATTGCTACCCACTTACTTGTTCCAGACACCCTGGTCTTTCTGTCTTGTGAGCATTGCCAAGCTTGTGGGCACCTCAGCACCTTTGTTTTTGCTATTTTCTTTGCCTAAAATACTCTCCCTGTAGATCTGCCTATGGTTTTGGCTTTTTCTTATTAGTCAGAAAAATGTCACCACTTCAGATAGGTCACTTTAAATAGTGACCAAGCCAGTTATTCTCTATCACCACACGTTCTGCATTATTTTTTTCACACTACTTTTCACAATCTGAAATTATGATATTTACCTATGTTTTTATTTGTTTTTACCTGCCTCCCCTCACTCAGCGTGTGCACTTCGTGAGAACAGCACCTTGTCTATCCTGATCACTGCTGTATTCCCAATACTTCTAACAGTGTCGGACATATCAAAGGAGCTCATTAAATATTTGTTAAATCTACTGTAAGAACATCCTTGGACAGTCCTTACTGTTAACAGAGTAATCCTTTACATCAAGCCAGATCTACCTCTGTGTAACTTTTCACCCATCTCAGTCTTCAGTTCTGCCATTTGGGGTGGCAGAGAATAGTCTGATTTTTCTCTCCAGAATAGTCCTTCAGATATTTGAAAACAGCTCTCATTTCTTCTGTGATTATTCTCTTTCCCATAACAAGCATCTCCAGATTTTTCTCTATTTTTTGATATAATTCATTGTGAAAAGAAGATGGAAAACATTGCAAGAGATAACTAAGAAAAAAACCACCTATATCCTCCTATATCCTGCTATCCAGAGCTAACCAATTAAAGCATTTTGATGTATTCCCTTCCAATTATATATATATACACACACACGCACACACACACGTATAGATAAAGAAATTTGAATTATGTTTTCTATATAATAGTTGTGTATCCTGGTTTTCTTAGTTTAACTTTATGACCACTTTTTAAAAAAATTATTTATTTATTTATTTATTTATGGCTGTGTTGGGTCTTCATTTCTGTGCGATGGCTTTCTCTAGTGGTGGCAAGCGGGGGCCACTCCTCATCGCGGTGTGCGGGCCTCTCATTATCGCGGCGTGCGGGCCTCTCATTATCGCGGCCTCTCCCGTTGCGGAGCACAGGCTCCAGACGCGCAGGCTCAGCAATTGCGGCCCACGGGCTTAGTCGCTCCGCGGCATGTGGGATCCTCCCAGACCAGGGCTCGAACCCGCGTCCCCCACACTGGCAGGCAGACTCTCAACCACTGCGCCACCAGGGAAGCCCATGACCACTTTTTTATGTGTAAATATTTTCATTCTTTTTTATTGTCGTAAATTATACATAACATAATATTTCCCATTTTCACCATTTTTAAGTGTACAATTCAGGAGCATTAATTACATTCACAACATTGTGCAACCATCACCACTATCTATTTCTATTTTTTTTCATCACCCCAAACAGAAACACTTTACCCATTAAGCAATAACTCCCATTGCCCCTCCACCTAGCCTCTGATAACCGCTAAACTATTTTTTGTCTCTATGAATTTGCCAGTTCAAGATGTTTCAAATAAGTTGAACCATACAATGTTTGTCCCTTTGTTTCTGGCATATCTTATTCGCATAATTCTTTCATGATTCATCTATGTTGTAGCATGTTTCAGAACTTCATTCGTTTTTATGGCTGAATAATATTCCATTATATATATACCACATTTTAATGTTGATGTGTTGAAACTCAACTGATTTTTATGTGTTGATCTTGTATCCTGCAACATAGCTGAATTCATTTATCAACTCTAGCAGTTTTCTTGAGGATTCTTTGGGATTTCCAATATTCGGTATCATGTCACTTGTGAATAGAGATAGTTTTACTTCTTTCCTCCAACTTGAATGACTTTTATTTCTTTTTCTTCTCTAATTGCTCTAGATAGAACTTCTAATGCAATGCTGAATAACAGTGGTGAAAGTAGGCATCCTTGTTTTGTTCCTGATTTTAGGGGGGAAAGCTTTCAATCTTTCACCCTTGAGTGTGATGTTAACTGTAGGTTTTTTTATTACATAATATATAATTATGAGGATTACATGTAATATGCGAAATGTGTAACAATCTAGTTTGAATAGGTACCTTAACTTTAGTAGCATATAAGAACTCTGCTACTTTACAGGTCTGTCTCCTCCTTTTATGCTGTTGTAGTCAAATTACATCTTTATCCATTGTGTGCCCAATAACATATGTATATAATTGTTCTTTTATGCATTTGTCTTTTAAATCATGTAGGAATAAAAATCTGAGTTAAAAAACACAAATACAATAATATAGGATTTTATATTTGCCCAAATAATTACCTTTACTGGGCAAAATGAGTATGTCAATAAAGAGATAGAAATTATAAAAGAGGATTCTTTAAAAAGAATGTCTTTGGGCTTCATTTTAAAATTTCCTTCTCTTTAATACTCTCCTTTTGTTCACATTATTTCTCTGATTTCCTTCAGTTCTTTGAGCATGTTAAAAACAGTTGTATTAAAGTCTTTGCCCAGTAAGTCCAACGTCTGGGCTTCCTCAGAAATAATTTCTGTCAATTTATTTTATTCCATTAAATATTATAATGTTGTAACTCTGGAAATCAGATTCTTTCCCTTCCCCAGGGCTTGATGTTTTTTGTTTTGCTGCTTTTTGAAGACTGTAGTAGTCCATTTATTTAGTGACTTTTCTAAACTATTTTTGCAAAGATTAGATCAGTTGTCATGTGTGGTCACTAAAATCTCTATTGCTTTAGCTTTTGTTCAGCTAGTGTTTTGACAGAGATATCCATGAGTTGAATTCCACGAGTTTAAAAACATGAACAAAGAAATACCTCTCCCAGTCTTTGCAGACTAGTTCTGTGCTGGGGCACTTCAACACTTAACTAAGCTTGTGCTGAGTCTAGCAATTATCCAGGGCTGAAAGCTTAGGGTCTTTTCTGGTCTTTTCTGAGCATACATCTTTGGCAGGCATATGGCTTTCTATATTCCCCAACATGCACAGGTACTTTTGAATACCATAATTTTCCAAATAAATGCTCCTTAACTTTTCTTTCTAGGCCTCAGGTTGTTATTTTATGTCTCAACTGTAATCTTTTGCTCCCCATGACTATGGGTAGCTTGTTAGCCTTAACAGTGTTTTTAAGGAGTGCATGCTGCTTTTCCACCCTGACTAAGTTTTGTATTAGGCAAAACAGAGATGATCACCTTGCATCAGTTCTCCAGGTAGCTCCCAGACAGGTTAGAACAGACAGACACAATAATTTGTGGATAAAGTCTGCTTTTCCCCTTTTGTAACCAGGGACCAGGATCCCCCGCTGGGAATGCAGACAACCATGTTCAAGATTGCCATTGAGCTAAGGAGGGAGGGGGGCAAGGGCAAGTAAAAATGCCACAAAGCTTTCTTCCCATTTTTAAGTTGTCTTTTTCTTAATTCAGCATTTGCTTGGTTGCTGTAAACTTTCGTCTGTTTTTCAGAGTTCTGACAAAGTTGCTTCTGACAGTTTCCTTTTGTTTTTCAATGTTTCTGTGGAGGGATGGGATGTTGGAGTTGCTAATCTGCCATTTGGTTGATGTCACTCCTCATTTTGTTATTAAATATTTGAAAACATTACTTCTTAGTGACTGTATGTTGTTTCATTCTAGAGATGTACCATAATTTATTGTAAATGATGCTGTGATGAACATCTTCCTACATCTCTGATTTTTTAGCTTAGGATAAATTTCCAGAAATGGAATAGCTATGCCAAAGGTTATGAACATTTTTCAATCTTTTCATATTTATTGCCAAATTGCCCTGCAGAAGGTATTTTTGTGTCAATATACATTTCCACAAGGAGTGTATGAGAGTGCTCACTTCATCACTTCCTCATCTATAATTTAATAGTCTTTGCTTATTTAATAGGGGGGAAAAGGGCATCTTGTTGTTGTTCTATGTCTGCTCTTTCAAGAATTCCTCATATGACTTGAGTTTGAATTCATTCATTGTTTTATTCCCTTACTTTGTGATGTATCAATATTTCAATTTGTCAATTTCCTCAGATATATGGGCCCAAGAAGTTACACCATTCTTCTGATGAAGAATACAAACTTTTCCTGCTCTCATATACATATAAAACTTGAATTTATTTTGTAGTGAATTTGAATGGTGCCTATCCCAAGCTGGTGCCTTTCAGACCTGCAGGACGGCTGATCTCCCCGCCTCTGCTGCTTTCTGTGATTCTCAACATTCTTCTCAGCCTGGCCATGCACATTGTGGGCTTCATTCTGGTTCAGAGGCAGCCTTGGTATTCCATGGGGATGCACAGGTACGATCACAGCCTTAGATTGTCACATTCTAATTTCTGTCAAACATCATCTGGCCCATATGTTGGGAGGCAAATGGGTCTTCATTCTACTAAAGCTTTGGCTTCCTTAAGGCCCTTGGCAGTTTTCCAGTTATCTCTTCTTTGTAGCACAGCTTGGTGGCATCATTCATTAGCACTTATCTTTGCTCATCTTGAATGATAGTAAACTCTGACCGTCTTTTTTATCTAGGGTAACCATGCATTATAGTTTGGCTAAGCAGCCCTATTTTAAGCCTGATATCCCAAAGAAATGATTATATTTTTTCCTTTTACATTCAAATCTGTGCCTGTTGGATGATAAATTGTACAGTCACACTACTTGTAAATGTTCAGAAATCTGAAGCAAATAGAGGGAAGTGTCATGACTTACTCATATCTTTTTTCTCTCACATAGTCTTAATACATTATTGGTGCCCAACTTATTGAATAAATAACTTGTTGGATCTGTTATCTATCTATCTATCTATTGATATCTATCTATCATCTATCTATCAATCATCTATCCATCTACCCAAAATATAGATCTATACATACTGGTTTCTTTTTCCTTACTTTTCAGTATATTCTTTCCCAAAGTGTAGGCAATTATAGAAGCATTGAGGACATGTAGTTGTGTAGATACATATGCTTCGTAAGGGATTGTCATCTCACTTCATTAGCTTCTTTGGTTTCCTTTTTAGTACCTGCACAGTGCAAAATGAAACCACCTCAAAGTTAACCATTTCTCCAACTGCTCCAGATAAGATCGGAAGTAATGGTGTCTTCACAAGTTTTGAGAACACTACTATATGGTTCTTGGGAACAATCAACTGTATCATTGTGGCTCTTGTCTTCTCTAAAGGGAAACCATTTAGGCAGCCCACCTACACAAACTGTGAGTAGAACTGTACCATATCAGAGGTGAGAGGTCATCAGAGAGGAGAACAGATACTTCGGGTCACTCAAGGAGCAATTGCAGAGTTGGCACTCATCTAGGGTCTTCTGACTTCCACTCCAGGTCTCTGTAAACACATGCAGCCTTATTTCCTGGTCCTTTGCTACCTCCCTCAAAGCTGCATTAAATACTAGAGTTTCTTAATCCACCTCTTCCCTTCCCTAGAAATTTGTCTCTAGGTATCTTTTCATGGGTTCACTCCAAATTGGGAAGACACGTTTAATTCTCTGCTTGTTAGTACTTGTCAGAATTCATCTCAGAGGAGATGGGGAGAAGGTCACAGCACTCAGTTGGAAGTGTCTCCTGCCATGAATACAATGGTTGGGATGACACTGTGTGATTGGCAGTTCTGGGAGCGGGTCCAGCCTGGAGGAGCCTGACTATAGAAAGTTGTTGAGATTCTTGGCCAAAGTACCTCTCACCTCCTTAGAGTCTGGGCTGAGGGTGGGGGTGAGTGTTAGGAGAAGTAGGTGACCTGTTTAGCTTTTGGGACATGTATTTGCATAGCATCACTACCCCTCTAATTGGGAAAATTTAGAAGCACAAGTTGAAGAATCAATATCCTCAGAAAAATTTGTTCGGAGAAAATTATTTTGCTCTTCTTCTTGGGATGAGGAAGCAATCGAATGCTGACCTCCGCATGATTGCAATTCAAACATTTGTTTATTTACACCCCTCCATTTTCCCAGAAAAGGATTTGAAGCAGATGATTTTTGTTTAACATCTTTATTGGAGTATAATTGCTTTACAATGGTGTGTTAGTTTCTGCTTTACAACAAAGTGAATCAGCTATACACATACATGTAAGGCAGATGATTTGCATTAAAGAGACTCAGATACTTGGTTATCTCCAAGGCATTTTTTGAAAATGTTATTTTGTCAGTATTACCCTATATGTATGTCCCATTTTTATTAATTGAAACATGTAACATGCATGTGAAATTTTCCACTTACCTCAAGGACATACATAGAAATCGTAGAGGTGAGACCCATTGCATAGAAATGAGTACTTTTCATCTATTTTGCTGAGTTTGGATGTAGAAATCAAGTAAATCTAATCAGTGTTAATCTAGAGTATGTGTATCAATGGATGTGATACTCTGGACTCAGATTTCTCTAAATGATAGCTTGTGTTCTTATTTCCGCAGATATATTTGTCCTTGTGCTGGTCATACAGCTGAGTGTGTGTCTATTCATTCTATTTGCCGATATTCCAGAATTATATAGGCGTCTGGATGTAAGTCTTATCTCTGGGATATGATGATATTTTATAGTTATATAACACCCTGACTTCAAAAAGCAGGCCACAATTGCAATTGACATGGATTCTTTTTTTATTTTTATTTTTTCAAGATGGGACTCTTGTGTGCTCCAACATTTAAATTTTTATTTATTTATATTTATTTTTGGCTGTGTTGGGTCTTCGTTTCTGTGTGAGGGCTTTCTCTAGTTGCGGCAAGCGGGGGCCACTCTTCATCGCGGTGCGCGGGCCTCTCACTGTCGCGGCCTCTCTTGTTGCGGAGCACAAGCTCCAGACGCACAGGCTCAGTAGTTGTGGCTCACGGGCCTAGTTGCTCCGCGGCATGTGGGATCTTCCCAGACCAGGACTCGAACCCGTGTCCCCTGCATTGGCAGGCAGATTCTCAACCGCTGTGCCACCAGGGAAGCCCCCGACATGGATTCTTGACACCTATTATTCTTTTGAGATGGTAGGGTTAAAATGAATGCTGAATTTATTCATATTTTTTATTTAAGCTGGTCGGGAAATAAAATTCTGTCTAGCCTTAATTTCAAGTATTTCAAAAGCATTGAACATTTTTCCTTTAAAAGATCCCTGTAAGATTGGAAATTCTATTTATATATTTTCTCTTTCAAATGTGAGAGAATTTTCTCTTAAATGGTTTTGCTTTGAAGCTGTTTAAAACAGTTTTGCCTATAACACTTTCGGGGTTAATTCTCAAATCTGTATTTACATCTTTTTTTAAAACTCTTTAAAAACGTGTTTTTCTGTATTACATACTTAATGTCTGCAAAACTTAGGTTCAAAGATCCATATCTTACCTCAAGTACTCTCTTACAGTTTTGTAATTTTGAAACAACTGTGAAACTCTAGAAGAGACAGAAATTTTACATATTCAAGCAAGGGAAAATGTATATTTTGATTCCTCTAATCTATTCTTCTTTTGAATTAGAAGTTAATCATTAATAAATGTCCTTTAGGCCAATAAATAGGATACAGAAGAGATGATAAAGGGAACTGAGCTTTTAGTTCTTTGTAAAATTGCCTGTCTGCTTCTCCATCTCAAAGATAAGTTTCATGAGGGCCAAGATCCTATCTTATTCACTCTTGTATTACCAGTGCCTGGCATAGTGAATGGCACATAATGGCAATGACTGACTGACTGATCATTGTAGATCAGGTTCCTAAATGTAGACAAGCACTTGGAATACATAGTGCATTCCAAACCAGCAACACCTTCACAAACCCATGGTGAGATTTGACATATAAACTAATATCTACATTCAGTTTTTCATTTTTATAATTGTATTACTGTGGTCAACAGTATAATTGTATTCATGAGTTAGATTAGATACTCATGGAGATAAACAGTCTTTGCCCACTAGTCTTCTAAATGAGTTAAAATTCCTTAATCCTGCAGAAGTTAAGGTTAAAACATGTTGGATTTAGTTACACTCTTTAGTTAGTGAAAACTGTTTCAGAGGGGCTGGGACCTCTTGTAAAAAAATAAGGAACGTATTTGGTTTGGAGGGAACCTGTGCAGAGTCATTGCCAGCATGACTTCAAAAGATTCTGCAAAGGATTATTGCTCACCTTAAAAATAATTATTTTTCTTATTACATAAAATGACGGGTGCATTTTAGAAAATGTAACTATGCAGGTAAGGAAAATTATAACATTATTGACTATAGCCTTCCATCTTTGAAAATTCATATATTATAAATGTGTGTTTGACTGATTTATGAAGTTTATTTTATTTTAAATGGAATCATGCTGCTTTGCAACCTAATTATTGCTCATTTTTTTTTTTTAAATTCATGTTTTTTTTTAAATAGAGAAAACATTCCCATGGTTTAAAATTCAGAAGTTTAGAGAAGTTATGTGATGAAAACCTCCCTCCCATCCTTGTCCCCCGAATACCAGTTCCTCTCTCTGGAGACAACTGATAACACCAGTTTATTTTACATACTTTCAGATATGTATTATACATGTATCCATATACATTTCTTATATGTATATTCTACCACGTTTACCCAAATAGTAGCAAACTGTTACATTTGTCCAAGTCTTCTGAGATGGAGATATCCAGGTGAGGTGAGATGTGTAAGAAAGTTATTGGAAGAATTACCTATGAAGGAAAAAAAAAAAAAAAGATTAGGAAGCCAGTGGAGGTGGGGAGGATGCCACACTATGATGTGGGTCTGACCCCTGTGAAGGACAGAGGGAAGGAACGCGAGCTGGATGAGTTGAGTTTCAGACTGCAGCGCGATTCCAAGAAAGTCAAGCCAAAGTTGCCCATCAGAGGTGTCTAGTGTCTCACAAGAATGAGTGTGGTTAGGAGCCCTGCATGTACACTGTGAACAGCATGAAGTTTTTGCAGCATAATTAGTCTTCGGACTGACTGTGCTTTTTCATCTCCCACCAGCTGCTCTGCACTCCTGTCCTGTGGAGGGTCTACATTGTCATTATGCTCGGCTCCAATATCATTGTGTCCCTTGTCGTGGAGGTAAGTGGCCTCAGGTTGCTGATTGCTAGTTGGGGTGGCGGAGGCATTCTCTGGGAGCCTGAAAAAGGAACAGCTTTAGCTGACAAGGTTCAACAGTGCAAGGGTCTCCCTTCCTTGGCAACATGAGCAATGACGCTTCCCTCTGATGAATTCCAAACAAGGCATTCGTTTGCCTATCTGTAAAGTGGGGCTGGGGAGGATGGGAGAAGGTCCTATCCATTTCTAAAATTCACAAATAGAGACCCAACTCAATTCATTCAAATTTCTTCAAAAGAAACTGATATATGAGTCACATACTATAAGATTCACCTTTTTAAAGTGTACAGTTCAGTGACTTTTAATATGTTCACTGAGTTGTGCAACCTCCAACACTGTCTAATTCCAGAACATTCTCATCGCCCTGAAAGAAATCCCACACCCATTAGCAGTCACTCCTTATTTCCCCTTCTTCCTCCTTCACCCCCTGGCAACTACTAAACTACTTTCTGTCTCTATGGATTTGCCTATTCTGGACATTTCATATAAAGGGGATCATACAGTATGTGGCCTTTTGTGTCTGGCTTCTTTCACTGAACAACTTCTATCATTTTTACTTTACAGATGGGAAATGAGATTCAGAGTGAGCTTTTCCCAGCTTTTATTCTTTATGCTGCATTTCCCCAGGAAAATGAGCTTGTGCTCCCCATTTGCCTTGCTACGCGCTTTACTCTCTCCTCCTTCAAGGCTGTTAGACACAATCCCCATTTCTTAAAGCCCACTCTTGGGGAGGGGGCGCCCCAGAAAAGGCATCCATTCTGTAGGAGGGATGAGCTTTAAGACTCCATCTGTCCCCATTCCTGCTCTCACTTACAAACCCAGACTGGTTCCAGTGAGGGGGGATTCGTGGTGGGCTGGCGCACCTGGGGCCTGATGGCCCTGCAGTATTTTGTATGCAGGAGCTCCAGAGCCTTCCTTACTAAGCAGGGTAAAGGCTGCGCAGGAGCTGGTGGCGGAACAGGACATAGAATTAGGATAAGGAGCATCGATCTCTTTGTTAAACCAGGACTTCTCAAACTTGAGTGGGCATCAGAATTCCCTGGAGGGCTTGTTAAAACACAGATTGTCCAGCACTGCCCCAGCATTTCTGATTTGGTAGGTCTGAAGTAGATACAAGCTTTTGTTTCTAATAAGTTGCCAGGTAATTCTGATGCAGCTGACTCAGGAATCACACTGAGGAGTCCTGTGCTAAACAATATGGTCCCCAAAGCCACCGAATTAATAAAAGAGCATTGCCATGAGAGTCCTCTTATGGAGTTGCAGAAAGATGGTCCTTGTCCTTTAAGGGATAATCTTATGTATATATCTTATTCCTGTCCATGATCATGTTATTTCTTCTGTCTAGTACATCTTTCCCCATTTCTGCATATTGACATACCATTCCATCCTCTGTGGCACAGCTAGAGTATTAGCCTGTTCATAAATTTTTCCTGATGCCTGGATCAGTTAGGCAAGTAACAAAGCTCAGCAAACAGTGCAAACAACAAAGATATTTACTGACTCACTTAACAAGAAGATTGGAAGCCAGTGGCTTCAGATCTAGTTTAGTGTCTCTGTGGCATCATTGGGGCTCTGCATTCTTCCACCTTTTTGTCTCACCATCCTTAGATGTTGGCCTTCATGTTTGTGCTTGTTGCTTATGGGGCCCAGCCAGCTCCCATGTAGCTGGCCTTATGTCTGTTTTCAGTGCAGAAAAAAAATGGAAGAAGAGGTACCAGCAAGCTTTTTTTTTTCCCACAAGTATGAACCTTTTATCAGGAAGCAAAAAATTTCCTGCAGCCCACAAGAAGGCTTCCTCTTATGCCTCATTACTCAGAACTCTGTCTCATAGTCAGCTTTAGTAGAAAAGGACTCTGGGAAAGTGGATCTATGCCAAAAAGTTAGACAAATTGGCTTAGACTAGTTATGATTTTTTTTTAAGGTGGGCAGGGAAGAGCCAGGAGGAATGGGCTGTAGGGTAATCAAGCAACAAAGTCTGCCAGAATCCCCCAGCAGGAAGCCGTTCTCCTTCAGTATATTTGCAGCTAAGAATATAGCTGCAGGGTAGTCTACCTGGGTTTGAATCCTGGCTCCACCTTTCTTGTGGTCTGACTTTGGTCAAGTTCACTACACTTCTCTGTGTCTCTGTTTCCTCATCTGCAAAATGATGATAATAATGGTACCTTATTGCAAAATGATGATAATAATGGTACCTTATCTCATAGGTTACTGTGAGCATGAAATGTAAACAGTGAAAAGCACATAGTAAGCGCTTAGTAAATATAAGCTCTTATTATTATGTTATCTCTTGTGGTACTTACCATTCCTTACTTTGTGTCTAGCAATCATTTATTCATTCACTCTTTCCACAAGCATTTGTTGAACCCGTGCCTTGTACTAGGGCATGATGTGAAAAGGATAATAATAGCAGAGGGGTAGAGCTCACAATCTACAGGGAGAAAGAAGACAAGCGTTATAGTTATCTGGGTATAAATTTCTTTTTTTGCTTGCCATTAAACTATGGCAAGAAGTCATCTTACTAGCTATAACAACTGCTTTATTCTATTAGGAGCTGGGTAAGGGTTTATTCAATTCTTAAATGTAAGAAGTGAGCCTGCCCACCCCCAGCAGATGGAGACGGTAATTTGATACTCACGAAACAAGTTTGAGTGAGACCTTATCCTTACTTGCTGGGTCTCATGATCTAACCTCCTGCTAACAAGCAGAGGAGCTAATGTGGATAGCTTTAACACCCTCCCTTTTATTACTTATGCATTGTGTGAATGCGTGTGTGTGTATATATGTATGTGTGTGTGTATATATATATATATATATATATATATATATATATATATATATATATACATATATATGAATTATTTGAATGTCTGTCAGAAGAGCTCATGTGATGAAGTTTTGTTTTTTTCTTTAAGAAATGGTATATCATCAAGGCTTTCTTTTGTTTCTCATTCTACATCTAATTTACAATGTACAGTGACAGGACAGATTATTTCTCAGTGCTTTCTTTGATTCCCTTTTCAGAGCAGCAAAGTAATACAGGTCATCACATTTGTAGAATTGTACCAAAGCTCAAGATACTGTGTAGAGCACTAATGTCTTGTGTGTGTGCGTGTGTGTGTGTGTTCATTTGTTTTGTCTGAAGCCTGCTAAGATTTCCTGGACATAAATTAGATTTTAAAACCTTTAATTGAATACCTATGATCCTGCCTTATCTCAGCTCTAAGGAGAACTACTGTTCTCTTGTTAATTAAGGAGGACAAAAAACCTTGCTCTGGGAAAGTAAGGGAACAGGTTTGGCTAGGTGATCCCTGAGGTTTGCAAGATGCTGATAAGATGGCTGTGTGAGTGTTTAACAGCCTGTCGGCAGATGATCAGTTTTTAGAGAATATTCAGACTAGCTGTTCTCTATGATTTCCATGGGCAGTGGACTCAGATGTCAAAGATGGGTGGATTTTAGGAAACCACTATCTCTAGCAAAGTTCCTTGTAGAATCCTACAGAATTAACTCTTTCAGTTTCGCAAAGATACCACTGACAGACACCAAAACCAGTTCTAATTCTATGGGACAGCTTGGGTCCTCATATTTTCCTCTTTGTTTCTTTCATGATAACTTATAAGATGGTCAATCTCTGTGACCACATATGATGAAAAAAATGAATTTAACATAACCCCTCATGTGCTATGTATTATAAGTCATAACTTGGGCTCTATTCAAGGCTCAGTCTAACTCATGAAGTAAAATGCCAGTCCAAAATGTTTTCAAAGGACATACCTTTTGTCATCTTAAAAAACGCATTGCAATGAAATATTTGTAGGTGAAGTTTGGAGGCTTATGTGAATAAGGCTACAATGCACAGCCGTTTGTGAAATGAATAGTTCAGAAGAATGGTAAAGGCAAGTAGCTATGCCATGCCATGCTCTGCATTGTAAGGGGAGTTATATAATCCTAATGACAAATATAAGAGGAAGGAATTATTATTTCTAATCACTGAGGCTCAGATGGGGTAATTAACTTGCCCATAGTAGGTGTCAGAGCTGGGATTCAAATCCAGATCTGTCCAGCTCCGAAACTGTGGCCCACATCCCAAATTTTACCTGTGTTCATGACTACACAGTGATGTGCCAGGG
Source organism: Balaenoptera ricei (assembly GCF_028023285.1). Lineage (NCBI taxonomy): Eukaryota > Metazoa > Chordata > Mammalia > Artiodactyla > Balaenopteridae > Balaenoptera > Balaenoptera ricei. Next base: position 86,343,230 of record NC_082642.1, on the reverse strand, counting down.
TACACCCAAGTCACATCATAAGCATGGCATATCTTTCTATAAGGTCAATACCATTTGGTAGTAGATAATTTTAAGTGTCATTTATATTAAATCACATAAGGATGCGATATGGAGTGAACTGCAGAATTTGGATGGTTTTACATTTAATTTACATATGAAATCCTTGAGGCAGACTACTTCAAGCTATGTTTCTGGATTCTTGAGACTATGTTTCTCTCTCTTCTTCCAGAAGAGTTTCTTAAGTGGAAAAGTTTGAGAAGCCATGACCTATCACATGAAATCACCTTGGATTTGTCAGAGGCTCAAGTTCTTTGTCAAGCTGGATTGAAGCAGTCAATGCAGTAGTGCCTTATGAGGATCTATGGAAGGCTGTATTCTGGAAACACTTAACCTCTGATTGTAAACAGTAACTCTTTTATTTTGCAGGAGGCCATCATTGAAAATAGAGCCCTGTGGATGATAATCAAAAGATGTTTTGGCTATCAATCAAAAAGCCAGTATCGGATATGGCAGAGGGCCTTGGCAAATGACCCCAGTTGGCCCCCCATAAACCAGACCTCCTACTCTGACATGTCGGCGTGTGGCAGGGGAGTGTCTTACAGCAACCCGGTGTTTGAGAGCAACGAGGAACAACTTTGAAGGCATTGTGATATCCAAGTTTATATAACATAGTAACGATGACAAAAGGGACCAGTTTCAGTGATTTGTTTTTAAGCAGTGAGACTCTTACAATATCAGCTAGAGTTTTTGGAATCAAAAACCTGTCCAATCATGGTGACAAATTAAAGTCTTTTTGATAAAATACTTTCTATAGAACAGAACACTGCCCTAGGAGAGTGTTTTTCTCTTGGCTTCTGAAAGTATTAGAGGTGTTCAGTGATTCAAGAATGGTCCAGGGATGGCAATGGGCCAAGAGATTGGGAGGCTAAAGGAGAAGGAGAGTACTTAATCTTTCTTCTTAGGTAATATATTTTTTAAATGAGTTGAGGGAAAGTAGCATAGAATTGTAAACATGTTAAAGATCATTTTTGAACTCTTATTTCATTGATGGAAAAACAAATGCATGAGAACCATAACACCACTCCTCACTGTCTGGTTTCCTTTCCTTTATGGTACTTTTCAGATTTGAGATGTTTCCTTCCATTTCCGGCCTTCCCCTAAGTATTAGTCAGGATAGGCTTAGCCGATGCTGCAATAACAAACAACTCCAGTATCTCAGTGTCTTAACACTCAAGAGCTTCTGTCTTGATCCGGGTGGCTCTTTAGTATAGCCCTCCTCGGAGTGGTGACTGCTCCAGTCTGATGGCTCCACCGACTCAACACAAGGACTCCATGTATATTGCGATGGGGAAGGAGGATGGAGGCTCTTCACTGTGTCAAAGTGGTACACATCTCTCCCATCACTCACACCACATTAACCAGGGATTTGGCAAAGAAACTGGGGAGTACAGTCTCCTGTATTTAGGGCTGGCTTCATGGGCATACGATCTGGCAGTCTCATAGGGTCTCATGCTCAGAAAGGTCCCATTGTTGGTTTAATACTCTGCTATTGCCATCTTGAAAATCCTTATTTTTAACAAGGATCCCCCAAATTACATAGTTGGTCTGGCTCATATTCCTGGAAAAGAAAGGAAAGTAGCACAAATCAAAGAGCGCTAGAACTGTCCACTAAACTCTGGCTCCTGACGCTGTGAATGTCTATGTTTTAGGAACCCCGCATCTCGTGTGCCCGATTCCAGGAACCACATCCCGTGTGCCCAATTCCAGGAATTTTTACTCCTCTGCTCTATTATTTTGAGAAAAGTTAGTCTTGTGCTACCACGTTATATGTTATCATTAACGTAAGTCCTCATACAACGTATGCATTTCTTAAGCTTGAGGCTTTAGATTTCAGAAAACAAAAATTTCCCTTATTTTATCATTAGTACAATTTGGTTATATTGAGCTCAGCAGACAACACTGAATTCTAGGAAAACATCCACAAATAGTATTTTAAAGCAAAAGCAACATTTTCATGGCAAACATCAAATCCTAAATGAATGTTCTGGGCAGGGAGTGAGTCTCTGGCTGGTTGGCTACTTCCCAAGAGCATCTGCAAGCATTCCCTTACCCGGCTGAACTCCTGAGCGTGGTTCTGGAGCATGGTGCAGATAATTCTGGAACATGGTGTTTCTCAGCCACAAAGTTACCTTGTCGTTTCTGGTTTTAAAATAGGGTGTGAGGGCTTCCCTGGTAGCGCAGTGGTTGAGAATCTGCCTGCTAATGCAGGGGACACGGGTTCGAGCCCTGGTCTGGGAAGATCCCACATGCCGCGGAGCAACTAAGCCCGTGAGCCACAATTACTGAGCCTGCGCGTCTGGAGCCTGTGCTCCGCAACAAGAGAGGCCGCGATAGTGAGAGGCCCGCGCACTGCGATGAAGAGTGGCCCCCGCTTGCCGCAACTAGCGAAAGCCCTCGCACAGAAACGAAGACCCAACACAGCCAAAACTAAATAAATAAATAAATTTATAAAATAGGGTGTGAAGAATCATTAGAGCAGGCTGCAGGATCTTTGTCTTCCTCAGTACAGAAAGAAATGCTTCCTTTGACAAAGTCAGCCTTGGCAGTGATATGAAAGCTCTGAATGTCTTTTTCTAAAACTGATAGTTGTTCTCATCTTTCTAAAGTTGTGGGCAGGGGCAAGCTGGAGATAGTCTGCAGCCTAGTGACGAGCAAGCGTGGGGTGCACCGTTCATACTCTGAAAAGCCTCTCACCAAGTGCTATCACCTCCACTAGCCGTCTGAATTACATAATCCTCCTGGGACTCAGACAGGGAAGGGCTTACCATCAGCATTTTACAGATGAGAAAGCTGAGATTCAGGGTGAGGAGAGCACACCCAGACCTTGGACACAAATCTTCAGCGAACCTGTTGTTACCTCCAAATACCTCCTAATTACTAAGCTCCAACAGGGCAGGGGTGCATGGTGTGATCTCACAGTCAAACAAAGAGTGAATTTCTTCTTTGCCAGGTGCAAGGAGGCAAGCGTTTGCTAATTCCAGGGCCTTCTGTTCAAATGAATTCAAGGCATCCTGCCAGCCTTAGGCTAGAGGTGTGTTAAAAACAAAACAAAACCCCAAACCACAGGTGTCTGCTTGTTTTTCTGCAATTCTGAGCTGCTTTTGTCTTGATCTGAAGTGATTCCATCCTCAGCAATTCACACACAGCTGGCAGGGAACAGGGACGGAGGACTCTGGTTCCTCACCAGCCAAACAGCCGTAAAACCTTGGCCAAAAGGGACTCATTCTAAAGATGGTTCTTGAGACAAACTACATCTTAGAGGCAGTGAATGAAAGACCAGGAAGTGCTTAGCCTGGAAAAATGGGGATTCAGGGGACGCCAGAATGGTATTCAAACACTTGAAGGAGTTACCGTGAGAGAGGAAGCTCTGACCTGGATCCGGTGGCACCACCAGTGGGTGAAGAGCACGATGGGAGTGGCTTCAGGCTGACACGAAGACCACTACCCTAACAGTCAGCACTGCCAGAGGGGGAAGCTGGTGACCTCTGTGTGCACTCCGTGACATTGGTGGTTGCAGCAGATATTCAAAGACCAATAAGCAAGGGAAGTCAAGTATCAGATGAAACTCAATTACCTGCAGGATTCCTTTCAGGCTTGATACGCCCAGTGTCTCAGTCTCACGCTGTGATGCGAACCTTTTATGACTGCTGCCCACACAGATATCAGACTGACCCTGTGGGGGGCTAGGCTGGGGAGGTCCCATGGTGAAGATGCACAGGCTGATGGCTCTGTACCTTGGAAGGTGGCTTCTGATGGAACAGGAACCTAGACAAAAGTTGCACAGAGCGGGGCCCTGACTGCCAAATTGACAGCTGGGGGATACTTCTGATGTGAGTATTTTCTCAGAAAGAGGTGTTTGAAAATTTTGAGGAAAAGAACACGGGACAGTGCCCCAAGCCCAAGGGCAGTGCTACCTGTGCCCGATATGCTTTCCTGACCAGGACTTGGAGGAGAAAAGGACATAGTCATCTGGTCCAAACCATTTGGGAGGGTCCCCTGTATGTTTACTCCAAGGTATACGGCTCTTACCCATAGAGAAGAACCCTGACTCCAGGCTCGCCTTGCTAAATATGCAATGATGGAAATAGAGAATGGAAGTATGGCTGTGCCATGTGCGTCCTTATGTGCTCACAGAAGTGTGTGTTACACACTTGCAGATGTGATGACTGGAAAAAGTGATTATATATTCAGAGCCTTGTATGTTGTTTATGCTATAATAATTTATTCTGTACGAAGGAGGCAAGTAAAATCTATCATTCTGTTGTTCTAAAAGCAGTCTCCCTTTCTCCGCAGTGAAGTCTTTCATTCTGGATAATAAAATGGTGTGGTCTCCTCCAGTAATGCTGAGTCAAAGCAACATCTTTACAAAGTCCCAGGCATTTCTAACACTGCAGATGCTATTATTCCCTGCTTTGTTACAGGACATTACAGTCTCCAAAACACCTGTACACTCGTGCTTTTATTTAAGCCTCATAACAGTCTTAGGAGGAAGGCAAGGCAAGGATTACTATCCTCCTTCTTTTCATGAGGTACCAAATCCTCCAAAGGCTTAGTAACTTGTCCGAGGACACACAGCTCATGAGTGGAGGAGCTGGAGCTGCATTCAGACATGGGACCTCTCTGCCTGCGAAGTCTCTGCTGTGTCACTCTTCCATGTTGTTTTCCCCAGGATGTTTGCAGCACCAACAATCAAGAAGGCAAACAAGGCAACTGTCCAATGGGTTGCCATCATGAGTATGAATTCCTCCAGAAAGAGTTTTTAGTTTTCCTAGAAGTTCTCTTGGACCTAACCATCAATCACAGAAGAGGTCAACTCCCACAGCTGAGAGAGTAAAATCATAAAACCAGAGATCTGTGAGCCTACGTCATGAGATCAGATAAAGCTCTGGTTTTTGCCTTCAGTCTCCAGAAGCAGAAACCTGTATCTCTGCTTGAACTTTGCTCAGCCCCTGCTTTGTACAGCTTTTTTTAGGGTTATATGAATTCTCTCGCGGCTTTGTACTATGCTCACTTCTTTATGCTTAAGGAAAAACCCTTGAAAATTGCTGCCACACAACATTGGTTGTCCTTTGGGTTCCATTAGACTTGTTAAAAGAATCCTCTAAACTTTATCAACGAAATGACTTTCTTCAAAATTGAACAAACATACAAATGAAAACAACAATGACAAAACACACCTCTCCTGGAGGTGTTGACAGAGCCTTAGGAGTGAGTCACCCTGGCATTCCCAACCATGTCAAGCTTGTTCCTTCCCTGGGAAGACTGCATTTGCCATCGTTTCTGCCTTGAATGCTCCCCCCGCTCCCACCAACCCCTACCCTCATGGCTGACTCCTTCTCCTTCAGGTTTCAGCTCACTGGTCACTTCTCCAAAAAAGTCTGCCCTGACCCGACCACTTTATCCAAGGGTTTCCTCACCCCATTAGCTCGGTTTGTTTTCTACATAATACTTGCGCAAACGTTCAGGAGACTGAGGTTGAAAAAATCCCAGTTGTCTGAGATCACACACTTAGGAAATGGGTGACCTGAGTCTAAAATCCTAGTCTATAGGTTTCCAAAGGAAGGTCCTTTATGTTTTTCACTCCTAGCCAGATTCTGCTAATCAAATCATCTAATCCACTAGGGAAAAGAATGTAACATGTTGTAGAGCAACATCCATGTTTGAATGTAGAGTACTCAAAGGGTTATCCAGACTCTCCCAGCTCTATTTCCTTGCCATCTCCTTTCGATTCTCTCTCCTTAGTGTTTCAGCTTCATGAAAAATCTGATAAAGCACTGGCCTGTGATAAAGGCTGCACACATATTGACTATGGAAACTCTGTTGAGTTTGAAGTTGTGGATAAGGGTGACAGTGCTGCCAGAAGGTCTCACATACGTTGCATGTATTATGCACTGCACAACTCAAGGGGGCACCATTCACATTGCATCACAAGCAAAAAGTGGTGGTTCTGTGTGATATCAAGAAGGCTTTGTGGGTAAGTGAGGACTTTTCCTTGTGTAACCACAAACGTGGGCGTGCAATGAAGAGTCCCACCCATCCCCCTCCAATCAGTTCTTAAATCCCTGCATGCTCTCTTGGCAGTATTTCTCGAGTAGAACTTCCTCTCCTCCAAGACGTTGGCCACCACCTGCCTGAATATAAGAATCTCTTATCTGGTCTCCCCAGCTGAAGTCTCTCTTCTAGTTTTGCTTCTCAAGGTCCCTATGAATTTTATCGCCCAACTTGATCATGCCACGTCCATGATCAGAAACCATTCATAGTCTAAATTATCTACCAAATAAAATACACATTGTTTAGTAAGGAATTTAAGACCCTTTGCACTGACCACATCTGGCCTCATCTCAGACATTTCTCATCCTTGTACTCTATAATGCAGCAAACTGTCATTCCCACACTCAGTAACTCACTTATTATTCCCAGCATTCTGTAATTCACTTATTCGCAGCATACAGTAACCACTTTCCCACACCAATACCTTTTCCCATGCTGTTTTCTCTATAATTGTTACTCTTATCTTCATACATCCAAATCCCACTTATTTCTCAAGATCCAGTTATAATGCCACCGGATCTGCCAAACCAAATGGGAGACCTCTTTTATCTGCACACACATCACACTATACATACCCATCCTTTGGGTAGCAGGCAGTTCTTTTTACCTTGTATTATCGTCCAGTAGTGTTTCAATTTCCTCCAATGCCTACACAACCCCATTTAACTAGGAGCACATTCTCTGAGGGTAGGGACCAAGTCTGATTCATTTCATTTTCCCACTCTATACGCAGCACAGGGCCATGGTTGAGGTTCTGCAAGCAGCTGTGGCATGACTGAATAAAAAATATAATCACTGGGACATTTTGTTGATTTATTTCTCCTCCTTTGTCTGTGAACATCTGTTTTCTATTCAATACAAAGAAGCTTAACTAAAACATTAGGGTTATGAATAAAAACAACCAAAAGTATAAAAGTATAGTGATTCCAATGTTGTGCTTAATGAGTTTGGCTCATATGTATATACATATACATATACATGGTTTGTATAGTGGGTGGGGGAGGTGTGCTGTGGAATTAGAAGAGCTAGGTATATGCTACAAAGACCATCTCAATATGTAGAGGACACTAGAGGTTTATTTGTGAGTGCAAAGGCTCTCCTAGAAAGGTACTCAACCCGAGGGAAGAGAGAATTGAGGCAAGCAAACTTTTTTGAAAACCAAACAATGGATATTAGGGAACAGGGGGAGAGTTTAAGTATAATTGGCTCTGTATTTTCCAATTTGTTCTCTGGTTTCACCTTACCTTTACAAACTTGCAAGGGCCCAAGGAACAGAAAGCTGTGATGAAAAGAGAGAGAAAGAGATAAAAGATAGAGATAGGGATAGAGATAAAGATGGAGAAAGAGATAGGGATAGAGACAGAGACAGGGGGAGGGATAGAGATAGGGGCCCACTCTGTGGTCGGTGTGTCAGAGTGTGATAAAAGCACAGTGGAGGGAATACACCTGTGGCCTCTGTCACTTTGCAGTGATGTGACTGTGTGAGCACCAGAGGAAGATGCATTTTGCTACTGGCTGAGGGTGTCACACAGAGACCTATAAGTATTATAAACAGCCTGAGCATGTCTCCAAATGGCTAAGGGAGGTAGAAAGTGGTTAAAGAAGATGGAAAATGGGGAGGTGTGACTAGAGTGGCATGCAATTTGGGGTCCCCTGCAACTAACCTCCAAGTCAGATAAAGCCCATAGAAGCCTCATGGAAGCAGCAGAGATCATCTCAGAGTGGTGCTCTGTGTGTCTGTGTGGGAGAGGAGAGCGTCCTGTCACCAGGAGCCCTACTGCAGTACTCCGTGGATCACTCTCAGTGATCCAGGAGAGACTTCAGCATGGCACTGCTTCTGTGATCCTGTTTTTGACTATGGTCCCAGGTTTATGTGACCAGGGAAACATAGGTTATAAAGATAGGAGAGATACCTATCCAGGAGGTGAAGGTGCATTTCATGAAATCATATACAGGAATATTAAGGGGTAAAGCACTCTGAGAAAACAGCTCAGAGCCCCAAGGCCACGCCATGTTCCTGGTCTGCTCAGGAACTGGGCAAAGTACAAGATAAAGTGGCTCCACAGCTGGCTGGATGCTTTTTCCTGAAAGCTGAGTCAGTTCTCTCTTGACCCAGCCCGAGGTTAGCCTTGAGAATTGGATAAGGGCTTCTTAAAGAGCCTCAAGAATTCAGCCACAATCCATGACTAATTGGAAACTGGTTTGATCTGGGGACAATTTTATAGGTTCAGATCCCCCCTAGAGGGATCCTGTAATCTATTTGGTCTGGATGCCAAGAGTCATACTTGGCAAAGGCCAAATATTTGTGTCTGCCCACACCTAACCCTGGCACAGCGGGTGTCCCAGGGCAAACTGGGTAGCTCAGGCCTGCACCTGGAGCCTGTGCGGGTGGGCAGAGCTGGCTTTTGGGGGTGTAGGAACAGCGATGCTAGCTGAGGTCATGTGCTCACGACAAGTACCCCATGTCTGACCTCATCATGGGGGCCACACAGCACTCAGATAGATAAAGTCAATCTCAGAAGTGTCGCTTTCGGGCAATGGCCTATGGCAGGTAAGAGTATAAGCTTAGGAGTCAGGCAGGTCTGAGCTCTAACCCAGAATTCTCTGATTTGTGATTTTGAACAAATTAGTTACTATGTTTGCATCTTAGTTTCCTTGGCTATTGGCATGAGAATATTATTTATTACCTCATTCATAACTGCAAAAATCAAAAGAGATTCAATGTGGCACATAATTTTTTTCCCGACATCTCTCAAGCTTTTTTTTTTTTTTGATAAAAGAACATTTCAAAATTTATTTTGGCATAGAGTAGATATTTACAAGGTTCTTAGCAAGGCAAGTGGGTAGCGTCCTCTGATCTGACCTTAAGACGTGACATCTGGTTTTTTAAGTGGTCGGAGAATTAAAACTTCCAAATCTGCTGAGTTAGCAACTCTAGAAAAATCTGTAGGGATGGTGATTTAAGACGATGAATGATCAGTGAAGAAAAGGGAAGGTAATTCTTAGATAACAGAATCTTCAACAGTGAAGGTCTTAAAATGAAAGGAATTTTGTGTCCCCAATTTTGTTCTGTGTCTTGTTCCATGGAGGCACAACATTATTTCGGTATGTAAGGCTTGCAGTGGTTTATGCCTTACTGAGCGTTACTTTACTTACCATAGCCTTGTATAGCAAGGAGTCCCTCAGGCTCACACACACACAAAAGTCTGTGTTGTCATGAGAAACCGGAGTCCCTCCAAAAGTTGCCCCACTGATTCAAAAGTCAGGCACTTCTTTGTCAACAAAGACATCCGGGTGAAAAGTCTGGAGGGCAATCTGCACTTGGCTCATTGGTAAGTCTTAATCACAGACCCTGTTTATTTGGTTCTTACTGACATTAATGTGAAATATCAGCAATTTTGCTTCCAAGACAGAATCCATTGACTTAATTTTTTCACTTTTTTTTCAGTTGTGCAATCAGAAATTCATTCATATGAGGAAGAGGCAGTTAATACCTATGGAAAAACGCCAGAGAAAGCAGTGGTCAGACTGATTGCTTTTTGGCAAAGGCTGAACTCAAGATTTACCAAGGGAAGCCCATGTAAGTGTGACCTGAGGGGAAGTTACAAGTGCCAGAGCATTGCTGAGCCTGGAAACTGGAATTTCAGTTACCTTGTAAGGTATTTCAGAGAAAATTATACATATGCAAACGCAAGGATGATGTATCACCATGTTGCTAAAATGGTGATTTCATTTTTCTTTTTTTTTTTTTTAGGGTTTACTCCTTTTTTTTTAAATAGATCTTTTATTTTATTCTAGTAGCGTAATTTAAAAAAAATTTTTTAATAGATCTTTATTGGTGTATAATTGCTTCACAATACTGTGTTAGTTTCTGTTGTACACCAAAGAGAATCAGCCATATGCATACATATGTCCCCATATCCCCTCCCTCTTGAGCCTCCCTCCCATCCTCCCTATCCCACCCCTCTAGGTGGTCACAAAGCACTGAGCTGATCTCCCTGTGCTATGCTGCTGCTTCCCACTAGCTAACTATTTTACATTCGGTAGTGTATATATGTCCATGCTGCTCTCTCATTTCGCCCCAGCTTCCCCCTTCCACCCCGTGTCCTCAGGTCCATTCTCTATGTCTACATCTTTATTCCTGTCCTGCCACTAGGTTCATCAGTAACTTTTTTTTTTTTTTAGATTCCATATATATGTGTTAGCATATGGTATTTGTTTTTCTCTTTCTGACTTACTTCACTCTGTGTGACAGACTCTAGGTCCATCCACCTCACTACAAATAACTCAGTTTTGTTTCTTTTTATGGCTGAGTACTATTCCATTGTATATATGTGCCACATCTTCTTTATCCATTCATCTGTCGATGGACACTTAGGTTGCTTCCACATCCTGACTATTGTAAATAGAGCTGCAATGAACACTGTGGTATATGACTCTTTTTGAATTATGGTTTTCTCAGGGTATATGCCCAGTAGTGGGATTGCTGGGTCATATGGTAATTCTATTTTTAGTTTTTTAAGGAGCCTCACTACTGTTCTTCATAGTGGCTGTATCAATTTACATTCCCACCAACAGTGCAGTAGTGTTCCTTTTTCACCACACCCTTTCCAGCATTTACTGTTTCTAGATTTTTTAATGATAGCCATTCTGACCAGTGTGAGGTGATACCTCATTGTAGTTTTGATTTGCATTTCTCTAATAATTAGTGGTGCTGAGCATCTATTTATGTGCCTCTTGGCCATCTGTATGTCCTCTTTGGTGAAATGCCTATTTAGGTCTTCCGCCCATTTTTTAATCAGATTGTTTGTTTTTTTGATATTGAGCTCCATGAGCTATTTGTATATTTTGGAGATTAATCCTCTGTCCATTGTTTCATTTGGAATATTTTCTACCATTCTGAGGGTTGTCTTTCCATCTTGTTTATGGTTTCCTTTGGTGTGAAAAAGCTTTTAAGTTTAATTAGGTCCCATTTGTTTTCATTTTTATTTTCATTACTCTAGGAGGTGAGTCAAAAAAGATCTTGCTGTGGACTTTCCTGGTGGCACAGTGGTTAAGAATCCTCCTGCCAATGCAGGGGACATGGGTTCAAGCCCTGGTCTGGGAAGATCCCACATGCTGTGGAGCAACTAAGCCCATGTGCCACAACTACTGAGCCTGCACTCTAGAGCCCATGAGCCACACTACTGAGCCTGTGTGCCACAACTACTGAAGCCCATGTGGTCTAGAGCCAGTGAGCCACAACTACTGAGCCCACGTGCTGCAACTACTAAAGCCCATACTCCTAGAAACCCGTGCTCTGCAACAAGAGAAGCCACCGCAATGAGAAGCCCACGCATCACAATGAAGAGTAGCCCCCACTCACCATAACCAGAGAAAGCCCGGGTGCAGCAATGAAGACAGAACACAGACAATAAATAAATAAATAAATAAATAAATAATAAATAAGTAAGTAAATAAATACAAAACAGTAAACCTATTAAAAAAAAAAAAAAAGACCTTGCTGTGGTTTATGTCAAAGAGTGTTTTTCCTGTGTTTTCCTCTAAGAGTTTTATAGTGTCTGGTCTCACATCTCTGTCTTTAATCCATTTAGAGTTTATTTTTGTGTATGGTGTTAGGGAGTGTTCTAATTTCATTCTTTTACATGTAGCTGTCCAGTTTTCCCAGCACCACTTATTGAAGAGGCTGTCTTTTCTCCATTGTATGTTCTTGGCTCTTTTGTCATAAATTAGGTGACCATATGTGCGTGGGTTTATCTCTGGGCTTTCTATCCTGGTCCATTGATCTATGTTTCTGTTTTTGTGCCAGTATCATACTGTCTTGATTAGTGTAGCTTTGTAGTATAGTCTGAAGTCAGGAAGCTGATTCCTCCAGTTCTGTTTTTTTTTTTTTTTTTTTTTCTTCTTATGATTGCTTTGGCTATTTGGGGTCTTTTGTGTTTCCATATGAATTGTAAAATTTTTTGTTCTAATTCTGTGAAGAATGCCATTGGTAGTTTGATAGGGATTGCATTGAATCTGTAGATTGCTTTGGGTAGTATAGTCGTTTTCACAATATTGATTCTTCTAATCCAAGAACATGGTATATTTCTCCATCTGTTTATGTCATCTTTGATGTCTTTCATCAGTTTTTTATAATTTTCTGAGTGCAAGTCTTTTGCCTCCTTAGATAGTTTTATTCCTAAGTATTTTATTCCTTTTGTTGCATTGTAAATGGGATTGTTTCCTTAATTTCTCTTTCGGATTTTTCATTGTTAGTGTATAGGAATGCCAGAGATTTCTGTGCATTAATTTTGTATCTTGCAACCTTACCAGATTCATTGATTAGCTCTAGTAGTTTTCTGGTGGCGTCTTTAGGATTTTCTATGTACAGTATCATGTCATCTGCAAACAGTGACAGTTTTACTTCTTCTTTTCCAATTTGTATTCCTTTTATTTCTTTTTCTTCTCTGATTGTCATGGCTAAGACTTCCAAAACTATGTTGAATAAGAGTGGTGAGAGCGGACATCCTTGTCTTATTCCTGATCTGAGTGGAAATGTTTTCAGTTTTTCACCACTGAATATGATGTTTGCTGTGGATTTGTCATATATGACCTTTATGATGTTGAGGTAGGTTCCCTCTATGCCCACTTTCTGGAGAGTTTTTATCATAAATGGGTGTTGAATTTTGTCAAAAGCTTTTTCTGCATCTATTGAGATGATCATATGGTTCTTATTCTTCAATTTGTTAATATGGTGTATCACACTGATTGATTTGTGTATATTGAAGAATCCTTGCATCCCTGGGATAAATCCCACTTGATCCTGGTGTATGATCCCTTTAATGTGTTGTTGGATTGTGTTTGCTTGTATTTTGTTGAGGACTTTTGAATCTATATTCATCAGTGATATTGGTCTGTAATTTTCTTTTTTTGTAGTATCTTTGTCTGGTTTTGGTATCCAGGTGGTGATGGCCTTGTAGAATTAGTTTGAGAGTGTTCCTTCCTCTGCAATTTTTTGGGGGAGTTTGAGAAGGATGGGTGTTAGCTCTTCTCTAAATGTTTGATAGAATTCACCTGTGAAGCCATCTGATCCTGGACTTTTGTTTGTTGAAAGATTTTTAATTACAGTTTCAACTTCATTACTTGTTCTAGGTCTGTTTATATTTTCTAACTCTTCCTGGTTCAGTCTTGGAAAATTGTACCTTTCCAAGAATTTGTCCATTTCTTCGTGGTTGTCCATTTTATTGGCATATAGTTGTTTGTAGTAGTCTCTTATGATGCTTTGTATTTCTGCAGTGTCAGTTGTGATTTCTCCTTTTTCATTTTTAATTTTATTGATTTGAATCCTTTCCCTTTTTTTCTTGATGAGTCTGGCTAATGGTTTATCAATTTTGTTTATCTTCTCAAAGAACAAGCTTTTAGTTTTATTGATCTTTGCTATTGTTTTCTTTGTTTCTATTTCATTTATTTCTTCTCTGATCTTTATGATTTCTTTCTACTGATGTTGGGTTTTCTTTGTTCTTCTTTCTCTAGCTGCTTTAGTGTAAGGTTAGATTGTTTATTTGAGATATTTCTTGTTTCTTGAGGTGAGATTGTATTGCTATAAACTTCCCTCTTAGAACTGCTTTTGCTGCATCCCATAGGTTTTGGGTCATTCTGTTTTCATTGTCATTTGTTTCTATCTACTTTTTAATTTCTTCCTTGATTTCTTCAGTGATCTCTAGGTTATTTAGTAGTGCACTGTTTAGCATCCATGTATTTGTGTTTTTTATAGTTTTTTTCCTGTAATTGATTTCCAATCTCATAGCATTGTGGTCAGAAAAGATGCTTGATACGATTTTAATTTTCTTAAATTTTCTGAGGCTTGATTTGTGCCCCAAGATGTGATCTATCCTGGAGAATGTTCCATGTGCACTTGAGAAGAAAGTGTATTCTGCCAATTTCGGGTGAAATGTTCTATAAATATCAGTTAAATCTATCTGGTCTATTGTGTCATTAAAACTTGTGTTTTCTTGTTTATTTTCTGTTTGGATGATCTGTCCCTCAGTGTAAGTGAGGGTATTAATGTCTCCTACTATTTTTGTGTTACTGTCAATTTCTCCTTTCATGGTTGTTAGCATTTGCCTTATGTATCGAGGTGCTCCTATGTTGAGTGCACAAACATTTATAATTGTTATATCTTCTTCTTGGATTGATCCATTGATCATTATGTAGTGTCCCTCCTTATCTCTTGTAACAGTCTTTATTTTAAGGTCTATTTTATCTGATACAAGTATTGCTACTCCAGCTTTCTTTTGATTTCCATTTGCATGGAATATCTTTTTTCATCCCTTCACTTTCATTCTGTATGTGTCCCTAGGTCTGAAGTGGGTCTCCTATAGATAGCATATATATGGGTCTTGTTTTTGTATCCATTCAGCCAGTCTGTGTCTCTGGTTGGGGCATTTAATCCATGTACATTCAAGGTTATTGTCAATATGTGTGTTCTTATTACCATTTTCTTAATTGTTTTGGGTTTGTTTTTGTGTGCCTTTTTCTTCTTTTGTGTTTCCTGCCTAGAGAAGTTCCTTTAGCATCTGTTGTAAAGCTGGTTTGGTGGTGCTGAATTCTCTTAGCTTTTGCTTGTCTGAAAAGCTTGTGATTTCTCCATCGAATCTGAATGAGATCCTTGCTGGGTAGAGTAATCTTGGTTGTAGGTTGTTCTCTTTCATCACTTTAAATAAATCCTGCCACTCCCTTCCGGCCTGCAGAGTTTCTGCTGAATGTAACCTTAAGGGGATTCCTTTGTATGTTATTTTGTCTTCCCCTTGCTGCTTTTAATACTTTTTCTTTAAATTTAATTTTTGTTAGTTTGATTAATATGTGTCTTGGTGTGTTTCTCCTAGCGTTTACCATGTATGGGACTCTCTGGGTTTCTTGGACTTGTGTGATTATTTCCTTTCCCATGTTAGGGAAGTTTTCCACTATGATCTCTTCAAATATTTTCTCAGACCCTTTCCTTTTTCTCTTCTTCTTCTGGGACCTCTATAATTCGAATGTTGGTGCATTTAGTGTTGTCCCAGAGGTCTCTTGGATTGTCTTCAATTCTTTTCATTCTGTTTTCTTTATTCTGCTCCTCATCATTTATTTCCCTCCAGGTGTGGGAACCCCTCCCCCATCTCAGCCAGCCCTCAGGGGCACTGGTCCTGTCCGACCTTCACTTCTCCTCCCCCTTCAGTCTCCCCATGTCCTACCAGTTTGCTTGGGGGTTTCTCCCATCTCCTTGGGTGTCTAGGTCCCCCACCAGTATCTGGCAGGTGCCCTAGTTGTGGGGAGACGTGAACTCTACATCTTCCCACACTGCCATCTTGACTCCACCCCCTTAAGGAGGAATTTAAAGTCTTGGCCTTGCACACAGTATAGCTTTTTAATGTGTTGTGTGAATCAGTGAAGGAGTAAATAAAAGAATGCATAAGTGGAGAATAAATAACTGATGAATGCACTATAAACTTCTAGGAATTGAATGAATATAATTCTACTTTAATTAAAATGTTATTACCTATGATAATATTATCTATTTACTAATTGTTTAAAATTATTCTTTTAAAATCTCCTTACTTAAAATGAGATACAGAGTGTCTTATGGCTAGCCTTTGTTTACAGAATCAATTACTTGCCCTTCAAGAGTCAACTTTCTTTTCAGACTTCATTTTGGAGCCCTTCTTGTCCCATTATCTGACTACCCTGAAGGACTGCTTTTTTAAGTTGGCCCTTCTTGGATGACTTCCAAATCTACAGAATCTCCCGTGAGATGCAAAGAACTGTACTAAATAGTCCAGATCCAGACATATTTGTAGGTAGTGTTTAGTTGGTCTTTTTGCCCACTATCTCCAGGGAATTGTCTACAGCACTTCATAGGTTTCTTTTTGGAACATGGTTCTCAAACTTGACCCATCAAGAAAATCCCCAAGGAGCTTATTATAGAAATAAAGTCCTGGGCCCAAGCTCAGACATACTCTGAATCCCTGGAATGGGTCCTGGGGAGCTGTATCTTTATCAAGCTCACCAGGTGATTCTGATGATGAATCAGATTTATGAATTATAATCCTAAAAGAATAACTTAGATTATTTTCCCCTAAATGTGCTATCTTGCATTTGTCCTCATAGAGATTCATATACAATTTTTTCTGCCAACTCCCGCAGTGTTGAGAGAATATTTTGTGGTATATTTCCTTTGGAAATGCTATGTTTGTCACTGTCACATTCTCAACTCTGTTATAAAAGCAGTCCCTGGTGGGAGGAAAGCCTGTTGACAGACTTCTCTCCATTTGAGGAGAGCCCATTTATCCCTGCTCTTTGTTAGAGTACTAAGTACTCCATTCTTAAGAAAACAATCACCTGCTGGCTAAGTTCAGTGGGAAAGCATTACCACTAGCCAAAGGCAAAAAGGTAGAATGGTGTTTAATACCTTGTGTTCTTCAAGCTAGTAGAAACTGTATGTAAAGCCTATGCTCCTTAAGGTGTTCAATCTAATCCATCCTTCAGATGAGGGAGAAAGAGAATAACTGATCCTGGACCATTATCTCAAAAGGTCTGATTATCTCAAAAGAATTCTCATCTTTCCAACCAGGTTAGATCATCTAGAATTGATTAGTAAGAAATCAGTTTGCTTCAGGACATCAATTTAGAGGGTTATATTCTCCTTAGGATAGATCTTGGGGTCCAGCTCACTCTGGAATGCCTAAGTCCATTCCCCATCTTTGTAACCATCCCATCTTATCCCAGCTGTTTTATTTCTGGGGAAGCCTCTTAGACTGACAAATGTTACTAAACTTCTGTTATTTGAGCAGAGACAACACCAGTTTCAGAAATGCCGCTGTTCTTCTGTTCAGTATCCTTCATTTGTCTCAATGGTCAATAGCATTTTAAGCAGTGAGGGGAGCAGAGATGTGAGTTTAGTGTTCACAAAGGTATTGACCTTGAAACCAGACTTCTTGGATGGGACTCAAACCCAGCCGCACCTCAGAGTGGGACTTGAATCCATGATCCCTGACTTAGGAGGGGACTCGAACCCACTGTCTTTTTTTTAATACATCTTTTTTGGAGTATAATTGCTTCACAATGTTGTGTTAGTTTCTGCCATACAACAGAGTGAATCAGCTATATGCACACACATATCCCCATATCTCCTCCCTCTTGAGCCTCCCTCCCACCCTCCCTATCCCACCCCTCTAGGTGGTCACAAAGCACTGAGTTGATCTCCCCGTGCTATGCAGCAGCTTCCCACCAGCCATCCATTTAATTAAAACTGCTCACCTGGTGTCAGGACTTACTGAGGCTCAGGTTCTTTTGTCTCAGTGTAGAAAGAATTTAGCAAGAGGCAAAGTGATAGGTAAGAAGTGGATTTAATAGTATAGGACACTCTTGAGAGATACAAATGGGCAGGCAAGGGAGTACCACCCTGAGAACTTAGTGGGCTACACTTTCATAATCAAAGGAAAAGTGGGGAGGGGGAGAAGACCATCTTCTTCCTCATTCTTGAGTAGACATTAAGCTTCCATCATCAGCTCCTCCTCCACTTCCAGCAGGGGAGTTTTCTGTTCCTACATGGTCAACCTGGGACTGTCATGGAGCTATTCAAATCAGCAGAAAGGGGGTAACATAGGCTAAAATATGGTAAGTCATCTCAGGTTTCAGCATAATGAGGGTCTTCTACTTTGGAATGTCACCCTTCCCCTATATTTTTGTTTTTAGTGTGCACAGAGGAGCATGTCCTAGGAATCATTAACTTACTGACGTCACTAAGCAGGATGTGAGTCTCATTGACTTGATGTATAGCTTTGTTGTTAGTTTTGTTGTTAAGCAAGCCTGCTTGGTTTCGTTGCTAAGCAAACCTGCTTTCTTGAGTGATCATTAACTTTTAGGGGTCTCCCATAATTTTCTCTCTACTTACAATCCCCTAGTGGGATTAACTATTTAATCACCTATTCTGTCCCTTTACTCTGTCCTTATCAATCTGACAGCACTGGGGCATCTTTTTGGCCACTTGTCAGACTCTGGTAGGTGACTTACATGACAAACAGAGTTAACACTTGACAATCATTCTCACTGGCATTTCCAGTACTCAGTTGACAAGCCATGCAATTGGCAGTCTGTATAGATTTGGTCTTGTGGCCAGTCATCTGGTAAGCCCTCCAGAATATGAAATTAAACAGACATTCTGATCCTATCCTGCTACTAAATACACAAAGTGCTGGGACAATGTGGCATAAGCTTTGGCAAGCCTAAAGTCCTTGACAAGAGTCAATACATTTCCAGCAGCTTAAAATGAACTATTGAATTCTCCTGGAACAATCTTAATACCTTAGGCAGAAAGAGTGGTTAGACCAAACTCAGAGAAGTTGAATGGAAAACTTTAAATTAGGGAGAGAAGAAACTGGAGGCTTTGAAGTGAGGGACCTTTGTAAGAGCCAGGTGAGAGAAATGAAAGATGAAATCTGCTTATACAGTAAGTAGTTCCCCATCCCCCCAAAAAAGAAATGAGTGCCTCCATAGATCCAGAATGGGGGTTACAAATATTACGAACCCTTAGTTCTTTTCTGATGTTGGATTTCCCAGAAGCAGACACTAAGCCATGGAGTCATATGCAAATATTTATTAAGGAAGTATTCCTAGGAGAAACTGGTAAGGGAGTAGAAGAAAAGACAAGGGAGAATATTATTTTGGGCAAAGTCTTAACCTCAGCTCGATGCTACCAGGGAGACTTGGAACATAAAATTCACCTCTATGTTCCAACTCTTGGCAAAGGAGAAGAGCTTCAGACTTCAGTCTTAGTCATTGGCTCCGGGCTGCTGGGGCAGGGTGGGTATGGGGAGTAAACTCCAAGTACTTTCGATTCTTTGCTAGGACAGGCAAAACGGTTCAAGGACAATCCTCTATAGACAGTTGCAGGTACATTAGAAGAAAACACATAAATGCCTGTGGATGCATCAAAGACATCCAAGGGGATCTGAACAGACCACAGACAATGTCTACTATAGTTTTATTTTCCACTCTGCCACTGAACACCCGAAAGGAAAAACACTGTAAGCATCCACATAATCTGAAAAATGCAATAGTGTAAAGCAGATTCCTTAGGCAGGGAAAGAGTGATTTATTCATCTACACAATATTTCCTGAACACCTGACATACCTGCCACTCCCTGAACTAAGTACTTGGATTTGAAGATGAATGGTTCTTTCCCTTGAGGGTGATAAGAGACATTATTGAGTTATGTATAAAATGCTACAGGAATAGTCCCCAAAGCAAAGTTGGTGTACCCAAGGGCAGTGAGGGTCACTAAGCCTGGGACACATAAAGCATTAGTAAAATAGAATTGACTCCATAATAGAGTAAATAAATTTGTACTTATTTAATAACTGAAGAGATGACATTTAAAAAATCTCAAACAGGAGCTTCAATGGCCCACACCAAATCACAATATCTGCACCACATGAAGTAAATTTTACAATAAAGACCAAGTAGAGCCTAGGATTTGATCCAAGTTCTTGTACTTGACTCCCATGAGGGTCATGGAAGAACTAGGTCAGCTACCTAACTTGTGTCTCTGCCCCTGCGGAGAGCAGATGAAGGGGCAGTCATGCCTAGAATAGGAGCACAAATGAGAACCCCAGAGAAAAGCCATCAGCAGAAGAGGGGTAGCCTTTTCCTAATGGACCAGGTCACAGCAGTAAGTGGGCGAGGTGGAATATTTCTTTCCCCTTGATTCACATACTCTAATCAGAAGTCCCTGGGCTGCCTTGTTCTGCTACAAGTTCAGATATGCCAACAATCAGTCACTTTCAAAAGTCATAACTTCTGCCAATAGATCCTGAACCACTCAGTTTCTATAGGAGGAAGATACCTCAAAGGCTCCGGCTAAGCAATGAATGCTTTACACATCAGTGACAAGCTAAACTTGAGCCTGTCCATGAGAGATGAGCTTGTCGACGCCCTTCTGGGTATTGGTCTTAAGAACAGCTAGAGGGAAGCTGAGAATACAGAACAATTCGATTCCACAGCATGGCTCCGATAGATTGAGCTCAAGGGCAGGGTTCCAGCCTCATTCATCACTAGATTCTCATCTTAGGGCCTAGAACAGTGCTTTGCATATGTCACCTTTTCATACATGTGGGCAGAAATGAATTGAGAGAAGCTGAAGTGGTTGATGAGCTACGATTACAACTCCAAGGGACGCCTTTTGCCAACCATGTAAAATCTAACTTGTAGCTAGAGAGTTCAGATTTCCATCTTCTGGCTTTCATTTACTTATCTAGTTTTTTCTTCCTAGGTTCTTCTTCAAAAAGAGTAAAACAGAGTGCACATTGCAAATTGAAATACTTGTGTTTGGTAAGTGCAAATTTTAGTTCATACTTGAAATGTTTTACTGAATTTGAATAATATCTTCAAAATCAAAATTTATTTTTCTTTTCAAAGTTTCAGTTGTTTGTTTTAAAATTAAAGAAATAGCTAGCTAGTGGGAAGCAGCCGCATAGCACTGGGAGATCAGCTCGGTGCTTTGTGTCACCTAGAGGGGTGGGATAGGGAGGGTAGGAGGGAAATGCAAGAGGGAGGAGATATGGGGATATGTGTATATGTATAGCTGATTCACTTTGTTATACAGCAAAAACTAACACACCATTGTAAAGCAATTATACTCCAATAAAGATGTTAAAAAAAAAAAGAATGGGTCAAGAAAATAAAATTTTACATCACATAGAACAATTTGATAATTGCCCAAATTTTACCTTTTGCAGGAGTTTTCATTTTATTAAAATTCATGTATTGGTTACCACAATATTACTATTAATTACAAGTATAAATTTTTTTCTTTTGTAAAAATAATAAAAATTTAAAGTATTAATCCATTACTTCTTTCCTCATGCACAGAAATATTTATTTTTTACTTTTAAAAACTCTTTACTGGTGTAATTATACATACAAAATCCAATAAAAGATCATTTTGGCATCTATGTTTATTTTCTATTTGTTGTTCTCATTTCGCTTCACAAATTGAAAATCATTCATCATATAGAGGAGGAGGCATAAAGAATGATCTGCTGGACAGGGAAAGACAAATACCGTATGATAACACTTACATGTGGAATCTAAAAAAATGTAACAAACCAGTGAATAAGACTGAAAAGAAACAGACTCACAGATATAGAGAACAAACTAGTGGTTACCAGTGGGGAGAGGGAAGTGGGGATGTGGGAGGTACAAACTATTACATATAAAAGAGGCTACAAGAATATCCTGTACAACATGAGGAATAGAGTAAATATTTTATAATAACTATAAATGGAGTATAACCTTTAAAAATTGTGAATCACTATATTGTACACCTATAACATATAATATTGTACAGCAACTATACTTCAATTAAAAAAAACTATCTGCTCTAGGTGCCAAATACGCCAGGCCCCCAGCACTGCCTCTCTACTTCCAGTCCTGTGGTCTGCCCCTTGCATACTCAGGTTTGGGCACACAGACTTCCTTCCTGCCCCCCAACTTCAGCATTTGGACACCTGATATTCCCTTTACCCAGAACCCTCTTGGCCCAGATAGCCGTAAGCCTTAACTCTAATATTACCTTGTCAGTAGTACCTTCCCTGCCCAATTTATTTAAAATGCAACTTCACATCCCCTTCTGTTTCCCACCCCCTCACTCCAGACCCCCACTGACATTGCCTAGTCCCACTTCTAACCTTATTTCCCTCCACAGCAACTGTGAATTTTATTTGTTTACTTGTGTTATCAATCATTTCGTGGAGGATTAATAGGGTGTGGAGCGGCCTATGATATAATATAATAATAATAGGGCCTCTCACATATGCTCCTCCTTAGTCTGCAATAACCCAGGCCACCCTCACTTCTTCCTTGTATTTCAGTCACCTCTGCATGGTTTTGCCTCTTTCATCAGAGTCTTCTGAGGAAAAGGATCCGATCTGATCTACCCCTTTGCCCCTCACTGGGATCACCACAGGTTCTGTGTGGGAGAGACTGCTAGATACCACCCAGTTTATTTCCTCTTCCTGGCATACAGGCGGACCACATTTCCTAATCAACTTGGCAGTTAGGTGTGGTCATCTGACCGAGTTCCAGCCAATCTTTCGGCACAGGTACAGAGTACCTCTTCCAGGACTAGTCCATAGAAACCTTCATTAACTCTCCCCGTACATTCCCCCTTTCATACAATCATAGCAACCTTGGACGCCTCTTGTTGAAGGTGGTAGAGATACAAAATGGGAGGACCCAGGCTTCTGAATCCCTGTTTGGAGGAGACACCCCCCATCCCCATCGCTCCACCAATGCCCTCCCACCACCACAAACTTAGACCCACGCTTCTGCTGTGTTAAACCTCTGAAAATTGTTATAGTTCACTGTAGTTATAGCAGTCAGCTTACCTTAACTAAACAGTCTTGCCCATAGGGCATTCTTTCCCAGAAGACTCCTGTCCCCAGCTCTTTCCTGTGTAGATTTTCAACAATTTATGTGAGACGGGATGCTTCTGTAAGGCTCCAGTGGTCAGTAGAGAAATCTAGATAAGGCATCCAAATCCACACTAGCTTTCCCTCTAGGTCATGAGGAATTAGGAAGAGGGAATCTTGCCCCTGCCACATAGGAGTGTGACACATGGTTCTAATACACTCCACTATGCCTGTTGCTTCTTCATTTCTAAGTCTCATGGACTAGAGGTGGAGACATCTCACCTCCCCTAATCCATGTACTCCCCCATGTTCTTCACCTCTCCAGGATCAGAGCAGAGTTTTAGAGAAAATACAATAGGAAAGGAGGAAGTATTTCCTGATTGAAATAAACTGGACTGGGACCAAGAGACCTGGCTCTGTGTTCTGGATCTGCCAGTATTGTGTTGTGTTGCTTTGAGCAAACCTCTTTTCATATCTGTGTTCTTTTTCGTTTTCTGGAAATTGTATTTTGAGTCAGGGATTGTCCGGGGAGATACCCTCTCAGGCATTTACTTCCTCTGGCTTCACTCTGGACAGAAAGATCCTTCAAAGAGCTAAGACTTGGCTTCTGGGTATTATCGGTTCTTCAGGTCCTTGTGTGAAGTGAGAATTTTACTCTATTTTCCTTTCATGTTTTTCATCTGGCTCCTCCCTTCCTGTCTCTGGAGGACCCTACCTTATGGCATTTGATGCTGACAACTTCTCATTAGTAGGGTGTTTGCCTTTGGGGTTCATCAGGATGCACTATGTTCTGCTTCCAGTCACAGGCAATCAGGAATCTGGCCTCTTCAGATGGAAAAGATTGGGAGAGTGTCAACTTAAGTTACAACCTCCTGAGCTCTATGGCTAAGCAGCTTCTAGGAAGCCCCTTTCACCAAGGCTGAGTCTGCTTCCCCACCATTCCCACCCCAACACTCCTACCCACCACCCCTCACTATCACTACATAAACACAGTAGATGGCTCTTCCTCTCATGGGCCTTCAAGGGGCTGGCTAAGCCATTGAGGTGTGACTAGCTTTCTCTTGCTTATGGGCATCCATCAGTAGATTCTTTAAGCTTTAATATCTGTTACAGATCCTCCAGGAGGTTGGGTTTAAAACAGACATGATTATTTTCTATACTGAGCATGTTCTCTGGTGGCTGAAGCAAGTGCTCAGTACTTATAGAACTTCAAGATCAACCAGTTCGATCCGGTTTACAAGCTCTTCATGGTGGGTACACCTCTGTTTACATTACATGCTCATTGCCCAACACTCCCCCCCCATTCCCTCTGTTCTCAAGCCTTACTTTGATATCTCTTGATACCCCAAATAAGCTATATTTTCTCACCTCTCTTGAACCTTTTCACACATTCTGTTCTTCTGTTCTCTGGTCTAGAATGTGTTCACCATCCACCACTATCCCCTATTCCTTCCATGTGGTTAACATGTGCTCATCTTTGAGATGTCAGCATAGGTGTCATTTCCTTTGGGAAGCTGTTATTATCCCATTAAATCTGAGTTTGATGTCCTTCCTATTTAAGAGGCTGCTTACTTGCCTGTCTCTCCCAAGCAACTATAAACTCCCTCAGGGTGGTGGCTCTCTCCTTTTCATCACTGACTCCCAAGGCCTCAGCACAATGTCTGGAATATCTGTTGTTTAATGCATAATTGCTGAATAAAAGCTGAATGGAGTTGCTATGAGTGTTATATTTTGTATCTTTGGGCTGTAACAGAAACCGTAAACAACAGTGGCCTTATTAAGAACATTTAATTGTACGTTTAACAAGGTGTCTAGAGCTAGGCGGTCCCAGGTTAGTCATGTGGCTCAATGGGATCATCAGGATCTAAGCCCTTTTATCCTTTACTCCACCATCACTAACATGGTGATTTTCATCTTCCTCATGATCTAAAGATGGCTGTCATGCTCTAAGCATTGCATCTTCACATATTTGTAAAGGAAGAAAACGTTCTCTCTCTTTTGTCAATAAAGCATTCTTTCCCAGAAGACTCCTGTCCCCAGCTCTTTCCCGTGTATTTTACTGTTGAGAACTGGGTCACATGCCCACTCTAAGACACATCATGACTCATCCTTGGGGCTTTTATCTGAAGTCATGCTGCCCAGACAAAGTAGGGCTTCTTCTAGCAAAAAAAATGAGTGAATAGCTGATCAGTAAGAAGTGAATGATGACTGCCTCTCAAGTCTTTCACTAGGTTTTACTAAAATCGAGGACTCTTCTCCATATCTGAGCTCTACTTTAGATTGGTGCTACTTCAAATGCAACATTTGTGATGGCATGTTCTTCTATCATGTGGGCACCTCAGTAGCCCCTCTGGCATGAAAAGCTGTAATTGTCTGTTTATTCTCATCAGCCACTTTCTCCTGACCCAGAGAGCATGTTGACCTCTCCTAACTTCAAGGTGGGCACTCGTTTCCCCTCAAGGCAACCAACAACTATTTCGGGCAGTGGCAAGAGTCAAGCATCATCCGCCAGTAGTATTCATTCTCAGTGGATTTTCTTCCATGGCCAAAGCTGCAAGAGTTTTGTTCAGTTATTGTGTCCTGATGTTACCACATCAGGACTAGATGCAATAAAAAGGCAATAATAATATGATAAAAGTTTTTATCGTGAACAAACTACCCAACTCCTGAATGGATCACAGTGCACCTATTTTTTTGATAAAAATAACAAATTCAGTGGTGGTTATACAAGTGTTGGAATCTAGATGACATCCCCAATATTTAGCCTTCCTAGCTCTTCCTCCCTCCATCTACTTTACTTATCTGAAAACTTTTTAAACTAAAAAGGGAAAGGGAAAGGAATCAAATTATTATCATTATACTTTACTTTTAAAAAGCTTGTTTCTTCTTGGTTAGTGTGAAGATGATGATCTCTTACTGAATGTGACACACGCTATAGTCGGGCTTTTACAAACATCATCTTAGATCCTCATATCAACTCTATGCTCATTGTTGACGTGTTATATACTAGCAGCCTAAATTTCAGATTTTAAGTGATTTGTCCAGAGTCATCAGTAGAACAGGGATTAGAATTCAGATTTTCCCAATTCCAAAGTGATCCTTACATTCCCCGTCATGAACCAAAACCTCTCCCTTCAATTTTCATTGTTACCCCCAGTACGCTCACTACTTTTCCAAAGTCCATAAGGTTTTCATTCATCTCTCACTGGTTAACCCTTCTGTCTCAGGTTTTTGGCAAAGTGGCCAATCCCATTCATTGGCTGAGATATTTATGGACAGACATGCAATTATTTATCTTCCTAGTTCAACAACTTAAGTCTGGAGGCACTCCCATCTAGCTCAGCAAATAAATACTAAGAATTAAAAAAAAACAAAAGTATAGGGCTTCCCTGGTGGCACAGTGGTTAAGAATCCACCTGCCAATGCAGGGGACACGGGTGCGAGCCCTGCTCTGGGAAGATCCCACATGCCACGGAGCGACTAAGCCCGTGAGCCACAACTACTGAGCCCATGTGCCACAACTACTGAAACCCGCACGCCTAGAAGCCCGTGCTCCACAACAAGAGAAGCCACCGCAATGAGAATCCCCTGCGCACAGCAACAAAGAGTAGTCCCTGCTTGCCACAACCAGAGAAAAGCCTGCGCACAGTAATGAAGACCCAACGCAGCCAAAAATAAAATAAATAAAATAAAATATATAAATTTAAAAAAAAAAGCATCATTGCCTGCTAAAAAAAAAAAAGAAAGGATAGATTAACAGACCAGTCCTGTGGCTGAGGAAAGTATGTCCTCTCTTTCCTTTGTAAGCCTTATAGGTAAGGCATGTGCTAAGAGATTTTAAAAGCGCCTGAGAACAGCAATGACAAGTAGTGATTGTTCTGAGTTTGCAGAAGCCCCGGTGGTTTTGACATTTCCCCAAGGAATTAGCCGGGAGGTCCAGTTCAGATGGAGGAGGAAAGTAGGAAGGACCATCGGGCTTTGCTCAAACCAGGAAAAGAGAATGAACTGGTGAGTCTTCCCTTCTTTTTATTATAGCTTCTCAAAGTGCCTGAGCCTGTGGGCTACTTGGGGTGATGCTGGCTTTAGGAACTGGAGACGTTTAAGTCTGGTAAGGCTCCTGGAGATCCACAAGGCACACCTTTATAGTGGGGGGCCTGCAGGGGCGAGAAAGTTGTGTCTTCTAGATGACGGCATTCTTGCCAGCCTCATGTGCATTGATCGGACCCGCGAAGCTCCCCTCAGCCATTTTGCAGAGTCATTGGTGTACACTCCCACAGGGTACTCATTGAGGTGTTCCTCCTTATCATCTGGGGCTCCGTATAATTAGACAAATTCAGGCAAAACCTGAAACACTTTTCTAAAAAAAATTCTTTTATCTTTAGTATATCTGAATAACTTAGTGTCAGAGTGCTTTGGGCTGGAATCATGCCTTACAAGAGCCAGGAGAGATTCTAAGCACCAAGTACTGAAGAAGGAATAGAGCGTGACCTGGGATTTAGCACACATTAAAAAAAAAAAGTTCTCATTTCTCCGATTCTTTTTTTCCCACTGCCCCTACCACTTAACACAGATAAATCTTGAAAAATAATCATGAAAAACTTGAAAACTCCTGCAATAGCTCTTTGGTGCTGAGGAGTTGAGATTTATTATTTTATTTGATCCTCAGAACTCATGGAAGGAATTAATCCTATTTCATAGACAAGAAATCTGAGACTTGGGAGGTTAAGTAACTTGCCCAAGGTCCTCAGCCTCCAAGGGCCAGGCTGGGAAACCAGTTCACTCCTTCCCCCTCCACACCCCGTGCTGTTCACACTCTAGCTAGGCAATGAGAAAGAGAGATGAAGAAAAAGGGGGGATGGAATAGAGAGGGCACACTGGAGGGTGGAAAAGAACCCAGAGGGCGTGGTTCATATATCAGAAAGGTATCAGTTTCTTGCCTGGTTTTTCTGGTTCCCCATGAGATCCATGGGAAATCCGTACTCACTCTCTCCCCACCTACCAGCATTTGTGAACCTACAGAAAATAAGTGACTTCATGTATACCTGCACTGTCCAATAAGGCAACCACTGGCCACATGCAGTTTTAGAGAAGTAGCTGGTTCCAACTGAAATGTGCTCTAGTGTAAAATACACAGAGGCTTTTGAAGACTTAATAAAAGCAATGTGTAAAATATCTCATTAATAATTTTTACGTTGGTTATACATTGAAATGACAATGTTTTGGATAGCTTGAGTTAAATAAAACATATTGTGAAAATTAATTTCACTCGCTTTTTTTTACTTCTTTAAAGTGGCTGCTGGGAAATTGAAATTACAAAAGTGGCTCACATCGGTGGCGTACACTATTGTAACCCACTGATCTTGACAGTGGGACAGTGTTCTAAAATCCTTGGACCGACGGGATGCAAAGAATTAAACCTACTCACCTGTGTTCACTACCGAACAACTCTGTGCCAGATCTAATTTTTTTTCAGCATGTTGATGAGCGTTCATGAAAATCTCTGGCTGCTCTTAATTTTTATCTAACTAGGTGTTGCATTTGTGAAGTTTAGAGCCTCGTGTTTTCTGTCTCTTAACCATAGAGAGGGCGTGAGTATCAAAGGATTCAATATCAGATCAGGAGCCGCTTTTCTTCTTTTTTGCTGGTGATCAAACAGTTCTAGAGAAGTCCACCAAAAAAACGCTGTTAGGACTCCCAGCTAGGCTTACCTCATTGTCAGGGCATCCTGGGGAGGGGGACAGGCTGTCGATCTCTCCATAAATCTTACTCAAGAGCTTAGGCAGAGAGCACAGATGCAAAACGTACTCGGGTGTATCAGGAAACTTGGTGAGGCAGGTAGGCTACAGGGGGTGACCTAGGTGCACAGCTGAGAGGAATTTGCCACCTGCCTCGGGGCAATTACTGTCCTATAAGTCACAGGCCCAGTGCTATCGGATCTTTCAAGTTTGAAAAGGAAGCCAGAAATCTGTATGCTTATGTAAAATAGCCTTATTATAAACTTTGGGGAAAAATTCTTTTCTTTTTTTTTTTTAGATAATCAGTGGGCCAAAGTCAAATTGGGCCTAGTCTAGTCCCAGCCTTTGGAAGCCTGTCAGTCCGTGGTTTTACGACCTCTCCCCACTTGCTCTCCCTTTCCTGAAGGTTCCCCATGGCCCCATCTGACTTCTCCTTGCAGTCGTCAGTTCAAGGGAAAAAGCACTGCGATGTGCGAGAGGGCGTGAGGTAGAAACCGTCTCCGCGGGTGGTGAGGGTCTGCGAGATGATGCACGCGCAGGCTTGGGTCGTTTTGC
Source organism: Balaenoptera ricei (assembly GCF_028023285.1). NCBI lineage: Eukaryota > Metazoa > Chordata > Mammalia > Artiodactyla > Balaenopteridae > Balaenoptera > Balaenoptera ricei. The sequence goes on along the minus strand of NC_082642.1, from coordinate 86,314,398 downwards.
TGAGCTCAGCACAGCAGAAAGCGAGGCAGGAGCCTCCGCAGTTGAACCTTGCTGTATCACCTCCTGTCCTCTGCCACCCCCAGCTCCTCCTGGGGGGGAGCAGCTCGTACTTCCTGTGTCGGCACCGTGCTCAGTGCTTGACAAGCAATATTTCATGTCACCCTCACAACAGCCCATGTGATAGATGCCCTCACTGCACAGGCCTTGACTGTCCTTCCCAACCTCCTCCCTCCCACTCCCACCTGGCTCCAGTGCTCTCTTTTTCCTTCACCTGGCTTTTTCCTAAAAGCGTCTCCGTTCTTCTGCCCCGCGTTTCATCAGCCCCTCCATTCACAGTCAGCTTTTCTTGTCTCCTCCTGTGGTCCTCTCAGGACCCACAGACTCACTAACAGCCCACAGCCCCGGACCCTCAATGAGCCTGGAGCCTTTGGGCTGTATAGCTCCTACCTAATGGAATGAAATTTGTTCTCAGGCAGGTCTGGGTTTAAATTCTGGTCCTGTTGGGTAAGTTAGTTAACGTCTCTGAGTTATTTGTAAAATGAGGATAGTAATACCTACCATTCAGAATTGTGGTGCGGATTAAATGAGGTAAGACAGACTTTCCAAAAATATCTTCTGTTGTGCAATATCGTAATAGGTATTTACTGTATAAAAAGTCTGCTTTTTCCCCCTAGCAGTTAGGTTTGAGAAATGCTAGGCGAAACAGGCAAGCCAATAACAGCAGGCCCTCTCAGAGCCTGTAGTGTACTGTGGTTCTTTGTGAATCTCCAAAAGGGGCGTTACAGTGTGCTCTATTTCACATGTGTGTATGTATCCATGGAATCCTTCCTGTGTGTGTTGGGCAACGCGTGCAGATACCCTCATGACTACTGTTCCATGGAACCACCGTAGGAAAGGCTGGGTTGTTTTCAATGAATGATTGGTATCATTTTAGCATTATTATTACTCTCCTGGGAGAAAAAAGGCATTATATCTGCCCGCAGCCAGGCATGTCGGAGGCACAGGATGTGCACAGAAGCCTCTGTTTCGGGGTCCCCTCTGGCCATGCTTGCTGCATTCACTTTCCGGAGATGGTCTTGATTCTGCTCCTGAGACAGAAGTGCTGCGTGATTCATATCGGTTGCCAAGCCCAACCATTCCATCGGTGCTCCCCTCTGCGCAGGTGCCCACCACACTAGTGTCAAAGTCACGGGTGGGAGCAGCCCCAGAAGGCAAAAAGACAGCAGATCTTAGTCAAGGTTCCACTGCTGACTGGGTGGCTGCGGACACCTTTTGGGATCTTGTTAGTTGCCTTAGAATGACGTCAATTACCCCTTCTGATGCACAGGGTTTGCGAGGGTCACATAGGAAACATGGAAAGTGCTATGAAACTATGAAGACTAGCTTTACATGCAAGGAGTCAGGAGTTGTCATGTGGCTTTAAAAATTACAGAAATACAAATAAGTGAAATTGATGCTGAGAATATTCCCCCTGCCTCTGATTAAACTTGGGGAATGATAACTGTTTGAGGTCTATCGTTTCAAAAACAGTATGTGAAGAGTTGTTAAGAAAAATCAGGAGTTTTGAACATCTGAATTATTTTAAACACCGTCACATATTCCTCATCTTCCATTAAAGGAAAAACAAAACAAAACTCAAGGGACTGAAACTGAAAATTAAAAAGTGAGCTTTATTGTCTCTTTCCTCTGTTTAGTCACCATTTATATTAACAGATTGGGTAATGGCAAGTTTATCTCATCTTCAACTGACACCCCACTACGAGGGAGAGAGAACAATATAGATGACAGAATCACGATTCAAAAAGTTCTCTCGGGACTTTCTTGGCGGTCCAGTGGTTAGGACTCCATGCTATCACTGCAGGGGGCATAGGTTAGATCCCTTGTTGGGGAATTAAGATGCCGCGTGCTGCACAGTGCGGACAAACAAAAAAGTTCTCTAGGCTGGATTGTAGGGGAGAAGTTGGCAAGATGCAGTGCAACAGGCCTCATTATTGAGTTTTTGTCTTAAGTTATTATAAAAATACAAGGTGAGGGGATCAATGACTTGGGCTTAGCTATGCATGGGAAAGTACTTTATTTGGTTATGGCTGGATTTTAGTTGCCAATATGATATAACTGTAAAAAAAGTCCTTGGATATCTTGTTGGAGTTTGTTCTGTAGAATAGAGGAAATAAATCCTGCTATAATTTATGTAAGAACTGTTTAAAAGACATTGGAAATAGTTCCCCAAAGAACCATCACAGTGGTTGTCTTCCAGTAGTTAAGTGGCTGATGTGGAGAACAGAGTAGAGGTTGACAGAGTTCAGCCTGATCTATTTTCCTTATGGAAGAACTTCCTAACCACCTGTGGTGGCAGAATCTTAACATGACACCCCTTCAATGAGTTTTGCCTTTGTATTACCCCCTCTGGTTGAGTGTGGGTGGCACCCAAAAGTATGATGAGCTCTAATTCCTGTGATTATGTTATGTTGTATGGCAAAAAGGGATTTACAAATAGCAAATGCTGGAGAAGGTGTAGAGAAAAGGAAACCCTCTTAAACTGTTGGTGGAAATGTAAATTGGTGCAGCCACTATGGAAAACAGTATGGAGGTTCCTTAAAAAACGAAAAATAGAGTTACTATATGATCCAGCAATCCCACTCCTGGGCATATATCTGGAAAAGATGAAAACTCTAACTAAAAAAAATACATGTGCTCCAATGTTCACAGCAGCAGTATTTACAATCACCAAGATCTGGAAACAACCCAAGTGCCTGTCAACAGATGACTGGCTTAGGAAGATATGATATATATACATACACACAATGCAGTATTACTCAGACATGAAAAAGAATGAAACATTGCCACTTGCAGCAACATGGATGGACCTAGAGAATATACTAAATGAAATGTCAGACAGAGAAATACAAATATTATATGATATCACTTATGTGTGGAATCCTAAAAAAAATAATAGAAATGAATCTATATACAAAACAGAAACAGACATAGAAAACAAGCTTATGGTTACCAAAGGGGAGAAGGAGGGAGGGAAGGACAAATTAGGAGTATGGGATTAACAGGTATAAACTACTATACATAAAACAGATAAGCAACAAGGATTTACTGTATAACACAGGGAATTATATTCAGTATCTTGTAATAACTTAAATATAATCTGGAAACAAATAACTGAATCACTTTTCTGTATACCTGAAACTAACACAATCTTGTAAATCAACTCAACTTCAGTTAAAAAAAAGAGAGAGAGAATCTGGATGGGTCTGACCTAATCAGGTGAGCCAAGAAAAGAAAAGTAACTGGGCCCTTCCCGAAGTCAGAGAGATTTAAAGCATGAGAGGGATTTGATGCAAGGGAGGTTTTCCATTGCATCTTTGAAGATGGAAGGTTCAGTGTAGCAAGGAGTTCTGAGTGGTCTCTAAGAACTGAGAACTGAGAGTAACTTCTGGCTGACAACCAGCAAGAGAATGGAGACCTCTGTTCTAAAGCTACAAGCCACTGAATCCTGCCAACAGCCATGTAATGTTTTTGTTTTTTTTTTTAAACATCTTTCAACCATGTAATCTTGAAAGAAGTCCTTGATCTCCAGAAGGAGCACAGTGCAGACAACACCTGATTTTAGTCTTGTGAGATGCTGAGCAGAGGACCCAGCTAACCAGACTTAACCCATGGAAACCGTGAGACAATAAATTTGTGTTGTTTTAAGCCACTTGTTATGCAGTGACAGAAAATGAATACACCATCACAGCTGTCCAACAAACGAAGGTGCAGCCCTGCCAGTAGTAAGTAGCCTACCTTAAAAAGACAATAGGTGTTCATCTGTGAAGGATGGTGTACAGCTATTTTTTTCCAAAAGAGAAATTTGAACCAAATAATTCCTGAGACACTCCTCCTGTTTAGTGACGCTCTTGCTCCACAAATAACTTTTAACAGAACCTGCCATGTTGCCCCATGCCTTTGACGTAGGGCAAATTTTGGTTCTAGAAATTGTCCCTGCTAGCCAGCCCATGCACCTCACTCCCTTTTGATGTACTTTCAGTGCTCTCTCGCCATTAGCCTCATCAAACAAAGGTCCTCAGTTGCACTTTTACTTCCAGGAAGACGACGTGATAGCACTTTTGCTAGAGTAGTCCTGGCTGACTTTATGAGCATGGCTACAGCTGAGTGTGACATTATGTACATCTCTTTGGCACTGGATTTTGATTCACACTTCTAAAGAGGGAATGGCTTTACTTACTCCAGAAAGAACTAACACACCATTGTAAAGCAATTATACTCCAATAAAGATGTAAAAAAAAAAAAACATAAGGGGAATATTTAAGAGGTTAAACTATTTCAGTACTTATTTTAAACTATTTTTTTTAAACAAAAAAATTTTTTTTAATTTATTCATTTATTTTTGGCTGTGTTGAGTCTTCATTGCTGTGCACAGGCTTTCTCTAGTTGCGGTGAGCGGGCGGACAGCGGAGGCTACTCTTCGTTGCAGTGCACCGGCTTCTGACTGCAGTGGCTTGCGAAGCATGGGCTTTAGGTGTGTGGGCTTCAGTAGTTGTGGCATGTGGGCTCAGTAGTTGTGGCTCACGGGCTTAGTTGCTCCGCACGTGGGATCTTCCCAGACCAGGGCTCGAACCCGTGTCCCCTGCATTGGCAGGCAGATACTTATCCACTGCACCACCAGGGAAGTCCCTATTTTAAACTTCTTCAAGGCTCAGTGTCTTTTTTATTTTTCTAGTTTGTCAATATGTCTACATTTTATTTTATTTTATTTTGGGGGGGGTTGGCAAAGATTTTTATTTTTTATTATTTATTTATTTATTGAAGTGTAGTTGATTTACAATGTTGTGTTAGTTTCAGGTGTACAGCAAAGTGATTCAGTTATACATATATATATCTATTCTTTTTCAGATTCTTTTTCCTTATATGTTATTACAAAATATTTATTTAGTTCCCTTGTTGGTTATCTATTTTGTAAATAGTAGTGTGTGCATGTTAATCCCAAACTCCTAACTTATCCCCGCCCCCCCCCGCCAAGACTCAGTTTCTTTGATCTACAAATAATAACTTACAAATATTATTAATAATAATAACTATTTCAATACATGATAATGTCTATTTCATAGGATTCTTGGGAGGATTAAATGACACCTAAGTAAATGTCCAGAAAGGTTAGTTCTTATTGTCAAATGTAGACAAAAGTGAAAGTAGTCATGACATTTTGTCCTTACTCAAAGGGCACTTCATGGCATGAATGCAGGGAAAAATACAGGAAACTATAATTAACAACATTTGGCAACTCGTGATAACTAACACAAATTACTACATGTGACTAAACCAGTAATAGAAGGTTGAGGAACAATAGCCACACTAACATGATTCATTACCTAGAGACAATATTATCCTAACATTAAAGAAAAGAACTTTGAAACATGGCAGAGTTAGAGACAAGAGAGCATTTTAAGACTATCCTCCCATTTAACACATAAAAGAACACAATTTGGCATGTCTAGATAAAGACAGCAAAGGGTAGATTGTGAATAATAAATAGAAACTCAGTGCTGTGATTGTTGTTTTAAAAAAAAGAAGATAAAACATGATGAATTCTAGCATCATAAAAGGACTCAGAGATATTATCTCCTTGGCCATGATTCAAAGGACTAGAAGTTTGAGGATTATACAGAAAAAGATAACTTACTCTAAAGCTATTGGAACATTCTCACTCATGGAAAAGCCTAACATGTCACAGCAAAAAGCTGGCATTGCCATCCACAGAAGAAAATTGAAGTACTGAGAGTTATTTATGTGATATCTCGGTTGAGTAAATCAATTTATAACTTTGAGCTGTAAGAATCTGGTTTGAGGAAGTAAAAGTGTTATGAAAGTAACCCAAAATACCCATTCCAAAAAATTTGGATCACTACTGTGTCTTTGCATGGTGAGTATGCAACAGATATTTCAGATGGATAAACACATGAATGGTGAACATAAGAATAAGACGATTTACAAAAGCTGAAAAAGACCTGTTTACAAGACCAGTGGTTCATAAATGCTACTGCTCCAGATGCAATAAAAATTCCAGAACAAAGACAGGAGGAGACCCTAGGAGATGGTTCCCTGAGACTAAGAGGATCCCACCAAAAGGGAATTTGGTGAGGAAACCATGCTTAGATGAAGCTGAGCCCTGTAATTCTCCTTTCCTGAAGAATATGACCAATCCTAGCTCTGTCTCTGATGGCAGCTGTGAGAACTACCTATAAAGGAAAGAAAGAAAAAACATTTTTTTAAAATGCCCTTTCTGTGCTAGTACTTCATGGATGTTCTCATTTAATCCCCATGAGCTAGTTACTCAGATACCAATTTTACAGCTGAGGAAACTGAGGCTCAGCTAAGTAAACGTATAAAAGGTCACATTATGTAAGCATCAGAGGATGCTCTTTCACACTGTTTACCTCCTATACAAGTGAAGGATGGTTGTACCGGTGTGTGTGTGTGCTTGGGTGTGCTCGTGTATATAGTTACTACATCTGTTCATCTTTTAATTAGTTTGGTGTTTATCTTAAAGCCTTTTTCCTAGTTTCACATATTACAAAGGTGAGCAGTTTTCTTTTTGGCCTGCATTTGACTTCAGTTTTGACAATTTGTGCTCAGTGGGAAAAGCAAAAATTCCATTTAAGCCATTGGATCGATCACTTTCAGAAACACAACTTATGGTTTTGGCAAATAATATTTAGCTCTAAATATTGCCTGTGGTCAAATCATTTCACAGTGAGTCCAATGGGACTAGCCACTTTTAATCCACTGAAATTTTGTTGTAAATTAACCAAGCTAATATTTACTCTCAACATATACTGAGTGTTCAAAATGTTTCAGGAACTGTGTTAAATGCTTTGCATGCATTATCTCATTAGTTTCTCACAACAACCCTAGAAAAATAGTTAATGTTATTATTTCCATTTATGAAGGAGGAAATTGAGTCATCAGAAGTAAAGTGGATTACCCAAGGTCAGATATCTGGTTAAGTGGTAGAGGCATGATTAGAACTTGGTTTTCTCATGCCATATCCCAAGCTTTTAACTGTGACGTCAGACTACTTCCACTGTGTTTTACAACCAGCCACATTTTTCACATTGAGGAATCTAAAGTTCAGTGAATTAAATCATTTACCCAGATCACATTAACTGGCAAGTGATGGAGCAAGAAATAGAAGTGAGAGCTTCTAGAAGGCAAGGGGTGGGCTATAAAGAACAGAGGCTCTGCTGACAGACCTGAATAGGGCTCTAAATTGTGCCCTTAGGGAACAACCTCTGTCAAAAGGCATGTGCATATTTCAGTTACTCCTAATCCAAGCTGCTTCCTCCATATTCTGGTCCTAGAAAAAGACAATTAAGGCTGTGTTACCTCTCCTGTTATCTGGAATACAGAATTCTAGTGGGGAACAAAAAAGTGAGGGAACATTACTGCTTAGAGAGAATACAATTCAAGTCTATGTGAAGATGGGCACAATCTCTGTGCTATTCAACTCCACTAATAGGTGGCAGATCTGGGGTCCTCACCCTGTGGAACACAGCCCGTTTCCATTACCATCCTTGACTCAGTGTATTGCAACTCAAAACTGAAAGAGTCACCTCTCTCCTCCTTTGGATGAACCTATTATCAGACCACTGCTAACAGTGACAGAGCACTTCCTTTGTGCTCAACACCTTACACTTCTTGTTTAATCTTCACAGCTATTCTTCCAGGTGTGTGTTATTAATATCCCCTACGTACAGAGATGGAAACTGAGACTTAGAGAGGTTAAGTCCTGAGGTCACATAGCTAATAGGTGGCAAAACTCACTTTACTGCAACGAGCCACGTATAATGGGGTTGAGATTCTGATCCTCTCACTCCGGTTCCCAGTATCTTTACATTTACAAGATCTCGGGATTCTACTTATCTTCCTCTTATGGCACACATATTGTTCCTGGCTCTCTCCTTTACCCTGCATTTCTTAATGGATTTTACCAGAGGTGAATCAATATTTAGGAGAAATCCGAGTGACTCTTACTGCATCAGAAGAATAATCATCTAGAACAATCAAATTATACTTGAGATTAATCGGTCAAATGGAAACATGATAAACTCGAATCACATAAACATTGGCAAGACAATTGGGAGTAGATTGAAAGAGTACCAAATAAAGTAGTGATTCTTTTATCCTAAACCTCAAGTCCCATATCTAGCCACATAAACTCTGGGAAAACTGAGAAATGATAGAAAGGAATTTTACCAAGATTTATGAAGCCAGTTTGTCAAGGAAGCAAAAACATTGCTTCTACTCATCTTTGCTCAAGGAGCTGCTTATTTCTGAAAGTTACTCTGACATTAACAAGGTCTTTTATATCTATCTATCATCTATCTATCTATCTATCTACTATCTACTATCTAGGTTTACTATCTACTTACTTATTTTTTAACAGATAGGGAAAAAAAAAACCTGTTCATATTTTGATTGAGCTGTCCCCAGCCATAAGCAATGTCTTTCACAGAAATTTATCTTGGTTACTGGGATGTGATTTTATCTCTGCTCCTATGTATGTCAGCACTTCCCAATCATCCACACCAGGAGGCAGCTACTGTATTCCCAGGCCACAAAACCTCCTATTTCCCATAGAAATCCCCTTCTCTGGTCTTTTTCTTTTTTCAATCACTTTTCAAATTTTGCTGCCATTTTCTCTTTCTCAATCCAATCTCACTGAAATAATTAAAGTAACTTCCACCTGCTTGGAACAATATCTAATAACAAACTCCACTTTTATTTTACTTTTATTAACATATATCATACAGTGGTGTCAATAAAGTACACTTATCTTAAGTGTACAGTTCCATGACCTCTATCATCACTTGGTTAAATGGGATTGCTAATGGTTAGTCCTCAAACTTAATATATCTCTCCATTTATTTAGATATTTGCTCTCAGCAATAATATGTAGCTTTTAATTTAGAGGTCTTGTACAACTTTGTTAGAACTATTACAAGATAATTGATTTTTTCCCTTGATAGTATTGCAAATGATATTTAACTTTATTTTCAAATTGTTTGTTACTAGTATATACAAATACAATTAGTTTTTCTATATTGACTCAATACCCAGTGACCTTGATAAATTCACTTATTAACTCTAATAATTTGTTTGTACATTCTTTTCATTTCTTCATGTACATAATCACATTATATACTCATAAAGAGAGTTTTACTTCTTTTTTCCCCAAGGTTATTGAGATATAATTGACGTATAACAATTTGTAAGTTTAAAGTATACAACGTGTTGATTAGATACACTTAAATATTGTGAAATGATTGCCACCATAGCGTTAGCAAACACCTCCATCACCTCACATATTTACCACTTCTTTTTTGTAGTGAGAACTTTAAGACTTATTGTCTTAGCAACTTTCAAGTATATAATACAGTATTGTTACTTTTCAATTTCCAATTATTGTAAACATTATTTCTTTTTCTTGCCTTACTGCACTGGTTAAGACTTCCAGTACTATAATGGATATTAGTGGTGATTGTTGATAACCTTATTTTGCTTGTGATCTCAGGAGATACCTATACTTTATCATTAAGCATGATGTTAGCTGAAAGATGTTCCTATCTATTGTTAGGTTGCTGAGAGGTTTCTTTCTGTTTTTTCTTTTTTTAATGTATTGGTGTTGAATTTTATGAACGTTTCTCTGTATCTATTGACATCACCTTATAATTTTCCTCCTGAAAGTTAACATACCAAATACAGTGATTTTCAAGTCCTTGTAATCCTAGAATAAACTCCATTTGGTAATGATGTATCACCTTTTTAATATATCACTGACTTAGTTAGATGATATATTTCAGGATTATTTCATCCATGTTTCTGACAGTCTTAACCTGTAATTTTCCTTTCTTGTAACACACCTATCAGATTTTGGTATCTGAGTATGTCTGCCGCATAAAATGAGTTGGGAGCATTCCCACCTCTATTTATGAAAGAGTTTGTGAAAGATTGGTATCATTTCTACCTTAAATATTTGAAAGGATTCACAACCCATCTGGGCTTGAAGTTTGTTTATTTCTTTTTTTTTTTTTTTTTTTGGTAGAAAGGCTTTTAGCTATATATTCATTTTCTTTTATAACCTTAAAAATATTCAGATTTATTTGAGTTTATCAATTTTATTAACCTCTCAAAGTACAAATTTGGCATTATTGTCTCTATTGTATGTCTGCTTTCTATTGTATTCATTTCTCTTCTTATCTTTATTTCCTTCCTTATGTGTTAAAATCTTCAATGATGAGAGTGAATTTAAGTTCTATCAATTATGCTTTACAAATTTTGAAACTATGTTTACAGGTACACAAAATTTAAGATTGTTATGTTGCTCTGTTGAATGGATCTTTGTCCTTCTTTTTCTCATATTTCTTTTCTTAGAGTCTATTTTGTTTGATATTAATATAGCTATACTGATTTTCTTTTGTTAGTCTTTGCATGATATATTTTCCCCTTCTTTATCCTTATAATCTATCTGCTTCTTTATATTTAAATTGTGTCTCTTGTAAACAGCATATAGTAGATCTTCTTTTATTATCTAGTCTGACAATCTTTGCTTTCAGTCACAGAATTAAGGCCATTTACATTTAATGTAATTACTGGTATAGTTGGGTTAAAGTTCATAATGTTGCTATTTGTTTTCCATCTATTTTATCTGTTCTATGTTCTTTTCTTCACTTAGCATTATATCATATAATGTCCCATACCTCTACACTGAGTTCATACATTTTGTTTTTAATGGCGCCACAATAGCCCATTGTTTTGACTCACATTTTATTGAACCATTAGCTATCATTTATTTCTTCTAATAATTTTGCTATTACAGATAATGCTGTGCTGAACATCTTTATATACATCACTTTCCACTTTCTGTATTATTTCCTTTGGATATATTTTTGGGTGCAGAATTACTGATTCAAGGGATAGAAACATCTTTATAATTCTTAGTACAATTTGTCACCTTGCTTTCCCTAAAGAATTACTCCAGTTTATAAGGTTGTTAGCAGTGTGTAGCTATAGTGATTTCATTGCAGTCTTGATAGCACTGTGAGTTCCTTTTTTAATAAAAAAAAAAGTATAGAAAAGACCTGAAGGGGAATCAGAATTATGATTACCAATGCCATTGCTGTGTGCAAGTAAACAGAAAAAAGGAAAGTCATTTTCCTGAAATGTGTTCATTTCAGCTACAAGCTGGACTAAAATTCCAAACTGTTCTGCTTCTATTTTGTACACACTTGGACTTTGACAATAGCCCCTGTAAATAACTTTGTAAAAGAATGCATATTTATTACATAATATGTGAACTGGCATATACTTTTTATTTGAGTCTAATAAACCTATAATTCACAAATAAAACCAAAACAGGTTTACAGAATCAGAGGAAAGAGAGGAGAGAGAAAGGAGATCCAACTGAAAATATGCTTAAAAGCACAGTGACACATGTTTCTAAGTTACATTTAAATCTTATCATGAATAATCTCCAAATAGAGTGGCAGCATCACTAAACTTAACAGTCATTGTTTCCCCAGATAGGTGATTGTGTTGAGGAGTAGTGGAAAGGAACTCTTAACATTGTAATTACTTTGCAGAACACTTAAGGTGACATTATCTCATTTGAGCACAAGTACCCTGTAAGGCACATATTTCTAATTGTTTTGTAGAAGAGGAAATTGGGATTCCCTAGAGGTGAAATGATTTACCTAAGTTCACACAGTTGAAAACTAGCAGAGTGGTGACTCAAACTTACATCTTAGCTTCTTAAGCCTGTGACCTTTTCAATATGTCTAAGGGTTACTTTCAACAACTGTTATTGAAATGTTAATCTACCACAGAGTTCTTTATTAGAAAATATTAATGAAAATGACCATAGTGAAGATGAAAACTTTTCCAAAGAATTAAGACAAGAGATTTATTATAGCATGATCTAAACTGGCATAAAATTCAGGAGATTCCATCACTGAAAGCGCTATAGAAACTCAGTAAAATCCTATCTTCTTGACATTATAGCCCTATGATCTGGACCCGGGATTTCGGAGTCTTTGAAGGCACACACACACACACACACACAAAATAACAGCAGAAAGTAAAATAATGGTAGAGTAACAATGTCATTCATAATCAGGAGTCCTCTGGGTCTTCACACTAAATATCTAGTTTTTGAAATTTAAAAAACAATGATGTGAAACTTCATTGTAGGAGGTGGAAACTAGAAATTAGCTTTAATTAAGCAAACCTATTGTTTTTGGCTAGTTATCTTCCCCTAAAACCACATCTCAAGCCTTTACTCAATTCATGACAAATATTAACTAGCCTATTATTAGAAATAGAAATATTTCAGCATGTTACTCTCAGGGTAAATACCTATAAACTGTCCTTTGAGAGTTTTTCATGTCCACAAATAATCTCATAATTTATATTGCCCTACTGTTTTAGAAATCAGTACACTTGTGCACACTCTCAGTCCTTCTTAATCATATTATAATAAAACAAATCTGAATCTGAATAAAGCAAGATGTATAAGTATGGATCATATTGGTCATAATTTTATCATCTTCCTCCAGTAAATTCACATTAATAATTTTTTTAAAAAAACCTTATATCTAAAAGAAGTAAATCTGATCCAAAACATGAAGTATTTTATAAATCTGAGGTGACTCTTATGAGTATTTAGAACCAAATAAGTCTGTCCATTCCTTGCTCCTAATGTTTTAGTTCCATATGCCAAGGTAGCAAAATGAGTCCTTCCTTCTTTTTTTTTTAAATTATATCAGCTGACAGCTGTATGCAATCCATCTGATTCAACCAGCCAAAACTAGATTTCTTTCTCAACCAACCCCTGCATCTAAAGTTTGTGTGTCTTGGAACAGAATGCGTTTTTATGTGGGAAAAAAATAGAGTAAATCTTTTATTTACTCTCCAGGAGGTGTTTGGTTACCAGACCCAGAATCTACGCAGAGCTCTCTGCCTCATAACATCCGTGCTGACCTGTGGGGTCCTTCTCCTATTATTCTACTGGAAGCCCCAGTGGAGGGTATGGGCCAACTGTATCCCATGTTCCTTGCAAGAAGCAGACACTATTTTGCTAAGGACTACGGTGCGTGCCCTTCTGTGTTGCATCTATTGCACAGCCTGTGATGGCCAGCATTCCAGAGTGGATCCTCCTCTATTTAAGTTTCCCTGTCCACAAATAGGAGATGGCAAAACTATCTCTGCCGTCTATTTGCTATGTCTTATTTTGACTCAGGAATGAAGGGCATTTCCTCCACATCAGCCTGGAGAAATTTCTACCATGTCAGGCTAATTGTGAGAGCCCTTAGCCATTACATGAGCAGTGGCTGTCAGTGTTATAACTCTTAAAGACATAACATGGGAAGGATTTTTCAGTTTTTCAGAAATATGTATTTTGAGGAAATTATACATTTTAAACATCAAGATGTGATTTTAAGATAGCTGGAAACTATTTTCTAGATATAAAGTTTCTTGCAAAGCATATCTTTCTCTTTATTCCCTAGCACAGTGGTTCTCAAATTTTAGTGCAAATCAGAATTACTTGGAGGGATCTTTAAAACAGAGACTGCTGATTCAGAGTATCGGATCCAGTAGGTTTGGGGTGAGGCTGAGAACCTGCATTTCTAGCAAGTTCCAAGATAATGCTGATGCTCTTATCTGCAGCTCAAACTTTGGGAACCACTGGTCTAGCACTTGGTAGGTATTTGGTTGATTGAGTGCTTTATTGAACAACATTGGAGAATTAATGGGCTGGATTGTCTTCTCTAGGATAAATTTCAAAGATATATGAGGAAGAAGGTAATTTGCCTCTACCTAGCCACACTGAAGTTTCCTGTAAGCAAGAACCCAGACAAACCCCTGGTGACTGACTACCACTCCTTCATAAACCAACCCGTACTGAAGCCAGAATTAAAAGTAAGTGAATTTAAGAGTACAATGTTATGGCATGTTTTTGTTACAAGAAAATAATGTATTTATTGGATGAAAGTTCTGAAAATCACACTGCTGGGCTGGGAATTACAGCTACCTATCAAGGAAAGTGAGAGCTGCATGTAATAAACAACCTTCACCTCCCCTGATGGGCTTTACTTTGTGAATGACAACTGTTCTATTACATTTGTAATTGCATTTGCAATGTATCCAAGTGCAGAAAATCAGGTATGTTTGGAACCACTTGGAGAAGAGGTTTCAGAAAGTTGGGTAAGCCCGAATTTTCCTCAGCATTCATCAGAATCTGAGGGAAGAACACTGATTTGTTAAGTACCATGAACTGAAGTACGGTTCCTGTCCTGACCACACCATAGGTTGCTGGAAGATAGCAACACCTGCTACGACATCCATCATACGTTTGGACTGGGTCTGACCGGTGGAGAACAAGAGGTCAGGTGGGGTTTGTGGTACTCCTGGAGTAAACTCTGCCAGCAGAAATGGAGATACCACATCGTTTATGATCAGTGAATTGTTGGCATAATGTTTCATCAGCTTCATATAACCCCAGCTCATTTACTGGCATCAGAGAGATGTCCTAAATTATTCTCATCTTAGGCACACTTATTAAAAAGAAAAGACTGAAAGAACAGTACAAGCAAATAACATTTGATCTTTTCTCTCAGGATTATAGAACAGTATTCTCTGTGTTGTCTTTGTTCTTTCCTCAAAAAATCTTGAGTCATTTCATAAACATCAGCATCTTAATCCTCCAAATCCTCTGAGAGACAGAAAGACAATATGATGATTGCATTTTACTATGGAGAACCAGCCCTGGAGAGAAGGATTTTGTTTGCTCAGTTAATTGTGTCATTCATCACTGTTATTTACAGAACCTAGAACAGTGCCTGATTCATGGTAGAAGCTCAATAGATATGTGTGGAAGGAATGAACAAGTAAATGCATTCATTGATCTGTGAACTAAACTCTAATATGCCAGGCATTTCGCAAGGCACGAGGGATCTAAGGATAAATAAGACTTGGTCATCGTCTCAGAGACATTAACTGACTGGAAGGAAAGAGAGACAAAGAATAGTGGTACAGTTATGAGAATGAGATCTATAGATGACAATAGATTAGAAAATCATAGTACAATAGTAGCACAGGAAATTCTTAGGCTCCTCATTAACTCACAGTGACCTAGAGTCCCTGCTTCCCTCATCTGTAATTTGAAATGGCGAATCCTGGTGACTCTGAAAGTGAACCATTGCAAGCCTTCCCAGGAATCTTAATAATCACCTTCATTTCTTGCCCAGTTTTAGGGACAAGAAGAAGGCTCTGCCTGACCGTCTTCACAGTTAGTCAGAAACAAAAATTCTCAAGCTAAGAAGCAATCTGGTACTTAAAATACAGGTTCTTGGGTTCTCCTCCATAATTCTGATTTAGTAGGTAGAAGCTGGGGTAGTGGTAAGAAAAGAAACTGCATTTTTAGCAAGCACCTCCATAATTTGTATTCACACCAAGCCTGCGAGCTACTGATCTGTTATTGTTTTCAAGTTTTCCCTCTGTCTGAGCGCTATGCAAAATGAACCAGGCATCTAGATTATGACAATATTACAAAGTGCCTTAGAGATGGTATCATTACATAAGATTTCAGATACAATGCTTAAAACACTGAAATACAAAAAGTTTTCAAAGTCATTAAAACATATTGGTTTAATAGCATTAAGCACAGGACATTTAAAGGATTGATCTATTTAGGAAATCTAGTTGATAAATATGGATATACTCTGCCTAGGAAACCGTTTCCACAGGAAAGATGTCCCATCTGTGTAGCTACCTCATGTTTGTCCTTATTTATCAAGTGCCAATCTTTAATAAACATCATACATAATTAAATTTAAATCTGGTCCACACAATAAAGAACTTGACAATCTAATAAGCAAGACACAGAATATAGTTTCCCAAATATGAAGACTAGAAGAGACAATCTACTTAGAAACATAGAGTCACATTTTATTTTGTGGGTTTTTCTCTTTGGAGAGTAAAGAAAGCAAGTAGAATATGGAACATTCTCCCCTTCCCCCACCAATTTTCCCTTTTATATTTTAGTGTAAGACTGAATGCTTTTTTCAAAAATTAATTGTGATTGATTGGTTGGTTGAATGATAGCTTATCAATTTCCTAAATGAATTCGAGCTTGCTTGCATGAAAAGCAAGGACCCAATAAAAGAAATAAAGGAAGAGGGATACACAAAAATCTCTGATCATGAAAAGCCACAAAATCTAATACAACATCCTCTTTCAGGCTTCATAGCAGCAAGGCAAAGAGAGAAAATGCACAGATGTTCATAGTTCTCACTTTCCGGTAGCAAAAAGCAAATCAAGACATCAGCTGTGATAATTTTACTCTGGAGAGAAATTGTCAGAGGGCATCAGGAAGAAAGCAGGAAAATTATTCCAGGAGGTTCCCTGCCCCTACCTTCATTCATTCATGAACTGAACACAACTTGCCATCTTAGTGCCTGTCCCAGACAGGTCCATAGACACTTGGGGTAATTCTCTTACTGCAGGGACACAGGGCCCTATAGAAAATACACACCTACCTCATCCCTCATTCATCCAAGCTGTCTTCCTATTAGGACAGTTTTTAAGTTGAGTGACCCTTCATCTTTTCTCTCAGCCCACCTTTATTTAGCTTATTTACCTTTGCCTCCTTTATTTAGCCTCCTGAAGGAGAACTTTCTGGCAGTAGAGATCCAGGCACGTCCTAATCAGGGGTTAGCTCCAGACCAATTGCCTTGTTGGGAACCCAGAACTCGGGAAGAAAAAAATTTTGATGGCTAAGGTTTGCTAATCTCTCTAATGGGAATACTCCAACCATGGCTGATTTCAGTGTGACATTGCTGAATGTGGAGCTGTGAAAGTGGTACTCATAATTGGCTTGGTGATTCTGCAGGACCAAACTTAATTCTCAACACTTGTCACACCACTGAGAAAAAAGGCATGCCTGTTAGTACCAGAGGAAAGAAATCTGAGTGACAGCAGCAGAAGAGGGTGGATTTGCCATCAATGCTTCAGCTCCAAGCTGGTGGAAGCTGTTCCAGGAGAAGAGAGAGAAAAAAGAAGCAAGAGGAAGGCAGGGGAGAGAGAAAGAGATTAGGGCTGCTACAAAACCCTTTTCTCTTACTCCTCAGGTCTTGTGGGAAGCAAAAGTCAGAAAAGAAATTGTGCCTATATACCATGACCTTTTCCCCTTGGAAAGCTCCATCCTTAGTATACAGCCCACATATAGATACTCACCCATCAGATCAGTTCAAGGAAGGTTTGGTTGGAGTAGAAGAGACAGGCTTTACTCATTCTTCTAGAATCCAATGAGATTGTCTCAAATCTTAGCATTTGGTTAGAAGTCAATAATTTATGTAAAAATATAACCCATGGTTCTATGGCTCTGAGTCCACTGAAAGTATAAAATCACTTAACTCTAAGGCCTTGTTTCAGGCAAAACCTTATGGTAGCAAGAGTAAGCCTAAGTCTTGGGTCTCCCTGGAGATCCTGAGATTTCTCCATCCCCACCTCCCCCCAGATGCCCTCCTGGTCCTCTACTTTCTGGATCTTCATGCCTGGGAATGCTCCAGGCACTTTCCCCAAAAAGCTGATGAGAAGCACCTCACTTAGCTCACATATAAGGCATGAAACCCTGCAAGAACTTGAGGTTATCTGAAAATGTGCTTTAGGAAATGAAAGAAATAGGTCATAGATAAGAACTAATGTGAAAAAAGAAAATCACTTTTGTCATTTGTAAAACAGATCCTCTCTGTACAAATTATAAAGTATAGAAGCAGGTTCAAGTACTGCTAAAATAGGATTTTTTTTCCCCTGAAAGCAGTTTCTCAAAACATGCCTATCTTGTTATTATTATTATTTTTTAATGGGAAGGCTCTAAGACCAACATACCTGTTATACTCTACAACCATACCCAAATCCCAGCAATTGGGTATCGTTTCTATGCATCTGTGAATTTCTTAGGTCTCCCTTCCTTTAGAAAGTGGGTATGTTAGGGGAGTGAGGGATTAGCTAGCAAAATCACCTGGGAACTTTTTTCAAACTCTAATAAACCTGCTCCCCAAAAATTCCACAGTTCATGGAAATGGGTCATGCCAGAATCCTCAGGCTTAGTATTAACTGTTTGGAAAACTACAGGCCTCCCTCCCTGCCAAGGACTCTATTGGTGGCTTATCAGAATGGAAGCCGAGCGGTCACATGCAGTTTGAAGATGCTCACCAGTGATTCTGACATGCTCCTCCTGCCTCTTTGAGGACCCGCAGCCTAGTCTTCACCATCTGGAACCTAAAGGGCCTAGCAGAAAACATATTCTCAACAATTATTTGGTGAATAAATTGATAAATGGATGAATGAATGAACAAATAATCAAATTGAAAAGAGATAGAGACCATCGCCAAAGAAAATATTCCTAGTCATTCATGCTTGGTTTTTCAGAAATACCTTCCAGCAGGTTTACTAACATCTTACGGTTGCAAGAAACCTCAGTACTCCTTCAAGCACAGCTCATAGCCAGTGCAGAAGTGCCCTTCGTAACTTCCCCTGTTAAGAAATTCTTCAATCTCTTTGGAGAGGGACCTTCTACGTCCGAAGCAATTATTCCCCTAATGAATGGTTCTGAATATTAGGCAAGTCTACTTAATTTCATTCTGACTATTTAGTTTTGTGAGGCTGCCTGGAATAATTCTAGGGCTTCTTTTTTCCCTGCCAGCTCGTCAGATTTTTAAAGTCAGGGCATGTCATCTCCTTTGTTCCTTGGAACTTTGCTCATGTGACCCAGCTTCAAACCTCATATTCCTGCCGGCTGCTCAGCCATTGGCCACTGTCCCTGAAAATTCTGCTTGGCTTGTGCTGAGATTGAGATGAGTGCACAATTCCCTAAACATGCAATACTTTTTGGCAAGAGACAGTGGAATAGATGAAGCAGCAAGGGGCATACCTGTCTGTGATTCAAACATGGCTGTCAACTGAAAAAAGAACGCACAACCTAAAAGTTGAGAATTATGTTTATTTGACGGACATTCTGAGGACTTCAAGCCAGTGAGACAGGACTCTCAGATCTCTCTGAGGGAATGCTCCAAAGAGGCAAGAGGGGAGGGGAACCAGGATATACAGGAGTTTTTGCGATAAAGATCAGGTAGTCAGAACTTCAAAAGATTACTGTTAATTAAAGAAAACCAGATATCTCAAGTTAAGGAATATAGTGTTTTTCTATGTATGGGAAGATGCAAGAGTCTGGGCTCCCCAAAATCATTCCTTTGATATGCACCTCAGCTATCTGGGACTAGTATCCCTTGTTTTCTCATTCTGAGTTTCCTCAGGGTGCACCATCAGGGGTGGGTGCAGCAGTTGACTGCTAGATGGCGGGCATCCTGTTTCTATCCTGAATTCCCTCAGGGCTCACCATCAGGGCTGCTGCTGTAATGTGATGGCTTAATGGCTGCAACATTCTTTGTTTACTGATATGGCAGGCAATAATTTTTATTCACATGGCCCAGATGTGCTCTAAAGAGGATCATCTTCAGGCCAGTATTAATCCACTGGATCTCTGTCCTCACAAGAGCTGAGCCCCTCTCTCTTAATAGTAACATCAGAAACCATCTCACCAGACAAAGACAAAGATCACTGGGCACTTGGCTTGCTCCTTTCTAAACGGACTTCCACAGCTTGTGTGCTGCTGTAGTTCCGTAAGCTGTGTTTTCAGCCTTGTTAGGGGAGACAGTATTCTAGTCATGGGTCACAAAGATCCTCATTAAGTAATTCCAATATTTGGGGAACATTGTCTGAGTCAGACACTGTGCCCCTAGATGCTAGAAAAGTAAAGTTGAGAAAGCTCCCTCCCTGCCATTAAATAGGCTCTAGGAAATTTGAGGAGAAAGACACATAACTATATACTACAATTCAAAGAGGTATGTGCTGGTACTAAGAAATGAAGCGTTGTTGGAGGAAAGAAAAATACGTACTTGTGTCTACAGGAGTGGGGAAGACTTCAAACACAGTTGCCACTTATTAAGAACTCATCATGTTCTAGGCATTTGTGTTAAATGCTTACTTATTTATATCATATGCTACTAATAGCAATTTTATTAGGTAGGTATTATCAAACACATTTTATAGGTAACGGAACCAAGGCTCACTCCTCATTCATCCATTCATTCATTTAACAAATCGTTCTCCAGTACATTCTGTGAATTAGGCCCTGCTTTAGACATTCAGAATATCCCAGTGCCCTCTAGAAGCTTACATTACAATGGAGGATACAGTCTATTGTTCGCATGTTTATTAACATGTAAAAATTAAGGTGTAACTTCAGATTATCAAACACACTATAAAGAAAAATGAAACAGGTTAAGGAGATAAAGAAAATCTGAGTTGGGAGATCAGGGTAGCTATTTTAAACAGAAATGTTAGGAAAGCCTCCAATAAGACCATACTATTTAAACAGAGGCCTGAATGAAACAAGGGCATGAGCCATGCAAAGATGAGGGGGAAACAGGTTCCAGGTAGAGGGAGCAACAAGTACAAAGTCTTAGCTGTACCCAGGTCTGCTGGATCTCAAATTTCTCAGCCACTGAAACCACAGAATGCATCTTGGTGGAGCTCAGGTTCTTTATGTCTTGGCCCAGAAAGAATTCAGTGAGAGGCAAAGTGATAAATAGGAGTGACTTATTAGTATAGCACACTTGTGAAGGATACAAGTGGGCAAGCAAGAGGGCTCCGCCCTGAGAATTTAGTGGGCTACATTTTTTATAATCAAAGGAAAAGTGGAGAGGGAGAAGAAGACTAGCTTCTTCCTCATTCTTGAGTAGACATCAAGCTTCCATCATCAGCTCCTCCTCCGCATCGGGTGGGGGGAGTCTTCTGGTCCCTACATCGTCAAACTGGGACTGTCATGGAGCTATTCAAATCAGTAGAAGGGGGGTACCATATGATAAAATATGGTAAATTATCTCAGGTTTCAGTTTAATGAGGGTCTTCTACTTTAGAATGTCACCTTTCCCGTAAATTTTTTTATTAGTGTGCTCAGAAGAGCATGTCCTAGGGATCATTAACTTACTGACCTCAACCAGCAGGAGGCAGGCGTCATTGACTTGTTGTATAGTTTTGTTGTTAGCTTTTTTGTTAAGTAAGCCTGCTTTATTTCATGAGTTAAGCAAGCCTTCTTTATTTCACGATGTTCAGATTGCTTTCTCGATTGATATTAACTTACAATGGTCTCCCAAAGTCCCCTAAAGTTCCCTCTCTATCTATAATCCCCTAGTGGGATTTCTAAACTAGCTTTTTGATTATCCTACTCTATCCCTATTACCACCAGACTCTATTATCAGATTTGGCTCTCAAAGGCTAAGTAGGCATTAACAAAGTGAAGGATGTGGGGAGGTTTTCCAAGGAGAGAGAGAGAGAGAGAGAGAAAATGAAGTTTAGGATTCCGAGAAGTTCTGACACTTGCCAACAACAGGTTATCTCAATGGATTCTGGAAAAGAATCCTAACCAGTAAAGTAGCTTGAGTTAGGATCTCTTCCCAGTGTGAGGCTTAGGGACTTCTGAAGTCCCTAACGGAGTAGCACATGCTATTTGACCTCACTGCTTCCCAACATCTCTGAGCCATGGTGTTTTCACACATGAAGTCAGAAGACCTTGGTTTGAGTCCTTGCTGACCCTTGCAAGCAATAATTGTGTTTGGAATAGCATGGCTTAGAAGTCAGACAAACTCGGACTCAGCTCTCTGTCATAGACCAAAAGTCCCTCAAGCAGATCTTCACCATTGGTTTTTACTGAGGCAGAGTGTGAAGTGGAGTCATAGAGACCATGGTAGGAAGCCTGGCTCTGCTTCTTTCTAGTTCTGAGACTCTGGAAAAGTTACTTAGTTTATCTGAACTTCAGCTTTCTTTATAATAAAAATGATAATATAAAATCTCACAGGGATAATGTGATGATTAAAGGGAAAAATGTATATAAAGGGTTAAATAGAGTTTTTGACATTGTCATCTCTGCTTAAAAGTTATATTGTCATGATTAATATTAGATATGTGCACCTTTGTCGAAATAACCACACTGAATAGTTCTTCCCATTGGCAAAATGGGGATATCAGTTCTTTCCTTTGTTTCTTTTTAATTTTTAATTTAATTTTTATTTTATATTGGAGTATAGTTGATTTACAATGTTGTGTTAGTTTCAGGTGAATAGCAAAGTGATTCAGTTATACATATACATATGTCCATTCTTTTTCAGATTCCTTTCCCATATAGGTTATTACAGGATATTGAGCAGAGTTCCCTGTGCTATAAAGTAGGTCCTTGTTGATTACTTATTTTGTATATAGTAGTGCATATATGTTAATCCCAAACTCCTAATTTATCCCCCCTCCACCTTTCCCCTTTGGTAACCATAAGTTTGTTTTCGAAGTCTGTGAGTCTGTTTCTGTTTTGTAAATAAGTTCATTCATTTCATCTTTTTAGATTCCACATATAAGTGATATCATATGATATTTGTCTTTCTCTGTCTGACTTACTTCACTTAGTATGATTATCTCGAGGTCCATCCATGTTGCTGCAAATGGCATTATTTGATTCTTTTTTAATGGCTGAGTAATATTCCATTGTATACATGTACCACATCCTTTGGACTATTGTGATGATCAAATGAGAGAATCTTTTGTAAGAACTTTGTAAGTTGTAAATTGCTATGCAAACATGAGGGCTTCTTTTTTTTAATTTTTATTTTATATTGGAGTATAGTTTATGTACAATGTTGTGTTAGTTTCAGGCATACAGCAAAGTGATTTAGTTATACATGTACATATATCTATTCTTTTTCAGATGCTTTTCCCATATAGGTTATTACAGAGTATTGAGTAGAGTTCCCTGTGCTATACAATAGATCCTCGCTGATTTTCTATTTTATATATAATAGTGTGCATATGTTAATAGTGTGCATATGTTAATCCTAACCTCTTAATTTATCCCTCCCTGAAGGCTTCTTATTGTAATGTACATATGTGTGGATTTACAAAGTGTTAGCCGTGAAGACCATATACCATCTTCCACTTCATTGGCTCATTCCTTCATGTATTCATTGAGTTCATATGCTAAGGACCTGTCCTAGGTGTTGGAGATGCCAAGGTAAGATAGACATGATCTCCAACATCAAGGGCAGTCTAGAATGCCTGAGAATTCTAGGAATATCTTCATATCTGTGTCTTTTTAGCTGCTCTTAGAATAAAATCAAATTATTTTAAAAAAAAAACTCAAAATGCCTTTTTAATTTCATTTTGATTCTTGAGTTGTACTGTACTTAAGACATATTTTAACCAGAAAAACAACTTTGTCCATCACGTACTAACTTTCATTTAAAAATATATTAGTATTTTGAGATTAGCACATTAATTTTTGATTGAAGACACAAAGTCCCTAAAGGGTAGAGAAGGGACTTCTGCTTAGTGTGGCCTGTGCTCACTTATTAATATGAGCATGTAGGTGTGACACTAACAGATGATCAATCTCCTATAGAAGATTAGTGTGCGGGCCAAATGCCATTGAGTTTGAAATACAACCCACATGGAAGCTGCTTGTTAAACAGGTAACTGTTTTCATTTATTTTTGAAAATAAACTCCTGTTTTTTCTTTTTTTCTTTCTAGTACTCAGAGAAATCTTAAACAAATGGATACTTTGATGTAGACAAAAGTCTGTGTTTTGTGCAACTTTTTTTTGTTATTCCCGCTGACTTTAGATTGTGCTTTTCCTGTCTATTGAGGTTTTCTTTTTTATTATTATTTCAATAAATATATATATTTTATACCAGGAATTCTAACTGGTCCTTTTCAATAACCACTTGTTTTAAATTCAAATCCCTTCCCACTGTGAGGGACAGATTCCCGTTTCATACTCTCCTGTTTGTTTGTTTTGTTGTTTTCAGTGTTTTATGGCGGCTGTGATGGGTGGGGGGAGTGGGGAGGATTGCTATTATTTCATGATCTCTTTGAGGATTTAAAAAGTATTATTTTGGTCTTTTTTGTACTGTTCGTACTATCACTCTATTGTATCCATTTTCTTGAGAGTGACTTCTTCCTTGGTTGGTGTTTTTGTTTGTTTGTTTTAGAATGTTTTCTCTGTATGTTCGAAGTTATTGCTTTTGGTAAGCTCAGCTTGGGTGGGACTTTCCCTTCTTCCATTTCTCT
Source organism: Balaenoptera ricei (assembly GCF_028023285.1). NCBI lineage: Eukaryota > Metazoa > Chordata > Mammalia > Artiodactyla > Balaenopteridae > Balaenoptera > Balaenoptera ricei. Next base: position 86,290,157 of record NC_082642.1, on the reverse strand, counting down.
TCCTCTCTGTGCTCACTTTCCCTTTTTGGTCGTTCTTATTAGTCCCCATGTATCCCCAGTTCAGAACTAGGGCCTGTGTTGGAGGTTTGTGCTCTGTCCCTTGGGGATCTGTTAGATGCAGGCCCTGAGCTAGCTTGGGGCTTGGCCAAGTTCACAGCTGCACCATAATCTTGCCTCTCCTATTCCTCCCTCTGCTGGTAAACCCTTGCTGGTTGTGACTTTTCTCAGCCTCTGCCCTGGGGCAAGCCTGGTTTTGTCCCCTACCACTTGTGGGACACTTATTCCTCCTAGCATTGAGCTCCTAGTCATTAATCTCCAGTTCTTGTATGAAAACCAACAGACGGATCAATCAGTCCCCACTCAGTGCTGTGTGTTTCTAGTCTATTTCTAATCCACAAAGATGGTCATTTTGGTTTTTAGCGTGGCCATTTTTTAAAATAAATTTTTTATTAGACTTTTTTTAGAGCAGTCTTAGGTTCACAGCAAAATTGATTGGAAGGTGCTGAGATTTCCCCCATACCCCATGCCTCCACATATGCACGATCTCTCTTACTATTAAAAAAGCAGGATGCTTTTTAAACTTCTTATTCAAGTACATTTTCAAATTACCAAAGATTCTTTCAAGTGTCAATTTAGTCTATTTTGAAAAGAGTGTTAATATTTTCTGGCACTTATTAATTAGGCCTTTAGTAGAAAAAAAAAGTAAAACTATGTCTTCACATTTGGTTTCAAAAGAATATTGAATAAGGGAACAAAATTAATTAGGATGGTGTTCTTTCTTCTACAAGAAGTATTTAACCAATTTTCTACTGAGTTTATACAAACTCGAAATCGTATTACCTCAAATGTGTAATATACAATTAAAGCATTTTATGCCAAACAGACAGAAGAGCTATAATTTGTAAGAAAACATGTTGCAACAGAAATAATAAAAACATTAAGGAACACAAGCTTCTTTAACGTACAAAATATATCCAAGGGTTTAAGAAACTTTTAAGATATATCCTATTAACTTATTAACCAGATGTCAGTTCATTTTTAGGACTAAGGTAGAGGTTTATTTAATATATTAGAGAATTATAGAAAGTAGAGGTAAGAAAAAGCAGCACTGGTTTTAGGTAATATTTCATCTAATTCATAATAATTATAAAGAGCACTTCACCAAGAAAAGAATCCTTGCTTTGCTCAGATGGACTCTTTATTCAAGCTGTGTGTAGGTCATGTGACCTTCTCTAGCTCCCTGGGGTTTGCCCTCTCTGCTATTATTATTAATAGTGAAGTCAGCAAGGCCAAAATGGGGACAGTTGAGGGAATTTTAAAAGTTGAAGATATTATTAAGAGACCAAAAATACCTGCATGGATGACCATCTTTGGGGCTGGTGATAAATTCTGCCCATGATTTTCACTGCATCTTTGGATAAGATGTTTCCCTTCCCTGGGTAAGACTACCCTCTTTGTTCAAGGGAAGGTCCATGCTGACCTGACTGACTCTCAGAGGATCTTGCTAAGACCTGTGACATGAAAGTATGTTATTTTGTAAACGAATGACCTGGATAAAAGTGGAATCTTTAATTTTCATTGTACAACTTGACTACATCGGCAGCATGTGATTACATGAAAAAGAAACCTGCAATAAAAAGTTCAAGATTGAAGTTTGTTTTTAAGAGTCTGAATCATGTTTCTCCTCCATTGTGGGTACGTTTGTTTAAAAAGGTAAATTGTTAGATTTTGTTATTGGTCAAATATTTTTGAAAATTCAAAATAAATAAGAACAATCAATTTGTGGGCATGGCTCTGAGTGCTTAAAATAAATTTGCTTCTACTATATCACATTTTATGTGCTTGACATTGTCTCTACTGAAATTAATGGAGTTCTAAGTGAATTCTATTGTTGTATGCTGTAAAAATGGAAGAAAAACTTCTGTAAAGAAATGACATCATTTTGACTGCCACTATGGTCCATGCAAGTGACCCAGATGCTCTTCTCATACCTTCATAGGTTTTAAATCTATGCTGCGTGTTTCAAGCCTTTACCCTCACTTTGTGGCTCTCTCAAGGTTACGTCGAATACTCAGTGGTCATCATCATCTGTTCTCTCCATTGTCTTAAGTGTGTACAATTTGGGACAGGTAAGAACAGAAATCATAGTTGGATTCTATTTAGCTTCTGGCTGCACAGGAAGCCAAACCTATGGCCTTTCCACTGAGGGCAAAGAGTTGCTTTGTTAAACATAAGTCATAACAAAAGAAAAAGCAAGGGCTTACTAAATATGGGACCTCAGGAGGAGGGCTTCAGGAATACCAGGTAGATTTAAACATCTTTGCAAACTCTGATTATCAACTGATGGCTGCACTGAATACAATGTTTAGAAGGACTCTGAGGCTGTGTCTGAGCATGGTGGGAAAGAAAACAGTGATGGATTAATGATGACAGCGTAGTACCTATCTGTCTCTCTTACCATCGCTGTTCATCTTATAGCCATTTAAAATCCTCCTTTTAAAGAAAATCAGTCTTATAAATGGTATAGCAACACATTCAGAAGTGGAATCTAGCTGAATATTACTTACCACAGCCCTTCTGAATCTCATTTTCCCACTGCATCTTTCTAGAAAATGTTCTACTACTTTGCTTAAGATGCATCAAGCTAAATTATGAGGCAACATCCAAAGGGTGTCTCACTGTATTTGTTGTATATTTTTGAAAACTCAACTGTGAAATTGGCTTTTTAGACACGGGGAACAATGGTACTTGTATCCACCTGTCAACTCTATTGAACTGTTGAAATCACCTAGTTTTGTCAAACTTCATCCTTCATCTAGAGAAGAGGAAACTAAGATTTCCAGGGGAAACAAACAAGGGAGTTTGTTCAGGTCATAAAGTGGGTTTGTGACAGAGTCAGGGCTTCTGGCTCCTCATAAATGAAATTCTATTGCATGTGCAATATTTCCTTAGCAGAAAGCACTTTCCAAAGTAGCACGTAGCTGGGGAAGAAAGTCAAACCTACGTGTGAGGGGAGAGGTGAATTCTAGCTATCAGCAGAGTAAAGTCTGGGCCCATGTCAGTAAGGCAGATGTGGAGGCTTTTAAACAAGCCCAACTGAAAGAGATCTTTTATTTTTACTCTATTTCAGTCACTCAGCAAATATTAGATCTAAGATTGACTTTTTGTCTGGTTTTAGATGCTACAAATTTTGAGCTATGAAGTGTTTGATGAGAAGTGAAAGAAAGGCAATATATATTTAAAGAGTTAGAAAACAGGACCTAAAAATGAAAAGTTAAATCAATGGAGACACTTTGAGCTAGAGAGTGAGGACTAGAAGGGCTTTGTTTTATTTATTTATTTGTTTTGGTTTTTTGGCTTTTTCTTTTTTTAAAAAAATGAGTGCCTAGTGCGTTTCTTCATGAACAAATTTAAATCACAAAAATATTAACAGTGATCAGTAACCTGCCTCTGATGGTGACAATTCCTTTCTGTCTGGCTGCCAAGTCAGGGGACAGAGTGAGTGTCCTTCTGGCGAACTCCGAGCATTTGAACAAAAGAAGGAAAATAAACACCAAGACAGTAAAAGATCTGGCATTTTCTGCTCAGTCACAATAGGAAAGAAATTATAGCGTCCCAAACTTTTACCTTTGTCATTTGATAGAGGTATGTAATGTGAAGCCCCCAAATCAAATTTCTAGTTCCTGGGTTTTGAGAGATCTTTGTTTTAATAGAATAATTTGATACCTACGAGCCACTTGTATGCTTTCTGGCTGATGTCAAACATCAGTGAATACAGGTCTTCTCCCATGTGCTTCCCTCTATTGGGAATACATACACACACAATCAATCACCTGAGTATATCATCACAAACCATCTCAGGGTTCTGAGGAAAAATACAGAATGCTCTGAGGACTTTGGCAGGGAGATCTTATCTAGTCAAGTTAAAATCCCCCGCTCACTACTCCTATTTGTGTTACTTGACACTATTTGTTACTTGACACTTTAATGGTCACCTTCCTTATCTGTAAGACATGTGTGTTTTTGTTCAATGTTATAGTCAAGAAAAGTAAATGACACAATGCATTTGAATTACTTGTGTTCCTGGTACATAGTAGGCACTCATCAAATGTTACTTTTTGTTATTGTTATGGCTGTTGCTGTTTTTATTACTGCTCTTGGAGTGGGGAAAGTAGACTATGGAAAGATGGGAGGAGGCACAGAGATGGAAGGGAGGAGGGATAACCTGAACAAGGAAGTAGCACAGGAACATCTCAGGACAGGGCTTCTAATCACCACTGACTCATTTACTGTGTGGCTCTGGGAACTCTTTTCTCCTCCCTGGACTCACTTTCCTCAGCTGTAAATAGTGGAGGTTAAACTCTGTTTCTTTAGGTCCCACCTTTTTAGGGTTCTATCATTTTGCCAAGGCCACCAGTAAGGCATGAAAAAAGGGCTCTTGGAAACTTTAAAACACTAATAAGAAACTTTCTGGCCACTGGGAATGTGGGAGCACGTTTTGGAGACAGGAGTCAATTCCTACAGGACCCTATTAATTTTGGACTAACTAGCCACATAGACTACTCAGTCAGGATGTGAACAAATAATAGAAACCTGTTTAAACTCCCTTAATCATAAAAGGGATATGGATTATAAATATGCACCAGTAGCTCACGAAACCCAAGAACATGGAGTACAGATGGGCTTTCCTGGGGGGCTGGACCCAGGAACTTGGGTTACTCTTCCCAGCCTCGTATTCTCAGACAAGTATGGAACGAAATACACATATTCTGGGGCCAGCGCTCCACCCATACTCCTCTTCTCTGAAAACTGGGTGTACCCAGAGCCCAGAGCTGACAGCCCACAACTGGTTTGTTCCATGTGGCTTTCTCCTTCCACTGGCACAGCTAGTTGGAACAGGGGGCACCCGACCAGTGAAAGCCAATCGATCAACAGACGTGATGGCAACATATCTTTTTGCCTGAGAGCCTGGAATAAAGGCTTGAAGCTGCTGGTCATACTCTGTTAGGAAAGTGATCTGAAAAATGACGTATAGCTAGGACCAGGGTGGCCACTCTTGATCCCTGTGTATGGACAAGCAAAGAAAAAAAAAAACTTCTGCAGAGAAAGAGAGGAAAAGAGTGAACCAAATACACAGTGAGACACAGAGGTGAGCAATACACAGTATCCATCTGTATCTTTATGACAAATTTCAGTCTGTCTTTTAGAATTCCTTAGCAATGCCCATGTCTTCTCTTGGAACTCAGGTATACCTTTCTTTAAGGAAACCCCAAATAAATTTAGAAATTCCTGTGTAGGAGTAGGGGAAGTGCTGTAGAAAAAGTTAGGTTTGATTCTATAGGCCAGAGGGCAATGTTCCCGTAAGAAAATTACCTGAGATTCCTGAGTTCCTAAACTCTTACCTATTAAAATATCCAGAGTGTAAGAGGAATTTGCACTTTTTAACAGTTTCATAACAGGTGATTGTTATGCATTCTAAAGGCTTAATTAACAGCTGTTGTTACAGAGGAACACACCAAAGGCAAATTCAAGCACCAAGATCCCAAATATATCTATTTATTTATTTATTAATGTCATCACCAGCTGAATGTATTTTTCACTCTTTTTACTCTATCAGATGCACAGAAGTACAAGTTTATATGGAGATTTATTTACGTATTTATTAATTTGTTTTATCCAAACAGAATTGTCCTATGTGTGTTAATCTGGAACTTGCATTTTTCACTTTATAATATATATAATGGCCATCCACCATTATAAACAAATAATTCTAAATCATGTTTAAAAATAATGGTGTGATATTCCATGGTATACCATAATTTATTCAAATATTCTCCTCTTTATGGAAAATAAGGGGTTTCTTCTCCAATTTTTGCCACCACAAATATGTTGAATTAAACATAACTACAATATAGGGTAGCCTTACATATTAGTGTTCGCATCTCTTTTTTCAGCAAAACAATCAAAACCAGGTTGCTGAATCAAAAGACATGTATGTTTTGGATATTAATAAATACTGTAATATTATTTTCCCCAAATGAAATAATTCACTCTCCTATCAGCAACATATGAGAATATTCATTTTCCTAGATCCTTACCAGCATTAGGTGTTATAGCTTGACATTTAAAAATTTCAATCTAATACGTTTTTTTTTAATTGCATCTCATTGATGTTTTAATTTACACTTCCCTGATTACTAGTGAGATTAGACACACACTTTCCTTTGTCTAAAAGAGATTTGCATTTTTATTTACTGTCTGTTTATATCCATCATATAGATGAAAAAGTTTTATTTTTTAGTCTTTTTTCTCTTGACCTTGACTGTTGCTAGATTTATAAAATATGTCTAGTTAAATATGTTTCCTTTTCTTTATGGCTTCTGGGTTTCTTGTTTTGCTTATAAAGTTTTCCTTTTCCAAAACTGGATATTCTTTTTTTTCTATTTGTAATTTTCTTAATATTTATTTTAAAGTCCTTAATGAAATTTAAACATGCAGATTCTACACCTTAAAGAATCCCTGAATGCCTTTACTCAAAATAGTGACTGGCATGAGAATTTCAGACTTGATGGCAATATTGCAAAAGACTTCTTTGAAATGATGACACTAATTCCATTAGCAGTTAGCATTTGTTAATAAAAGCTTATCTGACCCAACCTGCAAGGCATCCTGTAACTCTATGCAGAATGGGCCAGTTTCCTGAAACTGTATCTTTGCAGTTTAAATCACAAGTCCTCAACAATTAATACCTGTTTAGCACTACAATTTGCAATGGACTCTGACATTTATAATGAATGTGCTTGTATGAGGCTTGGCAAACTGTGAAATGATACACATATGATATACCCTCCCATCACCGGAGAGGGAGGGACGGGGCAATCAGGGATGTAAAGCGACTTGCTCACACTCACCCAGGAACAGCAGCTGCAGACCTTAGTCCCAGGTTTCCTGACTCCAAGTCAAGTCGTTGTCCCATTAGGCAAAATCTCAAAGTAACCTGTGAGCTTCCTGTGGCAGTAAATGAGGGTTCAATAATTTTACAACAAAAAGCAGATTTGGGGAGGAGGGCTGGGAGGAAGGGAAGAAAGAGCATCTACTGCCATCTCCAAATCATGCTAAACAAATACATGATTTTGAGAATTGCAAGAGGGGAAGTGTTGGCAGAAGTGGGATAAGACATCTTCATGCATCTACTCTAGCCTCAAATCATGTCACACAGAGAGGTTAACCTTGCCTAAGCCAAGAAACACCCCGTTGCAGCGCAGTCCCTTTCTACCGCATTTGGTGCAGGCATGAGCGCACACCTTGGCACTCAGTTGCATTTCCATTGAACTGTACTGGTTCCACGGGCGGCTGCTGGCAGTAGCACGGAGAGTATCTGGCCTCATTCAGGACTGAGCTGGGCTCAAGAGACACCTGAGTTAATGCCCTCATTACTCATCTCTGGAGGAAACCCAGCCAGAGCAAACACAAGGACACACAGCAACAGATGCCAAATAATAACAGTATGCAAATTAGCCTTGGAAACGGATCCTGGTCCCACCGAACAGGGACTGGAGAAACCAGAGGGGGCCTAATGAAAATCAGGCAGCGAGCTTCGAAATCATGGCAAGCATCACAGAGCTGGCTTTCTCCTAGCTGGTTGGTTGTCATAGAAACCTGTGTTTGTAGAGTTTCTGAGTACATTAGCTCAAAAGAGGATGCTTATATTATCCTACTGTAGTGTTGCTGGGAGAAGTAGAATAATTCAGTTCAATTAAATAAATATTTGCTGAGGATCTACTACGTGATACACCACAGGGGATACGGATAAATACATAGTGCCATCTTTGAACCTCCTGACTTGGAGGGGAGACCTGAAAAGAAAACAGATAGCTCTAATGAAATGGGATCTATACACAAATACAGGTAGAAACACAGTGAACAGGACAATTAATTCTTCCTGGGGGTGTTAAGGACTTATGGAGAGGAGATGACATTTGAGCAGGGCTTTATGTGAAGGATTAGAAAGCGCTGGCTAGTAGAAAACAGGGGTAAACATCCTAGGGAATAGCTCGAGTGAAGGCACAGAAGCATGGCAGTTTATGCAGAATACTAAGTCTGATGAACAAATCCGGCTTTATGCCGTCATGAGTTTTGAGAATTACGGCCAAGCACTATTAACTCATACTTCACCACTTCCAAATGTGTTATCCTCTTAAGCTAAGTTGAAATTGTATGATATTGACTAAGAGAGTTTGCTAAGCAAGAAAATAACTTAAAGAAATTTGTAAGGAAGGATGTTTATCTTCTTAAAGGGCAAAAGCTGCTTTCAAGCACTTTCAGAGAACCTATTCATCAACAGAAAAGGCTTTAGAGTCAGACGAACCTGGTTTTATTTTGACTTTAATACTTCGTAAGTAAATGATTGTGGGCAAGTTACTTTAACATTTTCAAGCCCCTGTTTTTTTGTTTTATTGTTTTTGTTTTGCTATATGTACTTTGGAGGTAATAGCATTTTCATCATAGGATTATCTTGAGGATTAAAAAAAATCAAGCCATACATTCTAAGTGCCTAAAATAGCACCTGGCACATGGTGACTGAATAAAGTTCTAAACTGTTTAAAAATAATAATACTTTGAGTCATTTGTTATACTCTGGGTATCTCTTCTATGAAGCCTTGGGGGTTTTGGATAAATCTCTGATATGCAAAATAAATCCTGTCATTTTAGAGCTTGAAGGGAAGTTGAGAATAATCCAATTCAATGTTGTCTGTTTACAAAGGAAACAGCTAATTTATAAGGTGAAATGCCTTATGTATGGGTATCTGGCTAGTTAGTGGGTAAGCCTGACCCACCGCACAGGAATCCTGACTGAATCCAGTGCTCTTGCTACCAAACCGCTTTCTCACTGTCACCCACCGTTAAAATGAATGCCCCAACAGGCGAGCCTCAAGAAGTCAAGTTAGGGCAATGAATATGTGCCCAGTATCACTTCTTCCACTCAACTGGTCCAAATGATTGAAGTTTAGCTTTTCATGCAAAACTGAAGTAAATAATAAATAGTTTTATATAAATATTAACACTGAACTCATTGTGTTCTCTTGAGAGGAAAGATGCCTAACTTTGTGGATTGCTTGTCCAAGCCTGATGAGATTTATAACATTAAACATCATCAACAAAACAGATAAAAATAATTTAACATCTAAAAAGAAGTTTTACATTTGAATTATGTTAAGCTGTGTCTAAACACTGTTGACAGTATTCAGACCTCTTCTCCTTAGAGTTACCTGAGTAACTGACATCCATACAGAGAGGGGCGGTGCCTGCCAGGGAGGCCTCGGCTGGTCCAGCATTGTACTCCCTCTGGCTCGTGGCGCCCCTGACAGTCAGTTTAGAGAACTCTGTGGACCACATCCCTTCTCACCTCTGTTTTCCTCTCCCCTAAGTCATCCTAGCAGATGCTTCCTCCACTCCTCCAGGCTGTTTCCATTTCCTCTGCTTTGTCAGGGTCATATCTCAGTGAATTCCACCTCAAGTGAATTTTTCCAGCTGATGTACTCAGACAACTGTTTTGTTTTGTTTTTTAACAGCAACTTTCTTATTAATCATCGACACTCACTGAGCTCTTACTATAGTAATGAGTACTATCCAAAGGGTTAACTGAAATAAGCTAAGCCTTAAGTAACTTAAAACAACCGTATAAAATAGATACTGCTATTATCTCCACCTCTGGATGAGGAAAAGGGAGTTATACAGGCTAAATAACTCATAAGTGGTAGCACCAGGATCCCAAACGGAGCAGCATGACTCCAGTCTACGGAATTATCCAGTGTGAAAACCCACCAGTTCATAAAGGAGGCGATGGCTGTTCCACTTACGATCAAAATACGACCTAAATATTCACAGGCTCTTACAATGGAAAACCACTTACAGTTCATACTCAGCTTTGCTTTCTACAGACAGGGCAACAGAGGCACAGAGAACGGGAGGGGTCTCGTTGCTTTTCTTCAGTCTAATCATGCATCCTCAAGAAGGGAAGTCTCGGTTCCTTGGCTTGAGTCCATGTGGCAGCGACTGTACATCATCTTTCTTGGGATTGAAATAGCATTAAACTAATGAGCATATTTGCTGCTGTAAGTAGGGAGTTGAGTGAAGTAAAGGTTGAGGCGGGGGAGCAGGGGTATGGAAAGTAGACTTGAGTCTTTCCCCAGAGTCAGTTTGGCTGTGACAGTAGGTTCAGCATTTACTGTATTAAGATCAGGTGGCGTTCCAGATATGGAAATATTAGATATTTAAACACTGACTTTGAATCTGTAGCAATCAGTTAAGCTGCACAACCCTGTGGAGGATCACAACAAAGTCGAGGTTACAATCATGTAAAGGGCAAAAGTAAGTGATGGGTTCTGCCATCGTCAGCATCCTGGTATTCAGAGTGGAGTCAGTCTCATTTGTTTTATTGGTCAAGGAGAAAAAGTTTTTTCTGATTAAACTGAGGACTGGGGCTAAGGTGAGGTAAACAAGGCATCATAGATGCAAACTTTAAGGAGGCAAGGTCATGAGAATGCTGGCCTGTACCTGCAGGATCCTGAGACTGAGCCCCTCGTTGAATTCTGTACCCTACGTACCTGGCATGCCTCACCCTGGTCCCAGCCCTGATTGAACCACTTCTGTCCAATGTCTGATTTATTTCAAATTCCTTCTGTTCTCCATATTTCACTTACTGGAATGTTACTGGGTAAGCCTTCTTAAGGCTTTGTGATTCCCCTACTAACAATCCCAAACGGACCTTGCATCATATATTTCAATCTGTTATCTGGAACCCAGGCCTTCATGAGGCTTATAGATGGCTGGCTGGACATTTGGCATTTGCTCTGAGTTAGCCTGGGCTGGGGAGGCCATGACTCTCAGCAAGGAGTAGCTGCACTCCTGGGCAGCAGAAGTTGTCTGGAGTGTTTACATAGACCCCAATCCAAGAACAGATTGTGCTACGGGGTGTGAGGGGAACGGGGAGGACAGTCAGAAACCCAACCACAGAGAGTAAGCAGCAGCCAAGGGGCATTCCTTCATTGACCAATGCCCTTGAGTGTCTTCGGTGGGCAGAGCGCTGTCTCAGGCACTAAGATCAAGATGGCACTCTTGTTGCTGAGCAAATCCTTCGCCATGGCCCAGGTATCAATTCCCTAATCCTGGTTCTCTGGGACTCTGCAGTTGAGTGGAAAGGGGCTGGAGCAGGTGAGCATGCAAGGGTAGTTCTTGGCCAACAAGTTGATAAGAGTTCTCAGTTGTTTTTATTGTTAAGTATAAACAGGAAAAGTTCAGCTAGTCATGTAAACTTTGCCATTGTATAGGTTTGCAGGAGCTAGAATCCCTTCTGTTTGTTCCCGGAGATATTCTTATTCTTCCAGGAAAACTTTCATTGCCATGCGATGCTGTTCTGATTGATGGAAGCTGTGTGGTGAATGAAGGCATGCTCACAGGTAGGCAGTTGTCATGAAGCTTCCTCTTTCCTTCCAACAGCCAGGCCAGATGAGCAAAGCAGATCAGTGTACACTCACCTGCTTTATACCAATGCTAAGGTATTGAGAGATAGAGGAGGAAGACACACCCAGACTATTCATGCAGATGGAAACTATATATGCAAACAGGAAATGTTTAAGAATATAGGAACCAAACCACAAGACACACGAAACTAGAAGAAAATACTTATACAACATGGGATCAATGAATTGCCTGATGAGTGGGATGAATAGGGTGCTCTGAGTTCAGAGGAGTGTTGGAACATCATACGTTTGATGCACAGTCTCTTCATAAATATAAGGATAATTTATACTCCTGTACAAACAAAACACAGCCTAAAACCATCACCTCACAATTGGCAGGAAATAGAGATTTTATCCAGCCCTGTACTCTGTAGATGGAAAACCAAGCTCCAGCTTTCAGTGGGAAGGAGATTGAGTTGAATATTCCAGAAAGGCAGTAAAATAGTTCTGTTCTCTAGAATCATGTTTCCAGTTGATCTCACTGAGCAGAAAACTGGTTTTCTAGTTATGGTTTGAACTATTCTTGTCCTCATTTATACTTTGTACAGTCTATTTGAATTTGGGTAATTAGTAAGGCACTATTTATAAAATATTCTTTAGGCAAAAAAGAAAATACCCAGAGCATCTTAATGAAAGAAGAACAAACTATATGGCTCTACAAAAATAGAAAGTATTGGCCTATTGTGCTTGCAGATTGTTGCATTTTTCTGTTTCCAAATGGTGTAAAGACAGGAAAAAAAAACCCACACACGCACAAAACTTTTTTAACATCACCTAAACATAAAGAGAGGCATTCTCTATTCCTAAATTGTTCAACACAAGTAGATTTTACATGAAAAATGGGTCTGCTTAATTTAAAATTGAGACAGGAAAATGTAGTAAACATAAACATTTTCAGTATAATTACAAAATACCCCTTTAATGTGTTAAAATCTAACTGCCTTGTAATGGCAGTGATGAGGATTTGCATACCGATCATATCCTTCATCCAGAATGTTGCCACAATACCCTAAGTATAAGCCTCAAACCCGAGAAAACTGTGCTCTTCACTCAGAGGCAGCAACTGTCTCACATTCCCAGCAGGCTGCCAACCAAAAACAGCACCCCTCACGGCGACACAGAGCATGGCAGTGAGAAAACAGGGGAGGACACACAGCAGGGTTTACTCCCCTGGGTCTACTGACCTGGGTGACCGTCCTTGCCCTGATTCTCATGAAAACTCAGAGAGTCTCAGAGAAGTAGGAGTGGCAAAAATATTGCCTTTTAACAAATATGCAAAGTTGACCTAAAATGACCTCAAATGGTCAGTGGTTTTTCTGAGGGTCTATTTCAGGAAAAATAAAGTCACCAGTATTTATATATATGTAACCTAAGTACTGATCAAGTCAATTTTAGAAACAGACACATAAAATGGAAATACATCTATTTCTGTCTCTTTAACTTCTTGAAATAGATCTAAGTACCAGCATGCTCTGAACACTTTCTTACACATCCTGCCTAGATCCTCCCACTCACGTATGTATTTGTGGAAAGGATCCTGATTGAACAATCAAGTTAGGGTTAGATTCCTGAAACTACAACTGTATTTCTGGGCATGTGTCCACAAATGTGACTCAGGTAGTTCCCCATGTGCAAAAATAGTCCTTTGCATATACAGAAGTCTTTATTTATGTAGGAAGAATAGCGAATACTCCTAAAATCTCTATAGCAATTTATATTTTTATAAGCAACTTTTATACCTCACTTCATTGTAGCATAAAACAAATTAGACTAGGAACTATTATAATACCCCATTTACAGATAAGGAAGCTGAGGTGAAAAGAGACCAGGGTTGCTCAGCTAGTGAGAAAAAAGTCAGAGTTGGAGGTGGCATTGGCTTTCAGGCATGAGGGACCACAGGCATGAGGACGATGATTTGAGGGTGGGTTCAGCCACTGCCTTCCTGTTTTGTGTCTCGTCACCTTTTCCTCTCTCCTGGTTATTCCCATTCATAGCACATACCCATTGTGGGATTTTTCCTCCTCATCTTCATAACCTCATCCTATTGTCATGAGCTTGGCTGTGCAAGAACCTTAACTTTATTCTACACTTCATTTTTATTTTGGCTCCAAATTTGGCCATCTTTGAAAGTATGCGGCATGAAGTATCTGGTACAAGTCAGGCATCCCCATCAATTAGCAAGACCTGCCAACTCTGGTCTGGCTACAGAAGTTGCATAAGGCACTGGGGAGGGGCATCTGGTCTGGGGCCCACTCCTCTTTCTGTTGTCTCACACCACGTGGACCTTGAGAAGCATCCAGGGCCTATCTACCTGGAAAAGGAGGCGGACCCAGGTGAAGTTGCTCTCAGTTTCTACACACTTCTAGAGTGTTTCCATATCCTAATTTCGTTCAGGCCCCTTCTCTCAAAGACACACGATATCTAAGTTTCCTTTAGATTTTCTTCCAACTCCCAGTCCAGGGTTTTGTTTGGTTTGGTTTGGTTTGGTTTGGTTTGGTTTGGTTTGGTTAGGAAAGTAGTAGAGGAAAGGCATGGTGAACAGAAAAGCTTTGTTCTCACTCTCAGGTGATCATTAAAATCCATTATCAAATTTATGAATGACTTTTGAAACTCAAAAGCTAGTCCTCTGTCCTTTATTTCTGCCTCCCGAGACAGTGATCCCCTTCAAGATTTAGCTCCTCACGGAGGGGTCAAGAGGCATAAGGGAATACCTTATTGCCTTACTGAGGGGCAATTTTCTCTTGGTTGCAATAGCTAATTTTTCTTAGTTCTCATATGTATATGTACAAGGCACTTTGCTAGCATTTTACATACGCTATTTCGTTCAAGCCACAACTCTATAAAGTGGGAGAATCTGAGGTCCAGAGAGGGTAATTTATTTGCCTAAGGTCACACAGCTTAAAAGTGGTGGAGCTGAGATTTGAATTCATTTGTTTATTCATTCATTCATTCATTCAGTCGACAAATGTTTATTAGCCCCTACTATGGAGCAGACGCTCTACTAGGTGCTGGGGATACAACTGTGAACAAGGCAGATTTCTGCCCACATGGAGCTGACACTCTAGTGGGAGAACAGAAAACATGAAAGTAGGTAAATTTCCAACAGCTATAAGTTCTATGAAGAAAATAAAACACCTAAACCCAGACATATTGTCCCCAGAGCCTATGCTTGAAACTATTGCTCCTCATTCTCTTGGGGATAATTATGGGGGAGAGGGGTGGCATTCACTCTGCCACAATCCATCCCCTCTCCCTCTACTCGTTAGAATTAATGATCTATTTGAATAATATGTACAGAAGTATGTAGTGATCTGAGTTGGACACACAGGAATTTCCTTAAGTGGTTATTTCACATTTATATCCTGTCAGACAAGCTTATAATCAGCAGATAGATCAGATCTTTTCCTCTCTTCCTTTTTCCCTTTCTTCCTCTCTCTCACTCACTTCTTTCTTTCATTTATTCACTCATTCATCTGTTTTTTCAATAAAATTTCAGAAATGCCTACTAGGTGCCAGCATTGTGTTTGTGTGTTGGAATCAACAAGACAAATAAGAAATGGTCCCTGCCCTCAAGTAGTTTACAATCTGGTGGTCCCAGAAGTATAAATTAACAAAGACATGACCTTTCAAAACACTGTCACCATATAAAGGCATCTGGCTCACTGGGGACGAAGGAGAGAATCTCCGTTTCACGGCAACCAGAATCTCTGGGTCTCGAACGCCAACTGAGCAGTTGACGATGAGTGTCTTTCTTTCTGCAACACTCTCCAGCCTACTTAGCTCTCCAAACTTTTGTAGGCAAATCCATCCTTTCCTGAGATCCCAAGAAAGGCCAAGCACAAGACTCCTTATTAATATCTGAATAATATAGAAAAGATTTGAAAATCATCTCTGTGTAAAAATTCTTTGAGTGTCATCTCTGGAACATTATCTCCAAATGACTCTCTGATTGATCGAATATCTGCCTGCCCCCAATACCATCAGTTGTATGTGTGAAAGTATTCACTAATATTAGTCTAATCATATATTGTGGGTTAATATTCTGTGATCCAAAGGCAGAAAAACATTTGAAATTATCTATAAGTATCTGTCTTTTACAAAGGCTGATTTCAAAACAATGTGGCACAATGATTTGGAGATTTGTCAAAAAGTTCTATCCCTTTTACAAAGCCATTTAGAATGCAACTGATAAATCCACACAATGGATGGATATCAAAATTGTTCTAAAGAAAATGATTTAGGGTGAATGATTGGCTAAAGGAATTTCCTGAAGAATGTTTGTGAACACTAATAAAAATATTATAGTTTCCTGCACCTTAGGACATAAAGGGTAGAAGGGTAGAGGGTAAAGGGTAGAAGACCTTCTATCAGGGTAGAAGACCAGTTTTGAAAAATCAATCACAGAAAAACCTGGATAATTGTTTTTACTAAATTCATCCATGCGTCCAGCAAAAAAAATATGTATTTTGAACGTATTACATACCAGCAGGGAAAATGATGAATGTAAAAAGTTATATATGTCCAAGTCCTTACCCTCAGTTATTACCTAGAAGGAGAGAGAAAACCTAAATTTGTATGACTATAATCAACATAACAGTATACTCAAATAGGAAATATGACATATTATCTTGCTAATTGAATATTTAGCAAAAATCTGATGAGAGTTTAAACTCTAGTGCTTTTTAAATCTGCAAGCCAGGAAGCGTGATTAACATTTTTATTTTGTCTCTGAAACCTATCCTTTTTGAACTCTGAGGTGATATTCATTGTATCTGAAATATCCTGTTGTATATCCATTAGGGAAAGTAGAGGAATAATCCTGGCAAAGAATGGGAGTCATTAACAGGATATGCCAGTGGCCTAGTTTAGCTGAAGTCTGTGTAGAGTAATAACAGCCATGGATGTTCAGCCTGTCATGGCTCTGACCATCCAGCAGGAGAGTTTGAGCCTTATTAGTAATGGCAATGGGAAAGCTTAAGGATTTTTGAGAAAAGAATGAGATAATTAAAGGGGGCTTTGATAGGATTCATCTGGAAATGGTTTGGAATGACTAAAGGGGTTGAGGGACTGGAGGGGAGAGAACACTTAGGAGGTGGGAGATAATAGAAAATAGATATATTGGCCTCTGCCCCTGGTGCCTGGCACAGGGCTCCTGAAACCCTTGTCAATTCCTAAGTGATAAGAGGACTCGGAGCATCTTTTGTTCTAATGAAGCCACTGTTGGTGGGATCCTGGAGGCTCCTGGATGGGGGATGGTCACTAGAAAGGCCAAGCTGTGCCTAGAAGCTTGGAATTTTCAACCTCAACCTCTATGCTCTAGAGAGGGGAGAAGGGCTGGAAATGGAGTTGATAATTAACCATGCCTACATGAGGAAGCCTCCATAAAATCCCAGTAGTAGTAGGGGATTCAAAGAGCTTCCAGGTGAGTGAACACATCCACGTACCGGGAAGGTGATTCACCCCAACTCCAAGGGGACAGAAACTCCTGCACTTGGAACTCTCCCAGACTTCGCCTTATGTGTCTCTTCATCTGGCTATTCATCTATGTCCTTTATCATATTCTTCAATAAACAGGTAAACGTAAGTAAGTATTTCCCTGAGTTCTGTGAGCCACTTTAGAAAATTAATTGAATCCCAGGAAGGGGTCATTGGAACCTCAGATTTATAGCTCATCTGTCAGAAGCAGAGATGACAATCTTGATTTGCAATTGACATCTGAATGGGGTGGGAACAGTCTTGTGGGACTGAGCCCTTAATCTGTGGGGTCTGATGCTATCTCCAGGTAAATGGTGTCAAAATTGAATTGAATTGAGTTAAATTATAGGACAACCAGCCGATGTCACAGAATCGCTGATTGTAGAGAAACCCCCTCCCCACGCATCTGATGTCAGAAGTGTTGTGAGTGTGGTAGTGATACAAAAGGAAACAAGAAACACAGAAGGAAGGGTTGGAGGTTTTTCCTAACTCAGGACGTCAAGGCAGACTGTGGTTGAGATGCTTACTTATAAAAAAGATTTATTAGTTCCATTGTAGCCTCAAATTATCCAGAGAGCTAAACAAATCACAGCTAATCCATTGTTAACGCAACCACCATGAGTCAGACAGTGACTGCCATTGAAGCCACTGGGACCTAGATGCAAGAGTCCAAGAACGACACTCACAGGAAGAAGCAGTAGGACTTGGAGAATCATTCCATGAAAAGGCAGATTATGAGAAGAGGAGGAATCAAAGATGGTTCCGAGATTATAAATCTGTGACTTAGCAAAAGGGTAGGACCATAAGGGAAATAGGGAAGTCAGGAGGAAGTTTGGGGATAAAAATATTGATGTGGGTTTTAGAAATGTTGAACTGGAGACACTAGTGGGATATCTATGTTGGGATGAACAGCCAACAACTGGGAAGCACAAAACAAGAGCCCAGGAGAGAGGAGAGATGGAGATAGACATTACTGATATGTCTATGTAGCGGGGCTAATTAATGGAAGTAGAGCTGAGGTCATCCAGAAAGAGAAAAGAGAGGTTCTGTCTTGTTATATTAGTTTGTCTTTCAATGCAAGCTCCAAACAAAAGATCATGAAGAATATTTTTTTCTTCCAGTTTTATTGAGATATAATTAACATATAGGACTGTATAAACTTAAGGTGTACAGCATAATGACTTGACTTACATACATCGTGAAATGATTACAAGTTCAGGGACCATCCATCATCTCATATGGATACAAAATTAAGGAAATAAAAAAATTTTCCTTGTGATGAGAACTCTTAGGATTTATTCTCATAATGACTTTCACATATAACATATAGCAGTATTAATCATGTTTATCATGTTGTACATTATATCCCTAGTACTTATTTATCTTATAACGAAGTTGGTACCTTTTGATGGTCTTCATCCTCTTCTTTCTCCTTCCACCCCTGCGTGAAGAATATTGAGACTATTGTATAGATTTCATGAAGCCATCATTTCTCATCCATCTCTGTACTTCCAGGACTGATTTCCTCTACCTCCAAACTCAATGTCCCAAACATCCTCAACTATCTTTAGTACCCAGAACACACCATGCTCTTTCTTTCAGCTCTTCTAAGAACACTTTTCTCTCCTCCTTAAACTGGCTGGGCATATTCACCCTTCAAGTTGTCATTTATCAATTGTAGAGGAAATCTTTCCTGGACCTTCAGATCACTTAGTACTGCTACCAAAATATTTACCGCATTGTACTTTAATTAATTATTTACTGCTATTTACTGGCCGGGCTCCCTGAGCTTTATGAGGGCAGAATTTCTGTCTGTCTTCCATTATTACATTCCCAGCACCTAGAGCAGTGCCTGGGTCAGAATAAGCACTTAAAATTAGTTGCTGAATCAATGGATGAATGCACAGATAAATGAGTGAATAAAAGACAAATAATATTATTCCAAATAATAATAATAATAATAATGCTTTGTAGCTTCTTCATGGCCTAGAATAGTGCTGGGCTTAAAGAACACTTGGGGGAATTATTAAGTGGCAACACCTTTCTGTAAAATGGGCTGCTTTTTAAATAAAAACAACAAACCATACTGGCCAGGTGTGGAAAAGATAGGCAAATGTTACATAAATATTTGAAATATAATCAAGTGTACCACTGCTTGCATCACCAGCATCCCTAAGAACAGTCATCTGACTCATGAGATAGAATTAACAACCAGATTAGCTGCGGTCTGTATCCTTTCTTGAAACTGGCAAGTGCCAGCTCTAAATTACTACCAGAGTTCACACAGAATCAACAAAATACAATCTTCTTTAGGAGAAAGTATACCTGTTACAAAGACACCATTGCCCCACACGGAGAACACCACAGCCTGGAAATCCCACAGTTTGGAACGCTATCTGAAACATGTCCTTTTCTGTGGAACAGAAGTTATCCAGGTCAAGCCTTCTGGGCAGGGGCCAGTAAGAGCAGTCATTTTGCAAACAGGTTAGTAGATTCCACTTTTGTAAATTTGGTCCATGATTAGAGGTAGGGGTGCTGGATTAGGGAAATCTTGTTTAGGATTATGGAGTTTGCCACATCCTAGCTTCCAATCAAACCCTTATTAGTCTAAATTGCTGCCATTTCCACCTGAACGGTTAGTTGTTAATACCCTTGTCTACGATGAAACATATACAGGAATGAAGTACACTTCCTAAAAGGCAAAACTATGTTCTTGGTTTTATTGTGTGTCCATAGGCTTTTTCTCTTTTCCCTCTATACCTCCTCTAAGTGACTACCAAGAAAACAGTTTCAACCACTATCACTTGAGGACTTTTATTTTTCAGAGTTGCTTGCTGGGATGTTATTTCTAGGTTTTTGCTGGATACCTCCACCTACATGTCCTATAGATGCTTCAAAATCAAGGCATCTAAAAGGGAACTCATCCTCCTCTACTGCCTCTTTCTGTTGACATCATAACATCTGTCAAGTCTCTTCATATCATCTTTAACTCTTCATTTTCTCCCATACCAAATAGGGTACCACATCCTATGGATTCTACAAATACTTCCTGCATCCTGTCTCCCTCTCCTTCATCCCCATGGTTGGTGTTTTATCCAGGCCATCATCATCTCCTGTCTAAACTATTCCTACAGAAATATTCATTTGATTGTTTCCCTTCCACTTTCACCTTAAATATTCTTTCTTTTATTTTGTTCAACCTTTCTCTAACTTATTCCTCAGTCTGTCATCAAGTCATACTTCTAAAACATAGTTTGAAGCAATTCATAAATACCATGCTCAAAACATTTTCCAGACTACCAATATTAGTCCCACTCTTTCACATGACATTACATGATCAATGCCTTCCATGATCTGGTCCCAGCTCTTTGTATTCACCACTGACCTGTGTTTCTGCCACCCAACACATTCACAGATCCAAAGCACATTTTGTGTTTAGTTTAGTCTATGATTCAATTGTACTACCTGATTTTTTTAAATTAAAAATATCAAGGTTTGCGTTTATTTTTTTTTGCTCAAAGTAGTCAGTGGGCATGAGAACATCCCTCCAGCTGCTGCTTAAGCAGAAGCTAATGGGTGAAGATCACGGGAACCCCTGATCTGAGCTTGTAAAATGCTAAGGCAACAGGTTAGGGGAAACTCTGCTCCTTTCCTTCAAAGCCTGCAAAGCCATGTTTGAGGAGACCAGATGTTCATCAAGCAATGGGATTAAGGCATGTTTTATACTTAGAATACTGACTCATATCTGGAATATATAGTAGTCAATCTTTTTTGCCAATAGTTTAGATGTTAATGAGTATCTACTAAGTGCTATGCACAGAGGGCTAAAGAAAAAAATTGTGAGATATTCCTTGCCCTTAAAGAAGATTATGGTCTGGTGCAAGGGACAGATGGATTTATAGCCAACAAAACACAGAGCAGTGAGAGATGTCATATGACCAAGTGTTACAGGGACTCCAAAGAGTGGGAGAAAGTATTTTGGGTGTGAAGTATGGGAGTAGAATTCTGGAAACACTTATTCAAAGAGGTGGCATTTTGAGCCAAACCTGACAGGATGGGAAGGATTTAGCCAATCATATCAGAGAGCTGGAAAGATAGGCTGATTTGTGTCTATAAAACACAAAGGAAGGAACGCATAGGGGTCTTCTGGGACCAGTGTGCAGTTAAGAGATAAGCCTAGCAAGGCAAGAGTATATCAAATAAAAGGGGAACTTCAAATGCCATGCCTAGAAATTTGAACTTTATTCTAAAAAGTGCGGGGTCTGGAAGGTTTTTGAGCATAAGAATAACATGACCAGAGGCATATAAGGTTACTTGTCTTGTGCTTTACTTTTCTCTTAAGTTTTTATTATTTTCAACACATATTTTTGCTTTAAAGTCTTCTTCTCTCAGCAGCTCATGTTCTCTGGTCATTGCATTCGTCAGCTCCTCGGCGTTCTTTTCCTCAGCCCCATGTGTGAATGGGGGTGGGAGGATTACACTGTGTGAGCCACCGAAGCACTGACTCCCAGACCAAGAGAAACTGAGCAGGGCTAAGTGAACGCAATTTATTGTTCCTGGCAACTTGGAAGCACAATAAATGTAAATACACTGTTAGGTCATAGCAATGCTGTTTTAATTCCATATTCAAATGACACTATTAACCAATCCTTAATTCCATGCAAACCATTTTTTTGGTTTTAGGTGAAACTGTATTAAAGGACCTTACTCCACTTGTGATTATCTTCATGTAGCTTACAATACAGCTAAAGGGGACTTGGTGAGATCCATCCTCTACCCCTGGCATCTGAACTTCGAACTGTACAATGATGCCTTCAAGTTCATAGTGTTCCTGGCCTTCCTTGGAGTCATGGGTTTCTCCTATGCCCTTGGTGTATATATGTACCATGGAGTAAGTACTTGGGGTAAGCCTTTTTAATAGCATAGCTTTCTCAAGGAGCTTAACCTAACTCAAAAGGGTTTCCTCTAAGTCCCATCATTCTGAATCAATATCATCCAATAGAGCTTTTTAGGATGATGAAAATATTCTATATATCTACACTGTCCAACTTGGTAGTCCTTAACTACGTGTTCATTGAGCACTTGAAGTGTGCTTGGTGTAACTGAGGAAATGAATTTTCAGTTTTATTTCTTTTTAATTAATTTAAATTTAAATAGCCACATGTGATTAGTGGAAATTATGTTGAAAGGTGCAGCTATCAAAAGCTGCAAAGTTCACGGCTCCTTTCACCACTTGGATGGGAGAAAGAGGTTACTGCATGTGTGGCATTTGTGATATCCAAGACCAAATAGTTTCAGAGAAAATACATGTTTCTCAAGCCTGATAGGATGGGGAAGATTCAGTCAATCACATCAGAAAGCAGGAAGAACATACTAATTTGAGTGAGCAAAATGCAAAGGAAGAAAAAGCACACAGGGTTTCTGGAACCAGAAAGCAATTTAAAAATAAGTCTAGCAAGTAAGATTAGATCAGATTGCAGGGGATCTTGGATGCCATGCCTAGAAGTTTGGACTGTTTGAGAGTGTTGAAGTATGTGAGTGAGTACATCATCCAGGGAATACCAAACATACCATACAGTCAATGAGTTGCCCTGTGTTCTTGTTAGGTTCTGAGATGAAATTAAATGTCTACTTTTACAGAGCTGTGTACTGAATGGATCTCCACTTCCCTTTTTAAGCTTCACGATGTCTGGTTTCATTTGGATGTCTCTCTGAATAGTTGTAATGGCTGTAGAGGAAAGGGTTGTGATAAATGACCTCTGAGGTCCTTTCTGGTGCTGAGATTCTGATTTTGTTATGAGCCGTGCAGTCTTTTCTGTAAGATATGCTGGGATCTTAGCACTGTGGGCTTATAGGGGAGAATAAAACATTGTGAATAAAAGGATCCAAACACAGGTATGAAACTGGGGTTGGGTGGCCTCCTTACAATGCTCAGTGATGGCATAGAAATGTGTGTGTGTGTTGAGTGGGGGAGAGGCAAAAACAGTCACAAGAATTTCTAGGCAATGTTCATGCTCAAACTTGCGCTCTGCACAGTCATTTCAATCTGAAATAAGCTCCCAGGGAGCATTTCTAGGGGAAGGGATGGCAGAGGAGGCCAGGGAATGTTGGCACCGGGAGAATGGAGCTTGGAAAGAGCGAGGCAGAATGTCGAAGCCGGTGGGGCTGGAATTTGAGGCAGTGTGCCAGTTTCATCTGCGGTGCAGGAGCACTGAGCAGGAAAACCAGCAAAAAGCCCTCTCCTATGGACCAGGAAACCCTGGCAGTGGATTGGGTATGAAGGTTTCTTGGGCAGGACTCAACATCCAATACACACCAAAGCAGTGTACTCATTGCACACCCCATCTTCTTGTAGGTCAGAACCTGTGGACCTGTTGGCTGCCTCTATCTGCACTTGTTGGCTGCCTCTATCTGCACTGGCTCAGCATTAGGCAGGGATGAGACCTCAGGGTTAAAACTCCTCTGTGGCTGGGATTGGGAAAATCAGGGAATGATGGATTTTGCAATAAACTAGAATTGGCCCAAAGATGTATCTAGTAGCCATTGCTACTGAACTTGAATCTGTGTTTCCAATACTGAAAAGAGAACTTTATGGCTAAAATTACAGTAATGTCATGAAAACCTAGGCAAGGTTGTAGAGGGAAAGCCCTTAATCAACAGAGCATGGGAACATTAAGCAACCTATGATTTGATCTTGACCACGCCCTTATTAGTCCTGTGAGCCTTGGTAGATTTGCCTGGAATCCTGACTCCATGAGACCTGGCTTGATAATATGACATACCAGTAACACATTTGTGCTCTCGAGTTGAATAGACTAGGGTCTACATCCTCACTATTTAACCAGCATGTGGCCTTGGGAATGCTGTTTAATTTTTTAAGTCTCCATTGCCTCTACCATTCAATAGAGAAAATAACAGTATTTACATCACAAGGTGGTTGTGATGGGTAACTAAATAGTGTATGTACACAGTGCCTGTCCCAGCGTGTGTGTCCAGTGAGAGCAAGCTATTTTTATTATTGGCTTCCCCAGAGCAGTTGCTATACGCTGAGAAGTTGGCAGAGTCTTGGTCCTAGTTTTTATCAGGTCGCCATGCATTCAGTGTGTGTGCTGAGCACCTCCTCTGTGTCAGAACTGTGCTAGGCTCTGCATCTAGAGATGAGTAAGATGAATGCCAAGATGACTTCAAAGATGAAGAAGGCACAGCTGCTGCGCCCGAGGAGTTTGTAGGCTAGTGGGGGAGGGAGATTCATAAGCCTACAGTCAAGCCATGTGTGAAATGTTACAACTCAGGACTAAGCCCAGTGCCCAGGAGTCCAGAGGGTGTGAGGACATCTGATGAGCAGAGAAGGGGTGGCACTCTGGTTGGAGGGAAGGCTCAGTGGAGAGAAGCAGGGTCAAGAAGGACAGTAAGACGTGGGGTGGTGATCCGGGGTCTCTTTTTTTTTTTTTATAAATTTATTTATTTATTTTTGGCTGCGTTGGGTCTTCGTTTCTGTGCGAGGGCTTTCTCTAGTTGCGGCGAGCGGGGGCCACTCTTCATCGCGGTGCGCGGGCCTCTCACTATCGCGGCCTCTCTTGTTGCGGAGCACAGACTCCAGACGCGCAGGCTCAGTAGTTGTGGCTCACGGGCCCAGCCGCTCCGCGGCACGTGGGATCCTCCCAGACCAGGGCTCGAACCCGCGTCCCCCGCGCTGGCAGGCGGACTCTCAACCACTGCACCACCAGGGAAGCCCCGGGGTCTCTTTTGTTTTGCAGTGGAAGACAATTTGTTGATTCCTCAGGCACAGCCAAGAGAACACTCAGTCCCACCAAGACAGCTGGCTCACAGTGACTATTCTGAGCTTCTAGAACCCCAGAGATGCAGCAGGAGATGGTGCCAGGAAGGGTTCTGGCCCTCTCTGCCAGGCCAACCTGTATGCCCTTCCCCTCCCCAGGTGTCTACAAAAGATCCTGCAGCCATGGCCCTGCTCCTCCTCCCCGTGATGTCCCTCCTGTGTTGCCAGCCGCCCTCCCTGACCACAGGGATCGTGTATGCACAAAGGAGGCTGAAGAAAAAGAAAATCTTCTGTATCTCCCCACAGAGAATCAATATGTGCAGGCAAATCAACCTCGTGAGCTTTGACAAAGTATGAGCTAAACTTTCCAGGTTGGAGGTTAAAGATCTCAAGACACAGCCGAGCTGGGAAGTCTGTCTAGTCCAGCACCCTCGTGGGACAGATGGGAACACGGAGGCCATGAGGGTCACACGGGGAGCTAGTGTGAGATCACATTCTAGAAGCCCGCTTTCCTGAGTCCTGAGGAAGTGGTTTAGCCATCACATCATGAATTTCTTCCCTGTCAAATTGAATATTTTCGTGCCTATTTTGGGATTCAAAACCGTCTCTTACTGTAATAACTTTTCTGATTGACTCTATTTTTTCAGGCAAAACTTATGAGGAACATTTCTGTTCCCCAAAGTTCTTTGTCCAGAGCTTCAGCGAGCCTATTCCTTTCTCCTCCGCTGCTTCTTTTTAGGAAAGGGAGGCAGGGGGCTGCCACCCGTGTTTACCCACTCCGGCCCCTCTTTTCTCCTTTGCTTCCCAGGGTATCAAGACTCAGGACTGGGGCGGGTTGCCTGTGCTTAGGGCCTGGTAAGGTGGCAGAAGGGGAGTATGTCCAGAGGAGGGGACAGCTGCTATGGGACGGGTCCCAGGACCCCTCTCTATGGCTCTCCCACGGGGGACCTGGCGGGGCCGTAGCATCAGCTGCCTCAGCTCGGGTAGCCAGTTCACGCACTCTAAGGCAGGGTGCCTGGCCTGGTCCCTCCGTGTCTTCGGTTCATTTGTATGAGAATAATTGATAAAGGCCTTGCCACTTTTTCGTTAACCCTCATCGGCAGAGAGTGCCATTAATGAGATGAGCTCTTGAGAAGCTCACGTATAGCTGAGGAAGCGGGTAAAAGGGAAGCATGGACGATGAAAATGCAGTGAAATGCGTGCTGAGGAGAGGTGTGAGCCAAGCATTGGTGTGCAGTTACCTGCCACGGGTGGGCGGTCACCTCTGAGCTGTGGCTTTGGTTGTCAGACAGGATGGGCCCCATGGCGAGCAGCCCAGCATCACAGGGATGCCAGAGCTGCAGCAGGCGGGGGGCAGGACCCTGGGTGGCGAGACCGTGGCCGTGTTGTGGGGTTGCAGCTGGAGTCGAGGAGCCCAGTCGCTCAGGGCATGATGTGCTAAGCTAAAGAGTGGGGCCTGGTGGTGGAGGAGAATGGGAGCCCTTCTCATTTTTTAGGAAGATGGTGATATCTCTATAGGCATGTTTTATTTATTCCATCTGGGGAATTGGTGAGAAAGGATGAAAGGGAGCTAGCACTGAGTCAGGAGGCTACCGTGGCACAATGGAAGAGATGGCTCCTTGTCCTAGACAAGGAGGGTGGGAATAGACAGCAGAAGACAAGCTGGAGAGACGGTCCCCAGGTGGAAGCGGCATAGCTCCTACATTAGTTCAGTTCTGTTCTTTTCTAGTTTCCTTTGACAAAGAAGGTCCTGTAAGGTTAACTTAACAGTAGCTTCCTTTTAGATGCAGGGCCAAAGAACAGCCCCCGATAGGGATTCCTGTTACTCACCCAGCAGCCTCCCCAGTGTCTGAATATAGGAGGGAGATTTAGAAAATGCGTTCATTACATATCTCTTTCTAACACGAATTTTTTCAGAGGTGTTTCCTTCCCGTAGAAAGCTTTTCCCTCCACATCCTCATGTGCTCCTTTGCTAGGCTGTCTTAGGTATGCTGAACGGCAGATGTGGCCAAACTCGGTATGTCATGATGGCATCTTGTTGTGCAAAGGACTCTTTTTTTTTTTTTTAATGATTTTTTTTTTAATTTTATTTATTTATTTATTTATTTTTGGCTGTGTTGGGTCTTCGTTTCTGTGCGAGGGCTTTCTCTAGTTGCGGCAAGCGGGGGCCACTCTTCATCGCGGTGCGCGGGCCTCTCACTATCGCAGCCTCTCTTGTTGCGGAGCACAGGCTCCAGACGCGCAGGCTCAGTAATCGTGGCTCACGGGCCTAGTCGCTCCGCGGCATATGGGATCCTCCCAGACCAGGGCTCGAACCCGTGTGCCCTGCATTGGCAGGCAGATTCTCAACCACTGCGCCACCAGGGAAGCCCGCAAAGGACTCTTGATTGGGAATCGGCAAAATGAGAAACTAATCCTGAATTCGATACTAAGTTTCCATGTGACTTTTTAAGATAAGAAGGTTGAACTACAATGATCTCTGTTTCTTTCTTTCATTTCAACATGATGTTGAAATAAAGCCCTCCACAATTAATTGAATCTCCATCTAGTGTTATTTCAATTTAGAAGATATTCACCACTGGGCTTCTGAGTACAATTTGTTCCCGTATATTTCTAGTTTACGTTGGTTTGTTATAAGTTCTTTAAAACAAGCTCTCTCTTCCTTTTCTATTCAATTCAGCCCAAGCCTGGGCTAGTATTTATGCTAAGTTTTCTTTTTCTATCTCATTCCCTTTAGAACAGCAACTATAATTTAGGTTTTTTTTTCCATTTATGGCTAGTTTTATTATATAAGGGTCATTTTCACATAGAGAA
Organism: Balaenoptera ricei; assembly: GCF_028023285.1. Taxonomy (NCBI): domain Eukaryota; kingdom Metazoa; phylum Chordata; class Mammalia; order Artiodactyla; family Balaenopteridae; genus Balaenoptera; species Balaenoptera ricei. The sequence goes on along the minus strand of NC_082642.1, from coordinate 86,262,569 downwards.
ATAACATGGTCCCATATCTGTTTTGCTGCAGTATCATCTCTGTTTTCATGTTCAAGATATTGCTGTTTAAAACATAATCTAATCATCAGGAAAACATTTCACTTCGAATTAAATTGCTAACTGTTTTTGAAATGGAGCAACTCAACAGCATTTGGAATCTAAACACACATGTTGGGGTCCTTATAAAATACAGGAGGGAAATGAAGCAGATAGTGTTTTATTTGGTTTTTTGTTTTGTTTTGTTTTGCGGTTTTTGTTCTTGAAGGAATAACTTCCACAAAGGCACGTTAGCTCTCCATGAAGTCCAAATGAATTAATGAAACAAATATTCCTTACCTCTTTAATCCAGAAGCCCAGTATGGACTTTGTCTCTCCACATGCTTTGCAGAATTCATTTAACATTTGTCATCTGGTGGAAGTCTCCAGATGGGCTGGATTCCGGTTTTTTCTCTCCAACCTACGGGTCCCTAGACCCTGGGGCTGCTCATTTCACCCCTAGGCTGAGAATGTCTCTACCCTATCTACTCAGTTGTAAGAAGTGAAAGCATTGTAAGCACTTCACTATAAAGCATGATGTTAATGATATATGCTGTAATGATAGAAGATACCATTTGATAGAAAACTAGAAACTTCAGTGTCTTATACTGAGATGACCTTCAAGAAAAATAGTGTAAGAGACCCCAGGTGTCAGTGTTGAAGAGGATATTCCCTAGCGCTTGGCAGTGCTCCGCTTGGCCTTGACAGTGCTGAGGCAGCAGTAACCACTTCCTTACTCTGACTGGGTGTTGAGCAGGCCTAATGCAATTGGCCTACTGCATAAAGACACCGGGGTTTGTAATTAATAACTGACTATGAAGCAATGAGCAAATTAAAAGTGCTGTGATACTAGTCAGTTCCATTTTGCTTTCTCTGTTACATTATCTGTCAAATAATTTCACATAGTACAGCAAATCAACTCTGTCAACCATTTTCTTCTTGATCTAACAGTAAAACCCATTCCTGGGCATTAATTAATATTTATTATTAGCACTTTACTTCTCTCTGTAGCCTTAAAGCCCTTTATCAACATTTCATTATCAATCTGGACAGTCACCATGTCACCCATATTTTTAGGAAGATAGCTGTGAACCAGATGGCAGACTGGGAACTAAATAGTCTTGCAAAGAAAGAAAAAAATTCCAAGCTCTGGTTTAGAAAGACAGCAGGTGCCAACTAAAAAGTCAAACTCAAGCTGGTTCTTGTTGGATTTCTATCCACTGAACCTCTCTCATTCAGCAACAGCGATGGTCACAACAATAAACAAACAAAAACAAACCCTTGCATTTTGTACTAATTAATGACTAGACTCACCTAATTTTCAACACGGTCTTTTGGGAATCATTTGTCACCTGCTGAATCTTTCTTTCAGGCGCTCTTCTCTGACTTAAAATTTGATGTTTACCAATAAGGGCTTGGCCAATATTTTACAATAAGTATAGATGGAGTATAACCTTTAAAAATTGTGAATTACTGTATTATATATATGTAACTTATAGAATATTTTACATCAACTATACTTCAATAAAAATAAAATATAAAAATATAAAATTTAATTTAAAAAAGAATCTTTGAACAAATGGAAAATAAAAATTTTTTTAAATCTGTCTTGGAAGAAAAAAAAGAAAGCTAATGGAAAACTGAGTATCACATTTACTATAGATAAACACAATAATGAAAAAAATTTTTAATAAAATAAACATATTTAATGTTAAATAAAAGGGCTTAGGACAACTAAATATACTGTAATTTCTTAGGAGCTTGGGTTTTGTGTAAATCATGATATAATTAAAAGCTCTAAATCTGCTAAAACCCATTCTAATTATCTTGCAGACTGGCACTCTTACAGAAGATGAACTGGACCTCTGGGGGACTGTTCCTACTGCTGACAACTGGTAGGCCCTTTAGCAAATACGGAGTGTGTGATTGGTGGGGCTACCCAGGTGACACTTCAATTCATCCTTCTTGTGTTGAGGGATGAATCTCACATAAAATATACATAACAATTGGCTGGTACCAGCTCCCCACTAGTCTAACGTGCTAAATTAAATGAGTTCTAAGTTCAGAATCAGATGGGGAAAGTAGGTCTTCAAACTCCACCTGAAAAATGGAATAGAATAAAGTGGATGATTAGGTAGTTGAATGAATAAAAGAAGAAAGCAAAGAGTGAAATCAGGACTATGCTTAATTAAAAACTGCACAGACTTCCTGGGCAGCTTGTGAGGTAGGAAATCCAGAAAGGAAAAGCTCCATCTCCCCCCATCATGGAGTTCACACTCTAGTGGGATAAAAGTTGCAAATGCACCCACCTTCAATGTACTACACAGGCCAGGAAAAGAATTATGATTAAGGTACAGATATCAGGATACAGAAGAAGACATAATAAAGACTGCTTGATTAAAAAAAACAAAAAACAAAAATACACATTTCTGATTTTTATAATAACATAGTGGATAAAAGGTAGAGATTCATTTTGAAAATGAATGGATCAAGAAATACCACCTGGAGGAGACAGCATTTGAGATAGGTTTTGAAGGGGGAATGGCTAGAATTTTTACAGACATGGTTTAAAAACTGGCACTAGGGAGCTGAGAGGGCAATCACATAAACACTACCCTGGAACAGAGCTAGAGACAGGAGAGACTGCCCATCTTCACAGAGTGCCCCCGAGCTCCCTTTCTCGCAGGGCTGGGACCTGCCTTCTCAGTCAGAGTGGAGATGCCTCTGCTCTTAAGCTCTGGGTACCCCACCTGGGTCCCAAACTCTGGCTGAGGCTGTTGTTATTGAAGGAATCATGCAGGGGCTCTCCAGGATGGTGACGGGACTGGGTGCAGCACTGCCACAAGGGAACAGCAGTCAGGCCGTGTGATGTTGCAGAAGATACCTGGGTTCTAGCCCTATTCATGTGTCTCTGCTTCTGGCTGCTCCGATGCCCAGGCCAGGCCTTTGTCCAGACAGGTAGGGCCTCTACTGGCCAGAGCAGTGAAAGGGGAAAGGGATGTTTGCAGTTTCCACCCTTTCTCTCCCTCCCTTGCCCCTGGTACTCTGAAACTTTGGGGGAAGTAGAAACCACTAGAAACAATTATTATTCAGCTCTAAGATGGGAGGAGAGAAGGTAAGGCAAGCCAGTCTGCTGTCAAATATAGGCGAAGGCCAAAGGGCCAATTAGTGAGAACTATTTGAGCCCATGCCTGCTTTTACTTGAAGAAGGAAGGAGCCAGCAGGCAGGCTTCCTTTCCATCCCTGCTACCCCCATTGGCCTGGAGACTTCTTGCCTGTGTTGGGTGGCTTTGCAGTTCGCAGATGTCAGCTCTGAGCCTTCCCACAATGTGCCTTCCTGCAACACTGCCACCTTGTGGGCTGGCGGCAGGCAACCTGACAAAAGCCCCTGTGATTATACCCAAGTACTCTACTCGGAATTTATCATACAGGGCATGGGGAGCTATTGAAACTTTTGAGCATAGGGGTTAGGTATTATTGAAGCTTATGTTAATAAGATTTTAAGGGGCAGGGTGTGCAAAATGATTTTGTTGAGGATCTTAACTTACTAATGATCTCTACCAGTTTCCAGGAAGTCCACAGCTTTGCCCTGGGCAAGGCTCTGCCCTGGGGCCCACTGTGTGTGGCCATGGCCAGCTGCCACTCTCTGATCCTTCTTGACAGGACCATCCAGGGAGACCCACTGGACCTCAAAATGTTTGAGGGCACAGCTTGAGTAAGGAGATTATTTCTTGGCTCTACTGAATGAGGAAAACCGGAAGAAATGCTTACCGGGAGTGCCAAGGCATTTCTAACTTTGGTTGAAACCCAGAGAAGATTCATAACAATATGTGAATGAGGGTCTGATCCTACCTGAATTTCCCAGTCCCTGCTCCAAGACTCTGTTAACTAGTACAACATGAAATAGGGTTCCATGATCAAATAAATTTGAGAACTGATGTTTAAACAAAGTTGATTTCTTTAGGATTTCTTTAATATACTGTGGTGCACTGTGAATATTCAAGAGGGAATATAATACGCAGCATTTACTAAACCTATTTCACCACAGAAAACCTTGACAGGCCAAAACATGGTACAAAACACTCTTGGAGAAACAGTCTAAAGCAGTACTGTTAATACAGTAGCCACTAGCCACGTTGGCTACTGAGCACATGAACTGCGGGTATGCATCTAAGGAACTGGATTTTAAATTTTATTTATTTTAACTACTTTAAATTTAAATAGCCACAAGTGGCTGGTAGCTACTGTACTAGACAGTATAGGTCTCAAAACCAAAATGGAGGTCCTTCAATCCAATGGGTTCGGTTTCCTGAGGTGAGTGTAGATGACAGCTGAAGGTTATAAGACTCCCCTGGTGACTCTCATGACACAGTGGGACTGTCATGACACAGTGGGAAAACCTCTTGACCCCGCCACTCTCCAGCTGCAAGACCCCAAATCCAGAACAAGATTCTGAGTCATTACCTCATCTGAGCATTTGGATAATAATGCCTCATTCAGGAGCATGTTGAGACTGTGAGCCTGAAGGGGCTGCATGCATTGTAAAGTGCCCAAACAATGGAGAGTATTCATCCATTCATTAGTTAGTTAATTAACTACATTGTTCTGCCCTCCAAAAATATGTTCTAAAGCTACTTACTGTGACACATAAAATACAGGACGGCATTTAAACAGAGTTGTAAAGGAATGAAAACAAACGATTGTAGGGACATGGAGAACACCTCACAAAGAGGCTAATTCAAAGACTTATTGTAGGAAGATTGTAGCTTTCTAGAGGCCAAAGTAATAAAAGGCGAAACCTGGTAAACAGGGAAATTTCTGATATCAGTAAATTAAAATGAGAGCCTTTGCTGTGGAGAAATGCTTGATATTGTCGACTGAAAAAAAAATTCACAACCTAAAAGTTGAGAGTTATGTTTTATTTGGCAGACAAAACTGAGGACTTAAGCCCAGGACACAGCATCTCAGATAATTCTGACGGACTACAAGAGGCAAGTTGGGGGGAAGGGGGAGCCAGGATACATAGGAGTTTTTGCAACAAAGACGAGGTAGTCAAATCAAAAGATTACTGTTAATGAAAGGAAACCAGATATCTCAAGTTAAGGAATTTAGCACTTTTCTATATATGGGAAAATGCAAGAGTCTGGGCTCACTGAAATCATTCCTTTGATATGCACCTCAGCTCTCTGGGGCCAGCATCCTGTGTTTTCTCATCCTGAGTCTCCTCAGGGTGCACTGTCGGGGGTGCCTGCAGTGGCTGACTGCTAGATGGCAGGCATCCTATTTCTATCCCGAGTTCCCTGAGGGCTCACCATCTAGGCAGCTGTAATGTGATGGCTTGATGGCTCCAATGTTCTTTGTTTGCTGATATGGCAGGAAATATTTTTTATTCACCATATAAGGGCAAGACTAAAATCACTTTTCTGGATCTTAATGGAGAGGAATCAGTGTAATTTTTATAAGCAAGGTCCTCACCAAGATCATTGGTGCTGACACAGTGAGGAGTTGCACATGCTCATTACTGCTGTATGTGACTTTGATCCTGGTTCTAACAGTGCCCCCTTCTCCAATGGAGGAGGCTTGATCTCTTTGTACAAATGACATACAAGTTGGGGTCTTATGTGAGGACATAAATCTATAGTATTAGCTCTGTAAATACTGTCTTTAAGACCACTTATATCCACCCAAAGCAAAGAAAGTGCAAATTGTTCATTGAGTTTAAAACTGGATGAGAAAGAGTCTCTAGTTAAATATCTTTTGGTAGTTCCTTTCACTAAACATAACAGGGAGGGAAAATGTCCTTATAGACTCTAAGAATATTAGCACTAGAAGGGATGTCAGGATATTTTTCAGAAGAAATTGAGATCTGCAGAAATGAAGTGATGTCCCCAAGGTTGAACAAGTAAGTGATGATAGAGCAGAAACCAGATGTTGTCTCCTATTTTCTGACTTGTGCTATTTATATATCTGACTGCCTTTACTATATTTTAGCTTAATATTGGTTTCTCAGATGGTATAACTTATACTGTTGTAACACCCAAAGAACACAAATTATTTTCAAATATGCTTTCTAATTTGCTAGCAGCTAACTTGTAACTCTCTAGCTAACCAATTAAGCTAGTAGCATAGATAAAGCATAAGAAATAGTATCATGTTTATCTCAAGACTCAACCCTCTGTCCTCTGAGAGCTAGTGTGCTCAGGTATATTGGAGAGTAAATCTCTGCTTAAACCCTCATCCATTTACAAGACATGCCTTTTAGGAAGAGCCAATGGGCTGTAGTTAGCACTTCCTCCACCAATTACTACTTAATATGTAGTCACAATAATTCTGGCTTTTTGACATTTTACAATAAGGTCCTTAATATAAATCAACACAACAGAAATTTGACAATGATGGTATTAAGATAATTGGCCTACAAGAGAAAATACATGAAAAGGGATTTGAAAAGATTAAAGTGCTATGCAAATGAGAGATATTTCTTTCTTATTATTTTTCTCTAAGGAATCTTATGAATGTTTTCATTTTAAAACAGATAATGGAAGATTGCAATGTAGACTACTGCAAATTTGGGATATCAGGTTCCAACATAATAATAAAACCAGGACCAAAAGCCAGTAGGGTATGATTTGCTTTTTTTAAATTATATGAATATTCCCCCTTAAAACTGGTGAAATTCCCCTGACTTTTACATATTTTTATATTCCTATTATTTTGTCTTATCCTAACAGTATCCATGGTCAGTTTGCTCATTACTTCATTCCTGAATTTATCCGTTAATTTATTCAACAAACACTCATGATGTACCTATGTATGCTCCAGCCCTGTGCTAAGTGCTAAGGCATAAAGTGATTTCAAAACTAGACATGCTGGGAGGGATCTTCAAGATGGTGGAGAAGTAAGACATGGAGATCACCTTCTTCCCCACAAATACATCAAAAATACATCTACATGTGGAACAACTCCTACAGAACACCTACTGAACGCTGACAGAAGACCTCGGACTTCCCAAAAGGCAAGAAACTCCCCACGTACCTGGGTAGGGCAAAAGAAAAAAAGAAAAAATAGAGACAAAAGAATAGGGATGGGAGCTGCGTCTCTGGGAGGTAGCTGTGAAGGAGGAAAATTTTCCACACACTAGGAAGCCCCTTCACTGGCAGGGACAGGGGATGGCAGCGGGGAAGCTTCCAAGCCATGGAAGAGAACGCAGTAACAGGGGTGCAGAGGGCAAAGTGGAGAGATTCCCGCACAGAGGATCGGTGCCGACCAGCACTCACCAGCCCGAGAGGCTTGTCTGCTCACCCGCCGGGGTGGGTGGGGGCTGTGAGCTGAGTCTCGGGCTTCAGAGGTCGGATCCCAGGGAGAGGACTGGGGGTGGCTGCGTGAACACAGCCTGAAAGGAGCTAGTGCACCACAGCTAGCTGGGAGGGAGTCCAGGAGAGTCTGGACCTGCCTAAGAGGCAAGAGACCATTGTTTCAGGGTACGCGAGGAGAGGGGATTCAGAGCACTGCCTAAACCAGCTCCAGAGAAGGGTGCGAGCCATGGCTATCAGCATGGACACCAGAGACGGGCATGAAACGCTAAGGCTGCTGCTGCTGCCACCAAGAATCCTGTGTGCAAGTGCATGTCATTATCCACACACACCCTCCCCAACCCAGGAGGCTGTGCAGCCCGCCACTGCCAGGGTCCTGTGATCCAGGGACAACTTCCCAGGGAGAATACACGGCGCACCTCAGGCTGTTACAACGGCATGCTGGCCTCTGCTGACACAGGCTCACCCCGCGTTCCAATTATAACTACCGTACCCTTCCCTCTCCTCTGGCCTGAGTAAGCCAGCGCCCCCTAATCAGCCGCTGCTTTAACCCCATCCTGTCTGGGTGGGAACAGATGTCTGAGGGCAACCTACACACAGAGGCGGGGCCAAAAGCAAACTTGAACTCCAGGAGCTGTTCGGACAAAGAAGAGAAAGGGAAATCTCTCCCAGCAGCCTCAGGAGCAGCGGATTAAAACTGCACAATCAACTTGATGTACCCTGCATCTGTGGAATACCTGAATAGACAACGAATCATCCCAAAATTGAGGTGGTGGATTTTGGGAGCAGCTGTAGACTTGGGGTTTGCAGTCTGCAACTGACCTGTTTCTGATTTTTATGTTTATCTTAGTATAGTTTTTAGCACTTGTTATCATTGGTGGTTTTGTTTATTGGTTTGGTTGCTCTCTTCTTTTTTTTAATTATTATTACTTTTTAATTTTTTTATTTTAATAATTTTATTTTTTTAATTTATTATTATATTTTTCTTTCTTTTTTTCTCCTTTTTCTTCTGAGCCACATGGCTGATAGGGTCTTGGTGCTCTGACCTGGTGTCAGGGCTGGGCCTCTGAGGTGGGAGAGCCGAGTTCAGAATCTGGACCACCAGAGACATCCTGGCCCCACGTAATATCAATTGGTGAGAGCTCTCCCAGAGATCTCCATCTCAACACTAAGACCCAGCTCCACCCAACAGACAGCAATCTCCAGTGCTGGACGCCCCAGGCCAAACAACTAGCAAGACAGGAACACAATTCCCACCCATTAGCAGAGAGGCTACCTAAAGTATTACTAAGTTCACAGATACCCCAAAACACACCACTGGACACGGTCCTGCCCACGAGAAAGACAAGATCCAGCCTCATCCACCAGAACACAGGCACCAGTCCCCTCCACCAGGAAGCCTACACAAGCCACTGAAACAACCTTACCAGTGGGAGCACACACCAAAAACAATGGGAGCTACGAACCTGCAGCCTGTGAAAAGGAGACCCCAAACACAGTAAGCTAAGCAAAATGAGAAGACACAGAAATATGCAGCAAATGAGGGAGCAAGGTAAAAACCCACCAGACCAAACAAATGAAGAGGAAATAGGCAGTCTACCTGAAAAGATTTCAGAGAAATGATAGTAAAGATGATCCAAAATCTTGGAAATAGAATGGAGAAGACACAAGAAACGTTTAACAAGGACCTAGAAGAAATAAAGAGCACACAAACAATGATGAACAACACAATAAATGAAATTAAAAATTCTCTAGAAGGAATCAATAGCAGAATAAATGAGGCAGAAGAACAGTTAAGTGACCTGGAAGATAAATAGTGGAACTAATTACCACACAGCAGAATAAAGAAAAAAGAATGAAAAGAATTGAGGACAGTCTCAGAGACCACTGGGACAACATTAAACACACCAACATTCAAATTATAGGGATCCCAGAAGAAGAAGAGAAAAATAAAGGGTCTGAAAAAATATTTGAAGAGATTATAGTTGAAAAGTTCCCTAACACGGGAAAGGAAATAGTCAGTCAAGTCCAGGAAGCGCAGAGAGTCCCATACAGGATAAATCCAAGGAGAAACACGCCATGACACATATTAATCAAACTATCAAAAATTAGATACAAAGAAAAAATATTAAAAGCAGCAAGGGAAAAAAAACAAATAACACACAAGAGAATCCCCATAAGGTTAACAGCTGATCTTTTAGCAGAAACGCTGCAAGCCAGAAGGGAGTGGCAGGACATATTTAGAGTGATGAAAGGGAAAAGCCTACAACCAAGATTACTCTACCTAGCAAGGATCTCATGCAGATTTGACGGAGAAATTAAAAGCTCTACAGACAAGCAAAAGCTAAGAGAATTCAGCACCACCAAACCAGCTTTACAACAAATGCTAAAGGAACTTCTCTAGGCAGGAAACACAAGAAAAGGAAAAGACCTACAATAATAAACCCCAAACAATTAAGAAAATGGTAATAGGAACATACATATCGATAATTACCTTAAATGTAAATGGATTAAATGCTCCAACCAAAAGACATAGACTGGCTGAATGGATACAAAAACATGACTCCATATATATGCTGTCTACAAGAGACCCACTTCAGACCTAGGGACACATACAGACTGAAAGTGAGGGGGTGGAAAAAGATATTCCATGCAAATGGAAATCAAAAGAAAGCTGGAATAGCAATTCTTATATCAGAAAAAAATAGACTTTAAAATAAAGACTATTACAAGAGACAGAGAAGGACACTACATAATGATCATGGGATCAATCCAAGAAGAAGATATAACAATTGTAAATATTTATGCACCCAACATAGGGCACCTCAATACATAAGGCAAATGCTAACAGCCATAAAAGGGGAAGTTGACAGTAACACAATAACTGTAGGGGACTTTAACAACCACTTTCAGCAATGGACAGATCATCCAAAATGAAAATAAATAAGGAAACACAAGCTTTAAATGACACATTAAACCAGATGGACTTGATATATACAGGACATTCCATCCAAAAACAACAGAATACACTTTCTTCTCAAGTGCTCATGGAACATTATCCAGGGTGGATCATATCTTGGGTCACAAATCAAGCCTTGGTAAATTTAAGAAAATTAGAATCATACCAAGTACCTTTTCCAACCACAAAACTATGAGACTATTTATCAATTATAAGAAAAGAAAAACTGTAAAAAGTACAAACACATGGAGGCTAAACAGTATGCTACTAAATAACCAAGACATCTCTGAAGAAATCAAAGAGTAAATAAAAAAATACCTAGAAACAAATGACAATGAAAACACAATGATGCAAAACCTATGGGATGCAGCAAAAGCAGTTCTAAGAGGGAAGTTTACAGCAATACAATCCTATTTCAAGAAACAACAAGCATCTCAAATAAACAACCTAACCTTGCACCTAAAGAAATTAGAGAAAGAAGAACAAAAAAACCCCAAAGTTAGCAGAAGGAAAGAAATCATAAAGATCAGATCAGAAATAAATGAAAAAGAAATGAAGGAAACAATAGCAAAGATCAATAAAACTAAAAGCTGGGGGCAGACACCAAAAACAATGGGAACTTATTCTTTGAGAAGATAAACAAAATTGATAAACCATTAGCCAGACTCATCAAGTAAAAAAAGGAGAAGACAAATCAACAGAATTAGAAATGAAAAAGGAGAAGTAACAACTGACACTGCAGATATACAAAGGATCATGAGAGATTACTACAAGCAACTATATGCCAATAAAATGGACAACCTGGAAGAAATGGACAAATTCTTAAAAAACACAACCTTCTGAGGCTGAACCAGGAAGCAGGAAGAAATAGAAAATATAAACAGACGAATCACAAGCACTGAAATTGACACTGTGATTAAAAATCTTCCAACAAACAAAGCCCAGGACCAGTTGGCTTCACAGGTGAATTCTATCAAACATTTAGAGAAGAGCTAACACCTATCCTTATCAAACTCTTCCAAAATATAGCAGAGGGAGGAACACTCCCAAACTCATTCTTTGAGGCCACCATCACCCTGATACCAAAACCAGACAAAGATACCACAAAAAAAGAAAACTACAGGCCAATATCACTGATGAACATAGATTCAAAAATCCTGAAGAAACTACTAGCAAACAGAATCCAACAGCACATTAAAAGGATCATACACTATGATCAAGTAGGGTTTATCCCAGGAATGCAAGGGTTCTTCAATAAACACAAATCAATCAATGTGATAAACCATATTAACAAACTGAAGGAGAAAAACCATATGATAATCTCAATAGGTGCAGAAAAATCTTTCAACAAAATTCAACACCCATTTATGACAAAAAACTCTCCAGAAAGTAGGCATACAGGGAAGCTACCTCAACATAATAAAGTCCATAAATGACAAACCCACAGCCAACATCATTCTCAATGGTGAAAAACTGAAACAATTTCCTCTAAGATCAGGAACAAGACAAGGTTGCCCACTCTCCCCATTATTATTCCACTTCGTTTTGGAACTTTTAGCCACAGCAATCAGAGAAGAAAAAGAAGTAAAAGGAATCCAAATCGGAAAAGAAGTAGTAAAACTCTCACTGTTTGCAGATGACATGATACTATACATAGAGAATCCAAAAGATGCTACCAGAAAACTACGAGAGCTAACAATGAATCTGGTAAAGTAGAAGGATACAAAATTAATGCACAGAAATCTCTTGCATTCTTATACACTAATGATGAAAAATCTGAAAGAGAAATTAAGGAAACACTCCCATTTACCATTGCAACAAAAAGAATAAAATACCTAAGAATAAACCTACCTAAGGAGACAAAAGACCTGTATGCAGAAAATTATAAGACACTGATGAAAGAAATTAAAGATGATACAAATAGATGGAGAGATATACCATGTTCTTGGATTGGAAGAATCAGCATTGTGAAAGTGACTATACTACACAAAGCAATCTACAGATTCAATGCAATTCCTATCAAACTACCAATGGCATTTTCCACAGAACTAGAACAAAAAATTTCACAATTTGTGTGGAAACACAAAAGACCCCTAATAGCCAAAGCAATCTTGAGAAAGAAAAACGGAGCTGGAAGAATCAGGCTCCCTGACTTCAGACTATACTACAAAGCTACAGTAATCAAGACAGTATGGTACTGGCACAAAAACAGAAATATAGATCAATGGAACAGGATAGAAAGCCCAGAGATAAACCCACACACATATGGTCACCTTATCTTCGATATAGGAGGCAAGAATATACAATGGAGAAAAGACAGCCTCTTCAATAAGTGGTGCTGGGAAAACTGGACAGCTACATGTAAAATCATGAAATTAGAACACTTCCTCATACCATAGACAAAAATAAACTCAAAATGGATTAAAGACCTAATTGTAAGACCAGACACTATAAAACTCTTAGGGAAAACATAGGAAGAACATTCTTTGACATAAATCACAGCAAGATCCTTTTTGACCTACCTCCTAGAGAAATGGAAATAAAAACACAAATAAACCAATGGGACCTAATGAAACTTAAAAGCTTTTGCACAGCAAATGAAACCATAAACAAAACAAAAAGCCAACCCTCAGAATGGGAGAAAATATTTGCAAATGAAGCAACTGACAAAGGATTAATCTCCAAAATATACAAGCAGCTCATCCAGCTCAATATCAAAAAAACAAACAACCCAATCCAAAAATGGGCAGAAGACCTAAATAGACATTTCTCCAAAGAAGATATACAGATTGCCAACAAACACATGAAAGGATGCTCAACATCACTAATCATTAGAGAAAGGTAAGTCAAAACTACAAGGAGGTATCACCTCACACTGCTCAGAATGACTATCATCAAAAAATTGACAAACAATAAATGCTGGAGAGGGTGTGGAGAAAAGGGAACCCTCTTGCACTGTTGGTGGGAATGTAAATTGATACAGCCACTGTGGAGAACAGTATGGAGGTTCCTTAAAAAACTAAAACTAGAACTACCATATGACCCAGTAATCCCACTACTGGGCATGTATCCTGAGAAAACCGTAATTCAAAAAATGTTCATTGCAGCACTGTTTACAATATCCAGGACATGGAAGCAACCTAAGTGTCCATCGACAGATGAATGGATAAAGAAGATGTGGCACATATATACAATGGAATATTACTGAGCCATAAAAAGAAACGAAAATGAATTATTTGTAGTGAAGTGGATGGACCTAGAGTCTGTCATACAGAGTGAAGTAAGTCAGAAAGAGAAAAACAAATGCCGTATGCTAACACATATATATGGAATCTAAAAAAAAAAAAAAAAAAAGATTCTGATGAACCTAGGGACAAGACAGGAATAAAGATGCAGGCGTAGAGAATGGACTTGAGAACACAGGGAGGGGGAAGGGTAAGCTGGGACGAAGTGAGAGACTGGCATGGACATATATACACTACCAAATATAAAATAGATAGTGGGAAGCAGCCGCATAGCACACTGAGATCAGCTCGGTGCTTTGTGTCCACCTAGAAGGGTGGGATAGGGAGGGTGGGAGGGAGATGCAAGAGGGAGGGGATATGGGGATATATGTATACGTATAGCTGATTCACTTTGTTATACAGCAGAGACTAATATACCATTGTAAAGCAATTATACTCCAATAAAGAGGTTTAAAAAAAAAAGAAAGAAAGAAACTAGAAAAAGAGAAATGCAACAAAAAGTAGCTAGACATGTTGGGCTCTGTGCTGGAAAAATATGTGGACTGATAGAAAAGTCAATATAGGTGCAAATAAATGCAATATAATATGCTAAGTGCTATAATAAAGGCTGAAGAAAGGAGTCCAGAGGTGGGAGTAAATACTGTTTTTAGGAGAGAAGTACCACAGAGGTGGTGCCCTGTAAGCTTGGCCTGGAAGATGATTCAGATTCCTCCAGGCAGCCAAGGGGAAGGGCCTTGCAGACCAGACAACTTGAAGAGGGAATCGCCTTAGACGCAGCTAGAAAAATATCAACGTTGTGACAATGTACGACTTCATGATGTCCCTGGACTCACTGAAGAGTAAACCTTATATGCTGTTGTGCATCTGCTAAATCTCACATAATAGCTTCTTAAGGTCCCCTCTCTTGGGGCCCTCAGAGTCCCTTGGAAGCCATCGCCATCTTGCAACAGTTTCCATTTTCCTGTAGCCTGCAGAGGATGTCTGTGGTCGTTCAGCTGGAGGGGAGGATCACTTTTGTGTCTATATGAAAGGTGCCCCGGAGATGCTGGCTAGGTTCTGCAGATCTGAAACAGGTACTGACACTTATATCTTTCAGGAGGCAAAAATATTTTAAAACCTCAAACACACAGGGCAAATAAACCTAAATCAATGAATGTGGAGGTAGTTATTTTCTCGGTAGGTGGGAAGTGGGCCCAGTAGATCTGCTAAGGCAGAGGTGATAATTTCAAAGCAGAGAAGCAGAGAGTAAATATCAGCCAGAAAAGCCCAACCACAATGGGGCATCAGAGAGGGAGGTGTGAAGCAAGCCTCAGAAGCCAGAACAGGGAGCTACAGAGGGGTCAGAGGACCAGGGAGGGTGAGAATGAGGAGTGTTCAGAGGGAACCAAAGAGACAGGTCTGAACCCTAGATTAATTCTGCAGACAGGGATACTCTGTCACCTCCTGGGGGCTGGCACCACTTATGGGGTCTTAGACAGATCAATGGGAGGAGAATATAAAAAAGATAAATCTTTTAGAAAAAAAAAAGTGATTAGAGTAAATTAGATGGTATTAGAGCAAGGTAATTGATCATTTTCACAGCAATTTCATCTTTCAGGGCCAGATTTTGAGCTGATTTGTATTGTTTCTTAGTCTTATAAACATATGCACTCTCTAAGCTGCAGCCCAGATTTGTAAGAATATTGTTGCATTCAAATGAGTTCATTTTGATCAAACTGGCCTTTTTTTCTCCTGATTTTCATCTATATTCTCCTTACAATTGCTGATAGCCATCAACTTGTGCACAGAATTCTAAGATTTGGCAAATGATTGCTTTAACTTCTCTCTCTACTTCGAGTCTTTTTTTAGAAGTCCCCCTTTTTTCTGACATTGATCTTCCTCATAGCTCCCATTAACTCCATCCTTCACAGACTGATTGTCTGTACTTGGCTGTTAATTTTTTTTTCAGGTGTCATTTGCCACCCCTTATTCATCTGGCAGCCCTTCCAATTCTTCTTATTGTCCTAAATTCTGATCCTTGACATATGCTAATATCATATTCATACAGTTGGCACTTTGAACGACCTCCAGAATCCTTTAGATATGTCTTCTTTCAAGAATCAGTAGTACATCGCCCTCGGGTTTGGAGAGGTAGTGAATGCAAATTGAGTTCCTTATATGAAGTAGAATTCTTAATTACATTCGGGAGATAAATTGTCCTCAGCAGAGGACAATCTGTAGATTATTTTTTCTTTCAAAGTTTCTCAGTTTTTAAAGTTTGTTTTTGAATTGTTTATGACAAAGGAGTAAAGAAATACCGTGGACAATTGAATAACAAATCATCTGCATCACTTATCTTTGATTTTGTGTTGCTGGTAGAGAGATCCTCACTTATATACAATTATTAACCCCACTGCACAAGATGTGGATATCCTCGGTTCCACGTTACTATTTACAACCTAAGTCTATCTACTCTAATATAATCAGTAATCACCGTCCCTTCCTTACCCTGTGTCTATTTCCCCCATCTATAAAATGTGAGATTGGGTGATCTCTAAGGAGCCTTTCGCCATGACATTTTAATCTTCTAAATAGAATCACAAATATATGCGGTTCACAAATATATGAACGGCACTCTCAGGTTTAACATTCAAGGTGTTAGCCATTCTTGAGCAAGCATAAAGACCATAACACACAGGATTTTGTAATTTTTCAAGATACAAATTTTAACAATGAAGGTTAAGGTCATGTGTGAAGACGAGGTTTATGTTGCTAGAAGTGGAGTGTAGCCACCATCCAGTTGTCACATACAAATTAAACTGTGATGTTCTCATTTACAAGCCACCAGTGAGAGAGACATTATCATAAATAAGACAAAATAAGAAAATGAGGATAAATGTGCTAGATTTCCAACTATCCCAGGTTTTCCCAGAGAATATCAGGAGCCTATTTATCATGCTTCCTAGAGTATAGTTATTATTTTCAAACAGGGTAAAAGAATAGGGTTTTGATTTTTTTTTTTTTTTAGAGTCAAATTTAGCAGAAATTTCCAATTAGGAAAATCAAAAACATATAAAAAACTGACATCATAAAGGGGAAGTAGAAGCGTTTCCTGAGATGACTTAGGGGGGGAAAAAAAACAGGAGAAATACATTATCAAGATTCACCACTTCATGAGTTTAGCCAATTTCTATTGAGCTTGACTATGTCTTGGATGCCCTTCAAGGCACTGAGGATTCAGAAGTGAATAAAAGCAAATCCTTGTCCTCACAAAGCTTATATCCTCATTGGGGGAAATAATTAATAAAGTTAATCTATAAAATATTGTCAGGCAGTGATAAATGCCCTGAAAGAAGAAATAAAGCAGGTTAAAAGGATTTTAAAAATGACAGAGAGCACCGTATTACATGGGGAGATTAGGGAAGTCCTCTGAGGAGGTAACATTTGAACAGAGATCTGAGTAAAGTCAGGGAGCAGAGCATGCAAGTATCCAGGGGCAGAGCACTGCAAGCAATAGGAATAGTGGATGCAACAGGCCTCGACACAGGATTTTGCTAGAATGTTGTAGAATCCCGAGATACCCAAGTGCCTGAAGCAGTGAACAAGGGAAGAGTCATAAAACAGAGACCCAAAGCAGAATACATTGGTGAGAAGATTTTGGAATCTTTCTTTTAGTTCTAGTTAATGAGAAAATATTAATCCAATTTATAATAGAAAGTCATGAAGTTAAATGATGAGAATTTAACAAATTCTGTATTAAGGTGGATTTTCTTTTATAATATTCTCTAAGATCACGAGGCAGGATTCATATCTGATTACCTGAGTATTCACCAACGTGCCTAGTATATGATCTAAAATAAAGTAGTAATTTAGTAACTGGACTGTGAAACGAAGGATGTAGCTACTTACACTCTACTCCAGAGAGAAGTTTCTTCATTGTATTCTTATCCACGTTTGAATTATTTCTCATCAAGAAATTCAACTCTGATTTTTTTCTTAAAGAAGTTTACTGACCACGTGATCATTTCCCTCCCAAGTCCTACTAACATGCTAGAAAAAGAAATAGTTTCAAAGAAAACTAGAGAAGCAATAAGTGTAGATGAGAGATTTCTACATATTTCTGTAAGATGTAAAGTAAGTGGAGGAGTGGTATCTGAATCAGCAGGATAGAAGAAGCTATAGCTTATACCAAGCCAGAGAGAGAGAGATTGCAAGAGGAAAGTTGGTTCACCCTGTAAAACCCCAGAGAGAACGAGACTCTGATATGTCATGTACTGTGGAAGGTGGAGATGAGACTGAGGACAGTGAACATGGGGGATGAACTGACAGCAGGCACAGAGGTTGGTTCCCTAGGTCTCCCCATCCTTCCCCTTCCTCTCTCTGCAATCTTAACTCCACTCTGGACAGAAAAAGGAAAAAATGAGGGATCAAGAAAGAGCCCTTGGCCCCCAAATTTACTTTTTAAAAAACACCTGAGATTTATTTTATTTTAGAGGAGAGGTCCCACTACCTAATGTAACCCAGTTAGACTCCAAGCCTCCCATTTCAAATTCTGAAAACTCTTCAAATCCTTGGCTGATGTCATGTATTTACTGGATGTTACAGATGGAGGCTGAAATAAATGATTCCATATTCAACTATTACTATAGTATCCTGTATGCAGTATGTACTTAATAAACGTCTACTAAACTAAAATGCTTACAAGCTAAAAAAGTTTTAAAAATACATGACTAACAAAAAATTTTAAAAACCAAAAGAAGAGTTGGAAGATAAACACATTGTTTTTAAAAAATGGAGTTGAAAAACTGGAAGAAGCAGCTAAAAGGTATAAAAGTAATTACCTCTGAGAAGGAGAAGGGGTGGGGTGCCATGAAGACAGGGGCTATTGGTTTTCATTACTATAAACTTTTGGGTTCTTTTTGATTTTTTAAACCTGTGCATGTATTACATTGATAAAACTTAGAAATTTCAAAACGAAGAAGTAAATCCTTGTTGAGATTCTATGGATACACTTTAATAGTGACTTTCTTCCAAATCCAAAGAGAGAAGGTGGAGTCAGAGTGAACATTTCTGGGACTTCTCATAATGGAGAATCACTTGAAAAAGGACACAAAACCAGTCTTGAAGGAACTGAGCGAGGCCCGCATCAGGACTGCGATGATTACCGGTATGGGTTTCAGGAAGCCTGTCAAATTACATGTATCCCAGGCATAAGCAAAAGACCATGTGAGCTGAGTGAGTTCATGTGACTGAGGCGGAGAAAACAAAACTTGGCTGTCAAGTTTGTTACCCTCTGCTCCAGTTACCTGGGAATATGTGTAGCTCCCCCGCCCAGCATGACCCCGAGCTTTGGAGGCAAGGACCGTAGCTCATTCTCTTTGTCTAATGCCCTCTGTTCCTACCCAGGATCTGCGCAGGGCTAATAGGCTCACAGCAAATGTTGAAATAAGAGAATGGGATTCTCATCAAGAACCCCAGTGAGACCTCTGTGTAAAGGGGGTGAGACCCTGCTGGACTGTCCTTCAGGGCGGTGGGGTAGGCATGGCCTGTGATGATCAAATCCAACATGGCCGGCCCTAAGTGCTTTTTTCCTTTACTTAATTGGAATCCAGATTCCAAGAATAGTTTTATGTTATCAGACGAGGCCCATATAACTTTCACCACTGACAGCTGTCAGTCTTCTGAGGATTAGTCGTAAAGCACTTAAATATTTATTTATTCACTTGTGCATGTTTTGGAAATATGCGACGTTCTGGGACATGATGCTGTTATGGGAGGGAAATGCAGACGTAGTGTTTGAGCATCCGTGACAGATAGGCCTGATAAACGGTTATGAAAAAAGCAGAAAGCGATAAATGCCCCCAAGAGCACCAACATTGTGGTACAGTCACTCAGAGGAGGGAGAGCTCAGTTCTGGATGCTGAGAGGTTTCTACACAGAGCAAGCCCACTTCCTTTGTCATCTAGGTGACAACCTTCAAACAGCCGTTACTGTTGCAAAGAATTCTGAAATGATTCCTCGAGGGAGCCACGTGATCCTTGTTGAAGCCAATGAACCCGAAGAGTTTGTCCCTGCCTCCGTGACCTGGCAGCTGGTAGAGAACCAAGAGAGTGGGCCTGGAAAGAATGTGAGTGAATGTTACAAGGCTCCTGCATGGGCCAGGGCAGATGGAATACAGCCCTGACCCTGGGCAGCTCTCTCTTGGCATTAGAAGTCACCACAATAATAATCCCTCCCATCTGCCCAGAGTTTTACTGTTTGAAAAGCTTTTAGCAATTCCGCCGGCACTTCTCAGTCTTGGCTTCATGTAGAAACTACCCAGAAGAGTTTTTAAGCTTCCAAAGCCAAGACTACGGATTCAATCAGAATCTCTGGGCTGGGAACTGACATCAGTCCTTCCCCCGGTGATTCCAATGGGCAGATGTGGCTGAGAACCACTGATTCACATCCATGGTTCCCACTTGATCCTCAGTTACCCTACACAGTTGAGCCAACTATTCATTTTACAAATGGGAAAACTGAGGCCTAGAGAGGTAAGCTTACCCAAAACACACACCGGTGAGCTGCAGAGCAGGAAATCAAAATTCTGTCTGTTTGATCACCCCCACCCCCAACCCCAACCCATGGGCATTTAGACTGCACTATACCGGTGACATGATATGAACAGATATTGGGCTTCTCTAGGTAGCAAGCTTCCTGTGCACTTACCCCGGGACAGCTCTTTCATGTGAAGAGAATGGGCTGCAGCTTGACATTTCCTTACTAAATGTAGCACCTCAGCCTTTGTGTGAATTCAAAGAGATGGTCCTCTAGGTGATAAATTACAAAAAAGCTCCCTTCCTCCAGGTTGACCAGCCCTTCAGATTGTTCAGTGTCGAGTAGGCCTTTGTGCAGCACACAAGCTGCACAGCTGTACAGAGTGGCCGTACCCCTACCCTGTGAAGAGGTGTGTTAACTTGGCTCAAATCCATTGTACGGACTGTGAAAGACGACAGCTCTGTCTCTGCTTTCAGCGGATTTCTGGTGCTGATTTCCTTGCGAGCCCACTTGCCTCAGCATCCATGCATGTTGCCTCAGCTGCACCGAGTGATGAAACTGGGATCCTCACTAATTTTTTTTCAAAGTGCTTAACATTATTTATTCAAGAAAAATTAGTTTGCTTGTACCTATATACATTTTTAACAAGAGATGGTATACTTTAAAAAATTTATTTTATTGAAGAATAGCTGATTTACCATGCTGTGTTAATTTCTGCTGTACAGCAAAGTGATTCAGTTATACATCTATATGTTCTTTTTCATAGTCTTTTCCGTTATGGTTTATTACAGGATACTGAATATAGATCCTCACTACTTTTTAATAAAGAGTCCACTTATGAGCTTAATGCCTCTCCTGAAGGTTTGTCATTGCAGGGAGAAGTCGCATCATAGTCTCAGGCTTTCCTGCTCCTCTCTGGCTCCCTCCCACCCCACTTTCTCTCCCCGATTTCCAAGAAAAGCACAGGGAATCCAGTCCCTGCCCCAAGTGAACACTTTACAGCAAGTCTTTGGTTGGCGGTTTAACAATGGAGGTTGGAAGGGGAGGGGTGTATCACCTTGCCTCCCAGTCTAGTACATCAAAATGTTTTTTCTTCCAAATACAATGCTTCCCCCAGTGAATTCCTCTGATGAAGAAAAGGTTCTCATCTTTTATACTATCTGAATTTAGAGTCCGACACAAATGTAAGACCCGCTGAAAAATGTTGCATCAACAGCCATTACCAGCTATTGACATGATGAATGCATACACGGTCATCAGATGCTTTCTCTTGGAGCTGAGCCAGCTGGGGCTCAGTGATAGGGCTACACTGACAGGTGAAAAACAGGACAGAGAGGGTTTCAGAAAAGGAGTAGCGCTGGTGCAGGGGTAACAGGATGTGGAAGAGGATCTGGGCACCGTGAGGGAAGAGGTTACCTGTGGGGTGGGGAGAGGCCAGGTTAGGCTCTGAAGAGTCTACCTATTGTACAGGGAAGAAATTGGGGCATGATTTTTGAATGAATGAATGGTAAGAGATCTTAGGAAACAAAAGGTTGCATGAGGAGGAGAAGGAAGAGAAGGGAGGAATGTTTCCTCTTCTTCCTTGGAATCATTCACTGGTTCCTTGGAATCACTCACTGGTACCTTGGAATGATTTCCTCAGTAGACTGACATCACACGTATTATCTCCCAGAATAGGATACAGAGCATCATGTTGCCAAAGTATTCTCTGCTCATATAATTTGCGGGGGGAGCATTTTGAGTATCTTCTTCATATGAGTCTAAGTTCTATGGGTAAATTCCATATTGTGTATTTGCTGGTCCTCACCCTGTTGTGTAACATGAATACACTTCCTTCCATAAAACGTAGGAAAGCAACAACATTCCTTAAAAACCAATGTAGAAATAATGCCCTTTTGAGTTTAGGAAACCTACATTAACGTTGGAAACAGTTCAGTGCCTGATAGAGAAAGAGGGAGCTGTTACCATTTCGCAGTGAGTGGGGAAATCATACCAAGTGATATTTCAGCATTTCAGCAGCTTGCTTCCAAAAGGAAGTACTGGAGAAATGATGTGTTTTGTTTTGCTCCTCAAATTACTGAGATTAAAAAGGGTAAGAGAACAGTGAAGGGGATGATAAGCGAGGTTATCTCAGAGTTGGGAAATAAACACCCCCAGACAGGCACTGCTCCTTCAGGAGTTTCCCGCCCCCCCTAAGCCTCCTGATCCTGCACATGCGCACGGCCCCCTGTTCAGCGTTTGAGGCTGGTACTGCCCCTCGCCCCGCCCCTGGGGCCAGTCCAGCCCCTGCCTCCTTCCTCCCTCCCTCCCCAGCAGAGAGAACCTCCAGCTAGTTCCAAAGACGCTGCCTGTTTTTTGTGTCTGTTTCTCTCTGAAAGCCACCAACTCATGTCAGGCTGAACTCTATTCCCCTTCCTGCCTGGATTCTTAAATTACAGCAGAAGGAAACAAAGACTTCATGGTTTATTCTCAAAATCATTTGTTATCTTGTCGCTGTGTGTGTATTTTCAAATAGTGCCGTGCAGGGTTGTGCTGTCAGTGGGAAGGAGATAAGTGGAGAACGAGCCCAGGGCAGCAACCATCTGTTAGCAGTGTCTTGAAAGTCCTGTCGCCTTACCAGTCAAGGGCCATAGAATCTAGACCCCCAAGGCTTCTAGAAAGCTTTTAGTGCATTTCCTCATTGGAGAGACGGGAAAGCTGAGACTCAGAGAGGTTGTCTCTTGCCTAAAGTTTGCACAATTTGGGGCAGAGCTAGGAATAGAACCTTGATTCTCAACTCCTGATCTATTGCTCTTTCCTCTGCTTAGTCTTCGGTTACGGAGACCGTGTTTATTAAAAAGAACTGTATTTCCTTAAGCGTTTTAATCTTATATGCTGTTCTGCTTTTTAGTTACTTTTTATTCATTAGAGCTTACCCCATCTTGGAAAAATGGCCTGGAACAAAGCAATAGACTTGTGATGGAAAACTGAAAGTGAAAGTTAAATATTAAAGTGTTAAATCCTCTTTTTTCCCTTTTCTGACATTTGGTCTAATGTCACACCACCCAATGCTATATTAAAACGGTGGCCAGGAGTAATTTTTCAGGACTGTTCTTTTATTTTAAAAGTGTTCATCTCCCTAATCTTATTGCAATCGTTGTTTTTCTCTTTAGATTCTGGTGAATGGAACCATTTTTGCAAGAATGTCCCCTGGGCAGAAATCTAGCCTCATTGAAGAATTTCAGAAATTAAAGTAGTTGTTATTGCATGAAAAGAGAGTGTATTTGTTATTTATTGCTGTGTAACAAATTACTCCAAAAAGTAGTGGCTTAGAATAACACCATTTATTTTTTTTTTACATTGCTGTGGGTCAGGAATCCAGGTGTGCTTAGCTGAGTCTTCCGGTTCTAGGTCTCTCACAGGTGTAATGAGGTGTTGGCCAGGACTGCAATCATCTTGGGGGGGAAGGATCTGCCACCAGCCTCACTCATGTGTTGTTGGCAGGATTCAGTTTCTTGTGGGAGGTTGGGCTAAAGAGTCTCAGTTTTTCACTGGCTGTTGGGCAGAAGCCACCCTTGTTTCCTTGCGACGTGGGTCATTTCATAAGGAAGCTCACAGTGTGTCAGCTAGCTTCCATGAGAGTGAGCAAGCAAGAAGAGTTAGAGGGAGAGAGAGAGGGAGAGAGAGAAGTATGACCATTTTTTATATCTTCATCTTAGAAATAACATCTTATCCCGTCACTTTATTCCTTTCATTAGAAACAAGTTGCTAGGTCCAGTCCACACTCAAGGGAGGGCATTAGACGTCATGAATACCAGGACGTGGGCCATTTTAGAAGCTGTCTACCCTGGAGAGCATTCCTTCTGTGGCCCATAGGGCATATCTTAGAGGAAGATCCCCTGCTTGGATATAGAGTATAGAAACAACAGGGGTTTGTACAGCTCAGAGTGGAAAAAAATGGAGAAGTGTGCGAGTTATCACCTGGAATTATTTGAGGTTGGTCCATCAGAAGCTGTGTGAATAATTTCAGGTCCTCCAGGAAGGAGATGAAATGGCATTTTCACTGTTTTGGGTATAGAGGCCAAAGTCAGAAAAAGAAAAAGTCCTTTCTTATCTCCTTCAAAAATACAGATGACCAAGTCACATCAGAGTGAAACGGTTCTTCTTGAGACCAGACCTATGTATTACTTGCTGGGACTGTTACAATTTCTGGACTGCAGATTTCTGGAAAGTGAAAAGGAATGGAGAGTAGTGAAACTTAGATCATTGCTGATAAGTAGTAAGTAAAATCAAGAGACTGCCTTTGACTATTATTTTTTGTTGCCCAAGCATTCTTAGGGAAGTTTCCAAAACTGCTTATTAACTCCCATAATGCCTCGAGGCTGGGTTAGTAACTAGTGTCTAAAATGACTATTTTACTTACATGGTCATTATATGATATTGGCTGAAGAAAGTAATTTTACCCTTCTCAAATACCTGAGAAATGTTGCCAACTTAAATGCTTACTTTTGAAAAGCTGTATTCCCCTAAAGAAAAATCAATTCAGGAGGATATACGCTGTCTCAGAATAAGTTATCCTCTCAATTTCCAGATCTTGATCTTCATTCAGAATTTATCCTTTATTCAGACAACGCTAGAAGATGTAAGATTCCTCGTGTGATATAAAGACTAAATATGTACTTTACGCCTGAAGAAAGGAAGCCATTTTCAGCAAATGTGTATAGTCTTGATATGTACATGAACACAAACAAATGTTTATAGGGTGATTTTCATATATACTAGCCAAATAGTGGGTTAAACCATATGAATCTGTTTACATGTGACCATTTTTGACCAATAAAGATGGCTGTTTCTTATGTGTCAACTAATAATAAGGAAATTCTCTGAGAACTTCATTTTTCCCTGTATTGTGTTATTTCAGGTGTTTTTGGCAAGTTACCACTGAGTCTTTAATAGTATTGCCATTAATCAATACCTCCGATGTATTATTTACTTATAATAGAAGACAGAGTGTGTCTTGCATCAGAAACTCCTTTTCTTTAGTAACAGCTTTAAAATTGACTCTTCCCTTTATACTGTTGTGTTTGTACACCAAACTGGTATAGGTGGGGGGCATGTTATCTCATTTTCACTCCAAGATGCATCAAGAATATGTGTATATATCACTAGTTATATCTGTTAAACCATTTCCCAAATGTTTCCCTCCCTAGTGTCTACATGTTAAACTTTCAGCGGCAGTCAGCAACCAAAACACAGATGGACTAGGTTGTGACCTGTGCATTAGGGTGTGGAAAGTGCTGTGATTATGACAGCACACACTTCAGCTTGGTCTTGGTGGATATAATCCAGTAGGACTTCTTTTGAATTGTGTGATCATCTTTGTGGACATCTTTGGCAGTATCACCATCATTTCCGTGTGATTGATTGATTGAAACAATTTAAAGATACAAGGGCATTATCTCTCTGGGAATAGTTATCTCCAAGTCTTTTTCTTTCAGCCTGATTCCACATGTGTTCAGGAGACACACACACACACACACACATACACACACATCGCGTGTGAGTTATGATGGAAGTTACTCAAGTGAGGCATTAAGCTTAATTAAAATTAAGCATTAATTTTTCTTATCCTTTCCCCTGCAGTTATTATGTAGGCATGTGTGGAGATGGAGCTAATGACTGTGGGGTGAGTAGAAATTACTTCTTCTAATGCAGGGGGTTCACTGATATCCCTTTTAAGGACCCCACATCTCCTGGGGTCTGACTCTTCACCCTTCTGCCAACAATCACATCACTTAATCATTCTGATGTTTGTATTCACTTCTACCAGAGTGTGGGTTGGATGTGGTTTAGAGTAAAGTGAGATGAGTCACTTCAGCTGTTTTCTAGCAACTCCTAGAATAATAAAGACAAGGAAAAGTTACATAGGCTCCCATATTTCAGACCCAAAAGGGACTTTTCAAGACTAGCTGGTTTAAATCTCTCCTGTTATAAATAAGGAAATGAGACTCAGGGAGGTGAATTCTTTTTTTTTTTTCCTGAAGTCACGCAGCTGGTAAAGGCTTAATGAAGGAAGAATTTGAAACTGATGGTAAAGCTTTGAATTATGTGTAAATTGTGTTTATCCCTGCCAGATTTCTACACCAGGGTTACTTTTTACAAGTTGGCTATACCCCAAAATTCTTACACTCAGCAAAATCATAGACCAAATTATTTGGTCATTACATACAATAGCAAACCTAAATTACAAGATTCTCAGCAGATTACTTCTCTAACGCAACAGAAGGCAGTGCATATTTTATAATCTGAGTTTCGAAGATATGGTTGAAACAGTAGCTTACCTTGAAGATTGATGTACATAAGAAAATATTTTAGGAGCTAATTTGTGAAACAAGAAGTAAAGAGAATTGCTTTGTATTTCCAAAGTCTATTAGATACTTAGGGTCTAGGTTTTTGTCTTACTTCCTTCTTAAATATTTTCTTCAAAGTTCTGTGAAAAACATAATTAGAGATCTGTTATGAATATTTCTGCCTCATACTTCATGAGAAGAAGCTAGTTGTTAGTCTCCTCTTCCAAATCTAGAGTGAGTACCCATTCTCATTAATTATGTGGAATTTAGAACAAAACAAATAAACTGGATGTTATAAAGGACATAGTCTCTTCCTCCGAAGAGTTCATTATCTGATGGGGGAAAAAAATCATGCATAAAACTAACCCTAACGTAAAGTAGATGGTCCTAAATTACATCACAGAGATATAAAATATTAAGGGAGAAAGGAAGAAGAAGGAAATATTCTAATATTAATTGAACATGAATTTAGTGTATACTGGCCATAGTAACCAGGTACTTTGCACTTTCTACAGAGCTACAGAAATACGAAATCTCATTTTATGTTCATACAATTCTCATGGGATTAGGGGCTCACTGGCCTGCTCATTGGCTGCTCTCTGCTCTGGGCATTGTCTGGACAGTTTCCAGTCTTGATGAGAAATGAATTAACCCTTATATCAGTGAGACAACGTATATTCTGGAACGATTCTCTGATGTGTGCATCTGGTCCTTTCCTCCAGTGAAGATGCTGTATGCCCCAAACTTCGTCCCAGCAGTTAGCTGGTTGGCTGGATCAGGCAGCCGGCAGCCTAGGAAAAGGTGGGAATTAGTTTTTCCTATAGTTCATGAAGGTGGCCTGTTAAGTGTAAGAACTGTGATAGTAAAGGCCCTCACAAAGTTCCATCCAAATTCTGTCATCATTTTAATAGACTTCTCGAATGAGTCCTTCCACTTTCTTATCATGTCTACACACCCTCAACCTATACACACACACACACACACACTCTTCTACCACTGGGTCATTGTTTACTTGGTGCCTCTTTAATTGGTGACTGCGTGGATCCAGCTGGAGGAGCAGCATAAACAGAGACCCAGGGGTGGAAGAGTGCAATGTTATCAACTCTATGATGTGAAGAGTAGCCTCGCGATGTTTGAAGAGTTAGAGCTTGGCCTGAGGAGTCGTGGCTTTATCATTCCAGGCTTTGAAAATGGCTCATGCAGGCATTTTGCTGTCAGAACAGGAGGCATCTGTGGCCTCCCCTTTCACCTTGGAAACAGCCAACATCGACTGTGCGTCTCATCTCATCAAGTAAGCCACCTATCCCCCTTCCATCCCCTGACCGACAGGCTCACTGTCTGGCTCTGGACAGAATTCAACTATAATTGAAAGTGATAAATGTCACAGCAGAGGCTTGGGTAAAGTGCTACTGAGTATCAATTAAGGGGGCCATGAGTGCTGCTTGAGAATGCTGGTAAAAGCAACAAAAAGGTGACTTATGCTGAGCTTTAAAGGATACATGGCTGTGTCATTTGGACAGCTGAAAACTAGAGTTGATATTTAAAAACCGATTGTATATCTTACTTCTCTCCTTTATTTTGTATGTTGGATGCTTACTGGAACATTTATCTCAGGAGCTGGGGATGCAGGGGAAGCAGAAAAGGAACCCTCCACCAGAAAGCTTCCCCCAATAGTGTTATGTCTCCAAAATACAAATTAGTGAATATCCAAAGTGATTGCACCAGAGACTTTTACAATGGATTGGCAATTGGATTAGGGAAGGGGCAGGAATTAAAAACTGTTTATTTTCCCAGTATAGCTCCCTTACCTCCACTGCACTCTCATTTCTGATCTTGTCTCTACTCATATTTTTTTTTGGTCTAATTATTATCAATTAAATAAAGGTTTTATTGGCTAAATAACTAACAAACAACCATAAACCCTATGATGTGATCCAGGCCAGTAGCTATATGTAGAGATTCATGAATTATTACTCTTAACCAGTGTTTTGATTGCAATATTAGGCACTCAGTATTTGCGTGTACATTTGCTCTAAATTAACGTTAAAACACTTAAATAATGACATTTTTAGGGATCTCTGCTATGGTTCAAACTCCAGGCTGACAATGGAGAAGGATGATATAACATCCAAGTAGCACATAAAGATATAAAACAATAGAAGGCCCAGTTTCTATGAAAACTCCAAGTACTGGGCCTTGAGACTTCCCTGGCTGTCCAGTGGTTAAGACTCCGTGCTTCTACTGCAGAGGGACACGGGTTCGATCCCTGGTTGGGGAACTAAGATTCCACATGCCACATGGCACAGCCAAAAAAAAAAAAAAAGAAATCTACTCATACAGTTAAGAATAAAACATCAGGTTTTTTTTTTCATTTAACATACCTTTTTTTATTGAAGTATAGTTGATTTGCAATGTTGTGTTAATTTCTGCTGTACAGCAAAGTGACTCAGTTATACATACAATTACCTTTTTTTAAATATTATTTTCCATTATGGTTTATCACAGGATACTGAATATAGTTCCCTGTGCTATACAGTAGGATCTTCTTGTTTATCCATCCTGTATATAACAGTTTGCATCTGCTAATCCCAACCTCCCACTCCATCCCTCCCCCACCCCACCCCCCCTTGGCAACCACAAGTCTGTTATCTATGTCTGTGAATCTGCTTCTGTTTCATAGATAAGTTCATTTGTGTTGTATTTTAGATTCCACATATAAGTGATATCATATGGCATTTTTCTTTCTGACTTACATCAGGTTTTATACTTTGTGCATACATTTTTTCCCTCTGATTTTTCCTGTAATACTGTGGGGTAACTTCAGGCCATCGTCACGGCCGATGGTCTGGAGCACATCACAGAATCTTGAGGTTTACACAAAAAAAGACAACCATGAAGTTCTCAGCATGTCCCTTGGTGCATCTGAATGTGCAGCGGCCGTTGGGGTTGGGAATCACCTAAATGTGCTAGCCTCTGTGTGACTGCAAAGCAGCAAGACAGCTTGACCCTCTCCCTGAGTACTGGGTGCCTGTACCTGTGTCCTTCCTGCCCTCAAACAGCATCACCTCCCCTACCTTCAAAGCAGCTTCCCTTGCTAACTCCCATGCTTCCTGCTTCCGAGGACCATTTGGTCCTTAGAGTCCATCTTTGAGGCTCAGAACCTCAGAGTGCTTTTAACTCTTTCCTCTTTTTCATCCCTGGCGAGCCAGGCATTATGTTATAGTGGTGTGTCTTTTGGAGAGTCTCTCCAAGCCTTACCCTTACTATCTCTATTGCCTGAACCTGGTTTGTGTCATGGTGACTACAAATCCGGAGTGCTCGGGACACTTGCCAGACTTCATGCTTCCCATCATCAACACAACCCATGCAGGTCTTTTAAAATATTGTGCTTGAAAATGTGGTGGATTAGGAATGAGACAGAGCCTTGAGCTGGAGGACTCACATTCCAGTAAAGGGTATAGATATATGCAGATGTAATCGCATAACACAGAATCTTCTGCCTGATGAGTAAGAGGTGCTCAATAAATTAGCTTTAAATAAATGAACGTCCCAATAATACAGTCATCGTTCCAGTAGTTCAGGATGATAACTCAAGCCAAAAGGGAAGATTTCAAAGGAAGGTTGCAATTTGAAGGATGGATAGGATGTATGGAAACGCGAAGGAGGTGGGAGGGAATTCCAGGTGGGGGAACGGAGAGCCATGTTCAGAAATGGGGTTTTCATTGGAGAGTACAGGGGCCTGATAGCCAAACTGGGCTGGAAGGCTTTTCAGATGGGATCTGTGGAGGGGAAGCTGGAGTGCCAGGTGTGGAGGCCTCGCATAGGGGGTTCAAACTCCAGGACGGTTGCACCAAGTGCCTACTTGATTCATCCAAAAGACAGTGGCACTTGAACTTTGGATGCCCTTTCTCATGCCCAGTGCATTTCTGGAGGCAATATACTGTTTTAAAATACAAGTCAGGATGTAAAATTTCTCTAGTGGCAGATGGCTTATTAAGACTTCAGGGTTAGGCTGATTTTACCCTTGATACATGCCTAGTCCTGGGAAAACATCCTCTAGACGAGCAATGAGGTACAGTTTTAGGTACATGGGTCCAGATCCACAGGTTTCCATTTTTATTCTTTGAAACATGATTGACTTGTTATAGTTCAAGTCCTTTAGGGCAAGGACTATGCCTTATTCATTTCTCTGTTGCTGTGCCTACCACGGTACCTCAGAGCATTTGATGAACGTTTGTGGAATGCATTAAGTAAATGAGTGAGCCACTTAAAATTCACAACCATTAGGAATAGCAGTCATTTTGGAGGCCCGTGCAAGGTGTGGAGGCCTCGCATAGGGGGGGTTCAAACATTCTTTATGCCTTACCATTCTAGATTTTTGCACTTTTTTGTTTTTTTAAATCCAGGTGTCAGTTTTCCTGGAAATGTACAACTGCAGGAAAAAAGGATGAAATCACAAAGTGCACGTCAGAAAACAATCCAGGCTTCACATGCTTGCCATTCTCAGCCGGTCTTCTGCTCCACCCTCTGTGCTGAAAACAAAAAGGCAGTACCTCGCAGCCTGGTAGCAAACATCCACCCAAAGCATCCTGGCTCATCTCCCGCCAGAACCTTCTCACCTTGTCCAAGACAATGTGGTTGTTAGTTTGGCTCTTTGGGTTTTATTTCTCATGTCCCTGACCTGTTGACAAAGTTTGAGCAGCGGTGTCCATGTCACTGGAGACTGGAAACCAAGAGGATGTGGGCTGCCTCCCACATGGATTCGCTTCTGCCTTGCTTGACCAGAGGAGGCTGCAGGAGGGCTTGTTTGCCAAGTTCCCCACTCCTCTTACTTTGGCCTGTCATAATCCACCACCAACCAGACCCAGTTAAAGGAATAACAGTTCAAGCAGAATTTTTTAAAGAGGGTAATATTTACTTTTTTATTCTTATTTATTTATTTATTTATTTATTTTTTGGCTGCGTTGGGTCTTCGTTGCTGCGTGTGGGCTTTCTCTAGTTGCAACGAGCGGGGGTTACTCTTTGTTGAGGTGCATAGGCTTCTCATTGCAGTGGCTTCTCTTGTTGTGGAGCACAGGCTCCAGGCGCCCGGGCTTCAGTAGTTGTGGCACACGGGCTCAGTAGTTGTGGCACATGGGCTCAGTAGTTGTGGCACACGGGCTTAGTTGCTCCACAGAATGTGATATCTTCCTGGACCAGGGATCGAGCCCGTGTTCCCTGCATTGGTAGGCGGATTCTTAACCACTGCGCCACCAGGGGAATCTGGTAATATTTGCTTTTTTCTTTTTTATTGAAGTATAGTTGACATACAATATTATATTAGTTTCAGATGTACAACATAGTGATTTGACATTTACGTACATTATGAATTGATCACCATGATAAGTCTAGTAACCATCTGTCACCATACAAAGTTATTATAATATTATTGACTAGGGACTATTTACTGGCTAGCTGCAATTTTTACCATTGTCTTTATCTCTTTGGGTTCCCATACCAGCTCACATTATTACCCTGTGTTCTTCCTGGTGTATTGAAGCCAACAAACCCATTTCATCTCAAATATTGGTGCCACATCTACTCTCCCTATAATGTGAGAGCACCTGGCCCTTAGCTCTATGTCTCTAAGGGACTTTAAAACACACACGGGGAGCAAGTGTTGCTAGGATGGAATGAATCACAGGCGAGTCAGTACTTGACATTTTGCACCTTGTCACAATGTATTGTGTTTATAATGTACATGTTAATCTTCTTAATTCATTGCAAGCTTGTTGAAAATAAGGACTGTGCCTGATTCATTTATATCCTCCGTGACTCTGAGCATAATGCTGGCACCTTATAAGCCTTAAATAAATGTGAACTTATGAATCAGTGGGTGAGGTAATGATTGAAGGAAAGAATGAGTGAGTGAATGAGTGGTTAAATGAATAACTGAGAGGATGAATCAGTGATTAAGTGAATGTATATCAGCAGGCTATTAAAATGAGCTCCTTTTAAAATATAAAAGAGACTGGGAGACGTGTGTCATATATAACCAGTTATTTTTATGTTTTCTTAAACAGAGAAGGCCTAGCTGCTCTTGTCTCATCCTTCGGGGTATTTAAATACTTGACCATGTACGGCATAATCCAGTTTATGCGTACATCACTGCTCTACTGGATATGAACTAAAATAATTTCTTCCCAGTTCTAATTGCATTTATATCCCTTGTATATTTGGGGGAGGCGGTGCAGCTCTTACACAGGATTTAATGTTTTATAAATAAATGACATTTCTCAAAATAGGTGTCTACAAACTTGAGAACTTGATATAGCTGTGCATGAAACACAGAGCTAGAAATAAGTAGATGTGGCTCAGTTTCTAGGAGTGTTGTTTTTCTCTAGATAACCGGAGACACTTGACCTCCTCCAGCCTCTATTTCTTCACTTAGAGTATGGAGAGAGCCTCAGGGCAGCCTAAATATAACTCAGCAGGAAATGCATCAGTCTCCAACTATGGAATATTTTTGGCAGACTAAGAAGAGATAAAAAGAATGAGAAGTTGTTGAATTTGACTTTGAAGGACTCAAAAACTGGAAAAATTCCCATACCGGAGCTTTAGTTCTGAACTTGCCCAGAATGTACACATGTCATTAGTAAAGGATTAACAATTCTATAAAAATGTTTTGAAAAGACTTTTGAAATGAAATGATAAAAATAATCATCTAAGAATTAATTAGCTATATGGAAGAAATATGTATAGGTTGAAAGTAATCTGCATTGGTTCAGTCATAACTTACTCTACAGTAAAATGATCCACCACTCTCAGGGAACACTGTGAGGAGGGAATTATTTTACTGCTTTCCTGAGACATTTGAGTGGTGAAAGCAGGGACCACAGGACTCCAGCCTCAGTGGGCTATTGATTGCAAGAAGCATACACAGAGGCTAAGGGCCAACCAGGTGGGTAGAAACAAGAAATGGATTGGGAGTCAGGAAACCTGGATTCAAGTTCTGCCTCTATCACTAAAAACAAATTAGATTTTGCCCTTGGCCGAGCCTTTATCTGCCTCCGGGAAGTCAGGCTGACTGATTTCCAAAGCCCTCGATAGTTCTCTGAAAACTGCTCCCAGAATAAAAAGTTAAGCTGTCTTTGAAAAGCCCTGTTCCATCTCACCCTGCTTATATATAATTTTACCATTCTGAGGGCAAAAGAATATGAGAAGGAAATGTAAAAAGACAGAGAAAGAATTGGAGGATGAGAGGGGCACTGAGAAACTATTTGCATTCTCTGAAAATAACGAAAGCAGAATTTCAGTTCCAAAGTCTCCATGGATAGAGTTGGAACCAGTCTACTCTGAAGCCATTCACTCTGATGGTCTAGACCTAAGTAAGAGTGTCCTCCAAGGACCTTCACCTGGAAACATCTTGGCCTTGAGTTCACTCTCCAAAGGGCCAGAAATATTTTCATCTGCATCAATGTGGTCTGTAATATGCATAGAACCAGATCATGATTTAGTGCTCAGTCAATAGCTATGAAGCAGAGAAACAGACTTGGCAGCAAAAGGTATTGCAAGGCAAGTTCCTGGAGAGTATCAAGCTGACTTTCATGTTTAAATACTTCAATTCCATAAATGTGAACTGAAAAGGAGTTCTATGTCTACACAAACCTTAGAAAGGCAGGTGGTATACCAGAATGAAGTCTGCAATGGGCTTACTTGGGGTGGGGAACTTGTTCAGTTTGTGAAAGTAAATGGACTCCAAGAGAATGATGTTGTGAACTCAATCCATGGATGAGGATGGAGAGAAAAACGTGTTGAATGATTTGAGGCCTTGACTTCAAATTTTAAGTATGAAGTTCCCAGAAGAACTTTCAGGCTTTAATATCTTATGTTGAGAGTTCAACTATCCAGGCTGAGTCTACAGCTGCCAGAATTACTATGGCCAATAAGGAGGGTGTTTCCCAACTGACTGACTCTCATTGCTAATATGGAATTAAGTTATACACTGGGAAAATAGTGATTTCGTTTCATTCTATCCAATGAGATGCTAAAGATGTTAGGTAAGTTCCTTTCTTCCTAAAGTGGGGGAGGAAAGTAACAGCTGCTTCCTGACCACTTTCAAGAAGAGTGTCGGGAATGATAAAGACTATATGATGGCAGAAGCCTCACTTATGTTTACTTTTCTTTCCTTTTCAGCAACTACAGCTCTTCGGGATTTACCAGTATCTCATGCCAGATGTTGCTACTACCTTGATGGTCTGTTTAACAAGTAAGCTCTTTAGCCAAGTAAACCATATTCATTGTATTTATCCATGAAATTCTAGAACTATTCATACAAATAAGAGGTTCTGACAATGACACATCTTAACTACCAAGACCTCATTACCTGTGAAGTTTCTGAAAGTGGTGTTGGCAGTAAGTTGAGGCTTGAAGTCCTCAGACTTGGCATTAATATGTCCTGATAGAAAATAGGTCTTAGCCTCACAAAATTGTCAACACATTCTCAGTTCTTTGTAGGTTTGTGTCTTGTACAAAGAAAAATGTACAAGAAATCCGGGAAGGGAAATCTTTGAAACCCAAAGGTCATTTTCCATTATTCAGCTATGCTGCACATTGACGTGAAACCAGACTTTTGCTAGGTCTTTGACGTTTGAGAACAAATGCTAGCGCTTTATTGTAGTGGAATTCTCTCAAAAGCAAGGTGTGGCTCACAGCAGCTATTTCTTATTTCCTTCCTTTGAGATGACACTGATAAAGTATTTCCTACCTAGGAACTTAGAGCTTGATACTAACTCTTAGTAAGTGAGAAAGGTGACTGCCTCAACAGAGAGCAAAGAAAAAGAATGATATACTCATCTCCTTTTCCTTGTTCAACAAAGGAAGTGTTACGAAAAATAACAGATAAAACATGCAGCAATGCAGGATATTAACAACCTTGAGAATTTCATGTAGCATCTTAAAAACATGAAAGTGATATTGAGGTCATATATTATATTAACCCAATGACAAAATTGTCAGTGTCAGGGATGTAAGTAATATCAATTTTGATTCTTAGGGTTGAAATGTCTATTTATAGCCCTCTAAAATATTTTCTATGTGTTATTAATATTCACGTGACTGGATAATTTTGAATCCTTGATATTGCTTCTAGAATGTTGGCTATTTTTTTAAGCAGTTTGCATGATTTACTTGTGAAGATGGACAATGATGTTAAAAAGAAGAAAAGAATACCAGGATGTTCCAAGAGCTAAGCTAGCAGGCGGTAGCGTGAAAGTGAAGGCCATGGCCATCCTCTACAACTCCCTATCTCTGCGACCTTTGGGAAATTATTTACTAAATAAATAACTGACTCATATGAAAGGTCCTTATAAGGTTGTGAGGATCAGATAACATACCGCATGTAAAGTGTATAGTACAGTGCATCACACCCTGTAAGCACTCATTACAAGATGAATGATATTGTGCTACACCCATCCTTTTTGTCTTTTTTTTTTTTGAGATGACTGACTAATTTGGCGAGCCCTTGAAAAGACTTAGGCTGTGTACAAGTAGACTGATTAGAAATTCAAAAACATGGGTGGTAGCCTTGCCACAGAATTGCCAGATGACCTTGACCAAGTTGTTTTGAGCTTTTGCACACTTAATTCCATGATACTGGTTATGAATTTGACTCCCAAGGTGATGGATATACTTTATGCTTTCCCATGGCAATAGCCTGCTGACTCTCATGCCAGTTGGTCATGCTGTGAAACTTACCCTCTCATCTCAGAGCGAGTTTGGTGGGAGAGTTGGGATGACTCAGGGCAGGACCACTGTTACCAGTGGGAGAGAAAAGTCTCAGAAGGGTGATAGATCAGAAGCATAGTGTTCTATTTGAATGACAGCACTTTGTCAATTATTATTCAACAAATGCAGACTCAGATAGAACAAACTAGTGGTTACCAGTGGGGAGGGTGGGGACGGGCACTAAAGGGGTCAGGGTACAAACTATTGGGTGTAAGATAGACTACAAGGATATATTGTACAACATGGGGAATATAGCCAATATTTTGTAATGACTGTAAATGGAGTGTAACCTTTAAAAATTGCATTAAAATTTTAAAAAATTAATTTAAAAAACCATAATGAAATGAATCTACCTAGTACATTCTCTTGGAGAATGTTTTAAAAAAAAAATTCTATCACATTATTTATTTATTTACTTGCTTATCTATCCACACCCTGCCTTGTTCCCACAAGATTTTATTTTATTTAATTAAGTTATTTTTTTAACATCTTTATTGGAGTATAATTGCTTTACAATGGTGTGTTAGTTTCTGCTTTATAACAAAGTGAATCAGCTATACATATACATATAGCCCCATATCTCCTCCCTCTTGCTTCTCCCTCCCACCCTCCCTATCTCACCCCTCTAGGTGGTCACAAAGCACCGAGCTGATCTCCCTGTGCTATGTGGCTGCTTCCCATTAGCTGTCTATTTTACATTTGGTAGTATTTATAAGTCCATGCCAGTCTCTCACTTCGTCCCAGCTTATCCTTCCCCCTCCCCGTGTCCTCAAGTCCATTCTCTACGATTGTGTCTTTATTCCTGTCCTGCCCCTAGGTTCTTCAGAACATTTTTTTCTTTTTCTTTTTTAGATTCCGTATATATGTGTTAGCATATGGTATCTGTTTTCCTCTTTCTAACTTACTTCACTCTGTATGGCAGACTCTAGGTCCATCCACCTCACTATAAATAACTCAATTTCATTTCTTTTTATGGTTGAGTACTATTCCATTGTATATATGTGCCACATCTTCTTTATCCGTTCATCTGTCGATGGACACTTAGGTTGCTTCCATGTCCTGGCTATTGTAAATAGAGCTGCAATGAGCATTGTAGTACATGACTCTTTTTGAATTATAGTTTTCTCAGGGTATATGCCCAGTGGTGGGATTGCTGGGTGGTATGGTAGTTCTATTTTTAGTTTCTTAAGGAACCTCCATACTGTTCACCATAGTGGCTGTATCAACTCACATTCCCACCAACAGTGCAAGAGGGTTCCCTTTTCTCCACACCCTCTCCAGCATTTATTGTTTGTAGATGGCCATTCTGACTGATGTGATGTGATACCTCATTGTACTTTTGATTTGCATTTCTCTAATGATTAGTGATGTTGAGCATTCTTTCATGTGTTTGTTGGCAATCTGTATATCTTCTTTGGAGAAATGTCTATTTAGGTCTTATGCCCATTTTTGGATTGGGTTGTTTGTTTTTTTGATATTGAGCTGCATGAGCTGCTTGTAAATTTTGGAGGTTAATCCTTTGTCAGTTGTTTCATTTGCAAATATTTTCTCCCATTCTGAGGGTTGTCTTTTCGTCTTGCTTATGGTTTCCTTTGCTGTGCAAAAGCTTTTAAGTTTCATTAGGCCCCATTTGTTTATTTTTGTTTTTATTTCCACTTCTCTAGGAGCTGGGTCAAAAAGGACCTTGCTGTGATTTATGTCATAGAGTGTTCTGCCTATGTTTTCCTCTAAGAGTTTGAGAGTGTCTGGCCTTACATTTATGTCTTTAATCCATTTTGAGTTTATTTTTGTATATAGTGTTAGGAAGTGTTCTAATTTCATGATTTTACATGTAGCTGTCCAGTTTTCCCAGCACCACTTACTGAAGAGGCTGTCTTTTCTCCATTGTATATTCTTGTCTCCTTTATCAAAAATAAGGTGACCATATGTGCGTGGGTTTATCTCTGGGCTTTCTATCTTGTTCCATTGATCTATATTTCTGTTTTTGTGCCAGTACCATACTGTCTTGATTACTGTAGCTTTATAGTATAGTCTGAGGTCAGGGAGCCTGATTCCTCCAGCTCTATTTTTCTTTCTCAAGATTGCTTTGTCTATTCGTGGTCTTTTGTGTTTCCATACAAATTGTGAAGTTTTTTGTTCTAGTTCTATGAAAAATGCCATTGGTAGTTTGATAGGGATTGCACTGAATCTGTAGATTGCTTTGGCTAGTATAGTCATTTTCACAATGTTGATTCTTCCAACCCAAGAATAGGGTATATCTCTCCATCTGTTTGTATCATCTTTAATTTCTTTCATCAGTGTCTTATAATTTTCTGCATACAGGTCTTTTGTCTCCTTAGGTAGGTTTATTCTTAGGTATTTTATTCTTTTTGTTGCAGTGGTAACTGGGATTGTTTCCTTAATTTCTCTTTCAGATTTTTCATCATTAGTGTATAGGAATGCAAGAGATTTCTGTGCATTAATTTTGTATCCTGCTACTTTATCAAATTCATTGATTAGCTCTAGTAGTTTTCTGGTAGCATCTTTTGGATTCTCTATGTATAGTATCATGTCATCTGCAACAGTGACAGCTTACTTCTTCTTTTCTGATTTGGATTCCTTTTATCTTTTTTTCTTCTCTGATTGCTGTGGCTAAAACTTCCAAAACTATGTTGAATAATAGTGGTGAGAGTGGACAGCCTTGTCTTGCTCCTGATCTTAGTGGAAATGGTTTCAGTTTTTCACCATTGAGAACATTGTTGGCTGTGGGTTTGTCATATATGGCCTTTATTATGTTGAGGTAAGTTCCTCTATGCCTACTTTCTGGAGGGTTTTTATCATAAATGGGTATTGAATTTTGTCAAAAGCTTTTTCTGCATCTATTGAGATGATCATATGGTTTTTCTCCTTCAATTTGTTAATATGGATTATCACATTGATTGATTTATGTATCCACAAGATTTTAATGCAACATACAATGGCCACTAATAAGACAAGATATAATATATGAAAGGAAAAATCTAGGACAAAAGCAAGATGAAGTCAGAAAAGTCAGTTAAGAAAATGCATGTCTTGAAGTCCAATTTGACCTTCATAGGTTTAGAAGCCATTTTGAAAGGAACTTGTTGTAGCTGCATCCCTGTTCTTTTCAGTAAGACCCACTCAAATTAGATGAAGAAAATTGAGGAAGGGACATGTTTAAGAATCTAATTCTCAAAAAAATTCTGAGAACAGAAAGTTGAAAGCATCAAGGCTTGAGGAGGGCTAGAGTCCTCTTTCCTTATTTCCAAGAGACCATCTTCTGTCTTTCTTCTTCTTTCTATCCTTCCTATTTTCATCTGACTTCTACTCATTCACTTTGCAAATGACCCCAGATGGTGACTACTGTTGAGTTTCCATAACCTTTCTGCATGTCTTCCTACAGCCAATTAGCTCAGCCTCTCAGTGTTATTTGCAAATCGTTTGGAAAGAAAATTTATCAACTTCTCTTGGGTAAGATGCCCAGTCGAGGCCAATCATTTCTATGAGTGAAGTCATGTAATTCAGCTCCATTTGGGCTAATCGCTCCAGCATATTGGAGGAGGCACAGTGTACAGAGAAGAAGGCTGTAGGAGGGATTGTATCTGTTATAGAAATACCTCTCTTAAGTTCCATCAGTGCTTCAATGAGTCCTTTCTGGGTCTTGGTCCCCTTGGAGAATCTGATGGAAGATAGAGATCTTCTCACCTTAAAAATCTCCTGAGGCACAATCAAAATTTTGCATGTAGTTTAGATGAGTTCACAAGACTCCTGAAATTTGACTTACGTGACTTGAAATGTCCATAACACAAGTAAGCCAACTATTTAGGAGAAACATACCTACATAATATCCAAATGATGACGAACAGTTAAAAACTATACTTTGAGAATAGAATTTAAAAGCTGCTAAGTCCTCCCATACAGCAGGCTCTGTGCTAGGTTCAGTAAGGAACAGAAAGTGGAACAAGACAGGATTTCTTCCCTTAGGGAGCTCACAGTCTGCTGAATACATATGTAAACAAGTAGACTTAATGCCAGACATTCTGAACTATAGCAGCAATATGGGTAATGTGCTGAGGAAACTCTGAGGAGGTAATGATTAATTCTGAATAATATATAACACTTCACAAGTTTTTATTCCTCTGCATGCAATCTGATAGATATCATCATTTTAAAGAAACCTAGACAATTTAGAAAAGTTCTTCTAGTTGCTGATAAACTGTTCTGCTGTCTGAGCTTGTATTCCAGGGCTCCTCATTTTATTCTTTTCAATTCATGGGCTCCAAACCACTGCAATCTGCTGTAGAGCAGAGAACATGGGGCTTTACAGTCAGACAGACTTGAGTTTACATCACCACCATGTCACTCACTAACTATGGGTCTTTAAGCAAGGGATTCTACTTCTCTGAACATCAGTTTCTTTACTGGTAAAGATAAATACCTATTTTGCATTGCTTCTTAAAGAAATAACGATAATGTTTATAAAACACTTAGCACAGCCTCTGGAACCTAGTAGGGACTCTAAAATGGTTGTCATTATTTTTATTTTTATTTATAGTCAAGTATACAGATTCCCTGTCAGAAAGTATTAAACATCTCTATTAGGGAAAAAGTTAAAATAATCTTTATGTAAGCATTCTGTATCAATTGCCACAGTAATTGCCATAGTAATGCTGCATAACAAACCACTCTCAAAACTCAGTGGCTTACAATAGCCACTCATGGTTCTATAAGTTGACTACCATTCAGTTGATCTAGGTGGGCTTACCTGAGCCGCTCTGCTTAGGATGTAGATTAGTTGGTCTTGGTCCAGGCTTTGGGTTTAATTCAGGTTGGTTCTACATTTTTCTTTCTGGGGCTGGACTGAATGGACAAACCTGGGCATGCTATGAGTACAGATCAAAGAGAGCAGAGCCAGAGAGCAAGCCCAGCCATGCAAGCGTGCCTCCAAACTCTGCTAACATCTCTCTGGCCAGAGAAAATTACACAGTAAAAACCACAATTAAGGGGAGATAAAGTACACTTTGCCACAATGAGGCCAATAATTCAAACTTCCACAGTCCCTGTGTAAAAGAAAAGGCAGAAACTACAATGAACATCTGAGAAAGAGAAGACCAAAGAGGTAGAAGCCAGATGCCCAGAGGTGCAATTACACGTCTTTCCACTACCCAGGGCCTCTCTATGACCTCTGTGGCCACTTCTACCTTGGATACTGGACTGCAGAGAGGACTCCAAGCACGGCGGCCTCTGCTTTCTACGGCTGCAGAGGGGTCTCCTTGCACCCCTCCCCCAGCATTGACCACAGTCCGCATTGTGTACCTCTTCTCTGTGCCCATGCAATGACTTCTGACACCAACTACCTGGAGTTGGGCCAAACCTCACAGCTTAAGGGACAGCCTTCACAAGACTGCCTTCACTTTAGGCACCAGCTGTAAGTTTGGGGGTCCCCATGCCACTCACACTTCTGATGTGCTGGTCATAAATGTGGGCGTTCTCACTAGTCCCTCAGGTTCAATCATTCGCAGCAACAACTCACAGAACTCAGGAAAGTGCTCTCCATCTGATTACAGTTTTATTATAGCAAAAAGATATAAATCAGAACCAATCAAAGGGAGAGACATAAGGGCAAGGTCTGGGAGGATCTCAAACATGACTTTTCCATTGTCCTCTCCCTAAGGAGTCAGTCTGCCTTACTCTCCTGGCACGTGGATGTGTGACCATATGCAGAGTATTGCCAAACAGGGAAGCTCACCTGAGCTTTGGTGTCTGAAGTTTTTATTGAGGTTTCATTATAGAAATGTGATTGATTGAATCATTGGCCATGAGGTTGAACTCAATCTCCAGCTCTCTTCTTCTCTGAAGGCCCCAGCTCTCTAATCACACAGTTGGTATTTTTGGCATGGCCATCTTCCATCCTGAGCCATCTCATTAGCACAAACTCTCTTCAGGCCCACTATGAACAGAAGAGATACTCCTATCAATCAGGAAATTCCAAGGGTTTAGAGGATATATCCCAAGAAGTGGAGACAAAGGCCAGTCAAACTTTTCACTCCAAGGATCCACCTGAGACAAAGGCTAGCCACATTTTTTATTACACACCCCATCTGTGTTTTCCACTGGACTTCAAGCTCTTTAAAAGCAGAGGAGATGTCCTTCTCAACTCTGCATAACTCACAGCCGCTAGCCCAGCACCCTCCTGGGAAACACTGATTAAACTGATAAAGGTAAAGCTTTAGAGAGTCAGAGAGATTTAGGATAAATGAGTTGGAAGAGCCTTTGGAGACCATTTAGACATTCCAACACATTTGTTCTATGCATGAGAAAATGAAGAACCAAAGAGTTTTGTGATTACCCCAGAACATGCATTGAGCAAACTAAAGACCTGTTTTAGAGTTTTATTATCTAAAACTGGACACTCACTGCCCGCCGCCCTGCCTTTACATGCATGAACACAGACCTAAGGATACGTACCTCACTTTCTTACATCAAAAAAACCAGTCATAAGCTATAAAAAGGGGAGAAGTAACAGATGTAAAGAACTGAAACATCCTGACCTCCCCATGCTTCTTTCCTGCTCTGCCCTGAGAAGTACATTCCATTTTCATCAGTTTGTTAGCATATAAGGCTTCTGAGATGGATGTAATCATCTTTTTTTTTTTTTTTTTTTTTTTTTTTTTGTGGTTCTGTTTAATCCCTGCCCATTGCCAATCCCTTAAATGTTAAAAAATAAATCCTAGGACCAAAATATATTTTAACATCCCCATCTGGAAGGAAGCTATCTTTAAGTTCTTTTTCCTAACTAATTCTAATGTGCTCTAGCAGTCCTCCAATTACACACTTGTCCAGGAGGGAGCAGAACACACTTCTAGCATCTATCCTGGTACACTGAAGTGCTCAGAGAATGTTGGCTAAATGAATAATAGAGTGAGTGTTTTTAAAAAAATTTCCCAGCATACGAAGATTAGTCCAGTTAGATGCCTCCTTACTCTCTTCATCTTAACTCTCCACTTTTCCATCATCACTGAGAGACAACAGTACTGTTATCCGTGTGGAAAGTCATCTTTCTCTTTTACATACCATTCCTAGCCAGTCTGGTTGTGGAGAAAATATTTGCACTATGCAATATGGTACATGTATTAATTATAGAACTTTTGAACCCATTAATTTTCACTTCTGAAGGTGAAACCAAAGCATGGAAGAGGCAAAGGCTGGTAGCATTGGACGTGCAGCTAGGCAGTGAGCTTACCTAGATGTAAACCCTCAATTGATGTTTGCTGAGTCTGAACCCTAACACAAGACTCAGGGTAACATGCCTCTCAATCTTTTATTCTCAATAATGAAATTGTAACAAGGAAAAATGCATTTGTCTTTTCAGTGAGCTCAACTCATGCCTACCCAAAGCTGGCTCCATACCAACCAGCAGGACAGCTCCTTTCTCCCCCTTTGCTGTTGTCAGTCTTTTTAAACACCTGCTTCACCTGCATTGTGCAGGTCTGTGCATTTCTCTGTGTGAAGCAGCAGCCCTGGTATTGTGAGGTCTACAGATACAGGTCAAGTTTGGTTTCTTAGTTTTCCTTTCTGAAGGTGGTACAATGAAAACCCAATGACGCTGTTCAACTTGGTTTGAATATATATTCTAAAATTTTAATTAACCAAAATTGTTTCCAGACTGCAAAACACCAGTGATGGGATAGAACACAGAACACAGTCAATGGGTTGAGTGCTGGAGTGAGCCATGTGGAGTGGGTGGGGAAAGATCTTCACATTGGCTGTTGATGTATAGACGTAACGGCTGGTTGACTGAATGAATGTATTCATTTGCTGGTGGTTTGGACATCATATAGACCAGGAGTCAGCAAACATTTCTTGTAGATGGCCAGGTAGTAAATATTTCGGGCCTTGTGGGCTCTGTGGTCTCTGTTGGAACTACTCAACTCTGCTGTTGTAGTGAAAAAGCAGTCAGAGACAACATGTAAACAAGTTAGTGTGACTGTGTTCCAATAAAACTTTATTGACAAAACCAGGTGGTGAGTCGGATTTGGCCAATGGGCTATAGTCAACCAACCCCTGATATACAAGAGAGATTTGCTTAAATTAGTTTCAGTTTTTCAAAGGAGTGTTAAAACGTTCATTTATGGTATCATTGTTCTGATTGAATCGAATAGTAGACTCAGGGCAAATCTCTTCACCTTCCAGGGCTTTAATTTCCTTAACTATAAATTAAGGGTAAGATGAGGTGAATTTAGATGTTCAAACATTTTTTTGACAAAGCCTGCCCGACTTCCAAAAGGAAAGGCAGAAAGAGCTGCTCTTTTTAAGGTAGGGCTTGTACAAACTGCCCCTCACTCCACTGTCATCCTGAGGGCATCAGAGCTCCAGGGATCGGTGAAGGACAGATTGAAAACTACAAAACGATGTCTAAGACTATCATTTAGACCCCCAATTCAGCAATTCAAGTATTACTTAGAATATAGAATTCATTTT
The DNA here is from genome assembly GCF_028023285.1 of Balaenoptera ricei. Lineage (NCBI taxonomy): Eukaryota > Metazoa > Chordata > Mammalia > Artiodactyla > Balaenopteridae > Balaenoptera > Balaenoptera ricei. Next base: position 86,217,925 of record NC_082642.1, on the reverse strand, counting down.
TGTTTCAAAACCAAATTTTTCCCCAAATTGGAGTGCACGTATTCAGAGAAGTAACCTTTTGATTGAATCTAGGAAACATGGTATAGCCAAAAGGGTGATGGATAGGTAGTCCTATCTCTGTCATTAACTAGCTATGTCATTCTAGCCTTCAACTTTTTTTATATATATAAATTTATTCATTTTATTTATTTATTTTTGGCTGCGTTGGGTCTTCGTTGCTGTGCGCGGGCTTTCTCTAGCTGCGGCGAGTGGGGGCTACACTTCGTTGCAGTGCACGGGCTTCTCATTGCAGTGGCTTCTCTTGTTGCAGAGCACAGGCTGTAGGCATGTGGTCTAAAGTAATTGTGGCTCATGGGCTCAGTAGTTGTGGCTCAAGGGCTCTAGAGCGTAGGCTCAGTAGTTGGGGCGCACGGGCTTACTTGCTCCGTGGCATGTGGGATCTTCCCGGACCAGGGCTCGAACCCGTGTCCCCTGCATTGGCAGGGGGCTTCTTAACCACTGCGCCACCAGGGAAGCCCTAGTCTTCAACTTTTTTATCTGCCATGTAAGTATACTGGATTGGATATATTTTGGTGTTAAATTCAGTAATTCAGGCCTTCTAGTCTGTCTGTCCTCTTTGCGCAAGAAAGCTTTGTGACTGCTAATTGTTTCATTAATTTATTCTACAGACATCTGAACATCTACTATATGCAAAGCACATTTTGGGAGCCTAGGGAGTCAAGGATAATATAACTTAAGTCTTGCATTTGAGTTCACAATTGAAAAATGAATTTTATCTATAAACAGTTATAATAGTAGTAAAAAATTTCAAGCTGAACAAGAAAGTTGATGAAAACAAGTTTATTTGTGGGCTTGATTATTGAAAAAAATGAACATTGCAAATGGATCAATCCAAACTGGGAAAGCCCATGTCTTAAAAAAAATATTTTTCTGAGCAAATATCATGTGGCATCACTGTGCTAGGTGCTAAGGATTTGTTATATAGTCGAGTAAAACAAACAAACAAAAGTAAAACCAAAAGAAACATTCCACATTCAAAGAACTCTCATCCCAGGGTTGGAAAATAAAAATATGTGAAGGAATAACTGCAAAACAATGAGCTAAATGCAGCACTAGAGAGAAGAATGGGGAGCACTCGTTATGTTCACCACTGAATGTAAAGATGTTTCAGATACAGTGATCTTAGAGGAAATAGGATGTCTGGACCCAGAGGTGTACAAATTGGGGAACAGGGAATATTCCCCTATGACTGGAATATAAGGGCATGGGAGGTCTAGCAAAAGATGTCTCAAATCGTTCCTTGAGACCAGAGTGTGAAGGTCTTCTGGGCCTGCCTGAGAAGTCTGAACTTAATTTATTAGCAAAATAGAAACACAGACACTCATAAGCAGGAGAATGTTCAGATCCTCAGGAAGAGGCTTTGCTTGTGTGAGGAGAGTGGATTAGAGTGGGCACATTCAAACTCAGGACCCATGTTAGGAGGCTTACATTAGTCCACTAAAGAAAACACACCACACACACACGCACACACACACACACACAGAGTTCATATATTCCAAACTGAAAGGGATTCCATAGTAAATTGTCATCTAAGCCCTTTCAAGACAGATCATTTGCTCCAGATGGAATTCTGGACAAAGAACAATCTTGACTTCCTCTGCATTTTATTCATGATTTGTCATTGCAAGAGGTGAACAAAATATGTCCTGGTAGTTACTGGCTGGAACAACTTGCAAGGTGAGGTCTCCTGGTTGTGATTAACTAATTTCTTCCTACCAGCTGGATAAAAATAGAATAAAAAGTTCCATAAATGCTGGTGATTCTTTTCTAGTAAGTGCTTTCTGGACAACCAGAGTAATTTCTCAACAAATGTGAGTTTGGAAAGAAACTGGACTGGAAATGCAACTCTGATTCCCAGTTCAGTTTTAAGTTTTGAGAGTACCACGCTATGGCCCATCACCACCATCAACTGTATCACAACAGCATTTATCTTTTCTAAGGGAAAGCCATTTCGAAAACCCATCTATACAAACTGTAACTATGAAGGTTAATTTTTCTTTTCAAATATTTTTTTCTACTCTCCCACCATCCCTAGAGTTGCAACTCACTGGTGAAGTGATTGGCTGAGAAGGAAACAATTGCATTACTCTAAAATTGAGTACTGAACCATAATTGTCATAGGTGGTCGAGCCCATGGGCAGAAACCTGCTCATGTGCAGATAAGTATGTGCTATATTGAATGGTCACATGAGTCCTGTCCTAATTTGAGTCATCAAGAATTGTTTTAAGCACATACACATATGTCAATATATTTTGTAAAAGACTTTCTAACCAATTCAAATACAATTTGTCCTCTTAGTAGTTTTATAACTTTAGGCAAGTCATTTTAATCATTCTGTGCATTTTTTTGATCATCAGTGACAATGAATGTATTTTCGTGTTATTAGTTTTTCTTCTTCTCTGAATGGTCTACAGTTTTTATCCATTTTTTTTTTCTGTTTGGTGGCTGTTACATTCTTATTTATTTGTGAGTTGTTTATTCCTTTGTGATTTTTTTCCACTGCCTTTATGCATAAAGAGCTTTTTTCTCATTACAAAATCAGATCATCACTCATTTAGTTTTTTGATTTATTGTAATGCTTTTTAAATCTAATGTTAATTTTGGCATATAGTTTGAGGTAGAGATCAAACTAGTTTATCCAACTAGTCACTAGTTCTCCCAGCAGATTTTATTATTTAATATTCCTTTTGGTCATTTATTCAACTGAATATAATGCCACCTTTATCATACCTATATACATGTATATTTATGGTTTGCTGATATATATAATTTATATGTTTTCATATTATATTTATGTTATATATTAATTTATATATAATTAATTTGTTTCTAGACTGTCTTTTACGTTTCATTGATAGGCCAGCCTATTCTTTGATCTACTATTATACTTTAGAAATTATAGTTTTATAATGACTTAATAAGTAATAAGATTGGTATACCATCATTACTCTTCATTTTTCAAAAATTTCTTACTTTTCTTTCTTCTTCATTCTTCCAAATAAACTATAGAATAAATTGGCAGGCTTTTAAAAAATCTCCTTTGGGATTTTAATACTAGGAGAAAAATGTATTTGTTTACACAATTTAGTATTCACATTTAAGAACATCTCATGTCTTTCTTCTATGTCTCTTAGTAAATATTTGTAGTTTCCTCCATTATAGATCCTGCACATTTATTAAAAAAACTAATCTATGCTTTTCGTATTTTTGTTTATATTGTGATTGACTTTTTCCCATGATATTTTCTAATCAGTAATCACAAATACATGTGAAAGGTATAGTGTTGTTTATTGTATTTATTTTTCTACTCCAAATCCTTTCTGAACTTTGCTGTAAATCCTTGATTTTTGAGTGTTCTAGAAAGATAATTACTATTATCTGCAATTAATAATGTTCCTTCTTTTAAATAGCTAAAATGCTTATTTATATTTTCTGTTTTGGTGTACAGTCCAGAACTTCCAAAGCAATGTCAAGTAATAGTGGAAATAGCAGATAGTCCTACTCCCTCATAAAAATACTTCTAGTAGTTTTCAACTGTAAATAGGATTTTGAATATTGGTTCAAGGTGAGCCACATCATGTAAAGAAAATAGCCTTCTATTTCCAGTAAATCAAGACTATGTTTTAAAATAAAAAATGGGAGATGTATTTCATCAAATGTCTTCCTATCACCTACTGGGATGATTATACTTGTCTTCTATTTTGACCTATTGCTGGAATGTGTTACATTAATTAACTTATTATTAAATCATCTTCATATTCTTGAGCAAACTCTACTTATTTGTGGTGGATTACACTTTTACTGAATTGAATTTTATTGGTTTTTAATATCTACATCTTATATGGGATTGATCTGAAGTTTTTTGTGTAGTGTCTTGTCAGGTTTGGGTATTAGACTTGAAAACTCTTGGACTTTTTCTTTCTTTTGGAAAATATTTTGTAAGTAGGAATAGTCTACTCCTTGACCATTTACAAGAACCCAGTAAAATCATCTGGTTCCAAATCCTTTCTTTGAAAGAGTTAATTTTTTGAGGATTGATTTAGGTTGTCCTCTTTGTAAACTGTTTTTCAAAATAAATTTATTTTTGCCCAGATAATTCCATTTCATCGAGATTATTTTGTCTTAGCATAGGGTTTGGGATGGTATTTTCTTACAATTTTTAATGACTTCTACAGCTCTTTTAACAGCTTCTCATCTTAATCATGTTTATGTGTTATGTTTATTTATTCTTATCAGAAATGTATTTTTACTGGTTTTCTTTAAATAATTTAAAGAATTATTTAATAATTCTGTATGCTTTCTATTTTCTAATTTGTTCATTTTTGCTTTTCTCATTTTTCCCCTCTTCTTACTTTCTCTGAAAAATTTTTTAACATTTGAATTGATTTTATAATCCATGTATTTTCTTTTATTTTTGTGATATTAGAAAAGCATTCAAGGCCAATAATTGTAGTTTGGGTTACTTCTTTACATTTTCTTATGTCTCTAATTATGACTTAATTTCCTCTTTGACCCACTAGTTTCAAGAATAGTGATTTTTAACTTTCAAGTGGGAAGGGATTTTGTTTTCATTCTTCTACTGCTCTTTTTTCCAACAGCTTCCAAATGGACTTGGTTTCCTTTTTGACCAAACAGATCTTTAGAATTTTGTTTTTAATTTGTATGTGGGGAGATTTTTCATTTAAATTTGGTTACTAATTTCTAGTTTTATTGTCATGATCAGAGAAAATCTAGCCTGTAATATTTCTGCTTTGGAGAATTTACACCAGTTTTGTACATCACATGTCATAAACTCTAATTTCTAATTTTCGAAAAAAGTCATAGATATTACAGAAGTCAGTCTCATTGCTATTCTTAAATATGAAATGTAATTTACCATACAAAACCAGTTTTAGCAATTATATTATTCACATTCTCTCTGTTTTCATCCTCCCCGATTCTTTTTGTATAAGCTGTTTTGTCAAAGATTTTGAGAGCATGCTAAGATCTTCTTTTAATTATAGTTTTTACAAATTTCTTCCTGAATTTCTTATAATTTTTCTTAATTTTGACATAGTATTTGATAATGCCCTTGGCTCTTGTAACAACAAATCAAGGTTCTGTTTTATATTTTCAAGTTAATCTCTTATAGCAATTTTTTTAATCATAGATATATTTTACGAGGCTATATTACATTGTCTAGTACTTTAATTTGAATAGTAGCTGCCAAGTCCTTCTACATAAATTGAGTTAATTGGAGCTGGATTAGTTACATCATAGTGACTTAAAGCTTGTGGGTAAATTCAAATCCCTATGTCAAACATAACTGATAATTTTAAATGAAAAAAGTTTTATAAACATATTTTAACAAACACAGTCTTATAATAAATCATATACTCTCAAGGTTACAAGTCAAAAGTCCTTGGAACTACTATTAAAATATACAAGCAATTTTATTCTGATGTAACAGAAAAGTCTTTACCTTTCTTAACATCCTTTGACAGAAGATCAACTTTATGATGATGAGACGTAAGAAACGTATAGGTTTAATTTTTATGGAAACAGGTGTGAATATTCACTAACCTTCTTCTTATCTGAGAATAATCTGTAATGGCTTGCCCAGGGCTTGTCTTCCCAAATCACCTGTGCAAACAGAGCCCATTCTTTCAACTTTCCTCATCAATAGCAATTAACCAAGGAGGGCAACATTCACTTCCGTTCTTTATTACGTTTTCCAGTCAAAGCTGAATTAAAGAAGAGAGCCTTATCATTTTGTTTCTACACTGCTCATTTGTGCCCTAGCCTGGCCTGCTTTTCAGATCACTAGTCTGAGTACAGTGTGATGCGCACAGCAGTCAGCCCAGTTCCAGTAAGTACCAGGCCTTCATCAGGATGGACATTTGGGGCATCATGTTCTTCCCAGCATCTGGGTCCTTGGGACTTGGAAACAATGAAGTAAATGAAAAATCCACACAGCCATCTCCTGGGGGTATTGTCATCACCAAGCTGCTCAGATTGCTTTATTTTAGGAGATGCAGCTCCCTCTTTTCTTCTGTCTCACACCCCTCTCAAGCAAGCCTTGGTATTCTTCCAGGAGGTGCTACCTCTAGTTGTATATATAAAATGAGGCATGGATGAATATGAGGGTGGGTGTAGGTGGTGAGGGGGAAAACCGAGCCCTTGTGGCTTCAAAAAGTAGGGTCTGCTGTAGAGGGACAGTTGCCTCTGATTTCCGGTTGGTATGGACCTCTATGGAGTTGGGAGCCAACAGACCACCAATACTAGAATAAATGAGGTAGAGAGAATATAAGAGAAAATCTAATTTGTTTGTTTATAAATTTTGAGTATTGTAAGAATCATTTATATCATATCAACACTGATTAAATGCTATTGTTTCGGCCTGAAGGTGCTCATCCCATCAAAGAGCATTTATAAGGCACCATCTACAAAGCACCTGAAAGTTCTGATGGACACAGGAGAGGATGGGTTTGGGGGATAAGAACAGGGATGTTGGTACAGTGCATCCTGAGAAGTTGAGCGCCCCAAAGTAAAGCAATGTGGGCAGGTTGGAGATAAAGAAGCCAGCAGATGTGCACGCTAGTTTCTCACTTCCTCTTTCAATTAGAGTCCCAGAAAAGCAGATACAAAGTCCCTTTCAGGTGGTTACAGCCTAGTGGATACATAAATGAAGACCATGTAAAGCAGAGTGATAGACACTATATGAAATAAAACCTGGTAAGGGAAGACTGGGGAGTCTTTAAAAGAAAGTGGTGTTGGAACTGGGCTTTTTAAGAAAAATTGGGGGTTTCCCTGGTGGTGGAGTGGTTTAGAATCCGCCTGCCAATGCAGGGGACATGGGTTCGAGCCCTGGTCCTGGAACATCCCACATGCGGCGGAGCAACTAAGCCTGTGTGCCACAACTACTGAGCCTGTGCTCTAGAGCCTGCGAGCCACAACTACTGAAGCCTGCATGCCTAGAGCCTGTGCTCCACAACAAGAGAAGCCACTGCAATGAGAAACCCGAGCATCGCAACGAAGAGTAGCCCCCGCTCGCCGCAGCTAGAGAAAGCCTATGCTCAGCAACGAAGACCCAACGCAGCCAAAAATAAATAAATAAATAAATAAATTTTTTTTTAAAAAAAGAAAAATTGGAACTTGCCAAGACTGGAAGAATATCATCTACGCAGGGTATTTTATGAACCAAGGCACAGAAGTGTTGGGCCTCTGTGGAAGCAGCAGGTTTGTGGTTTAACTTTCCTGGCACACAGGGAAGAGCAACCAGAGATCAGTTTAGAAAGGCTGATTGGAACCAGATTGTGGAAGGCCTTGAATGTCAGTCATTCAAGACCCTTGGACTTTATTCTCTAGGCAATGAAGAAGGGTGAGGTGTCACCAAGAAGAATGACTATTTATTCATGAACGACACTAGACCTGAGGTGATAAAGCATCAGGATCTCTCTGGTGACCATTTACATGGGCTGGTCACTGCAGGGTGTCCCAGCCCCAAGGACTCCTCAGTTGAGGCAACTCCTTTATGGAGTTTACTAGAATATGTTTAATTAACAGCTTCTAGGCTCAGCCTTTGAAGGAAAGATTTTTAAGATATCACCTTTGTCTTGCAAGCATTAGAACATATTTTAAAACATATGAGGATATATCAAAACATCTGAAGATGTATCTGGTATTTGCCCAACAGAGATAATTGATTCTGCAACGTGTGTGCCAAATTATAGGAAACATTCCTTTAGCATCTAAAAATACTGTTTGCTGTTTCTTCAGATATATTCTCACTTCTGCTGGTATCTGCCTTGGGCCTCACAATTTCCATTCTGTTTTCCGATTTTCAAGATATATACCGTGGGATGGAGGCACATGACATCCGTGACTCTCATGCACAGTGGGACCACATTTGCACTGTAATTTGCAAGTCAGTTACTCCGATATCCTCTCTGGCCACTGAATGTTGTGAGGCTATTCTCATTTACTAGAAGAGCAAATAACATGTCTCCATCGCACACATGCTAGCCTCTGAGTGTTTTCATGTTATTAGGGTCATCAGTTGGGTTCATTTGTTCTGTTCATACCTGGAACACCATGTTTGGATATTTTATTCTTCCATGTTATACTAATACAATAATTAATCCTTCAAGTTTAGTTTTTAAATCATATAGTAGAAATCCTTTATAATGTGATTGTGAAGTGAGAAAAAATAGACTTATAGGACAATCGTGTTCTGTCTGTAATACAGTGACTGTAAGGAATTTTAGTTCAGTGGGCATCATTGGATCCAGGGTGCATGTGTTAAAATTAAATTTATTAAGAAGTTATTGAGCCCATTTTTGGACCCAGCATTGTGAGAGAAATAAAAGAAAGAGAAAGATTGACTGTGGCCCTCTACCTCTTGTTTTGTTTCAAAGACGAGCCATACCCAAGTGAAACGATGGCATGGCCACCTGAGGCCATCCATGCTTGAAGAGACTGTAAAATAGAAGTGGGAAGGACATAGGAAGGAGGAGCTCTCCTTGGGGCAGGATCCTCCTGCCATAGGAGATTTCATGCAGGAGATGAAACTTGATCTGGGTCCAGAAGGATAGGCTAGATTTTGCTAAGTAGGAGGCGGGTATAGTCCCAGCCAGGACAACAGCCTAAGCACAAACAGAGAGGGCTGAATGACTCTCTTTTGTCTTGGAAATGCAAAAGAATGGAGGGTGGCAGAGAGAAAAATCAAAAGCAAGCCTTGTTTCACAGAACACCTGGAAAATTAGCTAAGACTGAGGCAGCATGCTGCGGAACAGGCACGGATGGAGGTAGGCGGGCAGTGATGTTTTGACTCTATGCCGAGGACAATGGGAGTCCTTGAAGATATCGGGGCAGGTTTTTCAGCGGGGCACTTAAGACAGATTCGTTAGATGACAGCAGGAAGGCTGTATGTGAGAGCAGAGTGGCTGTGGAGAGAGAAGCACTTAGGACATGAAAACCCAGACCATTCAGTCATTTACAAAACGTCAAGCTCCAGGGTGGGCTTGGCACTGGGGTTACAAAGAGTAAGATGTAGTCACCACTCTCAAGTAGCTCAGAAGCTAGGAGCAGAGAGCATCACAGAAGCAAATTCCAAAGCAGTGTGGCCAGTGTCTTCCAGGCTAACAGATGGAAAAGAGACCTCCCAGATCAGGGTGATGGCAGCAGGAGGGAAAGCGCCAGTCTCTCCACTACCATCTGACCCACTGCCGAATCTTACAGCCTTCTCCAGACCACCCTTTTACCCAGGGAGCCTATTTCACAACCCTAAAAAAAGCTGTCTCCACTTAGGGGAAAAAATAACATAGTGTTACTTTGAAATAACCCCTATCAGAATAGGGATGAGAATCAAAGGGGAGCATTTAGACACTGCGGAAGGTCTGTGGCTTTAGCCCTAAATGCAGCCCACCCTCTTCACAGTCATCCTACGTATTCTATACCCTTTAGGGTCAGAAAGGGAGCTGCATAACTATTCTTTTGCTATGAAGCAGCCATGGAAAGTTGTAGCTCTCACACCTATTAAATAAGTGTATCTGGTGGTCAAGGTGTATCCTCTAATCCTTAAAAGGAGGTGGGTTGGGCAGGTTCAACTTTCATCAAGCCATTAGATTTAGGGCTGGGAACATTGTTCAAAATTTTTTCACCTAGTTTCTATCAAAATAAACTGGAACTTCTGTCCCCCTTTTGTTTCTTTAACTCATATGTCAATTTTACTGAAAGAATGAACTCCAGTAGCTTTTGCTTTGGGAGAATCAGAAGTAATAATATTATTAGATGAACAATTTAATCTTCCCTCTATTAGAGAAGATAAAAATGAAGAGAGACACACAGGCTCCAAAGTGTCCAGTCTCATGTCTGCAACCCAGGGCACGTTTACTCCGTGTCTATTGTCAGGCAGTGGAGGGAACACAGGGCAAGAGACAGTGAGATCTGATTTGAATTCTGGCTCTGCCATTTATTTATTGGCATTGATCCCTTGGGCAAGATACTGACCTTCTCATCTGTAAAGTGGAGAGAGTAATGCCAACCCTCCAAGCCCAGAGAGTTGTTACAAATACATAAATTAAATTAGATAATAGGTGTTCTTTTGAAGTGTAAGGTATGCAAAGTATAAAGGTAGTATTTCTTTTTCAACAGTTCATCCTAACCATCACATCATGGAGGATTTCAATTTTCGTGGCAGCCTTCACCCAATTCTGTGTGGCCTTCTTTGTAAAGAAATCTCTGTGTGGCTCTTATTATTTTTCTGGGGAGATAAATAAAGGACTGACTCTCAACAGATGCTCATTTTTTAGAGCAATCACTTTTATCCCCCCAAGTGATACTGCACATGCTCTCTTTGGGGGAAATGAGAAATTCTTTGAAGGCTGCATAGAAATGCTCTCAGTATCTGTAGTGTAGAAAGCAAAACATCAAATTAACTAATTTTGTCTCATATGAAGGCACTGTATTGTACTTTCCTAGTATTTTTAATAATCTGGTAGAGACTAGAGCAGGTGACCTTCTAGCTCTAAAATTCAATGAGACCTTTTAGAGTGAAGAACTGTCTTCAGGAAGGCTTCCTTAATTAAGAGAGAAGGGAAGCCATTGTTCATTCTAGTCAATTCTTACCCTTTGAAGGTCTTCTCCTATAGCATTTCTCTTCTACTCAGTGTCACTAAATGACTTTACCTACTCAGTGAAAGGCTCAGGTACTATTTTTTAAGGGACAGTTTAAAAAAAAGATTCATGTACTGAAGTTCCTTGGGAAAAGGCATCGACCAAATTAAGAAAAAATATGTTTATATACAAATATCCCATTGTACACAATGCAAATAAAATTTCTCACAGTCAAAGGAATTCCATTTTTGAGACTTCATTTTAAAAAACAACCTAAAAAGAGAGAAAAAACTTGTATGTATGAAGGTTTTCATCACAGTATTATCTACAGTGGTAAAATATTAAATTCAACTCAAGGGTTCAGAAATAGAGATGCTGTTTAAATAAATAGTAATACAGCAATTTGAAGAGATGTTATACCATCATTAAAAATGATTATTGAGAAGATGGTAGCTACAAACTGTATATGACAGAGAGTCTAGTATAAACAAAAGTGGAATGCAAGATTTGACCAATTCTATTATTATAAATGCATAAAAATTGTGTGTACTTGTAAACATCGAAAAAAGAGGACCCCCCCCCCAAAATGGAAAGCAAAACCCATCTGCTTTCTAGAGTTCATTCATTCATTCAACAAACCATTATTTGACACCTTCTTTGTGGTATGGGGCAGGTAGCAGTGATTTGTTTTCTTCTCTTGATTTTGAGTACATTATTTTGTTATCATTTCAGTCCGGCAGTAAAATAATTCTAAGTGAATCGCCAGCCAGGATTGAACTAGGAAATCTGTGGAAACGAAAGGCTGTAAGCTTTTGCAGATTTCTGTGAACACAAGCACGCTCTCGATTCTCAAGGGAACGAACCCGGGGAGCTGCTAGGCTTTGTGGGGCTGCAGAGAGAAGGGGCCACAGAGCATCAGTAATAAGCACCTTTAGAGCAAGGCCTGGGAGAACAGGGGGTGGCAGTGGGCAACCTGGCGGCCAGGGGAAGTGGATGATGGTTTAATTGTTTTTTGTTTTTTGTTTTTTTTTTAAATGATGCTCTTTATTTTTTTTTTTTTAATTTTTTTTTTTTTTTAATAGCTACTTTATTTATTTATTTTTGGCTGTGTTGGGTCTTCGGTTCGTGCGAGGGCTTTCTCTAGTTGCGGCAAGCGGGGGCCACTCTTCATCGCGGTGCGGGGACCGCTCTTCATCGCGGTGCGCGGGCCTTTCACTATCGCGGCCCCTCCCGTTGCGGGGCACAGGCTCCAGATGCGCAGGCTCAGTAGTTGTGGCTCACGGGCCCAGCTGCTCCGTGGCATGTGGGATCTTCCCAGACCAGGGCTCGAACCCGTGTCCCCTGCATTAGCAGGCAGATTCTCAACCACTGCGCCACCAGGGAAGCCCGGTTTAATTGTTTTTTCCACCTGATTTTCCAGGATGCCATCCTTCAAAACCGAGAGCTCTGGCTATTGATCAAGACAAAATTTGGAATCCATTCTAAAAGTCAATATAAGAACTGGCAAAAAAAAACTGGCAGAAGACCCAACCTGGCCTTCCACAAACAGAACAGATTATTCAGGCGATGGCACAAATGGATTCTACATCAACCAAGGCTATGAAAGCTCTGAACAGATTCCAAAAGAAAAACTCGAATTGGGAGGCCAAACCACAGAACAACATTTTTGGACCAGATTGTAATCAGAATTGTTAACAGCATCCCTCTCTTACCCAGAAACTAAAACACTGTAGAGAGGTAATGATAGTCTACCCTTATCTTTTCTTTCTCCATCTGAAGATTCAAAGTGCACTTCTCAGTGTATTCAGCCTTGCAACAAAGGACCTTAAATATGCTTATTTTGACTGTATCCTCTACCATGGAGAAAAATAATGCATTTCCTAGAGTATCGTTTTTTTCCTAACAAACTTTATTCACAATGCATAGCATTATCCTGATTAAAATGCACAACTTTTCACGGTAGTAAAATTAATAGTATGAACATCAATAGAAGAAAGAAAAATTGAAGGACAGTTTGATCTTTGAAAGTTTCACCAACATATTTTTACTTTCATCTATGGAAATAAAGGAATCTGAAAAAAAAAAAGCTTCTCTCAATAAATTGTCACATGTTTACTTAACCTTATATACACTTGCAAAGAACATTTATGCATATATCTTTTCCCAAGGTCACAGAATTCCTCTTTTTGCTTCTTTATATGGTTTTAATAGAAAAACAAGAATTGAAATTTACTTCAGAAAATTCAGCTCTAACTGTGGTAAGTGTGGAAGTGGAGAATGATGGAGGTGTCTGATAATTGCCTATAATCTTGGCTTGGGCACAGCTAACATCTAAGCAAACTCCACCGAAGTTGGCATCTCCCAAAGTATATTGTTTTGGGGCTGGTGAGCTAGAAGGTCCAGAGTAGATCACAAAGGTAATGAAATAAACTATTAAAATGTACTTTTCACTCAAAGAAGCATGGCACCTTTATTTGCTTTTTATTACTGACAGAGGAAAATCTCAAGTTCTAACTCCAAAAGTTGGCCCAGACTCAGCATTGCTCATCTAAAAAGAAGCAATCCTAGGGAAGGGACCCATAATGTTTGTATCTACAGCATGACAATTCTCAGGATGCTAAACAACTTAAGTTCCATTTCATCTTTTCATAATCTAAATCAATTATCAGATGCACATTAAGGACCACAAGAACGGGTATATGCTTTACAAATATATTCTGCACTTTATTACCGTTAAAATATATCAACCTCATTGTGACCTTGAGAGGATATTTATTCCTAGTGAACATTTTAAATTCCCTACTAGGCTTTCCTTGTAAGCATAAATCTAATTTTGCTAATTAAACAGATCTTTAATGGGTCATAGGCAATTAGTTAACCAGTCCCATTCTAAGAGTGCCCATTACGTGCCTAATGCTGTGATGCATGGATTCAATCATGTCTTTACAATTCTGAAATCTTTAGGATTGAAAGAATGTTTTCAAATTTCACTAATTCATTGCTGTAAATAGTATTATATGCTTTTTACACAAACCAGCAGCATAAATGCAAATTCCTATTCAAACAAACATTTTATATTTATATTTTATTTTATTTTTAATCTTTTCTTGGATGCGCAGCTCTTGGAGAGTGACAATTTTTAAATGTGTCTAATTTAGCTTATGATTAAGAAATACATGTCAACCTAAAACACGGCAGCTCAGGTTCCTTGAGCTGAAATATCTGTATTTAGTAATTTGACCTTTAGAATGAGAAGATTCAATTGATACACTATGACATGTAGATAGCATAAAAAGATTTTTTTTTTAATCTTTTTTCAACAAATGTACAGCCTCCCCCCACTCAGTTTTTCAACAACCAAGTAGGTATCTGATAGGCGATGATCTTTATTTCACACATCTTTTTTGAAGGTGGGGACGGGACATGATAAAGTTGGACTCTACACTAGACCTCATTAAAAGTACACTCAGAGAAAGGTTAAGTAGTCTTGGGGAAAATGTTTGACGAAAGCACAATGAACATGGCCACATATCAAATGATCACCTATAGGAAAAACAAACCAGACAGCCTTAAGCGACCCATCACCAAGAGTGGCCACTTTTTGAGAAGACTGATGGCTAACTTTGTGAGCTTACCTCTAAGGCTGAAAACTGCTAGAGACTTGAACACTACCTGTGAAAAATGAATCCATGAATTTAATTTAAAAGCACTCTTGTGACTTTTCAGTGTTATTCAGTATTGCTAGGACTGCCTTCTGGAGTGGACATGTCCAGAGTTCTCTAGAAGGGTTTGACTTGAGGATCCTCAGGATGTCCTCTGTGTTGCCAATTCCATTCCCTCACCCATAGGCCAGTGTGGAAATTCCACCACACCCAAGTCTCCTGTTTAGGGCTAAGATTTGTCCTCTGCGCTTATCTTTATTAAAAAGTAAGCACACCCAGGGAAACAGAACACATTAAGCTGCTGCCAATCCCACCCTGATTAGACAATACTAGGAAAGAGCCTTTTTTTCTTCTTTTGTAATTTTACTATTGAGAGTAGGACATAAAAGGAATATGAAACTGAATTTAGAATAAAAATGCAGGGATAATTTTGGATCATACTATCAGGTAGGAGACACACCTCCCAGAAGAACAGGGGAGGAAGAGAGTTTGGGGGTTTATCTGCAAACAGAAATGGTGCCATAAGAAAGGGAAGGGATTAGTCAGGGAACAGGAAGAGAGACAGGGTCTCTACTTGCCCTGATGGTAGCACATGACGCCTTCTGTTATCATTATTCTTAACCCTGCAATTAGATTGTAAAGTATTTCTGGCCTGGGAGTAAAATCTAAATCAGTTTAATAGGTCCAAGACTTTCACCGAGTCATCTGTTTAGTTACTTTATCTATCATATTCCTGGTTCCCTCATTCCACCCCCAACGCCCTAAATTTACTTAAACTTTTCCTTTATTTAATGCCATACTTTTAATGATGGCACAATAAGGATGTCATTAGCTGGCAGTGTTGTTTGTAGGGTAATGTTATAATATCTGATATAATCCTAGGGTATAGGGACCTGCATCCACTTCTCCCCACCTGCTGCCGATAAGAATTCCACTGGAAAGGTATTAAAAAGTAGTGTGTTTCATTCAACACATAATCAATAAAATGCAAGAGTAAAATCATGACACGCCTTGACATAGTAAAAGCCTTAAAAAGTAACACAGGATATTGTTTTCTAAATACGGCACCTTAAACCTACATTTAATGATCTCTTGCTAAGGTTAAGAGGGTCAAACTCTTCAAATACTTCAAAATCCAAAGGGAATGATGGAGCTTTGTAGAAGTAACAGTCCACTCCAGCTTCTCACATATTCCTTACAAATGAGTCGCTTCCAGGGAAATCACTGGATCCAAAACACTGGAGCCAAGAGTTCCTTCTCCCATTCACCCCCTGCCCCCATCTACACAGGAGCAAGGAGATGGGTGTCCACCCTCAAATGGTTTATTAATCAAAAGTTCTTCAAGCTGCCTAACCAAATGCTGAATTTCCAAAATTCTTTTCTCACCAGAAAAGGAATATGAATTTTGATGTCAACCCCAAAATTTGGGGCTCTTAACATTTTTTTTCAAAATCACATATAAAAGGTTCTTTATCCCTCTGGCAAATACAAAATAGCTACCCTCAGGGGAAAGGAAAACAATATTTATAGAAGATAAATGATGATGTGATATTAAGATCCTCTGCTGGCTCACTCAAAAGGCTACTGCTTCTTACTCAAGCTGCCACAGGAAATCTATGCTAGTAGGGAGAAAAATTTCCATGGCTCAATGATGAGATAATACCAGTAAGCAATTTATTAAAGAGCCTGCCATCCATCATTGGAATTTGGAACAATAATGATACATTGCAAATAAGTATTCATCCCAGGTTTTTTATTCCTCCTCACAAATTCCTTCAGCTCCAATATCTCTTCAGTAAATTAATAGTATTTTGGTCTTAGTCTTTTTGGAAACAAGCCAAGGAAAGAGAAGGCACCAGCAGCAGCTGTCACAAACCCAATGGTACTTATTGCTCGGTTGGCCTATAAGGAAACAGGAAACAAACAAAAAACACATCTTATTCTAAAAGCATCTCAGTGTCCTAAACCCCAGCTTTAGCTTGTTTCCTAAACTGAAGACCCATTTTAATGTACAATGGATGAATTTAAAACTCAATGCAAAATTAAAATTCTGTATGCAGATGAAATAAATTTATAATTATTATAATTATGACAAAGATAGCGATACACATAGGTAGAGATTCCTCATATTTTTATAGCTTCTGAGAGTTTAGAAACTCATTATGCCACAGTTCCTAATAATTGGCATAGTACCCCTGGGAGGTAGCATTACTCCTGTTTTGTAAAACTTGAGAAGTTAAAAGCGATTTGCCCGAGGGAGGTCGTACCACCAGGATGTTTAGATATAGTTCAGTCTTGAACCATGTGTTCTCCCCCTATGAAACCCCTACCCACTAAACACATACTGATTCTATATCAAGGTGAATATCCTGTGTGTGTGTGTGTGTGTGTGTGTGTGTGTGTGTGTGTGTATTGGTTGAGGGGTGTAGACATGATAAGAAAGTGGGAGCACTCATTCAAGAAGTCTATTAAAAACATGACAGCATTTGGATGGACCCGTGTGTGTGTGTGTGTGTGTGTGTGTGTGTGTGTGTGTTCCCTGACTTAATGTCTGTTAGGAAAATAATTCAGGGATGTGACTTGAGCTAAATACCTATAGGCTCTTATTTGGTAGATACACTTTCTATTTTGATAAACAAACTTCAAGAGAAGTCAATACTGATGTTAACTATCATGTCAAAAACTAATTTCTCATGTAGACAAACGAAAATAAACCACTCTCAAGCTCAACTGTCCATAAAGGAGCTCAGACATTTATATCTTTAAGGGTATTAATCATCGTCATGATGATGGAACTGATGAATATTCATGGTTTCATGGCACTCAACTAATATCGCCTTCCATCTGCAGTGCAATTTTATGACCCGAAGGTCACATTCAGATACTTCAGAGTCATCAGGTATTCTGAAAACAACAGTTATTCTCTGGGAGTTAAGAATCGGGCTTTCAAATAAAGCAAAACATTTTTCCTAAATTACTCTGGAGACCAGCCCCAATGCTGGAAAGCATGACCCAGCTCACACTGGAGCATGCCCTCTGTCTAACCCACAGCCCTCCACCACGGAGCCTGCCACCCCCATATGCCACATAATGTTCCCTCCCTGACTGTGGGTTCCCTATGGGGAACAGGCAGCATGGGTTCTGGCCAGGACAGAAGCACAATGGCAAGAGTAGTCACTTCATTACATCATCCTGTGGTCTGTAGGGACGAGGCCTATAATTATAACTCCCTGCTCTGTTACCATCCCCAGTTGCCAAGGAGAATGACACTGGCAAACAACTGAAAAATCCTATTTTAGTTTACAATTCTAATTTAATGTATTTGGTTGGTTGGTTATTTCTTTTACTTGTAATTTTTAAATAGTTGCTACCTAAGTTGCTTCCCAGGAGAGAGTCAGAATTCACTATAGCATAGAGCTACCCACATAGCCCATGGGGAGCAAAACGGGGCTGGGAGATACAAGATACCAGACAAAATTCCAAAGAGGGGCAGAATCAATAATCAGACAGGCAGTAAGGATTATAAACCAAGCCCAAACCTCATGCAATTCCAGGCAGATGCTGAGATTCCAAGGAGGGCTGGATACAGGAACATATGGCAGGCAATGCAAAAACAGGAAGGTGCAATTGGTGTCTTTAAACAGAGATATCAAATGGCAGCAGAGGACAGCCCTGGGAAAATGGCAGGATCCTGTGGGTGCGGTGGCCCCAGCTAGATGCAGTCCTAACTCATTGGGTATCTTTCAGCCACTAGAAACATTACATGTGAGAGAAATCCCATAAATCTAAGAGACCTGGGGAGGGGACAGACAACTTGATCCTAACTCAAAATCCCCTGAGATTGCACAGGCAAGATACAATTATAATAAAGCCACTTCCAGCATACAGTTTCCCAAATCCCAAACATTTATTTTTTTCAAGTTGCATTCTAAATGGAAAAATCACATGTAATTTGGACAATCCCTTAGAGTTATGTGTAATGGGATCCGACCTGCAAGATTATAAAATCCCAGGATTTTTGTGGTGAAACAGCATGACCAAGAGCTTTTACTTCATGGCTGATTTAGGATTATAAGATCACCAAATCCTATCCTGCACACTTCATCCTTTACAGGGCTTTTGGGGTGGGGGGGCATGGTAAACACCCCATTCTGAGGATCTACATATACATGCCCAATGAAATGTTAGCTATAACTAAAGCAGCTGGGGCCAGACATCAGTGTAGCTGATGTCACAGATGACTGTAGGGGTTATCAAAATCCCTCTTCCTCCAAGACTCTAAGTCTGCAGTGCTATGCAAAGAAACACAGTCAGGGTGTACTGTCTGTCAGCTTGTCCAGGCCCATTCAAGGGTGCTGCTATCTTCCACAAAGATAGACACATTTTAATAACTTGTTTAGACTCGAACAGTGAGAAATGTTGATTTTAGGAATTTGTAAAAATAAGGAAAAGACAAGCCACAGGCTGGAAGAAAACATTGGTGAAAGGCATATTTGATAAAGGATTGTTTTCCAAAATATGCTAAGAACTCTTAAAACTCAACAATATGAAAACAAGCAAGCAACCCAATTAAAACTGGGCTAAAGATCTCAAGAGACACATCACTAAATGTGATATGCAGGTAGCAAATAATACATGAAAAGATGTCCAACATCATACATATTTAAGGAATTGCAAATTAAAACAATGGAGATACAACCATGTACCTATCAGAATGGCTAACCTCCAAAACGCTGACAGTGCCAGATGCTAAAGATGTGGAGCAACAGGAGCTTTCGTTCATTGCCGGTGGGAATTCAAAATGGTACAGCCACTTTGGAAGACAGGTGGGCAGTTTCTTACAAAACTAAACATACTCTTATCGTATGATCCAACAATCATAATACTTGGTGTTTATCCAAATGAGTCAAAAATTTACATCCACAAAAAACCTACACGCAAATGTTTCCAGCAGCTTTTTTCATAATTACCAAAACTGGGAAGCAGCCAAGATGTCCTTCAGTAGGTGAGTGGAAAAATAAACTGTGGTG
This sequence comes from Balaenoptera ricei, assembly GCF_028023285.1. Classification (NCBI taxonomy): domain Eukaryota; kingdom Metazoa; phylum Chordata; class Mammalia; order Artiodactyla; family Balaenopteridae; genus Balaenoptera; species Balaenoptera ricei. Next base: position 86,198,576 of record NC_082642.1, on the reverse strand, counting down.
CATCCAGACAAGGGAATATTATTCAGCAATAAAAAGAAATGAGCAACCAAACCATGAAAAGACATGGAAGAATTTTAAGTGCATATTGCTTAGTATGGTTTCAACTATATGACATTCTGGGAAAGATAAACTACAGGGCAGTAAAAAAAAAAAAAAAAAAAAAAAATCAGTGGTTGCCAGAGATTTAGAGAAACAGGGAATGATTAAGCAGAGTATACAGGATGTCATTACACAGTTGTCAAAACCAACAGAATTTACAACATAAAGAGTGAACCCTAATGTTAAATATTTTAGGGGAAGAAAATTTTTTCCTTTACTCATAATAAGTTCTCAGCTGAGGCTCTGTAATAAGAGGAAAGCAAACAGAAGTTTATTAACATGTACATCTCATATACTCATGGGAGAAATTCAGGGAAGAGTAACTCAAAGAGAGAGAACAAACAAAACACAACGTTAGTAAAAGGAAAGGAATCATAAAGATCAGAGCAGAAATAAATGAAATAGAAACAAAGAAAACAATAGCAAAGATCAATAAAACTAAAAGCTGGTTCTTTGCGAAGATAAACAAAATTGTAAACCTTTAGCCAGACTCATCAAGAAAAAGAGGAAGAGGACTCAAATCAATAAAATTAGAAATGAAAAAGAAGTTACAGTGGACACCACAGAAATAGAAAGCATCGTAAGAGACTACTACAAGCAACACTATGCTAATAAAATGGGCAACCTGGAAGAAATGGACAAATTCTTAGAAAGGTATAACCTTCCAAGACTGAACCAGGAAGAAATAGAAAAAATGAACAGACCAATCACAAGCAATGAAATTGAAACTGTGAGTGAAAATCTTCCAACAAACAAAAGTCCAGGACCAGATGGCTTCACAGGTGAATTCTATCAAACATTTCGAGAAGAGCTAACACCCATCCTTCTCAAACTCTTCCAAAAAATTGCAGAGGAAGGAAAACTCTCAAACTCATTCTACAAGGCCACCATTACCCTGATACCAAAACCATGCAAAGATAATACAAAAAAAGAAAATTATAGACCAATATCACTGATGAATATAGATGCAAAAATCCCCAACAAAATACTAGCAAACAGAATCCAACAACACATTAAAAGGAGCATACGCCATGATCAAGTGGGATTTATCCCAGGGATGCAAGGATTCTTCAATATACCCAAATCAATCAGTGTGATACACCATATTAACAAATTGAAGAATAAAAACCATATGATCATCTCAATAGATGAAGAAAAATCTTTCAACAAAATTCAACACCCATTTATGATAAAATCTCTCCAGTAAGTGGGCATAGAGGGAACCGACCTCAACATAATTAAGGCCATATATGACAAACCCACAGCAAACATCATTCTCAATGGTGAAAAACTGAAAGCATTTCCTCTAAGATCAGGAACAAGACAAGGATGTCCACTCTTGCCACTATTATTCAACATAGTTTTGGAAGTCCTAGCCATGGCAATCAGAGAAGAAAAAGAAATAAAAAGAATACAAATTGGAAAAGAAGAAGTAAAATCATCACTGTTTGCAGATGACATGATACTATACATAGAGAATCCTAAAGATGCCACCAGAAAACTACTAGAGCTAATCAATGAATTTGGTAAAGTAGCAGGATACAAAATTAATGCACAGAAATCTCTTGCATTCCTATACACTAACAACAAAAGATCAGAAAGAGAAATTAAGGAAACAATCCCATTCACCATTGCAACAAAAAGAATAAAATAACTAGGAATAAACCTATCTAAGGAGGTAAAAGACCTGTACTCAGAAAACTATAAGACACTGATGAAAGAAATCAAAGATGACACAAACAGATGGAGAGATATACCATGTTCTTGGATTGGAAGAATCAGTATTGTGAAAATGACTATACTACCCAAAGCAATCTACAGATTCAATGCAATCCCTATCAAATTACCAATGGCATTTTTTACAGAACTGGAACAAAAAATCTTAAAATTTGTATGGAGACACAAAAGACCCCAAATAGCCAAAGCAATCTTGCAGAAAAAAGACGGAGCTGGAGGAATCAGACTCCCTTACTTCAGCCTACACTACAAAGCTACAGTAATCAAGACAATATGGTACTGGCACAAAAACAGAAATATAGATCAATGGAACAGGACAGAAAGCCCAGAGATAAACCCACGCACCTATGGTCAACTAATCTATGACAAAGAACGCAAGGATATACAATGGAGAAAAGACAGCCTCTTCAATAAGTGGTGCTGGGAAAACTGGATAGCTACATGTAAAAGAATGAAATTAAAACACTCCCTAACACCATACACAAAAATAAACTCAAAATGGATTAGAGACCTAAATGTAAGACCAGACACTATAAAACTCTTACAGGAAAACCTAGGAAGAACACTCTTTGACATAAATCACAGCAAGATCTTTTTTGACCCACCTCCTAGAGAAATGGAAATAAAAACAAAAATAAACAAATGGAACCTAATGAAACTTCAAAGCTTTTGCACAGCAAAGGAAACCATAAACAAGATGAAAAGACAACCCTCAGAATGGGAGAAAATATTTGCAAACGAATCAACGGACAAAGGATTAATCTCCAAAATATATAAACAGTTCATGCAGCTCAATATTAAAAAAACAAACAACCCAATCAAAAATGGGCAGAAGATCTAAACAGACATCTCTCCAAAGAAGACATACAGATGGCCAAGAGGCACATGAAAAGCTGTTCAACATTACTGGTTATTAGAGACATGCAAATCAAAACTACAATGAGGTATCACCTCACACTGGTTAGAATGGGCAACATCAGAAAATCTACAAACAACAAATGCTGGAGAGGGTGTGGAGAAAAGGGAACCCTCTTGCACTGTTGGTGGGAATGTAAATTGATATAGCTACTTTGGAGAACAGTATGCAGGTTCCCTAAAAAACTTAAAATAGAATTACCATATGACCCAGCAATGCCACTACTGGGCATATACCCAGAGAAAACCATAATTCAAAAAGACACATGACCCCAGTATTTATTGCAGCACTATTTACAATAGCCAGGTCATGGAATCAACCTAAATGCCCACTGATAGACAAACGGATAAAGAAGTTGTGGTACATATATACAGTGGAATATTACTCAGCCATAAAAAGGAACAAAATTGGGTCATTTGTAGAGACGTGGATGGACCTAGAGACTGTCATACAGAGTGAAGTAAGTCAGAAAGAGAAAAACAAATATCGTATATGAACACATATATGTGGAATCTAGAAAAATGGTACAGATTAACTGGTTTGCAATGCAGAAATAGAGACACAGATGTAGAGAACAAACGTATGGATGCCAAGGGGGGAAAGTAGCAGGGCGTGGTGGTGGTGGGATGAATTGGGAGATTGGGATTGACATATATACACTAATATGTATAAAATACATAACTAAGAACCTGCTGTATAAAAATAAATAGATAAAATAAGAAACAAAGAATTCAGGCTTATATAGCATCTTCAACAAAGAACAATAAATTTGTAGAGAAATGACAGGACAAAGGAAAGTGGTTCGCCTTCCAAGGGCAACAGTCTGTGGGAAGGTAAACATACAGGAAACTAATGGTAAACAGAGGCTTGTGAGTAGCTTGTTATGTAGATACCTCTAGTGCCCTCTCTAGGCTGATAAGGGCCTTACATTAACCACTGGTTGTCCCTGATGATTAACTTTTGTCCTTCCTGGTAGAGTGGGGAGGAGGAACACCTTTGAAAATTTATGTCCTGCTTTTAGGCAAATAGGGGGAGGGCAGAGAGCTTTTCTTGCATCTGCTTCTACTCAGTTGTCTCTCAATTGCTCAAAATAATCCTTATGCCAAAGTGACATATTTGGGGGTGGCATATTCTGGCTTCCTTCACTATGGACTCTGGTTGATAAGGATGTACCAATGTTGGTTCATCTTTTATAACAAATATACCACACTGCTGTAGGATGTTGACAGCGGGGAAGGATACATATGTGTGTGTGGGAGGGGGCGTATGTGGGAACTCTCTATACTTTCAGCTCAATTTTGCTGTGAATTTAAAACTACTCTAAAAAGTAAAGTCCATTAATTTTTTTAAAAATACAGAAAAGTACAAAGAAGAAAAAGATGGGGCCACAATCTTCCACCTTTCTAACCTTTTTATGTATTTATAGTTTTTTAAATTGGGGAAAATACACAGCCATTTCCCAAGGGTACTGTTCTATGCTCAAGACCCCTAAGCCTTAAAGGGACCCTGAAAAACAAATCTAATATTAGTTATCATTAGTACTAACACTATTAATTATTGATAGTAATAAAAATAACAATTCGAGTGCTGTAGTTTGTTAGATCAACAGAATTTTACTGAAGAGTGTCAACAATGATCTATAAAATTGCTAAAATACTGAAATTAAAAGTAGTCTATGAAAGTACACTTTTTATTGGGATGAATAATATGTAACGGAGTATGCTAAGAGACTTTAAAAATCTCTTACAATCTATAAAACAACCTCGGTTTATAGATTAGGAAACTGATAAACAATGTGTCCAAAGTCATCCATCTATGAAGTGGTGAAGATGGGGCTCTAGCTCAGATCAGCAGAATTCCAAAGCTTAGGTGTGTCCTTAAGGCTGTCACTACACCATCTTCATCAGAACCTACTAAAGAACAGTTCTATTAGTTGTTAAAAAAATGGTTGCTTTTCCATGGGTCTTGATCTGGGTATGAAAGGTGGAAAGATGATAGATTACAAGTGAGAGTCAAAGCAAAAAGATGGCTCTAATTCCTTTTGATTTAGCCACATTAAAAAAAAATACTGATTGAGTGCAGTGGACAACTTTGTCATTAACAAACTTTATTTCTTAGCTATACCACTACTTTTCAATGCAAAGGTGAGCTGAGACTTGTGTGCGTGTCCTCTGTGTTTTGGCTCAGAAGCAGTTTATTGCTACATGTGAATAGAACATTCATTATGGTAATGTACTTCCTAATAAAAATGAATTTCCAATTAAATTATTTCTTAATAAAAACAAATGTATCCTTTCATTATGTTCCATCTCCCATTTTCCCAAGCTTTCGTGAGCAGAATTGTAACTTCATTCCTCAGAATAGATATTTATATAACAGATCCACCATTTAAAGATACTGGAAGCCTTTATATATTCATTTTCTCACACCACTTTAATAAATCTTTAGGTTAAAACATCAATGATGGAATTGGATTGGTGGGAAGATAGGTAGGTGAAGGGCATGCCTTTAGTGAGGAATCTGACATACTACCGAATAGTGATGGTAAATAACAAAACTATAAGCTACTTCCTCTGGTGGGGGAAGTCCCCCACCAGGGACTTCCCTGGTGGCACAGTGGATAGGACTCCGAGCTCCCAATGCAGGGGCCCGGGTTCAATCCCTGGTCAGGGAACTAGATCCCACATGCATACCGCAACTAAGAGTCCGCATGCCACAACTAAGGAGCCCTGGAGCCGCAACTAAGGAGCCTGCCTGCTGCAACTAAGACCCGGCGCAACCAAAAAAATAAATAAATAATTTTTTTTTTAAAAGTCAATTAATCCACTGAAAATCGTCCAAAAGCTCAAATGAATCAAAGGATCGCCTTTGATGAATCAAAGGATTCATCAAAGGATCTCCTCAAAAGCACAACATTTCTTTGAAACTAGCATTGCAGGGAAACAGAAGAAATTTACAAAGCCACCAAGCTATGGCATCAGTTAGCCTCTTTCAGCTAATGGAAAAGAATCTCACTATTACCATCTATGTTTTCGGCAAATGAACTCCCTCTCAAAAATGTCAGCATTCTTTTCAGCATATTTTTTTCAGTATATAAAGTTACTGATTTAATTGCTGTATGGTGGGGTAATGGGAAAAAACTGAAGGACAGAGGGCAATAAGAATGACAGAAAGCTATGGTCTTGACTCTGCTTCAAGTCCCTTCTAACCCAAATTCATGATACGAATGTTCTAGTCTCAGTTTGGTCATGAAATTGCTGCATGACTTTGGGCAACTCGATTCCCTCCTTTGTCCTTCAGTGTTCTCATATTTTCTTGTTCTTTTCCATTTGTTTGAGGCCTGAAAATTTGACCATAGTCAGTAGCTATTATTTTCCCAATGTAAGAAACTTCCATTTCTCCTAGAGAAAACTCACCTGCTCTGAAACTCCTTCTCCATAGCGGAGCAAAGTCACAAAATGCTCACAGTTGTTGACAAATAAGTCATACTCCACCTCCTGTCCAGCAACAAACTCTGACCATTGCATGACTTCTTCCACAGGGAGTGGTGGGTATGTTTCATCGTATTTATTGTTTATTCTGTATGTGTCATTTCCCACAACATCCTTCAAAAGCTGCATCTTCACCAGGGCCTTTCTGCTGAATACAGACTTGGCGCTTGTAAATGATGAAGAAATGCCATCGTCTATAAGGAGAATTTTGGTTAGCAAGATATAGCGACCCAGCCCAGTGAACTCCACTGCCATCCTAACTTATCCTCAAACCAGAAACCATTTAATCTTACTAACTGTAAACCCTCATTCTCTAATTTATCACTAACACTTATTCAATTACTATATGAGTGAGAATATAAGAAAACTTTTTGAAAATCTGTATCTACCTATCTTTTTGAAAATTTATAGAACAAATTGGGTGTGAAAACTCTACCTATTTTTGAGGAATAAGTTCTCTATCAATTGGTATTATTATTAGGGATCTTGGCATATGTTTCTAACAAAGTACAGGTAAGATCATTGCCCCCTTTTTCTATGACGCTGTCTATTTTTCAGCATTTGAACACTTCCAAACTAATACCATTGGGCTTAGCACTAGTGCATTATGATTATTGCTCTTGTCCTGCATCTAAGCAGCACTCCTTACCCCCAGCTCTGTTTTGACACTTGCTCTTTTAATTAGGCTTCACTTTGAAACCTGCAGGGGACCCCAGTCTTCTGAGAGGTAAGTTGGGGTCAGGCGGGGGCCCTGCCTTTGTTTTGCTAGTTCCTTTAGCCAAGAAACTAAGTCCTAAAACTAAACCTAATGTAGTCGGCACTGTCCACGCTATGTGGCCCCTAGCTGTGCCCTACCCACCTGTCACAATGCCCCATGCCCTACCACTCCATCTTACGGCCTCTATTAGTAAGCATTGGTCTAGACTGCCTGAAACCTCTGTATCCTGGTGTGCCGTGGTCGGCGTCTGAGGCATCTGATTCCTTAGTGTTCAGCTTTAACACCAGGCCCTAGGCCCTCTCCATCTGCCCAAGACTGCTATGCTTGGCCATTGTTCAAGTAAACCATGAGATGAAGGGTCTCTGTATAACCAGTGTTATGACACTTTTCCTTTCAGTAATGACTAAAAGCAAACTTTTTTTTCCACTCCTCTTTTTTTTCTCTCCTTCAAAATCCTTTTCATTGGAGCAGCATTTCCAGTTAATTATCTTACACGTTGGAGGTTCTTACACATTACAAGTTCATAGGACACATATATCCTAGTTAGAATTATTCAATTTTTTTTTTTTGACTAGTTTGATGCAATCAATTTACCGATGAGAAAATCAAAGCTTGGAGAGATAAACTGGTTTGTGGAACATCCCACAAGTAGTTAACAGAAACAGGAATTTAACTTCAGTCTACAGGATCAATCAAAGCTCAGTGCTTGAACCACATTAAGATGGAGCTTAAGATGGGAAAAAAGAAAACTGCACAAAAACCTCATATTATTTTCAAAATGTGAAAACTGCAGAGATAATGTAAAGAATTGCTTAGTGTTAATTATTAGACTCTACAGAATGAATGGCTCTGTATCGTAAATGTCATTTTATTTGCCATTTCCACTTCCAATATTCTAGAACAAGAGGCAAATAACTCAAAATCTTGCAAAAAATCACTTCATTAACAGTTCTCAGAAGCTCTCAAGATAGTAAGACTTAGGCCTATAAACACTTCTTTATAAAGGTATCTTGAGGAAAAAATATTCTAGGCTATTTGTTATTTGCATACATTTTTTCTTAATAATTTGTGCTCATTTCTAAACCTGTAGAAAATACAGAAAAATACAGCATAAACACATAAATAAATATAAACCACCTATTATCCTGCCACTCAGAAATAACTATTATTATTATTTTGATGTATTTGTACTGTCTTTTATTATCATTTGTTTATGTGTGTGTATATGTTTGCATTAACATGTATGTGTGTATATATGATTTCTTTGCACACCAGGTACCATATTACACAATGCACTTTTAATCTGGAATTTTCCAATAGCTATCATACAAGATCATCTTTCATGCAATTAAAGATGTCCAGAAATGATCTTTAGCTGTTAAAGTATTATTGTTTTAGTCTACTAAGCACCCCATCTTACCACTGTTTCTTTCTTTCTGGAAAAGACTCTTTCTAGGCCAGTCATACTATCCTATTCCTGGACACAGTGATGGTTCAGTGATGGACATGGGACCCACACCAGACAATTAGAGTCATTCTCCATGATTTTTCTAACTGCAATGGGCAGGGAGTAACTCTCTCCTGTGGGTCACAAGCCTATAAGGATGAGAGCCTAAGGATGCTTATGGTCATCAGTTCAGCTTCTTAGACATAGCCTGGGATAATGAAGACAATATATAGAAAAAGAATGCAGATGTGGGATGGAGAATTTTGATAGTGTTCAAGCCCCTAGATCCGGGCATCCCTGAGGCCAGCACCATCTCTACTCTTTCTGTAGTTTCCTTCACTGAAGCAATGAATTTGCCTTTTTGTTTAAGTGAATTTGAATTTGATTTATGTTACTTGCAACTAAAAAATTCTGCCAAACACAGACACCTAATATCTTGTGGCTAAATCATAATTCACTTAACCATTCCCTTGCTGGCCATTGATCCATTCTGTTTTTTAAACCATCATAAATGAGATAGAAGTGAACATCCTCATACGCAAATATTAAATAAGTATTTCTAAAAGTATTCCCCAAGAATAGATTCATAGAGGTAAAATTACAGGGTCAGAGCATATGAACTCCTATAAGACTCTTAGCACATATTGTTAAATTGTTTTTGCGAACAATTTTATCAACTTATATTTCTGTCAACAGTATCCTTGTGTTTATTTCATTATACCTTTATCAACAGATTATCATTTTTTTAAAATTTTGCTAATGTGAGAGGCATAAAATCTGTCATTTTATTTTGTAATTCCTAGATGACTGAAAAGCTGAAACCTTTAAAAATGGGTATTGGGGGGCTTCCCTGGTGGCGCAGTGGTTGAGAATCTGCCTGCCAATGCAGGGTACCCGGGTTCGAGCCCTGGTCTGGGAGGATCCCACATGCCGCGGAGCAACTAGGCCCGTGAGCCACAATTACTGAGCCTGCGCGTCTGGAGCCTGTGCTCCGCAACAAGAGAGACCGCGATAGTGAGAGGCCTGCGCACCGCGATGAAGAGTGGCCCCCACTTGCCGCAACTAGAGAAAGCCCTCGCACAGAAACGAAGACCCAACACAGCCAAAAATAAATATATAAATAAATAATAATTTTTTTAAAAAATGGGTATTGGATTTTTGTCTTCTACAAACTGTTCACAATCTTTTACCCATTTGTTTGTTGGGATTTGGGTGTTCACTGTTCGCTCAGCTTAAGGAACTCTTTCCCCAAATATCACATGCTGGGTTTCTTCACCTCTTTCAAGTCATGTCTCAAATGTTACTTTCTCATGAGATTTTCCTGACCAGCTAATTTAAAACTACAGCAGCCACAACTCCCCAGCACTTCCTATCCTGCTTCTATGATTTTCTCCATTATCACTTATCTCTAATCTAACATTACTTTCTGTATTTTGTTCATGCTCCCTCTTTCAGGCTTGCTCTCTCCCTCTCTCGCTCTCTCCCTCTCTCCCTCTCTCTCTGTCTCTGTCTCCCTCTCTCTCCACTAGAATGTAAGCTCCACTATGTAGGGACTGGCTTATGTATCCCTAGCATTTAGAATAGCCTTTGGCACATACTGGAAAATCTATAAATAGATGTTGAATGAATTTAAATAATCTATTTGTATTATATATAAAGACATTGTGACTCTTGTCATGTTTGTGGCAAATATTTTCCCCAGCTGAGTATTTACTTTTTAACTGTGTTTTTTTAATCCAGAGGTTTAAAATTTTAATGTTAATTGGCTTTTGTGATTTCTTCAATGCCACTTTATTCTTAGAAGGTCCTTCTGTAAACCTAGATCAGTTGGATTTATCTACTTTCTACATTTTATTTCTAGTCTGTTTTATTTTATGATTTTGTTCATGATTCCTTCTTGTAACAAGAAAACTAAAAAGCTCCCAGGAGCTTCTGGAAACAAACCTTACCTAGAGGTGCTATGTTGATAACATATCCGTCACCCAAGTACAGTGCCCAGTGTTGATAGCCAGGACGAAACACTTCAATCAAGTCACCTGGCTGAGGGTTGCCAGGATAGTTCAAACTAAAGCAATCATTAAACGCCATCTGCAATGACAGACACAAAGAAGATCTAGCTGATATGACTTGGCAAAAGAAAATCAGTTCAAGACTTCTATAGAAACATGGCAATACAGAATTTCTTGGGATTGCATTCCTTATTAAATACTTAGATTCACACCACTGTCCTTTTCTTTCAATGATTCCTACACGGAATTATGTGTGCACACATGGACAAGTGGAGAAAGAATTTCTCTACTATTGCTTAATTTTCTATAGCAAGGCTTCTCATACTGATTAACCCCAGGGCTCCTTTATTATAATAAGCATTTCATGATAATATCTGTTTTACTATATAAATGCTCAGTTCATGACTACACAAAAAATATAATAAAGCACTTAGCATGAAAAAGTCAGGATTCAGAAGCAGAAGATCAGAAGTCTTTCAGCCTTTCATATAGTGACTTAGTAAAATCAAAAACAGGTTTGGGTGGACACTAACATTCTGTGCAAAAATATACTTTATCTTGCAAAACTTACTCTGTGCTTTAAGCGGACACAAGTTCCAGGCTCAGATGAGTGTCCAGTCAGATATTCAGGCATAGTGTAGGACACAGGACCTTTCTTCCTTGTGCTGAACTGTGCTGTGCAGAACCAGGGACACTGGACTCCACCTGAAACCATATACAAGTCCCTGTGTCCCTGTCCTTTGAAGAAAAAGGCTTTTGCTTTAATCTCCCAGGCTTCCCCTGAGTCTTAAAAGGCTGGCTCAAGAGTTAATGATTAGGAAAGATGAAGAGGTAGAAAAAAAGAATAGCTGTTGGGTGGGGAAACTGGTAAAAATTTAGACTATAAATCAGCCAGATAGCGGAGTCACCGAACTTCCAGTTCCCTGAAATATATAGATAAATATCTGACACACATTCCTAAGTTGTTTTTACAGGAAGCAGAACCCCACCAGGTGAAAACTACTGACTTTAAGCACATAGACCCAGACTGGTTGAAACCAGAAGATTAACGATGCTTGAAACTTCACCTTGATGCCAACCAAGCCAAGAATTGAGCACAAGCTGATCACACATCCTGTGGCCCCTCCCTCACCTTGCCTTTAAAAACCCTTCCCTGAAAGCCATTGGGGAGTTCAGAACTTTTGAGCATAAGCTGCCCATTCTTCTTGCTTGGCACCCTGCAATAAATACTGTACTTTCCTTCACCACAACCCAGTGTCAGTAGGTTGGCTTTGTTGCATGTCAGGCAAGGGGACCCAAATCCAAGTTCGACAACACACCCTCTAAATATCAGTAAATGCCCTTTGTCATTATGACAACCACAAACACCCCCACAGATTTCCACCGCTCCCCAACTGCCCCACTTACTGTCTGATTCCTCATTTCTGATTCCCAAAACAGCGCAAGGTGGTTGATGCAGAAGGGGGACAACTTGGAAGGTTGGGGAGTTCATCATATTGATGGGTATGTCTGAAAATTCAGAGTTTGGTGAATTTTTTTCCTTTTAAGTCAGTAGTTTTCAGAAAGAACATATAAGTCTCTGATGGTTGATTTTTATGGAACATTACATTTTCTATGTACAGCATCCAAGTAGAATGACTCAGCAAGAGGAAGTTATGTACATTCATTGATAATCAAAAGGAGATTTCATGCTACATCCACGTTGAATATCTAATTGACAACAGAGTATTCCTCTGCATCTCTCACTCTAATGTAGATACGCATACTCATTTACAAAATAAACCCAAGTGCCAGAAAGGGAAACTTCCAAATCATCTAAATTATAGTTATAATAGCATAGGCAAAGAGCTTGGGGATACAGACTATCATTTTCCTGGCACACTAAAAGTCTTTTTTACAACAATTAATATTGGGAGGGTGTTTTCCCAAGTATTTGTAGGCCATCTGTTGAAAACTTCAATCATCATACTGTCACAGAAATGAGGCCAAATGCAAGCTGCCCATCTGTTGAAAAATAACTATTAAAACAACTTTATGGGGCTTCCCTGGTGGCGCAGTGGTTGAGAATCTGCCTGCCAGTGCAGGGGACACGGGTTCGAGCCCTGGTCTGGGAAGATCCCACATGCCGCAGAGCAACTGGTCCCGTGAGCCACAACTACTGAGCCTGCGCGTCTGGAGCCTGTGTTCCGCAACAAGAGAGGCCGCGATAGTGAGAGGCCCGCGCACCACGATGAAGAGTGGCCCCCGCTCGCCGCAACTAGAGAAAGCCGTCGCACAAAAACGATGACCCAACACAGCCAAAAATAAATAAATACATAAATAAATAAATAAATTTAAAAAAAAAAACTTTATGGAAACTATTAAGTCTAACCACCCTCTCAAATATGTTTGAGTCTTATTAATATGGCAGTTCACAATTTGGTCACATGGTCACTAAAAGGAAAAATGGATACTATACTATGATATAAACAAACACATTTCCCATGAAAAGGAATCAGCAAGCACACACAGCTGCCTGTTAGCATTCAGAGACCTAGCCAAGCTTACAATAATAACCACCATTTGAACAGAAAGTACTTTGTAGTGTAAAGTTTTTTTCAAGTGCACTATTCAATTAACACTAATTCAGTTTTTAAAAAATCTACCATGATTTGAGTTTATTATGTTATTATCCCATTTTACAGCTAAAAAGTGATAGTAGCAAATGCCAACCTTTTTAAAATACTCCCTGAAACACTTGTATTATAAAATACGGAGGGAAAAATAACTAGCCTAGGTGTGAGAGACATGAGCTCTTGTTTCAGGTCTTCTCCATGCTAGTTCTGTCACTTTGGGACTTAAATGTAAAATATAAAATTATAAAACATAGAGGGAAAAATACATAGGAGAAAATCCTCAGGATCTAGGGTAAACAAAGAGTTCTTAGACTTGACACCAAAAGTACTATTCGTAAAAGGAAAAACTGACAAATTGGATGTCCTCAAAATTTAAAACTTTTGCAGCACGAAAGACTCTATTAAAAGGACAAAAAGGCAAGCTACAGAGCAGGAGAAAATTTTTGAAAACTACATATCCGAGAAAGGACCAATATCAGGAACATACAAAGAACTCTCAAAACTTAACAATTAAGAAGCAAAGAATACAATTAGAACTTGAGCAAAAGACACAATGACACCTTTTATCACAGAAGAGCCGCAGATGTCAAGCCATGTTATACATCATTGGCCATTAGGGATATTTAGATTAAAACCATGATAGCACTACATACGTATCACAATAGCTAAATTAAAAAACTGTGACCAGAGAAAATGCTGGCAAGAATGTGGAGCCACTGGATCACTCATTCACTGCTGTTGATAATATAAAATGTTGCAGTCACTCAAAGCAGTCTGGAAATTCCTTTAAAAACTTAACTTGTAACTAAAACATGGTCCAGCAATTGCACTCCTAGGCATTTATCCCAGAGACTGAAGACATTAAAGACGTATATTCGCACAAAGACCTGTACACGAATGTTTATAGCATAATAGCCCAAAACTGGAAACAACCCAGATGGCCTTCCATGGGTGAACAGTAAACAATTTGTGGTACACCCATACCATGGAACACTACTCCTAAGGAATAAAAAAGAACAAACTATTAATAATTGAACAACACAAGCAAGGATGAATCTCTAGAGAACTGTGCTGAGTGAAAAGAGCCAGTGACATGACATGTTATATATATGATTCCATCTATACAACATTTTGACATGACCTAATTATAGAAACAGAGAACTAATAATGGTTGCCAGGGGTTAAGGAAGTGGTAAGAAGGAAGTGGGTGTGGCTATAGAAAGGCAACATATGGGGCTTCCCTGGTGGCGCAGTGGTTGAGAATCTACCTGCCAATGCAGGGGACACGGGTTCGAGCCCTGGTCTGGGAAGATCCCACGTGCCGCGGAGCAACTGGGCCCGTGAGCCACAACTACTGAGCCTGCGCGTCTGGAGCCTGTGCTCCGCAATAAGAGGGGCCGTGATGGTGAGAGGCCCGCGCACCGTGATGAAGAGTGGCCCCCACTCGCCGCAACTAGAGAAAGCCCTCCCACAGAAACGAAGACCCAACACAGCCAAAAATAAATATATATTAAAAAAAAATAAAGAAGCCCCCCCCCAAATAAAAGGCAACATATGAAAGATGCTAGGGGTGGTGGAATGCTCTGCCTCTCCATGTGGTCCAAGTCAATAACCTGTTTGTGATACTGCAGTGTGGTTTTGCAAGATGTTACCACTGGGGATAACCCAGCAAAGGTAAAAGGGATCTCTCTGTATTATTTCTTACAGCTGCATGTGAATCTACAATTACCTCAAAATAAAAATCTTTAATAAAAAAATAAAATCAATGTATTTTTTTCGTACAGAGCATAGAAGAGGACCAATATGGGGAAGTTACAATGAGGCAGCTTTTAGCTGTATACATGGAAAATTTCTCTTTTGTTGAAAGTGATCCAACAATGGAATGGAGCACCTTGTACAGATATCAGTCTCTGTCACTGGGAATGTTTACACACAGTCACAGTTGATAAAAATAAGATTTCCATGGTGGGGGCGGGGGGTAGCGCTGGTAAGGTGAGGAGGCCTTCCAAGGTCCCTTCCACCTCTAGTGTTCATCTCATTCTATTTCCCAGTAACTGTGCAATCCTCAAATCAACAGCACAAAGTAGATATAATTATTTCCCCCATTTTAAATATGAGGAACCTGATGTTCACAGCAGTTCAGGGATTCATCCAAAGTTACACAGTGGGAAAGGGCAGAACCCACATGTGGACTCAGATTAGCCTACGTCCAAGGTCAGGCTCCTCATCTGTAACTGCTTGTCCCCATGTGCACTATACCTCCTCCCTTGCTGGCCTTTCTGTAGCCCTTCTTGCACGCTGTGAGACTGGGTAACAGTTGTGAGCTGATGATTACAATCACCTTTTTTACAGATGAGGAAACTGAGACTCAGATGAATTAAGTATCAGAACTAAAAGTCACACAGGTAGTAACTGACAGAACTAGAATTCAATCCCAGGTCTGTCTTCTTATTCCAGACTGCAGGCTGCTTCCTTACTCCACTGATTAACATCACTAGCCAAAGGAATTGCTACTAAACAATATTTCATCTTTTCCCCCTTCTCAAATATTCATTAGATATGCAAAAGCATAATGTATATTTCATAAGACAACACAGGAAGTTTTTAAACATTCATATGTGGAACCAGTGAGTAATAGGAAGTGGAGCCTTGGGGAACCCCTGCTCTTCTGCAGGGGAGGTGTGAAGGTGAGAAGCTTCTAGAAGCGTTTAGAAGGTTCCCAGACTCATACCTTAGGGAAATGGCTAAAACCTGTCTGCTTGGGTAATTTGATTTACATGGACATCTACCCATTCCATTCAAGTGCAAGTGTGTTATGTAGTGCTTCATGAACATGATAATACAGAACAAATTAAAGATACATTTGTAAGTCCTCCGCTGAAATCTGTGTGTCACCTTTAAGGTGTACCTTAAAGTGCACCTTTAAAAGTACTTTAACAGTTCATCTGCACAGAATTGTTTGACTAGTTTATAATAAAGAGTGTCTGCAATCTTTGTACAAGAAACTTCCTGTTTCATGCCAAAACAAGCTGCCTTGTTTATAGCTCCTTGTTGGTCCCCTGGGATGCATCAAAAGAAATAACGGCCCCCTGCACAGATAGGGTCAGGCTGATTAACTGCTGCTTGTGTCCCTGGGGCCACCTGTGTAACAAGAATACTAAGAGCACTTTTTCACAAACTACTCCCAAGGATGCTATTGGCAGTCTAAAACATGAGCACGGGCTACCCCTACAGTCCAACAGTCTCCCAATTCAATTTGGACCATTTTCCACCCAAGCTGCATTTTTCATCCATAGCCCGGCCACACTGAGATGGCTCCACGAAGCCCTGTGCTCCCAGAACGGCTAATTCACAGACCCTCAGAGCTGCCAGTATCCTTGTTCCGACATCCTCTCCCTACAGCTGAGGGTTCCAACTCCCAGCCAAATGAACCATCCTCAGCCATTGCCCCCTCATTCCTCGCTTGGAATCCCTCCATGGATCCCCCTGTCGACTCCGAATCTCGCTCCCTCTGTAATTAATGTAATCCCTACGTTCTAGGCAAACCAAACCATTATTCCTCACTCTCACCTGGAGTTATGTGGCTAATACCGAAACTTCTACCTGGAATGCGCTGCCCATTTCCAAATGACCCACTCTTAAGGATCCAGATCAGATGTCACCTCCTCCCCAAGGTCCACCTCCTCTCAGCCACAAGTGACGTCTCCTTCCGAGCTACCACTACTCCTTTATCTCTCTAACGCCCATTGCGTTTCCTACACCTGCGGGAGTTACTGCTGTCTGGGGAATTTTCTCTTCTGCTCCATGTGGAGGGCTGGTTCCTCTTTATCTCTACACCTGCAGTTTGCTGCAGAGTGCCTGTCACAAATAACTGCCCAGGGAATGTTTAATAAATGAAGGAACGAGGATCCCGAGCCCAGGGAGGACAGAGTGGCTGGGCTTTTCCAGCACATAAATTACATTAATAGTCCTGAATGCCAAAGTGATATCACCATTCATAGTTCCAAAACCTAATATATTATAATAATAAATACTTATATCATTATTCACACTCATTTCAGTGAGGATGGTGGATAGAAGGCCTTAGTAAGCAAGACGAGGTCCGGTCCTGGTTCTGCCACTTGATAGCTGTGTCACACGGGAAAGCGAGTCTCTCTTTCCCCATGGACTCTGTTCTCCCACTTGCAAAAAAAGAAAAAGGGGGGCGGGGAGGGGGAGAAGGGACATGGATTAAATGAGACACTCTCTACTGGTCCTTGGGGCTCTCTCGTCTGAGAGTCGGCTCAGCAAGGCTGTCCGGGGTCCTAGAGGTCCTCCCTCCCCCTCCCCAGCAAACCTCACTCTGAAGCCTGGGCTGTTCCCCCCACCGGTGGCAGCGGCGAGGGTCCTGGGGTCGCGCCGGCCACGCCGCTGCTGCCCCTCCAGCTAGCGGCCGGGGGTCCACTCCATCTGCGCCCGGGGGAGGGCACGGCGGCAGCGGCGTTACTACCGGTAACCAGGGCCGGCCTCCAGCGCCAACGCCACCCCGCCGCCGAGGCCCCGGCGCTCCGACGCTGCCGCGCACGCTCGCTGCTCCTGCCGCCCGGGCCGGCCTGCGCCACCGCCTGGGGACCCTCCGCCCGTCCGCCCGCCTGCCTCCGTCCCCTCCGCAGCCCTGGGAGTACCGACACCACACCTGCTCTCCGCCCGCACAGACACACACACAAACCCAGCCGCCGCCGAAGCGCAGCCCCAGCGCGGTAACTAACCGAGGACACCCTGCCCCGCCACTGGGACGTTCCTGCATCAAACTTTCCCGGTACCAAGGGCTGGTCTAGGCGCGGCGGCTGTACCGTTAACTTGTCTTGTTGAGCCCAGAAATATTCGCGAGCATGAATACACATTGCGTCCTCTAGGAGTGAGCCCCTCCTCACTCTACACAAATTCCTCTGAGGCAGCAGAAAGGATCCTGGTCCCTGTGCCCCAAGAAAGCATCTCAGTCTAAGCTAAGGTGGGAGGAGGGAGTGGCCTTAAAAAAAACCTCCCTGCTTCCCACCACACATACCTACAAAATGTGTACCCGGGAGCCAGTTCCGGCGCCCAGGACTGTGGGGACACACGTGGACCCCACCCCCTTTGGACTCCTCCCTGTCAGCCCTCTGCAGCCTAAGATCAACTTCAGAAGTGGGAGGAGGGCGGAAAGGAGGAAAGAAGGGTGCCTAGGGCCCTAGACGTCCAGGCACCAGTTTCTCCCAATGGGAAATTTACCTGGCTCCGTCCGATGGGGCCTTCCTTAAAGACACGACTCCCTCGGGTAGCCCATTCCCCTCCCCACTTCCCCTGCCCTGTCCCTGACAAAGGTCTGGTTCTAGATAGAGGAGCAGAGCAAGTCCCTTATTCTGCGCAACTCGAGACTCAGGTGCGCACGTGACAGGGCAGGGCCTAACTGCCTCTCTTTCAGGCCATGGGCCAGCAGAGTCCTCCAGGAATATAGCTGTAAGAGTTTAAAAATAAAGCTGGGCATGAAGAGTATCCATTTTCTCCTTGCTAAAAAAGGGAGGCCAGGAATAACAAACCAGCTAAGTAAGGAAGGCCCGCAGACTGCTAAGTGAACTTTTTGGAGCACAGCACAAGGACTTGCCTTCAAACAAGTCGTACCCTAGATTTTTACCCTGATATAAATGGACTCTCAGCTAAAAGGAAGGATTTTTTCCCCACTGATTCAAAGGCTGAAATAGCTCTCTAATTTTATGTTGTTTTGTCCCAATGGGATAAGAACTACCTAAAGATGCAGCCGCCTTTATAAAGGAATCAGGTTCCGTGGTGAAGGTTAAGGGTGAATCTGCAGGGTCTGAAATTGGGGTCTGGCTTTGGCATCTTTGGAAACAAAGTACTAGAAAGACATTGAAAACATGTGGCATCTAGATATACTTATTGGTAACACAGAAACTCAAACACTTAAGAGGTTGTAGCTTTGTTTTTATGAGTTAATATTTTTCTTACATGTTCCCTATTTAATGTATTTTTAGTTATAAACTGAATCAGATATACCTTTCAATACTCTTTTAATGTCTCAAAGAGAGATCCATAAACATGCATTTGCTTTATGTTCCCCAACTACTTCAATTGAGTCATCACTGAAGGCAGTGGTTCATGATTTTATACAGGAGAGTTATTGTGAGCATTTATAATGCCATCCTGCTTATGAGCTAAATTTATTATGTTTGCCAGGTTAATCTGTTTTCTCTAATCAGACACTTAATCATCTGCTCTCCTCCCTGCATTATGGATTCATGAATCTGAACCGAGGAGGGTTGCTCAGTCAGGGCACAAGGATAAATTATCTTTTCATTTTGGGGGATATTTGTGATTAAATGCATCATGATAGAATCAAAATGAAATAAATCTTGTAATTTTACTTCTAGATCCCTGCCAGGTATAGATAAAATGCATTCAGTTAAGAGTAAATTCAGTTCGATGCCTGAATGGAATTAGTAGGGGAAACAGAGAAAGCTTTGTCGTTCAGGAGAACTCTGAGTTTTCCCTTCATTCCTACAGATTGGAGAGATAGTTAATCATTCCTTGGCAGTACTCTACGGATGACCAGTGCAGAATTAAAATTTCCATCCTGAAAGAATGAGAAATTAGCCTCGGGTAGTAATAGCCAAAGTTTGTCTGAATCTGGAGTTGTAGTCCTGGGATGTTGAGGGCTATACATGGTATGTGATGGGAGCAGATGTTATAAAACAACCAAATAACTAATTCCCATTACTTCGGCTTTTATATTAAGTGAAGCACCACGTGGATGATGCCCTCAGCTGCTGCCTAGTTAGGCTGAAAAGGTTGAAACATATTGAAATAATCGTAATGGAGATACTTTAGTCATGTTTCTTGTAAAATGAATAAAGTCCAGAAAAAGCCCAGTGTTAACAAGAGTCATTATTTGCCTTTTTAGCATATGGGGACTAAAATCAATTGGCAATATGTGAAGTTAGTCCTCAAAAGAACTCTGTTTTGTTTGGGGTTTTTTTTTTGTATTATGTTTTTTTATTGAAGTGTAGTTGATTTGCAATGCTGTGCCAATCTCTGCTGAATAGCAAAGTGACTCAGTTATACACATAGAGACATTTTTTTTATATTCTTTTCCATTATGGTTTATCACAGGATATTGAATATAGTTCCCTGTGCTATACATTAAGACCTTGTTATTTATGCAAAAGAACTCTGTTTTTTAATGCATATTTTACAATTAGCAAAGCACTTTCATATCCTCTGTCTCATTTGAGCCTCACAACAAACCCATGATTACTCAGGTCCTGGCAGCTGCTCTGAGGCCTGAGCTGTGAAGCTCCACACTCAGGGTCTCCCAGGGAAGGGCCCAGATCAGGTCTCTTAGTCAAGAGCTCTTCCTCTACCCAGACTCCCTCTTTTATTAGACATTAAAAGCAAAGTCTTCCTTTTAGGTGAAAAAACCGCAAAAACAGAAGACCCTGCACAAATACAAGGTGAATGAGAGAGACTTCATGCAAAAATGGTCTTGTAAAGATCTCATGGCCTTAACTGAGATACTTGCTCAGATGATGCAGAGGTTTTTGGCTCCAGAGCATAATAAGTGGGAGTAGAGACAGTCAGTCATATAGTTCCAACCCTGCCCCCCAAAGTCAATGCTGTAAAAGTAAAAGCTTTTTTCTCTACTTGACTATCCAGGCAACATGTCTGCTCAGACTGGATTTTGGTACGAATTGCTCAAGCCTCTCTTTCAATGGGCTTTGTACATTCTTGGTCAATATGGTTGCAGCTAGAAATCTGTTTCCCTACTGAGTCCTCGTGTAGGGCACATCCAGGCTATGTGATATCTTTGTGACTGCTGCTTCCCAATGGTTATGTGCATTTGAAATTACTAAACTTGGTCAGTTAGGCTGAGCCAAGTGTCTGGGGCAGTCAAGGGGACTGAATAATTGGAGAAATGAGTGGAGAAAAGAATGATATGATGGCGCCCAGGTCAGAGGCACAGAAAACAATCAGCCTGTGGCAAGGAAGGAAGGACAGGGGTATGCCTTCTATAGAAGAAGTTGCCTGTATTCTGCCCAGGAAAAAGGACAATGGAAGAGTCCTGACAGTGAGATAGGAGTCTTGGGTTCTAATCCCAGTTCTGCCACTTGCTAGCTGTGTGACACAGGGCATATTCCTTAAACCAGAGCCTCAGTTATACGTATATGAAATGGGAAAAGTAATGACATAGCCTGCCATGTTCACAGATTTACAAAAAGGTCTTTTAATTATACAAAAAAACGGAATATAAAAAGAGTGCATCCAAACAATGATTTGTTGATAGATGTGACACAAGGGTGTCCTTGAAACTGACACTTACATCTCACCCTGTTCAGGAAGAGAAATGGCTAAATATATACATAATATTCCTGTTCTTGCTTTCCTATTTGCTTCTTTCCATTTTAAATTTAGAGCAAACTGTCTTATTCATTAATTGTAACATTTACACAGTATAAATATCTGTCCCTTAAAAGTGATACTGACAATGTAGTTAAGCCTTTATTGTCTTTTATTAGTCTAATAAATAAAAGTCCATTAGTAAAAAGAGGCCACAAATGTAAATGATTTCAGGGACTTTGCCCTAAGGGGAAATCATACAATGCATTTGGGAAAACGTAATTCTGACTTGGTCCTCTATAAAATGCTAAATTTCTGCACAAAAATCTTAAAGCACAAGTGTTTACAGGACTCTTGGTGACAAGAAAAACGATAGTCAATGTGCTTTAACACTGAAATTCCCGTATCCATGGAAACCTCTGAAGTTCTGTAAGCACAGGCACACGGCCTATGTATCTATTGAAGGTCTGAGGCAGTGATCGGTGGGTTACTATGCTGCGAAAAGCTGACAGATTCCTGGGATCTGCTCTGCACAGTCATGGATGTTTTCTCGCTGCTAAATGTAATTACAGAGAAATTCAGAAATCTCAGACATTATGGAGAAAAAAGATGTTTATATATTTACATTATATATTTATGTTTATATTTACTTATATCTCTCAGAATACAGTAAATTAAATCAGATTTTAATTCAAAAAAGGCTTCAGAAACCATCAGAGTTTCCCGTTCCCGCATTTGTTGCTACATTAGAAGCTCCCTAGATTTCCCATGTGTGCAGACCCAGATATTTCTTGAATGTTGGGAAAGGTCACAGTTTTTATCAAACTGATTATTCCTAGGACTTTAACTGTGTTCCTGGTCGGTGTTTCCTAATGTATAATTGTTTCAAAAACAAAAAGCACAATAATATTGGAAGGAAAGGATCATCCACAGATTTCTGCAGTGTTTATATAACCAGGGACCAATATACGAATAAAACAAAGAAGTAATACTATTCATATCATAGAGGCATATTTACACCATGCTCTATTTTTTAAAATATATATATCATCTCATTTAGTATATACATCAACTTAATGGATATTATCATCCCCATTTTCCCTTGAATTGCCAAGTCCTGGATTTTTCTCAAATATTGTTCTAGATTTTAATGATTTAGAAATGGTCTGAGTTTTGGTTGGGATACACTAAAACGGTAAAATTATTACTGAGTTTTTAAAAATACTTTGTGTTTTATACTTACAGAAGTTTTCTGTTAAAAAAGCGTTTTTTCATATTTGGTTCTCTGAAGATATGTTGTTCAATATGGTAGCCATTAGCCACATGTGGCTCCTGAGCACTTGAAATGAGGCTTGTGTCACATGTTGAAATGATAATATCTGAATATATTCAGTTAAATAAAATATGACCTTAAATTTACTTGTTTTTACTTTTTTAATATGCTTACTAAAATATTTTAAATTATATATGAGGCTAGCATTAAATTTCTATTGGATAGCACTGCTCTAATGAAACAATCCAGAGCCTTCAAAAGGGGTTTATTTTTGATCATTTCCTGTATTATCAGGCTCACTGAGTCTTGGAATTGACTTGTCATACTTTTCACCAGAATAAGAAGATAAGCAGCAATGACTGCTTTCTTGCAAAAGAAGTCCTTTCAACCATACTTTTCTTTCTGGGTCAGGTTTCTTTCTTTTGCACCCTTGTGATTCTCCTTGGCAAAATCTCAGCAAGCAAATGGACCCTCTTCTCCTTTGTTGTTGCTTCCAGAGAGGCAATGAGGCCTTTGCATATGCTGTTCCCTCTTCCTGGAGCACTCCTACCCACCCCCTCAAATATCTGCCTGACTTGCTCCCTCACTTCCTTTAGGTCTCTCAATTGTCACTTTATCAGATAGAATTTCCTTTATCCACCTGTATAAAATATCACCCCATCACTCCCCAGATCCCTTATCCTTCTTAATTGCTCACCATAACTCTTAACTCTAGCTGACATATATTTATTATTGGCTGTCTTTCCTCTTACTAAAATGTAAGCTCCCTGTAAGCAAGAACATTGTTTATTTTGTACAATATGAACCCCCAGCACTAGTACAATGCCTGGTGCATAATAAACATTCAACAAACTGTTGTTGAGTGAATACTTCAGCAACTGAATGATATCAGTCCCTCTGTCAGTGTCTCTGCAATTCTCTTGGCCTTCTCCTTGCTGCAAGATGGCTGCAGCAGCTCCCACCATCATGTCCTCACACAACCACCTGCAGAAGTAGGAAGCAGTGGGGAGAGAGCCTTCTCCACCTGCACTGACTGCTCTCTTAACAGGGAGAAAAATACCTCCCCTATAATCTTCCAGCAGATTTCCCTTCATATGTTATTGACTAGAACTGGGTCAGGGCCTACTCCTATTCGCAAGAGAGGCTGAGAAAGTAAGTATTTGGCTTTTCTAGGCTTTAGGGACGGAAATAGGCAAGGGAGAATAGTATGACTAATACAACCACCATGCTGATAAAATGCTATGCTTAGTATACCCCAGTTATATCACACAGCTGATTAGAGACTTGGTAAACCATGAGACCCAGAAGTACTCAACAGAGGGCTTTCACCCTGTAATGCCCCTGTTTCTTCCACCCTTCACATCTTGAAAATGTAGCCATTTACAGGACAGGAATAAGGATGCAGATGTAAAAATGAACTTGAGGATACAGGGAGGGGGAAGGGTAAGCTGGGACGAAGTGAGAGAGTGGCATGGACTAATATATACACTACCAAATGTAAAATAGATAGCTAGTGGGAAGCAGCCGCATAGCACAGGGAGATCAGCTCGGTGCTTTGTTACCACCTAGAGGGGTAGGAGAGGGAGGGTGGGAGGGAGATGCAAGAGGGAAGAGATATGGGGATGTATGTATATGTATAGCTGATTCACTTTGTTATACAGCAGAAACTAACACACCATTGTAAAGCAATTATACTCCAATAAAGATGCTAAAAAAAAGAGGGGCTTCCCTGGTGGCACAGTGGTTGAGAATCTTCCTGCCAGTTCAGGGGACACAGGTTCGAGCCCTGGTCTGGGAAGATCCCACATGCCGCGGAGCAACTGGGCCCGTGAGCCACAATTACTGAGCCTGCGCGTCTGCAGCCTGTGCTCCGCAACAAGAGAGGCTGCGATAGTGAGAGGCCCGCGCACCGCGATGAAGAGTGGCCCCCACTCGCCGCAACTAAAGAAAGCCCTTGCAGAGAAACGAAGACCCAACACAGCGATAAATAAATAAATATTTTTTTTAAAAAAAGAAAAGAAAATGTAGCCATTTAAATGTGTTATCTTTCTAATTTAATTGCTGTTTTATTAAATGAAAACATTTTCAAATAACTATGTGGAAAAAAATTATATACATGATTCTATTAGAGAAGGTTGGTAGAAGGGTATGACAAGGGGAGAACTGGGTTGATAGATGAAGAAAAATGGCCAAAGGACAAGAGGAGAATAGCTGAGAAAAGTTCTGCTGTGTTGATGGTAGGGGTTGGGGAGTAAGGACAGAAGCCAAAGACCATATTTTCCTACTTGATTTCACACCCTTATTCATGATTTGCAAAAGAACTAAGACCAGGTTTTCATGTAACATTTGTAAAACAGACATTTGGAATGTCTTTTTCCCTTTAAATAATTTACCAAAGCTTGGTTCTTGGCCGGTTGATGCTATAGCCCAGGACAGTGTCCTCCAAGTTCCAAGGGAGCCTGGAAAAAACACTAGGATTTTGATTCCCAGATAAGCTTCCCTCTTCACGTCTTTCATGAATGATCAGTGGCTTAATGTATCAACCACAGCGTGAAGACATAATTCAGGCCTGAAATGTGGGGTAGTAGAGGAGACAGCAACCTGTACAGGACACCAAGCAGGGAGGGAGAGAGGAAGGGAGGAAAGCCTCCTTACCTTTTCGCCTCAAGCACTCTGTGTTCCATGCTTCAGTGCATGATGTGATCATAAGGCACTGTGTAACCCCACTGTTTTCTCCTGTAGCCAATTAAAGAGTAAGGAGAGGGCTTCCCTGGTGGCGCAGTGGTTGAGAATCTGCCTGCCAATGCAGGGGACACGGGTTCGAGCCCTGGTCTGGGAAGATCCCACATGCCGCGGAGCAACTGGGCCCGTGAGCCACAATTACTGAGCCTGCGCGTCTGGAGCCTGTGCTCCGCAACAAGAGGCCGGAATAGTGAGAGGCCCGCGCACCGCGATGAAGAGTGGCCCCCGCTTGCCACAACTAGAGAAAGCCCTTGCAGAGAAACGAAGACCCAACGCGGCCATAAATAAAAATAAATAAATAAATTTTTAAAAAAACAGAAAAACGTGCTCTTTAAAAAAAAAAAAAGGAGTAAGGAGAGCTTTTTACGTTTGGTTTTTTTAAAAAATAAATTTATTTATTTATTCATTTATTTTTGGCTGCGTTGGGTCTTCGTTGCTGCGCACAGACTTTCTCTAGTTGCTGCGAGGGGGGACTACTCTTTGTTGCTGTGCTTGGGCTTCTCATAGCGGTGGCTTCTCTAGTTGCGGAACATGGGCTCTAGAGCACAGGCTCAGTAGTTGTGGTGCACACGCTTAGCTGCTCCGCGGCATGTGGGATCTTCCCGGACCAGGGCTCGAGCCCGTGTCCCCTGCATTGGCAGACGGATTCTTAACCACTGCACCACCAGGAAAGTCCCCTTTTTACGTTTTGTAATGACATTTAGGATGACGTGAGGCAGGCATTTTGAAATAAATGATATTTGAGTGCCTGGCCACTCAGATTTCTTTTTCAACAAAGCATGGATGAGAAACAGGTAAAATGGAATTGATAACGAATCAGCACCTGCTGTGAAATCTTTTGTCATATGTGACATCTGGGATGAGGACACAGGCTTGTTGCCCCCAGTTCACATATAGTACATCTTATCAAGTTGGCACGTTCTCCAGTCTATTAGAAAATGGCTTTCAGTTCTTTCTGTGGAATGATTAACAAAGAACAGAAAAAGAGATTGGACGTAAATGGTGAACACTTTGCTCTTGAGATAATTTGATTCCAGTCCTTGCTGGGTATGAACCCTTGGCCAGGCTGTGCTCTGAGAGGTAAGAAGGACAGATTGCCTAGTGGTGTGTTCCAGCTCTGCCATGTATAGCAGCGTGATTGTGCAGATTACTTAATCTCTCTATTCCCCAATTATCCCATCTTTTATGAAAAACTATCTTTTTAGGTTAATGTGAGGATTAAACAAATTAATAAATAGTAAACACTTAGAATAATACCTGGCAAGTGCTATGTAAATGTTAGCCATTATTGTCATTGTTGCTACCCAAAGTAGACACGTGGTCAGCGTGTGGACACTTGGAAGAATATGGTGGTAATGGATCTTTGACTAAGCAGATTTAAGGACATAGGGAAAACATAACTATTTTATTTCTAAGTAAAAAAGAATCACAAAAGAAATTATAGCATGATATTTATTTCCAAAGATATAAAAGACATTGCCTTATGTAAAACAGATCACAGATGCCCACATCTCTCTGGCTTGGACTATTCATAAAACTTGACTGCCTGAAAAATTATACATACACATATGTATATGTAAAATTAGGCATAAAACAGTGACTTCCAGTTACTGAACTGCCTGGATAATTTAGCCTGAAACCAGTCATTCAACCCAGGAAACTGAATCGTTGAAATCAAGTTTTTGGCTCAAGTGACGTTTTTTCTCTCTGTCCACACTTGTCTGACTGATTCCATTAGGACCACAGAACCAGTTGAACAGGTACGTATCTTCTAGGCTACCTGGAACAGCCTCCTTCCCCCCTTTTTTCTTTCTTTAGCAGATAACTAATCTTAACTTTTCCCAGGGCTTCCTGAAGCTTAGCTTCTTAATGTTAAACTTTGAATACTGGTTCTCTGTTGCTTATGGCTAGAAGAAATGTCAAGAATCCTCGGGCTACTGATTCTCAGTATCTGTCTTATCCAGCTAATGCTGTCATGTTAGAGGCCAGAACCTGGAATTTTGCCCATAAACTACAGCGAGGTTATTTCCACAGCAAATTGACCTGCGATGGGCGGAGGGACACAGACATACTTGAAAGTGCGTTGTGTGGAGAATGGGGCTGCCGTAAAATAGTCTCCCCATGTTTGCCTGTGGGTCTCTGCAGTGCTGCCCCAGGACTCTTTAAACTCCTCTTTAATTACTCATGTTAAATGGTATTATGGTCTCTCATGAATATTCAGGTTGACCATTGGCGGTAACTCCTGAACTAGTTGGAAATAACACTAATATCTCCAGAATGCCTGTAAACTACTGGAAAAAAAAATACATAAAAGAGTAGAAGCAAATTTAAGGGAATGAAAATACAAAAAGAGCTCTGCTACCGAGGAAGCATCCATTGCTTTGCTGAGTTACTTTTTCCTGCCCCTCCCAGGAGCACTTATCCATGTTTAACCTTCACGGGGCACCAGAATTGTTTCTAAGGCAGCTCTGATCATGTCACTCCCCTGATTAAACCCTTCTCTACCATCTGCGAGATAAAGTATAAATTCCTCAGCCATACACTTCCGCCGTGATGTCAGATCCCATTACACCTTTCAGACTTCATTTCTCACTTCTACCTTCCTCTCCCACCCTACCACCTCAGTCCCTACACCATATGTTCTAGCCACAATGAACCACTTAAAATTCCCTGACCATGATAGATGTCATCTTGTCTCCACGTCCATTACGTCCTATGCCTCCTGTTTCAGTGATAAAAGCTCCTCATTTTTCAAGCACCAGTTCAAATGTTACTACTCCAAAAACGAAGCAGCCTTTCCCTCTTCTTTTCTCTCACTGTAATTTATTTATAACTTTCTAAAACAGTACTTGTCAGATGTGCTTTTCTCTCTTTCCTAGTCAATTTTGACCTCCTCAGAATCAAAACTATTGATAGTTTTGTAGTCTGTTATTCATATTTGTGTCCCTAATACCTAAATCAGGACTACAGATGTATGTATGGTGGTTAATCTTAGCCGAACGAAAATATGAATGAGCTTGTCTTTGTTTTATTTTCTGTCTCCCTACAATCATCTGGCACTTCACCCCAGGGATTCATTTTGCTAATCACAAGTGCCAGTTCTCACTGCTCTGATAGCACATCCCAGCAAAACCTCAGATGTCAGTGAATGTAAGGTGACTCTCACTAACTCCTCCAGGGTAAATGAAGGATGTTCTGTGGAAACTACTAACACAAAATTATAACCTGATAAAAACAGCTGCCCTGTCTCACCTGCTGTCATCTCTACTGTTCCAGAAACTGCTTGCAAATGTGTCTTTCTGACAACTCAGAAGCTGTTCAGCGGCCTCTACGCTGATTTGCTTTCTGGCGGGACTGAAAAGGTACCAGCTTGTAGTCAGAGCGCCTGAATTCTGGTCTTGGTTCCGCAGCTTGAAATCCGTATGACTTCATGTAGGACACTTAGAGCTGTGTCTCTGTTTCCTCATGTGCAAAACAAGGAAAATAATCCTTTCCCCAACCTTACTGACTTTGCTGGATTCTTATGACGTTCAGAGGATGTAAAGAATTAGAAATCACTTTACAAAATAGAAAACTCATTAGGGGGATGGTGGGTACTAATACAGTATTATTTATACTTTAGCCCTGGTGATCTGTTTTTCCACAGGGGTTTTCTTCAGGAAGATCAAATTAAGTACAATGTCTAAAATACAGGAATTTCTACAGGAAGGTCAAACTAAATACAATGCTTGAGACATATTCTATCATCCAGGTAAAACACCAGCCTCTACCACCAGCAACCCAGGATCTTTGCTAGGTAGTCCCCATTCAAAGTACATTAACCAGTTGTCACCATTGGTACCATTTATATATGAGACCACATGTCCAGACTCAGTTTAGACAGATGAGACTAGAGACCAAATAAAAGCCATGTCCTAGAAATATCTGTGCACCTAACAGAGAGGTGACTATCTAACCTGTACGGGCATTTCTGATTATATCCCTTGAGCAATGAAGTGGTTCTATATCATTAGACGTACAACAGGACACAAAGTCTTATTCTGCTTAGAATAGGACTGTAAATCTATTTTGATTAGACTCATTAAAAGTCATGTGGGATAACTGATAAGGAAAGCTGCTGTAGAGAATAATAACAATCCCATGCTCTGGGATTGTCCTACATTCTCTTAACCCACAATCCTTTGAGGCAGATTGACAACCCTATTTCATATTTGAGGAAAATTAAGTCATATACCTAGAGAGTGTAGAGCGAGGGTTCAAACCCATCTCTGCCTGACTCTACAGCCTGGATGCTTTACTCTCAGTCAGGTCCTGGCCTGTGTGAGGTCCACTAGCAGCTAGAATTTCCCTGAGGATTATTGAGAGTTATTTGGGTAAAAGTGTCAGGTGTTCATTTACTCCGTATGGTTTCTCTGTACAGTCAACTTCAATAAATTGAGGTGAGAAGAAGCACCTGGATGATTATTTATTTTTTAGATTGCTGTCCAGTGGCTAATTGCCTATCCAAAAACCTTTCTCTACTTCTTGTTCAGTAAGAACCCCACTTTTATTTGAACTGGCAATATGCCCATCTAAAATGTATAAATTCCCAGACTCCTGTAATGCTGTGTGTGGCTATGTAACTATGTTCTGAGCAGTGAGATGGTGATGGAAGCATTACAATGGAATAATTTTGTGGTATTTCCAGAAAAGGGAGTTAATACAGCTGGGAGGTACACCTTCTTTCATCCTGCTTCTTCCTTTCTGTTACATGAGCTACAGACATGGCTAGAGCTCCAGTAGTTGTGTTGGACCGTGAATGCCTTGAGGATGAAAGCCAGAGGCAGAGAGAAAGAAGGACCCCGAGTTTCTAATTACTTTTGGAGCATTCATGTCAATACTGAAGAGCCTATTCTACCTTCTTTTCTATTAAAAGAATAAATCCTGAGTGTTTCATGTTATTTTGGTTTTCCTTTTATATGCAACCAGGACTAATCCTAACTGATAAAGATTACTTGGAAACTTTCTGGATTTGTCTCTGTTCCATCGACATTGCACTCTAGATTAGCACTCCAACTATAAAGAAATTGTGTAATTAATTCCATTCATTTTGCTTGGTTTTTAATACAAGTCAAAAAAGGAACTTTTAAGTAGAAAAAAAAAAGCTGAATTTATTGATTAAAATGAAATCTGGAGGTTCACTTCTTTTTCCTAGCTCTAATTAAAATCAACTAGCCAAGAGCTATTCGATTTGAATCCAACAAAGAGGAACCGTCTTTCCTCTTCAGTGCTCCCCAAGACAGGCACACAGTAAGAGGTCTGTCCTTCCTTAAACTGTACTTCAAATATATTTTCTATACTATTGTGATAAATCTTCTAAGTCACCCACATTGAGCCTAGCTGTGTGAATTGATTACTGCAGGCCAAAAAGTCCAGCTGGAATTTGTCAGGGTCTAGGATAAACCACAAAATTTATAAAACCCAGGGCATTTCAGCACCCTGTGAAACGTACCCACTGAAAGTGCTCTGAGGAGAATGACTTCCGGTGTCACAGAGGTGACCCACTCCCCAGTGAAAACTTGTGAAAATTATATTTTAAAAAAGTAAAGCTCCTGGAAATGGCCCTAAGAGCAAACAGCAAACGAAGAAACATCTATTCAAGAATATCTATGAAAATTCAGTAAGAGAAGTGAGAGTCTGTGGTATTTGAACCACATTTAGGCAGATTGTTTCTTGCCACAAATTCCAATTCTGTTTTTAAATTCTTAAATTATATTCACCTTTTGCTATTACATTTCCTCCCTTTGACTTGGATGCAAGAATCTTAGAGCTTAAGGAATGTAAAGTTCAAATGTAGCAAGCACCTCAACAAGTAAAATGTGTAGCGTCGTGAATACTTAAGTAAGTAACCAAAAACTAAGAACTCCCATCATCACCAGGACCACCATCATTATCACCTCCACCACTACCCAGGGTGCTTGACTTCTCATCTGTGCCCCTCTTCTGCCTGGTTTCTTTTGTACTTTAATCTGAATTTATTTTTAGTTACTCCTTGGTGTGTGTACGTGTGTGCACATCAATGTGCACGTGTGCCTGCATCTTTATACGTGTTTGTATGTGAATTGAAGATTCCTAAATCTCTTAAAGAAGTAGTTGTGTTAGAATCAATTTCATTGAGGAATACTACAGAAGCCTGTGATTAACTAAAAGTTATAATAGCTTTGCTAACAAACTCAAATGTGTTGTCACCCCTTCTAGCTGTAAAGTGTAATAGCTGTGAATGCCCACCTTTCTGCTCCTTTTATTGCCAGATGATTGTGTGAGGTGTCTCCATTAGGCCTTGGAGTGACATTCAGCTTCCTGTTAGAAGGAGAAAGTGGTCTTTCTCTTTATTAGAGATGTGATATTTAGGTGTTATGATTGTCCATTTTGGAATATAGCACCAATGAGGCTATTCATGGTCTACGTAAAATTTCAAATATACATATTTTTTAAAAGCCACTAGGTAAGGAAGGCCCAGAATTTCTCAGGACAAAGGATAAAGGGTAAAACTGTTTTGCTCTGTCTCACCTGATAATAATTCCCTCTTTCCCTCCTCTGATTATCCAAAACAAATAAAATGAAACCTTAACTGAAGGTTCCTCTCAGAAAAGTTGAAACACGGTTTTGTTGTACTTGACTATCATTGAACCCCAACTCAGGCATCTGAATAATTATTTTCTATTTTTGTAACTCAATTAAGTGTTGACTAACTTCACATTGAATTAATCATTAAAGCAAAGCTCATTAAAATGCAGATATAAAATGTTTTGATTGCTTTTGAACAGTAGGAAAATTTAAATTTATTCATCTCAATATTCAAAAGGAAAGGTAGCGTGAAAATATGTATGAAGAAAGTCAAATGGCCTTAATGTGCCAAAACAAATACTTCTATTTTATAAATATTGGCATCTTTGACAAGGAGGTGAAGAGGAAAGCATTCCATTGTTAAGAGTGAAGGATGTTGTATTTTACTAAACTTAGTGTTCCAATGAGTAAGGTCTACTTCGGTGGAAATTGGTTATACAGAAGAATTTTCCATTTGTTCTTGGGGGGGGTAAAGGAGATGAGACTATGGTCATATTTGGGGAATGAAGTAAGTCAGCGAGGACTGGAGAATCTGAAAAAAGACATCAAAGTATAGAGGATTGTACCAGGAACAGGAGTTTGGAGTAATGGATAATACGTGAGCCCCAGGAACCCTTTGCAGGGCTTTTTGAGGTTAATGGAGATTGTGCACAAGTTTTTTTTCTTTTTGGAGGGGTGTGGGAGATAATTATAATAAATAATAGCAACAACATGAACTACAGCAACTAACACTGCATATTTAAAATGTAGCATATAATCTTCTAAGTTCTTTTCAAATATAATCAGCTATAATCTCACAGCAACTCTGTGAAGATGTATACCACCCTTTCATACATGAATAAACTGTGTACCTAGAGGTGCTGGGAGACAGTTCTCTATGGGTCTCTCATGTTTCTGTACATCTTGTGAGCAGAGGCGCTGGCTGCTTTTTTTTTTTTTTTTTTTTTTCCCCAGACTATCTATTCAAGGGTGCTTGTTAGAAAACAGGCTGGGAAAATAGAGATAAGGTCTCCCTCAGGTGCAAAGGGTGGGTTTGTTAATTGTCCAGTGTAATAAAGATAACATCTTTCAAGGCAAAGGTCAGGCAGACTTACTGCTCGTTGTAAAATATTCAGGTTCCCTACTCTTGATGCTCCTCTCCTGTGGACACAATCCATGGCAAGTGAAGTCATCTTTTGCCCTCTTCCCATCACCCTATAATAATTGGGGCTCGGGGAACCGGCACAAATGCTGGCACTTTGGCTACTGCTGTTGCCATGAGTAATGAAGTTCTTTGTCTCTGATTCACAAGTCTCATGTCTGCTGCCAGTATCCATGAAACTGTGGCAGGCCAACTTGTTAGCTTGCAAGTAGGGTAACATCTCAAACTCCTTAAAGTGCTGATAAGAAGTTGACAACTTGTCCAAGGCCACTCAGCTAAGAAGTTGTGGAGCCAGGAACTGGACCAGCCCGGCTAGTTCCACTCCCTAGAACATGCTTCCCCCCACCATGCTATATTAAAAGACTCCAAGTGGCCAAAAGACATGGAGATAATACTCAAATATGTGTTACATTATATAAAAGTTAATAAAATATATATGTATCCTTAATAAGTCAGTCCAGCTGTATTTGATATAGGCTGCCTCCACTCAAATTTAGAGTGAAAAAATGTATCCAAAAATCATTGGCATAATTTGACATCAGGCAGAAATGCTCTCCATCCTGTCCTAACCATTACAAACCTCCAATTCTCTACTTTTATCATTCTGCAGAGATGTAATTTAAAATACTGTATCATGCATGAAACCCCTCTTATTCCCTCAGTAAATACTAATGCTACATTTCTGTAAATTCAGGAGCATTTTACATCTCTCTCCAGAGTCAACACAGCAGAGTGATTAAAAGCATGGGCTCTGGAGCCAGACTGCCTCAATTCTAATCTTGGTCCTGCCACTTCTTGGCTATGTAACCATGGGCAATTATTTTAAGCTCATTGGGCCTCATTTTCCTTTCCCATAAAATGGAAATAATAATTTTGACAGCAACTCATAGGTACAGCTATGATAAAGCAAATGAATCTGTGTTACTACATCCCTATAGCTTAAGAAAAAAACCCCACATATTTTCTGAGGACACTTCGACTTTTTTTTAATTGGTTTTGCAACCCACAACATAAAAGCCTTGTGTTACAAGATTTAATGAGTTTATCCATTTAAAGCATTCTGAATACTACCTGACACATCATTAAGCTCTTGATAAATATCTGCTATCATTATCCATCTCTTATGCCCCTTTTCAATTCTCCCTGACTTCATGGCTACTTATGTGTGTTATCTTGAGTGCCTCAGGCTTCTGCAGTCGGTAAGCGTAGTTCCATCTGTTCTACCGGATATCAGTGACTCTGATCCTCTGCTTGATTGTTTTAGAAATGCAACAGGAAATCAGTTTCTTCTCAATTATCCTCAAGGTTGTTTTCATGTTTCCATAATCAAGTCCTGATTAGAAATCATCCCCTCAATCAGCCTGAGCTCCACAGTTCCACTGAGGTGTCACTTGGATTTGAAACTCTGCCCCCACCAATACCACTGCCATCACAGGAGACCCAGTGGAGCTGGGAAGCTGCTGCACCCAATGCTGGTGGATCAAGAACAGTGAGCACAGAGATCCCTGCTGTCACCCCGATAAAGTGAAAATGATAGCACACCTTCCGTGTGATACTTGGGTGGAGAAGAGATCTTTAGCAAGGTGGCTCGCATACTTCAAGTACTGCAGGCTTCGGGGATAGAACAACTCTGTCCCCTGTGCGTGTGTGGAAGGCCAGCAAACTGGCAGAAGATGAGTTCTGCTGTCGCCACCACACAGACCCCAGGACCGACAGTCTCCTCTGGCTCCATTCCTGAGTCTGGTTCCCTGTGACACACTCCTTTTCCCTTTATGATACATTTTTTTTTCCCAGTGGTGCATTTTGTCTCACTCTGCATATATGTCTGAAAGTAAATGACAAATGGGGTTCAAGGTTTTTTCCAAAGAGATTACCAGCCTCTCTGTAAATCAGTGGGATATATAAAGATATTTTTGTAATTGTTGAAATTAAAAAGACTGACCATACCAAGTATTGCAAGGATGTGGAGCAACTGGAACTCTCATACATTGCTGGTGAGAATACAAAATGGTGCAGCCATTCAGGAAGACAGTTTGGCAGCTTCTTCAAAAGTTAAACATCCACTGATCATATGACCCAGCCATTCCATTCCCTACTATCTACTCAAGATAAATGAAGTCATATGTCTACATAAGTAAAGACTTGCACATGAATGTTCATATCTTTATTTGTAACAGTCGGAAAAGAGAAGCAACCCAAACTTCCAACAACAGATGAATGGATAAACATATTGTGGTATGTGTGTGTGTGTGTGTGTGTGTGTGTGTGTATATATATATATATTCATTGAATAAAATATGTTTATTTATATATAATATTTATTTATATTATAAATATTTAAATATTTATAGATGATATTTAATTATCCTTAAATAAGTATTTATCAATTATGTATAAATATTTGTAATATATTTATTTTTATATATTTATACATTTATTACATTATACATATATAGTCAGTGGAATATTACTTAGCAATAAAAAGAAGCAAACTGTTGATACACATAACAGTGTAGATGGATCTCAAGATAGTAGATGGAGCTCAAGATAATTATGCTGATTGACAAAAGCCAAACAAAAGAGAGTTTGATGATTCCATTTACATAAATCATAGAGAGTGCACCTAATCTATAATGGCAGAGAGCAGTCCTTGTTTTCCTCGGGTCTGGGGAGTGGGGTCAGGGACGAGTGAGAGGAGGGGATTACGAAAGTCACTAGCAAATTACAGGGTTGTGAATATGTCATCATTTTGACTTAACTGTGGTGGTGTTTTCATGGATGTCTACATTTGTCAAAACGTATTAAATTGTTCCCTTTAAATATATGAGGTTTATTGTATGTCAATCATACCTCAGTAAAAGCTATTTTTAAAAATGGATATCCAGGGAGAATGTGCCAGCTAATATTTTTCTCCAGAAACATCTGAGTTCTCTCCACTCTTACAGAATCAAAATACCCTGTTCGAAATCCACTACTTAGTGTTTCTTAGGTGACCAGAAGCCAGTTCATTCAGGGCAGACATGGACTTACCTTTGGGTTCTCCATGAATCTTAGCACAGTATCTTGCCAACATCACAGGCACTAAATATATACATATGAAATGAGTAAAGAATGAATTAACTAATTAATTGAATAATCAGTTATCAACCTTAACTGTCTTCACACAACTATCATTTATATGCAGCTCTACAATTGCAAACTTCCATCTTTCCAGGATAAATTCCTTTTTTGGACAAGCCAATACTTCTCACTCCAGATTATCAAGCAGCAAATCTTTGTTTGAGGAAGATCTATGAGTATAAAGGATGCAATTCATAAAAGAACCCAAGGAACACTATTTCTTTCTCCTCAAATAGAGCATTGAGCTTGCCTCTTCAATGTCTTTTCAGCAGCGTTAAAATTTAGAATTGTAGTTGAATACCTACTAGATTCAGCTGACAAAGTGTCTATCAACATTCAGGAATCTCACTGTAAATGGAACAATACTTATAAATAAGAGGAAAGCTCTGAACCAGGAAACAAGAGCCTGGAGTTCTAATCCTGAGTCTGATTTTTACTAGCTGTTTGAACCTGGTTAAATTGCTTCACCATTCTTGGGCTTAATTTTTCAGTACTTAAAGCAAGGGGGTGAAGCAAAAT
The DNA here is from genome assembly GCF_028023285.1 of Balaenoptera ricei. NCBI lineage: Eukaryota > Metazoa > Chordata > Mammalia > Artiodactyla > Balaenopteridae > Balaenoptera > Balaenoptera ricei. The sequence continues at coordinate 86,161,776 of NC_082642.1, read as the reverse complement.
CGCTCATGGAATTTTCCTATCCCAACCTTCTGTGATTTTTTGATTTCCAGGAAGGATCTATTTAGCTTGGACCAGGGTTTAAATGAACTCTTTTGGGGAGGGAACAAAATGAGGTAGGCAGTTGACGGATTAAGTCGAGAAGGAAAGGGTTAAATTTGCAGAGAGTATTTACAAAACTCTTGCACATGGGTGGAGACATTAAGAGCCAGTTCTTTGCCACTGAACTTTCTACTTGGAGTATACCTCTTGTATCGTATCATATTATACCTCCTCCAGGAAAAATATATAGCTCTAGTTTTGTGTCCCACGTGGATAAATTGTGTAATGAAAAAAAAAAATGGCGGTTTTGTTCCAAAGGAAGCATGAGCCACTCATTCTGCAACTTTTCCGTGCCTGTTTCATATCCAGGGACAACAGGCAAAGATTTGGCATAGTCTATGTTCAATCACTGTCAGAGACCAGAATTGCATTTTCTGCCCCTGCTTCTGCTTGGCAAGAGTCCTTTTTGTGCTGATGCCTAATGGGATGCAGTCTCCAGAAGAGTGATTGATTGCCAGGTGCAGGAGTGATTAAGCCAGTGCAACTGTGGGTCACCCCATCCCCACAGTGGAAGAAAAAAGCATGCATTTTCTATGAGAACACTGTAGCTTTCTTTGGCTTTGCAGCTCATGACATAAATACCCTGGGGTTGAAAAGAAATAATAATAACCTATGTATATACTGAGCAAACTGGGCTCCTTCATGAAAACAGAAAATGGGGAAAACAAGCTACTATCAGGACTTTGGGGCAATTTTTAATTGTAAGAGATTAAAGCATAATACTTATTTTAAAAGACTGAGTCACTAGTGGTGTCTTTCCTATGCTGTGCTTATTTAGCCAAATAAATGTGACGCGTGTGTAACCCAGTCATATCTCAACCATTTGCTCTGCCTTAAAACGTATCTTTGTCTGGGCGAAAATATAAAAATAAAAAACAAATCCATCTCTGAAAGTGCTGAAAAATATTCAAGGTGTTTGCTGAAGACTTGAAGAAGAGAAAAAGGAGAATTGAATAAGTCAATATAGAGCATAACTTCCTAGTATCTTCTTTACCCATCTGTTCCCCAAAGTTTCACTTGTCTTCCTCCCAAAGTGAGACAGTCCAAAGTCCCATCTAATCCTCTCTAAGGCCAGAATCTATTGGAGATATGTGGTTCTTTCCACCTCTTCTGTTTGTAGCACCTTGAGGTTGGGAATATAGAAAAGACAGGTTCCTGCCACCAGAACCCCTGGCCCACCATACAGGGACAGTCCTGGAGAGGGCACCCAAATGAAAGCTCCTTTTCAGGATAAGGAAGTAAGGCCAACTCAGGAGGCAGTGGGTCATGGCAAGTATGGGATACTGAGAGATGGGTCTTGTGAAGAATCTTATTCTATAGTGGAGAAAATTCTTAATAAACCTTGGACCTGGTTTCTGGGATGAACTCCCCAGTCTATTGTTTTCTATGGCCCCTAGCTCTACCTTCTGGGAAGTTGGAGGCTCACAGATTTTTATAGTCAAGAGTTTTTAAGACCAAGCTTATAATTTTGTTTGTTTGTTTGTTTGTTTTAAGCAATGTGTTTTCCTCAAAAGCACTAGGCTTCTGACCTGTGTGTTGCCTGTCAATTCCATGTGCCAATGACCAATGACCATACCCAAAGTTCTTTCCTGGACTTAGTGCTCCAGCTGGCTGTATTTCTTTATTTCTTCACACCTATGTGGAATTCTCTCAACCTAATAGTTCCTTAAGCTGATCTAAAACAATAGGCTTTGGCAGGAACGAACCATCCGTAATCTGATCTGTGCTACAGGACTGAGTTTCTTCATTAAACTGGTAAGTTCTTCTAGACCTTCTCTGCTCAAAGCCCTTATATTTCTTCCAGTTTGGAATCCAGAGGCAGTGGGCTTTTCAGACCTAAATTTTTAGATCCTTATCACCTTTTATTTCTACTTTCAAACCAGCCAATCCCTGTACAGGCTTATTTCTTCTTTATAATACCTTGCTAAATGCACTAACACACGCAATGCACATGCAAACATTCTTGTTTTTCCTAATCTATCCCCCTAGAACTAAAGATTTAGAAGACACTTGTCCTGACTTCCAAGTTACTGCAGGTGACAATATTACCTAATATTTTGCCACTGTGTAACACGATATATCTGCTTCGTCCTGAGCAGATGCTTGACCACTAAGCCAAATCTAAATATTTTAGGGTTTTGTTATAGCAAGGTCCCACATCCAGAATCAATTTCTGGTTGGTGTTGGAGAAATAATCCAATCCTGCCAACAAAAAAGAGCCTTCTATACCTATGTAGGAGAGAGCAAGAGAGGAACACAATTTATTATTGAGTGAACATTAACAGATTTCCGTGCACATAAGGTAGAAAAGTGACTACAAAGTCTGAGCAGAGTTTCACTCAAATTTATACAGTAAAATGGTGGAAAAAGCAATTAAAACTTTTTTATCTTCTTGAGAGACAAAGGGGACGATGCTTGTGACAGTCTTTGTTCATCTCATGAGAGGCCCCTGAGCTAATTCCCAAGGTTATTTGGCTCATGGCCTTGGAGATACCTCTACATTGTAAAAAGCTGTAGCCTGGGCTTAATTCCTAGGGAGATTTACATTTATTCCAGAGGTTAGATCAAAACCTCAGATTCATTACATCTCCAAAAAAATACTAAGAAAGGGGATAAAGGGGGAAATGGTTTCTTTGCCCTTTACAAATAGAGAAAATAATTTTCATTTATTCTTACATTAGTTAGGGTCATGATAATAAACAGATGTAATGTAAACAATGGCTCCAAAAGTATGTTTCTTGTTCACATAATAGTCCAACGTAGATGTTCCTGGTCTGCAGTTCAGCTCTCCTCCATGCAGTCATTTGGGGACCCGTGCTGACAGGGCATCTGCCATCTTCAACTTGTGATTTCTAAGATCACCCTGGGGGGTTGCCATCCCAGTTAGCCATAAAGGGAAAAGAGCACGGAGGAGGCATCCCTATTTCTTAAAAGCCTTAGAAACGATGGCCATCACTTGTGCCCACATTCCACTGATTGAGTCATATGGCCACACCTACCTGTAAAAGAGTCTGGAAAATGTGGTCAGACGCTGCCCACAAAAATTAATTGCCAGAGGAAATTAATTTGGTAAACAGCTAGTCACCTCTACTGCAAGCGATTAGGCCAAGCGATCTGAAAGGCAGATTACAGGGCCTGTAGATAAATTAGCGAAAAGGCAGTGTTTTTTAAAAGTGCCCACTTTTCTTATTGCTAGTGCAGCCTCTCCACCCACCTGGTTCACTCCTTCTCGGGTTACAACCTGGCAACACCACAGGTAGCGCTACTGTAACTATCTCTTCCGCGCCAAGTTCCTCTGGCTCATTTAGAAGTGGGTCTCAGTCTGGATGGACTTGGTGCTGAGGGAGTCACTCACGGTTGCCCTGGCCTCCACCTGTTCTAAATGGTCTGAAGTCTGAGTTCCCAAGAGCTTAGATTCCCCTGGCCAGGCTTCTCTTTACTTCAGTTACCAGCCTCAGCCCTGTCAAACATGTTATTATTTTGCCAGCCTTTTAGTAGGCTTGGAGATTTGAAAATTCCCGCTGCTTCTCTCCAGGCATTCATTCAATTCTAATATAAGAGCATTGAGAGCAGGGGGCTTGCTGGTCTCTGCACATCATAGAAGCTTCTCAGTCACAGCTACTGAAGCATTTTTGTTTGGAGATATGAATGACCCCCAATCTCTTCCATCAGGTTCCCATAGCTTTCCCCTTTCTCACTTGTATTAACCAAGTATCTCTTTATTTTCTTTATTTTGATGCTTTGACATTTGAGGCCTTGCTGACACTGAAGGGACTGCTGCTCCCAGGCTTAGCCAATTCCTAGAGGTAGTAAACAGCTCTCCTGGGAGGGTGCCTTTTGAATGCAAACCAACCAATCCACATCTCCAACCACCTACTTTATCAACACTCACACTCCTGGCTGCTATCCATCTGCCCTGATCACCCCAGGTCCAGTGAATTAGTCAGGGTTTTCCAGAAACAGAACCAATGGTGTGTGTGCATGTGTGTGTGTGTGTGTGCGTGTGCGCGCGTGTGCATTTATGTATGGAGGGAGAGAGAGAGAGTTTATTTTAAGGAATTGGCTCTTAAAATCTGCAGGGCAGGCTGGCAGGCTGGAAATTCAGGGAAGAGTTGCAGTTTGAGTACAAAGACAGACCTCTAGCAGAATCACTTCTTGCTCAGCGGAGACCAGTCTTTGTTCTAGTCAGGCCTTCAACTGATTCGATGAAGTCCACACACATTATGGAGGGCAATCTGCTTTACTCAAAGTCCACTGATGTAAGTGTTAATCTCATTCAAAAAAACACTGTTACAGAAACATTGGAATAATGTTTGACCAAATATCGGGGTACTATGGCTCAGCCAAGTTGATACATAAACCTAACTATCATAGCCAAGTAGCAGATAACTGGCGACAGCCCTTAAACCCTGGAGCCTGCTGAAATTATTCAAAATAGCCATTCTAAGCCTGCTTACCCTGATTCACCCATTCCATCCCACAAAAAAACACAATAAAGGCTCTTCCCCATGTTTTCCCTCTCTCCCTCTGCCTCTGCTTGACCCTGGTGCTTCTCCATGTGGTCCCACAGAGTGGCACGCTGTGCCTTCCATTTCTGGGGATCTGTGAATACACCAAACTTCCTCCTCCATCACACTCACTTCCATGTCTATGTGTCTCAGCATATATGATTAGAACAAACCTTGTGTACCCTTAAAACACCCCTAAATAAGGTACTCTTGGTATTTTTCCTTCAGTAGAAATTTTATTCCTGGAAAACCATCTCAGATTCTGGAATTTAAAACCCTCAGCATTCCTATTATAGGTTGAATGGCTTTCTCCTACAATGTGCTCTCTCTTGCCTCAGATCTTCATATTTTCAGGCTGGCAGCACAGTAGTTTCTGGTACCCCAAGTATAAGAGCAAATCCAACCACTGCGTGCTTCTCCTCGTCCAAGAAGAGTTACACTCTGAGGCCTAACCATACTCCTATTGAATCTTGAAGCTATGCTGAAGTCTCCATCCCCTCCACCTTTCAAATACAATCAAATCATTCTCCAGTGCCCTACCTTTTCTGTAAGAAAGAGCTCTGTGGAGGTAGTATTCAGACCTTATCCTTATTGCTTCAAATCCAAAGCTTATGGTTTTAATTACCAATGGGTTGGCAGGGCAATGTTGGTTGATACACTTGAACTGGCCAGTCTGCTCATAAGCCCTCCTAAGAAGACACATCAAACCTAATTAGATAACAATATCTTTTTCCAGTAAGGATCCTGAACTATTGTCCACTTTTTTTCAAGCTACTGCCTCCAATTCCAAATCTAGATGTTGATTCTGGTTCCCAGGTGGTGATATATTTGGACTTTATCATACTGAACTCAGCCTACTGACTGAAAATTATGCCTCCCTCCATCCTCTCCTTCTCAGGGGAGAGGCTCCCTCAGTCCGAACCCACGGAGGCTCTGCACCTGTGGTCAACTTTGGGAACGACTCTGGGTACTAAACTTGGAGAGCTCCTATTAAATAACCTCCACTTTTCTCCCTTCTCCCTTATATTCTGGGTATCCATCCATCCTTCCATCCACTAATTCACTCACCCATTCAACATTTTTAAGAATTACTATACACCAGAAGCTATGTTAGACTCTTGGACTAAGACAGGGTCTACATCATCAAGTCTACAATGTAGTGGTAGGGAACAACTTTTAGAAAAAGAAAAATAGCATAAAAGGTGGTGCATGCTATAATAAGAAGTATGAACAGCTCGCTGTGGGAGGCCGCTGGTGACTAGCTGCTTTCCTGCCCACCTCCTTCATCCCTCTAACTCCTCTCTGACCCTCTGCGTTATCCTCTACCAATACAGTCGTCAACTCCTGAGCCTGCTGTTTGTATCACCACTGACATGCCTTCTTCTATTCACCCATCTTTTCTCTCTTTTCCTTGCCTGTGAAATGAGATCCCTCAAGAGACATATTAAAACGTGGTAGTCATCCCATGGGCAGGGCTTTAAAGCAGATTTCAAGTGGCTGAGTCTCAGGGTGGAAAATTTGTGTCAGGATAACGAGTTGTCTGTGTACAGATACTGTCTACTGTAGAAGAGCAGATGAAGTGAAATGCCTGCTGTAATTGCTCCCTTTGGGGAAATATATGGGAGACAGGGCAAAGTGATATTACTACTCAATTGGCCCAGCACCATGAATTTTAAAATGGTTATGTGAAAATACCAAAGAGGGATACATGGTACACTCCCACACACATACAAAAAGAGACTTGGACCAAACTGCTGGAAACTGTAATAAAAAGCAAGTACATTTGCCTACATCACTAGAGCCATATAATATGAATGATCAGGCATGTGTCAGAGTCCCCGGCCAAACCAGGAAGGGTCAGAGCCCTTCACCTTGGGATGCACTAGTGTTTGGTGGCTGCCTGACCCTCCCTCACAGAGATGGAGGCAAGTTGTCCAAGAGTGCTGATTAGAAATTCGTTCATTTATTAATGCATTTATTTATTCAGCAGTTATTCATGAAGTACTTACCATATGCCAGGTACTCTACTAGGCTGAAGATACAATCCTGAACCTGAAGGAGGCGATCTGTGCCCTCTTGGAGCTTATATTCTAGAAGCCACTAAGAATAGCTAGAAGCAGTCAAAGCTAGAGGGCAGTAGGGCGTGATTGTAGTAGTTCTAATGTTTCAACTTTGATAAGCCAGGTACTAAGCAGTTTACTTGCATTCATTCATTTAATACTCCTCACCATCTTAAGTTTAAGGTTATTATCTTCACCTCTTTTATTTTTATTATATTTATTATCCTCATCTTACAGAAGAGGAAACAGAAGTTCAGAGGAATTCAGCAACTCGCCCCAGTTCGTATCGTTAGTAAGCAGCTGTCTTTGCCACAGTCTGTGCTTAGCCACTATGCCCTATGGGACTCCAAAACGAGAAAGCTGAACCAATGGGCTAGCGAGGGGACAGCACTCTGTTGCTCATCTTCCTTGAGTTAGACTTCAAGTCTCCTTTTCCCGTCATGGACTTGCCTTAACCCTCAGGGCTAACCTCCTGCTGCATTTCCACCCGTGAGCCCTGTCTCCTGTCTGCAGCACCCTCAGGTAAGGCGCTCCACCACTCTGGGGAAATGCATTGCCTCGGGGAGTGAAGCCCCAGGAACCGCACCTTGCAACTCCAGGTCCACGGACAGGACAAGAACACAGAGCATCCCATGGTGTCCATATATAATACTCCTACAGATAGCTATACTAACAAAGTCTTGATCTTTGATTTTTCTTTTCTGCTATAATCTAAACCAATAAGGCAGTTGAAGATAATATAGAGCTGTATCAGGAAATCCTCTTTCACTTTGTGCTGAGCTTGGCTAATGGAGAAGTAACATAGCAACTGATTTTTTCTTTCTCTGCCTTTGTTAGCAACTAAAACTAGAATGACTTATTTTTTTCCTCCTGGCTTCATTTAGGGATTTAAAAACCTTTTGTTCTGGTTCTCTGCAGAATTCTATTGTATCTTAGGGGAGAACGTCTCCTTCCTGCTTTATAATCTTCTGCTATCTGTAGGAAGGAACACGGAATAAACTTCTAGAAGAAAATCCATCACCTCTGTCACTTGACAAGGACTGAAATGTGAGGTTTTGACAGATGACAAATTGATTGTGATTAGGGGAATTATTTAAGTCATGAAGGACAAACATGAAGGGTAAGGATTTTTCTGTTTACAGGCGTAAAGCTAAAATGAACCCACAAATTGCTCAACAGCCATATTTTCCAGTGTTTTTCAGAACAAATCTCTCCTACTCCAGGCATAGAGGGAATGCTTTCTAGAAGTGACATTCTTACCACTTTTTAGTTAATATAGTATTATTCAACAAGATCCGGAGAATGTAAGAGCTAGAAAGAAACACTGAAATCCCCTAGTCCAAGGACCTCATTGTCCTGTTGGGGAAACTGAGGTCTAGAGAGGAACGCTGCTTGGCAGATGTTAATGGAAGAATGAGATTGCACCCTGGGCCTTGAATCTCCCTCAGTCGATCGTGCTCGTGTCTGTTACCTCTGCTGTTTCCATATAATTCCTAGACTTACGGTAGGAATTCCTAGAGTTGCTCCCCAACGAGACCAGCTGTGCCCAGATCTTTGTGTCAGCTGTAAAAATACTTAAAATAATTTAATTATTAATGATAAAGAAGAGATCCAACAGCTGCTGCTGCTGCTGCTGAAGGCTCGTCATTCTCACATCTTTAGTGATACCTCGTTTATCAAAAAGCACAATAAGACAATAACTTCACCAAATGAAAAATAACTGACATAAAGTATCTAAAAACAAATGCCTTTTTCTTTTAGGAAAAAAAATGTCAAAATGAAACCCATGTTTTCATAATGTAAAATTACACTTCTAATTTTAAAACTCTCCTTTTTTCATGATACATAAAATATTGAAAGGGCCCAACTGCAAACTTAACCATTGGGAATCTATGTATATGTACACATGTATCTCCATAGATTTCTTGAGGACTTCCTGGAATAATTTTGGCTGGAAGCGGATTAGAGAGAGGAAGAAGAAGCTAAGCTTATTTTCCATCTAAAAATTAATTTAGAAGATAGTTATAACCATACTTGCCTTTTAATTAGGTGTATAAATTTTTAATAAAATTAATAAATAGCAGCCACAGAGCAGCAGTACCCAAAAAGTGGTCCATTGCCTCGTACTCCCATAAGACAATCTGTTAAAAATGGATACTGTGGTCAAATGAATTTGAAAAATGCAAGTAATATAGTCCCTTGAAAATTTACAATCTAAATTAGCTTTTTATGGCTCTGAGGTGTCCTGCTGTCAAGACAAATGCATTTTCCAAGCTATTTTAATGCAGAGTCCTTTTAATTTTTCATGGAACACATTTTGGAAAATCATGCCCCAGATAATACTTTTTAAAAGATCAATAAGAAGTATTTTAAAAATTATGACTACATTGAAAACCGAGAAGTAAAAGCAAGCAAACTAGTCTTTGCTTCTGATACTGTCAGGTCTAGACTTGTGCTTTAAACAAACACAAAAGCAGACATAAAATATGAAGTAACTGTTTTCAGACATTGGATAACAGGCAGCTCAAGAATCTGACTCCTAAGAGAAGAAAAAGTCATTAAGTGAGCCCTTGATGGATGGATGGCCTTTAGCCTGGGGCACTGTCTGGGAGGGGGAGGGGAAGCCCAAGCAGTTTCACTGAGCTGACTGAAGAGCAGAGATCTGAGTAGGGATGCTGAGGCAGCTGGGACTTGTGGGCCAGGGTACCAGGAGCAGGGAGTCACACAGAGAAGGAGCTCGAGAAATCCACCTATTGGTCCTCTTATCTTCGTCCAAATACAATTCTTACACACAGCGCAGCTCAGTGAGACCGGCAGAAAACAGCTATGGGGGTTCTGTGAGCTCACGGGAGGTTTTGGACTTCCCACAGAGCACGACCATCCCGAGTGAAGAGACTTGGTTGAACACTGCGGGCTTTCGCCCTGGGAGCCAGTGGGACCAGGTTCTCCACTAAGGGCTGTGCTAGACCCCATCTAACAAAGCTTAAAAACAAGCCTCCAAGGTATCCCGCTGATCTGGCAGTCAATTATTCCTGCCGTAAAAAAATTCAACACTCCTTCCTGGAAGAAAAACAACCAGACTCTTAAAAATGCCGCATTTCCAATGTCTAGCATATAATTTAAAAATTACTGGGTAGTTATCTTAAAAAAGCCAGAAAGATGTGGCCCATAACAGGGGGAAGTGAGTAGTAGTCAATAGGAACAGACCCAGAGATGACTTGAGGGGTTGAAATAAGCAAACAAATGCTTAAAACAACTCTTCTATTTAGGTTTATAGATTTCAAGGAAGATAGACATAATAAGTGAACAAATGGAAATAAACTGAAAACTCCCATTATGCTTGCAAGTACATATTATTCCTTTCAACAAAGACTTTTTAAATCATCTAGTTATTAATTATCAATACTTTCTATAGGAAAGTTTTCAGTCTTAGAGATTCTGTACTTGAATTTTGCAGATTTTGAGGGTTTAAAAGAACCCCCAGAGCAGTTTAAAAAAATCCTATAAGCTGTGTCTGAAAAACACATAGAAATCATATCTAGACATATTAGAACTTGGCTGTTAATGGCAAGTTATAAATGATTCATTAGCTGGCTAACTATGGGGAGTCAAAAAGAATAGTTTCTTAGTGAGAAGCAATGAGAGAAAATATTTCAAAACTAAAATATGAAGCAAGAGCAAGTAGTTGATAAAGATGGTCCGCCATAGAAGAGTTTCATAAAATTTCATCTTCAGTCAAAGCCAGTTCTTCACATTCCAGGAGACATTGGCCTCCCCAGATTTGATCTTTCCAATTCGGCTGCTGGTAAGCATGGCTGAGCCCCAACTTTTGTAGACAAGCTTCTGTTGCAAATCTTATAAGATCCTCTAGATCTTGGGTCAGGAAGGTCAAACAGGTACTGCCAAATGAGGGGTGTGTGTGTGTGTGTGTGTGTGTGTGTGTGTGTGTGTATAAAGAGGTGTTGTGTCCTATAGCCTGTAGATTGTCCTTGCAGGAATGAAGTTCTATCTCTATTCCTGAACACGGTGCTATAACAAGGGCAGGGTGGGGGAACTGGGCAGAGCTGTGGTCCATTCTGAAAGGGGTGGTATATGATCACTGATATGGTTCACAATCACTAGCACATGGTAGTAATAAAAAAGTACGTTGACTTTTTGTTGGTTTTAGTATTTTTAAAATTCTCTATAGGGAGTATTTCCACTGCCCCCTCTCTCAAAACTTATCCCACTGCCTGAATAGTTTGCTTGTTACTTTCACAGGCCATCCTGTATTTAATCAGGCATTAAATAGTCAATTGGGATAGTGCTCTTACACTCTTTGCTCTGCAGCAGACTTCATTAAAGGACTGAGTTTATCTCCAGGGCTTTAATCTGTATTATATGGACCTATTTTTAATTGTCTTCAACAGATAAAACGTTCCCCTGCATAGATTCTAAGAATGATTTTATAGAAAATCTGGTAAATTTAATACTGTTCTATTTATATAGCAACACGTAAATCATTTAAAAATTTATTTCATTTCAATCTCTTAGTGCTTTTCTATCCTTATAGACACAGATGGATATTATTATTTTCATTTGCCACATGATGAAACTAGTGATGAAACTAATCACTAAAGTCCCGAAGTTCCTTAATGACAGTGAGGGGACTAGACTCCAGCCTCCTATTACCCACCTCTTTTCTTTTTTACTGAATTATACTGCATCACTTATATGTCTATTCAAGTTAATTACCCCTTTTAATAAGAGACTATCAAGAAAAGTATTTTGGGGGATATATGTATATATATAGCTGATTCACTTTGTTATGAAGCAGAAACTAACACACCATTGTAAAGAAATTATACTCCAATAAAGAGATTTTTAAAAAAAAGTATTTTGTAAATTTAGATTTTTATCTTTAACATTCCCATTTAACCAGTAGGAAAGCCAGAGCTCAGGGATGTTAACCAGCTTGCAGGAGATAGATGGTTCATTGACAGGACAGGGAGTAGAATACAGGTCCTCTATTTTGTTCGTTGCACCACGGCCAACCTGGACTCTGGGCTTTTGCAGGATCACTGGTTTCCATAAGTCCTAGGAAAGAGAATTTTACACCCAGGAATAACAGAGTCATAACAAACATTATATAAGATAATTAGATCTCCTGGTGTCCTTCCTTTGCTGCTTTAAATATCTTAGATCAATGCCCTTAGTTAAATGCCCTAAGGCAGGGAGTTAAGCTCTATACCAAGACAAAGGTCTAACAACTAAGTCTGGGAGTGTGTCTTGTATGGATGAAAGACTGGCCCACCAAGAATGGCTTGCCTTGTGGCGGGAATGGAAAGGTAGGAGGAAGTGATCTGGAGGAAAGTCTGCTCTCCCTGGGCCAGAAGGATGGTGGGGAAAGGAAGGTACACAGGGCACAAAGACAGTTGCGTGTAGTGGGCAGACCCAAGTGTCCTGACTTCTCAGCTGTGGGCTTCAGCCTGCAGAGAGGAGATGTATTAGTTAATCTCAGGTGAAGCCTGAGAGCAGAGCGAACATTGTCCTTTCCCATTTCAGACTCTGGAAAGAGACCCCCTGGTGGGCTGAATTCCGCATACCGACCATGTCAAAATAAACTTGGTGATGCGTGGCACTCGGGCGCTGGGGGCTAGCAGGGCGAGGGGCGAGGGGCGAGGGGCAGGGGCAGGGGCAGGGGGTGGGGGGGGCCGTTAGGTCGCTCTCCCTGCTGGGAAGTGTAGTTTCCCCCTCCGGGTCTTTCTGGGGTGGGGAGGTTCTGGGCTACCTCCACGTCGCTACCCCGCACGCCCTCCCCACCTCGGTCACGGCTCTGCGCGGCCGGTCTGCGCATGACAGGCTGAGGTTCCTTCGGCCAGTTTCCCGGGGCTTCGAGAGGGGACGGGGCGGGGATGGGGACCGTTTCGGTCGCTGAGAGCCAGCCCTACAGGCCCAGTCCTTCCAACACGCTCGGCCTCCCCGCTTTCAGAGCACCCCGTCTCAGGATAAGACACCGACTCGGCCGGAGGGGCAGATCCCCCGACCACTTTTTCCCCTCCTCTTCAGCGCCTTCCCCTTCCCATCCCTGAGCCCGGCCTTCCTGGGTTACCAGCCGGCCCCTCACCCTCAAAGCAGATGCGGGACTGGAGGAGGGATTTTGGCCAGGGATGGCACTTAACAAACTCCTTGGGGACCTTGATTCCCAGGGAAGAATGGCAGTGATGCAGTACGGATTGGGGACCCAGTCAGGCAGCCCAGAAAGAGGGAGATTATACAAACAGATGTAAAGACCCACTTAACAACATGTGTGAACCTGTCTACGAGGCTGGGACAGGATATGAGGTGCGAAGAATGCAGTTTCAACTTATCAGAAAAAAATGCCATCTCAATCTTGGTTTGTGTTTATTTTCCGCTGACCCTATGGGTGAAGATATCCTTGACCATTACTCTATCTGAATATGTTCCAGCTCATCCGATGTTACATCACCAGGTTGAAAGGTATGGAGATCTCCACAAGGATTTGGAGAAGAGTCCTAATAGTTATTAAAATTCTGGACTAGATCTACTAGGAAATGTAGATCGACTATAAGGCACTTGCCCAACAAACTGCTCAAGAAATTTTAGGTTACTATCAAGAAACATCAGGCTGGAAAGTGGTTAAGACTTCACTAATTTATTTGTGGATTTTTATTCCTCTTTGAGAAACAGGTAACTGTTTCCAGCAAGGCTTCTAAAAAATTCCATGGAAATCTATATCGTGTTGAAGGAATAATTCCGAATAAACATCTAAACTATCTGATTTCCTCTACAAACCTGAAAACAGAATTACACGGGACAAATCATTGAAGAGTGTACGACATGGTACAAAAAATTGATTCGGACACATTCATGTGTCATACCATTACACAAAGTTTTGCCATGGGCTCAATATCCCCCCGAGACTTTATCGACTTAGTGTATTTGAAGCACTACGAAGGGAATATGGATATTATCAGTTCTACTAGTGTGGATTTTCCAGCATATCCTCCATCTTCAAATTATATTCGTGGTTGTAACCATGCTTGTGGCTATATGTGTTCACCTCTGCCAGGGAACCCAGCGTATTCCAAACTAGTGATGTTTGTCCAGAAAGAAATGAGAGGAAAATTGGCCCCGTCATTAATTTAAGCAACCATGCCTTCCAATTTAGTAAGCTTCATCCTCAATGTAAAAGATGGAATAAAGGCAAACAAAATTCCATCAGGACGTGGATGAATGTCATCATAATGGGCATTCATCATTCCTAAAGAAGAAATGAGGCCATTTAAAATCATGTGTGGCAGTTACTGCCTTTTACTTCTAAGTCAATATGCATAAATACTGTTACACTATTCTAAACAGTATTCTTGAACAAACTACTGAAGGTACTTTGTGAAAATAAGAGCTCATAGTTGTACAAGGGAAGCATTAAATATAGTTTTTAATCTCAAAAAAATAAATAAATAAATTTGGCAACACAATTAGATAGAGAAAGGCCATGATATTTAGTTTCCCTAAGCAGCTCTAAATCCTCATTTAGAATATACCACATTATTTCTATTTAAATACTAAGCACTTTTAGATGATCTGAAGAAGCCCATGAGGCCAGGGGCTCCTATAGATGTAGACCTGCATTACGTCCTAGAAGGAAATCTCAAGAATGGCTGATTTTTTTGAGGCAGATGACTTGCCCCAGGGCCATATAGCAAGGGGAGGGGAAACTCCACAGTAAAAGTTGGACTGAACTGCTTGTTTCAGGGGGCCAGAGAGAGGGCATAGAGACTCAGAAGGGTCTAAAATGTGAGTAAGAGCTAAGATAAGGTAGAGGCAGGCAGGGAGCATCACTAGATTAACCAAGGCCAGAGAGAAATACCGGTTGATGGTAGATATTAGCTGCAATCACTGACAAAGACAATGCCTCAGAAACCAGAGGAACCAGCAGATGGTACAAGGAAACCATGTGGATCTGCTGATTCTCCTGCCTTCCTCCATATCAAGATGTCACATAATCCCCTTTTCTCCATTCACACAAGCACCTCAAACTCCCAATCTTTTTTTTTTTTAAACTGAGGTATAGCTGATTTGCAATATTATGTAAGTTTTAGGTATACAGCATAGTGATTCACAAGCAGATAATCTTAGAGAAACAGAAGCAAGGGAAAGGCAGGTAGTGTATTTTGCCTTAAAGTAGAACGTTATCTCTAGGAACTGTTTAAATCATTGCATCTGATTAGATTTTTTTTTTAATTTTGAAATTATCTCAAACTTACAGAAGAGTTGTAAGTATCATACAAAAACGTTTCCCCCTCTGAACTATCTGAGAATATGTTGCTGACATCATACTTTTTTAACCCCCCCCCCCACCAATACTTAATATGCCATATTTCCAAAAAATAAGAAAATTCTTCCCCATGACCACAGCACATCCATTAAAATCAGGAAATTCACATTGATAAATTGCAACCATTTCCTCCTCAAATTTCACCAATTGTCACAATAATGTCCTTTATCCTTTATAACAAAAGGATGCAGTTTGGAATCACACAATGCATGTCTCTTTGATTATTTCTATTTGAAACACTTTTGTAACCTTGAAGTTTTGAAGATTACTGCTTAGTTATTTGGTAGAATATCCCTCAATTTACGTTTCCTGATGTTTCCTCACAACCAGATCTAGGTTATTCATCTCTGGCAGGAATATCACAGGAGTGATGCTGTGTTCTTCTCATCGCGTATGATCTTCAATTTGTTCCATTACTGTTGATGTGCACTTTGATCACTTAGTTAGAGTCTGCCAGACTTATAAAGCTGATCCACTGTAAAGCTGATCTTTTCCCCTTTGTAATTAACAGGCATTTCAAGGTACCTTGAAATAATGTAAATATCCTCTTCTTCCTCACACTTTCAGTTTATTTATTTATTGACTCATAGTCAACGTGTATATAATGTGGCTTATAATCCTTTACTATCATTGCTTATTTTGATGCTCTGTGTCCTTCCGATGTGTCCCCATCATTCTTGGAGCACTTCCTTAGCTTTCTAGCACAACCAGATGCTCTAAGCTCTAACACGTACCCTGCTTGGACCCACCAATTTTTATTCCAGATCGAAATGGTCAGGAGAGGAAGAGAAGGAAAGGACAAGCTGGCAAGTTCCAAGTTCAAGCAGACAAGCTAATTTCTATCCTCATTAGCTCCCTATCCAACGTGTGGGATTTAAAAGGAGACAAAATCAACTGCTTACCCTCTGCTAATGTGAATGGGAGTGTGAAGAAATTTAAAACCTTGCTACCTGTATCTTATAAGGGAGACCTGTGTTCACAGCTCCCTGAGACTGTCAGTTCTTGGTTGGTTACTTATGTTACACCTTTTGTTCCCTCTTCTGTAGTGTTTAGCAACAGATCTTTGAAACAGAGCAGTAACATGAACCTGTTTTATGATCTTCAATAATGGAAGAACTGGTGACATGGTAATACTTTTCTAATGTCAGTTGGAGAGATGGCCACAAAAAGGAAGGTAGAACGGAGGAGTCACCGAAAAGGTAAACAAGCCCCAAACTCTGAAGTGTGTTTAGGGAAGAACAAATGATGGAGAAAACCAAGACTTGTCCAGAACCAAAAGGAGACCTGGGCTTAAGAAGCTTGAGAACCAGGGGACAGTGTGACTTCCAATAGCAGCTTTTCACCACTTCTCCTCTATTTCCTGGAGATTATGATTCAGGGGGCAACACTTAGTACTTCTGTACTCTCAAGGGAGCTGCTTTTTAAAATGAAAATACACCCTAGGAATAATAAAATTTTAACAATATTTCTTCTCTAGAGAATGGCATTTTGAAAGATATTCATTATCTAAGTTTTTACATTTCTGATATGTTGGAATTTTTACTATATATTATTCTGTAATCAGAAAAATTGCAGCCATGTAAGAAATAGAAAGACTAAAATAATGGATGAGGAACTAGGTAGTTTCATTAAAATATTGCATTCAGTTTTTTCCTTTTTTCTGAAGTATAATGTTGTACTTAGTAAAATGTGTAAATCTTAGGTGTAGAACTGGGGAATTTTTACATGTGTTTACTTTCCAGCAACCACCATCCAGATCAAGATAGAGAATATTTCTATCACCTAAGAGAATTTCTTCCTACCTCTTCCCAGCCAATCCCCCAACCAGGGTCACCACCACTTTGACTTGTATCACATAGATTAGGGTCAGGAAGCAGCCTTCAGCTCTGACTTGACCACTAATGTATAGTGCCAATCTATACAAGTCCCTCTTCCTCTGTGTGTCCTAGGAAATAGACTAAATGACCTTTATGGATCCTTTCAGTTCTACTATTCCAGGAAAGAAATGATAAGTAACGTCTTTTCCCCCAAGGGTCCTTAGTAAATGAGCAGTAAAAAGCATCTCGCAACTTCCAGACCTAACTCCATCTACTAAGCCAGAGGCCTTCTGTATAAATTAGTTCCTAAAGTTGAATCAAGTAGAGTTATTTAAAAGAGAAGGTGATATTGAATTCTGAAATATTAGATTAATGCTTCATTCTTTTTTTTTTTACTATTTACTATACATCGAACATCACTTTGGCAGGCAATCAGCTTAGCTCGGGAGACAATGATGGTCACAGCAGTTCCTGCTCCTTGGTCTAGTGAAGGAATGAAAACACAGCCCAATCTCATTTAGTGTGGAATCTAAAAAAACTGAACTCACAGATGCAGAGAATAGATTGGTTGCCAGAAGCTGGGGGTGGTGGTGGGCAAAAGGGGTGAAGGTTGTCAAAATTTCCAGTTATAAGATAAATGAATCCTGGGATTGTGTACAGCATTGTGGCTGTAATTAATAATACTGTATTGCATATTGAAAGTTGCTAAGAGAGGAGATTTTAAAAGTTCTTATCACAAGAAAAAAATTTTGTAACTATGGGAGGTGATGGATGTTAACTAGACTTACCATGGCAATCATTTCACAATATATACATATATCAAGTCATTATGTCGTACACCTTAAACAAATACAATATTATATGTCAATTATATCTCAATAAGACTCGAAGAAGGAAAAAAAAGAAACACAAGTCCAACTGACTGTAATGGAAGGAAGAATTTCTCAGGGCCTCAAGAGAGAAACCAAGTTCTAAGAAGGGAGAAAACTCACTTTCAGCTGGGAGATGAGAACAGGCTTTATGGAGGGGGTTGACCAGAAAGCTGGACCTTGAATGAAGAGCAGCAGTTGGATACACAGAAAGTTTGTTCCAAAAATGTCCTAATCTCACAGAATATGACAGGCTCCATTCTCCAGAGCATTCACAACGTATTCTTTTTTCAGCAAGATTAATGGTTTTGTGCTGAGGTCTTCATAGATTTTACCTGATTTATATCTGCAAATAAACAAGTCCTCATTAGGGAAACTATATTTGTGTAACAGATTGACATCAACAGATCCTTCATATGTCATATCAACAAATCAAGATTTATGGAGAAAATCATGTGTCCAGAGAGCCTTCAAATCAATGATTCCACTCACAGCCCTCTAGGCTATGTTCTGTCCACCTGGAGGGCTCTAAGGTTTTCTGGTTGGGCTGGACAGTAGATGGCTTTCACCAATGCCACAGGAGTCCCTCATCTCCTGGAGGAAAATAGTTCATCATAAATGCTGTCTCTTCCTTGTATTGCTGGTGTGAGATCTTCCTTCATGATTTGACATTTGTGTTATTGACTCTGAAAGCACTGAGTGACCAGAGACCTCACTTCCTCACCAGTTTCCATGTCAAAAACCATGTCCGGAGATCTTCATATTCAAGCTCACTTGGGGTGCTCCTCTGTGTGAAAAAATCCCTTTATGAAGGCAATGAATCAGAAACCACATGGCTGAGCTCTCCAGGGAAGACTGGGAAAGGGCAAATCACAATGATTGATTTTCTTATATCTATTTATTCATTTTAAATAATATGGTTTAAAAATTATTAACTCTAGATTATCCACAATTCAAATTGCATTATCTGAAACTCTTTATTACTAGTAAAAGGAAATCATTTCCTTTTTAATAAACATGTACTGAGCTCTACTTATGTGCTAGGAGTTGATATTCTATGAAAATGCAAAAGACAGATCATAGTTTCTCATTATTACGTATCCGAATTCTTTGAACGGTTATCAAGCATCTTTTATGTCCAAGGCATTTTTCTTTTTTTTTTTTAAACTTTTTATTTTATATTGGAGTATAGCCGATTAACAATGTTATGATAGTTTCAGGTGCACAGCAAAGTGACTCAACCATACATATACATGTATCCATTCTCTCCCAGACTCCCCACCCATCCAGGCTGCCAAATAACATTGAGCAGAGTTCCCTGTGCTATATAGTAGGTCCCCAAGGCACTTTTCTAGGTGCAAGGGAAAGAGATAGGTGAGCCAGAGACCCTCAGGTGTCATCTCTTACAATTCCCCCATTTTTTAGATGAAGAAATCATAGCTCAGAGAGGTTATTTAATTTTACCAAGGTCACATAGCTAGTAAGTTGCAAAGCCCAGAATGTTCTCTCCTAGATTAGTAGGTTTTTCCATTACCCAAAAAAAAAAAAAAAAAATTGCCTTTTTCATAGGAATAAAAGCAAATCTGACAGATGTTTTCCTGAAATGGGCCTATGGTTTGATAGACTAAGAACTGTTGACTAAGGAAATCACATTATCTCTTCTCAAGAAAACAGTATGGATGACATTGGATTCACCCAGAACACAGAGTCAGTTTGCACAGGTTGGATGGGAGAGTCTCACTCACCCAGCTCAGTCCATTAGGAAAGAATACATATTGCTGAGAGCAGGACATTTTGCTATGGGGTTCAATTTGTAAGAATTTATTTGTAACAAGTAAAAATGGAAAGAACCAGAATATGATTTGTTCCTAAAAGGGACAATTGCTACCCATTGTGTAATGGCAATTGCCCTAGGTCAGCTGCATAACTGGAACCAGAAATAGTTTGGAGTTAAGCAGTACTTTTTTTCCTTCATTTTCTACCCCAGTCTCCATCAGTTGAAATGTGACTGCTGCTATCATCCAGGTATATATAAAATAGATAAGCAACAAGGATTTACTGTATAGCATAGGGAACTATATTTACTATCTTATAATAACCTATAATGGAAAATAATCTGAAAAATATATACATATAATTGAATGACTTTGCTGTACACCTGAAACTAACACAATATTGTAAACCAATTATACTTCAAGTGAAAAATTTTAAAAACACTAAAACTCTCTCAAAGTTCATACTTGGTCTCCAGATATAAAATTCTCTTTTGCACCCAAGAACTTTCCTTAACACATAAGTGAAAGAACTGCTGATATTTATTGAGTGTCTACTACATTCTACGCATGTCCTAAATACTTTACAATATTTTAAATAATCCTCTCAAACAAACCTATGAAATGGGTATTTTTAGTATATCCATTTTACAAAGAGGAAGCCAAGGAACAAAACCATGAAAATTTGTCCCAGGCCACACTGCTAGTAAGTGATAGAGCTGGGACTGGGACCCAAGCAGTCTTGCTTTATAGACAAATTCTTTTTTTTTTTTTTTTTTTTGGAAGTCCAAGTTTCCTCAGTCTTAAGAGGGAACCACAGGGAAAGGTGATCTTAGATATTGTTATATCTGGATGTGATGTCATGTTTGGGATTTCTGTCATCTTGCTACTAGCTTTAGGGTGAAGCAATGTTCTCTTTAACATTATGAGCTGCCTAATAAACTATAGACAAATTCTTAATCATCAGTGGTAACTTAATATATGTGAAGAAATAAATGAAGATTTGGCCTTAGCACTTGCAAGGGATGATAATAGCTCCAACTCGCTGTTGGATCTGGATCAGGAGGTGGTGCACTGAAATATCACGTGGCCGGCAGAGCCAGAGGACAGGTGAAAGCCCTAGGCTAGGGAGTGCTGAGCAGCAAGCCATGGAAACTCACTTCTGCCAGCAAGTCCCACAGGCAAGCATGAATCAGGGTGAGTGTCAAGGCCTCAAGGCCCAAAGCTGTTTGGGCACTAGAGACAAAGCGAAGAAAGGAGTGAAGTTTATGCGTCTGCCCCATCCCGTCTAAGAGATCAGTCATCTCTCAGCATTGTGCCTCCCTGCCTTTCCGTTTCTCAAAGGATGGGGTCACATCTGCAGGGGAGGCCTTGGTTGAGATGGGAAAATATTCCCTCTCTCCTTCCCACCCCACCAATCAAGAGTGATTGAGTGAGCAGGCGGATTCCAGACAAATAATAGGAGGAGGGCTGGAGTGCCCAAGACTCGATTTCATTTACTAAAGGATGCAAGGTTTATAGGTGGACCACCTGGTTTAATGGCATCAGGTTAGGGAAAACACGGACACCAGAGTAAAATTTGTAATAACACACTCTACTTGGTGGATTAAACAATCACATGCTCAGAGTAAATTTTGCAGTAACACATTTTACTCAGTGTATTAAACAGTTACACATGGTTTGTAGACTTTCGCTTGAAGAGTCTTTTAAGCGATACAAAAATTTCTAAATGCACATTTATTAAAATCAAGTATAAAGACCAGAATCAATAAAGAAAAAAATAAAATTATATTCTACTGAGCATAAACATCATTTATAATAAAAATTGGAAAAACAGCATTAAAGTTTTTCTGCTTAGTAGAATAAGATACAATTTCCACTTTCTGGATAATGTAATTGTAAGGTGGAAGGGAAATTTTTACATATGAGAACCCAGAGCCTCATCTGCCCCAGGCCACATAACCTCTCTCTCTCTCCCCCCTCCACTAAGATGTGTTCGGCCTCACAGGGTATACATTATGCAAATGAAGTAATGGATGAGAGGACAGGAAACTCAGAAAAGCTTTCTTGATTTATATTGGAAAGAGATAATATAAAATGGACTCCTTCCTTAAAAGATATCTTTGAACACCCCTGTATGCCCTTCCCCATCCCATTCCCATCCTACAAAGATAACCTACAAAGGTAAGGTCCATCTTAATAGTCTTACCATATATGTATTTATTTCTAAAAATATATTGTTTAATTTGGATGTTTTGAACATTGGGTAAATGAAATCAGATTTTACGTGCTTTTCGGCAACATGCTTTGTACATTCCCTCTCAGTTCCTAAGGTACATCTGTGTAGCTGGAGTTCATTCATGTTTGTTTTTCTATTGTGTAGGATTCTACTACAGGCCTCATGCACCTTTTCTTTGTTCATTCTCCTTTTGGCTGATATTTGGTCGGTTTCAGTCTTTTGCTTTATATGTGATGCTTTCTGTGAACCACCTTGTACATGAATCTTGGTGCACACATATATGAATAACTTCCAAATAGGTATCTGGGTCTAGCATTGCAGAATTGTGAAGGATGCATGTCTTCAGATGCACTCCACAATGTCATTTGCTTAATCAATTACTGAGAGAAATGAGCTAAAATCTCCCACAGTGATGATGAATTTTAAAATTCCTCTTTGAAGTTCTAGCAATTTTGGCTTTATAGCCTTAAATCGAGAGAAGATTCCCTTCACATTTACTGTGAATTTGAGAATAATGACATGTTCGAGTTTATTTATATTGCTTTATTGTCTTATTTTTGCTTTTTCTGTGGACTTTCCCCCTCTTTTTTTGTCTTCTTTCTGATTTATTGAAATTATAGAGGATTTTTCATCCAAAATGTGATGCAATTATGCCTTTCCCTATAAGCAAATCCCTTTGTCAATAAGACCTTTTGTCAATTCCTTCCATTAAGAAGTGAAAGAGAATCTAGTGCCAGTTCTAAGTCAAGGCCAGGAGTCAGAAAACTACAGCCCACTGGCCAAATCTGGCCTGCAGCCTATTTTTGTAATTAAAGACTTATTGGAACACAGCAAAGCTCATCCACTTACATATTGGCTATGAATGCTTTCTTGACAAAATGGCAGAGTTGAGTGGTCTAGTCCATAAAGCCTGAGATATTCATTGTGTGGATCTTTACAGAAAAAGTTTGCCAACCTCTGGTCTAGGCTTTCACTCATTCTGTTGGAACTTGTCTAGTTGCCAAGCAAAAAGAGCATACTAGTCTGCTGGAGGACAAGAAACCACATAGAGCAGAGATGAGGTGTCCTAGGTAAGATGGATTCAGACTAGGCAGCTCCCAGGGACCAAGCACCTGATGACATCACATAAGTGATTCCATTCAAGAACAGCTAAACTAGCCCAGATTAGCAGAACTGCCCAATTAATTCACAGGCTCATGAACAATTACAAATGATTGTTGTCTTAAGGCACCAAGTTTTAGGCTAGTTTGTTACACAGCCAATACAGAAGGTTTGGTTTGGTTTTTTTACTCTCGTTTTATTTTTCCCTTTAGCAATTGGAAGTTATATGCTCTATTACCTTTTTTTAATTCTGTTAGTGCTCGCTATAAAAATTTTAATATGCAAAGTTTAATCATTATCTTTTCCTTCCTCGTAAACAATGCAAGAACCTCAGATGACTTTAACCCTGATCAGCTTCCTCCCAACTGATATACTATTATTGTACAGAAATTTGGTTCTACCTTATTTATTTAATTCTATAAGTTAGACATTATTACTATTAATTATTATCTTATACTGTTGATTTTTTGTTTAGATTTACTCATATATTTATCTATGTCTTTGCTGATTATTCCTTCTTATACCTCAAACCTTCCACCTTTTTGAATATCTTCTATTAAGAGTTGGTTATTGTCACATTCTCTTGGTGTTTTTAATCTGAAAATGTTTTATTTTACCCTCATTATTGGAAGATATTTTTATGAAGTGTACAACTTTGGAATAATAGTTATTTTCTCTCAATATCTTCAAGGCATTATTCCACTCTTTCCTGGCTTGCATTTTTATTTTTTCTTGAGAAGCCAACTGCCATTTTAATATTCATTCCTCTTGGAAAATCTGCCTTTTTTCTCCATATCAATAGGTAATCTGTCTTCTCCCTTCTTGTCTTTGTGTTCTGCTATGCTGAGTCTACTTGTGGATTTTTTATTTATAATCTTCAGAATTTGTTCAGTTTTCTGAAATGAGGACTGCTTTTTTTAATGCATTTGAAACTCCTCACATGTTAACTCCCTTCTATTGCCTCAGTGCTCTTCTTTTGTACTTTAGTTAGAAGTATGCCAAGCCTTCTCACTGTCTTCCATGTCACTCACTATTGTATTTTCTGTTACTTTTCCTCTCTGAGAAGCATTTTGAATAATTTTTTCTATCTTTCAGTTTACTGATTCTTTTTTGTTTATATTAAACCTGCTTTAACATATATTACATTTTTTAAATTTTTCATGTCCTCAAGAAGAGATTCCCATACCCATTAGAACTCGCTTCCCTTTCCTCTGTCCCCTAGACCCTTGCAATCATTTATTTACTTTCTTTCTCTACTGATTTGACTGTTCTGGACATTTCATATAAATGGAATCATATAACATATGGTCTTTTTGTCTGACTTCTTTCAGTTAGCATTATGTCTTCAAGATTAATCCCTGCTATAGCATGTATCAGTATTTCATTCCTTTTTATTGCTGAATAATATTCAGTTGTATGGATGGATCACATGTTGTTTATTTATTCATCAGCTGATAGACCCTTGGATTGTTTCTACTTTGTAGGTATTATGAGTAAAATGGTTTTGATTGCTATGAACATTAATGTACAAGTTTTTGTTTGGATGTATGTTTTCAATTCTCTTGAGTATATACCTAGGAAGGAAGTTGCTGGATCATATGGTAACTCTATGTTTAACTTTTTTAAAACTCCCAGATTGTTTTTCACAGAGGCTAACCATTTTATGTTCCCTCAGCAGTATATGAGGGTTCCAATTTCTCCACATCCTTACCAACACTTGTTATTTTCCACTTTTTTTTAAAATTGTTTTCCTACTGTCATGAAGTGGTACTTCATTGTGGTTTTGCTTTGCATTTCCCTAATAATTAATGATGTTGAGCATGCTTTGCATGTGCTTATTGGCTTATCTTCTCTGGAATAATGTCTATTTCAGTGCTTTGCCCATTTTTTAAAACTAGGTTGTTGTCTTTGTTGTTATATGATTTCTTTATATATTCTGGATACTAAACCCTTATCACACATATAATTTTCAAATATTTTCTTTTATTCTGTGGGTTTTTTCACTTTCTTGCTTGTGTGCTTTAATGAACAAAAGTTTTTAATTTTGATGAAATCTAATAATCTATTTTTTCTTTTGTGGTTGTGCCCCATTGAAACCACCAGATTATAATGTGCCTAAAAAACTGCATCCTTCATGTAATTTCTTCTTTTTTCTACCCAGAAGAGATTTATTAAATTATTTGAAAGAACTATTAGTTGCTCAAATAAGGAAGTCTTTAACTTTCAGAATATTCCTATAAATGAATCAAATGTGATAAAAGGTACAAAAGCACTATAAAAAGACAAAAAAGCACTGTAGAAGACCTTCAAGATGGCAGAGGAGTAAGACGTGGAGATCACCTTCCTCCCCACAAATACATCAGAAATACATCTACATGTGGAATAACTCCTACAGAACACCTGCTGAACACTGGCAGAAGACCTCAGACTTCCAAAAGGCAAGAACTCCCCACGTACCTGGCTTTGTGGCTGACAGGGACTTGGTGCTCTGGCCGAGTGTCAGGCCTGTGCCTCTGAGGTGGGAGAGCTGAGTTTAGGACATTGGTCTACCAGAGACCTCCCAGCTCCATGTAATATCAAATGGCACAGATCCCAGAGATCTCCATCTCAATATTAAGACCCAGCTCCACTCAACAACCAGCAACCTCCAGTGCTGGACACCCTATGCCAAACAACTAGCAAGACAGGAACACAACCCCACCCATTAGCAGAGAGGCTGCCTAAAATCATAATAAGTTCACAGACACCCCAAACCACACCACCGGACGTGGTCCTGCTCACCAGAAAGTCAAGCTCCAGTCTCATCCACCAGAACACAGGCACCAACCCCATCCACCAGGAAGCCTACACAACCCACTGACCCAACCTTACCCACTGGAGGCAGACACCAAAACCAACAGGAACTATAAACCTGCAGCCTGCGAAAAGGAGACCCCAAATGCAATAAGTTAAGCAAAATGAGAAGACAGAGAAACACACAGCAGATGAAGAGCAAGGTAAAAACCCACCAGACCAAACAAATGAAGAGGAAATAGGCAGTCTACCTGAAAAAGAATTCAGAGCAATGATAGTAAAGATGATCCAAAATCTTAGAAATAGAATGGAGAAAATAAAAGAAAATTTTAACAAAGACTTAGAAGAACTGAAGAGCAAACAAACAATGATGAACAATACAATAAATGAAATTAAAAGTTCTCTAGAAGGAATTAATGGAACAACTGAGGCAGAAGAACGGATAAGTGACCTGGAAGATAAAATAGTGGAAATAACTACCGCAGAGCAGAATAAAGAAAAAATATGAAAAGAATTGAAGATAGTCTCAGAAACTTCTGGGACAACATTAAAGGCACCAACATTTGAATTATAGGGGTCCCAGAAGAAGAAGAGAAAAAAAAAGGGATTGAGAAAATATTTGAAGAGATTAGAGTTGAAAACTTCCCTAATATGGGAAAGGAAATAGTCAATCAAGTCCAGGAAGCACAGAGAGTCCCATACAGGATAAATCCAAGGAGAAACGCACCAAGACACATATTAATCAAACTATCAAAAATTAAATACAAAGGAAAAATATTAAAAGCAGCAAAGGAAAAGCAACAAATAGCATACAGGGGAATTCCCATAAGGTTAACAGCTGATCTTTCAGCAGAAACTCTGCAAGCCAGAAAGGAGTGGCAGGACATATTTAAAGTGATGAAAGGGAAAAACCTACAACCAAGATTACTCTACCCAGCAAGAATCCATTCAGATTCGATGGACAAATTAAAATCTTTACAGACAAGCAAAAGCTAAGAGAATTCAGGACCATCAAACCAGCTCTACAACAAATGCTAAAGGAACTTCTCTAGGCAACAAATATGAGAGAAGGAAAAGACCTACAATAATAAACACAAAACAATTCAGAAAATAGTAATAGGAACATACATATCGATAATTACCTTAAACATAAATGGATTAAATGCTCCCACCAAAAGATATACACTGCCTGAATGGATACAAAAACAAGACCTGTATATATGCTGTCTACAAGAGACCCACTTCAGACCTAGGGACACATACAGACTGAAAGTGAGGGGATGGAAAAAGATATTCCATGCAAATGGAAATCAAAAGAAAGCTGGAGTAGCAATTCTCACATCAGACAAAACAGACTTTAAAATAAAGACTATTACAGGAGACAAAGAAGGACACTACATAATGATCAAGGGATCAATCCAAGAGAAGATATAACAATTGTAAATACTGATGCACCCAACATAGGAACACCTCAATACATAAGGCAAATGCTAACACCATAAAAGGGGAAATCATCAGTAACACAATCATAGAAGGGGACTTTAACACTCCATTTTCACCAAGAGACAGATCATCCAAAATGAAAATAAATAAGGAAACACAAGCTTTAAATGACATACTAAACAAGGTGTACTTATTTGATATTTATAGGACATTCCATCCAAAAACAAGAGAATACACTTTCTTCTCTAGAGCTCGTGGAACATTCTCCAGGATAGATCATATCTTGTGTCAAATATCAAGCCTTGCTAAATTTAAGAAAATTGAAATTGTATCAAGTATCTTTTCCAACCACAATGCTATGAGACTAGATATCAATTACAGGAAAAAATCTGTAAAAAATACAAACACATGGAGGCTAAACAATACACTACTTAATAACCAAGAGATCACTGCAGAAATCATAGAGGAAATCAAAAAATACCTAGAAACAAATGACAATGAAAACACAATAACCCAAAACCTATGGGATGCAGGAAATGCAGTTCTAAGAGAGAAGTTTATAGCAATACAAGCCTACCTCAAGAAACAAGAAACACCTCAAATAAATAACCTAACCTTACACCTAAAGCAATTAGAGCAAGAAGAACAAAAAAAACCCAAGGTTAGCAGAAGGAAAGAAATCATAAAGATCAGATCAGAAATAAATGAAAAAGAAATGAAGGAAATGTTAACAAAGATCAATAAAACTAAAAGCTGGTTCTTTGAGGAGATAAACAAAATTGATAAACCATTAGCCAGATGCATCAATAAAAAAAGGGAGAAGACTCAAATCAATAGAATTAGAAATGAAAAAGGAGAAGTAACAACTAACACTGCAGATATACAAAGGATCATGAGAGATTACTAAAAGCAACTATATGCCAATAAAATGGACAACCTGGATGAAATGGACAAATTCTTAGAAAAGCACAACCTTCTGAGACTGAACAAGGAAGAAATAGAAAATATAAACAGACGAATCACAAGCACTGAAATTGAGACTGTGATTAAAAATCTTCCAACCAACAAAAGCCCAGGACCAGGTGGCTTCACAGGCGAATTCCATCAGACATTTAGAGAAGAGCTAACACTAACACCTATCCTTCTCAAACTCTTCCAAAATATAGCAGAGGGAAGAACACTTCCAAGCTCATTCTATGAGGCCACCATCACCCTGATACCAAAACCAGATAAAGATGTCACAAAGAAAGGAAACTATAGGCCAATATCACTGATGAACATAGATGCAAAAATCCTCAACAAAATACTAGCAAACAGAATCCAACAGCACATTAAAAGGATCATACACCATGATCAAGTGGGGTTTATCCCAGGAATGCAAGGATTCTTCAATATACGCAAATCAATCAATGTGATAAACCATATTAACAAGTTGAAGGAGAAAAGCCATATGATCATCTCAATAGATGCAGAAAAAGCTTTCGACAGAATTCAACACCCATTTATGATAAAAACCCTCCAGAAAGTAGGCATAGAGGGAACTTACCTCAACATAATAAAGGCCATAGAGGACAAACACACAGCCAACATCGTTCTCAATGGTGAAAAACTGAAGCCATTTCCTCTAAGATCAGGGACAAGACAAAGCTGTCCACTCTCACCACTATTATTCAACATAGTTTTGGGAGTTTTAGCCACAGCAATCAGAGAATAAAAAGAAATAAAAGGAATCCAAATCGGAAAAGAAGAAGTAAAGCTGTCACTGTTTGCATATGACATGATATTATACATAGAGAATCCTAAAGATGCTACCAGAAAACTACTAGAGCTAATCAATGAATTTGGTAAAGCAGCAGGATATAAAATTAATGCACAGAAATCTCTTGCATTTCTATACACTAATGATGAAAAATCAGAAAGAGAAATTAAGGAAACACTCCCATTTACCACTGCAACAAAAAGAATAAAATACCTAGGAATAAACCTACCTAAGGAGACAAAAGATCTGTATGCAGAAAACTATAAGACACTGATGAAAGAAATTAAAGATGATACAAACAGGTGGAGAGATATACCATGTTCTTGGATTGGAAGAAACAACATTGTGAAAATGACTCTACTACCCAAAGCAATCTACAGATTCAATGCAATCCCTATCAAACTACCAATGGCATTTTTCATAGAACTAGAACAAAAAACTTCACAATTTGTATGGAAACACAAAAGACCACGAATAGACAAAGCAATCTTGAGAAAGAAAAACGTAGCTGGAGGAATCAGGCTCCCTGACTTCAGACTATACTATAAAGCTACAGTAATCAAGACAGTATGGTACTGGCACAAAAACAGAAATATAGATCAATGGAACAGGATAGAAAGCCCAGAGATAAACGCATGCACATATGGTCACCTTATTTTTGATAAAGGAGCCAAGAATATACAATGGAGAAAAGACAGCCTCTTCAGTAAGTGGTGCTGGGAAAACTGGACAGCTACATGTAAAAGAATGAAATTAGAACACTTCCTAGCACCATATACAAAAATAAACTCATAATGGATTAAAGACCTAAATGTAAGGCCAGACACTATCAAACTCTTAGAGGAAAACATAGGCAGAACACTCTATGACATAAATCACAGCAAGATCCTTTTTGACCCACCTCCTAGAGAAATGGAAATAAAAACAAAAATAAACAAATGGGGCCTAATGAAACTTAAAAGCTTTTGCACAGCAAAGGAAACCATAAACAAGACCAAAAGACAATCCTCAGAATGGGAGAAAATATTTGCAAACGAAGCAATGGACAAAGGATTAATCTTCAAAATATACAAGCAGCTCATGCAGTTTAATATCAAAAAAACCAACAACCCAATCCAAAAATGGGCAGAGGATCTAAAAAGACATTTCTCCAAAGAAGATATACAGATTGCCAACAAACACATGATAGGATGTTCAACATCACTAATCATTAGAGAAATGCAAATCAAAACTACAATGAGGTATCACCTCACAGGTCACAATGGCCATCATCAAAAGTCTACAATCAATGCTGGAGAGGGTGTGGGGAAAAGGGAACCCTCTTGCATTGTTGGTGGGAATGTAAATTGATACAGCCACTATGGAGAACAGTATGGAGGTTCCTTAGAAACCTAAAAATATAACTACCATATGACCCAGCATTCCCACTACTGGGCATATACCCTGAGGAAACCATAATTCAAAAAGAGTCATGTACCACAATGTTCATTGCAGCTCTATTTACAGTAACCAGGACATGGAAGCAACCTAAGTGTCCATCGACAGATGAATGGATAAAGAAGATGTGGCACATATATACAATGGAATATTACTCAGCCATAAAAAGAAATGAAATTGAGTTATTTGTAGTGAGGTGGATGGACCTAGAGACTGTCATACAGAGTGAAGTAAGTCAGAAATAGAAAAATAAATACTGTATGCTAACACATATATATGGAATGTAAAAAAAAAAAAGGTTCTGAAGAACCTAGGGGCAGGACAGGAATAAAGATGGAGAGTGGACTTGGGGACACGGGGGGTGAGGGTAAGGGTATGCTGGGACAAAGTGAGAGCGTGGCATGGAGTTATATATACTGCCAAATGCAAAGTGGATGGGTGGTGGGGGGCAGCCGCGTAGCACGGGGAGATTGGCTCAGTACTTTGTGACCGCCTGGAGGAGTGGGATGGGGAGGGTGGGGGGGAGACCCAGGAAGGAGGAGATGTGGGGATGTGTGTGTATGTATAGCTGATTCACTTTGTTGTGGGACAGAAACTAACACACCATTGTGGAGCAATTATACTCCAATAAAGATGTTATTAAAAAAGAAAAAAAGCACTGTAAAAATGAAAGGAATTATTTTCATTATCAAGGTACTAATATCGAAACTGATAACATTTAATAGCAAAATAAGCCCTTGGCATTTGCTTTTCTTCTTTGAGGCAATTTTAAAAGCTAGAAAGTAATATTTTGAAGATTTTCTGTAATTATTGCAGCATTTCTAATTAGCATCATTTCCTTTATATCTTGAGAGCTAATAAACTACAGTAGCATTCAGAGAAGTAAGAGCGTATTTTGTTTTTAACCCTTAGGAAACTATCAAGTTCACGTGCCATGAAAAGGCAGGGAAGAAGCTTCAGCATGTATTCGCAACTCAGAACTTGTGCTGTGAGAAAAGAAAAATAAAGCTCCCTAGGCCAAATAATTAAGAAATGACTCATGTTTGAAAAACTACCTGCCGCTGCATGTTGGTATGTAAGTTGTGCTCAATATTCTTTGGATGTGACATGGGGAAAATCCCCATTGTCCATATTAGCCTATACAGAAGTTTTGTTGAGAGCTCTCCCCAAGGAGTACTTCTGCACTTTGTCTTTGGCCTCATGCTTAGGGGTGATAAATGGATTAACACAGCAGTTTCTGATGGTATGATGGATGGAGTAGGATGATTGATTTTCTAAACACCCTTTCCTTACTTGATGGATGTTTGCATTGCCATCTCTTCCCTCGGGGGTCTTTGTGTGCACAATCTCTCTTCTGAAAGGAGTTTTCTCACGCTATTAGTACCAAGTGAATTTATGATGTCCTCTCATGCAAATTGTCTGCTATTCTGTAGGTAGAGTCTGCTCTGACAGTCTATGCAAAGTGATGTCAATTCTCTGATCAACAGCTTCCACTGTGTTAACATTTTAAACTATGAGACACAGTTGAGCTCCAAAAAAACAACACTTATTTTCTCCTAATTAGACCCAAGTGTAGCCAAAACTCATCATCCATCTAGAGAAGCATTTACCTTCTTAGACATTTAGCTGAATCCTATGGCACTCCTTTGTTACGACCAGGATCTCCACCAATAATCTTACTGGGTTCCATCATAAACATGAGCTGGGGCCAGAGTATAAATTTTGATTACACTAATCAGCATTCATTTCTCCTCCATGACCCCTCTTGTTTGAACCCTGAAGCATGTGGATCCCTTTGAAGGTTGAGAAAAAGATGTTAAGACTAATGAACAAAGACATCAAATTTGGGAAGAAGGGTTTTTTGAAAACAGCCAAGGATTTAGGTGTAAGGTGGAGAATTTGAAAATAGCTACCATCCAGCTGAACCAATTTTTTTTCTCACTTTTCCTCACCTTATTTATAAAAAAAAAATCTCTTGTAGCAGAGAGCTGAGAAGAGGGTTAGGTGTTTAAATAATTGAGGATTAAAAATAATGGGTAGGTGACACAGGGGTAAATACTCTTGAAATTTGGGGAATCCCAGAACCAGCTTCCAGCTGAGGGTTTTCAGAACAATTTCCTTCCTGGCAATAGTCCCTGCACACCTCAGCTTTGGGAGAGAAAATTAAGTGACAGAATAATGAAGATAGATAGGAGAGGCCTGAAGATAGCCCCTTCCTGATTTTGTTTTATTTTTTGGTAACTCACAAATTGTGAGAAAGAGATTCAAAATTTTCATGCCCATAAATGGAATATGGAAATTTACTGAAGGCGAGATCCATTACCTGCCCAAATTTTCCTTAAAAGAAGTGAGGAAACTTAGATTGAAAAGGGTGTGAACCTAGGGGCAAGATGGGAATAGAGATGCAGACCTACTAGAGAATGGACTTGAGGACACGGGGAGGGGGAAGGGTAAGCTGGGACGAAGTGAGAGAGTGGCATGGACATATATACACTACCAAATGTAAAATAGATGGCTAGTGGGAAGCAGCCGCATAGCACAGGGAGATCAGCTCGGTGCTTTGTGACCACCTAGAGGGGTGGGTTAGGGAGGGTGGGAGGCAGGGAGATGCAAGAGGGAAGAGATATGGGGATAGATGTATATGCATAGCTGATTCACTTTGTTATACAGCAGAAACTAACACACCACTGTAAAGCAATTATACTCCAATAAAGATGTTAAAAAAAAAAAAAAGGGTGTGATGTTTCAGTCCCTGGCTGGAAACTGTGGAGCTGAAACCCTTTAAGTGTCACTCCTGGCACAGAGTCAAGGACGGCAGCCACATTCCCTTCTCGCCACAGCAGTCACCATGCAAGACCCAGACGACCGACAAAATATGTTAGTAGCAGACACCCTGGAGATGTTGCCAGGGACCACGAGCTTACCTTTACTACTCCTGCCCGTCCCCACAATGTGCATCTGCACAAGTCCAACACCATCCCTGAAGGAGGTGGAGAGGAGAGAAAAACTTGAATTGACAATAACTTAACCTAGACTGACTTGGAAATCTACAAGAGGGGCGGGATGGTTTGTCTGCTTTTCAATAGGTTGTGCAATGCAAAGGGAGATCAAATTGAGCTGTAGAAGTAAAGTTCACCTTCCAAGGGGGGAAAGGGAGAGTAGGGTGAATTGGGAGATTGGGACCAACATATATATACTAATATTTATAAAATAGATAACTAATGAGAACCTGCTGTATAGCACAGGGAACTCTACTTCACTTTTCTGTACAGTAGAAACTAACACAACATTGTAATATCCCAATAATAAATAAATAAATAAATAAATAAATAAATAATAAAATAGAAAAAAAACTGTGAAATTTAAGATGTTAAAATTTATGTTTGGGGGCTTCCCTGGTGGCACAGTGGTTGAGAATCTGCCTGCCAATGCAGGGGATGTGGGTTCGACCCCTGGTCTGGGAAGATCCCACATGCCGCGGAGCAACTGGTCCCGTGAGCCACAACTACTGAGCCTGCGCGTCTGGAGCCTGTGCTCTGCAACAAGAGAGGCCGCGATAGTGAGAGGCCCGCGCACCACGATGAAGAGTGGCCCCCGCTTGCCCCAACTAGAGAAAGCCCTCACACAGAAACGAAGACCCAACACAGCCAAAAATAAATTAACTAAAAATAATAATAATAAAAAAATATTTAAAAAAAAATTATGTTCCTTTGGTTTCTAAGGAACATAACAAAGTCACCAAAATGAAATAAGTCAGTCAGTCCTTTTAGAGAAAATGTGAATTTTCAGTATGCGGGATTAGAAGAGATGGCAAGAGAATTATTGAAAAGTTTATTAAAATGTTGGCCAGTTTTAGAGAAATAACAGATTTGGAAAAAGGAAAAGACTGGATGAAAGCCAAAGGGAACAGGACCTGGGACTGTTCATCACTGAAAAAGTAACATACTGTTAGATTTTTAAGAGCTGATTCTAAGAAAGCAAATTCCCATGAATTCCAGGACAATTTTAATTTTAATTGTAATCCAAATTAAGCCCAGATCTCAGTGGAAGAAAAAAAAAGAATGCTGGCTTTGAAATGAAGAAGAAATAAGGATGAACTAGCAATGAACTGCAAGATCTTGAAATGCCCAAGTCTACAATTTGCCTAATTTATATTTTAAGTAACACAATTCTGTCACAACATAGTTTGTGTGCTTCAGTTGACTCACTAGCAACTTATGGAAAATGGCAGAAGGATATTCCATGAACCCAGGCAAAGGCTATCTGCTGGAGGAAAATTATTGGTGTTGAAGCTGAATCCAGCCTCTGTACCCTGACACTAAATTAATTCTCAGAGACAGAGTTTTGGGTGAAGTAGAAAAGAATAACTTTATTGCTTTGCCAGGCAAAGGGGGCCACAGCAGGCTAATGCCCACAGTGTGTCTGGACCTGGAGGGGCTAGTGAGAACTTTTACAGCAATGGTTCAAAGACAGTGTGATCAGCTTGTGGACGTTCTTCTGACTGGTTGGTAGTGAGGTAAGTGGGGTCAACATCATCAGGCTTCTGGTTCCAACCAGTCTGGGGTCTAGTGCTTGTAGGCAGCACACAGTTAATTTCTCCCACCTGGTAGGGGTTTCAGTATCTGCAAAACATCTCAAAGATATTGTTATGTGTATCCCTTGATAGGGAACCAGGACCCTGACCCAAGGCTGCACTATCATTTCTTTTGACTCTTCCTCCCCTTGTCTCCACATCCCCTCCCTTCCCTAATTAGCATCTGTTTGAACCTGCCCATTGGAACTCAGGGAAGATCCTGCAGGCTGAATGAAGCCTATTTCCTGTAATCAAGAAATGGGGACACAGAAAGGCTTGTGTGCCCAGGAACCCCACAGGGTCCCGCTCTGTATCAGTGTAAGATAAGGAATTCTCAATTGCAAACAAATCTCTTCTGTTTAGATACTTCTCAAGGTCATGTTTTATTGAATATTATCACTTTACTTTCTGCACTCAGAAAATGTTAGTCTTCAAGCCTGTTTTCAGTGGCCTGTGAAGAGTAGAACAATAATTATTTGAAAATAATTTCAGCTCTGGATTTAATAACCAGAAACTCCATTTCTCAACATATACTAGAAGAGCACTAGAATTTAACAGCTTGTCTTTTTGAAAATCCTAATTCCAAAATTGAATGCAGCTGGTTGGTTTTTATTTTTGTTTTGAATATTCTTCTTTTATTCATATATTCCAATATCTTTTTTCTGAAGACTAAGGAGGGGAATAAAATAAAACAAACGCCAAAATGTTACCTCAAATGAACTTCAGTTTAGACATTTCTAGCAAGTTAACTCCATTTGGTACTAAAAAGTGAAATTTACAAAATATTGCAAGGAAATTTCAGCTTCTATTGCCTCTCTTTCATTAGAAGGTAAGAGCCAGTTCCTCAGCTACTATCTTATATCACAAGTTTGCTTTTCTGAGCGACAGATTAAAAGCCTCTGGCTTGGACACAAGTGGACATGTTTTTCACCACTGTGTGGAAACTATTGCAAAGTACTGAAGAAATGTTTTACACCTCAGTACTCTGAATAACACACTCCAAGTCAAAGTATGCTCAATATCCAAGGGAGCATGCTGGAAAACAATAATACTAAATTATCTCAATCACCCACCCTTTCAGATATATTTCCTGAGTGCTTGAAAAATTAAAATCACAAAGAATTTTTCAAAGAAGAAACATCTTTGTCCTTTACATTTGTTTTCAAGGCCTTAACATATGGTGAGGGTGCTAACTCGTGCTTTATTATTATAATCAGTAATAACAAATGGAAAATGAAGTCCAAAGAAAACTTACAACAGA
Source organism: Balaenoptera ricei (assembly GCF_028023285.1). Lineage (NCBI taxonomy): Eukaryota > Metazoa > Chordata > Mammalia > Artiodactyla > Balaenopteridae > Balaenoptera > Balaenoptera ricei. The sequence continues at coordinate 86,125,704 of NC_082642.1, read as the reverse complement.
ATGAATCATCGGTAAATGAAAAGGCTTTCAGAGGTAACCGGACACACTGGCAACTGGAGCAGCTTAGCTGCTTCTGATTCTCACTTCCTCTCCCTTCTCCTTCCTTCTACCCCAGTCTCTGCTTTCACCTTCTCTTACTGAAACAAAAGCAGCTGCTCCTAACTGAACTTCCTGCTTCCAAGATCTCTCCTTCTAATCCATTTTATAGCTCATTTGTTTCCTCCAAACATACTTTTACCATTTTAATTTTTTTTAAATGGTTGAATTCGATTTAAAAAAAAAAAAAAAATTTTAGATTCCTTCATGGGACTGTCTCAAGCTAAACCTCATTTTAAATGAAGGCCCAGAAAGCTACGATTAAAGGGCCATCACCACAGTCAGCTAGTCCTTTCTCGAAGAAGTTACAATGGCCCCGTTAAGTATTCTATCTAGTGCTAAATTCTTCCTCTCATTCAAGTGTCTCTGCAGGCTCTCACCACTCACCCCCCCATCTCTCGAACTTCATTTCTCATAATCTCAACTCCTATACCTGACATTCCTGCTTTCCTCCACTGTAATCCCCATCTAAACTTTCCCAAATACGATAAATAATAAATAATTGGTAGAAATATTTTACTACCACTATAGAATAATTTGATTCAACTTCATGCACTGCAGAATAATCCATTCTTTTTCTAAATTTCTTTTTTGAAATTTCAAGTGACAACAAATGTCTAAAAATCTTTATATTTCCCTTATTTTCAATGGAAACAATATACACTTATAATATCATAATTAAAACCCTCATATACTCTTTTTAGAGTCCAGGCAAATAATTTCTCACCAAAATTAAGACTATTAACTAGAAATACGTTGCACCTATTACCCTTTCTGTTCTAAAACAAAGGAACCGTGTATTTGCAAACTCCATGAGAATGAATCTGATTAATGTAATAAAGTTTATTTCAGTTGAACAAGCATTCAGTGTTTACTATGTGAAAATGGCTGTCCTGGCCAAATTGGAGAATACAAAGATGGCTAATGTACAGCTTCTGTCCTTTAAGAATATAAAATCAAATGGAAGAAAGAGATACAAACATGAATATTAGCTAATACATACACTGGAGGAAAAGAGAGATGAAAGAAAGATTTATTTTGGCTGAAGAGAGCACTTAACTATTCTTGGGGGAAGCAGGATTTGAGTTGGCCTTAAAGGATTTGCAGGATTTTATAAGGCAAGGTGATCCTGACAGAGGCAAATTTTAGTGTATTTCCCAGAATCACATCATATTGTAACTATTTAAGTGTCTTTCTCCTCTACCTCAATAATAGTTCTTCCAAGGATTGTCGACTGAAAAAAAAAAATGCACAACCTGAAAGTTGAGAGTTATGTTTTATTCGGCAAACATTCTTAGGACTTCAAGCCCAGGAGACAGCCTCTCAGATAAACGCTGAGAACAAGGGTTCCATAGAGGAAGGGGGGGAAGCCAGGAGATAGAGGAGTTTTTGAAACACCAGGTAGTCAGAACAAAAGGCTACTGTTAATAAAAGAAAACCATATATTAAGGAATTTAGTGCTTCTCTATGTGTGGGAAGATGCAAGAGTCTGGGCTCACTGAAATCATTCCTTTGATATGCATCTCAGCTATCTGGGGCTTGTATCCTGTGTTTTCTCATCCTGAGTTTCCTCAGGCTGCACCGGTGGTGGTGGTTGCAGTCTGATGGCTGCTAGATGGCGGGCATTCCTTGTTTCCATCCTGAACTCCCTCAAGGCTCACCACTGGTGTGGCTGCAATCGTTGATGACTGCGACATCTTTTGTTTGCTGATATGGCAGGCAATATTTATTTCTCAGCATCATGGTTTACCTATTTTGCAACATTACAGCAATATTTTATATCTTATTAGTTTTTTAGCAAAGGCCATAGTACATTGTAAGTTCTCAGTAAATATTTGTTGAATTACTCAATTGATGGCTATTAAGCGCTTAAAATTTTTCGGTGCCATGAATCTGTACTCAGGAGCTGCTTAATGAAGTTTCAGTAAGGCTGTACCAAAAATCATGTTCAAAATATTAAAAATACAAAAAATTATATCTGCTATATCTGTGAAGGCTGATTCCCACCTTGTTCTCTGTATTTTAGTGGGAGTATGGTCACACTTCTTATGAAAAATACTATACTGGGCACCAATTGTACAAAGCCAAGACTACCTAGAGCCCTGTAAGAATTAGACAATCTCTTTCCCAGGGCAAACCCATCTGGTTGAGACTTTTCTGCTCAGTGAAGAGTCTCATTCATGCTGCTTTGAGGGGTTGTGTGATGGAATGGAAAGTACTGTGTGAGCTTGTATCTCTTAGGAACCAGTGTGAGGTTAGGGTGGTATTTGTGATGCTCGTGACAGCCCCAAATGAAGAACTACCCAAAACCCATTTTGTCATGACCACTTCTACCTATACAGTTTCCCAGAGAGGAAACTAGATTCAAAGAACATTAGCAGATGGGAAAAAAAATATTGCTTTCCTAACAGGTATGTGAGAGCTCCGTAACTCCCAATTCAGGGCCTTCTTGTAATCTCTGCTAGAGTACTTGGGTCCTACTTTTTTTTTTTTTTTCCTTTCTTTCTTTATTTATTTATGACTGTGTTGAGTCTTCGTTTCTGTGCGAGGGCTTTCTCTAGTTGCAGCAAGTGGGGACCACTCTTCATCGCGGTGCGCAGGCCTCTCACCATCGCGGCCTCTCTTGTTGAGGAGCACAGGCTCCAGACGCGCAGGCTCAGTAATTGTGGCTCACGGGCCCAGTTGCTCCGTGGCATGTGGGATCTTCCCAGACCAGGGCTCGAACCCGTGTCCCCTGCATTGGCAGGCAGATTCTCAACCACTGCGCCACCAGGGAAGCCCCTTACTTTTTTTTTTAAATTTATCTTATTGAAGTATTGTTGATTTACAATGTTGTGTTAGTTTCTGGTATAACATGGGTTCTACTTTGAGATAAGAATGAGGTGTCTGATTCTTTGCTTTCCCTTTAAATTCTGAGATCAGTATGTACTTTCAGGGAGAGAGATACGCAAGGCAAGCCCTGCCATAACTTACCACTCAGGTGCAGATTTCAAGAGGATGGAAAAGAAGAAATAAACCTGGTTAGGTCTGTATCAAAGATGCAGACCCTGTTTATATCAGCAAAAAGAAGAGAGGGCAACAGTCAGAATTGCTAATCTTTAAGGTATATTGATAAATGTAGCCCAATGAATGTTCTAGATTCTGACCAATGGATCCACTCTTTCTCCCTCGAGGGAGCAAAGTTAACAAGGGTATGGGCATGGTAGGAGAAGACTAAGGTACCTATTCCCTCTATAGTACCTATTATGTTCATGTGCTTAAAAGCATTTTCAATTGTACTTGTCTCCCCTGATTTGCATTTTCATTCATTTATTCGGCAAATATTTATCAAGTGTGTTTATGTGCTAGGCACTCTGGCAGACACTGGACATGCAATGGTGAATAAGAATCAAGTTCCCTGACTTAATAGAATTTGTAGCCTAATGAGGAATAAAAAGAAACAAATAGGAGATTACAATCAAATCTAAAAGTGCTGTGATAGAGAAAGTACAGGATGGTATGGAAAAATTTGATGGTATGGGGATGGCCAGGAAAACTTCATAGTGGAAGTAGTACCCAAGCTGACAACTGAGGAACAAGTAGAAGATAGTCAGGTGTAGGGGACATCAGGTGTTTTTTTGTCTGATCAGCAACCCTTCCTCCAACTTTGGGTATAGCACCCTGATTTCCCTTTGGGTGACTACCTCTCCCCCAGATTTATTTCATGTGGTTTGGATAAGGTTGATATCAGCCCCATACTCCAGGAGTCAGAGCATAGTTCAGATCTGGTCCATCAGAGTATTTCATCTCTCTGGTCTTCATGCTTGGTTCAGTTGCTTGCATGTTACCTAAGTGAGGCCAGTGAGATTGACTCCAAGGGCACATGTTGAAAACCATTGGATGAAAGGCCCTCTGGTGCACTGGAATTGCCAAACTAGTAGATGTAAGGCTGGAGCTTTGCAAAGACGGGTACCACATCACATTTTTGTCTGAGGCAGAAAGCAGGAGATGGAGTGAGACGTACGTAGACCACCTCCATCTGCCTTCTATCAAGAAAGAAAAAGCTTCCTCAGAACCCCCACTGAAGACTTTCTGTTGGTCTCATTGGCCAGAGCCTGGTCATGTGGTCAACCCTGCTTGCAAGGGATGCTGGGAAAACAAGGAATAGGATTTTAACAATTGGCTGAGACCAATCATGGGCCAAGTGATGGGCAGATTGCTGTACTCTCCAAAGAACCAAACAAACAAACAAAAACAAACAAAAAACCTGAGTTCTATTAATAAGGATGGAGGGGGAAATGGATATTGAAAGGAAGTACCTGTAGTGACCACAGTGTATGAAGTTATTTTTTAAATTCATGATCTATGTATTTATTCTCTAGGGCTGCCATAAATACCACAGACTGGGTGGCTTAAACAATAGAAATTTGTTTTCTCACAGTTCTGGAAACTGGAAGTCCAAAATCAAGGTGTTAGTAGGCTTAGTTTCTTCTGTAGTTTCCTCCTTGTTTGCAGATGGCTACCTTCTCGCTGTGTCCTCACATGATCTTTCCTCTGTGTGTCTCTTTGTGTGTCCAAATTTCTGCTTCTTATAAGGACACCAGTCAGATTGGATTAGGGCCCATCCTCATGGCCTCATTTTAGTCTGATTATTTTTTAAAGACCTACCTCCAATTATAGTCACATTAATATAGTCACATTTTGAGGTACTGGGGGTTAGGGCTTCAACACAGGAATTTGGGGAGAACACAATTTAGCCCATAAAAGTCTATAACATTAATTTGGTCCTAGAAAGTTTATAAAATGTATTTCTATTAGCAGTGGGGCAGGCAGGGCAGGGGGGAGTTTCCCCTCTTACTAGATCTTTAAAACGTTAAGAATTATTTTAAAAATCACTTTAAGTTTATAAGAGGAAAAGATATTCATTGTTGGAATGATTTGCACTGCTTTGATTAATAGTGAAGGTGAACACTTTTCAGGTGCATTTTTCTCATATAATTTCATCTTTTATTTGCCAAATGCCTCTCAGTCTCACCCTGATTCCAGACGTGGCATTTCCAGGCAGGTGACTCACTTAGTTGGCACTCAATGCCTGCTGTGCTCCTGTCCCTAGGACTTCTCCCAGTGTGGACTGGGGAACTCCACTCTGCAAGCAGGCCTACCTAGCTCAGAAGTGCTGGGGAATTAGCAGCCCTGGGACAACTTTCAACCAATGGGATATGGCAGACAGTGAGTAGATGCCTCTCCCTGACCATCCTTGGGGAGATGATTCTGAACATTCTTTCTACTGCCGAGCACATCCCAGTGGGACTGAACCTCAGTTCCCAATGGTGGTGGCCAACTCAACACACCAATGTATTGGCTTTTTCTCCTCCCGTATTTGAATCTGCTCAATTCCTTACTTCTGTCCCCTAGGTTCATCCCCACTCCCCCAAATAAATTACTTGTTTTCATGAATGTTTCGTATATCAAGGATATTAACATTTTGGGAAAATGTCAACAGAGTTGGTAAGGGAAAATATATCCTGTGAACGCTATGCCACACCAAGTTATATTTGAAATCAAGAGAAAATATTTTTGTATTTGCCTTAATACTTTAGAAATGCAGTGTTTAGCAGTATCCATTTCATATTAGTTTTACAGATAGAGCACCATTTTGACCTGTGTTGAGAACATGAGTGAAACAGTTTTTAAATGTATTTACTTCTTCCAATCCATCTGTTTTAGGTGGAGAGCAATTCTTACTCTTCTGCATGGTCCATTTCCTTTGAATTGCAGCTTTAATTTTGCCCAGATTCTGTGCTTTTACTGATTATTCCTCCATAGAGAAGAAGGTCTATGCTTTTCTGGAATTAGCTTATATCCCAGGAAGAGTAGAGGATGCCTTCTGTCAAAATTGCTGGGTTCTTGCCCAAACCTTTAGGGTCCTTCAGCTTCAGATAATTCTGAGATTCCTGGAGGTATCATCTGATGTGACAGTCAGTCTTGAGGTGGGAAGTCCTCAGCTGTTTTACACTGAATTCAAACAGAGCAGACCAAGAAGAAGGCCCTGATGAACAGCTTATAAATACAGATACTGAATATGATTCCTGTGGCAACAAGAAGGGCTTAATAACTGGAGATAAGACTGGAATAGAGGCAGTGATGAGTACAAAGATGGATTTATTACCCCTACTTATAAGAGTCAAGGGAAGAATCTACATTTATCTTACCCTCCCAGATTATCTTTGTTTAAAACTCAGTCTAGTCAATTTCATTTGAAAATAATTATCAAACATCTGGTGTTCTATAACTATTCCCCTCCCATGATATAGATTCTTCTCACTTGGCTGAGTGTCAATGGGATTCCCCTATAGTGACTGCTCCTTTCCAAGGAGGATTTCTGTAAGCAGAAAACCATGGTTGAACTGGGTGCTGTTTCTTATACAATGGGATGATCTATCTTGTTCATCTATAGCTCCAGTCATACAGTTGTGAGCTCATTATGCCATTTTAACTGCCACTGATCATGATAATCACAAGTGTGACTTTGCAAATGTGTTAAATTTTAAGGATGTAACAAGGAAGTAATAAATCTATTCATTTCATCATTTCTTTATCATAATTTTAACTCTCCTCCTTGATAAACACCTAGAAATTAGTGTTTTGAGCTGAGGCAGGAGGTATTGAATCATCTATGATATATGATATCAATATATATATATATATATATATATATATTCTTTTTCAGATTCTTTACCTTTATATGTTATTACAAAATGTTGAGTATAGTTCCCTGTGCTATACAGTAGGCCCTTGTTGGTTATCTATTTTATATACGGTAGTGTGTATCTGTTAATCCCAAACTCCTAATTTATCCCTCACCTCCCTTTCGCCTTTGGTAACCATAAGTAGTTCGTTTTCTATGTCTGTGAGTCTATTTCTGTTTTGAATATAAATTCATTTGTATCATTTTTTTTTTAGATTCCACATATAGGTGATATTATATGATATTTGTTTTTCTCTGCCTGACTTACTTCACTTATGATAATCTCTAGGTCCATCCATGTCGCTGCAAATGGCATTATTTCATTCTTTTTAATGGCTGAGTAGTATTCCATTGTGTATATATACCACATCTTCTTTAAACATTCATCTGTCGATGGACATTTAAGTGGCTTCCATGTCTTGGTTATTGTAAATAGTGCTGCAGTGAATATTGGGGTGCATGTATCTTTTCAAAGTATGGTTTTCTCCAGATATATGCCTAGGAGTGGGATTGCAGGATCATATGGCAACCACTGAACAATTTCTTGTATCTGATTTTGCCTCAGGCTTCAGTCCTGAAGCTTGTTTCTGCTTCTTTTGCTCTGAGTTATGAATTCTTTCCTTGACTGCAGTTTGCATTTACTTATTTAGGTAAACACTTCAACCAGTTCAACACAGTCCCAAAGATGCTCCACACAGGTGCAAGCCCTTAGGTCCATCATTCCTGCTAACTCACCTGCAGAAACAGGGAAGAAACCAGTCCAAGCGAGGCATGGTGGGGCTCCAGTCTTGAAGGGGGAACTTGGGAGAAAGGCAGTTTGAGGGAGTGAAAACTTGGTCTTTGAATGAAGTCTGGTCTTGTGGAAGCAATCAAGCTGAGAGATCATAGAGAAGATGAAAGGAGTTGAACTTGGGGTATGCAAGGACACCCTTAAGTTGTTCCTGGGAATGGCAGATTCTGCCATAAAAGAGACAGGGCAAACAAGAAGTCCCCTAGTCCTATCTGGGATCCTACATCCTAGGTTAGAGGAAACTGACACATCCAAATTCATCAAAAGCAAGTCAGACCATATGACCCATCAATTCCACTTCTGGGTATACACCCCAAGAATTGAAAACAGGGACTCAAATAGATATTTCTACACCTATGTTCATAGCAGTATTATTCACAATTGTCAAAAAGTGAAAGCACCCAGTGTCTATCAACAGATGAATGAGTAAACAAAAAGAAGTATACATATAAAATGAAGTATTATTCAGTCTTAAGAAGGAAGGAAATTCTGACACATGCAGCAAGATGGGTGGACTTTGAAGATATTATTCTAAGTGAGATAAGCCTGTCACTAAAAAAAAACAAATGCTATATGATTCTACTTATATGAGGTACCCAGAGAAGTCAAATTCATAGAACAGAAATGTAGAATGGTGGTTGCCAGGAACTGCAGTGGGGTAAGGAGGGAAATAGGAAGCTCTTGTTTAACTGGTACAGAGTTTCAGTTGGGGAAGATTGAAAAAGTCCTGGAAATGGATGGTGGTGATGGTTGCACAGCACTGTGATTGTACTGAATGCCACTGAACCATACACTTAAAAAATGGTTAAAATCGGGCTTCCCTGGTGGCGCAGTGGTTTAGAGTCTGCCTGCCAATGCAGGGGACACGGGTTCGAGCCCTGGTCTGGGAAGATCCCACATACCGCGGAGCAGCTGGGCCCGTGAGCCACAATTACTGAGCCTGCGTGTCTGGAGCCTGTGCTCCGCAACAAGAGAGGCCGCGATAGTGAGAGGCCTGCGCACCGCGATGAAGAGTGGCCCCCGCTCGCTGCAACTAGAGAAAGCCCTCGCACAGAAACGAAGACCCAACACAGCCATAAATAAATAAATAAATAAAAATTAAAAAAAAAAGAAACTTGCTTTAAAAAAAAAATGGTTAAAATGGTAAATTTTATATTATGTAAGTTTTAACACAATTTTTTAAAAAAAGAAAAATAACTGAGTTGGGGCTGGGTGGGTGTGGGAGGAGTTGGTGACAGATGTTAACATCTGCCCTGTCTCCTAAGGGAAAGGGTCATTCCTGAAATGGAGGTCATTATTTTTTTTTCTTATTTTCTTTTTTTTTTCTTAATTATTTTGTGTCCCTCATGACTTTTAAAGAGGGCTCTTTTTTTTTTAAATTTATTTAATTTATTTATTTTTGGCTGCATTGGATCTTCATTGCTGTGCGCAGGCTTTCTCTAGTTGTGGTGAGTGGGGGCTACTCTTTGTTGTGGTGCACGGGCTTCTCATTGTGGTGGCTTCTCTTGTTGTGGAGCACAAACTCTAGGCATGCAGGCTTCAGTAGTTGTGGCACGTGGGCTCAGTAGTTGTGGCTCACGAGCTCTAGAGCACAGGCTCAGAAGTTGTGGCACACGGACTTAGTTGCTCTGCGGCATGTGGGATCTTCCCGGACCAGGGCTCGAACCCGTGTCCCCTGCCTTGGCAGGCGGATTCTTAACCACTGCGCCACCAGGGAAGCCCTGGAGGTCATTATTGAATCTAGCTGTGAGGGGTAAGAGAAGACAGAGGAAAGTTAGCAGGGTTCAATTCTTCCTAAATATTGGGTCAAAAGTCCAGAAATAGGTGAATGGGTTCCACAAATATTCTGAAGTTGTTGCATTGATTAGCGAATCCTGTCTGATCTGTTCAAATGTCCACTAACATACTTACCACATACACACAGACAGACGTTACATGTGTGTTGCTCCTGGCATGCTCGTGTAATCCCATAGCTTACTAAACCATGGGAATTTGCACTCACTATGTCCTTGGCTCATTAACCTTGTCGTCAGGGATGCCCTACTGAAGGCCCTCAGGTATCACATGGGTGAGTGAGTGGGCAGGTCAATGGGAGAAGCAGCACTAGAAGAAATCAAGAACTGCCAGGGCTGATGGAAGCTCACAGGATTGCACTTCAGAGCCTCCTTAAGCTTGTGTTCAGTGGTCTCCAGATAGGCACACAGAAACATAGAACTTTGGCCTCCAAATTTAGCCAATATCTGCTCTTCAGCTTTGGCTTCAGCCTCAGCCTTTAAGAAGCCAAATAGCTGAACACCCAGTTGTAGTGTCATTCCTGGCATCTCTGAAAGTATGTGTGATCAATGATCGTGAGATTACCTAAGTTACCCTTATGTCTAATCAATGTATCAACATCAGTAACAGAAATACGGCACATCACTTATATATATTATTACATATTGTTAGAATTTTCACTTTCAAATATGGGTAAGCACGAGCCACAACTAAGGGGCTCACCTGCTGCAACTAAGGAGCCCACATGTTACAACTAAGGAGCTGGCAGGCCACAACTAAGGAGACTGCAAGCCACAACTAAGACCTGGCACAACCAAATAAGTAAATAAATATTTTTTTTAAAAAAATGGATAACCGACAAGGACCTACAGTATAGCACAGGGAACTCTGCTCAATATTATGTAACAAACTAAATGGGAAAAGAATTTGAAAAAGAATAGATACATGTATATGTATAACTGAATCACTTTGCTGTACACCTGAAACTGTCACAATATTGTTAATCAACTATACTCGGATATAAAATAAAAAGTAAAAAAAAAAAAAACCTAGAAAAAAAATATGGGTAAGCATTTTAAATGTAAGTAAGACTACAATTTCCTTGTATGCTTTAGTTTTTGAGATTCTGTCAGTTGAAGTATAAATATATATTGATGAATTCAGAGTAAAATGCTACAATAATTAATGTTGATTGTGAACAGCACATTCATTTTATACTGAAAAATAATGAAAGATTTTTCAAATAGTTAAAAAGATAGAGAAATATTCAGTTTGTCAACTTGCTTCAGTGAAACTGCATCATTATCAGTGACTAAATTATCAAGCACAGGAGTTGGAAGGAATCTTCACCTCAGTCATCGCTATCAGAAAATATAGAAAATTGGACATCTTGGTTGCCATGTGGTAGAGCAGTTGCCTGTACTGGCAGATATAGTCCAAAAGATCTTGCTCTTCCACTCATTTCAGTTGGAAGCAAAGATCTGTTCACAGCCCAAAAGTGCGGTTCACTGACCACACATGTGATCCGAAAACTGACAGTGCTGAGAAATTATTGTCCCCATGGTTAGGTCAAACTCCTACATTTTGACAGCTGAAAATTTGAACAATTCAAATTTTTATAACATTTCAGATTTTCTTATTCTGAGATATTCATTCTGTGAAGATAAGGGTAACCAGCATATCCTGATTTGCCTGCAACTGAGGGTATTTCTGGACACGGGACTTGATCAAATCAGGAGAGTCTGGGGCACACGGGAACGAGCTGTTCACCCCAATGATGGTGTTATATTCATCCTCAGCCTTGGATTTGACTTTACCTTGGCTTTAATATTTAGCCAAAAATCTGTATTTGGTGTATTTCTACCACTAAAATTTTGCAGTGTTTGGTCGACACACACACATACCAACTAATATGATGCTGACCACGTCTCAGAATAGGAGAAGCTAGGAGACCAGGTCTGGAGGGAAAGTGGAGGGCTAAGCAGTGACCCATCAGACTAGACTTGGGGTACCCAACTCCCAGCACCTCATGGACTGACCCCAAATCCCGGGGCCCCATGAATGTGCCCTGATACCATGCACTTCACCCATTTCAATACTCTCTACTCTCCTTATGATTCCTATGGTTGATTTTCCTACAGGACAAGGAATCTGCCTAGGTTTTTACTTCTTAGCCTGCATAGTACTCCAGTTTTTATTTGCCAGGCCCTATTCCTACCCTGAGTCCTTTAAATAAATATTTTTGTTAGTTGAAGACAAGTCAGTGCATTGCTTTGGAGTTTTCAAACATTGCCTAGATTAATGAGCCAGGACCAGTATTCTGCTTCCTCATTGAGCTGGAATACAGTGCAACAGGTCAGTAGGTGTGTTTCTTCCCTGAAATGGCTTCTTAGATAAAAGATTATTTGGTTGAAACTCAACCTTCAATTTGTGAAGAAAAAAAGCTGGTCAAATGTCCCATAAGATGATAAGTCCGTATCTGGGGGATTTAAAAAGATTTCTTTTTCTAAAAAGGAAGAGGAAGATGTTGATGGGATTATGATAAATAACTAACATTTATTATGATAATGTTCTTAGTGCTTTGCTTGTATTAACCTACTTAATCCTCCCAGCAATTTAGTTAAGTACTGTTATTGTTAGATTGTATTGTATTGTTATTGTTAGATTATAACTAGTACTGTTATTGGTTAGGAAACTGAGACCACAGTCACAAAGCTAGGAATTGGTAGAGTCATGATTTGAACCCAGGTACCCAAGCTCCACTACACTCTGGTATTTTTCATATTGGATAGAATATGGTCTTTAATTTTTCAATAGCACAATTTTATAGCTAGGGTGTGAAAGAATATTTTTTCAAATTGTAACTTTAAACTTAATTTTTCATTAGAAATGAATTTTACTCACCCAAGATATTCCAAATAAAAATTTCACATGACCATGGAATGATCTTGAAAAGTTTTATGAGATTCAGCAACCAGCTACTTATGATTTGAATCATGGTCAGTGTTCTCTTGGTGGTAAAAAAACATATAAGCCATCCTACATAGCAGGAGGGGAGGGGAAAGGGTTGGGTGTAGGAGAACAGGCAGGGAGGTAAGTGGAAACCAAAGAACCTGAGGCTATTTGCTGAGAACATTGTTTCATCTAAGAGAAGAAAAAAAAATCATGATCGTATTTTAAAATGACACTGAATCCATATTATAATAATGACTCAAAACTCATCATCTGAATTTTAGGCACAAATTAGCCTTGTAAGTAGGTACCCTCAAAATCATCTGCCCATCACTCTAAACACAAAGATACTTAGTATAATACAAAAGACACAATGGTCTCTCTCCTTTCTGCTCTAATATTTGATGATTCTAAATTAGACTACTTCACTGCTTGACTATATTCTCTACTGCCCTAAACAGCAAAAAGAGACAAGTATTCAAGGGGCTGTTTTCTATACTGGTTGGGGTAACATCTAGCCTACAAAATACCTAACCTACAAAATGCTATTATTGGTGATAAATAGATCAAGGTGACTTACCACTGTGAAAGTTAATAGTAATACCTCTGGTCGTATTAAAACTTGTTTGAGATATACAAAGCACTCTCATGGAATCATTCAAGGCTTGTAACAACCCTGAGTGTTAGGAGTTAGTATCTCCAGCTCATAAACAAAGAAAGGGAGAAATAGAAATGCCAAGGGTCTCTTTAGACTCACACAGTATTTTGATTACAACTTTGCACTATACATAGACTGATAATTAGACATGCACATTTAAAAAAAGAACAGAGTCTTTCATACTTGTGATATTAGTGGAGGGCATCAAAAGAAATAACCAATACTGTGGCATAAAGCTAATTTCAAAAAAGGCAAGCAGGATTGAAAAAAATCCTGTCATTAATTCCTGTTGCTAACACTCTTTATCCCTCATAAGCACATGAGTAAAAATCTCAAGGCTTTGGGAATGTATATCAGATGAGGTATGTTTTTATTCTGTCCCTCTCTCTCTCTCTCCCTCTCTCTCTATCTATCTATCTATATATATATAATTTAATGTTAAGCTAGGCAGAACACCTACATACAGAGTTTTATATAAATGAATGGTGCCCATGTTCGACTCTATTAAAAATTGATGTGCTTTGTGCGTGGAGGTGCTTCATGGAAATATTCATGCTAATGGAACTGATTCAACGAAAGCCATGTACTGTCAAGAGTGATATACATACTATTTATTAAAGAAAAAATTCCATTTGCTATAAATATAGAAAACAGCTATCCATTTTTCAATATGCCTAGATAACTATTGCCAGGGGTGTCTCATTGTGTTGACTTCCATCTAGTACATATAATGTGTATTAAAATTGAAAATTCACAGAACAAATAAATATTTTCTGTCATGTTTACATTTGGAAGGTAAAGGTCTACCATTTGGTCGAGAAAGGAAGATTGATGTGGAAATAACATCACTAATAGAAACGGAAATTCCCCAACCTAACTCATTTTCCCCCTTTTATTCTAACACCAGACTGCAGTGACTTGTCAATGTTGCCAGAAGTTGGAGCTCTGGCTGCACCTGTTATATTCACCATTGGGTTAAAGAGATACTTTAAATTCAATTGAAAATTACCAGAAACCAAATAAAAAGTAATCAAGAACAGAATTCAGCTTGTTTCTTTATATTTATGTGTTTATATTTTTCTTTATATGTGCTTCCTGTTTTTGTTTGCTTATTTATTTCTTTTCAATATACTTATTCAAATTTCTTTAGTCTCATATATTTGAACAAAATGCTATTCAAAAATACTATTCTCTGGCTTCCCTGGTGGCGCAGTGGTTAAGAATCTGCCTGCCAATCCAGGGGACACGGGTTTGAGCCCTGGTCTGGGAAGATCCCACATGCCGCGGAGCAACTGGGCCCGTGAGCCACAATTACTGAGCCTGCGCGTCTGGAGCCTGTGCTCCGCAACAAGAGAGGCCGCGATAGTGAGAGGCCCGCGCACCACGATGAAGAGTGGCCCCCGCTTGCCACAACTAGAGAAAGCCCTTGCACAGAAGCGAAGACCCAACTCAGCCATAAATAAATAAATAAACAAATACTTAAAAAAAAAATACTATTCTCAGGTCCTGAGAAAAAGATAAAGTTATGTCAACATTAGCCACTACAAGATCACTTTGTTTACTATGACTAGAAACCTAAGAAATTCCAAAATATGTTATGGCATGAAAAATGAACCCATTACCTGTATGTCTGGGGTGGATTTCAGTCAGCTGGACATATGATTGTGAACTTCCCAGTAGTTCCCGTGATTGATACTAACTCACTAAATTGTAAAATCAAGGCTTTCATTTTTGTGTGTGTCAGAAATTACTGTAGCCGAGGGAAACATTTTTTCTTTGATTACTCATAACTATGACATGGCTCTTGGAGAAACTCAGACAACATTTTCAAGGGTATAAAAATCCGTTACGGTCACAAAACCATGATATCTAAATTTTAACCCTGAAACTGATGCTCATAGTTTTTTTGTCTTTTTACAAAAAGGCTTTTTCGTTTTTGGAGAAAAAAGACATCCATGAGTCATGCCACAATCACATCCACTGAGAAATAGATTATAAAGATGGCATGTAAAAAAATGCATTATGCTCATCATAATACTGGATTCTCTATTCTCAGCCTTGGTGATTCACAGACACGCACAGAGTATTCATCTCAGTACTGCCCACAAAACCTAGCATAATGCCTTGCACATAGTAGGTGCTTTATAAATATCTGATTATGTGTTGAATCCATAAGCTAACACTCTCCATCCTGCCAGTGTTCATAATGTTCTCCAGATAGACTTGGGTAAGAGTAACAGCTGCTTCTGAGAGATATTTATTCACATGAAGTTGCTTTTCTACTGTTACCGTTGACAATACAGGGAGTTGGAGTTTGTTGTCATATTTAGAACAGGATCACAAAAAGAATGATAAATATTGACCTTAACTTAATAGATATAGAATTAGCCAGGGTTCTCCAGAGAAACGAAACCAACAGGGTGGAGAGAGAGAGAGAGAGAAATAAATTTATTACAGGGAATTGACTCACATGATTATAGATGCTGAGAAGCTCCAAGATCTGCACTCAGCATGCTGGAGACCCAAAAAGTTGATGTAGTCCCAGCCTGCATCTGAAAGCCTGAGAACTAGGAGAGCCAATGGTCTAAGTTCTAGTCCAAAAGCTTGCCAGTTTGAGACACAAGAAAAGAAAAAAAAAGCTAAAGTTTCAGTTCAAGTTCAAAGTCAAGAAAAAGACCTATGTTCAAACTCAAGCAGTCCAGCAAAAGGAGGTCCTTCTTATGCATGGGAGGGTTGGGCTTTTGGTTCTCTTCATGCCTTCAGCTGATTGGGTGGGGCCCACTTACAATACGGAGAGCAATCTGCTTCACTCAGTCTACCATTTCACATCTTAATCTCATCAAGAAATACCCTCATCAACATGCACAGAATGCTTGATCAAATGTCTGGGCACGCTGTGGGCTGGTCAGGTGGACACAAAAAATTAACCATCACAGACACAAAGGATTCCATCATTCCATTCACCCATCACTCCATTTCATTAATAATTCTTCAACTTGACAAGCTTATGTCTAACTTTCAGCGAGGTCTTTACCTATATGTTTTCTCAGTATATATATACACACATATATTACATATATTCTATATATATATATATATGTTATATATATTTATATTTAATTAATATTACTAAGAGATTAATTATCTCTCTCTTTCTAGAAAGAGAGAGAACAGCTGTAATTTTCAAGGTGCCATGGATGAGCTGTGAAGGATTGAAAAGTGTCTAAGAAAGAATCATTGGCTACAAGGTAACATATCATCACTGGGGAGAAAAAACACATGCAGTAGAAAAAAATAGCTAATACAAAGTAGTCTGTTTTGTACTAGTACCACATCTCATGCTTTTATTTTAGAGCACATTTTAGCTTGCAAATAATCTTTCTTTTTTTTTAATTTTTGAATTTTATTTTATTTATTTTTTATACAGCAGATTCTTATTAGTTATCTATTTTATACATATTAGTGTATATATGTCAATCCCAATCTTCCAATTCATCCCACCACCACCACCACCACCCCCGCCATTTTCCCCCCTTGGTGTCCATATGTTTGTTCTCTACATCTGTGTCTCTATTTCTGCCCTGCAAACCGGTTCATCTGTACAATTTTTCTAGGTTGTACATCTATGTGTTAATATACGATATTTGCTTTTCTCTTTCTGACTTACTTCATTCTGTATGACAGTCTCTAGATCCGTCATGTCTCTACAAATGACCCAATTTCGTTCCTTTTTATGGTTGAGTAATATTCTATTGTATATATGTACCACATCTTTATCACTTCATCTGTCGATGGGCATTTAGGTTGCTTCCATGTCTTGGCTATTGTAAATAGTGCTGCAATGAACATTGGGGTGCATGTGTCTTTTTGAATTATGGTTTTCTCTGGGTATATGCCCAGTAGTGGCATTGCTGGGTCATATGGTAATTCTATTTTTAGTTTTTTAAGGAACCTGCATACTATTCTCCATAGTAGCTGTATCAATTTACATTCCCACCAACAGTGCAAGAGGGTTCCCTTTTCTCCACAACCTCTCCAGCATTTGTTGTTTGTAGATTTTCTGATGATGCCCATTCTAATGGGTGTGAGGTGATACCTCATTGTAGTTTTGATTTGCATTTCTCTAATAACCAGTGATGTTGAGCATTCTTTCATGTACTTCTTGGCCATCTGTATGTCTTTTTTGGGGAAATGTGTATTTAGGTCTTCTGCCCATTTTTTGATTGGGTTGTTTGTTTTTTTAATATTGAGCTGCAAGAGCTGTTTATATATTTTGGAGATTAATCTTTTGTCCGCTGATTCATTTGCAAATATTTTCTCCCATTCTGAGGGTTGCCTTTTCGTCTTGTCTGTAGTTTCCTTTGCTTTGCAAAAACTTTTATATTTCACTAGGTCCCAGTTGTTTATTTTTGTTTTTACTTCCATTACTCTAAGAGGTGAGTCAAAAAACATCTTGCTGTGATTTATGTCAAAGAGTGTTCTTCCTAGGTTTTCCTGTAGGAGTTCTATAGTGTCCAGTCTTACATTTAGGTCTCTAATCCATTTTGAGTTTATTTTTCTGTATGGTGTTAGGGAGTGTTTTAATTTCATTCTTTTACATGTAGCTGTCCAGTTTTCCCAGCACCTCTTACTGAAGAGACTGTCTTTTCTCCATTGTATATCCTTGCTCTTTGTCATAGATTAGTTGACCATAGGTGCGTGGGTTTATCTCTGGGCTTTCTATCCTGTTCCATTGATCTATATTTCTGTTTTTGTGCCAGTACCATATTGTCTTGATTACTGTAGCTTTGTAGTATAGTCTAAAGTCAGGGAGTCTGATTCCTCCAGCTCCGTTTTTTTTCCCCTCAAGATTTCTTTGGCTAATCGGGGTCTTTTGTGTCTCCATACAAATTTTAAGATTTTTTGTTCTAGTTCTGTAAGAAATGCCACTGGTAATTTGATGGGAATTGCACTGAATCTGTAGATTGCTTTGGGTAGTATAGTCATTTTCACAATATTGATTCTTCCAATCCAAGAACATTGTATATCTCTCCATCTGTTTGTGTCATCTTTGATTTCTTTCATCAGTGTCTTATAGTTTTCTGAGCACAGGTCTTTTACCTCCTTAAGTAGGTTTATTCCCAGGTATTTTATTCTTTTTGTTGCAATGGTGAATGGGATTGTTTCCTTAATTTCTCTTTCTGATCTTTTGTTGTTAGTGTATAGGAATGCAAGAGATTTCCGTGCATTAATTTTGTATCCTGCTACTTTACTAAATTCAATCATTAGCTCTAGTAGTTTTCTGGTGGCATCTTGAGGATTCTCTATGTATAGTATCATGTCATCTGCAAACAGTGATGATTTTACTTCTTCTTTTCAAATTTGTATTCCTTTTACTTCTTTTTCTTCTCTGATTGTCATGGCTAGGACTTCCAAAACTATGTTGAATAATAGTGGCGAGAGTGGACATCCTTGTCTTGTTCCTGATCTTAGAGGAAATGCTTTCAGTTCTTCACCATTGAGAATGATGTTTCCTGTGGGTTTGTTGTATATGGCCTTTATTATGTTGAAGTAGGTTCCCTCTATGCCCACTTTCTGGAGAGTTTTTTTTTTTTTTTTTTTTTTTCTGGAGAGTTTTTTATCATAAATGTGTTGAATTTTGTTGAAATCTTTTTCTGCATCTATTGAGATGATCATATGGTTTTTATTCTTCCATTTGTTAATATGGTGTATCACATTGATTGATTTGCATATATTGAAGAATCCTTGCATCCCTGTGATAAATCCCACTTGATCATGGTGTATGCTCCTTTTAATGTGTTGTTGGATTCTGTTTGCTAGTACTTTGTTGGGGATTTTTGCATCTATAATCATCAGTGATATTGGTCTGTAACTTTCTGTTTTTGTAATCTTTGTCTGATTTTGGTATCAGGGTGATGGTAGCCTCATAGAATGAGTTTGGGAGTGTTCCTTCCTCTGCAATTTTTTGGAAGAGTTTGAGAAGGATGGGTGTTAGTTCTTCTCTAAATGCTTGATAGAATTCACCTGTGAAGCCATCTGGTCCTGGACTTTTGTTTGTTGGAAGGTTTCATTAATCACAGTTTCAGTTTCATTACTTGTGATTGGTCTGTTCATATTTTTTATTTCTTCCTGGTTCAGTCTTGTAAGGTTACAACTTTCTAAGAATTTGTCCATTTCTTCCAGGTTGTCCATTTTATTGGCATAGAGTTGCTTGTAGTAGTCTCTTAGGATGCTTTGTATTTCTGTGTTGTCCATTGTAACTTCTTTTTCATTTCCAATTTTACTGATTTGAGTCCTCTCCCTATTTTTCTTGATGAATCTGGCTAAAGGTTTATCAATTTTGTTTATCTTCTCAAAGAACCAGCTTTTAGTTTTATTGATCTTTGCTATTGTTTTCTTTGTTTCTATTTCATTTATTTCTGCTCTGATCTTTATGATTTCTTTCCTTCTACTAGCTTTGGATTTTGTTTGTTCTTCTTTTTTTAGTTCCTTTAGGTGTAAGGTTAGATTGTTTGAGATTTTTCTTGTTTCTTGAGGTAAGGTTATATTGCTATAAACTTCCCTCTTAGAACTGCTTTTGCTGCATCTGATAGGTTGTTGATCATCATGTTTTCATTGTAATTTGTCTCTAGGTATTTTTTGATATCCTCTTTGATTTCTTCAGTGATCTCTTGGTTATTTAGTAACGTATTGTTTAGCCTCCATGTGTTTGTGTTTTTAACATTTTTTTCCCTGTAACTGATTTCTAATCTCATAGAGTTGTAGTTGGAAAAGATGCTTGATATGATTTCAATTTTCTTAAATTTACCGAGGATTGATTTGTGACCCAATATGTGATGTATCCTGGAGAATGTTCCGTGTACACTTGAGAAGAAAGTGTAATCTGCTGTTTTTGGATGGAATGTCCTATAAATATCAATTAAATCTATGTGGTCTATTGTGTCATTTAAATCTCCTGTTTCCTTATATATTTTCATTTTGGATGATCTGTCCATTGGTGTAAGTGAGGTGTTAATGTCTGCCACTATTATTGTGTTAGTGTTAATTTCCTCTTTTATGGCTGTTAGCAGTTGCCTTATGTATTGAGGTGCTCCTATGTTGGGTGCATATATATTTATAATTGTTATATCTTCTTCTTGGATTGATCCCTTGATCCTTATGTAGCGTCCTTCCTTGTCTCTTGTAACATTCTTTATTTTAAAGTCTATTTTATCTGATATGAGTATAGCTACTCCAGCTTTCTTTTGATTTCCATTTGCATGGAATATCTTTTTCCATCCCCTCACTTTCAGTCTGTATGTGTCCCTAGGTCTGAAGTGGGTCTCTTGTAGACAACATATATATGGGTCTTGTTTTTGTGTGCATTCAGCGAGCCTGTGTCTTTTGGTTGGATCATTTAATCCATTCACATTTAACGTAATTATCAATATGTATGTTCCTATTATCATTTTCTTAATTGTTATGAGTTTGTTTTTGTAGGTCCTTTTCTTCTCTTGTGTTTCCTCCACAGAGAAGTTCCTTTAGCATTTGTTGTAGAGCTGGTTTGGTGGTGCTGAATTCTCTTAGCTTTTGCTTGTCTGTAAAGCTTCTGATTTCTCCATTGAAAATGAATGAGATCCTTGCTGGGTAGAGTAATCTTGGTTGTAGGTTCTTCCCTTTCATCACTTTAAATATGTCATGTCACTCCCTTCTGGCTTGTAGAGTTTCTGCTGAGAAATCAGCTGTTAACCTTATGGGAGTTCCCTTGTATGTTATTTGTTGTTTTTCCCTTGCTGCTTTCAATAATTTTTCTTTGTCTTTAATTTTTGCCAATTTGATTACTATGTGTCTCAGCGTGTTTCTCCTTGGGTTTATCCTGTATGGGACTCGCTGTGCTTCCTGGACTTGGGTGGCTATTTCCTTTCCCATGTTAGGGAAGTTTCCATCTATAATCTCTTCAAATATTTTCTCAGGTCCTTTCTCTCTCTCTTCTCCTTCTGGGACCCCTATAATGTGACTGTTGTTGCGTTTAATGTTGTCCCAGCAGTCTCTTAGGCTGTCTTCATTTATTTTCATTCTTTTTTCTTTATTCTGTTCCGTGACAGTTAATTCCACCATTCTTTCTTCCAGGTTACTTATCCGTTTTTCTGCCTCAGTTATTCTGCTATTGATTCCTTCTAGTGTTTTTTTCATTTCAGTTAATGTATTATTCATCTATGTTTGTTTGTTCTTTAATTCTTCCATGTGTTTATTCTTTAAGTCTTCTAGGTCTTTGTTAAACATTTCTTGCATCTTCTCAATCTTTGCCTCCATTCTTTTCCGAGGTCCTGGATCATCTTCACTGTCATTATTCTGAATTCTTTTTCTGGAATGTTGCCTATCTCCACTTCATTTAGTTGTTTTTCTGGGGTTTTATCTTATTCCTTCATCTGGTACATAGTCCTCGGCCTTTTCATTTTGTCTATCTTTCTGTGAATGTGGTTTTCCTTCCACAGGCTGCAGAATTATAGTTCTTCTTGCTTCTGCTGTCTGCCCTCGGGTGAATGAGGTTATCTAAGAGACTTGTGCAAGCTTCCTGATGGAAGGGACTGGTGGTGGGTAGAACTGAATGTTGCTCTGGTGGGCAGAGCTCAGTAAAACTTTACTCCACTTGTCTGCTGATGTCTGGGGTTGGGTTCCTTCCCTGTTGGTTGTTTGGCCTGAGGCAACCCAGCACTGGAGCCTACTTGGCTCTTTGGTGGGGCTAATGGAGGACACTGGGAGGGCTCATGCCAAGGAATACTCCCCAGAACTTCTGCTGCCAGTGTCCTTGTCCCCACAGTGAGTCACAGCCACCCTCCGCCTCTGCAGGAGACCCTCCAACACTAGCAGGTAGGTCTGGTTCAGTCTCCTATGGGGGTCACTGCTCCTTCCACTGGATCCCAGCATGCACACTACTTTGTGTGTGCCCTCCAAGAGTGGAGTCTCTGTTTCCCCCAGTCCTGTCGAAATCCTGCAATCAAATCTCGCTAGCCTTCAAAGCCTGAATCTCTAGGATTTCCTCCTCCCATTGCTGGACCCCCAGGTTGGGAAGCCTGATGTGGGGCTCAGAACCTTCACTCCAGTGGGTGGACTTCTGTGGTATAAGTGTTCTCCAGTTTGTGAATCCCCCACCTAGCAATTATGGGATTTAATTTTATTGTGATTGTGCCCCTCCTACCATCTCTCATTGCGGCTTCTCCTTTGTCTTTGGATGTAGGGTATCTATTTTGGTGAGTTCCAGTGTCTTCCTGTCAATGATTGTTCAGCAGTTAGTTGTGCTTCCAGTGCTCTCTCAGGAGGGAGTGAGCACACGTCCTTCTACTCCACCATCTTGAACCAACATCTCAATAATCTTAAATATATATTTAATATCTTTGTCAATTTATGAACTGTTGTGAAAACCTGAGCCACCTGAGAAATGTATAAATTTGAAGTAGCTTTATACTTCATTTTATTTATAAATATAATCCAAGTGCTGCTCAAAATATTCAGAATCTTCTAAAGAAGAGAACAAACAGCACTGAAAATTTCATCACTCAGAGTTAGTAACTATTAACATTTTTATATAACCTTCTGGGTTTTTCCATACAAATATAGATATAGATATAATGGAATTTCAATACATGCTATATTCTGACCTGCACTTACATTGTATTGCACTCAAAATACATTGAACAATTACAACATACTGTGAATATTTTTCTTGTGCTTAATTTTTTAACATTCATTGTTTCAAAAGTCAAATAGTATTACAAAGCTTGTAAAGAAAACCATTGCTTTCCTGAATACCTACCCACACACTGATTCTCACTCTCCAGTAGAACCATTTTTTACATTTTTAGATATTTATTTTAGCACGTATCTCCATTTTTCTAAATCACAAAATTATAATGTCAGTTCTTGATTTTTCTGTTTTAACATGTTCATTTTCTACAAGATGAGAATTTTATTCTTTTGCTTTATAGGTCTTTTTTTTAAAATTAATTAATTAATTTGGCCTTGCCACACAACATGCAGAATCTTAGTTCCCTAACCAGGGATCGAATCCATGTCCCCTGCAGTGGAAGCTCAGAGTCCTAACCACTGGACAGCCAGGGAAGTCTGAGAATTTTATTCTTTATACCCTTCTCCCTTTCTCTATCTCAGTCTCTCTCCCCAATATAGTTACAGGATCTTTCTTTTGGTTCAAACAACATCTTAAGCTGCTTCCCCTGAAAACTGTGCCTAAGGCAAAGTTTTCCATGCTAATGTTTTATTAGAGGTACAATCCCAAGATGCAAGAGTGAAGAGGTAGGGTTAAAAAGGAGGGAAGCAAATGTAAGGGGTGGTACACTCCTGAGCATCTCTAGCTTCATAAGAAACATGGCCAGTTGCTTGGTCATATATGAAGACTCCAGAATGAGAGATTAGAACCACTTAACCTCAGAACTGTCTGTCCTGGAGAAAGAAGGGTAAAGAATTTGTTAGCTCCTTCCCTTCTCCTGTTTTTCATGAGTCATCAGAATTTGTCCAATGGGGTGTTAACACTGCCAGGTTGTGTTACCAGCCCTTCCGTGGGGATATGCTGCTCAGCTCTCACCCTTGGGAGAGGCTGACCTTAGGTGACAACCTGGTAGTCAGGACTCTCCACTGAGCAAGCAGCCAATGTAGGATGGTGACAGGAGATGAGGAACAAATCTGGAGCCATATAAACTGGGTCCCACAGAGTCAACATTCAGTGTTTATATTTTTAAGTATTCATAGTGGAGTAATACATTATTGTAGATTACATTTTCTTGTATAATTTAAAATTTTTTCCTTCTTTTTAAAATTTACTTACTTTCTTTTGGTTGTTTCTATTTACCTATCATTAACTTATTTCTAAATCCAGACAGATTTGTAAATCTCTGTTCAAGCATATCAGGTATTCTATCAGACATTTATTCTTCCACAGATATGCTACTGTGGAGCCCTTTGACCTCTTTCTCTATTCTCAACATGCTGCCCTCTAGACCTGTTTAGATCTGTTATTCTGGGATGTCCCTTTCCCATCATTTTGAAATTGTCCTTTGATTCTTCCATATATGGCTCCCTGTTTCCTGAGTTTAGCATCTTCCACTTTCATAGTTTATGTTCCAATTTTGCTGGAACGAATCTTCCAGTAGCATTGTGGAAAAGGTAATATCTTTGAGGTCTTACATGTCAGAAGACATCTTTATTCTTCTCTTCACACTTGATGAATTGTTTAGGTGTGCACACATTTTAGGTTCCCTCAGAATTTTGAAAGCATTGCTCCATTTTCGTTCACTCCCCAATTTGTTGTTGAGATGTCTAATGCCATTCTGATTCCTAAAGCTTTGATGAGAATCTCCCCCAACCACATATATAGATATAATACTCATTATTCTGGGAATTCAGCAGATCCCTTCAATCTGCAAACTTGTGTCCTTCACTTCTGGGAAATTACATTGCATCATCTCTTTAATTTCCTCTTCTCCTTTTTACATTCTCTTTTTCTGAAGTTCATATCGTTTGGACAATGGTCCCACTGATCTGATTTTCTAGATTTATTTATTTATTTTTCCTGATAGTAGCTTCACATTCTTTTCTTTAATTCAAGTATAGTTGATTTACTGATTTTCTAGATTTCTGATCTTTCCTCTCCCATGTTCTATTTCTTTCTTTTTGTTTTCCTTTCTGACAGATTTCTTCAACTTTATCTCCCAATCCTCCACTGAATTGTTTTCCTGCTACCTATCAGTTTTTAGTTTTCTGAAGTCCTTTGTAATAGAACTTGTATGCTCTGTATATTCTTTTCTTGGAGCCCCTTTTCTTTTCCTGAATGCAGCTCTCCTTCTCCGCCTCCTTTGCTCCTCCTTTCAACCTCTGAACTTTTTCACTCTTTAAAACATTTAACTATTTGCTTTGTCTAAATGTTTTGACTATTTGAAACAGAAACCAGTCCTCTTTTCTTTTTCTATAGCCATATTCTCTTCTTATGTGATCTTACTTACTTCTATAACTTTAAATGCCATTGACATGCGGGTGACTCTAGCCTTTTATGATACATTATATAAAACAGCCCTCCTTGCTGACTGCTATCTGCCCCATCACGCTCTACTACTTTCCCTTTCTGTATTTTCTTCATTGTTCTCATTACTATCTAATATGATTCTAGTATATTGTCTAAGTTATAATATAATATAGTATAGTATACATTATATAAACTCCTCAAGAGAATGGTCTTCGTCTGTTTTGTTAAATGTTAAAACTCTGGTACCCAGAAGAGTATTTGTCACCATGCTCCATAAATATTTTTTTAATGAATAAATATCTGAGAATATGAAGTCAGCTTTTAAAATGTTTTCTTCTATTCTTTAAGCTATTTCTGTCTCCTCTGAGTTCCCCTTTTCTAAAGATTATTTACAGGTAAACAGAGGCTTTTATCTAGTACCTGGATATCCTTGGTGGTTCATAAAATAAGAAAAATCTAAAACACAGATGGAGAACGATCCGCATAGGAGGAGCTTATTGCATAGGAGGCTTCACTGTAGGGTGATCAGGCAGTTTCTAGCCATTTTTTTCGGGATCCCAAACATCAGTATCGGTGGTCTTTCCTGTTAGGCTAGTTCATTAAGCCACAGAACAAGTTTCCTTTTTCTTCCCTTTGTTGTTGTTGTTTTGGGATATAAACAGGGATGCTATTTAGCATGTATTAGCAATTTTTTAAACATTGACATACATACCAGAAACCCCAGACTCCTCATTTCACCATGACTTAGCAATTGCAGGTATAGCAATTGCAGGTATATCCACTAAGTCCACTAGGACTCTGCTTTAGCTCTACTGCCAACATCAGTGGCCTTGATCAGTACTTACTGATTGCTAAATATTTTTCCTATGTAGAAACCACCTATCCACCATCTAAGAGCCAAAGCACAGAAGGGAATAGATGTTCAGAGTCACTGTGCCCACTTTCCCTAAGGCCCTTATTTTCAATGTAGACTCCTCACTCTTGTTCTTTATCATACCTGGTGTCCCTTAGCACAGATATACAGAGCCCGTATCTTGCATCATCTCCAGAAAGTAAAACTCCAGTCTTCTCCCAAGGAATGATAAGGATCCTTGGAGTTCTAAATGTTCTTTATAAAGACTTGTAACCAATCTTGTTTTGTTAATGCAAATCTGCCCCTCTGTCTTCAAAGAGTCCCTGTACCTCTCATTCTTGAACTTTCTTAGAGTTCTGCAATGCAAAGAGACCAGGTTACTGTTTATTTACCTCACTCCTGCTGATTTAAGTTTCAGCTTTTTTGCCTTTCAAAGTCAAAAACTCATCCATGTGCCTTCTAGTTTCCCCAAATTTATCTATGATCATCTCCTTTCCAATTCTGTCTTTTAAGTTTATACTTTAACTTTTTTCTTTTCTCTCTTTTTTAAGTTGGGTCAGGAAAGAGTGGAGATAGTTGAATGTGTTCAATTCACTACCTTAACTGTGAGTGATGAGTAAATTTCACCAATCAGATTGTAACTCAGCCATTTGTTGGTCATATGTATGGAAAATACTACATGGGAAACATCAAATCATCCTCTTTCAGGTGAAAAAAATTATTTGTACACCTACACACATGCTTATAGTAATTTTAACTCCACAGGAGAAACAGATTTCTATGTCAAAGTGCAGGTCGTTTTGCACAAGGAATTAGGGTCTCCCTTAGGGGTTTAATCATCAGTTTGATTCTAAATAGATCTCGTGGATTGAGCAAAGAGTGGCATATACTGAATGATTCTTTCGGGGGTTGTTTAAGAGCATGGAATGTCTGCTATTCTGAGCAAATTCTGGAATTTGTATTGAATTTGTTTATATTTGTACTATTTATTGCAAGACAGCTGCAATTCAAAACAAAGAGATATCTATGTAATAGATATTTGTTGAGTACTTGGTATCTCATCAATTTTATCTGCTTGCTTGCTTTTTAATTTTTAATTTATTTTTAGCAATCAGGGATTTTTCTGGCTGATTGAGCTAAATATTGGGTTGGCCAAAAAGTTCGTTTGGGTTTTTCTGTACCATCTTTCAACCCAAAAGAAATGACCCAGAAACAAAAATAAATCTTACTGGGTTGGGAATTTGACTTACCTAGTTTTAGGAGCATGCTGATTACCCAGAAAAAGTCTTCGAATAAACTTTAAGAATGATATAAGAATAATTTTGAATATTGGAAATGTTTGAAAGAACTGAAAAAATTAAACAAACAAATAATAGTCTTTAAAACACAAGGCTGTGTTGCAGCTTGAAGATGATGTCATTTGAAAAATTTAGAGGTAGCATAGACAAAAACTGTCACATTTTTGGCTAGCCAGCATCTTAACACCTCCAACCCCATGATTGAGGGAGTTTCTTACCTTATGAATTTTGAAGGGAAGCAGAGCCAGATTTCTACTTTATAAGCCAACAAGACCATATAGTGATTTTCCCAGCCTCCTTTGCAACTAGAATATGAACACGTAATCTAGGCTAGCTGATCATGTCCACCAATGTGGGAATTTGAATCAGGACCCAGTGTTGCAAAGAAGAAGGGCCTAGGGAGAATCCATTTCGTTGGCAGCAGTGGCAGGCTGGCCAGGGGCTGCACCCAGGATCCAGTGACCATAGTGAAGATGAGTTCCAGTGTCATCTGTGGCCGTCATGGCAACAGATTCCTCGATTAGTTCTTCCTTTTGTTCTGGCTTTGCTTCTCCAGGCTTCCTGATAACTACCCAATATATTTTTTATGAATTACTTTTCTGTGGAAATCAGACAGATTCACTTTCTCTTGCTTAAAACCAAAAACACTAATACTAAAACACTATGCTCTAACAACAACCCTTTAAGGCACAAATACATTATTATTGGTGAAGATTGGAGTTCATCAGAAAGAATTGGAGTGGGGACTTCCCTGGTGTTCCAGTGGTAAAGAATCCACCTTACAATGCAGGGGATGCGGGTTCGATCCCTGGTCAGGGAACTAAGATCCCACATGCCGCGAGGTAACTAAGCCCGTGTACCACAACTGTTGAGCCCATGTGTCAACTAGAGAGACCCTGTGCTACAAACTACAGAGCCCACATGCTCTGGAACCCGTACCACAACTAGAGAAAGAAAGAAAGAAAAAAAACCCACACACCACAACTGGAGAGAAGCCCTGTGCGCCGCACCAAAAGATCCTGCATACCTCAACGAAGATCCTGCGTTCTGCAACTAAGACCCGACACAGCCCAAGATAAATAAAATAAATAAATAATAAATAAATCTTTAAAGAAAAAAAGAATTGGAGTGAGCTATATTAGAAGCTGAACTTAGGGGACATTGGACATGTTGGCCTATGGTCCTTTTCTCTTTGATCTTCAATGTAAAACCCTCCATTTTTTTATGATGTTCAAATTCCCTTTGTTGTAGAGTATACTACTGCCTCCATTTAGGGGAAATAGTTAAAAGTGCCCTAGCAATTTTGTGATCCTGGAGCTTGCTGGACATTAGTGAAGCGATGTATCTTTGGCTCCAGTGTGGAGAAAGAAGGCAGATTCATCTCGAGTTTTTTCAGGGTGTGATATCAAATGTCCACAGAATGACTCACAGATCAAAATGAGACTCCCCAAAATAGCCGTCTTCAAATGGGCTGTCCATTAAGGTTGCATTTGCAGGCTTACACTTTCTCCTTGCCTGTGTCCTCAGCTGCTTGTCATGTGATGTGGACTGTCATAGTGCAGGGAGTGAAATGAATCGAAAAGGCTTATAAACGATGTTACAATATGGACAGTGGCCTCTATAAATCTTTGTGAATGCTTTCTCCTTAGAGCTGTGCTTGAGATGCTGAACCGCCTGCTCCCATAATGCTCAGTGAACACTGTGAGGTCAATAAAATTTCCTAAGATTATACAAGCGAGCCAGACACTGGTACCCAGGGAGTTGTCAGCTACTAAATGAGGTTCCTGAAGCTCAGGAAGAAAGGAGAGGAGCCTTGGTTGCCAATGGTGCTAAAAACCAATGGAGTGATATATAAACATAAAGAAAACACCTGAATTTACAAGCAGCTCATGCAGTTCTATATCAAAAAAACAAACAACCCAATCCAAAAATGGGCAGAAGACCTAAATAGACATCTGTCCAAAGAAGATATACAGATTGCCAACAAACACATGAAAGGATGCTCAACATCACTAATCATTAGAGAAATGCAAATCAAAACTACAATGAGGTATCACCTCACACCAGTCAGAATGGCCATCATCAAAAAATCTACAAACAATAAATGCTGGAGAGAGTGTGGAGAAAAGAGCCACTATGGAGAACAGTATGAAGGTTCCTTAAAAAACTAAAAATAGAACTACCATACGACCCAGCAATCCACTGCTGGGCATATACCCTGAGAAAACCATAATTCAAAAAGAGTCAGGTACCACAATGTTCATTGCAGCTCTATTTACAATAGCCAGGACATGGAAGCAACCTAAGTGTCCATCGACAGATGAACAGATAAAGAAGATGTGGCACATATATACAATGGAATATTACTCAGCCATAAAAAGAAATGAAATTGAGTTATTTATAGTGAGGTGGATGGACCTAGAGTCTGTCATATAGAGTGAAGTAAGTCAGAAAGAGAAAAACAAATACTGTATGCTAACACATATATACGGAATCTAAAAAAAAAAAAAAAAGGTTCTGAAGAACCTAGGGGCAGGACAGGAATAAAGACGCAGACATAAAGAATGGACTTGAGGACACGGGGAGGGGGAAGGCTAAGCGGGGATGAAGTGAGAGAGTGGCATGGACATGTATACAGTACCAAATGTAAAATAGATAGCTAGTGAGAAGCAGCTGCATAGCACAGGGAGATCAGCTTGGTGCTTTGTGACCACCTAGAGGGGTGGGATAGGGAGGATGGGAGGGAGACACAAAAGGGAGGAGATATGGGGATATACGTATATGTATAGCTGATTCACTTTGTTATAAAGCAGAAATTAACACACTATTGTAAAGCAATTATACTCCAATAAAGAGGTTAAAAAAAGAAAAGAAAAGAAAACACTTGACAAAGTCCACTGTAGGTTTTTGACATGACTAAACAATACTTAGAGTAATGTTATTAAATGTGGTTCACCGCCATCAACTTACTGTCCAATCGCTACAGGTAATGAGAAGAATGTTGAGAGTCCTGGCTAAGCACACAGGCTTTGGAGCCAGGCTTCTGTCTCAATCCTGGCTTGCCTCCTACTAGCTGTCTGGCCTTGAATAAGTCACTGAATCTCTCTGAACCACAGTTTTCTCATCTACAAAAATTGTCCTTAAAAATAATCAATTCAGAGTATTTTGAAGGTTAATGAAAGAATATTTATAAGTCATCGTACACATGCCATATACATAGTAAGCATACAATAAATTACAGCAATCACTGTTATGGTGGACAAGCTCAAGCTTGGGCCCTGTTCTGTAGCACCTACTGGATCTCTCTGTGAGTCACCTCCGGGGCTGCGTCACTTCCTTCGTTTTGTGTTTTGGCAGTGACTTGCCTTTACTATTTGGCTCTATCCTCCATCACTGGTACACATGCTCCCTTCATTCTTAAACATGTCCAGTCCTGGATAGACAGTTTCCATTCCCACTTCAACTAGAATTTGTGTTGTAACAGTCTGCATTCTCAGAGAAAACAAACTAAAATGTGTTGCCCTGCCACTCTGCCACAGTGGCAGACCTTAACCTTTTTTTACTTTCTTCCAAACGCCATTCAGCCCACAGCAACTAAGCCAGGGAACCAGTAGAAGTCCATCCTGGATGGGTTTCAGGTACTTTCTCTCCACCAGCATGGAAGGCTACAAATTGCCCTCTTTGCTTCTGACCTATTAAACCAACCACTGGCTCAGGCATTACAAAACTTCTAGTTTCTAAGGTATACTGCAGATCAATTGTCTGGTTTATTCTCAACTGCTTTTGTTTGTTGTCACCTCCACCCAAATCCAAACTTGGCATCTCTGGCTCCTTTGGGTTTGTTCTCTCTAATACTTATTTAATTCTGAGACTTCTCACGTTGACTCCATCTTGGCTCACTCTTCTGGTCCTAGGCATTTCTAGTAGGTAAAAAAAAAATCCCCTGTTCTAGTTTCACAGAAAACAATCCTTGTCTTAAGTCACTCTTTAGGTGGGCATGTGGCAGTAAAGAAGACCATTCTAGGAATCAGCTTATATGGATTCAAGTCGTATTTTTTGCACTTGCAGCTATGTGACCTTGGCCACATGGCTTAACCCACACGAGTCTCCACATTTCCTCTGAAAGCTGGTGTTGATATTGCTAAAACTGTAATGTGAGAATCAAGTGAGATACATAAAATGAAAAAGTGCTTTATAAACTCCAAGGGAATTGTTAACCATTCAACACTAAAATTAAAAAATGGCTTAAAAAAAGGGTCAGCGGGGAATAAGAGGAGCTATAATCTCCCTTTTCCAAATTAAAGATCCATTTTTCTTAATATATATTTCTTGAATTGGACTCTAATGCCAGAGTCTTAAAGCAAATAGAAGTAACAATTGCTAGGCTCAGAAAAAGAATTTTTGCTGCTTTTGTTCTTCGCATTATTATGAGCTTTTTAGTTTCTAGGACTTAAAGAAATATTTATTAACATGAAAATTGTAAATTGCCTCTGAAAATTAGACTTTGGTTATTTCTGCATATAAAACACATTTGTTATTTTAATTAAGAAAACGTGTTTATACATAAGTCTTTCTTTGGTCATATCCCTGATGACACAAAGCAGAGAGCTGTTCCCTTCATCTAGCTTGGGTAATGGGCAAGTGCAGTTTCCCATGAAATGTGAGGTAGCTTGACCTTGGTAAAAAGTAATAGAGTGGATCACCTCATGCCAGGCAAGGTCACACCAGGACTGAATAAAAGAAAGAGTTTTCCATTTGCAAGCAGGGATGCTTGACAGGCACAGATCAACTTCTGTTCATTCAGGATAGTGTCTGACATCTGGATTGTCATAGAAGGACCTCTGATCGCTTTCACAAATGCTCGGTTCCTTCCAGAACTAAAATGAGAGCCATTTTAATATTAACATCTGAGTACTCTATAAGACACTCTTCTTCTCAAAGCCTAAGGAAAGAATTGATTCAACTGAGAATCAAAATGTTTTCTAATTATCCTATTTGATAGGAAAACATAGAGCAATTAAGAGACTGATCCAGTTACACGGTACACACACTCCCACAAGTTACGTAGCTAACTTGACATTTGCTGCTCAGTCCCAGAGCCTTTGTTCTCTCCAAAACCCTTTTACACATCTCTTCAGGCAATTTGATTTATCATAAATTGTACTGCTGCCAACATTTCCCTGAAGATTTGATTTTTTCTTCCACTATGAAATTAACTCAGACATAACAAACACACGCTTGAGCCAGCGCTGCTCTGTTTATGTGTGTGTTGACTGAGGGTCTGTTACGCTGGGATGTCATCGTTATATACACTTGTGTGGCATCCCCTGTGTATCCTCAATCTGGACAATAGATGAGAGAGTGTGAGATACTTTGGCCACACATCATAGGGATGGCCAGTCATCTTTATTTCACATGCCACCTCCATCAATTGATGGTAGCTGCTGGAAAGTTATAGTGGGGATTTTGAGATTGGGTCCAGACTCAGTAGGAAAAAATGTTGTGATACATAAGCAATGCCAGCTGAGGGCACAGGAAGGAAAAAAGCTGCACCTGTACCAGGTATGTACCTTGCCTGTGAGCACTCAGGACCTTGAGTGTTGCAAACTTATCTACCAAGAGGAGTACCATTATAATTCCTGTGTCAGAAGGTTCAGAGACAGAGGAGGACAGGATTTAAAACGTGGGATGTTTATATAGCACTTTGCCCTTTACAAAGGGTTTTCTTCGCGTAGGGCCTTATTTAATCCCCCCAACAATCCCATGAGGCAGATATCAATTTTTTGTCCCTTTTGCAGCAGAGGAATTAAAGCCCAAGAAGATGTAAAATGGTTAGCCTAAGGTCCTACATGAATCATAAATGGCAGACTCACTCCCCAAGCCCAGACTTTCTGATTCCAAGCCTTGGACTGGAAGATTGTGAATCCATCGAGCCCTAAGTTTTCTCTAGAGTCAAACGGTGGACCTGAAGGTTTGAATTGGATGTGTACCATCCCTGAGGAACCTCTGGACCTCAGCAGAGAAGTGCTGGGTAGACTCGGACCAAGTGTTTACACGCTCATCTTCTTCTTTCTTTTCAGACAGTCTTCGCTGTGAAAGCATTAGAACAGCTGTCATTACACAGAGCTAGAAGAGGCAAGGAACTGTTGCTAATTAAACTATAATGTGCTTTACTTGAAATGGGTTATCCTGCTTCGTTGGTAAATTGATGTTAATCCGACTGCTCAGTCTCATTTTTGTAAGTAACGTTGATGCCTTCACCACCTCTTTTCTGTAGCATCAAAATGGGGTGGCTGTTTTGGAGAGAATTATCTTCTTCCTGAGGGCAAAATCCTACATTCCTTTCCTCGGATTCTTGCCAAAAGTTCTAATTAGGACATGTAAATATACTTATGTAAACAAAGGCATGGATCACAGAATTTTGATGCTTTGGGAAAGAATGTGGATAAAATAAACTCCCTCCATGATTTTGCACTAATGGCCCCCAAAAGTCTTGCTTTTTTGAAATTTAAAAAAAAAGATTTTTAAGAAATTCCCCATTCCTATGTTGGAGAATGGATCATATGTTGGATCATATGTTGGAGAATGACAAAAACTTGCATGAGCGAAATATGTGTGCACAGTGATTTTGTCAACGTTAGATCTAAGTCTCAAAACAATCTACGAGGTAGGTACCATTTTCCTCCTTTTACAGAGGAGAAAACCAATGTACAGAGAGGCAAAGGAGTGACTTGCCCTACTCTGGACAACTGAAAAGCAGTCAATACAAAATGAAAATCTAGTATTCCTTATCCTCTGCTCTCTCCCTCTAGTACCCTCTCAACAGAAGTAAATGTTAACTTACATGTACATAGTGCTTCACAGTTTATGAATCCTTTTCATGAAAATATTTCAATTCAAACATTTACTGAATCTACTACTTTAACTCAAATATTTATTTTCATCTACTATGTGCTTGCCGGACATAATTCCAAGTACAAGCAATATGAGGTCCCTGCTCTATTAGTGTTTATATTGTTGATTGGAGGGAGACAACAAATGAACAAGTAAGCAAACAAATCAGCAAAATAAATTCAAATGGTAATCATTGCTATCAAGAAAATGGAACAGAATAATGTGATAGACCATGACCGGTTGATGGTAGGAACGGACTGTATACATGTGAAAAATTTAATAGCGTGGATGGAGGAAGTGTCTTTGAAAAAGATGTCATATGAGCTGAGGCCTGGATGGCAAGGAACAAGCAGGGAATGTCAAGGAGAAGATTACTGTAGCCCAGATGTGGGAGAGATATTGAGCAATAGAGAGAAGGCCCACATTGCAACTTAAGGAGTAAGGGGAGAGAAATAAAAGATATTGACCAGATACACAGGGGCTAGATCAAAAAGAGTCTTTCAGGCTACTGTGCTAGGATTATATTCTAATTGTTATGATAACTTTGCTGGGTTTTAAGATATTTTGTTTCCCACAGTAATGAGTGAGGTAGTTGTTATCCTTGTTTTACAAATCAGAAAACTTGGAGATGTTTGCAGATTTGCCAAAAGATACTCAACTAATAAGCAGCGAGATTCCTGTCTTCAGGGTCCTGGTTTAGGCTTATTTCTTTATCTATTGAAGGTGGGGCTGGAAATAAACACACAAAGGAGGAAAACAGTACAGCAACAGGTGACTGTTACGCTTCCATGAGTATAATAGATGCGTTCCCTAGGACAGACTAGTAACTCCACTTATTCTGGAAAGTCCTACAACAATTTGGGTCCATCTGGAAGGAGATTTTAAATTTCTGGGGGTCTTGGTTTAGGCTTAAGACAAATATTCTGCTGAATATTTAGCATTATTGAATTTCTCCTGAAGTCTAATTTGCTTGACAGATTGCTTTGGGAAAGTAGCCAGTGAATACCAATGACTAGGGGATGAGAGACTGTCACAATCATCAAGCCACAGGCTTTGCTCCACTGCTCTCTCCACCTTAGCTTCCTATCCCATACTGCTGATTGGTGGATGGTAACCCACAAACGTATATAGCTAACATGGAAATTGTCCTTCCAGCATATTCCAAAATCTAGCTCATTCATATATCACTCATATAATTATAGTCAAATTTTCTCTTTTCCTCACCCTCTCTAGGACAAATTTCATGGGATTAATTACTCATTCATTTGTGGAGTGTCTACTGGCAATGGACTGGGCCCACTGAAGTGCTGGGTATGTCAATATCACGGTCTGGGATTTTAAGGCTCTCACGGCCCAGTGGTCTCGTATTTCTTAGGTCTGCCACCCCTTGTGACTCCTTTAGTCTTTATTGTTCCCTTTAACATGATTCCATCGCTAAAAAAGTATAGGAGATGAAACAGAATAGTATGATTTGTGTTCTGCCCCAGCCCCCTAAGAATATTACTAGTTGCCATTCAGACTTTAAGATCCTCAGAGGCAACAAAGAGAGAAGATAGATATAGTCCCTTAATTGGCTCATTTCTGTACATTAAGGAATCACTGTGCTGTTTTCCTCCTTTGTGTGTTTATTTTCAGCTACCTGTCCCCACACCTTCACTTTTAAAAGTCTTTCCTCTGAAATTGGTTTCCCTCCTCTTTCTCACCTACCTTGCTTCCTAGCACTCCTGTGGCTCTTGTCCAGAAGAGAGCGAGATCACCTTTGCTACTTAGAATTCCTCTCTTTTTTGCAATTAATTATGATTCATTGGTCTTTGATTGCTTAGCTTTGTCTCCTGAATTAGAAAGCCAAAGTCCTTGATCCCTCTCCAACAAAATTTATACTATGGGTATTTTTATTTCATTATGTGGTTTAAGAAAAGACTGGCAAGAAGCTCTTAAGAATGGCTAATATTCTAGCTGAATGGGAAAAACCTGTGAACAGCCAGGAATGACCGTGCCTGTAACCTTTTCCATGCTTTTGTTGTTATGTTTTGCTAATATTCAGACTCAGAATGCTCTATGTGAAAGAGCCCTTAGAGATTATCTAAAAATGTCTTCATTTTATGCAGAAGAAACTGAGAAATAAAGCAGAAATATCTTAACCACAGGAACTACTATAACTTTAAACTGTGGAGAAAAATAGCTACTCCATATATACAAAAAGTTTTAAATAAAGAGATGCTTGTAAAAATATTCCTTGGGTTTGTCTTACCATACCAAGTCCTATCATTCATTTTCTCCAAACCATCCTTCCTCTTCCTAGGTTTGCCCTGTCCATGACAACAGGGAGGACTCCACTGGAAGTGCACTCCACTTCCAGGCTGGGATGGCACCATCTCCAAACCCCAGTCTACTTGGCTAGAGCCCTGAGAATCTACTTAGCCCTTGCCATCCAAGGGGCCAGGACAGGACAAGGGAAAACCTCTGCCTCATCTTCTCAATCAATGTCACTCTCCTGCTTCAAAAATATCCTATTCCCTGGAATCATGAATCAATACCTGCCCCTCTATTCCCATCTTGAGCAAAGCTTATCACCTGCAAATTGGACGTTATGGTTAACAAAACAAGTCCCAATTATACACAAGTTGTTACACTCAGGTTGTTATATTCAAGCTCCTGGCCAGGTCCTCTTTTCCTCAAGGTGCATCCCTAGGGCTATGTTTACCCCTTTCCCAGTCCCAACTCATTCTCCTCTCCCTTGGCCTTACTACTGAAGGCCTAATAAGCCATAGGCAGAGGTCATACAAGTTATAATGGTTAAGAAAATATGTTTAACTTCTAGGTGGAAACCAGGACCCATCCTTGGCCAACTTTATTCTTGGTGATGCTTTCTATTCTGTTTTCCTCTGCACACTTCCTGCCTTGAGTGAGAAGACACATCAGACACTGGTATTTTAATATCTCTGTCAGGTGTTTGTTCTCTTTAAGAGAGATTGATATTGTAAGCCTTACTCTTATCCTTTAGTGCAGTGGTTCACAGCCCTCACTGTGCATTAGAATCACCTGGAAATCTTTCTACTGTTGCCTGGACCTCGTCATGACTCATAAATCTGCATATTCAGGGTGTGGAGCTGGGCATTAACTTTGATAAAACCTCCCCAGGAGACTCAGAATTTTAACCAGGGTTGAGAACCACTGTCTGGTTTAATGTTGTTGTTTGGAGCATTGTGAATACTGAGTGGGTGACATTTCTTTGGGCAGGGCTCTTCTCCTGGTGCCCTAAAACTATACCACATGAACTGCTACATATTCTGCCCATATTCTAAACAAGTTTTACTGAAAGTCTATAAGATTTAACATGAGTAACTTTTTCACTTCTTTCTCAGGAGTTTCAGAAAGGACAATCAAGTCTGCAGTTGGTTTTTAGAAGGGAGCTTAAAGTATTCCACCACTTGGCCCTGGCTGAAGGCAAGGAAGGATTGGTAGGAGCTTGGAACAAACAGAAGTAGCAGAAGAAATCTCAAAGATGGGGCCAGACATCATGTCCAGAGAGAAGCAGGTCACAGATCCTGTTTGGTTCAAAGGCGTGAGGCAAGAACTAAGAGGAATTTAGCCCATGGGAAGAGGGTAGGAATAAGGATAGGATAGGAAGAGGATAAGATAAGATGGACATGACAGGAATACAGGGCATGATTGGTTCATTCAAGGACTCCATCTAAGTATGAGGAAGGAAACGAAGGGGACTGGGGCTCAGGAGCAAGATGGCAATGGGGGCCCATGACAACTGGTCTGGGTAGAGGATAGACTTTTATTTTAGGCTGCCAAGCTTTGGAGGAAATGAAAACCCAAGTACCCAAGAGACGAACAGGAGGAAGCATGGGAATTTTTCAGCAGTGGAGAGATTTCTACTTCAGAGAGCTACTGAACTGGCATGTTGAGATTAATTCCAAGTCCACCAATTCCTAGGAGAAAGGTAAGTGACACACTGATCTGCTGTTCCCAAGCTGGCCCCAGGAGAGGGGATAGAGTATCCAGCAGAGAGGCCAAAGTTCATTATCAAGGCTGACATGGTGTTAGGTTGAGGCAGATCCTGACTTCAAGGATACCAGTGGCCAAGGAAGTTACTGAGCTCGCCACAGTATGCCAGGTGGGAGCTGCAGTCTTCCAATCTGGATATTACGTAAGAAATTGACAATGAAGACTAGAAAACTTGAGAACACATGGGGACAAACGTCTGGGTGACAGAGGGTTTAAAAATGCTTTGTTATTATGAATGAATAAAAACATTTTAGCATTTATATGGAATAGCCAGAATGTCACTGTGATGGAGGGTGAGTTGGTTCCCTGTCACTGGAGGTGTTTTTGTTAAAGCTGCAAGACTGAACACATACTCTCCTTTGTGAGGCTCTATTAAGCAACTGCAGGATGTTCTACAACCAAACAAGGACAGAATACAAAGAAAGAAGAAAAAAAGACATAAGAATCAGGAGAAGAACAGAGGGAAGTCTTAGGATGACAGCGGGAACACACACTGTCCATATTGTAGTGAAAGG
This sequence comes from Balaenoptera ricei, assembly GCF_028023285.1. Taxonomy (NCBI): domain Eukaryota; kingdom Metazoa; phylum Chordata; class Mammalia; order Artiodactyla; family Balaenopteridae; genus Balaenoptera; species Balaenoptera ricei. The sequence continues at coordinate 86,087,118 of NC_082642.1, read as the reverse complement.
ATGAAGAGTTCTGGAAAGATGGTCTTCAGGAGGAAGGAAGTAGGGGTGGGGGGCTCAATAGAATATAACAATGTCAGATCTGGTGGAATGTTTGAAAAATTTTAATGCATAGAGTCAGAATTTATATATTCACAATGATTTTTTTTTAGCTATAACCCATGATAAAACTGTTAGGAAGATGGGATTGGGAGGACCTAGAGGGTTTATAAGAGCACTAAATTCTCATCCCAAATTATAAAAAGTCAAGGGTTAATGTTTTAAATGGAGAAATAATGAAATATGTAATATTAACATATTTACCAAAATAAAGATGATTACTGGAAGAAACTGCTGAAAGGAATAAGAGGAGTTCCTTTGGGGAGTGTGCAGCTGTGGGATAGGGGATTGTTATTTTTCATGAACTTTATATCAGTATTATTTCATTTTTGTTTTAACTGGGTACATGGATTACTTTGATATATACAAAATTTAATAAGAGTAATTTAAGATTTTTTTAAAAGTAAAAATAAAAGAAAAAAAAAAAAAACAGAAGATACAGATAGACCTCTTGGTGATGGAGATGTTGAAGAGGAAATTTCAGTGGTTAGCTGCACCAGAAAACAAGGGAGCTTTCTGTCCCTGAATGCCTGTGCTTCTAGGCTCTCTCTCCTTTTTCTTAACATAGTGAGTTTACTTCAGCCCAGCACATGGGCTGGGAGGTTGGAGGTGTAGGTGGTCAACTTAAGTTGTGTGGGGAGCACAGAAGGTTGGAGTAAGAAAAAAATCCCAACCCAGTTCACCCAAATACTCATGCTGAAACCCAAGTCTGGGTGCCCAGGCAGTGTGGAAGCCCAATCCCAGAATTGTGCATGTGGCTGGGAAGGGCTATGAGGAAATGCCCACGTGTGCTCAGGTCGTCTGACGGTGGTCCAGCTCTAGCACTGTGAAGTTGATTTTGATGGCACATTTATAATTTAAGAGACCAGCCTTTGTTCTCAGAGCAGTGCCTTTGTGGGTTTGGCATCAGTATTTCCACAGAGACTTGAGTCCGATGATCTTAGCCATACACAGGCCAGTGGTCACCATGGCGTTGCCAAGGAGTTAGGTACCTGGGCTTTACCTAACTCCTCGGATCAGACAAACCTACATTCAAGTCCCAGCTGTGTGGTGTCAGGCATTTTACCTAATCTCTGTAAACTTTGGTTTCCTCAACCATAAAATGATGATAACAATTATTTTTACCATGGAGATCCAGGCAGGGGGGAAATGAGGTAAGTCATGTCAAGTGTTGGGTACAGTGCTCCATGAATGTTAGCACTAAGCACTAGCTTTCCTGTCAACCCCGACCCTTGTTCCTCCCCATGTCTCATCCAGTTAGATGGTCCTGATCAGACAGGGCACTCTTCCAGCTTTCTTGAATGGTACAGAGCACACTGCCTTTTTTCAATACATGCTCATTATTATGGTGACCAGTTAGATGGCACGGCCTATAGTCTCCTTTCTGGCAATAAGACTCTCATGGAAAGAGCAGCAAAATCTATCTCCCTCCGCAGAAATGTGGTGCTGAGCCCTTCCATAACCCATCCTGAACACTGATACCCACACGGGGAATAGAAATGCTGGTTTCCCTGAGTACATTTAATATCATTTTATTCTCTTTGTAAATTAAGTATCTGCCCCTGTCCCAAGTTCTCCAGCTTTCTGGGGTCACTCTTTCTATTTATACTAAACTAGAGATGCTCAACCCCCATTCCATTTGCTCTGAAAGCCCAGGACATCACACCAATATTCTTGCTGTCAGGAGGGGTTTATGTTTCTCTCCATGTTCTTGGGATGCTTTCTCTTCTTCGTCTCTTCGGATTTCTCCTGCTAAATTCTCAGTTCTCAATTTTATCTCACTCCTGCAATTACCAACCCCTTTTTATACCACTTTGCCCTGGTTAGGTAACACCCTTCTTCTTTCATTCCCTTAAATCATCACAAATTCAAGCTATTGTGTATATCAAATTTGTACTGAAAATTTGAAGTCACCTAAGATTCTTATAGCAAACAAACTAGAGCAACTCAGAAAAGGCTTGACTATACTAAAATTATTTTTTACTCCTTCATTAAAACACTTTCTCTCTAGACAAGATATTCTAAAATGGTTGTTCATGGGCCAAACATATTTCACAGACATATTTTGTTGGCCAGCACAGTAACTAAATACAGTTTTAATTAGTTTTCAACCTTTTAAAGTGAGGAGCTTTTTCCAGATTTCTGGTTTTTCTTGAAAATCTGGAAGATCTGATGGTGCCAGACCTCCACTTACCCGTGGCATCGACTCCCTGAGGAGAGCAGCAGCTACCCTTGCCCTGGCCTTGCCCTCTGCAGTACTGTGGTCCCTTCCCACATCAGCTTCCCCAGCTGTATTACCAGCATGCAGCCTGCATGGCTTGTAAATTTCCCTCTACAATTTCCTTATCTTTGTTTCCAGGGGGCCAATGTCTTTCTCCAACAAAAACTCTAGCATTCCTGTCTTTTATCTTGCAGAGCATTTTATTCTCTTTGAGGCAACCCTAGTCATCTAAACTAGCACTGCCACCCCATCCTCTCACAACTAAAGAGGCCTACTGAGATCCTCAAGATGTTTTCCTCGATAGAATATATCCATCCTGATGTGAATTGTGCCACCCTTGCGGAGAGCAGAAAGAAGTTGTGGTCATTTGGTTTATGAGTTGCTCCCAAATCATATGGCTCATAAGTGGCAAAGCCAAGATTCAAACCAAGTCCTCCTGATTCCCAGCTCAGTACCTCCCCACCCCCACTAATCCACCTTGATGGAGTCCATAAACTGGGAGGGCTTTGTTATGGGAGGCAGATTTAGAGAAGTGGAGAAGGAAGCAGCTCTGCCAGCTGGTGTTCACGGGCATTTATCAGTCTGTGAATCTTCTCCCCTTAGCAAGGAAGTAGGTGATCTGCTGTTCATTTCTAGAAAGTCTTTGGCTTTCTCTGGTGACTTTTTAAATCCAGAAAATTCAGGATGCCGAGGAACCCCAGACACCTCCTAGCACAACAACCCAATTTTTTTTTTAATTTTTATTTATTTATTTGTTTGTTTGTTTATTTATGGCTGTGTTGGGTCTTCGTTTCTGTGCGAGGGCCTTCTCCAGTTGCGGCAAGCGGGGGCCACTCTTCATCGCGGTGTGCGGGCCTCTCTCTGTCGCGGCCTCTCTTGTTGCGGGGCACAGGCTCCAGACGCGCAGGCTCAGTAGTTGTGGCTCACGGGCCTAGTTGCTCTGCGGCATGTGGGATCCTCCCAGACCAGGGCTCGAACCCGTGTCCCCTGCATTCACAGGCAGATTCTCAACCACTGTGCCACCAGGGAAGCCCAACAACCCAATTTTAAAAATGAGAAAGTTGAGATCACTCATCCTTCTGAGCTGCTCAAATCTTCTTTTGAAGCAGAACATGCTCATTTTGCCTGTACTCAAACTGCTGGACAAGGTGCAGTAGGTATTTTGTCATATATCTTTAAATAGACAGTGCTCAAGATGGATTTGAGTAATGGTAGAAAACACAGCAAAACAGCTTGGGTAACAATAACAGTAAGATACACTAGAAACCATTTTATTGTTTAGTGAACTGTAGAGAAAGCATTTATGCATCCCTTAAAGTGCTGTCAAGCATTAATTTATTAATCCTCAAAGTAGTGCAGAAATTTTATTCAGAAACACCTACTCTCTTAAGGCCACTGAAGGCCAAGAAAAAGAAAGAAATAGTATCACTGTGAACATCTAGATTTGAAAAATAACTAAGCAGTTTAGCAAAAGAGAGCATGGATGGTTTAACCCACATTGGTGTTAGAACAAGTGAGTGAAACAAAAGAAGATATCAAAGATCTAATCTCAGCCTGCACCCACCATGAGTTAGAGTAATTCTGAGCCAGAGCTCTTAAGGAGACTGAAGCAGAGCTTCTCACATTACCTGTGATGGAGGACCAGTTGTCCAGCACCCCGACCTAGGGTTTTCAGATTCAGCAAATAAAAATACAGAGCATCAAATTAAAATTGGATTTTAGATAAACCTAAAATAATTTTTAGTAGAAATAGCAGCAAAACTTCTCTACCAAAAAGAGCTTACAAATTTTTTTTAAATACAAAATAAAATTGTTTACCATGAAAGAAAGAATCAGCAGACATAAGACTTTAATATAATAGAAAAATGGGAAAGAAACTGTAAAATCGTATGATTTAATTATTAAAGAGCTAAATGAAGGAACATAAACTATAATAAAATAATAGACTATTACAGAAAAATAGAGAGATTTGGAAGTAAAATAACTTCTAAAAAGAATAAAGGGTAATTGAATACTTAAAATTCATGAATGGTTGAAATAACAGATTAAACGCAGCTGAAGAGATACATAAGTATACTCGAAGATGGATCTGAATAAATAGCCAAGTTGCAGCACAGTAAGATTTTTCAAAAGAGTAAAAATATGATAGCTGTAGAAAATAGAACTCACAAAAATGGAAACTTGAATGGTGGGTAAATATAAGAAAAGATTATTGTCTTACTAGCGATCAGGAAGATATAATTAAAATAAAAATAGGGTAGCATATGACACTTTGGAGAGTTAACATACTTGATAACATGAGATTTTAATGAGAATGTAGAGTAACAGGAACTTTAAACATGGTTGATTAGAATATAAACTGATACAACAACTTTAGAGAATAATTTGTCAACAACTTATATGCTTATACACTTACAGATTTATATTATCATTGGGCCATTCAACATCTAATAAATATTTTAGAGAAATTTGACACATGAGTACAAGGATATTTGTTGCAATATGTTTGAAATAGTTTTTTAAAAAGTCAGTAACCTAGTTTTGAATCTATGGGAATAGGCTAAACCATTTGCAGCATATTTTACTCCAGTATTCATTTCCACTATTCAACAATTTCTTGTTTTCCATTTTCTAAGCACTTTGTAGGATTGTACTTCCTTATCTACTTGAAGTTTGGTATGGCTATATGACTTGCTTCTACCCAGTGAAAGAGAGTAGAAGTGATATTTGCCACTTCTAGGTAGGACATTTAAGGTCAGTGCAGAATTTCCTACTGTAAAAGACCATGGAAACATGCAACAAAATGAAGCCATCATTAGCGCAGGTCCTTGAATGACTATGATGATGCACAAAGTCAACCTGTTGCTTGCTGTGGACAGACAGGTAACATGATTGAGATGTAATATTTGTTGGTTATTTTTTCTCTAGGAGTATCTTTATTTCCCAAAGAGGAATCTGAGAAGCTAGGCAGAGATTCTGAAAGACTCTTAAGGCTGTGGGTACAATAACAGATGTTTAAGGACTACAAAGGATTGGGGCCCTGGATTTAGGTTGTAACCCTCATGGACCATATTCCTGGAAAATTGAAAATAGACCAGCCTTCACAGATGCTGAAGCCCAGCTTTAAAATAACCGAATTTCTGATGCAATTAAAGTGATTACTAGGGATTACCAGCTTTTCCAGCCATCCACAAAGCAATTGTAATACACTCTAAAAGAAGAGAACGTAGGCTTTAAATTATCTCTCCTAGTTTAAGTATGCAACATCTGGCAGTCAATCAGTGATAAGCAGGCATAAAGGAGGTAAGACAGTGTTACTTAAAAGCCAAAAGAGTCAACGGTCAATAGCAACGGAGCCACAGGGAATCCAGAGACTGGGTTTATCAGACACAAACTTTATCAGAGACTGGGTTTATCTGACACAAACTTTAGAATTATTTGAATAATATGTTCAAGTACATGAGAAAAGACAGAAAAATTCAGCAGAGAATTGGAAACCTTAAAAAATTGAACATTCTGAAATTGAAAAATTGAATAGCAAATTAGAAAGAGCTGAAGATTCAATTAATTGTTATTAAATTAGAATAAAATATTCACACAGAAGATCCAAGAGTCAAAAAAAAAAAAAAAAAAAAAGGAAAATGGAGAAATAAGTATAAGGAATATATGGTGCATCATTTCTTTTTTAAAAATCTAATAATATGTGATTTTAGAATCTCAGAAGAAAAGGAGCAAAAATGAGGCAAAGAAATTATTTGAAGAGACAGTGAATGAGAATTTTTCAAAATTGATAAAAACATCAAGCCATGAATTAAAAATCACTAAGAAACCCAATCAGGGTAAATATAATGTAAATTAAACATATATACATTACAGTAAAGATGAAAATTAAAGGGAAATCCCAAAATACTCAGAGGAAAAAGGAACCATCACCTTCAAGGAGATTATAAAACAACTAGTATTTGACTTCTCAATAGAAATAATGGAAGCCAGAAAACATGGAACTTTAGAGTGAAGACACCAGGTAAACACTGCCTTTACCAATTGATCAAAGCTAACATTATAACAGGGAAGAACAAATCTGACTCCATATTGGATCTGTGTCCTGTACTTTAACCTTTGTATTCTACTGCTTTTACTACAAGTTACTCACTAAAGGAATGTTGCCTTTAGCTTAAAGGATACATAATGGCCCATCTCCAGGAATCCTGCCTCCCATGCCTGAGCGTAAGGTAAAATACCTTCATTTAGCTCAAAGGAAACATCCTGACCAAGCCCACCTGTGAATGGCTGCAGGAAAGAAGAAATTAATATATCCCCTCTGGAGTCTGGCTGGAACCAAGAAATATTTGCAACAACTTACCACCTTTTTTACTTTACCTCTTCACCTCCCCCTCTTTGCTCTATAAAAGAAATTAGCATCCAAACCCAGGCAAGATGGTTCTTTGGGACCTAGTCCACCATCTACTTGGTCTGCTGGTTTTCTGAGTAAAGTCACTATCCCTTGCCCCAATAACTCATCTCTCAATTTATTGGCCCATCATGTGGCCAGCAGTAAGAGCTTGGACTCAGTAACAACATCACCAGTCTTGATATATTGTACTCCATTATTATGATGTAAGGAGAGGCACTTCACATCTTTGATAATCTTCCTAAAAACTCATAACCCTAGTGATCATGAAAAAAACATCAAACAAACCCAAATTAACAGGAATTTTATAAAATATTTACCCAGTAGTCTTCAGAACTGCTAGGGTCACGAAAAACAAGGAAAACTGAGAAACTATCACAGACCAGAGGAGACAAACAGAATATGATAATCAAATGCAATGTTGTATCATAGATTGGATCCTAGAGCAGATGAACTGCATTAGTAAAAAAAAAAAAAAAAAAAACCTAATAAATCCAAATTTAAGTCTGGAGTTTAGTTCAGAGTAATGTACCAATATTAAATTCTCAATTTTGAATAATGTGTCATGGTAATGAAGATATAATACCAGGGAAGGGAATAGAGAACTCTCTATACTATTTTTGAAACTTTCCTATAAATCTAAAGGTTTCCAAAAGAAAAAGAAAAACATAATGGGATACTGCTACCCACCAAGCTGAATGACTAAAATTAATGAGCCCTCAAATAATGTTATTTTAAGAGTAAATTTGTACAACTATCTTAAAAGACCACTTGGCACCATACTTTAAAGTAGAAAATAAGCATAAATTTGAAAATACACATGCCATTTGATCCAGAAATTCTACCTCTAGGTGTATATTCAACAGAAAAGTGTGTACGTGGACCTCAAAAAACATGTATGCTGACACAAGAGGGAAGAGGTATGGGTATATATGTATATGTATAGCTGATTCACTTTGTTATAAAGCAGAAACTAACACACCATTGTAATGCAATTATACTCCAATAAAGATGTTTAAAAAAAAGTATGCTAATGTTCATAGCACCTTTTTAAAAAACTTTTTAAAAATAATTTATGCTTTTATTTTTGAAAAGTCTTTTTCTTTCAGTTTTTTTGAGGTACAATTGACAAATAGGAATTATATATATCTAAGTTATGTGAATTGATGTTTTGATATATGTATACTTTGCAAAATGATTACCACAATCCAGCTAATTAACGTATCTATCACCTCACGTTACTATTTTCCTTCTTTTTTTTTTTTTTCCTTCTCTCTTCAGGTCATATAAATCTTCACCTTTCCTTTTTTAACTTTATACCCATTGAACAACAACTCCCCATAAGTCCCCCACACATCCCCTTGGTAACCACGGTTCTACTGTCTACTTCTATACTTTTGACTATTTAAATGCCTCACATAAGGAATCATCCAGTATTTGTCTTTCTGTGACTGACTGCACTTAGCATAAATGTCTTCTAGGTTCATCTCCTTGTTGCCATAGTAGCTTTATTTGTAATAGCTGGAAACAAAAACTGGAAACAAACCAAAGGCCCATTTACAACAGAGTGAATAAATACACTGTGGTAAATTCATTTCATGGAATATTATACTCAATAAATATAAATGAACTACAGTTATATGTAACAACAACATGAATAACTCTCCCACTTGATTTCTGAGTCAGAGAAGCTAGGCACAAATAAATACATACCATGTGATTCTGTTTATAGAAAGTTTAAAATGAGATTAATCTATAGAACTTAAAGTATGGATAGTGTGTCTGTGGGTTCTGTGAACTTGGGCAGGGAAGAAGTGTGATGTAAAAACCAAGGACTGGGTTGAATTTATAGCATTCTTAGTTATGCCTCTTGCTCTTCAATGCCAATGAGTCATTGCTTCTTTCTCAAATAAAGCAAAATCCTTTAGCTCAATCATAGACATATCTTAAGATGAAAACAAAATTAACAAATAAGATCATGGAACAAACATCTAGTTTATTGGGCAATCAAATTTCAATCATATAGGATTTACCCCAGGTTTCAAAAGTTAGAATTTCTTCATACAAGTCCACCTCACACTCATCAAGAATAATAGATATTTATATTCAAGGAAAACACTCTGGATATTTTGTTGTAGTTCCCCAGTAGCTGAGTATTACTAATGAGGCACAGGTAGGTGAGAATCCCTAATTAAGGGGATTAGGGGGTGGATTTAAGTTATACATTGTAATCCTGAGACGAGAAGTCACATTATTCCAAATCCTTCTCCAAAAGCATTGATAACAGCACACATAACACACAGCTGGCATTTCCCTTCATGAATCCCAGGAGCCATCTTCATTTGGCCCTTCATCCTATTGAGGCTTAATAATGAGGGAAATGACTCTTGTTTCTAATATTAAACAGGTAGCATTGAGAAAGAATCCCAGGATGGTGTGAAATGTCAACTGCTAGTTCTGAAAAATTTGTAAAATTAATTCATACAAAGTAGTTGCAATTACTTAATAAAAGTGCTATAAATAATGGATGTCCTTTTTTGGCTGTGCTCTGGAGATTAGATACAGAGACCAAGTTGTCCATGTAGAGGAGCTGATCTAGGACAAGACACAAAGCCTGGCCTGGGTCCCAAAATCTAAAAAATGATGACCCAGACTTGGTTTGAGATTGTATTTGTGTCAGTTAACTATGAACCAACAAGCAGAGCAATGCATAAAGATCAAATGTGAGTTCAAGTGAGTGGATGTGGCTTCCCGTTGCTTCCCTAGCTCTCCTGGAAGTTCAGTGGCCAACGTAACCAGTGCAGAACATGAAATCTGCTGGGAGAGAGGAGCTCAGAGACCTGGCTCTCTCCCTTTGAGTGGAGGGGGAACCACCTTAGCACTCAAGCCTGTCCAACAATGCATGAGGATATTTTTCTTCTGCTCAGGCTGGGGAAGGGCAGCACCAGCACGGAAGTATACCTCCTAACACATAAAGAAATTCTTGTCCTGCTATAGTTACATGTTTCCTATTGCATTGTTGGGGTTACTTACAACAGGACTAGCCATTGTCTCCCAAATACAGCCAAAGAGGGATTGCTTTGGAAGTCCCGTTGAGTCCAAAGGACAGCAGCAAGGACCTATCAGCTTATGCACATGATATTCTTGTTATAACAGGTTTCCTTTGGGTAGGAATTACTACTTGTCTAAGTGACACATGGTTGGGATTGTCACTTTTACCATTAAAGAACCCATTGGGAGAGAAAGTTAATGTTTATGAAAAGAAAAAGACGCAAATACTAAGAATAGGACTAAATCCTTAACTTCCAGGTGGGAATTATAAAAGGAGGCTGTCATCTTTATTAGAGATTCCCATAAGAACATTAAACAAGTGGACAGAAAGACGGACACTAATAGTCACCATAAAATTGCTATTATAAAGGAAGTATATAGAAAATGACTGGTTCTTATCACCACTGAAGGTCTAGAGCAGGATTATTGACATTTGTAACTGGATTATTCTTTGTTGTGGAGGGCTGTCCTGTGCATTACAGGACGCTTAGCAGCATTCCTGGACACTACCATGTGATGCCACTAGTGACATCCCCTCATCATGACCATCAAAATGGTCTCCAATTATTGCCTGAGAATATTCTCAGAGTGGAGAACTCATAAAAGCCACCAACCTAGTGGGTAGGTGGATGGAGTTGTTAAAATGGATACAGGGAAGAAAAGAGAGGCTGGAGCAGAATCCCAGAGATGGAAAAACCCAGGCAAGATCACTCCCTGTTGGGAACCACTGAAGAAAGATCCAAGGGAATTAAGGAAGACTCTCTGAGAGCAATGATTAAATCTTTTTAAAATTTTAACAGATGTAACAGGGAAGAGCAAAATCTGGCTCCATGTTGGATCTGTTTCTTTTACTTTAACCTTTGCTTCCTGTTGCTTTTGTTACTATAATTACTAAAAGGATGTTGTCTATAGCTATAAGCATACATAATGACCTCCCTCGGGGAACCCTGCCCCTCTGCCTGAATGTTAAACCAAAGTGCCGTTGTTCAGCTCGTAGGGAAACACCCTGACCCTGCCCACGTGTGAATGGTAGCAGGAAAGAAGAAATCAACACATCCCCTCCTTGAGGCTGGCCAAACCAGGAGATATATTGCAAGACTTATGGCCATTTTACTTTACCCCCTCACCTCCTACCCCTCTCTGTTCTATAAAAGCAACTGGCATCCAGACCCTGATAAGATGGTACCCTAGGACACTAGTCGGCCATCTTCTCGAATGCCCAGCTTTCCGAATAAAGTCACTATTCCTTGCCTCACCACCTTGTCTCCCGATTTATTGGCCTGTCATGCGGTGAGCAGAGCCAGCTTGGACTCAGTAACACAGAGAGTGGAAAATAAACATTTCTGACAATGAGTTACTTAGCCTCCAAGAAACCCCAGCCCCACCTAGAAAAAGGATGCTAAAAAATTAAAGTCCCCAAACTCTTCCAAAATATTGCAGAGGGAGGAACACTCCCAAACTCATTCTACGAGGCCACCATCACCCTGATACCAAAACCAGACAAAGATGTCACAAAGAAAGAAAACTACAGGCCAATATCACTGATGAACATTGATGCAAAAATCCTCAACAAAATACTAGCAAACAGAATCCAACAGCACATTAAAAGGATCATACAGGGGCTTCCCTGGTGGCGCAGTGGTTGAGAATCTGCCTGCCAATGCAGGGGACGCGGGTTCGAGCCCTGGTCTGGGAAGATCCCACATGCCACGGAGCAACTCGGCCTGTGAGCCACAATTACTGAGCCTGCGCGTCTGGAGCCTGTGCTCGGCAACGAGAGGCCGCGATAGTGAGAGGCCCGCGCACCGCGATGAAGAGTGGCCCCCGCTTGCCACAACTAGAGAAAGCCCTCGCACAGAAACGAAGACCCAACACAGCCATACCATACATACATACATACATACATAAAAAGAATGTAAGCAGACAAGAATAGCATTAAAAAATAAAAAATAAAAAATAAAAAAAAAAAAAGGATCATACACCATGATCAAGTGGGGTTTATCCCAGGAATGCAAGGATTCTTCAATATACGTAAATCAATCAATGTGATACACCATATTAACAAATTGAAGGAGAAAAACCATATGATCATCTCAATAGATGCAGAGAAAGCTTTCGACAAAATTCAACACCCAGTTATGATAAAAGCCCTGCAGAAAGTAGGCATAGAGGGAACTTTCCTCAACATAATAAAGGCCATATATGACAAACCCACAGCCAACATCGTCCTCAATGGTGAAAAACTGAAACCATTTCCACTAAGATCAGGAACAAGACAAGGTTGCCCACTCTCACCACTATTATTCAACATAGTTTTGGAAGTGTTAGCCACAGCAATCAGAGAAGAAAAAGAAATAAAAGGAATCCAAATCGGAAAAGAAGAAGTAAAACTGTCACTGTTTGCAGATGACATGATACTATACATAGAGAATCCTAAAGATGCTACCAGAAAACTCCTAGAGCTAATCAATGAATTTGGTAAAGTAGCAGGATACAAAATTAATGCACAGAAATCTCTTGCATTTCTATACACTAATGACGAAAAATCTGAAAGTGAAATTAAGAAAACACTCCCGTTTACCATTGCAACAAAAAGAATAAAATATCTAGGAATAAACCTACCTAAGGAGACAAAAGACCTGTATGCAGAAAATTATAAGACACTGATGAAAGAAATTAAAGATGATACAAATAGATGGAAAGATATACCATGTTCCTGGATTGGAAGAATCAACATTGTGAAAATGACTCTACTACCCAAAGCAATCTACAGATTCAATGCAATCCCTATCAAACTACCACTGGCATTTTTCACAGAACTAGAACAAAAAATTTCACAATTTGTATGGAAACACAAAAGACCCCGAATAGCCAAAGCAATCTTGAGAACGAAAAATGGAGCTGGGGGAATCAGGCTCCCTGACTTCAGATTATATTACAAAGCTACAGTAATCAAGACAGTTTGGTACTGGCACAAAAACAGAAATATTGATCAATGGAACAGGATAGAAAGCCCAGAGATAAACCCACGTACATATGGTCACCTTATCTTTGATAAAGGAGGCAAGCATATACAGTGGAGAAAAGACAGCCTCTTCAATAAGTGGTGCTGGGAAAATTGGACAGATACATGTAAAAGTATGAAATTAGAACACTCCCTGACACCATGCACAAAAATAAACTCAAAATGGATTAAAGACCTAAGTGTAAGACCAGACACTATCAAACTCTTAGAGGAAAACATAGGCAGAACACTCTATGACATACATCACAACAAGATTCTTTTTGACCCAGCTCCCAGAGAAATGGAAATAAGAACACAAATAAACAAATGGGACCTAATGAAACTTAAAAGCTTTTGCACAGCAAAGGAAACCATAAACAAGACCAAAAGACAACCATCAGAATGGGAGAAAATATTTGCAAATGAAGCAACTGACAAAGGATTAATCTCCAAGATTTACAAGCAGCTCATGCAGCTCAATAACAAAAAAACGAACAACCCAATCCAAAAATGGGCAGAAGACCTAAATAGACATTTCTCCAAAGAAGATATACAGATGGCCTACAGACACATGAAAGAATGCTCAACATCATTAATCATTAGAGAAATGCAAATCAAAACTACAATGAGATATCATCTCACACCGGTCAGAATGGCCATCATCAAAAAATCTAGAAACAATAAATGCTGGAGAGGCTGTGGAGGAAAGGGAACTCTCTTGCACTGTTGGTGGGAATGTAAACTGATACAGCCACTATGGAGAACAGTATGGAGGTTCCTTAAAAAACTACAAATAAAACTACCATACGACCCAGCAATCCCACTACTGGGCATATACCCTGAGAAAACCATAGTTCAAAAAGAGTCATGTACCAAAATGTTCATTGCAGCTCTATTTACAATAGCCAGGACATGGAAGCAACCTAAATGTCCATCGACAGATGAATGGATAAAGAAGATGTGGCACATATATACAATGGAATATTACTCAGCCATAAAAAGAAATGAAATGGAGGTATTTGTAATGAGGTGGATGGAGTTAGAGTCTGTCATACAGAGTGAAGTAAGTCAGAAAGAGAAAAACAAATACAGTATGCTAACACATATATATGGAATCTAAGGGGAAAAAAAGCCATGAAGAACCTAGTGGCAAGACGGGAATAAAGACACAGACCTACTAGAGAATGGACTTGAGGATATGGGGAGGGGGTGGGGTGAGATGTGACAGGGTGAGAGAGTGTCATGGACATATATACAGTACCAAATGTAAAAGAGCTAGCTAGTGGGAAGCAGCCGCATAGCACAGGGAGATCAGCTCAGTGCTTTGTGACCACCTAGAGGGGTGGGATGGGGAGGGTGGGAGGGAGGGAGATGCAAGAGGGAAGAGATATGGGAACATATTGTATATGTATAATTGATTAACTTTGTTATAAAGCAGAAGCTAACACACCATTGTAAGGCAATTATACTTCAATAAAGATGTTTAAAAAAAAAAAAAAAATTAAAGTCCCACTTAGCCCTATCTAGGCGAAGGAGTAATGTTGTCAATGAATTAATTTTAATTTAGTTACAAATTAAAGAGCAAATTTGAAGAAGGTAATAACCTTAGAAATAAAGTCTCATTAGGGCTAATTATGATAAGGGTTTCCTTTTCGGAAGTGACCTTTTCAATGACAGGACACTTTGGATTAGCTAATTATGTTTACTGTGGAATTTTCAAATGAAATGGAAACTGACTCTTAAGATTTTGTGATTTACAGAAAGAAAAGTGGCTAACAAACCAAGGTTAATCTGCCAAACTCATACAATATTTCTGTGCTATTATCTGTGAATGCTTCTTATGGAATTTGTTCACACTAGAAGTTGTATCATCAATTCAACTCAGATTAATCAGCATCCGATATAAGCCTGGGGGGATAAAGAGATGCTCAGGACAGTCTTCTTGGCCTCGATGAACTTGTTATCTGGTGATAGAGATAGAAATACTCTGAAATAAATTATATTAATTTCTTTCCCAAGGAAATTAATTTAATAAGTTACAAACAAGGAATAAAAATGACCTTGGAAATCCAAGGAAGGAAGCATTTAATTTCAGCTGACTGAGGTTGGGGGGTGGGACACAGGGAGTTAGAGAGTTGCGTGTTAATTAATATAGATTTGGAACTGAACCTTATAACTGGTAAGAGTTCAACAGTTACTGATGGATGGTGGGCACTAAATAATATTATAGGTGGAAGGAACAGAAGTGGCAAAAACTGAGAGGTCAGGAGGCATAGGCTCTGTTTGTGGAGTGAAGAGTTAATCTTTTATGACTGGAGTGTGGAATGTGTGATCACATGGTCAGTGTTGCTAGAAAAATAGAAAAATAGATCGGTTAGCTATGGAGAGGTTTGAATGCCAGGGTAAGGTGTATATGATAATGATTTAAAACTTCTGCCTTATTACTTTGGATATTTTAGTTTTATTTATTTTTTTAATATTTATTTATTTATTTTGGCTGTGCCAGGTCTTAGTTGCGGCATGCGAGATCTTTTTAGTTGCGGCATGCAGGATCTTTTTAGTTGTGGTATCCGGGCTCTCAGTTGCGGCACACGAACACTTAGCTGCGGCGTGTGGGATCTAGTTCCCTGACCAGGGATCAAACCCAGGCCCTCTGTATTGGGAGCACAGAGTCTTACCCTCTGGACCACCAGGGAAGTCCCTGGATATTTTAGTTTTAAATTATAGACTGCTCTCACTGCTTCCCATCTCTAGACATATTGATTATTAATAAAGAGTATATTGTTACTAAATTAACGTTTTAATCTTTTCAAAAGCATAAATGCACCTGAGATGACTTGACTGGTAGCAGTTCCAGAATTTATATCATAAGAAAATGGCTTGTCAGTCTTAGTCTTGTTGTTGAATTTGTATAGCAAACACACTATTTTCACTAGAATTATAAATCCATTTGGAGTGGCTTTGAGGAAGACAGTGGAGATTATAGAGGTACTAAATTTTCTGAAAATCTGATTTGGATACTACCATTATACTTGATTAATTAAGAGGTTAGTAGGTTAGGGATTAAAGAACAATGTGTTTGTTTATGCCCTATATCCGGGGATGAAGCAATACTTTAGGTAACAAAACTCAAAACATTTATTTTGTGTACACAGAGAATAGCAGAAAAGGGATCTTTGAATATTATAGTCCACCTTCTCCAAAATGTCCATTGGATAATAAGACAGAAAAAGCAAATACTTTATGTTATCAGATACTTTACATTAAATAAGTAAACATCCTTACGTTAGCCTCTAAACCTTTTACCTTCCCCAGCAACTTTTGTCCTGTGGAGTTAAGAATCAAGGTTACAACGTAGTGTTGAGTTAATGTCAAAAAGAAACTCACAGTTTTGTCAGGAACTTTCCCACTGAGGAGCTCACCTCTGAAAGCCCTTCTGTCAAGAGAGTTTGATTTATCCCAAAATAGTCTGAATAATCACTCCTCTAAGAAAACAAAAATGCCTTTGTGAAAGATGTCATAAAAATATAGTTATGTAGATTTCATTATCATTGCCCTTGCTCTATCTATTAATAGCATATTTCTGAGATGCTTCACGTACACAAAATCTAGACAGGAGGTTAAGGTCTACTTGAATAATTGAACCTTCTACTGAAGTGTGATTGAAATAGTGTTCCTTATTGAATGATATTGTGTGTCCCATATACACCAGTCTTTTAATCTAATCATGTGATCATGTGCATGTATTATATGCTGCCTTGTATATATATGTGTGTGTGTATATATATATATATATATATATATATATATATATATATAAAATGTCAGAATTTGTCACTGGGATCATGCAGTGTATATTCTTTTGTGCCAAGCTTCTTTGTTTCAGTATAATGTTTTTGAGATTTTTCTGTGCTGTGGAGTGTGTCAGTAGTTTATTCTTTATTATCGCTGAATAGTGTTCTATTGTATAACTGTACCACAATTTGTTTATTCATTCACCTGTTGATGAACATTTGGGTTGGTCCATGTTTTGCTTGTTATGAAAAAAGTGCTGTATACCTCTTGCATAGGTATTTTTGTGAACATAAATGGAATTACTGGATCATATGATAGGTATATGTGTAACTTTTAAAGAAATTGGCAAATTGTTTTCCAAGTGGCTGTATAACTTTACACTTTCACCAGTAATGTATGAATCTTCCAGTAGCTCTACATCCTCACCAATACTTGATGTATCAGACGTTTTATTTTAGCCATTCTAGAGAGTATGAAGAGGTATGTAATACTTATTTTAATGTACTTTTCCCATAATAATTAATGATGTTAATAATCTTTTCCATGTGTTTATTGGCCACTTATATATCTTCTTTTACAAGGTGTTTGTTCAAGTCTTTGACCCATTTTTATTGGGTTGCTTGTCTTTTTATGTTGAGTTCTTATATATTTTGCATATAAGTCCTTTGTCAGACATGTGCATTGCAAATAGTTTCTCCCAGCCTATGGTTTGCCTTTTCATTTTCTTAATAATCATTTTTCATGATATATTTTTAATTTTGATAAAGTCTAATTTGTTTGTTTTCTTCTTTCCTTACTCTCTGCCTCCCTCCCCCCTCCCCCCTCCCATCCTTCTTCCTTTTTTTTTTTTTTTTCACAACTTACAAAATGAATTGGTAAGCATCTTCTTCTCTAGTTTCTGAAAGAGTTTGTATAAGGACTCTCTTCTTGTGTTATTCTACTTTCAGGGATCAGATGCCTGAAAACAGTTCTTGCATATACTTTTTTCCAGTTTTATAATTGTTTGCAGCAGAAGGGCAAATGGCAAGGACATGATAGGTATTCAACACATGGCAGGAGTACAGAGGTTAAAAGAATGGATTTGGAGTCAAAAGACTTGACTTTGAAAACTAGTTACAGTTGCAACACTTAACCTACTGGGGTAAAATACTTAGCCTCTCTAAGCTCTAATTTCTCAATTATAAAATAGAAATGATAGTACTAGTCACTACCTCATAAGATTGGTTTGAGAATTCTATGAGAAAATACATACAAAGTACCTCCCGACATACCTAGCACATGGTAGATGCTCAATAAATATCACAAGTTGTATTACTATTCTCTTTCTTGTCCTCTTTCCTCCACCCACCCCCTGCCATCATCAGAGGTGACTTCCCATCACATACATCATTTTTTCCTTAAGATCTTCTGGCCTTGGATGGCCCCATCACTCCACTGATCACTCACTCTGTTCTTCTCCAGCAGCCCACACACTAGTTCCAACTTGTACCAAATCATTTCCAAAAATGTCATTTTTTCTAAAAGTTTTAATTCCAAGTCTCACCTCTTTAATTACAACCTCATGTCTTTCCACCTCTCCCATTCTTCAATCCCAATTTCCCTGCTCTCCATATAGTTCTGCCAGGACCAGTTATAAAGAGTAGGATTTAGGATAGGAAGACTGTCGTTCAATGGACATAACTGCCACCAGCCTCATCATTTTTTTTTTTAATTTATTTATTTAATTTAATTTTTTTTTTTTTTTGGCTGCGTTTGATCTTTGTTGCTGTGCGCAGGCTTTCTCTAGTTGTGGCGAGTGGGTGCTACTCTTTGTTGGGGTGCATGGGCTTCTCATTGTGGTGGCTTCTCTTGTTGCGGAGCACGGGCTGTAGGCGTGCGGGCTTCAGTAGTTGCAGCATGCTGACTTAGTAGTTGTGGCTCACAGGCTCTAGAGCACAGGTTCAGCAGTTGTGGTGCTTGGGCTTAGTTGCTCCGCAGAATGTGGGATCTTCCCGGACCAGGGCTCAAACCCGTGTCCCCTGCACTGGCAGGCAAATTCTTAACGACTGTGCAACCAGGGAAGTCCTTTTTTTTCCTTTTTTAAACTACTGTTTCCCTTTAGTCACTCAGCCTTAGCATAAGTCCTGCAGTCTGGTCAAACACATTTGATCAGTCATGGCCTAATCAAGACATCAGCATTTCTCAGTGGGTTTGAAATTCCTGTAGTCCACACAAAATTATCTAGTAGACTGGGGAATCATCATTCACTCCTACAAGTTTTACTCTTTGACGCTGTTAGTGCTCTCTTGGCAGGAGGAAGAATCTGAAATATTGAATGTAATCAGATCGTTTGGCCTCATGGCATTGATGGCAGGAATGTTGATGCTTTTTTTTCTTGGCAGCACATTAAAACCTGAGGGAGTATTTTGCCAGTGCCTCTATCCCAAGAATTTCTGATTTAATTGGATTGGGATGAGGCCTGACCATTAGTGTTTTTTAAATGTTGCCCTGATGATTTTAATATTCAGCCAGAGTTAGGAACCACTGCAATAGAGGGGGAAAGCAGATTATTAGAACAGTTTCTCCTATCTAATCCCAATAACTCAATGATAGGAAACTTACTCTTCAGTGGTGTGCTAGAGCTGGCTTGCAGGGGCTCATGAAAGCTGATTGTTAAAATTTCACAAATTTTGCTAGCCAATTACTATCACGTTGATAGATTGAAAGTGGTCATGTAGGAGCATTTACACATTGGCAAATACTACATCACGGTTTTCCCCCTGATTCGGATATAATACCCCAAAGTGGAATTATTGGATGGATTAGAGCATAAACTTTTTTGCACATAAAATAGCCTTGGGATTTTGTTGAGTTAATTTCCCTTTAGTTAATTTCCCTTTCACCTTGAATCAGAAAATTATATGTAACTAAAAGCACTCTCCTTTTAATATTGTGTCTGATGAAAGTTTTTTTCCTCTGGCTCACCATGAAATTTCTCTGCTTCCTCTTCTTTTAAACAGAAATGGCTGTCCAGGGTGAATAATTAACTTCATAAATAACTTCATAAACATGAACTGACAGTTAAGGAGAACACCCCACTTTCTATGCAAATCTATTTACTCTCATTTTCTCATTGGTCTAATAATTTACATCTATTGATCTGTTAGATCTATTGATCTAATTTTCATGGCTCTCCAGACCTGCTGGCAATTCTTCCAGTACTACAACACAGAAGCTATTGTTTTCCATGGGTTTTATTGCAGGTGTGTAAAAGAAAATAAAACTTATCCAAGGCAGACATGATAGCACAGAATATCAGAGAAGGAAATGGCCTTAGAGGTCATCTAACCCAAGTCCCTCATTTTGTAAATGGCCAGGTGGGCCCAGACAGTTTAGGTGACTTACCCATGGCCATACCTTCAATTCGTGGCAGAGCCAGAACTGTACATAATTCAGGTATCTTCACTTCTAAGCTATTTTACTTTTTTCTCTGCCCTTGAACATCAAAGTGTGGTCAGCCCACCAGTAGCATTGACATAACCTGTAAGCTTGTTAAGCCCTACTCCAGACCTACTGAAGAAGAATCTGTATCTCAACAAAATTCTAAGGTTATGTGTATGCACATTAAAGTTTAAGAAGCACTAATCCAACCAATAATTCCATTTCTGGGTTTACACCCAAAAGGATTAAAAACAGGGTCTCAAAGAGAATTTGTGTACCTGTGTTCATAACAGCATTATTCACAATAGCCAAAAGGTGGAATCAAGACAAGTATCCACTGATGGATGAATGGATAAACAAAATGTGGAATAGACACACAATGAATATTATTCAGTCTTAAAAAGGAGGGAAATTCTGACACATGCTATAATATAGATGAAATTCGAGAATATTATGCTAAGTAATATAAGCCACTCACAAAAAGACAAACACTGTATGACTTACAGGAGGTACCTAGAGTCAGATTCATAGAGACAAAAAGTGGAACAGTGGTTTCCAGTGCCAGAGGGAGGGGGGATTGGAGAGTTGTGATTTAAAGGGTTCAGAGTTTCTGTTTTGCAAGATAAAAATGAGTTCTAGAGACTGGTTGTACAACAATGCAAATATACTTAACTCCACTGAACTGTACACTTAAAATGATTAAGAAGATACATTTCATGTTATGTATATTTTATCATAACAAAAAGCAATCCTCACTGTAAAAAAAAGAAGCACTAATCCATACCAATTTGATTCTGGTTTTCTGTGAGGTTTGATTCAACAACTGAAGCTGATGTCAAATAGAGTTAAAACCAAGTCAGGAGACTACTGAAATGAGTTGAATAAAATGTTTTTCATTTATTTAAAATTTATTTTGATTAGGCTTTCTGCTGGCTCGGAATCCTCACAACAATCTTCAGGTGGCTATTTAATCCTCGTGTTGTTATTAGGGTGATCAACTTATCCTGGTTGGCCTGGGACTCCCACTTTCAGCACAAAAAGCCCTATATCCTAGGAAACGCTCTGTCCTGAGCAAATCAGGAGCATTGGCCACTCTGTTTATTGATGCATCTTAAACGTGATGCAGCAGCTAAGCAGAGCCAAGATTCAAACTCAGATCTGACTGACAAAAGAACCAAAAGAACTCCAATTCAATGAGTAAGAAAAAGAGAGGAGTGACCATAAAACCTTTCTGCTGATGTCTATGCATCATGATAAGATAATATCACTGTGATATGTCTCACTATAGTTTGGGTTTAAATTTAAAAGAAATTTAATCTGTTATGTCAAACATTCTTAGCTAATTGGCTTCTCTGTCCCTATTAAAGATGTCATTATGACCATTAATATGCAGGATGCTGGTCATGGTAAGCAAAGACGAATTTCCGATTTGTGTGTTGCATTTAGAATGATGGTGAACTACAGCGAAGAAAAAACAGGTAATGACCCCAGGCATGGAGTATCATCAGGGCTGTAATTGGTATTTGTCCAAAGCCTTCTTAACAAAGGACTTTTAATCACTGTAAAAAAAAAAAAAATCATTGTAACTGGTAGTAATGTTCAAAATATAGGCTGACAACTGGATGGGCAAAAATATTTGGATTGCAGTCAGAGAATGACCTTATTTGATTTTCCCTACGTTTATTAGAGAGTGAGCAGGGATGGGCAGGGGGAGCACGGAAGCCAGAGAACTGGGGTTCACCTGAGTCCTAATAATCCATTTAAGGTAAGAAATCTCAGACATTCACAGACTAACGATGCTATAAGATCATGCTATAAGATGATGCTATAAGAAAACTTTGCCACTGCCCCATACTGCTGTGTTTATTTTCATTTTGTTTATTCACTGTGGTTAATAATAAAACCCTTAAGTCATGGGTAAAGGAAGGCAAGCTGGTGAGACCATGTACTGCTCTGGTACCATCTCTGGATTAAGGTAGGTAGAGGATTGAGAGAGAAATCTCCAGGTAGTACCTGTGAAAAGACGACGATAGAATGCTAGCTCCCGTGAGCCTGTAGAAAGAGAAAACGTAGCTCTTAGAGAGAGCTGGCCTTGAACAAAACAAAGAAGCAGCTCGGAAGTCAGCCCAAGGCATTCCCCTTGTAGGTCCACTGAAAAATTCTTTTATCCACTTAGAGATAAACCCTGTAGAAATGAGGGCAGCCAAGTGAATGAATGATAGAATAGAGCTACTCTCAAACTTTTTCTTCCGCAGCACCCTTGACAAATGATGTTCACATGCTGGTAAACTCCTGTGACTGCTCCCAAGGCTTTTCCAAATTTTTGGTGTGATTTCTGGAAATTCACTCTTGCAAAATAGGATGCAAGTGAGTGACAGTAATGTTACATGGATATACATTGATGTCCCTCAAATTTATTATATGACAAAAAAGACAGCTAAGCTGCAAGGCTTCATTCTTTAATTATCAAGAATGACTTCTCTCACACAAAGATCTGTACACGTATGTTCATAGCATCATTATTCTCAGTAGCCAACAAGTGGAAACAACTCAAATGTCCATCAACTGATGAATGAATAAACAAAATGTGGAATATCCATGAATACTATTCAACAATTAAAAGGAAGAAAGTACCGTAAATGGATGAATCTCTAAAACATTAGGCTAGATGAAAGAAGCCAGACACAAAAGAATATATTCTATGATTTCATTTATATACAATGTCAAGCAAAGACAAATTAAACACAGAAAGTAGATTAGTGGTTGCCCTGCGGCTAGGGGTACAAATGGGGAGGAACTGTAAATGGGCATGAGGTTTGTTCTCAGGCTGTTGGAAATGTTCTAAAATTAGATTTTGGTGATGGCTGTGCAACTCTGTAAATATACTAAAATTCATTGAAGTGTATACTTTAAAACAGGAGAATTTTATGCTCTATAAATTATATCTCAATAAATTGCTTTTAAAGAGAAAAAAATTATTTGGAAAAAAAAATGGCTCCTGACATTTCTCATCACCAGTAGAGACTGGCGTTGCATGTGTCTGCCAAAATCTCCTGCTTCCAAAGCTGCGCTCTGCCATCTCCTGACACTTAGTTCAGGATTTTTAAAAACATGTTCTGCATCTCATCCTTTGCTGATAGAAGTGTGGCACCATCCCCTGTGGCACATTATCACAGTTTTATAAATATAATCAACCCTATTACATTTGCAGGATTGCTTGAGTCTAAACAATCTAGAAGCAGAGAAACCAGGAAGTATTGTGCTGGGCTTCATCTCAAGGACAAAATACAGGAAACACAATGTAAAATGTGCTGTCATTACTTTTACCTGCTTTGTCTCCTTGGGGCATTTTCCCCACTGGAAAAAAATATAATGATAATGCTTTCTGGACATTAGAGACTGTCTATATTAACAAATATTGCATATGTGTGAAAAGACAGTATAAAGGTGATATTTTCTATTGACACTTGATATAAATAATATTTTATTGCAAATTACTTGAAAACTCAGTTTTCATAAATCCTTATTACCATACATAGCTCTGAAGAAATGTGATAAACAGAGTATAGATTTATAGTTGCTTTTGCAGTGGTGCAATGCTATGAAACAAAGCTTAGCGTGTCTAAATGTGACTTAGGTCACATCTCTGATTACAAATTTTTTAAAAATCTAAAATGTAGAAGTTGAAAGGGCACTAAAATATCATCTAGCCAATCTCCCTAATTGAGGGAATGAAGGAATATGATAAGTAGTTTGCTCTGACTCTCACAGAAGAGTGAAGGCTATTCTGGACGTAGAGACCAGGTCTCCTGACTCACAATCATGAGCTCTTCCCATTATAACCATAATTCCTAAAGTACGCACAAGAAGGTTGCACACTGGATTCGTAAGAATAATAGAGGGGCTTCCCTTCTGAAGATACCCCATATTCAATTAGAAACAATTAGGTAGAAGTGGCAAACTGTCATTCCATGCACTAAATCCAGTCCATAGACAAGCTTGTCTGACCAACATGGATTGTTTAAAATTTTAAATGAATCATCAAATTTTTAAAATTGGCAGATTTTATATATAAATCCAGATTTCCCACTTTTTTGGTTTGTCTTTAGAAAATGGGAACTTTGGCAACACTGGGCCAGCGGTCACTGTGGCTGAGTGGCGGTTGCCCCCTTTAGAAGGTGATTTCCCTTTTCAGTGTGTTTTTTTTTTTTTCTCTAACACCTGATCTGCTTCTTCCATTTTAATTACCCAGCCCCTTATAGACATTCGAGTTTGTGACCCTGAGTTAGGGGATCTGGGAATACTGACTCCTAAATTATATACATCAAGGTAGACCTTCAGAGACAGATGCGTGGAGCTTAGAGGCTGGCTCAGTTCTGAGTCCCTCTGGTTGGATATAATTTATGCAAAGCACAACTGTTGGGAATACACATCAGCATCAGATTTATTAAGGATATCCTGAAACTGACTTAGGACTTGGTGGGTTTGTTTCAGAGAGAGCACTGGATGGATATCCTAGGACAGGATTGCTCTCAGCATCGTGGGGTCTGGAGTAAGAATGCAAATACACACCCATGTACCTGATCACTACATTTTTCAGAAGTTCCAAACTTAAGCTAACAGATTATTCAACAAAATGAGAATCTATATTCCACTGACAAATGTACCTATATGACATGAAGGCCAGTTTTAAACTTAAAATTCTCAGACACCTTGGAGTTCCAGACCAGAACAAGATAACACACGAGAGATAAGCTGCAAGACCACACAGCCGACCCCATCTCTTCCTCCATCCTCTATAATAAGGTCTTCTTGTACTTACGTATGAACATCCAGCCTTCATACCAACCTCTGCCCACCCCACTCCCCTCAAGCAACATTTCCTGGCCACTCCCTGGGCCTAGGGAATCTCACACAGGTGGCTGGCAAGGATTGGTGAGCTATGGCCTGTGGGCCAAATCCAGCCCATAGCTTGTTTTTGTATGACCTATAAAGTCAGAATAGCTTTACATTTTTTAAAGGGTTGTAAAAAAAAAAAAAAATACAAAGAGGAATATGTGACAGAGACTCTAAATAGCCTGCAAAGCCCAAAATGTTTACTCTCTTGCCCTTTATAGAAAAGCTTTGCCTACCCATATTCTAAGGTCCGGGGAAGAGTTTCCTCTTAACTCTGATCTAAGAGCAGTGCCGCCCTAGGATAACCCAGGTATGTCTAAAACTCTCATAGAACCAATTCAAAGTCTACTTGCTTCCTCCAGGATCCTGCAATGACCTTGGAACCAGTGCTCTAATCCTCCAAATCAAAGAGAATTCGGATGGGGGTGGGGGGTAGAGGCCATAGGCAAACTAGCATCTGTGGAACACTTATTTTGAGTGAGGCACTGTGCTAAGTTTTTTACATACATTATCTTATTCAACCCCCTCAGGCCATCTCCAGTCAAGAGTAGAAACCTAAGTCATGCAAACAAAACCGGTGAGTATGGAGACATGAAAAAGTCTTCTGTTTGTTGAAATTGGCATTATCATCAACAGCATTATTTTAGTTAAATTTGATGATGATGATGATGATGGAGAGGAGAATCAATCATTTCAAAAATAAGTAGAGTTTGAGTTAAGTGCAGAAATGACTCTTTTTTCCTTTCCACAGCAAAAGGATTCAAGAGCTTAGCTGAAGTTCAGCAGTTGATAGTTGAATAACCTAGAGACCACAGTGATTAAATTCCACCTTTGCTTCTCCTCTGTGTCTCTCTAAGGAGGGAGACAGATGGTGTGTCAGGAGAAAGAAGATCATGTGGAGATGAATATCTCTGACCCTGGCTCAGAGGCAGCTTTATATGAGGCCTGTGGCCCAGATTGGAATCAAATACTTACATTAAAAGAGAAGGCGGGCTTCCCTGGTGGCGCAGTGGTTGAGAATCTGCCTGCCAATGCAGGGGACACGGGTTCGAGCCCTGGTCTGGGAGGATCCCACATGCCGCAGAGCAGCTGGGCCCGTGAGCCACAATTACTGAGCCTGCGCATCTGGAGCCTGTGCTCCGCAACAAGAGAGGCCGCGATGGTGAGAGGCCCGCGCACCGCGGTGAAGAGTGGCCCCGGCTTGCCACAACTAGAGGAAGCCCTCGCACAGAAACGAAGACCCAACACAGCCATAAATTAATTAATTAATTTAAAAAAAAAAGAGAAGGCATCGGGGAGTTGCCACATGATGAAGCCTGGCACCTTACCTCGCAACCTGCCTGAGGTACTGTGATCTGCTATTTCCTTACACACAGAAAGCAGCACTTTTCCCAAAGGAAAGTGAGTTCTTCCTTCTCACAGAAAGGCATCATTTCAGATCCCTGAACTGAGTTAAGAACAAAGGAACCTCAGAGAAAGTCACTCATAACCTTTGAGGTTTATCTGATTTTCTTATTCACAGCAATACAGATGGCTTTTTTTTTTTTTTTTTAAGCAAAGGCAAAAGCCTCACTGTAATTGAATGAATCAAAGGAGTAAGAGGTTGATTTTTACTGGCTTTCTTCAGTAAGAAATAGCTTTATCTATTGCTAATACAGAAATCCTTGGCTGTAATCTAGTAGAGAATTGGGTGAAAAATTCCAAAATCAGAAAAGCACAGAGAACAGTACAATAAATGCACATAAGCTCATCACCCAGACTAAGATTTTGTCATAGTTGTTTCAGATCTTTTTAAAACATAAAATCAGTTAAATACTACTTTTCAAGTTGAATTCCCCTTTCCACATTTCCCCAGAGTCCTGTTAAACCTGTTATCTGATAAATTACATTAGTAGAGTCTTCATGCTGAATTGCTGTTCCTTAGAATAAATCTTATGTGCTCAGATATATTTGTATATACATATATATTTGTGTAGTACTGTATTACATTGTTTTATAATTTATGATTTGTGCATTTATGTTCATTAGTAATATTGGAGTATAATTATAGCCTTTAAAAATGAGTTAGGTAACTGACCTCCTTTTTCTATTCTCTGAAACAGTTTGTATTTTAAAGGAATTATTTATTCCATTTAGGTATGGAGAAATTCACCTATATAACTGTCTGATGTTGATAAGATTTTTTACTATTAATTCAATTTTTAAAGTTTTTCAGTCTGTTAGTTTTTAAACATCTTCTTTGCTCAGCTTTTAAATTTGTATCTTCACCACATTTAAATTTTTAAATTTATTGTCAAAGTTGTTCATGGTATTCTTTTGATGAATCTTAAAAATTCAGCTGTGTTTGTAATATTTTCTCTTTCATATTTCTTTTTGTATTTACTTATTATTTCTAACCCTTTCTCAGTTTTGTCAGATAATATTTGTTTTATTATTCAAATAATCAGCTTTTTACTTTTGATCATTTCTTTCTTTTTTATTCCTTATTTATGATTTCAACCTTTTCCTATATTCTTTGTTTGTTTTGATTTTTTTTCTTTTTTAGCTCCTTGAAACCTTATCCCATTTATTTTCATTATGCTTTTTAAATAAATGCAGCATCACACAATTTTTATATGTAATTCCTTTGTTTTGTTCAAAACTAAATATTTCACTTTTTAAATCAGGATTACCTCTAACTTATGAGTTGTTAAGTGTTGCCTTGCTTTCAAATAAATTTATTGTTTAAAATGTTTCAATACTTCATTGTTTTTGGTAATTGATTGCACTCTGTATGATATCAATTCTTTGGAATCTGTTGGGAGTCCCATAGTGCCATCACAGAAGGTCAGTTTGGGAAAATGTCTTTTGTGTATGCTTGAAAATAATTTACGTCCTTTGTTTGATGCTAAGTTCTATATAGGCGCTAAATTAAGCTAATTAAATGCATTATTCATATTACTACAGTGCTACTATTTTTTGTCCATGAGCTATCAACTTCTGAAAATGTATTAAAATCTCCCTCTGTGATTATATTAATGTAGTAAATTGCACTGATAGATTTTCTATTGTTAAACTACCCTTTCATTCCTGAAATAAATACTGGTAGGCCATGATTTTTTAAAAATTCAATTTGCTAATGATTTAAGATTTTTTAATATGTTTATAAGAAAGATTAGCCTGTATATTTCCTTTATTCTAATATCTATGCAATAAAATGAGTTGGGAAATGTCCCATCTTTTTCAGTTCTCTGGAAGATATTGAGTAGGATTGTTATTATTTTTTTTCATAAATGCTTAGAAGATTTATCAAAGAAACCATTAGGGCCAGTTGTTTTCTTCGTGGGAAGGTTTTAAAAAATGGATTCAGTTTCCTTGATAGGCATGAGAATTCAGATGTTCTCTTTCTTCTTGGGTCATTTTGATAAGTTGTATCTTTCAATGAAATTATCAAATTGGCATAAAGTTCAAAATAATTTTACTATCTTTACTCTCCTATTTTACTAATATCCATAGGATATATAGCCACATCCTCACTTTTATTCCTAAAATAAGTAACCAGAGTTTTCTTTTTCTTGATCAGTCTTGCTAAGAGTTTATCATTTGCATTAGTCTTTTAAAGAAATTTTGGCTTTTTTTTCTATTTCATTGATTATTACCTTTATAATTTTCTTTCTTCTATTTTATTTGGGTATGATTTGCTATTCTTTTTCTAGCTTATTAAGTTTGAAAATTTATTTTCTCTTTAAAACATGAGTTATTTAAAAGTATATGACCTAATTTCCAAGTAATTGGGAAATATTTTTTGTTATTGATATATAGCTTAATTCTACTGTTGTCTAAAAATATGCTCTACTTGGGCTTCCCTGGTGGCGCAGTGGTTGAGAGTCTGCTTGCCAATGCAGGGGACGCGGGTTCGAGCCCTGGTCTGGGAAGGTCCCACATGCCGCAGAGCAACTCGGCCCGTGAGCCACAATTACTGAGCCTGCGCGTCTGGAGCCTGTCCTCGGCAACGAGAGGCCGCGATGGTGAGAGGCTCGCGCACCGCGATGAAGAGTGGCCCCCGCTTGCCACAACTGGAGAAAGCCCTCGCACAGAAACGAAGACCCAACACAGCCATACATACATACATAAATAAAAAGAATGTAAGCAGACAAGAATAGCATTAAAAAAAAAAATGCTCTACTTAATTTTAATTCTTTGAAATTTGTTGAGACTTGCTTTATGGCACAACATATGGTCCTTTTTTGGTAAAAGTTTCATGTGCACCTGGAAAAATACTATGTATTCTTCAGTTTATGGGTGTAGTTTCTACAAATGTCAATTTTGTCAAATTAAATAACCGTGTTGGTCAAATCTTTTCTATTCTTACTATCATTATTTTTAAAAATCTGCTTGTTCTATTAGTTACTAAGAAAAATATGTTAAAAGCACTAACTATAATTGTATAATTTTCCATTTCTCCCTCTAGTAATATCAATTTTTCTTTATATATTTTGAAGTTATTTTATTAGGTATATACAAATTTTTACTTTTTTCCTGCATTTCTTTGGGTAAAACTTTCAGTACAATGTTAAATGAAAGTGGTAATAACAGCATCCCTGTCATGTTCCATATCTCAAGGGGAAAGTTTTTAATATTTCACTATTAAATTTGATGTTTGCTATAGGCATTTTATAAAGTACTTTGTCAGTTTAGGACGTTCACTTCTATTCCCAGTTTGCTAAGGCTTTTTTTTAATCATGAGTAGAAGATAAACTTTATCAAGTAATTTTCTTTATTTCATAAGATCACATAATTTTGTTTTTTTCTATTGATGTGGTAAATTATATTAATTGTTTTTAATGTCATATCACCCTTAATACCTAGAATAAACTACTTGATTATGATGTATATCTTTTTATATGCTGCTTAATTTCATTTGCTAACATTTTCTTTAGGATTTCTCTCTATATTCTGTATTTTTGTTCTTAGGATTTTTGTCTATGGTCTGTACGTATTTTTTTCTTTCTGGTAATACTCTTGTCAGATTCTTGAATCAACACTATGCTGTCCCATAAAGAATTGAGAAGAATGCACCAGTTTTTAAATCTCTAAAAGAGTTTTGTGAGATTGTTTTTTCTTCTTTAAACATTTGGAAAAATTAAGCAATGAAGTCATTTGGATCTGGGACTTTTCTTTTGGGATAGGGATGGAAAAAATGATTTAATTTCTTTAATAGATATAGGAGTATTTAGGTATATTATTTTACCCTTGATCAGATTTGACAAGTTGCATTTATCAAGAAATTTGTCTATTTCATCTAAATTGTCAAATATTGGCATAAAATTGTTTATAATAGTCTTTTATCATCTTTTAAAATATCTGTAGTATCTAAAGTGATATCCTTTTTCACATTTCTTCTATTGATAATTTTGTAAATTCTCTCATTTTTTATTGATCAGTTTTCTTAGTGGATTATTAATGGCATTAATCACTGCAAAGAATCAAATTTTGGAACAAATGATTTTCTCTACTATATGTATGTTTTCTCCTTTATTGATTTCTGCTCTTATCTTTATTACTTTTTTCTTCGACTTCCTTTGGGTTAAATTTGCTGTTTTGTTTTCAAGCATCTTAAAATAGAAGCTTATAACATTGATTTTGAGCCTTTCTTTCAAATATATGCATTTAACCCTATAAGCATCCCTATTCTTATTAGCACTGCTTTAGATGTATTTTACACAATTTCTTACAACATGTCTTTGTTATCTTTCAGTTACAAATATGTTCTTATTTCATTTTTATTTCCTCTTTATCCCACAAATTATTTTAAAATGTGCTATGTAATTTCCAAGTTGTTGGAGATTTCTTATTGTCTTTTTTGTGGTTGAATTATATATTAATTCAACTGTGGTCAGAGACACTATTTTGAATGATTTCAAACCTTTGAAATTTCTTGAAGTTTACCTTATGACTTAGAATATAATCAATTTTAGTAAATGCCAAGTATACTTGAAAAGAATGAGTATGCTGTCATTGTTATGTGCAGTGTTCTCTATGTGTTCATTATGTTAGGTTTGTATTTATTTTCAAATCTTCTATACCCTTACTGAGTTTATCTTTGCTTGCTTGTTCCATCATATGTTGAGAGAAATGTGTTAAAGTGTCCCTTTATGATTATAAATTTATCTCAGTTTAATTCTGTCCATTATTGCTTTGTATATTTTGAGGCTATAATATTAGATACTTGAAATTTTGAATTGCTATAACTTACTGGTGAATTTATCTCTTTATCATTATAAAATGTCTGTCATTGTCTATAGTAATGCTTTTGTCCATGAAACCTTCATCTGACATTAGTATTTTCACACCAGCTTTTTTGGTTAGTGTATACATGGTATATCTTTTTCCATTGTTTTACTTTGAATCTATCCATGTACTTGTATTAAAGTATGCATCATGTAAGTAGTATATTGTTGAGGTTTTCTTTATGAACTCTAACAATATTATCTTTTAATTGGAGTATTCAGTCCACTTACATTTAATGTAACTAATGGTTTTAATTAATGTATTTAATGAAATTAAATTTAATGAAATTAAATACATTAATGTAGTTAGGTTTAATTCCACAGTTACTCTCGGTTTTCTATTTGACTCATTTTATGTTCCTTTTTCTTTTTCTTGTAATTTTTTTGATTAATCAAAATGTTTTATTATTTCATTATTTCTCCCAGTTAGTGGTTAGTTCTATATTTCTTTTTTATTCTTTTAGTAGTTACCCTAGAGATTATTGCATACATCCTTAAATTATTATAATCTAATACAGTTTATCACTTTTAACTACTTCTCCAGTATTGTTAGAACCTTAGAATATGTTAACTCATTCTTCCTGCTCTTGCTGTTTGCATTATTTTTTCATGAATTTTAATCCTACGTATGTATTTTTAACCCTACAGAACATTACTATTTTTTGTAAAGTTAATATTCATTTGCCCACACATTTTCTCTTTTCATTATTCTTTTTTTCGTTCTGTAAATCTGCACTCTCACATTATTTGTTTTAGTGGAGACTGCTGGTGACAAATTATTTCTTTATTTTACTCTTAAATGTATTTATCTTCCACTTTTGAAGAAAAAATTTTGCTTAGTATAGAATTACAGGCTTCCAATTATTTTCTTTGGTTACTTTTAAATTGTCTTACCGTTGTCTTCTAGATGCCACTATTTCTGTTAAAGGGTCAGTTGCCAACATTTTTGTTGTTCCTTTAAGGTATGTTTCTCTTTTCTATGCCACCCTTTAAAATCTTTTTTTTTTAAATTTGTTTTCAGCTGTTACACTATGATGTGTGTTGATGGGATTTTTTTGCGTTTTTGTTTTTGTTTTTTTAATCCTATTTGGAGTCTGTAGACTGTCTTCAGTCTGTGGATTGATGTCTTTCATCAACTTGGGAAAATTCTTGGCATTATCTATTATGTCCTCCAATATTATTTTGCTTCATTCTCTCTCCTTTCTTCCTGGAACAGCAATTACCTGTACGTCCTATCTTTTCACTGTGTCTCACATTTTGCTTACGCTCTTTTCACTATTTTCCATTCTTTTTTTCCCCTCTATGTTTCAAACAAAGAAATTATTCATCTCTTCATTTATTTTATCTGTTATTCCCTCTATTTTATTCTACATAATAGTGAATAATGAGGTCTTTGTCTCAATTCCAACATCTGATAACCTATGGGTCTGCTGCTTCTCTTCCCACCCCAATCCTGAAACTTGACTTTGAGTTTTGGGTTTTATGGTCTTATGTCCTGGTATGCCTGCTTTATACTTATTCTTCTAAGTGAGTTCTGGATATTATAAATAAAGAAAATACAAAATCTTTGCATCTTTGTATGATGCTATCTTTCTCCAGATAAGGTGGGCAGATACAATACAAACAACAGATCATGATGAT
Organism: Balaenoptera ricei; assembly: GCF_028023285.1. Taxonomy (NCBI): domain Eukaryota; kingdom Metazoa; phylum Chordata; class Mammalia; order Artiodactyla; family Balaenopteridae; genus Balaenoptera; species Balaenoptera ricei. The sequence goes on along the minus strand of NC_082642.1, from coordinate 86,054,314 downwards.
TCAATTCGGGCTTGAGATGTTTTCAGGTTATTTCAGGATTTTTGATGGTTTGTCTATTCATAGTCTGTATTTATACCTAAGACATGACCCTTCTGTCTTCCCAACCAAAAGTCTTATATGTATTTCAGTTCCCCTTCTTCTTGGCAGACCCTTAACTCCCACTTTTCTCTTTCTGTCTTAGTCAGTTCAAGCTGCCATAAAAATACTGTAGACCAGGTGGCTTAAACAACAGAAATTTATTTTCTCACTGTGTGGAGGCTGGACGTCTGAGATTAGGATGCCAGCATGGCTGGGTTGAAGTGAGGGCTTTTTCTTGCCTTACAGATACGTACCTTCCTGCTGCATCCTCACATGGCCTTTCCTTAATGCATAATGCAGAGAGCAAGAAGTCTTTCTCTCTCTTCCTCTTCTTAGGAGACCACTAATTCCATCATGAGGGCCCTGCTCTCCTGACTTATCTAACCCTAATTACCTCCCAAAGACCTCATCTTCAAATACCATCACACTGGGGGTTAGGACTGTGAATACAAACTTTGGATGAGACACAAATATCAAGTCCATAGTAATCCCCAACCCAGTAAGACTTTCAGATGCTCTGTTAGCAATTTAACCTCTGAGCAGCTGCTTTGTGTTTGGTTTCTTAGCCTCTTTCCTCACATATGTGCAGCTTAGGAATTATCAAATGCCTCAATGGAAAAGTATGTGCTGGGCTTACTTCTCCAAAGTTTGTTTTTCTTCATTATCATGACCCCCCCACATCATGACTGCTTTGGTGGCTCCCTGGTGTTTTCAACATCTGTGTTGTGTATTTTATTCACTTTTACAGTTGTTTTCAGCATGAGTTTATTCTAATACAAGCTATTCCTTTTTACCTATAAGCAGTAGCACACTCTTTGTTTTCTGAATTGCATGGGTGAGAAAGAATAGACAAATGCAAGAAAGACATTTTTTCCATGAATAAGATTATGTAATTAGCAGAACTTGTGTTTTGCTAGGAATTCAGATGCAGATGGTATTGATTCCTTTCTCATGCACTCTCTTTACTTCCAATCTTTAAGTTAATTTCATTTGGGAACTATTTGATCAGTAAAATTTTACTTGCCCAAACTTACTGAACCAAACTTGGCCCCACTTGCTCAATGTGCAGCAAAGCCAATCTTCTGACACCAGGCTGTGGTAAAGCAAAATATAGCGTTTATTGCAGGGCCAAGCAAGGAGAATGGGCAGCTCATGCTCAAAAGACCCAAACTCTCCAATGGCTTTCAGGGAAGGATTTTTAAAAGCAACATTACAGTGAGTGTTGTAGAGTGCCTGATCAACTCATGCACATTCTTCTGATTGGTTGGTGGTGATGTAACTGGGTGGTATTTTGGGAATTAAAATCACCAAACTCCTGGTTCCAACAGGTCTTCAGTCTATATGCTTGTGGTCAGTATGCAGTTAACTTCTTCCACCTGGTGGGGGTTTTAGTATCTGCAAAACAGCTCAGAGGATATGGCTCAGGATATTATCTGTAGCCCTCGAGGAAGAACTAAAGGTCTTTGACTTCATTTTATGGCTAAACTATTATTATTTTGCCTTGCTTGACTGTTTTCCTTACTTTCTGCATTTTCTCCCGTCTCTGATTAAGTTTGCTCTTTGGAACACAGGGAAAGCCTAGGAGGCTAAAGTTTTTACAAACAAGATGTGGGGGGGACAGGTGTTTTACAAACAAGAGATATGTCCCTGGGAAATATGTTTTACAAACAAGAAGGGTATGCCCCACAGGTTCCTGTTCAGTTTCAAAATTGTATACTTACTCTTTAATTCTATTTTATTGAATGCCATATAGATTAAAAAGGGAGGTTGAAAAACAAGTTTAGACTAAAATGGCAAAGGATGTCTTTGATACACTCACCTCATTTAGCTATTATGAAGCAAGAGAAAAATTGGAAATAAATCAGCTGTGCATAGAAAAGCACAGATTTCAGAGTCTGGGACCTTATTGTGCATTAGTATTACCGTGTTTCTGCAACACCAGGGTACTATGCTAAAAATAGATAGATGATAGATAGATAGATAGAGATATGAACTGAAGAATACAAAGAAGAATATTTCAAATTTCTACCCATTATCCCAAGAATGGAAATTTACTAAACTTTCAAGATACTCTATTAGCCAATTAATTAGCACATTAATTAAGTGTCAAACTACTCTCAGAATAATAGAGTTCCAAAATATATATCCAATCTATAAGTAATGGACCATGCTGTTTTATTACTGTTACATGTCAACTTCATGTGTTACTATGCTATTTCTCACTAAGCTTCAACAAATTACTGTCACCTCTACAGCATTAAGATAATTTCTTATTGATGATAAGTAGCAAGAGCAAAACTTCTTAGCACTTGACTAGTGCTTTACATAGATCAACCCTTCCTTGGCAAGTATTATCTTGTTCTCCTTTAACAATTAGGAAAATGGAAACAAAGAAAGATTAACTCCGGAGAGGAGAATTAGCAGGACTAGCTTAAAGAAGACATTTGCCTGGATAATCATCCCACTCTTGGAAGTACTTCCTAGGCCAAAATTAAATTAAACCATCAAACCAAACCAACCACTGAAATAAATAAACAAACAAAATAACTCATCTTTAATAAGGCTTTACAGATCTTTTTTCAACACTTGACCAAGAAAGACTGGAAAAAATGTTATTTATGAGATGCAGACTATTTTCATTTTCCAAGGAATGGAGCCTTGAACTTCCAGGGAGATGATCTCCTTAGTTGTGGGGAGGGGGTATATGGATAATCCACTACTAGACAGGACAATTATCCATGCATTATTATTGGGAAGACTTTTCATGTGCAGTGTAGTAACCTTAATACTGATGCTTCAGATTGAGAAATTAAGGTTCTGGTTAGTATATAAACAAGATTAATTTTTTAGCAGATCTTTGTCATTCCAGATTATGTTAGTTTGCTTGATGCTCATATATTTTTCATGAATCCTGGCAGATGTGAAGGCTGTTATTCAAACTGTTGTTCACAGGAGATTAGGATAAGATCTCTAAAAGATTGTCTCGGCCCGGTCTTACATCATACTGGAGAATAGTCTTGATATGAAATTTTATTACTGCTGAATCTTATTGAAAGGATGGAAGTCTTAGAGATGGTGTCATTCAAGATTGAATAACTTAGACTTTGAGGATTACACTGATGATGAATAAGCATGTGTGAGACATAGATTGATGAAAATTATAATAAATCATAGTTTTGTGTTGGAATCTTTCTTATGGCATCTTGACTTACAGCTATTTGTGTGCAGATCTCTTTACTTCCTCCCTCCCTCCCTTTCTTCCTCTCTCCCTCCCTTTTTTTCCCCTGCCTCCCTTCTTTCCTCTCTTCCTCATTTCCTTTCTTTTCCCCTCAAAACATCCCTTAGGAGCTGTACAAACTGTCTCAGGGTCACCCAGGGTTTGCTCCTCAGATCATTAACTCCTGGCACCTTTGGATCCTGCACAGGTGGGCATTGAGTATGGGAAGTGAGAGGCACACATGGGGGCCTGAAGCAAAGCACTGTCAGCTTGCCCCTGCAGGAAGCTGGTCAAAGTCAGCACAGAACCACTGCAGCAACTGAAATGAGAGATTGGTGAGGCCAAGAGATTTTGAAGTCATGCGCAAGAGACGCTGATACAGATGGTTTTGAAGAGATGAATAGGAGCTACCAAGCAGACAAGTCATGGCAGGTCGGGGGACTCCAAGTAGAGAGACGTACATATGGAAAGAAACCAGCGCGTGAAACAATGGGTTGTATTCAGAGACCTATAAGCAGTTCTCTTTTGACAGAACATAAAATGTAAGAAGGTAATGACAAGAGGGCTATAAGGAAATCCTTATAGCCCTTAACAGTATTGAAAACTAGTCTGTTATTTGTTTAATTTTATGAATACTAGAATTTATTGTTTGTTTAATTTTATGGGGCATTTTATGTCCAGTAAAGGCAAGCCTATGGCTGTCTCCTCCATCATAGTCCAGGGCATGGTAGGCATCTTGAATGAAGAAGGATGCAGGCCATCAAGGGCCTTGTATTCCATTTCAGGAATCTCCCAACCCTCTGTGATACTGGAGGACACGTGTCATATCTGCCTCATTCTCCTCAGTGCCTAGTGCAGAGCTCTTCACTAGTAGATACCTAGAGACTATTTACTGAAAGAATGCTGAATTACTTAATTACTGGATTACATTGATTTAATGGAAAGGTATGGAAAGCATATGTATGCTATGAGAGGCTGCTGTATTGTTAGAGAGATGTCAGGAAGCATGATTTGAACAATTTGAAGAAAAATTGAGGACGATTTTGACATCTAGCTATTTTCCAAACTACCTTGACTAGTCAAATCATTCATAACACTCAAACTAACTCATGCTATCAGATCTAGCCTCAGAGTTTCTTTTCTGGAGTCTAGCATATGAACTTCCCAAGATATCAGAAAAAAACACTTGCTAATTTTTTCTTTTGTGTGTTTTTTTCTTTTATTTTATTTTTTCCTGTAGTATAGTTGACTTACGATATTATTTTAGTTTCAGGTGTTCAATATAGTGATTCAATATTGAATAGTGATTCAATATTTTTATAGATTATATTCTATATAAAGTTATAAAATACTGGCTCTATTTCCTGTGCCGTACATTAGAGGTGAAGGGGATTCAGAGGTACAAATACTTGCTATTATTTTACATATATATTTAAAAACCAACAGTTATCAAAGTGATAAGATGTTATGTAGCTTTTGAATGTAATTGCATTTAAAGACATTAACTGGTCATTGACATCTGCTTTTAGGTATAGTATTGTCAATATAAGCATAGAAGTGAATGTGTCTGAGTTCCAACAAACTAATGATTCTTGCGTCAAAACCACAGGCCTTCTCCAGGTGTGTACCTATAGCTGTGACATCTCTGACAAAGAGTCAAAGAAAATGTGAGGCCTAAATAATGTAAAGGATACCATTTCATGTGTTTTATTTTTTCTTTTCAAAGTGTTAACATTCAGAATGAATGGATCTAGCCCAGAAAAAACACAAAAGCAAAGGAAACCATAAACAAGGCAAAAAGACAACCCTCAGAATGGGAGAAAATATTTGTAAACAAAGCAACTGACAAAGAATTAATCTCCAAAATATATAAGCAGCTCATGCAGCTCAATATCAAAACAAAACAAACAACCCAATCAAAAAATGGACAGAAGACCTAAATAGACATTTCTGCAAAGAAGATATACAGATTGCCAACAAACACATGAAAGGATGCTCAACCTCACTAATCATTAGAGAAATGCAAATCAAAACTACAATGAGGGGGCTTCCCTGGTGGCGCAGTGGTTGAGAATCTGCCTGCCAATGTAGGGGACACGGGTTCCAGCCCTGGTCTGGGAAGATCCCATATGCCACAGAGCAACTGGGCCCGTGAGTCACAATTACTGAGCCTGCGCATCTGGAGCCTGTGCTCCACAACAAGAGAGGCCGCGATGGTGAGAGGCCCGCGCACCGCGGTGAAGAGTGGCCCCCGCTTGCCGCAACTAGAGGAAGCCCTCGCAAAGAAATGAAGACCCAACACAGCCATAAATAAATAAATAAATAAAAATTAAAAAAAAAAAAAAAGATTGTGTTAAAAAGAAAAAAAAAAACTACAATGAGGTATCACCTCACACCAGTCAGAATGGCCATCATCAAAAAATCTACAAACAATAAATGCTGGAGAGCGTGTGGAGAAAAGGGAACCCTCCTGCACTGTTGGTGAGAATGTAAATTGATACAGCCACTGTGGAGAACAGTATGGAAGTTCCTTAAAAAACTAGAAATAGAACTTCCATACGACCCAGCAATCCCACTACTGGGCATATACCCTGAGAAAACCATAATTCAAAAAGAGACATGTACCACAATGTTCACTGCAGCACTATTTACAATAGCCAGGACATGGAAGCAACCTAAGTGTCCATCATTGGATGAATGGATAAAGAAGATGTGGCACATATATACAATGGAATATTACTCAGCCATAAAATAAATGAAACTGAGTTATTTGTAGTGAGGTGGATGGACCTAGAGTCTGTCATACAGAGTGAAGTAAGTCAGAAAGAGAAAAACAAATACCATATGCTAACACATATATGTGGAATCTAAAAAAAAAATGGTTCTAGAGAACCTAGGAGCAGGAGAGGAATAAAGACACAGACGTAGAGAATGGACTTGAGGACACGGGGAGGGAGAAGGGTAAGCTGGGACGAAGTGAGAGAGTGTCATGGACATATATACACTACCAAATGTAAAATAGATAGGTAGTGGGAAGCAGCCGCATAGCACAGGGAGATCAGCTCGGTGCTTTGTCTCCACCTAGAGGGGTGGGATAGGGAGGGTGGGAGGGAAATATAAGAGGGAGGGGATATGAGGATATATGTATACATATAGCTGATTCACTTTGTTATACAGCAGAAACTAACACAACAATGTAAAGCAATTATACTCCAATAAAGATGTTTAAAAAATAGTAAAAAGAAAAAAAAAAAGAGACACAAAATGTTGAGATGAAAATCTGTGAATGACTCCATGGAGGTGCTTGAGATTAGGCAGGGTTTTTTACATGGTTAATTAAGCCTATCAGTTGTTCTCTGGAATATCTTCTCCTCCTCCTCCTCCTCATTCTTCTTCTTCGTTAAAGCTTAAAATTTATCATTTACACGAAGGCTTAATAATTTGAGTAAGAGTAAGACAGTCAACATCTGGCAGAAAATATGGGAAAATTCTTGCTAACTAAATTATGTACTAGGCAACAGGATCAAAATCTCTCATTTCTCTAGGAACTGAGACCTATAGAATTAAATCTGACTTACAGATAGGTTTTCTTTGCTCTACACTTGTTTTTTACCCCTCCCCACCAAAATAAAATCTGAAGCCATTTAAAACTAAAGATGTTTCCCACAAATGTCTAGACTTGACACCTCTCTTCTTCGATGACAATACAGGCCTTTATCTCCACGTGGCACCATAACCTGGACCTGCCGTGGGCTTGTCCCTTTAGAGGAGGCTCACTCCTCCCCATCATTTTCCACTGACCTACTTAGAAGCTTTTAGGCTTCTGGCCTGGCCTGGGTAGGCGTTTGATCTTCTGATTCCTGTACTAGGTTAATGCTAAGGGGTATTTTTACTCTTGTATCTCGAATCCCTGGAGTTGAATAATATACGTTGTACTTTTATCTGGCTAACATGGGTAGTTTTTCTTCAGTATGGTATTATCTGACAATATAAATATTATAATTTGTTTAACATGTTACAGCTTTAATTAGGGATTTACTCCAATCTAATGAAATTTGCTTGTAGCAGTTTAATGTTATCTTCTTAGTACATATTGCAAATACCAAATTCTTTTAAAATATCTTTTCTTTTAACGTCAACTTTAACATGTGAGCAATGAACCAGGAAAAGCCCCATTCAACAATAATATATATATATAGTCTCACATTAGTTTTTATTCTGAGTGGTTTTCAAATTATAATACCGACTCGAATTAGGATTAATTTTTGAAAGGTAAAATAGTTGACAGTGAATCCTCTGTTATGTAATTGGAAATCTGATGCTCACTCATGATAAATGATTTGGCCTACTTTACTGAATATTTGTTTAGCAAATGCTTATCATATTTCAAAGTCTCTGCACAAAGGGCAATTAGGGAATATAAAGGTGAATGAGACATGGTCTCTGCCCTCCAAAGAACTTACGTTCTGGTCAGGAATACAATAAATAAATAGTTCAAGGCAGCTGGGCAAGGGGCATGCTAAAGGGCCCCCAGCGGAATAGCAGACTCAAGGTCAGAACTGGGGTAAAGGTGGGGGGAAGAGGGAAAGAAGCCAAGGTGCTGCTCCAGTCTTGTAACCCAGTGACCTGATGGGTGTTAGAGAGTCTGCCCAGGTTTGGGACAGGATTCCAGATCAAATGGATGCTGAATGCTACCCCAAAAGGCCCTGGTTTCAGGCTCCGATCTTATCAGTAAGATTTTTTTCTATCAGCTTAAATAGCTTCATAAAAATGCAACTTGAAAATGTTAAACGTTGGCCTCAAAAAAAATTAAAATACTAGGAAGAGAGATGAACTATAGTCTGCCTTTCCGCTTGGAGCTGCTTTGACTTGTTTTTTTCATAAGGATTGGTGTGGGCAATCCAGGCAGGTGTGGGTTTGGTGATGGCTGCAATATTTGCTAAGACGAAAGACAATAATCCTCTTAAACCAGGTCTTCACAGCACTGAAAAAACTGCCTGTTCTATAATGAGTTTACTCTGGAGGTAAAATCAGCCAGATTTACTGTTTGGTATCATAAATAAAAATAAAAAACAGTAACTGTTGTGCTAAAAATTTCCCTTTTCAACTTTTGCAGATTCTTCTATCTGTATAATCTGGTGACATTAGGAAATCTCACTTTAAATGATTGAGACTCATTTCGTATCTCAGAGGAAGGAGATAGGAATTCAAAGAAGTAGGGAGTGTCACTGATAAATGTGGTAGAATATAAGCTTTAAATTACAGAGCTACTGTAAAATGTCATTTCTGATTATACATTATTAGTGTGTTCTCAGTAGAACCAGCTGGCCAAACACGGACAGGAGAAAAGTGGACAACATTATCTCACAGTGATAACTTATAATTGTCTTGTACTTTTGTTTAGTACATCTTTTTCCATCTGCTTACGTGCCTCTATTGGGCCTAGGTACTTGATTATTTGTCTTTTGCCCACAGAGCTTAGGTCAACTCTTTCTTTTTTTCTTTTTTCTTTTTTTTTAAATTTATTTAATTTATTTATTTATTTTTGGCTGCGTTGGGTTTTCGTTGCTGCCCTCGGGCTTTCTCTAGTTGTGGCAAGCAGGGCTGCTCTTCTTTGCAGTGGGCGGGCTTCTCATTGCCGTGGCTTCTCTTGCTGCAGAGCATGGGCTCTAGGACTGTGGGTTTCAGTAGTTGTGACACATGGGCTCAATAGTTACGGCTTGAGGGCTCTAGAGCACAGGCTCAAGAGTTGTGGTGCACGGGCTTAGTTGCTCCGCAGCACGTGGGATCTTCCCGGACCAGGGATCAAACCTGTGCCCCCTGCGTTGGCAGGCAGATTCTTAACCACTGTGCCACCAGAGAAGTCCCTCTATTTTTCTTTCTTCCTTTTTTTCCCTTTTTTTGTCATTTTTGGTCTTTTCCTAACACAATCAGTGAACTATCCCATCCATATTTATTTAGCATAATTAAGGCAAAGCACTAGATAGATATACAGGACACAGTGACAGCAAGACTCAGTCCCTGCCTGCAATATGTTTATAGTGTGGGAAGGAAAGGAGAGAGGAGGAAGGAGGAAAAGTAATTCTTGCAGAACCTGTAACTTCCAAGCACTGTTATCTTAAGTAAACCTCACAGAAGTCGTTAAACTTACCTGCATTATTTATAAATGCGTTCACAGAGAGGTCAGGTTAGAAAATGATACGACCCCTCCCAAACAGCCCTTAATCTAGTAGCTTTGTTTATCCCTTTCTTATTGCACTGGTAGATTTCTGCCTTCTAATATATTTAATTGTGTACATCTGTCGCAGAGACTATGAAATTACATGTTCATAACTACAGTTCCTGGCCTAGGGTCTGGCTCATGCTTGGTGAAATATTTATTGAATTAGTTGAATTCAGAAGCTCTGATTTAACGTCTGCTCACCACAGGGTTGGAGCACTTCCACAGAGGACACAAAACACCTTGCCATTAATCACTGAGCAATTTCCCAGGTCATCAGTTTTCCCCAAGAAAATACAAAAAGTGCAGGTTACTCTAGCTTCAGTTGCTGGTGGAGGCTCTGAGTGTACGAGTGTACCTCCCTTTAGGAAAAGCTAATGTGGTAATGACTGGATGGAAAAGGCTTTTTAAAAATAGAAATTTTCCGAGTTGGATTTCTAGTGCATTATGAGTTGTCCACTAATTGTCCTGGCCATATGCATTGTGTTAGGCGTGCGGGACAGCAGGATAAGACAGAGGAGGTTGATGTGTGAACCCATGTGTACTATGGTTACTTTCCTGGACACACAGCCTGGTCCCCGAGTATCAGCACCGGCATTCTGACTTCCCCATGTCACCTAAGCTCAGGATTTGACACACTCTGTTGACTAAGCACAACCTTACCACCATAAACTTAGGTGAAGTTGGCGTTGCCTCTCTGAAATCATGTGAAAAATGTATGCGTGCTTACGCTTTGTTTGGGAATCATGTTGAACTCAGCGTCCACATAACCTCCTCCTGCTGTCTTTCCAAAAATCTCCAGGCTCCTCTCTGCTCCTTTTCTTCTTCTGGACCCTTCAGTTCGTGATGTCCCAGCCCACCCCGCAAAAAGGAGAAATGGTGCAGAAATGAAGCGGTTAAGATCGAGGTTATGTATCAGTTTTTGTGCTAACCAAGACATTCTCTCTTTCTCTGTATGTACGTGTGTGTGTGTGTTTTCCCTCTTGGTAGTCTCTCTCTTTCTTCATTTTCAAGGCTACCAAAGTAAGACAGGCCTAGGATTACTCCCATTTCAGTGTTCCCTGTCCTACTGAGACTCTGGAGCTTCTACTAGGTCTGCCTAAGCAGCTTACCAAGGGCGGAGGTGAGAGTGAGCTGCCCCAGGTCCAGACAATAAGGTGTGAATCATCTGTAGTGATAAAAGTAATAATAAGAACAACTTTAAACCTGTTTATTATCACCACACTCCAGCAATTCTAAACAATGTCTATAATCAAATATTCCTCCTGAGCTGGTAGGGGCAGACTGACTGTTCCCTGAGCCCAGCCCCTGATATACCTCTGGTCAGCCCGGCTCTGGAACTTAGAGAGAAATTCCCTTCCTTGGCTTGCTTTTCTCACTTTTCCTCCTCATGGAGGAATGGTAAGCAGAGCGGATGTAAGGCAGCGCAAAATGTGATCCTTTGACCACTGGTGGTCTCTAGTTATTTAGACCTATCAAGCTGGCAGTTTCAAAGGAAAAAGAGATGAAACAATATACTTTTCATATATTTGAAATAATTAGTTTTCCCAGGAATCATGTTACATCCTTCAAATTCCATTCCTAACCTCTACACAATGTGCTCTAAGAGCAAAGCTGGTTGTTCCTCTCAATCAACAGTGTGCAGTGTTTTTAAAAAAACCTATTTCCCCTTGTTTGCATGTTATTGATTTTGATAAAAATAATGGTGTTAATTATTTCTATTTCTTTGAAAACGGCTCAAAAGTGAGTCATTAAAGCATTAAAACAGTCATTTAAAAGGGAATGTAAATACACCTGTAGTGAACCTGAAGGTGTGATGATTTTACACGAGTATCCGGAAAAAGGAAAATCCACACAGGAAGTAAAGAGTGAATATTTGAAAATCAAATATAACTGGAGAAGTGGTCCATTTGCTCCCTGTCCCGTTTTGTTGTCTATGAAACTGTCATTTAGTGGCTTGAAGCGATGAGATTTCACATCATTCTAAAACGGAACAACAGCCTCTCTAGTATACCAATCACAGTTTCTTGGAATGAGCACAAAATAATGGTTTGGAATAACAAGCCAATTGACTGATTTTGTTACTAAAATTGGATATGAGATAATATTACTCATGCATCTAAACTACTCAGGCATCAAAATAAGTAATTTTCATTACATATAGCAAAAAATAGGTATAAGTCACTCTATTTCCAAGAAGTATGTAAAACCAGAGGCAAAGTCATCAACAATATTTTATTTGGAGAGAAAACAGAATGAGTTCTTGGCAAGCTGATCAAATAGTACTTTTTAGACATTATACATTGTCAATGGCATATGATGCGATGGAGCAATCAGCATCCCATGGGCGTGCTAGGAGATGCCAGGCTTTACAGTGAGATGAACACATTTTTTTGAGGAGAGTGTAGATCAGCTTTTGGTATATGTACTTTAAATAAGAGAAGTACCCAATAGCTTCTTATTCTGATTATCCCTAAAAACACACTTTGCGGAAGAGAGATTTCTTATTTAGATAACACCTGATTTGTGAGCCATTCGGTAGACTGGAAATGGCACAATGGGATCAGAACTGAAGAGGCACCAGCTGTGTAGCAGCAAAGAAGGGCTTGACCATAAGGATAAAAGAGAGTGCTCCTGGGTGCCCATCCATACACTAGTTTATTCACAGAGAACAGGTGGCTGTCAGTAACATACCTCCTGATCTTGATTTCATGTTGAAAGAAATAATGAAACCTATGACTGCAATTCAGCTGTAGACCTTGACTTTATGTATCTTCAACCTGCTATTTAAAGAAATAGGCAGCAAGTATGAGACTCTCTCCATATATAAGTTTGCCAGTTGTTGAGGGGAAATGTGCCTACAATGAGTGGTTGACTAAGGTATAAAACATTTTTTTCATGGCATTGTTAAAATTAGCAAAGACTATCTCTGCAATTTTAAGTGACTTGCCTGAAACATTATATACAATAGCCTAATACCTTGAATCTATTATCCTAGAGATAAAATATAAATTTTAATGCTTAGGAAAATATATCACATTTATTAAAAAGACTGAATTATGATGAAGCCAGCTTTGCCGTCGGGGATTTGGGTCTTTCCCAGAATTGACGGTTTTTTCCTCCCAGCAAAAAAAAAAATTAATAATATATAATTGAGCATCTTTTAAAAACACATCCAAATGCCATAACAGAAGACTATAAATACATTAAGAATTAAAGCAAGTAATAATTAACACTGCTGTATATTATATATGTAAATTGTTGAGAGTCAATCCTAAGAGTTCTCATCACAAGGAAAAAAATTTTTTCTCTTTCTTGAATGTCATATTTATATGAGTTGATGGATGCTCACTAAATATACTGTGGTAGTTGTTTCATGATGTAAGTTAAATCATTATGCTGTACACTTTAAACTTATACAGCATTGTATGTCAATTACATCTCAATAAAACTGTAAGAAAGAAAAGAATTAAAGCAACTGGAGAATGGATCATTAATTTACTTCCTGCCATCGCCCAAGTTAAAACATCCAGCCTTCCAGGATCATTAATTTACTTCCTGCCATCGCCCAAGTTAAAACATCCAGCCTTCCAGTTTGGGACATAATATTCCAAGTTAGTACATGACAGAATGTTGAAAGTAACCTTCAATGAAATATCTCCCCATCTTGCTGGGCTCTTCACTGATTTCAATACCTATAATTATCTGATAGAGTCACCAAACACTTGCTCCCATTTCTAATGACCTATAATTGTAAATTAGGACTTCTTATTTTCATTTTGTAAAAAAATTAAGAATACAAACCAAGTAGATGTGAAATGTGACCAGCAGCTCAAGGTATATTTATCATAGAGCCAGGTGTCCATGTACTCATACTTTGGTGAAGGATAGGAAACTATATTGCCCATTATACTGATATGAAACAACTATTATGAACTTTTAGTTATTATACTTTATGTACTATTTACCTTATTGAAAAGACGCTTATAGAATGCTATGTATGCACCGATATCCATTAAAAGTTTGTTGATGCTAAGATGAAAAAGACACAGCTTCATTCTGCTTCAACTCTGGATAAACAAAATCACAAGGAATTACACTGAGGTTTGGAATAAAACAGTCCTGGTAATAAAACAGGTAACTTTGACCTCTGCCTGCAGATCCCTGGGGAACCTCTACAGAGAATGGGAAAGATGGGGGTGGGGCTATAAGAGGTTAGGGTTCAAGGATCCTGGGTTTCTGGCCGTTTCCCCTCCTCCATCATAATTTATTAGGATAATTTTAAATTTTGTTCATAAATATCAGTATTTTTTGAAAAAATTGTTATCTAAGGGAAGCTTTTGTAGCATTTATGCTAACTAAAAGTCTTTTTTACTCTCGTGTTTTAATATCTAATGTTATTGCTTATTGCAATTTAAATCATGACAATGCTTCTTACTCTCATTGTCTATTGAAAGTTGGAATTTCATAATCATGCAGTTAAATTCTCACAATGATAATAATTGTTATGCAACTGTATATTTCTGGGCAGAACATTCTTATTGCATATGTCTTCATTCCAGTAATGCAAGGGTAAGCATTTGCTTCCAATAGAGTTGCAAGCTGTTCTTAATGTAAACATCAGTATTCCATCAACCTTACAAATCCACAAGCAATAGCACTTCAGTAAGCATGAGCATTCTTATCTCTATTCCTCCAGGGAATACATTTTCTCTCTGGTAATTTTGCATGTATTTTTAGGATTAATCGTATGCTTCTCTCACATTGGAGTGAGGAGGGGCATGCTCATTTATCATTAAGCACGCAGTCTGTCTTCTAACATTTAAAAAAAGAGAGGAGAAAAGGGGAAAAAAAAAAGAAAAAGAAAAAGAAAAGACCCTGCTGTCCAACTTCACTTCTTACAAGAAGTTTTCTAGCATTTTGGACCAACCCATGAGGAACAATTTCATCTCTGTCCATGGTAGCACATTCCAGGCTGTCCTCTTTTAGGTGACAGAATGAAGAGTAGAGAAGAAAGATATTATTTCTCCTGTCAAGTGACCAATCTAGTCCTTGGTCCTGCCACTACTTTAGTATCTATAGTCCGCGTTAAGGTGTTAATTTCTAGAATAGGATGGGAATCAAAGGGATTGGCCAGGGAAGGTAGCAGCAGGTGTTAGAACAGAGCCACTTGCTTTCTTTTATTTTGTCTCTGTTTTAAACATTTGAGCCCAATGCTCTTGGGCTCTTTTGTGTGTGTGTGTGAGCCCAAGAGCTCAGCAAACCATGTTACTAACACTACCACTCCCTAATAGTAATTAATAATAATAAATATAATTTAATAAGAGTATACCATATGCAAACAGCTGTGCTAATTACTTCCATATATTACTTCATCTAAAACAGTGATAACCCCTATGAAGTAGGTGTTACTTCCTCTAATGTTCTGATAAGGTCATCAAGGATAGAGTTAAATAGCTTGCCTGAGACATACAGCAACTAAGTGTGGAACTGTCATCCCAATATGGGTCTTTGAGATTCAAAACCTTTAAGAAATGTAATGTGATAGACCAGTTTCCTAAGCCTTTATATTATTTGTTACACACACACACACACACACACACACACAATTTGTGAGTCCTTCAAGAAGAAAAGCTATATAATTTCCTTCAATCAACATTAACTAGATAAGTTATTTTATTAAGCTCTCTAGGGCATGCATATGTTAAGACATGGATCTTTTCCTCAAGCAACACAGGATCTAGATGTAGAGATTATACAGATGCAAAAGTAATCATAACCCAGCAAAAAGTAGTAAGTATCACAAAAGAAGTGCAGATGAGGCTTGTTTGGTAGAGAATTAACTTGCAGCTAGGGAGATGAGAGAATTTTTATAATATCGACCAGATATAGCCTGATATAGAAATGTAAAAGTGGAGTTACATATTGACAGGCAAACATGGATACCCCACACAACTGCACAGTTTAGAAGGTTCCCCCAGCCTCCATCATACACAGGGCTGGCAGATGCTGTGTGTCTTTGAACAAATTATATTCTCTCTTTGATCTTTGTCCTTACCTATAAATTGAAGGGAATGGTCCATAGGACCAACACAAGGCCACATGCTATGGCTCTATATTCAGATGCTGAGTGGATTGGTTGCCAAAGGGAGAAGCAATCCAGGGGAGGGAGGAGAGATCTGTTATGTATTCTTGAACAACTATTGCAAAGGGAGGGCAAGGTGGACTTTGTAGAGCTGAGAGAATATGGAAGCTCTCCAACAAGCCCAAAGAAAGGCCTGGTTCTGGGAAGAACCTGCCAATAGTCACAAAAGGATAATGTTTGATGTTCGTCTTGTCCCCACCCTTTGGGGAACTGTATTCTTGCCTTTCCTTTCACTTACATGGTTTACATGATAAAAGAAGTTACAGGGTAGCCTTTGAACTCAGGCTACTTCTTGGAGCTGGTTGGTTGGCTGCTTGGACTCAGATGACCTCCACCATTTCGATTTCTAGGGGGGATTGGGATGATACTAAAATTCAAGGAATATAAATGAAGCACCAAGCACAACACTGGTATGTAGTAGGTATCCAATGAATATCTACTGGAAATCAAGAAAGATGTGCTTGAAACAAGAGAAGGGCATTTTCCAAATGATCTATCACCTCTTTTTCTGGTGATAACAATTCAGAGATTTGAGACTTTCTCTCCCATCAGTCACCATTCTTTTCACATATTATTGGCAAAATTTACTCTATAATTTCCAAAGGGAACTATGCCATAAAAATAGACATTGAATCAATGGACAATTAAGCATCCATTAATAAAAATATGCAGACAATGTTCTTAGAAAAGTGCAAATGAAATAACATTAAGTGGAAAAGTCAAATAAAAGTTATTCTATACCCTCTCTAATTACTATAATGGTTACACGTGGAAAGATTTAAAATAGGCCAAGGAATAATGTAAATGGTTAAGTAAAAAGAATTAAGATAGAATTCCTTATGAAACTGACAATATTAAATTCTTTTTCTAATGAAAATATTATTGTACTTTTTTTCTCATTGCTAAAAACCCGAACCATGCAGAGAATGTAAAAATCCCTGAATAATCTCACCCCCCAAAGGGGTAACCACTTTTAGCAGACAGCTGGAATGTGTTCAGATTTTTAATGCATATATAAGCTACTTAAACGTATTTCTCCATGAAGGGAACCATATTCTGCATTCTGTTTTATATGTTTTTTATTTTTAATATCAGTAGATTTTACGATAGTAAAACAATATAAGCTTATAACGTCTTCAAACAATAAAGGGGAAATAATCAATTTTGATATAAATAATTCCAGAAGTGCAAACACAAATAACGAGGTGTAGTCTTTTCCTTAATTGGCATCAAGATTCCAATCAGGTGGAGCCCACAGTTCCTAAAGGCAGCAGCCTAGTAATAAGACTGTGTCCTCCAAGGTCAGGAGAGAGGGCAATAGAGGAATTCTGCCGGGGTGGGGAAAGGCGAGTGAGACTTTAGCCCCATCTGTCATTTTGTGTCTGACCTGTCAAGACAAGGTTCCACGGACTTCTCCACAATGAGGAAGGAAGGAGAAGTTGCCTCTTTTGTTAATTAAATAGATGTGGAGCCCAGGGAGTTCATAAGTGAACTGCAAAGAGGTAACTGGTGAAAAGCTGCCACATATGTGCCAGTGGAACCCACAGGTTCAGTTTTGATTTTCTGAGTTTACCCCTACTTTCCAAGGAGACCTGCAATCCATATGCTCCGGGTCTCGAGTCTGTGTGCCTTCTCTCCCGAGGGGTGTTTCTCAGCTAACAAAGGTTATTATTCATTATCCTCACGTCGTTCTCGCTAATAGGACTGAGGTTTTCCTGAGGTCACATGGCAGAGCTGCTCCATCTTTGAACCAGCAGGCTGGAAAAATGCCTTCTCCTTCTGTTCTGTAACTACGAGAGTAATGAAGTAACTTGAACTTATGCAGCTCAGCATACGACATTTCCTTGGAGAGCAGACTGCGGGAACAGAGGCCTAGGAAGTTAGTCTTTAGGTAAGACAACCTCACTGAAGCCTCCATGACACACTAGAACTGCTATTTTTAACACAGGCCTTGTGGGTTTGGGGACCTATGAATGCTCACTAGTGTAAGCATTTGCATTTTTTTTTTTGAGGCAATAGTCTAATGCATGCATCAGACTCTTACAGTGATTTGTGATGCCCTAAAATGTACAACTCCAGCCCTTTTTTTTAATAAATCCTAGACCTGCCATGCCAGACACTGTTGGTGCTCTGGCCACATTCCCTTGGATTCCTTCTACTGTTTCAGCACACTCTTCGCCTCAGTTCCATTGTGCTTTTGCTTCTAAAGAGTCCCACCTGTGACTCTTTTCAGACATACCTTGCTTACTCATGCAGAAAGCTGAATATCTATAGTTTACATCCCCCTGGGATGGCCCTTGGCCAATGCCAGGCTGGGGAAGAAGTATGAAAGCCAGCTCCCCTGCCCTCAGTGGGACAATCTGATATGTGTTACCCTCCAGTGTGCCTATGGAATCAGGCTGGGGTTGGACGTGGCCAGAAATTGCTTCTCTTCTTCAGCTTCCACGTCTGAATTCCCTCGCTACCTTGCTAGGTTCTCCTGGGATCACTGTCTTAGTAACTCATTTACACACACTCCCGGTCTCAGGGTCTCCTTCTGGGGAACCCACCCTAAGACAGCTGCATACAGAATGCCAGCAGATAGGGGTCAACAGTCTCTTTGCCCCTGAATCTCTTAAAAATCACAGCCTGGAAGTGAGATAAGGTGTCACTGACAAGTTACAGCCATAGTAAGAGGCAA
Organism: Balaenoptera ricei; assembly: GCF_028023285.1. NCBI lineage: Eukaryota > Metazoa > Chordata > Mammalia > Artiodactyla > Balaenopteridae > Balaenoptera > Balaenoptera ricei. The sequence goes on along the minus strand of NC_082642.1, from coordinate 86,035,974 downwards.
AGAAAGACTATGGATAATCATAGCAATCACCTAGGGAACTTATTTAAACCAGACCAACCTCCTGAATCAGAATCTTTGAGAACTGGGCCCAAGAATCCTAATATTAACAAATGCTCAAGGGATCTTATGAAGCCAGCCTGGACCTGGTGCAGGTAGAAGCATTTGGGAACCAATGGAAAAGATGATCTCTGTGGTCTGCTCCAGCTCTCAAAATTTGATTTAAGAATTTAGTTTGGTGATTCCTATGTTAGTAATAATACAAATAGTCATATAAATAAAATCTTTATGTCAGAATATGCCAGCCCAGATTTTAAAGGGGGCAGTGGGTCAGGGTATCACTAACAATGTAAAGATTGTTTCTCTAACTCTACCCCTTTCTGCTATTGCAGATGCTCCATCCCCCTCTTTCCTGGTATTTTGGGGGTTCGCTGAGGCATACACTCATAAACATCCCATTTCAGTTGCAGTGTTTTTCTGCTCTGCTTCTCAGGTTCTAGCTCCCCATGTGCGCTCCTCTTCCCTGGAGTGACGCATGTGTCATCTCTGAAACCCAAGGATTCCTCTAAGAACTATCACGGAGCTACTGTTCCCACTACAGCCTGCTGATGGCAATTATACTACGCTGTGCCAGAAGTGCCACCCTGAGTCAAAGCCACTAAGCCTGCTGTGAGTGCTGCTGAAAAGGACCAGAGACATCACTAAATTCCAAGTAGGTCAAATGGCCTTCCTTTCATCTGCTAATTCAGATCGATTGCGGTTGATAATTCTGAGGCTGCACCAGAGTTGGGGGAAATGCCATGACCAATCAATGATGTCTGTTACGGGTACAAGAAGGAAAAATGATGGTCTGCCATGGATTTACCATCCAGTCCAAATCCCCTCTTTTATTTTTGACTGTTTGTTTTGTTTTACAGATGAGAACCCTGAAGCCCAGAGAAAGACTTACCCAAATTTCTACAAGTACGACAGAGATTCTGATTCTCCCAGGCAGAATTTTGGTTGGAGGCAGCTGGCCAGTGTCCAGAACTTGAGGCTTGTGGTATCCTTCTGTGTGTGTGTGTATGTGTGTGTGTGTGTGTGTCCCTTTAGGAACCCAGGCAATAATCCACATTACAATGCAATGCCTCAGTGCATAGTCTGTGTGGACTTTCCAGATATTTATCTATCCTTTCAAAGTTAAAAAAAATCTCTATAAGGATTTATCCAGCAGCATAATCCCAGAACAACTACTTACTGCATTTACTAACAGTTGCTATTTCCCCTTTGATAAGGGGGCAGCTATAAAATAACACTTCCTTTGCAGAAAGTCTGTGCTGCTAGACAGATTAGGTAACTCAGGGGATTTGCAGCAGACGGTAGAGCCTTTAACCCCTGGGTCACTCTTTCATCTCTCACGCGGATTAGGCCTGACAGCTGTTCAGGAGCCTCTTTGGAAGGGAATGCCGAGCTGCTTGTCTTCAGACAATCAGCCCCAAGTAATGGAACTTTTTTGAAAGTCTTAAAATACATTTTGTCATTTCTTTTACTCCATTTGTCTGTCGTTCCACAAATCAACAGAGATCTACAATGTCTGGATGAAGTTCAGTGGGCACAGAGCAAGGAGGCCCTGACCGCTAAAGCAGGTACTCATGTCTGGCCCCAAAGCTCTGTCCACGGACCACATGCAAAAAAGTTCACCACATATAATCCTGGGTCCATAGTAGGTGTTAGAAAAGCATCACTTCTTGAATTGAAGAAGAGGTTCCAAGAGAGAGCCTTCTTCCCCACTTCCCTGAGTGATGCCCAGTGCAGTTAGCTGCTCTACAACATGTGGGTTCAAGTTGTTCAATGTCTTGATTGAGTTTGACTCACTCAGAAATACGACAAAGAATTCACTTCAGAAAATATCAGTTTACATGGTGATTACTGTGATTGTTGACTTTATCATAGGAATGGAGACTTAAGTGGAAAAGAATATATCATAAATGGGATTTTTTTAATATTATGGACCTAGAGCAATAATTCACATCTTTTTATATTAAAGGACACTTCATATTCAGAAACCCCTCCACCCAGAGCTGTGGTCATGCTTTAGTATTCATGGAATAGCAAGATCTTTATATACTTACAGATCTCTGGAATCCGTGTCATAACCCTCAGTCTCCCCAGTTCTCCATCCACCTCCTCCAGACTTCTCACAGAGCAGGAGGCTCTGAGCAGGAGGATTTGCACATGTGCGCATTTCTACAGGTTACAGTCTCTGTTCAATAGCTGGTGGAGTCTCTGTTCCTACAATTATGCTTTATTTTCATAAATGTACAGCAATCCTAAGAGTAGGGTGTAGAAAAAAAGCAAATCAGTGACAATTTTGCAACCCATAACTGTTCATTTATATTTATGTACAACCCAAATCTTTCCACAGGAGACTTAAGACAGCTCAAATAATCCCCGTGAAATACTTGCTCTCTGATATTGCTGCTGCTGCTGTTGTTATTATTATTATTCCTTCTACTTTTATAAGTATCATTAATAAATTGTTGGGGATAATCATAGACTCTTAGACTCTTCTTTATTGAAGGAAGTATTTTGGAGAATTGTGGTATAATCGAGCAATCATTGGATTAATAGTAGAAGATCCATTCAGATTATTAGGCTGAGTATTTGGCCATGTGACTTAACCTCTCTAAGCCTCAATTCTGTCAACTATAAATTGAAAAATGTAATTCCTGTTGCTACCTCACAGTATAGTGGCAGAGCTCAAATATAATATATTAATGTACGTGAATGAACCTGCAAGCTATTCAAGTTTTTTTGTGTTACTTATAATACATCTTTCGGATTATAAAAATAATGGTAGTTTATTATGGAAAATCTCAAAGCTGTAATAATGTATGAAGTAAATTAATGCAACTCATAGTCTCACAATTCAGAAACATTGCCTGTTAAAATTTTGACATGTAAACGTTCACATTATTTTTTCTCTGCATACATGTTTGTGTGTTTTAAAAATTGAAGTCATATTATAAACATGGTTTTATGATGTACTTTTTTCGCTTAAGATATTTTGGGTGTTATGGACTGAGATACGTTCCCTCAAAATTCAGATGTTGAAGCCCTAACCCACAACGTGACTATGCTTAGAGAAAGACCCTTTAAAGAGGTGATTAAGGTTAAATGAGGTCATAAGGGTGGAGCTCTAATGCATGCATGATGGTATCTTTTATAAAAAGAGGAAGAGACACCAGGGATGCACACACTGAGAAAAGGCCACATGAGGACCCAGGGGGAAGGCAGTTATATGCAAGCCAAGGCCAGAACTGTGAGAAATAAATATCTGTTGTTTTAGCCACTCAGTCTGTGGCATTCTGTATGGCAGCCCTAGCAAACTAATACACTGGGCATTTCCCGGTAAATATTCTTAAAGAATTTGATTTTTAATGGCTACAGATTCATTATTTTGATAACATTGTGTAATAACTTTTCTATTTTGTAATATTTAAATTTGATAACAATTTTTTTGTGATCATAAAGAAATCTTCTGATATCTGTGTACTTTGGCAAATCATTTTTTAGATGCAAAATACCCTCCAAAATGCTGTAGTATAAATTAATGGGAATAAACTATGGGAATTCTTTGTACTATTTTTACAACTTTTCTGAGTTAAAAGTTATTTTTAAATAAAAGTTAAGAAAAGAGAGAGGGGGAGACAGAGAGAGAGAGGGAGAGCACATAACAAGGCTAGAATAGCTCTAAATATTTATACAAGTATTATTCTGCAGCCAATATTATTTAGGTACAAGACCAGACAAGCTTTCTTGGAGATCAATATTCTGATTGCAAATGCATCAATCAAACAGTGATCCTAACATAAATACTTTCTGTTAGCAGGAATTTGACAATTTGGTACAGAAGTAGGGGTGGGGGAGGGGAGAAGGATGCTCTACAAGAAAAATCTCTCTAAACAGTATCGCTCCTGCACAGAGAAGATCAAATATAGGAGTGGAGGTAAGGTCCCTGTCTTCGGTGATCTCTTCTTTGATTTTATAAGCAATGACATAGGCACCTGTCTCCCTATGTCCCCCATATTATGAAAAGATTTACCCTGTCTCTATAATCAGGGTGGTGTTTCCTGAGGTTTTCTGGAGTTGTGAAAATTCAATTAAAGTCAAATATTTACTAAGCACCTAACGTATGCAAAGTTTTGTTGGAAGTTACAGAAATTAATAAGGATGAGTTCCTACCCTCTAGGTGGACAAACTAGTGAGACAGAATAACAGAAAGGAAAACAAAGAGCTATCACAAAAACTGAAGGAAATAAGCCCACTGGTGGCTGGGAAAGTACTGAATAAACATTAAAGAGATCAGAGGATCAATTTTTCAACATCACTAATTTTTAGAGAAATGCAAATCGAAACAACATTCACACTGATTAGGATGGCTATCACCAAAAGTCTACAAAAAACAAATGTTGGAGATGGTGTGGAGAAAAGGGAACCCTCTTACACTGTGGGTAGGAATGTAGATTGGTGCAGACACTATGGAAAACAGTATGGAGATTCCTCAGAAAACTAAAAATAGACCTACCATATGATCCAGCAATCCCACTCTTGGGTATATATCCAGAAAAATACGAAAACACTATTTCAAAAAAATACATGCACCCCAATGTTCATAGCAGCATTATTTACAATAGCCAAGACACTGAAGCAACCAAAGTGCCCATCAGCAGATGATTGGATTAAGAAGACGTTGTATATATATACAATGGAATATTACTCAACCACAAAAAGAATGAAATTCTGCCATTTGCAGCAACATGGATGGATTTAGAGAATATTATGCTTAGTGAAATAGGTCAGACCCAGAAAGACAAATACTGTATATCACTTACATGTGCAGTCTATAAAATAATACAAATGAATGTGTATGTGAAACAGAAACAGACTCACAGATATAGGAAACAAACGTGTGGTTACCAAAGGGGAGAGGGAAGGGGAGGAGGGACAAATTAGGAGTATGGGATTAACAGCTACAAACTGCTATGTGTAAAATAGATAAGCAACAGTGATATATTGTATAGCATAGGGAACTGTAGCCATTATCTTGTAATAACCTATAATGGAATATAATCTGAAAGAATACTGAATCACTCTACTGTATACCTAAAACTAATAAAATATTTTAAATAAATTATAATTCAATTTTTAAATTTTCAAAAAAGACATCAGAGCGTCATTAATGGAGGAGGTGTCATTGAAGGATATATAGGGTATTTTGCTAAGCTGAGTCAGGAAAATTTGCTAAAAATACCTAACATCTGAAAAGGAATGTCCAGGGTCAGATGAGATAGGGTGCATGGGGTGCGTTGTGGGAGATGAACCCTGGTGTGGGAATCATATGGATTTGGGATTACTAGGAAGCCACCAAAAGTTTTTTATTCAGTTTGTATTTAAAGATTGCTGAAAAAACTGTAAGGGATGAAAAGATTAGAAGAAAATATATCTTGCCTTGTTCAAGTGTGATAGAGGAGAAGGATTTGGTCCCTACTTCACTCCACCAAAACCCAGTTCAGGAGGATACTGTTGTACTGGGCAGAGCCAGAAAGTGAGAGTTATGTGCCCATCACATATTATAAGGCTGTGATATGAGATGATTAGACAAAAGAATCCACACGTTTCTGCTGAATGCTTGGCAGCTATGATTAATGTTTGTCAAGGCATGGAAAAATAGTTCACTCTTCAATTGTGTTAATGTATAATGCATCTTCACTTGTTAGGTTTAATTCCTGCATCTGCCAAACACTCTGTGACTTTTTGAAAGTTACATACCCTCTCTGAACCTCGATTTTTTTTTCCCTGTCTAATATGGGTAATGGTACCTACCTCATAAAGATCTTGTAAGCATTAAATGAGTTAATGCATGTGAAAGTGTTTAACTGTAAAGCTAATACTATTGTTGTTGTAATAATTCTTCCTTTCTTTGTTCTTTTAGTGGAAAGAACAGAAAAAATATTCTGTACTATTTTACCAGAAGGTGGCAGTATGTTGTTTGCTAGGTATGTCTTAACCCTAGGGGGGTATGTTTTTAGACACTTCTTCAGGCGACCGTGAAAAACTCATGGGGAGGTATATGAGTTTGAGCCTTCCTTTTTGTCTTATTTTGGTTTGTTTTAGACTTATAGTCTAAATATATAATATATAGAATATATATAGAACTAATATATAGAAAAATCACAAGAAGCAAATTCTTCTTAGATGCTCAATTAAGGAGAAAGCATTTGTTCCCTGGACCCACCCCTGCAGGGTATGTGACATTCCAGGCCTCACATTTGTTTGTGGCTTTTTTGAATGCCATCGTCACTGCCTGGTATTGGAAGCATGGACTTGTCCTTTGGTTTTATGGATCTGATTAACACTTTTATCTGATTGCCTTGTTTCCTAACTGCTAATCCACATCAACACATGCAAACATGCGTCAACTGAACACTTTCTGGCTGCAGAAGTGATCTGCAGAGCATTGCAGAAGTGATCTGCAGAACCTTTCGAAAGTGATCGTATCCTTCAAGATCTTACAGTCAGTCTTGTTGGGAAGACCAAGTATAAAAGGTCTCGAAAACAGTTACAAAATAGCATAGCAACGTGAAGAAAGGAAGGTGCTACCTGCTGAATATTAGAGGCCTTGCAAATGCAGAAATGGTCAGAGTGAGAAAGGTGACGAGGCTTCTGGAAGAAACGTGGTCTACATATGATTTCAAATCAAAACTTCTTTGCGATGGTTCACAACCTATCCCACCCCACACATACCCCAAACAAACCCAACACACCCTGCACACCACCATTCCCCAAAATGCTCTATTTATGTACATGATGTATATTCTTAGAATAATGTTTTCTTTTGATGTTGTTAAAATATATTATTTCTCATAATAATATAAGACAACTGTATGGATATATTGAAAAACTAAGGCTTCAGAGAACAGAGAACATCTGTCCAAATATCTCTGTAGTATGTCTAATAAAACAAAATAGCTTGGTGGCAAGTAGTTTTGTTGATAATGTAGAGATTTAATATATGTCAAACCTAGGAACAGCTTTAACCATCTTTTAAAAAAATTGCTTTCCAATTCTCAACTTGGATAACCAGTGTTCCCTAGCCTTAGATGTGCTTTCCATCCTGACAACAATGATAGTACAATATTGCTGGTGCTATAAAGAAATCCAAATTGACTATGTAGTATAATTTGATTGATGCTTTTTTTATTAATCAAACGTTGGAACAGTGAAAGATTTTTTTAATTTTAGGAATTATTTACCATGTGGCATGCAGCACATAGTCTTGTGCCTATGAGTCTAAAGTTGACAGTACATTAGATTTGGTTTCATCAGGGAAAGACATAGACCTCATTCATAGTTCAATCTAGGAAATATCCAAGTGTATAAAATTTTTCCTGCAGTACATGAAATGTGTCATTACCAGTGCCACTATTTTCATTTCCAAATTTGTTTAAAAATGTATCTGCTTTTTGCCTAAGATCCAGTTTAAGTGGCCTGATATTGCAAAATAAGGAGCAAAGATTTATTTAGCCAGGCATTTCTCTTGATTGTGAGATTAAACAAATAAGTAAACCATATTGAAAGAGCTAGTTCTAGACCACCTGAGACATTTGCTAATGCACAAATTGACTTGTAAAAGTAATTTCTTTTTCCTGAATCTCATTTTATCCATCTGTACATAAAGGAGATGGCATAGACTATCTCTGAGGTTCCTGCCAGCTCTGACCTTCTGTGATTTTGGGAGAAGTCAAGTTCTGGTACTTGACCTGGTTTCGGTATCGAGCCCCTGCAAGGAGCAATGAGAGCCTTTTCCATGCAATCCTTTTTGCTGTATGTATTTATATCAGCACCTGAATTAAGCTAGTTGACTGTTCATATTATCTGCAAATAATGACACTTAGTGTTCACTTTCCTTTTCCATAGTTAATACATTGGCTTGGCCCTTTATTTTGTCTTATGCCACTGGGTAAGATCTCTAGCACGGTGCTGAATAAGAGTGGACTGTGGTGTGTGTCTGGAACTTGTTTTGTATTTAACTGGGAATGTTTCTAATGTTATTATAACATTTATCTTTGTTTCCTGGCATATGGTCTTTTTCTAGCTTGGGAAGTTTTCTGGAAGTTTTTTGAAGTATTTTCCGATGGATTTTAATCAGGAATAGCTGTTGAATTTTATCATTATTTTTTTCTCTGAACTAGGTTATTGTCTGTTGAGATTTTCTTATACTTTAACTTCTTTTCTGTTAATGCAGTGAATTACATGCATGTTGTCTCTGCTTATGCCATTTTGTACTCCTTCTATAGACTTATCAGTTGTAACCTTTTTTATGTTACTTTTTTTGCATGCCTGCCACACTCTTGTTCCCCCCAAACAACCTGAAGTGTCCTTGAAAACCATATCACTTTCTCATTGTGGATTCTCAATTAATGTTGAATTTTATAAATATCACCTTTATCATCATCTTTATACCAGAATAAATCATCTTTATAAAAAAAATCACATCTCTTTTGCCACCTAAGTGAGGAACACTGGAGCCAGTGCAGTTAGGTGTTATTCTTAAATTTTAAATATGTGTAAACCGAAGCTCAGGTTCAAGAACTAACACCAAGTTAGGACCAGAGCTAGGTCTCAAATTGAAGCTCTATCACTCTAGGGCAAATTTTTTTTTGCTGACCCATGGGTGATAGTTGCCCTAGCTTGGTGACATCCGTCATCAGAGGCAGCATTCTTTTTTTGTTTGTTTTTTTTTAATACTCATTACTTTTTCTTTTTTTTTTAAATTTTTAACATGTATTTTTATGTACACGAATACAAGTAAATGCCTAGCAAAAACTAATGTGGTTACCTCATGGAAAGAGGCATAGGAAGGGATTCAGCTTTTTCTATTCCTAGAATTTTTTTTTAGCAATGTATATTTCTGTGTCACTTGCGAGAGGTATTAATACCAATGAGGAAAATAAGGGAAAAATGAGGGAGAGGAATTTCTTAGAGCAGCTCTTTGAAAGATGAGGAGGAAGTTTTCAACAGGTGGAGACAAGTGGCAAAGCGTTCCAGAACGGAGGAAAAGCCACGAGGAAAGGTGTGGGAGCACACACACAAAAGAGCCAGAAGTTTTGCCAATTCCCAATTCATACTGCGCACATTTACAGTTTACAAAGCACATTTCACCCAGCGTCTCTTGTGAGTGGCACTCTAATGTAGAAAAACATCAGTTCTGCTATATTCAGTATCCTATGATAAACCATAATGAAAAAGAATATATATATATATAAAGGAGTCACTTTGCTGCACAGCAGAAATTAACACAACGTTGTAAATCAACTATACTTCAATGAAATTTAAAAAAATAAGAAAAACATCTGTTCTGGATTTGGACCCCAACTCTGCCACTAGCTAGGTGTATGACCATGGGCAAGTTACCCAACCCCACTGAGTTTAAATTTTCTCATCTTTAAAGTTGGGCTAATAAATGTACCTGACTTATAGTGACATCCTAACTAGAAAGCCAAAACAGAGAGGAAAACTTGAAGCATAGCTGTGTCTTTTAGGGCATTCTACCTCTTTTAGGGCATTCTAACATTTTCTAGTCTTCTCCGAAATTTTGGATAATTTCTTCATCCATATGAAAACATCATATTTTCCAATTTTCTATTGTGGAAATCATTATTGTTTTTAATATGAATAATATCTTTACTGGCCTCTTTCCTTTAGATGCCATGTGATGAAATGGCAATGGACTAGCTGTGTTTTAGAATCTGCACTAGACAAACGCACACTGCACTGAGCAGGGCTGTTCCTCTAATGAAGAGGAAACTGGTCACAGAAAATACTATACAGAAGATTCCACAGCATTTCTTTTCTCTCTGACTGTTATAGATCGAGACCGTTCTCTCCTCCATGAAAGAAATGGTGAAAAGGATACATGAGAATTTGTAAGGCAAGTCAGCTTCCAAAGAAAAAAAATCATTCCCAGATATGAAGGTAGACCTCCCCCAGCACAGCTGCAGGTGAGACAGAAGTCAGTCACCATGTTTAATATTTTAACAAGGACACAAGCATAAATAACATTATGACAAAATGTGATTCCATAAACCAGAGAGGCTGTACCTGTGAGTTTTTGCATGATTAGGCTTTGGGACAATGATGAAGAAAGGAGATAGAAATGCAGTCACAATTTGATTTTTATCATCTCAGAATTACAGGAAAGAAATGGAGAGCCAGTAGAGCATAAGAATTAGTGTTCAGTCTCCCAAAGGAATTCTTTATGTTTGGAAAAAACCATACAGATTGTATACAATTAAGAAAGTACCTTCCATGAATTATGCATGTTGTAACTGAATCTTCCAAAAGCCAAATGGGAGATTCACTGATCTATAAGAACACAGGTTAAGTTCTGAGTCAGCATCAGTTTACTTTTCCCATTGCTGTTCTTATATATTCTGCCACATCCACTCCTAGGTTCAGGAAAAACTTCAGTGTTCTCTACAGCTCCTTTTTAACTTTAAAATCTCCTCAAGGGCCTATCTAGCCATTATATAGATAAGTTGATTAATTTTCAAAGATGTTAGCTAAGAATATTAAATGAGGAGCTGAACGAGTTTACTTTTCTGCTCAAAATCCCCCAAATACATACATCAGGTTGTTCTCTTTGACACTAAACCTTATTGTTAAAAATTTCATATCAAGCTCTTATGAAAAAAATAGCATATTATGCACTAGAGTAACAAAAGATCTGTATCTAATACTCTTAGTCAGTCCTTTCACACTTGTCCTGAAACTTTTTCTCTTTATTCCACTGCCTCTGCTTTCACAAGCCCGGGAGGTTCTCCAATAGCCTCGAGTTGCTCAGAGGGTACCAACCAGGTTCCAGGAGAGGCTGGAGAACTCTTTCAGCCTGTGTCTCATTAGCATCCCTGACTCCTGGCTTCATCCTGTCACAAGGCCCTCTGTGAGAATGCCAGGGCCAAAGCATGAAAGTCCCCCAGAGGCAACGGTTACATTATACATTACACTTAGTGACAAGCTAGTCATGCCATCATCATCAAAAGCATTTTTGAGAGGCTTTTGCCAGAGGCAGTATGTGATACAGAGTGCTTGCTATATTGACCTGTATATCAATGGCTGGCTTGGGAAATTTTTCTGGAGCAGTAGAGTCCTTAAAGGAGTTGTAGAGTTAGTAGATTGTCACAGGTCTGGGTATCACCAAGTTGACTGGTGTGATCAATTCTGAGTCCAGCCATAACGTGGAGTGGCTGATGTTCGATCTGTCCAAATCTAGAACTAATACGATAGAGGTCAGGTTTGATCTTGTTGGAATCAGAGAAAAGTTCTACATAGACTCAGCCGTGCACAGTAACACTGGGTCCAGCTTGTCATTTACAGATGCCTCTTCTCGCTCACGATGGGGATAACTGAGAGTGTACGAGTGGCTTCGTGGAGTCTCCCGTCACTCCTGAAGACAGAAGCAAACAAACTCACAGCATGCACTCTACCAATAACAAGAAAGGAATACCGGGCTTGGAGAGAAAAAACATGAGCTTGAGTTTAGGTTTCATACTGACCTGCATATATCAGGGGCAAAACTATTAACCACAATGAATTTCAATTGCTTCAACTGTAAGATGAGAATAATGACAACTACCTACTTCACAAGGTTATCGGAAAGCTCAAGCTAGGTAATCATTGTGAAAATGCTTCTCATCAGATATAAAAAATTATACACGAATATTTGGAATTATTTGTGTTATATTAACATCTTTATTACTGGTGCTGATCAGCACACTTAATGTGTCTAAGAACCACCTGGAAAGCTTGTTAAAAAGCAGATTCTAGGGGCTTCCCTGGTGGCGCAGTGGTTGAGAATCCGCCTGCCGATGCAGGAGACACGGGTTCGAGCCCTGGTCCAGGAAGATCCCACATGCCGCGGAGCAACTGGGCCCGTGAGCCACAACTACTGAGCTTGCGCATCTGGAGCCTGTGCTCCGCAACAAGAGAGGCCGCGATAATGAGAGGCCCGCGCACCGCGATGAAGAGTGGCCCCCACTTGCCACAAGTAGAGAAAGCCCTCGCACAGAAACGAAGACCCAACACAGCCAAAAATATAAATAAATAAATAAAAAAAAAAAAAAAAAAAAAAAAAAAAAAGCAGATTCTAATTCAGCAGGTCTGAAATGGGACCCAAGAGTCTGTATTTCTTTTTTTTTTTTAATATATATTTATTTATTTATTTTTTGGGTCTTCGTTGCTCCATGCGGGCTTTCTCCAGTTGCGGCGAGCGGGGGCTACTCTTTGTTGCTGTGTGTGGGCTTCTCATTTCGGTGGCTTCTCTTGTTGTGGATCACGGGCTCCAGGCATGTGGGCTTCAGGAGTTGTGGTTGTGGCTCGTCGGCTCTAGAGCGCAGGCTCAGCAGTTGTGGCACACGGGCTTAGTTGCTCCGCGGCATGTGGGATCTTCCCGGAGCAGGAATCGAACCCGTGTACCCTGCATTGGCAGGTGGATTCTTAACCACTGCACCACCAGGGAAGTCCTGTATTTTCAATAAGCTCCCGGGTGATGCCAATACTGCTGGTCTGGGGACCATACTTGACATTGCAAGGACTCAGGACAACTTAGGACCCTTAAAAATGATGCAAGTCTAAAAAGCTTCCACATACGACTCTAGGAATAAGGATCTGAACATCTTAGGTTATTTATTCTGTTTTGAACATAAAGGCAGTGTTTACTTGCACAGATTGCATGTGCTGAAGGTGCAGGAGTCTGACACATAACCTCAGTTGTGGACTGTTGGCTTGTATTACTATAACCATTAATGCAATAAACGGAATATTGATGAACAACTTCTATACATTTTTTTCCCGTTAGAGATTTTGCTTGGCCTAAATACTCAGCTACCCTTTAGAGAAAATTCAATTTGGCAACTCGCTCTTGGCAGTCCCAAGAAATTATTTCCAGTAGAGAAGAGCTATGACTGGATGGCCTGAGATGGACCTTTCCATTACACGCGTCCACCAGGCCCAGCAGCCTCTCAGCAGCTGTGCTCACTGTGAAATTCATCTTTGTCACAAATAGCAAATCACATGCCATGGAATATCACAATCTCATTATGGGATGTCATCTCACAGCACAAATACATTATTTTCACCAGATTTACAGACAGTGCGACCCATGTCACCGCCAGCCTGTGATGCATGGGCTTTCTCTGGACGTATCTGGATGCATGATTTACACATGGCAGGACCCTGACGGACGTGGACTGCAGCCAGCCCCAGAAGTGCTCTGGAGAAGGTTCCTCCTTCACGGTCTCTTAAAAACAAAACCTAGTGGTTGGAAAATGTTGTGGCACTGACGTTAAAGGAAAGAAATAGGGAGCACCTCAAAAGTCGTGCTGTAACACTTTCCTTTGCTTCTCATGTATTAGAATTTAGACCTCACAACAAGGGGACTTGGTGGAATTCACATGAGACCCCACTGGATGGGCCAGCAAAGAAACATCTGGTACTAAATTCCATTCTATAGGAAAACTGTTATTTAACAAGGCATCGCGTCTTACACGAGAAGAAGCCTGTGCTATAGCATTTTGGAATTTCTAAAGTGAGCAAGGAATCTTACCAAAGAAAAGACTTAAAGAATTACGTGTAATCTTTTACTTGTGGCTACTTTACCTATTTGGAAAGAGAGGACCAAATCTCGAAGATAAATGGAACAGTGTAAATCTCATGATGGAGAATTTCAGTAATAAATGCATCTAACACCCCTCGTATCTTCTATTCAGAGCTTTAATCTCTTCCCCACGTTATAGTTGGCTGAACTCTGCTTGAATACCTGGGGTCCTGGGCAGATCATCATCTCCAAAAATTTTTCTTTTTATTTCTGAAATACTTGGACTGTTAGAAAGTTCTTACACATTGTGAGTCTGTGTCTCCAATTCCCACCCGCCGGTCCTGGTACCAAGTCTGGGTGGCTCACAGAATAGGTTTACCTCATCATCTTCCCAGCCCTCACCTCTCAAGAGTCTGCCTTCCACCAATGAGAGCTCTAACAACTAATATCTCTAATGCTGTGTTGGTCCCTATGAAAAAATAATTTTATGAAGGAGTAGCATCATGTTCACATTGAATTTTAATTTTTTTTCAAAGTCAGTTGCATGTGCTTATCAGAAAGAGAGACAGAGACAGTGACAGAGACCGCAACAGAGAGAGCAAAACAGAATACCAAGCAAAAAGGATTTACCATCCTAAATAAAGCTAGTGATTGTCTGCCGTTTGCCCCAGTGAGTGCACACCCCGGGATAATTTGAGAATCAATTTTCTCTGTTGGCTCAGTTCCCAGGTATCTCCTGCAGCAGAGGCAGCTTACCACAGTGAGCATGCTTTAATTATTTAAGATGACTTGTTTTGGTATAACATGGCAGCTAAACATGAGCCAACTACTTCATCTGGCAAACTACTAATATTTGGCAGGCAAATAATAATTTTAAACTAAGTGTAATAGTTTTCTATTGCTGCTATAACAAATTACCATAAGTGTAATGACTTAACACAAATCTATTATTTTATAGTTCTAGAGGATCAGGAGTCTGAATATGGGTCTTATGAGCTAAAATCCATGTGTCAGCAGGACTTCGTTCATTCTGGAGGCTGTAGGGGGGGAATCATTCCTTGCTTTTTCCAGCTTCTAGCGGCCGTCTGCACTGCTTGGCTCACAGCTTCCTTTCAACAATGGTATCATTTCAGCCTCCACCTCCATGGTCACATCTCCTTCTCTGACTCTGCCTGTCCAGCCTCCCTCTTTTAAGGACTTCTGTGCTCACATTGGGCCTGACTGGAACATTCTAGACTCATCTCCTCATCTCAAAGTCCTTAACTTAATCACATCTGCAAAGTCCCTTTCATCATGTAAAATAACATATTCACAGGTTTTGAGGATTAGGATGTAGGCTTCTTTTGGGAGGCGAGGGACATTATTCAGCCTACTACACTAAGTTAAAGCAGAGGCAATTCTGCACTTTGTAATATGTGTGCATTTCCTGACCTATAAAGATGGTGGGGTGAGGAAATCACAGGTGCCCCAGATTCTGATCTTAACATCTCTCCTCCCACTGCCTAACTGTGTGCATGGGGGTAACTCACTTTCAGAGCCAGGAGTAGAGTGAGATGAGGTACCTAGGGAGCACAACGTTAGATGGGATTCACACCCAGGTGCCAACCTGTACTTGCACAACCCTGAGAATAAGGGTCTCCTTCAAGCTCTCGGTGCCTTGTTTGACTCATCATAGGCCCTGCAACCCTTTGTCTACCTATGGGGCCTACAACCCTTTATCTATCTATGCCTTGGTTTCCTCACCTGTAAAATTGGAGTATAAAGTTAACAGTCATTACTCTTTTCTATCTCGCTTTCTTTGTTTTGCTTTGTCTCTTAAGAAACAATTGAACTAGTGGGCATGAAAGCACTTTGTCAACAGTAAAATGCTATGCATATACTTGTGACAGCTAAGGTTTTTTGAAAGCACAAGGGTAGAATAAGTGATACTTCTTACTTTTCACCCAATTAATGTAAAAGTTAACTCATGCAAGCAAAAAGAATTAACACATATGTTTACAAAGATAAATCAGGAATGTCCAAAAGGAACTACATCAATTTAGAACAATGGTTCTTCAACCTTGGCTGCACACTGGAATCACCCAGGGAGCTTTACAAAGTGCTGATGCCTGGGTCTCATCCCCAGAGACTCCCATTTAACTTGTGTGGGGTGCAGCCCAGGCACTAGGATTTTTAAAGCTCCGCAGCTGACTCTAATGGGCAGCCAAGGCTGAGAGGCTCTGGTTAATGACTTCTTTAGAAGCCTCAGAAATGTGTTTTGAATTGATTTAAATTTTATGGAGAATAGAGAACATACTTTTTCTGTTTGCAGAATGTATTCCATAGAATCAACGTGACAAGCAAAATTCACAAAATCATATTCTGATTCATACACAAAATTTCTCTGTTAATATATAGGAGGCATCTAAACATCAAAATGTGAGCAAATGCTTATTTTTAACAAGAAAAAGTATTGTGGATAAGTTAAAAAACAAACAAACAAACAAACAAAAAAAACCCAGCCTTCCACAGTGTCTCCTTTAGAGATTAAATCCTGTCTAATAATCAGTTCTTGATCTTGGCCCAGGCAGTAGTTCTAGATTTTGGTGGCACTTTAGAACCAACTAAGGAGGTTTTAAAACCTTAATGCCCTAGCTGCTCATTGGATCAGTTAAGTTAGAATCTCTGAGAGTGAGACCCAGGCATCAGATTTCTTCAAAAAATTTCTTCACATGACTCCCATATGCCAACAAAGCGAGAACTCCTAACCTAATTCACTTAAAATCAGAATCAGTATGACTAGCATTTATTGAGAACAGGCCATTTATTTATCAGGAACTGCACAGAGCTTGCTCCCTACCCTCAAGAGGCACCCAGTCTACCGAAGGAGAAAAACATGGCAACACATGGTCATTAAAGGTAAGAACAGATGCAGTGAGAGCATTGAGGAAGGCAAGTATGCCATTGTTTCTTTGACAAGACAGGGGAAAGAGAAATCAAACAGACCACTATGAGGTTCAGCAACGGATTTTGTGAAGGTGAAATCTGAACTGGGGCCAAGGTGAGAAGGGCACTTCTAGGAGATGATGTGGCCTGTGCAGAGGATCAGAAACCCTAAGGAAAGTAATTGACCATATCATATAGGATTCCTAATTTTCTCAGAGTTAGCAAAGAATTATCTAAACAATGTCTTCTTCTTGAATAGAGAGCATTTTAGCACTCATCAAATTATTTAAACACAATTCTTGAAATACTTCTCAGCAATAAAAAGGACACAACTACTGATAAACACACAGAAGGATAGATCTCAAGGGAATTATGTCAAGTGGAAAAAGTCAGTCTCAAAACACTCTATACCGTATGATACCATTTATATAACATGCTTGAAATGACAGAATTATAGAAATAGAGAACAGATTAGCAGTTTCCAGAGGTTAAAGATGGGCAGGAGGAGGAGGGGGGGTGGAGAGGAGAAAGGGGTGTGAATATAAAGGAGTAGAAAGATGGAGATCATTGTGGTGATGGATTAGTTCTGAATCTTGATTGCAGAAGTTATATATCAATCTCAAATGTGATAAAACAGCATAGAACTACACACTCACACAGTACCAATGTCGATGTTCTGGTTCTGATATTGTACTATAGTTAAAAGATGGAACCATGGAGGAAACTGGTAAAGGATGCACTGAACATCTTCACACTATCTTTGCAACTTCTGGTGAATCTATAATTATTTCAAAATAAAAAGGTTTTTTTAAATGAACTAAGAAACCAAAATAGATTGTTGCAAAAGAAACCCCATAATTCTAATGTTACTATGATTCAGAAAGCAGTGTAGAGCCTTGAAAAGAGAAACAAAACATGTCTTGGTTTTCCTTTTATTCCTTTACTCTATTTCTCTGTCTCTCTTCTTTGTTTTCCTTTTTTTCTTCCTTCTGTTCTAATACTTTCTTTTCTTTTTTCCTCCTGTCCTAATCTCTTTCCCAAAATTACATCTTGAAAACTACATTCTAAGATTATTCCAAACAATAGAAAGAAGAGAAACAATAACAAAGGGCTTAAATGATAGAGAAAAGTTAGTGATGTTCCAATAAGTCTCAGTTGTTACTGGGCTACAAACCCATCCTGAAATTTTAGTTTATAGTTTACACAGCAGGACACTCATATGCTGCTTTATTAATATGCTAACTTTGGGCTAAAATAAGAACCAAATAACATCTCAGTTACAGTCACTTCAGCTTCTTTAATCTAATGGTGACCTATTAACAGCAAAGAACAAACTTTAGGGATGAGAATGAAAAATGCAGCTTAAATTGTAGAGTTTAGAATATTTATATATTTATAAAGGTAATTATAGATTGATATTTAGAACTATGTTTTGCTTAAAATTTGTTCATATAACAAAAATAAAATGGTTTTTTATGGCAAGAATTCCTATACTAACCCCACTAATATATCGAATAAAGATAAGCACCTCTGTTGCGGGTAAGTGCTCTTGAGAAACTACCTATAAAGCAAAGCACATTTTTCTTTTGATTTCCACATTAACAACAAAATATGTTTTTCTAGCAGTTCTTGCCAGTGGGAAGTGGGGTGATTAGAAGTTCCCCCGAGGATTGGAAGCGGGCTCAGGCCTCAGTCTGAACCCAAGCTCCAAGGTAAGGAGGCCCTGCTATTGACCTTAGACAGATGGTGAAACTCAGAAGTTTCGGCACCTTCTCCGTGAGATACCAGTGCTATCAGTAAATCATTCCTTGATCTTTAAATGTCATAGTTTATAGTTCTAAGTAAATAAGAAACATACACCTAAAATAATTCAAAGGGATAAGTGGCTTTTGTTCAAATAACAAAAAGGAAACAGAGCTTTTTCTTTTACAAAGGAAATCACATACTCCAGAAAGCCTACAAATATGTTTTAACTGAAATGCATCTGAATATTCCTTAAGGAAAAAGAAGTAGCTAATTATACTAAGAAATTTAATGAGATTATCACATACCTTAATGGTTCTGGAGTCACTGTAGACTTTTTTTTTAATTGTTAGAGAAATCCGTAACTTTGCTGACTTAAAGAAAATGGATAATGGCCCACTGGATTATTGGAAACCATTTTATTAAGTTCTTCCAACTCAAAGCGATCAAATGAAGTCAAGTCATGACAAATCTAGAAAAACAAGTTGTGAATTTAAAGAGGTACTGAGCCTTTCTGAAAGTGACATATAAAGCAGATGTGCCAAGAGCTACGTTCAACAAATGAAACCGTGGACCAAGTTTCAAATGCTAGGATGCATGGGCAGCCCTTCGTGCCTGAGTCTCTTGCTGACAGCAGTTTAATGTGATGTGAGGGGGAGAGCCAACCTCAGAAGACCCAGAGGATCAATTCTATCACTGGAGATCTTCTGTAACCTGGCGGGGACTTTCCTTCCAGCCTTTTTCTTGTTATCTCCTGCCCAGCTCTCCTCACTCAATTACCCTGGATTCTCTCTGGTCCAGATTTCACCCAACGCTCCCTGTTTTCTGTGCCTTTCCCATAGCAGGTAATACCTCTGCTGGAAAGGCTTCCTCACTCCCTCAGCATCCATTTGTTGAGTATCTGCTATGTGCCCAAAGCAGAGAAAAAGATAGATAGGGTCCTTGCCTTGGTAGAGTTTAACTGTAAGTGGGGTATACAGGTAATAAACAAGTAAACAAAAAAACAAGATAATTTTGGATTCTGATAAGAGCTGTGAAGGAAATCAACAGAGCAATGTAATAGAGAGTAGCTGGTGCAGAGAGGCAGGGTTTCAGGGAAGGCATCTCTGAAAAGATGACACTAAACCGAGAATTGAAGAATTAAAAGGAGCTTGCAGTGCAAAGAACAGAAATAGAGCTTCCAGGCAGGAGGAGAGAAAATGTGATGGCTCTGTGGTGGGAGTGGAATTGGTAAATTTTGACAATTGAATTGAAACAAAATGGCCAAAATATAATAAGTGATTCCAAGTGAGGTCGAAGAAGTGGGATTGCATAGGGTCATGTGGGATCTACAAGGCCGTGAGAAGGAGGTTATGTTTTATTTTTAGTAAGATGAAAAGTGATTAAAGAATTTTAAACATAGGAATAATATGATCAAATTTATATGTTAAAAATATTATTTTGGCTGCAATATAGAGAAAACATTTGAATTGGGGGGGAAAAAATAAAAGCAGGAAGATGTTAGGAAATTAGTGCCATAGACCAGGGATCTGTTAGGAAATTAGTGCCATAGACCAGGTAAGAGATAATGTTGCCTTGCACCAAGGTGGTAATGGTGAAGATTGAAGAAAGTGAATGGATTCTAATAATAGTTTGAAGGCAGAACCAACAACACAGAGTGTTTGGTCATGAAAGACAAGAAAAAATAAGCAATACAGGATGCCTTTTGGTTTAGAGACTTAAAAACTGAGATGATGGTGGCACCATCTAATGAAGTGGGGAAGACTGGGAAAGAGAAAGGGTTGGGGAGGAAAATGGAATCATATTTTGGGCATTGAAATACCTGTGGAACACCCACATGTAAATGTCAAGAAGCAGTTTTGATGACTATGAATCATAAAGCAGAGAGTGAGTTCCAATCACCACTGGTGAAATCCCACCCATTCTGTTTTCTATCTACATTTAAATATTTGTACACTTGGAGCAAAATTTCCACTTCTGGGTGTCTCTCCTCCAGGAAATACTTACATAAATGTATAAAGAGGTATGTACTAAGATATTTATTGTAGCATTGTTTGTGATAGCAAAAACTGAGATCAACATAAATATTCACAAAAAAAAGGGAGTGCCTGATAAGCTACAGTATATCCATAACATAAAGTCTCTGACAGTAGTTGATAGAGAGTTCTAGTGTTGTGAAATGAGATCACAGTACTATACTTTCTAGTATAAAAAGAAGTCAAGGA
This sequence comes from Balaenoptera ricei, assembly GCF_028023285.1. Lineage (NCBI taxonomy): Eukaryota > Metazoa > Chordata > Mammalia > Artiodactyla > Balaenopteridae > Balaenoptera > Balaenoptera ricei. Next base: position 86,015,448 of record NC_082642.1, on the reverse strand, counting down.
ACTTCCCTGGCAGTCCAGTGGTTAAGACTTCACCTTCCAAAGTAGGGGGTGCGGGTTCGATCCCTGGTCAGGGAGCTAAGATCCCACATGCCTCGCAGCCAAAAAACCAAAACATACAACAAAAGCAATATTGTAACAAATTCAATAAGGACGTTAAAAATGGTCCACATCCAAAAAAATCTTTAATAAAACAGAAGTCAAGCTATAGAATTACATATAATATAATCTCATTTATGGGAAACAGTGGTATAGTACAAAGATGAATACATATGTAAACAAATCTATAAAAATAAACTTACATCTGGAGTGGAGAAGAGGGTGTGGGTGAGGAACAGGACTTGGGCTCTTTATTCTTCTCAAATATTGTTTGAATTTTTACCAAAAAATGTATAATGCATAATTTTAATATTTTAAATAATACTTAAGCCAGTAAGTCCTACCCACTGACTTCAAAAATAACAGAATCATACTCCTTTATTTTATAGAAGAGAGAAACAAGGACCAGAGAAGCTGAAGTATTTTATCAAAATTGCACAGCTGGTTGAGACTGAACTCAGGTTTCCTGATAGACTAGACTAGACTGCTTGGCTCTTACAGACATTAACTGTGTCTCAGTCAGCTCAGGCTGTCAGGCTGCTATAACAGAATACCATAGAATAGGTGGCTTATAAACAATAAACATTTATTTCTCACAGTTCTGGAGTCTGGAAGTCCAATAGCAGGCTGCCAGCAATGTCAGTTTCTGTGGCAGCACATCTTCCCAGATGCAGACTGCCAATTTCTCATTCTATCCTCACACAGAGGAAAGAGGGTTAGGGAGTTCCCTGGGGTCTCTTTTATAAGGGCACTGATCCCATTCATGAAGGCTCTACTCTCATGACCTAATCAGCTCCCAAACACCCCACCTCCTAATAACATCACATTGGGGGTTAGGACTTCAACGTATGAATTTGAGGGGGACAAATGTTCATCCATCACAACATGTTAGTATATTTTGTTAGCACATGTGCAGGTTTCGTTTCATTTATTAAGCATATATCTAGCTGTAAGCTGTGGATTTTGAGGATAAGATGTATGCAGGTATTCTATATACAAAGAATAGATGTGTATTGCTCTCTAGCTATAGGAGTAAGAAAGGAGGGATCCAAGGAATTTAAAGTGAGCCAGAGAGTTCTTGAATAAGTAGGAATTCCACTAAGAACAGGAAGGGCTGATCAGAACCTGGGATGACACATAACACCAGGTAGAAAGAGAATCTAACAGTTTGGGGTAAACTGATGGACTAGCCTCATACCCTAAGGAAATAATTGACTCTAAAGACCCACTTCCCTCTCCATCACGTCCTGAGAGATGATGCCTCGCATGATAACTGCTCATTAAATGAGGACTTGAAGGTATAATGAAGCAAATAGTAAACGGAGGCAGAATTTTCTTGGGACCTTGCTGGGGCATAACCACCTGACACCTGTCTACCAAGAAGTGTTCCAAATCAGAAGAAAATCAGCATATGTTTTAGGGTTTATTGAACAAATGTCACTATAGAAATAAACATTCTGTTATTAGAAATTTGTATGCACTTAATGTAATTAAAATATTTTTATTGCAGTGAAAATAAATCTTACTGCCTGGATGGTTTTAAGTCTCAGAAATATATCAGCTCAACCACTGAGTCTTCCTTGCTGTCACCAGCAAGATATGCTTCCTCCTGCCTCAATTCCTAAAATGCATCCTTTGTGTCACTCAAGCCACTTGCCACAAACAGCCGTCTACGGCAGCAGCTGTGAATACGTCCTCTCTCCCATTTCTGGTGTTGTTAGCTTCTGCAGCCCAGGAACCTTATCTTATTCACGGCTGTGTGCTTCGCAGCATCTATTATAGAGACTCGAAATTTATAGATAGCAAGGAAATGCAATTTTAAAATGTTTAAAAGCAAGCAGGTCGTAAACCGAAAGGCTTAGAGCTGATGGCAAATCATACCATATACTTATCCTCTCCATAACCATTTAAGTACATATTTAAAAATCAATGGACAGCAAGGACAGTCTTGAAAAGGAGAAATTTCTAAAAAGCAGCCTTGGGCAGTTGAGAAAGGGAGAAAGAGGGAGGGACAGTGCGTCTTCATCCTATGTTATTTCATGTTTTTCACTATTTCTTAACCTTAATAACCCATATTTCTCCGTCTCTTACATCTACAAGCGTGATATAGAAACCCACACCCCCTACCAAGTCCTCCCCTCCCCATCACCATTCCCAAAAGGGTATCTCACGTGAACCCATAAACATTCCTATCAACGTAGTCCCCTGCCCACAAAGCTCCTTGATTGTCACGTGGTACCTCCCTCTGCCACAGCTGCCTTAGTCCTCGGCCAAGGCTCCTAAGCCCTTTCTCTTAGGACTCCCAAAGCTGCATTTTCAAGCTACCAGATGCATAAAGAGATAATGGGGTCCTCATAGACGCTGAGGAATCTGCCTCATTTCTCCACTACATTACTTGGATTCAAAGAAGGGATGCTTATATCCATTGGTCTCCTGCAGAACTTCAGAAAAGCGGTTCCTTCAGCTTCTACCTGGAGGCCTAACATTTCTCCTCATCCCTCCACCTGCTAGATGCCTGTGCAAACCTCTTCCTCATTTTCTTTCATAAGAAAGAATAATCCCTTATGAAAATTCATGCTTGGAGGACATGCTCTTACCTCAGCTATGCCCAAAAGCTCTTAAGACCTCTCCCTACATCAGCCATTCAGTGCTTCAGGCCTTGCCTTATCCTACCCTGATTGGCTAAAGAAGAAGCGCAGAGCCTCAAAATCCTCCGAGAAGTCATCCCAAATTAACCATACACTTCCTCCAGCTCTGACCCTAGGGGCTGAGAAACTTGCCCCTTCCGGTCCCTTCTCAGTGCTCATGTAGGCAATTCATCCAGCTCCATCCACAGTTCAGGCTCAGCCATGTGGAGTGGGGCTTGAGGGGTGTGAGAGTATTGAGAGAACCCTGCATGGCTGCAAACTCCACGGTCCCTCGTTCTTGTTTCAATTGTGCTGGGAAAGTAAATAACTCCCTAGTAATGCTCCATGTTCCTTGACAGGCTTTCTGACAGGTCTAGGAGTAATTTTTTTCCCCTAGGCCATATCTTAAACGGCCAAACTCAGCCTTTTCATAGGAGTTCAGGAATTCAAGAAATATCATGGGTTGCCCATGTTCATCTTCTTTCCCCAGCACAATTATTCACACTTTCTTAAAACTTCTCTACGTATCATCCTACTTAGGGGAACACATTTCAGTGGAGGGAACTCATGACTTCTTCAGTCAATCCCTTTTGTTTTTGGATAGCTTCAATAGTCAGAAAGTTCTTAAGAAGCATGAGTCCAAGGGACTTCCCTGGTGATCCCCTGGTTAAGACTCCGTGCTTCCACTGAAGGGGCACGGGTTCAACCCCTGGTCGGGGAAATAAGACACCATGTGCTGCACGGCACAGTCAAAAAATAAAAATGAAAAAAATAAGCATGAGTCCAAAATCTGTCTTCCTACCTAGGTTCCGAAAGTTTACCTTAACTTCTAAACTCTTAGCCTACTTTGTCACATAGTGAATACTAGATAAATAGTAAGTCTGACATGGGTATCATTCTGAAGTAGTTCACTAAAGTATATTAAGATCATGGATGTTGAAGGCAGGAAGACCTGAGGTGAAGTGTAACCTGGGGTAAAGTATTCCCTATACCTCAATTTCTTCATCCATAAAATGTGGAAAATAATAGCTCTTACCTTACAGTGTTGAGAGGATTAAATGATATCGTGCAAGCCATGCACTTAGTACAGCGGCCAACAGTAAGCTCTCACAATATTTTGTTATTATTAATATTACCATCAATAATTTTTTTCTGGCAATCCTCTCTTTGATTGAAAAACTATCAGGCATATCCACTAAAACGAGATGGACAGAAATAATCCGTTGTGAGAATTAACAATAGAAAACCTCCAATTGTTGGCAGGGACTCTATCTTAGTCCAGCTCTTGATCTCTTGTGCATAACATAGTGCTTTTCTACATCCTTTGGGATCTTGGGCCTATTTCACTATTGCTTATGTAGATGGATATCACAATCTATCATTTCTACCAGTTAATGGTCATAGAGTTGGAAAGGTCTTGGTGACTAAGTCTCTCCTCTATAATTTACATAGATTGAAGCTAAGACTTATAGAGAGGGAATAATATGACCAAGGCCATCTGGGTTTTTATTAGAACTAGAACCAAAAAATAACTTCTGACTCCCAAGTTAGGATTCCTTAAGTATCAAGAAATATATAAATATTCAACATCTTTGGATTTCTGAGCTCTGTTCTGTGAGGGTGACTAAATGTGTAGCCTCCCTTTATTTCTGCTAGAGGCAATTAGAGAGATATTGGCTAACCTTTCCTCCCCCTTCCCCACCCCCCCGCAAGTTATTGCCATAGATTTTCTACTGATCACCCTCTTAAATCATATTACTTAACTGAATTGGGCCTCTTTAAATGCAGGTGAAAGAAAACCAATGCAAACTAATGAAGGCAAAGGAAAATTATTAGGAAGATTGGTAAAAGACTTCCAGAACTGAAGGAAGTGTTGACTTTGAATTTATTTATTTATTTATTTATTTATTTATTTATTTATTTATGGTTGCATTGGGTCTTCGTTGCTGTGCATGGGCTTTCTCTAGCTGCGGCAAGCGGGGGCTGCTCTTCGTTGCGGTGCGCGGGCTTCTCACTGCGGTGGCTTCTCTTGTTGCAGAGCATGGGCTCTAGGTGAGCAGGCTTCGGTAGTTGTGGCATGTGGGCTCAGTAGTTGTGACTCGCGGGCTCTAGAGCACAAGCTCTGTAGTTGTGGCACACGAGCTTAGCTGCTCCGTGGCATGTGGGATCTTCCTGGACAAGGGCTCAAACCCGTGTCCCCTGCATTGGCAGGCAGATTCTTAACCACTGCGCCACCAGGGAAGTCCCAGGGAGTGTTGACTTTGGAAAGGAAAGAAACTTCTGGGGTTCATCGACCTTTTGCCCAGAGTACTGCCATTAATGCAATGTGATTCCAACGACAGCCAGCCTCTGTCTCTTTTGTTCTTAGCTTTAAATGAGACATTGAAAAAGAGACATACAGACAGAGAGGGAATAGATGGGTCCAGCTTGGATCCAGTGTCTACCCATGGACCACTTTGCTAGTGTGAGAGTTGGAAGGTTACCCACATTGTGTAACTCCACTAGAGACCTCCTTCCCCTGGGCATGAGGGGCTCTAAATAAAAAGTATAGAATCATTGTGAGCAAAGCAGCTGCCCCAAGAAGTGTGTACTACATTCCACTATGTGTTTCCCCAAGCAGATTGTGAGTTTCTATTTGTCAGGGACTCTGTCAATTTCACCTTTATTCAGTATTTTCAAACACCTTCCTAGCCTGTGTGTAATAAGTATTCAATGAACATTCATGGAATTGAATGTATTAGATCTGCAGTTTTTCTTGATCCGGACATACCAGCCCAAGCTGAGAACACTATGGTCTCCAACTAACAAAAAAGAGGCTTCTGCGTGTTTTTGGTCCCTTGGAAAACATACATCATACCCAAGTACCCAACTAACGCCACCTGGCTCATACATAAGTAATACGTGCATCTTGGCTCTAAGGAAAACTGTCCTGATTGTGCTTCTCTCTCCAGCTTCCTGGAAGGATAGGGCACTTCTTCCTCAGACTACTTACCTCCTGGAAACGTCTCTTCCTGACAGCCTGGCACTTGCCCACAGTTCTGTCTTCTGTGGTGGAAATGGAGCCCTGCTGTGCTCGGGTCATTAGGATTCTCATCTTCCCTCCTCATATGACAGACATCGGAGGCCATGTTCTCTTCTCCTGAGAAAAAGTCCCAATTAAATACGCTCATTAAAGCCCTGTGATTCTAGGCTTTCTTCAAATGCATAACAAAAATGAATCAATTTCTGCTGACCTGAAGCCTGGCCAGGGAGTGCTTGGCCCTGGCCGAGGTGTGGGCTGACTGCCAGAACCTTGTGGGATGTACTAGGCAGTTTTCACTGTCATATGCCAGACCTTCACTGCTGCCCCTCCAGCTGGTTATTAGATGCTGGCAGGCAACTGCATAAAGAACCCTGAACAGAATATCACAGTTTACCCAGAATCAAAAGATTGATAACAAATTAAGGTGAAATTGAGTGCAAATCTGCCCCTTCTAGCCCCTCACTGGCCACATCTACCATGCCTGGCAGTCTAAGTATAGGCTGTGATGCAGTGTGGTAGGGAGGAGGCATAAGACAGGAGGTCAGGGCCCCCAGCTGTCCCACAAACCCCGTCACTAACAAGTTGTATAATCTTTCAGCTTCAGGTACCTCGTGTGAAAAGAAGATGTCGCTAAGACCTTGCAGTTCACAGGCTTCAACTTAAGGTATGGTCCCAACTGACTTTACTGCCATTGACACCACCACTAGTAGCTAATATATACAAAATATTTACTCTGTGTCAGACACTCTGTACTTAATTACTATGCATAAATTCATTTAATCCTTATAACAACCCTTTGAAGGAATTAGTAATATTACTGTTCCTATTTTACAGATGAAGAAACTGAGATTTAAAGAGTGAAATAACTTGGCCAAAGTTACATCAGCTAGTCAATGACAGAGCTCCAGAACTCATGTTCTTCATACCTAGGGTACCTCAATAACGTCTCAGGTACCAAAACCACCATGGTCATGCTTAGCTTCCTTTTGGTGTCCTCTGCCTCAAACACTTGGTTTCTCGTCCTAAGTACAGGATTTCATCTCCTGCAAATTGGTTCACTATTTTTGGACTCACTGACCATTTCTGGGGACTTTATTCCATTTAAAAATCAGCCCATCTTTGCCTTCTAAAAACCACCAAGGTATAGCTAGTCTGTATTTGCTCTGATCTCTATAAATTCACCCATGTATAATTCTCATTGGCAGTGAATGTGTTGCCTCATTAAGTCATTACTTTTATTATTATCATTTATCTCTTGGTCATCTTTTGCCATTTATGTCGTATCTTACCAATCAGATTGAATATCTTGAAGATGAGGACATGGATCATACTTCTTTGATCTACTCTTAGCCCCTGGCACAATGCCTTGTGCCAATCTTTAAATGTTAATTGGGTTTGCTGCAGCTTCTCTTCCAGCTTCAACTATACTCCTCATTAGGCGGTATCTCTATGGTTGTAGGAGCCCTCTTTGGAAACTATGGTAATAGAATTGTCAGCCAGAATCCTGGTGACTTTCATTGTGCAGGCAAGACTGGGAAAGGGCACCCTGACCTATGCTTACGCCAGCTGAGGTGTGTTACTTGTGCCAGAGCCTCACTATGTCCATATACCTCCGTGTGTCTGATGGGATCAGAGCAAGCATTTCTGGTGATGCCAGCCAAGAAAAAACAGCTGGCAAATGTAGAAAAGCTGGTACCAGGCACCTGGCCCACTTAGATCAGCTTTATGTGCCAGCTTCACATTTTGTATCAAGGCCTAAGTTGAGAGTAGGGAGTGACTATATCTTCTCTCCTCGCCAAAAGCTGGTCTGTGGATGCCAGGTTCATAACGGTCATCTGTTGGGCTGTCTGTCCACAGCACCTGCAGCTAAAACAACCAAATCCAGAGGTTGCCAAGATCTTGGCACTCCCAGGGTATAATAACAATGCCAAGAGTTGAAGGGGTAATGAATGTCCAAATTATCTTGTCCCCTCCTTTTGGAGTTTCCAACACCCTAGTGCTGAAGGAAAGCTGAAAGTTTTTCCAGGTGCATTGTATTTTACAAATGTCATGTATTTCAGCAAACAGAAGAGATACAAAATGATTTGGCAAATTGTGAAGAGCTCAATAATTATCAGGAGGGATGAAGTCCTTTTACTCCTTCTACAATACTGAGTTATAAACAACTCCCAATGTACTTTGAATAGTCAGCTGTTCCCCAGTTTCATTGACAAGGCAGGATAAGTCAACTCTGGCAACAGCAAGAAGAGAAAATTCTAGCCAAAGTTTTTAAATTCCACTCCTTCTAAGACTGCTTTAAGGAGGTGGTGAGAAGGGAGGGCTCTGAACAGGGGAAATGATAACACAAGGAGTAAATATAAAAACATTTCTATTACTATTTAAGCCTCTGTAAAGATAATTGACATTTTAAAACAAAAATAATAACAATAAACTGTGTGACCTATAACATATGTAGAAATTAAATGTATGACAACAATAGCACAAAGGCCAAGAGGGGAGAAATGGAAGTGTACTCTTAAAAGTTTCGAATACCTGATGTGAAATAGTATAATATCATTTGAAGATAGACTGGAAGAAGTTTAAGATAAATACCATAAACCCTAAAGAAGCCACTAAAATAAAACAAGAGTTATAGCCAATTTGGCAAAAAAACATAAAATAAAATGGAATCTTAAAAATAAAATACTCATGTAACCCAAAAGAAGGCAGAAAAAGAAGAAAAGAGGAATAAAGAACAGATGGGAACAAATAGAAGTGAAACAGCAAGGTAGATTTAAGGTAGCAAGGTAGATTTAAACCCAATCATGTCAATAATCATATTAAATGTAAATGGTCTAAACACCCTAATTAAAAGGCAGAAATTGTCATACTGGATTTAAAAAGCAAGACCCAATCATATGCTGCCTACAAGGAACAAGTGTAAATATAAATACATTAAAAGTAAAATCATGGAAAAGATAAACCACGCTAACATTAAATGCAAAAAAAAAAAAAAAAAGATGGAGTGGCTTGATTAATAGCACACCAGGAAGATTTCAAAGCAAAGAATATTACCAGGGATAAAGAGGATCATTTCATTTCCCAATGATAAAGAGACCAACCTTTAGAAGAGCTAAAAAACTGTAGAACTGAAAGAAGAAATGGACAAGCCCATAATTATAGTTTAATCATGGAAAGTGTGTTCTTTGCCCACACTGTAATTAAATTAAAAATCAATAACATAAAATTCTGGAAAGTCTCTAAGTATTAGGAAACTAAATAACATGCACCAAGTTCTTTCTTGCCTTAGTGCCCTTGAACGTATAGTTTCCTCTGTCTCAGATAATTTACCTTTCACATAACTGACCTTTTCTTCTGTTTCAGGTCACCTCCTCAGAGAAGGCTTCCTAGACCCTTATAAAAAAGGTCACGTCCCCACTTCATCCTACTGCACCTCCAGTTACTGTCTATTACATACCTTGATTTTTCCTTTCCTAAAAGTTCATCAGAATCTGTAATTATCATTTTTTTATTTGCTTATTTGCCTACTGTCTGTCTTTCTACAGCATATAAACTTTTTAAAAGTATATGAATATTAGATCAAAAATTTTTTTTAATTATGGTAAAATATACGCAATACAAAAGTTACCACTTAACAGCATATAAACTTTTTGAGGGCAGGAACCTTATCAGATTTTTCTGTACCCCAGTGCCAAGTATAGTATGCGGCAGGTCCTAAGAACTCAAAATCTATTTGTTGAATTAATGAATAGAACATTAAAAGGAGGATAATTCCTACACCGCCTACTTCACAGAACTCTTATAAGAGAGAAAAACGACTCTGAAACACTACCCGCTTAAAAATAGAAAGGCATTGATGTTTTTATTATTTTCAGTGGGTTGCAGCTCAGAGTTCAATGCTGATTAGATAACGAGCACAGTTGAAATTGGGCTGGACGAATCAGGACAGCTTCCTCATAGGGGCAGAGTCTAAATCGCTGCAAGGAATTGTACCTTGCCTGCCTGCACATGTCTGGATCTAACTTTGAGCTCTTTCCCCTCGTGGCTTCACAGGTAATAATTTCACTGCTATCTCTTATTAAGGATGTTCTTTCCCTTCCCCTCAGAAGAGCAGGCGGGGCTGGCATTTCTGACAGAGCAGCCAAGGAGCATAACTCTAGGCACACTGAGAGAATTCTAATGACTTTGTGTCTTTCCTCAAAGGGCTGGCAGTTTTCAGATCTTCTGTGCATTTAAGTAATAACAGCATTCAGTTATACATACATACATATTCTTTTTCAGATTCTTTTCCCTTATAGGTTATTACAAAATATTGAGTAGAGTTCTCTGTGCTATACAGTGGGTCCTTGTTGGTTATCTATTTTATATAGTAGTGTGTATCTGTTAAACCCAAACTCCTAATTTATCCCTCTCCCGCCCCTTTCCCCTTCGGTAAACATAAGTTTGTTTTCTATGTCTGTGGGTCTATTTCTGTACACCTAAAACTAACACAACATTGTAAATTAACTATACTTCAATTAAAAAATTAATTAAATTTTAAATTTAAATTTGGGCTTCCCTGGTGGCGCAGTGGTTGAGAGTCTGCCTGCCAATGCAGGGGACACGGGTTCGAGCCCTGGTCTGGGAAGATCCCACATGCCGCGGAGCAACTAGGCCCGTGAGCCACAATTACTGAGCCTGCGCGTCTGGAGCCTGTGCTCCGCGACAAGAGAGGCCGCGATAGTGAGAGGCCCGCGCACCGCAGTGAAGAGTGGTCCCCGCTTGCCACAACTAGAGAAAGCCCTCGCACAGAAACGAAGACCCAACACAGCCATAAATAAATAAATAAAAGAAAGGCAAGTAACTTTATGTTCTTTATGTAAACATATAAGAAAATAAATCTATATTTCTAAAAAAAATAAAAAAAATAAAAAAAATAAAAAATTTTTTAAATTAAAAAAAATAAATAATGACAGTATTGAGGCCAAACTAGCAATGATCCTGTGGAAGGAGGAGCCCTCAGTGTTGCTGAGAATAAGGGATCTCGCTCACCGCCTTGCGTCCTTGAGGCTTGCCAGAGAAAACTGGCTTTCTCTTGAAACCTGAAGGCGAAACACCTTACCTAGGCAAATGCAACTTACGGAGATAGGAATATTGGGGGTGGGGTAGGAGGTTAAGTAAGAACCCTGGATTCGTAGGTGCAAAAGGCAGACTCAAACTGAAAAAAAAAAAAAGTAAACAAAATGATGTGCTAACCAACGCACAGTTTGAATGGTAAGAAAAATCCTGAAAAGGGTGTCAGAGAGACATGGGTCCCACCTCTGGACCTCACTGTGTGATTCTATACAAGTTATTTCCCATTATAACTGGGTTTGGCCTTCTGAAAAAATGAGAACTTTTTTTGGATGAAACTTGGATGAAATCATCTCTCAGTTCCTCTCTGGTTCTGCTATTCTTATGAAACCCATATTCTCCCTGTGAAAATCACAGAGCAAGAGTCATAGAGATCCTTTGACCACATTTGTTTAATCACCTTAACCACCTTGAGAACTTAAGACTTAGGACTCTTCCTGACCTTGTTTAATCCAGCTTTTCAATCAGGGTTCTTATTTGCAGAATTGGGGGTGGGGCATCACGTGACAGATTAAGTTAAAAAGGAGCTCATTGAAAAGCTAGTGAGCACAGAATCACGGGAAGCCTGAAGAAGCTGGAGGGGACGCCAGGCCTGGGGCCAGCCAGGGCTGCAGCCATCATGTAACCCATCTGGTGCCCTGAGGACCCTACACTCCTGCCATGAGCACTGGATGCCAAGTGGGCACCACCGTACCCTTCATGTTTGACATGGGAGATCACAGTGTCAGCCCTGGAAGCTCCAGCAGCTGCTGCCACCACCTGCTTCTGGATTGGACTCTTGGCCGCACCTGAACCAAGCCAAGTCACAAGCTCCCAACTGGGTCTTGGTGGCTGGGACAAATGGCCTTCGCTTCCATCATGTAACCTAGTTCTAGGCCCAGGAGAAATGGGAAAGTGAATATTTGGATTTTTCAACGTCTGCAGCGGAAGACAAGTTCCATCTCTCACCAAGATTTATGAGGTGGAAAATTCCACCACAGATGCGGAGGTTCAGATATGTTGCAGTCACAAAAAAAGATAAGTATTTAAAACATCTGAAGTATTTATCAGTAGGAGAAGAATATGTCTCCATATAGTGCCCCATACCATTTAGAACTCCAACTTCTAAAATCTAGACCTGGAAGATAGACTACAAACCACTTCATCCAGCTCCTTTTGTTTTCCAGATGAGAAAGCAGGGCTTTAGACAGGGATGGTAACCAGCCCAAGTTCACAGCTGGACCAGAACTCAGGTTTCCTATTTGGGGGGCCAATTGTCTTTCCAGTAGATCAGGCTGCCTTACAAGACAAAAACCGGAATCCCTTCTTTGTCAGATTAGATTCAATGCCAAATGTTCACAAAACATATTTATTTTTGCACCTTAGCTTGATTTGACTTATTGCAAAGATTTTGAGATTAAACAGATGTAGCCATGATTCCTCCCCCTCAAGTTTCAGATTCAAGTCGTATTTATTAACCACCTATCACAAGGGCAGACATTGAGCTGGTGTTTTCCTTAATGTTGCAGGAAGTTCAGGGATCTGTTTGGGCCTGAGGAACACCTGGTGATGGGAACTAGAGCACTGCAGAGCTTCTCTTGCAATCTGTCACCTCTGCTTCTCTCTAATCATCATTTTATTCTTTTCGATAGATACCTCTGCATCTGGTCCTGTTGGCTGAAAACAAGATCTGCAACAGCTGTGAAGAGTTATGTTACAGCCATAAAAAGGAACGAAATTGAGTCATTTGTTGAGACGTGGATGGATCTAGAGACTGTCATACAGAGTGAAGTAAGTCAGAAAGAGAAAAACAAATACCGTATATTAACGCACGTATGTGGAACCTAGAAAAATGGTACAGATGAACCGGTTTGCAGGGCAGAAGTTGAGACACAGATGTAGAGAACAAACGTATGGACACCAAGGGGGGAAAACCGCGGTGGGGTGGGGATGGTGGTGTGCTGAATTGGGCGATTGGGATTGACATGTATACACTGATGTGTATAAAATTGATGACTGATTAAAAAAAAAAGTTGTATTAGTGTCTAAGGGCTTAGAATGCTCAGGAGACAGGTGAAGGGAAGTTAAATCCTGGATATTTGGTAATTTGAATACAGGATTCCCAGAAGAAAAAAAAAAAAAAGAGTTATGTTAAAGTGTCAGTAAACGGCCTGGTTCCCTTGGTCCCAGTACCATATTACCAAGGAAGAGACAATCGGCCCAGGATGTCCATCCCTAGACCATCAACTGTAGCCAGGGGGTCAGAACCACATTGTACAACACAGCTGCTCCCAGAGTAACTAAAGGGACGTGGAGGACACTCCAGGAAAACCTGGGAAATGCTCAGACAAAATATTGACTTCGGGACATACATACGAATTAATTTAACACTCACACTAGCCCCATTCATTCACTTATTCATTAAATATTTACTGAATGCTGCTGCTTTCTAGGTCCTATTTTAGATAAGAGGGGTACAGCAGTGAGCAAAAGAAGCAAAGAAGACAGAAAAAAAGGATAAACAAGGAAATATACTGTACATCAGACAGGGGTAAGTGCCACATAAAAAATAAAACAGGGTAAGGAATAAAGATGGAGGTGGATGTATGTGCACACATACACTATTTTAGGAAGCATGGACAGAAAAGGCCTCATTTAGAAGAGGATATTTGAGGTGAATTTTGAAGGAAGAGAGAGCAAGTCATGAGGCTATGGGGTAAAAGCATTCCTGGCAGAAAAACAAGTGCAAAACCCTCAGGCTGAAACGTGCCTTGTGTGGTCGAGAAATAGCCAAGAGGTTGAATTGGCTCTATCAGAGAGTGAGAGAAAGAGTGTCAGGAGATGACGTCCATGAGGTGAGAGGGACCAGATGATGCCTGGCCTTGGGCACTTTAAGGACTTTGGCTTTTATTCTGAGTGAAATGGAAAGTCATTCAAAGGTTTGAAGACTAGAAGTAACAGAATCTTGCATATGTCTATTGTGCTGAGAGGGTGCTAGCAAAACAGCATGGTAGTGAGAAGGCAGTCAGATTTTGGATTTATTTTGAAGGTGGAACTGACAAGATGTGCTAATTGACTGGATATGAGAGATGAGAAAAAGAGGAGATTTAACGATGAGCAACTAGAAAGGGAGAGTTGCCATGTACTATGATGGACAAGACTAGAGGAGAAGCAGGTCAGTGAGGTGAAGGAAACTAAGAGTCCAGCTGGGGGCATGTTAAGCCTGAGATGCTGCTTAGACATCCAGGTGGACCTTGAGGGGGCAGTTGGCTGAATGAATATTGAGTTCATGTGGGAGGTTCTGCTAGAGATACAGATTTTGGAATTGTCAGTACAGAGATGGTACTTAAAGCCTTGAAACAGAATGATATCGCCTTGAAAGTGAATATCAGTAGAGAAGAAATGAGGGCAGAGGAGTGATCCCCAGAGCAGTCCCCAGAGTAGGTCAAATCAGAGAGTGAAATGTGTATGAGATATTGAAATCAAGAGTTATGATTAGGAATAGGCATAAGTTAAATAATTTACCTCCGATCTGGTGAGTGGAGAAGCCAGTTTCCATTCCAGTCTATCTGATTGCAATGACTTGGCCATCATCCACCTTCTCCTGGTTGATGATGTTCATATCTTCTCTGCCTTCTGGCCTTCATTTTTCCTCCCATTACCGCTTTTCTCCTAACTTCCTCATCATAGAACACTTCCTACATTCATAACAGGAAGCTGAGGCTCAGAGAGGCTAAGAGACATCGTCTAACATCAGAAAACAGCTAGAAAGTGGAATCGTTTGCTACACAAGAGGTAGGATGAGAAACATGCCAAAGAGCCGAATGCCCAAATCAAGACGAAAATGCCTCCTGTGAAGGAAATAATAGCGGTGAAGGATTCAGACAGGCGAGAGCAAGGTTTTACGGCAGCCCAGATGTCTCCGAGCCCCTTTTGGTTTCCTCTCATTTATTCACTGAATATTGTGTGATGAGGGGTTGGCAAGGGTGGGAACCTTGAAAGATTTAATAACAGTTTTTTTAAAGGTCATTACAAAGTGCTTTACAATTGTTCATCTTTATCTTTTAATTCCTGATTTTGAGAAACAGGAAGAAAAATAAACAGGAAAAGTACATGAAAATCCCCGACAGGATCCCATGGAATAAAAATAGTGCTGACAGGAAACAAACATCTTAAAACTTTAAAGGGGACAGAGGACGATATGGATTGAGAAATCCTACAGGACTGATTACTTTTCATTGCTATAAAAGTAATCAGTTACTGTTCAATGGAACCGTGACTAACATTTTGGCAACCACTTATCACCTATTTGCACCCCTTTCTGCCATGTTAGACATTTCTCCCCAAACTGCTATCTGCCGATACCTGTAAAGGAAAGAGACTCAGACTTGGCAGGGCCTCTGTTCTGGTGGCCAAGTTATACCACCATATCTTGGCCTAGTAAGCAAGTGTCTAAAAATAATAGCTAACATTTATTGAGAGTTGCTGTGTGTGCTAGGCTATGGATTTTACATGTAAGATTTGAAAGGGGTTAGAAAAATTGCCATACCTGCAAAGTTTCTGCTTCATTCAAATTATTTCTACTTTATCGATTCTAAGCCTCGCTGAGCTTTTAGTGCCTCAAATGTAAATTAATTAATCAGATTACCCATAATTTATATGAACTTTTATAGGATGCTACTGTACACGGAGTGTCCAGATTATCACTGTGAACGCAGAGATGGGCAAGACAGAGCCCCCCAGGAACTGATAATCTGGTTAAATATTGCAGTTAGGATTTGTCAGACCTGTACTATATTGCTGTCTATCATGTGTTTCTTACTAAAAAGGACACTTGAATGGGAATCAGGAGACTGTATTCCTACTCCCTCTGCCATCGACTTAATCAACTGTGAAGACTACAGGTGAATTACTTCCCCTCTTTGGAACACAACTGCATCTCTTAAAAGGAATGCTTTGGCCCCTTGTCCCTATATTCTCCTCCAAAGCTGACAATTTGTGAGTCTAATGCTATTTTAGTTTTATTCATTCAACAAACATATATTTAGCACATGTGCCAGGCACTTCACAAGTATTAACCTACTTATTCCTCACAGCAATCCTATTATGTAGGTACTATTATTATCCCTAATCATATAGTTATATTAACCCTATAATAAAACTATTATCCCCTTTTACAGATGATGAAACTGAGGCATGGAGTCATTTTAAAATACTTAAGATATATTTTACTCTTAAGACACTTAGAATTTTCTACTTTTGCTTTGCTGAGGGATTTAAAAGAAATCTTTGAAATTTCATTCCAGGTACAAATAGGTTATCATTTCTGTTTCCTACTTGTAGAACAACTGCAGTTATCCAGCAGAGACCATGGAGCAATTAGGAGTCTGTGTCACAGACACAAACACACGGGAGCAACCAGTGGGGAGCCCCTTTTTGTCCTTTCTGTCCTCTAGCACCTACACTCTCTCCTTCCCTCTCTGGAATGAAAGAAAGAATGTGGAAGTGCCTAACAGAAACCAGCTCATTTTACACTAAAAAAAAACACAAAACACCCTTGCCTCTTTCCTTTTCTCTCTCCTTCCCTCCCTCCCTCCATCTTTCCTTCCTCTCTCCTGCTCAGCCTTTCAATCCCACCACTTCTATAGTGATGTTCTTTTCTGCCTTTCTAACCATTTCCTACACAAAAGTGATCGCTAATTTCCACCCTCAAACTATATACCTGAACCACGTGATTCTAACTTCCTCTCTGCTTCTCCTCCCACCTACTTTCAAAGTCTGTTTATCTACAGTACTACTGCTGTGATCACCCTGCCACTGGATCCTCCACCACAGCCCTGAAATCTGATTTCCAGGGGTCCCCTTTCCTGCTACCTTAGGCTCCCTCTCCCCACCTCCCTGTCCCAGCCATTCCATCTCTCTATGTTGCTTCTGTGCTTTGAAATTTTTACGTAAAAGGACCCTGTAAGTACCAGGCTTGATCTGATCTAAACCTTCTCAACCAATTTGACAGCACAGAGTAGAATTTTATCATTGTGGGTTCATTGATATATTATCAAATGGTGGTCAAAAGACAGCAGTTTTAGACACAGCAGCATGTGCAAAGCAACAGTTTTTTACAAGTCACTTGATACTAATAATATTTAAAGTACTGACATTTGCAACTTTTCAAAAATCAAAGAGGAGGCAAGATGATACTTACATGATTGTGACTCTCACTTGCATTATGACATCGTTCTTGAGTGGTAGGGATAGATGACGCTGTACCGCTCTCTCCAGCATTGTAGACAACCTGGCTATGCCCAAGGGAGAGCCTCATTCAGGTGAACATCGTCTATCAAACGTGTCACGGTGGGTTTCAGACTACTGAGGAAGGGGAAGGAGCGTGGACTTCAAGTCAGAAGACTTGGGATTAGACCCAAGTCTAATCTTTTCATGTACGTATAGCTTAACTTTGGGCAACTCACTGCTTCCATTTAAATCTTGGTTTTTTCATCTGTAAAATGAAGATTATGGTATATTAATCCCTGAGGTCCCTAATGCGTTGAAGTTCTAAGATTGCATGATTCTAAGTGTATTGTGAAAAATATCCAAGTATCCAATTTTGTCAAATTGTGTGTAACAGCAACAATTTCTAAACTCCCTACTAAGGGGCCCTCAGTGATGAGCGTCACTGCACTAGGTAGTCTGAGGATATGAAGAGAAATATAAAACATGGGTCCTGCCCTCCAGGTGTTTTGATCTGTGTGTGGAGAGAAAGATTGATAAGGATAGCTAGCATGAATAAGTGGGAAATAAAAGTATTCTAACTGTAGTTAGACCTAATATTCAGAATCATAGTTGAGAACTGGAGTGATCATGATATTGGCTCTAAGCTGAACTTTACAGAGTGGGCAGATTTTCACTGGAGGACAAAAGAAAAGACTTGGGTGGAAGGAAAGCAAATAATGCATGTTTGAAAGGATGCGTGGAAAATATGTTTGGATAGCAAGAGTTGGACTGTATTAAGAAGGGTTTAGAGAAAGCTAGGCCAAAAATTTCAGATTTGTTTCCATGAATGATTGGATGCCATTAAAGACTTTTTTGGGGCAGATAAGTAATATAATAAATGTACAAACCAAATAACAAGTAAAAATGACGAAAGATACACCTATCCTGGAAGTCTTAAATTTAGCAGTTTCCAGATGCAAGGGCTTGTTAGAAAATTTTAAATATAATAAAAGAAAGAAAGAAAAGAAGGAGTGAAAACCTCCTGCCTCTCATTTTCTGGTGCTCTGATCTGAGATCCATAAGCTGGAGCATGGGGAGGGAAGTGATTGCTAAGGTGACCAGGTCCCAAGCCATATGGGGCATTGCATAGTCATTCCAACTCCTTGAGCTACCCTTAGAAATAAACAGACAGCCCTGTTAGGCTGGTCAATCCACGGCCGAGCATCTCCTCCCAACGTTCACCCAAAAGAAGGCAGGACCTTCATGTGTGCCAGCCGACACTTCTGGGTGGTTTTAAAAGAGAAGTTTGATGCTGAAATCTCATCAGGAGATGTGAAAAGATAAATGTGTCTCACTGAGCCTCAATCTCTTTGCTAAAACAAAATTAAGTTAAAATTTCAAACTAGGGCATCCGCGAAATTTTTCAGCAGAAATTTGTAGCCACAAGTGTTAGACCTGGAATTGCTCTTAGATGCCAACACTTTCATTTGTCAGATGGGGAAATCAGTCAAGTGGAGAAAGAAATTTTTCAAGGTCAAATTTTAATTAATTGACCCACCTGGGATTAGACCCCAGTTTTCCCAGCTCCCAAGCAAAGTGTCTTTCCAGTTCATCAGATGGCCTGTCACATTGTTGCTTGTTGAATTAAAGAAGAAATTCCAGACAATCTTCGAGATCAGTGTGGCAGTTAGTAATAATGAAGGTGGGAGTGGGAGTGGAGCCTCTGGTTCCTCGAAGTTCCCATAACTGTAAGGTACTGTTTGTGAAAAAGACTCTCCAATTCTGCCAGTTCATTACCTATTACTACGAGGTTGAGGAAGACCTTAGTTTTGCTGATTATTCCTTGACAAATCAACCTCTAGACCTCTGGATATTGTGATAAAACCATCCTATTTAAAATCCAATTTTCAAGTTATCCCTCCTTGCTCTCTATCCTCCTTTTACACTGCTTCTTTTCCCCATAGGACTTAGGACTTTATAACTTACTGTGTGACTTTGTATTAAGGTTTTTGCATATTGCCTGACTCCTCACACTAGAATATAAGGATCCCCCAAGGATCTTTGTCTGCTTGGTTCACAATGTATCCCAAGGACCTGGAGTGCTCAATAAATATTTTGAACGAGTGACTGAATAACAACTGGATCTACCACTTACTTTGAATAATTAGCATACTGTTAAGTAGTGGTTTCTTATCTGTAAAATGGACAGAATAATTCCCACCTAACCAGGGTGTTATGAGGATCAGTAGGAGAAATATCTTGCACAGTACTAGACCCAAGGCCTAACTCTTTGACTGCTGGTTCTCTTCCACGAGATGTTTGAAATCACGGTCACCCATCTCTCAGCCATCTTACTCCCTCACCAAATCAAACCACACCAGGTACTGTATATCTTCCTGCTAGATGCCTTTACATTCTTCCTGTGGCTTTAGACAGCAGTATGGGGCTTGGTGGCATACTGGGTAGAGGCAGTACCGATACTGTGGGACCAAGGAGGAAGCACTGGCTTTAGAAACCGATCCAGTGTTGAGTCTTGCCTCTGCCACTTTTTAGCTATATGACTTGGAAAGTGATCTCACTTTTCTGAGCCCCAGTTTCCTCCTATGAAGAATGGGGATAATACTTCACAGCGTCAATGACAATAGCAGAGCATATAATGTTTGTAAATTACCTCTATAATCATAGATGCTTCTGAAAAAAAAATAAATGCACCTATTAGTCCTGGAAAATAGATTGATTTATTAAAAAGTTATCTTTCAGAAAGATGATATAAATCAGCATATCTGAATTCCTCTGTAATTGTGTGTTGACATATATCTCATCAGGGATCATGTATTAAGGAATTATAGAATTTTACAGCCAGGTTTTCTACTTACATTTCTCATTTTGCAAATAATGAAACATTGCAGAGAATGCTCATTTGAAAAACTCTATTTACTGAGGATTTTTTTTTTAATTGAAGCAATTCATAGATGTGAAAATCCTTATAGTTTTCAAGGCACTTTGTAGTTTACAAAACACTTTCATATCCATTGTCTCAACCAATCATCTTTGCAACCCTGTACATAAGTTAGAACTCTGATTTTATGCCTTCTGCACCATCCTCCCTATTTTACTCACTATATGTCCTTATACTCCAAACATACTGGACTTTGCCCCATTCTCAGATCATGATTTATACTTGGACTCTTTCTTGTTCCATACCTTTGCTCAAGCTGTTCCCTCTGATTGGAATGCCCTCTTTTTTCTAGTCCCCCAAATCTATTCTTTAAAGTCCTATCCATTTATCAAGGCCTAACTTGAGCCCTTTCCCTTCCAAAATCCTCCCCAGTTCCTTTTAGCAAATGTCTACAGAGGACAGCTGTAGCTTTTGCCCTTCTTTCTTTCTTTCTTTATTTCTTTCCTTCTTTCTTTCTTTCTTTGTTTCTTTCTTTCCTTTCTTTCTTTCTTCTTATGGTATCAATAAACCTTTGCAGAATGGTTTTAGTGGGAAAATAAAATGCAATGCCCACTTTTCCCTCTCTATGCCCTCCTAAGCTCTACATCACCACTACACACAAGCACCAAATTTGGACATGTGGTCCAAGCCAAGCAAAAAGGCTCTCTGCTGAGAATGTGAATTTGAATCATAGGGCAGAGAGCTGTTCAGTTGTGAGCTCTTGAGTCTCCTGTTATTCCAGTAGTAGAATCTTAAAGATATTCTATTTCTGTCTTTCCAAGACCTTGTCATTATCAACTCTTCCTTCCGTTCTGAGAACCATCCAGTTTCCCTCAATAAATTTTCCATCTTATTGATTAAAGTTTCTGTTGTAAGTTACCAAGGAAATGGAACTGGTATATTTTCTCAAATATTTCTAGAGTTCTTTCTTGGTCACCCTATTCTAACCCTCCCTTTTCTGCTGTAGATATAAGTTGTTGAGACATGCTCCTGCCTCTCCCATTGAATTATATGCTCCTCACTAGGGTCTGTATCTCCTTCAGTTCTTACTACTGTCACTTACACACTTGAGTCCTCAAAAAGTGTCAATTGAATTGAAGTTGAGAAAACGTATATTTTCTTTAGATTGGAAACTGATTCAAATCCTCCTATATTACTTAGTTCCAAAAGAGAAAATTTCTCAAATGCTTGTGTTAATTGAATCTTAGGACTGGGAGAGACCAGTAAGTTTGGTAGTTGTGATTTGATTATTTTAGTTTTTTTATTTTTAATAAAGTTTGCATTTCTTACTTTCTTTGACAAATATTTTATCATCATAGATAAGCAAGAAAAGTTTATGGAAAATTATATAGTACTTTACAGTATACAAAATGCTTTCATATACATTATTATATGTAATACATCTAACTTCTTACCATGTCAGATGATGGAAGGTCTTATGGGCATTATTTCACAGGTGTGAAAACTGATTATTCATAAAAGTTCACATACAAGGTCACATAGCCATTACGTTGTTAGGATCTGTCCTATAACTCGGGTCTTACAAATCCAAAGCCAGTGCTTTTTCCAGAAGGACCATGTCCTTCTTCCCCTCCAGCTATCATGCATCACAATAATTACCATGCTTATTGTTTTAACAACTAATCACATCTTTTACAGATGTACAGTCTTCTTGGTTTGTTTCACAAGTAGCATAACTATCTTCTCCCTACTTAAAAAATTAAAAGGAAAAAGACCTACGATTACAGCAGTAAGCAGAAAATTATTCAGGTAAGAATACTCATTAAATTAAACTGACTCTTTTTTCCAAGTAAGTTGCTCAAGATTTAAGCCTTTGGGGAAGTGTAAAGTTAAGTTTTTCCAAGAACTGTGAGGTATATTTCATACCTCACCTATTAGAATATTTTGAATATTACATCTTTCCCATTAATGTAGCAATATTAAAGAACTTAAGGGCTTCCCTGGTGGCGCAGTGGTTGAGAGTCTGCCTGCCGATGCAGGGGACACGGGTTCGAGCCCTGGTCTGGGAAGATCCCACGTGCCGCGGAGCAGCTGGGCCCGTGAGCCACAATTACTGAGCCTGCGTGTCTGGAGCCTGTGCTCCGCAACAGGAGAGGCCGCGATAGTGAGAGGCCCGCGCACCGCGATGAAGAGTGGCCCCCGCTTGCCGCAACTAGAGAAAGCCCTCGCACAGAAACGAAGACCCAACACAGCCATAAATAAATAAATAAACAAATACTTAAAAAAAAAAAAAAAAAAGGCAGCTGTTGTACAACCCCAGCTAAAAAAGAAAAAAAAAAAAAAGAACTTAAGAATCCATACTTTTTAATGTTTTAAGAAACCAATAATTCAGTATATTATAAACTATACCCACAAATAGTTTTATAGAAATCTTATTATTTTATATTGTTCTGGATGAACTACCTTGGCTTTCACTAAGAAATATTTCCTCAAACACAGTCCTTAATGGAAAACTAACCAAGTTGATTAACTAAGTTTCTCATATATTGCTGGAGTCTAATATACATAGCTACGATTTGATTTTTAGTCCTTATCACCTCATCCATGTGAGGAATGAAGTACAAATAGATACCATTGGAATCATAATGGGCAAAGTGACAGTCATCCCACTCTGGGAGAATTACTCTTTCCCTCCTCCAGTGATCAAGGGCCAGACCAGAGGCAGGATTGGTATAGACAGGAGCAGGGAAGGAATAGAAGTTTTCAGTCCCTGGAAGAAGCAGGATAGACCAGAGAAAGTTGTGGAACTGGTAAAGGCACTACCAAGATTTTAACTTGCTTATAGGGTTTTCACTCTCACATACATTTAAAGATTGTTAAAATACATCTCAGCTGTGTGTGAGGGAAAATAAAGAGCAGGGCTAACAGCTTCAGACGGAGCCAAGAGTCTGGAGAACTGGATTCCCCAGAGAGATCTCTAGTCTTAATGGAGCCTGTCCAGCCTTTGCACCAGGGTAGAAAGCAGGTTGCATTTAATGTTTTAATGGGATTTCTCTGTCTTTTCTGCTTTTCTTTTCAACTTTATTTCATTTCAAGGTTCAATTATCATCAGATGGCATTTCTTTGTATTTTTCTTGGGTTCTCTGTTCTCTTGATATATAAAACCCCAGATGTAGCCAATATACATTTTTCAAACATTGCATTAAAACTTCATTATAACAGAAATAGATCCACAGACATAGAAAACAAACTTATGGTTACCAAAGGGGAAGGGGGGGGAGGGATAAATTAGGAGTTTGGGGTTAACATATACACACAACTATATATAAAATAGATAACCAACAAGGACCTACTATATAGCACAGGGAACTATATTCAATATTTTGTGATAACCTATATGGGAAAAGAATCTGAAAAAGAATATATATATATATATATATATATATATATATATATATATATATATATACATATATATATCTGAATCACTTTGCTGTATACCTGAAACTAACACAACATTGTAAATCAACTATACTTCAATAAAAAAAGATAACATTTGACAACTAAAAAAAAAAATTATAAAATTTCATAAACTATGTCTCTCAATCTAATAAGTAAATCAATTTGTTAATTGGACTTGAAAATAATCCTTTATATGTAAAATAGATTAAGATATAAAGTGCATTTAATATTTTTAAAATAGGGGTATGCTGTTTTCTAATATATAAAATAGTAAATTTATCCTAAAGCATATCTGACATATGAAATGTAGGAAGGTAGAAAGGAAAGAAAGACAAGGGAAAAAAATCATATTTATTTAGTTTCTGATGTATGTGGTACATCTTTATTTTACAAATGGGGAACTGACCTGCTTTTTATAGGGTGGTTGAATGAAGCCAGCTAACATATGCTCTCTTACCCAATCATTTTTTTTTTTTTTTTTTTGATGTGGACCATTTTTAAAGTCTTTATTGAATTTGTTACAATATTGCTTCTGCTTTATGTTTTGGTTTTTTGGCCCTGAGGCATGTGGGATCTTAGCTCCCCGACCAGGGATTGAACCTGCACCCCCTGCATTGGAAGGCGAAGTCTTAACCACTGGACCACTAGGGAAGTCCCCCAGTCACATTTTAATTGTTTGTTTGTTTGTTTATCAGAAAAATGCTCATGATCAGCCATGAAACAAGGGAGGGAAACTAACTCCAGGGCATTAATTCAGGAAATGACAACCAAAGGAAAGAAGCAAGTTTCTGGCACAGAATGGTGCAGCTTCTCACTCTGTCCCATTCCCACAAACCAAAAAAGACTGAGGAAGGATGCCAAGCCACAAATCCCTTCTGATTTGGAAGAAGCAGACTAAGAGGACGAGGATTCAGTCCTGGGAAAATTCATGGAAACATCTTGTAGAGTGCTCCATATACCTCCCATCGCCAGGGGCTCAATCTCTGCACAGGATGGGCTACTGAGGCTCGCAGCCAATCAGAAAGCCCAACATGTGCTGAGTTCCGGTTGTGAGGTGCGGGTTCACAGGGTAGGGCATGCCCCTGACTGGGTGGAGGGGACCCCACACCCCAATTAGGAAGAAATGAGGTCAGGAAGGAGAGACTTTCTTCTTTTTGCCACTGCCTGTAGGTATCCAAAACAATGAATAGAACCTCTAATTTTATTAATAAATTAATAGAACCTATGAGTTCATTAATAAATTATCATGTGGAATCATTTACAAAAGAAGGATCCAAATGGGGTTTCTTGTGTGTTTGATCAACAAGAGTTGATCAACAAGGGCAGTTTGTCTCTGCCCCCCAAGCCAAACTGCCCTTGTGTGAATGGATTGAGAAAGAAATTACCAACGGGTGTAGCTGAAGACCAGATGCAGGCAGAGGGGAGGCTGATCAGGACACCATAAATCTGTCTGGTGCACTGCCCATACACCCACAGTTAATCTACCAAATGCTAACAATTCAATCAAAAGTATGGGAATGTCTACTGCCCTTCATCACCCAACTAATACAATGTATTATCAAAAGTTTTGATCTTTGCCTTTTTCGTAGGTGAAATTTTATATATCATTGTGCTTTTAAACTGTATATCCTTATATAAGTACTAGGAAAAAACATGGTGAACTTATAGAAAAAATAATTTTGAGGTGGGAAAGTTCTATTTTTTTTTAATTTTTATTTATTCATTTATTCATTCATTTATGGCTGTGTTGGGTCTTTGTTTCTGTGCGAGGGCTTTCTCTAGTTGCGGCAAGTGGGGGCCACTCTTCATCGCGGTGCGCGGGCCTCTCACTGTAGCGGCCTCTCTTGTTGAGGAGCACAGGCTCCAGACGCGCAGACTCAGCAATTGTGGCTCACGGGCCTAGTCGCTCCGTGGCATGTGGGATCCTCCCAGACCAGGGCTCGAACCCGTGTCCCCTGCATTGGCAGGCAGATTCTCAATCACTGCACCACCAGGGAAGCCCGGGAAAGTTCTTTTGAAGCATGAAATGAAACCCAGAATTATAAAAGAGTGACAAATTTAAGTACGTAAAAATTAAAATTTCTGATTGTGGAAAAATAGCATTAAGAAGGTCAAAAACAAATGACAAAGGAAAAATATTAGCAAAACACATAAAATACAAAAGACTAATTTTATTAATTTAAAGAAAGACTACATAGAAAAGTGGGGAGAAGGGAATAAAAATATCTCTGAGTGCGAACTCTGTTTCTCCTCCTTTAACAGTCAAATAATTTCACACCATTCTTGGAATGAAAGTCAGAATCTTTGTGTGGCTTACCATCCCATGCGTGATCTGGCTCCCCTCCAGCTCTCTAATTTCATTTCTTATCATTCTTCCAGTCACTTCCCTGTTCCAGATAGACTGGCCTTCTTCCAGTTTCTTGATTTCTTCAAGCGTTCTCTCCCCTTGGGACACACCCTCCTCCTTAAAAAGTAAAAATAAAATAAAATCTTTACCTTCACAGACATTCAAATCTTACCTTAAATGACACTTCCTTAAAGAAGGCTTTTCTGAACATTGCAACCCCCCCATCTCAAACTGGATGAAGTTCCCTGTTATTTGGTCTCACATTTCCCTACCCTTTCCCTTCATTGTACCTATTGTCCACTATCATATATCTGTGCTGATTCGTGTATATCTCCTCCACTAGATGGTAAGTTCTCCAAGGAGTTGATCACTCTATGCCCAGGACTTAGCATACTGCCTGGCACAAAAAGCAGTTAAACAAATACTTGTTAAATTAATGCTTGTTTTAATGTTCTTACTCCTCAGATCAGATTGTTAAACATTCTCTACACAGTTCCTTTCTGTATTATTGCATTATCTCCCACAGTGATCGTCAAAGTATGGTGAATCAGCAGCATCAGCATTACCTGGGAACTTGTTAGAAATGCACATTCTTGGACCCCTACTTAGACCTACTGAATCAGAAACTTTGGACTGGGGCCCAACAATCTGTGTCTTAATAAGCCCTCAGGTGATTCCAATATACCCCCAAGTCTGAGAATCACTGCTCTAGGGTGTCACCAGCTTCAGTAACCAACAAACTGAAATACCAAATGGCTTAATCTTTCTAAAAATTTATTTCTCACTTGTGTCACAGTCTAACATGGGTGGTCCACAAAGTCATTCAGGGACCTAGGCCAACAGAGCTCTGCCAGATTCAACATGTGGCTTCCAGGATTGCCCAGGACATTGTCTCCAATGGAGGCAGAAAGAAAGAGAGCATGGAGATGGTGCACCAGCTTCTTAAGCACCACGGCCTGGAGGAGGTGAGGTTACCCTTCCATTTACACTCCACTGGCCACAACCAGTCACGTGGCCCCATTTCAAGGTAAGGGGGGCTGGGAAATGTAGTCCTCTACTGGGCAGCTGCTTTTAGCAACAGCTCTATACCATGGAGGAGAATACAAATGTCTGAAGGACAGTGGGCCATCTCCACCACAGTTATAGTATAAAGATGTCACTTTTAAAACTTACTTTTATATGACTAGAATTTTTGAAAGGCATATCAGTAACTCCCTGTCTCAGTGAAATCCTTGGAGGGCAGGCTCTAAGTCTCTCATTCTGGTTCTCATGGTGTGACTCACACATGCTAGTAAGAGCCAGGTCAGCCATTTCACCCATATGGTGGTATTTGCTCCATCTCACACAGGGTCCTGGCTATAGTTTCGGTTCCTGATGCACTTCTTGTCATCTGGCAACCTGGATTTTCCATAGCCACTCCCCCATTACATTATAGCCACCATCATGGCATAAAAGTAGGCTCCTCCAAGACTCCAAATGTTCCCTTCCCCCAGGCGGAGGAAGAAAATGGCTCATGCTGGTCAAGAAGGAGCAACAAGCAGGACACAGATTTCCTTCCTCTTCGCTCTTCTCGTCCAACTCTCCAATCATAGGCCACCAAACAGAGATGCATTTGATATTTAGGTTTATTGTTTTGAATTTTTGTTTATTTATTTATTGTTTTGTTAAGTAATTTCCAAAGTTCTGACATACATGCCCAAAACACTAGTTTGAAAGATAATCTCAATGACCCACCCTTCTTACTTTTAACTGTTTTCCTCTTATCAAGCTAGTGTAACCGTCCTCTCAGAACAGACTTGTTCCCTCTCAGGTGTCTTATCAGCAGCTGGCAGGGATGGGGAGGAGGGCAAGGGAAGGCCTGTTACCTACCTACCAGTGAGAACCAGACTTTGGTTCTGACCTGCTCCGTCTCTATCCCCATAAAGCTCATTAATCCCTCATTTAAAATTCTCCCATGGCATATATATGTACACAAAACCAAATCCCTGTGGTGAGATATCCACATGCAAAAGAATAAAGTTGGAACCCCTACCTCACACCAACTACAAAAATTAACTAAAAATGGATTGACAACCTACATATAAGAGCTAAACCCATAAAACTCCTAGAAGAAAACATAGGAGAAGATCTTCAGGACCTTGGATTTGGCAATGGATTCTTAGATATGACACCAAAAGCAGCAAAAGAATAAATTTTTAAACTGTAGTTCTTAAATTAAAAACTTTTTTGCATCAAAGGACATTGTCAAGACAATGAAGAGACACAGGACAGGATAAGATATTTACAAATCATATATCTGATAAGGGTCTAGTATCCAGAATACATAAAGAATTCTTACAACTCAACAACAACAAGACAACCCAACAAAACGATGGGCAAAGGATTTAAAAAGACATTTCTCAAAAGAAGATATACAAACAGTCAATAAGCACATGAAAAGGTTTGCAACATTATTAGTCAAATGAATTGCAAATCAAAACCACAATGAGATGCCATTTCATACCCACTAAGATGACTATAATTTACAAAAACGACAACAACAACAACAGAAAATAACAAGTGTTGGTGAAGATGCAAAGAAATTGGAACCCTCATACACTGCAGGTGGGAATGTAAAATGGTGTAGCTGCTATAGCAAACAGTTTGACAGTTCCTCAAAAAGTAAATATAGAATTGCCTTATGATCCAGCAATTCCATTCCTAGGTATATATCCAAAAGAACTGAAAACAGATGCTCAAACAAATACATGCATATTCATAGCAGTACTATTTACAATAGCTAAAAGGTGTAAACAACCCAAATGTCTAGCAACAGATAAATAGATAAACAGATTGTGGTATATACACCAATGGAATATTATTTAGCCATAAAAAGAAATGAAGCACACTGGAACATGCTACAATGTGAATGAACCTAAAAAACATTATGCTAAGTGGAAGAAGCAAGACACAAATGGTTACATATTGTATGATTCTATTTATATGAAATATCCAGGGTAGGTAAATCCATAGAGACAAGAAACATATTGGTGGTTGCCAGGAGTTGGGACGAGGAGAGGATGGGGAGTAAGACCTCAGTGTGTACACAGTTTCATTTTGGGGTGATGGTCACACAACAATGTGAATGTACTAAATGCCAACGAATTGTTCCCTTTAAAATGGTTAATTTTATATTATATAAATTTCATCTCAATTAAAAATATATCTGGGGCCCTCATTCTTAAATCTCAACTACATTTTTATGAGGCCCTATTTAATCATTGGTTTATAAAAACTAACATTCAAACAAAAAAGCATGCCTCTTTTTAAACAAAATTGCTTGTTAGCTGGTGCTATGATCTGAGCTGTTGGAAATAAAAATTCTGGCCCTAAAGAGCTGTAAGAAATATTTTCAAACAAAAATAAATAAAAGTATATTAATAAATTTGGATTTTTTAAATCGCAGGTTAAAAAGTTTCCTTTCTTGGGACTTCCCTGGTGGCTTAGTGGTTAAGAATCCGGCTGCCAATGCAGGGGACATGGGTTTGAGCCCTGGTCCAGGAAGATCCCACGTGCTGAGGGGCAACTAAGCCCACGTGCCACAACTACTGAAGCCCGCGCGCCTAGAGCCTGTGCTCTGCAACAAGAGAAGACACCGTGATGAGAAGGCTGTGCAATGCAACGAAGAGTAGCCCCCGCTCGAGGCGACTAGAGAAAGCCCATGCGCAGCAACAAAGATCCAACGCAGCCAAAAATTTTTAAAAATTAAAGTTTCCTTTCTTCTTAATACATGCTGTAAAAATGTTTTAAAATAAACTTACAACTTATTACAAGATACTGAGATAAGCTGAGACCTTATCTTAACCGTAAGAGATAAATTATTACAAAACTATGAAAAACCAAGAAAAATCTATGACGACAGTTGGTGCAGGGCTGTGTTTGGGTATCAGAGGTCTACTATGAGCACAGTGAGAGATCTGAATTAATAGAGGCCTTTTGGATGTCCTGGAAGTGTGTCTGAAGTATATCAAAATCAAAGTCTGTGTTACTGGGAGCAGTTCTGCAATGACTGGGCCCCTGAGCAAAATAACTGACAAATCTGATGCTTACATTGTGGTAGGTAACAGCTAGTCCTCAGCTACACCTGGACTTGTGATTGATCAGACATAATGATACCCACTGACTTGAACTTGAAAGGATGAAATTTACTGAAGATTGATATTTTTCCTCAAATCCTCACTGACTCTGTGGGGACGCAGTGTACTCGGCTTCATCAGAAGTGCTGATATATTATAACATTATCAGCAGTCGTTCTGCAGGACATCCTCGTATCCTCCATTTATTTCTGAGCTTAGGCGGACAGAATCTTTTTCACGACCTTCATCCCTTGCCACTTTCTTCTTCCCCTTTCTCCTTCTTCTCCCTCTAGTTCAACAGATAGTTTTGTTGCCAAGGGTTGAAGAAGGATGTGTTCTAGTTGGTATCCATTGTTCACAAAATCAGACCCGAGCAGGGAGTCAGGACAGATCTTAAAACAATATGGGAATTTTTTTTTTCCCACCAAGTTTAAGCTAACTTTTATCCATCTATGATAATTGATGAAGATAATCTATGATAATGGGTAAAAGAAAACCCAAAAGTTACTACTAGAATTTATCTTGGGTTCTCATTTTGATGCACTCTTTCCCAAATATTAAAAGGGATGAATTTTAGAGTTTTCCTCCTTGCAGCATCTGAGAAATATAAATGAGGTGTGAAATGAAAAGGGAGAAAGGTGAGAGAAAAAAAAATAGCTTTGGTCTAACCACAGGTAGAATAATCAACTTCTGAAAGATTCAGCATGAATATTTTTGAGCTCCTATCTTAAGCCAAGCAGTGACCTAGACCCCTGGAATGGGTGGGAGAGGGGATGCTAAAATGAATAAAGATAAAGAAATCATGGTCACTACCTTCTAAGAGAATTTGAGTTGGGACTTAAAGTGCATGATTTTTGACAGTTGGCAAGGTAAAGCGTGGTACAGAAAAACAGTAGTAAGCATACAATACCTGGCATAATAGACTCTTAAAAATTTAAGTTTGACTCTGGCTCATTTAGAGGCTGAGTACCTAGTCTGTTTATAGTCTTTAGTCATCTTAGAATTTAAGCTTTTCTTTCACTGGGACAGATTTTCACCATTCCAGCTTTGCACATATTTTGGAAATTTTGTACGGTCTTAAGTACTTTGCTGATTACAGCTGAAACTGATTCTTCCAGGCAGAGTAATTCATTCCCTCTTCTGAGTTCCCACAGTGCTCTGTTCACACCTTTATGGAGCAGGGATTACACTGTATATTAATTATCTGTCTCCTTCACAAGAGTGAGAGCTCCTCATGGACTGTATTATATCTTGTTGAGACAGGGAAACATAGCAGTTAGGCATTTGGGTGCTAAGCTCGTTCTGCCCAAATTCAAATCTCTGCGCCTTTTCCTACCTTGCTGTATAACCTTGGACAAGGTATTAGTTAACCTCTTTAGGTTTCAATTTCT
Source organism: Balaenoptera ricei (assembly GCF_028023285.1). Lineage (NCBI taxonomy): Eukaryota > Metazoa > Chordata > Mammalia > Artiodactyla > Balaenopteridae > Balaenoptera > Balaenoptera ricei. Next base: position 85,984,188 of record NC_082642.1, on the reverse strand, counting down.
TGCTGCAAATCAAAATGAACCTACCTCATGAGGATGTGTTGTGAGCATTAGATTAGATACATAAGGTACTTTCTACAGTGCTTGGCACACAGGGGGGCAATCAATAAATACAGGCTCTTATCCTGTAACCCACAGTTTCCTGCATGCAGTAAGTACTGAATAAAGTTCGTAGAAATTTGAAATGAATAAATTATTTTCCAAGAGCTGCCTAGATTGGGAAATAGTTTTTAGCCTATTTTTCCTGCCCAATTTCCTTCAGGTGAAAAGAGAAATCCCCTTTCAGACTCCATGTTGCTGGGGTGAATCACTCATTTCCCTTTGGTTTGGTAGGGAAGTGTCAGTCTCTGTTTCTTCCACATCCTGCCCAGAAACTGCTGGACTCAGCTGAGAACTGAAGAAGAGAGCAATGTCAGATGTACAGCTGAAATAAAAAACAAAAACAAAAGCGAAAACATCCGTGGCCTTTCAGTTCTCTGAGGGCTGCTTCTGATCATTCTCATGGAAGAACATACTGTGGTCTGGTAAAGAGGTTCCGGATCTCTGCAAGAAGTTTCGCCCACAAGAAAAGTTGTTTCTATACATCTCGATTTTGTGAATAAATGTAGGTCACCACCTGCTCCCGAGATGAGTTAATGCTCCTCTTCTGTGCTCCCTTAATACCTAAAGCACGGCCATTACTAACCTCGATTGAGCCCATACTACATGCTAAGTGCTGTTCTAAACACTTCACATGTATTAACTCATTAAATCCACACACAAATCTATGAGGTTGGCATTACCCCCATTTTACAGGTGAGGAGACTATGATACAGCAAGGTGAAGTAACTTGCTCCAAATGACACAGCAATAAATGGCAGAGCTGGGACGTGAACTGAGGCTGCCAGAGTTTGATGCACACGAACAGTATATGAAACTGCCTCTGCACCTGCTCTGTCACTTATTCCCCTGTTGTGTAGAAATCCTTCAATGGCAGGTTTCCTTATCTGCCTCTATAACCCATGTGAGCCTCTTGAGGGCACAGCCCATATCCCCACTGATTCCCCGGCTCCCGTCACAGTGCGTGATGCACAGTAGGTGTTCAATACACACTGAGTAAATGAATGAACGATTAAGCACATTGAGGCAGCGTTTTAGGCAGAAGATAATTTGTTGGATTTGAGTAAAGGTTGGGAAGCAGAGGAATCATGCCTGCCTCGGGCTCCTGTAATATCCCTTCAGAAGAAGGTTGATATCCCTTCAGAAGAAGCCTTAACCCTTCCAGATCCAATGGCTCTGAGACGGTGAAACTGGAGCCCTCCTTTTCATACCCTCAGCAAAACATTTCATACAAATCAGTAGATAGGAATTATTTAACTGACCTTTCGCCACATTGGTTTCAGATCTCCATACGGAGCCTTCACTACAGTCTCTGAACGGTCCCTTGGCCTGTTCAGTGCCTCCTGGTTGGTTCCATTTCTCCATCTGCCATAGTAACTGAGATGCCAAACATCTGCCAAACTCTTTCAAGGGAAATAGTCCTCAGTGGCTGGAGATACAGTATGCCCAAGAATTTGGCTTCTGACAGTCTCTGAAGAAGGCTTCCTGCACAAGTCTACCTTCCTTCTTTTTATCCCAAGAATTGAGCTCCTTTTCCTGCCTTTGGTGGCTTCTCTCCACAGATGTCTAAGGGCAGAACTGGGCCCTTCTACTAAGCTACCCAGCTGGCTACAAATTTCATTAAGAATTTGATGAGGATTCAAGATCCCAAGGTATTTTGCTGAAGAATAAATCTTGACTTGTTGCCAGGAATCCAAGGGTTTATAGCAGGCTTTTCGTGAACTGAAACCACATGTTCTCAACAACCTTCCTCATTTCCCTCTGGGAGATGGTGCCCCGCTCGGGTTGAAGTTTCATTTCTTTCCAAATTCCTATGACCATACAACTGTTAAACAGAACTCCTTTCCTCCAAACAACACACACACACACACACACACACACACACACACACACACACACCATCATCTGTTCCAAAAACAGCTGCATCCCGGCCTGACTCAAGTGATTTTGATACACATGTAAGTAAAGTGAAGAAGCCTGGCACAACAAGCATCTTTGAGTAGCCATGGGAAACATTTCTAACATTAACCTGCATAAAATTGAGTTCATTTAATGCAACATTCTCAGAAATATCTCAGTGTTATTTAATTTGTAAAGAAAAAAGACAAATTACCAATTCACCTAAAAAAATTTTTTTTACCCTTCTCCTCCATGGTTTACTGACAGTAAAAAATGAAAATGACCCTTTCCGTTCACCTGGTATCATCAACCTTCTTTTGCTCATCAAATATTTACTGACCCTCAATATGCAAAGCACAGGATACTATAGTGGTTCTTACCCATTGTTCTGAATAGCCAACTTAGAGATAAAACTAAAGATGAGTTCATATTAATAATGGAAGATAACTAAAGTTCAGTGGAGATGTGGTACCCTATCAGGAAAATTTAGAGAAACTCATGAGACCATCTATACCAGTGGTTTTTCTAAAATTTTCTTTAGCTCCAAAAACTCCTTACATAAAATTCTGTTTGGCAGTCTGCTACATCAAATAAAAGTCATTTCCTAATTGAGACAGCTGATATCCAGAGAGGATTCAAGATTGGCCAGCACCTCCAGACAAGTTCATAGCATTCCATTAGGTCTAGTCCTCTTATCTGTAGTCATGAAAGGTTGTGCTTTCCTGTTGAATTGCAGGCTCCATTATTGCAATACGCTGAGTCTTACAATGCTGTTAATAGACTCTGGAGACTTTAAACTTGCATCCTGACTCCTGGATCTTGGCCTCAGTTGCCAATAAAATATCTAATTAGGTTGAGCACTATTCTTCTCAGAATTTAGCAAATGTATCTATGGTTCAGGAAATCTTCTGGATTTAGTGGAAAATATTTAGATCCTAAAGCATTTCAAATGAGACTGGAGTGGAATGGAGGTGAAAGAATGGATTGCTTAGATGGCAGTAGGAAAACTGGAATAGTAGTATTATATGAAGAAATATAAAACTGTAGCCCTACCTTATACCATATTCAAACACGGGCTTCAGGTAGATTAAGGACCTAAATGCTAAAGATAAAACTATAAAGCTGCCAAAAGAATATGTAGGATATTTTTGTGAAAGGTAAAGAAAATCTTCCAAAGGGACATCCCAAAGTACAAACCATAAAGCTAAAAGTTGATGAATTTGACTCCATCAAAATTAAGAATTTCAGCTCAGTAAAAGACACAATAGACTGAGGACAGACTGGAAGAATGTATTTGTGATATCTGTTAACAGTCAAGGGATGAATATCTAGACTATGTAAGGAACTCCTACAAATCAACAAAAAAAGAAACAGAAAAACAAATAGAAAAGTACTCAGAGGATATGAAACAGTAATTGGTAAAAACGAAAGACCTTAAGTAGGTCATTTAAGAATGAAAGGAAAAGATGTTAATAATCAGAAGAATGCAAACTATAGCAATGCAATTCCACTTTACACCCACCAAAATGGCAAAATAAGAAGGGAAGATACTAGCAAATGTTGACAAGGATTTGAGGAGATGGGAAAAATCAGGAATTGCTGGTTTTAGTGTAAAATGTATGGCCTTGTGGAAAGGAATCTGGCAATGCTTAGTCAAATTAAGAATGATGTATCCTATGACCCTATAATCCCACTAATGGGTGTACCCAGAGAATTTCTCCCATGAGTTCACTAAGGGATACATAAGAGGAGGTTAATTGTTGCATTGCTTGCAGTATCGAAAATAGAAGTTACCTACAATCCACAGAGGAGAATAGATAAGTAAAATGTAGTTAATACTCTGGAATACTAGGCTATGGTCAGAGTTATTTAACCAAATAAATATATAGCCACATAGCCCAAAAGCATAATGTTGAATGAAGATTTATAGCTCAATATAATTAAGTAAAATACATACATAATACAGTATTTGCGTAGCTAAGAAAATAACAAATACAGTAGAATGAGCATCTAAGGGAGAGAAAGGACTAGAAATGACAGCTGTGAATTGAAGGAGAAAATGTAAAAAAAAAAGAGAGAGCCTTTGCATGGACTAATGATGATAGATAGTATTCTATGAACCAGTGACTATAAATTAAGTAAATTCTGCAAAACTAGGTTTAAAGAATAGAAAAGAAAACAGGGAGGGCTGTTGTTGGAGAGTTGATGATAGAGCCCACTAGTCCATCCTGTGGGCAGGACACCTGTGTTCCCATCCTGACTCAGCCTGTCACTTGTAGGTCACACGTGCCCACGATGCTCTTCTCTAGAGTTCCGTTTTCCCCATGGATGGAATAAAGATACTAGGCTAGAATTTCTAAGATCTTTTCCAGCTTCGTGCTTCAAGTACTCTATTCTTCCCTTCCCATCAGTAACCTCCATAATGTCATAAGCAACAATAAAACCATATCACCCATTTCAGAACATTTTTATTAACATTGAAAAATAATCTAACATGAGAAATGTCTTTGGCTGAAGGTGTGTTTTTATACTCCTGGCTGACAGAGTGACTTCATTTCTTTGAATGTGCAGGAGTTATCTCCTTAAAGCAACAGTTTCCCTTTTCATGGATCAATGAACAAAGGAAGAAAGTAAAAAAATAATAATTAAAAAAAAGACAAATAATATTCAGGAAGATTGGAGGTGCTATAGAACCAAAGAGTGATTTTTTTAATAACCTGAGCTTGGCGGATGATGTTGATGATACGACAGTGATACCAACAGTAATAATGACTATGAGAGCAACCTAGAAAATCATCAGTCCAGAAGAGTTTCGGCTTGTCTCTGGACACCTAGCCCATAGAGGCCACTAGGCCCCTCTAGCTGACTCTAGGTTCCTTTGGATCCTACTTTACTTTGAAACACACCCATGAGATGAGATTTGGAAAGTATTATAAAATGAAGGTCACTTTATAGAACTGTGGACTCCATTTGCAAAATAAAATAACAAAATGGAAAAATACAAACTATCAGAAAATCTATTCTGCATTGTGCTAGAAAAATCTTTTTGCCCTTTTAAGAGCTCATTAGAATGCAACAGTGTTCATTTCAACCAATTAATATTTTGGCTATGAATAGGAAAATATGTATGAATGGCCAGTCCAGTACAAACTAGAACATTTGCATAACATCAGCTCTTTCTTTGGTTGCATAATTAATCATTGCAGATCATCCATTTGTAAGCATAATTTTTCACTGTCAGGGGACATTATGTTTTACTTATTGAAACACTCTAAATCATAATTACAGCTATCATTTATTGAGCACCAACTAAGTTCCAGGTATTCTACATATATTAATTGTTATGCTTACCTCAATATTATAAAGTGAATATTATTATACTTGTTTTTAGGATTAGGAAGCTGAAGTTCAGAGAGGGTGATTAACTTGTCCAAGATGATAAGTACTTCAGAGCTAAGTCTGACTGTCCACAAAGCTCATGTTCTTTTTACCATGCTGTGCAACATGCTCTAAAGATTTATTTTCTGAAAATTGAGACCCTATATTAACAGCTAATGTTTATTGTGTGCTCACTATAGGGCCACTGCACACACAACTTTATATGCATTGCCTCATTCAGTTCACCAAACACCCCTATGAAACGTGGATACTCATATATGTATTTGAGGTAATGAGAAAACTGGGGTTTAAAGAAAGTACCTGGTCCAATATAGCACACCCAGAAAGCAATGGAATCTGGATTCAAGGTCTCAGTATCAGTTCACATTTTTCTTAATTTAATTTTTTTAACTAACATATAATGAAACTGACCTTCTTGGTGCACAGTTTCATGAATTCCAACACATGCATAGATTCATATAACCACTACCACAGTCAATCAGTATACAGAACAGTTCCATTGCCCTGAAAAACTCCCTCATGTTCGCAGCCGTACCCTCTTCCCACGCAGACCTCTGCACTTACTGATTTGGTCTCTGTCACTATAGGCTTATCTTTTTGAGAATGTGATATAAATGGAATCATGCATCCTAGAAACTTTCAAATGGGCATCTTTCACTCAGTATAATGCTTTTGAGCTTTATCCATGTTGTTGCTTCCCTGTCTGTTTCTTTTTACTGCTGAGTAGTTTTCCATTGTATGGATATATTGCATTTGTTTATCCATTCTTCTGTTGCAAGAAATTTAGATTATGTTCAGTTTGAGGTGGTTATGAATAGAGTTGTTATAAACATTTATGAACAGGTTTTCGTGTGAACATAAGTTTTCATCTCCTTAGGGTAAACACCTAGGAGTGGGGTTGTTGAGTTACATGGTAAGCTTAATCTTATAAGAAACAGCCAAACTATTGTCCAGAATGGCTGCCTCATTTTTGCCTTCTCTCCAACAATGCAAGCGAGTTCCAGTTTTTCTACATCATCATCAAGACTTGGTAGTGTTAGTTGTTTTTGTAAATTTAAAAAAATTTTAGCCATTCTAATAGGTGTGCAATGGTAAGCTCATGGCGATTTCATTTTCATTTTCCTATTGCATCCTTTTATATGCTTATTTGTCATCCATATTTCCTCTCTAGCAAAGTGTTTGTTCAAGTTTTTTGCCCATTTTTAAAATTAAGTTGTTTTCTTACATTTGAGTTTTAAGAGTTCTTTACTAGTCTACATAAAAGTATTTTGTCAGGGATAAGATTTACAAATATTTTCGTTCATTCACTTGTCTTTCATTATCTTAATAGTGTCTTTCACAAAGTATGAGTTTTTTATTTTGATGAAGTCCAATTTATTTATGTATTGATTTTTTTTATGGATCATGCGTTTGGTGTCATGTTGACAAATGAACTCTCTGACTGAAGGGGCAGGGGCAGAGAGAAAGAGAGAGATTGGAAGATGCTACAGTGCTGGCTTTGAGGATGGAGTAAGGGGGTCACAAGCCAAGGAATCTTCTAGAAGCTGTAAAAGGCATGGAAACAGTTTCTTCCCTAGAGCTTCCAGAAGCACTGCAACCCTGCTGACACCTTGATTTCAGCCCAGTGAAACCCAGATTTCGACCTCCAGAAACGTAAGATAACACATTTGTGTTATTTTTAACCACAATAAAAAGGACTCTACCTAACTCCAGGTCAAAAAAAATATCCTGACTTCTTCTAACGGTTTTATAGTTAACGTGTTTTATATTTAGCTCTACGATTCATTTTGAGTTTTCTTTTGTATAAGGTATGAGGTTTAGGTCAAAGTTCATGTTTCTGCTTATGGATGTGCAATTCTTCCATCATCGTTTGTGGAAAAGACCATTCTTTCTTCACTGAATTGCCTTTGGAACTTTGTCAAAATCAATTGGCCATATTTGTATGGGTGTTTCTGGGCTCTCTGTTCTGTTCCATTGATGAATGTGCCTGTCCTATCACCAGTCTATACCACACTGTCTGAATTCCTATAGTTTTATAGTAAGTCTTTCTTTAAATCTGGAGCTGTGTGTGATTCTTCAGCCAGTTCCTATTCTGAGCCAACAAACTGCAAGGCACAGGTGGATCAGCCTTGGTGCCCTCCTTTTCTTTGCCGCCTGGAAGGTGTTAATAACATATTTTTTGGTGTACAAAGGGGTAGAAAAGCAATGTACCTGGCCTACTTTCCAGCTCAAGAGAGAGAAGAAAGGCTGTCATCTGCAGCTTTTCCTCTGCCTGAACCACCTGGAAATTCCTGCCAAACACACTTACTACGTATCATACATTCAGGCCATATATTTATCAAGTGTGCTGTGTTGGGCACCACTATAGGCTCTGAGGAAGAACAGGAGAACAGGACACACATGGTTCTCCCTCCTGTGAGGTTTATGCCAAATGGTAAATGAATAACAACACGAGAACAACACTGGATGGCTATTCTCCAAAGAACTGCAATTGGGCCATGTGTAAAAGAGTGACTCAGGTATCTTAGACCACATGGCAGGGGAATGCTTCTCTTGAGAGATCTGAATGACAAGAGGAAATCGAATGGGTGAACATCGAGGCAAAGAGTATTCTGGGCTCTTAGTCTGAAGAGCCTTAGGTGAAGACAAGCTTGATGCATTTAAGAAACAAAAAAATGACTGGTAGAGCTAGGAGGGGGTGAGCCAGGGAGAGAGGTGTAAAATAAGGACGGAGAGGTAACAGGAGCAGGTTGAGGAAAGGCTTTGTAACTGAGACAAGAAGTTGGGTTTAACTCTAAGTGCCTTGGGAAACCATTAGAGAGTTTAAACCAAGATGGGTCATGTGACCAAAGACAGACCTGGGCTCCCAGACAAACAAATGGGGAAAGGGAGTAGAATGAGTGTCCCCAGTCCCCATCCCCACAGAAACATGTTCCCTGCTCACATTAACCTGTTCTCTGTGCAATGGTGATGTGCAGGAGATTCTAAAGAAGCCAAGTTCAGGGCTTCAATCCTCATAATTTGCATATCACCATTTCCTAGCCTAGACTGCAAGGGGACTGAGAGGGGAGAAGTCAGTCTCTCGTTGAACTGATGACTTGCCGAGGAACCTACTACCAAGGAGACTGGTCCCTGAGCTGGGGACAGGAGCCTGCTGTGTCACAGCCCTATGAAAAGTAGAAACAGAGACCCCTGTTCGCGGGTAGTTGTTTCATCACAGCAACTGCCTCATGGTTTCCAGTCTTCAGAAACAGTGAATTATAGGAAATTGGCTTAAAACTGCAGTATAAAAAAGAAAAGACCTGCATGGAAGGGTTTTCCAGCTATGAGGAGTTATAAGCACTGGATTGAATTTCTGAGCAGAGGTGTGTGCAGAGTCTCCAAGAGACTGTGTCCATTCTCTTTATTTAAACTCCACTTTGGATAAATAACCACCTCTGGGGAAACATAAACATAGCACCTCTTCCGCATTATAGAGTCACAATTCCAACTCCATGTCATCCCTTCTACCATCAGGGGGTATATATAAATTCTTATAGAGTTATAATCCATGTGATGCTTTCTTCCTAGTGCGGTTTTTTGCTTACCATTGTTTCACATACATTTTTCCATATAGCGGCACCATCTAAATATGTGCCATTTTACAGAGCTACACAGTGATGCAGTAGATAGAAACAGCTCACACATACAAAGCAATTACTATAATGTCAGGCAGGGTTCTAAGCACTTTATCTATTTTTACTCATTTAATGTTTCCTCCTTTTAACCCTCCAAGGTGGGTACCATCTATCTTAGCCTGGCTTCAAAAGAAAGTAGAGCCTGAAGCCAAGGGTCCCATAGACTACTTTATTCAGGGTGCAATCCCAAGGAAGCAGGGGTGAGGGAAAAGTGAAATGAGGTAAGGAAGCGGGGAGAGTCCATTTGAAGGTGCGTTATCAAGCTGGTTACCATCGAGTGTGATCAATTGCTCCATCTAACAAGACAGTCTTCCCATAAGACCCTACTGCAAAAAGCTGCACAAATTGCATCTGAGATGGTCATACAGGGGGAGGAAGGAGGAACTGTTTATCCACCAGTTCCCATCTGTCCCATGAGACTTTTTATTGCCACACACTTTGGGGTTGGCACATGTCACACTTGAGTATCAGCAGGGAAGCCTTGGGGTAGGTGACAAGAGCCAGGCTTAATGCCTCTTGAGGCATTAAGGGCTTAAGGCTAGGTACTCTGAGGGCTTAAGGCTAGGTACTCTGTAGTTTGCCTGCACAGTCACGGAGTCAGTCAGAGCCTGCATAAACCTGGTGGGGCAGCAATGGTGGAATATATAAGGGATTCTCTTATTGCACTGGTTTGGCTGATGGAACACAGAGATTAAGTACCTGCCCTAAACCACTTAGCCAGTAACTGGTAGAGCCACGATTTGAACCCAGAAGGCCAGGCTCTTAACAATATGTTAAACTAGCTCTTTGATTTGGGGAGATCTGGGTTGTATTTAGCTTTTCACTGAAATGCCTCAGAGCATAACAGAAGGATTCTTGGACAGAAATCTTAGATTCCAACCCTGGCTCAGAACCTTGGATAATCATTTCTCTATGGGTCTCCATTTGCTCACATGTTTTTGAAAGATCTCAGACAGCATGATCTTAGAGGTCTCGAATTCTGAATCACACTTCTAAAAATCTTTGAACAAATAATGTTCATCTTTTAAAATTTACAAATCTTTAGGATGTAAGGATTACACTACTGGGTCACAGGTTAGGACCATTTTTATGACTCATGGTTTAAATTAGCAGATTGCCTTTGAAAAGAATCTTATCAATTTAACACATTTACTATATCTTCAGTGGATGAATGTGCCTCTTTCCTTGCCTGATCATCGAGATAAAATAAAATTATATATAAAATATTGAATTTTTGGTGACTCGATACATGTGAAGTAGTGTCACTAGATTGCTTTGTTTTCTATTTCTTTAGTGACTAATTAAGCCGAACATGTCTCCAAGTGTTTTTCAGGTCATTTCCTCTTGTGTTAATTTACTTTTAGCCAGTCATTTCCCCTCTTTGGGGGATCAGCTTTAACATCTCTCAAATGAAAAGGTCGACTGAGATCTTTAAGGTTGCTTTGAGAATTAAGTGAGACAACACCTACCAAAGTCCTACTTCAGTTCTCCAAATACATAAGGGAAGGCTTTTCCATCTTCAGTATTTGTACAAGTGTAGAAACCAGTAAGCATGTCCTTTGACCAGACTCTAAGACATGTCTTGGTCAACCAGATCTCTTCTTTCTGGGATGGTTCATATGTTAGTCCTTCCTAAAAGAAGGACAGATGAACTTAAATGACCAGCATGGTGTTTTTTTTCCCCCAAATCCGAACAGTTTGTAATATTACTGTATGATGAGAACACATATCATATGCCTTTCCCAAGGTAGTGGTTATCTCCATTGGCTAGGACTTCTAGTTTTTCCTCTAAGCCTAAAGCTTCTGAAACACTTGACACATTTGTTATGAACTTGTGGTGACCTACTTATTCTAAGTTTCATTCTTTCAGCAGCTGAGATTAAAATGGTCAAAGCAATGAAGTCATTGTCATTCTTTGGAGATTTAAAAGAAATAGGACAACACTCTCAGACACTAGGGGAGTTTGGGGCCTGGGGATTGGGAATCTGCGAGCAGATGACCATGTTTCTATTTTGGGACAGAATTAAAAGAAAAAAAAAAAAGCAGGGGCTGATTCTTGAAGAGCTCCAGCCTCCTTTTTCTAAGCCTCTTCCTCCACTCTGCCATGCTCCTCCTCTTCGCTTTTCTCTCCCGTGAAAATCTGTCTTCAGAACTAAATTAGGAGGCAGGAGAGATGGGTTCGAGCCCATTACTGCCACTTGATAGCACTGTGGATTTTAGTATATCCGTTCTCTCCACTGAGGGTCAGTTTCTTCATCTGTTCCCATGATTACAGTCTCTTTTTATTGATTATTCACGATCTCCCATCAATTAGTATGTAAGATTCTTGAGTTAGATGCAATATCTTGTTTATCTCTGTGCTACTGACAAAGGCCCACTATGGAATTTGTCATAGAAAGGTGCTCTCTCCTTGTTAGTACATTGAGTTTTTATAAATCTCTCCTTGACCCTGACGGTGATCACCATCATTCGCTCTAAGGTTTACCAGGTGGATTAGTTTCCTAGAGCTGCTGTAACAAATTACCACACAGTTGATGGCTTAAAACAACAGAAATTTATTCTCTCATGGTTCTAGGGGCTAGAAGTCCAAACTCAAGGTGTCCACAGAGCATAGCTCTCTGAAAGCTCTAGGGAAGGATCATTCCTTGCCTCTTCCTAGCTATTGATGGTTGCCAATAATCCTTGGTGTTCCTTGGCATGAAACAACATCACTTTAATCTCTACCTCCATTGTTACATGGCCTTCTTCCCTCTGTGTATCTGTCTTTTCATGTCTCCAAATCTCTCTTGTCCTTGTAAGGGCAACAGTCATTGGATTTAGGACCCCACCTAATCCAATATGACCTCATCTTAACTTAATTAGATCTGCAAAGGCCTTATTCCAAATAAGGTCACAATCATGGGTGCCAGGTGGATGTGAATTTTGGAGGAACACTATTCAACCCAGCACCTCAGGACATCTCTGTATCCTTACTCCTCCCATCCCATAGCTTTGGACCTTGTCTCCTGCCCTCATCATGAAGAATCCTTCCCCCAGAATGACCCTTCTTACTGGAGTCATGATGAGCATATTCGTTGTTCTCCTTGACAATCGGCTCTCCCTCCTTCGATCCGTTTCCACCGGAGCCTGCTGTCAGACTAACCTCATGAAAAGGACAGTTTGGTTGTCTTTGATTCCCAGCTCAAAACCTTTTTGATGGCCTCCATTACCTATAGCATAGAAGCTGCACTTCCTTGGAAAGACATTCACAGACTTTACCACCTGATGCCAACTCTCCTGTCCAGTCATAACATCACAACTCTCCCCCATGCACAACTCAGATTATCCTTTCGCTCTACCATCTGCCCTTTTCTTCCTCCATCATCATGTCTTTCTCTCCATCTAAAAGCCACTCTCTTGATCACAGGATGTATTATTCCCTTCACTCTTGACAATCTACCTCTTTTCCAAAGTCTACCAAGATCCCCACCCCCCCACACCCAGGCAGAATATCACTTCTGCTCCAAACCCCCATAATATTTTGTACGTCAATTGACACTTTTCATCCTTACATTATCTGTGATCATGCTATTTCTCTTTTGATTAAAACATGAGCTCTTCAGAGCAGAGTTCCTTTCTCATTCCCCAAGTTTCTGGTTCTTAGGAGAAGATTGTACATTTTGAAGAGAAGAAGGAAAGATTCTAAAGTAATAATTTTCAGAAGGTGCTTTAGGGGGTGTGCAAATATTTAGTATTTCATTAATAGTCAAGCTGATAAAAAATGAAAATGCCATCTTTACTCCTAATTTCAAATTTTCATATTTATAAAAACAGCTCATTTCTTTATACTAAGCAAATGCTACACATTTGGATTTACCATATAAATATACATTAACACAATGTGTTTCTACTTTATAAGTCGGTTCTGGATAAGGTTATTTTTGCACTTAAAAAATTATGAAAACCACTGTAGCCTTGGGGTCCTGTATTTCCCTTGGAAATTAAGCATTTGCATTTCCTCTTAGATGCTCTTAATCCCCAGAGCCATAATGATGCTTGAGATTTTTTAATCCTACATGTGAGATTAAAGAAGAAGGATGCTCTAAGGCCAGAGAAGAAACGTCATGGACTTTGGAGTCACAAAGACCGTGACAACTTTGCCATTTAGTAACTGTGTGATTTGTGGGAAATTACTTAACATCCCCAAACCTGGTTTTTTCCTGTTCACACAGAAATGAGCTCTGACTCATAGGGTTGTTGAGAGGATTAAATAATATACCTAAAATGAATAACATATGAGACACTCAATAAATGACATCTACCTTAATGACAAAGATTAGTTCTGGCGAGAGTTGTCTTTTGTTTGCTTGTTTGTTTTTTTGTTTTCTTTGCCTGGTGAAATGCTGCCGTAATTCTAACATCAGCTAAGAGAGTGGATGAGATGGGCCTCAACCTCTAAATTGCCCTAAGGGAGAGTTAGCTAATGAAAAGCCACAGGAGTGAATTATCTGCTGATTACACCCTTTTGCTGAGGTAAAAAATTACTTTTGTAGAGATATCCAGTTTGCTAATTATCTTTTAAAATCAAATGAGAGCTCTTTCTAAAGTCCTGGTAGTGACCAAGAAAATGTATTAAAGGAAAAGTATCGAATTTTACCCAAGAATCAAGAAGAACTCATTCTGAAATAAAATAAGGACTTGAATACTTAATGTTTGGACTGGCTCTGGAATAGATAAAATATTTTCTTGATGTGGTCCCCTCCTTTAAGATTTGGTTGGAAAAATTTGACAGATGACTCTGGGAAATAGAAAAACCCACTTCCTGAATTAATTTGGATCTTTAAGAGGAAATCAGTGACTGATTTCTTCTCTTACTAGCTGGGTTTCAGATCGTCTTTTTCTCCTTTCATGAGGCTGCCCTTCTCTATTCTTTTGTGGACATTGGTACCTGTGGATGTTGGAGCCAAGAGTCTGTGTAAGCATATGCTCTGCTCTTTCCTGTAAAGGTCTGTCTTCTTAGTCTCAGAGGCTCTTACCCACACAGCCAGCAACATCCATGTGCTTATGGATGTACTTTCACTTTTATGACCAGAGTATCTGGGAGAAGTATTCATGCCCTTATAGGGTTTTTCAGGAACCCTCCCCCTGCTACATGTTTTTTTCTCACAGTAAGTCCTCAGACCCAGGATCTTTTTCATCTTCATTGCCTTAGACCTCAAAGAACTACTGTCTCTCCCTTTCTAAAGGTTCCCACCACTTCCCACTCTATCCCTTGGACAAGCCACCAGAGCTCTGATTTTAAATGTTTCACTACCAAAAAAGAATAGGGAACAGATATTAGCTAAGAAAAATTATTCAGGAAAGATGGAAAGTTTCTGGCATCTTGCAAAGTACGTAGAGCTAGTGTCCAGAGTTAGTGTTGATTTCTAACACTTTGCTTTCTATCCTTCGCTTTCATTATTCCAATAAATCATGATCCAATTTCCACCCGCGGAAATTACCCTGCCACACTTACATTCACACACACACACACACACAGAAGCAATCAGACAAAATAGATGTTCCTGACTGCTATGAGTATACCTTTTGTGTCCGAAAACTCCAGATGGGGTGTCTCTAAATTTTCCTAGGATTGGTTGACACAGGGCACTCAGTGCTATGGAGGTGACAAGACTAAAATAACTAGGGGATCAGATTATTTAGAGGGACTTTATTCTGCTCATTCTTATACCCAGATCTCTTACCATCCTGCAAACCCCACCATCAAGTTTGATTTTGAATCAAGCCAGCCCCTCCCTGGTGGTTCTTAAGTTGCCTAGCTTGGTGTCTCTGAGAAGTTTGCTGCTTTTTTCCCACCTTCAAACTGCCAGAGGGTACTCAAATCACCAGCTGAACACGACATACCTTCCTGGTCCACAAATTCTACTCAAAGATTAGGAACTTAAAATTCTATCTTTAGATGAAAATAAACACATGTATGTTGTAAATAGAAAGTAAAATTCTTATATTGGACTTTATGCAATTGCCAATATTCAACCATTTTTGACCTATAAAAATGGCAACTGCATATGGTTTAACCTAACACATTTTAAAGGTAACAAATGTTTTCTTTGGGCTTTATCCTCAGGCCCAGGGATAAAACTTCTCTTTCCATTGATATTAGGGATATTTCAAATAAAAGTTTGAAAAGCAGCATTTTGCACAGCATAATTTATTCAATGATTTTTGGAATATTTAGGGATGGTTGGAATAATTGGCTCTAACTCAGAAATGGCTAACTGTCAAACTAATCAGCACTGGATTCTGAGAGCAAACGGGAAGTGATAGGTTTCACTTTTTGAATTCTCTGAGAAGCATCAGCTTCTTTAGAGTGCTTCCATCTCTCACCCCACACCAACATTTTCCCCTTTTCTCTTTCATGGGCCTTGTTCGTACAGATCTGTTCAGCTTCTCTCATTTTTTCCCCATTACCCAGAGCCTAAGAATTGATGAAACAAACAAATCCACATCACATCCGATGTGTCTCCAGGTGAATCTCTCTCTACACTTTCTCCTGGGAGTGAGGCAAACATAGTATTTTCTTAAAGGACTGAGAGGAGAAGCTATGTTGGAGAAAATAAAATGTCTTTATGAAATGTTGGTGGGGCAGACTGGAGGGTGTGCAGAAAACCTTCACTTATGATTCAACTCTGCTTCTCATTTGCATTAAAGTTTTAGTCATGTGATCAGGAATCTCTTTCTCCCCTCTCAACTGCTCTCTTTTTTGTGTGTGTAGAATGTAAGTATTTAACTGAATGAGATAACCCTTCTAGGTTTGGCATTCCAAGACTCTACAACCTAAGAGCATTCACACCTGTTAGTAAAGCCAAGAACAGTGTAAAAATATATCAGGTGGGCTCACCATCAACAGAGGACATCAGTTGTTGTCTTTGGGGTGGGGTCAACACATTCTTTTTCATATTCTACTGCATATTTGCTTTATGTGCCTAGGTTTCAAGCTGTTTTGCAAAGATTATTAATCCATAATATTCACTAAATGCAAAGGCAAGGAAGGTATTGAAAGTGCTAATAAGAAGAGGCACATGATAATTATGTAAATGAGGTAGAGTATATTTAAAATTTTTAAGTGGCATAATTCACGAGACTGCAGAACATTTTCTGAAGACAAAGAGCTATTCACAAAGCAGGTGCAAGGATCTGTGTCTACCTGGGCAATCAGCAAGCATCATTAAGAGCAACAGAAAGTGACTGATGAACAAAATACCACTTGAGCGTAGGACTCTAGTTTCAGTGGCAATGTGTTTATTCAGAACAGAGAAGGCCATGAGTTCGTAAAAGAATTTAAAGGGGAAGCAGGGTAAACTTGCTGATGAGATCTGTTACAAGCTATGAATAGTGTGTGGATGAAGGATCTCAGTGAAGAGGGAGGGAGTGTAGGCACAATAACTGCTGAAAGATTCCCCATACTTAGAGGGATTATCAAGGAAGGAGGTGGCCTGACTCAACAGATTTCCTTCATATGAGATAAATTGGTTATTTCTGGAAACAATGTTGGAGGAAAGGTAAGAAGAAGTGAATACTTGGCTTTAAATTTTGAAGATCACACTCATGATTGTATGTGGTAGAAATGAGGATGTGGACGATAAGTTTAAACCTCTTCTGTATTTGTTAAGGTGAGTTGCTAATTCCTGTTGGTTTAACACAATAAAGGTATATTTCTCACTCATGTAAGAATTCAATGTGGGTGATGCTTGTGGGATGACATTTCAGGTGCAGAGAGCCAGAAACTCTGTTTCTCATGACTAAGCTCTCCTTTAGATCCTAGAAGCCTCTCCATTCACTTAACAGATACAGACAGGGGCTCTGGAAAAGGCACGCCCGCCTCTTAACCATCCCACCCAGAAGAGACACACATCAGTTCCTCACGCTTCCCATTGGCAAGAACTAACCAGATGCCTTCCACTCCAGACGCACAGGAGAAGGAGCAAGAAATATAATCCCAGGCTGGGCATCACTTCCTAGTGACAAACTTACACTATGAAGGAGTCTTTGGGGGTCAGTTATCTAGCTTTGCTACACCTACTGATTCAGTTATGAACAAAAGTATTTACAACTAACTTTCAGAACCCAACCTATCTATGTATAGAGAAATAGGAAACTTCTGTGGTAGGTACTCAAAAATAGGAGCTATGACTCACAGCATTGAATACCTATAAAATGAATGGATAAAAGTAATTTTTAAAGGAACAAACTACAGTTTAAAGAAAAGAGAGGTGCTCTATTTTAGACTGTAAATGTCTTCAAGTCAAGCTTGGGTGATACCCATGTGTGTGTGTGTGTGCGTGTATGTGGGCACAGTATCTCTTTCTTTGAGAAACTACTCCACCCTCATTCTGTAAATATCTTACTCACTTCTTGCAGTTAAAGGAGGTAGGGGAAGGACTGACCAGAGTCACTTCCTTACCTCTGGTCTTTCATGTGACCCAGTCCTGGCCAATCAAGCAGCTTCATCCCTCTGGTCACAGTGAGTTTTTGGAGATAAGCATGTGACCTAAGCTGGACCAATCAGAGCTCACTTTGGTGCCTTTTCTGCAGAGGCTCTTTCTCTAGGGCCATAATCTCTAAAATCCATGTAAGCCTGGCAGACATTCTAATATTACATGGAGATAGACTAAGAATGAAGCCAATCGAGAGAGCTGATGACATTATTTGAATGCCTGGACAACCAAGACCAAAGTCCATTACTTGAACTTCCTGTTATATGAGCCAATAAATTTCTCTACTTATACTTTTTCTTACTTTGCTTAATTTGATTTGAGTTATTTCTGATAGTAAAGCCTTCAAAATTAAAAATGTCCTAACTATGACACTTGGTTGGGATTTTTCATATCTTTTCATCATATTACTATTCTAAACCTTTAATGGCCTCATTAATTGCCCACAAAGCCAAATTATATCTCCTCTGCTTCATTTTCAGAACCTTCCATAAAAAGCGTTCACCTTCCTAATCCAAGAACATAAACCTTAGAATGCCCAAGCACGTCTTTCTCATATTGATATCTGGTTTTGGTCAGGTGTTTTAACCTGTTTCAACCTCTAAAATTCCACTTGTTAGCACAGCTCCTGTGGAAATTATTACTGCTCTGACGTCAGGGACCAGGTCTCACAGACAATGGTAGTCAACATTGCCATCTACACCCTTACCGCTCGCAACAGTTCAATTCTTAGTGTGGTACAGAACCCATAAAACACTCAGCAAATACTTGTTGAACTACTTTTCCACAGTGATATTTATTTGGGATGCAGACATTAAAAGTTTGAACAGTCTACATTTTTTTTTTCTTTCTGAGAGGGAAATAACTATCTAAGTAGACAATTTGGGGAGTAAATTTACAGCTTGAAAAAGGTGCTGAATTGACTGAAGCCTTCTTGGAGGTTAGCATTAGGGTGACCTTTTTCTTTATTTCATTTTGAACACTGTTATAGCTCAGATAGCAATTCAGAGAGGATTTCCCAGTAACTTATCTAAGCGGTCTTTTAAACATGAAAAAAGAAATCAAGTTCTTCACAGATCAGCTATCCTGAAGCTGTTAAATGCCTGTTCTTCATTATTCTTGATGTGCCATATAGTATAGTGTATAGTATTTGTTGAATGAATAAATGATATCCTCCTTCCATTGGGTTTTTCCCCCCAAACCCAGATCTCATTAATTCCTGAAAAATATTAGAAAAGTGTAAAATTAAGCTGTAACAACAGTTCCTTACATCTTTAAGTATTTTTATAGTTTTGATTCACATCCTATCATTTTTACATGCCCTCTATAAAAACTTTGTAGCTAAGAGGGAAGAATAATATGCATTTTGCAGAGGAGGTAACTGAGGCTCAGAGGTCCTAAAGGTCATACAGCTGGCAAACAACAGACCCAAGGTGTCAGGCCTCCCGAGGCAGCTGTATCACTTCCCACCCAGTACCCTATCCACTAGGTCATCACATGTTTTGGGAGGCAACCAGGAAGGCAGCCCAGTGTGGTGGTCAAGACCATAGAGTTTTACTGAAGTAGATACAGGTGAAAGTCCAGGTGTGCTGCTTACACAATGTGGCCTTGGATGAGTTACATGATCAATTCAAACCTCAGTTTTCTACCCTGACAAATGGGAATAATCCAATAACCTTTTATGGAGATCGTGAGGCTTGAATGACATGCTGTCTGAGACTCAACAAGAGCTTGGAAATCACTAGCTATTAAGGACAAAGTTGTTGGGGAAATGAAGAGTCACGCAGGTACAGAGAGTGGTTACCACAGGTCTGAAAAATGGACTTCGATCTCCATTTGGATGAAATCAACTAGTTATTGTGTCTATTTAAGGCACTGTAAAGGACTGGACCGCTACTGTGGGAAATGCTCCCTCCTGGAGAACATCAAGAAGAAGTTGCTGGCATTCACCCTCCCCCTTCCATGACTTTATCATTGAATATTATCCCTCGGTGAATATGCAAGGGAACCCACCTGAACAAACTCAGAGTAAAGTCTCCCAAGGAGGGCAATGGCAGGATTAGAATCCTGGGGTGGAGGGGCTGCATCTCCGCTAACCCCATGCCACCTGAAACTCCTAAAGGAATTGCTTGCTAAAGCACTTGTTGCACTCTCCCCACGTGACAGCACTTCCTCCTTTAATGATCAGCTACATGGGCAGCTTTTCCCACCCAGCTTTGTGGTGTTCTCAAGTCCTGGAAGAAACAGATGCCTCCCCCAGCTGCCACACCCCTGCCCACTCCACAGATGGGAGCCTGACCCATCCGGAAGTGACTTTTGACTTTTCATACTCTTCTAGTTCCAATATCAAGCAAGTGAGGCTTCTTATTTTCTACCTACCTCAGCCCTGCCTTTTGTACTTTTCTGAGGCCCTCTACCCTGATGATTGTCTTTGAGAATGTACACTCTTTTCAGGGGATACTCTTCTCTCTATCTGAAGGGATGTGACCTTATCCTGAGACCAGAGTGAAAAACAATAAGCTAAACCTTGTTACAGTAGATTAATACCCACTCTTGAAGGAGAAATTTTATTTAACAAAGACCGTCAGTTAGTTCGTGTGATTACCATTTATCTTCACCAAGATGCTCCATGTCTATCTCTCCACACCAGCCCTTCTGAAATACACACAGGTACCTTCCTAGACACACAGCTAACCAGGTTGTTCACGTGCTGTGGAGGGTTGAACTCTGCCCTCCAAAATGTAATCCAATAGTCTGTGAGGCTATGGTGTGCCTGTCCTACAGGATTGCTGTGGAGATTAGCAATAATATGATATCGTACACAATAAATCTAAAGCATTGTGTAAATTTAAAGTAATGGGATTCTGAATCTTTAGACACTTTCTGATTCTCCCCACCCTTGGAAATAATAGGACCTCGTCACAAGACAAATGTCCAGCTATCCACTGAGGAAGTTGAACTTTGATCCCCCTTGAGCAGTCCACACATCTGTGAATATCCACTCCTTGGTGATGTCCATTTATCTAATACCTTTGATTAATAACCTCATTTCTCCCCAGCCTCCCTTTTACTAGCCTCTTTGATAGATTTAATTAAAGTAATGCACTTTATGGAGATATGAAACCAGACACTTGATGATGTCACTTCCTGGTTTGGGTCCTCAGCTTCCCTTTCATAAAGAGGAAAGTAGGAGGGGCACAGGGGGAAGATAGGTCTACTTTGCTTCTGCTCAATTCACCGTGATATGAAACTGAGTAAAGACTTGCTTGGCAAATGTCTGGAATCCTCTAATTCCTATAATTCTCTTAATTTTTTAAAATGTTATACTAGTCTCAAAACCAGGCACATTGTTTCGAGTGCCATAAAACCATCAGTTTGGGGAGCAAACCCATGGCTGGTGAGGTCATTAGTAGAAAACATGAATTCCTAGGTTAACAAAAAGATGACTGACTTTAATGCAGGGATGGGGGAGGCTGGTAGAGGAGTAAGGCACAGGCAATATCTATTTCATAGTGACTTGCTAGACCAACAGCTATTCCTTGAAATAAGGGACGGGCTTGGGGCATGGAAACGTGATGGCTGAAAGGAACTGTAACAAGTGGAACATAAAAAGCACACCACTGTGAAATAACTGGAGTCCTGGGTGTCCCTCTCTGTAGAATATTAGAAAAGAATATTAATTAATTAGTTAATATTAATATTAGAATATTAATATTAGAATATTAATTAATTAATATTAGAATATTAATATTCTATTCTACTTGACTTTCTGGTGAACACGGTGGCTCCTATACGTATTTGCTTTCTGCATGCCGTTCCCCTGACCATGGCAATTTAATTATAGCACAAACCAAGAAATAACCTCGATTGAGTGCTAAAAGCAATAAGTTTTAATTTTATGATATATAAATCCCTGACCATCTTGTTCGGGCATCAGTCCCTATATGCTCATTGAAAGCTAGGACCTAATAAATTTCTTCCACTTATCAAAGAATAACATGACTTTTTCAAAGATAAGTAAATTGAAATAACAAAGATAAAGCATAGTCTCCTTTCTTAGGGATGGTAAAAATCATTTTTGAAGAGTCAACTGTAGCTTCTGAAAGAAAATGGCACTGACTTGTATGTGAAAGTTTTCTGTGTGACTTTGGAGGAGCCTCTTGATCTCTCTGTTTCATCTGCAAATGTTTTAATATCTTTGGAATAAGTACTTGAACAAGTACTGGGTAATCACTAGCTAAATAAAAGAGGTTTTGATGAATGCTCTATATTTCCAGCCCAACTGAACCACTCCATGTTTCTATATACATCACATATTTTCCTGACTCTACACTTTTGCTTTTGCCATTTCTTTCACTAGGAAGTCACCCTCCTGTTTTCCTTGTTCTAATTTTACCCATTCTCTAAGGACAAGGTCAACTGTCTTTTGTGTTTTCAGCTTTTCCCAACTTCTTTAACTAAAAGTACTGTTTCTTTTTGCAGACCCTCAAAGTTAGCACTTGTCCTTTACCTCTCTTATAGATGTATAGAGCTTCATATTTTTATGTAAATTGTTTATGCCCTTCCTTCAGAGGGCAGGGACTGTGCATGATGTATGTCAGAGCTTGGAATGTGATCAGCACTTAATAGATTTATAGGGTAGATGTGTGATGGTTAGTGTTATGTGTCAGGTTGGCTGGGCCATAGTACCGAATTCTTTTATCAAACACTAATCTAGCTGTTGCTGAGAAAGTATTTTGTAGAAGTGGTTAATATCTATAATCAGTTGACTTTAAGTAAAGATTACCCTCAATAATGTGGATGGGCCTTATAGAATTAGTTGAAAGGTCTTAAGGACAAAAATGAGGTTTTCTAGAAGAAATTCTGCCTCAAGACTGCAGGATCAACTTTTGCTTGAGCTTCCAACCTGCCAGGCTTGCCCTACAGATTTAGGACTTGCCTGCTGTACAGATTTTGAATTTGTTAGTCCTCACAATTGCATAAGCCAATTCCTTGAAATAAATCTCTTTATGTACATATACACTATTAGCTCCATTTCTCTAGAGAGCCCTGACTGATATAGATAAAGAGGTTACTTGCAGCACAATATATCCAGTTTATCATTTAAATTAAGTGACTTACAAAAAAATCTCATCTAGATCCGTATAGACCGTTATTCTCCAAATAACGTTTTCTACTCAACCAGGAAAAAAAATTTAAGTGACTTCCATGAACTGTAAGCTCCAAGGGGACATGAATTTTTGCTTTGTCCAATGCTGTATTCCCAGTGCCTAGAACAGTGCCTGACACATAATAGAAGTTCAAGAAAAACTTGCTGAAAGAATGAAGGAATAAAAAAGACAGCTTTATGGAAAATACCACTTTTGGCTATGTAGTAGGTTTCAACTTGCCCTTACATACTTTGGCTCTTGTGCTGACATATATGGCAGACAAAATCTCAGTCCTGCCATTCGGTGTGTTCCTATAGGCAAGTCACATGCATTCTTTGTATCAATGCATCATCTTTTTTATCTGAATGATTCGGATCTTGATCTGGTAGAATTCTGAACTCCCTCTTACCCTTCTTTAATACCTGTGATTTGCATGCCTGGCTATAGTATCATTAATTTTGCATCTATTTTTGTTATCATACACATTTGAATATTATTTATTATGTGATGATTGCTATTTCTTTCATGGCTCATCATGCTATCATCAATTACTACCTGAGATTTAGAAATTTGCTCTTCTCCAAAGTACCTAAAGAAAACTTCAGCCTACATTTCTGGAACCAGACTTCTTTTATATCTTGGTTGTAAAGAAATAAAAAGGCTCCTTAAGGCTTTTTGCCAAAACCACAATTCCTTGTCTTCAAGCGCTTTATAAACCGGCTATAAAGGCCCATATATACATTCATCCTGCACCTGAGCTTCAGAACATCAAACCTTTGCTTCTAATTTTAGGGTCAGAAAATTATTTTATAACTGTTTTGCAGCCTCTTGTAAATACTTCCTGGGGTACTTTCTTTGGGTACCTTTATTTCCTCTCATCTTGAAGGGAAAATTTCTAGAGTCTGAACATACCTGCTGAGCCCTGGCTGGTCCCTCAGAGCCCAGAGGCCATCTCTCTGTGCCCCAGGGCCAAGCTGCCGAGTGAGTTTCCACAGCAGGCTTTGCTCTATCCCGCCCCCCAGCAGAGAATAAGAGGCTATTAGCCAAGACACGCCAAGGAGGGGTTCTCCATGCACTTACAAATTCTCCTCTCTTGATTTCAGGTTAATTCTTTTAAAGCTAGGAACCTCAACAAAATTCTTAGGACGTCCAACTATGGAGTGTCCAACTGTGCAGGGAAAGACTGGGGAAACATAAACAAACAAAATGTGCTAGAAATTGTACTGAGCACAAGATTGCTTTGCTTGTCTTTTCCTGTCAGAGTCACAGTCTCAGAACGTCACACCTGGATGACACCTTATTCTATTCATTTGCACTTGAGGAAAAGGAGTTTCAGAGAAGAGGAGAGGATTTTCCTCTGATAATGGAACTAACGGCAAAATCCAGATTCACATCTGTCTCCTGACTTCTGGCGCTTTGCTTTTATCTGAATGTATTTATCCATAATGTGTATCTATATGGCTCCACCACCCCCCCGCAAAAATTCCGAGGCACAATAAGGTGCGCATAACTCACATTCACAGGGTAGTTTAAATAGACATGATTCATCAGAAATTAAATAGAGAAAGGGGGCTGTGGGGTTTTTTCTGTTCTTTTTTATATTTCTTTCCTTTTTTTCCCTGTTTTCTTTTGTTTTTCCACTAGATGATGTAGAAGCACTGGATAATCATTTAAGAGGTTTGAGGGGTTTTTTGGGGTTTTTTTTTTTTTTTTTCTGCTTAGAAACGACTAACAGGGAAATTAGAATGAGAAGACATGGTCCAGGAAGTGTATTTATGGTTGTGTGTGATAATGTTGTCAGAGCTGAAGGAGTGTCAGCATTTTCCTTAAATGCCCTCTCTCCAGGTTTTGCAACTTGGAATTTAAAATGAGCTTTGGACCACAGCTAAACATGCTGGGTCTCGGACAAGGGGAAACAACTCCTGTTCATGTACTGTGCTGGGCATAGTTGAAGGAAAAAAAAGCCAAGGTTTTCAAATAAACTTGTTACAGTGTAGGGCTTAGAGAATCATTTTCTGACAAGCTTTAGAAAACAAAACAGGCGTCATTACCATTCCCTGCTCAATTTTACAGGTCCCCTCAGAGAGCCAGCTTCTATCATTATACAAAGTGTGTAAATAAATGTGTTCAAGGAAATCCCTTTCTTTTCTTTTTTACTGAGAGCTTCTCTGAATGTGAATTTGGGTGTGGAATTTGTGTTTGATGTGTGGGACAGGTGTCTATACCAACAGAATTGATTTGTAGGCAGTGGAATGAAATTGTCTGCTAGATTGGACAGTAGGAAAGCCAGAAACAACAAAATCCACGGATATTTTAAGCCGAGAAAAAGAAAGACACAATCCTTTATTTGGGAACTTATGTGAAAACTGATATAAAACACCTTGTGTTCAGAGTGCAGAATATAGTTCTGTTTTGAGGTGGATCCTTACAGGAAACTAGTTCTCAGCTATTGCATTAACTGAAAAAGTATCACAGTCTTAGGTTCTCAGAGCTGAAAGGCACCTCAGGGGTCAAAGCCTATGCTCCTTACCAAGTCGGTAACCTCTTCTGGTGTAACCCTGACAGATGGGTACAGGGCTCTCTGAACACCACCCATGATGGGGAGTTTACTAATTCAGAAGGCAGCATATTCTGTGCAGAGTGGCTCACATGGATAGAAAATGCTTCTGTATCCTGAGCTGGAGCCTGCATTTCTGTAACTGCCACCCATCTCTCCTGGTTCCATCCTCTGTAGCCACTCAGATATAATATAAATTAATTTCCCCTGTGACACGCTTCATTTAATTGCTCACAGCAAGCCAAACCGAACATCTCCAGTCTTCACTGATAAGGTATTGTGCACCCTCCCCCCACCATCAGTACCTGACCCAGCACCCAAGGTACATACAAGACAGGATATGGATTGGCGTAGAGGACCCAGAGCCTGGCCTTTTGGCAAGTTCAAGGGCTAGATGGGGATGGTGCAGTGTCCAGGGGTTGCCAAGAGGGGTCCCACAGTTTCCCCAGAGCAGTGGATGAGGTTAAGTCATTTGTAAAGAAATAGGATTTCTAGGGCAATTATTCCATTTGCTTTTTCTTGCCTGATGTGTGGAGGTCAAGGAGGCTTAAGTTTCCCCAAAAGAAGGACATATTGAATATTTAGACTTAATTTTTTGTAAGTTATTTTGTCATAAAAGTTATTCAACAAAGGGTCTTCGCTCGGATTTTAAAAGACAGAGGAGAAAAGGTTTTGCTTGCCAGGATGGAACTTGAGCTTTGGGAGCCGATTGTGTATGTGAAATGCTAGATAAAGTGTAAAGCTCTCAAAAGCGTAAGAGATGGTTGATGTTTTTCTGGAGGCTCGGTGGTTGCTGATAACAGAGCCAGGGAGGTTTGATGGAAAGAACCTGGGTCGTAAATCAAAGACCTGAGTTTGGGGCCTGAGCCAGCCACATGGTTCATTCATTTACTTTCTCCTTTATCAAACTTGTATTGAACACTTACTGTGTGCCAGACACATTGGTGATCAAGAGAGACACAGTCTCTGCCCACATAGAACGTACACTTTTGTGAGGGAGACAGACAAGTTTTGAGGCAGCTACAACGAAGTGATAGAGTCAAAGGCAATGAGTCTATAAGGAGCCTCCAGGACCTACACGGGTGTGGGGAGGGGGTGGAAGAGGTTCAGGAAAAGCCCTTTGCAGGAGATGATGTCTAAATAGAGAGCTGACAGACAACAATTAGTCAGATGACTCCACAAACATCACCATCTCTCTGAGCCTCAGTTTCTTATCTCTAAAATTGGAATAATAATCACAATCCCGACCAACCTGCTTTATTCAGCAGGAGGTTGTGAGGATAAACAGGTTTATGTGATAAGTGTTTTGAACCGAAAAGTGTTCCATCATTGGAAGGAAGACAATTGTTAATAATTGTTATCAGATATTGTTATCTCCCATCCTAGAGTCCATTTTCTTCTTTCCACAGGTACACATTTGGCTTCCTGGGGCACAGCAGGAGCAGAGAATAGAAGGACAGATCTGGGTGATTTATATGCAGTTTCTGCACAGCTAGACCACCCAGGCCCCGGGGGGCTATTAGGGCACAGGGTTCAAGGAGAGGGTGAAACGAGCCCCCATGAACCATGTGAGTGTCAGAGGGGTGGAGCTTCACTCTGGGGTCACCTTGTTAGAACTGAAGAGACTAAGTCATGACTTATCCACCCTGCTCTGGGGACCTCACTAACAATTCACTGGCCTAATCTCACAAGAGGTAAAATTAGCAACTTGCCCCAGACGGGGTCATGTGCACCTGAACGACTTTGTGAGATACCCAGGAAATTCAGCTCTAGTCCTGATTACTACCTATTAGTGGCAAAAAGCTGTAGCTAAGTAATTCCAAACGTCAGCAATTCCTGATATATCGAAATTTAAACTTTCAAGATCAATGAGTCCATTTTGCCCAAGGGCCACTCTCCTCTTGTTTTTATTACGATTCTGGTCCAATTTCCTAGCATTTTCCACACCCCCTCTGGTGGTCTGGAAACACAAGAAATAGTTACTAAATTTGAAGTTAGTATGAGAAATAGAACAGCACTGCCTCTACCATGTAGGCAAGCCTCCTCTCCTTTTCTGTGTCCCAGTTCTCCTATCTCAGAGTGAAGGCGGTGGATGGAATTTATCCCCCAAGTCCCTTTTGCTGTCAACATTCCACGTGTCTGTGTTGTTTGCCTCTCTTTTTCCTGACTACATTTTCAAATCATAAGAAGCTCGGGCTACCTCCCCTGGTTAGACTTTTATTGAAAATGGAACTGCCCAAGGAGGCCAGATCTTGTAGCCTGGGCTGCTCTCAGAGCAGAGAATCTTTGTTTAGAATTAAATTTTGTTAATCCATCATGTGGGTGTGGAGCTTGCTATTTTTAATGCATGGGCTGCACAGCCCAGTTATTCATGGCTGAGAGTTTGCCACAGAACTTGAGAGCCATATTTAAAAACAAACAGCCCCAGAGAAGCAAGCAGTAGGCTTCTCTCACAAGCTCATACAATTTGGGTGCGGGAAAGTAAGGGGCCAAGTTCTGCCTCAAAGTGGGACAGCAGCTTGGAAAGGCAGTGAGTTTCTTTGGTCTGTTTGATGCCACACAAGCAAGTAAAGGAACGACCTACCTTAGTGCTTATTTAGATGGTACGCTCCATTGACCTTTCCTGAGTCATCTGTCAAAACTCTAGAAACCTGCACTTTTATTACAAGTCCGAGACACTCTTTAGCATCTTCTAATAATTTTCTCTTTCTCTTTCTCTTCACCTTCCTCTCCATTTCCCTTCCTTCTCTTAGGCCATGTAACATACACAAGGAAAAATAAAAGGCACACAAATAGAAACATTTCATTCAACTTAAGCAGAAATACCTACATTTATAAGAACTCAAGTGATGGTCAGGAAACCATAGATAGCTTGCATTGAGATATTTAATTGTAGCAAAAATCAACTAAATGTTGACTTCCTGGACTTTGAGAGATGGTATTAATTTGTTCATTCATTCATTCATTCAAACACATTAATTAAGGTCATACGATGAGCCAGGAAATGTATTAAATGTGGTGTTTACAGAGGTGAAGAGACAGCACTCCCCCTTGAGGAGTTCACAGTCTACTAAGACTCGGAGGTTAAAAAGTCTCCCAAAAGGGGAGTCTCACTATGAGAACCGTCCTGTGACTGGTCATCGGCCCTGTTACTACATTAATTTGGAAGGATGTTGGATGGAAGCTGGCCATGTAAAGTGGTCCGGACCTTCTGAGAGCTTTCATTCTGCTATACAGCCTAATGAGGGGAGGCTACCCAGTCAGTGATGGGTTTTTCTTACGGCTTAAGTAATTCCAATTTGGTGGATGAACCGGTCTTTGGCAAAACAAGATACTTCAAAAGAGATCTTTTCTTTTGGTTCTGTGGATTGTGAAGGACATCCCAATCTTTTAAAACTAATTATTTTAAATTAGAAGAGTAATACAAACACATGTAAAGAATTGTAGAAAGGGAGTAATACAAAATAACCAGTCACTCATAGGTGATCACTGTTGAAAGTTTCTCTCTTTAACTCTTATTGTAGTTACCATTACAACTTCTACCTATTGATTTATCAACTTTGGGTAACATCTATTGACTCCTCACTATGGGATATGAAGTATTAAGTGCAATTGCAATATCCTTCATGTCCCATCTTCCACAACATTCTCAGTTTTTGTTAGTTATATTTAATTATTACAAAGAATATCTTTGTAATTTTAATACCTCTACTTCTTGATTTACTGAAATTAGACTTCTATTTATTTCCTGCTATGTTTTGTTTTCCTGTTTCCTGTTTTGTTTTACGATTATGATGTTTTCAGTATTTAGTTTGTAATTTGATTTAAAAAATTTTAAAACCAAAAAAAAAAAAAGTCTCCCAAAAGACCAATTCAGGAAATTCCGGTCTGATCCTCTTTCCCTATTTTGCTAATTGGACAAGGGATAGTTATATCATCTTATCAGAGTTGTATAAGAGCATATAAAAGGTATTTAGTTTACTATTTAGGACATTCTCCAAATATATAGACTCACTGAAGGTCAATGATTCATAGAATTCGGATCTGGCTGATGGAAAGTAAACAGAAAATGTAGAAGAACAGAGAGACCATTTGTTGACTCCCTCATTCAAAACATCCAAAACCCAGGGCTGAGGCACAATAAGGCACAATTCCTGCTAACTACTTGTTTTATCTCTATGAATATAAGTATCACAAGGGAGAAGCATTGCCTCATTCACACTTTTGGAAATTAACAAAGAAAAAGTGTCTTGACTTTTTTGCCTGAATTCTTTCAAACTGTATTAGGTTGGAGGTTGTTGCTGGCATGGGTGAACTAGGATCATTCTGATCCATGAAATGACTGTGCCTCAGCCAGCTGTCTCACAGATGCCTACCATTGATCATGAGAGAAGCACTGACAGATGGGAGTGGATGGATTTGTGTTGGAGTTCCGACCACTTGCATAGCTTATCCCACTGCCCAGTTAATGGTAATACCCTCTCAGATGAGAAGTCAGGGCAGCACAGCAGACCTGCAAAAGCCAGAGTTTTAAGTAGCTCCCTCATCAGTGCACCAGCGTTCATGTGGACATGTATCCTCCCTCTTTAATATTGAGTAGGTAAGAAAGCTTGTTTCAAAGAGAAGGAAACCAAAAGCAAAAGAAATTAACTGGTTATGCCAAAGTTCTTCACTCATCACTTGGTTCAATAAACATTGAGTGCCTTCCTGCAGGGACAAATCTGAAGATGAGTAAGATGTAGTTCTTATCCTAGGGAAGCTCATAGTTTGAAACTTGCATTAACAATGATAAAGTAGGGCCAAAATTCATCAGAGGCATATGAAAGTTTCTGAAAGGGTGCAGTGGAGGTTCTAAGGAAGAAAATGTTGCCATCAGCTTGGGAGAGGGTCTTAGGGAAGGCTTTCGAAAAAGGCATGTTATGGAATTGGCTTTGGTATAAAGTTGGGAAGGGAGTAAAGAGGAGAAAAATCCAGGAGGATGTCAATACCCAGATCTGTGTTGTGTAAAAATCACCATGGCAACAATGTGGATAGGTTGGAAAGAGGAAAGAGTTAAGTTTATAACAACAACAATAGTAGCAGCTAACATTTAATTAAATGTTTATTATGTCAGGTATTGCACTTAGTGCTTGACCCACTTTATTTCATGTAATCCTTGAAACAACATATGAGACAGGAATTATCATCTCCATTTTATAGGGAAAGGCACCACAGAGCCTGGACGAACAAAAGAGTTTGTATTATTGGCCATGAGAACCCAGGTAAGAAAAAGCTTTTATCTCATATCAGGGACTGTGGGATACAGATGAGTTGGATTTTGGAGAATTAGGGAGGAAGATAACCTTTTATTCTAAGAACAAATAGGCCTCCTTAGTGTCTGAGTCAAAAACCTCATAAACACTGAAAACAGCTCTGAGATCCTATTCTGTCTAAAGGACCATGACTTAGTAGAATCTGCCTTGTCAAGTGAGTATGACTCCAGCTCAGGAACCATGTCCTTTGGCTTATCCCTGTCCCCTGAGATTCTGGCACTCCGCCTGGCAAACAGTGGGTGCTCCAATTGTATTTGCTGTATGAGAGAATTTTCACCTGTCATTCAACATTCATTGGAACCTGGGGCAATTCATTGTTCTTCCCCCTCCCCCACACCTACCCTTGAGTTTTCCTATTTTTATATTGGAGGGGGCTGAACCGCATTAAGTCATTGTATGTTAAGTTTAATAGGCTGTTATCCATGAAAAATTAATTACCTCGGGCAAAGGTTGGGATACTTTATTGGCTAATGGGCGTGTCTCTACGGGACGGGGTGGGTACTGTCTCTTTCTTTTTTTGATATGCTTAATCATATCATATTTGGCAATCTGTGCAGAAACGGCAGAAGATTGGTTTATATTCCTTAAGGCAGGTTCCTTCACCACCTAAAGGCTTTGGAGTTCTAGAGATGGAAACGCTCCCATAGGGATGCCCTCGCCCAGGACACCGCCCTTAAAATCAGACAGAGGAAGGCTCCCTTCATGAACGCGCTTGGCAAGCCCTGCCCCCAAAAGGGGTGGAGGTAGAGAAAGAATACGTCTACACCTCTCTCGTCTGCCCGAGTACAGATTGGCAAGTGGCATAGGCGCGCAGACCTCTGTCATTTATTTATTTTTCTTTCCTCTGGGTGCGCTGTCCCTTTAAATGGGGGACGCTGGTGCTGGCTCCGTAACACCGGAGCCGGCAGCTTGTTGATTTCAGAGCTGGTGAATTTCACATTGTTTCCACTTCACTTTCCTCGCCCGGGGGAGGCTCGGGTTGGCTCTACAACCGCTACCGCAGTTGCCAGCTAGGTCCAGGGGAGGGCAGAGACCTGCAGCATCTGGGCCGGCGTGGGGCCGCAGGGAAGGGTGTCGGGGCCACACACGCACTCTCGCTGCAGTCCAGATCCTTCTGAAGCCCGGACGCCCGGAGCGCACCGAGCCGGAACCGCCCGCCTAGACGCCCGCCCGCCAGCCCGCCCACGGGCCGGGGTCACAGCCAGGGAGCCGGCGAGGGGAGGAGGCCCAGGGGGGCTGGGTGGGGGGGCGGGGGTGGGTGCTGCCGCCGCCGCGGAGCTGCTACTCGGCGCGTTTTGTATGAAGATGGCGGCTCCCACCGCCAGCAAGGCAGCCTCCCTGGGCTGTAACAACAAGCCTGCGTTCCCGGAGCTGGATTTCAGGTCGGGAGCTCGGGTGGAGGAATTGAACAAACTCATCCAAGAATTCACGAAGCACGACCAGCGGGAATATGACGACCAGAGAGCACTGGAGATTCACACAGCCAAGGATTTCATCTTTTCCATGCTGGGTAAGGAGGAAAAAGAGGGAGGGATGTGTGTGTGTGTGTGTGTGTATGTGTGTGTGTGAGATGGGAAGCGGGGTGAAGAACCCATTCCCCCTTCTCGCGCGCTCTTTCCTTCTTGATTTTCTTCCCGGAGCCGGGTGCCTGGGGTATAACCCATCTCTGTTCCGCCTCTTCCCTTCTTTCTCCGCGGCAACCTGAGCTGCCTTCCTTCCCCTCCCTACTATACTTTGTGCCGGGTCCCTTTTCCACCCGAGTTCGCTGGCTCTTTTGTTAATTTCTCACCGACGGGGGGCTGGAGCGCAGGTGAAGTGTTCGTGGTGAAACGTCTCACTGTTTGGGGGAAGCCCCTGGAAGCCGCGCGGTCCAGGTGAGAACCGGCTGCGCCTTTCAATTAAGGGATTTGTCTCCAGAGACACGGACCTGCTCCTTCCCAACGCCGAGTCTCGGGTCATCGCCAGAGCTCGGGGCGCGGAGACAGCCTGGGGCTCTGGCTCGGCGCCCGAGCGACAAGTTGCTCTCTAGTCTCGCTTGCGGCGCGGCGCTGTCAAGCCGGGCCCCCGGTGGCCAAACTTGTTAGGTGTTCCCTGGTAACCCGCTCAAGTAGGCTGGGCGCAGGGAGTTCCTGCAACTTTGATTTGCAAATAGATTTCCCATTGAAGCGGTCGGAAGCATTTCCGGTGCTTCTCCGGGCTTCTCGCTGAGCTCGTAATTCCTAATTCCCAGCTCGAAGACGACCACGCTCAGAGCTCTGACCCCGAGGAGCGCCAGCCCCTTCCTCTTTGTGTGCTGTCTATGCACCGGCCGAGAGAGGTGTCCTGGGCTTCGAAACCCTGCGACGTCCGGGTTTAGAATAATGCCGCCCCTCCCACCCCCCAGCCTGGCACCTACAGGTCCTTAACAGATTGTTGAATGCTGTGTAAAGGAAAACAATTGAGTCAGGCCGGGGAGACCGAACCCCTCCCCAGGTGTCCTGTCGTTCGGATTAGTGCTGTGAGTGTCCGCTGCTGGGAGCCTCCCGCGTAGCTTGCGCTCCACCGGTGCAACTCTAGCTGCATGCAGTACGTGGCCTGGCGGTGAACACTCCGCAGAACTGAGACTCCAGTGTAACGCTGCCCTACCGCGTGTCTCTGTGCGCTCGACAAATACATTCTTAGGCAATTTTCCAGGTAGTGGGAAATTTAATTGAGAAAGGTCTTGGACCACAGAGGAAGACTGAGCTTTTGCCTTCCTCCTGCCGTCTACTTGGATTTCAGCCGGCTGTCTGCTGTCCTTGCTGGTTCTATCATCGGGTATTACCTCTCGGCTGGCTTCCTCCCCACAGCCCAGGTTGGGGGTAATACAAATTGAACGTGTGCCGGCGGTGGGTAGTAACGCTTTGGGAAGTTGGATGAAGCATGTTAAAACTTGGGGCTGGATTTTACTTTTTGCTCCACACTCCCCAAGTGTATCCTAGGTTGTGTATGGGGTTGAAAAGCTCTCCGTTGAGAGATTCGACCATTCAGCTAATATTCAGATGAATTAAATGTGGTGTGTGTGTGTGTGTGTGTGTGTGTGTGTGTGTGTGTGTGTTTAAATAACTCCCTAACCTTGCGGTGGGAAGCTTACAAAGCTTTCACATCTGAAAACCAGCACAGTGATTGTCAGAAGGGTGGGGCTACACAGAGAAGGCTCAGGGCAGTTATTTAAGTTGCTTAATCATGGCCTTTCTCTTTGACGTATATAATGGAAGTCTGCCATTGTGTTGTTATAGGACCGGCCTCAATTCCGATGTCTCCTGCCCTAGGTCGTTCACTAGGAAAAGGTGCTGGGTCACCATCAGTCGGGATAGTCATGGAACAGAAAATGGGAGGCTGTGGGGAGGGGTAAGTTTAAGTGCCCAGCTCATGAGGAAATCCTGTGCTAACCCCACGGCTGATACACTGATTTCGCAAAGCCTTTACGAAGGGTGAATTATTGCAGGGTGCTTAATTTATTTTGTGTTTAATATCATGAGTGGCATGGTGTTGACAGGTAAACGAAATTCCCTTTTATTCCTTTTTACCCAGTTGATCTTGCAAGAGAAGTCTTTCTTGCCCCCTGGGAATTTGATGTTTCCACCTGCGGGAGAGAAAAGTCAGGAGCATGTCGTTTAAGCCTCTTGCCCCTCTGGACACTGGAAGGCAGATGGCGAAATGAGCTTGCCTGTCTGTGTGTGGTGCGGCATTCATTTGTGAGTTGCCTGCTTTCCTTTAATGAGGTGCTGGCGGCTCTAGACAAGTGAAGGTTTGGCGACAGCAAGGGTCCCTGTGTGGATTTACTTTTCCTAAAGCGGATTTTCGCTTGGCTTGAAAAAACAAAATCTCTTTTTGTGCACTTTGTTTCACTTGCCGCAGTCCACAGTCTTTCATGAATATGCGAATGATGTGTCTTAATGACCCTCAGCTTGTTAAGGTGTTCACAGCGGTGGCGCCAGGCCCTTATTTCTGGGAGTTTTTGGGGGGCTGGGTGTGAGTCCTCTTGGCTTTGTTCTGCTTCTGTATGAGCGGCACCTGAGGATTGTCAGTAGCCTAAAAACATTATCCCCTCACACAGAACGAAATGGCAGAGGAGTTTGGTGCAAACCTCTTTAAGGGAGCTGTGGATAACGCTACCTCTGTTTTTAGGCAGCTGGCAGGGGCAACCACTTCTGTATGAGATTGTTAGCCTGGACTAAACGCCCCGCCCACCGGCTTCCCAGGTCCTTTTTGTTTTATCGAGATTGGAGGCAACTTTACGCAGAAGGGCAAAGTTGTGGTAGGCTATTGTCATAAACAATGACCTGTCGGCACCGGGAAACTCCACTGTCCTATCAAAGCAGGGGTCTGCATAGGCTGTGTAGTTGATCTGAGCCTGCTACCGGTCACCCAGCTGTCCATGGTCTGTCCTGACCTCCTCTGCTTGTCCGGAGATTCTGATTCCTTCAGAGGCAGGTATTTGCGGGAGTCATCTAGACTCACTGTTTATTTCTCTGCACCTTGGTCTTTTAGGAGAATGATTGCTGTTATTATCTAGTTAATATGTGAGAGCCCAGATTGTGGGAGAGACTGGCAGTGCATAATAAACACCATTTATCAAAATTCAGGGAAATTGCCAGAGTTCATTAATATTTTAATAATAATTGGTATTTGCATAATGTCTCTGCCAGCTCTTTTGTTATCTTCATTCCCTGGTGAGGTCAAATGAAGACTGGTTGTGTCCCCATTGAACAGATGCAGAACAGGGGTTATGAAGAAGCTAGAAGAGCCAGGAAGAAATAAGAAGTCGCTTCCCCTTCAGTCCAAATGGTTGGTACCATGGTGTGGTCATTATAGAGTAGTTATCACTTACTGACTGCCTTCTCCGTGCCAGGAACTTCACACAACCTTAGGAGTGGTATTGCTTTCCCATTACCCAGATGAGGATATTGAATTTTACTAGGGTTAAGAATCATCCAGGGTCCCATGGCTAATAAATGGAAGAGATGTTGCTAAAACTCTCTTGGCCCGATTCTAAGTCTTTTGCTATCAAGAATTGATGTATTAAGTCCAGAGGAGGGGCTTTGTTTAAAAAAAAAATATTGTCTCTTCTTTCAGAAATTTGTTTCTGATTTCAGCTGTATTAGGGTAATCCAGTCAGCATTTGACATGAGTTCTGGAGCAGTCTGAGTTGGAGTTATTTTATTCCATAGATCATTTGTTTGAATTTCAGGTTAAGAAACTGATGGTCATTAGAATAAAATGTTAAAATCTATAGTTCCTGTCTCAGTCTGCCTCTTGCTGGCTAGGTGGTCTTAGGTTTTTCATCCAGTAAACACAGATAATAGTATTTTCAATCTATTAAACATGGAATAATAGTAATGCACTGTTTCAGAATTATGTGTGTGAATATGAAGTTACTTTGTAAACTGAAAAGGAATGTATACATGATTTTATTATTTATTTAAAGAAATGGGCATTGTTAGAAAATCTAGTGAGCTTACACTGGAATTTATTTCTGCAGCTTCCTATCAGAAAGACTATAGAGTATAATTAGAGGTGACCTAGGAGAATATAGGCTCTGGCTGGAGAGGGCATGATTAATTCCAACCCACATTGCCATTTGTTAAGTTCATACTGTATGCTGGCCCTTGTGCTAGCTACTTCGCATAAATATATTCATGTAATTTTCTTCCAGAAACTTTGTAAGGATAAATACCATCATGCCTGTTTTAGAGGTGAAGTAGGTGATATTAATCCCCCTTTAAAGATGAAACACTGAGGCTCAAAGAGGTCAAGTACTTATGCCAAGATCATATGGAGTTTGAGTTTGAACCCAAGTATTCCTGACTCGAAAGCTCATGTTCCTTCCACTGTATGGGCAATCAGTTTCTATCGCTCTTGGGCCAGACAACCAAAAAGTCCCCACCCCGTGAGGAATGCTATACTTAGTACCCTGCTTAGCCTGCAGGAGCAGAGATGGTCTCTTTTGGCCTGTCTTTCTTACTTTCATGCGTTCAACAAATATTTACTGAATGTTATACTGTTTGCCAAGCAGTATGCAGGGTCCTAAGGATAAGATAATGAGCAAAAACTTTAATTCATATGGGCCTGTGGAGACCCCCTCCCTCTTCTGCTTTGCCCATCAACTTTAAGAGAATAGTTAGCTGACTCTTGTCTCCTTTCAGGCCCATGGTTGTGGTGTTTCTGAGTGCTGTCGGAACTACCGTATTTTTAGGTACTTTCTAGATCTACAGAGTAGGCCATTTTGAAGCCCTGTCTTTCGAGTGTTTGAATGTCACTTTTCCTTAATGAATCCATCCAGCAATCTTTACTGAGGGAATTTATTGTGAATCTTTGCTTTGTGGGTCTCCAAGTCTTGGTACGTTCTTTACTGTTCTAGTCACTAATGTGCTGTGGTATCTGTATAATGGATGTCATCTCTGAAGTCTGTTCCAGCTCTGAAAACATTATGCATCTGGGGCAGGGAAGTCCCTCTGAACATTTTTTTTTGCTTCTGGTTTGAGTTGGTTTCAATTCTCCCTCCAGGGTTCTGGGCGTTTGCTGCCCTTCATGACAAAAGAGCCCTGGAACCATTGATGATCCCTGGTCTTCCTATGATGCCTTGTTGGGCCACCCATTGGATAATGCATTGCTTGTGATTAGACTGGGTCCCTTTTGTATTCACAGAAATAGTAGAGTCTCTCATGTCAAACTAGGAACTTGTCCTTGATCGTTAGCTCTTTAGATTCTCCTGGAGCTTTTTAACAATTTGGACTCTCTGGTCCCGTTTCAGACCTATTGAATCCGAATCCCTAGAGATCCCCAAACTGGCTGCTGAGCACTCTGACATTCTGTCCCGTGTTAGGCCTGATGTTGTTCACTCCCTGTCCAGTAGAGCTGCTTGTGCGTACAATGAGCTGATCCCAGTTGACTTTTGAGACTAGAACCGGGCTGCTGTGTCTAACGAGCAGATGTGTCTGCTGGCTTCTGGTAAAGCTGGAGTCCTTCCCCCTGGGACGGAGACAGGGAGGCATAGTGACTGAGATGATTATTAGAATGTTTCCTCTGTGTCAGAGGTTGTAATAGGGTTTCACATCATTGGATCATTTCCCAAGGACACCATAACCCTTTGAAGTAAAGAAGTATGGAGAACTCTAGGATTAGAAAAATTCAGGAATTTGTCCAAGTTTACTAGCGAGTAAGTGGTATAGCTGGGACTTAACCAAGGTCAGGCTGATGCAAAACCCTTGCTTTCAACAGTGATACTATTCTGCCTTCTAGAGGGGCAGGAGAACTGGGTTCTAGCCCCAACTCCTCCAGTTAACTTGCCCTGTGATTTTGGGCAAGTCACTTAACAGACTCTGAGTCTCAGAGTCTGAATATGTAAGTTGGGGCAAATAATTATACCTACCTCCTGTGTTCAGATGCATTCAGTTCTGAAGATGAAGGTACAAAAGAAGGACATTTCTGAGTTCTAGTAAAGCTCTGTTTTGTGCTGTGTGGAATGTGTGTTACCCTAAGTCACCTAACCTTTTTTGGGCTTCTTTTTTGCCCACTTTCCAATTGTAGAAAATGCAAAGAAGAAAGTAAAATCACCTCCAAATTCTAATTACTGTTAATATTTGATGTACATTTTTTCTGGACGTCTATGTTTATAAAACACGCTTATACCCACTCATACTTACATGCATACAGTTTTACATACATAATCCTATTGGATATGTGGGGTTTTTTTTAGTAAATTTATCAATGTGCTGTCATCTACTACACTTTTGGAAAGGAGCTATAACCTGTGTTAAGATGTTTTCTTGCTTCTTTCATTCATCTTTTATTTCAAAAAAAGATACTGTTCTGGAACTTAGAGCACATTCTGTGGTTTAATGATTGGGGAATGAAAAACCTTCTTGCTGGTGACTTCTGAGGGTTTGGCCTGCCTTTCAATGCCATCTCCTATTTGTGTCTTTGCATGTTCTACATGGTCTCATAACATTACCCGAATTTCTCACTTTCTTCTTTTGCTTGGGCTGTTTTGTCTATCAGGATTTCTTAACCTGGGTCCATGGAAACAAAAACTTGGAATCTGTGAACTTGATTGGGGAAAAATTACCTCTTTATTTTTATTGATCGCTAACTGCAATATTGCATTTCCTTTCATTATAAAAGTAGGTAACAAACTATAGTAGTATTAACAGTACCTATGTTTTTTGCTTTTGTTGCCAATAGAAATCACAGATATTTTCACTTCACATTACAGATATTACAGACGTCTCAAAAAGCCATTCACTGCTGCTTTGAAATTATAGTAGATGTTAGACTTGCTGCTAGATTTTATTGACCTCATTAATAAAGAATCACATATGGTACTCTATCACAAATTTGTTTTTTAACTGCATTTTGTGTTTTAATACCAATTTTCTTTGAAGTCCTGTGTAATTTTATCATTCATTTAAATATACTTGTTTTTTTTGCAGAGGTCGCCAGGCTTTTCCAGCCTGTCAAGACATCTGTGTCACAGAAACAGTTAAAGAGTCTCAGCATTCTGACATCTTATCTCTGCTTTGTTTTCTTCTCCCAGCTCAAATGCGGCTTGACTCATGAAGCTTTCCTATATCTCTCCAAGGAGAAAAGAAGTTTCCCTTTCCTCTGTGTTCTCCTAACACCTGGTCCCCTTTCATAGCCCTTACCACATCTTTCCCCACGCTGTAGGCTAAATAATCCCTGCTCACTTACCTTTGCAGTGCCCAGTGGGCTTACGTAAACAGTAGGTGCCAACAGAGTGTTACGTGACTAGATGCATTTTTTTTTTTTTTAAGGTGCTGTGCAGAGAGGTTGTTTTTATTTTTTTTTTATTTTTTAATGCTATTCTTGTCTGCTTACATTCTTTTTTTTTTTAATGTATGTATGTATGTATGTATATATGGCTGTGTTGGGTCTTCGTTTCTGTGCAAGGGCTTTCTCTAGTTGTGGCAAGCGGGGGCCACTCTTCATCGCGGTGCGCGGGCCTCTCACTATCGCGGTCTCTCGTTGCCGAGCACAGGCTCCAGACGCGCAGGCTCAGTAATTGTGGCTCACGGGCCGAGTTGCTCCGCGGCATGTGGGATCTTCCCAGACCAGGGCTCGAACCCGCGTCCCCTGCATTGGCAGGCAGATTCTCAACCACTGCACCACCAGGGAAGCCCCACTTGATGCATTTTAAAAGAGCCTTTCCGTACACAGCTTCTTATTTCAGGCTCTATTTAAGGCATGAGCGCTTTCTGACATTGTCTCTTTATGGTTGCTCCCCTCATTAAGCCATATTCCGTCATCTTCTCTGGAGTCAAGAAAATCTTGAGCTGATCTCCTCATGTGGTAGGGGAGTTTTTTCCTAGATTCCAATAATAACATCCTTAAGACTTATCATAGGGCAGTTTAAGAAATGTCCCAATTAATTGCTGTAGCTTGTTGACCAAGAGCGGCAAACCATGACTTGTGGGAAATACCCCTTTCTTGTAGACCCTGACTTTTCTTCCCTGGGCATCCGGGGTACTTGGGCGAACCTCCTGCACTCCCACACTTGGGGCTTTAAAGGATGCATAGAAAGCGTTAAGTCATCTTTCTCATAAAGGTGTTCCTTACGCTTATCAGTCAACCTCCAGGTGTTTGGATGCCTATTCTGGAATCCTAATTGCAGCAATTATTTATGATTATAAGCTAACTTGCCATCAATACTTTATCTTTGAGCAGTGCTTTATAGATTACAATACATATTAGCATCTGATATGGTGTGGTATTATTCTTTGGACCAGCCTTTGAGAAAGGAACTAGTAACCCCCATTTACAGATGGGAATACTGAGACTCCGGGAGGTGATATGACTTAGTTGGAGGTTATAGAGTAGGTTGTAGAACAGACTCAACCCAGGTCTCCGGTGTCTTCTGCTCCAGCACATAGCCTGCGAAGAACTTGTGGCTTTTCTACCCAGATATCTTTCATGGTTGCTGGGGTGAGTCTATGTTCCCAGACCAGGCAAGGGTAGCAGCTTTCATACCTCTCTGGCTTTTCTACTCTCCACTGGGCCAAGGGTACACAGTGGGTAAGGCTGGCTGAGGGCGGCATGGCTCAGTACATACCCTGTAGGCATGCATTCTCCATGTCTGTTTGTTAGCCTCGCATATCTGAGGGCCTGTGACAGCATTCACAATGGACTTGGGTGACTACTTGCCAGCTGAGTGATCTCTTTAAGGGCAGTTCATAATTATGCCATTATGTGAGGCCCTGTCTCCAGGAAACAGCTATCTGTTTTTCGTCCACTTAAGTGCCTTTTCATGAATTCCCTCTGCACGAGATAAAGAGATAGATTACTAGGGACAGTGCTGCTATGAATAAAGCTGGCACGGGGAGCTGTTGTTCAGTTTGTTTATTTTTTATATTTTTTTCCCTCAACACAGGAAGACATGATTAATACTTGTGAGTTAAGTCAGTAGTGGGAGTTGGTGTAAGGCATGTTGAGGTTTTTGTTTCTTCTAATGAGTATTTGAATATCTACAGTGTGCATAGAATTAAGCATTCATTCATTAATTCATAAAATACATTCAACGTATGTTGGAGTGCCTACCATGAACTAGTGTAATTACTATGAAGTTACTGTATTGTAAGAGCACAGAGTGGTGAATTAGAGAAGCAAGGTCACTACCTCCATAGGACTTACGTTCTCTGGGGAATTCAACAAGATTTAAGCACATGAGTAAATAGGGATGTGTGCTTAAAAAAAAAAAAAAAGCACAGACCCTTATGATGGAAGGTCACTGGGTAGGATGGAGTGAAGAGTGATAGAGAAGGCCTCTCTGAAGCAGAGACATTTGAACTGGAAAGATAAGAAGGACCTGGCCACCTGAAGACTGACGGAAGTGTATTCAAGTAGGTAGAACAGCATGTGCAAAGGCCCTGGGGTAGGTCCATTTGAAAGCAGCTTTCAAGGCTGCTTAAATTATAGCAAGTCTGATTTGGTCTCTACAAGGAGGAATGGTCTGTGTTTGGATTAGGCCCACGGTGGAGGGAATGGGCTGCCTGCCTTGGAATATAGTGAGTTTCCTGCAGGTGGAGGTTTTCCAAGTGGGGCCACCCTTTGGCTAGGCTCTTGTTGATAGCATTCAGGGACTGGAGGAGAGGGGGACAGTGTAGAAAGGCTGGGTTACAGGTCCTCAAAAGGCCCTTTGTAGCCATGTGATTCTCTGATTTCACCTGTGATAGCCCTAAGCTAACAACAGTGAATTCTGTATTAGATGGTTTATGCGTCAAACTGCAGTTTTCATGGGAAAATGATAAACCTGTATTTTTTCATCTGGACTTCCACAGTCTACAAAATACTTTCATAGGCATAATCTAGTTTTGACTTCTCACAACAACCATATAGAGTAGGTATTATTATTGGCTCTATTTTAACATAGGAAGAAACCCATGGTCAAGAGAAGTAACTCACTCAAGGTCACTGAATGGTTGAGGTGGAATCAAATTGAAATCCTTTGAAGTTCACCCCAAATTCTTTGTATTAGGCTGATTCTAGAAACCTCCCTTATCCCACGCCACCTCAGGGTATGGAAGAAGGAGGATTTCTGGTCCAGAGAGAGGCGCTGAGGATCGGTAGGAAGAACCAAGCCAATAGACTGCAGGTCTGCACGTGCCCGTTGTCGGTATGCCAACTTGGAAGCACTTTTCTAGGCTGCTTCAGGATCACCCTTTTAGCAGCTGCAGCTGTTCCTAATAGCAGCTGCTTGTACGGATGGTGCTGTGATTAATAAAAAAATCTCAACTGTCTGTTCTCAACTGTGCCCTTGGTGTGCGCAGCCTGCTTTAACACAGGCTGTGTTTCTGATCTGGAACAACAGAATCCTGCTGGCATATGGTGCCCCAGGGACTCATAGCCCAGTTGTGAGAAGGGGCGGTCCCTCTAGATCCGAACCAGGGAGCCAAAGGCCCACCAGGGACTGGGTAGTAAGGAAAGTGCGTGCGGTGTGCCGCGTGGTAAATGCCAGCTGGTTCTTGGTGTCAGAGTCAGGGATGCTGGGCAGTAGGGGACTGCACTGGTGAAGGAGATCACCTCTCACCTCCCTTGTAGGTCAAACTGTGGCTGCCAGTTTATCACCTCTGATTTGGAATCTGAGGCCCCAGAGAGGGGCCATAGTTCATCCACTACTGTACAGCTAGTTTGGGGGCAGAATCGTGGTTAGAACCCAGGTTTCCCATCTACCTGCTGTGTGTCTTTGTGTGTGTTGGTGTTACTTCTAGCATGCCATTTCCAAATAAATTTTCCCTTTGAATGAAAAACTATCTGTGTAACTGAAAATAATAATAACCACACTCAAATAGTGTCTACCATGTTCCAAGAATAGTTCTAAGTGCTTTATACTTTATGTACATTATCTAAATTAATCCTAGCAACAACCCTATGAGGAAGGTATTATTCTTATTTACTGATGAGCAATCCAAAGCACAGAGAAATTAAGCAATTTGCCCAAAGTCACAAAGCTAGTGGTAGACTGGCAATTTGAACCCAGGAAACTGAGCTTCAGGCAGAAAATAGCAAATACCTATGGATCTTTTTTTACCTCATTAAGAAAAAAAACCTTTCCTCCTGCAAAGTGGAAATCATTGATGGAATACTACAATTTTTAAAAAAAATTTATTTATGTATTTATTTTTGGCTGCGTTGGGTCTTTGTTGCTGCACGTGGGCTTTCTCTAGTTGCAGCGAGTGGGGACTACTCTTCGTTGTGGTGTGTGGGCTTCTTATTGCAGTGGCTTCTCTTGTTGTGGAGCACGGGCTCTAGGCGCGCGGGCTTCGGTAGTTGTGGCACGTGGGCTCAGTAGTTGTGGCTCGTGGGCTCTAGAGCACAGGCTCAGTAGTTGTGGCACACGGGCTTAGTTGCTCCGTGGCATGTGGGATCTTCCTGGACCAGGGATCGAACCCGTGTCCCCTGCATTGGCAGGCAGATTCTTAACCGCTGTGCCACCAGGGAAGTCCTGGAATACTACAATTTTAATGCTGTTAGGAAACTTGGAAGTTAGGTGGCCTGAGTTCCTCCCTCCTCCATTTTACAGAAGTGGAAACTGAGGCCCAGAAGGGAAAGGGGACTTGATCATCCTGAACACTGATTTTACTTTTGGGCAGAGTGGAGGTGAGTTAAATGTCTGGCAAGTGACTGCTTCCTGAGAAAGGTGTTTGCACCTAAGACTGTCCACTCAGTAGCACGTGCTCCCTGGGGAGCATCTGCCTGGGTTTAAAGTGAAGGGGAATCACCTTGAGAGGGCTGTGCTTCTAGATAGGGAACATTTCCCTGCTACAGAGCTGCCTTGTAGTTTGACGTTTTTTTAAGCTATTAGGTGAAGAATGCTGAATAAATAACCTGGTGGGCACAGTGTATTTCTGGTGTGTCATGTTTGCTTTTTGTCTTTTGATTGTTCCTTGTCTTTCTCTCTGGTTCCCCCTGCCACCCGCCCCGTGACGTGTGTCCTTTTCTCACATCTCTGCTGTCTACATGGCTTTGAGTATCACAATGAATATTTTTGTCTCTGAACAGTGTGTATCTACAGTAAGGAAGGGAGCTGGCTGAGTAGACTGTGGGATGCTGGGGCCAGCCTATGTTTGGGAGGAGTTGAAGCTCCATGGGCTAGTAAGATGCCTGGCAATGGACCTTCCCTCTCTGCTGCTGGTCTGAGAGCTCAGAGACTTAGGAGGATTTAGAGAGTTGTAATAGGATTCAAAGAATGATAGAGGAGTTAAGCTAGTGGGGATCTTCCTGAGATCAGTTCATCCACCCCGTCATGTCGCTGGTGGGGAAATTTAACCCCACAGTGGTGGACGGTAACTTGCTCAAGGTCAAGCTGACGGTGGTGATGACAATGACTGTATTGGGAAACTCGTCCCTGCTGTTTATCAGGCATTGTTCCAAGTGCTTTGTAATCAGTAACCCATTTAATCCTCACAACAATACTGCGATGGGGGTGCTGCTACCATCCCCCTGCTTTACCTGTAAAGCAATTACAGCAGTTAAGTCACTTGCTCAAGCTGGTGAGAGGCTGGATTCAAATCTAGGCAGTTGAGCTCTTAACCCCGTGTACCTTTCCATAACATGAGCGCCGTCACCATGCCAGGCCCTGTGCTCGTTGCTGGCATAAAACATGAGGTGATGCTGAACGTTGAGGGAGCGGA
Organism: Balaenoptera ricei; assembly: GCF_028023285.1. Classification (NCBI taxonomy): domain Eukaryota; kingdom Metazoa; phylum Chordata; class Mammalia; order Artiodactyla; family Balaenopteridae; genus Balaenoptera; species Balaenoptera ricei. The sequence continues at coordinate 85,939,456 of NC_082642.1, read as the reverse complement.
TGGAAGTGAGGGAATAGTGGGCAGAGCGGAGAAGAGGTTGGTTTGATTGTCCGGCGAGCCAGTTGCTAATTTGATTCTTCTGGCTCCTGGTCCAGACTCTTTTCATTCTATCATTTGGCCTTTCTTGGCAGCCCTAAGGACAAACATTCTTTTGATGCTTGTGGTTTATGTTTATTGAAAGTCCTTTGTGTGAAATACCATCTTATCCATGCCGTCTCTTCATTTTGAAAGTAAGAAGGTGTGTCTCAGCTAATTGATTGATTTAAGGCTCTATAAAGGTCACCTGGGCCCTTGATGCTAAGTAAATTGGGGCAAGTCTTATGAAGGTACAGGCTCTGCCCCCCTCTTTCTCCCCATGTCATTCCAGATTTAGAACATTTAATTAGGATATAGTTAATGTAGTCTATCATTGTGGGGGGAATGGGAGCTCATCTTTTTTCAGTGAAAGGCAGATGCCAAACGTACTCTTAAGACAGTTACTGTGAAATCAAAATTTATAAATCGAATTGGGTTTTAAGTGAACTAAGGGATCTGACTCTTTAGTGCAGTAAGTGACTACTTTTGAAAAGGGAATAATTCTTTAAGTAAAAACTGGATCTAGTTGCCCTGCTTTGTAAGGGCAGATGTTTGTACGTTGACTTGACTTAAAACACTGAAGCACATTGGCTTCATGCTACAAAATCAGTCGTTGGGATGAAATCACTTCTTGAAAATCTGGTGCTCATGATGCAGAGGATTGGAACTGGAATCCTCAGAGAGGCCTCATCCCCAACCTACTTACTCATTTTTTCCTGGAATAAAATCTCAGGGGAATGGAGCATCCAGGATGGGCGAGGCCATCTGGACAGTGTAGAAACTCATGGGAGAGAATTTTATCATCTCTGGTTCTTGGGGAAGAGGATGGATGGGAAATGAGCTTTCTGAGTATCTTTGTGTCATTCAGGACCAACCTACCTCTGTTCCCGTCTCCTGGGTCCCATCCTCTCTACCGGCCCAGCCTTCTTCCCTGGGGATTATTTCTGCCCCTTTTATCTGCAGTTTCTCCTTCATTACTGATTCCTTCTTAAACACTCACACGTGCCTTCTCCATATTCCTTCAACAGAGATCTTTGAGAATTTCTGTGCAACAAGCCCTCTGTGAACAGTAGGAGTACAGTGGGGAACAAACCTTCATATTGTTGGTTACAAGTCTTAGAAGGAGATGGACAGTGAAAAAAAATTGTAGGTTATGATTAATGCCCTGAAGGAAACACCAACCAGAACAGAACATGGTGCTGTGATTTGTCTTTCCTTCTCCAGCTTGACCTTGTTGACCATTCTCTCCTAAACTCTCTTCCCTTGGCTTCCATCCAGCATACTCTTGCTGGTTTTCTCCTTTTCCTCAATCTCCATGTAAGGGACAGATTTGTATTTCTTTGTCCAGCCCTTGGTGATCCTTCTGTCTTTTCTCCCCTCACACTTTCTCTGATCCTCTCGTAGTATCATTTTCCATCTCTCTTGCTGCCTTCCGAGTCTGTGCCCCAGCCCGGACTTGACTGCCTCTTGCACAAGTCTACTTGGTTGACCCAAAGGTGCCACGAATTGAGTGTCCAAAGTGAATCTGTCTGTGCTTCAAGCCTGGATCAGCCACACCACCTTTCACCAGAGTCATAAGACGGGAATTCGGGAATCATCCTGAGCCCCTCTCTCGTCCTCCTACCCCGAAGCTGAAAAGAAACCGAGGCCTGTCCATTCTGCCTCATCCTTTAGGCTCTGTTTTCTTCTCTCCATTCCCACTGTCACCACCTTAGTTAGGGTCACTACTGTCAGTTTCCTGGGTTACTGCGATCATCTCCCTGGGTTTTCTGCTTCCAATCCCTTAAATCCATTCTCCACGCTGAGTCACCTTTTAAATAGGCCTAAGCCCTCAGGGACAACCCATCATTCTTCACAGTAAAGTTAAACTCCTTAGCGTATTTTACAGTCTTTGGAGACCCAGCTCCTGCTCACATCTCTGGCTTCACCTCCTGCCACCCCTTCAGTTTCACTGTATGTTTCTTATACACCTGCTTTGAGATGGGCGCTCTGTGAGGTACTGACACTGCAATCTCTCTTGAAGTAAAAGCCTAAACATTCTGAACAGGATTAGAAGGACTCAGGGCTCTGTTTCCTAAGGCCTTTTCAAGCCCCATCTCAAACCTCAGATGTCCTCACTCTCTTGGTTTCAGCCACACTGGCCTTTCAGTTCTTTGGAAATACCATATCCCCACCACTGAGGCCCTTTGCTGGAATGCCCCATCCCTCCTCCCACACACCCATGCAACCAACTCCTTAACTTCTACTTCCCTAGATGATCTCAGCTCAATCCAAATGTCACTTCTCGAGGAGGCTTTTCAGGCTAGCCCAGGACAGGTCACATTCTCCTAAACCTGCATTCTATCTTCATAGGTGTCTTAGTTGCACTGATCCGTTATGAGTTTGCTGATGTCTGATGTTTCCCATTGTCATGAAGGCTCAATGATAGCTTATCTCGGACCTATTCTTGCTTGTCTTTTTCTACTTGCCTGAACCACAGTTGTTCAATAAACATTGCTAGTGTAGTTGGCTACTTTGCTTTTGTTCTTGAACTTGAACAGTTAGGTAGAACACAGTTCACAACAGGCATTGAGTTAGTCATTGTGTGCTGAGTTTTAAGGACATACCTTGGTGTGTTCAGGGGACTTCTCTTCCTAGACTCCCACCTCTCTGCAGCTTATAGCCATGGAATTATAAAAATGTACACTTCAGAAATTATCTAGTTCAGTCATTTCCAACCTTTTCTAAACATGAGGGTCTTTTTTTTTTCGATTAAAAAATGATGAGGATTCAAATGGTAGTGGTTATATTTTTACTATCAGTTTATTGGAGAAAAATGAGTAGTTATAGAAAGCTACTATGAATTTAGCTAACCATGTGAATTACTTTGAATTTTTTCATAATAGCATCTATATATACTTGAAAAATAGTAGTATGTAGGCTTGAGAGGTAGTGCTTGGTGGGCACGTGGATTTATAGCACCAATAACTCCATGCCCTTGTGGTCCCTTGGTTAGGAACTAGCCACTTGGTCTCGCCCTTTATTATGCAAATTTACATCAGATTTAGAACTGGTTACCTGTGGGTTTGGTTTCCCCTGTATGTGTTTGATTTGACCAACATGGTGTTTTTAAATATTTAGAGCAAACATTTAAAAGTTGGGAGATTTTTCACAAAACCAGATTTCCAGCTTGAAAAATGAGAAGGACTACCTTTATTTCCTGTATGGCCATAATCTCCTGGGACTGAATAGCAGCTGTGTCCTTTAGAGGCACCACACTTTCTCCAGTTTGTCAGAGTCCTCACTCTATCTCTGTCGCTGTATAGCAAGTTCATGGTAGAATGGCGACTAGAAACCCAGTGACTTCACCCGACGTGAGCGAGTGAGGCCATCTCCATCTCCACAGAGGCTTGTGGGCCGAGAGAGCCCTGGGCCCAGAGTCAGGAAACCTGAATCCTTGTCTCCTCGCTGTTACTGACTAGCTTGGTGACCTTGAAAAAGCTACGTAACTTCTCTGAACCTCAGTTTTGTCATTTGTCATTTTGTAGTAAATACCTCTTAAGGCTCACAGAGTTGTTGGATGTCTGGACGGAAAGTTGTTTAGTCTAATGGAACATGTTTGTTATTAACTCCCTCATCTTCTCTTTCCTTGTCTTTTTTTTTCCTCTCACTGTTATAGAGGAATCTACCATTTATTGTTGCACCTCGATGTTCATTTTAGAAATATGAGAAGGGAGCTATTGATTTCTCTCCCCAACCCTTTCTTATCCACATCATGTCTGGAGGCAGCTCTAATCCTTTAATCCCATGCTGTCTGCTCCTTCTGGGGGGTCCCATGGCCATAAGCAAGCTCCTGCAGTGACTTCCAAGACACCCCAAAGTTGAACTCCAAGTATCAAAGAATTGGAGCCCACTGATTGCTTGTGGAGAGGCTCAATAACTAGCCAACTCTGTCATTGCTCACATCTATGAAATACTAACAGGATACCAGGCTAACATGGAGGATTTCGTTTTTAGTGGCAATATCCTTGTAGCCAGATTTGTGGAACAAACAAATTTCATTGTTTCAGAGGAACCATACTGGTTATTTTTGTCCTTCTGGATCTGGAAGGGAGAGTAGGCATCAGTACCACAAAAGAGGAAATAAATAGGAGTGTCAGCCTCGGAGATTACAAGAAGCAGGGTGGATCCTGGAAAACAAAAATGGGGACTTTGGAGTCAGGCAGACCTGAGTCTGTTACTGCATAGCTGTGTGACCTTGACTAGCTTGTGTGACCTTGAGCTAGTCAAGGTCACACAAGCTAGTCAAGGTCAAGCTGTGTGACCTTGACTAGCTTGTGTGACCTTGAGCCAACTAGCCTTTTTGATGCTTTTCTTCATTCATAAAGCAGGGATAAAAGAATGTATTTCATCCTTTAATTTTATACTCAGTTTTAGTTTTTAAGGATGTTGAAGAGAATGCCAACTTCATTGGGTTGTTTTAAGGATGAAATTAGTGCATGTTTAATATGTTAAATGAGCAACACAGTACACGAAACTGCCCTTCTCTTCCAACTTTTGGCTGAAAATCCTTTTTTACTTCCTTTAAATAGGATTAATAGGTCAGCCTGTGAACAGGGAAGCAGAACATAAAGTTGCCTGAATAAAGGTCTAGTGTAATTCTTCGTGCAAACCTTTTGGTTTAACATTTTACAGAGCAGGTAGAGTGGAGCTCCTACTGATTTTTTTTTTTAAGTTTTGTAAATAAAAAGCTAGGTTTTCCAGGAAACTAAAAGAAATTTCTTCTGCCTTTATTAGTTTCCCAGACATTTCCAAAAGTGAGGATGCTTACTGTAGCCACCCTGTGAACCCAGCCCGAGGGGCCTTTGGAAGGGGAACAGAACACCTCTTGCTTGGCTGGATTAAAGTAATTGAAGTAGAGCTGAGCTTTTCAATCTGATGCTTATACGAATAATTTTCACTTAGAAGAGAGGGAGATAGTTTAGGGGAGACCTGACTTGGAGATGGTTGGGGTGTGTATTCAGCTGCGGGAGAATGTGAAACTCTCACTCAAAAGTCTGCATATGGAGTTTAAGGTTACACTAATCCTTTTGAGAATTTAGGGTGGTGCTGGAGATTGCGCACCTGCTGGTGAAATGAAGAAGGTGGGCACTGGACCAGAAGTAAGGTATTAAGAAAAGACATCCCCACCTACACGTCCCTTGAGAAGTGAGGGCCATGGCGAGATTCCCTAGCAGGTCCCCCAGTCCCTCACCCACCCCCCAGTTCTCTTCATTTCCTGCATCTGTTGGAAATCCCTGTGACCAGCTGGCTGGGTGGAGTGGGTTGATGAAATTGGAGTTGATCATGAGTTGGATACCGAGAAGAATCTGGTTTTTTTTTTACTTGAAGTATACTTGATTTATGATGTTGTGTTAGTTTCAGGTGTACAGCAAAAGTGATTCAGTTATACATATACATACATATATTTTTTTTTCAGACTCTTCTCCATTATAGGTTATTACAAGATACTGAATATAGTTCCCTGTGCTATACAGTAGATCCTTGTTTATTTTATGTATATTAGTGTGTATCTGTTAATCCCAAACTCCTAATTTATTCCTCCCCGCCCCTTTCCCCTTTGATAACCATAAATTTGTTTTCTATGTCTGTGAGTCTGTTTTGTAAATAAGTTCATTTATATCTTTTTTTTTTTAGATTCTACATATAAGTGATATGATATTGCCTTTCTTCGTCTGACTTACTTCACTTAGTATGATAATCTCTAGGTCCATCCATGTTGCTGCAAGAGGCATTATTTTACTCTTTTTTAAGGCTGAGTAGTATTCCATTGTATGTATATACCACATCTTCTTTATCCATTCATCTGTCGATGGACGCTTAGGCTGCTTCCATGTCTTGGCTATTGTTAGTAGTGCTGCTATGAACATTGGGGTGCATATATCTTTTCAAATTAGGGTTTTCATTTTTTCTGGATATATGCTCAGGAATGGGATTGCTGGGTCACATGGTAAGTCTATTTTTAGTTTTTTAAGGATACCAAGAAGAATCTTGAAGAGACTGAGAAGGGCTTGGGAATGTGCTCCGAGATTTCAGACAAAGAAGAGATTGCTTACCAATCCTTATCTTTCTTATTAGTCTTACCTTTTTGCATTGTGGTTGGATGAGAAGCCTAAGGGAGTCTTCCCCTTGAGGGAGAGCTGCCTCATGAAATGGGGGCATCTCTGGTCAGAATGCTTCCTCCTTTGCTCAGGTGGGAGATGGAGGGGTGGGGTGCTGGGGGGGAGGAGAAGAGGGCTTCTTAAAGAACGGAGAGGTGGAGCTTCATCTCCAGTTTGAGGAATAGAAGGGGAAACTCTAACAATGTTCTCAGGAAAAAAATTAGACTCTACATTATGGACCATGGGCAACAAGTTTATAAGATTCTGGCAGCTTTTAAATGTTCTTGGGTTTGGTGTTCTATTTACCTGTTGTCTCTCTGTTGTGATGAGAGGTTGAGATCTTCCAGGATGAAAAAGGTCATGTATTTGTCTTCAGGGAAGCCGGGTAGAGGGTTGGTCAGAAAGCTGGGCGGCACTATGCTGTACTCCACAATCAGCTGGGGAGAGAAGATCCTGGGCTGGGCTCTGAGAGATGGTCAGCGAAGCCTGCCTCAACAAGGCTAAGGATTGTTAAGGACGTTTCCCAAGCATTGCAGGGAATGGAGTATGGTTTTATATGACCGGCGTTGGATACCTCATTCTGTTACTGTATGTCTTCATCTTCAGCAAAGCACTTCCTCTCTCCAACCCTGACTTTCCCCAACTGTCAAATGAAGAAACTGGGTTGTCCTAGTCTGTGATGCTAGGATTCCATAAGTAGAATCATCTCTCTCTTAACTGATACCAAAACTTGCATCAAATAGCTCTACTTTTGAATCCTGGGATAGACATGGAGATTTGCTGCAGTGGTTGGTTTGGGGGCAGTTATTTATTTTTCGAGGGAGTGTCTGGAGGGCAGTTTCTGTTCTCATTTGAGGCAGTCCTGGTGTCATGTCACAGGACACACGGGGAAGCCCAGATCCCCTCCTGTGGCTCTCAGAAGAGTCACTCATAGATTCCAGGGGAGTTTGGCCCCTGTCAGGGTTTGTTCACTTGGCCCCTTCTGCTGTCAGTGGTACGAAAGCTCAGGGCTTTCTCCTGAGCAGCCTGTGTCGTTGCTATGGAAGGCCCCAAGGAGGCAGTTTACACTGAAGGTGACAGCCAAATCTTTTTGTGCAAAGTAAGTAGGACACCAAATGGGAAATTCATCTTAATCTTCTTTAAATACTTCCTGCTCATGTGCCAAGGTTCTAAGTAATACAATTTCAAAGGTTCAGAGGTGTCTAATATAATTTCCCCCCCTCTGTACATAATTCTGTGTCCATTGTGTAGCTCTATTAGAAGCATTAGGGTAATTATAGAGCAACTTTCTGCTTTTCAATTGCTGTAACATTAGCCCCGAGTCTGCCCGGACTGGCCGTATTAATAAGCAATGACTGAAAATTAAAAAGAATTCAACAGAATTTTCTGAGGCTTTCTCCCTCAGAATGTGCTACTACAGGCAGGCAGTGTGGTCCATGGGGATGCACTTTGGGTGAGGAGTTCAGAGGCTCAGTTTCTAAATCTTCATCTGTAAAATGGAGACAGAAGTCTCTGAACTCCGAGTCACTGGTGGGTGTGAGGACCAGCGAGCCTGTTGGGTGTGAAGGTAGGTACTTTGGAAGCTCATGATGGATCATACACGTGATAAGCAGTGGGGGTTGTCTGAGCAACAAGGAGCTGCCACTTTCTCATGTGCTTCTTATGTGTGTATTTTGTGGAATAGAAATTTTATATTTCATATTTGGGCTAATAATTGTAATATTTGTTTGGCACGGAATAGTGTACAAAGTGCTTTTACCCCCAAACCCTGTGAGGTAAGTGGTTTTGTTTTTTCCCCTCCTACCAACCCAGCAATTAAGGCGTAGATGGGTTAAATAATATGCCTAAAATCAGATTAAACTATTGGAAAGTAATTTGTTAAAACTTCTGCCTTGTGTTCACAGCTTTTGGAGCTTTTCTTTTCTCATGTAGCGCATTTTTACTTTGGGAAGAGCTTCCCATCACCTCTGTAACAATAACAATAGCTGACATTTTCCCCATTTTACAGATGGGGAAGGTGAGGCACAGAGAGGTTAAGTAGCTTGCCAAAGGTGACACAGTTCATGTGGAAGACCAATTCGAGCTTTTTCTATACTATTACTACAACTACTAAAAACATTAACATTGACATTTCTTGTTAACTCCTGTCTTTGCCCCTCTCTCACAGTCAATTTGATTTTCAAAATCCCTCTTTTGCTTTTCTCTTACTGATTTGGAAACAGGAAAAGTCAGTGCTTTTCTGACTCTCCTATTAGATTTGTTATTCTAATCCAGATGTTATACGTCAGCTGTCTGCAGCCTGAATTTTGCTTGTAGACCTATTGTGTTTGGCCCTGATTGTATTAAAAACAAACACGCAGTTGAGTTAGATGACAGCATCTTCAGGCGACTGTTTAAAACAAATCTAGTAGCTAGTGGGAAGCAGCACAGGGAGGAGATCAGCTCGGTGCTTTGTGACCATGTAGAGGGGTGGGATAGGGAGGGTGGGAGGGAGACCCAAGAGAGAGGAGATATGGGGAGATATATGTATACATACAGCTGATTCACTTTGCTATAAAGCAGAAACTAACACACCATTGTAAAGCATTTATACTCCAATAAAGATGTTAAAAAAAAATAAACAATATAAGGAGAATCCAGAATTCAAAGGTGTAAATTCAAGCATAGAGGTAAAATAAAGGGAGCGAATTGGATAAATTTATTGCTACTGCCTAAATGACCTGCCTTCTATTACCAAAGTCAAAGATTATGTAATAGATCTTTTGTGTAACTAAAAAAATAAATAAAACAAATCTAGATTTCTGGTTTCTCATGTAAAATTGTGGCAATATGGGATCTGCTCATCCACACACTACAAAGGGAGTAGCATCAAACTACTCTCTTTAGCCTGGAAATGATCTTCATTTTCTTCTCCCTATCTCCTTTCTCCATCCCCCACCTAACTACTAGACTGAGATCCCTAGGAGTATATACTTTATGTAAGAGAAAAAATAAGTAAATTTTGGCATAGAGATGAAATTCAGTAAGTGTATGTTGAGTTGAATTAAAGTGGGTGGCTTAAGAAATAGGCCTAGTTTGGTAACAGAACATTTGCTATTTGTGAGGTGACTTGTTCTTATGGTACTTTTTGCGCAGATGGGCATATAGGGCTTAATCTGTTATGTAAGGGAATAAGGGCTCTATCCCTCTTCTTGAAGGTCTGTGACTCATCAAAAGGTGATATACTCAGACCTGTTTTTAATAAAAGTACTTGATTATACTGCCCAGTATTTTGGAAATATGAGGAAACTTTTCCTAAAAACAAACGGTAGAATTGATGAGTTAAATGAGATAACATATGTGAAAGCCCTTTCTATATTGTTGGGTATGAAGCCAATAAGGTATTGGAGATGTTTGGAGAGCATTATCCCCTTATTACCATTTCAAGCTCAAGATAGCCTTTGAAGTCTGCTCACTGCCACTTTGTCCCTGGCTCAACAAGCCACTTAACCTCTCTGAGCCATTTCCACAAATGTATGTAAATGTGGCTAATGCTATCTCCCTCCTGCCTTTGCCAGTGCCTGGCAAAGAGAAAGTGTTCAGTATAGATGCTGAATAAGTGAATGAATAAATAAATAAATAGGGTGATTTTTGAGACCGAGCTAATGCACATAAAGCATCAAGCAGAGTGTCAGCGTATATTAGACAGCTTGCAGTTTTTAGTTTAGGTTGGTTTTTAAACTCTTCTCCTGCACGCAGGCTTGAAAATGATCTAAATTCTTGGATGAAGGGAGCTGAGGGCTGGCGGGTATGCTGGCAGGCAGGTGACAGGAACCACAGAGCCCCAGCTACGTGAGAGACATTGGATAGAGAGAAGCAAACTCATACCAGTGCCAGAGCTGCCCTTGATGCTCTGATCCGTGTCTTTTCCCATCCAGAGCATGCTGCAGGCAAATAATTAGGCACGGGCAAGATGAGTTCAGACTCATGGAAATCTGGACCTGGAGATGAAGACTATTGGAAATAAAATGTCAGGTCTGGAAGGGCCCTTCACAGTCATCAGGCTGAACACTTTCTTTTTATGAAAGCTGTGTAGAGATGTGGAAAGAACAAAGAGCAAGGACTTTGGAGTTGGACAGTCCTTGGTCTAAATTTCTGTTTTGCCTTTTCCTATCTAAATGTTAGCATGAGTCTTAACTTCCATGACCCTCATGGCAATTCACTGGATGTTTGTGAGGTTGAATTAAGTATAAAACATTCTTAGCCCAACGCCTGATGTGTAGTTGGTACCTAAGAAAAATGGCCACCATCCTTGTTATGGAAAAGAAATGGAAGCCCAGAGAGATAGGACTCATTGGTCAAAGGTACCAGCCATGCGGGGTGGAGCTGGTGCTGACACTTCCTGATGTGGGAGTGTGGTGGGAAAGGACAGGGTGAAGGGGAGGGGGGAGGAGACGTGGACTTACTATGACCAAGATCGAGTTGCCTCTTTTGGGGAGGGAGCTAAGACAGTAAGTTTAGTACCATCAAGGCAGGACCTTACTCGCCTGTTTGAAATAAAATGGCTCAGCCAATTAATTTGAGCAGGAAGCTTCCAGTGGAACTTTCTATGAGTCAGAAGATGATGTGTGTTTTTTAGTCTAAATAAATCTTTTGTTTCATCTTCCCCTGAGTGGTGTTCTTTTTCTTTGAGATAAGCTGTTAAGAAATGATGAGAAAATGACCTCTAAAAGTACAACTTTGAGCATGTCACCATCATTTTTCCTCCACTGAAGACAGTCTTTGAATTTTTATTACTAATATGTTAAAATCTCCATTCTTCCTCTCGCCATTGCTCTGCCTGGATCTGATATTTCTGAGAGGCCTGCACATTCTATAACATAACCACCTGCCATGGGAGATGTGAGGGCGGCCGTTATGACTTCACGCCATGTTCTCATGTCATATATCGTTTTTGCTGAAATGCACTTGTTTCAGAGGTTTTTACAAGATAGCACAATCACTGAGCTTCATGGCTTTCAGAATTTATGATCCTATGCCGTCAGGAAGAGGCATGGTTTGCCAACTGTTAACTTTATAGGTAAGGTTTTTTCTTTAATCATTTCTTACAAAACAGACTTTTTCAATACCTAGAAAATTATCTTGCAGGAAGCTCAGGTTGTTTTCCTCCTTCATGTATTATAAGTACCCGTATTTCAAGGCCCAGCCTGAAAACCATCTTAATGGAGACCTCCTTAATCCTCTTGTCAGAAGGATTCCCTCTGCCTCCTCTGAACAGAATTATAGGATGTGAGTGTGTGAGGGGGGAGTGAATAAATAATATTTTAATTTTTCTGCTGGTGACTTTCCACTCGTCTGTTTGTTGAAGGCGGGGACGGTGTGGGTTTCTTCCATACCCTTCCTGTGGCTGGTTCCTTCTCTGCCTGTGTGAATGGTGAGGGAGGGGCGTATTCTGAGTCCTTCCGCTAGACTTTGGATCTCTTGGATCTGGAGTTCAAAGGGCAGAGAGCTAGTGCCTTTTGTGCAACATCGTTCCCTGCTGAGAAAAGCAAGAATGAACCTTTTAGGAAAAATATTTGCAAAGAGGCGAGGGATTTAGAAGCTTGTAATTAGATTGCAAAAGACAATGAGTGAAGACAAAGCATTTTAAGTGAAATAATTCATATAAACTGCTCAGTGCTTGCCTGGCACTTAGCAAGCTCTCAGGGAGCTGTGAGATCATATGGTAATGGCTTAATCACATACCATACTGGCTAAAGGAGGGAATCCTCCATTATAAATTATAATCCCTGCCCTCTGGGCATGCCTAGTCTAACAGATAATAGAATAGTCTCTGAGGACCAAAGACTTTGTCCTCAAGTTTACCTGATGACCATAAAACATTAGACAAACTAATTGGATTTTGTGGTAGGATTTTTACAGGTAGAAATTCTTTTCTTTTTTTGGTTCTTGAGAGATTGATGGTTGTTTAGGAACACACAAGCTTAAATGGATTTTTGTTTCTTTTATCAGATGGAATTTACTAGAGTTTCTAAGATATTTTGCTCTTTTAACCTCACGGCTTGTTAATGATTCGCAAGTCTTGCCTGGGCCTCTGAGCTTTGACTTCTAGACACGTTTCTTTGGTTTAGTCGTTACTTAATAGATTTAAAAGCAGAAACCTATCAGGGCAGGACTTTTTCATTGTTATTTAATGAGTTTAGGTGTACAGGACTGGCCCTGAAAAAAACAAACTTGATTCCTGGGATTCTTCTGTTTTTGTCCTGTCCGTTTTGGTGGTTAGCACTGGATGAGTAGTGGTGCCTGGTGCTGGGGTGCAAAGGAGTGGGGAGACCTTTCTCCAGAACAGGGCAGTAGTGTTGGTGCCCTTCTACTCCCCAGAGAAGCAATCTAAACAAAGCTTTGCTGACTTCTCCCCTTGCAAACGCTTGCTGCCTATAAGCCTTGCTACTCCAGGTGTGACCCTTGGACCGGCAGCATCACCTGGGAACTTGTTAGAAATGCAGAATTTCAGGCCCTACCCTGGTCCTGCTGAACAGAAACCACATTTTAACAAGTTCTCAAGGTGAACCACATGCACATGCATTCAACTTTGAGAAGCACTGTCCATTCTAGAACTACAACAGGTGAAAAAGGTCTCAGAACCATTAACATTTGAAAAATATGCTGCTTTTTATTTCTACTTAAAAGCAAAACTGGTTAAGCAAGTTGTGGGGGGGTTGTGGTTGGGCTAAACCCTTATTTAAATTTTCTTATTTTGGAGAACTTCAAAGATATAAAAGCAGGGAGACTAGTGAAATGAATCCCCATTTACCTATCACCTAGCTTCAGTTGTTATCAACTCGGCTGATTTTGTTTCATCAGTAACCCCCATCCTACCCTGGATTATTTTAAAGCAAATCCCAGACATATAATTCTCCCCTAAGGATTTCTTTTTCCTTTTTCAAAATTGGTGGTAAAATATATAGAAAATAAAATTTACTAACTTAACCATTCACAGTTCAGTGGTGTTCAGTACTGCATTCATATTTCTGTGCAACCAATCTCGAGAACTCTTTCCATCTTGCAAAACTGAAACTTTGTAAACATTAAGCAACATCTTTTGCCTTTTTAACATAGCCACAGTACCATCACACCTCAAAAGATGTTCCATTAATTCCTTAATAACATCAAATACCCCAGCAGTGTTCAAATTTCCCAGAGTGTAGTTTAGCTTAAAGAAATCAAAGGCATTCAGTTTGGCATCTTCTCTGCATGAAGCTGGTGGCCTAGTTTGTTCAGTGAAGAATCTCGAGACAATGGTGAGAGTGGAGGTTTTTCTCCTTTCCCAGCCTGAAGCTAGGTAGGATTTTGTGTGAAGACTTTGTAATTTCTAATCTTATTCTATTTTCAGGTATCAAGAATTTTGCAGTAAAAAGAGCATGGGACTTTTGAATAAGAAGAATTAAGTCAGAGTCAATCACTGCTTCGTAGAACTGGGCAAAATATTTACCCTGTTATCATTTCAGGCACAAGATGACTATGAAAGTCGAATTAAATTCTAATACCGTATAGCAATAAGAATGTATGAACTAGAGTCATATTTTCAACATAGGACAATGTCAAAATCATAAAGTTTAGAAGAGAAAGTTGCAGAACGGTTTGTACAACAACACTGTTTATTTAATGTTCAACAAAAAACAATACTATGCATTGTTTATGAGTACACATGGAGTAAAAGCACATGAACACATGCTTGAGAATGACACCTGCACATTTCAGGGTAGGAATCAGCACTCTAAATGGAATGGAATAATCGTATCTGTGTTCTCTATTCAAAAATCTGAAGGAAATGTGTCAAAGTATCAAGATTTGCCTGATGGATACCTGGGTATTCATGGTATTACCTCTGTTACGTACGTTTGGAAATATTGTAAAAGAAAGACTTTTAAAAAGCTGGTCAATTTATATACACATATTTTGTAAACTCACGTACTCAAAAATGTTCGTGTGATTTATTGATGCACCCAGCTCATCACAAAAAATTGGATGCTGTGGACAAAAATTAGGAAAATGATTTAACTGGTGGGGTTCAAGACAAAAAAAGTGAAAAGGGACCACTGTGAAGTGTGGGAAATTTGTCTCAAATTTCCGCTGGTCTTCTGTGCCCTGCCCACCTTGTCTACGTAGATTCTGGTGACATTCCAAAGAGTTATAATGGTGGGCCAGGGCCATTTTGATTTTATTGGAATTTATAGCTCTGCTGCGTCTGAGGAAGCTTTGAGGTGACAAAGTCCCAGCTCTGCCGTGGCCTTGAAAGCATTTTACACGCCCAGAACCTGCACATTGCTCTCACTTTCATCTGTTGCTGTCCCAGCCCTAGATAGCACTACTTCTGAGTCCTCTGAGACAGATGGTGTTTTTAAAGATCACTGAGAAAGGGGGCTTCTCGGAGGACTGTTTCATGTTTAATCACCTCTCCCTTCGGAATGGCCTTCCTCACATCCGGGTTTTCCTGCTGTGCGAGTGGAGACCACTGATCAGTGGTCTCATTATAATAATCCTTGCCCAGAGGATGTGATAAAGGTCACAAACTTGATATTTATTCATGAGCAGAGTATAGAACTGAAACTGATCATAGTGGATCTTCTTTCTGGCAAAAAGGAGGAGGATTTGGGCTTTTAAACCAAAATACGTTTGCTGGGGGTGGGAGCAGACATGTTGTTAATTGAGCCACATTGACAAAAATGATAGAATATGTCTTCCCAAGAGTGTAAATACGGTGCTATTTCTGAGGTTGTCTAGCGGCAAGATCCCTTCGTTGTGGATGTTTTATTGTTAGTAATTAAATGGAGCTCACAACTGCAGTCACATTGGTATCTGAAGACAGCCCGAAGGTCTGCCTCTGGTCTAATGTAACCCTTGCTACTATGATTTTATTTGCCTCACAGAACCGATTTTTTCCTCTTAATCATATTTATTGCTCTTATCTCAACTCTCAAATATGTCTAATCTTCCAGAAACATATATAATTATCTTTTAAGGGTCTGAATCGTGCCAGACGTAGCAGAAGAATTGCTTCTCGGCTCTCGCATGTCACTAAATCTTTCTGTACCAGGTTTTACCTCTTTGGAGTAGGAATGATACTCTGTCCTTTCCCATCTCTAAGTGATTCATGGATTTGTCCTCTTATTTAAGTATTCATCAGATGTTTTTTGAGCTCAGAAACGTTCATTTGTTCATTTATTTAATAATTATTGCATGTCAGTTTTGTGCCGAGAAGTAGGGTAGGCGCTAGAGACGTGTAACTGAATGAGGCAGATGATCCTTGCTCTCATGGACCTCAGAGGCTACTCCAATAACATCCTAAAAGGGAGGCAGGGAGTTCTTTTCAGGAATTAGAAGCAATGGGAATGATCTTTGTTGGCTCTCAGTCCCTTGAGGTCTCAGTGCTTACAAGGCTAGGATAAAGGGCAAATATCACAGAGAATGACAACCAGAGCTCAGTACATTTGGGGACAAGAGCAGATAACATTGATGCGACTTCTTTTTGTCCACATCACATTTATACCTTTCTAGTGATAAAATTCCGCAGGATCAAGGTTTTGTCATCTGACTCGGAGGGCTCCCACTGGCCCGTCCTGCCAAGTTTCTCCAGAGGCTTCCCTCTGTTTGCCTCCAGAGGTACAGATATGCTTATTAAGTTAACCAGTTTGTGACATAAACTTCAGCAATTTCTGTAGCAAAGACCTGCTGGAGAGCCTGCTTTTTCCCAGCAGGGTTTTGGTAACTGACAGCTCAGATTTCATGACTGTCAGTACAGTTTTCTTACAGCAAAGATATGCATTTATTTAGGGTATTTGGAGGGTTTGTCAGTTAAATTTAATTTTTCATTTCAAAAAATAGTGGGGTGGGGAAGTGGCTGATGTTTCTCTTAGAACCATAAAACACTGGCCTGAAAGGACCTGTAGAGATCTTCCAGCTTCCCCCTTCCCCAGCTAACAGGTGGGGAAACCAAGGTCCAGAGTGGCTGGAAATTAGCCTTTGTTCTCCTGGTGAGTCACTACCGGATCTAGGACTTTTCTCTAGTCTTGGGTTCCTTCGTCTATTATGGTGGTTCTCACTTGAATTTATGGGTGGGATATAGAAGTCCAGAAAGGATGCTTTTGTTTTGAGTTTGCATCTTTGTATCTGTTTACAAAGACAGATGCTTGCTACAGAAAATTCAATTAATACTGAAAGATATTAAGAAGAAAGCAAAAATCCTCTGAAATCCCAGCACCCAGAGATAATTATACTGAACATTTTGGAGATGTTCATATTGGGGAACATCCTTCCAGGCAATCCTCTATATAATTTTATACATTTATATCTGTCTTAGTATACAGTTACAGATGTATATAACTCTATAATTTTCAGTAAATGGGAAGAGCAACATTTTCTCGCAATTATTTTTCCTTTAATCTGAAAAATGATTATCAACTTATTTTAAGTACAGATGGAAATATTCTCCTATTGATTTGTATTTTACTCATATTAATATATCCCCAGTAATGTAAATTATATTCTTACTATTCTTAAATTTAATCATAAATATCAAGGCAGGTTATGTCTTTGAAGAGGTGGCTGTGAAGAGATGAGCCACTTAGGTCCCCTTTGAGGGAAGGGCTGGCTGCCAGTTGCACAGAGCGTGGTCTGCACACAGCCTTGTGCTGGCTGTCAGCTCTGTGAGGGTCCCCCTGGCTGGGCTGTGCAGAGAGCTGCTCACCCTAGGACATGTCTTCCTGGGGCCACCTGCATTGGGGTAATATCTGGTGACATCAGGCGATAAGGAAAGGCGTATGAAGGCTCCCGAGAAACCAGAACACCCCCTGATAGACTGAGGCTTTGGATGCTCTTTGCTGCCTCCTCTTCTGCCCAATCCTGCTTCCTCCTCCTCCCCTTACAAGGGTTGACCCCTAATTAACATCTTGAACCCCAAACTCCATCTCAGCTTCTGCTTCTGGAGAATCCAACTTACAACTGTGGATATTGTCCTCGTAGTAATCATTGATGCAGCAGGAATGCCTACTGCAGCCCCTCCTGGGAGCCAGTGGAATCCTAGGGAGCTCAGGAATCTCCTCATCCTTTCCTCCTCTCCGAGTGAGCTCACCCTCTCACCCCTACTCAGAGGTTTGGCATTTGAAGAATTTTGGCCTTGGGCAAGCTCACTGCTCTGTGGGTTTAAGGGAAAGCTTAAAGGCTTTCTTGCCATGAGGTATTCTCTGCAATAAAGATCTATTTTAATTGTTTATGACATTAGTCAGTTAAAGATTCATCTACTTTGGGGACTTCCCTGGCAGCCCAGTAGTTAGCACTCCCCCTTCCAATGCAGGGGGTGCGGGTTTGATCCCTGGTTGGGGAGCTAGGATCCCACATGCCTGGTGGCCAAAAAAAAAAAAACACATAAAACAGAAGCAATATTGTAACAAATTCAATAAAGACTTTTTTTTAAAAAAAAGATTCATCTGCTTTGGGAGAAATTTCTCTAGAACTGTTGAAAGCTCCTGCCTAAGAGTTGATTAAGAAGTGTTTGTTGTTGTTTTGCGGGGTTTTTTTGCCTCCAGCAGATACCCCTTTGTTTAGCTCTCCCCCTTCTTCCAACCTGCTGCGCGGTGATCAGCTTCCTGTCTTGAGGTTTCCTATTTGCATAATCTCTCCGATCATTCTTTCATTTCCGGGAGAAATTAATAATCTCACTAAGCAGCTAGAAAGGGATACGGAGATGGAGGAAGCAGTGAATGCCGTTTCGAGGCCCGATGCGGGTCTGTTCCAGTCACTGCCTTTGCTCAAATGCTGTGTCTTCTTGGTTATTGTTGGGAGCATCCGTGGGCCCCGCCTCTCCATCTTCTTGAGGTCCCCTTGGAGACTTTAATTTCCAGGCTGTTTGTGCTGCCAGCCCTTGTGCTGGTGGCATCTGGCTTAAAAAGAGCCACATGTGCTCTGTGGTCCCTTGGAATCTCTCCTTTCTCTTTATTAAATACTCTGGGGGGCAGAGAGAGCCGTTCTTGATCTCTCCCCTCCTAACCCCCAAGATGCAGTTTTTTTGGTGCTTTTAATCTTCAGCCTTAGCCAGCAACTGCTGTGTGTATTTTGGAATCTGTGCATTTTAGGGAGATAAGGAATGCTTGCTGAAGGTTTGGTCATTGCTTCTTTACTACCTGTTCTGTCTCTTTTTCCCCCGGGGGTGGGGGGCTGGGGCGGTGTCCTTTCGTATTTTGCTGACACAGTGATCCTGTTCTTCAGCACAAAGTGCCCACCACGTGATCAGCATGCGTGTAGCTTGGGCTGAAGAGTGGAATTGGGATTCTCACAGTAAGGTCTGCAAGACACAGTTCATATAAATGCAGACATTCAAAAGCCTCACTTGCTTAACGGATGTTTTTTAAGGCTATCAAAAAGTTAGTTTTTCATGAAAGGGCAAACTAGACCAGAAGATGCTGCTGAATAAGTCTTTATTCTATAGAAGGTAATAGGCAAAAATCTGGTTTCAAAGAAGTTGTTAAGCTTTTTATTTCTTGTCCAGTTTTCTCTATAGGGGGAGAAAGGTCTATAAAGGCACTCACCTGTGTCCACCTTTTTAATAACTTAGTCCTGCCCCTGAATTAGCCTGGGGGAAGAGAACTTATAAGTAGATGATGCACCATAGCGTCAAAAAGCCTTTTGAAGTCTTTTAGTTCACATTCACCATTTTGGATGTTGAGAGATGGGAAAAAGGGGATGGTAAACCTTTGGTTGGGGGATAGACCCTACCTAATTCCAGGTTTTTTTCCTCCACCATCGTGCTGCCTGTCTGCGGTTTTATTCTTTTGCAACAGTTAGGTTTGTGTGAAAAGGACGTTATGATTTACTTGGGAACCCTGAATTCCCAACAACTGGTATCTTTGGTCCTTCCAAGTTCTGACAGCAAAAATGCCCATCAGAATTTTGACATGGAAACCCCTGGAGAGAAAGGTGTGTAAAACCTGTGCATCAGTCTGTAATACTTGCATATGAGTAACTTGGTGTCACTCAGTTGTCACTTACTCTTGTTAATAAAGATGCATTGGCTAGGAGTTTGAGCAAGTATTTGAATAACTACAGATAAATGTTGTAAACTATGTATGTATAGTATGTAACTACAAATAAACAGTGAATATATGAGTAATTTCAGATGAACCGTGTGGACCATCGGAAGATCTCTGTATGAAGCCTTGTGGGAGGACGGTGAGGTAAACTCTACCTTTATTCTCACTGACGTGGATGGTCGGGGAAGCCTTTGCGGATGAGTTGATATTTGAGATGTGCAGAGCTTGGAGTAGAGAACTGGGAATGGCACTGAAGAAAGGTTCAGATACTGAAAAAGTACATAACATCACCTGTTTGGTGGAGGGTACCTAGTTTGAAATGGTTCTGAACACTCAGAATAGTTGTCAGACTTCCTTACTTTGAAAGCTTAATTTCAGATTTAAAAAAAAAAAATTATGACCTAGATAGTTATGAGTGTTACTTTAAAGATGAGCTTGGAATCATCTGGAATGATTTGAGGGTAATACAGCTTGAGCACAAAATAATAGATGTAGTAATCTCTGAGAATTCATTCCATCTCCTAAGTTAGAACTCTGAGAAAATGTTAAGTGTGCAGCCAAGGCTTTTATGGAATCTGTGGGGTCCTGGCTAACATGGTACAGGGTCTTAGAGTTGCCTACAAATCAGTTGCTTTTCATCTCCTACTTCTTTCTTCTTTCTCCCTCTTTCTCTTTCATGCATTCATCCATAATCATTTTTAATTACTGTGGGCAGACATAGTTCTTGATTCTGGAAATAAGTGATGAGAAAGCCTCTGCCCTCGAGTTTCACTCAGAAAACAGCCTATTGTAATTCTGAATAATAAGCATAAGGTGCTACAAGAGCAGCATAGGGAGAGCACCTAACCCAGATTTGGAGCCCTAAGGAAGTTTATGGAGAAAGCTGGAGCCTTAGGGACCAGGAGTAGGAAGTAGCCAGACCAACATGTAGGAAAAATGTGGAAAGGAAGACCGTTCTAACCAGAGGGCGTGTTGTGTTCAGAGGCCATGAGCCCAAGGAAAACGTGGTCCCTGGGGGAGCCGCAAATAGCTTAGAATGACTGACAATGAAGGGACAGGAGGAAGGGGCCGGAAGTGAGGCTGGGAGTCAACAGGGGCTAGATAATGTAAAGCCTGTGAGCCGACCTCGAAATATAGGGCATTATCTTCAAGATATGGGGCAATTGAAGGGTTTTTTTTAGCAGGGGCGTGAACTGCTCTTTAGGAAGACCACCGTGGCTACCATGTTGATAACAGATTGAATAGACTAACTGAAGAAGACCGGTTAGATGTGTGTTGCAATGGTCCAGGAGAGGGATCACGAGAGCCTGAGCTGGAGTAGGAGCAGCAATTATGGTGAAAACAGGAGAGAGGGTCAAGAGACTGTTAGGGGACTTCCTGGTGGCTCAGTGGTTAAGAATCTGCCTGTCAATGCAGGGGACATGGGTTCGAGCCGTGGTCCAGTAATATCCCACATGCCGCGGAGCAACTAAGCCTGGGCGCCACAACTACTGAGCCCTCGCTTTAGAGCCCGCGAGCCACAACTACTGAGCCTGCGTGCCACAACTACTGAAGTCTGCAAGCCTAGAGCCCGTGCTCCGCAACAAGAGAAGCCACCGCAATGAGAAGCCCGCGCACCACATCAACGAAGACCCCATGCAGCCAAAAATAAATAAGTAAATAAATTTATAAAAAAAAAAAAGGGAAGGTGAAACTGATCAGTTGAGGGGGTTTGATGTGGGTGGTAAAGGAGAGGCAGAAATCTAAGGTGATGGCCAGGTTGCTCTCTTGGGCACAAGAACACATGGTGGAGGCATTCACAGCAAAGAAAGACAGAGAGCAAAGGGGAGCAAGGTTTTGTGTGAGATAGAGAGGTTGGCATTGATCCTATTGAGTTGGCAGTGCCTCGGGAATGTCCTAGTAATTGTATTGACATTCCACCTTTGCCATCAGGTGTCCTAACACTCCAGGTAGTGAGCGTAGAATGTCAGAAGGATAGGGACTTCCAAGTTTGGCATGGATCCTCTGATTTTCCACGTGAGGGAAGTGGAGTCCAGAGTGGTAGAACGACTTGCTGAGGGTCGGTCACACAGCTACTTACTGTTTGATCTGGGCCTAGTGTCTAAGTCTCCAGCATCTGTGTAGAAGTATTTCCACTCTGACTGTAGCATCTGAAAAATGTATAGAAGTAAATAAATGCATATAACCATGTAGTCCCTCGCTTGGGAAGAACTGCTGGCAGTAAAAATGTGGGCCATAAATCCATGTGGGGACTATGCCCTGTTTGCATCTCATTTGCTTCCATCTGCCTTGACTTAACATGATTATGGCAACTTTGTTAGGCAAGTGGTTGCTTAACACAGTGGAAAGTCTTAATTCCTTTTTAATGCTATGTGTGGAGAGAAAGTCAACTTTAATGTTTAATCATTTGGCTGTCTCTTGACAAAGTTTATTTTAGTATTCCATTTGTGTACCCATAAAATATATACATGCATATTTTTTTACATTTCCCTTCTCATTCCAGATTTCAGTGACACAAAAATATTTTCTTTTTAAAGTATTATTGCTATATAAACACTGCGACTTTAATGAAAAATTAAAAATTAAAAATCCACCCACAGCCTTTCCATAATAACAACAACAAAAAATCAAGCTTTATGTTCTTTTACTTCTTTTCTCTCTACATCCATATGGTAATTCTAATTCATATTCAGTTTTCTGACTTTTTTCTTCCATCAGATATTTTACCATATTGTTCGTTTGTCCATCCATCCATCCATTCATTCATTCATTCATTCATCCATCTCTTTGGCAAGCATCTGAGTATCTTCTAAATGCCGGGTCCTCCGCATGGTATTAGGGGATACAGCAGCAGCAGTCCTCGCGAAGCTGACATTTGGAGAATAGGGGAATGGTTGGTGGGTAACATATTAATAAGTAACAAAACCTAATAGAAAAAAAACTTACAATTGAGTTACTAAACATGGTGCAGGCTGTTGTTTTCATGTTGTAGATGTAACATAACTACTTTCTTGTTGTTCAACATGGTATCAGTCAGTGTCTCAGGCGGAAACGGGTGGCACACCCAAATTAGGGAAAACAGAGGAGCGGTTCCTAGAGGGAAATTTACAAAGGTGTGGTCAGCGTGTAGGAAACCCCCAGGATGGTGCAGTACTCCAGGGCTGGGGACCATAAAGCACATGTTTGCCTGAAGGGGCCATAGGAGGAGACATTTTAAATGTAAACATTTAAAAAGCATCTTCCAGTATTGTGCCCAGTGCTGAAGAGAAGGGAGGGAATGTTCTAGGGGAGTCTTCTGCTTCCAGGGAGTGGAGCTCACAGAGCAGGACAGCAGATCAGAGAGCGGTAAGGGAGGGATAACAGGGGAGAGGCACTAAGAGGCTGCTTGGTTTCTTCAGCTGTGAAATTGGTTGAATGGTGGGCGTGGGGGGATGGGAAGAGAAGGGAGGGAAGACTGGGTTGACCTCAGTGGTTCCTTCAGGCAGAGCTTTTCAGATTGGGGCAATGGACGGGTTATAGATGAGGAGGGGGAATGGGCATGGAGGCCTCCTGGGACTGGTGACTTCCGGTCCTGGAAGCCTCTTCCCCTTCACCCTGGTATCATCCTCACTCTCTTCTGTGTGCTGTGACATGGTGAAGCTGGGAAATGTCCAGGGGCTCTTTGAGTTATTAAGTACTGTCATTCTAGAAATTCTCCCTGTGGTGTCTGAACTTACACCCTTGAGAGCTCGTAACCATTACTCAACTCTAATGGAATCATATCAATAGTTACTTCCTATACAGTGGCTTTCCATTTTCAAGGTGCGGGGAGGCAGATGGTGCCAGGGGGAAGGGCTTCATTTTGGAGCAAAGCACATAAGCACTGCCCCCCACTCTTGGTGTATAGGACAGGGGTCGGGGGTTGCTTCCTTGGGGTTTGTGTCTTCTACGCTGGTGAATTTCATGCTTGGTGCTTTGCTGAGCATTGCCCGTTTGGGGATCTGCTGGGCTTGGGGAGCTAATCACTTAGGCTGAGCCTCAAGGAAAAGGCAATAGAGGTCAGGATCCAATGGCATGTTTAATAGCTGTGCCCGTGTGTGTGTGTGTGTGTGTGTGTGTGTGTGTACGTGTACGTGCGCGCGTACTTTTGTGTTTCTGAGAGGGAAACCTTGGCTGTGGCCTCTGTTTTCAAAGACATAGTGTGGGATATTTAATGTTATCAAGTTATTTATTCGTCCATTCTTTTGTTCTCTTTGGCTCTTCTGAAGGAGGGAGAGGGGTTTGTCCAGACATGAGCCTGAAAAGAACCTGGAAACTGATTCTGGGTCTTCATTTCAGCCATCCCTTGACCCACGATTCTTTTCTGTCTATTGAAATGTTTGGCCCTAAAGTCAGAGCTTTGCCCTTTTGATCCAGAGGCCTCCAGGGGTGGTGCAGAAGGTTAGCAGTGAGCTCCCTTTTACCTTGGGATACATTTTGGTTTTTTGGGCTCTCTTTATCTTTTTTTATTATTGCCTCAAATCCTTTTTGGAAACAGGTTGAGCAGTAAATGAGTAAATGTTCCTTTATCGAAATCTAAACAGCCAAAAAGCAAGGCAAGCATTATTTCCATACTTCAGTATTATGAGACACAAACTTGGATCATGATTATAAAAAAGTGGGTGAAATGTCTAGGATATGTCACAAGATTAGGTCAGCTCTTTGTTTTTCTTTATATCTCAGTACCTTATGATGTCTCTGTTTAGTACCCAAAGGTATTTCTAGTTAGTAACATGCCTTTTGAACCATCCAATAGAGTCTAACTAATTGCTCTCCCCATAGAGCTTTGCCCCCATCATGTCACTCGTCTACTTGAAACCTTCCATGGCTCCCATTATCATGAAATTGAAAGTCATCCCTGTCATCGTGTCTTTAGGGACCTCCTGGCCTCTGCCCACTCCCCCAACCTCATCTCATGCCTCTAGCCTCTTCGTGCTCTCCACTCTGGGTTCCTTCAAGGTCCTTTAACCCAACTCACTTCCTCTTGACTTCAGACCTTGGAACATGCTCTTTCTGCCCTCTTTCTCTCTCCTATTCTTCAGGTCTTTCCCTGACCCCATAGATGAGGCTAGATTTTTCGGTTCTATTCCCACATCTGTACCTGTACTTGTCAGCTCTTCTCCATAGAAGATGCTCCCCATGAGGACAGGTTTTGTGTTGTTCTTGGCACCATTGTATGCCTAGCTTCCTGCACAGTGTCTTTTTGTTGAGAAAAAGGAAGCATGTTTTACAGTAGTCAGGTTTATTCTGACATTATTAATCCATGTTTAGTAGGTCCCATCACCTCCTAGATAACCATAATTTTTAATAAGTTAGTACCCTTCCTTTTCCAAAGAACCTGGGTACCTTCAATCTACAAATGGTTGTAACTTTCCATGCTAGGCGACTGTCAGCATGGGTGGCATGGGCAGAAGGTGGATTGTGTATAGAAGTGACTGACCCATGAGCATGCTCGCCTTCCATGTGAATTAAAGCTTTAGAATTGGAAATTCTTATTTGTATAATATCCATTGGTGGCCTCATAATAACCTCTGAAAGTTCTTTATCCACATCTGACAACTAAGAGATGTTCCTGGTAACTGAGTAGTGTCTGGTTGAGCAGTCGCATTGGATATTTGCTCTGGGGATGGAGATGACCAATTAGGCCACGTTGATTAGAAAGAGAGCAGTATGGAGTTACAGAAGGAGACCATTCTCTTCGGAAGTAATATATTTTAACCTAAACAAGGCATGTGATAAGAAGCTATCTCTGGACCTGCCTGTTTCAATGTGGGTTTTGTATTTTTAAATATAAGGGTAGCATGGTCAAAACACCCAACTGATCTAGGGCACTCACTCATTGCCCTCACTGTGCTGTAAATGTTCTGGCTTATTTACCCATTTTACAGATAAGAAGTTGAGAGTCAGAGGATATCATTTCCCAGGGAGACTCAGTTGCGGGGATGGAGTTGAGGTTCAGATCCAGGTTTCCTGACTCATGCTGGGGAAATCCTCTCTGGGCACTTGAGAGTAAAGGGCAGCCCTGATCGCATGGTTTGGGGATCATTGTGTGCCTGAGCAGTTCTGGGCCAAGCTCATCAGATTTGGTTGTATTGATGTATTTCATGATGGTTGTTAATCGGCCTCCTCCAGAAAGTCATTCTGACAAATCTCAGGCCCTTGTTCTACTCGAGCATCATCCATCCAAGTACTATTGCTGTACAATTTATTTTCCTCTGGGAATTGCTTCGCATGCCTCTAATAGAACGTGAGTGCTGCAGCCGCCCTGTTTCTTGCCATTCAGTTCCCTTTCCTTGCTCAGTTCGGCAGTTGTAGACAGTGCTGTTTGCTGCCCAGAGAGCCGTGGTCTTTTCCATTATTCATGATGTTAGTGGCATGTCGCTTGCTTTGGCCTGTGCAGGCTGGAAGAGACTCATTGATGGCAGGGGGTGCAGCTACTGCTCTTTCCTGTGGAACTGGCCATCACCCCAAGTGCAAGCCGAGGTCTAGGGCTATTGGGGTGGGGTTTGCAGAGTGAAGCGTCTCATCTGGGTAATTGGCAGCCTTCACTCTCCTTTGGCACAGCCAGGAAACCCAACTGTGATTAGAGTCTGGGCAGTGTGAACCACGTACTACGTTGTGCTTGGGGTTTATTCTAGTGATGTGGGAAACAGGATTTGAGCATCAGACCTCAGCTGGAGCCGGCTTTCGGATTCTGGATCTCTTCCTTCACTGTGTCTGTCTCCTTCACCACCCAATCCAGCCACATTATTTTTCCTCCTCTTATCTCATTACTAAATGCAGTACATTTATTTTAACAGCTAGTCTGTGGCCTGCTTAATCAGTTAGTGTTTATTAGATGGACACATTTTCAGTTAGTAACATGGTCCCCAAACTCTCTGTTTCATTGCCTCTGTCATTTCCCACTGTGCTTTCTATGGTAGTTTGCTTAGCTAGCCACTAATACCAGTCTGCTGGGTTACCTTCAGTTTTTCATGATTATATGAGGTAGTGAATAGCATGAAAGAGTTGCCCTCACAGAATCCCAGGGATGTTCTTCCTAGGATTATTCTTTCCTAAGAAAGAAAGAATTCTTCCTTCCCTCAACATAGCTCAGTCCAATCTTTCATTTTAAAGACCAG
Organism: Balaenoptera ricei; assembly: GCF_028023285.1. Taxonomy (NCBI): domain Eukaryota; kingdom Metazoa; phylum Chordata; class Mammalia; order Artiodactyla; family Balaenopteridae; genus Balaenoptera; species Balaenoptera ricei. The sequence continues at coordinate 85,913,038 of NC_082642.1, read as the reverse complement.
AAAGCGAGGCCCTGATGTGTTTTAAAATGTTGCCTGTATGTCTCCCCCTACTTCGTCCACCTCCAAGATGATGTCTTTCTCTGCTACTGATGCCTGATTGGCTAGGAATGGAAGAAAGCAAGGGCCAGCGATACCCCTTTCTCCATTAACTGGCAGTTAGGAATTTCAGCAGCAGCAAAGTGTCAGAAAACTCAACACAAAGTTGCCTAAGCAAAATGTGAATTTATTGACATGCATCACTGACAAGTCCAGGGGTAGGTTTGCTCTACCTGCCTCTTCTGTTTCAAGTTCATGGGGGGAACCTCTGCCTTATTTATGTCTCATTGGCTCTGAGTGAATCAGTTACCCACTCCTGAAGCAATCACCGTGCTCAGAGGGATGACCAGGCTGATGGGCAGAGATAGGGGGTGGGATTACCCCTGGAGCAATGGAAGGTGAATCCCTTCCTTTTATGTGGACTGAGAGTGGGGAAGGGGTGGTTCCTCAAATGAAAATCTTGTTCTTGGGCTATGGGGAGGATGGACGCAGACAGTGATGGTTCACCATAAACATGCACCCAACCCTTTCACCTTCCGGATTTGGCTGCCCTAGCGAGGATGGAGTAAGAAGTGGAGGACCACCAGTCCTCCAGGATGCATAATGGTCACAGAATCAGAGTTGTTCGAGCTGGAAGGGCTTTTATAGGTCCCTGTTTCAGGTACTGATTGCTGCATGAAAAACTACCCTAAAACCTAGTAGCTTAAAGTAAGGACTTTTGTATGTGATGACCCTGTGAGACAGGAATTCAGACAGTGTACATAGGGGATGGCTCATAATTGCTCTATGATTTCTGTACCTCCGTTGCAAACTGACCAGACACCTCTCTCCCTTGCTCCTTCCAACCTCTCCCCCACCTCTAGTCTTTCTTTGTGACTAGTTTGGCTTATGTCATAGCATGACAGCCTCCGTGTAAGTCAGACTTCTTATGCGGAAGATGAAGGCTCCCAGAGAGAATGCTCCAAGAGGCTGAAAGTGGAAGCCGCTAGCTTCCTAAGGCCTGGGCCTGAAAGCCAGCAAAGCATTCTTCCACGGTATTCTGTTGATCAAGTGGTGGCAGAGTCAGCCTAGATTTCAGGGGAGAGGTCCTCTTTCATTCATAGATAAAATAAAAGCGCCTGAAGCCCTAAAGGAAGCAGTGATTGACCTCATTTCTCAAGAGCCCTCTTTCCAGAAATAACATGGAAACAAACAACAACCAGGACCAAGTCCACACCCTCTCCAGCCAGAATGCCTGCCCTCGCCACCTTTTGCTGCCTCTCCTTGTGCCATCTGTGAGCCATGGGGCCCAGAGCAGCGGAAGCCAGGGCGTAGGGTTTCCTCTCTGCACATGAGATGCTGACAAGATGCCGCTTGTTGGTCTGCGGAGCCGCTTTGCATCAGCCTTAGGCCGCTTGGCTCTGCTGGGACTCCTTCCTCAGCCAAGAGCCAGGAGCACGAGCCCGTGAGCCCGTTTGGGTTGTACTGCAGAGGATTCCTTGTTGCGTTTTTCCTCCCTGCAGGGGTTGTGGGCATCGGGTGTGAGGGACCGAGGGTTCCACAGCTTGGCTTATCTGAGCTGCCTTTTCCTCCTTTCACCCCAGCGCTGCTCCCACTAATTAGTGAGGCACTGACATTCCCGTTTGAAAGTTAGTCACTTCGTAACCTAATATTTCAATAGCTTCTGGGTTTATTGTCTCCCTCCGACCCCTGGCTTCACACCATCTTGTGTGTACGCGCTCGGGAGAGGAGATGAGGGGGAAGGGAAATGGGTTTCTCCAATCCCTCTCTGTTCTCCCTTCTCTTCCGGGAGGAGGGAAAATGTACAACCTTTCCGCACACAGGGTGAGACATCTATTTCTAGGCCTGTGGGGCTGGAGGAGAAAGATGGTCAGAAAACATGGTTGTGCTTAGTATTTGAGCAACTTCCCAGGAAACCAGTGGACTCCTCTAAAGATGAGAACTATCTTCTCTCCTTCTGAATTATCTCATACCTAGTATGAGGACAGATTGGTTTTTTTATATCCTTATGTTTCATGCGATCACCCAAGTGCCTCAAAAGCAGGTGCTGCCTTCATGGAAATGCAAGACAATTAAGTTAGTTCAGAATTCATTTACAACCTGGGGCACCTGGAAAAGAATACATAACAATTCAGAATGATATGAGCATGTGTGTGTGTGCGTGTGTATATGTGCATGCGTGCATGTATGCGGAGATGCACTGTGTCTTTAACATTATAGATTAGGCAGAAATAAATCCCTGAAACACACATACTGGGCTACGGGATAGGATGAGGTAAGGAGATTAATTAAATGTAAACTTCATTTATTTCCTTGCATTAATTCCCTTTTTAATCAGAGAGACATCTTAAAACCAGAAGATGAGATTGAATTTATGTTCTTTTTGTTTTTTTAATCCTCATGAAGAGACAGCACCAGTAGTATTCTCAGTTCTTTCAGGAAGAATGTGATTCTGGTTTACACTTGTATGTTGCAGCTTTAGTCTCTATTTAAATTTTGCAGTTACTTTCTTAACTTGAGCATTTGGGAGAAATTCTGAGCCCTGGAAATGAACAATTAGCTTAATAGAGTGATACTTCAGGAAAAGTCCATGGGCACGAGGGTCAATGACTCTGTTCTCAGTTTCTGATGAGTTGATTTCCTCATTACCATTGGTATCAGCAACTTCAAGCAACCTCCCTTGCTTTTTAAAGGAGGCAGATATAGTCATATATTGGACACAGAAGTCACATATTGAACATAGGAGCATGGCAGGGGTGGCAGGTCAGGGAAGGGGTTAGAGGGGTCTGCTGGACCAGATCTGCTCCCTGAGCTCTGTCGCAGCTACATGCATCCCACATCTTCAATTCCTACTTTACCCTCAACTCGTTTCTTAAGACACCCACATTCAGAATGTGGAGATGTAGTTATTTTGATGGTATGCATGAAATCTCTCTCACTTATAAGATGGAGGAAAGCAGGACTTGCTCTTTTTGCCCTTCCAGTAGACTCTTCGTGTAAGTTGAGTAGTTTCCGTTTACTCCTGCTGAACCATTTTCCCAGTATACCATCCTAGGAGTCCTTTTACATGCTTCAAAGGACAAATACACAGAGCTATGAAGGCAGGAGCACCCTGGGGTCAGGAGACCGAGGTCTAACCTTGGGGGAGCCTCCAACCTGCAGTTCACCTAACCCCTGGGCTACCTCTTAACCTCATAGATGCTACTCGGCTCCCATGGTTGTTATAAGAATAAAACCCAGTGACACGTGAGAGTGCTCTGCAGGGGGGGGAAGCTCTCTACACCAGAGGTTGTATAATTATGTTCTGAGAGGGCTCACAGCTGTCATGTGTGACACACTGACATCTTCTCATGCTCCTCCACTATTGAGAAGCAGCTGTTAGTTTCATTTCTGCTTCTCCCATCTCCATATGCCAGAGTGAGGAGAAATGAATGGATTCAAAATCTGGTGGGGGAAACCATCTGATGCGTCTAGCTTTTCATCCATGAGTATTTTAAGTGTTGACATCCCCATTAGAACTACAAGGTGGACATGTATATGTATGGCAGAGTTGCTTTGCTGTGCACCTGAAACTATCACAACATTGTTAATTGGCTATACTCCAATATAAAAGAAAAAGTTAAAAAAAATAAATAAAACCCTGAAAAAGAAAAAAAAAGAAAAAAGAACTACAAGGTGGTATATAACCAGCCATGGGGGAAGGAATCTAGCACTCCAGTTACTCTAAAATGAAACAATAAACATGACATAGTGTTCTGGGTGTGAGGGGGGGTAATTAAATAGGACTCTTAAAAATTGGAATCAGGGTTGTCCAAGCACTTGTGAGGTTTCCTAGACTATTTCCTGTACAGGTTAAGATGCTTCCCCATAGCTCTTATTTTTTGTCCCTTCTTAGGCCCTAATCTACCCATATCTGGAGGAGTTAGTCCAAGGCCTTTGTACTGGGCTGTCATGTCTAGAAAGCACTTCCTTATCTGGTTCACCTGGAGGACACCTACTTTTTAAAGATCTAGTGCAGATGTAACCTTTGCAAAAAGTCTTCCCTGCCGCCCACTGCCGCGGATGACATTCTACTCTTTTGCTTACCTCTGTGTTTATAAATGCCTCTGTTACAGCCCTATCACTGATGTAAAGGCATCTGTCAAGTTATGGTAGAAGGTGGATGGTGAGTTCTCTGAGGGTAGGAATCATGTCTCCTTATCCTGTGTCCTCAGGGCTTCGCAGAATTTTTGTCACATATTAAGCACTCAGTGAATGAGTTTTAAAAAAACCCAACTAAACCAGTTTCCTGCCATTCCTTCTGATTCGAAAATTAATGTTATTACTCCATCAAAATTCCCGCTTGGAAAACAACTTTCAGTTCCTAAGACATAGATAGAATGTCACCAGGTTCAGGGATTGCTACGTTTATCAATTCTGAAGGGCTTCAGTAACACATTGTCGCAAATTGGGTGGCTTCAAACAAATTTATTCCCTCACAGCTCTGGAGGCTAGAATTCTGACATCAAGGAGCTGGCAGGGCTGTGCTCCCTCTGAAGGCCCTAAGGAAAAATCTTTTCCTTGCCTCTTCCTAGTTTCTGGTGGTTGCTGGCCATCCTTAGAATTCCTTGTCTTGCAGCTGCATGATTTCAGTGTGTGCCTCCATCTTAACATGCCGTCTTCTCTGTGTGTGTCTGTGTCCAGCTTTCCCTCTGGTCATTGGATTTAGGGCTCACCCTAATTCATAAGGACCTCCTCTTCACTTGATTACATCTGCAATGACCCTATTTCCAAATAAGGGCACGCTCATAGATAAGGGAGTTGGGGGGTTAGGACCTGATCTTTTTTGCAGGACACAATTCATCCCAAATTGCACTTTGACCTCTTATGGAATCATGACTCCTTAACTCCTCAGCCTCTTTTCTCAATGGTTGTCCAGCCCCTGCTTCAGTGCCTCTAGCACTGGGGAGTGACTCTTCCAGAGGCAAATTTTCTGTATTTGGGTGGCAGCTTTTGGGGAATTTCTTTCTCTAATGGGGGCCCACTCTCCCTCCCGCCATCTCCATCATTCAGCAATCAGGGTGAACATGGAGTAATAAGCGTCCTCCTCTCGAGGGAGGAGGGAGGGCTTTCAGGCTTTGAAGATGGTGCTCCTGACTTCCAAGGCTTCTCCTCTCTAAATCTTCCCAGTTTCTTCAAGTCTTCGTCCAGGTATAGTTTCATCACCAAGCTTCCTCCACACTAATGGAACTTTCTATTTGTCAGTGCGTTGGGTGAAATGAAATGAGAATCTTCCAGGTGTAGTGTGGGCACAAATCCAAGCAGACACATCTACTTCCAGAGAATCCACTTCTGTTCATGCAGCTTCAGTCACACAATCTTAGTGGTCATCACACCCCCTTGAAACGTTTGAATTATTCTCGGTTGCATGTGGTGCTGCTAAGCTCCGTTCTTCTCATTTAGCATTTTGGCCCCTAGAGCAGGGCCTGGCCCTAGTGTGATTATACTTTTCTCTGCTGCACTTGGCCTGTGGCCCCAGCCTATGAAAACAACTGTTATCACAGAGTTGTCATTGCATGTTGGATGATAATGTCGGATGATAACGGACTGTGATGGGGGAGGGTGATAGGAGGGGCTGTCACTAGAAATGGGTCTTTGTTAGAGGTCATGGTACTGATTCTCTGTCCCCACACAGCTAATCAGAACAGAACCCAGATATGATTTGGGGCTTTAAGGAGCTTTTCACTGCTTCTCTGATTTGCTACTGAGGTGGAAAACACCTTTCATACCGTTAGGTGGGAGGTCTTCTCCCATACTTGGGTGCTATTTGAATGCAAGTAGACTCTGGTGGCCTCAACCCTTTCTATTTGAATGAATTTACACAGATGAATAAATGAGTGCCTTAGATGGTCAGAACCAGAAGGGGCTTGGAGATGATCACCTGAGGGCAGTATAGGGTTTGGATTAAGGACATGAGACTGGGAATCAGGCGGATTCGCAGTCCTGGCTCAGTTAGCAGACATTTGATCCTGTCCAAAATGCTCATAAGACATTTGGTCCATAAAACATTTGGTCCATGCCAAAAGGTTTTTGATATTCGGTCATATTTGGTCCTGTCCAAAATGTCCACGGAGATGGAGACAGTTGATCCACACCCAAAGGTTCTTGATATTTGTTCCTGTCCGAAACCATTTGGCATGGAACAAATATGCTCATGGACGTTTTGGATAGGACCAGCTTTTTTTTTTTTTTTTTTATAACTATGTTTATTCTTTTAAAATTAAATTTATTTATTTATTTTATTTATTTTTGGTTGCGTTGGGTCTTCGCTGCTGCGCGCGGGCTCTCTCCAGCTGCGGCGAGCGAGGGCCACTCCCCGTTGCAGTGCGCGGGCCTCTCACTGCTGTGGCCCCTCCTGTTGCAGAGCACGGGCTCTAGGCGTGCGGACTTCAGTAGTTGCGGCACGTGGGCTCAGCAGTTGTGGCTCACGGGCTCTAGAGCACAGGCTCAGTAGTTGTGGCGCAGGAGCCCAGCTGCTCTGCGGCATGTGGGATCCTCCCGGACCAGGGCCCGAACCCGCGTCCCCTGCATTGGCAGGCGGACTCCCAACCACTGCGCCACCAAGGAAGCCCAGGACCAGCTTTTAAGGACCTTTTGGCGTGGACCTAATGTCTTATGGATGTTTTGGACAGGACCAAATGTCCAGCGAGGCCCGGCTCTTCCTCTTGCCTGTGAGTTTTGGAAAAATTATTTTGTTAAATGGGGTTAATAATAGTATCAACTCAGAGGGTTGTTACAATTCAATGAACTAATAGTATCCATTTAATTCTCAGTAAGATGCAGTCAGGAAGGGAAGCTGAGGCCCAAGGAAGCCTAATGATTTGCCCAAGGTCACTTGGTGTGCGCTGCCCCAAAGCAGGAACGAAGTTTAACCTTTTGGTTTTTCGTTCAAGGCACTTTCCTCTAAACCACTCCAGCGCTTCAGAAATCATCAGCTTACGTTATTTATTTACCAATCTGCTTTTGTTTGCAGAATAAAGAAAGAGAAATAAAATTGGTATTTAAAACCTTCCTCACTAGAACATCGATTGTATCCCTCTGAGTGTCTATGGATTTATTTCAGATGTGTTTAGATTACTTGTGGGAAATGGCTGCCTTCTGAGTCAGGGACATAAGTGAAAAAGTGGCCGTAGACGTTGGTAATGTCGCCTGCTTGTCCTGGGTGGCTCTGGCGGTGCTGGCCCCTGGGGCGGGCAGGCAGACAGGGCACAGAGGCTGTCTGTGCCCACTCAGCAACTGCCTGCATCCTGAGGCCATGTTCTCTCCATTTAATATGCAATGTGGACTATATTTTCTCTCAATTTCCTGTGAATTGGAGAGGTACATTGTGCCAGCTTTCCTAAATTGCCACAATCAATATTCTACTGCCTTTATTTTTTATGCATGCTAATGACTTTTCTCCTTTTCAGATTTACTTGTTTCCCAAATCAGTCTTTGCAGCGTTAAAAAATATATAAATAAAATAACTAGAAAAGAAAAAAAAAAAAAGCCCTTTGCATCCCCGTGAGTTTCTGCCCAGTTTTGTGGCATGAACCTGAAATGGGGGTGGAAAACAATGCAGGAGAGACCCTGGCTGGCCTTTCTGGGCTGGCCAAGGCAGAGTGAAGGGCGGGGCAGCGCTTTGGCTTAGGGAAACACTTGGCCTCGTGAACAACAGCTTGAAAGCCTGTGCTACATTCAGTGGCTTCAAGCATCATTCTCTCCCCCTACCCTCCCCGCCTCCCCAGCTGAATTGCTTTTTAACAGGGTCTGTGTGAGACTGGGGCTACCAAAGTGGCCTCCTGAGATTGGGTGGTAGCCCTCCAGCTCTATTTATACAGAATTATGTGTATATACTGTCCCAGACATTTGGGGTTTCCTTGTACGGTATCTCTGCTTTAGTTTTCTTTAATCATCTTGCATTTAGGACAAGGAACCCCTCACTGGTGTGACACTGCTTCCTCCACCTGTAATGTCTACTCTGACACCTACTCATGTCAGCATCTGTGTTTTGGGGTTTTTTTTTTTTTTCCTGAATACCATCCATCATTTCAGGATGAGGGCAAATGATGTCTTCTTCATGAAGCCTCTGATTTCTGCGTTTATTCATTGTTTTCAGTAAACATTTCATTGGGTGTCTAATACACACTTGGTGCTGTGGATGAAGCTCTGAGGAAAACGGACAGAGATCACTGCCCATGGCCCTTCCATCCTATGCAGGGGAGAGAGAGAAAAAATGTATGCATAGGGTGTCAGATGGTGGAGCAGGGATGGGGTTGTCCTTAGTCAAATGGTCCAGGAGAGAGGGCCTCACTGGGAAGGTGATACTTGAGTTGGGACATGAAGATGGAAATTCTGCCTTCTTCTCTGACTGACCTTCAGGCACTCTCTTAGCTCTGTTGTGGGCAAGGAATCCTTTTGGGGGGGGGTGGAGGGAGGAGGGAGAAAGAAAGAAACACGAGAGAGCGTGTGTATGTGTCCGTGTATGCACACACTTGCCACACTGTCTAGCATTTTGTCTCTTGGTGCTTAATAAGTGACTTTGGAGTAAAGATTGATGGCCAGGCTTGTTTTACTGCTGTTCCCAGTGAGGTGAAGTGAGACCTATTCTGTATTGCGCAGTATTGTTCAGCGAGGGTCCATGGTCTTTGGTGGTGGTGCTGACATTGCTGTGTGAGCCCACTACCCAAGAGCCCCTTCCAAAAGCTTAGTTTTCTCAACCTTAAAATAATGGAGTTGAATAACTGACTTTTTAAGAGCTCTCCCAGATCCATAGTCCATCCATTTTGTGCTATGAAATCCTGGTTCAAGTGTCATCCTGTGTAGGATCCTTTGCGGGTGAGTCCAGCTCACAAATTTCTCCCCTGCCTATGCTGTGGTCTGTGTCCTGGAAGTAGCATCTGCAGGTGTATCGTCTTCAGCCCTGTGTGTCCTGAGAGCGTGTCTTCTCCAGCTAGATTGTGAGTACTTACGAGATAGGTCCAGGAACATATCTTGTCCCATTTATAACCTGCAATAGATGATACTAAATTGAGGGTTAGCTGATTCATAACTTTATCCATTGATCTCCATTATTTATTGAGTGCCTGGAAAATCTGTCAGCCTCTGTGTTAGATCCTGGAAATACTCCTCCGTGAGTCCACTGGAAGTTCACAACATATGAGATGAATAATATTACTGTAAAGCACTTGGTTGTTTTCACAGTGGTTTCACGTCTCTTTTACCCTCTTGGTCTTCAGACATCGCTCTGATCGAGGCAGGACTTATAATATGATGTTATATTTTGTGCCCTTTAATTACAGAAGTGTAATAATACGACTTGGAAAAAAATAGAAAGAGGGCAAGCAATTTAAAGGGTGCTGATGACTTGGAGTCCCACCAGGAGGCAGTGTCCTCAGGGGCAGGAGATGGCAGAAGGAGACAGAAGTGTGCACTCTCCTTTGGCCTCAGGTCCCATGTGCTCTCATGGTATATGCATTAAAACATGTTGACCCTACCATCTGGGTGAGTGTAGGGATATCCAGGGCTGCTTTTTTTTTCAGTTTTAATATTTTTTTAGTTTTTTTTTTTAGATTTAATATTTTTTAAATTGAAGTATAGTTGATTTAAAATATTGTGTTAGTTTCTGCTATACAGCAAAGTGATTCAGTTATACATAATATATGTATATATTCTTTTTTAAATATTCTTTTCCATTATGGTTTATCATAGGATATTGAATATAGGTCTCTGTACTATACAGTAGGACCTTGTTATTTATCCATTCTGTATATAAAAGTTTGCATCTGCTAACTCCAACCTCCCACTCCATCCCTCCCCCAACCCCCTCTGCCTTGGCAACCACCAGTCTGTTCTCTATGTCTGTGATTCTGTTTCTGTTTCATAGATAGGTTCATTTGTGTCATATTTTAGATTCCACATATAAGTGATATCATATGGCAGTTGTCTTTCTCTTTCTGACTTACTTCACATAGTATGATAATCTTTAGTTGCATCCATGTTGCTGGAAATGGTATTATTTCGTTCCTTTTTATGGCTGAGCAGTATTCCATTGTATACGCCACATCTTCGTTATCCATCTGTCGATGGGCATTTAGGTTGTTTCCACGTCTTGGCTATTGTGAATAGCGCTGCTGTGAACACAGGGGTGTATGTATCTTTTTCAGTTATAGTTTTGTCTGTATACGTGCAGGGCTGCTTTTAACATATTTGATTTTTGCCCATTGACTTAGGAACCGATATCCTGATGTGATGTATTCCTCCCGCCTTCTCCCACCTCACAGGTGAGGAAACTGTCTCAGAGGGAGGACTTTCCCTCCTCTCTCTGCGTGAGGGGCAGAGTGAGAATTGATCTCATGCCCTCCTAACTGCAGCCGGGCTTTTTCCTCTTTAGCCACATTTCTGTAGTTCCTCAGCGATGCTGGACATGTAGACTGGCAATGCCTATGGGAGGAAAGGAGCCCAGGAGCTGGGTAAGATGCACAGGCTGGATGGGTTCATCACAGAGTGGTTTTCCTTTGAGTCTTCAGCCAGCTCTGGGCTGCCTCGGGCTCCTCCTGGCCTGGGCTGGAGAGGCCTGTTCAGAAATCTGCGGCTGCTTCTCCTCTGGCGTCTAATGAATTCCAACTCACTTTGAATGCTCCCTCGGCTCAACTGCAGTTCTTTAAAGCCCGTCTTCCACGTGGAACTGGCAGGTTCATTTAATCATATGGGAGCCAGATAAAAACGCTTTGTTCTTTGTTCCTAGGTTATGCCATTTCAGAATATTTCTTCTCCCACAAATTGCTGAGGCTGCTCAATTTGGGCTTTCAATCGGTTCTCTCTGAGCAGATCTTTCAATTTATATTCCAAGGCCTGTTCTTTTTGATTACACGTTTTAGGATATCCGTTAGATTTCTTTATTTATTCATATTTCTTTTGGCCTTTCTCTTTTCTTCCTTTATATCTCTTCCATTGTGAAAAGTGTGCAGTCATGGTAGCTGTAACGAAATGCAAATACTTCTTTTTCCTGTTTGCCTGCTGTAGGATATTATTTTTTAATTTATTTTTGCTTAATTTTTTTTTCCTTATGTTTTAGGGTGGTGGTAATAATAATGATGATGACGAATATGCCGATGATGTCTTCATTATTTTTAGATATCACGTAGGCAGCAGGTTATTAGTGGACAAGAGATTCAGGCTTCAGAAAATGTGCCAAGTGCAGTGCCAGGGGCAGGGGTAGAGCTGTGAAAAAGGTAAACTGGATCTCTTTCCTTGTGGTGCTTAGGGCCTGGATTCCCTCATGTTTCCTCATTTCTCCTGTGAGATAGGCATTGCGATTCTCACTGAACCCGTGACGTAGCTGAGACGCAGAGTGCTGAAGTGGTCTGCACCAGCTCACAGTGTTAAAAAGTCTGGAAGCTGGGGGTTAAAGCCAAGTGCGGAGGCTCCAGGGCTTGTGCTAAAGGAAGGTATCCCACATCTCACCTCCTCAAACCTGCCCTCTGATAAGACGTGGTGGGGGCAGCCCCACCTGAGTACAGTCAGAAGCTCTTCTGATTTCCTTTATTCTGAGCATAGTTCTCTGGCGTTTTTGTCTTGCTTTACAACTTCTCCAAAGCTCCATTTTCTATCCCTTAAATGGTAGGCGGTGGGGAAGGGGGAGGGCACGAGGGAGAGGAGTTTAATGTTCAAGAGAATGAGTTCTGGAATCAACAGACCTCGCACAGAATCCTGGCACTGCTGCGTTTTGACTCTGATCTTAGAAGCTGGAACCCCAGTTTCCTTATTTGTAAAATGGAAATGATGGTACTTACCTGAGAGATCATTTGAGGATTTAATTAAAGCGCGCGCACACGCACACGCGCACACGCACACGCGCACACACACACACACACCCAGAAACGTAGTTGAAGCATTTAGTATAATGCCTGTCATTTAGCATAGTGCAAAATAAATGTCCGCAGACATCCTATTTCTGTTGGGGTCCCTTATTCATTGACATAGTCAGTGGGTATTTATTGAACGGCGCTCAGGTTGTAACCCCGATACTACTGTTGTAACCCCTGTGTTGGCCCATCATAGGTACTCAGTAAGGAATTGTAAATAAGACATGGTTACATTTGTGGTGAACTGAAACTTGGTGAGCATCAAATGATAAAACTCACATGGCATTAAATGCTACCTTAGTGTGAAAAACCACTTGGCACAGAAGTGCCCTGCAGAGAAAGGAGTGTTGAGTTCTGACAGGGTCATGATGGAATAGAACGGCTGTGGAATGGTGTGGAGGTGAGGAGTCAAGAGGCCTTAAGTGGGAGAGGAGCGGATGTGGGTGTGATTGGTCTAAAGGTCAGGCTGAGGACTTCAGGCTTCACTCATGTATGCACACATGTGTTCATTCATTTGCTTATTTGTTCATTTATTTATAAATATTGGGGTATGGGAAGATGGATCAAAGAGCTATACAGTAAGATAAACCAGGTCAATGGCGATTCAGATAGTCTCAGGGGGAGGGAGATGTTGAGGGCTGGATTCAGGGTGATAATGGGAAAGAAAAGTAGCTGAGAGAAATCAGAGACGATGAGACGGAAGCACTTTTAAGAATCTGGATTTCTGAGTGCTCTGGAAAATAGAAACAGGCAAACCCAGAGAAATTTGGAAATGGAATAAGATTGCTACAGGCAGAGAAAATGAGCATCTTGATGAAAGTGACCTGGAGAGACTGTCCAGAGAGTCTATGGTGAGGAGTTAATTCTGAAAATTCTAAGGCACAGCTTGAAGATTTGCTGGATGACTGGGCTTCACCTGTTTCTTTATCCATCTTCTAATTATGTCGGCCATATTGACACATTTTCTTTGTTCTAATTGTTTTAAATTTCCTATATGTAGAGCCTTTGGAGTCTGGAAAATGCAAGAAAGAACATTTCTTTTTTCTCTCCATCATAAAATAAAAACACTATTTTCCTTTTCTTATTTGAGACTATAGTGCATTTCCCCTTCCTCTGTTTTTTTCCCCCTTAAAAAATTTCTGTGGGGAAAATGACCTCTAGAACGTGTGTATGGGGAGGGTGGCAAGGATGGTTCAGCTGAGTGCTAGAATATATTTAAGAATTCTTCACTGCCCGCCGGTTCCAGAAAAGAAACTGTTGCTTTGAAATACGTGCCAGTTTGTTTCCTGTGCATTCTGTCCTTACCACCCTCCTTTCCAGTTCATTTATTTTTGTAGTCATTACATTGATTAAAGGGAGGCGGTATAAATAGGTCTGCATATTGAAAATTGAGGCTGGGCATGCTGATGGAGGACTCTGATTATGACCCCAACTGAAAGGATGAGATAGGCTCCCCCTCCGCACCCCCCTTTTTAATCCTGAACTGATGCATCCAAGTTCTGTTGTTTGATCATTTCCCCTGTTGGCACAACCTGCTTTGACCCTCAGCCTCAGTGAATGAGTGTGTGCTGGCCTGACTCCAAATGCCTGGGAGACCAAACTTGGCCCAAGTTGGCCAATCATTCCTTGTAGCTGCTCAGTTGTTCTAGTCTTTGTTGATGTTTCCTAGAAAATTTTGGCTCCGCATTTGTCATTGGTTACTTAGTTTATCTGATGTTTAGTTTGTCTTGCTTTTTGTTGGGGAGTTTGAGGGATACAATGATAAGACTTGGGCATAGTTCTGGAGGCCATAGAGGAGGAAGAGGAGGGATAATGCCCTTTTTCTTTAAAGTGTGCAATTTAGTGGTTTTAGTCTACTTACAGCGTTGTACAGCGATCACCCCTCTCTAATTCGAGCACATTTTCATCACCTTGAAAAGAAAGCCCATACCCATGAGCAGTCATTTTCCTTTCCCTCCTCCATAGCAACCCCTGGCAACCACTAAATCTACTTTCTGAATATAGATTTGCCTATCCTAGACATTTCATATAAATGGTATCATATAACATGTGGCCTTTTGTGTCTGGCTTCTTTCATTTAGCAGGTTTTCAAGGTTCATCCATTTTGTAGCATGTATCAGAACTTCATTTCTTTTTATAGCCAAATAATATTCCATTGTGTAGATATACTCCATTTCGTTTATGGGAGTAATATCTTGAGTATTTGCTTGGGGTGTCTCTATGTTCACTGTTCCATGAGCTTTGCCTTCTTAAATTTGTCTGTCCTCACACTTAACCTACGGTAGGTGCACTTGCAATCACCATTGTAAACCTAGTAATTGGCACAGCTAGTAACTGGCAGAGCAGGCTTGTTTTTAACTACAGTCTGTGCTCTTAACCCCCACCCGCATTACAAGTCAGAGGATATGAAGCATTTAAAAGTGATTATAAACATGGAAGAAGGTTACAAAAGTCTTAAACTGCTGTATGGGTCAGTAGCTCAGAGGCCGGGGTGGCTCGTGGTTTGAGGGTGGCTGATACAATGTGTGTTGTACTCTGAATCGTTCTTACGTGCGCTTTGGATGATGGTGCACTGTGGATTTAGGTCAGCAAAAGTGATCCAGGCCAATGGCTGACTCAGGCAATGGGCGGGGCTGAGCCTGAGGTTCCCAGACAGTCTGTGCACGTGGGTGGGGCTGGGGGCAGGCAGGGACAAGCAGCTCTTTCAGTGGCATGTAGAGGAGCACATGCAGGGCTGAGATTGGTGGCTGGTTCACCACACATGTGATGAGTGATGGAGTGAATGAGATACCACGCTGGGTGCCAGATTGGAGAGCCTTGAATTGAAACCTCGAATTGAAGAGTCCATGCAGTAGGGTGCCTTGGAAGGTGCTGAACCCTGCAGGGATGAGATGCTTGCTTTTTGGGCGGTGTATGTCTTGTCCAAGTCTGTCCATCTTTCTGTTACTCTGCTTGAGCTTTTGTCCAGCATCTGCCTGGGGTCCTTTCCAGGAGTCCTGTCCAAGTCCTTTCCTGTGGCATTGTAGAGTGAACGCCCTAGGAGATGGAATCTTCAGGCCTAGTCAGAGCCCCAGGGAGTCGTTCTGTCATAAAGCACTTCCGTCTCTGGCAGTTCAGTTATTCATTCAGCCAATATTTGAGGCCCTACTATGCATCAGGAAGTGTTCTAGGCACTTGAGACATACATCATTGAACAAACTGGGGAAGGACTCCCACTCTCTTGGAACTTAAACATTCCAGCAGGGGAAAACAGACAATAAACAATTGACATGATAATAAATTATCATTTTGTTTTTTATTTATTTAAAATTTTTATTAAAAAGTTTTTTGGCTGTGTTGGGTCTTCGTTGCTACATGCAGGCTATCTCTAGTTGCGGCGAGCGGGGGCTACTCTTCGTTGTGGTGCATGGGCTTCTCATTGCAGTGGCTTCTCTTGTTGTGGAGAATGGGCTCTAGGTGCGCGGCCTTCAGTAGTTGCAGCATGCGGGCGCAGTAGTTGTGGCTCTCAGGCTTAGTTGCTCCGCGGCATGTGGGATCTTCCCAGACCAGGGATCGAACCTGTGTCCCCTGCATTGGCAGGTGGGTTCTTAACCACTGTGCCACCAGGGAAGTCCCATTTTGTTTTTTATTGAATACAGTAAGTGTCATGAAAAAAAAAGGAAAAGTAGAGCAGGGTAAAAGGCAATGGGAAGAGGTTGCAATTTTGAATAGAGTAAGATGGTGATACTAAAGCAAAAACTTGCAGACGGTTAGAGATGAGCTGTGAGAACATTGGAGAAGGGTCTTCCAGCCAGGGCAGAATTCTAAAGATGGTCAAGGAGCAGCAAGGGGGCAAGTGTAGCTGGTGTGAGCACAGCAGAGGAAAGTGGTGGGAAAGCAAGGCTTGTCACCCCTCTGGCCATTGGGAGGACTCCAGCCTTTCCTCTAAGTGGGATGGCATTTCAGCACTGAACAGGGGAGTGACACATTTGCACGTGTGCTTTAAAATGATCTCTCTGGCTGCAGCGTTGAGAATCTTATAATGGTATTGAATCTGTAATACGTTAAGTACACTTCTTTGTGTAGACAGATTAACTACTCAAGAAATAAAAAAATCATAACTGTGGTGGATCCAGAAGTTGGGGAATTCCAGAGTTCTCTGTTAGGCTCCCAGGGGCCCTCTGAATACGTTTGCTTTTCCTTGTCTGTGGTCAATCAGAGCCTCAAGGGGAAATAACACTTTCTATAGCAGAAGCTTATCCAATGCCATGGTCATGGGGATGGGTTTTCCTGCTGCTGGCTGTACGTGACCAGGCTTTGGATTTTATTCTAGGAAGATTTGGCAATTAGTACTGAATCATTTGTATACCTTAAGTGTATACTTTAAGAAATAGAGATGTGTGTGTGTGTGTGTGTGTGTGTGTGTGTGTGTGTGTATATACATATATATATATATATGTATATATACACACACACACACACACACACATACACACAGTACGTAGCTCCTGGATGCTAGTGTATTAAACTGTTGTAGGTTGGTTTATTCCATTTTACAAGGTTTTGTTCAGGTTAGAAGTATGAACTCAGAAGTATACTTTTAGTCTGCAAAATAGTGGGTCTGTCACAATCTCAACTTACTTTGTTTGGAGTAGGAAGTGGGTCAGGAATTATCTCCTATATGAATGGACAGCCTCTTGTGGCATAAATGTATAATAATATTAAAGTACTGATGTCACTTTTAAAAGTCTGGCTTGATGTTGGGCCTTCTCTGGACCAGAATATTTTTGAGGACCCCTCCAGTGTTTGAAATTCGTGTATAATTGTTGTATTCCCTTCTCCCCTCCCCGTTAGGGATTTGTGGGATAACTCTTTGGCAAAATGTCAATGCAAACGTTTGTAGAGGTGGGTGAATGAATGAGAAAGCAGAGCAGGCATTTAACTGGCAGGTTGAAAGGAAAATGTCAGTTTTTGTGGGTTAAGCAGTATCTTTGCAGCATATTTGCACTTGACTTCTTCCAGATTTGTCTACATGAAATAACCTCTGTGTTTTCATATAGGAAATATTTGCATAACTTTAAAATATGTGTGTAATGCTGGGTATGTGACCAGATGGACGAGCATTTCTTGGCTGAGACATGTAAACAAGCTGCCGCTAATGTTAATGTCACAGCTGTAGACATAAATATATTTTGGTTGCTTATATTTTATTTTTGAGAGTGTACAGTACTTTGAAACTAAGCCCAAATGGAGTTTCTATTTGAATCTGGTTGATGGAATTTTCATTTTTGTTTATCAATTTTGCCTGCTCTGATTCAGTTAGAGTATTTCAACCCCATGTTAAATGGATGCAACTGTTTACATTTTTCAGATAGTGTCCAAATAATCATTTCCATCTCTAGATCCCTGGAAGACAGTGCTCTGCAAACAGCTTTAGGGTGTTGTAGTCAGTGAAAAGTAAGTTGTCGACTAGGTTGATGGGGTACTGAGTTTGTAAAAAGGCTGAGCAACTGATTTGCTGCTGTGTTGAATTGGGAATTGTTTGTCCTGCAAGAACTCTGATTTGGGGTGTTACGGTGTTCCATTGTTGTATAACCTGGGAATGAAGGAAGATGAAGTACCTACTATGTATCAAGAGACATCCTGTCACGTGCTATCTCATTTAATCCCAACTCTTCATGAAAATTGTTATTATTTCTATTTCATAATGAGGAAAATTACCCTTTGAGAGACACCATTCCCAAGATGCCTAACTACTAGTTAGTGGCAGAGCCAAGATTTAGAATCAGTTTTAATCTACTCAAAAGCCCCTCTTCTTTTTAGTGTCTTTGGTTGACTTTAGGGAGGGAGCAATCTGACGTTTGTCAAGCATGTCCCAAAAGATTGGGTCTGACAGGTCTAATGTTTCTTAATCTCTGGATAATTAAATGGAGAACCTATGCCTTTGCCTGATTGTGAGTTTATTTTCAACCCTTAATCAGCAAAGTAATATTGGGTCTCTGAGACCCAATCATCTGGATCTTGTTTTGACAAATAATTGTGCGATTGTCTTGGGGACTAATAAAGCCTTAGATTCCTTCCAACTCTGTGACCCTGAGACCGTGAAGACTCAGGAATGGCTTCTCCCAGGGGATTCCCGGAGACTCTGCTTCCATGTGGTTAGTCTTCCCTGGATCTGGGCTCTGGTTGCTACCTCCAAATAAAGGGGTTCAGGGAACCCTGAAATCAGGTCATCTGGGAGAGCTTAAATTAACTGGCATTTAACAAAAATGTTTGCAGGAATCAAGGTCCCATGCACACAGCTGCCTATACCAAAGTCTCACAGGCCATCGCCTGAGTTAGGGATGGTGTAATGTTCTTCCTGAGACTAGTAACGAATGAAGTGGTTGGAGTTGCTTTTTCCCTGGCTCTTAATTACATATGGAAAAAAACCCCTTACTCAGTAAATTATGTCATTTGAAGAAAGCGCCAGTCACCCTATAATCCTTCTTTTACAGTTCTTTAGGCTTCTCATCACTTAAGTCTGCAACTTCTGAGCTTCCCAAGGAAGTAGGACAATGAATACATGTGTTTCTTTTACTTTTGAATCCGATTTACTTAGCAGTCAAATCTTTGGTGAGTAGAGGATCGCTCTTGTTAAGAGGCTGTTAATAACCCATTGTAAAAGTTCCAAGTGAGAACTAAAGGGCCAGAGCTTTAATCTTGTCGCCCTCCCTCTGGAGGAAATGAGGGAAGACGTTGCCAACCGTCTGGCTGAGGGATGGGAGGCTTGGAGGTAGACTTTCTCCTGCAGATCAAAGAGGGGCTCTTTACTTATTCAGGCTTCTCTTTTTTAAGGCAAAACATGGGCCGTGTGTGAATGGTGTCCTTGTGAAGGAAGAGGCTGGAATGGGGCCCTGGGGGTTAACCTGGGGAAGGGGTCATGGGCAGGGAAGGGTGTTGAAGCATTTCATCTCCCTCTGGGGTCCCCAGCCTGTCGGAACGTGGGAGCTTTGTCACAGAGGCACTTAAACCTCCACCCCGTCTCCCTCAGGGGGTTTTGCTGGCTCCACTTGCCAGAGGAGAGAAATGACAGGGGAGAGATCTGCTGGGGAACAGAAGTGGGTGCTGCCATTTTGTTTACCTCATCACCTGTGTTTCTGGATTGCATGGGCGCTTTGGCATCATGTTAGCAGTGTGGTGTATCTGCCCATCAGTCTTTGAAAGGGCAGGAAAGGGCAAGGCGAGCAGCACCGTGGTGGGGAGAGGTGAATGGAGATTGCCAAAGGTTTTAGGGAAAAGGTGCTGATGTCTCTGAAGTAACCACATGATTGAGGGCATCCACTCACACCAAGGCAAGGAATGTAGAGGGAGTTAATCACATGAGCACTAACTAGCCTTCTGGGGTAACAAAAATTGTCTAAACCCATTCCTTCCAAGGGTAAAATAAACTTGAATGTCGATGTGCATTGTGTATCCAGGCCTGACCATCGCAGAGACTGGGACGAGGTAAAGTGTCTCCTGAGACTTGGCCGGTGGGGAGGACCCCATTCAGGTGGTTTCAGTGTAGGTTTCTGACCAAGGGAGGCACAACTAGAAGGAACACAACTGAGCAGAAATCAAAACCTGGACAACAGCAGCATATTTCATAATCAGCAATGGAGAGTGGTCGCTCCAGACCTGGGAGGGCAAGAGCTCTGGCCCAAAGCTGGCAGTTTGGGACTCAGTCTGCAAAGGGGGAGTCCATTTCAGGAGGCTGCTTGTCCGACTCTGCTAGGAGGGTAGCTCTGGTTGCTTACATCCTGGGCTGGGCACTGCGTGAGCACCTCTCTCCCTCAGGCTTCTTGACATGTGGACAAAGAAGAGGGCATTTATTTCTGTTTAACGGATGAGGAAACCAAGGCTCAGGAAAGTGAAATAACCTGCAGGTTAGGCGGCTGGTAAGTCGCAGAGCCAGGATGGAAATACAGGCGTCCCCTTCCAACGTCTGGAGCTCTTTCTTCCCTGACCCAGCTATAGTTGTTTATATGTACGTACTGTACATGTGCCCTTTGGCAGATTTCACTGTTTCCCAAATAGAGAGATGCTTCTCTTTCTGTGACTTTATCAAGTCCAATTTTCAGGCGCAAACGTCCCTACCTCTATTGCTTTTGAGCCGAGTAGAATGCTTGGCATCTATTCCGTCCCGATACGGCATGGTGTTAGCAGAGCTGTCCCGAAGTGGTGATGACAGTCCTGTGTCATCACAGCAGGAGGAGAAGCACGGTTCCTGAAGCTGGGTGCTTAGCACCTTCACTCCCTGGAAGGCTAATCGGCATTCTGCTAGGACATGTCAAACACAGGAAGGAGCTTGCTTTCAGTTCTTGTCTTTTGTAGCTCCCCTGAAAGGACAGCCTTAGTGACAGACGATCTTCGTTTAGCAAGCTACAGATGGGGCTGATGGAGCCCCTCCCTGTCTGGGGTTGAATCACGTTACTCCCTTTGTAAAAGCGTCCGTGTCTCCCCATTGCCTGAGAGATAAAGTTCACATTTCTCTTGGAATTCCAAGCCTCCCTGTGCACCTGGCCTCCCAGTCTTCTCCTTCTCAGGCCTCCCTAGAGCCAGCCTTCCAGCGTGCACCGTGGCCTCCCAGCCATCTCCTTCTCGGGCCTCCCTAGAGCCAGCCTTCCAACGTGCGCCATGGCCTTCCCAGACTTTCTGAATGGCCTCTGCCACCATCTCCCCGTTAGGACCCTAGCTGCACTCTGAATGTCACCTTCTCCAGTAAGTCTGCTCTCCCCTCGCCCTTGATAGTCAGCCTTCGGTTAGTCAGCTATGACCATCTTCTGCCTCCACGAAAGTGCCCCAATCCCTGCTTCCATTTGCTCACAGACTCATCTCTACCTCACAGGACCTGGCAGAGTGCTGGGTGTAGGGTAGATGCTCAAAGTGTGCTGAACTGGAGGGTTCCGGTTTTGCTTCCGGGTGGAAGTGAATGTCAGGGCACAGTGCGTTCCCTGGAGGCTCAGAGAATCTGCCTTCATCTTATTCTTGCTGACCACCATGGGGGTGGAAGGAAGCGAGAAGAGTGCTGGGCTGGGGGTTAGAGAAACCAGGATGTAGTCCCAGTCGACTCTCTAGGCTGCACGACCTGGGCCAGTAGCTTTAAGTCTCGCTTAAGTCTCTCTCAGCCTCAGTTTCCCTAGCTGTCAAATGGGTGTGGGCCAGACGACCTCCCGCACATGGGCGCTAGCCTTGTAGGTCTGGGAAGGGATGGCCACGTGTGCTCTTCCCACCATGTGTGGCACGCTGCTGTCTCTCCTCCAGGCCCTCGGAGACTCTGTGAGTCAAAGACAGTCAGCCAAAGGGTGGGGCCCCTTTGTCAGCCGTCCTGCTGTAATTTCACCAGAATGGCCCTCACCGCTCTCAACATTAGCAGCAACTTCGGCAGCCTCTGAGTAATTGGATAGTGTCACTTCCCAGAGAACCCCAGGGATCCCACAGTGTAAATGTTGTCTGAATCTCCATTGGCATTTTGGTGATTTTTCTCCTGTTACATAGATGACTGGGCAAGATTGATAGTACTAATATTGTTTCTTAGGGCTTTCCTCCTCCGACCTATCGCTGGCGTGAAGGATTGTTTTTGAATTTTCTGAGGGTCACTTACACAGTGTCCTCTTTTATTAGTATTTGACATTATTAAGGATAACAGTGTAATTTGGAGTCCATTCTTGCAGTCGAGGTGATTTAAGAGGAAACAAAGCTTACACATTCACTCTAATTTTGTGTCTAAATCATCTCTGATATTTATGGCATTAATTTCGTAGTGCAATGTGTCGTATGCCAGAACAGCATGTTATATGAATGACTGAAGGATGTGTCCCGTGGTAGTCGTGTCCTCAGGCATGTAACTGACTCTGCACACAGATTAAATGACCAAGTGGAGATTCAGACACCTCAGGCTCTGGCAGACGGCCATGCTCGACATGGTGGACCATGTTCATGATGTATCTCACATTCATTTCTTCTCTCCATTCTTAACTTCAGCTGCACTCTAGATCAGCTCCTTATTTCCTCCCCTGGGGCATTACGGAAGACTCCCGCTTGACTTCCTTGCCTCTGGTTTTGTGTAGCTAATGCATCTTCTACTACATGCCCACCAGTGGGAACTCTCAGCCCTAGTTACTGCGTAGGCATCTCCTTACTCAAGGATCTGTACTCACCCTCCACGGTCTGAATTAGAAGTGGCAGATGCCCTGGCTGGCGTCCTGTCTCTCTCCGCACCGCCCGTTGAACCTGTGTGATGCTTTCCTGCCTCTCTGCCTCGTTCACTCATGTCTGCAACCCAGTGCTGCTCCCTCACCTGTCAAACTCATCCTTCCGTCCAAACTTACTTCTTTGACAAACAACTCCCAGCCTTCAGGTATTTCTTCCTCTTCCAAACCTTGCAACTTTCATTGTAACCTACTGCGTTAGTGATTTATTGCGGTGTAACAGGTTCCTCCACAACTTAAAACAACAAACATCTGTTATCTCCCACAATTTCAGAGGGTCAAGCATCTGGGAGTGGCTTAGGTAGGTGCGTGGCTCTGGCTCAGGGTTTCTCAACCAGGGCTGTGGTCATTTGAAGGCTTGACTGAGGTTGGAGGATCCATTTCTAAGCTCAATTATGAGGCTTTTGGCCAGAGACCTGAGTTCTTCTCCACTTGGTCCTCTCCAGAGGGCTGTGCGATGATATGACAGCTGGCTTTCCCAAAGTGAGTGATCAGAGAGAGAGAGAGAGAGAGAGAGAGGAACACCAACTTAGATGGAAGCTGAAATGCCTTTTTGTTACCTAATCTTGGAAGTGAAAACTATCACTTCTGTTGGTCACATTGACCCGCCTTGGTACATTGTGAGAGGTGACCACTCAAAGATGTGACTACCAGAAGGTGAGATCAATAGGGGCCACCCTGGAGGCTGGTTACTGTACCTGCCTTGTCTTTTGCATTCATATACTCTGTTTTTCCAGCTAGCCTGGGAACTGTGGAAGATCAGAAGCTGGTGTCATTCACTGTTGTGGCGTCATTACTTCATTCAAAGTACTTTTTCGTGGAGATGCTTATTTTGTCTTCACAATAAACTGTTGGCTTTAAAAAAAAAGCGGGGGGTGGGGGGAAGGAAATGCAAGAAACTAAGGCCCAGGGGGTTTAGCTATGTAAATCAAATCAATCAGCTACTATGAGGCAGAGCTTGTGAATTCAGCCCTAGGTCCTTCAGATCTAAAACCTGTTTTCTTTCCATTATACATGTGGTTTGCTGATTCTGATTTCTGTAAAATATTTTCTACAACCTGCTTCCTGTCTGTAAGCTCTGGTGAAAATTAAGAGACAACTCAGCAGCACCCAGTGATTGCAGGAAATATTTGTATGTAACAATCCCAAATTGTATATGAAAGTTTCTAAGAGGTTGTGCTAATCAACTGAAACCTGGTCTTCTAGGCCTTCATTTATTCAGCAATTGCTTCATCAAAGCCTCTGATATCTGGCTGTTCTACTGGACAAGGTCGCTTGACAGGCCCTTACCAGTGCTGTCTTTCAGCAGGATTTTTCTTACTTGGTCATCTGGGGAGATCCAGCCTGTCACCTCCCACCACAAGAAACTTCCTACCGCAAAACCTTGCTCATCTGTTTCAAACAACGAAGGCTTTTGAGAACAAACTCTAGATTTTTTAGGTTTGGTAGGATTGGGCTATAATTTAAATGGGAATAACTCCTGATCAATTGCCCCAGATACTGTGACTTAACTTCACAGGGAGGGTGGAGGGTTTGTGGGGAGGGAAGAAAAGCAAAAAAGCAAAAAGGAAAAGTCCTTGCTGTACCCTCAAGCACAAAGTTATGGTGGTTGAATTAAAAGAGCTTTGATTTTCTTTTTCATTTCGAACAAACTCTGTCCCCCTTAGTTGACTTTGAAACTGTGGGATGAGTATAAGCGTTTCTAATTTCAGCCCTTCTCCCTTTATTCTCTGCAAAAAGGGGAGCGCGGCAGGTGGCTTTCTAAAACTTGAACACCTCCAGTTTTTGTGTTCCCTCTCATGATCGCCTTTTATGTCTGCAGGGGACCTTTACACTTATTCTTGTAATGCTCCTTGAATTTTTGACTTATTAACTAAAGATACATTAAAAAAAATACTTTTGATTTAGGTATGTCCTCCAGGCCTCAGTGCTTGGAAGAGTTTTGAGTATTGTTTTTCAAGCTCTTCTTTTATCTCTGCGTGGGTATGCTTTTTGTTTTTTATTTTTTTCAAGGCCACGGGGTGGTTTAATATTACATGCCTTACCACAGTGATTTTCCCCCAAACGGTGGAATTTCTTGGATCTCTTTAAAGAGTCTGAAAACCCTGGGGAGGAAGAGAAAGAGATTTGAAAAAGAATTGGGAATGAGCTTTCTCAGATGCGTTCCTACACCTCAGTGGTTATAAGTTTATTTTCTGTGTAGATTGACGTTTCCTTTGGCAGCCGTGCTCTGAATCAGATTCTTCAGAGCTCCAAGGAAGTTCCCATTCTGATTACAGTAGAATTCTGTCTCACTATTTTGTTTTATTTTTGCATATAGCAGGTTTAGATAAATAATACTTAAATATGTATATGTAGACATACCCACAAGCACAAAATATTTCTAGTTGTGTCCATATTTATTTGCAGTTCTTCTCACTCTCGCCTTCAATATGAATGGGCATTTACAAATTCAGGGGCACAGTTGTAAGTCCTTGAGAGGCGTTACCTGATCAGGTAGCGTTAAGCAGTTTAGATACATTTTGCAGGGCCGGTGCAGACATAATTGCTAGGAACAGCACAGGTAGGAGGTGTCCGCCAGAAAGAATTGACAGCAGGGAGATGAGTTTCCCTGTGGGTGGGATTTCCTTAGAGAGTGCCAAGGGGCTGCTTTGCACCTAGAAGGAAGGTATACAGATCCAGAGAGGGCCTTGCAAAAGGAATTAAGGTGACCTGGGTATATTGGCCTCATCACCTTCTGGTGTGCATACCTTTGCTTATAATAAACATGCTAGTAATCATAATGATTAATATGTCTAGCACTTTGCTGTTTGTCCCGCACTGTCATGGATTTTATCTTCTTTGCCTTTGTAGAGTCTCTGCCCCTTCACCACTATTGAGTAATAAATAATTTTCATTTTGTAAAGAAAGAGGGTAGTAGCTCAGTGGCTAAGTGAGGTACAGAGCTAAAGCTGGGCAAGTCGGGTCTCACACCCAAGTCTTTTTGCCTTCTAATTTATTACATTTATGTGCCTCTGCCCCTAACCTAACAGACTGTTCGCTAGCTTGACTTCATAAAAGGAGAATAATGTATTGGGTACCCTGGTCCTTTCTTCTACCCCTGCTCCCAGATTCCATGAGGGCAGCGTCAAGACCAGAGATGCTTCTGTATTTCTAATTTCTATTCCATTCTCAGAGTATGACATATATTGGAAATTGTAGTGGTTTAAAATATGTCCACAAATTCTTTGATACTTCCTTTAAAAGATGAGGCCTCGGGACTTCCCTGGTGGCGCAGTGGTTAAGAATCTGCCTGCCAATGTGGGGGACACGGGTTCGAGCCCTGGCCCGGGAAGATCCCACATGCTGCGGAGCAGCTAAGCCCCTGCGCCACAACTGCTGAGCAACCCCCACTCGCCACAACTAGAGAAAGCCCGCACACAGCAACGAAGACCCAATGCAGCCAAAAATAAAAATAAATAAAAATAAATTTATTAAAAAAAAAAAAAGATGAGGCCTATTCTCCATGAATGTGAGTTGGACTTAGTGACTCATTTCTAATGAATAGAAAAAAGTGAAAGTGATAATGTGTAACTTCAGGGACTGGGTCATGAAAGGCACTGTGGCTTCCTCCTTTCTCTCTCTGTTGGATTACTTGCTCCTAGGGGAGGTATCTGCCGTGTCATGAGGACACATAGGATGTCTTATGTAGAAGCCTAGGTGGGGAGGAACTAAGGCCTCTGCCAGCAGTCAGTGAGAAACTGAGGCCTCAGTTTGGAAGTGGATTATTTGGCCTCAGTCAAGCCTTCAGATGACTGCAGCCCCAGCCAGTGACTTAATGGCAACCTCGTGAAAACCCTTGAGCCAGAAATACCCAGCCCCACCACACCTGAATTCCCAACTTACAGAAACTGAAAGATAAGAAATGTTTGTTGTTACAAGTCACTAAGTTTTGGGATGTTCTGTTATCTAACAGTTGGTAAGCTAATATAGAAATAGATGGATGGTACCTCAAAGAACTCCAGGATTATGATGTTTGTGATAGTTAGTGATAATGACTCAATGATATAAACTATGATTTGTAGACACCAGCTACTTCTCAGTTGTTTTCTTTCAACTCTGAAAAGTGTAGAGCGGTTTTGAGTATTTCCCAAATTTTATACTCACCCAAGGATCACCTAAAAATACACAGTCCAGAGCCCCACCCTAGACCCGTGAAATAGCACAGCCTAAGGATGAGGTTTTGAAGTTTATATTTTTTAAAAAAACCAAACCCTTTTGAGATGATTCAGATGCAGACAGCCGTGAACATGTCCATTTAGGAACCAGTGAACTAGAACCTTTCCCTTTTTCCTGAAGCCAGTTTTGATAATCAAGGTTTGCTATGGATAATTTCATCTGAGTTCTCTTTCAGGGCCTCCGTCTTCTGTGGTGGGGGAACATGCAGCTAGGTCCCCCCTGGAGCCTCATCTCAGGCTTGGCATGGAGCCCATGTCAGCCCAGGGACCCGGGGACTGCCTGGTCAGGTCTTGTGTGTGACCAGGAGTGGAGAATGGAGATGGGTTCCAGTGCAAATGTTGAGTCTCATGCCTGGTATTAGTCTCAAAAACAGTCATGCTTATGTTTGAGTGTCTCTCCCTGTACACAGACTTCAGGAGGCTCCTTTGGGAAAGAATAGAGCACAAAGGAAAGTCAGTAGCTAAGGTGAGCACTCCCTGGAGGAAAGTTGTTAGCCTTCTAGAGTAGAAGTCCTAATACCTCCTGGATGCTGACAGAGTTCTGGGTAAAACAGGGCATGTTTTAAACATGCGTTTTCAGTTCATTGAAATACCATAATTTATAATTGGTCACTCAAGCATATTATGACTGTACACTGGGTATGAGTTTTTTGATGCATATGTCTATGCCAAGTTTCAGTGTTTTATTGTATGACACGGATTGTTTTTAAGGAAAAAGTCCAGGCTGTTGAATATACCTATTTCCCTCTATAAGCTCTGTTCTAGTGTCTCTTCAGGCACTAAGTACCT
This sequence comes from Balaenoptera ricei, assembly GCF_028023285.1. NCBI lineage: Eukaryota > Metazoa > Chordata > Mammalia > Artiodactyla > Balaenopteridae > Balaenoptera > Balaenoptera ricei. The sequence continues at coordinate 85,885,900 of NC_082642.1, read as the reverse complement.
GTGTGACCTTGGGAAAGTTACTTTCCTGCTTTAGAACTGAAGTCTTTTCATTGGAGAAAGGAGAGATATAGACAAGAAGATCCAAGTTCTTATCTAAACAGGTGAATCAGTTCAGCATTGTATTAGTTGACAAGGGCTGCTGTAACAAAATACCACAGACTGGGTGGCTTAAACAACAGACATTTATTTTCTCACAGTTCTGGAGGCTGGAAGTCCAAGATCAAGTGGTCAGCAGATTTGGTTTCTCCTGAGACCCCTCTTCTTGGCTTCTCAATGTGTCCTCACATGGCCTTTCCTCTGGGTCTCTTTGTGTCCAGTCTCCTGTTCCTATAAGGACATCAGTCTGCTGGGATTAGGGTCAAAAAGAGTCACATTTGGAGGTACTGGGGGGTTAGAGCTTCAAAATATGAATTTGAGGGGAGCACACTTCAGCCCATAACAAGCGTCCAGATTACCTTTGGGTGTTAGAGGTCCACTGTGAAGCAGTGGCCAGGGTTAGGTGCAGAGCACCCATGGGCATCTATAGCAGAGGCAGAACAGACAGTAAACCCCCCTCTAGATATCTGGTCCTTTCTCTGCTTTCCCAGAAACAAGCTCTGAGGTTTTCTCTCTGTGTTAGTAGGGTCAAAGTTAGAGTCACAGGATGCTAGTGATAACCGGGACCTTTGAGTAATGCCCTTTATTTAATAATAGAAGAAGCTGAGGTCCAGGGAAGAATGGTGCTATGTTTATAATTAGGTCTCTTGATTTATGCCCCAAGTCTATTCACTCAAAGCCAAATCAGAGCATATAACCACACTCTCTGACATCACTGTTGCCTCACTCCAACACCTCTGAGATACCCCAGCTTAGGAGAGGTAGGACATTTTTTTCAAGCTCCAAGGAGGGGAAGATATAATGGTTTTTCATAGGGAATGTGCTAAGAACATTCCAAAAATAGTGACATCCTGTAATCAAAGCTTTTTGTCCAAGGGAGGGCTTTTCTCACCACTTTGTTCTTGGTCTTCCAAAGGAGGGCAGGTTTTTCACCATGAGTTGTAGGATCAAGGCTAGTAAACCTTCAAACTGACAAGAGTTTTGTTATATTTAAACAGGTGAAGAAGAGAGAGAAACAGAAGTGAGCCATTTACTTCTTTAGTTTAATTCCAGAGTTAGAACTGGAAACGATTTTTGATATCTAATGAAACTGTTTTAGACCCAACAGATTGTCAAAATATTCTAAGCAATTACATCAAATTGTCATATTTCTTTCTGGAATCTGTAAGTGACTTGGGGATCAGAGATGTGACCTGGCCCTTTCTCTGGGTTAAGTGGAAAAAAATTGCAAATATTGCTACATGCTTTTAAGAAACTTTTTAAAGATGCAGGGGCAAATTGAATTAGAATAATCCTCTCAAATATCCATACCTGTTGTAGAAAGCAGTTGTCTACATAATCCAGATATTTCAGTCTCTCCTGGGAAAGAAATTCTGTGAGCATCACACTGCTGGTCCCAGTTTGTCTTAACCTCATGCTAAAATAACTAGCATTTCATTGTGAACCCATTGAAAGAAGAAGGCTGCCCAGGTTTTTCCCAGATTCTGAAACAGGGACATCCGAGTTTAAGCATCAGTTACATGTTATCTGTAAAGTGAATTATCTGAACGCAAAAATAGAGATATCTTTTAATATTGTACAGGAAGGGTGAGTTGCTTTGGTTGTATCTCTGCTATTCATGAGACAGAATATTTGTACGACTGACCCACTCCTTATTTTTGGAGAGTTTTTAAATGATTTATTCATTCAACAAATAATTAGTCGAGTGAGGCTTCCTGCACTAGGGATATAGCAGTGAGCGGCAGCAACAAATATATGTTTCTACTCTCAGGGAATTTAGTGAGAAAGCTGGACCTTCATAAAATAGTTTCACTTTTTTTTTTTTTTTTAAAGTTATTTATTTTATTTATTTTTGGCTGCGTTGGGTCTTCGCTGCACGCGGACTTTCTCTAATCGTAGCGAGCAGGGGCTGCTCTTCATGGTGCGCGGGCTTCTCATTGCGGTGGCTTCTCTTGCTACAGCGCACAGGCTCTAAGCGCCTGGGCTTCAGTAGTTGCAGCACGTGGGCTCAGTAGTTGTGGCACACCGGCTTAGTTGCTCCCCGGCATGTGGGATCTTCCTGGACCAGGGCTCGAACCCGTGTCCCCTGCACCGGCAGGCGGATTCTTAACCACTGCGCCACCAGGGAAGCCCAGTAGTTTCACTTTTGAAAGTAAAATTGCAGGCTGGGATACATTCTCCACAGGAAGGAAGCATGATTCGAGGAGGTATGGGAGCAGATAATGAAGGAGCCTGCCCCAGACTGGAAGGTTTCTCCCTGAGGACCTGACTCTGGGTTGAGAAATGATGGATGAGGGAGAGACTAACTAAATTGGAAGGTCCAAGAAGTGGTGGCAGAAGACAGGGGTCTGGCAAATAGGTCAGAGGTCGTGTAATAGGTCAAGTAAAGGAGAATCAGTGGGTTGGGAATGAGAAAATTTGGATTTTTGTCTGTCTTGTTTCCTTTTTTTGGTGTAACTCTGGGAAAGATGGGTTCTTTGGGCCTAATGTCCTTATTTGCATAATGACTGAATTTGAATCAGAGAATCTGAGGGACCTCAGAGTCCCTGAACTAGATTCTTTCATTCATACAAATTGACCAAGCACCTGATGTGTACCAGGTAATCTGATTGGTCCTGCAGTTCAAAGAGGAATTAACTGGGATCACTGACCTCAAGCAACTTGGTCCAGCAGCGGAGACAAATAGATAAGGCAATCCATTGTGTTGTCATGTTGTGAGTGTCATGGGAAGACAGATGAGAATGGGATTAACCCTGATGGGAGGAGAGGGGCAGTTGGGAAGACTTCACAGAGTAGAGGCTCTTTGACCGAAAAAACAGGGTGAAGTCAGCTTGGATAGCCAGATGGTACGAGGAAATTCGTGGAGATTGGAAATATTCATTGGAACATCAATGAGTTAATACTACTCCATACTCTATATCGATAACTTAGTCACGTCCTTTTGAGCCTCTACGTGCACCTCAGACTCCAAGGTTGATTATGAAAATCCTTGCCCTGAGTCTCCTTGCTCCATAAGGCTGGGGAAGAGTAGAAGCAATTTCCATGTTCTGTCTTGGTATCCCATCTGTCAGAAAATGCCCTTTACACAGCAGGGTTGTAGTGACTTAATTATTGTTTGGGAGATATTTAGACATTCAGGTCAAGGATGAAATTCTGTTGCAAAACTGAAAGCACATGAGTAAGATGTTGGAAAATGAAGTGGAAGATTTTTTTGTGTGTTTTGTTCTTATAGGGAAAGATTTTAATGGCCTGACTCTGCTGCCATAGTTGGGTCAGATTGTCAGAAAATTATGTTATGCACCAGAGAAAACAAGAAGAGGCTTTTGAGGAGGTGCTCTAAAATTATTTTCTGTTTATTTGCATAAGTATTTGGCTTGAATAGGAAATCGACATTCCTTGCCAAGATGGGGTTAACATTCCTATGATGTTTTAAAAGCTGGCCAAGGGATTGGCACGAGAGGAGACAACCCACGTAACTCAGCGAAGAGCTGCTAGAAATTGCGTTGTGGTCATTTAGTCTAAACGTGATTAGAAACAGAACAAAACAAAACAGTATTCATTTTAAAATCTGTTTCTTGCCTACTTCCAAAAAGACGTGAGTATTAAGAAAAAACACATGACTATAACATGACCATTAAAATACACAACAAACTCAAAACCTCCCAAGAAGCTTTGTGCAGCAGCAACTATGTTTTTGACCAAAAATATTAATTATTTTTAATGTTACTATCATTTGGGGGGCATGGATTTTAGGTGAAAGATTCCTGGCAGTCTAAGCAAAAAAGGAAAATATGGTTGCTTAGCAACTCTTATTGACTGATTAAAAAAGGAAACAGGTCACAAACTACTATGTATAAAATAAATAAGTGGGCTTCCCTGGTGGCGCAGTGGTTGAGAATCTGCCTGCCAATGCAGGGGACACGGGTTCGAGCCCTGGTCTGGGAAGATTCCACATGCCGCGGAGCAACTAGGCCCGTGAGCCACAACTACTGAGCCTGCGCGTCTGGAGCCTGTGCTCCGCAACAAGAGAGGCCACGATAGTGAGAGGCCCGCGCACCGCGATGAAGAGTGGCCCCCGCTCGCCGCAACTAGAGAAAGCCCTCGCACAGAAACGAAGACCCAACACAGCAAAAATAAATAAATAAAAATAAATTTATAAAATAAATAAGTGACAAGGATATATTGTACAGCGCAGGGAATATAGATAATATTTTATAATTATAAATGGAGTTTAACCTTTAAAAATTGTGAATCACTATGTTGTACACCTGAAACTTATATAATATTGTACGTCAGCTATACCTCAATTTTTAAAAAAGGAAACAGATCAGCCTATTAGGAGATACATTCTTTAATATATCTCCCCTAATATTATGCAGATTTTTATACTATAAGCATTGAATAGTATAATTTTCCATGACTTCAGTAAGTTTTCTAGTGATGGCAAATTCCTTTGTAAGACAGTTTGTTTGTGTTTTTTTACATTGACCTTCAGTAAAATCTTATACCAGATCGAGGGCCTTTTTTATATGGGGACATAGCTAAGGCAATCCAGACTTATACTTTCCTATTATGTTTGATGCAAGGAAAAATATTAATAAGGGATGGATATTATATTGTTTTGATCAGTGTTTTAAATCTTGTGTGTTCATAAGAACTGCCTGGGGCCCTTGGTAAAATATAGATTCCAACACTCACTCCAGATTTACTGAATCAAAGTCTCTAGCAAGGGGCCTGGGTGTATATTTAACAAATGCACTAAGTCATTTCTTATGCTCCAGCAAGTTTAGGGAGCACTGCCATAGATGGTTTTCCTTAACTATTTTCCCCTCTCAGTTGGGCTTTGTGGCAGTCATTTTGAGCATAAATTGTGATAGGAGCCCGAGGCAAGAGCATTAAAAGTGAAATGATGAAGCCCAGCAGATCCAGTTTAATTAGCTGGTCTGGAACCATAGTGTCACTTCCCTTTCTCAAGCAGTGGTGCTTCCGAATGCTGCCCATCACTTCCTGCCTTCTCATCTGTTGTGCCATTGATCCTTTTACCATCTCCATGTGGCAGGCAGAACAAACATCATACTGTATTTCATCAATTTTAAGATGCACATCTTCCCACAATTTTACATCTCTAAAATTTGTATGCATTTGAGGACCTAAGATGTACTAATTTGATGACATCTTTTTTTCCTGTCTTAGTGATATATAAAGTAATGGTGCATCTGTATATTCAAAGGGGTTGAAGATTGGATGAACTGTGGTTGTTCCTTTTGTAGATGAGGCATCTGAGGCACTAAGAAGATGACATGAGAGTGGAAAACCACTCCTAGTAGGGGGAGCCCAGTCTCAGACCCAGCTTTCTGTCCTTGTACTAGTTATTTGTCACTGAATAAGCAATACTGCAAAATTCAGTGGCTTAAAACAGCATTAAACATTGATTCGCTCACACGGTGTCTTGGGATCAGTCATTTGGGAGTGGCTTAGTTGGGTGTTCCTGGCTTGGGGTCTCTCATGAAGTAGCAGGTAAGGCATTGACTGGATCTGCAGTCACCTGAAAGCTTGGCTGGACCTGGAGGTTCCACCGACAAGCTGGCTTGTTCACGTGACTGACAGTTGGTGCTGGGAGGCCCCAATTTATCTCCATGTGGGCCTCTCCACCAGGTCTTGAAAGAGCCCCCCACATAGTGATGGGCTTTCCACCCCGCTCCCCTCCCCACCCCACCCCAGCAAGTGATCCAAAGGACCAAGCCAGGAAAATGTTGCGGTGCCTGTTATGACCTTGCCCCGGAAGTCTCGTGCTCTCACTTCTACACATTCGATTTGCCACACAGACCAACCCTGACTCCGTGTTCGCGGGAACTACACAAGGGCATGAATATCAGGAAGTGAGGGTCTTTGGGGCTGGCTGTTTCTTTCACACCACATTGCCTTTCCAACATAGTTTTGTCCCGATCTGCTTGGCCATCTTATATGCTTAGGTCAGGCTCTCGGAAAACTCTCTGGGGTTTATATCCCATTCTAGCACTCCTGAAACTTTAATGTGCCTACACATACTTGGGGTCCCCTGATTCAGTAGGTCTAGAGTCCGGCCTGAGATTCTGCATTCTAATGAACATTCTAATATAATGCCCGTGCTCCTGGTCCATGAACCACGCTCTTAGTAGGAAAGTGAGCTGAGCCAGGCAGGCCTCCAGTGGCCCTCTGCAGGGCTGCCCTACAACCGGAACTCCTCTCTCCTCAAGGGGTACTTGCCCCTCCTCTTATTTTGGCCGAGAGACTAATGGTTTGGGGGAAGGAACTAGGGAGACCAACCCACTTCACTAAGTTGGTTAAGGGAACGAGACGCATGAAGCCGATAAGAACCCAGGCATTACTAGGTAGACAGCTTGCTGCAGCTGTGAGCCTCTTCACAGTGAAGGTCAGGTTTCAGACAGCAACAGCTGGGTACTCAAAACAGCAAGGCAATTAGCTTGCAGGGGGGTGGGGTGGGTGGGATGGAACACAAACAGTGCTTAAAATGAAACGTGTTGATGCATTATTCAGAGCTCAGATGCCCATCAGTGGAATCCCCATCCTCCTTTCTTGCCTCTCTCCTCTCTCCCTCTTTAACACACACGTGCGTGCGCGCGCACACACACACACACACACACACACACACACATTAGCATTCAGGAAACCTTTAGACCTACAGTATATTTCCCTGAATAAAATGGAAGTTAGAGCTGCAGCAATCCCATAAATGCTGCCACACTTTAAGCTGCTTGGCTGAGATCTAGAATGCTGGCCCTGGCACTCTGCCTTTTTCCTTGCCCACGGCAAAACTTCTGTCCTGTGTCTTTCTACACATCAGTTAAAAGGAACACATTAGACCCTAAGCTCAACAAGAGAGGAACTCTTTCTTTTGTTCATTTCTCTCTCTCTCTCGCTGTATGTACATATTTAATACATACACGTATACACACGTGTATACGTTATAAATAAGGAGAAGAATAAATACACCAACATAATACGTGGAGAGAGGGAACTCTTGAACCGTTTGAATCTCTCAGGAAAACATGGTGAGGTCTGTGCAGTGGAACACAGGGCACTCCGTTTTCACATTCTAGTTGTTGTTGGGGACTTTTGGAAGGGGGTCAAGTTTATCACCTACCATTTCTTTATCAGCCATGCCAGTCTATAACTGTAGAAGCTAAAAATTGCTATTTACCGGGCACTTACTGTGGGTTGAGCACACATAATTATATCATTTAATCTTCCGACAACCTGCGCAGAAGGTAATGATCACCTCCAGTTTGCAGAAGAGGAAATCAAGCCTGTGAGAGGTGAAAGTATTTACCTTACACAGCTAGTAGGTGGTAGTTCTGCAGGCCGTCTCAGACCGATTTCAGCCTAAAGCCAGTGTTTACTCTCCACTGTCACAGAACAAAGTGTCCAGAGAAGGAAAAAAAGAGAATGATAGCACTATCGGAGCCGGAAGGGCTCCTGACACTGAGTCCGTGCACTTACTTTGCATCTGTCCTTGGTGCTGTGAAGGCTACTGAGATGCATTTTAGGGGACGTCTGCTCTGGAAGAGTCGATATATTCATGGAACATTGATAGGAATCGCAGTCATTATCTGAGGCTACCCATTAAATAGCAACCAGTCCGCATACATGGCTGGTGGGAACGCACAATGGCACAGCCACTTTGGAAAACAGTGAGACACTTTATAAGAAAGTTAAACACACACCCCACACTTAACAAATGGCACAGCTATCATACAGCTAAGTATTTACCTAAGAGAAATGGAATTTATGTTAACACAGGCATACAATTTTATTCATATTAGCAAAAAACTAGACACAATCCAACTGTGCATCACCTGGTGAGTAGATAAACAAAGTGCATCATATCCATACAGGGAAATACTGCTCAACAATAAGAAGAAGCCAGCTATTGATTTGATGAATTCAACAACATTAATGAATATTTAAAGTTCCATGCTAAGTAAAAGAAGCCAGCCATGAAAGGCTATATACTTTGTCACCTATGTGCCCTTCAGGAAATGGTAAAACTACAGGGATAGAAATCAGATCTGAGATTGCCTGGGGCTTGGAAAGGAGATTGACTGCAAAAGGGCATGAGGACATTTTGGGGGGTGATGGAAGTCTTCTGTGTCTCAATTGTGGCTATAGTTATCAAACTGTATACCTGTGTCAGACTCATCAAACTGTATCTGTCAAAGGGGTGAGTTTTATTGTAGATAAGTTATACCTCAATAGACTTGACTTTAAAAAATACATCAGTCGGTCCAAACCCACCATTTTCCAGATGGGGAAACAGGCCCCAGATGAGGGGAATGACTTGCTACAGTTGTGAGTTGGGAATACAGGTTTCTTGGCCCCAGTCCTGAGGCAGAAGCAAGCTGGAAACTTGGCCTCCTGTCTGGGTCCATGGCACATTCCAGGGAGGACTGGAGCACTGACCCTCAGCTCTGAATGCAGCTCCGTGGGTGGCTTTTTAAAAACTCACACTCCACTGTGCCGCTCATCAGGCTGTTGACCTGCAATTTGGCTAGAGGTCTCCTCATTAGAGAATAAAGTAAATTAGCATTCAGCCAGAACAAAAGCACATAAAGCTCCGATGATGAACTTCTGTGTACATATTCCATTGACTCTGTTGGGAAGAAAGGGCCTCAGTGTAGTACCATTAATTTATTCGGAAGAGTGCCTTGCAAGGCTTTGTCATCCAGTCTAGAAAGAACAAAATATCCCAGAGATTCACACCAACATCTTGTTGCAGAAAGCTGGTGAGATTTGGAGTGAGCCAGACCTGGTTTTAGTTCCTAAATTTCTTACTTCCTCACTTCATGCCCTTGAGTAACCACTTCTCTGTCTGCAAAATAGTAATCCTAATACCTACCTCTTATAGTTTCTTCAAGGTTTAGGTAGGAAATTGGGAAATTAAGCACCTAGCCCGGCTATGATAGACTTCAGCGTGGCCAGCCGTGGGCTTGTGCTTGACACACATTAACTACCGTCCCGCCCATTGTGGAAATGATCAAGCCCAGGGTAAGTAATCTGTCAGCCATTGTACCACCTGGCCAGAACCACTGGGCTATGTGTAGACTTCAGTAAATGATTATGGATCTGAGTCAAGTCCTATTTATAAAATAATTGATTACAGTGTTTGGAAAGGAGTGGAATTCTGCTTCTTAATTTGAGAGAAAGCCTTACTTTAACTTTTTTGCTTTTTAAGAAAGAATGGGAAACCATTGAAAACAAAATTAGGGCCCTGAGTGAGTGCCAAACTCCCAGTTGAAGGGAGGGTATTTTTCCCACTCAGACTCCTCTATCTTTGCCCAGAAAAAAAATACCCCAACCACACAAGAGACCTTGAGCTATTCAGGGCCCAGGGAGACTTCCCTCCCACCCCTCAGCAGGGCAGCTCTCTGGGGACGTTCTCTGTAATCACAAATCATTTTGCCTTCTAAGATTGAGTCTGGTTTAACACTAACGGAAATAGGGTCAACTAGGCTTAGGGTTGACTTTTCTTAAACTTAATTGTGTTTCCTCTTTTACAATTGTAATAATATACCAAGTAAGTTTTTCAACTTCACTTGAAAATATGTCTCATTCTGTCACACAGCCAGATTTACAAAACACCAACTAGTTTTAATAATCCAAGACAACTGGCAAAACACCAACTGGCAAACTTACCAAAGACAGTAGAATTAGTTTCTTTTTTTTAATTTTTATTTTAGTAGAGTTGATTTACACTGTTGTGTTTCAGGTGTGCAGCAAAGTGAATCAGTTATACACATACATGTATCCACTCTTTTTTAGATTCTTTTCCCATAGAGGTCATTACAGAGTATTGAGTAGAGTTCCCTGTGTTATACAGCAGGTTCTTATACGCTATGTCTGTTTAAATCTCTCCATTATATGCTTCATGTGTGTGGACTCAATTTTCCTTTCCTGACTACTGTCTTCCAGTATGAAGTGGTCAGTTACAGATTCTAGTGCATTCTCTGAAGCACAGTAACTACAATGGTTTAGGTGCCAGAGATTTCTCTGCTGCTCAGGGCAGAATTATCCTCTTAGGTAGTTAGGAGCCTGAGGACTAGAAAAACTGAAGTCAAGGCTAGTGGTCAAAGTGGGACGGTCTCCCAACACCAGCTCAGAGCTGTTTCCACTAGCCCACACCACATTCCCTTTGTGTAGGTTATTTAATAAATTCATTTCACAACCCATAGAGCACAGTAGGAAACAATGCAATTACTGAACCATAGGAACACAGCTGCCAACATCTTGTTGATTCAGAATTGTCCAAACACTTCCATGTGTGGGCGGGACTGATGCAATTTGCTGGTTCAACAGTTGACATTGATAAATTGAAGTTTCGTTTCCTCAGCCTTCTGTTGGAGGTGCTAATGAGCATGAAAAGCTGGAGAAACACAGGCGGGAGAGGAAGAGAGGATCTTGCCTGATCTACGTACTAAGTAATTGAGCCTGGATGATGTAGACTTGACACTGCCAGGTAATAGATGGACACTTTTGAAGGCACTAATAGAAGCCAGATAAAATTAGCACTGTGAACATTTTAATTAAGTTCTGCTTGCAGATTGTGTGGGCTGGTATCTTCCTTCATTAGAGAGAATGTTTGCTTTTCCTAATATTCTTTCATATGTTTTCTGAAATATTCTTTTATAGTTCATGCAGCACTAAGCCAAGATTACTTGGCTTCTGGAAAATGAGGAGGTTGGGCCAGATGATCTCTGAGGTCTTTTCTACGTGCCATGTTTTTACTTGCTTGGCAAGAGAATTTGTCTGAAATGAATTGCATTACCCACACACACATTCGTCCAGGCCTCTGTTCTCCCCATTCATTGTTTCCATTCATTCAATAAGCACTTGGATGCTTTCTCTGTGCCGGTTACTGTGCTAGGCGCTAGAAGTAAAGAAGGGTATAGGCCAGAAGGCCACCAGGCCCCTACACCCAGGAGATGACATTCTAATTGGGAGCTAGGTAAGTAAGTAGAGTGTATCAGGGATATGCCTGGGGCAACACATGGCAGCAACTAGGCAGAATCAAGGACGGCTGCTCAGAGGATGTAATATTTTAAGTTGCTCCTTGAAATAAGGTGGAGACTTGGGCGGGGGGGGCGGGGAAGAGTGTTTGGATGGACTTTCCTCTGTGTACCTCCCAGGACTTTTTGCCCTAAAGATCATTTGGCTCTCTGCGGGATGTCCTTCCAGTAGAAGTATTTCTGTTAATGCTTCGGCATAGGAGTCAATGATTACTTCCATGACTTTTATATTTTCTCAACCTCTTAATCTTAATTTTATTCAGAAAAAAATTGATTGGAATAAAATGGGTTGGCAAAAGTACTGAACTTTTGAAATGAACCTTTTACGTATACATATGTGAAGTCCAAACCAGCCATGAGTAATCTTTTTCCTATCCTTTCAGCTCTCAGCCAGGAGAGTACACTTATCTTGGAGAGATGCATTTTGTTAAGCCGTGATCACAACCCAGTTAGGAATCCTCCAGCTACAAGTCATTTTAGAGATTATCAGACATTTATTGACTCAATGTTTTTAAAGCAAATTGGATTCATTTTTGTATGGCATTAGTCAAAATTAAATCTGTTCTAAACAGAATTTCTTTGCAGGTAATCCTGATTTTTAAAAAAATGTTAAATGTGTTTGGTTAAAGTTACCTATAAATAGAGAACTCAGGATATTCAGTGTGAAAATAATGTTTTAAAAAGTGCCAATTTAACTTTGAACGAATATTATAGTAGCTTCTAAATGTGTCACAAACAACTTCTATCATATTATTATATTCTATCATAGCTGTTTGGTAGAAACCAGAGAAATCAAATGTTAACTGATTATTGGCATTATTGCGATGGCCGGACTGTCCTGTAAAGGATTTAGGTTTGTATATTTATAGCCCATCTCAGCAACTCTGTGTGGTCATACTTGACTGTTATACCAGAGTGTCAGTGCTGATGCAAGAATTAGGAGACCTTGACCCACTCCAGGCTCTGACACTCACTAGCTTTGTGGGTTTTAAGTACTTGCAGCCCTGCTTTGGCGTTCTTGTCCGTAAGTGTTCTCATCCCTCCAATGAAGTGGTGAGACTAGATTCTCTAAGGACCCTGGCACTTTTGAGATGGATGAATGTGAGTGATGAATGCTTCCCTCCCATTTGCACGCAGAGAAGCAAAGCCATGAAACAGAAAATGATCCACTCGTGGCTGTGGGGAGCGTCACTGGCTCAATAAGAATAGGTCAGGCTCTCACCTTTTTTGGTCCTCTCCGTCCCTTTGGATCTCATGCTCCCTCCTAATCACCCTGATAACACTTACTTGATATTGGATTTTATGGTTCACAAAGCCCAGTGATTTGCATTTGCTCTTATGTTTGTGGGATAACTTCTAGGTGGATATTTAAAGGGCATGAGAGTAATAAAGTTAGTTGGCAAGATCTTGTTTTAATAGTGAATTCTATCCCACCATGCCTATCAAAATGGGTGTCTGAAATGAACTAATATTACTTTTTTTTATTGAATCTTATTTCGAGGAGAAATGAATAATTAAAGAGTAAGAGTTACTCTCCAGGGTATCACAGGTTCTCCTCTTCAACCACATTTAGAAACAACTTCCTGTAGGAGTGAAGAATTGAAGCAGATTCCCCCACTCCCCATTGCCTTTGGATTGATTCTGTTAAGCTTGTTTGTGCTCGTGTAATTAGCTTCTGTATGACTTGCTGTGAATAATGTCTCTTGGTAGCCTCACATTTAGAAATATGGTGAATATATATTTGTTTGTTTGGAATCAGATCACATATTTCCATGTAAAAACACCCCAAATAATGCCTGGGTTCATCGGTGCCATTTTAACTCAGTCATCAGCTGAGCCCTAATACTTGTCTTCTTAGCGTGGGTTGGGGGTAGGAGTCCGTGTAGTAGGAAGGAAGAGCAGTTTTGAAACCGACACCTCATTTCCTTGGCCCGGCCTCTGGAGGCCTCCCTGTCTCTGACGTCTGTCCTCAGGGCCTTCCAGCACAAATCACAATCCACTGAATCAAATCTCCCATCCCAGCCAGGCAGGTGGTCTCCACTGTGGTGAGAATGCCTCACTTCGATTGAACACATTTATCCTAAGGAGTAAATGGTAATTAGCACCTTAACTTCCAAGAAGCGATTTCCATTTTCTCTTTTTAATTGTGAAAATGAACCTAATGGGTAGAATTTCAGGCAAGAGGAGAGGGAAAAGACCGAAAATCCAGGCCTGAAAATCTGTCTCCAGGTTCAATTCTCCCTAGATTTCCCAGCTTCTTTCATTTCTGGACCCCTAGTATTTGAAGGCTTTAGTCCCTTTGCCATCTCCATGGAGCTGTGAGAAGGAGCAGCTTATATATATATTGGTGACACTGCTTGGCATGCAGGAATCCCAATTCTCTGACCAGGGATCAGACCCGTGCCCCCTGCCTGCAGTGGAAGAGCAGAGTCCTAACCACTGAGCCGCCAGGGAACTCCCAAGTTAATTGTCTTCTGAATCAGACACCTGGGTTCAAAGGTCAGATCCACAGACTTTGGGTAATTATTTAACCTAAGAATCTCCCTTTCTTCATACCACTCAGAGGCAGCGTAAAGATGAACAGTAATACATTAAAAAAATCCTTGGCTCAAAGTAGATGCTCAATAAATGGGCTATGTTATTAAGAGGCTAGGAGTGGTTGGATGATGGCATTAGCAATACCTGGAAGACAGCAGCATCAAGGAGAATTTTCAAATCAGTGACATGGACATTGTTATTTGAAGGAGGCATAATGTCAGACTCTTCTGTGTGTGTGTTTGAGATAGATTTCTGGGAATGGAAAACAGGTGGTGAGGCTGCAGTGTAGGTACCCCAGGGGTGGTACCTCCAGATGTGTGCAGGTGAGGCCAGCTGAGCTGCTCCCACAGGGAGGGGGAGGGGCCTTTGCAGTGAGAGCCCGGGGAGGGGGTGTGCGGGGGCCAGGATGCTGGAGAAGCTTTCAGACACAGGCTGAGCAGTCACCGAGGCATGCGTGCTTTCATCTGCAATCACTTGTTGTCTGTCTGAGGCGAGAATCAATACCAGAAGGAGATGGTGACGAATCATTCATTGCCCAGAGACTGGCTGTAGATCCAGCGCCCGTTGTTTTCTTTCTAACCACTTTAAAGAAACTTCCCTGCACGTCCTTTCCCTGAAACGTGGAGCCTCACCGCTGGACGCCGAGAGGTCCTTGGAAAGATCTGAAACGACCTTTTGTGTTGTTAGGCATTATTCTCTTGTGGGGGAATTAAAGATATATGTATTCTGTCCCATTCTGCTTCAGTTGTATCAGCACTCATCATATTTCGCTTTCTTTTTTCACATCTGTTCCTTACTAGTCATGAAGTTTAGAGAAACAACCCATCCGAAAGGTCTGTATTTGCCTCTGCGTGTGTCTGTGGGGCATGTGCTTTACACCCATTGCACCCACTACACGCATTTGCTTGCTATAAACTCACTGTTAAAACATCTCCCCCTCCTTCCCTCAGCTCAGAAACACACTCTTTTCAGTCAGGAAGAATGTTAAAGAGCGTCTTGTCCAACCAGCTCTCTTGGCGGTAAGGAGCCCGCCTTCCTTAGGAAGCACCAGGATTGGCCCTGGGGGTCCTGCTCGGGTTCGGATCCACCTTCTCCCTAGGGCGTTAGCTGGAGGGTCTGCCCTCCAGGCTCCTGCACCTCTGCCAGCCCCCAACCTGCCTTGCAGTGTCTGGAAAGGGATAGAGAGAGTCTACCCCTCTGAGGGGTAGCGAGTAAAGTGGGCATGAGCGAGTAAAGTGGGCATAAAGTGAAGTCTTTTTAGAGCTTTGGAATGATTAGAGCAGGGAATTTGGGGGACCTACCCCCCCAGTCCCACAACAACATTCTGTATAGAGTAGATCTTTTGTAAGCAACTGATTTATTTTTCTGCTGAAGGCCAGCCTCAGGCAGAATTGGGAAATAGCCAGCTTGATAGGATGCAGTGATTTTCAACCCTTTTTATTCCTCCCTTTTAAAACTGTAGGACTCTTACTTCAGATAGAAGTATCAGAGGAAGTCCAATATGTAAAAGAGATAAAAGTGGTTCTAGCGGGGGCAGGAGGCCCAGGGGCTGCCCATCTGGCGCAGGCGCAGTCTCCCTGACCCTTCACACGCCCTCACCCTCCACTCGCTACAGGACCTGAGAGGAGCGCTCGGCCCTTGGCACTCAGTTTGGAAGCCACCATAGCAGTGAGAAGCCCACTTGTGGGGCTCGGGCAACCCTGTGTGAGTCACCACAGCAAAACCCTTAACCACTGAGTCTGACTCTTTTCTTGTAAATTGAGGGTAGAATGTCAGACTGAAAGATTTTGCATATAAGTAGTGAGATATAACATATAATATACTTGGTTCGTAGCAGACACTCAGAAAACAACAGGGCTTGTGGGGAAAACAGGGTTAGGAGCAGATCACTCCAAACCTATTTGACCTTGTAACCAGGAAATTAACAAAAGCAGTAGCAGTACTGAACAAATAAAGACAGAATACTCTAATACAGGAGTTTACCGTTGAAAAAAGGTTGAAAGTGGCTTTATGAAAAGGGTTTTAGGGGGGACAAAAAGGGGGTAAAGTTGTTGAATTGTGGAGACAAAGATGAAATGCACTAAAGTCATACAAAAGCATTTCCATGACAGATCACATGCCAATTTGAGTCTCGAAGAATTTGAGCGTCATTCGTTCTGTGGATTGATGCATTCTGCTGTGTTTGAGCATGTTTTGTTTGATGGCTATTCCTTGGTTGTACAAAATATTAACATTCTTGGAAAATTGCGTATGAACTAACACTACTTTTATTGTGCTGACATAATTTCGGTATTTGCAGTCCAAGCTAGTTCATGTTATAAGGACATATTCTGTATCAGGATGGACCGTTGCTAGATCTCAGTAGCCTAACCCCCAGGACTCAGGGGGACACTGGTGAGTCCGCAAAAAACTTATCTTGTGTGAGACTTGGGAATGAATTCAGATAGCTGTAATACAAGTCACCTCATAAATCTCATAAAATATCAGGTTAATCAAAGAGATTGTACGAAGAAAGAAAGGAAATAACGTGTGAACGTGGGGGGTTAGGAGGCAGAAGCTTTTAGATGGAGTTGGCCTGATTTCAACAGGCAAGGATGGAGGGTCAAAAGGAGAGAATGAGTAAAGGCTTGGGAGCTGGAAAGCAAGGACATAGTTAGGGGACCAGTAGAGTTTGGGGGATCCACTTTGGGGCTGGAGCCACTGAGGAAGATAAGGGAGCAGTAAGACCCATGTTGAAATGGAAGTTGGCCTCAGAATGTGGGAGGCTTGTTTGTTTGTTTGTTTATTATTTATTTATTTATTTATTTATTTATTTATTTATTTATGGCTGTGCTGGGTCTTCGTTTCTGTGTGAGGGCTTTCTCTAGTTGCGGCAAGTGGGGGCCACTCTTCATCGCGGTGCGCGGGCCTCTCACTGTCGCGGCCTCTCTTGTTGCGGAGCACAGGCTCCAGACGCGCAGGCTCAGTAATTGTGGCTCACAGACCCAGTTGCTCCGCGGCATATGGGATCTTCCCAGACCAGGGCTCGAACCCGTGTCCCCTGCATTGGCAGGCAGATTCTCAACCACTGCGCCACCAGGGAAGCCCCCTTTTTTAAAAAAATTAATTAATTATTTTTATCAATATTTTTTGGCTGTGCCTCATGTCATGTGGGATCTTAGTTCCCTGACCAGGGATCGAACCCGTGCCCCCTGCAGTGGAAGCACCAAGTCTTAACCACTGGACTGCCAGGGAAGTCCCCTGGGAGGCCTTGGCTACAGGGATGGTGGCCACCCTATAGGATTTGGAGCAGGTGAGTGATGTGATCAGATCCGACCTTGAAGGAGCTCCTTTTGGCAGCTTATGCTGGGTGTTGGTGAAGGGGAGTGGAGTCCAATTAAGAGGGGCTGCAGTTGTCCTTGTGAGAGACATGAGGGCTTAAGCTCAACTGTGACAGTGACATACAGTGGCAATAGGATGTATGGGGAGGGCATGACACAGCAGACATTTTAGAGACAGAATCTCAAGCATTTGTTAACTGAATGGATGGTGTAGGGCTCTGGTGATCTAATGATGACAAATGTACTGTTTCAGTAATGATAGCCAATACGGAGCTTGGTTTTGGAATGTTTGAGAGCTCAGGCTGAGGGCTGGCAGGGCTATGGCACACCTGGGTTCTGGGACTGGTCTACACTGAAGTGTGGGCCAAGGTTGTGGCCCTTAGGTTACTGCTGGGTGATCCATGCAGACAGAATAAAAGAACTTGCCCTCAGCTCTGGGAGGGGAGATGGTGTTCTCTAGATTGAGACCTGCCCGAGCCCCAATCACTGCTCACGTTCTGACCCTAGGACCATAGCATTTTTACATTTGAAAGACCTTAGGGATCATCTTTTCTCTAAACCTCTTGCTAGATGGAAAACTATGACCCGTAAGGGTCAAGTGTGTGTCCAGGGTAAGTCAGAGGCAGAACCAGACTAGAACCCAGGACTGTCACTTTCCAGTCTTTTAAGGAAATCTTTTAATGGCTGTGTATTAGAGTTCTCCAAAGAAACAGAACCAGCAGGATATAAAAGGAGATTTATTATGAAGAATCAACTCATGCAATTATGGAGGCTGAGAATTCTCACTATCTGCCGATTGCAAGCTGGAGACCAGGGAAGTTGGTGCTGTAATTCAGTCTGAGTCCGAAGGCCTGGAACCAGGGGAGCCAATGGTGTAAATTCCAGTCTGAGGATGGGAGGAGGCGAGAGGAGATGTGCCAGCTCAAGCAGTGAGGAAGGAAAAAGAGGGTGAATCCTTCCTTCCTGCACCTTTTTGTTCTGTTCAGGCCCTTGACAGATCAGATGATGCCCACCCACATTGGGGAGGGCCATCTACCTTACTGAGTCTACCAATTCAAATGCTAACCTCATCTGGAAACACCCTGCAGACACACCCCCAGATCTGCACATCCTCTGATGTAGTCAAGTTGGCATCTCAGATGAACTCTCATAGGCTGTTAGAATTGTTGATCCGTTACTTTGTTCCTCCAGAGTAGTTTCTAATTTTTCAAAGTTTTAATTTACCCATTTCTTCTTTTGACCCTCATTTGATCTCATCAGTAGAGAGACATTGTTCCTCTTTCCAGGTAAGCAAATTGGGCATGACAGGTAATGAACCTTCCTCACCACACAGTGAATTCATGGAAGATCAGGATTAGAGCCTAGATTCCTTAAACTGATTGCATTTTCTTTCCTGTAGTTGGATTGTAAGTTTTGTGACGGTGCTAAACCAGTTCTAACCAGCATCAGCATCAACCGGGAACTTGTTAGAAATGCACATTCCCAGGTCTTCCACCAGAACCACTGAATCAACAGCTCTGGTGGCCAAGGCCCAACAATCTGTGTTTTAATAATTTCTCCAGATGATTATTCTGCATGCTCATTAGAGAACCACTGTAGTTACAAGACAGAATCTATTCAGTATCAAGGCTTTCACTACATTTTGTTCATATACCAAATTCATAGAGAACAAAAAAGATGGTATTAAGCTAAAACTGACCATAAAAATCAGTACATCTGTCTTTTCCTGTTCCTCCCGTTTCCCTCTCTGCAGCACTCCTACCAACCAGGTACTTTGTGCTGACTTTTCATTAAAAATGCTTTTCTGTCCCCTACAAAGATGGCAGAGTTGTCATGAGCTTTGATTCATTCAACCCACATTACTTGACAAACGTGGGGAAACTAAAATCAAAAGAAAAAAACAAGAAGGGAGGGACGGAGATGATTGAACAGATAGGCAAATACTGGAACATTTCCTTAAAAACAAAAAATCACATGCCCAAACATCAAGGTAAAAGCCAGTAATATTAATTGACCCAGAGAAGTGTGAACAGAATGCTATTTTAAAAAGAAAAGTACAGTTTCTCAGCATCTGCAAAGTTCCGGAAATTGTATTGGGAGCTTTATGTAACTGTTTCAGGCAAGTCTCATAATAGCCTTGTGAAAGAGGTAGTATTATCCTCATTTTTTTTTTTTTTTTAAATGGGGAAACTAAAGTTTCAAAAAGTTCAGTACACTTACCCAAATGTCACGAAGGTAATAAATCATGAAGCTAGGGTTCACATTCAAGCTTTTCTATATCCTAAAATTATGATCTCTCCATCACATCATCCACATTATCTCTTAGGGTATCTTCCTTTTCCATATGCCTTCTTTACCTTAAAGCTGTGGAAATTTATCAGTTAATGTATGACATCCATCCCACTATTTCAGAAGAATTGCTGCCAGCAGCACGTGGACACTGGGGGTTCACCGGTAAGAAACACTGTATCTGAAACCCAAATCCATTTCGGACTCACTTAGAAAGCATATCAGTAAAATCAGGTATGAATTTTAAAAATTTATATCCAACCTTCAGGCCTTTCTCCAGTCCTTTGGCTTGGAGCCTGTCCGAAACCTTAAAGAAAAAGGAAGGCACGACCTCTAGTGGAAACATGGAAAATGTCCTATGGTTTTGCTCGAGGGTTTCTCCCCAAACCACCCTTCCCCCCTTTTAAAATGAATTTATGGAATTTTTCATTTGAAAGGTACTCTCATGACAAGACTTTGGTCAGTGCACAAATGTCATTTTTGTAACGACCTTAAAATGAGATTTCTACATCTCACAGTCACATCACACTTGGGTTTGAGTCCTTTAATGACCTCTCTCAAGCTGGCACTACTTTTTAAAAGAATGCTTGTCATTTAGTCTTTTTCCCGCTTCACTATAAAACCTAATCTCACTGGATTTTTGGAAGGGACATAGTATGCATATGAGTGTCTGTATTAAATCCACCGTGTCTAAATTCACCTCCCGGGCAGTTGATAGCTTTGGAGATTGTACACTTCTGTCTAAACGGTGTGATCTTTGATTTCAAGGACTGAGCTGTGATTGTGCCCATGGCCACAGGTGTATGGCTGGGCTGCCAAGTCAGCCCCACAGTGGATACCCCCCCACCCACATACTGCTCCCGAGCGAGGGTGGTTCTTGGGCAAAGTACCCTTAAGGATTTCGGTTGATTCCACAGTTGCTTTGTCCAAGCTTAAGATTGAACAGAAGACAAAAATCAGCCACTGTCTGATGGGTAGAGGGAGTTAGAGGGGTTGAAAAAATAATTGGCAGGAATCTAACAAAAATATCTTTTTCATTCAAAGCAAACTGAATAACTTGGAGGTTGGAGATGTAAATGAGCTCCCCAGGTGTGAGGCATGAGAGATGTCTCGTCTTTCCTGAATCTCAATTACTGGCATGTTTCCCAAAGTCCCACCAATCTCTCCTGATTTGAAGGGTGGTTAATCTCAGCTCTTGAAGATTTTAGAGAATCACTGGTCCAGTGAACCCCTTCCTCTACCCAGACAGCTCTGCCTTTTCTTGAGTCCATGTAACAAAACTTCCTGCTTTGAAATTGAGGGAGGGAGCAGGCAGTCTCCATTTTTAAAAGCATTTAAAATTTTGCTAGTTTAAAACACATATGTCTCCTTAGAGATTATGCTTCAGTCCTTCTGGGGTGGGATGCGGGGACCCATATTTTCCCACTGTTTGGTTAGTGACCCCGGCATGGAGTGGAGAGAGCCCTTGCCTGAGGGTCAGGACTTTGCGTTTGCTTCTCAGTACCTGTGCCAGGTGCTGTGCTGTGTCACCCTTGCCCTTTGGGCCTTAGCAACATGTTCTGTCCCATGACAGTTGGAGTACAGAACTTTGGAATTCATTTCTGTCCCCAATAATCTATGATTCATTCCCATTCTTTGTGCAGGGTACACACAAGTTCAGTTTTACCCCCTGGAGTCCAAGAGTTACCAAATTGGCAACTGATTCAAACAACATCCTTCAACAGTATAAAGCTTAAAAAAAAAAAAAAATCCAAACCCTTTTGTATCTTTCTTAGCCGCCATTGTAGTTTACAGTCTCTGGCTAGAATATTGATTTTCCCTTTTCATCCTCATACCACTGACTCTTGCTCTAGTTTTGGATGGTTGGAGGAAAAGTAGGCGAAAGAAGCCATTTTCAAAGTATCACTTGCAGTTGTCAGCATGAAGAGACTCCCTTTTTGACTTTCTCTTCGGCTTTTTTTTTTTTATTGTGCCAGCCTGGATTTAAAAACACTGCAACAATTTGACCCTCTTTCAAATGATCTACTCATGCTCTTAAACTGCAAATGTCAACCTCCTGCACAGAGCTTTTGGACTACTTGTTTTTTAAGTCTGACTTCTTTTGATGTGAACATTTTCAAGCTCAAGCAATAAAGTATGGTTTTATCCAGTCATTGAAAGTAATTATCAGGTAGACAGTTGTGGCTCAGAAGTAGATTCTGCTCTTTATTAGTGTGTCAGGCTGTCAGTACTTTTTTCCAGGTCTGTTTTCCTTGGAAATATTTATTTGATCCCCTCGTCCCTCCTTAAATTTTAGGTACGGGTGTAATTGTACTAATCTGAACTTTTGTATGGAATGTTCCAGCTTTATACAGTGGAAAAACTTTTAAGACTTGTTAACTGAGATTCTATTTTTTGAAGTAGCAGATTTTTAGGTTGTTACTACTTTGTTGTTTGGAAACTTGATTGAGGGTATTAGTACAATGAAATAACATTTTTTTTTCAAATTAAATGAAGATGAAGACAATATAGACAAGGGGGTCATGGCTAATATAGGTGTTATAACAATATGTGGAAAATTAATTACTAATTTTAGGTATCTCATTATTTGAAACTTAAAGACGAATTATTTTCTAGGAATGAGGTGTGTTTGTTTAGCAGGTGTAGTTAAGGAAAGAGGGGCATTTTGTCAGTAACCCAGTCAGTCTAGGCGTAACTCAGACCTCTAGGTTTATCATCCATAGATTGCCTCTGGCAGAGCAAGCTTTACATTTTCAGCCCTTTCTTTCTCCTGCTCACTCTGTAAGAAACAAATTGATAACCTGGTGAAGAACCAAGATAACACCCCCTTCCTTCTTTCAAAATAATTGTATGTGATCAGACTAGTTTTTAATCTTGTTCAGGCCAAAGAACTCTGTGGATATTTTGTACACTTATCTTGGCTAGTCACTCAGCTGTCAAGAGCCAGCTTCCATGCCTGTACAATGAGAACTCTAGTGTTCTTCACAGCATTATTGCTGGGAACAAATGAGGAAAGGATCTGGGAACTGCAAAGCATCACACAAAGTAAGGCAGTGTTTATTTGGATTATTTATTGATTGAAGCCAGGTTTAAAAAAATCGATTCCATCTTGGCTCCTGAAATCTTTGAGTGTGTTATTTGTAGTCAGAATGAAACAGCTTTGCAGAAAGAGCGGTTCCTTAAACCTCATACCATCAAAAACTGTTTACTCTGCCTTCTGTCTCCCTTATTCCTGGCACCTGAAGCTTTATTCGTGGTTTTTTTGTTTTGTTTTCATCTCAGCTGCAACCGATGAGAGCTGAAACTGTACTTTGCAACAAGGTCTTCAATATACTCTTAAGAATCGTTTGCCAGCCGTGTTGCCTGCCCAGTCAAAGCATCTTTCAGCCTGGGCTCCACCTAGATGGAGCACGTCAGCTCCCGAATAACCAGATTTCCTCTGGGAGACCAAAAGACAAGGTTTTGAGTCGCTGAGGGCAAATAGGCCCCGAAGTGGTGCTTTAATATAGTCTTATCAAGTCTTAGCCCTTTGCTAATAAGCCTGTTTCCCTAGAGCTTTCTTTGGAGGATTTTATGACTTCGGTTCCAAAAACTCTTAGTAAATGAATGGAGTGTGGGCGCCACCTCCTGGCAGTTATTGGGAATTGCTTTATAAGAGGGAATCCGTTTATTTACCTGGTCTGTTCTTGGGCATCAAAGGAAAAATGCACTGTTATAATCTTTTTTAAAAATCAGGTATTAGACTATGATCTTAGCTCACACTGTAATTATATAGTAGCTTTTTAAAAATCTCTGGCTAAGGTTGTTGGCTGCAAATTGGTGCTTTGGAAAATGTCCTAGAGTTAAGTTATTCTCAGAGGACAAGAGGAGATGCCTTTAGGTAGTTACCATGTAGTTTATAGTCAGCTTATTAACAGGCTCCTAGTTTCTCCCTTCCATCTCTTCTGAGTAAGTAATAAGAGTCCCTTGGTTGCAGATATAGTGGCTCTGGGATCTCTCATCATGTCAGGAAATAACAGTGTCAGACTGACATTGTCAATCCAAGTGTATCACTGAAAATTTTCACCCTTGAAGATTCCAGTAAACTCTTGATGTGATAGCTCACTTGGGAGGTGATTGTGAGAAGCACGAGGGAGGGAGTAGAGCAGTTGAGACGGAGAAGGGAGAAAAACCAATTAAGGGACTGTTCATGAGCAGATTCATCTTTTGGGACCCTCTGGGAAGTTGTGTAGAACTCAGAATTGTCCCACCAGAGTCTGGGGAAGCGGGGCACTTGTCTGCTGATTCCTGCCCTCCCCTTCTGCTGGATTAAAGTAAGTTCTCCTGCATGAACTCCCCTGCACTTCCCAGTGGTGCCAGAGCAGAGATAACCCTCAGGCCAAGGAGCAGAATCATTGGCCTTAAGGAGGGAAGTTGCCATCTCACGGGAAACTGCCTACCAATGGCTGCAGGTACAGGGCATCAACAGCCTGTCCTACACATACACACTCATATATTCACGCATATTAGGAAAAAAGGTAAAATCAGTGAAGTCAATAATAGTAATAATAAGTAATCATTTAAAATCTTCTTTAGATATGAAAATGGTGTTTACAGTTTTTAAAAAATTAATTAATTAATTTATTTATTTATCTATTTTTGGCTGTGTTGGGCCTTCGTTGCTGTGCGAGGGCTTTCTCCAGTTGCGGCGAGCGGGGGCCACTCTTCATCGCTGTGCGCGGGCCTCTCACTGTCGCGGCCTCTCTTGTTGCGGAGCGCAGGCTCCAGACGCGCAGGCTCAGTAGTTGTGGTTCACGGGCCCAATTGCTCCGCGGCATGTGGGATCTTCCCGGACCAGGGCTCGAACCCACATCCCCTGCATCGGCAGGCAGACTCTCAACCACTGCGCCACCAGGGAAGCCCGTGGTTACAGTTTTAAAAGGTTTTGTCAGACAAATATTTTGATGTGTTTTATGGGTGAAATGGTATAATATCTGGGCTTTGCTTTAAAGAACTACAGCCAAAAATTTGTGAATAAATGAAACAAGAATGGCAAGCATAATTGTTGAAGCTGAGTAGTGGGTACATGGTGATTCATTATACTATTATCTCTACATTTCTGTATGAACATTTCCAAAGTAAACTAATTTTAAGGCAGGACTTTTGCTAGCCAATGAAGTTTTAAAATCCTTTAGCTGGGTCTTTATATAAATTGCAACCATTTTTGAGCTAATGTAGCAACTCTGCGTGTGTCATGTAGACCACAGCTACACTACTCTACACTGTGGAGTCCCTTTTTAATCAACAGTGACATAGTTTCTCAGGCTGCTGAGTCACAAGGGGCATATCTCTTATTGAGACTCAGGATAACAGTTAGGTTGTTTAGGTTTGATTTGGGTTTGGGTTGGTGTTTTTTTTTTTTTTTTTAAGAGAAGGCACAGAATTCATGTTTCTCTCCCTGTGGCTCAGTGTGCCTGAGCTGAGTTTTGCACAGAGGAAAAAAGTGACGGTGGTAGATACTGCTGTGTCCACAAATGAAAAAGATTAAGAACTCAGTAACAGCTTCTGGCTTTGTGGTTAGTATTTCCCTTGGTAACGATGTTCTCGGCCACTCTCTGTCCCCCCCAGTCTAGTAGTAAAAACTTAGGGGATAGGACTTTAAAATTTAGGCTTGGGCCTCCCTGGTGGCGCAGTGGTTGAGAGTCTGCCTGCCAATGCAGGGGACACGGGTTCGAGCCCTGGTCTGGGAAGATCCCACGTGCCGCGGAGCGACTGGGCCCGTGAGTCACAACTACTGAGCCTGCGCGTCTGGAGCCTGTGCTCCGCAACAAGAGAGGCCGCGATAGTGAGAGGCCCGCGCACCGCGATGAAGAGTGGCCCCCGCTTGCCACAACTGGAGAAGGCCCTCGCACAGAAACGAAGACCCAACACAGCCATAAATTTAAAAAAAAAAAAAAAAAAAAAAAAAAAATTTAGGCTTTGCTGTTGGATTAAAGTAAGCAAATTAAACTACGCATCTGAATATATAGGAACATTTTCAGAGTTTGTCTTGGGGGCCTGAAAGGATTCCAAGGATGCCCTTGGAATTAAAATACTTGTGGAATGCTCTTTCAGAATTGTCTGAGTTAAGTATGCAGCACACACACGTGCATGCACACATGGCTGTGTGTCACAGCACTAGATACTCACTTTTTTTTTTTTTAAAGTAATTTCTAATCTTGTCTTTCCTATAATCCTTGACCCATTTTGCTTATAATACTTCATGTCCCAAGGATGGCTAAAATGAGCTTTTAATCTGCTTTAAAAATCATTTTACTCCAAAATAGAATTTGTTTTATTTTTGGGCAGAGAAATAAGCTTCCACTAACTGTTTCTTACAGTGTTTCATGTGGCAATTTTAAAGGTCCACAGATATTAAATTATTTATCCTCTCTGGAGAGCCCATTTAATGCTGGAAAGCATCACTGGGATAGTGAAGAGAGTATGGAATGAACCTGAATTTTCATCCCATTTCAGTTTTTATGGCCATGAACAATTTACTCGACTGTTACTTATCTTGATTTCCTCATCCGTAAAATGGGGACAGGATGACCTACTTCGAAGTGCCAAGAGGATAGAAGGAAATGACGTAGGTGAGACATTCCGCCTATGCCTTAATGCATAGTAGAGCCAATCAATGTTTGTGCCCTTCTCAGAGAGCCCTTGACATGAGATGTACATACTTTGAAAGTGTGCTTTGTAAAGTCAGTCCTTCTTTTGTTCTGATGTGTGTTTTTGCTACTACTGTGATCTCTTCTTGTAAAATCAGCGGAGTTGATTGGAGGATTGTGATAGCAGCTGGATTGCAGATTAGAAATGACAGAGTAAAACAGATGAGAGGGAAGAGCAGCCTCCTCCACTGGAACATAATAAATGCTCCCCTGGATTTCTTCCTGCACCTGTTATGGGGCCCACATTGCACGGCCGTCGGTGGCTACAGCAGTCTATGTGGTACCTTCAGCAGGAGGAGGCTTTGGTGACGGGCAGCCACCTTGAAGGACACCTATACTCAGACTCCATCGCATGTTAGTATTTTTAGTCGTCACCCCTGCTGAAAATGCTGATTGGTCATTTCTTGGGACAGGAAATGTACTCCCTCCACAGGCAGCCTTGCTAGAAGATTCTACTAGATAGACGAGCCTTTCATTTACAGATTAGACTGATTTTTTTTTTTTTCTCTCTATACACCTTCTACTTATTGGAATCCTAAAGTCCGTTTCTCCTTTACCAGGATAACTCATCACATATTTGAAGATGGAGCTCATGGTCTTCTTGAATTTTTCATCCTCCAGGCGAAACAATTTGCAGTCCTCCTCATCCTCTTCTATGTTTCGGCTAGGACCTTTATTCACTTCCTTCAGAGTTATTATCTCAGCTTATAATTATATGCTCATTAGTGTGTGCTTATTTGATTAGTGTGGGAGTTGTTCATGCCGCTTATCAAATATTTCTGGCTCTCTGCTTTCCCAGCATGAGGTAGAACTGCAGTTTCTTCCCTGGGGTTGGGTGGGACTAGTTTTGGCCAGTGATGTGTGAATGAAAATGACATATGTCCTTCACAGGCCAAGGCATTTAGCTGCCGAAAAGAGATCCCCCAGGGCTTCCTTTTCCTCCAGTAGAGGGCCTGTGAGTTTCTAGATGAGGGGTACTGTAGCCACCTGGGTCCTGGATGAAGGAAAGAAGAGCCCTAGCCAGCAACCTCTGATGGTCACGTTGCCTGAATGAAAAATAAGACTTTGTTGTTTGAAGTCACTGAGGTTTTAGGTTTGTTACTCAGCATAATCACATCTCTCCTGATTGATTCAAATGTAACTGGCTTTCTCGCTCCACATAAGGACCATGCAGTGGGGACAGTGTGTTTCTTTTCACTGTTGTGTCTTCAGTATCTGGCATAGTACTGGCTCAGAGGAGGCACTGATACTTATGGGTCACATGCATGAATAAATCAAACCCAAGTTTTGAATCCCACCACCATCCTTGCAATTTCCCAGACTTGGCCTCCTTCATTATTCCTCTTCTAAAATCTAGAGCCTCCCCCCGCCACCCATCAAACCCAGCCTTCCAGTTTCAGAGTAATTAAGTAGTTGGCATATACATCCCCAAATGAGAAAGGAATACAAACCAGACTCAGCTGGGTCACAGGCTGAAGGAGGGTACATTTGACTTAATGCTGAACATCTCCATTAGAAGCTTCTTGCTGCTTCTGAAGATCAGGAGAGAGGTAATCTGGTCATCACTGGTATATTTCTGTATCCTTAGGTAGCCTTATGATACCCTATTGGCATCACTCTTACTTTTTACTTGCTACTGTTTTTATCTTTCAAGAATGAGCCTTCTAAAATGATCACTCGTTTGTAAACTAACAACCTATCTTTCATGCCCTGTTGTAGCTGTAGGCGGCTGCTAGGTGGGGCTAATGAGACACTCCTTTGAGTCTTGCCAATAAGTCTTGATTGGCAGAAACCATGAGTTTTTAAACTATGCTAAGAACTAAAAGGAGGAAAAGGGCAAGACTTAATGTATGGGAAAAATATTTTGCTAATGTGAGCACATGCCCAGAACCCTCTGTTTATTGACTGCCAAGTGAGTACCAGACCACACACTAAGTAATTTGGTGTGCATTTTCTTGTTTTATCCCCATGGCCACCCAGCAAACTTTTAATTGTTATTCCCCAATGTCATTTAAGGAAACCTAGGCCCACAATGTTTAATTAGGTTGGTCCTGGATGAATCGGACTTGAGTCCAGGTCTAACTCATGTTCATTCTGTTCAAAATAGCTTAGTAAACTTTGCCAAAGCCGACCAATTTTTAGAACTTGAGTTTTAATTTTTAAGAAAGAAAATAATGAAAGATTCGAGAGGCTTTTTTTTTTTCCAACCTGACTTTTGAATGATTTTATAGAGATATGCTGATAGTATTTTCTATTACATTATACGGCAAATCTCATGATTCCCAATTTGTGATTGATGATGTAGTCAAGTTGACTGAGCCAAATGATGCACCCAACCCACAGTTGCTGTCTAATCCCAAAGTCTGTATTAGCCCCTGCAGTAGTAAAACCTTGACTGCAGGAGCTCATAGACTATTGACTGTGAGAGCATCTTTCATTTACTGATGCTCTTTGCCAATTACTGTGCCAAATGCTTTATGTTGTTATCTCATTAAGGAGCGACAATAAGCCACGAATACAACCCACTATGATTATAGGTGTAGAAAGTGCTAGGGTAAGAATTCAGATCAAGGTCCTTCACAGGGGTGTATAGGTTGTTCCTTTTGCAGGGCACTTGTTCTGAGGGAACACGAAAGGGCTGGAATCCAGCCCGCCTTCTACTGGCCAGGCTGTGCACCATGCTACCCAATGGCAGCCGCCAGAGGAGGCATCCCTGGGCTAGCTTCAGTCTGGGTGCGGCTGGAGGAGAGGATGCGCCATTCGTTTCCCTTCATCTAACGTGTTCTGTAGGCCTTACACATGCTTAGAGGCTTTAGATAGATTATCAACTCTGTGGAATAGGAGTTGTTTGGCCAAACCAGTGTTATAGGTGGTGGAGAAAGGGAAGACTATATGGGGAAAATGAACTAAATATCTGCAGTGTGCTTAGACATTTCATATCAACCCTAGAAGTGCAGTTTTATGGTTTTATTTGTTCATTTTGAATAGATGAGGAATTGGAAGCTCAGAGAGGTTAAATAACTTGTCAGGCTTACTTAAGTAGTAAATGACTAAACCAGGATTCAAACCCAAGCCTGTCTTGCTCTGACTCCAGTGTTCTTGCAGACATTATTAGTGTCAAGATGGGAAAAGATCAAGGAAGACTTCTTTGAGGAGGCATCTTTTGAATCAGTCCTATTACTATATATATTTGGTCAATAGGTTATTACCATACGTGAATTAATCAGGTCTCTAAAAAGTTTAAATAAAATTACCTGCAGTTGTCTCAGAAGTTATGCCAAATAAAACAGACTCTTTGACTTATAAAACATACTATAAAATTGTTAATATTAATGATCACTCAGCAGATAATTGAAAAGCTAGGAAGCTCCACTGGTGTCTTACTTCTGTATTTCCTGTGTCTTATAGTGTATTTATTTGGGAATAGGGGTAGCTTCTTGTAGACAGATCAGGTGCATTCTTCCTTCTGATAAATGTGCATGATGGGGCATGTTCTGCTGACGGTCCAAGGTCACACGAAAGCTTTGACCAACAAAAGTGCAAAGCTGGCACTTTGCCTTGAGACCTCTGCTACTTTCCTTCCCAGCCATTCTACATTCATGTCAAGTCGGGTCATTGTCATAGGGAGAAGCGTATGCATTTGCCACTCTGACCTTCACAACAAATGTGGGAATTAAAGGCAATGCTGTTAATCTCTCCCCAGGGCTGTGTGACCTTGAATGAGTTATTTCTCCTCTCTGAACTCAGTTTTTCACCTATAAAGTGAGGGACTTCATGCAGATGATTTCTGGCTGTGAATAAAGAAAATGAAAAAACTTTCCCCAATTTGAAGTCATTAAAAATCTCATAGATTGGTGACTTTTTTAGAAGAAGATGGCCATGCCTACTTTTTAGAATGTTGCTCAGAATATCAAATAAGTTTGACAGAAATATTTGAAACATAGATTATAATATTTTTACAGGAAGGTTTATATTGTTTATTAACAGCTAAGGAGACTGCTACCCTAAGGGAATGTATCAAAATCACAGAAGGACTTTGCAAAATCATCCCATTCTGTACCCTTCCTACTATTAAGGATCAGTGCCATAAAGGCACTGTTACTGGTGTTTCACATGAGTTGAGGTGAAAAAGGTAATACTTTTTTTATGAAACAATGAATATTATTGAGCTATTCAGGTCTTTTTTATCTACATAGAAATCTTTTTTATATACATAGTCAAAGATATAGAGAGAGATAAAATGTATTCTGTAGTTTTAATGACAAGATGTAAAAGTTTTATCTCTTTGATAGATCTTTATCTCTTCAACATAGTTAAGAATTCTTTCTTTTAAAGGAATCTATATAAGTACAAATTTCACTTATCTATTTACTAATTGAGTTCTCATAGATGTACTCGAGGGAAGCTGTGAAGATGGGAGAAGACAAATGATACTTAGTTCTTGTGCTCTGGTGTCAACCAGCTGGCATTATATGTTTGAGTGATGGGAATTAGTAATCTGAATTCAACAGAATGTGATAAAGTTTTGTTCACTGGAATACAAGGGAGTCCAGGACAGACTTCAGTTTTTCACTTGATATTCTAAAGGCAGTCAGCAAAGAACTAAGTGGATGATAGGGAACTCATTCCTTAAACTTGGGGCCCCAGAACCTAAAACAGTAGTTTTAAGGTCTTCATAAGCAGATACTATGAAATAAACTGAAATCAAGGAATCAATTACAGGAAGGGAGGCTGGGAGGCACTTTTGCTTTGTGTTTTTAAGAGCAAACATATGCCAGTGCTTCCCTGAAAAGAAGAGACCCACCCAGGGGAATAAGCTACTTCTCCATCTCTCCTTTTCTCTGCTGCTAACAAGCTCAGTGGTGTGTGTTCAGCCTTTCTTTTGTTCCCACTCACGGTTTCCGGTAATTTACTAATAGCTAAACAGCCAGAGGCACCTGATATCACAAAAATCTCCTGTACTTACACAAAAAACCTTGGATCAGTTCAGTGATGGCACTTGTTGGAACTAATGCCTACAGCCAAAGTGTACAGCAGAATTTTTTTCCCCTCTCAGACCCTGCCTGTGTTTTAGTTGCCTGGCAACCCATCTGGGATGATAGCTAATGTCAGCTGATTTTTACTTAAACTTAGCCCAGGAAAGTTTTCAAGGAGGGCCTTTGAGTTTGTGTAGTTCTGGGGAAGGCTCCAATTTGTGCTACCAGATAATCTGTAAAACTGCAGACTAATGGGCTCAGGCAGGCTAAATGTAAATGTGGAGGTCTCAGGAGATCAGCTTCCGGAACAGTGTGGCCTTAGGGATTTTGTTTCTAACTCCTAGGAGCTTAGCAAATGAGCTTCAGCTATATTCTCACTACTACTCAAGTTCTGTCTGCCCTTTTTAAAGGAATAAGAAATGTCCAACATTATCCTAACCCCTGAATATTAGAATTTAGCCAAATACTTTATACGGCTCTTTTGAAAGAAGGGCCAACATTTTAGGTGCATGAGCAGCAATTGGGAGGAAAGAGGAATATTCTAACAAGTGAAAATATGTTAAAACTTCTTCTTTAATCCAGTAGAGGGCAGAAAGGAATTTTAGCTTTTTTCTCACCCGTAATTATCCGAACAAAACTGTGGCAATCCAAGGCAAAGTTCAGTGACACGTTTGTAAACAAGCTATCCCCAGCCCATTACTACACATGTTATTCTGGTTGTGTAGACAGGTTCTGGCTAGCGTGCTCAGAGCCAGTTGGATCCTGTCTAGGACAAAAAGATGTATATAATTTTGAGTTATTTATGCCTAAGAGGGGACAATAATGTAGTGTCCATATAACAATACTACTAATCAATTCAGATCTTATTTACTACTTACAACCCAGCATGTCACGGTTTTCCCCATGTATGTTTGGGACGCTCCAGATGGTGGAATGAAACAATATATGAAATAATGAGTAAATTATTTCAAGATCAAATGTTTCCTTTTGAAAGTATCTGTACCTCCATGTGAGCCTGTAAAATAGTAGAAGTGATTTTCACCACCTACTCGGGATTCTGAAAGTTCCACCTTATCCTTTTAGAGCTACAGCCAAAACTTGTGGTGGTAGTAGCTATTACTTTGTAAAGATGAGGTTAATACTGAAACATGATGATAACTGAGCAATGAATCTTTTTCTTGGTGTTACAGTTTCCACACTGGTTGCTGTCTGGCTTTTAAAAACCACTTTTAAAAGGAAAATAAATTGTTCACTGCTGATTTGTAGTGAAGGCTGCTTGGGTTAGTCTGTAGTGTTTTAGATTGGGTTCCTCAGGAAGCAGCCTCTGAGATGGAGTGAGGATATTTACAAAGGAGCACCCTTGGGATCTGCACCTGTGCAGGGGAGGGGGCGGAAGCAGGATCGGGGGGGGGGGGGAGAAGTGTGGTGTCCTTCTCAGCGGGCCCCAGTGGGAACTCTGGACGCCGGGGACTCGTCAGAGTACCCTGAACTGGGGCTCTTCCACACCGATTGGTTACGGGATGTTTACCTCCTACCCTAACCCTAACCACAGCCCACGGTCTTGGTTGAGGTGGCTCTTTACGGTCAGACCATCCTTAAGGGACAGCACTGACAGCCTCAGCAGCTGAGACAAGAAGTCTTTATTGAAGAGGGATCTGGGTGCCACATCACAGCGCAGGGAGTGTGAGAAACAGCACCACCCCCCCCCCCAAAAAAAATCAGGTACACGGAATTCTCTTTCTGATGAATTGTTGACTCTTTAATGCTGGATAACTTATTGATTGCTTTAAAAAGAAAGTGATCATTCGCTATTTGTTGTTTGGAAAATAGGATTTTAAAGAATGAAAAAGCACATTTTTCTAAAAGAGTGTCAGATTCTGAAATATAGTGGTAGCATAGACACATATACCTGGTTTATTTATTTGCATTGGTATTGCCTTATGAATAAAAACTATGCTGATTAAAAGTAACTACAATGGGCTTCCCTGGTGGCGCAGTGGTTGAGAATCTGCCTGCCGATGCAGGGGACACGGGTTCGAGCCCTGGTCTGGGAAGATCCCACATGCCACGGAGCGACTAGGCCCGTGAGCCACAACTGCTGAGCCTGCGCGTCCGGAGCCTGTGCTCCGCAACGGGAGAGGCCGCGACAGTGAGAGGCCCGCGCACCGCGATGAAGAGTGGCCCCCGCTCGCCGCAACTGGAGAAAGCCCTCGCACAGAAACGAAGACCCAACGCAGCCATAAATAAATAAATAAATAAAATTTAAAAAAAATTAAAAAAAAAAAAGTAACTACAATGACTAATGGAATCATAGTTTGTGTCATTCTTTTCGATCTTTCAGGAAAAGTTGTTAAATAAGTCACGGAGTGATGCTGGTAGTTTGTCAGATAATGAAGCACAGGTAGATCCGTAATAAAAAGACAGGAAGCAGGGAAGGTAAATTTGTGTGTTGGTCCTGGAACAGTCATTTCCGTCTCGCCTTTATGTATTTCATATTTAAGCCTATTAATTTCATCTATTTGTTCCTTTGTCATTCAGTCATAGCTTCAATTGTGTGCCTGCTGGGAGCAGACCCCTGTGGCTGCTTCATACATCTTTGAGACATGGTTCTCACTCTCAAAGAGCTCATAATATCATCCCTAAAATTCACATTTGTTCTATCACCACCAATCTCATTAGAAAAGTATACAATTTGGGAAGATGTTAAGTTTATGGTGCAGGAGATAAGTTTTCTAAAATAATGGTTTTTTTCCTGAAAGGTCTGATATTTTCATTGGCAATAAATATTTCAGTTGTTTTTGTAAAATCAATCTTAATTTGTTCAGTTTTGAAGAAAATGTCTATTACATACTGAAGTCTAAATACCCATAGTTTATATGTAATTCTTTAAATTAAAAATGGTGTTCCATGAAGAAAGCAGCTCATTTAGCCTCCAACTCAAACATGAGTGCTTTTCTTGAAGACAGAGTTTGTATTTCAGTATGCAGCGGAAGTGCTTTATGGTTACTTCCTATTTTGTCACATAAAAAGGAGGTTTGAAAGTTGGGATTCAACAAAATTAATCCAGTTTTCTTTTCCATTAAGGATTTTAAGTGAAACTGGATTATTACAAATTTTTAAATGCTAGTGCATGCCAATAAAAAAGAATCAAATGACTGTTAGTACGGTTGGTGCCACTGTCTTGACTAATGCTAAGGCACCAGCGATTTTGCCCTCCTTTACTTTTGTACCATTAAATGTCAGCTCAAGTGTCAACACAGTGAAAAAGGCAAATAATGTATTAGTATTATGAAAGGAGTCATGACCTCACTGTCCTCTGAAAGTGTCTTACTTTCAGTGTCCACAGCCGACATTGAGAATCATCGGAACAGAGGAAAGTTTAAGCAGGGGGAGGATGTGGGGGAGGGAGACAGCTTTGGCAAGAGATGGAAGAGCCAGGCGTTATATGATGGCAGCAGAGATGGAGAACAGGGAAGGAACAAGAAATGTTGCAGAGGTTATATAGATAAGATTTGGCAGTAGAAAGGCAAGTAAGACTTGAAACTTACTAAGGTTTTTCAGCCTGGGTGACTGAGTGGATGGCAGTGCCATTAACCGAGGTGATGACTGGGGGAAGAGGAGCCCTGGTTTATGATTGAAAACGATACTGCTTTCACCATGAGAGAAGAATCTGCATAATTCTCCCATTTGGAAAAGGATGGATTCTAGCACTGATGAAAATGAACAATGTACTGTTGGCTGGGTCCGTGCAGCAGCCTAAGATCTGGTTTTGTACTGATAACGAATAGTGGCTCTTGGAAGCTCAGCACATTCTCGATTGATGCATAAGACTCTTATATCTGTGCTTCCTGTAATAGTGTTTTCTCCTTCTGTTTCTAGGAATGGTGCAAAAGCTGGACCAAAAACTTCCAGTGGCCAATGAGTATCTATTGCTTTCTGGAGGAGTCCGGGAAGGCGTGGTAGACCTGGACTTAGATGAGCTTAATGTCTATGCCCGAGGGACCGACTATGATATGGACTTCACTCTTCTGGTGCCAGCCCTGAAGCTTCATGACCGTAATCAGCCTGTGACACTGGATATGCGCCATTCAGCCTTGTGCCACTCTTGGCTGAGCCTTCGGCTCTTTGACGAGGGGACGATCAGTAAGTGGAAAGACTGTTGCACCATCGTAGATCACATCAATGGTGCCACCAACTACTTCTTCTCCCCAACCAAAGTGGCTGACTGGTTCTATGACTCCATCAGCATTGTCCTATCAGAGATACAGAAGAAACCCCAGCGAGGGATGCCAAAGGTGGAAAAGGTAGAAAAGAATGGGACCATCATCTCCATCATTCTGGGTGTGGGGAGCAGTCGCATGTTGTACGATATTGTCCCGGTGGTCTCTTTCAAGGGTTGGCCGGCGGTGGCCCAGAGCTGGCTCATGGAGAACCACTTTTGGGATGGGAAGATCACCGAGGAAGAAGTCATCAGTGGGTTTTACCTGGTGCCTGCTTGCTCCTACAAGGGAAAGAAGGACAACGAGTGGCGGCTGTCCTTTGCCAGGAGTGAGGTGCAGTTGAAGAAGTGCATCTCCAGCAGCCTCATGCAGGCCTACCAGGCCTGCAAAGCCATCATCATTAAACTCCTGTCCCGGCCCAAGGCTATCAGCCCCTATCACCTGCGGAGCATGATGCTCTGGGCCTGCGACAGACTTCCTGCCAACTATTTGGCCCAAGAAGACTATGCAGCCCACTTTTTGCTGGGCCTCATTGATGACCTGCAACACTGTCTGGTCAACAAGATGTGTCCCAATTACTTCATCCCGCAGTGCAACATGCTGGAGCACCTGTCCGAGGAGACGGTCATGCTCCACGCGCGGAAGCTCTCCTCCGTCCGCTCAGACCCGGCGGAGCACTTGCGCACCGCCATCGAGCACGTCAAGGCAGCCAACCGGCTGACACTGGAGCTCCAGAGACGAGGGAGCACCACTAGCATCCCCTCCCCGCAGTCCGACGGAGGGGACCCCAACCAGCCCGATGACCGTCTGGCCAAAAAACTGCAGCAACTAGTGACTGAGAACCCGGGGAAGTCGATCTCCGTCTTCATTAACCCTGATGATGTGACAAGGCCCCATTTCAGAATTGATGATAAATTTTTCTGAGCGTTTTTGCTGCCTTTTTTTCCCCTCGGGTTCTAAAACTCTCATAATAGGTAGTGTGGTTTGTGATGCTGTCTTTCCGTTTTTTACATATCCAGCCTAGATTGGATCTGTTAAGAACACATTTTAAGTTTCCTGGTTCTGCAGGATGGTGCAGGCTCTGAAACAGTATATTACTATTTCATATTCTGCCTCTGATTTTGTTGTTTACTTTTTGTAGTTATTACACATTGTTTTGGTGTTTGGTTTTGTTTTTGTTTTTTTAAGGAGAACTTGAGCCATAGATGAAAATACCCATGAATTCTCTCACTTTTTTCTGTTTCATACTTTGTGCTTTCATACTTTTGTTCATGGGAGTGAGGAAACAAATCTCTTTCTCATGCTTCAGGATTCTCTTATTTTTTTGTTTTCCTTTTTTTGTCTTTATTTTTTTTAATGAGCGTTCATCACCACAGGTATTTGAAAATCATCTGAACCTGGGAACTACCTGGTACGTTAGTTGGATTTATTTCTTTCGACCAGTGGCCAGGGTATTTTCTCCCTCTCTGCCAAACAACGTAGACTTTGAAAGTGATAATGCTACAAATTGTGTTTGGAGCAACTTCATTGAATGTAATTGTCTTTAAATCAGAACTTTGGATGGTTTGGAAGGGTGTCTTTGACAACTTTCCAGATAGAATTAAGGTTTCCAAATGGTAGTTTTAGTGTGTGTAATTATTTGAAGCCTTATTTAAATCCTATTAAAGAATATACCATTATAATTGTTATTTGCACTAATGAGATTTTTGCCATTGTCGGAGTTCCAATGCGTGTATTTCAATATAAATTGACATCCACTGTTGAAATGCTATCATTTCTTCATTTAGCCCATTTGTCTTAATCAATAGAATGATTCTTTGTTTAGTTCTTTAATTGTGGGGTCCTGTTTTGCCCTCCTTGATATTCCTGGTTCCTATCTTACTGAGAAATTTTTAAAGCTTTATATCTGCTAAGTGACTTTATCTGAAGCTGGGGAAAGTACATACTTGATAAAGTAGTTGTCTTTGTATGTACAGTTGATCCTTGAACAACACGGGTTTAAACTGCATGGGTTCACTTATACACGGATTTTTTCCACTAAATGTGTTAGTTGAATATATGGATTTGGACCCGTGAATAGAAGGTCAACTGTAAAGTTATATATGTATATTCAACCTCACAGGGGTCGGTGCCGCTGACCCCCGCATTATTCATGGGTCAACTGTATTTCTTTTGACATTATAGAGGTAGGCTTTTTTGTAAAGTCTCTTTGCTTCTACTGAGAGTTTTGAGGAAAACTGGAAGGAAAAATTAATATCAGTCCCCAAATAGAAGATACCATGCCTGTTCAAAAGCAGGTTTTTCTATAGAGCAGGAACCAGGAGATAACTGTGGGTGGCAGCCTTGGTGTAGAGGTGTCCTGTCTTCATGAATGAAATTACTTGCCAGGTTTAGGTGCTGCAAGGCATCGATCGGCTCCCTGTTTTGGTATGAACTCATGGCAAACTGTAGTGTTTGGGAGGTCAGGGGCCTGCCGATCTCTCAAAGGATGACCGTGATGTCTACTACTGGAAAGGTCAAGCAACATTTTGATTTTGATCTTGAATGTCCAGTCTCACGGGTTAGATTTTGGCCGATTGAAATTAGGCATATACGGTCTTGGTTTTTGCATGGGAATTATTGTAATGCTTATAAATGAAAATGAAATCATTCAACCATCTTAAGTCAAAACAAAAATAATAATAATAAAACAAACATACTGGCCTTGGAATCTTGTTGTTGTTTGTTTGTTTGTAATCTGGAAACTATTTTCTTATTAGTAATCCCAACAGTAATTTTCAGTAGATATAGCCCTGGGCTTGCTGTTGTCTTTCAGGCCAGATGTCTATGTAGCGAACAACCAGTATTCATTCTTCCCTTTCTCCAGTTTTCCTACTAGTATCTACCTATCCTCCATATAATCTGTGTCCTTCTTGGGAAATGACTTCATCCCCAGCTTCAGACATGCACCCTGATTGGTGTAGGCCAATCAAAATAACCATTTTCCTGGCCACAATCATTAGTTAGGCATTGGGCATACAATGTCAGCTGCTTCATTCAGGGACATGCTCAGGATTCTAGCTTGGGACGCTGGGGCAGCAGCATGCACCCTGGATATGGAAGAGGAAGTACTTGGGTTTGCTATCAGTACCGTAGACCTAGGGCTGGTAAGTCAGACATTGTTGAAGGTGAGTAGAAATGAGATGTAGTCTGATACCTTTTCTTGTCTGAAACATAAGCAAATCATTGACCTGCTAACCCTCTGTCCTTTTGAAGCCCAGAAGATTGGTTAAAATAATGTTTCAAGTACAATATAAAATGCCTCAAGGCAGCAGTCATCATTTTAATGTTACTTACATATACTTCTTTGGGTTGTGGGAATTCATAAGCTATAACTCAACAGGATTCTGGTGCTCTGATGGGACATGTTTTTACATATTTCAAGAGTAGATTATTCTGGACTGTATGGCTTTCTCATCTGGAATGGAAGATCCAAAGATGCAAGGAAAGGTTGGTTTCAGAGCGGATGGAGCCAAACGGGACCAGACATTTTCAAAATAAGAATGTCCCTGAAATTACTGTGCAAAGTTATTTCAGAGAACATGAGAGGCAGGTATATGTGGCTAATTTAACTTCCAGGTGGAGATGTGAGCAAACAGGGAGGAGGCTTTGGGGGCTCGTTGAAGAACCCCTAGTGACTTCTTCACCAACCCCTTATAAACATACACACACACACACACACACACACTTGCTTTCACATCATGAATTGGAGGTTTCGTTAGGGTGTTTTGTTAACACTTCCTGGAAGGATTAAGCCCATTGGCTGGTCACAGCTAAGTGCTGATTATTTTGGATCAGATCATTACCTTGCTGAGAACAATTTCCTAACCTGGAGTTCAGCCTTGGACAGTATGGCCGGGAAGGAAAAGGAAGGCTGTGCTTAGCAGCAGCTGCTGGGTCAGGGAGCTTCCTGCTGCGCCATACCTCAGCGGTGGTCTTCGGGGAAGGGACTGAACTCCATCCTTATAAGCTCTCTCCAGAACCTCTTCCTTTGAGTCGCCCAAGGGACTGCTTGTGTGGCTATTCCACTTCCTATCTGGTCATTACTGGGGGTCAAGGAAAGACTCCCCATATTCTTATCTGCAGGTAAACCTTTTTACCATGAAATGGAGCACTAACTACTACCTATACTAAAGGAAGGGGATGGACATTATTTCCTGTTCCTGTTATTTTATTAATATCAGGTAAATATGTATATAGTTTTAAACTGATTGAATCGATGTAGTTAATGCCCCTCTCTGAGAAAAATAGCCAGTTTTGAAAATGTACCTCTTATGCTGTAATTTTCATTAGGTAAACAAAAAATGTATGATCTAAACCTTGTTTAGAATAAATATTCGCCAATGGAGAATTATTTGCAATATGTCTAAAGTTCTCTAAAGTTCTACCTTCTGTTAATTAACTGGAAAAATCTCTTTTTTTCGTTTTTTAAGAAAATACACATTATACATGGTAGAAATCAAGCTATAAAAATTTTAACTAATTCTGTTTCTTTCTCTATGCCCATTTTATAATGCTACCCTATTAGCAGTAAGTTCAAAAGCAGCATGTTTAATAAACTGGGGCATTTACCATATGGCACTGAACTCATACTAATGTACTGTGACCCTGGCTTTCTAAGTGTGGGCTGGCAGTTTTCAATCCGCACTTGGGTCCTGACATTCATCAAACTTCAGGGAGTCCATATGCCTGGGTCTGTGTGGTTTAGGGTAATGAAGAAATTTCAGAAAACTCAAATATTAATCTCCCATATAAAAGCATTGATTTTCAAAGATCTTTAAAGACACATTTAGCCTTCATTTGGCATGGCAGCTGAGATGAAAATATTTGCATTTCTAGACCACATTCCCTCTCTTTTCAGGACGAATGGATTCTTAATGTGGCTTGGGAAGGGAAGGCACATTTTTCATCTGCCATCTTCTGTTCCACCAATTTATCACAGATGCTTAAGGGGGGTCTAAGTGTGGGTAGAAGCAAAACCTTGTTTCTTTGACTTTACATTCTTATATGTAAAATGCAGAATTGAGGCTGTTCCCTGCCTTTCTGGCTTTCACAATCTAAGATTAATTACCTCTGTTTCCAAAATAATCTCAATTTTAGATTTATAAATCCATCTATTTACACACATAGAGTATTCATTTCTGCAGAATGTCATTTAAAAAAATCTTATTTATTGCACTGGCATATGTGGGGAGCCCAGCAAACATTTATTGAATACTTGCTGGTGCAGATCTTCTTGCTAGATGCTTTTACTCATGAACCTGTTTACGCCTCACAATAACTCTAAACATTTAAGGAAACCACAATTCAGACATTAGATAACTTGTTCAAAGTTCCAAAGACAATTAAGTGGTAGGGCAGGGCCAACATTTGAAACCATTTGTCAGTTTCCAAAATTAAGAACTTTTTGCTATGCCACTCTGCCTCTGATATTAGTATCTATTCTTATTATTTAGATTCAATTCTGTGCTTTATACAGGATCTTCATTTAGTTAAAAGGTAAACCATAAATAACAGAACCTGGCATAAACTTTTCTTCAGAGCTTTTCATCAGCAGAGTAGATGGATCATTTAGAGAAAGTTAATTTTCTGTCACTGACAGATCCTGGGAGAAGAGAGATGACCACTGTGGGAAAGTTT
Organism: Balaenoptera ricei; assembly: GCF_028023285.1. NCBI lineage: Eukaryota > Metazoa > Chordata > Mammalia > Artiodactyla > Balaenopteridae > Balaenoptera > Balaenoptera ricei. The sequence continues at coordinate 85,845,030 of NC_082642.1, read as the reverse complement.
CCGGCTGGGATAGGAAATGGACCAAATATGAAGTAGCAGTATCACCTATGAAGTATTCTTGCCAGTAGTGAGTTTATTCAAATTTTTGTTACACCTTCTACTTCATACAGAATTCAGAAACTAGACAAACAACTAGCACCACAAGGAAATAAACAAATCTAGGAGGCAGGTCATCTTGTAGACAACTGGTCTGGACTTTTCAACAATTAATACCATGGTACAAAAAGAGTGGGGAGGAGGTGTTTTAGAGTTACATAATGAGCAAATGCTATCCATGATCCTTCAGAGGATACTTATTTGAACAAACCAGCTATAAAAAAATTTTTTGGAGCAATTTGGGATTTTTTTTTTTAAACCATTCCTAATGAGCTTTTTTTTTAATTTAATTTTTGGCTGTGTTGTGTCTTCGTTTCTGTGCGAGGGCTTTCTCCAGGTGCGGTGAGCGGGGGCCACTTTTCATCGCGATGCGCGGGCCTTTCACTATCGCGGCCTCTTTTGTTGCGGAGCACAGGCTCCAGACGCGCAAGCTCAGTGATTGTGGCTCACGGGTCCAGCTGCTCCGCGGCATGTGGGATCTTCCCAGACCAGGACTTGAACCTGTGTCCCCTGCATCGGCAGGGAGACTCTCAACCACTGCGCCACCAGGGAAGCCCCAATTTGGGATTTTTGAGTATGGTATTAAAGAATTACTAATAAGTTTTGTCAGGTATGATAATGGTATTGTGATTATATAAGAAAATATCCTTATTTAAAGACGCATGCTGAAGTATTAGGAAGTGAAATATGTCTGTAACTTATGTTAAAATATTTCAACAAAAAATTAAAGCAAATATGGCAAAATGCTAAAGAAATTTATTTTAATCCCTGAGCTCAAAGGAATGGGCAGTAGGAGAACTACTACTATTAGCAAAACACTACTCATTTTTCAAGATGTAGGGAGAGAGGTATTGTCTTTGAAAGAAAAAAAATGTGCAGTTGGGAACTTAGTTACATTTAAAAATTAACTACTAATGATAGGTAACCAACAACTGTAATAGATCTTTCAGAGGCATTGATGTAAAAGTGAAATACATGTAAATAGAACAGCTTGTATTTTTAGAACTGTATTTTTTTAATTTAGGTTTTTTTGTAATGTGATGGTATTTAAAAAATTTTCTGGTCATTGGTTAAAACTTTGACTAAACCTCTATAAAATCTTACCATTTACATTTTATAAACCTATACATTTATTAGTTACATTCATAAATCTTTTCATAGAAATCACACTCTTAAACCAGGTTTTGTAAAACCAGCTATCAGTAAATTAAAGACATGATTTTAGTGATGACTTAAGGGCTGGCCCCAAGGGGCAAGATGGCATTTCTTGATTTTGACTGTCAAAGCTATCTTGAAATAAACAGGTTCGTTTGTGATCCTTGCTTCTTCCAGCCTCAACACAGGCTGTGCTTGGAAGACTGAAGCAAATATCTGTCATCATGAGCCGAGCTCTTCCTTATTTATGGGAATGAATAAATGCAAAGAAGCTTTCCATTTCATGTAATAATAAGAATTCTTAAAAACAAAATAAAACACTTGGTTCACAACCAGGGCAACTTCGCGAGTGAAATCTGAAATTCGCCCCTGTACACAGAGGGCAAGAGGCTGAAGAAAGGGCCAGACGACTCCAGGTTGGTAGGTGGCAGACTTAATAAGCAAGAGAACTTATATTTGAGGGTAGGCTTGTCTTGGGTGGCTGCAGGAGGAGTAGATCTCCGTACCTGCCCCCCAGAATCTTTAAGTTTCCATTGAGGCCTTCACAGGGTTCAGTCAGTATCCAGTCCAGATGGTCTCAGCAACACTTTACTCTCTCAAGGCTGCATCCTTGCTCCTAGTGTGGGAATGGTGGGCGGAGCATACATTACCTGGACGAGAGGAGGGGTGAAGAGCCTCCGACTGCCAGGGTCCAGCTCTTGGGTCAGCTGGAGGATTCATCCTCTTGATAATCTCCTCCAGAAAACACACCAGATCTTCTACGGTGATTGGCAGGTACTTTCTATAATGCTTATTGAAATTCACCAAATGACTGTCCTCTTCCCTTTTCTAGGTCTTGTTTGCTCTTGTCATTTATAAATTGAGGAGTGAGATTTGTGACCTCTAAGGACCCCTCCATGAAGAGTTGTTGGCTGTAGAGGGAGAATAAACACAAAGATAGGAGCTGGACCCGAGGGAAGATTAATTGATGACACTTTATGACAGGTAGATGGAATTTGCAGACCCCGGCGGGCACTCCAAATGAACTGAGGTGGATGGACATTTGGGGCAGTGCTCCGATAGGCTAGGTTAATGAGAAGACATCGCTTTTGCTTATCCCATCCTTCCCCTCCTCCCCTTCCCCCTCCCCTCCCCCTTGTTTTAAAAATTTCACTCCAGGGTGGCATCATTGTTCTGAAAGTTCCCCAAGGCCAGTCTCGTGCTCATAGGTACAAATCTCTCTGTGCCCTCCACACAGCTGTGTTTGTGACATTTTATAAAGCTATTGCTTACAAAAGGATTTTACTGGAAAGTTGAAACTGTTTTTGCTCTCAAGTTGCTAAATATAGCATTGACCCTGGCTAACTCACACATCAGTTTTGTTCGGCTTCTTTATACAAGAATTCTAAGAGGAAAAAAGCCGTTTGGGGGTTTGTGTGACATGAAGGTAGATTGTGTGTATAATCCACTTAAATGTGATCTCTGACTACTATGTGTTCACCTCGTGGTAGAAACCTTTGGGGCAATGTCTTCCATCATAATCCTGCGACTCTGACAAGATCACAGCATGACTCCAGCCTCATACTGACCTTCCAGTCATTTTGTGTTTTTCTATGCTGATAGTGTGGGAAAGAATCATAACAGAAGTATAGCAGAGAGCCCAGGAATGGTTTCCTTATCTTCACAGTAAAGGTCCTGGCCTACATCTCTGGCCTTTGGCATTGGCCGCTTCATTTTCCAAACGTTCGATGCCCAGACTCAATCCTCTTTCGATTGTTTTTAACACCAGCTACGTAGAACGTTGAAAGGTCCCAGGTCATTACATGAAATTCCCTGTGTTCTACCTCCCACTTTTAAATATCCTGCAGTCTTCTGATAAACACAAAACCTCATACTGCAACCTCTCCTTGTGAGATTCTCTTAGACGTCCCTTTTCTACTTTCCTATTATTTGTTAGAGAATCACTACCTTCTAAGTATTCCCACCCGCCAGCCAAAAATATTTTGACAAGCTTTCTGAGGTATGTATTACAAAAATTATAGGTATTAGGGGGGGTTAAAAATAAATTTACAGGCTATGCTTTTTCAGACTACACATTCTCCTAATTCCAAAATCCCAGTATGCAACAACACTCCCCCCCATTAAGAATCATTTATTTACATAGAAGGGCAAGTGGGTGTTAAAGGACTTTAAAAATTTTTTTCCTGTCTAAATTGATCTCACAGAAGTACCTGTCTCACTAGAAAGAAGGATTCATAATGAAATGTCTCTATAGCTAGTTGATCCACAGATTTTGTTTGTCTTGAATTTCCATGGTGGCGAGGGGCCTCATGGAGTTTTTAGGAGGTGAATGTGGTAGTGGGGGGAATCAGCCCTAGTTGCTCAGATATAAACACACACACATATATTAGCATAGTATAATATTAGGTTAGTTCAACATAATAGGAACCTTTGTTCTGCACCTGTCTTTCAGGGTGTTTAATGAATAAACACAGCTTCAGTTAGTGATCTACCACTATCTAGCCTTCTGACTTTATTCTAGTTACTTTCACTTTCTACTTCAGTTTTCCTGATTGTTATTTGAGTGTAATTTGAGTGGGTTGGTTCTCAATGTCCACCTTAGGGATGGACTGGCCGTTGGGCTCTGGATCCCTCACCTTGACTCAATGGAGCATCTCTATTTTTATCTGCCTTCCATGTTAGAATTTCCCATAGGAAGTTATTTGAAGAAAAGTTGCCACTGTCTTGAATATTAAAAAGCACATGATGCACTTATCTCTGAAGGTCCTTCTAGATTGTTGAAGGGTCAGTCGTTCTAGAAAGCAAGTGTTAAACAAATGTGTTGGGAAGAATGGATAATATTTCAATACTTCATTATCCATTTAACACTTACTGAGCACCTCAAAGAGGGGGGCCAGTTTCCAGCCTCATGAACGTATTAGTCTAGTGAAGTGGGGGTGAATGGGAGGGGAGAACATCAGCCCTAGATTCGCAGATATAAAAAATAAGTCAGATGAAAATGTCATAATTTAGAAGATGAAAACAAATACTGAGAACTATTTTTATATATCTCAGCCCACATTGGCACAGAAAATTACAGTTTCTCAACCTTGGTACTATTGACATTTTGAGCCAGATAATTCTTTGTTGTGGACGGCTGCCCTGTGCATTGCAGGGTGCCTAACAGCATCCTTGGGTTCTATTCACTCTATGCCGATAGCATCCTGCACCTCCTAGTTGCCACAAACAAAAATGTCTTCAGGTAGTGCTAAGTGTCCCCTGGGGAGCAAAACTTCCTCTAGCTGAGAGCCACTGCAGGAAATAAGTCTACCTTACCTTTTATTTTCTGGGAGTAGAGACAATTTCAGGTTTATTTCTATGACTAGCCAAAAGTAAATAAATACCTAGGAAATGTTAATTCAATTAAATTTGTAAGAGCAAAGTGTGGATGAGTCTTTCCATAGTCCTTCATTTATTACTTTTGTGTTTGCAACTAAAAATACCTGCTCAAGCAGTTATTCAACCAACATTTTCCAGTGTTTCAAGTATGCCAGCAGGGGCTGTGGATTGTACTCTAAGATGTAACTTTTTCCCTCAAGAAATGTACAGCGTATATGGGGAGATATTGATTGTGTAGGTGGATATATACTAAGCAAGAAAACATCAATACACAAAGGGTCAAATGAAAGACCAGATAATAGTTATTACAGGAGTTGAGCTTAGGGAGAAATCTTGGGCTGGGATGTTTAGGGAAGCCTTTGAAGGTTAAGAGGATTTATAAAATTCTGAGGATGGTTGGGAAAGTGTTGTAGAGGGAGAATTACTTGAGTTGTATGAGCTGTTTGTATATTTTGGAAATTACGCCCTTGTCAGTTAAAGCCGGAGGTATGGCGGGGCCACATATGGGAATAAAAGATAAGAAACACAGATAGTTCCATTCTTTCACACACTGAGGTCTGGAAAATACTCCTGGAACTGTAGTTTGAACTTGGGAAATATATCTGCTGCAAATTTGTGTGGAAATGGCATTTCATTTCTTGTTTTATCTTTGGCCAACATGGGAAGTGTATAAAGCAGTTTGAATGTACTTGAGATTCAAATATTAGTTGTCAATGAAATGACTTTAGTATTGAATAAGTTTCACACATTAGCACTGTTTTGCCCTGTTATTTTTGGTTGAATTCATTAGGAAACATTATCAAATTTGTAGTAACAGCTTATTTCCAAAGCCATTAAAAGTTTAACAATAGCCAATGAGGGCAGTTCTTATTCAAAAAAATTTCAATCTCAGCCCTGTGCCCATAAAAGTCACCAAAAAAGTTTACTAGTGTCAGGTTGTTAACGTTCTATATGGTTGGGTAATTAAAGCTATTCAACTATTTCTGAACAAAAATTATCAGAATTGCCAGTGATTAAGTCTATAAGAGCACATAAAGTTCACCATTGATGCCACTGTGTTCATAACACACGATCGATTCAAATGTCATCCTCAAAGTCCCTGTTGATGAATCGTACAATGAACAATAAAGGGTTTAAACATTACATTTTTCACAAGTTTTGCAAATTTGTCAATCTAAGCTTTTGTTCTGCTCCACATGTATTTATGCCACCATCAGTTGTAATACATGTTGGCAGATTCCACACTTCAGGTTGTACAGAATTAGTGTTTTTCTTAACTTTGAAAATGTTCTCACCTGTAATTCTTCAGTCACATCAAACTCTGCATTGATTCCTCAAACAAACAACAACTCAGCAGTATTGATAAACCTATGAACACATCAAGAGCCAAGGAAAACCACTCAAAATCCTTTTCTTATTTTTGACTGTTGGCTTTGCTCCCAATGTCATTTTCTCTTCTGTTATGATTATCCCTCCCATGTTTTTTTTTAAAATTTTCTCTAACATTGAAATTCCACATTAGAATAGGTTTTGGTTTGACCACTCTGAGAAATATTTACCAGTTCCCTGGAGTTTTACTTCAGCTTATATATTCAATACTTTTTTTTTTTAATTTTAGAAAACTTTCTTAAGATATAGTTTTAAATATTTATTTTTGTTTTGATTTTTCTTCTTCTGATATTCATTAGTATCCATATTCCATTTCCCTGTTGGTCTTCCATATATGTCATTGTCTTAAAATCTTTTTGTTTCTAATTTTTAAAATTTAATTTCTTAACCATTTTTCATTTTCTTTGCTCTGCTTTCTGTGTCTATCTATTCTTATCTTCCTTCTAATTTACTCTTTTCTTTTTTTGAAACAATGTCAAATTTACAGAAAATTTGAAAGTACAACACAAAGACATTTTCCCTTGAAACTTTTGAGAGTAAAATGTAGATATGATGCCCCATCACCACCAAATGCTTATGTGCATTTCCTACTAACAAGGAAATTTTTCCACATAACTACAACTGTCAAATTTAGAGAATTGACATTGATATATTGTTACTATTTAATATTCAGCCTCAATTCAAGTTGGACCAATATCTCTAGCAATGTCCTTTACAGCAAAGAGGATCCAGCTCAGATTCTTACATTGCATTTAATTGTCACATTTCTTTAGTCTTCTTAGCTATCTACAACCATTTCTCAGTCTTTTCTTAGTTTTTAGGGCCTTGATGCTTTTGAAGATTACAAGGTAGTTAATTTAGACAAGTCAGTTTAGACTTGTCAGTTTTTCCTACATGTTTATAATTCATTTTTGCATCATTGACTGTAAAAACAAACTCTGTGCTGTTGTGTATCTATATATCTATATATCTAGATATCTATATCTATATATATATATATATCACGTGTTCTTTATCCATTCATCTGTTGATGGACACATAGGTTGCTTCCATGTCTTGGCTATTGTAAACAGTGTTACTATGAACATTGGGGTACATGTATCTTTTCAAATTAGAGTTTTCATCTTTTCCACATATATGCCCAGGAGTGGGATTGCTGTATCCTTTTTTTAGTTTTTTAAGGAACCTACCTACTGTTTTTCATAGTAGCTGCACAAGTTTACATTCCCACAGTGTAGGAGGGTTCCCTTTTCTCCACACCCTCTCCAGCATTTATTATTTGTAGATTTTTTGATGATAGCCATTCTGACTGGTGTGAGATGATACCTCATTTTGGTTTTGGTTTGCATTTCTCTAATAATTAGAGATGTTGAACATGTTTTCATGTGCCTGTTGGCCATCTGTATGTCTTCTTTGGAGAAAAGGCGTATTTAGGTCTTCTGCCAATTTTTTGATTTTTTTTTTTCAATTGAGTTGTACGAGCTATTTGTATATTTTGGAAATTAAGCCCTTGTCAGTCGCATCATTTGCAAATATTTTCTCCCATTCCATATGTTGTCTTTTTGTTTTGTTTATGGTTTCCTTTGCTGTTACACTGAGTTCGCAATGCATCCCATTACATGGTATATTATTTAGATTTTCCTATTACTGGTAATGTTAACTTGGCTACTTGATTACAATGTTGTCTTCCAGGTTCCTCTACTAATTTTTTCTCAAAAGTATTTTGTAAAGAGTTACTTTCAAACTATGTAAATATTCTATTCCTCAACATGTTATTACTTAGTTCATTTATTTAAATTAGGATGGACTTGTGGATTTTTAAGGTCTTATAATCCATTATTATCATTGTTTATTGTAATGTTCAAATTGTCCCAGATTTGGCTAGTGGGAATCCCTTAAAGATGGCTTCTGTGTCCTCTTGAATTGACCCTATTACTTCTTTATTTTAATGCACAACAAGATATTCCAGACTTATTTTGTACTTTCCCTGCCCTAGGCCTGGAATTATTCATTTTTCCAAGGAACTCTGGTTTCTTTTAGTAGAAAATGGTATTTAAAAACCAAGATCTGGGTTCTGAGTGTGGTAATTGCTACTGGTATGTCACTTCTCCCAGGCCCTCCCAGTGGGGACATGAAGCAAGAACCAAGAGATCTCTGGGAATAATTAAGAAAGAAAAAAAAACCCCTCCTTTTAAACAATTTGGTTCAAAACTATTAGATGAAGCCAAACATGGTAGAGATTCACATGACGTATGTGTGTTTGTGTGTGTGTAGTGCATATTAGCTTGAAGAACTAATTTCTGAGATTCCCTATTTCTGATTTGTGCTTTTCTCTCAAAGGTGCAATAATTTTCTTAATGTGTTTTAGTTCATTTTGTAATCTCAGTTTTCATCTGCTTTGTCAGCCATTTTTCTGTGTTCTCATAGTCAGAATATTATGAGGTTCATTTTAATATTTTTTCTTATAATTTGTAATTTATGGGGTTAAATTGTATACTTTGTGTTACCCATGTTTAAATAAGGTGTTTTTCTGGGCTATTAGGAGTTTCCTGCTGAATGGGAAGGATGGAGTCGGATATATTTCCTAGCTGCTCTGTTACTACCATAGAAAACTTAAAATATGGCCTCTCTTTGTAGCCTTGTTGGATTCAGTAACATTGGATTCAAGAGCCAAGTTGGATTCAATAACATTTTCTGCCTCTAGCCCTGTGTGCTCCAGCTTCCACCCTACAGGCCTTGCTGCCAGGTTGGTGCTCTCCGCTTTAGAATGTGTTTTGCTGTTGCACTACTTTCTGGGATCTGCTTCCTCAGTGCCTTTTTTCTTTTAGTCTTTGTTGTCCTTGCTCTGCTCAATTTGGTATGTTTACAATATTTTCTCTCAAGATAGAGCTTTGTCCTTCTGGAAAATAATTCTTGGTGGTTATTTCTGAGATTCTCAAAGGCCCAGACAGCCTTAGCACTTTTTCATCCATATGACTTTTGCTGCTGCTGCTGCTGTTGTTGTAGTTACCAAAACTTGGACCTCATGAAAGTCTTTCCCTTTTGCTGTTTATCAAGTCCATACTGGTTTTCCATCAGGATGGTGTTTCCCTTCTTGTGGATGAGCACTTATTGGTAATTTTTTAGTTTTGATATCTTTTAGGATACAGTAGTGAACTTCCACCACACAACAGTTATTTCATGCAGATCCTACTGCTATTGATGGTTTGGCCACAGATGCTTTTGGGGGGATCTTGCTGAAAATGTTGTCCATGTCTTTTCCTCTCCTATACTGGTGGATGTATTTTCTTTCCAGGAAATTTTGGTAAAATTAAAAACTACACATGTGGTGCCAACCCACAGCAAGCGCCTTGGATTTTGAATGAGGTAAATTCTTCCTTGGCTAGTTATCTGCAACAGGAGGATAGTGTGGAAAACCCAGGAATTCTCTCTAACTCAGAATGAAGCTCATGTGAAACAGGGGCTGTGGTTATAAGGGGTTAAGTCCTGTTCATTTTGGCTGAGAAAGATTAGCAACTGCAGAGCTTCTTGCTCATCAAAATTCTTTCCAACCCTGGCACATGGTAGCAGATGTGGCATGTTGGAAGCTTCTTTTCTTCTGTCTCTTTCCTCATTTGTCCTTACTTCCTTTGCCTCTCTGTGATATTAAAGGGGATTCAACGAGGCTCTCAGATGCTGCTTCCTCATCTGCAAACAAAAGTTCGTTGATTTTGCCCTCTTTCATGTCCCTCATATTTTAGAATCAGCTGCTTCCACTTGCGCTCTGTAGTGAGCATGCTCCCTCCACATTCTCCCTTCCCTGGTCCAATTTTCACCATTCCTGGCAGGAATTCTTCAAATATATGTGACTAGGGGCATGGGTGTTTCCTAGTTTTATCTCAGAAAGGATTTTTTTTTTCCCACTTCAATTGTTGCTTTCAATTGATTGCTTAAAAAAGTTAGCAAGGGGCTTCCCTGGTGGCGCAGTGGTTGAGAATCTGCCTGCTAATGCAGGGGACACGGGTTCGAGCCCTGGTCTGGGAAGATCCCACATGCCGCGGAGCAACTAGGCCCGTGAGCCACAACTACTGAGCCTGTGTGTCTGGAGCCTGTGCTCTGCAACAAGAGAGGCCGCGATAGTGAGAGGCCCGCGCACCGTGATGAGGAGTGGCCCCCACTCACTGCAACTAGAGAAAGCCCTCGCACAGAAACGAAGACCCAACACAGCCAAAATAAATTAATTAATTAATTAAAAATAAATAAATAAATAAATAGCACCACAAAATTAAATTTATAAAAAAAAAAGCAAAGATATCTTTACTACACCATTTTACAGCTCTTTAGCTGTTATTTATTATCTTTTCATACACAGAAGTATTGAGTTTTTCTTTACTAAAACCTACCAATGTTTTCATTTATGATTACTGAAGTTATTTTTAGAAAGGCCTTTAATTATTAAGAATGCTCATGTATATTTTCTTTTCGTGTTTTATTTTGTATATTTTTAGAGATTTAATTCCCTAATCCTACTGGAGTTTATTTTTGTATAAGGTTATTGTAAACGTTTAATTTACTTATTTTTTAAAATAAAATTTTTTATTTTTGGCTGAGTTGCGTCTCTGTTGCTGTGCGCGGGCTTTCTCTAGTTGCAGCGAGTGGGGGCTACTCTTCGTTGCAGTGCACGGGCTCTTCCTTGCAGTGGCTCCTTTTGTTGTAAGGCACAGGCTCTAGGTGCGCAGGCTTCAGTAGTTGTGGAGCATGGGCTTAGTTGCTCCTCTGCATGTGGGATCTTCCTAGACCAGGGCTCAAACCCGTGTCCCCTGCATTGGCAGGTGGGTTCTTAACCACTGTGCCACCAGGGAAGCCCTAAATTACTTATTTTTATGAATGGTTAGTCTGTTTACCTCCTAGCATTTGTTTATATCTGTCCTTTCCCCACTGTTACGTAATGCCACAAAATGTATTAAATTCTGATGTAGACTTTCTGGAGCTCAATGTGCTATTTAACCCAATCATCTGTCATTCTGTTTCTGTTTCAGATCCACAGTGTCTTAATTATTGTATCTTGAATATGTGGTTTATTATATGAAAGAGTAAGTCTATCTCTTTTTTTCCCCCCAAAATTTGTCCTAGCTATTCCAGCTATTTTTGAGGCATTTTGTTAAATTGATTAATTGATATTTTGCACCCTCGAAGTCCCTTTCAGAAATATGGAATTTATTTCCATTATGTCAGTATATCAGTAAAGTTTTCTGATTTTCTTCACAGATCCCATTCCTGCAAATGTGATTTACACTCTTATTCCATTATGCAGTTTCTTAATAGTGACTACAGTAATAGAGACAAATTTAATATCAAGTTGAGACTGGACCTGTGAAATTCATTGGAAAGATTGCCATTAAAAGTCCATTTATAGTGTTTAAATATTAAGAATGGTCTATTCCTTGAATATTTAAAGAAATTCCATTAAAACCAGCTAGGACTGATGCCATGCTGTGGGAGGGCTACATTTGCATTTTTTTAAGTTTTTAATAGATTTAATGGCATAAGAGAGACAAAACCATCCACTTAATTCAGTCATTTAATGAACATCACATGCCAGGCATTGTGCAGTGTTGGGGATATTAAAGTAAGACATGTTTTTCGCTTCCTAGTTTCTCAAGAATTTATTTTAACTGAATAAAGTGGCAAATATTCAGATATTAAATAATGATTAAACTGGCAAAATAATCTGAGTTAAAGTTCTTTTGACAAGTCCTTCTTTTGAGGTTATCACTTCTTAAAGTAATTCTGGAAGGTTGACTGCTATAATCTTCAAATGAGTCATTGATTAGCTTTCTATCTGAGCTCCCACTATAACTTCTAGAGCAGCAGTTGTCAATCTTATCTCTATCCCAACCGGCACACCCAAGGGATATTATGCAATACTACTGATGCCAGTGATTCATTGGGTTAGTTTGAATTGTTTGAAGAAACCCCATGCTGATTTCCCACCACGCACTCCACACATGTGAAATCACCTTTTTAGAGCTTACAAAACTCACATGTGTTTATCCTTTTGTTACATATAAAATGAATTCACAATTATTTTTTCATTTCCTTCTCAGTACATTCTATGGGGTAGTTAGGGTAAAGATTATTTCCTTCATTTTTCAATTGACAAAACTGAGGCTTAAACAGAATGATTTTTCCTAGGCTACACAGCTAGTGAGAGACGGCTAAAAGGCATGTTGGAAGAGGTCATTAAAAGCAAGTAACCACTAGTTGACCAGTGAGCTTGACCCAGGTATTCGGAGGCTCCTTACTCCCTCCCCTGCCCTTGAAATATATGTCTACCCACCATTCCCACAGTGGGAGTCATTTTCAAGGACGCAGCCCTGAGGGAGTAATGTGGCGTTGAGACCATCTGGACTGAATACATGACAACCCTATTAAGACTTCTGTATAAACTTTTAAGATTCTGGTGGTCGGGGTAGAGATGTACTCATCTTGACAAGCCTCGTAAGTTAAAACTGCCACCCAGTCTGCTGTGGTCTTCCCCTTTCTCCTGTCTCTCCCTGCCTTCTTTGTATGGGGGCCCCTCTGTGAACCAACAGGCATAGATCCAGACTCCTCACTGCAAATGTCTGTGAAGAAAGTAGTTTTTAATTTACATAGTTTCTACTACAGACAGTGATGACTGTTTGGATCTAAATTCTGTAGTGACTAAATTTCCTTTTGAATTATCTTGTAACTGGATAACTGGATAGTTCTTCCTCTGTGCCTGGCAACGGCCCCTACCCTTTCTTTTATTTGGCCACACCGCTTGGCATGCAGGATCTTAGTTCCCCGACCAGGGATTGAACCCATACCCGCTGCAGTGGAAGCACGTAGTCTTAACCACTGCACTGCCAAGGAAGTCCCAGCTTCTACCCTTCCTTTTTAACAAGGAGCTGAAAAGCTCCATTGTGTCAGCCTTCTAACTTGGCATGTGGGTCCTGACTAAATTATAGGAGTTGCTTCTTCATGAAGACAACTTTTTTTTAATCTTGCTAACCTTCCAGCTTTGTCCAATTTTATTCCAATTTGTTATTTGTAATTTTTTTTTCCTGAGAGAAAAATAGGCTATGTAATGAGACTAGTAGGGAGATATAATTTTGTATTATTGAAATATAATTTTCTGTCCTGTTTTGTATTTTATAACGAAAGAAGAACCTTAAAATTATTTCCTACCTTTGGGATTAGACTCTTTAAGTGAGTGAGATAATATTTCCAAGAGTAAGCATGTAATTATAAACAGATAATGAAAAGAGTTTTTTCACACCTTGTTTTGTGAAATGTAATATCGTTCAGAAAAAGGCATAAAATGTAAATACACAACTTTAACAAATTTTTAGAAAACTGAACACCCATTTAACCACTACCCAGATCAAGAAATAGAACATCGCCAGCCCCCTGGAAATCTACCTGTGCTTCTTCCCAATTACAACCCCCTTTCGCCCTAACAAATGTAACTTTGTTAAACTTTATAATAATCTCTTCTTTGCCTTTCTTTGTAGCCTTTCTGTATGCCGCTGCAGCTTTAGATGATGTAGTTTAGTTTGTGTTTTTGAATTTTGTATAAATGGAATCATTCTTTTGTGTCTGATTTCCTCCACTTACCTTTATGTTTGAGATTTGTCCATGTAATTTTAGGAAGTTGTAGTTTGTTAATTTCCAATGCTATCCAATATTCCATTACACAAATACAGCACTATTTATTTCACTATATATTGTTGGTGAATATGAAACCATAGGTAATCATTAGTTAAATCATTATACCTGTAACCTGCCCTCGCTAATCAAAGTCGTTTTAATGGTTGCTACAAAAAAACTTGCAGGTCCTCCGAGCGGCAAGAACCCTAAACAAGATGTTCGCCGGAGCTGTTTTCCAGGAACCTGGAGTCAGATGAGTCTAGTTCCAGCTGAGCTGGTTAAGACTAGATAGGACCAACTAACACAACATTGTAAATCAAATATACTCCAATAAAAAAATTAATTAAAAAAAAAAGTTTGGATAGGACCATTGACCCTCCAACTGGGCATGCGCAAATGTCCTCCTGGCTTTTTGAGGCCTATAGCTTAGTTACGTCTGCGCAGAATGACTACTGTCGCACCTTTTCCCAGTCACCTTTCCTCACGCCCTCCACGCCCCCCACGCCCCCCACGCTCCTCACGCTCCTCACGCCCCCCACGCCCCCACGCCCTCCACGCTCCCCACGCCCCCCACGCCCACGCCCCCCACGCCCCCCACGCCCCCCACGCCCCCCACGATCCTCACGCCCTCCACGCCCCCCGCGCCCCACACGCCCCTCACGCCCCTCACGCTCCTCACGCCCTCCACGCCCCTCACGCCCCTCGCCCCTCACGCCCCTCACGCCCCTCACGCCCCTCACGCCCCTCACGCCCCTCACGCCTCTGCGCACCCTGCTTCTTTATCCCATAAATACCCGAGTTGCTCGCTTTCCTTTAAAGGATGTGGGTCTGAGGTTTGTTTATTTGCTTTGCTGCTTGGTGAATAAACCCTCTCTTTGCTGCAGACCTCGGCGTCTTCTCGGCTTGGCTGGCTGCGCATCAGGTAAAATGAACTTGTTTCGGTAACGAATATTTGACTTCTTTCTGACTTTTTAGTTATTATAAATAATACTGTTACAAACATTCTTATCCATGTCTCCTCGTATTCACATGCACACCTTTTTTTTGCACATAAATCCTGGAATAGAATAGTTTTAAATATTTCCAGTATCTTCTCCCACTCTGTGACTTGTGTTTTCATCCACTTAGTGATATCTTTTGATAAGTAGTTCTTAATTTTATAGTAAAATAAAGTTTATCAATCGTTTCATCCTGTTTAGAAATTTCTTTGACCTGATGGTCGAAGCCATTTTCCTATATTCTAAAGGGTTTATAGTTTTTCATTTCAAATTTATGTTTACAATCCACCTGGTAACATTAGGGTTGTTTCCAAATTTTGCCTATTCTTAACAGCTTTTAATGATTAGGAATAAAACTCCTATGTATATTTTGTACATGTCTTTTTATTGAACATATGTACTTGTTCCTCTTGGGTATATATACTGTATAGGAGTAGAATTTCTGAGTTAGGTGATGGTAGATAATTCCAAACAGATATTTAAAGTGTTGGCCAATTTATACCTCCACAGCAATATATGAGATTTCCAGTTTTTTCACATCTTTGCCAGCACATGATATTGCCAAGGCTTTTTATTTGTGGTCATTTTGGTGGGTGTATACTGGTATCTCATTGCCATTCTAATTTGTATGTTCTAATATTAATGATATTGAATAATTTGTCTTATGCTGATATCTTCTTTGGTAAACTGCCTGTTTTAAGTTATTTGCCCATTTTTGCCATTGTTTTGTTTTTTGGTTTTTCCTTATTAATATATGAATTCTGTATATATTTCAGAAACAAGTGCTTTACCATGTAAATGTAAACTTTTCTCACTACATATCTTTTTTTTAAATATAAATTTATTTATTTTTATTTTTGGTTGCTTTGGGTCTTCGTTGCTGTGCGCAGGCTTTTTCTGGTTGCGGCGAGCGGGGGCCACTCTTCATTGCGGTGCGCAGACTTCTCACCGCAGTGGCCTCTCTTATTGTGGAGCACAGGCTCCAGGGGTGCGGGCTTCAGTAGTTGTGACACGCGGGCCCAGGAGTTGTGGCTCGCGAGCTCTAGAGCGCAGGCTCAGTAGTTGTGGTGCACAGGCCTAGTTGCTCCGTGGCATGTGGGATCCTCCCAGGCCAGGGCTCGAACCCATGTCCCCTGCACTGGCAGGCAGATTCCCAACCACTACGCCACCAGGGAAGCCCCTCGCTATGTATCTTTTCACTCTCCTAATAATGTCTTTGATAGATAGAAGCTTAATTGTAACAAACTCCAATTTCTCTAGTTCTTTTCTTTTATGATTATTGTTATTTGTGTTCTGTTAAAAAAAAAATCTTTGCCTACCCCACGTGTCATAGAGATATTCTCAATTGTTTCTTTTAGAAGTTTTGTTTCATCTTTGCCACTTAGATTTATAATGTATCTCAAATTAAAATTTACATGTGAGGTGGGGGGTCAAGGTTTATTTTTTCCCTGTGACTATCCAACTGACCCAGTGCCGTTCTATTAAAAGCTCATCCTATCTCCTGTGAATTGCAAAGATACTTTTGTTGAAAATCGAGTGACTATACAGACACACACATATTTCTGGATACTTTATATTCTGTTTTATGGTTGATTTCTCTATCCTGTGGCCAGTGCTGTTACCTACCCTTTGTTCGGTTCTTTCTCTACCTGGTTATTGTTCTTATCAATAAGGCAAAATTACTTTTTGTAGCAGCAAACAGAAACCTTATTCATTGGCCAAGGAATGGAGAAGAGAGAGCTCATCCTCTGGAAGCACCTTCTCCCTGATTACAAGTGAGAACAAGCTTTTTATAGACAAGGGTTTAGGAGGTTGTGGGGGGCAAGGGTGTATTGTCATCCTGATTAGTTGAAATGGGTGGCGATTTCCCATAGTGCAGTTCTCACTTCTTTTCTGCCCTTGTATGGTCCTCTGGTATCTGGGTTAGAAGCAGGTCCAACAACCTTGGTGCAGGCGGTGGAGATCTTATTATTACAATGAACTGTAAAAATGTAAGGAACTGTAGAGCTGTAAGGAACTGTAGAGCAACCTTTGTCCCAGTTTTGAAGTTCAGCCAACTTATGCCAGTTTCTTGTGGTTAAGGCCTCTTGTTTCCTGTCATGTAAACACAGCTAGAAGATACAGTCAGCTTTGGTTTTCTGCAGGTCTGCCTGGAGGGAGGTTTTTATTAGAAATGGGGAATGGCGTTTCTCGCCTCTTTGCCTCAAGACAGGTGCACTTGTATACTACTATACAGAGAGAGTTTAGGTACGGATTAAGGACCCTGGGGTTCCCCCGGGTGACAGTGCCACACTGTGTGAATTACTGTGGCTTTAAAGTAAGTCCTGAAATCTGGAGATGTAAAACTTTTAAATTTGTTCTTCAAAGCCTATTCTAGGTTTTATGCATTTCCATATAAATTTGAGAATCCTTTGTCAATTTTCACACACACACAAAGCTTGCTGGGGTTGATTGGGATGGTGTTGAATCTACAAATTAATTTGTGGAGAAGGACACTTAATAATTTAGGGAGAAGTTACAATTTAAAATATTGCATCTTTCAATCTATAAATATGGTTTAACTCTGCATTTATAAGGTTGTCTTTAATTTCTTTCAATCATATTTGATAGTTTTAATTAGAGATCTTGTACATTTTATTAGATTTATTCCTAGATATTAGACTTTTTTGATGTTATTGTAAAAGGTATTGTTTTTTTAAATGTAATTGTCCAGTTATGATTTTCTTATTATGTTTTCAGTTAAATCTAATCCTTTGGACACCTGTAATATGATGTTACTTTGAGAAGATTGTGTCTTTTCTAATCTTTCCTAGCTTCAGTTCACTTTTGTTTCACAGTTTCACTGTTTCTTTGTTTACTTCCATTCTGGGTTTTTTAATTTTTGAATTGAAATGCCCTTTCATATCTGCAAATTCTTGTTTAATTGTTTTGAACTCAGAGCATTTAGGTACAGTTTTCTTTGTGATTGTTGTTTTGTGGACAGTTATCATTAGCTAATTATTTTCATTCTTAAATCCTGTTTTATTCTTGTAATCGCTTTTGCATGCAAAATTTTATTGGGGAGTACTCTCATTAAAAACACTTGTGGGAACCAACAAGGACTCTCAGTGCTGTACTTGGAGGGAAGTTAAAATGGACAATCACTTAGAATGTTTAGAGAACTCAGAGGAAATAAGCGTTTGAATGAATCATTGACCCAAATAAGAAAAGCTTCTATGTTATTTTAAATGCATCAGAAACCCTAAAATAATTAGTAGGAAATATGAGTACAGTGGAACAAGCCTAGATCTTTGCTCCAGGAGCAAAATGGTGAATCATCCTTCTGGGGCCCATCTAAAATTAACATTCTTCAAGACTCCCTTCATAGCATTTACTGTAGGTATGTTTCACTTCATCAGAGAAGAGTATGCATAAACTGGTGTTAAAATACGCAATCTAGCCCGAAAAAAATTATTCCTTACAATTTTCTGTTTTTCTATAAAATGCCACTTTTTGATATCACTATCCAAACAACTCCACTAAAAAAATAATGAAAATTAAAATGCTAATTGGCTATTGTCTCTAGTCTGTCCATAATAATATATCTGCTTGAAAGATGTATTTTTACACTTCTTCTTGAAATTAGTAATATCTGTGAATACCAAAAAAAAATTGTATTTCCTGATCTGGATAGTGGTTACAGAAGTGTCTTCACTTAAAAAAAAAATCGTGAATTTAAGTATGTTTTGTGTGTATGTTATACTTCAATAAAAAGTTTTAAAAAAACAAAAACAAAACACTTGTGGGAACCAACAAGGACCTACTGTGTAGCACAGGGAACTCTACTCAATATTCTGTAATAACCTATATGGGAAAAGAATCTGAAAAAGAATGAATACATGAATATGTATAACTGAATCACTGCCGTACACCTGAAACCAACACGACATTGCAAGTCAACCATACTCCAATAAAATCAAAATTAAGAAAAAAAAACGAAAAACACTTGTGGGAGGAAAAGAAGGAAGCAGGTTTGGGCAGAAGGAGAAGATGGTGCAGTCGTAACAAGCCCTCAACCTACCCTTTAGGGAGCCCTGAAGTTGAGATGGCCCATTAGAGTTACCCCATTTGGAGTGAAGAGGTTATGCCTTGATTCCCCGTAACAACCAGTCACTGGATGCAGGCTTCCCTGGGAAGGGAGTATTACTCTAAGCTAGGCAGCTCTCTTTAGCCAACAACTTTCCCAGAAGCTGAAGGAATAAGTCCTTTGGTGCTGAAGGGGAATCTGAGTGATACAGCACCCCATCCCGACAGTAGCCTTCACCAAGATTGGCCCGCCAAATTCTGTTCATTTTTAAGTGTCTTAGGTTTTCCTACCCCAGCCATGGCAAGTGTTTCTGTGAAGGAGGTGTATGAGGGTTTTCATTCTTGCTGTGTTACTTGCGTATGTTTCTTTCAAGTGTACTTTTGTGTCAGTTCAGTGACGTATAGTTTTATTAATAGATGATCTTTGTGGGGGGCAAGAGATGCATTATTATGACTTATGGTTTTGTGATATTCTCATTTTAATTAAAAAACCTATAATCTTGGATTTGACCAATGATTTCAGAATGTCTTTACCTATATCTGTTTCTTCAGTGACTGCTACCTTATACTAATTCAAAATTTAGATAACATCAAATTTAAGGGTAAAAAATTTTCTCAGTTCTAGACCTTTAAACACTACAAAAATCTATTCAACTTATTCCTTTGCAGGCTTTATTGTGAAACTCTAGTAAAATGTAAATGTCACCACTCTATCTATATTCAGTTCCTTGGTTGCTGCTCTTTCTGTGATGGTTATTGGAATGCATTTACTTAAAGCTTCTAGTCCCCTTTATGGTAATATAGAAAACATTTTGCATTTCTGTACAGTGGTTACTTTCATTAGAGACTTTCAGAGCACTTTATTCACATTGAACGGTGGATAATTTTATTAGAAAGGATACCCAACAATTTAGATTCTTTCTGCGTAACTTTATTGTGCTTTTCTTTTGGCTAATAGGAATAGAAGAAGAAACTGAAGTCTTAGGAAGGCTGAGAGACTGATCCTAGTGTTTTATCATTTATGCTTCTTCTGGGATCAAACATTTTGAAAGTGTTGAAGATTAACCAGGAAGAAAATATCCAGATAGTGAGGAAGCCCAACTGACACCAATTTATCTCAATACCATCTTCAGAGTCTGAGATGCTAAGAGAATAGCTCCATGTTATGGAAGACAGTTTCAACCCCGAGGCTTAATTACTATTCTATCTATTGCTTGCAATTGTTCACAGAGATAAACATTTTTTCTCATAGGTCCATCAATAGTTTGGATGCTTCCCTTCATGAAGTTCATTTCATCACCAGTAGAACAAAGCCTCTCTCTGATGGCCAAGGTCCCCTAGGGGCAGCAGAGTAGCAGGTGCCATCTACTTGGCAGTTACTGGAGGAGTCTGGGGGAGTCCTGGGACTGTGGGGAAGCCCCAGTCTGCGAGAAAGACCAGAAGACAAGAGCAGAAAAGTGTCAGGACATCAGGATCAAGAAAATACATACAAGTGTGCCCTGGGGGCAGAACTGTAACTGAGCTAGAAATGAGAGCTGGGTTTGTGGCAGTTAAATAGAGAAGGTAATGTGTACATTTTCAGCCAGTGTTTCCTGAGTACTTGACCTGGGACAGGCCCTTAAGGAGTGTAATAAGGAGTTCTCTGCTCAGTGTGGTACTGAGACCCATAAGCAAGTAATTAAAGTACAATGCGTTAAGTGCCTCAAAGAAATGCAAAAGTGCTGTAGGATTTGAAGAAGGTGATTACTGGGGTGGTGGTGTGGCGGTGAGGAGGGCCTTCAAGGGTGGGTGACATTGATACCAAGTCTTAGAGAATAAGTAGTAAGAGAACAGGGAGAGGTTAAAGTACGTACTGCACATCTGGGCAGTGGTGAGCCTTTGGTTGAGCTGCAGCATAATGTCCACATGAGGAAGTGGGAAGATGAGCCGGTCAACTTTGCCATCTGTGCAACTGCCCTCGAAAGCATATCATCTCTGTTAATATACTCTGAAGATAAGGTCCAGGAACCCCATTCATCAATATTTCATGGATCTTTGGGGTTCTTAAGAGAATGAAGACTAACTTGGTTTGTGGGAAGTTGGGAGGATTTATTATTTGGTCAAAGCCTGAAAGCCCCAAGGAAAATAAGCACCTGTGAGCCCTTCCTCAGCTACAGTGTTGCGAGCCTAGGACTTGGGGGTGGGGAGGAGGGACTTTACCAACAAAGATAAAATAGGTCAACTCATTACACAACCTTTGTTCATTATTCCCCTTGCAGCTTCTCTTCCTGAGATCTAGACATGAAATTCTAGGGCTTAAGTATTAAAGGATCCAGGTTTTTAAGATGTCTTGACAGTTGGGTGCTTCCCCTCGCTTAGTATTGATATATGACATCCAGAAAAATATAGGTCTTGAAAATCAACTAGTGGAGGGAATTCCCTGGCGGTCCAGTGGTGAGGACTCTGAGTTTTCACTGCCAAGGGCCCAGGTTCGATTCCTGGTAGGGGAACTAAGATTCCACAAGCTGAGCAGTGTGGTTAAAAAAAAAAAAAAATCAACTAGTGGAGAGGTAACATACATCCTGTGAAAAGTGAGTGTGGGTAATCACTGGTTAGCTTGTTTGATGTTTGATGTGATGTGGGATGTGGTAGTACCGTTGCTTTGTCTGGAGTTAAGATTCCAGACTCCCAGTGCCTAAGTAAAGGCTCCCAGAACGTCTGCTCAATTCCATCTGCAACAATATTTAGACTAACATTAGTGCCTGGACAGAATAAGCACTTGGTCAGTAGTTGTCAAATAGATGGATGAAGTCATCAATCAATCAGCTGAACTGTATGAAAACAAAGATAT
The DNA here is from genome assembly GCF_028023285.1 of Balaenoptera ricei. Lineage (NCBI taxonomy): Eukaryota > Metazoa > Chordata > Mammalia > Artiodactyla > Balaenopteridae > Balaenoptera > Balaenoptera ricei. Next base: position 85,823,466 of record NC_082642.1, on the reverse strand, counting down.
TTGTGAGAGTTCCTAGTCCTGAATTTGCTGCTCTCTAGCTCTTGCCTAAGAAAATTCGAGAACATTGAAACCTGTGAAAGAAAGTCGTAGAGACATGCTAATTTTTCTCTGAAGCAGAGCTTCCCAACCAGCGTACTGGGGATGGTTTAATGCATGAGCAGTGAGAAACTGATCACCTTATAGCTGATGAGGTTCTCCCACAGCTAAGGCCCTTATGCTAGTTCCTCAGGACATATACAGCCTCATCTGAGGGTCCTCAGAGGGTAGCATGATTGGAGAAGAATTTGAGGGTATGCCCCATGGTGCCCACAAACTCAATGAAAGTTGGCGTTCTCTGCTTGGTGACCAAAGACCGAGTGTCCAGGAGGTGCTCTTCCACCTAGATTTCTATCTCAGCTGCCAAGTACAGAGTGTGGCTGACCATTTTGGAAAAGAGATGTGCGATGATATAGGAGTTCCTGTTCCAGTTGACCAGAAAGCATTGCTGATGTAGCTCAAGGTGCAGCTGGTAAGGGTTGGCGGAGGGCTGACTGTGGGCTCCTGGTGATGCACTTTTCAAATCTGTCTTTACTAATAGGGGATACTTTTGTCACTTTTGTGACCGATGTACCCTTTAAGTGGAGTCCGAACTAGCCCCAGGGGGACTGTTCTAACAATGCATGTACCATCTGCAAGTTAAAGCATTATCACTATTTTGAAATATTTGATATTGAAAATTTTTATTGCAGTCAAACCCCACTTAAAAGTCACATGAAAATTCACCATTGATTCTGTTAATAAAAGTTAAGGAAAAGTTGTTAGATTCTTTAAATGTTATTTCAAAAGTTTTAAATATTTAGATGGTTGTAAAAAAAAAAAGTGGCTTTAAATTTTTTACCATTTACTTTTGCGAATGGTTTCTCATCACCAATGACTGGAGAATTTGAAAAGTTCACTAAGAAACTTTGTCAGGAATAGCCATTTCAAGTATAAAACCTGAATTAAAACTTACATTGACAAATTTTGTCGTTGACAGAATTTCAACTTTCTCTTCAAATTTTGGAAAATATTTTATTCATAAGTTTTATCAAATTTAATATTTCCCATAATATATGATTTTATTTATCTTATATATTAAAAAGAAAATCTAACAATTTTTTTAAACCAAACCCTCTAGAGAGTCTCCAGAACAACTCAGTTTTCTTCAGTGTGCCATACAAATACTATCACTTACTGTGAGAACCAAGATGTGCACAGACACCCCTCCACGAACACACAAAAGGGAGAAAACATGATCTAAGTCTCTGAGACTGGGTAGGACACTTATCTTGACTTTTTTTTTTTTTTTGGTCCCCTTGAGAACTGCCTTTAGGTCTTATGATTTAATTCTTTATGCTTGGCTTATGTCAAAGATCAGAAAATTGCTGCATTTTTAGTGTTTTAGATATTGCTTATCAAAATACCCAGATTGCATGTGACGGGAATCTTTTTGAATGTCTTTTTCTCCTAATGGACTGGTATGATCTGCTGTGGATTTGTTTTATCCTCCATTGAGAACTGAGCAACCTATTGGATTTCCTTTTTCCATGGCTTCCAGTACAGTAATTCCCAACTGCAGCAACAGTTATTGTTAAGACATAATAGAACTATTGCAGTTTGATATTAAAATAGAATAAATTATTCAGACAAATAGGCAAGAGTTATAATCCCCTTTCATTGCAAAACACTTGATGTTGTCTGAAGATAAAAAGCTTAATCACCCAATTTTTTTTTTGTTATAGATTAATCACCCAAATTGATCTATATAACAGATTTTCCTTTTATTTTCCTCTGTTTTTTTCCTCCCAACATTTAAAATAATATCTTTGCTGATGCCTACACATCATTCTTTTTATTTTTAATTTTTTTAAGGTTGTCTTGCCTCCTCTCTTATTTATTTATTTATTTATTTTTTATTATACAGCAGGTTCTTATTAGTTATCTATTTTATACATATTAGTGTACACATGTCAATCCCAATCTTCCAGTTCATCTCACCACGCCTCTCCCCACCACCCCCCGCCCTGGCTTCCCGCCTTGGTGTCCATTACCTTTGTTCTCTGTATCTGTGTCTCTGTTTCTGCTTTGCAAACCAGTTTATCTGTACCATTTTTCTAGATTCCACATATATGCGTTAATATATGATATTTGTTTTTCTCTTTCTGACTTACTTCACTCTGTATGACAGTCTCTAGGTCCATCCTCATCTCTACAAATAACCCAATTTTGTTCCTTTTTATGGCTGAGTAATATTCCATTGTATGTATGTATGTACCACATCTTCTTTATCCATTCATCTGTCGATGGGCATTTAGGTTGCTTCCATGACCTGGCTGTTGTAAATAGTGCTGCAAGGAACATTGGGGTGCATGTGTCTTTTTGAATTATGGTTTTCTCTGGGTATATGCCCAGTAGTGGGATCGCTGGATCCTATGGTAATTCTATTTTTAGTTTTTTAAGGAATCTCCATACTGTTCTCCATAGTGGCGGTATCAATTTACATTCCCACCAACAGTGCAAGAGGGTTCCCTTTTCTCCACACCCTCTCCAGCATTTGTTGTTTGTAGATTTTCTGATGATGCCCATTCTGACTGGTGGGAGGTGATACCTCATCGTAGTTTTGATTTACATTTCTCTAATAATTAGTGATGTTGAGCAGCTTATCATGTGCTTCTTGGCCATTGGTATATCTTCTTTGGAGAAACGTCTATTTAGGTCTTCTACACATTTTTTGATTGGGTTGTTTGTTTTTTTGATATTGAGCTGCATGAGCTGTTTATGTATTTTGGAGATTAATCCTTTGTCTGTTGATTCGTTTGCAAATATTTTCTCCCATTCTGAGGGTTGTCTTTTTGTCTTGTTTATAGTTTCCTTTGCTGTGCAAAAGCTTTTAAGTTTCATTAGGTCCCATTTGTTTGCTTTTGTTTTAATTTCCATTGCTCTAGGAGGTGGGTCAAAAAAGATCTTGTTGTGATTTATGTCAGAGAGTGTTCTTCCTAGGTTTTCCTCTAAGAGTTTTATAGTTTCCAGTCTTACATTTAGATCTTTAATCCATTTTGAGTTTATTTTTGTGTATGGTGTTAGGGAGTGTTCTAATTTCATTCTTTTACATGTAGCTGCCCAGTTTTCCCAGCATCACTTATTGAAGAGACTGTCTTTTCTCCATTGTATAACCTTGCCTCCTTTGTCATAGATTAGTTGACCATAGGTGCATGGGTTTATCTCTGGGCTTTCTGTCCTGTTCCATTGATCTATATGTCTATTTTTGTGCCAGTATCATATTGCCTTGATTATTGTAGCTTTGTAGTATAGTCTGAAGTCAGGGAGTCTGATTCCTCCAGCTCCGTTTTTTTCCCTCAGGATTGCTTTGGCTCTGATATAATTCTTTTTTTTTTTTAATTTATTTAAATTTATTTATTTTTGGCTGCATTGGGTCTTCATTGCTGTGCACGGGCTTTCTCTAGTTGCGGCAAGTGGGGGCTACTCTTTGTTGCGGTGCACGGGTTTCTCATTGCAGTGGCTTCTCTTTTGCAGAGCACGGGCTCTAGGTGTGTGGGCTTCAGTAGTTGTGGCTCACGGGCTCTAGAGCACAGGCTCAGTAGTTGTGGCGCACAGGCTTAGTTGCTCCGTAGCATGTGGGCTCCTCATGGACCAGGGCTCGGACCCATGTCCCCTGCATTGGCAGGCGGATTCTTAACCACTGTGCCTCCAGGGAAGTCCCTGGCCCTGATATAATTCTTGATAACAGTACATACCACTCCCCTGCCCTCAATGTATATAAAAGTCAGGCAACTTAGGATCTGTCCAGCCAAGCTGCTGATTATGACCTATGAGGGCTGAAATATTGTAATCTCCTTTAGCATCATTTCTTCTCTAGGAAGGAATAAGATCAAGCCCTGGGAAGTAAAGACGTCAAAAGTCACGTCTCCTGCTGCACGTCAGAAAGCATTTTTAAATGATTTTATAAATGTGGGTCAAATTACATATCTGAGATGTGCTAAAGGTATCATATCGTCACGTCGTTTCTTCCACAGTGCCTTTTATTATACGACCATCACAATATTTTCTAATACCTATGAACCAGCTTTGTCTTTTCTAGGTTGTTCTCAGAACCATTGGTTCTTCGTGTCTTTCCCCTTCTTCTAAATTGTGTCCAGTATATCTCTCCTTTTCTCTGTGTGGTATTTAGTAAAAGAGTTCTCAACTTTTGAGGAAGGATAGAAATCAGCAGGGGCTCTTATATAAGTATATATTTTTCAGGATTATATTTGTTTTAGATAAGTACACCACTGTTTCCTTCTGTTAATCTAAATTATTAGAAAGAAACTGCATTTTATTTTATCTTTCACATGTATCTACCTGAGCTCTTCTGTCAGATTACATTCTCTTTGAGGACAGAACTTACATCTTTTAAAAATCTAGCAACCAATGTATCTAGTATATTTTGACTAAAACAATAGTTGCCTCTCCCACTCAGCACTGTTTTGCCTAAAGAAACATTACTTTAAAGAAGTCTGGGCAGGTCAAGCCTCACTGGTCTGGGAATCAGGAGAGCCCTGAATCCCCGAGTCTAACTGGTGCTAATTTGCCCTGATTTTTGGCAGAGTTTTCCATTTTCCAGTATTGTTTTCTTTATCTGTAAAATTCAAGGATTTGGGTTAGATGTTCTCTAAAATTTCTGTCATTCAGCAGTTCTGATGAAATTCTATAGTTCTGTGGAAATACATTATTATAGATCTTAAAATATATTTGAGTTAGCCTGGATTAAAATGAAATTTGAAGTCTGAGGATGTACGTTATTTTTTTTTCAAAGCAGGAAACTGGAGGGCCTGATAAGCTGTTGACACAAGTGCTTTTCAAAAGGGAAGATGGAGTAATTATTAACTTATGCTTAAATAGACAAAGGAAAAGGTTGGTAAATGTTTACATATCATCATTTATCACAAAATTAAAGTAAATCTGTACTTACCTGTGTCTAGTCATTAAAGAAAAACAACGGAGTCTATATCTCAATTTACTAAAAGGGAGAGAGAAACTTTCCTACAACGTTAAAATTTTTTATAGTTCCAAAGGCAGTTGGCTTATACATTTGAGATTATATTTATTATAATTGTATTTGATAAAATTATTTGTAGAAAATTATATTTATTTGAAATCATGAACTGTTTATCAGGGGAAATTGTGCATGCTCAAAAACTCTGATAATTAACCTGCGATGACCTCACCAATTTTCCTTAATTCACTCAACCAGTACCAAAAGCATATTCTTAGAATGAGAACACACCTGAGGTGCTATTCCCAATAAATGGTCATCTTGCAAGTAAAATAAATGTCTCTAACAGATGAATTTTAAAACATAAGATAGAATATAGTTACAGTTGTTACTAAGGAATCTAATAATCATCTCAACCCATTGTTGAAAATGGAATAAGCTTATGCTCTTCTTTTTATTAAAAGTTTCACATTTGATCTCGTATGATGTGGAGCATCTTTCCATATGCTTATTTGTCATTTGTATATCTTCTTTGGTGGTGTCTGTTAAGGTCTTTAGCCCATTTTTAGTCATTTTACTTGTTTCCTTATTGTTGAGTTTTAAAGTTCTTTGTATAGTTCAGATTAACAGTCTTTATCAGATATGACTTTTGCAAATATGTTCTCCCAGTCTGTGGCTTTTCTCTTTATTCTCTTGACTGTCTTTCACAAAGCAGACAATTTTAATTTTAATGAAATCCAGCTCATCAATTCTTTCTTTCATGGATAATGCTTTTGGTGTCATACTTAAAAAGTCATCATCAAACTCAAGTCCATCTAGATTTTCTTCTATGTATTCATCTGGGATTGGTATAGTTTTGCTTTTAACATTTAGGTCTGTGATCCATTTTTTCTTTTAATAAATTTATTTATTTTATTTATTTGTGTTTGGCTGTGTTGGGTCTTTGTTGCTGCGTGCGGGCTTTCTCTAGTTGCGGCGAGTGGGGGCTTCTCTTGTTGCAGAGCGCGGGCTCTAGGCACGCGGGCTTCAGTAGTTGTGGCTCGTGGGCTCTAGAGTGCAGGCTCAGTAGTTGTGGTGCATGGGCTTAGTTGCTCCACGGCATGTGGGATCTTCCCGGACCAGGGCTCGAACCCATGTCCCCTGCATTGGCAGGTGGATTCTTAACCGCTGTGCCACCAGGGAAGTCCCTGTGATCCACTTTGAGTTACTTTTTGTGAAGACTGTAATGTCTGTGTCTAGATTCATTTCTTGCATGTGGATGTCCAATTGTTCCAACACCCATTTGTTGAAAGACTGTCTTTTCTCCATCGTATTGCCTTTTACTCTTTTGTCAAAGATTAGTTGACTATATTTTTGTAGGTCTATTTCTGGACTCTCTATTCTGTGCCATTGATCTTTTTTTCTAATGCAAATTAAAACAACAATGAGATACCACTATACACCTATTAGGATGCCCAAAATCCAGAACACTGACCACACCAAAAGCTGGCAAAGATATAGAGCAACAGGAATTCTCATTCACTGCTGGTGGGAATGTAAAATGGTACCTCTGTTTTGTAAGATGGTTAGGTGGCTTCTTGGTATTTACTCAAAGGCGCTTAAAACGTATATTCACACAAAACCTGCACATGGATGTTTGTAGTAGCTTTATTCGTAAATTTTTTATACCAAAATTTGGAAGCAACCAAGATGTCTTTCAGTAGGTGAATAGATAAATAAACTGTGGTACATCCAGATAATGGAATATTATTCAGTGCTAAAAAGAAATGTGCTATCAAGCCATAAACAGACATGGAGGAAACTTAAATGGGTATTACTAAGTGAAAGAAAGCAATCTGAAAGGGCTACATGTTGTATAATTCCAGCTGTAAGACATTCTGGAAAAGGCAAAACTATGGCGATAGTAAAAACTATGGAGACAGTGGTTGCCAGGGTTTGGTGGGGAGGGAGGAATGAATAAGCAGAGCACAGGGGATTTTTATGGTAGTGTGGATACTATAATGGTGGATATGTGTTGTTTATACATTTATTCAAACCTGTAGAAGGTACAGTACTGAGAGTGAACCCTATTGTTAACTCTGGACTACGGGTGAAAATAGTGTCTCTATGTAGATTCAGTAATTGTAACAAATATACCACTGTGGTGGGGGAAGTTGATAGTGGGGGAGGCTACGTGTGTGTTGAGGGGGGCAGGGAATATATGGATATCTCTGTACCTTTTTCTCAGTTTTACTGTGAACTAAAAGCTATCCTAAAATTTTTAGAAAAAGAAATCCCACACCCAGAATATCTTTAATGAATTTATTGCATTTCCCAAAAAGTAAAAGAAATCTCATGTTTAGTTTATGGTAATTCAAAACAACTGTTAAAGATTCATGCAAGCGGGCTTCCCTGGTGGCGCACTGGTTGAGAATCTGCCTGCCAATGCAGGGGACACGGGTTTGAGCCCTGGTCTGGGAGGATCCCACATGCCGCAGAGCAACTAGGCCCGTGAGCCACAACTACTGAGCCTGCGCGTCTGGAGCCTGTGCTCCGCAACAAGAGAGGCCGCGATAGTGAGGGACCCGCACACCGCGATGAAGAGTGGCCCCCGCTTGCCACAACTAGAGAAAGCCCTCGCACAGAAACGAAGACCCAACACAGCCATAAATAAAAATAAATAAATAAATTTAAATAGCACTTGGCAAAACAAAGAGAGGGAAGAAAAATATAGTTTAAAAAAAAAAAAGATTCATGCAAACCTCCTTCCTCCTCACTCAGCTCCTGGAGAACAATATAGATATGACTCTTGGCACAAGGGAAGTAGTGCTGGTCTCCTCGTCCCCTCTTCACGCTATCTTGGATGCTGGTTGGTAGCTTCTCCGACCCCCGCAACTCAGGAGAAGGGTTAAGTATTACTGGACAGCATGGATGCTCGGGTTCCAGGAACAGCACATGCCCCCCTGTTGTCGTTGGCTGGTCTTTTAAGTCCAGCTGGGTAGTGGGTAAGAAGTTGAAAAAGTAAGAGAAAGCTTAGGAAAACTCTGAGGGAGTATGTGAAATATATAGTTAGTAATGACATTTTCTAGAATAATCATTTTGAAATACCAACCTTGTACTCTTGGAACCCAGAACTTGATTTTTGGAGTGGAAACCTAGGGATGGTCTCCTAAGGACTCCTTTCTATAACCTCCCTTTCTCTCATCAACTTGCTTATTGAGAGAATCACTGCATTAATGCCGCATGACCCTAACCACTGACCCCAGTTGTTTGGCTCAGGAGTGGGTATACATAGCGCAAGCCTGGTCAGAGACTTCTCTCTGAGATTTTTTGATCTTCGGGCTAAGGGTAAGGTCAGTGTCTTTCTATGGGCTAAAAGGTTAGCATGTAAAATGTCATTGGTGTTGGCAGATGTGTTTCCTAAAGTGTGGGGACGGGTGATCTATTGCAAGAGAATAATGAAGCCATTTTTAGAGAGAAGCAGTGAAGAGAGGGGGAGGGCATCCTGAGGAGTCTCATGTCCCTGACTCCAGGTGTGCCTGAAGCCAGTTATGGCTTTGCTGTTCAGTTATTTTATGAGATACTTATCTATTCTTCCAATACATTGCCATTTTGCTTCAACCTGCTGGCATTTTGTCACTTATGCCAAATAGAATCTAACTAACACAGCTTCTTTTTATTGCCCTGTGTTCTGATTATCAACAGTATCTAAGGGAACTAGACTGAAATTCCATGTTCCTAGAAAATTATATAAAATCCATGGTCTTTTCAGAATGGGGTTGAGTTTGAAGCTGAAAATTATGAAAACTGGTCTACCAATAATTCTCTATTCATAATTTTGAATATCAAGTGAACTTGGAATAGTGGATATGAATACTCAAGCATAAGAAGAAATATAGATATGGATGTGAGTATATGTTTCATATAGTTGCATATTCCTTTGTGGGTGAGAAAAATGAAGAAAAAATACCTTCGAGGTGGAAGTTCTCTTAGAGGTCATCTAATGCATTCTTCTCATCTTTTCCAGATGGGTAAACTGAGGTAAGAATGGGGAATTGATTAATAGTACTTAACAATGTGACTGCATTTTTAAACTTCTAGATCAGTGTTCTCTATAGAATTATCTGTGGATAGAAGAATACAAACTTGCTGTATAACCTTTTCTTTCTTGGTCTCAGTTTGTGTTTTATAAACTGAGTGGTTTATATCAGATAATCACTAAGATTCACTCTGGCTCCAATATTCTAGGATTCAATGACTTTATGATGTATAAAATCATTATACAATGTTTATAAAATGTCAGAGGATTTTGATTTTGTTTGAAAATCTGGATTGAAATTCTGCTCTAAAAGAGAAAGAAAAGACTGAGAGAGAAGAGAAGAGCTAGGCCAGAGGACAAAAAATCCCGGAAGTGACACAAACTAAGATCAAAATTTAATTGATTGATTTGTTGGCAATTTACAAGTTAAATCTATATAGGCTTTTAGGAATCATCTCGTGTTTTACATTTGGCTTACAAACATTTTGCCATTGACTTTTTTGCATTTAGTCTGAGCACAGTGTTTTTCATTTAAAAATACATCAGAATCAGGTTCAGGGAATAATTCAGTAGAGAACACTTACAGTTTCAGCCTTGAGGCTGAAATGTGTTATTTTAAAAGGCTTAGCTAAAATGATACTATTGAATTAGTCATATCTTAAAGCAACTTATAGGGAGGCTACTAACAATAATGTGTTTCTGGGTAATGTAGAAATTTCCATGATATCTTAAGAAAGACATTCGAACATACTCATTTCATTGAGAGACTTTGGTTTGAATCTAGGTTCTGTCACTTATTATCTGTGTCCTTGGGCAAGTTACCCAACACTTTTCTAAGACTCAACTTCCTCTTGTAAATGGAGATATTACTTATACCTCACTCAAAGGATTGTTGTCTGTATTAAATGAGATAATGTGGGTAAAGAGCTTAGCATGGTGCTTGGCATGTGGTGGGTTTTTAGAACTGCTCCCAGAAGTAGGCTGTATTGAAGTATGACGTTTAAGCTGTAGATAACTTGGATAAAAGGGAAAATCGTCAAACAAGGTAGACTCTGTGTTTCTATTTGTATTCCCATAAATAAGTAACCTTATTAAATTAGGCACATGAGTCTTTAACAATTAATAGGAAGGTTTCAGTCCAAATGTATATTTAAGATCATTGAAAAATTGTACTTTATAGAGTTGTTTGTGGTTTCCAATACTTATAAAAGTGTGTGTGTATAATTTTGAATTTTTTCTGTCCACTAAATAACCATATAGTTATTTTCACTCTTTAGATGAAGAAGCTGATTTAGAGAGATGATGTTTACGTAGATAGTTGGGGTTGGTACTGGCACTTGGAATCAGATCTTCTGACTACTTCTGGCCCAGGGCTCTAATTAATGAATGTTTTTTAAGCATTTATTAGGAACAAAGCACCATGATGAGCACTAAGAGATATATTGGAGGGTGTGCCCGTTGTTTTGCTTACTCAGCATTGCTCCCTCCATCTGTCCTTTATAGGAACTTCTCGATTTTCTGAGAACTGTGGCTACCCATCAATCTCTAACCATAGGGTGACTGACAGCTTCCGTGTCAACCTCACCCCAGCCCTAGTAACCAGCCAAAGAAACCACCTGATACAAAAATGTGAGATTCAGAAATGCTTTAATAGACTCTGCGTCATAGTTATAGAAGAGAGAGAGAAAGAATGAATATGTGTATTAAGTATGTTGTGTGTGTTTATCTTAGGGAGAGTGGAACCTGATGCCTTCCGGGCCAATTCAGATCATCTCCTTGAGAATTTCGACTTCTAGAAGAGAAAGTTATCTGGGTGTATATGGATTAAAAAAATGCAGCACTTTGGAAATGATGGCAGTTACATCCTGCCACTGAGGAGAGGAAGAAGCCTATCTGATGTGAGACAGGAAAACCAAGTAGATATTCAGAAGCCAGTCATGATGTGAGACAGAAAGAGTTCTAACTTTCTCGTTGTTCTCGAGCCCAACTGCATACTTTCTTGCTGTTTCATGATCCACTCCAGTGTCCTTACAATAAATCCTCCCTTTTTGGTTAAATTAGTTAGAATTATATTTTCGTTACATGCAGAAAAGGTTTAGAATTAATACCAACATCAGGATTAAAGACATGAGCTGTCTGCTCCTGTGAGTAAGAAACCAACATTAGTATTTCCCAAATGACTAATATTAGGCTAACTGCTTAGGAAGTACTGGAGAACCTTGTTAAAATGCAGATTCTAAGGCACACTTTACAAGTTCCAGTTCAGGATGTCTGCAATTTAGCCTGGAAATCTATATTTTTAACAAGATTTTCAAGTGATTCTGGTCACAGCCAGAATGGGAAATCTCTGGAAGAAATACTTTTGTAAATGTTTGAGGGACATGGCAGTATAACTCAAAGATGGTGTAGGTCATGTCAATTATAATACATCAGCTATATTGCAGTTTGAGTACTGATTAGAGGGTAAAATTAAGCTTTTCCTCTTATAGGGTTACTATCCCTTTAATGTGTTAGGGTAAGGAGAAGAGAAAAGGCAGTGCGGTCAGACCTGGGGACAAAGGGTTTGGTAGAAAAGAGGGAAGAACTGAACATCAGAATGGAAGACCTTACTTAGGAAAGGAGGAAGAAGTGATGGGTGGGCAGAGGAAGTGGTCACTTGTCTGCCTGACTCTTAAGGGCAATAATCACAGCATTAGGCATCTCTGGCCAGAAGCAAGGGGAAAAGCAAAGCAGAACAGAAAACTCTTTGGGTGGAAGAAGTCATTTCCATGTCTTTGTGTCTCCTTCCTTGACCTGGCCTCTGCTGGGAACGTAGTTCATAGATGTAGAGTGTATTTCCCTGATGTTTGCTTCCTCACCTCATGGGCTTTTGCCAGATGGGCATCTTGGGTACTTCCTACCCGCAAATTGACCCTGCTGTAATTTACATTTATCCTAGCATCTTTCAGAAATGCTGGTCATCAGCAATATATGGAGCAGCTCTAACCACAATCAAACTTACAAGGACACTCATGAGACATTTTTCATTTGAGCAACACAAACAACTCTATCGATCTTACTAACACCCTAGAGGTAAGTGTGAGAACAATCAAAGTGGTCTTGGGGTTGGAGTGAGGAGAAGGGATGCCATAATGATTCTTGAGTTGTTTGCTGACTTTACCAAAAAGCATTGCTGGAAAATGGAAACTGGGTGTGGTTAAATTCTCAGTAGTATCTTAGAATGTCATTGCAGGAAGGGAACTTAGAGATTATCCAGTCCACAACTCTCTGAGCCCCAGAGAAAGGAAGTGACCTGTCTAGATTCACAAATCTAGTTGGTGGCAGAGCCAAGTCTAAAATTTTAGATCTTCTAACACCGAGTTCAGTGTTCAATAAATGCCCTACAGATAGTAAAGCCTTGTACTATGTACCCCAAACAAACTTACTATGAGTAAAACTCATGACTGTGTATAAGGCATGAGAAGATAGTCAGTATGAGAAGCAGAATTATAACAATGACTGTATTAGTTAATCTAGGCTGCCATAGCAAAATACCACAGTCTGGGTGGCTTAAACAACAGAAATTTATTCCTCACAGTTCTAGAGGCTGGGAAGTCCAAGATCAAGGTTCTAGTGAATCCAGGTCCTGGTGAGGACTTTCTTCCTGGCTGCTAGGCAGGCAGCCCCCTTCCTGCTGTGTCCTAACATGGCTGGGGTTGGGGTGGGGGCAGGGTGGAGAGAGGTGAGCACAAGTGAGAGAGCTCTGGTGTCTGTTCTAACAAGGACATTAATCCCATTGGTTTAGGGCCCTACCCCTTATAACCTCATCTCACCTAATTACCTCCTGATTGACTGTATCTCCATACAGTTGCATTAGGGGTTAGGGCTTCAACGTACAAATTTTGGAGGGACGTAATTCAGTCTATAGCGGAATCATCTTCAGACTAGCCCTCAGCCTCTGTCTTTCTGTTTATCCCATGGCCGCACTGATAATTTAGATGAAGGCAGGTACTTGCTCTCACTGCCACCAACAAAGATGCTGCTTTTGAAAGGAAAGAGGAGGCAAAATAATGACACCTTACCTTATGTCTATTTTATTTTCTGTGGTGTTTCCTTATGAAGAGAGAAAAGGTCCACAGGAAAAATCAACCCAGTACAAGACCACTAACACTGACTCTCTTAGAGACACAGACAGAAACATCAATGTTGGTTGACTTGAACTGAGTAGTTGTACAAACTGAGAAATTGTGCAGATCCACATCCCTTATCTGCAATTCCAAAATCCAGAAAGCTCTGACATCTGATTGCTTTTCTGTAAATGTGCAGCAAACTCACTTTGTGGCAGACCCTGGCCTGTCATGATGCAAGGCTGTTTATAGTCCTTCCTTTGCCCACTTATTGAGAACATTCAAATATTTTGTCAAAGAAATAGTAAAGCATTTGATTATGGGATCCCTGCTGGGATATTTGTAGTATATAAAGAAAAGTACTGAACTGTCTTTCTAAAATCCAAATAAATATGAATTCTTGAAACACATGTGGCCCCAAAGGTTTTGGATAGGGAAATTAGAGTTTGTACTAAAGTGAATCTTCTGTTCCAAGAGCTGAAATTACATGGGATATCGTGGGGGGAGGGGGGAGGGAGAAGCAAGCTTAAGCAAAGATGATTGTTTGCCCAGAGCTCTCAGGAAATGAGCTTTTGCCAACGTCATCAGAACAGGCATGGGTGAGAAGGTGACTAAGTTGTGTAGAATTGGCAGTCCTACATCTCCTTGACTCCAGTTACTGTGAGTGGGGTCATGGGATTCTTCAAATGAAATGTTTAGGTCAAAACACATGCATCTGTATTGTGCAGGCTTCTGGGGAGGAGAGCCATGGTGATTTGAAGCAGCAAAAGAATGTAGTTGTTTCAGGAATTTTGGTGATGCTGTCTCATCTGGCAGGTTGACCTGCAGGGAGAAGCTGACTTTCTGCTGTTTCCTTCTTATTCATCTCTTCTTGTTGGAACTTTGCCAATCAGTTGATCTCTGTGCCTCCTTTTTAAATTTAAGTGTAGATGGTGTGAATAGCTTCCCTTACCATGTTCTGAATCAACACATAAAGTCTTTTCAAGTGATATTTTAAGTTCCACACAGGCCTTGTTTGGAAGGTTACTTGATAGCACAGCCATTGGTTCTAGTACAGTGACCTCTGGGTTGGGGGTTGGGAGTCATGACTTTAGTTTCATCCTTGATATTTCCAGTGTGACCTTGAGCATGTCACTTCCCCTTTCTCTAGACTTGTTTCCTCATCTAGAAAACAAGAGGCTTGGAACTGATGATCTTTGAGGTCTCTTTTATGGTTAATACTGAACCTGTAAATAACAAGATGAGTAATGATAATTATAACAGGACCCCAGTTTGTTTAGCAATTTATAGCTTATAGACAACTTTCATATCCATTAAACCATTGGATACTTAAGACAAACCTGTTATATGCTGGGCAACTAGATATTATTATTCTCTTCTAAAGAAATTCAGAGAGAAGGGAAGTTACTTGACCAAGGTAACAGCAAACTAGTGTCTGTAAAGAAAGGACCAGACCAGGTCTTCTGACTACCTAACTGCCTAGCCTGTGTCCTTTCAACTCTGCCTCACTCCTTCGCTGGTTTCAGAGTTGCCTTCTCAACAGCATCATGAAAGTGCACGCACACTTGTGTGTTCACAAGAAAGGAGCATTACGTATGGCCAGTTGTAGGCAGACAAATTACTTATACCTTGTTTTGGACTGCAGGAGTTGCTGGCGCCAGGCTCGGAGCAGGGGCTTGGGTTGTTACAGGAGATGTGAAGCAGCGAGTGCGACAGGGCCAATGAAGTGCTTAACCCAAGCACACTGGGAGAAGCAGAAGGAGGCGAGAAAGCTCAGCATGGGATGAGGCACCATGGTCAAGTGCAGATAGCTGGAGGGTTCCTGGAGAAAACACACTTGTGACTTGCCTCATGTCCAAAAATTTTCTAAAGTCTAATGTGTGGGCCTACATTGAATAGTATTTTCTACCTTTCTTTTTCTTTTTTTAAAATTTTTATTGGAGTATAGTTAATTTACAATGTTGTGTTAGTTTCTGCTGTACAGCAAAGTCAGTCCATTATACACATATATATATCCACTCTTTTTTAGATTCTGTTCCCATATAGGTCATTACAGAGTATTGAGTAGAGTTCCCTGTGCTATACAGTAGGTCCTTATTAGTTATCTATTTTATATATAGTAGTGTGTATAAGTCCACCCCAGTCTCCCAATTTATCCCTCCCCCCCCTACCTCCTGGTAACCATAAGTTTGTTTTCTACATCTGTAACTCTATTTCTGTTTTGTAGATAAGTTCATTTGTACCCTTATTTTATATTCCACATATAAGCAATGTCATATGATATTTGTCTTTCGGGTGTTTGGGGAGAAAATAACCACGAAGTGTTTTAGCTTTTATTAGTCAAGACATTGGTTTTCCTTGTTAGTTGAGAAGGTATGGGCAGATGCAGTTTCAGAAATGTATGAGAGAAAAGGACAAAAAGAGGACAGTCAGATCTCTCTGGGCCTTGGTTTTTTCATCTGTAAATGAATCTGGCATTCAAGGCCCTCTGCCATCTGGCTCCACCCTTCTATAACACCACTTCTCTGTATACAGATGTTCTTTGGTATATTCAGGGGATTGGTTCCAGGACCCCCTGCGATACCAAAATCTGCTTATGCTCAAGTCCCTTATATAAAATGGTGCAATATTTGCATATAACCTGTGAACATCCTCCTGTATACTTTCAGTCATCCCTGGGTTACTTGTAATACCTAATACAATGTAAATACTATGTAAATAGTTGCCAGTGTGGCAAATTCGAATTTTGCTTTTGGAACTTTCTGGAATTTTAAAATCTTTTTGTTCTGTCATTGGTTGGATGTGGAACCTGTGGGTATGGTGGCCAACTGTACTCTACTCCAGAAATCCCAACTCCTCTCCCTTGCCCACGAGGCAACCCGACTCTTCTTTTGCTTCTCTAAGCCACTCTCTCCTTGATTTGTTCTCACTGTTGTAATTCTCCCTGTTTTTAATGCCATGAAGCTTTCCCTGAATGTCTGAACTGGAAGCTGGCACTCCTTCCTAACCTACCAGTCACTTGTTTGGCTTGCAGGTGCTGCTTGTCAATTTCCACCTTGTTTGTTTCATATCCTGTGCTGTTGCTCACCTGGGATCCTTGATGACAAACGTCACTCACTGTGTCCTGTCCCCTCCCCAGCGCTGTGTATTTACTTCATAGTGACATAGGAACTTAATAAATACCTGAATGGATACATGAGATCTGAGGTCTCTTCTAACCCCAATTCTCTTATGATTTAAAAGCAACATAATATGTGTTCTGAAGCAAGGTTAACAAGAATCCATTTTACGAGTAGGACACTTTTTACAGTGTTATTGTTGAGACTTGTCCAGTCAAAAACTAAACTGCTTTGGCTGAATTATTCTTGTTTCTTTAAAAAGAAATCCATTCAAAGGTAGGTTCCATGTGGTAGAGGAAGTACTGCCTGGGGAAAGTTAATGTTGAGATCCTGTTTTGTTTCTTACTAGCAGGTGTGACAAATCATGTCTCCCTTCTGAGCCCAATTTCTTCAACCTGACAATGATGAGATCTGTTCTACAGGGTTGTTGGGAGGGGTTAATGTGATAATCATGTGAAAGTGCTTTGCAAACTGTAAAGAACTCCACATAAAAGGGGTTATTGTTATCATTATTATTATTTTAGAAGTCATTTCCATGGAATGTAAATGCAGTCTCTAGAGCTCCTTTGGGCCTCTGAGTGTGCAGACTGTATTTAGAAGTTTATATCATACCCAATATGGGGTTGAACAACAGCCAACTAATGCTAACAGCCCTGGGTCCTTATTTACAGAGTGCCTTTCCTCTGAGCTCAAGAGCTGTTAAAAGCTGGATCCATCGTTCCGCAATCAATTTCCATTCAGTCATTCACTCAACGAATGTTTACTTTATGTGTCAGGAAGTATTTTTGATGGTGGGTGTGTTGCTGATATCGTTCATGTCCTGCTACATTAGGGGAAACTGCAGATCCATAGAGGAGAGGGGACTTCTACAAGCCACACGCACAGACAGGATGCAGCTCAAGAGTTTAGGGGAGGTAGTGGCCAACACTGTGCTAAGAATAACCGTTTCAGGAACTGAAGCTGGGCACCTTTGGTTGGAGTCATATGTATTCATCTACAGCAAACTGTGCCTTTGCCTTATTTGCCCATAATAAGAAATGATGTCAGTGGCTGAAAGGCACATTGTGTGACCCAAGTCACAGGGGTTAGGATTCTGAATTGCTTTGGTCAGCTCAGTTTCAGACACTTTGTAGAGAAAAGGTTCAAAGTAGCTTATTGATGGAGAGAGCTGTGAGTCTGTCCCAGAGCTGACTCCTGCAGAGTCCCGCACCTGGCTGAGGCACATTGCACACCGTTGCAATTTCACTTTTATCCTCCAGAGAGAACAGGCTCTTTCTTCCAAGTGGAGGGTTTTTAAGATGCTGGGATAAAAGCTCCCTTTTCATGTGTGGGTGACTCAGAGAGCAGGGAGTCAGCAAGATGTGGTCTTCCAGCCCAAGGTGCTACAAAGGAGCATGAGGCATGTTTCTCATTTTCAGCCTTGTAGGCTCTCAGAGACACTTCCTACCAAGGGTTCTGAGTGAGCTTCCACAGCTTTAGCCAGAAGAGGGAACTAACAGATCATTTGTACCATTTTCAATGGTATGATTGTTAACCGTGAATTGACACAGTTGCTGAGGGATTACGGACCTAGAGAAAGACACAGAGATGACAAGACCTCCTTCTGAAAGCTCACTATGGGGTGATTAAGAACATACAGAAATAATCAGAAGGGGCCACTTATTCAACAAATAGCTCTTGACAGAATTTGTTTACCTGGATCATAACTCTTCAAAGAGTAAAAAGAATTTGGTGGACCAGGGAAGTTTTTCTGTTTTGTTTTATTTGTAGAACATGGTATTTGGGATAGTTTTGTAGGTAACTGAGAAGAATTTGGGCAAAGAAAGATTGTTCCAATTTGATATAAAGTTTCAGTTATGAAAGATGAATAACTTCTAGAGATCTACTGTACAACACAGTGTCTATAGTATATAAGGTGTAGTATAGTAACAATGTTACGTTCTGCGGCTAAACATTTGTTAAGAAGGTAGATCTCATGTTAAGTGTTCTTTCCATGTGTATGTGCACACACACAAAGACAAAACAACCACCACCAACAACAATGAAAATAAAGGGACACAGGGAATTCCCTGGTGGTCCAGTGGTTAGCAGGCCTGGGTTTGATTCCTGGTCGGGAACTAAGATTCTGTAAGCTGTGTGGCACAGCCAAAAAAAAAAAAAAAAAAAAAAAAATCAAGGGACACAAAGAAACTTTTGGCGGTAATGGATATATTTATTACCTTGATTGTGGTGATGCTTTCAAGGGTGTATGCATAGGTCCAAACTCATCAAATAATATACATTAAATATGTGACTTTCTTTTTTTTGTGTATCAATTATACCTCAATAAAGTTGTTAAAAAATTGAATAGGAAGGGTGCATTCCAGAGGTGAACAATGTCCTAGAGACAGGGGAATCAGAAGCCGTTCCTGGGTACCTAGAGTGGTCCTATTAGGACAGAGTGAAGGGTACAATAGTCAAGTGCTGTGGGAGAAGGTTCTTTTGGGTCACCTTGACAGCAAGCTTAACTTCTGCCTAACTGGATGCACAATACTGTGAAAGTGCAATTTGGAAGAATTCAATGATTGCCCATGTACAACCTAAATCTTTGGTCTGTAGTTACTATTTTACGATTCACCCAGCCTCTTGTGTGCTATAGATTGCTCTGCGCAACTGGAAATCTGGCTTCTTCTCAAATAATAAATGATATTGAAATTTCTGATAAATGAGGGCTCATAAAGATCTATCACAATGGCTTTTCTGACCACTACTTTGGTTGGGATTTGGTGTGAATACCACAGATACTTTGCTTGCTTTTGGCAAAATGGCTCTAGAAATTCAATAACCATAATAGGTCATTAGTTTTATTTTGATAAATAATATTTTGGCTTGGATGAGACAAAAAAAAAAGAAACTTCTCCTACCTTCATTTTGACTGTATTCATTTGAATTACAGAATCACCTTTCTCCTTGGTTTAAATATAGGTAAATATATAGATATAGATTTTTGGAAGTAGTTTCTTCTTGTTCTTGTTAAGATTACAATAGATTGCAGTGTTGTCAGTGATTTAGCAATCGGTATATTTATCTGGTTTTCTAGTTTTTGTCAAACTAATGTATTCTCTTTAAGTATTTCTGTTTCAAATTCCTTAAGTTTATCAAATGAATACATATGAGTGTGTTTCTGTAGCTTCACTCTTTCTGAAGTACCCAGAGGCCCAAACTAGTGATAGAGCGGTGTAGAATAGTGGATTGGACCTGGCCCCAGGATGCAGGTGGAGTGAATTCTACGGGGACTCTGCCACTTACCAGCTCTGTGATGTTGGGCAAATCACATACCTGCTGTGGGCGTTGATTTTTTTCCTTCAGGAAAATCCCCTTTCCTGCCTTCAACTAATATTTATTGGTGTCTGTTAAATGTGATGCACTGTGCTAGATATTGTATGTATGATTCTGTGGTGTTTTCCCTCTTAAAGCTTAAACTCTGAAAGGGGAGACCTAAGGTCACCGTGCAGTTTAAGGCATGGAGGAGGAATGTATGGGGTCCTATGAGAGCCCAGGGTGAGGAGCATTGAATTACACTGGAGGACATGAGGAAGCTTCCTGGAGGGGCTGTCGCTTCTGCTGAATTTTGAGTGAGCTAGAAAGAAAAGGGGGCCTGGAGTGTTCACAGGCAGGGAGGGCAGCACAGATGAATGCACAGAAGCAGGACACAGTATAATGCACTTGGGGGGAACAGCAGGAGGCACATGGTTGGAGAGAAGGATAAGCATGGGGAGAGTTCGAACATGAGCTGGAAGTGTAGTGGTGAAGGCTCTTTTAGGCTAAGCTGAGAATAAATAATAATAGTAATAGTATGTAATAATAAAAGAAAAATCTGCTAATAATAACTACCTTTTGTTGGCAGAATTGAAAATAGAAGTTAAGTATATCTGTAGATTTTAAAGATTGGCAAAATTAGTATTGCAGAGTGCCTAGCTTTGTACCAAATAGTCATTTCATATACATGTCACACCATTTCACGAATGTAAACAAGTTCATTTAAATATTCACCAGAGTGCTTTGATAAACTAGTACAAATATTAGCATATTCTTGAGAATAATAAGAGTTCAACTACTCAGTAGTATTTATCCTAGTTTAGTTCTGAGCATGTCTATTCAGGGTATTTTTCACTTCTCGGCATAATTTTATGAGCATTCAAATTAGAACAATTTCTCATGTTTATTGTAGCAGTAACATATTAAACACTAAACAGGAAAAGGTTAAAGTTAGAAGTTGCAGTGGGAGAGAAGTGCTGAAATCCAGTTCACCAGTGATTACTGATTTCAACCACCTGTGAGGTCTAGCCGCTCTAGCCAGCTTTAGTGACTTATCGCCTTGTGAGCCGTAGGAAAAATCATTCACAAACTTGAAGAATTGTAAGCATTGGAAATAATATATACAAAGCTCATAGGACTTGGAGTAAGTGGCTGATAAATTGTGCTGTCCCTTTTCAGGCCCTGTGCCAAGTGTCCTCTTCATCCCCTGGCCCGGGGAAGGGCAGATGGGAGAGGTGAGCCAGTGGGACTTCTGTGGGAGCAGACGCCCTGGGAGATGTAGCTGTGGAAGGGCTGCTGTCCTCAAGGTTGTTCTAGAACTCAGAGTTAAGGAAGAGAGGGAAAACACAGCTGAAAGTATCATGCTGATTAGGGAGGTAAGGTAAATGCAATTCAGCTGCAAAGCTGGTGGTCAAAGAGAGAGAGAATCCCAGATCAAATTGCTGAGGGGGTGAGGTCAAAGGATGAAGATCTAAATTTACACGTGGCCCAGATTTCTTTCATGCAGTCTCAACAACTTGGAAAATCAAGGCGGGACCCTCAAAGGAGCCGTGCAGGAAAGGGTAGGTCTGGAGGAAGACTCGTGCGAGATTCAGTCTTTGCAATCAAAGAGCTAATTTGCTAGGACAAATAAACTTGAAAACAGTCAAGGGAGAGCATGCCCAAGCCTTTAGTAGAGGTAAATAAGTACCCAGGAAGGCACTTCCATGCAGGCAACTCCACTGATCCAACACTGTAACAACTACCTGAAATGGCCAAAGCCGTTAGAGCAGGAACTAAAATTGGCCCCTCAGATATGGTAATGGCCGTTTCCCTAATGGGAATCCTGGGAGTGTTAAGGTCTCTTTCTCAATTCAGCACCTTCTTCCTCTTTATCCCCTCACCACTCCAGGAGCATCAGACTATTTGCTTCACCTCAAATCCACCCTACACTCCCTCTCCACTTAAGAGTCTAATGCTGAAACTTCTGTTAGAAATGGCTTTCGCTTCTTCACTGGAAAGGTGTTTTCATCTTTCAAGGTTCCTTGCCCCTTCTCAGACTGGTAAAGAAATGCACTGTCTTTCTTGGGCTCCTATAGCACTAGTTCATCCAAATACTAGTGGTGGAAGATGTCTTATCTACCAAGTATATGTCTTTGAGTCATGTGCAAAGCCCAAAGATTTAAATTCTGGAAGTGACTGGTTGGATTTCTAACTCTACAGCTCACTCTCTGTGTATTTTGGGCAAATAATATACCTTCTGGGAGTCTCAGTTTCTTATCAGTGTTTTTATGGGGATTTAATAAGATAGTGGATACAAAGCACCCAGAATGATGTCAGACAAAAATTAAGATAAAACAAACAAAAAAAAATTAAGATGTTAAAATTCAATGTATGGAATTCACAATATACATGAATATAAATATAAGCTAGTCAAGTACCTTATCTTGGGTTTTAGGGGCTTGAGAAAGTTGTTTGATTTCGTACATTATCACACTGTCCTTTTGAAAAATCCTCTGATGCTACACAAGAACAAGTCATTCTCTTCTCTTGATTTTACTAGTGATAAACTGGTGATGTTTTAATCTTATTAGATATATAACCCACAAAGAAAGATGCTTAAGTTAATTTCATAAACTTAGATTTTTTATGTTGATTTCTCTTCTGAATTCTGATTTTCAGTCAATAAGATGGATGAACTATTCCTTTTTTTTTTTTTTTTCTTTTGGCTGCACTGCCTGGCTTGTGAAATCTTAGTTCCCTGACCAGGGATTGAACCTGGGCCCTTGGCAGTGAAAGCGCACAGTCCTAATGACTGGACCACCAGGGAATTCCTCCATTTCCTGTTCTTTTTCATTTCCTTTCAGCTTGATTGCATTCAGACTCCCGTGGTCCTCTGTTTAGAGCCTGGGTGACACCTGTTACGTGATCTCCATTCTTTAAAATAATTAAAAAACAAAACTAAAGTGTAACAAGGCACCATTCCATTAGCGATTCTCCCATCTCCATCTGTGCTGCCCAAAAATGTCTGCTTTCTGTACTTAAAAGACATTAATCTTTTGGCACTATTATCCAGAGCAAATAATGCTGGATGTAGTAATAGCAAATGATTTGGCATGTGCATCAATGTGGAAATAGTGTTTACAAATGCACATTAATGTATTCTGCAAGAATACATCATGTTTTAAAATGTGCTTCTTGAGCATACATATGTCAAATTGAGAAACACCACATCCATTATTAGAAAGGTAAAGTGGCTTTTTGTATTCAGGGAGGATTCTTTTTTTTTTTTTTAATTTTTATTTTATATTGGAGTCTAGTTGATTAACAATGTTGTGTTAGTGTCAGGTGTACAGCGAAATGATTCAGTTATACATGTATCTATTCTTTTTCAAATTCTTTTCCCATTTAGGTTATTACAGAATATTGAACAGAGTTCCCTGTGCTATACAGTAGGTCCTTGTTGGCTATCCATTTTTTTTTTTTTTTTGGCCACACCATGCGGCCTGTGGAACTTCCCCCACCAGGGATCGAACCTGCACCCTCTGCAGTTGAAGCACTGAGTCTTAACCACTGGACCACCTGGGAAGTCCTGGTGATCTATTTTAAATATAGCAGTGTGTACATGTCAGTCCCAGACTCCCAATGTATCCCTCCCCACCACCCGTTCCCGCTGGTAGCCATAAGTTCGTTCTCTGAGAGTCTGTTTCTGTTTTGTAAAAAAGTTGATTTGTATTTTTTTTTTTTTAGATTCCACATATAGGCAATATCATATGATATTTGTCTTTCTCTGTCTGACTTACTTCACTTAGTATGATAATCTCCAGGTTGTTGTTTCTTAATCAGAGCAAACTTTGAGAGATGTTCGTACAAGGATTTTTCCACATTTCAAATTATTTCTTACAATTGAAATTATTGAAATTACTGGGTGTGAACATGTTTTAGAGTTCTCGATACATATTTCCAAATTGTTCTCCAGAAAGGTTCTATTAATTTATAACCTCAACAGTATGTAGTAATGCTTACTTCAGCTCAGGTTTGGGCAGCACTGCATAGTAGTGTTTACAGTTTTTTTCTAATTTAATTGGCAGCAAATAGTTTCTCTGATTTTGTACATGTTTAAAGATACTTGTATTTTTTCTTTTTTATTGATATATGGTTGTTTTTTTTTAACATCTTTAGTGGAGTATAATTGCTTTACAATGTTGTTAGTTTCTGCTGTATAACAAAGTGAATCAGCTATATGTATACATATATCCCCATATCTCCTCCCTCTTGCACCTCCCTCCCTCTCCCCTTATCCCACCCCTCTAGGTGGTCACAAAGCACTGAGCTGATCTCCCTGTGCTATTCAGCTGTTTCCCACTAGCTATCTGTTTTACATTTGGTAGTGTATATATGTCCATATGTACACTACCACTCTCTCACTTTGTCCCAGCTTATGCTTCCCCCTCCCCGTGTCCTCAAGTCCATTCTCTAGTAGGTCTGCGTCTTTATTCCCGTCTTGCCCCTAGGTTCTTCATGACCTTTTTTTTTTTTTTTTAAGATTCCATATATATGTGTTAGCATACTGTATTTGTTTTTCTCTTTCTGACTTACTTCACTCTGTATGACAGACTCTAGGTCCATCCACCTCACTACAAATAACTTAATTTCGTCTCTTTTTATGGCTGAGTAATATTCCATTGTATATATGTGCCACATCTTCTTTATCCATTCATCTGTCGATGGACAGTTAAGTTGCTTCCATGTCCTGGCTATTGTAAATAGAGCTGCAATGAACATTGTGGTACATGAATCTTTTTGAATTATGGTTTTCTCGGGGTATATGCCCAGTAGTGGGATTGCTGGGTCATATGGTAGTTCTTTTCTTAGTTTTTTGAGGAACCTTCATACTGTTCTCCATAGTGGCTGTATCACTTTACATTCCCACCAACAGTGAAAGAGGGTTCCCTTTTCTCCACAGCCTCTCCAGCATTTATTGTTTGTAGATTTTTTGATGATGGCCATTGTGACTGGTGTGAGGTGATACCTCGTTGTAGTTTTGATTTGCATTTCTCTAATGATTAGTGATGTTGAGCATCCTTTCATGTGTTTGTTGGCAAACTTTATATCTTTGGAGAAATGTCTATTTAGGTCTAGTGCCCAATTTTTGATTGGGTTGTTTGTTTTTTTGATACTGAGCTGCATGAGCTGCCTGTATATTTTGGAGATTAATCCTTTGTCAGTTGCTTCGTTTGCAAATATTTTCTCCCATTCTGAGGGTTGTCTTTTCGTCTTGTTTATGGTTTCCTTTGCTGTGCAAAAGCTTTTAAGTCTCATTAGGTCCCATTTGTTTATTTTTGTTCTTATTTCCATTTCTCTAGGAGGTGGGTCAAAAAGGATCTTCTGTGATTTATGTGATAGAGTGTTCTGCTTATGTTTTCCTCTAAGAGTTTTGTAGTGTCTGGCCTTACATTTAGGTCTTTAATCCATTTTGAGTTTATTTTTGTGTATGGTGTTAGGGAGTGTTCTAATTTCATTCTTTTACATGTAGCTGTGCAGTTTTCCCAGCACCACTTATTGAAGAGACTGTCTTTTCTCCATTGTATATTCTTGCCTCCCTTATCAAAGATAAGGTGACCATATGTGCCTGGGTTTATCTCTGGGCTTTCTATCCTGTTCCATTGATCTATATTTCTGTTTTTGTGCCGGTACCATACTATCTTGACTACTGTAGCTTTGTAGTATAGCCTGAAGTCAGGGAGCCTGATTGCTCCAGCTCCGTTTTTCTTTCTCAAGCCTGCTTTGGCTATTCGGGGTCTTTTGTGTTTTCATACAAATTGTAAAATTTTTTCTTCTAGTTTTGTGAAAAATGCCATTGGTAGTTTGATAGAGATTGCATTGAATCTATAGATTGCTTTGGGTATTATGGTCATTTTCACAGTGTTGATACTTCCAATCCAAGAACATGGTATATCTCTCCATCTGTTTGTATCATCTTTAATTTCTTTCATCAGTGTCTTATAGTTTTCTGCATACAGGTCTTCTGTCTCCTTTGGTAGGTTTATTCCTAGGTATTTTATTCTTTTTGTTGCGGTGGTAAATGGGAGTGTTTCCCTAATTTCTCTTTCAGATATTTTGTCACTAGTGTAGAGGAATGCAAGAGAATTCTGTGCATTAATTTTGTATCCTGCTACTTTACCAAATTCATTGATTAGTTCTAGTAGTTTTCTGGTAGCATCTTTAGGATTCTCTACGTATACTATCATGTCATTTGAAAACAGTGACCGTTTTACTTCTTTTCTGATTTGGACTCCTTTTATTTCTTTTTCTTCTCTGATTGCTGTGGCTAAAACTTCCAAAACTATGTTGAATAATAGTGGTGAGAGTGGGCAACGTTGTCTTGTTCCTGATCTTAGAGGAAATGGTTTCAGTTTTTCACCATTGAGAACGATGTTGGCTGTGGGTTTGTCATATATGGCCTTTATTATGTTGAGGTAGGTTCCCTCTGTGACTACTTTCTGCAGAGTTTTTATCATAAATGGGTGTTGAATTTTGTCAAAAGCTTTTTCTGCATCTATTGAGATGATCATATGGTTTTTATCCTTCAATTTGTTAATATGGCTTATCACATTGATTTATTTGCATATATTGAAGAATCCTTGTATTCCTGGGATAAATCCCACTTGATCATGGTGTATGATCCTTTTAATGTGTTGTTGGAGTCTGTTTGCTAGTATTTTTTTGAGGATTTTTGCATCTATGTTCATTAGTGATATTGGCCTTTAGTTTTCTTTTTGTGTGACATCTTTGGTTTTGGTATCAGGGTGATGGTGGCCTCATAGAATGTGTTTGGGAGTGTTCCTCCCTCTGCTATATTTTGGAAGAGTTTGAGAAGGGTAGGTGTTAGCTCTTCTCTAAATGTTGACTAGAATTCACCTGTGAAGCCATCTGTCCCTGGGCTTTTGTTTGTGGGAAGATTTTTTTATCACAGTTTCAGTTTCAGTGCTTGTGATGGTCTGTTCGTATTTTCTATATCTTCCTGGTTCAGTCTTGGAAGGTTGTGCTTTTCTAAGAATTTGTCCATTTCTTCCATGTTGTCCATTTTATTGGCATATAGTTTTTGTAGTAATCTCTCATGAGCCTTTGTATTTCAGCATGGCAGTTGTTACTTCTTTTTCATTTCTTATTCTATTGATTTGAGTCTTCTCCTTTTTTTTCTTGATGAGTCTGGCTAATGGTTTATCAATTTTGTTTATCTTCTCAAAGAACCAGCTTTTAGTTTTATTGATCTTTGCTGTTGTTTCCTTTATTTCTTTTACATTTATTTCTGATCTGATCTTTATGATTTTCTTCCATCTGCTAACTTCGGGGTTTTTTTGTTCTTCTTTCTCTAATTGCTTTAGGTGTAAGGTTAGGTTGTTAATTTGAGATGTTTCTTGTTTCTTGAGGTAGGATTGTATTGCCATAAACTTCTCTCTTAGAACTGCTTTTGCTGCATCCCATAGGTTTTGGATCGTCATGTCTTCATTGTCATTTGTTTCTAGGTATTTTTTATTTCCTCTTTGATTTCTTCAGTGATCTCTTGGTTATTAAGTAGTGTATTGTTTAGCCTCTATGATTTGTATTTTTTACAGATTTTTTCCTGTAATTGATATCTAGTCTCATAGCGTTGTGGTCTGAAAAGATACTTGATACGATTTTGCTTTTCTTAAATTTGCCACAGCCTGATTTGTGACCCAAGATGTGATCTATCCTGGAGAATGTTCCATGCACACTTGAGAAGAAAGTGTAATCTGCTGTTTTTGGATGGAATGTCCTATAGATATCAATTAAATCTATCTGGTCTATTGTGTCATTTAAAACTTCTGTTTCCTTATTTATTTTCATTTTGGATGATCGGTCCATTGGTGTAGGTGAGGTGTTAACGTCCCCCACTATTATTGTGTTACTGTCGATTTCCTCTTTTATAGCTGTTAGTAGTTGCTTTATGTATTGAGGTGCTCCTATTTTGGGTACATATATAATTGTTATATCTTCTTCTTGGATTGATCCCTTGATCATTATGTAGTGTCCTTCCTTGCCTCTTGTAACATTCTTTATTTTAAAGTCTATTTTATCTGATATGAGTATTGCTACTCCAGCTTTCTTTTGATTTCCATTTGCATGGAATATCTTTTTCCATCCTCTCACTTTCAGTCTGTATGTGTCCCTATGTCTGAAGTGGGTGTCTTGTAGACAGCATATATATGGGTCTTTTTTTTGTATCCATTCAGCAAGCCTGTGTCTTTTGGTTGGAGCATTTAATCCATTCACTTTTAAGGTAATTATCGATATGTATGTTTCTATTACGATTTTCTTAATTGTTTTGGGTTTGTTTTTGTAGGTCCTTTTCTTCTCTTGTATTTCCCACTTAGAGAAGTTCCTTTAGCATTTGTTGTAGAGCTGGTTTGGTGGTGTTGAATTCTCTTAGCTTTTGCTTGTCTGTAAAGCTTTTGATTTCTCCATGGAATCTGAATGAGATCCTTGACAGGTAGAGTAATCTTGGTTGTAGATTTTTCCCTTTCATCATTTTAAGTACATCGTGCCACTCCCTCTGGCTTGTAGAGTTTCTGCTGAGAAATCAGCTGTTAACCTTATGGGAGTTCCCTTGTATGTTATTTGTCGTTTTTCCCTTGCTGCTTTCAATAATTTTTCTTTGTCTTTAATTTTTGCCAATTTGATTACTATGTGTCTCGGTGTATTTCTCCTTGGGTTTATCCTGTATGGGACTCGCTGTGCTTCCTGGACTTGGGTGGCTATTTCTTTTCCCATGTTTAGGGAAGTTTTTGACTATAATCTCTTCAAATATTTTCTCTGGTCCTTTCTCTCTCTCTTCTCCTTCTGGGACCCCTATAATGCGAATATTGTTGCATTTAATGTTGTTCCAGAGGTCTCTTAGGCTGTCTTCATTTCTTTTCATTCTTTTTTCTGTTCTGCAGCAGTGAATTCCACCATTCTGTCTTCCAGGTCACTTATCCATTCTTCTGCCTCAGTTATTCTGCTATTGATTCCTTCTAGTGTAGTTTTCATTTCATTTATTGTATTGTTCATCTCTGTTTGTTTGTTCTTTAATTCTTCTAGGTCTTTGTTAAACATTTCTTGCATCTTCTCGATCTTTGCCTCCGTTCTTATTCCGAGGTCCTGGATCATCTTCACTATCATTATTCTGAATTCTTTTTCTGGATGATTGCCTATCTCCATTTCATTTAGTTGTTTTTCTGGGGTTTTATCTTGTTCCTTCATCTGGTACATAGCCCTCTGCCTTTTCATCTTGTCTATCTTTCTGTGTTGTTCCACAGCCTTGTTCCACAGGCTGCAGGATTGTAGTTCTTCTTGCTTCTGCTGTCTGCCCTCTGGTGGATGAGGCTATCTGAGAGGCTTATGCAAGCTTCCTTATGGGAGGGACTGGTGGTGGGTAGAACTGACTGTTGCTCTGGTGGGCAGAGCTCAGTAAAACTTTAATCTGCTTGACTGCTAATGGGTGGGGCTGGGTTCCCTCCCTGTTGGTTGTTTGGCCTGAGGCAACCCAACACTGGAGCCTACCCTGGCTCTTTGGTGGGGCTAATGGCAGACTCTGGAGGGCTCTCTCCAAGGAGTACTTCCCAGAACTTCTGCTGCCGGTGGCCTTGTCCCCATGGTGAGCCACAGCCACCCTCCGCCTCTGCAGGAGACCCTCCAACACTAGCAGGTTGGTCTG
This sequence comes from Balaenoptera ricei, assembly GCF_028023285.1. NCBI lineage: Eukaryota > Metazoa > Chordata > Mammalia > Artiodactyla > Balaenopteridae > Balaenoptera > Balaenoptera ricei. The sequence goes on along the minus strand of NC_082642.1, from coordinate 85,794,215 downwards.
GTTCAGTCTCCTATGGGGTCACTACTCCTTCCCCTGGATTCCAACATGCACACTACCTTGTGTGTGCCCTCCAAGAGTGGAGTCTCCGTTTCCCCCAGTCCTGTCGAAATCCTGCAATCAAATCCCTCTAGCCTTCAAAGTCCGAATCTCTAGGAATTCCTCCTCCTATTGCTGGACACCCAGGTTGGGAAGCCTGACGTGGGGCTCAGAACCTTCACTCCAGTGGGTGGACTTCTGTGGTATAAGTGTTCTCCAATCTGTGAGTCACCCACCCAGCAGTTATGGGATTTGATTTTACTGTGATTGCGTCCTTCCTACCATGTCTCATTGCGGCTTCTCCTTTGTCTTTGGATGTTGGATATCTTTTTTTGGTGAGTTCCAGTGTCTTCCTGTTGATGATTGTACAGCAGCTAGTTGTGATTCTGGTGTTCTCACAAGAGGGAGTGAGAGCATGTCCTTTTACTCCGCCATCTTGGTTCAGGGCCTATCACTTGCCATTTTCTTCTTAGGGAGACTGTCGTTTTACCTTCACCCAAAGAAGAGAATGAAAACTTCCACACATAGTAGATAAGCAAGTTATGTTTGCTCTTTGAGGGACAGTTCCCAGTCTCTACAGCATTGTCATTTTTATATATGGCTTTCTCACATTGACTCATCATCTCTTTGTCCTTCAAAATTTTTGTCATTTACTTTATTCTTCCTTCCTGTATAACTAATTTCTTCCAGCCTCCTAGACTCTTTGTGAAGGCATGGCCCTACTCTTAGCCTGCCTAAGAGGTTCGTGAATCTGTGCCTTATTATTTATGGTCTTTGTCCAAGAGCAAATAGTGAGCACATTCATTAACTGCTTGTGATCATCTTTCTGCTCTTGCAGGTCACTTATGATCCTGTTTATGCCATTAGGATTGCTGACTGATGCCTCCCATTTGCCAAATGAACTGGCTTTGTGGCTGTGGATAAAACTTTATTTCATCAAACTCTCATTTACTCATCAAGTATAAAATAAAACCTTCTAAGTTCCACACACTGTTCTAGATGCTGGAGATACAATAGTGAACACATGGACATGGTTTTTGTCCTTGTGGAGCTCACACTTGGGTGACAGTTTAGACTGATCCCCTCAATAGAGACTTTCAGCTGTTCCATCTTACAGTGAATATTCATTTGTAGTCATGAGTTGATCTTATTATCATCACCAAAATGAGTTCTAAATGATCAACTGTAATTTAAAAAAATTTTTAAGGCAGATCTTCAGTTATAAAAGATGAATAGTAGGAAAATAATTGGATGAAAAGAAAAGGTCACAAATTCCTCCTAGTCTATATTCAGCACTTCCAGAAGAGCATAGTAAATATGTGGGGAAAAAAATCTCTGTGGACTGGTAATTGATTTGACATATTAGCAAGGCTCTTTGAATTGTTAATTATAATTTAATAAGCTGATGTTAATTAATTCCAGTAATGTATATTGTTTCTGTACATTCTAGAAGAGAATAGAAAAGCTAGAGATTCTGAATATGCCCACATAACCAATCAGTTACATGGGTTAACCAGAATTAGGCTGGCACGTCAGTGTTGGTGGTGCTAGTCTCATTCAATTTTGTAATATAAATACTATGCCTGTATGATTTATTGTTCAAACTAGGGCAGTTTTTGATGGTGAAAGGAGGTACCCCGAGTACAAGGGATCTAGGCCCACCTAATTCTTGGCATGTTGAAATAACAAATTACCAGGCTGCTAGACTATTTTCCCTTTTCCAAATTCATCATCAAGCAAGTTCATCATAACCAGGTGAATGATTTCTTATTAACACTTTTATGAAGAAATTGTGCCCTTAAATCCTCTCCCATTTGTGGGGTGAATAGACCCTTTTCTTTTTTTAAAAAAATGGGGAAGACCTTAAAGGTTTCCAGCCTCTAATTCCTAAAACCTACAGGCTGGCTAACTGCCCAACTTTTGTGCTCCCACTCTACCTATGACAATCTCTATCTTATACCTTACCATGTATTTTAAAATCATTTATGTTTCTATCACCTTTAATAAGCTTTATGTTTCTCTAGGGCAGAGATTGTATTTTATTCATACTTTAACTTCTCTGTGTCTCTGATTGCTCATCTTTAAAATACAGATAACAGTACTAAAGTCACAAAGTTTTATGAAGATAAAATTAATTAAAACATTTGGAAACCTTATAATAGTGCCTGGCACATAGTAAGTTCTTAGTAGTGTCAGCTCAATATTATTATCCTCACTATTTGTTATCACAGTGCAAGTAGTCAATGTCATGTACACAAAACAGGTATACTAAATATTAATTCATCAAACATTTATTAGTGTTTTCTATATTCAAGTCAATCTATACAAAGATGAATCAGGAGCCTAGTTTTAAGTAAGGATGGGGAACAGGAATGAGATATGCACATAAAGATAATACAAAATAGAAAGTAACAGGTGATGTAGGAGAGGTAAATATATAGCAACATTGCTCTTACTATTAGAGAATATTTTCAGACTGAAAGGATCGGGGAGGACTGTAGGAGTGAAAAGAATTTTAGCTGAATCTTGAGGAAAAAATAAGATTTAGATACATAGACATCTGTGTTAGTGGTGTAAGGAGGTGAAGATATTCCAAAAATGACTATGTAAGTAAAGGTACACAAAAGGAGAGTCTTGAAGTCTGCTTAGGATAATGGCAAGTATTGTCTAGGGATTAAGCTTGGAGAAGACCTGAAAGGTAGTTTGGATCCAGATAATAGAATGGTCTTGAATGTCACACCACAGATTTTGCATTAAATTTGATTTATTTTTCTATTTAATAAAGCATCTGGGTTTTAAAAGTTATGAATAAAAATAATGAAAATTCATGAACTTGGAGGTTCTCCCTGTTCCCCTTCACTATAGATAATGGGGAGGTGGTAGTATGAGAAATCATCTTGGAGTCCACGCCAGGACCCTTAGGTTGTGAGCCTGGTTCTGCTCCACTGTGTGACTCTTATCAAGTCAAGTGCCCTGCTTGCCTCTCCATTTGTAAAATAATACATATTAAGGGTTTACATAGAGGACTCTAAAGGTAACTCCTTTTCTAAAACTTTTGAGAGGAAAAGAACATGTAATGGGTGCACTGTTAGGAGCAGAAGTTATTTATCCCAATGATATAGGCTATTATTCTTCAGGGTCTTCTCTCACTCTTAGCCTACTTCCAGAAACTATCAAAATTTAAAGAAACACTGAGTTTTGTGATTCCCCCCAATATATATTTTTAATTAATTAATTAATTTTTGGCTGCATTGGGTCTTTGTTGCTGCACGCGGGCTTTCTCTAGTTGCGGTGAGCGGGGGCTACCCTTTTTGCGGTGCATGGGCTTCTCATTGCGGTGGCTTCTCTTGTTGCAGAGCATGGGCTCTAGGCGCTCACGGGCTTCCGTAGTTGTGGCATATGGGCTCAGTAGTTGTGGCTCGCAGGCTCAGTAGTTGTGGCACACGGACTTAGTTGCTCCGCGGCACGTGGGATCTTCCCAGACCAGGGCTCGAACCCGTGTCCCCTGCATTGGCAGGCGGATTCTTAACCCCTGCACCACCAGGGAAATCCTCCTCCAACTATTTACTTGTGCATGTGATAGGAGAGCCGAAAGGTTGGTAGACCCTAGGCTGTGGCCTCTGTAATCCCATTCTCAAGCGTTTTGATTCCTCAGTGCTGAACGGAGGCAGGATTTGCTGAGCCACAGCAGTTGATCAGCAGGAGTCCTCCACCAATAGATGTCCATGTCTGGCTGAGCCATAATGATTAATATTTGTAATCATAGCCCTAAGGCATTGGAGAAATCCCAAGATGTCTTCTGACTCACCAGAGGAAGATGGTATTATAGTCCGCCTCAGGTTTCTTGTTGGGAGTACATTTTATTGTATTTCAATATTTTGAAAATTGGGATTAGACGTCTACTGTGGAGGGATCTTTGTGTAACCTGGGGTGTTTGATTAATTGGCACAGCTCTTCCATTAGCCATTCCAGATATTAGTTTTCTAGATTTGTTTTTATGCCTGAGAATAAGACTGTTTTTCTCAAGGAGAGACTGACTGTTCTCTCAGGACAATTTGTTCTATTAAAAAAAAAAAAAAGGAAGTAAATACACTCTTGCCCTATTAAATATGTTGCAGATAAACTAAGTATAGTGTGGGCTTTTAAAATGTTCTGATATGGGGGCTTCCCTGGTGGTGCAGTGGTTGAGGATCTGCCTGCTAATGCAGGGGACACGGGTTCGAGCCCTGGTCTGGGAAGATCCCACATGCCACGGAGCAACTAGGCCCGTGAGCCACAACTACTGAGCCTGCGCGTCTGGAGCCTGTGCCCCACAACAAGAGAGGCCGCGATAGTGAGAGGCCCGCGCACCGCGATGAAGAGTGGCCCCCGCTCACCGCAACTAGAGAAAGCCCTCGCACAGAAACGAAGGCCCAACACAGCCAAAAATAAATAAATAAACAAATGTGGGGTTTAAAATGTTCTAATATGAAAAGAGTACTTTAAGGGATTTTTGGCTTTGAGACCTTCCCTAGAACCTTATACAAGAAAAACACTCTTCCTCTGCATCTTTATAAAAATGATTATTTATACAGCTTTAAAGCAGTTTTTATCAATAAAGGGCCTCCCCACCTGTGGGGACTCTGCTTCTTGGTAGACTGTTGGAAAGAAGCTAAAGCACCACAGAATGTCCTCGGTGTCTTTGTTCAGAAAAATTTAGAAGCCCTGGAGCCTGTTCATGGAACAGTTTTGAGGTGGAGGCCAAAGGGATCTCGGGGAGGTAAGAAAACTCAGTCGGAGTAGCAACGAAGTGGGAGAGTATTAATCTTTGGTAGCTCCAGGGCTACTCCCACTCTATCCCTGAGGAAAAAAGCAAAACAAATATGGGAATGCAAAGAGAAACGTAAAGTCAGTGGGGGAAGTGGGTAGAAGAGGAGGAAGCGTTCACCTGAAAAGTTACTGCAGCAACTAGGAAGAGAACCCCAAATTGTGACCATTAAATGGGATTTGTAAATACACTCCTCTTTTCTCCTTTCTGCTGAATAAAACCATACCCAGCTCGGAGACCCCAGTTTCCTCCAAGGCTTCAGTAATCCATCCTGGAAAATCGTATTGGATTGATAACACAATCCCAATCCAATCCATTTTCTAGTTTGCAAAGGAAAATCCGGTCCGGCGTTTAGTTTTAGCAGCGCTCCCTGTGACCGAAAGCTACAGCTCTTCAGCGGGGATAACTGAGGACCGTATTGGGGAGAGAAGCGAAGAAGGGCGGGGGAGCGGGAGGCGGCCGAAAGGGACGCCCTGCGCATGCGTGCCAGCGCCCATGCAAATCAGCTGTACATCCAGAGAGCAAAGTGGGATGATCTGTCACTACACCTGCAGCACCACGTTCGGAGGACAGCTCCTGCTTGCAGCTTCCAGACCCAGGTAAAAAAAACAAACAAACTGAGCGGGCACCGTGCATGCATATCAATACCAGGTCTCAACCTATCCCCTGAAGAGGCAATCTGCTGCTGCTGCTAAGGGTCCTTTGGTGGCTGATTGCAGCTTCAAGGTTTAAGAAATCCCATCTTTCAGGAAGCCTGAGGGGAAGAAAGGAAGTACGGGCGAAATCATCACATTGGCTTCCTGGATTTGGTAATCTGAAGCGGGCCCACATCTTCCGGCCAACTTCCATTGAACTTCCCAGCACTCGAAAGGGACCGAAATGGAGAGCAAAGGTATGAGGCTGTCCCCATCGGGGGACTTCCCGCTGCATGTGCCTGTGGCCAGGGCAGCCCTCGGCGAGGGGACTGCAGTGCTTGGGGAGTGAGCATCATACTAGGTCGATAGGAGGAGATGCTATGTCCGTTGCAGCACCAGGGAAGTGTGGCAGAAAGGCGACTTCTTTTTAACTCCCACAGCTTGGAAGACAGTGTTTAATACTCCATCAGTTGCGTAGTGAAGTGTGATTTTTTTTCTTTTTTTTTTTTCGTTTTAGGTAGGGGGGTGGGAAGAGTCTTTAGATGGTGGGGGTGGTGAGATGTGTTGATAAAACAGTTTGTTTTCTGTAGAATGGATGGGTTCAAATAAATATATTTCATTTGCTGTAGGATTGCTGACAGGCATGTTTGTATCTGATATCCAATAATGCATTGCTATAGAAAAAATGTTTGGATTTCTCCACCCCCACCCCACGAAGATGGTATTTCTGGGTGTGTATGACCACATCCTACTGCATTTTGAAAATATATCAGCAGAGAAATTGGGTCTATTTGGAACAGTGTGCGTTAGAACTGACCTCTAAGAAGAACAGTGCATCGGAGTACTGCTTGGCTCCAGGCATGATGCATATACGAGTTCTGGATATGTGTATATTAATATTCTCCTCATAGCAGATCTGCATAATATACACATACTAACTGGTAAATGAACTGTAAAAATCAACTTCTGATGGCATATTTAACTCAGAAACAAAATGACTATTAAAATTGTAAGATTGGATAGCCTTTGGGTTTAACTCCATCTATGCAGGTCTCCTCCTCCTCCTCTTTAAAACGCCCACCAGCTTGCAAGAGTCTTGAGTAATGTGGTCAGATATCCAGTAGGAATACTGGATGTATTTAATTGTGGTGAAATCAGAAGAAATGATGTCAACTTTTATGAAACTATATTCATTACCCAGAACTCGAGAAGCTATATTTGAAACAAGGTTTTATTTTTAAACCAAGAATGTCAGTCATTGTGGTAGTGTGCTCAGGATCAGGGAGTGGTGGTGGGTTACCTATTTCTGGGCTGATTAATAAAACTGAAGCGTCAAATGATAGCAGGTACCTGTTCAATAAAGTATCTAATTAGAGGAGTTAAGTATTTCAACCTAGGTAAGCATTTTCAGTATGAAAATAACTGAGTCAACATGGATTCAGACAAGCTGGCAAATTTTAATTGAGATAATTTTATTCTGATGGTTTGCTGATGGGCATTTCCTTGATTAACAATGATGTACATATATGAGAGATCCCGTGTCAATAAATATACATGAGGCATATATTTATTAACTGTATTGTAGAATCCATTTTAAAATGAGAAGCCAAGTCTTAACTCATAGAGGTCTGTAATATTCCAGCTGATTAAGTATTTCTGGAACATGAGATTAAACAAAAGACAGAGTATCATTTTACTAAGAAGCATTTTTTTTGGTATTTAGAGGACACCTGCTGTTTGATTATTAAACTTGGTTATTTGGCAGAGGTTCTTGGTAACATTTTTGCCTCCAATTTATACACTAGTTCCGGCCCATCATAAAAAGAGGATGTATCTCTTAGTAATAATTTTTTATTTCTCCTCGTTTCCCATAAAATACGCTACATGTTATGCAGAGTTCCAGGTGGTTTATATCTCATGCTGATAACAGTAGCATTCTAGCTGTTCTGCCAGTCTTGGGATTTTGGAAAGGAGAAAGAATCTCAGAAGTTTATCTGGGAAGAATCAGGCCAGAAGTTCTATAGAAATCCAGATAGCAGTGATACAGGCGTGAATCACAGCACTGACCCAAAGGCAGTTAATAATTTTGCCCCAAACCAATACTGTGGTCATTTTGCAGAGGTACCATAATTGCTTCGGGCAAGAGACATGGTGAAAGTCCTTATACATGTTAGTTCTCAGACTTCTTTTGCAAAACTGAATTAGCCAGGTACTGATCATATGAAGAATGGCTAATTATTTACACATTGGTCTCACTTTCTGAGTTGATGCAAATGGCACAGCTGAAAATGGTAGCTAACTTGAAATTTTGTTACAGAAGAAAAAAATGTGTATTAAGAAGAATGTATCCGTACCCCATTTGAATTGGTGCATCTTAAGTACTTTATGCTGCCATGTACAAACGTCTTCCCTCAACAGATTCAAATTTAATTCCAGGAAGACATTTTCAAATGTAAGCATATATATTTTTTTCTACTAGAAACTCTTTCAATACTCAGAGTATTATTACATGATTCAGTTGAAAGTTCAAGAGTTCTCCATCCCAGAAAAAAGGCTAATGGCCCAATTAGTCTTGACTCTTGTTGCCAGCATTTGACAACCTTCACATTACCTCCAGCATTTGAAAATCTTTCTTAGAGCGCTTGTCCAGAGTCTCCAGCAAGTTGAGCATCAGTTATTTACAAATAAGGTCAATTTTTTTTGCTTCCTTACTTATTGCTTTGCATCACTTCCTGTTATCAGGGTAAAGAGGAGAGGAAAATAAATCAATTGACCTAGCAATCAGTTTACGGTGTAATTTCAGTGATCCTTATGTACCATGGTAATTAATATTGCCTCAGAGATTTGGGTTGGTGCACAGTCTGAACAGCTTTGACAGAATTTGTGCCTTGCAGTGGTTCACAAACTTTGATGCACATTAGAATCATCTGGCATGCTTTTAGACCTCCTCATGCCTGGTCAAACCCTTTCTTAGTTATGTCAGAATGTTAGGGTAGGAGAGAGGCATAGGTGTTTTTTTTGAAGATCTCAGGTGTAACTGTGTTCGGGAATAACTCATTTAGACTCTTGATAATCAAAATGTGGTTTGATTTAGAATTGCAGAACCTTGATCTTTACTCCAGGCTTGCTGTATCAGAATCTGATTTTTAACGAAATCCCCAGGTTATTTGTATGCACATTAGTTTGAGAAGCATTGATTTACAGTGAGGAAAGAACTTTCCCTCTCCAAATCTCTCGTTCTCTCTCTCTCTCTCTCTCTCCCGATCTTCTCTTTTTTTTTTTTTTCCCTCTCCTGTACCACATCTTATCTTTGTCCAGCTAGGTTCTCAGTCTTAGGCTGGTCTATTAGAAATACCTGTGGAGCTTTTGAAGCATAAAGATGCTTAGGCCACACCTCGACATTCTGGTTTAATGGGTTCTGGAGTAGAACCTGGGCATAGGTATTTTTAAAAAGCTCCCCAAGTGATGCAAATTGATAGTCAAAGTTAAACATTGGTCTAGGATCTCGCTACTCAAGGTGTAATCCATAGACAAGCAGTATTAACATCACCTGGAAACTTGTTAGAAATTCAGAATCTCAGGCCCTACTCCAGACATACTGAACCAAATCTGCATTTCAACAGCATCTGCTTGTCATTTGTATGCATACTAAAGTTTAAGAAGCACTGGTTTAGACCTTAGGGGACTGATTGTATCTACGAATGAACCACTCTGGGGACCTCAGTGTAGAAGATTTGAAATTAACTAATCAATATGGAAGCTTCTGCATATGTGATCATGTTATAAGTTTTTGGTTGCTTTGGGAAAGAATGGAAATGAAATGCAGAAGAAATTGCTTGCCTCACGGTTATATCAGAAAATGGACTCATTTAAAATACCCTCTCTGTTCTTTCTCCAGCCGTTTAATTTCAACCCCTTGATTATCTTTTTTTAAAAATAAATTTATTTATTTATTTTTAAATTTTTGGCTGTGTTGGGTCATTGTTGCTGTGCGCGGGCTTTCTTTAGTTGAGGAGCACAGGCTCTAGGCGCACAGGCTTCAGTAGTTGTGGCGCGTGGGCTCAGTAGTTGTGGCTTGTGGGCTCTAGAGCGCAGGCTCAGTAGTTGTGGTGCACAGGCTTAGTTGCTCCGTGGCATGTGGGATCTTACCGGGCCAGGGCTCGAACCTGTGTCCCTGCATTGGCAGGCAGATTCTTAACCACTGCGCCACCAGGGAAGCCCCCCCCGATTATCTTTAAATGCTTATTCTATAGGTTTATTTTGAGTTCCTTAAAATGTCCTGGTATTTACCCATGGTAGTGTGATATTAGACTGCTTAAATTGAGGCCCATCTTAGAGTGAATATAACATTACCTTCTTCTCATTGTCATGTGCCTCTGTTCAGTTCTTTTGAGTTCATTTGCCATCCCCCTTGCTGTGTAAGATCTTCCCTGACCTCCCTTACATCTAATTAATATTTACTAGTATACTTTATATGACCTAAAGTCCTTGTTGGTCCCTCACATACTGCATTTCTTACAATCAACATTATAATTTTTGTGTTCTTTATTTAAACAAACATTTATTGAGCATCTGCTATGTTCCCAATGTGCTTAGTTCTGAGAATGTAAAGGAAAACTGAGATGCAGTCTCTGATCTTAAACATCTCACTCTCAAATCTCCATTCATAAATAACTTTTTTTGTGGGCATAATATGAATCTCTAATATTCATGTAGCTACTCAGGTGCCTGCATCAGATAAAACATTTTCATTTACATAGTAGGGACTCAGATTATATATGTTGAATTGGATAGCCTTCATTAGTTAATCATGCCATGTTCATGCATCCAGGAGATTGTAAATTGGGAGAGGTGAAAGAAGTTTGGCTACCAGAAACATCAGTTAGATTCCAGAACATAGAAGGCAGTAACATGACCTGCTTTCTTTATAGAGAACTACACATGTGTTCCCAGTGAAGATTCAACTGTGTTCTGAGTTTCACACCAGCATTAGAGGCAAGCCAGGGGCATGAACCAACGTAGGTAAGGTACAGAGTACTCATTTCTCTGAAATCAGAATGGTTCACCCTGCAGGAGACAAAGGAAATGTCTATGCAGTACCTAGTTTATCAGAGCTGGGAAGTGATTTTTAGAAAAGCTACTTTGTGGTTAAAAAACAAACAACCAAATCTCCGAGACCACTGTAGGATAAGTAAAATATAACACGGTACAAAACGTAACAGAATACACATTGGGCATAGGAGATCACTGTTCTTATCCCAGCTCTAATGGTGTAACATTGGACAAATCACTTTTCCTGTCTGAGTCTTAAAGATTCTTAAATATCAAAGGGAGTTCATTTCATTTAATTCAAAATATTTAATGAGTTGCCACATTATTCCAGGCACATTGTTAAATGTAGGGGATGGTGATATGAATAGTGCATTGGGTTGCCTTCCAGGAGCTTATAGTCTGGGGCTACATCGACAGGCTCAAGAGCTGCCGATTTCTAACATCATATGTCTCTTCTCCATTCATCTTTCAGACTTCTAGTAGGTTACCCAGAAGGCTAGAATCTAAAGTCATAGTGATTAATGACCTCTGTGGAGGCACTTAACATTCCACAACAATAATGCCTGCCTTTTGTTCCACTTTTGGTTTCTTTAAACAGAATTTTTGTGTGGGAGAACATTTGAACTCTTGCTAAGTACCTACTCTAAAAGCTGTTCCAACTGACTAGCTACCTGGCTAGTAACCTATTGTCTGAGTCAGGTGGTTATTATGAGGCTTGTTAGTATTAGTAATGAGTCTGGAGGTGGCCAGTTAGTTTTCTCCGTCATTCCCTTATCCCTGTTCTTTTATGCCTTTAAGCTTTTGACCCTATTAGGTGTGGTGTTTTGTGCTTACTGAATGACTAATAATTATGTTATACTGGATTTGTTAATATTGGGTTTCCTAATTTGTCACATTCATGAGACACTCTATTTTTTTAAAGGGCTTTTAATATATGTCATCGCCCTTAAAACCTTGTGATTAGATATTTTAACTTCATTTTGTAGATAAAACAGTGGCTGAGAAAGACGAAGTGACTTAGGCAATCCATCTTCTCTTTATTTCTCTGTAAAACAAGAATTATTGTGCCTACCTTAAGCCCCATACCCCCTATATCATGATTATGAAATTAAACTCGTACCAATAAACCATTTAGAGTTTAGAATCATAGTCTTTCATTATTATTAGCTGTGTTTGTCTTTTCATTAGGATCTCATCCTAGAGGGGAGAAATTAATCCTTTGCCATTTTTGTAGTTTTAGCAGCAAGCATACTGCATACACACTCAACAAGTTATCTCCTTTGACTTCTGCAAAGGCTTTAATTTACCAAAAGGGATTTCATTTGTTCTTATTCTATGTATTTTTTTTTGCAGTAACTCCTCAAAAACGTGAATTTATCTCTATGTTGCTCAGATGTAGTTTCAAGGCAGTTATATAACACCTTGTGGGTTTGGGGATGGAGATGCATTGGGCCAAGCATTATACCTTGGTTGGGTTTAAAACATAGACTGTGTAAAATCTGGCCGCTAACAGGATTTTCAATCAGGGGTGCACATCTGAATCACGGGGCACCCCATGGTACATGGGACTTGGATCTTTAAGAAGCACCTCACGTGATTAGGATGTGCACTCTCAATTAGGAATCAGTAGATAAGCTACAGGGTGATTAATATGAAACGTTAACAGGTACGTGTGTCCTTTGTCAGAAACACTACAGGACTCCTGCTGCCTGGACCTTGATTTTTATTATTGCCTTCTTTAGTGTTAAGAGAGCGAACATGTAGAAGAGAGAAACTAATTCTTGTCCTACAGGCTTGGGTTAGAAAATAGACATGTAAATAGATGGTGTGTGTCTGAGACCAAGAAGACCCATGACTTCCCCCAATGTCTTCATCCTCTTTGGCATCCCTGCATGCAGAATATGGTGGATTTTGTTCCAGGATCGATATCTATAGTTCTAATTTTAGTTTGCTGTTCTCTCCAGTTACTTTTTGAAACAGTCTCTGTCTCCCTGTCTTTGGGAACGTGGGACTCCCACCCAGGGAGGCCATGGTATTTTGCTGCTGTGATGCACTGATGGTACGTTGGCAGGTATCCCAGGGGACACCTGTTGCCTCTCCACAGAGCTTTTCTTTTTCATTTTTTTAAGCATATACTCTGCCTGGCTTTTTACCTGAAACAAATCCCACCACCAGTGATTCAGAGAGCACAGATAATTGAAAGTGGGCTGTAAACACTGTAGAAGAAAAAAAAGGAATGGTAAGCTGCTATTCTGAGGTCAGGGTTTTGTTTCTCTACTAATTGTGGACTGGCCATTAGCCTGAGAAGCAGTCCAAAGGGACTAGACCGCAGGAAAAAATCTGGAAGCTTTCAGAGGCCATTCAGAAGGTAACTAAACACATGAAAGATTCCCTTAACTAGCAGGCAGGAGGAAGCAGCAAGCCAGTCTGCCAATAGCAGTCTCTCTCTCTACCCCATTCGTTCCTACAGATATCGCCCATGTGAAACAATCGGGTTTTTCTCAGTTCCTCAAATACTGATACCAAACATGTGGAGCAAACCTCATCCCAAGACAAATTGGAAATTCTTTTTTAACTTTTTGCAAACAAAAAATCTAGATGATTCTGACTTCAAAAAAACAATGTTGAGGTGCTTTTGCCCTGAGTCTCATTCACCTACTAAATTGGGTTTAGATGTTCTACGAATTAGAGAATTTCACAAGACTTATTACATGATCATTCTAATTGTTAAAAATCTGGAAAGTTTAAAATTAGATTATTTAAGCAGTTTTTCCAAAGGTACTTCTTTCATTTCAAGATATTTTTAACATTTCGAGCACTACTTAAAATTGAATTTGGTTTACTTTTTTTTCTCTTCCAGGATTTAAAAGAGAAATATTTGCTATATGTCAAGAGAAAGGTTGTCATGTAAATCATGCTTTATTTGCAAGCCTACAAATAATTCAAAATGAGATGACATGGACTTTGCATCAGCATAAAAAGCAAACTGATAATGCAAGTATAGCAATACCCTCAATAATACTGAGGTGAGGGAGACAACCAAAGCAATTTTAAAACAAGATGATTGGTTGATTTATTTAATAAGAATTATTTATTGAGTGCCTACTATGTGTTAGATTCTCTAAGGGTAAGGTTTTTAAACTGGAGTCAACATACTGGTGGGATTATGAGATTGTGTACTAGGGTGATTCGCTGAGGCATGGAAAACATGGTGCATGTTCTGATGAAATAAAACTAATATTAGACTAGATGCTAGAAAACCTGGGTTCTGGTTCTACTTCTGCTCGCACTATTCAGTGGAGGAACTTTGGGAAAAATCTTTATTCTCCTCTCTCGAGCTCAGTGTCCTAAGCCTTTTTTTAAAAAGAAATATATATAACTCTATTTGCCTATTGATTTCTACTTTCTTATTACAAAGAAACTGCCTTTTCAGCTTGTTTGCATTCTTCCTTTACTTGATCCTTTTTAGACTTGATGTCTACAGAAAATAAAACAGGGTGGTCCTAATTACCACATTAAGTTTTAAGGCGCCCCTGTAGGTTTGAGCTAGCTTTTTCATGCTGTGAGTTGTGTGACTGAATTTGTTCGGTCTATAACTGGTTTGAGCAATTGAACTGGGTTGAGCAATTAACTTGGTTCCATGTGAGAAAGCACTAAGACTGGGGGAAAATGGCTACTTGGCCGGAGTTTGTAGATTGCATGATAGTGACCACATATAGACCCAGGTATGTCTCAACCAGTGGGTGGTTGCAGTGGCCTTGAGGAAAAAATCTTGACTTGAGAGTCTGGAGACTTGGATTTGAATCCTGATTTCTGCCCCAACTCCTTGTATGAGTTTGAGCTGGTCACTTCCTTTCTCTGTCCATATTTCTTCTTCTGTGAAACAAGGGTGGATCAGAGGCAAGTTTCTTTTCATCTTTGGGATTGTAAGAACCAGCATTTGTGAGGTGTTTATGTAGGGACTACAGTGATTATGTTTTGTTTAAGGATTTATGGTTGGTGCCTTGGTCTCCACTATTTCTTTAGTGAACTCAGTGGCATTTTTGCTCATCAGATTGTACATTATGTTTCTGTAATATTTTTTTTCCCACTTATGTGTCTTTACAAATAAGATTAGTTTAGTTATACATCAGTCATATGTGAAGTTGATTTGGTGGGTATGGTTTTCTCCTCTCTCCCAACCCTAATCAGCACATATTCCCTAATAAAAATTAAAAAAAAGAATAATGCCAAGGAGTCCAAGTGCTGAGTGTTTTACTCACATTATAGAAAGAGATTTGATTTTCTTTTAGTTCTCAATCATTAGTACCATACTATTCAAAAATAATTGCACTCAGTCCTTCATTGTCTTCAATTTAAAAACCTTTTCTGTCTTCTGATGTTTGATTGGCTACTGATCATTTTGGATAGAAGAAGCCTTTTTTATTTCCAGATAAAAGTTATCTAAAGTCTAAGGGTTTCATGATTAATAAGATGAATTTCTTGATTGTGCAGAGAATAAAATTTAGTGATGGGATGGATTATTTAACAGCCATTAACATGTTTATAAACATGAGTTATAATCAGAAATACTTGTGATATGATGGTAACTGTAAAAAGCAGTGATGTGGATATATGTACTGATTACAATAATGTGAAAGTTGTATGTCCGTGGACAAAGAATAATAGATGGTAGTGTGTAAAAAGAGGCAATATTTGGGTAATGATGATTGGATTGTGGATTGGACATTGAAAGGACATTTGAGGAGATAACAGTCTTTTGAAATTGTGCTTATATATATTTTTTACTATGTATAGGGCACTGTGCTTTACATATAGTGACTCTAATCCTCATAACAATTCAGTGAGGCAAGCGGTATTGTTATCCCTATTTTAGGGAGTAGAAAACCCCAGCATAGAGACGTTAAGTAATTTGACCAAGTCACATAGCTAGTACATAGCAGACAAGCTTCGGAGTCTGTGAGCTTAACCACAACTGAACATCTGAGGCATTACTTTGCTCTGGTCTGGTACTTCCTTTGCTGAAAACTAGGCCAGCTGTGTACACACACATATGATGTTTACAGTTTATTAGCCTTCAGGATGGTGATCTCTGCAGGCTCAGGCTCACTGAAACCGTGGGCCAATCAGAGCCAGACTTGGGGAAGCATGAGGAGTGTTCCTGCCTGCTGTCAGGTGGCTATGAGAGAGCACCCGCTGCTCATATGCCTGAGGTGGCTTCCAACCCCAGGGGCTTAAGTAAGCGTGGGGTTGCACCTTCCTTCTCTCACATCACCTGCAATAGCTGTCCTGCTTACCTGGGAAGCTCAGTGGTATTGTAGAAAGATTGCAAGACTTGAAATCAGACACACAGCTAGCAACTTGTTAGTCCCTGTGACTTGGGCAAGATACCTCTCTGTGCCTTCGCTTCCTTATTTGTACAATGGCTCTTTCAAGATGAATGAGACAAATAATATATATTAATGTGTAGTAATATATAATAAATATATAATATATAACAAATATAATAAATATATATTTTATATTTATGTAATGAACCAAGCGTAAAATCAGTACTCAGTATTAACAGCTGCTGCTGTTGCGATTATCCTCTGACCCTTAGGCTTACTATTAATACTTCCTGTCTTCCTGTATGGGGCTGGATTCCTGCCTTAAACTCCTCACTATCACGTTAGCCCCTTGCATGGAGCCAGACGCAACTTTCAGTATCCTTCAGTCCATCTCATGTGAACATTCCTGATGCAAGATGAGATTCCTACCTGACGCTGATGCTGGCCACTGCCACCATTCTTACTCTCATAGAACCATACTCTTTTCTTCCCCTGGTATCGCCCACCCTCCCTACTTTGATACCAGCTGTGATTGGTCTAGATTGGTTCATACTTTTCTTTAGACTGCTGACCCTTGCTGCTTCACTAGTTTTCCCTTCATTCTGTCTAGTTCTAGTTCACTCATTTTTTTCCCCTTAGGTTGGAACAAGCAGAATGCCATGCCACTGTGGTATATGGCTTAAAATGATAGTTTTTAAGACCTACTGGTCTAAGTCGTGCTAAAAAATTAAAGAATAGTGACAAAAATGAAAGAAATCCACTAATCTTTTTGATCAGAATTTTACTTATTCCCATTGTCTGGCCTAAGATGAAGTTGAGTTTCCTCAGAAGAGAGAACTTGGCCGTTGTGATAGGAATGTTGACATTGTTGCTTAGGTCCAGGCACCATTCCATTGTTCAGGGAAGAATAGTGAGAACAGCTTTCTGCCCAGTTGTACCTGGTCAGTGGTTTTCAACTGTAAGTATGGATTATAATAACTTGTAGGCTTGTTAAAACATATTTCTCGGTCTCCTGTAGTCTCTGACTCAGTGGGTCTGGGGTGGGCCTGAGAGTTTACATTTTCTAACAGGTTCCCAGGGGATGCTGATGCTGCTAGTTAGGGGATCACACTTTGAGAACCCCTGGTGTAAACAATGTAGTCTATGATTCTCTTGTATTTGGGTATTGTATCTAGAAATAAATGTACATTTGGCTGATCATTGATGAATATCAGAATAAGGGATCATGGGGTAGCATTCTCATGATAGAACTCCATAGCTTAAAAGAGTAAATAAGATCACATCTACAAAATCACCCCAGTATTAGCCATACCCACACACTGGTTAATTAGTACAAAGATGTTATTAATGGTGTATACAAATAATACATGTTTTCATTTATAAAATGAATACATGTATTTATTTATCTGTGCCAGGAACATTGCTTATCATCAAGATTAGAAATGAAAAGAGACACAGTTTCTGACTTCACAGATTTGGTTTTGAAGATAGACACAAACAGAAGCCTAGGAAGAGCTGACAGTGGGGTATGCATGTGAAAATTTAGATTAAATTTAAAATTTACTCTTAATATCATATCTTCTATGTGGATTACTCTGCCTAGGTGTTATAGACCAGGAACCAATGAATAATACAAGATTTATACCCTCTGCTGTTACACCAGATACAGAACTATAATCTGTGGGAATACAGAGAAGGGAGTTGGCATTTGAGCTTGGTCTTGCAGAAGGGATGGAATTGAAACATTGGAAAAATATTCCAGGCTGATGCAATAGTATGAGCAAAGGTATAGCATCATTAATATACATGTAGCAACTAGGAAAGATTAAGTGATTGGTTAATTCATTAATCTGGCAAATATTTGATAAGCTGGGCACTGTTCTAGGTGCTGAATATAGTAGTGAGAAGACAAAGTCCCTGCCCCCATGAAGCAGGTAGGGTTAGGGACAGGATACAGTGAATGATGAATCCTGATGATGAAATGAAAGATTAGAAGAAAATTGTGGTGGCCTGTTACAAATTACATAATATAGATAATGATAACTTATACTTCAAAAATATTAATATCAATTGTCTTTTTTAAAAATTAGAGTCCAGGGCTTTTAGAGTATAATTCCATTTGCAAAGCTTTAATTATTCCCTAGATTTTCAAGAAAATATCCATCGCACAAAGCAAGGTATACCTGTAAGCACAGTTCCACGGCCAGAGGAAATGCTGTGATCCAGTATTGCACTCTGTGACTTTTGCCAACCTCTGCTGCTGACATACTTCCCTTGCTTAATGGAACAGTGAGTTTCATTTCTGTTCACTTTTGGCTCTCAATCCCCTGAAATTTTTGCGTTGAAACTTACAGATTGGTATTTTAGGGGGAAAATCCAAAAAATATTTTTGAAATGTGTCAGGCTCAAAAATTGCTCTTCAGTGATCTATAAGTTATTATCAACTCTCAGAATTACAATAACAGGACAAACACTATACAGGTACTAATATGCATGCATTTTGCAACTATGCTATATGAAGTTCTTCAAATTCTCCTTAAGTATATGAAGATTCATGTAAGATATATGTTCTTTTTCAACCTACCATCACTCTTTCAATGGTGTATTTTGATATTTTGGCTGTCTTTCTTTAGAGAAGATGAAGAAATTAGAGCAGTTTTTAACCCAGTTCTGGTTTTGATTTTTGTCTGTCTACTTCCTAGCAGAAGATATTGGGCAAGGTTCCTAATCTTCCTAACTCTAGATTTTCTCACTTATATGTTAGAGATAATAATAGTATTTATTCTCAGAGTTGTTTTGAGGATTAAATGAGATAGTATATAGTATATGAAAGTGTTTGCCACACTGCCTGGCAAATAGTAAGCACTCAACAAAATGTAGCTATCATTAAGTATCTCAAAACTGCCTCATTATAACTTGTGGTACAAAATCATAGCCATGGCTTTTGCTGAGTCTGATGGATTCAGTTTGCTTAAAGGTTTAAATGAATTCCAAGCATAATACTTCCAGTCTGAGCCTTTAGTTGTAACTCAACATAGAGCTGTTTTGGATCAAAGTCTTAAAACTGTTTCAGGAAGACACTTCCTGCCAGACTGGACAGCCGTAATCAATGGTTGAAATCTAGAATACCACCTTGTATAGAGAAGGTCTCATCCTGGCTGGTGAAAGATGTATGAACAAGATTTTGAAAATGAAGGTCAGCAGATGATTTTCGTCAAATAACCATAAGGAGCGGTTAGACAGATGGCAAGGACAGCCTTGTCTTTTCTCTACACAACCTCTTTTGATCTCTACTCCCCATTGAATCATGCAGGTCTTAGTAAAGGTGTGAGGGTGCTGGGGAACACACTGCAGCCTCGGATGCTACTCATTCCTTCAGAAATGCTTCTAGAGCAAGAGAGGTGTAATGATGATCCCTCATGAATAACATTTGAGGTGATGTCTTCCTTTTCTTTTTTGTGCACTTGCCATTTTTGTCACAGTTATGGAAAGTGTATTATCAGAGATAGCACTTCCTTGTCCCTCCCTCCCACTTCCTTGTCCCCTCCCTCAAATTTTTTCCTCTCCAGAGACATCACTCTCAATTCTTTTTGCTATTTACCTCTGTGTTCTAAATGACATTCTCTTCTTACCTCCTCTCAATTTCTCAGCTCTATTTTTGATGTCCCGTTGTAGAAATGAAGTTTTCATCTCTCTCTCATCATCACACTCTCACAACAGGCATTCCTCCTATCCTACCATCTTCCCAGGGCTGTTACATTATTGTTTTGGTTAGCTCAGTATTTATTAGTTACACTTTTATGACTATGTAAATGCTTTTCATGACTGTGATTCCACTCCTTTCTCTTATGATTTTGTTTTTTTCTGTGGTTGATAGTTGTTTTGTTTTTTGTTTGTTCAGCTTTCTATACATACTTTTCACTATTTAACTCCAAGCCTCTGCCAGCTTTCTGAATTTCAGCTCCAGCCATTCTGATGCACAGATATATTATCAAGTTCATCTTCTTGAAGTAATCTCTCTTGGAAACTTCTGACTTGGTTCTATATGTGCGCTTTTCCTTTTATGCCCTATGCACTGGTTTGATCCTGGAATCTCCCTTTCCATCACCCTGGAAAATCTCTGCAGGTCTCTTTGCTTGGTTCTCTTGTTTTCTTGTATCCTCTGTATTCTTCTTTCTTAATTCACTTCCTTATTTTGGTAGAATCAATTTTCCAGCAGCTTCCTGAAAAAAAGGATACACAGTTAAATTTTCTGGACCTTTGCATATCTGAAAATATATTCCTTCTTTCCTCATATTTGGACAATAACTTGGCTAGGTAGAAAATAACTTTCCTTCAGAATTTAAATAGCACCACTGTAATGTCTTCTGCCTTCAGTTTTGTTGCTCTTGTCTGATGACATTCTGATTCATCATTTTTTGAATATGACTTATTTTTTTCTCTTTGAATAACTTTTTTCCCAGAGTTCTGAAAATTTATGAAGATTTGCCTTCTTATGGTTTTATTTTCACCCATTATACTGGGTACTTAGTTGGCTTCTTTAATGTGGAAACTTATATTCTTTGCATCTAGAAAATTTTCCTTAATTTTTTTTTTTTTGATGATTTCCTATTCTCTGTTTCTTTTTTGTTGTTACTGTTGTTTGGCTCCAGCTTTTTTGAAATCTTGTTACTTAGATACTGATATCCTAAAATTTTTTTTTTAATAGATTTTTTGACATGGACCATTTTTAAAGTCTTCATTGAATTTGTTACAATATTGCTTCTGTTTTATGTTTTGGTTTTTTGGCCCTGCTTCATTGAATTTGTTACAATATTGCTTCTGTTTTATGTTTTGGTTTTTTGGCCCGGAGGCATGTGGGATCTTAGCTCCCCCACCAGGGATCAAACCCAAACCCCCTGCATTGGAAGGTGAAGTCTTAACCACTGGACTGCCAGGGAAGTCCCTGATATCCTGAATTTTAAAACATTTTTATTATTAATATGTTTTATTTCCTGTTTTCACCTCCTTTGCATTTTTTCACCTGTTTTCTAGGTGATAGGCTCATTTTTATCTTCTACTCTTTCTGTTAGGTTTTATTTTTAATTTCTGGTATCAGACTTTTAGTTTCCAAGATTCTTACTTGTTGTTTTTCTTTGAATGTTTGATTTTATATTGTGCTATCTTTTTTCACTGAGGCAATATTTCTAATACCTTGTTAGGAATATTAATAATATAGTTTTTAGAAGTTTTCATCTCCTTCCATAGCCTTTGTTTCCAGTTAGCTTTTATTTAATTACTTGTTTTGATTTCTGTCTTTCATGTTAGAGACTTTGTACAGATATTTTTATATTTGTTGCCTGTTCATGTTTAAGAGTGGGCTAAAGAGGCGACTGGAAGCTCTGTACACGTGGGTGGGGCTTATTGGTTATAGGGTCACCTTCGTGGGCTTTTCACTGTGGAACTCCTGATATCAGTATCTTTAGGTCTTGCTTCTTACTGTTTATAAGTTCCTCAGAGAAGACTCTTTCTCCTGCCTGTATGATAAAGACGTGGCTGCCAGGATTCTGTGGGTCTCAGCGATCAGCATGTAAATTCACTTAATCTCTTAGCTTTCAATGTGGTACTTGGCCCACTGCACAGAGAGCCTCTCTTCTGTCCTCTACAAAGAACACATCTGCAGTCTTCTGCTGAGATTGGGGAGGGCAGTTGTCTAGATGTTCAACGTTTAGGAGAGGGTTTGAGGTTATAATACCTTCTTGAGAACAAACTGTCCACCAGTTCTGTGTATTTTCTCCTTTTCCCCTTTACCCTACTTCTAGACAAGCTTGGTGCTACCGCTGTCTAAACTTTTAAAGATTCTGCAGTCCAAGTTAGATTGCTTATTGTCTTTTCCCACTACTGACTTAGAATTCAGTTTTCTCAGGTCTGCTAAATCCTTTATATCTTCACCAGCTGGCTTCCTATTTCTAGAATTTGACAGTTGTTGTCTTCTCTCCCTTTTGCTGCATCTTTATGGATTTATCACACATACACACACATACCTTTATTGTACTTTTAATGGTGTTTCAGGTAGGAATGAAAGTAAAAGCCTGTGTTCAACTTTCCCATCTTTACTTAGAAGTCTTTACTTTCAAAAGATACTGAATAATCTTGTGGAAAGATAATCTCAGCTCAGAGGTCCTGGAGATAGCATTTTGTGGAATTCTGAGCAGTGTCCTGGCTGGTTTCCTCTGTTCATCCAGCATAGTTAGGGTGTCAGACATCAGGGTCATTAAAGTAGTCTTCCCATGAGGAAACACCATGTAAATACCTTAAAAGAGTTACAGGGTTAAGAGAACTACCAAGATCATGTCCAGACAATTTTTTAAAATTGCCCTGACATACTAATTTATTAATTCTTCCACTACTTGGGCGTCCATTGGACGCTTACCCTTCGTCATGCATTGTTGGGCATTGGCAAACATTGAACAAGACACAGCTCTGACCTCATGAACCTTCCACGCTAGCGTGGAAGACAGACAGCACTGCTCAAGATGCAATATGGTAAATGCCATAATGGAGATGTTAACAAGTGCTAGAGGCTCTATGGGATGGGAGTGATTAAGTCTGCCTTCAAATTCATGATGGGAAATGTGTCTTAGCTCTCACAGTTCAAGCAATAATTTCCCAGAAAAATTCATAACTGGCAAAGTTACTAGCTTCCCAGCACTGTGATAGTGTGATAGCATCTTTATGGTCGGAAGAGATTTTAGAAGTCATTTTTATGTTTGTCATTTTACCTGGAAAAACTGAGGCCCAGGGAAAAAGGGGGCTCAATCCTGGTAAAGTAAAGAATGAAAACCAGTTTCTTGAATCCCATACTACTTTCTATCTATTAAATCATATTAAGTCCCCACCCTAAAGGCCAATTATCTATAAATATGATTAAAAATTTTAATCAGTGGCTCTGAGTCTTAGAGATCTGGAAGTACCAGTTTTGAAACCCCTGAGGATTTCTTTAAAAACAGTAATTCGAATGAAAGAGCTTTGCTTTGGACATAGGTACAGGACTTGACACTTATGCAATGTCAGAAAGAGAAAATGGCTTAGAGTTCTCATTACTTATTTTGAAAGCAGGGCCAGTTCTTAAACTGGAAGAATAGGACTCTCTTTATTTGCACAGGTTAATATTGATTGAATTTCAGTTCACCCAGCAAATTCAGGGGAGAGCTTCCCAAATGCAGCTTTGGTTTTACTATTCTACAATATATTTTTCAGATTTTCCCATGTTTGCATTGTCTTGAAAACACACAACAGATGTAAAAACGTAGAATTTAAACATTTTGGAGAGGCAGAGAATGTTGTCTTCAGTGAACATTTAAGAATGTAATGTGTTCTGTTAAATTTATGGTTTCATGACTTAATTAACTATTAGCAAATGGTATATTATGGGGAAGCTAGGAACTATAAATAACATATTATTCAATAGTCAGTTCTTCATCAGTAATAAAATACTAGCAATCATTACGTTATTCATTAAAAGCAAAACACAACTTGAAATCTCATAATATCTTCCCCAAGTACATTAACTTTTTATATCCACAAATAATGATATTATAATTTTCTTACTAAAGATTTTCTTGGTCCTTCTCTGCTGAGAAAAGTCTTTCTGTCCTCTGGCCCTTTGAACCCTCCTGCCATGTTGATTTCTTTCTTCACTATAGTACAAGGGTCCCCAGCCCCCCCGGGCTGCGGACCGGTATAGCTCTGCGGCGTGTTAGGACCCGGGCCTCACAGCAGGAGGTGAGCAGTAAGCAAGCGAAGTTTCATCTGCTGCTCCCCGTCGCTCCCCGCTGTCGCTCCCCATCGCTCCCTATCGCTCGCATTACCGCCTGAACCCTCCTGTCCCCAACCCCCCCACCCCCCGCCCCCGTCCGTGGAAAAATTGTCTTCCATGAAAGTGGTCCCTGCTACCAAAAGGTTGGGGACCGCTGCTATAGTATACATGGTTCCTTGGTTGCATGTCAGGCTTGTCTTCTAAGCTATGAGCATCAAGAAGGCAAAGACTATGTCTTCTTTGTAATCCCAGTAACTTGGCCATATTAAGGGCATTTCAGTTAACAAAAGAAAGTTAATTGAGTGAATGAAATATAAGGTACTTGATGTATAATAATATTTACTTGTTTGGTTTTCGTAGCACTTTTCATTATATCCTTGGGTATAAAGTAGCTGAAGGCTCGGGGTTGACACACATGTAGTAGTACACAGCCTCCACTTCCCTTTCCTTCTTGTTTGAACAGCACTCAGATCTCACCCTGAGCTCAGATATAGCTCTCTAAATAATGGGTCGTATTCACTGTGACTTAACTTCTTGTTGCCCATGGAAGAGAACTATTGATCGTCCTCCCTATGAAATCTGGCTAGGCGTGAAAACTTCCTCCTCCTCCTTGTTAGAAGCAGTTTCTCTCCTGTTTCTGAAAATGAGAAACAAAACAGTCTCTTCTGTGTTGTTCTCATCCTGTCCCATGGGGAGTGGCATGATCCTTCATCATCCTCTGTGCATGTGCCTTGTCCCCAGTCTCCTGGTCCTCTTCCCTCCCATCAGAGCCTGGATGCTCCACTCCCTGTCCACTCACGGGAAGACTGCTCTGCACGCCTCACATCCTAATTCTTGTCTTTAGATACATCTCTGACCCCAGCGACTCTGGGGAACAGGCTGTACTGCTCAGGACCTTTGGTGAGTGCCAACAAAAAGACTGCTGTATCAGTGCAAAGGGGTGGCATTTCCAGAGTCACGACTATCATAACTTTTGTTCTTCAAGAAACCCTGGGATTTCTACATTTTAGGGTTGGGAGATAGAGGTGTTTTAGTTCCCTCAGCTCAAAAGTGGGGGCTGAAATAAGCAGATAATGAAGACCTTTCTTGTCGTTGATGTCTAAATCAATTTGCTGGACCTGCATTTTGGTGGCTGTCCTGCTCTTTTTCTCAGTTCATCTGTTACTTTTGCATAGTTTATGCATCTGGTTAAAGTTCTTTCAAAATCAGCGTTTCTACTTAAAAACCCTTCACAAAGTTACTGGGGCAGGCCCCTTAGAATCTTGGCTTAACAGGATGCAAATGAGGGTTATGGTGGAAGAATTTTTTTCTTTGTATCTCTGAAAGAGAGGTTGCTGTGGATTTATGTACACAGACTTAAATTCATGGTGAGAAAGTCTGGGTTCAAATTTGGCTCTGTGACCTTGGATATATCACTTTACCTTTCTAGGCCTTAGTTTATTGTAAATGGAGGTAAATTGTCTGCTCTCTGGGGTTTTGGGAAGGAATCAAGGAGAGAGTATATGGAAAGTGCTTTGTAAACTATATGGTACTATATAAAAGCAAGTTGTTATTAATAGAGGTCTGACTATTCCCAGTTGTTTCTGCTTGGTCAGTTAGTTCTGGATGAATATATCGGAGAGGACAGGCAGGAAGGAAACAGCACTGGGCTAGGAGTCGGGTGATCTGGAGTCTATCCTGGTGCTGCTCAGCACTCACTCACTGACTTGATGTGACCTTGGCAAAGTCACTTTACCTCATGCGCTTCTGTTGCGTCATTGGTAATATGAGGTGGGCTAAAGAAATGATGATATAGAGATTCTCTTCCACTTAAAAAAAACTAATGTTTTTTGAGTCTAGCTGACAAGAGATTATTATTTATTTAAGGGTGTCATTATGTTTAGATTACTGAATCAGAAGTCTTACCAATTATGCGCCCAAATAATATATATATATATTTTTTGATTTTGTTTTTTTTTTTTTTGATTTTATGTTTTATTTTTTTTTCTTGATGGAAATTTATGTTCTTCATACGAAAGTTTAAAGTTATAGGGAAAATTGCAGCATACACTTAAAGACAATCACTCCTAATATTGCTTCCAAATTCCTTCACATCCATGTAGCTTTGATTTCTTATAACGTGCATTTTTTCATTAACATTAGTCCAATCATACTCTATATATTTGATTTAAAAAAATTTTATTTTTATACAATTTTTAAAGGTTACCTTCCATGTACAGTTATTACAAAATATTGGCTATATTCCTCGTGTTATACAGTACATCCTTGAGCCTAGTTTGTACCTCCCACTCCCCCACTCCTGATACTACCCCTCCCCCAAATAAGACATTTTGAATACATGATTTTAAGGAATTATTTTAAAGAAGACGCCAAGGCTTAATCCTTCAAACACTGAAAAGGAACTAATGGACTCTGCTATCCACTGAATTTTTCTATTTTCTCTGGGAGGAATGTGTATATTTAAAAAGGAGGCTAAGTACTAACAACAGATGAAATTCTGTATAAGAAATTATGGCTATGACACCTAAAGCACATTTTGTAATATGTTCTCTAGTAACTTTAATTCTTTTTTTCGTCAAAAAATTATTGAGTATTTGTTACAAATCTCACACTATGCTAAGCCCTGTAGATGCTCAAGTGAGTAAGATAATTCCTAGTAGAAGGGATGGTTGATCTAGTGTAGAAAAGAGCATAGATTAAAAATTTATAAGAGAGGTGAAACAAAGTTCTAATAGTACAGGATAAGGAGAGATTAATTTTGCTGAGGAGATGGAAGGAAGGTAAAAAATATAGCATCTTTAAAATGCTTTATAGATTGTAAATGTTTTCCCATATACTATCCTGTTTAAATATAGCACAGACTCTGACAGGTATAGAGCAAGATACTGTCTTTTGGAAATCAGTTTGAAATCCCTGAAACCCCTGAGGCGCAAGCAATGTAGAGAAAATACCAATAAGACATACTGTTATTTTAAAAACTAAGGTGGGTGCCTATAATCAACTCGCAAATTTCTGAGAGTTTTGCCCAAGATGACATGGACTATTTTTTATATTTGAGCCTGCATATCATCCTATTAACTATCCCTTTTTAAAATGAGAAGGCTATAAGAAATGCCCCAACTTACATAATGCGTTTAATTCCATGTATATTTTTAAGGTGAATTTATCTAATACTTATAGCACATTGGTTTATGATCACAAAGCTAGAAGAAACCTCAATTCAATTACCTAACTTGTTAGATAATAAATACAATATGCCCTTTTTCCACACACACACAAAAAAAGTTATCTCACAGAAGAAGTGTCCTGCCCAAGTACAAAATCAAGACTATAATCGTGGTCTCCTGGACCAGGTTTTCGCCACCACATCACAGCCCAGAGTCTGTTAAAGATTGCAGCAAGTATACGTTCATTTGATCTTTTTTTTTTTTTTTTTTTTTTTAAACATCTTTATTGAAGTATAATTGCCTTACAATAGTGTGTTAGCTTCTGCTTTATAACAAAGTGAATCAGTTATACATATACAATATGTTCCCATTTCTCTTCCCTCTTGCATCTCCCTCCCTCCCACCCTCTCCATCCCACCCCTCTAGGTGGTCACAAAGCACCGAGCTGATCTCCCTGTGCTATGCGGCTACTTCCCACTAGCTATCTATTTTACATTTGGTAGTGTATATATGTCCATGACACTCTCTTACCCTGTCACATCTCACCCCACCCCCTCCCCATATCCTCAAGTCCATTCTCTAGTAGGTCTGTGTCTTTATTCCCGTCTTGCCACTAGGTTCTTCATGGCCTTTTTTTTTTTTTTTTTTCCCTTAGATTCCGTATATATGTGTTAGCATACTGTATTTGTTTTTCTCTTTCTGACTTACTTCACTCTGTATGACAGACTCTAACTCCATCCACCTCATTACAAATACCTCCATTTCATTTCTTTTTATGGCTGAGTAATATTCCATTGTATATATGTGCCACATCTTCTTTATCCATTCATCTGTCGATGGACATTTAGGTTGCTTCCAGGTCCTGGCTATTGTAAATAGAGCTGCAATGAACATTGTGGTACATGACACTTTTTGACCTATGGTTTTCTCAGGGTATATGCCCAGTAGTGGAATTGCTGGGTCGTATGGTAGTTCTATTTGTAGTTTTTTAAGGAACCTCCATACTGTTCTCCATAGTGGCTGTATCAATTTACATTCCCACCAACAGTGCAAGAGTGTTCCCTTTACTCCACACCCTCTCCAGCATTTATTGTTTCTAGATTTTTTGATGATGGCCATTCTGACCGGTGTGAGATGATATCTCATTGTAGTTTTGATTTGCATTTCTCTAATGATTAATGATGTTGAGCATTCTTTCATGTGATCTTAAAGATTCCTAAAGCGGCCTCCATCTCCTTTTTGCCGTTCACACAGTATTTTTCCATGAACGTCTTTTAAAATAATTAATGCTGTATCCAGAATTCTTAGAACTGTGCAGTGCTGATATTTGAAGAAACGTGACTCTTGTGACACTAAATGCTTTTAATAATGTATCTACTCGAATATGGTAAGTGACTTCCACTCATAAAACAAGGAAATACGGTGCTAAGAATCATTGCTTCATCGCTGCCTCATTTTCAGTGACAAATCTTTTGAAAGAGGAAATGTATCTTTTTATTATGATGCTGCAGGGCTTTATTTAGGTTTTTTTCATTGCAAAATAAAATTCTAATTTTATCTGAGCACATTAAATATAGCAAATCTTAAATTTCAGTAACTGTGGCTACAATTTATTTAAAGACACATAATTTTCTGGGTATGTGAATGTGATCTTTGGTTATAGTCTATATTATTCAGATGTTTTAAAAGCTTTGTGTCCATTTTCAGACTCTGCAGTTTAGAAGAACCTAGTAAAAATAGAGTATGCCTGTAAAATGAGCACTTTAGTGATAGGCTAAGGAATTAAAGTTGCTTAACCTGAAGAAGGGAGAGCTCAGGAAATGAGCTAATTACCACCCTCAGGCTTCTAAGTGATTTTATGAGGAGCACTGTAGTTTCCCCTTCCAGCACAGAGAGGTTTTGGTCTTTGTTAGTGGTGACGGAGCATAGCAGGAATTCAGCAAGGAGGGACTCATGCTGAGTCTTAGTTCACCTTTTAAGACAAGAATAGATGACCATCGGGGTTTTAAGTGATCTCTTCTTGTTTCTGAATAAAATGATCTCACAAGTTATTTTTAAGTTCTGTTGTTACCTTTGGGGCAGAGAGATTCAAACAAGTTTCTTTTGCAAT
Source organism: Balaenoptera ricei (assembly GCF_028023285.1). NCBI lineage: Eukaryota > Metazoa > Chordata > Mammalia > Artiodactyla > Balaenopteridae > Balaenoptera > Balaenoptera ricei. The sequence goes on along the minus strand of NC_082642.1, from coordinate 85,765,280 downwards.
GAAAATGATTAGGTACAATGAAATGACTGACTCAGAAGACCTGGGAATTGTCTCACCAACGCCTCATCCTACAGCTGAGGAACCAGAAGCTCAGAGAGAGCAGTGGAGAGAGACCTTGCAGGAAGGGCTATTGACGCTTTTCCATCCCTCTGCCCTGCTTCTTGAGTACCTGACTTCGTGAACTAATGTGCAGTGGATTTGATTGCTCACTACACAAAATTAAAGTAATGATTGGGGTGGAAGGTCAAGCTCAGTATAAACTGGGAAATGTACCTCTTTCCAAGTATTGCAGGTAATGGCTTATTCTGTTAGATCTGTGGCTTTCTGCCAGTGTGGCCAAGGACAAATAGATTTGTTGATTATAGATGATTAGCAGTTAGAAATTATGAAATTTTTGTGTTCTAGATCATTGTGCTCTTCTCTCAAGAGCTGGAAATAAATGTGTAGGAGTGGGTATCTTGCACCCCACCACAACTGAACAGTTATTACTTGGAATTTTTCATACCCAGCAGTAATGTTAGTGTCCCAGCAGGTATTGCTTTCTGAGATACATGACTTACCACTGACTTACTCCTTTTCCGTGACTTCAAATTGTGTAGGAAAGGCAAGGGCAGAGAGGTCCAAACAGATTTCCTTGTTGTGGAAAACACTAAGTACAGCAAAATACTAGAGTTGGAAAAGGCATGGATGCTGTTTTGCCCAACCTCTCATCTGACAGATGTAAAACCTGAATCCAGAAAAAAAGATGTGGCTGGTATTTGGTGAAATTTGGAAGCAGAAATGAGAAGAAAAAAGCATTTGAAAGGTACCTAGTGTGTTATGTGTCCTCCTTGGAAAATGGTGATGGCAGCTTTTTAAGGACTTAAGACAAAGTTATCATACACATGTTTAGACAGGATGAGGGAAGACATCTCATCACACGTAATTCTCTTAATAGCATTAACGTAAAAGAGTTTTTCTGAAGGGGACAAAGGAGTTAATATTTAAAAAGGAGAAGAACAGTCTGATGAGCACTTGGAGAGGCTGAGGGGCCGTTGACAACTAGGTCTTCTCACCAGGGTTGTGTGGTTTCTCTTTGAAAAATAGGAGTGATCATCACCTTTTGGGAGAAGATTAAAAAAAATAGTAAGCTCTCTGTTGCTATTTGATCATCTTTGGCAAGTATCTAACCCTTTCAAATCTCCAGAGAACCAAAGGTCAATTATAGAGCTGGCAGGAATATCAGAATTCATTGTTCCTGCTCAGTGTAGGAATCTAATCTATCTTTTGGATTAATATTTAAATTTTCATTAAATTTTTGTCTTTTCTCTTCTTGCTCTTGGTAGTAAGTAAGCTATATTGGACCCAAAATCTATGTTTGGCCACCTTTATAGCCTTCGAGCCTCAAGGATAGTGTCCTATACACAGTTAATACTCAGTAAATCTTTTTGTTGTTATTGCTGTGTATGAAACCCTGCTACTCTTACTTTTAGTATTATATCAGGTTGGTGTTTGGAAGAGACTTAAGAATCTGGTGTAATTCCTACATTTTACGGTAGAGACTGAGACTAGGAGAGGGGCCTATATGAATATATATAGCTACATAGCCGCAGACCATAAACAGAATTTAGATATACCAGCTTTTTTTTTTTTTTTTTTTTGATCTCCCAGTCCGGAACACTAAAATTTTTTTTTTTTCTGACATGTTTAATTTTATTAGGAAGAGATTTACAGAACTGGAGGAGAGGAGGTAAGGGACTTAATTCATGATCGAGTACATAGAAAACTAGAAAACCAATCAACTGACCAACCAATAACAAAAAGCTAACACTAGGGAAACAAAAAGTTGTGCAAGAAAAGAAAAATGGAAATAGAAACCACAATATACCACATAACTCTGCTATGAATATTTACGTAGTCATAAAAAAGTGAACATAGAATGTTAATTTAACCAAAATTATGATACAGCTATATTGAGTATCAACTCAATATGGATGGGAAGTGTGCATCTGTGTGTAGTTGGGGTGGAGGAGGGTGCTGTGAAAACTGATTCCTTATATTTTATGGTAGAAAGTTAATAGGTAAAGCTTAAAATTGAAAGAAAAATTGCAGAACACTAAAGTTTTAAGTAAACAGTTTTGTTAGAAAAATTCATATAGTTGTGATGAGCAGCCACGTTGCCTGAAATTCAAGACTTTAGTAACCCCGTTATTAATTAATTAGGTAATTGATTAAAAGATTTATTTATTCATTCATTAATATTTCTTGGGACCTATTGTGTGCTAAGCACTGGTCTACACAAGAAAGTGAAGAAAACCAACAAAATTTTCTGACTTCATGGCGTTTGTCTTCTGTTGTGGAGGAGAAACAACCAAACAAGTAAAACATTTTATGTCAGATAGTATAACGTACCATGAAAAAATGAGCTGGAGAGGCGATTAGGGAATTCTAGGAGGCAATGCAGGGGTTCATTTAGAATTTTGGGTAGGTGGGTCATGGAAGACCTCACTGAAGAGGTGACATTTGGGCAAGGACCTGGACTAGGTAAGGGATCAGGCAATGAGCAAGCAAGGACCCACCCATTTGGGGGGAACAGCATTCCAGGTGGAGGGAACAGCCAGTGCAGATGCTCTGCAGTGGGAGTGTGCCCGGCAGGTGTGCTGAGAGCAAGAAGGCTGTGAAGTCAGGAGAGAAAGTCGGAGGTGAGGTTTGGTGAGGCCACTGTACATCTCTATCTTCCTGCCCCATTTCTCCTGCTGGTGGCTTCCATCACAGACACATCTCAGGTGTGCAAGAGGACACCCCTGGGACTAGCCAGCGCACACTTTCCCTAACGTTGGGTGCTTTCCACCATCACCAGCTTCTTCAGGCAACCAACACCTGAGTCTGCCGGGTTAACAGTGAGTGTTCTGGATTTCTGAGCTGGGGCTGGTAGTTGACCTGCTTGTGAATGCCCTTGTATACCAGAAATTTGGGACGGTATAGATAATTTCCCAGTAGAAAATGTGAACATCTCTTCTGATGTTGGAAGAGCCTTGCCTTCCTGGTAGGAGAGACAGAAATGCAAGCGAGTTTGCAAGAGGTGGAATTCTCTCTATCCTGTTTCCGAAAGCAATGCAAGTCCAGTGGAGACCTCTGAAGAACAGCTGGAGAGCCAGACTGAGTTTCATTTTTAAAGGAGCTGTGTGTTTTTCCACAAGGTTCCTCAGAGCCCCTGCAAGTAACCTTTGGGGATTCATTGCATTGCTAAATCACTGCATTAGCCTGCTGCCTTCTGGGAAAAGCTAATCCGACTGCTTCTGTCGGCAGGAGAAGTCAGCCCTTGGGCTGGAACCAACCACACTGAGGACAAACTGAGAGGTTGGGGAGATCGGGGAAGCCCTTAAAAACAGGTTCAGATCTTCAGGGTAGTGTGGGGTGCAAGCACCCCTAGGAAATGCTGTACTGAAGTAGACCCAGAGAAAGCATTTCTGTTATTACTGTTTCTGTTATTGTTAATCATAATAGCTTTATTCAATATACTGGTTTATAAAGCATTTTCCTAGCCTTTACCTCACTGTCTCCTCTGTAGTTCTCTATAGCTTTGTTATCGAAATGATGTCTGCAAACCAGCAGCTCTTTGTCACCCAGGATCTTGTTAGAAATGCCCTATCCAGACCTTCTAGGCTAGAATTTGCATTTACTAAGACCCTAGTCCTTTAAAGTTTAAGAAGCTTTGCTATATGGTCCATAGAGCAGTCATTTCTCCCTATAACAGTAAGGAAGTGGAGGAGCAGCATGGTTGGGTGACTGAGGCAGGGTCACCCACTTTAGTAATAGTGAAGGGGAGGCCTCATACCCAGGCTTTGTGCCTCCTGGTCCAGCAGTCTCTCTGCTGCACTCGCTTCTTCCCTCTCCATGATCCTTGGTGGCTTACCTGCGATGTACTAGCTTCAAAGGAAAGGCAACCCTTTTTCTCTGAAGCTAGGCTATCGCCTTCTCTCATTCTCCCCATCAGCTGCCCTGGGCCCTCCCTCATCTGCTTGCTGGTTCTAGAAACGCAAACACCCTGAAAAGCTCTGCAGCATTGCTCACAAGGAGCCAATAACGAGTGAGTCTGATAAGAACTGCTGGCATTTGTCACTTGCACTAGGCTTCTCTACAAAACCTTTCCAGCTTCTTTGAAAGAGAGGGGTGCAAATTCAGAACAAGGCAACTGAGGGAATGCAGCTGGGACATGCTGATGGGTACGACTGGGTTTTTCCCCTCTTGCTCACGGTTATCGGATAGCAGATGACATCTGGTTCAGTACCACCGAAAAACACGTGTATGAAGCCCTCATGTCTGTAGAGAACTTCCCAGTCCACCATTCACCATAGCTTACTGCAGTCTTGAAAATAGTATTCCCGTTTTAAGGCTGCAAAACTATGCCTAGAAGTCACTTACATTACACGCAGAAAGTGAGTGCTTCATCCTTTGCTGACTAATGGACCCAACAGGTAGGCGAAACTGAGTCTATTAGTAAACAGCGCTTCATCTACAGGAATCATGCTTTGGGTGAGGAAAAGTTCTAACAGAATTTTAAAGATGTGACTCATAGATCCTGAGCTGTAATTCTCAAAGTAACCGAAGCTCACTAACCGCACAGTGAATCTTCTTATTTTATTAGTTCAGTGAAAAATTTTATATTTAGTGTGAACCTACTGTGCGCATGACGGTCACCATAGCGTGTGGTAGGAAGGGCTCAGTAATGAATGAGATCCTAAGAGCCTGCAAGTTAATAGAATGTACGTATGTGTATAGGACAAACTATGATGGGTGACAAAGGGACACTCCTCCCTCCACCCTAAAAATGAAGGCTCAACCTAGGAAGTGACATTTGAGTTCTTTCATGACAAATGGGTAGGCTTTGGACCTTCAGAGTCTCCAGAGTACGGAACTTCTTGGGGGGTGGGGCAGTGTGTGCAGAGACACAGATGAAAATGCTAGGTTTGTATCTGGAGCAGCAGATGAACAATGCATTGACTATGACTTGTAACCTGTGAACTCAGAGGCAAAAGAAATATGCTTTTACTTTCTTTCAATTAAATTGACCTAACTCTGAGTTTCTTTCCCTCTCCATGGTGGTAAATTTATTATTGGGCCCTGTTCCCCTCCTAGCAGGTAGAGTCAGGGTGCTGCCTGGATCTTATGAGCCTCAGAGCATTTGCAGTTATTGACCACTGTCCTGGAGTGTGTGCCATGCTTGGGACATGAGCGTCTTTGCTGCTACCAAGAACTGTTCTTTGCCTGGGGTTGGGCTCCCCATGCAGCTGTCACTCCCCAGAGCACTGCTGCTCGCCTCCACCCTGCTTCCCCTCAGCTCTCTGCTGGACAGGGTTTTAGTTCCAAGGGAAATTTTTACCCTCATCTAGATGTTCTTAAGAGACCCCTTTCATGGTCCCCTCAATGACTTCATTCTTTTCCAAGAGCTCTTGTCTTCAGATAGCTTCTATTTTCCTCACTGGAAAAATCCTTGAGTCGAGGAAGCACTACCTTAAGTGACCTACTTCAAGTAGCAAAGGCAAAGGAGAAGAACAAATGGGAGTCAATATTTTAATAAACAGCTGCGCCACCTTCAGAGCTCCTGGGCATGAGGTGGGCAAAGGGGAATGGTGGGTGCTTGCCCTGGGTGCTTTGTTGGGGGAGTGGGGAAGAGGGAGCAAGGGGCTTTCTTCCACTGACTTCTCCACTTTCCTGACTGAGAAGGGCCTATGTCTTGGTCTGAATCTCAACTTTCCAAAGCTTTTCATCATATATGAACTTGCCTCTATCTGTGCATGTTCAGAACAAGAGTTGGCCCTCCCTCCATTCTGAGCTGGTCAGCTTTTACCCTGGATCCCATTACCTTCTGTGGCTTGTGCTGCATCAGCACCATACCCCCAAGTCTCTGGTATTTTCATCCCCGTTCTCTACTGCCTTAGCTTATCAACCTGCTCAAGTCTATCCTACTTAGAAACACAGCAGCAGCAGCATGTGAAAAGCCCTCTTTATCTGCCATCTCTTTCTAGTTCCTTCCTTAACTCTCTCCTTTCTTCACAAAATCCCCGATCGTGTCTGAGAAACAGCCTGGGCAGCTCCAGTCTTGGAGAGACAGATGGGCTCTGCCAGTTACTGTAAATTCTCGGAAAATATACTATAAGCCTTTCGAAGTCTCAAGTTGGTAATTTCAAAAATGATAACAGTGAGGCCAGCCTCGAAGTGCTCTTGTCAGGATTCAGTAAAAATATGGGTAAATTACTTAACACAGTCCTTGTATGTGATAGACACTAAAGATATGGCACTGTTATTATTATCCACGCATATTGTACCCTTGGCCGGAAAACCTACCCTCTCCCTCTCACATCTCTCCAGTTTACCTGGCTAATTTCTGCTTATCATTTAATGCTCTGTTATGTGCTGGTATCTGCTCCCATCTTCTTCCTCCTCTCCCCCAGTCCAGTGTACTCCCACGATCCTCTCACGATACCTGAGAAGTCGTCTTAGGTTTGTGGAATCTCTGCCTCCCTCTCAGCACTCCTCTGGGAGCTCCTTGAGGACAGCAGCTGTGATGTAAATCTCTCATCTCCGCGTCCGCATTCAGGAGCTGAAATGTCAACACTCAAATGCTTATTGAATTTAATTTTATTTCACAGACATTTTCGTAGTGCTTATTATGTACCAGGCACTTTAGAGATATTAATTTGTTAATCTTCATAACAACACTATGAGGTGGGCACTGTTATCTTCATTCCGTAGATAAGGAAACTGAGGCACAGGGCAGTTAACTTGCCCAAGACCACACAACAAGTAAGTAGGGGAGTTCAGATTGGAACCCGGGCCCAACCCTTCGCCCATGTCTGGGTTTAATACTGTCTGCCCTGGGGTAGTATTATATGCCTTGTCTCTTTGAAGATTATCATGAAGACTATGCAAGATGTAAGTGAACTTTGTAAGTTGCAAAATGTTGACTAAATAAGGGAAGTGAGTTCTTTGATTCATGTTGAAAGTGCTATAAAAATGTATGTTATGACACTGACTAAAAAGAGATCAACGTGATCATAACACTGAATAGAAATCTGATTATTGTCAAAATGTCAAGATACTTTTTTTTACCCTGATTTTGAATTACTGAAAGACGAAACTACTTTTTATATTTTCTTTTCCATCAAAGGAAAGCAAAAAATGGAAAAGAGTTTAACATACGTCACCTCTGGAGTGTGGTCCCACAGTCTTTTTCCTGCAAGGATCAATTCTACTTGTGAGCAGCTGTTTAGAGCAGATGAACTTCTAAAATGGCCCTGGAGAGAAAAAAGCAAACAGGCAGCGGCTTGACCTTTTTCCGAATGAAAAAACAAACCCTGATCAGTTGGTCTTGATTGGCACCTGCAGAGTCGAGGAGTCTTTGATCAGTTTTTATACCAAATCACCCGTGATGATTACTCATTGCTCACTAACATTATACCACAGATCTTCCGGTGGATCTGATGTGTGTTACCATTTTAGCTTCAGAAACACAGCTGTGGACAGCAGGTGCTGGTGCCAGGCCAGTGGTGACCTATGGGGAGAAGCAAGAGAAAGTGTTTCTTAGTGTACAGATCACCTGGGTTGGGATTACCTGGAAGGGTTGAATCATGCAGGTATGTGGGACCCACCCTGGACCTACTGGTTCAGAATCTCTGGGAGAGGATTCCCAGCTGTTACATTGAGAGCAAGCACCTCCAGTGCAACTTGTAGAGCAATGCAATTTGAGTACGGTCGTCTTAGCTTGGGCTGCCTTAACAAAATTCCATAAGCTGGGTGGCTTCGAAAACAAGAGACATTTATTTCTCACAGTTCTGGCGGCTGGGAAGTGTAAGATAAGGATGCCACAAGATCTGGTTCCCATGAAGCCCTGCTTCCTGGCTTGCAGACAGCCGCCACCTTCTCACTGTGTGCTCATGGGGTAAGAGCATGAAGAGAGGGAGAGAAGCAGAGGGAGAGAATGAATCTCTTTTTTTTCTTATAAGAACAGTAATCCCATTGTGAGGGCCCCACCCTCATAACCTCTTCTAAACCCAATTATCTCCCAAAGGTCCTACCTTCAAGTACCATCATTTTGAGGGTTAGGGCTTCAACATATGAATTCTGGAAGGGACACAAACATTCAGACCATTCAACCATGGAGGTGGGACCATGGTCTTCTGCTGTGTCATGGAAGGTGGGAATAGATCTAGAATTTAATTTAACGTTTCCCAAAAGAATGACAGATTCTCATTTTTTTTCTGCTGGTTGTGATCAATTCGTTGATGTTTAGACCTTCACAGGAGCTTAGAGACTGAGTTTGCATTAGAACAAAAAGATATTCTTAAATCTGTTTTGGCTCAGTTGTGTCAGTGATTTCAATTCGGTTCCCTGTGCCTGTAGGAAGGAAAAAAAAGGAGTGAATTTTCTGGATGACCAACATTTGAATTGCTTGAGAATGATAAAAATAAGCCCCACAGAGTAGTGGTTAAAGAGATGATATATTAGGCAGGGCTGTAGTCACCACCTGAATGATGGCAGCTGCCCTCCAGAAATTTTTTTTCCAACTTTGTAACAACTGCTTAATATAGCAGGAAAGTGTTTCTTTTTTTAAGCCCTGTTAGGAAGTGCCGGTGCAGACGAGTGTGTCCTCTCTGAAATCTCGGAACGGTTTTTCATGTCATTTGTCACACCAGCATAAGAACCATGGTTTTAAAGTGATGGCAGCATCAAGTCTCTTGAAATCACCTAACACTCCAGCTGCTGCCACAGCGCACCACCTACTGTAAGCCAGGGAGCGCTTGTAGGTGTTTGGGATCCAATCATTTGTCTAAGGACATGTGCAAACTATAACTATTGTCCAGTAGGTATATCATATGCAATAGAGCAGTTCAATTCTGACACTCACCACCTCAGTTTAGGCCCTCTCTTTTGAGGATATCATCTACTCCCTGTCTTCAACTGCCTCCTATATTCCTATGACTCGTATGTCTCCAGGCCAGAACTTTCTCCTGAACTTCAGGGTCAAAGCACCTCAAGCTCTACTGGCCCAGACTGAGCTCTTTATTTTCTCCCCAGTCACTCCCCTTCCCGTTTTCTCAACTTGCCAAATGGACCGCAATCTCCCAGGTACTCACAGCAGAAACTTAAGAGTTATCCTCAGGACCCCCCTTTCCTCACCTAGTCGCACTCCCTGTACCCTTTCATCATCTCTCGTTTAGATGATGATGTCCCTCTAATTCTACTGTCTCAGTTCAGACACTCATCACCTCTTGTCTCCAGTGCTCGATGCCTCACTGGCCTCCCTTCTTCTGGCAGTGCCCCTTCTCCCCTCTACCATTTACAGTAAAGTGCAGATTCTGTGCTCTGTATTGTACTCAGCCACCTGGCTTGCAGTCGGGAACCGTACTGAGTGGACGCGCTGCTTACAAGTCATCCCTGAGCTACGTTGCTGAACATCAGAACAACTTGAGGACTTGGTCAGCTGAGTCCAGCACCAGGCCCTTATCAAATATCTTTATGTAAATAAATTACTTAGCCTAATTTAGGGCAGGCTCCAAATCTCCCCGTTCTGTAATTCTGGCAGCTCCTGAACCGGGGCTTAGTCGTAGTGTCACTTTTGTTTATTATTATGGGTCTGGCACCGAACTACCTGGTAAATAGTAGGTTCTTATGTTTTTTGCGGACTGACTGCAAGAAGGTGCTTTCTCATATACTTGAGAGCCGAGAGACCCTCAGAGCAAATTGAAAAGAAGCCATTCATTTATAAATGTACACGCTGTAGTTAAAGGAGAAGAAACAAGTCACGTTGTGAACCCGAGCTTGTCTGTCTGGGCTGTTCTGATGCCTCTCACGTCCCCGGCTGGGTTTCCTGCTGTGCAGTTGTCGGTCTTTTCTGTTGCTGAGTTTTCTGTCTGCACCAGAGCTCACCTCACTCTCTAACCTCTTTGGCTTTCACCATGTAATGACCCAAATAACCCCTGCAGTAGCTTCTTCATTTTAATAATTTCTTCATTTCATTTTCCTGCCATTACCTCCCAACCAAAGGCCACCACCTCCTGCTTTACCGCCTGAATGCGTTTGGGTGTAGCCCCTCAGACTCCTTTTATCTCATCAACCTGGGCCCTGGGCAAGAGTCTCTTGTCTCTTTCGCACCATCTCCTTTTGCAGCAAGCATCACCCTTCCAGTCCTGTTTGGCACATGGCTATGGAGTGAGTCTTTAATTGCTCCCACTACCTCTAATTCTTTGGAAAGGTTTGAAGCAGTGACACTTCCAGATTTTGCTGAGGGTCGCACAGAATCCCTCACGTGCTTCTGCTTCTGCCTTTTAAAAACTGCTTTCTTAGCATTGAGGGAATAGGATACGTGGGGTAAGCTATTTTTTCTAATAATAAAAGTAGCCCACAGTCTGGAAATCTTGTGCCAACCCAGGAGCAAAAGAAAAGGTTTGTTTTTGTTATTTCCATCTTTTAAACTGTGAGGTTTTACTAGCACACATTCACCTGGTGGCAGAGAGGATGGGAGAGAGAATTTTACGCTCCTCCATCTCAGGAAACATTACTCTCCCCTCTCCCTGCCACGTGGAACAACCTCCTGGGCTCCAAGTCTGAAGCCCCACTGCCAGTTCAGCTGGACTTCCGATATTGCACAGATATTTGGAGAAGCCACACACAGTAGCTGTAATGGTTTAGAAGCTTTAGAAAAATTAGTTGTTTGTTTTTAGGTCTGATCCTTGGGTGTGGTGGTAGTATTAGGGGTGAGAGCTAGGGCTTCCTCGTTTGAGAAGCTTTGTCCAAATCTCTTTGTGATCTGAAGATGGAGCCGGACTGTTTATCTTCCGAGTCAAGCCCACATTCTCTGCTGATCTTCCCCGGCCCCACCGTGCACATCTCACACCTCACGGCCTTACCCAGCCGCTCATGTTACCTGTACAAGTCTGACCTGCCATGCTTCCTTGATTTCCTCCCTACCCTTACTTTACCAGGATGCTGCTGCTTTATCTACTTCTTTCTGTTGTGTCTTAAATACTTACTGCTCTCCAAAGCTGGGATCTAGAGTAGTGCTGCTCAAAAGTGGTCCACCAGTCCTGCAGCATTAGCCTCACCAGGGAACTTATTCAGAGTACAGCTCTCAGACCCCACCCCAGGCCTCCTGAATCAGAAACTCTAGGAAAGGGCCCAGCAGTCTGTGTTTTAGTGAGCCCTCCAGGGGTTTCTGAAGCATACTCGAGTTTGAGAACCACTGCTCTAGAATGAATTCCACGTCCTCCCTTTCCCCCAGTGGGCACTGTCAACGGTCCTATTATAGTAGATGTAAGTCAGGCTGCCTTTCAGGAAGGCCCTGGAATAATGCATTATGCCATGGAACTGGCCCTGTTTTCATTTATGTCATAAATGGTTACAGAAAAAACCTTACTAAATGCCAGGGAATATGGTGGGCTTTGAGGAAATTTCAGGCATGACTCAGTCATGAATTTTGCACATATATGAACTGTGGGGAAAGAAGGGAGGTTTAAGATCTGCTACCAACTACAGGGCGGAAATTGGCAAATGATCTAAGAGGAACTGAGAAAGGTAAATGAAAGGAGAGAATGTTTCTAGGTTAGGGCCCAGGGACACAGATGGGTTTGAGTCATTCAAGGATAATCATTAAATTCAGGGGATGAGAGGACAAGGCCGAGAGAGGAACAGTCCCTGACCTCGAAAAGCTCACAGCGGGGGTTGGGGGTAGGGTGGGTGAGGGAGACAGCTGCAGCAACCATCGCCGCTACCAGTATGAGAAGCAGTCTAGGTCAAAGTGGTGGTTAAAGTGTGAGCTCTGCAACCAGCTTGGCCTTACATTCTGCACCTGCCCTTTACTAGCTGTGTAGATTTGTGTAGCAATTTCCTTAACCATTCTGTCTCTGCCTCAGTTCCCTCCTCCATGAAGGGGAACAATAAAAGTATTTCCCTCACAAGCTTGTAAAGATTAGCACACAATAATTGATGAAAAGCATTTGAAACAGCTAGCCTGACACGTGGTAAGGGCCTCTGTAGATGTTATTTATTTTGTCATTAACTATTGTGATGGCAACTTGTATAACACACCCATAAGTGGGTGCTCTATAGTTTAACTGTTCTGATGATATTTCACTCGTGGTGGAGTAGCTCTAGAAAGCATTTAGACAGTCAGCCCAGCTGGGCTCAGTGGAATTGCTTTGTATTGGTCAAGAATACAATGCCAGGACTTACTTGATCAGGAAATGATTCCAGTGTTTCCTCTTCTGGCCGATGGATTCTCAGTCAATCTGTTGCGAACTTACAGGCTAGGATTGCCTAATTCAGAACATCCAATGCCAGGCAGCCCACTCATGGTACCACCTTTGCGTAAGATGGAAAACATGCTAGAAGCTATCTTCTGCATCACCCACAGGTCTCTGAGTGGGGCGGTGGGGCAGCTTGCACTGAAAAATAGAGAGAAGGGTCACATTTCATCCCTACTGGTGCCAAGGCATTCTGCTCAGGCATAGACCAAATGGCTTTTTTTTTCAATTTCCAAATTTAGAGTTTCTTATTCTTTGTAGTCATTGCATCTTCCCGTTAGAAGAAAAAGAAGAAAACAATATACTGAACTAGCTAGTAAAATGATTAGAAAATATTATTCATTGAAGCGTTTGGGAATACAGCTTAAAGAGAAGGGAATTCTGTCTTTGTGTAGGTATAAATTGCCCCAGGCCAGTGCTTTGAGTGCATCACTGCATGTGGTAGAGTTTGCCTGCCACAGCCTCCAGAGCTTCTCTCTGGCCTAGCCTTCTGCAGAGGTGAGATGAGGAATGGAGAGGAGGGGCGAAGTCATCTCAGCCCTGAAGTTCACAAGATATAGATGCTGGGCTCAGGTTTGCCTACAGAACTAGGCTCAGTCAGTTCCCAGTGTGGGAGCCGAGAGAGTTGTGTGCTGATTGTCTGGAGGGTTATAGTTTAAAAGGTAAGGAGGGAGTAGAGGCCATGTTTGGAATGCCATCTTTTGTATGTGTGTTGGGGTCATGGGCTATTCATCTGCAGAAAATCAAGCCATCTCTGTAATGTGTGTGTGCGCTAGGGAATACAGTCTGTCACTGCGGAACGAGCAAATCCAGGCTGCAGGCCAGGGGCTTATCAGACACTGCAGAAACACTGTGTGTCTACCCAAACATTGTATTAGTTTGCTAGGGCTGCTCTAACAAAACATAATAAACTGAGTGGCTTAATCAACAGAAACGTATTGTTTCACAGTTCTGGAGACCAGAAGTCCAAGATCAAGGTGTCGGCAGGGTTGGTTCCTTCTGAGGGCTGTGAAAGAAAATCTGTTCTATGCCTCCCCTGTAAGGTTCTGGTGGCTTGTTGGCAATCTTTGCTGTTCCTTGGTGGGTAGAGGCCTCATCCTATCTCTGCCTTCATCTTCACATGGTGTTCTCCCTGCACAAATCTGTCTCCAAATTTCCACCAATTATATTGGATTACGGCTCATCCTAATGACCTCATTTAACTTGACTACCTTTGTAAAGACCCTATCTACAAATATGGTTATATTTTAAGGTACTGGGGGTCAGGACTGCAGCATATGCATTTTGGGGAAACACAGTGCAACCCATACACTCACATATAATGAGTCAACTATGATTCAGTTCCATATACTATTACATGGAGAGAGCCATGGACTATGAAACAGGAAGCCTGAGGGGTGATGCCAGCTCTGCCTCCAATTCGCAGTTTACTCAGACACGTAGACTCTGGGCATCTTCCGCTTCTATAAGGAGAGGGTTTGGCGGCGTTCTCTTAGATTTCTTTTATCTCTGGTCTTCGAGGACTAGTTTGCACATCTCTCTCTGAATTTCTCCCAACCTGTCGAGAAGTCTTATGTTGGTTTATAGCATCATACTTTGCCTTTTGGCTCCTGGTGATGTGAGCTGGGCCAGGGACTGCCCTAACAGAGAATTCCAAGCACTTATCACAACAGGGGAGGAAGAACTGGCTTATGCTTTTATTTGAACTGTCAGCCTTCTGGTTTGGTGAATGTTTGATGTGTTCCCAGCAGTGCCTTCCTCATCCTCTACATTCTCTGTATGAACAGGCTTTGTCAAAAGTGTAACCTCTCCAGTCTGGCATTACCTCAGATATGTCATTCTGAACAAGCCTGATCTTCTGAAATGATGTCCTGGGTTTAGGACCCTTTTGGAGTATGGCCAGCACTAGGTATCACCAAGTCTTCACAACCGATGCAAATAGTGAGCCACACTACACAGGCCTGAGTTGTTTCCACTGATCTGCTTAGCCATTTGTGAGTGCCTGTGAAGCACACCTGGGGAAGGTTGGATTTCAAGCATTTTAGTAACCTATTTTATAGGCACATATGACTTCTAGATTCTTAATTTGTTTCTTAATGTTTTGTATGTGTGTGTATGCTTTATCAGAGCATACATTGGCAAGTAGCATAAACTTCCTATCTGTGTATATTGGGCAAGATACTTCACCTCTCTGAGCATCAGATTCCTCATCTATAAAATCGGCATAAAAATCTCCATTCTTTCCCCTTCTAAGGATTGTGAAAATGGATTGGCTGAAATGATGGATAAACCAAAGATGAAGAGAAAGACCATCTGTCCCTGTTTATATCTGTTGTCTTGGGGTGGTAATTAATAGCATCTCCTTGTACTCTCAAAAATGTCTGTTTGCATAATGAATTATATGATCATCATGTAAAATAATGAATGTGAAGATTCTTGGTTTTATCATTCATGTCACTAGATGATCTTAAATTCTGGCTCTTAAATAATCTCACTTAAAAACATTTTTTTAGGGAGTCTGTTGACTTTTGCTCCAGTTTAGTGCTGAATTGTCCTCTGCTCAAGCCCCTCCATGAATATGCATGTACCCTTAGCTTAAAGTTTCTCCAGTTTTACTGTTCAGGGAGATACTGCTTTGGGAAAGATCCCCGGTGTTCTCCTTACTGGCTGCAAGTAATAAATCCTTCCCTCTAAAAAAAAAAAATCTTTTTTTAAAAAGTATTTTTCCCTTACTTACTTTGCAGGTCAGAATAATCTATTTAATATGAGCTCTATAGATCCAGACCCATTCATATTATTGATGTCAGGGGTCTTGGTGCACCCCAGATGGACCCTGCTGTTGCTTAGCCCCAGGACTGTCCCAGGCCCTGCCAGCACTCAGGCTGTCCACAGGCCTCAGTAACTCAACTGATTTCCCCCTACAGCTTACTGTACCCTTAGCATACAGGATGATACTAGCTTTCCTGGTTCACCCTTTTCTTTCTGCTCCGAAAGACACGTACCCAGGCCCTGTCCATTTTGAGGATAAAACCACTGAATACACTGGTAGACAGATGGTGATATAAAGACATGGGGAGGTTGCAGAGCTTAAGAAAGGATACAGTGTTCTTACAAAGTCCTTGGTGTATATTTCCCTACTCTCTTGCTATGACAGTAACTGCAAACCTCAGCGGGCTTCTATCCTCTGCATTTATGCCTAAGGCTGGACACACCACAGTTCTTTTTTCCTTAGACTCCATTTTCTCCTTTAAAAAAAGCATGCCCCCCTCAATGTCCTGTCTCTCAACCAATGCTGAATAACAGGTTATAACCTTAACTTGAAAGAGCATTTGCATCTCGGAGGATTTACAGGCTGGAGAATACTCATTTAATGAGGACTTTTATTCATCTAATTGCATATTTCTTATTACTATTATCATTAAAATTTTTGGCAGTGGAAAGCACAAAATCTACTGCACCTCCTTCCCCTTTGTACAGTTGAAGAAAAGGGAGGCTCAGAGATTAGTAACTATCCTTTAATCAGAGAGTAGCCTCATTCTAGGTCTTCAGGCTCAAGATTTCATCCTAACATACTATTCACAGTCATTTATTAAATATTTATCATTTTTGTTTTTGTAAGATGTATTAGATACAAGTGTTTGCCAGTGAATAATGAAATTCTAGATGGATTGTATAGTTTCTAAGTGTGTATCACAAATGCTTAGCCTCTTCCTTCTGTGGATTATAGTGGCCAGATTTTGGCATCAACGCTTTTGACCTTCATGGGGTTTTGATTATTTACAAAGCAACTGAGCAGAGTCTATGGCATGTGATAATTTGTCATGTAATAATTATGGCATGTAATCATTTGTCATGAGGACAATAACTGACCCTTGGGTTGTTCTAGGGATTAAATGAGATAGGGTATGAAAAATCCTGAGCATCAATGTGAATTACTTGGGCTGCAAAGCTGGTAGGAGTGATTACTTAGAGAGCCTAGTCATAAAACACCCAGCACTGACATTTGAATGAGTTGGATTTAAGGATTGGGTGATTTGGAAAGGTCTCTGGACATACGTAGTCTTTATGAATGCAGGAGGTCTACTGTAATTCTGTGAACATAATAGCATTCTTTACATTCTTCTTGCTAACACACTAGGCCTCTTTGTGGTTACCCCCTTTCTGGGGCTCTTCTAGGTGACCTGCTGGTGTGACCGTGTTACCTGCAGAAAGTAAATCAGTGATGAGAACACCTCCCCATGCTCAGGAGTTTCAGGGAGGTGAATCACCCAGATTTACCCATTTCATGGACAAAAACTACCCTTCTAATTCTCATTTTCCTACCAAGGCCTGGTTCAAACATCCACTTCTCCTAGCCAGAGCCTTCAACTTGAAGCGGTCATTCCTCTAAACCACAGCAGCTGCACCTCTCATATGCATGCATGCCTCTTACTGCCTTTTGTGTTGTGCTCTAGCCCATGCCTGATTTTTTTCTGCATTTCCCAGCATGCCTTGAGCGGAATCTGACGCATAGTAAGAGCTCTTGAACTGGGCACTGAAATTGAGTTGAGCAAGGGAGGTAGGGTGAAGGAACTCAGGGGATCTGGGTCAGACCTCTACTCCTCGTGGAACATTTCCAACTCTTCTTTTTAGTGCCAAGAGTTCTAAACTTCATCTTTGTACCTGGGCTGCATATTTCTGTGGCCTTGATGGATTCCTTGGCAGCAACCTGGTGGCAGAGAAGCTCAGAAACGTTTGTGGAAATTTAAGCAAATTGATTAATAACGGAGGCAAAAAGAAACCTACACAATCTTTTCCTCCCATGCTCTATTTCTTTTAAAGAAGCCTGCTTGTATTATCACTTCAACAGTTTGGTCAGTAACTGTGCCTTCTCACTGATCTGTCCTCTTGTGCTTGCAGTGGTAAAAGCTGTATGCATCTTTCCAGACTGCTTTGGCAATATGTATGCAGGAATCTGAGGTAGAGATGAGTGCATGGGTATCCACTTAGAGGTATGATTTTAATATGTGTTCACTGACTTGGAATTTTCAAGTTCGCTCATACCAAACTTAAAGAAAATAAGAGAACATTCTGACACTGTAGTGATTTTATTTTTTATTTTAATTTTTTGGCAACAGGAGAATCTTATTTTTCAAAACTTTTGTAGAAAGTCCAGAATTGTCCTCACAATAGTTGGGCTGGGAGGTGTGTGCTGGAGAGGTTGCCTCTCTTTCTCATAGGCTCCCACCCCATCCTAGGCCCTTCTCACAACTGTAGGGTTCTAGGAAACACAGAAAACTTCCTCATTATTTCCCATCATTATCATACTCATGCAGTTTATTATAAGTGACTGTTGGACTGGAAGTCAGGAATGATCGGTTCTAGTTCAGGCTTGACCATTAACCTGCTATAATATTAAGTCAGACTCTTTCCCTGGGTCTCAGTTTCTTTACTGGTGAGATCAAGGAATTTGTCTATATGAGCTCCTTGGTATCGTAACCTAAAGAGTGATAGTTTTACTTTATTTTATAATTAAAAGTTATTTATTCCTTTAAAACTAACTTAAAATCACATGATTTTAGCACTGGGTATGGGCTTGGTCAGCTTCAGATTTCTTACATGATCTTGGAATTTTATTTCTTTTTGTGGGCCAAGATGCTTTGCTGAATGCCTCCACTTTGCAATAGCCTTCAGCTTCTCACGTGACTAGAGGAGTGTTTCCAGTCCTCTAGTGTGTATGTATGTATGTATGTATGGGCTTTCCCATTCATCACCTCCTATGATCTTTATAGGAAGTGTGTGAGGTATCAGGGAGGGCATTTCATGTCCATTTTACAGTAGGGGAAAGGGTTAAAGTCACCCAACTGGCCCAAAGTCACACAGCTGGTGAGTAACGATGGTTATTTCCACCTAATCATTTGACGCTTTTCTACTGTATATTGGATATTTTGACCTTTTAGGAAACTGATGGTTAGAGAACATAAACTAATCCATGGAATTTTCATCAAAGCCTCATGAACTTTTTGTCTTTAAAAACTGACTTCTATGGATCCTGTTTTCCTAATCCAGAAGAAATAACAGGTGGACCATGTAATCTCTAAAATGTCTCTTAACCGTTCACCAGGTCTCCTGTCACTCCTGCCTCCCCCGATTATCTACTCTACAACCAGGGAGATTTTTTTTCCAAGCACAAAAATAATCACATCACTCTCCTTTTGGGTTTTCCTACTGTCTTTCCCGGAGGCTCTGTAGGGTAATCTAAATTCCTCTACTTGGTGTATAAACCATTTATAGTCTGGCTTTTGCCTTCCTCAGCAGCCCCCCTCCCCTTCCCATTTCCATGCCCTCCATTCATGTGCTCAGAACTGACCTTCACACCCATGATATTCCAGATTTCATGCTAGGATAAAGAAGAAAGGTGATAAATGAGATAGATCCAGGTGATGCCCTGTCTGAGATAACTATCTAAAATCTAACTGAGCCAAATGTCATGCCTTTGACACCGCTCAGCTCAGAGTGCCCTCCCATTTCACCCCTCCTCCCTCTACCTGGCAAACATCTTCTCATCTTCAGAACTCAATCTCCATCGCCTCTATGGTGCCTCAAGGAGAATTGAACTAAACTATCCTTTTGGCTCGCATTGTACTTTGTATAGATCTCCATGATAGCACCCATAACACTTTAACCATGTTCTTTGGTGTACTAGACTGGAGACACCTTGAAGGTAGGAGATTCAGTAAACATTTATGTAGTGCTTTAGCTGTTGTGAGTCAAAGTACTGCACAATCAATAAACCTCTGCCCAGAAATACAAGACCATTTACTGTACTTGCATTATTTTTAGAAAAGTTGATCTGCCTGTAGATATATCCCAATGTGTTATCCTTTGTGTTAGATCATATCCTAGATCACTTGCCATTTCAACAAAGTATGCTGAGCCTCTTGACAGATGCTGTTGGTTTGAGTTAACCTTCATAGAACTGCAGAAAGTGGCAGCTAATGGATGGGTGAACCCCAGAGCCTTATGTGTGCTACATCCATTTACACTTACATTAACCTTCCTATAGCAGACATACGAATGAGGAAGTAGCTAGATATGGGCCATGCTTTTTGCCCAATTTAGGTTATTTTAGGTCATCTACTATTATGTTATTTAAAAAATAAATGAACGTTTACATACAATTCCAGCATTTATTAGAAGTTCATGATTTATTTTTAGAATTTTTTAAATTACTGATTTTTTTTAAATAGCAAACCAAAATACAAGAGAGGATGAAAATGCCAGTATAAAAAACTGAAAATTTAATTCTTACTATGATTCCTTCTAAACTATTGTTGTTAGTGCATATTATTCAATGAATCCATGCAGATCTATCTACCTTCCATTTTCCAGAGTACAGCAGAAAACTTGATAGCAAATGAAGATATGATTGCTATTCAATGTTGAAACCCATGCTGTGGATTTTTGCATTTCCAGTAGGTGTTTTACTCTGAATTCAATCCCTACATACACCTTGTGCATTTAGTTGAGATAACCTTTTCTATTACTCTCCAGACACAGGCCCAAAGTCACCTCCTTTAAATGCCTTCCTGGTTAACCCCATCCATCTCTAAGTGCATCCACATCTCCTTAGCGCTTGGGGCACTTTCTGGAATTCTGTTCATTTCTGCTAGTTTGCATGTTTGATGTGTTTGCCTTCTGTCTTGTTTTCATGCTTAGTCAATCAATTTTTTCACGTTCCACCAGCGTGAGATCTATCATGCATCCGTCTGTCTGTCTGCCCTTATTCTCAAACTAAATTATGTCCTCCACTCCTCCCACCCCAGTTATTCTTTAAACTAATCAAGATTTATAACCTGATATTTAAATAGTGTGTATTTGATTTATTCTTAACTCCTCGCTAGACTGTGAGGTCCATGTGAGGAGGGTCCATGTCTCTTCTGTTCACAACTACTAGCCCAGTGCCAAGATAACATTTGTTAAATAATATTTATTAAATAAAGGTAATATAGAAAAGTTAGAAAATTCAAACGCACATAAAGAATAGAGGGAAAAATCATCTAATGGCTAGTAAGTTTCAAATAACCACTGAAACATTTTTATCACGTATACAAACTATATATATATATACACACACACACACACACACACACACACACACACACACATATAAATGTTTATTTAAAAACCGGGATCATACACTATATACTATTTAAATTTTTATGCATGATATCATGACCTTTTATTATGTATGTCTCCATATGTTATTTACATTATTAAAAATATTGTTTTTAAACATTATCCATATGTCATCAGTTCTCAAGCTATTTAGACTCAGGAGATCTACACACTTCAGAATTACTGAGGATTCCAGTGAGCTTTTGTTTGAGTTGCTATCTATTGATATTTACCTTATTTGAAGTTAAAACTGAGAAATATGAAAACAGCAATTAATTCATGAAAAATAGGTAATAAAAATAAATGATTACATGTTAATTTAAGCCACATGTTTTTCTTAAAATAACTATATTTTTCAAAACAAAAATATTAGTATGAAAAATAGCATTGTTTTATATTTTTGCAAATCTCTTAATGTCTGGCTTAATGTGTGACAGCTGGGTTCTCATATCTGCTTCTGCATTCAACCTGTGGCAAATACTCTTGTCAAAGTGTATTTAGAAAATCCAGCCTCATACAGATACATAGTTGGAAATGGAGTGGAGGAGTATTTCAATAGTTGTTTCAAGTAATTGTGGATATTCTTTTCTAATACTATATCAGAACTCAAAAAGTTATTTTCTTATACTCTTTCACATTGGTTTGTCTTCTACTTTGAATGGATCTTTTACCCCCATGCATTATGTTTTACATTACCTAATGGCTACATTGATCATTTGGAAAATACTGGTTCACTGAGTTATGCAGATCTTCTAAATGTTGACATCGTTCATTATACAGTGTCATCCCATGTCATGAGCCTCTAGAAAACACATTATCATAAGAGATTGATAATGAAAAAGGCAAATAACACCTTAATATTATTGCAGAAATAGTTTTGATTTTGTGGACCTCCAGAAAGATTCCATGGACGTCTGGCATTCTCTGGACCACATTTTAAGAATTGCAGCAGTCTGTCAGTCACTCATGTCAGTGGTCAATTCTGGAGAATTCTCAGCGATTTTAACATTGCTTCTCTTCTATCAATTTGGGCAATACCTATTATACAAACTAGAGCATATTTATCGTTTTGCATTTTCTGTTATACTAATTCTAACTTCCATTTCACCAGTGCTAAATTCTACTCTAACTTGTATACTATTTAAGCTCATCTGCTGAGATTTTTAATTCATTTTAAAGATTTCATCTTTCTTTCTTATTTGCCAATTCTTGTTTCCTAACTGCCTGTTCTTATTTCATAAATGTCAGTTTTATATCATGATTATTAACTTTTTTAATCTCTGAAAGTCTTAATGCTACTTTTTAAAACTCTTAATCAGATTTATCTCTTTTCTCTATTTCATGTGTATGAAATATCCTGTTTGTTGGGTCAGATTATTTTATACCACATTGCTGGGCTTTTTCATGTGTTTTAAAATTCTTACTTGAGATATTTTCTTTCTGGGAATTTCTCTCCGATTTGAGGGAGTTTCTCTTGAGTTCTGTGGGGGAGTTTTGCATTTGGATCTGGTTTCTACAAAATGCACAGTTCCAAATCAGGTCTTATGATAGAAACTCAGTTTGAGTTTCCCCTTTGGGGATAGTACAGTTCTGGTCTTGCATCCTTATGCCACATAGACCCAGATCCCACTTTTACATAGGTATTTCTGCTTCTTCCCACAGAGTGGCCCTAGGAGAATGGGAAGACTTTTGCCATCATCTTTTGCAGGTGGGCAGTACAATCCCAGCTTCTGGATTCTTTGGGGAGCCCATCTCTGTCCCTCCTACCATGCACTAGTCATATTTGTTCCCCATTGCATGTTCCCATTAAGAATCCTGACCCAATGTTTGTATCTGTTCCCAGTGGCCTATAGAATGGTAGCTTTGTCTCTATTTACTACTGTGGGTTGCCTCTCTATTTCTGCCATGCAGAATTTTTCCATTCTTTTTAAAGAGTATTCTGCTTCGATTATACATAATTCATGTTGTCATTTCTTTTTGTTATTTTATCAGTTATTTCTGATTTCAGAGTGGAAGAGGGAATTTTTGGTATGAAATTAATTTGCCATCTTGACCCATTTATTGATTATAAGAATCTACCAACATTTATTAAAACAATTCCCATTCTTGGACATTTAGGTTATTTCTAGTTTCTTCTTATTACAAATATCACAACGATAAACACTTCTGTAACTAAATATTTGCATGTATCCATTATTATATCCCTAGATTACATTTTCAGAAATAAAACTGATGATTTTTACCTTTTCATTATACATGTCTGATCATGCCCTTCTTCCAGATTTTCATGGGCTTTTTATTGCCTTCAGGATAAAGCCCTAACAACATGGTGTGGGGTTAAAATGCATCAATATCTTACTCCTACTTACCTTTTTAGCCTCATATTCTACCACTGTCCTCCATTCACCACACTTGCAATTCTGCAGATATACTATGCTCTCATTCATCTGTCTCTTTACCTGTGCTGTTTCCTCTATCAAGGATACTTTCTTCCCATCCCTTTGCACCGTGAAATTCTACTCATCCTTTAAAACACTGCTCGGGTGAGCCGTCTGTTGTGAAGTTCTCTGTGACCTTTCCAGAAAGCATTTCTCTCTTCTATGCTATTATAGTTCCGTTGTTATAGCATTTACTACAGTTTACGTGCTTGTCTCCACCACTAGGTTGGGAAATCCTCGAAAATTGTTGTTTGAACTCCAGCACTTAGCACGGTGCATGACACATAGACGGTACTCAATGTATAATTGATGAATCAATGTTATGTAACTTGGTGAGTAATATCATTGAATCACATAATTTTTTTGGCTTCTCTAACCACATAGTAAACTTATTTTGGGTCAGAACTCTATCATGATATTCTCTGTCTATCTGGTTTATCATAGTCTTTTCATCTCTCATCTACTAATGCAGTATCAATAATATTCTTAGCATGCTCTAAATATTTATTATTTGATTGACTGTTAGGCTATATTGCAGAATCAGTGAGGTTGAAAAAAATGTACTGAGGGTTTTGCTGCAGGTCATTACATGCCAGGCCATCAGGACGTTTGCACTCAATACCCACCTTGGACGAGCCTTTTTCCCTTTCTTAGTGTTCTCAGGTTAAACAAAGGCTTTGGACTTGAAGACCTCCAAGGCAGCTTCCAGCTCTACTAGTTTATCTTCTTACTCATAGTTACAGTCCTATGTCCAAAACATAGACTATGGCCCCTGTTCTATGAAAAATGAGTGAGCACCATGTTTCATAAAAGCTCTTGTTTGCGGTATATTTTTAGAGTGCCAGAAGGGGAGTCATAACACGTGTATTTGTGTTTCAACTTGCATCTGGAGAAATTACTTATGCAATTTCTGGGAAGAAAGCTTATAAACTCTTCTTGAAACATTCTGACTACAAATGAGCACATGTCTATATTTCTGGTGAATTTAGAAATGATAGCAAAAATGATAAACTCTGCTGCTTTCCAGAGTAAGTTCAGAGGGTGAAAATAAATTCTTAAGTTAAGCAAATCTGAATGAAACTGAGTAGAAAACAGATATAAAACTCAAGATAGCATCCTTAATTGGAATAGGAAGGTGTTATAAAATGACAGAGCACCCTTTTCCTTCACATTTATTTTATTATCAAACTGAGAGATATTGCTTTGGGTTCATTTATTTCTAAAAGTCTCTATATCTTTCATTTCGCAGCTAGCTTATATTGGTTTTGTTGAAGATTATTTCTTAGTGGTCTTAAATGATGTATGAACTCAGCCCAAAACAAACAAACGTGCCCTTTGATATTCAGTTCAGTTTCACCATTACTGATTGTGTTTTCTCTGTGAAAGGCCTTCTCCCATAATTAATTGAACTGAGTACCTTGAACCAGAAATTGTGTTTGAGGTGCTGGTCCCACCCACATACTTGAGACTTTAGACAAACCATACACATTTACTGATTTCAGATTTATCATCATGGTCATAGCAACCTGTTCTCTCTTTTTTGGCTTATCTCTGGTTCGGTGTTCATTTCCTTCCCTGTTCCCATGATTGTTCCGTGAACCATGACTTTGATCAATGATTTTTTTCATACTTAGTCACTTTTGAAATCCTATAAAAAGGAATTGTGTTTAATTCATTTTTTTCACTCTTCCCCACCATTTTAGTTCTCACATACAACATGCATTCAGGAAATATTTTGGAACTGCTTGGATTTCATTGAAAAGCTCAAGCTTTCTGATTGGACTTGAAGACCTCCAAGGCAGCTTCCAGCTCTACTAGTTTATCTTCTTACTCACAATTACAATCCTATGTCCAGAACTTAGACTATGGCCCCTGTTCTATGAAATCATGATTATGATTATCCTTAAATCAACTATGGTCCTGATTTTCCTGGGTTTTCAGGACTAATGCATTAAAAATTTCACTGAATTCTGGGTGGGTTTTCTGGATAATTTGTTTTGCTTCTTTATGCTTTTCTTTGTATTCTAGTTCTTCTGTACTAGGTAGGTATTACTTAGCTGTACAATAACTAAATGTTACTAAAAATTTAGAAAGTAGACATCATTTAGATTTGTACTGGATTCTGTATTCCCTGCAGAAGAAATATTAATAATAATAGACAATCAAATTGATGTGAGGTTGGCATTTTGGTGATTTTAAACATCTTTTTTTGTATAAATTAAGGAATTAATGCCAGTGGTCGTGTTAATGCTGTGATCTAACTTAAAATCAGAATCTATGTGGTCCTAGGACAACTATGGGGAGTGGTTTTAACCACCTGGCAAGTCTGTTGCTCATTTAAAACAGGAAGTGCTCACAGCGCTGCTCAGTTGCTACTACTTGTCTAATTCAAACAGGGATAATTTTATTGGGTTGTAAGATCTCTTCATCTCATTATTAAGATGTCTTTTTTAATATCTCATGATGGGTTTATTTGGTTGGCACAAAGTGAATTGTTGAAGTATGCTACAATGAGGATGAATTGGATTAACTTCAAATTCCATCTACTTCCTTTTCCACGTACCTTGAGAAAAGCTGAGGCAGATAGTGTATTGGAGAGCAGGTTAGTCTCCGGGTCAGTAGACACTGGATCTGCTCGTTCACTCATTAGTGGTAGGAATTAGAGCAACTCACGTGGCTTTTTTTGGCTCTCAGAAGCTTCCTATATAACACGGGAGAATTATTACCTACCAGTTTACCTAATAGGGTTCTATAAAGCAAGCAAAAATGCTAGGTTAATTGCAAAGCACAGAACAGATGGATATTGTTATGGTTATTGTAAGATCTATATGTACAGGCAAAAGTGAAATCCTTGGAAACACGCTGCAAGATTTTATTTTCTTTAGCATCTCTTCTGCCAAAAATGTTTATTGATTGCAGCTGGAAGGAAACCATTCTGAGAGGGAAAATGATGCTGAATAGGAGTCAGAACCTGTTTAACATTCTGACAGCTGGAACGTGTTTCTTTATGTATCACAATAATAATTTAGCTTCTAAGTGACTTCTCTGACATGAGAACCCAGTAAATCAGGAAAGCCATAAATTGCTGAAAGGTTACCCTCAGGGAAATGACCAGGAAGGGGCAAGTGGGATCCGACCAGTGTGTTTAGCCAAGGGGACTTGACCGCCTAAGGCTTTATAGACCTTAAAGGAGGCCAGTTGTGTGGCATGTGAAAGATCAGAGAACTAGACGCCTACTAGCCTTGGACCTCATCTGTTGAGAGCCTACTATATGCTACACTCTGTGGTAGGTGCTTTGACCGAAGTATTACATTTGACCTTCAGAACAGCTCTTTTGGAAGAGTACCATTAATACATTTAGGAAAACTGACATTCCCTAAACTGCAATTATGCTCAAGTCTTCTAATTCTAAATCCAGTACTCTTTTCATTTTATAGACCCTACCCCCCCCCAACAAATAACTGTATCAGTAACTATGCATTTACAAAGTATTACCACAGAAATTACCTTACTTGATTGATACTTTCTCTGTCCCCAGCCTTTCCAAGGCATGCTTGTGTGTTGTTTCTTGCTGAGTTCTGGTGGCATGCCTGAAAAGAGTGCTACATGAGAACCAGAACTCTGGCCTGGCCTCCTTCACCAGTTAACTTTGTTACATCAAGCCCTGAAAGAGAAGAGGGTGGCCTCTAGTCTAGTTAGTTAGTAGAAGAGCCTGGAGTAGAAGTCAGGTTTCCTGAGAACCAGCTCTCCCAAGCATCTTCCGAGATAAAACACACTAAACAGACAAGTACAGTATTTGTGCATTTGTTGAGGTCATTATTTAATTAAAAGTTGTAATTATGATTTAATTACAGGGAGCAGATAAGACTTTGAATATAAAATGGGGTAGGGGAAAAAGTTGGTAGAAAAAGGTTTACTGTAAAGGTTTGATCCTAATTTATAATGAAAATGATACTCGGTAAGAAAGAGGAAGCAGCTGCTTCAAGTTTGCATTATTTGTAGAAGTTCCAGTTTAGGCATTGCATCTGTACAAAGTGGGCGGGATCTGGGCTCTCTTTAAGGGAGTCTGACCACACCTAGCACTCCTCTTTGTGCAGGGTACAGGTCAGCCTACTCCAAAAGGTGAAAGCCTGTAGAATGTCAGCCTGTCTCATAGAAAAGGAGTGTGCTGGAGACTTCCTCTGACCTAGGTTGCTTTCAGGTAAGCCTGTGGGAAAGATCGTGCAGAGTGTTAATTAACGTGGTGGCTAATGTACTTAGTAAAATTATTGGAGGCTATTAATTTGGATTTTTCCGTGATTCACATTTATGAAAATGAATTTGTAATGAAAATGAATGACAGAAATAAGCTAATGAGGGTAATGCTTAGCCTACTCAGGCAAACCTGCCTTTCCAGCAAGACAAGGATCTCACCTCTGGAGGATGAAGAGCACATATTTTGGGGGATATTTTATTAAAAGTTAGTCATGATTCTCTTTTGAGATCAGTTGCTGTTACTCCAGGGAGGATGATCTTAGGCTACTTCCTTCTTTCTCTGATCTTTCCTTTCCTTTCCTTACACCCTTCCTTCTGGACACACCCTGGTGAATGAAGTCTGTGGGAGATGGAGTGAGGAATGAGGGAAGCCCACTCAGACCCAGGCAGATGCTATAGGAGATCAATGAAAGGAAATTTTCCTTAGGGAGGGGGATGTGTAGAGGTGAGAAAACTTCTTGAAGTAGCATTTTTATGGCAGGCTTGCTGTTACTGCCCACATTTTTACAGCCTGTAAGTGGTAAAGCCATGATTGAACTTTACGTGTTTGACCTGAAGGCAGAGAACCCAGGGAATCACCAGGGCTGGCTCTCATTGGTTTTGGGTAGCAGAAAGCTCACTCTCCAAATGCCAGTCATTATTTTCTTTGCCAGATTGGTTACATTTTGTCTGGAGCATGGTACTCTCACACTCTGGTTGGTCTTCTACTCAGGAACTATTTCCTTTATTTCTTGCTTGTTACTTCTATTCCATTAGGTAAGACTTATTCTTTAAGGATAAAAAATATTTGTATAGATAGATCTATAGTCTTTGTTGTATTTATGATCTCCCCTTTCAAAATTTTTCATAGTTTCTGATTTGGGGGAGAATTTCTTCTTTATATCAATGACTTTTCTTTATAGTACCAATTTTGTTCTTTTCCCTTCCCAAAGTGGAATTAATTTGGCTTTTGCTGCTTTGCTTGGCCAGGTTCCTTAATAATTTCAGACTGAATATAAATTATTTTTTAATCTCATCATTCACCGCTTACCCTAACAAGTCCACTATTTCATGTATTTACTTGAAAGAACAAAGATATTTCCCAATTTTTCTTTTATTTTTCAAATGTTAAATATTTTTTTAAAACTGTGGCTTTCTCCTGCACCTTCAGAGCAGTTTTCCCTCATTCAGATATTGTAGCATGGGTCCCACTTGTGCTGTCCCCTCCTACCTCGCCATTTACTTCTCCTTGAGCATGGAGTTTTCCAAAAGCTAGACTTCTCTGTTTTCCCTTATTCACCAGTGATTTCCATGTGAATGTGATACATTCCATCTCTCAGGCATTAAGCTGGAGGCTTATTTGACGTGCAAAGACATCCACTAATTTTTAGGAGATCAATTAGTAAGGCTCTGCTTTAATAAGAAAGTATCTTCTGCTTCTAATGCCTGTGTATTAATTAGGGTTCTCCAAAGAAAAGGAACCGGTAGGACATATTTTGGCTCACATGACTGTGGAGGCCCATAGGTCCCATGGTCTGCTGTTCACAAGCTGGAGAACCAAGAAAGCTGGTGGTTCGACTCAGTCGGAGTCCAAAGGCCCGAGAACCAGAAGTGCCGATACCCAACATCTGAGGGAAGGAGAAGAGCTCAAACAAAGAGCAAATTTGCTCTTCTTTTGTCTTTTTGTTCCATTCAGGCCCTCTAGAGGTTGGATGATACCCATCCGAATTGCTTAGTCTACCGATTCCAATGCTAATCTCTTTCAGAAACACTCTCACAGACACATCCAGAAATGATGTTTTACCAGCTATCCGGGTGTCCATTAGCCCCTTAAAGTTGACTCATAAAATTAACCATCACAGCCTGGTCCTTTTTCCCTGAGTGATCTGAAACACTTTTTAGTTTTTAGTTTTTGAGGAATAGAGTATACAACTGTCAAGACTCCTCCTGTCTTCTCTGGTGCCCACTACCAACTTTCCATTCCTTTCTTTCTCGGCCTTTCTGCCCCACTGGGCATTACAGTCTTCAAATTTTCATATCAGAGAACCCACTAATGCTGACAAATGTTAGGGGAGACAGACAATATCTTGGATGGCATAGGAAACTGTTTCCTTGCTGTATGCATGGAGAGGTGGGTGTCAGATTTCTGATTTCTGCCTCTCTTGAGGTGGAGGCACACAGTGAGAGGCAGTGATGGCTTCTGCTGCTTGTCTGGCCCTGTGTGGACACCTAAGCTGGGGATGAGGGCCCATGCTCGTCCCATACAGATGAGTATGGATTTCTCCCAGATGCTGAAAAATTGTTGCTAGGTAATAGTTTCAGTTGCTATAGTGATGTCGTCACATTTTTTGGTTTTTATGTATTTTAATGGAACGTAGAGGAAAAAAAAAAGGAAGTACCATAAGATGTATCAATACTTCATTTCTTAAGATGTCACACTAATGTTATCACCACAGACTTACCTTCGGTAGCCATTGTAAAAAATTAATAGACAGAAATTTCAGTTAAATAGAGTTAGGAGACCAGAAGGGGGAGCTCTCATGCCCTGCAAGGATAGCAGAGCCCAACTGGAAGAAGACTCTTCTTTCCTGGCAAGGACTCAGCCAATGAAAAGCCATAGACTCATTGTTTACTCTAGCCCTCCCAGCTTCCTTTTCCTCTCTATAAAAGCCTTCTCCTTCACTTGCCACTGTGGGGCTCACACATGGCTTGCCATGGTTGCAGGCCCTCAATTGCAATTCTCTGCTGATCCCGAATAAACCCATCTTTGCTGGGGAAATATCTGGCTGGCAGTCTGTTTGTTTAAGGTCAACACAATAATTTCTTGGGCTCTTTTTAGAAGAGAAGATATTTGTTCTTCAGCTCTTGTTTTTCTGTAAGTGGAAACCTAGCAACAGCAGCTGAACCTAAAAATCTTGTGATTTTCAAACCTGATTTGTCCTGTTCTGTGTTCTCCTCAAGGCACGTGGGGAAGCTGCTCAGCATGGCTACACCACCAGTGCCTGGAAAGACAGGGCCAAATATGACTTGTCTTTGCATGCTAAGTACTTTACAAAGGACCTAGCATCTGACTTTCTATATGGTTACTATAAAGCAAGTTACTATATGGTTACTGTAAAGCAAGTGCAGGGCCCTGTAAAGATTTCAAGGGAAAATGCAGCCAGCTTTTCAATGACTGTATCTTCAATCCCTAATTGTATATCTATTTTGATATGTAGCCAGTGAGGTTTTTCTTTATCATCTTAACTGCCATGGTAGTTTTATACAGACTCTTCCAACTGGAGAAATACATTATTTTCATTGAAAAGCTAAGTTATGTAAAACTGTGATTTAAGAGAAAAGCAGAATATTTATTTCTTCTCAAGATAACACTTTATTTTCCAAATAAACCAAATGTCCTGGTTTCTAGGGTAAAGATAATGCACTCTGAAATTTCATTTACTTGTTAGCGTGCTCCAAACTCTGCCTTGCTCTGCTCTCCATGACGATCTTAGTGCAAAGGCTGCAGTTTGCTCAGCCTCACAAAGTCAGGGCAGAATGTAATAAAACTGCTGGTAGCAGCATTCAGGTACCCAAGGGAACATTCTCACGAAACAGCAGCAGCTGATCTTGAGTTGAAAGGGGCAAGTGACAAGCAGAAGCAGTGCTGCGTTCTATGCCAGGTTCTGAATACCCAACCACCAGCAGTTTCAATACCAGCTTTCAGCCTGCCAAAGCATGGACCCAGTGTACCACCTATTGTTGACGTAAAGCTATACAGGAAATCTATTTAAATGTGATAGTTTTAAAACAATGGACTAATGGGTTATTTAGCAAATTTGTCATGGTTTCTTTTTTAAATTTGTATTTTATATTTATAGTTGATTAACAATATCATGTTAGTTTCAGGCATACAGCAAGATTTGTCATGGTTTCTTGCAATCTTCAAGAATCACTGATGGGTCTGACTGTATTTTGTCCTAGTTAAACCTCACAGCATCTCTATGAGTGCACCATTTTGCATCTGCAATTGCAAAGTGCTGATAAGAGTCCTTTCCATTCTCCAAAGGAACAATGGTGGAGTGAAAAAAAACACAAACAAACAAACAAACAAACAAAAGAAATGGTCTTGTGGGCCTCATTGGAGAAACAGTTTCCTCCAGAGTAAAGCAGACTTTGAAACTTCATATTATCTTGTCACATTTATTAGTTGTGAGAATTTATTAGTATTTTAATCTTGTTTTTTAAATTAAAAAATGGGGAGGTGCATGTTTAAAAACTAAAGACATTGTTTGGATATGTATAGGAAATGTGTTTCTATTGATACATTTAAGCTTGTGTTAAAAGACGTGCTTAGTGTAGTATAAGCATGGCACAACATCCCATTATAATACAGCCAAATGCAGGGTTTTCTAAATTATGATGATTAAAATGTCCATTATTGTAACACCTCATGAGTCTAAAGCTTACAGATCCAGCAAACTCAGCTAGCTGGAACCCAGCCGCAAGCCAGGAAATAAAGCCGAAAGGAATTTGGAAGAGATAAAGTTGATACCTTAAAGCTTACATTTTCTTCATCCCTCTTCCCTCTTCCCCATCTTCCTTCCCTGCCCAGCCCCTCCACCCCACTCCCCCAGCCCCGCCCAATACACTGTTGGAGATTCTTTTAGGATCTAATTTTACATACAGTTCTAATAGACCCGGTGATCTCTGTTTATTCCATAGAAGACTAGAAGCATCTGAAAGTAGGCACAGCAGCTATAGTTAAAAGAGGCAGAGAAAGCAAAATGATAAAAATCAGACAGAAAAACTCTAAAAGCATTGGGACCATCTAGTGAAGAGACAGGAAGCTCTGTACATGCCAGTAGATCCAGCGGACATTGCAGTTCAGGACAGTGTGGATATCGCTCGTAACCATCCTGACATATCAAGATTAAATTATGTCCAATATGGTATGCCTAATAAAGAGTAGAAATGTATAGTTCATTTCAGGAAGCATTCTGTACAAGAAAGTTATTGTTTTATGAAATTTAAAGGGGGGAAAACCCCTCTCAAGTCACTAGAGAATGTAGGTATCCAGACAGAATTGCGACCACTTCATGATTGTACATTAAGCTTCCTGTAGTTGGATATTGATAAGTTCTGTGACCTTGGGCATGGGATTTCATCTCTCATAGCCTTCGAGTTCTCTTCTGTAAAATGATTATAATAGTATCTACTCTTCAGGAGCATTCTATGGATTCAATAGGATTTCTTTGTAAAGTTTTCTTCATTGTGCCTGCCAAATAATGTATATTTAATCATTGTGGCTCTTACTCATTTCCAGCCTTCTGTGAACAAGGAAATACGTTGGAAACTGAGTAGTACCAAGAATTATCGACCGTATATCACATTTTTATGATCCTACACTGATAGGTGTTTTCTTGTTGAACACTTTGAAAAATATTACATGAACTAAAAGACTGTCAACTCTAGGGCTATTACGCCATACCCTTGAAGTAGCTGGCACTGTTAGCGTATTCTGAGCAGGATGCTTTCCTGCTGGGGTGAGGGCTGTCCTGTGCATTGTAGGGTGGGTGGCTAGCAGCATCCGCAGCCTCTACCCACAGATGCCCGTAGTGCCTCCCGCCACCTCACTTGTAACAACTGGAAATGACTCGAGACATTGCCAGATGTCCCTGCAGGGCGAAATCGCCCCAGTTGAGAACCACTGTGCTAGAGAAACAAATATGTAAATATCAAGTGTAGCATTTTAAACAGTAGTGACAAGTTAATGCTGAGTATTTTAAAATTCTTGTTCCCTTTGTGCTGTGAGGCTTTGGTGACATGTATCTGCTTTACTGCAACTACCTCTATGTGTATCTTTTCCTCTTATAATTTAGGTATTCTTTAGTGACAGTTACTTTAGAGAGTGAGAAAGGATTGGGGTGAAACAGTGTGTCCCATGCAATCTTTTGAAAATGAGGCTTCTCAGGTGAATTTCAATCACTGACTTCCTGGATGGCTTTAAATTAATCAACATACCTTTATTGAACATGTGCCAATTTTTTAAGTCCTATGCCAGATATTGCAAGAGAAGGAAAATTTTTTTTTCTGAACCACCTGGATAAATGAATTTCTTTTCTACTCCCATGTCTCTGGGGGCTAGTGATGCTAGCTCTTCCACTTCTCAACAACTTGCCTTTCCCTCTTGCTCTATTAGTCTTTCACTCTAAATTCCTCCTGCTTTAATTCACCTCTCCACCCTCCACTCCACCCCCACCTTATTGAATGATTATGCAGGGTTCCAGACACCATCATCTTTCTGGCATGACTCAGACTCCTGATTAAGTTCCATTTCTGGAGCCTCATTTAGGGAAAAATCATCCGCTTCTTTTAGCCCACAGTAGTAGGGAACACTGGTTCATCTATTAATCAGTTGGTCTTTAATTCTAAAATTCAATCATAATCAAATACTTCTGGCTCTTTAACCTGTCCACATTTGGAGAGATTCATCAGTTATGATTAAATTGGTCAACTAGCAACAAAGAGCTGACGTTACAGTGACTTAAGAGAAATTTAATTCTGTTTAGTTTAACACAGAATTCAAGAGGTAGGCAGCCTAAGGCTGGTATGATGGGGTTATGACTTCATCAGTCTCTCAGTTTTCCTCTGTCCTTCTGCTCTGCCATTCCTATTGTATAGCTTCCATCCTCAAGGTCACCCCATGGTCAAAAGATGTCCATCTATTGCAGTTCCAATCATCACATCTGAGTTCCAGGCAGAAATATGGAGGAAAAGAGAAGGGCAAAGGAGGAACTGATAATGGAATACCTTCTTTTTTCTCTAAGTCCCTCTTAAATTAGGAGTTTGGGGTTAACATATGTACATTACTATATATAAAATGGATAACCAACAAGGACCTAGTATATAGCACAGGGAACTATACTCCATATTTTGTAATAACCTATAAGGGAAAATAATCTGAAAAAGAATATATATACACACACATATATGTATGTATATACATATATATGTATAACTGATCAATTTACTGTACACCTGAAACTAACACTACTGTAAATCAATAAATAAATTTTTAAAAATTGTTTTGTTCAAATTTTAAATACTGTCTATGAGGAGGTAGCTGGGATATGTAGCTGGATGTATTACTGCTTCCAACAATATAAAGATAGTGTTAAAAAGGAGGAAATGAGAATAGTTATTGGTCAGGCACAGACATCTCTGCCACACGGAGACCTTTGAGATGAATGTGTATCATGGATGTTACATATGCCGTGCCTGAAATAGGACTTCAATAAGATGTTTCATATTCTATACAGCAAAGATTGCTTATTAGTACTCAGTTATTATTCCTAACGTGTTCCTCGTGCTCAAGAACAGAGTTGGAAGGACTCATTCTCATTGCCCCAGGGAGTGAGGTGGAAAACTGTAACATTCTACTGAAAAGTGGAAGATGTGGTCAATCAGTCAATCCGGTTAAATATTTTTGTCAGATTTTCAGAAATGGCTGATTAGCTGTGGGTTTTGTTTTTTTCTCATATATGTATTGAATGCCCGCCTATGCATGGCAAGACACTATTATGGGACAGAGCTATTGTGAACCTTAAATGAAAATATCATATATGAAAGCATATAGAAATTTGAAATGCTATTGGGTTGCTGGTACTGATTTTATTATTCAGATCCAGATCAAATTTTAGCTGTTGTTGGCGACAAAAGGCAACAAAATACACTGTTTCTCCAAAAATATTCTAGCAGCAATGAATTATCTCAAAAAGACTTTTCTCTCCTGTGTGATACTGCAACAATGTATTATCCATTAATACTAATTAAGGAGGACCTAGGAAGCACAGCCAGATAACCTGTTGCTTACTCCTGGCCTCCTTACTTGCCTCTCAGACTTCTACAAGACACTAGGTTCCTTCATGCCTACCTCCAAGTCTAAAATTCATAAGTAACACACTCTATTCTTTATCCCTTTAGGCAATGGCAAAATCCTGAAGTCCTTCATATGTTCGTTATGCAACATGCAGTATTTGTGAAGTTTGGGTGGCACTATCACATTAAAAAGTCCAGAATGAGGAATGGTTACCGAAAGGAAAGAGTTTTATTTATTCTGGTTTAGTGAAAATTTGATCAATTGTCTTTTTCTTAATTAGAAATGAGTTGCA
Source organism: Balaenoptera ricei (assembly GCF_028023285.1). NCBI lineage: Eukaryota > Metazoa > Chordata > Mammalia > Artiodactyla > Balaenopteridae > Balaenoptera > Balaenoptera ricei. The sequence continues at coordinate 85,730,018 of NC_082642.1, read as the reverse complement.
TCAAGGTTTTCTTACGGGGCATACAGGAACTAGAATATTTTTCATAATACAGATCCACACTGTGTCCCCAGAAGGCTACAGAGCTCTGTAAGAGAAAAATAATTCTTTGGGAGTTACTGTCTAGGAGGGGATTATATCTGGTGGAGGGAAAAATAGTGGCATTTGAGCCCAGCTTTGACAGGTTTTGATGAGCAGAGAAAGTGAGCTTGGGTGAGCATTCCAGGAAGGAACTCCTAAGGTAGGGACCAGGAGAAGTCCTGGGGGTGATTGGGGAAAGTGAGAGCATTTTTTGTGCATTCCAAAGAAATAGACTAACGCCTTGAAAGCCAGAACTGCGACTTCTACCCATCACCACATCCTAACCAGTGGTGATGACATAGAACTTGGTGATTAGTTATCAAATTGGATTGCAAACATTTCTAAGCCAAACTATAAGATTACAGAAAAAATGGGTGGGCCCAGCTTCTCCTCTAGAATTGTCATACTTGAATGTGACATGAGTGTTCCATAAAGAGTATTTCACAATTCCCATTTATGAGCCATTTGAAATATGATGTTATAGAATGGCTAACAGTAACTGCTGTTTCACAAAAGAAATTTATCCCAGGGAGAGCAAAGCCATAGATGGCATCTACTCAAATCAGCAACAGATGTGTAAATCTCCCCTTGAAGAGCTCCGAACACCTCAGCATAAATGCCCAGTTCATTCCCAAATAGTCCATTTTACCTTTGGTCAGCAGACTTAAACACACACACACACACACACACACACACACACACACACACAGAGAATTAGTCTGTGGACTTGGGGGGGAGTCAGGTAATTTGGGGCTAGGATGGATGCCTTACAGTAAAAGGCAGGCATCCTAATAGGCAGAAGAAATCTTTTAAGGCAGTGGTTCTCAAACTTGAGCAGGCAACGGAATCACCTATAGGAGGGGTCCCCAACCCGCGGGCCGTGGCCCAATAGGAAGCAGGCTGCACAGCAGGAGGTGAGCGGCAGATGAGCGAGCGAAGCTTCACCTGCTGCTCCCCATCGCCCCCCAGCATTCACATTACTGCCTGAACCATCCTCCACACGCCCCCACAACCCCCGTGGAAAAGTTGTCTTCCATGAAACTGGTCCCTGGTGCCAAAAAGGCTGGGGATTGCTGACCAGTAGGACTTGTTAAAACACAGCGTGCTGGGCCCCACTCCCAGAGTTTTTGATTTGATAGGTTTGTGACCAGGGCCTGAGAATGTGCATTTCTCAGAGTTGTTGCCCAGTGATACCAATGCTACTATGGTGGACAACACACACTGAGAAGCATTCTTTAAGGATATTCTGAAGCCAAGAGCAAGTGAGCATCCTCTTGGGAAAAGCTTGGAGAATGAAAGCATAGGGAGGATATTTTAGTTTGCAGTATCAGAGCTGATCTGGCTTTCTCTGAACAAAGCTGGTGCCCACTCCATCTTCATCTTGCCAGAAGAACTGCCTTCCTAGGTGAGCCTTGCATTCTCGCCCATCTGAGCTGTCACTCATGCTGTTCTTTTCACATTGGCATGCCTTCCCTTCCTGTGTCCACCTGTGGAAATACTCACTCTTCAAGGTCTAGCCAGAGGCTGTCTGTTTCCCATAAAGAGAATGAATTGTTCAAACAATGTGCTCCCATAGCTTCTTGCTTATTTCCATCTTTTAGTGGCACGTATAACTTCTGCCCATGTCGTATAGTTAGTTTTATCCATTTCAATCTCTCCTTAAGTGTAAGGGCAGGGAGTCCTGGAGGTCAGGGTCTGAGAGGGGTTTGGTTTTCCCTGGCATCTCGCAGAGTGACTGGCACAGAGTGGGTGCCTCACAGATATTTCTTGAATGAATAAATAAATCTTTTAATCCCTTTTTCTCTCACTTAGCGCAGTGTCTTCTTCATGAATAGTGTTGACTGGAGGGAGGGGAGCATTGATACAGAATGAAACTGAATTTGAAACCAAGAGACTGACAACAGAATCTTAGCTCCACATTTATTAGTTTCCTGACCTCAGTTCCATTATCTGTCTAATGCCAAGAATCCTAGCTATCAGAGATTTTTTGAGGATTAAATGAGATGCTGTACTTGAGTACTTTGGCAAACTGTAAGTTCTATATAAATATAAGTATCATGTTAGTTGCGTAAAGTTTCTGTGTATGACAAAAGGATGTACATCTTCCAGAAAGGTCCCCAAAGTAACAGTGGTTTGAACACACTTGGTGCAGTAATAATGCTCGAGACTCAGTGTTTTATTGGTCCGTATTAAATCTGTGGCCTACAGGAAAAGTATCTGGCTGGGGAGGTTGTCTTCAAAGGCGAGGGAAAGGATGGGAGAGTTAAATTGAGAAACAGGTCTGTTGTTTGCCATTTACCAGTAACTATCACTCAACCTCCCTCATCATTTTTTATAACGTGAAGCAGTCCTGGGGCTGATAGGACGTGAGAGCTGGAAGGCGCTCGGTGATGTCCTCTAGGCCCCTTATCTTACAGAGGAGAAACTGCAGTTCAGCAAGAAGTAATCTACCCAGGTTCACATGGTTGGTTGGTACCTAGTTCACCCCACCTGAAAATCCTGCCTGAAGGCTGCAACAAATGTCTATTAGTCTAAGAAGCTTAGTGTTCTGTGTTCCTCAGCCGCGGGACTGAGGTTTCTATCAATTTACTGACCTGAGTAATTTGGATGTTTTTTGTGTTGTGGGATTTTACCTGAATTTATACCTCAAGCTCCTGGTAGATGTCTGCTTCTATGACCGTAAAGGACAGAGATGTACACATTTCAGGCGAAAATTTTTTAGGTATTTAGGTCGCCACAATCTTCTTGGCAACTTGAGACATTAGGAATAAAATAAGTTTAACTTAATATTGTATTCATTGTTTTAGGATTAAACGTTGACCAATGAGACCTGTTATTTACATTTATATCTATGTTGTTCATATTTTCTCAATAAAAATCAGGATATTACCTAACCAGTCTATGATAGGACAGAATATTTAAAGCCAGGATTGTTCCATTAGATGTATATTAATAAGTCACATATTATTTTATTTTAGATTTTAAAAAATCATTGCTCTTTAACCTATAACATTTCATTCTTTAGGTCATGAATACTTCAGCTTCATTAAGGAGCTTTTATGGAACATTTTCTGTGCTAATTGCTAATGATACAAAGTTGGATATATAGATCTTCTTCGGAAGAAACTTACAGACTGATGAGAAAATGTACTTAAATTATTACAGTGAAGTATAATAAATGCAATAATGGAATAAATAACAGAGGGTTGGCACAAAGGGGATGAGGTAAGTTGTTTAGATGGCTCACGGAAGCACTGCAGCTGGGAGCTCTCTTCCAGAGAGGGTAGGAGTTCATTTGAAGCAGGAACTAGGAGAAGGGATGGCAGATCCAGTACCGGAAATAGCAGGTGTAAAGGCATGAAGATGCGGAACAGCATGGCGTGTTCAGGTGAGTATAATTCTGTTGATGTCTCTGGAATGAAGAATTTGTACAGGTAACTGGTTGAAACGGAGGATGAAAAGTGAGGTAGGGGTGAGTTCCTGGAAGGCCTTGTAAAGGCCATTAAAGAGTTTGAATTTTCAGGCAAAGAGGAGTTTTGAGTACGTGTAATTTGGGGGTCATGTGACATGGTCAGGTTTTACTTAAAGAAGGTGCTTTTCTCTCTTTGTTGCTTTCTGCATGACTCTCCATGTTCCTCTTTCTTGTGGTCTGTAAAAGGAGTACAAAGTGGTTTCCTACATAAGGTAGGCAAGAGAGAGAGGAAACAGGTTTATATGTTGCCAAGTTATCAAAGAAAAAGCATTTCCTTCAAAACCAATGATTTTCCCCCTAAAACTACTAGTAAGAAGATATAAGGAGTGGAATATACCACAAAATAACCTTAAACTGCATCTTTATAAAAGACTATCATCCTATATGAAAAGAATTCACAAGTGAAAACCTTAAGATGAAATTTTAGTATAATTTTTTTTTAATAAATTTATTTGGCTGCATTGGGTCTTCATTGCTGTGCACGGGCTTTCTCTAGTTGCGGCGAGTGAAGGCTACTCTTCGTTGCGGTGCGCGGGCTTCTCATTGCAGTGGCTTCTCTTGTTCCAGGGCACGGGCTCTAGGCATGCGGGCTTCAGTAGTTGTGGCACGCAGGCTCAGTAGTGGTGGCGCATGGGCTTAGTTGCTCTGCGGCATGTGGGATCTTCCGGGACCAGGGCTCGAACCCGTGTCCCCTGCGTTGGCAGGCGGATTCTTAACCACTGTGCCAGCAGGGAAGTCCTAGTATAATTTTAATATTGCATAAAGCTCAGAATACTTATCACAACCCAAAATTAAAATAAGAAAACTAGATTGTCAAGGTGATCTATGAAATAAGAATTCAAACTGCTGTTAATTAAGCAGCAGAACTCTTGCAGGGAAGTTAATCAGTCATGAGATCTCTTGCACTTTGGGAGGGCCAGTCCCCCCCTGCCCGTCCAGTACACATTATCATTTGAGTCACACTGTTTGTTACAGTTGCTACTATTGTGCACAGTGGCTGAGGTTTGGGCTTTAGGATTAATCCTCTGCTAATGGGTGAGGGGTAAATGAGATCACTTGCGGGGTCACAGTAATGAATTTTCTACTGTCTGGGGACTATCAGTTAAATCAGATGGTGGCCACTTAGTGTATTGATCTGAGAGCTGAGATAATTGCAAATTGGTAGAGCGACTCAAAGCCTTTTACTTGGACACCCTGGTGGTGCTGATTTTCAGTATATGCACTGAACACTCAAGATTGAAACTCCCCTTCCTCCACACTCAACATCTGTTCTATCCCCCAAAGATAATAACTTGAAATAATTTCAAGGGCGAGTTTATTGATCTACTTGAAAATCCATTTTGGAGATTAATCAACCCCACATCTGAGGAAATCCCTAACTGCCTTCTATCCCTGTACTGTAAATTTAGTTCATATTGGATTGTTACTCAATTGAAAGCCTTATCTCAAAGATAAATTATTCTGATTTCTGAAAGCATTATTTCTCCCCAGTGCTTCTTTCCTTTCTATTGCTCCCTTCTGATGGCATTTCTCATTTTTTTATATTTCTCCTAAGTTTTGGAGCAGAAAGCAGCATCACCAGTAAATGGCCTCAATCAAGGCAATTCTCATTTATTCAGGAGATGCTTATCTAGTTGGAGAAGAAGAAAAAACCAACAAGGCTGGCAATTTGGTAGGTTTAAAAAAAAAGTTTGTTTCTGGCAAAAGAGAAAGCATCCACTGATGTGAGAATTTGAAATTACGAGAGATTAAAAAATTCTAAATATTCTTTGTCACTATAAGGATGGAGTTGAGACTTGACCATATAGTGGGAGGAGACACTCATCTCATGTATATATAGGTGTCTTAGTGCCTTGATTTTCTTTATAAAATAAATAAAAGCAATTATAAAATCAACAAAATCATATATTTTTCAAAATACATTATTTTCTAGGCCACTAGTGAGTTTTTATACCATAGACAATTTTCACTATACCATAAACCACTATTCACTTTCTATCTGATGTTTGTGTATATCTTTTAATCCTGTGATAATAAAACAGTACTAAGCATAACAATAGAATACTGTGTCATATCAGAAATGCACTGGACTTGAGGTTGAAAGACGTGAGTTGGCACACTGGATATGCCACTTTGTGCAGAAGTGTGAGTCTGCACAAAGTGACCTTCCCCTGTTAAGCCTTATTTTCCCCTTCTGTGAAGAGGGGCTCTTTCTGTTCTACTTATTTCACAAAGCAGATGTGAAGGTCAGATTTGTTAATAGATATGAAAATACTTTGAGACCTATAAAATACTGTTTTTATTCATAAATATTTTCAAGCTGCTGCTTCTTGAGCAGCTCCTCTACTTAGTTTGCTAGCTTGCTTATCTATTTACTTATTCATTTATGTGCATCTCATTTTCTAAGGAATTTGCTAATTAGATGCAGTCTCCACCATATATATTCATGCATCTATTTTTCTCTAAATGAGCGTAATAAAAGTGTCAAGCCAAGTTCCGCATATTGATATGAATTCCAGGTAACCATTCTTTAATTATTGGCTGTCAAGGGAAAACTGAAAAACTGATAAGACTACTTGCTTCTCAATATTTCCTGAGTATTTGACATTAGGGGGACTCAACATGTTGGTAAGTCACTGCGTTTCTCACATTGGAAATATATTAAAATTTTAAATCTTACCTTGTCTGTTTTCAAAATGTTGGTTGAATTTAAATCCCTCTCCCATTTTCTTGACCGAAATAAACTAGTAGGTTAGTACTGGAAGGATAAATTGTGTGTGAAACACATCTTCTGGTTCATTGATAAATATGTCATGTGGGTTAGAATCCAAAGCCTCATTAAAGCCCCAGTGTATTATAGCTCTGCCTCGTTTTTAATCTATCATCCTTATCATTCAGCACAAGGGATAAGATTCCTTGATAGTACCTTTACAGGATAGTAAGTGGCAGTGTTTTATGAGACACATGGACTCTGTCTTTTTCACTTTATTTATGTGATGGATTAGTGAAAGCTTTTCCAGCATCTGTCCAGGTAAAAAATTAATCTTATGGAACTGAACTTCCAAAGTCATTATTAAATATAGACATAACTTATTCAGCCACAGCTCATCAAAGATAATATCAGCTTCAAAAAATTAATTCTGGTAAAATCCCATATAAACAATCTATCTAGATCTATCTATCTATGTGTCTGTCATCTCTTGAGACTGATAGAAGGCAGGAAGGTGTCCCGTATGATTTTTTTTAGTAACAGCTTTATTGGTATATAATTCACATACCATAAAGTTCACCCTTTTAAAGTGTACAATTCAGTGAGTTTTAGTATATTCATAGAGTTGTGCATCCATCACCACTATCAAATTCCAGAACATTTTCATCACTGTGGAAGAAAACCCTGCATCCATTAAGCAGTCACTCTCTGTTTTTCTTGGCAGCCATTAATCTATTTTTTGTCTCTAAGGATTTTTCTGTTATGGACATTTCATATTGATGGAATCGTACAATATGTGGTCTTTTGTGCCTGGCCTGTTTTCACCGACCAAAATGTCTTCAAGTTCACCTGTGTTGCAATACATATTGGTATTTCTTTTTATGCATTCCATTGTATGGATATACCAAATTTTGTTTGTGCATTCCATGAGATCTTTAGTCTCACCAAAGTACCTCATGAATCCCTCCTCCAAACTCCTAGAAGAGAACACTTCTTGTGGAAGAATTAGCTATGAATAATGACTCCTTTATTTATATTAATTGAGCGAGAGGGGCTCATTATTAGATACCATACTGTGTCAGAAGTTATAAAAATCTGTTTGTTTTGTAGGTTTTTCATCCCCTGCCCCCTTCAATTAAATGATGTTTTTCTATATCCCATGATTTGATTGATGATTGATTGATTGATAGTGTCTCAAACTACAGACCTTCCCTGGACGAATGAATAGGTCTGCCTGAACTCACCTCTTCCTATCTCTCTATCCTGGGCTCATGCATTATGTTCTAACCACATCAGCCTTCTTTCAGTATTTTGAATACAACTAACTCTGGCCTCAGGTCTTTACATATACTGTTCCCACTTGGAATGTTTTTCACTTACCTAGCCCTTTATCAGGCTGTAGTTCTCAGTTTAAATGCCTGATAGGTCAGAGAGTCCTTCCCTGACTATCCCCCTCCCTGACCCCAGTATAGATTACATGTCCCCTGTTATTCTTTATTATAGTACTCTCTACTTTTCCTCTATGGCACTTAACAGAATTTGTAATTGTGGATTTATTTGTGTTCTCTAAGATATAATTTCCATTAGAATGTTGGCTCCAAGAGGGCTAGACTTCTTTTTATAATCTGTTTTGTTAACTGCCATATCCCTGCCTTTTAAAATAGTTTCTGGGGCTTTTCTGGTGGCACAGTGGTTAAGGATCCACCTGCCAATGCAGGGGACATGAGTTTGATCCCTGGCCCAGGAAAATCCCACATGCCATGGAGCAGCTAAGCCCGTGGCCACAACTACTGAGCCTGCACTCTAGAGCCTGCGAGTCACAACTACTGAGCCCGCGTGCCACAACTATTGAAGCCCGTGCACCTAGAGCCCATGCTCTGCAACAAGAGAAGCCACCGCAATGAGAAGCTCACACACCGCAACAAAGAGTAGCCCCCACTTGCCTCAACTAGAGAAAGCCCGCACGCAGTAACGAAGATCCAGTGCAGCCAAAAATACATAAATACATAAAAACAAATACATAAATCAGTTTAAAAAATAAAATAAAATAGTTTCTGGCATAATAATAGGTGTTTAATAAACAACTGGCTTTAATTACCACTTGTGCCCTGATGATTGCGCATTTGGCATCTCTCTCCCAAACCAATGTGACACTCCATTCTAGTTTGGACGGCCATCTTGACATCTCTGTCCAGATGTTCATCACATACACCAAAGTCAGCATTTCTGAAACGGGGCTCATGAGCTTTCCTCTCCAACTTCAGATCTACCTGCCCAGTTTCACGGCTTCTTATTATCTAAGTGGGAAACCTGAGCATAACCTTAGATTCCTTTCTTTCTTTAGTCCTTCATATCTAATTGGACATAAGGTTCAGTTGATTCAGTCTCCTGAACATCCCTTTGATATGTTTTTTATTTCTACCACCACTATCTTAGTTCAAGTTCTCATTTTCTCTCAGTTGAGCTGTTGTGATATCTTCCTAACTTTCTCTCTCTCTCTCTTTCTGGTCTTCTTTAATCCATAGTCCACACCACTGTGATCTTCCTCAGTCTAAACTTTGGCCATGGTACTCTGCTTCAAAGCCTTCAGTGATGATCCATTCCCTGCAGATGAGGTCCCAGCTCCACGGCTCAGCCTCTAAGGCCCCGCCTGCCTCTTTAGCTTCGGCGGGAACCGTTTTCTCATTTATTCCAATTATGCCAGACTTCTTTAGTCCCCCAAACATGCTATTTTTAAAAACCATGCACCTTTTCTCATAGGGTTCTCTCTGTCCACAAAGCCCTCTTTCTGTTGTCTGCTTTACGAACTTCTAGTCATTCTTTAAGATTCTGCCCAAATGCCCTATATTCCTCAATGATTTGGCTAACTGCCCTCTGAAGAGTTAGAGTTCCTTCCTCTGTGCTCAGTGACCCCACATACTTGGCTGAATGATAGCTTGCACCACACTGCTTTAATAACTGTGCTAGAATCTCTCCCTGATACTAGACACAAGTGCTTTAAGAGCAAAAACTGCCCTCTTGAAAGCTTGAGCTTTGGAAGTTGACAGACTTGGGTTCAAATCCTGATCCCTACTTGTGGTCCCAGACTTTGGATGAGCCATTTAACATTTTCAGTGAGCCCATGTGTGTAAAGTGCCTCATACATACCTAGGATACAGTAAGCATTTACCATTAACAGTAATTATTGATCATATTATTTTGAACAGTAGCAGAAGTAACTTGTCCTGGGGTAGAGCAGTGACTGACATACGCTAACAACATTTGTTGAATCACTGATTAAATAAAAATTGATTTTTGGTGAATCATGATTAAACTACAATACAATAAAATAGGAGTAAACATAAAATTATAAGGGAGTCCAGAAAGACAACTGTACAAATAGGAATGGAGGAGATATGACAGGAGTTTCATCTACCGTGGTTAGAGAGAGGACTGGGTGAAGACCAGATCCAAAAATCTTAGAGGATTTAAACAACACTCCATGATCTCTGAGGTATGTCCTGACTAAGCTGTGTCATGAAGTTATGGTTTCTTGAGGAATCTTCTAACACTGTACGTACATAGTATTAACAGGAGAAAAGCACCCAAACACATGTTTACTTTTCGACAGTAGATATCACTAACTAAAAAAGGATGTGAGGGGAGGCAGTATAATCAATGGGGAAAGTATGGGCATAAGGTGCCAGAAAACCCGGGTTTTAGTTCTGGTTAAGTCACTTTACCTCTTCAGACCTCTATATTTTATGTGTAAGACTAGAAGTTTGGCCTGGCAGGTCCCTTAGGTTCTGTTAGACTTAAAAGTTCTAGGGTTACTTGAGCTACTCAAGTTACTCTTAAGTAACTCAAGTGTCCCTGAGATCCCTGAACATGAAAACTCCTGAGCAATCACAACCCACTATGTGAGAGCTAATGGATGCTGTTTATTACAGTGTAGGAGCTCAAATATTTTTTCGTCTTCTATTATTTCACCAGAATTGAGACACCAAAAACCTTCTATTGTATAACAGTCTTTTCGGTTTAAAAAAATATGGTGTGGCAACAATTAAAAAATATTAATTATTCATAAGCCTATCATTCATATAAAACAGTGAAAATCGGAAGTATAGATGAATCAAAGTAAGTGCCATTGGAAGTGGCCACCAGTAGAGTGCATTAGGAATTCAGAGGAGCAGAGTCTTGAAGAGTGGGCAGGATATGAATATGAAAAGTAAGAGGAAAGAACTTTCATATTATATAGAAAGAACAAGGAGGCGAAAGCATAACGTGGTTGTATGGGGAGTGGGCCAAAGGATAGTGGGTATAGTTTGCATGAAGCGAAGCTAATGGGTGATAAGATTAAAAATGTAGGTTGAGGCCAGCTTGCAGGCAAATTGAATGTATATATAATTTTTGCTTTCAAACTCACATTGGGCAAAATCATCTTTGGTGGCAGTTTCCTCACTGATTAAGGCGATTGGACTAGATGATCTGTAGTAGTACATTCAGTCGTAATGTTTGTAATTTTATGATTCTCCAGCATTCCAGCATCAATAAATGCATTCCAGCTAGCTAGAGATTGTCTGTCTACCTGTCTATCAGCTATCTATCTATCTATCTATCTATCTACCTACCTATCTATTCTTGAGAATTCCCAACATTTTCAGAAGATTTGAAGAGTAAAGAATTGCCCTAATAATTTTAACTCTATTCTGAATTTTTAAAAAAATCATGATTGCCAACGATGTGCAGAAAACTCTTGTGCAACATTTTTAAAAAGAAACACATAATGATAGTGAATATATTGCAAGGCAATTTGCTGCTAGTAAGACAATGTAACTGATACCTGGTCTTTCTGTAAATCATTAGCATTTAGTAATAAAAAGAACTAAAAGGAAAGAAAAAAGAGTAACACTCAAGATGGATTAATGAGGACATTCCTTCAAGCCCCTCATCAGTTGCCTGCCAGGGCTGGCATAGTGACAGAGAGCAGTGATGTCCTCCATCATTTTCTTTAAGCTACAAGTAAATGGCCCACTAAAACAGGCTTCATGGAAGGGGCTGCGCTGACCTTAGATTAACATTTAATTGGAAATTCTCTTTTCCTTGGGGACAATTGGAACCATATGAAATCTTTCCTCAGATAGAAAGAGGCAGTTCTTACTGGCAGGACATGCTGCAGCTTGGTTATCCTATATTAATTTGGAAATATAAAAACCTTATTCTCTGAATAAGTAATATATGCCCATGGTACAAATTTCAAACAAAAAGTTATAAGTACCCCTTAACTTTCTCTCCAGCCAAACAGGGCCAATCCTTCCAAGGTAGTCTTTCAGAGACAAACATGCATAGGAAAGAATTAAAACTTGGGTTTTTATAATCTCACATTTATTATGTCTTTGGCTTCTCCAATCTGAGCTGTGACTATGCACCTTCAGATGGAGTGGTTCCTTCCCAGGAGCCTCTGGGTTCTGGGTCAGGGCAGAAATCTTTTGCTTAGTGTGCAGTGCTCTTAGGAAAGTCACGTGAATCCTCTGAGCCTCAGTTTCCCCATCTGTAAAGTAAAAATAGTAGTTCTTTCCATGGACACCTCATATGATTTTTGTGAGAGATTAATGGAATGATGGATGTGAAAATGTTTTAAACAGTAAAGAACCGTATAAAATATGGTTTGGGAAGGGGGTGGTGATTGCTGAGAAGTCAGGAAAAATTCTCAGATGTTTGATATCTTCGATGAAGCAGTTTGATAAACTCATGGATGTGTAAATAAAATAAAGATATAAATCAGAATTTGATTATCTCTAGTTTATAAACAAAAGATAATCTATTTGCAGACACAAATGTATAACATAGCTCTAAAATGTGTCATTTTTTTTCTCTGAACAAATCTGGGAATGTTTAATCCATTAAGTTGTAAAACTTTGTTAAGTTTATTGCCGGTACTGTATGTTTTCACATCCCTCAGTAAACTTTTTCTGTAAAGCCCTGGAGAGTGAATATTTGAGGCTCAGTGCATTACATGCTCTCTGCTGCTACTACTTAACTCTGTGATTATAGCGTGAAAGCTGCTATAGACAAAGAACAAGCAGATGAGCATAGCTGTGTTTTAATGGAACTTTCTGAGTGCTGAAATTTGAATCCCATGATTTTCACTTATCACAAAATATTATTCTTTTATTTTTCAACTATTTGAAAAAGTGAAAACTACAAATATGGGCTGCAGGACAAAGTTGGCCTGTTGGCCATAGTTTGCCAACCACTAGTTTAGAACAGATTTGTTATCAAGAAAAATGAACTTTTACTAACCAAAATTTTGATTTACTTACTCAAGTGTTTAACATTTTCTATGCAGGACTGGCCTGACTGTGCCACCATTATACTCTGAGCCTCCTTCCTCTTCCTGTAAAACAAGGCAGATGCATTTACAGTCTCCTAGGAGCTTTCCTTTTCTCACATCTTGTGGATTGATGGTTCTGGATAACCTCCCTCTATTGGGGTCCGTCTATACTTATATGTGATATGTAAAATACACCTGTGAAAGCCCTTCTCCCAGCAAGCTTTTGGCTTCTAATATTTTAAACACGTTTATAACTACAGGTTGATTTCTGCATCTTGATGGGCTCAGTTTTTCTTGGTTCTCAAGTTTCTCTGTATTAATTGAGATGTTTTGGGTGTACATTAAATTCTTCAATGTTTCCTAGCTATCACTTGGGGTACTTCCATGTTATCACTGCATTGCCTAGTGAACCTGAAAACATTTTATTTCAGTGGGATTTTTCCTGTCCAATACTCCCACGAACATGGGCTATAATTCATACTAAATGAGCACGTCTATGAAATGGAACTCATACCTACCTTGTGGGCATGTGGTGAAATTTAGTTAGTGAATGCTTCCAAAGAAACTTCAAATCCATGGATAAAATGTATTATTCAACTGCTAAGAGCTGTTATTGTTTATTATTTCCTCTAGGTGTTTCTCAGTAGGTGTTTTGCCATTAGGATATAATGGCAGTAATTTTGAAACAAGTTGACATTTGAGTTTGTTTGCAGAGCGCATGAAGCTACAGGTCGCGTTTTAATGCAGTCTTGCCTCCTCCTTCGCCCCAGAGTCATTAGGTGTACAGTCACTGCCACCCTCTCTTAGATGCTTATACAGTTTATTAGTATTTATTAGTAACACTGGCCATCAGAATGAAAAAGAATTGAGACAGGAGATAGATGGGCTCCAGGCTAGGCATTTACAACTGGCCTCCTGTTTATATTTCTTGGGGCGAGAAAAACAGGGGCTTCAGGCCGGACACTTACAACTGGCCTCCTCTTTGCATTTCCTGAGACAGGAGATAGGTGTGCTCCAGGTTAGATATTTACAGCCAGCCTCCTGTTTGCACTTCCAAATAGGAATAACAACAGACACTGGGTAAGGAGCCAGGCTTTGTCTCCTGAGGACACTTGAAGATACAGTCATGGCAGGAACAGAGAGGGGCTAAACCCTGTTGGACTAAAGGATCAAGAGGTCATATGTTTCTCATCCTTGGGGCAAGGGAGACACTGCACACGTGCAGAAAGGCTCCTTGGGGGTCAAAAAGGAGGGAGCACCACCTCATAATATGTGATGCCAAGGCCCCCTCATAGGCCTCTGGGCTGGAATCCATCTTGGAAAAAAGTTGCGCACGCATGGTGAGGAGGGTCCTAGGGCAGGTCAGGTGTGGGAAAAGAAACCAGGTAATTGGCCAAAGGTAAACAAAGACCTGGAGGAAGAACTGCTCTATATAGATGACTTAACCGCCTCTTTCCTGTGCTCCTCCTCATTGGGGAGGACGCCCACACCCTTTCTCTCCAGGTGTGCATCTCTGCCTTGCTTCTGTCTTAACAAACTGTTTCTCTGTGTGCTCTCCCACTTGTTGTTGTGCTGTGTCTCTAATAATAAACTTTGTGCCTGTTTTTACAGTTTTTGCCTCCTTGAGAAATGCATTTTTCAGTGGGGGCAAGAGCCAAGGGCACTTTGCTTCTAGCCTTTAGTCCCTGGTGGTCTGGTGGCTAGGGTTTTCATCCAGGTTACCTAGGTTCAATTCCTGGGCGGGGAACTAAGATCTCGCTTCACACCACTGCTCACTGCTGCCTCTCTGAGATCAGAATCAGTAGAAAATCTTTTTTCCAATTAGATCAGTGATTTAGTAACATATCTGTTTATGATTTTCTCAGTGCTAAGGCTGTGTCTAAAGGGAGAAAAAAGTTATATCCAGTAATTTACTAATAGTTGTAATTGATCTTTTATGTTGGTCAGCATTGTAGTTTGGATAAGAGCCTTTGGAGACAGACCCTATGTCCCTCTTCCATGACATGTAAATGAGCTGGGAAGATATTGCAATTTTTAGATGTTGTGCCATTTAATGTCCACTTACAAAAATGTGAAAGCCAGTGGGCATGTTAAAATAGAAAGAACACTGGGCTGGAGACAAGCTGCTCCTTTAGAGACTCAGCTCTTCCCCTCTTAGCAAGTTTCTTCTCTTTCTGGGTGTCAGGCTCCTTATTAAATTGGAATGTACCATTGGTTTTCAAACTGTGCCCCTTGGAGTTTAAGGCTCAGACCAGATGCTTCAGGGTTTCTCCCAACAGTTAGGTATTTTCCAACAAATACTGGATTTATAAGCCCAAAGACCCCATTTACTGCTTTTTATTATTATGTGTATTAAGGTTCCTTTTAAATTTGCGTCTGAAGTTTTTCATTGCTTGGGAGAAAATTTCAAAGACACTCGGAGATACAAAAGATCCCCTCCAGCTCTGGCATCCTATGATCCTGCATCTTAAATGAAACTGAACAACGAGTGTGGGTGCGTGCGTGTGCACGCACACACACACAGCTATTAGAAATGGTCTTTGAAGATTTCAATCGTAGGCTCTGGGACCAAAGGCAACTTTAATTCTTGAGGCTTAAGCACTATAAAATCTCTGTTAAATAAAATATTCAATAAATAAATAAACAGCATTTGAAAGGCGTACACTCTGTGAAACTGCTACTGGAATGCTTGGCAAATTACTTGCCTTAAGTTTTCTCAATACCTTATCCCCTCTTGAGTATTTAGTGTAGTCAAATTTTCACTTCCAGGGTGTCTGGACTCCTTTAAAGTCCTGTAGGTGTGGCTCAGGTGGGAAAGAGCTGTAATATGCCTGCTGAAGTCCATACTGTCCTGGGGAGTGAGTGAAGGCACAGAGGAGAATGAAGCTTAATCATTTGTGCAATATTAGCACTTTCCATTTCACAAGGTGGAGGTTTTTAAATGCTAGTTCCAATGCCTATTTCTCTTTCCTCTATGGAAACCTCATAGTTCTGACCCACAAATAATTTCAGGAACAACTGTTAAGAGCTGAGCCTGCATCTTTTCGATTGCTATACAGAATAAAATTGTAGACATATATACAGTGTGTGTGTGTGTGTGTGTGTGTGTGTACATATATATGTATATGTATTTATATGCACACACACACACACATATATATAATAAGGCAGAAATAATGTCTGATTGCCAGTGCAAACATGTTATTTAGTAAACAAAAAAATTTTTTAAAGTAAGTGCTCAGAAATGTATGTTGAACGGTGTTGATGTGATAACACTCAATCCTGGGTCCTCTCACTTGAAAAATGACTCCATCCTTAATATTTTGTGTGACACTTGAAGTTACCTATTTGAAAGCCAGGCTTCGCAAGGTGTAGTCATTGTCATTCGGGAAGATGTATTCACTGACTCTGTGACAGGGGCGTGACCCTGTCTGCTACTATTTGTAGGTCTTACATGTTGAGTTATTTGTACAATAAAGAGAATCCTTCACCTGACACGTTTCCCCCTTACAATGCCTATGGTGTACTCCATACACCCGAAGGATCTCAGAGAGGCAGCGGATGAAATGGAGAATCTGCCGCTGAGGATCCCTGCTCTGCTACTGCCTGGCTCGTGAACTTGGGCAAGGACGTGCCATTCTCTGTGTACCTCTCAGTTTGTTCATATGTAAAATATGGAGGTTGTGCAAGAAAAAGTGTAAGGTCTCTCTTAGTTCTAAAATATCTATATCATCAGGCACAGGGAAAATTCAAGGAGTTGGATTTACTCAGTATTTATTTAATCACCAGCAGTGATCATTATGAGTATTTACCTTGTGTTGAAGACTGTGCTAAGAGCTTAGGAGCTTTACTTTTATTATCTCTTTTAAACTTAACCATAACTTGGAGCTACTATTGGGTTGACCAAAAATTTCGTTCAGGTTTTTCCGTAATTACGTTAACTACAGAAAAACCCGAACGAACTTTTTGGCCAAACCAAAATACTATCCCCGTTTAACAGAGGAGGAACAGAGGCTTAGAGCAGGTAGTTCTGTCTCTCTCTGAAAGAAAGACATGGCTAGCAAGTAGCAGAGGTGAAATTTAAGCCTAGGCGGACTCCAGAGCCCCCCATGCAATGGCAATGCCATTTTGGCTCCAGTGGTTTGGGGGTACTATGTCAAAACCTGTCACATTGGCCAGAAAGACCAGTGTGACACAGTCCTGTCCTCCCACAGCCTACAGTTGTATTTAGGCTGAAAGGACACAAGAGTGAAAGGGTTAAGAGAAATGCCAGGCAGCCCGTGCATTGGTGGCCAAAGGAGAGGTGCAGAGCATGGCTATTATGGGAGTCCTGAGAAGAGGGCAAGAGGAACTTGGCACCACTGAAGTGTCATTATGACACCAGCCAAAAGCATTGTCAGCATTCAGCAAGATTTCCATTGCCTTAGCCAAAGGAATAGGAGCAGGAGAGAGAAGTCATAAAAAGAAGAATAAAAGAAACATCTCTTTATCAGCTGTTCTTTCAGTCATCCACAGTGGGGCCGTGATAATCAGGCTAAAGGTGGTTTGCCAGGTAATTCTGTGCAGCCCAGTTGGTCTTTGATTTCCTGCCACCTCCCTCCTCAGTACACTCTCACTGCCGTCGCCCTTCTCCGCTCTCTGCCTTTCCAAACACCCTGGCCACCCTGAATATCCTAGTTTCCATTTGTGCTTTCAGTTGAGGATTCTACCACTGCAGAATTTTAGAACAGACCTCTCTGATAACATCTCTCTTCTTCTCCTGGATGCCTGAGTCATTAGGGTGCAGTTCCCTGAAGTCATGTCTGCTGATCAGCGTGGCTAAGTCACCTGATAGCAGAGAAGGACTCAGCAGGCAGAGCGGCCAATAGCTATGACTCTTTACCCCTCCCCACCCCGACTCTGACACACTCACATGCACCCACACTTGTTTGCAGGAGACCAGCCCCTACTATATCGCTGACTCGTGAAGGAGAGAAGAAGTGCCTGCCACCTTGGAAGAAATTTATGAACCCATTTGTTAAGGGTTAACTTGTGCGGATTTCAACGTCATGAAATGATGATGTTTCATTTTGGTTGGTGAAAACTGTGCAGTGCTGTCCAATAGAACTTTCTGCAGTGACAGAAGTGTTCTGCATCTGCACCATCCAACACAGTAGCCACTGGCTGGGTGTGGCTGATTGAACACTTGGAATGTGGGACTTGAAGTGAGACTGAAGAAATGAACTTCAAATTTTAAATTCAACTAATTTAAATTTAAGTAGCCATGGGTGGCTAGTGGCTACCATAGGGCAGCTATGTCAAAATATCCAAAAATTCAGAACTAACAATCTAGGAATTTCTAGTCTACTAGTGGTAATATTAGTATGGTATCTTCGTAGTCATATAACATATGTTATAAAGTGATTTTCTGTACATAAATGTATTTGAGAATTAAGGTCCTAAGTATGTCATGGATTTAGATTTTATAAATATTTATTGGAGTATATATGTGCCATTTACCCTCCAGATCCCAGGCGTAGTCTCAGAATCGTCTTTAATGCATTGCTGTAGGTAGAGCAAAAAATGTCAATTGGTAGCATTTGTCAAGAGAGAAAAACCTGTTTGCTATCTCCAAGGTAGGGACACAACGTATAATGTACTATGATATAGACATCTTCAATTAAGAGTGCTGACCAGATGATCTTTAAAGTCTTATCATGAGATTATATGATTCCATTGATTAAAAGAGAATCAGTTCTACATCTTATCCACAGTTTCTCATGGAAGTTCAGCATCATCACTGTAGCCCTAAGGTAATGGCCCCCACATAAAAAAGAACAGAAAGAAAAAAATGTGCCGCTGAGATGTTAAAGAATCAATTTATTGGCTGAAATGATATCAAATAACGGATTGTTCTCTTTTGTTCCTGGCTTAGTGTATACACAACCTCAGGCCAAGTCACAATCATTATAAAAATTTATTAAGGTCAAGCACTGCTAGGTCCTGGTATACCTAGGGGATTCAATGCCAAGTTATTAAGGTTGGTAAAGTAGCGTTGCAAAATCAACAGGCCTCTACTAGGTTGTACTTAAGTAAAGTGGTAACGCTATATGACATATATACCATCAAATTTAACATCAAAATCTGGGGGGATTTTAATGATTTTGACAGAGATATTCTTAAACATAGCCAGGCTTGCCTGAGGGGAGAAGAGATAAGAGTCTGGAGGTACTTGAAAATAATTTAACATTCTGAACACTGAAACAGAGGTTTGGACAGAGTGAGTGATTTGAACAGATCCTAAAATCATGTTATAACTCTGATTATTTTAAATTGTAGGAATTTTCCAGTTATTTTGTGATTGTAGTAATAGGTCATGGTATTTTTATAACAATTCTCATTACTTATTAAGTATGAGCTTATACTTACAGTCATTTTTAATCTCTCACAATTATATATACATAGACATTTACTCATTTATCAATGATTTATTGAACACCTTCCTGGTAGAGTGTACTGCTATATCCACTCTGCGAAGTAGATGTGAGCCCTCCTTTCTAAGAGTTTGGCATCTACTTTTGGAGCTAGGGGTGTGTGTGTGTGTGTGTATGTGCACATGCATATATGTACATATGTTCATGTGTGTGCATATTTGTGTATGCATACATGTATATGTGCAAGTACTTTATATAAAAAAGAGGAAGGAAGGAAATTATTTTTAAATTAGATTTTGGTTAATACCATCTTAAAGCAAAGAGGCAGTGCTTGGGAAATGAAGGCATAGAGAAATTTATATCTGGCGTGGGCTTTTCGGAATGATTTTGGAGTTAAACAGGTTTTGAGCATGCAGATATGGACTGAGGGGAAAGACATTTCATTCCAGGAGAATAAATAAGGATATAAACCTATGAAAAGGCAGAAGAGGAGAGGATGGGGAAGTTGGGTAACTCACCTTGTTTGAACATAAAGGTACATGAAGAGATGCTGAGATGCGAGAGCGATTATTGGGAGTGATGGTCAGGTGTGAATCGAGTATCATGAGCTTTCTGCTGTAGGCTTTGCAGGGTACTGCACAGGTATTTAATTCTGTGTTGATTATTGTCGTTGAGAACAAGTCGAATGAAGCAAGGTCTCTTTGCAGGGTGATACAGAATGACTCTAGTGCTACAGCTGCACATCCAGACTAGTGTGACCTGGGCAGCATAACCTAATGAAAAAAGGATGTGATTTGAATGTGGGCTCTATAGACCTTTGTTTGGGTTGCAGCTTCACAGCCTGTTAGCTGTATGATTTTGGGAAATCATTTAAACCTTCTGTCGTGGGTTGTATGGTGTCTCCCCAAAATTCATGTCTGTCCAGAAACTCAGAATGTGAGCTTACTTGGAAATAGGCTCTTTGTAGAGGTAATTAAGTTAAGATGAAGTCATCCTAGATTAGAGTTGGCCTTAAATCCAATGACTGGTGTCCTTATAAGAAGAGGAGAGGACAGAGAGGAAAACACCATGTGAAGACAAAGGCAGAGATTGGAGTGATGCATCTGTGAGGCAAGGAACACCAAGAATTTCTGGCAACCACAAGAGGCTAGGAGAGAGGCACTGAACAGATTCTCCCTCAGAACCTCCAGAAGGAACCAACCATAGCGACACCTTGGTTTCAGGCTTTGGGCCTCCAAAACTGTAAGAGAATACATTTCTGTTGTTTTAAGCCACCCAGTTTGTGGTACTTTGTTATGGCAGCCCTAGGAAACAAATACACTTTCAAACCTTAACTTCCTTCATTGTACAATCAGGACGATGCTGCTTACCTCTCAGAGTTCTGGTGTCAATGAACCAGAATAGAATTAAGAAGAGATTTGTCAATTGTAAAGTGCTCTACAAGTATTTGCAAATTTAAATACCGATTTTCTAGGGCTGTGAAATATCTCCAAGTTGCCGAGCACTCACTGCGTGTCCAGGAAAGCTTGAGGCACGTTATGCCTGCTATCTCACAGGAGAATTTTGCCTTCTTGCCATTTGAAACTTAATGGCAACAGAATTTTACAGATATGTACTTACTGGGGGAAAAATGAGTGTTCTGGCCAAAATGGAATGGTTAATGCATTTGTACTCTCTGGCTGTGTTTTTCATTTAGTCAGAATCATTTCTTTTTCCCCACAGATAAGCAGAATTGTTATGTGGTGGTTTAATGAGTAAAATACATACATCAGTTAAAATAAAACTCTAAGTGGGTGTTTGAATTTTGTGCTCAGCTTTTCAATTACTACTCACTTTTTCCTAGTAAAACACACCTTCTCATTCCTTTCTGATCTGGATTAGATGGTGGTAAAGGAACTCCATGTACCATCTAGTGAGTGTAATCTGCAGTTCCAGGAGAAAATGTATGTGTAAAGCTATTTAGCTCAGTTCTTTTTCAGATGATTTGGTACATTTTGGCTAATTTGTTTTCATGGCTCTCCTGAGAGAACTATGAGTTGTGTTCTTTTGTAACACAGAAACTGAAATAGAGCTGTTCAGTGATTTACCAAGTGAATAAAAGGAATAGGTGTTGCTGGTGGACTCCTGGAATTTTAAGATTCTACTTGCTGATGAGTTCCTGTCCCCAACTCCCGCTGACATGGGAAGACCCCAGGCAGTGCTCCCTCCGGCCCCTGACCACGTTGCAAATGTTCAAAGAATTCTTCTAGGTTTACATTCCATCATTTATTGAAAAATCTTTTGCTCCCTCTTGAGTCTCCTGGTTTCTGTTCCGTTGCCTTACATCTAGGAATACAGTGGTAAACATAATGGACTCTGCCCCCTGCCTTCATTGTGCTATGTCTAGTAGGGAATATAGGCAATTACAGAAGAGGGTGGGAAGTGACATGATATTTGTCAGAGCTCAAGATTAGCTAGACGAGGCCACTTACTTTCAGCAAGATGTGCAGAAATGAGTAGACTGAAAAATCCTGGTGCTAGACTTGTTGACTGGTGTGGTACAAGGGTTTGGGAAAATTATCCAGCTTTGGGTGCAGATAGGGGCTCAATCTGGTGAAAAAATGATGTTAGCAAGATTTTCAGTTATAGTTAAGCAGTTGTCATGGGAAGCCAGGAGTGAGACATTGGATGAAGTAGCATTATATCCCAATTGGGCGAAATGTAATGAAGGGTGATCTGGGGTGGGCCAGTTTCAAACATCTGACAGTTGTCATGAGAATAATAGGGCTTAGCCACTGGCCTGAGTTTTAAGAATAAGACTTTTCTCTATGAAAGGGGAACTGAAAAAAAATTAAGGTCAGCAAATGGACAGGGGATGTTGGAATTATGAGGCAGGTTAGCAGAAAAACATCCCTGTTGTGAGAACAGAGGCAAAAAGAGTTGGCCATAGTTTGGGAAGCGGGGTGGGGGGGTGGTGAATAAAATAAGGAATGGATGCTAACAAGAAGGACTTGATATTTATGAACTGCAGAATCAGGACTGGGGCCAGTTGAGTATATTGTTTCAAAATACTGAGACAAAATTTTGAAGGAAAACAAGGATTGGAAATTAGCCCACAGGTGTGAAACATAGCCCTAGCCTCAGCTGTGGGATGGATGAAGGATGAAGTTTAGAACCAGGCTGGGCCTCAGTTTCCTGATTAAAAAAAAAAAAAAAAGTGGATTTTTTTGGTTAGGACCACGTGTCACAAAGGGTTAAGTGCACACATAAAGGGTAACAGAGTTCTGGTTCAGTCTTTGTTAGTTATTGAATGCATGACTTTGACTTATTGGGGAAAAATTCTTTCTAGCCCTGAGTTCTCTGTCTACAAAAAGAAAGTGTTGCTCTACATTAGTAGTTCCCAGATTCTAGACCATGGGATGACACTGGGTTGCTAGTGAGAATCACCTGGAGAGCTTGTTCAAGGTACATGCTCCTAGATTCTACCCTCTAAGATTGTGCTTCAAACAGTCAGCGGTGGATTCCAGAAGTCTGTGCCTGTAACAGTGCATCATGTGATCCTAAGAAAGGAACCTACAGAAGACTATGTAAGATTAGCCACTGGGTTTTTTTATTATTCTGTTTTTATTATTTTCCCTCTCCATCATTTGCCTTTGTACCTCTTTGTGTTCATGGACTGGGGTGATGCTCAAAGATTCAATAAAGAAGTTCATTGGCACGTTATTTCCAAGTGACACTTGAAGTCTAGGAGCCAAGGAAAAGCTAGGATGCAGGAAAGCTAGTTTTTAATCACCTTCTCAGCTCCAGCATCAACACAAACCATCGCAGGTCTAACATGAAATCTGGTTTCATCTGACCCTGAGCCCATTTTTGCAGAGGCAGTGTTTGGCTTTCTTGAAATTGTTGGTGTCCCTTTTCTATGCCATGAGGCATTTCTGAAACTTAATTAATAACATCTACCTAGAATTTCAAATTCTTTAGAGAAAAAGAGTCTTCATAAAGTCGTCGTGGAGGTTAGGTGATTTCTACTGCCAGGTGGGTCAAAGGGGAGACTTTCTTGGAGTTCATCTTAGAGGAAGTAAATCAGCTTACTCTATGCAGTGGGTTATTTGGGGGAAAATAATATATCCTAGGGCTCACATGTTACCAGGTTCTAAAGAAAGATAACTTCCTATTCAGTAAGAGAATTAATTTTTTTTCTGTTAGAAGAATAATTTACAGACTCTTCTTAGGTTCTCAACCTTCATAATCAGCCATAAAAGTCTGATTTTATCCTAGATTCATAGAAAGTTAAAATTGAAAGGACAGTTTGGCGTATTCTAGTTTATATATAGGGAAACTATATGCCAGAGAGGAAATGACTCACTCAGGATCAAACAGAAAACTCGTGGCAGACAATCTCAATATCTGGTTCTTAGCTCTGTGTTCAATGGCCAATAAAAATATCCTCTACACCTACCAGGATGGCCAAAATCAAAAAAATAGTGACAATACCAAATGCTGGCAAAGATGTGAAAAAAACTGAATCATTCATACATTGCTGGTGGAAATAAAAATATTGCACAGTCACTCTGGAAGCCAGTCTGGCAGCTTTTTAAGACTAAACATTGAGCCATACACCTCGCAGTTGTACTCGTACGTTTTATTCCAGAGAAATGAAAACTGTGTTCATATAAAAACCCGTACATGATTGCTCTTAGTGGTTTTATCTGTAATAGCCAAAAACTGGAAAGAGCTCAGATGTCCCTTAACAGGTGAATGACTTAACCAACTGGGGTACATCCATACTGTGAAATACTACTCAGAAATAAAAGAGAGCAAACTATGGATACATGCAACAATCTGGGTGAATCTCCAGGGAATTAGGCTGAGTGAAAAAATTATTTGTTTATATAACATTTTATTTATTTATTTATTTATTTATGGCTGTGTTGGGTCTTCATTTCTGTGCGAGGGCTTTCTCTAGTTGCGGCAAGTGGGGGCCACTCTTCATCGCGGTGTGCGGGCCTCTCACTATCGCAGCCTCTCTTGTTGCGGAGCACAGGCTCCAGAGCGCAGGCTCAGCAATTGTGGCTCACGGGCCTAGTTGCTCCGTGGCATGTGGGATCTTCCCAGACCAGGGCTCGAACCCGTGTCCCCTGCATTGGCAGGCAGATTCTCAACCGCTGCGCCACCAGGGAAGCCCATATAACGTTTTAGAAGTGGAGACCAAATTAGTGATTTCTAGGGGTTAAAGATGGAGAGGTGGGGTGGGCAGAAGGGAGGTGGGTGTGGTTATAAAAGGACAACATGAGAGATTCTGGTGGTGATAAAACTATTGAGTATTTTGATTGTTGTGGGGGACACATGAACCTCTACGTGTTATAAAATTATATAGAAATAAATACACACAAACAAGTACAACTCAGACTTAGGAGATCCATGGGTTGTATAAGTATCAGTATTCTGGTTGTTATAAAATTTTGGAAAAAGTTACCGTTGGGGAAAATTGGGTAAAGCGTTCATGGGAACCTTCTGTATTTTCTTACAACTGCATGTGAATTTACAGTCGCCTCACACAAGTTTAAGTTGAATAAATTAATAAGCAAGTTAAAATAAGCAAGTTAAAACTGTTAGTACTTTTTTCGTCAAAATGGACAAAAAGATCTTTTTGTTACTCCAGTGTTGATGATGATAGAGTAGACACTTTTCTATACTGTACTTCTGGGAGTATAAGTTGCTATACTTTTGAAAGTAACTTTCCATATTAATATCTTTTTACCCTTTAATTTCACACCTATGAAATTGTCCTAGGAAAATATTCAGAAATATAAATTTATATTTATCTATAAATATTACCACTATAGTGTATAGTATTGTGATAGCAATGAAACTAAAAATAGCTCATGTAGTAAACGTCTGTTTTACACCCTTCATTGAAATTGTATTTCCCCAAAATATGTAATTGGAAAAAAATGCCTGTCACATAATGTTAAGTAAAAAATATAAGTTAATATGTTGTTTTTTGTATCACAAACTCCATAGCTACATATATACCTGACTCCTGTACTTACTAGCTGTGTGATCCTGGGTAAATTGCTAATCCTCTCTGTGGACCTGTTATCTGTGCAGTGGGGATATAATAGTACCTATTCATTCTTTTTTTAAAAAAAAGACTAAAGCTCTTCTTTTTTTTTAAATTTTTATTGGAGTATACCAGCACATAAATTTTAGTTGATATTAAATAGTAGTTTTATCTGAGTAGTAGTAATACTACCCATCTTCACACTCTTCTGCATTTTAAAACTCTTCCATAATGATCATGAGATACTTTCTATTTTTAAAATGTTATATACATATATATATTAAAAATGTTTAACTTGAACTTACTATTCCAATCATGACTAATTTCTGTTGATGCTTAATTCACATCCAGAATGCCTACAACTAGTCCATTTCTGAGAGAGATTGACTTTGCAAACGTATATCCAATTGAAACTTTCCTTAGAGATTCTTTGAACTGAGTAATTAATTTTTAAGTTTTAACTATGATCAATTTTAGGGGTTATAGTTAAGGAATATGATTTGATCTTGAAGAATAGAAATAAAGTGTTGAGAAATATTTACTATTCATTTTGGCAACAGATAATTAACTTCTTGGGTAAGTAATCATTGATGCAAGCATGAAATAAATAACATGCTGGTTACTTGGAAAAGATTGATATATATATTGGTGAGTAGAATTGAGAACTCCAATCATTCTACTGGGTCATGTTCTGAAGAATGTAATCATTTACTTATTCTCAGAGAATCTTAATTTGCCTTAAAAATGGCAGCCCTTGTAGCACCATAGAAAATTTTGCAAACCTGACTCATTGCAACCACGTCAGAGAAAAGGGTGATCCTGGGAAAGAAAACTCTACAGAATGCACGTAAAACAGTAGACTAGTTCATCTATCGAATCTAATCTAATTTATCTAATCTCATCCACCAAGCTATCCATCAATCTGTTAATCTATCTTTAACCCTTTTAACATAAGATCCTGTGAAAAATTGCAATTCATGACATTAGACTTCTAAAGCTTAGAAACATATAATACTTAATAATTATTTGTCCATTATTTACTCTCAGTTTTTTGTTCACTTTCCCTTTCTCTTTTAATATGATTATTTTCAATAATCTAGATGCCCACACATGTTAACAAAGTGCTTGCAAAAATACAGCTTTTAAAAAGAATATGTTTTCAGAGAATAGAGATCTATATTCATTCAGGCTCCAAGAAAAA
The DNA here is from genome assembly GCF_028023285.1 of Balaenoptera ricei. Classification (NCBI taxonomy): domain Eukaryota; kingdom Metazoa; phylum Chordata; class Mammalia; order Artiodactyla; family Balaenopteridae; genus Balaenoptera; species Balaenoptera ricei. The sequence goes on along the minus strand of NC_082642.1, from coordinate 85,703,788 downwards.
ACATAGAATCTATATTCTTCTATGGAAAACATTAGTGATTGCCACTAATGTTTCTTATCACCTTTTAAGAAGATATTAAAAGAAACTGAATTTATTAGCTTCCCATTTTTATTTCTAATACAGACTTTTATTTCAAAGAAAATTCAAATGGTTTGTAAACTTTTGGAAATATGCTCAATCTCACAGTAAGAAAAAGGCAAGTTGAAAATTAAAAATTAAACACTGATATACCATTTTTAAACTCTCAAGTTTGCAAAGATAAGAAAGTTGTATAACACACTCTACTGACTGAACTGCAGAGGAAACAGACCTCGTATAATGCTGGTATGAGAATAAATTGATATAACCTTTATTGAGGGCAATTTGGCAATATCAGTTAAAATTACAAATACACATATCTTGATCCAGCAATTCTATTTCTAGGAATTTATCGCAGATATACTTGGATGTGTGAAAGATGAATATATAAAATAATTCATCAGAGCATCATCTATAAGGGCAAAAGATTGGATAAATAGTTAAATAAATGACACCACATCCTTAAAATGGAATCCCATGTATCTGAAACACAAGAGAGCATTTTATTTGCTATATGGAATAACCTCTAAGCTATCCTGTTAAGTAGGCAAAATAAAGGTACAGGATTGTGAGTGTAGTCTTCAGCCTATTTGCTTTTTACTAATAGATTCATAAAATATCTCTGAAGGAGTCCATTAACACATGACAAAATGGTTTTCCCATGGGGGGGTACTATTGGCTGGAGGACAGGGGAATGGAGACTTTTAAAAAGGTCTCTTGTTCCTTTTGAATTTTAAACTATGTGAATATATCACCTAATCATAAAATAAATTAACTTTATATAATGATGATAAATGTATATGTATATAATTTATAATCAATGGAACTGCCTAAAACCAGCTTTCTACTGTTACAGAGTTATTTTTTTTCCAGTACCCTCTTTAAAAAAGAAAGTACCCTATAATTATTTTGTAGTGGGAAATGATTTTTTAAACTTCAAAGAGAAAAATTGAGATCTACTGTATTGAAATAAGTTTGTTATTTCTGTTCATAAGTGGGAAAAATATAAATGCACCTAATAAATGAAGCCCTTCCTCTTCCCCCTCCTCCTCCCTCTCCTCCTCTTCAAAAATTCCTATTCTGCACTTGTTCAGCTTTTCTGTAACATTGATGGGAGAGGGACAATTTTCAACATATACTCACCAAACTATGGGTACATAGATGGCCCATGTGAATTAATATTTGTAAATGAATATTTATATATTCATTTAAATTAGGTGGTTTCCATGCTCATACTAGTAAGAGACAGGACTAAACTGTCTTTGTGCATATATCAGCCACATTTTAGTAGGAATTTTATTAATTCTTGATTTAGTTTAATATGAGAATTTGTTCTTGAAAATAGAGAGTATTCTACATTTGACAAGGGGATGTATGTTCTATATATATTTCTGTAAAGATCATCAGTGCATTCCACTAATTTTTTCTGTCAACTCTAGAGAAGGTATGGAAAAAAGGAGCTAAAATCACTTAGCCTCAATGCCATTCTGATCCAGCTGAAAACACAGTGTCTTTTCATATTTAATTAGCCTTCTGTCTAGTGCTATGATAACCCAGTCTTAAAACTGATTATACACTCTTGAACATGCATTTTGAAGTCCATAAAATAATTACATTTGCAAACATGCCGTTTTGGCAGCTAGTCATGATTTTTCTCAACCTCCCGTTAAGTGACTGTTAAAGAGGGTCTGATGTACCCTGAAAAACCTCCAGAGCTAATGACAGTGGGGAGGGAGACAGGGTTATCAGACATCACTTCCCTTCTCTACTTTTCTTGCAGCTTCACATGCTCGGGCTGAGTCTGCTCCAGGAGTGACCCATTTATGTTCCACATACCTAACGAGGCCAGCATTCTACGCTGGGGCAAATACAGGAAAGAACACAATGGAGGTCTGGCTTCCCACATTCATAAGGAGTCAGGCTTTCTCTCTGAAGCACCAATGCAACTGGATAAAAAAACAATACAAAACAGACACCAGTTCCCTTTGCACAAAACAAAAGGACAACAACAATTTTAGGGCCTAATGTTTAGAGGAAATTTGAAGGCATTAAGTTGATCTTGTGACATCATACCCAAATCAGTATTAGTAGCACCTGACACTGTATTCAGCTACCAAGTATCAGAATGTAATTTGAGCAAACATTTTAATCCCCACCCCAATCAGAAATTTGATCCAGAGCTATTTACAAAAACCATATTGGACTTGTTGAAATTGTTTCTTTTGTCTCCTCAGTAAAAAAAGATAATACCTCCCTTGGTCCTCTCCTCGTCCATTTAGTACTTACTTGCCTTTTGCCTGTAAACAGTGCTTATTCTCATGTCTCTCCTCCCTGTTAGAATGTGAACAAGCTAGGTGCAAGGACTATGTTGTTTCTCTCTTTATACCCTACAGCTCTAGCAGGGGACCTGGCACACAGTTGTTACACAGTCCGTGTTCGTTTGATTGAATTGAATTATGAGTGACACTTTGATTATGCAGATGAAAACAGCTAGAGAGGAAAGGCGGGAGGGGTAAGCTAGGTATGAAATATAAATTGGTTGTATTTCTCATATATTACATATATATTGCAAGCATTGCAATCCAGAAGGACATTTGGTCGCCCCTCTGTGTCTGTGAGAGGAGATGCTACTGACTTGCTCACCTGCCAGCCCCTTAGGTTGACGAGGCAGGCTGCCCAAAGAAACAACGAAGCCTTGACCTCTTCAACCATGTGTGTGTGTCTGGGTCTTCACGTGGTAGAGAAGAGTGATAACCTGTTTATTTCTGGGTATGGGGTATTTCACAGTTTACAAAGTGCATCTATGCTTGTTCATTATCATGTTTGATTTTCAAAACAATATGGGTATACTTTCTCTAGTTTATACTTAAGTAAACTGAGCTTCAGAGCAATTAAATGGCTTGCCCAGGTTCTCCTAGTTAGTGAGGGTTGCACTAACAAGACTGGCCCCTGGATCTGTTATTCCAGAGAAAGGGGAAGAATGGCTTTTCAGAATTACCTGGAGACCTTCAAACTCTACATATGTCCTCCCTTAGTGGTGAACCCTGCTCCCCTTTTTCCCTTGTCACTGTTTCCATGAGACTATGTTGCATCCCTTGGGTGTCTTAGGGTAGAGTGAGGATTGAAAACCTCTGACTCATATACACTAATATGTATAAAATAGATAACTAATAAGAACCTGCTGTATAAAAAAACAAAAACAAAAAAAAATACCTCTGACTCAAACATTGGACTCCTAGTTCAGTGCTTCCTGCTCAGGGCACTTTCTACCAGATGACTTACCTGTTGTCTCATCTTCTAGGTAATAATCCTTAAGAATGGCTCCAGGTGAGGTGGCAAAGAGCACTCGACTAGGCTGCTCAGTTCCAATCTGTCCTTTTGCTTCCCTTTTCACTGGCCCATAGCCTTCCCATCTCTTGGTTGCTGTATTTTGCTCGGCGTCCTTGGGCTGAAGGAGGGTGTGCTGTGTGAAATGATTACATCTACATGACAGTTGGCACAAGGAAGCCATGCTGTGCATATTTATTTGTGCCCATGCCACTTGACAACAGTAAGATTTCGAATCTGGCTTGAATTTGTAAAGGAATTGGGAAGGAGGCATTTTTCTCAGTTGGCTACTCACCGACAACTGTAAATATCTGACTTTTCAATCCTAGTCAGCTACAACTTTCTTCATTTAAGTCTGGCAATATTTGACTTCTCTGCACAGAATAAATATTTGGCATGGAAGACCTGGACCTATTTTCCTTATTGCCCCAAAGAGAATTTGCCAGCGTGTCACTTCCACTATTGGCAGTGGAATACAGTGCTAAGCATCTTGCCAATCTTTCTAGATTTTTTGAGGTCCCTTCTGGTTCTGAGATCTGTGATTCTTAGGGCTGAAGGCAGGAGGTTTTGTGTGTGTGTGTCTGTGTGTGTGTGTGTGTTTCCCTTTTCTTTGTTTGTATTTGGTTTTCGCCCACGCTCTTCTATACTTATTTAACCTTGCTACTTCCCTAAATTTGAGACACAATTTCCCCACTAGTAAGAATATCTACATTGTGACAGGCACTATGTTCCATGAGTTATCTAGATTATCTCTAATCTTTAAAATAGCTCTGCAGTGGGATAAATGTTATAATCAGTACCCAGTGGGAAGGTGAGGGACTCTATCCTATATTGTCTAAGACCACAGCTGCAGAACTTGAATTCCATCCCTGTTCTTGTCAGGTTTCAAAGCTTATACTCATTGTATGTAATACTTCATAGCTAAACCAAACAGAAACTTAATTTTAAAGAAGGTAACCATTTCCTTATAGCCTGTCTTATTCAACCTGCTGTCCACTGGGGAAAACTCTCGTCATTTTGAGGAAAAACTTCTCTGTGAAAACTAACTAGCTAAATGCCGGCAGGAAATGTGAGGGAAAAGTGCACATATCATTTTGGGAGTGGGTGAAAACAAAAGCAGTGGTAGGATTACAGGCAGCAATGGATTAAAGAGAACGTGGGGTTTAAGACAGGGGATGTTTGAAATTTTCAAGTCACGTATAATCATATTCCCTCAGTTTACCTGACCAGAAATATAAAATCAATATGTGAGAGTCAGATGGTGCCTGGTCCATTCCCCACCTTTACACATCGGGGCTGAGAGGGTGATGCTCCCAGAGCCCATATTGGTATGTATAGACCTAGAACCTGAGCCTCCTTATCTTGAGCCCAGTTCTCAGTTTTGTGGGCTACTGTGATGTGCTTTGGTCACCCACAAAATATAGGGAAGGAGAATCTCAGCTTTTTTGGCTTGTCTCAAAGGTGAATCCAGAGCCCACCTCATTGACATGGAGTTCAGAGCTGAGTAGGGGGCAATTTAGACATTTTGAACCTAAGAATATAACCTGGGAAAAATTCTGGGACTGAATGGACCTCGTAAATAAAATATAAGTGTGGGGGGTTGTGGACTGAATTTCGCAGTGAATGATACACTCCCTCAATCCCTTAGAATTTGAGTGACAATGTGGTCGGCCTCTGCTGTGGGCAGCTTGCCAGGCGAGGAGTTTGGGCAGCAGGTTGAAAGCATGCTGGCTGGCTTAGGCAGGGTGACATTTTTTTCTACCGTACAGTTTTTATGCAGAACACACACCAAACAAATGATTCTCAGCAGGGAAGGATGCAGATTATTTCTTGTGCATTACATCCACTGGGGTAGATGAAATATGGATCCTGGAAACCTTTTTGGCAAACTCTTCAATTACTGCAAGGAGCACTTATTAGGAAGAAGAATGTGGGCTCTTTATCAGTCTGTTGAAACCTTGAAATGTTTTTTGATTTTGAGTGCACATGTGTGTGTGTTTGTGTGTGTGTGAACGTCGATTTAATCTTGTTGTACTGCATCATGAATATTTTTTCTAAATTCAAAGCCGGAAGAGATTTTCATGTCTCCTTCAACTAGGGATATGGGGATGGGATGGGTAGAAATGGAGTGGTAAAGGGAACAGATGCCAAAGAGAGTTGATGTGTGGATATGAGCAGTCAGAAGAGGAGCCCCATTAAGCTCTTCTCACCCATCAACCATAAATGACCACAGAATAGCCAGGCCTGAAACAGTCAATAGGTTTTTCAATAGATTGTTTTTGTCCTCCCAACCCATCTCAACTCCTTTTCCCAAGAGTCACAGCGAAGCCCTTGCCTTGTCGAACTGGGCATTGATTATTCCGGGTTGCTAAACTCTGTTCCTCTGCTCCAGCTGAAAAATCACCCAACTGGAGATGGTTTTCTGATTTAGGATATGACAAAAGAAAGCATAGAGCTAAGAGATATTCCCAATTTCTTCTTCAGAATCATAAGCTTATGGTCAAGTAAGTTTGGAGTAGAGAAATTTATCTCAAACTTCTCACATTATAGAAAAAAGTAAACAATCAAACTTAAAAGACTTACTGTAAGCAAGTGTCAGAATTGGGCTTAATACTTGGATTCCAAAATATCATGCCTGGGCGGGAGGAGGTAGTTATCCTCAAATTATGCCATGCTCGGGGTTGCCAGTGCAACCTCTGATAAATGATAGATACAGGCCATGACCTTGACAGCGAGTCCTCTAAGATGTCAGCAGGAAGTGCTCAGAGGAAACTGGGCTCAGAGGAGGTGCTCAGTGACTGGCGGGGATGCCAGTAAGGCCGTCATGTACTTCTCCAGCCTCAGCCTGCGCCTTCCTGCATGCACACTAGTCAGGTCCCCCTTTCCCTGGTGGTCCTGCCTGGTACTTTCACTCCTCTCTGCTTTTGTACACGTTCTTTTCTCTGCCTGGAAACATCTGTTCCTTTTTTGAGGCCTGGCTCAAATGTCCCCTACTCTCTAAGGTCTCTTCCAGGTCCCTACCCTTGCAGGAAGGAAGGGGGATTAATTTCTCCTTCATCTGTGACTCAAGATTATATTTATAGCTCGATTTTCAGTAGTTAGCGTGTTACACTATTTTTTAAATTGGATATCTGTCTGTAACCTTGATCAGACCAGGTCTTCAAACCTAGTAGGGACTTTTATTAATTTGATGTCAATTTTTTAAACTGTTCTCCGCCAAAGAACAGATAATCTTACTTTTTTTTTTTTTTTAGTGTTTGTGAGACAGTCAAGCTTTTATCTGTAAAGGCAGAAGCAGCATTGGTTATTACTTTTCTCTTTCCCATCTGTGAATCTGATCTAAAAGTCTTAGCAGCTTTGAATGAGACTGAAACTAAGATTTTGAAGGCTTCAATTTCTGGGCCAGAGGGTTAGAGAGAATATTTTTGGCTCCACTTCTGGGGAGGAAAATATTCAAATTTATCATGAACATGCTGCCCTTCTTATACATTGCCTAAGTCTTCTCATCTTACTGTATATCATACTTTCTTTCTTTAATTTCTCTCTCTTTCTTTCTCTTTCCTTCTTCCATCTTCTCTCTCTCCCTCCCTCCCTCCCTTTTTTCCTTCCTTCCTTCTTAGGAATGGTAATTAATTTTGAAAATCTCTCTGTTTATTATCTTCCCTTACATCTAATGGTATTTATCGGCCAACAGTGGATAGAATCTAATCTAAGGTCACAAGACACACAGTGAGCTAAGAGACGTCCATGGGTTTGGAATCAAAAGCACTCTCTGCTTAACTTAGTTCACTTTTAGCATTTTCCCTTGAATTCCTCAACATGAGCTCTCTTCAAAAAACAACAACAACAACAAAAAACTCAAAACAGATTATAAGTGTTTTTTTATAGCCTTGGTGATTCCATTGTAGAATCAGAAAAGAGTACAATACGAATCTTGGCAATCAACGAGTCTTCTACAGTTCCCAAGATAAGAATTTACTTAGGTTCAATTTGAACACCTCTTCAGAAAGCGATTTATTATCTTCCAAGTTAGCATATCCCTTTGTTAGTCAGCTTTGATCTTCCTTACTATCATGGGTATACAGAAGGAGTCATATTTGTACATATATGTACAGTTGTACATCAGCAACCCAAATTTATTGTCCTTTCCCATCTGCATGCTCCTAAGATGCCTAGACTGACTAGTATTCTGGGAGTGTCTAGCTCCTATGTGGGGGGCAGTTCCAGAGCCTCCATAAACCACCATGTCAGCCTCAGACCCTGTTCTACCTGTTCTTCCTCTTCCACTCTGGATTCTCCTTGTCAGTTTCTTCTCATCACAAAATCACCAAAGTCTTACCTAGTGGTTGCTGGATCAGCACCATCAGCATCACTCATGAGCTTATTTTAAACACATAAGCTTGGGTCCCACCTCAGACCTATTGACTTGGATCAGCATTTTCATAAGATTCTCAGGTGAGTCATACTTACATTTAAGTTTGAGAAGCATCGCTCTGTCTAGGTAGTGCCTTATGATGACTGTGGCCTTGCCCATTCTGCAAACGCTATTGTCAGAACTAGAAGAGGTGCTGCTGGCTGATTCCCAAATCAGAATGACCAAGTAAAGGTGCATTCTATACAGCAAGTAGGAGATAACCTCTCAAATTTTGTGCCTCACTTTGTCACCCGAGAGGGGGCTCATGCACCCATGTCCTGAGTCCCTCCTCCTCAGTGGAGCTTTTCACAAAAACTGCTCCTTCAGCCTCCCCCTCTCCCCCTGAGTTCCCTTCTCTGGAGGCAGTCCAGAAAAGTAATCTACATTTTTGGGCATATGCCAACATATCCTTTTCAGTGATTTCTTTTCAGTCTCTCTCCAGGCTCCTAATATATCCCTTGCTCCTTCTCCTTTTGCCTAAAATCCAAAAAGCCTACCTAGAAATCAGTTCATGCCAGTAGACCCTTATGGACTCACGAATTCCCAACAATACATCAGACACACACAAACACGTCTGAATTCCTTTTAGATTTAACTAGACCATCCCATATGCACTTATATTAAACTGACACATACTTTACAAAATCTTCTCTATTTTCTAATTGTTGCCTTCTGGAGCCATGAAAAACATGCTTAAATCCCTCTTCCATATGACTGTCCTTTAGGTATTTGAAGAGCATTTTTATGCCTCCATCCCCCAAACCTTCTCATCATTTATAGCCTGAACAGTCCCCTTTTGCCTTTTTTCTCATGTTTCATTTTCAGTTACTTACCCTGAATTTAACTTAACACTCCAAGAATGGATGATGTAGACTGATCACAAAATAAACTGATCACCATAAGCAGGAGACAGTGGAAGGCAGAGGACATTCTCATAATAATTAGGGTTTCATATAGCATAGCAGAAGACTTCCACTAGCAATCAAGTTGGAAAATGATTGTTACTCTGTTACCTCTCACGTGTCAAGCAGATGAGCTACTAATATTCCCTTCTCAGAATATCAATGTCCATGTTGTCTTTTTCTCCAGGTTATTCGTATTCTAGATTTTAGTTTCTCAGCACGCATTCTAGGAACTCTTCAAGCAATAAAATTCTAAGAGTCTATTCTTCAAAGGCTCTGGTGTATCCAGGGCTATTCAAGTTATTAAATATTAGAACCAGTAAACTTAAGGATCATAATAAATCTGACTTGAGAATTGTTATGATTACTGAAGCTTTTATAAGTTGATGAGGTGTATATCTAGGTAAACAGTAAACTGTCTTAGAATCATAGTCAAGAATCACTTATGATATTCTTTTGCTTATTAGATGGTAGATTTAATGCTTTAGAAATAACAAAAACAAACAAACAAAAACCCCAAATAAGTCATCAATAATTTTAAAATTTCCCTGAGGTTGAAACAATGTGGTACACTTTCTTTTCTTTACCAATGATTCAAATAATAAAATACAACCCAAGTTTATCCTTTTGGTAAAATTTGTTCCATTGGAAGAGATTACATATGACAACTATACAATCTGGTATACAGTGTGACAAATGTACAATATAGTAATTATCAATAGAATGCATTTAAGGTTATATGTGTTACATTTTAAATATAAAGTTTTTTCTAGATGCAATTTTTTTTTACTGAAGTGTAGTTGATTTACAATATTGTGTTTCAGGTGGACAGCATAGTGATTCAGTATCTTTGCAGATTATATTCCATTATAAATTATTGTAAGATAATGGGTCTAAATATAAAATTAATAACTATTATCAAGCTTTTAAAATTATAATTTATTATAATCACAGAGAAATTTAAATGATTCATAATCCTGCTCTCAAACACAATATTTTGGCATACTGTTTTCTAATCCTTTAAACAATGAGATATATGAACATATACATAAGTATGATTATTGATTATATACAATTTTCTATTCTGTTTTTATCAACTGTCATATATTGCTATGTTATTAATTATCTTTCATTTTAAATTATTAATATTCCAGCCCATGAATATATAATAATTTATTTTACCATTCTCTTATTGCTGGACGTGTAGGTTTATTTTCAGTTTTTTTTCACTGAGATGAATATCTTTTTATGTAAATTTTGACCACGTCTGTGATTTCCTCATAATGGATTCTGTGAATTGGGATTGATAATTTAAAAATTATGGACATATCGAGTACATCTTTTGTTTTTTTTCACCTTTTATTTTATTTTATTTTTTTTAACATTTTTATTGGAGTATAATTGCTTTACATTGTTGTGTTAGTTTCTGCTGTATAACAAAGTGAATCAGCTATACGTATACTTATATCCCCATATCCCCTCCCTCTTGCGTCTGGGTACATCTTTTAAATGTATATGGTATTTAGTTTGTCAGTTAATTGAAATGGCATTAACACATGCCACTTGGGTGGAGTAGGTTTTGTGTGTTTGTGTGTGTGTGTGTATTTGTATGTGTGTTTGTGTATGGTGGAGACAGAGAGTTAGTTACATATTTTCAAAAAAACAAAAAAATCATTTGTTAGTAAATGATTCAAGACCCTACCAGTTAACTAATCTGAAACACTCTAAAAATGTGAGATTTTTATAATGGGAAATCTTAGTTCTGTAATTACGGAAAAGGGAGAATTTCCAAACGTTTGTTTCCTAATAGAAAACACATACACACACACTCTCACACACACATTTAAGTGTGTAATTAGTGGTTTATTTTTGCACAACATTAGAAGTATTTGTAGTGAATAATCTCTTTTAAAATCTTTAAAGAAGCTTTATAATATTTTCCTCATGTCATAAAGCAAAAGCACAGAAAAACTAAATTCCGCAAGAGCAGAGATGGCAGCTGTTTTAGTGAGTCTGTGTCTGAGCTCCCAGTAGAGTGCTTGGAACATGGAAGGTGCACAGTAGATATTTGAGCAGTATAGAGAATCTCCTTCCTGTTACTATGAGTGAAAAAATAGATCTAGCCAAGATAAGTTTATTTTCATAAAAAATTCTTAAGCGGACAACAATGTAATGGAAGAAAAAAAAAGGATCCAAAAGACGGATCTGAAGCTGAGGTCTCTTGAAGGCAGGAAGCATTCCTCTCTCAAGAGTTTGGGGTAGATGGAATCCAGGAATGTTCAGGAACTCACAGAAGACCTTTATCTCTTTCACTTTTCAAAGGCAAGTTACCTGAAACCCTGTTGACAGAAATCTCACTGTTCTTCCCTTGCCTTATTTCAGCATAGAGAATATTCAGTAACACTTCTAAAAGTGTTTTCTTTTCAAATTTAGTATTACCGGAAGAGATTAATGTTAGTTTAAAAGAATCTAAACACCTATAGCAACAAGGGGAAAACATATTTTGCTCTGTCAGTGTATTTGAGGTAGTGAGCAATTTTAAGGAATGGCACAGAAAAAGACTGTTTAGCTTAAACTAAATAGTGTCTCTCTTTCCTGAACAGCTCAAATCCTTTTCCAACCACCACTGAAGTTTTTTATAAGTTAAAAGATGCTTGGGGGCTATAAACTTTTTTTTTTTTTTATCTTTTTGTCACTGGTTAAAAGCATTCTGAATACTAAAGACCCTGTTCTATTATCTCCATTTTAATCTAGATTTAGAAATATAAGGGCAGGTAAACAGAGGATTTATACAGTAGATTCATTTAAAAGGGAGAGTTTAGAGGAAATAATTTTAGCTTTAACCACAGTGAACATTGACCCTTAGAGGAAAAAAAAATTCTTAAAATTCAGTTAAAGAAATTTTAAAAGCATGGGGGAAATGATAATTTAGAAATAAAATGATCTGTAGTAGGAATACATGGAATGCCACATTGAATACTTCTCATCCCCATACTCCTGGGAGCTAGCCTGTTTGTGTGGGAGAGTTGAATGGTACTGTCTTTAGTGGGGAGCAATGGGGATGGAGAGCAACACTAGGATGCCAGGGGACCACATGTCACTATGACTTTGATCCAGTAAGTAACCCATCCATCATTCCAAGGTTGATCATTCTTGCTACTGAGAAATGAATTTACATTCCTTCATTTAATGGCTGTACTACAATTGTAAATTTATAAGTGATGTTTTGAGATCTTATGCCTAGTTACTGAGAAAAGTTTTCATTTTTAAGCCTGTGCACATTGTTGGAATTTTACTCATCAAAGATTCCATTTTGGATGTTCCCAATAATATAAGTATTGGTGGGAATGTGTCTTTAAGGTTTGCTTATCCAGTGCACTTGAGATCATTCATCTTCCACTTCCCTTAACTGGAAGGATGATTGGGGAAATTGTTCCATAGCTGATTTTTCTTTGAACGTGCCATAACTCTAGGCAAATATTTGTAAATATTTGGCAAATTGTATTGAACATCTACAGGTCAGAGAGCATTTGTTCCACTGAAGGGTCATTCCTTGGACTGTTTATCCATTGCACGTATTTGAAAACCAAACATGATCATTCAGTTAGATCCGGAGAAATGAAGTGCATCCCATATTGTTTAGCTCTTAGCTTTCAGTGTCATATTTGTGCAGCAAACACCTTCTCATCACACTGTTCTAGAAAAATAAAACAGGGCAAGGTACCTGTGGTGCACCTGTGAGGAGGCTGTCTTCATTATTACCTCTACCAGAAGAGCCATTAATATAAAAATGCTCATAAACAAAATGAGAAAGAGCTTGGGGAAAATCAATAAGGCACAAATTGCACAATAAAGTCACTAATCTCTTTCCTGATAAATTTTTAGCAGGGAAATTGTGCAAAGAAAGTCTTCAAGGAATAATTGTCTTCAACAAGCTTTCTACTGGTCAGCAAAAACTTTTTTGCTTTGAAATAAAAAACAAAAAAAGAAAGAAAACAAAACAAAAAAATCAGCAAAAGAGCGATAAATGGAGTAACACATCTTCCCAGCAAGAAAACTGAGCAGGGCAAGGTCACCGTCTTGTGTTTTCAGTATTATTTATCTATCGTGAAGTCTGTGGTTCGAAAGCATTTTATCGGCATTAATTAGTTTCTTTCCTTCAAAAATCTGAGAACATTCAACTCTGAATAGTTAAGTCAATTTAAATCTCAAAGTAAAGTTTGGACATCAAGTAACATGTCTCTTGTAGGAGGGTTGTAAAGAAAACTAATTTCTGTTTATTTGGTTTCCATTAAAAATATCACAAATTATTGGCTTTGGCTCATCTTACTGTTTTCGGTTTTGAAATTAATATATGTTCACCTTAGAAGATTTAAGAAATGTATAATAAGTAAAAGGAGAAACTAACGCTCATAATCTTGTTCCATCGACATAACTTATGTGTCTTATTTTGTATCATTTTATACATAGCTTTGCATCTTCCACTCAAAAATTTTTTCTTAGTATATGGTAAATGTTTTTTCCATGATATTTCTTTTTTTTTTTAATTTTATTTTTATTATTTATGGCTGTGTTGGGTCTTTGTTTCTGTGCGAGGGCTTTCTCTAGTTGCGGCAAGTGGGGACCACTCTTCATTGCGGTGCGCGGGCCTCTCATTATCACGGCTCTCTTGTTGTGGAGCACAGGCTCCAGATGCGCAGGCTCAGTAATTGTGGCTCACGGGCCTAGTTGCTCCGTGGCATGCGGGATCTTCCCAGACCAGGGCTCGAACCCGTGTCCCCTGCATTGGCAGGCAGATTCTCAACCACTGCACCACCAGGGAAGCCCCTTCCATGATATTTCTAATTCCACAAAGTATTCCATCATATGGATCCATCTTAATTTATTTAATCAATCTCCTTTATTAAGCATTTGTTTGTTTTTAATTAAGCATAAGAACAAATCCTAACTTGACAGAATAAAGCAAACCTTGACTTCTCTCTCTTCCAAGTGATGTAAAAGGCAGTCAAAGGAAACCTTATACAAACTCAGTAAATCAACAAATGCAAAAGTCTGGTCCAAAAATGTGAGGAACATACAAAGAGGAGAGGTAGGTAGGAGTATCCCAAGGGAAGGCTCATGGAAGGCAAACCAGAGCATACTTCCTCCAGTCACTTGAAGCATCTTTTAAAAACTGGAGCCATTAGTCTACTTCTCTGGCTGGTTTGTTTTCATGGCAAAGAACTGGCTTTGGTTGCAACTCTCCCTGGCTGAGATAAATGGATGTATATAGAGCTATGTGGTGGCATGAAGACCAAGCATGATTATAACCCCAGAGACACTGCATGGCTGTTTAACACGGGCCAAGCCTAAGAAAGGCTCTTCCTGCAATCTCTACCTCCTCTCCTTCCATTCCCTTGAATGGAGAGAGACTCCCTGGGCCACTGAATGTCCAAGAAGGGGGATGGTAATAAATCCCCAAATTTATTCAAACATGGGGTTATATTTTCCCCCAAACCCAGCTGATCAAATATGCTCAGAGCCTGGATGAGCATGAGCCATTCAGCGCTTGAAGCAGTTATCTGTTTATGCAGATATTAAGTTTATGCCTACTGTCCAGAATCGACACACCAGGCCTGTATAACAAATAGATAGAATTTGCAGAATTTTAGTTTATTTGACCTATCTATACACCAATCATTAAAAGTAGCCAAGGGGCAGAAGAGAGTAATAAAAGCTCTGTCTAGAAGGAACACAGAACTTCTGAAGTAACTGCAGATTCTTCCCTTAAGCTGGATGCCATTAGAGCTCAGCCTTTTTTAGTATCTTCTTTAAGCCTGCCTCACTAAGTTGGTTGAGTGACAGAATATGTGGAACTGACCATGCCATAATGGACTTCTTCTGCATTAAATCTTTCAGAGCTGGTAAATCTAGATGACCTAAAGAGCCATGTTATGTCTGTACCGCTTATCAAATTGGTATAAGAGTTAGAGACTTAAAACTGAGACCCGGATTTTCCCAGAAGGCTGCCTTATTCAATCGTCAGCAAATTAGAGGTTCACAGTAAACTAGAAATAATGGAGTTATCTGCTTCTAGATGTGAGAGCATCTTCCCAGAAAGTCAGAAGGAATTTGCAACCTTTTCTGTTTGCTGGGTGGTCTGGGCCTTGCCCAGCATGAACTGTTTTATCTGGCTGAAAATGTGAGAAGATCCTGTCATAGGAGAGTAGGTTCTGTGCAAATCTAAAAGTCAGGCTCTGCATCTTGCTGATGGCTTCTCATAAGGGGATAAAGCATCAAATTCGGTACATATTCCTCTCCTTCTGGTAGATATTCTTCCACATAGCTAATGGAACTATGGAGTCATGTTCTGATCCTGCTTCTACCACCTGCTAGGTATGTGACTTGGGCAAGCTACTTATTCCTCAGTGTCACAGTTTCCTCATCTGTAAAATGGGATGATAATGCATCTCCTTAGCAAGGTTGTTGTGAAGCTGAATTCAGTCTCTGGGACGGTGACTGGCTCAGAGTAAGAGCTCAGGGAATGTTAACTATTCTTATTTGCTGGTGTTAAAATGGAAAGGGCTGAAAAGAAAATTTCCACTGCCAAAATGTTTATGCCTCTTTTTTAAGCTGTCCAAGTTCTATTGAAATAGATGGAGAGCTTAAATGAAATTAATGAAGCATGCACCAGAGTAACACGAATAATAATCAACACATTTTTAAAACAGTGGGTTGAAAATGAAGAAAATCCTTTACTCCAACAAAGAAACCAGGATATTTGGGGAGCACATGACGTGTCCGGCATAGGTAATAGCGATCACATCACATTTAACCTTCCTCACCCCAGTGTTGCTGTCGGCATTTTTTAAAGAAACAGAAGCTCTTGTTAGCGGTAGGATGAGGACTCAAGTCCAGCATCTCTCAAACCCCTCCTCTTCCACTAACTCCAAACGCCACCCCGTTCCTCCTTCCTTGCCCTCTCGTTCCAAGCCTCCATTTTCTTTCTGTGATGTTGAGAGACTCTCTCCTGGTGCTCCGCCCTTAGCGGAACTGCTCCTCTCATGCTGCCCCAAAGGACCCAGATACGGTCTCCCTGGACACAGGCGAGTTTCACAGGAATTGCTATGAGATGTGGCAGCTTCATATGCATCTTCCCCCCAACCTTAGCCAAATAGCAGGCTTCTTATGTCCAAGAATGGCTGACTAATGACTCATTTTGTGGTCCCACGATGAAAACATTACAAAAGTTAGGGAGAAGCAATCAGAAATAAAAGACAAATTGTGGCCAGATGTGTGTGTGTGTGTGTGTGCGCGTGTGCGCATGTGTGTGTGTGTGTGTTGGCCTTGAAGCTGTGTCTTTGCTTTCTGACTATGTTCCAGAAATAAACATTTGTATTCACACGGTTTGCTCAGCCTGCTACTGCGATTGCTCTCAGATATAGCACACTGTTTTGAAGAGAAAGATTTATGTTCCTGACTTAGAGGGAAGTCAGAAGTTTGATGAAGGGAAGTTCTTGGTTGGAAGCCGTTTGGCAGCCTGAACTTGGAGTAGTGCAGACTTGGGTTCAGATCTTGGCTCTGGTATTTAATAACTGTATGACCTTGAACAGTTTATATAACTTCTTAAGCCTCTTTTCCTTCTGTGTAAAAGGAGAATGACCATATTTTTGCTACAGGGCTCTCTGTGATGATCAATGAGGTAATGAGCATCAAATACATGGCACATAGATCAGATAGTGCCAAGTGAATGACAGTTATTATTAATGTGCACTGATTTCTTTAGAAAAGCCAGATATTCATAATCAGCAGCATTTTGCCTGGGTTATACACATAGTGGAATCCTCGATTTTCTCCTCAGCAAGTACCTATTGAAATTTTGCCGTTTGGAAACTTATTTGCACACATACTGTGGCAGCAACTTGTGTACCCCTTAGAGTGGACACTTCTCATCAGCCTAATCAACTCCATGTCACACCTCTGAGAATATGTGCAACCTTCAATATGTCCACAGACACAACATGGGCTTAAAATTTGAGGGAAGAGGTAAGAGATGGGTTTGTATAATTGGCTCCTTCTCATCATTCAAGTTTTCCACAAACACCATCTCCTCAGAGGGAACTTCCCTGACCACAGTATCTCAAGACCACTCAAGACCCCTCACCACCCTACCCACCCCCCATCAGCTGCTCTCTGTCCCCTTGACTCCTCTCTCTTTTCTTTCTTTCTCTTTCTTTCTTTCTTTCTTTCTTTCTTTCTTTCTTTCTTTCTCTTTCTTTCTTTCTTTCTTTTTCTTTCTTTCTTTTCTTTTCTTTCTTCCTTTCTTTCTTTCTTTCTTTCTTTTTTTTCTTTTTCTTTCTTTCTTTTCTTTTCTTTCTTCCTTTCTTTCTTTCTTCTTTCTTTCTTTCTTTCTTTCTTTCTTTCTTTTCTTCCTTTCTTCCTTTCTTCTCTCTCTCTCTCTATCTCTCCCTCTCTCCCTCCCTCCCTCTCTCCCTTCCATTTTAAATAGACTTTATTTTTTACAGCAGTTTTAAGTTCACAGCAAAATTGAGCAGAAAGCATAGAGAGCTTCCCTTGTACCCCCTGCCCCCATGCATGCCTAACCCCCCCTGTTATCAGCATTCTGCACCAGAATGGCACTTTTTTTTAATGATTGATGAACCTACATTGACACATTATAATCACCCAAAGTCCATAGTGTACATTAGGGTTAACTCTTGGTGTTGTACATTCTGTGGGTTTGGCAAATATATAATGACATGTATCCACCATTATAGTATCATACAAAATATTTCTGCTGCCCTAAAATCCTCTGTGCTCCGCCTGTTCATTCCTCCCTCCTCTTAACCACTGGCAACCTCTGATCTTCTTACTGTCTCTTTACTGATCTTTTTACTGCCATAGTTTTGATTTTTCCAGAAGGTCATCTAATGGGATGTTTCACTTTTAAAAAGCATTTATCACTATATTTATTTATATGTTTAATTATTTATTGTTTTCTCCTCCCACTAGAATGTCAGCTATTTGGAAGCATGTCCATTTTATGACTTCTTAAATGAGGGGTCCTCAGTTCTAGACTATGCCTGGCTCAGAAAAGCCCTCAATAAATATGTATTAGTTTAGTAAATGAATAAATATTTCCCCCATAAAAATTACTCTCATCCTTCTGCTAAGGTTAGAAACTAGTAATTAGAGATACTTGCACAAATGGCAATAATAATATTGATTTTCATCATTATCTCCCAGATGCCCGGCATGTACTATGTATTTTAAGTGTATTATTTAATCCTCATAACAACCTTCTGAGGTAGATACTGTTTAACAGGTAATATGGGTAGTATATAGGTAGTCTAGCCATTTTACAGATAAGAAAATGAGGTTCAGAGAAGTTAACTTATCCAAGGTTTCAGAGTTAGTAAATGACAAAGTTAAGGCTCAAACTCAGGTCCATAGGATTCTAAAGTTGACATATTAAAAAGTAAGTTGGAATTTAGAGCTGGAGGAAACCTACTAGTTCATGCTACTCCTTGGATTTGGTACATGGTTGGCTAATCTAAGTGCCTTTACTCTGGTCCATTTAACTTTATAGAGCATATTCTCTTTGCTGTGCTGTATACTATAGGGCAGCACCTGGTTATTCTTAGAAATGCAGAGTCTCAGGTTCTACTCCAGATCTGATGACACAGAATCTGCATTTTGACAAAATCCCTGGGAGGTCCGTAGGCGAGAGATGTGTATGCTAGAGACACACTGTTCTGTAAGGATATCAAGACCCAAAACCCCCATGCCCCCAAGTAATGAATCAACCAGGATCTCAGCTTCAGAGCAGCTTGTACTTCAGAGGGGGAAAAGTTATCAATGTAAAATGCTTATCCATTCCCTAGCACTTGAAAAATACTTGGAATTATTATGAATTACCCAAGGAGCGAGTTATCTGCCAGGTAGAGAGCTCAACGTAGCTGAATGTGAACAATCCAGCCTCTAGGGTCCCAAACAGTATAAAATATTCTCTTTCAATAATGCGCAGGAAATGCAGCTTGTTTTTCTCTCGCTGTGATTCAGTGGTGGTGTTTGTGTCTGAGGGACAGTGTAATGTCAGGCTTTTCTAAGTGCAGTTGGTTAGATTTCTGTAATACAATTTAGACCATAGTACATCTGCAATCATGCAGTAATGAGCGTTGCCTGGGAAGGCTGATGTTTTACTACAAATCACAGAAATGCTACTGCATTTCCACCAGGGAAGTAGTGGGTGGTCAGTTTTAGCACAACTGGAGGCTGTTATGTTCTTACAATAGGGGACAAAGTGTTGTCTGTTTTCTAGTATTTCTAGTATTTCCAAGCAAACTCAATCTTCATTACCCATTTTATCACTTGTGAGCTTATACACCAGGGAAAATGCACGTAGCTATCCCAGGTGTGCCATCTATCCCAGCATCGTATGCATCAAAATGCCATGTTGCTGTCCAGTTGCATCTCCCTGTTTCCTCTTAAGGTGTATTTGAGTCTGAGAATGAATTCAGCACTTTCATCAGTGCATTTGTTTTCTGCTTTGTGAGACACATAACCGGCAAGTCTAGTCAGGGCGCTGTGTGCAGAGGAAATATCCCTGTGTCTGGAATGCAGAGTGGCCAGTTTCTCAGATTTCTCATCTCTTTCTCCCTCCCTGCAGCCACTCTTTCCATTTGCTCCCAGTTCCGTGCAGACTACAATTATGTAGATTTCCTTTCATGCCGCTTATAAATTTCTGCATCCAGGACGAATGCAATTCATCCAGTTTTCTCCCCTTTTCTCCTTTGTAATTCAAGCTGTTGCCTTGTTCTTTTTCATTGATCACCGTACCACACCATCAAATGACTGTACAGTATGTTACACCTGACTTATCCATGTAAATCACCTGCAGTGGTGCTAATAGGTGCTAACAATTTCTTCATGTAACCATCAGTGGGGAATAGTATCAGCATTGCAATAATACGCCTGAATTTGCTTTTTCTGGAATATGCTGTGGTTTGATGCTTGAACAATTCAACAGAATTCTGATGATTAAGTGGGAATGAACAATAGATATTCATCCAACATCTTAATGTTTAAATCCTAGTTTATTTTATAGGCAAGGAAATTCATATTCATGGAGGTGAGATGATTTTTCAAGGTTTCACGGCTAGTCAGGGACAGAGGGGAGATTTCTTTGACTACAACATCCATCCCCTTCCCACACATTCCCTTTCTATCTTCTCTCTCTGCAAAATTTTAAATTCCAGAAAGGTCAGCACACTCCTTTGCTATCTGAAGCTGGTTAATTGGGTGCGTGGAGTCCATTTTTTATCTTATTCCAAGTGGTCACTGACAAACTGCTGTATGAAATAAATTTTTTTTAGTTAAATAGATATTTTCTGCTATTTGTGAGCAAAAGTTTTTCTTTATTGTGGGCCCAACTGTATTTTAAGAAACTTTTAGTTTACCATAAGGCCTAATGGTATTATCAATCTGGTCATCACTGTGTGGCAGTGAACAAGCAAGACAAAAAATCAAGTACCTAGCCCTGGGTGTCGCCACACGTGTTGCTATGCTTCCCAGGAAAGCCACGGGACCGCTGAGACTCAGCGTATTTTTGTGTAACATTGTGTAATACATATGCCCTATTTAACTCATTGGATTTTTGTAAGCATTGAAGGATACAATGACTACGAAAGGCTTTGGAAACCATCAGAATACATAGATATACACTGTATGTCAAAGCTGCACAGGCTTGAGAGGCTTGTCCCTATTTTTAGGGTATGATTTTGTAGAACTTTAGGTTATTTTCCAGAGACACATATATTTCTTTACAACAGAACTGCCTATACTATGTTATTTGAGGAAATCCAGTATCACCACCTGCTTTATTTAGACCCAGCCTAACTTCTTAAGTATATGCTGTTATGGGGTAAAACTAATCTACACTAACCTCTAACCTCTACACAAGAGGTTAAATAAACTTTATTGCTGCTAAACATTTAAGAATTACTTTGTCAAACCAAAAAGAAAAAAAAAAAAAGAAAGAAAGAAAGAATGAAAGAAATACACTGTAAGTCATTAGGTATTTGCCAGGCTCATACTATGAGTTTATGTTAGGCACTGCCCTAGGGAGGCTACTAGGACTTTCTTGCCCTCAAAGAATTTAAAATGAAGACAAACAAAAAATGGAGTCGTTGACCTGAGCCTTGACTTTATAATAAATTTACAATAATTGATCTTTTCCTTCCTCAGTACCATCAACAGTTGATTCTCAAGTGTAGTAAACATGGGAAAAGCTGTCCGTTAGCTGATGTGTTATAATTCTCATTTTAAGAGTTTTTCAAGTGAAACTTACTTTACTGTGTCTTGTATTCAACTTGCCAAATTGTTATCGTGGGACAATATCTTCTCACCCATCAAGGCCAAGCTCAAGTCCCACCACTTACTACAGCAATGATTTTCCAAGTGAGGTCCTTGTACCAGGAGCTTCAGCATCACCTGAGATCTTGAGAGAAATGCAAATTCTTGAGCCCCACCCCAGGCCTACTGAGTCTGAGCCTCTGGGGGTGGAGCTTGGTCCTCTGTGTTTTAACAAGCCCTCCTGGACATTCTGATGCGTGTTCAAGTGTAAAGGCCACTGCTCCAATAAAACCTCAAGAAACAAGTCAGAAGTTGTGAATAGGCTAACAGAGGCCAGGAAGGACATGCACATGAGGGAGGGGGCTATGACTGAGATTATAAAGAGAGGGAGGAGGGGACTGAGTTGAACTGGAGAGCAGCCCCTGCTTAATGGGAGCAGCTGCTGATTATTTCAGCCATTGGTTGCATCTTAGGAACATGAAGCAAGTTCAAATATAATTTTCCAAAAGATAAAAACATGACTGTCTTACAAACATATAGTGAATGCCTGTCAAAGGTGAATCTAATTAATAAGAAATTAGCAAGATCATAAAGGTGATTCAAAGGAGAAAATGAGAGACTGGCATATTTATATAGTCAATAGAAGAAAGAATGTTTAAATAAGATTAATTTAGTTACAAAACCAGTTAATACCCTACCAAGTAATAAAACCGTTAACCAACAGGATTATTTTTTCTATTGGACAAAACTAATTCACAACCAATCTTCTACAAGTGAGCATCTAACTTTAAAAAGTCTTGGCCCTAATCAATAGTAAATCAAACAATATTTCATCCCTAGAGTCTAGGGCCTAGGTTGCCGAGGGCTGAGACAATTGTATAAATCTTAAGAATTGTGTTAATCTTGTATAAATTTTAGACAATGCTCTATTAAGACTGAAAGAGCATGTAGAAATCTTTTTGAGTTATTTACAATGTTTGGATAATTTTTTCTTAACAAGTAAGACTAGCAGACCTTCCATTTTAAAAAGGAGACTGAGAATCAGGACTTACATGTGAAATTTTTCCAGTAACAAATATAGACTAGATAAAATGGGCTGGAGGACAGATGACTGTGGATTGCCACCTTGCAACCCAGGTATTAACCATTGTTGAATTTGAAAACTCCAAAAATATTCTATTCATCATTTGATGCCACTCATTCTGTTCATTTTCCCCACTGTTTCCAGTTAAGCACTCTGTGTTTCATTATTAAAGCCTGTTATCCAACTTTTAAAAACAGAGCTAGCAGGGCAGTCTCTTGTTCAAATGTCCTTACTGGCTATTTCAGGCCTCAGCTCCCCTTGTGTTCTTCAGAAAATTTCAGCAGCTTTGCTTTGGTGTAGTCTGCTTTCTTTTATAATTTCAACCTGAGGTACAAGCTGCTTACCCTATCAATATTCAAGGAATTCAAGGTGAGATTGGGCATGAAAGAAGTGTCTAGGCAAAAGTAATACCAAAACCATTTAAATCCTTATTACAACATTCTTAGGTAGAGGGATGCGATTTGAGGATTTTCATAAAAGAGGATTTTTCTTCCTGCTTTTCCCCTTGTTCCAGCGTCTTCTACCCACTGAGCCAATATCTTTTAAGCCTCAGAAGAAGGACATATACAACCCAGAGCAAAGAAATCAATGCTCAGCTTTGAGTTTCAAATTTGGCTTTTAAAAAGGGCACAAGAAGCAGAAACAGACTTGAAACTCAATGTAGGTTGCTTGTGGGATTTTTTTTCACATTCCAAAACACTGATTTTGCATATAAAGAGCCAAAGTTGGGTGGACTCTGAGTTTAGAATTCATTCATTTATTCACTCATCCTACAATTAGTTATGGAGCATCTACAATGTACCAGGCACGGGGTATGCAGTAGTGAACAAAACAGAGTGTTCTCATGGAGTTTAC
Source organism: Balaenoptera ricei (assembly GCF_028023285.1). NCBI lineage: Eukaryota > Metazoa > Chordata > Mammalia > Artiodactyla > Balaenopteridae > Balaenoptera > Balaenoptera ricei. The sequence continues at coordinate 85,680,795 of NC_082642.1, read as the reverse complement.
ATTCTGATGGGTGTCGTTGGACAATAAGTACATCACAAGTAAACAATAAGTCAGGTGGTAGTAATTGCCACGGGGAAAAAAGGGCAGAGGGCAGAGAGAAAGAGACAAGGAGTGTCACAGAGGGTACGGTTTCCATTTTATACACAGTTGTGAGGAAAGTCTCTCTGATGTGTGATAATTGATCAGACCTGAAGGCAGTGAGGGAAAAGCCATGCAGATCTCTGGGGTCTGAGGAAAGGGAACAGCCTAAGCAAAGGCACGAGTCGGGAGGTGGCTAGAGTATTGCCAGAGAGGAGGAGGGACGGGCAAGTTACAAAGGGTTTCGTAGGTCAACGTCAGAACGTTGGACTTTACTCTGAGTGAAGGGGAAGCCAGTAGAGAGTACGTGTAGAATAGACAAATGATGATGCCAGTTATGTAACTTGCATTTTTAAGGGAGTCACCGTGGCTGCTTTTCTGAATACCGACCCTAGAGATCCAGGGGAGGAAACAGAGACGAGTGAGTAGGCAATGACAGTGATACAAATGAAGGCTGATGGTGTCTCAGACCATCATGGCAGCAGTGGAGGATTGAGGAATTATCAGCTTCTGGTTGTATTTTAAATAGAACCGTAAAACACCGAAGGGGACAAGACTGTGACTAAAGGGCTGGAAGGAACAATTGAAGGAGTTCCGGAGTTGAGCTGACATGCAGTGTCTCCAGGAAATGCCCAGCACCCTTTCCCTTTTTGCTTCAGGTCAAGATCTGGAGATCAAGGGAAGTTGGGATCCTTGGATAAGTCTGAGGGGATTCTGGAGCAGAAGGTTTTATTTAGGCAACTATAAGCCTCATGGAAAAGTGCTGAGTTCTGCATGATGTCAGGATGTTAGAGGGGCTCCAGTGGGGTGAAGAGCCTGAGAAGATGGACAAGAGGACCACTTCTCGGATTCTTATGCACACTGCATGGTGAGCAACCAGAAATTTCCCATAACCCTGACAAGGAAACAATGGTAGGGGGAAAGAAAGCCAGCAGACCAAAAGAATCTGTGGCCAGGACCAGAAGAACACAGTGTGTAAATATTTGTTTACCAGGGTCCATGGCAGGGTTGGAGATGCTGGTTGCAGCAGACAAAGAAGGATTGGATTCTAATATCGAAGACCACGTGGTTCTAACAATGCCCTAGGGGATGCCAGCAAAGACAGGAGCAATTCACAAAAACAAAATCTCCTCTTCCAATGAAGAGAACTTACCCTAACTGAGTTTTATAAAAAGTGTGCAATCTCCAACAACACTAAGACAACACTGATTAAAAAACAAACAACTCTAGCGGAAATTCCTGTTTATCAGGGTTTAATCAAAGGAGGGGCAGATATAATTCTAGAGTCTTGAATCAAGGAAAGGTATTCAAGTATCCAGCATTATTTGCCCTATTAGAGACCTCTCCCCCCCAATCTATTTTTATTGTTTACATACCCTGTGGGAAAATAGAATGAGAAGAGTAGTCACATAATTGTTTTTGTAAAATTTTCTGGCTAAACCATTGTGATTAGGTACTGTGGCAAAAAAGTACTAATAGCTTCCAATTTTATTTGTGGTAGGAACAGTCTAGCCTCAGCTTTCTTTCTACCCACATCCATGCACCCATCCTCCTCCAAGGTCTTAAGTTCTCTATCCGTGAAATAAAGGGCTTGTGCAGAAAAATCTTTATAATTCCTTTAACTCTAAAGTTATTGGACTTTAAGTTACTGCAACTTAAACCTTTTTCAGCTGTTTCCTTTCCCATCACTTGCCCCTGCATCTGGCTCTGTGCCTTGCTCATATTGGGTTTTAAATGACTTTTTACCTTCTGCGTGAATGATGAATGAGGAGGGTGACTGTACACTGAATCCACAGCAGCGCCTTGCTCAAGGTAAAAAGCCTGATTGACTTGACCCTCGACTGAACCCCACTGGTGATGAGAATAAGGCAGATTAAGCTTGGGCCATGGCCAGCTTATTTCATCACCTTTTCCCCTCGGTGCCACCACCTTGCTACTTTCTAGTTTAGTCCCTTAGAAAATACAATAACAAATTTGGATTCTACTCATCTCTTCTGTTTTCCTTCACTCTTAGCTATTCTAAGGCATTAGAACTAGGAGCTGAACATGTCCTGGTGCTTAAGACCCCCTGATGGTAGCAAATTTAATCTTTTTTTTTTTTTTTACTGTATGTGAAGGGACTCAAACCCATCATCCAAAGGGCTGGCTAGAAAGTTCCAATGCCCAGGATCACTCAGATAGGGGGCAGATAGGGCTCTCCTTAGAGAAAAGTGCTGCACTGGTCTGATCATGTCTGTGAAGGACCCGGTTCTGCCTGGTCTCTATAGCTGCCCTCTTTACTGGTTTTCTCTCTCCAAATGAAGCAGAAAACTCAGGCTCACATTGAGTGTTTTCTAAAACGAGGTAGGAATGGATATGAATAGAAAATGCAGAGAGGAGACCCCATGGGACTAAGGAAGGCAAGCATGTTGAAGAGATGCATACATGGGTTGGTGTTTTGTGAGAATGTGATAGGAAGAGGAGGGAGTTTGAGATGGAGAGAACTGTCAAAGCAAGTGCGTGGAAGGGGAAGGAGGAAGAGCAGGGACACATAGGGAACAGCAAGTAATTAAGTCACCATGTTGTCTGGAATCTGCAGTTCTTGTCAAGCCAGAACCATAAGTTGATGGTGCCATGTTTAGAAAAGTTTGAATTCTGAGGCCAAGAAATCTATTTTCACAAAGTCAATAATTCAAGAAAATGTGGCAAGGTTCATGTGATTATCTCCTGGATGTGTGGTACAGAAAGTAGTGGAACATGAATAATTGTGACCCAAATCTCCATCTTTGGCCTTCAAGCAAAAGGAAGTGACTTGTCTTAAAGATGAATGTGTAAATGATTTTTGACGAATTTCAAGCAGCACTTGACTTTTGTGGGCTTTTTGATTTGGAATGAATACATGCCTACATTATCCAGTTTTTTGTACTGCTGAAAAATGCTTTATTGCAGAAAAGAAAAACGCTCACATTTTAATAAACCTTTCTGAATTCTTGGCTGTTGCTGTTGACGTATTAACACAAATTTGGGTTAAGGATAAATTAATAAGAATTGTAAGGATTTAATTTTCCTGAAAACTATATGCATTTTTGGAATGAATTTACTCATCTATAAAGTACAAACAGTGTGCAAACAGTTTAGGCTTAAAATTTTTTTTCATGATTTCAGACATTTCTCTTTAATATTCTTTCTCTCTACCTATTCTCTGTATATTCTGATTCAATACACCTCCCTGGTTCTGTACACATACTAGTTCCAGGACAAATCACTAGGGTATCTAGACCTTAACACTCATTCTGTAATTTTGCATGAATTGGATATCTGTAGCTTTAGTTTTAGGGTGAGTACAGTGATAGCACAGAAAGAGCAAAGGCCTTGGAGATGGAAGAACCAGGGTCAGAATCCCCTCTCTACCACTTAATAGTCTAGTGGCCTTGGGCAATTTTTAAAAACTCTCCCATGATTATTTTTCTCATCTGTATAGTGATACAAACAATGCCAACCTTCAGCTTGTAAAGAAGAGCGATGTGAATTTCTCCCAAGTGCTGTAAGTCCCCTACATATGAACCTTCAAGTTGTGAAATTTCAAAGATGCGAACATGTGTTTGCATGTCCAGTCACGTAAGTTAGTTCACGTGTCTGGTGTACATTGTCATACGCGTGCATCCTCTACAAGTGCTTGTGCTTTTGTGTACTTTACTGTACAGTACTGTATAGAGTACAGTAGTACAGTATCTTTATTTGAAGCTAGATCTGTAAGAGGATGACTTCATTGAACTCCTTGCTGTGCAACACGAGGAGCTTACCAATGAAGACCTGATGGAATTGGAGGCCCAGAGAAAGGACGAAGAGGGACAAGAGGAAGAAGAAGTAACTGAAGAACCGAAGAGATTCATGACATAGGAAATGGCAAGGGGATTTTCTTTATTTGAGGAGGCACAATTAGTTTTTGAGGCACAGGACTGGAATATAGAAAGGTACACAAAGGTTATAGCAGCTGTTCAGAATGCAGTCTAGTGCTACCGTGTCATCTATGATGTGAAAAAAAGAGCTACTACCCAGATATCACTGGATATTTTTTCAAGAGGGTAAATAGACTTGAATCCAGCAAGGAACCAAAACCTGTGCCATCAACATCAGGCATGAGTGAAATTGCAGCTTGCACTCCATCTCCCACTGCTGATGATCCTTCAGCTCTACTATCTCCCACCTCCTCTCCCTCCTCCAGTCAGTAACTCTTCTTGCCTGTTCACTCCATGCCAGCCCCTGTATGCCAGCTGTTGTACTGTACTACTGTACTTTTCAAGGTACTGTACTGTAAGATTAAAAATGTTTTCTCTATTTTTTGTGTTTATGTATTATTTTTGTGAAAAGTATTATAAACCTATTACAGTACAGTACTATATAGCCGATTGTGTTAGTTGGGTACCTAGACTAACTTTGTTGGACATATGAACAAATTGGGGAACTCTTTGTATGTAGGGGACTTACTGTATATCTGTATAAGGCAGTACTGAACACTGACTATCTTTCCTCTACTCCTTCCTCACCCCTCTCCTTCTGTAAGTACTATAAAATATAGTACTTACTTTCTCAGTTCTTTTCCAAAAATCTTCCATTTTCACTGAAAACCACCATCTACTGTGTGACCTTGAAGTAATTTCTGTCCTCTGGGCATCGGTCACTCTGATTAAAGTAAGAGGACTAAAGGTGATTGCTAAGGGACCTTACTTCTATCACTATCATACATCGAGTTTGGGAATCTCACCTAATTCCTGGCTCAGCTTTTTCTCTGCTGTCCATCCCCTCCCACCAGCCAGGAATCCTATTGCATTCCAGTGTAACTTACATAATAGCTACTCTATATCAGACACACGAAGGCTGCTAATAAGATTTAAGCTTAGAAATAAGATAATAGAATTTGCTGAGAGCTACCTATGGGACAGTGTTTCTCCTCTTGTTAGCTAACTTTCTTTTTCATGATTTGCAAGTTTCTGAGAATTTTGTTTCTTCTGACAATTTAGCACAATCTCCTTGTATAAATGATTTGTTACCCACTCCTGTAGCAAGTATATTAGTTTCTAATGGTAAACTCCTAGGACCACTATAACTGATTTGTATGTTTTAAACACAAAAACTGTAAGACTAACTACAGTCCTGCAGCCTGTGGAACAAAAACCACATTCACAGAAAGATAGACAAGGTGAAAAGGCAGAGGGCTATGTAACAGATGAAGGAACAAGATAAAACCCCAGAAAAACAACTAAATGAAGTGGAGATAGGCAACCTTCCAGAAAAAAAAATTCAGAATAATGATAGTGAAGATGATCCAGTACCTCAGAAAAAGAATGGAGGCAAAGATCGAGAAGATGCAAGAAATGTTTAACAAACCCATAGAAGAATTAAAGAACAAACAAACAGAGATGAACAGTACAATAACTGAAATGAAAACTACACTAGAAGGAATCAATAGCAGAATAACTGAGACAGAAGAACAGATAAGTGACCTGGAAGACAGAATGGTGGAATTCACTGCTGCAGAACAGAATAAAGAAAAAAGAATGAAAATAAATGAAGACAGCCTAAGAGACCTCTGGGACAACATTAAATGCAACAACATTCGCATTATAGGGGTCCCAGAAGGAGAAGAGAGAGAGAAATGTCCAGAGAAAATATTTGAAGAGATTATAGTCGAAAACTTCCCTAACATGGGAAAGGAAATAGCCACCCAAGTCCAGGAAGCACAGCGAGTCCCATACAGGATAAACCCAGGGAGAAACACGCCGAGACACATAGTAATCAAATTGGCAAAAATTAAAGACAAAGAAAAATTATTGAAAGCAGCAAGGGAAAAATGACAAATAACCTACAAGGGAACACCCATAAGGTTAACAGCTGATTTCTCAGCAGAAACTCTACAAGCCAGAAGGGAGTGGCACGATATATTTAAAGTGATGAAAGGGAAGAACCTATAACCAAGATTATTCTACCTGGCAAGGATCTCATTCAGATTCGATGGAGAAATCAAAAGCTTTACCGACAAGCAAAAGCTAAGAGAATTCAGTACCACCAAACCAGCTCTAAAACAAATGCTAAAGGAACTTCTCTAAGTGGGAAACACAAGAGAAGAAAAGGACCTACAAAAACAAACCCAAAACAATTAAGAAAATGGTCATAGGAACATACATATTGATAATTACCTTAAACTTGAATGGATTAAATGCTCCAACCAAAAGACACAGGCTTGCTGAATGGATACAAAAACAAGACCCATATATATGCTGTCTACAAGAGACCCACTTCAGACCTGGGGACACATACAGACTGAAAGTGAGGGGATGGAAAAAGATATTCCACGCAAATGGAAATCAAAAGAAAGCTGCAGTAGCAATACTCATATCAGATAAAATAGACTTTAAAATAAAGAATATTACAAGAGACAAGGAAGGACACTACATAATGATCAAGGGATCAATCCAAGAAGAAGATATAACAATTATAAATATATATGCACCCAACATAGGAGCACCTCAATACATAAGGCAACTGCTAACAGCTGTAAAAGAGGAAATTGACAGTAACACAATAATAGTGGGGGACTTGAACACCTCACTTTCACCAATGGACAGATCATCCAAAATGAAAATAAATAAGGAACCAGAAGCTTTAAATGACACAATAGACCAGATAGAGTTAATTGAGATATATAGGACATTCTATCCAAAAACAGCATATTACACTTTCTTCTCAAGTGTTCACGGAACATTCTCCAGGATACATCACATCTTGGGTCACACAAATCAAGCCTCAGTAAATTTCAGAAAATTGAAATCATATCAAGCTTCTTTTCTGACCACAATGCTATGAGATTAGAAATGAATTACAGGGAAAAAACCGTAAAAAACACAAACACATGGAGACTAAACAATATGTTACTAAATAACCAAGAGATCACTGAAGAAATCAAAGAGGAAATCAAAAAATACCTAGAGACAAATGACAATGAAAACACGATGATCCAAAACCTATGGGATGCAGCAAAAGCAGTTCTAAGAGGGAAGTTTATAGCTATACAAGCCTACCTCAAGAAACAAGAAAAATCTCAAACAGTCTAACCTTGCACCTAAAGGAACTAGAGAAAGAAGAACAAAGAAAACTCAAAGTTAGCAGAAGGAAAGAAATCATAAAGACCAGAACAGAAATAAATGAAATAGAAACAAAGAAAACAGTAGCAAAGATCAATAAAACCAAAAGCTGGTTCTTTGAGAAGATAAACAAAATTGATAAACCATTAGCCAGACTCCTCAAGAAAAAGAGGGAGAGGACTCAAATCAATAAAATTAGAAATGAAAAAGGAGAAGTTACAACAGACACCCCAGAAGTACAAAGCATCCTAAGAGACTACTACAAGCAACTCTATGTCAATAAAATGGACAACCTGGAAGAAATGGACAAATTCTTAGAAAGGTATAACCTTCCAAAACTGAACCAGGAAGAAATAGAAAATATGAACAGACCAATCACAAGTAATGAAATTAAAACTGTGATTAAAAATCTTCCACCAAACAAAAGTCCAGGACCAGATGGCTTCACAGGTGAATTCTGTCAAGCATTTAGAGAAGAGCTAACACCCATCCTTCTCAAACTCTTCCAAAAAATTGCAGAGGAAGGAACACTCCCAAACTCATTCTGTGAGGCCACCATCACCCTGATACCAAAACCAGACAAAGATACTACAAAAAAAGAAAATTACAGACCAATATCACTGATGAATATAGATGCAAAAATCCTCAACAAAATACTAGCAAACAGAATCCAACAACACATTAAAAAGATCATACACCATGATCAAGTGGGATTTATGTCAGGGATGCAAGAATTCTTCTATATATGCAAATCAATCAATGTGATACACCATATTAACAAATTGAAGAATAAAAACCATATGATCATCTCAATAGATGCAGAAAAAGCTTTTGACAAAATTCAACACCCATTTATGATAAAAACTCTCCAGAAAGTGGGCATAGAGGGAACCTACCTCAACATAATAAAGGCCATATAAGGCAAACCCACATCAAACATCATTCTCCATGGTAAAAAACTCAAAGCATTTCCTCTAAGATCAGGAACAAGACAAGGATGTCCACTCTCACTACTGTTATTCAAGAGAGTTTTGGAAGTCCTAGCCATGGCAATCAGAGAAGAAAAAGAAATAAAAGGAATCCAAATTGGAAAAGAAGAAGTAAAACTGTCACTGTTTGCAGATGACGTGATACTATACATAGAGAATCCTAAAGATGCCACCAGAGAACTACTAGAGCTAATCAATGAATTTGGTAAAGTTGCAGGATACAAAATTAACGCACAGAAATCTCTTGCATTCCTATACACTAATGATGAAAAATCTGAAAGAGAAATTAAGGAAACACTCCCATTTACCATTGCAACAAAAAGAATAAAATACATAGGAATAAACCTACCTAGGGAGACAAAAGACCTGTATGCAGGAAACTATAAGACACAGATGCAAGAAATTGAAGATGATACCATCAGATGGAGAGATATACCATGTTCTTGGATTGGAAGAATCAATATTGTGAAAATGACTATACTACCAAAGCAATCTACAGATTTAATGCAATCCCTATGAAATTACCAATGGCATCTTTTACAGAACTGGAACTAAAAATCTTAAAATTTGTACGGAGACACAAAAGACCCCAAACAGCCAAAGCAGTCTTGAGGGAAAAAAACGGAGTGGAAGGTCTCAGACTCCCTGACTTCAGACTATACTACAAAGCTACAGTAATCAAGACAATATGATACTGGCACAAAAACAGAAACATAGATCAATGGAACAAGATAGAAAGCCCAGAGATAAACCCATGCACCTATGGTCAACTAATCTATGACAAGGAGGCAAGGATATACAATGGAGAAAAGGCAGTCACTTCAATAAGTGGTGCTGGGAAAACTGGACAGCTACGTGTAAAAGAATGAAATTAGAACACTCCCTAACACCATACACAAAAATAAGCTCAAAATGGATTCGAGACCTAAATTGAGACCAGACACTATAAAACTCTTAGAGGAAAACATAGGAAGAACACTCTCTGACATAAATCACAGCAAGATCTTTTTTCATCTACCTCCTAGAGTAATGGAAATAAAAACAAAAATAAACAAATGGGGGCTTCCCTGGTGGCGCAGTGGTTAAGAATCTGCCTGCCGATGCAGGGGACACGGGTTCGAGCCCTGGTCTGGGAAGATCCCACATGCAGCGGAGCAACTGGGCCCGTGAGCCACAACTACTGAGCCTGCGCATCTGGAGCTTGTGCTCCACAACGAGAGGCCGCCACAGTGAGAGGCCTGCGCACCGCGATGAAGAGTGGCTCCCGCCCGCCACAACTAGAGAAAGCCCTCACACAGAAACAAAGACCCAACACAGCCAATAAATAAATAAATAAATAAATAAAATAAAATAAAATAAACAAATGGGACCTAATGAAACTTAAAAGCTTTTGCACAGCAAAGGAAACCATAAATAAGACGAAAAGATAACCCTCAGATTGGGAGAAAATATCTGCAAATGAATCAAAGGACTAAGGATTAATCTCCAAAATATATAAACACCTCATGCAGCTTAGTATTAAAGAAACAAACAACCCAATCCAAAAATGGGCAGAAGACCTAAATAGACATTTCTCCAAAGAAGACATACAGATGGCCAAGAAGCATATGCAAAGCTGCTCAACATCACTAATTATTAGAGAAATGCCAATCAAAAGTACAATGAGGTATCACCTCACACTAGTTTGAATGGGCATCATCAGAAAATCTACAAACAACAAGTGCTGGAGAGAGTGTGGAGAAAAGGGAACCCTCTTGCACTGTTGGTGGGAATGTAAATTGATACCGCCACTATGGAGAACAGTATGGATGTTCCTTAAAAAACTAAAAATAGAATTACCATATGATCCAGCAATCCCAGTGCTGGGCATATACCCTGAGAAAACCATAATTCAAAAAGACACATGCACCCCAATGTTCATTGCAGCACTATTTACAATAGCCAGGTCATGGAAGCAGCCTAAATGCCCATCGAGAGATGAATGGATAAAGAAGATGTGGTACATATATACAATGGAATATTACTCAGCCTTAAAAAGGAACCAAATTGGGTCATTTGTTGAGAGGTGGATGGATCTAGAGACTGTCATACAGAGTGAACTAAGTCAGAAGGAGAAAAATATCGTATATTAACGCATGATGTGAAATCTAGAAAAATGGTACAGATGAACCGGTTTGCAGGGCAGAAGTTGAGGCACAGATATAGAGAACAAATGTATGGACACCAAGGGGGGAAAGCCGCGGGGTGGAGGTGGGGATGGTGGTGTGATGAATTTGGCGATTGGGATTGACATGTATACACTCATGTTTATAAAATTGATGACTAATAGGAACCTGCTGTGTAAAAAATTAATAAAATAAAATTCAAAAGTTCAAAAAAAAATCCAGTTGTGATTGTTAGTGGAGTTTACTGTGCTATCTCGTCACATCCTTAAGCTTCAGCTTCCTCTGTAAAATGGGGATGAAATACTTTCCTCCCAGGCTTCTGTAAGGATTGAATGAGATTACATACTTAAAGTACCCACCAGGGACTTACCTGGGGTTTTGTGGTTAGGACTCCGCACTTCCACTGCAGGGGCCTGGGTTTGATCCCTGGTCAGGGAACTAAGATCCCGCATTATGCATGGTGCAGACAAAAAAATAAAAAATAAAAAAAAGTAATAAAGTACCCACCATGTTGTAAACTTTGAATATATCGTCTTTTCTCTGGTTGCACTGGACACATTTTATCCCATTGAACATATCACACTGCCTATAAAAACAAAAACAAAAACAAAAAACTATAAGACTAAGCTTTGAAAATAAGCTAACAAAATATGAAATTTTTGACCCTGACACCAGGTTGACACGGATGTCCAGGGACCTCTATTATTTCCAGGGACTCTATTTTAGTCTCAGATTAAAAGGGTATAAAAGATTCTCACATAAGATGTCAAGATGTGATCACAAATACGTACAACTGCTAATAAGGTAAAATGATAATATGTTTTATTCTTTTAATCTCTAGAACATTATGAATTACTTATTGACTTTCTGCATAAGGAATTCTAGGATGCTTAATTGTAGTGAAAAGAGCCCTAAACACAAATTGGAAGACCTAGGAATTAATACTGTCTTCCACTTTCTAGCTGTGTAGACCGTGAGTGGGTTAACTTTCTGAACTCCAATACTTTCATGTGTAAAGTGGGAATAATAATCCCTGTATCCTCAGATATTTCATGGATTAGAAGAGGTGATATATGTAAAATAACACGCAAAGTCTAAAGCCCGAAAATTGGCATTATTATAAAGTAACTTTTATTTTTGTTCATAACATTGTTATTATTCATATCATTTTCACTTTTATTATGTAATACCATATGCTGGGTTCCTTAATATGTCACTGTTTTCAAAAGTGCTATAAAATTCAAGGAAATCATAGGTGCCCAAAAAAATTGATAGTAATCACTGATGCAATAACTAAATTAAATAGCCAAAAAGGAGAGTGAAGTTTACTTATTGTCTTTTTCAGCCATCTACTGTGAAAGTGGCACACAAGATTTTAGAATTGAAAATTCTTTCTCTTTCCTCACATTTGCAAGGGTATCTTGAGTGGATTTTGAGTATGAAATTATTTTTTCATTATTATACCTAAACATAGAGATGATATTTAGGTGGCACCCACCAATACTGCTGTCCTGAATGTTATAATATTGAAATACACCGTATTCTACTGTCTGAAGACTCTCTTATCACCACCACATTAAACTTTGCCAGGGCTGCCCATCTCTAAGCCTCCACAGTCCAGTTAAATCTTAGAACAGCTGAGGGACTCCAGGAACTAACTTGAGCACTAAAGGCATCTTTTCTGATTGATTGATGCCCCTGCAGTGCTGATGGGTAACCATTTTGAATACCACTCTTACCTAAGTTCTATGTTGAAGGTTGAGTGACTCCATTACTACCAGAAGGTAATATCTGTTCATTGAGAGAAGTGCTGGATGGAGAGAATATTAACAGCACTTTCCCTTTGAATGCCTTGCTGGCACTAATTTTAAAGATTTAATGTAATTCTGAAGTTGATTTAAGACCTAGAGTTTTTAACTTAAGGTCTTCGAGTCTCCAAAATTTGGGCAAGATATTTTTTGGTGTGTGTATGTTTATAATATACATACATATATTTACATATACTGTGTATATATATATATACACACATACACACACACACATATATAATATGCACTAATATACACATTATTTTAAGGCGACTCCCCCAGAGGTCAGTGACTCCAAAAAGTTTAGGACTCATTGTGTTACACTCTTTCTGAAATAATAAGTTGTTAGATTTACAGAAGAGAGACATAGGGGGAAATGTGTACAAATCGAAACCATACTAACAGGAAGTACCCTTGCCAACATTTTAATAGAAAGCCCTTTAACAGGACCTGAATGATTTAAAAAAGAAGGGAAAATGAGTTTGGTCTAGTCTGCAGCTTGACATATACACATTTCCACCGGAAGCAGATGGCTGTCAATGGAGTCATCCAGACTTGCAAGTTTTTTTACTAAAGTTTCTCTACTAAGGTGAGGGGATGAAATGTACTCTAATACCTTCATCTGGAGGAAGATAGAGCCCTACTTAGTGACTTCCCACTCCCTCTCCAGTTCAGGTGAAGTTATATTCCAGCAGAGAATGTGTTAGAGGCAATCAAGCGCTTCCTGGTGATATTAAAGTCAACTTTCCAAGTACGATTTCTGAATGAATTAATAACAATAATAACAATAATGATTATGTCAGTAATAGCTAATTGTACAGCTACTATTTATTAAAGCTTTACTGTGTGCTGGGCACTGTGCTGAGTCTTTATTTACATTTTACTCAATCTTCATAACAACCACCTAGATGGATATTCCTTTGTCCTATATGTAGATGAGGAAATTGGGGTTCAGAAAAAATTAACTTGTATAAATTTACAAAGTTAGTAAGTAGCAGAGCCAGGGATCCAACGTAGGTAAGTCTGTCTGCCTCAATACTCCAATTGATCCATGTAATGCTCTGGATCAATTTTAGGGGATGTTGCATATTATTTATCTGTTTGTAACCCATGCCTGTCTCATCTGAGTTATCCAACCAACATCCCCCCTCCCAAAAAAATCATCACTAGGGCATAGTAAGCAATGACTGCCCACCTCTTCACTTGACTTTTGTATGGTACCTTTTCACACATGTGTTCGACAGATTTTTATGTATAGTAATCATTATGATAATGGTTAGTTTTTCTTTTATGGGCTACTCCCCACTTTCCAATATCAAGCTCTTTTGATAATTTAGATCCAATATAATACATCTTCAAATATTATTACAGTTACTACTATATGCTCTCTTCACTAGCTCTTAGAGATATTGCTACATTTGAACTATATATATATATATTTTTTTTTCAACTAAATATAAGTAATCATGGGGTTTCGTCAGTGAACCTAAACATTCCATTTCTGCAAGTACAGCTAATGCCCTTCCCCATCTCCATATGAGGAAACTGACCATTGCCTGCAGTCTTCCACCTACAGTTATTATTTTGCTGGTTGTATGTTGGTGGCGGGGGTGTGTACAGGGAGCTTGGAGGGCAGAAAATGGCAGGCGACCTCTCCTCAGGAAGTGAGGAACTGAAGAGCCTCAGAATTCTACAGGCTCCATCTCCTTGGGTTAAGGTGGTGAGACAGGTACCAGAATCACTGCTACTGCCTGGAAATCCCAGCCAGTCATGGGCCTGGAACTTCTTGTGTCCTTAAGAGGAGCAAGAACATTGCCACCAGGTGGTGCCAAACCACAGCTGAGAGTTGGATTTGATGGTACACCTGAGACTGCCCCACCTCGACCCCTGGCCCAGCCTGAAAGAGGCAAGTTTTCATTATACATTGTAGAAAATGCAGGTATTTCAAGTTGGACAGACCTGGGTTGTATCCTTTTGCTCCCTGGGTTATCATGAAGTTAAAATGGCACAGTAAAGCCAGCGTAACAGGCAGGAAGCACAGCGCCCAGCGGTTTTAGGCACTTTATAAGTGTTATTTGGTTCTGACCTAGAAGGAACTGACTTGGCTTGCAATTTGTTCCTTAAATATTGAATTAACTTTTGCTATTGCCACTTTTGCTTCATTGAAAGCAGGGTGACCTTTTCTCACTTGGTGTTAAATCCAACAGAGTAAACCTGTTTCCAAAATGAGAATTATCTCTAAATAATGGAACCCACATTTTGTTTTTAACTGATCCACTGGCTTCAGCAAGGCACCCAGGTAGTGCCTGGCATAAACTTGAAAAATGGATGTCGTATGCCAGAGACATTTGGAGACGGGAATGCCGTTCTCTGTGGAGGAGCAGAGTTTTGCTGGAAGCTTTATAGGATTTGTCAATAGAAGAAAAGCAACACTGAGTAATAGCCCAAGAGAGACTTAGGACCTGAAGAGCTGGCTTAGCCAAGCAGAGGGACCTGAGAAAGGAAAGAATCTTAGAAGCAGATAACAAGACAGTGTGGGGGGGGGGGTGGATAGTGCAGCAGGATAGGCTGGCACAACCAAGATGGGTAGGGGAGAAGTATCAGATTTTGTCTACAGATTTTGGTGATAAGGTCAGGGATGGAGGATGAATAAGTATAGGAAAGGTGGCTGAAATGTTGGTATGCTACTAGATAAAGCCAAACCACTATGTAAGGGTAACAGTAAGGCAACCCAAAGAGCCTCAAGCTCTGAACCCACAGATTGGAGTCTGCTGCTGGGCCCATAGATACCTCTGATTTGGGTTGAGCCCTCAGGTGGATCTTTAGTCCTCTTTGTGTCTCTGTTTCCCAAAGGGATCGCTAATGTACCTTCCAGATAAAAATTCTTACAATTACATCTTCATGGATGGGGAAAAAATGAGTGCAAATATTATTCTTTGTATAGTGATTGGGACAGTTTCACATGAGATAGAAGAAAATTGGCATACAGTAAAGAAAAATGGGTACAGCTTTTCCATATATGCAAGTGCCCTCCAGAAATGACCAGTTATTTGATGGGTTAACGCAAGTTACAGAGAAACAGTAATTAGGAATGAAGTGTGTAGAATGTAGAATAGCTAATCTTCTAGTAATTTTTCAATTGTTCTACTCCTTCTAAAAAAGAATATAGGAAATGTCAGAGGAGATATAGGCATGGGATAAAGCTCGTCTCAGATCCCTTAAAATGGGATTCAGAAACACCTTAATCATCCAACTGCATAATTCCATGATAAATCAGTTTGATGTTCCTATGTATTTCTAAAGAAGATTATGAGATCAGATTTTTTTTTTTTTAAATCAGCAGAACCTTATTCTTCAGAGCAACTCAACAGGCTTTCTGAAGCTAGCCTGTATTTTCCCCAGGATTTTAGTTACCAGAGAAAAAGATAAAACAATGATTTCAGAAACAGGTTTTTTTAAGGCCTATAATACAAGCTAAACTTGAAATTCTGGATTAGGAGATAACATCTTTGTAAAAGATGTCTAGAGAGACAGGAATCCTAGTATTGCTGCCTCCTCTAGACCCGTGTCCCGGGGGGGTTCCCCCAGGGGAACAGTTCAGATGGTCTAGGCTGTGATGGGGCTGGCTCTGCAGTTGTAAGATGAAGTCAGAGGGTCCAAAAGTTAAGGGTTTTATTTTTCTTGATCCATTTTAGAAAGAGCCAGATTTGACGTTTGCAAACTCAAAACTGCTTTGGTCTGGTTCTGCTATTATCTGTGACTTAATATTCACATCTTAAATTTTAAAACTGTTCTTACTGCTTCCAAAGGGCTGAAAACTACCACTAGAAAAAACCAAACTGACTGTAATGGGAGTCTCACTCTCATTGCTAAAATTATTCTTTTAGACCAACAATATTTTCTCTACAAAGGAAACAGACCATATTGTGAAGATGCTTTGAAATGTATAAATATTTTCAGCAATAATATCATTAAACAGTCAGCTTGTGTCACCTTAGATCTTATGTACCTTGTACATTTTCCACACTAGACTAGGCCCTGTGAAGAATGTAATAGAAGATGAGAGTAATGTTCACCAGGGACTTGGAGAGAAATTAAAGATGCATGTTATTTGAGGAAGTATATAGTCAGATGGCAAACAGAGTTTCACTTAACAGTATATAAAATAAAGATTGTCATTTGTCTCTAGGTATTTTTTGATTTCCTCTGATTTCTTCAGTGATCTCTTGGTTATTTAGTAACGTATTTGTTTAGCCTCCATGTGTTTGTATTTTTTACAGATTTTTTCCTGTAATTGATATCTAGTCTCATAGCGTTGTGGTCAGAAAAAATGCTTGATATGATTTCAGTTGTCTTAAATTTACCGAGGCTTGATTTGTGACCCAAGATGTGATCTATCCTGGAGAATGTTCCGTGTGCACTTGAGAAGAAAGTGTAATCTGTTTTCGGATAGAATGTCCTATAAATATCAGTTAAACTCATCTGGTCTATTGTGTCATTTAAAGCTTGTATTTCCCTATTAATATTCTCTCTGGATGATCTGTCCATTGGTGTAAGTGAGGTGTTAAAGTCCCCCACTAGTACTGTGTTACTGTCGATTTCCTCTTTTATAGCTGTTAGCAGTTGCCTTACATATTGAAGTGCTCCTATGTTGGGTGCATATATGTTAATAATTGTGATATCTCCTTCTTGGATTGATCCCTTGATCATTATGTAGTGTCCTTCCTTGTCTCTTATAATATTCTTTATTTTCATGTCTATTTTATCTGATATGAGTATTGCTACTGCAGCTTTCTTTTGATTTCCATTTGCATGGAATATCTTTTTCCATCCCCTCACTTTCAGTCTGTATGTGTCCCTAGGTCTGAAGTGGATCTCTTGTAGACAGCATATATATGGGTCTTGTTTTTGTATCCATTCAGCAAGCCTGTGTCTTTTGGTTGGAGCATTTAATCCATTCACCTTTAAGGTAATTATCAATATGTATATTCCTATTACCATTTTCTTAACTGTTTTGTGTTTGCTTTTGTAGGTCCTTTCCTTCTCTTGTGTTTCCCACTTAGAGAAGTTCCTTTAACATTTGTTTTAGAGCTGGTTTGGTGGTACTGAATTCTCTTAGCTTTTGCTTGTCTGTAAAGCTTTTGATTTCTCTGTCAAGTCTGAAATAGATTCTTGCCGGGTAGAGTAATCTTAGTTGTAGGTTCTTCCCTTTCATCACTTGAAGTATATCGTGCCACTCCCTTCTGGCTTGTAGACTTTCTGCTGAGAAATCACCTGTTAACTGTATGGGAGTTCCCTTGTATGTTATTTGTAGTTTTTCCATTGTTACTTTTAATAATTTTTCTTTGTCTTTAATTTTTGTCAGTTTGATTACTGTGTGTCTCGGTGTGTTTCTCCTTGGGTTTATCCTGCCTGGGACTCTCTGTGCTTCCTGAACTTGGGGGGCTATTTCCTGTCCCATGTTAAGGAAGTTTTTGACTATAATCTCTTCAGATATTTTCTGGGTCCTTTCTCTCTCTCTTCTCCTTCTGGGAGCCCTATAATGCGAATGTTGTTGCGTTTAATGTTGTCCCAGCGGTCTCTTAGGCTGTCTTCATTTCTTTTCATTCTTTTCTGTTTATTCTGTTCCGTGGCAGTGAATTCCACCATTCTGTCTTCCAGGTCACTTCTCTGTTCTTCTGCCTCAGTTATTCTGCTATTGATTCCTTCTAGTGTAGTTTTCATTTCAGTTATTGTGTCGTTCATCTCTGTTTGTTTGTTCTTTAATTCTTCTAGGTCTTTGTTAAACATTTCTTGCATCTTCTCAATCTTTACCTCCATTCTTTTTCCGAGGTCCTGGATCATCCTCACTCTCATTATTCTGAATTCTTTTTCTGGAAGGTTGCCTATCTCCACTTCATTCAGTTGTTTTTCTGGGGTTTTATGTTGTTCCTTCATCTGGTACATAGTCCTCTGCCTTTTCATTTTGTCTGTCTTTCTGTGAATGTGGTTTTTGTTCCACAGGCTGCAGGATTGTAGGTCTTCTTGCTTCTTCCCTTTGCCCTCTGGTGGATGAGGCTATCTAAGAGGCTTCTGCAAGCTTCCTGATAGGAGGGACTGATGGTGGATAGAGCTGGGTGTTCCTCTGGTGGGCAGAACTCAGTAAAACTTTAATCTGCTTGACTGCTTATGGGTGGGGCTGGGTTCCCTTCCTGTTGGTTGTTTGGCCTGAGGCAACCCAACATTGGAGCCTGCCCTGGCTCTTTGGTGGGGCTAATGGCAGACTCTGGAGGGCTCACGCCAAGGAGTACTTCCCAGAACTTCTGCTGCCAGTGTCCTTGTCCCCATGGTGAGCCACAGCCACCCCCCGCCTCTGCAGGAGACCCTCTAACACTAGCATGTAGGTCTAGTTCAGTCTCCTATGAGGTCACTGCTCCTTCCCCCTGGGTCCTGTTGTGCACACTACTTTGTGTGTGCCCTCCAAGAGTGGAGTCTCTGTTTTCCCCAGTCCTGTTGAAGTCCTGCAATCAAATCCCGCTAGCTTTCAAAGTCTGATTCTCTGGGAATTCCTCCTCCCATTGCCAGACCCCCAGGTTGAAAAGCCTGATGTGGGACTTGGAACCTTCACTCCAGTGGGTGGACTTCTGTGGTATAAGTGTTCTCCAGTTTGTGAGTCACCTACCCAGCAGTTATGGGATTTGATTTTATTGTGATTGCGCCCTCCTACCATCTCATTGCGGCTTCTCCTTTGTCTTTGCATGTGGGGTATCTTTTTTGGTGAGTTCCAGTGTCTTCCTGTTGATGATTGTTCAGCAGTTAGTTGTGATTCTGGTGCTCTCGCAAGAGGGAGTGAGAGCATGTCCTTCTACTCCGCCATCTTGAACTAATGGAAGGCTTCATCCTTGTCTCGGGTCAGCTCATCCTCTTTCGAGCTTGATAAACTGTGTATTAAGCTGGGAAATAGTAACCGAGGAATAAGAAATGACCATGATATTGATGGAAACCTTAACCTTAAGTAGGTAAACCTTATTTTTTTTCCTCTTTTATGGGCCAGTTGCTCTCATTTGTATCTATAGTATGCACTTTAGAAGGAGATAAAAAATGACGTAAAAATTTTTTATATTAATAGTCTAAGACATGTGCTAGAAGCCTAAAAATAACTTTATAAAGATTCTAAATACACAGCCATAATTATTTTTAAAAGCTTAAAGCTATTATTAAAGCTATCATAATTTGAGTAATTCTGAAATAAAGTGGGAAAGCTTACTGCAAAGGTGAATTATGTTGAACTCAGTTTAGCATCTGCACAGTTGTTTTATATATGTATATAGCTCCTAATAGTCAGGGGTTCAGAGGACTCTATTTTACTGGACCTGGCATTATTTTATTTTCTCATAAATTCTGAACAAGTATAAATGTAGCAGAAATACTGTCAATGAGTAAAACATTGAGTCCAACAGAACACTTGAATACGCCAAAGAGAAAAAGGCTTTCACAGTTTTAGACATTTTCCTATCTGCTTATAATCTTTTAGCTAATTCAGCATGATCGTATTTTAGAGTAAATGTGCTTATCACATTGATGGATTAAAAATTCACCATACCATTTAGATTCTGAAAGATGTGGGGAAATTTTGAATTGTAGTTTCTTTAGATGGATTAAGAAGCCATCACGCCTTTTGTATTCTGAAGGATGGAAAATGTTGAATACTTCTAAAATGTTTTCATTTATATTTTAATGAAGATCTTCAATGGTAATAACAGCATATACAACATTTATCTTTTTTCTACTTGCAAAAGAAAAATAGATCTTTATTGAAGAAATGTTTATGATTCAGAAAATAAGAAGTAAGACAATTTATTCTTTTTATAGATTTGTTTTTGAATATGAACTGTGTATGTTAGTACCGGAGATTTAAGCATGACATAGTGGAAGTCTTTGAGAAGTTAATTATCTTTTGGATAAGTGAACTAACAATTGAAATAAAGTGTGTAATAGTAGTATAATGGGCAAAGTGCAGGGTGCCAAGGTAGGATACAAGGAACACCTGATAAGGTGGAGCCCAGTGGGTTGGTAGTGATGTAAGTGGACGCTTGAAAGATGAGTATGAATTCTTTAAGTGAAAGGGTGGTGGGAGTTGATGTTTCAACTAGAGGGGACAGAACATTTGAAGCCTTTAATGATAGAGAGCATGACAAAATTGAGGAATATTAGGGAGTCCAGTTGATCAGTTAACATTCTTCGTGGTTTTGCATATATAATTCCTGTCTCTTTTGAAAGATGTGTTGAAATACATTTTAACACACTTTGGATCATACACTTTTCTACCTACTTTATTCACTTAGTCATAAATTGTGTTTATTGGCCCACATCATTGCAATTCTCCTATATAATGTTAAATGGCAGCGCAATTATCTGTGTAACTATAATCTCATAATTAACCAGTCCCCTCTCATTGAATATACTGTGTTTAAGTTTTCTTTATTATAAAAAGAGAATATTTTAATAGACATTTTATACATACTTCTGATTATTTCCGTAGTAGCAAGTGTAATGTGGATTTCAAATAACCCAATCCCCAATTTAACACTCACCAACAAGAATTAGTGTCCTTTAAGGCTCTTTATTGAACAGCATTTATTGAAAAACCTCACATGTGGGACACAGACACACTGCCCTCAGCAGACATGAACTGACTTGGAGCCATACTCTAAGGCCTGAGTATTTAAATATTATGACACATTCTCTTAGCAAAGCCTGTTCCATGGCTCAGCGGTCTCTAGCTGTATCCTAAAAAAATCCTGGAGTTGGACTTCAGGGAAAGCTTGAAGCAGTTTTAGTCTCTGATCACATTCTTTAAAATAAGCATTTCAGTAACATTTGCAAAATGCAGAAATCTTGACTCCATGACAAATTCCAGTAGTTTGCTCTAATACCTCGGATTGGTGGTCACCTCTGCAGCCAGGGACATGGCACATTGTTTAGAACTTGAAATGGTTCATTGCATAAGATCTTGTGTAAAGTACCTTCACACACAAAAAAGTAAGTTAAAGAAGCAAATAAAGAAGTCAGCTACAACACTGAATGTCTCAGATTTTAAAAAAAGAAAAAGAGAGAGCACTGAATTCAAAGTCAGAAGGCCCAGTGTTGGTCTTCCTCCCTCCTCACAATGTAAGTGCCTTGAGGTCAGGAAGCAGGATCTGTCATCTCTGTGTCCCTCTGTTGCCTATGAGTGCCCATCAAATGGCACTCAGTACAATCAGATTGATGAATGAATGAGTGAATATGGTTTACAGCAATGTGGACATAGTTCTTGTAAGCCTGCCAACCTAAGAGGGGCTATTAACATGGGGATAGAAGGGGTACCAAACCCAACAGTATTTCCACCCCTTTGTTCAGGGACATGTATGTACAATTTATTTTTTAATCTCTTAAACATAACTTGAGGGAATGAGCCTTTGAATAAATATAAGAGTTGTTTACACAATTTTATCTTTTGTGTGTGTGTATGTTTTAAGGGATGTTTTTCATTAGTGTTACTGCAACTAAGTCTTGTAATTTGAGAAGAGATAGAGCATCCTAATTTTCCTTCCTGGGTACAGGCTTAGTACCAGGCTGCAGAGAAGGCTTTTCCTAAATAGTAAAAATTTTCCTCAAAATGAGGTGGGTGGAGGGATAAATTGGGAGATTGGGCTTGACATATACACACTACTATGTATAAAATAGATAACCAACAAAGACCTACTATATAGCACAGGGAACTCTACTCAATACTCTGTAATGGCCTATATGGGAAAAGAATCTAAAAAAAGAGTGGATATATGTATGTGTATAACTGAATCACTTTGCTATACATCTGAAACTAATACAACATGGTAAATCAACTATACTCCAATAAAATTTTTAAATAATGTCATAATATAATACAAATTTTAATAAAATTTAATTAAAAAAATGAAGACACATCTTAGATGGAAGTGACACAGCAACCCTGTCATTTTAAGATCATTGTCTATTAGAGAAAACCTTGATCATGAACCTCAGGTACTTGAAAGAGAACTAGTGAAAAATCATTAAAAGAAAAGTGAAAGGAAAAGAAATCATAGACCTACAGCAGTCTTAGAATAAAGATTTGGTGATAGACATTTTACAAACCAAGGCAGCGTGGGAGGTCTTCAATTTATATTTTTAAATGTGAGCAGATGGGCTGAGCATTCTTATAGAAAGTGGATGTGTGTGTCTGTGTGATGAAAGTGTAGTTCATGAAGGCTGTTCCTTTGCAGGTGGGAATAATATGAGCTTACTCACTTTGCAGTGATAGGAGAGCTAAAATCGAATCCTCAAAATATTTCACATATGGTGACCCAGTTCTTCTTATTTTCTTATTAATTGTCTGGAGAGTTGTTCTTTCTGTACATTCGACGATTTGAGTGAAAAGGTAGTATTTTCAAAAGAAATTTGAATGTCAAGCATATAAAGATCAGACATGTCATAGTAGAACCATATTGTGTGGCTCTAATGGTACTGGATGTCATGGGAATTAGGAGGGGCAAAAAGTGAAGGCACACTTCCTGCTACAGATCTACTTTGAGAGGCAAAACTACCTTGGAATTAATGAAGGTCAATTAATAAGTGTGTTTCTCATGTGTGTGTAGATTACACATCACTGTTGTTGTTTGCCCTTGAAAGATGGTATAGGGTTAAGAATGCAGACTCTGGAGCCAGAAAGCTTGAGTTCAAATCCTGGCTCTTCTGCTTCCTAGCTGTGTGACCTTGGGGAAATCACTTAATCTTCCTGTGCTTTGGTTCCCTCACTAGGAAAATGAAGGGGTCAGGCAGGAGAATAATAGTACCTATTGACAGGGATGTTTGGGAGAATTAAATTATATATATATATATATATATATATATAGAGAGAGAGAGAGAGAGAGAGAGAGAGAGAGAGAGAGAGAGGGAGAGAGAGAGAGAGTTTAGAGCAGTGCCTGGCACACTGTAATTGCTACATAAACATAGTGATTGCCTTTATTATTACTTACTTGTTATTATTCTGATATAATACAGGTAACTAGAGTCTGATTTTCTTTTTTAGACAGATGTACCAAAAAGATATTTTTGTTGTCATAGACCATGATCATTCTTCATATGGTAACTGCACAGTGTTGTTTTTTTCAAATATACTTCCTCCCCGCAACCCCCAATAACCCCTCTTACCAGACCTTACTATCTGCCTGCACCTTTCTTTGGAGCCAGATATATTTACCCACATTTACTGCTTTTCATGAAAAGAAAAAGAACACCTTTTTTAAAAAAGTTAAGACAAACTTTTAGGACTTTACCTAGCAACCTCACATTAGTATTTTAAGATTTTTTTTGGATACATTCATGTTTATTCAACCTATAAATGGCAATTCAATTCAGGCACCTACTTGCCAGTACTGTGCATGTCACTGGGAGTTTAGAAAGATGAATAAAACAGTTGTTATTAGAGAGATTAAGATCCAGTGGGTTCAGACATTCACATATTTGATAGATTATTTGATAAACTTCAATCACTTCACCCATATCCCCTTAGTCTTAATCTATCTCCATTTACAATTCCTAATTTTTAAATGAGTCCCTCTGTGCCATATGGCAACATTTCCTCTTCCTTTGTTCTCTGTCCCAGCTTTTTTAAAAAACTCTGTTCCAGCTTCCTCTCTTTGGCATTGCCAAAATACACACAGTCCTCCAGGTAAATCTGGCAGGATCAGGTTCCGCTTTGTTACACATACGCTTTGTGAGGATTTTGCTGCTGGAATTGAAATCAACTGGACAGTGGGCCAAATATTTAGGAAATCATGTGCAACAACTCTTAGAACTATTTGTTCATTTAAACAAATAATTCCTTTTCTTGTACTAAGAACAACAGTGTATGTCCGTAGCTCAAAAGTAAGAGAATACAAAATAGAATAAAGAGACAAAAAACGTTTATAGTCTCAACACCAGAAAGATCATAGCTACCATTCATATTCTGGTATATTTCTTTCTCCTCCTCTTTCACCTAACAGATTTGGGACTAAATTGTTGTCCTTTCCTGCTTTTGAAACTTAATGTTATTAAAATGTGAGCACATTCCCCATGCCATGAACTATTCTTAAAGGCTCCATCTGATGTATTTTATTATGATTTACTTAATCACTGTCTTTTTATAAGCAGAGGCCATAGTACTCAGATAATACATTGACCTGGTTTCCCCTTAGTACCTTATAAAACATTACTCTTTGAGTCACACAGCACTTCCTTATCTCATGTTCTTTTCCCATCAGTCTCTCTTCTTAAACAGTTGAATGTTATGGAAAATGTACAAGGCTTAGGGTCAGCTATTCTAATGCTAGATTGTGTGGTACTCAGCAAGTCACCTCCTCTGACTTAGCTTCGGCTCCCTCATCTGCGACATGGGGTAACATTCCCTTCCTTGGTTACGGTGCAGTTGCTGTGCAGATGAAATGACATGGTGAATGTGAAATTGTTTTACAAATTATAAAACCAGGGATTCTTCTCTTCCTGTGCTTGACTTTTCTAACCCAAACCCAAAGACAACAGTGATTCTGTTGTTTCTTTTTTAGCAGAGAAGGCTGCATTAAGGTGCTGAGAAAGAGCATTATTCAACTACTTGACCTCCCAAAGGATTTATTAATGTTTAACCTCAACTCACCCCTTTCCCACAGTGACCTGATTTATCTGACTATTTAAAACTAAGGTTACTTGGATGGTGAAAGTACAATCTCAAATGTCCATTAGGGAGAGCAAATCTATTGATGAGAGAAAACCTTAGTTATTTCTTTCCAGTGACCTTCCTTATCCTTACCATAGAATAGAACCTTACAGTAGTGACAATAATATTAACATAATAATTACAATATATTAAGTACCTACAAAGTGACACCTAGGTGCTTCATATATCAGTTTAAATCTTAACAGTCCTGCAAGTTATATATTGGGGTGAAAAGTCTATCATGAGGCCAAAATCGCTTAGAAAATAAATCTAGAAAAGATCTTAACTATATCAGTCTTAATTAGAAAGAAAGTAGGCTTAAGAGGAGATACCAAAGGCAAATCTATTCACTAAGGGAACTAACAAAAGGAAATGGAAAACAAAGACAATTCTCCGGCATGGGCGCCCTCTAGTGGGAGGCAGAGAGCAAGAGACTTTGGATCCCTCCTCCATGTCTCTGCTCTAGCCCTTCTCCCACTGCGCTGTGGGTATTGGCTAAGGGAACGTCCTCCATCCCAAACCTGAGTGCACTAGCACAGAACCAATGCCTTGATCACTTTTTTATATTGAATTTTTAAAGTTCTGTTAAGGTATAATTGATATATTATAAATGGTGCACAACTAAAGTGTACAATTTGATAAGTTTTGACATGGAACCATCCCCACGATAAAATTAATGAATGTAACAATCACACTCCTTTTTCCCTTTGAACTCTTCCTTCATCTCTTTGCCTCTGGCCCACCTCTAGGCAATCACTATCTGCTTTCTGTCATTATTGCTTAGCTCGCCTTTTCTAAAATTTCATGGAAATGGAATAATACAGTAACTACTTTTTTTTGCATGTATGTAGCTTATTTCACTCAGTGTAATTATTTTCAAATTTTAAGCTTATGTCTTATGTATCAATAGTTAAATTTTTTATTGATCAGCTGCATTCCATTGTAGGAATATACCACAGTTTGTTTATCCATTCATCTGTCGATGGATGTGTAAGTTTTCCATTGTTGCGTTAACAGATTATCCCCAAAGTTAGTGGTTTAAAACAAGCATTCATTATCTAACAGTTTCTGTGAGCCAGAAATTTGGGAGTGGCTTAGCTGGGTCGTTTTGCCTCAGAGTTTCTCATGAGATTGCTGTGGATATTTTGACCGGGTCTGCCATCATCTGAAGGCTTTACCAGGGCTGGAGGATCCACTTCAAAAATGGCTTTTTTAATCTGCTGTTTCAAATACTGTGCCTTGCACTATTATGTATTCATTAAATGTGTGTTGTGGAGTAGGCTGAGCTCAGATTATAGACATCCTTAAATTTTAGGCTAAGCAAACTGAACATTTCCTCTGCTCTTCCTCCACATTAAGGTATGGCGAATCAGTGCAGGTGTTTGGATGGGAATGCTATAACAACCTATTTTATAGAAGTCTGGGTTCAATGACAGGAGTTGGCACATTTTTTGGTGGGGTAAGCCATAACAAAGTGGGCAGTGCTAGTCAGAAAAGTTCAGGATTTTATTTTCTTGGTCTTATCCTTGAAACAGAAGTTCCTGTGGAAGAGGATCAAAATCATAGATTTTCAAGAGGTATCTAACCACATTCTCTTTTTATTCTTGAATCTTAAAGACATGCTAAGAGTGTGGGCTTCATTATTTATTAGCTTTACAGATCTGGTAATGATTGCTGTGTGACACAGACAGGTAATATATTTCTCTCTGAGCTTTGTTTTCCCCATGTCCCAAATAAACCATATTGACTAGCTAACTTCTGCACTCCCTTTGAGTTTTAGGATTATGTATTAGGAGAAGTAGATAGAATTATGAATTGCAGAGGGATCACCAAAGTACAAGAGTCTCGTATATCTGACTCCCATATGTGACCCCTTCCCAAAACAGAATGATGGAGACACTAGCGTTATGGCTTAATGGTAACGTTTAATCTGTATGCACAGACATTTTCCTTACTCCTTTGATCCTCCACTAGGGGGTCACCTTAGGCTGGAGAGGCTGGGAAAGGAAAGAAGTGGGTTAAACCTGTCATTGTACTTTTGCTCCTAACTCAAGTGAGGACCAAGTGTCATTTACTGAACCTGGAAGGGGAAGGACATGATCTGATAGCAATTAAATGTTGTGGACACACCAGCAGTGCTGATCATTTAAAACTCAGACCCATTAAAATATCTTCTTGCCCTGTGATTTTGTATATTTTGTAGATCACAGTTTTGTTGAGTTTTATTTTCTCTAGTGAATATTATAAAGTAATAGATACTGTATTACTTAGGGTTCTCCAGAGAAACAGCACCAATAGATATATAATAAGTATATTATATATAATGTTTATAAATAAATAAACTATGTATATATTTACATATAAAGACTTACTAGAAGGAATTGGCTCATGTAATTATGGAGGTTGACAAGTCCAAAATCTGCAGAGCTAATATCTCAGTTCAAGTACAAAGACTGGAAGCTGCTGTAGTACAAGAAAGAGCCAATGTTTCAGTTGGAAAGCTGTCTGACAGGAGAATTCTCTCTTACTGGGGGTGGGAGGGTAGGCCTTTTGCTCAACTCAGCCTTCAACTGATTGGATGAGGCCCACCCACACTATGAAGGGCAGTCTGCTTTCCTCAGTCTACCGATCAAAATGTTACTCTCATCCAAAAATATCCTTACAGAAACACCCAGAATAATGTTTGCCCAAATATCTGGGCACCTTGTGACCCAGTCAAGTTGACACATAAAGTTAACCATCACAGGTATACTGATTATGCTTTTCTTCTTTTAAACTACACAAAGCACCACCACTACCCCCCTTCCCAAAATTCTGCTTATGGCCAGTCAAAGGGTATGTTGCATAAGCACTTGAGAACGAGAACCCTTTCCTAAAGGAAAGGAGCATCTTCCCCAAATTACATTCCTACATGTGACCACTGAATGTAGAATAGAACTCTTTAGTATAGTCCTTTTGTTTATCACTTCAGACCTGGGCTGGTCCAAGCATCAAAAACACCTTTGTAAATGCTGTTTCTTTGTTCCTAGAGCTTCACATCGTCATCCTTACCTCTCTTTCTTCTTCTAAAATTTATTAAGTATCTATTTATTAAGTATGCTATGTAAAGTAATACAACTATAAAATGATCCCTGTTTTTTCTCTGTAGGCTTTAAAAATGTTCTATAAAGTGGCATTGTGATGTCAGTGAGTCCCCCTGGATTTTTAATTTTATGTAAAAAATTGGAATGATTTGTGTGAATCATGGTGATGAGCCATGGTGTGCTTTTACAGCTCTTACTAAGATAGTCTCGTAGAGAATTTCTAAAATAATCTGAGAGGTCAATTTGTAGCACTATGTTACTGTGTATTTAGATCAAAAGAGTGGTGTAAAATTTTAGCAAAGAATCCTTGAGTTTCAGTACAGGAGTTGAAATACCATAAGCTGGTATAAAGTGCCGACTTTGTACTTATTTGGGTTTTGTTGGTCATTATAAAACTTGGTGCTCTTACATGATGCATTTTCCTCTATTATGCCCTTCTGATGAGTTTTAGTGGCTGTTCTCTCTCCTAAATCACCTGCAAGTTCATCAGCATCACTAAACAACAAAATGTACATAGAGCTTGCTTCTGTCTATGATCATGATGGATTTTTCCCGTTACAAGAGTTTCTCAAATGGGCCTATGGATGATCACCTGGGTACTCAAGGCAGAAAATCTAAGTGTTGAAGACCAAGAATCATTTAGAGAAGATTGTTAGTTTCATGATCTGGGAGAATGGAAGAAGGGAAAGAGCTCATATTCTGCAATTAAAAAATCTCTTTCAAGAAGAAAGGAAAATCAAGGGAGAAGGAAAATAGGAGTTGCGTTTATTAATAACTTCCATTCCGGATCTGGATTACTTTATGTGAGGGTTCTGAAGAATCCCGGTGTCCTAACTCATCCTCATTATTTTTATTCATTTGTTCCGTTAATTGTCCGTCATATTCTAGGCACTGTGGATAACTCAGAGATGTATAAGATTGTAAAGACCAGGACATTACAAGATAGTATAAAGAAAAATAGTACTAAGGACCACTGGGGCCCAGAGAGAGTTCGGAGCAGGGGAGATGACCCGTGGATGGAAGCGCTCCAGGAAGACCTCTGGAGGCGTGTGCATAGGACGGGGTAGCTTGACCATCCAGGTTGCTCCTGGGGCTCCTGCTGAGGAGGGTGGTGAGCTGGCCTTGGGTGAGGGTGAAGAAGCGACTTGCGTTGCTTTAGTGTTGAAGAACAAGTTCAGGATCCTGAAGAAGCTGAATTGCTGCCCTTGGGGAACAGCCCGGGAACAGGGAGCAGATTCAGAGGCAGAATCCGGATGTGACAGCTTTCCTTTAATGAGGCCCCAGAACCCTACCGAGTTGTTTATGCTGTAACACGGTGGATACTGAAAGCTCTCGCCTTCTTGACTGCGAAGCCCAGACCGGGCCGCGGGGACCCCGCGCGGGTCAGGTCCCGCCGCGTCTTTGCCTGTTGGTGGAGCGCCGCTTGGCTCGCGTGCTCGGATGCTCGGCGCTAGGCTCTGGCAGCGATCCCGGAGCGGCATGAGTCAGTTTTGCGCTGAACCTCGGCATAATGAAGGAAGGTGCTATTTTGGTATAACAGGCATATGATCAGCTCTTTTTTTGGGCAGATCTCACAGGCCGCGATGTTTGCAGAAAGAGTGACTTTCCCGAATGCCTCTCTTTCTGCTAGAGCACAGAAAACAATTTCACGAAGTCATCCTTGCTTCTCCGGCGGAAAGGGTTTCGCGTTTCACATTGACGGTCCATTAATTGTGTTAACAACACTAACAGCTTCAGAGCAGTTTAACGAAAGATGTTTATGTGTGGTCAATAAGCTACATTTTTTTTTTCTCCCAACGGTAGAAATGAAAGCAGAGCCTAATCTGGAAGGTGTGGAGAGACTCTGAAACATCAGAAGGTTAGTGGAATCAGGGAACCCTAAATGACTAGAACTCCCCGGCTATCCTCCCTCCCCTTTCCATGATTAACCTCCTTTGCTTTCCTAGCCTTCCTTGGATGTCAAAAAGCGAGCCTCCAGCTTAGAACGATTATTAAGGGATGTGCTAGGATTACAACTAGTTTATTTTTCTTTCTCATATTCTTACTGTTACAGTAAATATATATTCTTTTGGTAATAAGCCAAAACTAATAAAAATATTTCATAATAAAATAAAAATGGTGTGTGTGTGTGTGTTCATTTCTAGGCTTGTGAAGTTTGGGGACCTTCATCCTACTGGATGTAGACAATATGGTGCCATGAATACAGTGGATCTTATTTCCAGATGGTGTACACTCTGGTGTGTTTTCTGTTTCATAAATTTAGCGAACCATGCTTAGGAAACTCTTTTGGACTCTGTCTTGAATTAAGTGGAGAGATCAAAGGTGACTCTAATGAAATCTCTACACTCAGGACCTTTTAAATCTCTATATTCCAGACAGGTTGCTCCATCTTTCATTGTCTTCTTGTTTTTGTTTTTGTTTTCTCTCTCCCCTGGCAATTTCATCAATCATATGATTTGGACTATCACTTTTGCATGTTTTTCCCCCAAATACTGACCTATAACCAAAACCTTTTTTTGATAAATTTAAGATACATATGCCCAAGTGTCTGCTGGAGCTCTTTTCTTGAATTTCCACAAGAAACTCAAGTTCAACATGTTCAAATTTGAACCATTTACATCCTTCTCCCCATCAAAAACAAAAACAAGCACAACCAGCCTGATGCCTGCCTTAATCCCTGTCTTGGTAAATGGCACCTCTGTCCTCCTAGTTTCCCAAGCCAGGACCCTGCTTATCATGCCTGTCCCCCCTTCCTTTTTCATCATCTTGTATATCCACTTATTTATTAAAACCTCTCTACTCTGATTCTTTTTTTCTTTTTAAATAAATTTATTTATTTATTTATTTATTTTTGGCTGCGTTGGGTCTTTGTTGCCACGCGGGCACAGGCTTTCTCTAGTTGCAGCGAGCGGGGGCTACTCTTCGTTGCGGTGCGTGGGCTTCTTATTGCGGTGGCTTCTCTTGTTGCAGAGCATGGGTTCTAGGTGCGTGGGCTTCAGTAGTTGTGGCACCCAGGCTCAGTAGTGTGGCTCACGGGCTCTAGAGTGCAGGCTCAGTAGCTGTGGCGCACGGGCTTAGTTGCTCCGCTGCATGTGGGATCTTCCCGGACCAGGACTTGAACCCATGTCCCCCGCATTGGCGGCGGATTCTTAACCACTGCGCCACCAGGGAAGTCCTGTACTCTGATTCTTAGTGGCCCTTAGATCTGCTGCCCCCTCACAGTCCCCAGCGTAGGCACTGCTAAGTTCAGGGCCCTATCATTTACCTTCTGAAAACTGTCATAACAGTTCCTGGGGACTCACATCTGCAGTCTGGTCCCTCCCCCATCACTGTTTTCAGACACATCTTTATAAAATGCAAATAGGATTTGTATTCTCCCCGTTATAGCTTTTCAGTAACCTCCGCATTACCGGTGGGATGAAGTCTAAATCGTTTGCATGGCATATGCATTTCCCAATAAAGAAAAGTCTGGGGTCTGGAATGAGACAGATTTGAGTACAAATGCTGGTTCTGCCAGTTGCCAGCTGTGTGACCTTGGGTAACTTCTCTGTGTTTCTATCTCCCCATCTGTGAAATGAGAATAATGGTAGCCACCTGTGGTAAGCAGCTTCTGTTCCCCAGTACCTGCTTCTCTTCTAATTCTGGACATTACTTTTCTTTCTCTTCTGAAGTTAGGTGTGCCCAAGTCACCTGCAGAGCCTGAGAAAAGTAAGCAGAAGTGGTGTGTGTCACCTCTGTGTGGAGGCATTCAGTTCCCAGGACCGAATTCTCCAGCCCACTTTTTCCTTTGATGAATGTGAAAACACATTTTGATATGAGAATTAAGGTGCTATGAGAATCAAGGAGACTGAATGCTGAGCCAGCACTTAGGAGACAGCTGCCCTGGAGAATGAACCAGATTCCAACAGATTATGTGTGGGTGAGAACTAAATATTCATTGGATGAAGCAACTGAGATTTAGGAGTTATTCTAGCACAGCTAAGCCTAAACAGACATTCTACCTGCAGCTATGAGAATTGTACCACGTATGAAGACATTTGGTGTGGTGTTTGGCGCTAAGCAAGTGTTCAGTGATGGTAGCAGTGATCACGATTATTTTTCCAGACAATATCCTTTTCCTTTTTTCCCTTTGGCATACTTTCTTCCAAAGGCACCTACCCGCTGGCCCTTTCACATCTTGGCATCTTTAGACATTGTGATTACTCTGTGTGCGCTATTTTCTACTATCTTACTTAGCTGATGAAATTTACTCCACACTCAAGAACCAACTTAAGTGCATCCCCCGGTGGGAGCTTTCCTCATCCCTGCGTCCACCCACACCCCAGAGTCGGTCACTTGGGTTTTGATGCTCACATATACAGAGGATCTCTCCTTAGCACTTTTACCCTAGGCTGCAGGGATACCATTGTGTGTCTGTCTGTCTCTCCTCTTGGGTTGTGGGGTTCCCGAGAGCAGGATCCCTCCTTGTCCATCTCTACAGTCTGAGAACCTAGAGCAGGATCTGCTGCAAAGTAGATATTTAATCAAATGTAAAGATAAATGACCTCCCAAAGCTAACGAGGAAGTAAGATGTTCCACCACGAGGTAACAAGTGATTGGCATAGGTACAAATGCTCTTGTTTTTCTGAAGCCCACTCTGTTCTCTGTTTCCTCTCACACTCAGCATGCTTTTGACTTTGTGACCACTGGCTGGTCTAGCTTCCCTATTTTACAGACGAGGACACTGAGCCCAAGGAGAGGACACAGGTGGCACAGACTACAGAGCAGAAATCAGATGATGTTCCTCTGTAGCAACTAAACATGAGGAAGGGTCAGGGGGTCTATAATATGTACGTTTGTGGGCTCCTCATGGGCGGAGGAAGTAAAGTCACAAGAGCATTGTAGTGGGTAGAATGGTGACCCTCCCCCAAAAGATATGCCTAAGTCCTAATGCCTGATACCTAAGAATGGGGCTTTATTTGGAAAAAGGCTCTTTTCAAATGTAATTAAAGACCTCCAGTTGAGATCAGCCTGGATTATCTAGGTGGGCCCTAAGTCCAATGACAGGTGTCCTTATAAGCAACACAGAGAGGGAGGCACATAATGGAGAAGACCTTACAAGGATAGAGGCAGAGCTTGGAGGCCTGGAGCCACCAGAAGCTGAAGAGACAGGAGAATATTCTCCCCCAGAGCATCTGGAGGAAGCGCAGCCCTGCAGACACCTTGATTTTGGGCTTACTGTTTTACGCCACCAAGTTTGTGGTAGTTTGTTATAGCAGCCCTAGAAAATTTATGTCACTGTCATTTGGAGGATAAATATCCTTTCCCCCTGGGTGTATTTCTTTCCAGTTTTGCTTTCTGTAATTGTCTCTGAGAAAAATTTTAGTGCTGTTATAAAAATAATGAAATCCCTGTCACTTTCCTTCTTTTTTTCCTTTTTTTCCTCCAAATTCCTTACAGACCTCAGTCCCTTAAAGCATTCTCAGTTCTACTGAAAATCTTAGATTTTTTTTTTTCTTTCTGAGGTTGAGGGTACAGTATCCCCCTTCATGTTCTCTTTCCCCTGGAGCCCATCTTAATAGAAACAATGATAAAGTTCTGAGCTTTGCCTCACCTCCGAACCTCTGAAATACCTCTAGTACCTGGGGTAAAGCTGCTGTTTATTCTCCAGAGAAGTCATGATCGTTGATTCACCTGTGGACTTCACCGAGTGACTCTGAGGATCATCAGATAAGAGACATTGTTGGTAGGAGTTTTGTAAACTGTGAGGTGCTGTGTAGAGACAATGATTATAGAGCCGTTAAAGCTGTTCGTTAATATGCACCAAATACGTATACACAAAATTTATGAAATCTGAGAGTATTTAATAAAAAGCACCCTCTAGGACAGGGGTCCCCATCCGGTAGTGGTCCTCGGCCTGTTAGGAACCGGGCCGCACAGCAGGAGGTGAGCAGAGGGTGAGCAAGCGAAGCTTCATCTGCTGCGCCCCATCGCTCGCATTACCGCCTGAACCATCCCCTCCGCGCCCCCATCCGTGGGAAAATTGTCTTCCACGAAACCGGTCCCTGGTGCCGAAAAGGTTGGGGACCGCTGCTCTAGGACACCTGCTCAGGCTGCTTTTATGCTATACTTTGCTGCCACCTTGTGGCCTTTCTGGTAATTGTCTGTGTCATTGGGTTTTAGGCTCAATACTTTTAGCCTTGGTTTTTCTAACTATAAACTTTTGAGATTTTTGTTAAAAAAAAAAAACAAAACTGATTTTTTTTTCAGAAGGAAGATGGAAAATACAGCTCTGAAATTGTGTGGTGTCTTTCTGTGCTCTTATTTGACAGAATCTAGGAGGAATACGTTTGGAAATATCATTTGAAAAATTATGGCTGGTAAATCTGGAGATTGAAAGACTCAGACTGGTCAGAGAGACAACAGACAGTGTTGGGGAATTTAGAGGGATGAAAGCACTGGTCCCATCCTGTTGTTGCTATTCCAACATTTCCTGCATATAAAGTACTTGTTCAAGTATTCCTGGGTTCCCCACAGGCAGGCAGTCGTTAGCTCCTTTTATCCAGTATCTCTTTCATTTACTCCATGATCTCCAGCATCATGGCTATTGTGTATTTCTGGTCCTTTTTACTTCTTGTCTAGACCATTTCAGTACCTGGTCTCCCTATCTCCACAATCTCTTCTTTTCCTTTTGTCTTGCACATAGTGCTAGATTACTTTTCATGAAGCACTGTAGAGGCAGTACAGAATAGTGAGTAAGACGAAGATGTGGAGCCAGACTGCTAGGTTTTGAATCCTGGCTCAAACCAGATACCTGGGGCAAGTTACTTAAATATTCCATATTTCAATTTCTTTATTTGTATAATGACAGTATTACTGGTACCTATTTCATATATTTGTGATAAAGATTAAATGAGTTAATCCACATCAAAATGCCGAGTATTTAGTTAGTGTTCAATTAGTATTTGCTATTATTAGTCCTCCCTACTAGAGTGTGAATTCCTTGAATGCAAGACTGCCTTTGATTTATTTGTCTTTGCATCTTCAGATTCATAGGTCTTTTACATTTTCATCATTTGATAATTCTTTTGTTTATGCAAGTGAAGAAGCACTTGTCACATCTTGGAACTCCCATTACATCCTCAAAATGTGTCTAAGGCCATGCTATGATTTTTTTTTAATACAAAATGTTTACAAATTTTTTCAAACTTGCTATGTTTACAGTTAATAAGCAGTAACATTTATTGAGAATTTCGTATTTAATAAGGTCTGTTCAAAACGTTTTCCATGGAAAACCTTATTTAATACTCACAACAGCTTGAGATTGGTGCTGTTATCAGCATTCCCATTTTTTTTTTTGAATTTTTGAATTTTGTTTTATTTATTTTTTTATACAGCAGGTTCTTATTAGTCATCCATTTTATACACATCAGTGTATACATGTCAATCCCAATCTCCCAATTCGTCACACCACCATCCCCACCCGCTGCTGCTTTCCCCCCTTGGTGTCCATACGTTTGTTCTCTACATCTGTGTCTCAATTTCTGCCCTGCAAACTGGTTCATCTGTACCATTTTTCTAGGTTCCACATATATGCGTTAATATGCAATATTTGTTTATCTCTTTCTGATTTACTTCAGTCTGTATGACAGTCTCTAAATTCATCCACGTCTCTACAAATGACCCAATTTCGTTCCTTTTTATGGCTGAGTAATATTCCATTGTACATATGTACCACACCTTCTTTATCCATTCGTCTGTCGATGGGCATTTAGGTTGCTTCCATGACCTGGCTATTGTAAATAGTGCTGCAAGGAACATTGGGGTGCATGTGTCTTTTTGAATTATGGTTTTCTCTGGGTATATGCCCAGTAGTGGGATTGCTGGGTCATATGATAATTTTATTTTTAGTTTTTTAAGGAACCTCCATACTGTTCTCCATAGTGGCGGTATCAATTTATATTCCCACCGACAGTGCAAGAGGGTTCCCTTTTCTCCACTCTCTCTCCAGCATTTGTTGTTTGTAGATTTTCTGATGATGCCCATTCTAACTGGTGTAAGGCCATACCTCATTGTAGTTTTGATTTGCATTTCTCTAATAATTAGTGATGTTGAGCAGCTTTCCATGTGCTTCTTGGCCATCTGTATGTCCTCTGGAGAAATGTCTATTTAGATCTTCTGCCCGTTTTTGGATTGGGTTGTTTGTTTTTTTAATACTGAGGTGCATGAGCTGTTTATATATTTTGAAGATTAATCCTTTGTCCATGAATTCATTTGCAAATATTTTTTCCCATTCTGAGGGTTGTCTTTTCATCTTGTTTGTAGTTTCTTTTGCTTTGCAAAAGCTCTTAAGTTTCATTAGGACCCATTTGTTTATTTTTGTTTTTATTTCCATTACTCTAGGAGGTGGATCAAAAAAGATCTTGCTGTGATTTATGTCAAAGAGTGTTCTTCCTATGTTTTCCTCTTAGAGTTTTATAGTGTCCGGTCTTAATTTAGGTCTCTAATCCATTTTGAGTTTATTTTTGTGTATGGTGTTAGGGAGTGTTCTAATTTCATTCTTTTACATGTAGCTGTCCAGTTTTCCCAGCACCACTTATTGAAGAGACTGCCTTTTCTCCATTGTATATCCTTGCCTCCTTTGTCATACATTAGTTGACCATAGGTGCGTGGGTTTATCTCTGGGCTTTCTATCCTGTTCCATTGATCTATATTTCTCTTTTTGTGCCAGTGCCATATTTTCTTGATTACTGTAGCTTTGTAGTAAAGTAGTATAGTACTTTACTTTGTAGTATAGTCTCAAGTCAGGGAGTCTGATTCCTCCAGCTCCGTTTTTTTCCCTCAAGACCGCTTTGGCTATTCGGGGTCTTCTGTGTCTCCATACAAATTTTAAGATTTTTTGTTCCAGTTCTGTAAAAAATGCCATTGGTAATTTGACAGGGATTGCATTGAATCTGTAGATTGCTTTGGGTAGTATAGTCATTTTCACAATATTGATTCTTCCAATCCAAGAACATGGTATATCTCTCCATCTGTCGGTATCATCTTCAATTTCTTTCATCAGTGTCTTATAGTTTCCTGCATACAGGTCTTTTGTCTCCCTAGGTAGGTTTATTCCTAGGTATTTTATTCTTTTTTTTGCAATGGTAATTGGAAGTGTTTCCTTAATTTCTCTTTCAGATATTTCATCATTAGTGTATAGGAATGCAAGAGATTTCTGTGCATTAATTTTGTATCCTGCAACTTTACCAAATTCATTGATTAGCTCTAGTAGTTTTCTGGTGGCATCTTTAGGATTCTCTATGTATAGTATCATGTCGTCTGCAAACAGTGACAATTTTACTTCTTTTTTTCCAATTTGTATTCCTTTCATTTCTTTTTCTTCTCTGAGTACCATGGCTAGGACTTCCAAAACTATGTTGAATAATAGTGGCAAGAGTGGACATCCTTGTCTTGTTCCTGATCTTAGAGGAAATGCTTTCAGTTTTTCACCATTGAGAATGATGTTTGCTGTGGGTTTGTCGTATATGGCTTTAATTATGTTGAGGTAGGTTCCCTCTATGCCCACTTTCTGGAGAGTTTTTATCATAAATGGGTGTTGAATTTTGTCAAAAGCTGCTTTTGCATCTACTGAGTTGATCATATAGTTTTTATTCTTCAATTTGTTAATATGGTGTATCACTTTGATTCATTTGAGTATACTGAAGAATCCTTGCATCCTTGGGATAAATCCACTTGATCATGGTGTATGATCCTTTTAATGTGTTGTTGGATTCTGTTTGCTAGTGTTTTGTTGAGGATTTTTGCATCTGTATTCATCAGTGATATTGGTCTGTAATTTGCTTTTTTTGTAGTATCTTTTTCTGGTTTTGGTATCAGGGTGATGATGGCCTCATAGAATGAGTTTGGGAGAGTTTCTTCCTCTGCAATTTTTTGGAAGAGTTTGAGAAGGATAGGTGTTAGCTCTTCTCTAAATGTTTGATAGAATTCACCTGTGAAGCTATCTGGTCCTGGACTTTTGTTTGTGGGAAGAATTTTAATCCCAGTTTCAATTTCATTACTTGTGATTGGTCTGTTCATATTTTCTATTTCTTCCTGGTTCAGTCTTGGAAGGTTATACCTTTCTAAGAATTTGTCCATTTCTTCCAGGTTGTCCAATTTATTGGCATAGAGTTGCTTGTAGTAGTCTCTTAGGGTGCTTTGTATTTCTGCGGTGTCTGTTGTAACTTCTCCTTTTTCATTCCTAATTTTATTGATTTGAGTCCTCTCCCTCCTTTTCTTGATGAGTCTGGCTAATGGTTTATCAATTTTGTTTATCTTCTCAAAGAACCAGCTTTTAGTTTTATTGATCTTTGCTATTGTTTTCTTTGTTTCTATTTCATTTATTTCTGCTCTGATCTTTCTGATTTCTTTCCTTCTGCTAACTTTGGGTTTTGTTTGTTCTTCTTTCTCTAGTTCCTTTAGGTGTAAGGTTAGATTGTTTGTTTGAGATTTTTCTTGTTTCTTGAGGTAGCCTTGTATTGCTATAGACTTCCCTCTTAGAACTGCTTTTGCTGCATCTCATAGGTTTTGGATCATCGTGTTTTCATTGTCATTTGTCTCTAGGTATTTTTTGATTTCCTCTTTGATTTCTTCAGTGATCTCTTGGTTATTTAGTAACATATTGTTTAGCCTCCAATGTGTTTGTTTTTTATGGTTTTTTCCCTGTAATTGATTTCTAATCTCATAGTGTTGTGGTCGTAAAAGATGCTTGATATGATTTCAATTTTCTGAAATTTACTGAGGCTTGATTTGTGACCCAAGATGTGATGTATCCTGGAGAATGTTCCATGAGCACTTGAGAAGAAAGTGTAGTCTGCTGTTTTTGGATGGAATGTCCTATAAATATCAATTAAATCTATCTGGTCTATTGTGTCATTTAAAGCTTCTGTTTCCTTATTTATTTTCATTTTGGATGATCTGTCCATTGGTGTAAGTGAGGTGTTAAAGTCCCCCACTATTATTGTGTTACTGTTGATTTCCTCTTTTATACCTGCTGGCAGTTGCCTTATGTATTGAGGTGCTCCTATGTTGGGTGCATATATATTTATAATTGTTATATCTTCTTCTTGGATTGATCCCTTGATTGTTATGTAGTGTCCTTCCCTTGTCTCTTGTAACATTCGTTATTTTAAAGTCTATTTTATCTGATATGAGTATTGCTACTCCAGCTTTCTTTTTTTTTTTTTAAAGATGACCCAGTTTTTTGTTGTTGTTGTTGTTGTTTTTTAATTTATTTATTTTTATTTTTGGCTGCGTTAGGTCTTTGATTCTGTGTGAGGGCTTTCTCTAGTTGCGGCAAGTGGGGGCCACTCTTCATTGCGGTGCGCGGGCCTCTCACTATTGTGGCCTCTCTTTTTGCGGAGCACAGGCTCCAGACGCGCAGGCTCAGCAGTTGTGGCTCACGGGCCCAGTTGCTCCGCAGCATGTGGGATCTTCCCAGCCCAGGGCTCGAACCCGTGTCCCCTGCATTGGCAGGCGGACTCTCAACCACTGCACCACCAAGGAAGCCCCAGCTTTCTTTTGATTTCCATTTGCATGGAGTATCTTTTTCCATCCCCTCACTTTCAGTCTGAATGTGTCCCTAGGTCTGAAGTGGGTCTCTTGTAGACAGCATATATATTGGTTTTGTTTTTGTATCCATTCAGCAAGCCTGTGTCTTTTGGTTGGAGCATTTAATCCATTCAGGTTTAAGGTAATTATCGATATGTATGTTCCTATTACCGTTTTCTTAATTGTTTTGGGTTTGTTTTTGTAGGTCCTTTTCTTCTCTTGTGTTTCCCACTTAGAGAAGTTCCTTTAGCATTTGTCGTAGAGCTGGTTTGGTGGTGCTGAATTCTCTTAGCTTTTGCTTCTCTGTAAAGCTTTCGATTTCTTCATGGAATCTGAATGAGATCCTTGACAAGTAGAGTAATCTTGGTTGTAGGTTCTTCCCTTTCATCACTTTAAGTATATCATGCCACTCCCTTCTGGCTTGTAGCGTTTCTGCTGAGAAATCAGCTGTTAACCTTATGGGAGTTCCCTTGTATATTATTTGTCATTTTCCCCTTGCTGCTTTCAGTAATTTTTCTTTGTCTTTAATTTTTGCCAGTTTGATTACTATGTGTCTCGGTGTGTTTCTCCTTGGGTTTATCCTGTGTGGGACTCTCTGCACTTCCTGGACTTGGGTGGTTATTTCCTTTCCCATGTTAGGGAAGTTTTCGACTATAATCTCTGCAAATATTTTCTCTGGCCCTTTCTCTCTCTCTTCTCCTTCTGGGAGCCCTATAATGCGAATGTTGTTGTGTTTAATGTTGTCCCAGAGGTCTCTTAGTCTGTCTTTATTTCTTTTCATTCTTTTTTCTTTATTCTGTTCCGCAGCAGTGAATTCCACCATTCTGTCTTCCAGGTCACTTATCTGTTCTTCTGCCTCAGTTAATCTGCTAGTTATTTCTTCTAGTGTATTTTTCATTTCAGTTATTGTGTTGTTCATCTCTGTTTGTTTGTTCTTTAATTCTTCTAGGTCTTTGTTAAACATTTCTTGCATCTTCTCGATCTTTGCCTCCATTCTTTTTCTGAGTTCCTGGATCATCTTCACTATCATTATTCTGAATTCTTTTTCTGGGAGGTTGCCTATCTCCACTTCATTTAGTTGTTTTTCTGGGGTTTTATGTTGTTCCTTCATCTGGTATATAGCCCTCTGCCTTTTCATCATGTCTCTCTTTCTGTGAATGTGGTTTTTGTTCCACAGGCTGCGGGATTGTAGTTTGTCTTCAGCATTCCCATTTTATGTAAAAGAAACAAAGATCTTGGGAAGTCCCACAGTGGGTAAGAGGATGAGACCAGTTTAGCACCAATGCGGTTTGTCTCAAGTTCACATTCTTAAGTGACGTCTGTGCTATAAATACTTTCTTCTTTATTGTCTGGTTTCAATTCTGAGATGCTGTTTCTGAACATCAAAAGACAGAAAGCATTTTAAAGATTCCGAACCCAGTGGAAAGCAGACTGCCAAGCTCACTGCCGTAACCCTGTTGCATCAGACCTTGACTAGCAGTAGCCTCTTCTGTGAACAGTGCTCTGTTTGATAATGAGCTGTGATCACTGGTTTTAGGTGCACTTGGGTTGTTGTAAGTGTGGAGATGGTCTGAAGGCCACAAGGGCCAAGTATTTTTAAGTTTGTTGCAGAAGGTAAAACGATGATTCTGTTCCAATAGTGTATTGTCTGACATACTGCAAACCACCTGCTGCTCCAAATGCTGGCCTGTGTTGGAAAGTCTTCCTGAGAAGACTGGGTCCCTGAAGTACAAAGTGGACCTGGCAATGCATTCCCTGAGGTAAGTAGAGCAGCCAGAGCTTCTGGATGTTCCAGGAAGAGCACACATGGTCTAGTTTTCAGACTTGGTCCCATTGTCCTGAGTCTTTACCCATGGGTACATATTTTTATGGTACACTCATTCCTGCACCCTATAAATAATTATTAAGGGTCCTCTAAATTCAAGTTACATTAAGGTGACATAGAGATTGTATCTTCTCCAGGTGTTCCCCAAGGGGAATCTCATCTATCTGATACACCTTAGTGCCCGTAATAGTTCTCTCATTTATTCATTCATTCCAAGTTTATTCAAAACTAGATGTGTTCACCTACTCTACAGAAAATGCTGCCAGGTGCCATCAGGGATAGTAAGTATGTTAAAGGTATTTAAAAAGTAGATATAGGGCTTCCCTGGCGGTGCAGTGGTTGAGAATCCGCCTGCTGGTGCGGGGCACATGGGTTCGAGCCCTGGTCTGGAGGGATCCCACATGCCGCGGAGCAACTGGGCCCGTGAGCCACAACTACTGAGTCTGCTCGTCTGGAGCCTGTGCTCCGCAACAAGAGAGGCCGCGATAGTGGGAGGCCTGGGCACCGCAATGAGGAGTGGCCCCCGCTTGCCGCGGCTGGAGAGAGCCCTTGCGCAGAAGCGGAGACCCAACACAGCCAAAAATAAATAAATAAATTTATTAAAAAAAAAAAGTAGATATAAATATAACCTAGAAATCATTTTATCTTTTGAGATGGAATTAAAACGGATAGAATTTTTATCCCTCGTTCCTTGCCTTCTTTCTGGTGATTTTCTAGGGGAGCTGTATTTCTCCTAGACCCCTCAAACTCTTTTTTTTTTCTTTAATATTTATTTATTTAGCTGTGTTGGGTCTTAGTTGTGACATGTGGGATCCAGCTCCCTGACCAGGGATCGAACCCGGGCCCCCCACGTTGGGAGTGGGGAGTCCCAGCCTCCGGACCACCAGGGAAGTCCCTACACCTCAAACTCTTAAGTCACTGCTTGTGCAGAATTAGTTCAATTTATGTATCATGCTTTTCCATCCATTCTTGCTAGTCATTGCTTACTACCTCGTTCCTTCACTTTATCCGAGTATCGACTGACATGATCTTGGACTTCCCAGCCTCCAGACCTCTGAGAAATAAATTTCTGTTTTTTATGAGCTACCTTATTTTCTTATAGAAGTCGGGGCTAAGATATACTCCATTCTCTCTTTTTTTTTTTCTCACATCTTCTCTTCTGTATTTCAGGACCACATTCTCAGTTGCTTTTGGAGATATGATCCTACTCCAAAAAAACTATCTTCTTAAAAAATCTTTTCTTCCTGTTAAATTAACTGATATTTTTCTCTGCTATATACAGAAAATTTGAGCTTCGAAAAAACACAGACCCACTAAATGCCAATCATCCATTAATAACAAAAACACATATCTTGTTATACACTTCCTCAAACTTGAGATGAATTAATTCTTTTAATCCTATAACAACTCTATGATATAGGTACTCTTATGATCCCTATTTTGTCAGATAAGAAAACTGAGGAATAGAGAGGTTAGGATTCCAAACTAGGCAGTGTGGCTCCAAAGTCTATGCTTTAACTCTTAAGGTATACTACCTATCACTGTATTTATCTATTGATAATAGCAGAGTTAAATATTGAACAATTATATAGTTTCTCTCTTTGTTTCAAAACACCAATGGTATATATTTGTTAATAAAGCACCACTCAGACCCTTTATTTGGATGTAATTGTGTTCACACATTTAAACTTGCCAAGTCGTAATCAAGATACCATCCTCAAACATTACCATTCTTCTTCTTTGGGTTTAGCTTGGTTTTTCCTCTTTTAAGAAGTAATCAGAATTGAACTTAACCTGGCTCTCTTCAGTCTCTGATATCAAACCATTGGCAGTAGCTAGAAGCAAGCCAGGAGGAAGATAGGATTGTGTGTGCAAAACCATTATTGTGTGGGCAAGTGCTGAATGTGTGAGTTGTGAGCTTGGGGGGATAAAGAGCCTGGTGAAACATCTAATCCTTGTCATACAGTCTTGAGGTGGGAGGGACCTTAAAGTTTGCGTTGTTTAACCACTCATCAGATGCTTGAATTTTGTCTCTGATCATTTTTAGCTTATACCACCTCTTGATATATTCCTTTAATCTTGGATAGGCCTAACTTTGTTATTTTGAACTGAAATCTCTTTAATTTTAACTTCAACCATGGGTCTCAGTTCTAAATCTCCTGGGATCACATAAACAAGTCCAATCTTCTTTTACATGGTGTATAAAGTATAAAGACCACTTACATGTCCAGTTTGGTCTCGAGTTTTCAAGCTCCTTTGAGGGTTTTTAAGACAAGACTTTGAGCCTCCTCATTACCCTGATAGTGTAATTTGAACTTCGTCCTAGGGAGAACACCGTGTCTATGACTAGGTCAGGCAAACAGTGCTGGTTTCAGTGTGGGAGCTCTATATGAATGTCTGATGGAGAGTGTTTAAAATGAGAACTGAGCGAACAAGAGAGACAGTTGTTTGCAAGAAAAGGTTAGCGGATAGAACACAGTAAGCTAGTAAGCTTCTTAGAGGTAGGATTGATATCACCCCAAATTTATCGTTTTTGCCCCAATTTTTTTACTAGTTGGCATAATGAATAGTACACCTATTTGCTGATGACAGATACATTTTATTAAAAATAATATATAATTCAGTTATTTATCCCATGGTGACAAGACAGCCTATATAAATTTTGTTTGTTGTAAGAGTTTTGTCTGGTACAATTCTAGTTCGTTGTGGGTTTTTATTTTCGTAGATTTTTATAAAGTAAAAATGAATGCATCCTCTGTGTTTATTATAGTTTAAAGTGAAATTTAAAATCAGTAAAATACAGAAATCTTTAATATATAATTTGTGGAGATTTGACAATGTAACCAACACATCAATCAAGATATGTAACATTTCCATCACTCCAGAGAATATCCTCATGTCCACTTCCAGTCAGTTACCATCCCCCCTAATATACAACCAGTCTTCCAATTTTAATCATCATAAATTAGTTTGACCGGATCTTGAATTTCATATAAATGGAATCATACAGTACATACTGTTTTGTATATGACTTCTTTCACTCCACATATTATTTTGAGATTCACCCATGTTGTGTTTCAGTAGTTTATTCTTTTTTAATTGGTGAGTATTATTCTATTGTACACATATACCACAAATTATTTATCCATTTTAATTTTATTAGGCATTCGGATTATTTCCAGTTTTTGATTATTTTGAATAAAGCTGATAGAAACACTCATGTACAAGTTTTTTATGCTATGTTTTCACTTCTTTTGTGTAAAAGAGTGGAAGTGTTGGGACACAGTGTAAGTGTATTTTTTTTTTTTTTAATCTTTTAAAACTTTTTTTTTTTAAATTAATTTATTTATTTATGGCTGTGTTGGGTCTTCATTTCTGTGCGAGGGCTTTCTCTA
This sequence comes from Balaenoptera ricei, assembly GCF_028023285.1. NCBI lineage: Eukaryota > Metazoa > Chordata > Mammalia > Artiodactyla > Balaenopteridae > Balaenoptera > Balaenoptera ricei. Next base: position 85,636,027 of record NC_082642.1, on the reverse strand, counting down.
GTTGCGGCAAGTGGGGGCCACTCTTCATCGCGGTGCACGGGCCTCTCACTATCGTGGCCTCTCTTGTTGTGGAGCACAGGCTCCAGACGCGCAGGCTCAGTAATTGTGGCTCACGGGCCTAGTTGCTCTGCGGCATGTGGGATCTTCCCAGACCAGGGCTCGAACCCGTGTCCCCTGCATTGGCAGGCAGATTTCTCAACCACTGCGCCACCAGGGAAGCCCTGTAAGTGTATTTTTGACTTTATAATGAACTGCCAACAACTTTCCAAACAATCTGATGCTATTGTAAGTGATTTTTAGAAATGTTATTTTCCAGTCATTTGTAACATAGTACCCTCCCAAAATACGAGAGTTCCAGTTGGTCCACCTCCTCACCAATTATAGTGTTCTCAGCCTTTTTAAAATGAAGTAGTATGGCATCATCATTTTAATTTGCATTTCTCTGATGACTAATGATGTTGCAAACCTTTTCATATGCTTATTGGTCATTTGTATATCTTCTTTTTTGAAATGACTGTTCAAATATTTTGCTTATTTTTAAATTTGTGTTTTGTCTTTCTCTTGTTGATTTTTAGAACATACGTATATATGTTGTAGAATATATATATATATATATATATATATATATATATATATATATATATATATATATATATACACACACACACATTTGGAGAGAGAGAGAGAGAGGACATTGATTATATGTAGGATTAATATCACCCAAAATTTCTCTTTTGTCCCCCAGTTTGTATACTGGTTGGTCATTGTATACTAGATCATTCCCCATTCTCCCCTCTTCCCCATCCCTGGCAACCACTAATCTTTCTGTTTCTGTAGATTTGCCTACTGGGCATGTCATATAACTGGAATCATATGATATCTGGCTTTTTACAACTGACTACTTTCACTGAGTGTAATATTTTCAAGGTTTGTCCATGATGTAGCATAGATCAATACTTCATTCCTTTTTGTGGCTGAATATTCCATAGAATGGATATACTACATTTCGTTTATCCATTCATTTTTTTAAACCTTTTACTTTATATTGGAGTATAGTTGATTAACAATGTTGTGTTAGTTTCAGGTGTACAGCAAAGTGATTCAGTTATACATACACATGTATCTATTCTTTTTCAAATTCTTTTCCCATTTAGGTTGTTACATAATACTGAAGAGTTCCCTGTGTTATACAGTACTTGTTGGTTATCCATTTAAAATATAGCAGTGTGTACATGTTAATCCCAAACTCCCTAACTATCCTTCCCCCGACCCTTCGCCCTGGTAACCATTATGTTTGATTTGCTAGAAATTTATTAATGATATTTTTGTACCAATGTCTATGAGGGTATTGATTTATATGTTCTTTTCATTAATAGCTTTGTCAGTTTGGGGGGAAGTTTTCTTTCCTCCTTCAACTTATGAAAGTTTATTTAAGATTAGTATTCCTCCTTCCTTAATGTTTGATATAGTTCAGCAGTAAAACCAACTGGGCCCGCAGCTTTCTTTTTGGGAAGGATTTTGTTTACAAATTAAAATTCTTTATCAGACATAGGGTTATACACATTTTCTTTTTCTGTCAATTTTAAATTTATACTTTTCAAGGAATTCATAATTTTACCTCATTTGAATATACTGGCATGAGGATGTTTATAACAATCTCTTTTTGCACATGTTACATGCATATGGGATTTGTGGTGGTGTCTTATCTACTTAGTTGTGGTAGGTAGGGTTTAACAATTTTAGTACTTTCTCCAAAAAATTTTTTGGCTTTGTTAATTTTCTATACTGTTTGTTATATATTTCATTGTTTTGTGCTCTTTATCATTTCCTTTCTTTGATTTATTTGGGTTTAATTTGCTCTACTTTTTGCACCTTCTTAAGGTTAAACCTTAGATTATTGATTTTAAAATGTTCTTCTTTTCTAACATGAGAATTTAAAGCTTATATTATTTATTTCTGAGACCTGCTTAAGCTGTATCACACAGATGTATAGTGCTTTATTTTCATTTATATTTTCAAATATTTTCTAATTTCCCTTGTGAGTTCTTCTTTTGCTTGGGTTATTTACAAATGTGCTATTAAATTTTTGGAAGACAGTTTGTCAGCTTTTACAAAACCAAACATACTCTTACCGAATGAATCACACTCCTTGATACTTACCCAAATAAATTGAAAACCTGTCAACACAAAAACCTGCACACAATGTTTATCATTTCTTGTAGTGTACTTTCTGCAAGCAACAAATTCTCTCAGTTTGCATTTATCAAAAATTATTTTATCCTCATTTTTGAAATATTGTTCCTATAAGATATAGAATTCTGAGTTGAAATTTTAAAAAAAATTTCAGCACTTTAAAGCTGTTGTTACAAGATTTTCTAGCCTCTATTCTTTTCTGATGAGAAGTCAGATCTTTCTTATTATTTTCCTGTATGTAATATTTTTATTACTCTGTGGCTGCTTTTCAGATTTTCTTTTTATCAATGTTTTCAGCAGTTTGATTATAGCATACCTGGTTGAAGGTTTCTTTCTATTTATATGGCTTAGGGTTGGATATGTAGGTGTGGATATGTAGGATGACTTTTAAAACAAATTTGGAATTTTCACATTTTTTTTCTGCTCCCTTCTCTCTCTTTCTCTCTCTCTCTCTTCTTCTTTCTTCCTCTCTCTCTCCTTCCCCTCTGGGAACTTAAATTACACTTATTTGGATTACCTGAACTATCAAGGCTCTGTTCTTTTAAAATTCTGTCTTCAGAATTGGTTAATTTCGATTCATATATCTTCAAGTGTATTGACCCTTTCTTTTGTTGTGTCCAGTCTGCTGTACATCTACCCAGTAAATGTATTCAAGTACAGTATTTTTCAGTTCTAGAATTTAAATGAAAAATAAATTCATGATCATATATGTAATAGCTGCTTTAAAGCCCTTGTCTTCTAACTTTAACCTCTTTGTCATCTTGAGATCTATTTATATTAACTTCTTTTACTTTTGATTGTGAGCTACATTTTTCCTACTTCTTTGTGTGTCTAGAATACTTATAAGTATGCCAGATTATTATGGATGGTATATTGTAAGGAACATAGAGTATATCGTTTTTCTTTGAAGAGTTTTGTTCTGGCAAGTAGTTAAACTACTGGTGGTATCTCTTGATTTTGTTACAATTGGTTTTATGCTTTATTTCAATATTGTTCTTAGTCTTTGGCGTGGCTCTTACTATAGGGCATGATCTTTACTCCTAGGCATGATCTTTCTGGCATCTCATTTCAATGTCCAAGTTGCTCAGCAAGGCTATTCCACTCTGGATGGGTTAGAATTCGGACATCTCTGAGCATTGGTTAATGTCTTGTTACCTCCATGCAAATGAACACAGGACTTAGCACTGCAGCAGCTGCTCTATGAGGGCTTTACAGAGTCTTTACCTGCGTATGAGTAGTGCCTATTTTGGCCAAGGACCTGAGGGCAATCTCTTAGAGGTTTTCTTGCTTCCCTTACTCCATGCAGCTACCTCTCTCCAATACTCTGTCCCACAGATACAAGCTACTTCAGCAGCCCCAAACTCTGATTTATGCCTCCTTATCTCAGTGAAATTGACATTCTCCATTTGGGGTCTGGCTTCCATGTTGCCTCTGGAAAATGGCCCCAGGTGAAAAGCTGGAATTAATGTGGAGCTTACCTCATAGTTTCCCTTTCTCTCAGGGATCATGGTTCTGTGCTGTGTTACCCAACACCTAGAAATAGCTTCCTAATAGATTTTGTTCAGTTTTATAGTTGTTTGTGTCAGGAAAGTAAGTCTGATGCTAGTTACTTTGCCATGGCTAGAAGCAGAAGTTCTGGAACTTTACCCATTATGTTTTTATTTAATATGACACGCACAATCCATTCTTGGCTGCTATGGCTCCTGACCTAGGTGACTCTAAATCTCACAGTTACATGAATTCAAGGGAGAGGAAGCTAAATTCAGTGGAGCAAAAATTTCCTTCTTTTTAAAGAATAAAAAAAAAGATGTTTATATTATTCAAAATATTTGAAATATTTTAATGTACTTTCAAAATTTCAATTTGTTAAATCTATTACAAAACCTTCATTGACTCTTATTTTTTCTTGAATTAACTCTGAACTTTTTAGCTATGTATCAGAAATCTTCCATCATGTAGCTCCAACCTATGTTTCCGCTCTTCCCTCCTATATTGTCTGACCTGATGCTCTAGGTTTGTGACTATTTGTTCTTTTAGAAACCCTTTCCGTTTCTTTATGGCCTAGCAAACGTGGCATACTACATCACTTATGATTCATTTCCTTATCTCTCTTTTCCAGTGTTAATTTATTTCCCATATATGGCACTTTCACACATTCTGCTGAGAATAGCCATTATTCTATCATGAATGAAAAATGTCTATGGAAGTCTCCTTTTTGATTTTGAGCTCCTTTTCTACTTACCATAATGCCAGGAGCTTGTATATCATTACTTCTTCCTCTCTTCCACTTTTCATATACAGTTAATGACTACATTCTATCAATTACATGTCCTAAGCATCCAAACCTGTTCTCCCATTTGCCACAGGGTAGGCCTGACAGCTTCTTGTCAGAACAACTTGGTCTTCTTCACCTCCATACTGGTACCAGAGTAATCCTTTTGAAACACATATTTGATTACGGAAAACTCTGAATTAAAATCTTTCAATGGTTTTGCCATGATAAAAAGTTCAAGTTTCTTAGCCTGGTTAATTAGCTGGCATGATATAGTTTAAAGAAGTATAACCTAAAAGATCCACTTTAATGCCTATTGAGTAAAACAGAAGTAGGTTGTAGCAGGAAAGTAACAAAGATTCAGGAAAGGCTTCTTTGTTGACAACAAACCAAGTGAACATTTTTTTTCAAAGTTTTAAGAAAGCTGTATTTTAATGAGTTATTGCCATAGGAACATATTATAGATCACTTTTGGGAATTAGTGTGCCTTTCTGATTTTTTGGTTATTAATGCCAGTTTAAAACAAAATACTGTTTGTTGTTATTGCTGAATAAAAATATCAGTACATGCGTTTGGAGGAATGTAACACTACAGCTCAGGAAATTCATGCTGTCTTAAAACCTTTCTGCTTCTGGCACAGAATGGGGATGTTATTAAAGAACAGTACCATCAGAATTAATAATGAGGATCAGAATCTGGCTAATGCATACTTTGAGGAACTAATTGACCCTTATCCTAAGTATGGTACATGAGTCATGGTAGTACCAAGAAAAGTATAGGTGATAGCCACATAGTTGCTAAGCAGGAGGCAATGAAGTGAAATCCTTTGGAAATGGTTTTAGAAATGAAAGGCTTGAAGTCTGCTCCAAGTTGGATCACTATGTTGCTAGTTGTTAATTTTCTTGAGTGATTCATTTCCCTTCTCTGAGCCTCAGTTTTTTCCACTTATACAGTGAAGGCATTGGATTGTATAATATCTTAAATCTATCAATTCTAATATTCTTTTGTGAAATTGAAATTTAAAAAATATTTCCACTTCATGCTTTATGTTGTAAACATGTATCAGTGCTTTAGGACTTAGGGCCTTTAAATTGCTTCATGTTATCCATTGTCACCAATCCAGTTGACAAGAACTCTTAAGTTCTCTTTCTCTGCATGCGTGCTCTTTCTGAGACCAGCCTCCCCCTCCTCTGCCTCAGTGTATCCTAAAACAAAACTGGACATGTGTATAGTTTTGGATATCAGTCAAAATTACGCACTTAGAAGTATAGCTAAGGAAGCCATGACCAAATCCTGTAATAATTTAAAAGTTTCTTATTTCAGTTTATTTTTTTTTGACTTCACATCTGGTTCTAGTCATGTATCTTCTGCAACTGCAAAGGCCTCCAGTAAATTTCCTAGCTGATGCTTGGAAAGTATTTTCAAAGGAATACAGCATTCTTTCTTGGTATGTGTTGAAGAAAAACGTGGCAGAGGTTATAGAGAAGAAAGTGATGATTGGGACTGCAGTGACTAAGAGATAACCCTGGCCAGTCCCATAGTCAGAATACTAGTTCAATGGATAAGTGCTGGTCTTGTGAACCTAGACCAAATATTTTGAAGAACTATAAGTTGGGGAGTGTTTCCTGTTGGTTTTGGAATCAGTTTTGTATTCTGCAAGTTGAAGAGAATTTAATATCATGTCCATGTGGCCAGTTTTACTGCAACATAAGCTATAATTTGTATAAAAAACAAGGTCTGTCAGCTACAATATACCTTTGCAAATATTTTAACCAAGTATAAAGTATAATCATGATTAATTTGACACAACTTTCCCTAAATGAGTTGGCACAGTTAATGTGATAGAAAAGAGAACATGGTACATAAAAAAAATAAAAGAAAAAGAAAAAGAAAAGAGAGAGACTGGGGTTTTGCCGAGGGAGCAGAGGTATTGTGAAGAAAACAGTAAACTTAGGTGAGTTTCTCTATAGTGTAACCAGTCTTAGGAAGACTGATTCATGCTGACTAATGCACAAGAAACAACATGCTGTTAATAGATTAGTTGTCAGTGGGTGCATTTGCACTGGGAGAGAGACCTTACATGTTCCACTGCCATTGGAAATTGCCAGTCTGCTTTCTACAAAGGGTTTCATGTATAGTTCATAGAAAATTAAAATAGTAATGACATGCTCTCTTGGGATAGGTGTAATTATTACAGAGAGGGTTGGGTATTTCTAAGGAATACTTGCCGAGGCTGAACTAAAATCTGGGTGGTTTCTCTTACCTTACCCCAGTGCCTGAACGTCCTCATGGTTCTCAGGTATGGAGTGGACCACACCACTTATCTACTCATTTATTTATGAACAGATATTTATTGAGTATTTACTATGTGACAGATATGGTTCTGGTCTCTGGAAATATATTGATGAATAAGAGAAACAAAGTTCGTGCCCTCATAAGGCTTATATTCTAGGTGGAAGGAGAATAAGAATTGAATCAGGTAGCTACTGTCAAATCCTTACTCTCCAATTGTGGTTTTGGTATATTCTTTATCTGTCACAATATCCTTTTTTTTTTTTAAAGGCAGCAGTTTCCCATGACAATCATGTCGCAGATTTTAAAATTACAACCCATCTTAAATTTCTCCTTTATTTGTGAATATATCTGAAATCGATCTTTCTACAGATGATCTTAAAAGGCTGCGATTGCTGTGGTATACACTTACGATGTTAACGATGATAACTTCAATTCATTTGGTTTCTGTTCTAAGCCTAGCATTGTGCTAGGCACTGTATATATAACATCTCATAGGCTCCTTACAATACTTTATAATAAGACATTCTTATCTATAGTTAAATGAAGCAACTGAGACTCAGAGAGGTTATATAAGTTGTCTTAAGATCACACAACAAAATGACAGGACCAGGACTTGAAGCCAAGTCAGCCAGACTCAAAAGTCAGGGTTTTTTTTCCACTATACTATTCTGTTCATCATTTAGTAGGCAATGGCTACAGCTAGCTAATTTTATCCAACCTCAAGTTAGAGAAATTTTAAGTTTTTCTCTGGTTTCTTTGGGTAGAATCTGTTCAGGACACAGAGATCCCTATGCCTTGAGTCAGTCTGGTTGGATCACTTTTCTTGTCAAAATCTCTGAGACTTAATTTGTCTCAGAGAATGTAGCCATGTGGTTCAACTTCCTTTGCCCAAATCTTAAATATCCTCTAATGGTGACAGGAAGCTCACTAAGAGCAGAATAAGTAACTTCAACTGTGGGTGGATTGGAGGGAAAGAAAGATTTTCTTATATTGAGTTGAGAGTTGTCTCCTTAAAATAGCAGCATCTTGCCCTGAGTTGGTTGGGGGACTGCCACACTGAACAATTACAGTATTTTGTACATAAAAGAGCTCTCTGGATATTTTATGGACAATTTTATTTTCTCCTGGGAATTACTTTCTCTAGCTGCTACAATTCCATTCTCTTTACCACGTGTCACCGAATCACTCTCCTTTAGACAGGGCCCAGTAGGAGTGAAGGATAGCAATGGGACAGAATCCACAGCTTAGCTAGAAGGTAAACATTTCACAAAAGGTATGCACATGATTGTGAAGGGTTTTCTATGGGGAAGAAAGAGCAATAGTCATGTAGGAAAGATTTTTCTGAACATAATTTGCAGTTATTATCCAAAATTGCAGTTGAAAACTGTGTCCTTTATGACCCTCACTGCCCTTTTGCTGTGGATGCACATGATAAATGCCTTCTGGAATTCAATGCCAGGCAAAATGTGTTTGTCATGATGAATTGGTATACTTGTCTCAGTAATTAGAGCTGATACATAAGCAATTGTGGGGACTAGAGTGCAGTGTTAGGTTGGTACCTACATGAGGGGGCATCTTGTAGTATTGATTCCTCAGCTGTAGTTGGCACTGCAATCCTGTGTAATGCTACACTGCAGACTGCTGATCAGAACCCTGGTCACGTGTTCCTCATCATCGTGGGGTCCTCTCCACTAGGTGGGGACAGAGAGTGGGATTTCCTTCAGACGTGTCTCGATTGATCTAGTGTGAGTCTTCTGCTCACTGGTGGTTCAAGTTCTTCTCAAGCTACCTCATCTGACTTTGCATCCAGTCCCCAGGAGAAGGAAAAGTCCAGACAAGGTAGTTGTGATGATGGTCCCGGAAATAGATGCCTAGCTCTTACCTAGACCTAATGACTCACAGACTGAAATGCACCACAGAGGTCAGCTAGTTTAATGCCCCCAAATGCCCCCCAGTTTTGTGCCCAAGATCATACAATTGGTAAATGTTTGACAGCTGGAATGTAAGTCCAAGAATTCAGACTCCAGAACCAGTTTTCTTAAACACTATACTATATTGCTTCATTTATAATACTTTAAAATGATAAAAGAAGTGTGATATCCACACCATGCTTCCATGAAAAAAAAAAAACCCTGCAAAACTCAAACTTATCTGGAGAAAAGTCCTACATTTTGGTATGTGTTCAGTGGCTCTTTTGGAGATATTTAATACTAAGATAGTTTATAGTACAATTCTCAGAAAAAAAAGGTAACTTACATGAGTAAATTTTTCAGATAGCAAAGCTTATTCCTTTTATTTTTTTAAAAGATTTTTAAAAAATTAATTTATTTACTTTTAACTGCGTTAGGTCTTCACTGCTGCATGTGGGCTTTCTCTAGTTGCAGCGAGTGGGGGCTACTCTTTGTTGCTGTGCGTGGGCTTCTCATTGTGGTGGCTTCTCTTGTTGCGGAGCACAGGCTCTAGGCGTGCAGGATTCAGTAGTTGTGGCTCACGGGCTCTAGAGAGCAGGCTCAGTAGTTACAGTGCACAGGCTTAGTTGCTCCGCGGCATGTGGGATCTTCCCGGACCAGGGATCGAACCCGTGTCCCCTGCATTGGCAGGCGGATTCTTAACCACTGCGCCACCAGGGAAGTCTCAAAGCTTATTCCTTTTAGGATAAATTATCTTCTAAACATTTTTTAAAAGGCAAAAAACTTATCTCTATTTTTTTAAATGTAGTTTTTGAGTCTCATTTCTTTGGAGATTCTGAACGTATTTTACAACTTTGACTTCTCAGCATCATTATTATTAATAATTGTATTGCACTATAAAAATACACAGTTCCACTCAGAGACTTGTTAAGGTGTCTGACACTATTTATTCCCAAATGGCCGTTATTTTGTGACTTTGGGGGATCTGATATTTATTGGTTTGGTAGTTTACTTTTTCTCCTTAAAATTATTATTTCTCACTTTTTAATAATCTGTCTCTTTCAGTTTTCTTTTTTCCCCTCTAGACCAGAAGGCAACAACCTTCTTCTTTTTTTTTCTGAATTTTGAATTTTATTTATTTATTTTTATACAGCAGGTTCTTATTAGTTATCTATTTTATATATATGAGTGTATATATGTAAATCCCAATCTCCCAATTCATCCCACCACCCCTGCCTCCCGCCGCTTTCCCCCCCTTGTTGTCCGTACTTTTGTCCTCTACATCTGTGTCTCTATTTCTGCCTTGCAAACCAGTTCATCTGTACCATTTTTCTAGATTCCACATATATGCGTTAACATATGATATTTGTTTTTCTCTTTCTGACTTACTTCACTCTGTATGACAGTCTCTAGGTCCATCCACATCTCTACAAATGACCCATTTTCATTCCTTTTTATGGCTGAGTAATATTCCATTGTATATATGTACCACATCTTCTTTACCCATTCGTCTGTCGATGGGCATTTAGGTTGCTTCCATGACCTGGCTATTGTAAATAGTGCTGCAGTGAACATTGGGGTGCATGTGTCTTTTTGAGTAATGGTTTTCTCTGGGTATATGCCCAGTAGTGGGGTTGCTGGGTCATATGGTAGTTCTATTTTTAGTTTTTTAAGGACCCTCCATACTGTTCTCCATAGTGGCTGTATCAATTTACATGCCCACCAACAGTGCAGGAGGGTTCCCTTTTCTCCACACCCTCTCCAGCACTGGCAACAACCTTCTTCAGTAAACAGCCAGGTAGTAAATATTTTAGGCTTTGTGGACCATACAGTCTCTGTCACAATCACTCAACTCTGCAGCTGTAGCATGCAACAGCCATAGAAAACACACAAATGAACAGACATGGCTGTGCTCCAATACAACTTTATTTAAAAAAATAAGCCATGAGCCATATTTTTGTCTGTTGAGTGTGGTGAGATAGCTATGTAGAGTTCTATGTAAAAAAGTAAATAGAATTATTTTTAAGAGTAAATAAATGTTGTAGCAGGACTTAATGTGTTCCTACAAATGAAGTATACAATATTTTGTGCCACAATTTTATGTCAGTGATTTGGGGTACTTAGATGTCTTTCCCTCCCTTTCTCTATTTTGTGTATCTTTTTTCAGGCTTAGGTCTATGTTGCAGATATTTGAGGTTATTGGATAAGTGAACTCCAGATACACTTGCTTCATGTGAAGGTGTGCGTGAGTTTGTTCATGTGTCTCAGGCATAGAGCTAAAGTCACTGGACCAGTGAAGAGCTAGATAAGATTGGTTTTATTCCCAGTCTATGAATTTTGGAGGGTTCAATATCCCCCACCCACACCACCAAATTTATGCAGAATTTCAGGGTGAGATTGTGTTTTTATGGTCACCTCTGGCTCCAAATTGAAGTCTGCCAAATTATCTCAGTATAGAGATTGTTTGGCCATCCCTGTTGTGAAAATTTTTTTGGCCATATTCTACACCTCAGACCCCAGCCAGCTACTGTGTTTCTCACCTTTCCACAGTTCCTTCCAGATGACCTTGGAACTCCAAATTCTTCTTACTTTTTTATGCAGATTAATTCCAGTTTCTCTACCTCAGACTCCTCTCTGACCCCTCAGTATATTTTCTAGTCCAACAAATAACAAACCATTATTTGTTTGCTCTGCCAAACAAAAAGGACCTCGTCTCCTTTAGTTGAACCATCCTCCAAAGCAGGGAATTAAAATTTTATGTAGAATTTTTCCCCTTATGGATGTTTAGAAGAATGATTGGATGGATAGGTGGATGAATGGCTAGACAGGTGTCATTTAGTATTATAAATCTGGACTAATATTCCATGTGAAGAGTAATACCAAATGTGGAAAACCCATATTTGGTTTCTTAATCTTGTGATCTGGGAGTTATTTAGGGTTATTCTTCAACCCTTGTAGTCAAAATACGTCCAATATGCTGTTTCGATTGTTACTTGCATTGTAGGGAGTATTTTATTCATTTCTTTTTTGTTTGCTTTTTAAATATCCCAATAATTATTTTATTACAAAAGGAGTCAAAATAGCATTTCCTATGACAGTCAGCTAAATTACAGAAATAAAATATAAAATCATAAACAGCATAAGGTAAAAGTTAGGCTGGGACTCAAAGGAACTACATCGTACCCCCTCAAACTTAAAATAATAGGGCGCTATTTCTATTTGGAGATATGTTCTCTAATCTCCAATATTAGAAAAATAGCTATTCCATTCACCTAAATATTTAAAATAAGGATGGTTTATCTTTATCCATAATTATTATTATTCAGTCATATATTAATTCATTGAGCAACTTTCAACTGTCTGCAAAGAGTACTGAAAAGAATACAAAATAAGAAGATACATTTCTAATCCACTAAAGAGGATAAAACCTGCTTCAGGAAATAATCCAAATATGGTTAAATAATTGTAGAAGAATAAGAGTGCAACATATGAGAAAGTTAATTTTTTAACTTATATTTTCTGAGCACTACGCTAACCTAAAATTGGTATCTTTTGAAGTCTGCTCAGAGTGTTGAACTGGAATGAAAGCTAGTAACTATACTGCTTAAAATTTTTCTTAGCCTTTCTAGAAAGTATTTGACCAGAAAGATCCTGAGTAATGTTAAAAAACCAAACAGAAACTGGTCATTTTGTAAAAATCCAGATTTATAAAGAGGAATGGAGATATGACATAGTACTTTGGCTTGCTTTGTCAATATTTTTGTGTTCTATAGGCTTGCTTCATTCAATTTATTTATCCTTTTGAGGAAAATACACTGCCAGGAGTCACAGTACACAAAGGCAAAGCAGACACAGTGTTGTTCCTTAAGGAATTTCTAGCCTAGAGGGACAAAAAAACATGCAAACAGAAGAAGGACGATGCTTTTGACTTCAGGCTTTATGGAAGAGTTGACGTTTGGAGTGGCCCACGATGAAGTTGAATAAACTAGAAGAGATGCAGAGGACCTTCTTGGCTAAGGAAAGAAAATTAATAAAGGCTCAAAAGGTCAAAGGTCTATGTCCAAGTAAAGCACATGCAGGCTCACAATGCATCCTCTATAGTTTCTAAATCTAAGAAGCTCTGAAAATCATTGTTTTCTTCTTAAGTTTGCAGCAAACTTATTTGGTGTCACAACATGACCTGAACTGACATGAGACTGTTTATAATTTTTATTTACTCCACTTATGAGAATCTTTGTAGTTTTTGCTGCAGAAATATCAGTGTCCTTGATTATAAGTGCTGCTCCAACATACAGAGATTTTGCTAATATTTTATATATTAACTGTATTACTTATAAAAAATACCACCTTGTGCCCCCCAAATCTGAATTATAATACACCCCAGCAGCAAGTATTTCAGATATGGGATTGTGGACCTGAAGTAATTATGGGTGGTGGGATATTGTAGAAACTGTGGTCAGAAAGCTAGAAAAAGATTGTGCCAGTCCTTGAATGCCAAGTTAAAGATGTTGGAAATTCTACGTTAAGCTGTAAAGAAACCATTATAAGCTTTTGAAGAAGTGAGTGAAATATTCAACAATGTTTTGTCAAAATTAGTTTGTATTCCTGAGCGCACACTATTTTAAATTTCTTTCCCTAAACAATCGCGAAACTGGGGATATTTTCCTTGAGTAAGATAATGATGTCAGATGAAATACCTTTTGAAAATAGATATTTACATCCATCATTTGTTTCCTTGTGAAGGTGTGTGGGAGAAATAGGGTTAGAGAAAGCAATTTCAGATTCTGCTTGCAGCTTGCTAAGTGTCATGCCACATGAATAGGGCCCGGGTTTGATGTCCCCAAATGACTTTGCTTTGAAAATGCAAAAATTGCTTCTTAAAAGGAAAAAAAAACAAAAAAATTCCATCAGAAATAGTAATTTATTTATTTTTGTTCTTTTTCCCTTCAAACTAATTTATTCTAATTACGTTAAGAAAAGTAATTGAAAAATTAAGGGTGTGTGTGTGTGTGTGTGTGTGTGTGTGTGTGTATCTCACTCATAGTAAGTCTTTAAACTCTGTCATTGGAAACAGGCAGCAAAAGTTTGGGAATTAGAAAATTGACTCTGGAAATTACCCATCTCAGTTTTTTTTTTTCCTTAGGGTATCTGGATAGTTAGTTGGTCTCTCACTTTTCCCAAGCTTGTAATAATTGATCCTGGAACCCCAGGAATGAGTATATTTTATTTTCATGTTTAAAAATGTCATTTGAGGGGCTGGAAGCAGAGGTAGGCATATGTAATAAACTGTGAATTGGTATACTTTTCAAAAAGAGTATTTGGTAGCTGCCATAGGGATATTACTAAATTCACTTCCCACAGTGGTGTTTCAATCCCTGGAAGTCTGTACAGGGAATCAGGAAATTCCATCCAATCCATAGCTTATGCTTTTCCAGAAAATTTCTACATTTAACCTCAGAAGAACTGTAAATAATAATAGCACATTTACAAACATTTTATGGCTCTCACTAGAGTCCAAGGATGAAGCATGTACATGAGGCCATAAAAGAAGTATTTTTTGATGCTGTAACCTCAGGAGTATTTGATGTTCTTATACATTTAAAAAAAATTCTTATAAAAAAAAGATGCTGATATTTTTAAACAAATATTTATTTCTGATTTTACAAGTGTTCAATGTTAGTTGCAAAAAAATTAAAATACAAAATGCAAGAATAGAAATCATTGACAATGTCTACTGAGTGTTTTAGTGTTCCGCAGGCACTGTGCCTCCGGCTTTACATACATTATCTCATACGAACCTTACCCTGTGATGCATTACTGTTCCCACTTTATATAAATAAAACTGATGGCTAGAAAGTTAAGTGACTTGTCCATAGTCATCATACAGGAAGTGGTAGAGCAGGAGTGAGCCCGGGAAGTCTGATTGCAGAATTCACACTCTGAACAGCTGTACTCTACTGCCTCTGCTCAATTGCCATTAACCACCAAACTAACCACCGGCAAATAGCCACTGTTACATTTTTGTGTGTATGCTCACAGACTTCTTTTATCCACATATATATATATATATTTAAAACATAATTGAGATCTTAGTGCAGGCTGTTTTTTCTCCTTCAAGGTTGGTCTTTTTGATAGTTGCACCTATTGACTAATAAAATGGTTAAGGCATGATCTTGGTGCTTGCTAATCCAGAATGTAGCCCTGATGCTGAGTGTCTAGGTAATACCTTGGATTAAAAACAATGAATAAACAAACAAAAAACACTCTCCAAATAAGCGGGCATCATGCTAACACCTCCTCCTCAGCAGAAGCTACTTATATTCCTCATCACGAGGTGTCAGTGATGCATCAGGCATGTGGTAGAAAATGGAAGGGGGACTGATTTTACAAATTTTATCTTCATATTCTTTTCTTGCCAAATATAAGAATCCAAAACATTGTTAATAACCTTTAAGTTTTAGAATCCATCTTTAAGAAAGATACTTGCATTTACATATTATACATTTTAAATACAGGAATGGCCAGTGGGTGATTTATACCATGTCCTGATTAAAAAAAACAAAAAACAAAAAAACTCTCTTAAAAATGTGCCAGTCCTTATTAATCAGATCAAAGATCTCGGAAGAAAAGGAGACAAGAAACTCTTATTTGTAGGGAGTCTATAAGTGCTAAACTCTGCATTAAACATTTCCTTTTCCTTTTTTTTCTCCCATATTTTGTTGCCACAGCAACTCGGCAAAGCAGGTCATTAGCCTCACTTTACAAATGAGAAAAATGAAGCTGAAAGAAGTTAATTTGTCCTTGAACACACACAGCTGGTAACACTGGGATTTGAACTGAGGAACATACAGCTCTGAAGTCTTAAATGTTTCCTATGATACAACCTTAGAGATCGACAATTATAATCTGTAGGACCTAGGGTGGCCTTCCTTCCAAATTGGAAAGACAACTAAAATGGAAAGAGAAAAGTGAAAAGAAATCACCACCTAAATTAACTTTGTAGTTGTATACCATCTTGCTGAGGCCCAATTATTTTTCTTACAGAATTTAAAAAAATTGAGATGTAATTTAGATATTATAAAATTCACTGCTTTAAAGTATACAGTTGAGTGGGTTTTTGTATATTCACAAGGCTGTGCGACCATCATCACTATCTAATTCCAGGACATTTATATCAAAAGAAAATTTATATCCATTAACAATCACTTCTTATAGAGTTTTGATGAAGCAAAAAACCTCAAAACCTTTCTTCTAAAACTCCAATTTTCTAAGATTCTTTCCTTAAACAAAAATGATTCTTAATTACTTATATACATGTAGGAAAAGTTATAAAAATAATGTCCCATAACAGATGATTGATTTTGTTGTTGTTGAATATATCTTTAAGTATGAAAAAGATAATTAATGGGAGAGTTTCCCCAAAGTTATCAATGTCAGAAAAATCCCCACCACTACCACTATCATCATTACCACCATTAACTGAGCACTTACTCTCTGACAGGCTGTATACTGACATATTCAGTTTATTTTATTCTGACAACAATCCTATTAAGTAGCTATTAACACCCACTCCATTGCACAAATGAGAAAAACTGAAGGTTGGAGAAGTGACATCACCTATTAAAATGTCTGGGTTGAGAAGTAAACCCAGGTCCAGGACGATTTGAAAGCACGAGTCTTATCTACTGAGCTTTCCACCAAGTGAGAGGAAATGGATCCAAAGAGAACATAGATCTAAAATGAAAGTAATAATGAGTCCAAATGAAAAATTTACATAAGCCCAGATGCTGAAGAAGGTTATCTAGTGCTAGCTCTTGCAAGCATTATCCCAATGATTTACATACCCAAAGGATTGGGTACTTGTATAAAGCTATAGAAACCAGATCTTTCTGGTCTTTTCATTTTTCGTTATTTGATAATTAACCTATCAAACCAGAAAGGGAAACAAGTGTGCAGTCGGAAAGTATGAGACCTTTCAGACTGGTACTATAGAAACCTCTTCTCCTAGGTCTTGGTCTGTTGGTCTTCCAGGATGATTGTGCTAGACTAGTCAATGAAATGGTTCCAAATTCTGCTTTTCTCTTGGCTTGAGTTTCTTTTCTCTCCTATCAAGATCTCCTTTATTTTTATCATGCTTAAAACCATCTGGCAGGTGTGTAATTGATTTTCAGGAAAGATAGAATGCATGACACATGTTACTTTCATATATAATTGCCACATAAGTTTGTAATAAATTTGATTAAGGCCTTATCTGCAGGTGAACTATACGGTTAACTCAATCTTTGAAGAAACAGAATCATGTAACTAACCTGCAACTCTGGATGAAATTTTCAATTCAATTCAGCAGCTATTTATTGACCTTCCCTATGTTTTGAGCAGAGTCTGTGTATGGAGGAAGGTGGTAGTGGTGTTTCATAATGAATAAACTTCAGAATTACCATGAAAGGGAATAAATTTTCATGTGCAGGGTATGTGTGTGTGTGTGTGTGTGTGTGTGTGTGTGTGTGTGTGTGTTGAGTGTGTGTGTTTGAGGTGAGGAAATGTATATGAAACATATGCCCAACGAATTGTGATACAAGATATGATGTGCTAAATGTCTCAGCTTTTCCTGATTCCAACAACTAGATTAACCCCCGCCCCCTACTTTAGACATTACAGCACTGTGTACGCCTCTCCTTTTGTGCACCTATCACAGTTGTATTGTTTGTATGATTATTTGGTTGAACTTTCAATAGTATTTTGGTTCCCTTGTAACTCTATCAGACATAAAGGCTATATAAATAATACAAATCAGAGATAACTGTGTAAATGTTCTATACTAAGAAATACACACAGGAGAGCCCCAGAGTGGGACATCTAACCTTGTTAGGGAAAGGTTCTTGATGGAGGTGACCCTGGAGTCAATTTTTGAAGAATGGGTATGTATTCACTGGGAGAAAGGAAGGAAGGAAGGAAAGGAGGAAAGAAGGGCAAGGGGAAAGGAAGGAAGGAAGGAAAGGAGGAAAGAAGGGCAAGGGGAAGAGCACGTGCAAAGATATACACATATGAAATAGCATGCCTCAAGGATATGAATGAAGTCAAGTTCATGTAGAGAGATGGAAGAAGGTAAATCATCAGTGGTCTTAAGACGGAGCTTAAATTGTTGACTTTATCTTCAATGCTATGAAAAGTTTCTGAAGAGCAAAATCTTCCAGCAATTTGAGTTTTAGGGGTGGTTACGTTGCCAGTGTGAAGGGTGACTTGAAGATAGTTGGACTGTCTTTCATAAGTGTGTTATAATAAGACATGAAGTAATGAGGGCCTGAAAGAAGGAGGGCAGGAACAAAGAGGATGTGAGAGATGTTAAGGAAACAGTATCTATAATAGAGGTGATGTAGCAAGAGGAGTCTCTGATGGCTCACGGGTTTTTGAATCTGGAAACTGTATAGATGATGCAGTCATATGGAGCTCAACAGGTTTGAGGGGAAAGACATATATCCAGTCATAGATTTGTTGTTTTGGAAGGACTTGTCAAATATTTAAGTGGAACCTTCCGGGAAAGCTTGGAAATATGTAATTAAACCTATGGAGGGATCTGATTAGCAGACACAAATCCAGGAGTCATCAACAGCCTAAGAAATTTAACATGTAAGAAGATGCTCAAGAAAAGTAACGAGAGCAAAATGATTAGAGGCTGCAACTCTGGGAAACAGTAATACTTGTAGGAGATGAACAGAAAGACAACCATGAGGTTAAATAGGGAAGTAAAGGAAAAACCAAGAGGAAAATTGTGTCTTTGAAGACATGGAGGAAGGGTTTCATGAAATAGAGAGTGATCAATAATTTTAATTAAAAAATTAATAAAAATAATAAAAAAATAAAAAATTATTTAATAAAAATAATTTTAATACATATAATTACTGTGTTAGGTAGATTTCGGACAGAATGTGTCCCTTGAATCCTAGTTTATGTTGATTTTATAAGGAAAACTTCAGTGGGGTAGTGTGGGCAAAAGGCAGCATTTAAGAGGTTAAGGAAGAATAAAAAGTAGTAAAGTGGAGACAGTACATGTAGACTGCTTTTAAGGATATTTGTATGTTTATGGGAGGAAGGAAAGAAAGGATAGAAAGAGAATGCCCAGCTAGGAGAGAGGGTTGGAAAATTCTACATGAAGTTCTTGTCTGGTACATGGCAGTAGCATTCTTGGCCTTAAGCTGTGTTCTGCACAGGCACAAAGATATGCATATTTGTATATTTGTGAATGTATTTGTGTGTATAACACGTACCTTAAAGGAAGCTAAAATATTCATTTTCCAAAGCACCACATCTCCATCAAACCTTCAGTATGACTGTAATCAATGGCTCCAGTTCGCACTTTATCTCTTCCTTCCCCTGCCCCAACCGTAGATCCATAACCACTTATATTAGGACAGTTAAATTTCACCATTATGAGAGTTAACCCGAGCCAGAAGCTAAGACAGTCTCCCATGCCTGTTCTGAAAGTTGACACTAATAAAACCTCATAGCTTACTCTAAAAGCAATACTTATTTTATTGTTGTCCTGTCTTTAACTGAATGGCTGCCTCCTGCTTTTGGAAAGCAGACAATATGCAGGGAGAAAATTCAATTTCCTGGGAAGGGAAAAAATACCCTGAAATCATTTCTATGCATTTATAAGATAAAATAACTTTGATTCTAACATTATTCTTACCTTTTCAAAACCAGAAGCAGTTGGCATAGTATTTTGTAAAGAATATTGCCCTGGGAGGCAGTGTCCTGAGTTAAGAGTTGCAGCTCTGTCACTGGGAGCCAAGTGACTTTAGGGGAAATCACTCTTCCCTTTTTTGTCTTCTTTTCTGTTAAAGGATGGGGATAGATATCGCCTATCCTGGTTTGACTTATGTTAAAATTTTATTCCCTTAAATCCTGAATGAAGTCAGTCCACAAATAAATTTCCTTTTCCTGTCTTTCGGAAGACTTCTGTTCTTGACAAACGTCACTATATTAGAGTGTGTTTATCCATCCTTTACCTTCCTCCTAGGCAATAAGAATTGCTCCTCTCCTCTTTGCTCTCACAATCATTTTCACAGGTTTCTATCCTTATCAACCTTATTTGTATAGCTATAGATGAAAAGGTCTGCATTTATTCAAAACAACTTGTTAAAGTGCTATGAGAAGAGAATGGAAAATGTCCAATGGTAGCAGCAAATCCCGACGTATTATTTATTTGAAGATTGGGGTCTGGGGTGGGGAGGTTGGAGGACAGGCATAGATGTCTTATTTATTAACCTCACCTCAGCAGGTTTGATCAGAAAGTAATGTAAAAGTAACAACAGTATACCATGCGTGTTTTTGAGTCTGGTACAGTAAGATATATCTATGGTGAACATAGGACAGAACTGGGGGTAAATATAGAGTCTGAATTCTGGTTGCTGGTTTTTTCAGAAGCAGGATTTATTCTTTAGTGGAGGCAGTACCAATTAAGTGTGGCTAGAAAGTAAGGTGGTAACATTTATTAAGCATTGGGCATTGAATATTTAAGTGAGAGATATCTCCTTCAGTTCACCTCAAGTTTCTTAATCTATATGAAGCTTTTTCTAACAGCTTACTTCCCACCCTCAAAGATAGAATGAACCACTCACTTCCTTGTGCCTTCACTAAAATCTGCAGTGCTACCAGTGTGGCAAAGCTGTGTTTTACTTCTGGTTTAAACACCCCTCTTCCTTTGCTAGCTTTTTAGGGCAAGAAGTTAGTTTTAGTTTCTAAATAATTGTGGGGAGGGTGCATAAATGAGTGAATGGATTAAAAGATATCTTGAAACCTTACTCCCTTTTTCCAATGACACTGACCTTGTTTTGAACTCCTATCTCAATTTTTTAAAAATGTTAATTTAATATAGTTTAATTTAATTTCAATGCCATCTTCTTTACCTGTTCATTCATTGCTGGACTTTTAGGTTGTTTCCATATCCTGGATGTTGTAAATAATGCTGCCAATGAACATAGGGATGCATGTATCTTTTCAAATTAGTGTTTTCATGCTCTTTGGATAATTACCTAGAAGCGAGGTTTCACTTTTCTTTACATACTCTCCAACATTTGTTATTTCTCGTCTTTTCAAAGATAGCCATCCTAACAGGTGTGAGGTGATACGTCATTGTGGTTTTGACTTGCATTTCTCTAATAATTAGTGATGTTGAACATCTTTTCATGTGCCTTTTGGCCATTTGTACATCTTTGGAAAAATGTCTATTCAGCTCCTCTGCCCATTTTTAAATTGGGTTGTTTGTTTCTTTGTTGTTGAGTTGTATGAGCTCTATATAGTTTAGATATTAATCCTTTATTGGATATATGATTTGCAAATACCTTCTCCCATTTGGTAGGTTGCCTTTTCGTTTTGATTATAGTTTCCTTTGCTGTGCAAAGCTTTTCAGTTTGATATAATCCCATTTGTTTATTTCTGCTTTTGTTTCCATTGGCTTTGGAGTCAGATCCACAAAAACATCATTAAGGCCAATGCCAGTGAGGTTATCGCCTGTGTTTTCTTCGAGGAATATTATGGTTTTATATTCAGGTCTTATATTCAAGTCTTCAATCCATTTTGAGTTAATTTTGGGGTATGGTATAAGATACTGGTCTAGTTTCATTCTATTGCATATGGCTCTCCAGTTTTCCCCATGTCATTTATTGAAGAGGCTGTCCTTTCTCCATTGTATGTTCTTTTCTCCTTTGTTATAAATTAATTGTTCATGTACTTGTGGATTTATTTCAGAGCTCTCAATTCTATTCTGTTGATCTGTGTGTCTGTTTTTATGTACCATGCTGTTTTGATTACTATAGCTTTGTAGTATAGCTTGAAATCAGGGAGCGTGATACCTCCAGCTTTGTTCTTCTTTCTCAAGATTGTTTGGCTATTTTGGTTGTTTGTGGTTTCATACACATTTTAGAATTACTTTTTCTAGTTCTGTGAAATATGTCATTGGAATTTTGATAGGGATTTCATTGAATCTGTAGATTGTTTTGGGTAGTGTGGACATTGTAACAATATTAAATCTTCCAATCCATGAGCACAGAATAGCTTTCCATTTATTTGTATCATCTTCAATTTCTTTCATCAGTGTGTCTTATAGTTTCCAGTGCACAAATCTTTTACCTCCTTGGTTAAATTTATTCCTAGGTATTTTATTCTTTTTGATGATTGCAAATGAGATTGTTTTCTTAATTTCTGATTGTTTGTTATCAATGTATAGAAATGCCACAATATTTTGTATATGGATTTTATATTCTGCAACTTTACTGAATTCATTTATTAGTTCTAATACTCTTGGTGAAGTCCTTAGGGTTTTCTCTATATAGTATCATGTCATTTGCAAATAATGGCAGTTTTACTTCTTCCCTTCCAGTTTGGATGTGTTTTATTTCTTTTTCTTGCCCAACTGCTGTGACTAGGGCTTCTGATACTATGTTAAATAAAAGTGGCAAGAATGGGCATCCTTGTCTTGTCCTGATCTTCGAGGAAAATCTTTCAGCTTTTTACTGTTGAGTATGATGTTAGCTGTGGGTTTGTCATATATGGCCTTCTTATGTTGAGGTACATGCCCTTTATACCCACTTTGTTGAGAGCTTTTATCATAAATGGATGATGAATTTTGTCAAGTGCTTTTTCTCCATCTATTGAAGTGACTGTATGATTTTTTTCTTCATTTCATGAATGTGATATATCACATTGGTTGACTTGTGGATGTTGAATTGTTCTTGCATCCCAAAAATAAATCCAGTTGATCATGATGTATGATCCTTTTAATGTATTGTTGGAATTCTGTTTGGTAATATTTCACTGAGGATTTTTGCTTTTATGTTCAAGAAGGATATTGGCCTTTAATTATTTTTTGTGTGTGGTGTCCTTGTCTGGTTTTGGTATCGGGATAATGATGGCTTTGTAAAATGTGTTTGGAAGACTTCTCTTATCTTCAATTTTTTTGGAAGAGTTTGAGAAGGATAGGTGTTAAATCTTCTTTGACTATTTTATAGAATTCACCAGTGAAGCCGTCTATCTGGTCCTGGGCTTTTGTTTGTTGGGAGATTTTTGATTACTCTTTTAATCCCTTGATTAGTAATCTATTTGACTTTCTATTTCTTCATGATTCAATCTTAGAAGATTGTATGTTTCTAGGAATTTATCCATTTCTTCTTGGTTGTCCAATTTGTTGGTGTATAATGGTTAGTAGTAGTCCCTTATGATCCTTTGCATTTCTGTGGTATCAGTTGTAACTTCTCTTTCATTTCTGATTTTATTTATTTGAGCCTGATCTCTTTTTTTCTTGATTAGTCAAGCTAAAGCTTGTTGATTTTATCTTTTCAAAGAACCAGTTAGTTTCATTGACCTTTCTTCCTGCCTTCCTTTCTTCCTTTCCTTCTTTTTTGTCTCTAGTTCATTGACTTTCACTCTGATCTTTATTATTTCCCTACTTCTACTGATCTTGTGCTTTGTTTGTCCTCTTTTTCAAGTTACTCTAGGTGTAAAGTTAGATTGTATATTTGTGATTTTTCTTGTTTCTTGAGATAGGCCTGTATTGCTATGAACTTTCCTCTTAGAACTGCTTTTGCTGCATATGAAAGATTTGGGTATGTTTTATTTTTGTTTTCATTTGTCTCTAGGTACTTTTTGGCTTCTCCTTTGATTTCTTTGATGACCCATTGATTTCTGTGTAGCATGTTGTTTACTCTCCACATAATTGTGTTTTTTCCGTGTTATTGATTTCTAGTTTAATACCATTATGGTCCTAGAAGGTGCTTGATAGGATTTCAGTCTTCTTGAATTTATTGAGACTTGTTTCGTGACCTAATATGTGATCTATCCTGGAGAATGTTCCATGTGCACTTGAGAAGTATATGTATTCTGCTTCTTTTGGATGGAATGTTCTGTATATATCTATTAAGCTATCTGGCCTATTGTGTCATTTAAGTCCCATGTTTTCTTATTGATTTTCTGTCTGGATAATCTATCCATTGATGAAAGCAGGCTGTTAAATTTCCTCACTATTATTGTATTGTTTTCAGTTTCTTCTTTTAATTCTATTAATATTTGCTTTCTATATTTTGGTGCTCCTATAGTGGGTGCATCTATATTTATAAATGTTATATTTATAAATGTTATATTATCTTGTTGTATTGACCCCATATATCATTATGCAATGTCCTTCTTTGTCCTTTTTTGCAGTCTTTGTTCTAAAGTCTATTTTGTCTAATATGAGTATAGCTACTCCAGTTTTCTTTTCATTTCCATTTGCATGGAATATCTCTTTCCACCCCTTCACTTTCAGTTTGTGTGTGCCCTTACTTCTATAGTGAGTCTCTTATAGGCAACATACAGATAGGTCTTATTTATCCATTCAGCCACTGTCTGTCTTTTGATTGATGAATTAATCCATTAACATTTAAAGTAATTATTGATAAGGGTGTACTGATAGCCATTTTGTTAATTGTTTTCTGGCTGTTTTTGTAGTTCCTCTCTATTCCTTTCCTCTTCTCTTCCCTTGTGTTTTGGTGGTTTTCTTTAGTGTTATGTTGAGATTTCTTTCTCATTTTCTTTTGTGTATTTACTGTAAGTTTTTTCCTTGTTGTTACTGTTAGGCTCACATATAATATCCTTTGTAAACAGCAGTCTGTGTTAAGTTGGTAGCAACTTAAATTTGAACACATTTCAAAGCTTTATCTTTTAATTCACTGCCCTCACTCCCATTTTATACTTTTGATGACACATTTTGTATCTTTTTATTTTATGCAACCCTTAAATAATTTTTATATTTTTAGTTGATTCTACTACTTTTGTCTTTTAACCTTCATGCTTGTTTTATACATCACTGATCCACTATCTTTATTACAAATTTCCTTTTCCAGTGAGATTTTTATTTTCATATGTTTTCTTATTATTAATTAGCATAATTTCTTTTCAGATTAAAGAAGTTCCTTTATCATTTCTTATAGGGCTGCTTTAGTGGTGATGAACTCCTTTAGTTTTGCATATCTGGGAAACTCTTAATTCCTTCAATTCTGAATATTAATCTTTTGGGGTAGAGAATTCTTGGTTTGAAGTTTTTTTCCTTTCAGCACTTTGAATATGTTATACTGCTTCCTTCTGGCCTGTAAAGTTTCTGCTGAAAAATCTTCTGATAGCCTTATGGGGCTTCCCTTGTACATAACAAATTTTTCTCTTGCTGATTTTAAGGATTCTCTCTTTATTCTTAACTTTTACTCTTTTAATTATAATGTGTCTTGGTGTGTGTCTCTTTGGGTTCATCTTAATGAAACTCTCTGGGCTTCCTGGACCTAGCTTTCTGTTTCCTTCCCCAGATTAAGAAAGTTTTCAGCCATTATATCTTCAAATAAATTTTCTGGGCCTTTTAATCTCTCTTCTCCTTCTGGGACCCATATAATGTGAATGTTATTCTGCTTGATGATGTCACAAAGGTCCCTGAAGGTATTTTTACTTTTTTAAATTCTTTTTCATTTTGCTCTCTCTCTAGGTGAGTTCTATTGCTTTGTCTTCCAGCATGCTTATTTGTTCTTCTGCCTCATCCAATCAGCTATTGGACCCACTAGTGTATTTTTCTGTTCAATTATAACTTCTGTTTGGTACTTTCTTATATTTTGTTGAAGTTCTCACTGTGTTTATCCAGTATTCTCCTGAGTTTGGTGGGCATTTTTATGACCATTACGTTGAATTCTCTCAGGTAGATTGCTTATCTTCATTTAGTTCTTTCTCTGAAGTTTTGTCTTATTCTTTCAATACAATAGGAACATATTCCTCTGTCTCCTCATTTTGCCTAGTTCTCTGTGCTTACCTCTTCCATGTATCAGGTAAGTCAGCTACCTCTCACATTCTTGAAGGTGTGGCCTTATGTAGGAGATGTCCTGTAGAGCTCAGAAGCACAATCCTGCCTGGCCACCAGAGTCAGATTCTCAAGGGGTGTCTCCTACATGAGCTGCATCAGCCCTCCTGTTCTGGCAGGGCCATGGCTGCTGCTGCAGTGCACTGGTGGGAGGGGCTGACCCAATCACCCAAGCTTTTGAAGGGAAATTTGGCAAGAGCTAACAAAACTACTTGTATACTTACTTTTTGACTCAGCATTCTCATTTCTAGAATCTATCCTGAAGATATACTTCCAGCAATATGAAAATAATACACAAGTTATTTATTGCCGTATTGTTTGCAATTGCAAAATATTGAAAATAACCTAAATGCCACTACATAGAGGAGTGTGTGCTATTTTGTGCAAAAGAAACCTATGGAAGATAAACCAGAAATTAAAGAGACCAGTTACCTATAAGGGGTTGTTGGAAAAGGAGTGGAAAGAGGGGAAATGGGAATAGGACAGGAGAATGAGAGTGTAAAACTTATTGGAGTATAATTTTTTGTAGCTTTGACTCTTAGAACCATACCAAAACATACCATGTTTTACACATTCAAATAATAATAAAGTAATTAAATAATTAAAATCAACCAATATGGAAGATAAACAATAACAAATGAACCTAACTGGATTACAAATGAATAACTAAACCACACGGAAGAGAATGGAGAAGAAAAGAAAAATCTATCAAAAACAAAATCGCTAATAATATTTTGACTGTATAAGGCTAAAGACAAAAACAAATGTGCATCAATACTGTACTCTAGTAATAAATCTGTTTCTCACAAGAGTGTTGGTTAGGAATTCTGTAACTACTTTAAGTACATACTAGGATTGAATGAATAAGTGAATATACTGTAAATAATAAAATATTTTTCACTGTTGGAAAAAGAAGTTACAAATAAGGAAAGGGCAAAGACTAAAATGGAAATTGTGATGTTGGATTGGAATCATAGGTATTAACCATCTATAGCTATATCTATACTTATCATCTATAGTTATCTATCTATTATTTATTTATGTATGGATATATCTACACATAGATATTTCTACATATAGATATCTCTATCTATAGGGAGAAATATATATTTATCAACAGAAATAAATATGATGGATGTGTATGTGTGGGTTTGTATATATGCATATATTTCATAGCCTTCTCCACTGAGAGAACCTAGCATCAATGACACCCCAGTAACAATGGGCACACTAGAACCCCTATTTTAGTTCCTAAATACTATTTTCCAATAAAAAGTATTAGACTCATTGGAGAATTAGTTGATTCCAGAGCTGGGGCTGGAAAATAAAAGGCAAACTTGGAATATCATGTGATGCTAGAAAATTAAGGAACTGCTCATAAAAAGACACCAGAGCCAACCAAAAGGATCTCCTAAAGGCTAAAGTTGAAACAATTTGAACCGCAAAATAAATAATGATAGTATTGGATTATAATGCATAGAGTAAACATTCCTGAGGCCATACTGATATAAATAAATACTTGAATAAATAAATAAGTGAGGGAGAATGTACAGCTCTTGCAGAAGAATTCCCATTACAATAGAAATAATTAGGAAAATACAAAGTTACTATTAGGGAAACAGCACAATAATAATTACTGCAAGCAAGTTCCACCAATGGATGCTAACATCAGTGGATGAAAGTTGAAGGAGAAACAGGATATTAGCATAGCCTCAGAGTTTCTTCCTCAAGATATTTATCAACCATAAATGAAAATAAAATATAACTTGACAGTATAGAAACCTAGCAGACACTACCTTAACCAAGTGATTGATGTTAATAACACTAGTTGACATCATGTAGCTCTTGATAAGATCCTACTGAAAAGGATACATCACTTCTGTGGCATTCTTGCTGAAAATGAATAACTGTAGACTAATCATTAGAAAGCATCAGACAAGCCCAAATTGAAAGACATTCCACAAAATATTTGATCAATATTTATCAGAAGTTTCAAAGTCCTGAAAGACAAGAAGTGACTGGGAGACTGCCATACACTGAAGAAAACTAAGGACACACAACTAAGTGCAGAGTGGATCCTAGCTGGATCCTGGAACAGGAAAAGGGCATTAGGGGGAAAAAAAACTGGTAAAAATTCAATAAAGTTTGTAGTTTATTTGATAGCATGGTACCAGTATAAATTTTCTGGTTTTGATAACTGTACACTGGTTATGTGAGTTGTTAATAGTAAGAGAAGTTGGGTGAAGGGTATACATGAACTCTATTATTTTGCAACTTGTCTGTAAGTCTCAATTTATTTCAAAATAAAAAGTTTAGAGAAGAATAAATAGAAGAAGAACAACAAATAAAAAAAGAACAAGAGGAAGAAGATAACAACAAAAGAACCTCATGCATTGCTTTTTTGAAAATAGTTGAAAGTTATTTTAACTTATTTGGACCATATGTGTCATTAATAAGTAAGTTTGCTGCCAGTGACTGTTTTTGTCACATCTAATTAGATTGATTTTCTTGCTATCTTTGTCTGTTTAGGCTGCTATAACAAAAAGTACCTTAGATTAGGTGGCCTAAACAACAGACATTTGTTTCTCACAGTTCTAGAGTCTGGGAAGTCCAGGATCAAGGCACCAGCAGATCCAGTGTCTGGTGAGGGCTTGCTTCCTGGCTCATAGATGGCCATCTTCTCCCTGTGACTTCACATGGTGAAAGGGGAGAGAGAGCTCTCTGGGGTCTCTTTTATAAGGGCACCAATCCCATTCATGAGGGTGAAGCTTCCCGAAGATGCCACTTCCCAATACCTTAGGGGTTAGAATTTCAACATATGAATTTTAGGGAGATATAAATATTCAGTCTCTGATAGTTACCTATAAAAATTGGATTTGAGGGTATTTCTAAAGACATGAGATACAGACCTGGTTTTTATCCTGGCAGTCGGTGGACTAGCCATATAACATAGAACAAAGATACTGTGTTAGCTATCAGACTGGTTTTCATCTTTCAGTTTATATGTTGGTTTGGTTTCTTTGTGAAATAAAGTTGCTTTCCTTTTGATAGACATTTTTTTTTTTTTAACTTTTTTTTTGGGTTTATTTATTTATTTATTTATTTTATTTATGTCTGTGTTGGGTCTTCGTTTCTGTGCGAGGGCTTTCTCTAGTTGCGGCAAGTGGGTGCCACTCTTCATCGCGGTGCGCAGGCCTCTCATTATCGCGGGCTCTCGTGTTGCAGAGCTCAGGCTCCAGACGCGCAGGCTCAGTAATTGTGGCTCACGGGCCTAGTCGCTCCGCGGCATGTGGGATCTTCCCAGACCAGGGCTCGAACCCGTGTCCCCTGCATTGGCAGGCAGATTCTCAACCACTGCGCCACCAGGGAAGCCCCTTGATAGACATTTTGACATTAATATACTCATTAAAAGTTTTCGGGCCTGGCGGTACTATTGAGTATGCTATTACTGATTCAGTGTAGGCTTCCAAACAGATAAATACATTGATTAATTGAAGAGCTGATGCCAAGAGTCAACAGATTCCTATGTTTAATATGAACAGAAATAAATTACCACTTAAAAATCTCAGAACTTCCTCATACAATTATTAATTTCTACAATCTGTGAGTAAATAACTCTTTATAAAATGAAAAATTTCGATACTAAGAATTTAAATAAGTTCACCTATCATTATGTACCAGATTTCCCCATCCCTCTCAGAAAGTGATAAATGATTTCATTTTGAAATTACACTGGCGAGTCACTTGCTAGAGTTGGTCCAAGGTCAATAAGAAAACAGAAAGAATATCTAACTTACCAAATTTTAATTAGAGACAGATAATTTAAAATTTGGTCATTATATATCTCCAATTTAAAATTTAAAAATATAATTGCCAGTAAAAATTTGATTTTGGCTTACGGAATAATACACAGAAAGCAGAAAATTTCCAAGTTTTGATTAAACTAAAATATGCTCCTTTCCTACCATCCGTTGTGCTCCTGGCTATTACTATTTGCTTGTTTTGTCTTGCTTTTGGATGTTATGGTACTTGTAAAAATGCAGTCTCCTTATGTTCTGCCCAAGATACTTAAGGAAGACTATATCTACATACCTGACTGTGAAGCTGGATGTCACCTTAGGAGTTGTTTTAACAAGCATGTACATGAAAGTCTGATAAGGGCAAAAATCTTTATTTTTTTAAAACTAAGTCTAAGTAATACAATTCCATTGATCAATTCCCCTTTATACCTACTTCAATCAAATATCCATAATTTATAGTAAGAAAGTATTTTGCATTTAAATGTTATGTACTCTCTTTGGTGTAATCTGAACTCATCTGAGAGTTCAATAACAACAAAAAAATCTATAAATGTGATCCCCCAGTTTTTTTTCCAAGTACTATGATGATCCACTTTCTTTGTGATGAATATACCTGGCCATAAGAATCGCTGTGACAGCTGCTTAAACAAGACAGCAGGACATTTAAGTATTAATTGTGACAGAGTTGGCTTTCCTGCCCTGTTTTCTAAGAGTTTATAGTTCTGTTAAGGAGACAGAACTATAATCAAATAAAAGAGCCACTATGTTAGACCATTAAGGTGCACCTAGAACCCAGGGCAGTTGATAAGAGCACCCTATCTTGTGTAGATAATTAAAATCTTCAAAGCTCTTTCACATATTTCACCTCATTGAATCCTTGCAACAGTCTTGCCAGGTAGGCAGAAAGGCTTGTTGTGGATATGAGAATTGATGCTCTAGAGGTCATGTGTGTTTTAAATCACACATTGATTTGCTTGCTCTGCCCAAGTTCCTTGATAGGGGGCCTCATCCTATTCCTTTGCTATGTTTCAAGGAATAGCTTTTCTCTCAAAGTACAAAACAGCTCTAGGCATTGGGTTCCAGAGCAGGAGAGCTCTACCGGAAAGCTCTCTGTCTCTGCTGCAGCAGGAAAGACTATTTTTAGATGTTTTCCTTTTGCTAATTATCTCCCTCTCCGTGGGGAATTTCTATGGGTAGAATCCCCAGATGAGCCAAGTTTCTCACTAATTCCCGCAGAGACCGGAAAGACAAAGGCCATGGCCCAGCTTGCCCTGGGGCCTCAGAACCTCTCCAGTGATGACAGTGTGGTGGCTTTAGCAAGTTCTTCAAGGACTGTGGAGCCCACAGAGCTTTGGTGATCACACTGAACAAGGGGACTAAGGGGCGACTGGAAGGAAGGTCTGCACATGTCTTCTTGAGTCTTGGAACCACCCCAAATGACCTTGCCTGGAGCTCAATTCTGAAAGGACTTAAGAGAATGTGGAGCCAGTGGTGGCTGAAGGCTCAGGAGGCCCTGCTGATGTTCTGGCTTTCTTCCATCATCTTTGAGAGGAATAAGGAAGGGACTTCTGAAAGAATATTTTTCCAGGCAACTTCAACCTTAAGCTTCAATCTCCAGGGAACCCCACAAGAACTGTGAAGGATTAGCCTATAGAAGAGAAAGAGGAAAGGGGTGATGAAAACCATTTTCACTCCTTTGCTGGGAAGAGCTAACCAGCTAGTGCTAGGTGGTCTGGGGACAATGGGTGGAAAGAAAGTAAAGTAAGATTTTGGTTCAATGTCAGGATAAATCTTCAAACAGGTTTTGTGCAGTGAACTACCTGGGGAGCTGGTGAATTCTGTCACCTGAACTGTTCAAGCAGAAATGTGGACACTGGAATGGACGCTGGCATTCATGGGAAGGTGGGAGTGATGGAAAACCCTACAGGTTGAGGACTAAGGAATAATAATTGCTAACACTATTATAGCACTTATTTTCTATCAAGTTTTTTTTTTTAAACACTCAACAAGGGTATAGAAGGTAGATGTTATTATTAACTCTCTCTTAGAGATAGGGAAACTGAGGCACAAAGAGGTTAAGTGATTTGTTCAAGGTCACACAGCTAGTAGGAATTTTCACTGTGGCTGCCTGTTGTTGGTGTCTGTGCTTTTAACCACTTGCTGTATTGCTGTGTCCTCTAAGGACCCTTCTTGCCCTGAAATTCCTGATAGGGTGGAGTCTGATCCCAATGCCAGCATTCTTTGTATGCATCACTCATAAGACTTCTTCCAAAAGGGCAATGATGGCCTCCGAGAAGGAAGGAAGGAAAGGAGAGGAGAGGGGAAGGGAGAGGAGGGGAGAGGAAGGGAAGGGGAGGGAGGAAGAAAAGAAAAGAAAAAAAGAAAAAGAGAAAGGCAAAGGATGATGGAAAAAAAAAAAAAATCGAGACATTTAGACCCAAAGGGAAGCTCCCTGGTCATCTTTGGGACCAGTTGGCAGAGACAGAGCCTAACAGAATATCGCGTCAAAGTTAAATACCGCTGTTGTTTTGAGAGTTCCCGCCTCATTTGTCTCTTCTTCTGTAACTCTGGCCGTCCCTTCTGGCCTGCCTTACTCCACCTGCACCTGCCTTCCCGTGGCACCTGTGCTAAGCTTTTCCAGGAGACTGGGAGGCACGGGGACAAACAAGCAGCTGCCAGTTCTCTATTCTGCACCCTCTTCCCCGCCCTGATTTACAGAGGGAGAAAGTGACGCCCAGGGTGGTATGTAACTTACCCAAGGTCACAGAGCCCGGATCAGAAAATCCAGGTGTCCAGACCCCCACCTCAGCGCCCGGCCCATGCCTAGAGACCCCTTCGCTCTCCGCGCTTGAACCCAAGAGCTTTCTTTATTTCACATCCCCGCCTCCCCAGCCCCACCCCCCAGTTCCCCGGAGTCAATTCTGACGCTCGGCAGCCTCCAGGGTCCAGCCCTTCCTGCGGGCGCTTCCTTTCCGCCGGATTCCCACGCCGGAGTCGCCCTCAGCCCGCGCGCAGCCAGCGGGAGCGCTGCCTTCCGGCCCGGGAGTCCCTCTCCGCGCCCCGCAGCCACGCACGGCGGGGGCACAGAGGCGGGCGGGCGGCCAGGGCTCACCGCCCGACGCGGAGAATAGAAACTGAGAGGGTGTCCCGAGCCCCCAGGCCAGAAGGCCAGGGACCCCGGGGACCCCGCCCTCTTCCCTCCCTGCGCCTGCACCTGGAAAGGGGCAGCAACCCACGGTGACGTCCTCCGCGCAGCCGGCGCTCACCCTCCAGCCCGCAGCCCCGCCGCCTCCTTCGGGAAGTCCCAAAGTGTCACGGTCGAGCCCGCTGGGGTGTGGCCACGCCTCCCGCTCCCCCAGGGGCTGCCGCCAGCCGGGCGGCCGTTCCTACTCCTCGCCCGGCCCCGGCCTCGCGTCCGCTGTGCTCCTGCCCCGGCCCCGGCCCCGGCTCCGGCCCCGCCAAGGTGCGAACCGCTCTCCGCCCGGGACGCACGGACCATGGATTCGGGATCCGGCTTCCCAAGACAGGCCGCCTCCTTCTGGTTGGACAATTAGCGGAGGTGGGCGGGGAGTTGACCATCCCCACACACGCGCTTCTCCATGAAGATTCTTGAGCTTTCTTTGAAGAAAGGAGTGCATATGCTGCAGTGTCTCTGTGGAAGGAGCCTGAGGTCCAGCAACAGCCTAAGTGGTGAGAAAATGTTCCTTCCTTAGCCCTAAACCTGCAGATGCCCACCCCCTTTCCCTCCTCCTCATCCCCTCTCTACCCCCACCCCCCCACCCTTAATCAGCGCTGTAAGTGATGGAAGGAAGGCGTTTCCTTACTGGGGCGAGATAATGGCCCCGCCGCCGGTTCTGTCTTTGGATTTTTTTTTTTTTTTCTCTCTTAAATCCCTGAAGTCATCCGTGTTTTATAGAACGCTTTCGCTGTCGCCTAGCGCCTGAGCTGGAACCCGCGGGTCTCTTTCCGAGGGGTGCTTACAGAGACCAGATTTCGCACTTCCTCGCGGCTGTCTCCTTGTGACCTGCGAGGGCGGCGTGCGACTTGGAGTTGCTCAGTCTTCTCTTGAGAAGTTGCTCGTGCGTTCGACAGGAGAGGGGACTTTTAAACAGGTGGCTGGCCAGGCAGGTATCTTTTATTTTCTTGCTTTGTCTGGAAAGTAGACATCTGGTCATCGTCAGTGAGTACGTTTTGCCCTGGAGATCAAGCAATTTCTGAACTGATGCTGAAATAGAAGAGTCCCAATTAGGCCTGGGTTTAACCAACTAGGTCCCTCAGGAAAAGCTCAGGGAGGGAAAGAAAGGAAATCAGACCCTTTTAATGACCTGCGATATTGAGAAAAACGATTAAAAATTTTAATAAAAAAAAAGTACAACCAAGTAAGTGTGATACTTTTCTGCTGAAGCCTTGCGGATGAGGCGAGCTGTTTCACCACACTTTCCATTGTCCATCTCTCTCTTTTTTAAAGTGTAAGTTCTCTTTAAAGTGGTTTTGTCCAGTAATCTTACAAGTGCTAATCCAGTTTTTGTGTCTTTGGGTTTCTGTTTACAAAATGGGGGTGGGGTGTGAGGAGAGAGGAAAGGCACCCTTATTACGTCTAAACAAATGTCTCTTTGTAAAATAATTTTTTGCTAAATAAATTCCAAATAACTTTAATGTTCAAAAATTTAACAATATTATGATAGGCTTCAGGTTTAAAACTTCATGTTATTCTGGGGGATCTGATTCATTTGGTTAAGTACCTATTTTCAGTCTGTGCGGGAGCTATGAAGATTATATTTGGAAAGATTAGAATATATATAGGTTTCATTCATCCTTTCTAAAACTTCGACTTTCTGCTTACTCACTACTCTAAATGAAAAATAAAACCATTGTAAAAGAACTAATTAGATAATTTAACTACATGTGAAGTATGAGAATATACACTTTTGAAATGAAATCAGCAGTGAGATCTCATATTTCTACTTCTGTTCAATTCAGAAGATTATTTAGACATTATCTTTTGCCAGCATATTTGTAAGGGCTGAAATATATCAAATAACTATATTCTAAACTAACATGCTTGATGTTGAAGTTTTATGTTTTGAAAATACGTATTTCAGGAAGCCAGCAGAGATGTATGTTAATATTATTTGTTTTTCCTTGTCTACGTTAAGTAAAACATGAATAGATTATAACTTGGATATATGTTTCCTAGGTGTGAAAAATTTTAAAGTATGTATGGTGTGTGATAACGACCTCTTGTAAAAATAGTTAACATGTTAATTTACGTACAGAGTCAGTCTCTCAAATAGTAACAGATCCAAACAGAAGTGGTAATATGTGTGAGGGAGAAGCATAGGTTGTTGC
This sequence comes from Balaenoptera ricei, assembly GCF_028023285.1. Classification (NCBI taxonomy): domain Eukaryota; kingdom Metazoa; phylum Chordata; class Mammalia; order Artiodactyla; family Balaenopteridae; genus Balaenoptera; species Balaenoptera ricei. The sequence continues at coordinate 85,601,338 of NC_082642.1, read as the reverse complement.
AAAGTCATGGGACTTAGAGTCAGAAGACCTAGCTATAAAGCAGTCTCAATAAAATTACTAACAATCTTTCAAACTCAGTATTTTCATCTGAAAAAAAAGTGGAAATAATGATAGCTCTAGCCTGTTCCCTATTTCTTACTGGATCCTAGATTTAACATGTGATCCTATGAAAACTGTTGCATTTTATATACGCATTGTTATTTAGTGGGGTGGTTGGTTATTTTAGGGAGCTATCACTCTAGGGGAATTCTTGTAAAATGGTATAGTCACAAGTTGTGAAGATGAAGGTTCCTTTTGAGCGGGTTTTTATGTCATAAGCCTAATATTCTTCACTATTTCATTAGTGCTTCAGTGGCTAAAACGAATAAGAATCATAAAATATACAAAATGATCATCACTTCCTTTTAGCTTTCATTTTCAAAAGGATTTTTGTTGTTTTATGTAACATTTTCATTGTTAATGTCAGAAAATTCAAAAAGTTAGTTCTTACTATTAGTTCATTTGTCTTGCAGTACTTAACAAAAGCAATTTGCTAAGTGCCTACTATGTGCAAACGTGTAGGCATTACTACCGTTCACTCAGTATTTTGGGTTCTCCTCTTGGGCATATTGCAGGATGGCATTCTCGCATTCCCTTGAACTTACGTATGGCTATATGACTTGCATTAACAAACGAAACATGAGCAGAAGTGACATGCCTCACTTGCATGTGGAAAGTTTAATAGCCAGAGCACACTTCACCTTCAGCTGTGACCTTCTGATGATGTTCAAGGTAGCGGTTACTCCATCTGTCTGTGTCCCTGAGTATCTGTAGTAATAGGGCTTTACTATGTGACCCATGATGGGCATTTAGCACAAATGAGAAGTTAAAACTTCTTTTTGTAAGTAACTTAGATTTTTAAGGTTATTTGTTATCTAGCCTATCCTGATTGATACAGTAAGGCAGTACAGTTTAACATAATAAAATTTAATGGAAGATTATTGGGCTCTGTTTAAGGTTCTTTCTAGTCAAACACTTTAATTTCTCTATGATATCATCTGTAGTATATAATGAATTGATGTATTGGTTTCCTTTCCTAATCTTTGAATAATTAGTTTAGCATACCAAAGTATGCATTTTTGTCATCAAGTAAGTTAGTGCCTGTCCTGAGACTAGTGGGTACATTGCTTCTTAAATGGTATTTATCATTGCCCCAAAGATACAATGAAGCTCCACTGATATTTGAGATTATTCTTTCAAAGTGGTAGTTTAACTGAAAGACCCTTAAGGACTCAGGTGCTCCTTTCTACTTACCCTGCAATGTAGAAACTACCTTTTGATGCCCCCAAGTTCCTGGAAAGAAAGAGCTAGCTATATTACCTGAAAAACAGTGCAAATGTGGCAACTCTCACCTCTGCTGCAGTTTTGCCAGACAAAAGAAAACGCAAATAAAATTGTTTTTCTCTCAGCTTATAAACTAAGAGCTGTGTGCCTGTGAAGAAAACCAGGGCAGTACTTTATGGTGAAGGGATTGGGCTGAATGCTCCATCTGGGTCATGGACCAGCAACCCTTTGCCTGGCTCTGGGTTAAGTAAAGCAAAAGAGAGGAGGGAAGGCAGACTTTTCCAGAAGCCTAGGGTATGTGTGTCATGCCAAATAGCCCTCCACAGCTGGCACCCCTCCCTTCTTCCTGTCTTTATCCATCTTAGGATAGAAAGTTAAAGAAACATGTCTCTGGCTTCAGGGGTTGCCATTTTTCAATTTAGCAAACACTCTTTGTGGACCTGTTGTTGCTAGGCTGTGTGTTAGGCACAGGAGGCCCAACAGGGAGAGATATGGACAAGCAAGAGGTACCATACTAGGCAGGATATGATACATGCCAAAAGTGGAGTACCTGGGAACCTCCATTTATTTCAGTTTAACAATCTCTTACCTGAGTTAATGGTCTATGGTAAGAATCATCTCAAAAAAGGAATAATTAATTCTGCCTGGAATTCGTGTTTATCTCCCTGAGCTTGAAAAAGCATTTAGGATTTCAAAAGGTAGTGCTGGGTGAGGCAGATGGGGGCTCTAATGAAAAGGAATAGTATCTCTGTATATTTTACCGGAAGAATGTGTTTGAATAAGACATGGATATAAAAAAGCAATGTTTTACAAAGAATTAGCCTACAACTCATTAAAGCCTACCCAGCATTGCTCATAATCAGATATCCTGCCTAGTTATCTGTTATACCTCTCCTCTGCCCCTCCTTCAACCTAAGTCCATTTGTTCACAGCCAGATATAACACATCAGCTTCTAAGAAAGGTGCAAGTTTTATTCTCTCGTATTGGAGTTAGAAAGAGACATCCAGGGAGTACTTTTAGATCTGTTCTCTCAATTTCCATGGAATATCTTGAAACAATGAAGCTTTCTTTTGTACAATTTAGTGTATGAAATTGCTACCTTTATGCTGTGTTATTTTCATTGCACAGTGTTATGAATGCCATGTCCGAATATTATTCTAATGCCAGTAAGTGTTGCAGGGTATTTGCATTTCCTAGGGTGAATATCAGAAAGATACTGTGAATCTGCCAAGACAATCTCTCTTGCTGAAATGATCTTTCTTGTTTATACATAAGCTTCTAGTACCGTCCTACCCTCTCCACTCATTACTGTTTATAGAAACGATAGCATTGCAGTTGGTGTCACTGATTGCCCACGTTGCTGCTTCAATGAAGCCAGCTGGGATTCGATTGCATGGTCTTTAAATAAAACTTAGTGGCACAAAATGAATCTCTTTTTTTGAGGGGAGGGGGGTTGTTGCTAGCTGGATCATTCTCTAAGGCACTAATTATTTGCTTAACTTGGAGGAACTTGAGAATCAGTGAATCACCATGTTGGCTCAGTGTCTGACCTTGGCACTGAGAAACTTGTGGGTAGGTAGCGTAGATAAAGTCTTTATGAAGCCATTCTCAAAATGACAGTGATGAACCACTTACCCCCAGCCCATTTTAGCACTCTGTAAGTAGCTCATGGACTGGGGCTAGTGAATGTGCCTGTGGTTCCAGCTACCCAAAGACTGGAGCCAGATTAATTGAGAACAGGAATTCCAGGCAGTAATGTTCTGTGCCAGCCTGGTACAAGGGGATGGCCTGGAAATGGTGAGAAACAGAGTGAAAGATTGGTGGTGCATTTTCTTAAACTGCCACAGTATGGAGAGTAAAGAATATCTATCACTACTTTTGACCTTTGGCTTCCAAACTTCACTACAAGTTAGGCAGGATAGCATTTTTCTTTATAGTTATATAATACAGATTAGGGAACCAAGCCTTATCCAGGTGAAGATTTATATGTCTATGTAAGTTTATTTTCTCCTGAAAACTTTTAAATTTATAAATGTATCTATATCTATTTAAAATATCTGTGCACTTATGCAAGTGTGTGTGTGTATGTGTGTGTATCTCTGTGTCTTTGGTTAAATGCATTCAAAATTGTTAATGACAGTTACCTTTAGGGAGTTTGATGGCAGAGACTTGCTTTCTGCTTTACATATGTCTATATTATTTGAATTTTAATGAAAATGTGTTCCCTTTTTAATTTAAAAAACTAGTGATATATATTTTAGATTATGCAGTTTTCTGCTCATAGCAGGAAACTTTGAAAATGTAAAATCTCTGTAGAATAAGAAAATCACTTACAAAACCATAACCTCAATATAATCCCTTTTATTCTTGGTGTGTGAATTTTAAAAACAAAAGTTATCACAGGAAAGTTATATGCTTTGTTTCTTTTCCTGTGCGCTTAAACAATTATTCTAAATATGGAAAGAGATACTCATATTGAAATATTTGGAAAATACGTTTTTCTAAGAGGAATTACAAGAAGCTGTTAATAGTGCTTAGGAGAGAGATATTTTTGGGACAGTGGAAAAGGAGGGTTCTTTCTAGCTTTGTGCATTTCTGCATTGTTTCTAATGATTTGTACATATTGACTTTATATATGTAAATCAGGATATAGCTGGGTGCGAAATTGTGAACCATTTGTATTTTTTTTTAAAACTCATATATATTAAAAAACACTAACGGATATGTCATTTTGCCAAAAATTCTTCTAAATATGACTTTAAATTATAGAATGACCTCACATATCTATGCTATAATTGTCATCTGCCTACTGTTAGATCACATCCATTTTTCTAAGCCTTTAAATTTTGTTTTAAAAAATTTTTGACGAATATCTTTGTGTAGCAATCTTTGTGTGTGGTGGGCTTAGGGGATGTAATCAGTGATAACTTTTCTTTCTCCTCCTTCCCTCTACCTTCTACCTTAATCTTGAGTTCAAAACAATTGAGAAAATAAAGTTGTGAAACAGATAGCTATTAATGTATCTGCTTTCTTACTGGATTGCTGGACTATTGGATTAGAGAATGGTCAAAATTGAATTTAACACCAAACTAAATCTTGATGTATGCAAACCACTAGAGGGAAGTTTGGATCTGTAGAGCAGGCCCACCTGCTAAGAAATCCGCCTTTACCCCTGCTGAACCCCAGTAGCAGAGCAGAGAGATTTACATTCCATATTTACCTCTAAAGACAGGTCTGGGACCAGAGCTATTTTTGCCTACCCAGAAGCTCAGAATGTGTCCAGCCTGTGAGTAGGCAGATCCACAGAGACAAAGAGAGACCACAGCAGGCTAAGCTTCACTGGCCCCATTTTTTCTCCCCAGTCTCACCAATCAGATAAGTTTTTCCTCTTCCTTGGAAAGGAGTGAGAAGGGTGGATGGAAGGGCACAGACTCTCTTACCATTTGTTGGAAAAGGCAGAAGAGCCTCTTTTGTGGACCAAAAGTAAATGAGGAAAGTGGGAGCAAAAATTTATTCTTACAGTGTGTAACTTTCGAAGGCATAACTATTTTTAAGGGTGTTGATATATCCATATATTCTCCAGTAACTTACACTTTTGACCACCATATTAATACTTTCCTGGCTCTGTGTGACTGTGGGCTAGTTCCCTGTGTCTCATATGTAAAATGGGGCTGAACAATAGTTCTGAGTTTATAGGGTTGTTCTGAAGATTAAATGCATTAGTATCTGTAAGGTTCTTAGCCTGTGAAAGCCTGAGCACTTGGTATTTAGTACTTCCTGCTCTTCTTTTTCTTGCCTTTTATCCCTCCTGGTGTTATAAAATACCAAATGCATGCTGTTAGTGTGTGATTTATCCCATCTTAGTCTTTCTCTTAATTTAAGGTAAAAAAATGTTCACCATACTAAATCTTAGGATATATCTAAAATTTTGATCTGTATGCTTAACTTTCCTTTATTGTTTAAGACAGGCCTTTATTCTGGTAGAAAGCTATAGGAGTCTGTATCTAGCCAATTTCATTTGTGAAGATTCCAGTTTGTTTTCTTAAAACTAATAATTATCATAATCACAGCATTAAGGAAAATTCTGGATTTTATTTCATCCATAAAATACTGGATTTTATTTCATCCATAGAAAATGGAATTGCAGAGTAATTTGGCTCTAACAGGTAATTTGGATGATATTCTTTTTTTTTTTTTTCTTTTAGTTCCAATAACATTTTATTTAAGGACATGGAATTTGAATTTTATATAATTTTTAAATGACACACAATATTATTATTTTGATTTTTTTCAACTATTTAAAAATGTGAAAACTGTTTTTAGCTCATGGGCAGTACAAAAACAGGCATCAGGCTGGATTTCACTCACAGGCTGTGGTGTGCCGACCCCTGCCATTTCCATTACTCGTCACTATACTCGAAAGTCTGCATGCACCTACACCATTGGCAACACCAGGCATTACCAAACTTTCAAATCTTGCCAATTTGACAGGGGAAATTGTATCTTAGTTTGGCTTAGCTTTACTTTGCATATCTCTTTTTATAAGCGAAGTAAATGATCTTTTCTTATTGGGTGATATTCTTTTAGGTGACTTTTGATGACTGAATTTTTGGAATTAAACATAGTAGCACTAACCTTATTCTTAGGAGTTCATGTTGCTTGAGTTTTAACTCTCTGTTGTGTTGGTAGATTATTTAGAAGATCAAAACAGGAAGCAACCAGGAGTCACATTACATTTTAATACTGTAGAGTCAGTGTGACTGAAAAAATTCCTGACCTCCTCAGGACTAAATAAAATCATTTAAATTTATTTTCAAGTCCTGGCAGCTAGGCTCATTCAGTAGATTGCTGTTTTTCCATTCTTTGTTGTGTTTCTCTCACCTGGTAATTTCTAGGAAGTACTGAGGGGTATTGCCACGTTCCACAAACACATCCTGGTGTTATTCAACATGTCTGCCCATATTCTTCACTCTGAAACACTGAGATGGGGGAGCTTTGTTACTCTCCTCTTTTCAATTTTAAAGAAAACCAGACTGTGGGTCTTCCGAATAATTGACTGAATACTTGAGGAAAGCAGAGGTGTATAGCAGCGCAAAGAATGGAAATCTAAAGACAGACATTAACTATCACTGCTCCTAAAGTCCATGGGTCATGTCCTTCTTTAGGAGAGCCTCCTGGTCATCTCTATGTAACTCCTAGGCTATCTCTGCATAATGGATATTCTTTGTTTCCCCCAGCATTTAGGAACTACTCCTCCAGGTTCCAGAGAAACAATAAGGTAATTCTCATTCCCCTTCCAAGGCTCATTGATTTTCTTATTGCGGGATGGCTGAGAGTGAAGCATCCATGTGCTTTAGGAGAAACACGCACTCACAGCACAAGACATGGTCTGGCCACTCCTGGTCCAGAAAAAGCAATCATGGTAGTTATCAGCACATTTCCAAATGTTTAGGTTATTCCATTTTAAATAGTACCAGATGAGGTGTACCAGATGTCAGCCCAGGTAGCCTTACACCTTTCTATCATCTATCTTTCAAAGTAGATTGCAAAGAGCATCAGTCCTGCATGATCTCATCTCACAAACTCTTGGGACAAACAAGACAGCTCTTCTAAGAATGAACAGTGATTTTCAAATAGGGCAGCCTAAATGCAGGGGAGAATTCTTTAAATCTGCATGAACTTGGTTCTGTTCAAAATATACCCAATTTAAATTACTGAAAAAAATACATAACATCTCAGATAGAAGCATCTGCTTCAATGGTTGGAGCAGTTTTACAGCGACAGAGACTAGGAAATTGACATATTTGTATGATTAGAAAGGCTCAACAAGGTAGTCTGTCTGAAAGCAAGGTAGTATGTTTCTATGACAAGGGGAAATTCTAATTTTTACCTTAGGGAATACATCACTAACATCCCCCTAAAGTGCTATCTATCCAGTTACAAGCATTTTAGTGTTCAGTCTCACTTACTACCCTATTGCTTGAAGAGTTGAATATTTTTGGATTTTTAAACCAAAGATATTATGGAACATCACTTCATTTATATGTCTGTTCATGCAGCATTTAATGAGACCCACACTATGTGCCAAGCAATGGGTCTGCATGAACCCTGTTCTAAAATAACTCATACTTAGATAAGGGAGATAATAACTGAGCACAACTTATCCTAATTAAGGTATCAATGATGTCTAGTGTCTAGGTATAGTGTGTCATTCTTAGTTATCATTGTCATTATTCTAGAAGGGACTGCTATGTGTGTAGTAGAGATAAACTCTCCCCAATATTTTTTTAGGTTATCTTCTCTGATAATTACTGTTTGCTGCTGTGATTGTTTACATGTGCTCTGTTCAAGTTCTAGTTGAGTAGATTGATTGTTAATTTGTTTTCATCAAGCTGGAAATACTCTAGCTGTAGAGTTTACATCAGGCTAACTAGCACCGGATGGATCATCATTATGGTTTTGTTTTCCATGATGCAGTACTCTGGATTCTGTTATTTCAACTGAAATTGGAATTGGGAGGGCACAAGAAGGAGAAGGAGATAAAATATATGTAGTCTGTTTTTAAGGTTAAAATACAGAAATGGCCAGAAGATTAATATAACTAACACTAATATACCTAAGACTCAAAATGAGCAAATTATTAACATTATGCGATGTGCGTTTCAGATTTCCTTAAAATTAAGAAGTCAAACACGACCGATAAAATTAAAATCACTTAGAACTATCCCCAGCTCTATTCCAGAATCCCTTCCTCCTCAGGGGTAACAACTATAATGACTTTGGTGTGTGTCCCTCCCATGCATATGGGAGGTTCTGTAGAGCTGAAAATAGCCAGCTTCCTCAAAAGATGGAAGTACGTTTCTAAGGCCGACATTAAGACTGATCTTCTTAATTTACTATGTATCATATATGATACTGTTTTGAGTGCTTGTAAGATTTATAGATGAGGTCTTGAACTGTACTTATCTTTCTGCATCTTATTTTTTCACTCAATGATGTGTTTTTGAAATTCATCCCTGTTAAGACAAATGTATCAGGTTCAGAAACATGAAGCTGGATGTGAGGGAACCTATATTTGTAGCTGAAAGCATGGACCATGGAGCCAGGTTGCCTGGGTTTGACCTGACTCTAAGACTTACCAGTTATGTGACCTTGGACAAGTTTTTTAACCCCTCAGGGCCTCACTTTTCTGATTTGTAAAATGGTAATAGCACCTACTTTATTGGGATGTGGTGTGGAGCAAAATGAATTAATATATTTGAATCTCTTGGAATACTTTCTGACACTTACTAAGCGTAATATAAGTGTTTATTATCTGTATGTTCATTTGAGAACGTGTATTGACTTATAGTAGGAGGAGCAACCTTGCTTGGCTAATATTCCCTGATTTTTTTACATCCAGCATCATGTTAGCTAGAAAAGAAACCTCTGTGTCCAGGCTTGGATTCCTGTCAGAGGCAATTAGGTATTGAGAATGAGAGGTCACCTAAGCTGGAGAGGTTAGTAAATCACTAAGAAACAGTCATCTTGGGGAGCTGCTATATTTAAAACGGATAACCAATAAAGACCTACTGTATAGCACAGGGAACTCTGCTCAATATTATGTAACAACCTAAATGGGAAAAGAATTTGAAAAAGAATAGATACATGTATATTTATAACTGAATTACTTTGCTGTACGCCTGAAACTAACATGACGTTGTTAATCAACTATACTCCAATATAAAATAAAAAGTTTAAAAATAAGAGAAACGATCATCTTTTGATTAAGGCTGTTGCGCAGTGAACTGGCATCAAAGCAATTTGCAGCATCTGCCTTAGTATTTGGGTGTTTGGTTTGATTGTATAAAACAGATACAGCACTCAGGTGCTACAGAAACACCTGAGAATGGTCTGATGTTCAACCCTATTTCCCTTTGATTGTATGCTACACAGCCCCACCCCTCTCTTGGGAATTGTAAATTGGTGTACTTTGTCAACCCACCTTTTGAATTGAGAGGAAGTGGTTCTTGGTTGAGCTGGAACTACAGTGAGTGCTTGAGACTGAAGCAAATCCCTCTAGAGATTCAAGAGGAAAAATGAAAGAACAGGTGGAGCTGAGACTGCCCAATGACTTCAGATCTGTGTCAGTCCTACTTTTCAAGCCACCTGGGCCTCCTTAGCAGGTTCTGTAAAGCTGAAAATAGCCAGCTTCCTCAAAAGATGGAAGTACGTTTCTAAGGCAGACATTAAGACTGATCTAAGGCTTTGTTCTGATTGATCTCTTCACCTCCTGAAGCTTTTCGGTATGACCAGGTTTCAGTGATTCTAATGAACCTTGTTGTCATCCTCACACCACAGATATTAGGAAGCAAACATAATGCCTGTGTTGTAATCTTCTCACAAGGAGGGACCAATTATCATATTATGCATAGAGCATACGTGACTCAAAATGTAGAATTATAATATTTAGGTCCTAGCAACAATTTTAGGAATTGAATACACACTTTCATTTGACAGTTGAAGAAACAGTCCCAACAAACTTGAGACAGTTATTCAAAGCTCCATATGTGTGTGAAGTGGCTGGATCTTTGAATCCAGGACTTTTAACTCTTAGTATATAGAATTTGGACACTAATTTGCAATGTTTCTTTCATTCACTCATTTCATGAACTTAGGCAAGTTTTTTAACCTGTTTGAGCCTCAAAATCCTCATCTCTTGCGTAAGGTACATAAAATCATCCTTGCATCCATCAAAGCACTGTTTGAAATCTAATTGAAATAGTGTGCGTGCTAACTGACAAAATCTAAAAAGCATAATAGAGATATAACATTTATTATTACTAGTTTATTATATTGGATGCATTTATGACACAAGGCTATATTGGAGATAAAATAAAGCTCCATTTTATATTGTCTTGGAGAGGGAGTTAATGGCAGAAGCCAGTTTTATCAACATGAAATTTATAGCTTCTTTGGCATAAGAATTGCATCTTCCAGTAGCTATCACATCTGGCTGTACATGAATTTTTCTGGTCTACCCTATTTTGATGCTGTTGAAAAGGATGCTCTTCCCATCAACGGTATGGAGCCTTTTCCGTCTGTGTTGTAAAGTGGGACAATATGATAGAGGTTAAGGCATTTTGTTGATTTAACCTTACTTTAAACTCTTTCACCGATGACTACTAACTAGGATCTTGCAAAGGGTGTGGTAATATATTCCAATATCCAGAGTAACTTCTATTATTGAGGGCTTGTGTCACTTAGTTCTCAGTCAGTGGTGAGCAAATATACACTATATTAGAGTTTAATTCCTGGGATCTACAGGCACTTTTGTCTGTGAGGCAGAAAGAGTAAATGAGCTGCTTTTAGGTAATCACATTAATTGACAGCAGCTTCTAATAAAAATAACTTAGCATAGACAGGAGGAAATAGTAAAAGCTCATGTGATCACTAGCAATCAGACATATTCTAGACATAATTGGGTTCCTAGTATGTGCTTGGCATTGGGCATATAGAGATAAATCAACTCCTGCCTTAAGTAATTTGTAGTATGGCAAGGGAAAGAAGATATAAGCAAAAAACACATCTTCATGGGTAGGTGCTAGACTAAAGGTAGAAACAATTTATCTTGGAAACAGAGAGAGATGAGAGCAGTTCCTTCTGCTTGGTGATGGGTGTGTGTGTAGTCAGGGAGGCTTATCTGGGAAGGCTTCAGCGGAATATGCTGCCAGAGATGCATTTTAAAGAATAAATAGGCATCCACCTTGCATAGAAAATGATGAGGAAGGGCATTTTGGGTAAAGGGGAGAACATGCGCTGAGGCATAGGGCCAAGAAAGAGCATGTGTTTCGGGCTAAATTTGCTCATTCTTTCCTTCATTCTTTCACTCATTTATCAACGACCTACTCTTTGCCAGGTACTGTTCTAATTGCTGAGGATTCAGTGGTGAGCAAAACAATCTCTATTTTAAGAGCTGACTTTCTGGTGCAGAAGTAAAACAATAAATAAATAAACAACTAACATGCATATAATAGAGTGTCAGGTGGTGGTAAGTGCTATAAAGAGAAGTAAACACATTAAGGGGTTAGAGAGAGAAAGGAATATGTCTTTAGACACAGCAGTCTTTTCCAAGGGAATGGCTTTTAGGCAGAGACCAAAGGAAGCGAGGGATCAAGCTTGCATTACTCAGGGAAAACTTGCTCTAGCTGGAAAGAGCAGCAAGTGCAAAGATCCTGAAGTAGGAATAGGCTTGACATATTTGAAGATGAGGGAGAAGGGCAGCGTGGCAAGAGCAAGATGAGATGAGGAAAAATGGTTGGAAAGGATATTGTTTATGGTATTGTAGACTGTGGCAAGTATTTTGGAATTTATTTTGAGAGTTATGCAAAGTCATGAAAGGGTTTTGAACAGGAGTGTGAAAAGCCATTTATATTTTAAATGGATCACTCTGGCTGCAGTATGATAGTAGACTGTATCAGGGAGACTGTTTAGGAAGCTATTACAGCATTTCTGGCGAGAGGCTTGGAAGAGAGTCAAAATGTGTTAGGTGGTGAGACGTGGTCTGAATTGGGATGTATTTGGAGGTAGCTGATAGGGTTTGCTAATTGAGAGAAAGAGAGAAATCAAAGGTGACTCAAGTAATATGCCTGAGCATCTAGGTGAAGAGGGATGTCTTTCATTGAGTTGGGAAACAAAGAAGGGTAGAGTTGCTTTGGGGCGATAAACTCAAGTTTTCTGTTTTGAAAATGTTCAAAGTGACATAGAATAAAAGATAAACATTGAATAGAGAGATAAAATTCTGGAATTTAGGGGAGTCCAGAGCTGGAGATATGAATGTATGAGTAATCAGCATATAGATGGTGTTTAGAATCCCAGAACTGTGTTCAGTTACATAAAAAAATAGTGTTGGGACTTCCCTGGTGATGCAGTGGTTAAGAATCCACCTGCCAATGCAGGGGACATGGGTTCGATCCCTGGTCCAGGAAGATCCCACATGCCGTGGAACAACTAAGCCCATGAGCCACAACTACTGAGCCTGCACTCTAGAGCCCGAAAGCCGCAACTACTGAGCCTGTGTGCCACAACTACTGAAGCCTGTGCGCCTAGAGCCCATGCTCCACAACAAGAGAAGCCACCGCAATGAGAAGCCCGTGCACTGCAGAGTAGTCCCTGCTTGCCACAACTAGAGAAAGCCTGTGTGCAGCAACGAAGACCCAATGCAGCCAAAAATAAATAAATAAATTTATATATATAAAAATAAGAATTAGTGTTGATACGGAAAAGAAGAGATTTGAGGACTACGCCTGCAGTACTCCTGTACTTAGCCATTAGGAGCTAAATGCTACCAAAGAGACTCAGAAGGACTAGCCTAAGAAGTGGAGGAAATTCAGGAGAGTGTGGTAATAGGAGTTAAGTGAAGAAAGTGGCAAGAAGGAATGACCAACTGGGTCACATGCTGATGAGAGATCAGTATGGTGTAGACTGAGAATGGATCTTTAGATTGGGAAATGTGGAGGTCATCCCAAACCTTGGCGAGCGGTTTCAATGGAGAGGTGGGTGTGAAAGTCTGATCGGAATGGGCTCAAGAGACTAGAAGGTGAAAGAGTGGAGAGAATGAACATAAAAGAATCTGCATAGCACAGGGAGATCAGCTCGGTGCTTTGTGACCACCTAGAGGGGTGGGATAGGGAGGGTGGGAGGGAGACGCAAGAGGGAAGACATATGGGGACATATGTATATGTATAACTGATTCACTTTGTTATAAAGCAGAAACTAACACACCATTGTAAAGCAATTATACTCCAATAAAGATGTTTAAAAAAAAAAAGGGCATTAAACCCTTACAGGAAATAAATAAATAAATAAAATCTTTGCCGTTTAAAAAAAAAAAAAAGAATCTAAGAATTTTACAGTGAAGTTGTGTGGAGAAATGAGGGAATGTGGGATCAAGGGGAACATTGTCTTTATGAAAATATTATGGCATATTTATTTATATGCTGTTGAGATGATTGACTAGGAAAAGGAAAGCAGTTGTAGGAGAGAGATTGGGAACATTAGGAAGATTAATTGGCTTCCCATGATTAACACATTCCAGGCTTGGACCAGATACATCATAGCCGCATCAGACTCTTGTTAAAAAAAGCAAATTGCCTTGTCCTACACCACACCTCCCATGTGTTAGAAAGGTCCCATGTGCTTATATTTTGTAAAAGCTCCGGTGGTTCTAGTGTGGAGCTAGATTTGGGAAGTTTTGTTTTAGGCAACACAGTGTATTGCAGTGGTGGCAAGGGTCCATTGACTTGGGGTGGTAGAAGGTGGGGCTGTAAATTTTGACTTTTTATAAATCTTTAATCTCTTAGCTTTGGCTTTTCTTGTTTTTGGATTTCCCCTCCTAAGAATGCTCTTAGCATGGAGCACTAGAGGCTGCTAATGGTTTTGTTGGAGCCCATGTGGTTTCTCTATGGTGATATTAATGGAAGTATCTGGCTGTCACAGTCTGTGATTAAAATCACTCTGATTAAGATTTTAAGCAAATAGTTACCCATTGAAAAAGTGATAGTCATATGCTTTCCTCTTTTGGGGGATACACAAAGATATCCATTAGACTGCCAAATCTAGCACAAGCATGTTCAAGAAATTGGGTCAAAGGGGACCATTAAGATTTATACTTGATAAAATATTGAGTCTTAGAACCAAACTAGGTGCTCAGATGCTTGATTATTTAGGGAGAATAATACTGTGAAGTGAGATTAGATCTGAATCCAAAGGCCTGGGTTATATTTTTGGCTCTGTAATTTACAAACCATATGAATTCTGGGAAGTTTTGTGTGTTCATATGAAAATGAGTGTGCTAGCCTTTCCCTACTTCCATCTTAGAGTTATCAATACAAAGATCAAATGAGTGGAAAACATTTCATGACTATAAAGACTTACAACTGTATATGTGTGTGTGTGTGTATGTATATATATATATATATATATATATATATATATATATAGTATTTGTATGTAGTATATATATAGTTGATGTGAATTGTGAAAAACGGCTTTTATAAACATGATTTTACACTACATGACACAAGTATCTTGGAAAAGTGATCATTCACACCCCATCATCATTTGTGATGCAAAGTAAGGCTGATTAAAATGTATTTGTTTACATATGTGTACATGCACATATATACATGCATATGTAGGTGTATAGCTTTGTTCAGTATTATTTTTGTTAGTTTTCCTCAGAGATTAGGATGATTTTTGAATTATATTTGTACTGAATTATATTTTTGAATTACATTTGAATTTATAATTAGAAATGATATGTTAGCCTAAACCCCCAAATTCTTCCCACAGAAGTTTCAGATTTGGAGATAAGCCCTAGAGCTTCACTGGTGCCTGTCTCTGCACTACAACTGTATTTCAGTCCATGCCCTATAAATTTGGGAAAGAAATCACAAATGAGAGAGGGAATAGAATGATACAGCAGGTTGTACCATTGTACACCATGCTGGTTACAAGACACTTGAAGGTGGGAAGGAGAAGATTGTATTTGGTCTTGGGTAGCATGTTTTCCAAGGGATATTATTATACTAGAGTACACACAGGAGGTGATGACCAGGGTATGAATAGGGTTTGAAATCGTGACTTAAAAGGATCAGGTAAAGGCCATAAAGATGTTTAGTCTAGAGAAGAGAAGATCAAAGTAGACTGTGATATATCTGGTGATTTCAAGGAAGTAGAGGTAGGTTTGTTGGATTGAGTTTGAAAGGAAGTGAATGCAGGTATAGAGAACACCCAATGAATACTTTGGCTGCTTATGACTTTCCAGTCACTCACTCTTATTGTACCAGCAGATGCTGTATGACTATTGAGATATTGCAGAGGGATTTGAACACCTAATACGAAGCAGAAATAGATGACCTATGGAGTCTCTTCTAGCTCCAGTACTTTGTGTCAAATCAAAGACTTTATGTGAGGAAGAGCTAGTACATTTTCGGAGCTCTCATGGAGGTTGGGGGAAGGTTACAGAGATGTGAATAATGGTTGGTTATGCTAAGCAGTAGAAAAGATTTTGAATTTAGTTCCAAGATGCCTAGGAAAACAAAACTTGCCCCTTTGATTCTCAATCTTTAGGTAAATTCCTGAGTACATGTTGTTCTGTCATTCTATTCTGATCCAGGAGTCAGAACTGTGTCACTGTTGTGTAGCTTGGTCTCTACAAAATGACGGGAAAAATAAATGTTAGCTTCTGAATACTCTTCATATCTTCCTTAAATGGGATGAAATTCACTGTGAAATAATAAAGCTCTTTAACACATAGCTCTGAATAAGTGGATAAATTGAGTGGAAGAAGCAACAATTTAATTTATGGGCCACTTAGTTAACAATAAGTCCGTTTGTCATACTTAACAGCTAACTGTGTTCCTAATGCAGAGTTAATGTTTTGTGCTTTGACTCCTATATTGATGTTGTTGGAAGGAACCTTAGAGACAATTTAGTCCTTTTACAGATGAGCAAGCTGAGGTTCTAGGAGGGAATGTGCTAAAAGGCACCCAGTCTCAGAAGTGAGACTGGGGCCCTGGACTCCTGCCATCCATTGTCTGGGGCAGGCTCTAACTCTCCACACTGCCATTTGTCTCCTAGATTTGTAATTCCCATCATCACATGTTGAGACGATTATTTTTCAATTATACCGGAAGTAATTTTATCTTACAGCATCACTTTGTATCTCTACCATCCCAGATATGAATTAGAGTAATCTTTTGGAACTGACCCAGAGGAGATAGAATCCTTAAAGTGACTTTTCTCACATCTAGTGATATGTCAGGAGGAAATATCAACTATCCCAGTAGCCCAAAACTCTAGAAATTCATGCATTTCCTGTGTAATTTCGGTATATCTGTGTGCTCCCTGTCATTATTTCCTTTAAATCAACACACTTAAGAAAATCAAGTTAGCCTTTTCTTGGCAATTATATCTGTAAAATCACAAGTTTAATGTGCTGGGGTTTTTTTCTAATATAAAAATAATTATTTTAATATAATCATCTTATTTTAAAGGTTTCATCTGGATGTCACCTAAAATAATTTTTCATACCATGCTTTGGGGAATATTGAAAAAGTGAACTCTTTCAACAAACTCTCTGCTATGTAATGATGGATGATAGTCATTTCTTCCTCTCCACCCTCCCCATCCCACTACTGATGTCTCAGTAATTTAAGAGAAAGAACACCAAATCATACCCTCATTCACACACACACACACACACACACACACACACACACACACACATTTAAGATTTTTTTCCTTTCTCATGGAGAAGTAGGGTGGAAAGAATTAAGAAATAATTTGCTAGAAAAATGAATGAATCAGGTTACATTCATACATTAGCTAATGATAGGGATCTCCTGACAAGAAGAGGTGATTAAGAAAGTGTGTGAAATAATTATTTCCTTCCTGCTGAAATATTGTTGATCAGTTGTTTACAAATTCTCATTAGAGGTGTGAGATGTAAATAAAGACTTCTTAGAGTTTTTCTTCCTGTAGTGCCACCAAAAGGTCCACATAAACATAAATAAACACAGCATTGTGAATTCGGTTTTGAGAATTTGAGTTTGTGGTGTGGTTGCTTTTATGTGATAGATGACACTGTTTGGTTTCAGATGGTGCTTGGGACAGTCTGTCTCATAAACCTACTTTTTGTGATTGAGATCAGTTTACCAATGGAGACACCCATATTACTTGAAAGAGAGACTAAAGTCTTGATCCCATTTGAGCCAGAATTTTTAGTTCTAATGAATTAATGCTAATGAATTAATGGTTTTCTAGAATACAGCTTTCCACCCAGTGTGCATAGTTTCTGTACTCCAGTCCTAAGGAGCCTTGTCATTTTACCCTAGTGTGGTACAATAATTGTACTTTTCTAGGTGTGCGATGTTCATGACATGAAAAAGGCTAGGAAATACTAGACAACGAAGAACAGTACATCTAGTTTGTATAGTGCTTTGGAGTTTAGAAAACACTTATGTGCATCAACTCTCTTGAGACACATAGTGTTTCTGTGAGGCAAACATTATTTTCCCCATATTTCAGGTGAGGAAACTGCAGTTTCGAGAGGTGAAGTTACTTGCATAAATCTCCACAGCTTAAGCAAGTGGCAAGTGAAGATTTGCAAATGTAGTTGTTACATTTTTAATCCAACGAATCTTCCGCTACACTGTAGCTGCCTTCAGAATTTCAAATTTTCATATTATTAGATTATATAAACTCAAAAACACAAACAAATGATCTTTGCTACATGTATTTCATAAGAAGCTATTTTAAATTAAAACACCATTCAGAGATGTTTCCTGTCCTTTGCATTGAAGGATGGATGACACAGATGTGATCCTTGCCTTCAGGGAGATCACAGTCTTCTGGGGCTGGAGGGAGTTACATATACAAACACTTGAATACAAAGCAGTCTGGCATATGTATGATAAAGTAGGTAGAGACAAAATTCTATGGAGGAATAAGAGAGAAAAATTAAATTTAAATAAAGAGGAAACCAGAGGAAGGATTATGGGAGAAATGCAGCTATGTTAATGATTATTTTTGCCATGGGTATACTTTTTTGTTTGTTTTTAGTTACTTATTTAAATGTTGCATATAGAGAAGTGCATAAATTACAAACATATAACTTGGTATAATTTCACAAAGTGAACACACCCATGTAATGATCATGGAGACTAGAAACCAAACATTACCTGCATCCCTGTAACTCTATCTTGTGCCTCCTTCAAGTCCCCAAAGGCAGCAGTTATCCTGCTCTGACACTATAGTTTAGTTTGCCTGTTTTAAAATGTCAAATGAAGTAATACAGTGTATGCTTTTTTAAAATTTCTGTATGCTTTGTTTAATGTTATGTTTGTGAGACTTATACATTGTTGCTTGTAGCTGTAGTTCTAGTTCTTTTTTTTTTTTTTTTCTTTTGCTGTAAATATACCACATATTTATTATCCATTCTACTGTTGGTGGTCATTTGGGTTGTTTCCAGTTTGTAGTCATTATGAACAGTGCTGCTATGAACAGTCTTGTATCTCTTTTTGTGGACGTATATATGCATTTCTGTTGGGAATAGTCCTAGGAGTGGATTTTCTGAGTCATGGAATATGCCTATACTAACATAGCTTTTGATGAGGAAAAATAAGGATGACAAAAGACTTCACTGACAGAGGAGGGCTCATTTAGAAAGACCCATGCCTGACGCGCTGCAGAGAGAATTCAGAGTGATGAGCAATTTAGGTGGCAGGAATATACCGTGTTTGAGAGCTATAGTGGAATGTAGATTTGGAGAGAGAGACAAGGAGAAAGGGGATATTTTTGAGAACCCCTGAACTATTTTACAGAAAGATAATTGTATCAGTTAGAAAGGCATTGAGCTGCAAGTCACTGAAAACTTCAGTAAGTGTCTTAATCAGATGGATTGACTTTTCTCAAATACTAAGAAGTCTGGAAGTAGGCTGGCTTTCACTCAAAACTCAACAAAGGCTTTTAGGATCTAGGAGCTGTCTTTGCACTTTGGCATCCTTAGCATGTTGCCATTTATATTCTTACTTGCTCTTTATAGTCTTAAGGTAGTTGCTGTAGCTCCAGATATCAAGTCTAAATTCCAAGCAAACGGTGACAGAATGATGCCAGCCACATCAGTTCTCTTTCATCAAGGGAGTAAAAGTTTCCCAAACATCCCAGCAAAGACTTCCACCAATTAGTAAAAGTGGGTGACCCCTAGCTGAAAGTGAGGCTGGGAAATTGGGGCATAGTACAATATTAAGATTATCTTATATTGGTAACCATCCATTGCCTGAGACTAAGCATATTGTTGCCCTGAGAACACTGGAACTCTCTTAGCAAAGATGAAATGGATATTAAATAGGCAATTAAATGAGTCTTCCATTGCAATACTGGCCCCAGAGGGAAGAATGGGCTAGGGGATAAAGTTTTATGTAATATACCGTTTTTATTTTCACATGGGATAATTGGACATTTTATAGAGAAAATTAGTATATCATTCCATTTGATGATTTGAAATTCACCAGGGCTTTTTATTATTACTGTTGTTTTTGTTGTTATTATTATTGTCATTCTTGAGATGATGGAGTAAAAATAATCAGTTAATATCTCTTAAAGTGATCTTGCCTTTGCAACTTTTCAGTTACATAAAGTGAATTTTTACCAGCTTTTCTAGAATAAAGTGAAACTAAAGAGCAAGCAAGCATTGTGAGCTGCTGCAATTACAGGCAGAGTGGTGTAAAGAGATTTCTGTGATGCATAAATTAAAACATCCCATCATAAGGCTTACAGGTCCAAAATAGCCCCAGTTTGGTCTTTCATGTGACTTTATTTCTATCTGTAACCTGCAGTTGTTGATTTGTGAAAAATTTGTCGTGAAATCAGTTGAGTTAGTGCACAGAAGGACAGAACATTGATTCAGATGTTGTTTCAAAAACTCGTATGTATTGCCCTAAAAAGAGAAAAATATTCATATGCGGTTCTTTTTGTTTTAAGCAAGTCTTAGAAATCAGGTCAGTCTATAAAATTGGTTTCCTGACAGTTTATTTCCTACCAGCAACAAAATGAAGTGCTTATTCAGTTGAGGTTCACAAAGCATACTTCTGTTTCTAGAGGTTGTTTGTTCATTATTTTGTTTGGTGACATGGTGGCATTATTAATTAAGCAAGGGCTAGAGTTTTCTGTATTGGGTGGAACCAAACAGAACGAACAGAATCATAACTGTGTCATCTCCAGTGTGATATTGATACAAGTAGAGCTAATGGACTGGGAGAATTTCATTTTACACTGAGTGTAATGAATATCTGCTCTGTCCAAGAAGTTTTGCTCACAGAGAGGAAGAAGAGAGAAGGAATGTGAATGCGGTTGGAAGGCACAGTTCAGACCTGAGTTCAGCAATATTTGGGTAACTCTATTTTCATATGTGATTATTAGCAATGAGTGAAACGTTTCCATATTAGGAAGTGTTCCCCAGATTGTTTCATAATTACAGTGTCCATTGGTCTGTTTCAAGATTATGTGTAGAACCAATAGAAGTGTTGCTTTTATCAAGAGATAATTAATGGACAAATTTCATTATTCTTAGGGATGTTACAGATCCAGAATATAAATAGGCTTAGGAAAACAACATGTGAGCTAAAAGCTATAGCTCACAGTTAAGTAATTGGGGGTATTTGGGGAGGTAAGTGTTATAGACTATACTCTTAATAATATGGAGATTTTATCACAGAGTACAACCATGTTTTTCCATTTTATAACCTCATATGTCCAAAGCATAATACTAAGCTGAGTGTCTATAGAGCTTATTTATTTACTTTTTAATTCGGCCGGCCATGCCATGTGTATGTGGGATCCTAGTTCCCTGACCAGGGATCAAACCTGCATTGGAAGCGTGGAGTCTTAACCACTGGACCGTCAGGGAAGTCCCAGGCTGAGTGCCTAATACCCTAACATTCGTTCACTAATTTAACGGAATATTTACTGAGAAGCTTACCATATGCCACTGTTATGGGTACTGGAGGTAGAGCAATGAACAAATTAAAATGTCTGACCTAATGCTTCTACATTTTTTAGAAGCATGTTTTATTCATGGAGTTTTTCATGGCAACAAAATGGCTGTGCTTTATAAGCAGGTGAAGTAAAAGGGATACAACTAGGAACAGGCTTCAGCTAATCTCAAACCAAGAGGTTGCACATGATATACAATAAGATTTATACTTTTATTGCTTTTAAATTTACAGTTAAATTCTAAATAAAGCACTTCAAGCAGTCCTACAACACTTGATTGTACCTACAGTACAACACACTTCCAAGGGCCCAGCAATGACTTGAAGGGTAGATGTAAACAGTGCAGAGTCCAAGTGTGAATGTTTTCAGAGAGAAGCATGGTCAAACAGGTGAGCTTGAGCCCTAGGGTAATGGCTTGCAGAGCTGAAGCTAAGGACTAGGCCATGGATGAACGCAAAGACAGGATAAGTTAGTATTTCATGTTTGCGTGTGGTCTTGGAAGGACAAATGGACAAAGAATCAGGGGTTGGTAAATGACCAAAGGTCAGGTCTTGTAAAAAGGTCAGGTTA
Organism: Balaenoptera ricei; assembly: GCF_028023285.1. NCBI lineage: Eukaryota > Metazoa > Chordata > Mammalia > Artiodactyla > Balaenopteridae > Balaenoptera > Balaenoptera ricei. Next base: position 85,579,908 of record NC_082642.1, on the reverse strand, counting down.
GGTATGATCCATACCAGTTTTGAGTCAGCACTAGGGACAGCTCCCAAGGGCTGTGCCTGTTAGTTGCTGTAGTATCTAAGAGGATGCGACAAAATAAATCCATCTAGGTACATCTAGCAGGTGGGAAAAGTGAATGAAGTAGGCTAGTAGTTAGGCAATGGGGGAGAACTGTGACAAACAGGAAATTACAGAACTTTCCAAATGGAGAAATGGAGCAGCTGCTAATCAGCTCCATCCAGCCAACTGGTTTTAGGCAGGCATGCAGGCTACCTATTACTGGATTTTCCAGAAATAAATAATAAATTCCAGAGTCGCAGAAAACTCAGATATTTTAGGTGACATCTCATAATTTTAATAACTTTGGCAACTCAAAATTAAAACAAAATGCACACTTGTAAACACTGCTTTGGTCCCCATTTCTTTTAAGGCAGTTTTGGTCCCAAGTGAAGGAGGCTGCATCCTTGTCCAAGTGTGAGTCTGTGGTGTTCTGTCAATGGCATATCTAGCTATTTTACCCACTTCAGCCTGATATTTTAAAAATATAAATTAGGTCATGTTTTCCACTGCTTGTACTCCTCAGTGGCTTCCTATTACGTACAGAATAAAATAAGAACTCCTAATATGGCTTTCCACACTCTGAATGATGCTTTTTGCCTACCTCTGCAACCTCATCTTATCCCATTCTTCCCCAACTCACTGTTTTCCAGACACATTCTTCTTCTTTTACTTCCTAGAACATGCCAAACTTTTCCTACAGCAGAGTTTTATAAATTCTAATTCCCCTTGCTGCCTGTGTCCACTCTCTGTTTAGATGGCTCGTTCTTTCATCTGGAGATCATCTTAATATGTTCTCCAAGAGGCTGCCACTGATCATCTAATCTCAACTGGTCCTCCAAGTTACTCTGTTTATCATAGTACCCTCTTTATTCATACCATACACTGAATGCAGTTTGAATTTTTAAAAATTACTTATTCATATGTTAATATCTGTCTCACTTATTTGATTTTAAGCTCCCTAACGATAGGAAACATGTCTGTCTTGATCACTGATAAAACTTCGATGTTTAACACACAGTAAGCATTCTATAAATGTGAATGAATAGATCATTGCATAAGAGGACTTGAAAGATTTTTATCTTTCATATGTTGATTTGGTGCTGAATTCTTTGGACCTAGATCTTCTAGAGCAATATTTCTCAAATTTAGGTAAGGTGCTCGCCTCCGTAATGAAAAACTGTATTAATGGCCATTCAGTGCAATTTATTTTTATTACATTAAAAATATATATATATAATATATAGAAACATAAATATATATTTATAGTATATAATATAATAAAATATATTGTAAATAAATATATATGGGCATAAATGTCTTGTTTATAGCTCTTATAAAATTATGAAATTAATTTACAAATTAAGTTATAAACAAGTCTATACAAAAGTAGTTCAATTCAAATTAATACTATTCATTTAATGTTATATGTGATATTTTGATGACATAAAATTGCCTCAGTTCAGATGCAGTTCTATATTTAATGTTTCTGTGCTTTTATTTCAATAATTCTTAGGCAGATAATACCTGTTCACATAAGTATATTGAATAGAATTAGTAATTTCTTGCTTTTGTTTGTTAATTGAAAGTATTTGACCTTAACCAAATCTCTGCTTGCTAGAAACTCTAAAATGTTAAATTTAATTACATGTCACTCCAAAATTGGTTTTTTTTCCACTTGAAGATAAAGGCAATATTACTGAAAACTACATTATGTTATGTGAACTAGTTGCTGGAATTGGGAAGAGAGAAATTTCTTATTGCATATTTGCTATTTATTCTTACTGTGAATGAGTTGTTGCAATGTGGTATGCTCAAAGCTGGGATTTCAGTAATACATCTGCCAGCAAAATAAAATGTCTTCTTACTGCTGAGACACAAGTACTTTTGAGTTTTCAAAGGTCAGATGATTACTCCATTTTTCTCTATTTAAACTAGCACAAACAATTTTTATTGGCTGCATGGTGATTTCATTTAACCTTTACTTTGAGTGAAACAGATCATAATCAAAACCAGAAACATTTGTTCCAAAATTTTGTGTCAATAATCAGTTATAAAGTCATCATCCAGATGCCCTGGAATATGTTTACCTGCAAATATATAGATACATATACATACATATACAAACACATAGATTTTTATATATAGTATATGTGGATATATATATGTGCGTATACATATAAAATTTTAAATTTAAATTCTCATGGACACCGCTTACCCTGCCCCTTACCTAATTTAAGAACAGTATACTAGAAGATCCAACTATGTTTCAACTCCCAAATAGCTGGGCATTGATTATGGTAGGTGGGGTTCTAGACCTGTCTTGAAACATGTGGGCTTAAAATAAAAATACAAATATTATGAAACTCTCTCTAGTAAATGCATTGTTGTCTTTGAACTGAGCTTTGGTCTGGGGAAGGGCTAACATTTCTGGGGACACCATACAGACGGTTTTCTGGAATTGTGCTCCAGGAGATGCCATTCACGTAAATACAATATGAATAGCATCCCCTAGGGCTGTTTAAGGTGGACCTGTTCATTCAGCAGTGAGTGAGCACTTAACCATTTATGTGCCTCTGCAGCAACTGTCCTCTCCTTCCACCCAGAGAAACCTGCACTTTTCCCATTCTAGCTCTCACGGCCAACCATTTGCTTTGATATTAGTTTAAAAGAGAATCCCACCTCCTAGAGATATTTACATTCCAAAAATTAATTTTGTATATAATGAATATTTCACATTAGAGAGTAATGAAAGTAGAACGACAGGCTGTGTTTTGCTTTTTGTGGGGAGGTGTGACAGGTGGTCAGCATCACTTATACTTCTATCGTATGTGAACCTGGATTGAAGGGTCTGTGTGGTGTTTCAGATTCTATATTTATAGCAGGTTCTAGAGCAAGTTCTAGATCAATAAAAACAGATGTCTCTTTTTTTAGAGGAATGGAATGATCTCCTTGTATCTGATGGTTGGGTGTTCTTTTGCATGGAAATCAGAATCTTTGCACCTCAGTGGTGATAATAGAGAGAGCTCCCTCAGGGGTACACTGGCTCTTACAGTATCAGTTCTCTCCTAGATGCCCTGCCTCTTTGATTCAACAAGATCAAGCTAGAGTTTGCTATCTCACCTACGTAACTGGGACACCTGTGGGTATTCTTCATTTATATTAGGGATATAATCAGTTCTTCAATTTTCTAGTCTCAAATTCTTGGATTTACCTTTAATACTTCACTTTATTTTCCTTTGTTATCAGTAAATCACGTATCATTATAACTTTTTTCTTTACAATGTGTATTATGCTACATGTGACTTCTTAAGGTTGTAATGGCTCCCTCATATCTAGAGTAAAAAGGCCAAAGCCTTAAACTTTGGGTTTATTCATAGTTTGGCCTTACAACAATTCTTATTTCCTGTTGCTATTTAGCATAGCCCACGTGACTGTTACAGGGTTGCTTCTTTGCCTTTGCCACATACGAGAAACTAATTTCTCCTCTAGGCTACTGCATGTGTATGTGTGTTTATATATATATATTTTTTTTTTCTTTTCTTTTTTTTTTTTTTCCTACCTGGAATGCCTTTCAACTTCCTGCCAATTAACCCAAATACTATACTTCTCTCAAGCTATGCCTTAGCCACACTTCTACTCGTTGGCAATTGACTCTGCAGTGATCACTCCGTAATGTGAATTATTTTCGTCGTTTACATACATAGCTTATAACATTAATTCATCCCTGTATTTTAAGAGTCATTTCTCCTTCTTTTATGTGTATGTTAATTGAACTGATATTAACTAAATACTTATTTGTGGACTGTTTCATTTTAGCATCTCAAGGAGATGGAACCACATGAGACATAATTCTGTCCATAGGGGGTTCATAGTCTACTAAGGAAATAAGGTGAATCACCTGTAACCATTACGTAAAATTTTTTTGTTGTTGTTTCACTTTGTTTGCTTTAAGGACAAGCAAGTTACATATAAAGGGCAGTAAGAGTTTAGAGAATAAGGGATTACAATTAGTGATGGTATTTGAACCCCCATGAAGGAGGTGGCATTTGAACTGGGCTTTGAGACATGGGCAGATTTTACATAGGCAGAAAGGGAGGATCCTTAGAGGAGGAATAACAAGAACAAAAGCATCTAAGTGGCTATATGCAAGGAAGGTGGAGAACAATGGGGTGCTTAGGAACGAAGGACTGCAGGTTCCTTGGCAATTAGAGCTTGTAAAGAGGAGTAGTAGGAAACGAGACTGGAAACGTAAATTGCAGCCAGGTTGTAGACTGTACAAGATTATAAATCCTATTCTAAAGTAATTATACCTTATTCTTTAGGCAATGGAAAGTTGAAAACTTTGAACATGGAAATGAGTCAGTCAGTGTATACCATGCACATATTGTCTTTCCAACCAGGTTCGATGCTACTAATTTTGAGGAAATCATGTCATGTAAATAATAATTTATTAAGCTCTTTCACATTATCTCACATCATCTTATTGATAACTTTTTTTTTTATTATTGAAGTATAGTTGATTTACAAAGTTGTGTTAGCTTCTGGTATACAGCAAAGTGACTCAATTATATATGTATATAGATATATACGTATTCTTTTTCATATTCTTTTCCGTTATGGTTTATTGCAAGATATTGAATATAGCTCCCTGTACTATACAGTAGGGCTTTGTTGTATATCTATTTTATGTATAGTAGTTTGTATCTGCTAATCCCAAACTCCTACTTTATCCCTCCCCCACCCCCTTTCCCCTTTGATAACCAAGTTTGTTTTCCTTGTCTGTGAGTGTTTCTGTTTTGTAAATAAATTCATTTGTATCATATTTTAGATTCCACATATAAGTGATAGCATATGGTATTTATCTTTCTCTGTCTGACTTACTTCACTTACTATGATAATCTCTAGGTCTATCCATGTTGCTGCAAATGACATTGTTTCATTCTTTCTTATGTCTGAGTAGTATTCCATTGTGTGTGTGTGTGTGTGTGTGTACACACACAGACTATCTTCTTTATCCAACTATTGATAGTTTTTGAAAATTGTGTCATTATCCTTTTCTTTTACTGCTGAGGGGAATAGTCTCAGAAAGCTTTAGTAATCTGCACAAGGTCACAAGGCTACAAGGAACAGTCAGGAATTTAACCATATATTAAGATTCATATTCCATGTTTTTCTTCTTTGCCATGGTACCTGTCCTCTTCTCAATTGAATATTTAGTCTTCCAAAGAGATCTTCATTTAATAAAAAATTATATAGTATATAAATATGTTTGTATATGTATTTTTTCTCACATGCTTTTTGTTTAGCTCCTTTCAGATGCTAAAGCACTAAGGATGCAATCTCTTCTATGATTGAGATTCAAGAGTCAAATTTGGAAACTCATAATGATCCCTATAGTGAGGTGCAGTGTCTTCACATTCTCAGCAGTGGTGAGGTTGGTATGTGATAATGACATAGTATTAAGCTCTTGGGCCCAGGAGACCGCATTAGTTGCAACTTCTAAAATCATCCTACCTTCTTCATCTGGCCTCTTTGCCTCTTCATATTTAAACAAATGAAAATATGGTCATCAGAGTTTAAGATTCATTTTCTTGACCTCTGATGAAGTACAGACTCTGAGAAGAATTGAGCATCACATATGGTGTAGTGGTAGGTGGCTTAAATACCAAGGAGTTTATCTGGCTCATTTTACTAAAAAATCCAGAAGTAGACTAGACTTCAGGGTTGGTTGGTCGAGTGATACAACTCTCATCATGAACTCGACTTCTCTTCGTCTCTTGCTCAGCCATCTACAGAGTTGATGCCTTTATTCTTAGGCTGATTCCATTTGTGGTCGTAGATAGGATGCTGCCTGAAGCAAACTGGGACTATATCCAGTGGGACTGTTTGTGTATAACTGAACAAAAATTTAAAAAAATCTCTGTGACTGGAGAACTGTTATTCATTAATTGGAATAGACTTAGTTTATCTTAAAGAAACAAAATGGGTAGGATTACCTTGACTGATATAGATTATTAGGATTTAGCCCTAAACCTGGGGGATAATGGTAAATCCTATCAAAACAAAAGTTTTGCTGTCCAGTGGATACTGAAAAGAAAAACCAGTGTCTACTATACATCAAGATAAATTATATTTTGTAAACCATTCAAACCATATATGCCTTTTCCTATTTCAAAGTTTTTTTTTTTTTAAATTCATGTCAACATACCTTTTATGAAATTTGTTTTGGAGACTGCTGATGAAGTCATTACTCAGCAAACCCTAGAGGCCTCTGAAGTGAAATTTCTGTTATATACTGTATTCTGAGTAAGACATGCAGTGAATGAAAAATTTCATCTATCAGCAGTATAGTTATTTCATTTTTGGGAGGAGGTTAAATTCAGCATGTTGTTTTAGAAAAATAAATAAGCATATGGAGCATTAAACAGTGCTACTCTTCCCTGCTTCCCTGATTAGATCTAACCATATATATATATATACACATATATAATGCCATATATACATATATATATATACATATATAATGCCATCTCCTTTGATTTAATTTTAAGTGGATATTGGAGTAATTAAGGTGTTAGCTCAACATGTAGACAAAGAAAATACTTTGATCAATCAGTAGCAATTGGCAAATGTCAAAAGATAAAATGCTTTGGATTCCTTTCTAAATTTCAAAACGTACTGACCTTTTTTTTTAAAAAAACATAGAGTACATACAGCGTGACTCTAGATGACTTCTGCTGTGTCCCATATTGCTAGTGATTGGGACTTTGGGCAGAAACTTTTTTTTTTTTTTTTTAGTGGTAAAACATTAGAAGTTTTATTTTCATATCTAGAATAAGAATTAGATAGTAATACCTACCATCTCCACTATTAATATTATTCTAGAAATAGCACATGAAATTTGACATGAGAAATGATAATTTAAGGGGTAAATATTGGTAAGGATGAGACAAACATTATTATTAATTGCTGCTTATATTATTGTATTCCTATCAAATCCAATATAATCAACTGAAAAATTTACAAAATAATTAGTTAACATATAAAATGTCACTAGGAATAAAATAATCAGTTTTGGTTTTTCATCTGTTCTCATTTTTTAAAAATTTTTTTATTTTTGAATTTTATTTTATTTATTTTTTTATACAGCAGGTTCTTATTAGTCATCAATTTTATACACATCAGTGTATATGTGTCAATCCCAATCACCCAATTCATCACACCACCAACGCCACCCCCCCGCGGCTTTCCCCCCTTGGTGTCCATACGTTTGTTCTCTACATCTGTGTCTCAATTTCTGCCCTGCAAACTGGTTCATCTGTACCATTTTTCTAGGTTCCACATATATGCGTTAATATACGATATTTGTTTTTCTCTTTCTGACTTACTTCACTTTGTATGACAGTCTCTAGATCCATCCACGTCTCAACAAATGACCCAATTTGGTTCCTTTTTATGGCTGAGTAATATTCCATTGTATATATGTACCACAACTTCTTTATCCATTCATCTCTCGATGGGCATATAGGTTGCTTCCATGACCTGGCTATTGTAAATAGTGCTGCAATGAACATTGGGGTGCATGTGTCTTTTTGAATTATGGTTTTCTCTGGGTATATGCCCAGTAGTGGGACTGCTGGCTCATATGGGAATTCTATTTTTAGTTTTTTAAGGAACCTCTGTACTGTTCTCCATAGTGGCTGTATCAGTTTACATTCGCACCAACAGTGCAAGAGGGTTCCCTTTTCTCCACACACTCTCCAGCATTTGTTGTTTGTAGATCTTCTTATGAAGCCCATTCAAACTGGTGTGAGGTGATACCTCATTGTAGTTTTGATTTGCATTTCTCTAATAATTAGTGATGTTGAGCAACTTTTCATCTGCTTCTTGGCCATCTGTATGTCTTCTTTGGAGAAATGTCTATTTAGGTCTTCTGCCCATTTTTGGATTGGGTGGTTTGTTTCTGTAATATTCAGCTGCATGAGCTGTTTATATATTTTGGAGATTAATCCTTTGTCCTTTGATTCATTTGTAAATATTTTCTCCCATTCTGAGGGTTGTCTTTTCGTCTTGTTTATGGTTTCCTTTGCTATGCAAAAGCTTTGAAGTTTCATTAGGTCCCATTTGTTTTTTTTTTGTTTTTACTTCCATTACTCTAGGAGGTGGATCAAAAAAGATCTTGCTGTGATTTATGTCAAAGAGTGTTCTTGCTATGTTTTCCTCTAAGAGTTTTATAGTGCCCGGTCTTAATTTAGGTCTCTAATCCATTTTGAGTTTATTTTTGTGTATGGTGTTAGGGAGTGTTCTAATTTCATTCTTTTACATGTAGCTGTCTACTTATCCCAGCACCACTTGTTGAAGAGACTGTCTTTTCCCCATTGTATATCCTTGCCTCCTTTGTCATAGATTAGTTGACGATAGGTGCGTGGGTTTACCTCTGGGCTTTCTCTCCTGTTCCATTGATCTATATTTCTCTTTCTGTGCCAGTGCCGTATTGTCTTGATTACTGTAGCTTTGTAGTATAGTCTGAAGTCAGGGAGTCTGATTCCTCCAGCTCCGTTTTCATTTTTTTTTTTTTAACATCTTTATTGGAGTATAATTGGTTTACAGTGGTGTGTTAGTTTCTGCTTTATAACAAAGTGAATCAGTTATACATATACATATGTTCCCATATCTCTTCCCTCTTGCGTCTCCCTCCCTCCCACCCTCCCTATCCCACCCCTCTAGGTGGTCACAAAGCACCGTCCAGCTCCGTTTTTTTCCCTCAACTGCTTTGACTATTCGGTGTCTTTTGTGTCTCCATACAAATTTTAAGATTTCTTTTGTTCCAGTTCTGTAAAAAATGCCATTTGTAATTTGATAGGGATTGCATTGAATCTGTAGATTGCTTTGAGTTGTATGGTCATTTTCACAACATTGATTCTTCCAATCCAAGAACATGGTCTATCTCTCCATCTGTTGGTATCATCTCTAATTTCTTTCAACAGTGTCTTATAGTTTTCTGCATGCAGGTCTTTTGTCTCCCTAGGTAGGTTTATTCCTAGGTATTTTATTCTTTTTGTTGCAATGGTAAATGGGAGTGTTTCCTTAATTTCTCTTCCAGATATTTCATCATTAGTGTATAGGAATGCAAGAGATTTCTGTGCATTAATTTTGTATCCTGCAACTTTACCAAATTCATTGATTAGCTCTAGTAGTTTTCTGGTGGCATCTTGAGGATTCTCTATGTATAGTATCATGTCATCTGCAAACAGTGACAGTTTTACTTCTTCTTTTCCAATTTGTATTCCTTTTATTTCTTTTTCTTCTCTGATTGCCATGGCTAGGACTGCCAAAACTATGTTGAATAATAGTGGTGAGAGTGGACCTCCTTGTCTTGTTCCTGATCTCAGAGGAAATGCTTTCAGTTTTTCACCATTTGAGAATGATGTTTGCTGTGGGCTTGTCATATATGGCCTGTATTATGTTGCGGTAGGTTCCCTCTATGCCCACTTTCTGGAGAGTTTTTTATAATAAATGGGTGTTGAATTTTGTCAAAAGCTTTTTCTGCATCTATTGAGATGATCATATGGTTTTTATTCTTCAATTTGTTAATATGGTGTATCACATTGATTGATTTGCGTATATTGAAGAATTCTTGCATCCCTGACATAAATCCCACTTGATCATGGTGTATGATCTTTTTAATGTGTTGTTGGATTCTGTTTGCTAGTATTTTGTTGAGGATTTTTGCATCTATATTCATCAGTGATATTGGTCTGTAATTTTCTTTTTTTGTAGTATCTTTGTCTGGTTTTGGTATCAGGGTGATGGTGGCCTCATAGAATGAGTTTGGGAGTGTTCCTTCCTCTGCAATTTTTTGGAAGAGTTTGAGAAGGATGGGTGTTAGCTCTTCTCTAAATGTTTCATAGAATTCACCTGTGAAGCCGTCTGGTCCTGGACTTTTGTTTGTTGGAAGATTTTTAATCACAGTTTCAATTTCATTACCTGTGATTGGTCTGTTCATATTTTCTATTTCTTCCTGGTTCAGTTGGAAGGTTATACCTTTCTAAGAATTTGTCCATTTCTTCCAGGTTGTCCATTTTATTGGTATAGAATTGCTGGTAGTCGTCTCTTAGGATGCTTTGTACTTCTGGGGTGTCTGTTGTAACTTCTCCTTTTTCATTTCTAATTTTATTGATTTGAGTCCTCTCTCTCTTTTTCTTGATGAGTCTGGCTAATGGTTTATCTTCACAAAGAACCAGTGTTTAGTTTTACTGATCTTCCCTATTGTTTTCTTTGTTTCTATTTCAATTATTTCTGCTCTGATCTTTATGATTTCTTTCCTTCTGCTAACTTTGGGTTTTGTTTGTTCTTCTTTCTCTAGTTCCTTTAGGTGTAAGGTTAGATTGTTTATTTGAGATTTTTCTTGTTTCTTGAGGTAGTCTTGTATAGCTATAAACTTCCCTCTTAGAACTGCTTTTGCTGCATCCCGTAGGTTTTGGATTGTCATGTTTTCATTGTCATTTGTCTCTAGGTATTTTTTGATTTACTCTTTGATTTCTTCAGTGATCTCTTGGTTATTTAGTAACGTAGTGTTTAGCCTCCATGTGTTTGTGCTTTTTACATTTTTTCCCCTGTAATTCATTTCTAATCTCATAGCATTGTGGTCATAAAAGATGCTTGATATGATTTCAATTTTCTTAAATTTACTGAGGCTTGATTTGTGACCCAAGATGTGATGTATCCTGGAGAATGTTCTATGTGCACTTGAGAAGAAAATGTAATCTGCTGTTTTTGGATGAAATGTCCTGTAAATATCAATGAAATCTATCTGGTCTACTGTGTCATTTAAAGCTTCTGTTTACCTATTTATTTTCATTTTGGATGATCTGTCCATTGGTGTAAGTGAGGCGTTCAAGTCCCCCACTATTATTGTATTACTGTCGATTTCCTCTTTTACAGCTATTAGCAGTTGCCTTATGTATTGATGTGCTCCTATGTTGGGTGCATATATATTTATAATTGTTATATCTTCCTCTTGGATTGATCCCTTGGTCATTATGTAGTGTCCTTCCTTGTCTCTTGTAACAGTCTTTATTTTAAATTCTATTTTATCTGATATGAGTATTGCTACTGCAGCTTTCTTTTGATTTCCATTTGCATGGAATATCTTTTTCCATCCCCTCACTTTCAGTCTGTATGTGTCCCCAGGTCTGAAGTGGGTCTCTTGTAGACAGCATATATATGGGTCTTGTTTTTGTATCCATTCAGCAAGCCTGTGTCTTTTGGTTGGAGCATTTAATCCATTCACGTTTGAGGTGATTATCGATATGTATGTTCCTATGACCATTTTCTTAATTGTTTTGGGTTTGTTTTTGTAGGTCCTTTTCTTCTGTTGTGTTTCCCACTTACAGAAGTTCCTTTAGCATTTGTTGTAGAGCTGGTTTGGTGGTGCTGAATTCTCTTAGCTTTTGCTTGTCTGTAAAGCTTTTGATTTCTCCATCGAATCTGAATGAGATCCTTGCCGGATAGAGTAATCTCGGTCATAGGTTCTTCCCTTTAATCACTTTAAGTATATCATGCCACTCCCTTCTGGCTTGTAGAGTTTCTGCTGAGAAATCAGCTGTTAACCTTATGGGAGTTCCCTTGTATGTTGTTTGTCGTTTTTCCCTTGCTGCTTTCAATAATTTTTCTTTGTCTTTAATTTTTGCCAATTTGATTATTATGTGTCTCGGTGTGTTTCTCCTTGGGTTTATCCTGTGTGGGGGCTCACTGCACTTCCTGGACTTGGGTGGCTATTCCCTTTCCCATATTAGGAAAGTTTTTGACTGTAATCTCTGCAAATATTTTCTCTGGACCTTTCTCTCTCTCTTCTCCTTCTGGGATCCTATAATGTGAATGTAGTTGCGTTTAATGTTGTCCCAGAGGTCTCTTCGGCTGTCTTCATTTCTTTTTATTCTTTTTTCTTTATTCTGTTCCGCAGCAGTGAATTCCACCATTCAGTCTTCCAGGTCACTTATCCGTTCTTCTGCCTCAGTTATTCTGCTCTTGATTCCTTCTAGTGTAGTTTTCATTTCAGTTATTGTATTGGTCATCTCTGTTTCTTTGTTCTTTAATTCTTCTAGGTCTTTGTTAAACATTTCTTGCATCTTCTTGATCTTTTCCTCCATTCTTTTTCCGAGGTCCTGGATCATCTTCACTATCATTATTCTGAATTCTTTTACTGGAAGGTTGCCTATCTCCACTTCATTTAGTTGTTTTTCTGGGGTTTTATGTTGTTCCTTCGTGTGCTACATAGCCCTCTGCCTTTTCATCTTGTCTCTCTTTCTGTGAATGTGGTTTTTGTTCCACAGACTGCAGGATTGTAGTTCTTCTTGCTTGTGCTGTCTGCCCTCTGTTGGATGAGGCTATCTAAGAGGCTTGTGCAGATTTCCTGATGGGAGGGACTGGTGGTGGGTAGAGCTGACTGTTGCTCTGGTGGGCAGAGCTCAGTAAAACTTTAATCCACTTGACTGCTGATGGGTGGGGCTGGGTTCCCTCCCTGTTGGTTGTTTGGCCTGAGGCCATCCAACACTGGAGCCTACCTGGGCTCTTCGGTGGGGCTAATGGCAGACTCTGGGAGGGCTCTCTCCAAGGAGTACTTCCCAGAACTTCTGCTGCCAGTGTCCTTGTCCTCACGGTGAGCCACAGCCACCCCCCGCCTCTGCAGGAGACCCTCCAACAGTAGCAGGTAGGTCTCGTTCAGTCTCCCCTGAGGTCACTGCTCCTTCCCCTGGATTCCAACGTGCACACCACTTTGTGTGTGCCCTCCAAGAGTGGAGTCTCTGTTTCCCCCAGTCCTGTTGAAGTCCTGCAATCAAATCCCACTAGGCTTCAAAGTCTGATTCTCTAGGAATTCCTCCTTCTGTTGCCGGACCCCCAGGTTTGGAAGCCTGATGTGGGGCTGAGAACCTTCACTCCAGTGGGTGGACTTCTGTGGTATAAGTGTTCTCCAGTCTGTGAGTCACCCACCCAGCAGTTATGGGATTAGATTTTGCTGTGATTGCGCCCCTCCTACCGTCTCATTGTGGCTTCTCCTTTGTCTTTGGATGTGGGGTATCTTTTTTGGTGAGTTCCAGTGTCTTCCTGTCGATGACTGTCCAGCAGCTACTTGTGATTCTGGTGTTCTCACAGGAGGGAGTGAGAGCATGTCCTTCTACTTTGCCATCTTGGTTCAGGCTCCCCAAAACTTTTTAAGTTGGTTCAGTTTAGGGAGAGTTGGAAGAGATCTCTTAATGTTTCCCCATTGTGAGATATTTACTTTCTGCATTTATCAATTATTCCACTCAATTGGCAGCATTATTTAAAAAATATTTTGTTCTTTTATTGTTTCTATACATGGCAGCACTATTTGCCTCAGGTTCCTCTTAGAAGAGAGGACTACCTTCTCTATTAACCAGCATATCCTTTTTCCCTTTGGTGAGCACAGAAATCATATGTCTTTTCTACACTGAGTGACTGCCTAGGATTAGTTATGGACTCTCAAACTGACATTCAATACCTTAATTGTATCTGGAGGAGAAGGAAGGAATTTAATGTTGATATTTAAAGTCTGATCATACCAAATGGAATGTTAGGATCCCATAGTATTGATTTTGTGGAAGAAAGAATGGATGTTACAGGCAAGGGTGAGCGAATGGTGAGGTTTTTTTGCGAAGTCCCATTATTATTTATTTTCTCTATTCTGTTTCTCCCATTATCAACATTTAGCACTGAGATTATTTCAGTTGGATCATCACTAGATTCTTTGATTCCCTTTCTTTATCCTCATTAGTTGTACTTGCTGGTGCCAACTGAATTTTCCCAGGGTACTACTGATGTGCTCTCTGCTGTTATCTTTTCACCGTCTGCATGACAACCCAGAAAATCCTTATCCCTTTTCCCAGTCCAAATTCTGTCTTTTAAACCCAGACTGCCATGCCTGTGCTGCAAACCCTTCCCCAATACTCTAGGCTGTAAAAAATTCCTAAATTTATGTGCTGTAGTCTTTAGAGTCTTCATCATCCATACTTTTTATTCTTTAGCCTCCCCATCTGGCTCCTTTTATAAGCATAGTACATCTTAATATTCTAGGGGAATGGGGTGCAATTTAGATTTTACAATCCCCTGAACTGAATACACAGGAGGCACTCAATTTAAGTGGATTGGGTGAACCAGGCAGCATTATTATGAGAATAGAAAACACGATTTTGTTTAACCAGACTAGGTTAATAGATTTATTCTATTTTCTTCCCATCTTACACACACCCACCATTCAGGAGCAAGGAATATGTCTTTATTTGTTTTGGTTTATTAATGAGAGACAGGAGAGCTTGTAGACTTTTTTTTTTTTCGTTTATCGTTTTGTTTGGTGAACAAGAAACTAGGAAATGCGTAAAATCTCCCCGGTTTTTTTGAGCTGGACAACTGAAATTAAGAAGTTGACTAACTTGGTGTTACTCAGACTCCATGTGACTTTACTGGTCACATATTGCAATAACATCTGACCTAGATAGAGGCTGGGACTTTGGGCAGGTGGTCATCTGCTCGGGGACCCATCCTACCGCTCTTTCTCTCAAGTTAGCTACTGCTGCCTGCTGGAAGGATGATGGTGCAGGACTCTATATGTAGACTGAACTGTGTGGTCTTCTGTGGCCTTGAAAGAGACCTGGAAGTAGAATAATTCCCTTTATTATGAGAAGAAGGCTGACCTAGGCATATTGCCTGTGCAAAAGGGAATTCGCTTCCTGTATCCAGCAAAAGAGGAACTGGAAGGGGAGCAGACTTGAGCTATAGATGAGAACAAATATCTGCATAACATTTGACAGTGCTTTTCAAAGAGCATGCCTTCTTTAGGCTTCCGTGTTTGATCAATGTGTACAACTAGGGATTATTCTGTTTTATAATGTCTGTTCTGCGGAAAGGTGGGCTGAGCAGGTTCAGAGCAGAGAAAATTTGTAGTAAGAATTCATACACATAGCAGAACACCAAGATCATGCCACTGAAATGTTGCATGCTTACTGGAGTAGGAGAAAGTGTTTCTTTGGTGTTTATGCAAGTCAGCGGTTATACTGATACAGTGACTAAAATCTCAAGAGCAACTAAATAAATGCTATGATATTATTGGAAAGGGTGTAATTTTTAGTTTTCTAATCTTCCTTTTTATTTCAGCCAGTGTTCACCCTTTAATGACTTCAAGTATGCTGTCACACAATCTAGTATTTGAAAATTTTACCTCAATCACAGGAAGATTGAAAACCATTAATATACAATAAAGATATATTTGTGAAGAGTGAAGAGAAAAATCTCTTTGAAAAGTTATACTCAGGGAACAGTAATGGATGTTGGAATTTATTAGACAAAAATCTGTGTATTTTTAAATACTTTACCTTTACACAGTACTTTAACATATGTTCTTTCATTTGAACCCCAAAAGATTACTATGGAGTAGGGACATAGTAGTATAGTAGATGGTGTGGAGTCAGGCTAGGGTCTGGGTTTAAATTCTGATTTTATCACTTACTAGCTGCAAGATTACAGGTAAGTTACTTAACCTAAATTAACGAGAGTCAGTTTTCTCATTGGTAAAATGGAGATAACAGGAGTACCTACTTCTTGGGTTGTTGTGATAAGTAGGGGAGATAAAAATGGTACTTGGAAGGTAGTAAGTGTTCAATATATTTTCTATGAGAGGTTGGCTAGGGCAAAGATATTAGCTTGAAAAGGTCAAAAGACTTGCCCAAGATCAGAGAGTTGAAATGGGACTAGGTCTCAAGCCTACTGCCTTCCAAGGGTATTTTAATTTTATCAGTTATTGGCAGAGCTAAATATACAACTTTGGTTTGTACCTTTCACAAGCCAGTGTGCTTACCAGTGGCATAAAAGTGTAACCCATGGATACCCATGTGCAGAATCAGTGTCTCAGGAACTGAATCAAGTATCTAATTAAATGATGTAAAATAAAAATAAAGTATTTACAATCACTTAGCTCCTGATTAGGAAGCACTGAAGTTTCTGTTTGTGGGAGCTGTCTTTTCTGTTATGAACTTGAAAGATGTAATTGTTCAAACATCATATTAAATTATTAATATCAATATGTGGTTTCAAGTGAAGTTAATTCTTAACTATCCATGCTCAGTTGTCTACTATGAATAATTCTTAGTTAATTTTTCACACTAGGTCAAATCATATTGTGTAACTTTTGAGCCAGGCTTGATTCTTCTCCATCCCTACCTTTACCTCCCATCTTAATAGCTGGTATACTTGTAGAGACTTGAAATATAATATAAATGAACCTGATGTTTAAAAATAAATATAATTATGTTACATAATCACTGGGAATAAAGTATCTTGTACACTGGTAGTAATTTCAGCTGTTCTATCATTGTTTCTTCTCACTCTTCATTGTCTGTTAATACAGATAATTAAAGTTGTCTTTACACCCTACTGCAATAGAATGTGCTTCATTATTTGGAAGACTTTGAGCCAGATATCTTCTGTTTGTGCTTCCAGATCCCCTTTCTACTCTCTTATCTCTGCTTTCTACCTGGGAGGCTGACTGGTATAAATTCTTGAAGGGGTTCCTATGTACTCTGGCTGTCTGTTGGGTCTGTCCAATGGGGAGCCTTGGCAGGAGATGGAAGGGAGAGAGAGTGAGATCAGAGTGTTTGTTCTTGTGAAGCCACCTCTAGCTGTCTGGGGCAGAAGGTCACAACTCATTTCTGGGTAGCACTGGTTGCACAACTTTCTCTCCCTCTGGATTTGAGTAACTCCTCCCTTTTTTCCCTTCAAGCTAGTAGAGCTCTGCTGGGATAGCCCTGAGTTTCTACACTCTCCTTGTAGTTTCCCTACACTTTGCCCTTCCTTACGTAATTAGTCCTTTGTAAGTAAAGCCTCCTCAAATTATCCTAATTTAGGAGTGCCATATGGGATCCAGTCTGACACCCCTCAGTCATTCAAAAGTGTTTATTGGATGTTTGCTCATATATGGCTCCAATTTTGTCACTCCTTTACTCTGGACCCATTCAATATCTCGCTATTGCTTTCAGGATCAAGATCATCCAAGCCCGTTTATAATTTGGCTATAATCAGTCTTTGCTTCTTTATCCTCACTAACTTCTTCCGGATGCCCTGTATTCTAACAAACCTAGACAGCCCAGTACCTCTCCAATCCTTAGTGAGTCACTTTGGGAAAGTCACTTTACCCTTCTGTTCTCAGATCCTAAATTTTAAGCTTCTTTTCCAGCACTTTCTCATGACAGTGGTACTTGTGGTGGTAATTCCACAAAAAGGGGCCATGGGAATTAATACCATCAAAATAGGAGCATATTGCAGATGGCTTTGAGGACTTTAGACTTAATGCTATTGATTCATTGGATATTTATTAAGTACTGCCTGTCTGTTGTTATAAAATGATGAGTAATTCATCAGGGGTCATGGAGAGTGGTGATGAGAGTCGGGCTTTGAAGTCAAACAGTTATGGTTCATATCTGGATTCTACCACTTATTAGCTGAGGACCTCAGAGCTCCATTTTCTCATCTTTAAACAAAGAACATTTTCCTCACAGGCTGCTATGAGGAATAAATGAGATAGGCTCTGTGCCCAGCCTTTTAGATAAATGAATATAGAAAAAAGGTATCAAAATTGTAGCTATCATTATTATTTTTCTATTTTCCTGCCCTTTAAAGTATAGAACCTCCCGTGTGAGCCCTGAAGTCAATATTTAGGTGACGCATGGAAGGTCTTTGTCCAGATGAGTGACCTGGGGTCTGTCTCAACATTCAATATTAGATGTCACCTCACCTTGAGCTTTAGGCTCTCATGGGGATCAAATAATTTTATTTCTCTGCTCTTTGATGATAGTTTGGGGAGTTCACAAGTTGTAACATTATTTTCTGGATTTCCTAGGCTATTTTTCAGCAGGATTTTATCTATAGCTATCTAGCTATTTGACTTTAATGATTTTAGGCTTGCAAGTAGTGAACTTCTGGAAGGATGTTTTATGGCTCTCCAATCAAGATCATATTTTAGATATATAGGGGCTGTGATCTGTCACTCCAAATGTCTCTGTCACAAGAACAGCTTTGGCAGTGATTTTTAGTCTTTCCATTCCTTTGTCATTAAAAAATCATGAAGTGAGAATATTGTGTCTAGAAGAACTGGGCCTGTCCTAATGATACTGTAATCCATAATCACTTTATGGATTCTGGCTTCTTCCATTATTTTAGCTTTACAACCTCCCATTAATGGGTAAAAACATCTTTGCATTTGTGCTTTACTCATATTTTCTGCATTCATTTCAGTGTTTCTGGGAATAATCTGATATTCCAGGTCCTCTACAGTTTGCAATCATGTTCTTTGTAATCCCTAATAAACTTTATTGACATCTACAAAGTTGCCTGTTTCTCGGTGCATCATTTAACTGATCAGGCTTTACAGATTAAGGGGAGAGGATCTTCTTTGGGTGTGGATGGAGGCTCTGGGAATGCCCAGGAACAACCCATCCTCAATCCTCACTATGAGCTAGAAGAGACCATTGATTTAGGGTTCTCTTGCATGCTCACAAGAGTATCATGTTTTACAACCAGAGTTCTTGGATTGGATCACTAATGTTTTGCTCTGTGTTTGTTTATAAAACCAGTGGTTTAAAGCTACTTTAACTTGAGCTGTGTTTAGTAGCATTTCTTTAGTTACAGATGCAGAACCTCAATTTGAATATACTTAAGTAAAGAGGGAATTTTTAGAAGGCTACTAGGATTGCTCACAGAAAGAAAGAGCTGCATGAATAAAGTTAGATATGGGATTTCACGGACTGGGCAAAGGACCTAAGAGCCCTTAGAACATTCTGTCACTCCTACTATTCTTTCTCTCTCTCTGTTGGTTCTGTCTCTCTCTCTTCATGCCATTTGGGCATGGTTGCATACCACTGCAGCTGTGAAACCAGAAAATAAAAGATGGGAGTTTTCTCCAAGCACCTCAGTATATGAAAATGCAAGAAAGGCTATCATCTTGGCTCATATTCCTGCCCCTGTAACAGTCACTGTGACAGAGAAAATTAGGTGTTATGATTGACTAAATGGGTTATATGCCTACTACTGTGGCCTGGGAAGCCAGTGTTCTGTGGTTGGAAACTTTATAAGAATCACTTGCCCCTAAAAATGGATGGTTGTTGCTACTAGAAGTAGGGGAAGAGATTCTGAACTGGGAAAAACAACAGATGTCCAAGGCACAAAGGGAAACTAATTT
This sequence comes from Balaenoptera ricei, assembly GCF_028023285.1. Taxonomy (NCBI): domain Eukaryota; kingdom Metazoa; phylum Chordata; class Mammalia; order Artiodactyla; family Balaenopteridae; genus Balaenoptera; species Balaenoptera ricei. Next base: position 85,560,605 of record NC_082642.1, on the reverse strand, counting down.
TTAAAGTTTTAATTTCTACATCATTAAACAAAACCTGTTTTACCTTATTGTAGAGTTATAGTCATTCAAAAATATTTGTTTAGTACTTTTTGTGGGCCAGATCATAAAAAGACATATGTTCCCTACTCTTAAAAAAAAAAAATGTATTAATCAGGCTTTCTTCCAGGTGCTGTGTAACAAACAACCACAGACTTACAAAAATAAATGTTTAATTCATACTTGCATTCTGTGATTTCTATAGGTCATGAGTTCTGGAGTCAGGATAGCGCTGTTCCATATATCTTTTCATTCTGGAACCCATGCTGAAAGTGTAAACCCCTATCTGAGACATGATATTCTCATGTGAAGGGCAAGAGCAAGAATGCTTGAGTCAAACCATGCTTCATGTTGAAAAGTTCTGCTTAATCATAGCAAACGTCTGCTCACACAATTCTTTTGGCCAGCACATGTCACACAGCCAAGCCCAACATCAATGAGGTGGGGAAGTGATCTTTTACCATAGAATGTATGACAAGTCACAAGACAGTGAGTAGAGAGGGAACACATTGTGGAGGACACTACGACTGCAGTTTACAAAGCAATATTGGGTTTCCACTCTTTTATTCATTTAGTATGTGTTTGAAAAAAACAAAATATTAGTAAATAATTAACAATTACCATTACTTTTTTTTTTTTTTTTTGTGGCCATACTGTGTGACATGCGGCATCCTGGTTCCCTGACCAGGGGCCAGGGATCAAACCCACGCCCCCTGCAGTGGAAGCACTGAGCCCAAACCACTGGACCACCGGGGAATTCCCCCATTACTTTTCTTTTGAATAGATGGAGATTAGATGGAGTGTAGTCAGCCTACCTATGTCACCTCTATTTAGTATCCTGGATTTCCCACCCGTGTATGCAGGTTTTGACTACCAGTGTTTCTTTGGTTACTTTATAATAATCATCTACTCATGGTAAAGGATTTCAAGTAATGTCAGCTGGTCTAAAAAACTTGTTGGAAGTAGGTATGGGAATACATCAGTAAAAGCATACATACACCAGTCTCAGCCATTCCTAAGGTTAAGTCAAACCTCAGTGGTTTGAAGGGTGAGGTGCAGTTGAGAATTTCTCTCTAATGCTAAGTTTTAGTTGGCCCCAAAACATACCCTGTGTCGTCTGTTTCCTCTGTTTAGTCAGATGTTTATTCATTTATTGAACATATAGTAAGAGTTAGGATTACAATGATGAGTAAAATCAGAGGTTCTGCACTCAAAGAAATCACAGTAAGTAGAGTGAAAAGCATGTAAATTATAGAAAAATTTTCGAGTACAGAAACATTAAAGAGAAGATAACTAAATTGCTTTTGATCCTGGCATGAGATGGCAGACATGGAGATAGGGAGAGACTTCCCCAAATGAGTGATACTTGAACAGAATTGTGAACAATGAATAGGAAATATGTAGGAAGAAATTGAATTTATGCTTAGGAAGGACCAAGTAGTGGGAATAGCAGTAACGAACTTGAAATCATAGAGACATCGACTTTTTGTCTGTTTTTAATACCCTTGGGAGAAATCAAGGACATACAGTAAAAAAAGAGGAGGAGACAGGGCTGAGGAACCAAATAGAAGAGAGGAAGAGTTCGAGACAATTGAGGTCAGTTCCCTGCCCCCACCCCAGAGCAAAGAGAGTGGTAATTATTTCCCCTCCCCTTCTCCTCTTTCTTCTTTGGAACAGCTGGATGTTCTTTAGATGTTTAGGTTATTGGCCTTTGGGGAGTTTCTGGGAGATTTTAAGTCTTCAGGCTTTTATTTTGGAGCCCCTTGACCTGTGGGCCTTTGGAGATCTTTGGACTCTAGGAGATGGCAGAAAAAGCCAGGTAACAACATGGAATGACACCTGGCTTCCCTATGAAAGGGAAAGTGTTATCAAAGGAAAAAGGAAAGTTTCATTCTAACTGTTGGCGCCTACACAAGTGTATATAGCAAGAGGGGGTGATGGGGAGGTCCATCTCAGTACAGGAAACAAGGGGGTGCAATATCTATAGAAGATTTAAAAACATTGATAAATCCAAATCAAAGTCCACATGCATTTTATTATCAGCATATGCAGGCAATTTTCAATAGCATCGGCGATAGCATACTACTCCCCTAAAAAAATCTGCTGCAGTAGCTTACTGTTGAGTTTTAAGAATATATACATAAGCTTGAAATTAGCACATTTAAAATTACTTATCCTTTAAAACACTGTATTCTACATGGATATTAATTTGGAAAACTCTCAGTAATGCAGTCAGTCCTCGAAACGTGTAAACTCAGCTACACGTATTCATTTTGAGAGTAAATTAGTAATGGTTCAGAGTATTCCAGTTGGCTTTGGGTGCTGTGTGCATCGATGTATTCCTGGATCTAAAGAGTAGATTTGAAATAAACAATAGTAACACGGGATTTGATGAACAAAAACTGAAGTTACTCCAATTCTGTGACCTTGTAAAAAGTTTTTGTGTCTAAAATTTAAAACAGTGAAATAGAATACAAACCGTGGTATATATTTGTCCCTTTTAAAAAAAAGTTCATTAATGTAATTATTTTATTTTTTATTGTTGTATTGTTTTTTATTGTTACTGGCTTGATTATACATAGAGGCCAATAACATACATCTTTTATCACTTACAATTTTTTTTCTATTATTACTACTAAAAATAATTTTGTGGCCTATCGGAGGGAATTATTTAAAAAAATAATCTTCCCTGAGTGTCAAATGTACTAGTCACATCACTACCTGGCTCCTGAAGCTAGGAATAGCAGCAGGGACCCTGGGCAAGCTCTGTCCTAGGGATGGAAACTGTGCAAATGAGTGAAACCTTCTCTTTAGAGTATGTCTCTGCCACTTGAGCAAAGCATTTATGAAACACCCGATCCTTGCAGACACTGTTCCTAGACCTGACAGTGTGATGGCGGGAGAACGTCAAGGGCCATCCATTCTAGCAGGGAGAGAGCGAAAAATAATCATGCAAAATAAAGGACTTTAAATAGGAGCACAAACAAAATAAAACAGCTTGGGGATAGTAAGTGATGGGGGAGCGATAGTTTAGATGGGGAGTCAGGAAAGGTTTTGCGAGAAGTGCCATCTGATAGAAGCCCGCGACATGAGCATGTGGAGGAAGAGTAGTCCAGAGGGCGGGGTTGGCTGCAGCAGAGGTGCAAAGATAATAGGCTTCGTTTGTCCAAAAGACTGAGGAAAGACCACAGAGCCTGGAGTAACACGGGGAAAAGGAGTTCATTTTGTCTTGTGGAAGGAAACTGACCTTTTAGAGCCTAGAAGGATATTAGGTGAACTCTCATAATGGTGAATATTCATGAAGTTATCAAACTCCACTGTGCTCATGAAATATTTAATAGACCTAATGTTGGACTTTCAAAGCATTGTAATGCATTTATACATTTCTCACATGTAATTTTGAGTTAGAGTCTCTTCAGTGCTGAGTTAAAAAAAAATTGTTCCTACCCTTTAGCTTCTTGAGGCTTTGAATGACAATAAATTTAATATGACCGAAGAATTTATTTTCAAATCAAATAATTAATTTTATTATTGGCCTTTTGATTTTTTCACTGACTTCTTATCCATTGCCTATTTTTATATTTACCTGCAGTGAGGAAATCAGAATTAATTACACCCTTCAGTTCATTGCACATTATCATCTCGATTCGATGAAAATGTATCTCTCATTTTATTTTATCCTAAAGTACTTCTTCCCTTTATATCCAGTTTCTACTCCCATTCCCCTTCCCACCATGACATGCAGGATCCAATACATGCTAAAAAAATATATTTTTAACATATATAATGTTTTATGTAGGTATGTTATTTATTTCCTTCTGATTTTTCATTCAGCACTGTGGTCGGGGTCATCCATGTTTCTCTTTGCCTAGTGTCTTGCACAGTAGCCCACGTTTTGTATCTGTTACATTTTCCTTTTCCAACCCAGTGATGGACACCTAGGTGGTTTTCAGTTCCGGCAACTACAAGCAATACTGCAGTGATCATTATTACACACGCTCTTTTATAGATCTGGGTGTGTGGCACAGAATGGATTCTCTGAGTCACAAGACATATACTTACTTAATTTCACTTAGCCTAGTTTCCATCTGACACAGTTCTACACAGTTTGTAAGCACACAACCCTTTGTCTTGGCTGAGCGGGTGATCTGTGGAGGCCAGGCTCTGTAGTTGGTTGTCCTCTGACAGCCAGGTCATCATCATTGGCGAAAAAAGTTAGAAATAAAGAGGAAGGCTAACATGCACCTATGGTGTTCTGTTGGATTTAGACGGATTGATAGGAACTCATAGTATTTACTGTACATACTTAGATGAAGAAGGATAGACGTGTAAATATGCATCTGTTAGTGTAGGTACACATATTTCCAAGATCTATTGACTAAGCGGTTCTAGAAACAAAGGCACCCCAGCTGCAATGAGCACACTTAGCATCCAGATCTTAGTTTCTAAACAATATTCTCCAGTGAAAGGAACCAAGATACCTTGGAGAAGTGTTTGGTTCCAGGGCCGGGGCACACAAGTTATAAGATGAGCCTGGCACATCTAATGATACTAAAACACATGGAAGTGTTCACAAAGGGATGACGGCTTGTCAGAAGAACTCAGGGGCCAAGCTGAAGGGGCTCTTAGTGGTCAACACTGGGACAATTTAAGCAAGAAAATAAATAATGATAGTATTAGATTTTAATCTATAGGATAAAGTAAGTACCCATGAGTCCATACAGATATAAATAAATGATCAAATAAAAAAATAAATAAATGGAGGAGAAGGGATTGCTCTTTCTTACAGAAGAATTCCAGTTAATAAGTGTAGAAGGAAAGAAGGAAATGGAAAAATCACTATTAGACAAACACCACAGTAGTAATGACTGCAGGTAAGGTGCCTGATGGATGCTGAAATCAGTGGGTGAATGTTCTAGGAGAAACAGGATATTTGGACAGTTTTAAAGTATCTTCCCCAAGATATTTATCAACTACAGATGGAAGGATTATAACTTTATGGTCGAGAAACCTAGATGTCACCTTAACCAAGCGATCAAAGTTAACATCACTGGTTATAAGACATTGATGTCACTAACTCCTTGATATGATGAGATGGACACACCATTATTTCTGTGGTTTTCTTTCCAAAAAATGCATAACCTTGATCTAATCATGTGAAAATAACAGATAAGCCTGAATTGTGGAACAGTCTACAAAATTACTGGTCAATATTAAATAGTGTCAAGATCATGAAAGACAAGGAAAGATTGAAGAACTGTTGCAGAATGGAGGAGATGAAGGAGAAATTGCAACTAAATGCAATTTGATAATAAATGCTGGAGAGGGTGTGAAGAAAAGGGAACCCTCTTGCACTGTTGGTGGAAATGTAAATTGATACAGCCACTATGGAGAACAGTATGCAGGTTCCTTAAAAAACTAAGAATAGCACTACCATAGGACCCGATAATTCCCCGCTGGGGCACGTATCTGAAAAAAAAACCAAAAACACTAATTCAAAAAGATATGTGCACTCTCATGTTCATAGCAGCATTATTTACAATAACCAAGATATGGAAGCACCCTAAGTGTCCAAGTGTCCATCAACAGATGAATGGATATATATATATATATATATATATATATATATATATACACGCACACACACACATACACACACACATTGGAATATTACTCAGCCATAAAAAAGAATGAAATATTGCCATTTGCAGCAACATGGATGGACCAGAGATTATCATACTGATTATCCACTTATATGTGGAACCTAAAACTGATGCACACGATGTTTATTTACAAAACAGAAACAGACTCACAGACATAGAAAACAAACTTATGGTTACCAAAGGGGAAAAGTGGGGGAGGGACAAATAAGGAATATGAACAGATACACACTACTATATATAAAATAGATAAGCAAGGATTTATAGCACAGGGAACTATATTCAATATCTTGTAATAACATAAAAAAAAACCTGAAAAAGAATATGTATATGTAAAATATATATATGTATAACTGAATCACTTTGCTATCCATCTGAAACTAACACAATATTGTAAATCAGTTATACTTCAATAAAAAAGTAAATGCAATTTGGGATCCTAAATAGGATTCCGGGATAGACAAAGGGCATTAGTGAATAAGGTCTGTAGTTTAGTGGATAATCTGGTACCAGTGTTAATTTGCTGGTTTTGGCAATTGGACCATGGATGTATAAGTCGTTAACATTAGGAGAAGCTGGATGAAGTGTAAATAGGGACTCTCTACACTAATTTTCCAACTTTTTTATAAATCTAAAATTAGCTCAAAATAAAAAGGACTGTATATATATATATATGTGTGTATATATGTGTGTGTATATATATATATATATATATATATATATATATATATATATATATATACACACACACACACACACACACACATACATACAGTCCTTGAACCACAGACAGACAGGAAATCTTGACCTCTGCACTCACAGACTCCAGGTCTCCTATATGTTTGTATAAAAGTGGCCGTTTGCATCTCTGTGTCAGGATATGCCCACTCTCCAAAAGGGGCCACTTGTACTTGGTGTCCCCAGTGAACCCCAAATCCAGTAGGCTGAAGGCACAGAACTTCTCTGTGAATCTCTTCCAATTTTCATTTTAAATGCATTTTTTGCGAAAGTTTTGCTATGTGTTAAGTCCAGGATATTGGCCTGGGTGTCAGGCAAGCTATTTTCTAGTTCGAGCTCTGCCATTACCCAGCAATGAAGCACTGGGCATGCGGATAGGATGCCTTCTTTTAGAAAAGTACATAATCATTAAAGACTTATTTAGCTTCTATTTCTATGAATTTACAGTCATCTTTCTACTTCTATGAATTTACAGTCATGTCGTCCGCTTTTAAATTAGAAAGAAACCTTCTCTGTGTAGCTGTGTTTCCTGACACAACGTGTGGGAGTCAGTTCACTGGTGAATGCTTCTTATTTAACAAAGGTACATAATTGCAACATAACCGTCTGTATTTTTTCCTTTTAGTACTGTGCTCTGGGTGTCGTATTCACCCACCATGCTTGCAATCTGGCTAAATTAATACTCTGCTGCCATCCTGTGGCTAATTCTGGGTACTGCAGCGCCAGGAAACTTAAAGAGAAAACAGATCCAGGAATTACAGGATCATAGACTTCTGGAGGTGCAAGTTCCCTCAGAATACACCTACGTGAACCCCTTTATTAATAAGTAAATTGATTTCCAAAGACGGACAGTGACTTGCCCTGTGATACTCAGTGATCAGTGGCAGAACTAAAAGCAGAACCCAGGCCAGTGCAGTTGGAAATTAATTTGTCAGGCATATGTGACAGGGTGAAAAAGATTCTAAGACTTTGAAATATAAATAACTGAAAAAATTCTAAAACCTTTTTTGATCAGGTATGTATAGAATTGCCTTCTTTTTATTTATATTAACGTCTATTAAGACGTTACACATAGTTAGGCAAAAAACTGAAAAATGTGACTGGAAACAGTTACTGTCTGTTGTTTGTACAAGCTTCTAACAGAATAGGTATTTTAACCCTAAAAAGGCAGAACATAACTAACAAAGAATATATGGCAGTTCTTTTATGTAACATCTTAATTTGTCTCTCATTTCCCTGGGGGCTAATGCAACTTCTTTGCTGGTATAAATGCCCATGTACAGACTATATACATTTGAGGGAACTACTGGCAAAGAAGGCAGTGGCCAGGGATTTGAAGAACTGGGCCTGATTTCCACTCCTTCACATTCTCTGAATGTGGAGTAAGGTAACCCTGATAAGCACACTGATTTCCTTCCTCTGGTCCTCCGTTTCCTCATCTATGATATCGTATACCTTCCTCACAGGAGTTTTGTGAAGATTAACTAGGAAAATTCAGATACAATTGGTTGTAAACTGTAAAGCACAATAAATATGCTTATTATTTGGTTGTAATCATGGACTGAATTGAGATGAGGCAGAAATTCATCAATGATTTGAAAGCCCTCAGGGACTGCTGTTCCTCTCCTGCTGAGGAAGGATGCTTTGGTCATGGTAAGTACGTTTGGTCTCACACTTTGTGGATGTACATGGTGTCTTGCGCTCTGGTGCTGGGCCCCTGTATATGAGTGAAGTGACTAATGCTTGATTTTGTCTCTGAGTGTGCATATGTGTATTCAAGTGCCTGTTTCAGGGATCCTCAAGACCACCCACACGTTCTGTTCTTTGCTAGAAAGGCACAGGGCTCAGCATATGGTTGTACCCACCACCAAAGTTTATTGCAGGGAAAGGACACAAGGTAGGATCAAAGGGGCAAAGACAGGAGGAGTCTGTAGAAATCCGTGCACAGGCTCTGGTGTGCTTTCTCTCCTCTGAGGGAACGAAAGTGTGCTACTTTCTCAAACAGAGAAAAACACGGTACCACGTTGCCATATTTGTGCCCAGAGAAGTCCATTCCAGACTCAGCACCCAGGGATTTTATCGTGGGACTGGTCACATAGGCCCCCTCTGCTGAGCAACTACCAAAATTCTAGACTCCCGGAAGGAAGTAGGTGTTCAACATAAATCGCATTGTTTCTATGCACAGTGAACCACCTTTATCAGTAACAGAATAGAGGGAACCCTCCTAAAGCCAGGTTCCTGGATGCCAGCTGAGGGCTCACCTTGCAAGCCAACCTTTCCAGAGACAGCAGTCTTGGGCATGTTTTATTAACATTTTTCTATATAGTGCCCCAAACTGAAACAGTCTAACCAAGATAGCTGTGACAGATTCTGAGTGCAGAGGAAGTCTTGGGTTTATTTTATCAGTATTGTCATAGAACCTCATGTATTCACATGATCTATATGTTAATTTTCAGCTGCTACCTGTATTGTTTGTATATTTGTATGATACATTTTAAAATTGGGGATTTTTGGAAGATATTTAAGTCTTTCATTGTTGCCATGCTGAGTACTTCTTTGAGAATCAGTTTTTCAGTGGACACACACATCAGAGAACTTCTGTAATGCCTCTTAACCAGCTAATTTCCATTTACCTTAACAGAAAGTTCTGCAATGTAAAAATTCTTCTATAGCCTTTAGTGAGTAACTGGGACTTTTTCTCTAGCTTTATTGAGATATAATTGACATAACATTGTGTAAGTTTAAGGTGTACAGTGTCTTGATTTGATATACTTTGTGTTGCAAATAATTGGCACCGTAGAGTTAGCTGACACCTACATCCCATCACATAATTACCATTGCTTTTTTTGTGGTGAGAACATTTAAGATCTTAGCAACTTTCAAGTATATAATACAGTAGTATTAACTGTAATCACCATGCTGTACGGTAGAGCCCTAGAACTTTTTCATCTTCTAACTGGAAGTTGGTACTCTTTAACTGGGACTTAATCTGTTCGAATTTAGAGGCCCAAAGGGAATTTACAGTAATATACACCCACGGAAATGTTATTACATTATGTTAAGTAAAAGTCGTAACACGCTATATTAACTCTAACATATGTGGTCTCTAGTAAGGAAGCCCATGATTAAAAATCACTGGAAACTTGGCTTTTTCTCATTAACCTCAGAACTGTGAAAATGAGCTAGAAACTTTTTCTTTTTTGTTTGGCACTTAAGCTTTACTCTTTTAGCCCCTGGGCGTTTCTCTTCTTCGCATCTAGACCTTTGAGAGGTGTTTTCAGCGCCCACCTTCTCCACTTCCACCCCTCTCCCTCTATCTTTAACACATGCAAACAGACTTGCACCACCCTGGTCCCAGTCCACTGGAGAGAGCTGTGATCCAGATGTAGAAAGCAGAGATTCTTTCTGCTAAAGGAAACAAAGAACAGAACAGATGCATAGAAGCTGCTCTGGTTGAAGTGAGTTAAGGACCTAGAGCTCTACCCGCAGGCTCTTCTCCCTCTTCCATCATCCTTTCCAGGGATTCCTTATCATGCCTACAGCTTCTAGCAGCAGAGTCCACAAGCCCCCATCTAGGTTAGAGTCACCCACCGTGTTGGCCCAAGAAGATGGCTCATGTTTGTTGGAAGTCAAATGCACAACTGGTGATGTTAACTTACCTGAAAGACTAGGTAAACTTGAAGAGTTCATTCCCCAAAGGTTAAACAATAACCAGCCTTCTCAATTAATGGAAACAAGGTTTATTTTTCCACTATGGACAGTATTGATAATTCCAAAAGGAAGATAGCAACAACAACAAAATCTGTCATCCAAAGGTGACGACTTTGAACACTTTGGTCTATTCCTTTCTAGTCTTTTTGATGTTGTTCCCCCCTATACTCCTGGGACTTTATTAGTTACAGTTTTGCAGTTGGCCCCTTTTCATTTAACACAATAGCACGGGCATGATTTCATGTCTTCACGAACTCCCCATATGCCTTATTTTTCATGCCCCTACAAGCTTTTCATAAGCCATTTTAATTGTGGGTTTTATAAAGTATTTCTCTTATATGGTCGGCCATTTAACTTGTTTACATTTAAAAAGCAATTAAAAGGATAATTAATATATATCATTATCATGTGCAACTTTATACATAAAGTTTTTAAAAAGTGGTTTTTTTCTTTACTTAAGGCTATTTCCCCTGTGAACTCCTAGATCAAAAGTTAGGGACTGTTGTATTTAATGCCCTCACAGTGAATTCTCCCATGAGGGAACCTTGGTAATGCCTTCTTGACTAGATAGATCCCTGTCATGACCTCTGTCAAGAGCAATTTATATTCCCATCACTTCATTGATATTAGGAATTCTTATTAATTATAATATTTGTCAATTATATACTTTTTAATGTATGTGTTTTTGGTTACTAGTGAGTTTTTAAAATAGATCTTTTCTATTTTAAAGTGAAACAAAGCCATATTTTTTATTTAATTCATTCCCTTATTGTTCAATAATATTTTTTTATTTTAAACATTTTACACAGACATACACTTCTATTTAGGGTGAGATAGTTGGAAAGTGAATTCTGTTATAATCTCTGTTTTATGCACTGTTGAAATAAAGCATAATATTTCTTTAAATTAAGAAATTGGAAACTACATGGTATAAAAATATTGGCTAGGATTTGGTAGATGCCTGCTTGTAATTTTCTTTATAAATATAATATAACTTAATCACTATTAATCCTTCACAGGAATTGTTTGTTTTTCTTTTACTTTAGGATATTTAAAAGAATTTGGGTATGTTCTGTAGTACTGATCATTTTTGATATCACAATGCCAGTATTTTCAGCTGTCAGTGTAAATTTGGCAAATGTGTTCCAGGAAAATTCTGTTTATGTTTTTTTATGATGTCAGGCCTGTGTTTTGTGAATTGGAAAGATGCATGTGGGTCATGCCTTTGGCATGTTTTCAACTCTTAAAAGGTGTCCCTGCTAGTGGAATTCAAACTGCATTTGTTATTTAAAAAATCACATGTTTTACAGTGTGCGTCCAAAGAAATATCCTATTGTTTATATGGTTGCATTTTCCAGGTAAGCTTCAACCAGTGGAAAAAAATGTGTCCTTAATGGTGAATATTTTATCATACTTGTGTCATTAAGCTCCTTGAGGCAGAGAATCGTGGTTTACTGATTTTTACCTGCTCTACCCCCGGCCCATGTCACTTAGAACAGACTCTGAAACATACCAAGTGTTTAATAAACATAGTACTTCGGTTGAAAAGGAAAGATTAGTAGCAGCACTGTATGATTGGGGGTACATAGGAATTTAAATACTTGGCTTCTTATCCGGTTGGATTCAGGTGACTCTGGGAAATTCAACTCATCTCTCTGAGCCTCATAAACCTTGCCTTGACCACCTTAAAGTGCTCTTATAACAAAGAAGTTATATAACAGATGGGAAATAAATTGCCAACTATAAAATATTTTCTAAATGCAAGGTGGATAATTTTTAGAGCAAGAAAAAAATAGTACTTTTCCAATGTTCAGGAGAGACAGAAAGACATTCCCTCCCAGTTCCCTCTGCCTTTTATATTAGATTCAACAAACATTTTTGAGTATGGTGCTGGTCACGGATAGTGGGAGAAAGATTCCACAGACCTTGAAAGGCACAGTCCCTGAATTCAGAGAGCCCAGAATCCAGTGGGAGAGGACAGTGCTATTGCTATAAACACAGGGTTGGGGGAGCGTGGTAAAGTGGTAACTGTGGAGATTCAGAGGGGAGATGGAGGAGCCCCTGAGGTTGCTTGCTGGCTGCAGATAACGCGCTCTACTTTGCGTTCGAGGATCAGTAGGTTTATGTGACATTTGTTTGAGCGTGGACCCCCAAAGGCCTAGTACATGAGTCTTTTATTCCTCTATTTTTTTCACATTGAGTTTTTAGTGGTCATACTGGCCATGCTGCGTATTTGTGTGTCATTTGTTATTATAAATATATAACATATATAAAAATGTATGTTATATAAAATTCATAACACATATAAAATAGTGGAACAGTTTTAATGCAGAAAACTTCAATTTCTTCCAGTTGGTAGTCATATCATCTGCTTACAAACTCTTCTTCCCCCAAAGCAGCTTTCACAGATGCTATTTTGATGTGAGGGCTTGGGGTGTTTGTATCATTGGCTATTTCTTATGGTTTCAAATCCTTCTTTCCTACTTCTGTTGCTTGCTTCAAAGCAAAACTGTTGAAAAGTGTATACTCTAAGGATCTGTCATAAATTCATTGGAGGAATCTGCACTTTCCTGCTGCAGTCCCAATCAACTTTTCTGAAAGCCTCCTGTCGCAGAGTGGGAGAAAGAAAACTCTGTAAACAGACCACAGGGGTTGAAAGGAGAGAACGTGATCTGTCTCCTGAGAGTGGTTTCTTTCTGCAAAGGCTTTCATGGTAACCATGCAGAGGTTGCCTCTTGGGAAAGGGAATTCTGACAGTGATGCAAGAACAGTAGGACACAGGGACCACGTTGAACCTGGGGAGAGGTGAGGATGGTTAGCAGAACAGGAAATGCAGAGTTTGTTATAGTCAAGCCTCCACTGCCTCCACATATTTATTCTTAAACTGGTTTTCCTCCTAGCAGTCTGCCTGTTCAGAACTGCCCATCAGTTATACAGCCTAAGCAATATAATGTAGGTGTAAGCCTAAGGAAAAGCTCATGTCTGGTTTGGGTAACTGTGCTGCTGTTCCTCCAAATGCACGGGTCCTTGAAAGTTGCAAAGAGCAAGGGTTCAGTTCTCCTAGGAACTTGAAGAAACTCCACTCCTTAAACATGTGGTCAAGCATGGTTTGGATCTGACCAATATATTGAAGTTTTAATTTGTGATGTAAGTAAACATTACCTAGAAGACCTCAAGTATGACTCAAATCAACTTTTGCATTCTGTAGGCCTCCTTTTCACATACAGTTTATTTTACTTCTATGTCAGGAGGTAAAATCCTTCTCTGCTCTGGAGAAGGCTCTGGATTTTGTTGCCAGTCAGGTTGGCCCAGTAGGCCTGTGTGTTTTTCAGCAGACATTCTGAGCTTTACTGTTATTCATCTAGCTCAGTTCTGAGGCTTTGGATAAAGCTCAGACAGAGAATCCAGGCAGGTTTCTGAATTAAGAAAGGACTCTCTGTTCTTGCCCAGTTTGAAGATGAATAGGAGTAAATTTGTGTGATCCAATGTTCGTGCAGTTAGTTCTTTTGGGAAAAGAAGAAATTCAAACAAGGAAGAAAAGATTGGAGCATGCTTTTTTTTCTTTGCCTATATGACTAAAGATTTAATGTTTTCCTTTCTCATTACATCCCTAACAGTCATCGAAATGTTCCCATTTCTCTTGAACACCCAAGGTAGAGTTGATTTCACCTTCCCTCTCACCCACCCACCTGTTCATTTTATGTCTACTATCGCCATATTATAAATGCATTTGTGTCTCCTTATCCTATAGAACTTGAAAGTGAGATTTGACCTAGTTCATCTTTGTAGCTTAAATGTCTAACACAGGCTTCCTTACATGGGAAGTGCTAAATAAAGGTCTTTTGAATGTTAAAACACACACACACACACACACACACACACACGGATTATCTTTAGGATTAGTAAGAATTTTTGAAAATACATAGTACAAATGTAAGGATCATGATATTTTAACCAATTCAGATTAAGGCACATACATTTTCAAAATTAATTGATTTTTCCTTTTGGAAACCATGCAATCATTCTAAAATTGGCTCTATTATTAGTCCATTTTAACATTTAAATCACAGCACATGGTGTGTCTAAGTGCAAGCCTCATGCAGAATGGTGCCTTTTTTTAAAACAAACAGGTTAAAAATGTGTCTGGTTCCCATGGGAACCAGGCCACAGACACAGGAGAGATTAAATAAGATTCATAGTTTTGTGATTGTTGCTTTTGAATAGCATTTTCCAAATCCTTTTATTTTGAATGTGGCATTCACAATCAGTAGGCATGAAACAACTTTATCTGACCAACTTTTGTCTCCTAAGGGCTAGGCAATTCCTTTGAAATGGAAGAGAATCAGAAACAGAAAATGGCAAATATTGTGACCTTGCCATTTAACATTTGCAGCAAGAACTGAGGCTTAATATTTAGATCTGATGGGAAGTTCATTAACTTAGTGAAACCAAGCAGCCACTCTCTCTCTCTCACTCTTCTTCTCTCTCTCTTCCTCCCTGTCTCTCTCTCTATTTGAGAATTTCATTCTAAATGCCTACAAAATGCAAGGAATTGTGCTACAGAAATAAATAAGATGGAGCTCCTGCGTGCATGGATTTTATATCTGTAATCTAGAGGAGAGTGACTAGCGTTCACGTGTACAGGGGCCATAGCTTCCCACAGTGATATTTCTATCACTGGAAAATGGTTTAACCAAGTCCCCAGGATACTTACCAAGCATCTATAGTGGCCATGACTTAGAGCTAAACACTGCAGGATACGGGACTTGCCTTCGGTCCTTGCCAGCGAAGAGATCAGAGACTGGTATGAGAGACAGAAACATAAACTGACTTCTAATACAAACCAGACTCAGTGAGTGCCAACATGGGTTTAGGAAGAACAAACAGGTTACAAAGAGGGAGAGACTCTTTCTCACTGGGATGATCAGATTGGTGCCTGGCATGGAGTAAGTGCTCAGGAAATATTTGTTCTATAAATGAATTGTTGAAGAATATTTTTACTCAAATAAAAATATTTGTTAATCAAAGAAATATAAAAATAAAAGAGAGAAACCACTTTTATATAGCTAATTAGCCATTTTTTTTTAAAAAAATAAAATGGTTAGACCTGATGAAAATACCCAGAGCTGAGAGAGGAAGAGAGAGAGATAAAGATGATAGAAAGCGAGTGAGAGAGAGGAAGAGGGAGAGAAAGGAAGAGGAAGAGAGAGAGAGAGGAAAAGAGAGAGAGAGGCAGAGAGAGAGAGACAGAAAGAGAGAGACAGAGGAAGAGAGAGAGACAGGAAGAGAGAGGGGGAGACAGGGGAAGAGAGAGCACGAGATAGAGGAAGAGAGAGAGAGGGAGAGAGGAAGAGAGAGACAGAGGAAGAGAGAGACAGAGGAAGAGAGAGAGAGGAGAAGAGAGAGAGAGCAAGAGATAGAGGAAGAGAGAGAGGGGGAGAGAGGGAGAGAGAGAGAGGAAAAGAGAGGGAGAGAGAGGAGAGAGAGAGAGAGAGAGGAAGAGAGAGAGAGAATGAGGAAAAGAGAGAGAGGAAAAGAGGGAGAGAGAGAGAGGAAGGGGGGGGAGAGAGGGGAAGAGAGAGAGAGGGGAAGAGAGAAAAGTCAAGTGGGTAAACTATAAGGAAGGATATACATAAAATGTTAAATGTTAACTCTAGTTATCTCTAGATGGGATTTAAGTGATTTCATTTATTTTTAAAATATATCCACTATATTTTTATATAGTAAGCATGTATCACATTTATAATAAGAAAGATTTATCTTCTGAAAATATTTTTAATGCATTATTCAGAACTATCTACATGTAATGAGACTCTGTCCACTAGCTCTGCTTGGAACCAGGCTTCTGGTTGAGATTTCCCTAAGTCTCAGCCAACCTTCTGCCTCCTAATTCCAAGTGTGCTCCGCAGTGTAATAAATTTGGTTTTCCAGATTATTTTATACATAGCCCTGGAAAGCAGAAATGGATAACTGGATTGATCTACAGCATGATAATAATGCATCTTTAGTTTTAGAACGCAATTAAATGTCAAATATTCTATCTTATTAGAGATAGAATTTAGTTGTGAACCTGTAGTGTCTCTTTTATAATTGACTTCGCAGTTGATTGTCTGGTTATGTGCTAGACATCTTCTGAGTGTCAACTGACCCTTTCCTTACAGTGACATCTTCCCCTCCTCTGATCTGCAGGAATCAACCACCAGCACCATTTCTTCACTTTGGTGAAATCCTGGCTAATGTTTCATACCTTTCATTGCTTTCTAGACCTTTCCTCACCATATGAAAAGGGGTTGAACATGTAGTCTGGTAGACGTGGCTTTCATGCTTTGCTATGTTTCTATCCTTACTGCCTCCCAAGGAAATTTTCCCAAGTTTTCATGCAGAATTTCCAAAATGCAATATCCCTTTATATCCTATTACCATTGAGCCTCATTTCTTTTTAAGCATCCAAGGTAGACCTTTTATTTGTGAACTTTTGCTATTTCTTTTCCTTCTACCAGACATTCAGTTATTTTTCCTTCTTTTATGGATATCTCTCTTTTTGAGTGTGTAACACTCCTAAACTACGTTTGTACCAGGCACTCTCCATGTTCATTTTATTCTGCCGATGAAACAGAAAAATCTCTGTACTTTTATGTGAGGACTATGGAATTAGAACATACAAGCCTCTCTTGTTCAGAGAAATACGGATATGTACATGTTTATCTTTTTGGCAAATCTTGATTAGAAAGGAAATCATAGACCAAGAATATTACACACAGAGATCAAAATCTCCTTGGTCTTAAAGATGTATTACTTACACAGATGTCATACTGTTCTTTTAGAAAAATACTTTGAAATGATAAAGAAATGGAATTTAAACCTAAATTAGTTAAATTTGATCTAAACAAATGGACTTGGTTAACTGACTAATCAAGGCAAAGGTAAATGAGTGTGAGATTGGGAGACTAATACTGGGGGCCATTGTGATGGCAGAACTGAGGCGAAGATTCCTGATTTAAGTAGAAGCTTTCCCTCATTCCCAGACAAGCAGAAGTGGTCCCTGATAAGCAGCATCCTCTGACTCTTGACCGAAAAAAAAATTGCGAATCTTCTCTGGAGGGAAGGAGCCACAATTATCCTTTTAAAATAATACCTTAAACAATTAAAGCACTTTTACTTCCTTTATTAAATTTGACTTCTTAAGAGACAGATCCTATAAAGAGATTAGAGTCAATCAAATTTGAGCTTTCAGTCAAATATTATCAAAGTCTTTAAAAAAAGCCATTCTTGTATACAGTGATGTGTATAAAATTGATGACTAATTAAAAAAAAAGTGGTTAAAAAAATAATAAAATAAAATCTTAATCATTAATTAAAAAAAAAAAAAAGCCATTCTTAATCAGAGTTACCAGGTACAATAAATAACAGATTTAGATCCTCAAGAACCAAGAACTTCATATATTAGAATTATCAGTTTCAGAATATTAAAGAGTTCTGTATAAAATATTTCAGAAATAAGATTTAAAAAAACATTTACATGAAGTAAGAAGGGATTTTCAAATATGACAAAATTAGTTTCCAAAAAGAAACAAATACAACTTTTAAAAACGAAAAATTCAATTAAAATTAATTGAAGTTAATTTACAAGCATATCAGACACAGCTAATAAGAGAATATGTGAAATGGAAGCCATATATGAAGTGATTACCCAGATTATAATAATACGGAGAGACAAGAAGATAGAAAATATGAAAAGTTAAATGATATGGAGGACACAATACATATATAGATAAACACAGAGTCCCAGAAGGAAATGATAGAGATAATTGAGAAAAAAATTGACTGAAAATTGTTTGGAATTGGTGAAGGACATCATAGATACACAGAGGAACATGTCTACTAGTGTCTTAGTTCATTTGGGGTGCTGTAACAAAGTACCATAGACTCAGTGGCTTACAAACAGCAGAAGGAGTCTCTTTTATAAGGGCACTAATCCCATTTGTGAGAGCTACCCCCTCATGACCTAATCACATCCTAAAGACTCCATCTCCAAATACCAAGACATTGGGGATTAGTTTTCAACACATGAATTTTGGGGGGACATAAACATTCAGTCTATAGCAACTAGGTAGGATAATAAAAAGAAATGTACCCCTATACATAATGCAATAATAGATTACCAAAGAAATTACAGTGAAATTAAAGGACCAAAGAAAAAGGGATCTTAGGAGCAGCCAGAGAGAAAAGACTGATCAGCTGCAAAGGAACAATAATTAGGTAAGGAGAGGTTTCTCAAAAATGGAAGCTAGGAGACAGTGGACCAATATTGTCAAGGTTCTGAGAAAAATCACTGCAAGGTTACCATATGTAGTCACAAAAGCTGTGCACTGAACAACTCCAGGGGGTGCCGCTCACACAGACTTGTTTGTATACTGCTCCCTGGAGTTGGCCAATGTGCAGTAGATAGAATTTAGGATCCAACAAAACTATCTTTCAAGAATGACCCCAAATATTTCAGGAAATAGAGGAAGAAGCAATTTCAAACTCAGTTTATGAGGCCAACATAACCCTGTTACTAAAACCTGTCAAAACTATTATAATTAGTACAGACATAACATATCGCCATAAAAAAATTCTTAACAAGACATTGACAAATCAAATCCAGAAGTATATAAAAAGGATAATAAACCACAGCTAAGCGGAATTTATCTTTGGGAAACAAGGTTGGTTTATCATTTGAAATTACAATCAATGTAATTCACCATATTCACAGCATAAAGGTTTAAAAAACACATGATCATCTGAACACATACAGAGAAAACATTGACAAAATTGAACACCCATTCATGACAAGACAAAACAAAAAACCCTCTCATCAAACTAGAAATATAAAGAGCTTTCTCAATTTGATAAAGAATATCTACAAAAAACTATAGTTTACTTCAAAATGAACAGTTAATTATTGAATGCTTTCCTGTTAGAATTGGGACTAAGTCAAGGATGTCCAATTTCACTAATTCTATTCATCCTGGCCAAAATAAAAAATGGAAATGAAAGGAAATGAAAACAATAATCTGTAATACTGAAAATATGCATATCTTATAATTATCTGTTTTACTTTGAGGCAAATGCTGTAGATAAAACTCTGGCACATCACTCAGATACACGTATGAAAATGTTTAGACAGCATTGCATAGCAAAAGTCTGTAAAACAACCCAATTTTTATCAACAATGTAGTGGATAGAGAAATTTTAATAGATTTGCACAGTGAAATATTATAAAGCCATGAAATGAATAAATGAAGGCTATATGTTATTGTATGGATGAATCTTAGAAACAGATTGTTGAGTAAAAAAGCAAATTGCAGAAGATTAAATGCAATGTACAAAATACCTGCGATGCCATACCAGATCATGACACATTTGTGTGTGAGCAGTTTAATAACCTTTTTTTTTTTAACATCTTTATTGGAGTATAATTGCTTTACAATGGTGTGTTAGTTTCTGCTTTATAACAAAGTGAATAAGCTCTACATATACGTATATCCCCATATCTCCTCCCTCTTGCGTCTCCCTCCCTCCCGCCCTCCCTATCCCACCCCTCTAGGTGGTCACAAAGCACGGAGCTGATCTCCCTGAGCTATGCAGCTGCTTCCCACTAGCTATCTGTTTTACATCTGGTAGTTTATCTCCAGTCCAATAGATACCTAAGGACCTAATAATCATCACAAACATAGGTTTTTATGTGATAGTCCCCTGCTTAATAGTCATAGTGACACCAAATGAATTCCAAGTCCTGTAGGCTGGTTTCAATTATCATGGTTTGGCCTTGTCAGTCTTCAAAATTTCTCCTGTTGTCAAGCAATCACGTTTCACATTGTGCTGTCAAACTGGTAATTCCCGTAGTCCTTCCACTCCTTCAGCTCTTCCCCAGCCAAAGCCTGATGTTCTTGTCTTTAAATCTTGTCTCTTGACACTTAGACAAGGGCACAATACAAAGAGGGTTGTTAGAAAGTCAAGAGATTTGGATTCTATTCCTGGTTATTCTCTGCACCTACTGTGTGACCATGGGAAATTATCTAAATATTTACCAGTGAGGACTGTCAGTATGGAAACAATTGTGTTTGCAGTTTTGGCAATAAAACATAGCAATAAAGGAGTTCCTGTCCCTGAGTAATGTTCAGCTCCCAGGGAGATGAAGGGAGATACATATATGGTGACCATACAAAGCAGAGCACAGTACACATTATAAGAGAAGCACAGACCATTCTACGGGGCTTCCAATGGTGACACCATCACATTTCATATTGTCAGTGGAGACTAGGAAAAGCTTTATGATTGAGGTGGTATTTGAAGTGGGAGTAGGAGAGTAGGAAATGTATTACAGGTAGAGGAAAGATCATGCACAAAGATACAGAGCTGTGTTGAACATACATGACAAGCTGTAACCAGGGGTGAATGCTTTGGATAAGGGTTTTGGAGATCGAAGGAAATACAGGATCGACATAGACTTTGGTATTTTTGCTCTATTTGAAATTAAGACCATTGGATATAGATGCTAAATGATGTGTTCACTATCAGAAATTGAAATGGGACCATGGCCAGCCTGGTAACTCTAGATGCTTAATCCACTGAACTGTATTATACTGAGTTTTCTTTAGATTCTGGTCTTAGAAGCCAATTTTTCTTCATATGCTAAATAAATGAACCTTGACTACTATGAAGAATCATCTTTTTTATTCTATTTTGTTTTAGTTTGGTTTATTTGGGTGAGCCATAAAATGAGTACCTGATTACATTGTGTTCATTACAGCTGTGCAGTAATTTCATCAAAAATTAAGATGCTAATCTACCTAGTGTCTTGTGTTGAGTTTTACCAGTGATTGGTGTTGAGTTTTACTTGGTGTCCTGTGTTCAGTTTTATTTGTGTTGAATACTGAGAGTGGCTTCCAGAATTCACTTTATGATTAAAACTGGTTATAGTATCCGATTTTTTGCTCCATAATAGGGTCCTGCAAGTTTATCTCTGTGTAGTAGGTAGTCCCAATACGGCATATACTATGGTGTGATGCTTTTATCTTTGAGTGTCTAAGAGAATGAGTTGGAAGGGGAGTGCTGTAAAGTGACACTGATGTTAATCATTTTAGAGAATTTCTTTCTTTCTTACTTAATATGCTTTTATTCATGGAAAGACTATTTTGGTGTAGTGGAAAAATCCAGAGATTTTGGAATTAGAAGATCTGGATTTTGGTCTTGGCTTTGTCTGGGCTGAAGTTGAATTTCTTCATCTTGTAAGATCGGCTATCAATTAGAATCCAATCAAGAGACAGAAACCACACAGTAATTTGAAAAGGGAAAGTTTAATGTAAGACCTGTTAACTAAAACGTGGATTGAAGTAACAGGGAATTGGCTAGCAAGAAGTAAAGAGAGTTCTATAGAAGTAGAAATAGCATGTGTAAGGAGAGGCTGCTATTCACAAGGCCAAGGAAGAGCCTTCCACCCCCGTCTTCCCCGGCAGAGATCCAGACCTCTTTGGAGAAGGCAAGGCATAGCTCATTGGATGATGGAAAAGTCACTGAAGTACCTCGCCACTGGGACTTGTTTGAAATCTGCCTCCTGGGGTACTGGGAGAGCAATCCACAGGGAAGTGTTGAACCTGAAGACTTGCTGCGTAGTTGCCCAAGTCAGCGCTGGGGGAGGCTACTTGCTTCGGGGCACTGCTAGCCACGAGACGCTGCAAGAACGAGGAGCTAGAGGAGCCCTTCTCTGTAGGAATGGGACATTGCAGTAACTGTACTCCACGGAAGTCTGATGCTGGAGAAAGCACAGGTTCTGCAGGAGCTGAGCACTGGCAGGTCCACAGAGAGAGACGGATTGCCAGGAGCCTGTTCACCTGCAAGATGATGCAAGGCCTGGGGTGCGTAGTATCCGTATTGGCAGATCCGTGCCAAGGTGGTCACTGGGCTGAGGCCAGTGCCACAAGCTCACTTAGAAGCCAGAAGGAAAGCACACTGGAAGCCAGAAGGAAAACACCTTTCTCCAGCGCCCTCTACTGACAAAGCTTAATATTGTGCTTCCTGTAAAGAAATATAAAAGGGCTCAAGTCCATTACAGAGCAAATAATGAAGAATGGATTTAAACTGAGATATAATAAATTGATAACTTGCACAGATGAGGACCTATCCCCAAGGGTATCAAGGTGATTAAATTAGTATAGAATTTAAAAGCACTTCGTGAGCTCTCAAGCAGAATACAAAAATTCACTGTTACTACTATTATGATTTACTGTAGTTAAACCTGATACTGACATAAGTTTGCAGTGCCAGAGTGGGACTGGATAGATTGAAATCTGCAAATCTGCAGCATCCTGATTTTTAGGGAATTTATTTCAAGATTCTATTTGAGCAATGTTGTACCTGAAATTAAATTTATTTGGGCCTCCTAAGCTAAAATGCACTGCATGTTGATGGCCATTAGTTGGTATAAAAAATAATATTTATTGAAATCTAATTATATGGCAGGCATTACAAATGCATTTAGTCTTGCTAATATTAGTATTATTAGCCCCATTTAAAAAATGAGGAGATGAGATAAAGTAATTTACCAAGACCATACAAATAGGAGGAGTTGAACCAGAATTCATATCTAGGTTTTTCTTATTCCAGAATCTTTGCATCTAACTTAGAAACAAATCTCTCCTCAGGCCAGGATAGTTACCAAAGTGCTTTAACTTGGGTAAAATGTATATTTACTTTGGACTTTTAATGTCTGTTTGCCACTTACCATGCTGGTATGGTGCTTCATCCCCCCTTTTGAGGTGAATGTTTCCTTTTATATTTGGTGGCTCCTCAGTATCTCACGACTCTGGCACTAGAAGTAAAGAGCAGGTAAGCAGCCAGTGATTTCGAGTTGGTCATCTAACTCTAACATCAGAAAGTGATTTATTCACAGGCTGCAGAATAATTGGATGAGGCATGTTCAGGAAAGAACAATCCTTCTTCCTCAACATAGGTAGATTGCTGCAACCATTTCACTAAGGTGTGTTTTAGGCTAAACATATGACTAGATTTAAAATATAGTTAATAATAGGAATTTATATGTAATAGTTTCCACCTGGAAAAAAATCCATGTGTCCATCAACAGTGGAATGGATACATAAAGTGAAATACTCTAAAGAAGTGAAAATTAATAAAGCACTGCTACACACAATAGCATGGATGAATCTCTCAGACATAATACTGATCAAAAGAAGTCAGGTACAAAAGATTATAAATTGCAAAATAAAGTTCAAAAACAGGCAAAACTGATTTCTGGTGCTATAAGTCAGAATAATACTTTTGGAGGGTATTGCCCAGGAAGGCCATATGGGAGGCTTTTGGGTACTGTTAATATTTAAGTGCTTGATCTGAGTTGTAGTTATGTGGGAATAGATATTTGTAAATTTCATAGAACAAAACCATTAAGATTTATGTACTTGACTGCATAATATTTCAATAAAATATTAAAATGGTTAAAAACCTAAGTTTTTAAAAATAGGAAAATAATAAGTAAAAGTAATAATAGTGATATGACTGAATGTCGGATAACCATTGAACGAAGCTTACTAAAGGTTTTTAAATGATAAAAAAAAATGCTTGGTTTACAGTGCTGAGTGGAAACAAAACAGAGTCGAAGTTTGGCTGCACTATATTATCCCCACTGTTTAAAACAAATGTCTGGAAAATTAGTAGGGAAAAAACCCATCAGATAGTAGTACTGTAGAAATGGGTGATTTTTCTTTTCTCTACCTTACTACATTTTTCAAATTTCCGGCAATAAATGCTTTTTATAATCAGCTGTAATAGTTATGGAAAAATATGAATATCTGGAGAGCCTCTTCATCTGTAAAGACCCCACTATTTTCCCATTACTTAGACAATAAGCAAAACTTAGTTATCTGAATGCTCAAGAACTCTGGAAAATGGCTCCAACCTGACCTTTTGGCCTGAAATTTCCCAACTGCTCCAAGCTTCTCAATGCTTTGCCACATTGGACTTTATAATTTTATTTATTGATTCAACAAATGATTTTAAAGCATCAATTATTTGCCAAGCACTCTAGGTATATAGCAACAGATAAGGATGACAATGATTGATGTTCTCTTACCTTTCGTTCCTTTTACCGGGGGAGAAAAAGCACAAGTAATTGTCCTAAAGATTAATTAAGCTGAAGATGGGAGAAATCCAGGGCACTACAAAAGTACATATAACAAGGAAACCACATCTGGTCTAAAGGAACAGGATTGTTGCTGGAAAAGCAGTTTTGTTTAAGCGAAGACTGCTAAGGTGAGTAGACGTTTGCCAGTTGTGAAAGGATCGGGCATGATGATGGATAGTGGTGAGAACGATGGATTATGCATCACAGTGAGACTGAGGAATTGTTGAGGAGTGATGGGAGGAAGGATAGGAGACCATGAGTCAGAGCTGGGTTTTGAGGTGAAGATTTCAGAGGTAGTACAAGTCCACAGGTGATGTGGAAGTGGGCTGCTGGGTGGCGTGGAGGAAAAACTCATTCAAGGTGAGGATGCCAGTGACCTGAGAGCTGCTGTTGGATGGGTTTTAATGTGGATGCCTCACTGAGAAAGACAAGGGGGTGGGGTATAAAGGAAGGAACATCGTTGCTTGTTGGCTGCTGTTTGTGCTATTTCCTCTGCCTCAACTCCCTAGACTGTGCATAAGGCCACATAAAACATGACAGTCTATCACACCATCCCTGAATTACCCAATTTGATAGGTCCCCTCCTTCCTTTGATTCCATAGCATGAGACGGCTCATTGCATGAGCTGGTGTTCAATTAACATTTGCTGAATTCCATACTTCTGTGAAGCATCACTATTAGAAACAGATATGTTGAGCTCAATGAATTCTGTGTTTAACCTGGAACTCTTGTTATGCTCCAATAGTCCAGGCAAATTGATTTACCTATTCTGAAAGCAGTTTTGTCTAGAGAATAACCATCTGAGTTTTTCATTTTGCATACAGCAGCATAGTTTAGGAAAAAAGTTTCCAAGCATTTGTGCTAAGAAGACGAAACTATGGCTTTTTAAGTAGTCAGTGTTTGTACTTCTGTTCAGTGTCTGGCTATAGTCTCACTTATCTGTTGATAAACCTGTAACATCAAATGAGATGCCCGGACTCCAGACAGATGCTTCCA
Source organism: Balaenoptera ricei (assembly GCF_028023285.1). Lineage (NCBI taxonomy): Eukaryota > Metazoa > Chordata > Mammalia > Artiodactyla > Balaenopteridae > Balaenoptera > Balaenoptera ricei. Next base: position 85,535,285 of record NC_082642.1, on the reverse strand, counting down.
ATGTCTGGAATCAACACAAATCATATCACTTGCCTGTCACAGAGAATGCCTCTTCTGTCATTATGGAGCAGTCTGTTTAATGACACAGCTGCTAGGCTGTGGAGCAGATGACTGCCTCCTTTATCGCTCAGAATCCCTGGGGTACTCTGCCAAGAGCCAAACAGCTGCAGCATGATTGGTGTGTCTGGGTAACTCGGTACTCTTGGTGCCCGAGTAGGGATGTGTTTCACTGGGGGCAGTTGGTCTGCTGCTTTTAGGGTGGATGGGAGGTTGTTTTCTGTGCCGAGAGTTTTCTTGCTGGCTAATTATTTGAAGCCGGAAGACTCCTAGTGCAATTTCAAGCAGAGTTTGGCCCTGTGCAGAATGCTGCTGCGTGTTGTGTTGTGGGTCCCATTAAGAGATGAGTGAGAGCCCACACTTTCCAGGATGTCTCAGCAAAGAGACAGCTCTCTGATGAGCTAAAGTAGAAAGACTACTTATAACAGGTAGAAGGATGTGATTAGGCTGAAGGACTCAGAGCCAGAGGCACGTGTTTGAACTTTCTGGAATAAATTGGGAAAGCTTCCTGGACAAGGTGTTCCAAGAAGCTGAGCTGTGAAAAAGTATTGTAATAGTAATAGTCTATCACGTAGGAACGAGGGCAGTTCTCTTCCTAAATTGCTTAATTTCTGGAGCCAACGCAGAGAGCATTGGGGTCTCTAACTGGAGTACACAGAAAGGGGCGCTAACTTCAGATGCTCATTCCTGGGTTATAGCCCCAGAGATTCTGATTTCATTTATGTAGGGTAAGGCCCAAGAAACTGCACTTTAAGAAAACAGTATAGTTTATTTTAATGGAAATGGTCCATAAATCATACCTTTGATGATCACCGGTGTTAAATATGGGAAAATAACTGGTTTTTGTAAAATGGGTGGTAGTTCCAGGGAAAGAAGAGATACCCTCGGGGAAGATGTAACAGAAGAGTAGTAATTAGGGCTCTACTTTAAAGCATGGGTGGAATTTCCTGCTCAGATACTATGTACATTTTAATTTGAACGTAATCTGCATAGTTAGCGCTCCTTTTTCTTTGAATTTCTGACTGCTCCAAATCCTTTATTTAAAGAAGGGAAGCTAGGGTTGTCCTTCACCTTAAATTTTACCTGAGGACAGATTCATGGTTCAGATATTTCTGCTGCTACTCAGAGAATACCTCGGACAGAGAATTCATAAATTCCAGCTTCGCTTCAGTGACTGGAAAGTGTTCAAAGCATTTTAAAATCCAGTTCTCTTAAACGTGTTTTGAGAGCCAAACGGAAACTCCGTCTAGTTCTCAGAGTGAAGCGTGTTCCATCGAGCCCACGAGGTGGCGCTCTCCCACCATTCCTGACCTCCATGAGGACAAGCTGGCCTGGGGAGGGTGTGTCTAAAAGCAGAGAACTGGGGAGATCCTGCCAGCATTATGAACAAGGCTTCCCGGAATTATTCTTAGAACATTAGGGATGACAGTATACTCTGCTCTTTGCCCACTTGCTCCAGTCTTGTCTAAATGCTGAAGGTCACATTATCCTGTTACAGAAACAATGTTAGGATCAATTGGCTAAATAGAAAACACAAGTACAACCTCACACAAAGGGGAAAAAAGACAAAAGAAAAAAATAAGACAAAAAAAATGAAATGAGGTCTGAGAGAGGAAAACATATACTCTAATAAACACGCTGCATGGGAAATATTGGGAGGTGAGAGGAGAGAAAAGTGGGGCAGATGGTGAATCGAGGTTCAAAGAAAGTGAACTCAAGTCTTTCTTGCCCTTTTCCCAAGGTCAGCTCTCAAGGTCAGCTTGGACAGCCCTGGAGGGAACGTGGGCCATGGCATGCTGGTCCAAGATGTAGGGCTTGGCTACAGAGCCCGGGGAAGCCAGACTGATAGTCATTTTTCTATTTCCTCCTCACAATCAGTTCGTTAAAGTTCATGCAAATGTCTATGATCCAGTGAAACCGTATTACTTTATAAACCTCTGCAAAGACTTCTGGACCTCCGGGATCTATGGTTCCTGAATTTGAAGGTAGATGTCTGAGTTCCTGGATGAGCCTGGCGCATGGCATTGTGCCAGTACTGCACCCTTAGTACCCATGCTTCTCAGCTATTTTGTTTGAACCCATTGCCACCTGCTCCGTGTGCTGCTCTCCAGATTCCCATAAGCTACAGAGCCTGGCACGTACACCATGGAGCAGCACTTGACCGTGAGAGGGAGTTTTCATCCAGACTTACCTTGTGTGAAGCAAATAAATGCCTTAAATATGAGAATGAAGGGTAAAGCAAAGTCTGCACTAAAATGTAAATTTTGTTGACCTGGAAATGATGTTTAAAACGATTTTTGTTTCCTAAGCTTATGAAGAATATGGAGATACCTTTTGAACTCTGGTCCTAAACAAATGTTATTTGAAATAGTAAGCCAAAATAAAACTATTCTGCTGCACTTCCTAAAGCAGAAGGCTGATTATGTCACACCTGCTTTTCAAAATCAACAGTCTGAAAGATAAAGTCAGATACTCAGCTAAATATTCAAAATTCTCCATCAGCCTTTCCAGCCCTATCTCTTACTACCCTCCTATAATATTTGAAGTTACTTATATTTTTATAAAATGTACATATCTTATGCAGGGTTATCTACATTTTTTGAAGATTTTTATATAAGAGAAAGAGTATTCCATTTTGGCTATCACATTCCAGTGTTGACTCAAATCTGGATTTAGGAGCTATGGTGAGAACTGCACAGAGCAATGAAAACCTCATGTAAGGTTATTCCTGAGTAACTATAATGTTTACACAAGTTACAAAGAGGATGGATATCATTGCAGATGTCTGAATTTCTCTGTAATAAGTTTTAACTAAAATCCAGTTTTCCGGGCTTCCCTGGTGGTGCAGTGGTTGAGAATCTGCCTGCCAATGCAGGGGACACGGGTTCGAGCCCTGGTCTGGGAAGATCCCACATGCCACGGAGCAACTAGGCCCGTGAGCCACAATTACTGAGCCTGTGCGTCTGGAGCCTGTGCTCCGCAACAAGGGAGGCCGCGATAATGAGAGGCCCGCGCACTGCAATGAAGAGTGGCCCCCACTTGCCGCAACTAGAGAAAGCCCTCGCACAGAAACGAAGACCCAACACAGCCATAAAAAAAAAAAATAAAATAAAATAAAATCCAGTTTTCCCAACTAAAACTCAGCCTTTTGGTTATTAAGCTATCATTAGATAGACCCCATTAGTAATAAGAATCATGTGGCTCTGTGTTTCTATTTGATAATAATAATGGATTCTTTTGTTAGGGCTCATCTCAATTACCTTGCAGCATTACTTTGGTACCATTATTTTGGCACCGTTCGATGACACTGGAACTTTGATCTATATGATATACAGTAGGTCAAAATGAAGCTTCCAAAATACAGGTATAAATAGTGTGATTAAGGTGAGGCAGCAGCAAAAGCAGTTTTGTTTTTTTTTTTTAATTGTCTTTCTCAAGGAAAAGTAAGTGGTATTGAGTTAATTGGACCTAGAGAATACAATTCTGGTACAACTATGGACCTTTAAACTACAAACAGGGGAATTCTGTAGCGGTTGGAGTTGCTAACCTGGAAGCCCAGGCCAACCTTTGGGAGGTAATTGGTATCTGCCTGTCCCTGCCCACACAAGGTTCTGGTGTTAGAATTGCTGAGGACTCACTGGTTGAACAGTCGTGTCCCCTAAAGTAGAATTTCTCTTGCTGTCCCTTGCAAAAGGAGAAGAAAATACAAACTGGATCTAAGGGATGCATCTAAGTGCTGTCATTTCCCATTTGAAGAGGGCTTTTTACACTGGAAATGAACAATACTCTCAGTTTACTGTCCTTCTCTTCATTCTGAAAGGGATATCATTGAGTACAGAGCTTCTGTCTGTGGCTCCCTGGCTCTGGGGCTATGACAGGGTGTCGGAAAAGATGTGCAGCATCACATTTGAGGTTTCATGGGGAGGAAACCAAGGCACAGAGGAGAGGAGACTGACATAGAGAGTGAGTCAGTGGCTGAACTGGGATTGGATCCTGGTTTCCTAACCACCTAATTAATACCCTTTCTACTCACTACATCCTCCATTAGCGTCACTCATTCAGATATACATTGATTCACACCTTTATTGATTCAACATTTAATCAAGTAGGATAAGGAAAGCTGTTATGGCTTCTGTGATAAACGCTTATGCTTTAAGGTACAGGATCCCATTGAACTGAATCTTCAGAGATTAATAATTGAGGCAACTGAAGCCCAGGGAAGTGAAATAATTTGCCCACTTTTACGTGTCTAGCTAGTTAAGGGACAATACTGGCTTTAGAATTCAGGTCCCCAAATATAATTCTCATTTTATTATGCCATATAGCATTTTACCCTTAACAATGCTCAAAACAGTGTCAGAGATTGGGAAATGTATAGTATTTATTATATCTGGATTGAGGTACTTTATCCTAGAGCATTTTCTACAATGCCTTCGAAATGTGACATGTGGCTCCTACCATCAGTGAGCTCATGCTTAATTTGAGAGAGACGTTAGATACATTAAAATTTAAGTAAAACTGTAAGTCAGATGTCATTATCAAATTAGTGTATAATATTTAATGGGCTGGAGAACTGTTATCAGCCTCATGATGGATGCTCATAGTGACTGATAAGTTAGATTGTGTGGCTGGTGAGTAAGGCATCATTTGTTTCATTTTGTTGAACGATTAACATGTATTAGAAGAGTAAACAGAGTTGGATTTTCAAATGTGGCAGATGTTTGAAATCCTCTTACCATCTGCAAAAAAGAAGATTTAAAGAGATGCTGCCTATATATTTGAGCCCTCTTTTTAATTTATAAGTGATTCCCTCTTTCTTTTTAATTTATAGAGATCGTTTCATGTAAAAGACGCTTAAAAACTAGGATAAAGAAGAGGGTTAGTGAAGGAAAATCTTGAAGCTCAACACATCAGAATTCAAACTTGTGATATTATTCCTCACAATGTGTCTGTTGGCAGTATCATCATGTTCAGTAAGTGGTATTCACACTATCCTGTTATTCCAGAAACCTAGAGATCACTCTTGACTCATTCTGTTGCTCCTACCCCATACTCCGTCTGACTAATCATGAATTGCTCCACTGCCACCACTTTAATCTTGTTTCTTTCACATAGACTATTGCAAAATACTCCCGGCCAGTGCACCCTGGGACTAAATGCCCCCTCGAGTTGATTTTTTCCCAGACTGCAGTCAGAGTGACTTTTCAAAATGCAATTTTTTTCATTTCATCTCACCAACTCTTTAAAATCTTTCAATAGATTTCTTATTGCTCTTGTAACAAAGTCATTTTTCTTCCAAAGGTCTGCAGAGACAACTCTTCCCAGTCCTTTAAAAAAATTATCGTATTCTTTATACTCTCACGCCACAGAGTCTTTCTACATACTGTTCCACCTACCTGAAAAAGTATTCACTTAGGTTCCTCCATTCTGAGCCCTTAGACTTCAGCTCAACATTTCCTTCTCCAGTAAAGACTTCCCTGACTGCTTTTTCCTTGTACCATACTCTCACACAACCATGCACCTCTCTTTGCAGATGCAATTTTACCTTTAACTTGTGTGATTATTAGATTCCCATCTGTCTCTCCCACCACTAGATTCTGAGCTCAGTTGAGGCAAGAATCAGATCTGGTTTTGCTCACCATTGTATTCTCAAGCACAGCACAATGCCCAGCACATAGAAGGAAATTACTAAATATTTATTGAATGAATGATCTAAGGAAAGTGGAATATTCTGATTCCAAGAAGGGAAGATTAAAGTGTGCCTTAAAGGGGATCTTCATTGGAAGCTGCATTCCACTGAGAAAAGTCTGAAGTTCTTTTCAGCTCTACTGAGAGTGGGTAAAAGAGCTCTCCACTGTGTAGGACATAAAGAAATATTGGGCTGGATTACCGGTGGAGGCTCTAAAATCTATATAAAGAATATTGACAGTGGCAGAATGTGTGTTAACAGGAAAGAATAAAAGCTGGGTCAGAAGGGGCCATTGTAATAAGCAAAGTTATTATTTCAATAAAAAGCCTTCAGGCAATTTTACTTTCCTGCTTGTGTTCTAGACCTAAAGTCTGAATTTGATTGCCATTTATAAATATCCATAAGAATGTGATAAAGGCAGACAACCCCATGTTGGTTATACTGTGTCTTGTATGATTCTCAAAGACCCACTGCAAAGAACAATCACAATTGTGATTAGACCCACACACTTAGTGTTGCAGTGCAGGACAAAGTGGCTGAGGGTTGCCCACACTTTGTGACTCTCTTGTTTTAGATTCAGTCCTGTGGAGGTGCTTCTCTCAGGCCAACCTCCATTTCTCTGAAACCAGAAAGCTTTATAAAGCCAGAGAGGGCTGCTGGCCCGAGGAGCTCTGAAATGTTACAGCACCTGCAGACTGATTTCCTTAGTAACACTGCAGATGTCACTGTGATGATGTATTGGTGAAGCATAAGCTTCTTTTGCTGCAATTCTGATAAATAGTCTGCCTTTGACATGAATGTTTTCCTCCTTAGTGATATCTGCCTGATTATAGCAGCAAATCTGTCTCTTCTCTGGGTACTTTACTCTGGTTTTTACCATTCTGAGGCTGGAGCAGAGGGAGAATTATTAATGAGTGATCTACTCTGATTGGCATCAGGAAATAAAAAGCCTGGAATCCCTGGTTCTGCCTCTTGACTGGTAAAAAGAGCCAAATCTGTTCTCCTGTTTTCCTGTGGATGGTTTCTTCTAGATTGGCTGTAAGTTTTCAGGAAGGCTTAAAATAAATCCTTTGTAGCAGTTTTTACCTTCCCAAATCAATTTAACAAATGATAAGTGCAAGCCTTAGGTTGCAGATATGCAGATGAACAAGTCATGTTTGTTGTCCTCAATGATTTTAACATTTGGAAGAGAGGTAAAATTAGAAGATCATGAACCATCTTTATACTGTTAGAGGAAGGAAGAAAGTACAAGGTTGAGGATCATATCCAGCTAGAATCAGAGATGCTTTTGTAGTACATTTGAGACTTTTTAAAGAATGGCAGGATCTCATCAATGGGTAAAAATGAATAAAATAGTATCTTCCAGTTTGAGGTGCCTAAGGTAGAATTTGGAGGATACATCCAGAAGGCCACTAGAAATGAGAGGCTTAATCCCAGGATAGTTGTAGGTGAGAAGAAGGCTGGATTCATCCCTACGGAAAAGTTTTTTTAGTCAGTTGAGGTGATATGAGTGCCAAAGAAGAATAGAATTTAGAGAATACATTTATTCAGGGACAGGAGAAAGAAGGAAAGACAGGCAATGAACAAGGGAGTGGCAAAGAGGAGGAGGCAGTGCCTGAGGCTCAAGGAAGCTGGAGATTTTAAGTAGAGTGGTTATTCAGTGGTGTTTCCAGATTATGGGAGGGGGAAGAAATAAGTAAATTTGGAATTGGAGTTACCAGCAAATATTCTCTTGACTCATAAATTCCACTGGCTTTTCCTTAAAACTTCTGGCTAAAGGGCATTTCTTCTATCCAACTAGTTATTCATACAAGTAGCATATTTCTCTTTTAATGAAAACAGTATTTCTCTTTTCCTAATGATCTTGAAACTGGGATTGTCAGTGTTTTACTGAAATCCTTGTAGCTAAAAGCCTCTTTCTCGAGTCACTAGCCTCCTTAATGACTCCTATTTCCTCCTCCTTTATGACTCCTATTTCCTCCTTTTTTCCAGAGAGTTCTTCCTCCTCCCCTCTGCTATATAATTATGACCCTTTCTCCCAGCCTCTCTTGCTTCAAGGACCTTCTGATGAATCTAAGATGCACACTACAAAGATGCAATTCAGATTCCATCACTCTCATCCTTAAAAATCTTCATAGCCTCTCATCTTTAAAGAGAAAAGCCGAGCTCCTTGGCACAGGAAAAAGTGAGCACTAAAGGCATGTTTTTTGGATGAATATGTTATTAAATAATCTTTTTGTCCTTTAGCGCCTGCTCAGTTTGGGATGGGTCCCCATCTTTGTGTTCTCCAGCACCCAATGTAATGTTGGGAGATACAACACCTTGTATGTATTCAGCAATCAAAAAGTATGGGCTGAAAAAAAAAAAAAAAAAAGTATGGGCTGCATTCTGGTCTTTGGAAAATGTCATCCTAAGCATAACTTTACCTAGAGGTTTGAACCCACAGGGGAAGAAATCATTAATCAGGCGAGCTGCTCAGAAATAGACATGAGCTTAAAAGTATTTTGTAAGTGCAACTATTTTGGGAAAGTAACACCGTCTGATCTAATCCAGTGGTTCTCCTCACCCACTGCACATCGGTACACCTGGGGAGCTCTTTAAACCGATCAGTATAGAGCCTTCCCCCGGACTAATTAGCTCAGTTCATGATCGTCCCTTCCAGCAGAGGTTCTCCAAGTGTGGGCCGCATATCAGCAACACCTGCATCCCCTGGAACTTGTTAGAAATGCAGACTCTTGACCCAGCCCCACACCTCCTGAGTCAGAAATCTGGGAGTGAGGCCCAGCGGTCTGTTTTCACAAGCCCTCCAGGTGATTCCCATGTGTATGAAGGTTTGAGAACCGCTGGTTTTCAGCACTAAACTCTGCCTCTCGCCCACTGTGTCCCAAGGGGCAAAGCTAGAGGCAAAAGAAGGTATTTCTCTCTGGCACCTCACTACAACAAAATATTATTTTGGGCCCAGAGGCATCTACTCCATATCAGTTTATGTGGGATCACCATGTAGAATGAGACTGAGATTCTTGAAGATGGGGACCCTGACTACCTCATCCTGGGGCCATGTTCTTCTCTTGTCCTCAGAACCCCGGCACTTAGCACAGGACCTGGCATGAGGTAGGTGTTCAGTAAGGGCAAGAAGAAAACTCTGAGAATTACTTAGGCCAACTGAAAGAAGTAGATGCATTAGTCGTGATGTGTTTTCCTTAAATTGTGTTGTTTTAACAGTACTCTTTGAAATAAATATTCTTTAAAAAATGTCAGAGAGTCAGAACTTCACAGCGAAGTTGTAGCAGTTTTTGCCTGGTCATCAAAGAAACATGTGGTCTTGCATTATCCTGATGGAAGATTATACGTTTTCTGTTGACTAATTCTGGATGCTTTTCGTTGAGTGCTACTTTCAGTTGGTTTAATTGGGAGCAGTAGTTGTTGGAATTAATCATTTGGTTTTCCAGAAGGAGCTCATAATAGAGGACTCCCTTCCAATCCCACCATATACACAACACCACCTTCTTTGGATGAAGACCGGCCTTTGGTGTGGTTGGTGGCGGTTCATTTTGCTTGCCCCATGATCTCTTCCGTTCCACGTTATTGGACGGTATCCACTTTTCATCTCCTGTCACAATCTGTTTTAAAAATGGAACATTTTCATTATGTTCAAGTAGAGAATCACATGTGGAAATACGGTCAAGAAGGTTTTTTTTGCTTAACTTATGTGGAATCCAAACATCAAAGTGATGAACATAACCAGGCTGGTGCAAATGATTTTCAGTGCTTGATTTGGATATTTTGAGTATGTCGGCTATCTCCCACGTGGTATAATGTTGATTGTTCTCAACTAATGTCTTGATTTGATCGCTATCAACTTCAACTGGTGTACCCGACCATGGAGCATCGTCCAGCGAGAAATCTCCAGCACGAAACTTCGCAAACCACTTTTGACACCTTCAGTCACAGCACCATCTCCATACACTGCACAAATCTTTTTTTTGCATTTCGGTTGCATTTACCTTTCTTGAAATAATGAAGCATAACATGCTGAAAATGTTGTTTTGGGTCCATCTTCAATATTCAAATGGCTACACAAAAATTCACCAATTTTGATAAGCCTTTTTGTAAATGCACGCTGATATGAAGTTGTCACATACAATCTCAGAAAATTGTTTTGAATGAAGTTAAAGACAACTAAGTGCTACTAGAGCCATCTTACGGAAAAAACTGAACGAACCTTTTGGCCAACCCAATATTTCAACAGCAAAAGCAATAGCTTATTTCACTTCTTTTTAGTAAGAGAATTTTTGATATGGAAAGACTGAAAGATGTAACGAGGTAAGCATCCTTCCTTTACAGATGAGGAAAGTAAGGCCCAAGAGACTCATCCACAGTCCCCTGGCTGAGTAATGCTGTTTGTTCCAGGCCCAGAACTTGGTCTCCAGTACTTTATCTATCAAACCAAAATGGTGCATTGACTTCCTGAAACTTGCAAGTAGAGGAGACCACTGAGCTTGGGGATTATTATAGTAAAAAGCCTTAGGAGTAGGGAGCCTGAAGGCCAGGGCTCTTTCAAAGACTTTTGCTAAGATTTCCTATTTCTTGTAAGTGGCTTTCAGTTTCAGAACAGAAATTCTCACTGTTTTTCCTTTAAAAATAATTAAAAATTCATACTTCATTGAGCATTCAGAGGAATCAAGTTAGTTTTTTCTTTTTTTTAAAAACTAGTATTATTCTAATAGAGAAAGAGATCTGAGATTAAGCCAGGATATTCCCACTACGTCATAGCCTTGAATGTTTTCTCTTCTGAAGCTTTCTATTGGTAGTTTAAAGATAAAAACATAGATCATAGAACATGGGAGCAGCTATATAATCCCTTATCCCATTGAGGAAACTGAGACCAAGAGAGGGGTAGGAGTTATCCAAGGTATCACAGATGGAGTCATTGTGAGAATGAGACAGAACCATACCTCCTAATCCTCTCTTCAGTGTTTTTTGAACCCTTGCCTGGCTCAGACGTCACCACTAAAACTTGCTCAGAGATCAAAAAGCAATTGGATGAAAAAGTACTGCTGACCCCAGAAAATGCAAAGAGAAGCCATCGTGACTTAGTTTATCCTCTTACTTTTGATATCCTAATGATGGGAGTTCTAACTAGCCTACTGTGTTCTGGGGAGAAAGCCTTGAGATGGGCTTTCCAATCACTGCTGAGTCAAACTAGTTTTCAAGTAGCACTGAGTGCTTTTTTGGTCCCTAACATCAACTCTAAGACCCATTCTCTATTCCTATAAGCTATCACTATCACTGTAAGCAAGTAGAACAAATAAGAACTCAAAAAAAGTCAACTTACATTAAGATTGAATCACAGGACATTTGTTTTCTTTCCCCTCTGCCAGACTCACATACATATATATATATGTACATGTACACACACACACACAGGTGTGCACACACATGTACAGTCATAAGCTTGCTCCTATGGCAGAATGGGTAGCATACTGGTAAAGACTGTGAAAGCTGGGTTTAGGCTGCTTGGGTTCAATTCCACCTACACCCTTTACTAGTTGTGAGACTTTGGGAAGTTATTTAACCTTTCCATGTCTTATTTTCCTCATTCCACAAAAAACTTGATTTGTCTCGCAGGTTTCAGTGTAAAACGGGTGTCCTTTACCTTCACTGATCAGAGGCTACTTAAGCTTCAGCTTCGTGGTTTCCTCACTTGTATAGACCCTTCCTAGGGGAGGGACGCTAGTAATGTGTTCAGATGTTCATATATTTTTTGTAAATTTACAAAAGTAGGATATTTGACCACAGTTGTTTAAGGTTCCTAGTTTTTTTTCCTCCCAGCCACCTCTTTATCATTCTTCCCCTGCTGAAGGACAGGGGAGTTGTCACGGCCATTTGGGGGATCTGGCTAAGAGGAAGTTGAGTTGGGGTACATTTAATTTGGGTTCAGTAGGATTATTATAATTTTTGTTTACAGTCACCTCCAAGTAAATCATTGTCAGCCCTCCTCATGTTGAAATGGCCAGGAATACTCCAGTGGCCTGCTAGGCTGACTCAGCGGGGGGCATGACACCCAGATGCAGGGCCAGAGATCCTATTGTGCTATGAACTTACCTGACATGGAGGAGAAATATACAGAAATTAGTCTGTTGAAAATTCTTCCAAATTTTACAGCTCATATCTAGTAGAAATTCAGTTTGTTTTTAAATCAAATTTGACAGAAATCCTAAATATTTACAAGATATTAACAATAATGAGTGGTAGCTGAGTTAAACATTTCTTAATAATTAAAAACAAGTAAATCATCAAGTTAGAGGCAAGATTGAATCAGTTATTTTCTTTATAGAAAATATAGCAAAATTGTTATATAAAAACTATGAAAGCACATATGGGCAAAAATTAGGACGAATAAGTATTAAAGCTATGTCTGGATTTTGTGATGTTTATGTTATTTTTAATTTTTTAAAAGATGTGTAATTTGGTCTGATTTCTTTTCTTATTTTAAATAAACATTTACTTGATGAGTAATGTATTTGTAATTTTATATTTTCTTTAAAGAGGGTCCCCCAATTGCATAAGCTTCAGGTCATACAGAACTTGGCTGTATCCTTGCAATCGACTACTTGTGAGAGGCTGCGGAAGATACTTCCTGGGCCTTATCGTTTCCAACTATAAAATGAAGATAGGACAAGATTACTCCAAAGTATCTCTACGTATCCTTCTAGCTCTAAAGTTCTGTGATTCTGTCTTCTCAACATGATAACTGGTGTGCTAGTTATTTCCCTGGGAAATAACTAGTCTAAGAATGATGAATCAATACCCTTTCTAGGAATTTCCTGATAGAACACAAGGAGGGATTGATGACAGCTAGATTTTCGAGTGTTTGGTGATCTGAAGGGTGACATTCCAGGGACTTGCGTAGGTGATCAGACCATTACTAAAATGATTTGACATCCTTAGGAAGCTCACAAACCCTATGGACCACTCTGGCTTATTTTGTTTAGGGAAGGTATATTAGTTTTCTCACGCTGTATAACAAATTATCATAAATTTAATGGTTTAAAACAGCATACGGTTACTTTGTTTCTGTGGGTCAGGAATCTTGGCATCACTTTGCTGGGTCCTCTGCTCAGGGTCTCATGAGGCTGCAGTCAGGGTGCCTGCGGTTCTCAGGTGGAACTCGAGGTTCTCTTCCAAGTTCATTCAGGTTGGCAGAATTCAGTTCTTTGTGGTTGTAGGACTGAGGCCCCCATTTTCTTGCTGGCTGTCAGCCACGACCATTCTCAGGTCCTACAGGCTGCCCTCAGGGCCTTACCATGTGGCCATTTCCATAGGCAGTTCACAGCACGGCAGTTTGCTTCTTCAAGACCCAACAGGAGAATGTTTTTTTCCTGCTAAGGAGGAGTCTTACATAACATAATTGAATCCAGGGAGTTACTATCCTATCATATTCACAGTCCCACTCATGCTCAAGGGGAATGGATTATATATTAGGGAATGGAAATCTTTGGGCCATTTTAGAATTCTGCATACCACAGAAGGGAAAGGCAGTATTTTTTTTTTTTTTTTGAGTACCAATCATGTACTACTTTATTTAAGTTCTTTTATTCATTTCTCAGAATAATTCTGAGAGGCGGGTATGATTATCCCATTTTCCATGATCAAGATACTAAGACTTGAGATATTAAATAATTTGCTCAGAATCAAAGAAGCGGAGTCTAGATTTGAATCTAGGTCCCTCTGACTTGATAGCTTGAAGTCTATGCAACATACCCCATGCCTTAGGGAATTGATTGCCTATCTGCACGGAAGGCCTGTAAAGAGAATGTAAATGCCATGAGAGCAGGGCTGCTCTGCCTTTTTCACAGCTAGAGCCCTGGTACCTAGGGCAGTGCTTGTCCCCAGGTGGTAATACAATGTTTGTTGAATCAATGAGTGAATAAAGTGTAAGAACTCGAGTTAAGGAGGTCAGTGAGGAATCTATTGTAATAATGAAAATGTATTTATTTTCTTGTGGTGACATAGATCTTTGTGGGATCCTATTGTGGACTCTTAAGGATTAAGCTTTTCCCATGGCCATGTTTTACCTCTAACAAGCATACCTTCACTCTATGATATCCTGTAAAGATGGGAATCTTGAATCTCTTCTCATTAACACTATCGTTTGTCATCTTTTGATTAGAATGGACATTCTTAAAATTCCATGAAAATAATCCATGAAAGAAATGCCAGTGTTCTAACTGAAATTTGAACAATTGATGTTGAGTAATTTACTCAATGATTTCACTTCTGTGGACCAAATGGAAGCCCCTCACGTACCATGCACTTTCATGCTTGTTTGTCCATAAGGTTCTCTTTGCATAGGATCCCCTTCTTCACTTCCACACTTTTGTCTGTTCATCCAAGTCTTATTTCTTCTTTAAAAATAACATGTATTGGGGAAAGGAGTTTCTATTTATAATTTAAAAACTTGTTCATTATAGAAAATGTAGAAAATAAAAATATTTAAAGAAGAAAATTGAAATCTTCCGTAAATATACCAAATAGAGATAAGCACTGTAGCTATTTACTGTTTGCACATCTATTCTTTGTGTACTTATATAAGATTATATTTCCTCTGTACACATCTACATCATAATGGAGACACATATTGCCTATATGTAAATTCACTTTTAAATTCTCATATATAGATATATACGTGCAATATGAAATTTTAAATGAAATTGAGATCATATGTGTTGAGTTTTGCATTCCACATTTTCTCTTAATACTGTATTCTATTTCCTTATTTGATTTGATTTCATGATATGCTTTTCAAAGATTCTCCATGTTTGTGTATTTAACATACTTTTAAATTCTTCTACTTTTTACTTTTTTTCAGATATATAGGTTGTTACCTTTTCACAACGTCTCTTACATATTCCAAATTGTCTTCTAAAATGCTTGAAGCCCTCTTACCTCTTACCTACCATGCCTGCCTCACTACTTCTAGCTAATTCTGGTCTTGCTTTTTGAAAACATGAACTGAGAAAACTCATTTTAAGTTGTATTTTTTTAGAATGTGTCTTCTTTTTTAAGGCCTAGCTTTACTGACATCTCTTCTTCCATCTGAATTAAGATTCGCACAGAACCTTGAACAAGATCGTATTTGTTTCTGCTGTCCCATAGTACAATTATTTATTAAGTTCTGTGACCCTCAGCTACTTAAAGGCAGAGATCATCATTCATTTTTGTATCTCTATTGGCACTTAAGCTAGGGCCTAGAGCATAATTGTTGTCAGTAAGCATTGAACGTTGGTTGTTGAAATAAGTCCCTTGAAGAATGGGAACCGAGGGTGAGAGACCATCAACCCTCACCTGGGCAGACCTGGTCTGTAGAACTGCCCACGTGGGTGTTGCTGGAAGCCTGGATGAGGAGGTAGCTATGGGAATAGAAAGAAGGCAACAAGGAGACATTGTGGGTATAAATCAAGCAAAGTGTGCCTGTGTGCAGATGTGTGTGTGCTGTGGTTGGGGTGTGTGAAGGAGAGGTTATAGTCAAAGAGAAGGCCCAGGGGCTTCCCTGGTGGCACAGTGGTTAAGAATCTGCCTGCCAACGCAGGGGGCACGGGTTCAGGCCCTGGTCCCGGATGATCCCACATGCCATGGAGCAGCTAAGCCTGTGCACCACAACTACTGAGCCTGTGCTCTAGAGCCCGTGAGCCACAACTACTGAGCCCATGTGCCACAACTACTGAAGCCCACGCGCCTAGAGCCTGTGCTCCGCAACAGGAGAGGCCACCGCAGTGAGAAGCCCGCACACCTCAACAAAGAGGGCCCCCCCCACCCCCGCTGCAACTGGAGAGAGCCTGTGTGCAGCAATGAAGACCCAATGCTGCCAAAAATAAATAGAATTAATTAACTTAAAAAAAGAAAAAAAGAGAAGGCCCAATGTTCCTGTTTAATGGCCAGGTGGAGGTTAATGCTGCTACCTGATAGGTGATGGGACAGGTTGACATAATGAGTTTAATGTTTCATCAGCATTTCTAGATAATAAAAAAGATTTGTTACATTTTATAGTAATACATATTGAAATACACACAAATAAGTAATTTATAGCCTTTAAGAAGTCAAAAATTTTTAAGTCATTTTTTAATGAGCAGAATTGAAATTGACCCAAACTCAGGGCTAACTTATTTAGAGGTGACAGAGATGTTAAAATCAAAAAAGGTATTGAGAACCAGGTGCATTCAGGTGGGAGAGGACAGACTGATTCTGTGAGGGATGGCTGAAGGAACTAAGGGTGTTTTGTTAACAGAGACAGGAAGAAACAGAAAGGATAACATTGCTCTCTGCAAAAATCTGAAAGGCTGCCCTGCGGAAGAGGTGCTAGACTAATTCTGGGTGCAACCAAATGGTGGAACCTGGGCCAGGAGAGATGCATTTTCTTTTAATATTAGAAGGACATTTTTATAGTCATAACTGACCACAGATGAAGGAGAGGTCTCAGGAAGCTGTGACAGTCCATCAGTGGAGATTTTCAAGAAAGGCTTGTCACTTGATGAGGAGTTAGACGACGTGCCCTTCCAACCCCAGGATTCTGTGATTTTATCAGAATTGTTTTCCTTTCAGCAGGTTTTGTATTTTGAACCGATTTGTCACTTTTTCGTGTCATTTTTGATTATAGGAAGTAGAATAATGGTGTAAAAACAGCCTCTTGGTTTTATTAGTTTTCCAGACACATTCGCAATAGAAATACAGGAATAAAGTGGTATCTATCTATCTATCTATTTTTTTTAGTGGTATATATTTTTAAAATTCTCCACGCTTTTTTCCTTTAATACAGCTTTACCGTCAGAGAACCAAGCTATTTTGCTTCTCCCCTTTAGCTAAGATCTAATCAGCTCCTTTCTATTATGACTTCCAAGAAAATCAGCCTGATACAAACTTTAAATCAAAAGGTTTCACCTACTACTTACTGCTTGCAGGTAGCACCAAAGTTTCTCTATTTAGACCCCAGCTCCCATATAAGTAGAGAGCTTATTTCTGAGGTTCGTTGTGGGTGGTAAAAGTGGTGTTTGCCTTTGTTAGAGTGATCCAAGTAATTTCTCCATTTGGATCCTGTTTGTGTTGGAGTTCTCAAGAAAACTCATGTCATCACTGTTCCTTCATTCCTTTGGCTTACAAGTTTTCTTCAAAAAAATGAAATGTTTAGTGCTTGGGGGAAGTAGTTTGACTCCATTGTAGCTTGGGGCTGACAGGCAACCTCAGATATCTCTTGAAATAAAGAAGAATTCAGTGGAATTTAGAAATTGTTGATATTGAGCACAGACCCAACTGTTTGAAAAACTCAGGCTTCCAGAGATTCAGATATTAAGATAACAAATATGCCCCAATATACTGGTTATAGTATTGAAGGAGTTTCTTGATTCTGTATCAATTTGAATTTTGTCTTTCCTTACTTGGGCTAAGACTTCTCCAGGACTGCCCTCCTGATAATGTTTTCTATTAAAAAAATAGTAGTTACTGAAATGCTTTCCTTCTTTGTTCCTTTCATCCAGTACCTAATACATTACATTACATATAACAGGAGCTAAGTAAATAAATCTAGCCAACTTTTTTATTACTTTGAGAAATATTTGTACGTTGTAAAGTAACTATTTGAAGAGTAGCAATCAAAAACTAAATGGTGGGGGGCGGGGGGTGGTTAAAATTGATGCAGGCATTTAGTTCCAAAGAAGGTCCAATTATTTTTTTTTTTAATTTTCTATTGTGATAAAAAACACATAATGTAATATTTACCTTCTTTACTGTTTTTAATTGTTCAATTCAGTAATGGTAAGTGCTTTCACATTGTTGAGCAATGGAACTCCAGAACTTTTTCAGCTTGCAAAACGGAAACTCTACACCCACTTAACAATGACTCCCTTTCCCCTTTCTCCCAGCTCCTGCAAACCACCATTCTGTTTTCTATGAATTTGACACCTCTAAGTGCCTCATATGAGAGGAATAATGCAGTTTTTAATCTTTTTTGTAATTAGCTTATTTCACTTGGTATAATGGCCTCAAAGTTCATCCATGTTGTGGCATGTGTCAGAATTTCCTTCCTTTTTAAGGCTGAATAATATTCCATTGTATGTATGTACCACATATTGTTTATCCATTCATCCATGGACATTTGGGTTGCTTCCACCTTTTGATTATAGTGAATAGTGCTGCTATGAACATGGGTGGGCAAAGGAAGGCCTGATTCTTAAAGTAATTATAATACCTCCCCGAAGGAGCTTATCTTAAAATTGTTTAAGGCTATTTAACAAAAATGGTATGGTGGCATCTGAGGTAATAACTTTATCACCATGGAAAACCCACTGTGTGTGGCTGTGAAGGAGGCATGTGGAACATCCTAGGTATATTGGTTTGTTTGTTTACTTGTTGCAAAGAATATCTTAAATGGCTTTCACCTAATTTTTTCCTTTTTTAAAAAAATTGAAGTATAGTTGATTTACAATATTGTGTTAATTTCAGGTACACAGCAAAGTGATTCAGTTATACATATACGTATATATACATTTTTTCTGATTCTTTTCCATTATAGATTATTACAAGATATTGAATATAGTCCCCTGTGCTATAAGTAGGTCCTTGTTGTTTATCTTTTTTATATATAGTACTGTGTATCTGCTAATTCCAAACTCCTAATTTATCCCTCCCCTGCCCTTTCCCCTTTGGTAACCATAAGTTTGTTTTTTTATGTCTATGCTTAATTTTTTTTTCTTGATAGTATTTTCTGGCACCACACACCATCACTTTTTTTTTTTCAGAATGACATGAACAGATATCCTCTCAAATCTGTAAATATTCTTATTTACGTTATCTCACGTGTTAAAATCAACATACATCAAAATGTAGGCCAACCCACATCAAAAGTAATAGAGATTGTGTTTTAAACCAGCAAGCATCAACATGTGACCAACTTTTCTTTTTTCTTATTTTCATGATATCCCTCTTAGAAGTACACCTGGCCTTTGGGGTAAAGTGCAGGCACACAGTTCTGGAGAAGGAGTAATAGATGTAGAAGTTGGGGAGATTTGATAACTTTTTAAGTTATAGTTATTAATACCTCATTTTTATCTAAAAGAGACAGAGGAGGAGCACATGAAGGAGAGGTGGAGGAAGGAGAGGAGAAAAGAGGGGAGTTAAGAGAGGAAAGCATTGTTTCTTTCAATCCATTTCTCTTTCCAAGATACAGTACTATAGAGGTGCAGCTCCTTCCCTGCTCTGACAATAGAATCTACTCTTTTAGTTATCCCTCACAAGCCTGTCTTTAAGAAGGTGTCACTGTTTTATGATTTAAAATGGTTAGTCTGTGAGGGTTTCATTGGTAAGAGTCAGGTGTTGTAGGCTCCAAGAAGAGGTGAGCCTGATGCCAGCCTCTTGCCCCATCTCTTTCTGTGAACTTGGATATTTCAATTCAATATCAATTTGTGAAGTACTTTTTTTTAGGCATTGTGCTAGGAGTTTGGGGGTGGGTAAGATAAACATAGTTCTTACCCAAAAGGAGCTCATGGTCTAGTTGGGAAAACCAGCATATATCAGTGTATAAATGAAAGTATATAAAAGTGATCCAGGAGGCTTGAAGGAGGATTAATAAACTGAGAGGATCAGGGAAGGTGTCAAAGAGGAGGTGACATCTGAGTTGGGACAAAGGAGTAATTCCAGGCAGAAGAGTTACCACCTGCAGAGTCATGGAGGTTTCAAGGCTTAAAAAATATTTGAGGGAACAGTCTCAGATTCTCTATCTAAAGTTAAGGTGCTAGAATAACTGATTCCTGAAATCCCTTCTAATTCTGCCTATGAGTCTGTAAAATATACAGGTCATGGCTAATAGGTTTTTCTCTCATGTTTTACTGTTTCCAAACTCTGACGTCATTACCAGGTTGGGGAAATGTGGGATTAAATCCAGATTTGGAGTTCCTTCTACCATCTCCTGAGGCACCGCTAAATTATGAGAACAAAAGAGAAGATTCACTGACAGGTTTTACATACTTTAGATGTTGATAACGTCCCAAGTAGTGTTTTTTTTTTTTTTTTTCCTTCTTCTTTTTTTATTTCTGATATTCTGAATATCTTACAATTTTAAAAGAGAGCTCTCTCTGAATTATTTGTTTGGCAACTCAGAAGTATAAAAATCAACATCATTATTGGAGTGGTTAACCTCTGTCATAGAAATTCATTCCTCTTATTTTCATACATGTGAACTTGTTTTCTCCCCCATCAGTCCTTCCTCCACTGCTTCCTTCCTTCCAACACATATTTAATTAGAATGCCTGCTTCTAAGTGAGGAAGTTAGATTCCCTGGCTTCTAAGAAACATAGTCTAGCAGAGGAGCTAAGACATGACTAAGATACATATCCATAAAATGCAAGGCAGGAAGCTGCCTTTGCTATAAGAAAGCCGGAAAGCATCCTTGACATTCATAAGATGGCAGAGGGAGAAGTCCTGTTAAGAGTTTCCAAGAGAAGTTGCAGTTGTGAAGGATCCTGAGGGGGTTGAATAAGGAAAGCATTTTCCACCGGACCCAACTTTTTACAATATTAACATCCTTTTGTTCTCAGTTGGAAAAGCACAGTTGAGGTTCTAAGACATTCTTTGTGGCTGGTTATCTGAGTGCCTTGGGCCTGCATTCTGGTCAAAACAAATAGGATATATGTTCAGATGGCATCAGGTATAAAGAGAGGCCACATTTCCCATACCTGTTACTGTGCAGGTGGCTGCAGTAAGTGGGCTGTCTCTCTGCGTCTTGGAAATAACACGGAAGGGCTCTGCTCCCTGCTGCTGAGTCTCTTAGTTATAATCATGCTCTGTCAAGACTGTACCAGTGAATGCACTTTAAGTGCTGCTCAGTATCTTCTCTTGAAAAAAATTTTTTTTCTCATTGTGGTGCTTACTCCTCCTCTCACAAACACATACTATTGGGACACTAAATGAAATGATGTGGGAACCACTATACCCTTATTCATGTTTCTTTCCCAAAGGAAGGAAATGTTCACTTTATTGATCAGAATTAACTTCAGATTGCCCTACATTTTGTTTCTTTTTCCATCCAGATAATGCAAATTATAGATTGAAAATCCTATGCTGATTTAAAATATTGCGTCTTTATGTTTACTGAGTACCTAGATTATATTAGATACTACCACATATATCATGCCAAAATGTTACACTTACTCTCACCTACTCTCATAGCTCTCTGCAGATGTTATTGAAAAGTCCCAGGTCATTGCATCATTATAAAAATAGCTACTATTTATTCAGCACCTACTATGTGGCATGAACCATGCTGAGTGACTACTTTATTTTCTCACTTATTCCTCAAAATAATCATATTAGCAAGTATTTTTATTCCCGTTTCCAAGGTGACTACCAAGCTAAAGGACAATAAAGCAGTAATTAACCTACGGTTCTATAGCTATTTAGTTAAAGAATTAAAATCTAAAATCAGGATTCTGATAACAAGTCAAGCACTCTTCTCTTGAGACATTTGGCTCTTTTGAATCCTGGTATTTCTTACATAAACGTCTCTCTTTCAAACACAGCTAAAGAGAAAAGTTAAGAGTGTGTACTGTCTTTCCATCTCTTAATATAGTTACTGGGGTGTTACCATCTTTCTTTTATTTCCTACAATTCTGAAATAATTTGGGAAGTTAACAAGGAATATTACTATATGTGCTGAAATGGGGTCATCTCTAGGGTATAATGAAACATCTGTTTGAATAGCTACACAGATTTCTAAATTTGAAGCCTTTCTCAATTGTCTTAGTCCATTTGGGTTGCTTTAACAAAAATACTGTCATTTATAACTGGGTAGCTTATCAACAACAGCAATTTGTTTCTCACAATTTTGGAGGCTGGGAAGCCCAAGTTCAAGATGCCAGCACATTCTGTGCCTGGAGCCTACTTTCTGTTTTGTGCCATGGATGGTGCCTTCTGGCTATAACCTCACATGGCAGAAGGAAAGGGCTAGGAATCTCCCTGGGGTGTCTATTATAATCACCTCCCAAAGGCCCCACCTCCAAGTACCATCACATTGGGCATTAGGTTTCAACATATGAATTTTGGGGTGTTCAAACATTCAGACTATAGCATCTATGGAGCTTCCTGCCTCATCTTTTATGTTATACCTTCATTTGTTTATTTTTAGATGAACAAAAAAGAGGATGCATTATTTTTTCCTAAGAAGATACTGTGAGGTTCATTACTGGACAGAGTATACCCCAGCCTCCTGCTGTGCTGTGTGGAAACTGATGGAGGCCATGTCTACAGTCCCTATCCCAGCTACCTTGTTAAAATCATAGACCATCAGAGCTAAAGCAGACCATGGAGGGTGCCAGTCTACCCCTTCCTTTTATAGATGCGGGGTCTGGGGTCCAGAAAGGGGAAGAAAGGCCCAGGGTCTTAGGATAAATTAATGGTAGAAGTTAGTTAATGGTAGAAGCAGAACTAAACCCAGGTCTTTCACTACTAGTCCTGTGCTGTTTTCCATTGTGACCTTGAGAAAGCTTGTGGATATCTATACCTATTTTCTACTTAAGAAAACAGGCAAATGTGGCCACCTGGGATTTTTTCAATAACATTTGTAGAGAACTGTTGAGGTGGTGTAAGTGTAACACCTTGGAACTTGGTCTCTTGGAGCTTTGTCTCATGTGCTACTTATATCCATTTAAGGAAATTGTGGTAAAACACTTCCATCCTCATATAATTTTAAGGTATTGAATTTTAGTTTAATGTAATTAAATTTTAATGTAATGAGATGAATCTGATTACTACTAACTCTGTCGTACCACACTTACACAATCACTTTTATTAAAAGATGCCATAGTAGAGAACTTTATTGATTAAATTGTATAAAAATCATTAAAAAAAAACCCTTTCAATAGCTCTCTGTTGCTTTCAAGATGAGGCACTAATTCCATAGCAATACATTCTATTCCCTAGTGATGTCTGGTTCACCAGACATTTTTTTGGAAACTGATTTCTACCATGTGTCTCCATACATCTTATTTTCTGAACCCACTAAGCTGTCAACACTCTTCAAATAATGTTCATTCATTTATTGTTTTGTTTGATCAGTTTAGTTTTATTAATCGTGCACATGAGATATAATAATGCACAAGACACACAGGGTTCCTCTCCTGGAGGACTTCATGGCCTGACAGAGCCCTGCTGTGTGACATATCTGTGCTTTTCTTCTCCTCTCCTCTCCATTTAGGAGGCCTTTCCAGCCCCTTTTCTGGGAGGTCACATCCTGCTTATTGTAGAGTGGGTGGCTCTCACGTCACTCCCTGATGAAACCTTGCAGGGTCTCTTCCAACTGAGGACAATAGTGTTCCCTCCTGAACATCTCAGCACAGAGTCGACCTGTCATTAGCAGGTATTTTATTCTCACGGTTACCACATCAAATATCAGGTTCATGCACAAGATAGTAAAGTATTTTGAGGGAATAAACAATGATTTATTTTCTTTATGTTCCCTGTGTGCTAAGCAGTTTGGCATGTAGTGAGTGCCCAGTGACTGAGGAAAGGATAAAATGTATGGCTAGATAAAAATGGAGATACAGATGAGTGTAGAAGGAAAGGAAAATAAATGCTTTGGTAGAAAACTGGGCAATAGCTCACATTTCATCCCTTCACCTGTCTCCTTACCTTAGCAATTAAAAAATTTTTATACACACACACACACACACACACTGGAGGTGAGTTGTTGCAGAGAACAAACACGACCACACTCCTCCCCTGGCACGTGATTCACATTACATATGTTCAAGACATAGTCAAATCCATTTCTGCAATAAATTTTCCCTAAGCTGTGGTTGTTTTTAAAGATGACTTGCAGGCTAATGACTTACTCCAGCAATGAGCTGCAAGTTTTGTGTTTAATCTTTGAAGCCAAAAAGCACAAGGGGCGATCTAATTAAAGAAATTACTTATGTGACTATCGTCTAATACATATATTAAAGACAGTGCCTGCCGTGAAATTACCTGGCAGAGAAGATCCTGAGGCAAGGTTAGTGTCCCGCCTTCCAACTCACGTGTATTCTTGGCCTGCTGTGCCAGATGTTTTGCAAGCAGGACGACCTGGTGAAGAAAATTCTCATTAGCATCACAAAGAATCCTGTATTTTGGTGATACTTGCATGGTTACAAAGAGAATTATGAGTCTTTTATCCTATGCAATAAACCAATAAGAGAAATTCTTACGGTTCTAAAGAATCCTGTTTTATTGGAAAATAGATGTTGGATGAAGAGGATGAGGGGAAGTGGGCAGTGAGGCAAGATAGAAGAAATGCCTGCCATATATGCTAACTGGGAGG
Organism: Balaenoptera ricei; assembly: GCF_028023285.1. Lineage (NCBI taxonomy): Eukaryota > Metazoa > Chordata > Mammalia > Artiodactyla > Balaenopteridae > Balaenoptera > Balaenoptera ricei. The sequence continues at coordinate 85,511,199 of NC_082642.1, read as the reverse complement.
CATTTGGGGGGAAAGTTTAATATTCTTTTTTTAACATTTATTTTATTGAAGTATAGTTGATTTACAATGTTGTGTTAGTTTTCGATGTACAGCAAAGTGATTCAATTATACATATATATATTCTTTTTCATATTCTTTTCCATTATGGTTTATTACAGGATATTGAATACAGGTCCCTGTGCTATACATAGGACCTTGTTGTTTATCCATTCTATATATAATAGTTTGCATCTGCTAATCCCAAACTCCCAAGCCATCCCTCCCCATCCCCCTCCCTCTGAAAGCATTAATATTCTTTAATGAAGATTTTATAATTCATTTGATCTTACCGGAAACAGGTAAGTTTAAAAGTTCAAGGGTGAGGAAAAGATCCAAAGAAGTAAATAAAGAATTTCAAATTTAGAAAATCAGAGCTAATGCCATCATTTACCAGGGATGTTACCTTAACCCACTCCCTCAGCAGTCTGAGCTTCTGTTTATGCATATGTAAATCAGGCATATAATAATAAGAATAATAGTTATTAACGGGTGGCTGTGAGGATTGAATGGGAATAATGCTATTCACAGTAGTTTTTATTTTTTTTAAAACAAAGCCTAAGTTATGATCTTTAATTGAAAAATTAAATGTTATACCAGAGAGACCACTGATCTTAGAAGGAGGAAGCCTGAGCTGTATTTTGGCTTCAGTCACCAATGACTATGTAATTTAAGGTATGTCTTTCTCAGTCTTCAATTTCAGAATCTTTAAAATGAGGGCAGTGGCTTGGTTGATTCTTAAGGTTCCTTCATTCCAGTTCTTGTGTTTGGTGGTTCTATATCTAAATTTTTGTAATAAAAGTCTACCAGTTTTATTTTTCCAAATAAAAAATCCTAAGGAACAAATAGGTTAAGCTGTTTGCCCAGGCTCTCTCAATAAGCTAACGACAGTTATGCATTAAAATGCAAAACCCCAGAACTTGGTGACTTAATGCTGCGTTAAGTTGCTCTTTTAGATACGTACTTATTACAGTGGCTCCCTAAGATTAAATACTCTGAAAAGAAAATGAAAGGTTGGCATTTTAGGGATACTGCCAGTACACTTCTCTTGAAATCTTACACGCATTTTACGAGCTTTAGGAGAATTGGTTAGCAAAGCCGTACACACTTTAGTTACACAGAGTATGCAACAGGGGGGCTCTCTGACGAAGAAAATTAGTGAGACACACATTTAGGCCTGATTCTGCTTCAGAAGCAAAATTGATCTTGCTTGCAATTTTCAAAGAAGTAGAAGTGAGATGCTGTGCTATTACAGGGCTCAGTTAGGGTTATAAACCGTGGGGATGTCAGTATTGAAGATAACTTTTTGATGATTGCAGGACAACAACGTGACACTGGATGGTTAGTGTTCTGTCGGCCAGAGGCAGCCATACCCCAAATCCTGGCAAGGCATTCTGGGCAAGGTCAGAGCTGCTAGCACCCTCTCCTTGGTGAATGTCTGGGTTGAACAATAAGGAAAGAGAGAGAGAAGAAGATTAGTTCAGTGGATCAGAGGAAACTGTCAGACCTGGAAAGGGGCATTAGAACCAAAGTGATAGAGTGGAGAGGACATCCTTTTGGAAGTCAACAGATTTAAGTCCTAGTTTCATTACTTTTTAGTTCTTATCCTGACTGATTGAACTTAACCCTCTGTCAATGTTTTGTTCTGTAATAGTATAATAATAATGTCTATCATGCTTGTCCTACAAGATTTTTGTGAGGATTAAATGCTTGAGAACACTTAAATCATAAGGTGTGATATGACTTTTTCTCAAGCGGTTCATGCAGTCTCCCAGTTCATACACATCTTCAGCTACTGAGAAGGAAAAAAGATGGGCCTGCTACCAGCCACTCTTAGATGAGAGCATCCTTCATATCAGGTTTTCCAACTCTGTGCAGCTACATGTAGGACAAAAGGAAGAGCTCCAACAACCATCACCAGCACACCACCATTCCTTCTTCCCCCATTGCCACCAGCACCACATTGCGGGGAGGTGACTGATCTATTAGAAAGAGGCTGGATCCAGACTTCCTGTGTTCAGATCCTGGTCATTCCCTTTACTAACTTAGAATCTTAGCCAAGTTACTTAACTTTTTTGTTCCTCTCTTGTTGATAATAATGATACCTACTTCATAGGGTTGTTGTGAGAATTAAGTCAGTTGATATATATAAAGTGCTTCCACTAATTCCTGGTAAATAATTAGCTCTCAAAAATATTTGTTTTGATTATTATTGCCTTTATCCAGAGTTACAGAGAAGTGCTGTGTGGTAAAAGATAACCAGTAAGGTTTAGTTCTAGGGACTGAAGGCATCTAGCTATGAGCCAGGGGGTGAAGGATAACTGATCACTCCTTTTACTCTAGTTAACTACCCTGAAGTTAAAAGGAGGATAAAAGGGAATATCCTAGTTTGTGTCATATATGTGGTATGATGTGGGTGAGCATATAGAGTCACAGGATTTTAGAGCGGGAGGAAACCTTGGCATTCATCTGGTTAATCTCATTTTAAGTATGAGAAAATGGAGACCTAGAGAGGAAGAATAATTTGTCCAAGGTTCCATATTGAGCAAATAGCATGAAAATGAGATTTCAGCTCAGCCTAGGAGTAGGCCTGTTGGAAGAGACTGCTTCTGTTGACTCTCCTCACTATAGAATTATCTCTTTCTTTCATCTGCATTTTTACAAAACTGCTTCTTAACAGTCATCCGAGATATTGCACACAGGAAAAAAAAACCCAGCAATAACAACCATCTCTGAAGTCCACCTGTTATGGGAACAGCTTTATTTTACTTTCTGCCATCTTTGCAGTTAATAGACCACTTCATCGTTTCTTATTCCTCCTCCACCACCACTCACTCAGAGATAGAGGAACCCATTTTGAATGAAAATTGAGAGAATTTAGCAGCTTCAGAGAGTATCATGGGGATCAGAGTCATTTATTCTCATGACAGTCTTTGCTACAGCTACTAATGTCCTTTCTTTTTCGAGTAAGTGATCACATAGAACATATTTGGGTACTTTATATTCTATACATTTTTTCTTGTTATATGGAATACCTAACTAAATGTCACTCCTGGTTTCAGGACCCTTCCAAAAGTAACCTTTCATTAGAGAACTTAAAACATACAGATCGTCAGTTATTCTTTTAACACTTTCTAATTTTATAGATGAGTAAACGGATGCGCCAAGGTTAAATGACCTTTCTGTGGTGACACAACTTTCTTCTCAAAAATGCCTCCTAGTGGGACACATGCTTACTCTCCAGTTTTGAAGATAATACTTTGTATACAGTAAATTAAAAATTGTCAAGCAGGAAGTGGGATGGTTGCCTTACCAAATTCCTAACTTCATGAATGTGACAACTGGGAATCCACCATCCAATATCTCGCCGTCTTCCTCGCCATGCTTTGGGATATTTAGTTCCAAATCATTTTGTAAGAATTTTTCTCAGTTTATAATAAGTTTTCTCAAACTGGTTTTGAGTTTTCCGGAGTTGTGATTCTCCTTTTTCATTCTAAAAAGTGAAGGCAAAGATACTATATGTACCAAGATTTAAGTATTTCCTTCTTTCTACCATAAATTGAGCCTCCAGATTTCTCTATGATTACTCCTGGTAGAAGTCGTTGATCTTGTAGCAGACAACTGCATCTTCAGGGCAAATAAGTATTTTCACACACTCTGTGGTGGGCCTAACAGTTTACCTACAGAAGCCCTTCTGTGCAGGGAACTCATAGAGTTGCTAACACTATTCTTTGCCCTCCTAATCCTTTTCCTTTGTTAAGCTCATTAACTTTTGGTTACTTTTAAGTCTCCTATCTCAATGTGGGATCTTTCCTACAGAGGAATCCAGAAGGGTCAATGACCATCCTCTGCAGAATTTACTGTGGTTTTGATTCACACCATAGGGGCTTCTTACACTGGCCTTTCCTGGGGTGCTTTCCTCACTTACATTTTCATAGGTTCATATGTTTTCTTTCCCTTAGTCTAGAATGCCACAACTCAGGAGAACAATATCATTTAACCTTTCAACTGTTTGTTAAGAAGTGACACCTTTGATCCGCTATGCGGCTGATCAGCTACGTGGCCTTTGCGACACATGTTCGTGCCATATAAAAGAAGTCTTAGCCCTGTGCTTTCTTCACAGTTATGCTGATCTGCTTCCTTTGACTGTGTCCTTGAATCTGGAATCCATTCTACTGTCACTCTTTCCCAGTAGCAGTCAGTTTCACCATTCATTAATCATTACCTTTTCACTTTCTTAAAAAAGTTTTGCCAAGTATTGCCTTGGATGCAGCCTACAGTGATTTTGATTCATTGTTTACCCCAGCAATGCTGACTGTAACCATTTTATAGAATATCCATTTCAGCTCTTGGAACCCTCCTCCTGTGGTTTTGTCCCTGATCTTGACTTGAAAGTCTCTGGTGATGGGAAACTCACTTTCCCATTTTGGGAAGCAGTCAATCTGATGGTTGCTCTGCACTTCCTTGTATATAACTGCTTGATGGAATCCAAGTTTGCCTCTGGACACACAAGATGCCTTTCTTTTTTTAGTAAGAGTGTTGCAGATGCTTGAAGATAGACATCAACTTTCCTCAATTTCTCTTTCCCTGGCTCTAGTTATTAAACTGGTACTTCAAATGAGGTCATGATCACCAGAGAACGAGCAATGTGGATGCCTCTGACTTAGATTCTGAGTGGCCTTAACTCATGGGTTATCTTAACTTTTCTAACACTTTAAGAGTATAGATAGTCCCCTTATAAATTCATATTGTGGTTTCATCATCTAAAAAGTCACGAAGAAAGCTTTGGATTTGGTGTCAGCTAAACTAAATTTGAATTCTTGACCAGACCCATACTTCAGACAATTAATTAACCTTTCTGACCTTTAGTTTTTTCATTGTACATGTGGATAACAATATTGGCCTTATGTGGTTACCCTGAGGATTAAGTAAAAGAACCTGTATAGAGCCCAGTACTGTGCTTGGTGCATTGCAGATGCCTAATAAGTCTTATTTTCCCTTCTCTTTTCTACCCTATCTTTCCTTTCCCTCAAATACTATTTTTTTTTAATTGAAGTATAGTTGATTTACAATATTTTATTAGTTTCAGGTGTACAGCATAGTGATTCAGTATTTTTACAGTTTATACTCCATTAAAAGTTAACAAGATAATGGCTATAATTCCCTGTGCTATCCAGGATATCCTTGGTGCTTATCTATTGTATACTTATTAGTTTGTGTCTCTTAATCCCATATCCCTAATGTGCCGCTCCCTATTTCCCTCTCCCCACTGATAAACACTAGTTTGTTTTCTATATTTGTGAGTTTGTTTCTGTTTTGCTACACTTTAGATATGTGATACCACACAGTATTTGTTTTTCTCTGACTTATTTCACTCAACATAATATTCTCTAGGTCCATGCATGTTGCTCAGAATGGCAGAATTTCATTTTTTTTATGGCTGAGTAATATTCTATTCTCTCTCTCTCTCTCTCTCTCTCTCTATATATATATATATATATATATATATCTCACATCTTTTTTATCCAGTCGTCTATTGATAGACACAAGATATGGTTGCTTCCATATCTTGCCTATTATAAGTAGAGCTGCTATGAACATTGGGGTACATGTATCTTTTTGAATTAGTGTTTTCATTTTTTGTGGATATATACCCAGGTGTGAAATTGCTGGGTGGTATGGTAGTTCTATTTCTAGTTTTTTAAGGAACCTCAATACTGTTTTCCATAGTGGTTGTGCTAATTTACATTCCCACCAACAGTGTACATCCTCACCAACATTTATTTGTAGACTTTTTGATGATAGCCATTCTGAGAGGTGTGAGGTGATAGCTCTTTGTTTGATTTGCATTTCTCTAATAATTAGTGATGTTGAACATCCTTTTATGTTTCTGTTATTCATCTATATGTCTTCACTGGAAAAATGTCTACTCAGGTCTACTGCCCATATTTTTGATTGGGTTTTTTTTTTTCTTTTTTTGATACTGAGTTGTATGAGCAATTTATATATTTTTAATATTAACTCCATGTCAGTTATATCATTTCCAAATATGTCCTCCCATTCTATTGGTTATCTTTTCATTTGGTTGATAATTTCCTTTGCTGTGCAAAAGCTTTTAAGTTTAATTAGGTCCCATTTGTTTATTTTTGCTTTTATTTCTTTTGCCTTAGGAGACAGATCCAAAAATACATATAAATATTGCTAAAATTTATGTCAAGGTGTTCTGCCTATGTTCTCTTCTAGGGGTTTTATGGTTTCTGGTCCTACATTTAGGTCTTTAATCCACTTTGAGTTTATTTTTGTAAATGGTGTAAGAAAATGTCCTAATCTCATTGTTTTACTGTAACTGTCCAGTTTTCCCAGCATCACTTATTGAAGAGACTGCTTTTTCTCCATTGTATATTCATGCCTCATTTGTCATAGATTAATAGACCATAGGTATGTAGGTTTATTTCTGGGCTATTTGTTCCATTGATCTATGTGTTTGTTTTTATGCCAGTACCATACTGTTTTAATTACTATAGCTTTGTAGTATAGTCTGAAGTCTGAGAGAGTGACACCTCCAGCTTTGTTCTTTTTTCTCAAGATTGCTTTTGCAATTCGGGATCTTTTGTGGTTCCATATGAATTTTAGGATTATTCTAGTTCTGTGAAAAATGTCATGGGTATTTTGATAGGGATTGCATTAAATCTGTAGATTGATTTGGGTAGTATGGTTGTTTTAACAATATTAATTCTTCCAATCCAAGAGCATGGGATATTGTTGCATTTCTTTGTATCATCTTCAATTTCCTTCATCAGTATTTTATAGCCTCCTTGGTTAAGTTTATTCCTTGGTATTTTATTCTTTTTAAAGTAATTAAAATCCTGTTTAATGTGATTTTAAACAGGATTGCTTTTTTACTTTTTCTTTCTGATAGTTCATTATTAGTGTATAGAGAAGCAACAAATTTCTGTGTATTAATCTTATATCCTGAGACTTTGCTGAATTCATTTATTAGTTCTAATAGTTTTGGGGTGAAGACTTTAAGGTTTTCTATATAAAGTGTCATGTTATCTGCAAATAGTAACAGTTTTACTTCTTCCTTTTCAATTTGTATATCTTTTATTTCTTTTTCTCATCTGATTGCTGTGGCTAGGACTTCCAATAATGTGTTAAACTGAAATGGTGAGAGTGGGCATCCTTGTCTTATTCCGGGATTTAGCAGGAAGGCTTTCAGCTTTTTATTTTTGAGTATGATGTTAGCTATGGATTTTTCTTAATGGCCTCTTTTATGTTGAGATATGTTCCCTCTAAACCCACTTTGGTGAGAGTTTTTATCAAATACTTTTAACCTATACTTCGAATGTAGAGGTTTCAGTTTATGTTTTTGAGTGATTTGAGCTAAAAGGCCTGAACTAAAACCCAATGATTCCTTGACTGACATAAAAATTGGGGTTAATATAAGGCTTTACTGAAGGCCAGTGTGAAACAAAGGAGATTACAACACAGAGATAATTTGCAACTAACATCTAGATAACTTGATATGGTTCATTCTCTGGAGTCCACAGCTCTAGACTAGTATCTTAGGAGTCTCTATGAGGTTGTTTTCCTATATAGTTTCTGGCCTGATTCTGTTTGGTAGAGGATTTCTTCCCTTGACGGTCAGGAAAACTTTAAGTGTGGATGGATTACTCAAAATCCAGGTACAAAAAAGAAGAGCATACCTTACTCCATGAGTTAAATGCACCTTCCCAAGCCCATATCTTTTTTTTATCTGATGCCTGAAACTATGACTTTCTACTCACTTTAGGGAATAACTCTTCCCCTTCTGAGAATGTTGTGGGTTTACACTAGGGTTTTATCAGCGTAGCATCATCAGAAAAAGGTAGCCCAACATCTGTGCTAGATGCCCAATGGGGATAAGGGAAAACACATTCCCAGATTAAGACCATGTGTTTTCCTCTATATCAGACATTTGTTTCTTTTTTTTTTTCATAGCCACTACTTAACTGATGCTACCAGAGACTAAAGGTGATACTACTATTAATAAAAGTATGCCTAAGGTTTTGCTTAAGGTAAAACTTGAGACTGTTCTTACTCATCCTGAGCATGTATTACTTTCAAGTCAAAATTAAATCAACACACATTTACAGAGCATCTACTATAGTCAAAATGATGTACTAGATCCTCACAGGAACAAAAAATGTAAGTCATGATTCTCACTCCCAAATTCTATTTCTACTCTTATATATAGATCATATTTAGAATCTTTTTTATAATAAAATCCACTTATTTTTAACATAAAGTCAACATTCTTTCCCTGGCTTTTGTCCTCAGAAAATAATAAATGCTCTGGTTACTTATCTTTTAAAAGCCAACTATGGCTATTTCCTTGTCTTTTTCCTTTTTTGGGATGAGAGGAAGAACTGTCAAAATGAAGAGAAAGGAATGGCCCTCTTCTCCATTGCTGTATTCTTAGCATACTCAACCAACTAGAGACAATTTTCTAGCTTACGTTTAAAGAGGTTTCTTTTCTATGGTTTCTAGTGATGACAATATGTATACGTTGTCTAGAATGGGATTATGACCTCATGAGATCCCATCTAGCTAATACTGCATGTTTAAAAACTAATATCTTGTCCAAAACATTACAAAAATATTATTTCTCCATCTTGCTCCAAATGCTGTTTAAATAAATATGCTTTTGCAATCATCTTGTTCCTTTCTAGATATCTGAGCACTGAAATGCTTATTTACAACTATCTATCTATCTATCTTGGCTTTGACTGGGTAAACACACAACCATCTACACCAGTATCCTCTTGATTTCATGTTGCATATGCTGTATTAGTGGGCAAAATTAAGCACAGGGGAGTATAACTTTATGTGAAAATGATTGTTAAGTGAATAACTTAGAACTTTACTGAGTACTTTCATTTACTACTCTGGAATTTTTGAACATTTTCTTGTCTCCACAGCATTCCAAAAGGAAGCTTGCCAAATATTTTTATTTTTTGTTTTGAGATATTTTGTTTCGCCTAACAATGTGAATTTAGAGGTTTGTAGATGAATGATGCTACTTTTCATACATCCGTCTACTCATCTACCCATCCATTCATTCATTTATTCATTCACTCGTGCATACTGTTTCTTGTTTCAAAAACCAGTGTTATCTTTTCAATATATTATTTTAAGTAATCTAGGTCATTTTACAGGCAAATACACTTAGGCTCACACAAAGTAACATTATGCAAAGAAAGATTATTCTAAATCACATATTCTTTCTACTTTATATTTTATTTTTAGAGAATTCTAAAAAGTTAGGACTAGAAAGGACCTTACTGGTCACCTTGTCCAAACTCCCATTTGATCCCCTGACAGTTTTCTCTAACCAGATTGTATATTTCAGTTATTTCCAATAAAATCTTATTAAATATCAAACAGGATCAGTGAGGTCTTTCACTACTTGTTATTTTCGCAGAGCCCAGTGCTATGTGCACACAGAGGACAAAATGTGAATTTATGACAATTTTAATAATATAATTTGAGTGTCAGTCATGTGCTGGGTGCTGTAAGAGACTGCTATTTCAACAAGATCCATCCCCTGAAAATTTGGAATCTAAAATTAGAAATGGAGCAACTAGGTCCATGGAGAAAGCAGCTCAGTACAGATGGGTGACAGCATGAATGTTAGGATTATCAAACGATTTTAAGGTCATTTTGATCATATTCTGAGACTTTAAAAATTGACTACTCATTTTATCTGATGTCTGTGCTCTCTTTTTTCATTATTATATTCCTTTTCTTCTCTGAATGTGAGTGTGTGTGTGTGTGTGTGAGAGAGAGAGAAAGAGAGACAGAGAGAGAGAGAGAGAGAGGGAGAGAGAGAGAAATTGAGAGAAGAGAGGGAAAGATCAGAACTGAAACTCTACACCTAAATATAGGGGTGGAGGTTGGTCAGGGCAGAAATCTAGGTACCATGTACCCTCTCAGGCTATCCAATTTTAATAGATGGATTGAATTTAGGCAGATTTTTGGGAGTATTGATGAAGCAAAATGATCAAGTTGGAAATGTGGAGGCTACCCTTGAATTAGTTTTGAGTTTGTTTGTTTGTTTGAGTTTGTTTCTTGATATAAGAATAAATGTTTCATTTTAAACTTAAAAAGATGGATGGATGAATTCATTAATTAATTAATTTAAGTATTTATTGAGCATCTGCTATATACTAAGTGATATTTTAGGCACTGGAGATAGGAAAGTAAATAAAACAGACAATCTTCCTCTCCTTATGGGTTTTACATTCTTACGAGGATCTTCAAGCTACATTACTCATCTAGAAGGAAGGGGTATCACTGAATCGGTGACACTGGAAATTAGAAAAGGGCTAAAATGATGGAGAATCACTTGGGGCAGTTTTTTAATATCCTCAATCCAGCTAGGAAGGAAAATAACCAAGTGCCAAACATGTGTTTTAAGCCAAACCAGTGTACATTTTTTTAGGAATAGGAATGGAAAAAGTGTAACTTTATCCTCTTACGGATTTGTCTAATTTCTGTTTTGATTTAGTGTCCCTGTAGTTTTCTCGTGAAGCTCAACTTAAATTACTGAATTAAGGAGGAAAGTATTTGGAGGCCACAACCTCAGAACCAAAGAATACCCTCTTATGCCAAGGGTGAGAAAACCACTATCTTAGTTCCCTGGCCCAGAGAGATGTAAAAGCTGCAGAGGGAGGAGATTTGAAACACTTGAGTCCCCTGGTTCTTTCCAACATTGAAGGATCTCTTCAAGGTCATTTATAAGATGTGAAACCCTCCTAGGGGAGCACTAGAGGTCAGTGAATGAAAGGACACATAACATTCCCATTTTTTCTTTATGTGACCTTAATTGGGACATGAGAGACATTGAGGTCAGAAGACCTGGATTAAACTCATGTATCTTCAGTCATCTCTTGTGTGACCCTGGGAGATTACATCACTTACTGGAGTCTCAATTTATCTGTAAAATTGAGTTATTATTATCTCCTTAATTTTCCTCACAAGGTTGTTAAGAAACTCAGTGAGATAATACATGTGAAAATGATTTCTAAACAGTAAAAGACTATATCAGTGCAAATGATAATTACACTCTTACTTTAAATTGTATTACATCAATATAATTATTCATGATATCATGTTTTTATTGACATATAGCATAGAGGATAAAAGAGGAGCTCTGGAAATAAATTAGTTACACTTGAACTCTACCAATTCTTAACTGGGTGACTGACTAAGCAATGTAACCTCTCTGTGCCCCAGTTTCTTCATTTATAAAATGAGGATAATGACAGACCATACCTCATAGGGTTGCTATAAGGATTCAATGTGTCAATAATTGCAATGCAGTTAGAACCCTGCAGGGAGCTTAGCCCTGGCTCACATTATTTATAGCTTATGTTTCTTATTAAAACAGACATCCTCCAAAACATTGATAATTTCTCTACTTGGGCAATAAGGATACTACCCTTAATCTGTGTCATAAAGAAGAATTAAATATACTGTCTTTCTTATTTTGAGAGATGACCAAAACCAGACAAACATATAACATGTAGTAATTCAATTTTGAACTGTTGAATAAAGCACCATAAAGGAATTCACAAATTATTAGAAAGTAATTGTTTATGTTGCTGTTGTCAACCTGTTTTAACTGACAATCTGAAAGAGAAAAGGAAATGGAAGTAAAGCCATTGTATGGGATAATATTCATGGAGAAAAGGTCTTCTTCTGCCCGTCAAGCTTGCGGTGTCAGAGGCTGGTGAGCTCATATTCACCAAGGTTTGAGTCAGGGGCCTGATCTCAGAGCAGGATGATAAATGAGAAGAGATGATTGCCCTCCGCAGCTGGTTGTTGACTGCCCTTGCCCACAGTCACCCTCTCACTCCACCTCCATCCTCCCCTCTGTGCAGGGTGCTCACCTGGTTCCTCATTTTAAGGATTGAGCCTGTTTTGCATGTTTCCTGATAGAAGCCAGAGATCTGGGTTCCTCAAATATGGAGACACTTTTTCTTTTTGGCTCCTTTGTGTTCCCAACAGACAAGGACATTGACACTATTCTGCTAATGAAAATTTTGTTTGCCATTACAATGTCAAGGTTAATCATTCATTTCAAGTAGATTTCCAGCCTTTGTTAAATACATTATGTCCAGGAGTGAATGATGGTGTGTATGAATCACAAGCTATGTTTTCCTGTTTTGGGAAGTCTGGATTTTATAGGAGGGACTTGATTTAAATGGATATTTTAATGACAGCGTGCTCATTCTAATACTTTACATTACGGTCACATCTTCTTTGAGCCTTGCAGCAGCTCAGTTAGATAGGTACTGCTCGTGTCATTATCACTGATGTATTTTACAGATGTGGTTTGGAGATTGAATAACTTGTCCGGTAGCATACAGCGAGTGGGTGATTAAGACAGGAGCCAAATAAGATCGTGATGAGATGAACTATAAGCTTGTTGAGGGCAGGGAGAATGTAGAGGTGTAAAGAGTTCCCCTTGGTAACTGAAACAGGGCCTTGGATGCAATCTGTGCCCAATTCAAGGTTTCAAGTGAATGACTGCAGTGATCCTAATAGTTTGGTTTAGGAGTTGAAAGACTTGACCTATAAATAAGGGAAAAACTATTCAACATTCTGTATTTTTTCCCTTTAGAATACAGAGATGACTTAAAAATATGGAGATGATTAAGACCATGTTTTATTTGTTTGAAGGGAGGTCAGAAATATAAATATAATTATCCTTTCAATGTGTATCTGGCAACTTTCTCCAAGTAATTCAACTGCTTCCACCTACGCTGTCTTCAGAATTGTAAATGGAAATTCTCAAGTTGTTCAAAAATAGAGCAAAAAAGTCAAGGTATTGTTATCCCTGAGATATTGCCCTTCAAAATGACCTGATTATTTTAATTAAATCATCAGTAGGTTGATGTAATCTCATTCCTGAACCCCAAATGCAAAGATATTGGAAATGTTCTAGTAACCATGAAGGAAAACTTACGAGAATTAGTGGCCCAGGTAGGAAACTAATGAATTTCTTTTTTTTTTTTTTTCTTTTTTCTATGTGGACCATATTTTAAAGTCTTTATTGAATTTATTACAATATTGCCTCTGTTTTATTTTTTGGCTGCGAGACATGTGAGATCTTAGCTCCCTGACCAGGGATCAAACCCGCACCCCCTGCATTGGAAGGCGAAGTCTTAACCACTAGACCGCCAGGGAAGTCCCTGAATTTCTGAATATAAAAAAATTAACGAGGGTATTGCTTCTGATCTCAACAGCCATGTAAATAGGACCTAACTTCTCAGATTTCCCTGTATTTACCTCTTCTTCTCACTGGAGAACTGAAGTAAATGATGCTGATGATGAGTTAAAGGGCTCAACAGCTAAAAAGCACCCTGACAATAGCCACAGGAGTGCAAGGGAAGAAGTAAAGTTTTTGTTGTCTAACTGAATTGAAAACACCACATTCTCTTAGTAGCGATCTAAAGACATGGAATGTCACTTTCAGAAAGCTAGCATTTATTGTTTTCATTTTGTTCCTTAAATGCCTAACGATGCTGTCATGTCAAGACAAAGAAAACTTCAAACAGCAACTGTTACCTGCTTTTTCATCTCTTCCCCCATCACCCTCTTCTATCCTGTGCTGCTGCACTGGCTACCTTCTGCATCAAAACATCTTTCATGTCTCATAAACCTACAGGAAAAAAAAAATTAACACACTCAAAGATTAGAGAACACACATTCTCTTTCCAGGCCCTTTTTTTTTTTGTGGGGTGGGGGCGGGCACAGACGGTAGTTCTAGTAAAGTGTGTTAAATTTTTGAGAGTCTATTTCTCCCTTCTAGGATTATGTGTTATCTAAAATGTATCTATTCTATATATCTCTCAAACTTGGACACCTGAAGAACTTGTCAAAAACTCAAAATTCCTGGGCTCTACTCACAGAGATTTCTGTTTCACGTTCTGAGAAACCATCAGGAATCTACATTTAAAAAAAGCATCTCAGAAGAATATCATGCATTTTCTTAAAAAAATAAACACTGTCATCATCTCTTTTACTCATTTGGCATTTTCCACTTTTCAGAATGCTTGCACATACATATTCAGTTCTGTGAGGTAGATGGGAATGATTATTCCCATCTTGAGGATAAGAAAAAGACTCAAGAGTTTAGCAGTGATTTTCTCAAGACCTCACTATACACCCCTCTCTCGCCCATTTCTCTGGATTCCTCACCTTAGCTGACCTTTTTCTTTTTGGGTGTTGAACTGCAAGAGGCAAGGAGCCCCCAAAGCCAGCCAGTACTATTTGTACCTGCCTTCCTCAAGAATAAGACAAGCCTCGTGGTAGCCAAGGAAGGAAAACACGTAATTTTATCTGTGAAATGTGAACATTTCCCAGATGTTCCCAGAACATTTCCCGTATCATTGACAGTGATAACAATTGATTTTCAGTAATGTCCCTTACCACATCCAGATGCGCTTTTGAAAATGTATTTGGCTGGCTTCACTTTTGGAGAAGAGGTCTGTGTGTGGTCGCCTGTGTGCGTGTGTGTGTGTGTGTGTGTATCTTTTTGTTATGTACTGTTAGAATCCCAAGTTTACTGCCCTTATTCAGGCACACTGAACAGCTGCAGGGGATGTGGTGCTCCCCATTGACAGCTGGGATTCCCCCCTCTCAGGGCACCTTGCCTATTTAATCCTCCTCCCAGCTGTCTGCCTCATAAACCTGTCTGCCTGTGTTATGTCCAGCTGCAGCATGCAAGGTCCAGGCCCCCAGACGTGGTGGGGCCGTTTAACACAGTGCTTGCTCTAAACAGCCTCACAGGCCTCAATTCTTCTCCTTCTACTAGGCCCACAGGTTTGTGCCCACATCTAGAGAATTCCTGGGCCCTCTCCACAGCCCACATCCATTCTCAGTAGCTGCCAGGGCCTTCATGTTCCTTGCCCACTCTTAGGGTATTTCCAACATACGTGTTTCTGCTTGGAAATCATCCATTAAATCTTTTGGCACTACCCTTGATGCTTAGCGAAATGTCTGTTAAGGGGAGGGACTAGGGATATTTGAAGACTGATTGAAGAGAGATACTAAGTATGACTAATAGCCACTTCCAGGCCTTAGCATGACTACTCCTTTATGTTTCCAAATTTTTTCATGCTGCATTTTAACTTGGGTGACATTATCTTCTCCGCTGAGTTTTCTGTTGCATCCAGCTGTCATCACAAGCACTCCTGGAGACCCGATTGCCCTCCGCAGCTGGTTGTTGACTGCCCTTGCCCACAGTCACCCTCTCACTCCACCTCCATCCTCCCCTCAGTGCAGGGTGCTCACCTGGTTCCTCATTTTAAGGATTGAGCCTGTTTTGCACGTTTCCTGATAGAAACCAGAGATCTGGGTTCCTCAAATATGGAGACACTTTTTCCTGTTCCAAAATGTGCTGAAGGTGGACCCAACAGGCCATTGTTACTTTCTCCAGTGTCCGCTGCCTTCCTTTCTAAAAAGAGAATTCTTTGTGCTTCAGCTTACTGGCGAGACGGCAGACTGCTTTGTCGGCGCCTCACCCCTAGCCCCTCTCTGTGTACCCGGGATCCTTTAACGGGCCGGTAGTGTTTTCTCCTGGGGGAGGGACGGTACAGAGCCGACCGAAGCTGCAGTTCTTTCGTTCTGCCTCTGAGAATTCCTCATACAAACCTCAATCACGTAGGATTGCGTAGAGAGGAGAAAAGGGGAACGACAGAAGACGGAGAAGGGGGAGAGGGGTGACGGGAGGGAGGGGGAAGAGTCTGGGAACAGAGGGCGCGAGGGAGGGGAGGAGGACCCGAGCTCTCTGCGCTTCCTTGCGCTCCGGGAGCCTGGCCCCCAGGCTGGCCCCACCTGGGCGCTCCCAAGCTTTCAGCGGGTGGGCGAGCAGTGCCAAAGGTACACCGGCGGCCGCCCACGCTTCGTCCCACCCTCCGTCTCGGTGGCGGTCGTCCCTGCCTGGAGTTTCCTGGGGAGCTAGCGCTCCAACCCAGCGAGCCGGCTAGGCGGCGGCGGTGGCGTCCAGGAGCCGGTGCGGCTCGGCGCGCCTGGAGCCTCAGCCCCCGAATGGGACTCAGCCCTGAGCGCCCCCTCCGGGGCCTGGGGAGGAGGCGGCGGGGGGCACCCCGCTAGCCCGCGGCTCCGAGCTGCCACCCGCGCAAGTTGGCCGAGTTGGCGGCAGCCCGCACCTGCTTCCTGGCCCCGGCCCCAGAGTCTGCGTCGGGCCCCGAGGGCCCCAGTGGTACACTCGGCCGCCTCCCGCCCCCCAGACCCGGCGGCCTAGGGGGCCCCTCTTGCGCCCCGGGCGCCAGACCATGGTGGGCAGCTCCGAAGTGGAGCCGCAGCCGCCTCGAGCAGACGTCGCCCGCAGCCAGCCCCCGCCCCACCCGAGCCGCCGCGCGGCTGTTCGCAGCGCGCGGGTCCCTTCCTTCCTCGGCCGGGATGGGCCGCGCGGGACTGAGTGATCGGCCTCGCGTCCGGCGGGTAATCCCCATCTGATCTGATGCCTGTGAGCCGCCGACTGCCGGGCCGCGCGAGCCTGGGAGCCCTGGGCAGCGCGGCGATGACCTGATCCCGAGCTCGCTAGGGCGCCCCCTCCTTCCCTCGCTCCCTCTGAGCCTGTGCGGAGAGCGGCTCGGTGCGGCGGCCCCTGGAGGACCATGGCGGGGAGCTCCAGTTAAAGGCGTGTGGGCGCCGAGCTGGAGAGGAGACCTTCGGCATCGCTGCCTTTTGAGGGGGCTTATTTAAACTACTGAGTCATTCCAGATTTAGGATTCCCTAAATAATCACCAACTGTGCCCGTCTTGTGCCAGAAAGAAAGAGGAAAGAGAAAGAGCACCTGCTCTAGGGACCCCGCGTATCCGCGGCGCTCGCCTCTCGCGGGTTTCTCCCGGAGGGGTGCCTGGCCCTCGAGGATCTCCCTCCCTCCCTTCCTTCCTCTTTCCCCGTCCCTCCTTCCCTCCCCCCTCCCTCGCCTCCCGCGCCTCCCGCTCTCCTTGCAGCGCTGCTGGCGGGGAGTCGCGATCGCCGCAGCTGGAAACAGCTGCCCCCGCCTGGCGCCCCTACCCCGACTCCGGCTAACCGCTCCCACTTCGCGCCTCTCGGAATTCCAGAACTCGGGCGGCGGGCCCCGGGAGAACCGCAGCCGGTGCGATGCATTCCGTAGACCTCACCCAGCCGGGACGGACCTCCTAATCTCCAGAACTGCGGGCCGCAGGGAGTTAAATTGCTGCCTTCCTCTCCTCTCTTGCGGTTGGTGGCTTGTTTTCTAAAGGAACGTTTTATTCACTTTTTAGTATTTTCTACCGGGGGCACGCTACCCGCCTCGGTCCAGACTGCTTTGTAAACGGGTTTTATATGTATGTATGTGTAGATATACTTTGGACACCTTACAACGCTTGCGCCTCTCCAACAGAGGCACGGCTTGTTGTTTTGGACATCCTTCTTCCCTTTCCACTTGGTACTCCGAACGCAGTGTGACCAAACTCCCCACTGCCCCTTGGACGCGGATCGCCTTGGGGTGCAAGTTTGGGGTGCAAGAGTCTAGTTAACAGGAAGGCCTGGGACGGCCCCGCCCCCGCCGCCAGCGGTTGGGGAAGTTTACATCTGGATTTTCACACATTTTGTCGCCACTGCCCAGACTCTGACTAAACGTTGTGGGCGCCCGGTTTTCGGTACTGCGGCCTTCTCAAATATTAGCACTGCCTCCCCGCGCCTGCCCTGTCCCTCCAGGCCGCCGAGGTCCTGCCCTCGCCCCGGCGGAGCGTGATCCCGAGGGCGCAGTGGAACCCGGGGCCTGGGGCCCGCGCTGAGCAGCTATGGCTGCAGCGATAGCCAGCTCCTTGATCCGGCAGAAGCGACAGGCGAGGGAGTCCAACAGCGACCGGGTGTCGGCCTCCAAGCGCCGTTCCAGCCCCAGCAAAGACGGGCGCTCCCTGTGCGAGAGGCACGTCCTCGGGGTATTCAGCAAAGTGCGCTTCTGCAGCGGCCGCAAGAGGCCAGTGAGGCGGAGACCAGGTCAGTAGAGGTACAGACGGTGGGCTCCCTAGAGGCTGACACCCCCCTCCCCTTCTGAAAAGCACCTGGGGGCATCCATGGAAGAGAACCAGGATCCCCCTCTTCCATTCTGGCCCCCGTTCTCCAAAAATTTTCAGACATCTTTCAGTCGCCCTCTGTTAGTTAATAGCGTCTTGTCCCATATTCAGGAAAACACTTTATACCTTGATGAAACCACGGTTTGACTAGGGTGAGAGTTACATATATAGATGCTCCTGGTCCCATAGAGCTTGTAGAGTCCTTGAGGGCAGTGACCACCTCATTCTCCCTCTCTCTCTCTTTCTCATCTATCCCTTCATCCGTCCATCCATCCATCCATCCCTTCATCCGTCCGTCCATCCATCCATCCATCCATCCATCCATCCATCCATCCATCCAGTGTTTAATCTGCCTACTGAGGACCTAAATATAAATAAACCTTCCTCCCTATATCTCTCATAACACTTAGCACAATTCTTAACACATAACAGACACTTAGTAGACACCAGATGAACTTAAATTTACTGTCTTTTTCTAAATCTTTCTCTAGCAACACATCATGTCCAGTCTTTCTCACATTCTGATCAATTTCTCACCTCCCCATTTTTACCCATGCCCTTTCACTTCCTTTTACACAGACCTCCTTTTCCTATTCTCTTCCTCCCATTACTCTCATTGTTTCCAATGGCTCTGCTCATTAACTTTTCTGTCCTATTACTCCCATCCTTTGCACACTCACACTTACTTTTGGGACATTACGGGAACAACATAGTATCTGCAATTTGGTCACAGGGAGTGTAAAGAAAACTTTAGACTTATCAGACATCTTCTAGGCCTGGCCTTTCTGAAGCTGATTCTCTTCTTTGGCCCTAAATTCAAATGGTTGTTCTTTGATGTGTCTCTGTTTACAAAGGGAAATTGGATACCTCAAAATTTCAGAGTGATTATTCCCATTTTAAGCCAGGCTACCTTGAGAGAATGAAAGCAGAATTTCCAAGGTCTGTGCTTCCATCAGACTTTATTGATCCTCTGGGTGTGGCCCACAGGGTCATTTGCAATCTGCAGATGATCTACCCTTACTGTGGACAACTGAAAGGAAATACTGTCTGGAGAGAAAGCTTGCTCTGTGATCAGTTGACTAGTTTAGGTTAGCATCTTTGCAACTCTGACTGTCATGTTCTCCTGGGTTCCAGGAATGAAGCATATGGGCTAGGGTCATTGGGTGAAGAAAACACTTGGAAAGTCTGGACAAGTGGGGCTCAGAATTAGTTTAGAAATTTGGGATTAAGCCTTATGAAAAAGCCGTCTCATCTCATTTTTCCATTGAGTTTTCATGATGTTATTCACTCCCTAGTGGTCTCATTTTCTTATTCCGTGATGTTGATGAAATAGTAAATTTCAGGAGTAAACAAAAATAATTATGATCTGAAGGCAGGAGCTAGTAAAGCCTATTATTTTATATTCAATTAATATGGCCTGTTCATTTTATACAGGGAAGATGTATGCAAAATACTAGAGTTATCTCTGCACAGTAAATAATTCATATTAGGGGGAAGTCAAATCCGTTGTATTGTTGTGCAAGGATCATTTGGGGGCCATTTTCTCTCAGGGCTTATGTGGTCTGCAAGGGACTTCAAGGCTCTGAGTTCCTTGTGACTCTTATATCTCAGTCTCTGAAGTATGTTCTTGCACTCTAGTTGGGATAATAATGTTTGTGAATAGACCCTACTCAGCCTCCTCAGTTACAAACAAGGTCATCAAGATGATAGGTAGATTGTTTTTGTGAATGGATAAGATAAACTCGACTGATCTTTGTTGAAGTTGATTTGGAGATGAGTGATTTGCGTGGCTTAATTTTGTATAAGAAAATTGCTTCCTGTGACCTTTTCCTTAGCATCTTTATTAGAAAATAGAGACTTTGAGGGAATTGCTAAGTTTATTGTTTTTTTCAATGTTCATTTAATCTTTCCCTCTTTTTCATCTACTTAGTGTACATTTTGGCAAAGAGGATCATGACTGGTGAATTCCTTTAGCTTAAATGTCACAGTAATAATCTGGCAGAGAGATGACAGGACCTGTTAAGACATGCCCAGTGCAAAGGCAGCACACATGTTTCTGCCCACCGTGGACTTCAGTTTGTTATGAAACTTAGCTTAGAAGAATGGGAGCGTAGGGTGCAGCAGAGCTTTTGGGGAAGATGATAGTGTCCTGTTACTGTTACTAACAAAGCCAAACAATTAATCTGTTGATTTGCTGTCAGTGACTATGATTCACGTAGTATGGGATGAGCCTATATAGAGAGATATAGCACCTTCCACATCTCAATTCCAGAGAAGATTCTTTAGCTGGATTGGGAGGAAGTTGCTAAACACCAAAAGGAAAAACTATCTGAGCAAATCTGTTTTACAAGCGCTTTGATGTTATGTTCACTTAATATTTGAGTTATCCTTGAACTCACTAGCCCTTCTAAGCCATATTCTGTGAACTACAAACTGAGTCACAAATGGTAAAGTGGAATAACTTGTCCTGATAAAGAATTTCCACTCTGAATTTCTGTCGAGACACAAGTTCCATGGACCAGACTTGCCAGGGGAGAGAGCCTGAAACAGTGAAGCTAAGCCAGGTATTGGATGGGAAAGGCCACGGTTGTATTTCTGATTTCAGGGCTGACACATTGAGTGTCTCTTAATCCTTGTCTTAGCTCACCAAGTTCTGATGCATATCATGTTGAAACCTCATAAACACAGAGGGAATACTGAAATTACACAGTAAAGGTCTCAGATTTCAAAATCATGATATTGCATTATGAAAATGTGAGAATTGACAGGGCAAGACCTCCCATCGCACAGTTCCAGGACCACAGGACACCTCAGATGCTTTGTGAGTGCCCTCCCTGGAGCACAGTGATGGCTTACACTGGGATTGTGTAGCAAAATCCTTCCTAAGATACGAAATCCTTGAGCCATAGCAAGTTGGTGGTTTATACAAGATTGCACAGCTAGATTGTGGAAAGATTGGGGCTAGAACTTGATCCAGTTGATTCTTCTTGCCTGTGCACTTCACAACACAACACAGAAAAAAGTAGTATGATGAACTGGGTGTCCTCTGTCAAAGAATGGAAATAATTTTGTGCATTATTTATTTTTACCATTAAGGATTGTTATCATTATTATTTTGTAATTAGAACAGGAATACGGTCTCATAGAGGAGGTAACGGGTAGAAGGAGACATAGGCAATTGGGGTTCTAAAATGAACATCCTATGCAAACTATTATAAATAGGATGGATAAACAGCAAGGTCCTACTGTATAGCACAGGGAACTATATTCAATATCCTGTGATACTGAATAATGGAAAAGAATATGAAAAAATGTATAATATGTGTATAACTGAATCACTTTGCTGTACAGCAGAAATTAACACAACTTTGTAAATCAACTCTACTTGAATAAAATAAATTAAAAAAAAATAAAGTGACCATCCTATAGCAGCCTGCATTATAAAAGTAAATCCAACAGTGAAGACATACAGACAGTGCAGGAATAGTTAGCCCCTTAGGCACTGTGTGGGCTGTAGCTCTTTGGAAATGAAATGTTGGAGACCTTGAACTGGCACGTTGGCTGAGGGCACTGAACCATAAAAAAGCCTTTAGAACATTTCTGTTTGTGGACTTTCTAATAAAGAAAGGAGCATTCCTATGGTCATCATTACTACCTGAGTAATTATTTATATGTGAAATACCTGTATGAGCCAGACCTGCTGGAATATTTGCTTAAATGTTGATACCACTTAATTTGTCATATCTAAGCTATTAGCACATCCATGTGAATTACATGGCTTATTCATTTCCAATATTTGTTTTACTTTTGAATAGAAACATCTGTACAAATGATTGACTCCAGAATTATTTATGTTTTGACTCAGGAGTTGCTGCAGGTAATGGATAGCATTCATCGTCGGGAAGGGAAAGGTGTTTATAGAATCTTTGAATGTTGGAGCAGCCAGGAACCTTGGAGATCATTCGTATCACTCTTTGAGTTTTCAAATGAGAGCCTCTCTGGAAAGTACAGAGTAGTTAGATAAGCCTAAATCTATGTATTTTAAGTGATTTTGTGATTTTATTATTTTTCTATACAATTTAATTCCTTCCCTCAAACCAGAGCATTAAAAAAACAGAAGTAATCAGGAAAATTCCTCACCTAAAAAACATTAGATGTTTTTCATAACTTAAGTTTTTGGTTTTATATTACCTCCCTCTTAAAGAATGATGTAGTATATTTATACCGACTGGATAAAATAAATCCAAGAAGTGATTATAATTTTACTAAATTTTGTTGATTTTCATTTGCCATTTTTCTGAGTCCCTATTTCTGCTTGTTTCTGAGTCCTTGTTTCTGTTATAAAAATTGAGGTTACTCAAAATATTTTAGTATTTTTCTGACTTGTTTTGGTAGATGTATAGTATTTAATAGCATACTCATTCAAAATTTTACTATCAAATATATCCTTTGATGTTGATGAAGGAAGCATCACAGAAAATAGAAACTTCAAGAAGAAAACTGACAAAAAAAGGAGAAATGCTTAATCATGTAATTTATGGAATATAAATTAGATTTTTATAAATTGAAATAATTCTGGTCAATATATAGATTAAGAATACATTCACATGACAGGTGATACTTTACATTTATAGCCAGTAGTTTTATTGTATTTTCTCCTTTAAAAGTATGACTCATATCTGAACTACAAAATCAGCCTAATTAAATGATATTTGGCTTAATGTCTTGTTAAAAAAAACCCAGGCTATTCTCTTTAGAAACCCATCCTAGGGTTTAAACTGATATTTTGTATGTGTTTTTTTTAATCCTGTTTTCTCTACAGCAGTGCATTCTCATCAACAAATTATGTTTCCATTGTAAGATCGCTTTAAAATAGCAGGTACTGTGATCTCTTGATTTCTTTCATCCCACAGAGATCTCATCAAGCCATAACTCAGGATTGTCTTTTAAGTTTTAATGAAGTTGATATTCTTGAACAGACTTAGAAAAACAATTTGCAGGAAATGAGGCAGTCTGTATTTGAGGAAGCAATAGGAATATTTTAGAAGATCTTTAGAAACTAAAGCTTTGTCTCATACAATTATATTTTAAAGAAAGTACTGGGCTTAACAGTCAAAAACTATTGCTTTTAGTCTTGTTGAGAGCATATTTTTACATAGATATTACAGTGTTGATTTGCTTTGAAAAATTTGTTAGTAGTAATTAGTCTTTTCTTGTCTCTTTCTTGAGTACTTTGTCATAATGTATATTCGCTATGACTTCTTTCTAGAATTATTATAGATTTTATGAGAACTCTCATAAACAGTCTCATTAGACATAGGAGACCAAGTTAATATACTACATTTTGGATTCTATCTGATGGCCTACCCATCAAGCTACAGAGCTTTACTTGTTGTCCAAAGAGAAATGCAGCACATCTAAAGGGCTCTGACAGACATAGAGACACAGACCTAGAGAATGACATACGGATACCGGGGCAGGGTGTTGGTGTGATGAATTGGGAGATGGGGATTGACATGTATACACTACTATGTATAAAATAGATAACTAATGAGAACCTACTGTAAAACACTGAGAACTCTATTCAGTGCTTTGCGGTGACCTAAATAGGAAGGAAATCCAAAAAAGATAGGATATATTGATATGAATACGTACAGCTGATTCACTTTGCTGTACAGCAGAAACTAACACAACATTGTACAGCAACTATACTCCAATAAAAATTAATTAAAAAGATAAAAAGTTAAAAAAAAATAAAGGGGCTTCCCTGGTGGCGCAGTGGTTGAGAATCTGCCTGCTAATGCAGGGGACACGGGTTCGAGCCCTGGTCTGGGAAGATCCCACATGCCGCGGAGCAACTAGGCCCGTGAGCCACAATTACTGAGCCTGCGCGTCTGGAGCCTGTGCTCCGCAACAAGAGAGGCCGCGATAGTGAGAGGCCCGCGCACCGCGATGAAGAGTGGCCCCTGCTTGCCGCAACTAGAGAAAGCCCTCGCACAGAAACGAAGACCCAACACAGCCAAAAATGAATAGATAAATAAATTATAAATAAATAAATAAAGGGCTCTGATTCTGAGGCCACTTTCTAAGCATCTGTGGGAGGGAGGAGCCTTAGATGCAAAATGTCTCTAAATTAATCATATATAATAATAACTTTTAATGATAACTTCCTTGACTGTATAACTTCAGGATTTACAGAGTTTCTTCACAACTTCTGCCCCTTTTATTCTTCATAGCGATCCACTGACATAGTTAGCCCCATCTTTGCAATAAGAGAACTAAGCTTCAGAGTAGCAGACAGACTTGTTCAGGTTTATGGAGTCAGGAAGTGGCTAAACTGTTTCAGAAACCCCAGCCTGAACCCTGCGGATCATCTGTCTTTATCTCCCACCACCTCGAGCTAAGGAGCCTGAATCTGAAGAACTCAATGTGATTTGAAGCTGGGACACTCCAGTTGGGGGGAATCCGATGAAGAGTTCAAGGAAATGTGGAGGGTCATGTTACTTTGCTCTGGGGGTGATCTGGAGCCCCCAGGGAGGATCTCTAGTGAGGAGGAGGAGTGAAGTGGGAAGGCTGCTGGCGGTCTGCAGGCCGGTACTGCAGAAGCAGTCCTGTGGCTGTGTTGTCGTGTGCTGTTCCCAGGCTCCTGGCTGGGATATCCCTCTCTGCATGCGGGAGCCTTGGAGATGTCAGGGGTGCCACCTGGGACACCTAAGGACCCACTGGGAGACTTGGGTCCAGAGGGGAAGACTTTCTTGACTATAAACATAAACAACTGCTTCAGATGTTTTCAAAAGTAAAGAGGTTAATAACAAGGTCAGGAGAGCCCTGTAGGATTTAGCCTTTACAAAAAAAAAATTTTTTTTTAATTTTAAAGTTTTTTTACAGTTACTGTTTAAGCGACTGTGTAGCAGAGTGATTAAGTTCATGGATGTTGGTGTGGGATCTGAATCCAAATTCTGGAGATATTATTTGTGAGAACATTAGGCAAGTTTCTTAATACTTTGAGCCTCAGTTTGCTGATTTGTAAAATGAAAATACTATCTCTAGCATTTGTTCAGGAAACGTCTCTCTGAGGAAGAATCATGTAAGCTGAGTTCTGAAGGGTGAGGCAGGCAGAAAAGGATAGAAGAATGTTCAAGGCAGAGGAGAATAGCTTGCATGAGACTGAGGTGAGAGGGAGTTTAGTGATTTTGAAGAAGTTGAAGTGTAACTGGAGTGACGGGAGGAAGGGGTCCAGGTGATGTTGGAAAGCTTGGCAGGGCTGAGTTGTGCAGGGCCTTGGAGACCCTCAGAGAGATTGCATATTTTAATCTAGGGTCCAAAGAGAGTCAGAAGTAGGTGGTGATATAATGTGACTTGCATATTTAAATGGACACTCTGGCTTTGGAGAGGAGAGTGGATTGTAGGGGAGCCAGAGTGGAAGCTAAGGAATCATAAGGAGGCCAGGGCAGCAGTCTGGGCCAGCAGTTCTCAAAGTGTGGTACGCAGGCCCTGGAAGCTCCTTGGAGACCTTTCAGTGAGTCCACAAGATTATAACTATTTTCATAATGATATTTCCTAATAATACTAATTATTCATCTTTTTTCACTCATTCTGTCCCAAGTGTCCAACGGAATTTTCCAGAGACTAGACGATATATCCACAATCATCTGAAAAGGCTATTAAAATTTTCCTCCCTTTTAAACCATGTATCCGTGTAAGGCCAGGTTATCTTTAGACACTAAAGCCACAACATCTCACAAGAGATTAAATGCAGAGACAGATTTGAGAACCCAGCTGATTTGTGTTAAGGCAGACATTAAAGACATTGGAAAACACATAAACTACTTGTTCACTCATTTTGTTTGTTTTGGAAAATATAGTTAGGTTTCATTAAGACACCTATTTATATTAACAGTTGATGGGCTTATTGTTATTTTTAATAAATATTTGAAACAATTAGTCATAATTTCTAAACATGGTAAATATTGAAAGATATAGGCCACATAAACAAAAGCTCTTTGGGGTATTCAGTAATTTTTAGGACTGTAAAAGGGTCCTGAGAGCCAAAAGTTTGAGAACCACTAGTCTAGGTATAGATGATGTTGACACAGAACATTATGGCAGTGGTCATGGATGTGAAAAGAGTAGGTGGAGGTAGAATGACCTGAGCCTGATAATAGGCAGGTATGGGTCAAGAGAGCATAAGGTGCCTGGATGATTCCTGCCTAAACAATTCAATAGTGAGTGGTGCCTTTGCTGAGATGGAGGACAACTAGGGGAGAAGCAGGGTTGGTATGCGTCAGATAATACGTATCATTCCCAAACTACAAAACGCTGCGGAATGCTAAGGTGAAAAATTGGGTAATGGTATTATTTATTGGTTAATAGTTTTACAATATGATGAAGATCCTAAATACCCCTCTGTGTAAGGCTTTCTACCTTACTCTTGAACTCTTTAGGGAACTTCTCCTCCATTGATTTATGGCTACTACCTTGCAAGGGTAATCCTATAAGCAAATGTATTTTAGGCAGAGAAAAATATTGAGGAAAGTAGAAAACCTTAATAGTTTTTCTAGTCCTTTAAAATCGAAACAAAATATTTCGTGTCTAACAAACTTCTAAAGATACTTGACCTAGTTTAGTTGTGAATATATTCTGAATATGGCTTTTATATGTGTGGCACCTAGGTGGATTTCATACATGAGTTTGGGCCAAGTTCAGTGGTTTTTGTATAATTAAGTGCCTTTGACAAGACAAACTTTGTAATGTCCTCCTTATTTGTCCACTGTTATTAGTCATTTGTTTAGTTTGTGGTACTTACACACCCCCAGGCTCCCTGCTTCTAATCATACTTCTGTTAATGCCTCTTCACTGGAATTTAAGTGTATATGGCCTTTTCTTAATGACTTTTCAGAGGTCATTAGAGAAACCCTAAGGTCTAAGACCAAACCTAGTTTCCTAGAAAAGAATGACATGGGACAATTGAATCAGTAGTCAAATCACGAAACGTTAGAGCTTAGATATTATACAGGCCAGTGGTTCTCAGCCTAGCTGAAAATGAAATCACCTGGGAGCTTTTATAATGTGCTAATGCCACACAACCAGAAAATCTGATTTCTTGTATCTACTCTGGGGCCCAGACATCAGTTATCGGTTTTGCTTGTTTGTTTGTTTTGAACCTCCAAGGAGATTCTGATGTGCAGCCAAGGTTGAGAACAACCAACCTGTTCAAGTCCCATCACTTCATACCTTGTGACCCTGAAACAAAGAATAATTATTTTATTCATTAATGCCTTTAGAATACATTTATGAGGCCTAGAAACTGTGCACACTAATTTTAATTATAATGATGGTCCCTTCCTTTTGCTTATTGTTGAGTCTTTCCAGTGTTTAACGGTGTCCAAAACCTGAGCCACATTATATGATATGTTTATGTGCCTCATCTTCCTGACCAGCATGTGAGCTCCTAAGGATGGGACCGTGACAGGTTCATTGCTAGATTCTCAGCACTAGCATCTTGCCTGTGTCACTGCAGTTCTTTGATCACTGTTAAATAAATGAGTAAATGACACACCGACTCCTTGAACCTTACCTTTACAGCAAGCCTCAAAGGAAAAGGGATTCTGAAGTTAGTATCTCCAGTTCTCACATAAGGATGCTGAGGTATAGCAAGCCTGGGGCTTCTCAAGTTCACGAGACTAGTGAGAAGTAAATTCTGGGTTTGAACTCAGGTTTGTTTTTCCTAGTCGACTTTTCTCTTCACTCTGCCAGCACTGGAAATGGGCCTCAGTGTTTTTCTTTGCAAAACAGTGGTACTATATTAAAGGATATCTAAGAGCCTTTTTAGCTTGAAAAGTCATTAAATAGCTCCCCTCCTCCCAGGAGGAACACTCATGACCATGACCCGTGACATGAAATACTCATCTGCTCCCTGCTTCCTACTTACACAGGAAATATTAAAACTATTTTCCTAGTGTGCTGTTTAGAACATTCCTAACTACATCCCATTGTTTAATTACCTGAAATGTGCTATTAAACATCTCTTTGCCTAAAATATCAGTCTTTATTTCTTTTGACTCCAATTTAGGCCTTAAAACATTAGGAATTAAATCCAGTGTACTGCAGCGTTTTAGACATTTTTTAAATCTAAGGTAAAAAGGGGGATTAAAACGAAGTGTGAATGAGATTCAGGAGAGAAAATCTGTAAGCTTGTATAAATTATTATAAAAAGAAAAAATAAAAATTTCTAGAAGATGTATTTTTTATTGTTACTGGTGACTTTAATGTTTTATTTTAATTTTGGGAATTCAAAAGATGACCCAGATCACCTTCACAGTGCCCTAGAATCAGATAATACTCCTCAAATAATTAAGAATGGGGGCAAAATTTAAGTAAGTACCAAAAGTAGGGATCTGTAGTCAAATTGCCTGGGTAGAATAAGTGTCAGATTCTGTTTTCAGATAAATAGCTCTAGCTGAGCTGTCTATATATTATTATATTATCCATACCAAATGTAATATTATGTTGGGGAGAAGACTTTAAGACAGGATAGCCACCTAAAATCACCTAAAGAGGCTAGAAAAGAAAAGATTGGTCAGTGTCTGTAATTCATAAAAAAATGATGAAAAATAAGCAGAATCTCAAATTCCAAGGAAGCCCAAGTTTCTCATGATGGAGAGAGTTAAAGCAGTGTTATTGTCATGCTTTATTACTTCAGGGAGGACTGCAGAGGATTTTTGTAACCAGCGTGTAGCCATGAAGTTAAACATAAGTGGCAAATGAGGTGATGATTCTGAAGATCAGAATTCTAGAAAGGAAGTCACGTTGATAGAAACCCAAGTTTCCTCTGCAGTCTTCTTCTTATGGGATACCGCTCTGAGAGACTGGAAATTTACTTTCCCTTCAGAATGGTGGAGAGGGTTCCTGTTTGCCTCCTTGCTGAACCTGTCTTCTGCTAGGCCCCAGGGCCCTTCTCCTCTGTAGCCTTTGCTCAGGAAAGTATCAATGGTTGGTAGCATCTTGAAGTTCTGGTATCCTGAGAGGTCTGCCTCTCCTCCCTCTCCACCTACAGGTCATGAGAAAAGCAGCACGAAGAAGGAAATGCACTTTGAAATCATGCTTTTCCTAGTGTTTCCACAGAATTCCCTTCTTTGAGGTTTTTCTGGGCTGCATTTCTGGGTTACTATATGGCTTCTTGAGTTTGAATTGCACTCATGATTCTGTTAATGGGACCACCATTTTGGTTGGAAACCTGAAGATGGAGGATCCTTGGCTCCCGTTACTTTCACCTAAAGCACAGTCCTGCCTGTTCTCTTTTTCATGTTATGCAGCCACATTCAGTCTGAAGCTTTTGTCTCATGCTATTACACGTCTGCACTTGAGAATGAGTAACTGTGACATCAGCCTTGGGAGATCCACCTAGTGGGGTATGTGATTTAAAGTGTTTCTGGGTTTGCATTAGAAAACATCAGCACTCATTACAATCACCCACCTTATGGGGGAGGGAAGTGAGCCTCTGAAGGGGTAAATTAGGTCATAAAACTATGAAAGGCAGAGCAAACACAGAAACTAAGCCTATAAACATAAGCCTGTGCCTTACTGCTACACCATAGCTGTCTCCTGTGGGACATTGCCCATTGATGGTAGCAAGATTATCCATCTGCTTCTTTGTTTTGAGCAATTTAAATGTGGGTAGTTGCTCTTAAATATCTATAGTCAAGTTATATTGTCAGACACCTATTGAATAGCTGTTTTGTCATGTGCTTGGGAATGGGATATGGCAATAATGAGAGAGTACCTGTTCTTTTCCTGTAGGGCAATCTATAATTTTGTCAAATCTGGCCAGATTTGTATTACTGCGTTCCAAGTTGTAGTTTTGCTGTGTTCTTCTGGACAGTTTCTCCTGTAATGTCTAAATTTCAAGAAAAATAATAATTTCTTAATTTTAAAAAATTCACTACAATTTGTCTTTCAAAAATACACGTGGGCTCAAGGCCTGGCCGAGAGCATGCTGTTTGATTATATATGTTATCAACATGAATATGCTGCATAATCAAGGTTCTTTCTCTACCTCTCCTCCCACAGTGCTCTAGCCAACCCCAGCTTTGTTGCATACATAGAACATTTACAGCATCTGACCATTTCAGTTCCGTAATTTATAGTTGGTTTCCCCACAAGGCATGCTGATAATTTCCATACCTGTCTTTCCCTTACTCAGACATAGCCCCACATTTTCCCACCCTGCGGCAGTCCAGCCCAACTCCCATCTCTTATGCCAGATCTTCTCAGATCCTTCCAGGTGGAATGAATCACTGCCTGCCCCTTCACTTGGCTTTATACCTGTATTGTCGTCTGCAGTTCAGTCTGTCTTGTCTTATAATTACTGCGTAAGTACCTGTCTCTGCCTTTGGAGTATGAGCTCCTGTAGGAAAAGGACAGTATCATTTCAATGCTATCTCCATAGTAGGTGGTCAGAAATAACTCATCCAAATGAAATGAATTCTATTGGTGACTAGTGTGCTCATGGCATCAGTACCAGTCAGGTTTCAAGGGAATTTCTGCACAAATGTGAAAATGCTGAGCAAGAAAAGGAATTAGTATTTTAAGCTAATATTAATTTCCTTTTGTTCAATATTAAAATACAAAAATATCATTAATCCATTTTCATTTGGTGTATAGCTATTAGATAAATATTTAGCACTTACATCTTCCCTTCCTCCCAACCCACCTCTCAGTTGCCACCCTTGTTTCACTCAGTATATACTTTCTTCTTTCTCAGCAGGGTAACTACTTATAAAGGGGGAGTTTCTATGGAAATGCTAAAAAAGAGAGCATCTTTATATTAATTTATCTCTTTGCTCCAGAAATGGAGGGGAAGTGGGTGGTGTAGCCAGTTTGGAAAAGGGCCCGTTTCTATCTTGACTGCCTTTGGTTTCTTAACATTGGGTTAATGAGAAATAACCTTTGCCATTGATTTCAAATTCAGGCATGCCTGGTCCTTACATTTACAGTTGAGGCCAACAAGCCATTTTAGTGTTAAATAATCTTGAGGGAACATATTCACTCTGGTTTCACTTTCCTTTGTGAAGCTCTAAGTGATGAGGGAATACAGTATTGATTGGGTCTAATGAAAAAGCTTCTTTCTGTCAACTCTTTCTTACCTCATTGGCTTTGCTTCTTTTCTCTTCTTTTACTCTCAAAGCTATTGATAGCACATTAAGTAAGTCTTCCGTGTATGCTGCAGTCCTCTGTATTTATTCTTTTGCTGGGTTTGAAACCCAGCCTTTTTCTTAAGAAGATATGAATAAAAGAGGCCTTTGATTCAGTCTAAGGTAACAGTATCATAAAAATAGCATTGAACTTTTTGACCTTGGGGAAGCTTCTTTTTCTTCTCTTCAGCTTCGCTTCCTCATTTTCAGAATAAAGGGGTTGTATCAGGTGGTTTCTGAGATCCCTTTCAGCTTTATCATTCTTTTTTTTTTTTTTATTTGATAATCTCCTCTTGAAATTACTTTGAAATTTTTTTTTTTTTATAAATTTATTTATTTTTTAATTTATTTTTATTTTTGGCTGTGTTGGGTCTTCGTTTCTGTGCGAGGGCTTTCTCTAGTTGCGGCAAGCGGGGGCCACTCTTCATCGCGGTGCGCAGGCCTCTCACTGTTGCAGCCTCTCTTGTTGTGGAGCACAGGCTCCAGACGTGCAGGCTCAGTAGTTGTGGCTCACGGGCCCAGTTGCCCCGCGGCATGTGGGATCTTCCCAGACCAGGGCTCGAACCCATGTCCCCTGCATTGGCAGGCAGATTCTCAACCACTGAGCCACCAGGGAAGCCCAGATTTATCATTCTTGATGTGTATTTCTGGTGTTAATTCTTACAGGGGGTAGGTTGTTGGATTCCAAGATATCTGTATGTCAGATGTAAGAAAATAGCTTAATGATATGTTGGACATGAAATTCCAGAAGACTTGACATGTATATTAAGGGAATAGCAAAAAATTAATACCTATATTTTTGTTTAATTGCTCTCCTCCATATTCTTTATTTGTACTTAGATCCACTAATTTAATTGAGCACAAATTGACTGTATTTCTAAATTTTCTTTGTATTATTTTAGGTTTTGCATTTCACTGTGCATTCAAGATAGATTATTACATAGATTTGGGCTTCAGCACTGAAGGGATTTAATAAGATGGTGGAACTAGATTTTGTTCTAATGTAGATGACATTTATTTATTTACTAGTGCAGCCTCAAAGAGAAGATAAAAATAAAAAATGGACAGCAAAAGGGACTATGTGATATTGAGTGCAAGTTGAAGACTGATTTCTGAATAAGCTAATGTGAAACATCATATTCCATGACAGTTTTAAATTAAGCAGTGGAAATGTGCCATCAGAATAGGAATGATAGTAGAGAGAAAAGTCATGCCTTAATTATCAAGCTTTTAGATTTCTCAGACTTTAAGACATACCTTTTTGATATATTTTTACCAAGACTTCATCAATTAAGGAAGAAACCAACATTTACTGAATATCAGACTTGACATACTCTTAGCAATCATCACATTTATATTATGGAGAGTTCATGAAATTTAGTTATGCTCATTAGTGGTAAAAATATAAGATTTAGAAAAGAAGGGTGTAATTAAAATATTGCCTAAACTGAGATTTTTGCATTTCTGTGATTTTCATTTATGTATGTCACCCATCTCATCTCTTCTCATAGGTATTATTGGTATTTGACTTTTTTCTTCTTTAGTTTTTCCCAATTCTTTATCTATGCAGTATGGTTACAATATACATAGGGGAAATTCAGTTTTATCTTTCGAACCATTGATCATGTTATTTTACGAAAAATAAGCTTGGCTTGTTTCTTGAATTGAAGTCTAATACAAGGTCATGTTTAGGATTTATAGCACCTAAAATTGCATGACATATAGTAGGTGTGTTGATAAACCTGATTACCTGCCTCTGGATAAGCTCCTATTTATCAATATCGTTGTAGAGGGTATTGCTTGGAATTAACATTATAATCCAGGTTTGGTCTGATAAACCCAGAGTAAAATACCCTCAGTCTAGATTAGAATTTCTGTGAGGGCTTTAGGAGGTCACTTTATCCCTCTGCACAGTAATATTTGGTTAACTGTTCTTGCAACTGCTGTTTATAATGTGCTTTGAGAAAAGAACTTTATAATTTCACAGTAGGGATTTTATTATTTTTTTGTGTTAACCAAACTCTTAGGACTTTCAAAAGTGGTTTTTGCCTGCATTCTAAATTAAGTCTCCAGTTGGTCTAGACCTCATCTGAATTGATTCAGGCACTTTCATGGGTAGTTCTCCCAGCATGTAAGCTATATGCTCAAAGGCCTTATTGTGTCTAATTTTAAGAGTTCTGAGCATATCTTGTTCACAATTTCAATGTTACAGTCTGTGCACCAATGTAATGAAGAGATGCACATTTTATGAGTCCCAAGACAGTGGCTCTTTTGGGTCTCCTTGTGCTCATGCAAGCCCCATTCATCATTCAGACCTATTTCCCAGGTAAAATTCTCCATCTTCTCCTTTATGCACCCATTTCCTCTGTAGATACATTAGTCATAATACTCATAACACTTTCTTCAAATTGTTTTTATAGTTGTTGTTCTTCTGCTAGACTTTGAACCTGTTGACAGAGAGTCCATGAGACCAGCGTTATCTTGGTGAATATTAGTGTTTGCTGAACGATGTCCTTAATAGAGGTGTTCCTGATTTTTTTTTGTTGTTGTTGTTGGTTTGTTTTTTCTCCTTGGGTGAACTCACCTTTATTGACTTCACCTGTCTCCTGTATATTTCTGACTCACAGGTTGACATCTGAGCTCCTCATCCAAATTTCCAGTAACATGCTGTTTACTTCCATGTGGTTCCACTGCTAACTCAAATGCAACTTTCTTCATCTTGAATTTAATTATTATCATCCCCCAGATTTCAGTCTGCTTTGTATCTTGAGTTTCCCATCTCAGTGAATGACATTCTTTATGATAGCTAGTATGCACTTAGCAAATATTGGCAGTTTCCTGACGCCAACCTTCTTGTCTGACAAGTTGGGAACCCTTCTTATCTTTGACTCATCTCTCTTTATTTCATATCCAATCACCAACCTCATTGATTTGATCTCTGAAAAGTTTTTTTGTTTTTTTTTTTTGTTTTTTTAACTTCATTTATTTGTCAGGCACTAACTGAGGACTTTCTGGGAACTGAGGAAAGTAAGATGAATCAGGTACAGTTACTAACATCAGGTAAACTGATAATCTTTGTTCCATATTATCTTTTCTCCATCTCTCTTGTCACTGCCACGATTTAGGGCTTTTTTTTTTTTTTTTTATAACCTGCAGTTCTAATGCATTTTGAAAGGTGGATCTTATACTTAATACACTTTTGAGAGAATACCTATTTATTAACCTGAATGTTGTGAAGTCTTAATCTCCCTTTTCCTGAATCCTTAATCAGTCTGAACAGAATTTTTAAAAAACATCCTTAATATCACATTACTTCCCCATAAAAACCTTTGTAAAATTTCCCAGTTGCTTACAAAAGCACCTTGCAATGGCCTGCACATTGCTATGATTTCCTGAGATCTTGTTGTCAATCTCTTTATCTTCCTCTTAGTGCATTTATCCACAGCTCCCGTACTTTGAGTGTGGCATTTGAGCCAGGCCAAGGAAGATTAGAAAGATTTCAATAGGAATAAATGTGGGTGATAAGCACATGAACAAAGGAATAGAGATGGGAAACCCTGTGGCTGCATTTCCGAGCAGTTACTGATACTCGAAAGTACACAGCACTAAAGGCTCTCCCCCATCCCTCCATTTTGTTATTTTCCACTCAGCTTGCAATCTGAACAGTCAATTTGAATGTGTTCTGTGGAAGGAAAACTCATGGACATTTGAGTGTTTTTCATAAACTAAGGCAACCAAGTCAATGATTATGAGTCAGCCTATGAGAGCTCTTTCTTTATATACCTGGGTTACCCTAGCACCCATCTTGGTTTAGATTAAATATTTAAAATTGAAATGAGAACCTAAGAACATGATATTTAAGTATAGGTAGTTCGTTTTATTGCTCAGATATTATGGATGATGATTTTTATCAGACATATAATATTTATTTCATCATTTGTTCCTTGGGTTGAATTTTCTGCCGTCATGTAGTTAATTGTAGCTTGTACTTGACACCCCTGGTTTTTAGCCTGTCATAGAAATAATGCATTTTGAAAGGTGGAGCTTCTACTTAGTACACTTTTAAGAGAATGCCTATTTATTAACCTCTTGTGTCAAGTAAAGATTTAACATCGATTTTAGTTAGAATCAAAATAAAGTAGAATTGATCTAAAGCTTTGTTTTCTTTTTCTTTTCACTTTATGTAATCAATCTAAGAACTAGGAATGCTCAGTTGCCTTTTTAAAATCTAGAATTAAAAGAGAGGAAGTGCTCAGGCTGAAGGGATAACATTAAAATATATGTAAGTGGTTCCCAACCTTTCCCTTGAGGAAATGGTCAGTCCAGATGGTCCCAGATTTCAGGGGAAAACTGTGGACTAGATATTGTTAAATTAAGTCTTTTCATATTTGTTAGCCATTCAATCCTGTTTCATTATAACATTACCTTCTTTTATTTTTTTCTTGATTGGCTTTGTTTCCTTCTTATTTTTTGACTTTCTTTTTCAATAGTTGGGTACCACAGACATCAGTATCAGTAAATAAATGAAAAAAAATTGACACTGCTTTATATTTCCTAAGGTATGAGTAGAAGTTTTTACTTATTTTTTCTTCTTTTTCATATGTTTAATTTTTTTAAAAAATTGAATTTTAAAAATATATCTTCCAAATGACTACTTATTTATAGTATTTCACAGTTGGCAACATATAGCAAGTTGCTTTCAAAAAGGTAAAATATATGAAAAACATAAAGTTTTGATGGCTTTGATTAAGAAACAAATGGTATTAATTTAAAAATTTTGTTTTTCCTTCTATACTCCCTTTATCTCCAAGTCATTCCATTTATCACTGTATTGAAATTATGTATTTGTAAGTCATATATCTCCTATAATATTATAGATTGAATTCTTTTTAGTATGTGATTTCTAATTGTAGCCCCACAAAATCTAGCACAATATCTGGCATATCATTATATTTCACTAGACAAAAACCAAACGAACAAAATATCTAATAATATATGTCAGTTTCTATAACTTCACATATTTTAAGTAAAATGCAGTATAACTCCTGAAGCCCTCCAGTATAACAATTCCTTTTCTGTAGTTGAGATTCCATGATGCTGATTTAGATTGTTTTGTCTTTGCTTATTTTCATAAACACTTATATTTTATGTATTTTTAATTACTTCAATTAAGAGTAGCTACAATCAAACTTTAAAGTTATTCCATTTCTGTTTTGTTACTTATTGAAAATAAGGATCATAAATTAATGAAAGAATGAGGTAAGACATAAAATAAAATCTATTTTTAAAAATGTATCAAAGATTATTCAAGCAGAACTAGGCTTTCTGAATTAGTTTTATTAATAAGTCATTTTCCTTCTCCAAACCTGAAAAAAAAACATACTTGGATGTCTAATCATCTAACAAAATGGTTAGATATACTTACAGTGCTTTAAAATTCGAAGCTTCTGAGTGACTCCTAACTGGTCTTACACTTGTCACTTCTCTTCTGTGAAATCACAAAAGGGCCAACTGTGAGGTGTCATTCGAGTTCTTCCTCTGAGATTTCATCATAAAATATTCACCAGCTTCTCTGTAGGGCTTTCCCACAGGCAGGCACACCAGGACACGTTCCGATTCACTGATAATAATGGGATCTGATTTCGATCCTTGAATTTGCAGTGCAGGCACCTGCGTCTGCGACAGGAACACTCTGGACGTTTCCCTACATTCTTTCTCAAACACAGTGCAGATCCCTGCTAACATTTGCCCCTTTTTCATATTCATATCATTGTTATTCATGTTATTGTTACAGAATTCCGTGATGCCATGTAAGTAGCTACTACAACTGTCTGCAGTGTTTAGGGATAAGGGAGTACCAGGCAGGTTAGTGTCAACCTTATGGAAGACAATAAAGTGTAGAAAGGTACTCACCCTTTGCCTGGAACGTGGTTAAGTGTTCAATAGCTTTTAGTTTCTTTTTGCCCCTCAGCTTTTGACATTAATTCCAGTGTTCTTTCTATTACACAGGATTGTCTCTCCCGGTAACCTGTTTGTTGGGTAGATCAGAAATAGTTTTATTTTTGCACCCACCCAATTGGTCATTTCCAATTTGTGTTCTTTACATACTTCTTTGTTTCTGTTCATGCATTGCTGTGGATGTAGAAGGAAAAGAAGAAAAAAGAAAAATTAAATCACTTGAATAATGACAATATCAGAGCCTTCCTTTAACTTTCAAATTCATTTTTTTCTGCATTTCAGTGGATGATAGGACTTTATTTCTACAGTAAATTTAAGAAAATGAGAAAATAATTTTTGATAAGATTTAAATGTTGTTTTGGAGGGTGAGATGTATAAGTGTTGCATCCCTGAGTCATAAATCAGTCAGAACTTATGACAGATGAAATTTGTGTAGGGAAAAGATTAAATAATGAAATTGGATTCAAACAGTAATTGCCACAAACCATATTTAAGATATAGTCCCGAGGAAGGCTGCAGCTAGCACATTGTGTGTTTGTGTGTGTGTGTGCACGTGCATGCACACGAGCACGCATAAGCATGTGTGTACTTAGACATTAACAAAGTGTGTGAGTACATAAACTATCAAAAAGAGTATCCAGAATCATGAGAAAGCCACATAGCAATATGTATTTAGGTCAGCTTGGAACCAAAGAATTAGCTCTGGAGAGAGGGAAACTGTGTTCGTCTTCAGACAATGCCACTAACTAGGTGTATGTCATTTATTCTCCATTTATTCAGACCATATTGAAAGCTTACCATGTACTAGTGATGGGCTAAGTAATAGTTAGTTACCTCACTTTTCTGAGCCCCAGTTACCTTCATGATAAAATAATATAGTACGAATACTAATGAATCTTCTAATTCTCAGAGAGAGGGCCTTTGTTCTGGACTCCATTCTGGCCTTCCTCCAGGAGCAAGGAGTCCAAAGGGCTAAAGGTTTATGTCCACCTAGAGCCCATGCTTCCTCATTCTGTACCACATTCCGGGGATCTGGAACCCTAGAAGGTCTGAGCTTTGAGACGAGTGGCATGTTCTCCCAGTGCTGCCCTGTTTGACAGAAGATTCTGCGGAGTCCAAAGAATTTAAATTCAACCCTGGGCTGCTTCTGGGTCATTAAGAAGGTATAATTTTCAAATAGCAAAACCAAACGTTTTATTATTCAGCTAGTTATCTTGATTTACAAATTTAAATATTAAACATATGGTATGTGGGTTACCATTTATTCTGTTGCCCTGGGTCCCACAAATATTAGGGGTGGAATTGAATAATACCTACCTTAAAAGTGTATTTCATGGAACAAATAGGAATATGTATGTATATGTACATATATAAAATTTCTACACAAATATGGAATATGTTATTAGTATGCCATAAAAATAAATAGTAACAGAAGGAGCCCCGTGGTAATGAGATACTTGACACTTTACATACAACCCCAGTACGTAGTGCTCAGGATGTTGTAGGAACTCACTGCCACAGTCACAATGAAATTCATTAAACATGACAAGCCCTTTCATATCTGTGTCTTTGCACATGCTTCCTGAAAAGCCATTTCTTCTTCCTTCTTCTCTGAATCTATCTGTCTATCTCTCTATCTATCTATCCATTAATCATCTATCATCTATCACCTGTTGCTACTCTGTACAGATGAGGACATTATAAAACAGAGAAGGTAAGTGACTTACCCAAACTGAGAGTGACAGAGTTAGGAATAGAGTCAAGTTCTCCTGACACTTAAATCAGTCCCTTTTTGCTCTCCTAGCCTGCCATAGGAATACACAGGTAACGGGTCTTCCAGGTTTATCTGTGCAGATGGTGCTCTGAATGATATCCCTGGGAAACGGGTCATAACTCAGTAGATACTCAGTGTAGTTAAGAGAGTGTATATATATATATATATATATATATATATATATATATATACACACACACACACACACACACACACACACACACTCTATGAGATGTCAGGGAGTGTATATATATATATAATTTCCCCCCTGCCCGCCCCCCCCAGAATTTTCATGTATGTACTGGAAAACTTGAATGAGAATTACCTGCTATAAAGGGGAACCACCATATATGGGAGCTTTTGCATCTGAGTAAGCAAATTGACATCTGTTCTCTCCTTCTTTCCTTCTGTTACAATGAAGTTGTTTTTTCTTCTAGCTGAGACCAATCTCCTGTGTTTTAAATTGCATCCCCTTCCACCTTCATAGGAAGGATACTTTACCTTTAATTCCTCTCTCTCTTATATTCTTGTTGTTTTCAATTCAGCAGGCTTAAATCTTTCTAAAACAGTCAAACAACCTTACCACAATCCCCAACCCTTTGTCAGGTCCTTAACTTTCTTCTTGTTCGTGTTCAAACTTAAAATCTTCTATTTATTGTCACCTTTTCTTCTTTCCTTCCTCACACTCATATCTTTCTAATCTGGCTTCTACCTTCAGTACTAAAACATACTCCTCTCGCCGTGGTTACTAATAACCTCCAGTTTACTAACTCTAGAGGGTATTTTCCAATCCTCCTTTACACGACCTCTTGGTAGCACCCAACACTGCTGGTCAGTCCCTCCTTTTGAAATATTGTTTACTCCCATCTTTCTGGTTTCTACTTAGTCTCCTTAATTAGCTTATCCTTATTTATTCCATCTTTGGAGATTCTCAATGTTCAGTCCTGGGTAGTAAACACTCACAATGTACTCTCAGTGCTTTACTTCTCAAAAGTCAACTATTGCCACATTTATATCCTCAGTAAAGACCTTTCTTCTGAGCTCTAAGTTTGTATGTCCAACTTCTACTTGGTGCCTCAAACTGAAAATACCCCAAACTGAATCTGAAGATTTACTCCCAAATCTATTCCTCTTTTAATGTTCCTCTTCTCAAAGAAAGGCACCAATATCCATATTGTTTAAATCAGAAAGCTTGGATTCATCCTTGACATGTTAAGCTAGGTCTGACCACCAAGATTTATCTGGGTTCAAAGACTGGTAAGAATGACTACTTTTAGGATTGCCTTTTCATCTCTTGGTTTATTTCATAGTGTATGAACAGTGCAAAGATGTGCACACAAGAACAAGGATACAAGTTACCATGCACAGTTTTCCATTGGCTCCCTGATATCTCATAGAGGCACTCCGAGCTCAGTGGTCAATGTATAGCTCACAAGGAGAGAGGGATCTTCAGTCAGTCAGAGCAGTATAAGCTCTGGGTTTTGTCTTTCATGCCTTGCTGCGAAGTATATGCTAATTTGGGGGGAATATTTCAGTTAAGGATTTACTCTATTTCTTATAAGAGTATTCTGGAGGTGCCATGGTTCCATACTTCCACTTGCTATTTTTACTGCCCTCCCACACATCTTCTCTGCCCACATGGAATTAATAACTATGTCAAGACAATTTTATATCCTAAACTACCTTCTGTCTCCAAACACTCTAATCCAAGTCTGTCATCTCTTGATTGGTCTACTGTTGTTACTTCCTAACTTATCTCCCTGCCTAGCTTTCTATCTGTTCTTCCTCTTGCAGTCTTTACTGAGCCTTTAAAATATGGGTTAGATTATGTCATCTTTATTCTCCGAAGATTTCAATGTCTTTCCATTACTCCTTGTGAAAGTTAAAGTTTAAAATGTAGGCTTTCCTTCTACAGGGTAATTTTTATAATCCAAATTTTATAATTATAGTATTGGAATACTACAGTTGGGAAATAGTCCATATAAATTATTTAATTATGAATTATAAATGTTACATAATTATAATTTATTTGGGTTGATTACTTGCTCTAGGTTAGTGATAGCAAAGGAGGGAAAAACAATTCTATTGCTTGGACAAGCCAGTTGCTTTCTTTGAGTGATGTGTGCTTTGTTTTTTATAGCATTGCATTTTGTTATTGCTACAGGCAGTATTGAAAACCACACTAATAATTGGTATGAAAAGGAAACCTATTATTCTTGGACAAAAGGTACATAAAATCAAAGGCTAGATTTGTACAGTGATGTTTAGGTTTTTTAGCTATGTATTTGAAGTTCTGCCCCATTGACATAGATGGGAAACTGGTGGCCAGACTGGGTTATACATAGACCTCCATATCAGTGGTTTATTGATGGACAAGTACAATAAAAAGTGTACCCTAAACTGTCTTTTCTATGAGTCCCATATTTCTTCTTTTTTGATCCAGAGCTCCTCAGATGACTCTTGCTTTCACACTGCTTCTTCCAACATGGTCTATAGCATTCTGAATGATTGGGACACGTCTTGGGCCATGTTTCATACTCCTAGTGTCTAAACAACTCACCAAAGTCTTTTGTCTTTGAACCTCTTCTCTTATACTGCTGCCCTTGTGTAGAATGTTATTAATTTCCACTTCCCACATTTTTTTCTCACCCACCTGCTCCATTAAGCTAATTCCTCCTTGTTCTTGAGGACTCATTCATCATCAATATTAAGTCCCGATGGAAGCCATTTTTGACTCCTGTCTTACTTTGTTCAGGCTGCTATAACAGAAATTCCATAAAATGGTTGGCTTAGAAACAGCAAACACTTACTTCTGACAGTTCTAGAGGCTAGGAAGTCCAAGATCACGGGGTCCATAGATTCAGTGTCTGGTGAGGGCCTGCTTCCTCACTGATGGTTACCTTCTCCCCGTAACCTCACATGGTTGAAGGGGCAAGGGATCTCTCTGGAGCCTCTTATCAGGGCACTAATCCCATTCATGGTAGAGCACTCATAACCTATTCACCTCCCAAAGGCCTTGCCTCCTACTATCATTACCTTGCAGGTTAAGATTTCAACATAGAAATTTTGGGAGACACAAACATTCAGCCACAGCAACTCCCTTGAGACTAGGTAAGTTCCATCCTCCATAGCAGCCAGGAGTCCTTCAAAGCACTTCTCATACTTGTAACTAATTCATTACAGACTTATTTAATTAAGTTCTCTCTTTCCCGTTACACGGTCAACTTCACGAGGGCTCTGACCTTAACTGTCTTGTTCACACTTGTATTTCTTGGCATAGTACCAAGGCCAGAGTGTTGGTAGAAGGAAAGACCAGTGTAAGAATGGAAGGAAAGAAGGCAGGCAGGCAGGCAGCAGGCTTACGATATAATTTTTGTCTTGTATCTTCCTTTGATATATATTTTTCAGAACATATATGGTCTTTGGTTTAACAAACCTCTACTTTGGAGGAATATGTCTG
The DNA here is from genome assembly GCF_028023285.1 of Balaenoptera ricei. NCBI lineage: Eukaryota > Metazoa > Chordata > Mammalia > Artiodactyla > Balaenopteridae > Balaenoptera > Balaenoptera ricei. The sequence continues at coordinate 85,468,653 of NC_082642.1, read as the reverse complement.
TTAAGATGAGCACAGAGCTGTGCTGTCCAATATGGTAGTCATTAACTCATGTGGCTTTTGAGCACTTGAAAGTGGCTAGTGCAAGTTGAGATGTGTTGTAATTGTAATATACACAGTGGATTTTGAAGACTTGGCATGAAGAAAAAAATGTAAAATATCTCATTAATACTTCTTATGTTGATTACATATTTTGGATATATTAGGTTAAATAAAAATATTGTTAAAATAATTTCAGCCATTTTTTCCTTTCTTAAATATGACTGCTAGAAAGTTAAAATTACCCATATGACTTGCATTATATCGTCTTTGGATAGCACTGACTTACAGAACACAGCATTCCTTCCCTTGCTACTAGACCCTGAGGGAGAGGGAAGCCATCCTGGCAATGAGGTAACTGCCTTGAACAGTGTGTGCTAAGACGTCTAAGGAGTCCTATTTAATCCTTAGTAGACAATTAGGGGCTGATTTCCCCAGGTTATATTTGCTGTCTCACTATCATAAATAGAATTTCTAGACAAGACACCATTTTTGAAATAGCATCGTTGTTACCTTCCCATAGCGTTTATAGTTTAGTTTATTTATTTTGTCTTGTGAATTTCTACTCTGATAACCACTATCTCTGTATCCTCTTCTAGATTCTAGAATGTGGTTTGGAATGTTCTCACGTAAGCAAATGAAAGTTAATAAAGTTTCAGACTGTGAAATAGACTGAGAGTTTTCCCAGTGCGAGAGGATGTTGAAGTCAACCGTAAATTATCTCACAACCAATATTAAGTTCCAGAACTCTGAATTCCAAGAAGATGCTGGTCCATTAAGCAAACAGATGAAATATGCTTTACTTAAAGGTTTATCTGCAGCACAGTCAATTGTAATTCTTAATAATGAGACAAGAAAGGGAAGCTTGGGCACCTGGAACTGAAACTACACATCACCCACTTAATTATTAGTGGATATTAACTATTATTGCTTAAAGTTGGAACTGATTTAGTGTTCTTACAGATTTCTGGCACAGCCTTTAATTTAAATCGTTATTAATTTCTGACTATTGTTTCCCCAAGCACTGTGCTATAAAAAGATCATTGTTATGCATCACTGTGGTATATGAATCTATTCAAATCTTGGTACTTTGTGGTATCCAATAACTAAAACATAATAAAATCATAAGCCAAAAGCCTTATAATTATCACCATTATTGTTTTAAAACCATAGAACAAAATATCTAAAAATGATCTCGACAATCCAACTCCTTTAATCTTACCTGAGAAAACTGAAGAATGAAGTGAATTGCCTAAGTGGCAGAGCAAGGATTAGAACTTAAACCTCTGACACCTAGCCCAGTGTTCTTTCTACTAACTTCTGTTAAGAGTATATTGGTGCCAATGTGTAGTGACTAGAAACTAATATTGTTAAACTGGGTAAATAAGGCCTTAGGTATGTGAAATTTAAGAAAAATCCACAATTATGTGTGTGTGTGTGTGTGTGTGTGTGTGTGTGTGTGATGAATGTGTTATGTGTGTAAAATGTTCCATTCTAGGTAGTAGGCACTTTGTAAATTTCATTGCTTTGTTGAATATTCCCAAAAGAGCTAAAGTTTTTTAGTGTTCCTTATGTCCTTACTGCAGATATCAGAGTACAAAGGGACATTTTTGACATTTTGCCTAGGTTATCTCCAGAATGTATGTTATAATTTGTATTTATTAACATGTAATATGGATAGTCATATACACATGTATTTATTACATAGTTGTATGAGAAACGTAGGTATGAATTACTGAAGCTAGATAAGAAATGTTTCTGATTCTGCAGAGTAGGGGGAAAGATTAAAAATGCAAGAAAGAACAAATAAATATTATTTTCTTAAGTTAGAATGTGCACTTATGCCAGTCAGAGAATGTTCTTAGAGAACTATTTTGCTAAAATGTAAAAAATGAATGCTTTCTCTATTGCTTTTAGAAATCTTGAATTTAAGCTTACCAAAATTATGTTTATCGATACTCAGGGATTTAACTATTTAGTTTCTAACTGCAAAGTAGTTGTGTCCATATCTTTGAATTTTTAGAAAAACTATTTTAATATTTAGGAAAAAGGGTTCTGGTAGAATTTTGATGAATATATAATACAAGAAAAGTCATCTTGCACTGGGGCTCTACTCCCTCACTTGTAAAATAAAGAAGGGGAATAAGAATTGTTTTCCCAACTGGGGGTTTGCAGTCCTCTAGGGAAAATGATATCTGTTTATATGTATTATTTTCCTTAAAACAATCAAATGTATGATTTAAAAAATTATTTTTCCTTTAAGATTTAAAGTTTGGGAACATATAATTAATGAGCTCCCCACTGTACTCCCATCTCCTTGCTTCGTTCCTGGCTCTGTTTGTTAGGCTCTCAATTACTGAATGAATATCTGTTTGACACACAGAAGGGATCAGATAGGTGTGCTTGTGACTTTAGTCCTTAAAGGTGTTTCTTGGTTTTCTCTTATTTGACTTCACAGTTCTAACTACAATGATTGTTTTGAAGATTACACAGTTTTAATGTTATCCCCATAATGTACCATTTGTTAAAGATAGGAGGTGTAGAAAACATTGATGTTGAAATGATAAGACTTTGAGTATTATAATCTGAGCTGTTACAAAAGGACTCTGCTTCCCATTTAAAAATAAAGGGTTCTGCTGGAGAGAGTATAACAACAACAGCAAAAATTAAAATGCATAGTTGAGCTGAAAACCAAAGAGGGGAACTCCTCAGCTGCCAGAAATGAAGTGGGTATTTATATGCATGGAGATGAGCAGGAACTGATTTCATGTGCTTCAAGGGGAATTATAGAAACAGACATGGCCATCAGTAGTTGGGCACTGGGTTTAGCCCTCATGCAGGCCGCAGGAGATGAGGCCTCAGGCCTGTATTAGGCAGACAGGGACCTGTAACAGAGACACCGCTCTTTCTGAGAAATGGTGAGTTAGAAAAACTTTACACCTGCCAAGGAAAACTGAAAGGAGCCTGATGCCCACCTAAGGTTGCCTGTAAGGAATTAGAAACTTTGACCTGGACCACTTCCTGGGTGTGGTCTGAAATCAAATCATAAAACTATTAACAATATCTCCCTGTTAAGCAGGAATTCCAGTCTGAGAAGTTAATATAAAAACTTACAGCAGTTGGAGAAATCCACAAAGTGTTTTGGGAGACCATTGTCAACCCTTCTTGAAGGTTTCACAGTCCAAGGCAGCCCAAAACAACACCCTTTGAAGAAAATCTTACTGTCAAATAATAGAAACCACACAGGTATAGAACACAACAAATTGAAGAATTCATATCCCTAAATTCTAGATATTAGATCAATCTGAACTAAATTTTAAATTAAGAATATTTTAAACATTTAATAATTAAAAGAAGCAGAAACTATAAGCAGGAACAGAACAGTATGGGAAAAAAGTAGAGTAAAAATATAAAAATAATTATATAGTAATTGCAATGGTAGGAAAAAAAGTCTATACATGTGTTCAAAAGCAAGCTATACACAAAAGAAGAGAAAATGTTTGAGTTGGAAATGAAATCATAGAAATCACTCAAAATCAGAGAGGTGGAAAACATTGAATGAGAATTTAAGATATATGGGGTATACAAGGAGAAGTTCCAACATGCATGATATAGTAGTTCTGGAAAATAAGAAAGGCAATGTTAGATCATCTAAAATTAAAAAGACTGAAACAGAATTTTTAGAACTGGAAAATTCATGTGACCTTATCCCATCAAGTTCTTAAAAAAATTCCCACTTGGAATTGTAGTAAAACCATATTACAATGAAGATAAAATACGTTAAAAGTGGCCAGAGAAAAAATATTTAACTACAAATGATAGATAGGTAGACCTACTGCAGACTTATCAGCAATAATGGTTGCTAGAAGACAAGAGGATATTATTTTCTGAATGCTGAGGGAAAATAAACATCATTTGATTCAGTATATCCATTCAACTATAACTCAAGAGAGAGAGAGAAATAATCAAATGGTATAAACTAAGAAATGTAACCATTTATAGATTCTCATTGGTTCACAAAGAGCAGGTTGAATCTAGAGGGAAGAAGGGGTGAGCAAAAAATATGGAAAACGTGTTGGTATACCAAATACATAATCATTGAAAAAGATCCTATGGCAAGCGTTTCATGGGCTTAAAAAGAAGCTAGAACTCTGTTCAGTGATAGGAGTGGGAGGATTTCAGAGTTTGAAGGAGGTGCTTGCAGTATTTGGTAGGAGCTTGATAACAATTATACTTGGATTTTGCTAAATTACAAATTTATGTTAAATATGTAAGTGTAACCACTAAATTAATAGAAATAGAGTGTAATTTCCAAATCAAGATAAGGGGGAAAATCAGAGGGCAAATAAAGAAAACTAAATCAATCCAATTGAAAGAACATAAGGATAAGTAAAGAAGCAAAGAAAGGCATTGTAAATAGAAAACACAAACTAAGATGATAGAAATAAAACAACTAAATCAGAAATGACAATGAATGAAAAGTGATTATAGTCATCTATTAAAGATCAGATGAAAACTGAAAATTCAAACATATAATGTTTATATAATGTTTACAGAGATAATCAGATTGCTGAATGATATGTACAGCATGATACTTTTTATGTAAAAATGTACAATACACAAAATAGCACTACGTATTTTTAGGAGATACATAAAGAGGGAGTAAAGGAATAAACATATGAACAAGAAAACTACACATAAACCAAATTCAGAAATGTAGTTGGGTCTGGTCAGGAAAAGTAATGGAATGGAATTAAGGAGATGACTAGAATGTTTTAATTACGTAAAAAGATTGGAGGCAATTATGGAAAATGTTAGTATTTGTTAAATGTGGGTGCTGAGTTCATGGATACTCAAGAGGCAGTAGAGAATGGTAGCTTGCACTGTGGGTTCTGGAGCCAGACTTCCTGAACTCAAATCCTGAAGTCCTTTTACTTAATGAATTGTGGGACCTTGGGCAATTACTTCACTTCTTTGTATCTAAATCTCATCATTGTAAAATGAGGAAAAGCAAACAAACAAAAAACAAACAAACAAAAACCGTGTAGGGCTGTTGTAAAGGTTGAATGAGTAAGTGCTTTGCGTAGAAATTTCACAGTTCCTGGTTCATGGTAACACACTTGTTGAGGGCTATTGCTATCTCTATATTTTTCACGAGTTTGAAATATTTATTTCATGTTAAAAAGAGAATTCAAAGAAATGAAAGAGTTAATGAGTATGTAAAATTATAATAAATCTGCAAATTGTAATCAAGATAATCTATACCAAAACTTAAAGTCACTGATCAAAATTCTTATATGATGCATCAAAAAGTTTATAGAGCCTCAATGCAAAGTTAAAAGAGAAAATCTCATGAACATTCTATCTAATTTGGTTTCCCATTTATGACAATAAAGATGATCCACATGCAGAATGGGTTTTATGTGGATACTTGCAAAGAGCTTCACATTTATTCTCCTAACTTGTCATTTAGAAACAAAACAGAGAAATTCTAAAATTAAGCCATTTTTTTTATAGAACAAACTGCAGGATTTTGAAGCATCACATAAAAAATGAATTTTTTTTCTGTAAAAGAAAATGAATTTTTGGTTCTGTAACACATAGGTAAAATTTAATGTATGCTTTAATGTTTACTTGTTTTTCCAAACAAACATATGACAATTTAAAATTTTATTTGTTGACAAATCATGCCTTTTGTTACTAGAATGTGTCACATACCTATGGGAAACCATTGACAATTTTTAAAATAAGTGATGGGTATTAAAGTCAAGCTGACCTCCTCTGCAAAGTTTGGGGGAATCATTAGCTATGGATAGATCAATCCCTGTAGCACTGAACCCTGAAGTATGCTTCTTGGCGTTGGCCAGGAGAGAGTCAGGCAGGCTTTTTTTTTTTTTTTTTGGAGATGGGTGTTTGGAATTAGAGTGGCCACCCTTGAGAGTATTGTGTTGATACCCTTGTCTGAAACCACAGGTTCATATCTTTGTCCAGGGAATTTTTCATCTATACATTTGTAATGGCCCCTCATAATCAGTCACAGTGACAATTCCTTGTACCTCTGTTTCAGTTGCTTTCCAGTTGTCCCCAAGAGCCTCCAAATTGAATTTGAGGTATAGCATGCAATCCATATTTACATCACAGGTGTACCAACCACATTTGATAACTATTTCTACTTCTTTTTTGTGTATTGTTATATCAGGTAATAATTTAATTGCATTATTATAGCTTGTGTAATTATATTTTAAATGGAATTTTAACAATCTTTATTAATATACAGTGGTGAGAGATGTAATCTCTCTAAAATCTATTAAAAATACTTTCTCCATTTTCAGTTTTACTTCATTGCAAACAACTTGTATCTATTTCTACTTGTGAGTCCCTTAGGTTTCTGGGATCCTAAACTTCTAGCCACTGAATTGTTCCAAAGCTGTCATTTTATATATGAAACCTGAAGCCTAGAGAGAGGAAACCAGTACATTGAACAAATATGTGTTGGCTTCCTACGTTGTGTTAGTGGCACTATGCTAAATAAGTACTGGGCATATTGTGATGGCTAAAACTAACATGGCCTCACCCTCGTGGGTGCTACAGTCTAGAGGAGGAAATAAATATTAAGGAAGTAAAGAAAAATAGATATCTAATTACAAATTGGGACATGTGTTATGAAGCGGGAAAACATAGTGTGTTGACAGAGAATCTGAATCTGAATCTGAAGGCAGATTTAGATGGGGAGCCTAGACAAGACCTCTGTGGAGTGACAGTTAAGCTAAAACTTGAATTTATCTTAGGATGAAATCAATCCAGGCAGAGGGAAATGCATGTGCAAAGATCCTTCGATCTGAAGAGAAAGGCGCGTGTGCCTAGCTAGAGCTTGGTGAGCCAGGGAGGGAGTAAATTGAGAAGATGATGGAATGATAAACAGGAGCCACATGGTGCAAAGCTCTCCAGGCCATGCTAAGGGGTTTGACATTTTATTGTAAATGAAATGGAAGCTATTAAAGGGTTTAAGCAGGAGAGTGACATGATCCAATTTATCTGTAAAATATTACCTCCACCGTAGTGTGGTTTGGAAGGGAAATAGGGTAAGAGTGTTAGTGAGTGTTGGAGGCATCTAGCTGGGAGCTGTGATGGCCTCAACCAAGGTGGTGACGGTGGGGATGGAGAGGAGCCAGCCGCTGGGAGCACACCCCTGGAGCATACTTCCCATTGCACCATCCTGCCTGGCCTGAGCTTGCAGCAGAGTCAAAGCTGATTGATGTGCTGTTGGATCTCTAAACTGCTTGTTTGCAGAAAATATTATTACCTCTTCAACTCACTCTGGTTGACTCTGCAGATTTTTCTTGGTGGATGCTATAAAAAAGATGACAGAGAGAAGATCACATTTTACAACAATGGCATTTTACCTGCAGGTAATTTAGATTTGTGGTGTATGAGGGAATTCCCCAGGCTTGCCAATTTGGATGAAAAGATTTCCTCTGAGACACAGGACAGTTTTAGGACAGGTCCAACATCCTGCAGTTTCTCTGATGTCAGCGAACTGTCATGCCTGTGCTGTCCTGTTCATTTATTTCTGGTGCCAAAAGATGTGTCTATGAAAAAGAGGCCTTAAGACTAACTGAGAAGAGTTTTTTCTATGCCAAGTGAGGATGCTGTTATTACAGAAGACTATTTGGATGAATGGCGGTTTCTATACTTTCCCCCCATTTTTGTACCGGGAGGCCAAAAGCTTTAACTCCAGCTTAGCGTTTGCTGTTTGTTCTAGGTCCCTTGCTTCATAGGTTTCTACCATTTTTGTGGGCTGATCACCATAAAGGAAGAAGAGAGAAGTATCAGCATGTTAGATTTCTTCAAGAAGCAACTGATGATTAGCAGTGAGAAGGTGTAGAGAGCAAAGGGTTCTGGCTTCAACACCTGGTTCTGGCATTTATTACCTCTGTGATTTAGAGCGAGTGACTTAACCTCTGTAAGCCTCAGTTTCCTAATCTATAAAAAAACGCCCAGTGTCTGCCTTAAATTATTTCTGTGAGAATTTAAAGGGATAATCCATGTAAAGCACTTGGTATGTGGTAAATACTTGGCAACTGTTATCTGTGAATAAAACTCAGGAGAATTTGCCCATCGCTACTGCTCCTAACCATGGGTCTTCCAAACCACATAAATTCTATCAGAAAGTTAATCTACCCCACAAGCAAGGCCACTTGCTGGTTATAGAACATGCTACAATGTGTATTAGTTAAAAAACAATTTTTAAAAAAGTTTTTATACAATTTTTAAAGGTTACTTTCTATTTACAGTTATTACAAAATATTAGCTCTATTCCCCGCGTTGTACAATACCTCCTTGAGCCTATCTTACACCCAGTAGTTTGTGCCTCCCACTCTCCACCCCTGTATTGCCCCCCATCCCACTGGTACAATGTGTATTCTTAATTCCTTAGAACAGCCTTCAGAAGCAGGTCCTGGTCATTCAAACGTTTCACAAGAAGCAAAGTATACCTGTGTATAAAGAAATGAAATAGCTTTCTGGATATCACACAGCTCATTTGGGATAAAGCCAGGATACCTGTGAGAGGATGAAAAATGGTTTTCATTTAAAGGGGTGCAGCACAGAAGGATCATGATGTATTAAAGAGCCCCGACTCCAGTGATTAGAAGACATGCTTTCATGGGTTTCCCCTCTCTCTGGTGTTCTGCTTCTTCATATGTAGAATTAGATCATCCTGAAGGGCTTTTCTGGTTCTAAAATCTTCAGATTCTAGGATTATCTTCATGTGTGAAATATCTTGTGGTTTTCATCCTCCATAGCTCATTCATGAGTTGCCTGGAAGACAAGGTCCATTTCTTGGATGACAGTCTGAGAAAGACCGAGGGGCTGTGACTCAGTGAGGTTGACCAGAATCAAACTCCCCTTCATGAACGGAAATCCTTAGAAAGGCAAAGAAGTCATTTGGCTTCCTAGGAATGCTCACATTAAGCTTTTTCCACCCTCATTTTCCATGATCTTCTACACTGACACAGGGCTTTCTTAGAAGCCTAATGATCGATTTGGATTTAGGGAAGGAGAGGTCACACATTTTTCCAGAGCTGAAGGGACTCTGCACATCCTGTCATCTACCAGGTCCCACCAAGCATCAGTCCTCAGGCTGATGTCTTCTCTCCATCCTCATTGCCACTGCCTACCTAAGGCCTTATTATATGTCACAGCTTCCTACGTGGCTTCCACGACCACAGCACCACCCACTCTAAGTCATCCTTCTCTATTGTTCCCCAGTATGGCTTTCTAAAATACTGCCCTCATAATTAATCCCCAGGCTTAAAATCCTTCAGTTTCCCTATCGTCTGATGCAGTGGTACCTAATGCTTCTCTTCTCTGAAGTGAGTGGGGCAACACAAACTTTTGCCATGTGGATATTTTAATTTTTGTGTGTGTTTAGTATTGGTCATTTTTAAACATTTGAACTTTCATTTATAATATATGCATAATATATGGTATTCATAAATTACCTACATGTAATTTATAAATAATAAATACACATACATGTGTTACCAAAATTCAGGTCTGGCTGCTTGCTGCTCGAAAGCCAATACCTGAGAGGCAAGGTTGGTGGAAAGGAAAGTTTGCTTTTTTTTTTTTTTTAATCTTATTTGTAAGTTTGGATTTTCTTTTTTTTTTTTAATTTTATTGGAGTATAGTTGATTTACAATGTTATGTTAGTTTCAGGTGTACAGCAAAGTGACTCAGTTATACATATACATATATCCGTTCTTTTTCAGATTCTTTCCCCATATAGGTTATTACAGAATACTGAGTGATATTCTGTGTTGTACATTAGGTCCTTGTTGGTTATCTATCTTATATATAGTAGTGTGTGTATGTTAATACCAAGCTCCTGATTTATCCCTCCCCCCAGTGTTTCCCTTTCGGTAACCATAAGTCTGTTTGGAAAGTTTGCTTTATTTCGGAGGCTGGCAACTGGGGGAGAGGGCAGGCTCATGTCCAAAGGCCAACTGCCCCCTGACAATCAGTAGGCAAGAGCTTTTAAAGGGGAGAATCAGGGGTGTATGGGCAGAGGGAGGGAGCTACATGTAGAAAAGACACAGCTCTGACAATCATCTTGAAGTTAGTCATGTGGTGGTCTGATCAGTGTCATCTTGATTGTTTTAAGTTCAGTTCCAGGGTTGGTTTGAGTTCAGTTCCAGGTGCCTTCAGTTCCAGGGTCGGTTTTTTCCCATTTCTTTGAGGCCAGTTCTCAGAATTGTGGCAGCTTCTGTCATGGCTACAGTCTGGTCATCATGCAGTTAACTTGTTGCACCTGGTGGGAGTTTCAGTATCTACAAAACAGCTCACAGGATACGGCTCAGAGTACTATCCATAGCCCTTGAGGAGGAACTAAAAGTCCTTGACTTTATTTAATGACTAAGCTAATATTATTTGGTCTTGTTTGACTGCTTTTCCCTTTTTTCTGTATATTCTCATTTCTCTGATTACATTTATTCTTTGACTAAAGTTTTTCTACAGACAAGGCAGAGGGCATGGGAGGGTGGGGTTCTGCCCTGGGAAGGCCTCAGAGTGTCCTGCTCCATTTCATACGGAGGCTGTAGATTTAACATTTTTTACAGATGGAGATGTATGCTCAAAAGAGTTTGGAGATCATTGGTTTAAAAGGTAAACTTTATTAGCTTTGCTTAAAGAACCTCAAGTGTCCTGGGACCATATTTCCCTTTTGCTGTCACCTCCAGCTGCTGCGTGCGCCCTCTTATTTCCCCACACCCTGGCCATGCCATGTGCTTGTCCCGTCTCTGGACATGCTCAGTTTGTGTGTCCCATGGCGCTGTCCCTCCTGCTCATGCTGCTCGAAGCACACCTGCCCTGCCTGTTCAAGGCCAAGTCTAAAATGTTGCTTCATCTTTGAAGCCTTTCTTAACTGCTTCTTGTCCCAGAACTCACCATCCCAGGTAAAGTTAGCACCCGCGCTCTGTGATTCCATGGCATTTTGTTTGTTCCTCTAGGACAGCACTTTCCATGTTCACTGGGTATGGTTAGTTGTGTGTGCATCTCAGTGAGGAGGCCGTGGGTGCCTTCAAGGCAGGAACTGCATCTTACTCATCTTTGTACCCAGCACCTAGTACATGTTGGAAGTCAGTAAATGGTAGTTGAGTTATTTTAAATTTTCCTGAGCATCTTATAGAGAGGAAGCTGGAAGGGAGGGGTTAATGGTATGAGGAATAAAATTGGCTCAGTACAGAAACCCCATCCTGATGGGCATTTCCCTGCCCTGCTTCTCCCGTCTTCCCCAGCTCAGACTGGTTTAGTGAAGAGGATATTCTGGAAAAGCGTGTCCTTCTTTCCATTTAGCTTTGAGGCAGCATGAAGGTTAAGGATTGCCCATCTCAAGGTCACTTGATTCCCGCTGAGCAGGGCTTTGGAGACTGTTCAGTTTATGGCAGACGCTGCTGTGCTTGTCAACTGTGTTCAGTGTGGAGGGGCTGAGTCGAGACTGAAAATGGAAAGAAAAGCACTGAAGGCTGGAGGCATGATACTCGAAGGCTGTCAACATCTTTCTTACAAATGAGGAGCTCCTCTAAAAGTCACGGGTCACAGTGGAAAATCCCAGATATAACTTATCTCCTTTCTATCCACATACACATACCTCTCACCTACCCGGTGCCTGGCACTGTGCTACGTGCTGGGACAGGGTCATGAATCATTCAAGGTCCTTGCCCTTGAGGAGTTGTACCTAGTTCAGCAGCAGAGACAGATCATATGCAAACAGCTGTAACAGTGTAGGGAGTCCTCTCCTAGCCTGTGCCCCAGGGAGCTGTGCAGAGGGAGTGATTAATTTAGCCTCAGGGTGTCAGGGAAGGCCCCGTGGAAGACAGCTGAACCTGGAAGACTGAGGAGGAGTAGTTCTGGGCAGAGAGAAGGCAGGGCATGGGATATGCGTTTCAGGCAGAGGGAACTACATCGGCAAGGGTCTAGAGCAAGGGTTGGCCAGCTTTTTCTGGAAAGGTCCTGTTAGTAAATATTTCAGGCTTTTCAGGCTGTAGGGTCTCCATTGCAACTACTCATCTCTGTTGTTGTAACATGGAAGTAGCCAGGGGCAAATGTGTGAATGAAGGCGCACAGGCTGTGTTCCAATAAAACTTTATTTACAGAATTGGCAGCGACAGGACTGTAGTTTGCCAACTCCTGGTCGAGAGGAGGATCTTCAGAGAGCCTCTCATCTGCTGGTTCCCAGTCTTTTCAAGCATTAGGATTACTTTGCATCTGCTACTCCCTGTTTCCGGATGCTCTTAGCTATTACCCCACGGCTCTTCATCAGGTCTCGGTGAAGTCCACTTCTAACCACGCTGTTCACAACACATCCATCCCCTGGACCCTCCATCCTTTTTCATTGCTTTCATTTTCATCATGGCACCTATACGAAAACTCTTATGTATGAATTGTTTGTTTACTTCTTCTGTTTTCTGCTGGAATGTAAGCTTCATGGCTTGTCCTCTGTTGTATTCAGTGTTGTGCTGGATCCTGGAGCCTGGGATGCTCATTTTTTCTGCTCCAGCTCTGCATCCAGTGAGGTCAAATGATAGTTTTAAATCAGCCACGGTGGGAAGATTTACCCCGTGGAAATCCCATGGAAATCAGGTTTGGGGCATTTTTTTAAAAAGAGCTGTTTTATGAGCATATCACTGGTTCTCCCCTCTACCTAGAATACCCACCAGAAAGTCTGGTGCTCAGTAAATACTTGATTTTTTAATAAAACGTGCTACCAGTATCTGCTGATTGAGAAAATAGATCTCCGCTTATAGATACAGAATCCTCTTGCCATTATTAGTGCTTCACAGGGATTTCCATGGCCCTTAGATGGGTAACTGCTGAGGGCACCATCGCCTTCACTTGACCTGTGGGAAGACTGAGGGCTCAGGACAGGTACGTGGTAATCTTTACCCCACAGAGCAGACAGATTCTGCTAGGCCATGATGTCACATCTCCGCCTTATTCGCTGCAGTCTCCCGAGTGAATGTGGGGTCTCAGGTCTGTGTCTCTTTTACTAAACAAGTATTTTTAATGAATTCCCCAGTTTAGTGTGATTGTCATTTCTGCAGAGTGTTCAAAAGTCCAGATAAGTTCTATCCTCTTTCACATGTCTTACTGTATCCATTTCTGATTTGTCTGGGGCTTTGATTTATGGTATGTAAATGTGCCCTAGTCTATACCCTTTAGCTGTGATTGTCATAAATATATGTTTATGAACAATCTCCTACCCTGACAATCTATTTTGAAATCTGCAGTGGTATGAAGCCCAGAAGCACTTGACAAGAATCAAAATTTAACAGCCTCTTCAATCTCAGTTCCTTTAAGTGGGCAACATTAAACCTTGACACCAAGGGTCTGGTTTGTAAGCCCACAGAAACTGATTAAAAAGCCCCATCAAATTACTACACAATGCATGCTTAACTTTTACAAAGTACTCTCCAGTTGCAGGATGCCTGCTAAACAGTCTTTTCAATTCCCTGTCCTAAGCACACACTAAGAAACAGAAACGTGAACTTGTATTTAACGGCCATCTGGCTTATCTCAAAGCTTTCCAGGACCTCAGGGCTAGAAAGGACCTTGCATTGCCATGCAGAATGCCTTAGCTTTCAGAGATATCTGTGTCCTTCATAGCTGTCCTGACCTGTAGTTTTTTCTGCTTCTCTCTGTTTGCTTCTGTACAGTGATGGAGAACTCACTCTCTTTCCTTAGGCAGCCTGTTTTCTTTTCGAATACAGTTTACAGAAAGTTCATTTTTACCTGCCTCCCTGTAACATTCAGCCATCGGCCCTAGTTCTATGCCTGTGGAGCCACTCAGAACAAATTGGCCTCTTCTTACTTCTGTCTCCTCTTCTGTCTTCTTACTTCTGCTCTCAAGAAAGTGGGGACAGCTCTCACATCCCCTGCATCCTCCTTTCTCCAGGCTTCATATCGACTGTTCATTCAGCCATTCTTCATACGACAGTCCTTTGTACCACCCTCTTTATTTGGCTCCTGTTCCTCTGGACATGTTCCAGTTTTGCCGGTGTCTTTCTTAAAGTGACTGAACAGTGCTGGAGAACAGCTGGGACCATAGAATGTTACGCTAGATCTGCCTCTTCACTTACTAGTTCTGTAACCTAGGGTAAGTGATGTAGCTTCTCTGAATCTCGATAATCTCACCTGACAAATGAGAAAAGTACCTTACACATTCAGTTGTTGTGAATACCAGATACAACTGTAGTGAAATCATTGGGGGAGTGCCTGCTACAAAGTAGATGGGTTCATAATACGGCCATTGTTATTATAATAAATACTATTAATTCTCTGGCTATAGCTCATAATAAAGTTTGGATCACTTACAGTTTTCATTTTAGATTGGAGTTTACATGGGGGCACTTTCTCTAAGTTTAGGTGCAAATGTTGAATAGGCTGGCCCTAGATAAACACAATGCAATTTTAGGATCTCATATATATATGCCTGTATATAAAATATGTCAATATTAAATATATATTTCTTGCATGGTTTCCTGTAACTCCTTTCCTTTGTCACTCCCACACTTCAATAACTGATGCACAACTAGGTGTTCCTCCCCCTCCTTCTCATCTCTTCTCTACCTTCTTGCCCCCGAGTCCTGCAGCTTGCACAAGATACATACAGATTATGTCTTGGCTGCTCTTTGGGAAGGAAAGGACAATGTTCATTCAGTATATCAGAGACGAGTCTTTTCCTAACTCATCTGTGTGTTGGCTGGATGACCTTGGACAAGACATTTTCCCTCTGAGGCTCAGTTTTTCTTTTTTATCTTTCAACTTGATGAAGGAAGGTATTTTGATGAAGGAAGGTATTGGATTCTGAGTTCCTTTCCAATGCTAAAATTCATTCTATTTTCTACAATCTAGTATTCATTTTGAGACGTGTGATTAGGCTTCCTTGGTTCTGGCTGTGTTCTGGTTTCCAGCGTGTACCTAGGTAACTGTTCCATAGCACTACACTTTAAGGCAGCAGGAACATCTAGATAATTCCTTCAGGTCTCAGCTTTTCTGAGTGGCTTTGAAGTCAAACCTTCTGTGGAAATTGCCACGTCATCCTGAAGGGAAGCGGAGCTGAACATGAATTCCTATGCTTTACCTTCTTTCTCACCAACCTCTTTGAAGGTAAAATTTCTTACTTTTGTGGCTCTAATTATTATTTGTAATAAACTTTTTATTTGAAAATGGTTTTACATTTACAGAAAAGTTAAGATAGTACAAAGAGTTCCCATGAAGCCTACACCCAGTTTCCCATATGAACATCTTACATTCGTTTGGTATGTTTGTGACAATTAGTGAATCAGTATTGATACCTTATGAGTAACTAAAGTCCATGCTTTATTCAGATGTCCTCAGCTTTTTACCTAATGTCCTTTTTCAGTTCCAGGGGCCCATCTAGGATACATTACATTTAGTTGTCTTATCTCCTTAGTCTCCTCTTGGCTGTGACATTTTCTCAGAATTTTTTTTTGAATTTTTGACAGTTTCGAGGGGTACTAGTCAGTTGTTTTGTAGAATGTCCTATAGTTGAGATTTGTTTGATGTTTTTCTCATGATTAGACTGGGGTTATGGGTTTTGGGGAGGAAGATCACAGAGGTAAAGTGCCATTCTCATTACAGCATATCAAGGGTATCAAGGTATCAAGGCTATCAGCGTGATTTATGACTGTGGACCTTAACCTTGATCCCCGGCTGAGGTAGCATTTTTTTTGTCGGGTTTCTGCACTGTGAAGTTACTCTCTACCCCTCTACCCCATTTTCATAGTCTCTTAGGAAGGGTGTCACTATGTACAACCACTGCTAGTTCTTTTCACCTAACCGTCCAAGGTGGGTATTTCTGATGGCTGTTGTCTTTTCTTCCACCAGAATTCTCCTATTTTGCTGACATCTCCGAGGGCTTTATCATCTAAATCCAGCCAGCGTTAAGGAAGAGAAAATGTGGAGGATAATGTTTGCTTTTAAAAGCCTTGGCCTGAAAATGACACACATCACTTCCACTTAACATTCCATATGACACTCATTCATCTGCCAAACCTAACTGCAAGGGAGGCTAGGACATATGGTCTAGCTGGGTGCCCAGGCAAAAGAGGAAATGGATTTTAGAGAAAATCTAGCAGTATTTGCTACACTACTTTAGAGTACAAAAGGGAACAAACTAAACCAATGTCTTATCACCATCTAATAATATAGCCATTGCTTCATAAAAAAATGAAAAAATAATGGAAAAACATAATCTTAGAATCAAGCAGAGTCATATAAATTGAAAATAAAATTAGCTTAATAAAAAACTTACTCTGTTGACCATATTTTTCTTACTTCACTGTTTACCTGTGAACATTTGTTGAGAATAGGCACTTACCTGCATGTTAGCATTTGCAAAACTCTGCTGTATATTATGCCTATACCAGATTCTGCATCACTCCCAAAGTCTGCCATGCTGTTTTTTCCTTCATCCATTGTTTTTCTGGAATGCCCTTCCTCTGGTTTCTTTGCCTATGAAAATGCTATTCACTCCTCAAGTGACAGGTGAGGTGCCTTCATCTAACTTCTAGACAGAATTAGTCCCTTGCTCCTTGTGACATCATGTCACTTTTCTTCCATTCATCATTTAACAGCTATCTCACACTATGTGTATGTATGTTTCATGCATTAGACTGGGTGCTCCCTGAGGACAGCACAGGTTTTATTAATCTGTTAGATGCCTAAGCATGGTCTGAAAAATAAAAAGCATGTTTTGTTGAATGCAGTCAGCATGCTAGATATCCCAAAAAGTGGTCTCATTTTTTTTAAACCCTTTTCTTTAAAATACAACAAAACATTTTCTTTTTTTTCCCCCAATTATAAAAGTGATCCTCCCTTACGATAGCCAAGCCTTCCTGGTGGAGGTGATCTTGAGCTGAGCCTGGAAAGGTTGATAGGATTTGATAGTAATAAAGGTATAGGCCTGTCGGGCAGGCTATACTGCTTTCCGTGACACATCCTAGGTTCAGGGCATTTGTTTAATAGATGGTCAGGGCTCCTTTGAAACAGCTATAGTGTAAAACATTCACGTTCATAGATCATCACATAATTAAAACTCAGACTCTGAGCTTGCTCTGTACTGCTCTTGGGTGGTGGGGCTTGGTGTACAGCCCTATGCTGATTATCTTGAACAGGAGTTACCAACCTGAATTCCCAGGGTCCCAACAGGGGGATAGCTTCACTGTAGCAAAAGGAGTGTTTAATTACAGCTACAGAAAGAGGAGCATGAAAAAAACCCAAACAATCATTTTCAGGCTTTAATGATTCAGCTGCCATGCATCTCATTACCTATCAAAACATGACTTCTTAAAGTGACCTTATCAAGTTTATTAGAGATAAAGTATGAATTATAAGACAGTTGTTCCTTTCCTTCCTTCTATCCTTTTCTATCCTCTACTCTTAATCTTTTGGTTACTCTAGTGACTTTACAAGCTCAATTAATATTTTACTAAAACATGAATCAGCAAAGTCTATTTGTAAAATACTTCCTTTGGTTTACTTACACTGTTTCCTCAATTTTCAGGGTTGAAAAATTAGACCTTAATTAGGATTTATATTTTTATGGGTTTTTTATTTCATATTATCACATTTATTCATCTTAAATTCTAAATTATTATAGTTAGCGTAGAAATTATTTTTTCCCATTACACAGATAGGAAAACAGCCTCAGATACTAAGTGACTTGCTCAGGACCCCACAGCAACTGTGGTTCAAAGCTGGGTCTCCTGATTGCACATCTAGAGCTGAATGTACCACATTAACATCTGCCTGTCAACCAGTTAGCGTTGTGGCAGAGGCTCACACATTCTTTTATTTCTCCTAATTATAAAAGTGACCCACACTTACGATAGCCAAGTCTTCCTGAAGAGGTGATCTGGAACTAAGCCTGGGAAGGTTGGTAGGGCTTAATAGATGGTAGGGGTACAGGATATTTTTTTGCAGTGAGGTTAGCTAGCTACATGCTTCTCCTACATGTCCCTTGGGGGTCAGGGGCATGGAGACAACACATTGAGAATGAATCCATGCCTTGATTTCTGGCACTACTTAGAGGAGAAGATTCTCAAATCAAAGAGACTTTAAGTCAAAGGTGCTCAAATTATAAATACATTGAATTTATTTAACCACAGTAATAATACATAGTTATCAATCAGAATGCCTAATTTCCAGTTTAGTTCTTTTTTTAATACCCTACTTCCTCATTACCAGTTTTTTTGGCAACTTTTCTACTTCTTAGGACTGCTTTGAAGAAGACATGTTTATATAGGCATTGCCTCAAACTCCCAAGTATGTGTGATCTAGTCATATGTGCAAAAGACATATGTCATAGGGAGCAGGTCCATTCCCAAAGAGTTTATTGCATTGATCCTTATCTAGAACTCTTATCTAGACTCAAACATCAATAAATGTGTTTAGTTTAACACACAGTACTTAGCATGTTGCCTGCCCAAAAAAAGAGGTTCTGAGTAAATATTGGTTTAATAAATTGGTGAAGGAATGACACTGTCAGTTGAAATTCATTGATTGTCTTTTTGAGGATAACACATAACTACTTCACCAGTCATATGATTTCTATCCTTGCCTCAATTTTTATCACCAGAAGCAGCATTTTTCTTTTTCTTTTTTTTTTTTTTTTTTTAAAGAGAGGGTAGATTCTTTTTTTATTTTATTTTATTTTTGGCTGTGTTGGGTCTTCGTTTCTGTGCTAGGGCTTTCTCCAGTTGCGGCAAGCGGGGGCCACTCTTCATCGCGGTGCGCAGGCCTCTCACTATCGTGGCCTCTCTTGTTGCGGAGCACAGGCTCCAGACGCGCAGGTTCAGTAGTTGTGGCTCACGGGCCTAGTTGCTCCGCGACATGCGGGATCTTCCCAGACCAGGGCTCGAACCCATGTCCCCTGCTTTAGCAGGCAGACTCTCAACCACTGCGCCACCAGGGAAGCCCCATTTTTCTTTTTCTACTAATTTTTATGAAATAGGGCTATAAATGTGTTCGAGTAGTCTAATTTTTTCCCAAAACTGAAGTAGAGACAAAGATGGTGGTGATGTACCAGTCAGAATGGCCATCATCAAAAAATCTACAAACAATAAATGCTGGAGAGGGTGTGGAGAAAAGGGAACCCTCTTGTGCTGTTGGTGGGAATGTAAATTGATACAGCCACTATGGAGAACAGTATGGAGGTTCCTTAAAAAACTAAAAACAGAACTACCATATGACCCAGCAATCCCACTACTGGGCATATACCCTGAGAAAACCATAATTCAAAAAGAGTCATGTACCACAATGTTCATTGCAGCACTATTTACAATAGCCAGGACATGGAAGCAACCTAAGTGTCCATTGACAGATGAATGGGTAAAGAAGATGTGGCACATATATACAATGGAATATTACTCAGCCATAAAAAGAAACAAAATTGAGTTATTTGGAGTGAGGTGGATGGACCTAGAGTCTGTCATACAGAGTGAAGTAAGTCAGAAAGAGAAAAACAAATACCATATGCTAACACATATATATGGAATCTGAAAAAAAAAAAAGGTTCTAAAGAACCTAGGGGCAGGACAGGAATAAAGATGCAGACGTAGAGAATGGACTTGAGGACATGGGGAGGGGGAAGGGTAAGCTGGGACGAAGTGAGAGAGTGGCATGGACATATATACACTACCAAGTGTAAAGTAGATAGCTAGTGGGAAGCAGCCACATAGCACAGGGAGATCAGCTCGGTGCTTTGTGACCACCTAGAGGGATGGGATAGGGAGGATGGGAGGGAGACGCAAGAGGGAGGAGATATGGGGATATATGTATATGTATGGTTGATTCACTTTGTTATAAAGCAGAAACTAACACACCATTGTAGAGCAATTATACTCCAATAAAGATGTTAAAAAAAAAAAGAAGAATGGTGGTAATGCTGTAGAAAATAGATTGTTGCTGGCAGCTAGTACCACGGTGAGAAAGCTTTAAATATTTATGTTAGCTGCTATACAAAAATTCAAATGTGGTATACAAAGATCAGTTTGATGGTATTTGTGTGTAGGGTGTTTTTAAAAGCTGAAGACCACTTCTGGTTTGAAATACAGAAATATGCATGGCTTGATTTTTTTGTGTGTGCTGGAAAAATGACTTTTGTAGTATTGGGGCTCACTCGGATGAAGTATTTACTGAAGGTGAAATCTGTTTCCACATACTTTTCCAGTGACATCTCATGGCTATGGGGGTTTGGCTTTTTCCTGTGGTTCTCAACCAAGCCTGAATTTGATCAGAATTTCAAAGCCCAGGAAAGATAGATAGTTGTCATTCAGCAGAAATAGAAGTCTTCCAGGACCTGATTATGACTGCTGAAAGCTTAGCAATTACAGTGGCAGTTTGGTCTGAACCGTGATTCTGGAATGGGACCACAAACTTAGTGGCATCTTGCAGCCAGACACTAGATGCAGGAGGGAGAGACATAATTCATTTTTTAGCACACCTCTGTATTTTCTAATCATAATTAGCTTTTATTCATTTACATTTGGTTTACTGTTGCAGAGATTTATTGATCTGCCTCTAGAAAGAAAAAAAAGTACAGATATGTTACCAAAATGCCTTCCTTTCAAATAGTTATTTCAATATATAAACCACTGACATTTATGCATTTACTTCAGGAATGTTTTTGACAATTTGCAGGTGTGCATTAAAAAAAAAATTTCAATAATCATTTCATTTTGTTCTGCAGAACCCCAGCTGAAAGGAATTGTGACAAGGTTATTCAGCCAGCAGGGATATTTCCTGCAGATGCACCCAGATGGTACCATTGACGGGACCAAGGACGAAAACAGTGACTACAGTAAGGCACATTAGCTTCTTGCAATCCAGTTACAATCAAATGTATGGCCCAGTGTATCTTAGACTTAAAGCATGGCCAGGCTACCTTTGGAACTATTCAACTACTAGTAAGCTGGTGTCTTTTCCTTTATCCTTTTTGCTATGATTCCCTATAGCTAGGAGACAGTAAGGGACAGAGATTATGTACTCAATAAGAAGGTAGGAGGCTTGAAGGAGTTCTGACCGGTCAGTGGACAAGAATTTCCTCTCATCCCACTGTTTGTAGTCAGGATGATGTTAAGTATTCATAGAAGCAAGGCAGACCTTCCAGCACAAAATGGTATTTTAATCCTGGAACCAAACAGTAAACATGTTATAGTAATTCTTAGAACATCATTTCTGGAAGACCAAAGTTACTTCTCAAGGTAAACATTGAATATATACATATGTATATTACATGTTATTTTATTTTGATTGAGGACAAAATTATTGATTTAAAAAGAAAAATATATTAAAATATTATGATAACAAGATAATAAAGACTGGTAGAACTGCAATTTTGTTTGTAGTTTTTTGAGATAAAATGCAAACATTAATAGATTATTGATAATATCCCTGGAAATAATGTTTAACTAATTTAACTATATAGGTGACAAGTTTGATAACTAAACAAATCATCAAGGTCTGAGAGAGTATATTTGCATTTCAGAAGAATTTTGATTGCAAGCCTCAGAGCCAAGAATGATCACTTTCATCATATCTTTCAGTTTCTGAATAATCGTGTACAGATACCTGGGGGGAAATTCGTGTTGTTCTAAAATTATACAGGGCATCATATTGTTTCCCAAAGTTTGTCTGTATTCCCTGCTAGATCTTTAGTACTAGTCACATAGTAAATGCTCATTAAATCTATATCCAATTGAGTTGTCTTCTGATGGAGGTGATTTTGTGGTTCGACTGACATTCTACCCAATTGCATAAGATAATCTAAGAAGTCTGATATTTTATGGTGAACTATCTTTTAAATTAAAAATAAAGATCTCAGGAAAGAGCTACAATCCCTAGAGTGTGAAAGTGCTCTTGTCCACCCCTTCTAAATTATTCTTTGTTCACTTAATGTTACACATTACAAAATATGAATTACAATAAAGAAAAGATCTTATTATAAAGAATTTCATCCCATTTTCTGCCAAGTAGGTGATTAGCTTATTGTGGTTTGCACTGTTGGTTTATGTTTGTGGGAATGCATTCTTTAAATGATTTAAGGTTTAACTGAGTACAGAAGAATGAGGATGCTTTCCTCTCCATGTAGAATTTTCATTTATTACATCTGAACTTGAATTCAGATTTAGTGAAGCTACAAGTATAGGTGGAAAGAATCAAGGATGTGGCTTAGCTGTGTCACCCGTGCTATCTCTGGGGTATCCCTTGTTCTGGTGTCTTTTTCTATAAAATGATGTGGCTGGAGATGATAATATTAATATCCTTTGTCAGACAGAACCATCCATCCAACTTAAAAAAAAAAATTGAAAAATTATAAACTGATGAAGATAGATTCAATCCTCAAGTGAGCCAAATAGCCGTAGCCACAGGATACAGCTGTTACCTAGACAGCTGTCCTGTGGATCCGTGACGTTTATCACGGGGCAGTGGCAGAGAGGTGAGGGTGAAAGTGTGGGGTCAACCAACACAAATACCTTCCTTCAATGTTTTTAGAAAAATAATTGAAAGTGCTTTCTCTGCAGATGCTGGGTCAATGGCTAATATAGATCTACAACCAAATATAAATACACACACTTATACGCACATATACGTAATATATATACGTATACATAGAGGCGTAATGGCATTACGAATAACACACATACTGAGGGTGCTACATTTTGTCAGAAACTTTTAGAAACTGTCTGAATTCACAACTTTAAAATATCTTATTTTTTATTAAGACAAACTACTGCATACATTTATTGATATGTTGGTATTAAAAGGAGTTTAAATATACAAAATAATAAGACTTAGATAAATTCATCTGGACACCCAACCCCTTGCTTAAAGTTTAGTTAAAAACATCAATACATTTGAAACCCCTGTGTGCTCTTTCTGGTGGAGTCCTGCTTTTCCCTTCAGTACCAGACATAACAACTATCTTGAATTTGACATTTTTAATTTCTGTGCAGTTTTATAAATACATTTTTTTTCATATATATATAATGCATATACTTACATCAGTCATAACATCATTTTGCATGTTTTTAAACTTTTTATAAGAGGAACATTGCTATATATAACTTTTATGTATTTTTCTTCCCCAATATTATGGTTGTGAGATGCATATATGGTGATATATTTGCTTTATATTATTCATTTTCATTTTTGTAAAGTATCCCATTGCATGAACATACCCAAATATATTTATCCATTCTCTTTTTGGTGGATAATTATCATTTCTATTTTAAGGCAATTACAAATAGCGCTGCTAAAATATTTCTTGTAGATGTTGAAGAGGCCTTCGCTGACCATTCTTAATAAAACTAAACGTTTCACCTTGACCTATTCTGATACCCTAGTTTTTTTTTCTAGTCATAGCTCCTGTGATGACCTGATATGCATATTGTTGCAGTTTATTTGTTTATTTTTGATCTTCCTAGCAGGAGAATGTTTCATGAGTGAAGAGATTTTGTTTTGATCTTTAATGTATCTTTATTTTTTTTTCACATCTTTGTTGGAGTATAAATGCTTTACAATGTTGTGTTAGTTTCTGCTGTACAACAAAGTGAATCAGCTTTATGTATACATATATCCCCATATCTCCTCCCTCTTGTGTCTCCCTCCCACCCTCCCTTTCCCGCCCCTCTAGGTCATCACAGAGCCTCGAGTTGATCTCCTTGTTCTATGCAGCAGCTTCCCACTAGCCATCCATTGTACATTTGTGTCTTTAGAACCTAGAATGATCATTAGTACATAGTAAGCACTCAACAAAAATCGAAACGAATGAATGAATGTGTCCTTGTGCATGTGTAAAAGTTTCTCTTGATCATTGGCTAAATATTCTATCC
This sequence comes from Balaenoptera ricei, assembly GCF_028023285.1. NCBI lineage: Eukaryota > Metazoa > Chordata > Mammalia > Artiodactyla > Balaenopteridae > Balaenoptera > Balaenoptera ricei. Next base: position 85,444,699 of record NC_082642.1, on the reverse strand, counting down.
ACCTAAATATTTTTAACATTTGCTGTTGAAATAATGTTAGACTTCAGAAAAATTACAAAATAATACAGGAAATTCCTGTGTACTCTTCACCCAGCTTCCCCTAATGGGTACCACTTTATATAACAACAGTACAATTATCAAAGCCAGGAAATTAACCTTGGTACAATACTATTAATTGAGCTATAGACTTTATTCAGGTTTTGCCAGTTTTTTGACTAATGTACTTTCTTCTGATCCCCCCACACATATTTTAATTAAAAATATCCAATGAAACAAATAATTTTTATTTTTACATTTTCTGAGTGTGGATTGAGATAAAAATATCAGAGAAGGATTTAAATTCTACTCATGTTTTTTAATAGAAAATTATAAACCTCTAAGTTGTTAAAATGCCTTTTCTTTCTCTACTTTGTGTGGGCAGGAGTAAAAGCATTTGATTGTTTGGAAAAAAAAATCTTGTTACTATGAGCATCTGTCAGAAGTGTGCTGTTTGGTTCAGTAGACATCATTAGGTCCAACCAACCTTACCATAGTATCTTGGATTGAATTGATAGGACACCTGTTCTTTTGTTCATGAAGAAAAGACTAATTACATGTAATTGAGTACAAAACCAAATGGGTTTGTCAGCAGCAACAGATACAAATCTCTGCAAGTGTAATGATACCAAAGATGTAAAACAGTGTTGGAACACTGACACAAAAAAGACAACTGCAGTTTGGAGAGTATTAATAGGAACATTTTACATAAAATTAGAAAGGTAATTATTCTGCTCCACCAGTTTCCATAGGAGAAGATACATTTGAAGAGGTCAAACATGCTGGGGTGAAAAACAATTAAGATATTATAACCAAATGCATTGTTCCCTTTTTCTCTGAACAAAAATATTAACAGCCATTTCACTGTGGCATGAGCTGCCTGGTAAATTAGTACAATGGTGAAACTGAAGATATTCAAGCAGGTGCTGTACTGTTACTTGTAGAGGGTTTATGAAAAAACCCCTTCAGTGTGGGAGGGGAAGAATGTGGTGGTGGTTGAGATAGTTTCAGAACTCAGTGACTTTTAAGGTCTCCTTCAGTCTTGAGATTCATTTAAAAATTATTTTGAATAGATAAGATAAGTATATGGTACAGAATTGTAAAGGCACGAAAAAAGATATACAGTTGAAGAAGAACAAAACAGTTCTTGACAGCCAAGAGCTGGCTCGGCGCTAGCAGCAGGCCGAATATGAACAGGTTCATAGGACGCCAAATCAGGCAAGGCCACTGTGACCATGATGGATCAGGACAAAAACAAGACCATTCTGTAATCATATCTGAATGCAGACAAAAACAAGAAAGGTGTCCAAACTACAAAATGATCAAATATTGCTGTATCCTGGTTTATATGGGTGGGTGCTGCCTCATCACCAGGAACAGGATGTTGCTCTGTTCTTGCCTTCTAGATAAGAATTACTAAGATAGTCAATTATAGAATTACACCTGCATCCAAAGAGCATTCAACTTGGAATAAATCTGCTTTCTTTGAGCCCCCTTAAAAATCACTTAACATGAGACCAAATCCTGGAAGTCCTTTCTTACACCTTACTAAGACACCCCAGTTCTGCCATGGTCTATATTTTTCCTCCTCGCTGAGAGTCAATGAACCCAACTTTGTTTAACCACAGATGTGTGGATGTGTTTCTTTGACTAGAAGACATTAACATAGTCAAAAGCAATTTTCTGTCCCTCCCCTCTCTGCCACCTGGCCACATTTCTTGGTATTCTTCCAGATGCAGTCTGTGCGTTAACAACATACACAATATTATATATCTGTATATGTCTATATCTATCTATCTATCTATCTATCTATCTATCTATCTATCTATCTATCTAATCTTGTTCAGTACTTTTTCTTAACTTAAAATGTTGTATTTACAAGACTTTTCCATATTAAGACATATTTAAATGGGATATTTTATTTAACCTAGTTTCCTCTTGAAGGACATTTCAGTTCTTTCTAATATTTTGCTAATACACACTATGCTATAAACAATATCCTTGTACAGAAGTCATTCTGTGTGTGTGCAACTATATTTAGAGGATGGATATTTAGAAGAGGAATTGTTGGGTCAAGGTTTTATGCTTTTATATTTTTGAAAGATAGCTATTTCCTCTCCATCATACAAATTTACACTTAGAGTGACTGTTTCCTTATCTTCTAGTCAACACAATGTGTTATCAGACTTTTGGTTCTTTGTTACCTAAAAACATAAACTTTAAGTTTTCTTATTATGAGTTAGGTTGAGCACTTGTTCATATAGTTTATGAGCCACCTGCACTTCTTTTCCTATAAAATGTCTGTTTATATTTGTTTCTATTAAGTGTCTGTTTTATCATTTGCAAGAAATCTATTTATATTTTAAAAATCAGCTCACTGTTATGTGAGTTTCAAATATCTTTACTCATTTTGTTGTTTGCCTCTGAAATTTTTTGCCATGCCTTATTTTATTTTAAATACGCTTTTATGCCCTCAGCTTTTCTTTCCTATTTAGAAATGTTGTACTCATTCCAAGATTATTAAAAAACCCTCCCGTGTTTTAGTAAGGAATTGTTTCATTTTTATACTTCATATTTAATTAATCTAGAATTTTATTTCTTGACTTTTGATTCTAGACCTCTAATATTTTGTGTTCCTAACTACCAGTTGCAAGTACAAATACAGTTTCTTCAGATTTTATGAATGTATTAAATTCTCCATGAGTTCAGCATTAAAAATATATATTTCAACAGGACCTGTATCTGAGTTTCAGAAATCCAATTGGAAATTTAAAAATTTAGTCATCCAGCTATGTTTTCTATACAATACCAGACATACGATGTTTTGATACCACCAATCACAAGTATACAGACACAGCCAAAGCCAACAGAAGCTCTGTATTGCTAAACGGTGAACAAAAACATGATCCAAATGGTTAGTTGGAGAAAATCATTAAGGACATAAGGGATGCTGCAAAGAATTATAAAGATGCTCTGTCTTCCTAACAAGGGACCTTTGTTAGGTGAAAGAGATGACATGGAGTTCATCTCTTTCACCTACTCAGACATACACATTATAGTCGTCATGGGCGAGCGAGGGCTACGCCATATCCAATTATAGGGATATTATTTTCTTCTAGTGTCTTCTATACTTTAAGAATATATCACAATTTGTATGCGTGAAGTCATACCTACAAGTTGGATGAAAAGAAAAAGAAATGCGTGCGTTATCCTGCTGATTTTCTTTAAGCAAGCTTATTTATATAATCTTGAGCAACACTTTGGTACATGTAATGTTGTTACTCTTACAGTGGCATGCCTTTTCAAGAGCAAAATTAATATTCAGCCTTAGCTTATGAATGCAGTTACCTCACTTGATTTTTTTTAAATAAAGAAAAAATATTGCCTTTTGACTTTCATAGCTAGAAGAAAAGTAATGGACACTTGTTAGAAATTTGTTTTTGTTGATTGTGTTTCAATTTTAAAGACTGTTCCTTCAAATGATATTTATGGAAAGCTTGAACAAGAACCAATTATTTCCTTGAATAGTTTGCCCATTCACATATGTTCATAAGGAAATAACTCCTCAGACTTTTTTTTTAACCTTGGCTTTGTTCCTTTTTATGTCTTATATTTCCTTTCCATCCTAAGATTTCTGCCCTCATGTACCCCTCTGTTTAGTAAAGTAAAACATGAGCCATTTGAAATTATCCTTTTTCCTAGTTGCTCTATGACTATTTATGGGCATATTGATAGGAAGTATACATATACATAGTGGTTAAGAATCTGATGGGAGCCACTTCACCAAGTGTATTCCTAGAAGAACTAAGGACTGAGATTATCTTTAGTCTATTCCTGGCTCTGTGAGGTGACCAGTGCTTTGGTCTTGGGCAAGTCACATAAATTTTGTCAGATTTATACAATCTCTGGTTTTATAAAATGAGAGGAACAGAGAATCTCTAAGCTTTTTATAGCCTTTTCTTTAATTCTCATATAGAAGTAAATGTATGCTCAGAAAAACTGATCGACAGATTCCATTTCCATAAATACCATTTGTTCTGAAAGGTATGTTACTGACAGGAAATCTTCAGTTGTAAAGCCCTATGTGATATTTTCAAGGTGTATATAAAGATCTGGAGAGTCATACATATAAGTGATAGAGCCAGAATCGAATGCAGGCTATCTGACTTGAGGTTCTTTGCCTTGGAGTTAGTTATTTAACCTCTTCACATCTTACTTCCCTCATTTGTTAAGTAGGGATAATAATAGTACTTAGATCAGAAGGTTGTTGTGTAGATTAAACGGGTGATTCATGAAAAATGCTTAAAATAATGCCGAAAACCTGGTTAAATGTTGTCGGTTGTTGTTGTTATTCTCATCTGTCGGGGTAAGAGTCCTTGTTTGCAAGGAGCTTATAGACAGTGACCATTTTAACAGAAGTAGAATTCTTACTGGTGGTAGCTGTTGTTACGTGAAAGAATTTAAAAGTGCTTAAGCTAGAGGGTCTGGAGCAGTGCTCTAAATTAGTGGTTCCTAAAGTGTGCAGTCCCTGGACCACCAGTATCAGCATCATCTGAAAACTCGTTAGAAGAACACATTCTTGAGCCTCGCACTAGACGTGCTGAATCAGATAGAACCTCAGGGCTGAGGCTTAGCAGTGTGTGTTTTGACAAGCCCTCCAGATGATTCTGATGCACTGCAGGAGGTATGAAGGGGCACGCTCCTCTGCACCCAGGATTTGGAGTGTTCACATTTGCTAATGAAGCAATCTCTGTCTTGGGACTGTCATACCTAGTTCTACGGGAACCTGATTCCTGATGTAATAGGGAAAGCATGGGTCTGTAGGTAGACTGAAAAGCATACTGAAATCCAGACTTTCTAGTATCTCAAACATGTGTGGAATCGGTTCCATTTTGATGTATTTCCTGGAGAGAGTCAGAGCTCAATTCTAGACGGGTTATGTGATCAAACACAGGTTTGGGGAATGATAAAAAAACCGTATATAATGGTATAAGTCTATACCATATAGTTTTATGTCTTGGAGCTTTTACACATGCTAATTCCTTTTGATTGGAATGACTTCACCAATCTTACCACCTGATAAATCACTCTTACCCTTCAGAACCCTTCAAAGCTCTTATCTCCTTTGTCAGTGTGAAGCCTTCTCCAGCCATCCCCCTCAACTGCCACCCTCCCTCACACATAACTCCACATTAATTACTCATTTCTCGCTACTGTGTTTGAACCTCGTGTGTATATTTATAGTTGCAGAAGTCACATTATACTGCAGTTCCTTATCTGCATTTGTGTAGATAAGGAATAATGTCCTTATTTGCCCTTCTGCCTAGGACAGCAATGGATATTTTCCAAGATCCCGTACTGGGGGGTATGCAGATATGTTTCATTTAGCTGGCACACTTCAGAAAAAAAATCAGTGTATTTAAGCAATGGATGTACCTGCTTTCTCCCACATTTTCCTCCCAACTGCCTGTGTCCTAAAGACTTTTGAGTTTGGGATACCTGTGGTTCTCCCTCAATGTTTATGAAATAAAAACAAAACAAAGCAAAAACAAACAAAAAACTTCAAAGGAAGAATATACACCACTTAAATGTCACCAATTGTAAGACAAAGTAGCTTGGGCTGTGAGTCAGATAACCTGGTTTCTAGTCTAGGTCCTGTCCCTAATTAGCTGTGTGATCTTGTTTCAGTCATGTAAGCTCTCTGTTCCTTGGATTTCTACTCTGTAAAATGAGATTTTGGAAAAGATCATCTCCAATATTGCTGACAGATCTGAAACTTATAAAGCCTATAAACTGGCAATGATTTTTGTTTTTACCTTTGAAACTTCCCTTTTAAACACATTACAAAAAAAGGGCAAAATTGTGAGAACAGATAGCGCAATAATTTTTGCATTGAATTTGAAAACAGGAGTACATTTACTCTACCTTCAAAATATATACAGAATTTGACCACTTCTGAATACCCCCATTGTCACTACCTAGTCCAAGCTATTCTCATCTTCGGACTATTACAATAGCTTCCTAACTAATCTTGTACTTGTGACTTTCCCCCTTCAGTCTAGTATCCACACAGCAGCCAGAGTGACCCAGTTAAAATAGGTCAGATAAACTGACTTATCTGCTCAGTCTCTTTCACTACACACCATTAAGGGTAAAAGCCAAATTCATCCCATGACCAATAAGGCTTTACATAATCCTGCCCATTACCTCCTGACTGTTCTCTCTCCTCCTTCTTTTGACAAGTCTCCTAGCCGTTCCTTTAACACGCCAATCATGCTCCTTCCTACCCCCATCTTCTAAAATGTTCTTCCTCCAACTATCTAAATAGCCCACTCCCTCATCTTCTTCATTCCCTCACTCAAAAGTGAAACCTGTTCTCATGGAGGACTTTTCTGATTAATCTATGTATATTTCAATCGCTGTCTTCAACATTTCACTCTCCCTTGGCAATTTGACTTATTTTTCACTCCACTTACCATTATGTAATATACTTATTTATTTATTTTATTTTTTTAAAAAATTTTATTTATTTATTTGGTTGCACCGGGTCTTAGTTGCGGCAGGCGGGCTCCTTAGTTGCAGCTCGTGGGCTCCTTAGTTGTGGCATGGAAACTCTTAGTTGCAGCATGCATGTGGGATCTAGTTCCCTGACCAGGGATCGAACCCGGACCCCCTGCAGTGGGAGAGCGGAGTCTTAACCACTGCGCCACCAGGGAAGTCCCCTTATTTATTTTATCATCTCCCACCTCCACTAAAATGTTCCCCACATATACCACACATTTAGCTCATTCATACTTGCTTATGTTATTTTTTCCAGTAATAATGTCATCCTCTAAAAATAAGATCAATTGCCTTTTGTCTTTGAGAACTTTTCCTGATGTTTTTAACTGGAAATCCTGCTTTTTCCTCTGCATACACAATATATCTCAAGGTATTTTTGCACGTTAATCTGTATTGATGTATCTACTCTCTTTAACTTATAAGTTTCTTGAGGCCATTGACCATGTCTGCTTATCTCTATGTTGGCGTGTAACAGGGCCTTAATAATGGATATGGATAGCTTAATTCATAGTAACAATAGTATAATCAGACTACCATTTAAATTTAAAAGCTTAATTAGAGTATAAGCTCCACAGGGCAGGGAGCTTTGTCTGCATTTTGTACTGTTATATCCCCAACACTTGGAATAGTGCCAGGCACCTACTAGGTTTTCAGTATTTGTTGAATAAATGAATAAAAGTGAGTTCTCAGAACAGCTGCAACAAAAATGAATACGATTTTGTCAAACAACACCTAGCTTGAAGGATTATTGCAAATTAAATCACATTTGCTTTTTTTTTTCTTTTTGAGAATGACAGTTTAAGAGACTTTAAAGGATGGATAAGGAAGTCATTTTCCATTATGAAAATAGGAGGAAAATTGAGTATGCTTAGCCTGGAAACGTGAACTCCATAGCAATAATAGTAAAAGAAGACAGTTTTATATAGATCTTCAAAGTGTTATGCGAATATATATTTATGGTGATAATTACAGAGGCATCATTTTCTGAAAGTATGTAAATGGTACGTTTACCCAGAAGAGAGGGAGCCATTGCTTTTATTATTCAGCTAGGACCAACAGCTAAATTTAAGCTTATGTTGCAGGAAAAAGAAAATATACACTCAGGTGCTTTAAGGGTAAGAAAAAAGGGCAGCCAGGGGGTCTTGAAGTAGTGGAAAAGGGTATTAGAGTTGTGATGAATTAGAGATTATTAAAATCTCCCTGAAATTACCTGATTCTGAGGCTCTGGAAAGTGAGTTGATTTGCTCAACACAGAGTAAGGAAAATTCAGTTCTACTATATCCATAACCTGTGTTCCTTTCTCTATATAAGTTATTGCTTGAGAGATTATACTGATTTACCTACAGTCTCAAACTTAATAGATTTTAATGAATGGAATTGGGATTTGTTATATGTGGCTGGTTCAATTAGGCATTCAGTCTATGGCCTCCAACTAAACAAGGGATAAATTATAACTTTATTCTCACGTGGTCCAATATTTTCCAGAGCATACTACCTACCCTGAAGTACGAAATAACTATGTATTTACAATAAGGGATTTGAAAAATAAAACAGTCACCTGTGTGCCAAGCATTATTTCTTTTTATTTATTTATTTATTTATGGCTGCCTTGGGTCTTCATTGCTGTGCACGGGCTTCTCATTGCGGTGGCTTCTTTTATGGCCGAGCACGGGCTCTAGGCATGTGGGCTTCAGTAGTTGTGGCACACTGGCTCAGTAGCTGTGGCTCTCAGGCTCTAGAGCGCAGGCTCAGTAGTTGTGGCACACGGGCTTAGTTGCTGTGCAGCATGTGGGATCTTCCCGGACCAGGGCTCGAACCCGTGTCCCCTGCGTTGGCAGATGGATTCTTAACCACTGAGCCACCAGGGAAACCCCAAGCATTATTTCTTAATGTATGAGTTTGGGCCACATTAGATAATAATAGGTAATGTTTACTGAGTACTTGCTAAAGTGTCTAGTACAAGTATGAAAATTTTATAAATTTTACTTGTTTAAGTATTATAACCATCCTATAAAGGGGGTACTGTAATCATTCCTACTTTGAAGATGAGTAAACTGAGGCATAGGAAGTTCGAATAATTAATCCATGGTCACACTGATATTAAAAGATAGACCCAGGATTTGAACTCAGTGAGTTTAGTTCCAGAGTTAATGCCTTTACCATTTTATGCTGAATACCTAATTTCTCTTTCCTCATTAATATTTCCTAGTGCATTAAAAATCATACCACTGCATTCTTCTCACAACACTTTAAAAAAGTATTACGAAGGGAATATGACTTACTTATAATATATTGTGGTGGTTTGCAGGCTAAATATTGAACTTGAGAGGATTTTTCTTCAATATGTTCAACGTATTTCAACTATAAATTAAAACTTTTTTTGAAACAGTAAACCATTATACAATAATTTTAAAGATCTTAAATAATCTGGTTGCCTTTTAAATATATCTGAGTTGGGAAGTTTGAGGTGTGTAGGCTGTGTGTGTTTGTGTGTGTATATATATTTCCATGTATTATTCAGTAGCCTAGATAGAGTGGTACTGAGTAGGCATCCTGCCAGGATCTAGTGAGGTTGCACTTAGTACATCTGCTTTCCCTGACACTGAGACAGAATGTGGAGCACACACCCATGTCAAAATATGTCTGTATAACATTACTAAGCCCACTCCATAGTATTATAATTGAATTTTTTAAGATGTCCTAAAGAAAGCCTCTCTTTGCTTCCTCTTACTTAGATATTGGCAGAGACATCATTTTTATTGTTGCTTTTGTATGTTCCAGGGATCAGTCCTGATACGTGGGGAAGCAGTGTGGTGTTGTGGATAGTCCATAGGATTTTAGAGACAGACAGTTATGGATATTAATATGCATAGGATTTTAGAGACAGACAGTTATGGATATTAATATGCATTTCTCCATTTAGCAGCTGCATAAACTTGGGCAATTTGCTTAGCACTTTGAAACCATAGCTTGTCATCTGCAAAATGGGAATTATATGTAAAGACTTCAAGTATATAATATCAAATTTACCCTCTTGAAAGGAAGTGCTTTGGAAAGTCTAGAGAGGAGAAATCTATGCTACCTGAAGTATGATCCAGAGTAATTTCAGGGAAAATGTAGGACTTGAGCAGAGCTTTGAGGAACTGTGTAACAGCCTTTTTGGAACCTCATCTGCAGTTTCACTGCTCATCTAGGTCCTGGACCCAGCCTTCCCATCTTTGGAGGAATTTGATCAAAATCTAATTTAAATAGGATTAAACCCCACTGTACTTGGAATTTCCCTCAGGGGTGGGGGCAGTGGAATGAATCCAGTTACATATCTGTCCTCAGTCCTTGGATTCTTCTGATAATCTTAGAAGGGAAAGTCCTATTAAGATGCAAAGGAAGACAGTCCACCTCCCACCTATATCCAAGTCCTCTAGAACAATGACTCAAAAATTTTTGCACATTAGAATCACCTGGATACCTTTTAAAAAACTTGAGGCCCAGATCAATAAAGTCAGAATCTCTGAGGATGGAACCCAAGCATCAGTATTCATTTAAAATCACACAGATGATTCCAAAGTGCAGTCAAGTGTAAGAACAGTGATTTCTTCTAGAAAATTGCTTCTTATACTTTAGTCTGCATTAGAATCACCTGGAGGACTTGTTAAACAACTGATATGGGGGCCTTAACCCCAGAATGTGTGATTCAGTAGGTCTGGAGGAAGGGCCAGAGTGTTTGTGTTTCTAACATGTTCACAAGACCACACTTTGAGAACCACTCTCTAGAACAGTACTTCTCAAACCTCAAGTGCATAGTGATCATCTAGGGATCTTGTTGAACCGCAAATTTTGATTAAGTGGGTCTTGGATGGGACCTGAGATTCTGCCTTTCTGATAAGCTGCAGGAGATGCCAATACTGGCCACACCTACCTTTGGTCTATGGACTGGTAAGATTTGCTATGCAATGGCATCACCTGGGAGCTTGTTAGAACCACTTCAGACATATTGAATATGAAATTGCTTTTTAACAATGCTGCATGTTGGAATCATCTGAAGAGGTTAAAAAAATACCGGTACCTAGGTTTATTTCTGAAGACTTTTATTCAATTGGCATGGGTATGGCCAGGGCATCAGAATTTTCAAAAAAGAAAAACAAACTCCTCCGTAGGTTGTAATATGCAGCAAAAATCTTTGAGACAGAGTTACACAATAAGATAATTGTTTTAAATACAGAGCAAATCGTTGCTGTCCTGGTATGGAATATTCCATGATATTTTATTGTAAAAGGAGGCCCTCGAGACGGAGATGACAAATAAATGGCCCCTTCTGGGTCTACAACAGATGTCAATAAATTCTCACAACATTTCTTGTGGCCGAGCCTCAGACGACTTCTTAAGACATAGCTTCAGGCAGCTACAAAAAAATGACTGGAGTTTCATGGACGCCTGCCGTGCGCATGCCTCATCTTCATTAACTCCAACATACTGAGGACCAACTGGGTTCTAGTTACCGGGTTACAAAGATGGCTGCCGTACAGTTTCTGCTTTCTAGCTGCTCCCAGGATAGTAGACGAGGTTGAACGTGTATGTAAAACAAAATTTAATAATGCAAGGTAGCGCTGGTACTGCCAAGTGATTAGAAAAATCACCAGATTCCGGAGATGGGAGCAATTCCCAAAAGCCATAGTGCTCAGAGAAGGTGGATTTTAAACTGAATCTGGAAGAATAGGAACAAAACATGTACGCTAAGATTAGGAGAACTGCATTTCAGATAAGGAGGCACAAAGTCACCTGGCGCAGAAAGTTCCTGCCATCTTGGGGAAGAATGAGCTAATTTGGATGAAGCAAAGAGATTACGTGGAAGTGTCAAAGGGACCATATTTTAGAGTGCCTTAACTGACACATGGGGGAGTTTAAAGTTTACATTTTAGGATGTGGGGGACCAATGAAAGTTACTGAACATTGCAATAGAGTAATAGGTGAAATGTGGTGGGATTATAGTAGTGATGGGCTGAAAGAGATTTTAAGGTAGAGAAGAGTAATGACAGAATCATCATCTTATTTTTCAAATTTTTTCCTCTATTTCTAAAAATATCTTAACACATTTATTTCTATAGATCCACTTAATATTTTTGGAATGAATATACATATACCACATATATATATATTCATTGCGATCAGTAAATATAACATTTGAGTGTCAATGACAATGTAAATTGAGTAGAATCATGAATGTTTCCTTTGTGGCTTTTTCACTGGCTTTCCACTCTTTAAATATATAATTGCTCATCAATATTACGTGCATAAATTTTCAAAAGTGCTTTCTTGTTTTGGTAATTAGTGATAATGAAATGTAAAGCTTTGGTTGAACATACCTAAACCATCTCAAGCAAGTTAACTTATATTGTCTGTGTGTAATTTTAACTAAGAACTAAAGGTTTTATATTTTCTGGGTGGGGCATTTCTGCTTGGCTGAAAAAATTCTTTTAAGGCTTCCAAATTTATTTATTATAGTTTCATTTTTTTCTTACTTTCTTTACAACTATTTAGGTTGTGGTTACTAGAAGTTCTCTTATATTTCTTAAGAGCAACAATATTATATAGCCTTACAACCCTCAGCACCTAAGTGTACCTTCCTTGGCTGACTTCATGACTCTGGCAAAACCACATTTTTGAGCTGAATTCAGTGCCCCCATATGTAAAGATGGAGGCAGAGTACACGTGTGGAGTTATTTTTTTCTATTTTAGACTTTCATCATCATGATGGCAGGTACCGTGCCTGTCTTTTACACCACTGCAGTGCCTGGAATACAGGTGATGAATTCATGAATAAACCTAATAGGCCATAGTGTCAGTTTTGGCAACATAGTGTTTGATGGAAGATTTGTAGAAGATACAAATCTAAAATCTTCAAAACATGCAGAGATTTCTTGGAGGATGTTTTTGCCCATTGATCTTACGGAGTGACACCTGTGCTGTTCACTGAATTCTTCAAGTGGAATGTGAGATGAGTCTTCTGTATAAGACAAATAGGCTGCAGCAGATGAGTGATGACAGGCATTTGCTTTCATTATCAATAGTGATATGCTTCATTTTTCACCTTAATGAACAAAAGAATCACATTGAATTGACTTGTAAATTATGCAAGTTTTTGAACATCTTTGAAGTAACACAGGAAAGGCTATACGATAATATCAGGATTAAAAGCCAGTGGCGGCATTTCTACCAAAGCTAAGGCAAATATTTCTACTAGCTTCTGTCAAAGAAAGGGATCATCATGTTGCTCATTTTCACTAAGTTGAAAATCCACAATGTTTGCTATCAGCCAATGCTTGGAAGAAAAAATTTAAGTCTCTAAGCTCCAAACTACTAATCAGTTCCATAAGTCAGTAAGTTCAGTGGGCAAAATAAGTCAGACAGTTGAATTATTGGACCAATTGTTTACAAAATAAGGCACGCTGACTGAAAGCACTGAATCAACATAGGCTAAAGTATGTCAATTTTTACATTTTATTTTAAATATATAGTTATTTTAGCTCACTGGATCTTACATATATAAAATGAAATACATTTTTTTTTCTCCCATGACATTTTAAGAAGTTTAAGTTAAATTATGAGATAGTGATGACCCAGGCATCCACGACCCTTGCCCCTATTATGAAAGCTCTAGATTTGGAGGTTTAATAACAATGCCATTACCAATACCAATAATACCTTGTATTTTACTTTTATAGTTTAATAACAAGTTTTTAAGAAAATTATTATCTTAATTGATTTGCATAGTAAGTCAGTGAAACATTCAGAGCAGACATGAAGGCTCAGGGAGGTTACATTACTTCAAATCATCAAGGTCATAAAGCTGTCAAATGTTAGAACTAGGGCTTGTAAACTAGAGCTGTGCCTTTTGGACTGAAGTTTAGTCCTCACCTTGGTCTTGTTTTCTTGACTTAAAGCTAAAGAAGTAGGGACAATTACATCCTTCCCTTAATTTCTGTAAGAAATGCTGTTTCTGAGGTTAAATTTGATGATCACAATTATTTTAGCTTCTACTGTGCCATGCACTCTGGATGAAAAAGAAACATAATTTCATACTTTTGAAGAATTCCTACTTTGCTGGGAGACTCAGGCAAAGACATAAATATGAAAAAGCAATGTGATAAGTGCTGTGTATGGAATACTGTGGAATTAGGATGAGTGAATAATTAATTTGTCTGAGTGAATACTCCATTGTACCATAATTTAAGTAACTGCTTTTGTGTTGGAGGATTTAAGAGCTCAGACTATCTCCTAGTTTGCTGACTATTCAATAATAGCATTTTCCTATTGAAAATGGGGAGGGGAGGAGAATTGACCTTATTAAATGATAAATAAATGCTGGAAATAAATATTAATTTCATAACTAATGGAAAACCAGTTGAGTGACCTACAAAAATTATCATAAATATTATAATTACACGTGTTATTGTAAGAGACTATAGGATTATAGGTGAAAATAACCTGGTACCAACTTAATTTTAGGTTAAGATTTTGTAGGATATGATATTACTTACACTCTAACAAAACATCTTTATTGAGAACATTTTGAAGTGTGGGAAATGGTATGAATTTTCAAGACAATTTGATATTGAGAATGCACAGATTATAAACCCAAATATCTCTTTTCTATCTCAGTAGCTTCCACTATAAATTTATTTGGGTTTTTAATGGGTCATAAAATGCATCTTTTTCTCTGCACATTCTGCAAATTCAACCCAGAATTTCAAAATACAAGTGTACTCTTTTATATCTGTACATTTTTACAAGCAATAAGAGTCTATCTTTAGAAGTTACTTGAGAGGATACTGGATTTACCTGTTGTAAAGAAGAATTTGTAATGAACTTTTCTCTCCCTCCCTCCCTATTTCTCGTCCTCTTCTCTTTCTTCTTTGCATCTTCTTTGGTTGTAACATTAAGTGCTTTCTGATGTGTTTTGGATTGTCACCTCTTTGTCACTGGGATAACTTGTGTGAATAATAGGCAGATCAAAATTAAGTTGAATAAGAACAGCACTTTTATTTCACTTAGCAGACAGACAAATACTGTATGATATCACTTATGTGTGGAATGTAAAAAATAAACTAGTGAATATAACAACAACAAAAAAGGAAACAGACTCACAGATATAGAGAACTAGTGGTTACTAGTGGGGAGATAGAAGGGGGGAGGGGCAAGATAGGGGTAGGGGATTAAGAGGTACAAACTACTAAGTATAAAATAAATCAGCTACAAGGAAGTATTGCACAATACAAGGAACGTAGCCAGTATTTTGTAGTAACTATAAATGGAATATAAACTTTAAAAATTGTGAATCACTATGTTGTATACCTATAACTTACATAATACTATACATCAACAAAAAAATGAAAAGTAAAGAAAAGGACCTAGCTCACAGAGTTGTTCCAAAAATTAAAAATTTAAAAAGAAAAGGACCTAGCCCACAGAGTTGTTCCAAAAAAAAAAAAAAAACATAGCATTTCTTACAAAGTACTTTTTTCTAGTCCAATATAATTTTATGAGATGTCCAGTATCTTGGTTGTAATAGATTCCCCAAAATCTTCCTTTCCTCTTCATTTTCTCAAAAAGATGCATCACCCTACACATGCACACACACACCAGCCCTATGCATCCTGTGCTCCTGCCCTCTCAAACTTTGTATCATGCAGGTTTTCTGGCTTTCCCTTTAGATTCCATATTTAAATACATTCCATATGTGGTAAATATTATCTTTGATTTTTTCTTACATGCTTAAGTATGGAAATATGATCTAGAAAAGCTATGACTAAGCAAGCTTAAAGAGAAACCACTGCTGAATCATTTATTTATTTGGCAATTATTGAATAGTAGCTTCTAAGACCAAGATGCTTCTAAGACCTCGTTGCTAGGCAATGAGGATAATAAAAGTTTCCTGTGCCATCAACTTGCCCACAGAATAGTGGGAGCCTCAGGGAGATTTACAGATGAAGGTGTATTCCTCAGGGACCATATCTGTTGAATATGTCACTGTTTTCCTAGCCTAAGCATGCCATGTGACCTATACTAAGTGCTCAGTAAATATTTATGGAAAGAATAAATCACTTTTGAATAGAGATATATTACAAGGAGTTGTATGAGAGTTCTGCTAAGGCCATGGAAACTTACTCCAAAGTTTTGGATGGCACTTTTTATTCCCTTCTTTTTTTACTTTGTACCCGCACTGCCCTCAAATTAGGGCTTTTTATATCCAGAAATAAAGCCAAATAGTCAATTTAGTTTATTTATTTATTTTTAAAAATTTATTTATTTATTTTTGGCTGTGTTGGGTTTTCATTGCTGTGCACGGGCTTTCTCTAGTTGCGGCGAGCGGAGGCTACTCGGCTACTCTTCGTTGCGGTGCGCAGGCTTCTCATTGCGGTGGCCTCTCTTGTTGTGGAACACAGGCTCTAGGCTCGTGGGCTTCAGTAGTTGTGGCATGTGGGCTCAGTAGTTGTAGCTCACAGGCTCTAGAGCACAGCCTCAGTAGTTGTGGCACATGGGCTTAGTTGTGACGCGGCATGTGGGATCCTCCCGGACCAAGGATCGAACCAATGTCCCCTGCATTGGCAGGCAGACTCCCAACCACTGCACCACCACGGAAGTCCCTAGTTTATTTTTAAAATGACATTTTACATGTCAAAATGCCTACCATGATGCCTGAAAAAAAAAAGTAGGCATTGAAGGAGTATAATCTCTTCAGTTTTTCCTTTCTTATTAGTTACTTTTCTTTCATTCTCTTCTTCCATTTAAATTTCAACCTGAGACTGACTTAAGTTTTGTAGGTCCTAAAACTTATACAATTTTGGGCATACCCTTTGAAAAAATAAAAAAAATATATAACAGTGAAATGAAATTTAGGTACAAAAATGAGTAGAGTGAGAAAATAAATCATAAAAGATTAAATTTTAAAGAGCTGAAACCTATCACAAAGATTATAAAACCCAGAGAAGTAATAAAATATTTTAATTAATTACTTGATGTGTACAAGTCTATACATTTCTTTCCCATTATTTTGTTTGTATAATCTTTGAACATTTTTCATATTTTATAATACATTATCTGTAGAAAAATAATTCAGTCCTTCCTGTAGCATGAGTAATCAACATTGGCCTTTTATTATTATTATTTTTTAATTTATAAAAGTTTACTTAGCTTCACAGCTCATAATCATTTCAGGTACCTATTGAGGATTGTTATCAAATTTGAGAATTTTTTGTTATAGATTTCAGGAAATTTCAAATCCACCACCCAGGTCCCCCAGTGAATAACTTGCTATTCATTTTATATATTACTACAATAATGCTATGTACCCAACAATCACATAACCCCATTTGCATGTATCAGCAAGTATTTATGTCTCATGTGTCTGGGGTGGTTGGCTAAGCAACTCTACTGATCTTGTCTGGCTTACATATCTAGGGGTCAGCTATCAATCAATTAATCTAGAATGGTGTTGGATGGATTACCGAGGCCACTCTGTTGTTCTCTAGGTGTCTTACATCCTTTTCCTGGGACCTGCGGGTTAGTCTGTGCATGTTCTTCTCAATGCCGTGGCAGAGGAGAAAAGCATAAACAAGCCAACCTGAGCTCTTTTTCAAGACTCTGCTTGCATTGGCTGACATCCTATTGGCCAAAACAAGTCACATGGCTCAGCCCAGTATCAAGGGGTAGGGCAGAATATCCTTTCAGAGAATTGCAAATTTATATGGCAAAGCACAGATACAGGGAGAAGTGGAGAACTGGGTGTATCAATGCAATTCATCTACCATTTCCTTCATTACTTAAAAAAAAAAAAAAAGCAGCCTTACTGAAGTATAATTGACCTACCAAAAATACCTGAATGTTTAATGTATGCAATTTGATGAGTTTGGACATATGCATACACCCATGAAATCCCCTTTGCTTTTTTTTTTTTTTTTTAATAGGAACACTTAACATGAGATACTGTCTTAACAAATTTTTAAGTGGACATTATAATATTAGTAACTGTAGGTACTATGTTTTACAACAGATCTCTAGAATTTATTCTTCTTGAATAACTGAAGCTTTATACCCATTTAACAACAATTATCCATTTCTTCCTCCCTCTAGCTCCTGACAACCACCATTCTACTGTCTGCTTTCATGAGTTTGATTATTTTATTTCCTCATATAATGGGGATAATGCAGTACTTGTTTTTCTGGGACAGGCTTTTTTCACTTAGCAAAGTATCCTCCAGGTTCAGCCATGTTGTTACATATGACAGGATTTTTTTCTTTTTAAATGCTAACATTCCATTATAAGTATATACCATATTTTCTTTATCCACCCATCCATCCATGGACATTTAAGTTGTTGCCATATTTTGTCTATTGTGAATAATGCTGCAGTGAACATAAGAGGACAGATACAGTCTCGAGATCCTGATTTCAGTTCTTTGGGATATATGTCAGGAGTGGGTTTGCTAGATCATATGGTGGTTCTATATCTAATTTTTTGAGGAACCTCCATACTGTTTTCCATAATAGCTGCACCATTTTACATTCCTACCAATAGTGCACAAAGTTTCCAATTTATCTGCATCCTCATTAACATTTGTTATCTTTTTTTTTTAATAGTGGTCTTTCTAACAGGTATCAGGCGATAGCTCATTGTAGTTTTGATTTGCATTTCCCTGATGATTAGTGATGTTGAGCATTTTTCATGTACTTACTCATGATTTGTACATCATCTTTGGAGAAATGTCTATTCAAGTCTTTTGGCCCTTTTAAATTGGGTTATCTGTGGGTTTTGCTACTGAGTTGTATTTGTATATTTAGGATATTAACTCCTTATCAGATGTATGGTTTGCAGATATTTCCTCCCATTCTTTAGGTTACCTTTTCATTCTGTTGATTGTTTCCTTTGTTGTGCAGAAGCTTTAAGTTTGATGTAGTCCCACTTGTTTATTTTTGCTTGTGTTGCCTATGCTTCTGGTGTCATATCCAAGAAATCACTCCCAAGATCAATGTCAAGAAGGTTTTCCTCTATGTTTTTTTCCTACGAGTTTTACAGTTTCAGGTTTATGTTTAGATCTACAATCCATTTTGAGTTGATTTTTGAGTATGATGTAAAATAAGGGTCCAATTTCATTCTTTGGATTGTGGATATCCAGTTTTCCTAACACCATTTGTTGAATAAACTATCATTTCCCTTTATTACCTTTTTTCTTAACTTTTTCCATGTGATTCAGTGATTGAGTTTGTTACGGACCTCAACAGCACCAATTCTGTTGTTTCATTTTTAAATATGAGTCAGATTTACGTAAGATTTAGAATGAAATACTCGTTTTGGAAAGAACAAGACTGAGAAGATGCTTGAATGTCATATTAGATGCTTGGATTCTTATTTGGCTTATAATTGTAGTCTTTATTCACCAAATGTTTACTGGGATCCTGAATCCTGAATATAAGCAGACTATGTACTACTATCCTGCTTATTCTCTCTCTTAATCTCTCTCTCTGTTTCTGTCTCTGTCTCTCTCTTTCTTCCTCCCCAGCTTTCTCTTTTTCTCCATGTTATACAAGTGTGGTTTAAGTGTGATCCTTATCTTGGAGAGTTTATAAACTAGTTGTGATTGGGAAAGAAAAAATATTTTTTTAAGGAAAATTAAAAATTGTGATAAATACAGTATAAATCTAGGACTAGGGGAGCTGAGAAGTGAGAGAAAGCACTTGGTATTTGGTGTATCATTCAAGCATGGGAGGGGTTTCGGTATGAAGATACGGGGAGAGTGACATTGCAAGCAGAGGCAGTGAAGTAAGCAAAAACATGAAGTTAAAAGGTAGGAAGAAGAAGATCAAATTACTAGAGGCAGTAAATAAATATATTAGAGTGAGTAGTGCAGTGGAGCAGAAATGTATGCTGTGACTATATGTACATAACCTTGAATATTGGGCTGAGATGTTTAAGTTTTTAATTTTCTTTTTATCTTAAAAAGCAACTTTTTCCTAGAAATAATGTTCCTAGAAATAATGTCTTTTCATGACCCTTATAATCAATAACATTTATTGAATATAAGATATGTACATAGAACTGGGGTAGACATTGCAGAGACTTACCCTCAAGAGTCCTTAAGGACGGCGACAGATGCATAAACAAATAATTATAATACCATGTTCCAAATACCACAACAGAGATATGCCCATGAAATAAATAATTATGGAAAAAGAAACAACTGTCTCTGAAGGATTTGGATAAGATTTATGGTTCAGTTAAATAGGGAAGATAGGCTTTCCAAAAGAATAATAAATCCAGTCTAGTTAAGATCAAGGGGGAAACTTAGAACATAGCAAAAAGCTCTGTGAAGCTGCTTATGGTGAATGGAATGAGTGACAGGTGATAAACTGGAAGTGTGGTTTACAGCTAGGTGCTAAAGGGCATTGAGGGTCAGAGTAAAGGCTTTGGATCTATCTTGTAGACAATGAGTATTCACTAGAGGTATCAAGCAGGGAACTGTGAGCAGGGAAGTGGCATGAGTAGATAGATGCAGGGGACTTGGAAGAATGGTGTGGCCCAGTTCCTATGAGTTAGGCCAGTGGCTTTGAGGATGGAGAGGAAGACTGGAGATTCAGGAGGAATTGTCACTGCGTAACAAAGGACTAGAGCCAGTGTGCTATGCGGAAGATAAATAATAGATAAGGGTAAGTCATTTGCCATTTTTCAAGATTTTAGGAGGCAGATGCAGACCCTCCCAAAGAGAATAGCTTTTAGCTTTTACCGCTAAAAACTCTCATTCCAAATCATTTACTGATTTTGTTTTTAATGGACTTGCTAAATCTCCCAAAGCATACCATCTAAAAGCCATTATCACCTTACGGTTTCTATAAAACTTTCACACAGTTTTCTTGTTTTTGTCCCTGCCTAGCTTTAGTAGTTTTCTCACTTTCCTCAGATAAGAAAAGCTTTATAGTTGCTTTTTTTACCCCTGTTTTAGCTAAATGAACCAATGTTCTCAGCATTTGTCCTGGGAAATCTTTATTTAGAAAGACTTTATGTACAATTTTGGATTTCATTACTCTTTTTCATAAGAATCATTGCCGAACTTGATATTTTCCAATGGTTACATTTATTTACAATATATAAGTACCTAACATGTTTGCACCTTACGTGTTAACTCTGCTTTCGTCAGCAATTTCTGTCAGTTAGGATTAGGGCTGGCTCAGCGTTGCACAGACTAAAATAACAAGGACTTATTTTTCTCACATAAAAGCCAGACCTACTTAATTGGAAGCTAGACTGGTGCCATTGCTCCACAAAGTCCTCAGGGAAGACCCAACTCTTTCCAGCTCACCTGCCATCACTCGCTCAGGGGGAAGCCCTTGTTTTCATGCCCTGAGATCATCCAGCCAACCTCAACCTCATCCTCCTCCAAACAGCAGTAAGGCAAAGGGTAGGGAAGAGGGCAAAGGCCAGTTGTCTTTAAGGAAAGGGTCTTCAAGAGTACAGAGACCTTTCTGCCTACATTTGATTGGCCAGTACTGAGTCCATAGCCACAGTTAGCCGCAGGATATGCACAGAGATGTAGCTAAATTGTCTATTACTTTTTGAGAAGGTGAGAATGACTATTAGAGGAAATTAAACTTAAAAGGGAAGGAGGAGGAAATAGGATATTTGGGGCAGGTAACCACATTAGCGAGCCAGAAAACCTTTGGTCAGTTGCACTTCCACTTGGGTTACCTCTCTGAATCTGTTTACCGTTCTAAAAATTAGGATAATCATTCTGTCCTAAATTCTTCATAGTGTTTGTGGTTGAGGGTCAAATACAATGATGAATTTATCAACACTGAAAATTGTGTTGCACAAAGATAAAGTATTATTTTAAAAGTATTAAGCAATCTTCTGAATCAATAGATATTAGTCAGGTGATATGTCAGTTTACATCAGACCCTTTGGTAACCTTATTTGACAAGCAGAAGAATCATATATTAATGACAAATAACTCATATAGAGAGAACACATCTCTGTTTATGAAACACTTTCAAGAACATGATAATGCATTTGATTCTTCTGTCAACTCTGTGCAGTAAGGATTATTATGCCCATTTTACAGACAGGAAAACTAAAGCAGAGAGGTTAAATGAGTGGCTCAAAGGCATGTAGCTTCTGAGTGGTGAGTTTAGAAACTACTTTGTCTACAAATCTCTCCCACTTTTTTGTAATCTGTGTTGCTGCTTTAATCTTTACATATGCCACACTTCTTGTTGCCCATTTGGTAAAGTCTAGATCTCTAAGACTAGAGTGACAAACTCTCAGTTATTTATCCCTGCTTTGTCTACATGGTGTTCTTTCCCATTCCTCCCCAACATGAATCAAATCCTTCAATCTGCCAGTCCCTTCCTATACACATACACTACCCTGCAGAACCACTTACTTCCTGCCCTACTATAATGTTTATGATCTTCGCCTACTCAACTTCTGTCCCTTCTTTAAGTGTCAACTTGGGTCTAATCTTCTGTGTGAGACATTTCTTGAACACTTCAGAACACAGATCTTCCATTTCCCTGAACTTCTGTAACATAGAGACTATATATAGAATGCATATATTACATTTAATTATAGATATACATTATACACTGTATCAGATTATTCCATATGTCTTAGCTCTCTCTGACAGTGGTAAGAATATTGGAGGAACAAAAACTAGTACAGATTCAACTTAAAGCAGCTATTAATTCTTAAGTGTCTGCTAAGATCTACTCTCAACTTTCATGACAGATGAGGGAAAAGGTTCAAAGAGGTAAAAAGATGGGTCTGATGTCAGATATCTAGGACTTGAATCCTGCTATACTAAACTTGTGGTCTTAGGCTTGATCCTTTACAACTACCAGTTGAACATGTGACTAAAAGCCAAATACTGTGTGGGTGTGTTTAGCTTACTATCCCACGTTGAGAGAAGCCCAGAAAAATAGCATTCCTGATTAATGGTAATCCCTGGGTTAATTTATCTATATATATCTTATATTCAAAACTGAGAAGATGACCAGAACGATGGGAATTTTATCAGTAGAAAAGATAGATAAGAACTTCTAACTAAGTCAGGATGTTAAAGTGAGCTACAGGGCTATTCTCTTATGCACGCAGTCATAAATATTTAGTTCGTATTCATGTTGCCATCTATACAGCCTAGTTATATGATTGCCTTCCTCCTTTATGTAATATAAATTCTTTCGGGATGAGGACCATGTTTTATGCTTATGCTCATTTTGTAATATTAATGTTAACTAAAACAGTGCCATATAGGAATATATAATTCATAGAAATACATTTTTGACAGAAAAATGGATTATCTTCTTATTTATCTTCTTTCTGGTATTTGAGTACTTTCTCCAAGTAGACAAGTAGACTGTTGAATATTTTCAGTGATGGACAACCCCAATATTTAAAGACTACAAGCATGTTTTCATTTTATCTTAGGATATTGAATTAAATTTATGAAGTTGATTTTTAATGGTTTGTGCATAATTATGCATATATATATATATATATTTCCCAAGATATAAAATCTGTCTGTTAGAGCTTAAGCTATCTAGCAACCATTGATACATCTATTTATCTATATTTACATGTAAAAATTGAAATATGAAGAGAAATGTTCTCCTGCCACTAGCATAGTTAAGGATGAGCCAGTGGTTTTTGTGTTCATCTTGTGTGTTTAAGACAGTGTTCAGGACCACAAGGAAAAGAAACTCTGGCATGTGTTATGAAGATCATATTTTATTATTACTTATGATTCCAAATATGTTTTCTTCTGTTGAGAATTTTTTGGTTCAAATTATTTGTTTGTTAGAAAAAATCATCTTATACTGTTGGAGTATGTGTTCATTTCACAGAGCAGAGATCCTGGACTCTCAGGTCCATGTGGGGCCCTTGGAGTCCTTCTAATCTAATCCCTTTATTGCAGATGAGTTTATGTGGTTTACCTGAAGTCACATAGTAATTAGTCACGGTGCAGAGACAAGAAGCCAGTTCTCCTCACTCTTAGAACTCCTCTCTCTCTCCTAATTTCAATTCATAGGTTTTAATCTTCAAAAAGAGTCATTTTAAGAAGCAAGGTGATTTATTCAAAAGTTCACTGATCGTTTCCTCTCTCTTCCTTTTTTCCCCTCTAGCCCTCTTCAATCTAATCCCTGTGGGCCTGCGTGTGGTGGCCATCCAAGGGGTGAAGGCCAGCCTCTATGTGGCCATGAATGGTGAAGGCTATCTCTACAGCTCAGTAAGTACCTTGTTGTGTGTGCACGTGTGTATGTGTGTGTGTGTGCGCGCACATAAACTGGCATGGAGAGTAATGAAGTAACTGTTATTTTAGGGAAGAAAATTACAAGTTGAAGTCAATGTATATTTTCTGACCCAGTATATCAGGATTATTATGAAGATTTTGTAATTTACAATGTTAAAGATCACGCTCTGTTGAGAAGGAGCTAGCAACTCTCCATGTGATACGAATTCTCTTTTTCTGTCTTTCACTTCTAGAGGATAATCTTTTGAATTTTACCTTTCTGTTTAATTCAAGAGGTAAAACATTTTTTCCTTTCTCCTGTTACCTCTCCTTCAAGCACAGAGGATGGTTTAGGAAGCTAAATTCTTGAATTTGTCTGGGAGTCTTCTCTGGCTTCTTGTGGAGAAAAAAACTTTCAGAATAGACTGTGTTTTTGTTTGTATTTAATAAAACTGTGTAGTACCTAATTTGTCAGATTCCTGGGATAACTGGTCACTTTAAAGACATGTGAATTGATGGAATGAGCTTTGGATTAGGGGCTGGGATATTTGAGTTTTATTTGCATTTCAACTACAATATTCCTTTGGGAAAGTGGCCTCCTCTCTTTGACTTAATTTCCAAACCTTTAAAATGAGGGTGTTGGACCCCATGTTGTCTAACATCTCTTTTGAATCTAAAACTAACAAAATTAGGTGGCATCAGTGGCTATATTATGAGCCCTGATGTATTTTAAAGTAGTTAATGGTCCCACTGTCAAGATAATAATTTATGCATTGAGAGAACGCAGCTGCACTGAATCTTCTGTATGTATATAATTCCTGCTCTGCCCTAAGGGAATTGCCTATTTGTAGTTCATGAAGAAATATTCTTGAAAATCATGGTTACAGATTTCCACCCTTGCTTTCTATGATCTCACTAAATAAGACAAGGTTATTCAGGAAATTGACTTATGCCCACTAAATTCTCAATTAATTATTGAATAGCTTTTATTAAACTTTTTCCACAGTCAATTAAATGAATCTCTGGTACCCTATGCTTGCTTACTAGTAGTACAGCTGTCATTCATATTAGAATTCTTAAAGTTGCCATTTTACTCTTGAACATATTCACATCTGAATATGCATTTATATATCAGATGTGTACTTACACATTTTTTCAATGGTCTACTCAAAATAATACTTAAAGATAGATACATTTTTGGTCAAAACAATGGGCTTTCATTTTTAATGTGTCATAATTCTAATATTTCTTAATGTCCAGTTATTGTGAATCTATATTTTAAATGTGAGAATTAAAATAAGAAAAGGACAGTTAACAGATGTTGTTTTGAATAATTCCAGTTGGTTAAACTTTTTTTAAAAAAGTTTTGAATGCAATACAAACTAAAATATTTAGGTGATCTTAGGATAGTATTGATTTAAGAATTTAATCAGTCATCAAGTAACAGTAAACAGCTAAAGGTAGACTATATTTATATTTATATTTAGAAGGTTGTTATTCATTTTTATATTTATTTAAAAGGTCATAATTCTGGTTGTAATTCCACAAAAACAGTAGAGTTCAGATTTCTGAACCAGAGTTCATTTCCAAAGGTCTGGAAAGAAGAAAAACACAGATTATCTGACAACAGTATTGTAGCAGGTGGCAGCTGTGTAGGAGCCCGTGTGTGTTTTGTGTGTGTGAGTGTGTGTATGTGTGTGTGAGTGTGTGTGTGTGTGAGTGTGTGTGTGTGTGTGTGTGTGTTAAGGGGGCACAGGCAGGGAGGGGTCCCCATTGTTGGGTGCAATCCCAAAGTTCCTGGGAGAGGAGCCTGGGTATTCAGCATGACATAACTGAACTTCATATGTGGCAGCATTTTTAGAGGTACATTTTTTCCATTTTTCTTTCTCAGAACTAGACCTAAGATACAGGGAGCCCATAGGAGAGGTTTTAAGAAATTCTTGACTAGAGAATTTTACTGTAGGTACTTTTCTGTCAAGGATCTAACACCTTAGTAAAACCAATAATGACCTGTTGAGTTACCTGTTTTCAGCTTTCCTCTTCACTTAAATCAAATTTGCATCATACCAAGAATTGCAACTCTTTTCCCTGTATGGCACTGTGAGGCTACTGGAACAATTTTTCTTAATTATAAGCTTGGCCTCACTGACATTGAGCGTCAGGCTCCCTACTTTCAAAATCACTCTCTTTCTGGATAGGACTAACAGTATGAAATTCTGGTTTTTAATTTTAAGCAGGGGCATAGGCCTGAAGATTTTGTTATAGGACTAAAGGGGGCCAGTATTGGGAGAGACAGACCTGAAAGAGAATTGGGTATCAAGGCTTCATCACACTTGTTTTGCTGCTTGTCTGTGTGGCATGTCTCAGCGAGAGAGCACCAGTGTGGCCAGGAACCTTGTGGGGAGTTAAAAACAGGCTGTTACAGGCTTTCGTGATGTGCTTTTGGTATATGTTAAGGCTTGAAGTTATTTGAAAAGCAGTTTCCTACTTGATGTTAAACAGTGTAGCTGAGCACACCAATAAGGCCCATACCTGGAATTTGTGGCGGGGGCAGGGGGACTGGTGGTGTGTGTCTGAAGGCAAACCCTAGAGGTCCTAAAGAAGCTAACATAGAATCCAAGAGAAATTCTCAAATGGTATCATTTATCTAGTGGCATTCACCTTGTCTGTATTTATATTTAAGCTAGGAATTAATTCCCCAGTTACTTCTGATTCCCCCTCACCCCACCCCCTTTACCAGGAGACAAAAGAGACAGTAGTAAAGACTGAGTGACTGTTAGGTAGCATAGAGCTAAAGTTTCCGGATCCATTCTGAAAATATTTTAATAGGTGAGTTTAATCCATAAGCATTTAATGAAATTGTTGATGCATCTAGATTTGTTTTTACCCTTGTAGTTTGCTTTTTATTTTGCTTCTATTTTCTTCTTCTTTATTTTCTCACATTACTGAAACATTTTCCTATTCTATCTTTATTCTTCTGCTAGTTCGTAAACGTAGGTTATAATTCTAGTCTTTTAATGATTTAGATTTTTTTAACAGACATACATATGTATATAATTTGCTAAATAATAAAACATATTATTTATTTCTGTCCTTCTTCCAAACAGCTGATAGACCTTAGTACGTTTTCTTGCTTAGTAAACACCACCACCCTTCTCACCAATTGGATTATTTACACTTTAAAATTAAATATGCGCAATTAGTTATTATTCTATACTAAAAGTTACATTTATCAATCTTTAAAATAATTTCTGTGCACACAGGTTTTGTTTCTGTGTGTATCAAATTCGGTCCCTCTGAGTTTACTTTTCTTCTAAACAAAATCTTCCACTGTTTTCTGTGTGTGCGTCTGTAGATGGTGAATTCCCTTCGTTCTGGTATCCGTGAAAATGCCTTCCTTTCACTTTCACTCTTGAATTACAGTTCAGATAGTTATACAGTTCTTAGTAGACCTATATTTCCCCCAGCACTTTGAAAATTATATTCTATTGGCTTCTGGCATGTACTGTTGACTGTGAGAAGTTTGCTGTCAGTTTAATATTCTCTCCTTTGTAGGTTATCTATATGGAAAATTTAAAG
This sequence comes from Balaenoptera ricei, assembly GCF_028023285.1. Classification (NCBI taxonomy): domain Eukaryota; kingdom Metazoa; phylum Chordata; class Mammalia; order Artiodactyla; family Balaenopteridae; genus Balaenoptera; species Balaenoptera ricei. Next base: position 85,417,250 of record NC_082642.1, on the reverse strand, counting down.
GACTTTTTCTCTTTATACTTTATGTTCTGCAAATTCACTATAATGTCTAGTTGTAAATCTAATTAAGTTATCTTGTTAGAAATTCAGAATGCACTTTCAGTCCAAAGAATCAGACTTCTCTAATTCTGGAAAGTTTTAACTCTTCCCATTTACATTTTATTTCTCTGTTATACTTGCCAGTCTCTTGTGCTGATAATATTTAAATCACTTTCACTAGAAACTTGCAAATTTATCTGCTCTAGAAATGATGCCATCTGTTTCATGATTTCAGTCACTATGCTTTAAATTTTTGGATGTTTAATGGTTTCCATTCCATATCTACCTGATCTTGATTGATTTCTTCCTGTTTTTACTATCTGGCTCTTTTTACAGAAAGTTATTAACTCATTTATCTCTCTGAGCTTTCTTATAATACTTGTTATGCTTTTCCATAAAGTCAATTTCTTTTGTAATGAATTCATGTTTCAATCGTTGATTTTGTTGGCTGTCATTTTTAGAATTAGACTGAGGTTATATTAGAATTTAGAATTAGTTCTGCATGTGTTTGTAATTTTGGTCTGTAGGCCCATTTCTCTCTTTCTTTCTTCATGATCTTCTTCTTTTGAAGTCTGCCCTCAATTTCTAGCAAATTTTTGGTTGCTGCTATCCAGCCTCCAGTGGTCCTAGTTTAGAATAAGATTTTAAGAGTCATTTCAAGGCTGCATCCTAGGGTAACATTGGGGTTAGGAAAGGGGGCCTGGGCAAGGGTATGGCTTGGTCTTGTTTCTCTCATTGTGAGTCTATGTCTATCATTGCATCTTGCTTAAAATACTAGCAGCATTTTTAAAAATACAGTTGATATACAATATTATGTTAGTTTCATGCAATCTACAGAGTGATTTGAAATTCACATACATTAGAAATAATCACCATGGTAAGTCTAGTAACAATTTGTCTCCATACAGTTATTACAATATTATTGAGCATAGTCCTTATGCTACATATTACATCTCTGTGTCTTATTATTTTATAATTAAAAGTTTGTACCTCTTAATCCCCTACACCCCCCCTGCCATCTGGCAACCACCGGTTTGTTCTCTGTATCTATGAGTCGGTTTTCATTTTGTTTTGATTGTTTTGTTTTTTATATTCCACAAATAAGTGAGATCATATATTGGGTTGGCCCAAAAGTTCATTCGGTTTTTCCATAACATCTTATAGAAAAACCCAGATGAACTTTTTGGTCAACCCAATAGTATTTGTCTTTCTCTGTCTGACTTATTTCACTTAGTGTAATACTGTCTAGACCCAACTATGTTGTTGGAAATTGAAAGATTTCTTTTTCTTTTAAATGTTCTATTGTATATGTATACCACATCTTTTTTATACATTCATCTGTTGATGGACACTTAGGTTGTTTCCATATCTTGGCTATTATAAATAATGCTTCAGTGAACATTGGAGTGCATATATCTTTTTGAATCAGTGTTTTTGTTTCCTTTGGGTAAATACCAAGAAGTGAAATTGCTGGATCACATGTTCTATTTTTCATTTTTTAAGGAACCTCCATACTGTTTTTTTATAGTGGCTGTACCAATTTACAGTCCCACCAGCAGTGCATGAGTGTTCCCTTTTCACCACATCCTCATCAACATTTGTTATTTGTTGACTTTTTGATGATAGCTATTCTGATAGGTGAGAGGTTGATTTGATCTCATTGTGGTGTTGATTTGCATTTCTCTGATGATTAGTGATGATGAGCAAGTAGCAGCATTTTTTATTTTAGCCTTTTAAGAGTTGGAGCAGGAAAATTATACCAGTCCCTCGTGTGAGCAGGTAGCCTGGCTCTGGTCCTTTATTTTACACAGAGGGCTTTTATTCCCATTGACCTGACCAGAGTGGAACTTGGGGTCACACCACCCCCTTCAGGACATGAAGCCCAGTAGGCCTGCAGCTGCCACTTGCTCAGTGCTTTGTATTTCCATTCTATAGGGATGATTAGCTTGCTTTGATCCTGGTTATGTCATTTACACCTTACATTGCCAAATTCAATGTCATGAAACTTTTCTTTATTTTCTTCTAGGGCTTTTATGTTTTTAGGTCTTACATTTCAGGTTTTAATCCCTTTTGAATTAAATTTTGTGTATGATATAAGCAAATACCAGTATAGATGAGGTAGGTCAAGAAAAGGAAATTCTAGTTCAATCTTCATTAAAAAAAAGTTTTTTTGATTGATGTATTGTTGACTTACAATGTTGTATTAGTTTCAGGTGCACAGCAAAGTGATTCAGTTATACATAAATATATATATGTAGATATATATTCTTTTCAGATTCTTATAGGCTATTATAAGATATTGAATATAGTTCCCTGTGCTATACAGTAGGTCCTGTTGTTTATTTCAATGTTCACTTGTAAAATCAACATTTCTTATCCTATTTGCTGCTGCAGTTAAGGATGTGTCACTCCATACTGTTACAACATAATATCAAAAGCATAATTCTTTGACATGCCTTTAGAATTCCATGCCTAAATCTGATGCTTCAGTGAGAGTAGACAATGTCGAGATTGCAATAATATACTGACTTTATATTGAAAAACCGAGTCAGGAGTTACTGAGAAACATAGAAAAAGGGTCTCTGAGAAAGAAGAAAAGAGAAGGCCAATATTGAAAGTTATTGGAAGACTGCTTTATACCCACAAAATGACGATAGGATAAGATATTTTTAATTTTCTCCTCTAATTTCTTTTCTTCCCCACTATCATAGATGTCCAAAATTTCTCATCACCGAGGATGAAATACAAATTTTCTCATTTTCTGCAGCCAAAAATAACTTCCACATTTTGCACTTTGGTAGGACATTTATCTGTATATTTCCTTTCTTTCTTTTGTTGGAATTATTTGTTTTCATGCCCTATCTATATAATTAGATGCAAGTTCCTTAAAGTTAGTAATCATATCTAATATAGATTAATATATACCATAACACTGAAAACTGCAATTCCAATGTAAAGATATCTGTTAAAATTTTGTTGATCAGTTGATGGATGCATTTCATGCAGTTTAATTTTGACAATAATTCATTGGCCATCTGGTCTTAATGGTTGTTGTAATAATTTTCCTGATTGTAACTTTATACACTTTCCAGTTCTGTTAACTGGCTCAACTTTGAATAGGCTATGACTATTTTATGGAAACATGGAAAATTTGCTAAAGGAATCTTATTGTGCATGCTTCTCTGTGTTGAAGCTAATGTTGTATTGTAATTTTAAGAGCTAATGTTGTCGTGTTTTCCTTTCTGTACTAAATATTGCTTATAAAAGAAAAAAAAGCAAAAGTTGGCTAGGATATCTTCTTGGGAAGCCACTTGGTCATTACAATTCATCTCTCACTGGAAGGGTTCTGTTCCATAATGAAAAGAAATGGCAGTTTTTTAAAACACACATATCTAGAATAGAGGTACAAAATAGTTACCCACTCTGGAATTTGAGTTTCTCCATCAACTGACTTCCTCATGGAATGTTCCAAAATTTGAGACATATGCAGAAATATTTCTTGGGTAATGGTATCTCTGAAAAGTCTCTAATATTGAAGGAGAGCAAGACGGAGGGAGGGAGGGAGGAAGAGAGAGAGAAACACCTTAGCCATTAATGCCAGATGAATCACAGAGTTTTGAAGTTACTGGTGCCTGAATAGAGGGAAGTCAAAAGCCAATTTAGAGGCTTGTTCAGCAATTAGATGGTTAAATATTCAGTTAGGGTCATTTGCATAATTTTTCCTTCCATATAATTGTGGTTTTCTTGAATTTTATAACATTTCTTTTTCATCTTAGGTTGATTTTTGGCTATAGCACCTAGAAAATAATTGCTTATTTTGCCTACATTTTTTTTTTTTCCCTCATGTATATATATTTATTAACTGAACTGGGTTGTTTTTAATCAACTAGAAAATATATATGTGGAATCCTGTTAGCCCAAGAATCTGGCTGTGTTGCTTGCAAATATGTGACGTGAATTTTTGTTGCTGTTGTTGGAATTAGGTTGCCTTTCTTTAGAAAGAATCAACAGGTCATTAGTTATACGTTCAGTAAGGACTAAATGATGGTAAGCATCCATTTTTACCTTATGATGTTTTCAGTAGTAAGTGGTGTTGGTTTTATTCCAAGAAATTATAACTTCTGGAAAATATTAATACTTTAGCTCCTGGGCTAGCCTTAAATGTAAAAATTTACTAATAAGAACCTGCTATATAAAAAATAAATAAAATAAAATATACTGAAAAAAAAATTAGCATATGTGTTTCCAGTAGCATTTTTCATTGAAAAGTAAAAATAGGATTAAGCTTCTAAGAGCAGTACTAATGAGTACCTTTTGTTGAATCATTTGAAAATGATACTACATTTTATATTTTTTATTTCTACCTTGCCGTGAGGCACATTAGGCCAACATGTAGTCATATATCCAAAATTTCTCAATTGTATTTCTTAGGTCATTAGTGAATCAGGCAGTATTAAGCAGTATTTAAGAATGAAAGCTTTAGAAATAAAACTGGGTTTGAATCACAGCTCTGTAACTTACTTCCTTGTGTCATTGGGGAAATTTGTTAACCTTCTAGACTCAGTTTCCTTATATATAAATTGGAGATAATTATGAAAATACCAGCTTTATAGGATTATAGCAAGAATTAAATGAGACAATGCATGTAAAACCCTAGTACTGTGCCTAGTACACAGTCAATGCTCAATGTCAGGCATATGTAGTAGTAGTAGTAGTAGTAGTAATAGTAAAATAGTATAGTAGTAGTATTAGTAGTAGTAGTAGATACATTAAATAAGATGCTCAGTGTATCCTAAATCAGTTTCTTATCATCAGTTCATGAAGTTCACATAGGCTAATTCTACCCGAATTTTCAGTGGTGATTCCTGGTTTGCCTAATCCACTATCTTTAGCCATCCTGGCCATGGGAGGTTGGTTGCAGAGCATCTCCCATTTAACTAGAGCCAATTAGCTTCAGGCCCAAGACTTGACTTCATCTGTTGAAGGAGAGTTGCCTTTTTTTTTTTAAACTGAATTTAGAGCTGAGAGGATCAAGGACTACAGCCATCTTAAAAACACAAGGAGAAATCATATCTTAGAATGATTCCAACATTCAGAGGACACAAAGTCTCTAGGTGGAAAGATGGAGAAACCAGTTCTTGTTCACATCCTTTGACATTGTACATGAAGACATACCTGAAGCCAGCCCTACCTCTGAATTTTAAGTCTTAGGAGCCCATAATTACCCTTCTGTATGAACCAGTTTGGGCTGTATTTTTTTTTAACCTGCTAAACTGATAAAGAAGTGAACCTGTTCTCAGAGTGTTAAGACTTTCCAAGAAAGCTAAAGCTCCATTTGTTCCATGTTCTCTATGTCATTTCTGGTGAAGAATTTCCCAATGGCTTCCTTCTGAAGAGTTATGACTTTACTATTGCTCTCTGGACCAGCCTGATTCCCAGAAGAGATTATCTGTTCTAATTCGTTCTGCCTTCCCTTGCCTGTTCCCCTCCAATGCCTGTTCCCCTCCAAAACCAATGTAAGAATTAGTCATTTTCATATGTAAATGTTTCTTGGGTTTGTAACAAACAAATCATCGAAAGATAGGAATCAACTTTTCTTTCCTCCTGCCCCCCAGCATGAGCCAGTTTTTCAACTTTTGGGGACTTCTTCAAAATATCTCTTTATATAACTCCCTTGGAGGGAAATACATTGCATAAAATAAGTGTGTAAGCCATGACTTTCATAGACTTCAGGGAGGGGGAAAGAGAAGAAATTATGAGTGCTAAATGCAGAGGGAAAATCAGTAGGTTTTCAGGTGAGATTTGAATGAAATAGAGATGCGGTGAAGCAGAGAAACAGAAGCAATTCATTTTTATGACCAAGTCTGCAGACAAGTTCACGCTTTGAATAGATAGCACTGAGGAAAAGAATATGAAAAAACAAAACAAAACAAAACATTGTGATAGGTGGCCAAATTAGAACAATTGTCAGAGAAGGACAGATTGCAAAGTGCTACATTTTGAGGAGATTTCAAGCCGACAGCCTCCTGCATTTATGGTGTACCTAAAGTTTGTTTCTGCACCACTGAATTTTAAAATCTAGTAGTTAAATTGGGGAAGTGGTTTAGCTACATAGAAGTGTATATGTCAAAAGTGACATATATTTCAGCTATCTCCAAAAGGAAAGAAAGACATTTATTTTGAGACCACTGAAAACGTCAGTCTCCCATGGGGTACCTATATGTCATGGTTCATCCAGAAGAGTTCCAGTTTATGCCTGATGTCTTAGTGTAATTATTGACACTACCTGTTTGACCCTCAGAAGCGTCCTGGATTAGGGTTTGGGCAATAATTATACAGTCATGTTACACATGATCCTACATATGACTCAGTGGGTGATCTGAGGTGTCAATATATGCACAAAATCTTACTGAATAATTTGAAAATTTCCTGTTCTCATTTACTCCCCAAGACCAAATCTTAATGATAAATTTCTTAAGTTTACTTTCCTGTATCACCCAGTGATTGAGTTTGGCTGTGAGTAAAAAAGACACCCATAACAATGATTTAAAGGGATCAAAGGTTTAAGTTTTCTCACATAACCTGAAGTCTGGAGATAGATAGTTACTGGTATTGGTTCATTGACTGGCTAAACAACCCTTGGCTAAAGGGCCAAAGTTTTTACGTTTATTTGGCCTTTTCCTCGTGGTACAAGATAGCTTCTACCTCCCCAGCTAACATGTATACATTCTGGGAAGTAAAAAAGGGGCACAGAGAAAGAGATGGTGGCTTTATCAGGAAAGAACACTTTCCCAGAAGTTTCAGCAATGTCCATAGTGATGTCCAGTGATGACCATAGAACTGTGTCACATGGTCACCCCTAGGTGGAAAGAGTGTGGGGAAATGTCTCAATTTTTTAAAAAAAAAATGTGAGCTACATATATTGCCATATTCATCAAAACCAGGGTTCTGTTAATATGGAGGGGAAAATGGATATTGGATAGACACTTGACAACTGTCCCACTTCTCCAGGCTGAGAATATAAATGTAGATAATGTAAAACTTTAGCACAAGAGAAAGTCAAAGAGACAGAGAGCAACTGAACAGATTGAAGAATAGATATGCATGTGTAGTTTCTTCATTAGGTAATGTAGAATCTTTTGAATCACTGTAAATATTGGTTGAAAAATTTATGAATCTCTACTAGGAAGCTAAATATTGAACTCTAGAGACTAACAGGAAGAGATCTTACCTGTAATTTTATTCAGGTCCAAATAGATTAGAATTTCCCTGGGATTTGGTGCAGAAGCTTTCTGCTTGTTGAGTTTTCATGATGGATCGCTGGATATTTCCTCTGAAATTTCTCTCTATAGCTAGGGCAAAGATGAATAAGCACTGCTACTTCAACTTCTATTCTTCTGTTTCACTGGATGGGTAAAAGTTCTCTCTGTAGGGAACTTTGAGAAGTTGTGAGGGAACTGAAAGTCACCATGGAGTGAGATACAGCATATTGACTTGTAAGGGTATGCTTGCCTGTGGTTTCAATACAGATATTCCTGAAACTCCAGGGATCAGCAACTTTTCCATGCTCCCATTTAACCAATAATTTACCTATTTATTTAGTGTAGATAGTGTGGCACACATTGTCTTAGGCACTGAAAATGAAATGAAAAACACTTCCACTGTAGTGGGAGAACAGGACAACACATAAATAAATATGGAAATTTACTGTTTAGGATTGGTTTTTATAAAAGAAAAAATATATTTCAGTAATAGAGAATAATAGAGAAAACTAATTTAGACAGGATTGCCATGAAAATTTCTTTAAGGAGATGATATTCACGCTAAAACCTAAAGGATGAAACGAAAGACCAAACCAGAGGAAGTGTACTAGCAGAGGCAGAAATAAGTGCAAAACATTCATAGGAGTAAAATGTTTATAAATCTTATTGTTTCTCACACATTCTATCATAATTCTTGCACCTGAAGTGCTAATTCTAATATCTGTTCATTTTCATTTGCTCGTCTATTTGATTTAAAATATTTTTACATATCGTGTGCTGAGTACCATTTTGGGTGCTCCAAGCATGAGAGAGGAAAAGAACAAACACTGCACTTTCATACCATAATAAAAGAATGAAATTGTTAAAGGTTATAAAGGAAGGAAGCAGGGTTATAGAAACATAATACATTTATGTCTTGGCATATTTTTTTAATTTTTAAATTTACATTAATTCTCATCATGAATTTCTTTCTGTTATTTGTGCTATCCTTGTATTTTGACTCTTTTTACATTGAATCCAGGAATAAGTTGTATGTTTTTTAAAAATTTGTATGCTGTTTATTGAATTCTTTCTTTATTATTAATATTCCTAAGGGATTTCCAGGAACTTTCTCAGTAATTTCAATGAAAAGACTTCATTGGCATTATCTTAAAACCTTGAAATCTGATTAGTAGCATGTTGCCGAAAATATTTATGTTTTAAAAGGTCCACACCACATATAAAAAGTAACTTAAAATGGATCATAAACTTAAGTGTAAGAGCTAAAACTATAAAACACTTAGAAGAAAGCATAAGGCTAAATCTTCATGACCTTAGGTTAAACAGTAGTTTTAGAGATATGAAACCAAAAGCACAAGCAACAAAAGAAAAAATTTCATCTTAATTAAAACATTTGTGCTTCCAAGGACACAATCAAGAAAGTGAAAAAGACAACCCAGAGAAGGGGAGAAAAGTTAGCAAGTCATTTATCTGGTAAGGAATGTGTATCTAGAATATATAAATAACTCATACAACTAAAAATAAAAAGACAAAAGTGTACAAAGGATTTGAATAGACATATGTCCAAAGAAGATATACAAATAGTTAATAGCCACATGAAAAGATGTTCAACACCATTAGCCATCAAGGAAATGCAAATCAAAAACCACAAGGACTCACCACTTCATACCCACTAGGATGGCTTTATTAAAAAAGATAATAACAAGCATAGTTGAGGATATGGAGAAGTTGGAACCCTTACATACTGCTAACAGGAATCTAAAATGCCATAGCCACTTTGGAAAATAGTCTACCAGTTCTGCAAAAGGTTAAAGACAGAGTTACCATATGACCCAGCAATTTCACTACTAGGTATATATCCAAGAGAAATGAAAACGTAGGTCCACACAAAAACTTTTCTATATTAATATTCATAGCAGCATTATTTAAAATAGCCAAAAGTGGAAATAACCCAAATGTCCATCAACTAACGAATGGATAAGGTGTGGCACATTTATTCAATATAATATTATTTAGCAATAAAAGAGAGTGCTGAGGCATGCTACAACATGTATGAATCGTGACAACAGTATGTTAAATGAAAGAAACCAGTCACAAAAGACAACATATGGTATAATTCCGTTTATATGAAATGTCCAGAATAGACAACTCTATAGAGACAGGAAGTTGATTAATGATTGTGCTGTGATAAATGGGAACAGACTGCTACTAAAGGGTGGGAATTTGCTTTTTGGGGTAATGAAAATATTCTAGAGTTGATTGTGGTGATGGTTGTACAGCTCTGTCAATATACTAAAAACCATTGAATTATACACTTTGAATGGGTAAACTGTATGGTATGTGAATTATATCTCAATAGTGCTGTTATTAAAAAGTTAATTCTATTTAAAATATCAATTTAATCATGATTTAATGGAGATTAAAAAGTAAATAAGATCATTTTCCCCTAATGGATTCCATACACATTAATTGAATTGTATTTTTTGTTTGTTTAAAGTAACACAAAGGTGTGAATTTCCTCACAACTGGAGGGGCGTGACAGAACTTTAATACTCTGGTGCAAAAAGTGGAAAAAGGAGTGCGAGCAGAGTAGAATTTGTTTTCATTGTGAAGATGTGTCCTACAACTGTAAACACCATTGATTTTGACCACAAAATACTAGCTATGAGAGAAGAGTTTTTATAATAAGATTAATATTTGCTGTGACATTTTAATTTACTTACTGAGCTTGGACCTTTAAATTATTACTGTCAGGGCTCTAAAAATTTATACCTATCTGTTCATGTGGTGGTACTTTTGGAGGTGTATGTTTAAATCACAGAATATATTTTTTTTTCTCTCTTTGGCTCAATTTAAAAATGTTTCGTGAGGAAATTTTGAATATTTTGTACCTTAAAATTGCATCTTGGAATATACAAGCAGCTCATGCAACTCAATATACAAAAAACAAACAACCCAATCCAAAAATGGGCAGAAGACCTAAATAGACATTTCTCCAAAGAAGATATACATCAGCTCGGTGCTTTGTGACCACCTAGAGGGGTGGGATAGGGAGGGTGGGAGGGAGGGAGACGCAAGAGGGAAGAGATATGGGAACATATGTATATGTATAACTGATTCACTTTGTTATAAAGCAGAAACTAACACACCATTGTAAAGCAATTATACTCCAATAAAGATGTTAAAAAAAAAAAAAAATGAAGATATACAGATTGCCAACAAACACATGAAAGGATGCTCAACATCACTAATCATTAGAGAAATGCAAATTAAAACTACAATGATGTATCACCTCACACCAGTCAGAATGGCCATCATCAAAAAATCTACAAACAATAAATGCTGGAGAGGGTGTGGAGAAAAGGGAACCCTCTTGCACTGTTGGTGGAAATGTAAATTGATACAGCCACTATGGAGAACAGTATGGAGGTTCCTTAAAAACTAAAAATAGAACTACCATACGACCCAGCAATCCCACTACTGGGCATATACCCTGAGAAAACCATAATTCAAAAAGAGTCATGTACCACAATGTTCACTGTAGCACTATTTACAATAGTCAGGACATGGAAGCAACCTAAGTGTCCATCGACAGTGAATGGATAAAGAAGATGTGGCACATATATACAATGGAATATTATTCAGCCATAAAAAGAAATGAAATTGAGTTATTTGGAGTGAGGTGGATGGACCTAGAGTCTGTCATACAGAGTGAAGTAAGTCAGAAAGAGAAAAACAAATACCGTATGCTAACACATATATATGGAATCTAAAAAAAAAAAAAAAAGGTTCTAAAGAACCTAGGGGCAGGACAGGAATAAAAATGCAGACGTAGAGAATGGACTTGAGGACACGGGGAGGGGGAAGGGTAAGCTGGGACGAAGTGAGAGAGTGGCATGGACATATATACACTACCAAATGTAAAGTAGATAGCTAGCGGGAAGCAGCTGCATAGCTGCGGCTATGCCTAGCTGGGAGATCAGCTCGGTGCTTTGTGACCACCTAGAGGGTTGGGATAGGGAGGATGGGAGGGAGATGTAAGTGGGAGGAGATATGGGGATATATGTATATGTGTAGCTGATTCACTTTGTTACAAAGCAGAAAGTAACACACCATTGTAAAGCAATTATACTCCAATAAAGATGTTAAAAAAAAAAGAAAGAAATATGTGCCATGCTAACGCTAATCAAAAAAAAATTATTTTATTGAAGTATAGTTGATTTACAGTGTTGTGTTAATTTCTGCTGTACAGCAAAATAATTCAGTTATACATATATATATACATTCTTTTTCATATTCTTTTCCATTATGGTTTATCACAGGAAGGTTTAGGTTTGTTTATTTATCACAGGAAGGTTTAGTTTTTTGTTTTGGGGTTTTTTTTTTGGCATGCGGCATCTTAGTTCCCCGACCAGGGATCGAACCTGTGACCCCTGCAGTGGAAAAGCAGAGTCTTAACCAGTGGACTGCCAAGGAAGCCCCCATGGTTTAGTATTTTTAAAAGCCTTATTTAGCTTGAACTTTCCTTTGATATTTTGAGTTGTCTGTTTTGCCGTTGGATCTGCCAATGTCACTTACCCTCCAACTTGGTTTAACATTATATTAGTTTTGAGTGCTCGGGTGATATGTGAGGTACTATATGATTGGGACGGTTGCAAACTGGTTTCTGGGTTTTTTTCTCAGAGTTTACTTGTATGCCTTTCTAATGCCTGATTTTTAATATAGGTATTGTCAAAGTGTGGTTTTTATTCTTGAAAAATGTTAAGGTATCCGCTAATTCATTATCCCAAGAGTAATTTGGCATTATTATAATAATGTGAAATATACATAGGTATGGAGTATTGAGTAGTAGATTATTATAATAAGGATACCTTTCTTAAGACTTTTTAACTGTGTTTCCTGGTTCTCATTCTCAAATCCATACTTACAAACAGGCTATGTTTTTGGTGCCTTATTATTTACAAAATGAAGAGACACAGGCAGAGTCCTTGCTAAGATGTATTATGTGAGAATGGAAAATGGAGTTGTATAGCCCTTAAGTCTCAAGTGAAAAATGCAGAGGGAAGTAATTGGCCACATTCCAAACTCTTTGAGAGACTGTTCCAGTAGTCCAAAATGGAAAATGAAGTTTCCAAAAAAACATTCCCCAAAGACGCGTGATTCATCTTGTGTGGCAATAAATATAACTCTTTGAACACTGTTATTTATTTGGCTAGTTCACTGGAGTCCAAATGTACCTAACTCTGCAGATCAGCTTCTCAGAAACTCTTAAAGCCCATCCCAAATGCTTCCCCTGAAAATCAGCTGTTTGTTGTTGTTGCTGTTATTTTAAGTATCTTTGTAGTATCGAAAGATCATCCGAATCTACCAGTTCTATCTCTGCTGTCTAGCCCTGTGCCCACCCTGGCTTTATTTTTATGGGCCCTCAGTGATCATAGAGGTCAGCTACACTAAATCAGTGGCTCCTTTCCTAATATTCACAAAAATTAGAACTCGATTATTGCTGAAACATCTCTAAGAGTGAGGGCTTTATCACCTGAATCGTACACTGGAGATGACTGTTAGGAAGCATCTTCTTTTTACTGTGCCATTTTTGGTTCTAGTCCTGCAATGTGGAGTCACAGAGAATGTGTTGATTGCTTAGTAGCGCTTGACACATGGTGAGTGTTCTAAAGCTGTTGACTGGTGTGATGGTCAAATGAGTTTTTCTACCTCTATGTCCATTTTATCTCCATCTCAATCATTATCCATATATCTATCTACGTATCTGTGTATCTATCTATTTATTTATCTTCCATTACTTAGAATGATGACTGACACCCAGTAAGGGCTTTAAAAGTGTTTGCAAAAATTATTATTTCTTTCTCACGTGACGTTTTCAACTATTTGTTGAACACAATTAAATATTATAGGAAGTGAGCATGGTTTTCATGAGAACATTAACCAGTTCCATTTCTTTCACAAGAAAGTTAATAAATACTATCTATTAAATAAATTAACGAGCAATAGAATCATTAATTTTGTAAATTGAAGGAAAGCTATAAATAATTTGGTTCAATTCCTCCTTTTTTTCAGATTAGAAAATAGAAATTTAGACTGAACTGTTTTTCATCCCTTTATTATTCAGAGCTCACTCTTTTGTTTGTACTATATATCTCCCCTAAAGTGTGATATTCTAATCTGTACAAGTGATATTTTATTAGTTTCTGCCCTGGTTTAGCCCTTGCTGAATACTAGTTGACTCTCTGGGACCAGCAAGAAACCATTCATGGTCAGGAAGTATTGGTCAGCAATACAGGGCTGGGGGAATTAAAATTCATTCACTTGCCTCTTAGAAATATCTGTTTAAGAAATTCTTTGATATTGATTTACTTTCAAGCATTGATTACTTTTCTCCCTGAAGGTAACAGTTTTATGATCATTCTACTGGTCTCTAACAATGGCTTACCTGATTTACTGATACATAAAAAGCCTACAGAAATGTATTTTTTCATTGACTTTATACTTGCCCAGTAACAGCATTGGTCTTTTTTTTTTTTTTTTAATAAATTTATTTATTTTTGGCTGAGTTGGGTCTTCGTTGCTGCGCGCAGGCTTTCTCTAGTTGCGGTGAGCAGGGGCTACTCTTCGTTGCGGTGCGCGAGCTTCTCATTGCGGTGGCTTCTCTTGTTGCGGAGCGCTGGCTCTAGGTGCATGGGCTTCAGTAGTTGTGGCACGTGGGCTCAGTAGTTGTGGCTGTGGGCTCTAGAGCGCAGGCTCAGTAGTTGTGGCACACGGGCTTAGTTGCTCTGCGGCATGTGGGATCTTCCCAGACCAGGGATCGAACCCGTGTCCCCTGCATTGGCAGGCGGATTCTCAACCACTGCGCCACCAGGGAAGCCCAGCATTGGTCTTTATTATGTTTCAGTGGGTGGCTTGAATTAGATCCATAATAAGCTGAATCCACACTAAGTACAGCTGTAATGTAGGGGAACCAAGATGGTATTCCTGGCAGCGTTCTCATTATATGTGCTTTACTTCCATTTGGTAGTCATTTCTGTAAGTCCCAAGGAAATTTCCTGCTATGAAAGGTTTTCTCTTACTGACATTGGCTAAAGAGACATTAGACCCTTATTAGATGTGTGTTTTGACTTTGCTAATTCTTTTCCCCTTAGCCAGCCCCAGCCTTCTTTCAATAGAGTTTGCTTTGCTTCCCATTACATTACATTCCAAACAGATCCCTACTTTGTATTCTCACTTGTTCCACTTATCACCAAAGCCTTCTGATAGCTCAATCTATATCTACTTTTTCCTCCATTTATCTACCACAGCCCCTTTTCTAGAATGTCTCATTTTATGCTTACATAGAGGATATTTCTTTGGCCAGATTTTTGGTGGTCAACATGATGCCTCTCAGAAAAATATGCCCTTTCTCCCTCATTGGAGAGTCAGAACTTCCAACTCTTCTCCGTTGGGGGTTGAGGCATATTTCTATACGAACCTGATAGAGGTTATGGGAATCAATAGGTTAATAAGGCTTCTATAATGGATCAATCTGTGCAGGAGTTTCCAACTTACTTTTCTTCTTCCATATGATAGAGACCATATAAACAAAAACATTCATCCAGAAAATGTTTCTGCCTGTGCATTTTTGTGTGCATTGTTTTTATTTATATTCAAGCAACTTTCATGTTTGTAGTGTGATTAGATCCACATAAAAACTCCAGAGAGGTTGATCAGACCAGTGTAATTATCACTATATTATAAATATGGAAAATTACTCAAAGGTGATAGGGATCATTAATACCAGTGTCCAATCTAAGATTTTCCTATTTCATACCTAAGCCTCCTTTCCCTTCCTTACTTGAAAAATGAATATTCCTTTGCTTGCAGTAGTAAAGGATTTCTATTTAAGAATGTTAACTTCTTTGTTTATTTTCCATTTGAGACAGAATATTGGTTATGGTGTGTCTGGAAGGGTAAAGACTGCTTTGAAGATGTGAGAACTGGAAATAGAGAGTTTGGCTGGGAAGTGGAGAGGGAGGCAGTCAGAGAAAGGGCATCTCAACCTGTATTTCTGAGAAGGAAAAGAAAAAACAAAAGAATCATCTCTCTGCTTAAAATTTCTTTTATATTTAGCCTTTTAAGTTTGTATGAGAATTAAGTGTGTTAAATTTCTTTTTTTTTTTTTTTTTTGGTATCTTGTAGTGGTGCCTACCATCCTAAGCATCAAGATATGGTATACAAGAGTGCCAACAGGACACAGTATTATACTCTTGTGCAAGATGATTCAGGGATTCTATTTAAAGTAGTTGAGCATCTTTGAGACTCTGCTTAATGTGTTTATATGCTTCTTGTTTTCTTTCTTCCATTTCCATCTTTCCATTCTCCTTTTTCCTCTCCCTCCACCCTTCCCTCCTTTTCTCCTTTTCTCTGTCTCTGTTTATCTCTCTCCATCCCTCCAACCCTTCCTTCTTTCTTTTTTTTTTTTTTTTTTGGTATAATCTTTATTTAACAGACATTCATTAAACATGTGCTATATACAAAGTGAGCTAAATGCTTTAGATGCCTGTAATACAAAGAAGGATATAGAACTTATGCTTTCAAAGGAGTTTATAGGCTGTCAGAGGAGGTGGTAATACAAAAATCAAGACATTCGGGGTGGAATCTGCCCAAGTTCTGAGTACAGAATAAGCAATATCGTAGATATTCTAAGTGTAATACTGAGGTCATGGAATGGAGAGGATATTTTAAAATCTTGGCCTGAAAATATATTTCATATCAGTAAGTCCTAGTGATTTGCATCCAGGAAAATACTGGCCACTGTGACCTGTTCTAAATCATATTAAAGATTCTATTGTCATATCACATAAAGTAGGTATATGTGATAATATATATCACATCTTTTAATATTAGAAATTACTATGTACAAATGGAGTTGAATGAGAAATTGACTACTCTAGGTCCCTTAATTAAGATCTCCTGTCGCCTCCTTCCTATGCAGGAGAGCAAACTGTTAGTAAGATAAATAACAGATACTCTATTTTGTAAGACCTATGAGCAACTGGGTGCTTGCCATGGTTGCTTACTCAAACTTGCAGAGACTATCCCGCATTTGTATTTATGTGTGGAGAGGGAAAGTGATAATTTCAGGTAGTAATGGAGAGGTCACATGAGGAGGGGACAAGTGAAAGCAAAGTCATTTTTTAATGCCCAGTAGGAAATGTAGAAAGCTTGGAGATAAACCTCTTGTGGGCACAAATGTGTCAAAAAGCTGTGGAGGGTTTATACTGTGCAAGATCCCTTAGATATGTGTGTGTTGGTTCTACAGCCCATTGCTTTGGGACCATTGAGTAGGAATAATAACTCTATCCAATTTAACAACCCCTCAAGTTCTCACAGTATTAAATGAAAATGATGGTAATAATTATGTTAGTAATCATATTTGAATGCTTACTACATGTTTGGACTCTATAAATTTATTCATTCAGTCTTCACGGTGACTCCCTAAATTATGTCCTAGCATTATCTTCCTTGGACAGGTGAGGAAATAAAGATGAAGTTATTTACCCAAGATTACCCATATGGGAGATGAAGCTATTAACTATATTAAATACTGAGTCTCTAATAATAAAAAAAGTCACAATATTTATTTACATGTGGTGCTTGGTAGTTTCAAAGAGCTTTGACATCCACTATGAGGTATATTAGGTCAGGTTATTTATCCCTTTTTAAGAGATAAGGCATTTAACTTCAGGTCTATTTACTCCAAAACCTAAGCAGAATTCACTGCACTCTGAAGTCTATTCATAATTTAAACCTACATAGATGTGTCTAATTGTAGGCAAATTTCCAATCAGATTGGCTAAAATCTAATAGTTTCTTATGCTTGGGAATACATTTTAGTCTCTTAGTAATTATCTTATGCATTATACAATCTTCACTGGAGTTACCAGATAAATGAGATGTCACTGCACTTAACAGCAAGGATCACTGCTGCTAGCTTTCGATTGGTTTCATCTGTTGCTGGGAGGAGTTGCCATCTCTCAGCAGCTGCCAGCCAGGCAGGCATTTCTGATGGAGCTGAGCCCAGGTTGACAGTAGCTAGAAAAGGAACGTGTCCTAACCTGGCAAGGACATCCTTCAAGTCAGTGTTTTTGTCCACCAGGCTGACAGAATCCCCAATTTTGATGCATTTCTTTGCTTTTCATGAAACCCATTTTTGTCCTTTCTTCTTTCTTTTCTTTGCTTAAATTTGTTTAGTTGCTGACAGACCATATTCATGCACTGTACAAAAGAATAAGTAAATTCCAATTAGCATCTGAAATGCAGAAGAACTTGGTTCCAGCTCTAGTGGGAGAATGATATATTGTTTGATTAAAAGAAGGAAGAGCCATTTCTTCTAAATAAGGGTACACATCATTTTCCTGGCAATTACAAAAGGGAGCTTTAAACGCTCTCTTTAGGATTTTGATGAAAGAATGAGAATTGCTCTATTTGGATGGCTTCCCCTGTTTAAAATCCTGTTTATCTACAAGGTGACTGAAATAGATGCTGGGGAAAGAAAAGCATTAAGTTTGTTCTTCCCCTTCTTGCCTTTACATATCATGAGCTGTCTGCCTGGAATGTTCTACACCCTGTTTATTAACTCTTCTTCACCCCTTAAGGTCAGGCTCCAATGCAAGACCGGTGGCGAAACTTTCCACATGCACCTCTATTCACTCCCTTCTTTGTGTCCTCAAAATGCTTCAGTTATATTCCTGTTTTGGGACTTCCCATAGCAAACTGTCCTTTTTTTTTTTTTTTTTTCATGTGACCTATAGTTTTCATTTCTTTATTTACATGTGGTATTTTCATTTTGCCAACTGTCTTTTTTTTTTTTTTTTAAAGGAATTCCTTTATTTTTATTATTTATTTATTTATTTTTGGCTGTGTTGGGTCTTTGTTTCTGTGCAAGGGCCCCCTCTAGTTGCGGCAAGCGGGTGCCACTCTTCATCGCGGTGCACGGGTCTCTCACTATCGTGGCCTCTCTTTTTGTGGAGCACAAGCTCCAGACGCGCAGGCTCAGTAGTTGTGGCTCACGGACCTAGTTGCTCCGTGGCATGTGGGATCTTCCCAGACCAGGGCTCGAACCCGTGTCCCCTGCATTGGCAGGCAGATTCTCAACCACTGCGCCACCAGGGAAGCCCGCCAACTGTCTTTATAGTCACTCTTCTTGGCCATTTCCATTACTAAGTTCTTGTATGTCTAAAGGTTCAAGGACCACATTTTATGCACTTTTGAATTCTTAGCACCTAGTACTGTGTCTGGACCTAGTAGACACCGGTCCCTAACCTCCCAGTACCAACCCCAAGGTGTTTAGTAAATCAACAAGTGCACACTATAGTGCAATATTCTCCTCACTCTTCAAACAGCTCCATTCAGGAGTCTCAGAAGCCAGGCTTATGAGAACTAAAAACATATTTATATCTTTGACCCCTGAAATATATTAACTGCCTCCAATCATACCCCCGTGTGGAGGGATTTGAGTGTTCTCTAATTACAGAGTCTGGGAAATGGAGCACTGTCTGTCTAAAGTGGAAGGGACGTCAGAGTGTCAGTGGGCCCACATGCTCTTTGACCGATGTAGAAAAGAAGGCCTGTAGGGGAGATGCCATCTGCCCAAGGCCACCACCCAGAAGGCTGGCGGCTGACCTGTGCTTCAGTACCCTAGTGAGCATTCTATTAGGTTGTTACATGCACTTGGCATGTAACACTGAAGGCAGCTTTGTGATTCTGACAGTAGGATCAATATAATATCATGGCACATTGGAAAGTACCTTAGTCTTGGAGCTGGAAGAGTTGAGTTCAAATACTGATTCAGTGCTTTGTGCCTTGACCACTGAGCCAAGGATTCTATTTAAAACTTTATGGGACATTCTAGTCATTCTCGTTGTCTAGAGTCTCCCCTACTCTCCTCAGATTGTAAACTCATCAGGGAATGTTTAATTTAATAAGGATTTATTGAGCATTTACAGTGTGTCAGCACTGTTAAGACCTCATAATAAGACTATACCATATCTTGCGTAATACCTAAACCAAAATTAAACATACAATGTGGGCTTGAGGAATTACTGCACATTTATTACATGTTTCCATATAAGTAATAGTGGTGCCGGACACCTTTCAGCCTTATGTTCAAGAGAGGAGTGAATTCCCTCATTTTTTATGCAATATACATTAGGAAGGAAAAAGGTCAGGGATATTTAAAATATATGAAAGAATAAGCTCTATCCTCAAGAACTATAGAAGCATACATTTACAACCAGCCAATTTATATGGTAATCACAAGCCATTCTCACCCAGAATTTCTCAGAGACATGAATCCAGTTTGAATTTACAGGGTGTAGTCAAAAGTGATACTGTGTTAACTATAAATTTCCTCATATTGATGGGAGCAGGAAAGCTGTTCCTACATCTTGGGCTTTCCTTAGTCTGAAGTAATCTTCTTCAATTTCTTCTGCCTGTCCAAAACCCAAGAAAAAACTACCTCATTTGTGAAGCGTTGTTTTGAATCCTCACCAAATAGAAGTATATGTTCCTTCTTTCATGCTCCCATCCCTCTATTGTGGTCCTCAATCATCTTCATTTTTCATTTATCTGTGTGTCTGGTTAATTATAAACTCCCTGAGATCAAGGGACAGGTTTTTTTCTTTATCTTGCTAAATCATCTAATTCAGTACCTTGCAAATAGCAGTGCTAAATAATTGAGAAATGAATGAATGAATAAATGAGTGAATAAAGTCGAAAGAATATTAGTGATTTATTCAATAACAATTTCTGGAATGACTACTAAGCTTTGGTGTGCCATGCACTGTATTCAATCTTGGGTGTACATACCATGGTGAACTTTTATCTGCTGCCTGGCATTGATGGGCTAAGTTATAATAACATATAAATATCCTCTCAGTATTAAACAATATATATCTAAAAAGCAGGGACGCTACCATTTTGAGAATGTATGAAAAATCTGCAGCTCTTAAAAATTTAACAGTCTTTGAAATATAGAAGTGAACTTTTGAGAAATACAGTGGGCATAAAGAAAACAGTGTGACTCTGCTATCAGAGCCTAAAAAATATTAGATATATGAATTATATCAAAACAGGACTGCTGATTTGGGGGATGGTAGAGATTCTATTTTGGTCTCAAAACGGCTCCTTTATGGGCTTATCCAAACTATTTCTTACTTGAAATCCTCTGTTTTATAATCTATTTTTCCTTCCCCCCCTCTCCACAAATGAGTATTCTGAGGATTAATTATTGTAAAGTACTTTGCAAATGAAAGGTCTATATAAATTCTAAGTGGTGTTGTTATACTGTGGGTGATGTGCCAGTGAAATATTGACAAAAGCCCCTGTTTGCTAAAGCCTGCATTGATGTATTAAACTCCTGCTGTAGAACAGTACCTCTGGGGAGCCTCATACTTTCTTTTCTTTAGATACATGAGTTGGCAATTAAAAGTAATTATATTGCAGCACTGCTTGTGATGCCAGTCAAGAAATCCGCATTGAACAACGTGGGATGTTGTCTTTGAGTTTCAATTACCAAAGAGTACACTTTTCTCTTCCCTCTTCAAACAAAGTATTGCATGTCAACCAGTCTAGCAATTCAAAATAATGTTTTCTTTTTTCTTTAAACAGTTTTAGCTTTTAACATATCTTCAGAAAACTGAATGAAAGAGGTTAGGCTATCTCATTCTGGGGCATTCTGCTGACTACCAGGATTTTATTCTATTTGTAAACCTGTGTGTAAGCCTGGGTTTGGGCTAAAGGTGTTCAGGAATAATGATATCAGTGCAAATGAGATAAGAGGATTAGACTGTACCACTCCAATACTCCATCATATTCTCTTCTGAAATGTAAGGTTGGGACTTTAAAGATCTTTTCTTTTGATTTCAAATTTGAAAGTATCAAATTTGGATAAAATTTCTTAAGGGATTGTAAAAGTTTCCTACAAAAATATAGATTACTTGTGTGTGCTAGCTTTGTGAAGAACAATTATTTCATCCATTATGAAGGCATAACAATGTTCTTTATAAAAAAACTAAATAATCTATGAAACTAAAAAAGATAAATATTAATCTATTTTGAGATTTTCCTTATTAAATCATGACAAGTTTTGAAGATTTAGTTTAAAAATAGAATGAAATATTTGTATTGCAGTGTTTTTATAAACCAAACCTGTATTGGATATATTGGAATGGCTGTCAAATATGGGAATATTTGTGATAAAAATAGTCTCTGTATAAACTCTTGATTCTGACAGTCTTTCAGGGATGAAATGATTTGATTTGATATGAGATTGACTATTATTTAAAGAGCAAGTCTAAATTTGCCTTGAAAAATATTCCATCAAAACAGCCATTCTGGGTTGTTATATTTTGCTGTAGTTTTCTGTTAAAACACTTTATTAGTGTCTAATCAGTAATGTCCCTGCTGTGATTATATTCGGCTTCTCTAGTTGAACAGAAAATCAGGGGAGAAATATAGACCTTAATCTGACCCATTCATATTTGGATATTCTGTCTTCGAATTCTTCTTAAGTTTAACATATTTTCTTTTTCTGAGGTCTTATCTGTTCTACAAGAGAGATGGCATCTAAAGTCCGTACAGTCATAAGGCAGTGATTACAGTTGGGTGAGGCCTGGAGATGTCTGGTATACAATTGATGCCAAAAGGTTTTCAAAGGTCATGATGATCTAGTAACATAAATGTTGATAAAAGTTTCACCTTGCTTTGTAGTGGACAGATAAGTGAACCAGGAGTGAGGAAATCTGATTTCTAGTTCCAGGACTGCCACTGCTCCAGGCCAAAGAGTGCCATGCATGGCCAGAAGACTCCAGGCAGGCTTCTCTTGGATAGGCCATCTTGTAAGCCAGAGAGAGTGAGTGAGACCTGGCAAGACAGCACAGGAACATGGCAGGGTTTATGCCACCCTTCTCTGGATAACTCTGAAATGCAAAGCCCCATCATTTTGCGTCACTAGGCACAATATACTTACATACTCATAGACCTCTAGTCTTTGTTGGGGTCTGCTAGATTCCATTGGTATTATTTGAAGACAGAGTCCTATGGGCAACATTTTGAGGGTCTATGTCCCAAGAAACCAAAGCCTCTTCATAACTTCCTTATTCTGTATGCCCAAAGGAACCCTCTTAGTGGTAAATAGTATGTATTTAAGGAGAGAGATTATATTTTATCTAGCAGTAGTTACCCAATCTGATTAAGATTCCTTTGACCTTATTCACTTGGAATATTACTGTTGCTTATCTTATTCTTTTATTTAATATTTACATACGTTTACCTATTCAGCTAATACTCTCTCTAAACTAAAATACGTTGGAAAACCAGGAAGAAAACAAAAAAGAAAAAAGAAAGAAGGAAAAAAAAGAAATACCCAACAACAGCAGAAAACACCCTAAACATTCAAAAGAGAAATTACTGTGTCTTTGTATGAAATCTTTTATACTTTACTTATAAGTGAATAAATTATTATGTTTCCATATGATCTGATATCTATAATTCTTCCAACCTAGATTGTTTTGTTTCTTTGTCTAGGGAGATAGGAAGCTACACAGAAAGAGGAAAGAGTGACAGCCGTAACAGGTAGTGAGAGCTAGAAAAAGCAACCCTGAATGGAAAGAAAAGGCAGGGGACTGTTTAGTACATATTAGAAAAATTTCCACAGAAGAAGGAGACTTTGAAAGGTACCAAAAAACCCCTCCAAATCCTTAATTAATCATAAATAGCAATCCAGCATATGACACTCTGAGAATTCCAGTTTCCTGAGGTTTTACTCAGCTGAATTTGGCACTTCTTTTTGGTACAGGAGATCTCAAACTGGTAACAGATCAAAGTAGTAGAATCACTCCTTAAATCAAATTGGCATTGAGGATGTGGGGATGCAGCAATGGAAGGATGTGTTAAGTTTTACTTTAGAAAAGCCTTTTAAATTAGGTTAGAATTTAGCAGTGGAGAGAGGACTGGAAATCCCCAGACACTTATACTTCATTTTCTCTTCTGTTCAAAAATTGTAACAAGTAATGTTTCATATAATTTTCTTTTATTTCCCGAGAGAAAAGGTTTTTCCTCTTCCACACACTGCCTTTATTTTTCCTTCAGAAGACAGCACAAGGGCACAGAATTAGATTAACCAGAGAAGACTTTGGCTTAAATAAAATCTTTCCCCCCACTTTTAGCTCTCCTTTTCATCTGTTGGTGGAGGAAATCTAAATGAAATTTTGAGAGATTTCTGATCAAAATCACCTCATAAGAAGTCACTTGTTCAAATAGCGTGTGTGTGTGTATGTATCTGTATACACATATGTATGTACACACGTACACACACATACACATATATATGTTTTTAGATAGACGGAGAGAGACAATCAAAGAGAAAGAGATTGAAATTGTATAGCTCTTTAAAATATTTTTCCATATTTATTTAAGGTATTTAAGGCAATTATATAGATGTTTGAATAAATGAATATTTTTTCCTTTAATATTCCTGCATTATTAATTTCCTTTACAAAAATTGGAAAAGAAGGATGCTGACTTGGTGGAACATATTGTTTTATGTCTGTAGCTGTGTGATGCCAGACGGGTCTGTGAACACTGAAAAAAAAACTGCTTTGTATTCTTGATACTATGCGCAACACAAAGCTACTACACATTTGAAAAGAAAACGCATGGCTTGGCTATAGCTACTTGGGTCAATATGTGAACAAAGTAAGCCCTTAGAAAGTGGCTTCTATCATGCTGAACAAATTTCTGATTCTGAGCAATGATAGTGAGTGGTTTTAAACAGTGTGGGTGTAACTAAAATTTGGCGTGAATTTTAGCCATTTTCGTATTTTGATTGGGTGCCACTGCACATATTTTGAGCTTTGACTGTGAAATCGTTATCCATTGCCTTCCTATTTCCACTTAAATGGTATTTTGAATTGGTTTAAGACACATGGTTCCAATGCTAATTTGATACAAATATTGTCAACTATAGCACACTTTGCTTTTACGAGGACTTTGGGAAAATACTTTCTTTTTTTCCTTTTAATTAAGATTCACAATCTGTTCCTCCATGAGTTTATTGTTAGAGGTTACATCATTTTAGCATTTTGTCTTAAAACTTGGAAAGAATGTATTTCTATGGCTAATTTATTTTTATGTACTTATTTTCCCTTATTTCCATAGGCTTCTCACAATTATACCTATTAATATATACCTTTTGATCTGTATTAGTAAACCAATATTTCCTGAAGTATTTATTTGAAGAAAAAGTCAGATTTGTTGGGAAATATCCTGGAACACTCCTCTGGCTATAGTGCTAATTAAAAGAATAGTAATGCCCATAAGAATTCCAAACTCTCATGTCCATAGAATAATTGATAAATTGAGAGTTTAATATATTCAGATATTTTTAATATCCCCAAATTCTACTAGTCAATGGGTATTAAGTCACCAGATGACCATAGAAAAAGTCATTTATTCTATACGAATAATGTACAGTCATGAACTGGGGAGATGATAATTTAATGCTATTTAATAAACAAGGGCTAATGACAGGGTACATGTAGGTTAGTTGATAGATAAATAGATACACATGTATATACATATTAGATACACATGTATATACATATTAGATACACATGTATATACATATATGTATAGATATGTATAGATGTATGTGGATGTGTTTATTTATGTGTGCATATATATATATATATTTAGTTATTTATTAATATTTATTTATTTAGGTCAATCACAACTTTATAGCTTACAAGAGCAGAACTGATTCTAAGCCCCTCAGATTACTAAAAAGGGCACAGTCTGTACATAACTAGGCGAGGGCATTTTTATCTTTGGACAAAGGGGCACTTCACTAAAATACAGCATAAGAACCTGTCCTGTATAGCAAGTGGAATTTTCCAGCTTATCATAGGAAAAAATATGTACCATGATGTCACGATGTGGTGGAGATTTGAGAGGTCAGGTCCTGACCCTGCTACTTACTAGCAGCTCAGCTTGAGCAAATCGGTTCTCCTCTGGGAGTATCTGCTTCCTATGCTATAAAATAGGAATTCTAATCTTTGCCGTGCCACCTCCTTGGGTTGTTGTGAGGCTCAGTGAGGTGATGACTGTGAGGACTCTGGAAGCCCTAAGTGCTACCCGTAGGTAATGGTGACATGGTTATTGATTGCTCTAGTGCTCAGTAAGTTATAGGGTGTGGCACAAAATAAAGGGTCCTTATAATTCTTTCAGGCCACTCAGGACTGAGGTCAGAACCCTCAGCCACAAAATGCCTATTCTGCCCCAGAGTCTTGCACATTATCAAGAAATACCCTTTTGTAAGATTTGTAATTCTTCTAAGGGACCCCAGGATGAATGTAGTATGAGCCCCACTGTATCACATTAACCTTGTGATGCCGGATGTTGGGCATCAGCAGCAGAAGCAGTGGGAAGATTCACAGGTCAGGCTTCTATATCGTTCCACAAATCTGTATGGCCTTTGACTCCTTCTATGTGTTATGTAGACTAGAAATCTTAATGCAAAATTTTAAAAAAATTAGGACACATTATTTAGCTTGAATATGTATACTTTTTTCATGGGGGTAGTATTACTGGGCAAAAATGAGAAATCATTTGAGATATTTGGTGATATTCTGAAATGACATTCTTTTTTAAATTGCCAGTTATAGATTGGTGAAATCTTTTAGCAAATGAGAAGTGCCATTCTAATAACTGTAGCTACTAATTATTGAATGCTTGATACATGCCATACAGTATGTTAGGTGTTTTATATGCAGTATGTTATTGAATCGTTAGCACATTTTGGTGCTGTAAATATTGTTATTAACTCCAGATGAGTATTAATAGATGAGAACCTGAATTTCTGAAGAGAAAAGAAATTTATCTAGGTTGCATGGCTAATACATGGTATGCTGCAGAGCTGGGCTTTTCTGGCTTCAAAACACTTGCCCTTGATCCCATTGCACCTTTGCGTTGTCCTCTATAAACACATGTAACAACCGCAACTTCCTTTTCATTCACTATTTTATGAAAAGCTCTTACCCGTTTATCTAAAGCCATTTTGATGTGTTAGTCAAACATATAGATATGATTAGTAGGAAGTTCAGTGCAGCCAAAGGTCTTGGAATGAGATATTTGAAGACCTGGGTCCAAGTCCAAGCTCCCAAACATGCAGAGTCATCTTGCAAATGTCAGTTGATCTCTTTGAGTTTCAGTTTTCTCATTCATAAAGGGAAGATGATAAAAACCTATTCTGTGGGGGTTATTGGAAGGTTGAATGAGGCACGGTCATCTGTGTTATAAAATAAGTTACTGTAATTCGATCTGATATATCTTTTTAATCCCTACTGGGTATATCTACTTACTTTCCTGGTGAAGAGGGAACTGCCATGTGTTGAACATCTAATATGTGCCAGGTGCTTTATTTACACTAATTAATATTAACTACAAACTTAGAAATTAGATGCCATTGCCCCAATTTTATAGTGAGTAAACAGAGGTTTTAAAGTGGCTAACTCTCTCACATAATGCAAAAAATAAGCGGTAGAGTCCACAGTCCCACTCTGGACTCAGGTCTCTCCTTCTATAGGCTGGAGCCAGCTCTCTGCATAGCCAGCAAGATCCCAGTCTGTTCCTGACATGTGTTGACGTTAGTGTTCTTTGTTTTTATCTGTTTGAATCCTCTTCTTGTTTGTTTTGCTCTGTTTTGTTTTGTTTCTGTTTTTTTCCCCCTCCGTATCTTGCAATGACTGCTCCTTCTTGGTATTCTTGTTACCTGTCTTTTTGGCACAAAAGCCGAGAGTGCTATCTTGTCTCTCCCAATCACCAATCACATTGCCTATATTGTTTTTCTTTTGTAGCACTTGTCACTGTCTGAAATCATTTATATGTTTGTCTAAGTACTGACTGACTCCTCTAGTAGAATGTAAACTCTTGGAGACCAAGACCTTGTCTGTCTTATTTGTTCCTATGTCCCAGCATTTAGAGTGAGCCTGGCACACAATAGGTGCACCAGCAATAATTGTTAAATGAGTGAATGACGTTCAGCTGTCTCTTAAAGTCTATTTTCAATGTAGGCTGAGGCTAAGCAAATCATATAAAATGTAACCTTCGGTTTATTGAATGATTATCAGTGTTTTTCCTGAAAAAATGTCCTTATTTCCTGAAAAAATGTATTGGTGCTAATAGGCTTGAGTATTGGTGAATAATTTGAATCTTAGCTGAGACAGCAAGGGCACTCTGACATAAGGTCTCCTTTAACATCACAATTGGTGGTTCTTGGTGTGATATAAAGCTAAGCATACAAGACATGGTACACGGGAAAGCTCATGAGGAATTTTTGAAGACATTTAAAATGCAAAGAGAGCGCTTATATCTTGAGTATATACAGTTTGCATTCAATCTTTAAAGTGCAGTTCCAAATAGAAAAGTGAATTTTAAAAAATGGTCCATGTGCCTTGGTAACCAGCATGAGCTAGTTTTGAGACAGACTCATCACCTGAAGATTTTGTCTACTTCATTATTGACAACTCATTACTAAAAGTGTTGGTTTGATATCTGCCTGCTGAAGTATGTCTATCATAGCCAGAATCCTAATTATGAAAACTTTAGAGTTTGATGATTCAAGAAATGGCTGTGGATGAGATTTCAGCCTTTTTGTTGAAAATGCAGAATCATCAGTTAAGATAAATATCATTTGGTTTCTGAACATATATTTAATCTGGATATCATCTATAACAAAAGATTATGCTATAACTTAAAGATTTTTTAAAAATTTAATCATAGGTATAAGTCTAATTCTTAAAGGAAGATTCACAAATCCCTTGGAGAATAGATTCTCTGTTTTGTGTCCCTCTTAAATGACACCTAGATGGTTTATGTAATTGTGCTTTGGCTTTGATAATATTTCTTGATAACTAGGCATAATCTGCATTAATTGCTATAAATTGCTCTGGTTCCTTGCTGTGAATATTTTTCTTCTGTTGGATAATTGTATTTTGTGAATGATGATGGGTCACACAGAGTAGTATTGCAATTCACAAACTTATTTTTCAAGACCTGCATTTTGCTTGAAAACTTGTCACTTCTACCTAAAGTTATTTCTATAATAAACACCCCCCAATCCTGAAGCAGTTTTGGCAAAATCTTCATCCTAAAGGTCTTTCTTTAACTTATTTTGGGGGATGCTAATGCCTTTTTAAACAGTGATGGGTAATAACTACTTTTTTCTTGGTAGCTGGAGTCATCAAGGAAAGTTACTCCACCAGGGAACCCTAGTCTGAGTTAAGGAAGTATCTTTGATCTGTGCTCCTTTAAGATGTTGACATCTATCATAGCACTCACCACTTTGTTTTGAAAACAATATCATGTGTCTCTTTCCACTAATAGATAGTGAGTTTCTCAAAAGCAAGATATCCAAACGTCACGTCAACCTTTGTAAACTCAGGTTCTAGCATAGTTCTTGGCACATTGTAAGTATTAAATGCATAGCTGTTGAACTTGAAATCTAGCTGAATACTTTGCTCTTTTCAGTGACAATCTCAGTGGCATTTCTGGTCTTGCATTTATTTGTTCCTCCACTCAGTGACACCAGTCTCTTTGGGCTTAGTGGTTTTACTGCCTCGGCTAGCTTTTCCCATGTCATCTCTTCTCACTTGTATTAGCTTTCAGAGCCTTTTTCATAGTTGCTGCTTCTAATCTTCTTTGATACAACAGACCAGATAACTAAGCACATTAAAACAATAAGCTAAATTTTACAGACTGTTAACTTCTGTACAACTTCTGAACAAAACTCTATGCTTAGCATCGTGTTAAGCATCACGGTGGTACCAAAAAAAAAAAGAAAAACAAGACACGGTTCCTCCCCAATTTATTTGGGAAGGCAATATATAAAAAGAGAACGCAACTGGAGAAGGAGATAATATATATTTTGTACCGAATTGTTCAGTGCAGATGAAGGTGAAGGAAATAAGACTAAGGGAATTAGGGTATCAGGGAAGGTTTAAATTATGGTGACAAGGTATATGATTAGATCTTAACCTTGGAAGTTAAGCAAAGAGACATATGGGGTGATTGGCAGTATGGAAGTTATTTGGAGGAAAAAGTCTAGTATAGCCAAATAATAGATTTTTCTTATTTTTAGGCCCAGAAGTCTCTAATTTCTTCTGGGTCATTCAGGGAATTCCATTTATATTTGACCATTAATTTTCTATTTTAGTGTCATTTTTTTATTGCCTTTTATTTTAGTGTCATTTGTAGATTGCCTCTATTTAGAATTGGATAGAATATAAATTCTAAAGACAGTATTTTGAAAGTTTAGTATAGATGATAATGTTTTGTACAACAGAACTGACTCACATATCATAAGGTTTACATCTTTGCAATAAGCAGTAACACTTCTATACATTACAGGTGTGTATTAGGGCTCAGAAGCAAATGTATATGCCTTGGAGTTCCTTATAAGTAGCTAGCACCCTCTCCTGCTCTTGCAGAACAATTGTATTGTTTGATCACTTGCTAATAAAATGAAGACAATTTGACAAAAATAATAAATTTCAGGAGCACAGTCAAAACAAAAATAAAAATTATCCTGTTTTTAAAATACAAATTATTACAATTAATAAAATGAGTTCTTTCTTCATTTGGCTTTAAGCATATGCTCATCCCATCCTCTCATATGTGCCTTTTTGAGGACTGTTCAAAAATTCCATGATGGAAACCTCTGTATGTGTTAGTATGCCCACCCAACTAAAACAACCAAAACTCTGGTCATGATTTCAGAAATCAATCAATTCAGCCAGAGTGTAGATCACTCTGAGTAACTGAAAAAAGAAGAACAGATTTCTGGGTGTTTTAAATTCTCTGTAATTCAGTAACACCACAGTGCTCAGCACTAGTAACTGTGAAAGGAAACTCTTCCAAACCCTTCCAATCTACCATTGATGCATATTTGACTTGGAGGGTTTTATGATTTGGCAAGAACCTCAAGGAGGCTAACATATTGGGGGAAAAAAAATAATTCTAATAATTCCATCGCAAAACTCACTTCTCTCTGATGGGTGCCAGGAATACATGTGATGGAAGATATAGCCAGACATCTGACGACATACTATTTGGAGCACTGGGATTAATCCTTTTTCTCCTCAGCTTCTTTAAGTTTATACTGTACCAAAAGCATCTCACTTCAAGACTTGGTTAAATTATCACCTCCTTTTTGAAATCTTCACTTGCGTTAGCAGAATTAATGGCTTCCCCTCTCTAAGTCAGACATTCTGTGCTTATATCAGGAACTAGGGTACATTTTGGTTTAATCAAATATATATCCACCTCTCCTAGGCTGATCTCCTCAGGGACAGGCACCAGGTTGTGTTCATTTCTATATCTCTAACACGTACTAGATACTCAGACATTTGTTGTCAGAGTGAATGAGCACACTTAGTTATTACTTGGCTTGATGGTCTCTGGTTATTTCCACTAAAAACACTATAACCTTGAAATAGTCTAGAATCTGACTTAAATACTCTCACAACAGGATATAATTGCAGAGAGGTGGTATTTCATTTGCTTCATGCAAGAAGTTTTAATTACTAAGGGTATCCATAAAAATAATTATGCTGGTCTGACCTAAAAGCTAGTTCACAGCATGAACACCAAAAATAAAAGTATAATCATGTTCTAGTACATTTCAGTTTTTATTATAGGGGGTAGGAAATGAAGCAAGAGCTTCAGAATTTAAAAGAATTTCAGTTTATAATGAGAAAACAACAGTAACAAAACTATCTTCATATGATAGATTCTTAGAGAAATGCTTATTTATTTACATAAGCCATTTAAACAAAAAAGGAACAAATTACATCTAATGATATTTCATTTACTCATATTGCTTATTCCCTATAATAAGTTGATATACTTTATAACTCATTGATCTAGAAACTAGTTCTTGACATTAGGAGATTTGTTTGGGATTATAGTGAAAAGAGCACTAGATTTGGAGGCAGGAAGCTTGAATTTCATTACTGGCTTGTCCCATTATGTATTATATAGTTATGGCCAATTCCTCTATTTCTTTGAGGCTTAGAAACCTCATCTGTAAAATGGAGATAATTCCAGTCTCATAGCAATTAATTGCTTACCTACCACTAAGGGCCATGGGGACTAAATGAGATGACATTGTTTTTCACATCCTGAGACCAGTGTATAATTCAAGGCTTAAACAGCTCCTTCTTTGCCAGGTCATATAAATCCCACATACTGGAAGAGATGGTTATATGTATATACTATAATCTATCTTTGAATATAGGTTACATCTCTACTCACACATTGGTGGAGCCTAACTGGGGTAGCCCTCAGGCAGTCCATCCAGCTTGTTGAGTCTTAATTCCAGTAACATATATAATCCAGTGTCACCACCAATCTGATGGGAACTCAGAGCTCTCTGCATACCCAGGACCAATGAGTCAAAGGTCTAGCTTCCCCAGTAGTTTTCTAAGTGGCTTCAGGTGCTCAATTTAAGACTTCCAGCCCAATGATTCTATGACTCTGTGAAATCCAATATATTACAATAGAGTCTGTCCAAAGTCTTGAATGTTTTCTGACTTATTGGGAACTTGAGATTTGGAGTTTTGTTCTTTTTACTCCCTCACTGTATTGATCTGCCATGAGAGTCATGACAAATATTACTCTCTCCCCATGGTATACTAGACAAAAGGCAGTTCTGCAGTGTGACCTGATTCTCAAAAATCCAAATAGGTCAATACATTTTGTTCTTCCCTTTTTTTTAACCTCCTTCCCACCCCTACAGCTAGCTAGAGACTCATATCATTGGGAAGCCAAATAGCAAAGCTAATACTATTCTTTAAACAATTAATTTGGAAATTTCTGATGTAAAGATTATTTGAAGGACAGGATAGGGGGCAACTGTAATTGAAGAATATTTCAGCAAAGATCTCAAAGTGTTTGAATAACAAGATGTCCATTTAGCAATATTAATTGATCATCCATGATGAGCAAGGTGCCATGTGGTCATCAAGATATCAACAAAGGTAAATGGCAAGTACTTCATACTTCTCGCCATCAAGAACTTTCCAATTTAGAAAGGATGTTGAAGTTCCGGGTCTCGATTACTGATGCCTCTTTTCCGGGTTCTGACCAGTAGAAAATTAAGGACCACAGTGCAAATGAGGACCAAATTATCAGTTTTATTTTTAGTGGTGGCAAGTGCCTAGTAGTTGGAAAAGCTGCAAAGCAGAATTCAGTGTTGGCCTGAAACAATAGTGTGGAGTTATTTCTGGGTCTCTGAATACAGACCTTAGAACTAGAGCCTACCTGTGAGCAGAGCTATGTCAGTAAAGTGGTCCTAAGGGCTCTTACCCACTCAGCTACACGGAGGTTCTCTGGCAGAGCAGGAAGGAAAGAAAGAATGGCTGGCCCCTTTTTGTGCCTCAGATGGAAAACCCAGACTCTGTTTCAGTGGTGTTGACCACTTGGGGATAGGAAGGGAAGGAGGAGCCTTGGTCTCCATGAAGCAGGCAGTGAAATAGAATTGTGCTTTTTCGCCCTTTCAATATAAAGGGCAGAAATTAAGCTCTATATATCTCTGCACTTTCCCTCCACAATCCTATCTCATTTAGTACCCTACATAAGATAAATCTTCAATAGTCATTAACTTTTGAGTAATACCTTCTGTCAGTTAGAAATTAGGAAGACTTTTATCCTTACAATTTGAATCTTTATTTGTTTAAATATGTTATTAATTCATATAATTAGTCTAATTATATGAAAGGTAAATATATTTCATTCTCATGCACAGCAAAATAACTTATTTCTGACAATAATTTAACATTTTAGAACTTCCACACTGGATATTATATAGTTTATGATACACTTTTCTGTATAGCCTAATCCTAAATTTAGAAGCATTAGTTCCTATTTTGGCACTTTTGTTCTCTAGTATCTCCGTCTTCTAAGATACGTAGAATAATAATAAGGAGAGAGAATTTGCTGGGAAAAATCATCATGTGATTGAAAGGTCACCTGTTTGGCAATCAGGAACCTTGCTCTATTCCAATTTAGCTTCTAATTTATACTGGAACTTCGGGAAGTCCTTTTATTCTTATTCAACTAATACTTGTGGAATACTCATTTTATATCAGTCACTGTTCTATACTTGAGATACTGTAGTGAGAAAAATGTACAAATATTTCTGCTTTTATGGGGCATAAATTCTAGTTTCCCTTTTTGGCCTTTGGTATATTTCCCTATAAAAAAGAAACTCCCCACTTGATAAAATGAGAAGATAGGGTCTGAAAATCTCTCGGGATCCTTCCATGTTTAACATGCCAGAATATGATTCTGATATATATATATAATTCTTGTGGCAGTTTAGGACTAGAAGCTATGGTTGCAAAATGGGAAATATTGTGCTTTTCCAAGATAACGGTTTAGTTGCATGTATACCTTGGTAACCATATGGACAAGTATCTTCTTATCACCACCAGCAAGGAAGCCAGTCCCCAGATAGGGACCTTTGTCTCATGTCCAAGCTAGGCAAGCTTTCGTTCAGAGCTTTCAATCTGGTTTCTTATTGATTTGCTAAAATTGAAAATGATTCCAATCTTCTAAGGGAGGAACCACTAAAAATGGCAAGATGATTGATGTTAACCTACATTAATGTGGCAGCAAAGTTTGGGATCATCTGCAAACTTTTTTTACCCTTATTAGGAAATTTAATGGATACTGGGCAACAATAATCAATCTTCAGAATCTCATGAGTATATGTTACTAATTTGCATTATTCTCTGGAACCCTCTTACTAACTTTCTGTGGCCTTTACATAAGAAATAAGACTGAACCACCGGGTTCCAAGCTCAAAAAATATTATCTCAGTGACAATCTGACCTAGCTGTTGCTGAAAGGAAGTATCAGGTGAATCAAAGCCATACCTGAGAGAGAACAACCATGGAATTAATAAACAAGGAAATTATTTACTCATGTTTAATTCGAAGTACACCATAGTTTATAGTCACTGCCCACAGTATCTAACTATATCATAGATAATGTTGTAAATAATATAATATAAACATAATATAATGTGATAAGTGATATAATCATCCTGTGTACCTAGTGGTATGAGAACATATAGTTCAGTTGTGAATAAATCTCCCTAATGAAGATGTCAGTGTAGAAATTAACACATGAACTGATTAATGAGAAATGATGAGGCTCTTACTCTTCTATGAAAAAGAGGAAGGACATTCCAGGCAGAAGGAATAGCACATATCAATGGAAAAAATAAAATACAAAAGTGGTACGGGATGACCAACAAAAAGTAAACTGCTGACTTCTGATTTCTGGTTCTACATGTAGAGAGCTTAGAAGTCATTGCTCCCATCCTCTCAATAAGAAAAAAAGGTTGAACAAATTGAAAATCAACAACTCTTCTTAGCTCTGTCAGAGAATTGAAGTCACAGGACCAACCACCAGCTGAAAACTGGAAAGACAGGAAAATAGAGTCAGATCTTACTGGGAGCAGAAGCTACAGCTGGATCTTTGTAAGAATACTTGGAGAGTAATTGACTAATTGCTGGAGACTGAGCATGGGCTAGCTTGAGAGAGAAAAACTCCTGGGGACCAGCTTTGTGCAGGGGCAGAGGGTCAAATTTCATGAGTTTTAGCGTCAGGAGCCCCACCAGGTTCTCAGGGTGAAGATGAGAGAAAAAAGCCCCCATGCATATAGCAAGGGAGGGGAAAGTAATCATTTTAAAATGAGCATTTTTTCTTATTGACAAAGGACTGACCTCAAGGAAAACTATTTTACCAGAGCCTAACCAAGAGGGAGGGAAAGGCCCAACTCCAGTTTCCTCTAGCCTTTCCAAGTCACACAAAGGTGTAGCGGGAAGAAGCACTTGTGAAGGTTACAGCCCAGGGGCACAGACCCACTAAAAGACTGAGAGATAATCATAGGAATAAAATGTTTTTCTACCCCTCCCCCCACTCCATCTTACCACTCACTACTATATCTACAGGGCTTCTGTGGTATTACAACTGTAAAGAGCTAAAAGCTCATACTCTTATTTAAGAAGGAGCCTCTAGGGAAAACCAAAGACAACCATAGAGACAAAAACAACAATAGAGACAGTTTTATCCTCTGATACAGATATAGCAAACAGTAAAAACAGTCTGACTCCTAGCCAAATAAATATAAAACCTCACACTAAAGTCCTGCTGCTTTTACCTGCTACATCATGTCTGGCTTTTGACAAAAATTACAAGGCATGCTGAAAGTCAAAAAATTCAGTTAGAAGAGACAAATCAACAGACTCAGATATGGCAGAGATTTTGGAATTATTAGGCTAGAATTTTAACATAAATATTAGGACTCTACTGTAAAAAGTGGACAGCATGTAAGAACAGCTGGGTAATGTAAGCAGAAAATCTAAGAAAAAAACTTAAGAGGAAACGCTAGAAATCAAAAACACTGACAGAAATGAAGACTGCCTTTGATGAGCTCAGTAACAAACTGGACATGGCCAAGGAAGGAATCAAGGAACTTGACTATATGTTAAAAGAAATTCCTCAAACTGAAAATTAAAGAGAAAAAAAAACAGAATAGACTATCCAAGAACTGTGGGACAATTACAAAAAGTGTAACATATGTGTAAGGGGAATGCCAGAAGTGGAAAATATAAAGAATGAAACAGAAGAAATATGTGAAGCAATAATGTATGAGAATTTCCCAAAATTAATGACAGACACCAAACCACAGATCCAGAAGTTCAGAGAACACCAAGCAGGAA
Organism: Balaenoptera ricei; assembly: GCF_028023285.1. Classification (NCBI taxonomy): domain Eukaryota; kingdom Metazoa; phylum Chordata; class Mammalia; order Artiodactyla; family Balaenopteridae; genus Balaenoptera; species Balaenoptera ricei. The sequence continues at coordinate 85,381,114 of NC_082642.1, read as the reverse complement.
AATGCTAAAAAGTCTACACTAAGACATATCATATTCAAACTGCAGAAAATCAAAGAAAAAGAGACTTTCTTGAAAGAATCTAGAGGGGGATGGATGAACACCTTATCTATAGAGTAACAAGTAAAATAATTACATCAGAGTTATCTTCAGAAAACATATAAGCAAGAAGAGAGTGGAGTAAGATATTTAAAGTGTTTAAAGAAAAAAAAAAGCTACCAACTTGGAATTCTATATCCAGCAAAATTATCTTTCAAAATTGAAGGAGAAATAGAGATTTTCTCAAACAAAAATTGAGGAAATTTATTGCCAGTAGACCTGCCTTAAAATAAATTTTTCAGTGAGAAGGAAAAGAAAGGTCAGAAACTGGAATCTACATATATAAAGGAAGAGTGTTAGAGAAGGAATAAATGAAGGTAAAATAAAATCTTTTATTTTTCTTATTTTTAATTTATCTTTTCAAATTAGTAATAGCAACAATGTATTTCATGATTATATTAGCTTATGGATAAATGAAATGAATGACAGCAATATTATAAAGGGATGGAAAGGCAGAATTGGTAATATTATAAGGTACTTGCATTACGTGTGAAGCAATATAATATTGTTTGAGAGTGGACTTGGATAGTTGTATACTGCAAACTCTAGGGCAACTTTTAAAATTTTTTTAAAAAAGAAATATAATTGTTACGCTAAGAGAGGAGAGAAAATGCATTGCTATGGAGCTTCTATATTTGACAAGACAAATTGACCCAGAGCTACTTGGAAGCCACAGTTAAAACAGGGATATAGTAATTCACATGTTTATTGTTTTCTTTTCTTTTTCTTTTATTTTTACTATGACCAGTATTTATTTTTCAAGCATACTTAAATAGGCAGATTTCTTTGTTTCACTGTGTTTTCATAAATAACTCTTTAAAATTTTTTTATATTGAAATATAATCGATTTACAATGTTTCAGGTGTACAGCAAAGTGATTCAGTTACATATATATATATATATATATATATATATATATATATATATATATATTCTTTTTCAGATTCTTTTCCATTATAGATTATTACAAGATACTGAATATAGTTCCCTGTGCTATACAGAGGTCCTTGTTGTTTATCTTTTCTACATATAGTAATGTGTATCTGTTAACCCCAAATTCCCAATTTCTCTCTCCCCCACCCACTTTCCCCCTTTGGTAACCATAAGTTTGTTTTCTATGGCTTTGAGTCTATTTCTGTTTTGTAAATAAGTTCATTTGTATCATTTTTTTAGATTACACATATAAGTGATATTATAATGCTTTTTGCAGCAAAATGGATGGACCTAGAAATTATCATACTAAGTGAAGTAAGTCATACAGATAAAGACAAATATACATATTTATTGTTTAATTTGGGGGCATAGCAAATGTAGCTCTTTTTAAAGGAATTTTTCAAACAGCATCCTACAGGGGGAGTATTAAGGGATGGCACACAACAGAAAAGAATCCACAACAAAAAAATAACTATTAGTATAAATTATTTTTTACTCTTTATAACAGTGAATGGGGATATATTTCATACTTAAGAGTCTAGTACTTTTTTACTTTTCTCTTTCTTCTCTAGTTAGAGTTTATTCATTCATTCATTTTTTTCAAAAAATATGTGTTGAACACCTACTATGTCCCGGATATTTATCTAGATATTAGGAATAAATCTGAGAATAAATGGAGCTTACACTCTAGTGAATTAATTGGATAATTATTTATAAACATTTAGCAGTGATAGGTCCAAGAATAAGTGTTGAAAATATAATTCCGTAATAATTTAAAATACACATTTTAATCATTAAGTCTGTATGAAAAGTATCATATATCACTTTTTAATGTTCTTAAAGCAGAGACAGTAAAGGAATAAGTAGAAGTTTGCTCTGTCTGTCATGCCATTGAGATGAGTTTAGGTTGTTTTTGCTTCTAATGTGTCCTATTATTGGAGATTTATGGGAACAACTCTGTATCAGTCTCCAAGTAGACAGTCATTCCCATACGAGCCTCTGCAGTGTTGCAGGAGGCCATTACAGAAAGTGTGGGGACTGGAAACTTCGAAGCCTTTCCACCCCAGTATTGCATAAGGACTGCAGGGAGTAGATTTGGAAGGGCTGAAGCCACATATTCGTTATGCTTTAGGTGAGCCCTGGGTGTATTTCACCCAGAGAACTACCCCTAATCCCTCTATTCCAGTCTTATGAGATCTCCGAAACCTGTTTTCCCCATGTGTTGCTAATTGCCCAAGCTGAGGTCACAGTGCTACCTATGGAAGGCATGGGGATCTCTGTGAAGTCATTACACGGATGCCATGTTTGATTGAGGGAATCTCAGATGTTACAAAATGACAATTTATTGCCAGGCCACAATATCTCCACACCACGTGTAGTAGGTTGAATAGTGTCCCCAAAATTCACATGGACCTTGAACCTCAGAATGTGACCTTATTTGGAAATAGACTCTTGGCAGAGCTGACTAGTTAAGAATCTCAAGATGCTATCATACTTGATTTAGAGTGGGCCCTAAATCCACTATCTGGTGTCCTTCGAAGAAAAAGAAAGGATGCAGAGATACATAGGGAATTAGGCCACAAGAAGACAGGCAGAGAATGGAGTGTGAGGTTATGAGCTCAGGAACGCCGAGGATTGTTGGGAATCCCCCCGATTAGCAACAGGCAAGAAAGAATTCTTCCCTAAAGCCTTTGGAAGGAACATGGCCCTTCTGATATATTGATTTCAGATTTCTAGCCTCCAGTACTATGAAGGAATGAATTTCTGTTGTTTTAAGTCACCCAGTTTGTAGTAGTTTGTTATGGTAGCCCTAGGAAATTAATACACCCACACATACTGAATGAGAGAAACTAGAAAATACAAGGAAAACATGCAACTGAGACCTCATAAATCAGTGTGGTAAATAAAAAGTTGAAAAAAAAAAAACCTCTTGAAAGCAGGATCTTTCCAAATCCTTTTGGAATGAAACAGAATCCAAGAAATAAATAAAACTTCACAAAAGGAATGTATTTTTATACTTTTAGGATGAGCCTTGAGGGGGGCGGTGGTGGTAGGATGAATTGGGAGATTGGGATTGACGTATACACACTAATATGTATAAAATAGATAACTAATAAGAACCTGCTGTATAAAAAAATAAAATAAAATAAAATTCAAAAAAAAAGACAAGCCTTAGGTGAAATTCATCTGATGTATTACTTCTAAGCATAAAACATTTTGACTAAAAATTAGAATATTTCAGCATATATTATTATTTCTACCCTTTTGTTGTTGGTTTTATTCTGCACCTATCAATGGTCTGGGTCATATTCTAGCTCATCTGCTCACTAACTGATTAACCTTGAGCAAGTTACTCCTTCTGCTTCAGTTTCCTCATATGTCAGATAGGTTGATAATAGTTCCTAATTATAGGATTGTTGTGAGGATTAAATAAATCAATAAACAAAAAGCATTCAGAGCAGTATGTGGCATATAGGAAATTCCTAAAGCATGCTGGATATTATAAATTTCTGCTCAGCTACTTAAGATTTGTTTTGGAGACATAGTAGCATCATAACTATTGACCTTAAAATAAGGAAAGACTTACATGACAGGAAATGAAATTCTGAACAGTAATATTCTCTAATCACGGATACTATCATTAAAATATATGGAGAGGGCTTCCCTGGTGGCGCATTGGTTGAGAGTCTGCCTGCCAATGCAGGGGACACGGGTTCGAGCCCTGGTCTGGGAGGATCCCACATGCCGCGGAGCGGCTGGGCCTGTGAGCCACAATTACTGAGCCTGCGCGTCTGGAGCCTGTGCTCCGCAACAAGAGAGGCCGCGATAGTGAGAGGCCCGCGCACCGCGATGAAGACTGGCCCCCACTTGCCGCAACTAGAGAAAGCCCTCGCACAGAAAGGAAGACCCAACACAGCCAAAAATAAATTAAAAAACAAATAAATTTTTTTAAAAATTAAAAATATATGGAGAGAAATTAAAATATTGAGTTATTTTCTAATCTTATAACTAGCAAGTAAAAAAGCTAAACACCATGTTTCAAATTTTAAACTCTGACTTGTTGCATTTCTTATTTAATGCTAAGCTACGACAAGGAATTAAATGGGTTATCTGCTCCATTAACTAAAATTTGTTCAGAAAAAAAAAAAAAAAACCTCATTACATTTGCAAAGTAGAATTCACAAAACAAACTGCCAAAACAGCTGTGCAGTTCTAAAAATAATAATAATGAATCTAAGTATAACCCCATCACACTCTTAAAAAATTACATTTAGGCTTCTTCAATCTTTGAAGTTGTTTTACATTTTCATCTAGTTGACATGTTATAAAAAATATTTTTTTGATTGCATGTTATGTTAACATTTTTCAAAGGAAGATCTCTTAGGTAAATGTAAATTTCAGAAGTGTCTCATCAGCCACATCAGTCAGACGTTGAACTAAACTGTTTACATAGTTTAATATGCATATACCTGTCCACCACACACATATTCTTTCAGAGATGAAAATCAAATCCACAACTGGAAGGAACCCTTGGAGACTCCCCAGTCCACTCCCCTAATTTAATAGATGTGGAAACTCAAACCCAGAGAAGGGAAATTATTTACCGCACACCACACAGCAGAGTGGTGACAGACCTGGCGTGGTCCCTTCTTTCCTTTTTGTCTTTTGCATTACTCTTTATGATACAGTTGAGTCCCTACTAATTGATAAAGGGGAAAGCCCATTCAGAATCGCTGGTTCAGATTAGACTTTGCTGCGTCTTCTCTAGGTCACACGCCCAATGTTTAGGACTGCGGGCTCTGGAGCCAGACTGGTTGTGTTTGATTATCAGCCTATCAGTTGCTGGCTGTGGATTTTTATAATTCTGGACCTCTGTTTTTCTCACCTATAAAATGAGGTATATCATAATGACTATCTCACAGTGTTGATTTGAGAACTAAATGAGTTAATTATATAAAATACTTAGAAGAGTGTACAGCATGTGGTCATTCAGTTAAAGTGGGCTATTAATAGCCTTACAGGCTCTCCCTTAGACTCAGTTTTCTCAGCTATAAAATGAGAGGCACATTCACCTCACAGAGTTCCTGCCAGGATTAAATTAAATTCTCTATCGGAATGTATATGATGCATAATAGAAATATATGTGAACTCATACATTAAACAGGCATGATTTATAAGATGAAATCAAAATAGACTTTGATTTCTTTCACTGTCCTTTAAAAATGTATACACTGGGGAGGTTTTTCCCTATATGCCTGGATCACACCGATCACTTTTCTTTAAGCTGTAGAACACTTATTCATTTAATAAATTTACATTGCCCAGTCCAATATAATATAAGCACTTCTTTATTCAGAGGTTACTCCTTCCCCACTCTTACCCTGAGTCAGGCCCTAACTGGGCCATGAGTGCAGGAGGCTACCTAACTTTGCACTCACCTCCATGGCCCGTACTGTAACCATTATGATCATCCCTTCAGGGCTCCTTAGAGAATGGAAAGGGAGGAGCAGGAAGGGAGGCAGAGAGTTCTTACTTAATTGGCGCTGCCACAAGAATGTATCGGAGGGTGACTTCTACTCTACTGTGATTTTTCATGGATTTTTAAAGAGACTTTCCCTACTGGGCTTTCCAACTGCAGTTCCCTCGGGTCAGTGATGGTTTCTAATCTTCAAACCACCCCTCTCCTTTCAGCTCCTGGTTTTTCAGTTTCCACTCTATATAGACTTTTTTGTGTTGGAGACACATTACCCTCCCATCCTATCCTCTTGGATTGGAATTAGAATGACTCTAGGCTGGCTCTTTCTACCATGTGGTCCACACCTGGTGTATGAGGCACATTCAGTTTCCTTTGCCTTGACCAACTTTGGGAATGCAGCTCAGTCAAAATATAAACACTCATTGAGCTCCTCTCCCTTTTTCCCTAACTTTCCCAGGGCTTGATGCATTTTGACATTGGTCTACTGTGGTCCCCAATGTGATGGGAAGAAAATCAAGGTCTCTGAATAGTCCTACCGAAGACCTTTCTCTAGGTCTGAGAATAAGAAATTATTAAGCCCTATCCCATCCTCAAACTTTCTGTATCTTCCTTGTGGAATTTAGAGCAGTATAACCAATTTTCACATTACCTATTTTTAAATTTCCATATTTTTTACCATCATACTTTGGAATTCATATCTATCATATCCAGATGCCTTAATTAAAATTTGCAGTTTAAAAAAATTTATGTTATCTAACGATGCCTATTCAATCAACATTTGTTAACAAATTGATAATTTTCGGTTTTCCAAGAACTGGTTATGGTGACTGGAATACAGTGCATAGATAAGCTGAAGTGTTTATCACAGCATCAGACTAATAAGGTGGAAATGTGTGTGTATGGGGTGGGTTGGGGAAGAACTGTGATGGCCAGATCGCCATTAAAAGGCTGGGCAACAGGCCCACTGCTCTGAACACACGCAAGGAGGGAAGAAGTTTAAATACTCATGGAAACAACAGTAAGTACTGCAGCACAGTCATAGCTTCTGTAAGCAACATTCTTGGTTACTCAGAGTCAGTAAAAGGTTTTCTTCTCTTGAATAAAAAGAATGTATTAATAGATTTTAGGTGCTCTCATCACAAATAAACACAAATGGTAACTATGTCAGGAGATAATATGTTAATTAGCTTGACTATAGTAATCCTTTTACTATGTACATGTACATCAAAACATCATGTTGTATAACTTAAATAGATACAATTTTTATTTTTTAAAAATTTCAAATGAAGACCCCAAAGAGGATTGGCCAAATAGGTGCCCCCACTGCAGGCCAAACATCATTCTTTGTTCACTTTTGGAAACCATCTTTATCTTCTGTTGGTTTTGCAGTCACAGTTATGTCTGTGGATGGAGGTATCTAGAGTGCTTTCTTATTAAGCCAATGAAAAGTAGTAGATGGTTTCTGAGTACCCCTCAAATTTGGCTTTCCCTGCCAGTTTATGCCTTTTTCCCTCTGGCCCAGGTTTATCTGTTACATCTGGATAAACCTGAGGCAACACTTTCACTTAGAAACAATCTATTCTCTGATACGAAAGCAGTGAACCATTGTATCAATGGAACGAGAGCATTAAAATAAGGATCACTTTCCCATAAGGCGTTTTGGTTTTCTGTGAGTTTGTGAGAAAAATAGAAAAATTTTAAAATATGTAACAACCAGAACAAAATTTAATGGATCCACACCCTGAAACCGTGTCAGACTCCATTCAGAACATTGTGATTTGCTTTGGATGGCAGTTTAAACAGGATTGTTACTTGGCACTAGATTTCTAGACTTCATCTCATTGTGTGTGGGCCTGAGGTCCATTTATTTTCCCCTCACCTTTCCTCTGAGAGGTGTGCTATTGTCAGGGGAGGGAGACTTTCTGTGCTTATATAAGGACCACAGTCCCTAGAGTTACCAGAGCTGGTGAATCAGTTCTCCTGTCAGTGGGCATTTGGGTGGTTTTGAGGTTTTTGATTTTGAACACTACATATGTGAGCCTCTTTGAAATCCATTCTTAATGAATTGCTTTTAACTTTTATAATCTAGAAAAGTAAGTAACTGTTGTTGCATCTCTCCTAAGTAGGTGCTGGGTTTATATACAGTGATTTGTTGTGTACAAGAAGCTCTTGACAATAAAATTTCTATTAGTTTCAGATTCCAGGGAAACGGGGATTCCAATCCAACCCAACAGGGTCACAGTAAGGAGACATCTTTTGCTAGGACTTTGGGATGTGGAATTACCTGGAAAATATGATCAAGCCAATTTCATGATCTATAACTTTTAGTGATTTCCCAGAGAACAAGAAATAGCCTGACATTCGTATCTTTCCACATTTTGTCCCTAAAGTACATTTCTAGTTGTTCTTCTCACCCTAAGCTTTACTTAAATTTTACTTAAGGGTATCTGACCGTATATCTGACCATTGAGCAAACTCTTCATTCTTTTTCTGTTGCATTTTCCTGTATTGTTTCTATCAATCTGTCAAGATCCCAGAAAGCATCTCCTTTAGAAGCCTTTTCCAGTTCCTACAGGCAGATATATTCCAACTTTCTCTTTTAGATATCTATACGATAATGCCTGCACCCTATGAAAATTCTGGTGTCAGGTACTGAACAAAGGAAATAAGATACTAATCATCTTTCCTCTAAAACAGTAATACTCAGCTTCATTGCCATGTTATTCAACAGATGGATTTTCACTTTTTAAGGATGTATGTTCCCATTAAGAATAATCAAAGGATCGTTCCCTGGGCCATTCAAGCGTCTTTTAAAAAAATATCTCAACTGTGGACTTCGTACTGATGGCCCTGTTGGAAAAAAGAATGTGAAGCCTTCTATGGTGACTAATATAAGGGAACAAAGTTTATTTGGAAATGGCCTGTTTTAAGCACCTTTATTTCTTTAGGGTCACACTGTGTCCCCGGTATATCCCTAATTGGAAGTCAGTCATGCCAATTTGAGCAAATGCTTATATTTACTTAAAGTATTTACGTATTATTGGCCTTGACTTCAGAAAAGCCAGACAATTAGATTACCAGTTGTTAGTGGAAGACAGCTCTTTTTCTGTCTCTTTTCCATCCTCAGTCTCTCTTTCCCCTGCCCCCGCTTTGTTTGTCTGTCTCCGTCTCTGTCTCTGTCTCTCATCAGAGCGAGTTCTTAAACACTAACTCTCTTAGCTACCAACAATTTTTTTTATGGTTTGCCACCAGGGTAAGCATTTTCCAATTTTTATTGCTAAATAGCTTCTCTGAAGTGAGTTAATAGCTACACTCTGAAAAATTGTGAAGTATATAAACAGTTGGCAAATATGAAGTATTTTATGAGTTTTACCAAGTCATTTATTTTTGGTATAGTTTACTGTACACATTTTATTTATGTATATAATTGTCACTGAATTCCTCACTCTATTTTGGTAAGGATGCTTACTGGAATAATATGTTATTGTTGTACTGAGGAATTTGTACCCTGTTCTGCCTAGATAGTTAAAATTGTATGGGGATGATTTATCTGATAATTTCTTTATCTCTATGGATATAGGAAATTATCCTCATTAACTTCATTTTCTCCTATCTTTTCCAGACTTACCTTCAAAAATAGAGAAGTATTTATATGATGTCACAAAAGGTAATTAGGATGTGTTAACCTTGAGGCATCTATTTTAGGTTTCATGTTTGTAACAATCTTCCTCAGCATGTATAATTATCTGGCTAATGGTGATCAATCAATATGATGCTGACGACAGGTATTTTTCAATGTTTCCAGTTTTACTTTTTTTAATCACTTACTTGACATCCTGAAGACTCAAATCCTTGAATCAAGCTGCTGAGCGGGAAGGGCATAGGCAGGAAGCACACAAACCAATCTCCCAGCTTGCTGTCTCAAGACTGTACTCAGAGATTGAATCCCTTCATCTATTATTTTTGCCAGCTATTTTTTTTTTAAACATCTTTATTGAAGTATAATTGCCTTACAATGGTGTGCCAGTTTCTGCTTTATAACAAAGTGAATCAGTTATACATATACATATGTTCCCATATCTCTTCCCTCTTGCATCTCCCTCCCTCCCACCCTCCCCATCCCACCCCTCTAGGTGGTCACAAAGCACCGAGCTGATCTCCCTGTGCTATGCGGCTGCTTCCCACTAGCTATCTATTTTACATTTGGTAGTGTATATATGTCCATGACACTCTCTCACCCTGTCACATCTCACCCCTCCCCCTCCCCATATCCTCAAGTCCATTCTCTAGTAGGTCTGTGTCTTTATTCCCATCTTGCCACTAGGTTCTTCATGGCTTTTTTTTTTTCCCCTTAGATTCCATATATATGTGTTAGCATACTGTATTTGTTTTTCTCTTTCTGACTTACTTCACTCTGTATGACAGACTCTTACTCCATCCACCTCATTACAAATACCTCCATTTCATTTCTTTTTATGGCTGAGTAATATTCCATTGTATATATGTGCCACATCTTCTTTATCCATTCATCTGTCGATGGACATTTAGGTTGCTTCCATGTCCTGGCTATTGTAAATAGAGCTGCAATGAACATTTTGGTACATGACTCTTTTTGAACTATGGTTTTCTCAGGGTATATGCCCAGTAGTGGGATTGCTGGGTCGTATGGTAGTTCTATTTTTAGTTTTTTAAGGAACCTCCATACTGTTCTCCATAGTGGCTGTATCAATTTACATTCCCACCAACAGTGCAAGAGTGTTCCCTTTCCTCCACACCCTCTCCAGCATTTATTGTTTCTAGATTTTTTGATGATGGCCATTCTGACCGGTGTGAGATGATATCTCATTGTAGTTTTGATTTGCATTTCTCTAATGATTAATGATGTTGAGCATTCTTTCATGTGTCTCTTGGCAATCTGTATATCTTCTTTGGAGAAATGTCTATTTAGGTCTTCTGCCCATTTTTGGATTGGGTTGTTTGTTTTTTTGTTATTGAGCTGCATGAGCGGCTTGTAAATCTTGGAGATTAATCCTTTGTCAGTTGCTTCATTTGCAAATATTTTCTCCCATTCTGAGGGTTGTCTTTTGGTCTTGTTTATGTGCCAGCTATTTTTTAAAGAAAAAGTTTTATAGAAGTGGAAGTAAATTTTTCAAAGTCTGACAGACTGTCAGAAGTACATTCATTCATTTAACATTTCCTGGGGACTGGCCGTGTGCAAAGTCTTGAGAAAGAATACTCACTGCCTTGAGTATTTGTGTTTGCCGTCCAGACACTGGCATGGACCACAAACAACCAGTAATGGGAGGAGATGCAGCTTAACTCCAGGAGCTTAAATCTGAGTGCAGTATGTGCTACCGATGAGGTTCAACTCGAAGTGGAGTCCAGCATGCCGGATGGACTCTCTGAGAGCCTCCAAATTCCTCTGTGTTGAGAACCACCTTTAGCCCAAGGGAAGCCTGGTGTTTTTTGTTTATTCGTTTGTTTGTTTTTAATCAGTAAGTATTTTGTGAAGTTTTCTTCTTACTCCTTGTGTCATAGAGTTCTGTACATATTTGCCCTGTTCCACTGGCACTCTTTAACGTCAAGAATGGCAGTGTCTCTCAACCGTGGCCATGTCTGTAAACTTAGAGTGCCTAGTGCAAATGTTTGCATCGATTTTCCCCATTAACTCATTTAGATAACAGTGTGAGTGGTTCAGTACCTTTGTTAGAAGAGGAGATTGATATTCTTATGAAAAAAGAAAATCCCTTCAGAAAGATTCAGAGAGAATTCTTCTTTGCTGTGCACAAAAGTGATAAAATTAGCTTGCTCTTCTATCTGTGGGAAACATGACCCTGTAAACTTTACCCACTCTTTTCCTACCCTGAATCCAATCTAAAGAAACTGGTTCTTAAAATTTATTCATCAGTGCTTTCTGCTCATCTAAGAGGGTTTTGAAAAAGAGAGGGTAACTGAGATAGATGCTATTTTTCTCCTAAAATACATTGGACAGGAGTTTGTCTGTAAGATAGGGTATGAAAGTAATGCCTTGTCAAGTTCAGGAAATCACAAGTCAGAGGACGTCAAACCAGGAAGGGACCTTCCAGTTTTATCCATGAATGTGTTTGCAATGGCTGTGGTTAGTTGGACTCTTTTGGGCACTCCCAGTGATGGAGAACTCTCTCTCTTTCAGTGTGCAGTTTCTCTGACACACAGGAAAAAATCAAGCAACTTGGGGCTTTGTGACAAATACACCATAAATATCTAGCCTCATCTGTATGTAATTTCTTCTTTATCTTACTCAAATAGGGAAAGATCACTTAAGCCAGTAGCAAGCATATCATATACACATAGAGTCCTCTTTTCCATCGTTGAGGATTTATATCCAGTTAGTGGAGTGGTTTGTAATTTTCTGATAATTAAATTCAAGTTTCTATGTCTGTAATCATGCAGCAATATTTCATAGATTACATTGTGACATAGCAAATGCACAGACTCAGATTATGGATACACATAACCTCCCTGCTGCCCTTTTCCTGTCTGAAAGGGGTACAAAGGTAGCCTTGAGAAGAAATGAGGCCTTTGTGAAGCTTAGATACCACAAAAAAAAAGCAAGTTATTGAAAATTCCTGGAGTAAATTGTGTTTGTATTAAACTTTTTGTTGTTGTTGTTTTTATTTTTTTCCATTTTGGATTTGTCCTGGGTGATTATTTCATTTTCAGATGGATCCAAGGAACTTGGGCCATTAACTTTTTTTTATGCAGTACTTCGAGTTTTCCAGGACTTGCCAGCATTTTTATTAGTCATTCCTAATAACATCACTGAAAAGAAAGTCAGTATTCTTCTCTCTCCTCTTTCTGGTATTCTCTTTTCTTTACGGTCCACCTGGAAAACCCTAGACCAGGAGAAGAGAAATGAGTAGGGCCAGGTCAGATTCCAGACCAGAATCATTCTCAGAGGAGCAATTTTTAAAAGCCAATTTAGGGACTTCCCTGGTGGTCCAGTGGTTAAGACTCCAGTGCCGGGGGCACGGGTTTGAGCCCTGGTCGGGGAACTAAAATCCCGCATGCCTCACGGCGCGGCCAAAAAAAAATAAAGCCAATTTAAGGGGTAGGAGTAAACCAAGTAGTGGTCCATAGCCTGGAAAACTGACTCCTTGGGTCATTCTTTCCACAGTCCCTCAAAACTGATGTCCCTGGCTTCTATGTCTCCTCCTTGGGACACACTGAAATTCTTTCCGACTCCTGCGTTAAATTAATTTCACGTTTGTTTCTGGTACATCCAAAACCTGATAAATGAGAGTGGGTTGATCTAATTTAGGGATGGGGGTTGGGAAAGACTTCCCCAGAGTAGCCATCTTTGAGAAGATACCTGAGGGAAAAGTTAGGAGTAACCGAGATGGATGTTAGAGGTGCCATTAGCAGAGAGAGGGAAGACAGAGGATGGTGATAGGGAAAGCTAGGTCAGGGAGGTAGATGGGGAATGGCAAGTTAGGTTTTATAGGCAGAATTTCAAATAAGGGTGGGATACTCTAATGGAAATTTTAATTCAGCACCTCAGGGCCAAATCAGGCTTTTCCAGCCATGCTATTGGAACTTCCAGCAAATGGATTGAGAATCCGTCACAATATATCTGGTTAATAAAGTGATTATAGCATTGAACAATGCAGGTATTGATGTAGGCTCGGGAAATGGTTAATGAGTGAATGATACAGACCACAGGATAAAAGAATTGGAAGAGAATTTGAACCTCTAAATTCATATAAAGCCAGCAGATCTTCGGAGATCAGCAAATACATTGAAATGAAGAAGGCCCTGTAGTTTCAAACATGAGGCTCATTCTTCCTTGGTATTCCAGAAAGACTCATAGATCGCTTACTCATAAAATGGCCATCATGTTTTGTGCCCAAAGTTAATGACTTTTAGATGATACTTGGAGAGAGATTTGTGGTGATGTCTAATTGATTGATCATGGTCCAGTTTTCTAAAGAACCATCTCCATGGCATGGAATGAGTCAGCCTGCCAATAATGCAGCTGAGAAACTCAGAATGGCAAGAAAAACCTATTAATCAATTCAATTTGAATTGAATCTGAGGTGATTTTAGTGGAATTCTACCATCTTGTCAACTCCAATTGTCTCTCCCCATTATTCTTTCCATTAAATTAGTGGGTATTTTTCTTGTTTTTTTTTTTTAATTTTCATCCTAGCATTGTCCTGTCTATAATCTGGAAAAATATGCAGGTTAGATATGTATGGAAACATATTTGTCATTTTAGTTTATCTTTGCTGAAAGTATGAAAGATGTATAAAGTGTAATACATATGGATTCTCATGAGCTTTTTGGATTTGACTCATCCAGAATTAATTCATCGACTCGTGTAATGCACTCACTTTATTTCTCTTCCAGGACCCTTCAGGAGTCCTGCTGTGATTCATAATAATTTAGATTGAGGGATTTGTTTTCCCTTTTTTTTCTTTAGCTCATTTTGTCAAATGATAGAAAGGAAAAATGAGGATTTTATTAAATGTTGACATAATTAGATAACATGAGCAGAGAATTTCATGAAAAGTCTAGTTCTTTGCTCATGAATTTATTTAACAGTTGCCAATTTAGATGCAGGAAATTAAGTGCCATATTACACGCAGCCTCAGGCTCCTTGGAGGGGAGAAAAATGCTTTCCCTTTTCAGTGAGCTGTGGGAAATTGTTCCAAGACCATCAGGAAAAGCTTTATTTCTGTGAGAAAGAGCTCTGTGGTCATCAAAGCAGAAGAGCCTTGAATTTTACATTGTGAAAGCTTTTTACTGAACACCAGGTCTTAACTCCATTGACCTTTGGACGTGGGAGGGTATGGAGCACAGAACTGGAATTGTAACCCAATGAAAGTTATTCTCTTTTAGTAAAACTGCAGTGTTACCAATATTTAATGTTCTACCTAAATGAATGAAACACCTAGCCACTAACCTGAGCAAATGTTGTTTCTCTTTGTCGCATAGGACTCAGTAACAGTGTTCAAATTCTTTGACTCATCTATTCAACTCATAGAAATTTATCTTAATAAAATAATTTCAAACAAGAAAAATAAAGCCATATACCTGAAGACATTCTTTTCAGTATTAGCTATAGTAGTGAAAGATGGAAGCAATTTATCCAATGGTATAGAAATTATTAAATAAATTCAGCTATACACAGGTAAAGAAACATTCTGTAGCCATTAAATGTTATTAGGTAGACTATGTAACTATAGAAAATTATTTCCATTCTAATGTTAGATAGAGGAAATGGATAACTAGTCATAATAAGTATAGCTAATTAGGCTTATTAGTTTATGTAAGCGTATATAATATAGCTTATTAAGTCCTTTCCATGTGCCAAGCACTACTTAAGCATTGTACATTTATAGAATCTTCACGATAATTCTATGAGATAGGTACTATTATTATCCCCATATTATACACATGAAGAAACTGAACAAGGTTGCAGAGCTAGTAACTGCTGGGTCTGGGATTCAAAGCCAGATAATCTGTCTCTAGAGGTCACACTTAACCATCATTCTATATAAGATCAGCAAACAAATGGGTATATTCACATTGATTACACCTAGTAACACTCTGAGTGCATGGAAAAAGCTGGAAGAGAATATACAGAAATAAAATTAGTTAACATTGTTGAAATTTGGAAGAGATACATTTTTAAAATTTCCTTTAGGGGAAGGGGTGGGTGGGATGAATTGGGAAATTGGGATCGACATATATACACTATTGATACTATGTGTAAAATAGATAGCTAATGAGAACCTACTGTATAGCTCAGGGAACTCTACTCAGTGCTCTGTGGTGACCTAAATGGGAAGGAAATCCAAAAAAGAGGGGATATATGTATACGTATAGCTGATTCACTTTGCTGTACAGTAGAAACTAACCCAACATTGTAAAGCTACTATACTCCAATAAAAATTAATTATAAAAAATAAATAAATAAATAATTAAAAAATAAAATTTCCTTTAATGTTCTAATATATGGCATTTACTATTTAAAAATATGACTTAGTAATGTATAACATTTGAGTACAAAGTTCAAACTTTATTAAAATAGGTCTTTCACATATTACAAAAGAGAGACAATCTCCATCCCATTTAGCTACTTATCCCAGTTGAAAACCTACTCCCAGAAGTCTGATATTAGGTTTAGTGTTTGGTAAAAGGCACCAGAGAGCCCCAGATAGTGGGAGAGTAGATGCTTGAAGAATGAGGCTTTCATGGAAAATTGCAAGTAGCAGGATTTGCTAATATGTAGGTCAGAGAACGGTAGACTGGGTAATACGTTCATAATGCAAAAGTGGCAAGGATAATAAGTGTAACTGGCACAGGAAAAATTAAGTTAAATATTAGGAACAACTTCTGAGCTTTAATAGTATTGTGTTGGGTTGGGTATTCATGTTTTTTGTTTTTTAATTATAATCATTTTTTAACATCTTTATTGGAGTATAATTGCTTTACAATTTTTGCGTTAGTTTCTGCTGTATAACAAAGTGAATCAGCTATATGTATACATATATCCCCATATCCTCTCCCTCTTGTGTCTCCCTCCCACCCTCCCTATCCCACCCCTCTAGGTGGTCACAAAGCACTGAGCTGATCTCCCCATGGAATGCAGCTGCTTCCCACTAGCTAGCTCTTTTACATTTGGTAGTGTATATATGTCAATGCTACTCTCTCACTTTGTCCCAGCTTACCCTTCCCCCTCCCCATGTCCTCAAGTCCATTCTCTATGTCTGCGTCTTTATTCCTGTCCTGCCCCTAGGTTCATCAGAGCCAATTTTTTTTTTTTTTTTAGATTCCATATATATGTGTTAGCATATGGTATTTGTTTTCCTCTTTCTGACTTACTTCACTCTGTATGACAGACTCTAGGTCCATCCACCTCACTCCAAATAACTCAATTTCATTTCTTTTTATGGCTGAATAATATTCCATTGTATATATGTGCCACATCTTCTTTATCCATTCACTGTCGATGGACACCTAGGTTGCTTCCATGTCCTGACTATTGTAAATAGTGCTACAGTGAACACTGTGGTACATGATTCTTTTTGAATTATGGTTTACTCAGGGTATATTCCCAGTAGTGGGATTGCTGGGTCATATGGTAGTTCTATTTTCAGTTTTTTAAGGAACCTCCATACTGTTCTCCATAATGGCTGTGTCAATTTGTGTTCCCACCAACAGTGCAAGAGGGTTCCCTTTTCTCCACACCCTCTCCAACATTGATTATTGTTTGTAGATTTTTTGATGATGGCCTTTATGACCGGTGTGAGGTGATACCTCATTGTAGTTTTATTTGCATTTCTCTAATGATTAGTGATGTTGAGCATCCTTTCATGTGTTTGTTAGCAATCTGTATATCTTCTTTGGAGAAATGTCTATTTCGGTCTTCTGCCCATTTTTGGATTGGGTTGTTTGCTTTTTTGATACTGAGCTGCATGAGCTGCTTGTATATTTTAGAGATTAATCCTTTGTCCGTTGCTTCATTTGCAAATATTTTCTCCCATTCTGAGGGTTGTCTTCTCATCTTGATTGTGGTTTCCTTTGCTTGGCAAAAGCTTTTAAGTTTCATTAGGTCCCATTTCTATTTTTGTTTTTATTTCCACTTCTCTAGGTGGTGGGTCAAAAAGGATCTTGCTGTGATTTATGTCAAAGAGTGTTCTTCCTATGTTTTCTTCTAAGAGTTTTATAGTGTCTGGCCTTACATTTAGGTCTTTAATCCATTTTGAGTTTATTTTTGTGTATGGTGTTTGTTAGGCAGTGTTCTAATTTCATTCTTTTACATGTAGCTGTCCAGTTTTCCCAGCACCACTTACTGAAGAAGCTGTCTTTTCTCCATTGTATATTCTTGCCTTCTTTATCAAAGATAAGGTGACCAACTCAAAATGGATTAGAGACCTAAATGTAAGACCAGACACTATAAAACTCTTAGAGGAAAACATAGGAAGAACACTCTATGACATAAATCACAGCAAGATCTTTTTTGATCCACCTCCTAGAGTAATGGAAATAAAAACAAAAATAAACAAATGGGACATAATGAAACTTAAAAGCTTTTGCCAAGCAAAGGAAACCACAAACAAGACAAAAAGACAACCCTCAGAATGGGAGAAAATATTTGCAAATGAATCAATGGACAAAGGATTAATGTCCAAAACATAAAAACAGCTCATGCAGCTCAATATTAAAAAAACAAACAACCCACTCAAAAAATGGGCAGAAGACCTAAATAGACATTTCTCCAAAGAAGACATACAGATGGCCAAGAAGCACATGAAAAGCTGCTCAACATCACTAATTATTAAAGAAATGCAAATCAAAACTACAATGAGGTATCGCCTTACACCAGTTAGATTGGGCATCATCAGAAAATCTACAAACAACAAATGCTGGAGAGGGTGTGGAGAAAAGGGAACCCTCTTGCACTGTTGGTGAGAATGTAAATTGATACAGCCAGTATGGAGAACAGTATGGAGGTTCCTTAAAAAACTAAAAATAGAATTACCATATGATCCAGCAATCCCACTACTGGGCATATACCCAGAGAAAACCATAATTCAAAAAGAGTCATGCACCCCAATGGTCATTGCAGCACTATTTACAATAGCCAGGTCATGGAAGCAACTTAAGTGTCCATTGACAGACGAATGGATAAAGAAGATGTGGTACATATATACAATGGAATATTACTCAGCCATAAAAAGGAACGAAATTGGATCATTTGTAGAGATGTGGATGGATCTAGAGACTGTCATACAGAATGAAGTAAGTCAGAAAGGGAAAAACAAATATTGTGTATTAATGCATATATGTGGAACTTAGAAAAATGGTACAGATGAACCGGTTTGCAGGGCAGAAATAGAGACACATATGTAGAGAACAAACATATGGACACCAAGGGGGGAAGGTGGCGGGGGTGGTGGTAGTGGTGGGATGAATTGGGAGATTGGGATTGACATATATACACCAATATGTATAAAATAGATAACTAATAAGAACCTGATGTATAAAAAAATAAATAAAATTAAATTAAAAAAAATGTTAACAAAAAAGAAAAAAAGCAAAAAAAAGATAAGGTGACCATATGTGTATGGGTTTATCTCTGGACTTTCTATCCTCTTCCATTGATCTATATTTCTGTTTTTGTGCCAGTACCATACTGTCTTGATTACTGTAGCTTTGTAGTTTAGTCTGAGCATATTCATGTTTTAACATAAAAGCTTTTATCTGAAAACCTATAGCTACCCATCCCTTGGAGGAGCAGAATTGCTCATAGAGAGAAGGAAAGAATATTTACAGATGAAGGCAGGAGGTGAAGCACTTCATGAAATATAGACTATATGACTGAGAAGGAGAAACGTGATTTCTGTTAAATTTATTAAAGGTGCATTGTGGAAATTTGTGATTTTTGGTGCAAAATTATCTATAATGGTATTTTAATGAATTTGAATAATGTAAAATTTATATTTTACGATTAAAAATAGTTCTGTAAATATTTTTTAATTTGGAATCCATGAATGGTTTTACATAACTCCCTGAAATTTTACAGCAAGTTTAAATATGTGCAAATGAGCAGTTTCGGCAAGGTTGGGGGAGAGGGTTCTTGTGAGTTTTATTAAATATTCTTAAATGTCTACAAGCTAAATTTACTACTATAGCATCTACATTGATATGTTACAGGAAAAGAGAAGGCTGGACAGTAGTCCTAGATAGGTAGATAGATAAACAGATGATAGATAAATAGATTACATAGATCACAGATAGATAAATAGATAGATAGATAGATAGACAGGTAGATAGATAGTCTATTGCATAATAGTTTCAGAATCTTGTTGACTCCTTCTAATGTGAATCTTCGAAATACATTGTTGGTAACTCTTAGTTGGAATGAAGATAGGTAATACAAACATTTAAAAGCCTCTAATTTATGGTCATTGAAGAGCATAATGCATAGAAATTTTACACTGGGGCTTCAACTCTACCTTGCACCTTGTGTTTGGCATAAAACTGGCTCAGATCTTTGGGATGATGTTTAGGGTTTTCCTGTGGCTACCATGCAGCAATGTGGTCAGACTTAGCTATCTGAGGTGCATAAATCAGCAGAGTAAACTGTGATGCCTTCTCAAAGTCACCTCTTCAAGGACCGAGGCTCAATTAAATTTCTTTTGCATTTTGGTGACAGCTGTACTTTTCATTGTTGGGAAATCTGTTGTCATTGTTTAGAAAGCTATCTTTCAGGTTTCACATAATCAAAACCTACAGGTAGCAAAAATTTAAATAAGCATGAGACATAGGTTTGATTCCTCAAGGCACTGGCCTCTTGAAGCAAATAACCAATGAGAAGAGACTTAATCCTCTTTTAAAATCAGTTTTTTTTCTTTTAACTTTATTAACAGCTTTACTGAGATATAATGCACATTTGTTGCTTTTCCCCTGAGTTTCTTTTCCCTTTTATTAGCTGTAAAAAAGTGTGTGTATGTGTGTGTGTGTGTGCATATGTGCGTGTGCATCTGTATGTGTTTGTGTGTGGTATTTAAAAATAGAGCAAATTGACTTTTAAGAAGAACAGTTAATAAAACACTTGGGTTGTAATATAGGAGGGAGTAAGATTAATTGTGTGCAGCAGAAAAAAGTGGAATGTTTTCCAAGTTTCTAATTGACATATTAATTTTATTGGTTACCTTTTTTTCTTCTTAATTCTTGCACTAACTCTGACAATTGCTATTGCCCTGACATTTTATAATTTAGACAATAAGGCTTAGAGTGGAATTGATGTCTTTGTAAGGAATATATAGCAAGATTATATACTTGACAGAGTCTAATATTTCATGTTGGTTGGCAACAGCCTTTCCCTGCACTCCTGTAAGACTCCCAGCTTATATGTTGTCTATTATTGGGGAGGACAGTAAACCAATTTAGACACCTCCACATGCTTGTCCACTTGTGAATTATTTCAGTTTTTCATTTGTGCAACCAATATTAATCGACTGTCTCCTCTATGTAATGACTTATCTATGCGTGATGTTACGGGAGTTACAGAATTAATAAGAAATAATGCCTGCTTTTAAGGAGGGACTTACAAATAACCAAAGTACAGGGAAGATTGTGGATCATACTATAACAGACTGGTCAGCAGAATGCTATGGGAACACAGAGGGAGCAACTTAAATTGAGAGGTCATAGAAGACTACATGTAAAGGAAGCATTTTATCATGACTTTGAAAGACAGATAGGATTTTGATAGGTAGAGAAGGGTAAAGGGTGCTAGGACTTCCAACTTGACAAAAACACTGATTTACTGAGTGCTTTCTGTGTGCAAGACACTGGGCTAAATGGATTTTTTTCCTATGAGCCAAGTTCTTTTCTTGTCCCAGCAATACAGAGAAAGAAATGGAAGCCTTTAGAGGTTCATTTTGCTTTCAGGCCAAAAGGGAGTGCAGGCAGCAGAACCACTGCCATATTTGCTAAGCTGAAAGATCATAATTTTCTTCTTCATCATCATGTCTAGCACAGTGGTTGGCAAACTTTTTCTTAAAGGGCCAGATAATAAATACCTTAGACTTTTCACATTTACACAATCTCTGTCACACTTACTCACCTCTGCCACTGTAACTCGAAAAGCAACTATAGACCATACATAAATGAACTGACACGGTTGTGTTCCAATAACACTATTTATGGACACTGAAAATGGAATTTTATGTAATTTTCACATCTCATGAAATATTCTTTTTTTGATTTTGCATAACCTTTAAAAGTGTTAAAGCCATTCTTTGTTCATGGCTCTACAGCATCAGGTGGTGGGTTGGGTTTGTCCTGCAGGACATAGTTTGCTGACCTCTGATGGCTCATAACAGGAGCTTAATAAATACTTATCATGGAAAATAATTAATGGAAGATGAAACACCCTGCTCCTGGGTACAGCACACAGCTCCTGGGTCCTCCATTTGACTCCTAGTCTCCATAAACGACACTGCCAGCAATTCTGGACTCTGCAACTTGAGTGGCCAGTGGGTCTGTACTCCAACGCTGAGGCATATAATTTTGGTCACTACTACACTTTATACAGATGCATCTGTTGAAAAATAACAGGTCAAGAAATCAGCTGAGATGAGGCTTTGATTCTGTTATTGAACCAAGAAATATGTCCAGGCCTGCTCTCTAAGTGAGCAAAGATATGCTCTACCTTAAGTCATCTTGTTTGTCCATCTTAAAAGAGCAAGAGCTTTTTTGTGTTATCTCCTTTAAGAACTATTGAGTTATCTTTGGTGGTCTCCTTTTGATTGAAAAATATGAAAAAAATGCCCTGAAGTTGGATGTAAGTCTGATGATATTCCTAGAGAGCACTGATGAAATCCCATATACTTGAATATACTTAGCAAGATCCAGTACACCTGAATATCTTTGAAGCAGACCAGTACTCTTATAGAGACAAAGACAAAGCTGTTGGCATCAGAAAGTGGATCCCAGGGACATTTTAAGTTTTATTAGACATTTTGCTGTAAGTTCCTCGGATTGGACTTCTGGAATTCTATCCTTGTTGGTCTAAAAGTAGAGTCTTAATAACCACTAGTATATTAGAGCTTTTCATATAAGATGTCTGATGTCAAAGGCTCTATAATTATGAAGATTCCACTTAATATAGTGTAAAGAATTGCCTTGGCAACTTATCTATCCTCCTTTTTCATCATATTCTACCTCTGGAAAGTGGAGTAATAATAGCTGCTTCTTTGGGTTGATGCATGGATTAAATGAGATAACAAATCATTTGAATTATTTTAATTACCCTCTTTTAAGAATTTTTGTTTTGCTTTTTATCCATGACAATTAAAAATAGAATTCAAATATTCCAGTTCCCTGCTATGTTTATTGTGAATACAAGTTTTTCCTTTTAGTTCCTTTTGGATTTCACACTGAATGTGAACCAATCACTTCCTATCTTTGTTCTGACAACACTTGTCAAAAAATATGATGTACCCAGCCAATTGTATTCTATGGCTTTTAAGAAAAAGCATCCTTGAAAAACATTTTATTGATGGGGTGAATGAACACAAACTATTAGATCAGTTTAGTTACTGTGTGCTAGAAGAACATTTATTTATTCTTCAGATTTCCGATTATGGTATATAGTTATGATGATTTATGAAAACAAACCTGAATACCTTATGCCAAATTCTTAGCAAAAGCGTAACTCACAATGAGATATTAGTTTACATGATGGAAGGATTGATTCCTTTGATTTTCCCCAAGAGAAAAGAGTGTTTCATTCTTTAAAGATGAAATATAACACAGTGTTAGCTCCTCTTTAGTCTCAGTAAGGAGAGTTTGCTGTAATTCTACAGAGCTGTGCTCTGAAGCCCATTTCCACTGTGCATATTGATGCTTATAGCTTAAGATGGTTTTGTATCAAAGAAGGATAGGAATAGTATGCTTTGTTAGATGGCAGAAGAGTTACAGAGGACATCTTTAGACTCATATATTTCTCCATTAGACCCTAAAATCAATAGACTGCTGAGCAAGGTCTTACTTGAAATTTTTTTTTAATTTATTTATTTAATTAATTAATTAATTTACTTATTTTTAAATTTATTTTATTTATTTATTTATTTATTTATTTATTATTATTATTTTTTATGGCTGTGTTGGGTCTTCGTTTCTGTGCGAGGGCTTTCTCTAGTTGCGGCAAGTGGGGGCCACTCTTCATCGCGGTGCGCGGGCCTCTCATTACCACGGCCTCTCTTGTTGCAGAGCACAGGCTCCAGACGCGCAGGCTCAGTAACTGTGGCTCACGGGCCTAGTTGCTCCGCGGCATGTGGAATCTTCCCAGACCAGGGCTCGAACCTGTGTCCCCTGCATTGGCAGGCAGATTCTCAACCACTGCGCCACCAGGGAAGCCCTTACTTGAATTTTTATATATCATATCATTTATATATGAATTTATATATATCAGAAATTTATTTCTTCTGATTTGAATTTTAAAACTCAATTTGTTTTTCTTCAATTCAGAGAATTCCATGGCAGAGCCAATATATTGTTTAAATCAGTGCTTCTTAACTTGATTGTATCTGAGAACTCCATAGACAGTTACAAGTAAAAAGAAAGGTCATCCCTGGACTCATATGCATATTTAATTGGTTTGGAGTGTGGCCCAGACATAGATTTTCTTTTTTCTCTTTATCCTTTTTTTTTTTTTTTTTCTTATTTTTTTAAAGCAACACCAGAATACTTTAACATGTAGTTTTGGTTAAAATACAGTGATATAAATCAGCACTTCTCAAATTTTAATGTTCATCTAAGCCACTTAGGGGTCTTGTAAAAAGTCAAACTGACCCTTCTGTAGGTCTGGGGTGGGACATTGATGGGGCCAACATTGCTGATCTAAGCATCACATTTTCAATAAGAAAGATCTAAATTAAGGTCTGAATTTGTTAGGAAACTTTTTATCTATGAATGCCTTGACTAAACTACTGTCTATGATGTAATTATCTTTGGTTTAATTAGATACTCAAAATGATCTCATACTTTACCTGTCAAAAAATTACCACTCTTACGGTCATATTGCTTAATTCAATCCTACATTTATTGAACACCTATTACATGCTCTCTCTTTTGCCAGGCTTGCAGAGAATGTACAGAGTAGAAAAATACAAATCTTACACTTAAGTAGCTCAAAGAGGAGTGAAGGGCTGATGCTAATGACCATAATTTAAAGTGCAAAGCATTACAAGAGAAGTAAAATGTTTGACTTTTTGCTTAACTTTGAGATGTTATGCCTTTTGGGTTGAGACACTTTCCAGGTTTTGAAAATTCTTGAAGTCTAAAGTCCTTTTTTTTCTTTCTTTTCTGTAAAGGATATACGTGTGTATGGGGTGGGGGATGTAGGTCTTAGGAATTTTAATCTAGTTTGTTGATGGGTGTGTCTAGAGTACCTAGAACAGTGCTTGACTAAAACCTCTTGAAAAATGTGAGTGGAATGAATGGTTGCCACCTAGTATTTCAGAGCAGTGACTTTTGAAGCAGGCAGTGTGACGGATGCCATAGTAAAGGTAAAGAACCCTAACATACCATGTCATACCCGGGACAGTTTCTTTATGGGAAAGTAGAGAAGGAATGGAAGAAGGATATGGGCAGAACAACTGTTATATATCAGGCATTTCAAGACCATACAGAAGAATAGATAACACTTTGCCCATTTTATATATCAGGTTCATGTCATCAAGTCCCTGAAGTTCAGTGGAAGCAATGATTAAGAGGATAGTTTAAGTACTTCCAGACTGGGTGTTTGGAACACTTAGTCTTCTGTTGGAAACTTTGAGCCTAAAGATGAGTAGAAAATCATGGGATTTTTGTGGAAAATTTATAAATTTCTCTTGGTCATTGATGAGAAAGTTCTCTAAATATATTACAAGATCTTTTCTTCCAATGTATTACCTTATTTAAACATAACCAGCTATTTCTCTGTTTTAGTTTTTGACATGGTCAAAAGCAAGTGGTATTACTCTCTAATGTACTTTTAGAATTTAATGAGGTTAATAAATTATAATAAACAAGACTTTGATTATTCCTCAGAAAATAAATGTCATTTTATGTTATTTTATAGTGTCTGATTATAGACTCTAATTATATAAAATTATCTAAGTATCTCCAGCCAGATCTAAATACTTTTGTGAAAACTTTTTGTAATAGTATAACTTTTAGTGCTTAAGACATGTTCAATTGAAGTCATTGTGTTGATCACTTATTTTTGTCTTCAAAAAATAGTTTTTGAATCTCTTTCAAGAAATTAACAAAGTGATTAGCAGCTCACTTGCCAAGGGAATTAAGAGCAAAGTTTATGCCTCCCACTGCTGGCTTACTTGTACAAAACAAATGTCAGAGGCAGCACGTGGGGAACTGGTAATGGTTTAATTTGCATGTATGGAGTCGGCACAAAATTAATAGCAGTCTGTCACCAAGGTTTGTTAGCTAATTGCTGGGTTTTAATGTTAAGCAAATGAGTGTGAATTTTAACAACACTGTTTAAGAGCCTCTTTGGGAGCCTGTTCTTTCTATTCCTCTTGGCATGCCTTAGGTTTCAAGCTGTTTTCTGAATATGTTTTCTAATTCTTCAGATATTAAGGTGGCAACCTAGGTTGTCTTTGGCATTCGACCCCCTCCCTAATAAAATCAGCTAGTCACCTTCTCAGAAAAACAGGCCATAAGGCAGAATTTCCAGGGCCACTGCTACTGTTTTCTTTTTTACACATCTGTTTTTCTGTAAAGGACAAATAATTCAGATTTTCCCACAGGCTGGAGGAGAAATGACTTACTGAGTTTTCTATAATATGACTCTACATAAAATTACTGTAGGTAGGGAGAATTCATTTTACTAATTTAAAGCCTAATCTATTTGTAAGGAGTGTGTTAAAAACATGTCTTATGATGTAAACAAAAGAGATTTTTTTCTTTCTCCCACTGCCCCCTTTACATTTTATTCAGTGAGGAATAATTTTAATCTATTCCTAGATGTAACCTCCAGCAGGCCCATGGCATCTCTACAGCCCTACAGACACGCTAAGTCAAAAACACCATAGGTCAGTAATTAGAATATAGTCCAAGGGATTAACCCACACTTTGAACTCGATTTATCAACAGTTAAACCCTTCCTTCTTAGAGTCTCTTACTATCGCTTACTATCTAGCCGCTATATTAGCTCCACCGGGGTCAAGGTGTTTTGGGGAGGGGAGGGGAGCTGTAAACATACAGTACAGGTCTCGTTTGTCTCAGCTTCGTAAACCCTGGGCCTTGGCAGATATTAAAAGTTGAGGTCTTTGAATAGACCAGGCTAATATAAAAGCTGTCTTTTTCTTTCATGACTGCTTTCATGAGATCGTTAAGTATTCCCTGACAGATGCTCTCCCCTGCCGTTCCCTTAAATGGCATCTCTATTGCAGGTGGTTCCTTTGTAGATCTTCCCTCAGCTCCTGTGTACCCTGTGATGCAAGTTCAACCTCTTTGTGGTGAAAAGCCTCTCTCCTTGCACTCCAGTTTAACCTATACAAGGTGACTCCTCCCCTCCCCTCCCCTCCCCTTCCCTTCTCTTCCCTTCCCTTCCCTTCCCTTCCCTTCCCTTTCTCTTCTCTTCTTTCTCTCTGTCTCTCTCTTTGGCACAGCTTAGATCTTAGTAAAATTTAACTTTCTTAGATGTGAGTCAGTCCCCAGTCCTCTGTGTCTTTCCACTGCTGAGAAGTAGCACTCCTCAACCCTTCCTCTTTATGGGTGGGGAAAAGAGGACTTACAGCACAGCAGCAGCTTTCTCTGGAAAAACCTGATAACCAGTTTTCTCCAAAATCCTACTTCTGACCCTCGGACCTCTGTTTAAATCTTGTTGTACCTAAGGGGGTCCAAGAGTAATAGAATATGTTCCCTTTCATAACCTATGTAAATTCTGCATATGGAGATTTGTGTAATACACAGAATGCATTCTGACAGCTACTGTGTGTGTTTCTCAATTAAATCTGAGGCAGGAAGAATCCCAGTCAAATATGTTACATATTTAAACAAGTTGAGAATGGAGAGAATTCCATTTATTGTGGTTTCTTAACCATTGACTTGGCACTAATAATTAGACATAAAGGCTTTTGTGGGAGATCAAAGATGTATAAAACATGGTTGTCTTCATGGGCACACAACCTAACTGGGAAATCCAGATATGTTCAGTATAGAAGAATTTGCCTCTGATAATATTGATCAAACTACCCTGATAAGGCATCTTGTAGTTTGGCAATGCATTTGGTTTGGTACTTGCCAAAGGAAAAGGCTAACTTGGTATGCATGGGAACATCTTGGCATGATGATTTGGATTTGGCAATTGGTTATTGATCATTAGCATGAAGATATTTCAAGAAATGAAAGATTGGGGTGGGGAAGGGAAAAAAATCAAAGAGTAAATTAACCTGGAATAGGTTACTGGTTGTATAATAAACTTATGCTAAGTCTATATATTTTACTGCAATGTCTGTCTGAGGAAGAAAAAAATTCACAATGAAGGCAGTTAAGCATTAGAGACAAAACTAAGGGAGTATCACACACAATCTCTCCTACAAGATGGGCTAATGATTAAGAATTCTGGCATTGGACCCAAAGTCCTAGGTTTGAATCCCTGGCTTGATCGTGAAATCCAACACCTCGGTTATTTTCATTGCTTTATCATATGCTTAGACAAGCTTTCTCTTTAACCATTACCTAAAGTTAAATGTTTTCATTACTTTGTGACAAAGGAAGATCCATATATTTCTTATATCCTATATGGAAAGAAAGAATATTTATTGTGTTTTTCCTTTGCGGAAATATTTTTAAGCTACTCTCAATTTACAGATTTCCTTAGAGAAGAAAGTATAAACCATCCCCCCTCCATTTATAAATATTTCCTTGAATTTTTTTTTACCTCTCATCCATAGAATGTGCGTATTCATATGTCGTATGTCAGGGACTTACTGCATTTTACCCATGCACTTAGAATTTCCTTATTCCAATCTGATTACTCGTGGTTTTGTAATAACATGATTGTGTTTACCTCACTCAATTCTTTTTTTTTTCCTCTTTCTATTCAATGGATATGTTGGCAACTGCATTTTACATATAAAAAGTAAGTTGCTTTAAAGCCATTCAGCCATAGCCTCAACATCTATTTTCACTACAGTTCTTATTCATCACCCAAAATGATAAAAAAGAAATACAATGCAATTGTTAGCTTATTATGCAATATTTTCATTATAAAGATTTCCCTTTTCAATTTCTTCTCTGATGCTAGGCCAATATTTTTCTCTTCTGATTCTGTTTGGCAGTCATATTAATCAAGCTCAAGTCCATGACCTTGAAAAAGGGACTAAATAGAGGAATTGCCCTTGGGTGTAATGAATTGACACAAGAAAAGCCAGTCTGGTTGGATCTTAAATGCAACAAAGTAATTTGCTTGGAATCTTGAGAGAATGATTTTGTATCCTTTATTAGAATGTATTCAACCGAGTAACTGCAGTTACATAAGTAATACCGATGGCATTGCTGATGAGGGGGGTAAATATGCATGCAAACACACATACACATACACACACATTACACATACATATGGTAAAATCTGATTCGTAAGTGACGTGGACATTTCTTGAGTCACTAAGTGTTGATGACAGCATACAATATTCAATTAATTTAGAGATATGAGATTTTCTTAGTTTTTCTTGTTCACTGCTCTTTTTCTCCTTATTTGGAACAAGGATTTATTTCATATATCTTTGCTAGAGTAACTTCCAGCCAGCAATGTGCCAGTTTCTGCTATTTTACTCTTGAGCTATAAAAATGTTTTTATAGTTTCTTTAAAGGTATATAACAAATACGTCAAAATAATTTGAATCTTCATATGGATTACAACAAAATAATTAGAGCAAAAGACTAAGAGTTAGAGAAAAAGACTAAGGTTGTCAATATTTATGTTTTCCAGACCTTTTTTTTTTTTTAAATGAATCAACTCCAAACTGCTTATGGTTTAAATGCATTTCCACTATAAACATTAATGATTATTAAATCAATGATGCTAACTGCCATTTTTACTTTTTTCATTATATTTATGATCATGTATTTTTTCTCATGTAAAATTCCCTGGTTCTAAAAAATACCTTTTCACACAGTTAATCTATAGTGTGTCTGTTCTTTTTGCTTTTATTTTACCACTGTTTTACAAATACGGAAGCTTCATTGGTCCTAAATCACAGGATAGCTTAAAGATTAGAATTCAGGAGTTCAATTTTTAAACATTTATTACAGTGACAAGCCCTCTTAGAAGTCAAGACCAAGTTTAAAAATAGAACATTTACCATAGCTTAGAATTAGCCCATCTTATTTTGTGTAAAGTGTAACTTTGTAGTTCTTATTATGAAATGTGGAAAAAGCTAGTGTTTACTGTGACTACTAAGACACTGTTCTAAGGAAGACTGCTTACAAGGTAGTATATTCTTGCTTAATTGTGAAAAAATTCCCTAGTCAGGTGAGTAGAACATTTGGTTAACCCAACCAACCGGCAAAATCAGCACCAACAATTTCTACATGATATAGATGAACTACATGTAATTACCATTGCACCAAAGGTGGAAGCCAAAATGGGTCTGATGCAAAGAATATGGAGAAAGCCATTTACTGAGAAGAAAACTTTAAAAATCAAAACCCTAGGATAACATGGGATAAGGATTTAAACAAAATTACTCAAAACTCAAATTAGTATGCATCATTTTTAAAGTAAAGAAACATGAATATGTATGCATATCCTAGTTTCTTTACAAAATATATATTAACAAGTCTGTCAGCTATAGGTTTGTGTGTGTGTATGTGAATAAATGCAATGCGAAATTTGAATAGAGAGTAGAAATCAGTGAGGATAAATTATTGCAAAAACATCAAAGGCTTTCTCCTCCTTACATATAATCTCTCTTTAAAAGAAAAAAACGAACAATGTATATTTGGTTAGATTGTTGAAAGTTTCAATTATTTAACTCTTATAAAATTACTTAAATTTATAAATCAAAAGCTGAAAACCAAAGGAAAGACTCAGTCGCATGGAAAGTAAGACTCTGCCTCACTGTAGTTAGTTGGATACCATTATGATAGAAGCCAGTACAAAGACCAGCTAACTGGGTTCACTATTCTCTGGCCTGAACTTGAATATTTATGACAATGAATTCATCATCTGGCATAGCACAACCAGACAAGCCATAACAGTGACATGCAATTTCTCTCCCAACCAGAACTCGAGTCAGATAGGTCTATAAATCTCATTAAATGGGCTGTTTTACCTCCTTGTAGAATAACAAACTAGTCTGCCAGGTGGATGTACTCATTAGATGCCCTATAACCTCAGGAAGAACATTAATGGCCACTAGAGAGGTTCCATAGGTTTAATAAACACCTCTCTAGGAAAAAATATATGTGCTTGGGTGTGTTTAGATTAAATGTAACAGATTTCTCTCTTTATGTTAAAAACTATCTGGGAGTCAGAAATGAGAAATAATATAACATTGTCCTTGGCAAATAAAATTTTTAATGATTGCTTTTAAACAACTAAATTAGGTTTGCCTTTGATGATTCATCAGATGTTGCAATAAAAAAAAAAAACAGAAATAATGGTGGGAAGTCAAGTTGTGCCTATATTTGATATGTAAGACAGAATCTCACTTGAATCCAAGTGTTTTTTTTTAATCACATTAAATGTGAGTTTAATTCATTGTAAAAATTTATGCTACAATATACACATCAACATTATGACTTTAGTGCATTGATAATTCCAGCTTTCCTGGATACCATAATCATTTTTCCCCCTATAAATCAACTTACTCAGAAAGCACCTAATATAGTAAAATTCAGAAACATTTTCTCTCCTCTGATTTTAATTTTAATATGTATACCTCACTCCTAGACCTATTTATTGGCTTTTTCTGGAAATATTGTAAGTGGAAAAGTTCACAGTGTTCATAATAATTTTAATTTTTCTATTACTTTAACAGTAACAGCAACCCTCTATTGAAGTCACACACAATGTGCCCAGCAGGTTGATAAATGCTCTATTTGAAGTATTTCTGTTAATCCTTACTATAACCTGGTATGGAAGTTTATTAACTTCCATTTCTCAGATGAGGAAACCAAGGCATCTCCAGATAAAGAATTTTTTCCAAAGTCTTATAGTTGGTAAGTGGTGGAATCAAAATTCATTCCCTTCTCAGTGTGCCTCCTGAGTTTAAGTTGTTCTTACACTTCACATTAATACTTCTCTTCTGTCCTAGGCTGTGGCCTGATATACATTACAGTAGAATGTTAGCAAAAATTGTGTAATGTTACTTAATATTCCAAATATTAGGTATATTGTTGAAACCAAGTCATAAGAAATTATTCAATTGAAGCCAAATCATTAGGAAATATTCACTTGTTTACTTGTTATAACTTCTTTTGACTGAATTGTTAAACTTTTCATAGTGCAAACTGTTAGAGAAGTTTAAGTCCATATTTAAATGTAAACATTTAATATCTTCCAACTCAATCTTTTAATGTTTACACAGTTAGCTCAAGATTCTTGGCTCTTGCCTGTGGTGGAATCAGATAGTTTGAGTTCAAAGGTAAATTACAAATTATTGCTAGTCCAGTATCACATTTAATGCAGTTATCCTCTGTACGTTTCCTAAATAGCTTCTGTGATTATCTTAAGTGATCAGTTTATCAAATATCCTATACTGTCTGTCACTGTGCTGAAGATAGCAGTAACACATACATGTAATTGAATACCTGTTATTTCTTTTACGAAAATGCATTGTAATACTAAGGTGATACTAGATATAGCTGTTTTAAACAGTGGTAAATGAATAACAAATATGTTGACAGTAATACATGATTCTTTCCCTTTATAAAGTGAATAATTTTCATAGCTGAAGTCTTTTTGAGAAAAATTTCCTGAATTTTTTATGCTGGGAATCTCAAGAAAACTTTAAACTTTCTCTGGATTAATATGAAATGGCAGGGTTCAATATATAGTTTAAATAACACCATCTTCTCTTCCAAACTCAGGCTTTAGCCACACTCAACCTTTTTTTTTTTAAATTATTTTTATTAATTCCTGTATTGACTCTAGTTTGTGTTTCTGGACACATCTTACAGAAAATCAGTAGAACATCCTAATTTCCTCAAAGTCTTGGTTTCTTACCTTTGGCTAAGGCTAAATTAAGTAATTCCTTTTCCTTTCCATCTTTCCACTCTTCTTTCTTCCTTTTTTTCCTCCCCCATTGCCACATTTTTATTAAACTGAAGTAATACATATTGCTCTTGCCAGGATTCATGATTTGTCAATATTGTCTTATTTCCTCTTTCCCTTTTGTTCCATATGATTAGTTCCATGTCTGGGAGCAAAGTCCAGGATCAACAAAATGGTCTATCTTCTCTAAAAATATTAACCTCTTTTGGAGGTTAAGAGTAGGTGATCGAGCACTTTTGTAAAGTATACAATTGGGAGGAAGGTGTTAGTTTCCAAGAGCTCTGGGAATTCAGACCATATCTTTTCATCCAGAGTCAGGTTATATTTCTCCTTCAGGGCAAAAGTTAGGAGATCAGATGATTTTTTGATATGTTTTACATGCCATTGGTCAGAAATTATCTGAGTTTATTGATCAATTCATAAATACATTTTCAAGGGAATGGATTTTATACTACTAAAGTATTTACTAAATAACTAACTTGTCAATAGGATTTAGTTCCTTTTTTTTGCTTTCCTTGGCATTAAGAACAAATCAGTTCCTTGAGGGTATAATGAGAGCAATGTTAGAAAGGCAATAATATGAAAATCACACTTGATGTAATGCTTTTTATTATCATTAATCTTTCTTGTGTTCTTTTTCTTTTCAATTTCATTGAGATATGTGTCTCATGTGAATTTAAGTAGTAGTTTTCAGAATATTTCTCTTGACTATCCACTCACAATTTTTTACCATGGCAGACATTGATCAAATTAAGATGATTGTTGTATTACTTAGAGACAAGTAATTATTTCTGAAATTGGCAGTAAAAAGCACCTGGACAGAGCCATTGATTCTAGTTAGAGGCAACCAACCTAGGTACATATATTTTTATTCCCCCTGTCGCTCTAGGGTTGGAAACACCATATTCTTTCTTAAGAGCCTATGTGTTTCATCATCCTATTGATGAAGAGTTTCTTCCTTGGCTCCATTTAAAATATCTCTGATTTGCTTATTTTTGGATATAGCGAATATTTGGTTATAATTCCCATTATAAAATATATAATTTCATGATTTTGAAGATAGACTTATCTTTTTAACTGTTTTCTCCGTAGATTAAACTTGATCTCTCTTAAGCATAACTTCATGGGGACAATGTGTTGTTGTTAAATTGTCTTTATTTTTTCCATTTAGAAGACAACATATATGCCATAGGTTGATATTTGTGGTGGTGAACAAATTATATTTAAGAAACTCTACCAAGGGGAGATAAGTCTAAGATGTAATTACTGATTACAGTGGTAAATAATTCTTTTTTTTTTTTTTAACTCATGAAGACAGTAATCCAGAACATTTAGTGATGACCTAATGTGTGTCTGCTATTGTACCAGATATAGAGAATATAAAAATGAACCACCGTGGTCTCTGGCTTTACGTAACTCCCAGTCTTTGTTAAAAGGAATCAAGAAAAATAATTAAATGTGTTATTGCTATCTTGTTCACCAGGGTATTACCAGTTCTTATATGAATACCTAGGACAGACTAGGTCCTAAATAGTTATATATGCTTTATATTTGCTCAAATCTTAAGTGTAAAACTCCTGTGTAAAGACCACTCAGATATATGGAACCTATCCATCACTCCAGAAGTTTTCCTAGTGCCCCTTCACAAACTCCCCACCAAAAATTAACTACCATTCTGACTGTTATCACAAAAATTACTCTTGCTTGTTCTTGAACTTCATATGAATAGGATCATACTATATGTGCTCATTTGTATCTCTCTTTTTTCATTCAAATTAATGTTTCTGAGATTCATCATGTTTTGTGTTTGTTTTTATTTTTTAATTTGTTTTAAGATTTTATTTTTTAAAGCACCTTAAGATTTATAGTAAAATTGAAAGGAAGGTATGGAGATTTCCCATATAAATCAGTTTGTTTATCGCTAGTTAATTCATTTTATCACTATGTAGTATTCCTTTGTATGAATATATCACAATATATTTATCCATTCTCCTGATGATGGACATTTGGATTACTTCCAGTTTAGGGATATTGTGAGTAAAGCTGCTATGCACATTCTTGTCATGGTTTCTTGGTGGGCGTGTATAGTCATTTGTCTTTGGAATTTGCATAGGAATAGAATTTCTGGGTCATTGGTTGGTATATGTTTAGTTTTAGTAGATAGTGTCAAATATAATTGCAAAGTTGTTGAATGAGTTGATACTCCTACGTTACAGTCAAATTTAGGGATGTAATAGTACAATAGATTTAAAGGCAATATACAACATGATTATTAAGAAACACAACTTATTCTCCAGCAGAATCAGGGTAGACAGTACCAGAAAGTATAATCAATGACAGTATTTGCATGGAGCGCTCACTGCTCTAAGAAAGAGGGAGAAAAAAGGTGAGAGAGTAGATTTCAGGTGCTCTCATCACACAGAAAACTATGTGACTAGATATGTTAATTAGTTTGACTGTAGTTATCATTTCACTATATATATTTATGTCAAATCATCATGTTGTATACTTTAAATACATACAATTTTTTAAGGGTGAGTAGCTCTTTCTAGGAGAATCCTGTGCTAAGTTGTATGAATTGTATGTTCCTGGAATATTTATTTGGTCAGCAGCAAATGTGTGCTGTGGAGAGACAAAAGAGTTTCCTGAGAGAAGGACAAAATATGTCAATTTTTATTCCAATAGCTTTACAGTATTAACTCATATTCAGCTTAGGACGTTTAATTTCCTTTACTGAAAGCCCACTATCATAAGCAATGACACGTTTTCACCTAGAAGAAGTAACATCTCCTGCTTTTGCTCTTTCTGGATACCAGTATCTTGAGACCAGTAATTAAGTATGGTACACTTGATTTCTGCATCTAAGAGAATTCTTTCTCTACAGAAGTACCTATGGTTTTTGGCTCTTGTGGATTTTATTTTCTATGTTTGATTTTAAATGAACAAGCATCTAAGTTTTATCATTCTTTCGTAGCCCACCATAAATTTTAAAACCTTCAAAATATATTTATTTGTCCCATAATTTATTGAATTGTTTACAGCATAAAGAAAACATCCATTTTACACTGTGCTTAAGTTCTCTAGGAAAAGAAGGTTGTAGATATAATCCCCTATTCTTTTTGATACAATTTCTATAAAGCAATTTTCTGAATATATTATTATTATCATTGAATTAATGTTAGCAAAGTCAGAACATTATTCTCATTAATTAGGTGTATAAAGTATGATCAGAATTTTGAGGCAGAAAATAGACTTTATAATTTAACATATAATACTTTAATATTATTTATTTGTCAAAAATCACTTGTGCATTATTTTCTCTTGAGGATATTCTCTGGTGACCAAGTATGAAGGTGCTCTATTTTGTTGTTGTTTTTTTGTCCTAACTGTAACTTATATCAAAACCATCAAAATCATGACATTTTTTTTTCTGTGTGCCTATTTAACAAGCTAATGTTAAATGTTATAATACAGCCCACAATCAAAAGTATATTCCTAGGAAATTTTTCCCCTGCCCAAATGTGGCATATTCAAGGCCACAGAATCAAATTTAAAAGGTTATCAGAATAAAAAAAAATAGAAAGGCACATTTTGGCATACCCTAAAAAGTTAGGGTATGTGTCAGATTTAATATAAGTCCAGATTTAATATAAATGTTATTTGACTTCTCAGTGTTTCAGATTATCCACATGAGTGCACACTTCAAGTACTAAGAAGAATGAAAAATTGAGTATATATATATGAATCAATAATAATATTGATTTAAAAATACATTTTTAAATATTAGAGCAATGGCCTCCATGTCTAAAACATTCTCCTGTTCTGGCTAGACTCCAACCTTTCATTGGCTGGATGCTTTCTGTATTACAGCAAAGGTGATGATGCCATTTAATGGCTTCTGATGCAAACTGCTTGAAAGGAGCCCAGAATTGCTTTTGGTCAGTGTCACGTACAAATGGATAGAATGTGAGTTATAATGATTGCCTCATTTTTCAGATAGCACTGAGAAGGTCACCCCATATACCTGTCCTGTCTTTGTAATAATAGTGCCATTAGAAAAAGAGAGAAGTTTGTTCTTTCCATTCTGAAGATACTATGTGTGGGATTAGTCTCAACTCATCAAAAGAATCAGAGCAAATAATGCCTTTTCAAGCACCACATAAAATAATCTATGTTCCCTAGCAAGGAAAGCTGGAGTTTTCAGGAAGTCATTCAGGAGAACCAGATTCTATGTGTTGAAAAAACAAATTTCCTCTGTTCCAAAGGTCTCTATATTGCATATCTAAAGATAATATTCCCGACCTTACGCACTGTTCATGAAGTGTAGAGAAATCCATTGTGCATTACTATATTTTAAATATTCTGGAAGGGCTGAGTCAGGAAACTGTACCACAGATTTGGCTCACAGCAATTATTTGAGCAAACAGTCTTTTCTTACATATGTTTATTGAGTTTATTGAGTACCTGCTGCATACACTGTTGTATGTAAGGATAATTAGGCAAGTTTTAAAAACAGACTACTTGATTCACACCAGAGTTTTCTATGATAGTATTTTATTAGTTCAGCTGGCAATTAATGAACATTCACTTTGTGAAGACTCTGCTAAGGGCCATGAAGGTTATTTCACATACCCTCTCTCAAGGAGCTTATGATTATAATTATAATAATACAGTGTACTGCATTTATATAGACTTTACAATAAAAAGTGCCACCACATTCATTATTTAATAATTAGAACAGTTCCATTTTAGTCATGGTGGACTGATTTATCGTGAGTTGTGCATTTGATAACCAAGTCTCATGTTGAGTACAGAATGGCTGCTAAGACTAAAGTATTGAAAATTCTTGGCTAACCAATGAATAATCACCAATTGTAATGGCAGGTAAAAAGTGGCACTAGTAAACATGATTCATCAACTAGGTAGGACTTGATGATAGTCCAGTTTATTTACATTAGGCAATAATACTGTGCCCTCTGAAAAATTGCTATCTGAAGGTTTTATAATTACTATTAGCCCAGAAGACCATTAGAGAAAATTAAAGGGAAACTATTGGATAATTTTAAAAGCTTACTTATCTGAAATACTTAAGATAGCTTAAAGCCACATTCCAGAGAATGTGATAAGTATATTCAGTGTTAATACTTGTGCAACACGAACAGTGATACTTCCTATATTCAGATAACTTGAAGATGTCAGGCTATGTGAAAGCAGTTGCATGGAGAACATGAAAACTTCCATATTGAGCCACGTCTATACATCTTAAAATAGCTTCAAAGAACACATTTGAGAATTGTCAAGGTTGTTCTCCATGACAGCGTTTCAAGTTCAGTGTATATCTTAAACGTATCTAGGTTTTTAAAGGCTCTTTATTAATTTCCCATTTGTGATTTTTATTTCAACCCCTTTTGAACCTGTATATCATACCTAATAGTTGGGTGAAATTTTTCCTCTAGGAAATTGATGTTGATAATTCGGCTACATTGATGCCAGATAGTAGTATGCAACAGAAAAAAAATGCTCAGCCATTTATCCCTCTCAGAATTTTCATGACTGATCATAGAATATAAAAAGAGACAGTCTAGAAGGGTCAAATAATTAAATGCATTAGGCAATGTATGGGTCTTAATAAATGATATCTTTAGGTATTAATGTATCATCTGTTTTACCCATGTAGCAGAAATTCTGCTTTCAGAAGCTAATAAACCTTTTCCATTTTTCAACATCCTTCATTATTCGTAAGGTCCTATTTAGGACCAAAATCCACTCACTCATTCGGTCTTAATTTCTCCACTAAGCCACACAGAAGTTGTTGACTCTCTCTTCCCTAGGTCCTTTCCAGATTTAACATCTTCAGTTTTTTATACATTCCTCATTAAATATGGTAGAATCCATAAACATGTAATAGAAGCATTAATTAAAGTCTTCACCCTGAATTGTTTTAATCCTGCTACTGATTCCTAGGTGTGGATTTCAGAAAGCAGATGTAGAGAATGGACTTGAGGACACGGGGAGGGGGAAGGGTAAGCTGGAACGAAGTGAGAGAGTGGCATGGACTTATTATATATACAAACAAATGTAAAATAGCTAGTGGAAAGCAGCCGCATAGCGAATTATACTCCAATAAAGATGTTAAAAAAAAAAAAAAAAAGATGTTAAAAAAAAAAAAGAAAGCTGTCAGCAAAACATGTGCCATAATACAGACCCACATCGCTGGTATTCTCTCCTTATGCTGTTTTGACAGAGTGAAAGTTGGCTGACCTTTAAATAGTATTTTATGCATGCTTGTGAGGTGAGCAAAGTCGATTGAGCCAAATCTGATTGCATGCATGGATAACTACAAAATACAGTAACCTTTAAGCTCATAGCCTCTGAATGAATGTTTTTGTAGCCAGGTAGAAAGACAAAATTACCTACCAATTTAATACTTTATAATGAAGAAACAATTATTCAGCGCTGAAGTCTTTTGGGAATGCCAAATTAGTAAATCTGCTTGTTGAGGATTTGGGATTAGACTGAAAACGTGCCTACTGGATTGGGCAAGCAGCTCTTGTCAGCGTGTCTCAGCACACTCTCACCTCACCAAGCTTTTATCCTCAACATTCTGTTTTGTTTCTTGAAAGCTGCTTTAGGTTTTCTTATCACTTTAACATTTATATCAACTAGAACCAGGCCATATATGGAAAATCCTGTCATGATATCTGAGAAATGAGTTCTTAAAATCTTTAATCAAGGAGAGTATGTCTCCATCTACAAAATATTCAGACTTTCAGAACTCCATGGGAAGCACTACAGGATTCAGTATAATTTGTATTTACAATTATTGTGCTTGCTGGTGAGTCCCTAAAGATCCACAATAGAAAGAATTTGCTTCTTTTATATATTTGCTCTAAACTATGTAGTTGTATTTGCTCCATTCATGTTAAAGATGAATTATTTCCCTTGTACAGTTTTTAGTGGTTATTGATGTCACCTGTAGTGACAGTGATTCTTTTGTTTTCCTTTTAATACTTTGGTAAACTCATAATGGTAATTATTATTCTATGAAGATAAATGATGATATTTATATTTTTAATTCTGAGTATTTACCTTGGATTGGAGCATGCTTTTTGAAGAACTGTCTTAAAACTAAAGCTATAATTTCTGGTAGATGTTTTAAAACTGTGTTTATGTTCTGAAGGTATTAAATAACATGAACTTTTCTAATGAGATGAGATTCATTAGAAAATTCTAGACTGGGAGTTCCAGAGACTTGGTTATGAATTCTCCCAAAGTACCTAATGTTTTGGTTTTGGTGGCTATTGCCACAATCACTATACTTTCCTAAGCCAATTTATTGGAAGTTGGTGAATAAAGTGGATATGAAATGGAAATCGCCAACTGTGAAGTCAAAACTTCATTGGTCACACTAATCACATTTTTTGCTATTATATGTATTAAGTCTTTTTGTGTTTAAGCACCTTGAAGCAAGGGGCTGGCTGTCACTCTAACTTCAGGGGGTCTGGGAGAGGTAGAGTGTTCTCCAGTTTGTGAAACCCTTTCTACAGCTTCAGTAATTGTTATTGACTCCCTCTTTCAGCCTCCCACTATACTTTTGTTCATGACTACTATTCTAACACAGATCAAATTGCATAAATTCTACCATTTCCTGTTCTCCCTGTATGATTACCATGTGAATTCCTTAAGAGCAGGGACCATGTCTTTGCATCCTTCTGTTTCAGGACCTTTCATCCTACCTGGCATGTAATTTATACCCAATAAATGTTTGATGAATAAATAGTAAGTTGTGCTTGATCAAGTGTGTAACTACTGCCTGCTTAAAAATTGGGGGGGATTCACACTTAGTGGAAAGGGGCATCACATAAGAGTCTTGGAATTAGAGTCTTCAAAAAGGGAAAGTGTTGATTCGTTTGAGAGATAGTGTCCTGTGTATGTGGAGAAAATAACCATTTGGTTCAGGGAAAACTCAGACTTGTGGTGGTCTGGATAAATAGAGTAAAACTGTTGGATTTATCTGGAAACATGAATTTTTTTTTTTTGAGCTTACAAATACATTTTATCGAGTTGGTGAATTCACAAATACAGAATCTGAGAATAATGACACCCGAGTGTGTCCAATGACACAGCAATTCCTCCTGATCCAAGAGAAATAAAAGCATATGCCCATTAAAAAACACTTATGTACATGTTTCCAGCAACTTTTTTTTTTTTTATAAAAGCTGAAAATTTGAACAACCCAATCTTTGAAATATTCATCCACATGTGAGTGGGTGAACAAACTGTCATATACTCATATAATGGAAAAACACTTGGCAATAAAAGGAACAGGCTTGGATGCATGTGGTGACTGAAATGAATCACAAAACAGTGTAGTGAGCTAAAGAAATTAAACACAAATGAATACACATGTATGGTTTGATTTACATGGAGCTCTTGAACAAGTAAAAAGAACCTATGGCAATTAACACCAGATCAGATGGGCTAGTGATTAGAGGAAACGGATTACAAGGGGGAAGTGACAAGTTGGGAGGTGACACATATTCTATATCTTTTTTTTTTTTTAACATCTTTATTGGAGTATAATTGCTTTACAATGGTGCGTTAGTTTCTGCTTTATAACAAAGTGAATCAGTTATACATATGTTCCCATATCTCTTCCCTCTTGCATCTCCTTCCCTCCCACCCTCCCTATCCCACCCCTCTAGGTGGTCACAAAGCACTGAGCTGATCTCCCTGTGCTATGAGGTTGCTTCCCCCAGCTATCTATTTTACACTTGGTAGTGTATATATGTCCATGCCACTCTCTCACTTTGTCACATCTCACCCCACCCCCTCCCCATATCCTCAAGTCCATTCTCTAGTAGGTCTGTGTCTTTATTCCCGTCTTGCCACTAGGTTCTTCATGACCTTTTTTTTTTTCCTTAGATTCCATATATATGTGTTAGCATACTGTATTTGTTTTTCTCTTTCTGACTTACTTCACTCTGTATGACAGACTCTAACTCCATCCACCTCACTACAAATAACTCCATTTCGTTTCTTTTTATGGCTGAGTAATATTCCATTGTATATATGTGCCACATCTTCTTTATCCATTCATTTGATGATGGACATTTAGGTTGCTTCCATGTCCTGGCTATTGTAAATAGAGCTGCAATGAACATTTTGGTACATGACTCTTTTTGAATTATGGTTTTCTCAGGGTATATGCCCAGTAGTGGGATTGCTGGGTCGTATGGTAGTTCTATTTTTAGTTTTTTAAGGAACCTCCATACTGTTCTCCATAGTGGCTGTATCAATTTACATTCCCACCAACAGTGCAAGAGGGTTCCCTTTTCTCCACACCCTCTCCAGCATTTATTGTTTGTAGATTTTTTGATGATGGCCATTCTGACCGGTGTGAGATGATATCTCAGTGTAGTTTTGATTTGCATTTATCTAATGATTAGTGATGTTGAGCATCCTTTCATGTGTCTGTTGGCAATCTGTATATCTTCTTTGGAGAAATGTCTATTTAGGTCTTCTGCCCATTTGTGGATTGGGTTGTTTGTTTTTTTGTTATTGAGCTGCATGAGCTGCTTGTAAATCTTGGAGATTAATCCTTTGTCAGTTGCTTCATTTGCAAATATTTTCTCCCATTCTGAGGGTTGTCTTTTGGTCTTGTTTATGGTTTCCTTTGCTGTGCAAAACCTTTTAAGTTTCATTAGGTCCCATTTGTTTATTTTTGTTTTTATTTC
Organism: Balaenoptera ricei; assembly: GCF_028023285.1. NCBI lineage: Eukaryota > Metazoa > Chordata > Mammalia > Artiodactyla > Balaenopteridae > Balaenoptera > Balaenoptera ricei. The sequence goes on along the minus strand of NC_082642.1, from coordinate 85,339,083 downwards.
CATTTCTCTAGGAGGTGGGTCAAAAAGGATCTTGCTGTGATTTATGTCATAGAGTTCTGCCTATGTTTTCCTCTAAGAGTTTTAGAGTGTCTGGCCTTACATTTAGGTCTTTCATCCATTTTGAGTTTATTTTTGTGTATGGTGTTAGGGAGTGTTCTAACTTCATTCTTTTACATATAGCTGTCCAGTTTTCCCAGCACCACTTATTGAAGAGGCTGTCTTTTCTCCATTGTATATTCTTGCCTCCTTTATCAAAGATAAGGTGACCATATGTGCATGGATATATCTCTGGGCTTCCTATCCTGTTCCATTGATCTATATTTCTGTTTTTGTGCCAGTACCAGACTGTCTTGAATACTGTAGCTTTGTAGTATAGTCTGAAGTCTGGGAGCCTGATTCCTCCATCTCCGTTTTTCTTTCTCAAGATTGCTTTGGCTATTCAAGGCCTTTTGTGTTTCCGTACAAATTGTGAATTTTTTTGTTCTAGTTCTGTAAAAAATACCATTGGTAGTTTGATAGGGATTGCACTGAATCTGTAGATTGCTTTGGGTAGTATAGTCATTTTCACAATGTTGATTCTTCCAATCCAAGAACATGGTATATGTCTCCATCTGTTTGTACCATCTTTAATTTTTTTCATCAGTGTCCTATAGCTTTCTGCATACAGGTCTTTTGTCTCCTTAGGCAGGTTTATTCCTAGGTATTTTATTCTTTTTGTTGCAATGGTAAATGAGAGTGTTCCTTAATTTCTCTTTCAAATTTTTCATCATTAGTGTATAGAAATGCAAGAGATTTCTGTGCATTGACTTTGTATCCTGCTACTTTACCAAATTCATTGATTAGCTCTAGTAATTTTCTGGTAGCATCTTTAGGATTCTCTATGTATAGTATCATGTCATCTGCAAACAGTGACAGCTTTACTTCTTCTTTTCCAGTTTGGATTCCTTTTATTTCTTCTTCTTCTCTGATTGCTGTGACTAAAACTTCCAAAACTATGTTGAATAATAGTGGTGAGAGTAGACAACCTTGTCTTGTTCCTGATCTTAGAGGAAATTGTTTCAGTTTTTCACTATTGAGAACAATGTTGGCTGTGGGTTTGTTCTATATGGCCTTTATTATGTTGAGGTAAGTTCCCTCTATGCCTACTTTCTGGAGGGTTTTTATCATAAATGGTTGTTGAATTTTGTCGAAAGCTTTTTCTGCATCTATTGAGATGATCATATGGTTTTTCTCCTTCAGTCTGTTAATGTGGTGTATTGCATTGATTGATTTGTGCACATTGAGGAATCCTTGCATTCCTGGGATAAACCCCACTTGATCATGGTGTATGATCCTTTTAATGTGCTCTTGGATTCTGTTTGCTATTATTTTTTGTTGAGGATTTTTCATCTATGTTCATCAGTGATATTGGCCTGTAGTTTTCTTTCTTTGTGACATCTTTGTCTGGTTTTGGTATCAGGGTGATGGTGCCCTCATAGAATGAGTTTGGGAGTGTTCCTCCACTGCTATATTTTGGAAGAGTTTGAGAAGGTTAGGTGTTAGCTCTTCTCTAAATGTTTGATAGAATTCGCCTGTGAAGCCATCTGGTCCTGGGCTTTCGTTTGTTGGAAGATTTTTAATCACTGTCTCAATTTCAGCGCTTGTGATTGGTCTGTTTATATTTTCTATTTCTTCCTGTTTCAGTTTTGGAAGGTTGTGCTTTTCTAAGAATTTGTCCATTCTTTCCAGGTTGTCCATTTTATTGGAATGTAGTTGCTTGTAGTAATCTCTCATGATCCTTTATATTTCTGCAGTGTCAGTTGTTACTTCTCCTTTTTCATTTCTAATTCTATTGAGTTGAGTCTTCTCCCTTTTTTTCTTGATGAGTCTGGCTAATGGTTTATCAATTTTGTTTATCTTCTCAAAGAACCAGCTTTTAGTTTTATTGATTTTTGCTATTTGGAAACATGAATTTTAATTTAAAAAATTATGAATCATCTGGGCTTGGATTCTGGATTTTAAAATCAGCATTTGTTTTGACTTCATTTGATCTTATTGTGCATATCTTCTTTCACATTTATCAAACCAAACTTTTGCCAGTACTTTAAAATGACTTATTCCCTTTTGAAGAGGCAATACGTTCATTTAACCCAAAACCATAAGATATAAAACAGTATTCACTCAAAATCTTCATTCCACCTGTCTCGAGCCACTCTTTCCTGTGGGCTACCAATGTTATCATTTTCTTATGTGTAAGTCAGAGGGTTTTTTTTTTTTTCATATGTAAGCAGATGTGCCTATTTACTCCATATTGTTAAAAAGATAGACACTCTTCACACTGTCACTCCATTTTGCTCTTTCCACTTAATTTTATTTCTTGGAGATTATTCTGTATCAGTATACAGGAAGTTTCTGTACTGTTTAAGTCATGTGGTATTGCATCATAGACTTTGCCTTATGTGGTTTATCAATCTTATTTTGGAGAAGGTTTTCTTCATTTTTTTTGCAATATAAACAATAATGTCTTCATTAAATATAAGTATTTGTGCACATTTTAAAGTATATCTGTAAATTCCTGGAAGTGAAATGGAAAGCGGAACATTTGTGTTTGCTAGATATTGCCAAATTGACCCCCATGGGTGTAGTACAGATTTATACTCCCTAAAGCAATATATGACACTGTCAACTTTTCTACAGCTTCACTAACACAGTGAACAATGTATCTTTTAAAATTTGATGGGTGAAAAAATGTTATTCATTGTAGTGCTAATTTTTACTTCACTTAGGACATTTGGCTTCTAGTATACTGTATGAGAATGGCTAAGAGCTGCTTAATTTTAATCTTTTGGGTCACCTCTCTTTGCCCTTTTTTTATTTAGATCTTGGCCTTTTACTTTTTGGTTTAAATGAACTCTGTATATATTAGGAAAATCAGCCCTTGAAAATGCTTTTTACTTTTCTTTTTAACTTTTGACTTAGTTTATGGTGTCTTTTGTAATACAAAAGTGCTTGCATTTTCATGAATACCAAGTATTTGACAGATTCAACAACATAAAGAAGTTAACATTTTATTAATCTTTTATAGCTTCCGAAATTTATAAAAATCACACTGAGAATGCCTTCCTTACTCCAATGTCATTTAAGTTCATTAAAAATGCCTAAAGTAAATCTGTGGTTTAAAATGTTATACTTAAATCTGGTGTATTTGGAATTTATCCTGAGAAAAGTTTTTTCCAAAGAGCTGCCCAAATGTTTCAACACAATTTCGTAAATAATTTATCTTTTCTCCATTAATATTAAATGATGCCTTAGAAACACATTTTTACTTGTTTGGATTTCTGTACTTCTACCACTGTCTCATTGTTCTGTCTATTTGAGTCCCGGTACCACACTGATTTAATTGTTGTAGCTTTCCATTATTTTTTTAATATCATAAGTTTATCTTTTCCTTCTCCCCTCCCAAATTAATCTTCTATTTCATGATTGTCCTAGCTATTCCTTCTGACTTATTTTTCTATATGAATTATAGAATCAGTTTTTCAATTTTCTCAAATTTTCTGTTGTTTTTTTCTTGTTATTTTATGAAAATTTATTATCAATAAATTTTCACTATATATTTTGTGTCTTTTTCACATGATCTCTTATAATGGAGGTTATTGGTGTACATAAAGGATAATGATTTCTGTAGGTTAATTTTATACTGAGCTGATTTATAAATTCTCTCATTGTTTTCAGTAGTTGCTTGGTAACCCCCCCCTTTCTTTTTTTTAAGTTATCACCTGCAAAACATCATCTAAGTAAAAATACTAATTTTTTCTCCTTAATACTTTTTCTAAGATTTTTTTCCTCTTATCCAATTATATGGCCAAGTGTATGTAGGAGAATGGAACAATGTTTAAATAAGAGGGGTCAAATAATTATTTTAGATGGTTAGAGTTTGACAACTTTCTGTCTTTCTTCTTTGGTAATCCACGTATTAGATTTTCTATTTCTGTTAATTTGATTGTTCTATAATATTATCAGTTTTATCCATGTTTCATATTCATTTGCAAAGTTTAATAAAATGGTCTCTTTTTTAGTCTTTTATTTTCTCTAACCAATTATTCCTTCCTTATCATTTGTTATATTAAGCATTTGAGCTTTTTCTCTTTATTTTTGATTGGGCTGGTTTAGTGGTTTCAGTTGGGGCAATTTTGACAACCCCCAGCCCAAGGGAACAATTGGCAATGTCCATAGACAGTTTGGGTTGCTAGAAAGAGGTGAGGGGAGTGGCTGCTGGCATCTAGTAGGTAGAGGCCAGGGATGCTGCTCAACATAATGCACAGAACAGCACCTAACAAAGAATTATTTTCCCTGAGTGCCAAGGTGCCAAGAAATCCTGGCAGCTAAAAGTGTAGTCATGTATTTATATAATTTTATTTTTCAAAGATCCTGCTTTTGTATGTATTTACTATTCCTACCATTTCCTTTCTAATTCATTAGCTTTCGTTTTGATTATTCTAATAGTCTTCCTTCTGCTTTTGTTAATCTTTTACCTAATTTCCAAATATGGATGCTTAATCCATTTATCTTCCTTACTTGTTTCCTTATGTAAATATTTAATGTGGTGACTTATTTCTTTGAGCAATGTCTCAGCTATGTCCCATAGGCTCTAATGTAGTGTATTTTCACTATGGTTTTGAGATACAGTGTAATTTGGGTATTGATCTCTTTTTTGACTGAAGATAAGGTAAGAGTACTTTAAAATGTCAGATATTGTTTTCCAGTTTTATTATTAATTTCTAGTTCTATCAATATGTGATCAGAGACTGTTGCCTTTGCTCTTTCTCCTGTTTTGATTTTATCCATGGTTTGTCTGTAACCATAGCAAATAAATTTTTATGAATGTTCTATGGCCACTAGTAAAAAAAGATCTGTTTTGCGTTTTTATTTTGGTCTTTCTTAATTATTATGTGTTGAAGTTTATGAATGTTGCTATTCTCTTATTTGGTGCCTATATAATCTTAGCTCTTTAATCTACATAGTTTCGTTAAACATCTATTTTATCACTTATAATCACAGTTCTTTGCCTTCTTTAAGAACATATTTTTTGCCTTGAATTCAACCTTGACCATTATTATAATAATGACTTTTGTTTGCATTTGCTTGGTATATTTTTTGCCATTCTTCTATCTCAAATTTACTGACACTCTTTGTTTTAGGTGCTTTTCTTCTGTATAGTACAGAGTGGGTTTTGCTGCTTACTGCCACTTGAAAGTATTTTTCTTTAATATGTGAGTTTAGCCTATATACATTTTATGCCTTAAAGATTTGGTTTTCATGTGAATCAAGAGCCAGACACTGTGACAGGTGCTAGGGATACAACAGTGAGCAAAAGAGACCACCCTGCCCTCTTGTTGCTGTTATTAGGGAATATATATTCAATATCAATTGTATATTCATGTTATGCTTTTCTCTCTTTAAAGCTTTTTGTGCTCTGTTTTTGCTTACTGTGGGGTGTGTGTGGGTATGTATGTATTGCTTCTGACAATTGGAAAGTTGGTATTCTTGACATAGTAAAACTTTTATGTTCTAAATTCTCTCAATTCTCTATTTCTTTAAACAGTATTTGATTCTCCTCTATAACCAGTGATGGAATTAGTATTTTTCCTCTTCTTCATATCTCCCCATCCTCCACTCCTCCACCTGATTTCAGTTAATTACATAATCTTTCTTAGTGTTTTACTTTGAGCTATTAAATACTTATATCCCATTACTTATTTTGAAGAATTAAAAATATCTTTTAACCCTGGTTTTGAGTTGAGAAAATTACCATACTAATTCACTCTCCCACCCATGGTCAGGGTATGTAACATTTACATTCTCTCCTGTCACCTTAATCCTTGCATATGTTTAAATCTTTGTTCCGCAAATAAGTAGATTCAACTCTCTGTACTTATCCTTTTACATAGTCTTTCCAAAAATATCTCTTTGGATGAAATTCTTCCTCAAGAAGGACTCATGGGAACACTATCTCCGAATTATTTAAATGTTAAAAACTGTTTTTTGTTACTGTTTGTACTTGAACAATACTGTGGCTGGATATTAAATACTTAGGTTATTTTTTTCTTCCCATGAAGGTTTTTGTGGGCATTGCTCCACTGCTTTCTAGAATTGAATGTTGTTCTAGAGATCTCTAAGGTCAACTTTATTTTTCCCTTCTTATAATTGACTTGTTCCTATTTCCTGACATCTCCAAAGGATCCTTTCTTTATCCTTGAGATTAGTTGCTTTAAAGGGATATACCTTAAAAAATAAAAGATATGTTCTTTTTGTGACCAAGAGCATAATGATAATATCATAAAATGAGAAATTATAAGTAATAATTAAAAACAGAGATAAGGAGCCCTGAGAAATTGGAGGTAGAATTTTTTTCAGACAAAATATTGGGCTAAGTTTTTCATAAGACTTAAGCTGCACCTTGAAGGATTAGGACATGGGAAACTGGGAGGGAACAGGATTCTGGTTGATGGGAATGGAAAATTGTGTGATATAATCATTGTGCACTAGGCCATCTATTTTACTAGATTCCAAGAACCTTGAAGTCAGCAAATACTTCTGATAGGTCTTTTTATCCCTTGCAACTCCTAGCAAAATCTTTTGCATATAATAGGAGCTAAGTTCGCATTTATTGTTGCATATAATCCTCCTTATTTGTAGCAGGTAAACATATTTAAATTGGTTTTCAGAATAAGAAACAATTTTATCATCAGAAAATCATCTTAATTCAGTGAAAAGTCAGGATTCCTAAGTAGATGTGGGATATTAGGGAAAATCAGGCTAGTCATCGTACCCTTATACTAACATTGATTTCACTTACTTTTCTGAATGACAATTATTTTCACTGCTGGGCTAGAAAAATCTGAAGAGCTTTCCAATATATGGTAATTAGATATAGGATTCATCACTCACTGTGCTTCTATTGAATAACAAACATGGAAAAATCAAGCATGAATGCACCTGTTTCCCCCTATTTCCTCTGAGCTTTCAGCACTCTAATGGATTTCCATAAGGGTAGGGATTTAACTTGCACAGGTCTATGAAAAATTTATAAGACAAATTTCCTTGTTGAGTTCTGTTCTACCAACAAGGCCAGATCTTGAACTTCCATGAACAGACTTTATTATTTCTGAGATCTCCACCCCTGCTCACTTATTGTCAAACACAACTCCCTCGCCTTTTATTGTACCCACTCCCACTAAGCCCTCAGATATTCACTGGGGTTTTCCAACCTTAAACTCGCTTGTGATTTTAGTTCCATGGTCAGCAGGATTAACAGTCTGTCACACACTTGGAGAGCCCTTGCTAGAATCAGCTTCACATAATTAATAGTTTTGTCACAATTTGGCATTAAAGAACAGGCTGAGTTGCAGTAACTTCTCCCATCATCAACCTCTTCACTAAAATTCAGTGTAGGAGTTCAGGGATTAGTCCTTAGTTCCTTAGTTGGACAAACAAATTTATTGAAATCAGTAGTTCTAAGACAGTCAATGCAAACAAAATAAATCCATTAGCATATTTATTTTCTTACCATTAATCTTGAATAGTGTTATAATGTATGAGTGCTATCATTTGTATATAAGCCAAGTAGAGAATGGAAAAGAGCTAGCATTTTATTCATCACACACATATTTATTAGGCTCAATAGATATTTTTAGTCATGCATACTTTTGGATGCTCTATGTATGAAAGACATATGAAAGACAAATTTCTTTTGCAAGTACAAAGACTGGGAAAAGTTCTGCAGTGAGCGAGCTCTTTGGGATTGGAACTTTGATCTGCGTGACGCTAAAACCTCTGCTCTTTCCAGGACTCTGGGCTTCCTTCCCAGCTGAGTATTGTTTGTAGGCAATTTACTTCCCATCAGACTTGGGAGAATTAGATTAGCGTAGGCTTGACTTGGCACGAGTCACAATAAGCACCGTCCAAAGACTGCCTTTGATAGTGTTTTTCAGAAGGATTACATGTGGGGTGACCAGAGGAATTCACTGAGTTCGAATAAACGTTGGAACTGTCAGGAAACTTTGGAGCTGCTGTAGGATAAT